>NC_045790.1:2026238-7919342 GCF_009873245.2 Balaenoptera musculus
ATAAAAGTCCTGATCGTACAGGAAAACTACATTTTAAATGGACAGAGCTCCTCAGAAAGGAATGAAATTCTGACAGACACAAGTGACAACGTGGATGAACCTTAAAAACATCATGCTAAGTGAAATAAGCCACACACAAAAGAACAAATACACAATTTCACTTATGAGGTTTGCACAACAAACTCACACAGTCAGAAAGCAGAATGGGGGTTGTCAGGGGCTGAGAGAGGAGGGAACGGGGAGTTCGTGTTGAATGGGATGATGAAAAAGCTCTAGAAATGGATAGTGGTGATGGTTATACAACAGTGTGAAGGTACTTAATGCTACTGAACTGTACACTTGGAAAAAAATGGTAAATGTTAATGGTATTTGATCACAATTTAAAAATTATGGTAAGTGAATTTAAAAATTAATGGAAAGATGAAAGAAAGCAAAGAAAGAAAGAAGAAGGAAGGAAGGAAGGGAGGGAGGAACAGAGAGAGGGAAAGGGAAAGAGGGAGAGAGAGAGAGAAAGCTTTAGAAAGGAAGCGAGAAAGAGGAGAAACCACCCAAAGCTGCGCGGTGCTTGGCCGCTGGGATGCATCTCCTACCCCCTCCGGACAGAGCCCTGGGGTCACTGTGGACGTACAGAGCGGCCCACAGACCTGGCCCTAAACTGGCCTCGGCCTCTTGCTGGCTGTCTGACACTAAATGAAGTTTTGGTGATAATGACCAGGGTGGAATTTGAGAAAAAGACGCTCGCTGTATAAAGAAGCTTCACTGACATCCCAAGGGCAGTCTTCCCGCTCTGGGCTAAGGTATTCTGGCTTCTGACTAGATGAGCACTTGCAGTCTTTTATTAGCACGGATTTTCTATTTCCTTAATTTTTCTGGTCTCTCTCATGTTCTCTGTGGTTTGTGCATTTTTGTGTCTCACCTCTCCTGGTTTAGCCCAAATTGCACCCCCTGTGACCCTGGGAAGCACCCTGTCCAGCTCCCTGGCCTGGGGGGTGCCCTTCACTGCTTTCTGCCAGTTGCGACAGCAAACTGCTATCCGATTAAGTACTTCACTGGCAAAACCAAACTCACTCGCTTTGTAGTTTGCTTGAAGTCCGAGTGAATTATGTCCATTGCTTCACCCAGTGGGTTCACTGTCACGGGCTCAAATTAATCATGCTGTTTAAGCCCGACCGCCTTTCTGTAAATCTCTCTCTATCCAATTTGTATGTTTCCAAGAATTCTAGCATAATCCCTCATCAAAGATCAGAGGTTCTTTGCCAATTTAGCAGATGGGCTTATAGGTATGTGGTTATCAGTTTAATTCCTAAACTTAAAAATATACAGAGATGACTTGCTGTGTCTCCTTAAGCCCTTTATCTGTAATTTTTTTTTTAGTAGGAAAAAAAACTGTCACATGCCCTTTCTTTTATTTGCCATCCCTTCTGAAATATTTCATTTCTACTTTCTCTTTGCAACTTCCTAATTATTTTTTTCCCAGTCCCTCCAAAATAGAGCCTAAAACATCTGTTCTGTTATTTCCACTGTCATCAATTCTATTCTGCCTCCAGGATATAACATTTCTTGCTTGTTTTCTTCAGTGTCTCTAACAAACACAGAAGAATCCTTTTGTTCCTCAGAGAACAGTCTCAGCTGACACCAAGATCTGTCAACACACCTCCAGGCCCCTCCTTCCTTACTGTGAGATGCTTCTGTCTTTCTGTCCTGAGAATGCTTCTTCCCCCTGACAGCACTGGGCACCCTGGTCCCATTCTTTCATTTGAGATTTATGGGGCAGGGTCATGGTTTGAGAGAAAATTTTATTCCTGTTCTCATTCCCATCTGTAGATGAATCCTATCTCATACTGGACCGATGTTAGACACTGAAAAATATTTCAGTGAAATTCTACCAGGAAAAATTCTACCAAAAGAACCTCAGGCTTCCGCGCTTTGCGGGGGCTGGAGTCGTGATTTTTAGATTGTGAATCGAGGCCTCTGAGATCCTGAAATGCTTCCTGAATTAGACTGATGTGACAGTTAATCTTCCCTGCATTTTTAGCATGAAGTACTTTTTATTATGTTGAAGGTTTTGAAATACCGAAACAATCAATCCCTAAATGATGTCCTCAGTAGCTTTTGAGCAACCAAAAAATCTCATTCCCAGTGGACAACAGGATAATAGACTGTTTTCCTATTCTACTTGTTTCCACACAGTTCTCCTGTTGTTTTTATAGTCAGGCAGACCTAAGAATCCAAGTTAGATACATAACATCACCCGCGCTGTATGAAGGCAAAAGGGCTGGGTAAAGTCGGTCAGGCTGGCTATTATATTCAATATTCCAGTAAGCACATGGATTATAAAAATATAAACGCGGGGCAGAAATTCTCTCCCAAGAGCACTTTCCCACTTGTAAAGATGGAAATGGTGCTATACAACACCCGGAAGAGGATTCCAGCACGCCGTGCCCCCTCCGTCCCATCCGTAAATCCTCCCCGCTCCCTGTCTGGGGGGCAGCCTGCCCCTGAACCGCTGTCACCCGCCTGCACCCGCGGCCCCTCCTTTGCAGACGCTCTGGACAGCAGGAGTCCGCTGTGAGCAAGGAGCTCCTTGAAGAGGAAGGGGCTGGGATGCAGAAGCTCACAGACCGCGCACATCTGGCGTCTGGAAAGGAACGTGTGCTGGGGGAAGTAAAGTGTCACTCGGAACAGTCACGCCGCCACCACAAATGACAGGGGAGAGGGGGAGGCTCAGGGCTCAGGGGGGAAACTGCCCATCAGTGCCTGGAGGTGAGGAGCTGCCTCTGGGACTGAAAGAAAGGAAACAAGCTGCTGGACTGGCACAGAGGTGCGAGCCCTGGAAAGCAGAGAAACACCGCGGGGAAGAGTGAGACTCTCGGAATAAAGAATGACGTGAATTTGGGGCAGGATTTCAAAGCTTTACTGAGAGCCCGACAGATGAGGGGAAAGACACAACGATTTTATTGGCGGGACAGGAACACTTTTTAGGGTAACGTCTCATTTCAAAACTGGTTTTATAAGGGTCAGAAATACAAGAAATTATTTTACTTTGCCATAAAAGTACACAGTAAATTGTGTACTTTGTACTCAAGGCGCATAGATTGTTTGACGAATTCTTTCCCAGGTTATTTTTGAGTAATAAAGTATGGCCCCCGAGTCGTCTGAAGGAAAGCCTCAGATTTTGGTGGGTACAAGTGTTCATCTGAAATACAGAGCTAAGGTAAATTTAAGTCATTTCAAAGTATAACACTTTATAGTAGTTTTCGAATAAGTAACGGAAAATGCTGCCCCAAAGGCAACACCTCCACAAACTAGAAATTTGCTTTATTTATGAGATGCAGGGACAGAGGGAATAAAGCTTACAGAGACAGACGGCACCTTTTAAAGCACGTATTTATATATTTCTGCGTTATGGGAAAACAGTCCCCTATTTTTAGTGTACTTCATGGTGTCTTCCCGGGCAACGAACTGTGCCGTGTTTCTAATTCGTACGATCCTAGTAGGCTTTTGTCTTATTTAGTAGGTTTTCTCTCCTAATGCGCTCCTAAGAGCCCCAGCAGCGGAATCAGACACGTTGGCTCCCGTGTGTAAATTACGGTGACTCAGGGCCACAGTCACGGAACGGGGCTCGTCGTTCTGCGGGTATCGGAACGCAGTCGGCGGGTCAGGAGGGGGTCAGGCCGGGAGAACTCGGCCGCCCTCTGGCTCAGGAAGAATCTGAAGCGGACGGTGAGGGGGCAGATCCTCCAGGTGCTTTACAACTAGCAGGTGGTGACCTGAACCTCTGATGAAAAGGCCAAACATGAAACGAGGGCGGAGGGCTGGCCCTGAACGAGGAACGCAAGGAGCGGGGCCGGGGCGGCGGCGACTCACAGCCCCGTCGGGGAAAGTGCTGGAGACACGGACGGAAAGGGGGTCACAGCCCCGCGGGGCGAGAACACGGAGCGAACGGCAGAGGCGGAGCCCGTCACCCCAGGGGGGCCGGGGCCAGGCTGGCCGTCACCACGGACCCAGCGAAGGAGACGTGAGGCCCCTCGGACGCCGCAGACCCGCCGGCTCCCCGGCGGCCGTGACCGCGGACTCACCTTTCACAGACCGCAGGCCTCGCGTCACCGGCCGCCGGGCCCAGGGACGAGCAGGGCTGCCGCGGCGGTGGCGCCACCGGGGCCGAGTCCAGGGAGCAGGTCCGGCGCTGCGGGCCGGGGGCCGGGGCCGGGGCGTCGGCATCACAGGGCCCGGGGCAGGCGCAGGGGGCGCTGGGGGCCCCGGGCAGCAGCTCGGCCCCCGGCTCGACGTCCAGGGTGGGCGAGGCCGGCGGCGACCCCCGCGGCTTGCGCTTGGTGGAGGCCCCGGAGAGCAGCTTCAACAGCCCCTTTCTCTCTTTCTAGAAAAAAGAAAAAAAGCACGTGAGTCGAAGACATGGTTCTGTTGCTGCAGTTTGAAGCTCCGATGTGAGCTTTCGAGGGGCGCCTGTGGGTGTCTGGGGACTCTCGGTCCGGATCGCGGGGGCGTGTGTTCACCTGCCCTTGGCCTCCCCCGCACCTGCCCGGGCTTCCTCCCTAGTTCCGGACGTTCCCCTGCTCATCAGCACCCTCCTCGGAGGAGGTAAGACAAGCAGAGAAAAACAATGTGAAACCCAAATCCCACCTATTCACTTCCCAGGCCTGGTGAAGGCAAAGTAGCACTTCAGGACAAAACGGAAATTTCAGATTATGGCTTTAATTTCCTGCAATTCTGCCAACCCTAGCTCTAATTCTTGTGTGCTGAATTAGCATAAACCTGTTCCCACTTCTACAGCCACAGACCTGACGCTTATCATTTACAGGGGTGATGCCTTTTTTGTTTTTTTGTCTGAGCCGCGCAGCATGCGGGATCTTAGTTCCCCAACTAGGGATTGAACTCGCGCCCCCTGCAGTGGAAGCGCGGAGTCTTAACCACTGGGCCGCCAGGGAAGTCCATGGAGGGGATGGGTGATGTTTTGATCCAAGTGTTTACTTGTCACCACCCTGATGAAATTAAACAAACCAATAATAACAGAAGTCAAACCATTTCTATTGTGCAAGTACTTCCTTGATTAAAAAGCCAAAAACAACTCCACAAAATTAGAAAAAAAAGCTTCAGTATAATAAACATTTTTATGTCTCTTTTCTGCAAGCAAGCATACAAATAAGAATTTTTCCTAGCCATCTCACAGAAGCCATCTCGTGGCTCTTGGTCTCTCTTGATGCTTTTGGTCTTTGCTCTGCTAGGAAACCAGATAGAGGGCTGGCTCTCCTCCGTACCCAGACCCCAAGTGTCAGTGTTCTTCTGATGCCCAAGCATAGGTTAACAATCATCACTTTAAATTGTTTTACTAAGATGTCAACTACATCATCAGGTCCTCTGACTCAAAACATGGCCTGAGAATAAAACACTGCAGAAAAATAATTCTTTAGAACACTCTCTAGGCAAATTGGGATTATTAAGGTCTACTAACAGGGAAGCAGAATTATGAGGGGCCCTTAAGGAGATAGAACACTGAGTAATTTTTCCTGAATACTGAGCTAGTTCAGACTCAGTAAAAGTCCCTTGGGGGAGGCATAATAACACAGTTTCATTAGAGGCAGGCTGGCAGAAAGAGGAAGAAACAAAAGTAATCATGTATCAGATGAACAAGCATCCCAGGGGGTCTGCACCCCCAGGCCCCATTTAGCTATGGCTGCACACAGCACCTGTAACACCCCGGGCAGGAATGAAGGGGGGAGGGGAGGGCTGTGCTGGACCATTTCTGTTTGTCGGGGGCTCAGGCTGCAGAGCTGGCGCATCAGCGCCCCCACCCCTTCCCCTCCCTCCTGGGGAAGGTTCTCTTGCATCTTTAGTCAGGCCGGGCCTCAGCCACACCTCTCTGGCTTCTGCTTCACCCCTTCACCTTCCGTAGGGCCATGTGTGCACTGCAGTGAACAGTCCCACATCCCTGGCCAGGTACCTGAGCCTGCATGTCCTACGGCGCCAGTGCCGAGAGCAGGACGCGGATGAGCTGGCAGAGGACGGGGGATGGGAAGCAAGTTGGCCGGACCCAGGGCTGAGGAAGGAGGAGAGGACAGTCTGCACTCCACAGGGCAATGGTGCCTCCATCTACACGGCAGCCCGTGAGGGGGAAGGACACACCTGCGGGCACATCTGCCCCTCCTCTGAGGGAGCCCGGGGTCTCGGGGCCGATCAATGAGCTGGGAAGAACGTCCCGCCTTGCAGGTCCTCAGCGGTCCCCGCTGGGACATCAGGAGGCACACGAGAGCCCCGGGGCCCCACAGGTCTACCGAGAACACAGGCTGGTGATAAACTCAGTCTCAGGAAACCACCGCTAAAGACTCTTCCTAAAAGCTCAGTCCCGATGGCAGGAAAACAGTTAACTGGATGCCTCTCGGGGAACAGCCTCGAAAGTGATTAAGAAGAAAGATGACTTTGTTCCTCTAAAGGGTCACACACATGAAACGCAGCTCCAGTGACTTCCAGGGGATGTGTGGGGAGGGGATGGGGATGGGGGGATGGGGGATGTGGGATGGGGATGGGGGATGTGGGGGATGGGGATGGGGGATGTGGGGGATGGGGATGGGGATGGGGGATGTGGGGGATGGGGATGGGGGATGTGGGGGATGGGGATGGGGATGGGGGATGTGGGGGATGGGGATGGGGATGGGGGATGTGGGGGATGGGGATGGGGATGGGGGATGTGGGGGATGGGGATGGGGATGGGGATGAGGATGAGGGTCGGGATGGGGATGGGGATGGGGATGTGGGGGATGGGGATGGGGATGAGGATGAGGGTGGGGATGGGGATGGGGATGGGGATGTGGGGGATGGGGATGGGGATGGGGGATGGGGGGATGGGGATGGGGGATGGGGATGGGGGATGGGGGGATGGGGGATGGGGATGGGGGGATGGGGATGGGGGGATGGGGGGATGGGGGATGGGGATGGGGGGATGGGGATGGGGGGATGGGGATGGGGGGATGGGGATGGGGGGATGGGGATGGGGATGGGGGGATGGGGATGGAGAGATGGGGGGATGGGGATGGGGGGATGGGGGATGGGGATGGGGGGATGGGGGGATGGGGATGGGGGGATGGGGGGATGGGGATGGGGGGATGGGGATGGGGGGATGGGATGGGGGGATGGGGGATGGGGATGGGGGGATGGGGATGGGGGGATGGGGATGGGGGGATGGGGATGGGGGGATGGGGATGGGGGGATGGGGATGGGGGGATGGGGGATGGGGATGGGGGATGGATGGGGGGATGGGGGATGGGGATGGGGGATGGGGGGATGGGGATGGGGATGGAGATGGGGATGGGGATGAGGATGAGGATGAGGATGTGGATGGGTGGGGATGGGGGGATGCGGGCAGGGATGGGGCACTGGCATGGAGGGACGCTGCCCCGGGTCCAGGAGCCGGGCTGTGAATACCATATTCCAGTGTTTCCATGTTAGCAGAACACTGAGCCCCTTGAGAGAGTTTTGCAAACTCAGACATGTATCATTAAGGGCACGTTTGTTTCTCAAAATACAACAGCAGAAATGAAAACTACGGATGAATTAATAACAGCTACACTTCAGCAAAGCAATTTTTAAAATGTCATGTTAGCATGCACGGAAAAGGGCATATCTTTTAACATAAATCTTCATAATTCTTCTCCTGTGGGTTTTTCCAAGAAACTATTCCTAGATGTATAATGTTTTTGCAGTCATAATTCCTCTTCAGAAGATTTCATCATTTAAAATCACATCTCATATGAAAACAAAAAGCTATTTGGGTCAGGAAATCATCACCAGATAGCCAGAAAGAGTTTCATATATAAACATAATGTCTGAACTTAAAGTTAATAAGTCTGTATTAGTCACACTGCAGAGGCTGGGGACACTATGGAAACGCCACGTCAGAGCTCCTTCCCAAGCAGAAATAAATTGCATTTGAACTACTCACCATTACCCACACCCGAGCCTGTCTTCCTGTCTGGTCTGCTGTGCCCTGAGATGCACAGAGAACGTAGCAAGAGGGAGTCTTCTGGGTCTTTGGTATCAAAAATCTACGTCGTCAGGCTCCCAACGATAAGAGGTGCTGTTCATGGGTAAGGCACCTCCGACACCTAATTCACACCATTGTCTGATGATAATCACTCGTTTTTTAAGCGAGTATTTACTGAGCATCGAATGTGATGCCTCAGTGCCCTGGGCTCTGGGATCACAGCGGTGAACCTGCAGCAAGAAGCTCACACCCTCCGGTGGAGACGCAGCCCTGCGGGCACACAGGCGCTCACAGGAAACCCAGCAGGGCCGGGGGAGGACGACGGGGTGCTGGCCCCAGTGGACGCGCGGCTCAACGGGCATCGTGCATGGAGAGAGGGAAAGGCCACGTGAGATTCCAGACGCGGTTACACGCCACTGGGCTCAAGAACCCTGCTCAGTGCTTCTACAAGTCTCCACGCTTGCTCCTGACACCGACCTGATGGAACAGGAATCAGTACTGTCCTCATCGCCTAAGGCTCACCAGCGGTCATCACTGTCAGGGGTGACGTGGGCTTTCACCCGAGCCCGCCCTCCGCTCCGGTGAGCTCAGTGCGGCCACGTCTCTGGAAGCACCTCTGCCCCGGGGACCGTCCACCCGGGCTGCAGGCCACAGAGGCCAGGGGGCCGAGCTCTGCGGGCGGGTGTGCACCTTCCAGACCCGGCTCAGCGGGCGGGAACTGTGATTCAGATCACTCGGCAGGGAGGGAACTTCTTCTCCTTAAGACAACAAAAGTTTCAGACGAAACTGCTTCAACAAAACAGCCAAGCCACAGACTACCCTGTTTCTGACAGCGAAACACGAGCTGGGAGGAAGGAAGATCGAGGAGCAAAGAAAGCCACGAGCAGGGACTTCAGGACGAGTGTTCAGGAGAGAAGGAAACGGGCACTGAAACCCTAGATGGATGCTCCAGTTAAGAAACCCAAGAATGGGACTTCGCTGGCGGTCCAGTGGTTGAGACTCCGCGCTTCCAATGCAGGAGCCATGGGTTCGATCCCTGGTCGGGGAACTAAGATCCAGAGGGCAAAACATAAAATTCAAAACAAGAAAAAAAAAAAAGGAAACCCAAGAGTAACAGCAAGGGTCCTCAAGCATCGGCACAGTGACGAAGAAGGGGACAGTTGTTAGGGATCTGGGGCACTAAACTGGACGTGGAGGAAAGCCACCTTCCAGGAACATTCCAGGACATGTTCCAGGAGCCTGGGGACCAGCACCACTCGGCTGGTGGGCTTGGGAACAAAGGACAATATGGGGAAGTTGCTCCCAGCACCTGAGGGACTAGGGAGGTGGGCGGAAGGAAGAGGAGGGCATCAGAGATGGATTCTTCTCTTCTCCTGTTGTGAGATTAGGACAGTTGAGCTAATTAAACCATCAGGCTTTAATTAGAGGCCATTAGACAAGCTCTAAGCAAACCAGCTCTCCGCCTGCAGACGCCTCAGGGTTGAGAAATCCACACCCAGGACAACCAGTCACAGAGGACCGGTCCTCCCCAAATAAGGCGACACTTAACCTGTAGCCAATCACATAATTTCCCTGCTTTGTTTCTGCATCTTCTCTATAAAAGCCTGGCCCTCAGCTCCTGGCGGGTGTCTCCTGACCACTCCCACTGTGGCACTGCCTGATTTGAACAGAATTTTGCTCAAATCAAACTGTTACATTTTTTTAAATGCCTCAGTTATGTTTCAACAGAACTCAGAGTTTATAAGAACAGCCGATTACATAATTGGTGCTAATGAAAAAGATTTTATTTCTAGATGAAAGCTTAATAGACCAAAGTAATATTTGCTATATTTTGGGATCTAGGGGAAAAAAGCATTTCTACACCACCATATTAGTGGTTTTCTTTGAAACCCTGGATCACATTTAGGTTTTAGATGTCTGGATCTTCTCTAACTTCTAAATAAATATGCAGAAGTTAAAGAAATTTATAACTAGAAAACAATAAAAAATGTATGTATATACATATACATGAGTATCTCATAAGGACTGAGAAATACATTTGCCTGGAGACGAGCTGATCAAATAATGAAGCCTTTAAACGGAGCATGAAGTTAGAAAAATGTCCAGATAAGCGGTTAAACTGATAACCGTAAAAGCTGTCAGAGGTCTTACAGAAAGAAGAAAAACAGTGGTAGAAATGCCCAGAGTTTCAAACAAGAACAAACTGAGATGATGTTTGGAAACATATGACAGAGCTTCCAATACCTATTTATCAAACCACACAACACAGTTACCGACAGAGTTAGCTAGAGATTTCACGTCGGGGCAAAAACACGTTTCTGAGAGTTGGTGAGCGAGGACTTCCAGACAAAATACTGTTCAAGAGGAACAGCTCTGAGCACACGTGGGAGTGACCCGCCATGTGGGGCAGCCTGGCAGCACCCCCAAAGGGCCCCCGTGTGCAGAGAGAAGGGCACGATGGATGGGCCCTCATCTGGGGGAGAGCTTACGTACATGGGTGAGGCCGATCACAGAAGGACAAGGAAGACAGAAATAATGAGGGAATTGTCAGAAACCTAGATAGTGGCTGCAAGTCCCAACTAAAACTAGAATCTCTGATACACTTAGAATCTCGGATACACTTTTCCCTTGACTTGCTGATAATTTTCTTTTCATATTTATTTATTTATGTATTTGGCCGCGTCGGGTCTTAGTTGCAGCACTCAGGATCTTCTGTTGTGGTGGGCAGGCTCTTCATTGTGGCGCACGGGCTCTAGGGCGCGAGCTCAGTAGTTGCGACGCTCGGGCTTAGTTGGCCCGCGGCATGTGGGATCTTAGTTCCCCGACCAGGGATCGAACCCACATCCCCCGCACTGGAAGGCGGATTCTTAACCACTGGACCACCAGGGAAGTCCCCGACTTGCTGATAATTTAATCTCACAGAAAGCCGAGCTAACTGCAACGTAGGGTCTAACTCTGATCACCTGGGGGAAAGGCAGAGCCCAGGGGCAGAGATGTCCAGCTGGTGAGGACTCGGAAGTAAGTGCCCACAAGACAGACTGCCCGTGGTCAGGCTTGAACTCTGAAGTGTAAAAGAACTGATTTTAAAAGTTCCAAGAAAATATACGCATGACCTGAAACTGAGAAGGAAAGATGCTTCAAGAGCAATGGGAGGGCTTTCCAGAATGAGGTTCTAAGCACACAAATGCGAACTACCTCAGCGGATGAAAATGCAGAGGCACCTAAAGGCACTGATGTGATGCCCCAGGAAGCGGCCAAAAGGACTCCACAAAAAGATCAGGAGAAGGGCCCTAAGAAGAACATATCACAGCTGTGGCAATTCAAGAAGCTGAAGGCCAGAATGAGCTTAAACTGGCAAAAATGCTAATGACCAAAAAAAAAAGTGTGTGTGTGTGTGTGTGTGTGTAGGGAGTGCTGCTTAAAGTTACGCTTGAGGAAGGAAGAACAAGACAGACGCGGAGCTGCCGTTTGGGGTGGATGGCGGTCCTCAGACACAGGAAGAAAGGGAAGGGCCACCTTCCAACGGGAAAGGAAGAACAAAGCCCCTTGACAGGACGGAAATGGGGGAGGAGACTGGGATTTAGAGATCAAACCACTCCTCCCCACAGGCTGAATGCACCCCAGCGGACAGAGGAAATGAACAGCTGAAATTCAACCAATAATCTGACAGACCCTGGTGAACCTGGGACCAGGGTCAACGCAACAGGCCAAAGAAGGGCATGTCTAGTCCTCATTTTCATAAAGAAGACAACAACACGCCTTGCAGACCATCTGGAAAATCCTAGAACAGTGTATTCGATGAAAGGTTGACTTAGGAAAGGAAGTGAGATCGAGGAAGAGTCTCTGCCAGGAGAGGCTGGCTATAGTCCGTTACAGCAGAAACGATAGGGCAGCCGGGGAACAGTCTGGATGGAAGAATGAGAGACGCTCAGATCTCATCTGGCATCCGTCCAGCTCCCCCTGGATGTCCTGGGCAACAGGATGGAGCAATGGGGGCAAAGTGACACTCCTCATGCTAATCATGGGATCACTGAGTTTACAGTGACTGGGACAGTCTCTTTAGCGAGCTGGGAACATTAAATGAGGTGGCAGATTTAGAAAGGGACATTTGAAATCTGTGACATGAGGACTAGGGGAAAAATCCGTAGAGCGTAACCTTTCAAAAAAGAAGATAACCCGGGGTCATGTAGAAAGGAGATCATCATTTTTCTTTTTCTTTTTTTTTTCCCCCTGCTGCACAGCTTGTGGGATCTTAGTTCCCGGACCAGAGACTGAACCCAGGCCCTTGGCATTGAGAGTGTGGAGTCCTAACCACTGGACCACCAAGGAACTGAGATCGTCATTTTCTATGTATCTCCTCAAAACACAGAGCAAGGGTTTGAAGTCACAGAAGACAGGTGTGTGCTGAAGAAACTTTCTCCGAGTTGGAGGTTCCTGAAGGCGGCAAGGACGCCATGGAGCCAGGGCACAGGGGCCACAGGGGTCCAAGCAGAGGCCAGTGGCCACTTGTCAAGGATGGAGACTCGGCAGGATAAACGTAAGGGCCTTATCAGTTGCTGCTGTAACCAATCACCCCAAACTTCATGGCAAAAACCCGGTGTCAGCAGGGCTGGGTCCCTCTGGAGGCACCAGGGGAGAATGTTTCCTTGCCGTTTCCAGGTTCCAGGAGCTGCCTGCATTTCCTGGCCTGTGGTCCCCTCCTCAGGTCACTCTGCTCTCTGCTTCCGGCCTCACATCTCCTCGGGCCCTGATCCTCCCTCCCTTATATGAAGATCCTTGTGGTTATACTGGGCCCACCCGGATAATTCAAACATCTTTAAACCTTTCATTTAATCCCATCCAGAAGATCCCCTTTGCAATGTAAGGAAACGTATTCTCCAACTTCAGGGATCAGGACACGGACATCCTTGGGGAGCCATTATTCTGTCTAGCACAGGCGTGCTTCAGCCTCAGAGATGCCATGAATTCTTCCCTGGGAGGCCTGCGGCTGAAGAGTCTATTCTCCTCCGTGACAATGGCCCTGACACACCGTCCCGGAACCTTCAAATCTAAACTGTAAAATAATTCTTCTGAACATACTGACAAAGTTGACCATGTCAGCTTGAGTACAAGTTTAACGTAGTTAATTATAAACACTGAACAGATACCAATCTTTTGCAAAAACACTCATGTTAACTCAACAATTAAATATTAACTTTTTAGTAGCCTGTAAAGTTTATTTCCTTACGAACCCCTGCTTACAGGCTTCCCTAACCATTTAAACAGAGCGACATACATGACCACGGAACCTGGTGATGACCCTAGAGCTGCAGGCCAGCTCTGGGGAAAAGGCACGAACACTGGGGGGAAAGTCATGATTACAATACAATTGCGCAGAATCTGCTGTCACTCTGCTCTTTCTGTGCACATTTAATCACCAGGCATTTCCCTTGTCTCCAAACGCAACCAGAAGTTAGTCTTTCAAACACAGCTTCCCACTTACATCTTCTTTCAAATTCAGGCCCAAAGGAGAGGTTTTAAAAAGATCTATCAAGTTAGAAAATAATTTCCCCCCTGTATTTCAAGTCAAGAGAAAAACCATCCGCACAGATTATAATCAAACATAGTGTAGGAACAATAAATCCACAAGTAACACTTCTGATCAACCGTTTCTAGCCCTTAGTATATCAAGTACATTTCTGCAGAACTGTTAACCAGAAGCAAAGCTCACTAAACAGGAGGAGTTAAGGTCAGCGAGGGGGTGGGGTGGAAGCCCCCGGAGGCAGACCCCAACTTCCCACACCAGGGTCTAACCGCAGAGAGCCGGGCCCCGGTCGCCGGGCAGGCCCTTGGGGTGGTCACCTTGCTGTCCTTGTCTGGCTTGGCCGCTGAGCCGCTGTCGGGAGAGGTGGGCGGCCCGGGGAGCATGGTCACTGGGCGACCGCCGGGCTCGGTCTCCAGGGAGGCGGCGGGGAGGCTCGGCGGGGCCGCAGCGCAGGCCAGGGGGGCGCCGACCCGGCCCAGGCTGCCAGCAGCCACGTGGGCAGGGGGGCCCATCGGGCCGGGGGGCTGGGGCGAGGCCAGGGGGTGATGGGGCAGCCCCGCGGCGCTCTGAACCTGGATGGGCGTCACGGCCGCGGTGGGGCGCTCCTGGCTGTGTGCCGAGACTGGAGGACGGGAGAGAAGAGCAAAGTGTGACTTGGACGCATGCTGCTCACCGACCCCGCGCCAGACCAGCGCGCCTGCCACAACGGTAAGAAACCACGGTGGTTTAGGAGCACTTACTTAGTCTTGGCGGGGCCCCTGGACACCCCCCTTCCAGATCCCACATCAGCCCCAAGTCTGCTGAGGGCCTGCGAGCCCACTTCACCCAGGGACCCAGCGACACCCCTACAGGGTCAGGTCAGGCTGGCCCCAGAGCTTTTTTAGTATCATCATTCTCCCTTTGCTCATTCACCGTTTTCCTTCCTTTGGTTATTCTGATAGAACTGAACAGTTTTCTCCACCACCGTTACCTAAGACTCTTGGGAGGTTCTCAATGCTATAGAAAGAAGCAAGCTATGTAAGGTCCGGCTGGGTCTGAAACAGAGCTGTGATGAAGCTCACTCCAGACGCTCAGCACGGCGATCCTCAGGGCGCCACGCCGCTGCAGCAGCGGGATGCGGGGTCATCTGATCTCGAGCACGGAAGTCACATGTTCAAGTACTATCGACATCGCTAGGGTCCACCTAATTTCCTTCAGACTCTCCATCTGTAGATCAGGCTTGAATTCACGAGCCGGGCAGGCGGAGCCAAGTGGCTGTGAATAGACTGTGCCTGCCGGTCTCCCAACGTTATTCATTATTTTAAAGTTCCATCTGTCCTTCTCAGCATCTGTTGTAAAAGGTCTGATGTCGGTCAGGGCCCCCGTCCTGGTGCCACCAGCCCGGCCCCCCTACCTGTCCTCACAGCGCTGCGCGCCTGGTTGACGGTCATCTGTCCGGACATGTGCAGCAGGACCTTGGCCTGGGGGCTCGTCTGGATGTGAGCTGCTGACACCACGGCAGTGGGGACCCCGGGACCGCCGGCCATGCCGTTCCCCGGGGGCTTCTGGGCAGGCGCTCCTGTGGGGGCAGGGCTGGCCGGTCCCCCCCCTCGACTTGTCTGGCCAGCGGTCGACACGGGGACTTTACCCTGGGAAGCACTGGTCACTGCCCTGCCGAGACAGAAGCCCAGCCCATCAGCAAGACGGGAGACAGAACAACTGGCGACCAGAAAAACGATGCAGAGCTTAAAAACAGAACACGTTAGGAAGTGAACGGAACTACCTGCCCAAGGGTAAGAAGAGCAGATTCAGAGAACGATGGCCCTGAGGCAGAGAACGGTCTGGAAACTGAGTCGGAGAAAATCACACGTCACTCTGCTCAAGGACACACAGTTCCTGGTCTCAGCTCCCACCTGAAGCTAAACATCTCCACCAGCTTCCGGGCTCTGGAGAAGCCGGTCTGTTAGATGACAGCGTCTATGTGGTCACGGCTGTGTTCACGTGCCCTGCCCTCCTCCCTAACTGCCCCGTGTGCACGTGTGTGTGTGCACACACTTTGCAATGTCCCCTCTGGCTTCCTTCGAGCTACCCTAATCTCATTCATGTTTCAATCCTGTCATTCCCAGCAGCCTGGCTGAAGGCTCAGGCCTAAGACCTCAGGATTCTACTGTTTCAGGTGGATTTCTTCCTTCTATGACCCTTGATTACAAAGTACGATGTGTTATTTTTTTAGTAAATTCCTTATTAAATACTCCTGACTCAGTAAAATTAAATACTCCTGACTCAGTTCCCTGAAAGCAGGGCCGTGTGCAATGGTTCTTTTCCATTCCTCTTGTACACGCACAGTTATAGCGGTACAGCCAGCTGTAAACAAATATTTACCGGCTGAATTTAACTAAATTAGGTTCAGTGTAGTTTTATGTAACATATTTTTTTAATATTCTAAATTCGTTTAAACAACAATTCTATAGATAGTAACTTTCTACCAAGCAGAATACTTCATTAACTTGAACCTCCTTATTATTTACTGTGAGGAATAACAGAGAATTTACTGTCAGTAAGTGTCTCTCCAGAGACTTTTTGCTAATTTGTATTTGAATCTTATGAAAATGTTTTCCTTCACTAACTTGATGTTTTGTTGTTGCTTGGTTTATCTCCCTTAGTTGTTGTGGCTTTTTGTTTGTTTTCTTCCCACCAGGGAAGATCTAGCTGCCGTCTTCTGGATGTGAATGTAGATCTTAACATATACCGAGAAGAAGGTTTACAGTGATGAAAAATCTGCAAGTCAAATGAAAGCTAACATTCTGTCACCATCTGCAAAGAGAAAGATTTTCATTTGATTAGGCTGCTGGCCAGCCTCTGAATCAAGGCCAACAGCTGACAACATGTCAGTTCCTTAAACTATTTACTTAAAATCAGGGACTTTGAGAAATGATTTAACACAGTTAAGCTGGACCATTTATGAAGAGCCAGGTGGCCCAAAACTGGGGCTTCCTCAATGACGATGCCATTATAGGTCATTGCATTCATTCCAAAGCTACTTTCCTCATTGCCCAGAAAGGGGACTACCTTTAAATAAACTGAAGACTATGTATCTATACATCTAAAGCTCTTGCTTCCTACTGCCCTCAAACACGGTTTCTCAACCTTGGTGACATTTGGGGCCAAAGAGCTCCTTCCTGCGCAGGCTGCGCCGTGCCCTGCGCTTTCCTGATTTCTGTGCACTGGAGACCAGTAGCACTCCCACCCCGCATCGTGACGATCAAAAATGTGTCCGGACATGGGGCTTCCCTGGTGGCGCAGTGGTTGAGAATCTGCCTGCCAATGCAGGGGACACGGGTTCGAGCCCTGGTCTGGGAGGATCCCACATGCCGCGGAGCGACTGGGCCCGTGAGCCACAGCTGCTGAGCCTGCGCGTCTGGAGCCTGTGCTCCGCAACAAGAGAGGCCGCGATAGTGAGAGGCCCGCGCACAGCGATGAAGAGTGGCCCCCGCTTGCCACGACTGGAGAAAGCCCTCGCACAGAAACGAAGACCCAACACAGCCGTAAATAAAAAAATTAAAAAAAAAAAAAAAAAACAAGCAGTGAAGTTAAAATAAATACATTTACTTTAAAAAAAAAAAAAATGTGTCCGGACATTGCCAAATTCCCCTGGGGAGCAAAACTGCCCTCATCTGAGAAGGGTGAAGGAGCTATGTCATACTGAAGGAATTCTGTTTCTTGACTGTATTACAGAAAATAATTGTGAGAATTCAGAGGTGACCGCCAAGCTATTGGAATAAATGGCTGGCTTTCAGCACCTCTTCACCAGGTGACCTCAGACGACTTGCTTAACCTCTCCACCTCCACGTGCTCAACTGCTGAGTGGGGATCACAACAGCACATACCTCAGGGAGCTGTTTAAGGACGTGGCATTAACGTGTGTAATGCACTTAGAAATCTGCGTGTCTGGCATCTCATAAGCATCACATAAACATAAGAGTATTAATAATATCGCTTTTATTTAAATGCTACATTTTAAATTTTCTAGCAGAAAAATATTGAAAATGGTGTAGTTGAGTCTTCTCACATGTAACTTAAAGCAAATAATTTAAAACCCTGTACATTTACTGGTAGAAACCTACAATTTCACATATATCCATGTGAAGAGTAAGCTAAAATTTTGAGAATTAGAAGGGATTTCGGCAAATACAGATAGGGATCTTTAAAATGTCGGCTGTGTAACAAGCAACTGTAATGGGAGGAGGAATCTTGGACAGGCTGAAAACCACGGGAAAGGACAAAGCTTCTCTGTTTAGGACTCAGGAACCACTTACTCAGAGCCCTACCTCGTGACGGGGGCCACGTAATTGCCGGGGAAGACCCCTATCTTGCTGGTGTGCATGGACGTGCCCTTGAACCAGCCGTCCTGGCAGCGCTCAAACACGAGAAACATCTCCCCCTTCCTCAGCTCCAGCTCATCCTCTTTCCGGGGGGTGTAGGGATAAATGGCAACATACCTAGAAGAGGAAAAAATAGTCGATTTCGAGCTGAGTAACAGACAGACCCCAGGATGCTCAAAACCCTTCCTTGTGTTTCATACAAAAGTAAACAGAACGTACAATCCTTCACGCTGTGGGCAGCCCTGGCCACTGTCCACTGAACTGCCACCTACCTAGAAAAGGCAGAGGCCCCCTGACTCAGAACTGCCCGCCTGGTCCTCCCGCTGTGAAGGCGATGATCCCTCCAAACGGTACTCGTGGGTACGAAGGAATTAACGCAGCTTCCCAGGGTGCAAGCCTGCTGTGGGGCGTTAGGTGCCCACTGGGAAAACTGAGCCCTTCAGATGGCCCTGGTCAGACTTGGGGAGCAGCCTCGGCAGGAACATACGGTCCGAAATCCCGCTGGGAAGCTCGGCACACGGCTGAGCCCGAAGGCCGGCCGCACCCGCGTCCGTGCGCTCAGCCAGGGAAGACACCGAATTTGCAAGAGTCAAAGGCAAGGCAAGTGCAGATCGCAGAGAGCCCCCAACAGCTCCCCCGTGCGCGGGACCGTGCCCCAACACACGGAGCCCGCAGATCGGCGGGCCACGTGACCCAGGCTCCGAGCGACTCCCGGGTCAGTCCACACAGGGGAAAAGCCTCCGATGCCGAGCTGCATTCGGCCACGGGGAGCCCCTGAACCGCATAATGTCCAGACTTTTCCGGATGCTCACGGTGGGGGACCTGCAGCTTTTCACGCGCACACTCTGCTAGGTCTGGGCTCTGCTCGGCTCCTCCCTGTCCCCGAGCATCCTTACGCAGGGGACGAAGGTGGGGACAAAGCCCAGGCAGGAGTGGCAGAGGAAGGCCGGGAAGACCCGCACTCAGCAGGCCGGCTGCCCGGTGGCCCATCCTCAGACCCACTTAGCTTCCGTTTCCTAATGAATGACACGCACGACCGAGTACACGACCCCACCCTGGCACCAGCGCCCCCCAGAAAGCCGTTCCCCGCGTCTCTGCTCGGGCTCAGCCCGCGGCCAGAAGGGACGCCGCACTTACACGCTGGGGCGCGTCTGCGGCCGTGAGTGTGCGGTCTGGTCAGTGGGTCCGGCCACGGGTCTGGAGCCCATCCCGGAAGCAGCAACAGCGCCCATGGGGGTGGCCGCCTGGAGAGGGGGCGGGGGGAGAGGAGGATTCATAGTCTGGAGGGAGAGACAAAAAAGAAGAAACAAATGATTTATGCACTTCTTTCACATCAAAGAGGAGGGAAGAGGAATCAGAAACCCATGAAAAAAGAATCATGAAGCAGCTGCCCTGTGCAAAAGCCTCCTTGGAAAAGAGACCTCTTTGTTACCCTTTAAGATCTTAGAGCCACAGCGACCCCTTCCCCAAACAGGTAGCTCATCACACCTGGGAGAAGGGAAAGAAAAAAATGACACAACTGCGTGTAATTTTAAGATTGATGGCACTGTTAAGTGCAAACCAGGACCAGGATCCAAATGCCTTTCAAGGGGGCGGCTATAATGTCACCCTGCTTGCTAGGAATTAATTTGTGATTGTTTCTGCAACCCGAAACTTAAAACACCGCGGAAAACAATTTAGCTGCACTGTATCGCAAACCATCCCCGCCAAAGAAAATTTCCTTTGATGCCTGGTTTCCCAAAACCACACACAATAGCAAGCCACAATCACTGGGCCATTGTTTTTACCTTTGTTTATTCTCTTCTTAGCTCTGCCAGCTTTTGAAATTTAGGACTATCGAGGCTGGTAATCTTTAACAAGTACACCGCAAGCAGCTGCTGGTTCCTTTATGGGCTCTGCCTACAGGACTCCGTGCCTTTTCAGAATCAATGGAGCGATTGTTACCTTCTGATCTATACACCCCGGATAATTCTTCAGGGTCTGGGTACCGAAACTCCTGGGAAAACAGGCACACAAAGACCTGCCCAAACCCCTACCTCGCCTGCCCTCCCCAAATCTTTGAACCTTTCCACGTAAACACCGAATCAAAGGAGAAATAAGGAGGCTGAAGACTGCCCCTTGGGAGGTGTGCGTGGCGTCTCCACATCAGCTTAAAAGAAGAAAAAACCCCACGGTTTCTAAACAAAGGGAACAGCAATTTGTTTCTATTTTTTGGAAAAAAAATTTAATCTCATCAACATTTCTTTCATCTGCCTGTTAATGTACACAGTTCCAGAAACAAAATCAACTGAGTAGAAAAGGATAACAAATTTCCAGACACACGCTGCAACTGTTTCACACATTATATTTAACTTTTCGACCTCGGAGAAGGCTTTTCCCACCCTGCAGCCGCGGCAGGACACCCAGTGCAGGACAAACGGCGCATTGCGGTCCCGGGGCGGGCGGGGTCTGGGTGACAGTCACAGAGCAGGCCACCCTGCGCCCCGGGGCAGCTCTGAGGAGGCACGCGCACGGGGCCTGCAGCCTTTACCACCTTTAACCAGGAGAAAGCCAAGCACTCATGCCGTTGGTCTCAGGGACAAAGTGGAGACAAATCGAGATAATCCTGGTAGAAGACTCAGCGCACGTGACCCGGGCGGGTCCTGGGCAAGGACACTGAACAGAACAGCAGCTGGAGGGCGTGAAATCACCGCTGAGCCGTCTCCTCCAGTCTCCCCAGGCCTCACCTCAGAGCCGCGGAGCCGTGGGGGGCAGGTGACACATGGGACAAAAGAAGCCCAGGCCACCCACCCCTGGAATCACTCAGAGCAGAGCCAAGGGCCCACTCGGCTCTCTGAGTAGAATTCCACTGGCAAAGGGAGGAGAGGAAAACTGTCTGCTGCATCTTCACGTCAGTGACACAGAGGCTGCACTAAACTGGCCCTACGCGGAAAAAGGCAAAAAAAAAAAAGGAAAGACCATCTAGGGACCTGATAAAAACACAGGCCACGCTGGTGGTGACAAAATCTAAGAATACATGACCTCTTATAGTTAAAGAACGCAGTAAGGGAATGTTTGGTGTAGGTGACTTTTACAAAGAGTGAGTCAGGAGGCATCTGAGATCTGGCACAGAGAGGAGGGTCTCGACGATACCAACGGTGGTGCTGCAGGCAGAATGCAGCTCTCTCCCTCACGGGTGGCGCTGGTAAAACTGGGCAGACTTCTCCCCATTGCTGGGCTGCGTATCTTCGGAGAAATGTGCACGTGCGTGCGCGTTCGTGGCGGGATAAGCACACAGGAAGACTAGCGATTACACCCAGGTTCCCCAGCGTGGCTGCCCCCTCGGGCCGGTCAGATGCCAGGGCCCCAGCGTGTCCAGGGCTGGGCCGGCCAGGAGGTCCCGTGGGCCGCCTGGGGAAGACCCCACGCTGAGAGAATCTGGGGACGTGGCCGCGCGGGAGCAACCGCGTCCTCCCGTCACCGCACGGCTGGGCGCCGGGCGCCAGGACACACCCTCCCGCCGCAGCAAAGGCACCTGCGGGCTGCTGGGAGCGCAGGACACCTCTGGTCACGACCGCGTTCAGAAGCCAACACCACGCTTGTCACCGCCGTCACCAGACACTGATCTAAAGCAGCAGGGCTGGGAAGCGGGCCCGTGCTGAGCCGCGTGGAGGGGCTGAGGGCCAGGGGAGCGGGGCCGGGCCTCCGGGGTCCAAGGCAGGGGACCGGACGTCGGCCGCGCTGTCACTGAGGCGGGCCTCTGCTTGTGCTTCTGCAGATCCAGACCCTCTCCTACCCTCTCCACGGGGCGACGGTCTGAGGCCACGACGACGGTCTCTGAATAATACTTCGTTTAAAACCAGGGCTCGGGGGGCAGGGTCTGTGGTGGGAAATGGTCACGTCCGCCCCGCCCAGGTTCTGTCCCCGACCCACTGATCTCTCAGAAGAGACAGCTTTACACCGTGGAGGACGCCTAGGGTTTGGGGTCAGAAACGCAGATTCTAGCCCCAGCTCAGCCTTTGAGGGCCGCCCCCGGGTTCCCTCCAAGAAAGAAGTGTCCTGTATGAGTGACCGGTTCCAGGCCACCGACGGGCCACATCCGCTAGTGGACACTGAGGGAGAGTTCAAGGACGGACTGTGGCCCCCTCCTCTCTCCCCTCCCTGCACCCAGCCCCGAGGTGCCTGGGGGCCGAGCTCCGCGAGGTCCTCCCCCTGGGCGAGGGCTGCAAGCCGCTGACCAGGAAAGCGCTTTGCCGGGATGGAGCCTGGGGTTCTGACGGCGGAAGGTCCATGTTCTTTCCGACCGTCCTTCACGTGTGTCCTCACGTGTGCCCCTCCCTCTTCTCCAGGGTAGAAAAGTGGCCACTGGCACAGACTTTGGGCATTTCTGGGTCCTCCGAGCAAAGACTATGTAATATCCCCCAATCCCGTCATCATTTCTTCCTGAACATCCGATTCCAATGAACCCACTTTCAACCTCTCTCCAGGGTCTTCCTGTGCCGTGAACTCACGCAGGTGCTCGGCCACCAAGGGGACAGCAGGAGGGGCGGCTGGTCATCCCTCCTCGGGGCAACGGTGCCACCAATTCCCAGAGCACCACCACCTGCACACGGCCACACGTGTGCAATTATGTGAGTATTCTGCCTTTTTTAAACAAGGAGTGGGAAACAGAAAAACGGAAGCACTGATACCAGCGATTCAAAAAAACACTCAGGTGTCAGAATGCAGTAAAATTAAGAAGACGGAAAAGTGAGTTTTTCACCTCATCTGGACACTCCCTGGAATTCAGTCAGTCACTCGTGGGCACAGCTATGAAGAAAAGAAAAAAAATTAAAGAGTATATTTAAAAATGCCAGAGACAGATGCTTGGAAGATGATGTCGGAAGGGGAGATGTAATTAAGAATTTGGTAAATTAAAAAAACCTCTCTGGGAACGGACTTTCTCTCACCAATTGCCTTTGACGTGTGAGGAGACACACCCACACCGTTCACTGACTTTGCAGAAATGTCATCCGAGGGGTTCTCAGCAGCAGCAGGTCAGGGAAGCGGCCCTTCCGGCGCCCCGGGCACAGCGGAGGCTCCGGACGGAGGCTGCTGTTAGAACTCACGAGGCTGCAGAGTCAGGGACCGTCTCGCTGTCTGTCCCGCGTCCCCGTCACCCAGCTCTGTCCACGGGAGGTAACGGACCCTCAACGAGGGCTTCACGAACGAGAAAGCGTCCTGTGCGCCTGCCGCCCTCAGGGCAGTCTGACATGGATCAGGAGGCCTTGGTTCCTGAGGTGCCAGGGCCCTTCTCTGTGGTCGCTATGGAGGTTCTGTCCATCGCCTGCCCCCGTTCTGGTCGTCAGAACTGCTGCCGATTCCAAACGCTTGACTTCTGCTTCTCACGCTGCCAAGCTGGGCGGTCCCGTCCCTACGTCCAGAATCCTGCCCTGACCCTCCGGACCCTCCCACCACGGGCGCCAATGGACTCAGTATGTCTTGGCTATCCTGAGAACATGACATCATTTAATTTTGTTTCTTTAAGTACACACACACACACACACACACATGCACACACTTGTTTTAGTTATGGTTACACACTGTTGGGTGCAATCTGATTTCAACTTGGCCACAGACTGTATCTGGCCTTTTCTGACCTGGCTACCTTGTGACATCTTGTAGCTAAACACCTCTCAGCTAGTCCAGAGGATCAGGGATCACCCATCCCTTGTTTCACAAGTTCTTCTGCCACTGTGCACAGGACACGAGAGCAAGCTCTTCATCCTCGCCCCTCACAGAATTAGCTGGGGAAAAACCCTCCCTGCCATGAACAGTCTGATGTCTGAATGAGATACATATAATTCCAGTTTTGCCTCTATTATTAGATATTTAACATTTTAACTGTTACTTGTGAGATGCACAGGACAATATACTCATAATTCCACTCTGAATAAAAGATTAAAAAGTCTCAACTTATGAAAAAAGTGCTAGAAATAATGTTCACGTCCAAGTCCAGCAGAGGTACTTGTCACCTAAAATCCACACCGGGAGACTTCCCTGGTGGTCCAGTGGGCAAGACTCCACGCTCCCAACGCAGGGGGCCCGGGTTCGATACCTAGTCGGGGAACTAGATCCTGCATGCACGCCTCAACTAAGACCCGGTGCAGCCAAAACAAATAAATAAATAATTAAAATAAATAAATAAAATAAAATCCACACCAGGAAAAGCCTGGTTTCCTTCCCACCATGCCGCCTACGCTTTGCTGTGATCGCACTCAAAGTCTTGGGAAAGGTTTCACATTTTAAACAGGACACTTGCCAGGTTGATGGAAGACACGGAGGGCACATGTTACTGAGATTTTTCCACTTAAACCTAACATATTAAATCCAAAGCATTCCTGCCAGCCGACCAGGGACTCTGAGATCTAGACATCTCCCAGGATGACAGGCGACAGATCTGCTTATAATTAGTTTTCCATTAAATGGAATTGGCATAGACGCAGCATTAATAAACCATCCTCTTGCTGAACATGCAGGCTCTCTTGTATAATCCTGGGATGAAATGGCTGAATGTAAATTAATTTTTGTGTGTTCATGCCCTCTCGTGACCTGTCGCATCTATATGCCCTAGAGCGTGCCCAGCTATGAGCAACTGGCCATTTACTGTACCGTAAAATTGTCAGCCCACAAGGGCTGACACTCAGACAGCTCCTCGTCTTTTCCACTAATTAATTTTTCTAAGATAGAAAAGTCAGTCTTTTTTCCCTTAAGAAATGAAATCAGAATTTTTCCACGTGAGGTAGTCATCTGGAAACGGAAACTCCAACAGGTTGTGAATGTACTGGGGTGGGAAGGGGAAGAAAGGGAGGGAGGGAGGGAAGCAGGGAGGGAGGGAGGGAAGGGAGGAAAGGGTCTTCTCTGGGGATGACAGGGCATGAAGATTGGGCAACTCGGCTCTGGTCAAAACACCCAGGGCCAAGAGAACCTCAGGGGAACCACCTTTTCGTAAAAATTACCTGACTTTCACCTTCTCCCTACAGGAATCAATGCAACTTCTCCCACCCCAAACAGCTGTACAATCAAGGAAGCTGTCATTGTTCCAGGAACATTAACCAAAAATTTTAACCTCTAACCGGAACTTATTAACTTCCATTTAAGTTCAGGAACATGCTTAACTTTATGAAAAGCTTTCAAAAGTCTACATCAAGCTAGGTACTATATATCTCACCGTATTTCAAAGTCAGCTTTCAATTATTCATAAAATGTATCAAGACAAAATAAATACACCATAAGAAAACGAGGCAAAAGGTAAAGTGAGGACGATAGGACCAGATGGACGCAACAATCTGACTAACACACTGTGAGGTCCTTACTGGGGGGTGAGGGGAGGTGCAAATCTGTCTGTAAGCAGCTGAGCAGAGGGAAAACAGAATCTCTGCAACATATATGAAGTCCACAACCTGAAAACAAACCAGCGCGGAGAAGCCTCCCTACTCCCGGTACAGACAGTGGAGAAAACCCCAGCAATGAGCCAGACCGACCCCCGGGCTCTGAGGAAACCAGCGGGCATGCTGCAGCCGCCGTGGCCCTCTACACAGGCTGACGCTCTTCACCGTCACCTCCCTGAGTCCCAGGCACTGCCGCCTCCCCGAAGC
This sequence comes from Balaenoptera musculus, assembly GCF_009873245.2. NCBI lineage: Eukaryota > Metazoa > Chordata > Mammalia > Artiodactyla > Balaenopteridae > Balaenoptera > Balaenoptera musculus. The sequence continues at coordinate 2,051,736 of NC_045790.1, forward strand.
AGATACGATTACTCTCACGTTACAGGCGAGGACCAGAGGCTCAGAGAGGCTGAGTGACCTCACTGCCGTATCACAAAGGAGGGGCTGGGCTGGACCCCCATCACCGACCACACTGTTTCCTCTGAGAGCATCACACTGGGAGAGATTCTGTAAAGCAAGCCAAGGGCTGGGGTCCACTGGGGAGAAGGGATGTGGTGACCTTTTCTATCCTCATTCAACTCGGCCCTGGAAGAAACAGTCTGAAAGTGTAGCGAGGCAGCGGCCTGGACGAGAGAGGCTGGTTCCTAGCAGTTCCCCTGCAGGTTTAGGAAACATGGATTTAAGCCACTGTGTCCCTGCTTCCCAAGGTCGAATTTCTTGTTTCTTCCTTTTCAATTTTCTCCCCACAGAGTTCTTCTCTGTATCAGCTTCCCTCGACTGCCCTCACTCTTCCTGTTCATTTCCCCGTTGGGCTGTCTGAAAGCACTCAGCAGTTTTGTTCAGACTCTGTCTGCAGACTGCGGGGCTTTCTGGAGAGTCACACATCTGGTAACCTCCAGGGAGGCCAGTCACACAGACCAACAGAAGACCAGGAACCCAAAAGGGGAAGTGTAATCGGAGACAGGAATCCACGCATCCTGTGACCCGAGGCAAACCATACGGCCTCTAGGATCCCAGCTCCCTCAGTACTTCGATAAATACGCCTGGTCTAGAAACCCAAAAGAAGCAAAGGTTAAGCCTTCAGAAAATCAGGCTGACCTTTAGTGAAAATTAAAAGTACTTCACGGAGCTCTTCCTGTAGCCTCAGGCCGCCGACCCTTGCCATTAAAATAAAGTGTTGGCTACCGGCCTGAGACTTTGTGATTTTTTGCTAAAATGAATAGAGAGAGAGAATGAGAGATAGAGACTCCACCCTCAGCAAGCGTCACCGTGAGCTGTGGTGTCAGGAGTGGGGCAGCCGGACCACAGGGCTGTGTACCTGCGAGCGGCAGGCACGGGGGTCCGGGGTGAGGCGGTGGTGCACACTCACCGAAAGGGCGGCCGGGTAGGGGGCCTCTGGCGGGACCGTGGACGAGGGGCCGGTGGTCACTGGGCTGCTCGGGGGTGGGGTCACAATCAACCCGGTGGTACTTATGTGGACCTGCCAAGGAAAAAAGAGTGAATAAAAGAGGATGCACGCACAACAGATGAGACCAGCTAAGCCCCGGGCACCGAGTCACGGCTAAACATCCAAGACCCGCAGCTCCCATCACTGGGGGAAGGCAGAATCCCCTTCAGGTTATCCAGCCCAAACGTACTGAGGCCCTAATGTGTGTTAGAGGCCAGGGAGCCCCTTGATAAACACTGGTCACGACAACATTTCACGTACAGACGCCACGGCTGCTGGCCTTCCCGACGGCCTGCCTCACACGAGTGCTGCTGGGACGTGCCTGGCCTGCAACTAGCCCATTAACACCTTCCCGAGGATCCCGTTCCGGTGGGTTGTCTTGAATGCTCATCAGTCCACCAACACGTTAAATCTACACAACATGCTTAAGGTATCGTGCCATCTTCAGGATCATTTCTCATGACTTGTACCCTTCCATGGGGATGCATAATTAAAATGCAGCTGCCTGGACTGCCGATCGCAGGCAATTATTTACAAAACTTTTCAGGGAACAGGGTCAAGCCAAACTAGCTGTTTTCAAAGATGTCTTATCGGGACTTCCCTGGCGGTCCAGTGGTTAAGACTTTGCCTTCCAATGCAGGGGGTGCGGGGTTCGATCCCTGGTCGGGGAGCTAGGATCCCACGAGCCTCGGGTCCAAAACACCAAAAACATAAAAAACAGAAGCAATATTGTAACAAATTCAATAAAGGCAAAAAAAAAAAAAAAAAAAAAGTCCACATCAAAAAAAAAAAAAAAAAAAAAACAGGTGTGTTATCCACGACACTACCCAAGATTAATTCACTAGAAAGAAACAGTTATTCAGGTCATTTCATTGCAGGTGTTCGGCTACCTGATCAATTTCGCTCCCGCTGCACCCCTGGTGTGACCACAGACCGAGGGCGTGGGTTCCTGCACAAACGGGAAGTCTTTCCTCCACTATTAAAGGAATGCGGCTGACTGCTACCTTGTCTCCCCAGGAAACAATGTTCCACCAAAATTGCTGGGCTTTTTGTAACAAAAACTTAACCCCAAACCTAGTTTCCTCAGTCCCAATAATTAGGAAAAAGATTATCAGGACAAAGAGAGGCTCAGAGATCAGTTCCCAGACGGCCTGAAGGGACTTTCATTTCCTGCCAGGCAAGGCCCTGCCGAGGCCAGGATGATCAGCATCCCAGCACAGAGCTGATTTTCACAGGTCAAGTCTGAGCTGCGTGGAATCCACATCCTTGTAAAGCTACACCTGTACCTGGCAGCTCATACACTGACTGAACCTAAGCAGAGCCAAGGGGCACCTCCACAAAGGCTCCCCCCCAAACCTCAGTTTCTGTCTCTCCTGTGCACCAATGTCTATTTCCACTCAATTTCTTTCTTTTTTTTTTTTTTTAATTTTATTTAAATTTTATGTTTATTTTTGGCTGCGTTGGGTCTTAGTTGCTGTGCGCGGGCCTTCTCTGGTTGCAGCAAGCGGGGGCCACTCCTCACTACGGTGCACGGGCTTCTCATTGCAGTGGCCTCTCCCGCCGCAGAGCACGGGATCCAGGCGCGTGGGCTTCAGCAGCCGTGGCACGCGGGCTCAGCAGTTGTGGTTCGCGGGCCCTAGAGCACAGGCCCAGCAGCCGTGGCGCACAGGCTCAGTTGCTCCACGGCATGCGGGATCCTCCCGGACCAGGGCTCGAACCCCCGTCCCCTGCATTGGCAGGCGGATTCCCAACCACCACGCCACCAGGGAAGCCCTCCACTCAATTTCTAATGAGCCGCACATGGATTTTTCATCCTAGGATAAAACCTAGAGGCCTCTAGCTATCCTATTCAAGAAACCTGTTTGTGTACGTACTCTGATGCAAGCTGGCATCACAGAAAAGACGAGTCTTTCTTCGAAGATAAATGAGGCTCCGTTCAAAGTGCACGCTGTTACCTAGGAACCTTCGGGGTGGTAAAAACTCACCAAAACTCAGCTTCCGGGGCCTGACCCTACAAGCCACGGAGGAAGTCCCAACTAGTGTCTGACGTCTCTCCAAGAGCCCCAGACCGGGAGGCAGGGTGATGAGCTCGAACGAGCCCGTGAACTTGGACAGTCACGTCGTGAGGGCGTGGGGTAGACCGGAGGCCGCCTGGGGTCTCTGCCCGCACGGCCCTGGACGTGGAGGGCCCTGCAGGCCCCAGTTCCACGCGGGTAAAGGAAGAGACAGAGTCACCAAAGGATGACTAAAGGCAGAAGCAAGCGGCAGGAGTGGCCGGGCCGAGCGGGGCAGGTCCAGAACGAACGCCCTGAGCAGGCGGGGCAGGCCGGCTTTCCACCGCGCTCACTCCTTCCTGTGGGGCTGCACGCTGGCTTGGTTTCCTCCCCGGGGAAGGGCTACGTGGAGAGTGGGGAAAGCAAAGAGGAGGGAGTGGGTGGACCTTCTGGCTTCCCCTGAAGCTGCCGGCAACACAAAAACGCTACAAAGCACTGAACGTCATGAATCACTCCTGCACCTGGCAGAGGGCACAAAACCTCGAGGGTGCGGCCAGAGAAGCAGACAGACGCCTAGCTGCTTGTGACACCGCGTGCTTTACAGACGCCCATCACAGACACCTGTGCACACCTGTGCTGGGGACCTGCCTGACAGCACAGCCTACAAATCACCTTCCGGTTCTCGCATCTGACGGTGCCAGAGTCACCAGCACGATAGCAAGCAAGCTGTCTGCTCCTTCCGTCCTGCAGGATTTCGACGTGACAGTGCGATCTCTAAGTGCCGTCCGGAAACACGAAGACGAGCCCGGACAGGGGAGCTGACCCGCAGGCAACATCACGGTGGCCTGACCCCCTCCACGTAGCTTTCGTTCGGGTGCGAGAGGACGAACGTTCACTGCTGCAGGCCCCGTGCTTTGGATTTTCTCATCAAAGCAACCAAACCGCGTGAAGCAAAAGCAAGAAGGACACGAGGCTCAGAGCAGGAGACACATCCAGCCTAGGGCCCGTCACGTCTACAGCAGGTCCGTCCTGGGTTGGGCCGGGCTGGTCCTGCTTCACTGTGGCCCGGAGAGCCCGGTGACGGGCCCAGGACCCGGGGCCGGGAGTGCGCACTGGAGCCGAGGCTGGAGAACCCAGGCAGCGCTGCAAACCTCTCCCATCTCTTCTAGAAATAACCTCTCCCTGAGGCAACATGTCAGCACTGAGAACAGGACCTGTTAGAACACGGGGAGGCTGTCTTCATGGAAACAGAGAGGAGCCCGAAAGCTTCCTCAGCTACCGCGCCCAAGACACAAACAGCCCCGCCCTCCCGTGCCCACGCCCAGCGCCGTGCCCGACACCGAGGTCTCTGGCACAGACGCTGGGTGACCCGCTTTCCCCTCCACCTTCTCCACGGCCACAGGCGGCTGTCCACACCTCCAAGTCTGTGCCCTGCTGAGCCGCCCCGAGTCCCAGCAGAAGCTCATCTTTTATTTCAAGAAAACGTCACTGTGAATGCTGCTGAGGTCACAAAATGAAAAACACAGTCCCGCGACCTGGTTTTCCACAGGGAAGAGCCCTCGTCACCAGCCCCTCCGTCAGAGCACCCCTCAGAGAGGGACCTGCAGCTTTGACCCCTCCAGGGTCACCCCCCTCGTACTCCTTGCTCAGACCTGGAACCGGGTCTATTTCCACAGGCTTGATCCCTTCCTGGTTCTCCTCTACACACTGTCCAAGTGACTCACTCACTCAACAAATGTTTATGCTGCTTACTGTCTGTCTGACGCTTGGGAACAGCAGTGAACAGACAAAGCCCTCTGCCCTCTTCCTTCTTCCGTGTGTGTGTGTATGTCCACGTGTGTATCTCTGTGTGCGTGTCCGTGTCCTACTTCCCCTTCAGGGTCACGTGCCATGGCCACACCACCTAAAAAACCGCTGCTGAGCCACAATCCCATTCAGAAACTACGAGATTCAGTGTGGACCTGCAGGACGGGGTCAAGTGGCATTTCAATAACCTTGGTAAGGAACGCCAAACGCTGCACTGCACATTTTTATTCCGTGGTCCTAAAGAGGCATGTATGAACCTGTGTAGTACATGTTTGTTTTTACAAAGCACAGGGAATGTATATAAAACCTGCATGAATTTTAAGATGAAACACAAGACTTGAAAGCAGTGTCTCCCGCTGCGGCAGGCTGCTCAGGACCCGGCTCTCTGGCCTCTGGTGGTAGAGGACACCGCTGTCCTCTACCTGGGTAACCGCAGCTGCCTGTGACCTGGGTGGCCCCCCGGCCCGGGGCTCAGTCTGCCCACAACTAGGGTCTGACGCACAGAAGCCCACGTCTTCTCCGTCCTGGGTACACGGTGCGTGCACGGCGCCCAGAGCATCTGTAAGAAGGCACTCGAGACCTGTCTGCCAGATGAATTACCAACGTTCCCAATCATCGTGTGTATTTTTACTAACACAAGAATAACATGTAGCTATGTCTTAAGGCCATGCAAAGTCTTGATGAACTAACAAGTTAAAAAAATAATGCTAGGCCAATTTCTAGTTTAAACTAAATGTTTCTTCCCGTCCTTTCCCGGTAACGCCGACTGGAAGCCTGAACACCACGGTAAGTGACACCGACGCAGGCAGCTGCAACCCCACATTGTGACCACGGCACCTCCAGTTTGGGTGGAGGTGAGGTTTCAGGGGGCGAGAAGGCTCTGTCCCGCTGAGTGGGGGCCGGATGGGGAACGCACTCAGCATGACTGAAGCCATCTTGTAATTGCCGCTCTGCCCTTTGGAGGTGACTGAGCTGACCTGGGGACATCCAGGCTGGTTCCCCCCACCCCATTTCCACCCACAAACGCAGAGGGCTTTGCCCTGGGAGAGCTGCTGTCCCCCGAAGGCTGACACCGCGGTGGCCCCGGGGCTGGGCAGTGCGGGTACCTGAGAGGGGGCGCTGCACGAGAGCCCGGCCAGCTCGCCGATGCGCGCGGCGGCCGTGGGGTTGCTGGAGCTGATGAGGACCGGGGGGCTGATCTCCATGGAGTGGCGCTGCTGGGTGGCCTGCGACGCCTTGCTGGCCGTGGTCAGGGAGGTGAACGAGTGCCGCTTCTTCGTGTTCTTCTTGGCTTCGGGCTGCTTGGGGGCCGCGCTGCTCGGGGCAGCGGCCGGGGCGCCCTCCCCAGCGCCAACGCCCCCGGCGGGAGGCTGGTCCCACTCGATCAGCTGCTTGGCCGCCGAGTTAAACTGCAAACCAGCAGAGGACACGAGAAGGTCAGGTGACAGGTGTTCTCGACACCCTTGTATCTAAAGCTGAACATCATCACTTTAAAGTTTGCAGGTGCAAGGACACCTTTTTCCCCACGCGAGATGTCTTTTCTCTCAATACGAGGATTGCACTGTACGTACATCACAGAGAGATGCTAAACCAAGGACAAACAATGCCAGTGCAACACCAGCAAGATCAAGAACATTTTTTCCCCCCAAGAATCTTCAGAATATCTGATTTGAAACGTCGCCAGTGACGAATGAAGATTTGTTTCGGCCCCTGGGGAAATGCAGAGAACAGTGAGGCGCAGGGTGCGGTCGCACGGCAGCCTCTACTGCTTGGTAACAGCTGGGCTCCGCTCAGGGCCAGACCTGCAGGGCAGCTTCTGGTGGTGACTGCGGGCAAGGCCGTCACCGTGAACCTGGCACACTTCCATAGGAATTAACGCCCCCACCTCCCCGTCCTGGGGGGGCCCTCACAGAAGTGTCGGCAGAAACTCCTGATTACTTTTTGTCACGTCATGTGCCCGTGATTTTCCTGAGCTTAAATTTTGAATTGTAACACGCTGAGACCTGAAATCCAAGTCCTGCTGCCAAGTGAACTTGGCCTGTTTGAAAAGTTGTCTGAGTGTAAAGTCGGGGCCCGACGGTTTGTCAAAAGCTGCCCACGGGGTTGGGAACGCCAGCAAGAAAGAACACAGGGTGTTTCTGTTCCCTGAGGTCAAATACAACATTTCTAGAAAGCTTCCATGACAAGCAGACGCATATGTACTTACCCAGATAGTACAGTAACGGGAAACATCGGGCATAGTTTAACCTAACAACCATGAAGATGAAAAACAGTAAGTTCCTCAAAGAGAATTGGGGAAACATTAAGGATAGCGGGGATCTTCCCATCCCAGCACTTCGCAAATGCCTCTTTCATCAAATGCTCTTTTCGCACCGAACTGGTTTACAACTGTGTCTCCCCAGCCGTGGACGAGGATGTCCTCCCAGAAGGATGGAAATCCTGTCACGATATTGAAAGATGTGAACTTGCTCTGGCACCAGCGGCTCAGGAAGTTGGTGACTGAGCCCTGAAGCCAGTGCTTCCAGATGAAAACCGACTAAGAGAGTTCCTGCGGCTTCCTGAGGACCCGCCGTCACGGGGCCTGACAGCTTTTCTATCACAAGCCTACCCCTCCTTCAGACCACAGGGATTCTATCCACGTAAAAACTTTCAAGACTCGCAGGCAGTTAACACCCCAGTGATGCCGGGCGATGCCCGAGTGCCAGGGGCAGGGGGAGGGGAATCATGACTCCGGTGGGTGTTAGGGACGAAGGCTGGGCTGCCGGGAAGGGGCGGCATTTGGCCCGGACACCCCGTGTTCACAATGCTGCCTTGGTCCCAAGAGAATCATATGCCCAAGGAAGCAAGGCCATGCTCTGTTTTCATGGCAGGAGTGGCCCAGACCTCAGGACAGAGCAGCAGACTGTGTGGGGCGAGGGTCCTTGTTCCTGCACAGGCTGGGGACGAGGGTCTGAAATTGGAGCAGACAGACCGTCCCTTCATTCCCCTCACCCCAAACCCATCACCCAGCGAGATGGAAGACCAGGACCGCGATGCCAGAGCTCAGGGGTCTGGGCATGCCTCCTTCCAGGGTGAGCTCACCTTGACAGGAAAGCAAGGACCCGACGGCTTTTCATGGAATTCCGAGGAACTCTGTATGAGCTCCAGTGTGGCTTTCTTTCCACGACCTTCTCCAGCCGCAGCCCCTAAGTTCACCGTCCACCCACAAAACAAATCTGTGCCCGAAAACACCTTCCTCCCAGCCCTGGGTGACGACTGGCTGGTAAGACTCAGGGTGGATACCAGGCCATTCAGTAGCCTGGGGCGGAAAGTAGGTACCAGCAGGATTTGTCGATCTTAAAACTGTAAAGGTCCCTTTTCGGGAAACCCTGAAATTTAGAAGGAATTAGTCTCTGAGAACTATCCGAAGCATAAATAAACACGAGAAAGGAAATACTGACATAATAATAGTAATAACAACAGTAATAACAAGGCAATTTAAGAAACATCAAGATACTTTCTGTGTGTGCAGCTGGCCTCTTTGCTAAAGAGAATACAGTCTTTTTAAAATACAGTACTTAAATTTTTCTAAAAGTGAGCAAGAAAATTTAATGAGAACTAAGTTGAACAGTCGCCGTTTTATATAAAGCTTTGCAGAGGAATCGGCCTCTAGGTTCTAAGTATCAGAGGCTACACACAGTAGGTCTGTGCAGAGGGACCTTTTCTAATTCATAACCCACTAGGGTGTTTGTTCCTCAACACGATGGTTTTTCAATAAAAGGCAAATAAAGACTTTAAAATACATATTACAAAAGTAATACATGTTCATTACTTTAAACAGGAAATAGTGTAGATTTATGGTCAGTAAAAGGTGACGGGCCTCAGCCGGGTTCTGCCTCTGTCTCCTCCACCGACCTGTTTCCCAGTTCTCTCACGCTCGACAGTTTGGAACATACCCTTCCATGTACTTTCTGTGATGTTGTTAACTAAGCACCTGCTTCATTAATTTTAACACAAATGCAACCAAGCAGCACATACATTCTCTCCTCTCACTGCATCTCATGAAAAGCCCTCCCTGCGAACAGAGCAGGCTGGTCGCGTGGTACCCGCTGCATCCCCCTCTTGTGCATCCTGCCCGAACAACCACACCTGCAAGGCAAACTCCCAAAAGGGAAGCTGTCAGGTCAAAGTGTAGCCTAGAGCGTTCTTTGAAGGATAGTGCCCAACTGCACTCCAGAAATGTGTCAGTTTTCATCATCTCTGAGAGCGAATAAAAAGTCCCTGTTCCCCACATCGTTAACAGTGTTAGGTGTTACCATTTTTAAAAATCTCTATCGGTTACAGTGTTAGGTGTTCTCAATCATTTTTAAAAATCTCTATCAGTTACAGGAGTGTTAGGTGTTACCTCTATCAATTACGGTATTACATGTTATCAATCATTTTTAAAAATCTCTATCAGTTGAAGAGGTAATTTGTATTTTCTTTTAATTTGTATGTCTCTATTAATGAGATTAAGCATCTTTTTTCTTTTCCTAGGATTTCCTTATTCCCACACTTTATCCATTTTTCGATTGAGTTTATTTTTCTTATAGATTTATAAGTGCTCTCTGCAAAGTACAAAAATCATTCTTTAATATACTATATATGCATGTATGTATATGAATGTGTATATATCTCCATTAAGTTAGAAACATTGTTCCAATTTGTTTTTTAACTTGATATGTTTGTCATATATACATTTTTCTTGGATGTGCAAATTTATTCACCTTTACCATTATGGCATCTCAAGCTAACATCATGCTTTAAAAATCTTTTTTCTACAACTTTTTTTTTTTCATGGATATATGTTCTTTTCTTCTAGATTATTTATTTATTTATTTATTTTTGGCTGTGTTGGGTCTTCGTTTCTGTGCAAGGGCTTTCTCTAGTTGCGGCAAGCGGGGGCCACTCTTCATCGCGGTGCGCAGGTCTCTCACTATCGCGGCCTCTGTTGTTGCGGAGCTCAGGCTCCAGACGCGCAGGCTCAGTAGTTGTGGCTCACGGGCCTAGTTGCTCCGTGGCATGTGGGATCTTCCCAGACCAGGGCTCGAACCCGTGTCCCCTGCATTGGCAGGCAGATTCTCAACCACTGCGCCACCAGGGAAGCCCTCTACAATCATTTTTAAAAATAAAATCACTTTTCTCCTAGTATATTTATGGTTCCTCCCTTTGTCCGTCTGTGTCTTTGAACCACGAGGATGTTTGGTTTTGTGTAAAGACTGAAGCAGAGACAGTGCGTTCTTTCTTCCAGTGGCCCAGCAGCTTATATAGCATCCATCCTCTCCTGCCAGCTCTGAAAAGCCACCTTCACAAGCCAGGGTCAAAGGGAGAACCCTCTGCTGCACTGCCAGGCCCGGTGCCCAGTCCCCAGGGACGATGCCACTGGGTGGAAATTCATGCCACCACCTCTTCAAAGTAGAAATGAGTGTCTGCCTCACGTTACAGTCCTCTGCAAAGTGTTTTTACACAACGGCAATGGGGAATTTGCTTTTCCGGCAGTCTTCCATTCTTCCCTGCAATTTGGGTAACAAAGCTTTTGTTTTTGGATGATCTAAATACAAAAGCAAGCTTAGTCTTCATTCATCAAAGGAGACTTCCCCACAGCAGAGGAATAAACGGAGAGACTGAAGGGCGTAGTCATAAGTCTCTTTAATGGATCCGGAAGCCTCCCCCAGGTAGCAGCTCCATTTAGGCGTCTGTAGAGATTTGCTGAACGAATAAAGACATGCTGGCCTCTCAGAACCATCGAGGGAAGGGAGCACTGCCTCAAGACCAGCACTGTCCCACCAAAGTAGAACAAGAGCCACAAGTGTAACGTGAAATTTTCCAGTAGCCACATTTTAAAACATAAAAAGCAGCAGGTAAAATTAATAACGTATCTTACTGAACATAAGGAAGATGTTATCCCTTCAGCACGTAATTAGTATAAAGTTACAGAGACAGGCACGCCCTTGGTTTGGTATGAGTTTTGCCATAAACTGGGCACTGGCCACCCGCCTGCATCCCAGCTGGGACGGGACACAGCGAGTGTGTCCCCGGAGGCGCATCAGGGGCTCACGGCGGGGGGGGGGGCGTCTCCTGAGGTTCATCAAGCGCAAAGAACGTGCGGAACGGGAAGGACACCGACACGCACCTCCAAGCCGCATCTCTGCAGCGTCCTGAGCCCCAACGGCTGGCCAGGAACACAGCACTGCCAGCCCCACGCACGGCAGGACCTGCCTCGCGGACCAGTCCCCGACCTTCCCTTCCGGTGGCCCCGGTGACTGGAAAATAAATACACTAGAATGTTCTTTTCCGGGTTTCTGACTATGAAACGTAAGGGATGAAGGGAGGGAGCACGTCATCAAAAGCCTGAAAGAATTGTGCTTCAGGGGAGCTGAGGAGAGGACAGTCGGAGCCTGGAGGTGAAAGGCCCAGGGGGTCTCAGGCCCCCATCCTAACCGGCTGAGGAACAACAGGGGCCATTCGAACGCGCCGGCTTCAGGTTTATACACCAGGACGAGAACCTGTCCTGTGCACCCAGGGGGCACGGGGAAAGCGCCTGTCACCTGCGATGTGCCACACGAATGTGGTTTACTCTCACCATCACTCGAGGCCCAGCCTGCCCTTCACCTGCCCCGTTGTTGCCTGGGGGGATGCGGGTGCGTGTCTCCTGTTTCTCAGACGTCACATGAAGCTGGACTTGGCGAACTAGAAAGTCTTACGCCCATACAAGGGACAAATGCCTTTTCTCAACACCAAACAGAAAGACCCCCTTCACAGTAGGCAGAGGCCGAGACCTCGGGTCCACGGTGACCGGAGTCAAAGCTCGGGGAGACCTTCCCTCGCCCGTACTTTCTCTGAGCGACTGTTATAAGCGGGGCGCAGTGCCAGGCCGGGGGGAGAGAAACATCCCCTCGACTCGGGAGAGAAGAGGACCAGGGAAGCGGCACCTGGGTTTCTAGCAGTAATCGGGGGCTGTGCCGCCATGTGTCTGCACAACTGGGGCAGGCGAGGTCAGGGGACACCGGCAGCAACGGTGCATGGTTCAGTAACCTAGGGAGGGTCTCTCTCTCTCTCTCCTCTCCCCTCCCCTTCTCTTCTCTCCCTCTCTCTCTCTCCCTCCTTCCCTCCCTCTCTCCCTCGCCCTCTCTCCTCTCTTTCCCTCTTTTCTCTCTCTCCCTCTCTTCTCTCCTCTCTCCTCTCTCTCTCTCTCCCTCTCTCCCCCTCTCTCTCTCTCCTCTCTCCCCCTCTCCTTCTCTCTCTCCTCCCCTCCTCTCTCCCCCTCTCTCTCCCCCTCTCCTTCTCTCTCTCTCCCACCCCCCTCTCTTCTCTCTCCCCCTCTCCTTCTCTTTCTATCCCCCCCTCCTCTCTCTCTCGCCCTCTCTCTCTGCAGCTGCTGCCAGTGTCAGCTGATTCTTTTTTAAAGGAAAGCTAGACATTTAAGCCTATGTAAAATCTCCTGATTTTCCACCTGAACAACTAATTAAAACAAAAGCACCCTGCAAGCCAAGCGTGGAAGTCCTGCAGGCCATGCCAGCTGGGGGCTCTGACGGGGCAGGAAGCGTTAAGAACATGCAGGGCCAGGAGGGGGCGACGGCGCCCAGGACCACCAGCGAGGAGGAGACCAGGGAGGCGGGGGCGGGTGGGGCGGGGGGCTGGGGGCTCTTGCAGGGAAAGGAAGAAGCAGCATCATGGCAGGGGTCACCGTCGCCGGGAGGGTAAAGCACGACAGCAGCTAGCCGGCAGCCAGGAGGGCGATGACCGCAGGGACTGAGCGAGTGACCCTGGGGATTCTGGCAGGAGAGGAGGAGGGAGGTGGCACCGTCACTGAGGGGGGTGCAGACAGCGTACAGCCCGAGGACGGCGAGAGGCTGACCCTCCTCCAACAGGAAGGGGAGCCCGGGCGAGCGAACACTGGAAATGGAAACCAGGAAAGGTGCGCGGACGCAGCCCTGTCTGGGAGAGCAGGTGCGGAGGGACAGCCCTGACCCCAGGACGACAGAGACGCCAACAGCGACCACGCAGGGAGGGCGGGGGGAGCTGGACCCCGAAGGTCAAGGCTGAAGGGCAGGCCCTCCATTACCTCGGCAGCGACAGATCAATCGCGGTGCCCAGGAGAGAGCCCAGTGGATGACTTAAAACCTGGGCCAGCTCACTTCCCTGTGCTCCTGTATCTGACAAGACACCAGGTTTGGGGTGTGTTTCTCTCTCACCAAACACACACAGTAAACAAGAAACATCTGGTAACCCGAAGGATACGTTCAACGACACATTCCATCTTCAAGGACCTCATGAGTAGATGCAGGAAGAAATATACACACATCCATCTCAGGAGGTTAAGAATATGGAACTGCCATTAAATTCTAAGCAAGCATTTGTTCATGTGACAGGACACACGGACAGAAATCCCACGTTGATATGTAATCAGTTAATAGACCGGTGAACGATATTTCGCCCCCCTCCCCTGGAACCCAAAGTGTTGGGGGTAGCGGGTGGGAAACAGAGACCGCCAGGAAGGAATCGGCACAGAACAGGACACGCGGCGACCCCGCACAGGGTTTTGGGACCTTCCTCCCCCTTCCCGCCTGCAGAGATGCTTGCTCGCACACCCGTGAGGCCTGGGGGACAGGCCACTCCACTGTCACCAGGGCAGCTGCTCCACACCACCTCCCGACACTCTTCCTGAAACACGTCTACTTCATCACAGGAAAGCTTCTTCCCGGAGCTTCATCATCAAGATGCCACAGATGCGCAGAACACTCATTCTGCGTCTTCCAGGACACAAGACAACCCTTGCTTAATTAAACTGCACCTACTTCACTGCTTTTATTTTAGGGGGGCGGGGCTGCATTGGGTCTCCGTTGCTGCATGTGGGCTTTCTCTAGTTGCAGCGAGTTGCAACGAGCGGGGGCTACTCTTCATTGTGGTGCGCGGGCTTCTCATTGCGGTGGCTTCTCTCTGTTGTGGAGCACAGGCTCCAGATGCGCAGGCTCAGCGGTTGTGACTCACGGGCTTAGTTGCTCCGCGGCATGTGGGATCTTCCCGGACCAGGGATCGAACCCGTGTCCCCTGCATTGGCGGGCAGATTCTCAACCACTGCGCCACCAGGGAAGTCCCTACTTCACTTCTTGAAAAGCCTTAGTGACTACCAAATTTAGGGTGTATAAAGCAATGTGACAAAAATTTCAAATAATAAAATTTAAGACCTTAAAATATTGTGGTTTTAATGAATGTGTGATTTTTTTCTTAAAAAAGGCAACCTCAGTTCTTTGAAATTGTTGAATAGTTCATCATTTCTGAAAATTAACCTTCTGGGTGTTCAAACCTGAAACGTTGTCACTAGTCTTGATGAAAAATCAAAATGAACTAAACACTTCTTAAGCGAAGCTTGGTAATAACAGTGATTCTGGACCAACCTTAGGAAGACGAGCCATCATCATCACATGTCCTCGGAGACAACTGCAGGGCAGGGGTCTAGGGCAGACACGGGCTGTCCGAGAAAGACCACGATTCACCTCTCAATTACTGGCTGGGTGTCCCTAAACACGACACTTGTTTAAAAAATGGAAAAATAATTAACTAAATTACAGATTAGCTCCTAAAATGTTTATTATGCAGTCACAAAAACTGATGGTTAGTAGCACTATAACAGTGTAGAGAAAGGCAAAATCATATGTGTGGTCTCATTAAATAAAGCACAGGGCAAAAGAATGGAAGGATATTTACCAAAATTATATGTGATGGGCCTAAGGGTTCCTTTCTTTCCTTTCCAACTCTTCTGGAATGTGATTATACCGTAGAAATAAAATCATTAAAAATGTTTTTTTATCTACGATGTGGCTCCCAGGAAAACACTGAATCCTATACACACAAAACTGTACTCCTGGCACGTGCCAGGCTGTAAGAATGGACAAGCTGCGTACCAGGGAAGTTTGACACGAGGAGAGGGTTGCTCTTGTTTCTGCAAAGGAGAATCAGGGAAGAATGGCTTCATGAGAAATGATAGTTTTCATCAGGACCCTGAAGAAAGGGTGAGCTTTCCACAGGCACATGGACCAGGAAACATCCCCAATGAGCTGTAAAGATATGGAAAATTCCCAGGTATGGAATTTTCCAGGAACAATCATCAGACCAACTTAGCGAGGGCCCAGGGGAATACGGCCAGGCTAAAGAATTTGAGGACTCCTGGGGGAAAGTGCTGCGGACATTAGACACCAACTGGTCATTACCTTTGGCCTGTGCTCCAGGCTTCACGGGACGCCTGCAAGTTTATGTTCTATGAAACTGCCCAGAGTGCTGCAAACTGCCTGCTCATGAAGCGAGAAGTCGATAAACATTAACCCATCTTTAGAATCTCAGCTCCCGGAATGTTTTCCTGATGGAAAACAAAAGGAAACTCTTAAATTGGAAAGAGGCTGCTGCATAATAGATGGGGCGCAAACTGCCCTAAGTAAATCCTTACCTAATTTACAGGGCTCCTTTTCTGATTGGGTCTGGCCAGGTTGCCTCGAGCTGTCTGCAGTGAGCAGGGGTTTTTCCTGGAGTCCAGAGACCTGCCTCTGCCCTGAGAAATTCGGAATCTAGAGATCCTCTCCCCTTCTGTCATTGTGGCAAAACGAAATGTAACTATTATTTGCACCAAGCTGACGGCTCTCAGAGGATACGAGGACCCGCAGTGCGGGACAGAGCCCACGGGGCTGAAAGCGCTACTCGAAGCAGGGCCGCTGTAGACTTGGAGGTGAACGAATGTATTACACTGGGCACGGGGTAAGTCTCCCTCACCGGTTCCTCAACAGCAACTCTAGATTTCATTTATAGAGATTAATTTACCTCCCTCACCAGTTGCTCAACAGCATCTCTAGATTTCATTTATAGAAATTAATTTACCTCAAAATGGAGGGAGAAAGTTAGCGCAGCAACCAACTGCCTTCCTGACTTCCCAACAATGTCTCTAAATGTATTTTATAAAAATTACTTCACTTCAGAATTGAAGGGGTATTTGGAAGCCAAGCAATATCGTAATTCTCTTTCCAACTCCCCCCCCCCAATTTTCCTACATTTCTCATTTAAAAAGAAAAGATTACAGTGAATTGAACATTTCACTTTTGCATTTAAAAGGAAAAGAATACATCCCAAAATACGAATGACAGAATATCTTTTTACATTGTTCAATCAGCTCTCTCTGATTAAGAGATCAAAGACGACGATTTTGATCCTCGGTTCTCAATACTCTCCAGAGCAGGGGTCCCCAACTGGCTGAATGTTAGGAACCAGGCTGCACGGCAGGAGGTGAGCAGCGGGCCAGCAAGCGAAGCTCCGTCTGTATTTACAGCCGCTCCCCATCCCTCACATTACCGCCTGGGTTCTGCCTCCTGTCAGATCAGCGGCATTAGATTCTCACGGGAGCGTGAACTCTACTGTGAACCGCGCATGCGGGGGATCTAGGTTGCACGCTCCTTATGGGAATCTAATGCCTGATGATCTGAGGTGGAGCTGAGGTGGTGACGCTAGCGCTGGGGAGCGGCTGCAAATACAGATTGTCATTAGCAGAGAGGTTTGACGGCACAGAGATCATCATAAATCAACTGCAGACTCACGTCAAAACCTTATCAGTGGACTTCCCTGGTGGCGCAGTGGTTGAGAATCTGCCTGCCGATGCAGGGGACACGGGTTCGAGCCCTGGTCTGGGAGGATCCCACATGCCGTGGAGCAACTGGGCCCGTGAGCCACAACTACTGAGCCTGCGCGTCTGGAGCCTGTGCTCCGCAACAGGAGAGGCCGCGATAGTGAGAGGCCCGCGCACCGCGATGAAGAGTGGCCCCCACTTGCCGCAACTAGAGAAAGCCCTCGCACAGAAACAAAGACCCAACGCAGCCAAAAATTAAAAAAACAAAAAACAAAAAAACAAACCCTATCAGTGAGTGGCAAGTGAAAACCAGCTCAGGGCTCCCACTGATTCTTCATTATGGTGCGTTGCATAATTATTTCATCATATATTACAATGTAATAATAATGGAAATAAAGTGCACAATACATGTAACGCGCTTGAACCATCCCCAAACAATTCCCACCCCACCGCCAGCCCATGGAAAAACTGTCTTCCACGAAACCAGTCCCTGGTGCCAAAAAGGTTGGGGACCGCCGTTCTAGCACAAAGACTCTAAGTAGTAAAGTGAACATTGCTCTTCTTAGCTCCTTCAAGGGGCACCTTGGCAACTTCAAACCCGATATCTAAACCTGCACCTGTAATTCCCTGAAACACAGGTGACATCTCCCAAGCCCCCATGTCCACAGAAAAGGAAGCTATCACCCCCCTGAAGGCTGCTGGTGCTCCGGGAGACCCACACACGTGACTTTCCACAGTTAAAGCTGATGACACCGTTCTGTTCCCTGGCCATAGAAATATCTCCCAAGATTTGTCTGATTCTGGAAGCTGAAAACAGCTTTACACTTTAAATATGCGCAGTTTATTATACGTCACTGATAACTCCATAAAGTTATTTTAAAAGAATGAGTATCCTTAACAATTAGGCCACCCTACATCTGCTCAAAGTGAGTCAAAGGAATAGTGTCAAGCAGGTGAAAATTCATCTAAGAACGTATCAAGGAGATAATCCGTAGAGGCTCCAGGATCTAATCCACAGAGTATGGCCACCGTTATTTTAGTCTGGAAAATTCTAAACTAGGCATAACCAAAGATTCACTCAGCTTCATTAAAAAACAATCTCCCTAAAGTCACCGAAGAGACCTTGTGCTTTGAGGGTGGTGGGGTCCAGATGTATCACTGAGATAAACCGATGAGAAAATACATGGCTGGGTAGCGAATGCTGGGAGTCCTAGCTGAAAAATGTCAAAGTTGGCCACATCTGAAACCAGTTCATTCCTGATGTCGGCCCAAAAGGTCCTTGGGTTGCTCACTCATTCATTCAACCCACGTTTACTGAGGGTCAACCAGGGGCAGGTGACAGGCGGGGACCTCGGGAGAGCGGGTGAACCAGACAAGATGCTGACCCTGGGAGCTCACGTTCCATGCAGGGCGGACACTGGGAGACAGTAACATCCACAGATGAGACAGCTACAGGGGACAAGACGCGGTGGAGTGATTACAATGACAGCGGTGGTGCCGGCCGCAGTGCCCCCTACACACCTCTCACTACTCTGCAGGCAGCGCACAGCACCACCGGACGAACTCACCCTGAGGGCTCTACTATTTTACACATGAGGAGACCAGTCACGCCACCATCACCGGTCCAGCCAAGACTGGAATCCAGGCCGTCTGGGCTCCGAGCCCAAGGTTTTCCAGGATCACAGCACCTGGTGGGTGAGGCAAAGCAGGTGGAAGAGGAAGAACCTCTTTAGACGAGGTGGTGAGGGCAGGTGTGCCCACAGAGGTGACATCGGGGCAGTGATCTAACCCGAGGACGCAGCCCTTCCTTCTGGCAGTAACTACAGAGCCAGACAGCTGCCTAGCAGGCCACGCCCACCTCACGCCACCCGTACACGAGGAATGCTCACTTTTACATTCTATCTGCAGCAGAGCTGCTAAACAATTTTTTTTGTTGAAAAAACTGGGTAAGTGATAGTTTACATGAATGACTAAGAATCAAAATATTGTATGACACATTTAATAAAAATGTATAGCGCATAAGCCTACAATACACAACAATGTTTGAAAATCATCCAAAATGCCATATTTAGCACTTACTTCATTCAAACTTTTGGCTTGCTAAGAATTATGTCATCTTTGTCCAAATGACCACGAAATGTGAATGAGTCAGCTCTGAATTAATGAGGGTGTTAAAATCATTCGGTTTTGGAGAAGTCTGATATTTTTGAACAAAGAAAATAGCAAGCTACTGATTCCTTTTTACAACCGCACTCACTCCTTGACAAATACACCCTTTTACACATATCCTGACACGGTGTCTCCAAGAGTCCCCTGGGTTTCCCCAAGAAACATCTATCTTCCCTACAGAACAGAACCCACAGCCTCGGGGCTCTGATGGGAGAGTCTCCGGGGAAGCGTGATGGTGATCAAGGCAAGAGACCCCTCATCTTTACAGAGACCCGAGGGGCAGAATTCAAGGACATTCACGTGGCCGTTCTCTCCCTAGTCACCCCCAACCAGACTCTCCTTCTCTGCTCAAACCCTGAAGAATCTGGTACTTTAATCAGTGGTCATTTATCGGCAAGTCACCGTTTTCTCACCTCCTGTGATACAGGTGGGGAGTCCGGTGCACAGTCCTGGTGCTGGAGGGGAAGGCGGAAGGGAGGTGGGGAGCAGGGACGGGGAGGGCACAGCACCCCAGCATTGCCTCTCATGCCCTGGGTCCCCCCACTCAGCCCTCTCCTCACCCACCGCTGACACTCAGCTCCCAACTCGACCCCAGAGGTCCTGCTCCAGGCCTGCATCCCATCCCCTACCCATCCTGCTTAGAGTTTCTGCCACAGGCAAGTTCCGTGGGCATCTCCACGAACCAGCCACCCAGCAGAAGTCGGGGTTCCAGCTTCCGCTGTGACAAGCCCAGACGCCACTCTGCAGACTCAGTTCTGAACTCACTTCCTCACAAGACGTGGAGCTGAGATTCTCTTATACGACCACTGCTATCCTCTGGGTCACGGTCCGATCTGAGCTCCAAACCACGGTTCACAGGACACAGCAGGGCCAGGCCCTCGGAGACACATCATCACACACAAGCTTCTCACACCTCGGGGGGTAAGAGTCTGGGGGAGAAGCACCGTGAAAAAAGCAAAAGCACCTAACACTGGTGGAAACCTAAATGTATATCTACAAGGTATAAGAAAATAACTTACAAGTGGATTTTTGTAACACAGTCTGTTTTTACAGTGAGGTATGGTCTGGACCCTAAAGGGGTTTACAGAGCAAGAGAAAGACATTATTCAGGAAAAAGCCCCGGTTTTTGATTCCCATGGTTAGCTGCCTTCGCTCCACGTGAGGCTGCCCTGTAAGACAGTTTATGCTTTACCTGAATGGCTGAATTTCGGTAGGTTGCTACTGAAATCTGCCACCCCTTCTTCCCCTAAAGGCTGAACCCCCATGCTAATCCCCAGGTGCCAGAAACTTCCATCCGATGGCCTGACATCAAAGGGAAGCTCACGGTCTCCCGGGGAGAGATGATTTGTTCACCTCGTCTCAACTGGCAAAACTGTGGTTCAAATGAGGAAAATACTCTTGTGAAAGAAAAGAGGCAGGAGAATGAAAGTATTTTCCACTTGGGCAGAAGTTTATCTTTCCAACCTAAGTCAGAGTAAATAATCCTCGTGACTCAAGTGACTCTCGGTGACTCTGGGTTTGCCGTGGGTGGATCTTTTATGCCTATCATGCAACTCTACACCTGCCCAGTAACAAAAGCACAGCAATCCTCTTCCACGCCTCACACGCCAAGTGCTAGCACGTAGTATTGCTAATACCCAGCAAGTGAAGACAGGCTCTCACGACTAAGCTTGCAGTACCCACGCTCCTCACCGTAACGATTCAGATGCTTGGGAATGCGTGTAACTTTCCGTGACCGCAGTTAGAATATGTAAATAATGTGCAGGAAGGGTTACCTGAGAGCTAAGAATTTTTTTTTTTCTACTGTTTACTTTCAAAGGAGGAAAAAATATTTTAATAAACAGGAACACCTGAAGGATACGGATAAACGTCAAGGCTTTTACATGGTCTGAATTACCTTTCCACGGATACACGGTAGTCCAGGGGAGTTCTAGGAAAATGCTGGCCATCTCACGGTCTGTGGGGAGACTGAACGCTGGCTACTATGACACAATTTGTCATTTTTGTCCTCAGAACCACGCCACAATAAATGCCTCAGGTGAAAAGACGGGAACACCAGTGGTGTGGGTTTTCTTTTTTACATCTGAAGATGCATGCTTTGATATCTTAAACAAGAGAATTACTTTCAGTTTCCCGACCTGTGCTGACTCTTTCTTTCTGGCCTGTGCACATGCTGTTCGTGCTGCATGCGTGTCCTTTCTGCCATAACAATGCACCTTTTCCATGCACATCTACCCAGGACACAGACATCACCAAGAAATCGCTTCTTCCCAGAAGCCTTCTGTGACCTCAGCTAACCTCGTACGGTTGTTTGGGCTGGTCTTTCGTTCTTTGAAAATGCCTTCAATTTTGTTTTTGGCATGAAAGTCTTATGGCTAAAGGACATGAAAGTTTATGACATATGATGTAATAAGGCTGAATGTAAATTGTAACTTCCTAGTTCATTCTTAATTTGTGTTATTCTTTAAAATAATACATGTTACTTCATACATATTCCTAAAAAGACTTCGCTGAAGACTTCGTTGAATCGGGTTGGCCATACCTTTCCGAGTAAAGCTGGTTAAAGGGGGCAGCGTGGCTGGTTATTGCTGGGATGGGGTGGAGGCGGTTCATTGCTTATTTCACGTTTTCTGCAGGCTACCGTGCAGATCACTGTCCCAGTTCTGAGACGTGGGGCACACGGAAGAAACGTGTAAACAGACAGAAACACGCATCTCCCACCTCAGTCGGGACCTTCACCAGCCTCTGACCACACAGCTGCCAACAGAAAAGAACGGCTACAGGCGGCACAGGGTCCGGCAGGGAGCCCAGGGTCCCACTCAACAGACACACCGATGCTCTTAGCAGGGGACAAAGTACAGAGTTCAAACGTTTCACAGTCTCCTGGTGATCAGGAATTGTTGGGCAGGGTAGAAGAATTCCATCCCAGGATTGAGAACAGGTGCATTCCTGGGGCTTTGTGCTATGAGGGCTTTTTTTTTTTTTTTTAATCGATTAGGTTTTCATCTTTCTTTTTTTTCCCCTAGTTTTATTGAGACATAATGGACATGTAACACTGTATCAGTTTAAGGCGTGCAACAACGATGCGATGCAGGTACGTACTGAGAAGTGGTCCTGAGGATTTCTGAATACTCACACTGCACACTGAAGACTGATTTGCAAAGCAGAATACGAACACAACTGACGTCTCTACAGACTGACTTACCTCAACATACGAGATGGGAAATATTCCTATCTTGTCTGCCAGCATGCCTTCGGCCCAGTTCTCGTCCACTCTGCGGATCACAGTCAGAACGTCATCCTGAAGAAACAACGAACGTTACTCCACCCGATCCCAGGAAGCTCGCCGCCTAATTTCCTTTTCAATATGGGACTCAAGTCGCAAGAGTGCATGAATAAAAGTTCCATGACGTGTCTTCAGGATGTGAACGGAAGAAGCTGATGAACTGAATGGTAATTACCAGTCAGCCTGGCATCCCCTTCAGACCAGACAGCTGTAAACTACCAGCCCCTCCACCGAGGGGCTGACGGCTGATTTTGTTTAGACCCACAAACTGCGACCTCAAATCCCACCCAGACCCCCTGAACCCCTGGTCCAGATTAATTTTCAGGCTCTTTTCACTTTTTCTCTTATAATACACCAAATGCCCATTGAAGTGTACACCCTAGTGTTTTTCTTTACCAAAAAACCACAGCATTCTGCTCAAAATCCCAAAGCATTTTATCAATTCAGTAGATACAGTCTTGTGTGCTTTTCAGCAAAGAAATTTTCATATAAAATAAGGAAGTAATGATGTTTCACTTTGTTATCCGTAATTCAGGGAATTAAAATCCCCGAGTGGCGCACACACCCCCCGAAACGTAGCTTAGAATTACATTTAGGCCCTAAATACGAAAATGATACCACACAGCACATCAACCAAAATTATCTTTCACAGAGAACAGTCTGTGCACAAAATTACTGTCTTTGTGACTCTGAGAAGCCTGCTTCCAGATATTTTTAGAAGCACAGTGAGATAGTTCACATGAAACTAGCATATGTTTTTGCACAAGGAAACAGAAGCCATAGTCTATGCAGCCAGGTACAGAGAAGGGTCGACAAATAGAAGGCGGTGTTGTTCTCACTTTACCTTTGCAAACGGAAGGCAATCCTTGTCGGCTTCCTTGTCTTTAACTTCGAAGTCATAAAGTGCTTTGCACTGAGGCGGGGGCTGAGGTAACGGTTTGATAATCTGCACGAAGTTGGTGGGGAAAAAGCCATGGACTCCGTTGACCTCCCCGTGGTACCAATTTTCATCCACTTGTCGCCGCAAAATGATGATGTCACCTTTGCTGAATTTAAGGTCCCCAGGCTCTTTGCCTTCGTAGTTGTATAATGCTTTGGCACATGGTAACTGAGGTATTCCCTGAAGGAAAGAGAAGAGTTTTCATGAAAGAACAGTCCCAAAATGTCTGAAAATTCAACTGGATTATCATGGTTGTTAAGTCAAGGTCAACTCCACACTTTGCCCTACAAAGAAAGTCTCACATTAAAAAACTGTATATGGGGCTTCCCTAGTGGTGCAGTGGTTGAGAATCCGCCTGCCAATGCAGGGGACACGGGTTCGAGCCCTGGTCTGGGAAGATCCCACATGCCGCAGAGCAACTAGGCCCGTGAACCACAATCACTGAGCCTGCGCGTCTGGAGCCTGTGCTCCGCAACAAGAGAGGCCGCGATAGTGAGAAGCCCGCGCACCGCGATGAAGAGTGGCCCCCGCTCGCCGCAACTGGAGAAAGCCCTTGCACAGAAACGAAGACCCAACACAGCCAAAAATAAATAAATAAATTAATTAATTAATTAATTTTTAAAAAAACCTGTATATGTACGTGTCACCAAGAGAAAACAAAACAAACAGTAGACCATCCCCGGCCCCTGAGATGGCATTCTGTTCCTAAGGCTAATTTAGTGAGGCTTTTGCCTTATTTGGGGTTTTTAGTACATGGAAGTACTGCTGTGTCTGGCTTCCTGGTGTAAAACTCAAAAACTCATAAAAAACTTAATTTCCACCATTAACTACTTTACTCAGCAGGATAAATGATAAGCACCAAAAAAAAAAAAAAAAAAAAGAAGAGGAGGAAA
The DNA here is from genome assembly GCF_009873245.2 of Balaenoptera musculus. Lineage (NCBI taxonomy): Eukaryota > Metazoa > Chordata > Mammalia > Artiodactyla > Balaenopteridae > Balaenoptera > Balaenoptera musculus. The sequence continues at coordinate 2,075,537 of NC_045790.1, forward strand.
AACTTAGAAGAACAATTCATTAATTTACTAACTGCTCTTAAGCTTGACAGATAAGAATCAGAGTTTGGCTTTTGGGGAAAACTTTTCCAACGGCTTTCACTGTGGGCAGTAGCTCTTTCTCCTTCGTGGGCTCAAGGATGAGCTGGGGCCGGCTCTGTGCCGGGGTCTGGAATGGCCGTGAGTAGGTCAGTCACCGCTGCCGGCGGCTCAGAGTTTATAACCCGTGATCGTACAGACATAGCCTTTACAACCTACATACGATCACTCCCCTTTGCTCTCTCCTGCCTAGAGACCACTGTCAGGCTGAGATGCTAACAGACGTGGTTTTGGATGTGACCACACTGCCTTACAGTTTTAAATGACAGCTTTAACATGTGCGTGTGCCCCAGGCAATCTAATCTCCAAATGGACTGGATAGAAACTCCCTCTCCGGTGGCACTGGAGGTGCCCTTCTCAAGCATTACGTGTCACTTTAAGACGACCTCTGGCCTCTCCGGGTCACTGCTGCCTACCCCTGATTCAGAGGATAAACGGCACGTCAAACAACCAAAGTAATTCACTGAAGGAGATTCCTGAGCTCCTGCTTTTTACGTACTTACTCATTTATTCATCACCCGGAAGACATTTATCAAGCTTTCCCTTTTTCCCAGGTGGTGTGCGAGTGCTGAGGATTGAAACAGGGACAGGCACAGCCGTTCCCCTTAAGGGACAAGGCTCTAGAAGTCGTGAGGCCACAGGGCAGGGACTGAGTGACCCGGGGACGCAGGGACCGAGCGACCCGGGGACGCAGGGACCGAGCTGTGACAGCAGCAGAGGGCAGAGGTCTTGGGGTGGAGTGGGTGGGAAAATGAAACACTTCCCGGAGGAAGGGACACACAAGCTACATCTTCAAGGAGACAAGAGGAGCCAGCAGGAAAGCGGGAAAAGAAGAAAGAAAGAGAAAAGCAGGGGCGCTGGGGGGGCAGCACCCGCAAAGGCGAGGAGCACGCGGGGCAGAGGGACCGGCGTGACAGAGAACGCAATGCTCAGGAGGGGGCGGGAGTGTGAGTGCACACAGGTGGGCAGGCAGCTCACAGGGGCCCCGAGTGCCAGGCTGGAGCGTCTCAACTGCCGTGTCCTTCAGACAGCGCCGGGCGGGAAGAACCCCGCCAGGCAGGCGAGTCCGGCCGGGGTGGGGGGGAGAAAATGGGCAGGGGGCGGGCAGGCAGGGGGACGGCGATGGGTTTTTTTAAAGCTTTTTTAAAGTCTCCTCCTGCCCCCGCCCCCTCCAAAAAAGTGGATCAAACCCTGATGGCAACAGAACTTCCTAACATAGTTTTGCAAAATTAGTTTAGCTTCGAGTCAGAGATTCAGCGTCTGGCCAAACTTTTCTTGGTGAGGTATTCTTGCTTGGCGTCAGAGGAAGAGCCGGCTGCTGCTGTCGACCGCGGCGGGCGGGGGGCCTGGCCAGCCGCGTCCATGTCCTGCTGGGTTTGCTTAACAGGAGCTGCTCCGGGGGACACTGGGGCCGAGCCTTCCAGAAGTCCTTGGACCCCTCAAGGGCCCTCTGACCTTCGGACCCTGCTTCTAACGACACGACCCCCGTCACCCAGCCTTGACCGAACCTTGTCGACTACTCCGCTGCGCCCTTTGGTTTCCCCTGCAGGACGCCGATGCTGCCCGGTCCTTTGAACCGGGGTCACAGTCCTGCCATGCCGGCTTCGGGGAAGGGTCGTAGGTCCCGTCCCCCCTCACAGAAAGGCCTCGCCATGTCCTCTACTTTACTGTGTGTTTCTGGAAGTCTGGTAGTCACAGTTCAACAATACTTCCTAAGACACGCTGGAGGAAACGACAGTAAATAAACAAGCAGTAAACAGCGCTCTGAGTGACGGAGCCGGAGGAGTGACAAGTCCCGGAGCGAAGCGACGCTCGGAACACAGCCGTCGGGACATGACGGGTAGCCCTGCAGCCGGGATCCCAGCCCAGTTGCTCACTTGCTATGTGATCCTGAGCAGGTGAACCTCTCTGGGCCTAATTTCATCTTCAGGGTGCCGTGAGGACCAAGAGAAGTAAAGCGTGTAAACCACTGCAAGCGGCCAGGGGGCAGACGTGCCATCACTGCCACCACCCAGCAGGAAGGGCCGGTCACCGGGGACACAGGGCACCTGAAAACATGTCCGTCTCTGCAGCCGGATGCTCCTCCTTTTGCACGAATTCACACAGCACTGGCACTTCCAGGGCACACTCCCTGTGTAGCAACCCAAAGGCCGCTCCTCCTAGGGGGGGCGTCGGGACTTCACAGGGGGCACTTCCGAAGCTCACGTTTGTTTTCATCTTCTGGGTGAACAGAAGAAATTACAGACGCACCGACACGCCCTGTCTAGTAGGGGTGGCGTTCTGTGCGAGGCTGTATCTCACCCTGGCAGGGCCAGTGCAGGGAGCTGGAAGGCTGGGTGAATTAACTGAAGATCCTATTCCCGGCTCGGCGACGCATAGCTCTGTGCACCGTTAGGGCCTGTCCTCTCGGTTTTCTCCCCACCTCGATTAGCTCTGTTTGGCCAGCTGAACGCAGCACCGAGACCCAGATCCGGCACTCAGGACCGCTCTGGACCGCTCCCTGGGGAGACCTGTCAGATCCCCAGGGACCCACAGGACGGCTCTTTTCTCATGTGCTGGTGTGGGAGGGAAGGAATTTACTTCTCTGTAGATCATTTCCACGCACCGGCGGCCTGATGGACTTACTAACTTTCCCATCAAAGCAAATCTGCTAAGTGTTCCTAAAATCATCCAACATTCTTAACACGATGAGCAGCAAGAACAAAACTTCAGGGAACAGTGATATCCATTACGGTCAGCCTGGTCACATCCCTGACTGCAACCGGAAACGCACCAACTCACACCGACCTGTGAATCGGGTTCTCCCAGCGACCGGGAGCCACAGAGAAAGAATCCCGAGGTCAACGGCCACCTAACCCACCAGCGGACACCCGGCCCTGTCCTTCTCTGCTGTGCTTTTCCAATTCAATTCCAAGAGGCTGAAAAGCCAGTTGTGTCAGACTTCCCCAAAGAAGGCTTCCTGTATGAAATAAAACGAACCCCACTCTGGTTTCAAATCCAGTGAAATGCACTGATCTTTTAAAACACTGATCGCCACACAGATTGTGGAAAGTGAAGGATAAACGGTTAAGCGGCTGAAGAGCAATAAAGACTGCATATTCCTCATGCAACGTCTGAAGGATGAAGCCAAAACCACCGCCTGAGAGCCCAGGCCTGGTCTCGCAGGGAAACGTGCCTGGAACCTCAGAGCCCCTCGGTCACCGCCCTGGAAATGCCTGGGAGTCGTGGCCTCGCCCGGCCCCTGGCCTCCGGGCCCTTGGCAGCCTTTCCAAACTGCTGCCCGGCCAAGGCCCCGGTATCTGCAGAGCTCACATTTCACTTGGCTACACATGAAAGGGAGGCTGAGAAGCCAAGAGGCCGCAGAGAACCTGGCACCGCGGCCAACCTCGCTTTGCAGCTGCCACTCAGGCCTCGGCAAAGAGCTGGGCAGTTTAGGCAATTTGAGGTTTGATAACGATTCGTAATCCAAAATACATTTCGGTAAACAGTGACTATTTTGCTCATGTACAAAAGAGTAATAACTATGCGAGTGAGCCAGTTCTACTTCTCCAATAATTTTTGCTTCTCTATTATATACACAGGTATTTTATAGGGCATTAAAATCCTCATGAGACCGGCACACAAATATTTCTGATTCACTGCTTTCCACTCGATTTCCGTACCATCGAGTGTATTCCAATATATCTGGCAAAGCGCTGCTTGATGATCTAGCTGAGATCCTAACAGGTAAATAAAACATTCACTGCCAATTGATTTTACAGACGCTAAATGCCAGTGCCCAGATACACATGCAAGACAGCCTCTCTAAATTCAAATTCCTTCATGCATTTCTTACTGCTCCATTAAGTAAAAAAAGATTCAAAGACCTACTAAAAGGAACATCTAGAAGATATGCTTGTCATACGAAAGGCATAAAATGTGTATAATTTAATAGTTTAGTTGTATTTCCATTGGCATAAACTCTGGCTGGTTGCAACTTGACTTTCAAAAACTTTCCAGAAAGAACTGAGGCCCAAAGAAAAAACCAAATAGGAGGCACTAAGCACTGCACACAGAGTAACAAGTAGCAAAATGGTTTAGGAAAAGATTTTTTTTTAAATGTTCCTCGTACACAAAATACATGTTGGCTTTTCCCTACCCCCCCCCAAAGTGAAATATCTCTCTGGACATAACAGCATTTCATTACAATACTGATTCTTTAATAGTGAATAAGTCTGAGGTGCTGTTCTTAGAATCTCTGGGTTGGATTACCACTCAAATACGACTTGATCATCACTTGAAATGTTTCCACTTCAATATAACAAACATCCAAGATGAATATTACAAGGTACTTTTCCAAGGCAAGAGCAGAAGGGGCTGTGAATGCCATAATCCCACAGAAGGCCATCATTTTACTTGCTCTTTCCTTTAATATTTCTATGTGGACAGCACTCTGCTGGGGCTTTTTTTTTTTTTAAGCTATTTTTATTTATTTATTTATTCATTCATTCATTCATTCATTCATTCATTTATGGCTGTGCTGGGTCTTCGTTTCTGCACGAGGGCTTTCTCTAGTTGTGGCAAGCGGGGGCCACTCTTCATCGCGGTGCGCGGGCCTCTCACTATCGCGGCCTCTCTTGTCGCGGAGCACGGGCTCCAGACGCGCAGGCTCAGTAGTTGTGGCGCACGGGCTTAGTTGCTCCGTGGCATGTGGGATCCTCCCAGACCAGGGCTCGAACCCGTGTCCCCTGCACTGGCAGGCAGATTCTCAACCACTGCGCCACCAGGGAAGCCCTGCTGGGGCATTTTGATCTGATCACTTTCTTAAGCCCCCGCCTCAATTTGCCACATAACATTTTCTCATCACACTGACTTCAACCATATCTACCAGCACTTGGAGGACAGCAGCTGCGAATAGACAGAAATGAAGAGAACCATGTTTTCTTCACTCACATTTATCCTTTTTTGTCCTTATTCTGCTAGGCCAGTGTCCCCTTCCCAGCCTCCAACCGTCTCCTCTGCCCAGACCTGGCCCCCCTTCCACCTGCCATAGAACAGCGCTGCCCAGGCTAGCCTGCCTGCTTCTGTGGCCCGTGGCTGCCCCTCCCGCGATCCCACCCTCTCTCTTCCTCTTCCTCACACCCCTCCCGCTCCCACCCTCTCTCTTCCTCTTCCTCACACCCCTCCCGCTCCCACCCTCTCTCTTCCTCTTCCTCACACCCCTCCCGCTCCCACCCTCTCTCTTCCTCTTCCTCACACCCCTCCCGCGATCCCACCCTCCTCTCCTCCTGGTGCATCTCCTGACCAAGCAGCAATCCGCCAGGGACAGTTTCCAGCCTTGTTTTAGTGGCATTAACGTTGTAGGGAAGGGTCGGAGAGAGAGAGAGAGGGAGAGAGAGAGAGAGAGAGAGAGAGAGACAGAAAAAAAAAACCTAAAGGTAAAAAGAGAGGAGACGAAAGAAGCAGCAGCTTTCTCACCAATTTCCCTGGACTGCACTCTCGCTGCTACAGAATCGAATGATGATACCTAACTGTCTACTTAACCAGTACTTAACCAAAGACTCAACTAAATGTAAAGACATAACAAAGTTAGTTCGAGTCAAGTGATTATGTTCAAGCATCTGGGGAGAAAGTGAAGAGAAGAGTTTTCCAAACTTAAGAAAAACTGAGATAAGACTCTGCTAACTGTTTCTCCAGGAACCGTAATACCGAGGGTCAAGAAATACATCTGTGTGGGGTGCAGTCAGGCCCACCCCCCGGCCCCTCTCCTACTTGTCCAGGAGAGCCTGGGGGGACCCAGAGCACAGGGTCATAGGCAGTGCTACAGGGAAGACGGGGGCCAAAGGGAAAGACCTGTATTTGGGGGATTAAAACCCCTAAGAATTAGAGAGGGAGGAAGAGAACCAAAGGGACACAACAACAGCAGTGGGAGTAATTCTGGAAGCGTGGGCCTGGCCACACCACCTGTGCCTCTGGAATCTGAAGATGATCCCAATTACCCTCTTCAATCAGATTAATGTCCTAAACCATGACTTTCACGGCCCTCCATTTGGACGCTTTCACGGCGTATTTTCCACCCTCAGCAAGCGAAGCTGTCTGCTTTCATCACATCCGGCCTCAAACGTGCCACGCCTCCTGGCTACTGTCTGCCTGTCTGCGTCCCCCCCAAGATTCCTATGCTGAAACCCTACCCCCCAAAGGTGATGGTGTAGAGGTGATGGTGTAGAGGTGAGTGCTTAGGTCAAGAGGGTGGAGCCCTTGAGAGTGGGATCAGTGCCCTAATGAAAGAGGCCCAGAGAAATCCCTCATCCCTTCTGCCCTGTGAGGACACGGTGAGAGGTACCAGCTGTGGACCCGGGAGGGGGCCTCCACCAGACGCCTGATCCTGGACTTCCCAGCCGCTGGAACAGTGAGAAATCGTTTCTGTTGTTTACAAGCTGCTCGGTCTGTGGTATTTTATGAGAGCGGCCCGAACGGACTGAGACAGCCCTCCACCGAAGGCCACAGGGCAGCCCCCCCTCAACCCCACCTTCCTACCCGGAGGGTCCCCAGCACTTGGACACGTGCTTAGTTGACTAGGAGGTCGGGTTTCTCCCACTTACAGTTTTCTGTCTGGGACGGATGCCTCTGTTGTTTGGAATCAGATGTAAATAAGACCAAGTTCAGGGTGCAGGTCAACAGGACGGACCGCTTCCCAGACGCAGAAGCCACGTCTGCTTTAGGACCAGAGCGGGCGCGGCCTCCGTGGGGAGGACACCCCCCACCCCTGGTCTGGAGAAGGGGCTGCTCATCCCGCGCCCGGGCACACGGTTCTCACGTCCACCCATCCCTCGGCTCACAGCCTGGTCCCCACGAGACTGCAACACCCGTGCACCTGAGCTGCATGGCCATCTCTCGTCATGAGCACCCACCTCGGTGCCTGTGATTACCTCCCTGCTGGATGAATACGTGAGAAAATGAGCGTCATCGCTAGTGGGCTGAGCGCTGAAATGCGGATGGCAAAGTGGGAAAGACCACAGCCAAGGGAAAAGCCGCTTAAAAGGCGATTCTACAGTGGGTCAGGCTCACCAGCTGTGAACACACTGACCACACGCCTGCACGCGTGGGTCGTGCTGCTTGGGGACGGCTACCCACCCTTGTGGACTGTCCTTAGCACCTCCTCTGGGGCACAGTGCGAGGTAGATACAGGGGAACGGCAGGAGGAAGGAGGCTTGCCACTCCCCGTCCCGCGGGGCTGCCGGGGAGCCTGGCACACCGAGGTGCACGAGGAAACCCTGGAGAAGCGTGAGCCACTACCGCTCACTGGCGTCCACTTCAGCGTGTGCTAGAAACACAGCTAAAACCACGATATGCCCTGGAAGAGGGCAGCTGAGGGCTTTGGACTGAGTGAATTGTTGGCATTTGAAAAATGCGAAGCGAAGTCTGCAGCACACCACAGCAAACAAGTATCTTCCTTACAGGCTCTTTTGGTGGTTATAAGCAAACAGTCACACAGCTGATTTATAGCTTTTTTTTCTTGGATGGGCTTTAAACCGGGACTGTCCAACTGACAGACAAACCATTAAAGAAAACAAATCTTATGGATGTTTCTAAGGGCAGAGAGCTCTTGAGAATGCAGTCACTGAACTAAAATGCAGGAAATTAATGTCGCTCATTGCCCCGAATATTAGTTTCTCTGTTTCATCACATTTAATAATTATGATAATATTTTGCAGAGAGCAGGAAAATTTATTGGGAAAATTTGCTGCAGTAACTTGAGCTGCCATCTTGAAGATTCATGGCAAGATGAGGGACACTTCCTGGTAAAAAGTCAACTCTCTATCTATTTGGAAGACAGTTGGATTCCTGGCAAGGCCCTTGCCCCAGCCCTGCCTAAACCTCCCACCTGCCACTGGAGTCGTGGGGAAGAACGGCCCTGCATGAGGGGCTCTGCACAGCCCCCATCCAACCCTAACAGAAACCCAGGGAGGTAGGGAGAGCCAGAAACATGGCGGGGGCGGGGGCGGGGGTAGGAGCAGGTTTTCTTACTAAACGGGAAGGTCAGGTGAGATCTCTAGTTCAACCGCCTGGTTTAGATATTTGTGTCCAGTGTCTTCATTGATGTAGTGGAGAGAGATGCTCACATAATTTAAACATGACATTAAATGTGAAAGACAGTTCACAGTTTCAGAACTGAAACAACACTGGAATAGACCCACGCATATATGGACAATTAGACAAAAGTGTCAAGGCAATTCAACTGGGGAAAATAAAGTCTTTTCAACAATGGATCTGTAACACTTAGCAGCCCGTGGAGGAAAAAGGCATCTTGATCCCTACCTCACATCACATACAAAAAATAATTTGAGATGGATCCCAGAATCGAATGTAAAATCTAAAACTGTAAGTTTTCTAGGAGAACACACAGGATGCTATCTTAGTGATGAGGCAGACCTCTCTCACCTCCCCGCCCCAAATCTTAACTAACCATAAAACTTTATAAATTGAACTTCATCAAAACTGAAAAATTCTGTTCGTCAAAAAAAGACAATTTAGAAAATAAAAATGCATGCTACATATAGGGGAAAATATTTATAATACATATACATGACAAAGGACCTGAATTCAGAAATATAAAGAACTGCAAATAAACAACAACCAACAAACCCAACTGAAAAACAGGCAAAAGATTTGAACAGACACTTCGAAAAGGAAGTGTACAGGTACTCAACATCCTTAGTCATCAGGGAAATATAAAATAAAACTACAATGAGATATTATTTCGCACCCATCAGAGTGATTAAAATTAAAAAGACGGACAACAGAAAATGCTGTCAATATCACAGAATGAACAACTCACACAGGTTGAGTCTAAAATGGTACAACCACTCTGGAAAACTGCTCGACAGTTTCTTATAAAGTTACAAACACACCTACTCACAACCCAACAATTCCAGTCCTGGGCGTTAATCCCAAGAAATGAAGACATGCCCACATCAAGAGCCACACAGAAATGCTCCCTGCAGAACTATTCACAACACCCCAAACCAAAAACCCAAACGTCCATCTGCGGGAGATGAGCAATGGACGCCTCAGCTATTTAAAGTAGGTAAACAATGAAAAGAACAACTTACTGATGCGTACAGGTGGGAAATCAGAATAAACATGTATCAGAATAAATATATACAGATTACATCTATATGACTTCCACAATAGGTAAAGCTACTCTACTGGAAATAAATCCTCACCGGGCATGAGGAAATTCCTGAGATTACAGATGCATTCTATATACCTTGACGGGGATGTTGGTTATCCAGGCGTAGACATGTGTTACAACTCAGTAATTCCACACTTAACGATTTCCACACTGTAATTCACATAATGTAAATTTTACCTCAATATTAAAATGTTTAAAAAATAACCAGTGGCGGCACTGAGGGAAAACCTTAGAAATGACCACATACGCCAGATACGTGGCTATGTACGCACATGGAGGAAAAGGCACACTAGCATCACAGTGAGTAACAAGCGACACCGGCCACCAAGAGAAGGGCAACACCGGGAAAACAAGAAACCCAGTCCAGAAGCAGAGATCGGGGCCCAGCAGGAAGGAAACCCATCCCCGAGGCACAGAAGTAAGTGTCCACCGTCATCCGATCTCACACCAGCACTGGGGGCCTCTCACCAGACGGCTAGGAATCCATCAACTAGGGAACCAGTCTGAATCCCACAAACGAAAGGAACACACAACTGCAGGGTTCTCGGTGCGGAGAGAGAGGTACAGATGATTTTGCCTACATCTCAACTATTCTTCTTTTTCTTCCTATACATTTATTTATTTTATTTATTTATTTTTGGCTGCGTTGGGTCTTCGTTGCTGCACGCGGGCTTTCTCTAGTTGCGGCAAGCGGGGGCTACTCTTCGTTGTGGTGCACGGGCTTCTCATTGTGGTGGCTTCTCTTGTTGCGGAGCACGGGCTCTAGGCGCGTGGGCTCAGTAGTTGTGGCATACAGGCTCAGTAATTGTGGCTCGCGGGCTTAGTTGCTCCGCAGCATGTGGGATCTTCCCGGACCAGGGATCGAACCTGTGTCCCCTGCATTGGCAGGAGGATTCTTAACCACTGCACCACCAGGGAAGTCCCTCAACTATTCTCTATACATAATATTTGAAAATACTATGACAGACGAGCTGCAGAAGCTGAGATGTATCCGTGGGACAGTCGGTCTTCCAGTACAACAGAAAAGTCTCACACAGGGAGAGTAAGTCAGCTCCGTATTCACTGAAGAAAACACACAGGCTAACACGATGCATGCTTTATTTAAGTGGGATGAAGGAGTGTCCTGACAGCGAGGGCTGTTAAATATTGCAATGGGTTATGACACCTCTGTCACTGGAGACTCTGAAAAATCCGAACTTCTCACGAGGTGGGCTCTGCCCAAAGGCAAAGGAAGAGATGATGACTTAGGATCTCTATGACTTCTGAGCCACCAGACCATTCAAAAGGCTGCTTTTATTCCTGACGGTTCTGTCTGTGTTTCTTTTTTAGGGGCGGAATCTCCAGGATGAGGAGGGCGATGAGGTGCAGGAGGGGGACACAGAGGACACGTTTGGGAAGAAGACATCTGGGAATGTGAAGGAGCTGCAGGACCCAAGTGCAGGGGCCTCAATGCCCCGGGATCCGGGTCACAGGAACGCAGAGGCAACGTGGCCCTTCCTCTCACGGCCTTCGCTTTCCGTGAAAAAGTAACACGTAACCTGCGTGTCACTGTCACTGCTCTCCAAAGGACCGCTCTGATGGCCGATGGAGCGTAAAGACGGCGTGTGATCACAGAGCACGGACACCCTCTCACTAGGAAATAATCTATTATGAGGACAGAGAGCTGACCCTGTGAACCCAGAGGGTGCAGTCAAGGTCTTTAAAAAGCAAACAAACAAACCCTACCTAGGCCCATACGCTTTGGGATTTTGGCTTTCAAAAAGCATTAAAAGTACAATCTTACGGCCCTTTCAGCTAAGCTCTTTCACCTTTGACTAAGTCTGTTGTAAAAAGATGCTTGAAAAGTACTTGAGAATATTCTGTGAGCGAAATGAGTGTTACTGAAAAACAGTAACTGCCTTTATTCCCTACTTTCTCCAAATATTTGACTATGTAAGAGGAAAAGAAATATCCATTTGCAATGAATAATTATACCACAAGATAATTATTTTCAAACAAGCAATTTTACTGAAGCTCCCTCAAAAAAAGAAAAAACAACCCAGTAATCCAATTCAAGTATACTGATCTCCAAAAATAAGAAATAAGAGAAACTTAAGGGGAAAGATTTACTAAGCCACTCCTGACCAGCCCAAATCTAACTCTTCTATCTTTTTCTAAATAACTAAACAGTAGGATATGAATTACAGGTATTTTCAACCAAAATGTACCATTAATCAATAGATATATAATTTTTTATATTTCTAGATGATTAAGCATATAGCAATGAATATAAAATTAAGCAAGACTACTTGTAATAAGCATTTAAAATATATGGCGTAAAAAGATAACAGATCATTCTAACTGCATGCATAAAAATAGATAATTTGAGATAATGAGAAAATTGATCATTAGAGATGGCTATGGCAACAAATTAAATTATAGTTAAAAATCTACTAATGTAATATACTACATCTATATGTTTTTTTAATTTATCTTATTGATGTATAGTTGATTTTTACTGTATAGCAGAGTGATTAACTTCTATATATATATATAGTATATATATATACAATCTTTTTCATACATCTATATTCTTTTTCAAAAATTGTTCAACTAAATGTTTCTTTGGGCAAAGCAACCAGGTTTTCACGTCCACCAGGCTGTGAGCCCCTTGAGGTCGGGGCCAGGTCTCACCTTCATATCCTGACAGCCGACCGGGCTGCCCAAAATCAACCCATTAGATTTCACTCCATCCTACAGAGATCCACCAGATTAATCATCTTAAAAAATAGCTTTTATCAGATTACCTGTCTGATCAGCCTTTTTCTAATTCCCTTTCTAGCAAACTCAGTTCAAACCCCTCTCTTTGGCACTTAAGACCCCAAACGATTATCTCAAATACCTCACCCTCCTTCTCAACAAGTATCCAGTATTCTAATCAAACTAGAGTCCCTCTAGTTCCCCTAATACGCTCTCTCTTTCCCAAGCCCTGGGACTTTTCTCCAACCTTCTCTCCACCTAACGAGCTCTCTTCCACAGACCACTTGTCAGAAGCCTATGCACCTTGCAACACACAACTCAAATACCACACTGTCCGACCTCTTCCTTATTCCTTAATACAGATGTATATTCTCCGTCTGCACCCCACAGGGTTTTGCCTATAGTTCTCTGTTGGCTTTACTGCACCTTTAAAATATGCATTTGAGATTTTAACTGATAACAGTAGGAGACTGAAAACGCCCTGAGGGCAGGGACGGTCTCTGATGCCTTCCTGAGTCACCTGCAGGGTCCAGCACTGGGCCCTATTCACAGTAAGCGCATTTACTGAAATGACTAGGTCCCTCCCTCCTCCAGGCACCCCTTCCCACCTGCCACACAAACCTAAGAGGGAAGAGGACGTTCCCTCACCTGCTGCCACCCCGCACCCTGTGTCCAAGGCGGCAGCGTGCGTCTAGTGTCCTACAACCAGGAGCTCTGCGGTGGGAGTTAGTGGGACGGCCTGGGTGGTATCTGCTGATATGTACCAACCAAACAGAAGGTCAGGGCACCGAGACGGGCACCTGCTTGTATTCGTGGTTATTTTACCTGATCCAGGCAAGGAAATCAAAGGAAGAGACGTCGTAAATCAGTGATGTGCAGTGGTAGTTAAACACATGCGTTTAGTTGCCTGAGTGACCTCCCACCAAGGTCATACTGAATTTACTAAGAGTTGTTTTTCTTTAAATAAGCTATAGCAGTTCTGGGCTTCCCTGGTGGCGCAGTGGTTGAGAATCTGCCTGCTAATGCAGGGGACACGGGTTCGAGCCCTGGTCTGGGAAGATCCCACATGCCACGGAGCAGCTGGGCCCGTGAGCCACAACTACTGAGCCTGCGCGTCTGGAGCCTGTGCCCCGCAACTGGAGGGGCCGCGATAGTGAAAGGCCCGCGCACCGCGATGAAGAGCGGTCCCCGCACCGCAATGAAGAGTGGCCCCCGCTTGCCGCAACTAGAGAAAGCCCTCGCACGAACCGAAGACCCAACACAGCCAAAAATAAATGAATAAATAAATAAAGTAGCTATTAAAAAAAAAAAGTTTAAAAAAAAAAAAGCTATAGCAGTTCTAAAAAAGAGGGAGAACATCCATTAGCATACCAGAAAATTTTAGGAACTTCGAGAAGAATGAAAGCAAGTGATATCGGAAAAGTTTCACTGGCTGGAGTGAAAAATGTATAAAGCAGGGCTAACAGCCAAGATGATGGCCCTCCTTGTGGAGTCAAGGGTATGTTCCCAAACAAAGGGAGGGGGGGTTAGGAGAGATGAAAGAGAGCTCTACAAAGCCCCGTATCCACAAAGAAGGAAGACAGGCAATAAGGTGAAGGAGCATCATGAAAGAAATACAGGAACGGAAAAAATATTTTGCATGCACTGAAGACACCCAAGATCTCAGCTACAACAGTTTCACGAAGTACCGAGCAGGATTAGTAAGGGTAAAAAAGATTCATACTCAGACACAGCCTATCGCACTGCAGAACTTCAAAGATACAGAAAAAATTCTAAAAGACTTAGGGCAAAAGAGTTTATCATCGCAGAACTAAAGTCTGACTTCCTGGCAGCAGTACTGGATAAAAGAGGACAGCAGAGCAATGCCTTTAAACTTCTAAGGGAACATGATTTAGAAAATCTTAGCGAGCTAACCTGTTACTTGTATGTGTGGACAAAACAGAGACATCTTTGAACACACAAAATCTCAGAAGGTTTATGCCCTGTGCATTTCAAATGAAAAAAAAAAATTACTGGACGAGGTACCTCTCATCCGACCCCTCGGATCCACCCCCCAACAGAAGACTCCTAGAGAGATGACATGTGATGCAAGAACCGTGATGGCCCCGTATGATCGAAGATGGAAAAGAAATGTAAAGAGGACCCACAGGACTTAGGAGCTGGACCCATCCCACCCGCGGTGGGGCAGGACCCCTGACACAGGTTACATGTCCTCCTTCATGGATTCAGACCCACTGCAGTAACGAACGGTTATATAATCGCAATATCGCAAATGCTGTTTTTTTGTAATCCATCTCCACACACAGCAAAGAAGAATTAATTATAGCTACAGAAGGGAATGTTATAAACTCTGATGATATAAAAAATCATATGCTGAACAAAAACCAGGAGTTCGGGAAGAGGAGGTGGAATAAGAAATCTAAATTTTATCACTGGGTATCTGGAATTGATACTAAGGCTAAGCAATCAAGAAATGGAAACACTGTTTGAGGTTGTAAAGGTAACCAGCCAAAGCACTACAGAAGAGAAAACAGTGCATGCACCTACCTCTGGGAAGCTGGACTAGCTATGAAAGGATAGACACTTGTATTTTTTATTTTAGACTCTTCTGTGTGGTTGCATATTTTCTACCATGAATAAAAAAATAAAAGGCATAAGAAAAAGGAATGCAGTGTGCTCCTATATTTTTCTTCACCAACCGCATGTAGCCTTTAAAAGGAAATGAAAAGAAGAAAAGCTACGTAAACCCTAAATACCCCCAATACCCCCCACACCCCCCCACTGCCAGCCCCAGGCCCGCCCCTTGCTGATAAGGATATTCAGTCGCATAAATAATCGACTCTCATACTTTAATGCAGTATCGGCAGAACATAAGTAACATTCCCACTTTGCCCCCTTGTCGTTCAGGCTCTATCTCATAATAAATACAGACTTTTTGGTTTGCTGTGCTAAGTTCCTTTATGGATACAAAAAAGGAGTAATTGTATACAGTAAGTCCAATAGTTTAGAAAAAGGGGGAGGGGACCTAAATTATCTCCGTGACCACGCTCCTCACTTCTTTACAAGAACTTTGATGCGCTTATCAGCGTGATTTCACCCCGAGAGAGTGTGTCTAGTTGATGGTGACCCTGAGATGCAGCAGAGTTAACATGTTAGCTTTGGAGAAAATAAAAACCTGAATATCAAAACTTTCCCTCAAATGAAAAAGGGTTAGTTTACTGAACCGGTGAAATACGTGGCGGTCACTTGACGTGTCACCTTCAAAAATACCTACTTCTTGGGCTTCCCTGGTGGCGCAGTGGTTGAGAATCTGCCTGCCAATGCAGGGGACACGGGTTCGAGCCCTGGTCCGGGAAGATCCCACATGCCGCGGAGCGACTGGGCCCGTGCGCCACAACTACTGAGCCTGCGTGTCTGGAGCCTGTGCTCCCAACAAGAGAGGCCGCAATAGTGAGAGGCCCGCGCATCGCGATGAAGAGTGGCCCCCGCTTGCTGCAACTAGAGAAAGCCCTCGCACAGAAACGAAGACCCAACACAGCCAAAAATAAATAATAAATAAATAATAAATAAATTAAAAAAAAATACCTATTTCTTGTGTGAACTTAAGAAATCAAACTGTGTTCCTGATGACCGGGTATCTACTCACCGACAAGCTACTTTCAAACAGTGGGGTCGGGGGGTTGTTAGCAAGGTGACAGAGTAAGAATTCTTAGAACCACAGTCACAAAAACTTGATTCACCAGAGAGACGAGATTTCTGTCTGTTTAAAATAAAGCCATTATTTTCTCACAAAGTCTTTTGGAAACGTAAGAGCAGCCCTAGCACACCATCATCACTGATCTGACTGCAAGGGCACGGCATCGCACTTCATTTTAACCTCTGCTGAGTCTCAGGGTGAAATCACACTGATAAGTGCATCACAAGTTCTTGTAAGGAAGCAAGGAGCGTGGCTGCGGACCCAGTTTAGGTCCTTTTCTTTCCTTAAACAATTGGACTTACGGTATACATGTGCTCCTTTTTTATACCCATCACGGAACTTAGGACAGCAAACTAAGAAGTCTGTATTTATTATGAGAGATAGAGCCTGAATGACGAGGGGGCAAAGTGGGAATGTTACTGATATTCTGTGTATACTTTATATATACATATATATGACTATGCGTATGTGTATATACGCATATATATAGAGAGAGAGAAAGACAGACACAGAGATAGAGAAGTGGGGCCCGGGCTCATACCCGGAGCTGCCCTACCTGATAACACAATAAATAAAACCTGGTGCTTTGCAGACGTTAGTGAGCACAGGCCTGGCTCGGCTATCACTGAGCGCGGCCGTCACGGACACATGGCTGCATGGGGCGCGCGGCTCCCAGGCGGTGCGGGACTGCAGGTCCAGGAACGATGCTCCCCACGGGGCGGGGGAATCCGAGTCAGGCTCCTTCCCAGCCTCCTGTGCTGCTTCTCCTTCCTCAGCTGCTCCGAGCCCAATCTTTTCTAAGTTCACCCCCAGGTGATCTCACCCGTTCCCTTCTAAAACCACGCATACCTGCTGTTACCAACCAACCTTGACTGTATATTAGGATCAAGTAGAAAGTTATTTTCCTTCTTTTGAAGTTGCTTAAGGTCCCACCCCAAACCAATTTAATAAAAATTTCCAGGACTGGGTCCGAAGTGTCGGTTTTTTTAAAGCTCCGTAATGGTTCTCATGTAAACGGCCAAGACCTGCTGGTTTATACACTGATGTCTCCCCAACGTGACCTGAGCCACAACCTCCCCCTGGGCGCCCGCCTCTCCCGCCTCCTTGCTGAGTGTCTAACAGGTGCCCCCAGGTTTGCAGGTAGACCCTTTGCTCTCCGCCTGCTTCCAACACCTGATCCCGCCCGTGTTTCCCGCCTGGGCTCCCTGAGCTGCTCGGGCCCGAGGACGCTTCACCACGATGCCTCTGCTCCTGTCCCCGACACCCCACTCATCAGCAGGCCTGGGGCTCTGCCTTCAGGCCCCATCCCAAGCCAGCGAGCTCGGCACCACGCGCGGTGCCACCGGCCTAAAAGCCAAGAGGACGCTCGCTCTAACGGAGCCTGCTGCCCACGCTGTCCTGCCTGGTAGCCTCCCGAGGTTTCCCTCCCTCCCGCTGAAAACGACACACAAACTCCTTCCCACCAGGAGGCTTTCCACACCCGGCCCCGCTCACCTCTCTGGCTCTCCCCAGCCCCTCCGGCTCCCGCTCCCGCCCGACACCTCCCAGGCTCTTCCGCCCTGACTCCCACATGCCTGCATCTCCCCCGGGGCCGCCCCAGACCGTCTGGGTCTCCCACAGGGCACCGCAGGGGAGCCCTGCCCCCATCTCCCCTGGCTCCTTCCACCTGCCCCGCATTCATCACGCCTCAAGCTGTACTGCTTACTCACCTACCGGCTAGTAAGCTCTAAAGACAGCGCACTGTCTTGTTCAAGGCAGGATGGCAGGCCTGTGTCCGTACCAGGCAAGCTGTGGGCACTTGGTGCACGCTGGCTTTTATGAACAAAATGCCTTTGTCCTCCTCAAAATTCATGTGCTGAAGCCCTAATGCCCAGTGTGATGGTATCTGGAGGAGGGGCCTTTGGGAGGTGACAGGTCTGGATGAGGTCACGAGGTGGAGTTCCCGTGATGGGATTAGCGCTCTTACAAGAGGAGATGCCAGAGAGCTTGCCTCCTCTTCCTCTCCCCACACGTGGGCACCAAGAGGGTCATGTGAGCAGCACGAAGGCAGCTATCTGCAAGCCAGCAAGACTCTGTTCCCGCCAAGGATGGAATCTACCAGAACCCCCAGCCTCCAGAATTGTTGTGGAAGCCACCCAGTCTGCGGTACTTCGTTACAGCGGCCCGAACAGAGGAAGACACTGGTGAAGTGAATGAATGAGTCGTCAGAAAGAACCCCAGATGGAGAATGCTGAGATGTGCCCCAAAGCCCTGTACCTGCCCATCCTCTGGGGTGGCCAGCATCTGAATCGATGCTGTGAACGGAGGTGCTGAGTGGTGATGGATTTGTTGCGACACACACCTAGCAGGGAGGCCCAGCCAATACGCTGAACGACAGAAAGATTTTCACCGATGATCAATGTGGGCCAAACCAAGCAAATGTTTTTACTAGAACGAACGTAAATTTGTGTATTTCATCGTTTAAAACCACTCGCACAGATACAGGAAACTACAGAAGACCTGCCTGACCAGCAGACTGAATGAAAAAGACTCAAGGGCTTTGCTGTCAGCAAGTTCCAAATAAGCCACCAGGACCATGTAGATGTTAATCAGGACATTAGTCTGCATGAGTGAGATGCTGGTGACAAACGGGGAGGGACAGTCCTTCCACGATGGACTCATCGATGGCATGGGGGAACCTTGCTGGTTCCGTGTATCCCGGTTTAACGGGAATATTAGGAACACGATCTCTAAACACACACGGAGAATGGTCTAGAAATCATGTTAGAAGGACTTAACTTGGGGAAAACAAGCAGAAAGGGAAAATGACAACAGCAGTAGGTGAGCATTGACAGCGTGCGGTGCACACACTCACACGCGCAACAGCCAATGAGGCAGGAATCACGACTACTCCCGCTGAACAGCTGCAGAAACCAACGCTGCGCCCTGGTGACTGGTGCGGTTCGACCCCAAAGCTCACGCTCACATCAGGACGGAGCTTTTAAAAACTCGACCATTTGATGCAACAGAGCAATATTAGACTTATTCTTTATAATGAGATATTCTTTATAGTTCCCAGGCCTAACACTAGAACAACAAAGGGACATCACGATGGGCCAAGCTCACTGCCAGTGGAAGGAAGGATTTTCTCAGCCACGGCTCCTGGTCAGCAGCAAGGACTCAGGTGAGGGCTCAGGTGGAGGCTGCCCGCTTATCAGTATCCTGCCCCGCACGCGCTCTGGGCCCCTCTCAGCACTATTCTTCAACAAGACATGCCTCCTTTTCCATCCAGACATCTACTCCACACCCACAAAAAAGAACACTGGTCATTTTTCCAACTCTTCACAGTGGTGTCAGCCAGGTACACTGGAAAGGACAACAAGCCATGTCTAAGTACAGCGCTTGTCTGTCGTTTAGTTATTATGAGACAAGGATGTTTAGTTATTATGAGACAAGGGATGCCAGCCGTCCTATGTCACCCTGCACCAGCCACCTGCTGGACACAGACGCTCTCGTAAGGAGCATTTGCTCATCTCTTTGTCCTCCCATTTCAAATTCTTTGGGAAAACAGATCTTTTATTAAAGATTTCCTCAGCCTGTACGCTACAGATCTTTATAAACACCTACTTGGACCCCAAGGAGACATTTTTCATCCTCTAATTAAATAAGGAGATATAAACAAAAGACAGCATTTGCAAGAACAAAAACAGAGTTATAAAATCAAGCACTGAAAGATCTCCACACTGATCTTAACACACAATAGATCTGTAAATGCAAGGAAAGTTTATGAAATAAACATGAAAGAACACTCATACTCCACTGTATATGTCCATACCACTAAGAGGATTACTCTAACATAAGCGATTTTACATGTTAATAATTTTATAATGAGGCACATCTTAACTGTGTCAACTGTGTAATCTACTATTTTAAAAGTAAACTAAATATTCAAATGTTTTAAAATAACTCTGTACTTTCAAGTTCCTTACATATATGGAGACCAGTTTCCACGGAGGTAAGGGGTGAGAAGACAGAGGGAAAACCCTAAACATATAGTTCACTGACACAGTTCCCTGCGTGACCGAATAGAAAGCATTCCGTGTGTACGTATGGGCTGAACGCACACCCAGACAGATACTCACTCACAAAGTTGATGGGTAAAGGTGCTAAAGCCTTGGTTCTCACAGATGGGGTCCTTGAGAGTTAAACAAATTTTACAAACACTGAGCCTGACCCCTGTTTTGAGACGTAGAATCACAGGTTGCTGGGGCTGGAAGGAACCTGCAGGATTACTTAGCCCAACTCAGGCACGTCAAGACAAAAAAGGTGACGCTTATCTCAACATCACGCAGCTGATCAGTGCCAAAGCCAGGACCCTAAAACCCGAGAAGATGTGATTTTATGGGGTCAAAGACACTTGCAAGTGTGAGGCAGTTAAGAGCCTTCAGACGGGGTGCTTAATCCTGGACTCAGCGGGCTGAATGTAATCACGGGGTACGTAGACTCAGAAGCACCCCGGCTGCGTTGGGAGTCAGAGGCAGCTGTGCTCAGGGTGAACCCTGCCGCCGCGGAAGCGGATGTACAGGCTGCCCCGTCGCGAGCCGGGAAGGTGGAGGAGGGTCCCGGCCCACGTGGCCTCCAGACAGTGGAAGCGGCAGGAAACTCTCTGGGAGCATCGGGAGAGCGCTCCGCCTTGCCGCCGCTGCAGTGTCGGCCCAGGGAGACTCACGGCGCCTCGGACCTACCAGATTGTAAGAACATACATCTGTGTTGCTTCAAGCCACTAGGTCTGTGGTGATTTGTTACCGGAGCCCTAGGAGACTAACTCACCATGCGAACCCGTAGCCACCACTCGCACACCCGGGCCAGTCCAAGGTCCAAGGCCACAGGGGACAGGCCCGGCCTCACATCACGTCCGTCTGTGCGGCACTTCCCGTCTGTGCTCGGGTCACACGAGGATAACGGGGCAGCTCTGCACGGCTCGGGCCGGGAGAGCAGGCTGCAGGGGGCCCAGGCCAAAGACAACTCGGTCTGGGACGGGGTTGTCCACGAAGAATAAAGCAGTGAGGGGAGAAGAATCAAACTGAACACCTGCCGAGGAGAAGAGCTTGCCACCCAGACCTCCAAAGGCTCGAGTCCCAAATCCCGCTCGTGTAAATACTGAGCCTCCCCCTCTGAGCTGTGGGCACCGCCCAACCAGCCAGCAACCGTGGTTAACAGGGCGCTGCACACACCGCGCAACGGGGCATGCTACCAACCACCGCCCGGGTCAGAGCCTCCAAGCAGAGTCAGAGGGCGCCAGGTGCCTCGGGCTCTTTTGACCCACACGGTCCAGCCCCCAGCCTCTCCCCGACCCCGTTCGTTTCGTTTTTTATTTACTTGGTTCAGCCTTTGGTTGTCACCTACTCAAGCGAATAAGATTCAGCAAAAGCACCTCAAATACACCGCGTGACAGAGAAAAACACTAATTTACATCAGATTCGTGCGCATTCGAAGCGAACTCAGACACTTTACTCTTCCCCTCAGTAAATTTTAACATAACCACTGCCCCCTCCCCCTAGAACAACTGAAACCCAATGCTTTCAGGCACTTTTATTACCCAATTTCTTAATCTCTAATCTCAACAAACACACAATTTAAACAAATCTTCCAACGACTCGGGCACCCATGGGCATTCTCCTCACCAGCTCAAGAGAGTCTCACCTGCCCACGACACCGCCTCTGTCTCTAATCACACACTCACTCCAGGGAACAGAGGAAGCTGCACTCTTTCCTGGGCGAAGTAAATCAAATCTGAAAGGAACCCACCCAAGCTGCTCAGGCAAAGCACCCCCTGTGCAGGAGGGCTCAGTCCTCCCATGGGACGTGGGGTGCTCCTTTACAACTGTCTGGGACCACGGCCCCATACCTCTCCTATCTGGGAGGAGATTCAGAGAACACCTCTTCCACTCCTCTTGTTTTACAGAAGAAACACAAGTGCAGCATCTTTTCCACCCTGTTGCAATTCAGCCACAAACCCCTACTACTTGGAGCCTTCCAGGCTGGGCCAGACCCTCCTGAGTTGCTCCAGGTAAGGGCAGAGACAGCGCTGTGGCCCCCGCTCCATCCTGAGAGCCACACTGAAAATAATGGCCTTTCTGGGAAATTCATCCTCTTTCTTTCCTCCCTGATTTGCCTGGTACCCCGTCTTCTCCCCGCTCCCTACCTGTGTCCCACATCCAAAATTCTTTTCACAAGCATTCACTTTCATAGACAAACCTTTTAATAGAGAACTCATCAAGATTAATGAGATCTTTTAGGTACCAAAGAAATTAAACTAATGGTGAAATCTGAGGCACCCTGACGATGTCTGAGTGTGTAAGAGTCCTCGGTCCCAGCTCTCTTCCACCTATAGCATGTCGACAACTATCTATCATACTCTCGTAAATTTAACTACTTATGTCATTCAATTTTTATTCTTTTTTTTTAAACAGACATCCCAAGTTGATGATTTTCATTTTATTTTATTTTATTTTATTTTTTTGGCCGTGCCACACGGCTTGTGGGATCTTAGTCCCCCGACCAGGGATTGAACCCCGGTCCTGGAAGTGAAAGCACCGAGTCCTAACCACTGGACCACCAGGGAACTCCCCCAATTTTTGTTCTTAATTTCATTTTATCGTGGTAGGACAACTTCACATGAGATCTACCCTGTTAACACACTTTCAAGCACACACTGCAGTCCTGATAACAAAGGGCACAGTCTGTTTAGCAGCCCCAGAACCATCCTTCCTGCATCACTGAAACTGTGCCCTCAAACCCACGTCCTTGCCCACTCGGTCCTTTTGAAACTCTGCGGCTGTGGTCCACTCACTCCCATTCTTCTATGACTGTGGTGCCGAAGAAGAGGGGACGGAGACCAGCACCAGACCACGACCCCGGGGACCTCAAGGTCACCCAGCTGGTCGGTCTTTCCTGCAAGTGGCCTTGGGGCCTAAGTGAGGCCATCTCTCCATTCAGCTCTCCAGCCATCTTCCTGACCAAGTTTTTCAAACTCAAAATTAAGCTGCATGGTCTGACAGAATTGGTCTGGTATTTGCATCCCCCCCACTCTCCAAATCCTCTTACTGGGCTTCAGTTTTCTTCATGGTTCTCATAGCCCACTGCGTGTCTATCTAGACACCTACGACACTCTGTGACATGTCTATTTCTGCTGTCTACTGTGTCTCGCCTATTAAAAGAAGGAGGAGAGGGACAGTATCACAGGAGAGCTGTGCCTGGCATGATGCAAATATTCAGATCATTTTTGTTGAATTAATAAATGGAGTTTTTGTGGCTTTTGTGAGAGAATGAAATAGAATATTTGAAATGGAGACTATTCCAGAAAATCCAAATATTTGATTGCCACATTTACACTGCATATCCTTTTTTTTTGTTTTTTTGGAAGTATAGTTGATTTGCAATGTTGTGTTAGCTTCAGGTATACAGCAAAGGGATTCAGTTATACACATATATATATTCTTTTTTCAGGTTCTTTTTCCATTATAGGTTATTACAAGATATTGAATATAGTTCCCTGTGCTATGCAGTAGGTCCTTGTTGGTTATCTATTTTATGTATAGTAAGTGTGTATATGTTAATCCCAAAATGCTAATTTAGCCCTCCCCCCCTTTTCCTTTGGTAACCATAAGTCTGTTTATGTCTGTGAGTCTATTTCTGTTTTGTAAATAAGTTCATTTGTATCATTTTCTTTTAGATTCCACATATAAGTGATATCATATGACATTTGTCTTTCTCTGTCTGACTTCACTTAGTATGATAACCTCTAGATCCATGTATGTTGCCGCAAATGGCATTATTTCATTCTTTTTTATGGCTGAGTAAGATTGCATTGTATATATGTACCACACCTTCTTCATCCATTCCTCTGTCGATGGACATTTAGGTTGCTTCCACGTCCTGGCTACTATAAATAGTGCTGCAATGAACACTGGGGTGCATGTATCTTTTCGAATTATGGTTTTCTCCAGATATATGCCCAGGAGTGGGATGGCTGGGTCATATGGTAACTCTATTTTTGGTTTTTAAGGAACCTCCATACTGTTCTCCATAGTGGCTGCACCAATTGACATTCCCACCAACAGTGCAGGAGGCTTCCATTTTCTCCACACCCTCTCCAGCATTTGTTATTTGTAGACTTTTTACTGATGGCCATTCTGACCAGTGTGAGGTGATACCTCATTGTAGTTTTGATTTGCATTTCTTTAATAATTAGCGATGTTGAACATCTTTTCATGTGCTTGTTGGCCATCCATATGTCTTCTTCGGAGAAGTGTCTACTTAGGTCTTCTGTCCATTTTTGATTGGGTTGGTTGTTTTTTTGTTTTTGAGCTGTATGAGATGTTTGTATATTTTGGAAATTAATCCCTTGTTGGTCGTATCATTTGCAAATATTCCTCCCATTCTGTGGGTTGTCTTTTCATTTTGTTTACGGTTTCCTACGGAGGCAAAAGACCCGTACTCCAAAAACTATCAATTGCTGATGAAAGAAATTGAAGATCACACAAAAAGATGGAAAGATACACTGTGTTCTTGGATTGGAAGAATCAATACTGTTAAAATGACCATACTATCCAAGGCAATCTACAGATTCAATGCAATCCCTATCAAACTACCAATGGCATTTTTCACAGAACTAGAACAAATAATTTTAAAATTTGTATGGAAACACAGAAGACCCCGAATAGCAAAAACAATCTTGAGAAAGAAGAATGGAGTTGGAGGAATCAGACTCCCTGACTTCAGACTATACTACAAAGCTACAGTAATCAAAACAGTTTGGTACTGGCACAAAAACAGACACATAGATCAATGGAACAGGATAGAAAGCCCAGAAATAAACCCACAAACTTATGGTCAATTAATCTATGACAAAGGAGGCAAGAATATACAATGGAGAAAATACAATTTCTTCAATAAGTGGTGCTGGGAAAACTGGACAGCTACATGTAAAAGAATGAAATTAGAACATTCTCTAACATCATATACAAAAATAAACTCAAAATGGCTTACAGACCTAAATGTGAGACTCAATACTATAATACTCTTAGAGGAAAACATAGGCAGAACACTCTGACATAAATCGAAGCAATATTTTTTTGGATCCACCTCCTAGAGTAATGGAAACAAAAGCAAATAAATAAACGGGACCTAATTAAACGTAAAAGCTTTTGCACAGCAAAGGAAACCATATACACTACATATCCTTGACTGAATACAATCAATTTAATAATTTTAAAGTTACTTGTGCATTACTCTATAAATTAAAAGAAGGATAATACGTTATTACAACTTATTTGCTAGATACAGCTGATTTTCATGTTCAAATCAGGTAAAACACAATCATTTACAGGAGAGGCTGACCAAGAAAATCACTTCTCGAGCAAGTGCTTGGACATGAGGACCCATGTAGCATGACCATGTTTCAACACACAGGTAATTAAGAATGCCAAAACATTCTCTATTCCAAAGTATTCTTAATTTCCTAACATTACCTTAAAGTTCAACATTCCTCAAAAATATGATGACGGAGACTTTGAGAGAACAGAAACTAACGTAACAGAAAAACCAACCTCCACAGTTTACAATATAGGAGACACTTTAATAGTTTCTATCACAGACTCATTTGGGATCTTTAGGTGCAATCTTGGTCTAACATGACTTACAAAGGGCTTACAGGAAAGGTTTCCCCTGAACACAAGTGACTGATTTGGGTCCCCGTTAACAACCCCACTCCTTTCTTGCTGCAGAAGGACAGAGAAGAGGCAGTGGTCCAGACCTCAGATGGCCCGTCCACCTCCTTAAAGACATCACACTGTGACACAGGTCAGTAGGCAAGGCACTGCTTTTTTCTACCATAAAAGGAAAGGAGAAAGGTGACTTTTAGCAGGGTTTTTCGAGACTTTTTAACAACTGCCGAAAATTTTTTTTGACGTCAACAAGAAACAAATGAGTTAGGACATGACTGTGTGTTGGAAGCCTTGGCCAAGAGAAGAGGTATGTAGAAAACGGATGTTTCATTTCTGTAAAATCACCAATTTATGCGCGTACAAAGCTCAAGCTGACTCGTTTTCTCCATTAGCAGGGCTCACAGGAAGGGTTGTTTGTTGTTAAAAGCAGTAATAGCTCCTGTCACTCCTTCTGCCCAAATCTGAGACCTGGGGTGTGGGGTGAGGGGCCCAGAGCCCGAGCACGGCCCTTGGTGACACACGGAAAGCCCCGCCCGGAGGCCCCAAACCCGGGCGCCCCACGAGCAGGTGGACTGTCACCCCCAGCCCGCCTCCCAGACCCACGTGCTGGAGCAGGAGCTCTCCCGCAGGCCACCTGCGTCTTCCCAGCAAACTGTCTGCTGGACGCGTCACAACAACGCGCTGCGCTCAACCCTAAATTTTAACGTGTTTCTAGCTCCATCGGCACCTCACACATGCACATACCGACACGGGTCTGACCTGGAAGATTCTAGAAAGCCAGACAGTGAGGCCTGTAGGGGAACCCATGTGGGCTGCGAGTGGTGGGTGTTAGACCTGGGCTTCACCCCCATCACAACTTCTTCACCTCCCTGGCCTCACGCAAGGGAGCTCTTCTTCTCCTTTTGAGCCACTCATTCAAATTGAACAACATGAGGTCATCCTGAAGACAGCGAAGGCTCCCGACCTTCACCATCAATCCACAGCCACCACTCATGACCTGTGAGCCACTGAGGAGGAGATGCCTATCTCTGGATGATGAGGCTGGTCCAGAAAGGATCCCTAACTTCCCAGTCACCCGGGCTGGGAGGCTTTGCTATTTTTCGCACGCTGGCTCCACAAGGAATATGCCAAGACAGAGTCTGTGTCCCGGGGTGTGAACTAAATTACAGCTCGGCGAGCACCTCCTCCAGCTAAAGCAGCAGAAAACAGACGGCGGTGGACAAGATCACACATGTGAGGGATTATCTTCAAGATAAGGCTTTTAGTTCCTACTCAACTTCTTGGTGGCTCCTAGTTTCAATAGCAATGTTGCAGGACCACCAAGATAAAAGCCTCCCTATTCCAAACATGTTTTAAGTGCGTTGTCTGTGTTATCTGCTTCCTACGATGATGTTTCAATTGAAAGGGACAAGCTTGGGTAGGAATTTCAAGATTTCCTTTCCTACATATAAAGATGCTGTTCTTTCATGTTTCTCACTCATCCCACAAGTGTCCACTGGGTGCCCAGCCCCATGCTGGACTCTGCAGATAAAATGATGGATGAGGAAGACACGGCCTCTCCAGGTGGGAGCCCACAGCTGGGCAGCAACAAATCCCAGGAGAGATAGGGCCGGGAGGAAATGGAACCTTTCGACTCCAGACCTTCTCAAACAGTTGAAATATTCTAGATATGCTGGAGAGAAAGAATTCTAAAAATTTAAAAGTGAGTTATAGTCTCAGCTGACCTCTTTAGAGGCACAGGAAAGAACTATGACTCTCAGGGAGCATCATGCTTTTCTTCTAGGAAAATATCTTAATTGAACGGTGATTACTACCCGCTGACCCCCGTTCTCCAAGCCGGTGTGGAAAGGAAAGAAGAGGGATGAATAAAGAGCTGGCATCCACCTAATGAGGTAAGAGGACGCAGGCCAGGCGCTGCTCACGCCGGGGGGCGGGGAGGGGACTAGGGGAGGGAGGGCAGGACGAGGCCCAGAGTTAGGGAAGGACGGGTCAAGGTGGGGATCGGGGGGGAATGAGTCCCAACACCAGGGTCCCAGCCTCCAGCCCGAGGTTCCAGGAGTCTGTTCTAAGCTGGGTTCTAACTCAGCCTCCTGTATCCCCGAGCCCTCAGTAGAGTCTGTTACACAACAGCTCTGAGGCGAGTGGTACTTTGGGAAGGAAGGAGAGGGGATGCTTTCCCCCGCTTGAGGCGGTGTGGCTGAGAGAGGGCCACCAGCACGGCTGGGGAGATGGGACAGGACAGTCAGGGCCCCACGGGAGCAGGGGTCCAAGGCCACAGAGGCCAGAGAAACGCCACACGGGCCCTCCAGCCACCTACTCCCCGGAGCCCCAGAAACGAGTCACACACTGGGCTGCCCAAACTCCACGGGGTGGGGACTCCAGCCGCTTTCTGTTACTAGGAAGGGAAGAGCACAGAGCTGAGAGATGTCGGGATCTGGAGGTTATACAGAAAACTTAGTGCAAATAGAGCAACGATTCCCCGTTCCAGCACGGGTCCCGATGGCCCTATTTCCCGAGTGCTTACCCTAAGAGAGAGCGCTGGGAATGCCCGACTCACTGCGAGGAATCTGTACAGTTTAGGTGTCTCTCTTTATAACACTGAACTTCTTTCTTCTCCAAGACTGACTATGAAATGCCTGTTTATATCATATTCTATTTTCTTTCTCATTCTATTATCAAGTATCCTGCTCCTTTAGGCTGAAGAAATAATGAAAACTGCACTTACAATTTTAAAAGGAACCCTTTATCTTTACATACATATTCCAAAACATTCTTTAGAAAATACCAACGTTATTAATAAAAATAGTATTTCCACAGGTACGTTTCCTCGGCTATTAAAATATGCTCTCCTATCAATAAATAATCTGTTCTTTACATTCGGTTTATACACCCTCTCCACTCCAGGGTAAATTAAGATTCTCTCTAAAATCTCAAGGTCTCTCTTTTACATAAAAGGATTCTTTTCGGTATTTATTTAACTATGAGAGCTACTAGCAACTATTGTTCTAGTTTCTGGTTAAAGTTTAAATTAGCTTGTTTCACATAGTTTTATTTTCTTTATGACAATCTCTTTCGCTCTCTCTTCTGGTTGACAAGCAATATGTGTAAGCTTATTTCCTTTTTCATGAGAATACATTTCATATACTGTATCCAGCAATAACAAAGTAGTCGAGATCTTACTGAAAACTAATCATGTAAAGATGTGGCACATATATACAATGGAATATTACTCAGCCATAAAAAAGAATGAAATAATGCTATTTGCAGCAACATGGATGGACCTAGAGATGGTCATGCTGAGTCAAGTAGGTCAGACAGGAAAAGATAAAGATCATATGATATCACTTATATGTGGAATCTAAAAAAACAGGTACAAACGAACTTATTTACAAAACAGAAATAGAGTCACAGATGTAGAAAACAAACTTATGGTTACCAGGGGGGAAAGCAGGCGGGGGTGGGGGTGATAAACTGCGAGACTGGGACTGACACATACACACACCAGTATAAAATAGATAACTAATAAGGACCTACCATATCGCACAGGGAACTCTACTCAATACTCTGTAATGACCTGCATGGCGAAAGAATCTAAAAAACTAAAAACAGAACTTCCATATGACCTAGCAATCCTACCACTGGGCATATACCCTGAGAAAACCATAATTCAAAAAGACATGTACCACAATGTTCATTGCAGCTCTATTTACAATAGCCAGGACATGGAAGCAACCTAAGTGTCCATCGACAGATGAATGGATAAAGAAGATGTGGCACATATATACAATGGAATATTACTCAGCCATAAAAAGGAACGAAACTGAGTTATTTGCAGTGAGGTGGATGGACCTAGAGTCTGTCATACAGAGTGAAGTAAGTCAGAAAGAGAAAAACAAATACCATATGCTAACACATATATATGGAATCTAAAAAAAAAAAGAAAAAGAGTTCTGAAGAACCTAGGGGCAGGACAGGAATAAAGACACAGATGTAGAGAATGGACTTGAGGATACAGGGAGGGGGAAGGCTAAGCTGGGACGAAGTGAGAGAGTGGCATGGACATATACACACTACCAAATGTAAAATAGCTAGCTAGTGGGAAGCAGCCCCATAGCACAGGGAGATCAGCTCGGTGCTTTGTGACCACCTAGAGGAGTGGGATAGGGAGGGTTGCAGGGAGACACAAGACGGAGGAGATATGGGGATGTATGTATATGTATAGCTGATTCACTTTGATATACAGCAGAAACTAACACACCATTGAAAAGCAATTATACTCCAATAAAGATGTATAAAAAATAAATAAAAATTAAAATAAAATAAAAATTGTAAAAGAGTGGATATATGTATAGGTATAACTGATTCACTTTGCTGTACAGCACAAACTAACGCAACATTGTAAATCAACTATACTCTAATAAAAATTTTAAAAGAAAAAAGAAAACTAATCATCTAATCAGGCATCTGCAGCCTATACATTAAAAATTTTAAGTTAAGCTGTAAATAAGGTGTCAGTAAAATGAAGTAAATGTGCTTTGGAACAAATAAGGAAGGATATCTGTACTGGGTTAAACAGTCCAAAATCCATGTCCACCTGGAGTCTCAGAGTGTGGCCGTGTCTGGACACAGGGTCTCTGCAGATGCAATCTGTCCAGATGAGGTCGTCCCGGAGTGGGGTGCGGCGGCCTCTAATCCAAGCAGTGGTATCCTGACACGGAGGCCACGTGGAGAAAGAAGGGCCGTGCAGAGGGACAGGGGCTGGGGAGCGGTGGAGGACGGCCAGAGATCACGCAGGGAGCGCGGCTGGCAATGAGCCCCAGGGCTGAGAGGGCGGGAAAGGACCCCTCCCCAGAGCCTCCCGAGGAAGCGGCCCTGCCCGCCTCGTCCCAGCCTCTCCCCTGGGGGCCTGTGGTCTCACGGCGCCCGGTCTGCAGGAACTGACGACAGCAGCCCTCGGAAACGAACATAACGTCCTTGACTCCAAGGCATGACTGGAGGAAAGCAGCTTTCCCAGGACCCGCTCACCCTTCAAGTGAAATCCTAACGCAACAAAGATACCTCGCGCGCTGCAAATCCCCACCAAGTATTCCAACCACGCCATCCTCCCCCTCCCACCACCGCCCTCACCGGAGACCGTGGGGTCCCCCCTCCAGGCAACCCTGTGCACCTGCCCTGCTGCAGAGCAGAAGCCCACGGGGCCTCGGACACCCAGGGGCTGAACAAAGCCTGTTCTTCCAGCAGCAGGACCGCTGGGGAGACACACACTTGTCTCCTTCACCACTTCTGGAGCCCTTCCCTAGCGCACAGTACAAAAAGGAACGGAAACGTAGTTTTAATTGTTAAAAGTCACTGAAAATCTGACAGGAAAAAAGCCCACATCCCAGAACATCGACACACCCAAAATCTTTAAAGCTTTTCTGGCTTATTTAATAATTTCAACCTGCCTGCCGCAGTTCAATAAATTCTAAATGAAAAGCTTTGTGCAGAAGTGGCCAAAGTGGCAAAATAATTTCTTCCATACTCCCTGCATGAGTTTTGAGTGTGTGCGTCAACCTTTCAGCAAGGAGTGTGAAACACAGGCTCTTTTCTCCTCCAATATTTTGGTGGCTGCATCAGTAGGGAAATAGTTTATCAATGTATCACTTGTAACTGACTTTTTCAATGGAATTATGGAGCTACCTTGACATTTTCAACAAATTATGAACTGTGGAAAAGAAAAAAAAATTATACATACACACACAAATGAAAATTTCTGGGAAGACATTTAAACTGTCTCATTCTCGTAAAGATAGCTTTGGCTTAAGGAGTTATTCTGAAGAGGCTCTTACCGGTTCAAGTAGAAGCTCTGCCAAGCGTCTAAGCACTCGGTGCTTTTCTCAATTCTATTTCCACTGATGCAACATTCAAGTGCCCTCAGAATAAAGTGACCATTGATCACAACAATGAACGCAATGCCCTCCACAGACCACTTAAATCAACTCAGCAGAGGCTCTCTGCAATCAGGTACACGGTAGAGCAGCGCAGCCTGCAGCACCGGCGCTGATAGTCTGCTGGTACTCAGTCCCATGAAAGCCCCTCCTTTACAGAGCTGGTCCCCACGTGGGGCCGAGCGGGCAGAGCCAGGGGGACCAGCACGAGCTCCCCGCCCATCACAGCTCCGGCTGCAAAGCCAGACAAGGCAGCATCGGGGCAGGGGGAGGACTCGGTCACGGCATGTGCACTACGGCTCCCCTACCGGCCTCTCTTCCACGGATCTTTCGAGTCACAGATTTTCTGTTTCAAGGGCCATCAGCACAATACCCCAGGTTAAAAATAAAACCAGTATCTCCCCGTGCCTTCATAGAAAGTGGGGCACGTGGGGGAAGAACGAGCCGTGGACCCCCGCCACCAAGCTTAGTTAGCTGTTTGCTCTCAGACAAACCGCTCAACCTCTCTGAGCTTCTTCATGCTCGTGCTGTTAGGCTGAAGCAAGGACGAACATGCAAAGCACCCGAGGCTACGGACTGCCGCTGTGCTCCCCCAGCCACATTCAGGTTTAAGTTTCAGCAGGAACACGGTGTCAGCCTCCAGCAGACAAAGCACGAGGACTCCTCCCCCTGGAGTTATTTGAGGGATATCTTTTCCTTTCACATAAGTAAGTGCCGGTAGCTATTCCAGAGCTGCTAGGTTCCGCGTCAGTATATAGAAATATTAAGCCTGCAAGTTAAAGCTGTCACTCAGAACTGTTCCCTCTGGGACAGACAGACTTTGCCCCGCTACTAAGGGTGCTGCGCCTGCTGGGTGGCTGAGGGATCATGACAGCGTGGGCCCTGTTAGCGAGCACATCCCGCCGCGCACACGGGGCGGGGGAAAGGTCTCCTCACGGCCTGCCCGTCACCGGAAGAGAAGGTTCCTGGGCCTGGGGACTGCACCGAGGACAAGGTCTCTGTTTAGAAGTTAACAGACACCCGCTCGGGGATGAAAGAGGACAGACAGCCCACGAGCCTTGGGAAGAAATCAGCTGCTGCAGGATTGGAAATCTGAATGAAAGAGTCTTTTCCAGGTTTATGTTCCTTTGATGTTACTGGGGTTTTTTTTTCCTGCCCTCTCCTCCCTGGATGTTTGGTAAAATCCTCTTTTTAAAAATCTTTATCCGCTGTGCTAAGGCAACCTAAGGGATGTGGATTTTGTTCATATTCAGGCCAGAGCTGTAAAGGGGACCAGGGGACCGGCCGACTCCTAGCAGCGAGCACAAGAGCCCCTAAAAACCTGTCCCAAGAGAATCTCCAAAATATTAAAAGAAAGACAGACAGACAGGGACAGACACACACACTCAGAGAAAATGAAATCAAGACAGTTCTCCATCTAAAATATTTTCTGTATAATTCAAGTATGACTGAGTGTGTATTTTAACCTTTTCGTTGTGAAATAAATCACCCGCAGAAACATGTGCAAAAACAAGAGACGCAGTTCAAAGATTGACCACAAAGGGAAACACTCACATACCAGCACCAGGTCAAGAGACAGACCCTGCCAGGACCCTGCCTCCCCATGATCCTAGTGACAAACAGCCCTTCCCCTTCCTAAAGGCTCCCGCCATCCTGCCTCTTACCTAAGTCTGCATCCTTAACCACGATGGCTCTGTGGTGCTTTAAAAAAATGTAACTTAAGTGAATCACGCGGTCTGTATTCCTATGTGTCTGGTTGCTTCTGCACCACGTTACGTGTGTGAAATTTATCAGTGTGGTTACATGTACTCGTCAGCTTATCCCTTTACATCCATGCACAGTCCACTGTACGCATATATAATCTGTCCGTCTCATCTTGGCGGACATGTGCATTCTTTCCAGGTTTTAGTCATTATGAATGTGCTGTCATGAACATTCTTTGAATGCGTCTTCTGTACGCACCTCTGTTAAGTGTATATTCGGAGTGAAAGTGCTGGATCACAGGGTATAAACGTCTGTAGATCACCCCAACTCCCTAAAGTGGTTAGCAACTCACGTTCCTCACCAGCAGAGCCAGAAAGCGCCAGCTGCCCCTCCTCGCCACACTTGGAGGAGTGTGATAGCATCTCATGGTGGTCGTACCTCCCATTTCCCTGTAATAAATTACGTTGAGCACATTTTCAAAACCTACATGTCATGTGTTTTAACTCTCTGTATATTTTAACCCAACAAGACATTGTTACTATTTTATATAGTGAGTAGTTTCTCGATTCCTCTGCATAGTCATATTTATAGTTATATTTCTGACCAGCTGGCATAATTTTCCTCCTACCTAAATAACACCTTCTAATCTAACCTTAAAATCTGCTCATGACAGAACCTTTCAATTTCTGTTCATCCGAAACGTCTTTATTTCACCCACATACTTGAAGGATATTTTTGTTGGACAGAGAACTCTAGGTTGGCAGGTATTTTCTTTCCACTCTTTAAAGATACCATCCCATCGCCTTCTAGCTTCCACTGTTTCTGCTAAGAAGTCAGTTGTTGATTTAAGTGTAGCTTGGAAAGTAATTTGTCTTTTGTTCTCTGGTTGCTTCTAATAACCTTCTCTCTGTTTTTGCTTTTATCAGTTTTACAACGATATGACGTGGAAGGACCTGCTTTTTATTTATCCTTCTTGGAGTTCACAGAATTCCTTGAGTTGGTAGATAGCCGTTATCATTTAGAAAGCTCTGAGTCACTTTCTGTTCAAATATTGCTATGTTCCGTATTAGCTCTCATCTCCTTTTAAGATTCCAATTATAAGTACGTTAAAACTTCTCACCACATCCTGTAACCTCTCTTGCGTATTTTTTCATCCTTTCGCTCTCTGTGTTTAATTTTGCATATTTCTTTCACCTATTTTTCAGGTTGCTAAATCTCTTCTTGGTTATATCTAACCTGTTGTTAAACCTAACCTCTGAGTTGTTCCTTTGGTTATTGTAATTTGCAGTTCTAGAGTTTTCACTTGGTTCTTATTTATGCTTTCCAGTTCTCTTGAATTCTTGTCTTTCCTCGAAAATAGTGAACATAATAATTTTGAAGTCTGTTTCTCATGACACCAATTTGTGACGCTTCTCTGCATTTTTCCACTGCTATTGTTTTTCTGGGTTGTGCTAATGTTGTCCTTCCTCACCCAGTGTTTATTTCTGATTGTCAGATGTTGTTTTTGGCAAATTGTTAGTAGAAATAATTTAAGGGTTAGGGTAATATTAAATTCTTCCAAAGGGGACTTAAGCTTGTTTCTGCTGGACGTCTATGGGACTAGTACTCTGGAATCACCTCCATCTCATTTCAGGGAAAGAGATGATTTGAAGCTGGGCCTCCATCCTCCCTGATCCTGGCCCCATAATTTTTCACTGTCTTATAACCTCCCCAATGCCTCTAAGTAGAATATTTTTTAATTTAAAGACAATTTTTAAAAAGAGAAGTTTTAGGTTCACACCAAAATTGAGAGGAAGGTACAGAGAATTCCCAAATGCCCTCCACCCCTACACATGTATATAGCCCCCCCATTATCAACGTCCCGTACCAGAGCGATACGTGTTACAACTGATGAACCTATGTGAACACATCATAATCATGCAAGGTCCATAGTCTACATTAAGGTTCAGTCTTGGTGCTGTATATTCTATGGGTTTGGATAAACGTACAATGACATGTATCCACCATCATAATATCATACAGAGTATTTTCACTGCCCGAAAAATCCTCTGTGCTCCACCTATTCTTCTTTCCCCACCCTCACCGCCTGACAAACAATGATCGCTATACTCTCTCCATAGTTCTGCCTTTTCTAGAGCGTCATAGAGTTGGAATCATACAGTAAGTAGCTTTTTCAGATTGGCTTCTTTCATGTAGCTATATGCATTTAAGATTCCTCTCTGTCTTTTCATGGCTTGAGAGCCTGTTCCTTTTCAGCACTGAACAATATTCTAACACCTGCATGTACCAGAGTTTATTTCTACATGCACCTACTGAAAGACATCTTGTTGCTCCAACAACAAGTTATATTTTAATTTGCTTTCCTAGTCCTCCTTAGCAAGAGGGTTAACTCAACTTACCTAGCCCACTGCCCTAGCCCTGTGTTTTATTTTAACAAGCTGATCCTTTACTATATCTCCTCAAAGCCAACCCATATATTCACCCATGAATTTGCCTAAGATTGCTTTAGTTTTATCCAACAAGACATTTATTCTCAACTTCAGTTTTGTCCAACTTTAGTCTTACTGAACAAGACGTTATTATCAAGTATTTAAAGTCCTTAAAATAGTTTTGACCATTTTATTCTAAAAATACTGAAAAAGAAACACTCAAAAGTAAACAAAAGTCAAGTAAAAGAAGACAAAGAGGGAAGACCAAGTGAAGGCCATGAAAGGTGGCACCCACAAGCCAAGGAGAGAGGCTCTCAGAGGAAACCAACCCTGCCCACACCTTGACCTGGGACTTTTAGTCTCCAGAACTAAGAAAGCAAAAAAAGAAAAAAGAAAAACAAAAAAAGAAAAAGAAAAAATCATCTGTAATTCTATAACTTTTACTTTTAATTACACGAAGGCCCACTGCAGAATAACTGTGCTTGTATTATGTTTTATAAAACAAACTGAATTTGGAATGGCATAATAATCCTTTAAATATAAATGAAATTATTAACATTTTATATTAAAATCACAGACTTGGTGCTCTTTCCATAAATAAATGATGAAACTTTTCTAGCACCTCTTGGTTAGAATAGTATTATATCCTTTTAAAATATGAAAAAAAGTTAACTCCTGACTATAGGACACTGAGGAAGAGAAAAATATAAAAAGTTCCAACAGTTTTCTTTGCTGTACAAGAAAACTACAGTTGGAGCTTCCCTGGTGGCGCAGTGGTTGAGAATCTGCCTGCTAATGCAGGGGACACGAGTTCGAGCCCTGGTCTGGGAAGATCCCACATGCCGCGGAGCAACTGGGCCCGTGAACCACAACTACTGAGCCTGCGCGTCTGGAGCCTGTGCTCTGCAACAAGAGAGGCCACGATAGTGAGAGGCCCGCACACCGCGATGAAGAGTGGCCCCCGCTTGCCACAACTAGAGAAAGCCCTCGCACAGAAACAAAGACCCAACACAGCCAAAAATAAATAAATAAATTTAATAAAATAAAATTTAAAAAAAAAGAAAACTACAGTTGATTTGCCTGCTGGAACTGCTAAATAAAAATTGACACCTCAAAAAGAGAAAAGAAAAATTTTATTTTTCCTTTGAAGGAAAAATTAAAATGTTCCATAATAGTGGTTTACAAAAATCAAATGGCCCAAAGTTACAAAGCATCTAATAAGATTTTCCACCCTCTCTGGCAATATTTTTGAACTGGAGAAAAAGTTAAATTACCTAATGGAAAGGTTAAAAACAAGGTCCTCTGTACCCCCCTTTCATTTGCTTTCTATAATCAAAAATTGACTGTCAAACTACTGTAGTTTTCATCAGTTTAAACCACAAATGAAAGGCCTCATTTTTAGACCACCAGCAAATGAATACTTTTATACATATGTAACATCCTTAGTTATATTCATATTAGTGTTCTCCTTCTGCAATGCATTTATGTCTACAAATAGCAGAGTATTAAAACACCAAGTTCTTAACTCTTTATATGCTGTAATTTTCCATAGGGCTGGTCAAGATAAATGTGTATTTAAAATTACACACCTTTGTACATGTCCCAAAAATACATGTATTTGTTTTTGCCCCTACTTTTAATATCATATTCAATGTAATATATATATATACATATACATACCAACACATGCAACCTGATTTGTACAATATTTGGAAAGAAATTTGTGTTATTAGAAATAATGCACTCCCTAGGGAGATGAATTTTATAATTGACCTTTTTTAGATCATCCCAATTTGTATAAATCTTTATAAATGTATAAATAAATACATTATGCAAAAATGAATATTAAAGAGAATAAGTAGGATTGGAAGAATTAATACTGTTAAAATGTCAATACTACCAAAAGCCACTTATAGATTCAGTGCAATCTCTATCAAGATTCCAATGTCATTTTTTACAGAAGTAGAAAAAAATTCCTAAAGTTTTTATGGAATCACAAAAGACACCAAAGACAAAGAAACCCTGAGAAAAAAGAACAAACCAGGAGGCATACTTCCGGATTTCAAGTTATACTATAAAGCTAGTCATCAAAACAATATGTTACTGGCATAAAAACAGAGAAATAGATCAAGGGAACAGAATCAGGAGCCCAGACATGAGCCTAATCATATCCAGTCAACTGATACTTGACAAAAGAGCCAAGAATATTCAATAGAGAAAAGACAATCTCTCCAGCAAATGGTGCTAGGATAATTAGATATTCACATATAAAAGAATGAAGCTGGACCCATTATCTTACACCACTCACAAAAATTAACTCAAAATAGATTAAAGGGGCTTCCCTGGTGGCGCAGTGGTTGAGAATCTGCCTGCCAATGCAGGGGACGCGGGTTCGAGCCCTGGTCTGGGATGATCCCACATGCCGCGGAGCAACTCGGCCCGTGAGCCACAATTATTGAGCCTGTGCGTCTGGAGCCTGTGCTCCGCAATGAGAGGCCGCGATAGTGAGAGGCCTGCGCACCATGATGAAGAGTGGCCCCCACTTGCCACAACTAGAGAAAGCCCTCGCACAGAAACGAAGACCCAACACAGCCATACATACATACATACGTAAATAAAAAGAATGTAAGCAGACAAGAATCTCATTAAAATATTAAAAAAAAAAATAGATTAAAGATGAACATGTAAGACTGTAACCATGAAACTCATAAGCTCCTTGACATGGGTCTTGGTGATTTTTTGGATATAACACCTAAAGCACAAGCACCAAAATAAAAAATGAACAAGTGGAACTATATCAAGCTAAAAAGCTTCTGCATAGCAAAAGAAACCATCAGCAAAGTGAAAAAACAACCTATAGAATGGGAAGAAAATACTTGCAAGCTATATATCTGATATGGAGTTAATATCCAGAATATATAAAGAAAACATAAAACAATAGCCAAAAACAAATAACCCAACTTTAAAACGGGCAAAGGACCTAAACAGACATTTCTCCAAAGAAGATATATGAAAGGCCAATAGCTACATGAAAAGATGCTCACTGTCACTAATAATTAGGGAAGTGCAAATTAAAACCACAATGAGGTATCACCTAACCTGTTAAAATGGCCATCATTTTAAATGCTGGTGAGTGCTTGGAGAAAAGGGAATCCTTATGCACTATTGGTGGGATTGTAAACTGGTGCAGCCACTATGGAAAAGAGTATAGAGGATCCTCCAAAAATTAAATATAGAATTATCGTATGATCCAGAAATTCCACTTCTGGACATAAACCCAAAGGAAACAAAAACGTTAACTCTAAAAGATAGTTGAACCCTAAGGTTCATTTCAGCATTGTTTACAATAGCCAAGACATGGAAACAACCTAAGAGTTCCTTGATGGATGAGTGGATAAAGAAGTTATGAGAACACACACACACACACGCG
Organism: Balaenoptera musculus; assembly: GCF_009873245.2. NCBI lineage: Eukaryota > Metazoa > Chordata > Mammalia > Artiodactyla > Balaenopteridae > Balaenoptera > Balaenoptera musculus. The sequence goes on from NC_045790.1 coordinate 2,114,441, forward strand.
CACACACACACACACACAAAGAGTAATATTATTCAGCCATAAAAAAAATGAGGAAATCCTACCATAAGCTACAACATTGATGGAGCTTGAAGGCATTATGCTCGTATAAGTGAAATAAGTCAAAGACAAATACTACACGGTCTCACTTATATGTGGAATTAAAAACAAAAACAAAAACCAAACTCCCAGAAAAAGATATCTGACATGTGGTTACCAAAGGTGGAGACTTGGGGGTGGGGGTGGGGGGAAGATTGCAATTTGAGGAAGGTCACCAAAAGGTAAAAACTTCCAGTTATAACATAAATAACTGCTACAGATTAATGTACAACGTGATGACTATAGCTATCACTGTCAGATGATAAACAAGAAAGTTGTTAAGAGAGTAAATCCTATGAGTTCTCATCACAAAGAGAAATTTTTTCCTTTTTAAATTCTTTCTTTCTTTTCATTGAAAAAAAAGAAGAGGATAAATAAAAAGAAATCACGCCTAGACACATTATAATGAAATTGGAGAACATCAAACACAAGATAAGATTTAAAAGTGAAAAAAAGGTAGAACATATAACAAAGGAATAACAATTAGGCTGAAAACAAATTTCCACCCAAACAGAAACAATGGAGACCAAAAGTTAGTGGAAATATCTTTTTTTTTTTTTTTTTAAGAAATTTTTTTTTAAGGCATTGTTTACTTTATTTATTTATTTTTGGCTGTGTTGGGTCTTCGTTTCTCTGCGAGGGCTTTCTCTAGTTGCGGCAAGCGGGGGCCACTCTTCATCGCGGTGCACGGGCCTCTCACCATCGCGGCCCCTCCCGTTGCGGGGCACAGGCTCCAGACGCGCAGGCTCAGTAATTGTGGCTCACGGGCCCAGTTGCTCCGTGGCATGTGGGATCTTCCCAGACCAGGGCTCGAACCCGTGTCCCCTGCATTGGCAGGCAGATTCTCAACCACTGCGCCACCAGGGAAGCCCGGAAATATCTTTAAAATGCTAAAAAAAAAAAAAAAAAAAAGGAAAGAAAGAAAAAAGAAAAACAAAAGCCATCAACCCACACTTAAAACCTAGAATTAAAAGTATAAGAGAAAAATAAGACATAGTCACACAGACAAAATGTGAGATTATTTATTACTAGTAGAGTTCTATCCACTAGAGCTTCTAAAGGAGGCACTTCAAGAAGGAAAATGTTCCCAGAAAGCAAGTCTGATATGTAACTGACCTACCGAACACACAGAAATAAACAAAGACAAGGCAAAATGAGGAGAAACAGGAGTATTTCCAAAGGAAGGAACAAGACAAAACCCTTGAAAAAGAACTAAAGAGAAGAAATCTATCTTATAAAGAGTTCAAGGTAATGATCATAAAATGCTCAACAAACACAAGAGGAGAAAGGATGAACACAGTGAGAAATTTAATAAAAAGTTTAAAACTATAACTAAGAACCAAACAGAGCTGAAGAATACAATAACTGAAATAAAAAATACATTGGAAGGAATCAACAGTAGATTAGATGATACAGAGGAACAGATCAGCAAACTGGAAGACAAGAGTAGTGGAAATCACCCAAGCTGAAGAGAAAAAAGAAAAAAGATTTTCTTTAAACAATGATAGTTTAAGAGACCTCTAGGACAACATCATTCATACTAACGTCTGCATTATAGTGGTCCCAGAAAGAGAAGACAGACAGAAAAGGGCAGAGAACTTTTTTGAAAAAATAATAGCTAAAAAATTCCATAACCTGGGAAAGGAAAGAGACATTCAGGTCCAAGAAGCACAGAGAATCCCAAACAAGATGAATCCAAAGAGGACCACACCAAGACACACTGTAATAAAAATTGCAAAAATTAAAGACAGAATCTTAAAAGCAACAAGTGAAAAGCAACTAGTTATGTACAAGCGAACCCCCATAAGACCATCAGCTGACTTTTCAGCAGAAACTTTGCAGACCAGAAGTTTGCAGTTCTATCTGGAAAGGCTACCATTCAGATTTGAAGGAGAGATAGGGAGTTTTACAGACAAGCAAAAGCTAAAAGAGTTCCGTGCCACTAAATCAGCTTTCCAAGAAATGTTAAAGGGACTTCTCTAAGTAGGAAAGAATTACAATAGGGAAAAAAATCTATTGGTAAAGACAAACATACAGTAAAGGTAGTAGCTCAGCCAATATAAAGCTAGTAGGAAGGTTAAAGACAAAAATAGTAAAATCATCTATATCCACAATAAGTAGTTAAGGGATACACAAAACAAAAAGATGTAAAATGTGATGTCAAAACATGGGTAGGGGAAGTAAATGCAGTGTTGTTACAATGTGTTAGACATAAGAGAATCATCAACTTAAATTTATGTATATGTTGTTTTATATGAGTCTCATGGTAACCTCAAACCAAAAACCTATAATAGATACAGGTACAAAAAAGAGTAAGGAATCCAAACATAACACTAATGATTGTCAGCAAATCATTAAGTGCAAAGAACAAAATAAGAAAGGAACAAAAAAGAATTATAAGAACAACCAGAAAAGAATCAATGAAATTGCAATAAGTACATACCTATCAATAATTATTTTAAATGTAAATGGACTAAATGTTGCAATCAAAGACACAGCATATATGCAGCCTACAAGAGATTCACTTCAGAGCTAAAGACAAACACAGACTGAAAGTCAGGGCATGGAAAAAGGTATTCCATGCAAATGGAAACAAAAAGAAATCTGGGGTAGCTATACTTATAGCAGACAAAATAGACTTTAAAACAAAGACTGTAAAGGGACTTCCCTGGTGGGTCCAGTGGTTAAGACTTTGCGCTTCCACTGCAGTGGGCACAGGTTTGATCCTGGTCAGAGAACTTGATCCCATCCCGCATGCCACTTGGTGAGGCCAAACACCCCCCCCGCCAAAAAAATCCCCAAAGACTGCAAAAAGATAAAGAAGAACATTACATAATGATAAAGAGATCAGTTCAACAATATATAGCAATTACAAATATATATGCACCCAACACAGGAGCACCTAAATACACAAATCAAATATTAACAAACATAAAGGGAGAAACTGACAGAATCACAATAATAGTAGAGGATTTTAACACCCAACTTACATCAGTGGATAGGTCATCCAGACAGAAAATCAATAAGGAAAGACTTAAATGACATATTACATCAGACCAGCTTAATGGATATATATAGAAATTCCATCCAAAAGCAAGAGAATGCACCTTCTTTTTCAAAGCGCACATGGAACAATCTCCAGGATAGATCACATGCTGGGCCACAATACAAGCCCTCAATAAATTTAAGAAAATTGAAATCATATCAAGAATCTTTTCCCACTACAAACGCTATGAGACTAGAAATCAAATGCAAGAAGAAAACTGCAAAAAAACAGAAACACCTGGAGGCTAAACAACATCCTACTAAACAACCAGTTGGTCACCGAAGAAATCTAAGAGGAAATTTTCAAAAACCTGGAAACATAACGTTCTAAAATCTGTGGGTTGCAGTGAAAACAGTTCTAAGAGGGAACTTTCTAGTGACATAAGCCTACCTCAGGAAACAAGAAATATCTCAAGTAAACAATCTAAACTTACAACTAAAGGAATCAGAAGAAGACCAACAACAACAATAAACCACCAAAGTTAGTGGAAGCAAAGAAATAATCAAGATCAGAGCAGAAATAAGTAAAATGGAGATTTAAAAAAAAAGGAAAAGATTGATGAAACTAAGAGCTGCTTCTTTGAAAAGATAAACAAAAATAATATACCTTTAGTATATATTAGCAAAAGAGAGAGGGCTCAAATCAATAAAACCAGAAATGAAAAAGGAGACGCTACAACTAATACCACAGAAATACAGAGTATCATAAAAGACTATTAGAACAATTATACACCCCAGAAAATGGATAACAGAAAAGAAAAGGATGAATTCCTAGAAACATATAATCTCCCAAGAAAGAATCAGGAAGAAATAGAAAAGATGAACAAACCACCAGTAATGAAACTAAATCAGTAATATAAAAAACAAAATAAAACAAACGAAAAAAAACTCCCAACAAACAAAAGTGCAGATGGCTTCACAGGTGAATTCTACCAAACATTTAAAGAAGAGTTAACATCTATCCTTCTGAAACTATTCAAAAAAATTCCTTCCAAAAAAGGAAGGGAACACTTCCGAAATCATTCCACAAGGCCAGCATCACCACGATAACAAATCCAGACAAAGTCCCCACAAAAAAAGAAAATTACAGGCCAATATCACTGATGAATATAGATGCAAAAATCCTCAAAAAATTACTAGCAAACCGAATCCAACAAAACATTAAAAGGATCATACAATTAAGTGTCATTTATCCCAGGGATGCAAGGTTGGTTCAGTATTGGCAAATCAATCAAGGTGATACACCACATTAGCAAACTGAAGAATAAAAAGCATGATCATGTAAATACACGTGGAAAAAAGCATTCGACAAAATTCAACATCCATTTATGACAAAAACTCTCAACAGAGTGGGTGTAGAGGGAACATACCTCAACATAATAAAGGCCATATATGACAAACCCACAGCTTACATCATACTCAATGGTGAAAAGCTGGAAGTATTTCCTCTAAGATCGGGAACAAGACAAGGATGCCCCACTCTCAGCACTTCTATTTAACATAGTATTGGGGGTCCTAGCCACAGCAATCAGACAAAAACTAAAACAAAATTAAAAAATAAAAGGAATCCAAATTGAAAAGGAAGAAGTAAAACTGTCACTTTTTAGATGACATGATACTATATATATAGAAAGTCCTAAAGATGCCACCAAAAAAACTATTAGAATAAATGAGTTCAGTAAAGTTGCAGGACACAAAATTAATATACAGAAGTCAGTTGTTTCTATATACTAACAACAAATTATGAGAGAGAAATTAAGAAAACAATCCCATTTACAACTGCATCAAAATGAATAAAATACCTAGGAATAAATCTAACCAAGGAGGTAAAAAGAAAAAAACTTGTACTCAGAAAACTTTAAGATTTTGTTGAAAGAAACCAAAGATGACACAAACAGATGGAACGATATACTGTGTTCATGGATTGGAAGAAATAATATTGTTAAAATGTCCATACTACCCAATGCAATCTGCAGATTCAATGCCATCCCCACCAAAATACCCACGGCATTTTGCACAGAACTAGAACAAATAATTCTAACACTTGTATGGAAACACAAAAGACTGCAAATAGCCAAAAACAATCTTGAAAAAGAACAAAGCTGGAGGTATCATACTCCCTGATTTCAAATTATACTACAAAGCTACAGTAATCAAAACAGTATGGTATTGGCACAAAAACAGACACATAGATCAATGGAACAGAATAGAGAGCCCAGAAATAAATCCATACACAAATGGTCAATTAATCTGTGACAAAGTAGGCAAGAAGATACCATGGGGAAAAGAAAACCTCTTCAATAAATGCTGTTGGAAAAACTGGACAGCTACATACAAAAGAATCAGTCTGAACTACTTTCTCACACCAAACACAAAAATAAACTGAATATGGATGAAAGACTTAAACGTAAGACCTGAAACCATGAAACTCCTAGAAGAAAACATAGGCAGCATTCTCTTTGACATTGGTCTTAGCAATATTTTTTTGAATCTGTCTCCTCGGGCAAGGGAAACAAAAGCAAAAATAAACAAATGGGACTACATCAACCTAAAAAGCTTTTGCACAGCAAAGGAAACCATGAACAGGAAAAAAAAAAAGGTTGCCTACTAAATAGGAGAAGATATTTGCATCTGATATACCTGATGAGGGGTTAATATACAGAATGTACAAAACTCATACAACTCAACATCAAAAAACAAACAACCCAATCGAAAAATTGGCTGAGACCCTGAATATACATCTTCCCAAAAAAAGATAAACAGCCAACAGACACATGAAAAGGTGCTCAACATCACTAATCATCAGGGCAATGCAAATCAAAACCACAATGAGACATCACACCTGTCAAAATGCTATCATCAAAAAAACAAATGCTGGAGAGGGTGTGGAGAAAAGGGATCCCTCCTGCACTGTTGGTGGGGATGTAAATTGGTGCAGCCACCGTGGAAAACAGTATGGAGGTTCCTCAAGAAATTCAAAACAGAACTACTATATGAGCCAGCAATTTCACTCCTGGCATAGATCTGAAATAAAAACAAAACACTAATTTGAAAAGATACATGTACCCCAATGTGCATAGCAGCACTATTTACAATAGCCAAGATATGGAAACAACCCAAGTGTCCATCAACAGACGACTGGGTAAAGAAGATGTGGAGAGATATACATATATGTATGTATGTACGTGTATATAAATATATCATGAAATACTACTCAGCCATGAAAGAGAATTAAATTTTGCTATAGGCAGCAACACGGATGGACTTGGAGGGCATTACACTAAGTGAAATAAGTCAGACAGAGAAGGACAAATACTGTGTGATTCACTTACATGTGGAAACTAAAAAACAAAAATGAACAAACATACAAAACAGAAAGAGACTCATAGATACAGAGAACAAACTGGTGGTTGCCAGAGGGGATGGGTCGGGGGGATGAGTGAAATAGGCGAGCAAGATTAAGAGGTACAAACTTTCAGTTATAAAATAAGTAAGTCATGGGGATGTAATATACAGCACAGGGAATACAGTCAATAATATTGTAGTAGTTTGTGTGGTGACAGATGGTAACTAGACTTATCATGGTGATCATTTTGTAATGTATAAAAATAATGAATCACTATGTTGTACATCTGAAACTAATGTAATATTGTAAGTCAATCATACTTCAATAAGAAAAGAGAGCCTCTACATAATGACAAAAATTAACTGGAAGGTATAACAAATCTATATATTGTATATTTATTAAAGTTGCCTCAATTATGTAGATATAAAATTTAATAAAAACACAGGAGAAACTAATAAACCCATCATTTGGTAGGAGATCCCAAGACATGTTCAATGTAGTAAACACAGGTAGTACACTCAATAATAAGAATACACATTATTTCACATAAACGTTTTCAAAAACTTTGTATGTGCTAAAGCCACAGAACAACGCTCAAGGTTAGTTGATTTCAAGATTAGTTATTATACAGACCATGTCCCCTAATCACAAACCAATTAAGTTAAAAGTCAGTCATACATGGATAAATTTGAAATACCTATACTTGGAAAAAATTTTACCATTTCTAAGTAACCCATAAGTGAAAGTAAAGACTGGAAAGGAAATTTATAGATTAGTCAGAATGAATCACAGCTCACAACAACATAGATGAATAAAAACACAATACTGGGTGAAAAAAACACATTATGACTAGTGTATTTCCATTTCTTCGAAACTACTTGTACTAATTTGGTAAAGTACATAACTCTATTTTTACAAGACGAGTGAATAATAAACACAACCTGGTAGAGGAATGGGGCAGTGAAAGAACACACGTCACCTCTCACTCGCACACACTCTGACTCTTCAACAGAAGAGGTTCATCATATAGGCAAGTTTCATAACACAGACACCTTACGCTCTCTCCTAGGTATCATGTGTTACCATCATCTGATAACAGGCACTTATGCCTGTGACCAATTCAACTCTCTACGTACTCCTTCCGTCATTTGAAATCCTCTTTTATTTAAAAGAAAGCTCCACTTCTACTCACTAGTCTCTTCCTAATCACAGATTAGGAAATACTTCAGATCCCAGAACAGACTAGGGAGAAAGATACTTCTGATCCCACACAAATTTGTGGTACTAACTCAAGTGAGTGAGCTGACAAGCTTCTAGAGCTTCAGGGGCCAGAACCACGTGAGGCTCCTGTCACAGTAAAAGGGCAGCAGAAGAGACACAGACATCTCCAGGGTGCCCCGGAGTCAGGCAGACACAGGGCCGGTTAGAGACAGAGCACATGAGGATTCCAAATACACACAAAGTAGGCGGTGAACTCTCGCCACCTCCAATTCCCAGCGATCTAAAAAAATTTTCTGTGACAAGATTTAAGGCATATGACCAATGTTCTGAAAGAAGCATTTTCTGGAAAGGATTACATTTACTGAACAGACGACAGGAACATCGGAATTTGGGATTCAAGTTCTACTGGGAAAAGAATGTTTTTTTATGAACCCCCTCCATCCAACTGCAGAATCAGCATTATCAATTAACAAATACCCATGCTAACTTACCCCATAGGGAATCTGGTGATGCAAAACCCAGGATGAACTGGGAGATTTGGGATTGACATGTATAAAATGGATGACTAATAAGAACCTGCTGTATAAAAATATAAATAAAATTTAATTTTTAAAAAATTTAAAAACAAAAACAAAAAAACCCCAGGAAACAGTTTATCTCCACTGGGAATATCTTCAAGAAGGGATTAGAGGGGGCTGGGCAGGAAGGATACAAAAAAAAAAAAAAAAAAGCAGTATCTGCTAACTAAAACACATACGCACACATGGGAATTATTTTACTTCATCAAGTTCTGAAAGTAGTAACGAACCAGGGAGAGTAAAAAGAATCATTCACATGGGTGTTTCAGGAAAGCTGAAAGCAGCAGGCATTTAGACCTCATGTTGCTGAATTTGTTTGCTTTTCCTCAGCCTCTGTCTCCTTAGGCTGCTAATTTCCCGCTCGAGGTTATAGTTCTGCATTCATAACACCATCATCGTTGCCATGGTAACTTCCTGCGACGTCACAGAGAAAACACAGCTGAGTCCCTCCGGCAGCCCCGATTCCCCCCTACCCCCGTCAAATCATACGTTGATTTTACTCCTTCCAATGTAAATAAGAGGCTTACTATTGAAAGTTCTGGGGAGAAGGTCTTAACACCGAAACCCCACCTGCCATCCCCACTGAGGCAAGAGAAACCCAGCAGCCCGAACCCTGGTGAAGCTGTAAGGAGCAGAAGCCAGCTCCTGGATGTGTACCCGAGCTCCCCCGGCTCTGAGACATGGGCCTCGGGCACAGCACCCAATGGTCTCCAGCCTCCGTTTACCCATCTGTAAAATGGCCAAGGACCTCATTGGATTGTTCTGAGAATTAAATGAGATGATATAATGAGACACAGCACAGTGCCTGGCAAATGTCCACTTAGTCAGAGGCCACCTTGAGCTCCCGCAACTTTCATTGATCTCTGACCTCCAGATACAGAATTAAAGGGGAAGCTATGGGTTCAGTCACTCAGGAGATACCGTGTGTGCCTGGTCTGCCATCACCCAGTGCCCGGGGGCCGGGAAGGGGTAGGGCCGTGCGTGTGGCTGTGGCCACAACAAAGGCTGTTTCTCCCCCCACTTCTTCAGTTTAATGCGCACCTTCTCTGCAGGAGTCTGGCTCCTGGGATGAGATCAACCTTGGTTCTGGGCCCCATCTTCTCCTGTGTCCACACATCCAGGCAAATAGAGCATAGGTTTATAACTGAAACAGTGAGCCTCTGTGTGGACGAGAATGGAGTCCAGGGTGGACAGGACTATTTCAATTTACCATCTCCTCCGAAGGAGGGGAGGTGGTTCTTTTCGGAGGGGAATTTAAAATGAACAAAAGTCTTCAGCTTGCAGCCAGCTTATAATTATTATTTGGGTTTGAGGCCCAGGGACAACTGTCCGAACCTCTGAAAACCCAATGGAAGTAAATACCTACCTTGAGAAACCAAAGTATCAGTTCATTCCAGGCCTGTGGAAGTGCCTATTTCTAAATAAATAACATAATAATTTTACCAGGCAACTTCATGACAAGTGGAGAAGCAGTTTACGTTGCTTAGATACATTTGTCATCAGATATTTAATCTGTGCACCTAAAGTAAAGCTTAGTAATTTACCATTAGAAATGCCGAGGCAAAGACAAATATCATATGATATCGCTTATATTGGAATCAAAAAAAAATGATATAAATGAACTTATTTACAAAACAGAAGTAGAGTCACAGACACAAGAAAACACACCTATGGTCACCTGCGGGAAGGGGGGGGGGCGATAAAACTGGGAGACTGGGATGACATAGACGCACCAGTATATATAAATAGATAAAACTAATAAGGACCTACTGTACAGCACAGGGAACTCTACGCAAATACTCTGTAAAGACCTATATGGGAAAAGAATCTTTAAAAAAAGTGGATATATGTATACGGATAAACTGATTCACTTTGCTGTACACCTGAAACTAAACACAACATTGTAATCAACTATACTCCAATAAAAATTTAAAAATTAGAAACACTGAGGTGTTCTTCAATAAGAAGAACTTTGAAAGACACAATTGTGTGCTTTCTGAGCAGGGGAGGAAAAAAAAAAAAACTACAGGAGGAAAACACAGCATTCTGTATCTAGATAGTAACGTGAGTTCTCCTGAACACTGTTTGGGCTAGAACTCTTAGAAAAAAAGGGTTCATGGTCAACATAAGCTTGGCAATACCGCATGAGACTGACAATCCACATGAGTGTATTAATAAGGGCTCCAAGAAGTTCTGCAAGTAAAGAAACTATTTGTATTTGACCAAATACCCCCAGAACACACCTGAAGGAATGCTGTTGTTGAATACTTTCCAATCCCACATAGTAACATAGTTACTGGACATAGAAAGTGCACCACAGGGTATTAACTCAACACTCAAAACATTCTGCTGTTTGTAGTGCCCTCAAAATAAAGACATCCTAGTGTTGTTCTCTAGTTGTTTAACAACCTCCACCAGAGATAAGAATCATGGTCTAAAAATGTGTAAATCGCAGCTAAATGATATAAAAGAACGGAAGCCTGTTTGGTTGAAGATACACCTAGAACAGTATCTGGCATATAAAAATACGTGTTGAATGAATGACTGAATAATCCTCTTTCTTCTTCATTCTAGTCAAGAGATAGCTCTTCTGATTTGCCCTCCAAACTCCCTAAGAGGAAGCAGGGACCAGGGATGTTATGAAGTCACACACTTACGAGCACATGACAGAAGAAAGAACACAGACCTGGTGCAAAACAGGGCTGTGTGACCTTGAGCGCTTACTTTTTGCAAAACAGGAATTAAAACTGTTTTATATCCCGTCAGACTACTATGAAGAAAGTGCCTGGCGTGATCTTGGCACAGAGAAGGATTCAAAATATACCAATCCCTTCTCTCTCCCTCATTCTGACTGACTTTTCACTAATTTAAACCCCGACGAAACAGCAACTCAAAGGATAAGTAAAACGTCCTGGGGACTGTTGAGTGAGATGAATAAGCCAAAATAAATCCCACATCAAATACGAGACAAGAAGGAATTCGCTTCCAAAGACTGTAACACTACTCTGCGTTCGCCTTCCTAAAGGTCTTGAGTGCTGGAGCGTCTTTTAATCTTGAGGTGCTCATCTTCTTTATCACACTAATTCAACAAAACTCCCAGCATATCATCTCATTAAATCACCCTATTCTCTGTCAAAGGCTTCACAACTTCAAAATCAAACCAGCCAGTTTTCACAATAAAAACACGGTCCCTTTCGTCCAACAGCTCCACACCTAAAAATGTCCCCAAATAAGCCAAGTTTAGCACTGCACATACGCTAACGACAATTCGAGTTTGAAGATGGGCATGGAGCACACACCTAACTTACACAAATAAGACTGCATCTGGGGACCGCCCCGGCGGTCCAGTGGGGAAGACCCCGTGCTCCCAATGCAGGGGGCCCGGGTTCGACCCCTGGTCGGGGAACTAAGATCCCACATGCTGCTGCCACCAAGACCCGGCGCAGCCAAACAAACAAACAAACAAACAAACAAACAAACAAATAAATAAATTTTTTTTTTTTTTTTTAAAAGACTGCATCTTGCCAAGCTGTCAGATATCAACCTCCCCCTTTGAAGAGTCTGGGCTCCTGTTTATCTTGTTTCTGAAATCCGAAGTAATCTGTAATACTGAGAAGTTGATTTGATGATGAAAAGCCTTTATAACAGGGCTGGGTTTCCTTTCTCTGTGCCAATCAGGAATCAGGGAACGAAGGAGAGATGGGAATCACATATTAAAATGGAAATTCGTGCAGTTACCTGATATGCTGACAGAATAAGGGGGGAGTCGGGAGAAACTGCTTCATTAAATGCACTATTTACATTCCAGTAAATCCAGCGTTTGAAAATGTTGACATTTGTTTTGAAACCAGATTCAAATTTAGTACACAGTATTTCTTTGTTGGCAAGAGCTGCAAGTGAATGCCAGTAAGTCTGGCTGTTTTATACACACTCCGTGTGGAGGGTATCAGAGGACCTATGAATCAGGTCAAAATTAACACCACATGGATGACCTTGGTGAAAAAGAAATGACTTGTCAGACTCCTATCACAAAAACTAATTTATATTTTTGTAATCCCACTGATAAGGCAGTAATAAGCATGGCTAACTCCCCCATGCGCTATCTCTTTTATATTAATAACTCTGATTTTGCAAAACTAAGATCAAATCACCCAAAAATGCAGGCCAATTTCCAGGCCTGTCAAATATACTGCCCTGCACAGAGGGGCACGGGGGAGGCAGTGAGCACATCCTTCTGGGGTTGTTGTTAAACCAATCTGACCTCATTAAAGTGTGACAAATACTCACCTGTCAGAAAAATCTCCCAGCATATTTTTTCACTTAGTAACACAGCCAGGAACTCTTGGAGGAGCCCAGTGGCATCCCTAACTGGACTCATAAATTTCGCTCTTCCCCTTTCTTGAAATTTGCCAACACACCACACTGACACTCGTGAAAGTTTTCTGACTCGAGGAAAGGAAAGATAACACCAGGAATATGTGAAGAATTTCTTAACAAAACACACACACACACACACACACACACACACACACACACACACACACACACACACACACACACACACACACACACACACACACACACACACACACCACACACACACACCCTAACTTGGGAAAACAAGCAAACCACAGTCACAGGAGTTCTCAAATCCGCTTTGGCGAAAAAGCCCCTGAAAAAGCAATGCCAGCCCACTGAGGCCTTTTACAACTGGGTCTTGCCCTCACCACCAACACAAGAACAATAAATAAATTTTTAATTCATGTTTCTAAACGGAATAAATAGTGACCGGACCTGGAACGCAGCCAATGCAGCAGCCTGAGAGACACTGCGCCCGAACTCTCTCAGATCAATCAGTCCTTCCAGGCACTTGCAACAGCGGATCTGAAGAGCGCCCTGAATATCCCACTTGAAGAGAACGTGGAGGAAACATGACCAAACCTAGGAGACACTAACTGATGTAAGTGGCACCACACTTCCAGTTACCTGAAAATGATACCCTTTTGCATCATACATGATTCCGGCCACAAGGGACGCTGGAAGGTCCACTGGATTCATGACCTCTTGCAATAATTTCGCGACCAGTCCTCACCCGGGGCCCGATCAACACTGCCCTAGAGTCTAATGTCCAAAAAGACTGCTCACAGGATTCAATCAAATTTTAAAAAAGGAAGTCAAAACACACCTGGGCCGAGCACTTGCCCTGCGCGGTGAAGGTAGGTTATACAGGGAGCCCCCATCCCAAGCTCTCAGGGCAGCGAGTGTGCGGCAGGAGACACACCGAGCTGCAGACACGCACAGGGCAGGGACAGAGCGACGGGCAGTAATCCAAAAGGACACGGCACCCGCTGGCTTCTGGGTATCACACCAGGGTTCCTACATTTTAAACCGAGTCGCCACGGTACACTCCAACCTTTCAGGATCGCCTCTGGCCTCGGGACCAATACGCGCCCAGGGAGGCTGAGAAGCTGGGGCTCTGTCCACACACGAGGTCATGAGAGCTCCTCCACAAGCCACCCCGGTGGAGGACGCCGCTTCAGACAGCTCCCCCTTCTTTAACTGCTCTTCGACCGCCAGGACCCACGGAGACGCAACAGAGGGCTGCTGAGACGCATGCCACCCTCCGAAACGCATGCCACCCTCCGAAGGGGCCCCCGGGGGCACCCAGCCCGTGTGCCTCGGACTCAGGTCACAGGCCTAGTGCCCACACCACGGGGGGGACCCTGCACCGGAGAGGAGCGGGCAGGCGTGGCAGGGCCCAAACCAAGCCGAGTGGCACCCCTGGCCTGCCAGCCGGGCCCTCCTGCACCACAGAGCTAGTGGCACCCGCTCCAGCAGAGGAAGCGGGTCTAGAAATGTCCAGACCGAGCTCAGACGTGCTTATTCAAGGCGTCCAGTTTGGGCTTTTCTCCTAAAAGGAAACCACCTTCCTTCACTAACCCCTACTTCACCCACGCCCCGCTGTCGGACCCCAGGTACTGCAGTTTTCTGCCCAGAGTTGAAATGACCTTTGCCTTCCACCCCTCTGGCTTGGCCCGGAATTCCATCCATCCTTTGTGCCCATGGAGGCCACTGGGCCTCACTCTCCGCCCACTTTACTGTATTCCTCAAGAAACTCTCCACCAAGGAAGCACCTAGTTATCACTGGGCAGAGAAAAAAAGGACGAAAAAGCAATCTTAACAGCATAAAGCTATACCTCTTTTAGGAAGACAGACACAAAGGTTTCTAAAAAACATACACATAATGTATTGTATGTGGTTTTAACAAACTTGGAATGGTTGCTATCAAGTCAAATGTTTCCTTCCTAATGATTTAGTAAACAATTATTTTTCATTCCTATTTAATACACACACTGAAGGCCCAGTAAATGACCATCGGGCATCTTAGCTACACCAAGTCCGCTGTGTCCTGACAACCCAAGGACAAAATGAGGTGACACTCAGACTTGAATCAGTGTCAACGTAGGGCCTGCAGCTGCGAGCCAGCTCCTAGAGAGCCCCGGACATTAGCTGCGAGTCACACGTAATTGCAGGGACAGAGCCCAGATGTAGGCTGTGAGCTCCACCGCGCACAAACCCCGAGGCGTGAACAACGGTGTCAGGACTTCCTCAAGACTCTGGTTTCTATGGCTGGAAAATAAGAAGGAGTGGAAAAGAAAAAAAAATAGAAATGGGGAAAGATGAAACCACACCAAACAAAATAAAAATGACTCTGAAGTGAAGTGGAGAGTTGTGTTTGCCTTAGTCCTTCGGTTCTCAAAAAGAAGCCCCCTCCTCCAAGAAGTTTTCCCTGATGCCAGGGCTGTTTGAGGTGCTGCCACCCTGAATCCTCCCACGCACTCCCTTGTCTACAGCACGTATTGCCCTGCAGGTCACCGTGCAGTCACTAATCCACCCTCCCCACTGGGATTCAAGCTGAGTGAGGAAAGGGACCAGATGGAGCCTGTAATTGTAGTAGTTTCAATATCAAGCTTGGCCCATGATGAGTCAGCCACTATTACTAGAAAAAGGAAATCAGATGTGTTCAAACCCTGTGTCTTCTATTAACTCACACTGTGACGTGAAGTACTCAAATTTCCTTACCTGCAAAATGGAGACACTAAGGTAGATAAGATTGTATGTAACACACCAGGCGGGCGGGCGGGCTCAGCGAGGGTTCCAGGCTTTCCCTTCTTCCTGCCCTCCTCCCTCGACACCCCTCCTCTGCTCTGCTCATCCCCATCTGCCAGAGCCTCTCTGCTTTTTATCCTTCGCCTCCCTCTTCTTCCCCTTCCTGCTCCTCCTCCTCTGTTTGCCTTCCGGCTTATTTCCATCTTCTTACCACAGAGGATCATTTGCATCTGAAAACTGCAAGCTTCACCTTCTAACTCACACTAAGGCAAAATGTTTTGTGTGACCCCTTCCCTCATTCTCTAGATACCTTTCAACCTATGATTATGCATGATATGAGGCAAATAACGAAGCAAAGCTAATTTTATAAATGATAAAGAAACATTATGCAGATTTCAGTTTATTATTTCCAAAAAAGATGTAAGCCTAATAGGGTGTTTAAAAAAATTTTTTAAGCCTATTGAAATAAAATTGCATTTGCCTAAGTAGTTTATGAAAAACATTTCTTTTCATAATAACATGCACAACTTTGCATAATTATTATTTTATTTTTTTATGCTGCTTCAATGTTACGCTCTCAAAAAAAAAAAAAAAGAAAAACCACCACGTTCATCAAAACAGAATTACTTTCACAAGACAATGCAAATAAGAACAAAAGACCAAAAACACTTACATCCTTATCCCTAAGCCCCATAAAAAGTCTCCACTAATCTAAAAAATACAAGTAGTGAATATAACAAAAAAGAAGCAGACTCACAGATACAGAGAACAAACTAGTGGTTACCACTGTGGAGACGGAAGGGGGAGGGGCAAAATAAGGGTAGGGGATTATAAGATACAAGCTATTAGGTATAAAATAAGCTGCAAGGATATCCTGTACAACAAGGGGAATATAGCCAATACTTTACAATAACTATAAATGGAGTATAACCTTTAAAAATTGTGAATCACTATATTGTACACCTGTAACTTATATAATATTGTACAGCAACTATACAATTAAAAATAATAATTTTTTCAAAGAAAAAATATTAAAATCTATGCATTGCTTAAAAAAAAGTCTCTACTACTGTCCATAATTGAGCAGGTTTGGTTATTTCAACCCATTCTCTAAGGAACTAAGTCCAAGGTCGCCATGCTGCCATCATTCACTGGAGAATCAGGACAGGCTGGGTACCACCCACATCAGCCGGGTCTGCGGCGGATGAGGAACTAGGTCGAACCCTTCTTAGACAGCAAGTTACCTCGATTTCAATGGTGGCCTTGTGTGCGTCCACGGCATGTTTCATAGTTAAAGGCGCAGAGCACCATGGACAGTTATAGGCTAGACAATGAATGTATAAACCTATCTGTGTGGTTGGTAGACAAAAGCGTTCAGAAGTTTTGTTTCCATGTATATCAGAGAATCTGTCAGATGCCGAGGAAACGGGCACAAAATCGTGCTGATGCCACCCAAAGCCACCATCTGGATGGCTACCCCTCTGACCCCACTCACCGATGGGGCTTTTCAAAGTGGTGTTAACTTACAGTTTACATCCTAATGCTGAAAATGCAAGAAAAATGGCAAAAATCCAGTTTTAGATACTTCTTCCCAAATGTAGCTAATTAATCTTTCCGTCATTCATACCCCGACGTAGCCTTTTGCGAATAGCACTGAAGAGAAATAAATGTTTCTGTGATACCTTCGTTATCTCGTTTCTAAATTAGCCTCTGAAATGTTTAATCATTACTGAAGAAAAAGGAAAAATTTCTAGTCCGAAACAACAGAATGACACAATAAGTTCAGTACTCTTTTTAATATTTAAGCAGGTATCTTTATTTTTTTCCATCATTCCTTCTATATTTTTCCTTTTAAATAGACTTTGCCTTTTAGAGCAGTTTTAGGTCCCCAGAAACAGTTAGGCCAAAGTATGAAAGAGTTCCCATATAACCCTGCCCCACACACACACAGCGCCCACTATCAACAACCCTCACCAGAGGGGTACACCTGTTACAATCAACGAACCTACAGTGACACACCTAGATCACCCGAAGTCCAAAGTCTGCGTTAGGGTTCCGCCTTGTTGAGCGTCCTGTGGGTTCTGACAAATGTATAATGACACCCACTGTTACAGTCTCATGCAGAGTATAGATTCACTGCTCCAGAACTCCCTCACCCCTCCCCCGTAACTCCTGGCAACCACTGATCTTTTTACTGTCGCCATAGTTTTGCCTTTTCCAGAATGTCATATGGTTGGAATGATACAATATGTAGCTTTTTCAGATTGGCTTCTTTCCCTTAGTAATATGAATTTTAAGGTTCCTGCATGTCTTTTTATAGCTTGATAGCTCATTTCTTTTTAGTGCCGAATAATATTCCACTGTCTGGATGGACCACCGTTTATCCAATCACCTACTGAAGGACACCTTGGTTCCTTCCAAGTTTTGGTAATTATAAATAAAGCTGCTATACACAGCTGTGTGAAAATACGTTTTGACTCACTTGGAACACAAGTGCTGGACCGCCTGCTAAGAGTATGTTTAGTTTTGTAAGCAACTGCCAAACTGTCTTCCAATGGCTGCACCATTCTGCATCCCCCCCAGCACTGAATGGGAGTTCCTGTTGCTCCACATCCTCAATAGGTTATGTATGATGTTGTCAGTGTTCCAGATTCTGGCCATTCTAAAAGGTGTGTAGTGGTGTCTCGTTGTCTTAATTTGCATTTCCCTGCTGACATATGATGTGGAGCATTTTTTATATGCTTATTTGCCATCTGTGTATCTTCTTTGGTGAGGTGTCTGTTCAGGTCTTTTGCCCAGTTTTAATAGGGTTTTCTTTTTTTTATTGAGGTATCATTGGTTTAAAACATTAAGTATCACATACATTATATTTCAACTTCTGTGTACACTACAGCATGCTCGCCACCAAAAGTTCAGTTTTCATCTGTCACTATACACTTAACTCCCTTTACCCCTTGTTTGCTTTCTTACTGTTGAGTTTTAAGAGTTCTTGCAAATTTTGGATAACAGTCCTTTATCAGATATGTCTTTGCAAATATTAGCTCCCAGCCTGTGGTTTTTCTTCTTACTCTCTGGATAGTGTCTTTTGCAGAACAAATTTTAAATTTTAGTGAAGTCCAGCTTATCAGGTTTTCCTTCATGGGTCATGCCTTTGGTTTTGTATCTTAAAAAATCATCATCAGATCCAAGGCCACCTAGATTTTCTCCTATGTTATCTTCTAGGAGTTTTATAATTTTACATTTTATATTTAGGTCTATGATCCATTTTGAGTTAATTTTTATGAACGGTGTAAGGTCTGTGTCTAGGTTCATTTCACTGCCTGTTGTTGTCCAGTTATTCTAGCACCTTTTGTCAAAAAGACTATCTTTTCTCCATTGTATTGTCCTTGCTCCTATGTCACAGATCAGTTGACTATTTATGTGGGTCTATTTCTGAGCCTTCCATTCTGTTCCATTGATCAATTTGTCTGTTCTTTTGTGAATACCACCCTGACTTGGTTACTGTAGCTTTATATTAAGTCTTGAAGTCAGGTAGCATCATTCTTCCAACTTTTTTGTTCTTCTATATTGTGTTGGCTATTCTGGATTCTTTTGCCTTTCATGCATACCTTGGAATCGGTTTGTTGATATCCACAAAATAACTTGGTGGGATTTTGAATGGGATTGCATCAAATTTAGAGATCAAGTTGGGAAGACCTGATATCTTGGCAATATTGAGTTTTCCCATCCATGAACATGGACTATCTCTCCATTTAAGTTCTTCTTTGATTTCTTTCATCAGAGTTTTGTAGTTTTCTTCAAATGGATCTTGCACATATTTTGTTAGATTTATACATATTTCATTTTTGGAGGTGATAATGTAAACAGTATTGTGTTTTTAATTTCAAATTCCACTTCTTTGTTGCTAGTATGTAGGAAAGCAACTGACTTTTGTAAATAAACTTTGTATTTGCAATCTTACTACAATTGCTTATTAGTTCTAGGAGTTTTTTCACCGATTCTTTAGAATTTTCTACATAAACCATCATGGCAGCTGCAAACCAAGACAGTTTTATTTCTTCCTTCCCAATCTGTATACCTCTTATTTCCTTTTCTTGTCTTGTTGCATTAGCAAGGACTTCCAGTATGATGCTGAAACGGAGCGGTGAGAGAGCACATCCTTGCCTTGTACCCGATCTTAGTAGGAAAGATTCGAGTTCCTCACCATTAAGTACGATGTTAGCTGTAGGGGTTTTGTAGATATTTATCAAGTTGAAGAAGTTTCTCACTATTCCTAGTTTAATAAGAGTTTTTATCATGAATGGGTATTGAATTTTGTCAAATGTTTTTGCTGCATATATAGATAATCATGGCATTTTTCTTTTCTTTAGCTTGTTGATGTGACAGATTACATTAATTCACTTTTGAATGTTGAACCAGACTTGCATACCTAGGATAAATCCCACTTGATCATGGTGTATAATTCTTCCTATACATTGTTGGATTCAGTACGCTAATACTGACATTCTGTTGAAGGTTTTTACATCTATGTTCATGAGAAATATTGGTCTGTAGTTTTCTTTTCTTGTAATGTCTTTGTCTGATTTGGATGTTAGGGTAGTTCTGGCCTTGTAGAATGAGTTAGAAAATATTCTATCTTCTTAAAGAGACTGTGGAGAGATCAGCTCGGTGCTTTGTGACCACCTAGAGGGGTGGGATAGGGAGGGTGGGAGGGAGACGCAAGAAGGAGGAGATATGTAGCTATACGTATATGTATAGCTGATTCACTCTGTTATAAAAAGCAGAAACTAACACACCATTGTAAAGCACTTATACTCCAATAAAGATGTTAAAAAAAAAAATAAAAGAGACTGTGAAGAGTTGATATTTCTTCCTTAAATGTTTGGTAGAATTCGCCAGTCAACCCATCTGAGCCTGCTGCTTTCTGTTTTGGAATGTTATTAATTACTGATTAAATTTCTTTAATAGATACAGCCCTATTCAGACTGCCTATTCAGTGACATCATTTTTGTTTGTTATGGAAGTTGCATTTTATTTCTCTCAGGAACACCAAATTCACAGATTTATTATTGAACATGCAGGATAATCACTTGTTTTCTAATAGTCAAGTAATGTAGTATATGTAGTGTATGCTAACTATGTGTCTAAATCTTTATTTCTAAGCCAGGCAAATAACTAAAGAATCCTTTAAAAATCCATATTCTGTATGAGGTTTAGGAAAATTGGAAATTATACTGTTTAAAAATAAGAGGTTTAAGCATTTAAAAAGTTAGTTTAGCATTCCTCTCCACAATTCCTGAATTAAAGACATTCAGCTATTTTTAATTGCTTTCTCTCATTTTTGAAATATACTTTTTCATATAAATTTTTCTATAACTGTCCTTACTTATTTTGTTGTTGTTGTTGAGTGTAAATAAAATCTATGCAATGACCACCATATCTGTTCAGAAACAAGAAATGCTTTCTCCTCATGTTTTCATATCAAAGACTCATGTTACACTCTAATATATGAAGAATATGTCTTGAAGGCAAGTCATTTGAAAATTACATCTACATGTACAAAACAGTATAACTGCCTAGTTATTCCGAGCAAAAATTCTTTTCTCTCATCTACTAGATAAACACATACACACACACGTAAACTAAATATAACAATTAAACAATTATTTGGGTGTAGTTAACTATTTCTTTAAAAGACTTAACAGTAAACTAATTAAATCAAGTTTGGAATAAAGTTTTTAAAATCTTAGAATAAAATGTTAATAAAAACCGTCTTGGGGTACTGTCACAGGGTAAAGGAGCTGGAATAGATTGGGAGGCCACGCGGAGAGGGGCCAGGTGGCCTCTGCTGAGGGGCCAGACGTGAGGGGGAGTCATCGTGGACTTCCAAGCCCCAGCCAGGCTCCCAGCTGAATGCAGCCTACAGGGTGACGTCCGCAGACAGTACACGGGGTAAAGAACCACCCAGCCGAGCCCAGCCAACCCAAGAACCAGGAGAAATGATAAATTCTTGCTTTAAGACATCAGCTTTAGTGGTCGTTTGTTAGACAGCAATAAACAGCAATACAGCAACATAGGAAAGTATCTTCATAACCTGGGTTAGTACAGATTTCTTCAGCACCTCGTCGAATTTCTTAATGGGAATTATTCTTCCATCGCTTTTGTATTATCCATTAATCGCTAACTCAAAAATTGTTTTTAGAAAAGCAGTTCATGGTCTTCAGTACTTTTCCTGCTATTTAGATTTTTGGTAAATGAAATACATTTGGTATTTCATTTTTCAGTGTCATATATTATAATACAGTAATGTGCCATTTAGTGCCTTGAACAGTAGACTTCCCAGGGTCGAATTTTAAATCTGCCTGATGTTATTTCTCACATGGTCAGGAGGCCTTGGTTACCCACCATGAGCTGGGCAGGCAGGTCAGGACCAAGGCCAGTACAGGCAGCTGTAGGAAGAACAGAGCAGCCTGGGAGAAGTCTCAAAGCTGGAGGCAAACACCAGCGCTAACTGCTGAGCAACAGAGAGATGACCCGACAAAGCGGCACCATCAGGAGCGTCCGGCACCAGGCGGTGAATCGGAAAGACAGGAGCAGGGTAGGTGACGGCTGACCGAGTCAGCAAGTCATCAGCGAAGGGGCCTAGACACTAGTCAGAGCTCAGGGGAGGCTGGAAGGAAAGCAGCACCAGAGACAGAAAGTGAACCCAGACCTGGAGGGCATCTGGATGGGCACTAACCAGGGCTGGGCTGGATGAGACCGGATGTGATTGACGGTGAGGAATAAAACACTGACCTGGTAGCAGGGGGGGTGGGGAGGGAGGAGCAGGGGGTGACTGTTTGGGGGGAAGAGGAGGAGTTCTGCAGACAGATACACAACACCGTGAATGGACTTAATGCGTGAGAACTCTACACTTAAAATGGTAAATTGTATGTTACATATATTTTATTACAATAAAAAGAAATGTTTCAAAACTGAGGGAAAAGAATGCTTTCTATCATCATTGGTCAAAAATACTGGGTCTCTTCAACTACCCTGGGAAGTTCCTATGATCCGTCAAATCACTGCAGTGCAAGAACAGTCTGCAGATTGAACTTCCAACAAGAAATTAATTCAAGTATGAATGCCTTCATCCCTATGGAGAATAAGCAGTAGCCAGGATTTGCAACAGAATCAAGTTTGATGCAGCCACCTTTACTTCAAATGTGTGTGTACATACATACTTATACGTATACATACATATACGTATACATAATAAACATACCTACACACATTTAAATAAAACACTTGCCCCTCCCCCCCATGAAACTCACCAGCCTGACCTGGAAACCCCTCACCATTTCCCTGGAGCTGGGACTGAGAGCCAGGGGATGTGGCTGCAGCCACTGTGACACAGGCAGGGGAGGGTAAGAGCAGGGACCAGAAAGGACCATCACCACCCACGATCAAAATGCAGAGAAGGCCAAGGTCATTTACTGGTCATTTGGGAATTAGAGCAGCGTTAACTACCTAATGATAGCTGGTTGAAGCCAATACTGGGATGTGTTTGTAGGCATGCAAAGTAGGTAGTAGAGTGCCTAATAAATACATAAATTTATTAATGGGAGGAATTATGTAAGAATAAAAAGTGTAAGTAAAGGTAATCTAGAAGTAGATTTTGCTCAGGCTAATTAGGGGTTAACTGTTCTTCCAAGGTGCCTTAAAAAGTACACAGTAATTTAGAGCATTTAGAAATCAGACTTTGGACAGATCCACCCTCTAGCACACAGCCCTGAGCACAGAAGCATGATTCCTCCACCCAAAGACCACGTGCCACAAAGCCCCCAGACCCACACTCCTTCATAACCTTCCTTACACAGCAGAGAACTCACAGTAAACCCAGCTACCTGGTTTCTCAACGCATACAAGATTAGAAGGCGCGTCTGACAGGTGCAAGGATAGTAACGTGGAAGAGGTGACAGAGTCCAAGTTGGGTGGAGGCCTGGAGCCACACTGAGCACAGGGCAGGGTCCCAAATCCTTAGGGGAGGGCCGTCCACGCTGTGCAGTCTTTGTCCAACCCAGTGGAGGGAGCGCATGATGCGTTTAAGGAAAGACTTCATAAAAATTACAAAAGAAAAAGGGTTCTGTTATCTGATGTCATAAACAACAGTCCAACAAATATTCATCCATGAAGATACCTTCTTTCCCACCAATGTCAAGCCAAGGAGCCACTGCCTGAGTTCAAGGCTATCAAACACTGCCTGCTAAAAACGAACATATTCTCCTCCGACAGCCCTCATCAAGTACTGGAAGGATGTGAGCAAGCTTGCGTTCCCTCTCCTGTGTCCACTGTCTTCTGCCCCCTGTGGCCACTGCGGGCGGGTGCCCGGGACACAGCTGCCCCCTGACCCAGAGCCAGGTCCTGCGTTTCCTGCTGCGGAAACCAGGGGCTTATAAGTGTTGAAGGTGGGAATATTTCTTCATTTGTGCTCCTCTATCTTCTCTTATCAAGCCAGCAATCACCAGAATCAATTGTTTACTTGTCACCCTGTGTAAAAGCATTCCGTTCACTTAAATGTCATGCTTTTTATTCCGAGATTTTAATTTTGTCTCAGTGACAAAAATGATACTTGGATAGTTGTTTTTTTTTTTTTTTTAAACAATCAACACCCGTGCAATCAATTCAAATTAGCTTGTGCTAATCTAAATTAGGGGAAAAGCAGAAGGGAGGGAAGAAGAAAAAAGAGGAACTTTTCATTAATACTTTAAAGAGATATCAAAATTACTTCAACTCAAAGTGAATCGTCAGTCTGCCAGAATGCCTCACTGCCTGTCTACAACTAGAGAAAACTAAGCCAGGAAATAGTCTGTGTTCTAGACTGCACATACTTTTGACTGTTTTAATAATGAGATTGAAATTGACACGATTTTCTGTCTTTACTATGAACTCCTTGTAACGGGAAGAAAAACGCCCAGAGCTGGCTGCCTCCTCACAGGAAGACTGTGAAGAATAAATTTCATTCTGAATACATGTCACTTGACAAGTTCTAGGAGTAAACATTTATACTAGCTCTCCTTGGTCAGCAATGAATGAGCCAAATGAACCTCTGTGTGATCCTCTCTTCCACAAGATAAATTTCCTTTTTCTAGTACTTCTGCAATGCACATTTTGGCATGGGTGGCTTGAGGAATGGGGGACACTTGCTCGGCTTCAAGAGCGGCCGCTGTCTGGCCTTTGCAGATTTTAGCAATTCAAGGTCTGGCCCACCGTCCAGCAGTCTGGGCACCTGGGCACCCAGCTGCAGGGCGAGTCGCGTCCACGACACTGGACTCTTCAGCCAGACAGCTGACCGCACGGCTCCGAGCTCACCATCACGCACTCCCGCCTGGCCACGCTATAAGCCCCCTATCATGTAGGGGTGGGTGACACACAGGGAACGTGACTTTCCGTGAAAACGCGTCTGGAGAAAGAGTCTACCATCCATACGCTTCAAGAGGTCAGTATCATCATGCTCAAGAACAAAGTCACAGCAGAGGCTCTGATTATTGTGAAAATGAATGAGATGGAAGGTCAGTCACATGTAAAATGTGCCTTCAAGGCAGAAGTTTAACAGACAGACAATTCTGGTTTAGTTAAAAGTTCAGTTAAATTTGAACGTCACGTGTCAAAAAATGGTTTAAACACAACTTAACTGTAATTCCAAAGGGCCCCGAGCGGTTCATCAGAAATGAGAGGCATACGCTGCCTTTTACACAGCTTCCAACTTGCTGACACCACCCATTCCATGCCTCGGGGGACCCGGAGTGGCCCCAGTGGCATCAGGATGAGACAAGGGGCACCAAACCATGGCAAGTCAAGTCATGATTTTATTCCTTTTGTCATTTTTCTTTCGAGTGGAAGATTCCTAACTCTCTGCTCCTGGCAATGTTTATAAACAGAACTCTGAGAAGCCTCCAAACACATAAAAAAATCAGTCTTTTCAACAAAGTGTGATAAAGAGTGAACCAGCTGAGTCCTCACCCTGCAGACTCGGTGGAAGCCCTTTTAAGGCTTCAAAAACAAAAACACAACTCAAAAACTGCCCAAATTGCTGGTCTTGATCTCCATCAAAGAAAAATCATGTATAACTTAAGCTTTACCATAATCCATTATACTAACAACTCTGTTCTGGGGAAATTTAGAAGACGTTGACATTGGAAAAGAAGATTTGGTCAAATATATGCAGTAGGCTAAAACCTTCTCCTCAACAGCATTTCATTTCAGCCTATAAAGACTATACTCTTGGTAATGTACCTAACAATCTACAATTATGTCTTATAATAACAGAATGTAGCTGTTTGAGCATGGTGACCATTTTGAAATACACATAAATATTGAATTACTATATTGTATACCTTGAACTAACATAGTGTTATAGGTCAATTATACTTCAAAAACATGTAAACAAACTCAGAAAAAGAGATCAGATTTGCTGTTATCAGAGGTGGAGGTGGAGGGAGGGGGGAATTGGATGAAGGTGGTCAAAAGGTATAAACTTCCAGTTACAGGAAGTACTAGGGATGTAATGTACCCTGTGATTAATATAATTAACACTGCTGTACGCTCTGCATGAAAGTTGTTAAGAAAGTAAATCCTAAGAGTTCTCACAGAAAGGACAAAAAAAAATTTTTTTAATCTATATGAGATGGGCATTCACTAAACTTACTGTGATGATCATTTCACGATGTATGTAAGTCAAATCATTATGCTGTACCCCTTAAACTTATACAGTGCTCTATGTGCATTATAACTCAATGAAACTGGAATGAATAAATATTTTTAAAAAGAGCATAGCTGTTAAATCCAAGATGACATAACACTTCATTTTTTCCTCCCTAAAATTTGCCATGAATTTCATGTTTCATCATGCACATAATGTCTACATTCTACAATTCCAATAGCTTTTTATTAGAGGGACCCTGAGTCTTTGTATAGCACATATACTAAATTGCTAAGCTAAAGCATAACCATAGTGCTTACTGGATAATCAGACTACAATATAATAAACTGTACAATTTGTCCTTCTAAAAGTAAGCCTTTCTCCCTTCCTCCACCCAAAGGACACGCCACTAGCTCCTCCGTGTAACGTTATGAAGTGTGATAATAACATATA
Organism: Balaenoptera musculus; assembly: GCF_009873245.2. NCBI lineage: Eukaryota > Metazoa > Chordata > Mammalia > Artiodactyla > Balaenopteridae > Balaenoptera > Balaenoptera musculus. The sequence continues at coordinate 2,140,971 of NC_045790.1, forward strand.
TCGGATCCATTTGTTTGGTGTTTAAGGCTGACTTGTTTCCCTCCCAGGCAAAACATTCTGCAACATAAAATCAGCAACGATTATTACCTGTTTTTAAATTATAAGTCATTGGTTGTTCTGTATATTTTGACACCTTCCTAACAGGGATTTAAGATAATAGAGTTTAACTCCAAATTAACAACATCGTTAGATAAATACCGGAACAAAATAAAAACGAAGTCTGCTTCAATAAAAGTGGAATCATAATCTGAGGATAAAATTCAGTCAGTTTTCTGTTTCCCTTGTTAATCTTTCACCTTCTAAACTGCATTTTACAACTAAAAGTGAGAGAGAACTGGGGTTAACAACTCTCTACTTTGTGACTCTTTAACTTTTACGGGTTAACTCCCCGAGATCCGTCCTGCTCCCGACCGTACCCCTAACTCACCACTTCTGCTGAGAAAGCGGTCTGGACAGGAAGTTCTGCACGGGCTGACCCAGAACCCGAATGGGCGGGACAGCGCCCCCGGATGCACGCGGTGTGGACGGCACCCCTGGTGCTGTTGGTGTGGACGGAGCCCCTGGTCCTGTGGGTATGTGTGGAGCCCCCGGATGCACGCGGTGCGGACGGCACCCCTGGTCCTGTGGGTGCGTGTGGAGCCCCAGGATGCGCGCGGTGTAGACGGCGCGCCCGACACGTGTGGGTTACCAGGTGCCCCACGCGCCCGCCGGCCTGCGCAGCCGCAGCCCCCACGGGGGAGGCACCCACGACGCGGCCTCCAAGGCCCCTGCAGGTGGCCCGGGTCCCCCCCCATATGCACACTTCCCGGCCCACACCTCAGGGGGGGCCTCTCCTCCAGGAAGACACGGCAGGGCACCTACTCAAGTGACGGGGGAGGAGGTAGGCAGATAAAGGCCCAGGAGCGCTCTGAGGAGCCGCCAGATCGGACACGGCACAGCTGCAAGGGCCCCCAAACGACGGCGGGAAGCGGAGGTGCAGACGGAGCGCCGGAACCGGTGCGGGCAGCAGGGGCGGGAGCGGCGCGCCCCCTCGGTCCACGCCCGCCCCACAGCGCCCTCCGGAAAGGACGCGTCAGCGCAGGGCACGGGCACCAGGCGGTCACGGCGCCTCCTGGCGGGGGACGGGGTGCACCGCGAACGCGACCGGCGGGCGCCGCGCTCACGACCTCGTTCTCCAGGGCAGGAGACGGGTAGACAGACCCGCGGGCAAACACAAAAGCTCACGACAGGTCGTGAGGGGTACCGAGAGCAAAGACAAAGCGGAGTAAAGGCGCAGTGATGTTGGGGGCATGCTGCAAGAGGACCAAGGAGGAGGTGACACGTGAGCAGAGACCCGCACCAAGTGAGAGAAGTGACTCAGGCGGAGGAAGGAAGGATGGGAGAGCACGTGCAGAGGCCCTGAGCAGGAGGGCGACAGCAGCCTCGCAGGACCAGGGAGGCTGGGGTAGAACCAGCGAGCGGGCGGGAGACAGAAGCCACGGGAAAGGCAAGCAGAGCGGTGCGCTGTCCCAGCAAGGGCACTGCTGTCACTGGGGTAGGAGAGGGTGGTCCCGTCCCGCTCGGCATCGTGGGCCCTGAGGCACTGAAAGCCAACAGGACCATCCCTGTAACCATCAGAGAGCCACCCTCGTGCCAAACACTGCTGCAGGGACAGGAAGGGGCACAGCCGCCCCTGAGAACGGCCGGCCAGATCCCACGTGGCTTTGCCGCCACAAAGAGTCGGTGTGACTCTGTTCTGAGCACGACCGAGGGGCCCGCAGTGCTGGGAGCAGAGGAAGGAGCACGCTGTCTGTCCTCTGGAGCTGTGGCCAGAAGTTTACCTTAGAAGACGTCTCTGTCTGCTGCTCGAGGGCCTGACTCTGGGAGGGGAGGGCAGCCTGGGGTGACGGGGCTCAGACACTGCAGTCATTGGGGGTCACGACAGCCTGGACAAGGTTGGCATGGCAGGGGTGCTGGAGAGTAGCGGGGGGGAGGGATCATGAAGAGAGGGCCAGCAGAGCCTGCCTGGGGCAGAGCATTGAAGAGGGGACATCAGAGAAGAGGCTGGACCCCTGAGTCCCTCGGGGCCGGCCTGGGCCACGTGGCGGCCTTCCGCAGGTGACAGCGTGCCAGGGCAGATCGCCCCCTCTCAGCAGAGACCCCAGCACAGTGCGCATGCCGCGCAGGGACGAGGACAGACCGCAGAGGGAGCCCAGGTGCGGCGGCCCCGGGGGGCTGGGGGCAGGACGCCACCTAGACAGGCCGAGGGGTGATGCCCGCCGCCCGAGACTCCCCCGGGGGCACAGGGTGACAGGCCACGAACTAGCCGACCCGGAGAAGGAGGGGCCTGAGGAGAAGGGCAGCGCGCCCAGCTTCAGCCTCAGGCACCTCGGCCAGACGCCTCCCCAGCAGGAGAGTCAGCTGGATGTGGGCCCAGAGCCCAGGCAGAGGACAGGGTCACCGCTCGGCCATCAGCAAGGCGGCCCCCACTGAAGTCACAGACTGACGTCACCACCTGGGGGGTCGGCAGAGGAAACCTTGGGTTGAAGGCTGGCACGGGAGGAGGAGGAGGAGCCTCAGGAACCAAGCTGTGTGGCAAAGTCAGACGCACAGGTGCCTGGAGGGGACGCAGGTGAGGGACACCTGGAGGGGATGCAGGTGAGGGACACCTGGAGGGGGACGCCGGTGAGGGACACCTGGAGGGGGACGCAGGTGAGGGGCACCTGGAGGGGGACGCCGGTGAGGGGCACCTGGAGGGGGATGCAGGTGAGGGGCACCTGGAGGGGGACGCAGGTGAGGGACACCTGGAGGGGGACGCCGGTGAGGGGCACCTGGAGGGGGACGCAGGTGAGGGACACCTGGAGGGGGACGCAGGTGAGGGACACCTGGAGGGGGACGCAGGTGAGGGGCAGCGCTGGTCAAAGCTGCTTCGAAAGGAAGGGAATAAGGGGCGGGGGTCGCTTGAGGGAGGGGCGGGGCGGGGGAGAGGTCGTGTGAGAATGAACTCGAGGAGCTTAGAGGGAAGACCCCAGTGTCAGGGAGAGACGGACCCTCGGGGCGATGCATCTAAGGGACAAGACAAAGAAGACAGCCAGCAGCGTACTCTGAACGTCACCAAGGGGGGGGAGAGAGCATCCTGACGGCCACTGTCCCAGTAACGACATCAGAACAGGCCAGGCTGGGACTCAACGCTTGTCTCGTTTTGTACGTTTAATGCAAAGGAAAGAGGTGGGTGGTTAAGTACCTGTGGTAAGTGAACAAAGAAGCAGCTTCCAGATAAGGCAAAACATGCTGAACGTAAGAGTATATTTTGTTTCTGAAATTAAGTTAAACTCCCACTGGGTTTGTTTTTCACAATCACTTGACATTACAATTCAGCTTCAAATTCATAAATCGAAAGGATTCTGCTTTCCACCATAGTTGTCGTGTCTCTATACCAAGGTTTTTCCTGGTCACCAAAACACCCCCATTCCATAGCAGTGAAAAGCAAAACACGTAAGATGCTACAAGGAAGAAAATTTTGATGATGCTTCGTTAAAAAAAAAAAAAAAAGGCAGGAGAGAACAGAATACCTAGATGAATTAAGTAATTAATGAGATAATAAATCATAGCTCATGCTAACTTCATTTAACCATCCTTCCCTCCCCAAAGGGAGGTACAGTAACTGCACAGAGCAACAACAAAAAGCTTCAGGTCAGAAACTTTCTAAATATTTGGCCGTGACACACCATCAATTTAATAGGAAACTACTGTAGATAATGAAAGTGTATCTTTATAACTATATTTATTCAGTGCACCAAAACTGTCATGAAGGTAAAGCCTTATAATAACTGTGACTGGATAACAAACTGAATGAGTTAAAATAGCATTAGTTACCCTTAATTCTAAATCTAAGTTGTACACACCTCAATTACCAAACTGGTTTTACAAACACATAAAAAAAGAATTGGTAGTTCAATTAATTCCAATTACAAAATGTTAACAAGAATAGGAAGTTAAAAAATCACTAGACTATAACATCAATCAATAATCTATTTTCAAGAAACTCAATTTATTAAACACTAAATAGATTTGAAATGGCACATGAGAAGCAAAGAACTATTCCCTACTTCACATAATTTAAAAATGTTCCTCTTGAATAAAATGTATCTGTCACCAAATATTCCATCTTTCACTGATAGGTACACAGTAAAATGATTCACGGAGACCACCAATGGGAACAAAAGTAAGTGGTTTTCTTAACAGGTGTGTCAAGTTGGAATTTATGCTTTACAACTTGTATTGGAGCCCCCAGCAACGCAGTGTTTCTTTTAAAATCTGAATGAGCACTTTATACTCTGAAACAACATTTGCCGGGGGTAGCTGGGGTCCTTGGGGGTCCCTCGGCATCTCTGCATTACTCATCTCGCTGTACCACACACTGATGGTAATTACTCTCCACCGGTGGAAACACCTTGAGAGCAGAGACCTCAGATGCCCAGGCAGCAGAGCAGTGCCATCAAGATAAACCCGGCCACTTTCAGAGGAATGTCAAAGGGCAAGGGTGGCTACAGTGGAATTTCCCGCAGGGAAACATACCATCCAGGATTCTGGAGCAGAATCTCCCGCGTCCCCAAACGCTTCAATTCAGGCCACTCATAAGGAAAACTTTTTAAAAGGTATTTCACAAGAGGGAATGAAGGGAACTCTATAAATCCTGGAGTCATGAAGTGACTCTGAATCCCAAAGCCCTGATCTGAACTTTATTAAGGACTTTATTCCCTATGAAAATAACAGGATGCCTTTTCAATTCTTATTTTTCTTCAACAAGTCGTTACACTGCGTCACTTTTTAACTTTATACTGCGTCACTTTTTAAAGGAGCAGTAAGCAGATCGCCACTGAATACATACTCTAAATGCACATCTTCTATAAGAACTACAAAATCTGCACCAGAAAACACTGGCTGTAAAACGAGGTGATCTTCAAATACAGGGAGTCGACCCAAGCAGATCAGAGTTCACATGCGTATTAGCTTCCTGGGGCCACTGTAACAAATTCATACAAACTTCACGGGTTAAAACCATCCAAATTGATCATCTTAACAGTTCCGAGGTCAGAAGTCCAAACTGGGTCTCGCTGGGCTAAAATCAAGTGTGGACAGGACTGCACTCCTCTCTGAAGCCTCCAGGGAAGAACCATCCTCTGGCTTTTGCCCCCGTACGGAGGTCGCCCACCTTCCTTGGTTTATGGGTCTTTCCTCTACCTCAAACTTGCAGCAAAAGCTGAGCCCTTCTCACGCGGCATCACTCTGCCCTTCTCTGCTTCTCTCCTCCTTCGAAAGGCCCTTGGACCCCACTGGACCCATCTGGGCACGCCCAGGTCATCTCCTCACCTCAAGGTCAGCTGAGTAGCAAGCTTAATCCCATCTGCGCCCTACTTCCCCTTTGCCACGTGACAGCATGTTCCCCGGTCCCAGGATTCGGGGGGAGGGGGGCCATCGCTCTGGCCCCCCACAATTTCTAATCATCTACTAGTACACATACCATTTTATTTTTTTCATAGAGACACACAGACATATACCACACACACACACCCACACATACACTCTTTGGATTTTCCTGCTCCAGTTATGAGTTCTTGACCGACTGCTGAATAATTCTACAAACATGTGTAGAACTTGGTAGTGTTAAAAAAAAATTTTTTTTAAAGAAATCTGTTCTTGAAAGAAATTTCAGATGGCTCCTAGAGTACAAACCAGAAACCATCTTTAAGTAAAAAATAATAATAATAAAAGCAAAAAAGCCCCACCAAAGAGCTGTTTTAGGTTCATGGAGAGTTTGATACCTCCTATAAGCCCATTTCAGGGCTTATTCCAAAAAAGATCCAAAGGCTCCTGTAGGTATAATTCATTCTGCTACAGTCAGGTTGACCTATGGCTACACTTCCATTAAGTTAATTTTACTGCATCTCCAAAGAGTGAGTTTTTCCAGAAACTCGCAAGGTCTCCATTCAGTCAACCAAAGATATCTGAACTCTGTCTCAACTGTCACTGCTTTCCAATAAAAATAAAACATGACATTTTAATTCCAACCTCAGTTGTGGGAAAATGGACTCATCTTTACAATTCTCCTTTTTTTTATTAAGTGAAGAGACTTGCATAGAATAAATATGTGAATTTAATTAAGAATACTTTTGTCAAACTCAGTTCAATTCTCAAATACTTCTGTTGGCCACTTTCTTTAAATAATGATCAGAGGAACAGTTTCTGAATCTTCTAAAGAGCAATTTTAATAATAATTTATTCTAAAATACATGACCTTTTTGTTCCCCAAATTGACTGTGTTCCTTGGAACACTTGGAAATATAAATGGGTATATCTCAAAAAACAACAACAACAAAACCCAAAAAAACAACAAAACCTCTTCTGTGGTCACATGTGTTTGGGAAAGGATGTATACATTATCCTCTTTTAGAGGGTCACCAACGCATATTAACTGTTTAAAATTTACAAGTCCCAAAGCACTGAAAGCTCTAAGTGTTCAACCTCACTGTTCTCAGAAAGTTTTCCCAACGCCCCTGTGAACCTCCGGAGAATGAGAACATCTGCACAGGGCATCATTCACTGAGCACTCAGGGCAGTCTCCTAGCAAGTGGGAACAAAACCAGCCCCAGCTTAGCCCACGAGAGTTTATGGGATCTATTTGCAAATATCAAATGTACAATCAATGCCATATTGCAGCTAGGATTAAGATTTACTTGAAACAACACAACTGTGAAAATGTACTGTAGCCTCTAATGGTATTTATATGCATGGGTCATTTAGAAGAAACAATGTTTAACTCAATATGACTTTAAATGATCCCTGTCTAAACAAACCATACCATGTCTATAAATAGTCAAAATGTATCTTACTCAAAATGCTGGTCCTCAAATACAGCCATGGATGTTTCATCCACTATATGTAAGCAACAGATTGGTAAAAGGCATTCCAAAGGTTTTTTTCTTCATCCACGGAGTTAATCAAAAAGAATATTCAATTCAAATAAGCTGAGGTTAATTTTTGAAGGGATGGGGAATTGTTTTTAAGTGGTTCTCACCCTGTTTTTCAATAAAAGTCTAGAAACATTTCAATCTAAACTAAAAATCTCACCTTTAATCTTAAACTATTAGCTATTCAAATATTAGTGACTCTCCCTTTTTAAAAAATTCTATAAATGAGATCTACTTCTTTAAATTTATAGTTATTAAGTAGAAACAATACACTAAGCTCAACAGGTTAAAAAACACTGTCTGTGGTCAATGAGCGACCTGCTCTGAGAGTTGCTAAGATACAGCATATAAAGACCACAAGGTCGTGGCCCGGGCAGGATCCCAGCTCTGCACACGAGCTGCGGGCCCTGGGCTGCTCACCTTCCGGCATCCACGTTTCTTCATGAACAAACGGGAGAGGCAAGGGCCCTGGGTTAACATATGCAGATGCTGAGAACAGCGCCAGCACACGAGCATTCCGCAAACGTGTCCTGTTATTACATTACTGCTGATTTCACGACACTCCGGCTGATCATGTTTGTTGCCCCAAATTTGTTTGTTATTCACAAACACAAAGGAAAATACATCTCTCCCCCACTCCAGATCCTAAATTGTGAAGATTGGCTTTTCCCCAAAGCCGTGACAGGATACTTCTCCTCCGAGGACCCATAAGCACCAACTCCCACTTCTGTTGCCATCAGAGTCCTGAACAATTGATGCCTTTTTCTACTTCTGCCTGGACCATCTGTCTTCAATTACTGATTCCTTCAGCTATATTCACCAAATACCCAATACCTCTCGGGCACTGTTTGACACGAGAAATATAAAGATATATAAGTATCAGGTCCTGTCTTTAAAGCCTATTAGTCTGGCTTCCCTGGTGGTGCAGTGGTTGAGAATCTGCCTGCCAATGCAGGGGACACCGGTTCGAGCCCTGGTCTGGGAAGATCCCACGTGCCGCACAGCAACTGGGCCCGTGAGCCACAACTACTGAGCCTGCGCGTCTGGAGCCTGTGCTCCGCAACAAGAGAGGCCACGATAGTGAGAGGCCCGCGCACCGCGATGAAGAGTGGCCCCCGCTCGCCGCAACTAGAGAAAGCCCTCACACAGAAACGAGGACCCAACACAGCCAAAAATAAATATAAAAATAAATAAATAAATAAATAAAAAGAAAACTAATTATTAAAAAAAAAAAACCTATTAGCCTAGAAGGAGAAAAAATGAAAAAAAATTTTTTCAACAGTTTTAAAAATTCTAGAATGGAAATATATCCAAAACATAGGACACACTATTGGCAAAAAGGCAGGCCTGGCTACCTGGCTAAGGGGAGGGGCCCGAGGCCGGAGAGCCAGCCAGGTGGACAAGGGGAGGGAGGCAGCTGAGCATCTGCTCCAGGCGCCGGCCGGCCGGGGAGGGCACGAGTGAGGGCCAGCGGGGGCACAGGGAGAGCGGATGGCAGCCCTGCGGCCCGCGGACGGGGCCAACACTGAGAGGCTCTGTGCTCCACCCAGCAGAGGGCCTGAGAGGTTCAAGCAGAGGCCTCAGTGCTCACGTTCGCGCTTGGAAAAGCTCACTCACTGCAGCAACGGGGACAGTAAAATAAAGCAAGTAGGAAACATGGCAGACCAAGTCATAGAGCGTCACGGTTTTCACAGGCCCCGAGAGCGGTAGACCAACTGGGCCTCCTCACGCCCTTCCACGTGGGACACTGAGCCTCAACTAGGTCACGGCCTCGCCCCAGGGCACACGACAATGCTGGAACCACGGCGGAGACGGCCCTGAATCCAGGTCTCCTCCTGCCACCGGCCCCTCCTCTGCACCCCTCGAAGGTCAGATCAAAGGCCACCTTTGGTCACATCACGTCCCTGGCGTGGCCAGGGCAAATGAACCGACCTGGGATCAGATGCCTTCTGACTGAAACAGCAGGGTACACACATCACAGCTACACCAAATGAAGCTGATTTGGTACACCTGGGAAAACTGTGCTTGAGCCCTGAAAGCTGGCTGCTACAAGAGATTTTTACCCTTCTCCGGTCATGTGCTCAAACCCCCAAATAAGATTCATGCCCATCAAATACTTAATGCAGGACTTCACCTCTTCCATCCCTGTTAAGTACCATCTGCTCACCCGTCCTATGCTCTGAGATAGCCCTCGCCTGCCATGCTGATCCTAAGGAACCCCCAAAGTGAGAAGTATCCCTGCTTGCTGCTGCTGTGGTTCTTCCATTCTCACCTCACTCTGCCAAACCCGTCCATTTAGCCCACCTAAACACCCCTGGAAAAGCAGCGTCCTCACCCAAACCACTCCGGAACTGGGCCTCCATGGGGCGCGCTTCAGGGTTTTAGGTCCCTCCTGGTCAGGTGGAGGGGTTTGGGGAGGGGGCTGCTGCTGGCGTCTGGTGGGTAGGTTTCAGGGATGCCGCTAAATAAGTATCCTACGACGCACAGAACAGACCCACCCAAAAGGAACCAAAATGCCAACGGTTCGCAGTTGAGAAGCCCAGATCGAGAATGATCCCAGGCCAAGCAGCACAAGCTTCAAGCTCTCACAGGGCGCAAACTACACACAACTCTTCCAATACAGCGCCACGGCAGTCAGAGAGCGTGGGTTTGGGTGGAGAACCTTCACTGCATCTCAACAGAGACGTCCCGATCATTGCCTTCATCGAGGATGAATCAGCGCACTTCTGGCAGCAGACTTCTCACTGACCAGCCCCGCCACGCCCAGGGCACAGCCTTGCTAGGACAAGCACCCAACGCGTCTGGAGACGGACTCCTACTATCTCCAGTAGGGGGTTACAACGGCCTTGACTGCACGGGATCCCACCTGACCCGGAGGGCTCTTCCTATGAAAGCCATCCACGTGTACAGATTTCTACCTCTCGGTCAGGTTTCTCATCCTTGGCACGGCTGGCATTTTAGGCTGAATAATCCTCTAGGGCAGGGTCTGTCCTGTGCACTGAAGGATGTTTATCACCATTTCTGGCCTCTACCCACTAGATGTCAGCCCCACGTCCCCCATCCAGGTCAACACAGGTCCAGACACTGCCGGACGTCACTGGGGGTCGAGACCACTCCACTGATGACCCCTGCTCCAGAGCTTACACACCAGACTTCTCACTTAGGTTTACACATCTGCATTTTCATTCACTCATTTGCTGGGTATAAATGTATTTAATAACTAAATCAACAGGTTCTTTTACGTTGATATTCTTGAAATAGGATACCACCTGTAACCCTACCGTGGGAAACACGACTCAGAGCAACACTTCCCTGATTCTTGATGAACACAGATGGCAATTTATGAACACTGTTGGCACCAAGCATCAGGACAACCTGGCTTCCATGACATCAGAGCGATACCCTGACAGGCCAACCTGGTCGTCTGTCTGTTTTGCGTAGAGTTAAGTTTGTAGAGACGTCATTTACTCTGTGGCATGACGAAATTCACAGTAAAAGGTAGTAGCTGCCATTTGCTCAATATTTACTATGAATTCCACACTTGCTATTCTAATAGCAATACCCACTCTGTTTTAAATGATACAGTACCTCTATGTGACAGGTGCTACTGCTACTCCCATTTTACCGGAGGCAACTGAAGCACAGAGTGGTCAAGTAACTCACCCAAGGTCACACAGGAAATCCACACAGAGCTGGCATTTCAATCCAGAATCCACCCTCCCGCCTATCCTGCTCCTCCACCTCTCGTGTAAAAGCATGCCATATTCATAACTACAAATCATGTAATAATGAGCATACTGCAGGGGGATTTTACTTAATCTCTTTCAAAGACACGCCCTCTGCACCATAAGCGACAACACCGTCGCTGACAGCACGCACCTTAGGCCACCTGCCACGCACTCCCCACGGCTGTGGTCACTGCACTGCGGCAGAGGCTGGGTCGCCCACCAGGCTAGTCCCGAGGCTGCTCACAGACCCCACTGCTCCCTGCAGGATGCACCTCCCGCCGCCTTCAAACTGGGTCAGGGCCCCGCAAGGGTGTGCACAATGGAATGTGAGCAGGAGGGAAATGTGTCACCTCCAGGGGGTGGCGGGAGACGCTCTGGAAGCCAGAGCCCGCTGGCCAGCCCCCTCCTGGAAGCAGAGCTGAGACGGACCCTCCATGGCGCCGGGGCTCCGAGGACCGCACCCGGGGCACGCGGCACGAGTGAGCACTGAGTGTGGGTCCTGGGGGCCCCTCGGACTGCAGCGCCGCCCGTCAGCAGCCACAGCTTAACCCGCCCTCAGTGACACACGCGCTCACCAGCTGAGGGACCTTCACCTGGTCCCTCAGCTCTCCGTGTCTATTTCCTCATCCCTGAAACCGAGATGGTAACAGCGACCACCTCCCGGTGCTGCAGTGAGAACCACCCAGGCTCACAGGCGTGAAGACCCGGAACCCGCCCGGTGCGGTCGGCACCCACCGTCCACCCTAACCCCTCCCGCACGCCGGCCGCCTCGCCGCCAGGGTCGAGGGGCTTCACGCCACAAGGAAGGGCTGGGCAGATACACATACTGCTCCTGACTATCCTAAGAAGGAAACGATAAATACGCAGACTCAGACACTAACAAATAACTCACTGACCGTACGGAGGTTTCTCAAAAAACTAAAAAGAGAACTGCCCCACGACCCAGCAATTCCACTCACTCCTGGGCATAGATCGGAAAAAAATGAAAACACTAATTAGAAAAGATACATGCATGCCCATGTTCACAGCAGCACTATCTACAGTTGCCAAGATGTGGAAGCAACCTAACTGTCTATCAACAGAGGAACGGATAAAGAAGATGTGGTCCATATATACACAATGGAATATTAGTCAGCCATAAAAAAGAGGGAAATAATGCCACTTGCAGCAACGTGGATGGGCCTGGAGGGCATTATGCTAAGTGAAATAAGTCAGACAGAGAAAGACAAATACTGTATGGTTTCACTTATATGTGGAACCTAAAAAATACAACTAGTGAATAAAGCAAAAAGAAGCAGACTCAGAGATACTGAGAACAAACTAGTGGTTACCACTGGGGAGAGGTAAGGGGGAGGGGCAGTACAGGGGTAGGGGATTAAGAGGTACAAACCATTATGTATAAAATAAGCTACAAGGATATATTGTACAACGTGGGGAACATATTCAATATTTTTAAAACTATAAATGGAGTATGACTTTTAAAAATTGTAACTATATTGTACACCTACCTGTAACTTACATAATGCTGTACATCAACTATACTTCAATTTTTTTTAAAAAGTAAATAAATAAACAACTCATAAAAAAGAAAAAAAAAAAAACCTGAATAATAACACCCATGATCTCCTCTGGTACAAAGTGATGGAAAAAGAAAGAAAGTGGAAGAGAGACGACTGCCTTTAACCAGCCCAACTGTTGCTCCTGCCTCACCCTCTGCCAATAACACGCACATAAACAAACACAAATACACACACATCCCCTTCTCAATGAGCAGACAATCTGCCAGCCAGCTAGAGATTCAACAGGAGCCCAAAGTGCGGTGCCAGCTGGCTGTGTGACACGCACGGTAATGAATGTCTCCTGAGGTCGAGGGGGCGGGGACAGAATCGGCAGGCAGAGGAGGAGTGACGGGACGGGGAACCAGCCGGGGAGGTTCCTTGACACGCCGGCAAGGCGACGGGGCGGGGAGAGGATCGTGCTTGGCGTCACGGAACCTTCTGAGGAGCAGAATCGTCCCAAGGCCACTCCCACCAGGTGCTTTTTATTCACTTGGGAGAAAAGTAAAACTGATTTCGAGAGCGGAAATCATCGTCCGTGCCCACAGGAGGTCGCCCGCATCAACGACCAGCTTGTTGCAAACGCAAGGTTCTGACGTCTTTACGAGACGTAATTCTGGTGAAGAAAACAGAGGGGGACTTCCTTAAACGTAGAGACAAGAACCACGTTTACATACTGAAAAGTGTCTTACGCTACTGAAAAATAACCGAGTCAGGGGGCTGGTGTGATAAAATGTGTATGTGGAGCTTTACGTGTTTTTAACGTTTTTCTTGGAGTACAGTTGATTTACAATGTTGTGTTAGTTTCAGGTGTACAGCAAAGTGATTCAGTTACACATATGCGTATATCCGCCCTTTTTTAGATTCTTTTCTCACACAGGCCATTGCAGAGTACTGAGTAGAGTTCCCTGTGCTGTACAGTAGGCCCTTATCAGTCATCTATTTTATATATAGTGGTGTGTATATGTCAGTCCCAATCTCCCACCGTATTCCCCACCCCCCCTGCACATATCGTTTAAGTGCAGGTCTGGATGACAAGGCCCTGAACGTGGCTGGTGGGAGGTCCATCAGCTGAGTCACGGGCAGAGCCATGAAATCTGGGGAGCTTGCTGGCGGCGAGTTACAGAGGGTGCTGGACAAATCAAGGGGAGTACCCTGCGGCCGGCCAGAGGAAGAAGGCAGTGAGGACAAAGGTCAGATGCAGGCTTCGCCCCGTGAGGAATCAGTGCTGAGACCACAAAGGGTGGGCACCCCGCAGCCTCACCCAGGGGACAGGAAGACCCGCGCACGGTCCGGCTGTGGAGCCCTGGGAGAGCCCGGGGAAAGTGCAGGGGCCCTCTCTCCAGAAAAAAACACATTTTCACGTACACCCAGAATTTTAAATTTTGGTGGCTAGCCCGATAAAACGAAAAGTCTGTTCTGACCACAGACATCTACAGACCAAGCCTGACTTTGGCCAGTTCCTAAACACGAGACCATACCAGAGACACCTGGCTCACCTCAGTAATGCTTTGATGATCTTTTTCCTACTTACTTCCCTCCTCAAGTGGAATTTTTGCCTTTTCAAACCATATGTGGGTCGCTCTTTCGGCCACGACTGCACCAATAAGGAAGGTTAACCAATCGACCTGCTTTGTACAAAGGGATGTTTTTGTCGAGGTCACACATCTCTGTTAAACCATGAGGGGTCTCCTGCAGGCCAGGTGTGCAAGCAACGTGCAGACAGAAGCTGACGCCCAAGGGGCAGGGCGTAGGGGGGAAAACGGGAGGTTAGCAGGGTGAGCTCAGAGCCACACACAGTTGTTCAGAACACAAAACAAACAACTGCCAGGAGCAGCCCTGGAGCCAGTCAACAGGCAAACATGCATTTCCACTAAACAGCCGTTCACAGACTTCTCCGAAGAAATGAAAAGGCGGCGTCTAAGGTTTAAAACTTTCAACCGTTCCAGCGTTAGCAACGTCTGCCTCGTTACCAAACATTTCTACCTCAATGAAATAAGTACAATCTTTTAAAATACTCGGGAGAACTGCAATTAATTAACTGCAAATCATAATATAACACGAGACCCAACAGTGAAAAACTTTTCTTTAAAAATAATGAAGGGGCTTCCCTGGCGGTCCAGTGGTTAAGACTTTGCCTTCCAATGCAGGGGGTGTGGGTTCGATCCCTGGTCGGGGAGCTAAGATCCCACACGCCTTGCGGCCAAAAAACCAAAACATAAAACAGAAGCAATATTGTAACAAATTCAGTAAAGACTTTAAAAATGGTCCACATCAAAAAAAAAATTCTTTTTTCAATAAAAATTTTTAAAAATAAAAATAATGAAGTCTGACAGTCAGTATCACAGAGCACAGACCCTCCAAGTGGACACTGGGACACCTACTCCCAGAATCTTAAGATGGTCAAATTTCTGAAAGTCAATTAATACTTCTCAACATGCTTTACAATGAACTCAGTTTCACTTAATTATTTAAGGAAGTGGTTTCAGAAACTGTCTCCAACTTGGGATGCCAACCTGCGCTATTCCTTTCCTGCCTACACTGCCGGCGCACAGCGCTCGCTCGGTAAACGGTCCAGGACTAACTGAACATGGCCCGAGCATCCTTCTCACTGCAGGGAGGCCTCAGAAGGGAGTGAAGCCTTTTTGAAATGTTCACTAGGGGCTAAAAAATTTAAAGCTAGGCCAACGGCTCAAGTCTATGTGAAACGGACCTAAGTTTAAACCTTCCAATTAATATAGGAAATGCAGGCTGGATACACTTAGAAGGGGCTTAAATAGATTTCCTTCAACAAACACACCCTTCGGCACAGGCAGTGAACTTCAGCCCCACTTTTATGTAGGATCGTTTGGCCTTATCTTGTAGGGGTGCTGTTTGTGCTTTAAATTACCATCCCCTGCAGTAAGGGCCTCAGAGGTGAGGAAGGGTCGGAACGCACCTGAGCAAGGAGATGTGCTTTGGTGCAGGCCTGCCGCCCACATGGGCACCTGAGCTCCACGCACAGACACGGAGAAAGCCAGCAGGCCCCAGGGTGGGATCCAAGATCAGCGGCTCCAGAAATGCACCCAAACCGAAAGGAGAACATGGCTACCCTTCTAAAAGCCGGGGCCGAGACCCCACTGGAGTGTCATTCGGGCACCTGGACCGGGGACGTGAGGCCAGCCTCCCTCCACAGGCCCTCGGCGCCCTGCAAAGCCAACCCGGTTGTCTGCCCTTATGGCCGGTCCCTAAATTCGCGACCGGGTAGTTAAAACAGCAGAAGGCATAGCATCAAAAAATGTTTTAAAAAAATATAAGATGACATTTCACTTCAATCATATTTCCAATGAAATCTGAAAATTTTACATATAAACAATAATACTTATACGCTCCAAATATTATAAATAGGCTCCTTTGGTGGGAAAGGAGGGACGTGATTCTTAATCAAATATTTTTCTAGTTGAAGGAATTCCCTGGCAGTCTAGTGGTTAAGACTCTGCACTTCCACTGCAAGGGGCACAGGTTCGATCCCTAGCCAGGGAACTAAGATCCCACAAGCCATGCAGCGTGGCCAAAAATATATATATATTCGTATATTCTTTTTCTAGTTGAATTAGAAGACTTTTTTTTAAACAGAGGAGTAAAAATTATAATGATAAGTGACTCTGCCACTCTCCCCAAAGGGGAAATACTCTGCTGAAGCCATTTCGATCATTAATCTACCTGTGATTTAATCCCAAACATACAACTGCTTTTCTATGAAAACTTTTCTCCCCACACAGACACCTCGCTTGTGCAGTGACCCAAGTTCTAGCATCCGCATAATCATTTCTATCAAGCAATGTTTTTAGGATGCAATACCACTTCCAAAATTTTCCAAAGTTAAGAGAGATTTGAAAACATTCAATCCCTGTGTCTTAATAGCTAAGACCTGCGTTTACATCTTGGAAGTGTTTTCCTAACATTAGCACAAGAACTTGTTCAAAATACAGATTCCCGAGGGCCGGCCCCAGGAAACCGAAACCAGTGGGTCTTGGGGGAGGAAGGGGGGTACTAGGAATCTGCATTTTTAATAAGCACCCTGGTGTTTCTGATGCAGGTGGTCTCGAAAAATAGCACCGCAGGGAAGACAATTCATTTCCATTAGAGCTGTCTGTCCAGGCTTCAAGTCCGTGATTTTTTTTTTTCATTTGACACTTCTTAAACACTTGGATGAGTGTTTTTCAAGGAGAATCAGTGAAATGTCATTTTCACTGCAACTACAGCACAACACCAGAAGGCAAGGCACAGCAGACACAGTGAGGAATGCAGGAAAGCTCACCTCCTCTAAGGAATCATTTAAAATTACAACTGCACGCGATCTTGATCGTTCCAGGCTAGGTCTCTCATTTTCACCTTTAAACAATATTTTCAGCACTCCCCTGACTATTAATTTTGTTATCTCCATTCTCCAGTTACCTCATTCCGCTACAAAGTGAGAGGATGCCTGACATTTAAATCAGTCTCCGCAGCCTCTGCCCTGGGTTTTCAGGAAGTCTTCCTTTCAGGTACCACGCTTTCCTATTTGAACTTTTTAGAATCAGATTTTATTTCTGATCCTTGATGTCATTATTTTCCACAAGATGACTGAGAACCTACTGGAAATCTCCACCCAGCCACAAATGTAATTTGTCGCACCGACTACGGTCAACTCGTATTTTCAAATCACAAATTCAGATTTTCACTCAAATAACTGCAGACAAGGAGAGCTTACCCTGGCGTTACCAGAGTTGATATGTGCAGTCTGTCTCCAGGGCAACAGAGTAGTAAACGAGGTTGTGAACCGCACTCCTGCTCGTTTGTGATTTAGCAACAGGCTTCTACACGCTCCCATCATGCTCTGGCCATCCCTTTGTCTGATCTCGAAATTACACGGAGTGACTTTTTGGTGGCTGTCCTACTATTTTGTTTTAAGACACTCTATTTCAAATTTTCTTGCTGTTTCCACACACGTTACCTTTTTTTTTTTCTAATTTTCACTCTCAAGTCATTACATGCAGCTGCTCTACACAAACTGGACAGGGGCCTCACCACCATTCTCAAAGTTTTCCATGTGAATTGAGGACTGTAAGTATTCAGTGGCTTAATTAGAAATCTGCAAACCCCTCCACACAATGGCCTAGTGCTGATTCAGTAAGAACTTCCTGCTGCTTTTGTAAAAGCTCTTCCCAGTTTTTTTTTTAAAGCCACTACACAGCCGATCTCTTTCTACCCAATTCTGCAGTTTCACAATACATCTTCTTTTTTGTGAATTCAAGAATTCACTATGCTCCCAATGCCAGAATGTCAATCAATCTAAATTCTCTCAGACCACAAGTTAATAATTTAAATTCATCTAACTATAATCAGAATGACTTGAAGGGGGAAGAAAAACAATACCAAAATGCATATGGGAATATTTAAGACAATATTTAAGATAGAATATGGGAAGCCTGTCTCATAAAATCATACAGAGGACAAAATAATGATTTTTTTTTGAGTTGCACATATTTAACCAAGACACAATGGCAACCCCAGTGATAAGCTTTTCTAAACTTAACCCGTGGTTTTCAGTTCCGTTTTTATAACCTGTTAACTCCTTTAATGTCTTTAAATTGTACTATTATTTAACAGTTTATTAATAGGAAACAAAAAGGATAGTAAATAAGGCTCTGCATGAAAAAGGTACTGATATTATAACAAAGCAAAAACGTGAGTTACCCAGTGTTTATTAAAGGTTACGCGAAACGCGGGATACACATATACAGAGATGACTACGCACACGTGTATACACGCACACAGAGATGATACAACACACAGAGGTGAACACGCTACAGCAAACACACCCGTATTCTGTGAGCAGATACGCCAGCATAATGATAGCACAACTAGCATCGAACATCCGTTTAAAAGAATACATTTATCTTTTGCTTTACTACAAACCAAATTCCTAGACTGGTCTAGATTTTAAAGGAATGTGCTTATGCTTACCATATTAAGAAGAGTGGCTTTGTTTCAAAGATTAAAGGAAGAATAAACTTCTCGAACAACAACACTTTGACAGAGTAACCTCCAAGAAGGAAGGAGAAAGTAACTGTCACCCCTGAATGGATCCACTCAGAGTTAAGGCCTGTGTCTGCGGATGAACCGTGAACAGAGAGGCCCTAATGCTCGCGCACAAGCCTCACTGCCCGATGATCTACATATTCAAATGTCCGTGTTAAATATCTCCATCTAAATTTGTCTATCGCTCACCTACATCCACTGCATTCTGACAGCCACAGATGAAGCAAGCTTGTCTTCTTACACCAGGATTAGCGAAAACAGTCAGAAAACAAAGGTCCAACTGGCCTAACACCATCAGCCGTCTACCCTCAAGATCCCATTTTTGCAGGAGGAAACCTACATGGAGAAAACCACACAATCCGGCCGTAACTAGAGCAATGAGAGTCAAGCCCCAGTTTCTGCTGCAAATAACACAGTCAGAAATACAGCAAATGCAGCTGAAAGAAAAAGCAAAATCGCTGTGGTAGGTCGGTAATAAAGACTGTAGTCTTGTAACAGCAGGATATCCTGTAAAACGAACGTGTAATTTATAAATCATTTTTAATGCTACCAGAAACCAAAGGAAGGGCAATAGGGGAGGATTTACAGAAGACCACCTTCGATACGTCTTCCCATAAAACCGAATCTACGGAAGAGAAAAGCGCTCCGGTTAGCTTCTAATGAAAAGGCAGGGAAAACATCTCTGGTTCATTCTCCTGTGCAAACACCAACTGCTTACGTCGAAAAGAAAAACAGTTTTGTCAGGGGTGTCACATCCGTTGTAGCTGCACTAGTTGAAGACCTGGCGGGTATAAGAGGACTTCACAAGCCAGGTGGCCCCTCCCCCGGCCCCTCCCCCTGGCCTGCAGCTCTCTTTCATGCTAAGGGTAAGTTGTCAGGCAAGGTGCTACTTATTCAAGTTCTACTCTGAAACTCAAATCATTTCATTGTGTGCAGAACAGGACTCAGCTATGGTTTACTCCAAATTGGAGCATGAGAAAAATATTTCAGAGAGAGCTCAGCCTTCCAAAAATAAGATTTGGTTGGTGGGGGGAGGTAGTAGCTAGAGAACAAAAATGGTCCCCAGCACGTCTCAGTCTTGCCACCTAAGTGTGCTGGGCAGGTGTTGTCGCGGAGCTGGGGGGTCTGTGACCCTGCCCTTCTACAGCCTGTCACTCTGTTCTGCTCTACAGACTCTGACGAGGTCATGCTTAATGGCCAAGAAATCCACCACATGCCTAAAGGAGAAAGTAGAAAAAGATAGGCAGGCCTGCGGGTGTGACGTCTGTTGAGGCATGCAACTGTTATTTTAAACGTAATTAGACTAATTGCCTCGCCATCTCCACCGATGCAACTGCACACGCAATTAATTAGAACTGATTTTAAAAGCCCTGTTTGGAATCCTTTGTTCCCCACTTCCTACAGATCAAATTATCAAGGAACAAATTCAATTTTTCAACTTTTATTTTAAGAGAGGCACACACGTGCATTAACTGGGTCTGATCCACTAATGCAAGTCATTTAACCAGCAATTACTCTACTCTGAAACTAAAAGCCAACTCAAATTTTGAATACTATTATAAAATAATTCCCTGGGAAGTATGACCATCTTGCAAGACTGCTGGTGAAAAACATGAATAATCTTAATAGCTCTCCATCTAGAAAGGAAGGTGAAAGAAGACAAAGTTCTGGGACCTCCCTGGTGGCGCAGTGGTTAAGAGTCCGCCTGCCAATGCAGGGGACACGGGTTCGAGCCCTGGTCCGGGAAGATCCCACATGCCGCGGAGCAACTAAGCCAGTGCGCCACAACTACTGAGCCTGCACTCTAGAGCCTGCGAACCACAACTACTGAGCCCACATGCCACAACTACTGAGCCCGCGCACCTAGAGCCGGTGCTCTGCAACAAGAGAAGCCACCGCAATGAGAAGCCCACGCACCACAACGAAGAGTAGCCCCCACTCGCCGCAACTAGAGAAAGCCCACGCACAGCAACGAAGACCCAACGCAGCCAAAAACAGTAAATTAAATAAACTAGTTTAAAAAAAAAAGACAAGTTCCATTTCACAGGAAAATTAAAGTATCAAGAAAACCGCCTCTTAAAGAAAGTATCAAGAAAGCCGCCTCTTACCACGTGCTTTATTCTCCACAGGTTTTTCTACCCCCAGCCAAACGTAGTTCATTTTAAAAAAGACATTAAGGAAAACACAACAAAGTAGTGAATATAACAAAAAAGAAGCAGACTCACAGACATAGAGGACAAACCAGCGGTTACCAGTGGGGGTGGGGAAGGGCTATGTAGGGGGAAGGGAGGTACAAACTACTGGGTGTAAGACGGGCTCAAGGATGTATGTACAACACGGGGAACAGAGCCACTACTCTGTGATTACTGTAAATGGAAAGTAACCTTTAAAAATCGTACATTTGTTTTAATCTAAAAAGAAAAAAAGGCCTCCACGGGCTATTTAACAGAGTCGGGTGCGATGGGCTGATTGGCAAAATTGGGAAAAGGTGATGACTGAGGACAAAGGCTGAGATACTGGAGTTGGAGACGGGCGGGGAGGGGCAGAGGGGCAGGAAGATGACACAAGAGGTCGCAAGACGGAAAAGAGAAAAAGCAAGCTTGACGGCTGCAGGAAGGAGAGGCGGTGGGACCAGCTGGGGGTTCCTCCGGAATCGGCGTCTGCGAAGGGACTGAACCACGGGAGGGCAGCGCCCACGGCCGCGCCGGAGGTTCGGCCGCCCGCCCGGCCGCAGTGACCACGAGTGACCAGCCCCGCACGGCAGGCCTGAAGGTGGCAGCGGTCACAGCTCACGTGATCTGCGCTGACGTCTAAGCTCCCGAGGCGGCCGCACTCCGACCAAGGACGGCGATCCGCGCGGGGCACAGCACGGGCTGTCACTACAGAGCGGCTTCCGCCCACGCGATCGGAGGCCGCGGAGGCGCACGCCCTTGCTGCAGGCTCCGCAGCCCCCGCAGCTGAGCACGGGAGCAGGAACGGGACACGGGGCCAGCCACGCAGTCCTGCGGCCAGCGCTCCCAGCAGGGGCCGTGGCCCCCCGGATGGGACACCAAGGGGGCCCCCAGCGCGACCTGCTGCCGCCTCACAGCGACCCTGGAGAAGCGCCCGGAACCGCCAACAGGCAGCAGCGGGGACCCTCGAAATCTATGTGGAGACGGACCGTGTGCCGACACGTGGGAAAGCACAGGATTCCCCGGGAGCGAGAAGCACAAAGACCCCTTCCCCTGCTGGGAGCACCCGGGCAGCGGCGGGAAAAATCGATTTCCAGCAGGCGGCGACCTCCCGGGCGGGGAGCCGAGGAAGGGGTCTGGCGTGGTCCCTGGTGACACACAAGGGACCACGGGGGATGCCCCGGTGAGTCCTGCGTGTAACGAACCACAGCCGCGACCGGATTCTGAGCAGGAAAGTGGCTCCTGACAGGAACCGACAGCAACCAACCCCCCACTCAGCTGGGGTATTTTGGAGAGGAAAATACAGGCTATCTTAGAACGAATCTGCATCCCCACTGCATCACAGGAGGGCTATGCCGGAGTCACGACACAGCCGAGATGACTAGGTGTTTCCACCCACTCCTTAAGCAGCTGTAGGTACAGAAAACAATATCCCTCCTCCTCCCAAGAGTACGTGAAGCACAGGATTTGCAGAAATAAGTGAAAAAGACCACGTTCCTCTCTGTGCTCTCATGATTCTGGGAGCTTCACCAGAAGGAGCACTGAAGCGCTCTGTCAGTGATACAGGGCGTGGGTTCATTTCCAAAAGCTGAAAGCAGAGGCGCCGCTCTAGTCTGAAGTCACGTTGCTCACCTCTTGGGTTGAACAAAAGGGCTCACGGCAAGATTATTTTTTAAACCGTTCCACATTTATCCTCATAAAACAGAACAATACAAAATGAATGGCCAAATAAGCAAACACGACACTGTAATGTACTCATCTATAAAAGTTCTCAGTTCCAACTTAAAACATCTGAATGATTCACGATCATTTTCCCATTTGCCACATTTTTTCAGCATGACGTTTGCAGAGTAGTGGAGACCAACATACTTCAAGTAAAACTCATTCACCACTTTCTTGATTTAACAAATTCTTTACCGAGGGCCTATTACGTGCCAGGCAGCGTTCTAGCTGCGGGGGATAGAGACAGAAATAAAATGAATCAAAGTCCTGGCCCTCACAGAGCTTACTGTCTATTTAAGGGAAAGAACAAACAAGTAAGTAATCCATGATTTTAAATGGACCTAAGTGCCACAAAGAAAAATTAAGCAGGGCAAGGCCAGCAGAGTGACAGGAGGAGGGCGAGGGGCTTTTGGGGATACGGTGGTCAGAGAGGACCTTCTGAGGAAGACAGCAAACTGGAGGAAGGGAGCAGGCCACGTTGAGATGCAGGTGAAGGCAGCCCTGCCCTCCAGGGAGGGCAAACAGCAGGTGACAAGGCCCCAGGCCTCAGTGATTTAATAAACGGCAAGAAAGCTTGTGTGGCTGGAGCAAAACACGGAAGCAGCAAAGACAAGGTGGAGGGAAGGGCGGGGCTCAGGTACACGGCTCCCGTGTAACCATCCTGCAGTTCTGAACAACAGGCGTCACGTCACGCTGACGGAAACACCAGGGACCCCGGGGGACACGGCGGGGCAGGAGGACTAGTTAGGAGGCGATTTCAACAGTTAGAGCTTAATCTGACGCTCTAAACGCTTTCACCCTCAGATCTTGCAGGGGGTGGGGACCCACTTCTTAAATTCACCTCTTTCTAAAGAAACGAGACATGGAGACGTATTAGCACACATGCCTCAGCGACTTTATCAGTCTGAAAAACTGACAACTACTGTTTCAAATAATCTCAGTGGGGCAGCCTTAAAATCAAGCACAAAACACGACGACCATCCTCCCCTCCTTCACTGTAACTACGTGAAAGTCAAGTAGGAGTGAATAGCTCTTTTGTCCTTAAACAGGCTATTTGAAAAACAGAAGCACACTGTCTTTTATTGTCCATTCATGGTTCACGTAGCCCCTGGGGTTGGCTTTCGTCCTTCGAAAGCCTTTAATGGACAGGTACACGTAAGCCTTGCTCTGCGGACTGAGAGAGCTGAAGGCGTGGGGAGGGCCCACGGCTCCCCTGCGTGCGTGAAAGGAAAGGGGTATCAGGTACGCAGGGTGACCTCACCTGTGAGGTATGCGCCAGGGACTCAGAACAAAGGTGGCTTCCTTCCTTCATAAGGAAACACAATCTGTCCAGAAAACTGCTTCATTGCTCTTGAATGATGTAGGGCTGCACAGTCTACCAGAAATAGCTCCAGTCTTTAACCTCTGTTTATTTTATGAACAAAACTGTGTGTTACATCATTCTTTGTTCAAACCTTAAAGAAAAGCCCGGCATATTCATTAATCAAAACTATATATTATTGTTCAGGGCACCTTGGATCACGTGTGTTTGTGCCAGGTAAGTGTATTTATTCGTCAGAGACTGTAACGGACACACTGTACGTCTCCAGGGTCAGGACTCTGGTTTCCTGCCCACATGAAATGTGGAAGGAAGGCACTTAAGCTGATGTTTTAGGTTGTACTTAGTATATAAAAGGAAGGCCTGCATTTTCACATTTTAGGGCATGTTGAGTTTTCCAGCGTATGAAATGTTATTATCACTGCTCCCTTTTTCAGATAGGGATATCGATGCAAAACAAGTTCTTTGAGCACAGAACGCATTCAGTCATGGCTCGCCTAGATGCGACCAACAGAACACCAAGTTGCTGAAGTATTACTTCACTCTTTCAAGATCACAAAACATCTTGCTACATATTTTTCCTCCAAGGTCAGGTAGTCAAGAATTTACTCTCTTGAATCCCACACACATTACTGCATAGGATCAGCTCCTAAAGTGATATCAGACCGTTTAAAATTGATTTTGCTGTCGAACTACGATTGCTACTATTTTCACCCTAAAGTTACTGATAGATAGCTGTGATCTAACTTCTCCCAGCTTTGCAGATTGCCCTATCAGGACATAGCTGCCAATAACTGGCAAAGCTGCATACTTGTCAGATAACACTCAATGGACTAGAAAAATTGATACTAAGTATCAAACTGAAAATCAATCTTGGCCTCGATCTGCCTTTAATTCACCTATTCTACTCTTTGGTTTAAGTTACCAATGTGTCTGGTAACTTCCAAGAAATGGTGACCTTTCAATCCAGTAACAGAGAAAAAAAAGTGTACTGAACGGGCAAAACACAGCCTGTTTTCATACCTTCTGAAACTCCAACATTTATATGTAAGGCATGTTGAATAGGTCCCACCCTGGCCAGCACCCCCCAGTTACAGAAGGGATGGGTGGACCGCACCGCAGCAGGGCCGCAGGTAAACAGAGATAAGACACCAGCCAGCTCTTAACGCCAGGACTCCCTGCCCAGACCCTGACCTGATGCCACTATTGGAAGGAGAAAAAAGCCGCCAGCAGGGGGGTGAGAAATTTACATACCAGGTTAATGTGAAAAATAACCTTGCCTCTCAGTCCAGGAAGTAAAGAAAGCTAAGCTCACAGAGAAGAAACTTAAAATAAACCTAGCAACACATGCGACTTTGCATAATAAACACGGACGTACCATCACGCTCCTTTGACAGAAAACTCTCCACGTACAGCACGCCGAGAATGCGCGGTGCGAAGCATTTCTAAGGTTACCAAGCCTATCTGATGGGCTGGCTGTCCCTCAAGACGGACCACTCTCTTAACTATAATGAAATGTTGGGTCGATGTAGCGCTACTTATTTGTGAGTATCACACAGCTCAGTCTCCTGACAGAGGCGATAGCAACTCAAGGTATTTCCACGCATTATAGTTAAATATCTGACACATGAACAATCACAGGGACTCATCCTTGCAGGTATCTGAACCAGAGCTGGCTTAGGATTCGAGAACTGGAAAGTGTCCCTTGGGGCTACTTTATTCTTCTAACTGCCCCCTTTCTTTCCCCTTTCTGCTTCATTTTCAGGAATTTTAATTTAATTTTGACCGTGCATGATGCCTGTCGTGGGATTTAAGGTGTGGAGGTGCCATTCATTGCTACCCACATCACCACCTGTGCTTCCTGCCATCCGCAGGATTGCCGGCCACAGGAATTACTCAGTATCTCGATCACCTGCACCAAAACCGAGGCCTTGATTACAGGTAACATTTTCACTCCAAAAGCAGACTTGCAAGCAGAGCAATCAGAAGGTGTCTGGTACTTCAGCATGTGCTGTTAGGAAGCTGGACAGCCACATGTAACTCAATGAAGTTAGAACACTCCCTCACACCATGCGCAAAAATAAACTCAAAATGGCTTAAAGGGCTTCCCTGGTGGTGCAGTGGTTGAGAATCTGCCTGCCAATGCAGGGCACACGGGTTCGAGCCCTGGTCTGGGAGGATCCCACATGCTGCGGAGCAACTAAGCCCGTGAGCCACAGCTACTGAGCCTGCGCGTCTGGAGCCTGTGCTCCGCAACGGGAGAGGCCGCGACAGTGAGAGGCCCGCGCACCGCGATGAGGAGTGGCCCCCGCTCTCCACAGCTGGAGAAAGCCCTCGCACAGAAACGAAGACCCAACACAGCCAAAAATAAATATAAATAAATAAATAAATAAATAAATAAATAAAATTAAAAAAAAAAATGGCTTAAAGATTTAAATAGAAGACAAGATACCATGAAACTCCTAGAAGAGAACATAGGCAAAACATTCTCTGACATAAATCATACCAATGTTTTCCTAGGTCAGCCTCCAAAGGCAATAGAAATAAAAGCAAAAATAAACAAATGGGGCCTCACCAAATTTATAAGCTTTTGCACAGCAAAGGAAATCATAAGCAAAAGAAAAAGACAACTCTATGGACTGGGAGAAAATATTTGCAAATGATGCGACCCACAAGGGCTGAATTTCCAAAATATACAAACAGCTTATACAATTCAATAAGAAAAAAACAAACAAACAATCCAATCGAAAAATGGGCAGAAGACCTAAATAGACATTCCTCCAAAGAAGACATACAGATGGCCAAAAGGTACATGAAAAGATGCTCAACATCGATAATTACTGGAGAAATACAAATCAAAACTACAGTAAGGTATCACCTCACACCAGTCAATCACCGTCATCAAAAAGTCTACAAATAACAAATGCTGGAGAGGGTGTGGAGAAAAGGGAACCCTCCTACACTGTTGGTGGGAATGTAAATTGGTGCAGCCACTATGGAGAACAGTATGGAGGTTCCTCAAGAAACTAAAAATAGAGTTGCCATATGACCCAGCCATCCCACTCTTGGGTATATACCCAGACAAAGCTATAATTCTAAAAGATACACGTACCCCTATGTTGACAGCAGCACTATTTACAATAGCCAAGACATGGAAGCAACCTAAGTATCCATCAACAGATGAATGGATAAAGAAGATGTGGTCCATATATACAGTGGAATATTACTCAGCCATAAAAAAGAATGAAATAATGCCATTTGCAGCAACATGGATGGACCTAGAGATTATCATACTTATCAAAGTCAGAAAAAGACAAATACCATATGATATCACTTATATGTGGAATCTAAAACACGACACAAATGAACCTATCTACAAAACAGAAACAGACTCACAGACACAGAGAACAGACTTGTGGTTGCCAAGGGGGAAGGGAGATGGGGGAGGGACGGACTGGGAGTTTGGGGTTAGCAGATGCAAACTAGTATATATAGGATGGATAAACAAGGTCCTCCTGTTGAGCACAGGGAACTACATCCAATATCCATCCACATATGACAATTCTCTATTACAGAAACAGCATCTGGGATGGACAGGTTTCAGTTCCGATGGATGGTTACTGACTCTACCGTGAGGATTACAGAAACAAGAGGTGGTTTAATTAGGAAGGTACTCAAAACTAAGGGCTCAGGGCTTCCCTGGTGGCGCGGTGGTTGAGAATCCGCCTGCCAATGCAGGGGACACGGGTTCGAGCCCTGGTCCGGGAAGATCCCACGTGCCGCGGAGCAACTGGGCCCGTGAGCCACAACTTCTGAGCCTGCACATCTGGAGCCTGTGCTCCGCAACAAGAGAGGCCGCGACAGTGAGAGGCCCGTGCACCGCGATGAAGAGTGGTCCCCACTTGCCGCAACTAGAGAAAGCCCTCGCACAGAAACGAAGACTCAACACAGCCAAAAATAAATAAATAAATAAATAAATAAATACCTCCCCCCCAAAAAAAGTAATCTGTGACTATGGTACTAATAAAAAACAAGAGGGAAGAGATATGGGAACATATGTATATGTATAACTGATTCACTTTGTTATGGGGCAGAAGCTAGCACACCATTGTAAAGCAATTGTTCTTCAATAAAGATATTTAAAACAAAAAACAAAAAAAACAAAACAAAACAAAAAAAACTAAGGGCTCAAATAAGAGACGGGAGAAAACCAAACTCTCAGGAAGAGAAGATCTGAGGGCCCAGGCAAAGCATGAATCAGCAATGCAGGGAGTTATTTTTACACATACACATTGCATTGCACTCAGGAGGGTCACGTGACAGCCCTTCCCCAGCGCGAGGCTCTATTCTACCCAGAACTTCTTGACCAGGCTCAGGGCTCCTCTGGACCGGAACCCAAGCACAGGGAGGAGCTGGCGGGCGTCCAAAGGACAGCGACTAAAGCGGTCAAAACATTAGGAAATAGTAGGTCCTAAGAGGATGTGTAAAGAAAGTGCAGTATTTCGGCCAGATAAGGGCTGGTTAGGGCCGGCACAGGGAGCACTTCTTTCCCGTTAGGGACGGGACGATGAGAGGAATGGGATTAAACTGCAAGGCCGGGGATTTGTATTTGATACAAAAAAAAAAAACAACAAGAACTTCCTGGCTGGGAAGACTGTGAGGCTCTGGAGCAAGTTGCCAACAAGGTTTGAAATGTCCTTTTCCAGAGACTTTAAAATACAGTAGATGATCATCTTCATAAAAGGTTCACTCAGTGTCCTTTCTTACCCTACAAAGGCAGGAAGTGAATATTTTAACTATAAATAGAAGCTCCATTTAAAAAAAAAAAACAAACATCCAGACTTATTAAAAGTGGAAGCACTGCAAGCTTCTTCACTGTTGCTGCATTTTCAAAATTCATCAGAAAGTTATCAGCTGCTGGTGGCGCAGTGGTTGGGAATCCTCCTGCCAATGCAGGAGACACGGGTTTGAGCCCTGGTCTGGGAAGATTCCACATGCCACGGAGCAACTGGGCCCGTGAGCCACAACTACTGAGCCTGTGCGTCTGGAGCCTGTGCTCCGCAACAAGAGAGGCCGCGACAGTGAGAGGCCCACGCGCCGCGATGAAGAGTGGCCCCCACTTGCCGCAACTAGAGAAAGCCCTCGCACAGAAACGAAGACCCAACAGAGCCAAAAATAAATAATAAATAAATAATAAATATATTAAAAAAAAAAAGAAAGTTATCAGCTACATAAATGTACTTACTTAGCCAGAGATGGGTCTAGTCATATAAAAAGGTGATCAGCTGCTCTAGGTAGGAGACATAAAAAGAACCAAAACATTGATAAACTAACCAGAGTGTCTATCTAAAAACATGATGGGCGTGCTCTGGAAGGAGGGGCGGGCAAGGGTGAAAAAGGTAAACAAAAATCGGCCGCAAGGAATAAAACACACACACATTCTACATCCAGCATCCATTAAAGGACCCTTGTGAGGGCATTGTAATCCTTCCTAACACCAATTTTTAAAAATTAGAACCAAACTACAAAGCACACCTAGTCTTTCTTAACAGAAGTCTTAGGAATCTAAGACTCTTCAAAACTATGCCAAAGAACAAAGTCAAAAGATAAGTATTTCAAATTATTTCAGCTATTATTTTCCCCACATCATCAAAAAGAGAGATAGGGAGGGAGGGAGGGAGGGAGGAAACAGTCACGGCTGGCCAGCACATAAGGAATTCCACGGCCGCTGGGGCCACAGGAGCAGGAGAAGGAGAGACCTGAGGGCCCCAGCTCCTTTCACAGCCCAGGCCCAGGGTCACACCCAGCCAGTGGCAGAACCTGGACGAAACCAGATTTGGCATCATTTGCAGTCACTAACTCATGAACAGCTTGTGAACCTAAAGTTTAAGCTGCCTGTTTAAAACAGAGCAAAATGCCCGATGACGTGTACATTACAAATGTCGGTTGACTAAATCACCAGACTCCACCAGCCCGCATGCATGCGCGTGCACACGCGCACACAGGGTTGACTGCACCACGTAACTGACACAGGGCACTCCAAGCTCTCACTTCTGGAAACAGGATTGGCAGCTGAGCGTCGCAGGCCCCGGGCACTGGAGGGCGGACCCTCACGGCCCCACGAATGACGCCGGGCTAAGGGAGGTGCCGAGCCACGCAGGCAGCAAGGGGCAGAGGGGGCTCTGCCTGGTGACAAACCCCCTGCCTGTTCTGCCCCACGGCCTGCTCTCCTGCGCTCAGAAAGGAGCGTTCGTGCAGAGGAAGACTCAGCTCCCGAGTCCCCCCGACCCGTCTGAAGGAGCCTCTGTTTTCTGGGACATCTCCCCGCCCCGGATGAAGCCCCCGCTGCCCCAGACGGTCCCCGATGCCTCCCGTGGACTCTGCAAACTACCAACAGCATCCCTCCGCACTCCCACCGCACGTGTCCCTGTGTGCAGGATCCAGTCCACAGCGTCTGCCGTCCTCCGCCCGGGCTTGTGCGACCCCAGAGAAGCTCAGCTACTTCCCACCCGCATTCAGCATAAATACGCCGCCCGCCAGCTGCCGGTCAGAGTGGGACGGCACGGCGGTGAGATGGGCTCAGGCCCCTCCAAAGCGCAGCACCCCTGGCCGTGGGGACACCCCGTCCCCAGCTGTGGGGGGCTTCAGGCAGCGGGATGACACTGCGGGCGGAACAGAGGGAGGTCGTTCCGCCCAGGAGGCCCAGCGAGCAAACCAGCCCCAAGTCGGGCTCCTGGCTGCCCCCCACCTTCCTGCTGAACGCCTGGCCCACCCTACCGTCCGTCTCAAGGCCCCTGTGGCAGGCGGGGCCTCCAGGGGACACCGAGGAGATGCCGGTGTCCCGGGGTGACTCTGAGGCCCATGTCACATCACCGCACCCAGACGATACCCAGACGCCAGCCTCAGTCTGTCCTAAATGCTTCACGGCCGGAGCTGGCCTTGGCTTGGGCAATCGTGCCAAAATTTTCAGGGCCGCGCAGGAACTCGGATACAGAAACCCCTCGTTTCAGAGAAGAGGAAACGCCTGCCGATGGAACAGAAATCACTGGCTCCAAGTCACCAGGCCAGGACTAACACCAGGGCCCCATCACTTCACCACCGCGCAAGCGGCCCTCAAGTCACACTTCCTACATTCTCGCACCTCCTTCGGCGAGACCAGAGCTTCTGGTGCCACAGCTGGGCCTTCTGGGGCTTTGTAAACATTTCACACCGTCACCTGATGACGACCTCCAGCTAACGCTTCGGTTTCAACAAAATCACTACCTTTGTATGACAAGAGTTTGGGGTTTCCGTATCTTCTAATATTTTGAACTTGTCATAAAAATAAATAGAAAAATGAAAATGCTAATAGTATTATGTACTATGAAATACGAAATACGGAACGAAAGTAATTAGACTGACCAAAAGTGGCAAACATATTTAGCCTGAAAGACTTAAGCACTTCAGTTGTGCTCAGCTGCGGGGGAGAAAAGGTTAAAAACGTATGAAATGACGGAAATAATACATCAAAGAGTGTGTTTAAAAGACAAACTCAACCATGGGAGGAAAAAACTGAGACATCTGTTAACTAAATGTCACTTCGAATGAGCCGAGCAAATAAAAATTTAAGGTCTGAGGTTTCATTTATTACATACATTGTTTAATCTATGTGTTTAACGTGTTAAAGAACTTTGAAAGTTCTTTAAAGATATATGTTTAAAAACCAAGCAGTTATACAATGAAGAGTGTTAGAAGATTTTTAGCTCTACAGGAATTTAATCCCCTCGTAAGAAATCTAATGTTCACCCTTTCATCCTTGGTGTCCAAACACCCTTCCAGGAACCTTACACCGATGCCAGGGCTGCTGGTACCCACACTGAGGTTCTGCTCCGTCGCTGCTGGATTATTTGTGGGGACGGCGGGGGGTCCTTCACATGAATTACACCCAGGGATGGAGCCCCTATAGCAAACCCGCATTTCATCCTGGGCAGTTCTCACTACATTTTAAAATAAGGAAAATTCACCCCTGTTCATTCATTGCTGAATTATAAACAGTGAACATACAGTGTTTCGAAAGGATTTCTGTCCTTGCAAAAAATACTTGGAGGAATTTTTACTTCCTTAGGCTACGAGAAGAAAGTTCAAACTTGACAGGCCTTGCCTTTCTGCACTATGTTTACTGCAACGTAATTCACTTGCACGGCCTGCTTACTGCTGCCTTCTTCCACGTTCCACAAGACAAATCATCTACTACTTAACCGGCACCTCCATCCCCTTCCCCACTACCTGGAGGAGCCCACTCACGGGCCGTCCTTGAAGCAGCTGTGTCTGCAGCTGCACGTCTGCCAGCCTTCAAGAGGCCAGCACTCCATCCTCCGGACGGGGCACGGGCTCGGCCAAGGGCAAGCACGGCGGGGCCGCACACAGGGTGCTTGGAGCTCACAGGTTCTCTCTTTAGCGTCACCGCTCTCAGAAGTCTCTGAAGTTTAGAAAAAAGTGAGGAGATATACGCAGTCTTTAGGACAAAAGCTCGGAAGGATGAAGCCTGAGTTCCACAGTGAGGGTGCCTCAGCAGCAAGGCTGCTTCGCGTGTAAGGTGCTACCCCAGGCCGCTGTGCTGCTGCGGAGAGCCCGCCTGACCCACGCCCGAGCGGCACCCGGGTCCTCGCCATCCTGGGCGCGGCGCGCGGTGTCTCCACCGGGGGCACACGCGACCCCCGATACCGTGCACCCCGCGCCCGCCGGGCTGTGGGGGAGATGGGGACACAGACACACGGGCAGAAGGCCCTGTGAAGAGGAGACGGGGACGGGAGGGGTGCGTCCACAAGCCGAGGACAGCGGGGTGTGCCGGGAGCCCCCAGAAGCCAGCGGAGGCCACAGCTCTGCCGACACCTGGATTTCAGACTCTGGCCCCAGAACTTCTGTTGTTCTCAACCACCGGCCGGGGGGTGCTTCGTTACAGCGGCCACAGGAAACTAATACACATTCAACAAACCTCTCCTGAGTGTGTCCTGTGAGCCAGGCACCACGAAGGTTCTCAAGAGTCACAGGTGAACCAAACTCAGCAATCCTGGCCCCGGGCCCCGCGTGGAGCTTCGGGCCCTCGGTTCTGCGTTTCTGTGAAGAAACGGAGCCCAGAGCGGCCGACACAACCCGGACCTCCACCCCCCTCCCTTCCCCGCCGCCAGCCACACCGGGGAAGGGCTGGGCCCACCTACCTCCATGGCACGGGGTCCGCCTGCCCCTTTTTGTCAGAACAAAACAGGCACCAGGGACGGTGAGGCGAAAGGAGCCCCGCGAGTTACACTGAGGAAAGCTTCCAGGGCCGCAGCAGCGCGAGGGCGAGGGGACACGGTTAAGGGGGGTTAAGGGGACGAAGCGGGGAGCAGACGGGCCTGGGGTGGTGGCCGGCTCCCTCCTGACAGCGGGGGGCCTCGCACGAGTCTCTGGGCCTCTCCAGCCACCCTTCCCACGTCCATAACACAAGGATGCCTTCCTGACCAGCAATGAGAGCAGACGGGAAGCTCTGAGAGAGATGCCATTTCAGAGAAAACCTCAAATTGCAAAATAGCACATATAACACGATCCTATTTCTATTCAGTTTTTTCCTGGGGGGAAAAACACACAGAAAAAACCTCTGCACAGTGGTCACCTCTGGAGATTAGGGACAGACAGATTAGAAGCCTTGATTTTCCCCTTTACATCCTTCTCTACCACAAATTTCTTACTATGAGCACATACTACCTTTAATTTTTTAAATGGAGAGAAAAACAGTATACAGTCATTTAAAAAGCATGGAGCATGATAATTCAGTGAGTTGTACACTCACAATGCGTGCACTCTTCCGTATGTACAGTGTACCTCAATAAACAGGTGTTTTCTTTTTAACGAGGTAGGTGTATGTGCTCAGCCATGACAAGATTTCCCAGATATATTCTAGTCATCAGATATGCAGAGTAGGGAAACCCACTTATGTCAAGAATCAAAACAAGCAGATGCATACACATATAAACACATAAGAAGAGATACAGAAGGACACACATTATACTTCCAAAGTGGTGAACTTTTTTATAGCCAGAATGTTTTTAGGAACTCATTTTGCAATTTACATCTTGAACATTTTTTAAATAACAATACTCCTTAGCTGCAGAGGGTTGTTTGAGATTTACACGGTAACAGACGATACAAATGTGATAAAAGAAGACTCATTCAGCATTTCCGGTTGTACACAGGCTCCCTGCCCATCCCAGCCCTGAGCCTCGATGCAGGCCTGACTCAGGAACACGGGAGCGGTCAGGGCTGAGGTACAGGAGGGCTGAGCAGGGGTCAAGGATGACACGATGAATAAAGAAGAAGAGATCAAGAATGTCTGCAACACAGTGTTTGGCAAAAACAAACACCTTTTTCTACTTAGACTCGGCCACTGGGAAACATCAAAACCTCTCCCTCGGTCCAAACCACTACCTGGAAGTCTTGCTTCTTAGGTCCAGGAGGGATGGTCCCCGCTGTGCCCTGACAGCCACCCCCTGGCCAGGGGGAGCGGGTCCTGCCCACTCTCGCCCCCCTCCTCCACGACCCTCGTCACAGGCACGATCCTGTACCTCACCGCACAGTTCGGGGCCTCACCACCTGCTGCCTTGCTTGCTGTTTCTTGCGTGCTCGGCCTCCGCTAAACGCACTCTCCCCGACACGTGCGCTCGACCGATGCCCCGCCCAGCGGCGTCACCCCCCCCCCCCGGCCCCCCCCCTCCTCCCGCTCCTGGACCCCGCCAGTCCAGCCGGCCAGGCTCCACCGGCGGGCCTGGCAGGGACTGAAGGTCCACTCGAGGTGACTCAGCATCCAAGGGCGCGGAGGCCTGACCCCCGCCCTCCCGCAGGCCTGTAGGACCAGCCCCGCCGGCACGCAAGGGACCGAGGGGACCGAGGCCACGCGGGGCTGACCCGCAGGAGCCCATCCACAGGCAGCACTGGGGCTGCACAGGCCGGCCGGCTGAACAACAGGCGTTTATCTCATCATTCTGGAGGCTGTGCGCCTGAGACCGAGGTGTCGGCGGGGCTGGCTCCCCCCCCCCCCGAGGCCTCTCTCCTTGGCGTGAAGGGGGCCGGCCGTGTTCCCACTGCGTCTCCCCTCTACCCGGCTCTGCGTCCTGATCCCCTCTTAGGAGGACGCCAGACTGAGGATTAGGACCCACCCGCGTAAGCTGCCTTCACCTTAAGCACCTCTTCAAAGGTGCCACCCGTGAGCACAGCCTCACACTGAAGACCTGGGGGACGGGACTTCAACCTGTGAGCCTGGGGGGACACGTTTCAGCCGCTAACAGTCAGCTGCAGGGAGAGAGGGAGCTGGCGCTATGGGGAAGTGAAAGCGGCAGGGAGGAAAGCTCCCCTGTGCCCCTCTTCTTTCCCCGTCTCCCAGGCCCCCGAGGCACACTCCAGCCACTTCTGTGCTGAGCCCGGTGGTAATCTCAGTCCCGAGGACCCCTCCTTCCGGCCCCACGGGCAGGGCACTGACCAGTGTGGCCGCGCGGTCCTGGGCGGCTCCCGGCGCAGTGCTGCACCACAGGCCTCGTCGTAGGTCACCAGCCCGTCCCTCGCTTTGTTCTCACTCACTGTCCTCGTTTCTTCCTGGGAGCTCTGCCTCATCCGGCCGTAGGTCAGGACCTCTGGAATACTCTGTCCCTTTTCCCGCCAACCCCTCTCAACTAATTAATACCATTTCACCCTTAAGACCTCAGTTCAAATGCCTCGGCCTGAAGAAGCTTTTGAAGACACACAGACAGACACACACGCACTAAACCAGGCCCTCGCCTATCATCTCCCCAGCTCCCAGCCTAACACTTAGCACCTGTGATGACCTACCTGCACTGTTATCATGCTATTACAGGTGTGTCTCTCCCACCAGACACACTGGTTCATAAGCAGAATCTGAGTCTGGTTTGCCCAGCACTATCTATCCAGCAGCTAGGGCAGGGCCTGGTACCTAGTAAGTGCTTGATAAATATTTGCTAGATAAAGAAAAGAATACATGAAGTGCAAGTTAGTGTAAATCAGGGGTCATGTGATCAGTGTTTGCTGAATATGCTCGCTCTGAGGGAGCGAAGTAGCAGCACCTAGACAGACAGATACACGCACAGGTATTAGACCTGGAACCAGCGGAGCCACAGCTAGAAAGCAGAAATTTATTCCATTAGGTCACAATTCTACAGGGATTAATCACACATGTCCACATGGAACTCCGTACATACTTATATATATAAAATCCACCTTCTGCAGGTATTTTTCAGCCCCTGGAAGCAAGTGTCTGCAGCCACCGCTCCCTGCGCCTCGCCCCACTGGTCCACCGTGGCGCCAAACCAGCAGGGATTCTTTACTCGCAGTAAAGAGCTGGTGGTTTCCAGTGGTGACGCCATCCAACACTCTTCCATTTGCTCCTTCGTATGAGGCAGGAAACACTAAAATTCTGGGAACAAGATGTGTGTCACACGTTGGAAATATTCGCATCTGCTGATAACACCCAGTGTCCCTGAGGTACACACATGAGGAAGCCACATGGCCACGACCTAACGGAACATGGGACATAACCAACCACCGAACTGCATCCCACGTGGTATCAGCACTGGCTTCCACCACACGTGGGAACAGGCTCTCACACCCCCGGGTCGAGTCAGAGCAGCTGAGGATCTAGGATTTATGATGTCATTCACCTCAGGGGACACCCCAGGGGCTGGCTGACAACTCCACGGGTCTGACTTTTAAAAGAAGCATTTTCTAGTTTGGGATTCGCAGATGCAAACTATTATATATAGGATGGATAAACAACAAGGTCCTACTGTAGAGCACAGGGAACTATATTCAATATCCTGGGATAAACCATAATGGAAAAGAATCTGAAAAAGAATGTGTATATATATATTTATATATATATATGTATAACTGAATCACTTTGCTGTACACCTGAAACTAACACAACATTGTAAATCAACCATACTTCGATAAAATAAATAAATTTTAAAAATAAAATAAAGTAAAAAAATAAAAGGAGCGTTTTCTGAAATGTATATATCTTTCAGGTCCTTGGGCTGTTTGTGTACCCCTGGTTGTTTTGACTATTTCAAAGTAGAAGGTACCAGTAATTGCTAATGAGAAATTATTTTAGACTTGGGGGGAAAGAAAGTGCTTTTGACAAGAATTACAGCATCTGCTCAACCCACATTACTGAATAATTTTGTTTGTTCACTGTCTTGTCCTCCACTCTCTGTGCCCCCCGCCCCCCGAAAGTAACAGACATGATCATCTCCTGCTTTTATTGGCCTCAACTACTTTATCCAGATTATAAAGCTCAAGCTCAATTGAGCTTCTTGGCAAGTAATTTTTCTCATGCCAAAGAAGAAACATAAAGCAAATCAGGAAAATCGTATCAGCCAGAATAATAATACTGACATCATCAAAATCACAGAATAATGTACCTAAGAAACGTGAAGCTCAACTTTGGGAGATTAGCAGTTCAAATAAGTGAACATTCCAACATCACATTGTCAGTTTCCACATCAGAAAGAAAACTTAAAATCCAAAGGACACTGAGCTGAATGCTTGAGCCCTCTTCTTAAATTCCTTTTTATCAGTAATCAAACATTCACCACATTCCTCACAACAGGTAAGGCAACGTGTCAACAACTGAGACACTTCTAGTCACAGCCAGAGGCTAGGCCTCTCCAGTCTAATTAACAAGGAAACAAAATCCCTCCAAGGAAGCAAATCTACCCCCTAATTAAGCGAAGCAGACTTGGGTCGGGTGTCTCAAAAACGATGGTTCTGAGGTTGAAATATTCATGAGTCCACAGATACTAATCGTGTAAACTCCATTAAAAGAAGAAAATCTAAGAAAACCCTATAAGCAGACCAATTTCAAAACTAGGGGGCTTCAAATAAGCAAAGAAAACCTCCAGAACCCAAAGTTCTCACTAACTTTAAAAAAAAAAAAATTAAATATGACTCAAAAGAAACCTGATAGCCTGGGGATAAAACTGTTTTCCAGCAATTAAAAAAACACTTTGCGTACTCTACATCTAGTGATGTAAATACATCATTTGTAAAAGATGAACTTGAGAAGAAAGGAATGCTTAGAAGGTAGTCATTCCCTACAGCTCCCAGAGAGCCACATCTGTGAATTTACACTAGTTAATGCCATCCCAAAGGGTTATTCCTACCTCACATGAAAAAAGTCAGTTTTGAGTGTTTACTACGAATTTTTGAAAAAAGAATTCTCATCCAGATTAACTGTTCTTTAAAAATAGATTCTCTCAGTTTGGCCAATTATCAAGATTGCTTCTTCCGACAAAAATGGAAGTGCTTTAATTATCGAATGTCCATAACTACTTTTTAGGTTTACAAAAATGAGAAAAGCATGTCTTAACTGGGGTGCGTCACAGGCAACATAATTTACATTTCTTCAAAATACCTTACCTTCTAGAAGTTTCAGTAGTGGTAACTACCCAGATATTTAGCCTCACTTCAAATTATTTCAACCCAAACCCAAAACCCAAGAAAAATCTTTCTGATGGAAACATTTCATTTCACTCCCTATAAAACCCAACATAAAGCTACATCTTCTGCTGTCTTAGCATGGCTCTCAATGACATTTTGTTGCTACAGCAACAAAACTCTGCTACCTGTGGCCACGATTCGTTAAGAATTCCTCCAACCAGAAAATTCTGTGCTGTGCATTCATAAAACCAATAGAATGGCTCCAAGCCACTTAAAAATTAAAGCTCCATGTCCTACTTGTGATCTACCCACACACATATTTATAACACGTCTACATATATGCACACATACATACATACTCATGGCTCTCCCAACACCATCGAAAAGGTAAAGCCACACCAAATTTCCATTTTAAACTCGGCATAAAAAACTTCTGTATTTTAGATTTCATTGAATAATTGCTACTGTTTCCCAAGATTTACCTTAAAACGTAATAGAGGCCCACCATCCGGGAGAGAATTTTAAAAACAAGAAGAATTATTTCTATCCAATCTCATTCCAAAAAGAAAAAAAAAAAAATTCCCAAGGCATAATCTCCTATCTGTTCCAGTAACGCGACTTCTTTAGCCATGAGCTGATTTAGGAAACATCCGAAGACTAAAGAATACACACTGGCCATCAGCACCGTCACCCACCGCACCGCCTCTTCAGGCTACTCACCCTCACCGGGGGGCTCCAGGCTTGCGCCCGAGGCTGCTGTCCACCCTGGGGGCAAGGTGGATCTTTCGAGCTACAAGTGGCCACAGCGCTGCTCGGAGCCCTCGAGGCGTTTGTGCAGTTGGGGCCACTGCCCCCCGCAGGGCCGGGTTTCCAAGGCCTCTGCTTGATGCCGTCCAGAAGTCTGACCAGCAGGATATTGCTTGGAAGCTGCTCCACGCCCGCGCCCACCAGAGTCCGGCACTCGGGGCATCTGAGTTCGTTGCGGGAACCGACGATACCCAGCAGGCACCGTTTGCAGAACGTGTGCTGACAAGGCAGGACCCTGGCAGAGACGTCGAGCCGCTCCAGACACACGGGACACTCCAGAAGGTCCAGAAGGGCCGACTCATCCATCTTCCTGTAGCTCACCGAGGGAGACGCTCCACGCGGCCCTGACAGTGGCTCATGTAACACCCATGTCAGACGCTGCTCTGGGGGCACCGGGGCAGGGGAAGAAAAGACAGAAAAGTATGATCATCGGGGGAAAGGTGCAGAGGAGAGCCAGGAACCAAACAGCACACAGAAGCGCTGCCTCTGAAGAGCGTAGCTCTGCTCTGGAATATGGGGCCTGAACTCCAGCGTCAACAATTTAAAACAAAATAGGCTTTCTAAGCAATTCAAAATGAATCCGGAAAGGTATCTAGTTCAGTGCGCAGAAAGAGCTACCAAGTACTATTCAGGACTCTTGCCGTAAATAGGATTTATGAAACGTAATAAGAACATAATTTCTTCGGCTATCAAAGTGAAATCTGCTGCCTTAGTAAAGTCCTCAACTCACCTGAGAAGGTGAAAGTGGCAAATGAACGTTTCCTCCACCTGAAATTCCTTTTCAATCCCACCAAGTTCCCAGTATTTAAGCCACTCTGGTGGTTAAGAAACCGCGCCTCATGTGATTTCTGTGGCACATGGTCCCAATATTAAATACATATGTTTCTTCGCTGCTCTTAAAAATAGAACTGTTTAATCCTGCCCAACCAAAACGAGACGAAGGTTCACAATTCTAAGCAACACACTAAAGATGGGCCTGAAAGCAGCTCAAATATAACAGCACCCATCAGGGCAGCGGTTGCCAAACTCAGAAACGATTTCTGAACGGCCTGTGTTAATCCCATTCAGAAAATCTGGCAAAATTATCACCCAAAGAATTTGAGAATGGAATGCTGGACTGAGAACCGAGGGCTTAATATGAAAAAGGGGCCATTCAGGAAAAAGCGTTCAAACCAGAGCCTGCACCGCTCTCCCCTACCCCCAGTTCAGTGTGGACGTGTCCAGGGGAACCGGGTGGCGTTGTGGACGTCGGCAGGAACTGCTGCCCCTGACGGCGGGGCGGGGTCGGCCGCCCCTCTGCTCGCCGCAGGTACTGCGGGCCCGCGTGGACGCCGGTCCAGGTGCCGGGCCGCCGGTGTAGACGCGCCCACGGCCAGGGGCGGGCGCCTCCCGCGCAGACGCCGGGGCCAGGGGCCAGGGGCCGCCCGCGCAGACACGCCGAGGCTGGTGCCGGGAGCCGCCCGCGCAGACACCCCGGGGCTGGTGCCGGGAGCCGCCCGAGTAGACGCTCGCCGGGGCTGGTGCAGGGGGCCGTCCGCCTAGACCCCGGGCCAGGGCCGGCAGGGCCGGTGGGTCCCCCCGCCTCCTGGCCGCCGCCCCGCGCCCACGGGAAGTTTCGGGAGCTCAGGACCGCCCGCAGGCAGCGTCGCCAGGTCCTCCCGCCGTGCGCCCGGGCGCGCGCCGCCGCCGCAGTGACCCGGGCCGGGCCGGGCCGCCCCGCTCCGCTCCAACCCGGCCCGGGGGGCGGGGGCCCGGGGACTCGGGGCCGGGGGCGGGTCCTACCTCCGCGCGGCGCCCTCTTTGTCCGCACGCCCCGCGCTCTCCCGCTCACCAGCCTCGGACGCCGCGGCCGCACCGGGCTCCGCTCGCCGCCTGCGCGCTCCCGCCGCCGCCTGCCGGGCCCGAGGGAGGAGGAGGGGAGGGGCGAGGAGGGAGGGGATGGGAGGGGCGAGGAGGGAGGGGAGGGAGGGGAGGGGAAAGGAGGGGGAGGGGAGGGGGAGGAGCAGGGGAGGAGGAGGGCGGAGAGCAGAGACGGAGGAGGAGGAGGAGGACGGACGGGGGAGGCCTGCCGCCCGCCTCCCGCGCCCGGGCGCTGCCGGGGTCCAGGGTAGGTCCCGGGGGCACGGGGAAGGGGAACTGAGTGTCCGCCGCCGAGGCTGGGAGGACGGCCGAGTGGGGACGCGCTGCCCGCAGAGGAGGAGCGGGTGCCACCCGGTACCCCGGACACAGACCCGGGCGCGAGCCTCGGGACCCGGCCCAGGACCCGGAAGACGGGGTCGACGGGAAGCCCGGCCCGGAGGCCCGTCCTACCCGCCCGCGACCCGGGGGTCAGCCTGGCCCGGGGCCCGTGTGGCCCGAACCAGCCCCGCGGCCTCTGGGGGGCCCCCCGCACACACCTGTAAAGCCAGGCACACACCTGTAAACCCAGGCACACACCTGTAAACCGAAAGGTCCTTTGGAAAAACACGTGTCCACAAGTTTGGGGGTTTGTTTCTCAGCCTCAGTTTAGCGGTAAAACAAGTTAAAATTTTGTCATTGATCTCAAAATTGTCATTTGATTTGCATTTGCCATCCACATAACAAAAATTTTTCCCAAATACCCTCCTCAAAGGTGTGCAGAAAATAAGGAGAAAGGGTGACAGATACGCCTTTTCGAGAAACCAATGGCCGACCTCTAACCAGCCTGACCATTTGAAGGGAGTTGATGATCGTCTAGTCTCCAGCCAGGGCCACAGCGAAACCAGTGCAGACAAATGAGATTCACCTGAGTAAGGAACCGCTGTGACACTACAGCTATCTCTCCCTCACTGTGTGCAGTCACCCGCTCCACACTGGAGATGCGGTCATCTAGTCCTCACTGAAACTCTGTCCATCTTCCCTCTTTAGCTTTGTGCTAATGGATGAATATGTGGACAGCCCTACTGTATGAGTACCAGAAAGGATAGCCCACTTCCCCTCCATTAGAAGTGAGCAAATACATATATAGAGAATGGATAAACAACAAGGTCCTACTGTATAGCACAGAGAACTATATTCAATATCCTGTGATAAACCAGAATGGAAAAGAATATGAAAAAAGAATATATATGTATAACTGAATCACTTTTCTGTACAGGAGAATTAACACCACGTTGTAAATCAACTATACTCCAATTTAAAAATATTGATAAAAAAAAGAAGTGAGCAAATACACATGCATTTGAGTTGAGAAAGACAAAGGGAGAAATGATCAGAATAGAGCATTTTTAATCCAGTAATCCACCAACAAGTCACTCTAAAAGTGACTGCTTAGCCCATAAACTTCTGCACCTGCAACTGCGTGCCTGAAGGGGAGGCTGATTGGAAGGTCACAGTCAGTAAACAGATAAACATTATTATATGCCATTTACACTTATTAAAACCAAAACTCAAATAGGTTCACTCATCACAATAAGCCACGTTGGACCAAGACTCAACCTCATGTCTGGATTCCAAGTCCAGTTTTCTTCCCACCATCCCAAGGACCTCTTTCACAGGTCACCTCAAGCAAACCCGAATGCTCTTTGTGTCCTCCAAGGGAAAGCTGACAGTTAACCAGGTAATGACTCTGGAGACCAAGGGACAATTTTACTTTATTTTGGTCTTATTTTGGTTGCTTGTTTGTATGTAGAGAAGAGTACACAAGGTCCTGGGTGGAATGGTCCAGCT
Source organism: Balaenoptera musculus (assembly GCF_009873245.2). Lineage (NCBI taxonomy): Eukaryota > Metazoa > Chordata > Mammalia > Artiodactyla > Balaenopteridae > Balaenoptera > Balaenoptera musculus. The sequence goes on from NC_045790.1 coordinate 2,183,436, forward strand.
TTTGAAACTCCAGACCAGAAAAAGCCTAGTCGCACCCATTATCAAAGACCTGGAGACTGCGTCCAGGGTTCCAGGATGGAAGAAGCTCTGACGAATGTCACCTGGGACATGGCTCAGTTCTTTCAACATCCCCGCTGCTCATTCACTCTATTTTTTAGAATGCAACTCTTTTATTAGCTTTAATTACTCCAACTGTACAATGAAGTTTTAGGCAAATTACTTGAACTTCTTGAGCCATCTTTCCTCTGTCAAATGGTGAAAAAAATCATACCTTTCCTAGACTGTTGTTGAGGATTCTATGAGACAGTGCACTGGTTCTTTGTAACCTGTACATCTCTTTTAAAGGAAGGTATCATCATTATCTTTATCAGCCAAGAATTACCTGGGAAAAGTTATACTGGGCAAAATCCTTTCTTCCCAGGGTCTTTAAAAAGTCTTCAACAACACTAATAATTGCAGAATACTGTCGAGAGAATACTACAGCTGAAGGGAGAGTTGGGGAAAGAAAAACATGTTCACCTGACCATTTCTGGGAACTGAACCTGAAGGAAAGAATGTACACATGATATATTCATGGCCCCTGTGACTTTGAGCAGATACATGAAAAATAAACACACCCTGACATGATAATGGTAGCTTGGATTTATACAGTCCTTGTCCAACCAAGACTTCAAAGTGCTTCCCTAAACGCTATCTCATTTATCTTCTCAGCAACCCTCTGAAGCAGTGAAGACAGATATAATCATCCCCATGTTGCAGACGGGAAATAATGAGGTGTCGAGAAGTTACTGCTCGTAGTGATGACGTGCTGACACAAATCAGACTTTTCAGTTCCCAGTCCAGAGTGCTTTTTGGTAAGCTCTGGTACCGTGCTTACACACACGTATACATACGTGTGTCTGATGATCATCTACCTTCAAAACTAATTCCTCCTCCAACCCGCCTACACTGTTGGTGGGAATGTAAAATGGTGTAGCCGCTGTGGAAAACAGTATGGAGGTTTCTCAAAACACTAAAAATAGAACTACCATATGACCCAGCAATTCCATGCCTGGGTATTTATCAAAAAAAAAAATGATAAAAATGAAAACCCTAATTAGAAAAGATTCTGCACCCCAATGTTCATAGCAGCTCTATTTACAATAGCCAGGACATGGAGGCAACCTAAGTGTCCATTGACAGATGAATGGATAAAGACGATGTGATATATATATATATATATATATACATATATATATATATATATAATGGAATATTAATATAATATATTATAATGTATATTATACATTGTATATAATGGAATATTAATCTAATATTATATATTACAATATAATATATATAGGAATATATATGTAATGGAATATTACTCAGCCATAAAAAAGAATGAAATAATGCCATTTGCAGCAACATGAATGGACTTGGAGAATATTATGCTAAGTGAAATAAATCAGAGAAAGACAAATACTGCATGATATCACTTATACGTGGAATCTAAAAAATACAACAAACTAGTGGATATAATGAAAAAGAAACAGACTCACTGACACAGAGAACAAACTAGTGGTTACCCGTGGAGAGAGTGAAGCAGGGAGAGGCAAGATAGGGGTAGGGGATTAAGAGGTACAAACTATTAGGTATAAAATAAGCTGCAAGGATACCTTGTACAACACAGGGAATATACCCAGTATTTTATAATAACTATAAATGGAGTATAACCTTTAAAAATTGTGAATCAGTATATTGTACACCTGTAACTTATATGTTGTACATCAACTATACTTCAATAAAAAATATTAGAAGCCTCAACTTGTAACCAGCCTTCTTTAAAATTAAAATGAATCAAAATTCAATGATGTGTGATGAGAAACATTAAAAAGACATAAACTAAAAAAAAAAAAGACATAAACTAATTCTTCCAACATAAATACATTAAGAAATCAAGAATTGTGCACCATTAGTTACCACCTCAGAAAGTTAAAGAAAAGAAAGTTATAAAACATTTATGGGGCGTCCCTGGTGGTGCAGTGGTTAAGAATCCGCCTGCCAATGCAGGGGACACGGGTTCAAGCCCTGGTCCGGGAAGATCCCACATACCGCGGAGCAACTAAGCCCGTGCGCCACAACTACTGAGCCTGCACTCTAGAGCCTGCGAGCCACAACTACTGAGCCCACGAGCCACAACTACTGAAGCCCGCACGCCTAGAGCCCGTGCTCTGCAACAAGAGAAGCCACTGCAATGAGAAGCCCGCGCACCGCAATGAAGAGTAGCCCCCGCTCGCCACAACTAGAGAAAGCCCTCGGGCAGCAACAAAGATCCAACCCAGCCAAAAATAAATAAATAAATTAATTAATTAATTAATTTAAAAAAAAAAACAAAAAAACATTTATGTTTCAGTCATTCCACAAGAACCTAATAACCAAAGAGACACTTTGGAAATCATCCAGGTGAGGCAAAGCTGTACTTGACCTGTTTATTATTACTGGGTTAACAATTCTTATCTATGTTTATTGATATTTAATGACAAATTGAAAAACCTACGTAACTTTTTCAACAAATATTTGTGTAATTTCCCAGAAATTTCACACTTGATTTTAAGTTTTGTGGTTAAACAAAAAGCTTGTAGGGACTTCCCTGGTGGTCCAGTGGTTAAGAATCCTCTTTCCAATGCAGGGGACACGGGTTTGATCCCTGGTCCGGGAATTAAGGTCCCACATGCCGTGGGGCAACTAAGCTCCTGTGCCACAAATACTGAGCACGTGAGCCACAACTAGAGAGAAGCCCGCACGCCACAATGAAAGATCCCATGTGCCACAACTAAGTTCCGATGCAGCCAAAAATAAATAAATATTTAAAAAAAGAAAAGCTTGTAAGACGTATTTGTTAAAAGTAACTTCATTTGATTCATAATAAATATTTATTACAGAAAAAAAAAACTAATTCCTTGTCCAGTTGCAACAATATTGGTAAATAGCAGCATGATTTATTTATCCGGGGTTTAAACCAGGAACCCAGGGGTCATCATGATTTCTCCCTTTTCCTCTCTACCGCTCTCCATCAACAAGTCTGCCTGCTATACCCCCAGATATATTTCAGTTTCTACCCACTTTGTCATCTCTGCACCCTTCTTTCAGCTGTCACCGACCTTGGCCTCTGCGCCCCCTCACCAGCCTCTCTGCCTCCAATCCTGCCTTCATAGTCTGCCCTGGATGTAGTGACATTCAGAGCAAGCTGCAAAATACGCACAACATCGTGTCACTGCCTTGCTGAAAACTCATCAATTTCTTCCCATCACACTTGGAATAAACCTCAGACACCTTTCACGTCTGACAAGTCCCCATGTCGCCTGGTCCCTGGGCTAGCAAGTTCTGTACCATGTCACCCCCGTTATCTGTATAGTACTTTTCACAGGCTAAGCTTTCATTTCTTTCTTATTGCCTATCTCCCTCACCTGAATACAAGCTCCCTGAAGCGGACCGGGGCTGTCTTCTTCACCATGGGATCCTTGACAGCAACTCATAGTGGCGGCCAGAGGAAAATTCTCGAATAAGAATGAATCGAGTAAGGGGTTGTATGTACTGCCCAAAGCTACAAATACACTTACTACTTCATGGCCCTATGGATAGGAAATCAGGCAGACAGTGCTCCAAATTCCACTGAGTGGTTCTTATAATTGATCAATCAATACATTTTTAGGTAGAAAATGAGGACGGGTGGTTCTTCCTCTTATGTTTCACAGGGAAGCTGTAGAAGTAGCCAAATGGCAGCTATGTAACCCAGAACATAAATGTGATGCTGGTTTATCTTTGTTCTGGGTCTCAGCTAATGGTGTCACCGTTGACCTAGTTCCCCGAGGAAGCAAGAAAATGGAGCGCTGTCTTCACTCCTTCCCACACCTCCCATCCAGACAGGTGATCCAGAGATCATCAGAAGGGGTTCCCAGATCTGTCCCTTCCTCCCAATCATTATTTCAGATCTGTTTATCTCCTATCTGGGCAATAACTACCTTCCCTGATTACTTGATTCTGGAGAGACCACTAAAGTCAGGGCTCCCCCATCTACTAACGGGGTGTCCCCAGGCAAGTTTCTGGTCTTCTGTGCCTGCGTCCCCCAGAAAAGGGGGCATAATACTCCTCCCTACCTCAAGGTTTTTGTGGCAGTATTACATAAGTTAGTAAAAATACAGTGCTTGGAACTATGCCCAACACATGGTAAGTGCTTCATAAATGATAGTTAATATTATACTTTTCTTTAGGACCTGGATTCAACCTTGAATCCACTACCTGTTAACTGAACAACTTTGCAAAGTTCTTTAATTTTCTGAGTTTCGACTTCTGTATCTATAACAAATGGACATGATGTCATCCTTTGAAAGTCTGTTGTAAAAAAAATATCGATGACAAAACTGGTTGAAAAATCTAGCACAGCACATTTCTAGCACGTTGTGAGGACTCAAAATTTTGTTCCCTGCTTCTTCTTCTGTGTATCTGTTTGCATCTGTTCCACATAATGATGGAGTGGATTGGATTATCTCTAAGGTTCTTTCCAGCATTAAACATTTATCTCCATCCTAATTGCATAAAGGACATCTAAGGGCAATGGAATCCCCATGGAAAAAGGCAAGTGGTCCTGGGGCACTGGAGTTGTCAGGAAACAGGGCTCTTAGCAGCTCAAGGAAGGCAAGCCCGGAGGAGGTATTTCGGTCTCAGCAGTGGGAAGGTGGTGCAAACGCCACTGTCTGGCAAGAAGTCTGAGCAGATGGAGTATTTATAGGCCCTCCCCGGGGACTTCAGCGCAATCAGAGTGGATGCTGGGCCCCCGGGGACTTCAGCTCAGTCAGAATGGATGCTGGGCAGTGAGACCGAGGAGTGGGTGCAGAACCGCATCTTCCTCCATCATCCCTGACACAGGGTTGCACGTCTGAGGAGGTGCTTGACAGCCAAATACCTGGGGGAGCTGGAGCTCTCTAAATGCCTCTAATTCTAACCCAGCCTTCCGGGAGCGGGTCCTGAGGTGTAGTGCGGCCAGAATCACCTGCAGAGCTCATTAAAAATGCAAATGTCCCAGCCTTGTACCTAGAGACACTCCCTCGGTAGGTCCAGCATGGGTTCAGGAATCAGGCGATTCTCACATAGTGATGCTGGGACCACAATTTAGGAAAGGCTAACCTAGTCACCCAGAGCTGATTAGAGAAGCTAGTCCATCGAGGGCCATCTGGGCTTTGGTTAATATAACCAAGGAAGGATATGGGAGCTCCAGCCATTGCTGGTTTGCTGGGGCAACAGGAGAGACCCTGCGTGTTGCAACCTTCCTTCATTCTGGTTGGCCCCCCTTCCTGCCCACCCCACCATCCGGGGCTCAGCCTCTCCTCTTAATAAACGCTGCACGGATTTATAAAGAATATTGGTTTAGGGACTTCCCTGGTGGCTCAGTGGTTAAGAATCCGCCTGCCAATGCAGGGCACACGGGTTCGAGCCCTGGTCTGGGAAGATCCCACATGTCGCGGAGCAACTAAGCCCGTGCGCCAGAACTACTGAGCCTGCGCTCTAGAGCCCACGATCCACAACTACTGAGCCTCCGTGCCACAACTAATGAAGCCCGCACGCCTAGAGCCTGTGCTCTGCAACAAGAGAAGCCACTGCAATAAGAAGCCTGCACACCGCAATGAAGAGTAGCCCCTGCTCGCCACAACCAGAGAAAGCCCACGTGCAGGAACAAAGACCCAACACAGCCAAAAATAAATAAACAAACAAACAAACAAATAAATAAATAAATAAAAATTAAAAAAAAAAAGAATATCAGTTTAAAAGGGAGCCAGAAGATTAGCTTTCCCAGAGAAATACACATGGCTGGCCCCGAGTTACCCCAGGACCCAAATGTGGACCAGGGTCACCCATATCAAGCCTCAGGAGGTCCTGCTGCTTATACTGTGAAACTTGTATGAAAGCACACAGGAGCACTGGGTGCGCGAATATACTGCTGACGTAAGTTCAAAGATAAACGTAACCTCTGTGAAGAAAATGTAATAGGATGGCTTCCTTTCTATGAAAAATACTTTCTCTTGTCAAGCTCCATTCTCGTTTTAAAAGTTTAATCCTTGAAGTGGTCTTTTTGCTTCTAAGCAGTCTTCGCCCAGCCCAAACTATTAGAGAATATGCATCACTTTATCTCACCATCTCCAGGAAATGAAATCCCATCATCTTTCTTGGCAACCCATCTTTATATATTAAAGGTTGTTTATCAATTTTCAGACTTCTTTTTCTCTGTTCAAATTAAATATAAATGTTGACTTTTCTAATGGCATTTAAATAGGTCAGCTTAAACACACACACAAGAATGAATTCACGGGAGATTCATGATGTATGACCCAGGTTTCTGTTTTCAATATAATATTGGGTGAAAGATGGGCCTTTCTCCATTTACTCTCCCTAATTCACATGTACACTCAGACACAAGCCTATATTCTGTGATCTCGAAATGAGTGGAAATGATCCCATCATAACATTTGCTTTTGTCTACAGCTAACACGTCTCCTTCCCTCTTTCTTGCCCCTAAATAAACGTGAGTTTATCCATGTTCTTTTTAATTTAATTTAATTTATTTATTTATTTTTGGCTGTGTTGAGTCTTCATTGCTGCACGCCGGTTTTCTCTAGGTGCAGTGAGCCGGGCTACTCTTCGTTGCGGTGCGCGGGCTTCTCATTGCGGTGGCTTCTCTTGTTGCGGAGCACAGGCTCTAGGCACGCAGGCTTCAGTAGTTGTGGCACACGGGCTCTAGAGCGCAGGCTCAGTAGTTGTGGCTCACAAGCTTAGTTGCTCCGTGGCATGTGGGATCTTCCCGGACCAGGGTTCGAACCCGTGTGCCCTGCATTGGCAGGCGGATTCTTAACCACTGCGCCACCAGGGAAGCCCTATTCATGTTCTTAAAAGCATAATTATCATGACACCAGATACTAATGGTGCTACGCTTCAAACCTGTTCTTCTGAAAACTTGCCTGAATTCAGTAAGTGATTTTCCTCCTTTCGCTGAAATCAGATTCCTCACTAATTTTCTGTGCCTCAGTCTCCTCGACCAACAGTGCCAGAATTTTCACCCCAACATTTCACATTGTTCCTTAGAATTTCTGTCCTCAAAGCGTCTCGTGCACGTTCTTCCTTTTTTTAAAAATTTTGGGTAATGTGTGAATCAGGCAAGCATATAAAGCTTAAAAGGGCAATGTGAAAATCTTTTTTTAAAGTAATAAACATAATTTTTAAAATTAAATTTCCATCATCCTTTAATGCCACATAGGTTAATCTGATGAAATACCTAATAAATTTATTACAAACACTGCCCATGTAAATTACATAATGTATAATAAAAGTACTGAATAACTCATCTAAAATGTGTTAATGGTTGATATTAATGAATTAGACCTAAGCATGGCAAAACAGAAGATGTTCTTAATCATCTCACTCAATTTAATCTCTTTTCCTTGTGACTCAAAATGAGTGGCTCCAATAAATAAATAAATAAATAAGAAAAACATGAGTGGCTACAGAGCTTTTTAAAAAATAGGACACCAAGAGTGTGTCAGTCCACTTGCCATTCTCTCTCTGTGACAAGGTTGTGGAAGACTAAAGATTAACATAATTTCCCTGTTTTCCATGATGCTTTTATGCAAAAATGACGATTTGCATAATTTCTTTTCAGTGTCAATTGAATTTCTGAAGCTCTTTTTCAAGCAAACTTCCACATGTCTCCAGCGTACACCATCTGTCTCATCTCTCTTTCTCTCTTTTTTTTAAGTATTACAATTATCTTGTAACAGTAGCTGTCAAATCTTTATTCCCCAAGGATTCTTTCTTTTGATAAATGAAAAGGAACTGTATACACTGTTATGTGTGGTTGTACGAATGTGCCACGGGTTCAGGAAAGGTTAGATGTTCAGAGCAGTTACCGCTACACTGACATATTGGGGGAAATGTGATCAGGTAAGCTGACTAGAGATTTTCAGTCAGATTCTTTACTCCAGGAAAATGAAGCAATGTTTAGTCAAAAGGTGGGGAGGTCTTAAAGCAAGAAAGAATTTGAAAATAGTCTTTCCAAGAGTTCTGTGGCCCATACTCCAAGCATTAGAAAAAATATGGAAAAAGGAGGATGGCCTTACTCAGAGGCTGCAAATTGCTTATAAAGCCTATTGGCATTTGCAGATGGTTGATGCTTTTACTGGGAAATCAAGTTTTATATTTATACAGTAAGTGTACTCAGTAGGAACTTCCAGGAAATCTCATGGATTGCCAAGAAAAAGTCCATATTGAAGTATTATTTTGAAAAAAAATTCTGCCGAAAACATTTAAAAGCCTTTTTAAAATTGACGTGTGTGAGGAAATGCAATAGATAGAACTTACATAGGACTCAGAATTTACAACCAATATATTTTATAGCATTTCATAAAAATTTTACTTGCAACTTGATTGCGACCAATTTGTACAGATGTAATTACTGAAATTTAGTAAGAAGCTTCAAAGTACAGTTAAAGCTTCAGCTATCCAGAATTCTTGAAAAATGGGTCACTCTGGAAAACCAACTTTTTTTTTTTTTTTTTTTATAAATCTGATTCTTTTTTTTTTTTTTAATTAATTAATTAATTTATTTATTTTTGGCTGTGTTGGGTCTTCGTTTCTGTACGAGGGCTTTCTCTAGTTGCGGCGAGCGGGGGCCACTGTTCATCGCCGTGTGCGGGCCTCTCACCATCGCGGCCTCTCTTGTTGCGGAGCACAGGCTCCAGACGCGCAGGCTCAGTAGTCGTGGCTCACGGGCCGAGTTGCTCCGCGGCATGTGGGATCTTCCCAGACCAGGGCTCGAACCCGCGTCCCCTACATTGGCAGGCAGACTCTCAACCACTGCGCCACCAGGGAAGCCCTGGAAAACCAACTTTTATCTGGAAGAAAATACTTGAGAGATAGTATAACTTTCCCTGATTTTTGAAATAAAAAACATCAGAGAGCACTCGCTTCGGCAGCACATACACTAAAATTGGAACGACACAGAGAAGATTAGCGTGGCCCCTGCGCAAGGATGACACGCAAATGCGTGAAGTGTTATATATTTTTCTACCAAGCGTAAAATAGCTAGCTAGTGGGAAGCAGTCTCATAGCACAGGAAGATCAGCTCAGTGCTTTGTGACCAGCTAGAGGGGTGGGATAGGGAGGGTGGGAGGGAGGGAGACGCAAGAGGGAAGAGATATGGGAACATATGTATATGTATAACTGATTCACTTTGTTATACAGCAGAAACTAACACACCATTGTAAAGCAATTATACTCCAATAAAAACGTTAAAAAAAAAAATCAGAGATTAACATTTACAGATGACTCCAGGCCGTCATTACAAATATCAGTAATTGTACACACAGAATAGTTAGGACCGTGGACTCAGACAGACTTCGATTTGAGGGCTTTGGAAATGTTTACTTATGTGACTTCAAGGAAGTTATTTAGCGTCTGTCAGATTTAGTTTCATCATCTGGAAAATGGAGATAATGGTACCAACCTCACAGTTTTCTGTGAAGCTTAAAAGACAGAAGACATTTGAAGCGCCTGGTGTATTTACACAGCACTTAGTAAGAGGTCAGTAAAGCTTCAGCAGTCTTATCAGTAGTAATAGTGTTGACATGATTATTTTATTTTATTTATTTATTTTTTATTATTGAAGTATAGTTGATTTACAATGTTGTGTTGGTTTCTGGTGTGCAGCAAAGTGATTCAGTTACATAAATATACACTATATTTGTATGTGTGTATATATACATATATATTTATATATACTTCTTCATATTTTTTTCCCATTATAATTACAGGGTATTGAATATAGTTCCATGTGCTGTATGGTAGGACTTATTGTTTTTCTATTTTATATACAGTACAGTGTATCTGCTAATCCCAAACTCCTAATTTATCCCTCCCCACCCTTCCCCTTTGGTAACCAGAGTTTTGTTTTCTAGTCTATTTCTGTTCTGTAATTAAATTCCTTTGTATCATTTTTTTAGATTCCACATATAAATGATATCATATGGTATTTGTCTTTCTCTGTCTGACTTACTTCACTTAGTATGATCATCTCTAGGTCCATCCATGTTGCTGCAAATGGCATTATTTTATTCTTTTTCATGGCTGAGTAGTATTCCACTGTATATATGTACCACATCTTCTTTATCCATTCATCTGTCGATGCACATTTAGGTTGTTTCCAGGTCTTGGCTGTTGTGAATAGTGCTGCAATGAACATTGGCGAGCATGTGTCTTTTCAAGGTTTGGTTTTCTATGGGTATATTCCCAGGAGTGGGATGGCTGGGTCATAGGGTAGCTCTGTTTTTAGTTTTGACATGATTGTTTTACACTGAGGTATTTAGGAGCACTTTTTCTTAATAACATCAGAATTCTATGTCTTAAGTCTTGCATTTAGCTTTTTTGTTTTTGTCTTTCTTCTCTTTCTCTTGGCACCAGAAGCTGCCCAAACCTCTAATGGTGAGGGTTGGAAGTCAGAGGGGTTAGGGGACGGGGCGAGGAGGACAACCCACAGCCCTGCTCTGTTGGCGCCCTTCCTGCTCTGAGCTCCAGACCCGTCTCCCAGGACCTGATTCTTTGCTGAGAGCCGCCCCTGAGTCTAAACGTCCTTGACCTCTGATGCTCGCCTCTCACACCGACTCTTCCTCCCCTGCTCCCCACCCCCTCACCCGCCTTTGGTAAATAAGCGTCACCTGTGGATTTTGTCTTACACTGCCCTTGGACCTCTGTCTGCACAGATACTTTCCTGAGTGTGCCTGTCACCCGTCCAGCCTGCTGCTGCTGGCTCTGGCTCGGCCTCCTCAGCTGGGGCAGTGGATCTACAGACTCTTACCTCCCACTGTCTCACAGTAGCCATCTTTCTCGATTAATTTATCCAAACAGCTGGCGCCTCAGCAATCAATTAACCCAGATTGTAAGGACTGTGTGCAGAGCAATAGAAATTAGTCAGAATGGAGCAATACCACCGAAACTCATCTTCTCCTTCTTATCTGTACCCACCCGTCTCCCAAACCAATGTACGGTGCTATAACCACGTGGGTGAGCATGCATATTTTTCTACTTGCTCATGTAACCATACATAAAATGGCTACATGTATTGGGAAGTTAGCTTTGTTGAAAACATAGGATTATATCTTACATATTTCTCTGCATCTTGCCTTTTTTCCCGCTACAAATACATTGTAGGAATCCCTTTTAGTCAGCTGGCAAAGAGCTTACATTCTTTATCATGGTTGCATAGTTTTCCACGGGATGCTTGTATCCCAATCATTTTCCTATTAATAATCATTTACTGTTCTGTTTTTGCTACTAAAAACAAAGCCGCAATGAAGATTCTTGTCTCTATATCCTGATTTACAGAATAGATTCTCCAGGATGGAATTTCTGGGTCAAAGGAAATGCATTAAATAATTTTTAAAATTGAGATATAATTGACATATAATATTGTGTAAGTGTGAGGTGTACCACGTGTTGGTTTGATACACGTGTATATCGCGATATGATTCTCACAGTGGCGTTAGCTAACACCTCTGTCATGTCACGTCATCATCATTTCTGCTTTGTGTTGAGAACAATTAAGACCTAGTCTCAGTAACTTTAAAGTTTATAATACAGTGCTATTGACTAGGATCACTGTGTATTAAATCTCCAGAACTTATTTCTCTATTAGCTGTGATGGAATACCCATTTTTAACAGACATTGCCAGATTTCACTCCACAAAAACTAAACAATCTAGATTTCTACCATCAAAGGATGAAAATACTCACTCCACATCTCCAAGTCACACCTTCTGGCTGCCACTCTTTAAAATCTGTGTCATTATGATAGGCGCCTTATGATAGGTGGCCAATATTTTAATTGCTTGTCCCTGGCAATGATGAGGTAACCTCTTCTTGTTTGTTTGTTGTCCCCTTGCCATGTGGGTTTTCTCTCATTTCCTCTGTATCTTATCAGTTTAATCAGAGCCCCTAGTATGTTAAAATTTTAGCTCTTCTGTGAAGTTGGTGCTGTTCAGAGTTTTCCCAATTGCTAGTCTTTTCACTTTCTATACAACTTCTCAATTTTGTTTAATTTTGAAACGATCTCAAATTTACAGAAAAGTTGCAAGTGCAAGATAAAGAACTTTCACTTTCCTGAACCATCTGAGAGTGAGCTGCCGATATGATGCCCCATCACCTCACAGACGTCCTCCTACGAACCACAGCACAGCCATTGAGATTGGGCCGCTGGCTTTCAGACATCACCACCAGTGAGTCTGGTCGATCATCAGTAATAATAACAAGACCAAGGAGGAGAAGGGGGGGGGGGAGGAGCCAGCCCCGCAATGTCCTCTGGAGCAGAGATCCGTCTACTTCAGAATCACACTTTTCACATAGCTAGCACACCTCTTTACTCTCCTGCAGCTTGGAAATCATTCTCATTCTTGAATCCTTGAACTCTTCAATTCCCTTGAAGGTTACAGGCCAGATACTTTGTAGAACTGGGGTTTGACCCTATTCCGCATCATTAGAGGCGGGCTATGCCCCTTTGGAAGAAAATGCACGGAAGTGATGCTGTGTCCCCGGCCAGGCGTCCACCGGGGGCACACGAGGTGGGTTTGGGGATGTGCAGCTAGATGGCTTGTTTCAGAGGGTGTCGCCCGTGCTCTCCACTGCGGCGTTACATGTTCTCTCTCTAGTGTTTTCTTAGGAAGCATTTTGAGATGAAAGTATGCTCTTACTTCTCAAACTTGATGTGTATATGTACACACACTCTCATGGGTTTCAATTGCCTCCAGAGGGTTACAGGCGTTTCTATCATTAGCTGTTTTGATGCTTAATTTGTCCCCGATTTGTGGGCATCCTTCATGCTGGCTTCTGTGTCTCTGAGCTTCGGGAGCACTTCTTTGCTTCTGGGCACGGTAAGGCATTCCAGGTTCCTTCTGGACTCACTGGGCCTCAGCCTTGCAATCTCATTTCTCCAAGGAGCCCTGGCTCCTTTCAGGGGTGAATGGTTTTCAGAAACCAAGATCCTAATACTGCTGTGCTCGTTGCTTATGGAGTATCTCAGCCTCAGGCCACCTCAGTGGACCAAGGAGGAACACAGACACACACACACATATTTATTTCTATATCTGTATGTATGGAAATCCATGAGCTCAGGATACTTGCAATTCCAATCAGTACCACAGGGCTGATTCTATTTTCCCTCCTGTATGTATACCTCCCTCCACCCGATCCCCGTTTTCCTCAGCATGGATACTTCTTTGATGAGTCCTCCCGTGTGTCACCATCCCCGTGCCCTAGGCTGGCCCTGCCTCCTTGAGGATGCCCTCTCCCTGCCTCAGCTCTGGCCCCCTGCTCCCCACACTGGACACCCTCCCTGCCTAGCCCAGCCTCCAACCCCTCGGGCCAGGCCACCCTCTGACACCTGCACCAGGATGCCCTCCTCTGCAGACCCCCTCACCTGGCCTGGGTCCTGACGTCTCCGGTGTGAACCCTTCATCCAGACACCTTCCCTGCTCATCTCTGACCTGGTTGTCCCCCCCCACCGGTGGACAACTTCTCTGCCCTGGGCTGCCCTCCTGACACCTGCTCCAGCCTGCTACTCTGTCGAGACAGCGGCACCATCATCACCCCAGGCTCTGTCGCCTTGGCTGGGACACTCCTCTCCGCCCACGCCGTCCTCAGGTCGCGATAGCCCCAACCCATGGACACCCACCTCGCTCAGTTTTACCTAAAGCCCCTGGGACCGAATTGTTCAGGAAGGGAAGGGAGGGGGGAAGGGGAGGGGAGAGGAAAGAGTGCTTTATGGTTTTTTTCTATATTCAAATATGTCAGTCGTTTTAGTTACAGCTTCTAGGTTTTCTTCTTACTTAAAAGGTGTCCCCAGATTCTGGGTCACAATCCCCCTAAATCATCATCTCCTTCTTCTTCTCCTTCCTCTGTACACTGACGTCTTCACTCCAGCTGGCGCTTATTCATCTTTCATGACAGCATGTGGTTCGCCGTTTTATTCCAGACGGATGGCCGTTCGTGCAGCGTCGCTCATCTCCACATCCCCTCCAGGCGATACAGGAGGGGATTAGATTTCAGATGTGGGATTGAAGACAGTCAGTGCAGAGCTGCCAGGCCAGGCGGGAGTGCGGAGGGTGCTGCGTCCCCACCTCCCCTGCAAGTCTGCTGAAGCAAGCTTCAGGAAATACACTCGTAGTGGTGGACACTTGACGGAAAAGGATCCTGGCATTTCTCCCCCTGGCTGTGGGACCAGGCACGCATCGTGAAGCTCCGGGGTCTCTTGTGAATACAGCACTAGAGCTTGTCTAGTGCTGAGGGGTCTGCAGGGGGCAGGTGGGCTGGAGCAAGCCCTCCAATGGCCGGTGGGGGAGGCCAGCAGCAGAATAAGGAGTGTTTTCACCATCCCACAGTGAAAGGATGCTTCTGCTTTTTTCATAGAACCCTTAGTAGCAGGGCTTGGGTCATCTTGCAATGATTCCTTGAGAGAGAGCTGCTTGCCAGGGTGAATTGAATTCCAAAAAATCCCCACAAAACGAAAGGCAGAAGGCAGGGGTGAGGGATGGCTGGGGTGCCTCAGAGGTGGGCGGGCGAGTGCATCAGCTGCTCCAGGGAAAGATGCAGGTGTGGTGATCTCCTCGGGCATCTCCCAAGACTCCACACACCAGAGACAGAACCAGAACTTGAGAGCGTGTGTCAGGAGAGACCGAGGGAGAAGTACAAGTGGTGCCGGCTCCACGCGCTCACAGCCCCAGCTCTGGGGGGACTGGGGGCCTGGGGGGCAGGGCACAGGCGCAGTGGGCAGTCACGCCCCTCCCTCAGCACCGGTCCAGAGGGCAGTGAAGGGCCTGCCCCAGGAAGAGGGGAAAGCATGGACCTAATGAGATAGGTTTTTCACTTAGGTGGGATCAAACCGCCAGGTCCCTAAAGATGGGACCATTTTTAGAACGAAAGTGGGTGAAAAGCCATGGGAGCTACCAGAAATGTCACCAAGAGCAAGGCAATGTTTCCCACAAAAATGCGGAGGCAGTGGTGGGAGAGAGGGAAGCAGCTTCCTGACCGCGGCCCTCGGGCCAGCAGCTCAGATCACGGTCCTTACACGGGTTTTCGTGACTTCTCTCTCATTTCCCTCATCAGACCGGGAGCTTGTCTACTCAGGGGGTCTTTCTCAAGAGATCAGCTCTTAGATGGACTTACCTTTTCTACTTGTGTTGTTTTCTATTCATTAATTTCTACTTTAATCTCTTTTCCAATTTTTTGGGGGCGTTCATTTTATTGTGCTTGTTCTAATTTAGACTGAGCTCTAAGTTTATTTTTCTTCTTTCGTTAATAATAAGGCATTTAAGGCTATAAATTCCCAGTTGGAATAGTTTGAGCTGTGTCATGTATGTGTTGGTATGAAGTTTCCCCCATCGTTGCTTTGTACAATAGGTGATTTGTAACTTCAGTTTTATTTACCTTTTGATGAAGGGTGATTTAGGATATTGGTTCTTAATTTCTAAGTAATTAGAGGATTTTGGAAGGGATGGGAGTCCCTTTTCATTATTTATTCCTTTCTGAAAAATTACAGTCAGGTGGGCTTCCCTGTTGGCGCAGTGGTTGGGAATCCGCCTGCCAGTGCAGGGGACACAGGTTTGAGCCCTGGTTCGGGAAGATCCCACATACCGCGGAGCGGCTGGGCCCATGTGCCACAACTACTGAGCCTGCGAGTCACAACTGCGGAAGCCCATGCGCTCTAGGGCCCACGTGCTGCAACTACTGAAGCTCGTGCGCCTAGAGCCCATGCTCCTCAATGGGAGACGTCACTGCAACGAGAAGCCCATGTGCTGCAGTGAAGAGTGGCCCCGCTCGCCACAACTAGAGAAGGCCCATGCAGCAATGAAGACCCAAAGAAGCCAAAAATAAACTTAAAAAAAAATTACAATCAGGGAATGTGGATTATAAAACCTCTACTTTTGTGAATGACTTCATATATCTTATATATTATTTGGGACCAAAGACAAAATTAACTTTTATAGATGCTCCATTAAAATACAAAAGAGAGGTGGAATTAAGAAGGCAAAGTAGGAAGACCATGAGCTCACCTCCTCCCATGGATGCACCAAAACTACAAGTACATGTAAAACAACCTTTTCTGAGAACACCCTGAAGACAAACAGAGAGGTTCTTCTACAATTAAGGATGTAAAGAAAAAAACCGCATCAAGACAGGTGGAGGGACAGAGACATGATCCAGTCAGGACGCACAGCCCCACGGATGACCCAGGAGCAGAAGGTGATATCACAAACTCTGAGGTCCTCCCTAAGGAATGAGGGGTTCAAGCAGCACATTGGGCACCCCAGCCCTGGTGACCAGCACTGGGAAGATGAGCCCCCTTGATGGGTTTTGAAAGCCAGCAGAGCTTACAACTGGGAGAACTGGAGGGCTGTAGGAAACCAAGACTATAGTCTTAAGAGGCGTGCACACAAACTAACTCACTAGTCCCCACACAGAGGCAGCAGACGGAGAAGCACCTGGTGCCCTAGCCAGCCTGTCAGCTCTGGCTCCAGCTCTAGCCCACCCTCCACAGGCCCCAGGAGAAGCCCCACCCCACACTGGGCTACAGCTGCAGCCCCATCCTGCAAAGGCAGTGGCCCCCGGGACACCCTAGGAAAAGCCCCAACTTGTTCCCATTCAGTTCCAGCTCCTCCACCAAAGCCACCAGGCACACAGAGTCTGCATAGGGTCGCTCCCACACAAGGACACACCTTCAAGACCAGGAGACGTAACTGTTTTACCTAATTCATACAGACAAACACAGAAAATCAAACAAAATGAGAAGATAGAAGAATATGTTCCAAATTAAAGAACAAGATAACTCCAGAAAAAAGGGACTGCCCTGGTGGTGCAGTGGTTAAGAATCTGCCTGCCAATGCAGGGGACACGGGTTTGAGCCCTGGTCAGGGAAGGTCCCACATGCAGCAGAGCAACTAAGCCCATGCACCACAACTATTGAGCCTGTGCTCTAGAGGCCGCGAGTCACAACTACTGAGCCTGTGCTCTAGAGCCCATGAGCCACAACTACTGAAGCCCGCGCGCCTAGAGCCCGTGCTCCACAACAAGAGAAGCCACCGCAATGAGAAGCCCGCGCACCACAACGAAGAGTAGCCCCTGCTCGCTGCAACTAGAGTAAGACCACACGCAGCAACAAAGACCCAACACAGCCAAAAATAAATTAATTAATTAATTAATTTTTTTTAAAAAGGAAAGGCTTAAAAAATAAAGAACTCCAGAAAAAAATCTAATGAAATGGTGATATGAAATTTGCCTGATAAAGAGTTGAAAGCAATCGTCATAAAAGTGCCCACTGACTTTGGAAAAAATAGAGGTCATGGTGAGAACCTGAATAAAGAATTAGAAAATACAAAAGAAGACTCAATCAGAGCTGAAGAATAAAATAACTGAAATGAAAAATACACTAGAGGGAATCAACAGCATATTAGATGATACAGAAGAACACTTAAATGATCTGGAATACAGAATAGTGGAAATCATCCAATCAGAACAGCAAAAAAGAAAAATAAATTTTAAAAAATGAGGATAGTTTAAGGGACTTTTGGGACATCAGGTGTACCAACATTCATATTACAGGGGTTGCAGAGGAGAACAGAGAGAGAAAAGGGCACAACATGTATTTGATAAAATAATGGCTGAAAATTTCCCTAACCTGGGGCAGGAAACAGATATCCAGGTCCAGAAAGCACAGAGTTTCAAATACAATGGACCCAAAGAGATCCACACAAAGACATATTATAATTAAAATGACAAAAGTAAACAGAGAATTTTAAAGGCAGCAAGAGAAAATAAAGAGTCACATACAACAGAATCCTCCATAAGTCTATCAGCTGATTTTTCAGCAGTAACTTAGCAGGCCAGAAGGGAGTCGCATGATATATTTAAATTGCTGAAAGGGAAAAAACCTACAATCAAGGATACTCTACTTGGCAAGGTTATCATTCAGAATTGAAGGAGATATAAACAGTTTCCCATACAAGCAAAAACTAAAATAGTTTATCGTCACTAAACCAGCCTTACAAGAAATGCTAAAGGGCCATGTTTAAGCAAAAAAGAAAAGGCCATAATAAGACATAAGAAAATATATGAAGGAAAAAAATCTTGTTGGAAAAGGCAAATATATAGTAAAAGCAGTTGATCAACCACTTAAAAAGTCAGTATCAAGTTAAGAGACAAAAGTTATAAAATCAACTATAATAAGTAATAAAGGGATACACAAAAGGATATAAAATATGATGTTCAAAACATGAAATGTTGGGGGAGAGTTAAAAATGTACAGCTTTTAGAATGTGTTTGAACTTAAGTGACTATAAGCCTAAAACAAATACAATAATCCTAAAATTTGTATGGAGCCACAAAAGATCCCTAATAGCCAAAGCAATCTTAAGAAAGAAGAACAAAGCAGGAGAAGAATAGCAGAAGTTAGTTTCCCTAACTTCAAACTGTACTACAAAACCACAGTAATCAAAACAGTATGGTACTGGCTCAAAAACAGACATATAGATCAATGGAGCAGAATAGAGAGCTCAGAAATAAATCCATGCATCTATGATCAATTAATCTACAACAAAGGAGAAAAGACAGTCTCTTCAATAACTGGTGCTGGGAAAACTAGACAGCTATATGTAAAAGAAATGAAATTAGAACACTCCCTAACACCACACACAAAAATAAACTCAAAATGGTTTAAAGACCTAAATGTAAGACCTGAAACAACAAAACTCCTAGAAGAAAACATTGACATTGGTCTTAGCCATATTTTTTTCAGATCTGTCTCCTCAGGCAAGGGAAACAAAAGCAACAATAGACAAATGGGACTACATCAAACTAAAAAGCTTTTGTACAACAGAGGAAACCGTCAACAAAACAAAAAGGCAAACTACTGAATGGGAGAAAATATTTGCAACAATATGTTCAATTAGGGGTAAATACCCCCAATATATAGAGAACCCATATAACCCAACAGCAAAAAAACCCCAAACAATCCAATTTAAAAAATGGACAGATGATCTGAATAGATATTTTTCCAAAGAAAACATACTGATGGCCCACACGCACATGAGAAGTTGCTCAACATCACTAATCTTCAGGGAAATGCAAATCAAAACCATAATGAGCTACCACCTCACACCTGTCAGAATGGCTATTATCAAAAAGACAAGAAACAACATGTGTTGTTGGGGAAGGGGAGAGAAGGGAACCCTTGTGCTTTGTTGGTGGGAATGTATACTGGTGCAGCCAGTGTGGAAATCAGTACAGTGGTCCCTCAAAAAATTAAAAATAGAACTACCATATCATCTTGCAATTCCTTTTCTGGGTATTTATTTGAAGGAAACAAAAACATTAATTCAAAAAGATATATATTCCCCTATGTTCATAGCAGCACTATTTACAGTAGCCAAGATATGGAAGCAACTTAAGTGCCCACCAACAGATGAATGGATACAGAAGTGGTACATATACACAATGGAATACTACTTGGCCATAAAAAAGAATGAGATCTTGCCATCTGCGACAACATGGATGGACCTAGAGAGTATTATGCTTAGCGAAATAAGTCAGACAGAGAAAGACAAATACACTTGACCCTTGAATAACACAGAGGTTAAGAGTGCCAACTCTCTGGCAGTGGGAAACTCATGTATAACTTTTGACTCTCCAAAACCTTAACTACGAATAGGCTACTGTTGACCAGAAGCCTTACCAATAACATAAATAGTCAATTAATACATACTTATATGGTATATGTATTAGATGTTATATTCTTACAATAAAATAAACTAGAGACAAAAATGTTATTAAGGAAATCATAAGGGAGAGAAAATTCATTTACAGTACTGTACTGTGTTTATCGATACCATAAGTTTATGTTGTCTGTTTACAAGATGAATTGTCTTTCACTACCAAGGTCAATATTGTCTTATATGATACAAAACACTGTAGATTCTATTTGTACCACTAACACTAAACATCAAAAATGAAAAGATAAGGTGAAAAAGAAATTCATATTTATTCACAGGTAAAATGATTCATGCATTGATAATGAAGAAGCAGCAATATGGTTTTTATGGTAGCCTAACCTATACACTAATGAATCAATTGTTACAGTAATTTTATGACATGCAGTATTACAGTCATATTTATAATACTGTATCAGAAATAATTAAAAAAAAAAAAAAACACTCTCCTGTGATGATAGGCTGATATGCAGTTTCTCCAGTTACGAGAGAGAGAGAAAGAGAGACAGACAGACAGACATACTGTATGGTAATGTAATTTTTTGAAAGTAAAGTTATAAAACAGTAAGAAAACTAATACATTACTAATTATATATTAAACATCACCTATGCCTGTGTAAGGATAGACTAGTATCTACATATATTTTATGCATTCATGACATACCTAACTTCTTCTTAATTCTTTTGATATTTCTAGTCTATCTGGTTCATCTGTGAGTTTTTTCAAATTGTCACAGATCTCCAAAATTTTTTCCAATATTTTATTGAAAAATATCCACATTGAAAGAAATCCTTATGTAAGTGCACCTGTGCAGTTCCATCCCCTATTGCTCAAGGGTCAACTACACTGTATGTTTTCACTTATATGTGGATCTAAAAAACAAAACAAAGAACAAATTTCACAAAACACACACAGACACACAGATGCAGAGAACAAACTGGTGGTTGCCAGAGTGGAGGAGATGGGGGATGGGTGAAATAGGTGAGGGGATTAAGAGGTACAAACTTCCAGTTATAAAATAGGTAAGTCACAGAGATACAACGTACAGCACAGGGAATATAGTCAATAATATTGCAACAACCTTGTATGATGCATAATCTATAAAAATATCAAATCACTGTGTTGTACACCTGAAACTATTATAAGTCAACTCTACTTCAATTTAAAAAAATACAAAAGAAATATAGTTATGAGATGTAGAGTTTCCATACATCTTCTAAATCAAATTTGTTGGTTGTTTTATTCTATTCCTTTGTTTCTTTCCTTTTTTTTTTTTTTTGGTCTAAATTTGTCTGATCCTGAGAAATGGGTACTAAAATCCCCTATCATAATTGCATTTTTACTACATTCTCTTAATAGTTTTTGCTTTATATATTTAGCTACTATATTGATTGGTGAACATGGTTTATGGTTGTTATACCTACTTTATAAATTTGTCTTTTATCATTACATAATATCAATCTTTATCCTGTTTGTTCTAGTAATGGCCAGACTTGGCTTCTTTGGGTTTATATTTACCTGATGGCATCTCTTTACATCCTCTGAATTTCAACCTCTCTCGCTTGTTTAAAGTGGGTTTCTT
Organism: Balaenoptera musculus; assembly: GCF_009873245.2. Classification (NCBI taxonomy): domain Eukaryota; kingdom Metazoa; phylum Chordata; class Mammalia; order Artiodactyla; family Balaenopteridae; genus Balaenoptera; species Balaenoptera musculus. The sequence continues at coordinate 2,204,851 of NC_045790.1, forward strand.
AAGTAACATGTGGTTGGGTTTTGCTTTTTTACCCACACTGACAGTTGTCAGTAGATATTACCCTGCTGCCCTCTGATTTCAGAGTTGCAGATAGAAATCTAAAGCCAGCCTTACTCTTCTGCATCAATAACTTGTTTTTCCTGTCTGGGAGACTGTGGAACTTTATCATTATCCTGGAATGAGGACATTTTACTGCACTCTGTCTTGAGTGTCTTTTTTTTTTTTTTTTTTTTGGTGCTCCTTCCTTGGAACTCAAAGAATCCTTTCTATCTGAAGATTCGAATGTTTCTTTAGCTCTGGAAGATTTTCTTCACCTATTTGCTTAAATATTGCCTATCCTCCCTCGCTTGCTTTTTCTCCTTCTGAAATTCCTACTTACGTACACGTTACAACTTCTGCATTCACCCTCTGGTCCTCTTACATTTGCTCTGGGGTTACTGTCCTTACATGTTTGCTGCTTTTTTTTTAAAAATATTTTTAGATTTATTTATTGATCTATTGATTGATTGCTATGTTGGGTCTTCGTTTTCTGTGCGAGGGCTTCCTCTACTTGTGGCAAGCGGGGGCCACTCTTCATCGCGGTGCGCGGGCCTCTCACCATCGCGGCCTCTCTTGTTGCGGAGCACAGGCTCCAGACGCGCAGGCTCAGTAATTGTGGCTCACGGGCCTAGTTGCTCCGCGGCATGTGGGATCCTCCCAGGCCAGGGCTCGAACCCGTGTCCCCTGCATTGGCAGGCAGATTCTCAACCACTGCGCCACCAGGGAAGCCCCATGTTTGCTGCTTTGAGAGATGTTTTCCACTTGTTTTTCCAGGCCTCTGTTCATTTCTCAACAGTGGCCGTACCCTTTTTCAGCACATCTGCTGTTTTTTTTAAGTTAAAGCTCGTGTTGCTGAGTCCCGGTGACGGCAGCTGAATGCTCCCTCTGGAACTCAGTGCCCTCCTCCAGCCTCTGCTCTGCTGGCACCTGCCCACCCAGGGAGCTCTGCTTATCCTCCCCTACCTGCAGTGCTGTTCACCCTGCAGCCACATCGCAAGGAACAGTGATCCTATGAATTATGGGAGGCTCGGTGGTCTCTGCCCCCTCCGCTAGACAGACACGGTATCAGCTGGAAAATTCTCAATTTCTCATCCCAGCTTCTCTGCCCGCCCCGCTCCAGGTTCCTCAGCTCCGAAGGTTAGTTTTCTTACAGCCTTGAAGATACAGAGGCTTCAGCTCACCTGTTAACTCCCTGCCACTCTGTGAGGGCCAGCGAGACCAGCAGGTCCTTCAGGGACGCCAGATAAAATGGATTCCATGGGAAACATTTACACTGAGAGAATTTTTCAGTATTTATCTGAAGTACAAATTTAACTGGACGTTCTGTATTTCTCTCTCTCTCTGGATAAATTTGGCCTTCCTATCCACCTGGGTGGTTCTCCTCTAATCCTTCCTCTTATCTATGGATTCCATGGCCCAAGCTGTCTCCAACTTTGGGACTCTGACCCTTGTATCCAAGCCCCTTTCTGAGGCCCCTAATTCTCTCCAGCCTGGAGCACAGGCTCTGTCCACACTGGACCCCACAGCACCAAAGGCCCTGCACATCCTCCCTCCCCAACTGCCGCCCCCACTTGAGAAGGAGCTCCCGGGGATGCTGAGCTTGGAGAGGACAGAGCGCTGCTGGGTGTAAATTTAGGCAGCTCTCATGGAATATGTGAGGAAACCTTCTCCTCCTCAAGCTCTGTGGGCAGCCAATCTATCAACTACATAGAATACACACAAACTATTTTCAGACCCACAAGCACTCAGAAAGCCTATGTCTTACGTATTTTTCTGAAGAAGTTGTGTGAAGATGTGCTCAAGCAAACAAGGAAGTAAAACAGGAGAGAAGAAGCTACAGGATTAGAAAAAGAGCAGATTAACCTGAGGAACACAGGGAAGGGACGTTCCAGAGTGCTGGCCGTGCAGTCGGCCTGGAGTGGAGCCAGGCCAAAGGAAAGCAGAATCAGGACTACAGCAGGGAGATGCCCGTGTGTAAACAGTGTGGAGACCACAGAGAGGGTGAGCATGTAATGGGAAGCAGATGACCCACGTTCCCCCAGCCAACTTTTATTCAAGATGCGATCAGATCATTCCGGGCTGTTCACTCAGAGTTGATCCTATTCAGATTCCTACCCCCAGGGGCTACCCTCAATCAAACCAGTATCTGAAGGATGAGATAGGATGTTTGTTAAAAAGCCAATCAACGCAATCAATCCTGCTCAAATTCAGATTTCTGAGATTTCAAAAGAATTCATTTCAAACCTTGAGTTCCCACATTTGTCCTGCTTCCATCCATTCTAGCTAAAGAAAAATAGACTAAAAAGCGTACTTGTGGTTCTGGTCTGGCATGTCAGGAGCTTGGAAGTTGCCACTCCATTCTAACAGGGTAGAAAGCTGAACACACTTGAGAACTAAAATGTTGCTGCCATATCAGTAAACAAAGGATGCTGCAGCCGTCAAGCCATCACGTTACAGCCGCCCCGACGGTGAGCCCTGCGGACACTCAGGATGAGAAAGCACAGGACGCTGGCCCCAGAGAGCTGAGGTGCAGATCAAAGGCATGATTTCAGTGAGCCCAGCCTTTGCCTCTTCCCATACATAGAAAAGCTCTAAATGCATTAACTTGAGATGTCTAGCTTTCTTTAATTGACAGTAATCTTTTGATGTTCCGACTACCTGGTCTTTGTTGCAAAAACTCTTGTATATCCTGGCTCCCCCCATCACCTCCGTGGAGCAGTCTCTCAGAGTTATCTGAGATGCTGTCTCCTGGGCCTGAAGTCCTAAGCAGGTCCACCGCATAAAACATAACTCTCAACGTTTAGGTTGTGCATTTTTTTTTAGTTGACACATGAAAACCAACTCTCCTCAGATCTGTCAGAGAAGTGAGGGAGTAGAGCAAACCACTGTCACCAAAACTGGAGACAGACAGATGGATACAGAGGATGACAAGCCACTGGTGCACAGATCCACAGCTGAAACGTCTGCAGGAACCAGTGGCCAGGTAGGGAAACCTTCACGGTAGCTGACACATTGATGGAGGCCCATGTGGACAATAGGCATGGGGTACAATTGTGTGAGTTTCCCCTGTTGGAGCTCTACCAGCTTCTCACAAAATGTCAGAGAGAATCCCCTCTGCTTCTGGCAGGGGAGAGAAACACATAGGGCCTTCTGTTCTTAGCAAGGTGTCTGTCCTCAGGTGAAGGTAGTCAACCAGAGCCTAACCTGCTGGGTTTTATCAGAGGCTAACTGACCTGGGGGAAGGGAAAAACCCAACTCCAGGCCCCTCTAGCTGCCTTGTCCCACCTGTGGTGGGGGTGGGGGTACCTGAGAAGTACAGGTGAAGCTCACAGTCCAGAGGCACAGCTCACAAAAAACTAAGACCCAATCCAGGACCACAGAACGCTTCCCCTCCCCTGCACCGCAGCACCTCATTACTAAGAGCCCACTTACAGAAGTTGCTTCTAGCCAGCACATCACATCCAGCTATCAAGAAAAATGACAAGACATACTAAAGACAGAGCAAGCATCAGAACCAGGCTCACATACGTCAGAGATGATGGGATTATAAGACGTGGAATATAAAACAACTATCATTAATATGTTTAGGGCACTAATGGATAAAGACATTAGTCCTTATTAGACAACATCCAAGAACAGATGGGAAAGGTAAGCAGAGAGATGAAAATTCTATGAAAGAACCAAAAAGAAATGCTAGAGATCAAAAACAGTCCTAAAAAAAAAAAGAAAAAAAAAAAAGAAAAAAACAGAACAGAATATCCAAGAACTCTGGGACAACTACAAAAGGTACAAATACATGAACTAGGAATACTAAAAAGAGAAGAGACAAAGGAACAGGAAAAATGTTTGAACAATAATGACTGAGAATTTCCCCCAAATTAATGTCAGACACTTAACTACAGCTCCATGCAGCTCAGAGAACACCAAGCAAGATAAGTGCCCCAAAACTACACTATGCATATCACTTTCAAGCTACAAAAAAATCAAAGATAAATGAAAAATCCTGAAAAAAGCCAGAGGGGAAAAAACACCTCACCTCTACAGGGTCAAAAATAAGAATTACATCTAACTTTTCCTCAGAAACCATGCAAGCAGGAAGACAGTAGAAAAGGAAAGTATAAATTATTTGAGGTGCTGAGAGTAAAAACCCCCACCAACCTAGAATTCTATACCCTGTGGAGTTCTCCTTCAAAAATGAAGCAGAGGACTTCCCTGGTGGTGAGTGGTTAAGAATTCGCCTGCCAATGCAGGGGACACAGGATTGAGCCCTGGTCTGGGAAGATCCCACATGCCATGGAGCAACTAAGCCCACGTGCCACAACTACTGAGCCTGTGCTCTAGGGCCTGCGAGCCACAACTACTGAGCCTGTGTGCCACAACTACTGAAACCTGCATGCATAGAGCCTGTGTTCTGCAACAAGAGAAGCCACCATAATGAGAAGCCCGTGCACTGGAATGAAGAGTAGCCCCCACTCGCCACAACTAGAGAAAGCCCACACAAAGCAACGAAGACCCAACACAGCCATAAATAAATAAATAAATAAATAAATTTATTTTTAAAAAATGAAGGAGAAATAAAAGCTTTTTCAGACAAAACAAAAATTGAGGGAATGCATTGCCAGTGACCTGCCTTGCAAGACATATTAAAAGAAGTTCTTTAGAGAAAAGAAATATGATATAGGTCAGAAACCTGGATCTACATGAAGAAAGGAAGCCCATCAGAGAAAGAATAAACACTTCATTTTTCTTATTCTTAATTGATCTAACAGATAACAGTTTGTTCAAAATAATAGTATCAACAACAACAGATTATGTATGTGTATATATGTGTGTGTGTGTGTGTGTGTGTGTGTGTGTATATATATATGTAAAATGCTGATGTGTGCTAATGTATAAGTGGAATGAATGACAGCAATAATACACAGACAGGAGGGGGAAATTAGGATTATTTATCATATAAGTTACCCACACTACCTGTGAAGTAGTATAGTGCTATTTGAAAGTGGACTTGGATTAGGTGTAAATGTATATTGCAAACTCTAGAGCAACCACTAAAAAAGTAAGAAAGAAGAAGCATAAATGATGTGCTGAGAAGGGGGAGAAAATAAAATCAAGTAAAATGCTCAATGAAAACCACAAAAGGCAAAAAAAGACATGTAAGCAACCTAAATGTCCATCAACAGAGGAATGGATAAAGAAGATGTGGTACACATATACTATGGAATATTACTCAGCCATAAAAAAGAACAAAATAATGTCATTAGCAGCAACATTGATGCACCTAGAGATTATCAAACTAAGTGAAGTAAGTCAGACACAGAAAGACAAATATATGGTATTGCTTATATGTGGAATCTAAATAAAGGTTACAAATGAAATTATTTACAAAAGAGAAGCAGAGTAACAGATGTAGAAAACGAACATATGGTTACCAGGGGTTAAGGGGGAGAGGGGTAAATTGGGAGATTTTTTGGAACTGACATATACACACTACTATATATAAAATAGATGACTAATAAGAACCTACTGTATAGCACAGGGAACTCTACTCAATACTCTGAAATGGCCTATATGGGAAAAGAATCTAAAAAAGTGTGGATATATGTATATGTATAATTGATTCACTTTGCTGTACACCTGAAACTAACACAACATCGTGAATCAACTACACTCCAATAAAAATTTTTTAAAAATAAAAAATTAAATAAAACCACAAAAGGCAAAATAAAAAAGACTAGAAGACAGAAATAGGAACAAAGAACAAGGGCATAAGTAGAATATAGTAACAAATATGATAGACATCAATTCAACTATATCAATAACCACTTTGAAAGTCAGTGGTCCAAAGTGCACCAAATAAAAGACAGAGATTGTCAAAGTGGATGAAAAAACAAGACCCAACTATATGTTGTCTACAAGAAACTAACTTTAAATATAGACACACATGTAGATTAGAAGCAAAAGGATGGAGAAAGATGTATCATGTAAACCTGAATAAAAAGAAATCAGGAGTAACTATAATAATTTCAGACTGAGCAGACTTCAATCTAAGGCAAGTTATCAGAGATTAAAAAAGGGCATTACATAATGAAAAAGGGGTCATTTCTCTAAGAAACATCACAATCCATAATGTATATGCACTTAACAATGTTTCAAAATATGAGGCAAAAACTTATACAGATGAATCTACTACTATAGGTGGAGACTTTATTTCTATCAGAAATGGACAGCTCCAGCAGGCAGAAAATCGGTACGGACATAGTTGAAATCAAGAACATCAATCATCCAGATATAATGGACATTAATAGACTATTTCATCCAGCAACAGCAGAATACACATTCTTTTCAAGCTGACCTGGAACATTCACCAAGATAGACCACATTCTCAACCATAAAACATACCTTAACAAATTTAAAAGAATAGAAATCATACAATGTCTGTTCCCAGACCACAATGGAAATAAGTTAGAAATCAAAAACTGAAAGATAGCTGGAAACTCTCCAAATACTTGGATTTCAAATAACAAACTCCTAAATAACCATGGATCAAAGAAAAAAATTCAAGATAAATTTAAAATATTTTGAACTAAATGAAAATATAACTTATCAAACTTTGTAGGATGTGGCAAAAGCAGTGCTTAGAAACGAATTTACAACATTGAATGCACATATTAGAAAAGAAGAAATATCTAAAATCAATCATCTAAACTTCTACCTAAGAAAACCAGAAAAAAGAAAACAAATTAAATCACGAGTAAACAGAAAAAAAGAAATAATAAGAATTAGTGCAGAATCAATGAAATTGAAAACAGGAAATTAATAGAGAAAGTCAATGAAATCAAAAGCTGTTTCTTTGAAAAGATCAACAAAATCAATAGCCCTCTAACCAGGCTAATTAAGAAAGAAAGAGAGAGTACACAAATTAGTAATATCAGAAATAAAAGAAGGGACATCTCTGCAGATCCCATAAACATTAAAGGATAATCAAAGAGGAGATAGGTTCAAGATGGCCGACTAGAAGGATGTGCCCTCACTCCCTCTTGCAAGAGCACCAGAATCACAACTAACTGCTGAACAGTCATTGACAGGAAGACACTGGAACTCACCAAAAAAGATACCCCACATCCAAAGACAAAGCAGAAGCCGCAGTGAGATGGTAGGAGGGGCGCAATCAAGATCAAATCAAATCCCATAACTGCTGGGTGGGTGACTCACAAACTGGAGAACATTTATACCACAGAGGTCCACCCACTGGAGTGAAGGTTCTGAGCTCCACATCAGGCTTCCCAACCTGGGAGGCTGGCAGCGGGAAAAGGAATTCCTAGAGAATCAGACTTTGAAGGCTAGCGGGAATTGATTGCAGGACTTCGACAGGACTGGGGGAAACAGAGACTCCACTCTTGGAGGGCACACACAAAGTAGTGTGCACATCGGGACCCAGGGAAAGGAGCAGTGACCCCATAGGAGACTGAACCAGACCTACCTGCTAGTGTTGGAGGGTCTCCTGCAGAGGAGGGGGGTGGCTGTGGCTCACCTTGGGGACAAGGACACAGGCAGCAGAAGTTCTGGGAAGTACTCCTTGGTGTGAGCCCTCCCAGAGGCTGCCATTAGCCCCACCAAAGAGCCTGGGTAGGCTCCAGTGTTGTGTCGCCTCAGGCCAAACAACCAACAGGGAGGGAACCCAGCCCCACCTATCAGCAGACAAGCTGATTAAAGTTTTACTGAGCTCTGCCCACCAGAGCAACACCCACCACCAGTCCCTCCCATCACGAAGCTGGCGAAAGCCTCTTAGATACCTTCACCCACCAGAGGGCAGACAGCAGAAGGAAGAAGAATGACAATTCTGCAGCCTGTGGAAGGAAAACCACATTCACAGAAAGATAGACAAGACGAAAAGGTAGAGGGCTATGTACCAGATGAAGGAACAAGATAAAACCCCAGAAAAACAACTAAATGAAGTGGAGATAGGCAACCTTCCAGAAAAAGAATTCAGAATAATGATAGTGAAGATGATCCAGGACCTCGGAAAACGAATGGAGGCAAAGATCGAGAAGATGGAAGAAATGTTTAACAAAGGCCTAAAAGAATTAAAGAACTAACACCTAGAAGAATTAAAGAACAAACAAACAGAGATGAACAATACAATAATTGAAATGAAAACTACACTAGAAGGAATCAATAGCAGAATAACTGAGTCAGAAGAACGGATAAGTGACCTGGAAGACAGAATGGTGGAATTCACTGCCATGGAACAGAATAAAGAAAAAAGAATGAGAAGAAATGAAGACAGCCTAAGAAACCTCTGGGACAACATTAAATGCAACAACATTCGCATTATAGGGGTCCTAGAAGGAGAAGAGAGAGAGAAAGGACCTGAGAAAATATTTGAAGCGATAATAGTCGAAAACTTCCCTAACACGGGAAAGGAAATAGCCACCCAAGTTCAGGAAGCTCAGAGAGTCCCAGGTAGGATAAACCCAAGGAGAAACACGCTGAGACACACAGTAATCAAATTGACAAAAATTAAAGACAAAGGAAAATTATTGAAAGCAACAAGGGAAAAATGACAAATAACATACCAGGGAACTCCCATAAGGTTAACAGCTGATTTCTCAGCAGAAACTCTACAAGCCAGAAGGGAGTGCCACAATATATTTAAAGTGATGAAAGGGAATAAGCTACAACCAAGATTACTCTACCCAGCAAGGATCTCATTCAGATTTGATGGGGAAATCAAAAGCTTTATGGACAAGCGAAAGCTAAGAGAATTCAGCACCACCAAACCAGCTCCACAACAAATGCTAAAGGAACTTCTCTAAGTGGGAAACACAGGAGAACAAAAGGACCTACAAAGAGAAACCCGTAACAATTAAGAAAATGGTAATAGGAACATACATATCGATAATCACCTTAAACATGAATGGATTAAATGCTCCAACCAAAAGACACAGGCTCGCTGAATGGATACAAAAACAAGACCCATATATATGCTGTCTACAAGAGACCCACTTCAGACCTAGGGACACATACAGACTGAAAGTGAGGGGATGGAAAAAGATATTCCATGCAAATGGAAATCAAAAGCTGGAGTAGCAATACTCATATCAGATAAAATAGACTTTAAAATAAAGGGTGTTACAAGAGACAAGGAAGGACACTACATAATGATCAAGGGATCAATCCAAGAAGAAGATATAACAATTAGAAATATATATGAACCCAACATAGGAGCACCTCAGTACACAAGGCAACTGCTAACAGCTATAAAAGAGGAAATCGACAGTAACACAATAATAGTGGGGGACTTTAACACCTGACTTACACCAATGGACAGATCATCCAGACAGAAAATTAATAAGGAAACACAAGCTTTAAATGACACAATAGACCAGATAGATTTGATTGATATTTATAAGACATTCCACCCAAAAACAGCATATTACACTTTCTTCTCAAGTGCACACGGAACATTCTCCAGGATAGATCACATCGTCAGTCACAAATTAAGCCTCAGTAAATTTAAGAAAATTGAAATCATATCAAGCATCTTTTCTGACCACAATGCTATGAGATTAGAAATCAATTACAGGGAAAAACTGTAAAAAACACAAACACATGGAGGCTAAAAAATACGTCACTAAATAACCAAGAGATCACTGAAGAAATCAAAGAGGAAATAAAAAAATACCTAGAGACAAATGACAACGAAAACACGACAATCCAAAACCTATGGGATGCAGCAAAAGCAGTTCTAAGAGGGAAGTTTATAGCAATAGAAGCCTACCTCAACAAGCAAGAAAAATCTCAAATAAACAACCTAACCTTACACCTAAAGGAACTAGAGAAAGAAGAACAAACAAAACCCAAAATTAGTAGAAAGAAAGAAATCATCAAGATCAGAGCAGAAATAAATGAAGCAGAAACAAAGAAAACAATAGCAAAGATCAATAAAACCAAAAGCTGGTTCTTTGAGAAGATAAACAAAATTGATAAACCATTAGCCAGACTCATCAAGAAAAAGAGGGAGAAGACTCAAATCAATAAAATTAGAAATGAAAAAGGAGAAGTAACAACTGACACCATAGAAATACAAAGCATCCTAAGAGACTACTGCAAGCAACTCTATGCCAATAAAATGGACAATCTGGAAGAAATGGACAAATTCTTAGAAAGCTATAACCTCCCAAGACTGAACCAGGAAGAAATAGAAAATATGAATAGACCAATCACAAGCAATGAAATTGAAACTGTGATTAAAAATCTTCCAACAAACAAAAGTCCAGGACCAGATGGCTTCACAGGTGAATTCTATCAAACATTTAGAGAAGAGCTAACACTCATCCTTCTCAAACTCTTCCAAAAACTTGCAGAGGAAGGAACACTCCCAAACTCATTCTATGAGGCCACTGCCACCCTGATACGAAAACCAGACAGAGATACTACAAAAAAAAGAAAATTACAGACCAATATCACTGATGAATATAGATGTAAAAATCCTCAACAAAATATTACCAAACAGAATCCAACAACACATTAAAAGGATCATACACCATGATCAAGTGGGATTTATCCGAGGGATGCAAGGATTCTTCATTATATGCTAATCAATCAATGTGATACACCATATTAACAAATTGAAGGAGAAAAACCATATGATCATCTCAATAGATGCAGAAAAAGCTTTTGACAAAAGTCAACACCCATTTATGATAAAAACTCTCCAGGAAGTGGGCATAGAGGGAACCTACCTCAACATAATAAAGGCCATATATGACAAACCCACAGCCAACATCATTCTCAGTGGTGAAATACTGAAAGCATTTCCTCTAAGATCAGGAACAAGACAAGGATGTCCACTCTCACTACCATTATTCAACATGGTTTTGGAAGTCTTAGCCACGGCAATCAGAGAAGAAAAGGAAATAAAAGGAATACAAATTGGAAAAGAAGAAGTAAAACTGTCACTGTTTGCAGATGACATGATACTATATGCAGAGAATCCTAAAGATGCCACCAGAAAACTACTAGAGCTCATCAATGAATTTGGTAAAGTTGCAGGATACAAAATTAATGCACAGAAATCTCTTGTATTCCTATACACTAATTATGAAAAATCTCAAAGAGAAATTAAGGAAACACTCCCATTTACCAATGCAACAAAAAGAATAAAATACCTAGGAATAAACCTACCCAGCGAGACAAAAGACCTGTATGCAGAAAACTATAAGACACTGATGAAAGAAATGAAAGATGATACAAACAGATGAAGAGATATACCATGTTCTTAGATTGGAAGAATCAACATTGTGAAAATGACTATACTACCCAAAGCAATCTACAGTTTCAGTGCAATCCCTATGAAATTATCAATAGCAGTGTTTACAGAATTAGAACAAAAAATCTTAAAATTTGTATGGAGACACAAAAGACCCCGAATAGCCAAAGCAGTGTGAGGGGAAAACACGGAGCTGGAGGAATCAGACTCCCTGACTTTAGACTATACTACAAAGCTACAGTAATCAAGACAATATGGTACCGGCACAAAAACAGAAATATAGATCAACAGAACAGGATAGAAAGCCCAGAGATAAACCCACACACCTATGGTCAACTAATCTATGACAAAGGAGGCAAGGATATACAATGGAGAAAAGACAGTCTCTTCAATAAGTGGTGCTGGGAAAACTGGACAGCTACAGTTTACATTTACAGTTTCATTACAGAATGAAATTAGAACACTCCCTAACACCATACACAAAAATAAACTCAAAATGGATTAGAGACCTAAATGTAAGACTGAACACTATAAAATGGAGGAAAACATAGGAAGAACACTCTTTGCCATAAATCACAGCAAGATCTTTTTTGATCTACCTCCTGGAGTAATGGAAATAAAAACAAAAATAAACAAATGGGACCTAATGAAACTTAAAAGCTTTTGAAAGGCAAAGAAAACTACAAAGAAGACAAAAAGACAACCTTCAGAATGGGAGAAAATATTTGCAAATGAATCAACGGACAAATGATTAATCTCCAAAATATATAAACAGCTCATGCAGTTCAATATTAAAAAAACAAAGAACCCAGTCCAAAAATGGGCAGAAGACCTAAATAGACATTTCTCCAAAGTAGACATACAGATGGCCAGGAAGCACATGAAAAGCTGCTCAACATCACTAATTATTAGAGAAATGCAAATCAAAACTACAATGAGGTATCACCTCACACCAGTTAGAATGGGCATCATCAGAAAATCTACAAACAACGAATGCTGGAGAGGGTGTGGAGAAAAGGGAACCCTCTTGCACTGTTGGTGGGAATGTAAATTGATACAGCCTTTATGGAGAACAGTATGGAGTTTCCTTAAAAAACTAAAAATAGAATTACCATATGACCCAGCAATCCACTACTGGGCATATACCCAGAGAAAACCATAATTCAAAAAGACACATGCACACCAATGTTCATTGCAGCACTATTTACAATAGCCAGGACATGGAAGCAACCTAAATGCCCATCGACAGACGAATGGATAAAGAAGATGTGGTACATATATACAGTGGAACATTTCTCAGCCATAAAAAGGAACGAAATTGGGTCATTTGTAGAGACGTGGATGGCTCTAGAGACTGTCATACAGAGTGAAGTAGTCAGAAAGAGAAAAACAAGTATTGTATATTAACGCATATATGGGGAACCTAGAAAAATGGTAGAGATGAACTGGTTTGCAAGGCAGAAATAGAGACACAGATGTAGAGAACAAAGGTATGGACACCAAGGGGGGAAAGCAGGGGGAGGGTGGTGGTGGTGGGATGAATTGGGAGATTGGGATTGATATATACACTAATATGTATAAAACGGATAACTAATAAGAACCTGCTGTATAAAAAAACAAATAAAATTAAATTAAAAAAAAAATTTATGTCCACAATGTTCTACGATAATTTCTTCAGAAATTAAGACAGTATTAAGCGAGCATATTAAGTAAAACAAAAATCAGTGCCTAAGAGCTAGACATAAACTGAATAATACTCTCATGTAACAAAACACTTACCAAGGGCCACTCTACTCCTTGAGCTGGGCCTTGCTCGGGAGTCGCTGTAACCAGCAGGACTCCCTTCCGCCCGCAGCTCACTGTGGCCTATGGCACCACAGACAGACAGGTACAGGTAAAGCTCTCAGGTGCGCCTGCAGCGTATGGCAGGGCCCACGGGTACCAGCCACACCAGGAAGAAGATCACCCCTGAGCCTCACAGAGTTCACAAATGGAAGCAAAACCAGTTACTTATGCCCCCAGGAAAGTGAACCCCTTTCTGTCCTCACAGGAGCCACCGATGCCCTCCAGAGCCCTGGGTCTGCTCTGCCCTCTGCACACCAAGGTTGCCCCCCCTCGGCCCTCCCCCCGCCTGGCTGCCACCCACCTGCCCAGGGACCCCAGCGCCGCAGGGGCAGTGGGGTCCTCGCAAGGCATGGGGTAGGGGGTGCTTCCCAGGACCGGTCTGTGACCGGGACCCGAGGCCCCTCCGTGAGAGGGGTTGGGAGGAAGGAGTTTTTGGGGCAGAACGGTCGTGTAGACACCTGCAGACAAAGAGGGGCTTCCAAGCCATTGTAAATCCCCAGGGAAGGAATGTAGCTCCTCCTCCCGTTGCTGGGCTGCGCTGACTCACACCCTGTCTGCGAGGTTTTCCGGCTGTGCTGTTCTCATGCGTCACCCTCTTGCTAAGCACCTGCGACATCAGCCTCATCTCGGTGACTTGACCGCGTTCCGCAGTGACTTCTGTTGTTCGCTTGCTCCACACGAACAAACTGGTGTCCTTCACTGGAGCACAAACCACAGTGGGGACAGGCGCCGGGCCTTACGGGTGTGTTTCTTAATAACAGCTTCATGGAGAGATAATTCACAGGCCATACAATGCACCTCTTTAAAGGGTGCAGTTCCGTCGTTTTTAGCGTATTTGTAGAGTTGGGCAACCACCATCACAATTTAGAATATCTTCACCCTCCCCCAAAGAAACGCTGGACCTGTGAGCAGTGTCCCCCCGGTTCTCCATCTCGTGGGTTGAATTGTGTCCCCCAAGAGATTGTACGTTCAAGTCCTAATCCCTGGAGCCTGGGGAGGTGAGCTAATATGGCAACAGGGTTTTTGGCAGACGCCAAAGATGCAGTCACACTGGATTTGAGTGGCCCGAAGTCCAGTATCTGGCATCCTTAGAAGAAGAGGGAAGTTTGGACGCAGAGATACAGACACAAAGGGGTGGAGGCCATGGGAAGACAGAGACAGAGGCTGGAGTGTTGCTTCTACAAACCAGGAAAGCCAAGGATTGCAGACAACCATACGCTACATGAGGTAAGGAAGGCATCTTCCCCAGGCCCCTGGAACCTTCTTCTCTAGGCCCTTTGGGGGAGCAGGGCCCTGCCAGCAGGGATCTTGGACCTGTAGCCTCCAAAACTGTGAGAGGATAAGTCTCTGTTCTAAGCCACCGAGTTACGGCAGCCCTGGGAAACTTACACACCCCCCCTCCCCAAAACGCCTCTGAACTCTGCCCTAGGCAACCACTAATCTACTTCTTGTCTCTATAGATGAATGTATTCTGGACATTTCACAGAATGAAATGGAATTACACAGTATGTGACCTTTCTTTCACTGAGTGTGAAGTTTTCACTTAGTATAAGTTTCATCCATGTTGTAGCACGTGTCACAGTACTTCACTCCTTTCCACTGCGAAGGAATATTCCATTAGATGGGTGACCTAACCACGTTTTCCTTATCCATTCATCAGTTGAGGGACATCTGGGTTGTTTCCACCGCTGGCTCTTTTGAATAATGCTGCTATGAAGATTCACGTGCAAGTTTTTGTGTGGACGTGTTTTCATTTCTCCTGAGTACATAGCTAGGAGTGGGCTTGCTGAGTCATAGGGTGACTCTACTTAACCTTTCCAGGAAATGCCGTGCTATCTTCCAGAGTCACCGCACCATGTTACGTTCCCATCAGCGGTGTCTGAGGGTACCAATTTATCCACATCCTTTCTGACACATGTTATTATCTGTCTTTTAACCACAGCCATTCTCATGGATGGGAGGTGTATCTCACTGTGATCTGGGTTTGGGTTTCTCTGATGGCCAGTGAAGCTGAGAACCTTTTCACGTGCTTACTGACATCTTCTTTTGAGAAACGTCTATTCAGATCTATTGCCCATTTAAAAAAAATTGGGCTGTCTTTCTTTTTGTTGTTGAGTTGTAGGAGTTCTTTATATATTCTGGATAATTGATTGTCTCTTGCTTATTGTATATTCTATAGCGTTTAGCTATTCCTTGCCGTTCTCAGTACACTGAGGGCAGGATGGGGAGCATGTCTATATCTTGCGCGTCACTGGTGTTCAGAAAGGATCATGTGGTTTTCATTTTATGCTTAATGAACAGGCTGCAATAACATCTTCCAGAGCTGCTGAGTCAAAATTTGGGGTAAAGAAAGGAACGTAATCTTTACTGACTGCCCACCAATGCAGGTGTTGCTACCGGGTGACCCTCACAACAACCTAAGGAGATTCCGTGTCATTATCCCCAAGAGACAGGTGAGCCCAAGGAAATTACTTCCCAGACATCACACAGTTGATAAGCAGTAGAGCTGTTTTTGTCCCTAAAGCCTGTGCTTTTTAAACATCCTGCCCCTTTGTCCCTTCATGATGTTGGTAAAGCAAAGAGACATCAAAGCAGAAGGACCCTCCCCCGGGCCTCTGACGCACGTACACGTCACCTCCCGACTTCACATCTCACCCAAGCAGTATAAACAGTTTACATGGTTTTCCAGCTCATAAATGCATAAAGTCTGTGCAGATGCTTCTCTTGCAGTGAAGTATAGGAATATCCGTACTGTGCCAATTCTTCTGTTAAAACGGAAGCCCAGGATGGGAATATGTGGAAATTCACTGAGCAGTGGAAGAAGGAGGCTGCGCTTCTGGAGTGCCAGCAGGGAGCACGTGAGTCCGGCAGAGGCTCCCTGACGGGCCCGCCTTGAACTTCAGCGACATTTCCCAGGGGCTCCAAAGTGCACGTGGCTCCTGCAGCTCGTGGTTCTGGCTCCAGGCCAGCAGCGCGCCTGCTGGACCTGCAGCCAAAGGCCACGGACTCTCTGCCGAGCACGTGACCGGCGTGTTTCCGCCACAGAGTGTGCCCTCCTGGAGACCTGCTGACACCCAGTTCTCAGGGATCCAATTTCAGTTTTATGGACAAGTGTCTTCACACTTCCAACCCTAAAAATAGAGGTGAGACGAAAAATAAGAGTGCTGGTTGAGAGGGTCTTAAAAGTGCTCTATAAAGTCCCCCGAACACTTCAAATCCTGAGAGTCATCTCTGGGAAACAGTGCATCTGATTATCTTCATTTATAGCCTATTCTGGAAATTTCTCTCCTGGGAAAAAAGCCATCTGCAAGCTATTCTTGTTTGTAAATGAATTATTTTCTTAAATGTCAAAGGAAGACATCAGAAAGTAAAAAAATAATTACAAGTGGAATTATTTCCTGAAATTACCCTACTTGATTATGGGCAAGACAACCCGTAGGTCTCAGGAAAAATGAGAATGAGATTAATACGGCCATGTCAATAGTTTGACTTATTTTCCAGGGCTTTCCAAGCAGAGAGAGAGAAAGAAATTATTTTTCCATGAGATAAGGCTAAGCCCACCCCTGCAAAAGGGAATCCCCAGAAAGATTGCTGCTAATGCAAGAAAGATCATGTCTTTGGGATTTTCTCACATGGCCTGTGCCTGTGTACTTCTGTCCCGTGGGGACCTGCTTCCTGCTTGAATGTCCCCATGAGTCAGGCTCCACGAATGCCCCCAGGACACCATTGCTGCCAGAATTCTAGAGATAGTGGACGATGGAATTTTGCCTTCCTGGTCTGAGAAAAGGGCCGAGAAATGTTAGATTTCCCCAAAGGCCAGTTGAAAAGTGAAGCCCAGCGCTGGCCCTTCCCCCTGCGCTCCTGGTCCTCCGTCTCCCTCCATGGCTGCGGCATCCCCGGGCCTTGGAGGTGCTTGACAGCTGCAGCTGGAGTGATACTTTCTTATCCCAAGGTGACAAGTGGCTTCTGCAGGTTCTGAGACCCCACCGACAGTCTGCATGTTTGAAAGCGTGAGACCTAATTTTAACATCACTTTGAAGAAGCATTTTGTATTTATTTACACAGTGAGTGTATCTTTTTTATTCTGTACTTCCCCAGGAATGCGTTAATTGAAGGTCATGTCATCCTAGGTCCGGAAGGGATGAGGGTGACGAATAAGTTTCCTCTGGTTGCCAACTCTCCACCTTTCCTCACCTGCAGCTTTGCTGAGTATTATCCATCTCATCTGAACACCTAATTTGAACTAAAAATGGGTTGAGAGGAGTAATGGCTGAAAGGATGCAGTTTTCTCTTAGATCACTTATTCAGCGGGTGCTACAGATTTGGGGGACTTCTTGTCTTGATTGACGAGTTGGCCTTTACTTGGGTTAAATCCAGTGAATATCTGAAAGAATTACATAGACTAGGCCCAGAAAATTGTACAGTATATGTAAAACATGATTTTAAATGTAAATCTATATTCCTCCTTCACCAAAAAGCCAGTCATATTGGTGACAATAATGTATTTTTACGTATTTTTGGAAAATACAAAATCACAGGCAAATCACTACAGCACCTCTGGAATCATAGAACTGATTTACTGAGCACCCACTATGGGGGAAGGCCAGTCACTTTACGAATGTGATTTCTAAGCACCACAAGGTGGATATTATTACTTCCAATTTACAGATGAGAACTGAAGTTCAGAGAGAAGTCGTTTGCCTGAGGTCTGAGCCCCACAGGATCAAACCCATAGTCCACCAGGATGGAGTGGACCACGTGGGTCTAAGGTCCTAAAGCTGAGCTCAGTAGAGGACATGGTCACTGAGGACAAATGGGGAATGCACGGGATGCCAGGACACACGATCCTTTAAACGACAGGGCATCCTCTTGAGAGGGCACGCACCACCTCCCCCGTCTGGAAATACTCCGTGTGCAGGGGTTGAGACAGTGCAGTGGGGTGCTGGGGGCACTTCGTAGGAGAGTGGAGGGTGAGGAGGCGGCACTGACAGTTAGTCTCAGGCAAGCTGCTCCAGGACCTAAGTGCCAGGAGAGGGGCCTGACCTTGACCTGTGGGCCAGGCCACAGCACTGCTAACTCTGCCTGCTGATGGACCAGTGCTTCACCCCCGTTATTCCACTTGACACCAAGAGCGTGACGGCTGGTTCACCCAGAGCAGTCGGGGGACTCTCCCAAGACCACTGAACTGCTACGCAATGCGGGTCCCCGTTTCTGCAAAGCCTGGGCTCTCCCCACTCTTTCATACCACTTGCTAGCCTCCAAGTCACGCAGTCCTTCGGGATGACAAACTGCCATCAGAAACCACCAAGAAAAAGTGAAATATTTCACGTGGGAGAATAGCACATGGCCAACCCATTTTTCCATGAGCAGGGGTCACAGCGGTTCTCCGGGAAGGGAACAAAGTCCTAGGGGTGGATGTTAGGAATGCGGAAAGAGTGCGTCATCACCTTGCCTTGATTATGAAAGTAGTCAATACTTTATAGGAAATAGAGACTGTCATGCAGAACACAAAGGTCCCTGATAATTTCACAGCTAATAGACAACTTTACCATTTTGGTACTTTTCCTTCCAGCCTTCAGCACACGCTGGCCAGAAACTTGAGTGTCCTTCTTTACACTTTGCATCCATCCGACCCCTCCCGGCCTCTCTTGTACAGGCCGCCCTCACCCCTCGCCTGGATCTTTCCCTGGAGCATACCTCGCCCAGTCTCCGGCGCTCCAGCCCAGCACAGCCCTCCCCGGCACACATCACACATCACACCCATCCAGGGCAGTTTTCTAACATGCAACCTGCCAGAAGGCCGAGGACGGCTTCCACTGCCCCTGGGATAAGGCTCGAAGCACTCACCCTGGCTTCCAAGGCCTTCACCTCGGCGCTGGCGCCTCACCTGCGTCCCCCACACCCAGCTCCGCATACCTGGGCATGCCCTGTGGGAGCCGCCGCTCTCGGCTCAGGCCCTCGGGAGGATTTACGGGTCCCCTCCCTCTCTTTGCACAGGGTCAGAGGCTCCTGCTACAGTCTGATTTCTCCCTTGTAATAATCACTCCGTCATCATCGTCCTGTTTAACTGCCTGCCGCCTCCTCGTGGTGGGCTGTGAAGGGGGTCTGCACCCCCGCGCTCACTGCTCCACAGTCTGCATGGAGCTCAGTCCTGGCCGAGGGGGGGCTGGGCCGCCACTCACTAAGCGCACAGCGCATCCCGATGTGAAACGTACAGTGTGCCCAGACATCTTAGTCACCTTTCCGCGGGTTCTCCTGGGTCTTCTGTGTAGAAACTAATGTCGTCTCTGAATGACAGCTGGGCATCTTCCTTCTAGGCCCGATCCCTTCTGTCGTTTTCCTCGTCTTGCTGTGCAGCTAAGAAGGAGACCGCCAAGGCCGCGTGGAACAGATGTGCTGATTGTTGGCATGTTTGTACCTGATTTACAAAAGGAAAGATTTACCATTTCAACATTAAGTATCATGTGCGATGTAGATTTTTGACTGTTACTCTTTGTCATTTTAAAGTAATTCCCTTCTAGTCTTAGTTTACTAAATTTCTCTTTGCATAAATGACAATGAACGCCGAATTGTATCTAGTGCATTGTCTGCTTCACTGAGATGGTTTATCTTCTTTAATCTGCTGACGTATTGAATTATACTAGATTTGCTAATGTTCAAACGTGCCACATCCTTGCATTGGTCATGATGTATTATTGTTTTATACCCTGCTGGATTTGATTTACTCAAATTTTATGGAGAATTTTTAAAATCTATGTTTATTAGTAAAATTAGCCAATAATTTTCTTTTCTATTCTTATTCTTGTCTAGTTGTGACATTGAGAATCTTTGTAGTCTCATGAGTTGGGGAAACTCTCTCTTTTTTCTATTCTCCAAGACAATACATGTACGCATAATAAAGATTCCTTAAACGTTTGGAAGAACTCATTTATAAAGCTCCTGGACCTAGTGCAGGTTTATGTATCTCTCCATTAACTGAAGTTTGTTAATTGTCTTGTTCAAGTCATCTGTGCCCTTCGACCTCATGCTTCTTGTTTTTGGAAAGATTCTTAAATTTGTGTTACATTTCAAATTCAGTTTTCAACACTGTCAGTTCTGCTCTGTATTGCCTTTATAAGCACTTTAATTTTGTTTTATTCTTTTAATCCAGTGCTGTCTTTGTCTCAGTCTGCACCCTTACCCGTTGCTCTTCTGTATCTTCCATACCGTTTTGTAAAGTTAGTATTTTCATGTAGTTGTTTGAGATCACAAACGAGCTGGTTTCCAAGGCTGGCATCCACTTTTGCTACAGTAAATCTCCTCTAAAGTATAAACTTATTCTTCTTCTTTAGGGCCATGCTCTTCATACTTTAAAATTTTTATGGCCCCTATATTGTTGTGGTTTCCGTTTATTCATCTGTAAACACGAAAATCTGGAAATGCCTATGTACACTGACTGTTAGAAAATATTCCATGGTACCTATTACCTTGAATACGTGGCTGTACCTAGAAGGTTCCATATCATTCTAACGCGCATTTTTCACACGATGCCTTGGTAAGAGAGTCTTGTCCACGGTGCTCAGCCCCCGCCACATCCTCCAAGGAGCACAGGCCCATACTGCTTTTTCACCTGGTGTAGTCTAGATGCAGCTGACCACTGGAAACTTCACACAGGTCCTCCATCTGCGGACAGAGGCATAATAGAAGGAGGCCATCGGTAACCAACAGCACACCACGGGGATAACACATGGGTCTCATCTCAGCCTCCTCGTCACACACCAGGGACTGACTGCCTGGACAGCTTTGTCCAGGGGGATTCTGAGGCCCCCTCCGGCTTGCTGGGCAAGAGTGCACTGATTCATTAGTGATATCTACCAGGGCCGCGGGAGTGGGGAAAGGCAGAATGAAGCCGCTCTCTGCTGGCCCGTCCTAAGGGCTGTTGACCGCTGTGGCCTAAGATACAGGAGTCTAGAGTTGGCTGAAAGGGCCCTCGCCTCCCTGAAGCTTATAAGGGAGTCCGTTCCACAGGACTCAGCGCTATCGGACGGTGGATCTGCAGTGGAAAGCGCTTGCCCCAGACACTAGTGACCAGAAATTGGCCAAAACCCCATCCAATAGCAGACTCAACCCAGGCCCGCCGTGTGGTTCATTAAGTGCAGAGCCGCCCAAGCTGCCGGCGGTCTGGCTGTTCACGGCCACTGCGGAGCTGGGTCTGCACTGGCCTTGGAAGGGGCGTCTCTCGTTAGGTCTGCGAGGACCTGCGCCCCACACTCTCCCTCTCCCCTACGAAAGAGCCGGCCACCAGGGGGGCGCTCAGCCGTCCTCATCCAGGTAGCACGTGAGGCCACCTGGCACAGGCCTGGACCCCCAAACGGGGGGCGACCCAGGCTGGAACAGAGCCCTGGTCTTGGATCTTATGGTTGAGCGCTAGGACGCCGAGCAGGGATGCAGACGCCGAGCAGGGATGCGGACGCGGGGCGCTCTCGCCACAGGGATGCGGACCGCGTACAGAGGAGGAGGGGCAGCTGCCCTGACGTCAGTGGGGTCTCCCGAGCCTGCCATGTACACTGCACCCCCAGACTTCGCTTATTGACTCCATCAGTCCATGTTTGATTCGGGCTTCTGCCCCTTATGACTGGAAGAGTCTTGATGAACAGCACGGGGACTCCTTTCCCGGGACGCCAGGGACGTCGGTCTGCCTCCGTTGTGGAAGGACTGATGGGCAGAGGTTCCCTCGCTGGCACCGCCTCCACTGCCCTGGAGGCTTTCCCGAGGCCCGGGTGCCCCTCGCCTCCTCCGCTGCGGGGAGGGTCCTGCGGCCGGAGCAGCTGCCGCTCTGGGTCCACACCCCCCAACCCCAAAGCGGGGGAAGGCACAGGGCAGTCCGGAGAGCGACCTTCTCCCACCGACATTTATGTCTCAGTTCAGCCCGTCTAAGCTGGGGCCCCAGCCTGCGGCATGTGGCTTTCAGGCTGCGCTGCTGCCGCGGGGGCCTCCCGGGCTCTCCACGCAGGAAGCAAGGAAGGAGGTCAGGGGCTGGCGAGCCAGGGAGAGCCTGGCCGACGTGCTGGGCAGGAAGGATGGTGAACAGAGCAGCCTCCGGTCCACGCTGCCTGCAGCCGGCCCTGGCCAACGAGCCCATCCTCCTCGCCCTTCCCCCCGCCCGGTGCTGCACGACGACAGCGCTGCTGCTAGGATGGGTTTATGACGTTTAACCACACAGGGCGCCAATCAGTCATTTCATAAAGCTCAACGTGCACCGATGCGATTCCTTATCTGAGCTCTCCGGGGCGGGCGGGGGGATTGGGAGAGGAATGCGTGTCTCTCGCCTACAGAAGAGCTGTCAACAAATCAGCTCCCCATCTAATTCGAGGGGACAAGCAGGGATGATTTGTCCTCACGAGAGCGCTCTTGAGTCCACGTGGCTTTGTGAAGATAACACGTGTTCATGTTCCTGCGTGCCCCGTCTCTACTCCTCGACTCAGCAGATTTTTAAAAGCAAAAATTTCCCTCTTCTCTACTCCCCTTCCCTAACTGACACAAATATACAATGTTATAATAAATCGACCTCTTTACAGTTGTTCTGCTTCTCTGACAAGTGACTCGTTCACATGTTTTAGAGAGTTTCGAGGGAGGGGATGGAATTAAGTCAGGCATGTGCAGAGCGTGGAGGCAGAGCCAGAGTGGTGCCCACAGCCTGACGACAGAAGATTCAAGAATGGTGTCTGTCAGTAACTGGGAAGAGGCCGAGATTCAACCTACAGTCAAACCCACGAGTAAATCTGCAGCTTCCTGGATACTGGTAGGAGATGAGAGACTCCTGGGGTTAGACACGTCGTATCACTCACAGGAATGGCAGAGCCCAGGCGTCAGCATTCCGCATGGCCCCCAAGCCCCAAACCCCACAGGTGATGGAGGCGGGCCAGATGATGCCTGAACACGCAGTGGTCTGCACTTCAGGGAAGCCCTGAACGTGGGGAACCCAAATCTGTTACAAGGGGCAGTAGTTGTCCTGCCCTTGGCTCCGAAGGCAGATACTGCCTCCAAGGCTGATCCTTGAAAAGATGATCCAGGACAGAGGGCGGTCAGTGCCTTTCTTGTAAGACACACAGAAATGAGAATATGGAAGCAAACGAAGTGTCCATCGACAGAGGAGTGGATAAAGAAGATGTGGCACGTACATACAATGGAATATCACTCAGCCATAAAAGGAATGAAATAATGCCATTTGCAGCCACACAGATGGACCCAGAGATGATCATACTAAGTGAAGTCAGACAAATATCATTAAGATACCGATTATATGTGGACTCTTAAAAAAAATGATACAAATGAACTTATTTACAAAACAAACAGACTCACAGATATAGAAAACACACTTGCGGTTACCAAAGTGCAAAGGGGTGGGGGAGGGATAAATTAGGAGTTTGGGATTAGCAGATACAGTTGAAACTTTAAGTTTTCAAATTCACACTACTCTATATAAAATAGATAACCACAAGTACCTACCGTAGAGCACAGGGAACTCTACTCAACATCTTGTAATAAACCATAATGGAAAAGAATATATACGTGCAACTGAATCACTTTGCTGCACACCTGAAACTAACACAACACCGTCAATCAACTATATTTCGCTGTAAAAAAAAAAGAGATATTCATGGAAAATTTTCTCCCAACAATAGCCAATCCTCATTTCAACACGGTTGTATCAGTTTCCTGAAAGCTCCAGAGCCAATGACCACAGATTAGGGGACTCAAAACAACATAAACTTATTCCCACACAGAGGCCTGGAGTCTGGAATCTTTTGTCATATATATATGACAAGATGACAAATTATATATATATATATATATATTTCTCTGTGTCTCCTATACTCTTCCCTAGGATTTCAGACAGCTTACAAATACATATCAAGATCACAGTAATTACATATCAGTAAAAATATGTTGCAATGTGGAAAAATTGATAGATAAAATAGAACTAGGAGTGAATTGACGCAAGAACATATACTTCTAAAGATTAAGCAACAAATCTGATTCTAAGTTTTCTACCAGCCAGCAGAAAGAGAAAAATGCGATCAATGACACAATTCATGGTTCAAAAAACCCCACAAACTAGTTGCTGTGTTACCGAATCAGGTTCGTTTTGCCCATCGCACAGCAGAGGTTCATAGCAGAGGGTTTATTCTCCAGGCAGGCAAGTGACGACATGGAAGAATAGGCCTCAAACGTGCCCCCGAAGCCAAGGGGCCAGTGGTATTTATAGGATAACGAATAAAGAAGCAGGGCGGTCTGAGGCGTGGGGAGCCTGGGGAAAGGGGATTGGAAACAGGTGCACAGCCATCATTCAGGGCAGGTGTACCTGGGCTACAGGCCGATGCACGTCCTAAAGGTCACCGAGTGGACACTGGCACAGGCTAAGTCGGAGGGTCTGGGGTCCCATCCAGTCTCAACCAGCTCAGCTCGAATTCGACACAGCTGATTCCAAGTTTCTGGAAAACAACTCAGGCAAAAATCTTATTGTTTAGGCTCCATGCTGCTTGGAGGACGGACCTGCAAGTCTTAAAATGACCGATTAGTGACGGCAGGTGAAATGGATTTGACTAATAATTACACGTGGTTTCACTTGTGAGAAGCATGTCTATTTCTAATATTAAGCCTGAATCATAAATTTTCCCCAAGGGTCTTTAACTAACAGGGTATAATGTAGCGAAATGAGCACAGATCTCAACAAAGAGGAGTTGTAGGATATTTTTGGCGCAGTAAGCAGCTCTATGCGCAATAAGCCGCTCTATGCGCAGTGCTGAGTTAGGGAAGAACTTTCGGTTTGTTCTGTTTTGTTCATGTAGCTGCAACTGCATCAGACTGGCTTTGGGACTGTTCAAGACAAAACGTGAAAGAAGAAAAAGGAAGCCCGCGTGTATTTATTCGGTGCTCACCGAGGGCCAGACACGTTTTATGTGCCTCACTCAATGACGCATTTTATATGATATTTCACTCAGCAGGACTTTGAGGCCGCTCCATTTTACAGATGTGCAGACTGAGAGGTGACTGACCTAGGTCACCAGACTAGAAATCACTGCTTTCTGGAACAAGTTTCATGAGTCAAAGTGACTTCCTCAGCGTATATTACTGTTTTATGTTTGTGACCTAAAGAAGCCTCTCATTTGTATTAACTGCCCCAAGGATATGAATAAAACGGCCATTCAGTGAATTTCTGAAGCTCCATGCTGGACACCCCAGGGAAACCAAGGGGAACTAAATACAGTCCCTTTCCCAACTATGAAACTCACAACCGAGTGAGCTGCTCCTGGTGACACACTCTGATTAGGTAAGTGCATATTTCAAACAAACGTGACACTTTTGTTACAAATTTCTGTGGCCACGGTTGAAGTCTTTCAACTTACTTTAAAGATGGTATTATTGTATTTTGTAATGGCCTTTGACTAAAATCATGAATTAGTTAACTCTTTAAATTTTAAGTCTTCAAAGCTAAAAGCTCTACTTTGGAGTTTCCCAGGAAGAGGAATGGAGAAGGGAATAAGAACTGAAATACTCGGCAATAATTCCGGGACCCCTTCAAAGCAAATGCTCTCTCCTATGATTCCTCGACCCCCATTCCAGTCCACAATGGGGCATAAAATCCACACAGAGTATCTTTAACTTAAGACAATTTAAGAAAGAGTGACCATTAACCGATTTACATAGATACAAATGACAGATTCCAAACTGACTAGGTTCCCTCGGCAAACAAAAGCATGGTCCCTGCAAGTAGCAGCAGGACGCACAGAACCTCTTGAGGGCGGGGCGGGGCTCGAGCACGCAAGGGGCAGAGGGAAGATGCCCTGCTCAGAGAAAAAGAGCCTGAAGGCAGATTCCACTTTTGTGAGAAGCCACAGTGGACACCAAGGCTGATATATTGTTGGGAAACGGGAGCTGAAGGGGGAGAAGCTAAAATCTGAGAAACAGATATTTTTTTCCACGTCTAGTCTGGAGAAAAAGCCAAAAGTATTCATCCTATCCTATCCCAGCAACTTTTTTCCGGCTCTTCTGATTATCTACAGGTCACCCTTAAGGAGGCACATTCCATTGTAACTCTCCTAAGTTTCAGTATTCTAAGAAGCATTTTTGTGCCATCAAGAAAAAAAATCAACTCATGTTTTATAAGGTCCTTGTGATTCCATCAGACGGCCCCACTTGGAGCTTGGAAGCAATAATGGCGACCAGCTTGTGCAGCTAATTAGCCGGTGATCTCTTCCAGAATGACGTCAGGGGAGGGCCTGACCCGCCGTGAACACTGCCTTTGGCAGTGCAAGCAGCCGTGACTGCCAAAAGGTGCTATTTGTTGAAGCGTGAAACCAAACCAGGGAAGGATAAAAGGAGCTTAGTCCTTATAAAAATAGTATTGTTTTTCGTTAATGAGCTCTTTCTAATCAAGTGCTCTTAATCAGGAATGCTTTTCTTAACTAAAGTTTTGAGTTTCCATTTTCAGGTAAGAAGTTTTCAGTGCCACATGTAAAATTTATCTGATGAGGCTCAATCACTTTTATTGGCCAGCTACAGGAGTTCGTCATTTTCATTGCTTTTGTCTAATTAATACTACGCAAACTTTATACTGAAGATAAAATTTATTTTCTAGAATTTCCACAGGCTGTAAGGGATTTCTGTATTCATCCATTCAACAAACATTCACTGAATCCCTACTCTAAGGCAGGCATGGGGCCAGACATCAGAAATGCAAAGACAAATAAGACAGTCATTGCTGTAAGAACCTTGCAAAGCCTCTCGGGAAGGAATACTCAATCAATAATTGTTCTGCAATGTAGGAAGTGCAAAGCTTTGCGGTCTGCGTGGTGTCAATGTTTTCACAGAGGAAGGAGGCATTAGCAGTGTCTGGAGCAGTAGAACGTCAAAGAAGACAGAAGGGGCCACCCCCAGATGGCACCTCGGCTCCTAAATGGAGCCTGTAAGTGAGAACGGGCACCAAACCAGCCTCGCCCCTTCAGGAATCTTCACGCCAACCTAGTTGTTTTCACCTTATGTATCATGTATACCACTACTTACTGGAACTTATTCCTCTAAATGACTCACTTCAAAGATGAAATTCCGTCTGCGACGTGCTCTGACATTTCTGTAACCGTGCTCGTAGTGACCGGGTTGGCCTGGGTCAGTGTCCGCCACTTTGCGTGTCCCGAAGCCTCGTGTACTTTTGCTCCCAACGGTCAACACTTAGGACACTTCTTGACCGGCTGCCTTCAGGCCACTGGAGCACTGCAGCTTCTTTTATCTGTATATTTAAATTGGGTTTCCCTTAGGCAGGCACAGACTTGGCCTTATTTTTTTTTTTTTAATCCAAACTGACAATTTCTGCTTTTTCAGTTGGGGTATTTAACACATTTGCACATAATGCGATTATTGATATGGCTGGGTTTAAATCTGCCCTCTTGTTATTTGTTCTTGATTTGTCCCATTTCTCATTCGTTTCCCTTGTCCTCTTTTTCTCTTTTTTTTTTTTGATTAACTGAATTACTGTTATAATTTCATTGTTATCTCTTGTTGGTTTATTATATATAACTCTTTGTTTTCTTTCTTTTGGTGGATGTTTTAGAGTTTATAGTATACAACTTTGCTATATACCACCTAACATTACAGTATAAATTTTTGATGTCAAATATAAGTAAAAAATGGAGAAGAACATCTGAAAAATTTCTCCTCCATAAAAGCAATGATAAAATTGGCAAAAATGGTCGAGTTCAACTTTTTTCAGAACTCCGGAAATTAACCAAAAGCTTTCGGCAATCCGGGGAGCATTTATTTAATAAAAATGACAACCTCGGTAAGAGCAGTGAGATTCGTGGCACTTTAACTCGCCCTGCTCTCCTCTCCCTTTCTCTGGTTCTGCGGTAGCCTGGAAAACAAACATCTCTTAATCCTGATGAAAAACAGCAGCCTGGCAGGGACCAGAGGGGGCCAGTTTGGATCGGAACTCCTTCAAACCCTCACTCCCAGAGAACTGTGATTATATAACCTGTTTGGTGGTTCCCTGGAAGACCCCACTGCCAAGGCTGTTTTATTTGACCTGACTTGGAGCTCACTCAGTACAAAACTCTTTCCTCCGAAAGCATCTGTTGAAAATAATCAGAGGCACGTGTTGACTATCGTGGCTGCCTCAGGCAGTGGCTAACAGCTGGGCCACTCAGTAAGCTCGCCAAAAACTTAAAAGGAAAAATCTGGGGACTGAGACCCCCATCGGGGCTTTGAAATGCTCTGACGTATTCCTGGGAATTTAGAAGGCTATGTGCTTGCACAGGGCTGTGAACATGCTCAGGAAAGATCTGAGAAGGCCCTAAGCTCTCACCCTTGCAAACAGTTTGTTCTTTCTGAGGCTTACATTCAAGGTGGTCCTGTTAGGAAGGGTCAGAGCAGCCTTGGGTCTAGGAAGAATTCTGCACTACTACTGAGGCGGTATCTTTCCGAGTAGCCTACCCAATGCCCCGTGCATTGTTAGGTTTTTCCACTCCGGCTAGTGGGGACATGAACTCTTCCTGGCCATCTCTTTGCTCTAAAGATTGTTCCACCTGCTCTGTTCCAGTAGTGCCTTCCCGGAGTTTCCTTACACACACACTAATCAGGACTGACTGAGGTGAGGACTTGGGGGAAGCCCTCTGCTGGTTTCAGCTTGTCATGTGCAGCTCTCTCCTGTCCAGGGCTTTATTCTGCGACTTTTAGCCATCTTGGTGTCCTCAAATTCTCAACTCTTTTTCCTCATCCAAGGGAGACCAACATGGTCTTGTTTGCCTTCCTCTCCCTGTGCTGTATCCTCACAGCTTTTTCTAGGCAGTAAGCTGGGCAATGATAAGATTCACTTAATCAGTTTCCTTTCACTCAGAGATCATTGTTCTGTAGGGCTTTGTGTCCAATGTCTGAAAACTGTATTTTGTCTGTTTTTGAAGTCGTTTAAGGTAGGAGGGTGTGATGGTTAATTTTACATATCTACTAGATGAGTGCTTCTGTATGAGATGAACATTTAAATCGGTGAACTCTGAGTGTAGCAGATTGCCGTCCATAAATGCGGTGGGCCTCATCCAATCAGTTGAAGGCTTGAAAAGAACAAAGAGACTGGTCTCCCCGAGCAAAAGAAAACTTCTCCAGCTGACAGTCTTCAGATTCCACCTGCACCACCAGCTTTTCTGGGTGTCTGTCTGCCAGTTTTTGCACCATCAACTCTCCCAAGTCTCCAGGCTAGTGGCCTTAGAACTAGACCTGCCCAGTGTCTCTCCTGTATCTTGGGCCTGGTCCACACTGCAGGTTTTCTATTTCCTGACTCTATAATTATGTGAGCCAGTTTCTTATGATAAACATGCATCCTATTCATTCTGTTTCTCTGGAAAGCCCTGAAATTTACAGAGGGTAAATCTGTTCCATATTATTCCATCATGATGCATTCTAAAGCTGTAATAATTAAGACAGTTTGGCATTTATGCATTGCAAAGAAAATAAGATAGTGAACTAAAATAGAGAGCCCTGAAACAGATCCACAAGTACATGGATACTTGACATATACTGGGATTGCACATTTCTGGGGAAAAGATGGCAGTATAATTATTTTTGCTGGGGCATATGTTTATCTATATGAAAAATGAAAATAAAATGATTGCATTATAACCAAAAATCCATTTTAGAAGAATTAAAAAATCTAATGAAAACTTTTGGTAATAATAATGTAAAGTATATTCATAACCTCTGAGTATGAAAATAAAGAAACATTTTCAACAATGCCCCAAAAGCACAAATTATAAAGGGATTACATTTTTAAAAAGTGAAAATCAACCTATAAATTTGGAGTAGATATATGTAGCACATACAGCAATCAAATATTAATATTCAGAACATATTTAATCTTTAAAGTCAACAAGATAAAAAACTCAACTTTAAAAAGTAAGCAAGATATTTTAACAGGCATTTGCCAGAAGAGAAAACCTAACTGGCTACTGGAACAATCAGAAGGGGCTCAGCTCAGGGAAATTCAAATGGAAACCACTGTGGGACACAACTTTACACCCACGAGCCTGACTAGCATTAAAAGGATGACAATAATAAGTGTTGGTGAAGTGCTGGAATAGGAGGGCAGACCGTGGATAAATGTAGTAACTGGGACAAACATTTTGGAATATGATCTCCTCTCATAAATCTGAGCCGTGCTTCTAACTCAGTAATTCTTTTCCTATGGAGTAGGAATTCTTGACACACGCATGTATCAGGAGACGTGTGTAAGAGCGTCACTGTCTGTAACAGGAGGAAAACAACTGGAAATATTCCAACTATCCTTTGATGGGACAGTGGAAAACTAAACTGTGATATATTCACACATTTGAATACTTTTTAGCAGGTTAAACGAACGAACTTCAACTACTGTCAACAACATGGATGAACCTCAGGAAAATAATGTTAAAATTTTAAAAACAAGTTATAGGAGAATAATACCATACAACTATTTATACAACATTCAAACACAAGAAAAACTATCCAATATATATTTTAGGTAAAAATATATAAGCAGCAAACCCCAAAGATGATAAAACTCAGCAGGATGTTATCTCTGGAGGGGAGAAAGGAGCTGTGTTCAGGGAAGGGCCCAGTGGGTTTGATGACAATGACGATATTTTGTTTCTTAAGCTGGGTATATGGCCATTCATCTCATCGTTATGCTTATAAAGTATGTAAATCATATATATTCCATATTTATCAGGTATTTCATAAATTTAAAAAAGTTAAAGAGGGAAAGTGGAAAAAGAAATTGAAGGATGGAGAAGAAAGAAGGCAATAACAAGAAAACAGATGAGAGAATTGGGATCAATCAAAACAGGGAATGAGATCAAGAGATGATCATGAAAGGGAATTCCCTAATGGCGCAGTGGTTAAGATTCCATGCTCCCAATGCAGGGAGCCCAGGTTTGATCCCTGGTCAGGGAACTAGATCCCACATGCCACACCTAAGAGTATGCATGCCGCAACTAAAGATCCCACATGACGCAACTAAAGATCCTGCATGCTGCAACTAAAAATCCCACATGCTGCAACTAAGACCCAGTGTAGCCAAAGAAAAAAAAAAAAAAAGAGAGAGAGAGATGATAATGAGAAATGTACATCCCTAGAAATCCCAGAAAGTGCCAGCTGAGTTTCCCACAGTGTTTGGAATGAGGACTCAAGCCATTTTATTTAAGTATTAAAAGAAGGGATTTATTGAGGACCTATTATATCCAGGCCCTGTATCCAATGCTGATAATGAGCCTTATTTCTCAATGTTGGTCTTTTAAATACCTGTTCTATTTTTAAAATTATGTTGTTGATCCCTATTTACTTAGACATCTTTATTAGCCTGGTTCTGATTTCACTTTAGAAAGATGGTAATGATGAGTAGAAAAGTACCCTCTTGGAATTCTATGCCACCCCAAATAAATAGATACAAATATCATCATGGTAAAGTACCAAATAAGAGAATTAGCATCTTTGAGAGGGCCCACATGTAACCTTAAGAAACAGGTGGTCCATCTAGTAGTCTCTTGCTTGACATGAGTTAAGAACTAATAGATGGTTTTGTATTAACAGGTCACTTTCTGGGAGGTGTGGTTCTGCAAGCCTAATTCATTTGAAATTGGTTATAACCATACCCTGGTCTGGAGTCATAGATAACAGAGACTTGTATCCTAGTAAGAAATTTCAGTGATTTACCTTAAAGTAATGTTGGTAATGGCTGTGAGATTTGAATGTTTAAAGCTGTATGTCAAATGGAGGAAGATGATTTCACTCCCAAATGAAGTAAACTGTACTCATGAAAGAGTCCTGCGTTCCTTCAAAATGAGAAAAAATGTTCCATTGCTAATTGTGAGGCTTTGATGAATGAAACTATGTTGCCTACTCCATCCCTGGACACATTCAAGGATTAGAAGTTCCACAAGTAAGGAACCAAGTGCAAAAGCAAGTTTACTTTAGAAGCTAAGACATGCCCGTAATCTTCTTGTTGAGTCATGACTCAGCACACAAAACCAACATTTTCATGTTAATTCTCTAGAATGTTTTCTATTGAATAATTTACAAAATTACTATAATTGTCATAAAAAGCAGTCTCATTATGCTTGATTTCCTTTCTAATTATTGGGGACACTGATTTAAGTATAATTAAATAATTATAACTGAGTGTTTTTAACTCATTAAATGTACATTTCAAAATCTTGATAAATAATATTAGATGCTATTTTCAAAAACTGTGTCTTGCATTACATTTATTTTTACCATGTAAAAGAACCTACAATATACCCCCCTGGAGATGGATTCTTATATTCTTACAACTCTATAATCGGTTGTGAAGGTGCAGTTAATGCTCCAAGGAGTCCGTCTCAATGTGTGACACCAACTCCTAATAGAACATTTTTAGAAAGACAGCATTCCTCGTAGTTCCTGGCTGGGAATAGTGTTTCTCTAAATCCTCAAAATCTCAGTTTTACACCTAGAAAACTATTTTAAATGGGAACAAAGCAAATGTCTTCAGTAAATTTTTTAAAATTTTGAAAGAGATAAATTTGCTAACATTTTCAGTGAGCTATAGTTTATGAAACATTCCCACAGATAATTTCTCCTTTGATAAAACCACTCACTTTGCAGTTGAGAGCATGGGATCCAGCCTGGGAATCAGGTCTTCTCACTACATGCCCAGAAAGAAAATTGAATATGCATATACAAGCACTCATTCTGCATTTTGGCACATTATGGTGATGGGCACAAATATGTATCCCAAATCTGGCAGCCTGGGTCACTTGCCTAGAACGGTTCAGACTGGCCAGAAACTACCACCCCACCACTGGCCCTGGGTCTCCTTCTAATTACAACCCCTCCTCCCTTTTATGATAATTTATTTCCTTGTTTTTCTCTGTAATTTTACCCTTTATGATTGTTTCCCTAAGCCTACTTCTTTGAGGCTTTGAGTAGGTGGAATCCTGTTGGGTACATTCTGTTATCTTGCTTAATTCACACAAAACTCTTTAAGATTCATTCATGTTTTTAAATGTGGTATAATGTTCCTTCATACAAACAGTTTAGCTATCCCTTTTAATGCTGATGGACATTTGGGATTCTTCCAATCTGGAGCTTCTAAAAACGATGCTGCAATAGGCATTCTTGGGCATGAATTCTCGTGAACATGTACACACATTTCTGTTGGTTATATACCTCGAACTGGAATACTGGTTATCAGAACTGCGTATCTTCAACAATCTACAAGACAATGTCAAATCATTTCCAAACTAGTTGTACAAATTTATACTTCCATCACAACATGTGAGTTTACTTTGCCCCACAAAATTGGCAAGTATTGGATTCATCTCATCTTTGCTAATCTGATGGGTGTTTAATGGCTTTGCATTGTGGTTAATTTGCATTTCCTTGTTTACCAATGAGATTGACCATCTTATCAACTTTTTTGGGGCCATAAAGGCTTTTTATATATTCTAAATACTAGTCAAAATTTTTACTCTGTGGCTTGTCTTTTCACTTCCATTATGGTATCTTTTGAGGAAAGGAAATTCTTTTTTTGTTTGTTTTCCTTTTCTATTATGGTTTATTACAGGATACTGAATATAGTTCCCTGTGCTATACAACAGGATCTCATTGTTTATCCATCTTAAATACAATAGTTTGCATCTGCTAGTCCCAAACTCCCAATCCAACCCTCCACCGCAACCTGCCCTTGGCAACCACAAATCTGTTCTCTATGTCAGTGAGTCTGTTTCATAAATAGGTTTTAGATTGTTTTTTTACTTTCCGTTTCTGATATTTCATTGTTAGTATAAAGAAATGCAACCAATTTCTGTATGTTAATCTTATATGCTGCTGCCTTGCTGAATTCATGTATCAGTTCTATTAGTTTTTGTGCAGAGTCTCTAAGGTTTTCTATATACAGCATTATGTCATCTGCATATAATGACAATTTCACCTCTTCCCTTCCCATTTGTATACCTTTTATTTCTTTTTCTTGTCCGATTGATGTGACTAGGACTTCAGGAATGGAAATTCTTAACTCTGATGTAGTTGAATTTATCAATCTTTCCTTTATGGTTAATATTTTAGAGTTGCTTAAGAAATTCTTCTCTACTGTAAGGTCCAGAAGATATTTGCTTCTGAAAGATTTTAGTTTTCACATTAATATTTTGTCTGGAATTGATTTTTGCATGGAGTAATCTAGGTCCAGTGTCCTCCCTCCCTTCTTTCCTTCCCTCCCTCCCTTTCCCTCCTTTTTTCCTATGTAGATATGCTACTGTCCCAGCACCATTTCTTTAAGAGACTCTTTTCTCCACACCCCAGAAGTGCTACTTCTATGAAACATCCATATTTGGATGAATATGTTTCTGGGAAGTCTACTCTGTTCCACTGGCATACTCATTTTTCTCTGCACTATTATATCTTAATTGCTGTAGTTTTATAATAATTCTTGATACCTGGAACAGCTAGCCCATCTACCTTTTTATTTCTAAAAGTTTCTTCACTATATCTGACCTTTCTATTGGGTTGGCCAAAATGTGCCTTCGATTTTTAAGTAAAAATAAAAGACACATTTTTCATTTTCACCAAGAACTTTATTGAACAAACTATTTACCCTTTTGTTCCATTACCTTCTGCCATTTTTCAGGCAACTTCATAATTCCATCTTCCAAAAACCTTTTATCTTTTTGAGCAAAGAACTGTTCCAGGTGCCTTTTACAGTTTTCCAGGGAATTGAAATTTTTTCCATTAAGAGAATTTTGTAAAGACCTAAATAAATGGAAATCCGAAGGTGCAAAGCCTGGTGAATATGGCTGATAAATCAGAACTTCCCAGCCAAGCTGTAACTGTTTTTGCCTGGTCGTCAAAGAAACATGCCATCTTGCATTATCCAGATGGAAGATTATGTGTTTTCTGTTGACTAATTCTGAACGTTTTTTGTTGAGTGCTGCTTTCAGTTGGGCTAAATGGGAGCAGTACTTGTTGGAATTAATCGTTTGGTTTTCCGTAAGGATCTCATAATAGAGGACTCCCTTCCAATCCCACCATATACACATCACCTTCTTTAGATGAAGACCAGCCTTTGGTGTGGTTGGTGGTGGTTCATTTCACTTTCCCCACGATCTCTTCTGTTCCACATTATTGTACAGTATCCACTTTTCATCGCCTGTCACAATTTGTTTTAAAAACGGAACATTTTCATTACGTTTAAGTAGAGAATCGCATATGGAAATACGGTCAAAGTTTTTTTCGCTTAACTTATGTGGAACCCAAACATCAAAGTGATTGACATAACCAAGCTGGTGTAAATGATTTTCAACGCTTGATTTGGATATTTTGAGTATGTCAGCTATCCCCCGCATGGTATAACGTTGATTGTTCTCAGTTAATGTCTCCATTTGATCACTATCAACTTCAACTGGTCTACCCGACCGTGGTGCCTCATCCAGCAAGAAATCTCTAGCACGACACTTTGCAAACCACTTTTGACGGGTTCGATCAGTCACAGCACCTTCTCCATACACTGCACAAATCTTTTTTTGCATTTTGGTTACGTTTTTACCTTTCCTGAAATAATAAAGCATAATATGCTGAAAATGTTTTCTTCCATCTTCAATGTTAAAATGGCTACACAAAAATTCACCAATTTTGATGTCTTTTTTTAAATGCATGCTAATATGACAGCTGTCACATACAATCTAACAAAACTGTTTTGAATAAAGTTAAAGACAACTAAGTGCTACTAGAGCCACCTTATGGAAAAAACCAAATGAACATTTTGGCCAACCCAATATTTTCATATAAATTTAAGAATGAGCTTATCAAATTAAGATTTAGATTTTGATTGCACTAAACCAATATATCAATTTGGTAGGAACTGACATTTTTATACTGTTGAGTCTTCTAATTCATGAATATGGTACTCCATTAATCTAGGCTTTCTTTTATGACTCTTAATAATGTTTTACAATTTTCCCCTTGGAGGACTGCACACCTTTTGTTGCTTAATATTTTTGATGCTATTATAAATAGGACCTTTTATTTTCTATATGTTTCTTGCTGATATACAGAAATATAATTTGCTTTTATATATTGACTTTTTATCTAGGAACCTGACTAAAATCATTTATTAATTCTAAAAATTTGAGTTGGGAGGTTTTCTATGCACGTAATGATTTTATCTGTGAATAATGATTTTCTTTCTGTTCAAAACTTACCATTTTCTTATATTATTGCACTAAGATCTCCAGTACAATGTTGAATAGAAATGAGTAGTCAGCATCCACAACTTATCTCTCCATTTATTTATGTCTTTTAAAATTCCTCTCAAAAGACATTTTGTACTTTTCAGTATATAAAGCTGTTCAGATATTTTGTCAGATGTATCCCTAAGTATTTAAAATAATTTATGCAATTTCAATGGGATATTTAAAAATTCAATTTCTGACTTTTGCTAGCATATAGGAAAACAGTTGATTTTTGTATATTGAGCTTGGATCCTGCAATATTTCTAAATTCATTTATTAGTTCTAGTAACTATTTTGTAGATTCTATCATGTTTTCTAAATGTAGAATCTTGTTGTCTGTAAAAAAGGACAGTTTTACCTCTTTCCAATCCGGATTACTTCTATTTTCTTTACTTGTCTTATTGTACTAACTGGAACTTGCAGTACAATGTCAAATGGGAAGAAACATTACAATTTTCATCATTAAGTATCATTTTAGCTGTGGCCTTTTTCATAAATGTCCTTTATCAAGTTAAGGAAATTCCCTTGTATTCCTAGTTGCTTAGATACTTTTTGCAACATGTGGTGCATTTTCTCAAATACTTTTCCTGTGAATATGCAGATAATCATTTACTATTTCTTTTTAGTTTTGTGTCTTTATATGTTCCGTGGTGTAGCTTTCTTCATGTTTCTTGTGCATGAGATTTGTTGAGTTTCTTGAATCTTTGTATTTATAGTTTTAATTAAACTTGGAAAAATTTCAGTCATTATTTCTTCAAATATTTTTTAATGTCTCCTCCCTTTCTATTCTTCAGAGATTCCAATTAGACAAAATTAGCCCACTTGGATTTGTTCCAAAGCTCACTGTTGCTGTTCTATTATTATTATTACTATTATTATTTTCTGTTTTATTATTAGAAATCTAGTTTCTACTGTTATGTTTTCAAGGGCGATAATCTTTTCTTTTGCAATGTCTAATCTGCCATTAATCCTCTTCAGGGTATTTTTCATCTCACACATTGTGGGTTTCATCTTTAAGTGTTTCATTGGATCTTTTATTTCTTCCATGTCTATTTTTTTGAACATATGTAACATAGCCATAATAACTATTTTCTAATTGAAATCTTTATTGAGATAACTGTAGTTCACATGCAGTTGAAAGAAATTATAGAGGTACACTTTATTCAGTTTCACCAGATGTTAACATTTTGCAAAACTATAGTACAATATCAAAACCAGGATATTGGCATTGATATAATCCATCTCTAATTCATATTCCCCCAGCTTCTCTTGTACCAACATGTGTATGTGTGTATGTATGTCGTTCTACAATTTTATCACATATTTTTTTTATGTATCCACCACCAGAGTCAAGATAAAGAACAGCTCCATCACCACAAGTATCCCCCAAGTTGCCTTTTTGTAAACACACCCATTCCCTCCTCCTGGCCCATTCCTACCCCCTGACAAACACTGATGATCTGTTTACTAATTCTACGTTTTTATCATTTTGAAAATGTTATGTAAATGTAATCATACAGTATCTAACCTTTTGAGATCTGCTTTTTTTTTTTTTTTTTTTTTTCTTTTTTTTTTTTTTTTTTTAATTTTATAGCTACTTTTATTTTTTATTTATTTATTTATTTTTGGCTGTGCTGGGTCCTCGGTTCGTGCGAGGGCTCTCTCTAGTTGCGGCAAGCGGGGGCCACTCTTCGTCGCGGTGCGGGGACCGCTCTTCATCGCGGTGCGCGGGCCTCTCACTATCGCGGCCCCTCCCGTCGCGGGGCACAGGCTCCAGACGCGCAGGCTCAGTAGTTGTGGCTCACGGGCCCAGCCGCTCCGTGGCATGTGGGATCTTCCCAGACCAGGGCTCGAACCCGTGTCCCCTGCATTAGCAGGCAGACTCTCAACCACTGCGCCACCAGGGAAGCCCCTGAGATCTGCTTTTTAAAAAAAGTATCATAATTCTCTGGAGAGTCATCCAAGTTGTTACGTGTAACAGCATACTACTATCCTACTATTGCTGAGTAGTATTCCATGGTATGGATGTACCACTTTATTTAACCATTCACCTGCTGAAGGAACTCAGGGCTGTTTACAGCTTTTGGCTATAGCAAATAAATCTGCTATGAACAGTCCTGTACATGTTTTTGTGAAAATGTAAGTTTTAATGGTTCCCTAAATAAGTGCCTGAGATAGTTAGATCGGTTGCGTTGTAGTTGCATGTAGCTTCATAAGAAACTGCCACACTGTTTTCCAAAGTGGCTGCATCACTTTACATTCCCTTCAACAGTATATACACAATCCAGTTTCTATGCACCCTCATCAGCTTTTGGTGGTGTCTCTGTTTTTTATTTCAGCTATTCTGATAGGTGTGTCATGATATCTCATTGTAGTTTAATTTACATTTCCAACTGCTCAAGATTTTAAGCACCTTTTCATGTGCACATTTGCTATCTGTATATTCTCTCTGGTGAAATATCTGTTCATGTCTTTTACCCATTTTTAGATAGATTTTAATGTTGAGTTTTGAGAGTTCTTTATATACTCTAGATATTAGTCTTTTGTTGGATATGTAGTTTGTAAATATTTTTCCCAGTCCATGTCTTTTCATCCATTTCACATGATCTCTTGCAGAGCAAAAGTTTTAACTTTTGATCAGGTTCAATTAATATATTTTCTTTTTATGGATCATTCTTTTGGTGCCAAATATAAGAATTATTCTCTTATACCTAAATCTCAAAGATTTTCTTCTATTCGTTCTAAAAGTTCTATAGTTTTATGTTTTACATTTAAGTTCATGGTGTATTTTGAGTTAATTTCTTTTACAGGTTGTGAAATTTAGGTTGTTTCGTTTTTTTCCTATAGATGTCCATTTGCTCCAACACAATTTGGTAAAAAGGCTATCTTTCCGCCATTGAAACGCTGTTGCATCTTTGTCAAAATCAGTGGTACATATATGTATGGGTCTATTACTTGCTTCTTCATTCTGTTCCATTGATCTATATGTCTATTCCTGCACCAATACTACACTGTCTTAATTACTATAGCAATATAGTGAGCCTTAACTTGTGTAGGGTTAGTCCTCCCACATTATTCTTCTTTGACAAGATTGTTTTAGCTATTCTAGGGCTGTGCCTTTCCATATTAGTTTTATAATAAGCTTGTCTGTTTCCAAAAACCCTTATTGGGATTTCAATAAAAATCTCATTAAACCTATAGATCAATTTGGGGAAAACTGAAATAATTACTATGTTAGATTTATAGATTCACAAAGTATGATTCTCCATTTATACAAGTCTTCTTTGATTTCTATCATCCGCATTTTGTAATTTTCATCATATAGACCATATTGAGTCTGTGTACGGTTTGGGAAGTACTTCATTCACTTTAAAGTGACTATGAATGGCATTGTGTTTTAACTTCAGTTATGGCATGTTCATTGTTTATAGAAATGAGAACAATTTTTTAATATTGATCTTGTATCCTGCATGTTTGCTGAACACATTTATTATTTCCAGGAATTTTGTTTCTGTATTTCTTCCTTTCCCATTCACATGTCTGTTATTTCTTTTCCTTGCCTTATTATGGTGGTGAGAATTTCCAATACTAGGTTAAATAAGATTAGGGACAGTGGGCACTAGAGAGTTTTGTTTCTGATCTTCAGGTAAAAGACTTCAGTGGTTCACCATTAAGCATGATGTTAGTTGTAGATTTTTTGTAGAGGTTGTTTATCAAGATGAGGTAGTTTCCTCTCTATTTCTAACTTGCTAAGAGATTTTTTATTATGAATTAATACTTTTCTTAGCCTGTTGACATAGATTACACTGTTTGAATTTTCAATGTTGAACCAGGTTTGCATACCCAAATAAATCCCATTTGGTCTTGACGCATAACTCTTTTTTAAACAAAATTTTGGAGGGCAGATAGCATTGACTGATTGATTGATCAATTTATCTTAATCCCACAGCCCTAACTCTCCATCCCTCCTTCCCTTTCCCCTTTGGTAACCAATAGTTTGTTTTCTACATTTCTGAGTCTGCTTCTGTTTTGCTACATATATTTTTTTGTGTTATTTTTTAGGTTCCACATATAAGTGATATCATATGGTATCTGTCTTTCTATTTCTGACTTACGTCATGTACTATGATAATCTATAAGTCTATCCGTGTTGCTGCAAATGGCAGAAATCCATTATTTTTTATGGCGGAGTAATATTCATATACATACACATATACACATATATACACACACCACATCTTCTTTATCCATTTATCTGTTGATGGGCACTTGGATTGCTTCCCTATCTTAGCTATTGTAAATAGTGATGCTATGGACATTAGGGTGCATGTATCTTTTCAAATTAGTGGGGTTTTTCCCCCCCAGATACTTACCCAGGAGTGGAATTGCTGGATCACATGAGTTTTATTTTTAGTTTTTTGTGTAACCTCCATAATGTTTTCCATAGTGGCTGCAACAACTTACATTCCCACCAATAGTGAAGGAGGGTACCCTTTTCTACACATCCTCATCAATATTTGTTATTTGTAGACTGTTTAATGATAGCCCTATTGACAGGTGTGAGGTGATATCTGATTGTAGTTTTGATTTGCATTTCTGTAATAATTAGCAATGTTGAGAATCTTTTCACGTGCCTGTTGGCCATCTCTGTGTCTTCTTTGGAAAAATGTCTATTCAGGTCTTCTGTCCTTTTTTTTGAGTGGGTTGTTGTGTTTTTTTGTTTGTTTTAAGTTGTATGAGCTGTTTATATATTTTGGATTAACCCCGTGTCACTTGTATCATTTGCAAATATTTTTCTCCCATTCTGAATGCTATCTGTTCATTTTGTTAATGGTTTCCTTTGCTGTGCAAAAGCTTTTAAGTTTAATAAGGTTCCACTTGTTTATTTTTGCTTTTATTTCTTTTGCCTTAGGAAACAGATCTGAAAAAATACTGCTATGATTTACGTCAAGAGTGTTCCTTCTAGGAGTCCTATGATTTCAGGTTTTACATTTAGGTCTATAATTCATTTTGAGCTTATTTTTGTATATGGTATGAGGAAATGTTCTAATCTCAATGTTTTCCATGTAGTTCTCCAGTTTTCCCAGCACCACTTATTGAACAGACTGTCTTTTCTTCATTGTACAATCTTGCCTCTTTTGTCATAGATTAACTGACCATTTATGCATTGGTTTATTTCTGGGCTCTCTGTTCTGTTTCATTGATCTGTGTCTGTTTTTGTGCCAGTACCATACTGTTTTGATGACTGTAGCTTTGTAGTATAGTCTGAAGTCTGGGAGGGTGATCTCCAGCTTTGTTCTTTTTTAACAAGGTTCCTTTGGCAATTTGGGGCCTTCTGTGGTTCCATATGAATCATAGGATTATTTGTTCCAGTTGTGGGGAAAATGTCAAGGGTATTTTGATGGGGAATGCATTAAATCTGAAGATTGCTTTGCCTAGTATGGCCATTTAATAATATTAATTCTTCCAATCTAAGAACACAGATATCTTTCCATTTCTTTGTATCATCTTCAGTTTCCTTCATGAATGTTTTATAATTTTCAGAGTATAGGTCTTTCACCTCCTTTGATAAGTTTATTCCTATGTTTTATTCCTTTTGATGTGATTTTTAAAGGGATTTTAAAACTTTCTCTTTCTGATAGTTCAATATTGGTGTACACAAAAGCAACAGATTTCTGTATATCAATCTTGTATCCCACGACTTTGCTGAATTCATTTATTAGTTGTAATAGTTTTGGGGGTAGAGACTTTATAGTTTTCTATATAAATTATCATGTTATCTGCAGGTAGTGACAATTTTACTTTTCTTTTTCTTGTGTGATTGTTGTGGTTAGGGCTTCTAACACTATGTAAACAGAAGTGCAAGAGTAGGCATCCATGTCCTGTTCCTGAATTTAGAGGAAAGGCTTTCAGCTTTACACTGTTGAGTATGATGTTAGCTGTGGGTTTGTCATAAATAGCCTTTATTATGTTGAGATACGTTCCCTCCATATCCACTTTGCTGAGAATTTTTTTTTAATCTTGACTTTGAATTTTGTCAAATACTTTCTACACCTACTGAGATTATCAAGTGATATTTTATGCTTCCCTTTTTTTTTAAACATCTTTATTGGAGTATAATTGCTTTAAAATGGTGTGTTAGTTTCTGCTTTATAAAAAAGTGAATAAGCTATACATATATATATATATATATATATCCCTGTATCTCCTCGCGCTGGTGTCTCCCTCCCAACCACCCTCCCTATCCCACCCCTCTAGGTGGTCACAAAGGACTGAGCTGATCTCCCTGTGCTATGTGGCTGCTTCCCACTAGCTATCTATTTTACATTTGGTAGTGTATATATGTCCATGCCACTCTCTCACTTCGTCCCAGCTTACCCTTCCCCCTCCCTGTCCCCCTGTCCTCAAGTCCATTCTCTACGTCTGCGTCTTTATTCCTGTCCTGCCCCTAGGTTCGTCAGACCTTTTTTTTTTTTTAGATTCCATATATATGTGTTAGCATATGGTATTTGTTTTTCTCTGACTTACTTCACTCTGTATGACAGACTGTAGGTCCATCCACCATACTATAAATAACTCAATTTTGTTTCTTTTTATGATTAATAGTCCATTGTATATATGTGCCACATCTTTATCCATTTTTCTGTCAATGGACACTTAGGTTGCTTCCATGTCCTGGCTATTGTAAATAGAGCTGCAATGAATATTGTGGTACATGACTCTTTTTGAATTATGGTTTTCTCAGGGTATATGCCCAGTAGTGGGATTGCTGGGTCGTATGGTAGTTCTACTTTTAGTTTTTTTTAAAGGAAATTCCATACTGTTCTCCATAGTGGCTGTATCAATTTACATTCCCACCAACAGGGCAAGAGGGTTCCCTTACCTCCACACCCTCTCCAGCATTTACTGTTTGTAGATTTTTTTGATGATGGCCATTCTGACTGGTGTGACGTG
This sequence comes from Balaenoptera musculus, assembly GCF_009873245.2. Lineage (NCBI taxonomy): Eukaryota > Metazoa > Chordata > Mammalia > Artiodactyla > Balaenopteridae > Balaenoptera > Balaenoptera musculus. Next base: position 2,248,228 of record NC_045790.1, read on the forward strand.
ATACCTCATTGTAGTTTTGATTTGCATTTCTCTAATGATTAGTGATGTTGAGCATCCTTTCATGTGTTTGTTGGCAATCTGTATATCTTCTTTGGAGAAATGTCTATTTAGGTCTTCTGCCCATTTTTGGATTGGGTTGTTTGTTTTTTGATATTGAGTTGCTTGTAAATTCTGGAGATTAATCCTTTGTCAGTTGCTTCGTTTGCAAATATTTTCTGCCATTCTGCAGGTTGTCCTTTTGTCTTGTTTATGGTTTCCTTTGCTGTGCAAAAGCTTTTAAGTTTCATTAGGTCTCACTTATTTTTATTTGCATCACTCTAGGACGTGGGTCAAAAAGTATCTTGCTGTGATTTATGTCATAGAGTGTTCTGCCTATGTTTTCCTCTAAGAGTTTTATAGTGTCTGGCCTTACATTTAGGTCATTAATCCATTATGAGTTTATTTTTGTGGTGTTAGGAAGCATTCTAATTTCATTCTTTTACATGTAGCTGTCCAGTTTTCCCAGCACCACTTATTGAAGAGGTGTCTTTTTTCCACTGTATATTCTTGCCTCCTTTATCAAAGATAAGGTGACCATACGTGTGTGGGTTTATCTCTGGGCTTTCTATCCTGTTCCATTGATCTATATTTCTCATTTTGTGCCAGCACCATACTGTCTTGACTACTGTAGCTTTGTAGTATAGTCTGAAGTCTGGGGGCCTGATTCCTTCAGCTCCATTTTTCTTTCTCAAGATTGCTTTGGCTATGCGGGGTCTTCTGTGTTTCCATACAAACTGTGAAATTTTTTGTTCTAGTTCTGTGAAAAATGCCATTGGTAGTTTGATAGGGATTGCATTAAATCTGTAGATACTTTGGGTAGTGTAGTCATTTTCACAATGTTGATTCTCCCAATCCAGGAACATGGTATATCTCTCCATCTGTTTGTATCATCTTTAACTTCTTTCATCGGTGTCTTATACTTTTCTGCATACAGGTCTTTTGTCTCCGTAGGTAGGTTTATTCCTAGGTACTTTATTCTTTCTGTTGCAATGGTAAATGGGAGTGTTTCATTAATTTCTCTTTCAGATTTTTCATCATTAGTGAATAGGAATGCAAGAGATTTCTGTCCATTAATTTTGTATCCTGCTATTTTACCAAATTCATTGATTAGGTCTAGTAGTTTTCTGGTAGCATCTTTAGGATTCTCTATGTATAGTGTCATGTTATCTGCAAACAGTGACAGCTTTACTTCTACTTTTACGATTTGGATTCCTTTTATTTCTTTTTCTTCTCTGATTGCTGTGGCTAAAACTTCCAAAACTATGTTGAATAACAGTGGTTAGAGTGGACAACGTTGTCTTGTTCCTGATCTTAGAGGAAATGCTTTCAGTTTTTCACCACTGAGAACGATGTTGGCTGTGGGTTTGTCATATATGGCCTTTATTATGTTGAGGTAAGTTCCCTCTATGCCTAGTTTCTGGAGGGTTTTTTTTATCATAAATTGGTGTTCAATTTTGTTGAAAGCTTTCTCTGCATCTATTGAGATGATCATATGGTTTTTCTCCTTCAGTTTGTTAATACTGTTTATCACATTGACTAATTTGTGTATACTGAAGAATCCTTGCATTCTTGGGATAAACCCCACTTCATCATGGTGTATGATCCTTTTAATGTGCTGTTGGGTTCTGTTTGCTAGTATTTTTGCATCTATGTTCATCAGTGATATTGGCCTATAGTTGTCTTTCTTTGTGACATGTTTGTCTGGTTTTGATATCAGAGTGATGGTGGTCTCGTAGAATGAGTTTGGGAGTGTTCCTCCCTGTGCTATATTTTGGAAGAGTTTGAGAAGGATAGGTGTTAGCTCTTCTCTAAATATTTGATAGAATTCGCCTTTGATGCCATCTGGTCCTGGGCTTTTGTTTGTTGGAAGATTTTTAATCACAGTCTCAATTTCAGTGCTTGGGATTGGTCTGTTTATATTTTCTACTTCTTGCTGGTTCAGTTTTGGAAGGTTGTGCTTTTCTAAGAATTTGTCCACTTCTTCCAGCTTGTCCATTTTATTGGCATATAGTTGCTTGTAGCAATCTCTCATGATCCTTTGTGTTTCTGCAGTGTCAGTTGTTACTTCTCCTTTTTCATTTCTAATTCTGTTGATTTGAGTCTTCTCCTTTTCTTGATGAGGCTGGCTAGTGGTTTATCAATTTTGTTTATCTTCTCAAAGAACCAGCTTTTAGTTTTATTGATCTTTGCTATTGTTTCCTTCATTTCTTTTTCATTTATTTCTGATCTGATATGTATGATTTTTTCCTTCTGCTAACTTTGGGGTTTTGTTTTTCTTTCTGTAATTGCTTTAGGTGTAAGGTTAGGTTGTTCATTTGAGATGCTTCTTGTTTCTTGAGGTAGGATTGTATTGCTATTAACTTCCGTCTTGGGCTTCCCTGGTGGCGCAGTGGTTGAGAATCTGCCTGCCAATGCAGGGCACACGGGTTCGAGCCCTGGTCTGGGAAGATCCCACATGCCGCGGAGCAACTGGGCCCGTGAGCCACGATTGCTGAGCCTGCGCGTCTGGAGCCTGTGCTCCACAACAAGAGAGGCCGCGACGGTGAGAGGCCTGCACACCGCGATGAAGAGTGGCCCCCGCTTGCCACAACTAGAGAAAGCCCTCGCACAGAAACGAAGACCCAACACAGCCACAAATAAATAAATAAATAAATTTAAAAAAAAAAAACTTCCATCTTAGAACTGCTTTTGCTGCATCCCATAGTTTTTGGGTTGTCGTGTTTTCATTGTCATTTGTTTCTAGGTATTTTTTGATTTCCTCTTTGATTTCTTCAGTGATCTCTTGGTTATTTAGTAGTGTATTGTTTAGCCTTCATGTGTTTGTATTTTTTACAGATTTTTTCCTGTGATTGATATCTAGTCTCATAGCGTTGTGGTCAGAAAAGATACTTGATACGATTTCAATTTTCTTAAATTTACCAAGGCTTGAATTGTGACCCAAGATATGATCTATCCTGGAGAATGTTCCATGAGCACTTGAGAAGAAAGTGTATTCTGTTGTTTTTGGATGGAATGTCCTATAAATATCAATTAAGTCCACCTTGTTTAATGTATCATTTAAAGCTTGTGTTTCCTTATTTATTTTCATTATGGATGATCTGTCCATTGGTGAAATTGGGGTGTTAAAGTCTCCTGCTATGATTATGTTACTGTAAATTTCCCCTTTTATGGCTGTTAGCATTTGCCTTATGTATTGAGGTGCTCCTATGTTGGGTGCATAAATATTTACAATTGTTATACCTTCTTCTTGGATTGATCCCTTGATCATTATGTAGTGTCCTTGTCTCTTGTAATAGTCTTTGTTTTAGAGTCTATTTTGTCTGATATGAGAATTGCTACTCCAGCTTTCTTTTGATTTCCATTTGCATGGAATATCTTTTTCCATTGCCTCACTTTCAGTCTGTATGTTCCCTAGGTCTGAAGTAGGTCTCTTGTAGACAGCATATATACGGGTCTTGTTTTTGTATCCATTCAGCCAGTCTACGTCTTTTGGTTGGAGCATTTAATCCATTTACATTTAAGGTAGTTATCGATATGTGTGTTCCTATCACCATTTTCTTAATTGTTTTGGGTTTGTTTTTGTAGGTCTTTTCCTTCTTTTGTGTTTCCTGCCTAGAGAAGTTCCTTTAGCATTTGCTGTAAAGCTGGTTTGGTGGTGCTGAATTCTCTTAGCTTTTGCTTGTCTGTAAAGGTTTTAATTTCTCTGTCGAATCTGAATTGAGATCCTTGCTGGGTAATCTTGGTTGTAGCTTCTTCCCTTTCATCACTTTAAATATGTCCTGCCACTTCCTTCTGGCTTGCAGAGTTTCTGCTGAATGATCAGCTGTTAACCTTATGGGGATTCCCTTGTATGTAATTTGTTGTTTTTCCCTTGCTGCTTTTAATACTTTTTCTTTGTTTTTAATTTTTGGTAGTTTGATTAATATGTGTCTTGGCGTGTTTCTCCTTGGATTTATCCTGTCTGGGTCTCTCTGCACTTCCTGGACTTGACGGACTATTTCCTTTCCCATATTAGGGAAGTGTTCAACTATAATCTCTTCAAGTATTTTCTCAGTCCCTTTCTTTTCTTCTTCTTCTTCTGGGACCCCTATAATTCGAATGTTAGTGTGTTTAATGTTGTCCCAGAGGTCTCTGGGACTGTCCTCAATTCTTTTCATTCTTTTTTCTTTATTTTGTTCTGTGGTAGTTATTTCCACTATTTTATCTTCCAGGTCACTTATCCGTTCTTCTGCCTCAGTTATTCTGCTATTGATTCCTTCTACAGAATTTTAAAATTCCATTTATTGTGTTGTTCATCGTTTGTTTGCTCTTTAGTTCTTCTAGGTCCTTGTCAAACGTTTCTTGCATTTTCTCCACTCTATTTACAAGATTTTGGATCATCTTTACTATCACTACTCTGAATTCTTTTTCAGGTAGACTGCCTATTTCCTCTTCATTTGTTTGGTCCGGTGGGTTTTTTACCTTGCTCCTTCATCTGCTGCGTATTTCTGTCTTCTCATTTTCCTTAACTTACTGTGTTTGGGGTCTCCTTTTCGCAGGCTGCAGGTTCGTTGTTCCCATTGTTTTTGGTGTCTGCCCCCAGTGGCTAAGTTTGGTTCAGTGGGTTGTCTAGGGTTACTGGTGGAGGGGACTGGTGCCTGTGTTCTGGTGGATGAGGCTGGATCTTGTCTTTCTGGTGAGCAGGACTGCATCTGGTGGTGTGTTTTGGGGTGTCTGTGAACTTATTATGATTTAGGCAGCCTCTCCGCTAATGGGTGGGGTTGTATTCCTGTCTTGCTAGTTGTTTGGCATAGAGTGTCCAGCACTGTAGCTTGCTGGTCGTTGAGTGGAGCTGGGGTCTTAGCGTTGAGATGGAGATCTTTTGGAGAACTTCACAGTTTGATATTACATGGAGCCGGGAGGTCTCTGGTGGACCAATGTCCTGATCTCGGCTCTCCCACCTCAGAGGCACAGATCTGACACCCGGTCGGAACACCAAGACCCTGTCAGCTACACGGCTGCAAGTGTTGGCGGGCCTCCTGCAGAGGTGGGGGGTGGTTGTGGCTCACTGCGGGGACAAGGACACTGGCAGAAGTTCTGGGAAGTACTCCTTGGCATGAGCCCTCTCAGAGTCCGCCATTAGCCCCACCAAAGAGCCAGGCTGCTTCCCTTTGTTAATGCGGTGCTATCACGTTTGTTGATTTACAAATGTTGAACCATCCTTGCATCCTTGGAATAAATCCAACTTCACCATGGTGTATGATCCTTTTTATATATTTTTGGATTTGGTTAGCTAATATTTTGTTGAGGATTTTTGCATGTATATTCATCAAAGAGATTGGCCTGTAATTTTCTTCACTTGGAGTGTCTTTGTCTGGTTTGGTATCTGGATAATGGTGGCTTTGTAAATGAATTTGGGAGTGTCCTGTCCTCTTCAACTTTTTGGAATAGTTTGAGAAGGACAGGTATTAGATCTTCTTTATATGTGTGCTAGAATTCCCTGTGAAGCTGCCTGGTTCTGGACTTTTTTTTGCCGGCAGTTTTTTAAATTACAAATTCAATTTCACTACCAGTGATCCATCTGTTCAAACTGTCTGTTTCTTCTTGATTTGGTCTTAGGTTGTATGTTTCTAGAAATTAGTCCATTTCTTCTAGGTTGTCCAATTTGTTGGCATATAACTATTTGTAGTATTCTTATGTTTTTTGTATCTCTGTGGTATCAGTTATTATTTCTTCTATTTCATTTGTTATTTTATTTGGATCCTCTCTCTTTTCTTCTTGGTGAGCCTGGCCAGAGGTTTGTTAATTTTGTTTATCCTTTCAAAAAACCAGCTCTTGGTTTTACTGATATTTTCAATTGTTTCTTTTTTTAAATTAATTAATTTATTTATTTTTGGCTCTGTTGGGTCTTCGTTTCTGTGCGAGGGCTTTCTCTAGCTGTGGCAAGCGGGGGTCACTCTTCATCGCGGTGCACAGGCCTCTCACTATCGCGGCCTCTCTTGTTGTGGAGCACAGGCTCCAGATGCGCAGGCTCAGTAGTTGTGGCTCACGGGCCCAGTTGCTCCGCGGCATGTGGGATCTTCCCAGACCAGGGCTCGAATCCGTGTCCCCTGCATTAGCAGGCAGATTCTCAACCACTGTGCCACAAGGGAAGCCCTTCAATTGTTTCTTTAATCTATATTTTATTTCCTCTCTGATCTTTATTATTTCCCTCCTTCTGTGACTTTAGGTTTCATTTGTTCTTTTTCTTTCAGGTTGTTTATTTGGAATTTTTCCTGTTTTTGAGGAAGGCCTCTATTGCTATGAACTTCCCTCTTAGGACTGTTTTTGCTGCATCCCACAGATTTTTGTATACTTGTGTTATCATTGTCTCAAGGTATTTTAAAGTTTCCTCTTTCATTTCATCATTGACCCACTGGGTTTTTAATTAGCATATTGTTTAGTCTCCATGTAATTGCTTTTTTTCTTGTTTCTCTTTCTGTGGTTGATTTCTAGTTTCATGCTGTTGTGGTCAAAACAGATTATTGAAATGATTTCTATCCTCTTAAATTTGTTGAGGCTTGTTCTGTGTCCTAGTATGTTGTCTACCCTAGAGAATATGCCATGTGCACTTGAAAAGAATGTGCATTCTACTGTTTTTGGATGCAATGTCTTGAAAATATCAATTAAGTCTAACTGTTCCATTGTTTCATTTAGGATCTCTGTTGCCTAATTGATTTTCTGTCTGGAAGTTCTGTCCACTGCTGTTAGTGGGGTGTTAACGTCTCCTACTATTAATACTACTTTTGTATTCCTGTCAATTTCTCCCTTTATGTATGTTAGTATTTGTTTTATGTTTTTAGCCTCTCCTATATTGGGTGCATGTATGTTAATAAATGTAATATCTTCTTCTTGTATCTATCCATTTATCATTATGTAGTGTCCTTTACCTTTATGGTCTTTGTTTTAAAGTCCGTTTTGTCTGATATGAGTATTGCTACCCCATTTTCTTGTCATTTCCATTTGCATGAAATATCTTTTTCCATCCCTGAAACATATCTAAATCATTTTGCTGTACATCAGAAACTAACACAATATTGCAAATCAAAAATACTTCAATTAAAAAAAGATGTGTTTAGTTCACAAATATTTGGAGATTTTCTAGCCCCTCTGTGCAGCTCTCTGCTTTCTGGAACTCTGCAGTGCAAATTATGGCTGCTTTCACCTCTCTAAATTCTAACTTCTATATCCTCAATTTAGGAAGAACCCTGGGTTTTTTATTGCTCCCCTGACGTCCATGCTATTTCTATGCAGTAAACTTGGGCAATCACATGGTTTACCGCATATGTCTCCCTTTGTTGTCTGTCTCCCACTGTCTGAGAAGCATTGCTTCATGTATTTTGTCCAGTGTTTGAGTTGTTAAAGGTGGGAAGGTAAATCCCCTCTCTTTTACTTCTTCATGGCCAGCAGTGGGAGTCAGAATTCGTTTTTATCCACCCATGAGACATTTTTACTACGTATGTAATTTGGAATGACAATTATTTTCTTTCAGCACATTACAGATACCATTTCAGTGTTTCACTACTACTGTTGAAACACCAACTGTCAGTCTTTAACATTCCTTTGAAGGTAGTATGCCTTTTTTATCTTCAACTTCTTTAAAAAATTTTTTTTGTCTTTGATGTTACACAGTTTTACTTTGAAGACACCAGGCATGCTTTTCTCTTACTTTATCCTGCTTGAAATTCACTATGCATCTGCAATATGTGGACTGGAGTCTTCCAACAGTTTGGAAAAATTCTCAGCCTTTATCTCTATGAATAACTTTACCCCTTTCTTTTTTTCTAGGACTCCAATCAAACATACATTAGACGTTCCCACTGAATCTCTTTCCTTCTCTTGTATACTTTCCAACTTTTTCTCTCTGTGTGCTTTATTATGGATAATTTCTTCCAGTTTTTTAATTCTCTTCCCTGCCACATACAGTGTGTTGCCAAGTATGTCCACTTGGTTTTTAAATTTTGGTTATTGCATTTTTCATGTAAATGAATTCTATTTGGTTCTTCAAATCTACATCACTTTTTAGCTTTAAACACAGTAAATATAGTTGCTTTATAACACATTTCTGATAATTCCAAATCTAAAGTCTGTGCATATCCTGTTCCTGCTATTTCCCACTTACACTGTCTTGATTTCTTGTGTACTACTGTATCTTTAACTCTGTGTTTATCATTGCTCTTAAAATTTTATTTATGGTGCTTTTCAAGACACAAAAGAAATGTGCCTTCCTTCAGACAGGCACTGGAATGGCTTCTGCTGGGTTCACGAGGCACTACCAATCAGGAACCACCTTAAATTATGTTTGAGTCTAAATTCCCCAACCCACCCAGGTTTTGTTGCTCAAGATACAAAACCAGTTGATGGCTGGTTTGTGGCTACAACTGCCAGGGGATTTTTGGTCCTCTTCTCTTCTGACAGTCCCTGAGTTTGGGGTTCTCCCTGATTGTGAGGATGTAGCCTTCTGGAGTCTCACCTTGACACGGGGTTTCCTACACGATTCTCCAGTGTGGTGGATGCTTGGCCTTACCTTTTGCACCTTTGCTCCGTGAGCCCACTCTACCCAAGTGAGAGGCACTGGACATATGTTCCAGTTAAAAGTGCTTATTTTCTCTCCAATATTCATCTCTGGGTTGAGGCTTTCTCCAAAGTGATGGCCTTGCAATTCACCTTCTTACCTCTTCTGTTTTCAAGTATATATTAAACACACACATACACAAGCAATCTTGAAAGATCCATCAATGAAGTGATAAAGGGTAGAGTATGTGCTAATTTATGGATAACAAGCCAACTTTATTTAACATTTAAAAGTTGTTTTCAATAGCGAGGTAAATTAGAATAGTGTGCTATTCCCAGAAACAGAACATCTCTGCAGAATTCTTAATGCATTAATGCTAAATGTACCTTTTCCTATTAAATCTATTCCTTTTCACTCTCTAGAGGAGATAAATTTTAAAAGAATGTGGAAGTAATAGCACAGGGTAAGGCCAGGAACTGGTCTGACCCTGGCCATCTACACAAGTGAATTCACTCATGTGACAACTCAGTGCCCTCGTCTGAGAAATGTAGATAATACTAAATTATCCTGATAGCCCTCGCTCGCTCTAACGTTCTATGAATCTATAGATGCCTCCACGTTCCTCCTCCAACACCTACAACAGACCTTACTGAACAATAAAAACCCTCTTTACCACTGGCACAGAAAACCTTTCCATAATAACGCCCCAGAGCCACTCACTACCAATTGACTGAAGATGGCACATATCCTATTTGTCACCCCTATTCTTATATAGATGACATCTTTTGAAATATGGCTAAACAACTCTTTCTACTGTGTTATACTCCTACTTGCATTTCTAGGTTAAGAATTTAAAAATACTCACTCCCACAAATCATTATCATCATTTAGGACTATAGAGAATTAAAGTACAGAATTCAAATATTCTTCTATTGAAAAAGAAAATAAAATGTTCAGGTAAAATAATCAAAAGTATTCTCAGCTCTCTGTAAAAGCATTCTATTAATAACAGTGCTAATAAATAAAAGACAACCAATAGTGTACATCAGGTAGATAGTAAAAATTTAATAGTAATATCATAAAATAAACAAACATATAAAATCAAGTATTTAGCTTTGGATATTAGAAATAATATACATAATTAATTCAGCATACTACTGATAGTGCTGCAACATACGATTTTACTGTTGAAACCACAGATTATGCCAATAAGGCTTCTTTGTTCTCAGAGTTTCCAAAATTCTGCTTTTATTACTAAAAGCATCTGGACTTCAGACATCTCTAATGATGTAATACCTGGCATATTGCAACTGAAGCTGTGTGACCATTGTCTTAATGACCTAACAAAATTTTCTCATAATGGTATTGAAAAGGTAAACATTTCCCCCCTTTGCAATACTAGTTACCAAAACTGTCACACTGTCAAAATAAAAATGATTCCTTTCTCCTTTTGAACCTCAATTAAAAAGCACATGCATGAGAGGAAGCTGAAAACCAAAAGGGCAACTTTATGCTATATGCTAGATCAATGTTAAAATTCAGAGACTAATTTTTAGATATAGTCTTCCTTGTTCTGGTCCTCAAAAAGAAACAAAAGTAATTAACCAACTTTTTAAATATCAGGGAATATATTTTTGCTATTTTCTCGTAATCAAATTTTTCAATGACTTCTAAGACTGTTTTTATAGCCTGTTTCCATTCAGCTAGTTCAGGAGACACACTGGTTGAAAAAGGACTGAGAATATAAACTTTAAGGCTAAAAGTTCCATCTTCGAAATGTTAAGATTTAAATAGAGCCCTCGACAAGGTTATTTAATCCAGAATTGCTGGCCATGAAAACAAGTAGACAGAAAAAAGGGTCATGCTTAAATGCGTAATTGAAAAAGCAAAGGCAAGTCTTTCACAACAGAAGTTATTCTTTCAACTTAAAGACATTTGCTGAAAGTAAAAATTACCTTGCTGCATGGTACATCTTCTTCAAAGCCATTAAGTCCAGTCTGGATCACTGTGTCTTACACTTTGGTTGGAACATTTAATAAAGTATATATTCTGTAGGAGATGACTATAGAACTCAACAAAATAAAATAGATAAAAAACTAGAATCTTGATTGAAAAATGGCATGTTTCTCCATCATTTTCATGCAATCAGTATGCCCATTTTAAATCTAATATTTCATTTATAAAAAATCGCTACATTTCCCACTGAAGCTTGTTATTCTGATGAGCCAAAGTTTAAATGCTTTCATTCCGCTGAGGATTAAAGAATGTTCTGAGGATTATTCATCATTATCTGTACAAAAAAGAAAAAAATTTAATTCACTCATTGCAAATCAAGCTCTATGTATTTACTTAGTAAAAAACTCATTCTCTGTCACACTAAAGGAAAAGAGCCTTACTGTAGTTTTAAAGGTAGTTTTTAGTACAATATCACACACTCAATGTGAAATATTCAGACATTACAATAAAGAATTAAGTGGGAAGCAAAAATCACCTATCAGCCAAAGACAACCAAAGGTAATAGTTTTATATAAATCTTCCCAGATTGCTTATCTATGCATACCCAAATATGTTTTAAAAAATTACAACAAGATGCAGTTCTGAGACTCGAGTTTTTCCCTTTAAAACACATAATGGATGGAAAGATGGACAAATAAGTGATAAAGCAAGATTATAAAATTTTAATGGAAGAATCTAAACTTTGATTGGGTTATTTGTATGGAAATATGCTAATATAAATGTTTCAGACATTACATGAAATTTCTAAAAATCTTATATGTTCTGGTATAATGTTATAAGTCATAATCCTAGTTATTACTTTAAAATGTATATCTCAGAAATAACTAATTTTCTTGTCAACTGCATTATTATGAACTTACATCAAATCTTTAACCGTGGTCATTTTTAAGTCTTTTGTCATTTACAGACAGTTCTGGGTGTACTCTGATGCTTTTGCAAATATGTTCCTATAAAAGGGTCTCATCTTCAAGAAATTCATGGAAAAGACTCTGACAAGTACAGGTTTCTGGCAACTGACTGTACTGCTGAACTGAATGAATAAGCATTTTCAGAACTCTAATGAAAAACTGATGAACTCATAAAAGGGCTAACAAAAGATCAAGATGAAAAAAAAAATTAATTACATGGGACTGAGTGAACTGATGAGGATGAGTATAATTTTTGTGACTTTCTGTTTGAATTAAAAAAAAAAATCCCACAAGGACTCAGAGGCAAAGAATATACAAATCAATTTTCACTGCAAAGTAAAGGAGCTGTTACAGTGGAGGATTACTGGACTGAATGTCAATATTATGACATAGTATGAGTGTGTTTCATGTTTGGTAATTGCAATCGTTGTTGCTTTTGTTGTGGTCATCCATGTACAATGCTTGGTGTCAGTCTATTTGTCTCTTGTAAAAATAAAATACAGTGTGTGTGTGTGAAAAAAAAAATTACAACAAGATGCAGTTCTGAGACTCGAGTTTTTCCCTTTAAAACACATAATGGATGGAAAGATGGACAAATAAGTGATAAAGCAAGATTATAAAATGTTAATGGAAGACTCTAGATGGTGGGCATATGGGTGGTAACTGAAGTTTTTTCAACATTTTCATATGATAAGAATTTTACAATAAAATGTTGAAAATGAATAAATCATAGATATATTCCATGTCAGTTTCAATGGCTGTGTAGTATTTTCTTTACAGATATGGCGTATTTAAATTAACCATTTGTATTTATAGACATTCTAGTTATCTCCAATTTTTCATTAGTCTAGAAAAACACGGTGGAGTGACTTAAACAGACTGCTTAATTTAACCTTACATAACAGTCACTATCTTCACACTCCAGAAAGAGCTCGTCCGTTAAAATCGAAGTGTCATCTCTAATCACTGCACTGCTTGAAACCCCTCACGAGCTCCCCACAGGCTCACGACAGAACCTGTGCTCCTTATGTGGACTGCAGTGCCCTTCAGATCTGGCCTTTTAAGTACTTCTAGCCTTGTCTACTTCCATTGCCCATCTTCCCCAGCTGTCCCCATAATATATGCTCTAGTAACACTGAAGAGTTTACAGTTCCTGTAGTACAACAGCTGGCACCCCTCTATGTACAAGTAGACATATGCCTTGGGGGATAAATCCTCACTTATCTTTCAAAATCCAGCTCTGACGTCCTCTCCCCTGGGAAGAATTATCCTGACACTTTTATTTCTTCCAATATAGCTGGACCATCACTTTATGCAACATATTTTTTTTGCTTTCAGTGTTACACTTATTGCTGTGTACTATAATTTACTTATTTTTTTACAATGACAAACTGTTTCAAACAGAAAAGTACAGAGAATAAACTAATGAACACACAGGTACCTAATATCTAGAATTAGTAAAAGTTAACTTTTGGCCACACTGGTTTGGATAATTGATTCAAGAAAAACACATTAAAGAGAGAGAGCACCCTTTTCCCATCTTACTGCCTTCTCCTCCTCCTGAGGGGTGTTATCAGTATCCTGAAATTGATGTGTGCCCTTCCTTCCCATGGCTTTTAATTTTTATTACATATATGCACATTTAAATGAAATTGTTTTTAAATATTATATAAATGGTATCATGTACTACTTATTCAACTCATCATATTGGTGGGGCTTATCCAAGTGATAGATGAAAATTTCATTCCTTCACTATAACTGGTGTACAGAATCCCATCACATAAATAGCACAATATTCTATCTAAAATAAATGTAGAAGGAAGGTCTTTGTTTCCTTCTTAGACGTTTACAAGCTTGGACTGCTAAGATCAATGTTCTACACGAGGACGTGCTGCTGGCCTTTGCCATTCTATCACTGTCTACAGTTGGCTCCTCCTCTCCTTAAAGAATAAATTTTTTAGAAATAATATAAAGCAGTTCACACATTGTACTATCTCTATTTGATCTCTGACTCTAGCCTAGCTAGTACCTAGCTAAAGACTAAGTGGCATTAATTTTACCAATCGCTACACCTGTAGGCACTTAGCAAATCTGCAATGTGACGATATGAGGGAGTTGTATAGAGTAGGTGCTCACCACACCTGCACTGTGACAGTATGGGGGTGTTGTATAGTTCAGGCTGTCTTTTGAGGACTCACATAATTTCTGATTAAATAAAACAGAAATGTGTTGTAGAAAATCTTTTTAACTTCTAACTTATTGACCCTGATACCACTATTGGGTGTACTAGATATCGTTATTCATTCCCTCCCTCATTACCCACCACCAACACAGAAAATAAAAGTGTCTAAGCACCATATGCAGATGACATGGTTTTACTGTTATCTCCTAAGATGTGACCTAAAAGACGACAGTCTGGGGAAAGAGAGCTAGATCTGCAGTATAAGAATTTCGAATAAGAAGGACTCTAAAGGGAGAGATCAAGATGGCAGAGTAAGAGGATGTGGAGCTCACCATCACCCCCACCAGGAACACATTAAAAATACATCTACATGTGGAACAATTCGCACTGAAAACGAACTGGAAACTAGCCGGATTGCTGTACAACCAAGGCTGTAAGAAAGATCTCAGAGAATCTGCTATGACGGGAAAAAGAGAGATTGGGTCGTGACCTGTGCCCCTGGGAGGGGACTCAGAGGAAAAGGGAGATTGCAGTGATGGACACTTGCCTTGGGGAGTAAGTGGGTCGAGCCATAGACTGGGGGTCCCAGTCATGGGGTCCTAGACAGAGGACACAAGCCCTGTTGGCTGGCTGGAAGATGCTGTGACAAATACAAGGGCTGGAGAAGCCTGGAGTCCAGTCGTGAGGATCTCGAGTGTTGGCCCCAGAGGCAGGGCAGAGAGAGGTGTGCTCTAACGGCTGAGGCTCTTCCCGGGACCACCTCATCACACAACCCCAGCCCGAGCACAGCCAATTCTCCAGCCCCATTCACTCCAAGCCACAGTGTTGCACTGGAACTGGGGCAGCAAGGACTGGGGAAGAGACTGAACCTTGGGACACAGAGGTGACCCAGGCCTGAGGCAGAGCCGGGTGGGGTAGCAGGTGCCACTGTTGGCACTTACTCAAGTGGTACCATATGATATCACTTATATGTGGAATCTAAAATATGACACACATGAACTTATCCACAAAACAGAAACAGACTCACAGACATAGAGAACAGCCATGTGGTTGCCAAGATGGGGTGGTGAGGAGGGATGGATTAGGAATTTTGGGTCAGCAGATGCAAACTATTATATATAGAATGGATAAACAACAGGGTCCTACTGTACAGCACAGGGAACTATATTCAATATCCAGGGATAAACCATAATGGAAAAGAATATAAAAAAAGAATGCATATATATATGTATAACCGAACCACTTTGCTGTACAGCAGAAATTAAAACAACAATGTAAATCAACTACACTCAATAAAAAATTAAAAATAGAAAAAAAAAAGAAAGAAAAGGCAGAGGAACTGCTCTCAATTCAAGGAGTAAGAGAAAACTCTGGATAAATAATGAAACAGAAATAAATAATTTTCCAGATAAAAAATTCAAAACATTAGTGAAGAAAATGTTAACTGAATTAGGGAAAAGAATTGATCTAAACACTGAACATTTTAATGAAGAACTAGAAAATATAGAAAAGGGCCAATGAGAAATGAATATTACAACAGCTGAAATAAAAACACACTATAAGGAAATGAATCACTAAGTGATACAGAAGACTGCACAACTGATCTGGAAGGTATAACTGAACAATGGAAACCACCCAATCAGAACAAGAGAAAGAAAAATTGCTTTCATTTAAAAAAATTTGTTTAAGAGATCTTTGAGATAGCATTAGGTGTTCCAACATTCACATTATAGGGGTCCCAGAAGGAGAAGAGAGAGAGAAGGGGATCAAAAATGTATTTGAGGAAATTATGGCTGAAAAATTCCCAAACCTGTAGAAGAATATAGATATCCAGGTACAGGAAGCACAGAGGTTCCAAATAAGATGAACCCAAATGGACCCACACAAAGACCTATCATAATTAAAATGGCAAAAGTTAAAGATAAAGAGAGGATTCTAAAGGCAGCAAGAGAAAAACAAAGAGTTATATAAAAGGGAACCCCCAATAAGGCTATCAGCCGAATTCTCTGCAGAAACTTTGCAGGCCAGAAGGGAGTGGCAATATATATTCAAAGTGCTGAAAGGGAAAAACTTGCAACCCAGGACACTCTACTCAGAAAGATTATCATTTAGAATAGAAGGAGAGAGAAAGAATTTCTCCGACAAGCAAAAATTAAACAAGTACAGCAATACTAAACTGACTCTAGTAAGAATGTTGAACTGTCTCCTCTAAATGGAAAAGAAGTAAAAACATATAAGAAAGGGAAAATCCCACTAGGAAAAGCAAATATATGGTAAGGATTGAAGATCAACCACTTAAGCCAGTACATAGGTTGAAAGACAAAAAAAATGTTAAAAGCAACGATAATTACAATGAACAGTTAAGGGATAAGCATGAATATGTAACATATGACATAAAAAAC
Organism: Balaenoptera musculus; assembly: GCF_009873245.2. Taxonomy (NCBI): domain Eukaryota; kingdom Metazoa; phylum Chordata; class Mammalia; order Artiodactyla; family Balaenopteridae; genus Balaenoptera; species Balaenoptera musculus. The sequence goes on from NC_045790.1 coordinate 2,264,308, forward strand.
ACAAAATGTGGGAGATGGAGTAAAAAATGTAGCTCTTTTGGAATACATTTGAACTTAAATGACTAGCAGTTTAAAACAAGTAAATATAATTATGGGTCAACATGCCAACATATATAAATCCCATGGTAACCACAAATCAAACCCTACAATAGATATACAAAAATCAAAAAGAAAGAAACAAAGCATACCACTAAAGAAAATCATCAAACCATAAGGGAAGAAATTAACAGAGAAGAACTACAACAGCCAGAAAACAGTAAGAAATGGCAGTAAGTACATACCTATCAATTAAGTACTTTAAATATCAATGGATTAAATGCTCTCATCAGAACACATAGGGTAGCTGATTAGATTTAAAAAAACCCCAAAAACCAAGGCCCTTCAATATGCTCCCTACAAGAGACTCACTTCAGGGCTAAAAGCAAACACAGATTGAAAGTGAGGGGATGGAAAAAGACATTTCATGCAAATGGAAATGATAAGAAAGTGGGGGTAGCAATACATATATCAGACAAAAATAGACTTTAAAACAAAGGCCATAAAGAAAGATAAAGAAAGACACTATAACAATAAACGGATCAATACAAGAAGAGGATATTACATTAGTTAACATACACGCACCCAATATAGGAGCACCTAAATATATAAAGCAAAAACTAACAGACATAAAGGGAGAAATTGACAATGCTACAATAATAGTTGGGGACTTTAACACCCCACTTACATCAATGGACAGATCATCCAGACAGAAAGTCAATAGGCAACAGTGGTCTTAAATAGCTCAATAGACTAGTTGGTCTTAACAGATCTCTATAGGACTTTACATCCAAAAACAGCAGAGTACATATTCTTTTCAAGTGCACATGGAACATTCTCCAGGATAGATCACATGCTAGGCCACAAAACAAGCTCCAACAAATTTAGGAGGATAGAAATTATATCAAGCCATACATCAATTACAGAAAGAAAACAGGGAAAAGAACAAACACATGAAGACCAAACACCATGCTACTAAAAACCCAATGGGTCGATGAAGAAATCAAAGAGGAAATCAGAAAACACCTAAAGACAAATGAAAATAAAAACACAACATTCCAAAACCTTCTGGATGCAGCAAAAGCAGTTCTAAGAGGAAAGTTCATAGGGATACAGGCCTCCCTCAAGAAATAGGAAAAACTTCAAAAACACAACCTAAACTACCACCTAAAGGAACTAGAAAAAGAAGTACAAACAAAGCCCAAAGTCAGCAGAAGGTACGAAAAAACATAAAGGAAATAAATAAAATAAAGACCAAAAAAAAAAAAAAAAAAGAAAAGATTAATGAAACTAAGAGTTGATTTTTAATAAGATAAACAAAGTTGATAAACCTTTAGCCAGGCTCACAAAGAAAAAAAAAGAGGACCCAAATAAACAAAATGAAAGTGAAGAAACAACAACCGATACCACAGAGGTAACAAAAAATCATAATACTATGAACAGTTATACGCCAACAAATTGGACAGAAGAAATGGACAAATTCCTAGCAACACACAACCTGCCAAGACTGAATCAAGAAGAAACAATTTGAACAGATCAATCACTAGTAGTGAAACTGAATTTGTAATAAAGAAAACCTCCCAGCCAAAAAAAGTCCAGGACCAGAGGGCTTCACAGGGAAATTCTACCAAACATATAAAGAAATAATAGCTATCCTTCACAAACTATTCCAAAAAATTAAAGAGGATGGGATGCTCCCAAATTTATTCTATGAGGCCACCATTACCCTGATACCAAAACCAGACAAAGGCACTACAGGAAAAGAAAGTTACAGGCCAATCTCTTTGATGAATATAGATGCAAAACTCCTCAACAAAATATTAGCAAACCAAATCCAAAAATATATAAAAAGGATCATACACTACGATCATGTTGGATTTATTCTCAGGATGCAAGGATGGTTCAATATTTGCAAATCTATGAATGTGACAGCACCACATTAACAAAGGGAGGCATAAAAAAATCACATGATCATCTCAATAGGTGCAGAAAGCATTTGAGAAAATTCAACATCCATTCATGATAAAAATTTCCATCAAAGTATGTATAAAGGGAACACATCTCAACATAATAAGGGCCATTTATGACAAACCCACAGCTAATATCACACTCAACAGTGAAAAGCTGAAAGCTTTTCCTCTATACTCAGGAACTAGACAAGGATGTCCACTCTTGCCACTTCTATTTTACATAGTGTTAGAAGCCCTAGCCACAGCAATCAGACAAGAAAAAGAAATAAAAGGCATCCAAATTGGAAGGGAAGAAGTAAAACTATCACTTCTTGCAGATGACATGATACTTTATATAAGAAAACCCTAGTCTCCCCCCCAAAACTATTAGAACTAATAAATGAATTCAGCAAAGTTGCAGGATACAAGATTAACACATAGAAATCTGTTGCTTTTCTATACACTAATAATGAATCATCAGAAAGAGAAAAAAAAATCCTGTTTAAAATCACATCAAAAAGAATAAAATACATAGGAATAAACTTAACCAAGGAGGTGAATGACCTATACACTGAAAACTGTAAAATAGTCATGAAGGAAACTTAAGATAATACAAAGAAATAAAAAGATATCCTGTGCTCTTGGATTGGAAGAACTACTATTGTTAAATGGCATACTAGCCAAAGCAGTCTACAGATTTAATGCAATCCCTATCAAAATACCCATGACATTTTCCCCAGAACTAGAACAAATAATCCAAAAATTCATATGGAACCACAAAAGATCCTGAATTGCCAAAGCAATCTTGAGGAAAAAAAAAACAAAGCTGGAGGCTATCTCCCTCCCAGACTTCAGACTACAGGAAGTCTCCTACATACGAACATTCAAGTTGCAAACTTTCAAAGATGCAAATGTGCATTCTCATGTCCTATCACATAAGTTAGTTCGCATGTCTGGTGTACACTGTCACATGCATGCATCCTCTACAAGTGGTTGTGCTTTTGTGTACGTTACTGTACAGTACTGTATAGAGTACAGTAACACAGTATCTTTATTTCAAGCCCAGGAAGCACACGTAAAGGCAGCGGTGTGTAGCTGGTATGGCTAAGAAGTGCCAAGCGATAACGATGGAAAGAAAAGTGAAAATAATTGAGAGTGGAGCTACAAGAGGAAGAAGAAGTAACTGAAGAACTGAAGAGATTCACGATGCAATAAATGGCAAGGGGATTTTCTTTATTTGAGGAAGCACTGTTAGTCTCTGAGGCTCAGGACCCAAACATAGAATGGTACACAAAGGTCGCAGCAGCCGTTCAGAATGCAATCCAGTGCTACCATGTCATCTACGATGAGAAAAAAAGAGCTACTACACAGACATCATTGGATCGTTTTTTTAAGAGGGTAGATAGAACTGAATCCAGCAAGGAAGCAGAACCTGTGCCATCAGCGTCAGGCGTGAGTGAAATTGCAGCTTGTCCTCTGTCTCCTATTGCTGACGATACTGCAGCTCTACCATCTCCCACCTCCTCTCCCTCCTCCAGTCAGTAGCTCTTCTTGCCTGTTCACTCGATGCCACCCCGGTATCCCAGCTGTTGTACTGCACTACTGTACTTTTCAAGGTACTGTACTGTAAGATTAAAAATGTTTTATTTTTTGTGTTTCTTTGTTTTTTACATATTATTTGTGTGAAAAGTATTATAAACCTATTGCGGTACAGTACTATATAACCGACTGTGTTATTTGGGTACCTAGGCTAACTTTGTTGGACTTATGAACAAATTGGACTTACGAATGCGCTCTCAGAACAGAACTCACTCATATGTAGGGGACTTACTGTCTACTACAAAGTTACAGTAATCAAAACAGTGTGGTGTTGGCACAAAAACAGACATATAGATCGCTGTAACAGAACAGAGAGCCCAAAAACAAACCCGCACACCTATGGTCAATTAATCTATGACAAAGGAGGTAAGAACATATAATGGAGAAAGACATTCTCTTCAAGGAGTAGTGCTGGGAAAATTGGACAGCTGCATGTAAAAGAATGAGATTAGAACATTTCCTCACACCGTATACAAAAATAAACTCAAAATGGATTAAAAACCTAAATGTTAAACCTGAAACCGTAAGACTCATAGAAGAGAACACAGAGCACTGCTGACATAAATCACAGCAATAATTTTTTGGATCCATCTCCTAAGGCAAAAGAAATAAAAGCAAAAATAAACCAATGGACCTAATTAAACTTAGAAGCTTTTTGCACAGCAAAGGAAACCACCAGCAAAACGAAAACACAAACTTTGGAATGGGAGAAAATATTGCAAATGATATGACTAATAAGGGATTAATATCCAAAGTATATAAACAGCTCATACAACTCAATATAAAACAAACCCAAAACCAAAACCAAAAAACAACCTAATCAAAAATGGGCAGAGGGCTTCCCTGGTGGCACAGTGGTTGAGAATCTGCCTGCTAATGCAGGGGACACGGGTTCGCGCCCTGGTCTGGGAAGATCCCACATGCCGCGGAGCAACTAGACCCGTGAGCCACAACTACTGAGCCTGCGCGTCTGGAGCCTGTGCTCCGCAACAAGAGAGGCCACGATAGTGAGAGGCCCGCGCACTGCGATGAAGAGTGGCCCCCGCTTGCCGCAACTAGAGAAAGCCCTAGCACAGAAACGAAGACCCAACATAGCAATCAAGCAATCAATCAATCAATAAATTAAAACTTTAAAAAAAAAAAAATGGGCAGAAGAGGGAGTTCCCTGGTAGCCCAGTGGTAAAGAATTTGCCTTCCAATGCAGGGGACGTGGGTTTGATACCTGGTGAGGGAACTAAGATCCCACATGCCATGGGGCAACTAAGCCCGTGCACCACACCTACTGAGCTCGTGTGCCCCAGTGAGAGAGCCCATGTGCCGCAAACTACAGAGTCCGTGCACTCTGGAGTCTGCGTGCCACAACTAGAGAGAAGCCTGCATGCCACAAGAAAGAGCCTGCGCCGCAATGGAAGATCCCACACACCTCAATGAAGACCCCCGTGGGCCACAACTAAGACACAATGCAGCCATAAATTAAAAAACAAATAAATAAAGAAATAAATGGGCAGAAGTCCTGACTAGACATTTTCCAAAGACATACAGATGGCTAACACACATGAAAAGATGTCCAACGTCACTAATTATTAGAGAAATGCAAATCAAAATGAGATATCACCTCATCACCTGCCATCACCAAAAAGCCCACAAATAACAAATGTCTGAGAGGATGTGGAGAAAACGGAACCCTTGTACACTGTTGGTGGGAATGTAAATTGGTGCAGTCATTATGGAAAAAAACTAAAAATAGAACTACCATATGATCCAGTATTCTATTCTTGGGTATATATCCTGAAAAAAACAAAAACACTGATTCAAAAAAGATACATGCACCCCAATGTTCATAGCAGCATTATTTACAATAGTCAAGATATGGAAGCAAACTAAACGTCCATCAACAGATGAATGGATAAAGACGATGTGGTACATATATACAATGGAATAGTACTCAGCCATAAAAAAGAATGAAATCCTGCCATTTGCAGCAACGCGGATGGACCTAGAGAATATTATGCTTAGTGAAAGTAGTCACACAGAGAAAGCCTAATAGTGCATGATACCACTTACTTTGGAATCTTTAAAAATAATACAAATGAATATACATGCAAAAAAGAAACAGACTCACAGATACAGTAAACAAACTAGTGGCTACCAAAGGGGAAAGGGAAGGGGGGGAGGGGCAAATTAGGGGCATGGGATTAAGAGATACAAGCTACTCTGTATAAAATATATAAGAAACAAGGATATATTGTACAGCAAGGGAATTATAGCCATTATCTTCTAATAACTTTTAATGGAGTATAACCTGTAAAAATAATGAATCACTGTGCTGTACACCTGAAACTAATATAGTATTGTAAATCAACTATACTTCAGTAAAAAAAGAATAAATGCATGACCTTCATTTTTAAAAAAAGGACTTTAAATTAGTTATTCTAAATCCAATCACTGTCTAACATTTAAGTGTCATATGATGAACAATACAAAACAGCAAGTTAATTTATTTAGAGCAGGGGTCCCAACCCCCAGGCCACGGACAGGTACCGGTCCATGGCCTGTTAGGAACCGGGCCGCACAGCAGGAGGTGAGTGGTGGGCCAGTGAAGCTTCATCTGTATTTACAGCCGCTCCCCATCGTTCACATTACCACCTGAGCTCCGCCTCCTGTCAGATCAGCGGTGGCATTAGATTCTCACAGGAGCGCGAACCCTACTGTGAACTGTGCACGCAAGGGATCTAGGTCGCGCACTCCTTATGGGAATCTAATGCCTGATGATCTGAGGTGGAGCTGAGGCAGTGATGCTAGCACTGGGGAGTGGCTGCAAATACAGATCATCATTAGCAGAGAGGTTTGACTGCACAGAGACCATCATATATCAGTTACTTGCAGACTCATATCAAAACCCTATCAGTGAGTGGCAAGTGACAATTAAGCTGCATCTAATGGGGTAGACTGGACATAAGCAACACACTTTAGGTGTCACTGTCTCCTATCACCCCCAAATGGGACCATCTAGTTGCAGGAAAACAAGCTCAGGGCTCCCACTGATTCTGCATTATGGTGAGTTGTATAATTATTTCATTATATACTACAATGTAATAATAATAGAAATAACATGCACAATAAATGTAACGGGCTTGAACCATCCCCAAACAATTCCCACCCCACTCCCCACTCTGTGGAAAAACTGTCTTCCATGAAACCGGTCCCTGGCACCATAAAAGTTGGGGATGGCTGATTTAGAGAATTCAATATACATTTTACAACCAGCTTAGTGAGTTGATACGTTTAGCTGCTTTACATTTTTTTCCAGGCTAAAGGAATTACTGCAGGCTTTATGATCCAGAACTCGGGGTCCTCGTGCCCTTTCATTTGTGTGGTAGAGAAAACCTGGTACTGCTTCTTGAGGAGTGCATTAGCCGGCATGATTGGTGGTGCTTTGCAGGGGAATGGCCTTCTGTGTAGGCATGTGTCCTTCTGAAACCACTCAGCTCTCACAGGACGGTGTCAATTCTACCTCGTGGCTCAGCTGACTGTGCTTTTTCTCCATGGAAGGGGCAAGTTTTCCAAATACCTGTCAAGCAACGCTAACTCCCAAGCACACTGTTGCTGACTACTTATGAAAAGCATCTTGAAACGATACTTGTGAGAACTGCCTGAAGGACGCAGTCTGAGTATGAACAGAGCTAGTCTGATACTCTCCACAGATCCACTCAAATGCAATCATTTTTCTGGCCTCATGCCATTAACTTCCACATGCCATATTATGAGAAAGGCTCCTATGAAATCCAAATATTGTAAAAGTTACTGAGAATGTTTTCAGGCCATAACAGGACTGTTTTATAAAATGGTGTCCAAGATTTCAATTGAATCAGGAATATACAAGTTCCAGATAATGTTTATATTTCATATATTCGTTTTGATAAAAATATTTTTTTATATATATAAAAAAACCCCATGTTTTATAGTAATAAACACAACTGACAGACATTTGCAAAGACTAAGACTTGAGTTTTTCACTGCGGTCTATGGACTTAGATTCTTGGAGTCTGACAAAGTATTTTCCCCTTTAGAGGACTCCACATGTTACCCGAGTTTGAGGAACACTGTATCATAGTCCCCTTTTTAAAAGAATCACTGGACATTTTTCTTTTGTTTCAATACCAAAAAGAGCTGTCCTCTGAGTAACGAACATATTTTGTCTCAAGTAATTAGTTAGGTTTCCTGCTTTGCTACAAATCTCAGCACCAAATTTGTGAATTATTTTCCCAAATTGTAGAGACCCTTTGACCATGAACTTTCTGTTCCTACTTCAACTTGGCTTAATATTATATTGCTTGCACTCATTTGCCTGAGGTATTCATTTGCCTGATATGTTGACTTTCCCAAACACTTGTTTCTAACTTAATTTCAGTTTTTTCTGTGTGTGTGTGTGTGTATACACACACACACACACACATATATATACATTGTACTATATATAATGTCGTTAAACGTTTTCTGGGGGAACGAGATGGAATATAAATAAATCTTATGAAAATTTATACTGCCAAAATTACGCATCAACACTTTAAATCCTTGACTCTAGTCTACAAATCATACCTTTAAAGTAATAGTATTAATTTTTGACAAATATTTTTAGAAATGAATTCTTGTTCAAAATATTCTAGATCAGTTTACAAACTGATTATACAAATTAGGCTCATTACTGCATGGTAAGTTACTTAAAAAGATCACATATCATTTATCTTGATTACCCACTTCATTCACTAAACTTGGTTGCAAGTAACTTTAAGCTTTTTCCAAAAAAATTAAATGCTCTCAGAATAGACTTGTATGAAGAAAGACAATCAAAAGAATCTGGTATATAAGCTGTCAGGGAATTTCTGAAAGAGAAGTTTCAAGATATTTTGTGTAATGGAATACCTTCATTAGAATAAGTCTGTATCTCTGCTTTGAAGACACTAAACATTTATTTGGATAAGTACGTTCTTATATTTTTTCCCCAAACTGGAATTACTTTATTGTCCTTTGGCATTTTTTTTAATAAAGAAGAGCTCCCTTAAGTTTTTACTGATAGGTTTCATAGCAACCACACCATAAGCATAAAACATGATTCTGTTTGTGCCTATTTCTGATAATCTGAACTACTACATAGTGAAGCACACAGGCAGCACTAACTGCTGGCTTACAAAAAGGACTGGTTTACATTCAATCTGTTCCTTGCTGCTAATGGCCTGAACTACTCCTTGGCAGTTATTCTGTTAGCTTAAGAAGAAAAGTAATGAAAATGCAGTGGGGTCTGAAGCTATAAGAGTACTTACTGGGCTTCCCTGGTGGCATAGTGGTTAAGAATCCGCCTGCCAATGCAGGGGACACGGGTTTGAGCTCTGGTCTGGGAAGATCCCATATGCCGCAGAGCAACTAAGCCTGTGCGCCACAACTACTGAGCCTGCACTCTAGAGCCTGCGAGCCACAACTACTGGGCCCGTGTGCCACAACTACTGAGGCCTGCGCACCTAGAGCCCGTGCTCTGCAACAAGAGAAGCCACCACAATGAGAAGCCCGCACACTGCAACAAAGAGTAGCCCCCGCTCGCCGCAACTAGAGAAAGCCTGCGCGCAGCAACGAAGACCCAACGCAGCCAAAAATAAATAAATAAAATAAATAAATTAAAAAAAAAAGAGTACTTACTCTACCTGAATATTTTCTAGTTTCAATTTAACGATAACTATTAGAATTTTAACAAGACTTTTACTTCCATTAAAGCAACTCAAGAAACATTTTTTGCTGAGCTTACAGTTAATGTAAATAAGTCTACATAACCATAAAGTTTCTCCCAAAATAAAAAGCATTCTTGAGTTGTGATTTTAGCAGACTTAATTTTTCATTAGTCAAAATGTCAAATATTTTAATAAAACCCTGGCTCTGAAATACCTGAACTGAACACCCCTCTGAACACGAAGTCCGGGTCCTCACCAACTCATGCCTACTGCCTTACCGTTTCCATCAGGTGCTCCCGCTGCCTCTTCCACTCTGTCAGTCCTTTCACTTCAGAAACCTTCACTGGTTTCCTCCATGTGCCTTACACATTTCACAGTGTCAATCACAAAGACTAATTCTCAACAGGAAGCTCCTAATACAGTCAGTCTAACCCTAACACACATGAATCGCTGGTTTGTTCTTTTCCCTACAAGTCACGCCCTCTACGTTTCTTTCCATTTTTCCCAGTTTGATCTCCCTTCTCTAATTCCTACTGCACTGAAAACATTTCAGAATGAGCACTTCTATGTATAGTTTTACACTTCCTTTCCTATCTATCTGTCTCATCTCCCAAGGAAACTGTACACAACACGTAAGCACAGACCGTGCCCTTCAGTGGCCGCAGAAATGAAGTGCCAGGCCCACGGGGGCCTCCATAAACACTCTGAAAACCCACCACAGTGCATGAGATTGGAGGTCATGCGCCATCTGACAGCAAAGGAAACAAACTCGAGGCAAAATGAATCACCTTGTGTCCTGCGACCAGCCTGTCAGAGCCGGGACTGTAACTCTGGTCTCTAGGTCCCATGCTTAGCGCTCTTGACCAATTCAAGGGGAAGAACATTTGTAACTTTAATAGCTTTTAATAAAGTCCTAACACATTCTAAGTGATTCTATTGGTAAATATTTTCCAAATATAAAAATGGTTTACCCTCAAATCACTGTAGATGAACTCTACTTGCTCTGAACAGAAGAGATTACATTTGGTTCTAGTTAGGAGAAATTTTACGTATGTGTCTAAAAATTTAATTCTGCTTCCTTAATAAAAAAGCATTCTAATTTCTAGAGCTGTCCAATAAGGAGGCTTTTAAAAAATCTCATTCAAATGTTACTTGCAAATTAAATTAAAATATTGACTTAAAAGACCAATAAAGCCAATAAAAGCTTATGCCAGAATCAGTCAAAGAGAAGGACACAGTTAATTGCTTAAAAGTACGAGATATAATTCCAATATAGATTTCACCAAAATGCATGTGATATAAGCTCATCAATTTACATTTGTCATTTTATTTTTTGCACGTTTATTTAAAATATAAGGATGTGAGGAAATCTTACCTTCTTGATAGGCTCCATCTGCCATAACTAAATGAAGAATCTTGGAATAAAGATGCTGATGTTCATTTCCCAAAAGATTCTGAACTACTGTTGAACAAATCTCAATATTTTCATCTTCATCTTCATGAACAGCCTATACCAAATTTCCAAATATAAATTAATATTTGAATGTTAACCTCCTCTAACTGGAGACTTTGTTTATTATTTATAATGGGTCTACTGACCAATAAAAATCACTGACATTTCACTAGTAATTCAAACAGAGCATATTTCAAAATTAAATGTTTTAAGTGACATTTTACTCACTTTTATTTTCTCGTAAACCTCAAAGAACTTTTCGAAGCCTATTTCCTGCTCTAGGTGAAGCCTTAGTTCCTCTAAATGATTAAAGACACTGTCGTATTCACATTCACTAGTTATCTCACCGTCACTGTTATCTAAAAAACATAAATAAAAAAGAAGACATTTTATGATTTAAAAGACTGAATAAAATAATTCTTACCATAATTGATTAAAATCCTGTGACACGTGAATATTGTCATTGAGATAGACTACTTGTACATTCAATATAAAGTTTCTGTCATTATAATACTTGTCATTTATATAGGTAATCAATGTACATATATATAAATTTGTCTTAACAGGAATGTTACTTTAGAAATCTTTTCTTTTATAGACATAAACAGTAAGTCAGGTTAGAATAAAAACTTTTCCAAGAGATGTCAGTGAATTTAGCTAAAAAAAAAAAAAAAAAAAAAAAAAAGGAAAAAGCATACCCATATGTTCTGCACTGAGGCAACCAACTCTATTTTTAAAAACTTGATATTAAACATGGGGCAAAACATGAACGAGCATACAGATGACCTAAGATGTATATCATAAAACTTGGAAGGCACTTAAAAAGTATTATAAATGCTTTATATGTTTTATGTCATGTACACACCCAAGGTAATTTGAAAAATTCTAGTAAAAAAAAAATGAATGCAGAATCATTCCTTTTCACATTACCTCTTCTTCTCAAATAAATTGTCATTTAAATACACAAATTTTCTATGCATCTTAGGGTCAATGATATGAACAAGGAACTGTTTCCAAACCAAAAAAAAAAAAAAAAAAAGTGTCAAGGTTTTAAAAACTCTTTCAGTTTAACCCTGCTGGTTAAGCACTGTATGTGGAAGCCCTTTGTAAAGCATAAAGGGCTAAGAAAACTAAGTTATTATCTTTATTACTAGGAAAGTAAGTCAAGAAGTGGAGGATAACAGGATAAAAATGCTTCAGAAAAGCATTTCCATACTTCAGTGGAAAAGAAATGGGACAACTACGTATGGAGACTTTGTGAAAAGAGAGAGTGAACGCCAAGTCAGCGACGCAGAGCAGGCTTCAGCCTCACTTAAGGCTGGAAGGGGCTCGTGTTGGAGGCCAGGAAGAGACACTCTGCTTGCAGGGTGGGCCAGCACGCACCCGAGTGCCACTCCTCGTTGAGAGCGCTCCCGCTGCTGGGGCTGTCGTCCTCGTCGCCCGCGTCCGTGCCGGTGGCGGCCTGCTCCGCGTCGCTGGTCCTCAGGCCCGACCCCTCCTCCTCGCTGTAGTCCTCCCCCGGCTGCTCTCGCAGCAGCTGCTCCATGGAGGCCTGAAGCGCTTGTAAGTCTGTGTCAGCCTCTTCAAACGCACTGAGAATTAAAAATTAAATGGAGCGTTACCAAAACTTTACCTTTCTGAAATTTTACTTCAACTCAATATACATGCGCTCCTTTCTACGTAAAAGTACTCGTGGTGGGTAAAAAGAAATCTGAAAAAACACACAGTTTTTAACAAAGGAAATGAGGATTCACACAATTGATAAATAAAGCACACAACACATCTTCTGGAATACATACGCCCAAAGATGACTTGTATAAAATGGTCCTGATTTGTCAGAGAGAATCACGTAACTATCAACATTATTAATTCCTTAAATTTTGAAAGAATGTTTCAATATTGAAGAGCCAGACTAAATATTTTTCTTTCATGTAGTTCCGAAGGTTCAGCAAAATCTTGGTGTGGATGTGCGACAGCTGTGCACCAGCCTCACTGCGGGGGGTCTTGCCCTCCAGGCACTGCCCAGAGTATTAATTCTACTTTCGTGCAATTACAGATGCTGAAATGAGCTGATTTATGCAAGTAATATCTTACATTCGTATAATACCTTAGTTATCAAAGCTGTTTATCCTATTTAAATTTTATCCATACAAAACTCACTTTAGAAAACAGGGAAACTATGAATCAAGGTGCTCAAGTGACTTGTCAAGGCCACATGGTCAATAAATGACAAAAACGAGACTGAGATTTAGGCCTTCTGACCACGTCTACAAGACCCAAGAACCACACTCAGCGGCTCCATTCCTCCGAGGAGCTGCTTCTTGCTCCCTGGGGCATACAAATGGAAAAACTTGGAGACTAACAGTTAATTCCAGTTTTAGATACATAAAGTCCTCTGAAAGATTAGGGACCCCCAGTGAGGATTTCAATAGTGGAAAAGTGATATTAAGCAGAACACAAGGCTGATGAAGCCCTTTCTTAAAGTTTAGACTCTAATTGAATACACAAATACTTACTGAAGAACTAAAACATAAATATTATTATGCGAGACCTCATACAAAATTTTCATTAACAGAAAAATAATTTTTAATGTAGAAGTATCTTTATTTTGTACATATGTGTACAAACTCCTACACTTTGACTTTGCAGCAGTTAAAGAAAAGTAAACATCATCTAATTAGAATGAGAAGGACAGTGTCTAATCTTTTGGATCATCCTAGGAGCAGTTAGCTTAATATTTAATTACCAGACTTACATACCACGCACATCTGCTAGGTGCCATTGCTATGTGACTAGGCATTAACCTGTTGGTAAAATCTTCCTGGAGAGGAATTAGTTTCCACCACAGATGGTATAAAAGCTAGTGGGCTGCTAACTATGCCAGTGTCAGAAAAGTGTAAGAGGATTAATATCTTTTATGAAGTGAGCACTCAAAAAATTGACTCAGATACTTTAAACCCTGGTCCTGAATTTTCTTTTTAGTAGGTTTTCTTATTATATGATCATAAGTAAAGTTTGGATCAAAAAAATGCATATTTTCCAAAGAAAAATGTCAAGTGAAATTTCCCTATATGCATATGGAGTAACTTACTTGAAAAAAACTTAGTTTTCAAATTTAAAAAATAACATTAAAAGCTTCTAACTTAAATTTTAAAATAAAATTCTGTCATCAACTCGTTATTAAAAGAATATAAGCCACAAATAAGCTATATTCACTCAGATAAAAACTGATGACTTATAAAAACTTTGAGGAAAAAAAAACTGTTACCAAGGATTTTGTCAACCACAGAGGTGCTGAAATGTTGTCCTGTTATCCAACAGGCTTAATAAAAATACAACGTGAAGTGCTTAATGACTACAGCCAAGCAGAAGAAGCAAGGATAAAAAAGTAACTTTTCCTCCAAATTTTGAGGGCACCAGCAAAAATCTACAGAACTCTATGGGGGGAAAAAAAATGTCAACCTTTATTTTATTTATTTCTTTGGCCACGCTGCGTGGCTTATGGGATCTTAGTTCCCCAATCAGGGGTTGAACCCGGGCCCTCGGCAGTGAGAGCATGGAGTGTTAACCACTGGACAGACAGAGAATTCAAAAGTCAACCTTTGAAAGATAAAGTTTGGCTAGAAATTTAAAAAGAAAGGGCAAGCCTTAAGAAAAACAAAAACAGAAAATAAAATGCACCAGATGCAGTGCCCGGCTCAAGAATTAGAGGGAGAAAAATCATGAGACTGATATCATGCTTTCAATTAGACCAAAACACACATTGTTTCTATTGAAAGGCAGAGGTAAAAAGGAGAAACTTAAATTCAAACAAATCAAAAGATAAACCATAAAAATTATAGCATTTTGCAACCTATTTTCCTGGTGACTTGAATACACTTCTTGAACACTCTGGTTTTATTTCCCCAAAAAGTCTGTAACATTTGTCGGATGGGCTGAGAAGGCCGACTGATATCAAGGAAGGTGAAGGGGTATTACTGTTTAAGGAGCTGCCAGTTACCAGCTCTTCCAGGAGTGTTGGTTAAATTTTCCTCGGGGATTCTAGATTCCTCAGGCATTAATAAGAAGGGAATTTTGTGAAAGCAGTTAAGTGCAGAACTCACATGCGAGCATGTGTGCACACATACACACACACACACTATTCCACCTGCTAACTCCCCACTGGCATGGTTTTGAAATCACAGCTGGCAGGAGACAGATGTGGACGGAGCTTTCTAGCATCTTCCTGGGGCAGAGTAGAGTAGTGAGTCCTTCAGTTTCCCACTGCAATCCCTGTACCATGTGGCATCACACTACCAAACAGTCATTATCCTGCTGAGGTTCACTCAGTTAAGCACCAGCCACATCAAGCGTTGTGATGGGTGCTCAGTGGCCAGTAAGACAGAGAACACAATGGTGACCCTGTCCTTACATTCCTCAAGTGGCATTAAGTTACAGTATTTAGAGGCAGACACACATATCAAAGTTAACTTGACTGTACTTTAAATACATTGTAAAAAGTTAAAGGAGTAGTGCAAGGTCAGCTACAGATCATGTTTAAAAACTGGGTGAGTCTCCATCTCCACAACATGTGTAAATTCAGAAATCCTGTTAGTGTCGGTATCTACGAATGTCACCATGCTCACATGTCCTCAGAGTCGGAAGGTCCTTCCTTCACATGCTCATCTTCCATTTCATCCAGTTCAAGATTGTCCTGACGTCCATCTCCGACAATGGGGATATCCATCAGTGTTCTGAACAGCTTGGAGAGGTCTGGAAGTGAACATGTCCTCAACATCTATAAAAAGGCAACCGACACCTTATTAGGAGTGAGACAGTGAGAAAATTAAAATGAGAGAAAAAATTAGAAAATTGGAGCTAATAATAATTTTGTTATTTATATATACACATCGATCATCCATTTAAAGCTAGAAGCTTCAGGGGCGACTTGCCTAAGCTGAGAACCTACTTCTCTTGAACTTCAGCTCAGTATTTTTTCAGTGATGAAAGTAAGCTTGCGAGTTCTGCTTGGGTTTCGATGTGAAGTGGACTTTAAAAGGTAGGGAGGGTGTTTATCTGGGGTGCGCACATGGAGGCAGCTGGAGCTGGGTCAGGCCCTGCCACCCCTCGGCCACGGCACCCCTCCTGAGTCTTCCTCTCACTTCCCGATGTCCAACGCGCTCCGGGTATTTTTGCCCAAGCTTGGCTAAGCAGCACCCGACACAGCTGGTGGCCCTTAGTGTCCCTTTGCCCTAGCAGATGCTGGGTGGCCAACGGCTTAGAGTGGGGCCTCCAGTTAGTGCAAAGAAGAGCCCCCTGGGGCCTCCCTGAGCAGCGGCCTGCGAGCAGCGAGCGCCTTTCCCACCAGAGAGGACGGCTGGGAAGACAGGCACCTCCAAGTTCACGCTGACAGCACCTGGAGCGGCAGGGTGAGGAAGAGCCCAGCACACCGAGATGAGACAGCAAAACACGGCGGAGGTGCTTGGAACGTGAACCGCGTTGGACAAGAGCAGGATAAGAGGGACAGCCTCTGTCCAGCACCCTTTCCACAGTTGGAACGTGACGGACAGACAGGGCTACGGCACACACATCTACAGAAGTCAGTCTCAGGGCTGGTCAACCCTAAAGGGATCGGTAAGATCTGAAACGTGACTCCTAAGGCCCCGATAAGAACCCAGCACCAGATGGGAGACTGTGCAGAACACACAGTGTTTAGCATATTAATGAAAATGTATATACTTGGCCAATTTTATTGGTACAATCTGTTTTTGAGAATAAAAAGGAATAGACTTCTATTATTTGAACTTAATTTACATATCACAGCACTCAAGAGGAAAAATATGGTGATGCACTACAAGATGGTGCAGATACACTGCCTGGTTAAAGCACTTAACAATGGTACTGTCAGCAGAATTTACGCTTGACTTGTTTGTTATCTGAATGCTTTGAGCCACATATATTATAAACCCGGAGTATGCAAAATACGCAGCCACTAACAGTCTACCCAGATACATGCTAATCGATAAAAATAAATAGCATATACGCATTGTATACCTAAATACAAGGGGACTACACAAAAGGATACAATATTTTTTAGGCTGAGATAAATTTTAGCCCTGGTAAAATCATCTCAATTCTAGTTTATTCCTGTCATTAATTAAAATAAACTTCATCACCTAACATAAAATAATAGGGTTAGAAAGAAAATTCAAGTGGTCTGTACCTCTGGGAATGGGTTTACACACCCAGCAATCCAACAGTTCCCAAAGGTCCTATATTTAAAATCCTAATGTTCACAGTCTTCCCTGACAGACTGTTAAAGTTTTAGACAGGATATTCATCTTCATAAGAAGAATTTTATATAAGAACACTTCCAGTTCTGTAATTCTGAGTCTACTAGATTTCTTTCATATTGTTTAAATAATATTCTATAGTTTGGACATTAATAGAAAGAAATCCTCCTGAAAATAGCTATTAATCCAGAACATGTTGCCTCAGATCTTACTTCATTTATAGTCAGACTAATTTTTTCCAAAATTTTTTGTAGTATGATTATTTATGCAGCTAGCATTTTTTTTTTTTTTTTTAACTTAAGCATCAGTGGATAATATCTCACTCTGTGACCCTGGAGAATTAATAAGCTTTATTTTATTTATTTATTTATTTATTTATGGCTGTGTCGGGTCTTCGTTTCTGTGCGAGGGCTTTCTCTAATTGCGGCAAGTGGGGGCCACTCTTCATCGCGGTGCGCGGGCCTCTCACCATCGCGGCCTCTCCTGTTGCAGAGCACAGGCTCCAAACGCGCAGGCTCAGTAATTGTGGCTCACGGGCCTAGTTGCTCCGCGGCATGTGGGATCTTCCCAGACCAGGGCTCGAACCCGTGTCCCCTGCATTGGCAGGCAGACTCCCAACCACTGCGCCACCAGGGAAGCCCGCAGCTAGCATTTGGTACCATTATAAATCAAACAGGAAACCAATGTTTTAGAAGACCTTAAAACATTTAAAAAAATGCAGTTCCTTTAGATCTCTCACTGTTGGTTCTATTTTTTCTCAAAAATGAAGACAACCACATAAAGAATGAATGAATTTAGTAGTAGTTGCACTAATAGAACTTCACATGAAATTCTACTTAATTCTATCAACTCAGTTTTTCATCTGTAGTATTTTTAATATAAAATTATATGTTAGTAATCCCCTGGCTATACTATAAAATAGTTTATGATGAGCACATTTGTTTAGCTTCTGCTTACTGCAATTCAACTGTAACACTACACCCTCAAAATAGCTTCTACAAATACTTGCTCACTTCAACCCATAAACAAGGTTAAAAATGGACTTAAAACATTAAAAAATTATGAACACTTACCAAAGGCAAAAATTACAGACATTTTCTAAGAATTGATATTTTAGCAAATCAAAACAAGACATTTAAGGCACTTGTGTTATTTGTGAATTGTACATTAATATTTACTTTCCCCCACTCTGCATTTTCTATAACAAGAAAGTAAGTTCTCCAGTTTTCATAGAGATCAGTCTTCCACTCTACTCCCCAAATGAGATCACTAGGTCTCATCTTTACACTATTTCATCCTGACCTATTACAAATTTACCTTCAATAATCTTCATTTATGTGTTATACTCTCAATTTTATTAAGTCACTCTGTTACAACTGCCTTATGAAAGCTGCCACTGTATTTATGGTGTTTCTTGTCAGAAACAGTGCAGTCCAGAAGACAACGTAAGTCTAGATCTAGCAGAAATACCCTTTCAAAGTGAAAGTGAAATTAAAATGTTTTTAAATAAACAAAAGCTAAAAAAAAATTATCACCAACAGGGACACAAGAAGTGTCAGAGAAGTTCTTAAAGTCGTAGAAAAATAATACCAGATGAAAATTTGAATTCTACACAAAGGGATGAAGAATGTTGGAAATGGTTAATATGTAGATATAAAAGACCTCCTTTCTCAATTTTTACTTTCTGTGAATGATAATTGAATGTTGAAAGCAAAAACAATAGAAATGTATTGTGGAATTTATAATACATGCAGAAATAAAACACATGGCAACAATTCCACAAAGGACAGGCAAGAGCAGGGGAATGGAAATGTACTGTTGCAAGGCTCTGATGCTATTCGTGACACAGTACAATATTTGAAGGCAGACCAGGATAAACTAAAGATGTATACTGAAAACTGAGAATGACCATTAAATATTTTTTAAAGTCTACTTTATAAGCAAATAGTAGAGATTAAATAAAATACTAAAAATACTCAATTCAAAAGGGAGAATAAAAGTAAAAAAGGAATGAAAGAAATAATGAGACAAATAGAAAACAAATAGCAAAATGATAAGTTTATCAATCATATCATTTTGATAATATATTGAAAATTACACTAGATATAAATGGTCTAACCTCTTTAATTAAAAGACTGTCAGAATGGTTAAAAAGCAAGATTCAACTATATGACAACTACAAGAAGTCTATATGAAATAAGTATGATTAAAAGTAAAGGATGTAGGGACTTCCCTGGTGGCGCAGTGGTTAAGAATCCGCCTGCCAATGCAGGGGACACGGGTTTGAGCCCTGGTCTGGGAAGATCCCACATGCCGCGGAGCAACTAAGCCCGTGCGCTACAACTACTGAGCCTATGCTCTAGAGCCCATGAGCCACAACTGCTGAGCCCACGTGCCACAACTACTGAAGCCTGCGTGCCTAGAGCCCGTGCTCCGCAACAAGAGAAGCCACCGCAATGAGAAGCCCGTGCACCACAATGGAGAGTAGCCCCCACTCGCCACAACTAGAGAAAGCCCGTGTGCAGCAAATACCCAACGCAGCCAAAAATAAGTAAATTAATTAAAAAAAAAAAGTAAAGGATGTAAAAATATATACCATATAAACACTAAGCATAAGAAAGCTAGGATGGCTATGTTAAAACCAGGCAAAGTAGATTTCAGAACAAGGTGACAGGATCAGGGATAAAGTGAGTCATTTCATAATGATAAAGGGGTCAATTTATAAAGAAGACATAAATATTATTAATTTACATTCAATTGACTGGAAATGTCAACAGTGCTTTCCCAGTAATTGATAAACAAGTAGAAAGAAAAGAAAAAGGATACAGAAGACTTGAAAAACACTATTCCAGAGTGACACTTCATAACAATAAATGTATCGATTCACCCAGAAGAGAGAACAATACTAAATTCTTATTCACTCAATAACAGAGCTTCAAAATGCATGGAGCAAAAGTTGACAGAACTGAAAGGAGAAATAGACAGTCATGCAAGTATAGTTAAAAATTTCAATCTTCTTTTCTCAGCAACTAATAGTTAATGTAGACCAAAAAAAATCAGTAGAAATAAAGAAAACGTGAACACCACCACTGGACTTAATTCTTGACATTTACAGAACAATTCACCCAATGACAGAAGAATCTATACTCTTTTAAGGAGATCTGTTAGTAGTAGTGGCTGCAGCAAAGGAAACCGGAGAGTGACAATGAATGCAGAGGAAAACCAGGAAAGATGGTACGCAGGATGCCTACAGATAAAATGATTATAAAAGGGTGTATATCAACTCTGTTGAAAGAAGAAAAGTCAAGAAAGGTGAGACAAAAAGGTACAGGGAACTTGATAATGTACTGGTAATTGGTGATTTTGGCAAGAGCAGTTTCAGTGGAGAAGTGGGCTGACAACCACACTGGAATGTACTGGGAAGTGAGTGGCAGGGACACTGCAAAAATACAACAAAGAGAAGTGGGGTGGGAGCGGGGGAGGACATGTGCTTACGGGAAGTTTGCCATTTATGATGGGACCTGTTAGAGCAGGTGTCCTGTGGGAATGACCCACCACAGAGAAAGACGTTCATGACGCAGGCTGGAGGGCAAAAGTAAAGGAGTGACTTCCTTAAGAAGGTGAGGGAGGTTAGGGTCCAAAGCTCAAGAAGGATTTCCTTTAATTAAAAAAAAGGACAAAAGTAGTATGACTTAACATTTAAAAAAAAAAAAACTTTTAACAAAAATCTCTGTAGGAGGTTAAATTATCCCATTTTAGTAAATGGATTCTATACACGCTTATAAATAGTTTTCACCTTTTCTTCATGATTTAAAGCCACCATTATGAACACTGATTATTTACTATTTTGGCACAGTGATGAACTCTCATGATCTCAGAGATTTATGGGATAGGCAGGCATGGCTTTCTGTCCTTGCCTTAAAATGGCTATAGACTGCTTTTATTTTCCAGAGATTTTTCTTGTCCCCTCCCTCTACATGAAATCTGCTTTGCTGTGCTTAAGTCCAGAGTAAGTACTTCTACAGAACTACTAAGGCTGAACTAAGGTCATGAAAGGAAATCAAGTAATCAAATGTATTATTCAGTTAAAAGTCCATTCACTTTTATAGACAGCAGTAAGTTATTAAAAAGCTCTGGGATAAAGACAGCTATACACCTTTACTACAAAAGTAAATACATGAATTATATGGTGATACTTTTCTGCCCACCAAGGATACACTAAGTTTACACCTTTGAAAATCTGAGTGCTATCAGATAAGTGAGAGAATTTAGCAGTCTCTGCATTTAAGAAAATCATAAGAAAATATTCCACAAAGTAAAAACATATCCACCTGGAAAATTAAACTGAAAATCAATTTTTCATTTAAAAAATATTTAAAAAACAGTTAAGGACAAGAGAATTCAGGTAATTCATTCATATGCAGAGTTAAATATATGAAAAATGTTCAACTCACTGGTAAAAACAGAAATATAAACTTTAAAGTGTTGATACCATTACTCATTCATTAAATACACAATTTTTAAGTAAATGATAATAGTTGGTGTTATTTAGAGTATGAACTCTCACATACTATTTATAGCACTATACACTGTTTCTTGAAGGAAAATCAGACATTATACAATATACCTTTTTGAATTATACTTACAGAAATTTATTTTATGGAAATAATTGTGGATATGAACAAAGATACAGACGAACGTGGTTATAACAACAACAAAAACTGAAATCTAAAGGCCCAACGATAAAAACAGATTAAAGAAAGCATGATATAGCAGAACAATGGAATTTGTTGCCATTCAGGAGGATATGAGAGAATATTTGACAATATGACAAAATACTGTTTTTGTGATAGTAATATTTGTAATAATTTTATAATATATACTAAATAGAAAAGCAGGTTACAAAAAGAGTATGCATAATATCCTATTTTATTAAAAAGTTACAAATATGTAAAAATTGCATATATGAAAAGTAATAAAATGATATGTGATTACTTACATTTCTAAATTTTCTATAATGTTCTAATCTCTTAATAAGAAAAAAATTGGTTACATATTTTTAAAACAGAGAGTGAGAAAAGATAAGAGGTCTGGAAAACTTTTACCAGCAAGTGCAGATGCACATCTACTAATCTTTCTAGGTACAAATTAGGCAGCACGGCACTTCCATCCCTTTAAGACATGATGCTCAAGCTTAGTCTAATACTGAAAATGGGATTTGGGCTGGGAATGGGAAGGGGACGGAAGAAGAGGGTGTACGAGGGACGTTCTGCTCCAGTAAGCGTGGACCCTGTGAAGAGGCCCTGCACACGGAGCCTGCGAGGCGGCCTTTGGCCTAGCTGTACCCCCAGTGGCAACTTCTTTTCAGTACTGGGGAGAAGATGGAGGCTTTTTCTTGTTTCTGCTTGTTTTGATGAGTGTGTTTTCATGTGTATGTGTTTGTTTTTAAGGGATTAAAACTCAATATTATAGCTTATCAAAGAAAAACAGAAAATGTGAAATGTTATCAAATGGATAACGTTTTCCACTTGAGGAGCCTACTTGCCTTTGGGTTGTTTGCATCAAATAGACCAGTTGAAAGTCCAATCAGCAAGGAACTCTGTTTTTTATTTCTTGGTGGTGAACCACAGTGAGATCGAAGTGGAGAGGATTCTTCTGGTGAACAGAGGACTGACTGGACTTGAGAGGCTGCTTTCAAGTGTTTATGGAAAAATGGTTCTGGTTGCATAGATTCATCTACATCACCCTCAGAGTGTGGAGAACCATCCACCCCAGGTTCTGTGGAATAAAGGAAAGATTACATGACGAGTCTATACAGTACTCAACGTGCTAAGTGATACTGAAAAAGTATACTATTTAACATGAATCATAGCAAAAACTCCATGAAAAACAAAATCAAATATATATGTGATTTTATTACCTTATAAATAATCTTTAACCAGGTATGTTTTATTTTCAGAAAGGAGATTTAACTTGTTAAATTCTTCCATTATAACAGAAGTTCAAAAATGTGACACAAAAGCAAGGACATGTGAAAAAGTACTGTTTAAACACTCAATAGCTCCAGGTTATCTTTGTTCCTATAGGTTAGATATTAAAAAATTGTACTTCTTATATTTTAATTAACACTATTAGAAATAAGAAGACCACTTATTTAATGTCCTGAGATACTGGCTTAGCTTTGGCAAGCAATTCTTTTTGTTTTGAACATTCAGTAAGATAACTGACCAAAAAGTTACACTGCCCACATTGCCAAACAATACAGGCTTATAAATGCAGAGTCCAGCAGCCATAAAAAAGAATGAAATTCTGCCATTTGCAGCAACGTGGACCTGGAGAAAATAATGCTTAGTGAAATAAGTCAGGCAGAGAAAGACGAATACTGTATGATATCACTTATATGTGGAATATAAAAAATAATACAGGGGCTTCCCTGGTGGCGCAGTGGTTGAGAATCTGCCTGCCAATGCAGGGGACACGGGTTCCAGCCCTGGTCTGGGAAGATCCCACATGCCGCGGAGCGGCTGGGCCCGTGAGCCACAACTACTGAGCCTGCGCGTCTGGAGCCTGTGCTCCGCAACAAGAGAGGCCGTGATAGTGAGAGGCCCGCGCACAGCGATGAAGAGTGGCCCCCACTCGCCGCAACTGGAGAAAGCCCTCGCACAGAAACGAAGACCCAACACAGCCAAAAATAAAAAAATAAATTAAAAAAAAATAATAATACAAATGAATCTATGTACAAAACAGAAACAAATTCACAGGCATAGAAAACAACCTTGTGTTTACCGAAAGGGAGAGGGAGCAGGAAGGACAAATTAGGAGTATGGGGTTAACAGATACACACTACTGTGCATAAAATAGATAACCAACAAATATAGCACAGAGAACAATACCCAATATCTTGTAATAACCTACAATGGAATCTAATCTGCAAATTAAAAAAATGCATCACTATGCTGTGCACCTGAAACTAACACAATATTGTAAATCGACTATACTTCAAAAAACATAATCAAAAAATAAATGCGGAGTCCAGTGCTCTATGCCTATTATATTTTTTAGATAATTAAGGTCAGTGGTTAGCAATGCTCTCCATTAATATATAGTCCAAATAGAACAGGTTAGTGCTAACGACCTTCCAGAAAGTAATCAGGCCAATACAGCGATGCTCACCTACGTGAACTTCACTAAGGTGATCCATGCTCCTCGGGGCTCCATCTTCAGAAACTTCGTTTTGCTGAATGGTGATCCTATCTTCCAACCTGCCACAAATAGAAACACCAGTTAAAAAAACATGGCTTACTAGAAATAAAAACACTCTCAAATACAAAAGAGTGGAACACAAGTTCACTAGAGCCCTGTGATCCCTCTTCCGAATACTCTTCTCACTTATACACACACTGTCTCTTATAAACACAATCCTACGTTTCAGCCGTTCAAACCTTCACCAGTCACACTCATTCACAACAACCAGGCTCAACATTCTCATCCCAGTGGTTCCCAAAGTGTGGCCCCCTAGACGTCAGCAATACATGGAGACCTGTGTGAAATGCAAATTCTCAGGCCCTGCCCTAGTCCTGTGAGTCAGGAACTTTGGGGGATAAGGCTGAGACAGTTGTTTTGAAATGCTGCAATGTTTGAGAACCACTTCTGTAAGCAATCAAAATGCCCCTTAATATCAGAGAATAGAAAGCAATGATGATATATACTATGAAATATTATGCAGCTATTTAAAAAATGAAGTAGAGATCTGTATAACCAGATATGGAATGATAAGATATATTATTAAGTAAGCAATTTTCAGACCAATTTATATTAAATGGTGTTAGGATTTGAAAAAATGCTGGGTAGCACAGTAAAAGGAATAGAATAATATGTATAAAAACGTTTTAACCCTTAAAGGGAATGAACTGATTTATGTAAAGAAGAACTCACAATTTTTATCTCAATATATGCTGGGAACTAAATTGATGTATTCTTTTTTTAACAAAAATGTAAAAACTAGAAGAACATGTTCCAAAAGTTGCCAGTAATTTATTTCTGGGGTTTTTGTTTATAAGGCAGTTTTAATTTTGCTAGTACTTTTTAGTCCATTTCAAATTTAAATAATTTTTTACTTTTTCAGTTTTAAATTTTGAGCAATTTTCTATTTTTATTTCTAAAAGTTTTGCTTTATTTTTAATCATACAAGTAATACATTTCTTCATATGAAATGTAATGTTCCTTGGTTCCTCAAAAAGTGAAACATAAAATTACCATATGCTGTGGCAATTCCACTCCTAAATATATATACTCAAAAGAACTGAATACAGGTGTGCAAACACAGAATTGTACACAATGTTCATGGCAGTACTATTCAAAAGAACCAAAAGGCAGAAGCAACTCTGGAAATGACCCACCATCATCTGCTGAATGTTGTCAACTGCTCAATGGATAAACATATAGGGTATATTCATGTAATGGAATATTATTCAGCTATAAAAAGGAATGAAGAACTGATACATCCTACAACACAGATAAGCTTTGCAAACAGTATGCTAAGTAAAAGAAGCCAGATGCAAAAAGCCACACACTGTACGGTTCCACAGGAAATGTCAAATCCAGAATAGGCAAATCCACAGAGATAGAAGCAGATCAGTGGTGCCAGGGGCTGGGGGAGGGGAACAAGGGGAGTGGCTGCTTATGGGCACAGGGATTCCTTTGGGGTTGAGGGAATGTTCTGGAACCATACAGTGTCAAATTGTACACTTTAAAATGATTAAAATGATAAATTTTATGTTATATAAATTTTACCTCAATTAAAAAAAAAATGATTCTTTTAGGAGTCCCCTAACCACTCAATTCCCAGTTGCCTTTACTGTTATCAGTTTTGTGTACATCTTACCATACTTTTCCCTCAAATTTACATACCTATATATTCACTTAAGGATATATAATAATTTTAATAGGATTATCATAGCATTATTCTAATATATGGAAATGTTTTTTATTCAAAATAATTTTATTCTGTTAATCATTCAATATTTTGACATATTTCCATATTAATACATGGAGCTCCGTTTTATTTCAGTGCTGCGTACCCATTATGCGGTATACTGAGAAAAGAACAGTATTTTTAGCTACTTCCATACTAATGATTACTTAGACTATTTCAAATGATTTCCTATGACTCTCCTGCATAAACATGCTGGTACAGCTTTGCATCCATGTCCAAGGCCAGCCCACCTCCTGCTTTCACAGATAAAGTTGCACTGCAGCAGCCATGCTCCCCTGTTCATGTGTTACCTATGGCTGCTTTTGCAGAACAAAGGCAGAATCGAACAGCTGCATCACAGACCATATGGTCTACACGGCCAAAAAAGTTTACAATCTGGCCCTTTACAGAAAACATTTGACAATCCCTGTTACAAGCACAGCAAAGGAAGGAACTTCCAATTACTTTTTAAGAAGGAAGATAAAAAGAACACCAAAATACGACAGTGATTTCCCATGACGAAAGGGAACTACAGATGACTCTCCAGAGTACTAATGCAAAAGTGCTAAAATGAAGCATTAGCAAACAGAAGTACATTAAAATAGTAGTACATCATGGCCAAGTAGAGTTTACTAAGGTATGCAGGATAGTTCAATATAAGGTAACCTATTAATATAATTCATTATACCAATAGATAAAGGAAAACAATTATATGAATGGTTCCATAGATACCGAAAGGTCATTTGACAAAATACACTCCTGACTTTTTTAGCCAGTAAAATATGAGTAAATACTCTGAGCTAGAAATTATAGTCATGCCTAACGAGGGTTAACATTAGAATCATTTCACTGAAATGAAGAACAAGACAAAGATAGCCCTATTTCCAATATTTAACACTGTATAAAGGTACGAAGCAATGCAACTGGAGAGAAAGAAACGAGTGTTAAAAAAAACTGGAAAGACATAAAGCCATCATTATTTTCATATGATATGACTGTATATCTGAAAAATACAAAAGATTCAACTGAAAATCTATCATGAACAATAGTAGATACCAATAAGATGGTAGGGTACAAAATCAATATAAAGAAATCCACAGCTTTCATATATACAACCTTCTAGTTACAAGATCTCACAGAGAAACAGGCACCATTTATAACACCAAACAAAAGATAATAAAGCTAGGAATAAGCTTACCCATAAAAGCACAAAGCCTAGATAAAGAAA
This sequence comes from Balaenoptera musculus, assembly GCF_009873245.2. Classification (NCBI taxonomy): domain Eukaryota; kingdom Metazoa; phylum Chordata; class Mammalia; order Artiodactyla; family Balaenopteridae; genus Balaenoptera; species Balaenoptera musculus. Next base: position 2,291,539 of record NC_045790.1, read on the forward strand.
ACTCCCAACCTGATCAAAAAACAAGGCCTATTCTGTTCTTCTCGGACAGGAAGAACACACACAGCATGTTCACGTCCCTGCATTAATTTATGAATTCAGCATCCCGATAAAATATAAACTGATTTTTTTTATGTGAGGGAAGGTGGGCTAAATTTAATAAATTCTAAATTCAGATGAAATATTATACAGGCAAGAAGAGCGATGAAAGTGAATAAGCCTTACATGATCTTAAAATATCTTTTACATTTTAATTAAAACAGTGTGTACCAGCACACTGAACAAAGATCAATGGAACAGGAAAATAAGGTATAAGCATGAACCCAAATAATTAAGAAAATTCAGTACATATTAAAAGTGGCATTTTAAATCTGTGCAGGAAAGGTGGGCTCTTTAATAAATGGAGTTACAACTGTGTAGCCATCTGGAAGAAAAACCGAATCCATGGACACCAGGATAAATTCCAAATAGATCAAAGAGGTAAATATAAGAAGCGCCTACATGAAAGTACCAGAAGAAAAGATTAAAATACTCTTTGATAACCTTAGAGAAAACAAAGTTTCTCTGAATAATTATCAAAATCCAGGTAAACATGACAACGTAAAAACAAACAACCAAAAAACTTCTGCATGGCAAAAAAATAAAACATAAGTGACCAATGGTGAAATAATAGTTACAATTCACATAATAACCAAGTATCTCTAATATTTAAGGAGTTCTTACCAATTTATCAAAGACCAAACAACCAAATTTCAAAAATGGGTCAAAGATGTAAACAGGGAATTCACAGAAAAGGAAATACAAATGTGACTTAAACATCTGAAAAGATGTGCTCAACTTTACTTATAAAGAGATAAACTAAGACCCCAAACTGAGATACTACTTTTTAACCTATCAGACTGGCAAAAATCAAAAACTTTGGTAATAAAAGTTTGGCAAGTCTGTGGGGAAAACAGGAGGTTTTATACATTCTTTCGGAGTGCATAAACTAGTACAGTCCCTGGGGAGAATAATAATTGCATTTATAAAACCATACTTCTTCGTCTCTATCCTCCAGATACACAGTAGTCCCCCCTTACTGACAGGGGGATACAGTCCAGGACCCCCAGTGGCTGCCTGAAACAGGGACAGAACCGAACCATGTTTTCCATTCATGACTTTTACCCACAAATTTAATGGCTTTTCATCTTAACTAAGCACCTATCACACCCTGTAGGTGTAACGTCTACAGTTTGAGGTTCGACAGCAAAACTAGCACAGATTTCCTTTTCCATCTTCACAACTTCACAGGTAGAAGTTTCATTCTTAACATAGACCTTAGCAACCTCAGGTATACGATTTTCTTCTTTCTTTGTTAAGTCGAGAACTTTCACCTTTCACTTAAAGGAAGCATCTTGTGGCTTCTATTTGGCACATCCGAACTGCCAGCATCACTACTCTTGAGCTTTGGGGCTGTTATTAAGCAAAACAAGGGTCACATGAACACGAGCACTGGGACACCCAGACAGCAGATCTAATAGCCTAGACGGCTACTAAGTGACTGACACGCAGGTAGCACACACAGCGTGGACACGCTGAATGAAGGGATGGTTCACGTCCTGCACAGGACACATGGGGACAGCAGGATATGTCATCACACCACTCAGAACAGCACACAATTTAAAACTTATGAATGTGTATTTCTGGAGTTTTCCATTTCATATTTTCGGACTGTGGTTGATGGCAGGTAATTGAAACCATGAAGAGCGAAACCCTGTTGAATAAGGGGGAATGACTGTACTTATACACATGCAAACTACCCTTATTACTTAGGTTATCCACTACAGCATCATTTGTAGTATCCACTGCTGTAGGAGACTAATCAGAGTTATAGTATATTCATACAATGGACTAGTACATAGCCATGAAGTAACAAAAAAAGAGGAAGCCCTCTGTGTGTCAGTATGAAAAAATTCCCAGGTTACTGACTAAAATAAAAAATGTGTACATTATACTAACAACTGTACTTAAAAGCGAGGGAGACTGTATATTCGCTTTTGCTTCTGTTTATGTTAATATTCATTACTATTAAACATGTCTGGAAAGAGGAGAGAGTGGGAATTTGCTGGATGGGGATAGAAGTGGGAAAGAGATTTTTCACTGTTTATCTTTATACACTTGTGGATTTCTGAACCACATGAATGTAATATCTATTCCCAAATTAAACTACTTTTATAAGGTATTATAATAGGATTTAATGTAATATTGGGTTATTACACTATTTCTTTAAAAGGTATTACAAAAAGGGACCAGGTTTTGAAATGTAAGAAAGAGGTAACGTACTCAGCCTCCTTTGCTTCTTTAATCTCACTAACCCACACGTCGAGTACAGGGCATGGCAAGCCACCGTCCCTGTCTGCTCCACTTGGCTCCTGCAGAAATTCTGCTTCCAAGTCATCAGGCTCTGCACGGCAAAAACATAACAAGAAACAGGTCTCAAAGCAAAATCCATTTAGAGAAAATGGAATAAACCTCCTATAAGTTATCATACCTAGTTTTAGGCTAAAGTATTAACAGTAATTACATCGAAAAATTTAATATTTTATCTATAGATCTTTAATCTTACTGTGTTGACTCTCTAGTTGTTTCTGAAATAACAGACTTTTCCTTTTGCATTTTCACTGCAATAAAAATACCCCAAAGAAATACAGTACACTGTATTTTGATTATTATAAAAAATTTTGTCTTCATTAAAATTTCAGTAATATGTAAATTGCTTTCTAGAAGGTATAAAAACTAGTTTAAAGAATAACACTATCTGTGGTTAGAAATATGGAAGGGGAGAAGATATCACTGATTAGTAACTGACGGGAAAGTTCAATCATCAAAAAAAACAAACAAAAAACACTGAACACCCCATTACCCGGACTTTTACAATGATATTGAGAACATAATTGGAGTGCACTAAATCTATTTTCCTAGACTCTCAGACAATTAACAACCAGGGTACTACCTCTGTTTTCTGGCAGTGGCTCATTTTTCATCTGGGTGATAGTTCCTGGAAGTAAATAGTAATGAGAAACGGTTTCTGTCTTCATTTGTTAACTTTTCTTTTTCTTCTCCAGTTCTTATTTCAGCCACCATGACCACCGCTTTTTTTCCTAAAATCCAGATACTCTTTCCTTCTGTATTTTAAAAGTTTCCAATCAGTTGTCCAGTTTAGAAAGATGATTGGTATTGTACCAATCTTTGAAGTTCTTATCTTTTACTCAAATGATTTTTTGGTCATGCATATGAGGTAATAAGCAATTGGGGGAGGCGGATCCTTAAAAGTTTTTTTTAATGAATATTTGTTCTCTAGCACCTTAAGCCCTATCAATATGACTCATTCTACGAACTAGATTTGTCAATGTACTGCCCATAAAGTCGAAAATATTTACTATGTGACTCTCTATAGAAGAAGTTTGCCAACTCTTGCACTAGACTATACAGCCTCTATTTATATGCCTAACAGGGTTTTTCTTTGTTTTTTTTAAGAAAAGGCGTAAGGTACATGTTAACTATGATTCTAATGAATAAGACTATTTAAGTAACTATGAAGTTACTATGGTGAATTAAAGACAACCACACATGAAGCAAGGTGTCCAGCGTTCCTCTCATTTAGAGGGGACTCTGTTGCCCCTCTCCTTGAGTTTGCCCCGGCAGTGAGATCGCCGGGACCAGCTGAGTACAGCTGGAGTCTTGTAAGCCAATTCCACGGCCAGCCTTGAAGGGAACTGGCAGCTTCCACCTTGGAATCTGGAAGCCTAAGCCACATGAAAGAAGTTTAACGATCCTGCAAAGACCACATGGCAAGGCCCTGACACTAAGCTAAGGGGCGGGACCCAGCGGAACAGGCCCAGCCAAGCGCTGCCGAGATGCCACAAGTGGGAGTGACACCATCTCCCACCCTCCAAGGAGGCACAGCTGACAGCTCAACACCACCGAGCGATGCCAGCTGATGCCACAAGGAGGAGGAGAACCTTCCCAATTCCTTATGCACAAAAGTGTGAGATAAAACAAAACAGTTCTTTTAAGTCACTGAGTTTGGGGAGCAATCTGCTTTGCAGCACTAGATAAGCAAGACAGAACTTCATATCTGAAGGTGGGGTGCTGCCATGACAAAGCTTCTACAAGTACAAGCGGCTTCTACAAGTACAAGCGGCTTCTACCTGGGGATGTGGGAGCCCTGTGAGACGTCAGACCACCCTGCTGCTGGAAAGAGTGCATAGAAAGGCCTGGAGACCGCATGAAGAGGAAGGGGCGAGCCGGGCCCAGCCTCTGAGCTGTACCTGTCAGGACACCAGGTAAGCCCTCTCGGACCCATGAGACCAGATAATCACAGAGACAAGAGCACACGGATTAGAAAAGCACATGGCTGAGCCAGGTCTTGACTCAATTCCCAACACACAAAATCAGGAGACAGAGTAAAATGGCTGTTCTTTTAACACTAGGTTTTGGGGTGTTTTGCTATGTGGCGATAAAAAAAAAAAAAAGACCAGTTACTAGAAAAAAGAGTGAACTTAATTTGAGATGAATCACCCAAACATATATACATATTTTGAAGATCCATTTATAAAGAAGACATTAAAGTGTTACTAAATCAAATCAATCTCATTTTGCCCCATTAAAACATACCATCCAAATTTCCTTCTGGTTTCAATGCCGTCTGTGGAGATGGCTCACTAAAGTTTGGACTGTTTGTCTCAGCAGAAGAATCAACAGTAGCTGATGGCAGTGAGATTTCAGGTGAAATACATTTTATTTTTTCTTCTCCAGTAATTAAGGGTTTGCACTCCTCCCCTTGAGGAGAAATCTCTGAAACAACAAAAAGATGAAAATTCATGCTACGTTCTCAAAGTGACTTGAATTTTATCTGTAACAGCACTTAGAACAAAGTTCATTATTACAGCAGGTAATTACTGGGTAAGTTCTGTAATGTACTAGAAATGAATAAACGATTAAGGCACATGATAGCCACACTTAATTCAAATTGGAAAGGCATTTTTGTTATAAAGACATTGTTTTTCAGGCTTTTCAGATTAGTTAGAAAAATGTTTGCCTTTACTTAAAATCACAGCTCTCATTAAATTTAAAAGTGAGATAGTACTAAAACTCACTTGACAAGTATTCTGGACTTAGACATTTCAGCATTAAAGCAAGTTAGTACACATCAGTGTCCTAACCTTTTTGAAGGTCTGACACCTAGTTTAATAGCTAATTTAGCGTGTCTGGGTGGTGTTCTCCACATGAGCACCCAGTGATACCGCTGCTCTAGTACCCAGTTCTCTACAGCAATCTACGTTCCCCTCTAAGCTCTGTGCCTCACCTGTAATCACTGATGACAAGCGTGACTGTGAAGCATGACCAAACTGTACAACTGAATAGGGTAGTTTTCCAAAACTGTGGTGAAATACACGTGTGATATGGCTGACCCGCATGACTTTTCTATTTGCTGGGATTGGGTCTGCATTATGCCCATGGAGAGACATTTTAATGATTATGAATTATAAAAATCCCTTAAAATCAAAAAATTTAAAATCAAAAATTTCCCATGGGATAGAGACATATTTCAGTGTCAAGCATAAAGATTCTTAAATATACAGAATTAGGTTACACCATTCATATGTGTGTGATTTTGTAATAATACTCTCAAATTAATAAAAAGAGATTTCAATTTCTACCATTGTTGTATGAATGTAATTTTATTTTTTAATAACCACACTCATGTATGGTTTTGATTATCCCAGTTGAGTTACTGTGTATGTATGCACAGGAATGTTTTGTTCAAATATATTTTTGAATTTTCAATAATCATAAATCAAATCTTACCTTTATGTATAAAACCCTTTATGTAATATAAAATGTATAATATTATACATAACATTCAGAATACGATTATTTTGACATGTTGGTTTGTATTTTTTTTTTTTTAAGTAATTAATTTATTTATTATTTATGGCTGTGTTGGGTCTTCGTTTCTGTGCGAGGGCTTTCTCTAGTTGCGGCGAGCGGGGGCCACTCTTCATCGCAGTGCACGGGCCTCTCACTGTCGCGGCCTCTCTTGTTGTGGAGCACAGGCTCCAGACGCGCAGGCTCAGTAGTTGTGGCTCACGGGCCCAGCTGCTCCGCGGCATGTGGGATCTTCCCAGACCAGGGCTCGAACCCGTGTCCCCTGCATTGGCAGGCGGATTCTCAACCACTGCACCACCAGGGAAGCCCGGTTTGTATTTTTAATGTCCCAGTTGCAGTATTTAATTATTTGAAACAGACTGAAACTTGGTAACAGTCAATAAAGCTAAAAAAACCAAGTGGTAAAAAAAATAAACAAACAAAAATAAATTTCTAAGGTGGCTAACATACATTTCTAAGGTGGCTTACTTGCCTTTTCCTTTAGATGAAACTTTTACATATATATATAAATGTCAGAATGATATATTTATGTCAAAATGATATTTTTAAAATTATGAACTAACCGTTTTTGTGTGTTTCTGGTAATTGCTCAGAGACTTCCCATACTTTAAACTGACACCAGGAGAGGTTGGATTCAGCTCAGAACAGCTGACTGCAGTTACCTGGAAGATGCCCAGGTCAGTCCCGTCCATTCCTTGGAGAAGCTCCTTTCCAGCTCACTACTGGGAGCTCCCCTAACACCCATTCTGTCTTAGCTAATCTGCTGGACTTCTGGCTACACCAGTAAGCCTTCCTGTATCTATCTGGGCTGGTCAGTACATCTCCATGACGTTTTCTTCCCCCTCCCTCAGTCACTCCAATGCTCACATCTCGGAGATCCTGTCATTCAGTACAGCTCCTCAAAAAGTTCACTGTTAAATACCCCACCTTCTAATTCCCAACATCCTGTGTTTCCACTCACCTCCCTCTACTACCCCAACTCTAAAGAATGTTACCCGACCGGGACCTAAAATGCACTGATCCTACCATGGTTTCTCTCCCCATCGTCCCCATTAAAATCCATCTACAGCCCATCATTAAAAACATTCTCTTCCATACGTCCTCAACTCACGGTATTCACGGCAAAACCCCAACTCCACATCATTTCCATCTTCTGCCTGCCATGTCTGAACACATGTGGCTGGAACAGTTGGAGAAGAACACAGAGCCTTGCTCCCTGGTCCCAACTTCAATTCATCATCACTGAAGTCAGGTGGGGCCTTGGTGTTGCCCACGTCCTTCTGTAACACTGGGCTAGCAGGCACTGCCCGGTTCAGTTAACTCCTTAGGAAACACAGCTGCGCACACGTGCTTGTGAGCTGCTTTACCTCTTACTTCTTCCTGGCCCATGAGAACAAAACTACAGTGCTGCCCAGGTTCTGGAACATCTTCCCTTCACCAAGCCTCATCAACAATGTGACAGTGGCAGAGGTCACATCTGTGCTCTGCTCATTCAGTCTAAGTGTTCTGCTATAAAATAATGTCTATTAAAACCAGGAACAAGGATGCCAGACAGCACTATGATTACTGAAGATTGCTCTGGAGGGTCTAACAAATGCAGTGAGAAGGAAAGGGAATAATCAAATAAATACTAGACAAAAAAACCTATTTCTTATTACTGATGAGATAATCTGCACATTTATAAGATTTACGATGTCAAAGAAAAAAACTTAATAGATTTAATGAAATAATTCAGTAAGGAGTCTGGCTATAAAATTTTTACATAGCTGGGTAATAGAAAGAATAGCTTTATTTTAACTAGAAATAACAACCTAGGGAAATGGAAAAAATACATCATCTATATTATAATAAAGACAAAAATATACCCATTGTATAAAAATAAATTTACCAAAAAAGCTTTTAGAACTTAAATGAACAAAACAAAATGTTACTGAAAAACACAGAACAAGACCGGTGCAAAAAGAAAGACATACTTAAATTCTCGAAATAAAAAAAATTCCAAAAATCATGGGGACTTCCCTGGTGGTCCAGTGGTTAAGACTTCGCCTTCCAATACAGGCAGTGAAGGTTCGATCCCTGGTCGGGGAACTAAGATCCCACATGCCGCGGGGTGCAGCCAAAAATTTAAAGAAAAAAAAATGCCAAAAATCAATATACAAATTTAATACAATTCTAATCATAATACTCAATTAGATAAAGTGAACTTAAAATTCCTTTGAAATAATAATTGTCTAAAAACAACCAAGGACGGGACTTCCCTGGTGGTGCAGTGGTTAAGAGTCCACCTGCCAATGCAGGGGACACAGGTTCGAGCCCTGGTCCGGGAAGATCCCACATGCTGCAGAGCACAACTAAGCCCGTGCACCACAACTACTGAGTCTGGGCTCTAGAGCCTGTAAGCCACATCTACTGAGCCCACGTGCTACAACTACTGAAGCCCATGTGCCTAGAGCCCACGCTCCACGACAAGAGAAGCCACCACAATGAGAAGCCCACACACTGCAATGAACAGTAGCCCCTGCTCGCCACAGCTAGAGAAAGCCTGCGCACAGCAACAAAGACCCAACGCAGCCAAAAATAAATAAATAAATAACTTAATTAATTAAAAAAATACTACTATAAAAAAAATAAAATAAAAACAACCAAGGAAAATATTTTAGAATTCCAGCTAGGTTAAAGATTATATACATGTATGCATGCACATGTGTACACATGTCTGTTATCTATCTATCTAATCCAAAGATTTGCCAAATTTTTCACCCAATAAAGGAAGTTCAGAAGATATAAATAAAAGATATACTTGCATGAAAATTTTAAAAAAAGAAAAAAAAAAACTCTGTACGGCCAAAAATAGCATAAAAATAAGTGAAACAGCAGAGGGTGGAAAGAAACTGTGATGATATACTAGATAAAGGTTATTTATACCAGATTAAAAATTCATAAGAAAAAAAACTGGAAATGTAATATAAAAAAGGCAAAGAATATACACACAATTTACCGAGAAGCAAATCAAAATGGCCAAAAGACTGTGATATGATGAAATTCACTCACAATCAGAAAATCACAAATGGAATCTTAACTTGTAAGATTGGTAACAATGAAAAAAAAAGTGATAATATTGACAAGGCCTGCTTAATATTTGAAAATCAATCAATGTTATTTGTTACATTAATATAATCAAGGAGAAAAATCATACAATCATCTTAATTAAGTCAGAAAAAGGGTGAGATAAAATTTAATGACTCTTTATAAAATAAGACTAGAAGGGAATTCCTTAATCTGAAAATGGGTATTTTCAAAAAAGACTTGAGTTAACATGATACATTTTACTCCCTTGAATCAAGAACATGACCCTTCTATTCAACATTCTACTAAATGGCATTTTTTGAAGAGAAGTTGTTAATTTTATTATAGTCCAATTTATTCAGTCCTCTTCTTCACAGTTGGCATTTTTAAGGACAAGTTTAAATGGACAAGCCACTAAAAGACAAAATATATTTACAACACATGTAACTAACAAAAGGCTTCTATCCAGAATATACAAAGAACTCCTAAAAACCAAAGGGAAACCAACATAATGGAAACATAGGCAAGACACTTGAATAGGCACTTCAGAAAAGAGCATATGCATCTTAGTAAGAAATTTTTGGATATGACACCAAAGCACAAACAAAAACAAAACAAAACGGTGGGTCTACATGAGTAAAAGCTTGTGCACAGCAAAGGAAAAAATCAACAAAATAAAGAGGTAACCTACGGAATGGGAGAAAATATTTGCAAATTATATATCTGATAACAGGTTAACATCTAAAATATTTAAGTAACTCAAACAACTCAACAGCAAAAAGATGGACATATTAAATTTTTTTTGCCATTATTAATGACAGCAATTTAAAAATCGGCAAAGGAACTCAACAGACATTTCTCAAAAGAAGACATATAAATGGCTAACAGATATATGAAAAGGTGGCTCAACATCACTAATAATCAGGGAAATGCAAATCAAAACCACAGTGAGAGATCATCTCACTCTTGTTAATACAGCTATTATCAAAAAGAGAAGAGATGACAAATACTGATGAGAATGTGGAGAAAAGGAAACCCTTGTGCACTGTTAGTGGGAATGTAAATTGGTGCAGCCACTATGGAGAACAGTACTGAGGTTCCTCAAAAAACTAAAAATAGAACTACCATATGATCCAGCAATTCCACTTCTGAGTATTTATCCAAAGGAAATTAAATCAGTACCTTGACGAGGTATCTGTACTCCTATGTTCACTGCAGCATTATTCACAGTAGCCAAGACATGGAAACAACCTAAGTGTCAATGAATGAATAAAGAAAATGTGGTATATATATACACAGTGGAATATTACTCAGCCTTAAGCATGAAGGAAATCCTTGGAAGATACTATTCTAAGTGAAATAAGTCAGACACAAAAAGACAAACACTGCATGATATTACGTATAACTGGAATCTAAAAAAGTCAAACTCAGAAACAGACAGTAGAATGGTGGTTGCCAGGGGCTGGGAGGTGGGAAAAATGCAGAGATGTTGGCAAAGGGTACAAACCTTCAGTCATAAGATGCATAAACTTCTAGAGATCGAATACACAGCATGGTTAATTACAGTTGCCAATATTGTACTGTACACTTGAAATTTGGTAAGAAAGTAAATCTCAAGTGTTCGCATCACACACACAAAATGCTAACTATGTGAGGTGACGGGCATGTTCATTGGCTTGATCGTGGTGATACACGAGGTATACTTATGACAAAACACCATGTTGTAAACCTTAAACATATATAATTTTTAAAATTTGTCAATCATAACTCAATAAAGCTGGAAAAAGAATTAAAAGCCATATGAATGGCTATTTCACTCTGGATGCAACCTATTCCCACGGCCACACCCAGTTGCAAAAGGAAGCTGGGAAATGATGTCTCTGCCTAGGCAGCCATGCGCCAACCCAATCCAAAGTGGGCATGGGGGCATGGGGAGACGCTAGCACTAAAAAGGAAGGAGGGAGGATTGGACACCGCAGGACAGCAGCGATTTCTGACACACACACACACACACACACCATGTCCCACAGATGCCAGTAAAATGGGGGAATATATCAAGAAAAAAGAAGCCATGGACTCCAGACAATAAGAGATCTAACATCAGGACAGATCTAACATCAGGACAATAAGAGATCTAACATCAGGACAGATCTAACATCAGGACAATAAGAGATCTAACGTCAGGACAGGTTAGGGGAGAGGCCAAGATGGCATCTCTCCAGCAGGTCACAGGAAAAACTCGTCTGGTTTGGAGCCGGTCAGAGGGGATTCCGAAGAAATGGTTCCAAGATTAGACCCATATACTACCTAATGTATCTGGATGATCTGAGAACAGATAAACATATCTAGGGAAGAGTCTGGCAACAAACTAGAAATAAGTTTGTGAAAAACAATGCAATTATTCACTAAAGGGAAAACAAAATATTGTGCAAGAAAGAAAAGTAGTCATGGTACAATTACCGCAGCTTTGATTAGAATATACATGGTCAAAGTAATACCAACACTGTACGATGATTTCACCAAAATTACAAGTACATTTGGAGGATCTGGGGATAGGAAGTACAGCTGTATATGGTGAGATCAGGGGAAAAAAAAACAGATGGAGGAAAGGCAGCTAAATTCTTATCTTCCAAAGTAGGAAGTCCATAGATAATGTCTAAAACTAAAATAATAATAATAATAATAATAAACACTTTTAAAAATCAAGAAGTAATAGTATAGGTATATGATTTATAATTATGTTGATAAATAAGAAAACAAATAGTTAAAAGAACTGAAAGTGGCTGACTTTGGGAAGCAGAAAATAAGGTGACGAGTGATGTCTAGGAACTGCAGTTTTTCGTAAAAGACTTCCAGAGCTACTTGGCATTTTTAATTATGTGTACAGATAACTTTTATAACAAGAGAACTAGACTTTTAAATAAAAACAAAATTTATGTGATTAACAGGAACATAATCTCTAGGTAGCAAGGTTCTAGGTAATTTCAATTTTCTACAGCACAGTTTTTGGTATTTTCTAATGTTTTACAATGAAAATATACTATTATAGTCAAGGGAAGAAAAAGTTAGTTTAAAAAAATGTAGGGACTTGTTTTCCTGGCCATGACAATGTAACTCATATTGGATTAATTGCCCACTGAAAATAAATATCAATGATGAACAACAACAAAAAATATTAAAAAAGCTGTTTGGAAGCACTGGAGAGTAAGTGATGCAGGCAGGGCGCACTGGGCCACGACGGAGAGCAGCAAACACTAGGATGAGCTCCACTCCATCCCAGCTTCCCTGCGGGCACTTCGTAAGTCCAGCACAGGCAGGAGGCAAGTCTTACTGGGCTAATAAGCCTGCAGCTACAAAGTGACCCAGACTGCAAGGAAAAAATCACCAAAAAGTTCCCCTCAGCACAACAAAAAAAATCCCCTCTATTTTCGGCTAACTCCTAAACTATGCATTCATTCACAAGCAACACTCTGGGAAAGCTAGCATAAATCAGCAGCCAGGAGGGTGACGTGCTGGGCAAAGATGAGCAGCTGGATGGTGCTGGGAGGGAGAGTAGAGGTCAGGTCCCAGGAATGCGGAGGGCATGGTGAACAAACATCATCAGCACTGAGAGGAGGTCTCAGACAGATCAAGGCGTAGGAACAAGGGCTACCGCTTGGAAACAAACAGGCCACAACTAACTTCAACAGTATCAAGGTCATCTGCTGGCATTATTTAGTTTTAAGAAGAAAACTTAACCTTCTTTGAAGAAAGATAACATTACCCAGAGGCTATTAAATTTTTCATCCACAATGTCTGGCATCCAATCAAATACTGTAAAACTCAGGTACAAAAATTCTAACCTGCACTGTGGTTTTGTATAGCCTACAAGTTATGAAAAACGTTTACATTTTTAAGGGCTGTAGAAAATTTTTAAAACAAGAAGAATATGTATATATGGGCTCACAAAGCCTAGAATATTTACAATCTAACAATTTATAGAAAAAGTTCACTGCTCTATGTTATAAAGCATGGTTTATAACAAAGAAACAGGAAAAAATGACTGAAAACCAAGAAAAAGAGACAACAGAAATAGAACAGATCTAGCTAACAACAGATCTAGATGACTCAGTTATGAGATTTATCAAGAAGGGACCTTAAAATAAGTGATTAATATGGTCAAGAAAATAGAGATGGGCCAAATGGACAAATCCATGAATACTTTCAACAGAAAACTGTAATCTATAAAAAATATGAAATGGACATCCTAGAACTGAAAAACACAGTATCATATTAGGAACCCACTGGATTTGTTTAACAGGTTAGAGAGAGCAGAAGACAGAATCAGTGAAATGCTAAAGGGCTCAACAGATTTAAACAGACTGAAGCAAAAAGGAGAAAATGTAAAAAAGCAGAACAGAGCACAGAAGACATATGTGACAAACTCAAACGGTCGAATATATGTAACTGGAGTCCAGAATGAGGAAGAGCAAATGGGCAGAAGCAATACAGGAGAACCTACGCACATAATTTTCCCCAAACTCAAAAAAGATACCAACCTCCAGGTTTAGGAAGCTGAGAAAGCCCAAAGCACGTTAAAAGCACAGGAAACTCTACCTAGGCATATCCTGGTAAAACTGCTGAAAATCAAAGAGAAACTACTAGATCAGCTAAGAGAGAAACATATATTGCTTTCAAACAAACAAAAATAAGACATAAAACTGACCTCATTATGGATACCGGAAGAAAATGTAACGACACCTTTAAAGTGCAAAAAACAAAATGAAATAAAGCAAAAACAAACTAACCCCCCGCCTCCATCTAGCTAGAGTTTAATACCCAGTGATAATACGCCTTAAAACTGGAGGTGAAATAAAATCTTTTCAGACAAACAAAAGCTGACAGAATTTACGAAGAGCAGATCTGCACTACAGGAAATACTAAAGGAAGTTCTTTACACTAAAAGAAAAAGATATCAAATGGAAGTCTGTGACTTCAGGAAAGAATAAAGAGCATTGTAAAGAATAAAATATGGGTAAATGTAAAAAAAAATTGATTGTTTAGCATAATAACAACAGTAATAATGATGATGCCTTATGAGCTGTATAAGATATAAAAATAAAATATATAATCATAGTGGCATAAAGGGTTTAGAGGGGAATAAATAGAATAATATTGGTAAAAGGACTGTGCATGGTTTGAGAAGGGATATAAATACTAAATTTAGATATATATAAATGAGCATTATGGTAGAATTAAGCAAGGATGCAAACTGTAATCTTTAGGACCATGACAAAGGGCAAATGAAAAATGTACAATTAAAAACAAATAGAAGGACTTCCCTGGTGGTGCAGTGGTTAAGGATCTGCCTGCCAATGCAGGGGACATGGGTTCAAGCCCTGGTCTGGGAAGATCCCTCATGCCGCGGAGCAACTAAGCCCGTGCGCCATAAATACTGAGCCTGCGCTCTAGAGCCCACGAGCCACAACTACTGAGCCCACGCGACGCAACTACTGAAGCCCGCATGCCTAGAGCCTGTGCTCTGCAACAAGAGAAGCCACCGCAATGAGAAGCCAATGCACCGCAACAAAGAGTAGCCCCCGCTTGCCGCAACTAGAGAAAGCCCACACGCAGCAACGAAGACCCGACACAGCCAAAAATAAATAAATAAATAAATTTATAAAAAAACAAAACAAACAAAAAAAACCAAATAGACGATAAAAATGAAATGTTTGATTAATCCAAAAGGAGGAATGAAAATAATGAAAGGAAAAAACCAATAAAGAAACAAAGAACAGATGGGACAAATAAAGAACATATAGGGACAAACATATACATAGGCTAAATCAAAGCAAATCAGTAATTACATTATATGTAAATAAATTAAACTCTCTGAAAAAAAGACAAAGACTGTGGGGCTGGATTTCAGACAAGAGACACACTTAAACATAAGGAGTCAGAGAAAATGAAAGAAAAGGCTACAGAAAAAGATATACTAAGGAAACATTAACCAAAAGAATGCTTGCTGGTGTAGCTCTGTAATAGGGCATAAAGCAGCCTTTAAAGGAAGTAATGTTACTAGAGATAAAAGTGGACATGTCATAACAATAAAGGGTCAGTGCAGCAGAAAGATGCACAAAGTGACCAGTGCAATGATCTAAACACTTTAAGGCAACAACTTAAGTTGCTATGCACTAAATAACTTAGCTTCAAAGCATAAATATCAAAAACTGATAGACTTAAAAGGAAAAAATGTAAAAATCCATACATACACTTGGAGATATTAATGCTCTTCACTCAGTACCTGATACAACAAGCAGACAAGTAATCAGTTAAAAATACAGGAGATTTGAACATCATGATTAAACAACACAGAATATATTGGGTGGGCCAAAAGGTTCGTTCATTTTTTTTCCCGTAAGATGGCTCTAGTAGCACTTAGTTGTCTTTAACTTCATTTGAAACAATTTTGTTAGATTGCATGTGACAGCTACCATATCAGCGTGCATTTAAAAAAAAGACCTACATTGACAGATGAATGGATAAAGAAGATGTGGCACATGTATACAATGGAATATTACTCAGCCATACAAAGAAACAAAATTGAGTTATTTGTAGTGAGGTGGATGGACCTAAAGTCTGTCATACAGAGTGAAGTAAGTCAGAAAGAGAAAAACAAATACCGTATGCTAACACATACATATGCAATCTAAAAAAAACCCCAAAGAACCTAGGGGCAGGACAGGAATAAAGATGCAGATGTAGAGAATGGACTTGAGGACATGGGGAGGGGGAAGGGTAAGCTGGGACAAAGTGAGAGAGTAGCACTGACATATACACACTACCAAATGTAAAATATATAGCTAGTGGGAAGCAGCCACACAGCACAGGGAGATCAGCTCAGTGCTTTGTGTCCACCTAGAGGGGTGGGATAGGGAGGGTGGGAGGGAGACGCAAGAGGGAGGGGATATGGGGATATACGTATGCATATAGCTGATTCACTTTGTTATACAGCAGAAACTAACACAACACTGTGAAGCAATTACACTCCAATAAAGATGTTTAAAAAAATTCAACTCCACAAGCATTACTCAAGCAAAAAAATAAATAAATAAAATAAAAAAATAAAAAATAAAAAGACTTAACAAAATTGGTGAATTTTTGTGTAGCCATTTTAATATTGAAGATGGAAGAAAAAAAGCAACATTTTCAGCATATTATGCTTTATTATTTCAAGAAAGGTAAAAACACAACTGAAACACACAAAAAGTTTTGTGCAGTGTATGGAGAAGGTGCTGAGACTGATCGAACGTGTCAAAAGTGGTTTGCGAAGTTTCGTGCTGGAGATTTCTCGCTGGACAATGCTCCACGGTCGGGTAGACCAGTTGAAGTTGATAGCGATCAAATTGAGACATTAATTGAGAACAATCAACGTTATACCACGCAGGAGATAGCAGACATACTCAAAATATCCAAATCAAGCACTGAAAATCATTTGCACCAGCTTGGTTATGTGAACTGCTTCAATGTTTGGGTTCCATGTAAGTTAAGCTAAAAAAACCCTTCTTGACCATATTTCCGCATGCGATTCTCTACTTAAACGTAACGAAAATGTTCCGTTTTTAAAACAAATTGTGACGGGCAATGACAAGTGGATACTGTACAACAATGTGGAACAGAATAGATCGTGGGGCAAGTGAAATGAACCACCACCAACCACACCAAAGGCAGGTCTTCATCCAAAGAAGGTGATGTTGCGTATACGGTGGGATTGGAAGGGAGTCCTCTATTCTGAGATCCTTCCGGAAAACCAAACGATTAATTCCAACAAGTACTGCCCCCAATTAGACCAACTGAAAGCAGCACTCGACAAAAAGCGCCCAGAATTAATCAACAGAAAACGTATAATCTTCCATCAGGATAATGCAAGACCGCATGTTTCTTTGATGACCAGGTAAAAACTGTTACAGCTTGGTTGGGAAATTCTCATTCATGCGCCGTATTCACCAGGCATTGCACCTTTGGATTTACATTTATTTCGGTCTTTACAGAATTCTCATAATGAAAAAAATTTCAATTCCCTGGAAAACTGTAAAAGGCACCTGGAACAGTCCTTTGCCCAAAAAGATAAAAAGTTTTGGGAACATGGAATTATGAAGTTGCCTGGAAAACGGCAGAAGGTAGTGGAACAAAAGGGTGAATAGGTTGTTCAATAAAACTCTTGGCGAAAATGAAAAATGTGTCTTTTATTTTTATGTAAAAACCGAAGGCAATTTTTGGCCAACCCAATACATACATAAATACAGTAACTGTGAAATACATATTCCTTTCAAATGCATATGAAACATTTACAAAAGAGACCATAAGTTGGGCAAGAAGGCAAGCACCAAACATGTCAAAGGACTGAAATCATGTACACTATGATGTTCTATAACCACAACACAGGGTACAAAGCAACAACAGAAAGATAACTAGAGAAACCCCAAAATGTTAGGAAATTAAATGCAAAATACTTGCAAATGGTCCACTGACACAAAAGAAATCACAACATAAATTAAATTTATGATTTAAATCTTCCCACAGAGAAAACACCAAGTCCAGATGGCTTCACAGGTGAATTCTTCCAAATACTTAAGGAAAAAATAATACTAATCTTTCACAAAGTATTCCAGAATATAGTCAAAATGGGAATGTTTCTGTCAATAATAAATGCTGCCTGCCATATCGATAAACAAAGTAAGCCATCACATTACAGCTGCCCCAAAGGTGAGCCCTGAGGGGACTCAGGATAGAAACAGGATGCCCCCCCATCAAACAGTCACTGCTGCAGCCACTCCCCATCCCCCTCCGCCCCCCTCCCCAATGGTGCACCCTGAGGGGACTCAGGATGAGAAAACACAGGATTCCGGCCCCGCACAGCTGAGGTGCATATCGAAAGGTAAATATCAAAAATAATTATTTCAGTGAGCCCAGACTCTTGCATCTTCCCATACATAGAAGAGTGCTGAATTCCTTAACTTGAGATGTCTGGTTTTCTCGAATTAACAGCAATCTTTTGAAGTTCTGACTACCTAGTGTTTGTTCCAAAAACCCCTATATATCCTAGCTCCTCTATTACCTCTTTGGAGCAGCCCCTCAGAGCTGCCTGAGATGCTGTGTCCTGGGTTTAAGTCCTCAGTTTGGTTCACCAAATAAAACATAATTCTCAACTTTTAGGTTGTGCATTTTTTTTTCAGTCGACATTTCCCACCTTGTTTCATAAGTCAGGCAAACCTTAATTCCAAACCACCATAAGCACTTTACAAAAAAGGAAAATTATAGGCAAACTTCCCTCATGAATTATTTTCTTGGGTAGAGAGTTATAGGTGTTACATGTTAAGAAGGGAAGAATAGTCAAATTGAACAAAAATTTTTAGAGCAACACCATCCATGGATTAAATATTTAAAGCCAAATAGAGAAATTCTGGCAAGATAGCAAAGAACATAGTTTTTTTTGTTTTTTGTTTTATTTTTTTAAATTTCCCTGAACCCCCCCACAAAACAGACAAAACCAAGAGAACCAAACGCCCACAAATAACATCTAAAGCAAATCTAGGTGACCTCATAGCCCCCAAAACACATGTGAAAAGGGACAAATCACAGTCAGCTCCAGACTTAGGTGGCAATAGCATCTGTGCAAAAGAAAGCAGAGGGAAACAATGGGGCACCTGACAGACCCCAGATCAGGAGAACCCCAAAAAGCCAGCAAGTATTCACAGGCAAGCACGACTGGCCAATATAAGGAGGGTAGCCAAAACAGGAAGTGATTTTACACATTCCAATTTTCATTTAAAATGAAGGACCAATGGAGAAGTCAAAAAGGGTGGGGCAGTCTGCTCCTAAGAATTCTCGAAACTAACCACCTGAAGCGCCCTTTGAGATCAAAGCCCCACATTGAGGAGAAATTGCTGGAAAGAAAATCCAAATTGATCTGTGCAGGGATAACAGAAACAAAGGACAGAGAAAAGAGGGGGAAAGGAGCAAAGACAGAAGAGCTCAGACTCTACGAGGCCATGGTTTTTAAACATGCCATAAAAATAACAGAAGAGGAAGCTCAAGTTATAAAGTTAGAAAAGCTATTTTTACCCACTCTTCCTTCCTAAAATTTTAGCAAATCTAATTTCACATGAAAATAAGTAACATAAAAGGATCATTGTTAAATTCTATACAAAGTTACTGTCAGGAGAAAAAAAAAAAAGAATAAGAAGTAGAATAGAGGGACTTCTCCGGCGGCACAGTGGATAAGACTCTGTGCTCCCAATGCAGGGGGCCAGGGTTCGATCCTTGGTCAGGGAACTAGATCCCACATGCATGCCGCAACTAAGAGCTTGTATGCCGCAACTAAGGAGGCCTGGAGCCACAACTAAGGAGCCGGCCTGCTGCAACAAAGAGCCGGTGCAACCAAATTAATTAATTAATTTAAAAAAGAAAAAGAAGAAGAAGAAATAGAATAATGTCCCCATAGATGTGTTTCCCAACTTTGGCACTATTGGGTCAGATAATTCTTTGTTTGGGGAGAACACTTGTTACAATATGCACTCTGTGTGGCCTCTCCCCACTAGATACCTACAGTAACCTTATCAGTGACAACCAAAAAGTCTCCAGACAATGCCAAGTGTCCTCTGTGGGCCAGAGATAATAAAAATCCATGAAACAAATTAAAATTATAACCTACTACTTAAAAATCAAATAGAAAAACTAGGAACATGGTAGAAGATATAAGAGAACAACATAAAAATATAAATTACAATATAATACAATTACAGTGAGAAAAGAATCAGAAATGAGGCAGTTGATAGAGCTCAGGAAAGATTAGAAAAGAAGGAAAAAAATCTGAAAAATAAAGATTCTAGAAAAAACAAGATCATATAAGCAAAACACACAATGTCTTAAGAGATATGGAAGGTAAATAGGAGAAAAAAATTTTAATTAAAGAAAAAAATTGACAAAAAGGATTCAAGAGAAAGTGATAAGCAAAAAAGATCCAAAATATACCTAGAAGTCCCTGAAGTACACTTAAGGAACAGAACAAAGAACTCAGAAAACTATAATTCAAGAATACTTTCCTAAAAAAGACTGGAAACTACATATTAAAAAATATACCATGATGAAGAAAACTACAAAACTCTAATGAAAAAGATCAAAGAATAACTAAGCAAATGAAGAGATATTCCATGTTCATGGATAGGAAGACTCAACACTGTCAAGATGTCAGTTCTTCCCGACTTGATATATGGATTCAATGCAATTCTAATTAAAATCCCAGCAAGTTATTATGTGGATATTGACAAACTGATTCTGAAGTTTACATAAAGATGCAAAGATCCAGATTAGTCAACACAGCATTGAAGGAGAAAAACAAAGCTGGAGAAATAACACTACCCAACTTCAAGACTTACTAAAAGCTACAGTAATCAAGATAGTGTGATACTAATGAAAGAACAGCAAACAAATCAATGGAACAAGCAGAGAGCCCAGAAATATAGTCAACTAACATTTAACAAAGGAGCAAAGGCAATTCAATGGAAAAAGGACAGTCTTCTTAGCCACAAATGGTGCTGGAACAACTGGACATCCACAGGCAAATAAACAACTTTACACTCTTCACAAATATTAACTCACAATTGATTACAGACCTAAATGTAAAACTCAAAACTATAAAACTCCTGGAAGATAACATAGGAGAAAATCCAGGTGACCTTGGGTTTGGCAATGACTTTTTAGATACAATACCAAAGGCACAATCCATGAAAGACATTTAATAAGTTAATTTCATTTATCTTAAAAAACTTTTGCTCTGTGAAAGACACTGTCAAAAGAATAAGAAGACAAGCCACAGACTGGGAGAACATATTTACAAATGAAATAAAAACAAAGGACTGTTAACCAAAACACACAAAAAACTCTCAGAACAAAAATAAGAAAACAACCCAGGACTTCCCTGCCAGCGCAGGGGACACGGGTTTGAGCCCTGGTCCAGGAGGATCCCACATGCCGCGGAGTAACTAAGCCCACGCGCCACAACTGCTGAGCCTGCGCTCTGGAGCCCACAAGCCACAGCTACTGAAGCCCACATGCCTAGAGCCCGAGCTCCGCAACAAGAGAAGCCACCGCAATGAGAAGCCCACCCACTGCAACGAAGAGCAGCCCCCACTCGCTGCAATTAGAGAAAGCCTGCGTGCAGCAACAAAGACCCAACGCAGTCAAAAATAAATAAGTACATAAATAAATTTATATAAAAAAATCCATCCTTACATAGTTACCAAAAAGAATTAAAAAAACCAAACCAAAACTAAAACAAACCCAATTAAAAAATGCGCCAGGGCTTCCCTGGTGGCGCAGTGGTTGAGAATCTGCCTGCCAATGCAGGGGACATGGGTTCGAGCCCTGGTCTGGGAAGATCCCACATGCCGTGGAGCACCTAGGCCCGTGAGCCACAATTACTGAGCCTGCGCCTCTGGAGCCTGTGCTCCGCAACAAGAGAGGCCGCGATAGTGAGAGGCCCGCGCACCGCGATGAAGAGTGGCCCCCGCTTGCTGCAACTAGAGAAAGCCCTTGCACAGAAACGAAGACCCAGCACAGCCATAAATAAATAAATAAATAAATAAATAAATAAATAAAATTTAAAAAAAAATGCGCCAAAGATCTGAACAGACACCTCACCAAAGAAGATACAGAAGGCAATGAAGCCTATGAAAAGATGCTCCCCATCGTATGCCGTTACGGAACTGCAAATTAAAACAAGGTAACACCACTGCACACCTACTATGGTGGCTAAAACCCACAGCAGTGACAACAACAAATACTGCTGAACAATGTGGAGCAACAGGAACTCTCAGTCCACATGGGTGGGAACGCAAGATGGCACAGCCACTTTGGAAGACAGTTTGGTGGTTTCTTACACAACTAAATATACTCTTACACCATACAATCACAATTGGGCTCCTTGGCATATACTCAGATGAGGTGGAATCTTATGTCTACACAGAAACCTGAACACAGATGTTTACAGCAGTTTTAATCATAATTGCCAAAACCTGGAAGCAACCAAGATATTCTTCAATAGGTGAACAACCTATTAAATAACCTTTATTGACAAACTGTGGTATATCTATACAATGGAATATTATTCAGCACTAAAAAGAAATGAGCTATCAAGCCAGGAAAAGGCATGGAGAAAATTTAAATGCATATTGCTAAGTGATAGAAGTCAGTCTGAAAAGGCTACACACTGTGTGATTCCAACCATAGGACATTCTGGAAAAGGCAGAACTATGGAGACAGTATAATGATCAATGGTTGCTAGGAGTTTGGGAGAAGGAAGGGATAGTCAGGTAGAACACAGGGGTTTTTTAGGGCAGGAAACTATTCTGTATGATACTGAAATGGTGGATAAAGGTCAGTAAATATTTGTCAAACTCCACAGAAAGTACAACAGCAAGACTAAACCCCTAAGGTACACTATGGATTGGGGTGGTAATAATGTGTCAATGTCGATTCATCGACTGTAACACATGCACCACTCTTGGTGGGGAGTGATGGTTAGGGAGGCTCTGCATGTGTGGAAGAAGGGGGTATATGGGAACTCTCTGTACTTGCTGCTGAATTTTGCTGTGAACCCAAAAATACTCTAAAACAAAAGTCTATGAAAAGAAACAAACAAACCAACCATGTACTAAAAACAAACAAACAAACAAAAAACCAACAACAAAATATATTTTAAGAAATTGGATTTTAAGGAAAAAGATATCCTTTGAGTATCCAAACAAAAAGACCAAGCCATTTAAAAGGAAAAGAAAGTAAGATTGTCACCAGACTTCCTGACAGCTATGCCTTAAGTCACAATACAACAGTGTTATCCGTTAAAGACATTCAAGGAAAGGAAATGTAAGTCAAGGATTTATATTTAGCCAAACCTACCTTCAAGAAGAAAGTCTTCACACAAACTTATGAACATGCAAAATCTTTGGCTGCACTGTTCACATGGGCTCCTCCTAAGGAATCTATCACAAAAGAGCTTCAACAATCAAAATGATGAAAGAGACAGTGACATAAGGATTGGAAGACTAAAGACCACACAAGTCCATCCTGTTTGTCATTTAATCCACAAAACAGTCCTAAATGACAGTGTTTCCATTCTACACACCGAGCACCTGGAAGTCAAAGTCAGAGGAATTTGCCCCATGGTTGCTGGCAAGTGATGAAACCAGAATTTTCTTTCCATGACATGAAGATGCTCTCACACATGTTAACGAAACCTTTGCGTCTTTGCAAATTGCCTAGAATTTCGTCCTCTCCCCTAACTACCCAGTGGGCTCTTTTGTATCTTTGGCCCAGCTCAAAAGCACCTGCTCTCTCTGTGGCTTTCCCTGACCCAAAAAGCCTAGCAGCATCAATGACACGGGACAGTACTGATAACCCAGAGCCCCCTCGGCTGTGGGCCCACACCGTCTCACAGGCGACACCTCTGCCACACACTCTGCCACATGTGATCTCCGTGACGCCAACAACTGTAACTTCTTTGTCTTAAAATCTCAGCACAGAGCATATTCTTGTAATTAAATGTAGTTAGAAGAAAAATTTTAAAAACAGCAGATGACAGCGCCTGGAAGCCTTCCACTATCACAGATAAAGTCAATTACATAAACACCTCTGCACTACCTCTTAACTTTGTGGGTACTTCTAATCTTGCCCTTTTCATGCAATATTACCCTTTATTTGTTTTCATTTGTGTCTGCCTTCTGAGAGCAACGACCATCTTTTACTCTTTGTAGCTTTACCACCAAACACATAATAGTATGCACAGCTAATAAGTATTCAGTAGTTGGTAAATATGATTTTTAAAAAGACAAATCACAAAAAAAATTTCAGTTCCAATTCTATGTAGGTGGACTATTTGTATGGAGAAGGAGAGTCCTGCTTTCACACTGCCTAACTCTTATCATAGACCATTATTACATTTATTTAAGCAATAAAAATTTTACATAAGAGGAATCTGAATTTAAATGTAATAGTTCTAATGGGAATGAACATATTTAGGACTTTTAGACTACCAAATAATCTGAAATTTTTATTATTTTTGAAATGCTTTAGCCTGGAGGCACTTCTTTCTAAATAACGCCTGGGGCATTTGAGAACAGGCTCAGACTGAGGTGTAGGAATTTGTTACTAGTATTGTATTTTTGGTTGTGATTGTTATTTGGCATCAACTGCACAACTTCCAGACCCAAGAGTGTGAACAAATTGATTACAAATATACACACTCATGTACTTGCCCTTTTTTCAAACAAATGATTTTATACACTTTGTTCAAATTGTTTTTTTTCCCTTTAATATTAAAGAAATGCTATAATGATTAGCGGCTGGGAGGTTCACTCTTAATAAGGAAAGAACAACCTACTTTTGCTACTTCTGTAATAAGTATGTAGGTTCATTTCCGTAGCTAATTGTCAGCATCTGGCTAATTCCTTTTTACATAATGTGAGTAGCTTCACCTCCCAGGTTATTCTTGTGTCAGTTTTGGATATAAGTTTCACTCTAAGCTTTAAGGAGAGGCAGATAAAAAGAAAGAGAGGGTGGGAGCGAGCATGAACCCACAGAAAAGTGACATACACACACATTCAAGCCTTGACACAACTTCCAAAAAAGAAAATCCGTCTTCGACTCCCTCTTGGTTTGAGTAAGCTGTGAACTCCTAAAACACCTGTTTGATAACAGGAGCACTCCCCTCTTGGCGCAGCTGTAACACTGAGACCCATCGCACTCGTGGACCACAAGCGCGTTCCTCTTGCCTCACACCAACGCATCCTCCCAGGCCTAGGACAACGCCTGCCGTGCCTACGACAAGATCTTTCAGTCCTTCAGTCCACTCGACTCCTGAATCCCCATTAAACATACACCACTCATCTCAACGCACTGCTACTCCATCTTTCTTCACGTGAAACAGCATTCTGACGGCTCTATTTTTCCGGCTCCCCCTCTCCCATATACATTTCCTCTTCCTTTATTTTTAGATCCCACCCAGGTTACTTCAGATCAAAACTCAAGACTACCGTTTGAGACAACTCCCCAGAAAATGCAACCATTCTCCAGCTAACTAGAAAATTATTATAACAAAAGGTAGTCTATTACAAACAATTCATTTAAAATAGACACATCTTTAAAAATACAATTCCATTTTTAATATTATTTGTAGTATAGAAAAACAACTAGTTTCTCTGCTTACCACTTCTAATAGTTGTGTTTTCCAAGAGTTCTGTCTGAAGTTGTAGTTCAGCTTCTCCAAGTATCTTTAGAACAGAATCTGTAGGACTTCTTCCCCAGACTTTTCTTGGAGATCCACCAGGATCTAATTTAATAACCTCTCCCACTGTATGTTCTAGAAGAAAAAGATATAAAAAAATTTCTTAAGGCAGATTTAAGATCTTCTCTCCAACTGAGTGCTTCACAGGAAAAAAAGGTTACATCACAAAGAGAATATAACGATGGTGCTTAAAAATGGACCTACAGATTATCAAACTAAGTGAAGGCAGATAGAGAAAGACAAATATCATATGATATCACTTAGATGTGGAACCTAAACCAATGGTACAAATGAACTTATTTACAAAACAGAAACAGACTTACAGACTTCAAAAACAAACTTATGGTTACCAAAGGGGAAAGGTTGGTGGGGGGGAGGGATAAATTAGTAGTTTGGGATTAACATATATACACTACCATATATGAAACAGATAAACAACAAGGGCCGACTGTACAGCACAGGGAACTCTACTCAATACTCTGTAAAGACCCATATAGGAAAAGAATCTTTAAAAAAGTGGATATACGTATATGTACAACTGATTCACTTTGCTGTACACCTGAAACTAACAGAACATTGTAAATCAACTATATTCCAATATAAAATAAAAATTAAATAAAAAAAAATAAATAGTCATCAACATAAAAAAACAAAACCAAACCCAAAAAAAGGACTTTCGGCGAATGAATAATAAATGATAGAAAAAAACAAAAGCAACTAATACTACTAATAATAAATATATCTAAAGTTGCCTTTTAAAACACTTATGAATTAAACTCTAGTTTTAGGGAATATAAAAATGGAAAAAACATAAATTATGTTTCTGTAAAATTTTTATTTGAGAAAAAAAATTATTTTAAACCTAAGATAATTAAGAATAATTTGGGGTAGTACAAAAATAGATAAAATATAAATTAATGTTTTGCTTCTGTAAATTTCACTGAAGAGAATAGAAAAAAAAATCTTAAGATAAATGTGCATATGGATTAAAAGTAGAGAAAAGTATTTCTAAGAAAATTTGTTTTACCTTATTTATCGTAAGTAGACAACTGACACTTCCTTTTTGACAATAATAATTTGGGGTAAACCTTTTTACTAAAATTTAGCAAAGCAAAAACCAGAAAAGGACCTACTGAAGTTTGAGTCTTTAGAACATTTGATAATAATACATGAAGCATATAGGCACCTAGCAGTAACAGACAGGATATTATTATGGAGTGTAAGTCATATAAACTTTCAAAGGTGACCAAATACATGTTAATACAAATTTTTGTGTACTAGTCCATGAAAGTAAATATCTGCAGATTAGCTGGTAATTTCAGTTTTGTTCAGGGAAAATGATTACCAATAAGGAACAATTTTTAAAAGGATAGTTAAGAAGGGTAAAGAACCCAGAACCGACCCAAAGCTTACAGCCACGTGGTGTTGGATAAACGTGCCAAAGCAATCTAAAGGGGGAGGGTGGAAAACGGGGTGAAGCGGGTGGGGGGAAGGTGCAGAGCCAGCAGCCGGCTGTACACAGACAATACTGTGAAGAGCTCTGCTACAAGGAGGGCTTCAGAAATGGGGGCAGTGGAACAACAGGGTCCGAATGAAGGAAAGGAGCCCGCCGTGCAAAGGGCTTGGGAAAGAGGAGAGGGGAGGAGGGCCGTGAAGTAGAAAGAGCGGCTGGGCGCCAGCGGTGGGAAGGGAGCCTCACGAAGGCAGAAGGGGCAGAGCGAGAGGCAGTGGGGCCACGGGGCGCCAGCGCAGGCACCGGAAGGGACGCTGGGTTCCCATGTGCACCGCGACAGAGGTCAGGCAAGTACTAAAATGGGTGCGGGGATGCACTTTTATCCTCAAGGCTCTTTTCCGTAAGGTTCCAGCACCCGGCACCACCCTCATCTCTCTTCTCCTCACAGCTTAGCTTCTGGAAGAGGCTCCTTCCTCAGCTGCCATGCGCTTCTTAATCCCTGGATTCTATTTCTGCCCCCAGCCTTCTAGCGACGCTGCTTTCATCAAGGTCACCATGCCTCTACCGACAAACTCAGTGCAGATATTCTAGCCCTCGTCTTGCTGTCTCTTTTTCTTGTAAATCCATACCACACTCTCAGTTTTCCTAACTCTGATGCTTCCTCATCTGCTTTTCAAAGTTCTTGCCCTGACAAACTTGTAGAAGAGTTTCCCTTGAAGCCCTTACAAGTCTGTCCTCGAGAATCTCTTACATATGTCTGATTTTATTATCTCTCAGTTAAGGTCTTCAGTTTTTGTCTAGATGAGTGCAACAGCCTCTAAAAACTGGTCTCAAGTACGTCCACTCCCAGTAAGATAGAACAGGGTGACCAGAGTTATGCTATTGCCTGGATAACCAAAACAACTGGACAAAATATATAAAACATCAGTCTCAAGACACTGGACAAGAAGTAAGATAAGAGGTAAGAACATGGATCCTGGGAGAAGAGAAACAAACAAGACAACTCCTGTGACGGCCCCTCCTGCTGCCTTGGGAGTTTCCAGCTGCAGCTCAGGAGGGGGACCCAGGCAGAGCCCAGCAGATTCCCTGAGTTCTGGCGACAGAGCTAGGACCGACCCTTGGGAGACTAAGGCAGAAGAAAGAGAAGTCCAGAGACTTCCAGAAGGTAGCCTTGAGTATTCAGCAGACCACTGAAGGGAGCAAATGTGTGAAGAAATGACCTCAGGTAGGAAAAGAACCACGCGAGAGACTACAGGGAATACAGGACGTGAAACACTGCTTGTTCCCCACAGCCAGACTGGAAAATATCATAATTCGTGGTGAACTGGACACTCAGAAGGGCTTTCCCTCTGTGCTAGGAAGAATCTGCACTCTAGTTAAATGCGGCCCTGATCTCACCTAACAAATCTTAAAAACAGACATAAACGAATCAAACTGAGCCCAACTAACTTAACTGCATTCCAGAACAAAGCTCCAGAATAATTACAGAAACACAAAAAAACCTAGCACCCATCCAGGTAAAATTCACAATGTCTGGCATCCAATCAAAAATTGCCAATCATGCAAAGAAGCAGAAGAATATGACCCATAATAAGGAGGAAAATTAACCAATGAAAATGGACTCAGAATGGAGACAGACATTAGTATTCTCACACAAGCACACTAATAAAGTTTTTATAACTGTATTCCATATGATCAAAACGTTAAGTACAGACATGGCAGATACTTAAACCCAAATCGAACTTCTAGAGATGAAACACACAATATCTGAGATGAAAAATACATTGGATGGGATTAACACTAGATTAGGCAATGCAGAAAAAAATAAGTGAATCTGAAACTCTCCAGAATGAAAGGCACAGGAAAAAAGAGAATCTTAAACAATGAAAAGCACATCAGTGAACTATGGGACAACTTGATACACGTGAGGTTGCAGCCCCGAGAGGACGGGGAGGCAGCACAGGAAAATACCTGAAGAAATATTGGAAAAGACGTTTCCAATCTGATGAAAATGATAAACCACAGACCCAAGATGCTCAGTGAACCCCAAGGAAAAGAAACATGAAGAAAACTATGGTAAGGCACTTCACAGTCAAACTGCTCAAAACCAGTGATAAACACAAGTCTTAAAAGCAGTCAGAGGACAACAGCATGTTATGGAGAGAGGAACAAAGGTAAATCTGATTTCTTGTCGGGAACAACGCGAGTAAAAGGACGACAGAGCAACATCGTTAAAGCACTCAAAGATGACACTGCCAACCTAGAACTCTATACCCAGAGAAGACAGCTTTTAAAAATTAAGGTATACAATTTTTAAATTTAAAAAAATTTAAATTATACCTTATAAAATTATATAATTAACTCTATTAATTTAAAAATAAGGTATAAAATTAAGTAAAAATCCTCTTCAATATACAAAAGTTGAAAGAATCTATCACCTGCATTGCAAGAAATGTTAAAAGAAGGAAGATGATACCATGGATACATAAATCTAAACAAAGAAATTAAGAACAGCAGAAATGGTAACTACATGGATAAGTA
Source organism: Balaenoptera musculus (assembly GCF_009873245.2). Lineage (NCBI taxonomy): Eukaryota > Metazoa > Chordata > Mammalia > Artiodactyla > Balaenopteridae > Balaenoptera > Balaenoptera musculus. The sequence continues at coordinate 2,320,848 of NC_045790.1, forward strand.
TAATAAACGCTTCTTTTCGTAGTGTTTACACGTCTAAAGGATGACGAGAGTTCCGACTCCTGGGAAGATGGAGGAATAAGCGCGCGTCAGCCGTGCCCCCCACTGACACAGCTCTAAGGACCAGGGCCCGCGCAGGAGCAGCTGCACGAGGACGCCGAGCAGCAGCCAGCAGCCGGATGAGCGGAGAAGACAGGAACTCAAAGCACCCCCGGCAGGCGGTACACTCCATCCCCCTCCCGTTTTCCCCAGTCAGGAACCCACGGGAGGGCACTGGGCTGCGGACAGAGGAAGCTCGAGGAGGGGCCTTCCACTCTGTCCCAAGGGCCGGGCCGGGGAACCCTGATGCCTGGAGAGAGGGAGAGGGTGAGGATCTCTCTCTCCTCCCTCCGCCGCCTCCTTTCCAGCCCCCACGCGCTGCCACGGGTAATCAGAACCCAGAGCCCGTAAAGCTGGGGAGAGGACGCTTCTGTCCTGTTTGGTGGAGACGTGGTGCCCAGACGGCGCGGCTGTTTCCTCCAGCTCTTGGCCACCCTGCTCCAAGCACAGGGCAGAGTGAGGTAACCAGAGCCTCAGCTTTCTGACCAGAGGACCAGAGACAGAAAACACCAGGGAGACAGTGCAGACAAAGGAGCTCCAGAAGGCAACCCCCTGAAGTTGCCTGCTATTACCTGCGCTCACCTCCTGTGCACACGTGGATCTGATCCTGTGCTGCGTATCAAAGACTGAAAACTGAGCCAGCAAACCGAGGACCACCCAGGTCCCAGACCAGCCGCCACGTGGTACACAGCCGGACAGGTCAAGAGGCACGGCCAGGCTCTGAAACAGGAGCCGACCCTGAGAGCACAGGCCACAGAAGGCAGGTGGGAGCTCAGGCCCTGACGCTAACTGGGCCGACTGCAAAACTGCCCATGTTCTCCGTCAGATGGAGACAAGACCAGAGCCTTGCAAGAGGTGTTCAGAATGTCTAGGGCATAAGTCAAAATTACTCAGCATAAGAAGAACCAGGGAAACCTTAACTCTCTCGGGAGGTGGCTACTAGCTGCCGACAGCAATGTAACACACATGCGAGAATGATCCAACAAGGATTTTAAAGCAGGTGTTACAAAAACGCCCCAGGAAGCAATCACGAGCACTCTAGACAGCAAAGGAGAAAGAGGAAGTTGGAGAGAAGAAAGAAGATATAAAGACAATTTTATGAAATTACAATGTCAGTGTCCCTAAAAAAAAAAACACCATACTGGAAACACGGCCCCACGAGTACCTTTGCACAGTGCCTGCTGCTGCTCCTGCGCAGCGGTGTCGGAGTGGAGAAGTGGCAGCACAGTCCCTGCGGCCTGCGAAGCCTAAGCTATTTCCTACCTGGCCGCAGACAGAGCCTGCTGCAGGCATGGTCCGCTCCAGCTGCGGCTTCTCCGTGCTCTGGGCCCGCTCACCCCTCCCTCCCCGGAGGATTCGGGGATTCTCACCTTCGCGTCCGTGCTAGCTGCATCAGCTCCCCAGGGTCCCAGGCTCTCCCCCACGTCCTGGGCTCAGGGCAGCTCACGCGTCTCACCCCTCAGCACGCCATGCCATCCAGAAACCACCTCCTGGCGACTGACCAATGCCCTGACTCGCACTCTGCTCTCAGGGAGGGGCTCTGTCTCAACCACTGTGGTGTCCTCACTGCTCAGCAGTGTGTGTGGCAGGTAGTGGGACTCAATACAGAACTGCTTGCTGTGGAGCCTGTGGACTCTCCTCCAACTCCAGAAAGAATTCTACCAAAGCGGTCCATCAGAAAACTCACGTAGAACTGCACTTACTTAGCTGATGGGCAGACCGGCCCTTTAGAAAGTGAGCCTCCTGCGAGCATGTGTGTCTGTTGGTTCCCTGCTGCACCTCCAGAGCCAGGAACCATGCGAGAAACGGGCAGTGGCTCAGGAATCATCGCTGAGCAAAGGGGTCACTGCGTGAGACCCTCTCGACACCCCTGCTCAATGCCGACGGGCCCTTCTGAGTCTTTGCTGAAGTTCACTACTCTGATTCTCACCAAGAACTACCCCTGCTAATAGGTGACTCTAACGTGGGAGAAAGGCCTAAAGTGCAGTAACACAATTTAAACGTGCGCCGCTAGTTCCCGCTCTCACGCTACAGACTGTTGTGAAAAACCCGTGCCACGTGAAAGCTGAATCGTCTTCGCCACGTTGCACCCATTACAGAAACCCTTCCAGCCTCTCTCAGCCCCTCTAAGCGCGCCAGGCCGCACCAGGCAGGACACGAGTGCGCTCATACGCACTTTCGGTCACAGAGAAGGACGCGTCCGGTGCCAGTTCATCCATGGGAATCACCAGGTGGCCTCCAGCCTCCCATTTCTTGCGATCCGACGAAACCGATTTTTCTTTTTCCTGCTCTTTGGCGTCTTCGTGAACAATTACTGCACCGGTTTCAGAGTGACTCTGCTTTCCGTTTTCATCTTCTTGAGCTTTAAGATTTTGATTTAATCTACGTAGTATTTCGCGCTTACTCTGAAACAGTTAAAATGTTGTATTTTAATAGGTATACTATTAAGTAAAATGATTGAGAGAGAAAATTTGAAAATTGTACCTACCGAAATAGCACTGTTAGCCTTCTGCATTTCTTCTGAGGTTTCTTGGGCATCAGTCAAACTTCTGTCCTTTAAACACAGATAGTTACAGAGTAAGAAATAATGTTATTTTAAAAGTCCACCTTAAAATTTTTGATATTTTTACTTTTTGTTTTCATTAACATTTCATGCTCCTTGTGAATTTTTTATTCCTGTAAAATGTTAACACAGCTTTCTTCATTATCAGCAATGAGAAATAGTTACATATTATCATTTAATAGATGTAATATATACTAGAAGAGCCAGTTCTCAATTATTTGTCATATTTTTGGATTGTTTGATCACATATTTAACTATATTCTCTTCCTCTTTGGCACCTGATTCTTGGTAATTTTACATTTACTGTAGAAATTTTAAAAATTAATTCATATACTCAGAGCTAGGGAAGTTTTGATGGATGAATAATTCAAGACAGGCTGTGTTATTTTGAAGCTGTCTTTATGTTTCAGGTACATATATTCTTATTAAGCCATACTACTTACTAAACATAATTGAGAACTGGCTTTTCTCCCTAAGCAAAGAGTAAAAATAAAGAGTTCTGAGTCCTTGGTACTAAAGATAAAATAAATTTTGTTTTTTGTTTAGTATAATCAGAGTAATCTAGACGATCTAGAATTTGTAAATATATGAAAAGAAGAAATTAGTAGTTATGAAAACTGCGAAAGCAAAGGTATCTGGAAGACTCAGGGCAAGGAAAAGCGGTTCTCAAAGTTTTCAGGAAGTGATATTTAGCAAGAAGACACATAAAGAAAAACCATTTAGTTACATGGATTACCTCAAATATTATTAAATAGTAGTCAGTTTTAAAGTAATACATGTAAAACAGACAAAGAGCATTTTACCCAGTAAAGTGGCAGGCATTAGCAGTCGCTACGACCAGAGAGGTGAGCAGCTACGTGGGATGTGAGACTGGGGACCGGGAAGGGCCCGCACAGGGGCATCTGAAGTTGGAGTGAACAACGCAGCACACACTCGTTACCAGAGAGAAGAGAGACTACACCTGCTTGAGCAACAGTGGCTTCCTATATCAAGTCCTTGAGGGTGACCAAGGCTGGTATTTCCCACTCAATCTTATTTTCAAGATAAACACAAAGGCTGTAAAAGACTGGTGTGCCAATAACGTCAGTGCTGTCTGCAAAAACTTCGTGAAATTCAACAAATAAAAGGCACAGACTTCAATGACCAGGAAAGGACAGAATCAGGGTAATGTGTAATATGACTCAGGACTCTTCCCTCTGCCTATGGAGCTCTAGGCTGAAATTCCACACCATGAGCCCCTTTCCCTGAACCTCAGAACAGAGTTTTTCACATTTCAGAGAGATGCCCGAAACATACTTCCAAGTTTAAACTTTCTACTTGCCCACAGTTCTCTGTTTTACTATCCATATGACATGATAGATTCAAAAGTAGAAGGTTAAAGAAATAATTGATGAATTAAGGGCAATTATGCTGAGTCCTCTAACATCTGCTATGCCAAAAAGTTGTAAATACATGTACACGTCCTGGACACTATTCCCAGAGTTAAGTAAGTACCAGAGAGACATTATTTTTTAAAAAAGTGAACCCTTGCTAATTGTGAGTGCTAGGGTATAAAAATGTTTTCTGCATTGTTTTTCATACATTTCTATATATTTTTTTGTCCAATAGTCTTTTAAAGTAAAAAAGAGAATCATTTCAATATATTCTTACCTACCAGGTGGTCTTAGATATAAAACCTAAGACCAGTGAGGTTCCAATATTCAGAGTAAACAACACATGAAAATCTTAAGAAGTAATTTTTTCCCTAGAAAAACCTAATGGGACATTAGGAATTAATGTAACTTCATTAAATTTAATCCTTTTAATAATCTTTTGACTTGGAGGAGTTCTAGATTTTACGAAACTTACCATACCCACTTCTTTCAAAGCAGAAGTCACAGAAATAACAGGTCTCATCTGTTGCTTTGATGGAGAGCCACCTGTTTCCTGCTGTCCTGAAGGTGGAGACACATCAGAGTTCTTTATTCCTTTGGCCACCAACTGTAACAAAGAATGTAAGTACATTGGGGAATTTATATTTGCATGAAGAGATAAAACGGTGTATATAAGGTCACTGTCTATACACTCTAACCACAGGGAGTTTTTTTCATTCCTCAAGTTTTGTTGCGCAAGGCAATGTGCTAGGTGCTGGGGAAAGATCAGCCAACACAGAGAAGCATCTCCGGCCTCACATGTAAACCTAATCATGCGCCACGTAGTACTAAATAACTCCTTTCCATCGCATTAACAGTGTTTCACAAACAGCCTTCCAAAAGATTAAACATTAGTCCTCTTACTCTAATTTTAACCCATTATAAAATTTGGCGAGAAGAAAAAAAGATTATTTACTCATCTTATACTTCAAAAAGGAACGCTTCTGAAAATTCTACAAGTTTGGCACCATCTTAAAGTTTGAATATCAATCACCCAACGTGAGAGCCCTGATTATAAAATTGTCAACATAAATAAGAAAGAAAGAATTGAAAAGTACAGGAAATAAGATTTACTTCACTAAAGATACCATTTGTTATATTCATATATGTTTTTGCTTTTATCTTGACATTTAGACTCTGTAAACAATGTGAAATAATGTTCTGAACTTTCGGTAAATATAAGGAAATGGCATTTCGCAGTATGCTCACAGGAACATGGCAGCAAGTCACTCCCAACTTCTATCTCTTCTTCAAACCAGTAAACAAGAATTTCTGTTGAGTAAATACCAATATTTCAAATGCAATATTTATTGAGCATCTTCTAAGCATAAGATAGTAATCCAATTCTAATATTTAGTTTTCTGTACTTTCATTTTACACCAGTATCTATTTTGCTCAAACGGAGATGGAAATAGCTAACACACTATTGAAGGAGAAGAACTAAGTTGGAGGAATGATACTACCTGACTTCAAGACTTACTAGAAGCTACAGCAATCAAGATAGTGTGATACTAATGAAAGTACAGCAAACAAATCAATGGAACAGAACAGAGAGCCCAGAAATAGAGTCAACTAACATTTAACAAAGGAGCAAAGGCAATTCAATGGAGAAAGGACAATCTTCTTGGCAACAAATGGTGCTGGAATAACTGGACACCCACAGGCAAACAAACAAACAAACAACCTTACACCTTTCACAAATATTAACTCACAATTGATTACAGACCTACATGTAAAACTCAAAAGTATAAAACTCCTAGAATATAACATAGGAGAAAATCCAGGTGACCCTGGGTTTGGCAATGACTTTTTAGATACAACACCAAAGGCACAACCATGAAAGAGAATTAATAAGCTGGTTTCATCAATATTAAAAACTTCTGCTCTGTGAAAGGCATTGTCAAAAGAATGAGAAGACAAGCCACAGACTGGGAGAGCATATTTACAAAAGAAATAAAAACAAAGGACTGTTAATCAAAATACACAAAAAACTCTTAAAACTCAAAAATATGAAAACAACTCAATTAAAAAATGAGCAAACAACTACTGAGCCCACGTGCCACAACTACTGAAGCCCGCGCGCCTAGAGCCCATGCTCGGCAACAAGAGCAGCCACCGCAATGAGAAGCCCGTGCACTGCAACGAAGAGTAGCCCCCGCTCGCCACAACTAGAGAAAGCCCACGCATAGTAACAAAAACCCAACACAGCCGAACATAAATAAATAAAATAAATTAAAAAAAAAAAAGGGCAAAAGATCTGAACAGACACCTCACCAAAGAAGATACAGAAAGCAATGAAGCCTATGAAAAGATGTTCCCCATCGTATGCCGTTACGGAACTGCAAATTAAAACAAGGTAACACCACTGCACACCTACTATGGCGGCTAAAACCCACAGCAGTGACAACAACAAATGCTGCTGAACGATGTGGAGCAACAGGAACTCTCAGTCCGCATGGGTGGGAACGCAAAATGGCACAGCCCCTCTGGAAGACAGTTTGGTGGTTTCTTACACAACTAAATATACTCTTACACCATACAATCACAATTGGGCTCCTTGGCATATACTCAGATGAGCTGGAATCTTATGTCTACACAGAAACTTGCACACAGATGTTTATAGAAGTTTTATTTGTAACTGCCAAAACTTGGAAGCAACCAAGATGAATGGGTTAAAAAACCAGTACATACATGGAAGAGTATTCAGTGCTAAAAAGAAATGAGGTATCTAGCCATGCAAACACAAGGAGGAACCCTAAATGCATATTCCTAAGCTAGAGAAGTCAGTCTGAAAAGGCTACATCCTTTAAGTTTCTAGCCATATGACATTCTGAAAAAGGCAAAACTACAGAGACAGTAAAGAGATCAGTGGTCGCAGGGGCTGGTGAGGGAGTGGGGGTGGTGGGAGGGATGAGCAGGCAGAGCAGAGGGCTTGCAGGGCCTGAAGACACCATATATAATGCTATAATGATGGATACATGTCATTACACATTTGTCCAAACCACAGAAGGCACAACACCAACAGTGAACCGTACTGTAAGCTATGAACTTTCGGTGAGGGTGTGTCCATGCAGGTCCATCCACTGTAACAAATGTAACATCTAGTGGGGGATGTTGATAATGGGGTATGCATGTGGGGGACAAGGGGGTACATGGGAAATCTCTTCACTGTCCTTTCAATTCTGCGGTGAACCTGCAAATGCTCCAAAGAAAATAAAGTCCTTATTAAAAAAAGAAGAGGAAGATGGAAACATTGCTTTAATCCCACAGTTCAGCACTGTTGAAGTATACTGATATTTAATGTTATTATAAATAACTTAAAAAAAAATCTAGAGCTCACAAAACTGAGTATTATCTCCCTGAAAAATTATATAGAAATGTTTTAAAACTTTGATTGTCTTATTACCATAGAGTATATTCAAAAAAGTATAAATTCTGAGGAAATATAAACATACTCCAATTGGTTCTGATCAAATAGCAGCATTTTTAGGACAAGTATGTTACTTCCCTAGATGATTATTTTGAAGGAAACAAATTAATCTGGGTGTGCAAACTCTGCCATTTTATTTAAATCAGTAATTACTGATGGGAGAATTTGAGAATTATTTGAGGGTTACAGCTCAGTCAAGTTAGGAAAAAACCCAATATATTATAGATCAGAACTAATTGCAGTAAGCAATTTTCAAAAAAAAAAAAAAAAGGAGGAAAAACCAAAATGATGACAAAGTGTTTTCTCTGAAAGGATTATAAACTAGAAGAGAACAGGGAACACATGAATCAATCAGCATGCTGCAGTGAAATAAAGTGGGCAGATGCATGCTCAATACTCTGGGGAGGAAGGAACTCCAGACCAGGGAAAGAGCGTGAGGTCGGACAGCCCCGCACACAGCCCCGCAAGTGCACACAGGTAGGAGGGGCCCACAGCTCTGGCGCACCTGCCCTCAGTGTTTCTTAGCCTCTCTGGACCTCAAATCTCTCTAAATTGGGAATGCGGTACTCACTGGATTAAATGTGTAAAGCGCACAGCTGTGTGCCTAATAAATAGTAGTAATTATTATAGTTCAGCAAACATTTATATAGTTTCCATTAAATAGGGTTATTTGCCTTAAACACTCAGAATCCGGTTTCAGTCCCTGACGAGATGAAGACATTTACACAAAGCAAGTTTCTGATCTCTAGAGTACAGCACAGAGCAAAACCCTCCCATCAGTGCAGAATCAGAAGTGAAAGTGTTAGCACCGTATGCAAAGGTTTTATAGAAGTCAATAGGAAGCAGAAACCTGAAAGACAAATACCTTACATTACAAATTTTTAAAAATCTAAGATAAAAAAGTGATCAATAGAGTAATTTAATTGTATGAATACACAAGAGTGATAATATGAATTTAACCAATTTCACTGAAGTAAGAATAGCACCAACCTCCCTTCTCAGCCTCTGATACAATTTTCATTGATGCTTATAGAGACTATCTCAAAAGTCATTCCCAAAATCACTGGTCAGCTGCCTAGAATAATAACATTAAGGAAACTCTTAATAAAAGAAAAAAAAATTCACCCATATACCCCTGCTCTGGCTAATTGCACTTCATTTATCTATAGTTCTTTTTAATGTTTATCCACACACACACATAATTCTTATATAATTTAAACAAGGCACTGGCACAACTCTCTGAAACTGGAGATATGTGACCTAAGAAGAATTTAAAAACCTCTATGGAATACTTAGCAAATTTGTCCTTAGTTAATGGCAAAAGTCACATATAAAGGGATTGAAAACCCTTTATTTTGACCTTATAGTCTTAAGTTGTAAAATATATTACAGACATTCCTATATTAGTCTCAACCTTAAAAGAAACCTAAAGTAACAGAAAAAAAAATCTGCTTATTGATAAAGTGCTATGAGTTAAACAGGGCCTGAGACCAATGACAATCAAATCCAGTCCAGCAGGACTGGGCTACGACATGGGAGATTTCTGTTAAGTTCTCTGCACGCTACTCATCTTTGAAAGGAAATCTTTTCTTTTAATCAACAAAAGGCATTTTAATGAAGAAAAAGTTTCACACATGACTATTGAAATTCTACTCCGTAGTATATTAACATCTGTCTGGCTGCCATACATATGGCTAACGACCGGTACAGACAGAGTCTCTAAGATATCTGATCCACTGTGTGAGAAAGTCATTGTCACCTTTATAAGAAGGATCGTCTGCAGCCTTCAGGAAATGCTTATGTTCTATAATCAAACATGTACTAGTCTCTCCCCGGGTCAGCTAAGCTAAACATACCAAAAGAACCTGAGATAACAAACAAGCAAAGAAAGATATATGAAATCTAAACCAAAGAACAAAAAAGCAAACAGAACACCCAATTTACTCTTAGAAATACTTCATAACAAAACTAATTCAGTTATTGAAAAATTAAGGGTAATTCAGGGTAACTACTGAGACGTGGCAACACCTTTATAAGCCAAGGTAACTTACTAAGTTACATCAGTAACTTACTAGCACAGGAGAACTTGGGCCTTCTGTGTAAACATCATGGATATATTATTTTTAGCCAGAAACGTTAATGTTATTCAGTATTAACCAGACCTTGAGATAGAAGATAATAATGTATCTTTAAATTTGTCAAAAGAGAAAACATTAGATCGAGCTTTTAGTTCAGAAAGATGACTGAATATGGTAAAACAACACAAAAATTAATTAAATTAAGAAAACAAAACAAAGTTTCATAGAAGAAAAAACCATAAAACTTCAAAACAAAAAACAAATAACCCAATTTTGTTACAAATTGATCACCTGGTTATGTCTAGAATACCTACTTCATTCTAACAGTTCTTCAAAATTCAAAGTTTAAAAAAAAAATTGCAATAGGAATAAAACATTGACCTGAAAGTTTCATAAGTCAGGTTTAAGAAACAAATTGCTTTAGAAGATTTTTTTCCCTAGCTATTTTATCATCAGGTTAATAAATTCAAGACTTTCCCATACTGCTTATATTTCCCCAAAAGATTTTTAATTATCACTGTAAAACTCCTCCTATTTTATCTGTCAGTTTTACTATTTGCTGAAAAATTAACCAGCAATGCCACCTAATGACAAAACTAAAAATTTCACCAAATACTGAGGCCAGGTTTATAAATACATGGAATTATAAGTTTAGCTACTCTTGAAGTATAAATACAAATACTATTTCATCTCTATATGCTGAATGACTAGTAAGATTTTAATGTATATTAGAAAAATATTATTAAATGCCCTGATTTAATATTTTGAGTACAGAGCAACTTCACACATAATTTTATGTAGCCTAAAGATACATCTTGGCCAAATTTTAGCAAATTCATATTTAACTTCTCAAAACCTTGTCTTTGAAGTACCAAAAATATAAAAGTGTTTGTATCTGAATTTTTTTTCTGAACTAGTACTACTATAATGCATTTGTAAGTATGTCTAAGAATAAGAACATGCCAAGGTAGCCAGAAGGGTAAGTGTGTCCACCCTGGTGGAGGCTTTATAGGCCTATGTGGCAGGTCTAAAGAACACGACAAAGACAGAACACAAATGAAATACACAAGAAAGAGTCCAACGCAATTAAGAAGAAACTCATACTCAAAATATAGTCTCTGAATTTCCCTAATTCTATTTTTCACTGAATTTTAGATTACTAAATACATTGCTACCGTTTTAAAAAACTGAACCTATCTTCCTTATATGTTTTACTCACCATATGAGCATATACGCTGGCTGGGAAAACCAACACTATTATTTGGGTGGGAAAACTCTATCATCACACATGAAAATCATTCTCCATTCTAAAGTCCTATTTAGTACTACAATTTTTACCATTAAGTGTGCCAAAAAGAAAAATTTATAAAATTGGGTATACATGCCAAAGAATCAGAATAATTAAGGCAGTGATTTTTACTGTTTGTTAGATAAAGGATACTCTTGAGAATACAATGAAAAATATGTGGTCTTACTGGGTAAAAATGCATCAACAAACATACAATCAAACCTTTAATGAACATTTCCGGGAGCGGAATAATGCTAAGCCCAGCCTGAAATACCATGTGAGCCACTCCTGAGTTAGAGTAGGTATAGACATATAAGCCCTATAATACATCTAGCTTGTGCTAAATTAGACTTCCTGTTCAAACAATTACTTGGTAAAATAACTTTTATCCACTCTTGTAGATTAAACTGGACCTAAGTACTTACACTGTGAAGGTTATTTTTCGAGGCAACATTGAGACACAACAACATTAGAGATGGATGAGGCAATAAAGGCCCCCAAACATTAAGGCAGTCCCCCAAGCAGGTTAATTATCTGGCAGAGCTGAGACTAGACCCAGGTCTCCTGACGCCCAGCCTGCCGCTGTCCTCACCGCTCCAGCACGCGTCCTCTGTGCACAACTCGGCACAGCATGAGCCACAGAATTCCTGGTGAACTCACTGCTGCTGCTATTTGCCAGGTCCCATGCGGAGCACGTTACACAGTCAATCTGTTAAGGTTCTTTGGCTGAAAGCAACAGAAACTAACTCTGGAGGAAGGAGATGGGGGGGATGGAGTTGGAAGAGAGGAGGGGAGGGGGGAGAAGAGAGAAGAGAGCTGTAGGCGGATCACAAAGCAAAGGGAAGCCCGCCACGAGAAGAGAACAGGAGCCGGGGTAGCTGCATGGATCTGGCAGCAGAAGCTCACTCCTGGCTTCACCAGGTTCTCTCGCTTGATGAAATCAACTCCAACTTCCAACCCGCTCACACTTCACGCCCTGGAGAGACTCCAGCTGGTCCACCTTAGATCACTGGCCTGTCCCTCAGCTGGGAGAAGCCAGGGCACCTTGTTCGACGGTCTTTCCAAAAGTGCACACAATGAAATAATTCTCCCAAACAAAAGGGGGCTGCTTGCCTGTTGGACCTCAAAAGCCAGGCTCACTGCCACAGTTTAATTAACGTTGCCACCGTAAAAACCTTTGTGAAGACACATGAGGAAATACAAAGTTGTGCTGCACTAGAAACTAGTATTATCTATCAGGAATACAGCCATAAAATCTGTCATTTGTGTGCACTTTAGAACTATCTAAGACAGATCTACCATTAAAATTAAAAAAAATTTACACTGGTTTTACATGGCTTAGAGAGCCAAGACTTCTAAGGGAGCTTTTCCTGGGCTGTACTATAAGCATGTGGTTGCTCGTGCAAGTGTACTGGTGGGTGTATGAGGTCTAGGGCAGCCTCTGGCAGAAGAGGCCGGGCTCCAGCTGCCATCTGAGGAGTCAGAATTGCTACTGTGCACGTGTGCAGCTGCCCAGCAATAAAGGTCTTATGATAAGAACGCAGAGCACCTGCTCAAAGCCAGACCACCACTGGACACAGTCTGTAAAGTACACTTGCTGGAACATAACACCTAACAGTGCTTCCAGAGGTGCTCCCCTTCCCCTCCTCCACCAACTGAGTACCCTCTGCTCCTGCTGCTTAGGGAAAGTCAGCTTGATGTTAGGAAGATCATCAGAGGATTCCTCGGCATAAGTGGAATCCTGATTCTCTCTGATGTTCTTGAATCCTTTGATGTCAAACATATATTTCAGAGATCTCTGGAACTCTGTTAATATCCAGTGAGACTTGGCTCAGAGAGCATTATTCCAAAGTGACCTCAGGATGTGTCTATTTAGATGGATGAGATTAGATGGCAAGACAAAGGATAGAAGATTCTGAGGTGGCCAAGTTGGGGAGTGTGTCCACCCTGGGGGAAGCTTAGAGGCCTGTGTCCAAAGAATGGGACAAAGACAGACATGAAATACACAACAAAGAGTGAAATGCAATAAAAGAGGAAGTCATCATATTCAAAACACAGTCTCTGACCTAACCAAGGAGCAGACTTTCACCAACATGCCGCCTGAATTGATGCGAAGAAGTGTGCAGACTGTGCACCAGGCTGTGACAGCTTAGATGACAGGGGTCACGACCTCATCCAACAGGCAGGACAGTGAGGAACAAGTGATGGAAAGGAAGCCTGCTTGGGGAACTGCACTTTAGAAAACCATCATACAAGATGTGCTCAAGACCACGTTTAAACATGCTTGTGGGCTATGTTTCAACCCACCAAGGGCAGATTTTGGGAAAGAAATATAATGACAAAGCTCATGCTTGTGTTCTCTGAGATATACTAACTTGAGCCATTAGAAGCGTAACATTCTAAATCACTAACGTGAGCGGTGCCTACGTGACTGGGAGAAAAGGAAACATCTCCCAGTGATTAAGGTGCTATTCCAGGGTCCCACGTGCCAACCACAACGTGAACGATGACACAGCCATTCGCTCCACCTTGTGTGAGGAACCATACAAGGTGTCTATACAGGCAGCACAGTGAGGGCCTCTGCATGCACACTGAGGGGAGGGATGCAGAGCACTGACCACCTCTAAGACTCCAGGGTGTCGCCATGCAGGCTGCTGTCATCAAATACTCCGAGGCCCCGTGCAGTTCTGCATAATGGATCACATTCTTAAAATAAGGCTAATGTGCACTAAGCATAAGCTCCTCACTGTATTTAATGGCTACCTTACTCTCACAATCGCCTTCATGTGCTATGCAGATGGCCAGAATGGATTATTAAAGACTAAACTGTAACCTAGGAGGGGGTGATGGCCCTTAAAGCTTGCAACTGCGATCCTGCAGCTGAACACAAGGATGACAGCAGCAGGCTGAACCCAAGAAAGGCCGATTAAAAAGGATACACAGGCAGTTTCATACTGTTTCACCCTGATAGAAACTGCCCCACTATGCAAATCAGCAAAGGACGAAATGTTTCTGCTTCCTGGGCTCAAGAGAACAAAAGCAGACCGTTCCCCACTCCACTATACAGAGTCCACCAAAGGTAGGCTCACTCTCATTTCCACATTAGGTAAGTTTGAAAGGATTCGGCTAAGAGGACAAATTACTAGCTCTGACTATGAAGATGAGATATTTCTACTTCTGACAAATGTGGTTGCTACAACGTTCTCTTGCAGAAGAGGCAATAAGTTAGCACAGCAATTATTTCATACTCACCACCTATGCATGCTATGTCTGAAACAAAGGAAAAGAAAGGGGGAAATATGCCAGAGGGCAGAGAGCAGAAGAAAAAAGAACTACAATCCTGCAGACTGTGGAACAAAAACTACATTCACAGAAAGACAGACAAGATGAAAAGGCAGAGGGCTATGTACCAGATAAAGGAACAAGATAAAACCCCAGAAAAACAACTAAATGAAGTGGAGACAGGCAACCTTCCAGAAAAAGAATTCAGAATAATGATAATGAAGATGACCCAGGACCTCGGAAAAAGAATGGAGGTAAAGATCAAGAAGATGCAAGAAATGTTGAACAAAGACCTAGAAGAATTAAAGAACAAAAACCTAGAAGAATTAAAGAACAAACAAAGAGAGATGAACAATACAATAACTGAAATGAAAAACACACTAGAAGGAATCAATAGCAGAATAATAGAGGCAGAAGAACGGATAAGTGACTTGGAAGACACAATGGTGGAATTCACTGCCATGGAACAGAATAAAGAAAAAAAAATGAGAAGAAATGAAGACAGCCTAAGAGAGCTCTGGGACAAAATTAAACGTAACAACATTCACATTATAGGGGTCCCAGAAGGAGAAGAGAGAAAGAAAGGACCTGAGAAAATATTTGTAGAGATTATAGTCGAAAACTTCCCTAACATAGGAAAGGAAATAGCCACCCAAGTCCAGGAAGCGCAGAATGTGCCAGGCAGGATAAATCCAAGGAGAAACACGCTGAGACACACAGTAATCAAACTGACAAAAATTAAAGACAAAGAAAAATTACTGAAAGCAACAAGGGAAAAATGACAAACAACATACAAGGAACTCCCATAAGGTTAACAGCTGATTTCTCAGCAGAAACTCTACAAACAGAAGGGAGTGGCACAATATATTTAAGGTGATGAAAGGGAAGAACCTACAATCAAGATTATTCTGCCCAGCAAGGATCTCATTCAGATTTCATGGAGAAATCAAAAGCTGTACAGACAAGCAAAAGCTAACAGAATTCAGCACCACCAAACCAGCCCTACAACAAATGTTAAAGGAACTTCTCTAAGTGGGAAACACAAGAGAAGAAAAGGACCTACAAAGAGAAACCCATAACAATTAAGAAAATGGTAATAGGAACATACATATGGATAATTACCTTAAACGTGAACGGATTAAATGCTCCAACCAAAAGACACAGGCTTGCTGAATTGATACAAAAACAAGACCCATCTATATGCTGTCTATAAGAGACCCACTTCAGACCTAGGGACACATACAGACTGAAAGTGAGGGGATGGAAAAAGATATTCCATGCAAATGGAAATCAAAAGAAAGCTGAGGTAGCAGTACTCATATCAGATAAAATAGACTTTAAAATAAAGAACGTTACAAGAGACAAGGAAGGACACTACATAATGATCAAGGGATCAATCCAAGAAGAAGAGATAACAATTATAAATATATATGCACCCAACATAGGAGCACTTCAATACGTAAGGCAACTGCTAACAGCTATAGAAGAGGAAATCGACACTAACACAATAATAGCGGGGGACGATAACCACTCTCTTACACCAATGGACAGATCATCCAAAATGAAAATAAATAAGGAAACAGAAGCTTTAAATCACACAATAGACCAGATAGATTTAATTGATATTTATAGGACATTCCATCCCAAAACAGCAGATTACACTTTCTTCTCAAGTGCACATGGAACATTCTCCAGAATAGATCACATCTTGGGTCACAAATCAAGCCTCAGTAAATTTAAGAAAACTGAAATCATATCAAGCATCTTTTCTGACCACAATGCTATGAGATTAGAAATGAATCACAGGGAAAAAACCGTAAAAAACACAAACACATGGAGGCTAGACAATACGTTACTAAATAACCAAGAGATCACTGAAGAAATCAAAGAGGAAATCAAAAAATACCTAGAGACAAATGACAATGAAAACACAACGATCCAAAACCTATGGGATGCAGCAAAAGCAGTTCTAAGAGGGAAGTTTATAGCTATACAAGCCTACCTAAAGAAACAAGAAACATCTCAAGTAAACAATCTAACCTTACACCTAAAGGACCTAGAGAAAGAAGAACAAACAAAACCCAAAGTTAGCAGAAGGAAAGAAATTGTAAAGATCAGAGCAGAAATAAATGAAACAGAAACAAAGAAAACAATAGCAAAGATCAATAAAACTGAAAGCTGGTTCTTTGAGAAGATACACAAAATTGATAAACCATTAGCCAGACTCATCAAGAAAAAGAGGGAGAAGACTCAAATCAATAAAATTAGAAATGAAAAAGGAGAAGTTACAACAGACACCACAGAAATACAAAGCATCCTAAGAGACTACTACAAGCAACTCTATGCCACTAAAATGGACAACCTGGAAGAAATGGACAAATTCTTAGAAAGGTATAACCTTCCAAGACTGAACCAGGAAGAAATAGAAAATATGAACAGACCAATCACAAGTAATGAAATTGAAACTGTGATTAAAAATCTTCCAACAAACAGAAGTCCAGGACCAGATGGCTTCACAGGTGAATTCTATCAAACATTTAGAGAAGAGCTAACACCCATCCTTCTCAAACTCTTCCAAAAAACTGCAGAGGAAGGAACACACTCAAACTCATTCTATGATGCTACCATCACCCTGATACCAAAAGCAGACAAAGATACTACAAAAAAAGAAAACTACAGACCAGTATCACTAATGAATATAGATGCAAAAATCCTCAACAAAATACTAGCAAACAGAATTCAACAACACATTAAAAGGATCATACACCATGATCAAGTGGGATTTATCCCAGGGATGCAAGGATTCTTCAACATACGCAAATCAATCAATGTGATACACCATATTAACAAATTGAAGAAGAAAAACCATACGATCATCTCAATAGATGCAGAAAAAGCTTTTGATAAAACTCAACACCCATTTATGATAAAAACTCTCCAGAAAGTGGGCATAGAGGTAACCTACCTCAACATAATGAACGCCATATACGACAAACCCACAGCCAACATCATTCTCAATGATGAAAAACTGAAAGCATTTCCTCTAAGATCAGGAACAAGACAAGGCTGTCCACTCTAACAACTGTTATTCAACATAGTTTTGGAAGTCCTAGCCATGGCAATCAGAGAAGAAAAAGAAATAAAAGGAATACAGATTGGAAAAGAAGAAGTAAAACTGTCACTGTTTGCAGATGACATGATACTATACATAGAGAATCCTAAAGATGCCACCAGAAAACTACTAGAGCTAATCAATGAATTTGGTAAAGTTGCAGGATACAAAATTAATGCACGGAAATCTCTTGCATTCCTATACACTAATGATGAAAAATCTGAAAGAGAAATTAAGGAAACACTCCCATTTACCACTGCAACAAAAAGAATAAAATACCTAGGAATAAACCTACCTAGGGAGACAAAAGACCTGTATGCAGAAAACTACAAGACACCGGTGAAAGAAATGAAAGATGATACAAATAGGTGGAGAGATATACCGTTTTCTTGGATTGGAAGAATCAATATTGTGAAAATGACTATACTACCGAAAGCAATCTACAGATTCAATGCAATCCTTATCAAATTACCAATGGCATTTTTTACAGAACTAGAACAAAAAATCTTAAAATTTGTATGGAGACACAAAAGACCCCGAATAGCCAAAGCAGTCCTGAGGGAAAAAAATGGAGCTGGAGGAATCAGACTCCCTGACTTCAGACTATACTACAAAGCTACAGTAATCAAGACAATATGGTACTGGCACAAAAAGAGAAATATAGATCAATGGAACAAGATAGAAAGCCCAGAGATAAACCCATACACCTATGGTCAACTAATCTATGACAAAGGAGGTAAGGACATACAAAGCAGAAAAGACAGCCTCTTCAATAAGTGGTGCTGGGAAAACTGGACAGCTACATGTAAAAGAATGAAATTAGATCACTCCCTAATACCATATACAAAAATAAACTCAAAATGGATTAGAGACCTAAATGTTAGGCCAGACACTATAAAACTCTTAGAGGAAAACATAGGAAGAACACTCTTTGACATAAATCACAGCAAGATCTTTTTTGATTCACCTCCTAGAGTAATGGAAATAAAAGCAAAAATAAACAAATGGGATCTAATGAAACTTAAAAGCTTTTGCAAAGCAAACTAGAAACAAGACAAAAAGACAACCCTCAGAATGGGAGAAAATATTTGCAAATGAATCAACAGACAAAGGATTAATTTCCAAAATATATAAACAGCTCATGCAGTTCAGTATTAAAAAAACAAACAACCCAATCCAAAAATGGGCAGAAGACCTAAATAGACATTTCTCCAAAGAAGACATACAGATGGCCAAGAAGGAAATGAAAAGCTTCTCAACATCACTAATTATTAGAGAAATGTAAATCAAAACCACAATGAGGTATCACCTCACACCAGTTAGAATGGGCATCATCAGAAAATCTACAAACAATAAATGCTGGAAAGGGTGTGGAGAAAAGGGAACTCTCTTGCACTGTTGGTGGGAATGTAAATTGATACAGCCTCTATGGAGAACAGTATGGAGGTTCCTAAAAAACTAAAAATAGAATTACCATATGACCCAGCAATCCCACTACTGGGCATATACCCAGAGAAAACCATAATTCAAAAAGACACATGCACCCCAATGTTCACTGCAGCCCTATTTACAATAGCCAGGTCATGGAAGCAACCTAAATGATCATCGACAGACGAATGGATAAAGAAGATGTGGTACATATATACAATGGAATATTACTCAGCCATAAAAAGGAACGAAACTGGGTCATTTGTAGAGACGTGGATGGATCTAGAGACTGTCATACAGAGTGAAGTAAGTCAGAAAGAGAAAAACAAATATCGTATATTAATGCATATACGGGGAACCTAGAAAAATGGTACAGATGAACTCATCTGCAGGGCAGAAATAGAGACACAGATACAGAGAACAAACAGCAAAGGGGGAAAGCGGGGACTGGGGGGAGGGTGGTGGTGGTGGGATGAACTGGGAGCTTGGGATTGACATATATACACTAATATGTATAAAATGGATAACTAATAAGAACCTGCTGTATAAAAAAATTTTTTTAATGAAATTCAAAAATTCAAAAAAAAAAGAAAGGAGGAAGTAAAGAACACTAGAATTAAAACATGATTTAAACAGCATAACAATCTGAAGCCAGGTAAGACTGGGACCAACAGGGCAGAAGATAAGTACCAGATAACAGTAATTATGATTTGGGAGGAAGATGAGATACCCTGTGACAGTTACTGTCTCATAGTCAAGACTTGTTCATGACGTGGCAAACAAGACGAGAGTTCTCCACTACTGGACTCTGGAAACTACAGAGAAAAACGTAACTAGCGGAGGGTGGAGAAATCAAAATTGCTGGGAGGAGAAAACGAAAGGGAACTATCAAAAAACCCTTAGACTTATTCTGATTTTTGGAGTTCTGTCTCTTTCACTCATGCTTCATAGCTAAACGGTTCTTTTTCATTAGGAATACGGTAAGAGAATCTCCCTGTATATGACATCAACGGGTGGATTCAGAAGAAACACAATCATATTAAGAGATACACAAAAGACATCTGATAAAACACCAAAACACAAGTCTGATAAAAACTGTAAAACCCAGATGTAAAATTATATTCCTTACTATTTTACCATACATAACAGAGAAATGACTAAAGTATTTCCATTAAAGACAGGAACAAAAGTATTATCCCCATTACTATTTAACTCTGTCCTAGAAGTTCTGGCCAATGCAGTCAGAATAAAGTGGTAATAAAAGGCAAAACTTAAAGAAAGCAGGGGAATTAGGCGTACCGCCTAAGAATACTAAGACTTCGATACCTGACGGGCACAGGTTCCTATCCCTATTCCATACTTCCTGAAAATGTGACCTCATCTAATTGTTTTATCCTTTCTTTATCTGCTTTGTAAAGTCGTAAAGAGTTAAGTGAAGCGATCCATGGGCAGTGGTTATAATCTGGCTTGCATACAATAAACAATTATGAACGGTAGCAATTAGTGTTAGGATGTATATCATGACTGCTTGTCAGTGATACTGTTGCATGCTGAAACCCCTCAAAATTGGTAGAACAGGCACACTCACTGCATAAGAGAGAAGCAAAACCCAACAATTTCTCCAAATATCAGCACTATTCTGTTAGAAAAAAACAAACGTTTAAAAGCAGAAATGCAATGATAAACCATCAAGAAATGAGCTTTACAAGAAATATAACAAGTATGAGTTAAAAATGATCAAAATTACGTAAGAGATATAAAAGATACAAGTAAATGTAGATATTTAACACGTTTCTGGATAAAGACTATTATAAACCCGTCAGTTCTTCTTAAGTTAATTTGTAGGTTTAAAGTAGTATGATCAAAATCCCAACAGGATTTAAGAAAAGAAAAAAGAAAAAAAATTACCCTAAACTGTACCTCTCAGAGAAAAAGAGAGCAAATAAGTAAGGAAAACAAATGAAAAAGAAGAGTGAAGGGGAAATGAGGGAAGAACCCTTCCAGGAATTAAATATATTCTAAACCCATAATTCCAAGCAAAACAGGGCCCTGGGGAATAGGCATGGACTCGTCCTCCAGGACACACAGGCGTCTCGTCTCTCACAGGCAGCACTGCAGATCAGGGGCAGAAGAAATGTTGCAGGCATTAAGTGATGCTGGGACTTTGATTAACTACTTGGCAATAATAAAGACTAAATAAAGCACACTGGGTTCTCACCTCAAATCAAACCCCAAAATAACTTCCATATGGATCGTCCTTAAATGATGACAGAGACAGAGAGATGCAGGGGAAATGAACGAGAGGGAGAAAATAGGACCACAGAACCGTAAGGCTGGCGCAGGACCCAGTGAAAGCGGGCGGGCAGGAACCCGGCAGGACGACGACAGGGGCAAGGCTCACATGCTCCTCCCACAGCTTCTTCTCTCTCTCGTACGCCTCCTTCCTCCTACGTTCTAGCTGCTCCTTCAGCACAGCCGCGCGGGCGCTCACCTGGGCCTGGAAATGAAGACAATCAGCACAGCTAGTGCCAGAAAGAAAGGTGCGGGGTTTGCCTGTTTGTTTTTCCAGGTCTATAAAAATATTTCCTTATTAGCCAAAAAAGAGGTGGGTGTGTGTGGTTCCAGAACACAAACGTAAGCTGCATGCCCAGCACCTAAACGGGCTGCCAACACACAGCAGTTGCTCAATAAGTATTTCTGGAATGAAAATAAATGCAGGTACAGTCAAATGGAAATAAAAATTTAAAAATTTACAACTATGACTATTATGCACAAACTTGTCTTCACAGAAATGGAGATTATGTTTTTCACTTTTAGGGTTACCATTTTCTCTTCTTAAGGTTACTTGTGTGATAGTTTCATGTATTTATGCTGTGGCTTCATCAAATTGCTCTCCATAAATATGACATGAAGAGAGAAAAACGTTATTTTTCAGAAATGCAAAAGTGAGGGATAAAAGGGAAAGAAAAGTTAAGGCAAGAGAATAAGTTGCTTTACTACGAAAGACTTAAGAACACAACTTTCTATCTCGAGTTCCCATTTCCTCTAAGAAAACCTGTATCACTTCCAGTACATACCTTCAGCACTTCCACTTTCTTACGCCTCACGTCAGCCTCCTCACTTCCTTCCTGTCCTTCGGAGCTGTCAGCTTCTTTCTACAAAATAAGTAGTGAGCAGACCACTTAGGATAGAACCACAAACTCACTGTAGACTTCACATGAATCAACTAACATCTAAAAATGAAAAATGGCAACTTGTTCACAGCTGCAACAGAACTCTCTACAACCGTCAACTCCTATGGACACTGAGAAAAAAGACAGAAACAGAAGGATATAAAATGTACCATTTTATATGTCCATGGGTACCACTCACACTCTCCTCTCAGAATCTCTCCGGAACAAAAGGTCTTATCAATTTAAAGTCATATAAATAAGATATACTGTAACCCTATGTATATAGTTTTCTGGTCTTTGACTTTCACTGTCTTCATCAGACTTTATTTTGTGTTAGTGGCACATAATCTCAGTGTATTATAATGTCATTCAATTACTTTCTGAAAAAGAGATTTTCAACCTGCCTTTTCACCACGAAGCTTGGCTCTAATCTGTTGGCGCTCATTGAAATTCTGCAGTCTTATTTGTCTCAGCCTTGCCAGATAAACCTACAAAGAGAAAAAAAAAAAACCACAACATTTTAATTTAAAAGAAAAACTACCGTTTGCATTGCTAAAATGCTTTTCATTTAAAGAAAGGTGTTAATGTGAATAGAAGAAATAAAAGTTTTGAAATCTGGTTAATGGCAATGTAACATTAGCTTTCAAGTGTTTAATCTAGATCAATTTGCTTCTGAAAAGAAATACAACACAATAACAAATTTTTAATTTTATCAAAAGAAAAGAAATTGAACTCAGAATTCTGAATAACAGTTATGGGGCAGAATTATGACACAGTATGTCAGTCAAAATATATTAACAGGTCCCTACAGACCTAAAGATGGTCCAGTCATTGTTAGGAACGTAAACCATGCAGGGAAGGAAGGCAATCAACTCAAAGTGACGGCGTGAGGCAGCGAGCATGCAGGAGGCGTACCTCTTCCTCTTTGCTTCTCGGCTTCCCTCCTCGCGAAGAGCTGCGCCTGCCTTCGCACAGAGCTGCCAGGTTGTGCAGGGTGCCCTGTGCATCATTTAATGTACTAAGGTTAAAGAACGACTAGGGCTACAGCAGCATCTTACCTAGGGACCACCCGGCGCCACTACTTCTGGTGGCAGATACTGATCATGTCTAGCTGATTAGCTGATAAACTGATAACAGACGCTGGCATTCTCCTTTGGCGATTTAACCAACACATTCAGTGAGAACAGAAGGAAGCAGTTAAACCCCAAATGTAATTATTCAAATAGAGACCAGCTACCTTTTTATTAGCCATTTAAGTCAACAGGTTTTTAAAAACTGCTTTGGAGGTTAGCTAAACCCCAAATCAAAATCTTCCTCTACAAAGGCCCATCATTTCCACGTGTTCGCTTACATAGTAAACACACATGCGTGCACACACACACGCACACGCACACACACACACACGACAGGGAATAACATGAGCTCCAACTCCCTGCACCCGGGCACGCCCTGGTCCTGGACTGCAAATGACCCGCCCAACCACATGCCAACTAACATGGTTTATCACAAGCATGGAATGATCGCCTCCTTAGAAATTACTCATAATTACCCACTTTCTCTTCCTGCGGCACCAGCTGCGGTTCAAGAGCCTCCCAATTGAAAAATCCTCGTCCCACTTCCCCTTCTCACGTCTTTCTGTCGGCTTGCTGAATGCGTACTTTTTATATTTCCCTGCTTTTACCTGCTTCCCATTTATTTTTAAATCTGCTACACTCTGTGTTCTGATCCCACTGTGGCTCTGAAAATCTTCCAAGACTACCAATGCCCTCCAAGTTCGTAATTCAAACGGACCTTTTGAGCAAATTTGCAATGAACATATCCATTGGAAATTAGTTTTCATTGAATCCATTTAGCTTATGTCAGTATTTTTTTTCTCTCATAAAAATCATATATGTTCACTGTTGAAAACATATCAAACAAAGAAAATACAAATCATTCGTAATTCTACCATCTGAGAAACTTACAGTTTCAGAGTGTTCTCCTCCAGATTTCCTTCTATGCCTATGTAGGAATTCAACCATTTTACTTTGAAATATTATAGATAACAACAGAAAGGTGAGAAGTAATGTACAGGGAGGTCCCGTGTACCCTTCATCCACCCTCTCCCAACTGTATCGTCCTGCGTAACTGTGGTACCTATCCACACTGGGAAGCTGGCACTGCACGAACCACAGAGATTTCACCAGCTACAAGCGCTCACGTTTCTGTATCTGCATCAGTCCAATTTTATCACACGCGTAGCCTTATGTGACCACCATCAAATCAAGATACTTAACTGTACCATTACTATGTCACTTGGCAGCCACAGTCACGGCTCCCATCCCTGCCCGTCAACTACTGATCTGTTCTCCACGTCCACAGTTGTATCTCACAAGTTCTGTACGTATGTCTGGAATCGCACGGTATGCATCCTTCTGAGGTTGACTGTTTTCACTTGCTATTACTTCCTCGCAGTCCCTGCAAGGCACTGGACGCACGACTGAATGGCCTGTTCCATCTCAGTGCTGAGCAGCAGACTATGGTATGGAAGTACCATAAGTTGTTCATTCATTCACCCGTTGAAGGACACTGGGGTTTCACAGTTTTGCCTATTAAGAACAAAGTTGCTAAGAACATGCATGTAATAAGTTTCTTAGTGAAAATAAGTTTTCTCTTCTCTGGGACAAATGCCCAAGAGCGGAATTACCTGCTCTTGGTATGACAGATCCATTTGTAGTTTTAAAAGGCACTGCCAAACAGTTTTGCAAAGTGGCTGTATCATGTAACATCCCTACTAGCAATGTTATGGTCAGCCACTTTTTCCACATTCTCACCAGCATTTGGTTTTATCACAATTTTATTTGAGCCATTCTGATGGATGGGTAGTGATATACTATTGCAGTTTTAATTTGCATTTCCCAAATGGCTAATGATGTTGAACATCTTTTCATGTGTTTATCTGCCATCTGTGTCTGTGTCTGCCATTCATCCTCCTCAATGAAATGTTTAGACTGTCTTTTACCCATTTTCTAACTGGAC
This sequence comes from Balaenoptera musculus, assembly GCF_009873245.2. Taxonomy (NCBI): domain Eukaryota; kingdom Metazoa; phylum Chordata; class Mammalia; order Artiodactyla; family Balaenopteridae; genus Balaenoptera; species Balaenoptera musculus. Next base: position 2,345,728 of record NC_045790.1, read on the forward strand.
TCTTTGTATTTTTAATGTTGAGTTTTGGTGGGTTTTTATATGTTCTAGATACAAGTCCTTTGTTAAACATGGGGTTTAGAAATATTTTCCCCCAATCTGTAACTTGTATATTCTTCCTCTTACCAGGGTCTTTTGCAGAGCAAAAGTTTTAAATTCTCATGAAGTCCAGTTTATCAAGTTTTTCTTTTATGGATTGTGCTTTTGGTGTCAAGTCTAAGCACTCTTCGTCTAGTCCTAGGTCTTGAAATTTTCTTCTTTTTCTCTAAGTTTTACAATTTTATGTTTTAAATTAGAGTGCATGATCTGTTTTGAGTTAATTATTTTAGGTGTGAGGTTTAGGTCAAGGTTCATATTTTTGCCTACAGATGGATGTCCAATTTCTCCAGCACTAACACTGAAAAGGCAATCCCTCCTCCACTGAACTGCTTTTGCTTCTTTGTCAAGAATTAGCAGGGCATATTGGTGTGAATTTACTTCTGGGTTCCCCACACTGCTCCACTGACCTAAGCAAGCCGTGACACCAGGAAGAGTCATTCTTCCCACTTCAGTCTTCTTCAGAATTGTTCTGGCTATTTTAAAGCCTTTCTCTGTCTATATAAATTTTAGAATAAGCTTGTCTATAAAAAAATGTTTCTGAGATTTTACTAAGAATTACAATTATTAGTAAAACAATTTAAGAATACTTGCCGTTTTTATTACCTTGAGTCTTCCAATTAATGAACATGGTATGATTCTCCAAATATTTAAATCTTCAATTTCATCAAGATTTTGTCATTTTAATTGTACAAATCCTGCATGTTTTGTTATACTTTTTTTCATTTTCTTTGGAGCAACTGTAAATGGTATTGTGTTTTTTTTAATATGTTTCCACTTGTTCATTGTCAACGTACAGAAATCAGTTGATTTTTGTGAAGTGACCTTATACTTTTATAACTATAATAAATTCATTTTTTAGTTCTAGGAGTGTTTTGATAGAGTCCTTCAGATATTCTATGCAGATAATCATGTCAACTGGAAATAGCAACAGTTTCATTCCTTCTTTTCAAATCTGTATGCCTTTTCTTTCTTTTTCTTTCCTTACTGCAGTAACCAAAACTGCCAGCAGTATGTTGATTAACAGTGGTGAGAGCTAACTTCCTTGTCCTTTTCCAGACTGTAGAGGGAGAGCATTCAGTCCTCCACCTGTAAGTATTAAGTTAGGTGTAAGTTTGTTTATAGACGCCTATTATGAGGTTGAGGACATTCCCCTTGCTTTCTACTTACTGATAGTTTTTATTTATTATGATGTTGAATTCTGTCAAAAGATTTTCTGCATCCATTGTTATGATCACATGATTTTTCTTCTTTAGCCTGTTGATATGGTGGGTCTCACTGATTTTCTAATATCGAAACAGACTTGGGTTTCCAGACTAAATCCCACTTGGTTGTGGTTGGATTCAATTTGCTAAAATTTGTTGAGAATTTTTGCATTTAAGTTAATGAGATATTAGTCTGTGGTTTTCTTTTTTGTGCTGTATTTGTACAGTTTTGCTATCAGGGTAATACAGGCCTCAAAATGAGTTGGGAAGTGTTCCTTCTGCTCTGACAGCCTGAAAGAGAGAGTATCATTTTATCACATTGATGTTAATTCTTTGAGTGTTTGGTAAAATTTGCCAGTGAAACCATTTAGGCCTGGAGATTTATTTCTTGTCAGTTTTTAATCAAAAGTTCAATTTTAAAAATAGTTATAGGGCTATTTATCTATTTCAATTTGGCTAAGTTCTGGTAGTTCGTGGTTTTCAAATAGTTGGTGCATTTCTTCTAGGCTGTTTAACTTATGAGTGTAAAGTTGTCATCTTTTTACTCACTAGATCTGTAGTGATATCCTGTTTCATTCCTGATATTGGTGATTTGTGTCATCTCTTTATTTTTATCAATCTTGCTAGAGATTTATCAATTTCATTCATTTTTTTCTAAGAACCAATTTTTTGTTTCATTACATTTCTCAGAAGTGTTCCTGTTTTCAATTTCACTGACTTCTACTCTTAATGATTTCCCTCATTCTGCTTGCTTTGGGTCTATCTTGCTCTTCTTTTTCTAGCATCTTCAGGTAGGAACTTAGACTACTACTTAGACTACTGATTTGAGACTTTTCTTCTTTTCTAATTACCTTAGAATTAATTAGAATTCTTAATTAAGAATTAAGGCTATAGAATTATAGCCTTTAGTGCTATAAATTTCCCTCACAGCAGTGCTTTAGCTGCATCTCACTTTTTTTGATATGTGATGTGTGTATTTTCATTCATTCTTTGTATTTTTAACTTTCCTTTTAGATTTCCTCTTTGTCTCTGTATTATTTAGAAGTATTTTTAACTTTCAAGAGTTTGTAGATTTTCTTGTCATCTTTCTATTATTGATTTCTAGTTTGATTCCATTACGTTCAAAGAATATGTCATATAACTTTAATTCTTCTGAATTAGTTAAGATGTTTTATGATCCAGCATATGGTCTATCTTGGTGAATGGTCCATGGGCACTTGAAAAAATAATGTATTCTGCTATTGTTGGATAGGATGTAAATTAGATCTTGGTGGCCTGTGGTGGTGTTTAGCTATTCTATACCCTTGCTGATTTCCGACTAGCAGTTCTATCAATCACTGAGGATGTGTTCAAGTCCCCAACTATACTTGTGGATTTGTTTATTTCTCCTTTCAGCTCTATTAGTTTTATATATTTTGAAGTTTGGTTGTTTGGTATACACCCATTAAGGATTGCGATAACTCCTTATTGGACTGATTCTTTTGTTATTATGTAATGTCTCTCTTTCTCCCTAGTAATTCTGTTTGCTACGTTAACAACAAATTCTTTTAGCTTATTTCATTTGAGAATGTCTTTATTTCCCCTTCATTCCTGAAGGACGGTTTCATCAAATATAGGTTTCAGGGTTGACAGTTCTTTTCTTTCAGCACTTGAAAATTTTTATGCCACTTCTTTCTGGACTCCGTGGTTTCAGATGAGAAATTTGGTGTTGTTCCAATTGGTAGTCCTTTATAGCTAATGTGTCATTTCTCTCTGGCTATTTTAAGATTTGTTTTCTTTGTCTTTTACTTTCAGAAGTTTAATATTCCTAGGTGAAGATTTCTTTAAGTGTATCCTATTTGGGGGTTTGCTCAGCTTCTTGAAGCTTTAAATTTATGTCTTTCACCAAATGTGGAAAGTTTTCAGCCATTATTTCTTCAAATACATTTTCCAGTCCCATGCTCTTTCTATTATCCTTTGGGCTCCAACGATACAAATGTTAAATCTTTTGTTATTGTCCCACAAATCCTTAAGACTCTGATAATTTTTTTCAGTCTTTTTTCTGTTGATCAGATTGAGTAAATTCAATTGATCTGCCTTCAAGTTCAGTGATTATATCTCCATCAGCTCCACTTTACTACTGATTCTACCCAGTGAATTTTAAATTTTGGTTATTATATTTTTCCAATTATATAACTGCCATTTGGTTCTTTTTATAACTTCTAATCCTTCACTGAGATTTCCCCCTTTTTTCATTCCAGAGAATTCCTAATTGCTTGTTGAAGCATTTGTTTAAAGCAGCTTTAAAATCTTTGCCAGATAATTCCAGTATTCAATTGGCCCTAGGTCAGCTCAATGTCAAGTTGTGGTTTTCCTGGTTCTTGGTATGACAAGTGATTTTTTTATTGTATCCTGAATATTTTAGGTATTATGTTAGAAGACTCTTGATCCTATTTACATGTTCTGTTTGAGCAGGCCATTTAGGTCCAGGCCTACTTTTGTGGGGCTTTACTCCAATGACAGTTTGGCCTTCTGAACTCTTGTAATGTTAATCTGGTCTGCTTTGTTGTTCCGGTGCTGATGGAGCTCCTGCTCAGTCCATCCTGCTGTTATTCTGTGAGGATGAAGTTGCTTCCCTGCATCACCTGCTGTTACTGAAAATCTCCTGAGGGTGGGGGTGAGGGGCAGATGCCACTGGGCCTGGTCTCCTTGTCATTAGGTGGACAGCATGGGGACACAGAGCTTTGTGGCAACTGCTGCTATGGGTAGATGGATCACCTGCTCATGTACCAGTTGTTGAGTAGACTGGGACAGTCCAGGGCTTTGTTGCCACTGGTGGGTCAAACTGCCCTCCAAGTCACCTGCTGATGCTCCAGTTGTGGGATGGGGTTGGGACACCCTGGGGCTTCACTGCTGCCCATAGTTTAAACCACTCACCAGGACCCCCCTGTGGCACATATTGGGGTTCTTCTTTCCTAGTACGTTGGCAAGTGAGAGGATTTTCTTGGGGTTTTTTTGTTTGGTTGGTTTCTTTGTTTTTTGGTCTATCTCTATGGTGGATCTGGATTGCAGGCATGTCCAGCACCCAGTCCATGATATACAGGAGATGTAACTTCCAGAGTATTTAATTGTATTTAGGCGGGAAGAGCAGGGAAAAGTGAGTCTATGCCATCTTGTCCTGGAACAATGCAGAAGTCATTTTTTAGCAGCTAGGGTTTCTGCACTGCAATACGCTCTACGATAAGACCAGTACAGTTGACCCATAAACAATATGGATTTGAACTGTGAGGTCCACTGATACTTAGATGTTTTTCAATAGTAAACATACTACAGTCCTACACGATCTGCGGTTGTTCAATCCATGGATGAGGAGCTGCAGACATGACTTGGAGGAACCATGTATACAGAGGGTAGGCGGAGGGTAGGCTTAAGTTATATGCAGATTTTCAACATCAAGGCAGGTTGGTGCCCTCATCCCTGCATTGCTCAAGATTCAACTGTATATTAAGGTTACACAAAGTTACCTGGGATTGCTGTAAAGACTAAAAGAGAGCCTTATGGGTTGAACTGTGTTCCCCCAGAATTCATATGCTTAAGTTCTAACCCCTAGTACCTCAGAATGTGACCTTAGTTGCAGACAAGATCTTTATCAAGTTAAAAGAGATCATGAGGGTGGGCTCTGATCCAGTATGACTGGTGTCCTTAGAAAAAAGGGGAAATTTGGAGACAGACGCCCGTACAGGTAGAACACCATGTAAAATGAAGGGAGAGGCTGGGGTGATAACTCTACATGTCAAGGAATGCTAAAGATAGCCAGGCAACCACTAGAAGACAGGGAGCAGATTCTTCTCACAGCCCTCAGAAGGAACAAACCCTGCTGACATGCTGATCTCAGACAACTACCCTACAGACTGTGAGGTAATAAATTTCTGTTGTGTAAGATATTTAGTTTGTGGAATTTTGTCACAGCAGCTCTAGTAGACTAATACAGAGATAATGCACATAAATTGTTTAACATAATGTCTGGCATAGTAACCTTTCAATAAACAGTTGTCATTTATTACTTAATTTTTGGTTTAACTGTCTATCTCCTTTACTGCTTAAGTTCTCCTGCTGGCACAGAACCTAATATATTAGTCAATAAATGTTTGTGTAATACTAAAACAATGAGTGAAAGAATGAATTAAATATTTAACACTTCACTGCACATTTTAAAGGCATTTTTCCATTAATGTAAATAAATACAGAATGACTTAAGATGAGGTAGTAAGACAATAACATTTCTCAAGGTAAATGATACTGCTTCATCATTTTTTATAAAATTCGTAAGTGTTCTGTTAAATCATTCAACAGAAGAAAACAGATAACCAAGAAAATTCTTGTATATGTGTACCAGGAGACATGTACAAGAATGTTCAAAGCAGAAACTAGATCCAACCTAAATATCTACTGTCAGGTGAATTACCTGTGGTATATTCATACAACAGAATATTATACAGCTAAACCCAACTATGTAAATGAATCTTAGAAAAATAATGACGAATGAAAAAAGGCAAGTCGCAATCTATATACAGTAGGATATAATTTTTATAATGCTCAAAAATAGGCAAAAGAGAACAAGACATCATTCAGACACATATACGTAAGTGGAAAAAGCATTTTTAAAAAATCCATAGGAATGATATATCCAAAATTCAAGATAATGGTCACCTCTGGGAGAAGACAGAGGAACAGTCAGGACAGGGGTTGACAAACTATGGTTCAGGGGCCAAATTCAGGCTGCCACCTGTTTTTTTATGTTTCATAAGCTAAGAATGGTTTTGCACATTTTTAAATGGTCAAAAAAATGAAAAGAGTATTTCATGACCACATAAAAATGATACGAAATCCAGATTTCAGTCCCTAAGTAAGTTTTATTGAAACTCAGCCATGATCACTCATTTACACAGTGTCTATCGTTACTACTTTGCTACAATGCAGAGTTAGTAGTTATGACAGAGATCTTATGGTTTGAAAAGACTAAGATATTTACAATCTGGCCCTTTACAGAAAAACACCCACCAATCCCTAGATTAGGGAACAGTACACAGATAGAACTTAGTGTTCTACCTCCTGGGTATGTTATTTTGCTTGATAATTTACACATATATATTAAATATATGCTTTTTTATGTACCAAAAATTATATTTTAGAAGGACAATAAGGGAATCATTTTTTTAAAAGAACTGAAAAAATTATCTTCTCAAAATGAACAACTTAGTGTTGAAGAACTCTACAAGAGTCAGTAAACTACAATCCTCAGGCCAAATGCGGGCCAGCTGCCTGATGGTGTAGATAAGGTATTTTGGTTTTTTTTTAAACATCTTTATTGGAGTATAATTGCTTTACAATGGTGTGTTAGTTTCTGCTTTATAACAAAGTGAATCAGCTATACATATACATATATCCCCATATCTCCTCCCTCTTGCGTCTCCCTTCACCCTCCCTATCCCACCCCTCTAGGTGGTCACAAAGCACCGAGCTGATCTCCCTGTGCTATGCGGCTGCTTCCCACTAGGTATCTGTTTTACATTTGGTAGTATGTATATGGACATGCCACTCTCTCACTTCGTCCCAGCTTCCCCTCCCCGCCCCATGGTGTCCTCAAGTCCATTCTCTATGTCTGCATCTTTAATCCTGTCCTGCCCCTAGGTTCCACAGAATTTTTTTTTTTTTTTAGATTCCATATATATGTGTTAGCATATGGTATTTGTTTTTCTCTTTCTGACTTACTTCACTCTGTATGACAGACTCTAGGTCCATCCACCTCACTACAAATAACTCAATTTCGTTTCTTTCTATGGCTGAGTAACATTCCATTGTATATCTGTGCCACATCTTCTTTATCCATTCATCTGTTGATGGACACTTAGGTTGATTCCATGTCCTGGCTATTGTAAATAGAGCTGCAGTAAACACTGTGGTATATGACTCTTTTTGAATTATGGTTTTCTCAGGGTATATGCCCAGTAGTGGGATTGCTGGGTCGTATGGTAGTTCTATTTTTCGTTTTCTAAGAAACCTCCATACTGTTCTCCATACTGGCTGTACCAAGTTACATTCCCACCAACAGTGCAAGAGGGTTCCCTTTCCTCCACACCCTCTCCAGCATTTATTGTTTGTAGATTTTTGGACGATGGCATTCTGACTGGTGTGAGGTGATACCTCATTATACTTTGGATTTGCGTTTCTATAATGATTAGTGATGTTGAGCATCCTTTCATGTATTTGGTGGCAATCCGTATATCTTCTTTGGAGAAATGTCCATTTAGGTTTTCTGCCCAGTTTTGGATTGGGTTGTTTGTTTTTTTGATATTGAGCTGCATGAGCTGCTTTTAAAATTTGGAGATTAATCCTTTGTCAGTTGCTTCATTTGCAAATATTTCCTCCCATTCTGAGGGTTGTCTTTTCGTCCTGTTTATGGTTTCCTTTGCAGTGCACAAGCTTTTAAGTTTCATTAGGTCCCATTTGTTTATTTTTGTTTTTATTTCCATTTCTCTAGGAGATGGGTCAAAAAGGATCTTGCTGTGATTTATGTCATAGAGTGTTCTGCCTATATTTTCCTCTAAGAGTTTTATAGTTCTGGCCTTACATTTAGCTCTTTATCCATTTTGAGTTTATTTTTGTGTATGGTGTTAGGAAGCGTTCTACTTTCATTCTTTTACATGTAGCTGTCCAGTTTTCCCAGCACCACTTATTGAAGAGGCTGTCTTTTCTCCACTGCATATTCTTGCCTCGAAGATCCCACATGCCACGGAGCAACTAAGCCCGTGTGCCACAACTACTGAGCCTGCGCTCTAGAGCCCGCATGTCACAACTACTGAGCCTGCGCTCTAGAGCCCGCATGCCACAACTACTGAAGCCCACGCGCCTAGAGCCAGTGCTCCGCAACAAGAGAAGTCACTGCAATGAGAAGCCCGCATACCGCAACGAAGACCCAATGCAGCCATAAATAAATAAATAAATAAATAAATAAATAAATAAATAGATAGATAGATAAATAAATAAATAAAATTTAAAAAGGTGACCCTGACCCTATGGGTGTGGGTTCATCTCTGGGCTTTCTATCCTGTTCCATTGATCTATATTTCTGTTTTTGTGCCAGGCCCAACTGTCTTGATTACTGTAGCTTTGTACTAGAGTCTGAAGTCAGGGAGCCTGATTCATCCAGCTCTGTTTTTCTTTCTCAAGATTGCTTTGGCTATTCGGGTTCTTTTGTGTTTCCATACAAATTGTGAATTTATTTCTTCTAGTTCTGTGAAAAATGCCATTGGTAGTTTGATTGGGACTGCACTGAATCTGTAGGCCGCTTTGGGTAGTATAGGCATTTTCACAATGTGGATTCTTCCAATCCAAGAACATGGTAAATCTCACCATCTGTTTGTATCACCTTTAACTTCTTTCATCAGTGCCTTATAGTTTTCTGGATACAGGTCTTTTGTCTCCCTAGGTAGGTTTATTCCTAGGTATTTTATTCTTTTTATTGCAGTGGTAAATGGGAGTGTTTCCTTAATTTCTCTTTCAGATTTTTCATCATTAGTGTGGAGGAATGCAAGAAATCTGTGCATTTTGTATCCTGCTACTTTACCAAATTCATTGATTAGCTCTAGTAGTTTTCTGGTAGCACCTTTAGGATTCTCTATGTATAGTACCATGTCATCTGCAAACAATGACAGCTTTACTTCTTCTTTTCCGATTTGGATTCCTTTTATTTCTTTTTCTTCTTTGATTGCTATGGCTAAAACTTACGAAACTATGTTGAATAATTGTGGTGAGAATGGGCAACCTTGTCTTGTTCCTGATCTTAGTAGAAATGGTTTCAGTTTTTTCGCCATTGAGAACGATGTTGGCTGTGGGTTTGTCACATATATGGCCTTTATTATGATGAGATAAGTTCCCTCTATGCCTACTTTCTAGAGGGTTGTTTCATAAATGGGTGTTTGAATTTTGTCAAAAGCTTTTTCTGCATCTATTGAGATGATCATATGTTTTTTATTCTTCAATTTGTTATTATGGTGTATCACATTGATTGATGTGTGTACACAGAAGAATCCTAGCATTCCTGGTATAAACCCCACTTGATCATGGTGTATGATCCTTTTAATGTGCTGTTGGATTCTGTTTGCTAGTATTTTGTTGAGGATTTTTGCATGTATGTTCATCAGTGATATTGGCCTGTGGTTTTCTTTGTGACATCATTGTCTGGTTTTGGTATCAGGGTGATGGTGGCCTTGTAGAATGAGTTTGGGAGTGTTCCTCCCTCTGCTATATTTGGGAAGAGTTTGAGAAGGACAGTTGTTACCTCTTCTCTAAATGTTTGATAGAATTTACCTGTGAAGCCATCAGGTCCTGCGCTTTTGTGTTTTGGAAGATTTTTAATCACAGTCTCAATTTCAGTGCTTGGGATTGGTCTGTTTATATTTTCTATTTCTTCCTGGTTCAGTCTAGGAAGGTTGTGTTTTTCTAAGAATTTGTCCATTTCTTCCAGGTTGCCAATTTTATTGGCACATAGTTGCTTGTAGTAATCTCTCATGATCCTCTGTATTTCTGCAGTGCCAGTTGTTACTTCTCGTTTTTCATTTCTAAATGTATTGATTTGAGTCTTCTCCCTTTTTTTCTTGATGAGTCTGGCTAATGGTTTATTAATTTTGTTTATCTTCTCAAAGAACTAGCTTTTAGATTTACTGATCTTTGCTATTGTTTTCTTCATTTCGTTTTCATTTATTTATGATCTGATCTTTATGATTTCTTTCCTTCTGCTAACTTTGGGGGTTTTTTTGGTTCTTTCTCTAATTGCTCTAGGTGTAAGGTTAGGTTGTTTATTTGAGATGTTTCTTCTTTCTTGAGGTAGGATTATACTGCTATAAACTTCCCTCTTAGAACTGCTTTTGCTGCATCCCATAGGTTTTGGGTCGTCGTGTTTCATTGTCATTGTCTCTAGGTATTTTTTGATTTCCTCTTTGATTTCTTCAGTATCTCTTGGGTTATTAAGTAGTAGTGTATGTTTAGCTCCATGTGTTTGTATTTTTTACAGATTTTTTCCTGTAATTGATATCTAATCTCATAGCACTGTGGTTGGAAAATACACTTGATACGATTTCAGTTTTCTAAAATTTATCAAGGCTTGATTTGTGACCCAAGATATGATCTATCCTGGAGAATGTTCCATGAGCACTTGAGAAGAAAGTGTATTCTGTTGTTTTTGGATGGAATGTCCTATAAATATCAATTAAGTCCATCTTGTTTAATGTATCATTTAAAGCTTGTGTTTCCTTATTTATTTTCATTTTGGATGATCTTTTCATTGGTGAAAGTGGGGTGTTAAAGTCCCCTACTATGATTGTGTTACTGTCGATTTCTCCTTTTATGGCTGTTAGCATTTGCCTTACGAACTGAGGTGCTCGTATGTTGGGTGCATAAATATTTACAATTGTTATATCTTCTTCTTGGATTGATCCCTTGATCATTATGTAGTGTCCTTCTGTGTCTCTTGTAATAGTCTTTATTTTAAAGTCTATTTTGTCTGATATGAGAATTGCTACTCCAGCTTTCTTTTGATTTCCATTTGCATGGAATATCTTTTCCCATCCCCTCACTTTCAGTCTGTATGTGTCCCTAGGTCTGAAGTGGGTCTCTTGTAGACAGCATATATATGGGGCTTATTTTTGTATCCATTCAGCCAGTCTATGTCTTTTGGTTGGAGCATTTAACCCATTTACATTTAAGGTAATTATCGATATGTGTGTTCCTATTACCATTTTCTTCATTGTTTTGGGTTTGTTATTGTAGGTCTTTTCCTTCTCTTGTGTTTCCTGCCTAGAGAAATTCCTTTAGCACTTGTCGTAAAGCTTGTGTGGTGGTGCTGAATTCTCTTAGCTTTTGCTTCTCTGTAAAGGTTTTAATTTCTCTGTTGAATTTGAATGAGATCCTTGCTGGGTAGAGGAATCTTGGTTGTAGGTTTTTCCCTTTCATCACTTTAAATATGTCTGCCACTCCCTTCCTGGCATGCAGAATTTCTGCTGAAAGATCAGCTGTTAACTTTATCGGGATTCCCTTGTATATTATTTGTTGTTTTTCCCTTGCTGCTTTTAATATGTTTTCTTTGTATTTAATTTTTGATAGTTTGATTAATATGTGTCTTGGCATGTTTCTCCTTGGATTTATCTTGTACGGGACTCTCTGCACTTCCTGGACTTGATTAACTATTTCCTTTCCCATATTAGGGAAGTTTTCAACTATAATCTCTTCAAATATTTTCTCAGTCCCTTTCTTTTTCTCTTCTTCTTCTGAGACCCCTATAATTCGAATGTTGGTGCATTTAATGTTGTCCCAGAGGTCTCTGAGAGTGTCCTCAATTCTTTTCATTCTTTTTTCTTTATTCTGCTTTGCAGTAGTTATTTCCACTATTTTATCTTCCAGGTCACTTATCCGTTCTTCTGCCTCAGTTATTCTGCTATTGATTTCTTCTAGAGAATTTTTCATTTCATTTATTGTGTTGTTTGTCATTGTTTGTTTACTCTTTAGTTCTTCTAGGTCCTTGTTAAACGTTACTTGTATGTTCTCCATTCTATTTCCAAGATTTTGGATCCTCTTTGCTGTCATTATTCTGAATTCTTTTTCAGGTAGACTGCCTATTTCCTCTTCATTTGTTTGGTCTGGTGGGTTTTTACTTTGCTCCTTCATCTGTTGTGTGCTTCTCTGTCTTCTCATTTTGTTTGACTTACTGTGTTTGGGGTCTCCTTTTCGCAGGCTGCAGGTTCATAGTTCCTGTTGTTTTTGGTGTCTGCCCCCAGTGGCTAAGGTTGGTTCAGTGGGTTGTGTAGGCTTCTTGGTGGAGGGGACTAGTGCCTGTGTTCTGGTGGATGAGGTTGCATCTTGTCTTTCTGGTGGGCAGGTCCGTATCCAGTGGTGTGTTCTGGGGTGTCTCTGAGTTTACTATGATTTTAGGCAGCCTCTCTGCTAATGGGTGGGGTTGTGTTCCTGTCTTGCTAGTTGTTTGGTATAGGGTGTCCAGCACTGTAGCTGGCTGGTCGTTTTAGTGGCGTTGAGATGGAGATCTCTGGGAGAGCTTTCGCCTTTTGATATTATGTGGAACTGGGAGGTCTCTGGTGGACCAATGTCCTGAACTTGGCTCTCCCATCTCAGAGGCACAGGCCTGACACCCGGCCAGAGCACCAAGACCCTGTCAGCCACGCAGCCCAAAAGAAAAGGGAGAAAAAAAGAAAGAAAGAAAGAAAAGAAAAGAAAGCTATTAAAATAATGAATTAAAAAAAATTAAAAAGTAATAAAAAAAAAAAGAGGAGAGCAACCAAAACCAAAAAACAAATCCACTGATGATAACAAGAGCTAAAAACTATACTAAAAAACAAACAAAAAAAATGGACAGACAGAACCCTAGGACAAAAGGTAAAAGCAAAGCTGTACAGACAAAATCACACAGAGAAGCATACACATACACACTCACAAAAAGAGAAAAAGGGGAAAAAAAATATATATTGTTGCTCCCAAAGTCCACCTCCTCAATTTGGGGTGATTCGTTGTCTACTCAGGTATTCCACAGATGCAGGGTACATTAAGTTGATTGTGGAAATTTAATCCGCTGCTCCTGAAGCTGCTGGGAGAGACTTCCCTTTCTCTTCTTCGTTTGCACAGATCCTGGGGTTCAGCTTTGGATTTGGCCCCTCCTCTGCGTGTAGGTCACCTGAGGGCATCTGTTCTTCACTCAGACAGGACGGGGTTAAAGGAGCAGCTGATTCGGGGGCTCTGGCTCATTCAGGCCAGGGGGAGGGAGGGGTACGGAATGCGGGGTGAGCCTGCGGCAGCAGAGGCCGGCATGACGTTGCACCAGCCTGAAGTACGCCATGCATTCTCCCAAGGAAGTTGTCCCTGGATCACGGGACCCTGGCAGTGGTGGGCTGCACAGGCTCCCGGGAGGGGAGGTGTGGAGACTGACCTGTGCTTGCACACAGGATTTTTGGTGGCTGCAGAAGCAGCCTTAGCATCTCATGCCTGTCTCTGGGGTTTGCGCTGATAGCCGCTGCTCGTGCCTTTCTCTGGAACTTGTTTAGGCGGTGCTCTGAACTCCTCTCCTCGTGCATCCCGAAACAATGGTCTCTTGCCTCTTCAGCAGGTCCAGGCTTTTCCCCAGACTCCCTCCTGGCTAGCTGTGGCACACTAGCCCCCTTCAGGCTGTCTTCACGCAGCCAACCCCAGACCTCTCCCTGGGATCTGACCTCCGAAGCCCGAGCCTCAGCTCCCAGCCTCCGCCTGTCCTGGCAGGTGAGCAGACAAGCCTCTTGGGCTGGTGAGTGCTGGTTGGCACCGATCATCTGTGCAGGCATCTCTCCGCTTTGCCCTCCGCACCTGTTGCTGCGCTCTCCTCCGTGGCTCCGAAGCTTCCCCTCCACCCTCCCCGTCTCTGCCAGTGAAGGGGCTTCCTATTGTGTGGAAACCTTTCCTCCTTCACCGCTCCCTCCCACTGGTGCAGGTCCTGTCCCTATTCTTTTGTCTCTGTTTTTTCTTTTTTCTTTTGCCCTACCCAGGTACGTGGGGAGTTTTGTGCCTTTTGGGAGGTCTGAGGTCTTCTGCCAGCATTCAGTAGGTGTTCTGTAGGAGCTGTTCCACATGTAGATGTATTTCTGATGTATCTGTGGGGAGAAAGGTGATCTCCACGTCTCACTTCTCCGCCATCCTGAAGGTCTCCTAGATAAGGTTTTACCAGCACAGCCCTGCCCATTTGCTTCAGCTTTCACTGCCACAGCAGAGTTGAATAGTTACTCAGGACGGCATATGGGGTGCAAAGCCTAAAACACTGACTATCTGCCCTTTTACAGAAAAGGTCTGTCTACCCCTGCACTACAAAGTCATCAAATCCACACGTTTTACCTAAAGTAAAGCAAATACTAATATGGGATATAAAAAGGAACAAACAGCAAAGCAAACTAGCTAGAAGAATGATCTCGAAAGTCAGACACACTGGGCTTGCATGCTGCCTCTGGACATACCAAGTGATCTCGGGCAAAGTACTAATGACTGAGTCAGTTTCACAACCTGTGACCTTGGAATAAAAATCCCCACTGCAGAGAATTACTGTCAGGATTAGATTCTAAGTAACTTTAGTTTATTTTTATAAATACTGCTCAGAGAAAAACAAAGAAACAAACCACCTGGTTTGAAGTCTTACTTATTAAGAGTTTCCTTAAACTTCATTTTTAAAAAATGTCAAATTACCTGAACAGGGAAAATTTTGAATTCGCATACAAGCATATGAAATTACTCTGAAATCCATGGTTACTTTAAATTATAATTCAACCTAAAAATTGTTTATGTCCTAAATGCTTATTCACAGGTCGGGGACTTTCATTTCATTTTGCCGCAGAAACAATGTTGTAATCATTATGATTTCCCAAAGCAGTTAATAAAATGTACTGATCAAATAATTTAACTACAGCAGTTTCCCAATTCCAGAGGATTAATCTTTAAGACTCAGAACTTATTCTTAACCGTTTAGGTTTGATTATTTATAATGAGGTTGTTAAGTATTAGAAAACACATATTAGGTTTAAGACGTGTATCTGTCACAATCTCTTTAAGACTGCTTCTCTTCATCAGCAAAATGGATATTTTATGACTGGTTATAAGGATAAACCACAGTGTAATATATATACATTTTCAAACTGTACAAACAAATCATGAGTATTAATATTTATCAGTGGAAAAATATTTATTATGTGCTACCTTAAATCACTGGTGTTAATATGTTTTTCTTGAAGAGTCAGGGTTATTACCATAAATATCCATCACAGTCCTGTGCTACAGGTACAGTTGTTATATAAAGGTCTCAGTAGTTACAATGCAGAATGCTGTCAGAGTCCAAAAAATAAGCATTAATGACCACTATAAAAGTAGTCCCCAAGTAACACCAGTTTCTCCTCATTCATCACATCAAGGTCTCTGTTGATCAATCTCTCCCTGATTGCTGAATGTTGTAAATATCTGACAACATAGTGCATGTCTAATGCAAACTGACTGGCAAAGAAAATTACTAATCTTGCCAACGATGAAGGGTTTCATGAAGATGATAACAATGATACTGGAAAAATTTTTCAAATCACACGTAAAACCGTCTACAAATACAACAGGATTAGATAAACTAAGTGAATTTTTTAAAAGTGCAAAGAATTATGATGTTGGTCCTTCAAAATATTATGGGTATTAAAAAATTCAGAAATGATCTTTGGAAAACTGCCAAAATCTCAGCCATTTTTGCAAGAAACAGCCCTCTTTTATAATATAGTTATAAAACTGAAACATACAAAAATTGTGACGTGAAGGGTATACCACCTTTCATCAATTCTAATATGAACATTGTTCACATTTTAACATCTCTGAAATGGGGTGCATCTTACAATCAATAGCATCTCTATGATCTGTTATAATGTTATAAACTGTGGGCCGGGCAACAATTACAACATAGATGTTACTGCCTGAGAATGTATGAACTTTGTCAATTTTTTATTTCTTGGCGTCATAACTGGACAACCTCAACTCCTCAGTTTTAAACTAAAAAAATCACATACTGGCTTGTTCAAGAGGAAACAGGAGCCTAGTAGTTGTTGAAAACCTTCCATTGATTCCCTCTGATAAGAGCAAGAAAGCACCAGCACCAAAGCTTGCAGACTGGTGCTGACTCCCTGCGAGAAAATTCGGGTTCTCTTTTAAGAATCGCTGAAATCTCAGTGTAATCTCAGGATAATATTATTTGAGAAAACATGAACGTCAATGACCCTAATTTTAAAAACGAATGATTGGAAAGTCAAAGTATGAAAGTAAAGTAGATTTAGGAATGTATACCTTTACCAATTTATTTCATTCATATTTTCCTTTGTATGGATGCTCACGAATAACATAATAAAAAAAATCCAAAAGACTGATTTCAACAAGTATAAAATAAAAAGGTTAAGTGATAAAAAGCATTGTATCAAGTTAAACTGGCAAGATTTTTTCTCTTTTAGTCATATATATAATAACAATATACCCTATAGTTGTATCTTAGATTTGATAAAATACATACTGTATTCATTACACAATTCTAACAGAAAAATTATAATCCTCCTCAAGTTAGTTACTTTCAGAATCAATATGGACTTGGAAGTATATCCAAAATTCTGACAAATATAAGACAAAATAATTTTTAAATTTCATTTTTCAAGGTAAAATCCCAATCAAACCCTTTTTCCACTCTTCACTACAAAATGTGGGTCTCTATTTTAGCTGGATTTACTTTAAGTGGCTTTTCCCAACATGAATGCTGCTGGGCTAAGGAGGGTCTCCTACACGAGACACAGGGCTGGCTGACTCAGCACCTCACGCTGAGTGAGCGACGGCTCCCAGGCTCCTGGCTGTTTCCAGAGGAGACTGCGAGGCTCTCCCTGAGGCCTCTCCTCCCTGAGGCTCCCCGGCGGCTTCATTAGAGCTGATAAACTCTCGGAGCAGCCAGGTCTCCCTGTTCCAGCCTGTGCAGCATAAACGTGCAGTCCAGACCTGCAGCACAGAATCAATCGTTTTCCCATGGCAATAACGGAATGCCTACTCTTTGAAGATACACGAGGCCGGCAAAATTAGAGAGCTTTACGTAAACTACGTAAGATGCTGTGCAAATTAATAGTAATTACTTCTAGAGTTAATCACCATCCCCTCCTCAGCAGGAAACAAATGCAGTGGCAGTAAAAACATGTTTACCTTCCCCCTGAATCTCTCCCACAGCCTTGGCCACAGTCCCCAAGGCAACAAGGCAACAGAAAGGTACCATGAACTCTCTCACGAAGATAAGGCAGATGGAATCTCAGTAGAAACTAGAAACAGTGTCTTCAGGGAACTGCAAATAGTCTGGTATGGCTGAAGTTGAAGGGAACGGGAAAATCAAGAGCAGTAAGAAAGACAAAGGGTAGACCCCTTGTGCTAAGCTACCAGGTTTAATTTATCCTCTAAACAATAAACAACCACTGAGTAATTCCAAGCAGATGGGCAATGTGTTCCATTTGGCTTCAGAAAGACCACCTTGGCAGCCCAAGCCAAAGATGCATTAGAAGGATCCTCAATTAGAAGCAGTGAGATGAAAAGACTAACAAGAGGTAAGGATCTCAACAAGGGCAAAAATAACAAAAAACAGAAAGGAGGAGGTGGCTACGGGATATTCAGAAGGCAGAAAACGCGATCTGGTCGCTGACTGGCTATAAGTTGGGTGGGTCGTAACAGAGAGAAGATGCTACGAGATGGCTTTCAAACCAGAACCCCCAAAGTCAAGCCATCTTTGACGGTGATTCTCTGCAGCAGGATGGGTACTACAGGAAGGGCCGTGGGTCTGAAGACAATGAAGCAAATTTGGTTTTGGAAATAAAAAAATGAAGTACAGAAAGCTCTAGTCCCGGGTAAGATGGAAGCACACGCACCCCCTTTCCCACTGAACGCATGATAAAGTGCAGGCACATCTGGGGCCCCTGAAAAGTAAAGAGAGGCAGGCAGAGTCAAGAATGCCAGAGCTCAGAGTACCTGTGAATGCACGATGAGGGTACTGCATTTTTAAAACTGCGGTATCTTCTGGCCTAAACCTAACTTGGCCAAAAACCCGAAACTGAGCACTCTGGTAACGACAGCAGTAACTCTGGTTATCTCTTCCAGTTCCGGAGTGGGGAGGGAACTCTTAGGGAAAACTTAAGGAGAAAGTACGAAATGTTCCAGTTTTTTTCTTTCTCTCTCCTTTTTTTCTTGTGCTGCAGCCCCCAAGAAAGCTCACTGCTGTGGTGGCAGCCGAGACAGCAAGAGGAGCTTCTGGGAACTACAATGGTGAGGGAGGGACCCTTTTTCTCCTGTGACGTTCATACTCCAAAAGCCAGAGCAAAGCCTGTGGCCTCTCCCTCTCTCCTTCTCTCTCTGCCTCTGTCTGTCTGTCTCTCCTCCCACCGCTTCGCTCTAGGAGTGAGGGAGCCCTAGGTATGCGAGGCCTCAGACTGAGAGGTGAGCCCAGGAAAAGGCACGCATCAGACCAATGGCACACTGTGGGGCTCCGGAAAATGGCCCCAGAGTTGTTATAAAATCCTGGGGTTGCCTGCATCTGTGTGTGGGCAAGACCCTGCTCTGCATGAGCACAGGGCTGGCCGACAGACTTCCACCCAAATCCCGGGTAGACAACACTGCACAGTGCACACGAGGGACAGAAGGAAAATAGGAATTTGAAGCCTGACCCCGACAGGTCAACTGCCTGCTAAAACAAATAAAATCAACAGCCTCCGTAAAATTTAAACAAAATCCAGAGTCTAATAATGTAATATTCCAAATGTCCAGGGTACAACTCAAAATTAATCAGCACATAAAAATCGACAAAAATCTCAACCTACCTGGGAATATACAATAGACAGATTATGATTAGATGAAACACATGATATAATTATGTGACAAAAACTTCAAAGAAGCTATTTTAAAAGTGTTTGAACAGCAATCAAGTGGTGAAAAAAGGTTAAAATAGAAAATATTAGCAGAGAAAGAAAAGAAACAAGGAAAAACCAAATGGAAACACAAGAAACGAAAAAATACAATTACCAAAATAAAACCCTCCCTGGCTGGACCAAATAAGCAGAATAAAGATGAAAGGGGAAAGAGGAAGTGAACCTGAAAACAACAGAAATTAACCAATCCGAACAACAGAGAAAAAAACTGTAAAAAATTGAACAGAGCTTCACAAACCTGGGGAAAAAGAACAAAAGGTCTAACATTCATGTCATCAGAGAACCAGAGAAGAGAAAGAGCAGAGCTGAAAAAATATTTGAAGAAATAATGGCTCAAAAATGGCATAAGGCATAAATCTGCAAGTTCAAGAAACTTAGCAAACCACTAACAGAATAAACCTAAAGAAATCCATGCCCAGAGACAACTTAATCACACCGCTGGAAACTAAGGACAAAGAAAGAATCTGGAAGCATCCAGAGAAAAATAAGACATATCTGCAGGAGAAAAAAAGGTGAGGATTTCTCTTCAAAAACTATGGAGGACAGAAAGCAGTGAAGTAACTTTTTAAATGAAAATAGAAATGAACTGTCAACCCAAAATACTACAACCATCGAAAATACTGTTTAGAAATAAAGATGAAATAAAACTAAGAGGATTTATAGCCAACAGACCTAACCTAAAAGAACTGCCAAAGGAATTTCTTCAGACAGAGAGAAATTATATAAGAAGAAATTTGGATCATTAGGAATAAGTGAATAGCAAGAAAAATGGTAAATATTTGTGTAAATATAAGAAAGTATTCCTGTCCTATTGCCTTCTTAAACATGTTTGAAGTTGCAAGCAAAATTTATAACACGGCCTAATGAGGATTTAAATGTATGTAAATGTAATATATAAGACAACTATGGCATAAAGGGTAGAGGGTAAGGGTACCTACATGATGGAAAAATTTCTACATTCCAAACTGAAGCAGTAAAATAGTGTTTACAGCTGACCCGGGAACAACAAGGGGTTTGGGGCACTGACCCTTCATGCAGTTGAAAATGAGGTAACAAATAAGTGTTGTTAAAAGCCACTAACTTGTACTAATTTGTTACATGGCAAAACAAAAACAAAAACAAAAACAAACCCCTCCACTAATATGAGGAACAAAAAGAGATTACATTTTGGTAAGAAAGGTCAATTTACTCTAAAACCCCAACAATTCTAAATGTGTATGCTCTCTAAAAAAAAAAAAAGAAAGAAAAAGAAAGAAAGAAAGGAAAAACTGACCAAACTAAAAGGAGAAACAGATAAATCTACAACTATATTTGAAGACTTCAACTCTCCTATCTCAGTATCAAACAATGTTGGCATAATGTCAGTGTGGATCAAGTACTAAAAAGCACCATCAACTCACTGGATCTAATTGAAACATATAGAACTCCACTCAACCACAGCAGGGTACACTTTCTTTTCAAGTGCATGTGGAATATTCACAAAGATAGATCATATCCTAGATCAAAGTACAAACCTTAACAAATGTAAAATGACTGAATGAAGTCCTACAAAGTATGTTCTCTGATCATAAAATAGAACCAGAAAACAATAACAGAAAAAAGTAGGAAAATGTCCAAACACTTGGAAATTAACCCATTTCTAAGTAATCCATGGGCCAAAGAGGATGTTTCAAGGGAAATTACAATAAATTTTGAACTGAATGAAAATGAAAATAGAACACAGAAAAATTTGTGGGGTGCAACTAAAGCAGTGCTTAGAGGGAGATTTATAGCCTGCAATACCAATATTAGAAAAGAAAAAAGGTCTCACCCTCAGCTGTCTAAGCTTCAACCTTAAAAGACCAGAAAAGCGGGCTTCCCTGGTGGCGCAGTGGTTGAGAATGTGCCTCCCAATGCAGGAGACACGGGTTCGGGCCCTGGTCTGGGAAGATCCCACATGCCACATGCCGCAGAGCAACTGGGCCCGTGAGCCACAACTACTGAGCCTGCGCGTCTGGAGCCTGTGCTCCGCAACAAGAGAGGCCGCCATAGTGAGAGGCCCGCGCGCCGCGATGAAGAGTGGCCCCCGCTTGCCGCAGCTGGAGAAAGCCCTCGCACAGAAACGAAGACCCAACACAGCCAAAAATAAATAAATAAATAAATTAAAAAAAAAAAAAAAGACCAGAAAAGAGCAAAATAAACAGAAATCAAGCAGAAGGAAGATAACATTGTGACTGTACCTTATGCTACTGAATTGTGTATTTTTAAATGGTTAAGACAGAAAATTTTATGTTTTGTGTATTTTACCACACTAAAAACATTTTCTTTCATGGATCATAGATCTAAAGGTTAAAAGTAAAACTATAAAAATTTTTTGAAAAATAGGAGCAAATCTTCATGACTGCTGGATAGGCAGAGAGTTTTTAGACATGATAGAGCAAAAGCATGATCCGTAAACAAGAAACCTGAAAACGTACACTTTATCGAAGTTAACACCTTGTGCTCTGTGAAAAATATTGTTAAGAGAATGATAAGCCAAACTGCCACTTAGGAGAAAATATTGGCAAGTCACTTACCCAATAAAAGATTTGTCCAGTATATAAAGAACTCTCAAAGCAAAACAGTAGCAACACAACACAATTAACATGGACAAATTACTCAGACACATGGTTCTCTAAAGAGGATATAAGGATCACAAATAAGCACAGGAAAAGGAATTCAACATCATTAACATTTAGAGAAATGCAAATCAAACCACAATCAGATACCCCTATACATAGATTAGATGGCCAAAATAAAAAACAGCGACAATACCGAATGCTGATGAGGATGTGGGGCAACGGGCGCTCTTGATCACTGCTGCTAAGAAGGCAAAATGGTGTGAGTGCTCTGGCAAATGGCTGACTTTTGAAAACTCAAGTTAAGTCTACACTTACCACATGATCCAGAAAAGCCACTCTTGGGCATTTACCCCAGAGAAACAAAAACTTACTCTTCTCCAAACACCTGCAAATGAATGATCAAAGCAGCACTGATTATAATTACCAAAAACTAGAAACAACCCAAATGTCCCTCGGTGGGTGAATGAACAAATGAACTGTAGCACATCCATACAATGGAAGACCACGCAACAACAAAAAAGAAAAAGTTACTGATATATGCAACAACCTGGATGAACAGCATTAAGGTGAATGAAATAACCCAACCGCTAAAGGTTATATACTATTATATACCACACACAAATACCATATAAGACATTCTTGAAAAGACAAAACCATAGTAATGGAGAATAGACAGTGGCTGCCAGGGTATTAGGGAGTGAGGGGACAGCATGACTATGTTGAGAGTACAAGAGAGTTTTGGGGTGATTGAATGGTTCTGTATCCTGACTGTGGTGGTGGGTACGTGAACTTATACTTGTGTTAAAATTCATAGAACTGGAGAAGAAAAATAAAGTTAATGCTATTGTATGATGATTTACATAATAAAAGGAAATTTTAAAAATAAGGTGCCAATGTGACCGCTAGGAAATGATGTCCAGAAGGCAGCTAGACAGGATGGAAGTCAGGAGGGTAGTCTGCGTAACTGACAGAGACTTTGAGGTCACCAGTCCCTTGCAGAATAGTAAGTGAGATCACCCCAGGGTATTAACTTACAGTGAAAAATAACCAAGGACAGAACCCCAGGAAATATAAGCCTTAGAAACTAAAGAAGAAGAGGATCCTGTAGAAGAAGATATTAAGAAATAATAATCAGGAAAGTAAGGGGAAAAACAGAGAATTTGGTGTCACAGAAGGCAAGGAAGAAATTTTGAAGAAGTAACTCATGAGATCAAATGTCACAGAAAGGTCAAGTAAGATAAAGATTTAAAATACTCTATTTGGCAAGATGGACATCGGTGACTTCTGTTTCAACAGGATTATGAATAGCAGGTAAGCAACGACGGAGAACAGAGCTTCATTCATTTGAGGTGTCTGGCTATGAAAAGGAGGAAGGAGCTGGGAACGTGAGAAACATGAATATATTTATGGGCTATGCCAGGAAAGAAGGGAAGTTCAGAAAAGAGAGGAAACAAGTGACAGAGTAAGGAGGACCCTTGAGGAAACAGACAGCATGGCCCAGAAGATAAGGCCATGAAAGCGTGGGCTCTCAAGTCAGACCTCAGGGATTTAACACGATGTAATCTATCATTTGGTTGCTGTAAAGCTCAAGCTGTCACTTTAGCTTCTCCACCTCTGCCTCAGTGAGATGTAAGATGGGAAGACGACAGAACCTGCCTCAGAGCACTGCTATGAGAAGTTAGTTAATACAGGTATAGAACTTAGAACTAAGCCTGACACATAATCATCCAGTAAATGACCAATGTTAACAATTACCAGCATTATAATCATCAAATAGGATGGAACAGGAAGATTACTTTTGAACAGAGGAAGTTATATCTTTCTCTGAGACTGGAGAAAACAAGGACAGATTGGATAAAATTATGCATAAGTTTATAAGTATGGAGGCAGAAAACGTGATGAAATGTGGGATTCTTAAGCCCAATTTTCTCTGTGATGCAATGATTATCTTCACAGAAAGGGAAGAAGGATGAAACCATGGAGGAAAGTCCCCACTGTGGGCAACGGGAGAGGCTGCTGACCATGGAGATTCAGAGGACAGCCGAGAAGGACTGACAGCTCTGCTGAAACCAGAGGCCATAAACCCATCCGACACTAGTCATCACAGCTTTAACTTTCTCCAGCAGTGTTCAGAAGCCTGAGAGTAAAAATATTCACTAACTGAGTTACACATAATAAAGAGGGATATGCCCACTCAGAAAGAACGGCTCTGTGGGAGCATGGGGAGCATATAATTGAGTGAATTTAATGATCAGTGACTCCCATGAGCTTTAAAAGCATCTCTTTTAGAAACTATACAAATGTCCATCAACTGAGGGCTGAACAAACAAACTGTGGTACATTCACACGATGGAATATGACTCAGGAATAAAAAAGAACTACTGATACACACCAGCCTCAAAACTCTATATACTGTATGATAATTTTACATGAAATTCTAGAAGAAGCAGGACCACAGTGACAGGAAGCAGATCGGTGGTTGCCAACGGCTGGTAGAAGACTGACTGTCACGGGGCACAAGGAAACTTCTGCCTCCAGTTTTGCTGGGACACGACTGCCTCACAACACTGTTGGCTTACGGTGTACACGTAATGACTTGACACACGCATGTACTGAGACAGGATCACTAGGGTGATCACTGTGGTAAGTTTGGTTATCACCCATCATCTCACATACCCACAGTTCCTTCTCTGGTGGCAAGAGGAGGAGCCTTTTAAGAAATGATGGAATGGTGCTGTCCTGTGATTGTGGCAGTGGTTACATGACTACATACACTTGTCAACACTCACCCAGATACACACCTAACACTGGTGAATTTCACTGTATTTAAACTTCATGTTAATACAGCTGACTTCTTACAAGGCTCTGTGTGGACACCTGGGTTGCGTGCTCCACCACCAAGCACGGGCTCCAGACAGCTCCTCCCCCTCGCCTTGTCTACATCCCCAGACGCGGCCTCTAAGTCACAGGCAAAGGGACTGTGGCGGGCAGAACCTGCAGAAGACCCCCAAGGCTTCCTGATACCCACCCCCACTCCCCAGGTGTGCAAGTCCGGTGGGCTGTACCCCCAGGATTGGGTCACGAGAAATGGGATGAGGGACGTTAAGCCAGTGAGCTGACCATGAAATGCGGAGTTTTCCTGGCTGGTTGTAGAAGCGGCAGGTGGGGGGTTGATGCACGGGGAGTTCTTTGCCGCTGAGATGAAGGGGCCACGTGGTCCCAGTCAAAGCTCTCAGACAGCGAGGCCTGAGTTCCACAGCGGCAGGGAGGGAAGTCCTGCCAGCACCCTTAGGGGTCGGTGAAGACAGCCGAGCCTCCAGCTGAGGACACAGCCGTTGACACCTCCACCTCAGCCTCAGGAGACCAGGAGCAGAGAACTGTTACAACGTGACAGAGTCCTGGCCCGGAGAAACTGTGGATCATAAATTTGTGTTGCTTTAAGCCACTACATTTATGGTAATTTGTTATACAGCATGGAAAAGGAGAGGCCAATTTTAAACAGTCCCTCTACCTCATCATAAAAAAGTTCCAATTTAGAACTTAAAATTGTGTGAACTTAAAATCTTAAAATCCCCACAGCTAACCTCAGTCTTAGCCTCTGTTCTTTACCTCACGCTTGTCTAACACCAGACTCTAAGTTGTTGCAGAGAGAAACTATATCTGAGTAAAGCTTTAATTAAGTTATCTTTAATCAATTAATTAACCTATTACCCCCAAAGTGTTTAACACACTGCCTAGTTGTTATATTAGTGAATAAAGAAAGTAATATATGATGTACACACCCAAATATACTGAAAAGTAAAAATTCTTCACTTTTTAGCCACATTTTTCTAAAGTAAAGTTTCATGTGTACATATAGTCATCTAGGGAATGAAGAAACACTATACAGGTTAACAAAACGAATCTTGGAAAGTCGTATAAAAATCAGTCAACAATGCACTGATTTCTAAAGCACATCTTTTAAAAATGATAAAACAACAAAATGAAAATACTAATATCTGATTGCAGTGAGACCATGGCCTCCCCTTCTTCCAAAATTCTAGACTTGAGAAGTTGTTAAGCGAATGCGTATCAGCACTCACAAACAAGTGAAATTCTTGGTAGTCCCAAGAACAGAAGGAATCCAGAGGTAAGGAAAGTACACACATGGGTTTAAGATGAGAAGCGTCATGAGCACAGCCTGTAGGGAAGAGGCCTCGGCAGCGGATGTGAGCAACAGGAGGCTGCTCTGCGATGAGCTGGCAGCCGGGGCACGAGGGGAACGGCAGCAAATGGCGCTTAAAGAAGAGGTCACCCAGCACACTATCCATCTCCGTGAGCAGCTCCCTTCAGACACGAGTGATGAGAGAGCCCGGAGTGAAAGGCTGGGCCGGTGCCCCAGGTGACCGGTGACACCCTGGAAGGTGGGGTCTCCAAAGCCCAGAAAATAAGCTGCCATGTATTTGCCTAGCCGAACAGCAATGTGTCCCACCCATCCTCTACTCTGATGGAACACTGAACAGAGGAGAGGTCAGCAACACGTGCCCATCTCGCCAGGGGGCCACCCAAACAGAGGCAATGAAGGGTAAAATAGACACCCCCAAACATGAACACACCAGCAAGAACACCAAACGTACGAGGGATGCCAGTACCATGAAACGGGGAGCAGACTTAAAAACTGAAGACACCGAGGTGACATGGCCAAGAGTGCACTAAGAACAAGACCTTATGATAACCAAAGTATCATCAGAGAAATGAGCACATGATCAAGGAGCTTTCAAGGAAAACTAAGAAGATTCATGGACATGAGAATACAAGGTTCTAAACTTAAGAGAAAACATCACTGGATGAGCTGAAGAGCAGAGTAGACAAAACTAAAGAACATGTTACGAGCTGAAATTTGGGCCCAGGAATCCTTCCAAAACAGTAAGAAGGGACAAATGGATAAAAAAGATGAAATAAAAGTACAGAAAAAAAGACATTTGATGCAGAGGTTCCAATCTATCCATTTAATGGGAGTTCTCTTAAGGAGAAAAAGAAGAAGCAATATGGGAAGAAGCATCAATTAAGAATGTCCCAGAACAGAAGGTGAGTGCTCAGACTGAAAGCATCTGGTTAGAGTCACGACAGGTCAGTTAAAAAATACCGAGAACACTCAAGTGATATTTCAGAACATGGAAGGTAGAAAAACAGTGCCAAAAGCTTTCAGAGAGGAAAAACCCCTTACAGAGGAACATGAAGGAAAACAATATCACAAGACTTGAGAGCGACAATGAGACCATGATGAGGCAGCAGCTTCAAGGTGGGGTGGGGAGAGCTTGCAACCCACATTTCTTCACCCAGCAAACTACCAGCCAAGACTTCCACTTGCAGCCGCGGTGGAGTAACAGGGACCAGATCTACCCTCCCACCTTCAGCAACTACAAGTCTGGACGAAGCAGATGAAACAACGATTTTCCAACACTGGCAAACAGGCAGCAAAAGCAGATGAAACAACAATTTTCCAACACTGGCAAACAGGCAGCACAAGACAGTGATCCTTGTGAGAAGAGCAACAAGTGAGGTAAGCTCAGTAATTGCCCAGTTTCCAGGCTGTAGCACAGGGAGAGGGTGTCCTGAGTTAGGGAAACAGCAGCCAGAGCCTGGGAGGGTGAAGAGCACTAATATTTGCAGGAAGGGGTACCAAGGAAGAGAGAGCTGCCCAGAGAGTCCTGGAATCGGCAGAGGTTTCCCCTGAGTCTCCTGCTGAGTGATGGTTACCATGATGTCACCAATCCCTCAGGCTCGCTGAGGGCTGGGAACACATCACACTTCCAACAGCCAGACTAGAAAGGCCTCCAAATCAACAGAGCATTGGAGTACCACCAATCCATCACCAGAGCGTCAAGAGTACTGCCTCGCTTTTCTGGTAAGTGGCCTGAGGTGACCTCTAAAAATGGTTCGCTATTCACTTGACCCAGAAAACCCCACAAAATCATGCAAGTCGAGAGGTTCAAATCTTCGTGTTCACTTTAAGAACACTTGTGAAATGGCCCAGGCCATTAAGGGTATGCATATCCGAAAAGCCACCAAGTATCTGAAGGATGTCACTTTAAAGAAGCAATGTGTGCCATTCTGTCATTACAATGGTGGAGTTGGTAGGTGTGCCCAGGCCAAACAGTGGGGCTGCACGCAGGGTCAGTGGCCCAAAAAGAGTGCTGAATTTTTACTGCACATGCTCAAAAATGCAGAGAGTAATGCTGAACTTAAGGGCTGAGATGTAGATTCTCTGGTCACTGAGCATATCCAGGTGAACAAAGCCCCCAGGATGTGGCGGAGGACTTACAGAGCTCATGGTCGGATCAACCCATACATGAGCTCTCCCAGCCCCACTGAGATGATCCTTACTGAAAAAGAACAAATTGTTCCTAAACCAGAAGAGGAGGTTGCCCAGAAGAAAAAGATATCCCAGAAGAAATTGAAGAAACAAAAACTTACGGTCCCGGAATAAATGCTGCAAAAAGTAAATGCAAATAAAAGTAAAAAAAAAAAGAGTACCGCCTGAGCGGTGGCGCCAAGTGCGTTCTAGACAAAAGGCTGTTCTCCACCTGCCTAGCAAAGCTGAGAATCAACCTTGAAAGACTCACACTATTTTCAAGTAACATAACTGCATCACAGAATAAATTTATTCATTTGTATTTAAATACAAAAAATCCAAGATAAAATACACAATGCCAGGTATCCAACCACAAATTACCAGGTGGGTAAAGAAGCAGGAAAAGATTACCCAAATGAAGAGAAAATCAATCAACAAACAGACTCAGGAATGACACAGATAACAGAATTAGTGACAAGGTCATTAAAAAGGTGACTATAATCATATTCCATATGTTCAAGAAGGTAGAGAAAAGTGTAAGTATTATAAAGACAGACATGGAAAGTATAAAAGTGACCCAAATAAATTTTAAGAGATTAAAAAATACAGTATCTGAAATGAAAAATATACAATGTCTGGATGGGATTAAGAGCAGATTACACAAAGCAGACAAAAAGAGTAATGAACTTGAAGATACAGTAACAGAAGCTACCCAAAATCAAACACAGGAAAAGGACCAAAAAGAAATGAATAGAGCATCAGCAAGCTGACATATGGGTACTGAGCACCCAGAGGAAAAAGGAGAGGAGAACAGAAAAAAATGTTTGAAGAAATAATGGCTGAATTTTTCCAAATTTGATAAAAACAATAAATCCACTGATCCAAGAAGCTCAATGAACCCCCAACAAGATAAAAATGAAGAAAATTACACCAAGATACATCTTAATCAATCCACTTCCAGTGATAAGGAGGAAATGTTAAAAGCCGTCAGAGAGAAAAGACACATTACACACAGAGGAAAATTTAAGAATGAAAGCAGATCTCTGGTCAGAACAGGCGTGCCAGGATGTTAAGTGGAGAAACATCTTTAAAGAACTGAAAGAAAAAGAACTCTCAACCTATAAGACTACATCCAGCAAAAATATTTTTCAAAAAAGAAGACAAAATGCTTTTTCAGAGATATAAATGCTAAGCAAATTCACCAGCAGACCACCACTACAAATTAACATTTAAGTGTGAAGACAAAATAAGGACCATTCCAACAAATCTTTGACAGTTTCTCTCCAAAAGGTTACGAGAGGATAGTCTCCATCGTGAAGACAAATAAACTGAGGGAGGACAGTAGTATATAAGGAACTGTGCTGAGGAAAGAAATGTGTAAATCTTGGTAAGTCTAATAACTGTTTTAAAATATTTTTAATTAAAATCTGTAACTAAAATTCCAGATGCTACTAACATGGGAGAAATAGGGCAAGGGAAAACAAAGGAGGTTCTCCTCTGTCTATAGAGAGGCTACAAATACAGATTAATTCCAGGTATTAGAAAAACAAGCTGATGGGTGTTAAACATATACAGGGTAACCATTAAAAATTTTAACTATTTTTCTGTGATATTATTTCAAAGAAAAAAATATCCTAAGTTGGAATAATTATATTAATTAACTCATAAAGATATCACTTATGGACTTACAGTAGATCTAAGTCTAAAGAAAACATATTACCACACAATTGACCTATTTCCTACGTGAGCATGATGCTTCACGGGTGCTGAGCTGACAAACAATCACCATTTGTTCTGGGGACAAAAGGTGAAAAGGCATTTGTGTACCTCTGCAAGTCAAAACTATTAACTATTGAAATGATGGTCTAAAACTGTTAATATTTTCTTATGTACACGACTTAATTCAGTTAACGGGCATAATTAGAGGCTTTAAAATACTTTTGTTCCTAATTTGCTTTTGAGTAAATGCACAGTTACATGGATATTTACCCAAATGTTTATTTCCCATTTTTCTTCTACAATTCTTTGCTACTTAAAAGTATTTAAAACCAAAAGCATATTGGAAGAAAAAAGTAATGTAAGAACTTATTTATTTAATATAAATATCTGGGTTGCTATACCTACTTCAACTCTTTTAAAAGGAAGGATACAGCTACGAACTTACTCTCAATTAACCAAGGAACAATAGAATTTCACGCATGGCATAAAAGAAATAGCTGAAGAGAGGTTAAATGCTCTGCAAATGTTCAGAGGAAATGTTTGTAAAAGATTACGACTCTTGTCGTTTATACCTACCTTGTTCCAGACCTTCTCTTTGAATACTAACATGTTCAAAAATCTCAAAAACAAAATCCTACCATATGCCCCTCAGCCCGAGCCTTGTTCTGCCTCGCTTCCCGTCTTCGCTGTAGAAACTCTTCTACCTGCTTTGCTCTTTCCACAGCCAGCTGCCCCTTCTGCCTGAGGAATTTGGACAAACAGCAAAGTTAGAAATTCTGAACATTAAATATTTCAAAAAGTTTAAACTTATACTTATTCTACATATTTTCTTCAGAGATATTTGCAAAATATGAAGGCTGATATGAAAATCTTCCTCTGTAATAAAGAAATTGCTATACATATATTAGAATCTACCACTTAAATTGGAGACATTATTATTTTAAATAGGGGTAAAATCTACACTGCTATGTTCATTTAATCTATTCTACTTATAGACACATACAATGATTTTAGACTATACCTATAGAAAAATCTCAATAGTCTTCAAGTAGGTAAGCTTATTTCAGAACTCTGCATCAAATATATCAATCAGTATGAAAGTAAGATTAAAGCAGCAGAGTAGCAATTTCAAAGCTCATCAAAAATAATGAAGAGTTTATGTGAATTTTCAAAACTGCAGTAAAAAGTGAAGTCTGAATTCCTTGAAAATCACAACTATTAAAAAGAAAAATGGATAGATCAGGGGAAAAAACTAAAAGCACACTTATTTGTTTCCATCTTTTCCAATTACATTTCTGTATACTCCTCTAACAACTATGAGAGAATGTAAACATGTTGGGCTTAGACGACAACTAAAAAATATCAATGACATTTTGAACATCTAATGTATATTGTGTGGGACTTCCCTAACC
This sequence comes from Balaenoptera musculus, assembly GCF_009873245.2. NCBI lineage: Eukaryota > Metazoa > Chordata > Mammalia > Artiodactyla > Balaenopteridae > Balaenoptera > Balaenoptera musculus. Next base: position 2,376,613 of record NC_045790.1, read on the forward strand.
AGTGGCACAGTGGTTAAGAATCCGCCTGCCAATGCAGGGGACACGGGTTCGAGCCCTGGTCCGGGAAGATCCCCCATGCCTCAGAGCAACTAAGCCCATGCGCCACAACTACTGAGCCTGTGCTCTAGAGCCCGTGAGCCACAACTACTGAGCCCACGTGTCACAACTACTGAAGCCCGCGTGCCTAGAGCCCTCTGCTCCGCAACAAAAGAAGCCACCGCAATGAGAAGCCTGCGTACTGCAACGAAGAGTAGCCCCCGCTCACTGCAACTAGAGAAAGCCCACGCAGCAACAAAGACCCAATGCAGCCAAAAATAAATAAATAAATTTATAATATATATTGTGTCTGCTACCGTGTACTAAGAAAGATACAAAAATAAACAAAATCCACCCCCCATAAACAGAGAACTCATTGCATAGTATCAACTGCAGTAATTCTGTGAGTAAGGAAGAAAGATGAGAAAGTTATTGACTGCACTTCTCAGATACTGGCTACGAAGGCACACAAAATTCCTACAGCCTCTGTGATGGACCATAACTAAGTTACGTTCAGAAAAAGATATGAAATAATGCCTTCTCTCTTCCAGTAGATTTAAACACTTCTGATTTTCATACCCCAAACAGTCATTTCTTTTACATGTTTTGTTAACAATTACAGTTGACCCTTGAACAACACAGGTTTGAATTGTGTGGGTCCACAATGCGGATATTTTTCAACAGTAAATACTACAGCACTACATGTTCATGGTTGGTTGAATCCATGGATGCAGAGGAACCTCAGATATGGAGGGCTGACTATAAGTATATGCAGATTGACCCCCGTATTGTTCAAGGGTCAACTGTACTGAGACATGTAAGAATTTTAAATATGAAATTAAACAGCAGAAATTTAAAATCTGATTCACCATAAAGCTATGGAAGATAGTGGCCTGAGATTCATTTAACTTTCATAGTGCTTAAAAGATATTCTTGTGAAACTCCATCACTGGAATTTTCTAGGATTAGATAATCTCTAGAGCTGGTTCAGAGCCTTTCCTGCGTACTAATTTTGTATCCTGCAGCTTTACCAAATTCTTTGATGAGCTCTAGTAGTTTTTTGGTAGCGTCTTTAGGATTTTCTATGTACAGTATCATGTCATCTGTAAACAGTGACAGTTTTAGTTCTTCTCTTCCAATTTGGATTCCTTTCATTTCTTTTTCATCTCTGGTTGCTGAGGCTAGGAAAATCTCCTTCATATACTGGGTTGGTCAAAACGTTCATTTTTCTGTATGTTACAGAAAAACCTGAACAAATGTTTTGACCAACTCAATATATAGGCAAGGCTGTTATTCTGGTCTGCTATAGTCCCATTTATATAAGGCTGGGCCTAAAGACGACAGATAAACTTTCAGAGAGTATGACATTCAGATATGTCATCTGAAACTGTATATCTACTTGTAAGGCTCTTTTGAGGAGTCCTGGATGCTTATACCACCATATACAATTAGATAAAATCTCTGCTTTGTATCCTGACTGCACTGACTTCCTTTTCTATCCTTTATAAAAGTAAAACTTCTATAAAGTTTTTATGTTTGATTTCCCATTCTAAGATACTGAGTATCTCCAATGTTTGTCAGTCTGGGGCTCCAACTCACATATGTTAATTCATATTCACTGATTGATTTGATTCACTAAATCAAATAATTCAGCTGCACAGAAATATTTTACTAAGAACCTGATCATACACATAACAGCTTTGATTTAAAGAATGTTCACAGCATTTATGTAAATATAGTACTACCCGTTCTATTTATTTATGTAATCTATAAGTTTTGCTTTACTGAATAGTTTTTTCCTAACCTGGTTTAAATAAGCAGGTATATATAACTGGTTGCTTTCAATCACAAACTTAAAACCTGTAGTGATATTTGCTTACCATTATTTCTTTTTCCTTCTCATTTATTAAACAAATACTTATTGAGTGTCAACTATTTACCAATATTACATCTGTCTTTGAAGATATAAAATGTATAAAACAGAATTCCTGGAATGCAAGGTTGGTGCAACATATAAAAATCAACCAGAGTAATATACCTTATTAAAAGAATAAAGGACAAAACTAGTTTAATTGATTCTATGATTCCTTATAATATTTAAAAACCTATACTGTTTTCATTTTTCACATGCATTTCTGTTTCCTACTTAACACATACCAAAAAGAAGAACCCATTCTCATATTTTTATTCCCCTCTAAAGTAGTAAAACTGTACTGAATTGTGAGCACAAACTATATATGTGTGCAAAGCTCATAGGGATAGAGGAAATAGTCAATTAACTTCTTAATAGTCATTGTCTTCATTAAATGTTATTAAGAATTTATATGTGGGACTTCCCCAGTGGCTCAGTGGTTGAGAATCCGCCTGCCAATGCAGGGGACACGGGTTCGAGCCCTGGTCTGGGAGGATCCCACATGCCGCAGAGCAACTGAGCCCGTGCACCACAACTACTGAGCCTGAGTGACACAACTACTGAAGCCCACGCACCTAGAACCTGTGCTCTGCAACAAGAGAATCCACTGCAATGAGAAGCCCGTGCAATGCAACGAAGAGTAGCTCCCGCTCGCCACAACTACAGAAACCCTGCATACAGCAACAAAGACCCAACACAGCCAAAAATAAATAAATAAATAAAAGAATTTATATGTGTATACTCTGCTTTAGACAAATAGACTATATCTTTTGAGTTCCAAACTTATGCCACTTAAAATCAGTAGAACATTAATCTAGGTTAATAGTAAAGGAATGATTAATAGAAATACTATATAAGCCACAAATATACAGTAAGAAATTAGGAATCTGGAAAGTGAAATATGGAGACATTAAAATGGGTAAAAAAGAAATAATGAGACAAACTCTTTTTCATCCTGACAAGAGAAAAAAGGAAGTTATTTTCTTTCTTTTTCTTATACAAATGCATCAATAAATGGAAAGATCTGGGTAAGAATGGCTCAAACCTTTTACTAAGGGAAATTAAAAATTTTGAAAGATGACTAAAAATGGATTTTTTTAAGAGGTGAAAGCAACATAAAAATGGCAGCAATCTAGGTAGCAGAAATAATCCGAGAAATGAAAAATGAGTCAATATGGTTTAAGGTAGAAGAGTTGGGGTGGTATAAGTTTAATGAAATGAAAAAAGGATGTTGTGGCTGTATTCATTAAGCTTCCTCCTCTGTTTAAGTGGCATAATGTTGATCTGAGGAAACGGAATTGTTGTCAGCTTTACTCAAATGAAGCAATACAGAGGAAAAGACTTGGAAAAGTAAAAGCTCAATAAAATACAAATGTTTAGAGGCACTCAATGGTTTCATAAGATGGTCTCACGTGATTGAGGTTCTAATGTTAAAAGCTAACTGAATATAAGCTCACCAGTTGTAACAAACATACCACTCTGGTGGGGGACGCTGACAACGGGTATAGGGACAGCATGTGGGAAATCTCTGTACCGTCTCCCTCACCTTTGTGGTGAAGCTAAACTGCTGTAAAAAGTTAAAGTCTTTAAAAAAAAAAAAAGGTAACTAAGGTGTGTTATCAAGACATGGATATAAAAAGCAAAGTTAGACTAGCCAGAGTTACTGATAAAAAGGGAAGAAGAAAAATAATTAACACCATGAAAAAGTAAGAAGCAAATATGGGCTATCTAAAATATGAGGAAAAGATCATCTGAATGAGTCTTAGATGACTATAGATTTCAGTTTGCTGATTCGGTTTGAATCAGGGAAAGGAACTGACTACATATGACAGTAACAAACAAATTATAAAAACCAGAAGTTATGACAGTGTGGAGAAAATGCTCTATAATGCCAATGGTGCTAAAAAGTTCAACAAAAGAATAGGGAAGCAGCTGCATAGCGCAGGAAGATCAGCTCGGTGCTTTGTGACCACCTAGCGGGGTGGGATGGGGAGGGTGAGAGGGAGACGCAAGAGGGAGGAGATATGGGAACATATGTATATGTATAGCTGATTCACTTTGTTTTACAGCAGAAACTAACACACCATTGTAAAGCAGTTATACTCCAATAAAGATGTTAAAATTTAAAAAAAATCATAATATTCAAATTGGAGGAGACCCTGAGTATTAACTAATGCAACTTCTTGCTGAATAAAGTATTCTCATATTCCCATCTAAATATCCCTGACACATGGTCATTCAAACCCCTAGTTTAATACTTTCAGTTTGAGAGCACTGATTAAATCCCACAACAGCCCATCCACTAAACACACCTCATAATGGATGGAAATCTGCTTCTTTACTTCTAATCACCGTACTTCTACAATGTGGAAATACAAAGAAATCTAATTCCTCTTCTACAAGACAAGCCACCCAATTCTTCTGAACTTGTTCCTTTAAGCATGCTTTCTTTAATGGTAGCGAAATTTTCCCAGCTTCTCTAATTTTCCTCATAAAATGTTTCAAGCCTTAGTAAAGTCAATATGGCACAAAAGTTAAGTGAGTCATCTTTGGCACCAAACTGTCCAACTTCAACTCCCGGTTTTACTAATAAACAGTTATGTGGCCTTCAAGAAATTGGTTATTTATACAGTCATTTATCATATATCAATTGCTTAATCTATAAAACTAGGAATAATAATATGTGCCTTGTAGCAATGGTGATGACTAGATGAGCTAATAATAATCAACTCTCATTATTCCTGGTAGTTACGTTGTATAAAGTCACCGTGAATATGAATTAGCACATACTGAATGATTACCCCGAGGAGAATTACAGGGTTAGGCTCCTGACAGCCTCTTGCTACAACATTTTCGCCAATGGATTAATATACAACCTCGTTTTATGTGTGTTTCTGTTTAAAGACACCTTATTACACGGTCCATTCATTAACACTGAACTCTCGGCCAACAACACTGTAACTCACTCCTCAATGAAGCTTCTCTGATACAAATATTTCCTCCATGAGGAACACCACAGCCTTCCTGCACTTATGAACACCAGACAGCACTTCAGCACAAGGCATGAGGGCCATTTTAAGCAATGAAATCACCAACAAAATGCCCCAAAATGCAGAAAATGCAGCTGAGCAGACTATGAAAGTACATTTGTTCATGAGCGCTGAAACAGGAAAGCAGAGCTGGCCTTGCTCCCGCTCAGCTGGGACTTGCGCACTGGGTAACTCAAAGTCCCTGGGGCTCTGCACATGCCCAGGAACAACGGTGAAGGGACTGGGAGTGCTGATGTGCGGCTACACATGAATTTTAGCAAGCAGGCAAATCCACAAGCACACAATCCACAGGTAGCGGGGACCGGCGAGGCATGTAAATCCCTCCGCGGTGGTCTTGGGACAGAGTACGCAACCCAGCAGCAGCTCCTATGTTTATGTCACTATCATCATCCTCATCATCACCATCCTCATGGGCACACGCTTTGTCAATATTCTGTTGTGTGACCAGTAGTGAATATAGTGAAAACTTCATTTCCTCCATTATTTTAATTTAAAATTTTATATTTTTCAAAAACTTCTTTAGCTCCTAAATGGTACTAGTCAGGGGGCAATAAAATGGGCACAATCATATACTGTTAGACTCAGCATAAATTGGCACAGCTTCTGTAGAAAGACAATTAGTAGTATTTAGTTAACAAATTTAGTTAAATTTAATTTCATAAATTCAATAAATTTAGTAATATTTCTTTCTAGAGCCTTCATAAAGAACATAACAGAGCAACTCCTTTAATCCAGGAACTACCCTTCTAAGATTGTATTCTACAGAAATAATGAGAAATAAAAAATATGTTCAAAACAGTGTTCAAAAAAGTGAAAAATTACAATGTATTATATTAGAGGATTTGCTATATAAACTGTAGCTAACAGCACTGGAATCAAATACAGACATCAAAAATCCCATGAAAATAATTTTTAGCATGGGAAAATTTTTATGGTAAAAATGTTAAATAAAAACAGATACCAAAAAAAAAAAAAAGAAACTCCAGCAGATAAAACTTTGTGCATGATTTGATCTCCTCTAACTATAGAAAAAGAAATATGAACAAAAGATGCAAGAAAATAGACCACAGTCTTCATAGTGACTGCCTTGCAGGATGAGCAGTGATTTCTTCTCCTGTTTCTAACACCCGCTGATACCTTCCAATATTTCTAAAGCTAACCTATATCACCTTGGTAAGCAGAAAAACAAGACAAAAAAGCCACTTGCGACTTTCCTTCAGGTTTTCTTTTTCCTTGAGCGAAAGGGAGAGAAAAAAGAGGTCTGAACATTTGGCTGAGAATCCTAAGTGAAAGGGGGACGACAGGATGGTTAGCTGCCAGTATTTTAAAATCAGGAAATATGTGAGCTTTCTTGACTTCAGCAAAGGAAACAGCATTAAAATGGAACTTGAGGGTTAAAGGAAGAAAAATAAATAAATAAATAAATGCCTTTGAATAAAGCAAAACACTGGCATGCAAAGACGACACTTAATGAACATTACAGTACATGACTCTTTTTGAATTATGGTTTTCTCAGGGTATATGCCCAGTAGTGGGATTGCTGGGTCGTATGGTAGTTCTATTTTTAGTTTTTTAAGGAACCTCCATACTGTTCTCCATAGTGGCTGTATCAATTTACATTCCCACCAACAGTGCAAGAGGGTTCCCTTTTCTCCACACCCTCTCCAGCATTTATTGTTTGTAGATTTTTTGATGATGGCCATTCTGACCGGTGTGAGGTGATACCTCATTGTAGTTTTGATTTGCATTTCTCTAATGATTAGTGATGTTGAGCATCCTTTCATGTGTTTGTTGGCAATCTGTATATCTTCTTTGGAGAAATGTCTCTTTAGGTCTTCTGCCCATTTTTGGATTGGGTTGTTTGTTTTTTTGATATTGAGCTGCATGAGCTGCTTGTATATTTTGGAGATTAATCCTTTGTCAGTTGCTTCGTTTGCAAATATTTTCTCCCATTCTGAGTGTTGTCTTTTCGTCTTGTTTATGGTTTCCTTTGCTGTGCAAAAGGTTTTAAGTTTCATTAGGTCCCATTTATTTATTTTTGTCTTTATTTCCATTTCTCTAGGAGATGGGTCAAAAAGAGAAAAACAAATACCGTATGCTAACACATATACATGGAATCTTAAAAAGAAAATGGTTCTGAAGAACCTAGGGGCAGGACGGGAATAAAGATGCAGATGTAGAGAATGGACTTGAGGACATGGGGAAGGGGAAGGGTAAGCTGGGACGAAGTGAGAGAGTGGCATGGGCATATACACACTACCAAATGTAAAACAGATAGCTAGTGGGAAGCAGCCGCATAGCACATCAGCTCGGTACTTTGTGACCACCTAGAGGGGTGGGGTAAGGAGGGTGGGAGGGAGACGCAAGAGGGAGGGGATATGGGGATATATGTATACGTATAGCTGACTCACTTTGTTATACAGCAGCAACTAACATAACAATGTAAAGCAACTATACTCCAATAAAGATGTTAAAATAAATAAATAAAAATTAAAGAAAAAATGTGTACCAAATATTAAAAGATAGGCTGTCTTAGAATAATTTCATATCACACCAGATTGCAAACAAATGAGTCCTTGTACCAAGGTGCATTGGTAATTCCTGGATATGAATGACATTAAAATGAAAGTACTGATTGAGAGGGCAGACCCATTGAATTCTCCAGGCTCGATATACAGCTTGCTTCATTGTTAATGGCACTTGTGTGTCCACACAGTTGGAGAAACAGACTCCTGTTCATTTGTTGCTTTCAGTATGGAATACTTTATACCAATAAATTTTAAAATGTTAAAAAAAAGACAACACTTAAGTGTGATGGAGTAGGAAAAGTTATTGATCTACGACAGTGGAAAAGGATTACAAAACATACGTAAATATGAGACAGTGGGTATTAGCAAGTATGAAGTTAGGAGCATATCACACACACAGTAGTTGAATTCTTCTCTTACCAATGATTACTAGCTACAAAAGATAAGGGCATTTTTATTCTTACAGCAATATATAATTATACTAGTTTTTTGTTTTTGTTTTTTTAAATTTAAAAAAAATTTTTTTAATTTTTTTTAATTTTTGGCTATGTTGGGTCTTCGTTTCTGTGTGAGGGCTTTCTCCAGTTGCGGCAAGTGGGGGCCACTCTTCATCGCGGTGCACGGGCCTCTCACTGTTGCGGCCTCTCGTTGCGGAGCACGGCTCCAGACGCGCAGGCTCAGTAGTTGTGGCGCACGGGCTTAGTTGCTCCGCGGCATGTGGGATCTTCCCAGGCCAGGGCTCGAACCCGTGTCCCCTGCATTGGCAGGCAGACTCTCAACCACTGCGCCACCAGGGAAGCCCTATAATTATACTAGTTTGAAAGCTTTTTATTATTTTTCTTTTTCATTCACAAGGAGTTTGCAGGAGAAGCAAATCCTTCAAATGTGTTTTAACTGGCTGATTTGTCAACACGATTAAACTTGCTTCTTTCCTAATTTAACCTACTGGAGTGTATACCTTAGCAGGATCTGAAAATAAAATAAATAAATTTGACTTCTTAATATTAAACTGTAAAACGAACATACTGAAAGAAGAAAGAGCTGTAAAGCTGCCCTCACGAGACAGAATGGCTTGCTGACCAAGGCAGAGTTGTGTGAAAGCTGGTTATACTAACGTTACACATAAAAGCCCTAGGGTGAGGACAGCGGTAGAGGCACAGTGGTACCGATGGCAACAGTGATGGGGGTGCCCGAGAAGCTCCCCGAGGAGCCGTCCGAGCAGCAACCGAGGGGCTGTCCGGCTCACAGCTCAGGCCTCACGTGGAGGCCCACGGCGGGATGTGAGAGCCGCCGCCCAGACCACAGCCAGCTGAGGCTCGGAAGAGCGTGGTGATCAGCCTGGGTACGTCCCCTAGCCGGTGGTCACTCATCACTAAGTTTCCAACAGTTGTCAACAACATAAAGAAATGACTAATATAATTTTCACAAATCCAAATTTATTTAATCCCAAAGGGTAATCTGTATTGTAAGATTGTGTCACCCTACTTTTTTCACATTAAAATGTTCATTCTTTTACCAAAGGATGGAATTAGGGCTGAGAAACTTTTTTTTAAATGAGCTTACTTGGCAAATTAAAAGTTGGAAGTCCTCAATCAGGTCTCCAATTTTATTTTATTTTTCATTTTATAGACCTGGTAAGTGCCTGTCAACCTAAACCAAGGCCAGAAGAGTAAGCAGGAATTAAGCAGGCAGAAATGTAGGCCGAGGGAGTAGCAGGTACACCGGAACAAGGACGAGGAAACCACGTCCTTTAAGTCTGCGCTCCCAGAGCTCTGGAAACGAAGAGCAGAAGACAAGGCCATGGAAGCACACAGGCCTCCAAGAGACCTGCAGGCCATTCAGGGGCTGCAATTTGATCCAAGAGGCAATGAAAGGTCATTAGTTCAACTTTTTAGTGTATGCTATTTACAAACCTTTCCCAAGGGTATATTTATTTGGTCAGATAATTTTTCAGACTCAAAACTACATCAAATTCCCATTAAGTTTTCTCTAAATCAAGTTAGTTGTAGCTATGGTCTACTGAGATTATTTTGTTTCCTGATCAATCATACAACATATCTACTATTTCTTTCTACTTTATGTCTTCTGGAAATATGACTATATCCTTTGAATGTTTTTTCTATGTCCTCTTTAAAAATGGAGATTAGTTACAGGAGGACACACTTCTAAAACTTTTTTAATTTGGACATCAAAATATTAACCAGCATCCTCTGAATATAATTCTTTAACCAATGACTAATCCACCTAACAAGTTTTACTTATATTTCTTCACCATGTCTACACTGAGACACCCTGGCAACAGTATCTTGCTGAAGTTTATATACCCTACTAGGTATCTAAGTAACTTTTTCACAATGCCTCTAAGGCCAACAGAAATACCTAGCAGTCCCATTCATTAAATAGTTAGGTCAAAACTGCTTAACAGTATGGTCTACACTTTGTCCAACAGATGTAGTTACGTTTCCCTCACAACTGTAAAATATCCAAGGCACTGTGATGCTCCCAGTTGCCTCAGCACACAGTTTGAGAACTAGAGCTCTAGCCTACAACCCTAAGAAGAAATAAAGGCTGTATCTGACAAAATCCATTCTCTGTGAATTTATGCTGCATTGCAGTGATGACTGCTTCCTTTTAAGATGTTTGCAGGCTCTACTTTTAATCTTGCCTGGGATGAACATGAAAAAAACTAGTCTAGTTTATAGAATCTGACTTTTGAAAATTATATGATACTTGATGATCTCCAGTTTGCTACCAATTCTTCCATTTTCTACATCCTCAGATAAAACCAAAATAAATTCAATGAATATATATGAAAGTTCATTCGGTATTTGGTATCATGTTTAATCTTTAAAATATCCAAAATTTTAAAATTTTATAACCAACTAAACCAATAACCGTTCTGCCTGTTCACTAGTAGTATCTCAAGAAGCTGCGAAGTCCTTACAATGGTGCTCGAGGAGCTGAACTCTACACTCAGACGGACTTAGTTTAAATCCTACCACCGCCGCTTACTAGAGGCCTGATCATACACAGGTTTTAAATCTCTGCAGGTCCTAATTTCTTCATCTTATTAAAAGGGTGATATCTAATTCAAAGGGATGCTGTGATGAGTAAATATAACTTGGTATATAATAAGTATGCAATAAATAATATCCATCATCAATAATAAGTTCAAAGCAACATAAGAAAAGGTATGCTATATGTTTGAGTACTACTAAGCCCCCCAAAGTTAGCAGAAAGGAAATGATAAATGATCTCACAATCACAAGTGACTTAAAAGCTGAAAATTAAAATATTGAAACTATATCTGATGTTCAAACAAAGACTTAATGGAAGCTGTGTTCTAGTGGAAGAAGTAACTGAGATACACAGCCATTGAAGACAATATGAAACTCAAGTGTAAATCTATGTGAACACTTCAAGGTTATATGGGAGCCTGATACAAATGGACCAAACTAGTCCAGTACTCGTCACTCCAACTGTGAAGAACCAAGAAACCTTATGGAAGATGAACAGTGTGAAGAAGCAAAACATAGTTTTCCCTATTTTCTTAATACTATACACATTTATTTTAGGAAATCTGATTAAAATTAAACAAAAAAAAGCCATACAAATTATATAGTAGAAAGGTCAATAATACCAGAGGATAAAACCCCATGCAAAAATCTTCTTTACCATTTCATAAAAAACATGCATATGTGGAAGTCTGTGGCCCTCTTTTCTCAAAAATGGGAAGTATTTACAGTTAGCTTAACACTTCAGGCTACTGTACATAATTCATACTGTTAATTTATATTCACCTCAATTATTTACCTCTGCTCAGCTACCTTTTAATAATCTTTTATAATTGGGAGAGCCATAAAGAGTTTTATCACACTCAAAAGTATTCTCTGTAAAATGACAAATTAAATTTTCACAAAATGATATCTGCTCTTCCTTAACTGGAACGTTCTTATGGAAGAAATGGGAAGATCTAAAAAAACACATATGCATACTTTAAAAAAAGGAACTATGCAAATTAGAACTATTGACTGCAACCATATTAAATTAATTAACGGAAGAAAAGAAAAAGAGCCAATGAACAGGACCACAGTGAGCCATCAATCAGAGATGAACATGAAGAGAAAACGACAAAGAGGAAAGTGGGGTTCTACGTAATGAGGAAAAGGAAGACCCAAAAGCATGTCTTGGAGTTCTGCATAGAATGTAATTCCATTTTAAATATATTCTGACTTATTTAAAGCAAGTGGATAAAGTTATTACAACCATATGTTGGTTCAAAGTTATCGCATGTTCCTTTAAATAGTATGTTCAGCCTATAACATATATAAGCTACAAAAATTAGGCTGAAGAGCTACATGTTTCCCACATGTAATCAAGGGCCAAATTTGCACATAAGAAAACGACTGCATCCAGAAGGCAACAAGTATCGTGCGTATGATGGAGAAGACACCCAGAAGGTGTCGGTGTAGGCCGTACATGACAGGACAAGTTCACATGCAAGGGCGAGTTTACGGATCATCACAGTCCAACCTGTTTATACCGGCTTGTTTAGACACGGTCTTCACTCTTTTCCAAGTTTTTCTAAGAGCATCGGCATCAGAGGAAGGGTGATGACCTGCAGCCCCCTTGGGAAATCCTGGATGTGCTCCAGGTGGGATTCCTCTGCCAATAAATATGCACGATGACTTCCATTACTTTCTCTAAAGCAAAGCACAAGCAACTTCTGCAGAACACGCCATACCTTTCTGGAAGCCTTCGGCCACGGATTTCTCCCTTCCACTTAGCTTCATTATCTTCTGCTCTCTGTTGCTGCATCTGATCAAAAATGGCGTGGTAATGTTCATACTGTCCTCGAGAAGAAAACGATGATGGAGCCACAGCCCCTCCGCTGCCAAAAAGGGGAGCCTAGGAATCAAATAAAGAGCTCTCACATGCCTGTCTCACAAGACCTTAGGTCTGTACTACCCTCAAAAGAAAAAAGTAAATTTCAACACTTGACTCTTAAAAAGCAATTACCTAATTTAACATGTTTTCCTACTATATTATAACCATTAGCAATCAAAAACTAGTATACTTTGTTACTAACAATAAAGCTTAATTCAATGTAACAAACTAAAATATAAACTGTCACTAAATTTATGTAACTATGAAAAAACTTGGTCTTAATTAACAAGTTTTGAAACAAGTTTCTAGTATACATTTCATGTGATCCCATCCTATTAAGTTTAAATATGCATAGCTTATAAATAAAACAGAGACCGCTTTTGTAACACTCAAAATTACACCTAACGAAAACATACGGCACTTAACATACCCCAAATCCAATTCAACAAGCAATGGTGATATAAACACCACTGAAACATACTCTAGGTGTAAATAAAAGAAGCAAAACAACGTACCTATCCTTAAGCAGTTGACAAACACACTGGGAAACAAAGTATAAAGCTTGAAAAACATTTCATTTCCTGTAGTAAATGAGTGGCAATAGGCACACTCTAAAGTAGTAAATACGGAGCAAATTTACAAAATAGAAAAAAAAAAATTATGAGAAATAAAAATTCCAAAAAAAAAAAAATCACTGGAGAAAAATATTATTCAACCCAGCCTTGAAAGCAATGTAACAAAGAAAGAGTAAATGATTAAATATGAACCATGGTATTAAAGTAAAACAAAGTAAAAATAAGCACTGGAGGTATATGTTTAGGTGTCGGCAGTAGGGGGAAAAAGGACACAGGAAGACGTAAGAAGTTAACTAGAAAGAAGGCAGATAGGGAGTGTTATATTTGGTCCTAAAAGGTCATCACAGGTAACTGCCCTCAGCCTGGGTGTGTGAGTTCATAGAATAAACAATAGAAAGCATACATACATTTTTTAGCAGGAAAGTGCACTCAGAGTTTCTAAGAAGGTCGGTGGGACTTCCCTGGTGGTGCAGTGGTTAAGAATCCGCCTGCCAATGCAGGGGACAAGGGTTCGAGCCCTGGTCCAGGAAGATCCCATGTGCTACGGAGCAACTAGGCCTGTGCACCACAACTACTGAGCCTGCACTCTAGAGCCCGCGAGCCACAACTACCGAAGCCCGCACTCCTAGAGCCCGTGCTCCGCAACAAGAAAAGCCACTGCAATGAGAAGCCTGCGCACCGCAACGAAGAGTAGCCTCCGCTCACCACAACTAGAGAAAGCCCGTGTGCAGCAACGAAGACCCAACGCAGCCAAAAATAAACAAACAAATAAATAAAGTTAAAAAAAAAGGTCAGTAAGTCAAATTACGCATGATAAGCAAGAATAAGAGAGAGAACAAAGTAGAGGAACTAATTAGAAGGCTTGCTGCACTGATACCAAGCCAAGAAGCCAAGAAGCCTGCGAGCAAAGAAAGGCAATCAGAGAAGAAGTCAACGGTGAAGGGAGCTGTCGGTTCTCTGCTGAAATAACAAAGGATGAAGGCAAAGGCATAGGACGCAGCCTCAGAACACACGCACCCAAGCGCATGGAAAACTCACAGAAAACAGAGATGTCAGGATGAGAGTTGAGTAAGTGTAGAATGTTGCAGAGGTCAGGGGGCAAGAACTGCACTGCAAAGAGGAAATAGGAACCTCAAAGGCAGAGGCCAGCAGCACCAAAAGGAAGACAAAGTGACGTGACTCAAGTGGAGGGGCAGCGCTCAAACGCGGATGAGAGCAGAAGCCAGAACACTGCCAGGAAAGGGAGAAGAGCTTCCAGGTGACGACATCCTGAGCAAGAAGTCTGGCTAAGGAAAATACGAGAACCAAATAAAAGGCATTTCAGTGTACCCAATGAGGTAAAACTTGTGTTAACATCTTGACGCAAGAATTGCGTACAGTATTATAAGAAAGCCTGTTTTTTAAAAAATCAGCTCAAGATAAAAATAGAAAACTGATTCAAGATGCTTGAATAGCAAGAGATTAAAGTTGCTAGAAATAGGGAAGATACCTCATTAGGCAGGAAACTCCATCAAGGTGATTTTTATATACATTTTCAAAATGTGCATCTCAGGGCAAGATTATCAGAATCACAATTCTGGTAAAAGGTGGTCATACCTCCTACGAGACTGGTTCCTCGAGTTTAGTCTGGCACTAATATCATCTTAAGTTTGAGTGTTCTAAGGTTTCTCTTTAGCAAAATCAAATGTATGTACATATCTCTGAAGATACCTATACTCAAAATAATGCTGATAACACTGTACTAGAATACTGAAGCAATAGGATCTTTTAAACATGACTTTATTCACCAATTATAAGCGCAGGTTGATGTTCTGACAAATACAGACACTCTTGGAACCACTACCACAATCGAAAGCATATCCATCACCCCAAAAGGTCCCTCATGTTCCTTTGCAGCCAACACCCCCTCCTTCCAGCAAACACTGATCTGCTCTCTGTCACAGAAATTGGATTTGCCTTTTCTTATCATTTCATATAAATGGATTCATACAATATGTACTCTTGTGCCTGGCTTCTTTCACTCAGTATGCTTTTGATTGACCCATGTTGTTGCATGTATTAATAGGCTATTCCTTTTCAATGCTGAGTAGCATTCCAATATATTGTCAAACAACAGATACACTCATATATAATGGTTATCTATATAATCAAACTATATATGTGGAACATTTCATAATTTTTCTAAAAACACACTTTCATAAGAGATACATCAAAAATGGATAAAGCATTGAAAATCAACTACAATTTTGAAGAAGAAAAAAATACCTATCAGAAGAATCAAAAAAAAAAAAAGAAAAAATGGATAAAGCAAAAAGTCCCAGATTTTGCAGATACTAAGTAATCAAGGACAGTAGGTTATTTATACTGTGCATGTCTTGGTATTTAGAAGTATATAATAATAGAATATTAACTTTGAAATATTTCCCTTAATGTTTAGTTTTTGTTTTATCTTTATTTTGGGGAATCTCCTTAATTTGATTCACATTTTTACTGAGCTTCCAGGTCCTTATCAACTGTACAGAAATCAAACAGCTGAAGAAGTTAAATATTTCAAACCTCATGGGGAATAAGTACAGAAACTAACATAGACTTTGCTTTACGTCATGGAAAATAAATTGTTTTATTAATCCTCACAGAAAGCAGTATAGAAGTTTATGAAGCAAACCAGAAACCTATTAAGCACATAGTATCTCACACTGTTGAGAAACTATAATCAAACATTGATAAAACTGGACTTTGGGATTAAATATGGCTTTAGACATCATAGGGAAAAAAAGTGCTTTACTGCATAAAGAAGATATACGCAAAGGGAGAAGAAAAAATAATCAAATTCTCAACACTAATCATGGACTGATATAAAATGCTTGACAAGATCTGAGGGCCTGCACTTTGGTAAGATTTTACTGTCTAATCCTATAAGATATGGAGTTAGTTATTTTAGAATGGGCCAAATTCTGTCTGAGTCATTCCTTATCACTCAGGAGGTTAAAAGTTCAATTTCACAGTAAATTGGATAGTACAGTACAAAAATAGTAAAGTACAATTTTAAAGATAAAATTGTATTACTAAAAACTGTATAAGTCTATATTAATACAGAATTAGAAAAAGTGACTCCTACTGGGTTATTGATATGTGATACGAAAAATGTGTCATCTCAAGACACTGAAATACAAACCAAGAAAGCCAGGGCAGAACATGTATGCCTACATAAACAGATAAATTTTTACTCAAATCATATCTTTCGGGGAAAAAGAAACAAGTAAGAATGGTAATCATTTCAACTTAAATATCTACTGGGAACCTAAATACCAAGTTTACTGAGCATGGTCAGGCGAATTCACAGTTTAAAGACCTTAAGTAACAGTTGATTGGATGATACAAATTAAAACTGGTAATACAGAGGAATAATAGTACGTATTCATTTTTTATTGGTGTGTCATGAAGTACCACAAACTCAGCAGCTTACGACAGACCCATCTGTGGTCTCAGGAGTCTGGGCATGGTTAGCAGGGTCCTCTGCTCGGGCTCTCACCAGGCAGAAATCAAGGTGTCAGCCAGGGCTGCCACCCTCATCTGAGGCTCAGGATCCTCTTCCAAGCTCATTGGTTCCTGGCAGAATTCACCCCCTTGTGGCTGTCACGGCTAAGGTCACTACATTCTTGCTAGCTGTTGGTCAGAGACCACTATCAGCTCCCAGAGGACACCTGTGCTTCCCTGCCACATGAACGCATGCTTTTTCCCAGGCCAGCAGAAGCTGTCTCTCTGACCTTCTCCCTTCCAGGCTGCTATGAGGGAGGCTTATAAAATAGTGACGTGACCACAGGAGTGGCTACCTCATCAGCAGGGCCATACAACACAGCCTGACCAAGGGGCTGCGACACACCCTGTTCACAGGTTCCCCCACGCTCCAGTGGAGGGATAACATCAGGCCTGACCCCTGGAGTCAGGAATTTGGGGACCACCTTAGAATTCGGCATGTAAAGGATGCTATGAGGGCAAAAGAAGAAACACAAGATTCAGACTGGCAGAGCAAGGAAAGGAAAAGGAGCTTAACAGGTGAGTCCTTGCAGGCCAAGCTCGGACACTGCTCTTGAAATTTCCTTCCTTCCCTCCTTCCCTCCTTCCTTCCTTCCTTTCTTTCTTTTTTTAAATGAAGAAATTAAGGCTCAGAAAAGTTAAGTAACTTGCCCAAGGTTGTACAGTGTGGATCTGCCCAAAGGAAACGTCTGAATTAACTTACATAGGTAAATGGCTGGTTAGGTCACTGGTTACCTAGGTAAATGCCTGGAGGTAGGAGTGAGAGTGAGGAGGGACGGAGGGTGCTTTCAGGTAAAGAGAAACACGAGTGTCAGGACGTAGCTCCAGCAGGCCACACACAGGGGGAAACTGCAGTACGGTCCTTAGCTCAGCACGACTAGAGCGCACAGCGCTGCGCGGTGGGACCAGGATGAGCGCGGAGAGACGGGCAGGGCCCGCTTAGTACGGGTCTTCTGAAAACGGAATCTCAGGTCTGTGTGAAGCTACAGGAGGACTTTAGGCAGAGTGGAGACAAACTATTTGATTCTAAAAAGACGCCTCAGGCAGGAATGGCGTATCACACCCTTCACAGCAAACTTCTTATGCAATTTTAACAGTGTCACATATTAGTTATCAGTACAAATTACATACCAAATACGTGCAGGAAAACTAAGGAGTCATAACAGACGCTGAAGAACTCTAGTAAAAAGTAAGTGTATCCCCCCAAAAAGCCAGTTGTACACCTTATCAAGAGCAGGGGGAAACTGGAGGAAAAGCAGTAGTGTAAGTGCACTGGCACCAAAGGCCTACCTTCATTTCACCGCTTCCACCAGCACTCAGCACGTTTCTCCATCCTTGTTCCCTGGCCCTATTTATTTTCTCCAACTTTTGGGGAAAAGAAACAAAAAAACAAAACACCATTTCAAATATTTAGTATAAAGTACATGAAATACATTTAGAAATAAAATGGAATCAGTGTATCCCTTTAAAAAAAAAAGGGTGGTGGGGACTTCCCTGGTGCCGCAGTGGTTGGGAGTCCTCCTGCCGATGCAGGGGACGCGGGTTTGATCCCTGGTCCGGGAGGATCCCGCGTGCCGCAGAGCGGCTGAGCCCGTGAGCCACAGCTACTGATCCTGCACTCTAGAGCCTGCGAGCCACAACTACTGAGCCTGCAGGCCTAGAGCCCGTGCTCCGCAGCGGGATAGGCTACTGCGATGGGAAGCAAGTGCACTGCGGCGAGGCGTGGCCCCTGCTTGCCGCAGCTAGAGAGGACCTGTGTGCAGCAACGGGGACCCAACGCAGCCAGGGAAAAAAAAAAAAGGCGCATGTGTAGGAGGCAGTGCAGCATACCGGGGAAACGGACCATCCTCTTACCCTTTCCTTTTCTTGCCTTTTCATCTGTTCAGCCTTCATTAAACTAATCTGTAACAAGTTTTAAAGACAAACTTTTTAGAACTCTTCAAACTATTATCCTCTCCAACTTGGCAGGGGAAAAAAGTAAGAGCGAAATAACTACCTGATCCTTTTGTTTCCTTTCTTTTTCATTCAATTCCAGCCTTCTCTTCCTTGCTGGTTCCTTAAATAAAAAAAGAACATTTTTTATCAATAATAAATACTACTTCTTCTAGTTTCATCAGTAAAGCTAGCATACCAATGGTAGATGTATGCCCAGGGAGGTTAAAAAACAGAAATAAGTTAGAGGTATTTGAAAGAAATAAGGAGGAAAGGTTTGGAGGTTTTATAAGATTTGTTTCTTTTTTTATAATTATTTTTACAAAGCTTTAAAATAAGCAGACAGATGTCTTTATACCTCAAACAGTTTCCTCCTTTCTTCTCCAGGATTCACTTTCTTCACTGGACTTTGATGGGCCTGGACAAAAAGTAAAACTACAAATTAGATAAGGATTTTGAAAAATTCAAATGCATGGAAATTTAAAACAGGAAAAAATGTAAAGCCAATACTGCCATAACTGTCTTTCAAAATATACTATCCCTGGGGCTTCCCTGGTGGTGCAGTGGTTAAGAATCTGCCTGCCAATGCAGGGGACATGGGTTCGATCCCTGGTTCAGGAAGATCCCACATGCCCGCGGAGAAACTAAGCCCGTGCACCACAACTACTGAGCCTGTGCTCTAGAGCCCGCAAGCCACAGCTACTGAGCCCGCGTGCCACAACTATTGAAGCCAACGCGCCTAGAGCCTGTGCTCCGCAACAAAAGAAGCCACCGCAATGAGAAGCCTGCACACCGCAACAAAGAGTAGCCCCCGCTCACAGCGATTAGAGAAAGCCCACACGCAGCAATCAGAGAAAGCCCACGCACAGCAATGAAGACACAATGCAGCCAAAAATAAATAAATAAAATAAATAAATAAATAAATTTAAAAAAATTTTTTTAAATAAATAAAAATAAAGTCACCTATAAAAAAGTAGATAAAGGACATACACAGAGGTTAGCAAAAATAAAGGAAACAGCCAGTAACTACCACCCAGGTCAAGGCACAGAATACTGCCAACACGCAGAAGCCCTCCACCAGTGAGGCAGCCACCATCCCGACTTTACTAATCACTATCTTGCTTGTCTTTATGGCCTTGCCAATTATGTGTGCCTTCCTAAGCAATACAGTTTAGTTTGCTGTGTTCTGAGTTGTATATTAATGGAATTACACAATATATATTCCTTTGTATCTCACTTAACTGTTGCTCAACATTGTTTTCAGAATCGTCCATGTTATTATTTGTATCTGCATTTGTTTTCTTCATTGATAAGTAATACTCCATTGATGTTGATTCCTTTCTTGCATAGTTATCTTGCACTTTTCTCAGCAGGTCTATTCTAAAGTATTTGAGAATTGGGAGATTGGGATTGACATATATACACTAATATGTATAAAATAG
The DNA here is from genome assembly GCF_009873245.2 of Balaenoptera musculus. NCBI lineage: Eukaryota > Metazoa > Chordata > Mammalia > Artiodactyla > Balaenopteridae > Balaenoptera > Balaenoptera musculus. Next base: position 2,396,512 of record NC_045790.1, read on the forward strand.
ATAACTAATAAGAACCTGTGTATAAAAATAAAATAAGGGCTTCCCTGGTGGCGCAGTGGTTGAGAATCTGCCTGCCAATGCAGGGGACACAGGTTCGAGCCCTGGTTTGGGAAGATCCCACATGCCACGGAGCAACTAGGCCCGTGAGCCACAACTACTAAGCCTGCGCGTCTGAAGCCTGTGCTCCGCAACAAGAGACTGCGATAGTGAGAGGTCCGCACACCGTGATGAAGAGTGGCCCCCACTTGCTGCAACTAGAGAAAGCCCTCACACAGAAACGAAGACCCAACACAACCAAAAATAAATAAATAAATAAGCCTACACCTTTAAAAATAAATAACATAAATAAAATTCAAAACAAATAAATAAAAAATAAAATAAAATAAAGTATTTGAGGGAGTCTGTCACTATGTCTCTCCATTTCCTTTTCTGATTATTCATTTTTGCATGCTGAACTTCTATCAGGCCACTTTACTGAATTCATTAATAGTGTTCTGCTGCTTCACTAGGATTTTCCACATAGGGAATCATATCATCTGTAAATGTCTGTTTTCTCTTCTCTCCCAGTATTTATGTTTCTTATTTCTTTCTCTTTTTAATTACATTAGCTAGGCTTTGGAATAACATTAAATAATAGCAATCATTGCAAACATCCTTGTTTTGCTCCTAACTTTAATGTAAATGCTTCCAATTTTTCAGTATTATGTATAATGCCTGACATGGGTTTCTAGTATATATAACTGTGTCATGTTAAGAACTTTCCCCTCTATTTCTTGAATGAAAGAAATTTGGATTTTTAAAATTTATTTATTTATTTATTTATGGCTGCGTTGGGTCTTCGTTGCTGCGCGCGGGCTTTCTTTAGTTGAGGCGAGCAGGAGCTACTCTTCGTTGCGGTGCACGGGCTTCTCCTTGAGGTGGCTTCTCCTCTTGTGGAGCATGGGCTCTAGGCACGTGGGCTTCAGTGGTTGTGGCATGTGGGCTCAGTAGTTGTGGTGCATGGGCTCTAGAGCGCAGGCTCAGTAGTTGTGGCACATGGGCTTAGTTGCTCCACAGCATGTGGGATCTTCCTGGACCAGGGCTGAAACCTGTGTCTCCTGCATTGAGAGGTGTATTCTTAACCACTGCGCCACCAGGGAGGTCACTGGATCTTTTTTAAAAACCATTTTATTGAGGTACGATGGACATACAAAAAGTTGTACATGTTTAATGTATACAACCAAAGAAGGTTTTTTTTTTTTAAAAAGTGTTAAATTCTACTGAACTTTCAGTATCTACTGAGATCATTTATGTATGATTTTCTCAACTTACTAATGAAGTGAAATTAACCAGTTTCCTACTGTTGAACCATCCTTGCATCCCGAAATGTATCCTATTTAATAATTCTTAAATCATTCTTTTGATAAATGATTTGAGTTTTTGAAAAACTTCTTTTAGGATTTCTGCATGTGTGCTCGTAAGTATAACTGACCCATGGATTTCTTTCTTTTTTTATCCTGGGCTAGCTACTTAATTCTGTGAGCAATGTTAAGCCTACTGTATGATCAGTTTTTCAAACCGTTCAAAATACAATTCTATATACCAGAAAAGATTAAAAGTATTTACAGGAAACTCTAGTTATTTATCATGAACCAATTCTAAATTTTTCAGCTACCTTAGGAAAAAATGAATATAAAAAGAAACACTGTACAAAATTATTTACCTATGTTGGGTTTCAACTCAAAGGAAAGCAAATGCTACTTAAAAAAAATTATTTCAGTGGTCATTTACATTATTATTAAAATAATTCAGCATTTGATTATATCATTAGAGTGTCTCCACTAACAATTCCATTTCAATAGCAGCTGTATTTTGGCAAAAGTCAATGTTATGAAATTACTCTCATATACCACTTATTGCTTCAACTTCCTAAATTTTGTAAAATGACCATAACGGATAAGCACTAAAATTCTAAATGCAAATTCAGAATATTACAAAATAAATATGACCCACAATCAATATGAAATTAATATAATTAATTCCAGAAATATATTACTGTTAAGATATTATATAGCTCACAACACATAAAAAAGAACTAGAAAGGCACCAAAAGTTTCCTTTCACTAAAAAAAAAAAATTCAAAAAGATATTTAAAGTTTCTGCTTACTTTAGAAAGCAACATGATACATAATTTAAACATAATTTCTTCCTTAGGAAATGCAACTAACTTATTTTAATGAATACATTATTTAATTTGAGCACAATAAAATGATAATATTTAGAATATGTAACATCATCAAATGGGTTGATAAACTGTTAAAATGAGAATAATGATTCTCTTATACTGTGTTTTGGCATTTTAATTAAATGACCATCATAAACCAAATCCATTTTTATTGATACAGCATGTTTTAACTCAAAGCTACATCATCAATGTGATAAGTGGTATTAAGTCTCGTACCAGGGACTTCCCTGGCAGTCCAGTGGTTAAGACTCGGCACTTCCACTGCAGGGGGCATGGGTTCGATCCCTGGTCGGGGAACTAACATCTCGCAAGCCGCGCGGTGCAGCCCCCCAAAAACAAAACAAAACAAAACCTCACACCATGACTAACTAAATAGCAAGTTCACTCCCTGACAAAATGACCCAAGCAGTAGGTTCCCGGAACCATCCCATCTCCTCCTCACTGTATTACTAGATCCTAACTCCTAACCTAATGCTGGCTAGTTATTTCAATTCAACTTTCACTTAAGCTGAACCATGTATCTCACCACCTCACTCCAGGAAAGACACTAGGGTTAATGAGACGACAGTAATACTGAAATATTTAAAGAACAGTAGCTTTCTAACTTTTTGTAAAAGCAACCCACACTAAGAAATATATTTCACATCCAGGCCCAATTAAGATACACACACACACACACACACACACACACACACACACCCAAGTTCCATAAAATACTTTTACTATGTGTAGCTGAGTCTGTTACTTTCCATTCTATTACTTAAAAAAAAAGTCCCTGCTCTTCACCCACTAAATGGTTTGGCCACCACTAATAGATAGCAACCCCCTCTTTTAAAATAGTCAAGAGAGCGTTCTGGGGGCACTATTACTGAAGTACAAGGAAAAAACAATTGTATATAATGTTTTTTATCGCATTACAATCACAAAGTTAACATTTCAAAGTATGTTTTATATATATATATAGAATTTAAACTAGTGGGGAATGCTACCCAGGAGCTTTGTAAAAATACATATTCCTTCCATACAAAAGAGTATTACTTGCCAATAAACAGGAATGAAGTACTGATACATGCTACAACATGGATACATGCTACAACCTTGAAAACACTATACTAAGCAAAAGAAGCCAGTCACAAAAGACCACGTACTGTATGACTCCATTTACATGAAATGTCCAGCACAAGCAAATCTATACAGAGACAAAAGAAGATTAGCAGCTGCCCAGGGCTAAGGGTTGGGGAAGAACAGGGAGTGAATGCTAATGGGAAAAGGATTTTGTGGGGAGGCAATGAAAATGTTCTAAAGTCGATTGTGGGGATGGTTGCACAACTCTTGCAAATTCATTAGAAACCATTTAATTCCAAACTTTAAAGGGATGAGTTGTACAGTATGTGAGTTATATCTTGATAAAGCTATTTTCAAAAAACACATATCCCCAAGAGTTGCTGAATTATAATTTCTGGACACAGAGCCTTGCGTTCTACATTTTGACAAGTTCCACAGGTGAACCCTTATGTAGCAGGTCTAGCACTGGTCTCCACATTTGTGAACCACGACACCCAACAACTTAAAAATATTAACGTGAGTGATACAGCATCTCACTATACATGACCAGCTTTAAACCAGATTACATAGCCGTGTGCAACAAGAGAGTGTTTAACTAAGACACCTACGTACTCTTGGGTAAGTCACATGAAAGCAAGAGTTATATTCATGTTTTGGTCCTCCAGATTGCCTCACATATAAGATACTCAAATATTTGTGAAATAAAAATGCCAAGCTGTTCCTCTGAGATCACACAAGTATTATCAGAACACTATTTGTACACAGAAGAGAAAAATATGGTAACATAAAACATACATACTAAAAGAAAAGTGTTTTGTTTCTTTGCTAAAGTCAGAACCAAAATACTGAAACATATTCATGGAGCTCCCTCTGGTGGCTTCATAACCACTCCTTTGTTTTAACTGAAGCCTTTTAGAAAACAGCTGTGATTATTAATAGGAACTGGAGCAAAGAAGGTTTTTATGACATCCAGATATTTTTATGATATGCTGAGTAATAAAAACTTAATGTGTATTAGCTTAATTTTCTGCAGTTAAAAAGAGACAGACAGGACTTCCCTGGTGGTGCAGTGGTTAAGAATCCGCCTGCCAATGCAGGGGATACGAGTTCAATCCCTGGTCTGGGAAGATCTCACATGCCGCGGAGCAACTAAGCCCATGCGCCACAACTACTGAGCCTGCACTCTAGAGCCCGTGAGCCACAACTACTGAGCCCATGTACCACAACTACTGAGCCTGTGCTCTAGAGCCTGTGAGCCACAACTACTGAGCCCGTGCACCACAACTACTGAAGCCCATGCGCCTAGAGCCCGTGCTCCACAAGAGAAGCCACTGCAGTGAGAAGCCCGCGCACCGCAACCAAGAGTAGCCCCTGCTCCCCACAACTAGAGAAAGCCCGCGCAGCAACTAAGACCCAATGCAGCCAAAAAATTTTTTAAAAAAAGAGACAGGCACTATCAGTAAGGGGTTATGGTTTTCCTTATAAACTTCTCCTTTTCAAGCTTGATAGAAGGTTAAATTTAAAATTCCAAGAGGCATTACGAATTTGAATCTAAAAGATGCTTCAGATTTTCTGGGGACAAAATATGTCTTTAAAAAAATATACGAGTCATATAAAAACCAAAAAAAAACTTATTTAAAAAAATCACATTTAAAATAATTTAGACATTTAGTTTTTTTCCTTTAATTCTTTTCATTGTTAGGCTTGAAAAACTTCACGCATGTGTCGTTTCTTTTCTTTTTATTTAGTTTTTATTTACCTCAAATTTTTTCTAATTTGTTTTCATCGTGGTAAAACACATATAAAATTTACCATTTTAGAAAACAGTATGGAAGTTCCTTAAAAAACTAAAAATAAAGCTACCATATGATCCAGCAACCCCACTCCTGGGTATATATCCAGAAAAACCAGAAACTCTAATTCGAAAAGAAACATGCACCCCAATGTTCACTGCAGCACTATTCACAATAGCCAAGACATGGAAACAACCCAAGTGCCCATCAACAGACGACTGGCTTAAGAAGATGTGGTACATATATACAATGGAATACTACTCAGCCATAAAAAAGAATGAAATTTGCCATTTGCAGCAACATGGATGGACCTAGAGATTATTATGCTAAGTGAAATAAGTCAGACAAAGACAAATACTATAGGATATCACTTATATGTGGAATCTAAAATATAATACAAATGAATGTATATGTAAAACAGAAATAGACTCACAGACACAGAAAACAAACTCATGGTTACCAAAAGGGAGAGGGACAAATTAGGAGTACAGGATTAACAAATAAAAACTACTATATATAAAACAGATAAGCACCATGGATTTACTGTATAGCACAGGAAATTAATACACAATATCTTGTAATAACCTATAATGGAATATAATCTTCCCCCCCAATATACTGAATCACTATGCTGTACACCTGAAACTAACACAATATGATAGATCAACTATACTTTAACTAAAAAAACTTTACCATTTTAACCATTTTTTAGTGTACAATTATGTGGCATTAAGTACATTCACACTGTTGTGCAAAGAAATCTGTCGTGAAATGTTGTTTAAATAAGCTGTATGATTATTTCATGTGCTAATTATTATTTAGTTCTCATTGGTCTGGTCTAGAAAATCATGCCAAATGCCAAAAAACTTCAGGGCAACAACCCTGCCTGAACTCCAAAACTCTTATAACTATTGCCTGAATCATGTACCTGTCACTGACTATTTGATGGGATGATATCTGCTATTCAGGATATTATTAACTGGAATCTGAAAATACCACAGCATGCTGCTCTTGCATACTGAATAAATGCTAACTGAAAATGAGGGAAACATTAAGAACACCAACATACTGTTTGATTTGACCAGCCACGTGAAAGAATAAACACTTGGCTATGATCCCGCCCAAGGGTGAGGACCACCTGCTACATCTTCAGTCCAGCCTCACCAAGCGCTCTGATCTCTCCACTTGGTCAGGTGAACACTTGGCCCAGAGGTAAGACAAATGACCTTCTACAAGTCCACCCAAGTATGTATTTGGGTTACAAGAGAAAGTTAAAGGGATCATCTTAATTTTTAGTCTCTTCAGTACAACTATTGATAATAATCTTAGCAGACTACTTGTCTTTCTAACTAAAGAAAATAGCTATTGAGTCTATTTTTTTCCTCCTGTGTCTTTACGGAGTACAGACACATCCCAGTGTGCTCAGGAGTTGGTCATTATCATTTTTCTCTCTTGGTTTTGTTTTTCTAATAGTTATCAATTTGCTAAGAACGGTAACAAAATGGCTTCTGCACAGAGTTTTACTAACAACTTTTGGGTGTTATTCATTCTTTTAAAGAATTAACACTTGAGTGACTTGACAAACTCTAAGTTAGTGCTCTCTAATCCACTCCTCACTCACTTATCCAGTCAGTGTTTACTGGGGGCCCCACGGGTTCAGGCACCAGTGAACAACATCACCCCTGCTCTCACAGAGTCACACCTCCACGGAGGAGGCTGGAAACAAGCACGTGCAAGAAAAACAGCAGAGGAAAAAGCAGACGGAGCTGTGGGGGTGGGCCAGAAGGGTGGATGGCGCTTCTATCCACAGAGTTGCGAGCACAGCCCGAAGGAAGGAAGGAAGAAAACTATGTGAGAGAGAGAGTCCTCCAGGAGAAGAGAGGAGCAAGTGCAAGTGCTCTTCTGCAGGTGAGTGCTCGGCACGTCCGAGGACAGCAAGGTTTCACGAGCGCTGCTGGACGGAGACTAGCAAGGATGGAGCAGAGATGAGACTTGCGGAGGTAACAACGGCACCTTCTCTGAGCGGGAGGAAAGGCTGCTGGCACCTCTTGAGCAGGAAAGGGCAAGGATCACCCTTCACCATCAGAGCAGCACTGAGGCTGCCGCGTGCGGACAGACGCAGGACGCCGGTCTGAGTGCAGTGAGGCCAGGCCGGGGAGGGCAGGGTGGCCTGGACCAGTGTTTGACAGAGCGGTGAGCAGCAGTCAGACTGCGAACAGAACAGATTCTGCAGGCGGCGGACAGGATGTGACGGTGACGGGGCGTCAGCGGACTTCAGGAGCATGAGGCAAGACAAGAACGATAAGCCTGGGGACGGCATGGGACCTGGCGTTCGGACCTACACACCCGCATGCTGGGATGCCCGTCAGACACCCGGTTAGAAATGCGAGGACAGCACGGGTCTGGAGTTCAGGAAAGGAGTCCAGGCTCGAGACGCAGACGTGTCGGTTTACAGGTGCTGCCAGAGAGCGAGGACGGTCCAGGAAGGAGGTGGCCCCGGCCGGTGTCCTGAAGCACCTGAGCGTCAGGGGTCAGCAACAGCAGGAGGAACTTGCGCAGGGGGAAGAAGAGCAGGCAGGCAGGGAGGAGGACGGTCAGCAGAGTGTGATATTTGGACTCAAGAGAATAAAAAGTTTAAAAAGAGCAGGTAACCAAGGGAGTCCAAAACCGAGGCAGAGGAAGAAGACACCTGACCCCTGGACGTACCCAACTGGGCTCCCTGAGGTCCTCGCCAGGAGCCGCTCCTGACAGCCGTGACAAAGCAAGAGGAAAGGGGAAGCAAGGAAGCGAAGATGTACAGACAAGGCTGGGGGAAGTTCTGCCGTTAAAGGAGCAGAGATACAGGGCAAGGGCTGGATGCAGGGAGACATGGGAGGGAGGATTTTGTTAAGAAGACTGAAGATACAACATGTTAGTTTGCTAACAGGAATGATTCAGGAGAGAGGAAAGATATGATACAGAAGAGAGGGTGAAGTCCTTTAGTAGGCAGAAATGCTAACAACAGACGGTCCACAAACGGCTGGGTCGGCTCGGGATCAAAACCCAAACAGACCATCAAAGTTAACAGGAAGAAAGGCAGGACGTTTACAAACACGTAGGACCGACTGGCAGCAGTGCTGCTGAGTGTGGGCAGTTTCCTTCCACTTGCTTCTGCTTTCTCAGTGAAATAGGAAGCAAGGTCATTACCCTGCGGGGAAGAACAAGGAGAAAGGAGGAGATAACCATCTTAGAAAGTGCGAGGGTAACTGGACTGTGGAAACGTTAATAGGGTGGTGGCCGCGGTGCTTGCCTGACGCTGGGGGTTTAAATTTAAAGCGAGACCAGTTAGAACAGCTGCCTGTTTTTCCCACCACATTCCACTGGGGCAAGACAGTCGAGGTTCTGGAAACTATTACAACGAGAGAACATGAAATTAAAGCCGGAGAAAGAAAATAAAAATGAAGACGGGATGGACAATGAAAGAACTAGTTAAGATCCACGGATCCAAACAGAACAAAGAAGTTTTGGTGGCAGAGTCCGCAGGGAATGAGCTGAAAACACAGGAAGTAGTGGTCAGAGAGTGGGGTACTTGTAACTGAGACTACGACATAGATGCTATTATTGATGACAAATGTGATGGCATGCCTACAGGGGAGAGTTCCTAGGTGAGGCAGGAGACACGATCACTGATGAAAGAGAACCATCAAGAAAACAAGGCCATGCACTACTGCAAGGGTCATCTTCTCAGATACTGAAGTCACCAAGAATCATGACAGTGTGGGGAAGTGTCTAAGATGACCCTCACATGGAGGCGCAGCAGCTGACACGAAGCCTGGCGGAGTGGCTTAGGGAGCAGGGGAGAGTCTGGCCATGACAAGCGAGGGACACACCTCCATCGTCCCACCTCTAGGCCCGGCAGGACTGAGGGACCAGAGGGAAAACGGTCCCCAAGAGAGACGCATGACAGTGTGTTCAGGGACAAGCCAGGTTTTAGAGCAAAAGAGGTGAAGACACTCTTGACAAGGTCAGAACACAGGGGATTTTGCTGGTGATGTGCTATCCGAGGCTCTGTGGAAGGGTTCAGGGGTTGGATCGGGGGAGGACCAGAGCCTTAGGGAGCTGAGAGACTATGAATGAGGGCACGCCGGGGGCGCTGGGTGTCTTGTGGTGACTGAAGAAAAGAGGGCTAAAGGCTATGATGGAATCGCTCCATTTAGGCCTGAATAAACATGGTACCAAAAAACAGAAACACAAACGCGGTGTGCCAGCTGTCACAATGCCCCTCAGCTCGCAGGTCACCCTCCACTGTCCTGCTCGTGACCCTGGAGCTGGACAGGGCAAACCTCAGGCCTGCAGCAGGATGTAAGCGTTGTCCACAGACCATGTTGGAGGGAGGGACGCTGCACAAGGAAAGGGCTTCTCTTCCTCTTGTCCCTCTGGGTGCAGGACATGCGGTGACACCACCCCTGCAGGCAGAGTACCCCCGGCAGCCTCTCTGCGAGTTGCAGCGGCAGCCTCGAGGCCAGCTGCCCGCCGCACCCGGTGCCCCAGCCGGCAGCCCAGCCCGAAGAGCCCAGCAGCGCCCGGCAGGCTCCTCCATGGGCCTCCCAGCACAGTTCACCCTATGAAGGTTCCAGGAGTCTGATCAGCTCCACAGTGGACAGTCTCGCGTCTGCCAGCCTCGGCCCTGGCACCTCAGGGAACTCCACTACCCAGGGGTCACCTCCATCCACACCCAGCAGGCTCTGAGTCTCGGCTTTAAGGGCAGGCGGGGTGATACTCTGGCCTCTGTCTCTCCTATGGGGCCCTGCCTCTGCACCTGGAGCAGTGCCTGCTTCCTGCGTCTGTCTGCTAGGCCTGTATTCTTTAGAGTTCTCTTTACCCCTTAGAAGTCAATTACCTAAAAACAGATAATAATTACTTACACTAAACTTTCCCCTACCAAATTATTATGTTTTCTGTCTTCTGACTGGATGCTGACTTACACAACTTACTTGAAGACTGCTTTACAGGGATCATGTTGAACGACTTTATCATAGCTTCTACCCAAAGAGACGGACCACCCCTACTAGGAGGTCTGTCTTACAGCATTACGCACACCTTTGTAACTACACGTGTGTGTACCTGTATGTATGCATGTGCATATGCAGTGCAAACCAACAGGTTCCATATACCAGAGAACACAGCTAGTGACGTGAAGAAAAATATCAAATTCCTGCAACTAATACTCTGTGTTCTCAGACACAACCCCTAAATGCTACAGGCCTTAATTTTCATCTGAAATATGACAGACTATATGATCATATTCCTCCAGCTCTATGATTTTGATTTATTTATCTCATCGTGAATTCTTAAATTCAAAATTTCCCCAGATTATTATGATGTTTATCACAGATATTTACTTATTTTAGGCACAAAGACAAATGGCTCTGCTTAGGTTATTCAAAAATGATTTCATTTATAATGTTACTTTCTTTTTACTGCACCAGCTACTTTACTTAACTAATGTTTCTTTATGACTTCTGTAAGTCTCCCAAGTTTTAGAAGACTGGTGAAGCAGAGAACAAAGTTCTTTAGTAACTTAATAAGAACAATCCTATGAATATCAAGATTAACTGAATTGAGCTACAATAAAATAAGGTCAAACTGAGCATGTTATTAATACACAGTTTGTAGCATGATCATCATACCTGTTTATGTTTTTGGAGTGGTTTCTTTTCATGTAATTTTTTATCTCCATATTTCTTATACGTTAAAGGGACTCCATATTTAGCAGCAGGCTTTGTAATTTTCTGAGCAGACACAACAGAAGCCAAGCTTTGTCCTGAACCTGGTCTTTTAGCTACATGAAAAAAATAGAAAAAAATTATTTTCAGAGTTCTTAATAGGAAACCCCTAATTTCAAAATTCTTCAAGATGGCCTTGTCCATGTTCACAATCACTGAGATCACTGAATCTGAGACTTTTCATTAAACGTCTCACTCCCTCCTTACCACACGGCAATGCCTCCATTAGGGCTATTCCACACTAAAGCCACTCTTTGAAAGAAGAAGCTAACTTGTTGAAATTTCTCACACAGAACAAGCACGTCCCTGAAACTGACTGTGGATGATGACGGCACGTATCTGTGAATATACGAAGAAACACTGACCTGTTGACTTTAAATGGGTGAACTGAATGGTATGCGGATTATATCTCAATAAAGCTGTTAAAAATAAACTTTAAAAAGAACATTCAGTGTCTTAGAAATTACTTTTGAAATCAGAATATAAACCTCAAGAGTAACTGTTAAACATTAATTCCATCACTATGAGCCCTTTAATATTTGCTTCATATAGAGTCTGAGTAATGCCTACACCTACAGACCCACTGAAGAACAGGTACTTAAAAGAATCTCTATAGCTAAGGGTCCCATGAAATGAGTATGTTTATGCACTGCTGGTAGGAATACAAACTGGTCAAACTTTCCAGAGAGCAATCTATATCAAGAACAATGTTTATGGGAATTCCCTGGTGGTCCAGTGGTTAGGATTCCATGCTTTCACTGCCAAGGGCGCGGGTTCAATCCTTGGCTGGGGAACTAAGATCCCACAAGCCGCTCAGTGTGGCCAAAAGAAAAAAAAAAAGAACAATGTTCATGAATTGATTTTAAAGAAATAATCAGAGAAACACAAAAATGTATACACAAGGATAAACCCTGCAGCATTCCGTATTAAACTTTTATTGAAGCCCAGACAAGATTCAGTCTTAGAACAATGATAAATTCAAGAAAAACAGACTAAAGTAATGAAAAAGAAAGTCTACACCATACGGCCATCAAAGATACTAAAGGAGGTCAAAGAGTCTCCTCTGCTCAAAGCCTTCCTGGAGCCCCTTCCTCCATGACCCCCTCCCCCTGCTCAGCCCCACTCCTCACTCAGCCTGCCCTCCAACCCAGGGGTGTACCATGTCCTAGAGCCACGTGATCAATCTCTGCCAACAAGCACGCTTCTCCTTTAAGAGGGGAATGGAGAAAAAAATTACCTGGGAGTTCACGAGGAAATACTACCATTAAACTCTGTTCTTCAAAGAATATTTAATTGTATTAGAAAATGATCAACATATAATACTGTGAATTAAAAGAAACGAACCTTTGTTTATAGAACACAACCCCAATTTTCAATCATTATGCATCTCCTATCACGGAAAAAAATATACCAAATATAACAGTCTGTGTTAACATTAGGGTAATTCTTATTTTCTTCTTTTTAATTTTTATAATGAACACATACTGTTCATATAATTTAGTAACGTCTTACAAAAATAAAAATAATATAAGCCATTTGATTGGCAGTTTAGAGATTCACAACTAATGTGTGTGGAAGATCTGAGATACAGTGTGGTACAGTAAGTTTTTCCAAACACATACTCCAACTGTATCAGAACAGGAACTAGGAAATGTGAGAAAAAAATTTCCCCTTTGAAAATTCAACTGTAAGCGCCAATCGGAAGACAGATTTACAAAGTCACACCGCTGCAACCTGGCTACATATGTTAACATAACGAAGGAAATACTGTGCGTACCAGAAAAGGGGCAAGAGGCACAAACACTCCCCAGAGAAGAGGGAGGACTACTCGTCTGGCTGCCGAGGTGTCTCATCTCAGAGGCGAGGCTCCCAGTAGGAGGAAGCTTCCTGCCCACGGGGAGGGGAGGGGGCCCACAAGGTAGTGCCTCGCCATTACACATCTCCTCCACCCAGCTCCGCACACCAGAGTAGAGCAGAGCTCCTGCGCTCTACCTCCCAGGAGGCTCGCCCACCGGGAAGAACGTGCTGACACGGGTATTCCTTCCTGCCTGTGTGACAAGGAGGCTTTTGAGGAAGATGTGACTCCGCGCCAGGAGGGACACGCTGACCCTGCCCTGGGTCTGTCTCATGAACTTGGCTCCAAGTGGATCTGATCTCCCAGGACGGCCAGTCTCGGCTGGCGCAGAGGATGAACCCCAGGGTGTGTAAGAAGCGCTAAGCCAGCTGGCCTCCCTGAGAGCACACAGTCACACCGCGTCCAGCTGGTATGGACTCGCTTTTATGTTACAGGATTTATTTTTTTTAATGTGTTCATACTCAAAATGGAGTAGAACATGCAAAGCATTATGTCTGAAAAACAACACAATCTTCAAATCTTAAACGACTTCCACTGATTTTAGAAACCCATTCTGAAATCATTCCATGCAGAAAAAATATAATTTCTCTCTCACAGAGATACACTTACATACATAAACATAAACATAATATATAACCACACTCACAGCCCTACAAATATTCCACCGCTGTTGGCCATATTTAAAAGAAAACCTATCCTTACTAAGGTGCCTGACTTCACACTGATTTACATTTAAAATACTCTAGAATACTAAATATTTCTCAAAGAAAATTATTTTACATAAATATTAAGTATTTCTCAAAGAAAATTATTTTACATAAAGATTTGCAGTTAACTAGGGCATTTTATAACAATGTTCTCAGAATATGAGCTGAACATTTGAATAAGACAGATTTCAAAATAGAATTCATTTAAATAAGGCAGATAATAAATGGAAATTTTGTTATGAATTCATCAGAAAGTGTTGTATGTTGCCATATACCATAAAAAATTTAAAGATGCGTTTCCTCTGGATTACCCCAACTTACTACATCTACAAATACCTCTAGTATAATTAGTATACTGATTATGGCAAACAGGGGAAAGGATTCATATTAAATTTCATTTACCTGGTATAGGCTGTGCTCCAAACCTGGAAAATGTTTTTAGACAAAATTCTTCTGCAATAAGCTTAAATTGAAAGACGGGGGAAATCGTTAGAAAAAATGTTAAATTAACAAATTAAAAAAAAAAACCTAGCCATTAATCAGAACACATTTTTTCCCTTTTTCAGTCACAATTATGCTGCCAAATAAACTGTACTAAAATCCAAGTTATCCATTCAACAAATTCCTCTCACGCTACCTTCTCCCCAGTCTTACCAATATCTTTTTATTACTTCTCTGGACAAGCTCTCTTCTTGAATTAACAAAACGCACCCCCCAGGCCCCTGCACATTGCCTGCCTGTTCTGCGTCTCGGCGATTTAACAACACTGCCCTCCATCTGGAATAACCTCTGTATTGAGGTGCATCCGTCTCTCTCATCTACTTCAAAACTGCTGAAGAATCACTTCATTTTCCCTCCCCTGGATTAACCTCTCGGTTATTTCAACTTTACTCTGAATTTTCTCAGCATCTCCAATGAGTTTTCGATCTTATCAATATATAATTGTAAACACATTACTGGATAAATATTTGAATATTCTTACATAACTTAAAAGTTATCTCCTTTTACTATTACTACAACACTCCACTACTTATTTTGAGAAGCAGAAATCATTAGTATTTCCTGCAAGTAACTTTCTCTCCCTACTCACTATATTTTTTCTCTCTTTAAATGTAAAACTATGTTAGCAACAATGTAATTGCTAAGTCGATTTAGGCCTGCTTTTTTTCTTACTGGGCAAAGAAGGGAAAGGCAAGTGAATTTTCTTTCTTCGAGAGAACAGAGGGGTGGTGAAGGGAAGATTGCCCACAGTGGAAGGGATCAGAAACTCCAACAGGCAAAAAGCCAGAAGCTGAGATGGTCGCCTTTCCCATCAGGGATCCCTAGAGCAGCAGTTCTCAAAGCCTCAGAATATCAGTGAATCAGCATCACCAGGAACTTATAAAATATGCCAATTCTCAGGCTCCATCTCAGATTTACTGAAATAGAAATAGAGGTGGGATTCAGCAGCGTCCTCCAGGTAATTTTTATGTATGCTAAAGTTGGAGAACCACTGCATGAAAAGTCTGCTTCACAGGCAACTGAGAGCCAACTGTGTGAGTGTGTTTTCTCTTCTGAACATGTGCGGTTTTTTTTCTTTTTCATGGAAGATGTGCTTTATGATCTCCACCTTGCCCTAAATTTGAGAGTGAGTCTGTCTTTTCCCCTGTGTGAATGCACATGTGAACTGAGAGATGGGACATGTGGAATCCAAGAAGATTCTGGAATTCCGATGTTGTGGCGTCCAATATACTTGCCACTACCAACATGTAGCCATTTGGAGTAAAATTTAAAATAAATAAAATTTAAAGTTCAGCTCTTCAGCCACACTAGCCACATTTTAAGCTGGTGGCTATGAGATTACACATGCAGATATAAAACATCTTCAGCCTCACAGAAAGCACTACAGGACGGCACCTACATTCCTAATGGACCAGAGCTTGTCCACGATCTATCAAGCCACATCCAAGAAGACATCTCCAGGATGTGCTGGACTGAGAACTATGCCCCACAGATCCTGGCTGACGGCACTGACAGAATTCAGGGACTAGAAATTTAAAGACAGTATAGAATATTATAGTGATACTGAAAATAATAGTTCACATGCTGCAGTAAAAGTTCATATTGTTTCAAAGTTAAAGCCTTAAAAAAAAGTATCATAAACTTTGTCGTTAAAGTACCGAACAAGTGATATATAGCAGAAAAATCATAAGAACAAAAGTTTTTCGTGAAGAGTGAAATCTAGGTGGTGCATAAACAGCAACGGGGTACTATGTATTTAGTAAGCATGTGTGTCAAACACTCTGCTAACAGCCATAATCTGCCCTTTTGTCTTTAGATGTTACAGGCTTTGTGTATATCAGGCTTCAATATTTTCTTTTGTAGCTGGCTAATTGAATTCCAGTGCTTCAGCCTTGGGACTGCACGTCCTAACCGCTGGTATGCGGGGGAAAGAAACTCAGCGAGATTAAATGCAGTCATTCTTTCTTCTCCAGTAGTTGCCAAAAAACAATAGTACGCTGCACCACAAATCTGTCCTTGAAAATGTTATTTATAACAAAGGAGTCTTGTAAGACACCCACACTTCAGAGACTGTAGCTATGTCCTATATAAGTGGCCTTTAACCGCCAAATTTTAATTGGCTTTCTTGCTTACTAATGTGTTTTCCTGGATGTAACATTTAAATCCACATCTCTGTTTTCTAAAGATTGTTTGTTCATATGGATGTTCTGTTAAAAGTCAGAGGATATACACTTCCCTCTCATCTCACGAACACATAAGAGTAATAAAACTATGATTTGCTAGATATCTGATTTATACAAGAGTATAAATGATCATTGTTGATCATTTAAATCAACAAAGGCCACACAAACTACGGAAAATAATTCCACTTTCAGGTGATCATATTTATATCAATAACTTACACTAATTGACTTGATATAGATTTTTGATAAATCCTGTAAAATTAAAATTCAACACAACAAATATTTATTATGCACCTATATGCAAGTACTAGAGGAGGAATCATGAGTCAATAATCTATTACACATACATATAAATGCCCACACATCAGTGGTTTCCAATCATTTTCTGTTAGAGAAAAAACAATTACAATCATATGAATTATAAAGATAACATATTTATATTAGCATAATAAAGTGATACACTGATAATATTTAATATATATTGAGTATACTGAGTACTTATTAAGTGTGAGACATCAGGCACTTCACATGCAGAGTCACTTTTGATTCTCACAGCCGCCTCATGATGTAGGTACATTTACAATCCCATTGTTCACAGGTGAGGAAAGGGAAGCACAGAAGTGTTCAATAATCTTACTGTCAGAAACCAGAGAAGACAGAGTACAGAAAGACGGGTGTCAGGGCTGGGGAGGGGGAAGCGGAGTTACTGGTTAATGGGTATAGAGTCTGTTTTCCAAGATGAAAAGAGTTAGACAGATGTGGTGATGGCTGTACAGCGTTATGAATGTAGTTAATACTACTGAATTGCATACTCAAAACTGGTCACAATAATAAATTTTATGTTATGTCTATTTTACCACAAAAAAAAAAAACTGGAAAACCAAACGAGAGGAACACAAGAGACAGAGGAGTAACTCTGTGCTGCGGCGACACGTTAGGGAATATATGCTTGGTCTTCGCTCAGTTCTTGGCACACAGCCCTCAAATCCCTGTGATTCCCTCAGTGGGAAGAGCACAAAAGTGTCTGTTGTTCCAAACAAGCCCCTTTCAAACACACCTGAATTTATGTTAATGAGGTGATATCTGGAAAGCACCTAAGGATGGAGGCTGGTTGCCAGGGAAACCAACCACCTGACTAGAGGGTTAAAACTTTCAATGCCACTCCCCTCCCTGACCCAGGAGAGGAAAGGGGCTGGAGCCAATCACCAAGAGCCAATGACTTAATTGATCATGCCTACTAATGAAGCCTCCATAAAAACCGAAAGGACAGGGCTCAGAGAGCTTCTGAGTTAGTGAACATTCAAAGAGGGACCCCAGTTCCTACACTCGGGACCCTTCCGGACCTCGCCATATGCACCTCTTCACCTGGCTGTTCATCTGTATCCTTTATCCTATGCTTTATAATAAACTGGTGAACGTAAGTAAATGTTTCTCCGAATTCCGTGAGCTGCTCCAGCAAGCATATTAATCAAACCAGAGGAAGGGGTAATGGGAACCTCTGATTTATAAGTCACTCAGAAGCACAGGTGGCAACCTGTGACTTAAACTGGCTTCTGAAGTGGGGGTGGTCTTGTGGGAGAGACAGAGCCCTTAACCTGTGGGATCTGATGCGATCTCCAGGTACACAGGGTGAGGGCTGAAATGAATTCTGCTTGGTATGTAAAAACTGCCACACATTTGGTGATGAGAAGTTCAGAAGTTCAGCAGTAAGTGTTAAGAGGAAACACAGAAGGTACGTTTTCCCTCCTATAGATGCACAGCTCAAAAGCAGACAGCAAGGGGAAGAGCTATGTGAGAACAGAAAGGAAGCTGACGCCAGTGTAAAGGCAAGCATTCCCCCACAGCTGCGATGTGCTCTCCTCCAAAGAGGAGGCCACGTCCTAGCCAAGCACCATAACCCTACTGTTCAATTTAATTATAAAATTAAAAAACATACCTGAGGGGAGAGAAACTTTTCAATGCGTTTGGCTATAAAACCTTTCTCCAATATGGAGTTGACTGATGGTCTATCCCTAGGATTTCTTTTAAATAGTTGAGAGAGCAAACTGCGGAGATCATAAGAATAATGCAAAGACACGGGTGGAAAAGATCCAGATATGATCTTCAGTACCAGGTTTTTCATATTGCCAGCTTCAAACTAAAATCCAGAAAATAAATTAACATATATGAAACACAAGTCGAAAATGTCAGTTTCAACAATGAGAAACAGTGCTTTTCCTAACAATACAGAACAGAATTGCAACCCTCTTCCCAGTTTTAATCAGCACATGCTCTCTAGAGCGAGGT
The DNA here is from genome assembly GCF_009873245.2 of Balaenoptera musculus. Classification (NCBI taxonomy): domain Eukaryota; kingdom Metazoa; phylum Chordata; class Mammalia; order Artiodactyla; family Balaenopteridae; genus Balaenoptera; species Balaenoptera musculus. The sequence goes on from NC_045790.1 coordinate 2,414,891, forward strand.
TCACTTGGTTGTTTACGAACACATTTGAAAGAGAGTATCAGTCCTCATAAAATGGTACAACTCGCTATAAGATTAATTTTTACTTATTCAAAAAACTAACAGATGGGATATAGGTATCAATTAGAGTAAAGAGTTTATAAAAACATAACAGTAATCAAGATGGTAAAACAAGCAAAGCTGGTAGTCTTCATTTAAGACCTGCCTTCCTGTGCCCCTGCTGTAGCAACTAGAACAAGAAATTAACTACAGAACTAAAACTATTTGGTAAAAATATAATAAATAAAGGTACTAATTAATTTCCTTTTATACACTGCTCATTATTACTTTTAAGTGTGTGATGCTCCCAAAAGCCATGGGATCAGCAATGTGGCAAATATTCCAAAGGGGAATATAAGCCTTATCAATGGGAATATATATTTTAGGATTAAACACAATATAAAGTCTAACTGAAGTGGGGGGAAAAAAGAGGTGGGGCAATTTAAAATCTAAAGACGATTTCATTTTGAAAGTAAAATTAAGCTTTTGACATCTCAGCTAAAATAGTATAGAACAGTTGTACACTATCAATATGTTCTTAATGCACACGTTAAGAAAACAAAACATGCTATAAGTTAGGCACTGGTGATTATATCCAAGTATGAAAGAGTTCTGTTAAATGTGGAATTCTCCTAGCATTTAAAATATGATATTGTTTATTAAGATTTAAGTACAATTCAATCATCTAGAAATATTTATATACCTAAGAAGGAATCCTAAATGCAGAATTGGTCATTATTCTTTCATTACAATGAAGTTTTGTTTATCTCTCAACTGATAAGCTCTTCATAAATAGACGTTAATGAATTACTTAATTTTATGTGTCCACTTAAGGGTAAACAATTCCAAAATACAGAAACAATGGTGACAGAACAATGTATTGTAAATGAAAAGACTTTCTAAAAATATGCAGATTTAGACCTACATGACTGTGTGTCACAGAAAAACTGACCAATTCCTTAAAGTACAGATCTAATATCCACCAGGCCATATCACTTTGGCAGTCTATGCTTTTTTCCTTCAGAAAAATAAAATCTTAAGGGAATACAGTAGAAGAGTATGCAACTATGAATAAACACAACAAAGAAAAATACTCCCCAAATAATATCAGGCAATAAAAACAAACTATAAAGATGCTTATACCACATAAACAAACTCTTGAGGGAAAAAAACCAAAAACTCATTTTATAAATTATTCTAGAAGTCTAGAAGGAAACAACAAAATATTACAAGTAGTCATTATTAGCTGGAAGAATTGCTTTTGATATTTATTCACTTACTTATATTTTAATCTCTTCCCTTAAGTTTTCTGTAATGAAAATATATTATTGCTTAATCAGTGGGGGAAGCATTTTTAAAAAGATTTTAAAATGGAAAGTGATTAAAATTCAACCTATTTTGGACAAGAACTCCCCCTTTTTGGTGAATTATGTGTCATCTCAAAAGAATCTCAACAGTGAAAAATTTAAATACTTTGAATTAAAGATTATTTAAATTGATAAAATCCCCCCTCAACGAATATGCTGAGACATGTTCTTTAGATAATTTCAATTCCAAACTCAAATAATTTGGATGCTTTGAGAAAAAATGCTAAAATGAAATTAATAAAGTTTGTTAAGCTGAAATACCAAATTCATATGTGAATTTAACATTAAAAAGACAGCAAATTTATTTGTCTTTAGAAATAATTTTCTGGAATAAAGTATGATATATGTATTATAATAACATATATAATATGTATATGTAATATATGCATACATATTAAGGGAAAATTGATTTAAATTTATACCTCAGAGAAGACGAGAAATTTATAAACCAACAGAGAAGAATTTCTAGCACAAGAGGGTCATCTGAAAGATGGCATATGATTTTTTTAAATCAGAAATATTATACGTACTTTTTGACATAATTTTTAAAGTATCTCAGAAACTTCTACTTACTGCATGTTTAAGTGTGCACATCTCATAAAGGACACACCCCAGAGCCCAAATGTCACTAGAAAAGAGAAAAACGAGAGATCTTCTCTAAATATCAGAATTTACTTTAAAAGGTTTTTTAAGTTAAAGGAGACAAAAGCAGCATGAAAATGCTTTGCAAAAATATGTGTTCCATAAAACATGACCTGTCAAACTTAAAATTTCAACCATAACCAAATGACAAAAGCAGCTATCCCAGATTAGAAAAATAACAGTTGCCCAAGTAATTACTTTAAAAGTTTCATTAAAGAAATCTTTAAAAGGACAAAAATCAGTAAATTTCATGGATGCTTCATTTAGTTTTTTTATTTTGCATAAATCAAAATGTTTCATTCAATTATTTGCAAAATACCACAATTTCTTAAATACTATAAAAGCAAAATACTGCTTTAACGAAGAAGAAAATATTAATTTACTAAAATTAAATCTGAAACAAATCTGTGACAGCCAACTAAAATATGTAAGTACATTAATTTATTTTCTCCTAATTTAAAGACTTAGTTACACTATCTTCTTTATCCATACTCCCTTCCGCTCTTTTATCTTAAACAGATAGTTCTGTAACTAAAAGACTACTTCTATTTTTAAAAGGAAAAAACCCCCCACAATTTAGAGCTACAGTGGTCCTTGGAAGTCAAAAAAAACCCCACTGCTCCTGAAAGTTGAACTTATTGGAAAAGAATAAAGCCCATTATTGAAATCCAAAAGTTATCTTTACCCAAACTCTCACAAAAATCTACAAATATAAACTTGTAACCTCCAAAATCTGTTTAATTTTAAGATTCAACTAAGAAAAAAATGTAAATGTAATTAAGCTTTTAGTAACTTGTACATGTTACAAACTAAAAGCTATAAACAAAAACATTAAACTAATGATCTTATCAATAAAATACTTTAAAATACATTTGGGAAAATATGAATTTCAAAGTATAATTGATGATGTTCATCCATTACATTTTTAAAGCATTTTCCCCACAAAACCAATTTTACATAAAATTCTCCAAGGCATGATTAAATCCGTTCCAAATTTAAAGACTAATATTTTCACAGTTGAGTTATCCACAAGACACAGAAACAGCATTAAAATGTAAAATTACTTTAGCTCAAAGAAAATACTACTATCTTTTAGAATATCTACTAATAATACACTGCATGGACTTGACTGATCATTGTAATTTAAACTGATCTTAAATACATTCCTCGGACGACGTTCTCAGACCTTCTGCTCAGGTCTGAAACACAGCTTCCTCTCTACCCTCAAAAAAAAAAAAAGGGGGGGGGCAGGGGAATAGCAACCATGAATACATGCATTACTGCCAGCTACCAGTTTCTTCCTTTCAGCTTCTAAGGGTGCTTTCAAAATTAAGACCAATGCTTCTTGGTTGGCATTTTTTAATTAGTGTGTATGAGAGAAAATAAAGGGTAACTGGAATTCAGTGGCAGAATTCCTCTTCCCGACACATATATTAGTCAATCTGTTAGCCATAATACTGCCCAATGATTAGGAATTTGTGCTTGGGAGCCAGATGCCTGGGACTTTGAAGTTACTTTACCTCTTTCTACATTTGGAAAGGAGGAATGAATAATACCTACAACTCACAAGGTTATCGTGAAGATAAAAAGAGTTAATGCATAGAATGCATTTAAAACAGTGCCTGGTATATAGTAAGTGTTCAATAAATATTAACTATGATAATTCAATAAGTGACTATTACAAACAGAAAGACAAAGAAAGCACTCTATTTCCCATTATAGCTTAAATAATAAAGTGATTCTTTCTATAGCTCCTTCAGCAAGATAGTGAAACAGCTTCTTTATAATTCCCCTCATTATATACTAAAAAAATGTATATACATATGTATATATATGCTTACATATGTGCATTACTGATTTTAGAATAATATTCTGAAGGTTAGTAAAGACAGTACAACAGAGAAAGACGTAAAGGAAATAAACATGTACTGAATATCATTTTAAATACCTTTTATTATTATATGGTTTGTTTTCACAGATTTCGGGTGACAAGTAGTATGGGGTCCCTATGCAAGTCCGAACCAGCTCCACAGTACTAGAACAAAAGAGAGTTACTGGAGAAGCTTAAGACACTTAAAGACGTTACCACACATACATCAGCAGGGATTAAAATTTCACTGAAGACATTATAGCAAACCAAAGTTTAAAACTGTATGTTACCTATTAAGAACTCTAGCAATTCCAAAATCTCCAAGTTGTATTGTCCCATCTTTGGTTAAAAATATGTTCTGTAAAAGAGATGAAAAAAAAAGCCAGAAATATTGCTACAGTCCAGTTCTTAGTCAACGACTTCTGTCATAAAAATGAATCCAGTTAAAAAATAATGCTGGGATAAGTGGATATCCACATGCAAAAGAATGAATGTAGACCCCTATCTCACACCATAAGCAAAAATTAACTCAGAATGGATTCTAGACCTAAATGTGAGAACTATAAAACTCCTAGAGGAAAACACAGGAGTGAATCTCCATGCCACTGGGTTACGCAATGATTTCTTAGATATGACACCAAAAGCACAAGCAAAAAAGAAAATACAGATAAACTGGATTTCATTAAATTAAAAACTTCTGTGCAAAGGACATCATCAAGAAAGTAAACAGACAACCCACAGAATTGGGGAAAATATTTGCAAATCATGTATCTGACAAAGAATTTGTATCCAAGCATAAAGAACTCTTACAACTCAATAATAACCGAAGACAACCCAATTTTAAAATAGGCACAGTCATATATTATATGATCCATTTGTATCAAATGTCCAGAATAGGCAAATCCACAGAGACAGAAAGCATACCACTGGTTTCCAATGCTCTATCATCAAACTGCGGAGCCAGGAGTTTGTGGGGTTACATGAATTAAACTCCGTTATCAGTCAGATGTGAACCAAGCACATGCTCACAGCCAAAGATGGCACAAGGCAGGGTTGAGTGGAATGGAGTAAAATGGTCTGAAACGGGATTAGGAGGCAGAGGGCCGGGAGACAGGAAAGATGGAGTAGGGAGCCCCACCACAGTCCCTCTCCTTCCCACTACTCATCCTGGGGCTACAAGGCTACATAAGCAGCTGCAGGCCTAAGGAGGTAACAAGACAGACACACGGCCTTGACGTCAGGAAACAAAGCCCCTCTGCACTACCTACTCTGGGAATTGCGTGAGCCCAAGTGAGGCAAACGTGAAAGAAACCTCGATGCAAAGATGAGTGACCTGTGGGGACAAAGTGTCTCCCACAAAAGAATCCAATACACGTGAAGAAAGCTACTGCAAAGAAAAACAACCAATAAAATAACCAGAACCAGAATTCACTACAGACAGAATTAGTTTTATAAAGCAGTCCAATAAAAACTTTGAAGTAAATATATTTAGAAACTTGCAAAGAAATAAATGAAGAAATAAATATGCATTTGAAAAGAATAAGATATTATGAAACAAAACCCAATTACAATAAGAACAGATGTATATGAAAAACCATTTAGAAATCTTGGAGAGAGAAAAAGTCATAATAAAGTCAACAGATGAGAAAAGCACTAGTTTACACAAAATTTCAAAGGGATTTAGTTAACTAGAAGATAGGTCGAAAAATTCATGTAGAATACAACTGAGAGAGACACAAATAAAAGGTGAAAGAACAAATAAGACACTTGAGGGGACAAACTAAGAAGTTCCAACATGTGTCTAGAAAAAAACCCAGGAGACAACTGTGAAAGTAGCAAAAGAGAAATAATATTTGAAAAAATATAGCTAAACATTTTCTAGAACATTTCTAGAAGACATATACATTCTCAAAAGTACACAGCATAATGAATAAAAGTGAGCCTCACCAGTTCACAAACTGTGAAATTTCAGAACCATGGGACAGAGAGAATATCCTAAATGGGCCAGAGAGAAGAAACAAGGGCAAGAAATTGCAAATTCATAAACAGCAACACAAGAAGCCAAAAGACAAATGGGCAACATCTTCAAAATTCTGTAGGAAAACAATTTCCAACTTAGAAGTTGATAACCAAATTATCATTAAAGTAAGAGAATCTTGGACTTCCCTTGTGGCGCAGTGGTTAAGAATCAGCCTGCCAAGGCAGGGGACATGGGTTCGTATCCTGGTCCGGGAAGATCCCACATGCTGCGGAGCAACTAAGCCCATGCACCACAACTACCGAGCCTGTGCTCTAGAGCCCGCGAGCCACAACTACTGAGCCCGTGTGCCACAACTACTGAAGCCCGCGCACCTAGAGCCCGTGATCCACAAGAGAAGCCACTGCAATGAGAAGCCCACGCACCGCAATGAAGAGTAGCCCCCACTCACTGCACTAGAGAAAGCCTGCGCAAAGCAACAAAGACCCAATGCAGCCAAAAATAAATAAATAAAAAATAAATAAATTTTTTCAAAAATTAAAAAAAAATAAAGTAGGAGAATCTTCAAACATGCAAAATCTCAGAAAAAAAAAATCCCTTCCACACAACCATTGTTCTGGATTTCCTCTATCATAATGAGAGAGCAGGACATGAAAAGCAGGCAAAGACCTAACACACGATGCCTGTGTGATCTTCAGGGTTACAGTGGAGTGGGGACCGTGAAGGGAGAAGACAGTCGGATGCAGACTGCACCAAGCTCAAACATTGTAGCCCAAGACAATGCTGGCCCCATGTCCACATCCACTGAGAAGTTAGTAGTGACAGAATAAACTTACCTGTGATTTTATGTCTCGATGAAGAATTTTTCTATCGTGTACATGTTTCAGAGCCAAACATATCTGTACAAACCAGTCCAAAATCTAGGGGGGAAAAATCAGATCTGTCATTTCTTTTAAAATTTACATTTCACAGTAGTCTTTCCTTGATCATTAAAACGATTCAGAAACATTCAGGGATGAGGGGAACTAAATCCTTAAAAAAATTAGGCTATAATGTTTCACTTCACTGTACTGTAATTAATGTCACTAACATTAGGTAGATATTCGAGCCAACTGACACATTATGTGCAGCACACATGGTAAGTTTAATTGTAAGACACTGCTACTGAACCGTCTCTTATAAATCAGAATTAATATGGAAAGAAATTTCCAGAGAAAAGTGAAAAATAGAATTACTTTATATTTTAGTATAGTATGATGGTAAGTGACTTTTTTTTGTTGTTAAATATACCTTTTTTTCTATATACATAAGTAAAAATCATAAGAGGAAAAAAATTAGGCTGGAAATTTGGAAGACATCTCTGACTTTTTTCTCGCCCCACGTTCATCAAATAAAAACACACACTCTGGAGTTGGCCACTTGAAAGTAAAAAGGTTGACTTTCTACCTCACTCCTAACACCAAAAAAATTCCAAGTAGATGGCATTTTTAAACATGAAAAAATTAAAGTTTAAAACGAGGAAGAAAACATAGGTTAATTTTCTATACGCTTTGACTGACGCAGGACTTCCAAAACATGATACCAAACCCACAAGTCACAAGAAAAGTTCCCTATATAAATTTTAAAACATCTGGATGGCAAAGTATACAATTAAATTTCATAATTATTTGAGAAAATACCTGCAACATAACTCATAGACTGCTAATCCTCTAATACACAACAGTTCTTCAACATCACTGAGAAAAACATGGCAGCCAAAATAAGAAGTGGACAGAAGATGGGAAAGGCAAATGACAGAGGAAACATAAGACAATAAACACATAAACCAAATACTAATTTCCCACCAAATTAAAAAAATAGCAATTAAACAAGATACCACTGTAACCTGACAAAGATGAAGTGATAAACAATGTTGGCCAGAATGTGAGGAAATAAGTCTTTGCATACCCTGTTTGTGAGAAAGTTAATTACAGTTACTTGGTAAAAATTTTAAATTCACATACCATTTGAAAGAGCAACTGAAATTTCAAATTTATCCTACAGATAAAATGTCACAAATACAAAAGAATATGTACAAGGATGTGTACTCCAGGATTGTTCGTCCACCTAAACATCATCAAGGGCCTGGTAAAATATCACAATTGGTATCACTAGAATTCTATGCAGCCACTGGGAAGAAAGAAGTACTTCTATGTACGTACACCGTGAAGGGAAAAGAAGAAAGTCACAGCACGGTATGCAGAGCACACTCCTTTTTTTAAGTCTCTTTCTGTCTATAACATACCAGAACTCTGTATAATTGTTTACAACTGTGTGCTGTGTGTAGGGAGGGTGCACAGAAGGACAGCTACCCATCAGTTAACAGTGTCTTCTTCAGGGAAGTAGATTTTCAGAAGAATGAATAAAAGGCAAGTAACAAGCTCTACTTTTTATTCTTCTCTCTTCAGTATTTTTTTTAAAGAACAAACGTTACATTAAAGTAACCTAAAATTAGAGACTCTGGGAGGGCTCATGCCAAGGAGTACTTCCCAGAACTTCTGCTTCCAGTGTCCTTGTCCCCGTGGTGAGCCACAGCCACCGCCTGCCTCTGCAGGAGACCCTCCAATGCTAGCAGGCCAATGAAATGGGAGACAAGGGATAACAACTTTATTCGGAGAGCAGAGAGTCCAAGAAGATGGAACACTAATGTCCCAGAGAACCATCCTGCCAGGCTCTGAACGCTAGTTTCTTTTACAGAACAAAGAGGTATTGTAAGATTCAGGCTGCTAATGTTGGCATATGCGCACTTAGCCTTAAAAGAGATTAAGTTGAGAAGCAAGAACTACAATCCTGAAGCCTGTGGAACAAAAACCACATTCACAGAAAGACAGACAAGCTGAAAAGGCAGAGGGCTATGTACCAGATGAAGGAACAAGATAAAACCCCAGAAAAACAACTAAATGAAGTGGAGATAGGCAACCTTCCAGAAAAAGAATTCAGAATAATGATAGTGAAGATGATCCAGGACCTCAGAAAAAGAATGGAGGCAAAGATCGAGAAGATGCAAGAAATGGTTAACAAAGACCTAGAAGAATTAAAGAACAACAAACAGAGAGGAACAATACAATAACTGAAATGAAAACTACACTAGAAGGAATCAATAGCAGAATAACTGAGGCAGAAGAACGGATAAGTGACCTGGAAGACAGAATGGTGGAATTCACTACTGTGGAACAGAATAAAGAAAAAAGAATGAAAAGAAATGAAGACAGCCTAAGAGACCTCTGGGACAACATTAAACGCAGCAACATTCACGTTATAGGGGTCCCAGAAGGAGAAAAGAGAGAGAGAGGACCCAAGAAAATATTTGAAGAGATTATAGTCGAAAACTTCCCTAACATGGGAAAGGAAATAGCCACCCAAGTCCAGGAAGCGCAGCGAGTCCCATACAGGATAAACCCAAGGAGAAACACGCCGAAACACATAGTAATCAAATTGGAACAATTAAAGACAAATTATTGAAAGCAGCAAGGGAAAAACGACAAATAACATGCAAGGGAACTCCCATAAGATTAACAGCTGATTTCTCAGCAGAAACTCTACAAGCCAGAAGGGAGTGGCACGATATACTTAAAGTGATGAAAGGGAAGAACTTACAACCAAGATTACTCTACCCAGCAAGGATCTCATTCAGATTTGATGGAGAAATCAAAAGCTTTACAAACAAGCAAAAGCTAAGAGAATTCAGCACCACCAAACCAGGTCTACAACAAATGCTAAAGGAATTTCTCTAAGTGGGAAACACAAGAAAAGAAAAGGACCTACAAAACCAAATCCATAACAATTAAGAAAATGGTCATAGGAACATACATGTTGATAATTACCTTAAATGTGAATGGATTAAATGCTCCAACCAAAAGACACAGGCTCACTGAATGGATACAAAAACAAGACCCATATATATGCTGTCTACAAGAGACCCACTTCAGACCTAGGGACACATACAGACTGAAAGTGAGGGGATGGAAAAAGATATTCCATGCAAATGGAAATCAAAAGAAAGCTGGAGTAGCAATACTCATATCAGATAAAATAGACTTTAAAATAAAGAATGTTACAAGAGACAAGGAAGGACACTACATAATGATCAAGGGATCAATCCAAGAAGAAGAGATAACAATTATAAATATATATGCACCCAACATAGGAGCACCTCAATACATAAGGCAACTGCTAACAGTCATAAAAGAGGAAATCGACACTAACACAATAATAGTGGGGAACGTTAACACCTCACTTACACCAACGGACAGATCATCCAAAATGAAAATAAATAAGGAAACAGAAGCTTTAAATCACACAATAGACCACATAGATTTAATTGATATTTATAGGACATTCCATCCAAAAACAGCAGATTACACTTTCTTCTCAAGTGCACATGGAACATTCTCCAGAATAGATCACATCTTGGGTCACAAATCAAGCCTCAGTAAATTTAAGAAAACTGAAATCATATCAAGCATCTTTTCTGACCACAATGCTATGAGATTAGAAATGAATCACAGGGAAAAAACCGTCAAAAACACAAACACATGGAGGCTAGACAATACGTTACTAAATAACCAGGAGATCACTGAAGAAATCAAAGAGGAAATCAGAAAATACCTAGAGACAAATGACAATGAAAACACGACGATCCAAAACCTATGGGATGCAGCAAAAGCAGTTCTAAGAGGGAAGTTTATAGCTATACAACCCTACCTCAAGAAACAAGAAAAATCTCAAACAATCTAACCTTACACCTAAAGGACCCAGAGAAGGAAGAACAAACAAAACCCAAAGTTAGCAGAAGGAAAGAAATTGTAAAGATCAGAGCAGAAATAAATGAAATAGAAACAAAGAAAACAATAGCAAAGATCAATAAAACTAAAAGCTGATTCTTTGAGAAGATACACAAAATTGATAAACCATTAGCCAGACTCATCAAGAAAAAGAGGGAGAGGACTCAAATCAATAAAATTAGAAATGAAAAAGGAGAAGTTACAACAGACACCACAGAAATACAAAGCATCCTAAGAGACTACTACAAGCAACTCTATGCCAAAAAAATGGACAACCTGAAAGAAATGGACAAATTCTTAGAAAGGGATAACCTTCCAAGACTGAACAAGTAAGAAATAGAAAATATGAACAGACCAATCACAAGTAATGAAATTGAAACTGTGATTAACAATCTTCCAACAAACAAAAGTCCAGGACCAGATGGCTTCACAGGTGAATTCTATCAAACATTTAGAGAAGAGCTAACACCCATTCTTCTCAAACTCTTCCAAAAAACTGCAGAGGAGGGTTCCACTCCCAAACTCATTCTATGAGGCCACCATCACCCTGATACCAAAAGCAGACAAAGATACTACAAAAAAAGAAAATTACAGACCAATATCACTGATGAATATAGATGCAAGAATCCTCAACAAAATACTAGCAAACAGAATTCAACAACACATTAAAAGGATCATACACCATGATCAAGTGGGATTTATCCCATGGATGCAAGGATTCCTCAATATACGCAAATGAATCAATGTGATACACCATATTAACAAATTGAAGAATAAAAACCATATGATAATCTCAATCGATGCAGAAAAAGCTTTGACAAAATTCAACACCCATTTATGATAAAAAACTCTCCAGAAAGTGGGCATAGAGGGAACCTACCTCAACATAATAAAGGCCATATACGACAAACCCACAGCCAACATCATTCTCAATGGTGAAAAACTGAAAGCATTTCCTCTAAGATCAGGAACAAGACAAGGATGTCCACTCTCACTGCTATTATTCAACATAGTTTTGGAAGTCCTAGCCACAGCAATCAGAGAAGAAAAAGAAATAGAAGGAATATAAATTGGAAAAGAAGAAGTAAAACTGTCACTGTTTGCGGATGACATGATACTATACATAGAGAATCCTAAAGATGCCACCAGAAAACTACTAGAGCTAATCTATGAATTTGGTAAAGTTGCAGGATACAAAATTAATGCACAGAAATCTCTTGCATTCCTATACACTAATGATGAAAAATCTGAAAGAGAAATTAAGGAAACACTCCCATTTACCATTGCAACAAAAAGAATAAAATACCTAGGAATAAACCTAGGGAGACAAAAGACCTGTATGCAGAAATCTATTAGACACTGATGAAAGAAACTGAAGATGATACAAACAGATGAAGAGATATACCATGTTCTTGGATCGGAAGAATCAACATTGTGAAAATGACTATACTACCCAAAGCAATCTACAGGTTCAATGCAATCCGTGTCAAATTACCAATGGCATTTTTACAGAACTAGAACAAAAAAATCTTAAAATTTGTATGGAGACACAAAAGACCCCGAATAGCCAAAGCAGTCTTGAGGGGAAAAACATGGAGCTGGAGGAATCAGGCTCCCTGACTTCAGACTATACTACAAAGCTACAGTAATCAAGACAATATGGTAGTGGCACAAAAACAGAAACATAGATCAATGGAACAAGATAGAAAGCCCAGAGAGAAACCCACACACCTATGGTCAACTAATCTATGACAAAGGAGGCAAGGATATACAATGGAGAAAAGACAGTCTCTTCAATAAGTGGTGCTGGGAAAACTGGACAGCTACATGTAAAAGAATGAAATTAGAACACTCCCTAACACCAAACACAAAAATAAACTCAAAATGGATTAGAGACCTAAATTTAAGACCGGACACTATAAAACTCTTAGAGAAAAACATAGGAAGAACACTCTTTGACATAAATCACAGCAAGATCTTTTTTGATCCACCTCCTAGAGTAATGGAAATAAAAACAAAAGTAAACAAATGGGACCTAATGAAACTTCAAAGCTTTTGCACAGCAAAGGAAACCATAAACAAGACGGAAAGACAATCCTCAGAATGGGAGAAAATATTTGCAAACGAATCAATGGACAAAAGATTAATCTCCAAAATATATAAACAGCTCATGCAGCTCAATAATAAAGAAACAAACAACCCAATCCAAAAATGGGCAGAAGACCTAAATAGACATTTCTCCAAAGAAGACATACAGATGGCCAAGAAGCAAATGAAAAGCTGCTCAATGCCACTAATTATTAGAGAAATGCAAATCAAAACTACAATGAGGTATCACCTCACACCAGTTAGAATGGGCATCATCAGAAAATCTACAAACAACGAATGCTGGAGAGGGTGTGGATAAAAGGGAACCCTCTTGCACTTTTGGTGGGAATGTAAATTGATACAGCCACTATGGAGAACAGTATGGAGGTTCCTTAAAAAACTAAAAATAAAATTACCATATGATCCAGCAATCCCACTACTGGGCATATGCCCAGAGAAAACCATAATTCAAAAAGACACATGCACCCCAATGTTCACTGCAGCCCTATTTACAATAGCCAGGTCATGGAAGCAACCTAAATGTCCATTGACAGATGAATGGATAAAGAAGATGTGGTACATAAATACAATGGAATATTACTCAGCCATAAAAAGGAACGAAATTGGGTCATTTGTTGAGATGTGGATGGATCTAGAGACTGCCATACAGAGTGAAATAAGTCAGAAAGAGAAAAACAAATATCGTATATTAACGCATGTATGTGGAACCTAGAAAAATGGTACAGATGAACTGGTTTGCAGGGCAGAAGGTGAGACACAGATGTAGAGAACAAACGTATGGACACCAAGGGGGGAAAGCCGCAGGGGGGGTGGGGATGGTGGTGTGATGAATCAGGCGACTGGGATTGACATGTATACACTGATGTGTATAAAATTGATGACTGATAAGAAGCTACTGTATAAAAAACTAAATAAAATTGAAAAACAAACAACAAACAAAACAAACAAAAAAAGTAACCTAAAATTAATTAAAAAATTTTGTTTTAAAAAACAACCCTCTCGGTTCAGTTCGGTAGATATTTACTGAGGACTACACAAATTTTAAGTTCCTTTCCATATTCACATAAGGCGCTGTAAGTAGAAAAGTTAAGTATAGTTCTCTGAGTTCATTCATACAGTGGCAGAAATACACTTTTAGACAAATACCTAATAAAATGCACAAGTCTTATAACAGCAATGTGCACTGAGAGAGCAATTAACTCCAGCAGGGAGGGGTCAGGAAAAGTATAAAAAGAAAATGAATATTCAGCTCAGTTGAGTCTTGTTATACAGTCTATCTGGAGCGCCTGGGACACATGCTAGGAACCACCAATTCCTCGTTTTACAGATTACTGTTTTTCATTACCATATTTCCCATACCGGTACTCCTTTATAATTTGACAAAAATGTATTCAGCACCAACAGTGTACCTGATATGGGCTGGAATTGGCCAAAAAAGTTAATACAAGAGCTCACAGACCAGGAGTCAGCAAATTTATTCTGTAAAGGGCCAGAGGGTAAATATTTTAGGTTTTGCAGACCCTATGGTCTCTGTCCCAAGTCAAATTTGCCACTGTAGTATAAATGCAGCCAGAGATTATATGCAAACAAATAAGCATGAACTGTTTAAATAAAACTTTATTTACAAACAAAGACGTGGGCCAAGTTTGCTGACCCGCATCAGAGACCAGGACGGAGATGAGTAAGTACAGCAGAGGTGATGCTCTGAGTGTTGACAGCACAGAGGACAACAGCCAACTCAGCCTGGAAGCGATAAAGCAAAACCTGACAGAAGACGAGGTTCCAGAGGGAAGTTCTGAGGAGGAGGAGGAGGGCACAGCGGGCATGAGCAAAAGTCTGTGCTCCCTCTGTCTGTCCAGTTCAGCCCGTCTTACATCAGGGCTGGAGGGGAGGGAAGGCATTAAATTACAGGCCTGCTTCTAACCACTTCTCCTCTTCACTTCCTTGAACACATTAGCTCACATTAATATTTACAAAATAATGTTGGGATAATGGCATTCTCTTGCTCAAAAGAGAATGTCCCTATTTGTTCCTATTTGCCAAATTCCAATGCTATAAAATGTTGAGCCAGCCCAACTAAACACATGGTAATTATCATACACTTGTCTGAATTACAGCTTTATGTGTACGTGTTATTTCCATTACTATAGACTGCCTTAGAGCACTAAAACAATTCCACAGTCCACCTTCTCTGCTCCAAAACTCAGGTTTCTTTGTGCAAGAAAATGTGTTAAAATTTACTAAAGTATGCTGTTTTGACATGTTTATTCATTGTAAAAATTTTTTTGAGAAACTTTTACTGACAAATATTATATTAGTGGAAAAACGGAACTTGTCTTTATAATAGAACCGTAAATTGATCTTAGAGCCCCTGTAAGAGGTTATAAGAGCTTACTTACTATTTAACTTCCATGTAATTTGCCCAGAAAGCAGATATCCCAGGTCCACCAGAATAATTTTCTCTGCTTTCTACTGACTTTATCGTTTCTGTTTTTGAACAAAGGTTCCTCACCTATGAGAGTGCTAAGGATCCTTATAATTGTATTACCTTCATGTATATTTTAAAAAAATTTTAATTGTAGTAAAATACACAGAACACAAAATTTACCATCTTAACCATTTTTAAGTGCCTACTTCAGTGGTATTAAGTACATTCATATTGTTGTACAACTATCACCACCTGTACAACTCTTTTCATCTTGTAAAACTGAAACATTAAATGTTAAACAGTTCTCCCCACTCCCCTCTTTCCCTCGTCCCTAGACATCACCATTCTACTTTCTGTCTCTATGATTTCGAGTACTCTAAGTATGTCATAAACATAGAATCATACAATATTCATCTTTTTGTGACTGGCTTATTTCACTTAACATAATATTCTCATGGTCAATCCACTGTAGTATATGTCAGAATTCCCTTCCTTTTTTAAGGATGACTGATATGGAGAGTTACTTCTGTCACTTTCCTATTTGTTTTCTATATGCCTTGTGGTTCTTTTGCCCCTATTTTCTGCATTAGTGTCTTCTTTGTGCTTAGCTGATTTTTGTGTTGTGAAACATTTAAATTCATCTCTCACTTACTTTTTAAAAAAAATTTATTGATTTATTTATCTTTGGCTGCGTTGGGTCTTCATTGCTGTGCACCGGCTTTCTCTAGTTGTGGGAAGCAGGAGCTACTCTTCGTTGTGGTGCACAGGCTTCTCATTGCGGTGGCTTCTCCTGTTCCAGAGCACAGGGCTCTAGGCACGTGGGCTTCAGTAGTTGTGGCGCGTGGGCTCAGTAGTTGTGGCTTGCAGGCTCTAGAGCACAGGCTCAGTAGTTGTGGCACACAGGCTTAGTTGCTACGCAGCATGTGGGATCTTCCTGGCTCAGGGCTCGAACCCATGTCCCCTGCACAGCAGGCAGATTCTTAACCATGGTGCCACCAGGAAAGCCCCTCTCATTTACTTTTATATATTGGGTTGGCCAAAAGGTTCGTTCAGTTTTTTCCATAAGATGGCTCTAGTAGCACTTAGCTGTCTTTAACTTCATTTGAAACAATTTTGTTAGACTGTCTATGACAGCTGTCATATCAGCATGCAATTAAAAAAAGACATCACAATTGGTGAATTTTTGTGTAGCCATTTTAATATTGAAGATGGAAGAGAAAAAGCAACATTTTCGGCATATTATGTTTTATTATTTCAGAAAGGTAAAAACACAACTGAAATGCAAAAAAAGATTTGTGCAGTGTATGGAGAAGGTGCTGTGACATGTCAAAAGCAGTTTGCACAGTTTCGTGGTGGAGAGTTCTCGCTGGACGATGCTCCACTGTCGGATAGACCATATGAAGTTGATAGCGATAAAATCGAGACGTTAATTGAGAACAATCAACATTATACCACGCGGGAGGTAGCCGACACACTCAGAATATCCAAATCAAGTGCTGAAAATCATTTGCACCAGCTTGGTTATGTGAATCGCTTTGATGTTCGGGTTCCACATAAGTTAAGCGAAAAAACCTTCTTAACTGTATTTCCACAGGTGATTCTCCTCTACTTAAATGTAATGAAAACGTTCCGTTTTTTAAAACAAATTGTGACAGGCAATGAAAAGAGGATACTGTACAATAATGTGGAACAGAAGAGATAGTGGGGCAAGTGAAATAAACCACCACCAACCACACCAAAAGCTGGTCTTCATCCGAAGAAGGTGATATTGTGTATATGGTGGGATTGGAAGGGAGTTGTCTATTATGAGCTCCCTCCAAAAAACCAAACGATTAATTCCAACAAGTACTGCTCCCACTTAGACCAACGGAAAGCAGCACTCGACGAAAAGAGTCCAGAATTAGTCAACAGAAAATGCATAATCTTCCATCAGGATAATGCAAGACTACATGTTTCTTTGATGACCAGGCAAAAACTGTACAGCTTGGCTGGGAAGTTCTGATTCATCCGTTGTATTCACCAGACATTGCACCTGCGGATTTCCATTTATTTTGGTCTTTACAAAATTATCTTAATGAAAAAATTTCAATTCCCTGGAAGACTGTAAAAGGCACCTGGAACAGTTCTTTGCTCCAAAAGATAAAAAGTTGTGGGAAGATGGAATTATGAAGTTGACTGAAAAATGGCAGAAGGTAGTGGAACAAAATGGTGTATATGTTATTCAATAAAGTTCTTGGTGAAAATGAAAAATGGGTCTTTTATTTTCACTTAAAAACTGAAGGCACTTTTTGGTCAACCCAAAAAGTGTATACCTATTTTCTTTGTATTAACAAGGGGATTACTTTCGATACCATAAAACTACAATACTCTAATTTGGACTTGTAGCAGCTTAACTCCAATAACATGTAAAAACTCTGCTCCTGGGCTTCCCTGGTGTCGCAGTCGTTAAGAATCTGCCTGCCAATGCAGGGAACACGGGTTCGAGCCGTGGTCCGGGAAGATCCCACATGCCACGGAGCAACTAAGCCCATGCGCCACAACTACTGAGCCTGTGCTCTAGAGCCCTCGAGCCACAACTACTGAGTCCACGTGTACAACTACTGAAGCCCGCGTGCCTAGAGCCCGTGCTCTGCAACAAGAGAATCCACTGCAATGAGAACCCCGCGCACTGCAAGGAAGAGTAGGCCCCCCTCGCCACAACTAGAGAGAGCCCGCGCGCAGCAATGAAGACCCAATGCAGCCAAAAATAAATAAATTAAATTAAATTAAAAGAAAAAAAAAAAACTCTGCTCCTTTACATCTCTGTCCTACTTCTTTCAGTTGCTGATGTCACCAAATTACATCTTTGTACAATTACATCATTTGTATGTTTCAAAATGTAAAACTAATAATTTTTTAAAGTGCATTTGTCTCTTAAATCATGTAGAAAAGCAAAATGGGGAGTTACAAACCAGTTACAATAATACCAGCTTTTAGACTAGTAATTGCTTTTTAAAAAATTTATTAGTCTCAAAATCATGTAGAAAAAGGGGAGTCACAAGCCACTGTTGTAACAATTCTAGCTTTTATAACTGCCTGTGTATTTACCTTTACTGAGCTCTCCATTTCTCCACATGGCTTCAAGCCACTGTCTAGTGTCCCTTCCTTTCAATCTGAAAGACTCCATTTAGCACTTCTTTCAGTGCAACTCTAGTAGTAACAAATAGCTTCAGCTTTTGTTTATCTGGAAATGTCTCTCATTTCTGAAGGACAATTTTGCCAGATATAGGATTCCTGGTTGATAGCTCTTTTTTTTTTAGCACTTTGAATATATCAGCCCAGTGTTTTCTGGCCTCTAAAGTTTCCACTGAGAAATCTGCTGGAAATCTTACTGACGATTTCTTGTATGTGATGAGCCACTTCCCTCTTGCTGATTTAAAGATTCTCTGGCTTTCAACAGTTAGGTTATAGTGTGTCTGGGTGTGGGTCTCCTTGAGTTCATCCTACTTGGAGTTCACTGAGTTTCTTGGATGTTTGTATACATGTCTTTCATCAAATTTGGGAACTTTTCAGCCACTAACTCTTCAAATACTCTGTCTGTCCCTCTCTCCCTCTTCTCCTTCCCATGATGCACATGTTGGTCTGTGTGACAATGTCCCACAGGTCCCTTAAGCTCTGTTCATTCTTCTTCAATCTTTTAACTTTCTGTTACTCAGACTCAACAATTTCCATTGTCCTAGCTTCAAGTTCAGAGTCTTCTTCTTCAGGAAAGGTTCAAATCTGCCTTTGAATCTCTCTAATGAATTTTTCATTTTAGTTATTGTATTTTCCAGCTCCGGACTTTCTTTTTTGGTTTCTTTTTAGATTTTCTATCTCCTTATTGATATTTCTGTTTTGTTCATATAGTTTTTTTGACTTTCTCCATGTCTTCTTTTAGCTTTGAGCCTCTTTAAGACAGCTGTTTTCAACTCTGTCTAGTATATCTGCCATCAGATCTTTTTCAGGGACAGTTCCTGTTAGTTTTTTTTTTTTCTCCTATGAATGAGCTATACCTTCCTGTTTCTTCTTTTTTTTTTGCTGGAAAGTAGTCATTTGAATCTAAAAATGCGGTACCTCTGGAAATCAGATTCTTCTCCTTCCCCAACATTTGTTGTTTTTTTTGTTTCTGTTTTTGTTGATTGTTGTACGTTGTCTCTGAGCCAAGATCAGCCTGAGGCACAAACTTAAAATCCTCTCAGGTCTTTTCTGAGTCTGCATGTTTCTCTGGATATGCACGGTGACTTTTGAATTTCCCTCAGATCTGTGGTTGCTTTGAATGCCTTAAGTTTTTTTTTTTTTTTTTTTTTTTTTTATTTTTTTATAGCTACTTTTATTTTTATTTATTTATTTATTTATTTTGGCTGTGCTGGGTCTTCGGTTCGTGCGAGGGCTTTCTCTAGTTGCGGCAAGTGGGGGCCACTCTTCATCGCGGTGCGGGGACCGCTCTTCATCGCGGTGCGCGGGCCTTTCACTATCGCGGCCCCTCCCGCTGCGGGGCACAGGCTCCAGACGCGCAGGCTCAGTAGTTGTGGCTCACGGGCCCAGCCGCTCCGCGGCACGTGGGATCTTCCCAGACCAGGGCTCGAACCCGTGTCCCCTGCATCGGCAGGCAGACTCTCAACCACTGCGCCACCAGGGAAGCCCTGCCTTAAGTTTTTAACGTATGGCTCCCCAAAGGTGAAAAGAGAGAAATGAAGCAGGGGGGAAAGGAGCTGCTGGCCCTTTACATCCTCTGGAGGTCACTTCAGCCAGAAGGGGAGAGGCTTGCAACAAAGTGGGGAGGAACAATAACAATGGCTGCCCGCCTCTCCCCCCAGATCTGAAGTAGCCATCAACAATCAGAGCACAGACCCTGATACGGGGGGGACAGGGACCTGTTTGCCCACCCTGGCTCCCACAGGGCGCATGCAAGCCGCTTCTGGGATGCATGCACAGCTGGATGTCTCAGTGCTGGGAGGCGGGGGATGAGTAGCCCCTGCTCCCTAACTAAGAGGTGAAATTGACTGAAATTAACCACAATTTACTATCCAAGCCTTCCCCTGGAAGCTGCAAAGCTTCAAGAGATTCCAGAGACCCAAAATAGTTACATCAGATCGATTGTGCCACTATATTGTTGTACAGGCGGGGAGACAGATTCCTAGTGTCTCCTACTCTACTATCTTCCCAGAATCTTCTCCATCTGTATTTATTTTAAAATACTTTATCTCTTTGATTAAATAGGTAACCAAGTATTACTTTTCAGGTACGCAAAACCATCTCTTAATCAAGTGACCAAATCTCTGACAACTCTGTAATCTTTCCTTCCCAAGATTAGATCCTAAATTTAGAAAAAATAAAATAAAAATTCTAGGCTACCTCTCACCATGTGTATTAGATAGCTCAACATTTTTATAAGAGCTGCATGGGAAGACTTACCAAATCAACAAAGATGCTCAGCATTTTCCAGGTTAGGTTTGTATACATAAAATATTATTAATATAAATATTTCAGAAAATGTATGCTTTATGGGAGGTCCCAGAGATTTGTCAATGACTTTGCTGTCTGTTTTTACCCTTAGGGAAAATATTCATCAAGCCCGTATCAAATACCCCTATGGAGAACTGTGTTCTACTATTGGTTACTGTAAGAAATTAACTACAGCCTTTCAGGCTCATTATCAAACAGGCCTTTGCTTCTTGATGACCAGAAGGCTCCTGGAAAGGACTGTACTAGGAACACTGAACTAATGACACCTCAAAAAACACACTCTTGAGTACAGGCTTCTGAGCTGACACTGCTGACGTTGAACAATGGACTGAGTCAATATTCCTAAGGCTTTTTCAGTCCAGAAGCTGATATACATCATAAAAGCAGACTCACCCAAAACCCAGCATGATAAGAATTACTAGGACTGAATGAACTGAATTAAATGAAATTTAATTGTGTCTATTTGTTTGGAATACTACTGGTATTATACATATATTTTTAATGTTCCATCCTTCTATACTTAATGAACATATGAAGTCCTTTTCTTTCTCTTCTTAAGCTATCTCTACTCTCAGTTTAGTAAATTATGCTTTTCTAGACTGAAATATAACATCTTAAAATGATTATCTGCTTCTCACTGACCCATTCAGAATTTAGAAATAGTTTTACTGAGTTTTACTTTTCAGGAATATTGTAATTTTCATTGGTTCAATAAGAATGTACACTCCTTTTTACCAGAATATAACTACACAAATCAATTGTGCAACCAAAGCCATACCTGGACTGTCTTATGTGAGGATGATTTTCATTCAATCAGTTATGACAAGCCTGCTGCTAACAATACACACAGAGCCAATTCCTACATTGTGCCACCAGGGAACTGGCCTAGTGCCTGACTTACAAGGTGTCAGCATCACAGGTGGCAAGGTCATTTAGTAGTAGCCAAAAACCTTGGCAAATCTGAAAACCCTCAAGAAGAAAGAAAATCACCCAAATTTATAGGTACTGCAGGTGAAATTCGGTGGAAAATGTACTGGGCTTGGTTTCCTGGCCTTGGGATAGAAGAAGAAATAATATTTTAAAAAATCCAATCTAAGATTCCTTATGAAAACTTCTGGACAGAAATCAATTCTGTGGCCTTAGTAGCTGCATAGTTGCTCAATTTTATAAGGCTCTGGATTTTCAGAGCAAACTCAAGGAAGTCTATATGCCTAATTAACACTCTGACTGCACCTAAATATTAGGGCCAACCCTACGAGACCAAACTTTCTTCTAAAAGAACATACATTTGGAAATTATCAGAAGAGGAGACTATCAGAAAATTTATCCAACACTTAGAAATAAGCCAAAAATAGTCAGTGGCACATCTTTTTAATATCTACGTGGGGAAAGGCCATCCAAGGATTGTTCAGCAGAATGTACTTAGTTCATACCATTGTTTACTACTGATTAAAAGTCACAGACTTAGTCAACTTGCTTCCTAACTTGATGAGCTTTTTTTCTAGTAAAGATGCAAACAAGGAAGTATCACTGAAGAGAATGGCTTGAGCAGTTGGAGAATTTCCTTCTCTCACACGTCTCTGCTCCCACTTCCTTCTAGAGATGGAACAAAACCATCTCAGACTGATTTCAACCTACAGCCTACAGCAAAAATGGCCTCTGACCTCTGTTTTCCCGCTTCAAAGCCCAGAGAGTAGCAGGTTGTTTTTGTGTAAATAATTACCATTCTAAATAGGCTAACAATACTTGTCATTTTGAAGGGTAGGAAAAAATGCTATTAACTTAAAAGAAAGACTTACCAAATTTTTATTGTTTATATGGAATAATCTCAGAGATGGACAAAAAAACTAGAGTAAATCTCCATAATTTCTAGGATTACAAGAAAGATATATGTACACACACACACATATATAACATTATGTATTAAGAATATTTATCCAACAGTAAAACCAAATCCATAGGGCTTCCCTGGTGGCTCAGTGGTTAAGAATCCACCTGCCAATGCAGGGGACACAGGTTCGAGCCCTGGTCTGGGAAGATCCCACATGCCGTGGAGCAACTAAGCCCCTGTGCCACAACTACCGAGCCTGTGCTCTAGAGCCCGTGAGCCACAACTACTGACCCCACGTGCCACAACTACTGAAGCCCACACGCCTAGAGCCTGTGCTCCGCAACAAGAGAAGCCACAGCAATGAGAAGCCTGCGCACCACAACGAAGAGTAGCCCCCGCTCGCCACAACTAGAGAAAGCCTGCGTGCAGCAACGAAGACCAAAAATAAATAAATAAATAAATAAATTTAAAAAACAAAACTAAACTAAATCCATAGACTATCAATGTACTTTACAGTATAATGTTACAGAATTTAACAGCAAGCATTTTAAAGTCCAAAAGAGACAAAAGAATAAAAATAAGCACAAGCAATGGAATATATCAGATAAAACTGTAATAAAAAAATAGCACTTTGTACACAAACAAACATTACTATCTGACCTGCACCACAACAGTACCGTCGGCTACCTGGTAGGAATATCCCTACTACCGAATGAGGATGTAAAGTCACAAAGCAGTTAAGTAACTTGCAAACATAATTACCAAGCTGATAAGTAGGACAAACACTCAAACCCAAGTCTTCTCACTCCAAGTTTTGTGCTCTGCCTAGTAGGCTTAATTGTGGAACATGAGGTAAGGAAAGCTTGAGGAATACGACACTACCTACTCGATAGTACTTTTAACTCAAGCTCTCACCCTACCATATCTCCGAGTTGCTGCCAAGACCCTCAAAGTCCCCATCTGTATGACGTTATCAATCAGCTGATGAACTGTGCCTAGGCGGTGCTACCACAGACGCAGTCTTCCTCAGTACCCTGACGTAAGCAGACTGGGGTCTCCGCTCTACAGTAAGTTACAACCTGCTCGGGGAAACAACTCTAATGTGACATTATTCAGAGTACATTCACAAGGGTGCACGATGCGCTAAAGGTGAGTGTAGACTGGGAGGAATCCCATGGACTATTAGGTCGGAGCTAGAAACAACAGATGTACAGACAGCAAAACGGATGGATCAGAAACAGTCCTTAGGGGAAAAGTAAAACTGAATGAGATATAATACAACAGGTACACATTTAAAAATACATGTATACAAAACAATGATGGCTATTTTGCAAACATAGACAGAGATATTGATTAAAGACACTGGAAAGGCTGCCTAAGGATAGAGGGGAGTGGAACAGAAATGAGTAGGAAGTGAAAAGAAACAAAGCAAGGGCTTTGCTGGAATGGAATATAATGCAGCTCTTAAAACTAATGCAACTGATCTCGGGACTTCCCTGGCGGTCCAGTGGTTAGGACTCCAAGCTTCCACTGCAGGGGGCATGGGTTTGATCCCTGGCTGGGGAACTAAAATCCTGCATATGGCATGGCCAAAAAGCCAAAACAAAACCTTATACAACTGATCTATATGGACCGACATGTCAAAGTAATCAAGATAATTTTTAAGTGACAAAAGCAAGACAGAGCATGGTATGTATACTATCCCATTTCTGAATACACACATCTCAGTGTATACACGTGTATGTTCAATATGCAAAAGAAAGCACACCAAACCAAAAGCAGTGGTAATCTCAGGGACAGAACAGCGCGGGAAGACGGCTTTCCATCTCCAAACCGCTGAATAATTTTACAATTTAAGTCTGTAAAAAGAACATTTTATAAACTCTGCTGTTAGATAGGGGTAGGTTCAAACACCAACTGTGATTTTGGGCAAGCTACTTAACCTTAGATTTCTCACCTATTAAATAGAGAAGACTACAGTACGCTAATTCACAGGGGGTTTTAAGAATTAAGAGAGACAACAAATGCAACACTCCTAGCACAGAGCTCCCTCCATTCTCCTACATAATAGCCTGCAATTAAAATTAAGGATGGGTGATAATGAGAAATGCAATAGGAATTCAGAGAAGGAAAAGATCATGGAAAATCAGAGTACCTATGGAAAATCTAAAGAAGAGGCTGGGACTTGAGCTGAGTTTTTTTAAAAATGGTAAAATATTAGTAACAGAGAGTCAGGGGTGGGGGGGAGAAGGTATTACCAAAATAAAATAAATTATCAGAATAAATACACAGGAAGAAGAATGAGAGGTATAAACCTATGTCCCAGTGCCAACCACAAAATGTATGCGCGATAAACATCTGGTACATCGATGAAAAAGGGTGCACACTAGGGAACAGGAAACAAGACTGCGTACGCAGAATAGCTCATATTTTAGAGATCCTTGAAATCAAAATGAAGACTGGATTTCACGCAGTTGTAGGGCAAGGCTTCTAGAGCTGGAGTTACCTGCAAAGCCACATTCTAAGAAGATAAGGCAGCAGTAAGCCGATTGACAGCACGCAGAGTGTAATCAATCAGCTACCCGCATAAAAATATACTTACACACACACACACACACACACACACACACAGAGGACACGACGTATACGACACACACAGCAGCATCGCCACAGACGGAAACGAGACGGGACCTGAACTCAGGAGGGAGGTCACGAGAGCTGGAGTAGGCATCCAGTTAACACTCGTAGTACAAACAAACAAGCGCTGAATGAATTCTCAACAACACTTACGGAGTAAGAGCCCAGTCTCCCACGTGCTAACTCACCTGGTCCTCTTGAAACAAAATGCCTTTCTGGGCATTTATTCGTTTAAATAGATCCCCTCCTTCACAGTAATCCATCACTATGTAGAGAGAGCCATTTTCTACAAAATATAAATGTTACAGTCCATTTTTTAAAATGTACATCAAAAGCATAGCTACATTAAAGGTACCTAAAGGTTTACTAAAAAGCAGCAATTAATTAAATACATTCCACTAAACTAAAAACAGAACCACAGCCAGAAGAATTGAAGTGCAAAGTCAAGGTTTACTGGTCGTACAGACTGTGCAGTAACGGGTTAACAGGCAACTCCATCATGAGTGACTTTTCTGCCAAGAATACACCATCCCATTATCCACACTGACATAAACATCTCTGCAATATGGACAAAATACAGACAGATATAGTTGTTTTCATTTAATAGATATATTTCCTTAAATGTCAACTATAAAAATCACATTTTTCCACTCATTTGTCAGAGATGGGTAAGCTTGGTTTTTAGCTGACCATTACTTTCCAGCTTTATTTCATCCACTTGATTACCTGTGAAACAAACACAGTAACAGACGCTGCGATGAACTGTCAGGACTCAGCAGTGAGACAGTCTCTACTCCCCTGGAGCTCTCTTTGTACTGATGTATAATCTGTGAACGAACATGAAGATGGGGCACTTCCCTAATCACCTGTATGCCTCAGTCCAAAGGATAAAAGACTTCCATGACCTTTCCTGGGGTAGACAGGACAAGAAGAACACTTCCAATCCTTCTCTCCGCCCTCACTCTTCCATAGGACTAAGACCACACCGCCTCTTCGCAGGTAAGGAAGAGCGGCCAATATCACCTATTACAGCTCAAGGAACAGCCTTCCCAGAGTGCACTTCCCGTGCTGCCTTGTGCTGATGGCCTTGCTGCGGCACCTTGGGTGGTGGTCTTGTTACTCGCAGTGCTCACATTCACCTTGGATACACTGCTTCCAATGTGCCTGGGGTTGGGAACCTACATGAGTGAGCTGATTAAGAATCTGTATAACTCTTTACAATTGATACGAAAAGATCATCCAAATATACATGTGAGAAATCACTGTGCGAAAAAAAACCCCAGAAAACCGTACAATCTACTACTTATGAAAAATATGCATAGAATGTCACCATTTACATAGCATGAGAAACAAAAAGCAAAAAAAAAGTACCGTGTGCTATGATTTATGTATGCTTATTAACGCTTAGAACATTTCTGGAGGGAAACTCAAGATAGTGGTAACAGTGGGTACCTCCAGGAGGGAAAAACAGGTGACTCAAAAATAGAAACAGAAGGCAAATCTTTTACTGTTATGTAACCTTTGAATTCTGTACCATCTGCATGTAGCAAAAATTAAATAAAACCATTACAACATTTTTTAAAAAAGGTGTGTGTGTGTGTGTGTGAGAGACACAGACAGACAGACACAGAGACAGGGAGACAGAAGGTTAAACAGGACCTGAGAAAGGAAATGGAGAAGCCATCCTGAAGAAAAATATCTGAGCTCTGTTATATTTTTTGCTGTTTACACATTTATCATTTGTTTTGGGATAAATACTAGTTAAAATGTAAGGTTAAAAGAATAGTCTTTTCTGCATGAGGGAAATACTAATCTGTTTTGTATTCCTTCGATCATTCAAGCATCTGAGTGCCAACTATGTTCCAGGCACTTTGCACAAGATGCCAGGGATACAGAAATATAAGACACCACCCCTATCCCCAATGCATGAGCACCTAGAAACTGCTTGAAATTGAGGCAAAAAGACTGTAAGGCAAGTGACAAAGCCTCAAAGCATGTTAGAAAATGACCGAGAGTTTAAGAGAGGACACGAACCACGACCACTCAGCGAAGCACGCACTGCTGGCCCGCTAACCCTGTAATTCTAACACTTTTCTCCCTTCGTCGCCTCTCACTTGAGAAGCTGAAAAAAATCCCACATTCCCTAATTCCCAGTCTCCCCTACAGTTAGAGGTGGTCACTGACCCCGTTTCGGTCACTAAGATCTAAGAGGAAGTCTGACCAGTGGCTGCTGAGAAAGCACTGGCTCGTCTGGTCACAGGAACAGACAAGAGCAGAGCTGCCGGTGCTGCCCTTGCCCCTTCTTTTGGCATCTTTTGGATGCAGGCGCTGCCTGGAGTTGCAAAGCGTCTTCTCAGGACAAGGCGACAGCATTAGGCTTAAAAACGTGCCTATTAAGGATGTCAGAGTAGAAATCAGACAGAGCCTAACCCTATCATATACCCCTATACACAGGACCGCTCATCTTTAAGACTTCCTGTCAGGTGAGATCATTAAATGTCTTTCTCCCTTAAGCCAGTACTGGCCAGATTTTCTGTACCTGCAGCAAAAAGCAATCCAAATTTAGCCTCAAAGAAAAGCTTTCTTCAAGTACATAGAGAAGTTAGATTTTGGCAACACCAATCGGGAACAAGGTGAATGCCAACATAAGCTCTATAAGTGAGACTGAAAAGCTTCCATTAAAGATATACAAACTACTTTTGCAACAGTAAGAAGTAAAACAAACTTATGAGGTTAAAAAAACATAGATTGTAGGAAAATACAAACAAAATGAAAGCAATTAGAAGGTGATAGCTAGAGACAACTAAAAACAGAGAGCAATATATGAATAACAGTAGAGAAAACAAAACTGTATAACACAGATACCCCAATATACAGTGACACAACACTTTCTCAATGATAAGATCAAATTTTTAAAAATTTAAAAATGTTAGGAATATAGACAAAAAGTGTCTAATTATAATATTTAATATAATCTAATTATACATTTATATACCTGGAAATACTGTTTTCTCCCCACTCTCCAGTTTTACAAAACAATTTTATGCAAATTTTTCACATCTGTCATCAATATAAATGTCTTTTATTGATTCACCTATGTTTTCCCGATACACATGATCTTCATTTCCTTTTAGGCTAACTGAAAGAGAGCACTTTTAAAATCTGTTTATGTTGTCAGTGGAATTTTTTCTATGTCCTAATTCCCATACATGTAATATTGGGACTTTAAAAAAAATCATCCTAGAGAGTTCATACGCATGATTGTCACAACATAACCATACTGCCTTTTAAGTGACTTTAGAAGACTTACAACAGTATCTAATATCTGCAATTATGACATCAGTATTAAATTTCTTTGATGCCTCTTTTTAGAACTGATTCTGCCTGAGGACCTCTATAAGCACTCAAAACTAACTCAGTGAAGTTTTCTCCCCAAAACCACTTTGTTATTTAATGTATTTTAAAATTTGAGAGCATATCCTGTAATACAAGAGATTTTATAAGAAAGAATTCATCTGTAAGCTAAGACAACTTTATGACAAACAAATTTTGGAATATTTTTCCTTATTTTAAGGTATAAATGGATATTTTTAAAATAGTGAAATGAAAACTTTCCTGAAACAAAGAAAAACCAGAATCTGCAGGCAGAAAGGGTACAAAATGTTCCAAGAGAGACAGAATCAGAATTATTAATACTAAGCCATATTCTGGTGAATTTCAATTCTAAAGAAAGAATCCTTCGAGCATCGAGGAAAGATAAAGTAAATTACCTTCAAGAGGAGAAGCTTTATGCTGAACTCAAACTTTTCTACAGAAACATTCAATGCCAGAAGACATAATGTGCTTGTAAGGGAAAAGGGGTCATCAAAGATACTTATTCACGTATAAAAGCATCAGTTAGACACTCTCAGAAATGCAAACAGTAACTGCATTGAGGGAATACAGCATCCATAAGCTCAACATGAAAAAAAATTGATGAAATCCAGAAAAGTTGGAGATAAATTCAAGTATCTCTGGAAAGGGGTATCTAAGTTATAAAAGAACTAACAATAAGAATTGAATCTGTCTAAATACAGAACCAAGGCCAAACAACTCTAAGAACTATAATTTCAGAACAAAAGATAATTATTAAATATTTTTACCCTGTCAAGATGAACAAATATCAGTGGGGAGGCACTGTAAAGACACTAATTTCCTCACCTTTCACGGCAGACATTCAAAATAACATCAAAATTTTCACTTTTTTAACCAACTTGCTTATTTTTAAAAATTGAGAGATTTAAAATGTTCACATATGTAAGGTATTTTTAATCATTTTAGAGAAAAATTAAATATTTGTGTTTCAGAGCTCCCAGAAGCTCTATGAGAAACTAAGAGGTCCAGGGGGCTTCCCTGGTGGCGCAGTGGTTGAGAATCTGCCTGCCAATGCAGGGGACACGGGTTCGAGCCCTGGACTGGGAGGATCCCACATGCCGCGGAGCGACTGGGCCCGTGAGCCACAATTACTGAGCCTGCGCGTCTGGAGCCTGTGCTCTGCAACAAGAGAGGCCGCGATAATGAGAGGCCCGCGCACCGCGATGAAGAGTGGCCCCCGCTTGCCACAGCGAGAGAAGGCCCTCGCACAGAAACGAAAGACCCATGCAGCCATAAATAAATAAATAAATAAAATTTAAAAAAAAAATAAAAAATTAAAAAAAAAAGAAACTAAGAGGTCCAAAGAGCTACATGATTAAAATGAGAAGATGGCTCAGGTGAGGCAGCAACAGGGACCAAATTCCATACCAAATGTATAGAATCACCAGATGAAACTACACCGTATAAATCTGAGAATGAACTTACAGGCCAGGGTGGAGAGCTTGTGAGAAAAAGGAACTCTCATGCCCGTTAGTCTAAGAACTCCACTCCTAAAAGACTGCCACAGTACACAGACACCTGCACAAGGACGTCCAGTGCAACACTACCTGTAACAGTGAAACACTAAATACAAGCTAAGTGTCCATAACAGAAAAGAGGCTAAACAAATTGCGATACAGCCATAAAGTGCGTCCAGTGGAAAACACTGCAGATGTTACAAGAAAGTTGTAAAAAATGGGGTGCATCAATACACAGTGACATGGAAAGGTACCCATGAGAGACAAAGTGAAAAGAACTAGATGCAGACATACATAGATACGATCCCACTTGTTCGTAAACATCAAAGGCTACACACATATGCTTGCTCCACACGGGCACAGAAAGTACAGTAAGGAATCAACGTGGAGTTATTCACATTGCTTACCCCTAGGGAATGAGAATGAGTGGGAGGAACAGAGAGCTTGGGGTTCATGCATGTCTGCACTCCTGAGTGTGTTTACCATGACCGTTTACTCCTTTAAAACTAAACGCCAGTAATAATATAACCTTATTTAAAGAACGTGCTATCCCTTTTGAATCATTCAGATGTTTCTACGTGAAGCATTCAACATAAATGCAAAACGTCTGATAGAATATGTGTTGACATACATTCAAACCTTTTACCTTGAAATAGTAAAATCTTGGTGATGAAAGAAGAAAGAAACTAAAAGACAGATGCTAAGGGAAAGATAAATAAAGGAAATTCAAGGTCCTGAGAAAGAAGAGATGGTTAACATTGTACTCTTTCACATGAGCTATAAAGCCTCATTTCACTGCCATCATAAAATAAATAAACTGAGTACTTTATGGCATAAGGTGTTAATGATCCATATACTTTTTAAAAGTATGTTCTACTTTAATAGATACCAAGTTTATTTGGGAACAAGGATACTTTAATTCAGCTGCTGAAACTAGTATGTAAAATGCGACACTGAAATGGTCATTTAAACTGTCTTTTACTTTCAATCTAGATTATCTTTCTATTTTGCAACCGACACAGATTTACGATAATGGGAATGACTTCAATAAACCACCTTTTCCTGCCTTTACAGAAGCTTTGTCTTATCTTAGTTCCTGCATTACCAAATATGATGGTAGACATTTCCAAAACAGCAATACTTTATAATATTTTAAGAACCTGAGAACACTCTCAAGCAGGATACTTTCTAAAATCAGAACATTTTCTCAGTGGCAGTGATGGTAGCACTTAAAAGAAGTTTAAAAAGGTGTAAATGACTGTTCCTCCTATGTCTAAAATGCATGTGTACTGAAGCAGAAATGATATACTTTTCTTCCTGAGAATAATTCACAAAAAGATCCTTAAAAGGGAAGTATACAACAGTTGTCATAAGGCTTCGGAGTTCTTTTGAGCGCTCTTGCAAAATTTATCTGACCTTCAAATGATTCTCTATACTGGACAATATTTGGATGCTTCATGTTTGCCAGCACGGCAACTTCTCTCCTTGATTCTTCCCTTTCTTTACTGGACATCTTAAATAGAAGGAAAAAAGAAAATAGTAAATTAAGTAAATAAACAACATAAAAGTCCATCAAAAAGAGAGTGGTTAAGAATAATGCTACCGGGACTTCCCTGGTGGCGCAGTGGATAAGACTCCGTGCTCCCAATGCAGGGGGCCTGGGTTCAAACCCTGCTCAGGGAGCTGGATCCCACGTGCATGCTGCAACTAAGGAGCCCGCAAGCCACAACTAAGGAGCCCGCCTGCTGCAACTAAGGAGCCCACCTGCCGCAACTAAGGAGCCCGCAAGCCGCAACTAAGACCTGGTGCAACCAAATAAATAAATAAATATTTAAAAAATAATAATAATGCTACCAATGAAGCACAGCCCAAATACTAAAACATAGCTAGAAGTTAAAAAGAATAAGTTGAAAGCACAAATATAACAAAAACATTTTAAGATGTTCAAACCAGATTAAGTCACAGAACAGTAGGTGAGGTATCTTTTTTAAACACATAAACATGAGCACACATCACAGAAAAAAATCTGAAAGGATTTACAGACTCTTCTGAAATTAGTGGTTCTCTCTGCGATTATGGCAGTCTTTCACTTTAGGTCATGCATTGCCATATATTTTTTTATTCTCTCTTGTAACCAGACTTCTACTTGGATGACCAAACAAAAAATATACTTACGCTTGAGATGTTAATTTCTTTGATAACATACTGTCTGCCATCTTCTATAGATTTAACAAGAATGGCTTTTCCGAATGAACCTTCTCCAATCTTCTGTACTCTAACATACTTCTCCATGGTTCTTTTTCTAAGGCATCTTAACAGATAGGCTAGATATAAAAAAAAAAGAGTAACAGTTAATAGAAATAAAGCATGTCACCTATAACAATTATAATATTTAATTCAAATTCTATTCCTCAGAGATTTGCTTACTTAAAAAAAAGATATATAAAATCTTTACTGAAGGTTAAATAAACTTTACCTCAATTTTAGTCATGCAACCTAGAGATAGCTAAAAAGAGAAAAACAGTGACATTTCAATCTTATAAGAATACTTTGGAAAGTCAAATACTGTACATACTTAATGGAGGAAGAAGCAAACCTTTTCATACATGAACTAATTAATTAGCAGCATTACTTTACTACCTGCAATAAGAATACAAGCTTAGCAAGACTATTTCCCAAAGTTGTTTAAATAATACTCTCTTAGACATTTAAGCTGTTTACAGTGTTTTGCTATTATAAAAGAACTTCAGATTAAATTTCTGTACATACATTTTTATGTACTTATTATAAAGATTTCCACAGTACACACTGTGAGTTCAAAGAATATGCACGTTAAAGCTTTCAAACACACTGCTTGTCTTACAGAAACGCCTACTAGCTTGCATTCTGACCAGCAGTGAATAAAAGTGCCTGTTCCTACGTACTCTTTTGACAGTGGTTATTATTTATTAAAATCTTTCAGAGGCAATAAAGGGTAGTAGTCAAAGAGCACTAAAACCTTAGAGTCAGAGAGCCTGGGTTTAAATCCTGGCTTTAGCACTTATTTGCTATTTGACCTTGGACAAGTTACTTATCTTTAAGTGGCACAGTTTGTTCATCTGTACAATGTGGACAACAGGACCTGCTTATAGAGCTGCGGGGAGGATTAGTCAATTTCATTAATGTCTGGAGAACAGTGCCCTACACACAGTGAGCACTGTGCCACAATCTGTTCTTATTGTTATTCATTATGTTGGATGGGGGGAAGTAGTGTCTCGCTTTTTTTTGTAAGTTCCTTTGCTTACCAATGAATCTGAAAAATTCTTCCACATTTCTGAACTATTGTATTTCTTCTCTTTTGAACTATTCATTCAGGTTCTTTGTCCATTTTCTACTGGGACAGTCTTCTTTATTGTTTTTTAATTGAAGTATAGTTGATTACAATACTGTGTAAATTTCAGGTGCACAACAAAGTATTCCAAATACATGTATACATATTTTCAGATTCTCTTCCATTATAGGTGTTTACAAGATTAGGAATATAGTTCCCTGTCCTATACAGTAGGTCCTTGTTGTTTATCTATTTTGTATACAGTAGTTTGTATCTGCTAATCCCAAACTCTTAATTTGTCCCTGTCACCCCTGTTTTCCCTTTGGTAACCACAGTTTCGTTTTCTATGTCTGTGAGTCTATTTCTGTTTCGTCAGTAAGTTCATTTGTATCATTTTTTTAGATTCCACATAAGTGATATCTTATGATATTTGTCTCTGTCTGACTTACTTCACTTAGTATGATAATCTCTAGGTCCATCCATGTTGCTGCAAATGGCATTATTTCATTCTTTTTTAGGGCTGAGTAATATTCCATTGTATATATGTTACCACATCTTATTTATCCATTCCTCTGTCAATGGACACTTAAGTTACTTCCATGTCTTGGCTATTATAAACAGTGCTGCTATAAACATTGCATCCTCTTTATAGTTACTAGTTGCTTGTTACAGTGATCTGCATTTCTATCAATAATCTTTCTTAACTCCTTCAGCATTTTTATTACCTCCTTTTCTAAATCAGGGTCTGGTAGACTGGAGAGGTCTGTTTCATTGTTTGTTCCTTCAGGGGATTTCTCTTGTTCTTTTACTTGGGAGTAGTTCCTCTGCTTTTTCATTTTAGTTAAATTCCTCTGACTCTAAGAATTTAGGAGAAACAGTTATCTATCGTGGATTCTTAACCTCTGCGCCACCAGGGAAGCCCCATAGATGTATTTCTGATGTACTTGTGGGAGGAAGTGAGTTCCACATCTCTCTACTCCACCATCTTCAAGTTCATCTTCTTTTCATTAGTTTGTAAAAGCTTCTTAATGACGATGTTAGCCCTTCTCCAGCATGAATTTTTTTTGCTTATATGCCAGTTGTCTTCAATTTTATTGAAATACAAAAGTTTATTTTGATATGAACAAATTTATTAATGTTTTCCTTATATTTCTGCCATCGGTATCACACTTAGAAACTTACTGTACCAAATAACCGTAAGATACTTGATTAAGGTTGTTAATTTCATCAAGAGTAACTTCAGGAGAGTGGTGGAGACAGAAGCGAGAGTACAATAGGTTAGGTAGTGAAAACTTAAAAAAGTGAAGGGAAGGGGAGGAGGATAGATGGAGGGAGAGGTAGGGAGAGAAAAAGTATCCCAAAAGCAACCTCTAGCACTGCCTACTGGCAAGATCACACATACTGTGAAGATACACGAATTCACTTTGTTAATCTAAAAATAATAAATATTTAATTTAGGGGGGGGTGGCCAAGATGGCAGAGTAAGAAGACCCTGAGCTCACCTCCTCCCACAAACACACCAAAAGTACAACTATTTAAAGAGCAGCTACCTATAAGAACAACCAGAAGAACAGCAGAAAAGATTTTCTGCAACTGAAGATACAAAGAAGGAACCACAATGGGATGGGTAGGAGTGGTGGAGACCCAGTATAGACAAGACCCACAGCCATGGGCAGGTGACCCACAAATAGGAGGATAATCACAAATGCAGAGGTCCTCCCCGAGAAGCAAGGAGTTCAAGCCCCACATGAGGCTCCCCAGCCCAGGGCTCCTGCACCAGGTTGATGAGCCCCCAGAATACCTGGCTTTGAAGGCCAGCACAGCTTGCAAACAAGAGAGCCAGAGCACTGTAGAAAAAAAAGACTCTCCTCTTAGAGGGCGCACACAAAATCTCACCCACTCTGAGATACAGCTCTGAGAGGCAGTAATTTGAAAGAAGCCTATATCAAACCCACTTGCTAATCTTGGAGAGCCCCCCGGAGAGGCAGGAGGGCCACTGGGACTCCCCTGGGGATACAGACTCTCGCAGCAGCCATTTTTGGAAGTCTGTTCTTCCATGAAGACACTGATGGTGCAAAAGCCATTTTGGAGTCCTCCCTCTAGCCTGTTAGCGACAGGAGCTTACCCAACCACTAACCAGATGGCAACAGCCCTGGAGGCCACCCCCTGGGGAACTGTAGTCAGCTACGCTAGTACCCAGCCCCACCCACCAGTGGCAGCCACCACAGGAGGCAGGACCTGACAATCAACCAGGCCACAGGGCAGCCCCACCAAAAAAGGGCCCACAAAAGGGACACTCCTAGAGCACATAGCTCTTGTGACCAAAGAGGAGTGTGCCACTGGGCCCCATAGGACAACTCCTACACAAAGCCACTTGTCCAAGATTGGGAAACACAACCGACCTACCTAATTCACAGAAATAAAGATAGATAATTCAGTAAAATGAGGAGACAGAGGAATACATACCATAGGAAGAAACAAGACAAAACCCCAGAAGGACTAAGCAAAATGGAGATAAGCAATCTACCCAATAAAGAGTTCAAGGTCATGATCATACAGATGCTCAATAAATTCAGGAGAAAAATGGATGAACACTCTTAGAAGTTTGACAAGGAGTTAAAGAACAGAAGGAAAAAGCCCAACAAAT
Source organism: Balaenoptera musculus (assembly GCF_009873245.2). Lineage (NCBI taxonomy): Eukaryota > Metazoa > Chordata > Mammalia > Artiodactyla > Balaenopteridae > Balaenoptera > Balaenoptera musculus. The sequence goes on from NC_045790.1 coordinate 2,450,924, forward strand.
ATGAAGAATACAATCACTGAAATAAAAAATACACTAAAAGGAATAAACAGTAGATTAGATGATACAGAGGAACAGATCAGCAAACTGGAAGACAGAGTAGTTGAAATCACCCAGCTGAAGAGAAAAAAGAAAAAATAATTTTTAAAAATGAAGATAGTTTAAGAGACCGCTAAGACAACATCCAATGTGTAACATTAGCATTATAAGGGGTCCCAGGAGGAGAAGAGACAGAGAAAGGGGAAGAGAACTTATTTGAAGAAATAATAGCTGAACATTTCCCTAACCTGGGAAAGAAAACATATCCAGGTCCAAGAAATACAGAGAGTCCCCAACAAGATAAACCCAAAGAGGTCCACAGCAAGAAACATTAAAATGAAAATGGCAAAAATTAAAGATTAAGACAGAACCTTAAAAGCAGCAAAAGAAGGCTTTTCCCTGGTTGAGCAGTGGTTAAGAGTCCACCTGCCAATGCAGGGGACATGGGTTTGAGCCCTGGTCTGGGAGGATCCCACATGCTGCAGAGTGACTGGGCCCGTGCGCCACAACTACTGAGCCTGCGCTCTAGAGCCCGCGAGCCACAACTACTGAAGCTCGTGCACCTGGAGCCCATGCTCCACAACAGGAGAAGCCATCGCAAAGAGAGGTCCACGCACTGCAAAGAAGAGTGGCCCCTGCTCGCCGCAACTAGAAAAAACCTGTGCACAGCAATGAAGACCCAACACAGCCAAAAATAAATAAATTTTTTTAAAAAAAGCAGCAAAAGAAAAGCAACTAGTTATGGGACTTCCCTGGTTGTCCAGTGGTTAAGACTTCACCTTCCAATGCAGAGGGTGTGGGTTCGATCCCTGGTCAGGGAGTTAAGATCCCACATGCCTTGCAGCCAAATAAACCAAAACATAAAACAGAAGCAATGTTGTAACAAATTCAATAAAGACTTTAAAAAATGATCCATATCAAAAAAATCTTAAAAAAAAAAAAAAAAGGAAAGGCAACTAGTTATGTACAAGAGAACTTCCAAAAGATCATCAGCTGATCTTTGCAGGCCAGAAGGGAGTAGCATAATACATTCAAAATGATGAAAGGAAAAAGCCTATAACCCAAAATACTCTACCTGGCAAGGCTATCATTCAGATCTGAAGGAGAGATAAAAAGTTTTACAGAAAAGCAAAAGTGAAAAGAGTTCAGTACCACTAAACTGGCTTTACAAGAAATGTACAAAGACTTCTCTAAGTGGAAAAGAAAAGACCGTAACTAGAAATATTAAAATTACAAAAGGAAAAATCTTATTGGTAAAGGCAAACATACTGTAAAAGTAGTAAATAAACCACTTATAAAGCTAGCAGGAAGGTTAAAAAAGAAAAGTTGTAAAATCATCTATATCCACAATAAGTAGTTAAGGGATACATAAACAAAAAGATGCAAAAAAATGAAGACAAAAACATTCAATTTGGGGGGGTAGGGAGAAAAAACACAAAATTGTGAGAATGCATTAGGACTTAAGAGATCATTAACTTAAAATAATCACAGTACATACATATACACACACACACATACGTGTGTGTGTGTATATATATATAGAGAGAGAGAGAGAAGGAGAGAGAGAGAAGAGAGAGGGAGGGAGGGAGGGAGAGAGAGGGAGACAGTGGGGAGAGAGAGAGACAGTGGGGAGAGAGGGTTAGGGAGGGAAGGGGCTTGTTATATATGAACTTCATGGTAACCACAAACCAAACGTATAATAGATAGATATACAAAAAAGAGAAAGGCATCCAAACGTAACACTAAAGATAGCTATCAAGGGAATTCCCTGGCAGTCCAGTGGTTAGGACTCGGCACCTTCACTGCCATGGGCCCAGATTCGATCCCTGGTCAGGGAAGTAAGGTTGCACAAGGCACATTGCGCAGCCAAAAAAAAAAAAGATAGCCATCAAATCACAAGGGAAGAGAGCAAACTAAAAACAAAAAGAACTTAAAAAAGAATGAGAAAACAATTAACAAAAGCGCAATAAGTACACACCTATCAATAATTACTTTAAATGTAAATGGACTAAATGCTCCAATCAAAAGACACAGCATGTATGATGCCTTACAAGAGACTCACTTCAGAGCTAAGACACACACAGACTGAAAGTGAGAGGATGAAAAAAGGTATTCCATGCAAAGGGAAACGGAAAGAAAGCTGGTGTAGCAATACTTACAGCAGACAACAGACTCTAAAACAAAGACTGTAACAAGAGACAAAGTGCTAACACATATATATGGAATCTAAGGGAAAAAAAAAAAGGTCATGAAGAACCTAGTGGTAAGACGGGAATAAAGACACAGACCTACTAGAGAATGGACTTGAGGATATGGGGAGGGGGAAGGGTAAGCTGTGACAAAGTGAGAGAGTGGCATGGACATATATACACTACCAAACATGAAATAGATAGCTACTGGGAAGCAGCCGCATAGCACAGGGAGATCAGCTCGGGGCTTTGTGATAACCTAGAGGGGTGGGATAGGGAGGGTGGGAGGGAGGGAGGGAGATGCAAGAGGGAAGAGATATGGGAACATATGTATGTGTATAACTGATTCACTTTGTTATAAACGAGAAACTAACACATCACTGTAAAACAATTATACTCCAACAAAGATGTTAAAAAAAAAGAGACAAAGAATAACAATAGACAACGATAAAGGGGTCAATCTAACAAGAAGACATAACAATTGTCAATATATATGCACCCAACATAGAAGCACCTAAATACCTAAAGCAAATATTAACAAACATGAAGGAAGAAATTGACAGAAACACAATAACAGTAGGCAAATTTAACACCCCACTTACATCAATGGACAGATTATCCAGAGAGAAAATCAATAAGGAAACAATGGCCTTAAATGACACATTAGATCACATGGACTTAAAGAGATATATATAGAACGTTCTATCCAAAAGCAGAACACACATTCTTCAAGCACACATGGAACATTCTCCAAGATACATCATATGCTAGGTCACAAGTCTCAATAAATTTAAGAAGAGTGAAATCATATCAAGCATCTTTTCTGATCACAACAGAGATTAGAAATCAATTATAAGAAGAAAACTACAAAAAAGTAAAAAATGCAGATATGTTACTAAACAACAAATACATCACTAAAGAAATTAAACACGAAATCAAAAAATACCTGGAGACAAATGAAAACAAAAACACAATGATCCAAAATCCGTGAGACACAGCAAAAGCAGTTCTAAGAGGGAAGTTTACAGCAATACAAGACTATCTCAGGAAACAAGAAATCTCAAATAAACCATCTAACCTTACACCAAAAGAAACTACGAAAAGAACAAAACCCAAAGTTAGTAGAAGGAAAAAACAGAGTTCACAGCAAAAATAAATGAAATAGAGACTAAAAAAAAAAATAGAAAAGATCAATGAAACTAAGAGTTGGATCTTTGAAAAAATAAAGAAAATTGCTAAACCTCTAGCCAGACTTATGAATAGAGAGAAAAATATATAAAATCTGAAATGAAAGAGAAGTTACAATGATACCACAGAAACACAAAAGATCATAAGTTATTACTGTACATAATTATATACCAATAAAATAGACAACTTAAAAGAAATGGATAAATTTCTAGAAACATACAATCTCCCAAGACTGAAACAGGAAGGAAAAAAAGTATGAAAAGACTGCTCACCAATAATTAAATTGAATCACTAATCAAAAAACTCCCAACAAACAGAAGTCCACAACCAGGCAGCTTCACAGGTGAATTCTACAAAACATTTAAGGAAGAGTTAACACCTATCCTTCTCAAGCTAGTCAAAGAAAACTGAAGAGGAAGGAACACTTCTGAACTCATTCTACAAGGCCAACATCACCTGATACCAAAACCAGACAAAGATACCACAAAAAAGGAAAATATCACTTTAAGGGTCAATATCACTGATGAACACAGATGCAAAAATTCTCAACAAAATATAAGCAAACCAAATTCAACAATACATTAAAAGAATCATATACCATGATCAGGTGGGACTTAACTCAGGGATGCAAGGATGGTGAGATATCTGCCAATCAACCAATATGATACACCATATGAAAAAATTTGAAGAATAAAAACCATACGATCATCTCAATAGATGAAGAAAAAGCTTTTGACAGGATTCAACATCCATCTATAAAAACTCTCAGCAAAATGGGTATAGAGGGAACATACCTCAACATAATAAAAGTCATATATGAACCTACATCCAACAGCATACTCAACAGTGAAAAGCTGAAAGTATTTGCTTTATGATCAGGAACAAGACAAGGATGCCAAATACTGCCATTTTTATTCGACATAGTATTGCAAGTCAAATCAAAGCAACTGGTAGCTTTGCTAGCCAAAGCAATCATACAAGAAGAAGAAATAAAAGGATTCCAAGTTGGAAAGGAAGAAGTAAAACTGTCACTGTTTGCATATGACATGATACTAGAAATACCTGATATATAGAAAATCCTACAGACACCACCAAAAAGCTATTAAAACTAATAAATGAATAGAGTAAACGTGCAGGATACAAAATGAATATACGGATATCTATTGCATTTCTATACACTAACAATGAACTATCAGAGAAATTAAGAAAAAAATCTCATTTACAACTGTGGCAAAAAGAATAAAATACTTAGGAATAAATATGACTAAGGAGGTATCAATAAAAGACCTATATTTAGAAAACTGTATGACAATGATGAAAGAAACTGAAGATGACACAAACAAATGGAAAGATATACTGTGCTCATGGATTGGAAGACTCAATATTGTAAAAATGACCATCCTCCCGAAGGCAATCTACAGATTCAATACAATCCCTATCAAAATACCAATGGCATTTTTCAAAGAACTAGAACAAATAATTCTAAAATTTGTATGGAAATATAAAATGCCCCAAATAGCCAAAACAATCTTGAAAAAGAAGAACAAAGCTGGAGGTATCACACTCCCTGATTTCAAACTATACTACAAAGCCACAGTAATCAAAACAGTACGGTACTGGCACAAAAACGGATACACAGATCAACTGAACAGAATAGAGAGCCCAGAAATACACCCACACTAATATGGGCAAATTAATCTAAGACAAAGGAGGCAAGAATATACAACAGGGAAAAGTCAGCCTCATCAATAAAGGTTGTTGCGAAAACTCGACAACCACATGCAAAAGAATCAAACTGGACTACTTTCTCATACCATATATAAAAATAAACTCAAAATGAATTAAAGACTTAAATGTAAGACCTCAAACCATAAAACTCCTAGAAGAAAACATATGCAGTATACTCTCTGAAATCTTAGCACTATTTTTTTAGATACCTCTCCTCAGGCAAGGAAAATGGAAGCAAAAATAAACATTTGGAACTACATCAAACTAAAAAACTTGCACAGCAAAGGAAACTATCCACAAAACAGTAAGGCAGTCTACTGAATGGGAAAAGATATTTGCAAACGTTATACTTTATAAGGAGTTAATATCCAAAATATACAAAGAACTCATACAACTCAACATCAAAAAAAAAAAACCCATTAAAAAATGGGTTGAGACCCTTAATAGACATTTTTCCAAAGAAGACCTACAGATGGCCAACAGACACGTGAAAAGATACCCAACTTCACTAATCATCAGGGAAATGCAAATCAAAACCACAGTGAGATATCACCTCACTCCTGTCAGAATGGCTATTATCAAAAAGACAACCAAAAAAAGGTGTTGGAGAGGATGTAGTGAAAGGGGAATCTTCGTGCACTCTCAGTGGAAATGTAAGTTGATGCAGATACTCTGGAAAACGGTATGAAGGTTCCTCAAATAATTAAAAATAGAACTACCACATAATCCAGCAATTCCACTTCCGGGCATTTGTCTGAAGAAACCAAAAACACTAATTCAAAAAGACACGTGCACCCCAATGCAGCATTATTTAAAATAGCCAAGATATGGAAGCACTCAAATTGTCCATCAATAGATGAATGGATAAAGAAGACTTGGTATATATATACAATGGACTATTACTCAGTCATAAAAAAGAATGAGGGGATTCCTTGGCAGTCCAGTGGTTAGGGCTTGGCACTTTCACTGCCGGGGCCTGGGTTCAATCTCTGGTTGGGGAAGATTTTGCAAGCTGCGTGGCACAGCCAAAAAAAAAAAAAAGAGAGAGAGAGAATGAAATCTGCTATTTGCAATAACATGGACATTACGCTAAGTGAAGAAAGTCAGACAGAGAAGGACAAATACTGTATGATTTCACCTATACATGGAATACATTAAAGAAAACAAATGAAGAAATGTAACAAAAGAGAAACAGACTTATAGACACAGGGAACAAACTGGTGGTTGCTAGAGGGGTTGGGGTGGGGGGGTGATGAGTGAAATAGGTTAGGGAGACTAAGAGGTACAAACTTCCAGCTACAAAACAAATAAGTCATGAGGATGTAACGTACAACATAGGGAATACAGTCAATAGCACTGTAATAACTTTATATGGTGACAGACTGTAACTAGACTTATCATGGTGACCACTTCGTAACGTATAAAAAATCGAATCTTTATATTGCACACCTGAAACTAATATAATATTGTAAGTCAACTATACTTTGATAAAAAAATAAAGTATAAATAAATAATTCAAATAATAGTGATTCACATAACTTGCTCTTTTCTATTTCCATTCCATAGCAAGCAGGCTTTCTATGTACGATTCCCTTCTAGGAGAAAATGAGCTTGTCATGAAGACTATATTAAAAGTTCTATGACAGTTTACCATATCTCTCATTGTAAGTGAACAAATCCATGTTCTCATTTCACCCATTAATACTAAATTTAATTTTATTTTGCCTCTGATATATTGATCCAGTCTCCTTAAATGGCAAAATTCGTATCCTGGGCCTGTAAGACTCAAAGGCCAGAACTTTGCCTGTGGTAAATCAATGGGATAATCATGCTTAATAGAAATTTGTGGGAAAGAGCCTTCTTCTACCTCAGGAAACTTTTCTATTTCAAACTTTCTGTAAGAAATGACGTGGCTTTTAGCAGCTGTAAGAGAAACAAGAAATTAACTATTATGACAGCACTACAGCATCGCTAGTGAGTTAAAGAAGAAAAGTCACTCCAAACATATTTTCAAGCCCAAGTTTGGTCAACCGGCATAATATAATAGCTCTCTGGGCACCAGCCAGAATTTAATGATTTCTCCAGGACAGGATATCACATTACCACGCTGTTTAGAAAAAATATAAACTCATCTTAGAGAACTGAATTTCATAAATCAAATTACATTAAATAGTAACCGTACAATGAGACTACTTCACAACCATCATTACTCTGTGACTTCCGCCAAGAAAAAAACACAATTAGTCCATTTGGCCCTCCCCCAAAACGGAGCTGCCAATTCCTCTCGAGGGACCGCACTAACAAGATGGAGACTCCGAGGGTCCCAGCACCGCAGTCCGCTGCCCACCACAGGACTAGTGTGTTCTGCCACCTCAGGAAAGTGGAGGAGAATCTACTGCCCTGGAAGTGAAGAAAGACGGCTCTCACTGCCACCAAACAACGTCCAGCGCAGACACCTTTCTGGACAATGAAAGGCGTGGTAGGTGAGTTTCAGAGCAACCAACAACCCCTCCTATTCTGCAGAGTCTACACTTGACTAGTATCGGACGCCAGACGAAGTGAAAGGGAAAACACGGCAAGATAGATAATTTCAGCGTCTTAAAGCATATCTAACTGGGGTACTTACTTCCTAGTCAGGAGACTTCTCAGCTGAATAACAACTCTAGAAGATTTTTAAACCAAAGTTAATAAAAGGTAACAACAAAATGTAATATAGGCTTACACACCCAAAATCGTTGTAACATGTAACTGAAGAAGCACACGGATCCTGTTCTAATTTCATTACTGTAATAAACCCAAATTATAAATAAATATTTGTCCTTTATATGCTTCAGCTTCCAAAGTCAGAGGGAAATCACATACCAACTTGACAGTATCTTAAGGTCTCTAACAATTACATCAATTTAATCCTCGTAATACATATGTGATACTGAAGATATTCAAAGTATAAAATTAGAGATTTTTTTGATATTTAAGATTTCCAAGAGTCTTGTGATATAACAAATAAAGCAATGGATTCAGAAGAGAAAAGCTACATGACCAAAAGCAAACCACCCGACTTCCCTGGGTCTTAGTTTCTTCATCTAAAAACACTAAAGATTTAAATATAATACTATCTTAAGGGCCCTATGAATTCTAAGTCTGTGACTCAAGGAGGAAAAAATTAAAAAGTAGGTCAGAAAGTAGGAAACTTCAACAATTTAAAATTGCACTATTAGCCACAAAGAGTAGGAATGACAGAGAGATGGCCAAAGCCTTTCCTTCAGAAAAATCAAAAGATGCCACAGATCTTTAGCCTAAATCTTTAAAAAGCCAAAAAATAAACTGCAACTTACAATTTAAGATACCAGACTGAACGTAGATATTTACCCCTGCTTCTTCCCTAAACCCAGCTAACGCAGCTTGAAAGGACCAGAAAGGCAGAAGAGGAGAGACGGCAATGGCAGTAAAATTCTGGAAGCTGACAACCACAAGAGCAAGCAGCAACTGACTCAGGAAACTAGAGGAAGCTGTGTCCTCAGCCACGAGTGGGGAGGAAGTCATTTCCACTACAGACTAGCTCAGTAACTGGCAGAGACTTTGTAAGAAGCTGTCTGACACACAGCTCCTCCATCCCCTCTCCCAGTCAGGTGACCACCCCTCCCATCTTGGCAGCAGGCGAGAGATGTCTCCAGATTAGGAACACCCATCACAGCTGAGAATGGAAATACCGTCTGGGAGACTGAATGAAAGCTGACATAATGAACGGTTAGACTGTTCCGACCATGATGGTGCACTTGTACCAGACCACCCTGCCTCCAAAAACAATCATGAACCCTGAGTAAAACATATAAAAGAACAGAAAGAAATTCACTGAGAGGTGGGGATATCCTAGTGAGTCCCACATTACCCCAGCCTTTTCCCTGAAGACATTTTCCCAACTGTGGCACAGCAGAATGGAGCTTGAGTAGAAAGCAGCAGCCTTATGGGCTGAGGACAGAGAGGTCAGAGTTTAGGGCCGCCAAAATCCTGGGGAGGAGGAGATGGAACAGGAGGCCAAAGATGTGCACATAAATTCCTCTCCTGTCAGTCAGCCCACTCCTAAGTTGTGCAGATACAGGGCAAGACTAAAACAGACTAGTCCTAACGATAGAAACAGACGCACGAACGACTCAAATACGGAGCTATCAGCAGGGGACTTCAAATAACCTTGATTAATAAGTTCAAGAAAATAAGAGGAAATGATGGACAAAAGTGATTTTTTAAAAGATGGAGAATTTCAACAAAGAACTGAAATTTATTTTTAGAAACTAAATAAACTTCTAGAACAAAAATATAAAATATCTGGAATTAAGAACTCATTGCATGGGTTTTACAGCAGGCAGCATACAGCAGGATTAGTAATCTGGAAAATAAACCAGCAGAATATATTCAACAAAAGAACAGAGAGAAAAAATGAAGAAAAAACGAAAAGACACACCTGGAAGGAAGGAAGGAAGAAAAGGAAAGGAAGTTTCAATATTTGAAAGATTTTAATTCTTAATCTCTAAATTTAATGCTTCCCTAGTAAAAACACAGACTCTGGGGGTGAGGGTGATCAGACAAGCTGATTTTTAAAGTTAATGTGAAAAAAAGAAGAAATAATAGCCAGAGATACTGAAAAAAAAAAGAGCAAGGAAGGAAGAGTTGTTCTACTTGACATCAAGACACATTATAAAGCAGTAATAATTATGAACTAGACAGGTAAATCACAGAAAGTCCAGAAATATATAAAAAAATTTTTTTTTAATTTGGTGGATGACCATGGTGACATTTTAAATCAGTAAGGAAAAGATGGATTTTGAAATAAATAGTTTTTAGACAACTAGGTAGCCATATGGAAAAAAAATTAAATCCATTTTCTTCGCTTTACATCAATACAAATTTCAGACGATAAAATACATAAATGTCCATCAAATTTTTCTATATGGCATCACTGTTTTCAAGTATGTCAACTACGCTCCAGAAAAAATATCTTAGCCTCTAGTCAAGTTAGACATCTTTCCTCACTTTTTACTAAGAACACCTTTAAGCCACGAATAAACGTTTGACATAATAAAATTTTGTGCACTGAATGAGAAAAATGTCAGAGTATATGAATGAAAAGCTGTATCCCCACCAATCTGGAACATTAAGCCTCTTCAGCTGCTTCAGCTATTTGATACACAAGCAAGTTGTCCTGAAGGAAAACACTGGTAAAGAAGTGTCAACAGATTTCAGGAAGCCCTCAGGGTACTGTCTGCAACCAGGATCTACACACATAGTTCTCCCCAAATAATGAATACCATTTTGGGTTATGGGAGAGACTCAGTTTAACTCTTCAATGAGGAAAGGCCCTGTCTTATTTCTCATAATTCAAAAAAGCAGAAAAGCAAAAGCGGGATTCCTAATAGTTTTTTCAAAATATTTGTTGTTCTTCTCTGTAAGTCTATTCCTCTCTGTAAGACTATTCAGACAACAATTAACAGCTTCCCTAGTGAAAGTACCAACATGTAAATAAAGAGTTTACATTCATGAAATGGATATATTCAAGTCCAGGGGATTAGACAGAGGAAAATTTATTTGGAGTACAACGTCAATGCATTATTAAAATGACCTCAAAAGAACTCCCGTGGCCAAGTTCCATAACCTTTACTAAACTCCCAGAGGTGACTCTTAACGTGCAAAAACCTGTTTTCCCACAAAATAGGCTCCTTACCTCTCACCAAAAACAAGCGCGCAACGTTAAAACAGATCTGCGGATGCTCTAATTTCAGACAAATCTAAAGCAGAAACAAAGAACTACTTCTCTCCATATCTGGCTTCCCTCCATCATCTCTGCAATACTGCTGAATCATAAGAAAAGGCCATTATTAGCATACACTGGATATTACTTTTAATCCTTCATAATTATTTCTGATATAACGTACCCTGGCAATGCAAAAATTTCTGCTTCTTGAGGGGCGGATCTTACATTAGAGAACAAAAATCAGGCCTGCATAAAAAAAAGCGTTGTGATGAACTCTACAAGTCCTAGAACTTTCAATGCCTCCCATAAAGAAATTGTTGAATCAAACTATGGGAACTGAAATACAAGATTATGGGCCAGCCAGTTAACTGCGACTCATTTTCCAGTTAAAAGGTGTACGTAAAGATCGCAGACAAGATATAAGCAACGTAAACTACTTCTTACCCATAGCAACGCTTCTATTCTTATTTTAATTCCATGATCACTATCGCTTTTTAAATAATGTCCAAAGGATGCTCACTAACACACACGGTTCCTTAGAGAACTCCCATCTTGACGAGGTGCGGCTACTGGTGCTATTTTCCGCGCGCTGCAGGGAGGACCCCGCAGCCTCTACATCGGAAGTCGAGGCAAGCTCTCCCGTTTCCCGAGCGACCCCACCATCGCGCACGTCACGCCGCCCCGAGCGCAGCTCACCTCAGGACCCAGGCCGTGGGCGGGCACCGTCCGGGGGTCGCCGCCTTCCCGCGGGGCTCAGCGAGCCCGAGGCACCCCCCGGCGGTCCGGAAAGGGCATCGGGCCGCAGCCCGCGCCGCCCCGGCCAACGCCCCGGGACACGGGTCCGCGCCGCCGGACGAAACAAACCGGTTTCCGAGCCCCTGACAACGGCAGCGGCGGCGGCGTGGGGTGTTCCCCGGGCGCCGCCCCCCAACTTCTCACAGGCGGCTGCCGGCGGCCTCGCGGGCCGGGCGCATTGGGGCTGGGGGCTCCTTGCCGGTTCGTCCCCCAGCCTCGCCACGCGGGCGCTGGCTACCCGACAACGCGGAGATGCGCTCCGGGTTCGGGCTCAGGACTCCACGAGCTGCGCCTCAAATCCCGGAGCCAGAGCAGAGGGCGGGGCGTCCCTGGCGCGGGCATGTGACGTCCGCGCGCCGAATCCGGCGCGGAACGGGTGTGGCCGGGAAGGGCAGGCGGGGGCGGGGGCGGGGGTGGGCTCTCTAGGTGCGGGAGGAGGGGAGAGGAGGAAAAGGAGACCGGAGCGTCCCTTACTCACAGGAGCGAGGCCAGGCGGCAGCCAGAACCCACTGAAGCTGGTGTGGAGTAAAGCCTGTGATAAATTCGTCCCGCACATACCGCACAGAAAAAGGGATTTTTTTTTTTTACACTTGAGGGCCATTTCTTAGGGATGCCATATTTTTAAACTAAATTTGCTTTAAAAAGCAAGACAAGTGAAATAAGTCAAATACTGTATGATATCATTTATATGTGGAATCTAAAAAATAATATAAACTAGTGAATGTAACAAAAAATCAGCTATAATCCAACAAATATTTTTTTTCTTCTTTTATAAATTTATTTATTATTTTCAGCTGCGTTGGGTCTTCTTTCCCTAGTTGCGGGGAGCAGGAGCTACTCTTCATTGCAGTGTGCGGTCTTCTCATCGTGGTGACCCTCTCGTTGCGGTGTGTGGGCCTCAGCAGTTGTGACACATGGGCTCAGCAGTTGTGACACACGGGCTCAGTAGTTGTGGCTCGCAGGCTCAGTAGTTGTGGCTCATGGGCTCTAGAGCACAGGCTCAGTAGTTGTGATGCATGGGCTCAGTAGTTGTGGCTTACAGGCTCTAGAGCACAGGCTCAGTAGTTGTGGCTCACGGGCTCAGTAGTTGTGGCTCATGGGCTCTAGAGCACAGGCTCAGTAGTTGTGATGCATGGGCTCAGTAGTTGTGGCTTACAGGCTCTAGAGCACAGGCTCAGTAGTTGTGGCTCACGGGCTCAGTAGTTGTGGCTCGGGGGCTCTAGAGCGCAGGCTCAGTAGTTGTGGCGCACGGGCTTAGTTGCTCCGCAGCATGTGGGATCTTCCCGGACCAGGGCTCGAACCCGTGTCCCCTGCATTGGCAGGTGGATCCTCAACCACTGCCCACCAGGGAAGCCCTCTAATAAATATTTTAAAAAACAAAACAAACAAAAAACAGCAAAAAGGAAACAGACTCACAGATACAGAAAGCAAACTAGTAGTTACCAGTGGGGAGAGGAAAGGAGGGAGGGGCACGATGGGGGTATGGGATTGAGGTACAACTACTACGTATAAAATAAATGATAAAGGATATATTGTACAGCACAGGGAAATATAGCCATTATTTTGTAATAACTATAAATGAAGTATAACCTGTAAAAATATTGAATCACTGTGTTGTACACCTGAAACTTATGTAATATCGTACACTGACTGTACCTCAATAAATAAATAAATAAACAGAATGTTTTTAAAAAGCAAGCCTATTCCTAGTATATTCTGGATGATTAAAGCAAGAAAGTATTTTTAAGTCTTGAAATTTGTTTTTAGTATAACTTGGTTTAAAGAGAAAAAATTAAAACAAAAACAAAACAAATAAACAAAATGTGGTTCTACACCTTTACATCTAACGGGTGTACGCATTACTCGCTGGTATATTGAAAGGGTTAGTGGTCTAAGTACCTTTCTTCATTGCAGGACTTTGAAAGATAGAGACAGACTTTGTGTAATAAGGGATCATGTGCGGTGTAGTCCTTCAGCTAAATTGCCTTCCCTAGAGTAAAGCCGAGATACTGGAGAATCCAAACTCGAGGCTGAAGGAGGACGGTGGTCTAGCCACCTTAGTTACTCCCCAGGTTGTAGTACCTGTTTGTATGTGTTGTGTGTAGCGTGGCAGAGACACCACAGATTCTGCCAGAGACCTCAGATGTAAATGACTCAGACCTTGGCTTCAAAGAAATCTGCTTCCTTCCCCCTCATGCCCTCCCAAACACACCAGTGCCGAAAACCTCTCTGGGTTCTCCTGCCAGTCTGGTTTAGTCCTGCTTATAAGAAGTACTTTATTGCTAGCGTAGAAATTGAACGTTTTTGGCTTCTTTGCCAGAAGATGGCACTGCAAGTCATCCAACCTGGCAAGCTGGGGCAGTCTGCTTTGGTATATCTCCTCTCTTCAATCTACAAGCAAAAGACTTGTTTCCCTCATTTCCCGACTCCTAGGCTAACCTCCTGTGACCCCTCCCACCCCCAGTCAGTAGGAATTTTGGTGTCTGAATGCACAATAACACCAGTTCTACCCACATCCCTTTGTACAGCAAAGCAACATGAAAACATTGCCAATTGCTAATCTAAGTAAATTCTTTTTTGCTGCTTTCATGAAGAATGATTAGTCAGATCCTTCTTTAGGCTCCTGTCATAAACTGTTGGTGGGAACATAAACTGCTATAGTCTTTGCAGAAGGCATGACAGCTATATGCATATCCTTGACAGCAAGTTCACTTCTAAGACAAGAGGGCAAAAAAAAAAAAAAAAAAAAAAAAAAAAAAAAAAATATATATATATATATATATATATATATACAAGGTAACCATCATTGTTTATAATCAGAAAAACTAAAAACAATGTAAATGTCTGACAATAAGGAATTGACTGAATACATTCCAATATATCCAAACAATGGAGTATTCTGAAAACACTAAAAAGGGTGATTGGGATCTATTTGTACTGACACAGAAAGTTGCCCCTGACATACTGTTGAGTAAATAATGCAGTTTACTCTTTACTGTAACAGAGCAAAGGGCCAGTGCCCAAGGCGTAGAAAGCCAAACTCCAGCAGGAGTTTGCAGCAAAGTAAGGGTTTATTGCAGGGATCCAAGCAAGGAGGTGGGAGACAATCCTCAGATCCACTCCCCCTTGGTCTTTGAGTTGTGTGTGTGTGTGTGTTTTTTGTTTGTTTGTTTTAAAGGGGAAAAACAGAGAAGCTGGGGTTAATCATTGTCTTGTCACATTTCTTAATCAAAAATCAGGAGTTAGGACGTCTCTGGATTATGATTCTCTGGCCAGGTGTTCCATGGCTGGGGGGTCTGTGAGCTCATCTTGCCCTGGAGAAACAACCTGCATTTATATGTTAATGATATCTATAATAGTAATTTTAGTACTTTAACAATGTTATCAACAACAACAATTTTAGTCATCTGATTCTGGTTGATGAGTGTTCAGTGAGCATAGGATTGAGGTCATAGGGGACAAGAAAGGGGATAAAATTTTGGATGGAGAGATGAATCATAAACTCAGTAAGGGAACTTGGTTTTAGGGGGACTCAGTTTCATTACCTGAGTTAAAAGGATTACCTGATTATTTCTCTTTCTAGTTTATATACTTCGGTAATATTTTTTTCTTTTTACAACAAGAGTGTGTTTAGGTTCCTTTGATTCTTTTTATTTAAATATTTTATTGGATTTTTCTTTCAAACAACAAAAAGTCTGTTCCTTGCAAAAACCCAATAACACAAACCTGCATACGTAAGGTCCGTATGCAGTCTGTTTCCAGAACTCACCCTGCGCTCACTCCCCCAAGAAGCCACTGTTAACAGTTTCACATATATAATCTACATTTTTCTCTAAGCTCATAAAAAATACATGAGCTTGTATTAATATATATTAGTTTTAATCTTTTAAAATGAGATTATAGTATATACATTATTTTGCCACCTGAATTTTTTTAACAGTAAATCATGAACATTTCTGCAGAGATCAATTAATTCTTGTTAATTATATCAATACTCCATGAGATAAATGTATCGAAATCTATTTCATTAGATCGCACTCAACAGACATAGAGATGGTCTCCACTGGTATTATTACTTCCGAAGGATAGATTCTGAAAAGAGGGTTGGCTGGGTCAAAAAGCATACTTTTTTTTTTTCTTTTTTCACTTTAACAGGTACTCCTGTGCTTTGGTTATATATTTCTGTGTAACAAACCACCCTAAAACTTAGTGACCTAAAACAACAACGATTTATTATTTCTCCCACTTCTGAGGCCAGGAAGTCAAGCAGGGGTCTGCTGGGTGGTGCTTTTGCTCCCTGTGGCCCTGGCTAGAGTTGCTGATATGTTTTATGGCATCTTTGACCATACAGAAATTTGTCAATTTGTTTGTGGTCAAATCTATCGGTCTTTTTCTTTGTCACTTAGGTTCCTCATCTTGCCAAGCGAATGTTCCTTCACCCCAGAATTATCTAAATAATCTCAATGTTCTTGGGTTTTAATTGTCTAATGAATTTAATGCACTTGAAATTTATTTTTATATATAAGTAACATAGGGAGAATAACTTGGTTTTCTTTTGGAGGAAAGCTAGTTATGCCAGAATCATTTGTTAAATGTGATTTCCTTTTCCACTGATTTGAAATGTAAACTTTATCATACATTACATTTACTATTTATACCTGTGTCTATTTATGGATTTGTCTTCCATTTACCTATTAATTTCTTACTCAATGTGTCCATTTTAAAAAGAAAAAGTTTATTTTGGGACTTCCCTGGTGGCCCAGTGGCTAAGACTCCACCCTCCCAATGAAGGGGCCCCAGTTTGATCCCTGGTCAGGGAACTAGATCCCACATGCCACAACTAAGAGTTCACATGCTGCAACTAAGAGTTCACATGCGTCAACTAAAAGACCCCACATGTTGCAACTAAAGATCCTGCACAGGGCAATGAAGATCCCGTGTGCCACAACTAAGATCCAGTGCAGCTAAATAAATAAATATGTGTGTGTATATATATATATATATATTTTTTTTTTTTTTAAAGAATAAGTTTGTTTTAGTAATCAAGAAATTCTGTAAACAATGTTACTGAACCAAACTTGGGTCCACTCTCCCTCGCTCAGTAAAGCCAATCTACTGACAGCAGGTTGTGAGGAAGGAAAGTGCAGTGTTCATTACAAGGCACCAAGCAGAATGGGCAGCTCATGCTCAAAACACCCAAATTCCCTGATGACTTTCATGGAAGGGTTTTGAAAGGCTGGGGAAGGAGAGGGTCACAGAGTGCATGATCAGCTTGTGTACAATTCTCTGATTGGTTGATGGTGAGCTGACAGGGTGATATTCCAGGAAACTCAATTACCAGTTTTCTGGCTCCAAGCAGTCTGGGGTCTACGTGCTGGTGGTCAGCATGCAGTTAACTTCTTCCACGTGGTGGGGGTTTCAGTATCTGCAAAACAGCTCAAAGGACGTGGCTCAGAATAGTACCTATTGCCCTTGAGGAGTAATTAAAGGTCCTTGACTTTGTTTTATGGCTACACTTTTATTATTCCATCTTGTTTGACTATTTTCTTTTTTATGTATTTTCTCAATTCTCTGATTAAATTTGCTGTTTGAAACCTGGAGAAGGCCTAAGAGGCTAAAGCGTTTCTAAAACGCTTAGGCAGGGGACATGGGGGGGAAGGAGGGGTCTGTCCCCAGGGAAGACCCCACAGGACCCTGCTTGGTTTCAACAATATTTCCATTTGAAAAAAAAAAGAAATGCCAACACTAAAATAATTTTTTGTTCAGGCCTCACCACATGGCTTGTGAGATCTTAGCTCCCTGACCAGGCATTGAATCGGTGCCATAGCAAGTGAACGCGCCAAGCGAGTCCTATCCTCTGGACTGCCAGGGAATTCCTAAATTAATTTTTAAAATGATGATAATTAAACAGACCTTCTATCCTAAATATGGTTATAAAATTATACTTGTGGACCTCTTTTCTGGTAGAAAAAAAAAAGAAAATTCCTTAAACCTTTATTCATAGCAGTGTATAACATGGCAAGCAGAAAGGGACTATTACTAAAGTACTCTTCCACTGAGGTTTTTCAGAAATATACCCTGTCATTCATTCACAGTAAATTGAGTGCCATGCTGGGTGATGGGGACAGACATATTCAGGGCTGGGTATTGTGGTTTGTTCTTTCCAGAAAGCAGGCAGCAATGAGACAAATGGGAGGATAACAAATTAGTGCAGGTGGTTGGCAGTCCACTTACACTGAGTGTTTTCCCTTTGTGAAGTTATGAAAAGGCCATGTGTTTGTGTAGCTTTATGTATGGGATCAAACTATCCTGACACATGAGTCATCTTTTGTGACTGGGGAAGAGGAAGACCTAAAACCTTAAATAGGAGGAAACACATTCTCTAAAATCCAGACCTCTTGAAAACATGTAATATTCAAATGCAAGAGGAAAACAACTCAGTGTCTGTGCACTCCACCTTTTTATATTCTAAGAGGAGAGCTTTTAGTTTTAAGCCACACTCCTGAAAGCCTGCTCTGGCCTTATGCTAAATGCACAGTTTAAACTAACCATGAGCTGCAGGGAGCTTGGATGGAAATGGCAGCAGCCTGCTGCATTTCTGGATCTTAACCTGGTAGGTCTAGCTTCATATGCAAAGATAAAACATTATCTAGTCACGTCTTAAATTTAAGGCTTTCTGGGCTGGGTAACCACAAGAGCTCATATGAGAAGGAGGAGCTCTGACTGAGGAGGAAGATCACAATTTATTTCCAGGAAGAACAGGGCAAATCACTGAGCCCTGAGCTGGGTAGAGCCTGAGACAGGAGTCTCACCATGAGACTGAACTGGGGACGGGCTTGGATGAATAGCTCAGACTGTATCAAATTCCAGGGAGGCTTAGATAGGGGATCTATAGGAGAGAATCATGAAACTGGAAGATTGTCAGCCCTGTCAAAGCCTTCAAAATGTAATCAAGGAGGTCCCAGCCTGTCTGACCAAGACTGACTATCTTGAGGGAATCTTTACATGGTGGAGCCATTACTGAGATGAACCTTTGCAGGAAACATGAATGCCACCACAAGTTACTGCACTCTGTGGGAGCCCGGTTCATTCGCTTTGTGCCCCTGGAGTGGAATCCAAGTGGAAAGATCAGCATGATGGTTGAGGTCTATGGATACTCCTATACCACCAGAGACCTCTTGGCTCCAGGTATTATCAATCAGGGAGAGCTCTCCCAGAGATCTCCGTCTCAATGCTAAGACGCAGCTCCACTCAACAACCAGCAAGCTCCAGTGCTGGACACCCCATGCCAAACAACTAGCAAGACAGGAACACAACGCCACCCATTAGCAGAGAGGCTGCCTAAAATCATAATAAGTTCACAGACA
The DNA here is from genome assembly GCF_009873245.2 of Balaenoptera musculus. Lineage (NCBI taxonomy): Eukaryota > Metazoa > Chordata > Mammalia > Artiodactyla > Balaenopteridae > Balaenoptera > Balaenoptera musculus. The sequence continues at coordinate 2,469,973 of NC_045790.1, forward strand.
CCCCAAAACACACCACCGGATGCGGTCCTGCCCACCAAAAAGACAAGATCCAGCCTCATCCACCAGAACGCAGGCACCAGTGCCCTCTACCAGGAAGCCTACGCAACCCACTGAACCAATCTTACCCACTGGGGGCAGAAACCAAAAACAAGGGAACTACGAAACTGCAGTCTGCGAAAAGGAGACCCCCAAACACAGTAAGTTAAGCAAATGAGAAGACAGAGAAATACACAGCAGATGAAGGAGCAAAGTAAAAACCCACCAGACCAAACAAATGAAGAGGAAATAGGCAGTCTACCTGAAAAAGAATTCAGAATAATGACAGCAAAGAGGATCCAAAATCTTGGAAATAGAATGGAGAACATACAAGTAACGTTTAACAAGGACCTAGAAGAACTAAAGAGCAAACAAACAAATATGAACAACACAATAAATGAAATGAAAAATTCTCTAAAAGGAATCAATAGCAGAATAACTGAGGCAGAAGAACCGATAAGTGACCTGGAAGATAAAATGGTGGAAATAACTACCACAGAGCAGAATAAAGAAAAAAGAATGAAAAGAATTGAAGACAGTCTCAGAGATCTCTGGGACAACATTAAACGCACCAACATTCGAATTATAGGGGTCCCAGAAGAAGAAGAGAAAAAGAAAGGGACTGAGAAAATATTTGAAGAGATTACAGTTGAAAACTTCCCTAATATGGGAAAGGAAATAGTCAGTCAAGTCCAGGAAGCACAGAGAGTCCCATACAGGATAAATCCAAGGAGAAACACGCCAAGACACATATTAATCAAACTATCAAAAATTAAATACAAAGAAAAAATATTAAAAGCAGCAAATAGCATACAAGGGAACTCCCATAAGGTTAAAAGCTGATCTTTCAGCAGCAACTCTGCAAGCCAGAAGGGAGTGGCAGGATATATTTAAAGTGATGAAAGGGAAAAACCTACAACCAAGATTACTCTATCCAGCAAGGATCTCATTCAGATTTGACAGAGAAATTAAAATCTTTACAAACAAGCAAAAGCTAAGAGAATTCAGCACCACCAAACCAGCTTTACAACAAATGCAAAAGGAACTTCTCTAGGCAGGAAACACAAGAGAAGGAAAAGACCTACAATAACAAACCCAAAACAATTAAGAAAATGGTAATAGGAACATATATATAGATAATTACCTTAAATGTAAATGGATTAAATGCTCCAACCAAAAGACATAGACTGCCTGAATGGATACAAAAACAAACCCATACATATGCTGTCTACAAGAGAATCACTTCAGACCCAGGGACACATACAGACTAACAGTGAGGGGATGGAAAAAGATATTCCATGCAAATGGAAATCAAAAGAAAGCTGGGGTAGCAATTCTCACATCAGACAAATAGACTTTAAAATAAAGACTACTACAAGAGACAAAGAAGGACACTACATAATGATCAAGGGATCAATCCAAGAAGAAGATATAACAATTGTAAATATTTATGCATCTGACATATGAGCACCTCAATACATAAGGCAAATGTTAACAGCCATAAAAGGGGAAATCAACAGTAACACAATAATAGTAGGGGATTTAACACCCCACTTTCACCAATGGACAGATCATCCAAAATGAAAATAAATAAATGACACATTAAAAAAGATGGACTTAATTGATATTTACAGGACATTCCATCCAAAAACAACAGAATACACTTTCTTCTCAAGTGCTCATGGAACATTCTCCAGGATAGATCATATCTTGGGTCACAAATCAAGCTTTGGTAAATTTAAGAAAATTGAAATTGTATCACGTGTCTTTTCCGACCACAACGCTATGAGACTAGATATCAATTACGGGGAAAAACTGTAAAAAAAATACTAACACATGGAGGCTAAACAATATACTACTAAATAACCAAGAAATCACTGAAGAAATCAAAGAGGAAATCAAAAAATACCTAGAAACAAATGACAATGAGAACATGACGACCCAAAACCTATGGGATGCAGCAAAAGCAGTTCCAAGAGAGAAGTTTATAGCAGTACAATAAGAAACAAGAAAAAGAAACAAGAAAAATCTCAAATACACAACCTAACCTTACACCTAAAGCAATTAGAGAAAGAAGAATAAAAAAACCCCAAAGTTAGCAGAAGGAAAGAAATCATAAAGATCAGAGCACAAAAAAATGAAAAAGAAATGAAGGAAACAATAGCAAAGATCAATGAAACAAAAAGCTGGTTCTTTGAGAAGATAAAATTGATAAACCATTAGCCAGACTCATCAAGAAAAAAAGGGAAAAGACTCAAATCAACAGAATTAGAAATGAAAAATGTGAAGTAACAACTGAGAATGCAGAAATACAAAGGATCATGAGAGATTACTACAAGCAATTATGTGCCAATAAAATGGACAACCTGGAAGAAATGGACAAATTCTTAGAAAAGCACAACCTCCCAAGACTGAAGCAGGAAGAAATGGAAAATATAAACAGACCAATCACAAGTAATGAAATTGAAACTGTGATTAAAAATCTTCCAACAAACAAAAGCCCAGAACCAGATGGCTTCACAGGTGAATTCTATCAAACATCTAGAGAAGAGAGAACATTTATCCTTCTCAAACTCTTCAAAAATATAGCAGAGGGAAGAATACTCCCAAACTCATTCTATGATGTTACCATCACCCTGATACCAAAACCAGACAATGATGTCACAAAAAAGGAAAACTACAGGCCAATATCACTGATGAATATAGATGCAAAATCCTCAACAAAATACTAGCAAACAGAATCCAACAGCATATTAAAAGTGTCATACACAATGATCAAGTGGGGTTTATCCCAGGAATGCAAGGAATCTTCAATATATGCAAATCCATCAATGTGATACACCATATTAACAAACTGAAGGATAAAAACCATATGATAACCTCAATAGATGCAGAAAAAGCTTTTGATAAAATTCAACACCCATTTATGATAAAAACCCTGCAGAAAGTAGGCACAGAGGGAACTTACCTCAACATAGTAAAGGCCACATATGACAAACCCACAGCCAACATTGTTCTCAATGGTGAAAAATTGAAGCCATTTCCTCTAAGATCAGGAACAAGACAAGGTTGCCCACTCTCACCACTATTATTCAACATAGTTTTGGAAGTTTTAGCCACAGCAATCAGAGAAGAAAAAGAAATAAAAGGAATACAAATCAGAAAAGAAGAAGTAAAGCTGGCACTGTTTGCAGATGACATGATACTATACATAGAGAATCCTAAAGATGCTACCAGAAAACTGCTAGGGCTGATCAATGAATTAAAGTAGCAGGATACAAAATTAATGCACAGAAATCTCTTGCATCCCCATACACTAATGATGAAAAATCTGAAAGAGAAATTAAGGAAACACTCCCATTTACCTTTGCTACAAAAAGAATAAAATACCTAGGAATAAACCTACCTAAGGAGAGAAAAGACCTGTATGCAGAAAACTATAAGACACTGATGAAAAAAATTAAAGATGATACAAACAGATGGAGATATATACCATGTTCTTGGATTGGAAGAATCAACATTGTGAGAATGACTATACTACCCAAAGCACTCTACAGATTCAGTGCAATCCCTATCAAACTACCAATGGCATTTTTCACAGAACTAGAAGAAAAAATTTCACAATTTGTATGGAAACACAAAAGACCCCAAATAGCCAAAGCAATCTTGAGAACAAAAAATGTACCTGGAAGAATCAGGCTCCCTGACTTCAGACTATACTACAAAGCTACAGTAATCAAGACAGTATGGTACTGGCACAAAAACAGAAATATAGATCAATGGAACAGGATAGAAAGCCCAGAGATAAACCCACACACATATGGTCACCTTATCTTTGATAAAGGAGGCAAGAATATACAATGGAGAAAACACAGCCCTTCAATAAGTGGTTCTGGGAATACTGTACAGCTACATGTAAAAGAATGAATTTAGAACACTTCCTAACACCATACACAAAAACAAACTCAAAATGAATTAAAGACCTAATTGTAAGGCCAGACACTATAAAACTCTTACAGGAAAACATAGGCAGAACACTCTATGACATAAATCACAGCAAGATCCTTTTTGACCCACCTCTTAGAGAAATGGAAATAAAAACAAAAATAAACAAATGGGACCTAATGAAACTTAAAAGCTCTTGCATAGCAAAAGAAACCAGAAACAAGACAAAAAGACAACCCTCAGAATGGGAGAAAATATTTGCCAGTGAAGCAACTGACAAAGGATTAATCTCCAAAATATACAAGCAGCTCATGCAGCTCAATATCAAATAAACAAACAAACCAATCCAAAAATGGGCAGAAGACCTAAATAGACATTTTTCCAAAGAAGATATGCACATTGCCAACAAACACATGAAAGGATGCTCAACATCATTAATCATTAGAGAAATGCAAATCAAAACTACAATGAGGTATCACCTCACACCAGTCAGAATGGCCATCATCAAAAACTCTACAAACAATAAATGCTGGAGAGGGTGTGGAGAAAAGGGAACCCTCTTGCACCGTTGGTGGGAATGTAAATGGATACGCCACTATGGGGAACAGCATGGAAGTTCCTTAAAAACCTAAAAATAGAACTACCATACGACCCAGCAATCCCACTACTGGGCATGTACCCTGAGAAAACCATAATTCAAAAAGAGTCATGTACCACAATGTTCATTTCAGCTCTATTTACAATAGCCAGGACATGGAAGCAACCTAAGTGTCCATCGACAGATGAATGGATAAAGAAAATGTGGCACATATATACAATGGGATATTACTCAGCCATAAAAAGAAATGAAATTGAGTTATTTGTCATGAGGTGGATGGACCTAGAGTCTGTCATACAGAGTGAAGTAAGTCAGAAAGAGAAAAACAAATACCATATGCTAACACATGTATTTGGAATCTAAAAAAAAAAAAGGTTCTGAAGAACCTAGGGGCAGGATAGGAATAAAGACGCAGACGTAGAGAATGGACTTGAGGACATGGGGAAGGGGAAGGGTAAGCTGGGACGAAGTGAGAGATTGGCATGGACATATATACACTACCAAATGTAAAATAGATAGCTCGTGGGAAGCAGCTGCATAGCACAGGGAGATCAGCTCGGTGCTTTGTGACCACCTAGAGGGGTGGGATAGGGAGGGTGGGAGGGAGACGCAAGAGGGAGGGCATATGGGGATATAGGTATACGTATAGCTGATTCACTTTGTTATAAAGCAGAAACTAACACAATATTGTAAAGTAAGTACACTGCAATAAAGACGTTAAAAAATGTAATCAAGACTGCAAATCTATTCAATATAATTTCATGTTCTCCCTTAGGGAAAAAGGCAAAGGACAAGAAAAGGTCATTTTCAACTACTTCCCTGATGCTGGTGAAATCAGGAAGAAATCCTAGACTAGAACCACATCACTATTTTCCTAATAGAACTTCTCAATCCCTTTCCCTCTCTCTTGACAATGTGCATGAAACATAAGCGATAAAATCAACGTTCTTTTTCTGAAACAGCTCACAAATACATGAAGCAGGTCTCCATGGCTTTGTTCATATCTCTGATTTTCTGTGGACCTGTTTTTTAATGTATTTCTAAAGTTGTTATTGGAAATAATCATATCTCCAGGAGTTTCTATTTCAGGGAAAACTTAGAGCAACTTGACTGAGGCCAGACAGCAAGAATCTAGGAGAAACTGAAATCTGATTCCCAGTGCTCTTTTTCACTTCTTTTGCTACGTCTATAAAATAGCACATTACAAGCTGCCACTCCCAGAGTGACACAAATGCTGGCAGAAAGGAATGGGTGCCACCACACGCACTCACTGGCGATGTCTACCATGTGTTCTCTGGATCTGCCGGGGCACCAGACCTGGCTGGAATAAGCACACCCTTAGCACTGTGCATTATTCTTCTTTTTCACCGTCCTTGAGAGCGTCAAGGTTTTGTTGGCTGGTTGGTGGAGGAGGAGTAAAGCTAGTACGAGTCTTGGTAGAGTTGTTGTTATTAGTGCTTCAGCTCAGTTCCAACCAGAAACTATGACTTAAAGTACAGGAGCCTGGCTTTATTCACATAACATAGTCTGCCGTGCCTCCAACTACTTCCTGTGTGCTGACAGCTTTTTATTTATTTTTAGTCATTGGTTTGGTTTGGGTTTTTCCAGTTTTATTGAAATACAGTTGATGTACAGCACTGCATAAGTTCAAGGGGTACAGCATGATGATTTGACTCACATATATTGTGAAACAATTACCACAATGCTTAGTTAACATCCATCATCTGATATAGATACCAAAAAAAGGAAAAACATGTTTTTTCCCCTTGTGATGAGAACTCTTTGTATCTGGTACCTGAACAATTTTCAAATATACCACATAATTTTCAAATATACCACACAGTTAACTATAGTGTTAACTATAGTTCCTCATGTTGGACATTATAGCACAATACTGTGACTCTGACTATTGTCTGTTCTCGAATCTAGGCACCTCTCCCCCAATTTAGGCTACATATCTTCAGTGAGAGAAACATAGAATGTCTGTAAATCTCTTGTGAAAAATTCCACTTAGTTTAGAAAAGTTTTCACTTCCTTTTCAACATTTTTCTAAGAAAGAACCTAAGAAACTTGTCCAACAGTGTCCCAAGTAAAATAAGAGAAAACTGGGCTTGGATATGACCATGGTTCCGTGAATTCTACCATGATACCAGCAATGAAAGAGTCCCGAGAAGTTTGAATGCATTGTGGGCACCCCCATCACCACCTGGGCACCGTACCAGCTCTGAAGCCCAGCACTGTGTTGTCTGAGAAAATTGAATTCTGTCCTGGGAGAAAAGAAATAAATAGGATAGAAAAAACTCATGTGTTAAGCACAGACAAGTAAGTTACTCAGCTGTGAGACATGGTGGACAGATGAGGTCAGTACGGCATATACTGATACTTGGGAACAGAGATTGAAAAGGCTGGAAAGCCCAAGAGATGGCACATGTCCATGAGGCACTAAACATACAAGAGGCATCGAATATGCATCAAGCACCATATCTTCACGGCACACTAAATGTCCATGAGACACCCAACATTCACGGGTCTTAATCCTGCCACCCAGAGGTGACACTCTTACTGTGTCCCACGTGTCCTGCCCAAAAAGTGCTCAGCAGGTTAACTGGCAACCTGGGGCTGTGGCCAGGCCCTCTCGCTGTGCACCTCTCTGATAGAGCCAGTGTGTCGTTGGCTTAGGGCACCTTCCATTTCTGCACCCTCGCTCAAACCTCACCTCTGGTTCTACTCACCCCACCATCCACAGGAGGCTGACGTACCAAAAAGAGACAGGACGTATGTACATTGCATGACCACAGGTTTTAATCTTTCCGCCCCCCTTGTACCCTGTCTAACTGTGTTGACTTTCTTTCTCCCTGGCTTCTCAGGGTGTGTTGGCTTTCTTTCCCTGACCTATGGGATAGCTCGTCTGCTCGTGTATTTGGAGGGTACCATTGCACGGAGGTAACCTCCCACACAACACCAAGCAGGTAATCTCTGGGTATTACTTGGCCCTGTATATTAAAAAGAATTAAAAAAAAAGGAGTGAAAGTCTTTTGCCTGATATCCTACAATTTCCAACTCTTTGCACTCAGAAGTATACAAGGGAGAGTAGACTTTCCTGGCAACAAGGGGAAGGATCCCTAATTTTGGCAGGTCCTAAGATACGTCCTTAGAAGACTTTTGAATCTTTAGGCTTTTCAAATAAACCAGACACACAATTTTTGTAATATTCTGGGGCATAGTTTATTTTAATTGCAAGAAGCTGAATTTCTTGATCCTACAAAGGTCACCTGAGTGGCCCTCTGACTACCACACACGTTGGGTGAATAGGCCTCATGGTTCTGGGCTTAGATAGCAAGAACTTTGGGTGTGTTCTGCCTGTTTGTTTAAATGGCCTAGCCTGAGATTTGGAGTTAAGGAAATCTGCTGTGTAAACTCCTATAATTTTATGTGAGGCCTAGCGACAGGGAAGGGCAAAGGGGTTTATGAAATAAAGTCACAGCGAGAAAAACCTGCTTTGTGAGCTGGTGCCGGTGCTGAGTCAGGAAATGAAGAGGCTGTCAGCCAGTGAAGCAGATACAGGAGCTGGGAAAGCTGATGCTCTAGCCTATTAAGGCACAAAATCCTCTTGGGTGAGGGCAACACAAAGGGGATTTCCTTTTCTCAAAAACACGAAACCACCCCAAATCCAACTACCGCGCTCAGGGAAGAGAGGGGCACCCTCGCCACCGTGGAAGGCGGCTGTGTGTTGAGAACAGGCCCCCATCTTCCTTCCTCTCCCTGTGGACTGTTCCTCTGCCTGTCCCAGCCCTGGATTTCGGGAGTGTTGGGAGCAGGTAACTTGGCTCTTTAGTGTCACTGGTCCACAGACGAAGAGGAATTAGTGGATTACACCCAGGGGCCCCATCTTCACCTGACTTGGAAGAGCTTTTGGACACTGAACAGATGAGATTTAGATTTAGATGAGACCCTGGACTTCACGCAGATGCTGTACTGGCACGAGGCCCTCGCGAACGTTGGGAAGGGGTGAATGCACTTTACCTGTGAATCATTAGGGGCTGGAGGGGGGGCTGCTGCACGAAGAATTCTGATGTGGCCCCGAGATTCCCAGGCCCTGGTGTACACGCCTGGTGTAACTGCCGCTCCTTGAGTGTGGGCTGCTCTATAAATATGGTGGATTTCACTTCCATGATAACGTTATTAGTCAATTGACTTTGAGTTCATAAAAAAATAAAATTATGATGGGTGGGCTTGACCTAATTACATAAACCCTCCTTCCCTTCAAAGAAGTCAAATTCAAGGGAAAGGAAGATAAATTCTGCTGGCTTTGAAGAGGTAAGTTGCTACGCTGTGAGAGCCATATGGTTGGGACTTGAGACCGATCTCTAGGAGCTGAGAGTGATCTCTGGTTAACAGCTGGCGAGAAAGCAACAAAACAGCGGCCTCAGTCCTACAACAAGTAGAATCATGTCACCGGACCCAACTTAAAGACCTTTTATGTGATATGTTGTATGCAGCTATCAAAAAGGATGAGTTGAATCTAGAATGTTGATATTAATGCTTATAGAGTGCTATGTGCCTCAAAGATACAAAAAAATACATATTTAGATCAGATATTCATTACTCTCTTGTGTTTTTACTGGAGGGCCCCCAAAGTGTACATAATCAAAAGCATTAGTGTGTGATACAGAGTTTGATACAATTTGGTAGGGAGGCAAAGAAGCTTCTCTTGCACACCCTGCTGTGCAACACTCGACAGCAAACTCTCCTCCAGCACTTACCCCACCTTCTCCCGGTCGACAGGGCTCCTTTCCCCCCCTTTCCTCTCTCCAAAGAAAAGCAGCCTCCTCTCCCTCCACGTGCTGCCCTGGACTCTAGGAACCAGCTGAGACCTATCTAGGGTCTCCTACCCTAAACACTTACCAGAAGGTTTGGCCAAGCCAAGCCAGTTATCTCTTAACAGGGCTACTGGTGAATAAAGTTTCCTCCATCATTTTATGTACGTAATATCTTTGTACATGCCTAAAAAGTCCCTGGAAAGATATTCAAGACATACTTAATAGTATCTTTTTGTGGCGAGCGGCACTAAGGTTGGTCAGGTTGTACAGGACGACATCAGCTTGCATTTCATACTTTCATACAAAGTACCACAAACTGGGGGTCTTAAAACAACAGAAATTTATTCTCACACAGTTCTGGAGGCCAGAAGTCTGAAATCAAGGTGTCAGCAGGGTTCTGCTCTCCTGAAGGGCTCTCGGGGAGAATCCTTCCTTACTTCTTCCAGCTTCTGGTGCCCCCGGCACTCCTTAGCTCTGGACAGCATCACTCCAGTCTGTGCCTCCATTTTCACATGCCATCTTCCTGTATGTCTGTCTTTGTGTCTCTTCTCTTCTGAGGACACTAGTCCTGTTGAATTAGGGCCCATCCTAATGACTTTCCTTGATCACATCTGTAAGACCCTACTTCCAAATAAAGCATGGGGTGGGGGAGGGGGGGTAGGGTCTTCTTTGGGGACACAGTCAATCTACACAAGCCATGATTACTCTTACGATTAAAAGACAACTGTTCAACGTGCAACATTCTACAAGGCAACTTGTCTCTTTAAAACATCAGTGCTATGAAAAATGGGAGGGGCTGTTGAAGAATAAAAGAGATGTAAGAAACATAACCAAAATGCAACGTTTAAAACTTGCCTGGATCCTGGTTTGAAAAAAAAGTTTGCAAAAGATGTTTCATTGTTGTTGGCAAATGGCAAAATTTAAATATAGCCTGGTTATCAGATGATATGAGGGATTTATTGTTAACTTCCTAGCTGTGATATTGTGATCGTGTTGGAGAGGTGTTATTCTTAGGAGATGCATGTTGAAGTATCTTTGGGGAGAGTTTCATAATGTCTGCCTCCGACTGTCACAAGTTTCGGGGTAAAAAATTACACCCGAATACAGATGAAGCTAATACAGTAGGATTTTTGCATCTAGATGACTGATCCCGTCATGCCCATGATTAAAACATTTCCATGTTACATGCAGCTACTGTAAGTTGACGTTAGACTTCTAAAAAAAAAAACTTATTTATTTATCTTTGGCTGCATTGGGTCTTCATTGCTGTGCGTGGGCTTTCTCTATTTGCGGTGAGCGGGGGTTACTCTTCGTTGCGGTGGCTTCTCTTGTTCCGGAGCACGGGCTCTAGGCGCGCGGGCTCAGTAGTTGTGGCACGTGGGCTCAGTAATTGTGGCCCACGGGCTCTAGAGCACAGGCTCAGTAGCTGTGGCGCATAGGCTTAGTTGCTCCGCGGCATGTGGGATCTTCCCGGACTAGGGCTCGAACCCGTGTCCACTGCATTGGCAGGCGGGTTCTTAACCACTGCGCCACCAGGGAAGCCCGACTTTAGACTTTTAAGACAGAAAATTTTAGAGTGTTTATCATATACCTTAAAGAAATGAAAAACCATATTTGAGTATGCAATAAACTCATTTCATACTCTCAGGTTTTTTGGGTTTGAAAATTTTCATAATAAAAATTGTGCAGGAAAAACTACTCAAACAACAACAACAACCACAACCGTTTCAACAACTCCCAGTTATCTGGGATAAAACACAAACTCTTCCACACAACTGCATCAACAACCCACCTCCTCATCCCCCTTCCACCTACATTCCAGTAACACCAGGGCACCATTCGCCTTTACACTTTTTCCTTTCCTTGCCACCAGGTGCTGTTGGACATCCCCCTCCGCCCCCCGCCCCCCCAGCTCCAGGTCAGAGGTCACCTGCGGGATTCAGGACGTCCCCACGCCGCAGAGCCCCGTCCTCTCATTCCACCAGGTGCTGTTGGACATCCGCCCCCGCCGCCCCCGCCCCCCCAGTTCCAGGTCAGAGGTCACCTGCGGGATTCAGGACGTCCCCACGCCGCAGAGCCGCGTCCTGGACTGTCCTTGAGCGGCCCTCCCTGCTCTGGGACTCCGCACTGGCGCGCCTGAGGAGCTCCACAGGTGTTTGCCAAAAGGAAATCAATTCAGCTCTGCCATTCGAGTCCTCAGGTTACATGTTTTCTCCAAAATAGTCAATTAACAGGCATTATTTTTGAGAATTCGTAACGGCTAACCGGGTGCCGGCGCGGAGCCGGGTCCGCGCGTAAGCTCAGGCAGACCGGCTGCCCACGGAATCAACGCTCCCGCCACAGCAGCCCCGTCTCCGCGCTGCTGGACGCCGACGTCCCGCCGGCGCCGAACCCGAACCCACGATCCGCCGGACGGCGCGCAGTGCCCTTCGGGGAGAGCGGCCCGGTGCGGCCTCAGTCCTCTCGCGAGGTCACCATGAGGAGGACCCGACACTGCGAGGGGCGTGACCAACCACCTGGGAAAGGTCGCGCCCCCAGCCGGCCCCGCCCCAAGGCGCCACGGCCCCGCCCACTGCCTCGCACGGCCCTCCCACTACTCACACACGGCCCGCCCACTGCTCCCACCTGGTTCATTCACTGCCCCACATGGCCTGCCCCCTGGTCCCACAAGGCCCGCCCACTGCTCCCCAGAGCCCGTCCCTGCCTCCACACGGTCAGACCCCTGTTCCCACCTGGTTCTCCCACTGCTTCCCCAAGGCCCGCCCCTCGCCTCCACTAGGCCCTGCCGCCACAAGTCCCTCCCCCATCCTCCACGAGCCCCGCCCCTGCTTCCAAAGGTCCCGCCTACTGCCTCCACGCGTCCCGCCCCCTGTTCCCACACGGCCCAATGGGCGTCGACGCGGCTCCGACGGGCCGTTCACGGCTACGCGGTGACGTCAGGCGCCGACGCACCTGTCGGCCCTGCTAACGCTGCTCCTGTCGGCTTCCCGGGGTCGGTGGGTCGGGCGGGACGGTCCCGAGCCGCAGCCCTTCCTGCGGTCCCGTCGCCCGCGGCCGGAGTCGGGCCGAGCGCCGAGGAGGGGTGCTGGTGGCCGGCCGCTCCAGTTCCTCCCCGAGTTGGAGCATGGCTGCAGCTGCGGTCCCTCCAGAGGGAGGTGAGCTCGGAGGCGGTCGTGTTTGATTCGGGGCAGCAGCGGGTCGAGTCCAGGGCCCCGGAGCCGGCGGCTCCAACTTGATGCGGCTCCCGCCCGGCTGAGCCCGTGGGTCGCGGTCGCGGTGGGGCTGGCCGCGCCGGCCGCCCTCAGATGCGGAGCCCGCCGCGGCGCAGGACGCGGCCCCGGGGCTGCTGTCTGCCTCTGAGCGGCTAGGTGAGTGGCGGCGGCGGCGGCGGCACGGGGTCGGGGGCCTTGGCGTCCGCAGGGCAGGGGCGGGCCGCTCGCCTCTCGGTCCTGGGACGCTGACCCTGCCCGCAGCAGGTGTGGCCCGCGGACGTTCTCTGAGCTTTCACCTGCTTCCTTCGGGAACCGCCGAAAGACCTTTGAGCAGAATGGACGTAGGTGCCAGGAAGAGATTAATTGTGGGTTTTACTTTTGCGAAATTTGCCCAAATATAAAGTTCAGTGTCTCTTTCTTTAGATTTATGTGTATATCAAGACATAGTTTGTGTGTATGTGTAACATTTGTGTTTTGTTCTTAGACTTGGACCGGAAACCACCTTAGACTCAGAAATCGATTTTGTATATAATGTGCTTTATTAGTATAGCATTTCAAAACCGGAGCACCTAGAAGATAATTACACATACTTTATGCATATTAGAGGCCGAGATTTGTGTTTCCTTTGGAAGAAAATTCTTTTTTTTTTTTTTTTTTTAAATAAGAAATGAATCAACAGTGACCGTACCATTTTTTCTCTTCGGTAATTCAAAAGTTCAGTTCTGCAAACTATAAACTTTTTTGAGTTTACAGCATGCAGTTCAGTTACAGCAGCGTCACTGTGGTTTGTGTCTTTGATTGTTGAATCTTTCCAGAAATGCTTTTCTTTTCATCTCTCAAGAGTTAATTTAGAAGAATCTTTTCTTGATGAGGTCGGCATGGAAATAATTTAACAGATGTCAGTCAATTTTACTTCTGTGAGTCACTGGAAAATACTGTCTGTGTAGCACAGGAGTACACAGAGAAGTTAAAATGCTCGTGTACAGGTTGTTGATTTCATCTTAAAAGGTGCTGTTGCTGATTTTCTTGTTACAGCCTGTGGCTTAAAAACCAGGTGTGTGCCCTGCAGGTATTTACTCAGGTTAAGCCAGCTTATATGACCTCTGGTTAATAGGAACAGCCACTCTTGGAAGAACCCATGGCAGATTGCAGCTCTGCCACACCTAACTCCCCACACTCTTCAAGGACTGAATCTTTGTTTGAAAAACAAGTCACATTATTTTAAGAGATCAATGTGAATGTATAGTACCTACAACTTTAGTTGGAACTAGGGTTTTAGCATGTGTTTTCAGTCATACATAGCTCATTAGGAATGCCAATATTTAACCCGGTTTTGGATATATACAGTTTAGGGGAAGGATTTGCTGAGGTTAGGATTTTATGTTAGCGAATTGGCTGTTTTCCAGGTCATGTTGATGATAGGCTTTCCATTTCCTGTTGTGACATGTTGGTAATAATTTTCAGACGGCTCAGGAAGCCAGATTTGATCTCTGTGGTGGGTCAGATATCAAAGCAGTATCCTGTGAGGTTTGGCCAGTATCACTGCTTTGTAGAACTTTCATCTTAGTTTCTAGTCAAACTTTTCAGCAGGGATCTAAAATATGATAAGTGTTAATATTTACTGAGTGAATTCTGTGGTTCAGGATCTTTCCTAGGTGGTTTTGTGGATTATCTCAATTCTCACGCCAACCCCTTGAAGTAGGTACTTTCGTTTTTCCCGTTATAGAGCTGTGGAAACTGAGGCATAGAGGATTTAATTAATTTGCCCAAGGTCTCAGTCAGTGTCAGAACTGAGACTGAAGCCTGGCAGTGTGATTTCAGAGCTCTTGCTCTCAGTGGCTGCACTTCATTGCCAGCAAGGCTCAACAAAATGCTGGAAGAAAAGATGGGGTGAGAGAGATGGCACCACAGGCCCATTTATTCTTCAGTTATAAAAATAATGTAAAATTACAGAAACTCTGGAAAGTCTTTTTTTTTTTTTTGGCCTCGCCACGCGGCATGTGGGATCTTAGTTCCCCGACCAGGGATTGAACCCGTGCCCCCTACATTGGAAGCTCGGAGTCCCAACCACTGGACCGCCAGGGAAGTCCCGGAAAGTCTTTTTTTTTAATCCTCATGCCACTACTCTAATAAACTCCTTTCTTGTATTTTTTAATTATGCACTTTCACATGTGTATATAAACATTGTAGCTATGATACATTTTGCTTCTTAAAGATCAGTGTTCTTTGGTTAAGTATAAAATGAAAGATGAACCCACGTGGGGAGACTGCCCATTTGCATTGCTGAAATATAGAGAGATTTGATCTGCAGCTTTGATTGGAACCACGTCGGGTAAATACATTTCTTGCCCTCATGGGAAGTAGTTGAACAGTTTCTGTCTTGTAAAGTCATGGAAATTATTTAGCTTTCAAAGTCTAAGTCTTCCACAGCATCTTTTTGTTGGATTGTTTACCTTTTTACTTGTTATAGTCTGACTTTTATATTTGTGTGTGTGTTTTTCCTTTTAAAATCATCCAGCAGTTATCTTTTGACTGGATCTAAAAATATTTATGAATCTCGGAAATCTTCTTCAGAATAGAAAGCCACTTTCTTTAGCAGGTTATCCATTTAATACTTTTTTGAAGAGAAATATCTAAGGTGCAGCGATTTGGACATGCAGCTAACTTAATGGACAGTAGGATAAAATATCAAGAAATATTACTTTGGGGAGAAATCAGTTTCATTACTGTCGTCTCTTGTAAGTACTGACAATTTGTAGTAGTGTAAATTTTTTTTTAATATGGTGATGTTCTGATCTAAGTTTCATGATGTTGTAATGGGTAGAGGGGTCATTCCCTGATAAAATAAATTTGAGAAACTTTTAATAAATTTTGTTTATGAAGTTAATGTTTACTACAGGTTTTCTCAAGAACCTTTCTTATGCTGTTAGCCATTACAGTTCTAGACAGGGTATGTTTTATTACCCAAACTTATCTGACCATGAAACCTTGTACTGGACTTGTGTTCTCTGCACACACTCACTCATCTCCAAATGTCTTTGTCACCTTCTTGGCTCCATGGCTTGATTCACACCAGTGCTTCAATGTTGCTTCAATGAACTAACCTCTTCTCCCACCTCTGCGCCGTAAAATCCCACTTGCCTTTTTTTTTGGCCATACCACCTGCCTTGCAGGATCTTAATTCCCCTCCCAGAGTTTGAACCTGGACCCCTGGCAGTGAAAGCACGAGTCCTAACCACTGGACCGCCAGAGAATCCCTCCCACTTACCTTTTAAGGTCCAATTCAAGTGTGTCTCTTCCAAAGAAGTCTTCTCATCATCAATTACAGATGGATGCGATCTTTTCCCCGAGCTCTTATAACAATTATAGTGTCTTCTGTGACATCTGTCATGTGTTGCCTTTCATTATATGGATATATAGTAATTTATAGGAAAAAATTACCATATCCCTTTTGAGGACAGTATATTATGTAATTTATGCTGAAGTTTATTGAAAGCTGTAAGGCTTATACAAATATGATGCCATTAATCAATAAAAATTTTATCTGTATTTTTTACAGTTTCTGGTACACGAGTAGCCATTTTACAAACTTTAGTAAATGTGTAAGTGATCATGTTGAAATTCATCGTCACGTTTTAACCTTTGACAAGTCTTTCGCACACCTAGTTCTTGAAATACTTATGTGAGAAAGCTCCTTACTTCCAAGTGGCTAGATCAGTCAGAGTTCCACCTCCCTGCAGTCATTGCTGTTGAGACTTTTTGTTTATTTGTTTGTTTTTTAATTTTTGGCTGTGTTGGGTCTTCTTTGCAGTGTGCGGGCTTCTCATTGCGGTGGCTTCTCTTGTTGCGGAGCATGGGCTCTAGGCACTCGGGCTTCAGTAGTTGTGGCATGCAGGCCCAGTAGTTGTGTCTCGCGGGGTCTAGAGCACAGGCTCAGTAGTTGTGGTGCACGGGCTTAGTTGCTCCACGGCATGTGGGATCTTCCCGGACCAGGGACTGAACTTGTGTTCCCCGCATTGGCAGGCAGATTCCTAACCACTGCGCCACCAGGGAAGCCCTGCTCTTGAGACCTTTGTTCGTCTCTCTGGCTGCTGACATTTGGGATTTTCTTTTCTTCTTTCTCTGGGGTTGATTGTGCCTGCTGTTCTGTCAGATAGCTGACTGACACGCCTTTGAAACTTAGCCTCAGTCCTACCCAGTCCGCTTGATGAGAGGGCAGAACCTTGTTGGAAGCTATGAAGAAGCAGCGTACCTCCCTCAGGCTCTGGGTTCCAGGTCTCCCTCGTTCTGCTCCCCACCCCCCCAGCTCTGGTGCTGAACTGCTCAGTGTGTGCAGTTCGGGGGCTAGACTGGTGCACTCAGGGTCGCCATCCCCTCACTGTAGTCTGGCCTGGGACAGGACTAAAGCCTGGGTGTGTAATCCTGCCATTGGAAAGAACGCTCTGGTTCTGAGTCCTGCAAGCTGCTGGAGACTGCACTTTGTTTCTTCCAGCTGTTTTGAATCAATCGAGTCAGAAACCGAGCAGATACCTTAGATTTCTCCTTCACGTTCCTCGCATTTTGTTAGCTACCATGGCCTCTTAACTGTCCCTCGTAGCCCTTCCTGCTCCTTCATGTGGCCATGACTCAGTTCGGTGACGACCTCACTGTGCTGTGTCCAGGGCTCTTCAAGGTCTCCTGGAGTCCTCCCCGGATCACTCTCGCCCTTCTCCTCTGCCTTCCACGCTGCTGCTGCTGTTGGCTTGTTAAACTTTGTATCTGATCAGGTGATTTCTCTTTTAAACCTCTTAGTGGTTTCCCACGTGTTGTCACGAGTAAGTTCCTCAGCAGGACCTAGGAGCGCCTGTCTTTCTCTGGCGTCCGTCCACCTCCCCGGCTACTCTCCAGCCCCTACCTCTTCCATAAGCTACCCGAGCAGGCTTTATTATGCTGCTGTGTTTTTGCACGTACTTCTTCCTTTTCCTTTACTGACTTGGCACCTCATAGTTGGCCTAGTTAACGCATCTGAATCCTTCAGCACTCGTTTCCTCTTTCAGTGTTTGCAGACTTTCCCAGGCAGCAGCTTGTTCCTGCTCAGTGTCATCATGTACCTCGTGCAGACTTCTCCTGAGGCACTTCTCACACCATATACCGTTGTTTGTCTGTCTTTCACCTTCACTGCCTTCGGAATAGGGACCATTTCTTACGCATCACCCCAGCACATGCTGGGTGCTCAGCAGATGGTTGTTAAATACATTAATCAGTGACTCTCAAAACTGCCTTTGGCTGCTAGGCAGATGGTGATCCTGTAACCTGAGATGGGGAGAGGGGGAGGGCAAATGTGTATTCGGCTTGGATCTTGTTGAATTCGAGTTCCCGTGCAACATCCAAGTACAGATGTATCAGTCATTCGTTAGGCATTTGTTAGTCATTCATACTGTAGATATTAACTGACCCAGCAAGATTCTGCAGATATAGACCAGACTATTCTAAAATTTGTATGGAAAGGCGAAGGAACTAGAATAACCAAAACAATTTTGAAAAATAAGAACCAAGTGTGAGAAATCAATCTATCCAATTTCAAGAGCTCGGGTAGTCAATACTGTCCTTACTGCTGTAGGTATAGACACACAGATCAATGAAACAGAACAGAGAAGTCTGAAATAGACTCACACAAATATGCCCCACTAATTTTTGACAGAGACCCCCAAACAATTCAGTGGAAGGAAGATAACTTTTTTGGCGAATGGCATTGGAGCAGTTGGATATCCATACGTCCAAAAACAAAAACAAACTTCAACCTGTGTCTTACGACTTATGCAAAGATTCACTCAACATGGACCACAGATGTAACATGTAAGACTATAAAAATTTTAGGAAAAAATTTAGGAGGAAATCTTTGGTAGGTAGATTTCCTAGAGTTGACGCCAAAAGCACGCTCCTTAAGGGAAATACTTAAGGGAAATACTGACAAGTTGAACTTCATCAAAATTACTTTTGCTCTGTGATAGACCCTGTCAAAAGGAAGAAAACTAAGCTACTGAGTGGGAGAAAATATTTGCAAGCAACATACCTGACAAAGGACTAGTATGTAGATTATATAGTCTAAAATATGAAACTCGGAAGTAAATCCAGTTAGAAGATCGGCAAAAGATATGAACAGTCATTTTACTGAGGAGGACATGCAGGTAGCAAGTAAGCACATAAAAATATGTTCAACGTCATCAGCCGTTAGGGAAATACAAATGAAAAGAACAGTGAGATACCACTACACACGTATCAGAATGGCTAAAAAAAAAGAAAAGAAAAAAAAAAACCCGACACCACAAGTGCTGGTAAGGATGTGGAGAAAGAGGCTCACCCATACGTTGTTGGTAGGGCTGTAAAATTGGGATGTTAAATTGGCAGTTTCTTTAAAAGCCAGCCATGCAGTTACCATATGGCCCAGCTGTTGCACTCCTTGGCTTTTATCCCAGAGAAATGAAGCCTTAAGTTCACAAAAAATCTGTACGTGGATATTTATAGCGGCTTTGTTTATAACAACCCAAACCTAGAAAAGAGCCAGATAATTCTTCCACGGGTGAATGGTTAAACAAACATATGTGGTGTGTCCATATCGTGGAGCACTATTTAGCAACGAAGAGGGAAGAACTGTTGACACACACAACCCCTGGATGGCTGTCCAGAGAGTCATGCTGAGTGCAGAGAGCTAATCCCCGAAGTCATCGACTGTACGGTTCCATTTATACAACGTTGTTGAAGTGGAAGAGTTTTATAAATAGAAAGCAGATTATGGGTTGCCAGGGGTTAAGGAAGGGACGGGGGACTGGAAGAAAGTGGGTGAGGCTGTAAAGGGCAGCACGAGGGGTCCTTGTGATGGAAAGTTCTGTGTCAGTCAGTGTCAATATCATGATTGTGCAAGAAGTTACCATTGGAAGAAACTGAGTAAAGGGTACTTAGGAGCTCTCTGTATTATTTATTACAACCACATGTGAAATCACAATATCTCGAAATAAAAAGTTTAATTTAAAAAAGTGAACCCCTCGTAGGTGCGTGGTACTGTGCTAAACATTGCAGAGTTCAGTACAGATGGGCACAGCCAGGCCTCATGCCACTCTCCGGAGGGGAGGACTTATCACGTGAATCGGGGTGACGTTACACCTGGGCTAAGTGCTGTCAAGGAGAGGTGTGAGAACTCACAGTGAGAATTTGACCTGGTCAGGGAAGCCTGGCGCGGGTAGGAGGTAGGTTAGGAAGGCTTTCCTTATAGCTGCATGACTTTGGGCCAGTTACTGCAGCTCTTTGTGCTTCAGTTTCCTCATCTGTTAAATGAGGATGATGATAGCACCTAAGATTTAGGGTTGTGGTTGTATTTAGTACCAATCTTAAATGAGTTAACTTGTAATGTGCTTAGGATGGTGCCTGACATATAGTAAACTCTGCTTGAGAGGTTTTTTTTTAAATTAATTAATTAATTTTTATTTTTGGCTGCGTTGGGTCTTTGTTGCTGTGCACGGGCTTTCTCTAGTTGTGGCGAGCGGGGGCTACTCTTCGTTGCGGTGCGCGGGCTTCTCGTTGCGGTGTCTTCTCTTGTTGCGGAGCACGGACTCTAGGCGCGCAGGCTTCAGTAGTTGTGGCACGTGGGCTCTAGAGCACAGGCTCAGTAGCTGTGGCGCACAGGCTTAGTTGCTCCGTGGCATGTGGGATCTTCCTGGACCAGGGCACGGACCCACGTCCCCTGCATTGGCAGGCGGATTCTTAACCACTGCACCACCAGGGAAGTCCCTGCTTGAGAGTTTGTTAACTGAGTAAAGGGATGCTTGAGGTGAGAGCTGAAGAATGCCTCGGAGCATTACCTAGATGAGGAGGTGAGGGTCTGTTCCAGGCTCAGGGAGCAGCTAAGCCTAGGGCAGGAGCTGGGGCCGGCCTGGTGGGGCTGAGAGGGAGACGTGCGCCCCAGGAAAGGCAGCAGAGGCCGGGCTGCATGGGCTTTGTGCGCTGTGTGGAAGAGTTCGTCTGCTAAGCATGGTGAGACGTGGTGAAGACCTAAATCCATGGCATGAGCAGAGATGACCCATCAGACCTGCTTTTAGAAAAGACCATGCTGGCTGCGGTGTGATCAGATGAGAAGAGGTCAGGGTGACTGTACACAGATCATTTGGGAACTCACTGCAGTGCACCAGGCCTTCTCCCTAGAGATTTTCACGGGTTAGCTCTACTCTTCCTAGCTCTGCAAGAATATATTTGCAAGCCGCTGTGTCTATTATAATGTTTTGTAATGGTTTTAAATATGTTTTTGACAATTTAAAAGGAAAAAAATGACTTTGTAGTGTTGTTTTCATTTTTTATATGGCAAATTTCAGCTGCTGTATTAGGTTTCAATAGCCTTTTGTAGTCAAGCCTAGGAATCGAGTTTGAAACCTGAAGTGATTTAACACCGGTGTCCAGATTCCTTCTGTGTATTTCTTTTATGCTACCATAGAATCTTGACTATTTTATAGTAGTGCTGTGCAATAAAAACATTTGTGCTGCAAATTCAAGACACATATGAAATTTTCAATTTCTTAGTGTACACATTAAAAAGGTAAAAAGGAAATGGTGAGATTAATTTTAATAATATATTTTATCTGAAGTGTTATTTCAGCATGGAATCAATATGAAATTTTTAATGAAATATTTGACATTCTTTTTTGTCATGAAGTCCGACAAGTGCTGTAGGTATTTTTCCTTAGAGCCGTGTTTCAGGACTAGTGGCCGCTGATCAGACAGTTCAGCTCTACAGGTTTCTGGGTCAATAAGAATAGTTTTTTTTAAGTTACTGAATTTATAGAAATAGGAACCTATGCAGGCCTGAGTTTAATAAACCTTTGGAACAGAGTTGGTTGCTCTTGTTATAAGGAAAGGTATGGAGTCTAGATGTCTCAGAGGTGTTCGTGAAATGAAGTTTTAAAACATTTTGAAAGGGTTAAGTTAGCAGTTATCACTAGTGGTTTTTGAGGACTTTCAGGGATAAAATGTAGGAGCTATGTTGCAACTTGCTGATTGAGGGCCTAGGACACAGACAGTTTTATTTTAGAGTGATTTCTCAGTGCTGTATAGCCTCTAGCGAATTAACATTCATTGACGTATGTTATCACATGTATTAAGTGCTTCTAGTGTGATAGTCATTTAAAGAAGTGAAGAATAGAATGTCTGTGTCCTTTGCAAAATCTTAGCATATGTGCTTTGCTACATCAAAATTAAAATGACTCTTGAACTATTAATCCTTATTTTCTTTTAAAAGCCTTTTAGTTATTTACTCAAGAGCCACAATATTGAATTTGATCACCTCTATGGATACTGTAGAGTTCTTAGCATAAACAGTTATTTTCATACTATTCTATTTTAATATTTACCTTAAAATAAAACTCTTGTTTTAATTAGTATAGTCTAACAAGTCCCAGTATAATAGGCTGTCTTTGGTAGAGGTAATCATAAAACATTAATAAAATTGCAAAGTGGTAAATACTTAAGGTTTTCTTTGTAACTTAGGTGCTAGGTTTTGGTTATTGTCCCAAGACCAGATGAACACTGTTGTAGAGAGGATTTGTTTATTGAAGACTGAATTCACTTCTCTTTTTCACCTGGTTGATTGAGAAAGCAGTCTGGCATTTTGACCACTATTATCCGTATATTACATTCCAGTCACTGTGCCAGATGCTGAGACTAGAGCTCTCAAGCTTCACCTTCTCTCAGGTGGTCTTTAAGTTAGGGAATTTATATAGTATACCTTTTAAAAGTAGTTATCAGTATTTTATTTTTCTAAAAAGTGTAAAAGCTTTACAAATAATTTTTAATCGTTGCAGCTCTTTGAGGTTGTTTTTCCATGTGCCAAAGGAACATTCACTGAGGACAAGAGATTGTCTTAAAACCCTTCAAATCTTTGGTGCTAGAATTCAGCACTCGAATTGGAGTGCGTGTAACTCCGTGCATCCTTTACTTTCTGTGTGTACTCATCATGACAAAGCTAAGAAGTCTTGCTTTGCCAGGCTTACTGGGTGGACCGCTCCTACGGCTTCACCTTTCAAGTCCCACACACGAACCTCTCAAGCCTATTGCTGGTGTCTAGCTCACTAATGTTGAACTGTCATTTGGATGTTGAGCAAGTAAGGTGGATGCATTTAAAACATCAAACTGTTTAGGAGTTACATTGTTTTTAAAGTATGGAGTAAGAACAGTGAAACGTGTGCTTACTTGTTATCTGCTGGGAAAAAATAGAAATAGTGACCTGTTATCATACTTTTCATGACTGATATTTGACCATGGGCTCTGAAGGTTTAAATTTTTAAATGGGGACTTCCCTGGTGGTGCAGTGGTTAAGAATCCACCTGCCAGTGCAGGGGACACGGGTTCGAGCCCTGGTCCGGGAGAATCCCACATGCCGCGGTGCAGCTAAGCCCGTGCGCCACAACTACTGAGCCTGCGCTCTAGAGCCCGCGAGCCACAACTACTGAGCCTGTGCTCTAGAGCCTGCGAGCCACAACTACTGAGCCCATGCACCACAACTACTGAAGCCTGCGCCTAGAGCCCGTGCTCCGCAACAAGAGAAGCCACTGCAATGAGAAGCCCGCGCACCACAATGAAGAGTAGCCCCCGCTCGCTGCAACTAGAGAAAGCCTGCGCGCAGCAACAAAGACCCAACGCAGCCAAAAATAAATAAATAAAATAAATAAATTTTAAAATGATGAAAGAATGAAATTTTAAAAATGTTTAAATGACAGTATTTTAAAATTAGTATTTGCATCTGGTAAGATATTCAAAAGGGACATACAGTTTCCCTTTCAGACCTGGTACTTCAGCCACTGTTCCTTTTCCCTGTGGGCAGCTTTCTTGGAACTCCCTCCAGAGATGGTCTGTACATACACAACCAGTTGTGGACTGTATTTCATCCTTTACCACAAACCCCCTTTTTCGGGGGGACCCCCGACATATATTGTAGTGTACTATAAACCCTTCTCTGTACTTTGTGTTTTAACTTAACAATTGATCTTGGAGATTGTTTTATACCACTACCGGAAGAAATTCTTCATTCCTTTTTACAGCTTCTTGGTGAGAATAGAATTATTAAATGATCCCCAAAGACTTAACACAATAGAGTTAGCTATTGTTACAGTGAATGAAGTTAGTATATATATATTTTTAATACAGAGATCAGAAGTTTCCTTCAACTTGTTAAAGTAGGTGATTTTTATTATATGTTGGGAAAATGTTAAAGCCATTTCTCCACCTTTGTTTTTTCAGATAACCAGACAGCTAAATGGAGTCTGAGCAGCTGTTTCATAGAGGCTACTATAGAAACAGCTACAACAGTATAACTAGTGCAAGTAGTGATGAGGAGCTTTTAGACGGAGCAGGTGTGATTATGGACTTTCAGACTTCTGAAGATGACAACTTGTTAGATGGTGACACAGTAGTAGGTAAGTTTGGCATTACAACTCTTAATATTCATAGTCATGAATGTCTGCTAATGAATATATACATTGTTTTACTGAGGTTAAGTCTTGGGGTTACTTTTCTTTTTAACTGTGGTATTTCATATAACATAAACTTAACCATTTTAAGAGTGTACAATTCAGTGGCATTTAGTACCTTTACAGTGTTATGCAACTGCCATTTGTGTCTAGTTTTCTTTACCCCAAAAGAAAGCCTTGTATATGGGTAAACTTTAAAATTTTAGTATACATAGTACAGAAAGGTATACAGCTGTAATTGGAGCTGTCAGAAGAACAGAACTGATGGGATAGAGAGAGAGAGAGGCATGTAGAAGGAGATTTATTATGAAAGATTGGCTCATGTGACTGTGAAGGCTAAGTACCACCGTCTGCCGTCTGCAAATTGGGGGCCCGGGAGAGCTGGTGGTGTAGTTCCAGTCCAGACCCAAAGGCCTGAGAACCAGGGCAGCCAGTGGCGTAATCCCAGTCTGAGTGCGAAGGCCCAGACCCAGGAGTGCTGATGCCCCAGGGCAGAAGAAAGATATCCCAAATCAAGCAGAGAGCAAAGTTTTTAGGCTACCGATTCAAATGCCTATCTCTTCTGGAAAGACCCTCACGGACACACCCAGAAATGATGTTCTGCCAGCTATCTGGGCATCCTGAAGTCCAGTCAAGTTGACATATAATATTAACCATCACAACAATCATCACATCACAAGCGTGGAAAGTAATGAATTTCTACAAAGTGAACACGCTCATATACCTCAATCAAGAAATAAAACATGACCGGTTCCCCCAGAATCCTCCCTTGTTCCCCCTTCTAGTTTCAAAGGTAACTATTATTTTGATTTCTATCACCACAGATTACTCTTGCAGGTATTTAAACTTTATATAAATGGATTTGTACTATATATACTCTTGAGTGTGGTGTCATTTACTTATGTTTTGATTCATCTGTTTTGTTTATATAGCAGTAGTTAAATTTATTTTCATCGCCATGTAGTATGCCATTGTGTAAATATGCTGCAATTTATCTGTTCTACCCATCATATATTGTTAAAGGGTATTTAGGTTTTTTAATTAAAATTTTTTTTTTAGATTTTGGCTATTAATAATAATGGTGCTGAGAATTTTCATATACATATATTTTAGTGCATATCATGTACACAGTTCTGTAGGATTTATACCTCAGAATGGCATCTTAGATGACAGGGTGTGTGGGTCTCAGTGCTACTACATACTGTTAAAGATAGTTCCAAAGTGGTTGTAACCTGTACATTCTGTCAGCAGTGTGTGAGAGTTTTGGTTGCTTCACACCTTCACCAATACTTGATGTTATCAGTTTTTAAAATTTTGGCTATTTTAATTGTGGGTGCAGTAATGTCATATTTTGGTTTTAATTTACATTTGCCTAATGACCTGTGAGTTTAAATGCCTTTGGTATGTTGATTGGCTTTTTAGATAGCCTCTTTTGAAGTGCCTGTTCAATCTTTTTGCCTATTTTATAAGAGTTCTTTATGCTTTCTGATTGAGTCCTTTGTTAGGTTTATGTATTGCAAATGTCTTCTCTTGCTGTGTGGTATGCCTTTTCACTCTTAATGGAATCTTTTGATGAAGGTGTCGTCAATTTTAATGAAAACCAGTTAATCTTTTCCTTTATTTTTTATACTTTTTGTGTTCTGTTTAAGATAGCTTCCCATACCTCAAGGTCAAGAAGATATTCTCTCGTTTTCTCCTAGAAGTTTTATTTTTTGTGTCTTTCACATTTAGACTTATAATCTACCTGCAATTAATTTTTATATGTGATGTGAGTTAAGTCTTCAGATTCATTGTTTCCCCATATGGATAACTAGTTGGCCCATATATTGAAAAAACTTTCCATTCTCCAGTGTACTGCACTGACGTCTTTGTCATCTATCAAGTGGATGTATTTCTGTAGGTCTGTTTCTTGACTTTTTACTCGGTTACATTGAAATATTTGGCTATCTTTGTACCAAAACCCAGCATATATATGAGTTTTGTTTTTCACATTGGTTTTATGTAAATGTAGTCCATTTACATTTAATGTAACCACTGATATATTTAAGTTCAAATCTACTATATTTGTGTTCTATTTGTCACAGCTGGGTTTTTTTCCTTGCTTTCTTTCTCTTCCCCCCCAGTACCCTGTTAGTTATGCATTCTCTTATATTTTGTTTGGTGGGTTACTCTAGAGATTATAACATGCACTCTTATTAGTTCTACTAGAAATTAGTACTTTTACCACTTTATGGGAAATGTAAGGGCCTTTCGATACTTTACCTCTTTTTATCCCCCCTCCTGCTTTTTGTGCCATTGTTGTCCTCTCTTTTAATTCTTTATATATTTTAAACTGCATGAGACATTATTATTGTCATCTTATGTCAAAGTCTATTTAGATTTTGTGGCTTTACTTTTTCCATTGCTCTTCATTCTATCCTGCATTTTCATGTTTCTGTCTGGGATAGTTATCTTTCTGCCTGAAGAACTCTCATTAGTGTTTCTTTCAATTATAATCTACTAGCAATAAATTCACTCAGTTTTTGTACAAGCCTTTGTTTCACCTTTATTTTTGAAGGATATTTTTGCAGCTGTATTCCAGATCTACAGTTATCTTCTTATCTTCTTTGAACACTTTAAAGATGTAATTTTGGTGTCATTTGCCATCTGCTGAAAAGTCAGCTATCAGTTGTATTTTTCCCCCACTCTGGCTTCTTTTAAGGCTTTTTTCTTTGTCTTTGGTTTTTCAGAAGCTTAACCATAGTGTGCCTAACTGTGGTTTTCTTTGTATTTATTCTGGCTGGGGTTACTAGAACTATTGAATTGTGACTTGATTTTTTTTTTTTTTAATTTCATCTTTGGATAATTTTGACCAGTGTGTCCTCAAATACTGTTTCTGCCATCTCCCCTGCCCCCCCACCGCCTCCGCTTTTAGGACTCCAATCACATGTGTTACATCTTTTCACTGAGATCCTTGTGTCTCTTATGCTCTTTTCTGTATTTTCCTTTTTTCATTTGGATATTTCAACTCATTAGGGTAAATACCAAGGAACACGATAGCTGGATCAAATACTATGTTTAGTGTTGTGAGAAACTGCCAAACCGTCTTCCAAAGTGGCTGTACCATTTTGCATTCCCACTTGCAGTGAATGAGCGTTCCAGTGCTCCACGTCCTTGTCAGCATTTGGTGTTGTCAGTGTTCTGGATTTGTTGCAACAGGTGTGTAGTGCTATCTCATTGTTTTCTATCAAGTTTTGAATTTCAGTTATTTATGAGTCATGAAATTTCCATTTGATTATTTTTTTTCTTTATGTTTTTGGCTGCATCGGGTCTTAGTTGCGGCACACGGGGGTCTTCGTTGAGGCACGCAGGATCTTTCGTTGCGGTGCAGGCTGTTCGCTGTGGCTCGTGGGCTTCTCTCTAGCTGTGGTGCGCAGGTTTCTCTCTAGGTGTGGTACGCAGGCTCCAGGGTGCGTGGGTTCTGTAGTTTGCGGCACGCGGGCTCTCTTGTTGAGGCGCGCGAGCTCAGTAGTTGTGGCACGTGGGCTTAGTTGCCTCACGGCATGTGGGATCTTAGCTCCCTGACCAGAGATTGAACCCGCGTCCCCTGCATTGGAAGGCGGATTCTTTGACCCTGGACCGCCAAGGAAGTCCCTCCATTTGATTATTTTTAAGTAGACTTCTGTATTCTGGGAGAAATTCTGTGTGTGTGTGTTTTTCCATATTAATCACTTGTTTAAAGTCTGTGTCTGAGTCCTCTAATGTATGGATCACCTGCGGGTCTGTATCTTTTGCCTCTTTTTCCTCTTGGTTTTCAGTCTTTTGGCTCTACTGTGGATGGGCTTTGTAATTTTTTACGGAATGCTGGATATTGTATACAAATAATTATAGATGCTCTGGATGATATCTTCACCATAGTGTATTTAGGTTTTTTTTGGCAGGCAGGTAGTCTAGGATCCAATTACAATGATCCCATCAAAGATGGAGAGAATTTGCAGCCTGGTTTCAGACTTTCTGAGGGTTAGTCTGTTTTGGGCTGACTTTATTTTTAGGGCACAGCCCCTTGAGGATTTTAGTAGAAAGCCTACTAAAGTGTGTATACGAAGACTCTTTCTCTTTCTTGGGCCCTGAAATTCAGTTTCTGTCTCTCTGGCATTTTGAAACTGATGACAGCTCTGCTTATCATTTTAGTCTCTTAACCACTGCCGTGTGCTTGGTTTCTCAGCCTCTTGCTCATGAAGTTTAGGAATTGTAGATATTTTTAAGGAAAAGCATTTTGGCATGAACTGTTCTGTCTCTTTTCTCCAGGATATTGGCCCGTTCAAGTCCACTTGCCTTGGTGGTTTTGTCTCTGTGGCCCCGTGAGACTGGTGAAAGCTCCCAGCTGGGCCTCTCAGTCACGGTGCTGCTCTGAACCAGGAAACGACTCAGGGCAAACAGTGGCCGAGGCTGTTGGGTTTACCTGTTTCACTTCTTCTCGCAATGTTGGCACTTCAGGTTCTCACTGCCTTGTATCTTCTCCGGCTATTTTGTTGAATGTTCTTTGATTTAAAAACAGCAGCAGCAGTATTTTGCTGTTATAAATCATTGGCTCGCCTCATCATTGATGGAGTTTTTCCTAATTTTAATTACAAGTTATAAACCAGCTAAACACATGTATTCATAATTTGAAAAAACCAGGTGAAGTTTAACAGTATACCCACTTTTCTGTGTTTCAGTAGCTCCTTGGCCCTGTATGTGAAACAGAGAAGTAATGCAGGGCAGTAGAAAGACACAGGAGGACCTAACTCTTTCCATCTTTCCACACTGCCATCCAGTGTTGGTGATGTCTTCACTCGTGGTTTTCCATAGGACACAGTGTCACGTAGGAAGGAAGGGGCAAGGGGGGAAGAAAGGGTCTTTTTTTGTTCTTTTTTTTTTTCTTTATCAGGGAGGACAATTTTCTAGAACACAGAACACACTCTTACATCACTGGCCAGAAGTGGGTTACATGACCACACCTAGACTGATCACTGACTAGGAGGATTATTGACTGGTTAGAACAATCATGATTTGTTCCCTGCAGTTAGGCACATTACCAACCAAACAAAATTAAGGTTCTGTTAACAAGGGAGAAGTTGGAATGACCATAGGGTAAGCAACCATTAATGTTTCCCGTACAGAGTCTGTCCTCTGAGTTAGCTTAGTTGAAGGTACAAGTTGTGGAACAGCAGTTGAGGACAGCTATCTAAGTGTCAAATTGGGTGGTACAGATTATAAATTTTACATCTCGAAAAAAGGATATTGTTTCAATACCTGTTTAGAATTTTGGAGTGTTCTGGAAAGGGAGATAATGCATGAAGGCCCAGCGGTAGGAAAAGGTATTAGGTTGTGAGACAGTGAATGTCCTTGGTAGGATGGTGATATCTTTTCTTTCGGCAGAGCCGAAGTGGTTCTGTTCTGTAGCTGGGAGAGGACAGCCTTGCGGTAGAAGAAGTGCGGGCCTCAGCAAGACCTCCCTGCCCGGGCCATGGCAGGTGCCCAAAAAGAGAGCTCACCTCTGTGTCTGCTCTGTGTATGGAGCATGGAAGTAGACAGTGGACAAGCAGTTGAGTCTTAAATATTCTTTTATGACTCAATATCTCTCTAGAATACCAAAGAATAATTAATCACTGGAAAGAGCTGGTAGTGTTTGGCATATGTGTTGAGTAGAAATCTTATGTTCATTGGCTTTCAAGTTGTAGACCTGAACTTACATCTTGGCTCTGCCAGTTACTCGCTCTGTAACCCTTGCAAGTCGCTTTGCCTAAGTTTTTTCCTCTGTAACTAGTAGTGGTACTCTTTTCTTCTGTGTTCCTTCCCCTTTAGGTGTATTAGACTTTGTTCCCCCAACTTGAACAATTTCCTTTTAATTTAGCATTCAAGTGAGATGTCAGGAACATTTCTGGTAGTATTAAAAAGAGATGTAGCTCTAAAACTAAAATACGACTCTGAATTAGGATTTAGGTTGTAGAGATAAACCACTTTGGACTCCCCTGACTCCAGTGGATAATTGAGTTACTTATTTGTTACATAGCTAGTCCTTGTTTTGAAAACAAAGAGATGGACCCAAATCTCAAAAATGAAATCAGCCTTGTCTGCTCACAGTGAATCCTAAATAATCCAGAACACACTGTGACTAAAAAATAGAAGTTATCCTTAATAATGATGACTAATTAGTAGTATCGAAAATCTAAACTAGGAAAAAGCTGAAAAATTAGACTTGATATGTATTTATATTAAGTATATTGAGTGAGTCACTTAAGTCTAAAATTCAGATTCTTTGGAAAATGCAAAATTTTTCATTACAAGTAGCAGGAAAGGAGTGCCAAGGTTTTGTTGTCAGAGTTGTATTCATTAAAGAGAACCATAAGGTTCTTGCTTCATTGAAGGTGAAACACACAAGCGTTCCTCTGTACACCTGCAGTGTTATTCTTAAATGTACGGCTCTCACTGGGAGTAAGAAAACTGACTGACGGGGTGAAAACTAGAGTCGGCCACTGTTGAGCAAATTAACTCTCAACGATTAATTTGTGCTAATGATGGTAACGAGTTTAACATTTAGATTCTTAGATCCCTCTTCGTCAGGCATGAATTGTGAATAGTATGGCTTACTTGCTGTATCAGAAGTCACTCCCAGCTTTCTAGATTGTGTGTAAATGGTAGTGTCACAAACCGAGAGAGGAAGTGGGCAAGGAACGGTGCCATCCAGAGGGCTCACTCCTGATTGCTTCTGTTTCCTGTCTATAGAGAACCTTAAACAAACTTTGGAAATACTAAATTCAAATGTCAGGTGTTACGTTTTTTTCCAAGACTTTGGGACATATAATCACTGGGAATGGAATGCAGAGACATCACATAGACTGTTGTATTCTGTTTCACATATGTATCGCATCCTGAGCCTCAGAACTCAGAAACCGCGTACAGCTGCATGGGCTGAGAGGTGGATTGTTCTGTTCTAGGTCTTGTGACCCTTCCACCTCTGCTCGAACTTAACTTACCTTCTGAGCTGTTACAAGAGATTCCAGCATTTTCATGTGAATATCTACTGTTAGATTTCGCTTTATTCAAAATGTTGTGATTTTATTTGTCACATACCCTCTGGGTGGTGTGTTTGTCAGAACTGTCTCTACTAGAAATTTCAGCAGGAAAGTCCTGGCGAAGTGGACGCAGAGGGACCATGCCAGAAGCTGGCTGGCCGTCGACAGGATGCCTCTTAGGATGTGGCCAAACCTCGCAGTCCAGGGCCCAGCCCTTTGTCCTGCAGACACAGAAGCATGGCATCAGCCCCAGGAAACTGGGCTGTGTCTTAGAAGTGGATTCATATTAACCAGGATCTTGTATCTTGTTAGGTAAAAGTGCTAATGTATTTACAGTGAGTAATATCCTAATGCTTTACTTTGTTTGAAAGAAAGGACGTAAAGCAGCGTATAAAGATACACAAAATTCAGTAATTAACATAAGTATTTGAGAAGGCTGAAGCAAAGGGAAAACAGGTTGAAATGACGTAAAATGTAGAGATGAATGAGGCCAATGGATACTTATTAGTGATATACTACTTACTTCCTGAGGGGAGACTAGGAATTTGGCTCTAAGCTTTGTAGCAGCAAGTGCAATGAGGGAACCTGTTTAGTTAAGTGATTCACAGGGTTTATGAGAGAAAAACCCAATCAGTTTCTCAGCAGAAGCCCTATTACTGATATTAAGATAATCCATTTTTGAGTAACATTATGAAGTGGTTCCTATCTATGTACTAGACTGATTTTCAAGACTATGCTTGGAGTAAACAGCAGTGATTTTCACAGGGCATTTGTGATAACATCCATCAGTATTGCTGACTTGAATCACAAGACCTAATTCCACAAGGGTACTGTATTATATGGTACAGGCATTGATTATTTACGATGATCTGGCAGGATCCATAGATGTATTTTAGAGTATCTTGGAATAGATGGACAGTATGAAGAGTTTCAGAAGTCATCAAGGTATATTATTATTGTGATTTTTTTTTTTTGCTGAAGGTTTGATATATATTAGATAGCAGTGATTTTAGAATTATATTTCGGAATTATAACAGAGCTATTTACTTACATTCAGCTCGTTTTCCTTAAGAAGTTGAAAAGCCTAACAAAACCTAAGACTGAATAGAAGCCACTAGAAGGCCTCTTAGTGAAAAGTGGGCAGGGTTGGGGGTCTTTGTTTTGCAAATAATTTTGTGCCTACTGGAAGTCATAGGTAAATGATTAACAGAAGGTCCAAAACTTATGTTCCATGTGACAAGGTCATGATGATTGCAGCTATGATAGATTTTAAAGGGAGTAGCTACCACAGACATTAAAAAAAAAAAAAGTATCCACAAAATGCCTGGCTTAGACTAATATTTAAGTATACCTTTTAAGGCAATAGTTCTCAGACCTTTTGTTCTCAAGATCCCTTTCTATTCTTAAAAGATTATTGAAGACCCTAACAAGCTTTTTTTTTTTTTAAATGTAGGTTATAGCTATCAATATTTACCATATTAAAAATTAAATTTCAATCCTTTATTAATTCACTTAAAAATAACAATAATTAGTTATATTATAACATTAATAACACCTTTTATGAAAAAATAACTGTTTTCCAAAGTAAAAATAAATTGAGTGAGAAGAGCCGTTTCTTGTTTTTGTAACTATCTCTAATGTCTGGCTTCATAGGAAACATCTAGATTCTTAGATCTGCTTCTTCATTCAACCTCGTGTAATGTGTTCAGTTGAAACCTATGAGAAATATGTAAGAAAATTTGGCCTTATACAAATATATAGTTAAAGAAGAAATAATTTCATAGCCTTTGCAGATCATTGTGGATATCCTTCTTTGATACTACACCCAAACTCGACAGAGGGTAATTTCTTAAAGGTTAATTGCAGTGTGGTCAGTGAACCCATACTAATGAACTTTCTGCGTTGCGTTACATTAAAATCCATTGGCCTATCTTGTGCTTTTGAGTGGATCTATTACCCATGCATGCTTTTATAATGTGCATTAGTCATTTGGAAATTGAGGCACTGATTTATCAGTTTGCTAGGGCTGTGGTAACAAAGTACCACAGACTGGGTGGCTTAAACGACAGAACTTAATTTCCTCACAGTTCTGGAGTCTGAAGGTCCAAGATGGAGGTTTTGGCAGGGTTGCTGGTTTCTTCTGAGGCCTCTCTCCTTCGCTTGTAAATGGCAGTCTTCTCCCTGTGTCCTCACATGGTCTGTGTATATCTGTGTCCTAATCGCTTCTTCCTTGAGGGTGCTCGTCCTACTGGATTAGGCCCTGCCCCAGTGACCTTACTGAGCCTCAGTTACCTTTTTAAAGGCCTTACCTCCAAGTCTGGTCACATTCTGAGGTGCTGGAGGCGAGGGCTTTTATCGTACGCGTTTGGTGGGACACGGTTCAGCCCATAATTCAGATTTATGCAGATCTTGCTAATGTTCATACATTTTATTACAGAAAACCAACAAGTCACATTTTGTTGCCACCAATCCCACAATCCCATCAGAAGTCTTTAAGTGCTGGGAAGCTGTCAGGCTCACATTGGTGAATACAAGTTTTCCAAAATTTAATTTTTGCTTTTCCTCAAGAAGGAACCATTGTTCCACGGTATACACAAAAAAAGGCTTTGTGTATTCTTCCCGTTAAAAGGATGTATACTCAAGAGTTGGCGATTTCGTAAAGTGAATAACTTTTACTGTTTTGTGAAGGACATTTGGAAGGGAAGCAGGCCTTTGTTCTCTGGTGATAACATGGTGGTACAGAATACAGTACCTGCTGGTCCATCTTGGTGCCACTGCTTGGCTTCGTGCTAGGTGCCAGCCTTGTACCATAAATACTGTAGAGTGAAAAAGACACATACTGTTGTATAGGCTCACTAACCCTCCCACCCCCACTCCGAGATTCCTGGGGCCTGTAAATAGGTTACTTTACATGGTAGAAGGACTTTCCAGTTTTGAGTAAGTGAGGAGTCTTGAGATGGAGCGATTTCTCTTGGATTATCTGGGTAGCTCCTTGCAAGGCGGAGGCAGGAGGCTGAGTCCGAGACCCGAGGCTGGGGTACTAAGAGGAAGGGGCCGCGGCCCAACCGGAGAAGGAAGCTGAAAAGGGCAAGGGAAGACGTCTCCCCCGGAGCCTCCAGAAGGAGCACATCCCGGCAGACACCTTGATTGTACACGCCTGACTTCCGCAGCTGGAAGAGAACACATTTGTATTGTTTCAAACCACTCAGTTTGTGGCAGTGTGTTACAGTAGCAATAGGAAACTGGTGCAAATGTATCATTTCAGTCATATACAGATGTGTTATTATGAAAATGTTTTAACCCCACAGACCCCCTGAAAAAGATCTTGGGCATCTCCAGGGGTCTGTGGGGCACACGTGAACATACTGTGAGAATTCTGACTTAAGATAAGCCAGCTGCAAAATGCACATTGGGTAACTGAATAAGGTGACTTGCTGTGTTGTATTATAAGCTATAAGAATGGAAGGGCTTATATAAAAAAAAGGGTAAAATCTGTTTGTATAATGTGATCCCAGTTCTCTTAAAATACTATATACACACACATACCCCGCACAAATTTGGAGGGAGATACACCAAAATAATGATTTTTTTTCCCTGGGTGATGGAATTTTTTTTTCTTTTTTTAAAATGCTTTGCAGCGTTTTCCAAATTGTCACCAATTTGTCTTCAGATTTATAAAACTGAGCCAAAACTTCCAACTCACTATAAGGTGTATTTGTCAATGTAGGAAGATAGAACATATTTCATGAATAGTTTAACTTGCTTTATAACTTAAAATTTAACCATGTGGCAAATGGGCCTTCTTTGGTTCTCTCGTGCTGGGCGTTGTAAATGTCAGGTTGGGGCTTGTGCCTGGCCGGCATATCTCCAGGTCTTTGAACATGTTTCCTCTGCCTATAATACCAGTTAGTACATGTGCTTTGCTTCTCAGGTTACACCTCACGCCCCTAGAAGGCCTTCCCTGACTTCTCAGGTTTGGCTTAGGGACCTCTCCTGTGTTGTGAACTGTGTTGCTTCTGTTGTACGTTTGCTTTCTTGACTTTTCTTATTTGTTTTGGTTGTAGCTTGCCTTCCTCCTAGACTAAGCCCACTATCTTTCTGTCTAATTATCCTACTAATTTGTGTTGGCCTGTAAGTCATTTATTTTTCTGTCTGCATTGTTCTGTTTAGAGCTGATCCATTATGTACTGATGACATATCTTAACTCTTGATGAGCAGTCTTATTTTCCTTATTTCTAAATTTTGTGGGGCTGGGATATTAGTGAACCGTGGACAGCCACGGATGCTGTTTATTTCATCCTCCCTTCTTACAGTGTTTAATATATTGGCATACATCCAGTAGAAGCGTGTTAAAAGTTTGCTACTTTATAAAATATTCATCTGTTTAACATATTAGCTAGTCTTATTTTATAGTGTTTCGGCGTCTTTTTTCCTTTTTTTTTATTGAACGAATATTGGTGTATTGAGAAAAGTTTTGGTTTAACGGGACTCCTGTGAAGCAGTAGGATGTTCAGTGGAGTGGTAGGAACCGTCCTTCAGCCATGTTGTTACAGCTGTGTTGCACAGGGGCCCAAAGTGGCAGTGTCATCGCCATCCAGGAGGGAGAAGACACAGGATGGGATATACTGGCTGTGTTATGTCCAGCTCCCCGACGGCACTCACTGTCTTCACATCTGTTTCTCGTTTTTCTTATCTGAAGAATGAAGACAAAATATCAAACCTATTCTACCCACCCAACTCAGATTAGTTTTGAAAACAAAACAGAAGAATATAGTAAAAGAAATGGTGCAAATGTTGCTATTATACCTGAGAGTCCTTTGTGGCAATTTTGGCTTGGGTGCTCGGAGGTTAAACTTACTTATACCTAGTGTAGCCATTAAACAGATTACATCGTGACATTCACATAGATTATCCTGGGTTCACAATAATCTTATATGGTTAACTTCAGGGCTTAGTGATGACTTGGCTTGCCTTGGAGAAATGCTAATTCTAGACCTGGGGCAGGGAAAATACAAGATGAGCCCAGGGTATGTGTACCAGAGGAAGGAAGTGCTCAAAAACAAAAAGATGAAGGCGTGTCAAAGGAACACTGGAACTAACCTCAGAGAGTACCTAGTGACCAAACCTGGAACCGTTTGAGCAAAAACCAATAAGGTAGAATTGGATTATAACCAAAGTGTAAGATAAATATAAATGAGTACATATACATACAAATAAATAAATGGGGGGAAAAAGACAAGTCTCCCATGTAGAATTCCAAATAATTTATGTAGCTATTCCACCCTCACGGAGGAGGAGCTTAATTCCTACCTCCTTCTCCTTTGAGGGTGGGCTAGACTTAGTGACTTACTTCCAACGAATAGAGGAGGAAATATGGTAACTCTGCAGTGGAGAAAGGTGGCGAACACTGTTATAACCGAGTACTGGATGTTCCCACCAGCCCTGAGGCCATATGGATGTCACATACCCCCAGTATGCGACGAGAAGGGCACTTGCCTTTGTGATATTCTTTCCAAAGACCCATAACCCCAGTCTAAGCACAAGAGAAACAATAGACAAAGCTAGACTGAGGGCATGTTTTGCAGGACAAGGTCATGAAAAACAAGGAAAGACTGAGAAACTGTCAAGACCAGAGGAGTGGAGGGAGACGCATTGACTAAAGACGCATTGACTAAATGCAATGCGGTGCCCTGGATGGGACCCTGGAATAGAGACAAGACAGTAAAAGAGAAGCTGGTGAGCCAGAGAATGGCATGTCTGGGCTTGACTTAGTGGTAATGTATCAATGTCAGTTTCTTAGCTGAGAAGAATGTGCCCTGGACACGTAAGATGTTAACAGTCTGGGAAACTGAGTGAGAGGGCTTCAGGACCTCTTTGTACAATCTTTGCAACTTTTTTTTATAAATCTAAAATTAGTCCAAAGTAACGTTTATTGTAAAATATGAGTAGGAAAGAATTAACTTGTAAATAATAAAAGCAAATGTGCTTATTGCAAAAAATGTGAATGAGAAAAGGTAGTAAATTGAGATCGCTCGTAATCCTGCTACCCATGGATAGCTGATTGTTTTGGTATCTTTTTTCTAGACTTAATTCTATGTATATTCCATTCAGCAAATAATTCTTAGCCTCTTTTATGGGCCAGGCACCATGCCAGGAGCTCGGGATAGAGCAGCAAACAAGAATGATGCGAGTCTCTCTCACGGAGTCTGTGCTCTGCTGAGAGCGAGTGAGCGCCATTAAAATAAATGATAATTCCACAAGAACCAGTTACAGTGGTGTTGTGGGAAATGCTGTAAAGAAGCAGTACGGGCGTGAGGACATGTAGGGGGGAACCTAAGATGCACCATTGGAGGCGAGAACTGAAAAATGAGGGGTGGGGCAGGTGAGGGAGGGTGGAGTGGGGGCCCTGGGAGTTCGGGTACAGGTGCAGGTACAGGCGGGGGACCCTCAGGGAGGAAGGCGTTAGGAGCTGGGTGGGGAGGGGCTGAGGCTGAAGAGGTAGTTAAGCGAGGTTGAAATCCTGCATTTTAAGGTTTGGGCACTTTTTCCTAAAGAGTGATGGGGGAGTGATATGTTAGTAATTTTAGAAGATTATTCGGCTGCCGTGTGAGCAGGTGGATTGGAAGGGAGCCGGGAGCAGGGAAGGAAGTGTGGTCAGTCAAAGGGAGGTGGTGGTGCTCTGACGGGCAGAGGGACAGATGCGGAGCCGACGGGTTCAGTATAGCTTCTGAGGTGAAATCAGGCAGACGTGCTGATTGTTTGGATGTGGTGTGGGGGTGAAAGGAGACTTAAGTGTTCTGTATTCCTAGCGCAGGAAGCTGGTAATGCAATGTATGAGGCGGGACCTTTTTCAGTTAATATTAAAAACATTGCCTTATGTTACAAAAGCTTACCTTAATAATTTTTAATGGTTGCATAATATTTGAATACATGAATGTATTCTAAATTCCCAGAAAAAATTACTGGGAGGAAGGCATTTATTAATATCTGCTAATGTGTAGTGAATACAGTGGTTTGAAAATGGATGGTAGAATTGTTGCTAAAAACTCTAAATGCTGCTAAGACAGTTGGAGCTCGTCGCTTGCTGTGAATAAGAATAATGAAGGTCTTTGTTTGACGGCAGCTGCAGGTAGGAAACATTAATAAAGTAATCCAAGAGTCATTTTTTAGTGAACTCAGTTTCTTGCATGGAGATTTGTAAGCAGAAACAAATTACTGATAGTGTAAAGTTGTGGTATAGCTCAGAAATCCAAGAAATGTATTCTGAGTTAGGATAATTTAACTTTGCTACAGCTTGTCAGAGGTTACGTTTGTGCATGATGTCATCAGTAGGTGACAAGTTGATTTTAGTTTCATCTGGCATCTACCGATGACATTGGTGGCATGGTTCTAATGAGTGAGGCGTTTGGCTCTAAAGTTGAATTTGGCAACATTAATTCAGCCCTTTAAAAAACATGAAATGGTTACATCGTGAATCCTCAGTAAAGGGTTTTTTAGAAATTCTTAAAATCAAGTTAATAAAACACTGCC
Organism: Balaenoptera musculus; assembly: GCF_009873245.2. NCBI lineage: Eukaryota > Metazoa > Chordata > Mammalia > Artiodactyla > Balaenopteridae > Balaenoptera > Balaenoptera musculus. The sequence goes on from NC_045790.1 coordinate 2,508,640, forward strand.
ACTACCATTTAATGGCTGTCTGTCAGCAGAAGGTCAAAACTCTTTCAAACAGTCTACTCAGAATTATTTTTAGAAATGAGCAAATAATTCTAGGGTTCATCTGATACTTATTCTAAGCAATGTTCTTAATACATTTGACACCCTTCACATTCTGTTGCCAACTACCTTGTAAACATTTTCTGCACCTGTATTTCCTACTTAATATGTGTGGAGTAGGGGACTTCCCAAATTTGTGTGCTTGGATAAGGGTTAGGTCACACATTTAGGGAGAACTAACCCATACTAAGTTTATGAAGTGCTGTAATTCAAGATGTTACTAATGAACTAGGAAAAAGAACTTGGTATTGTAAAGTGGTGCCTTGATGAAATTAGCCTAAAATACCAATGGAAAGCCAATCAAATACTGGTTGGATATCCTCAGGAAGGTCATTGGAAAGAAGTGAGCTTAGTTTTGATTTTCATATATAGAGCCTGAGGATTTGTACCTCAAATGTCACCTGTAATTATTGTCATTGCTCCACAAAAAGAAGTCCATAGAAAGTTAACTAAAATTACTCGGTCAATGAATAATTGTTTGGTACGTGTACTCTACCCCTCTTACCCTAATGTCATGATGTAATGAATTGACTTTGTTCCTGTGCACGTAGAGCATTACGTATGAACTGTTCTTGGGAGAATTGAGAACATAGTCGGTTAAATCCCATTTTGTGTTGTGGTTCCAGTTAAAAATTTCAGTTGAAAAAGACTTCAGGAGTTATGAATTAAGCCTATAAAATCATCAGCTGAAGTAAATACATAAAATCGTAGGGAGTCTGTGGACCTGTTTAAACAGTTCTAAAACACTAACATTTAGAGGAGGTTCTTTGGAAGAATCTGTGCTTAGAACAAATGAAAGTCAGTGTAGATACTTATGAACCTGTTATCTGTAACTGATTGACACTGTAAATAAGATTTGACTAGAGAGGTTTAGGATAGGGAAGAAAAAAAGAAAAATAAATCCACACTAAATGTTAGTAGAATTAGAGATATTTAGGATAAATTTCTAACTTTTCAGACTTTTGAATTGTGAAGTATAACACACGTCAGAAAAATGCGTAAAGCATACTTGTGCAGCTTAATGAATTATTACAAGGCAAGCACCTTTGCAACCCACTCAGGTTAAGAAAATAAAGGATTACTGTACTCCAGAAGCTTGCTGATCACAACCCCTTCCCTTTCCCTAGAGATAAATACTGTTTTCTCTTTGTCTAGTCACTTTTTTCGCTTTACTTTATGGTTTGATCGTCTAAGTATGCATCAATGGGATTATAATTTAGCTTTGCCCTGTTTTTGAAGGTTAAATAAATGGAATCATACAGTAAATATTTTTTTGTTTCTTGCTTTTTAAAAAATATTAATTAATTAATTTATTTATTTTTGGCTGCGTTGGGTCTTCGTTGCTGTGCTCGGGCTTTCTTTAGTTGCAGTGAGCGGGGGCTACTCTCCGTTGCGGTGCGCGGGCTCTTCATTGTGGTGGCTTCTCTTGTTGCAGAGCACGGGCTCTAGGCGTATGGGCTTCAGTAGTTGCGGCACATGGGCTCAGTAGTTGTGGCTCGTAGGCTCTAGAGCGCAGGCTCAGCAGTTGTAGTGCTTGGGCTTAGTTGCTCTGCAGCATGTGGGATCTTCCCGGACCAGGGCTCGAACCCGTGTCCCCTGCATTGGCAGGCAGATTTTTAACCACTGCGCCACCAGGGAAGCCCTGTTTCTTGCTTTTATGCAGCATGATTTTGAAGAATCTTCTTTGCTGCAAGTAGTAGCGTTTGTGATGTTGCTCTAGACTATATCATTCTTTTTTATAAATACACCACAGTGTACCTGCTCATTTTACTACTGATGGATCTTTGAGTTCTTAACAGTTTTTGGTGGGTACAGGCAGTGCTATTTTGAATACTATCCATGTATCCTAGTGGGTATGTGCACAAATTTCATTGGTCTGGGTGTGAACTTGTTGGGTCGTAGGCTATGTTCTCCATGGTGGTGTTCCACTTTACACTCAGGTAAACATGTATGAGAGCTTCCCTGGCTCCACATTCACTGACCACTTGATGATGTCCGACTTTTAAGTTTGTCCATCTGCTGGCTAGGTTATGGATTCTGATTGTGGTTTTAATTCGCATTTCCTTGGTAGCCAAAGAGATTCAGCGTCTTGTCATGCTGATGAGCCATTTGAAAAAAATTTTTGAAGTACCTGTTCAAGTCATTTGTTGATTTTTCTATTGGCGTATCTGTCTTAGAGGTATGTAAAAGTTATTTATTTTCTATAAACAAGCTTTTTGTTAAATGTGTTGTAAATATCTTTTATTCTGTGGGTGGTATTTCACTCTCTGTCTTGGTCTGCTTGGGCTGCTATAACAAAAATACCACAGACTGGGTAGCTTCAACAACAGACATTGATTTCTCACAGTTCTAGAGGCCGGAAGTCTAAGATTGAGGCACTGGCTGACTCCGTGTCTGGTGAGAAGGAGCTGCTTCTGGTTCATGGTCTGCCATCTTTTTCTGTGTCCTCTAGGGAGCTCTCTGAGGTTTCTGTTATAAGGGCACTAACCCTATTCACGAGGGCTCCACCCTCATGATCCAGTCACCTCCAAATACCACTACATTGGGGATTCAATATATAAAATGTTTAGTTTTCAATATATAAATTTTGGTGGGATACAAACATTCAGTCTATAACATTCTCCTAACGGACAGACTATGAACAGATGTTCTTAATTGTAATGTGGTCCTGTGTCATAATCTTTTGTGTTATGGCTAATGCTTTTTGTCGTAAGAAAAATTTCCCTACCCTGAGGTCATGAAGGTATTTTTCCGTATTATTTTGTAAGAGCTTTATTTGCCTCTCACATTCAAGTCTGTAACCATCTGAGTGATTTTTGTGGGTGTGTATGGATAAAGGTGTATTTAATTTTTTTTTTTTCATGGAGGTAGCCCGTGGTACCAATGCTACTTACTAAGAAAACCATTTTCTTACCCACTCTTTTATAGAGCCACCTCTGATATATATCAGGGGTCATATGTAAAGGAGGGTCTATTTCTAGACTCCTTATTCTGTACTGTTGGTTATTTTTCTAGCTTTATGTCAAAAGCACTCTGTTTTAATCACTCTAACTTTTATAAACAGTCTCAGTGTCTGGTAAAGCAAGTCCTCTCACCTTATCTTTAAGAGTGTCTTAATTATTCCTGGGCCTTTTCATTTCTATGTAAATTTTAGCTGAGTTTGTCACAGAAACGCCCTAATGTTTAGCTGAGTTTGTCACAGAAACGCCCTAGGGTTTGGGGTTTTGTTCTGTTTTTAAATTGAAGTATAGTTGATTTACAGTATTGTGTTAGTTCCTGTTTGATTTTTTGATTGGCATTTTATTAAGTCTGTAGATCAGTTTGAATGTTTCAATTCATGAACATGATATACTTCTCCATATATTTGGGTCATTTTAAATGTCTTCAGTCTTCCCTGTTGACTTTTGTCTTCATTCTTTGTTACACTCATTTCTAGGTAATTTTTTAATGCTATTGCTATTTAATGCTGTTTTTATTTGGAAATTTAATACTTTATATGCTGGTATATTTTGAAATTCAGTTGTTGAATATTGATTTTTGAAAATTCATCAACTTTGTTCAACTCTTACTAATTCTAATGACTTATTTGTGATGTCTTTAAGATATAGTCATGTCATTGGCAAGCAGTGGCAATTTTGTTTCTTCCTAATCCTTATAGCTATCCCCTCCCCATCTGCCTTTGCTTGACTGCACTGGCTAGGACCTCTAGTAAACTGTTAAATGGTAATGGTGATTGCAAGTCTTTTTTTAAAGGAATTAAAAAAAAAAAAAGTAGCGTGCAAATCCTAATCCAAAGAACATTGAGCCAAGTTCTGCATTGGGGTCTGTTTTAACTACTCTTCAGCTCTGGGTTGCTGTTTTTCTATATATATTGCATTATGTATGTCTGAAAGATAATAATTCTTTTAAAGGCTATTACATCTAAAAAATAAATAATTCCTTGTAATCAATGATCTTGTCTATTTCACATTTCCCCAGTTGTTTCATAAAAAATTGTACATTGAAACTGGTTGATATATCTTTTAAATCTTTAAAAAAAATCTATAGGGCTCCCCTTCCCTTTTTTTTTTTTTTTTTTCCTTACTGTGTATTTGTTGAAGAAACGAACAGATCAGGTCATTTGCTTCCCATTTTGAGTTTTCCTGATTGTGTTGCTGAGCTGTCATTTAACATGTTTCTCTGTTTCCTGTATTTCCTGTAAATTGGCAGTTAGATCTAAAGATAAAAAACATTTTTGTTTTTTATTTTTTAAGCACTTCTAATGTTGTAGATTTCTTGGATCGTGTGGGTTCGGAGGGGCTTGAAGGTTGAACATTACATATAGTTATGTATGTGTTGTTATAGTGCATGGTTACAATCATATAATCATCCCCTGTGCCTCCCTGATTCTCACACCTCCAGAATCCCACATCAGTGTGAGGTTAGAATCGAGGGTGCATTTGGAAGTAGAAATACCTGTCCCTTTTGAAATTCTAAGTGCTTTTTTATGCTGCCACTTCAGTGTTTCGGTTCTTCAGAGGTTCAGTCCGGCGTGTCGACTAAAAAAAAAAAAAAAAAAAAAGCACAATGTGAGAGTTGTGAGTTAAGTTTTATTTGGGGCAAAATGAGGACTATAGCCCGGGAGACAGCATTTCAGAGAGCTCTGAGAAACTGCTCCAAAGAGTCTGCGGGCAACGTCAGTATATATGTGATTTTGGTGAAGGGGGAGTACATGCAGTCAAGCACATATTTTTTGCAGGTTTGGTTTCTGCAAGTCACGAGGAGCATACGTCACCAAGAAAGATTTTAGTGCTTTTCTAGATACGAGGAGATGCAAGAACTGGGCTCATAAAATCTTCTCCTAAAAATATCTATCTGAAGACCTGTTCTGCCAGTTTTCCCCAGAGCCCAGAGTGCCTGCCTCATTCCTGCTCTCCACCCTGAACTCCTTTCAGGGGGTGCTGAAGGTCAGCAGCCGCAGCGGCTCATGATTTGATCCTTGTAGAGGTAGATGGCAAGTGCCAATTTGTAGGTGACATGAGCATTCCCCTGCCCTGCCCCACAGCCGTGCCTAGGAATTCTTGAATTTGTCTTCTGCTCTCTTTAACTGTAATTCAGCCTCTTAGTCTGATAATACCTAATCTGTGTCCAAGTCCTCTTCGGTCACACCTTCCAGTTTACCTCTTCCCTTTCTAAAGTGTAATTGGAAAGCACCTCAGCCTGAATAATAATTCTTTTACTTTAGGAGAAAGTGGCAGCCATGGACCCCATAAGCATGAGAAATGTGTTCATTTCTGCAATTTTTTTTAATTTTCAGATTTATCATTACAAAAGTAATCATTTATTTCAAAATTAAATAAGTAATATATTTGTTTAAAACTTTTAAACAATGTAGAACTTTATATAAAGTAAAAACTGAATGTACCATCATCCTCCCCACTTCCACCTCATTCCTTCCTCAGTGATAATTGTTAAGTTTGGTATATCTCATTTTAAACTTAACTCTATACAGATACACGACATATTATATATACATGCATACGTATACAAATGTTTTGTTCTTTAAAAATATTCAAAACTTTTTACTTATGCTACAAAACTTTTACCTATGCAACACTGTCAATCTATTTTATAGGGAAGGTATTCTTCCCCCTCTAGTTAGTGTTAGCTAGCTATCATTTTCATTTTTCCTGTATGACCAAGTTGTAAATCAGGAAAAACAGGTTAAGAGAGTGCCTACAAATTACCAGGAAAACTTGTAGATAGCTTTTCATTTTATAAAAAGGCATGGAAGGGGCTTCCCTGGTGGCGCAGTGGTTGAGAATCTGATCCCACATGCCGCGGAGCAACTAGGCCCGTGAGCCACAATTACTGAGCCTGTGGGTCTGGAGCCTGTGCTCCGCTAGAAGAGACGCCGTGATAGTGAGAGGCCCGCACACCGCGATGAAGAGTGGCCCCTGTTTGCCACAACTAGAGAAAGCCCTCGTACAGAAACGAAGACCCAACACAGCCATAAATACATTAAAAAAAAAAAAAAAAAAGGCATGGAAGGATGTAAGTAGTATAAAAACTAAATTATTTATAAATGCCATATAGCTTATATTTTTAAAAGGTCTTATAATAGTAGAACTTAACACACCAAAGTACCAAAAAGGACCAAATTTATACTTAGTTAATTTAGCAAAGTTAGCTCTTTGTTTAAAAGTTCGCTTTCCTTGTTTAAAAAAATCATTTCGGGGGGTTGGGGGCTTGGACGGGACAGGGTCGTGCCAGGGCTGGGGGTAGGGACGGGGTGGGGGGAGGGTGGAGTTGCTGGGCTCTGACACCTTTCTCCATGCAGAAAAAAGAAAAAAAATCATTTCCAAGAAAATTGGAAAAATACAGAAAATAGAAAGAGAAAGCCACCCATGGTCATTTCATAAATGTTAATAGCCAGAATCAGAATTAGATGGAATAGTCCTATGGCAGTGACTAGTCTATATTCCTTTCCCAGAACCTTTTTTCCCAAATCCCAGGTGGGATTTTATAAGAAGGTATGTCTTTCTGAGGTTCAAACTTTTTGAAATATAAAAACTTTATTTAATCTAATTTTTAAAAAGTTCCCAAATAACTAAGATGTACTAGATGAATAGAATTTCTCTTTACTGCCATCTGAGTCCTCTCTTTCCTTCTCTTGCCCCCAATTCTCATATAAAATCATTGAATTGGAGTAGACCTTAGGGTTGGCACATTCAGTACTTAGGAAAACAAATTTTACAAAGCCTCTGAGTCCTGTGGAACTGCTTCTAATGAATAGCACATTTTTGATTAGTGGCATCGCCCCGCCATAGCTATTTCAGAAGGAGAATCTCCTAGTCTACAGTAATCATCTGAGAGGCAGCTGTAAAGGTTTGAACTCAGCTTAAATGAGCATCAGCTTTTTTTTTTTTTTCTTTTGGTTGGAATGAAGTTTGAAACAAAAAGTTCCTTTATTTCTGAATTTCATAAAGTATCTAGCAAAGAGACAGAGTGCACTTTGAGACATATTTCACTAAAAGCCTTTTAATTTTATTTATTTATTTTTTAGCACAACAAAAATCTTTGTGAGGTAGGAAAAGAAGTCAGGAGAGGAAATCTCCAACCTAGTACATCTCTTTTTGCATAGTTTCACAACTAGCTAAATTATTTACTTAAGATGTTAAGTTTCTTTCTCCTCAAACCTGGAATGTCTTACTAGCCAGTTCCTTGAAGGAAGGAAATAAGAGGCTGCTGAAGGGGATTAGTACCGATCCAGTTACTGAATTTTTTTTTTTTTTTTTCAGTTACTGAAATTTTGAATCCACAGTATAAGTCCGCATTAGTACATTTTAGATAATTAGGAATAGGCTTTTAAACCCAAGTTTCTTGAAGCCTTTGGTATCTTCTAGGTCTTTATCTTTATGATTCACGTGACGTTACTACCTACAAATTAGTATATTTTTACTGTAAAATCACACGGCCTTATTAGAGTGTCGCTCGCATTTATCTCCATTAGGAATGAAAAGGTTCATGCGTTGTGGACACGCAGAATTTCCGTTCACAGCTCTGTGTCGGAAACCGAGAAGTACGGTTTCTGTCGCCGTCCTGTGGTTGCCCCCTTGCTGTGTAAGCTGTTTGGTCTGTCACCCCCGGGCTTAGTCACCGTCACACGTAGCAGGGCCTGCTTGATGGGGAGGCGAGCCCGTCGCTCTGGCAACCGTGGCACCTTGGTGACGTCAGCCCGCGGGGCTGCGCGCGCCGACCGGTCGGGCATGGCGGCTGCCCAGCCTGCTGCAGCGGGGCTGCGGGGCGCGCGCGGGAGGTGAGCTCGCGAGCTTTCCCTCCGCGTCTTCCTGCGGACCTCGGCCATGGACGCCGCCTCCGACCCCTACCTGCCCTACGACGGGGGAGGAGACTGCATCCCCCTGCGGGAGTTGCACAGGCGAGGTAATGCGGGCGGGCGGCGGGGCTGCTCCCGGGCCGCGGGTGTCGAGGGCCTTGGAGGGTGCTGGTCCGGCTGTTCCCTGCGTGCGCATCGCGGCCGCCGTCACATCGCACCCCGGTCCTGCCGGGTGGCGCGGGCAGTGGCACTTCTCCACCTTAATTCATACCGTGAAATCCAGTGCGTGTCCCGGTGCCATTGGATTTCAGCTGCTGCCGGTTACCGTGGAGCCCCTGCACCCTAACGTCAATTCCTAGGAGAAGCTCTACCTGCCTTTTAGAACACTTTCAAATGGCAGTAGAGAAGAACACTGTTTTATATGAATGTTTTTATTTAGCATGCATTCAGCTGATTAACTACATTGTCTTCCACAGGTATCTGGTAAAAATTTATATGATAAAAAGATACAGGATCATTTTTACACATCAGAAAAAATAAGAGTCAGTAGTTTGTAAAAGCCAGAAAAGCGCCCAGCATTCATGTAAGTCCTTTGGCAGGCACTGCCAGAACTGATTACATGTTAATTAAACTGCCCTTTTTTCATTTTTCTTAAACTTATTATTCTGAAAATAGACTGGCAGTTCTAGAAAAAAAAACTGAACCTCAAGAAAAATCTCTTAGCTAGATGACTTCATTTATGAGCCACATTAGTTTGAATTTCCTGCATGATATTATGAACTCATTTTTTAAGTAAGGAAGTCATGATTTTCCTGAGCATATTTAGCCTCTTATTTAAAATATAGTTTGTATTCTGATAACACCTTTCTTTAGTATTAAGTTCCATTAGGATGAAAAAATGGTAATATATTTAACAAATACTTAATGGTTGACTTGTGTCTTCTAGACTATTTTAGGCTCTGAACAGTTGTAACATTATATATCCCATAGTATTCTGTTGTTAGTAAAAGCGTGCTTTTCAGATTTTGAGAAAAACTATATGAAGATCATGTTATATATTGTGCTTTCTCTTAGTTACCTTTTTAGTAAAATATACATATATATGTATATATAAATTATTTTAGAACATTTGGGGAAATACCTAAAGCATAAAGAAGAAAATTAAATTTTCTCATAATCTTAGCACCTAGAATTGTTGGGTTTGTTTGTTTTTCCAGTTCTAGTGTGTTCCTACGCTTTCCTTTTTTTCTGTGTTCCCATCATGCCTTTTCTGGTAGGGATTTCTTTAAACAGGAAGCAACATGAATGAATGGTGACTGTTCAGATGTCACAGTATTTGCTAATCAGTAATTAAGCTGTTTTCTTTGAGCTGTTTCAACCTCCATTTGTTGATTTATAACAAACCAGAAGACCTGGGGTTGGGAAATATAAATTCCCAGTGTTAGCCATGGCAATCTTTGACATGACTTGGCGTATGGACCCCACCTCTGTATAAGGTGTGCAAGTAATAAGAAGTAAGCCAAAGCTTATGTGCGAGTAGGCATGGTTCCTGGTACGATTATTACTAAACTAGAAGCTTTTGGCTTCTATTATATTTTCACAAATAGTCCTTTAGGAACCTTGCTTAAGGTCTAAGTCAGTCTCACTCTTGGCAGCTCAGACGGGTTCCTTATCCCTTGACAAGACCTTCCTCAGCCAACCTAAGGCGTTTTGTTTGAGAGTAACACTGTGTCTTTGTAGTACAGGTCAGTTGGTTATTAGCTTCACTTGACCGTTCTGTAGCATCCTAGCATCTCTGGGTAAGAGGTTATTTGTGTTCCATAATTTATGACCTGTTCTGTCCATGAGTCAAAACAAAGGAACTGGAGATGTGGAGACAAGCAGTTAACATGAATCAAGAAAAAGAATCAGCTTCCCTGTAAGGACAAAATTACAATGACTAGAAATATCTCTTGGGACTGGGAAACAGCGAAGAGGCAGATAACCCAAGTATAAAATTGTAAAGGATATCAGTGAAGGAAACAGAGACTGTTTACTGAATCCCTGAGTGCTAGAGTTAGCAATTACCTTTGTGGAATAAATTAGATTTAATGCTCCTTGTCCAGGCAAGATGGTAAATATGACAGTTCCCACTTAAGGGAATAATACAGAGACTGGAAATGTATGTAGATTAAAAATAGAATTAGGGCTTCCCTGGTGGCGCAATGGTTAGGAATCTGCCTGCCAATGCAGGGGACACGGGTTCGAGCCCTGGTCCGGGAAGATCCCACATGCCATGGAGCAACTAAGCCCGTGCGCCACAACTACTGAGCCTGCGCTGTAGAGCCCGCGAGCCACAACTACTGAAGCCCGCACGCCTAGAGCCCGTGCTCCACAACAAGAGAAGCCACCGCAACGAGAATCCCGCACACCGCGACGAAGAGCAGCCTCTGCTCGCCGCAACTAGAGAAAGCCTGCACGCAGCAGCGGAGACCCAGTACAGCCATAAATAAATAAATAAAATAAGTAAATTTATTAAAAAAAATAGAATTAGTTAATATATTGTTGATGGATTAGAAATTAGAAATTAATATGACATTTTAGAAATAGTTATCTTTGGGGGTAAATTTCCTATCAGACACTATTAAGTTCTTTCATAAAATGTCTCTTCCATTTTCATCGGGGTGGGGGGGAAGAAAAACCTTTGGTTTATTTGGATTGTTAGTTTTATACTCTGACTTTTTTCCTTATTTGTTCATGAAGTTTAGGTAGTTTGGAGGTTGAATTCTTTTTTATTCTGACAGGCCCTTATAGTGGATTTGATCTTTGGGACTTCTGGCATTTTTTGAATGTTGTTTCATTTGAAGCTTGTGTTGAGCTGTCTTGTGCGTATAAGGCACTCTCAGGTGCTGTGGAGAACTGGTGGGAGTAGTAATGGTGATGTTAATAAAAGCTGATACCTACACACTGTTCTAATAAGTGCTTTACGTGTGTCAGTTCATTGACGTGTAACAAATCATTTTAATCCCTGTCACAGGCTGTGAAGTAGGAACGGTTATAATCCCCATTTTCCTGTTGACAAAACTGAGGTAAAGAAATGTTCAAGAAAAGTCAGGATTCAGTGCAGATGATGAGACTCATAGTCTGATCGTGGAGACATACTGCTTTGCACTATGTGTGTCCCTGTGATAACTTGGCATGTGCAGTCTGGTAGGAGCGTAAGAAGGCTTCCCAGGTTTACAGACAAACAAACAAAACCCCAAGGAAGCTAATTTCTCGTGAATGGTGCAGACTGCATGTTCTGTGAGTCTGTTTTTGGGGGGGCGGAGGGGTGGAGACCAGTCTTCTTTTGACAAGTGTTATCAAAGTTGGCCGAGTTTCCACGTCCACAGGGGATTTGATACGTGTTCCTGGTGGGGAGGATAGGCTAGTAAGTGCTCTGATGGGACCAGGTGCCTAGTATGTTGTTCCCTGATTAGTTTTGTTGTGTCACTGGGTCAGCTGAAGGGGTCCTATAGGAAAGTAGAAGAGTGCCAGATCCCAGAGGAACTTGAATGCTAGACTAATACTGGTCTTAAACCACAAGAGGTGTGGCTTTCCTTATGAAATAAAGTTTGAGGGTTTTTTGGTTTTTTTTTTTTTTTCAATTTATTTTTTATTTTTTTTTGCTGTGCCGAGCAGCTTGCGGGATCTTAGTTCTCTGACCAGGGAATGAACCCAGGCCCAGAGCAGTGAAAGCGCTGAGTCCTAACCACTGGACCACCAGGGAATTCCCAAAGTTTTTTTTGTTTTGTTTCGTTTTTTAAAGTTTCTACCTGAAATCATTTCTTGACATCCATTAGCTCAGACATATATTTAAGTAAAGCTTTTTTCTTCCTATTATAATAGATGAATTTGTTCATTTTTATTCCCTCCTGAAAGTATCAGTAGTTAGCATTTTTTGCACATTATTTGAAAATCCAGGTGTTAGATTCTTATTGCCATAGGGGCATTCTGTAGATTCTTTGTAAAATAATTTTAGGATTCAAGTCCTTATTGTACTTCTCTTACCTTTAATCTTCTAGCCAACTAGAAAATTAAATCTCTTCTTACAAATTAATTCGTCTGATGTCAAAAAGTCTTTGTATTCTAAAATAATAGTATAAAACAAAGCCTGTCTTTAGATTTATTTTGCCCACAGTATATGAATTTAAAATCTTCAAGTAAATGTGTTTCTTATTACTATCTCTAGCTCTATTTTCTAAAATTAGCTGACACTTTTAGTATGATTAATTTTATACCATCTCATGGCTTGTTGTAACTTAAAAATGCTTTGTGTTTCAAGATATCAAAACGTGAGCAGGTCTCTTGCCACGTAGATTAGGTTTGTGATTTTGGCCGTTTTCCCAGCATTGAGGTCTCTGTTTCGTGCTGACATGAGGCCCCAGGAGACTGGTGGCTTAAATTGTATTTTAAAGTTTTGTTTTTGTTTTTTAATAAACATGTTTAATTCGTAGTTTTTCGGTAGTCCTTTACAACCTTAACTAGGTCAAAGATGGATTTGCTTTAGTTTGTCAATTTATTCCCTCCGCCATTTAAGAGAGCAAATTCCATGAATCTTTTTATTCATGTAATCTACAAATCATCTTATGTGCAGAGATAATAAGTGAACATGGAACTTGTTTCCAGTTATACAGATGTCTTAATACCCAGTTTATCATCCCTACCTAAGAATGTGGCTTTTTATTTTGGGGTGTCAATAGAACAGAGAAGGAAACAGTGAATTGGGTAATTTAGCATTGCTACTTACTGGTCGTGTATCTTCTGTCAACTTCTTTGCCATTTGGTTTTAATTTCCAATTGCCGTTTAAATAGGTGGCAGTTAAGTATGACTGTGAATGGCAGAACAAATTTAAAGAGCAAATACTTTATTTATCATATTAATTTATCCAGCACATGTCCCGTTGACCACTTCCTAAGTACCAGCACTGTGCTGTTACACTTTTAATCTTCCATTTGGAAATCTGCTGACATTCTGGGACTTCCACTATCAACTTACAACACTCACTTTCCCCTCCCTCACCAGGGTGACCATTTCTTATCAGTAGGGTCACAGAAGGAGGAGAAAATCCACTGGGGACTAGACTTCCTGCTCTTAATACACAGATGAAACTGGGCTGTTGGGGAAATATGCAGAATTTTAGATTTCTGCCTGCCTTATTCCATAACTTAAAATAAAAGCATATATGTTTTATATATGTGTGATAGGACAGTAATCTGCCTATGAGCTTAAATGGCAGGGATCACTGCCCTCAAATCTTTTGAGATTGACCCCAGCGGTAATAAGCAATAGTCTTAGTAAACAAATATATACCTACTTTTGCATGTAGAACTATTATTTGGATATTCCCCTGTGAGAAAAGACTTAGACTGCGGAAGAAGTGTGATGGTGAAATTTACTAATAAATTAGTTCACTCTAAGGTGTAACAATTGAGTACTATTTTTTTGTAGCTCAGTTCAGCAAATATATATTGAGGACTAGTGGGTGGGAATATAAAGGTTTTTATTTGTGGGAAAGCAGATAATTTCATTAATGTCTGTATTTCTCTAGTTCAGTGTTTGTCAAATTACAAGTTTCAGCATGTTGGGTTGTGACCAATATTTAAAAAAAAGAAAAAAAGAGGAAGGAAGGAAACAGAAAGTAAAAATACCAGCGTATATGCCAAAGAGTAAATATGCTAAACTTTGGTTTTACTTAGGTGCATATCTGTATACTGTGTCAGTGAGAAATATTTCTTGCTGTGGGCCACCGTTAAAAAAGTTTGAAAACCAATTTCTAAGTAAACCCCTGGAGGGGCAGCTGGCTCTGCTTCCTGTGCCTAAGATGACTTTGGGACAACCTGAGGATGAGAATGGGATGTGTAATTGTCACTGACCTCTGCTGAAGCACAGGGATGTGAGTGCTGGTACCAAAGCAGTGCCAGTGACAACTTGTGCAGCAGACTTGTGGTCTGGGGCCAAAGGCAGAGAGGGCTGGTGATGGTGAAGGGTTGGGTTGTATTAATTGTATGAGCGCTCAGTGCATGTGCGTAGGTGTTTTGGGAGAAGGCAGCATCAACAGTCTTAACCTATTCGCAGAGCAACAAGCAAACAAACCGTGAAGCTATTTTTAGGCAGTACTCATAGTGGTAAGAAATGCCTTTGGAATCGAACTACTTGAGTTTGAATCCACGTTCCACTACTTACTGTGTGGCCCTGAGCATGTCTCTTAACTCTCTGTGCCTGCCTTTTCTAATTTGTGAAATGGAGATTGTAATACCTATCTCCTGGGGTGGTTGTGAGGATTAAATGAGCTAATATATGTGAAGTGCTGAGAACAATGTCTAGCACACAGTAAGCACTCAATACACGTTAGTTCTTTTATCGTTAGTATTACACACAATGTCTGGCCTCTAGGTGGGAACGATTATCTTAATTCTGATGTAGTCTCGTTTATCTGTTTTTTCTTTTGCCACCTGTGCTTTGGTGTTTTATCTGCAAAACCATTGCCTCACCCAAGGTCACAAGGATTTACTCCTCTGTTTCCTTTTAAGAGTTTAATAATTTTAGCCCTTACATTTGGGTCTGTGATCCATTTTGAGTTAAGTTTCATGTATGGTGTGAGGTAGGTAGGGTCCAACTTCATTCTTTTACATATAGCTAGCCCATTGTCCCAGCATCGTTTATTGAAGAGACTATTCTTTTCCCATTGATGAAAATATTTCTTTAAATAGTAATATGACCAGAAAACTACTAGAGCTCATTAAAGAATTCGGTAAAGTTGCAGGATGTAAAATTAATACGCAGAAATCTGTTGCATTTCTATACACTAACAACAAAAGATCAGAAAGAGAAATTAAGGGAACAGTCCCATTTACCATCGCATCAAAAAGAATAAAATACCTAGGAATAAACTTACCTAGGGAAGCAAAAGACCTGTGCTCTGAAAACTGTTAAGAGGCTGGTGAAAGAAACTGAAGACAACATAAACAGATGGAAAAATACACCATGTTCTTGGATTGGAAGAATCAATATTGTCAAAATGACTATACTACCCATGGCAATCTATAGATTCAGTGCAATCCCTATCAAATTACCAATGTTAAAATTTGTATGGAAGTACAGAAGAACCCCGAATAGCCAAAGCAATCTTTAGAAAGAAAAATGGAGCTGGAGGGATCAGGCTCCCTGACTTCAGACCATACTACAAAGCTACAGTAATCAAAACAGTATGGTCCTGGTACAAAAACAGACATATAGATCAATGGAACAGGATGGAAAGCCCAGAAATAAATCCATGCACTTATGGTCAATTAATCAACAACAAAGGAGGCAAGAATATACAGTGGAGAAAAGACAGTCTCTTCAGTAAGTGGTGCTGGGAAAACTGGACAGCTACATGTAAAAAAATGAAATTAGAACATTCTGTAACACCATACACAAAAGTAAACTCAAAATGGATTAAAGACCTAAATGTAAGACCAGATACTCTAAAACTTCTAGAGGAAAACATAGGCAGAACACTCTGACATACATCATAACAGTATCTTTTTGGATCCATCTCCTAGAGCAATGGAAATAAAAACAAAAATAAACAAATGGGACCTAATTAAACTTAAAAGCTTTAGCACAGCAAAGGAAACCATAAACAAAATGAAAAGGAAACCTACAGAATGGGAGAAAATATTTGCAAACAATTTGACAAGGGATTAATCTCCAAAATATACAAACAGCTCATACAGTTCAATATCAAAAAAAACCACAACCCATTCAAAAAATAGGCAGAAGATCTAAATAGACATTTCTCCAAAGAAGACATACAGATAGACAAAAAGCACATGAAAAGATGCTCGATATTGCTAATTATTAAAGAAATGCAAATCAAAGCTACAGTGACGTATCACCTCACAATGCTCAGAATGGCCATCATTAAAACATCTACAAATAATAAATGCAGGAGAGGGTGTGGAGAAAAAGGAACCCGCCTACACTGTTGGTGGGGATGTAAATTGGTGCAGCCACTATGGAGAACAGTATGAAGGTTCCTTAAAAAACTAAAAATAGAGCTACCATATGATCCTGCAATCCCATTCCTGGACATATATCTGGAGAAAACCATAATTTGAAAAGATACATGCACCCCAGTGTTCATAGCAGCACTATTTACAATAGCCAAGACATGGAAGCAACCTAAATGTCCATTGACAGATGAATGGATAATGAAGATGTGGTATATATACACAATGAAATATTACTCAGCCGTAAAAAAATGAAATAATGCCATTTTCAGCAACATGGATGGACCTAGAGATTATCATATTAAGTGAAGCATACTGGACAAAGAAAGACAAATACATGCTATCGCTTATATGTGGAATCTAAAAAAAAAAAAGTGATACAAATGAACTTATATACAAAACAGAAATATACCCACAGACACAGAAAACAAACTTATGGTTACCAAAGGGGAAAGCAGGGGGAATAAATGAGGAGTTTGGGATTAACATATACACACTACTATATATAAAATAGATAACCAACAAGGACCTACTGTATAGCACAGAGAACTCTACTCAATATTTTGTAATAACCTATAAGGGAAAAGAATCTGAAAAAGAATAGATATATACGTATAACTGAATCACTTTGCTGTACACCTGAAACTAACGTAACATTGTAAATCAACTGTACTTCAATACAAAAACCAAAACCAAACCAAAATAAATAACAAATTAAAATTTTCTGACAGATAATTTAAAAACTCTTTGTTTAGATTATAGATGTTAATAAATAATAAAGTTGTGTTTACATAGGTATGCTTTTGTGTCTGAGGAAAAAATAAACAAGGCAAAAAGTCTTCTTATCAATAAAGTTATTTTTGCAAGAAAGCTGCAAACCAGTTACAGCTCATTGATTGGATAATTTTTCCTACTTGCTGAGGTATTGATATTTTAGTGTTAGTGATACTTGAACTATGAAATATTGTTGGTGATATTTAAATTGTACGATGTCCATTTTATGGAAAGGTTGGTCATTGAGCATACATTTTATTTTATTTTTTAATGGTATTTCCTTTTTTAATATATTTATTTATTTATTGGCTGCATTGGGTCTTCGTTGCTGTGTGTGGGCTTTCTCTAGTTGCAGCGAGCGGGGGCTACTCTTCGTTGCAGTGTGTGGGCTTCTCATTGCAGTGGCTTCTCTTGCCGAACACGGGCTCTAGGCATGCGGGCTCAGTAGTTGTGACTCTCGGGCTCTAGAGCACAGGCTCAGTAGTTGTGGCTCACGGGCTTAGTTGCTCCGAGGTGTGTGGGATCTTCCCAGACCAGGGCTCGAACCCGTGTCCCCTGCATTGGCAGGCGGATTCTTAACCACTGCGCCACCAGGGAAGTCCGACCATACATTTTAGAAATTTGTTTTTGTGTCCATACCAGGTGTAATGAATTAAGTTATCTGTTAAAACTCTACAGGACTTTTGTTCAGTATACAGTTGCAGAAGAACTCATTGCTCAAATTTGTAAGACTCTTTTTCTTCCTTTTGTCATATTTCAGTCTTCTGGTTAAGATTAATACCATATGAGTAACATAATTAAACCTGATGAAATTTTAAATGCCAAAATATTTGAGCAGAAACAATAACTTGTGTTTACTGATCTCCTACTGTTTGTCAGATATATTAGTTGGTATTTTACATGTTTTATCTCCAGTCCACACACCACACTCTAAAAGCGGGTGAGATCACCCAGGTACCTCTAAGAGGTTAATTCGTAGTTCGTGCTGGCTTATGTGGCAGCACTGGGGTTTGACTCTAGGCCTTTCTGACCTCAGAGTGCCTTAAGGTCATGGAATTTCTCTACTAGGCCACTCTGAAAAGAAAGTGATCTTTTCTCTAGTCTTTTCTTGTTACTGTTTTTCAGCCATTGGGTAGTGGAAGGGTAGTCACTGGCATCTGGTAGCCAGACCTCCAGAAAAGTTTTTGTCTTAAATTTGGGAGCTACTACTTTCAGATCATACTTTCTTATACTCTAAGATCTGGGGATCTAGGTAGCAGGGACTATCCTATATCCTTCTGAAGTTCAGGTGTTAAAATTAATAAACTCCTACTGTCTTTGTATCACTCTGCTCAGGGTTTATATTTTCAAGAGGCAGAGTTTGATTAACGTACCTTGGATTGTGTGCCGTTTTCTTAGCTGGACAGGGGAGGATACTTTGATTGATGCCCCCATCAAGATTGCATGCAGTGAGGAATAGAAGTTTCCTAAAAATCATTGGGTTCTGTTTCAGAAAGAAGGGGAAAGGGTTACTAGGTGGGCAGAGACCATAAGGATCCATTACATAAATATTAACCGAATCTGAGGACAGTTACTAGGTCATGTGGTTATTTTAAATTTGGCGATATATCTGGTTATTAATATTGAATATCTGGACATAGGGTTGCGAAAAAAAGTTGAGAACAAGAAAAAGATTAAAATTTAAAAAATTAATTGGAAAAGAGGATGACTACGGACACGTGTGTTCATTGTATGTACTGTTTTTAATGCAAGCTAACCTAAATGATAGTGAGTACATCACAACAGTGACAGTAGTCTGATGTCCTTTGAAAATGATGTGCATATGCATTTAATGACATGAGATGGTTTTTAGAAACTATGTTGAGTAATGAAAATACGCTAAAAGCTTATAAATAAATGTGGCTAATTAGATCTTATCTTTTTTTCTTGTATAAAATGTTAAAAGCTGAAACCAGTTGCCAGTTTAACTATTTTAAACTCTCTTGTTTACTCAATTCCCTCTCCTTGCTTCTCCTGCAAACCTTATGTAACTGTGTAGAATTGCTTCTTCATCTGTTCTTTTTTCAATCCAAGGCTTATTGCAGAAACTCTCTTTTTTACTTAAAAGATTTTGAAACCCAGAAACCCATTGCTTACAACTCAAAGGTATTGGCTTTTAAGACTTTGCCTTTTATGTGGGTTTCAAAAGCCTGAGTTGGAAACTCATAGAAGCCACAGTGCTGAATCTTGTTTTCTGTGTTCTGCTGTGTGTTTCTTTCCCTGTGGTGGTGGGTGTTTCCTGAATTGGTGGGGAACACGTGTGGAGAGGATGAGGAGATCGTGTTGGATAAGGAACCTGGTGAGTAGTATTTCCAAAAGGTGTCCTGGTACGCCTCTGCTACTGTCTCCACAGATAGATCAGTGAGAGCTGCACATGCTTTGAGAAATGGGAGGTCCAAGTAAATCATGTCATTTTGTGTTCATGCACCTATAACAAGAGTTTTTACTGAGGCAAAGAGAGGCCTTGTCGGGAAAGTGTGGCGTCACCCCTTTATTTCATCCTGTCGACCTCTTTGTCTTCTGGACAGAGAACAGCTTTAGGAAAGCCATGTTATAATTTCCTAATTAACCAACCCTTGAAGTAATATTTTAGGAAAGAGAGAGGGATGCACTTAACATATGAGAGAACTTTAAAATTTATTATTTATTTATTTATTGTGGCCGCACTGGGTCTTCGTTGCAGCACGTGGGCTCTTCATTGCGGCGTGCAGGGTCAGTAGTTGTGGCATGTGGGATCTTAGTTCCCTGAGCAGGGATCGAACCCAGGCCCCCTGCATTGGGAGCGCAGAGTCTTTTTATTTTTTTTTAATAAATTATTTTATTTTATTTTATTTTATTTATTTTTGGCTGCGTTGGGTCTTCGCTGCTGCACACAGGCTTTCTCTAGTCGCGGCGAGCGGGGGCTACTCTTCGTTGCGGTGCGCAGGCTTCTCATTGCGGTGGCTTCTCTTGTTGCGGAGCACGGGCTCTAGGCACCCGGGCTTCAGTAGTTGTGGCACGTGGGCTCAGTAGTTGTGGCTCGCGGGCTCTAGAGCACAGGCTCAGTAGTCGTGGCGCACGGGCTTAGCTGCTCCACGGCATGTGGGATCCTCCGGGACCAGGGCTCGAACCCGTGTCCCCTGCGTTGGCAGGCGGATTCTTAACCACTGCACCACCAGGGAAGCCCGGGAGCACGGAGTCTTAACTGCTGGACCACCAGGGAAGTCCCACATATGAGAGAACTTTAATTTGTGTTTGTGGCATTACCTGCAAGGTATGTGCTACGTTCATGCATAAGATGAAGTGGAGAGGGGAAGCTGGATAACTTACACAGTTGCTTCTAAGAATTTTATTAACACACAAATATAATTTATTTGTGTTCATCTCATTTTATCTAGGTTGCAGTGAACTATACACAAAGAAATGATAATTAGGAACATTTAAAAACCATTGTTATTGTTAGGAAACATAATACCTTTAAAATTACTCCTACTGAGGGATATATAGGCATTTCTGTGATTCTGTTAGAAATGAATGTTCCCTACCCAGTTTAGAATAGGACAGAAAGTCTTTCCTTTTCTCCTTCTTTGTACTATTCAGATTTCCACGTTTGGCAGGACAAACTATAAAAGAAAATGCATGTAGCGATGTCATACACATACTAACGTAAATGTGTGAATCTTTTTTTTAATAGCCAGCTGATTCTTGAATTTTATTTAGCAATCGTAAAGCAGACTTTTTTTAAAACTAAATAAATAAATTTATTTATTTATTTATTTATTTATTTTTGGCTGCGTCGGGTCTTCTTTGCTGCGTGCGGGCTTTCTCTAGTTGTGGCGAGCGGGGGCTACTCTTCGTTGTGATGTGTGGGCTTCTCATTGCAGTGGCTTCTCTTGTTGCGGAGCACGGGCTCTAGGTGCGTGGGCTTCAGTAGTTGTGGCTCGCGGGCTCTAGAGTGCAGGCTCAGTAGTTGTGGCTTACGGGCTTGGTTGCTCCGCGGCATGTGGGATCCTCCCGGACCAGGGCTCGAACCCATGTCCCCTGCATTGACAGGCAGATTCTTAACCCCTGCGCCACCAGGGTAGTCCAAAGCAGACTTTAAATATAAAAAATATGTTAATTGATTTTGCGTTCAATATGATATATCTTCCATTTGTTAATAATAACCCAGTAAGAAACAGGATGAAAGGAGAGAGGTTAAAGCCAGGTTGCAATGTCTGCGTTTTGGGACTTCCCTGGTGGTCCAGTGGTTAAGACTCCGTGCTTCCACTGCAGGGGGCGTGGGTTCTATCCCTGGTGGGGGAACTAAGAACCCACATGCCACGTGGCACAGCCAAAAAAAGAAAAAAAAAAAAGAAATGTCTGCCTTTTTCTTCTGAAGATTCCTTTTAATTATATTTATCAGAGCCAGAGAAATATTCTACTCAGCTAGCAAAAAGGTGTTATTTCACTTTCATAGCAAAATCCATCTTGGTTACTTTCTAAGCCGATTTGATAGCAAGAGTCACAAGAAGGACTCAAACCTCTTTTCGGAATAATTTAGAGGGGAAACAGTGAATCTCTGTTTCTGTGGGCTCCCCCAAAACCAAGACCAATCAGCAATTCTCCCATACTCTGCTTTTTTCAAACAGCATTGCTGTGTCAGGTGGAAGCAAATAGGCATGAGAGGACAGACTGACTTCAAATAGTCTGTTGGGGACACAAACTGCTCTGGCTAATTCCTACCCTAAAATGTGCAGTGGCAGCCCCAGAAATTCCAAGGAACACACATAAAAGTCCCAGAACATAAATCATTGGTGCACAGGGTCCTCTGGTTTAAAAAGTTTGAATACTTTATATCTGACTTTCAGGACTTTCGAATTACTGTGTAGTTATGTAAGTTAGATGTCAGGGTAGTTTCTACAGGCTAATGATTTGGAAGTCACTGAGGCAGGACACAGGGCTTCTGTGGATGTGTGTGTGGTGCTGCCTCCGATGTTAGGCATAGTGGACTCTCCCCGCCCCTCCCTAGCTCAGAAGCCTGTTGGAGGGATACACTCTGTGTTTGCTTAGTACCCGCATGCTGCAGACGGTTGGGAATTCTCATCATGGGGCTGGTGACATATTGTGTGCATGCATGTTAGGTGCTGTAGAAATTTTGCTTTTGATTTTTCATAGAAGATAATAATAAAGATCAGTAGTTCATGTCTCTTCAACTCTACCCAGATAAGGGCAAATAGGGGAAAAGTTTGAAGTTTGCAAAATATATCACAGTAGACTTAAAAAATTTTTTTCTTTTAATTTCAAACTTAGAGATGTTGAAAAATAGTGCAGAGAATCCCATATACCCTTCACCCAGATTCCTGAAATGTTAACATTTTACCACATTTGCTCATCCTGTGTCTTGTTCTTTCTCTCGCTGTTATATGTACTGTTTTCTGTGTAATACATAATATATACGGCTATTTATATGTATGTGGTGCATATAATTACCACATAATTTTTTCCTGAACTCTATACGGGTGAGATGCAGACGTGATACACTTTAACCTCTAAATACTTCAGTGTGTATTTCCTTATGGAAGGGTATATAGCTTATGTATAGCTAAGTACAGTTTTCAAACTCAGAAAATTGACATTGATACAGTACTGTTATTAGAGCTGCAGGCTGTTTTCAGATTTGCTGCTTGTTGCCCTGTGTCCTTTAATACAGAAGCGCAAACATGTCTGTCCCAGTCCTGCTCTGGTCACCCAGGGCACAGGTTATGTTCCGTGGCTGGCTCTTTTGTCTCCTTTAATCTAGAGCCGCTCCTCAGTCATGCTTTGTCTTTCGTGACTCTGACATTGTTGAAGAATGCAAACCATTTATCTTGCAGAATTTCCCTCAGCTTGGATTTGTCGTGTTGATGATGCGTTTTGGGCAGAGCACCCCAGAAGTCTTCCTAAATGGTATAGAGGCTTTTGGTGCTTCCCTCCAAAAACCATCTTCACAATGACCAATTTTAGTGTTATCGTACAGAAAGCAGAGTCAGATTCTGAAATTCGTCAAGATATTATAAATGCCCTTATTATTTTTGCTCTCCTGTCGCTTTTTCTTAAGAAAATTTGTGGGCTTTCAGTTAGCTTTCACAAAGTGGAAATTAGTGAATAAAGTCAGGATAGAGGGAGGAAGAAAGAGCTAGTGTATGTAAAGGCTGAAGAGGAAGGTTTAGAGCATATGTTTTATGTAAGCAAGCATGGGCCATTGCAGGGCCTGGGCCTTTAAACCCTCAGCCAAAATGGTGAGTTATTTATTCCCAGAGGGTTTCTGCCGACACACTGAAGTCAGTACACCCCTCTCCTTGTAGAGGTTGTGCACCCGTCCAAGGCGAGCACAAATGTTTTAAATGGGGAGGTAAGAGCTCTGTTGTGTCTGGTAGAAGTGAAGAGACATTAAGTGTATCAGTACAGTATTCAGTACTTACTACATTGTTTGAAATACTAACCCTTTTTGTGTTAATGCTTGTTCCTAATACTGCCTCTCTGACTGATCAAGAAACAGAGCTTGCAACCCACAGTGTCGTCTGTTTGGTTTCTGTCTGAACAGTAACAAAATGAGTCCCTGTCTTGACGTGGTGGCTGTGTGTGTCTCTTCCTCCCACCGCCCCACTGCTTCAAGACCCTCTCCTGCTCTAATCTAGCCGCCGTTTATAAGCGAGGGGGGAAGGTTCAGATTCTGGCTTTGCCACGTGCTCCTTTGGTGAATGACTTAACATTTATGAGTTTCTTTGTAAACGAAAGAGAACGAGTCAGTTTAAACCATCAGAGTGCAAGAGTAGTCTAGAAATTTTGCTCTATTCCTTAAAAGCCACAGAATAAAATAAACTGGTTTCTTGGGTTTCTTTTTATAGTGTTTGTTTAAACATTAGTATAGTGCCACTCCTTATATTCTATATCAGTTAGTACATTTTTATTAAAATGACACACTTTTAGATGATGATTTTTGGCATAAAATCTATATTACTGCTACATAATTTGAAGATGTAATCTGTAATCACTTATGCTAAGATCACCTGTTTGAAATTATGTACCAGCTTTTCTAAGTTTTTAGGGCTTTAGAAAAATTCCAAATGCTTCTTTGCTTGTATGTCTTTGTTATAAGGTATAACAAAATGATATATAACATATATCATTTAGATGCTTAATATTTGAAGATGACTTGTCCAAAGTTACTTAGCTGTCTAAGACTAGAATCTGGGCCTTTTGGTAGCAGTTTGTTGCTCTTTTCACTTAACTAATTGTTAGATCCATTAGGATTCCTTTATTCTCAGTCCCGTTCACATCCCTATTAATAGTGTGTGTGTTTATTTAGAAAAGTAATTTTCATTGAAATATATATACATATATACTACATATATGTGTGTATGTGTGTGTATATATATATATATTTATATACCTACAAGGGTTATGCAGACAAAGTTCATTCTCTGCTTTTTCTAACAAATCTACTTGCCAGAGGTAACCATTATTAACATGTTGTTTCATCTCTCTTCATACTGTTTTCTCTGTATTTAAATATACATGTAAGCGTAACTTTTTTTTTTTTTAATTTATTTATTTATTTTTATTTTTGGCTGTGTTGGGTCTTCGTTTCTGTGCGAGGGCTTTCTCTAGTTGCGGCGAGCGGGAGCCACTCTTCATTGCGGTGCGCGGGCCTCTCACTATCGTGGCCTCTCTTGTTGTGGAGCACAGGCTCCAGACGCGCAGGCTCAGTAGTTGTGGCTCACGGGCCTAGTTGCTCCGTGGTACGTGGGATCTTCCCAGACCAGGGCTTGAACCCGTGTCCCCTGCATTGGCAGGCAGATTCTCAACCACTGCGCCACCAGGGAAGCCCGTAAGCGTAACTTTTAAACCAAAATAAATTTTACTAAATAATTTTCAAATTAAACATGCTGATCCGCACTTGAAAATAGGGTCAGGGGTTAGGTCAGATCTCCTTCTTCACCTGTAAATAAACTGTTATTGAAACACAGCCATATTCATTCATTTATATATTGTCTATGCCTTCTTTTGTGCTACTGTGGCAAAGTTGAGTAGTTCTGACTATACGGCCTCCAAAGCCTAAAAGATATACTTTCTGGCTCTTTTGCTGACCCCTGTTTTAGATCGTAAGCATCTGGCATTTGTTTTTGCTTACTTTCTGGAGCACTAGTAAGATGTTCTCCCCACACTGTGCATGATTTATGGACTTGTACAAGGATAAGTGCAGGAAGAATTCCTAGATATGTGGCCGCTGGGTTGGAGATTGTCTGTGTAGCTTTGCCTGCCCAAAGAGGTTATACAAGTTTATACTGAGACTAATGCTTTTGTGGCAGGACCTCTTTTCCCCATACCTTCGCCAACTCAGTGCATTAGCCAGCTTTTTTAATCTTTACCAGTCTGATAGAGGAAAATGATATCGTAGGTTTTATCTGCATTTCTTTTTCTGTGTTAGATTGAACTTCTTTTCAAAGTTAATAGCCAGTTTTTATTTCTTTTTTGTGAATTGTCTTTGTCTCCTTCCTTGTACCCTCAAGTCTGTTACATAGTGGACACTTGTATTGAACAAGTGGACACTTGTATTGAATATTTATTGAACTCTCATGAGGGAACCAGCTTGATGACAAAGCTGATTTAGGGGACAGTGTGTGAGTTGGAAAGGACATGCCATAGTCTTTTTGCCTATTTCCAAGTTTCAGATGAATTTTTCTAATGCTTTCCTTCCTCTGTTTTAGTGTAATTATTTCAAGTGGTACCTGCTTCTTTACGAATCCCTAATGAAGTGCTGAGGAGGCTGCGTAGTTCACCACTGTGCCTCACAGAGCACGCTCATGGTCCCCTTCTGCTTTGTAGGAACTCATTACACCATGACGAACGGGGGCAGCATCAGCAGTTCCACCCACCTGCTGGACCTCCTGGATGAACCCATCCCCGGCGTTGGTACCTATGACGATTTCCACACCATTGATTGGGTGCGGGAGAGATGTAAAGACAGGGAAAGGCACAGACGGGTGAGTGTTTTCAGTAGTCCTTAAAATGACAGTGCACAATTAGATCATTTAATAATATGTGATCTCGGCCTGCCAAAATACGTTATACATTAAAAGTACATTCAAGTAAATTCCTCCATTTTATAAGTAATATATGTTTTTTCTCTATGTAATTTTTAAAAAGTTTATTTATATCCCATGTCTTTCTGGAAAGGATTTGAAGTAGCTTAAAATCAAAAAAGTATAGTAAGACAAAGCAGGAAGGAAAGGGAAACCGCGACATGTGAATTGAGGGTGGATGAAGCCAAGTTCAAGATGTAGCAGTCAGCATGATATCTGGCTTTGAGCCGCACCGCAGCTACGGCAAAAGAGGAGACGTATTACATAATTTCAGTTGTTGGAAAAAGAAGCAGCCTACTGGGGAGATAGTTTCCCGGGGTTTTGCTGTTTTCTTTTATCTCCTTTCTTGGTTTTAAATTCTGAGAGATTTCTCAAATTGAGTCCTGTGTGGGGCATATTGAATGTTGTAATGAATCACTAATCAAAAAAAGAATGGCTTTTGCTAAAAACTGCAACTTGTGTTAACTTTTTTGTTGTCGATTGTGCCTTACTGATACAGTGTAATCCAAAAATAATTTTAAAAGAGAAAAAAAAAAAATCTCTTGAAAATAAAATTCCAAATTCTAAAAGGCCGTTTGCAAATTCGAGCTCTGAAAGTTAACTTGTAAATGAAATAATTGCTTGTACAAATTAGGTATTACCTTTCATAATAATGTATATATGTGTATTAAACCTAAAGTTGGACTTAGATTATATTGTTTATGAAAAGTACTGCTTCTGAGATTCATCAGTCAATATTTACCTTTTCTGGGAACATTATAAATCGAGTGTAACCGAAAATAAGAGATAATACCATATTAGATACTAAAACTGAGAAATTTCAAAAATATTAATTCATTTAAAAGTAACAATAACAAACCCATTACATGTTAACATAAAAAACATATTTTTATGAAAAATAACTGTTTTCCAAAATAAAAAATATTTAGTGAGAGAGTGACATTGTATTACATCTTTGTAAATCATTCGTTCATTGTCTAGTTTACTAAAAACTGCTGGTTTCTCATATCTGCTGCTGCAGTCTGTTGTGATATGTTTTGGTTGAAGTAAAAACTTTTCTTCTTTGGATGAAGAAAATCCAGCCTCACACAGACGTGTAGTTGGAAAAGCCAGGAGTATTTTAATAACCTTTTCAGATCATTGTGGATATTCTTTGATACTGCATGACAGTGACAGTGACAAGTGGTAGTTTCTTAAAGGTTAGATGCAGTGTGTAATCTGAAACTGTATCAATGAACTTTTTGTCTCCTATTACATTAAAATCTGTTGGTTCCTTTTGAACTTTGAATGGATGATTTTGTAACATTATGCCATGATCCTTTGAAAAATAGTAAAAAAATAAAAAAGAAAAAAAGAAAGAAAGAAAGAAAAAAATAGTGATTCATTGATTCATGTAGTTCTTTCAATAGTTGACACTTTCATTACACCATATCATTATACAATATCAAAAAAGGCACATTTGTTAATATCAACACTGATATCCTCAGAAAAGTCTTTAAGGATTGGGATCTGTCATTCTTATAGGGATGGCTACAAGTTTTCTAAAATTCATTTTTACTTGAAAGCTCACGTTCTATCATTGGAAACAAATACACATTTTACTTGAAATGACAGGCTTACTTGGTTCATTTTTGAGAAAAATACCTGTCAAATTTCCAAGTCTGAAAAAACCATGGCTTGGTGGTTTTCTTTCAAGTAGTATGGGTGTTCCATGGAAGCGGTTTATTTTGCAGCTCAAGTAGATGGCGCAGGTGCTTTTCCTCAAGGCCTCGCCTCTGGCTTCAGTGTGCGTCAGAAGTGCTGTGTGTATACTTCAGTCATCACACGCAGTGTTAGGAAGCCGCAGTGTTAGGAAGCCTCAGTGGACGGGGCGCAGTACTTTTTACTGCTTCCTCAAAGACATTTCAAAGTGAAACTGGCACGTACTGACCTTTTAGCTCTAAGTGGCAGTGAAGAATGTGATGACTGCCAGGGTGTTTGGATGCCACCGCCTTGACTCTGCTGAGGACCCAGCAGTTTTGTTACCGCTTTTGCGTTATCAGTGAAAGCATCAACGTGGTGAAAAAGGCGCATCGTGTTTTAGTATTACTATGAAAATAGCTTTGACCTTGAAGACCCCTGAGAAAAGGTCTCAGGGACACACAGGGTGTCTGGGCCACACCATGAGAACCACTGTTTTGTTTTGTTTTTTAATTTATTTTTTTATTTTTATTTTTATTTTTGGCTGCGTTGGGTTTTTGTTGCTGCGCGCGGGCTTTCTCTAGTTGCGGTGAGCGGGGGCTACTCTTCGTTGAGGTGCGCGGGCTTCTCATTGCAGTGGCTTCTCTTGTTGCGGAGCACGGGCTCTAGGTGCTCAGGCTTCAGTAGTTGTGGCATGTGGGCTCAGTAGTTGTGGCTTGCGGGCTCTAGAGCACAGGCTCGGTAGTTGTGGTGCACGGGCTTAGTTGCTCTGCGGCATGTGGAATCTTCCCTGGCCAGGGCTCGAACCCGTGTCCCCTGCATTGGCAGGTGGATTCTTAACTACTGCGCCACCAGGGAAGCCCCCGAGAACGGTTTTAATCCAGTGTGCCTAAATCACACACACTATAAATTCCGTACCTTGTGTGATTGTTAGGTAAACACAGTTGTACTTGGAAGTGTATTACTTTACAGAGTCACTGACATATTCAGGGAGGGTTTAAATGTGTTGTTCTCAAGTGAGGGGTAGGAAAGGGTCCATAGATACCGTGTTTATAAAATTTTAGAGAAAACTGAAACTAAAACCACAACACACATCCCTTTTTTTCTAAGGTTATGAAAGTAGTCCATGGTCCTTGAAAACATTTCAAATAATATAACAATAAGTGAAGTAGTCAGTGAGTGTCCTAGCTATTCACATCAATCATCTCTTTCTAAGTAAGTCAAATATCATTTTCATTGCTTTAATATATGCTTATATAAGCATAAAACTCTGTTAAAGCTGGGAAGTTCTACATGTAGATGTTCTTACTGTTGTTCTTAAAGCACCAAATTAAAAAAAAAGAAAACTTTCTATTTCAGTGCATATAGCTATCTAATTCCTTTTTCCCGTAAACTTTTTATTGTCCTTGTAGCCCTCCTACCCCAGATTATTTTGAAGCAAATCAGCATTATATCATTTCAAATATTTATGTCAGTATTTCGCAGGATGGTAGCAATCTAATTCTCATTCCGCTTTTATTTATTAGCTTGACTTTTTCTATAAAGAGAACCTTCCCACACCAATTACCTGGATTCGCTCAAGTTCGGATGGTACAGAGAAGGGAGGAAGTTTGACACCTCACGGCTCCCTAGCGCCCTCAGAGTTGACCAGTGAGGTTTTGGTTTGCTTGTTTGGTTGCTGTTTCTGTATCTTCAGGGGTCTAAACATATTTGATGTGTTTTAATCATCACAATTATTATCCTTATTGATGCCCACGTTATTCCATTTCTGACCAGTGGCAGCTTATTTAGGTTGGTGTCTGAGTCCTTTGGCCCGTGCTTGGTAGACTTTGATGTATCCTGGGAAGACAAGATAATCCTGGCTCATGTTACACGTTTCCTGCACCGAACCCGGACCTCTCCGAGGAGCTCTGGTTCCTTTGAAGGAAAATGGTACTCAGGCAGCCTGAGCGCTGGAGGCTCTCACGGCTTGCAGGCTGGCCATTGTGTCTAGCCTCTTAAGTTTAGAGGAACCTTCTGATTTAAATTAAATGCTGGAGGGCTTTCATTTGACTTCTAGTCCTTAAACCTGTATCTCCTTTCAGCCAAGCCCGGAATCTCAGCGTCACATGCATTGATTCTCCTCACAACACACACAGCAGATGTGTTATTTCAGAATAATGCTGCCAACACTCTCGCCGGCAATATGCTTACTGAAGAGTTTGTGTTTTCTTTTTTTACGATACTTTTTGTCCTTCGTGTTTATCCCACTAGGGTTATACATACAAATTACTTTCTTTTATAGTCCCTGTGTCTCCCAACTTATTGCCTTCCTCCTCTTACAGGTAATGATTCACGCTTTCAGTGTTATGTTTTGTCCCTTTATTTTTTAAAATACAAGCATATATATATTTACTTATTTTTCTTAGATAAATGGTAGTGTCCTGTACACACTTATACCTTGCTTTTCGCCCCCAAATGATACTGCATTTATCTCATTCTTTTTTAATGGCTTCAGAGTTTTTCATGACATAGATGTACTGCAGTTTATTTAACCAGTACTATATTGATGAACATTTAGATGATTTTCAAATTTTTACTTAATGTTATATCTCATTAAACATTACAGTTATTCTTACTTAGAGGAAGAAGCAACATGAGGTTTATTGTTTTTGAAAGGAATGACCTACCTTCAATTCTAAAGAATGGTTAATATCTGTGATTGGTTGCTTATAATATAGAAGGAATAAAATTGCCGCATTCAATTTAGGACTTACTGAGTCTTTTGAATGGAGCCTTGTGGCTTGAAATAGAGCAAATGTTTGAAATAGGCCAGATCATTGAATTCCGGCTGTAGCCCTCCCGTGGGTTGAAGGAGCACTGAAGTCCTGGCCCGAGAATGTGGCTTTGTAAAGCAGCTGTGGTAGTAGGACAGAAGAGGTTTGGGCAAGTTAGGGATCGTTTCTTAGGAAGAGAGGAGAGACTTGCCCTCTTGTGTCTTAGAGTGAGATCTAGAAATCAAATCTGTTGCCGTCCTGCGAATCTCACCTCCTGCTCTGTATTTGTAGAGGACGTTTCTGCCTTACACAGTGATGGGACCCTTCCCCTGGGATTGGAGC
The DNA here is from genome assembly GCF_009873245.2 of Balaenoptera musculus. Classification (NCBI taxonomy): domain Eukaryota; kingdom Metazoa; phylum Chordata; class Mammalia; order Artiodactyla; family Balaenopteridae; genus Balaenoptera; species Balaenoptera musculus. The sequence goes on from NC_045790.1 coordinate 2,539,245, forward strand.
GCTCCATTCCCGCATATTACAGGCCTACACATTTTGGCATCCCCTTTATTCACATGACTGCTTTGTACTACATTTATGGGCATAGTACTGTTATTCACTGACCTTGCCTTTTAAAGACTATTATATTCCACTTAACTGCTAGAAGCAGAGAATGAGCAGGGAATGACAGACATTTCAAGCTATAATGTCTTATTTCTGTTAATATAAAAGATGTATACCAGCTAAGATTGATTCAGTTTAAAACAATCTATGTCAGACTTTATGTGGTTTGTGGACCCCTTTGCTCTCATCCTGTGGTTCTTGTTTAAAATACAGATTTCTGGGTAAATGCTTGTCATCTGGGTCACAGGTGTCTGACCCCGTGATTCTGCCCCAAACTCACTTATCCCATTATTTAGTTCAGAAGGTACTGTTCCATGTATAGTAACTGAGAAAATCGTTAGATTCTAGAATTGTGGCTTCTGTTCGTAGTTTGAAAAATGAAGCGTAAACGTTTCTAATTTCAGATCAACAGCAAAAAGAAAGAATCAGCATGGGAAATGACAAAGAGTTTGTATGATGCGTGGTCAGGATGGCTAGTAGTAACACTAACGGGATTGGCATCAGGTAAAGAAAATTTTTAATGTAACCCTTTCTTGGTTAACAGGATAATAAATAGTTCTCCGCTCCTTCTTGCAATTTTTTTTCAGGTACTTTTCGATTTTTAGAAGCATTTGTTTTGTTTCTTTTCTTCAAAAAAATCTTCTTAAATATAAGACTAGGAGGCAGGAGGCTCAGGGTTCTAGTCTTGCCTTTGTCACCTTACGTGTCTATCCAATTTGGTTGATCTTTCTCGCTCAGTTTCTTTATCTGTAAAATACATGGTTTGGACCAGATGATCAGTGAAGTATATCTTAATGTTAACATCACAGTAAATAGCTAATATTTATTGAGTGCTTCCTGTGTGTCATACACTGTTCCAAAAGCTTTACGTGTGTGTAAACCTCATGGCAATCCTATGGTCTGAGTCTTAACAGACGAGGGGACTAAGCACAGAGAGCTTAAGCGACTTGACCGAGGTCATGTAGCTAGAGAGTCGGCAGGCCACGGTCAGAGCCCACACTTAAGCTCCGTGTGGGCTGCACCATGCCCAGAGGCCCTCTGGGTGAGACTTTAATAGCAGTTGAAGATGTGAAAACAAACACGAAGGGCTGTTTTACTGACTTTCAGCTTCCACTGTGGAAGATTATGTCCCGAAGAACATGAGGGAAAGTTAAAATTTGTGTAGAGAGTAGAGGCATCTGATACCCCTTATTGGCTGGCCACTGTTTATGTGACCCATTGATCTTTTTATATGAGAAGGACCTAGATTTTGACCATAAATTTGTGTATTCTCTGTATTCTGTCAGTAAGATGATCTTGGTATATTTGATTTTCTGTTAAAAGAAAAAAAAAAAACCTGGTAGTCTGTCACAGTAATTCATTAATGCCATGAGTTTCACTAATTCTAACGGATATTCCATTTTAATGAGTTTGAGATCCTTTGTAAATCTATGGATTAGGTTTCAGATTAAAACACACTAGTAAAAACTATGACTTTCACAACCTGAGATGAGCCCCTCCTGCCAGGTAGGTTGTCTTTGGAAGATTCCGACACATTTTAAAAATCACAGTGAATTTTAATGATGTAAGTAGTTTTAATTTCAAGCGAAGGATAACAATTTTATTTTAAAGAATAGCTAGTTACACTTTTTAAAAAGTAACAGAAACTTATTTCTAATACGACTTGAAATCTTAAATTTGTGTAGTATTCCCTTTATGACCCTTTATTTGTAGGGAGTCCCCAGCTTTCCTTGACCCTTTTAACCTGATAGTTCTGGGCTCCCCAGAAATGGACTGCCTGTTTTCACCACCTCCAACATTTTTTCTAGGGGCATTGGCTGGTTTAATAGACATCGCCGCCGACTGGATGACTGACCTCAAGGAGGGCATCTGCCTTAGCGCACTGTGGTACAACCACGAACAGTGTTGCTGGGGGTCTAATGAAACCACATTTGAGGAGAGGGATAAATGTCCACAGTGGAAAACATGGGCGGAATTAATCATAGGGCAAGCGGAGGTGAGTCTTGCTTTGTGTCAAAGTGAATTAATAATTGATACCGTGAAATGAGTCTCCAATTCATTTAATTGTAGAATTAATCACATGTTAGATGACTGCAACTGCATTAAAGGAAAATAAAGAAAGAAATGTAATAGGATAGAATGGAAAGTATGAGAATACGTTGGTGTGAGTAAAATGTAGGTACTGTTTCAAGAGGCTCTTCTATTAACTGCATAGCCACATACAAATCTGCTGGGTTATGACGTAAAATGTGTTTCTTATTGTAGAAAAGAAGTGCAGTAGGAGCTGTGTAACCACAAAGTGCCTATTAACATAATACATCACAATTGTTTGGGAAGTATGAATTATCAAAAACTGTAGTGAAAATAAGCCTTCTAACTGGAGATATCTTGCAGAAATGCCTAGATTTTTCTTTGTGGCATGACAGTTTTTAAATGAGTATTTTACTATTGTTGATGTTCTATAAAGAACATTTTAGAAGTTAGAATATTATATTTTATATATATATATATGGTTACATGGTAAGATATGGATATGTTTTTAAAATTTTATTGTAGCTGAATTTTAGCACTCAAAAGACTATGTCTGCTGGTGAGATGGGCAGTATGCTGTTTCTCACTTAATCTTCAGGAGAATCGCAGCAAAATAAAATCTGAGTGTGAAGCTAGTTTTGTCTTCACCAACTGTTTCCAAAAAGTGGTTTGTGGGTTGGCGGAGATTGAAGTGCAGCTGAGATTCTTGGCAACAAGACTTTGAGGATCAGGAAGAAGCTAGGAAAGATATTAAATAGATTGTCTCCTTGGTGTGTATACAAATATGTTTTTAGATTCTACTTAAATATTTTGTTCATATAAAGCTTTTATTATCGTGGCAGTAAACCAGGAGCCTTCGACAGGTTTTACGCAAGCTGCTGAGGTGGCAAGCGCTTGAATTAGTGGTGCCCGTAAATTAAGTTCATGCTACTGAACGATTTGTTTTTTAGGGTCCTGGTTCGTACATCATGAACTACATAATGTACATCTTCTGGGCCTTGAGTTTCGCCTTTCTTGCCGTTTCCCTGGTGAAGGTGTTTGCTCCGTATGCCTGTGGCTCTGGGATTCCAGAGGTAAGCCGTGCAGTGTTTAGTGCCATTAACATTTTGCAGTTGTGATACTGATCTTTTTGCCTGTAGGGGGAAAAGTAGTGGTTTTTCTGGGGAAGTGGTTTGTTTGTAATATGAAAAAGAAAATTTTTAAAATGTCAACTGATAGTAGACATCTTTGAAAGAAATTCTTCCCCATACTCGTTTCATTGTTTTTTGTGGAGGTTGATTTTTTTTCCTCACCACTAATTTCGCACATGACTAAATGAATATCAGCACTCAGCTAAACACCAAGAACCTGGAAAATATCTTGCAGCCTAAAGTTCTTTGGTGACTTAGTTGATGTTTTGCTCATATGAACCGGATTTGATTACGTTCATTTTCTTTTTATAACTATCTTTTAATTAGATAAGTTAATAATCCTTGAATTTGGCAGATAACATTTATAACCCTTTTGTACTTTAAAATAAATATTTGATCATAGTGGGTCCATAGTACAAACTTTTGGGTTTTATTTTTTATCAACAGTGACTGAAAGAAGAATATACTTAGGATTGAACATGATGTGAACTTATTTCTTTTCCCTTTTTAGTTTTCTGTCTTAAATAAGTTACTAGCTTTTTCTAGTGCATTGCTTTTAAAAACAATTTTAGTGATTTTAAAGCTGTATTAATTAAGAATATCTTTAATAAGGAGCAATACTGTGTAGTATTTAGCAGTCGTCACTCATCCTTCTTAATATATAGGAAAATATTACACATTATTACAGTACTCTGAGAAGGCACAATATCTTTAAAGGCAAAATATCTTCATTTCTGACACAGAATGTCTGAAGTGTATCTAACTGTATTATATGTCTGTAACAGAAATATCCCAATTTACCATTTGCTGGTTATGTAATTATACCCCTTGCATTGAAGTCTGTAGCCCCTTAACATGGCCTGGTATTTTAGTTTTGTTCATGAGATAGGGTTGCCTTCTATCCTTGCTGGGGAAGAGAATTAGAATACGTTACAGATTTATTATATAGAGCATGATAGTTCAAGCTTTCAAAAAATGAATTGTGAATCTTTCCATTGTCCACCAAAGTTTGCAGGGTGAGTAAAACAAGAGAGTAATCTATTAGTTAAGGTCTCATGTTTCTTAAAGGAAGTTAAGCTGCCTTGATCTTTCCTTTGTAGATTAAAACTATTTTGAGTGGATTCATCATCAGAGGCTACTTGGGAAAATGGACTTTAATGATTAAAACCATCACATTAGTACTGGCTGTGGCATCAGGTTTGAGTTTAGGAAAAGAAGGGCCCTTGGTACACGTTGCCTGTTGCTGTGGAAATATCTTTTCCTACCTCTTTCCGAAGTACAGCACAAATGAAGCTAAGAAAAGAGAGGTAAGCGTCTTCTTTTGTTTGACAGATGAACATCTGTTAAATAGACTTAATCAGTGAAGAATTTCCTAGTGTAAAGATCACATTGGATAAATTCTGTATTCAGATTACAATTTTAATGTGTTCTGAATGATCTCCAGTATCTGTCTGGAGTCCATCCCCAGTGCGGCTCACTCCTGTATTTCAGGGAGGTTTAGATGGCCTGGTGTCCGTTGGTTTCACCTGAATTTCACAGAGGTTTGCGTTTGTTTTTGCTCTGCCTGACACCTCTCCTCCTCTGAAGTGTTTCCCAAATGTAACATTGTTTTTACTCCCGTTTCTCTGATCAGTGTTTCTCCTGGGGTGGGCCATCTCACCAGCTGTCTTCCTCTGGAGGAGGTGTCTGGTGCCCAGTGGGAGAGGTGTGTCATCTCAGAGAGCTCTCTGGCACCTTACAGAAGCTCAAAGGGTCTTTAACCTCCTGAGGTTACATCAGAGATTCACGTTAAGGGGATACAGGACTTCCTCTTGCCTGAGATCTTCCAGGAGACCTTTAAACTTGATATATCATAGAGTTCCCCTGATGTTTCTAGGTTGCTGTGGATATTTTCTAGAAGAAAAGTGGGCTCCTGGGACCTTCTTATTAGCTCTAGACTTTGGGAGCCCAGTCCCCTCCTGTTTCCCCAGTCTCAACTGCATTTGTCTACCCAGTGCAGTTCCTTTACTTGCTATTGTACCTTGACATTTGTGGGGTAAGATTTTAATTTCTATTTATTCATTATAAGTACAAAAATCAATTTATTAGAAAATATTATAGAAATTAAATTCACCCAGATTTTCATGTGCACACTGTGAAGATTAGTAATGTTTATGACATTAACTTGATTCTGACACCTTGGCGCGTAAATGACTAGAGTTCACACGTTAGTTGAAAGCATTTAGGCTTCGTATTTTGGCCTTCTTCCCTTGACCACTTCCTTGACGTGTTTAAATTAAGTGATTCTTAGATATTTATGAAACAGACAAAAACATCTGTGACTTTTAGGTATGCGGGTGCTAGCTTGATTGTAAAATTCTATTATAATAAACGTGGAATCAGAGAATTCAGTTAAGTCTGTTGTCTGCAATCCTGTTGGTGGAAGAAAACAAAACGGTAAGTTAGATTTGCTCTTCCTCCTCCCCCAAACAAGCAGTCTGCCTTCTAAAGCCGGGTACAATTTAATTAAAACAAGTATTTGTTCATTTTTAATTTACCAACTACTGACTCTGGAGCCTGACTATGGAGTTCGTGCTCTTAACACTTACAGTTTAATTTTTATTATTTCAAATTTCTCTTTCAGAGATGTCAGAATTCACCATTTGAGGAAATGCTTTGGTAGCCTCAGATATTTACTGGAGTAAAGTAGTGAAAGGAATAAAGACTTAGGAAAGTACTTGATTACCAGTAGGTGCCCCGTGACTTGCTATGTGTGTTTGGCTTCGCCCTGGTGGGAGGTGGGCAGCGCTCACTGGCCGCCTGGGGACGGGAGGGAGGCCCGCGCGTGCTGTTTCTTCCTTGCTGTGGCCTGTGGTGCGCGTGCGCCCTCGGGCGGCCGTGGTTTGCACCTTCAGCCGAGGGTCCCCTGGGGGCAGGAGCGGGCTCTTCAGAGGACTTAGGGAACGGAACCTGTAGGGAGCGCTATAGGTTTTAAGTTCCCTGGACATTTCACTAGCACGTGGGCTGGAGTAATTATTAATGATGCAGCAGTGAGCTCCAAAATCTGAAGAAGTAATACCCTGTTTCAAAACAAACAAACAGCTCTCTCCACTGGTCTCTCTCCACTGGTGTCCTCAAGCACACATCTCGAAGGTTGTCTGTGGTCATTGCCTTTTCTTTACATCCTGCTTATTACATTGGTATATCTCGCGCAAATGTTTTTTGACTGAATATTGAATATAAGAGTGACCTTTCAATTAAAGCAGAAGAGAAGAAAATCTTTTTAGAAAAAATATTTGCCTTTGCTTGGAGAGAGGGAGACATGTGAGTTAAATTCAGAAGGGCATTTCGAAAATTTGAGTAACATGAAGAACTTGTGTTTGGTATATTTGAGTTTATAAGAACATGTGAAATAACCTGCATCCTCTTTGTAGGTGCTATCAGCTGCCTCAGCTGCAGGTGTTTCTGTAGCTTTTGGTGCACCGATCGGAGGAGTTCTTTTCAGCCTGGAAGAGGTAGGTTAAAAACAACAACAACCAGCAATTAAAATTATGTATAATTACCATCACACATGTATTTTGGCACACTTTTCAGTTTTATAGCTAGTGTAATAGACACAGACTTTGCTTTTAAGTTTTCAAATTTATTTTCATAGTTATTTTCCACTCTTTCTTACATTAAAAAGTCATGAAAAGTAATATATATGTTCTTTATTGAGAAAAGTCTTTTTAAAATATTATTCATGTATAAAATGTTAGTGATTATTTAAAATTTAACTTTGTTGAACATAAGAGTAAGCACAAATAGAAAATATTGGAAACAATCCTTATTGGCTAAATTATAGCCTTGTTTTTATTTAAAGATTTTTAATCAGTTTCTAAGTCTTTTTAAGTTTTTCTTGTGTGATTATTTCTATGGCAGTTATTGATGTTTAAGGAAATAATTCTGGTCGCCTCAGTGGAATATTTTGTTTTTGTGTTCTCACTGGTGCTTAAGAGTTTTTACACATTTACACAAAAATGTGACTTAGAAATGTTTAAAATTTACTTTTCTCCACCAGTTGTTTATGTTCTTCTTTTTGCTTTAATATATAAGAGGGAAATTAAATACTTCTTTATGAACTAACAGGAGTTGGTGGTGGTACATTTATTCTTAACTACCATGATTGAATTGGCATGAAGCTCATGTTAAAAATAACACAATGCTACGTATTTTAAATAATTATTAGACACTTATAATCAGTTGATACTGTGAATTAGTAATGATGTGATAGCCAAAGTTACTAAATAGTTGTATTTTTCTTACCACGGTAAAATCCATTATATGTAAATTCTAGCTGCAGCAAAATTTAGAGTGTTGATATTTACCGTTCAAGTTATAACATATCAGAACTATCTTATAAAATTATAGCATTAATTTTTCTTTTCCTTTTTTTTTTTAGGTTAGCTATTATTTTCCTCTAAAAACTTTATGGAGATCATTTTTTGCTGCTTTAGTGGCTGCATTTGTTTTGAGATCCATCAATCCATTTGGTAATAGCCGTCTGGTCCTTTTTTATGTGGAGTATCATACACCGTGGTACCTTTTTGAACTGTTTCCTTTTATTCTCCTTGGGGTATTTGGAGGGCTGTGGGGAGCCTTTTTCATTAGGGCAAACATTGCCTGGTGTCGCCGACGCAAATCCACCACGTTTGGAAAGTACCCTGTTCTCGAGGTCATCATTGTTGCAGCCGTCACTGCTGTGGCAGCCTTCCCTAATCCCTACACGAGGCTCAACACCAGCGAACTGATCAAAGAGCTTTTCACAGACTGCGGCCCCCTGGAATCCTCTTCTCTCTGCGACTACAGAAATGACATGAACGCCAGTAAAATCGTTGATGACATTCCTGATCGTCCAGCAGGCCTTGGAGTATATTCAGCTATATGGCAGTTATGCTTGGCGCTCATATTTAAAATCATAATGACAGTGTTCACTTTTGGTATCAAGGTAGGTGCTCCTGTGAGGTGATATGTAAGTAGTCTTGGCATGTTCAGAACTTGTATGTGGAATGAGAAATGAAAGTTTTATCTAAAGATGGTTGCTTCATAAATGTAGGCTGAAAAAGTTATCTTTTGGGTTCAGTTCTTAGTAATGAAAAGAAGAATTTTTTAGGATATATTGTTGAGCATGGTATTTCTTGCGGGTTAACAACTTACCCCAAACCCAGCAGCTTAAGAGAACCGCTTACTGTGCTCTTCATGTTGGGTCAGTAGGATGGGAGGGTCTCAGCTGGGCATATTGTGTTCGTGGTCAGTTCCACGGTTGTCATCAAGACACGGCTCGGCTGATCATTTCAAAGCCATTCGTGTGTCAGGCATCTCAGAGCCATTCGTGTGTGAGGCATCTCAGAGCCATTCGTGTGTCAGGCACCTGGGCTGAGCAGGTTCAGACAGCTGGGGGGGACCATCTGGGCCCCTGCACTGTCTCTGGTTTTTCCCTCGTGGTGGCCTCAGGGTGGGTGGATTCCTCACATGGTGGCAGTTCAGGGTCCCCAGAGCATGGTTCCAAGAGGACTGTTTCTAACCTAGCCAAGGATGTCCTGCAGCACGCCTCCTGTTGAGTTCTGTTTCTCTGCGCGGTCACAGAGGCGCCGGGTTCAGGGAGGGGACACACACTCTGCCTCAGAGTGGGAAGGGGTGTCAGAGAATTCATCATTATGTTTTAAAACCACTTTTAGTAGCTTCCTGTTGCTGCTGTGACAAATTACCCCCAAATCACATACATTTATTACAGTTCTGGACATCAGAAATCCAAATTGGATCTCCCTGGGCTAAAGTGAAGATGCAAACAGGGATTTACGGGGGCTCTGGGGGGGAGTCCGTCTTCTTGCCTTTTCCAGCCTCCACGTGCCTTGGTTCCTGGCCCCCTTCCTTCATCCTCAGAGCCATGGCTGGTCAAGTCTTTGCTTTATCTCAGCATTCTGACACGAGCTCTTCTAAAGCCTTCTTTCACGTTTAAAAAGCCTTTGTGATTACTTCAGGCCCACCCATATCGTCGGGGTAATCTCCTGTTTTCAGGTCAGCTGATTAAACAACCTGAATCCCCCCTGCGTGCGGCGGACTGATTCCCAGGCATTCGGATGTGGGTGTGTGTGGGGAGCCCTTGCTCTGCCCCCTGTATCACTGTGGCGTGTTGGCTGGAGAGGGCCCTGTGGGCTCAGAGCTCAGTCACTAGGCCTGGGAGTACCAGGCCTTTCCACCAGGGGTTTCAGGCAGCTAGGCCTTGTGCCCTGGGACATTGCTTCTTTTGAATTTATGCAAGTGAGAATAGCATTCATCAGTTAGTGATTTGCCGGAGATGTAATTCTTACGATCGTCAGTGATGTGTGTGGGAATCAGATGTCTGTCCTTCGGACCCTCGTTCTTTAAAGGCCAGCGCCTGTGGCTGATGCAGCTGCTACCATTCACCGGTGACACAGCACTGTGAGCCACGGGGAGGACAGCTGCAGCTCAGCAGACTGCAGCGGCAGCAGCCTTTGAACCACCGTCTCTCTCTTCTGTTGGGCTCTGCCTTAGTCCGCTGGGCATGTGGGTTAAGTGATAGAAAAGCCGTGAAGTTTCCCCTTTTTTCATAGAGAACCAAGTTAGAAGAGCCACTATAGCCCCCACTTCTGCAGGGAGTCTGCTCTGTAAATCCAGCTTTCTCCCACGGAAGCCAGAGGCAGCGGGCAGGCCGCCAAGGCCCACGTTGCCCTCCACTCTGGCTGAGGGCCTACCTGGTGGGAGAGTGAAACGTCTGTTTTGATCCCTTCTGTGTGCATATTCTTTTCATGACCTGACACAGTTGTCAACACGTATTGCTCTGTGCTGGGCTCGTTTCGTGCCTGGCAGGTTGGAGCTGTTGGTCTTTTAATATTGGTTAAATAGTTGGTCTGCACTGTTCCTGGTTTCCTCACTAAATTGAATCAAGAAAACTGTGCGCCTTTTAATCATTTCATGTATGTGTGTATGTAAGGGACCGGCATGAAGAGACCCCTGAGCTAACGGAGAAATAACCCTTGGGTCACCTTCTCTTTGGGCTGGGGAGTGTGGGTTGTTACTTTGTAACTGAGCTGGTGGGATTGTTGCCCTTACAGTTAGAACAAGGGTTTGCTGCAGTTCCCTTTGCGCCAGGATTCCGTGCTGCGCCTCAAGGCTTAGACCGTCGGTCTGGAGCAGGCGCGCAGGGGACGTGCCTCACCGAGCGCTTGCCCCGTTGCAGGTCCCGTCGGGCTTGTTCATCCCCAGCATGGCCATCGGCGCGATCGCCGGCCGCATCGTGGGCATCGCAGTGGAGCAGCTGGCCTACTATCACCACGACTGGTTCATCTTCAAGGAGTGGTGTGAGGTCGGGGCCGACTGCATCACCCCCGGCCTCTACGCCATGGTCGGCGCGGCCGCCTGCTTAGGTAACGGGGCCCTGCGCATGCGCGCGTGTGCCTGTGGCCGGGAGAGGAGCGGGGCGGGGGAGGAGGGCACGGCGAGGCATGTGGCCTGTGCAGCGCTGGTTTTCATCTCGCCAGTCCCTGCACACTTGTGAATGCAACACCGTAGGAGCAGTTAACGTCTTTTTAATATCGCGTGATGCTGTAGGGCAGAAAACATCTCAGTACAACAGAGCCTTGATTTGAATCCTGGCCAAGGAGGTGTTTGTTTTCTCGTTGTCGGGGTGCGTGGCTTACCTGCAGCCCCTCTAGCGTGGTTCCTGGGTTAGCACTCAGCAGAGCTTCGGGGTACCTTTACTCCGCCTCTGCAGAGGTTCCCCGTCAGCCTTAGTAAAAGGTTCTTTACCAGGCTGCCTCCATTTAAGATGCATTTACAGCCGAAGGAAAAAACTAACTAGTGCTTTAAGGCAAAGAAAAGCAAAATGTCTGCATTACATTCTTAAGAGTCTATTTTTTGTCCTCTTGGACATGGAAAATCATTATTTTATTTTATATTTAAAACGTCAACTAAACTTTGGTTATAATATTTAACTATAGTTGGTATTTTGACTCAGTTTTGTTCAGTGAGCCAGAATTGTGTAGTTATTGATCTTCCAAAGTGTCATATTAAATGCAAGTGTTGGGAGGAATCGTTGTCTGCAGAGCAGCAAGTAGGCATCCGCTTTGCGGTGAGCGCCGCCGCGCGGGGTGCGGTGCGCGGTACAGAAAGCAGCGTGAGCGTGGGCCCTCCCCTCGCGAGCCGCGGGGCGGGGGACGAGGCCAGCGCTGGTTAAACGGAGGAGCACGGCGCGAGGCGATGGGCTCCAGCGCAGGAGCGCGGTCAGGGGCCCTGCGGGGATCCAGAGGGAGGGTGGCGGCAGGGGCTCTGGAAGAGGAGCAGGGCTTGAAGGGGCTGCCTTTGTTGGAGAGGAGAGTGACGTGCAGACAGCGGGGTCGGGGCGCGTGAACGCGGCACGCGGGGGGCTTTGGAGAACCTGGCATTGTTGAAGTAGAGAGTGTGTTTGGGGCACTTTGGGAAAGAAAGGTGGATTGGTGAGAAGGAGGCAGTGACTTAGGTCAGGATGAATTTCTGTTTGGAACTGGTCAGATCCGTGGTAGGGTTGTGGCTTTGCCATTTTTAGTGTGATGATTTTGGGAAAATTCCTTTACTGCTTGATTTTTATCTTATCTTTAAAATGGAAATAATAAGTACTTATTTCCTACAGTTGTTTTTGAGGATTGTGTAAAATAAAATGCATATAAAGCTGTTAGCACGGTGCCTGGTAAAATACGTGCTTGGTTAAAAAAATAAAAGCCTTTGTAAACCGCCTAGGGTATCCCAGGCATAGTGTAGATACCTAATATATAGTAGGTTCTTTCTCCCTTCTATTTTTAGGTTAAAAAACAAAAAGGAAGAGCTTTAGCTTCACACAGTATCAACTGACAAGTCCTGGTAGGTTTTTGAGCAAAGGAGCAACATGGTGAAAGTAGCACTTAGGGAAGATTAACCTGGGGACATGGCTTATAAAGTGGATGGAAGGTAATGGGGCCCGTAGTCAGGGAGGTTAGATGAAACAGTATTCAAATTCAGGAGCCGAGACTTGAGGGTCTGACTAGGTGGGTAATAGTGAGAATACTGAGAAAGGGGCCCCTAGATAGATGTTTGCAGAGCACATCAGCTAGGACTAGGTGAGAGTCTAGACGTTGGGATAGAGTAAAGGGATGAACCAGGAGTGGCCACTAGGTTGTCAGGAGGGATGTGTTGTCTGGTCCTGGAGTTGGGGGCCAGGATGGGAGCTCTCTGGGGGAGAAGAGGGGTTTGGCTTTGAGTGTGTGGTGGTTTCTGCAACAGTGGGTCCCCCAGAGTCTTCGCAGTTGGAAATGAGACCAGCGTAGCCGGAAGATAAGGTGTGGGTAGCCAGAGACACGGGACAGACACAGCGCGGGTGGAGGGGCCTGGGTCAGGGAGGCCTCAGCAGAGAGCAGGGCTCACAGTGGTGATCTGGTAGATACCTGGAATAGTTCAGGTGAGTTTTCTAAGTGGGGGCATTACACTGTTACCAGAAACCGCAGGCGTCAGAGTGTTTTATTCATTTTGAAGAGATTTAGAGGAGAGAAATGTATTAATTTAATATTCTACCCACGAGTTTAATTTGTAAATTGGTAGTAAACAAGTTAGCTATGCTGTGCTTCACCAAGTTCTTTAAGAATTAATTGTAAGCTTTTATAGCGGTGAAATTATGTCTTTGTGATAGCAGTAAACCAAAATGGCAAACTGTATTACTCGGTCAGCTGTGATTTTTTTATCTGAAGTAAACCAGTTTTAAAATGTTATTTTAATAGTCTTCTGTGTTATAAACAAAGAAGATGGTTTCTCTAGATCTTATTAAAATAGCGATGATCCTTTTCACTAAGTTCTGTTTATAATTTGCGTCCCCCTGCCTAGGGCGGAAATTCTACCACCGTGGATTGATGAGGACCCTGCCCTTCCTGACCTGTGGTCTTATTTTTTTCAGGTGGTGTGACGAGGATGACCGTGTCCCTGGTGGTCATTGTTTTTGAGCTCACTGGAGGCTTGGAGTATATTGTTCCCCTGATGGCTGCAGTAATGACCAGTAAATGGGTTGGAGATGCCTTTGGGAGGGAAGGCATTTATGAAGCTCACATCCGGCTAAATGGATACCCTTTCTTGGATGCAAAAGAAGAATTCACTCATACCACCCTGGCTGCCGATGTCATGAGACCTCGGAGGAGTGACCCTCCGCTGGCCGTCCTGACCCAGGACAACATGACCGTGGATGACATAGAAAACATGATTAACGAGACCAGCTACAACGGCTTTCCTGTCATAATGTCCAAAGAGTCTCAGAGATTAGTGGGATTTGCCCTCAGAAGAGACCTGACAATTGCAATAGGTACCCTTTTAAAGAACTACACACATATATACGTCTATCTACGGCTCTGTCTATTGGTATCTAGATACCTAGGTGGACAAATATAAATACAGAATAGATTTCTGAAAGAAAGCAAAGCTATAAAATTTAATTGGTTGGGTTCGTGGGGACAAGTGGTGTATTTTATGTCTCGTAATATCTTAGGTTCTTTAGGAAAGGAATTTACCCTTCCGTGGTATGTTTTCCAGCTAAATACTGTTTTATCTTCTGATTTGGCATTGTTATCAGAGACTGGAGTCAGACTCTTTCTTTTCTCACTCAGATAAGTCTTGTTACGTTGACAATATTCATAATAGCATGTAATATAAGGCCTTAGTAACTGCCAAGGCATACAGCTAAATACCTTCTTGTAGTTAATAAAGTTGGCTTATTTGAATGCAGGTTATTGAAAATTCCATCATCTTTGGTCTGTCTCATGTCAGATCCGTAGGGTTTTGCGTTTTCAATTTTTGGATGTAGATTTACAGTATTGACTTGTAATATATAGTTTAAAGCAGCAGTCCCCAAGCTTTTTGGCACCAGGGACTGGTTTCACGGAAGACAGTTTTTCCACGGACGGGGTGGGTGGGTAGGGGTGGGGGATGGCTCAGGCGGTAATGCGAGGGATGGGGAGCCCGCAGATGAAGCTTCATTCGCTCACCCACCCGCCCGCCCGTCGCTCACCTCCTGCCGCGCGGCCTGGTTCCTAACAGGCCGTGGACCGGTACTGGCCCGGGGTTGGGGACTCCTGGTTTAAAGCGAAAAAAATTATAGAGATGTTATTCTTGGTTAAATGCCAGGTTGAAAAAGTATATAAGGCATTAACCATCCTATGTTATTTCTTGGATAGAAATTAAACTTCTGAGGAGGAGGAAGCCAATTTTGTTCCTCCAAAAGTTATTTATCCCCTTTCCTTGTAGTCCTGCAGTATTGATGAGGAGCCCAGTAAGGCTTCAGTCCTTTTCTACACCATCTGACTCCTCTTCCCAAACCCCCAGAGGTAATAGAGCAGCGGTCCTCAACCTTTTTGGCACCAGGGACCGGTTTCGTGGAAGACAGTTCTTCCACGGACGGGGCAGGGGGATGGCTCAGGCGGTAATGCGGGCGATGGGGAGCGGCCGATGAAGCTTCGCTCGCTCGCTCGCCCGCCGCTCACCTCGTGCCGCGCGGCTTGGTTGCTAACAGGCCGTGCGCCGATACCGGTCCGTGGCCCAGGGGTTGGGGACCCCTGTGATAGAGGGTATTTTCGTCCAGCCGTTGCTTTGATACCCCTGGTGTTCAGCAGAGGACTCGGAGCTGAACATGTAGAGCGTTCAGCCTGTCCCCAAAGGTCATTCCTGTGAGCCCGTCACCTCCCTCCAGCTTACCTCTGTGGCCACAGGGTTGTAAAGTATTTCAGTTCCTGAGCCATTTGAAGAGGGAGGGCTGGGTGGTGTGGGTGGGCAGCGTCTCTCAAAGCAGACTGGAAGCTCTCGGTTTACAAGAGCTCTTCAAGCAGAAAGAAGAAAGAAAGAAAAGAAAAGAGCCTATGCACAATATCCAGCTCAGCTAAGGAAGAGGCTGCAGCTTTGGGAGACTTGCTCAAAGCCTAGCATTCCCTTGAGCTGATAGACTGGTAGTTGTCCGAGTGGGCGGAGTGTGTGTGTGACGTGGCCGCGTTCAAGTGTTTCAGCCTCTGAGCCGTCACCACGGCCGACCTACAGTCGGAGAAGAGTTTCGCTGTTCACATTTTGTTCTTTACGTTGTAATAGTAAGCGAAAAAGAGAAGGGTCAGAATTTTGGAATTTATGTGGGAATTTAAAGGAAAAAAAGCCCAGGTTTTTAAAAGATAAAGTGGTAAAGTTAAGAATTATTTATATTCCCATTGATTCTGTGGACATATTTTTAAAAGCTGATTTTATTACTGTCTTGAGAAATAGAACATTGGGATAGCAGATAATGTCAGTTTAAAGGAATAGGGGTACTTTAGATGTGTGAAACAGCAACTCGTGTCGTCAGAAGGGTTAGTCACAGCATGATTTTTTTTTAACACACCTTAAATATTTGCCAACATGTATTTTGGTAAAGTTTTAGTTTTTGAATGGGAAAAATAAACCTGTACACTAGAGTTTTGTATATAATATGTAGTTTATAGATATTTATATAAAATAGTTTATCAAAGGACTGAAAGGAATGCTTGAATAAATTGTGAACTATATACTATGTCTGGGGGTGGAAAACTCAAGATTTTAAAAGAGCAGTTTTCTCCAAATTTATTTATAAACTCGGCATTAAATTTTGTTATATCGTTAAAAAAAATTTTTTTTTAATTTAATTTTAGTTTTGGCTGCTTTGGGTCTCTGTTGCTGTGCACAGGCTTTCTCTAGTTGTGGGGAGCGGGGGCTACTCTTGGTTGTGGTGCGCGGGCTTCTCATTGCAGTGGCTTCTCTTGTTGCAGAGCACGGGCTCTAGGGTGTGTGGGCTCAGTAGTTGTGGCATGTGGGCTCAGTAGTTGTGGCTCGTGGGCTGTAGAGCACAGGCTCAGTAGTTGTGGCGCACAGGCTTAGTTGCTCCGTGGCATGTGGGATCTTCCCGGACCAGGACTCGAACCCGTGTCCCCTGCATTGGCAGGTGGGTTCTTAACCACTGCGCCACCAGGGAAGTCCCTTTTTTTTAGTTTGTATGTAGATAGTACATTCACATAGTTCAAATTCGAGAAGATTAAAAGTTTATAGTGATGAATTGCCATACAGAGAAAGAAAAAAAAAGGTATATAGTGAAAAATCTCTCACCCATGACCTCGTAATCACCAGTTTAGCTCCGTAGGCGACTGTCTCCTTGGCTTCTTACGTTTTCTGTAGGTATCATTCTCTGCTTGTGTAAGTAAGTATATACGTTTTCTCCTTTTTTAAAAAACAAGTCATAACATGCTACCCAATACATGCTGTTCTGTCTTGTTTTTTTCACTAAACAATGTTTTTTTGGACATCTTTCCAAATCATTTTATTTTTAACAGCTACACAGTACTCCACTAAGTGGATGTACCGTGGAATACATCATGATTTTTTAAATCTGCTTCCCACTGATGGACATTTAAGATGTTTTCAGCGTTGCTATGATAAAAATTGCTGCCTCACATATCTGATAACCTTGTGTACTTGACGTTTTGCCTATGCAGATGTAGGGAAATACTAGAAATGGAATCGCTGGACCAGAGAGTAGTGCATCTGTAATTTTGTAAGATATTTTCAGATTGCACGAAGTCGTGGTTCTGTCTTGGACTCTCTCACCAGGAGGAGATGACAGTTTACTGTGTTAAAGTTTAGTCCAAATGGAGAGACATTCCTCCTGCATTTTTTTGGTCCAGATGGAAAAGTGAGGCTGAATGTTTTATAGATTTGTTTAAAATGAAGCATATATTTAATACTACATTTATAGTGTGAATTGAATCATCTTTCCTATCTTCCACCTTAAGGTATAAAAAGTGTACTTGCTCCTTTCTGATTATGTGCTAGGAGCTGTGAGTTTTACAGGGAGATTCTTAACGCATGAGAACTCGAATACCGCTGACATACTGAACACGATGAGAAGGGTACCATGGCACAGTGACAGACTGCTCCCCTCATTGTACTTTTCTCCTGCCCCCTCAGGAGCTTCTGTTCAGAGTAAAGCTTTAGCTTGTGCGCCTGGGAGAGAGGATCTGCCGAAGGTTTTCCCCATGGCAGTACTATTATCAGCCTTAGACTGTGAAACAGCGTTTACTCAATAATCCGAGCTGCAGTACGTGGACCAGCCTTTTGTTTATCTCTCTGTAGGAGTTAAAATTAACTTTGTACCTGCCCAGGTAGTTGAAACACCATTTTATGAGTATAGAGACTTTTTTGGTTTCTAAAATGAATACAAGTGAAAGAGCTGTAGATCCCTGGAGTCTGTCACTACCAGGTTTCACAGAGCAGCTGTCATGCATGCTCATAGCACCTCCATTCCTCCATTCACAGGCCATTAGCCTGGTGCTTCTACGGGCCAAAAGCAGCTTAACGAGCATTTTTCAGAAGTCATTTATGTCAGTCGCTGATGGGCTTTCTTCTTCTCCGTGCCCTTCTCATGCTTCTGAGGTGCTTTGGGGAATCCTAGCGCTAGAACGTCACTGACTGTGACAGCACAGTGAAGCAGGGCCTTGCTGGTCAGAAGGAGTAGAAAGCGTTGCAGTGTGTGTTTATGAGCTGGGCTCACTGCTCGTGTAGGGCGGATGCTTGTTATTTTGGCCTAAATATTTTTGTGGCAAAACTCATGTTGAGAATATGTTCAGTATGACAAATACGATACTTGTACACACGGCTTTGGATTCATACTACCTAGGAGCATAAGCTCTTCCATTTTGCTATGTATTCTCTCCCTTTCGTGGGTTTCCTCCTCCTCCCCATGGTCTCTGCCCCTCCTCTGCCGTTTTCTGCGTCTTGGCCACCTGTTGTCTCACAGTTTGAGAGGTGGCAGAGAGGAAGTAGGCACAGGACAGGAGCACTTGAGGCGGAGCCCCGGAGAGCGGGAATGAACGGAGCCTGTGCAGATCAACCTCGAAAGTCGGTTGGTGTCTGTGACGTGTGTAACTGTACTTTCAACCCACCTCATGACGCACCTAGAAAATTAAGCTTGAACGTCAGAAAAGAGAAGGAAGTAGCTGGTTCACAGGGGTAGGATAGACAACACGGTCCAGGCAAGGATGAGATTCTCTGTGGTCCCACCTGCAAGGCAGGAGGAGTGGCCCACGGCACAGGCAGGCCACTCGGGGGTGTGTTCCTGTAGTCAGTGTGCTCTCGTTACTTGTGTACGTTTAAAAGCCCGTACTCCCAACATGCTTCCTTGTCCCCCAGAGTTAGACCACAGCAAAGAAAATTATACCATGATATAATTATACCACAAGTATTTTATTTGCATGAAGGTGATTTGTTATTGGTGGATTCTAATTCTGTCTAATTTAAGAAATTGCTAAATGGCTTTTCAGTCGGTTTTTTTCTTGGTTAGGAAGATGGGAAAAGAAAGAGGGGACCAAAAGGATACGTTTATTTATTGTTTTAAACCTCTGAATAAGCAGGTTGTCCTGAAAACAAAACAAACAAAAGAAAACCTATCAGTTTTTAATTTTTGGTCTTCTCTGTCTCTTCAGAGAGTGCCAGAAAGAAACAGGAAGGGACAGTGGGCAGCTCCCGCGTGTGCTTCGCCCAGCACACCCCGTCGCTCCCAGCAGAGAGTCCCCGGCCGCTGAAGCTACGCAGCATCCTTGACATGAGCCCGTTCACGGTCACGGACCACACGCCCATGGAGATCGTGGTGGACATCTTCCGCAAGCTGGGCCTGCGGCAGTGCCTGGTCACGCACAACGGGTGAGTGTGCTCAGTCCCGCCCCGCCAGCCTGCGGGGCCCTCTGGGGGGGCCCGGGAGGGGGGTGCCCAGTCTGCCTTTTAGAATCGGCCCCTCGGAGTCCCACTTACCGACGGTGGGCAAAGCGTCAACTGCCAGGGCTTTGCCAAAACAGAAAGTGACACTTGTCAGGAGCGCTTCGGAGCTGCAGGGAGCCCGGAGGCGGCATGGTGCGGGGCGGGCGGGGCGCAGCTGAGGGTGTGTCCCCTCTTAGAGGGCGGCCGAGCCCGCGTTGTGGAGCACGGCGGCAACCTGTTCTCTTTTTGTAAGTATTCCGTGGTTAGGGTATTCATCTCCAGTACAGTAATAGCTTTCTAAGTGTTTTGCTGTTTATTCTTTGATTTATCGTGTAATGAGGGAAATCAGATATAATTAAACGAGGTTTGTGAATTAGATGAAAACCCTTTGCAGATGCTTTGTTTCTGCTTTTCTGTGGTCTCCATCCACAAACCTTTTGAATAAAGTGCTGGCAGATGAACACCAGTGCACTTAAAATGTATAAGTTGATTTCTCTGCCCTTTGCACGTAAACTGGCCATGTTTCCCCACGGTAGGAGTGTGGGAAGTACGGCCTGGCGGGTGTCAGGCAGCGTGGAGACGCCCTGCGGGCCCGGCCTCAGCGCGGGCCTCAGCCTGGCGTTGCTCCCCTGCTCCTGGGCTGGCGTCTGCCTCCTGCCCTTTCTCTGCGGGCCCCTTGACCCCGACTGCGTTGCTCTTCCTGCCTGGAATCCTCAGGGACAGTGTTCTGCCTGCAGGCTGATGACGGCAAGGCCGGACTGTGTGTAGACGGGATGATTCCCCCGCACCGCCTGAGGCTCCTGCGAACACCGCACACTTAGGGGACCCAGCGGTTTAACAGACAATCCCGTAGGGACAGAGCACACGACCCCTCCGTAGAGAGAGGAGGGAAAGCGAACACCTCCCGCTGGGACACCGCCTTCGAGTTTCTCACTGACCTCTGCGGCCCCCTGCACAGAGGTGGTCGTGGAGGCTGGGGAGATGTGTCCAGGCACGTGGTCAGCACGGCACAGCTCAGGGGCCAGGTAGCCTTCCAGCTCGGAAGCCCAGCCTCGTGCTGCTTTACGTGGTAATTGGCCGATAGAGTCTGTCTTCTTTCTTTGTGATTTCTTAAACGACTGTTTTCTTGGACAGTATATTAGCCTGTATTGGGTTAGGAATAGAAACAGAAAGCTAGAGAACTCGATCCATGATTGGTGTTTCCACTGTGCCAACCAGTTAAGTTAAGTCTAGGTAACAGGAAATAAATCATTTGAGGGATGCAGCTCTTGATCAAGGGCAGGGAGTCTGACGATCAAATGCCACAGATACCGATGGGAGAAGAGATGTATGTTGTAAAATAACTACTTTCTTCTGTTTAATGTTTAATTTAAAGAATAATGGTACCAGACTTCATGGTTTAAAAAGCTTAATAAGTACACGCTAAATGGAGTACCTTTTCATGAAGGTTTGGGGTCCTTTTAGTAATGAATGGCTCACTTGGAAGCCGAGCTGAGTGAGTTGGCTTATTAAACGTTGTCCTGCTCTGTGTTGCTCTCTGTGCCTGGCGTGGCTTGTCCTCTTGTGTCATAACAAGTGTGGATGTCCTTCTCCAGTCGTGGTGAAGCATGTCACAGGCTGTGTGGGTTCGTGCCCGTCGTGCACTCTGCTGACGGAGTTCAGGCTCTCAGCAGCACGGATGCTGGAAAGGAGTGAAGGGGTGGGGGGGCAGCGGATGAAGATCTTACCTGATCCCGCCGGTTTGTAAGAAAGCGTGGGGTGGGAGGTGGCTTTTTATGTTTATTGGCCTTGATTATATTTTCCTTACTTCTGTCCTTCGAGGAAAATAGATTGATAGCTAAAAGAAGAAGAGAGCTCATCTCGTCTGCATTTTAGTGGAGAGTCTAATGGTCAACGTGTTACAGTTTATACTGGGTCCTTCGACGTGGAAAATAACTATGTGTCTGGGGGGAAGAAGACCTGAGGAACCTAGACTCTGAGGTGCAAGGAGAAAGTGAGACTAGGCTGGTGTCTGGCAACGTCGAAGGTGCCCCACGTTCTATATTCTGATTAGCAGAATTTCTCAAAATCTTCTAGTCTTGGTAGAACCAGCAGGATGTTAACTAGAATGGCTCAAAAAAGAGGTCCGTGACCATATGCGTTTGTAAAGTGTTGGATTAAACACAGTTGAGGTTCTTTACTGTGGAGCTTCTCAGAGAGGGGTGAACAGCAAACGTGGTTTTCCAAACGTGCACCCTTTAGGGGAGGAAAACGGGAGCAGAGGAACTCCTGGGACTGGTGTTTCTTGGAAACCAGTATTGATACTTTGGGAAGATGCTGGGTCGTGCCCTGTTTACTCTGACGTCATTGTTCGCCACCTCCCTCCAGGGAACAGAAAATTGTTTTCTATGTGAATCACATTTTGCATTGATTTTCCTTGCACTTCTGAAAGTAATAAAGCAGCGCTGAATTTGCCCTTATTACTCTCAAATCTCTTTTCTCCAGTAACTAAAGAGGAGATATGTGTATTTCCTCCTTTTTAGGGCTGTTACTTGGTGAATACAAAGATTACTTTAGAAGTCTATAAATTTGCCATTGTGTCTTTAATAAATTCGTGACTGTCCTCACTGTTGTGTACCTTGCGGTTTGGCAGAGGTTACTAACATGTTAACTGAAATTAATCATTGTATGTAACTGGGTAGAAAAGAATGAGTAAGAACTAAACTGGGATTCTTTTACTGAATTGTCAGGATGCTCACATTTCTTGATTCCAGCTATAAATGCAAGTGAATTGATGGTTTTTGTCTGTTTTACCTCAAACATTTAGTCAGAGAAGAACATCTACTGAGTTAGTGTTTATTTTATGTAGTGCATTTTTTGAGCTTTTTGGAGGGAAACTGGCTCCCATGCTTTGAGAACTGTTCAGTTAGTTTGTCTTTGTTCTTAAGGAAAGGTACATTATTTTAAAACATAATGAGAAAACATTAACAAAGAACCTGTTTCTGCCTTTCCCATTCCCTACCCTCCCTGTTTGCCGCCCCGCCCCGAGCATCCCCTAGTGACTGCTTTTTAACTGACATCGGTGGGGGACCAGAGCCTTTGACTGAACGAGGTCCCCTGTGACTTCTTCAGAGAGTCAGGATGGTCTGAGGCAGTGCCATACAGAGCTGACTTAACCGGATCACAGGGACGTCCAGTCACCCTGAAGGGCACGCTGGATGGGCTTTCAGAATTCAAAGATTAAAGCTTTTTGGGGTTCTTGACATTCACTGTCTGTATTGCCATACATTGTAGTTGAAGTCATTCACTTCCATTATAAAGCCAGTTACCAGAATTTTGTTTTAATGAATGAAAAGCAGTTGAATTATTTTCAAGTACCCTCATGAGAATTTGTTCATCATCTTGCTTGATGTTATAATAATATTAACCGAGAAATAATCATTATTTAGAGAAAAATGTATAAAATTAAAAAATCATTTTTATTAAGCTTATTTTAAGAAGCAGAATTTGGCAGGTCCTGAAAATCAGGGAGCGCATGTATTAGTCAGCTTTATTTAGTGTGCGTTTTCTTTCATTTTAATTCCAAGTAATAGTCACGGGATTTCTTAAGTCTCTTGACAGGCAAGAGGCTTGGAGGCCAGAGCCTGAGGAGCCTGAGCCTTCTCCTGCCTTTTCCCCGGTGAGGGGGATCCGGTGAGGAGGGCCGTGGGCTGACATTTCAGAAACGAGAGAAACACTTTCCTCTGTGGAAAGAACACTGAAAATGAAACTCCATTTCACAGTTTGATAGCTGTGATAGACGTTGTTTCTTTGTACTTTTTTGTAGTCATCGTCATTGTGAGCTTTTGATTTTTAATTTAAAAAGGATAACCACCCACCAGTGTTTCAAATAGGATCGTGTCACTTTGGAAAGTCAGTAGAATTCATGCCGTGGGACCTGGGATTTCAGATCATTTCTGTGTTTGTTTTCCCAAAGCTCATTAAAGCATTCTTATGGTTCATGTTTTAATTTTTTCTCGCATTCTCTATCATTATGATTGGAAGCCCCTCCCGCCTAAGTTCTCCCGCAGTCATTAGCATCACGTGGTCTGTTGCAGGACCGTCTTGGGGATCATCACCAAGAAGAACATGGTAGAGCACCTGGAGGAGCTGACGCGGCGCGCCGAGCCCCTGGTGATGACGCAGCTGCTCCCCAGACCCGGGGTGGGGGCGCACCGTGACCCTCCCGCCCCCGCACGCACGCCCGCAGTCTGTCCGCGAGGCTGGGGGCGTGTCCAGGCCCCACCGTAGGGAGGGCCAGCGGGTCCCGCCTCCCGTCAGGGTCTTTCCTTGGATTTGGGGCTGTAGGCAGCGTGGTCGGCGGACGAGCGGACCCTCTTGGACGTTCTTGCGGCAAATACGTGCCCTCGCGGACGACCCGCTCTGTTTACAGTGCCCCCCAGCCCCACCCCGTCTCTGTCTTGTTCCCTGGTCTTCGGCCGTCTCGTGGGGACTCTGGCTCAGACGTGGCTGTCACCGGCCTCCGTTCTCTGCCGTATCCGCAGAGTCCTGGGGCCTGGGCCCCGGTGCCCTTCGCGGGCTGTTTCTGGAACGCTGTGAGCAGCTTTGAGAGCCACGTGCGGTGGTTCTCACTGGCTCTCTGTCCCAGTGGGGTCCTGACTGGAGATGATTTTGAATCATCTGATAGGTGGCCTGGCTGTGGCAGTTACTGCCTGGAACTGTCTTGGCCTGCAGTTGCCGTCCCTCCGTGAGACCTGTCCCAATCCAGCGCCGATCAGGCACCCCTGTTGTGCGCTAGCCCTTCACAAGTGTTTCATGCATCCTTTTTAAAAAAAAGCTACTAACCAGAAGAGTAAGTAGCTACCCACCCATTCTGCTTTCTGCTTCGTCTGTAATCATCCTTTAGGGCTGCTTCTTGACGTTTTCACCTATCTTTCAATGTACGCATTAACAACTCAGACTTTCATAAAAGCACTGTATCTTAACTTTTTTGACCAAAATCAAAAAAGGAAGACATTGATGACTGTACTAGAAATTTGGGTTGTCTTAGAGATTTATTCTTGGGATTCTGAAGTTTGGGATTGAAATTCTGTGTTGACCATTTTATATGCATTTTATCTCAATTGTATGTGCTTTCATGTAGATTCTGCATACAACTGGGCAATCCTTAAGTTATTTTTTTAAAGTTAGTTCATTTTGGCTTTACAAAAAGCGGAACGTTGAGGGGATTTGGTCATCAGACACTTCTTTCTTGACGCGGTGGGGACGAGTTTTCCTTCCCAGGTGGTGTCAGCGTCCTTTCCTGTTCTGCATCCTCCCGTCTTTGTCCCTTCCTTGCTGGCACACGTTACTCAGGGTGGCTCTGCTTCAGGGGGGCCCAGTCCTCAGTCTCGGGGAAAGGACACCGAGCTGTTAGTGACGTCGTGCTCGCTATATCCAAGGATGGGTGCTGGGTATTTAATTATCTTTACCAACAAAATGCTTTTAGAAAATACAGAATCAGGCTGCTTGCTTTGCTCTACTCCTGTCCACAAAAAGGGTTTAGCTGTGGATTTAGCGCCTCTTTTCTTTTCCTTTTAATTTTAACGGCAACCTTCTGTTTATCCTTTTCAGACGCCTCCTTGGTATCATCACAAAAAAAGATATCCTCCGTCATATGGCCCAGACGGCAAACCAAGACCCCGCCTCCATAATGTTCAACTGAGCCCCGTGACGTCGGAGGGAGAGGAGGCCCGCCTGCTGAGCAGCACCGCGCTTTAACCCGCTTCAAAAAAGGAAATAGAAAAGCCGGGCCGCTGCAGCATGGTTTGCAATACTGCTGGTGGAATGGAGGAGTTGTCTGGGGAGGGAAAGGAGAGAGAGAAGGAGGCGAGTGAGTATCTCCCATCCCACGAGGGCAGCACGTGGTCTCCTGTCTGCGCTGGATGCGCTCAGCCCGGGGTGTGGCCTGGGCCTCCCTCCACGGGGAGGGCGCCCGAGCCTGACCCCGGCCCCCGGCCTGCTCTCCAGCACCGCAGAGACGTGCCTGTTTCGGGAGGGATCCCTCTGAGTCGAGCCATCTCTAAGACTGCAAGGTCTTGCCCTTTTTTAATCAAAACTTTTCTGTTTAACTCATGAATTGTACAGTTAAAGCGTTACCTTTCTACATTCCGGACGAGCTTCTCCCTCTCCCCACCACCCCTTCTCTCTCGCGCTCTAACAAAGCCTCTGTAAGTCGGTGTGCCCTTTGGAAGCAGTCCTTTCTCATATTGAGATGTACTGAGGTTGTACTGAGGTTTCACACACAAGAAGGGAGTGTTTCTTGTGTCCTTAACCCTGTAGTTTGCCCCATCACGAGATGCTCGGTGCCGTCACGTGTGCGCCGACAGAGGCCCATGGCACCGGGAAGACCTCCACGGAGGAGAAACGAGCTCTCGCTTGGGTGCCGTGTGGTTCAGAATCAGCAACGGTGAACTTGACTTGTGAGGATAAACAGTTTTCTTTTTGCTTTTTTTTCCACCCCTCTCTGACTTTATGGATAATGTGACCTGGTCGTATGCAGATTTTCTGTTTCTAAAACTCCTATAATACACAAGTACTGTTGCGTGTAAGGAGACAAGAGGCTGCTTCATTGACAGTGCCGAGAAGGAGGAATTCTGTTTAGCTGCACCTGGTGTGAGTTGCATGTTTAAACACTGGAATTTTCTTTTTCTTGAAATTAGATCAGTCTTTTTCTTTTCTTTTCTTTCCTCAAGGTGTTTTACTGCTGACACTGAAGAAGAAATGTAATTCATAACTTGCACTAAATGTATATTTCTTTCTTAAAAATTTACCATTCTTATTTATATTTTTATGGATTAAAATTTATAAAATACAGATCAGTTAATATCGCACTTAAGTAATTTTACCTTTTTAATGTGATTTTTGTAGACTAATTCAGACTTAGAAATATGGAGATACGAACAAAGTTTACAGTGGGAACAAGGGTTTACGATGTGGTTATGGTTATTTCTCTGTGATCAGATGTGTACGGAAACCTTTTCTGATCTTTCACTGCCATCCCCTGGGTTGTCTTCTGACCTGTCCATTTTGACTCATTAACTGGAAGCTGAAACTACATATTATTTTGCAGATTAAAACCAAAAGTTTAATACTGTTAACCTTTAAAAGAAAAATGGAAACAGTAGAATTGCAGAGTTGGCAGTTAAAACGTTAATCTGAACAGAACCTGTGACTCTTTGCATAGGTCGCATCCAGGTGTCCAGTGACGTTTTGAATCCACACTGCACTTTTTTGCAGGATGAGTTGAAAATGTACTGGGATGTGTTTGGAATTGTGGGTTTTGGAAATATCTGACTTAATCGTGGTCTTAATTCACTATTGGCAAAGGCAGTTTACTTGAAGCACTGGCCTAAAAATTCTGGATTATGTATTTTTGGAGGCAAAAATGAATTTTTACAGACAGACGTTTTCTGAAACATAACTGGCATTGAGCTGTTTTTACATTTTAGCAGTGGTTCTTCACTGCCTGGTTCTTAATATATCTGTAAGATCTGTGAGGTCACGGAAGATCTTTACGATCTGGAAGGTTTATAAGATCATGAGGCCAGATTAGAGTGACAGTTGAGAGTTGAGCAAAATGTTAGGAATTTCGTGAGACCTTCTCAGTTTTGCTGTGTGCCTGCAGTTAGTGTTTTGTCCCCGTTCCTCCCCCCTTGGCTGCCTCCATGCTTTCTTCCTGGCGTCTGGAGGTCAGTCCTTCCTGAATGATGGTCCTGTGCATCTCCTCTCGACCTGTCATCCGTGCATTTGCCCCGAGAGGCACGGCCTCATGAAGTCACACGTGGCGTGGATTTTGTCTCCCACGTTTCCTTTCCGATTTCAGGTCCTGCTTCAGAGACTGACATCTCGGGCGGATGTTGATTTTCTTCTCGGTGTGTCCGCCCTGCTGAGACAGGGGAGGGGGGGGGCCGTGTCTCCAGTGCGCTGGTGGTTGTCTGCGTCACTCTGTCCCACTTTTCCTTTTGGTACGTTGGGGTGTGTCTGCTTTTCTGCCAAAGGAGGGAACACTGGAGACCATGAGATCGATGTGCCTGGCTCACTGGCGAACGGATTGACCGATGTGGGTGGAGTGCCTCATTTGAGTACCTTTTGGAGAAGGTATGATGAGAATGGGCAAGGGTGTCAGCATCTCTTCTTACTCAGCATTGTTTTCAGTTTTGGCTCATGAAGAATGCTTAGTTTGTTAATCTGTGATGTTGCCTAGAGCTGTATTTATCTGTTTTTATTTATACTCATGTAGTAAAGCTGCATATCATTACAGTAAAAACGGTTACTGTGATGAGTCAATCAGAAACTCTATTAAAATCTGTATGACAGTGTGTGGTTTGGCCTTTGATTCCCTCTGTCACCGTCCCCCGCGGTCACTGCGCTCTGCGCTGTGCAGCCGAGGCGCCCGGCGCACAGCCTCGAGGGTGGGGGCGGGAGGGTCCCGCGTCTCTCGCGTTGCAGGGCCGGTGCTGTCCTTTGCAAGCAGGGGCGACAGGGGGACTGACGCTGGGGTAACAGCGCGTGGACGTACCAGCGATGGTGTCGGCGGCGTCTGCGGGCCCACAGAGAGATGGCTCTCAGTTTGCTGTCACACCCCTGAAAGGAGACGCGTAAGTCGGCGGCACCGTGTGTTTTTAAGAACGAGTGTGGAGGTTTGCTGAGAGAACTGCCTGCGAGGAGGTGGTGACAGGTGCGCTGTGGAAAGGCCCCCGAGGTGTCCGGCGGAAGGAGCCCGGTCCCCACGCGCCCGGTGGGCGTTGTGTCATTGCTCTCGCGTGCTGTTCGCTCGGCACGTGGTGAGCACCGACTGGGTGCCCAGCGCCGCTCCCTGCTCCCGAGGCCTCCGGGCACGCGGGGTGTCAGATGCTGACACGTGTCGGGGTGCGCTGTGGTGGTTGCCGAGCACGTGTGTTTACGCGATCCCAGGGACCGCGCGCCGCGGGGACAGCCGGTGACTCGGGCAGAAATCCCCCGGCTGGGAGGGTCCGGGGACACAAGCCACGGGGGGCGGAGATGCTGGTCGTGTCCGAGGGGCAGGGTGACTCGTGAGCGCACCGTGGGGGCGGCCGGCTGACGCAGTTCCCCGCCGGGGGAGGAGCCACGCTGAGCACGCGTCCCGAGGCGGGAGCCCCGGCAGGTGGGGGGCGGGCCTCCGGCGCTCTGCGGGTCCAGACCGTGGGGGGGCGGGGTCCTGAGGCTCGGCCTGGGGGGCGGGGCGTCCGGACCCTCGGGGCGTGCAGGGCTGGAGCGGGGTGCCGGCCGTCAGGTCTCCCGGGCTTCGGGCCAGGGAGCTCGGAGCACCGGCTGCGTTGGGCGAGGGCGTCCAGTGGACAGTTGTGTGTCTGAGGTGCGTGTTCGGGACGCAGGCCTGACCTCAGCCTCCTCGTGGGGCAGGACAAGGCCACCGTGGGGTCGAGCGGCCAGGGCAGCGTGAGGCCGGGTGCAGAGGCCCCTGGTGGGAGAGGTGGGCCCCCCGGGCGCGTGAGTCACGGTCGCCGACAGGTGAAGGCAGTGAGGACGAGAGTCGGCCCCGCGGACGTCACTGATGACTTTGGCCGGGGCAGGTTCAGCGGGATCCGGCGGCGGCCGTCTGCCTAGAGGGAGCTCTGCAGAGATGGGAAGGGGCTGAAGGCATCCGGGGCCACTTCCGGAAGCGCGATGTGTGATGGAGGGTGCTGTGTTGTAAGCTGCGGGATGTTATGGCTTTTGTTGTTGTTCGTGGTGTTATAAGGACACAGCGGGCCCCGACGGAGGCCCTGTACCAAGCCCAGGTCACCAAACCGCGGCTCAGTCCCTCAACTAAGGGCAGGTCCTGGCCCCGGCAGCCTGGAGGTGCCCGGTCAGCACCAGTGAGGTCATCCGCCGCGGGCCCCTCTGTCTTCTGCAGGTAGGTCACCTGAGCCCCAACAGGGCGCCGTCCCCCCTTGGGCCCAGGAGGGCGGCCCGTTTTGCACAGCCCCTCGGACCCCCTCCTGCTCGCTGGATGGGATGAATCGCTGAACACAGCCAGCAGGGTCTTCGGGGTTTACTCAGTTGGATTTTGCTTCTTTTAAGCAGTGGGGATGTTTGAGGGAGACTCTCTGCTCTGAGAGGGGGAGGGGGGGCCTTGAGTAGCAGGAGGGACTCCAGGGGGCGGGGAGCAGGTTGGACAGGCGGCCTTGAGCGGGAGCTCTGAGCCGGTGCGAGGGGTGTGTCCTTGTGGAGACAGTTGAGATCACGGTCTCGGGTGAGGTTTATTGCTTCCGCTTCTTTTCTTGGGTGAATCATTCTACATGTGTTAGAGGTCACACAGAAAAAACTTTTCAAGCTCCAGGTGTGAGCTTAGCTAAATTTGAGCTAGGTAATGATTTTGTTAAATTCTGATTGGGTCAAGGTGCTTTATTCATGAAAGAGCCCAGGTACTTAAAATGAACAGGAAGGCAGGTGGCATTTGGAGGCCGCAATAGCCATTGAAGAGTAGATAAAAATATGTAGTAAACGAGGTTTCAAAGGACTGTGCCTTCAGTGCAGGAAAAAGGTAAGAAAGGAATGCTTGGTGTCGGGCTGGCAGGAGCTTGTTCTTGAATGACTGAGGCTCGGTCCTTGGAAGGCCAGTCCCTCCTGAAGCGTGCTACCAGCCCTCGGACACAACTGCTGGGCTTTGAGACTGGAAATGTGTCTACTTCACAAGACTGTCGTCCTCAGGAAGCTCTGCTCACAGCTGTATAGCATCCAAATTGTAACTGCCACGTTCTTGGCACTCCTGCCCAAATCCTGTCTTGGCTCCAGTATACCCAGCTTTCTGAAGATTTGCACTCAGCTTTGTGTAAGGTATGGATGAAAAGCTGAATTTTTTTGTCCCCTTTCATTTATTCCTTGGTAGGAAATCCTGTTGAAATCTGCATTACTGATCACAAGAAGGCAGATTTTAAAAACTTACATTTGAGGTTGTTGGATCAACAAATAGCAAAGTTAAAGGAACCTAGGATTTCTAGCTGAGCAGACCGTTTTAATGGAAGACACTTGAGTTTCGTAATCAGTATTTTAGATAAATGTGTTAACTATTTCTGAATACTGCCACAGTACTGACAAGCACCCTAGAAAGTAAAGAGATCTGTGGGAAAAAGCTCAAGAGCTTCTTAAAAGGTTATGTTAAGACCAAACGTGATCTGGTTTTTCCCGAATCAAAGCACGTGTGAGCTAATTGTCACTGTCACGTTTTAACATAAAGCAGCTCAGTGTTCAGATGGGCCCAGGTAGCTGCAGGCAGGGCCTCACGTAACGGAACTGTGTCTGTTCTTAGAACGGGAGCCCTGCTGTCGGGATGTGGACGTTCCTGGACGGGAGTGAAAGGGAGGGGGAGGTGCCGTCAGCTGAGTCCTAACTGCCCACAGCGGCAGCACGGCCGCGGGGAGGAGGACGGCTGCCACATGTGGGCTGCAGCAGCGGGGGCTAGTGACCCCCGAGGTCGGGGCTCCCCGGCTTCTGGGCGTCTCACCAAGCAGTTCCCCCGACCGTTCCCCTGGTGCTGAGTGCGGGCCACTGTGGTTAACAGATAACGTGTGTGTTCACGGGTTTGTGCCACTGAGGGACCTTAAAGCCCACAGCCTCACCAGGGAGTGAGTCCTGCCCCCGTCAAACGCCTGCCCGTCCCCTCGCCCTCCTGCCACGAAGCGTCCGGGTCTCAGGTGGGCTCTAAGGGGGCGGCTGGCACAGTTAACTCTGGGGAGGTCTGTGGGCAGGTCCAGTCAGTCCTGCACGATGGGGGTGAGCCAGGTGACCTGTGGGCTTTTCCACCTTGAACCTCACGAGGGAAACCTCACTAAGGGGCCCTTTGGCCCAATCCAGTTTGCTATTTTGTGTCTCACTGTGAGCGCTGAGGTTTTAAGGTGAAGGACGTCTTGTCAGGTTGAAGAAGGATCTGAAGCTGGTCAAACACAGCTGCCCACACACTGTACTGGAAACCCAATGGAAAACTTGAATGGTATACTGACTACATACTGTGTCGACGTCCTAATGCTGTATCGACTGGGAGGTACAGACTGAGCCCGGGGAGCGCTGCTGGAAGGAATGGACCTAGCAGAGTGAGTGGACGCTCGCGGGGCGAGGCCCGGAGTGCCTGCAGGTGCTGTTCAGGTGCAGCTGTGGAGGCTCTGGGGCGGGTCCTGAGTCTGCTGCCCTGTGCCCCCCTGCTGCCCACAAGCCCAGTGCTTACAGCTGCAGCGCCTGTCAACTCAAGTCCCAGAGACACGCTGCTCGCTGCGCACGTGTTACACGCTGAGGCAGGACTCGCTCCTGGGAGGAGAGGACCGCGTGCTCGTCCACAGGTGTCAGGCGTGACATCCTATGATGACGTCGGGGAGGACCACAGTGGCTGCATCCCCCCTTCACACGTGAGGAGGGCATCACCATGCAGATGATCTGAGTGCACGTGAAAGAAAGAAAACCAGCCACGAGAGCTTCAGAAAAGTTTTTAGCAAATGCTTCTGTCCATTTATTTTCTGTACTGCTTAAAAACAAAACATCACGTTTCATACTGAAGCTCTGAAATACTGTATGCGAAAGAAAGGCACCTCCCACTCATGCTGCAAGCTGGTCCACGTCCTCTCTGCTTCTGTCCGCCAGGTGAGCTTCAATAATTTCTGCAAAGAGATTCCTCTTCAACAGATTATATGCAAGAGGTAAAAGCTGGCCAGCAACTTTATGAAAATACTGAAAAACAAAAGAAGATGACATTAACCAGCGGACGCAGCAGGTAATAAATAGAAAAAGCAGTTGTTGACAAAGCCCACTCCCCACATGCTGGGTTTCGTCTGCGTGAGAACAGTGAGTTCTGAGACAGCGCCTGGCACCGTCCCTGGGGCAGTCGTGCAGCTCTTCAGGACGAAGGGCACTTCCTGAAGGAAACTCAGAAGAAAAGCAGGTAAAAACTGTAGGCGTCCTTATTCCCTCAGATACGATTTATTCACCCCCTTTCGCCCCCGGTACGCTCCGATGCCTTTTCCTTCTCGGCGGCGCGTCCCCACCAGTTGAGACTTCAATCATCACTGCCGTCAGCTGACGCTGTCAGAGTAAGGAGCTGAATGTGAGTTCTCACATCGCACTGAGGACTCCGTGTCTTCGGTTCCTTCTCTCCCCACGTGGGCCCCATGTCAGCCTCCGCCCCTGAGGTCGCTGCCTCCGTCTGTCAAGGGCCCAGACGCGCTTCGAGGACAAAGGAGGGCAGCCGCCGTTGGCGCCTGCTGCCTGCCTCACCGTCCCTTGTCTTCTCAGGTGCTGCTGGATTCTCAAGACAACCGAGTTTCTGTGAAGCTGGTCAAGCACTATTCTGACCGGTCACTGACTGACTCTGGCTGTTAACCATTCTGATTATTTTTACTGCTAACAAACAACCAACCAGCCCTACACGAGGAAGACAGAGTCCCCAAAGAAGACTCCCCCGACAGCGGCGTCAGCCTGACCCAGTAACTGTCGATCAGACACGCAAATGCTCAGGCCCCAGTGGGAAGGGAACTCGGTGAGGCCCGGGGGGCTGGGGGGTCGGGGGCGCCCGGGGCACCCTGACGCTGGCGGGGCACTGCTCCAGCCCCGCGGCGTCTCCAGGTGACCCTGCACAGTCAGCTTCTGGGGTAGAGGCTGACGCAGGAGCCGCCTGCCCGTGTGGCCCTGAGCACCCGAGGCTCTTTCTGTGCCGCAGGTGACACGGTCGGTGAAGGGAGAATTAGGTGGTCTCCACAGCGGGCAGACGGCCTGGGAGGGCCCCGGGTGGCGCGGAGGTGCGGGGAGCACGGCCCACGCTCACACGGCCACTCCCGGGGAGACGGGACTCAGGCCGGAGCCACCACTCCTCCCGCCTGCCGGACCCCCAGCCAGCCGCGGCTCAGCGGCCTCCCGCAACTGCCTCGTACGTTCCTCCTACGTGATGAGCAGGGAGGTCACGGTGAAACGGCCTCTCCTCTATCGTAAAGAATTTCAAGCATATTTACAGCCAGCATTTCCTCGTCATCCAGGAATTCACGCACAAGAACCAACCCCCCACGGAAAGAGAGGCGGAGCCAGGAAGGCGTGTCCACACCCAGTGAAGGGCACAGCCGTATACGCAGCTAATAAGTCACTTGGGCAAAACATCCGGGTCATTCACCTCAGCCAGAGTACAAGATGAACTTCAAATAAAAAATAATATGCTCACAACATCTGCTTAAAAATCATTTCAAAATGTTCATTTTGAAATTCAAGCTGAATCCGTACCCTGCGCGTGCTGGACGTGGGGACGGCAACGAGCAGGAGTGCGTGTGTGGGGAGGGGCGGAGGGGAGGGAGGAGGGGGCAGGGTGTGCTCACTCACATGGGAACCGTGGCAGAAGAGGTCCATCCCCAGCTCCAGCCCCATCCCGTAATCGCACTCGTCATTAGCAAACTGCACGTAAGTCATCATTTCCTGAACAGGAGCAAAAGCTTTGAGTCTCTCAGCATCACTGGGGGCCTCCACGATCGTCCTGCAGATTCTCCTGAGACTGGCTGAAAGACCAAGGACACAAGGTTACCTGTAACCACGGTGGCGCAGATGGTGACCTGGCCGCTTCCTCATGACTCTGTCCTAGTGCACCGGATGCCTCCTTGGTTGGCACTATAATTTACAACGGCCGTTCTATGGGTTTTCTACTTAAGATTCAAGCATGAAAATGGCTTACTTAACAAAACAGACTTCCTGTATTAGCACAGTGGGACCGTTTCCTGATGACGCTAGCTGCAATCAGCAATCACAGCAGCTTCCAGAGGTTCTCCTGGGCTAGTCCAGGGTCCAGAGACTACGGCCAAACCTGACCCACCTGTTTTTAACTGCCCTCAAGCTAAGAGTGTTTTTCCATTTTTAAATGGCTGGAAAAAACAAAAACAATATGGAGACGGAGGACACGTGCAGCCCACCCCTGGGCTCATCCACACTAGGAGTGGGATTAAAACAAATCCAGACAGAGTAAAGTTTGCTCGTTCTGCCCCCTCCTACCTTACTTAACAAAACAAAACAAAACCCAGAAAGAGACATACAAGAGACAAGAAATCATTGTAGAATTAAACCTTTACCAGTACTTTTACCAAAGTGGGGGAAGTGCAGCTACGGCCAAGGTGTAATCTGAGGTGAGAACAGAGAAAATTGCTAACAAACATTTATCTAAATAAAAAAAAGCGAGTGGTTTAACATTTCTATCTGGACTTTCAACGTTTTTCTCCCTGCTTTCGAATGCCAGGGTGCGTCAGCTCCCACGAGGCCCGTGAGAGGGAAGGCACCGAACGATGCCTCATTAGACTTCCTTTCTGACAAACTGGGAAAATCCGACAACGCAGACGGGCTGTCACTCACTCGGAGCAACAAGACACGTTCCTGGACACGGGGCTGCCCTGCCGGCGGGGACGAGGTTCGGTTACGACATGAACGGTCACGCCTGGAACTCGCGGTGCCGAGTCTCGTGCACGAGGGACTGATGTTACACACCTACTGACACTAACCTCAAACACAGGCTGGCGACAGCGGTGAGCGGCTGCCAGGGCTTGACCTCGGAACGCGAGCTCCCGGCACACACCCTGCGCGTGAGGTCACGGGCTGTGCTCTGGCCCCTGCCCCGTGGCAGGCAGTACTGCACTGGGCAGACAGCAGTGACGTTTACTGGAGGACAGACATGTTCTTCCCCCGGCAACATTCTGCAGCGCGTCACCTCACAGAACCCAACCTGCGAGACTGTATAAGCAGCCTTCACCATCACTACGCTTCAGTACCTGCTGCTGCTCTGCTCCCGCTGCTACCACCCCCGGCACACCGACACGGAGCCACAGGCTGCAGCACAGGGAAGTCAGGCCGCCAGCTCGGCGATCACGCGACAGTCAGAGCCACATCTCAGGTCCCCACCTCCCAGATGTGAGAATAAGACCCGCTGTGAAGGCCTGGGTGCGGATTAAGTTAACACTGTGTACACATCCCCCGACAGCGTCAACCACGACACGATCCAGTGCTCAATAAATGGTACCCCCCGGGCCCCGTTACAGTGTTATGTGCAGAGAGCCTCGGGGGAAACTGGTCAGGAGCAGAATTCACTGTGACCCGCTGAGCGCTGTCACCCGTCCACAGACCGCCAGCCACTTACACCTCCTGGCAAACAAAACAGTGAGACACTAGATCCTTAACTATGTCTGCTACCACTTCTCATTCAAAAATAATTAAACCACGTAAGGATCTAATGCTAGAATGTTAGAAAAAAGTACAAGTAGATAAAAGTGACCCTGGACATAAAACCCAGGGCACTGCAATTTAACACCCACCGCGATCGCTATAACAGATGTCCTCCATCTCCCCAACAGGATAGTAAAGCTGCTGCTAAAGCGCGGGGTGGACTGGCTCACAGGGAGGCGGCGAAGACCAGGGTTTGCCCCCGCCCCCAGGACAGAGCCCCTCTCCCCTCCAGCCTCAGGGAGGAGGTCCAGGAAGGTCCAGCGTGTGCAGCGCGTGTGCAGCGCGTGTGCAGCAGGCTGCGTGTGTCACCCACCTCGGCATCGTACCAAAACAGAAATGTGAAAGTAGTTTTAAGCTGTCTAACCCAACATATCCGAAACAGTATCATTTCTACATATGGTCAATGTAGGAAAAACTTAACGCTGCTGCAGTTTTTACATCGAAGTGAGTTAAAACCAAGCCAGACTACAAGTTCAGCTCCTCCACCGCGGGGCCCACGTGCAGTGCTTTTCCCTGGGAGTCCTCCAGGCGGAGGGCAGCCGGGGCCACAGCTCTGTTCTGAACAAGGGAGGGCCTGCATTTTACGTGCTGCGCAGGGGCGCCTCCAATTCCCTCTCGCTGAGTGCCCCTCACCCCGCTGCCCCCAAGCGAGCAGGGTGACGAGAAGGTGGTGCCCTCGGGGGTGCTCAAGTAAAGGGGGGTGGGCAGGGGGAGCTGAGAAGCGATTTCATCCTCTTTTTTCAACGTGGCAATTAATTAGATTTTGTGTAGTTTTTATACTTAACAGATGAAGTAACTCAGCACTGGCTTCTAAAAGCTAAACAGACTTACATACAGATGAAAGACTGCTCACAAAGCACTACACAAACGTGTGCTGTCTCACTATACTGTACGTTGTTCGCTACAATGTCAAAGGTTCTGAAATAGTTCAGAAAAAGTCACCTAGACCAGAGGTTCACATTCTTTAAACTTGTAAAAATACTCTGTTTTGAGCGCTATCAGGCAAGCGGTGTGCTAAGCCCTTACGTGCTCGGTTACACCCCAAACACCCCTATGGAGGGTATTCACCATTACTAACCCTGTGGCGGATGAAGAAGACCACGGTTCAGGGTAGTTCAATAACTTGCTAAGGCAACACAGCAGCAAACCCGGCTTCAGTTCAGGCTTCACTGACCGTAGAGCCTGAGCCCTTCTTCACTAAGGGGAGGTGACTGTCCCCCAAAAGGCACATGTCCTCACCTACTTCTCAACGTAAGGAAACCTTTCTCCGCATACATTAACGCACATGCACATGTTCATGTGAGAAATACGTTACCATCCGTTTCAGGGAGCTCTCTGTATCCCACATCATTTTTGTCTACTGGGACAACCAAGCCTGCCCCGTGAAAGGTCTTTGTCACGACCTAAATAAAAGGAAAAAACAAAACAAAAAAACCAAATTTAGTCACCGTAAATAGACAAAAACAACAACAGGGGGAAAGAAACCCCCAAAACAAAGCACACACACAAACCCTCAAGACTTCTGCCAAAACGCAACATTCAATGCCCTTTTATTTCAGTAAATTTGGACCCCAGGGCACAAGTTTAATATTATTTCTTTCCTTTAAAATTAGCCAGAAGTCAAGCACTTGAAGTAACTACAACAGCGGAACAGCCGGCTTTTATTAACTGTGTCAGCTGTCTGGAAGTCCGTGCCGTGCGTCCCACTACAGGAAGCAGGGCGCGGTGTCAGTTCCATCCACGGCCACGGGATCTTCTAGGCAGAGAGCCTGAGGGACTGGGCCCTGCAGGAGAAGGAATGGTTTTTGTCAGCAGGAAGACATGGAGGGCAGAACTCCTTTCCATCTTGTGAAATTCAGGTCCCCCATTTCTACCTGGAAAATTCAGGCTCGTCAGCAAACTTCCCCAAAGTAGGGCAGTTTCTAGTTTTGTGGTGCCCTTCACGGAGGCAAACAGCATAAACCGGTGAGCTTTTCTCAAGTGTTCATTTTCAAAGACAAACAGAGGTCCAAACACAACCCCCATCATAACCCTTCCAGTCTGCGTTTTCCTCTTACACTAGTGGCATTCTTTCTTAGGTCTTTCCTGAACAAAACATCTGCTTCCAGTATCTCTCTGTGCAGTCCAGTGACATTCCCGAGGGAAGGACGCTCTCAGTTTTAAGGTCCTCGCCCCCAAATCTCTGTACCAGCTCTCCACCCTCTCGCTGCTTTCACTGTCTTTCATTAAGCAACACAGGGGACAGGTTATTCCAAACAAGTCCCAAGACAACTGCTCACCCCTTGGGAAAAAACAAATGAAGTCACAGTTATGTTGTATCTTACTCCTGATACCAAAATAACTTGCAGTTGGATTTCAGGATTAAATGTAAAAATAAAACCATAAAACTACTAGAAGAAAAGGCAAATATTTTATATGATTTTGGGTTGGAGAAGGAAAAGACTTACAGACTTGACTACATTAAAAAAAAAAAAAAATCAGACTTCCCTGGTGGCGCAGTGGTTAAGAATCCGCCTCACAATGCGGGAGACAAGGGTTCGAGCCCTGGTCTGGGAAGATCCCACATGCCGCAGAGCAACTAAGCCCGTGCGCCACAACTACTGAGCCTGCACTCTAGAGCCCGTGAGCCACAACTACTGAGCCCGCTTGCTGCAACTACTGAAGCCCGCAGGCCTAGAGCCTGTGCTCCGCAACAAGAGAAGCCACCACAATGAGAAGCCCACGCACCACAATGAAGAGTAGCCCCCGCTCGCCGCAACTAGAGAAAGCCCGTGCACAGCAACAAAGACCCAATGCAGCCAAAGATAAAAAAATTTTTTTTAAATCAAGTAAAAACCAAGAACAAAATTAACACAAATTAAATGATGAAAAACATCTGCAATATATACGTATAACAACAAAGTTAATAAAGATGAATGTCTTTAAACTATAAAGCATGTCTTAAAAATAATGGAAAAGACTTAACACCCAAATGAAAACACAAGTAATTCTAACCTGACAGGAAAAGGGGCAAAGTTCAAGCAGTTCACAGGAGAAATATAAATGGCCAGGGGAGAAATGAAAACGATTTAATGTCCTTTACAATCAGAGAAATGCTGATGAAAACAATGGTCGATCATTTTATACTTTTCAGGATGGAAAGACCAAAGGGACTGTTAAGACCAGCACCGGCGAGGGCCCAGGGAAGGGGGCGCACAGCCCTGCAGGTGGGGTGCGAAGGAGTCTAACTCCTGGGGGGGTTCTGCAAACAGAGAAAACACACACACACACACACACACTTTTCTTTTTTTTTATACCTGTATAGATTTCTTTTAAAAACCACTTTGGACCTGGCAATACTACATCTAGGAATTTCTTCTAAGGAAATAATCAGGTAAGTGTGCAAGGAAAGGTATGAACGGTTACTTATGGCAGGCTGTCTGCATGTGTGGAGTTTTCAGCAGCCTAAGCCCTGAACATAAGCACAGCGCCCTTATGAGGCAGAGCTGCCATGCAGCACGTGGAGCGATGACCACAGTGTGTTCACAAAGCAGTGCTGACGATGAACGCAAAAGGGCAGAGTGACGGCGCGACTGTCTTCTGCCCGACTCAGGCCGACACCCGACAAAACCATGCCGTGTACGCATTTTCACTGATGAGAAACTGTACTAATTGTCCATAAAGAGCTATCAGTTATTAGTAAAGCATCAGAACCCTAATTTTATTACGAAGAATCAGATTACCAGTTTAGGAAAACCCTGCACAAGGGTGGGTGATGTTGTGAGGCATCAGAACCAGAGGTGGATAGAATGATGGACCCTCATTTTACAGCAACATTAACTCAATGTCGATTTAAAAAGTGCCATCTAGGTATTAGAAAAGGTAAAGTGGCACATAGCCAGTGAGTCAGATCGGGTGAAAGGAATGCTAGCTATGAAAGATGTGAGCTTAGGTCTCAGATCTGTCATGTAAAATTCTGCACGAGGAGCAAAGCCTCTGCAAACCTACTGTGCTTGCCTGCCTGTCGCAGGGGTGGAATGAGCAGCTCACGAGGACTTGGGGCCAAAGCACTATAAGGCACGGCTGGTATAAACACACACATTCCCAGTGTGCTGTGGAGAGCTCCACTATCCTAGAATGCACGTGCTACTTTCACACGTAAGGACCAAGTCACTAACTCACATATACTAGTGGGGCTGAGTTTTTTTCAGGACTAGAAAAATATCTATTCCATGAAGATCTCACAATAACAATAAACTTATAATAGAAAAGGATCTGGAAGCATTATCACCACATGTTGTCTTTGGGAAGATAAAATCATGGTTGTCTTAGAAGTTCTTTTTTTCTTTGAATTTGTGTTTACCAGCTATTTTTATAAGAAGAACAAATACTAAAAAGAAACCTCATGGGGGGAGGGGGCCAGGACAAACATTCCTATGAAACTTAATCTAATAAATTTAGATTAAGACTCAGATTAGATTAGACTCCTATCTAATTTGTAGTTATGGGGAAGGATTAATGAAATCTCATCCGAAATTACTGTTGATGACAGAATGTGCTGCTGGCAGCTGTTCTGCTCAGAGAAGCTTCGTCTTTAGTCAAGACAAGTTAGGATACATCACAACGGGGTGAGAAATGCTCCCCTTCCTACCCTATAAGGTGGGAGAGGCTCCCTGTGAAAACTAGAAAGGTGAAATGGCAATATGAAATCTTGGAGCAACTGAAAAATGCCCCATTGCAAGGAGTTTCATTCAAATGAACATTTTTAGAAACTGCTTCTGATCTCAAGGACTAAGGAAAGAGTTGATCAGACTGCGATTCCATGACTACAGCTTATCAGAACATCACCCCTGCAGCTGAGTCGAGATCAGAAAAAGTGCTGAAGTAGGATTTTCAATACCTAAGTAAGCTGATGTACTTAGCTGCCAGCACTCGTTTACTCCGGGTTAGCTAGCACTTTACTTGGCCTAGAACGTGCAGACGAAGCAGCCACACACAGGAGACACTGCCGAGAGGCCGGCTGCCCTGACTCTGGCGATGGATGCCCTCCTTCCCCAGGGTGATGAGGACAGACTCCTACAATTCTCATTCACCCCGGGGCAGAATTCTTCTAGCTCCTCTATTTACTTACAAGTGAAAAACCCAAAGGATCCAAAACCCAGAACTATTTGCTGTTTACAAAACCACTCACACTGCAGGCACCAAGGGAAGCACTGGGCGCTGGGCTCCGTAAGGCAAGGAGAGGGGCCTCCTCACGCACCATTTCCTGGAGAAGTTCACACACCTCAGTGCACACGGCTCTCAAACGCCAGCTGCCTGAGGGGCTGTAACTGTAAGGCACCGTAAGGCAGACCTTTGCACATCTACCCCCAAAACACCTGGCACGAAGTCAACAGACCTTAGCCATTAAAAAAGAAATTCAACGGGGCTTCCCTGGTGGCGCAGTGCTTGAGAGTCTGCCTGCCAATGCAGGGGACACGGGTTTGAGCCCTGGTCTGGGAAGATCCCACATGCCGCGGAGCAACTAGGCCCGTGAGCCACAACTACTGAGCCTGCGCGTCTGGAGCCTGTGCTCCGCAACAAGAGAGGCCACGATAGTGAGAGGCCCGCGCACCGCGATGAAGAGTGGCCCCCGCTCGCCGCAACTAGAGAAAGCCCTCGCACAGAAACAAAGACCCAACACAGTCAGTCAGTCAGTCAGTCAGTCAGTCATAAATAAATAAATAAAATTTTTTTTTAAAAAAGAAATTTAAGCAAATATTATGTACAAAGCCACTTTCACTCTTCTTCTACAGGAGAAACTGGTAAATCAAGATGAACGAGCGAGAAGGCCTGGCTGAGTTCTGCACCCGCGGCAAGGGCACTGCGTCACGTGACCCAGCCTGGCCGACAGCCTGCAGGACCTCCCAGGCCAGGTCCTGGGCCGCCTCCGAGGGAGCCCCGCGAGGGCAGCGTCCAGCTCTCCCCAGGACAGGGCAGCAAGAGATGGGGAGAAGGTGCAGGTGGGACGGAACCAAGAGGAAAACCCCTATTAAAACAGCAAAAGAGTCAGAGACTAACAGACGTAAATCATACTTTCTTGTCCCTCTGTTTCATCTTCACGGTTCTCTGCTCCAGTGAGAACCCCAGTTCTCTGGCTGCTTCTGTGAGTTTCTCATCTATGGTTTTCAAGAGACTAGTTTTCTTTTTATCTGTTACTTCTTTAAGTTTTTTCATCAAAAATAATCTGAAAAAGAAGTAAAAGCCCTCATTAGTATGCAGGCCACTGTACTAAGCACACAGACCTTGGGAAGTTACGGGGACAGACATCAAACTCCATGCAAGGGAAAGACTGCAGAACCACCACCAGAGCCCCCCAAAATCCCGAACAGGTTCTTCAAGCAAGAGAAAAGCACTATTAATAAACAGCTGCCAGTCACAGAAACAGCAAACAAGATTTGTCTGTATTATCTCTGGAATGTCTACAACAAAGACATACAGTATTAACAAAATGAGGTTAAGCTAAGTTCCTGTCCATTGCTTGATGCTAAGATCCGGCAAACCGCCTTGGAGAAGTCTGACGTAACAGAAGAAAAGAGTGTGGAGACACCAAAAAGGATTTTCTACTTTTAAAGAGCCAGAGGACGTTTAGAATACTTAAGCATCAGCAGATTCTTTTCAATGTTACCTTCAAATGTGCATTAAGATAAATTTAAAAAATATAAAAGGAAAGCAAAACTATTTTATAAGCTGATACAAAAGCACAATTCAAAATATTTTTTAAAGGTATGTGAATAGTACAACATATTATTGCCAGTTACGGAAATAATTTTATGTTAAGAATGCTGCAGAGGGTGTGGAAAAAAGGGAACCCTCTTACACTGTTGGTGGGAATGCAAACTGGTACAGCCACTATGGAAAACAGCATGGAGGTTCCTTTAAAAACTAAAATTAGGGTCACAAGATGATCCAGCAATCCCACTCCTGGGCATATGTCTGGAGAAAACCCTAATTCGAAAAGATACTTGCACCCTTATGTTCACTGCAGCACTATTTACAATAGCCAGGACGTGGAAGCAACCTAAAAGTCCACTGACACAGGAATGGCTAAAGAATATTACTCAGCTATAAAAGAACAAAATAATGCCATTTGCAGCACATGGATGGACCTAGAGATTGTCATACTGAGTGAACTAAGTCAGATAGAGAAAGACAAATATCATATATCACTTATATGTGGAATCTAAAAAGGTACAAATGAACCTATCTACAAAACAGGAACAGAGTTAGATGTAGAAAACAAACTTATGGTTACCAGGGGGTTAAGGGGGAGGGATAAATTGGGACATTGGGACTGACATATACACACTACTATATACAAAATAGATAACTAATAAGGCCCTACTGTAGAGCACAGGGAACTCTACTCAGTACTCTGTAATGGCCTATATGGGAGAAGAATCTACAAAGGAGCGGATATATGTATATGTGTAACTGATTCACTTTGCTGTACACCTGAAACTAACACAACGTTGTAAATCAACTATACTCCAATAAAAATTAAAAAAAAAAAAAAACGACTTTTGCCATCAGAGCAAGAGTGAAAGGAAGAGCTGGACACAGTGCCCAGCTGGACACAGCTGGTCCCCCTCCTGCAGGCACTACCAGGCGCCCAGGAGGAAACCCGCTCCTGCCCACCACTAACGTTCAGCAGTTTGCTATGGGCTGGGCGCTGTGGGTGCTATTCTGATCCCCGTTTTACAGGTCAGGAAACTGAGGCACAGAGGATAATCAACTTACCCAAGCTGACAGAATTAGTGCGCGTGGATTAAAGTGCCACAGAAGCTAAGACCACCAAAATCACGGTCTCATGATTACAGCACAGCATCACAGTAAACCTCACCTTCAACCTCACCAGCCGCGTATCAAGAGGCTCTGTCTACGACAACCATATGAAGCACACCGGCGACGCCAAGGCCCCGGGGCTGCTGTCCTCACTGTGCTGTTCTCTGTCCATAGCACCCTTCCTCCCGGGAGGCTCTCGCCTTCATCAGGCCCACGGGAAACACCCGCTCAGAAGACGTCCACCTCTCCTGACGGCCCTCGGTACTGGTCTTCTCTTCCTTACTACATTATAGGACCACTTCCTTTCCAGTTTATTAAGCTTTTGTCTCTCAGGTTCAAACCTGCTCTCCAATACTCTGCTGCAGTGTGCACACGGAAACAGCCAGAACGTTCTGTGCTGTCCCATTAAACCTAATGGGAGACTGTGAGCCTTGAGTGAGTCCTGCAGTCTGGGTCATGCAGAAAACACTGGCTCACTAAGTTATGCACATCTCCCAAAGACTGACCCCTTTCACTGTATCTGATTTACTCCATTCTATCACAATATGAAAAAACCACATTTGTTAATAGTACCACCAACCTCGTTAGCGAAGTCTTCAGAAGGTGAGAAGCTGTCAAGCTCACAAGGGTGGTCACAACTGACCCCAATTCTAACGTTTGCTTTTGAAATCTTAAATTTTAACACTGGCAACAAACACAGTCAGCTGTTTTCACCGGTTCGTTTGAGACAACGCCGGCCAAACACATGTCAGAGTAGCCAGTGTCTGCCAGCCTCTCTTCAGCAAAGTGGAAGAAAGCTGGGCTCACAACTCGGCCTCACAAGACCTTTTTCCT
The DNA here is from genome assembly GCF_009873245.2 of Balaenoptera musculus. Lineage (NCBI taxonomy): Eukaryota > Metazoa > Chordata > Mammalia > Artiodactyla > Balaenopteridae > Balaenoptera > Balaenoptera musculus. Next base: position 2,583,122 of record NC_045790.1, read on the forward strand.
CGAGACAAACCCTAACACCTAAGTGTGCGGAAGTGCCTTTTCCGTACCCCCCCTCCCGTCACACAGGACGTTAAGAAGACACGTGCCCAGCGGCAGGGATCCGATCCGCCTTTACTGTGTCATCACGGACCTCCGCAGTGACACCCGCGTCCCGCCCCAGCTGTGATAACCCACCAGGCCCACTGCCCCGAGCCCGTCGCGGCGCCAGCAGGGCTTCCCGCCTCCACCTTTGTGCTGTTGGTGTGAGAACGACTGTCATCACCCAGAGTTTGCAGCTCACAGGCCTCCTGGGAAGTGGGCAGGCACCCCTGGGGGGCCACACCCCACTGTTTGATAGCTGCTGTTAATGGTTTTAAACGAGACTACACGTCAGAACCTCCTGGGTTCCTGGTTGAAAGTGCCCAGGACAGCAACGCAGGGTGGCAGAGAATACTGGGGGGTGCAGACAAGAGGAAAAGAGACTATTTAGCAGCGCGTCTCGACCCAAGCGCTGATATCCTGCCTACACGTACTCTTGTACTACGCACCAAGTGTTTTAAATGGTCTTTGGGCCCGTACAAAGGAAGCGTTCATTAAATGTTAGTTAAAATGAATGTTCATTCACTTACAACGTTCATTTGAAATGAATTTTTTAAACTTAAGAATTAAAATTATAGATGTACAGGTTTGAGATTTCTAAGTATATCCACACTTAAATACGCCTGGAACATGTATTTTTAAAGAACGTTCCCGAGTCCTGCTCTAGACATGCAGAAGTGGAGCTGAGGTGAAGCTCTTAACCACAGGCCAGGGAGCCTTCCATGTGTAGTCAGGTTTGAAACCATTAACTAAACAGCAGTGGTCAAATAGTGGTCTGTGGACCCCAGGGACCCCTGAGACCTTTTAGGAGGTATGTGAGGTCCAAACTATTGCTACAATTATTTTAGGGAAAAGAACAGAATAAAAAGAAAATCATTCCTAATTTTGTTGTCCAAAGGTAAGTATTTTAAAACTTTCAATCTATCTAGATTTCTCTCCATGTGCATTAGAGGATGTGAAAAGGGAACCGTTCCACACTGTTCTGTTATTTGACCTCTTCACATAATGCATCAACTCCTTCCCAAAACAACAGATCAATATCCTGGTGTTACACTTTATGGACATTTTCTATTTAGTTACCTAATTTTCTCTAACTGCTGGATATGTATGTTTTTTCTAATTTTTCCTTTTTATAAATAATCTGAAATATACACAGATATTTATGTGTACCCATCCAAAATTTCTTCAGATAAATAGCTAGAAATGGAATCACTGATTTAAGGTATAGCATATTAGCTGGCAATGTTCATTATCTGTTAAGAAATCTTTGAAAAAATATTTAAACAACCTTATTCCAACTGCTTTCCACAAACGTCTTACCAATTAACACGTCAGAAAGGTTTCTTCTACCCTAACCATCCTTGGGTATTACCATTCTTTAATCTTTACTCATCTCTGCTAGCTGAATTTGCATTTCTTTGGCTACTATTAAATCTTACACAAAGAGAACTAGTTTCCCTGGGCATAAAAATAATTTGTGTATAACAAACGGTCTGCCTTAAAAGACATTACTGAGGCTGATATAGAAATTGTTTTGATTAGCTGATTTAAGTAAAGTCTCAAAAAAGTATACTATATATACTGTAACACTTGAAAGTATTATAACCTTTTTACCTTTATGTTTGAGATAAATTATTGGAGGTGCAAAACATTTTTTGTGTGAAATAGCATTAGGTACTCAAATATACTCACTTGCTGGTCTTCACCTAAGTTATAAATCACCAATGTATTTTTGTTTTCTATTTCCTTTTCTGTATTCTCCAATAAGCTAAAAAAATACCAGAACGATCTTGCATTATTTTTGATAACAACTGTATCTTTCTTTTTTTTTTTTTGTAAGACCACTAGGACTAATGAAAACTTAGTTGTTTTTGCTGTCAGAGTGTTTGTGGAATGATTCACCAAGCATCTACAAGGCAGGTGCTGTGCACAAGAAAAAGCCTCTGCCCTCATGAACTTACACATTAGTGCAAGAGACAGACAATAAGGAAATAACTATAGTTGTTTCCAATAAAGACAGCACCAATTTAAATTCAACAATAAATCTGAAGGGTGTAAAGAACTATAAATTATAGACAGCAAGCAACGTTTTCTATAAATTTCAGTTATCAGAAGAGAAAAAAGAGCCTTTCTGGGACATCTCCCACGCCCTTTAGATACACCAGTATGCACACAGCAGCCCAGCAGGTGCACTGATCTACTTAGTTTCAGTTCTGTTTACTGCAAATTTGTGCTATTAAATCACAGGGAATGAAAGTCTTCTTAAAAAGTAGGGTAGCGACTTCCCTAAGTGGCACAGTGGTTAAGAATCCGCCTGCCAGTGCAGGGGACACGGGTTCAAGCCCTGGTCCGGGAAGATTCCACATGCCGCGAAGCAACTAAGCCCATGCGCCACAACTACTGAGCCTGCGCTCTAGAGCCCATGAGCCACAACTACTGAAGCCTGCATGCCACAACTACTGAGCCTGCGCTCTACAGCCCGCGAGCCACAACTACTTAAGCCTGTGTGCCACAACTACTGAAGCCCACACTCCACAACTAATGAGCCTGCACGCCACAACTACTTAAGCCCACACGCCACAACTACTTAAGCCCGCACGCCACAACTACTGAGCCTGCGCTCTAGAGCCCGTGAGCCACAACTACTGAAGCCTGCACACCTAGAGCCCATGCTCCGCAACAAGAGAAGCCACCGCAGTGAAGAGTAGCCCCCGCTTGACACAACTGGAGAAAGCCTGCGTGCAGCAAGGAAGACCCAACGCAGCCAAAAACAAATCAATCAATCAAGTAATTAAAAAAAAAAAAGGGTAAAGAGGTCACGCAAAACATGGTCTACTTATTTTGCCCAAGGTGATGAAGGTGCTATCTTCATTTTATTAGCGTGCCCACGGCCCAGCTGCCGCGGCGGCTCGGATGGTGTCTGTGTCCGCGCACCGCGGGCGGCTCCCTGGCTGGGCTCTGAGCCGCCCCGGCGCTGCCGCACCGCCCGCCCTGCGCTTCAGCTCGCGCTGCGGGCGGGGCCGATGCCCCACCCGGCTGCAGACGCGGGGCCCTGACCCCGTGGGGGCGGGTGTGGAGGTCCAGCTCTGGCCCCACCCGCGCACGCAGAGGTCTCAGCCTCCCGGCGGGAGGGGCGGCGGGCAGGGCGCCCTCTCACCGGCGCAGGTCCTGCCAGACAACGCGGTCCCGGAGCACTCGTGCGGCCGCAGCTGGCGCTCTGGCGGGGAGCCCCCTGCGATGTGCCCACCGTGGCTTCACCGCACTCAACCTTCCGTCTCAACCACATACCACGGGTTCTCAGAACGAACTCTTCAAGACTGTGTTTGACCTAAGATGCCTAAAAAATCTTTTGAGTTTGCCATGGGACAAACAAGGTCAAGATTAAGTAGTATTTTCATTAAATAATTAGTTATAAAAGAGGTCTGTTTGGCGAAAAGTTGAAGTGTGGATAAGATGCCTGCAAAAGTCATGTAAATGATCTCCAGGTATCTAGAAATTTTTGGTTACCTCATTTGCCCTCAAAGACGGACTGATACAGTACAAAAACTGTAAACCAATATAAATAGGAGACATACTGAAATAAAACATTTTCTTACTTGACTGCAGCAAACACATTATCTCCATTTTGAACAATTATACAATTTTTCTTTGCTTCATTTGTACCGACAAATACAGGAAGTTCATCAGGCGAATCCCTGTTTAAGCAAAAGATATTAAAAATTTAGCTGCCCATAATTCGTATTATCAGAAAAGTAGAATTTTAGGTCTATAAACAACAAATTATATCTGCATGTTTTAAAAAATTGCCAATGAATTTGCCAGGTTTAAGCTCTAGGTTTCTTAGGAATATCTATGACAAATCTTATTTATATAAATAACAGAACATAAAATTAAGATTCTTAGGACCTAGTTATTTTTATACCTGAATACAAAGAAAGAGGTAATAAAGCTTGTCAAAAGAAGGCGAAATTATACACAATCATCTCTACCCCAGTTTAATAGTCTGTGAAAAAAAGAAAGGTGGAGAAACCAAAAGAAACAGGGCAGAAAGGATCACAAAGCATTGGCAGTGAAAGGAGCGGGTTCACATCCACAACCAAACCCCCTCACTCTACGACTGCGGAAACCGACAGAGAGACGAAGCGACTCGGCCGCGGCCCCGGGGGGGCGGCAGGAAACCAGCAGACCCAGGCGCCCCCGCTCCCAGCCCCGCGCGCCCACGGCTCCCCGGCCCCCCGCACACCTCCTCCACGTCCTCTCCTCCTCGCCCGGCCGTCAGCGACAGCGCCGCTCCCAGTGGAGGAGCCACCCCCCACCCCCAGCTCCACTTCCAACAGCCTAAGCTTCCTGCATGTATCATTTCACCCTCCGAACGTTCCCGTTAGGCGTGTCTCGTGATCACAGGACAGGAAACTGAGTCGCAGAAAGTCACAGGCACTAAAAGGCGGGCACAGGGTCAGCCAGGCAATAAGTAGGAGGACCAGCCTGCCTCCAAAGCGCGTTCTTAATTCTATGGCCCCTGGAAGCACAGGGCCAAGTTAAGTCACAGCAGCTGCTCTAAATTACCTTTCCTAGGCTAAAAGAGCTTTTCTGAACTCAAAAGGAAAAAAAAAGTTTGTAACTACAGAGGAAAAGCTGGAGAGGTTCAGCCTAACGAGTTCACCCATCCCAGGTTAGGTTAGTAGGTTAGAACGGCAGACAGCCTGTGTACCCACCAGGAGAGGGTACACATCCTTCACCTTGGGTGAAGCCAGTGAACATCTGCTTACACTCGTTACAGGGACAGTAACTGTATTTTAGGAGAAGAAAAGACCCTTTACCTGAAATACCCCATGTGGAACTCAGTTTTACAATCTCCAATAATAATGGTCTGGAACTCAGGAGGATCATAGTAAAATCTCCAGTGAAGGTTAAAATTCAGGCTTGCTGACTTTTTCTTCATTTTATGTTTTCCGGCAAGGATATCATAAGGACCCACTAATCGAAGTCCAAGGCTTGCAGAAAGTGAATCTATAAATTAAATATGTTTATTTAGACAGTGCCTTTCTGGAGGCAGATAGGAAATACTGCCTTTCATTCAGAAAATATTTCTAGGCAGTTGTCTTAAAAAAGAGCTTCTAAAGGAAAAGAAAGAAGTCTTTAGTTACATGTGAAGATGTTAGTTGTAAATACTCAATGGAAAAGAAATCAGAGCAATGAAGATGTGGCACTTACATTTAGGATTTCCTCTTAACTTTACCACTGATGACATTTCAAACATTCCTGCTGTTTCTTATTTTGGCCAAAACAAGACTGTTTTGTGTTCCTATGTGCTGCAAACCTTTACCTTGTCTCATTACTATGTTGCTGTCGGCCTCAAATATTTGTAGCACATCCAGACCAAGGGAGAGGCAACAGACAGCACATGAGGACGAATAATTTAACTAAAAATGTGTTTAATGAAAGTATTTCCTTCCCCTTCCCTCCACCTCAGCTAATTATCACTCTCGACTCGTTGCCTCCTTGACCACCCATCTGGCTCACCCTAATCTTGGATGAGCCCAGCTTCTTTTTCCATCCACAGATCAGTCATCAAGTCTGTTCAAATGTACACGTTTACGGCATCAGATGGGCCTTCGTGCTTCTCTAAGAGGGAGGCAAGCACTTCAGGCAGGACCTGGATATGCAAGGAGGTGAGGATGGAGAGAGGAAGAAAATTCTTGGAAGAGGTAACAATGTGAAAAAAAAGCATGGGGACAGTTTAATTTCCCCCCTCTACAAACAGATATAAATATATAGATGTTTTAAAGGGAGGTCATGCTGTTTTGGTGTTTTTTTGTTCTTCATCCTGTCCTCATTTAAATCTTCTGAATAGTTTCCCGTGCTACTAAATGCTTCTTTAATATGTCTACTCTACCATTGCCAGGCATTTACTGTTTCTTTTTTATTCTAAACAATGCTTCAGTGAAGATCTTTGCTAACACATGTTTGTACACATCCATGAGTACTTTTAGAGAAGTTGCTGCATGGTTGCAGTGTTCTGATATACTGCCAAAATTCAGTTATCTCCCAGTACACATTTTCGTCAGCAGTCTCTGGGACTGCTTCCCCCCACCTCATGTGAAGACATTTATAAACAGTACAAAGGGGTAACAATGAAAAGTAACTGTTACAACATTATCAGTTTTTAGTGTACCTTTTCAGAGATAGTATACGCACATAGGAAGTATGTAGGGATCTGTGTGTGTGTGTGTGTGTGTGTATTCTTGACCTAAAAATACTAACGGTAGCATATGCTACACACTCTCCTTTTTTCGTTTGAAATATTCCAGGCATGATACTTTGTCATCGCTTAAAACTCTGCCTGAGGGCTTCCCTGGTGGCGCAGTGGTTGAGAATCCTCCTGCCAATGCAGGGGACACGGGTTTGAGCCCTGGTCCGGGAAGATCCCACATGCTGCCGAGCAGCTGGGCCCGTGAGCCACAACTACTGAGCCTGCGCGTCTGGAGCCTGTGCTCCGCAACAAGAGAGGCCGCGATAGTGAGAGGCCCGCGCACCGCGATGAAGAGTGGCCCCCACTCGCCGCAACTAGAGAAAGCCCTCGCACAGAAACGAAGACCCAACACAGCCAAAAATAAATAAATAAATTAATTAATTTAAAAAAAAAGGAAGAAAAACTCTGCCTGATTCTTTTAAAACTATATATGTCCACTGAAAGATGTGTAACTGATGAGCATTTAAGCCATTTTCTGCTTTCTGTTTCAGTATCATTTAACATAGTTTGGGTTCACCTAACCCTTACGACAAGTTCCTAGGAGCTGCACTGCTAAGTCACACTAAAAGTCCTGGAACACACAGAAGTATATGCTTGTTTTCTTTCAAACTCTCATCAAAGCATGTTGTGGAATGATGTACCTTTGCTAGTATAGCATTTTATTTCTCTCATTTGAAACACCTTTGGAAAAGTTCCTTTTCCATGAACTGTTTAGCTCCTGGGTCCAGTTTCCTACTGTCTTTTCCACTGGCAGAAGCCAGAGAAAGATTCTGGAGCAACTCACCAGCTGGCTGTTCAGGAGCAAGTCCTTCACAGAACGTCCAGAAGTGATAGAAATCTTCAGGCAGAGAAAGCCTGTAATGACTTTCTACTTCTTTTCGAAGGTCACTGGGCACGTCAGCTTCACAGCATTTACCCTTCTTCACGGCGACTGCTTTTTCACACTGAAAATCCGCACACAAAACTTTGTTTCTCCCAAAGTAATTTCAGCAACTTGGACTGCTTAATTATATTGCTCATTTTTGTTCTCCCCAACTCTATGTGTTTCCTTTAAAACTCTATAAATGGTATTTGAGTAAAATCTGGGGATTCTTTTGGGTGAGGAAAAAAAGGAAAGAACAGTTTATAATACATAGGTGTCAAGAGGGACACACACAGCAACTCTTTAAACATATTTCCCTAAGAAAATGGAAATGCAGAAAACAAAAAACCAAAAAGTATAAAAGAAAAGGTAAACAGCAGGAAAAGAGGAATAAGAAAATGGCAGGTTTTGCCCTGTTTTGGTAAACAGGATGTCATCATGCCTTTCCTTTAAATAGACTCAGTGACCACACCAGAAGCAAATTGACAGAAATAACTGGATGCAAGGGGATTTACCGGTTAAAACAATGCTTTCAGAAAAGGTCGTTTAAGGCCAGACCAGGTTGTAAAACTCAGCTCCAGCAGCTCTGCAGTACAGGTTCATTCTGTACGTATGCTAGGCTTTAGGATGCTTATGACATCTGTGACCTGTTCCCACAAAGACAAAACGCTTGGCTGGAGGGCACGCATCTTCAGTCTTGGGAGCGGCCGTGCGTGTTGTTCTTTCTGGGAACCTGGATCCTTTCCTTCCTGTCTTTTCTTCCCATCTACCAGTACATCAGTGCTGCCCAACCCGGAGGTATTCTGCCCCCAAGGGGACACGTTGAGCAGTATCTGGAGACCTTGTCGGTTGTACAAACTTGGGTGTGCGTGTGTGTGCTGCTGGCGTTCAGTGGGCAGAGGCCAGGGCTGCTGCTAACGTCCTACAGTGCACAGGAGAGGCCCCTTAACAAACACCTATCTGGCCCCGATGTCCACAGGGGTCACGACTGAGAAATTCTAACCTGATGTTTCTCATATTTACATTCTTCCAGCAGGCTCGAGTTTGTTGATGTTATTTTGGGTATTGTTCAAAGTCTGCAAAGTGTATTTATGAACCAGATGACATATACAAGAATGTTCTTGATGGCATTGTTTTACGAGTGGAAAACAGGACAAATGAAAATGCCTATTGCCAGGAGAATGGTTACAGGACTTTCAAACAATGGAATATTACGCTTAGTGAAAAGGAAATAGAGCCACACACAGTACGGATCAATCTTAATAATATAATGCTGCATGAAGAAAAAAGTCCCTGAAGATTATATGCAGCATGACAGCCTTTTTATGAAGTTCAAAAAATACTGTTCAGGCATAAACTCATGGGTGATAAAGCCATAAAAAGAAGACAGAGGAAAACAAACAGTTCAGGATCGTAGCTACACCGAATGGAGTCGACAGGAAGGAGTCAGGCAGAAAGGACAGGTGAGCAACGTGAAGATGGAGAGCCACGGTCAGCCTTTCAGTGCTTGGCCTGGGCAATGGCCTCACAGGTGTTTGTTCTGTTATTAAACAAATAAGGTAAAACAGGACCATGACCAAGAATAACAGTGTATCACGCCAAGGATTATAACATGTCTATCTGAGGTCATAAAAAATTAAATTGAACAAAAAGGCTGTTCAAATATGGATCCAAAAATTGATGGTGATAATAGCAAACAGTAATAAACATAACAGTAAAAACAATAAGTAATAACTACTTGTTATGCACTTACTACGGTGCCAAGCCACTGTGCTAAACTCCTTCTATGGATTAACTCATTTAGTCCTCAGAAGTTCCTTATGAGCTAGATTCTATTATCCACATTCTACAGACAAGGAAACTGAGGTTAGGTGACTTCCCCTGGGTCCCTAACTAGAAAGTGGGAGAAGAGGCATTTAACCCCAGGTGGGCTGGCCCCCCAGCAGATCCAACCACTTCATGCTGTCTCTCCAACTGCAAACACACAACAGCAGGAGCATGTCACGTCCTGACCCAGCCTCCTCTCTGTGTGTATGCCCGCCTTTGGTGAGACTTCCAAAGACTGGCTCAAACTTAAGATGTCAGAAAGAACAGCCTTAAATCTACCCTGCTGAAAGGCAGTGATGCATAATGGTTAGGCTGCCCTGGTTGATTCTTGACTCTTCCCATTTCCAGCTCTGTCACCTTGGGCAAGTTACCTAACCTCTCTGTGCCGTTCTCTCAACTACAAAAAAAGGCCCATGTAGTACCTCTATCATAGGGTTGTTACAAAGAATAAATTATTTGTAAAAATACACAGAACAGTGCTAGCACAGAATACATAAATGCTGGCTATTACTGTTGGCCATAGTCTCTGTAGACGCATAGTAATTTTTGATGCTTTATCTCTAAGACTAACACTCTGTCAAAGTAGTTCATTGCCCCTGCCTGAGCTCACACGCTAGCTGCATCCCCAAATCCCTAATAACTAGAGTTTAGGACGGCTGTGCCCTTCAGGGGCTGCCCTTATCCTTTACCCTTCTGTTCCTGGAGAGCGGGACCGGGGTAGAGAACGCGGCCGTCCTGCACCGTCTCACCCCACCCAGCTGACAGCGCAGCCAGAAGGAGTTTTGGAAACCTTTACTTCTTTCCTGCCTGACTCCCTGCTGCTCTTGCAGTGGTGACAGGACGTGTGAGGTCGCAAGAAAGCCTGAGCCGACGCCCCTCCGTGGTCAGCGCCCCTCCGTCCCCACCCCGGCCTCCCCGCGGCCGAGCTCGGCGCTGCCCCCGGCCACCCCTCCGCCGCGTCTCCCGCCTTCGGGGACGCCCTCCTTCCGGGCCGTCCGCGACTCTTTCTACGCTCGGCGGGGCCGGCCGGACCAGAGGGCTGGGGGAGCGTGGTGTGGGGGGACCGGGCTGAGTCAACCCGCCCCCCGGGTGAGGGCCCCTGACTGCGCCAACCCGACCCCGGGGGAACCCCGGGCTGTAACCCACCCCGGGTCCGCCCCGGGGGGACCCAAGGACGCGAGGCGCCGCTCTCCGCTCCGCCTGGGGGCAAACGCGCCGCGCCGCCCTCGGACCCGCGGCCGTCCTCGGCCCTCCCCGCGGTACCTGCGGCCCATCCCCGCCGGGCCTGCGCTTCCCGCCGCCGCCCACCATCCTGTAGCCGCTGCTGGAAGAATCCCGTCCCGCCGAGAGCCCGAGCGCCGCCGACTGCTTCCGGTTCAAGGGCGACCAATCGCCTCTCCGCGCCGCGGCGCACACAAATATAGGGAAGGCCCCGCCCCCAGAACAGAGCGCGCGGCCGAGGCCCCGCCCACCCGGCTCGCCGGGCAGGTGTGCCCTCCGTCCGCGCGTGCGCATCCCGCGGGGTGATCCGCCTGAGCTTCTCCGGGGGCACATGGACCCCGGCCCAGACTCGGACACGGCGGAGGTCTGCTTCCTCCCCAGGCCTTCACTGGGTCAAGGCCGGTGCTCCTTCGTCTATATTTGTTTAAAAGATTCCTCTTTCTGTCCCGCCGCTACCGCGTTTTTCTTGCCCAGCACTGATTCATCTTCAATGGTTTGGAATCACACAATTTCTGTCCACCCAAGCTTTTGTTTTACTTCACTGAGTCGGTCTTAAATAAGATCCTCTTGAGATTTGTATCTTTGAAAGGTATTCTTTTTTGTTAATAAAAGTTTGTCAGTAAGACAAACTAAAGTCTGCCTAGAATTAAGCTACAGTGTGTCCGTAGATTTGTATAAAATTGTTGACCTTGCTAGGGGAAAAGATAATATTTCTTTGGATTATTTTTTTTTTTTTTGCCAAATTTGGGGTAGTACAATTATCACCACCATACTTTAAAATAGATATTTTTGTTGGTGATGGTGCTGGTGGACTTCTGAAGGAAAATTCTCTATATGAAAACAGGGGAATTGACAAGTAAAATCAGTGAAATGTTTAAGATCGCATAGTTGAAGGCTCTCAGACTCAATAAAACGCTAAAATAGAAAAGGATGCTAATCACAGTACAGACTGAGAAAACACACACTGCAAAAATAGTAGCTACCAAACGAATATCTTTTTTAGAGCTAAAAGTCACTGGGATTACTATTTAGGGTTAGACTGTTAGTAAACATGGATTAATAAAAGACAATGAAAATGGAATCAGAATTCCTCAAGAGTGATTGATTCTAGGATTCAGCTAACTTTAAGCTCCTGATCCAAGATAAGATTTTAAAAGGAATATTTATTTCCAATCTTTTTCATGCTTTCAAGACAATAGACGTCACATCTGGCCTCTGGAATAAACACCTCTTTCTGCATTTGTTATGAGAGCTGCTGCAAATTAAAGACAAGACGGGATGCACTTGGAATTCCAGGTCCTGGGGTGAAACCAGACCCCTACTGAAGCAGTATGAGGCTCTGGATGTGGGAACCATTAACACTACCAATCAGGAATGAGCCCCTGACAAGGCACTGCCCACCCCTGGAGGGTAGCACCAGCATTGAGAAGGCCCAGAGCCCCTAGGGCATTCAGGTTCCTAGCCTGTCCTGGCAGAAAGGACTTCTTGTAGGGACTGTTGATCGTGAGGGACCTAATTAGGGAAACCCAGGTGATTGTGTTAAACCCAGAGGACAGGGAGAGGTGGGAAGGGTCCATTTTTGTCTAAGTTGCCAGATCAAAAGTCAGAGGCAGCTTCAGACAGAGCTGGTCCCAGGTGGTTGCTACACTGATGGACTGCAGATGAGCTGTCGAATTCATCTTTTTTTAAATGTAAAATCCTTGATGCAATCCACTTCAGTTTTTTGTTGTTGTTGTTCTGTGTGTGTGTGCTTTGTTTTTTTTTGGCTGCGCTGGGTCTTCCTCGCTGCGTGTGGGCTTTCTCTAGTTGTGGTGAGCGGGGGCTACTCTTCGTTGTGGTGCACAGGCTTCTCATAGCGATGGCTTCTCTTGCTGTGGAGCACGGGCTCTAGGCACACGGACTCAGTAGTGGTGGCGCACGGGCTTAGTTGCCCCGCGGCATGTGGGATCTTCCCGGAACAGGGCTCGAACCTGTGTCCCCTGCATTGGCAGGCGGATTCTTAACCGCTGGACCACCAGGGAAGTCCTTGAGTTAATCTTTGATACTGTATGCTGACCCTATCTGTGACCACTGGACCCTAGCAAAGTACCAACTAAACAGTGACTAAACTCTGCCTGGTCTGACCCTGTGACCACTGGACCCTGGCAGACTACCAACTAAACAGTGACTAAACTCTGCCTGTTCTGTCCAGCTATGCTTAATCCAGATCAGTAGCCCTGGGACCATTTATCCTTTAGTTAGCACTAGGAGGATGATCCAAACGCCTCTTAAAAAGGCTTCACAGATGCCTGAGGCTTCACATTTACACTGGATTACAGGTCCAGCTGATGCACCAATCCACTTTTTCTCTACTACAATGTCGTGGAATCTAGCTCCAAGCACAAAGTGGCACATCATGGGTTCTCAATAAATATTAATTGACTGGCTGACCTCCGTTAGCAAACAGCCATCACCGCCGTTAAACAGTGACCCTTCCTTCCATCCGTTTAGTCATTCACTCATTCGAAACATTTATCAAGTGCCAGTTACGGATCAGAACTGTGTTAGGCACTGGAAAAGCCAAGACGATGCAGGTGGTGTGTTCCAGGAGCTCACAGGCGACTGAAGTGCCCTGGAGACATGGAGAATCCTGTATCCACGTAAACAGGTAGAAGCATCACGTTGTCTTTATCACACTCCAGTCTTCCAGATGTCTTGCTCCAGATCAGCCTCCTTCAAAGAACTGCTCTAATCATTTGTATTCTTAGAAGATCACAGAGTTGATCAGACCTAAAATTCTGAGCAAGTAGTGTTATTACCAGGAAATGACAAATGACACAGCAGCAAAGGGCAGTACTGATGAGTACTTGATTAGGGGACCAAGCTCAGTTGAAACAAGGACTTCACCTGGTGATGTTACGGGGGGCGGGGCATCAAAAGCAGTAGCCAAGACCAAGAATGAGGAAAACAGCCAAGGAAACAGGAGATGGGAGCTTGGGGAGCAGTTACTGCAAGGATGCAACCGAATTATGCTGAGTAATATCTGTCTTGGATGAGGTCATTCTCCTTACCCTCCAATTTTATTTTTTAATTTCTAAATATAAAGTTGTAATATACATTAATTTTAGAAAGTCTGAATAGTATGGAAAAATACAGAAATTATCATATCCCACCACCTAGAAGCAGCCTCAGCTAAGATTTAGTATAGTATTTTCCTACTTGTTTCTTTTTTTAAATAATTGAGATAATACTGCTCTTAAATTTTTATAACTTGCTCTAAAAAAATAAAGCTTCACAAAAAACATTAATACTTCATAAATATTTCAATGGCTACATAAATATGCCATTGGACAAATGTTTAATAAGATAATGAACTTTTCTCTTAGTAATAAGTTTTCACTATTTTTCCTAACTTTTTGTTGCTATGCATAACTCTATGTGCAACATCTTACATTTTGGAATATTACCTCAGTGTGGCTCCTCAGAAGGATCGCTAGATCCCAAGACGTGAAAAACTTAGAGTCATGACACATGTTGCAAATTGCTTTCTAAGTAAAGCAGTTTGAAATTAGAGCAAAAAACGTTTTGTCATTTAGAAGTAGTATGTGAGACTGCTCTTTTCAAAACAGCATTGGGCATTCTCGTTAAAAATAATCTTTGCGGGCTTCCCTGGTGGTGCAGTGGTGGAGAATCTGCCTGCCAATGCAGGGGACACGGGTTCGAGCCCTGGTCTGGGAAGATCCCACATGTCGCGGAGCGACTGGGCCCGTGAGCCACAATTGCTGAGCCTGCGCATCTGGAGCCTGTGCTCCGCAATGGGAGGGGCCGCGATAGTGAGAGGCCCACGCACCGCGATGAAGAGTGGCCCCCACTCGCCGCAACTAGAGAAAGCCCTCGCACAGAAACGAAGACCCAATTAATTAAATAAATTAATTTAAAAAAATAATAATCTTTGCTAATTGTTTTGTATTTCTTTTGAAGTTAAACAGCAAAGATGGTAGCTATTGACCAAAAGTTTGTGCTCACTTTTTTTAAAACATAAATTTATTTATTTTTGGCTGCGTTGGGTCTTCGTTTCCGCGCGAGGGCTTTCTCTAGTTGCGGCGAGCGGGGGCTACTCTTGGTTGCGGTGCACGGGCTTCTCACTGCAGTGGCTTCTCTTGTTGCGGAGCACGGGCTCTAGGCACACAGGCTTCAGTAGCTGTGGCACACGGGCTCAGCAGTTGTGGCACACAGGCTTAGTTGCTCCGCAGCACGTGGGACCTTCCCGGACCAGGGCTCGAACTCACATCCCCTGCGTTGGCAGGCGGATTCTTAACCACTGCGCCACCAGAGAAGCCCTCTCACCTTTCCTTAGCGTGAGTTTGTACTAGGAAGGAGGCGGTGGTCCAGCCAGGGACTATTTCCCAGTCCCTCCTGCATCCCCGTGTGTCCAGTGACGCAGTGTTGCTGATGGACTGTGGGCAGAAGAGATGCGTGTCACGTCCAGGCCGGGTTTTCTCAGGAAGCATGTGTGCCTTCTCCACTTACTCTTCCCCTGCTGGGTGGCTGAAAAGGGCCCTGTGGCCCCAGGGGATGGCAGAGCCGCAAGGTAGAAGAACCTGGATGCCTCAGTCATCATGGGAGGAAAGCCACTGACAGCTAAGCACAGCTGAATTGACTGGACTGCTTCATGAGCAAGAAATAAATGTTTATTACATTAACTCACGGAAATGTTGGCAGTCACCTGTTACAGTAGCTAGCTTTATCCTCTCCAACATCGGTATCCACATAAAAGATGATCACACAGAGGGAACACCAAGTGCTCCTTTTCTTTCATTTTAACTGTAGAAGCCATATATACATGTCACAATGAACATGAAAAATGCATTACCTAAAAATTAGGAATGAAATTGATGTCTAACACAACCACACTTTCAACCATTCATCTATCCAACCAGGCAATCATTTAACAAATATTAGGGGTCACACATGTGTAAGACACTGAGAACTGGTTTCTGTGATTTCCTGCACATCCAGATGACCCCCAAATGACCTAGGCACTGGGTACCATCCCACTGAGAGCCGGTGGCAGTCCACCCCACACAGACATATCAGGAGCACTTCCGTTAGGAAGGAGGTGAGATTTCGAGGTCGTGCAGCTCACGCACCCAAGGACAGTTTTGGGGAAGAGGGTCCACAGGCTGGATTGAACCAGGAACATATTGGTTATCAGGGTGGTCCGCGGAAGCTCTGAGACCAGAGAGAAGAGAAAGCATCCTTGGGAAGAGCCAAGATAGGGAGATATGAAAAGTCAGGTGGGAAGTGGTCTTTGCGTTGTGCCGCAGATGCGTGAGCAGACCCTCCGGTGCTTCTCGGCAGGCAGGACAGCGGGCCCTTTCTGTTCCTTGACGAGGAGTGGCGTCCAATAGGTCAAGTTCAGAACAGTATTTTTTTCCTGTTATTACTTTCTGGTTTTGAGCTGTATCTTGGATAAACTGAGGCCCGCTGTCTTGGTTTGTTTTGCCTTTGCCCCCCCCCACCCCCCGCAAGTTCATGTCCTTCTGGTATGTCATCAACTCAAAAGTCTCAGTCCAAAGTCTCCTCTAAACACCATCGAAAGCAGATGTGGGGGAGACTCCAATTCCTCTCCAGCCGTGAATCTCTGGTTCCAAAACACTGGTGAGGCAGGCATAGTACAGACAGAGGAAGGACAGAGTGCCCAGCACCTCCAAAATCCAACAGGGCAAGGGTGGATCACACCTCAAGGTTCAGGAATAACCTTGGGCTCGGTGTTCTGGCCTCTGGCCCACCTCGCAGAGGTTCTGCCTTCCAGACACACTGGGATGGGGATTCTGGAGCCCCTCTTTGGAGGGCTCTAGAGGGCCTGCCCCGGGGGCTTTGCTGGGTGGGAGCCCAGGCATGTGGCTGTCTCCATGGGAACTCACCACACCACAGCTGAGTCCACTGGCTTCCCTCTGCTGTCCTGCTGGGCATGGCCCTAGCGGGGGCTCTCGACACGGGCCCCACTCCCCCTGCGGTTCTCTGCCTGGACCTGAGGCTCTTGGGGGCATCCTTTGAAGTCAGGGAGGAGGCAGCTACGTCCCCACAGCTTTGCTCCACCAGGGGGGCGATGGAGTGCAGGGTGTGGGGCAGAGCCCCTCCTTTGAAATCGGTTGTCCCCAGCCCCTTGCTCTCAGGGCCTGTGATGGGAGGGGCAGGTCTGATTCTCACAAGAATTGATTAACAATTCCATCTTTGTCATGTCTCTCTTCTTGCATTTTATTATAAGCAGCCAAGAGGCATCAGGCGATTTCTCTGACACTTTGAAATTTTCTCAGCCAAATATCCAGTTTCACCCCTCGAAAGCGTACCTTCCACAAAACCCTCGGAGGTGAGCATAATTCCTCTAAGCTCGTTGCTACTTTGTAACAAGGTTGGCCTCTCCTCCATCACTCACTCAGCTGTTTGCCATTTCCATCTGTGATCTCATCAGAATGGGCTTCGTTGTCCATATTCCCACCAAGACTCTGTTCAGGATTCCTTAGGTATTCTCGAAAACACTGAGGCCTTCTCTAGAAGTCTATTCTTTTCTTTCTGGTCTCTGACCAGAATCGCCCTTCGTGGTCTGTTCGTGGCAACTGGGCTTCTTCCAGCAGGAACCTCAAAGCCCTTCCAGCCTCTCACCATTACCCCCTTCCAAAGCGTCTTCCACATTTTTATGCATTTGTTACAGCGGCATCCTACTCTCGGTACCAACGTCTGCCTTAGTCCGTTAGGGCTGCTATAACAAAAGCCCACGAACTGGTGGCTTATACACAACAGACATTTATTCCTGTAGTTCTGGAGGCTGTGAGTCCGAGATCATGGCGCTGGTAGATTCCGTGTCTGCTGAGGACCTTCCTCCTAGCTGACGGCTGTCTTTCCACTGTACCTGTACCCGCATCGGCAGTAGGGGCGAGGGAGCTCTGTGGGGTCGCTTTCGTAAGGGCACTAATTCCCTCATAAGGGCTCTGCCCTCATGACCTCATCCCCTCCCAAAGGCTCCACCTCCTCACACCATCACAATGGGCGTTAGATTTTTAGCATATGAATTTGCGGGGGGGACACAATCTTTCAACCTATAGCACCTGCCAGATAAATTATTTCCGGATAAATGGAAAATTCTTTTTCGTTTAACATTTGGGACGTTTGAGTCATGGAAATAGGTGGTTTTCCTTTTTTTAGGCACAAATATTCTCCCACTGTTGACGCGGCACCGAATTCCGGGCTTTTCCCTTTGGTAAGTCACCGCCATGAAATTGATGAGAATGGCTTCAGAGGCCACCCACAAAGTAAGGAGGTAAACTCTGTTCCTTCTGTCCTCAGGCTTTATTTCCTCTTCCCAGGGAAATGTGTATTTGTCACAGGGCTGTTTATTCCTAGGTCTCTTAGACTCAAAGCACCGTGTCATGGCTACAGCTGCAGTGAAGCTGCTTCTTCGCATGCTTTTCTGCTTACGCAGGGAATCATTGCTTGATTAAAGTAGCCACTGGAGGGCTCCATCCCAGTTTCCAGGAAAAAAATGTCTGCAGTTGTACTTTCCTGGCACATAACTGCATCTCTGCAGCTTTCAGTGGGTCATACCTATTTAAACAGGTGAAATAAGGAGCCAGGGCATGGAGCTCGGCTACATTCAGAATGTTCATTTGAAAAGTCTAGAGATTTTTCTGGAAGCCTAGAGTGTATTTCTGTGGGAAATAGCACGAAAACGAGACTTGAATTGATAAGCTCTGGTTTATTTATTTTATTTTCATCTCAGGCATCTTAAAATTCATAGCAACAGTTTATATTCAGGATATGCAGTTAATTTACAGGTGTCACATGAAAAAAACACCTATTCTTATGCACTATCCATTATTTTTCTTCCTGTCCAATGAAAAGACTTTTATTATAATCCAGTCTGATGGTCCAAATGCTCCACGCCTTCATTTTCATGTATAACAGTGCTTCCTAGCATGTTCTACAAGATGACAATAGCTATTACAAGAAGAAAATTATCGGGACTTCCAGGAGGAACAAAATTGAGTGCAATTCTTTACTACAGAGCTTATCAGCACACCACTCTGCAACTCCTAGAGAGGCATTTCATGCGCATTTGCTACTCTTCTTGGAGATGAAAAGCAAGGTTTCAAACGTTACTATATCAAAAAAACATGCCTGAAAAGAGAATCCAAAACCTGAGACCATACCTATTCTGAGAAACGGGGGAAACCACATGGAAAGTATAAATTATTGTATTGCCTGATGCTTTTGGAATTTCCTCCTGGACCTCATTGACAGGAACCCTTATAGGCATTACAACACAGGGCCAGACCCAGCAGTAACCGGGACACCCCCAGTTTTGAAGTTCTAGCTCACTCTCCTGTAGCTGTCAAGGGTTGCACTTACCATTTTATTTGTCTCTTTTTAATTTGGAAAAAAAAATTAGTAGCTAGGGAGTCTAGTAAATGCAAACTCTTGGTGACAAATGTGACTGTGTTTGTGGATTAAAGCACATGAACCCAGACCAGGGGAGAGATGGTCACGTAGGAGATGAAGGAGCAGCATGTGAACTGCTGATTCTGAAAGAAAAATCACTAGTCTCATCATTTCACAATGAAATAACTCTATAAATCACCAAACATCACAATAGGTAATACATACTTTTTTAAAAAAAATAAAAAAGGCATTTTGTGGCTAAATGGCAGTTTATGTCACACTTCCTGAGAACTCACTGAGAATCGTGACTGGCTTTGGGCAGATGAATTGATTTTTCTTAGTTTTGACGGATCCACCTTCTAGGTCATCCCGCTGTTGAATTCCCTAGTCTGAGTCTATTCTTTCCTGTATCGCTCATGTCTCCCCCGCCCCCAAATCCTACGCTCTAAACACACCAGAAGATTAAACCAAAGTAGCCTGCCCTACTGGACACTTCTGATTGGCATTTTTCTTTATCTGGGTTGAGGAAAAGGAGAGGAAGCAGCATGAGCTGCCCAGGTGCATGAACACAGGACTGTGCAGATAGAGACCCTCCTGTACAGGGCTGGCAGATCAAATCCTGCTGCCGCAGGAAATAAAGAAGTAAACCCAGGCAGCAGCTCAGGAAAAACTTGTCATGTGGCCAGCACCAGGGGAGCTGGGAGCTCGCAAATGGGACACATATCTTCCAGACATGCTCTTTGGTTAGAGTTTTTTTTTTTTTTAATACAATTTAAAAAAAATTTATTTATACTTATTTTTGGCTGTGTTGTGTCTTCGTTGCTGTGCGTGGGCTTTCTCTAGTTGCTGCGAGCGGGGGCTGCTCTTTGTTGCACTGTGTGGGCTTCTCATTGCAGTGACTTCTCTTGTTGTGGAGCACGGGCTCTAGGCGCGTGGGCTCAGTAGTTGTGGCTTGCAGGTTCAGTAGTTGCGGTGCATGGGCTTAGTTGCTCCGCGGCATGTGGGATCTTCCCGGACCAGGGATCGAACCCGTGTTCCCTGCGTTGGCAGGCGGGTTCTTAACCACTGCGCCCCCAGGGAAGCCCTAGAGTTCTTAAAGGCTGCTCTTCTTAGAGTGGAGATGGTGGAGTCCACCGCCCTAACCCCGAGACCATCTTCCACGCTCCTGCTGAGACGACTCCTTTGGTCAAGTATCAGATTAGCCACACCCGGGCCATCTTTCTCCTTTCCTCACTTTGTTCCTTTGTCTGTTATTCCACCTCCACCTCCCAGTTTGGAAAGTTCTCTCCA
The DNA here is from genome assembly GCF_009873245.2 of Balaenoptera musculus. Taxonomy (NCBI): domain Eukaryota; kingdom Metazoa; phylum Chordata; class Mammalia; order Artiodactyla; family Balaenopteridae; genus Balaenoptera; species Balaenoptera musculus. Next base: position 2,603,071 of record NC_045790.1, read on the forward strand.
GGGTTCAGAAATGGACAATGTTGGTTCGAATCCCTGATCCTTCACTTCCCAGCTATGAGAACTTAGACAAATTACTTGATATCACCAGGCTTTAATTTTCTCAGCGGTAACTGCAGATAATAATAGTACCCCCTTCACAAGGTTGTTGAAGGGATTAAGGAGTAATAGCCATGTAAAACACCATATTGAGCTGTTATTATTACACAGCATTCATGTCTCAAATTCACATCCCACTTCCTCATAAAGTCTTCTCCAATGAGCCATGTTGGAAAGGATAGTTTCCTTTGCTAATTTCTCGTAGCACTTACTGTGCTCATGACCAATAGGGCCATAGTCTACACGGCCTTGTGGTCTAGTTATTTGTGTACATGTTTTCTCATCAGAACTAGAGGCAAAGTTTCTGGATGGCAGGGAGTGTGTCTTATGCAGTACCTAGCACAGTGTTATCCTGTAAATTTTTATTAAATCAAAAAGTCAAATGGATATTTTAATGAATTGGTCGAGTCAATCAAAGGTGTAGGTGGTCAGAAACCAGTAATGATCTCAATCCATTACTCACATATCTGGAGAATTTGGCCTGGGATTCAGCTCCTGGGGACCCAGAGGCACCTGAGTGAGTGGGTGCCCAGGTGTGGGAATGAGAGGCCAAGGAGAGAGAAGCCCCAGGTCCACTTGGCCGTGTCAGGCCTTAGCTGAGAGAGAAGACGTTAACTCTGAATGAAGATTGAAATTTTAACTTGTTGCACCAGACTGGATATAGTCGTCCCTGAATCGAAACAAATTTTTAATGACTTAACATTGCTGGAGGCTTTTTGATATCTGAGGGTGACTGTAAGAGTTTTTGTCCAAATGCAAGAGGAAGAGCCTGCCCAGAGAGTGGATGTGAATGGTCAGGTGGGATTTCACAGCAGGAGGCCTGCTGCAAGGTACCAGGTTCACGAGCTGACTCAGTGTGGCCTTGGCCAGTGGAATAGCAGCGAGAGATAGAAGTGTCTGCAGGGCGGGGAATGAGAGGGATGGCCTGCCCCTTGCCCACAGTCCCACGGCCGCCACCTCCATCTCTCCAGCTGCCTTGACTGCTGCAGAGGATGTGGTGGTGTCCCAGACCCTGGGCTTCTACTTCTCTCTCCCCCAGGTGACAGCTTCCTGCCATCTCCCGTGAGCTCCCTCCCCAAGTCACTGCCCAGCTTTTGCTTCTTGGGCCTCACAGGTCAAGCCAGGAGCAAACCCTCCAACTGACCAGGCTCTCAGGGAAGTTCTGGTTCTTCCAAATCTCTGTTGGATTGCTTTTATCCTAATGTTTCTGTTGGGATGCAATTGCCAGTTGCCATGGTATTCTGTGCAAACAGAAGCTCTTTTATTCTGTGGGATGATTTCATCATGCAGTGTCTGTCACAGAATGAATTGCTATTAGAACCAGTTTGTTTATAGGTTACACCTCTAGTTGGCAAGCCCTTGAGATTTTATTATGCGTGTTAGCTGCACCTGATATCCATTTGAGACCCAGCGCTCGCAAATTATTCCACGTGAAACTGTGAACTCTCAATTAGGTGCCATTGATATTGGCTTGGAGAGGAAAAGGTACATTTTGAGGGCTGGCAGAGATAGGAACTAGGTAGACTGTTTTCCTTTAACGCCTGCGGATTTGGGTAATAATTACAGAACCCAGGTTTCGCTGTAGCATCATAGCAAACACTAGTTCAGCGGCCAAAGGTAGAAACTAAGTTGAGGATGGTTGCTTTGTCATCTCTCCAGCTTCCATTTCTTTTTTTTTTTAATTGAAGTATAGTTGATGTACAATATTATATTGAATGTTACAAGTGTACAATATAGTGATTCACAATTTTTAAAGGTTATACTCCATTTATAGTTATTATAAAATATTGGCTATAGTCCCTGGGCTGTACAATTATGTCCTTGTAGCTTATTTTATACCAAATAGTTAGCACTTCTTACTCCCGTACCCCTATGTTGCCCCTCCCCGCTTCTCTCTTCCCAGTGGTAACCACTAGTTTGTTCTCAAGATCTGTGAGTACGTCTTTTTGTTATATTCACTAGTTTGTTGAATTTTTTTAGATTCCACATATAAATGATATACAATGTTTGTCTTTCTCCGTCTGACTAATTTCACTTAGTATAATGCTTTCCAAGTCCATCCATGTTGCTGCAAAAGGGCAAAATTTCATTCTTTTTCATGGCTGAGTAATATTCCATTGTATATATGTACCACATCTTCTTTATCCATTCATCTGTCAATGGACATTTAGGTTGCTTCCATGTCTTGGCTATTGTAAATTCTGCTGCTATGAACATTGGGGTGCATGTATCTTTTTGGATTAGTGTTTTTGTCTTTTTCGGATATATCCCCAGGAATGAATTGCCGGGTCATCATTCTATTTTAGTTTTTTGAGAAACCTCCATACTGTTCTCCACAGTGGCTGCACCAACTTACATTCCCCCCCAACAGTGCAGGAGGGTTCCCTTTCCTTCATATCCTCATTAACATTTGTTATTTGTCCAGCTTCCTTTTCTTTATTTTTGGCTGTACCACTTGGCCTGTGGATCTTAGTTCCCCGAACAGGGATTGAACCCAGGCCCTCTGCAGTGAAAGTGCGGAGGCCTAACCACTGGACCGCCAGGGAAGTCCTGAGCTTCCTTCTCATCTCTGCCTTGTCATTGCCTCTCCAGTCCCCACTATCACCCACTACTTCCCACTTTAGAGCCCTGAATTTGTAACTTCTGGGTAGTGTCCCCCTTTCCAGACTCTCCTGTCCTTCAGTGATAATTTATCACTGCTAAGAGAACAGCTGGAAATACAACATATAAATCAAGCTCAAGCTATTAGTGGGAGCTAATGGCTGAAGGCACGGCACTGGGGCTTGAGAGACCTGTTTTCTTTTTTCTCTCTCTCTCTTTTTATAAAAATTTATTTAGTTATTTATTTATTCATTTTTGGCTGTGTCGGGTCTTGGTTGCTGTGCGCAGGTTTTCTCTAGCTGTGGCAAGTGGTGGCTTCTCTTGTTGTGGCTCGTGGGCTCTAGGTGTGCGGGCTTCAGTAGTTGTGAAGCATGGGCTTAGTTGCTCCGCGGCATGTGGGATCTTCCCGGACCAGGGCTCGAAACTGTCCTCTGCATTGGCAGGCGGATTCTTTTTTTTTGGCCGTGTTGGGTCTTTGTTGCTGCGCATGGGCTTTCTCTAGTTGCGGCGAGCTGGGGCTACTCTTGGTTGTGGTGCGCGGGCTTCTCATTGTGGTGGCTTCTCTTGTTGTGGCACACAGGCTCAGTAGTTGTGGTTCGTGGGCTCTAGAATGTGGGCTCAGTAGCTGTGGTGCACAGGCTTAGTTGCTCTGCGGCATGTGGGATCTTCCCGGACCAGGGCTCGAACCTGTGTCCCCTGCATTGACAGGCGGATTCTTAACCACTGCACCACCAGGGAAGTCCCTCTCTTTTTTTAATTGCAGTATAGTTGATTTACAATGCTGTGCCTATCTCTGCTGTACAGCAAAGTGACTCAGTTATACACATATATACATTCTGTTTTTTATATTCTCCATTATGGTTTATCATAGGATATTGACTATAGTTCCCTGTTTCCATTACGGTTTATCATAGGATATTGACTATAGTTCCCTGTGTTCTACAGTAGGACCTTGTGGTTTATCCATTCTAAATGTAATAGTTTGCATCTACTAACCCCAAACTCCCAGTCCATCCCTCTCCCTCCCCCTCCCCCTCTCCCTCTTGGTAACCACAAGTCTGTTCTCTATGCCTGTGAGTCTGTTTCTGTTTTGTAGATAGATTCATTTGTGCCATATTTTAGATTCCACATATAAATGATATATGATATTTGTCTTTCTCTTTCTGACTTACTTCACTTAGTATGATAACCTCTAGTTTCATCCATGGTGTTGCAAATGGCATTATTTCATTCTTTTTTATGGCTGAGTAATATTCCATTGTATGTGTGTATATATCTATATCTCTCTCTATATATCGCATCTTCTTTATCCACTCATCTGTTGATGGACACTTACATTGCTTCCGTGTCTTCACTATTGTAAATAGTGCAGCTATGAACATAGGGGTGATGTATCTTTTTGAGTTATAGTTTTCCCCTGGTATATGCTCAGGAGTGGGATTGCTGGCTCATATGGGAGTTCTATTTTCAGTTTTTTAAGGAACCTCCATACTGTTCTCCATAGTGGCTGCACCAACTTACATTCCCACCAACAGTGTAGGAGGGTTCCCTTTTCTCTAGACCCCCTCAAGCATTTTGTTATTTGTAGACTTTCTAATGATGACCATTCTGACTGGTGTGAAGTGGTACCTCATTGTAGTTTTGATTTGAATTTCTCTAATAATTAGTGTTGTTGAGCATCTTTTCATGTGCCTACTGGCCATCTGTATGTTTTCTTTGGAGAAATGTCTGTGAAGGTCTTCTGCCCATTTTTGGATAGGGCTGTTTGTTTTTCTGCTGTTGAGTTGTATGAACTGTTTGTATATTTTGGAGATTAAGCCCTTGTTGGTCGCATCATTTGCAAATACTTTCTCCCATTCCGTAGGTTGTCTTTTCATTTTTTTTTTTTTATGGTTTCCTTTGCTGTGCAAAATCTTGTAAGTTTGATTAGGTCCCATTTGTTTATTTTTTGTTTTTATTTCTATTGTCTTGGGAGACTGACCTAAGAAAACATCGGAACAAAAATATGCCACGCTTCATAAATTTGTGCATCATCTTTGTGCAGGGGCCATGCTAATCTTCTCTATATCATTTCCATTTTAGTATAAGTGCTGCTGAAGTGAGCACGGGAGACCTGCTTTTAAACTGTGATGGGAAAAATAGACTTTGCAAGATGCTAGTGGAGCAGGGGCCCCAGCTTGAGCCAACTCCCAGGAAATGTATTCTCATCGGGGATTTGTCTGGAGGAGAGTGGTGTCCGCGGAGCCTCAGGGAAGGATGCAAGGATGAGGGAAGCCAGATGGATCAGAGCGCAGATTCTGCGGCCAGAGGACCTGCCTGGGGTCAGGTCTCCCAGCTCCACTGCCTAGGGGCTGGTGACAATCTTGGACAAGCCGCTCCATCTCCTTTTACAACTGGGGGCGTTGGCAGTTGCATGCCTCTCGGGGGTTTTAAGTTGATCTGTGTAGCCCACTTCGAGCAGTGCGTGACATGGATCACGTGCTCTGTAAGTGCCAGCTGTTAACGTGGCTGTGTCTCTCCAGCCCTGCATACTGGACGCCTGTCCAGCGGGCAGAGAGAGGACTGCGTGACCCCGGGGCATGGCAGCTCTCTGTTTATCCTCAGCCGAAAAAGTGTGACCCAGAGAGGGAAAAGGATCTGTCTGCCTGCTACCTGGAGCAACGCGACTTACTGTGGTGCAGTGAAGACCCCAGGCTGTAAAGGCCCCAGGGTTCCCTCCTTGGGAGACGGTGCAGATTTCACGAGGGCCCAGCCCCGATGCTGCCGGCGAGGGCCGCGGAGCGTGAACGGAGGGCTGCTCTGCACGCGGAGCCACACCAGCACCTCAGAGATGCTTCAGGGGCTTTCCAGGGGGCCAAAGTGGCTTATAAGAGCAGGCTGGGAGCCGTTTACCCTGAGCTGTAACTTGTATGGCCCATCCAGATGAAAGGCTGGCAAGACCTTGGGAGACTCCAGTTACCCCAGTAAAAGAGATTTCATGAAATCGATCGACTCTTGGAGACTCTTCTTTTCTTGCTTTCTTAGCTTTCCCTCCTTCCTAAACTATGCAGTTTTCTCTTAAACATTTGCGTTTTAAACATAGTTTTGGTCGTGTCTATGGGAACCGGAAACCAGGCTGGGAAGCTATTTACCCATTGCCTCTACTCACGGCTTGGGGGGGGTCTTTCCCATGGAAGCTGCCTCAATCTCCCCACTGCCCTCCACACACAATATTACTCATTAATAAAAGACAGTTAATAAAACACACAGACACAAATACCGTTAACAAAGCCGAGATAATACCGGAGCAATAGCGATGTTCTGTGCTGGCTGATGATGTAACTGACTCTGACAGGTGTCACCTCAATGCTCTGTAGGTACGAAGGGACCTGGGTGTGCTCCTGCCCTGTGTTCTTACTGACAGAAGGAGCTGGCTCGGGCTTGAGGACTGACCTCGGGGGCCCCAGGCAGGGCAGGTCCTGCTCAGCGTCTCAGACTTCAGCCCCTAACCGCCCTCTAGATGACTGCTTCATACGCTCGTGCTGTCTCTCCAGGTAGACGATCATTTCTTGGGGACAAGAGTCCTTTTACACTTCTTTGGTATTTCTGCAGTATTTAGCAAAGTCCACAACATAATAAAGCCTTACTAAATATAAACAAATTAGCGCCAGGGAGAAGACATTTCCTCTGTACAGCTCACGTGGCATCCACGCTCTTCCTGTTTGTGTGCTATTTCCCCCGTAAGGAGAGATGCGTCCCATCCGCTCCGCTCCCCTTACTTCTCCACACCTTCCCTTGGAAGGTGGCTGGTGTGGACTTTTTACATATTAGGGAAGACATTGCTGCCGTGTCAGTAATACGGAAACAAGGAGTGAGGGTTCATAGGAAAGCTGACTGTAAGAAAAAAATTCTTTTCATTTGTAAACTCAGCTCTGTTGTGACTCGGCAGTGATGGTGAAGAGACCCAGGATACAGCGGCAATCTAGTGGGTCTGAGTAACATCAGACATGCGCGTGGAAATGAACATGTGGTAGAACAGAACGCAGAAATGAAAAACAGGTCTTTACAGATGGATCCTCATTAATTTATTCAATAAGAGTAATTCTGTCCCCATTTTGTTGGAGCAAACTTTTGCTACCCATGCACATACGGGACACTTACTTGCACAATTGCCCTTATGCATTTTTGCATACACCACATTTTGAGAATGCAGTTGAGAATTGGGTGTTTGCGCACAACTGCTCTCTTTTACTGCGTTGACAGAGAGGTGATTGTTAACGGGCTTCTCTATGAGGATCGTGCCTCTCTTTTTCCGAATGTTGCACACAGTGCAAATTAAGCCAGCAGGCAATGCAGTTCTTCCAACACAAAAGCTATTCAGCCCTCCTGCTCAAGCGCTCCTTCTCCATCCTCTTCTTCTTCCTGCTTCCTTGTACCAGTTCTGGGCAGGGCACCCAGGGCTGCTGTACCCTCCCAAGTCCCACCTAGGGGTGTGGATTTGTTTGCTAGGGCTGCCATAACAAAACACCACAGACTGAGTGGCTTAAATGACAGGAATGTATTGTCTCCAATTCTGGAGGCTGAAGTCCAAGATCAAGCTGCCAGCAGTTTAGTTCCTTTTGAAGCCTCTCTCCTTGGCTTGCAGACGGCTGCCTTCTCACTGTGTCTGCACATGGTTGTCCTTCTGCCGTGTTTTCTGTGTCCTAATCTTCTTCTTGTAAGGACACTAGTTGTAATATGACCTCACTTTAACTTAATTACCTCTTTAAAGGCACCGTCTCCAAATACAGTCACATTCTGAGGTAGAGCAGTTAAGGCATCAACATACGGATTTTGTGGGGACACACTGAGCCTTTAACAGGGTGTTACTTGAAAATGCTGTTCTTGTCTAGTCTTGTTCTAATTAGAATGAAAATACATAAGCTCAAGCATGATTCTTGAAGTATCAGAAGTAGATACCACCTTTTAAATATGTAGCAAACAGTTTCCTTTTCTTCTCTTAAATGATTAGTGATTTTTAGGGAAGGCAGAACAGCTCTTGGTAGCATTTTAGAAAATTTCTGGAAGTTTTGATTATCACAATGATTGGCAGGTGCTATTTTAAGGCATAGCAACTGATTATTTCTGCAGTAGCTACACACTGAACTACATTAAGAAAATTATAACTTTCTGTTTATATTTTATAACTAAAATACATATTATATTTTATAATTTATATTACAATTTATATTATAAATTTATGTTATAATTTACAATTAGGGCATTATAATGGTTTTTTGAATTTGTACGTAAACTACTTATCGATTTTATATCAGAATCGTGATGGTGGCATTACAAAATATTTGTTTTAAGAAGGAGTGTTGGGTTTGATAGGGTTGAGATTCTCTGCACCAGATGTTAAACTCCTAAGGGTCAGACTCTTTTCTTTCCCGAACTCTAAACCACAGGAGTGCACAAGAGGTGTTCAATGCATGGCTGTTAACTAAGGACATGCTTTCCACAGATCTTCTATTCTTACCATTGTGAAACTGCTGAAGAAGGAGAAATGTGAACAGCTCTGTGTCCCGGTGCTTTCACTGATGTCTGCATACCTTTAGGTAGTGTACTCTTCATTTTTTGGTTTTATTTATTTATTTATAAAATTTTTTATTTCTTTTTGGCTGCGCTGGGTCTTCGTTGCTGCACGCGGGCTTTCTCTAGTTGCGGCAAGCGGGGGCTACTCTTCGTTGCGGTGTGCGGGCTTCTCATTGCCAGCAAGTGCAGTTTCAAGCCTGTGGTGGCATATGCTCTGTAGTAAAATGGGGTCATGGTATGGTTTTCTCTCTCCGACTTGTGACATCTTCCGGTCTTCTCTTCGAGGATTTACAGTCTTGCTTTTCTCTTTTCCCTGAGAGTAAATATTGAAGAATGAAACAAATGCATCAAAATCTGAAAATGGTCAGTGTAATACCGCATCTAAGGCAGATAGAGGAACATGTCTCTCCTGCCCTAACAAAGATCGTTTTTCCCCTTCGTGGGACTGAGGTGAGAAAGTTCATGACTCAGCGTGGGAACTGTCAGAACAAACAAAACAACTCTGCTTAAACACTATCCTCTCATTTACCTTCGAAGGTGATGAGGAAAATCATCGATATTCTGTGGCAGGACAATCAAACTAAGACAGAAAGAAGAAAAAAGAAGAAGAATGACATGTGCCCTTTGGGCAGGCTTTTCCCAGTGTGCGATGTGCATCTGCATTATACATTAACCAGACCTCCTCAGAGCAGGAGGACGAAATCAACCTGTGAGAAAAAGTTGGCCCCTTTCTTCAGAGGCCAGCATTGTAATATTGTAATTCTATGATTAATATGTTTCTTTTTCATCTCATACAAGGGTACAAGGGGCCGCATTGACCAAAGGCTTGTCTGTACATGCATAATTGAAAAAAAAGAAAAAAGAAACTTTGTTGATTGAACTATGGATACAATGCTAACCTGTCAATATGATACACAGTTTCTTTGTCTCAAAAATGTATAAAACTGCATCTTTAATTCCCGATCAACGGAGCAGTTCTCAGAGCTTCTGAGAATCTGTTTCCCAGGTTATAATCCTCAGTTTGGCTCGAATAAAATTCTCTTTTCTTTCTTCTTAGCTTGATTGTTATTTGATTTCTCATCGACAAAGGGAATCACCAAATTTAGCCACCACAGTGCACACCAGCTCCCTGGGCCATATTTTGTTTCCTGTTGGTTTTCTCCCCGCTTCTTGCCAGACACTTTTAGAGGAAATTCTCAGATCCTGTCCTCAGACGACCTCCCACGTTCAAAGACGCTTCCTCAGCTGAAAGACTTAGGCTCCTTATTCAAACTAATTCTAGCTTTCAGACAATCCAAAAGGCTGGCATTTGTTTTCCCGACTAGGAGAAGCTTTCTGCTTTGGGGCCAGAAAATCTATTTTGATTTCAATACCAGCAGCTAAAAAATGTGTGATACAAAGGGCATAAAACAAGCAGCAAATTTAAAGGAATATTTCTCACGGTTTGCGTGGCACGGAGGGTCTTTCATCTTATATTCACACCAAGCATTTCCATCTTTACAGAAGAATGTATGAATTCCGGTTTTCTCTTCCCTCAATCCGTAGTCAGAATGTTCAGATTATGCTGCATTGAATATAATGCTCAGAAAGGATGTTCCATTTGTGTCCTGTTCCGAGTGGTTCCTGGAACCTCCAAGGAGTTCCACAGAAATTATCTTCACGGGTCCGTTGTCTCTTACTGTTCAAACCCTGGGCTTTGATTTTCCACGTGGGTTCTCTCGGGCGTGATTTTGGAAGGCAGATGACCTTAGGGTTGTAAGATGCCTCCAGATAGGCGGTGCCGGGCGCCCAGCAGCTTCAGAGACGGGAGGAGGTGGGAGCTGCCGGGAGGTGCCTTCTGTGTCCGCTTGTCTTCGGGCTCTTTCCTCCAACACTGTGTGTGAGGTTCGTCCCTGTTTCTGCGGTGCACAGTTGTGGGTGATGTCCTGTCTTTGCTGTGTGCGGGTCATTTTACACCTCCCCTCCGCCCCTGACTTTGGTTTCATCATCAAATCCTATCAATGGGATCTTCAAGTAGATCTAAAACCTGCGCCCCCTGCCCTCTCCTCACACACCACCCAGGCCCCGGCCGTCCTGCCTGGATGTTGCATGGTCCTTGGGGAGTGTCCTCGCTTCCAGCCCCGCTCCCCTCCTGTCCTGCCTGCTCAGGCGGCCAGCGTGGCCTTTCAAAGAGACCACGGTGCGTCAGGGTGATGCCCACTGCCCACCCACGGTCACGAAGCACCTGGCTTCGCCCTGATACTCCCCCCACCATTACGCGCTCCCAGTCTCTCAGGAGCCAAGCTCCACCCGCTTCTCCACGTGGGCACCTGTTATCTTTCCTCCTTAATCTGGCAAATTCCTACTCAGCCCTTTCTCAGAGAGACCGCCTTCCCTGACGCCCCGTCTACATCGAATAGGTCGTTTTCAAGGACAGTGATGGCCACGCCCCACGTTAAACAACGATTCGTCGTCCCACTAGGCTGCGGCATCCCAGGGCCATGTCTGGTTTGCTTACTGCCTCTCAGCATCTGGTACAGTGCCCGGCAGGCAGACCCCCCCCCACAACCCCAGATATTTTTGGAATGAACAACTGATTAAAGTTTCAGGGACATCACAGCGTGTACCAGAAAATGCATTCAGGGGACTTCCCTTTAAACCTTTATGATCTGAAGCTTTGCAGCTGAAAATGGGTAGATTGGGCATCAGGAATTCTGAGCACCGTGCAGCTCAGTCAGTGCCTGAAGGCAACAATCCTCTTTGTGAGCTGCTCTGGCCAAAGCATTCTCGAGAAACACAGCCCCTGAATTAGAAGCAGCATGAACGCGATGCCAGAGTCCCAGCCTGGAACTGGAACGCTGATTCCATCCACACACGCTGCAGCCACAGGCAACAACATCCATCCCAGCCCCTGGCTGCTTGCCCACCACTGTAGCAAATATATAATTTATTAAGAAAATGTGCAGTGAATAAAATGACCTAAGAAGCTGACCAAACTCTGAGCTGCCAATGGCTGTTTAGGCCACAAGAGGGAGCTGTTTAAATTCCTGTTAAAGAAAAAAATTGAAAGAGAAGAAATTGGCAATCATAAGGTTGGCCAGATGGACACCTATTTATATGATGTTGACTGCGGAATTCCACTTATTTTTTAAGCTACAAAAATTCCAATTCTTTTTGTCTGCAAAGTAATTTGCATTTTAAATAGTGTTATTAAAGGCAGAGAATCGTTTTTCCCTTAAAATCTAATTTTAAGTCTAATTTAACTAGTGTGAGGAAGTGTAAGTATTCAGCGAAGGGACAAAGAGATGAAAATTCCTTTCGAAATGAATCTTTTTCTTCTAAATCCTTTTTTTCTAAAACAGCCTCAGGGGCGATATAAGCTTTCTTTAAAAATTTCCTGTTTCGAGACACAGACTCACAGACATAGAGAACAGACTTGTGGTTGCCAAGGGGGAGGGGGGTGGGGGAGGGATGGAGTGGGAGTTTGGGGTTCGCAGATGCAAACTATTATATATAGGATGGATAAACAACAAGGTCCTACTGTACAGCACAGGGAACTATATTCAATATCCTGGGATAAACCATAATGGAAAAGAATATGAAAAAGAATGTACATATATGTATAACTGAATCACTTTGCTGTACACCTGAAACTAACACAACATTGTAAATCAACTATACTTCATTAAAAAAAGTTACTGTTTCTTTCACTAATTAGCCTATAAGACTTCAAATATCTAAATATCTGTGCCAATCATCAGATTTTTAAAAGAAATGTATAGCCTATGGCTTGAGAATTTATTAAGAACACTGAGTCTAATCACAGATGTGTTTACCTACCACAAGTTAATTTATAGTAGCTCCGCCTGCCAGCCCTCCTGGTCACCCCGAGGACATGGGTGAGTTGTTGAAAGGGCCTGACCCAAGGGCAGAAGGAGGCTTTTCTGAGAAGCTAGTGAGAGGGCACACGGGGGCTTTGATGGAGTCAAATGACCCGTGAGGATAACACCATACGGGGAGTGTCATGCGGTCCAGGCTCTGTGCTGGGAACTTCACATGGACCAGCCAGTCTGTCCTGCACAGAGATGTGTGGAAGCCATGGTTATGTTTCAGTTTGGGGATGGGAAAACTGAGGCTCAGAGAGAAAGCCTGAGTGTCTTGTATTGAGTCAGGGGGCCACGATTTGAACCCCCCTCCAGGGGGAGGCCCTTGAATGGAATTCTACTCAACTGGCCAGTCTGAGTGTGGGTCAGATCACTGGGCCCCGGGTAATGTGCTTCTTCCTTATAACGGGCCAAGGATGTACATCGTCACCCTATTGAGAACACCAGGATTTGGCCAAGATTCTCTTCTTCCCCTAAAATGTTTTGCCCTAAGAGGGAGAGAGGAAAGCTTTTATAGTGTCTCAAGGGCAGCTATTTCTGGGATGATTGTCAGCAAATAGTAAATGTGGTAAAGATGCTGGTTTTCTGCTGACTCACCTGGGTGATGTCAAGCCTTGTGGGAACACAGAGAAACTCATCTGAATCATGATGAACACACACCATTTCATGTTCGAGAGAGGTCATCGAAAATGCTCTAAGCACATGACTTTTAAAAATTCCTACACTCTTCCTGTAGTTGTCTAGAGCCTGAGCGTGTGTTCTGAGTAAACACTCAGACACGTGCTGCGAGTAGACATCAAAAGATCATCTTCCTGGCTCGGGGTGGGAACAGGGGTGGGAATGGTGGTGAGGGGGCGGGAAAGACCTCTTGCTACTGACTGTCCACTGTCTGCCTGCATTTTCTCCTGACCCTGCTCTCATCCCTACTCCTAGCTGGCCTCCTTTAAATACTTGGAGAACATTGCTGGTTTTTCTTATCAGAGTACCTAGGAGAAAATGGCATTCCTGAATATAAAAATAAATGACCCGTTTCTTATCCTTTCTTTTTTTAAAACGTCTCCTCACGTCTTTACTCAAGTTTTTATGAACCAGGCACAGAGTGTGAATGAATTTTAAGAAGGACTGACAATCGTAGTGCCTTGGGATGCCTGTTTTCTGTTGTTAATGCAGGGTCAAGCCCGCTTGCCTTTTCATTCCAGCGGTTGACCAAAGTCCAGCATCAGGACTGGAACATGATTCTGCCCTTAGAAGCATGTATTCAAATATGGCAGCAGATTTGAAAAGGTTCTCTGGAATTAGACAGGCTGAGGCTCAACCCTCAGGCAACCCTTCCCCACAGCGTCACCCGTTTAAGTATAGGCTGTTCAGGACTTCCCTGGCGGTCCAGTGGTTAAGACTCTGTGTTTCCAATGCAGGGGGTGCAGGTTTGATCCCTGGTGGGGGAACTAAGATCCCACATGCCATGTGGCACAGCCAAAAAATTAAAAAAAAAAATACAGGCTGTTCAATCCAATTTGAATTTTGGATAAACAACAAATAATTCTTTTCGTAAAAGTATATCCCAAGTATTACATGGGAGATACTTGCACTTAAAATAATTCATTGTTCGTCTGAAATTCACATTGAACTGGGTGTCTTGTGTGTGTATTTGCCGAGTCTGGCAGCCCTTCTCCCTGCCTCACCGATCCTGGAGCTTCGTGGTTGAGGACAGGCCCTGGAACCAGAGCGCTGGGATGCCCTGCCAGCTGTGTGGACTTCAGCAAACTACTTGGCTTCTCTGTGCTTAGTTTTCCTATCTGTAAAATGGGGACAATAATAGAATCCCCCACCTCAGAGTTCTGTTGTCAGGATGAAACAAACTAATGCATCAAAGCACTTAGTAATCAAGGTGATACTCAACAAATGTTAGCTGTTATTATTCCTATTACTTTTAGAGATGGTCTAAAATGCGGACAGGACCAACTCCTCGGTCCTACTAGAGCGGTCAGACTAGAGCCCTCCTGTGCTCCTATTTCCAGGAAAGGCCAGAAAGGGGAAAAGAAAGCTGAGCACCTCATGTTTGGGCTCAGCTTTGTCTAGAGAGGAAGCAAGACGGGGATGAAGATCAAGGCCAAACATGAAAGTACCTGCCCCTCAGACACTGAGAGAGCCCCAAGGTTAGAGCCAGAAGACACTGGAACCAGGATAAGGCGTGGATCTAACACACCTGATACCATCTGTCAGTTTATAGGCAAGGAAACCAGAGCCCTGGGCAGGCTGGTGACTTCCACAAGGCCGTGGGTCTGGGTAGTGATGGATCTGGAGCTAGGACCCTGTCCCCTCGTCTCCCTGGCTGCTGTCGATTTTGTAAGGTGACTATTGCCATCCTCACAGGTGCCAGCTGACATCCGCTGAGCACTTACACCTGTCGGAGGGGAGGACAGGGAGGGAGGACACAGCCCTGTGGAGCTGGGAGTCACTCCAGGAAGTGGAAATGGTTGGGACTGCGCTTCAAATGCCCAAACATTTTAGGAGTCAGGGTGTGCGCTGTGTATGAGTGTGCACGTGTGGGTGATGGGCGACCCAGGAGGACCTTGGGACCGGGAGCGTTTCAGTGGCCACCATACGAGGTTAAAAAAAGCCTAAGATGTGATTCCTGCCCCTCTAGTATTTATAAACCACCTGAGGGAGAGCCGCGACTCGCCCTGTTAGAGGCAACCAGCGCACTTGGTGTTTTAGAAGCGAAAGTGTAGCCCACTTTTCTGACCCTTGGGAGAACCAGCTTCTGTGAGTCTCTCCAGTGAGGAACACTCTTTTGTCTCACGAGGCGGGCATGTTTGGCTCCTAAGGAGACCAGGAGTCTTAAGCATATAGCCTCCTGTTTAATAGAAGATAAAACACCAGTGGCCTACACTTTTTTACCAGTTTAAAATTTTCATCCAGAAATTGCTGTCATAATGCTTTTACCAGGAACATGCTGCAAAATATTTTTTTCCAGTGGCATTAGAGTCACAATTCTCAGTTTTTCTTTTCCTGACAATTTTCAGATGTCTGCCCTTTTCTCTCTCCTGTCTTCCACGGCCAAGCATTTATTTTGTAATAGGACCCTTCAGTATCACCTTAATAATAGTCGAAGATGCCATGCTGGGTGCTGTTTCCCAGAGATGAGAAAGACACAGCTTTCCCTGATGGAGCAGGTGAGCCAGGGGGGGCAGGAGAGCAGCAGAGGGGGAGGGGCGGAGGGGGTGGGACCGGTGTGAACAGTGCCCTGAGAGAGGTACCAAACATGCCACGTGAACCGGAGATTAAGTCCACTTTGGGGCAGCCTTCAGGGAAGAAAGGGAGGAATTGGGAAAGATGGTGTGTAAAAGACGGCATTGAAATTGGTCCTTGAAGCATAAGAGGCAGGATGTTCCAAGGCTGAGAAGTGTAGAAGAATCAGGGAAGAATGAACAGCCCCGTTTGGCTGAAAAGTAGGCTATTCTAGGGAACTGGTGGACGTAAGACCGAGAAAACGCTCTGAGAGAATTTTGTTTGAGGAGGAGTTTGGGTTTCAGTCGATGGGCAACGGGGAAGCCTCGACCATGGCTCAGCAGAGGAGCCACAGGTCAAATAACGACCGTGGTTTTGCTACCAGGCACTTCTGTTGGAAAGAAACAAACTGCAAACCTGCTGGCTGCCCCAGAGATCGTGCTCACACCGAGGACCACTCAGCTGTGCTGCTGAACTGGCTGCACCGTATCTCCTGTACTTTTTTTTTATTTTTAAATTTTTATTTAAAAAATTAAAAAAATTGAAGCATAGTTGATTTATAATGTTGTGTCCGTTTCAGGTGTACAGCAAAGTGGCTCAGTTATACATACATATATATATATTCTTCTTCAGATTCTTTTCCATTATAGATTATTATAAGATTTTGAAGGGACTTCCCTGGCGGTCCCGTGGTTAGGACTTCGTGCTTCCATTGCAGGGGCACTGGTTTGGTCCCTGGCCAGGGAACTAAGATCCTGCAAGCCGAGCAGCCAATCCATCAATCAATAAATTGAATATAGTTCTCTGTGCTATACAGTAAGTCCTTGTTCATCTATCTTATATATAGCAGTGTGTATATGTTAATCCCAAACTCCTATTTTATTCCTCCCCCTTTCCCCTTTGGTAACCATAAATTTGTTTTCTATGTCTGTGAGTCTGTTTCTGTCTTGTAAATAAGTTCATTTGTATCATTTTCTTAGATTCCACATATAAGTGATATAAGTGCTATGGTATTTGTCTTTGTCTGACTTGCTTCACTTAGTATGATAATCTCTAGGACCATCCGTATTGCTGCAAACGGCATTATTTCCTTCTTCTTTTATGGCTGCACTTTCTACATGAATCCTGTTGTATCGGCGGTATGAGGGCTGCAAAGCACTACTTTGAGAATCGTCAGGAGAAGACAGGCAGCAACGTGGACGCATCTCACAGGAAGTGTGCTAAGTGACGGAAGCCAGAGTCCAAAGACGACATACCGTGCGAACCCATTCACACGACATTCTGAAAAAGCCAGGACAGCAGAGGTAGAGACCAGACCAGTGGTCCCCAGGGGTTGGGGTGGGGAGAGGGTCTGACGTCAAAGGGTCAACATGAAGGAGTTCTTTGGGGTGATGGAGTGATGCTGTTTCCTGCCTGTGGTGGTTAGAAGAATCTCTGCATAAGTTATAGCTCAGAGAACTGGACGTGAGACATCTTACTGTAGGTACATTTAAAACATAAATAAATATGAAAAAGCAGGTTAATTATGTTCAGTTTTCTGGAAATCATATTTATCCAATTTTTCAAGAAAATTCTTGGTAAATTCTTTGTAGTACATATGGCAAGTCTGCATGTAAAAATTAATGTACAAATAATTATATAGCACTATATAATTATATATTATTTAATATATATTTAATTAATCAGAATTAATTATCTAACTATGGCTATCAGAAAAAACTTGCTATACATTCTCAAATGTTTGGGAACTTTATTAAAGATTGCGCTGGCCCTCATGTATTAAACAGATGACACCTATGAGGGTATATTGTGTTTTTTTTATATTTAAAGATTTTTTTACAAATTCTTCTTCCAATCTTGTTTGTTAGAAATTTGCATAATAATCTTTTTGATTATAATCATATTAAATGAAAATCTCAGATCAGATTGGATCTCATAGATTTTGACTTAGTGGTGACTTAAATGAAGTTTGTTTGTGAAGTCTGGTTGTTATAAATACTTTTCTCTCAGTAGAGAATCTCTGTAATAGCTGGCCATGTTTTCAAAGTATAGCTACTACAGCACATAATCCAGATCAAAGGTTCAACCCACGTTATCAGTGCGTGGAGGACGGAAAGTAAAGGGCTTTGCTGTTTATTACAGCTCAGGATCAGAAGGGGGGCTGACCCTGTTACAGATTAGAAGTTCCAAAATGATTTCCTTCTTTTTCCTTTGAAGCCTCTTTCCACTTACCCTAACTTCACTCTGTGTCTTTGACTAAAATAGCGGTTGGCAACAAAATAACACATTCCCTTTTAACTTAAACCTGTGTTTACTTCGTAGAATAATACGCTCCAGGATCTGAGTGCCTTGCTCCTCAAAGCCACCATGATCACAGCCTGCATGTTTACAGGGGTGGCGCTTCCCGCCAGAGAGAGGGCCCCAACCAAATCCAACTTCTCTGAGAGCCACGGGGCTGCAGCCACAAACCACATAAAGTCTGGTGGCTTGGGATGGAGTGAACAATTTGGGTGTCCATTGAGGTTTTTATTTTTGTTCTCATGAATGACTGTCGCTGAGGATAAAAGGAAATTATATGTTGTGAGGGCTATTTTTTAAATCAGTAAAAGTAGGTTGTCGAGGTTTAACATCCTTAAATGTTCCAGGGCACTGCCTTCATCAGATGCAATTTAACATCTTCCCTTGTAAGTTTTACTGGGTTGGCCAAAAAGTTCATTCCGGTTTTTCCGTAACATCTTACGGAAAATCCCGAACGAACTTTTTTGGCCAGCCCCATACTTCTGATGCACAGTTCCTATCTCTGCCCCACTGTCACTGGGCAGAGCTCTCCCCGAGCTTTCGCTGTGTTCTGGCTGCCCTTGCTTTCACCCCTTCATCTACAACGCTGCAGAGCTCACTGACAAGCAGGTGTATTTAAAATTCTTGAGTGGATCCTTTCTGTTCTCAGGATAAAATCCAGAATCCTCAACAGGACTGAAAAGGCCGGCATGGTCTGGCCCTTGCACACTCTGGCAGCTGCCCTCCTACTGCTTCGCCGTGGTTTTCCTTCCTTGGAGCCTTGGCTCAAGCTCCCTCTGCCTGGAATGCTCTCTCTGGACCCCTCTTCCCCACCCATGTCTCCGATCCCTGTCTGAGCATCCATTCCCAGAGGCAACCTCCCTGAACTCCCAGGCTGTCACTCCTTCTTGGTATAAACATCTTCCATTTCCCCTTAGTAACACCTGTCAAAATTGTAGTTGAGCAATTACTTATGAAATTATTTGTTGATTGTCTTCTCTGATGGAATTGGCCCCTGTGCTTCCAAGGAACATTTCTGGCTTGTGTTCTTGTGTTTCTCCAATGCCCAGTCAAGTGCCTTGTTCATAACACTTGTGCCATGAACATTTGTTGAGCAAATAATTGAAAATCCAAGGCAACCATAAGCTGACTATCGAATGAGTCGAGTGGTGAAATGGGAAGGGGTACAGGTTGATTCCAGCCTGCGAATCCATGGGTCTCAAATCTCCCTGTGCACAGGGTTACCTCGGGAGCTTCCCGAACAAGCAGCTTCCCTGACTCCACTCTCAGAAACACTGATTTCATACATTTGGGGCAGCGGCCAGGAGTCCGCACGTGTAACGTGCATCCTGGGTGATGTGATGCAGGCGTTCGAGGATAGTCTTCGGGAAGCGCTGCTGTGAGTTGAGCTGCACGTAAAACCAGCCCAAAGTTATAACAAGTGCATTTGTGGAAGCGATTTGGACATGGTGCTCAAATTCAACTAGCTACCTTGGAAACAGGCTTGCAACCTTAACAAAAGCTAAAAAAGAAACCCCTTATAATCAAGTAGTAATTAAGATGTGGAAATAATTGGAAAGTTATTCATTATAAAATTGGGCTAGAATTCTGCATCTGAACAATAAACAAGCCAAGGGGCCTGATGTGATTCAAACTAAACCAATGTCGATGCATATAATAGAAGGTGTCAGTCATGATGACAAAAGACTGATGTTTCCAAATTAATCCTTTACAGAAAACCCAAGTCCTTTCCTCCCCTAACCCCCAACAGCATGAGCAGCAGAGCTGTACACAGTTCTCTTGGGCGTCTCTCAGTTTCGTGTTTCCTGTCATTTCTGGCACATACATCTTTTGGGGGCAGGGTGGCGGTGGTTTTATACATCTTCTAGTGTGATTACCCAATTTCACCTAATTTCACACCAGGTTGACAGTGACTCAGAATCACTGTGAAGAGAAAAACACCCAGAAGTAAAAGATTACGGTTTTCACCCTTTAACTTTGTTGCATTTGGGGTAAAACCCAAGGCTGATGGGACTTTCCGGGGTTTTGTTTCAATGGGATAACAGAATGTGAAGAGCAGACCAAGGGACCATCTGCTTCTGAAGGTCTGCTTCTTCATTACGTGTTTTGTTAGAGGTGCCATAAATGCACTTTCTCTCATGCATTTTTGAGAACTTTTTACATTGTAGCCATCTGGGCTACAATGCATTTTCTCTCATGCATTTTTGAGAACTTTTTACATTGTAGCCATCTGGGCAAATTACTACCCTATTTAAATTAAGCATCCTTAAAGAGATCAATTCACAGTCTCTGAGCTAAATTCCACGTAGCAATTAATGCCTGAGAGATTTCTCGAGAGCTCCCGGCTTTGTCAGTGCTGAGTACTAACGATCCTATTCCAGGACTCAGCATCCAATTTGCATTACAGAGCCTGCTGTCTGCAGGTTGGGTTAGAATCTGTTAGAAGAACATGAATGACATAAAGGACATGTTTGGATTGTCATTGTGAATATCTCTGCTCTGTAATACATTTGCATTTAAGGCTTTGGATTCTGAGATAACACACTTGTTTAGAAAATCTTTGCTCATCTTTGCTAATCTTTTGGACTTCTCTATCAATGCCCCTGTAGAACAGTAACTTTTTTTGGTGGAAATAGCCTTTGCATTTCATTGAGCCTTTTCAATACCAGGATCTCTTTCATTTAGTTGGACGCCTGCCTTGAAATGAAATTGTCAGTAGACATGATCAACTGCTATCCTCAAAGTGTCCAGGTGTCAATTTATCCATAATGATCCTTCATTTAACAGCTGTGTTTTGGTATTAACGACAGTGTGAAAGTCGTTGGGGGAAAAATCTGGCAGGACCTGGCGTTCACCTGGGAAAGATCCAGGCCTAGGAAGATAAATTTCTCGTGTACTCTGCCACTGAGACCAAACTGTGTCATCCCCAGGGCCATGGCAGCCCTCTGGAATCCTGAGTCCTTCCTGTTTGAGAGAGAGACCAAAAGCTGGGCAGTGGTGGTGGTGGGAATAAGCATGGTTCTCGCACACTACAGGACCTATATCTGGCACAGGTGTGAGACTCTTACCAAAAACCAGCCTCCTGTGGGTGGACCTGCTTAAGAAACTGGGTCTTGGAGAGTGAAAGACATCAGGCTTGCTTGGATGAATTTTGCTAGCAGGGAGCTGTCCAGGGTGCTGACCCTGTAGACCTGAACCTCTGTAGTCCTTTTGCTGCCCTGCTTGCCCAGCACTCGACAATTGGTCAGAAAGGAGGCAATGCCTACTGCCTGAATCAAGTTCTGTCCTGTTGGCCTGGTCTGACCCAGGCTGACCTGGCCTGGCCTAACCTCTGCCCTGCCTGACCTGTGCCTGTTGGAGCTGGGACACCGTCCACTGTGACAGCTACCCTAGTTTTGCCCTAAATCAATGGCTCCCAAACCTGGCTCTGACCAGAGTCGCGAATATCATGAATCAGAGTGTCTGGGAGCAGGTCTAGGAATCTGAGGGTCACTGTCTTGGAATAACTTCTTGGTTCCTTTACCATGTTTCCTTTCAGTATTGGGTCTAATTCCTCTTGTCTATCTCTTTCACTGAATGGAAAGTAAGTTGTAGTACCTAAATTTTTCAGAGGGGTTATTGAGGAAAAGTGTGTTGAAAAACCCATGCCCTGTGGGTTTGGAGTCTGAGGTTCCTAAGAAGATTCAAAATAAAACTACCATATGATCCATCAATCCTATTTTTGGGTATTTATCCAAAAGAATTGAAAGCAGAATTCTGAAGGGATCTTAGCACTCCCATGTTCCTTGCAGCCTTATTTACAATAGCCAAGCTATGAAAACAACCTAAATGTCCATCAAGGATGAATGAATAAAGAAAATGTGGGGACTTCCCTGGTAGTCCAGTGGCCAGGACTCCGTGCTCCCAATGCAGGGGGCCTGGGTTCGATCACTGGTCAAGGAACTAGATCCTGCATGCCACAACTAAGAGCCTGCATGATGCAACTAAGAGCCTGCAAGCCGCAACTAAAGATCCTGCATGCAGCAACGAAGATCCCATGTGCCGCAACTAAGACCCGGCACAGCCAAAGAAAGAAATAAATAATTTTTAAAAATTATTTTAAAAAAGGGGGGCTTCCCTGGTGGCGCAGTGGTTGAGAATCTGCCTGCTAATGCAGGGGACACGGGTTCGAGCCCTGGTCTGGGAAGATCCCACATGCCGCGGAGCAACTAAGCCCGTGAGCCACAACTACTGAGCCTGCGTGTCTGGAGCCTGTGCCCCGCAACAAGAGAGGCCGCGATAGTGAGAAGGCCCGCGCACCGCGATGAAGAGGGGCCCCCGCTTGCCACAACTAGAGAAAGCCCTCGCACAGAAACGAAGACCCAACACAGCCAAAAATAGATGAATAAATAAATAAATAAAGTAGCTATTAATTTAAAAAAAATTATTAAAAAAAGAAAATGTGGTATTTACACACACGACTGAATATTATTCAGCCTTATAAAACAGGAAATTCTGACATGTGCTACACTGTGGATGAACCTTGAGGACATGATGCTAAGTGAAATAAACCAGTTCCAAAAAGACAAGTGCTATATGATTCCACTTATATGAGGGATCTAATGTGGTCAATCTCAAAGAAACAGAAGGCAGGATGGAGGTTGCCAGGGATAGTGGGAGGGGGGTGGGGAGTTGCTGTTTAACGGGTACAGAGTTTCAGTTTTGCAAGAGGGAAAAGTTCTGGAGGTCTGCAGTACAACAATATGACTACCGTTAGCACCACTGAACGTTGAAATATGGTTAAGACAGTGACTTTTATTTTACATGTTTTGCAATATTTAAAAAAATTAAAAAGAAACCACCCCCCATACTCTGGCAAATACTATATTTTGGGACAATTCAGTTCAAGGTAGAAATGAATAAATTGATAACTAGATCCACGTATTTGCTAGACTCTAGTTACCTCGGATTTCATAGGATTGCTACATTTTATTTCTCTCTCTCGGCCCAGATTTTATTTAACACTTCTGCTCATAGTATCTGGGTTTGAGTGTGGCTGCTTTATAGAAAAGGATGTTCTTGAAATGATTTTTTATCCGTATCTGTATCAGACCTTAGGGAATACTAAAGGACTTTTTTCTCTGGGTCACACTTCTAATTAAATTGGTTTAGGGACTTCCCTGGTGGCGCAGTGGTTAGGAATCCGCCAGCCAATGCCGGGGACACGGGTTCAAGCCCTGGTCCGGGAAGATCCCACGTGCCACGGAGCAACTGAGCCGGGACGCCACGACTGAGCCTGCGCTCTAGAGCCCGAGAGCCACAACTACTGAGCCCGCGTGCCACAACTACTGAAGCCCGCGTGCCTAGAGCCTGTGCTCCACAAAAAAAGAAGCCACCATAATGAGAAGACTGCGTGCAGCAATGAAGACCCAATGAAGCCAAAAATAAATAAATAAATTTATTTTTTAAAAATTGGTTTAAATTTTGTTGATGTTATTTGGTTTCATTGAAACATATTTAATTCCCAGTCTAAGTGCTGGAAATCTGTAGAACTGAAAGAGTTTTAGCAGCAGAAAGTAAAGTTCACTGGGTCACTATTAACCACTAATGTTTGACATGTAAGCGAATGCAACGGGAAAAACTATTTTAGCAACAACTGCTCAAAAAACCAACCTAACTTTCCCTTTGGAGTGTCTGGGGAAATCCGCATATTCCTGACCAGATCTGACCCCTTTTTCCCCACTAAGCCTGCCTTACAAGCCATATAAACCTTTGGTTTGGCTTTGCTACTGCTCAGAGCTATTGGATAAATAGCTCTTGCGGAAATAGCCTGAGTGATCCCATCTCGAAGATGAAGAGAAAACCAAGTTCTCTGTCCATCTACCCAGCACTTGTGACAACGTCAGGCTTCTGTTCAAGGACAACCAGAGGATGCTGGTAGAGGAACCAGCCTGGAGGAAAACACACGCTCTAAACTCAGCAGGACCAGGACAGGTGGCCACCAGCTGAAGCATCAGGAGAAGCACGTCCAACCCCCAAACTTCCCAGAGCCACGTACGTCCTGGCCAAAGCTGGTCAGCTCTAGTTGCTCCTTACTCAGGCCCATTCAAACCCTGCATGTCCAAGTCCAGAGCTGTGATTCCTACTTTCCTTTCCTTGTTTCCAAGCTCGGCTGGGTCCTCCAACTGCTTGGCATATATTTATGGCCGTCTGGACCCCTGTTTCTGTCAAGGAAAAGGGAGGACTGCTTACCTATCGCCACTGTCCTGGGGAACGTTTTTCTGACTTGAGTTAAAGTTTTCTCACTAAATACAGATGTAACTTGGAAATACAGAATGATAGAATCCGGGATCACTCTGGGAGAAGGTTTATTTCTATCTTAACCTCAGATGTCAGCATCACAGAATATTTCATCGTTAGCCATTCTCCACCCCTCTTAGGATGTATGTTTAACGGGTGGCCAGTGATTATTTTCTATTCACATCAAGTCCTTCCTGTTTCTCTCCTGGACTGGCGAGATTATAAAAGAACAAGATGAGGTGAAGGGCTTTGTACTGCACTCCTGTCTCTCGTTTTCCAAGGATTTCTTGTAAATCTTCCTTGGGTATCTTAAAGACAACGGTTTTATCTCCCTTATCTACTGATTGCTGATTATCTAAAATTTGCTCCATATTGGGGTAAACCTAGGGGTGTCACCCTTCTAGATCATGATTTAACAAGGACTGTTAAACAGCTGAAATCCACTTGACTGGAATGGAAATTTCCCCCATACCTCTCCTGAGTTCTTGTGGCTGAACTAATAGTAAAATTGGCACAAAGATTAACAGGAGAAAAAGAAACAAATTTTAATTCGTGTGCATGGAGGTCTCATAGAAATGGGACCTAAGAAGTGGCCAAAGCAGGCAGCTTTAGTGCTTTTAAGCAAAGACAACAAATTTGTGAGGAAATGACATGACAGAAGAAAGCAACCTAGGTTTTGGAAGCTCAATTTGTGAAGAATCTAAACAGATTTTAGGCTGGGGGTAGTCAATTAAAGAAGTCACAGAGTTTTTTGATACAGGCTTCTTGCCCCAAATCCCTTATCTCTGGCAATAAGGGCATCCTTCTACCTCCAGATGCAGGGGTACACCTTTCACAGGGGAGGTTTATTTCCTGCTTTCAGGGAGATGGATACGAGACTCAGAGCATCCCTCTTGTGTTGACTGTTTCTTAAGTAACCTTAATTCAAAATAATCAATATACCATTGATGCAAATTTTGGGGCCGCCTGCCCTGAGCCCCAGTAGTAGACTACACACAAAAGGAAATTCATAAGAGGTTCCTAGAGTCTTAGTAAAATCTCTATTACCTCCACAGACTTGAGCAAAAATATTTACTGTCTTCTGCAATAATGTTTTTTTTTTCTCATAAAAAGAATACAGGCCCTTCCATGTAGAAAACTGGAGAAATACTTAAACGTACTAAGTGCAAAGAAGTAAAGAAAAGTAAGTAATATTTTCTTACCATAATAGGTGCTATGATTAAGTGCCTTTCTATGTGTCAAGTACTGTGTTAAGTGCTTTACAATCACAATCTTTTTTATATTTACAATAATCTTAAGAATTAGTATTATTATCCTAGGTTTACAGATGAGGAAACTGAGCCTTAGAGGTTAAGTGACTTGCCTAAGGTCACACAGCCTGTGTGTTGCAGAAAGAAGATTTTAAATCCATGTTGGTTTCGCTCCAAAACCCAGATTCTTAACCAGGAAGCTAGTTTTTAAATTTATAATTTTATGTTGTGAGAATTTCTCCATGCAGGGGAGCAAAATTTGCTACTCCAAAATGACTCTTTGGCATGAGGACTGAATTAGGCTGATTAGTTTTAAGAAATAGAAGACTCGGGAAGTTTTTCTTCTTACCTCCCTCTGAATGGCCTAAAAGAATTTAGCTACAGGGCCTGTTCCTGGAATAGAACCATCACCAGAAATATCTGCAAAGAACATGGGCCGGGTGTGGTAGGGGAACTCGGCAGGGCCCAGAGATAAGAATCCTCTCTGTCTTGCTGTCACTGTCTGGCCCAGCAGACATTTGTTTACCAAACATTTGCTTTTCTGTCTCCATGCAAATTGCCTTCCTCCTCTTTGTGGTCCAAACCACTACCCCCAGCATCCTTTTTTGTCTTTAGTTAAAGATGGTATTTAAGGTGAGTGTTTGGGCCATTTTGACGAGTGACTCAGTTTTCCTGGGTCTCTCCCATGTATACATGTTATTAAACTTTTGTGTGATTTTCTCCTGTTCGTCTGTCTCACGTCAACTTAATTTGTAGAAGAACCTAGAGGAAACTGTCTTCTTCCCCGACGCTGTAATCAAAACAGTCTGGCACAAAGATAGACATATATCAGTGGAACAGGTTAGAAAATCCAGAGATAAACCCACTCACCTATGGTCAATTAATCTATGACAAAGGAGGCAAGAATATACAATGCAGAAAAGACAGTCTCTTCAGTAAGTGGCGCTGGGAAACCTGGACAGCCACATGTAAAAGAATGAAATTAGAACATTATCTAACACCATACCCAAAAATAAACTAACAATGGATTAAAGACCTAAATGTAAGACCGGATACTATAAAACTCTTAGAGGTAAACATAGGCAGACACTCTGTGACATAAATCACAGCAATATCTTTTGGGGTCCACCTCCTAGAGTAATGAAAATGAAAACAAAAATAAACAAATAAACAAAAGGGACCTAATTAAACTTAAAAGCTTTTGCACAGCAAAGGAAACCATAAACAAAACAAAAAGACAACCCACAGAATGGGAGAAAATATTTGCAAACAAAGTGACCGACAAGGGATTAATCTCCCAAATATACAAACAGCTCCTGCAGCTAAAGAAAAAACAACAACAACAACAGCAAACAACCCAATCAAAAAATGGGCAGAAGACCTAAATAGATATTTCTCCAAAGAAGATATATAGATGCCCAAGAGGCACATGAAAAGATGCTCAACATCACTAATTATTAGAGAAATGCAAATCAAAACTACAATGAGGTAACACCTCACACCAGTCAGGATGGCCATCGTTAAAAAGTCTACAAATAACAGGTGTGGAGAAAAGGGAACCCTCTAAGACTGCTGGTGGGAATGTAAAGTGGTGCAGCCACTATGGAAAATAGTATGGAGGTTCCTTAAAAAACTAAAACTAGAGTTACCATATGATCCAGCAATCCCACTCCTGGGCATATATCTGGAGAAAACCTAATTTGAAAAGATACATGAACCCCAATGTTCACTGCAGCACTATTCACAATAACCAAGACTTGGAAGCAACCTAAATGTCCATCGACAGATGAATGGATAAAGAAGATGTGGTATATACACACACACACACACACACACACACACACACACACACACACATATACAATGGGATATTACTCAGCCATAAAAAAGAATGAAATAGGGCTTCCCTGGTGGCGCAGTGGTTGAGAATCTGCCTGCTAATGCAGGGGACACGGGTTCGAGCCCTGGTCTGGGAAGATCCCACATGCCACGGAGCGGCTGGGCCCGTGAGCCACAACTACTGAGCCTGCGCGTCTGGAGCCTGTGCCCCGCAACGGGAGGGGCCGCGATAGTGAAAGGCCCGCGCACCGCGATGAAGAGCGGTCCCCGCACCGCGATGAAGAGTGGCCCCCACTTGCCTCAACTAGAGAAAGCCCTCGCATGAACCGAAGACCCAACACAGCCAAAAATAAAATAAAATAAATAAATAAAGTAGCTATAAAAAAGAAAAGTGCTTTAAAAAAAAAAAAAAAAAAAGAATGAAATAATGCCATTTGCAGCAACATGGATGGACCTAGAGATTATCATACTAAGTGAAGTAAGACAGAGAAAGATAAATATCACATGATACCCCTTATATGTGGAATTTAAAAAAAGGATACAAGTGAATTTATTTACAAAACAGAAACAGACTCACAGACTTCAAAAACAAACTTATGGTTACCAAAGGGGAAGGCAGGGTGGGGAAGGGATAAATTAGGAGTCTGGGATTGACATGTACACGTTACAATATATAAAACAGATAATCAACAAGGACCTACTGTAGAGCACAGGGAACTCTACTATTACTAGGACATTATTGAGGATATTCTGCAATATCCTAAATGCGAAAAGAATCTGAAAAAGAATAGATATATGTATATGTATACCTGAATCACTTTGCTGTACGCCTGAAACTAACACAACATTGTAAATCAACTATATGCCAATATAAAATAATTTTTTTTTTTAATTAAAAGCAAATAAAGTGAGAAGTCATATTCTGTTTTGTCTCAGTCATCTTTGATTGTTACGGGGTTTCGGCTGAGCTGATCCAGGCTTTGGGTAAAGCTGGGCTCTGCCCTCTGTGAGGGACGTGGTTCCACCTCCTGGCTCTCCTTCTGTCCAGGCTCTGCAGGACTCTCCCCTCTCCAGGGAGCTGACCCCCTGGCTCCTCTCACAGCTGCCCTTCTTGGGTGGTTCTCGCCCATTCTTTTCCCGTGGCCCTACCTCTGATTTTCGCTGACATCAGCCTTTGCAAGTTTACACCCCTTGGTGTATTGAGATTCTTTCCTTCAGCAACAGATTTTTACTGCTTGCTATGTGCCCTGTACTGTTCTAGGATCTGGGAAAAGAGCAGCAAAAACCCCTGCTTCGTGGGCCTTAGGTTCTCACGGACACAGAGGGGAAGCCACGGTGAAACGAACACGCAGCACTTTAGATACAGACGGAGCCATGAGAAAAGAAAGCTGCGAAGGGTGGCGGGAGGTGAAGGGAGAGATTTACGGTGTTAAATGCAGCGACTGGGGAGTCGTCCCTGAGAAGATGATATTTGGGTGAGGACTTGAAGCTTCCCTTACCTGTGGAGGGAGCACCGTGTGCTCCAGGGGAAGGACTTCCCAGGCCGAGGGACCAGCCCGCACAAAGGCCCTGAGCAAAATGTGCCGGCACGTGCAGGAACAGGAAGCAAGGCAGCACTGGGTCAGGGAAGTCGTGTTTTGGGAGGATTTGTGTGTCTGTGGGGAGCAGGAGAGATGAGAAGGGCACTTGAGGGACACCCGCCTTCGACAGTTGGTGTGACTGAGAAACAAACCTCTCTTGTGCTGAGCCTTGAGAACTCGGGGTGGATTTGTTTAAACAGCGATTAGCCTGCCCTAACTCATCGAGGAGGACCCCACCGGCAGGATGATTACTGGAAGCCTCTTGAGGGATAATCATCTCTTTTTTTTTGAGGAAACTCAGAAAGACGTAAAGGACGGAGTAACATAAAGTCATTTAAAAATAAGTACGAGGGACCAGAGGAAAAAACCAAGGAGGGAAGTAAAATGGTGCAGATGCAGATCCAGAGGACTGGGAAACTGGAGTGGAATAGAGCAGGGGCGCAGGAATGGAGAAGGGAGAGATGGAGTGGATTCACGGCTGCTCGTAAAAAAAGAAAGGATGGGGCTTCCCTGGTGGCGCAGTGGTTGAGAATCCGCCTGCCAATGCAGGGGACACGGGTTCGAGCCCTGGTCTGGGAAGATCCCACATGCCGCGGAGCGGCTGGGCCCGTGAGCCACAACTGCTGAGCCTGCGCGTCTGGAGCCTGTGCTCCGCAACAAGAGAGGCCACGACAGTGAGAGGCCCGCGCACCGCGATGAAGAGAGGCCCCTGCTCTCCGCAACTGGAGAAAGCCCTCGCACAGAAACGAAGACCCAACACAGCCAAATATAAATAAATAAAATAATTAATTAATTAATTAATTAATTAATTAATTAATTAATTAAAAAAAAAGAAAGGATGAACGGGAGCAGCTGATGGTGTAAGTGAGTCAAAGATATCAGCAGAGTCTAGGCTGCCGTTTGGAACAAAGGTGGTGCCGGCAGTGTTAGCGGAGCACACGCGGTAAAAGGGCATACAGCCCTCTTTTTGGTTAAACTCCATGGACGTTATTTAAAAACCTCTGGCAATACTGGACAGGCTGACTCCATCGTCATTCTCTCTTGAATCCACTCTTTTCCGTTTTTTTGTTTGTTTGTTTGTTTGTTTGTTTTGGCCGTGCCACACGGCATGTGGGATCTCAGTTCCCCCACCAGGGATCGAACCCTTGACCCCTGCAGAGGAAGCGCAGAGTCTTAACGACTGGACCGCCAGGGAAGTCCCTGTTTAACCCTCCACTTCTCAGCATCCTTCGAAGATCCTTCTTTCTCTGACTCCCATTTAACTGTGGATGTTTCCCCAGGTGTAGACTTTAGTCCTTTTTTTTTTCATTACTCCACACTAAAGGTTGGCGATTTTTTCTGTAAACAGCCAGATGGTAAATATTTTAGGCTTTGTGGACATACGGGCTCTGCTGTAACAATTCAACCTTGCTGCTGTAGTGTGAAAGCAGCCGCGGGCGCTATGTAAACAACGGGCGTGGCTGGTCCCCGGAAAACTTTATTCGGAAAAACGGGCAGTGGGCGAGATTTGATCCGAGGGTCCAAGTTTGCTGAGCGCAGACTTACACTGTGCTCTTGGTGACGTATCAGCTCCCATCCATGTGACGATGGCTCCCATACGTACCGTATTTTCTTTAGGACAGACTATCTCCTCAACTCCACAATCCTGTGTACTACTCCTTACTGGACACCTGCATCTAGAAACCCGCATTCCCAGTTTGGGGCTCACGTATCCCTTCCGCCCCCAACAGTACCACACGCACATCCTTTCTGCTGAGCTCGGAGCCCCGTGAACCCCTCTCCCCAGGCAGCCACGTGGAGACAGGCAGGCCGTCTGTCATCTCCTCTGCTTAACTCAGCAACGTCCTCTTTGAACTCACCGCCACTCTCCATCCTTGCTCCCCTTCTACTATCCCCCAATCTGCTGCCAGAGGCATCTTTCTACCACACGATATGGTTAAGTTCCTTCCGTGGTTAAGACTTTGACTGAAGCCTCAGAATAAAACCCAAACTCCTCAGCGCGGCCTGCAAGGCCCTTCACCATCCAGCCCCTGATACTTCTGGAGCCTTGCTTCGTGTTGCCATCTGGCTGCCCACGCAGTGAAATGGGGCAGATCTCGGATCTCTCAGCCACCCTGGTGCTCTCACCGCCGGGGCTTTGCACACGCTGCATCCTGGGCCGGGAACACCTCTTCCAGGTGCCAATGCCCCTCCCTGATTAGCACCCACCCCCCGTGCCCATCCTCATCAAGATCCAGCCTTGTGCCACCTCCTTCTAGAAAATTTCCACGAGATCTAGTTAGGGGCAGGTCCAGATTTTGGGGGCCATGAAACTTATACCATGTCATTTTTGTCTCTATGACAAAAAAATACAAAAATATGTTCTGTTTTTTTCAAAATTTACAACGTATAACCATGTGAGTACATTACCAGGGTCCCGGGAGGGGTCTGTGCAATTGAGGAGCCTGGAGATTGCATCTGGGAATCTGCCCCGATGTGCCCCGTGCGGGGCTTCCTTATACCCTGGACCCGGCGCCACCACAGAACCCAGCAGACGGCACTGAATCCAAGGTCTGCTCATTTCTCTGTGCTCCACGCTGGACCGTAAACTCTGCAAGGACCAGCACTGTGTGCTAGCACGCGGCAGGTCTCCAATAATTGCTAGTACAGTGAATGGCAGCGTGAATGACTGTATGCCAGGTCTGCAGAGACAGGTGCAGCCTGCCCTGACTTCAGGTTGTGTACAACACGGGCGTGAGGGGAGGGGCAGGGTCAAGGAGGTGACCTCTGGCGGAGAGAGTTGTCCAGGGTACAAAATCCTCTGCCTGTTCCTGTCGAGAATTTCACAATTCTCAGCATGTGGTGAATGTACATTGTTTCCTAAGAACTACAAGTGACTTTCCAAGAAAATGCTGTCGTCATTATAAGTCTAACTTATGTCATTGCCCCAGTAACATCACGCTTTTTCATGACTGCATCTGAATGTGGGGAAAGAGGTGAGAAGTGCTGGCACCTGGCCAGGAGACTTGGTCACAACACAGAAATACAGCATCTAGTAAAAGATGATAAACTGACAGACTTGAGAAGAGAAAACGAAGAGAAATAAACTTCGCTATGTGTCTTCTCCTCAACTAATATGACATTATAGAATTATTTAAAGAATGGGAAATGCTGGAAACACGGAAGCATTGCAACTATAATTAAATTATATGTCGTATAGTATTGGATCGAGATGTAGAAAACATGCCTCTAATGTCAAATGACAAATGGCCTGCTCCGTGGCTGTCAGATGTGAAGTACATCTTATAAGTCAGGAATAAAGAGGCGATGCCTCAAGGCAGTTGGTAGACCTACAAAGTGGGGATCTCGGGGCTGAGCTTCTCATCTCTTCTCTACATACACACTTCCCCAAAAGCTTGTGGGTTTAAAACCTCTTAATATTTAATATTTCAATGACTCCCAAACTAATACCTGTTGACATAACTTTTTCACTGGGCTTTAGACAAGGATACCCAGCTGTCTACTTAACATGTCCACTTGGATAAGGAACATGCATTTCAAACTCTGTGTGTTCCCCACAGAATCTCCGATTTCCCCCACCCCATCCCATTTCAGCAGATGGCACTGCCAATTGTTCAATTGTTCAGCCAATTACTCCAGCCCCAAACCAGGGAGGGATCCTTGGTTTCTTTCCTTCCCTCACTCCCCGCAATCAATCCATCATCAAGTTCTATGAGCTCTACCTTCAAAATACATCTCACGTCTGTACCACCATTAGCAACTGCTTAGATGTGCGCACCCAACTATGAACTGCTGCCATGTTTTCACCCTTGTCCCTGCAACGCAGCTTCTACAGAGCTCTACGGAGCGGAGAGATCTTTTAAAAGTGTAAGTCAGACCATGGCCCTCCCACTGCTACTTAAAGCTCTCCCGACCACGGTGGCCTGGGGGAGTCACAGCAGCCTCGCCCGCCTCTGCGACTGCATCTCCTGCCTCTGCCCCCTCTGGCTCTCCTGCCTCGTGGGTCACACCAGGCCATGGCCAGTCTGGGGTTTCTATACTAGCAGTTTCCCTCCCTCACATCTTCAAGTGTTTGCATATTATGACTTAGGTCTGATTCTCATTATTTAGGTCTTGGCTCAAATGGTGCCTTCTCAGAAAGGCCCTTCCTGACCAAGCTAAGTAATTCCAATCATATCTTTCTTTGTTTTCTTCAAGATATTTACCACGAATTGAAATCATGTGTTCATTTTTTTTTTTTTTAAGATTTTGTTGTTGTTGATGGGGATCATTTTTAAAGTCTTTATTGAATTTGTTACAATATTGCTTCTGTTTTATGCTTTGGTTTTTTGGCTGCGAGGCATGTGGGATCTTAGCTCCCCAACCAGGGATTTAACCTGCATCCCCTGCATTGGAAGGCGAAGTCTTAACCACTGGACCACCAGGGAAGTCCCCCATTTATTTGTTTTATGCCTAACAATCCCCACTGAATTGTGAGCTACAGAGGGTGAGTTCTCTGTCATTTCACCGTTTATACCCAGAGCCTGGAGTAGTGCCTGACTCATGGTGCGAGCTCATCAAAACTATTTGTTCAATAAATGAATGAATGAATGAATGAATGATCTGCCCACTCTGAGCATGACCTTTGTACTAGGGCCTGGCTCTTTATGCTGATGGAAGGAATGAGACATTTTGCCAGCTGTACCTCCATGGGAGGGTCAGGTGGGTAGCGTGGAAAAGGCAGACCTGTGTTCTGAGACGTGTCTCTGTACGATGGGTGACCTTGCACAAGCCTCCCAGCCTTTCTGCCCTCAGTTTTCTAACCTATGCCATGGCAATAAATATACAGGCTGCTAGAGTTTTTCAGTAACATTTACAGAATTCAAGTCCAGCTGATATTCGTAGAACTTCTATGTGTAATTTATGAGTAAATAGCATATGATGATAGCAAAGAATATATACAAGTATAGCTATAAATACATATATATTATTGCTCAGAAGAATGGTTAGTTCCTTATGGGTTACCTTTCTAGCATGAAGCAGAGTCCTTAACAGCCTTATTTAATTGATGTTAACTGGTAATAATAGGGTAAATTTACAGAACTCACATTAAAAAAAAATGACCTCCTATTAGAGTGTTGACCCTGGGAGTTTTAAGAAGAACCATCAAGCTTGCTATTCAAGAAGTCCCTGCCACCTGTGACTAACAAACAGACCAAGGAGAAAGGGGTTGAGGGACCCCTTCAAAGTACTCAAATCCCTCAAATGTCGGTCAATCAACGGAACCCTCCAAATGAAGGCCGTTTCCACTTGGAGGCCTGTTGTACGTTTATAATCTCTTTCTCTCCCTCTTCTCTCAGAAGTGCTAATGAAATGTATTTCTCCCCCTTTTCTTTCAGGAAAGCCTGTTAGAGGCTTTTAAGATCAGTTTATCCTGCTCCAGATTTTGAGGTTATTTTTTGGCCTGTGGTCGGTAGGGTGGATCACAAAATTAGAATTTAGAGTTGGAAGGGATTTGATACCATGTAGTTCAAACTACTTTGTGCATCTTTCTCACAGATTAAAAAAAAAAATTGTGCTGTCAATTTTTAATACTGTTTTCAAGTCTTTGAAAGAAAGAATTTTGCTTTTCATAATTATAGGCCAGAACCAGCAGCATTCCAGGCTGTGAACTCTTTGAGGGTGGGATGGTTTCATTTGTTTTATAAGCCCAGTGTCTGGCATGGCTCCCACAAGAAATGCTTGAAGAATGAATCATTCCTGATATGTCACTTTGCTAACTAGACGAGCTTGTCAACATTTAATTGCTTACATTCGAAAAGACAGATGCACCGCAATGTTCATGGCAGCACTATTTACAATAGCCAAGACATGGAAACAGCCTATCATCTGTCTGACATGGACAGACAACAATCTGTCCATCAACAGATGAATGGATAAAGAACACGTGGTCCATATATACAATGGAATACCACTCAGCCACAGAAAATAATGAAATAATGCCATTTGCCGCAACATGGGTGGACCTAGAGATTATCGTACTAAGCGAAGCAAGTCAGAGAAACACAAATATCATATGATATCACTTATATGTAGAATCTAAGACAATGATACAAATGAACTTATTTATAAGACATAAACGGACTCACAGACTTAGAAAACAAACTTATGGTTACCAAAGGTGGGGAGGTGAGGGATAAGTTAGGAGTTTGGGATTAACATATACACACTACTATATATAAAATAGATAATCAACAAGGACCTACCGTACAACACAGGGAACGCTACTCAACACTCTGTAATAACTTATATGGGAAAAGAATCTGAAAAAGGATACATGTATATGTATAACTAAATCACTTTGCTGTACACCTGAAACTAACACAACATTGTAAATCAACTATACTCCAATATAAAGAAATTAAGAAAACATTTAATTGCTTACAACAAAATAAAGGGATAAAGGCATGGATAACCTAAAATAACAGGTAATTCAAGAATGATTTTATCAGATTTAGGAAATGAGTGAGAAGCCCCCCAAATAAGTCTAAACTTTTTCACAGAATTTCCTGTTTTCCACACTATGTTACTAACTTAATATCTCCGTCGGTGATTGATGCTTAATTGTGCGGTAGGAACATAAAAGCCCTGAATTTCTCAGATAATTCACAGAGCAGAAAATCGATTTTAGGACCAAAAAGAGAAATCAGAGTGTCAATAATTATTACCATCTCACTGACTTCACCTTCCACAGAACTCAGTTGGGATGGCATTGTCACATGCCCACATTCTACACGTGCAGACCTCTGTTACATGGCTCCACATTTTGTATCATATGCGTCTATAAAACCACCGGATCGTTCGGGATGAAACCTACAGCACAGAGAGGTTCAGTAACCAGCACAAGGCCAAACAGCTAGTTAGGTGGCAAAGCCAGAACTCTCAACCAGGTCAGGCCCTCTTCACTCTGCCTCACTGGTTCTGCCTGACAAGTCACAGAGCTGAAGGGATTTGAAGGTGACTTAATCGTATGACTGTGTGCCACTGATGAGGACCCTGGGGCCAGAGAGACGGGGACACGGCCCTCAGGCACACACAGCTGGTGGGTGGCAGCATCCTGACCATGGACTTTCACGCCCCCTGGAATTGAACGGGGTCAGAGCTAAGGAAATGGAAGTGCAGGTCCCAGAAATGGCGTGGGAAAACACCCCCCACTTTGTTTCCTGACGAACGAGCAGCAAAGCAGTCACAGCGTATTTGCACTTCAGAAATCTCTCTCTAGCACAGCTGGAGGATGGATTTGAGAGGATCCAACCGTGAGGAATGAGGAGGGCAGTTCCTCAGACGGCAGTGGTAATGGGGGTGCTGCGGAGACAGGTTAACACGTGGCTTCAGCAAGTGCAGGGGACAGGTGTTGGCTGGCAGACCTGGGATTAGGATCCCGCGTCCCCCCGGCTGTGCGCAGCGGCATCGCAGCTGTGGCTTATTGGGTGTCGCATCCTCCCAGGTGCACGGGGCACTCTGTCCACCCTGCTCACGGTTACAGCTTTAGTGCTCGGCACGCTGCCGGGCACACAGGAAGCCCTTACGTACTGTTCAGCGGATTAAATGAACATTTCACTCTTCCGACATGGCTGGGGAGAGAGGCAGTCTGTGAATGGATAGTTAAATCTTTAGTGTTAAAGCTGTATCTTTATGGGATGATAGTTAAAAATACAGTATTCAAATTCAGCGTCTTATAAACAACACACTGACCATTTCCTTTTCCTAGATGATTGTCACATATCCAGGTGTTCGGGTGCTCCATTTTCTTGAGTTGTCAGATCCTTGAGAGCAGCAAAATGCTGCATTTGTCAGATAAACCAAGATAAAGCTACTCCAGTAAGCCTGCTGCCAACCTCCCACTTAAGAATGGGAGGTCTTATGATTCCAGCAGCCTTGGAAGGAAGAGACATAAAGAAATGTTTTGGAAGCCTGCAGACTTAAGGCTCATTTTAAGAATAATTCTAAGGAGCAGAGACGTCAAACATTTAGGTTTGATAGACAGTCTTCAGCAATTCTGGGCAATTCAAAAGAGGTGCAGAGGAAAAACTGGTTCTTGTTCTCAGATGCAATATTAATAGATTCTTATCTGAAATATATTTTTTGCTATTATATAATCTGTGGCCTGAAAACAGATTGAATGATGCTGGCAAGAGTAATTTACAAGATGAAAACAAGGGAAAGGACAAGAAATATTGATCAAAGAGAAAATGTTACAAATAAAAGGCTTTTCCTGAATTAAGAAAAAAAGATGGCATTTGAACTGAACAACCAACCAATAACTTGGACGGTTAGCAAACCTCTTAATTTCCACTGCATTAGATACTTAAATTGATCTTGGGAAAATGTTGTTATTTGCTCAGGCATTTATGGTAATTTAATTGTTCCTTATCATATGCTCAACAGTATTTTAGAAATTGTAGCTATTACAGAAAATTCATTTTATCTCTTCAACTTGAGCCAAGAACAGGTTTCTTTTATTTTTTGAAACATTAAAGTTATAATGTGTTATAACTAACAGCAGGTGTCACCAAAACGTCTATAAATAATAAAGGCTGGAGAGCGTGTAGAAAGAAATCCTAGTGCACTGCTGGTGGGAATGGAAATCGGTGCAGTCACGGTGGAGAACAGTATGGAGGTCTCTCAAAAAAAAAAAACAAAAAAACTTGAGCTACCATATAATCCTACAATTCCACTCCTGGGTATATATCCGAAAAAGACAAAAACACTAACTCAAAAAGACACATGCACCCCAATGTTCATAGCAGCATTATTTACAAGAGCCAAGACATGGAAGCAATGAAATATTACTCAGCCATAAATAAAGAAGAATGAAATAATGCCATTTGCAGCAACATGGATGGGCCTGGAGGGCATTATGTTAAGCGAAATAAGTCAGACAAAGATAAATACTGTATGATACCACTTACATGTGGAATCTAAACATACAACAAACTGGTGAATATAACAAAAAAGAAGCAGACTCACAGATATAGAGAACAAACTAGTGGTTACCAGTGGGGAGAAGGAAAGGGGGAGGGACAATGTAGGGGTGGGAATTAAGAGTATAAACTATTGGGTGTAAGATGGGCTCAAGGATGTATTCTACAACACAGGGAATATAGCCAATATTTTGTAATAACTGTAAATAGAAAGTTACCTTTAAAAATTGTATAAAAATAAAAACTTAAAAGTCAGCACTTCTGGAAAAAAAAAAAAAAATAACAGCAGAGCTAAAGGTGAACCAGAAGAAGGGAAGCAAGTGTAGGGTTAGGAAACCTACTGCACGTCCCTGACATCACGCAGGACTGATTGCACCTGCCCCATCTCGGACTGAAGGTTGCAGTCTGATGTTTAAAGACTCTGAAGGGAGAAATCTGCCCTGTCTCCACAGTGTTTTCAATGATTACATGAGCCAGTGAGGGGTTATTGAGTAAAGCAGAGGGTAACCTCAGGTTTCTCTCATTCCCTCCCTGCCTTAGTCCGTTCGGGCTGCTGTAACAGACCACCGTAGACGGGGTGGCTTAGAAGCAACAGAAATCTATTTCTCACGGTCTGGAGGCTGGAGGTCCAAGGCCGAGGTACCAGCAGATTCGTACCAGCCTTCTGTGTGAGACTGCCATCCATGAGCGCTCCACTCATGACCTCCCAAAGGCTCCACTGACAAATGCCGTCACATTAGGGATCGGGCGTCCACATATGGATTTTGAGGAGACAAACATTCAGGCTCTGGCACTCCCATGATCAAGAAGGGCGTGCATGAGTCTGTGTGAGTGTGTCTGAGAGTACGTGTGTGGTTTTAACTCAGACCAATGCTCCTGTCCAATAATGAGAGTAACTGAGGCATGACTGAATTATGATTAAAGTTCCACACTGCAGAGTTGCCATTAACAAAGCCTGAAATCACAACCAGGACTTGGAATTCTCTAGAGTGAATACATTAAAACTGCCCTCATGGGTGAGGATGCATGGATGCCTTTTATAGGAATGATCACTGGCAACTGCTATGGGCTTGATGCCATTCTGTGCAATTAACGTGTATCCCACTTAATTCTTACAAGAGCCCTAATGAAGTTGGTATCACCTGCCCGCTACAGATTAAAAAAAAAAAACTGCAGCAAAGATCAGTTATTAATAACCTTCTGAGACATACTGTGAGTAAAGCCAGGTATGAACCTGGATAAACTGGCTTCAGAGTTTTTAGATTCTGAACCACTGTACTGTCTACCCACCCAGAACGTTTCTATGAATTAAACCAAGAGCACTCTAGAGACAACAGTGGGTAGAGCACAAAAAAGGTGTCATGGTTACTTGGTCACTCTCCTAGGATCCAGATGTAAGTCTTTAACCAGCTAGAGGGGCGGCTCGCTGACTTGGAGCGTTTTCATAGAACTGACGGCAGGTGAGAAAGCGGCTGGCCCCGGGGAAGCCTCCAGGGTTTACTAAGCAGAGGGGAGAGCTGCCTCTCTTTCTTTACTGGTGATGGGCTTTACCACGCATTATGATTCTAGGACCACCGTGGGGGAACAAAACATCACCAAAACGGCTATTTCTATCTTTGTTCTTAGTTGAGAAAATGCATTTTATAATGTGCAAGATTGGGTTGACTTTGCTAACCCAGCTGTGAAGTTTAAAATATGATCATTATATCATTTTTTATGTCGCAGCTCACATGTGGAAAGCAATTTTCCAGTTTTCAGTTCTGAAAAACAGTATATTTCATCCGTCATTTAGATACTCTGGTGCTTTTTCCCCCTTCTCTGTTCTTAAAGTCCGCTTTTTGAGACTGCTCCTGAATGGAGGTAATTCATGCTTATAAACACCATTTGAATCGTGAGCATCACAGATGTGGAGTCATGTCTTGGGGACCGGGTAATCGCGCGTGTTCAGGCGGGCCCCTGACAGGGAGTGCAGGCTTCCTGCGGCGGCACTGCTCCCAAGGCTATTTGATTACACAGAGCCGCTTTATTTCTGGCCCATGGTAATTGATCATGAACATATCCAGAGGTAAGATAACAGTTCGTAATGAAACGATTTAAATAGTAAAGTTTGAGTCTTTGGATCCTACCTGTGATGAGGTCTCTACCTCCTATTTTGTAGTAGTTCTTATAAGGAAACGTCTTGTTTTTAAAGTGGATCCAGAACATGGGTATATCCTGTTCAAAATACAGATGCTCTTATACCTGGACAAAACTATAATTCGAAAAGACACATGCACCCCAGTGTTCATAGCAGCACTACTTACAATAGCCAAGACATGGAAGCAACCTAAATGTCCACTGACAGATGAATGGATAAAGAAGATGTGGTAAGTATATACAATGGAATATTACTCAGCCATAAAAAAGAATGAAATATCGCCATTTGCAGCAACATGGATGGACCTAGAGATGATGATACTAAGCGAAGTAAGCCAGACAGAGAAAGATGAATACCATATGCTATCACGTATAGTGTGGAATCTAAAATATGACACAAATGAACTCACTTACAAAACAGAAATGGACTCACAGACACAGAGAACAGACTTGTGGTTGCCAAGGAGGGGGAAGGGAAGGAGAAGGAAGGACTGGGTATTTGGGGTTAGTAGATGCAAACTATTATATATAGGATGGATAAACAACAAGTTCCTGCTGCAGAGCACAGGAGACTATATTCAATATCTTGGGATAAACCATAATAGAAAAGAACATAAAAAAGAGAATGTCTATATGTGTATAACTGAGTCACTCTGCTGTACAGCAGAAATTAGCACAACACTGTAAATCAACTATACTTCAATAAAATATAAAATAAAATACAGATGCCCCATTTGTAAGCCATTTTCTTGTTCTGACATTGAAAGGCACTTGCAAAAATTATAATCTTCTTATCTTTTATGGTCAGTGAAAGGGGTTTTCAATTAGTTAATAAAATATTCTGGTTAATATTTACTCCATGTTTTAAGTGTGGTTTAATATTTTTAACGAACAATCACTGATCGTTCCATAGTCTATACTCTGTTGAAGGAACACTTATTTCTGTTTTCTGGTGTTCCCGTCGACGTGGGGGAAGATCCACTCAGTACAGAACTGGCTTCTCCCCAGCCTCTCAGTCACTCTCCCCGGGAGAGAAGGATTTAATCCGTTTAGTGCGCTTAGGCAGAGACGCTGGGCACCTGTAACCCCTCCCTCCACTTGCCTGCTTCGGGGACAGAGCTGCCCCTGAGCCAACGCTCCCCTCAGCTCCTCCACGCCGTCAGGACAAGCCTCGGGTGCAGGGCCGTCTGATTCCTTCTAGGGTTTGGTCCTAGGACGTCCATTTGTCGCAGATGTAATCTGTCCACCAGCCGAGGCTTGATCAGTAAGACATGGGAGACTGTGTCTTACTGACTCTTCTGTCTCGTTTCCCGATTGGATCAGGACTCATTGTGGAGGGGAGTCCCGAGCATCTCTGCGCCAGCGGCCCGAGCCTCCTGACGTGAGCCAGGGCAAGCCACCACGTGGGGCGTGGTGTCTGGCACGGCAGTGCCATCAGCGCTGGGGATTCTGTGCTAAGTGCAGATGCTCCCTGTGGGGAGCCGGGCAGCTTTGGGCGGCTCTGTCCACAGGCAGGGAGCTGCTTCTAAACTGCGATCCTGTTTCTCTAGAAGCAGAGGTGGGTCCCCAGGGCTGAAGCTGAGATGTGGGCCTTCAGCAAATCCGAGGGGTCTCAGAGGGCAGAGCGAGGAGGGTGCAGTGTTTATGCTAAGCGGGCAAGGCTGAGGCCGGCGTTGATTTCAGGGAGGGGTCCTCCCCTATGGCCTTTAGCGATTAGGGGGCAAACAATATTTGCCTTTTGAAAACAGATGCACCTGGTTTTAGCAGGGGCTCAAGAGCACTGGTGAGATCCCACTTGTACCCACGTGCCAGGCTAGGTAGGCAGCATGGGGCGGTTGCCTCAGTGTCTATTCTGTCCTTGGGTTGTTCCGGCTGCCTTCACAGCCCAGGGCGGGTACGGCCCATCCTGAACTTGTGTGGCTTGTCCATAGCCAGAGGAGCCCAACACCAAGGGCATATACTGTTCGATTCCGCTCATCTGATGCTCCAGAACCAGGCATAACTAATTTATCATGATAGATATCAGAATATTTGGTCTCTTTAGGGGGTCACCGACTGAATCGGAGCTCAGAGGTGCCTCTGGGTGCTGGAAAGTTTGACACCTTGATCTCGGTATTGGTTACTCAGCCATATACATGATAAAAATTCACTGATGTGCCTACTTAAAAGCTGTGCACTTTATTATATTTCTATTTTAAAAGAAAGCATCTATCTGAACATGGATCACACAGAGGACTTAACAGTGCAAACAACTTAGCTGCACGTTCCTTGCATGTGCCCCGTCGGTCCCTTAATTCTCACAGGCTACACAGCCTGTTGTGGGAAAGATCCTGTCAGATCTATAACACCTTACTGTTTCCAAGTTTACTTTTATTTAAAAATTTTTTTTTAATTTTTAATGATTTTGTAAAATTGAAGTGTAGTTAATTTACAATGCTGTGTTAGTTTCAGGTGTATAGCAAAGTGAATATACATATATATATACACGTATATGTGTATATATGTATTCTTTTTCAGATTCCATTATAGGTTATTACAGGATATTGAATATAGTTCCCTGTGCTATACAGTAGGTCCTTGTTGTTTATCTATTTTATGTATTGTAGTCTGTATATGTTAATCCCAAACTCCTAATTTATCTCTCCACTGAGATTTTTTTAAAATTTTTATTTATTTTTTTAACATCTTTATTGTAGTATAATTGCTTTACAATGGTGTGTTAGTTTCTTCTTTATAGCAAAGTGAATCAGCTATACATATACGTATACCCCCATATCCCCTCCCTCTTGCGTCTCCCTCCCACCCTCCCTATCCCACCCCTCTAGGTGGTCACAAAGCACCGAGCTGATCTCCCTGTGCTATGCGGCTGCTTCCCACTAGCTACCTATTTTACGTTTGGTAGTGCATATATGCCCATGCCACTCTCTCACTTCATCCCAGCTTACCCTTCCCCCTCCCCATGTCCTCAAGTCCATTCTCTACGTCTGCATCTTTATTCCTGTCCTTCCCCTAGGTTCTTCAGAACCATTTTTTGTTTTTTTTTAGATTCTATATATATGTGTTAGCATATAGTATTTGTTTTTCTCTTTCTGACTTACTTCACTCTCTATGACAGACTCTAGGTCCATCCACCTCACTACAAATAACTCAATTTTGTTTCTTTTTATGGCTGAGTAATTTGCCATTGTATATATGTGCCACATGTTCTTTATCCATTCACCTGTCGATGGACACTTAGGTTGCTTCCATGTCCTGGCTATTGTAAATAGAGCTGCAATGAACATTGTGGTACGTGACTCTTTTTGAATTATGGTTTTCTCAGGGTATATGCCCAGTAGTGGGATTGCTGGGTCGTATCGTAGTTCTATTTTTAGTTTTTTAAGGAACCTCCATACTGTTCTCCATAGTGGCTGTATC
Organism: Balaenoptera musculus; assembly: GCF_009873245.2. Lineage (NCBI taxonomy): Eukaryota > Metazoa > Chordata > Mammalia > Artiodactyla > Balaenopteridae > Balaenoptera > Balaenoptera musculus. Next base: position 2,646,177 of record NC_045790.1, read on the forward strand.
AATTTACATTCCCACCAACAGTGCAAGAGGGTTCCCTTTTCTCCACATCCTCTCCAGCATTTATTGTTTCTAGATTTTTTGATGATGGCCATTCTGACCGGTGTGAGGTGATACCTCATTGTAGTTTTGATTTGCATTTCTCTAATGATTAGTGATGTTGAGCATCCTTTCATGTGTTTGGTGGCAATCTGTATATCTTCTTTGGAGAAATGTCTATTTAGGTCTTCTGCCCATTTTTGGATTGGGTTGTTTGTTTTTTTGATATTGAGCTGCAGGAGCTGCTTGTAAATTTTGGAGATTAATCCTTTGTCAGTTGCTTCATTTGCAAATATTTTCTCCCATTCTGAGGGTTGTCTTTTCATCTTGTTTATGGTTTCCCTTCTCGTGCAAAAGCTTTTAAGTTTCATTAGGTCCCATTTGTTTATTTTGGTTTTTATTTCCATTTCTCTAGGAGGTGGGTCAAAAAGGACCTTGCTGTGATTTATGTCATAGAGTGTTCTGCCTATGTTTTCCTCTAAGAGTTTTATAGTGTCTGGCCTTATATTTAGGTTTTTAATCCATTTTGAGCTTATTTTTGTGTATGGTGTTAGGGAGTGTTCTAATTTCATTCTTTTACATGTAGCTGTCCAGTTTTCCCAGCACCACTTACTGAAGAGGCTGTCTTTTGAGATTACTTTTAAATTTCCATTTATTTATTTATATTTGATGCCTTCCTAGTACCTCTTGGCTGCTCTGGAGACTCACCAGGTATAAGTGGTGAAAGTCAGAGGCTCGCGGGTGTGGGTGATGACCTGACGTGTTTCTCCGTGTCCACCACACCACCTGGTGAATCCAAGGCTAGTGCTCCAGGTGTCCCCTCCTCTGGCAGGATGGGTCCCAACCTAGGTCTATTTCTGCACCAGATATAAAATATATGTGCTATATTTCAAATTCCTGCACATGTACAACAATCATCTAAACCAGAGGTTGGCAAACCTTTTCTATAGAGGACCAGAGAGTCAATTTTTTGTTTGTGAGCCATATGATCTCAACTGTGCATGAAGGCAGACAGACAGATGAGATGGTAATCAGGCAATAGGAAGTGTGTGGATGAATGACCAATCAGAAATCAAGGTTTAGATTCTGGGCTTTTCCAAGCTAGCTGTGTGACTCTGAGCCACTTACTTAACCTCTCTGGATGAGGCTTCACGTAGGACTCATTCCAAGCTATCTACATTTCAAGAGGACACCTAAAGAAGGCAACATTATAACTCAATTTTCAGTGGAGCCAAACGGCACACCGATGAAGGAGTTCATAAGAGCATCTCAGATCAAGTCGTGTCAGTATCCTCACCTCGTTTATTATGATGTCCATGTGACCATAGCCACACCAAGTGATGTGAAGGGTTCTGTCAATCACATCCCAACTTTTGAAGCCGATAACAGGCTAGAGAGGGTTTTCAGGCTAAGGAGTAAGATTATTTCTTAATCTCATTTAAAATACTGTCCAGTCAAAGGATGTAAATATACATTTCCTTCCCCTCAGTGCTTCCAAGTTTTACTCAAGAATTAAATACTTGCACACGAAAATATGCTCAACATCGTTAGTCATCAGAGAAATGCAAATTAAAACCACAATGAGATCTCACCTCACACCTGTCAGAATGACTATTATCAAAAAGAACACAAGTAAGAAGTGTTGGAGAGGGTGTGGAGAAAAGGGAACCCTCCTGAACTGTTGGTGGGAGTACACATTGGTGCAGCCACTGTGGAAAACAGTATGGAGTTTCCTCAAAAAACTAAAAATGGAACTACCATATGACCCAGCAATTCCATTCCTGGGTATATGTCTGAAAAAAACCAGAAACACTTATTCGAAAAGATACATGTACCCCAATGTTCATAGCAGCGTTATTTATAACTGCCAAGATATGAAAGCAAGCCAAGTGCCCATCAACAGACAAATGGATAAAGAAGATATGGTGTATATATACAATGGAATATCACTCAGCCATAAAAAAGTGCAAAATTTTGCCATTTTCAACAACACGAATGGACTTGGAGGGCATTATGCTAAGTGAAATAAGTCAGAGAAAGACAAATACTGTGTGATATCACTTATATGTGGAATCTAAAAAATACGACAACCTAGTCAATATAACAAAAAAGAAACAGATGCAGATATAGAAAACTAGTGATTACCAGTGGGGAGAGGGAAGGGGGGAGGGGCAAGCTGGTGGTAGAGGATTAAGAGGCACAAACTATTATGCATAAAATAAATAAGCTACGAGGATATACTGTACAGCCCAGGGACTAGAGCCAATATTTTATAACAACTATAAAGGGAGTATAATCTTTAAAAATTGTGAATCACTATATTGTACACCTGAAACTTATATAATACTGTACATCAACTATACTTCAATTAAAGAAATCCCAAATAAAATTAAGAATTAGCAAACAGGGCTTCCCTGGTGGCGCAGTGGTTGAGAATCTGCCTGCCAATGCAGGGTACACGGGTTCAAGCCCTGGTCTGGGAAGATCCCACATGCCACGGAGCAACTGGGCCCGTGAGCCACAATTACTGAGCCTGCGCGTCTGGAGCCTGTGCTCCGCAACAAGAGAGGCCGCGATGGTGAGAGGCCGCGATGGTGAGAGGCCTGCGCACCGCGATGAAGAGTGGTCCCCACTTGCCGCAACTAGAGAAAGCCCTCGCACAGAAACGAAGACCCAACACAGCCATAAATAAATAAATAAATAAAAGAACGTGAATTTCTTTAAAAAAAAGAATTAGCAAACACTCATTTGTTCCATGTTTATATAAAGGAACGGGCAGGCAATTGTTAGAAACATGGCCTTACTGCCTTTAGATTTTACTAATTAAACCAGAATTCACAAAAAATGTCAGCCACATCATGCTAACCCCAGCGGCTGCATGGGAACAACCCACAGTAACTGCTCTGTTCTTGGGGTGCCCCTTTCCTTTCAGAGTAGATGAAACGTAGCACAGGTACTCAGGGAAAAGGAAGGAGAAAATGGTGCTTCTGTTGTGTACGTTACCTATTCTTCCCCTGTGGCAACAAATACTTTAAGAGGAAATGACTACTACATCATCCTTCTACTTAAAAGAAATGCGTACCGGTTTTTCTCAGCGCAGCGTGGCCAGGCTGGGCATCGCAGTGTCGCGAGGGTCTCCACGGGGGGTGGGATGTGGGGAGTTGAGCGGCAGGAGGGCGGTGACCGTCCACGTGGCTTTCTTCACGCTTTCGCGCAGGGCCGGCCCTGCAGGACACACATGTTCCTTATTTGCAGATTCAAAGGGCATCTTGCTGGAAACAAATACTGCACCTTGTTCTCCTCCAAACTATTTACACATGAGGAGGGATCATGGTCCATTGGCCAGTCAGCTATCCTTCATTGCCTGGAGGCAGAGGCCGGTGCTCTGGCTGGGAGCACGGTCCTTGCACGACCTGACCCTCCTTGACTTTTTCTTTTTTTGAATTTTATTTTATTTATTTTTTTATACAGCAGGTTCTCATTAGTTATCCATTTTATACATATTAGTGTATACATGTCAATCCCAATCTCCCAATTCATCCCACCTCCATCACCCTCCCCCCCCCCCCCCGCTTTCCCCCCTTGGTGTCCATACGTTTGTTCTCTACATCTGTGTCTCTATTTCTGCCCTGCAAACCGGTTCATCTGTACCATTTTAAAACTTTTAAAACGTTCTTTTTCCCCACGTGCATCTTGACCTGCAGACGTTCCCAATGGACTCTTGCTCCACGGGCCAATGACGTCTAGTCTGAGTGCCTTTGCACGGGTTCTGCCTTCTCCTTAGATACCCTTGCCCTGGTTCCCTCCTAAGTAAGCACCCCGTCTGCTCAGAGAGCACCGCCTTTGGGAAAGCTCTCTGACCACAGGCGGGCATTTTCTCCCCACTGCGTGAGGATGGCTGCCAAGGGGTAAATGCTCCTTGGGCATCAGGCTCCCCCTAGACTTAGTGCCCCAACAAGGTCTGTCCTCCTTCTGTGCCTGGCAGAGTGGAGGACTTAATAAACGTGTGCTGGAAAGAACGAATGACCATTTTATACAGGAGAAGACGGTTTAGATTTCTACAGGATAGTTTAGATGTATACAAGAGAAGATAGTTCAGATTTCTAACATTCTGCTTTCATCACATTAATATTACAAATAGGAGTTATTTTTATTTTATTCATGGTTTTTAGTTTCTTTTAAAATTTTATTTGTATTGAGGTATAATTGCCATATAACATTATACTAGTTTCAGGTGTACGACACAGTGATTTGCTATCTGTATATATGGCAAAATGGTCACCACAATAAGTTATCATCCATCAGCATGCATAAAGATTTTTTCTTGAGATGAGAACTTTTACAGTCTACTCTCTCAGCAACTCTCAAATATGCAACACATTATTATTAACTATAGTCACATGCTGTACATCCCAGGACTTAGTTATTGTATAACTGCAAGTGTGTCCCTTTTGACCCCCTTCACCCATTTCTGCACTGCCCATGCCCCTCCCAACCTCTGGCAACCACCGATCTGTTCTCTGGACGAACAGGAGTCGTTAGAGGTCAGAGCCTGAGTCTCACTCTTCTTTGCCTTTCTGTGCTCACATAGCGCATGGTGGCGACACTTAACACATATTTGGTGGTTGAAGGGAGGGGCGAGTGGTCGAGCGGGTGATGTGGTGAAACCCCCACTCATCACCTCATACCACAAAGGAAACAGAGGAAGCTGTGGGCACCTCAGGCCCACAGATGCAGGTCTGATGAGGTGACAGAATGGGTAGAGCCATCGCTGCAGAGCTGGCCTGGGTGAGCAGAATAAACATGCCCTCGTGAAGCCCTTAGGACGTTCGGTCATTTATTTAACAAATATCTATAGGACCACAATTCCTAATCTGAAACACGTGAGGCCAGATATGTTTCAGAATTCAGATTTCTTTCAGATTTTAGGACAGTAATATATCATACAGCATGTAAAATGGGGTCTAGGGCAACACTATGGAATGAAGCACCTTAATGTTTCTCCAGAAAAGCGTTATTTACATTTACACCATTTGTGGGATAAATTAAAATAGGCTCATGCAACTCAGGTCAGGTTTTAACTTTGAAAGCATTCAGGTCAGGTCAGGCTTTGCTGCCAACTGTGTTAGCAAACACTTCCTGTTTTCAGAGCTGTTTGGGTTTTCGAATTGTGGCTGAGGGATCGCAGAACTACATCCATGTTCCTCCAAAAGAAACTTTCTCCAGAAGAAGAAATTTAGAGAAGACGTCAACAAACATACACTCCATCAGTGATTCCCAATGTGGTTTTACCGAACAAAAGTCATCTCAAAGGATCTTATTAAAATTGGAAGAAAAAATGAATTTAAATGTACTTTTTATTAAAAGATAAACCTTGACATCGCATGTATTAGTCTTAACCAATGGCAAAGTAGATCTGATAAGCAGGATAGAGGGTTTCTAAACCCAAAACAGCTGTTCCTTGCAATCTTCACTGTGGGGAAAGTTGGGGAAGGGGTCGGGGGGGGCAGTGAAGGAACAAGAGGCAGCGGCTAAAATTAGAGGCCGCTCTGCCCCAGGGCCTGGTGATCAAATTTGTACTGTACCTGCAAGGGCTCCAGAATCGTCACTTTCTCCTGTTATTTAATGCCGGACATTCCTTTATCTGTGCAGGATGCATTTCTTCACAGCCCTCCCGCCCCCCACCCCAAAACAAAAGTGGACACAAGGAGCTCTGCCCCGTGTGACGGTGCAGAACCAAATCCCCTCCACTGCGTTTCAGGCTCATTGCCTGACCAGATGGCGTCTGCAGTTTTACCACGAGGTGAAACCCTCTTTAAAAGCTGTTCAGAAAAATACATAATATTCCCTTGGTTGTTCTGGTTCCTGAATGTCTTTAAACTGCTCACCTCCGTGCCCAACTCCCCTGGCTTTTGCGGGGAAACTGAGATCCTTCGCACCCTACCAAGGCGACGTGCTAGAGCTTCACAGAGAGGAGGGGCCTGGAACCCGTGCAGACGGGTGCGCTCACGGGGACTGCGTGTGGGCGACCCTCTGACTGGAGCCCAGTGCTTGTGTCCCCACCCTCCCCGGCCTGGGGGCCCCCTGCCTGCTCACTCCCTCACTCTGTGGAGCCAGCCTCGGGCTCCTTCTGCCTTTAGTCTCTGCTTTGATCACTGTGGACTCACTAACAAAGAGACCTTCAGGCTTGGCCTGGAGAAAATCTGGGATCTTCTGCGGAGACAGCATTTTTGTCCTTGTACCACCTGCATACAATCGTCAGCCTCTCTTCCGGGCTTCCTCGCAGGACCAGGCATGGCTGGCCCCCTTGCTTCTGCTCCTGTGGGGTCACGCTCGTTGCTTATGTGCCAGTGGGCTTACCTGGGCCAAGGCGAGAGGAGGACCCTCCCCTGCTCTCTCTTAGAAGGGGCAACAGGGAAGAGGGATCTGCCAGCTGTGTCTAAACACTCAGATAAGAATGCTCAGCACACAGCCCCGCCCCTGAGCCTTCTACCTGCCCCGCATTTACAACAGTGGGAATGAGGCTCGTTTCAGGAAAAAAGAAATGGCCATCTGGGTTCACAGTGCTGGCGCAGAGGGCAGAGGGTGGGCGCAGAAAGGGAAACTTTACGACTGAAGCATGATCTCCAACTAAAGGATGAAGAACTTCGCCCTCGCACAGAGGGACGTCAGGGTCAGGCAGGTGGGAGGAGGGCTTGCACGGGGCTGGATGATGCGGACGGAACTGAAGAGGCTCATCTGCGTGAGGCTGGCCCCCAGGGGCCTGCATCTCTGCGGGGTCCCGGCGGAGGTCAGCTGTGGAAGCCAGCTCAGGCTCTCACCCTTTCCCAGATGGTGTCAGCGCGTATTAAATCCGGACACCATGGCTCTCAGGCCTCGTGGCAGCAGAGACATTGGGAAATGGCCATTTGGGAGAAACGGGAGACGGTCACTGATGGAGCCAGTGCTCGGCTGAGCGCCTTGCCGGACTCCTCACCACGCCCATCTCTGCGATGAATGCCCCCCGACGCCAGGGCCACCGAGGCCTGGAGGCTCGGTGCTTGTCCAAGGTTGCAGGGCTGCTGGCAGGTGGCGGCTCAGCCCTGCCACCGTGGTGGTGGTGCAGGGGGTTCTGGACCAGACTTTCCCCTCCTCGTGCACGAGCCGAAGGGAACAGGAGGGGGCCGCCGGGGGGAGCCGGGAGCACAGTCTGAGTGCCCTTAGCCTGTGCCCACGACGGTCTGATAATAAAATTATGTAGATCAGCGATGACTGAAACTTAAGACCCCCCTGCAGAGTGGGTGGAGATGCACAGGCAACGCAGACCCTTTCCTTGAGGTTTTGTCCATCACCGCCGGCTGAGCCACCTGTTTTCCAGAAAAGAAACCAGAGCTGGGGCCGCGGTGGAGCCTGGAGCTGCTCGTGAACTCTGACCTCGTTTTCCTTTGACTTCTTAAGTCTGAGACTGTAAACAGCTGGACAAGAGGAACCGGGGTCCACAGGGAGGACACGGAGGCGGGGGGCGGAGGGAGGGGAGCGGAGGTGAGAGCAGAGTCTCCAGCGGGGTGGTCTGCGGCTCCCACCCTCCTGTGATGCAGCCGATCACGCTTCTTCCATTTCATGCAAAATGCCGTAACGCTGGAGTTTCAACAGCCTCTTTCAGATAAGACTGCTGCCCCAAAGCCCTTTAGGAATGGAAATTCTGGGGACACTGAGGACCAGCAGAAACTCAGTAGAGCTGGTTCTATCAAGGCAGCTGGCTGACCTGAGCTGGGGACCCTTCTGCGGCCAGAGGGTGGGAGATGGCTTTGCTCTGGGCGAGGGAAGTGATGGAAACGCTCTAGGAAGGAAATCAAGTTACTGGCCTGATTCTGCTAAAGACAAGAAAACCCGTTCCTTGGTTTTCGTTCTCTCCAAGTTATATACATTTCACAAACACGGTCTATTCAGGTGTTTCTCATACAATTGTCATAATTTGAGACTGAAATTCTCTTTTGAAGGATTAATGGGTAGCTGATAGGCACTCACCCAGGTCACACGTCCTGTCCAAAGTCAGCCTCGCCCTGTGACAGACAGCAAAGCAGGAGGTGAAGGTGCACGAGCTTTGGCATCAACAGCCTTGGGCTTGAATCTGGGCTCTTCTCCTGTGTCTGCCATCACTTTCCAAAGCTCTCAGGGGCTCACTGTCCTAATTTCTTGCATGGACATAAAACCTACCTTGCAGATTGTGATGAAGCTGAAACAGGGTGGCTAGAAGTGCCAGGGTGTTCAGTAAGCAGGAAGCACTGTTGCCGGGGAGCAGGTCTCTGCCAGAAGCAATGTTCACAGATGGAACGCTGACCGGAAGTTGTCTGGGTGCTGTCAGCCTGGAGCTGGAGAAAGGGAACAGGGCACGGCTATTCCTCAAATCATTTACATCCGATGCATCCTCCCTCAGGCCGATTTACCTTGCTCATTACCTCCACCCCGGCTAGTATGGGGATTACGCTGTCTTTCTCAGCCATTGCTGGTGGCTTGTCTGAAAGGGACTGTGGCCCAGAGCATTCTGAGTGGTCTGGGACTGAGTGTGTCCAGGGAATTCAGCTACAGCGACAGGTATCCCCCGCTCCCCCAACTTGATTATCTCTAAGGAAGGATCCTTTGGACGCCTTCCCCCGACCTGTTCATTGCTTACTTTTAGTCTTTCTCTCCATCTGTACTCTGTAAGCTTAGCAGGATCAAATGAAGTTTCTCCCCTGACATCTCAAGACTGCAGTGAGATCGTGTCTCTGATGCTACAGAGCACATCACAGCCCCCACGGGCACCAGGACATTCCATTTTCTCAGACCCAACTTTCTCGCCTCTGTAACACCCGGGAGAAAAATAAAGCCATGCAGGGAGTTCTCACCGATCCTTTCAACGCCTTCCTTTCAACGTTTCCTTCTCGGCAGTGTGGCCTCTGCTCTCGGCTCTGGGAGCCTCAGGGTTGGATGACCATTGTTCCAACCAAACTGACACCCTCCCAGTGCTTCAGGTATTGAAAGGCACCTGGCTTGTGTTCATTTCAGTTGGAAGAAATACTAGCTACATCATGCCCTTTAATCTCAATGGTCAGTAAGCAAACAAATAAAGCCTGGAATGCTGCCTTCATCACTGTTTGCTTGCTTCCTACCGTCAAATGCTGGGGCTGTAACCTCTGTTCCGTACACTTGACACACCCCGAGAACTGCAGTCATGACCATGGAACAAGCCTCCCCCATCACTGGATTGCTAAGCAGGTACAGCCCAAATAAACTGGTTTTAAGTTTGTATCAGCCCTTCAAGCCCATGTTCCATAGGTAATTTACACAAAAAAATGACAGGCAGTACCTGCTACATCATCTTCAAAAGCGCGCAAATTCCTCGTGTGGATGGGAGTAGATATGAGTTACCACCATGTGTGGCAACTTACCTGAAGCTGAAGGGAGCCGGGGGACCTGGTCCTGTGATCGGATGCTGGCATCCTTTCTTGAGCATCGTCCTTGGAAGAGCCTTGTGGAGAAAAACGGTTGAGTCACTTGTTTAGCGAGCTTTAATATTTTGAAATTTCATGAAACTCGTTAGATTATATTACATAAGTATTTATGTTACATTAAACATTGACTTATTTGAAATATTATTTAAAATATTACAGGATCAATATTATTTAAACATATATTAAAAATAAATATTAACATAAATATTACATGTACCTATATTTCATGCAAAACTTAAAATTTTTTTTTCTGTTGGGGAAGTCCTTTTTGAAAATGAGCAGAAGCAGGTACCAACAAATAAAAAATATTATTTAAAATAAACAAATGATTTAAATGGTGCATGTTGGAGTGTGAGGGTGCCTGAGAAAATGCACCCTCCCTTATCAGACCAAGTTCTGAAACGACAGAGAAATATGAGGAAGAGTAAGGCAGGCGGGAGTTCCAAACATCAGCTGGTCTGTCTGTGAAGAGTGGGCTTCGGAACCCAGAACCCACAGGGACAGACCAGCCAAGCAGTCTGACCTGCCTCCGAACCTTCCTGCAGGGGGCGTCGCTGAGCCCGAGCTCTCTGGAGTGGGGGTGGGCGCTGGAGGTCCAGGGCCCGGGAAGTGCCTGGGCTCCACCACGGACCAGGGGTCCCTTCTGTTCTCCACTTAGGAGGAAGCTTCAGAACTGGGGAAAAAGCCACGCCAGCCCGCAGTGATTAACTCCTGAACTTAAGATTTCCATTTATGACGGTTCATTTATTTATTCCTTCATTATTTATTTGTTCCCTTTAATCCTCTGATTCCTTTACGAGATGAAATAGTATGTGAAGTTCATCAGACTCTATTTTCAGACTGCCTGGGTTTAAATCCTGGCTCCGCCGCTTACGAGCCGTGACGTGGGGCAAGTAACGTTTCTAAGCCTCAGTTTTCTGTAAAGTGTTTACCTATGTTATGATAATAGATGAAAAGCATCGGTTCAGTTCTAGGTGCACAGTGAGTGCTCAGTAAGCGTCACTGATGTTGTTGCTGAAGTTGTTTGTTTTTAGTCTTCCTGGTACCCTCAGGAACACACAGACCAGTGCTTCTCAAACGTCAAAGCTCAGACAGCTCACCTGCGAACTCCTTAAAATGCAGATTCTGGTTAGTCTACCTGGGGTGGGGCTAGAGCATCTGTGTGTCTACCACTCCCTAGGTGAGGCTGACCTGCTGGCTTAGGCACTGCACTTGGAGGTGTGGGACCTGCACGCCTTACGCAAGGTGCTGGATAAGGTAGACCCTTCTTAGTTTTCTCTTCTTCAGCTAAAACAAAATTCTCTAATAGAATCAGCTGTCTCTGTCTAATGCTGCTGTCCTGAGTATTTTAAAGGGTCAATCCATACCTAACTAGGTGGTAAAAGGCTTTGGGATGGGCTGGACTCAGGTCTGCCCCTAACGTTTGCAGGGTTCAAGGCAAGATTTCAGTTGGAGGCCCATGTGCTGTATGTCCAAATAGTTAAAAGTTATAATCAAACAAACGAGCTTAAATAAAATCTGTGCTACTCCCAACAAGCACATGGAAAGATGCTCAACATCACTATTCATTAGGAAAATGCAAATCAAAACCACAGTGGGATATCACCTCATACCCACTAGGAAGGTGCTATCAAAAAAAACCCATAATTCAAAAAGACACATGCACCCCAATGTTCATTGCAGCACTAGTTACAATAGCCAGGACATGGAAGCAACCTAAATGCCCATCGACAGACGAATGGATGAAGAAGATGTGGTACATATATACAATGGAATATTACTCAGCCATAAAAAGAAATGAAATTGGGTCATTTGTAGGGACATGGACATATCTAGAGACTGTCATACAGAGTGAAGTAAGTCAGAAAGAGAGAAACAAATATCGTATATTAATGCATGTATGTGGAACCTAGAAAAATGGTACAGATGAGCCAGTTTGCAGGGCAGAAGTTGAGACACAGATGTAGAGAATGGACATATGGACACCAAGGGGGGAAAACTGCGGTGAGGTGGGGATGGTGGTGTGCTGAATTGGGCGATTGGGATTGACATGTATACACTGATGTGTATAAAATTGATGCCTAATAAGAACCTGCAGTATAAAAAAACAAACAAAACAACTAATACTAAACTTTCATTGGGTTATTTGTATGGAAATATGTTAATATAAATGTTTCAGACATTACATGAAATTTCTAAAAATCTTATATTTGTATTTGTATGGAAATATGTATGGAAATATGTTAATATAAATGTTTCAGACATTACATGAAATTTCTAAAAATCTTATATTTGTATTTGTATGGAAATATGTATGGAAATATGTTAATATAAATGTTTCAGACATTAAAAAAAACACAAAAAACAAAAAAAAACAAAAAAAAAAAACCAAAAACAAAACAAAACCCCAGAAAATAGCAAGTGCTGGTGAGGATGTGGAGACACAGGTACCACTGCACACTGTTGGTAGGAATACGAAGCGGTACAGCTGCTGTTGAAAACAGTAGGGTGGCGCCTTAAAAAAAAATTAAAAACAGAGTTATCTGCCACCGCTGCGTCTCTCACCTCTTCGGGGGCAGGGGCCTGGGCCAGATTTCACACATCTACAAGCAGACCTTTCCAGAGCTCTGCCAGCCGACCCCACGGTGTCCTCTACCACTGGGCCTCTAGGGTCTCACTACGAAACAAAGTGTGTCGTCCTGAGCTACTTGGGAGTCCTCTCTCAGGAGAAGCCGCGGGAGCAACAGCTTTCCTCACCCCAAGGGGTTCGACAAGATACGGCTTCACAATCTCTGGATCAAGAAATTTTATTAAAAGTTAAAACTGAAATTGAAGAAGAGCTAAAATCCCTGGACGAAGAAATTTCTGAAGCCTTCGCCAGCACAGGCTTCACCCGGCACTCTTTGCCCGTGTTCAGCCCCACAAACCCCGACAGCTCCGCAGAGGACCGCTTGGCCCGCCTGGGGGAGAAGGCGTCGCAGGAGCTGAGGGCGCCTCTGCCGGGGCCTTGCAGACGCCCCTCAGCCGGATGCTAAAGCACTTCGGCCTGGTAGACAGACCCGCGTGGGGACTCCGCGGCGCACAGCAGCGGCAGACAGTTCAGGAAAGGAAGTGAAAGGACCGATGCACGCAAGCCGAGCTGCAGGGAGCACCCAGGCCAGGGACGTACCAAGCACGTGGGGAATGTACACTGGAGACCACAGCTCACGCCAGCGGCCGGAATAAGACGTTGGTGCCTCTGATTCTGCTACAACCAGTGCTCTTGGGGTTGACAAGGCGAGCTCAGGAACCTTGGAGCACGTCGCTGCAGTTTGGTGCGACTCTCCCGGAGGACCACGCCGCCGAGCGCATCACGCAGCAGGGTGGCTAGGGCACTGCCTTTAACCTGGAGTCCGAGGAGGAGGACGAGGAGCGCCCCGCGGAGGACAGCAACGACACCGACATCCCGCCCGGAGGCGGCGCCCCGCTCGCCAGCCCCACCGAGGCTCCGACGCCCGCGACGGCGTCCTGGCGGGCCAAGGGCCTCCCCGTGTCGCTGTCCAGCAGCCAGAGCTGGCGCACCGAGAGTCCACCGGAGTCCCCGGCTCCCGAGTCCTGGCAGCAGGTCGCGGCGGATCCTGAAGAAGTCGAGAGCTTGGACAGCAACGGGGCCGGAGAGAAGAGCGAGAGCAACTCCGCCAACTCGGACCTCGCGCACGTGGAGGAGGAGGCGGTGCCCGGGGGCGCGGAGGCGGCGGCCCCTGCCCTGATGGCGGCCGGGGAGCCTGGCCCCGAGGGGTCAGCCGGCCAGACAGCCAGTCCCACGACATCCCTGTCCGTGGAACCTGCTGAAGAAGAGGCGGGAGCGGCCGTGTCCGAAGCTGCTGAGCTGGAGCAGGAGGGGGTCCCACCGCTAGAGCCCCCGGGGGAGCCCCCAGCAGCCCCGCCGGGCGGAGAGCAGGCGGCCCGCGGGCGGGGAGGGGGGCGCTGGGGGCGGGGCCCTGTCCTGTGGCCACGGCAAAGCTGGCCCCCCGCCCGAGGGCAAGTCCCTCCCGCTCGGCGGAGGGGCAGCCGCTGTTGCCATCCTGGCGGTGGCAGTTGCGGTGGCAGTGGCTCTGAGAAGGAAGTAGATTTTTCGGAGAGAGAAGACAAAAAGCTGTAAGGTTTTAGTTGTGTCGACCGGACTGGAGCTGCCAGGAGCTGGCTGGACATCCCTTGGACACTCCGGGGTCAGGGGAACTTGGGTCCGCAGGGCAGGGGGCCGACCCACGTGTTAGGGCTTGAGCCGGAGGCTGCGCACGCCGGTCTGATCGGAGGTCCCGGGCCTGGGCGCCTGCCAGGTTCAGGGTCTTGTGTGTAAGGTGCCCCCCCTCCCCCGGCGTCCACGGCCCCTGGGTAGCTCCCGGGCCTGGGCGCCTGCCAGGTTCAGGGTCTTGTGTGTAAGGTGCCCCCGCCTGGCGTCCACGGCCCCTGGGTAGCTCCCGGGCCTGGGCGCCTGTGCGCTGTAGGGTGTGCAGCCTCTGCCCACCAGCCCCGTAGCGCCTTCCCCAGTGGTGACAACACCACCCCACGTGTCTCCCCGTGTTGCCAAACGTCCCCCAGGGATAACGTCGTCCCGTGAGAGCCACAGTCTCAGAGCGAGAGGGTCCCCGTGGGGGGACCTGGGGTGGGGGGGGAAGACCCCAGGCAGGAGGGCTTGGCTGTGGGCCCCTCAGCTGCCGGCGCGCTGCTGCCTGGAGGCTCTCGGCTCCTCTGGTCTTCCCGCCCTCAGCCCCGCAGCCCAGGTGCTCCGCCGGGTCTCAGCCGCCTCTCAGGCACTGCCCTGCCCGCCTCGCCCCAGGGTGCCCCGAGGCCCCGTGGAGAGGGCTCGCCCGATGCTTCCCGCAGTTCCCCGTGTAAAAATGCTGCCTTTAGTCTTTAAACGCACGAGACGGAAGAGACCCGGGGCCCCTGCCCATGACCGCGGGGCAAGTTTGCGTGTTGGGAAGCTGGAGGGTGGCTTAGCTGGCCTATCGAGGCTGCTTCCAGCCCTTTTGTCTGTGCGCAGCCTTGAGCCGACGGGGCCTCGCCGGCCGGCAGCGCCCCTCTTGCTGGGCATCGCTGCCCGTGACCTGGACTAGCGTGATTCCCAGGTTCTGGCCTCAGCCTCCTTCCCAGTCAGGCCGCTCCTCGGCGGTCTCTTGCCGCGTGATGAGGGTTTCCACACGTGGGCTTACAGGCCAGGGAATCATAACTCTCCATCAGCACACAAAGTCTCCTAAATACCACTGAAGTAAAAAGCAGGAAAGAGAGGCTGCCCTTGGGGTTCTAGCCTGGCTCTCGGAGTTCCGTAACGGAGGCTTACACTGAGCTCGTCACGACCCAAATGCCGGAGTGACAAACCATAGTGACCACGGTCAGCAGGTGCCCGCGGAGACTCAGCGTAGCCTCATCCGCTGACCGCGTCCCTCACGGGGGGACCAGGTCTCTTCATGCCTGAGGTCAGTGCCACTGACGGGACACACGTGCTTGAGACAGGTCATCTCAGATTTATCCTAGTAAATGTAACAGATTACTTTTTAAATCCTGAAATTTGTAATAACATTACCTATCCCGATCACCAAAAAACAACAACAAAAAACAGAATGATCATATAATTCAGCAGTTCTGCTTCTGAGTATATACCCAAAAGAATTGAAAGCAGTCTTGAAGAGATATTTGTACACCCGTGTTTATAGCAGCATCATTTACAATAGCCAAAAGGTGAAAGCAACCTAAGTGTCCATGGATGGATGAATGGGATAGAAGAATGGATAAACAAAATGTGGTCTGTACATACAAAGGAATATTATTTGGCCTTAAGAAAGAAAGAAACCTTGTCACATGCTGCAAAAAGGATGCACCTTGAGGACATTATGCAAATTGAAATAAGCCAGTCACAATAAAACAAATACTGTATGAGTCCACTTACTTAAATAAGTCAAATTCATAAGGACAGGAAGAATGGTGGTGGAGGAGGGTAAGGGGGTATTGTTTAATGGTGGCAGGGTTTTAGTCTTGCCAGATGAAAACGTTCTAAAGATCTGTTGCATTCAATACAACAATGTGAATGTAAATCAACATAAATGTCCATCGACAGAGGAATGGATAAAGAAGATGTGGTACATATATACAATGGAATATTGCTCAGCCATAAAAAGATTGAAATAATGCCATTTGCAGCAACATGGATGGACCTAGAGATGATCATACTGAGTGAACTAAGTCAGACAGAGAAAGCAAACATCATATGTTATCACTTATCTGTGGAATGTAAAAAAAATGATACGAGTGAACTTACTTATGAAACAGAAACATACTCACAGACATAGAAAACAAACTTATGGTTACCAAAGGGGTGGGAGTGGGGGAAGGGATAAAGTCAAACCCACGCACTTTCCTCTGGGACATGTTGTCTGGTGTGAAGTTCGGGAGAATATCCGATCATGAAGTATTGTCCCGTCATCCAACAGGCTTATCCTCTCCTTGGTGAGACAGGCATCCCAGTATGTTAGGTTATGAAGAGCACAGATGAAGTATGTTTAGTTGCACCAAGTACAGGCTGGACACTTCGCCCGCGAACTCTACTGGCCACACAGCACGGTTTTCGCTGCCCAGCAAGGACCTGGCACCTGCAGCCTGGGGCCAAGTCCAGCTGTGCTCCCTTGCTTACCTCCCTCCCAGGGCTGCCCTCTTGTTATAGAGGCAGAGGTGAGTCATCGCACAGGGAGAGCCCGGCTCATAAAGCTGAAAGTATGTTCCATCTGGCCCTTGACAGAGAAAGTTTACCAATCCCTGCTGTAGAGCATAAAAAAAATGAACCAACAGCACAAAAGAACACATGACGAATGAGTATAAGGCAGAACAAGCCATTTGCTGTAATGAATGTTTCTAGCTTAGCTATTCACAAGAAGAATAAAATGCTTTAGTTCTTAGAAAGCACCTTATTTCCACTGCATGTTGTTGCAATTATAAATAAATACATATTTTATGACTTGGGCAAAAACATACAGGTTCTGGATTGGTTGATTGATGGATTGATTCATTTCTTGCTATTTTAAGTGGTGAGTTTTGTTGAAAAGTTAACGCCATAAAACAAACAGAGCTTCAGCAACCCTCACTCCAAACAGGTCTAGCTGTGATCAAACTGTCATCCAAACGCAAGACGAAGTAGGATATTCACCCCATAGCTATAGTTCGCATCTCTTTTACATGCGGGGGATGGATGTTTCACGGATAGACCGCGTTCTCCTGGCTCTTTGTAAATAACGCCCTTCACCACCTGAATACTTTGCATTCTTCAGCCTGGTAACTGGTTTTCAAATATTTCATGTCATGATTAGCTTGAGTGGAAAAACAGGAAGTAAGGCAGCAGCGTGACACAGCGGCAGTGGCTTGGGGAGCCTGGAGTTCTCATCTCCGCTGTGCAGTTCCCTGGCCAAACCAGACGTTTAATCTCTCTGCCCTCATTTCCTGCAACCCGACTTTGGAGACACACAGTGCGTGTGTGGAGGGGGAGGGCCTCCAAACCGCAGTCCTCCCTACCTTCCCTCTGAAATCCTGCGGCATGTACCTCCCTGCAGCCTGGGGGTGCTTAACTGCAGAGTGAACCCAGTTGAGTTAATTATTTCAGCATCTCTTTAGAGCCTGTTCTACAGCCT
Organism: Balaenoptera musculus; assembly: GCF_009873245.2. Lineage (NCBI taxonomy): Eukaryota > Metazoa > Chordata > Mammalia > Artiodactyla > Balaenopteridae > Balaenoptera > Balaenoptera musculus. Next base: position 2,663,344 of record NC_045790.1, read on the forward strand.
ATCAGCCTCTTCCTGGCTATAAAGGGAGGCATTTGAGGGGTTTGGCTGGGGGTGAACCAGGAAAGAGGGAGGCCAGTGTGTGTTGAGAACTCAAATCTCCACCTGATGGAAGTCTCTCGTTCCCAGGAAGAACCTTCAGTCCGATCTGCAAAGGTTACTCTGCCCAGATGACCAAGCAGAGCCTGGCCCGACCGTCCGGATCACCCAGTATAGCCTTTCTAATCAAACTCATAGCAGACATGACCGAGCAACTGGAGGCCCAGTGCCTTCCCCTGAGCTGTCTGCTCCACTGAGGGTCTGGAGACTTTGTCCCCTGAAGCCTGGGCCACACGCTCGATACCCCCCTTCGGAAGTGCTGTGGTCGTTGTTTTTCGCAGCATCAGTCTGGGCTCTGGGCTTTCCCTCCACCGTTGTTTCTTAAGCCGCTAGGTTGTTTCTAGTCCTGCCTTTTTCTCAGGCACAAGGGAAACTGGCCTCATTTGGCTGGTGCCTGTGGAATCCCGTGGTTTTTTAGTTTTCTCCCGGGAAACCTCTTCGTAAGGCAGAATGTAGTCTGCTCTCCACAGGGGATTATTTGGGAGTTGTTAGCGGAATGTTTTGCGATTCTTATCTATCAGATACTTTATTGATTGCTTATGTTATCTGTTGCTGAGAGGGGTGTATAAAATTTCTGTGAGACTACGGATTTGTCAGTTTCTCTTTGTAAACCTGTCAGTCTTTGCTTTGAAAAATTTGAACCTACGTCTTAGAGGTACACAGGTCCAGGATTCCATCTTCTTGGTGAAATTTTCCTTTTTAATCATTATGTTATTAATCTTTTCTTTTCTAATTTTTTTGTTTTTGGTCTAAAAGTCTATGTTGTTTAACATTTGCCTGGTATAGCTGGTTTTTCCTCCTTAGGTTTAATTCACTTTGTTTTTGCTGGTCTGAAACCACTGTGGTGGCCACAGCAGAGTCCTGAGTGCTCTGCAGTGAGACCAGGCGTGGATCTTGAAGGATCAGGAGATTCCCGATGGGGACACTGAGTCAGAGTGAGAGAGCCGTGCTTTGGAGATGGCATCAGGCAGCTTCAGCCGAGTCATCCAGGGTGGCAGCATACCACTGAACAGCTGGGCAGAGGGGCAGGGACACTGCCCTCCGGGGAAGGGGTGAGAGGCACAGGCACAGAGGTGCAGTGCCCAATCCCACCCCCTTGCCAGGAGGGAGAGGGCTGCTTCCCCAGCAGTCTTGCCTCCAAGAGGTCAGGGATGCCTTGCCCAGGTGATGACACAGGAACGGCAGTTGCCACTTCCTATGAGTGTTCAAATCTTGACCAGCGTGCCACGTGGTTCCCAACAGCCCAGGGTAACTCGGAGGTGGTTTCTGGTCACCTCTTTCCTTTCTCTGGAAGAGTGCAACCCTTAGTGCCTCATCCTCAAGAAATGGGCCCAGAAGAAGTCAAGGAAGGAAACGAGAGGGATCTCCTCCGGGAACTTGATCATCCCGTCCTTGATCAGATGACCCAGCCTGGTGTCCAAGCCAGTCCCTGCCCCTGTCCTTGTCCTCTGTCTGTCCTGAGCACCAGCGGCACCTGCAGCCTTTAGCTTGGCTGATTTCGTGGAGAAGCCTAGTGTACCTTTCTCAATCAGTTTGTCCTTGACCTTCCTGGGTTCATGTTTCTAACTTGTGTCTTTTAGCATATAGCTGATTAAAAAAAATCAATATAAAAAGTTCTGACTTCGAACTGCTTCATTTATCCATCATATCCATATATGACACTGATGCATCTGGTTTTATTTGTACTACCTACTGTGTGTTTTCATTTTGCCACTCCTTTTTCTTTTTGGTTGCTTTTTACTGCTTCGTTCCTGACTTCTCTTTATTCTTTCTTTTCCCTATTAAGTTTTGATTTTGTACATTCTATTTCTATTTTTTATGGTATCCTTTAAATTTTTAACATGCATAATTGACATATCAAAGTCCAAAGTGATGTCTACCATTCTTGAAAACTTATGTTTTAATTCTACTTTCCCTGTCCTGTTTTTCATATTTTTGGTGCCCAGCATTTTAGGTGTACCTCCTGTTAACTGTCCTTTCCATTTTGTTTTAAAAGAAAATCCTTACCCTCATTTACTTTATGTTCGCCACCTTCCTCACTCACTTCTCTTCCCCTCATTCCTTCCTTCTTGGTTCGGTTTTCTTTGTCTTTCAATTCTTTCTGTAAGGATCTGTTGTTCTTCGACTTTGTTTCTCTGAAAATGTTTATTACGCACTCTGACTCTTGAATGATGGCTTACCTGGGTCCAGAACTTTAGGACTTTGGAGATATCATGAATGTTGCTGATGGGAACTGTCATACCTTTGCAGGTGATCTGTTTTTTTGCTCTTTGTTTTGTTACTTTTAAGGTTTTCTCTTGATCCATGATGTGCTGTAGTTTCACTTCCATTTGTCTTTTATTTATTTATACTGTACTTAGAGAGCCCTTTAAATCTGAGGATTTATGTCTTCCCTCAATTTGGAGTCCTTTTTCTTCTGAAACTCAAAATTAAAAAGAGCTCTCTCTCTCTCTACATGTATATGTATATATATCTTTTAAGTTCCATACTCTGTTAAACTTTTTCATACCTTTTACAACTTCATTGTTTTGTGCTGAATTCTTGTTAATTTCTGCAAGTCTATTTGAGTCATTTAAGCTCTCCATTGACGTCAGCAATTATACTTTTACAAATCAAGCACTAAATAAACGCTAACTGTTATGGTCCTTCAGTAACTTTAGACATACTAATCGCATAGCCTCTCTGGCTGCTCTAAGGGGCTTGGCTTCTGGAGGTGTCAGTTTTCACATGGTCTCAAATGCTGACTCTTCCTTACAGCAGACTGCTTCTGTGTGAGGTTTGTGATTTTTTAAAGTTTAGGCCATTTTTAGCTAGGTTACTTTTTTATGTGGGAAACTCAAATGTTTTCGGTTTATTGAACAATTTGAGGTTTGTTTCTGTTGGATCTGCTCGAATAATCACAAATTTTTATTTTTCTTTTTTTCTTTTTTTTTAAACATCTTTATTGGAGTATAATTGCTTTACAATGGTGTATCACAAACTTTTACATTAATTTCTTAACTGTGGAATCTAGACCTCCCCATGGTACAAGACTGCAGATTTTTACAGCACACTTTTTGTGCTTTTTGTACACACATATATGCACACACACATATGTGTGCGTGTGTCCCAGCATTCAAGATTTTGTGGGATTTAGAGCCATTTATTCTCTATGTCTACATAGTAGATTTTTAATTTGCAACCAATTATTCAATATTTGGCCTTTCCTCACAGCACAAACAAAATCCAACAGACTCCCCAAACTTAAGGGAAAACTCCTTATTTTATTTGTCCTGAGGATGGTAATGAATTGGCCATCAACAAATAAAAATAGATTGGAGTTGAACCCGTTTAAATCTACCACACAACACTGGCATCACACTGAGGAGACTGGTTCAAGATGGCGGAGTAGAAGGACGTGCTCTCACTCCCTCTTGTGAGAACACCAGAATCACAACTAGCTGCTGGACAGTCATTGACAGGAAGACACAGGAACTCACCAAAAAAGATACCCCACATCCAAAGACAAAGGAGAAGCCACATTGAGAGGGTAGGAGGGGCGCAATCACAATAGAGTCAAATCCCATAACTGCTGGGTGGGTGACTCACAGACTGGAGAACACTTATACCACAGAAGTCCACCCACTGGAGTAAAGGTTCTGAGCCCCACGTCAGGCTTCCCAACCTGAAGGCCCGGCAACGGGAGGAGGAATTCTTAGAGAATCAGACTTTGAAGGCTAGTGGGATTTGACTGCAGGACTTCAACAGGACTGGGGGAAACAGAGACTCCACTCTTGGAGGGTACGCACAAAGCAGTGTGCATGTCGGGACCCAGGAGAAGGAGCAGTGACCCCAGGGGAGACTGAACCAGACCGACCTGCTGGTGTCAGAGGGTCTCCTGCAGAGGTGGGGGGTGGTTGTGGCTCACCGTGGGGACAAGGACACTGGCAGCAGAAGTTCTGGGAAGTACTCCTTGGCGTGAGCCCTCCCAGAGTCCTCCATTAGTCCCACCAAAGAGCCAGACAGGCTCCAGTGTTGGGTCGCCTCAGGTCAAACAACCAACAGGGAGGGAACCCAGCCCCACCTATCAGCAGACAAGTGGATTAAAGTTTTACTGAGCTCTGCCCACCAGAGCAATAGTCAGCTCTACCCACCACCAGTCCCTCCCATCAGGAAACTTGCACAAGCCTCTTAGATAGCCTCATCCACCAGAGGGCAGACAGCAGAAGCAAGAAGAACTACAATCCTGCAGCCTGTGGAACGAAAACCACATTCACAGAAAGACAGACAAAATGAAAAGGCAGAGGACTATGTACCAGATGAAGGAACAAGATAAAACCCCAGAAAAACAACTAAATGAAGTGGAGATAGGCAACCTTCCAGAAAAGGAATTCAGAATAATGATAGTGAAGATGATCCAGGACCTCGGAAAAAGAACGGAGGCAAAGACCAAGAAGATGCAAGAAATGTTTAACAAAGACCTAGAAGAATTAAAGAACAAACAAACAGAGATGAACATTACAATAACTGAAAACTACACTAGAAGAAATCAATAGCAGAATAACTGAGGCAGAAGAACAGATAAGTGGCCTGGAAGACAGAATGCTAGAATTCACTGCTATGGAACAGAATAAAGAAAAAACAATGAAAAGAAATGAAGACAGCCTAAGAGACCTCTGGGACAACATTAAATGCACCAACATTCGCATTATAGGGGTCCCAGAAGGAGAAGAGAGAGAGAAAGGACCCCAGAAAATACCTGAAGAGATTATAGTTGAAAACTTCCCTAACAAGTGAAAGGAAATAGCCACCCAACTCCAGGAAGCACAGCGAGTCCCACACAGGATAAACCCAAGGAGAAACACACCGAGACACACAGTAATCAAATTGGCAAAAGTTAAAGACAAAGAAAAATTATTGAAAGCAGCAAGGGAAAAATGACAAATAATATACAAGGGAACTCCCATAAGGTTAACAGCAGATTTCTCAGCTGAAACTCTACAAGCCAGAAGGGAGTGACATGACATATTTAAAGTGATGAAAAGGAAGAACCTACAACCAAGATTACTCTACACGGCAAGGATCTCATTCAGATTCGATGGAGAAATCAAAAGCTTTACAGACAAGCAAAAGCTAAGAGAATTCAGCACCACCAAACCAGCTCTACAACAAATGCTAAAGGAACTTCTCTAAGTGGGAAACACAAGAGAAGAAAAGGACCTACAAAAACAAACCCATAACAATTAAGAAAATGGTCATAGGAACATAAGTATCAATAATTACCTTAAACGTGAATGGATTAAATGCTCCAACCAAAAGACACAGGCTTGCTGAATGGATACAAAAACAACACCCATATATATGCAGCCTACAAGACACCCACTTCAGACCTAGGGACACATATAGACTGAAAGTGAGGGGATGGAAAAAGATATTCCATGCAAATGGAAAGCAAAAGAAAGCTGGAGTAGCAATACTCATATCAGATAAAATAGACTTTAAAATAAAGAATGTTACAAGAGACGAGGAAGGACACTACATAATGATCAAGGGATGAATCCAAAAAGAAGATATAACAATTATAAATATATATGCACCCAACATAGGAGCACCTCAATATGTAAAGCAACTGTTAACAGCTATAAAAGAGGAAATTGATAGTAACACATAATAGTGGGGGACTTTAATACCTCACACCAAAGGACAGATCATCCAGACAGAAAATTAATAAGGAAACACAAGCTTTAAATGACACAATAGACCCAAGAGATTTAATTGATATTTATAGGACATTCCATCCAAAAACAGCAGATTACACTTTCTTCTCAAGTGTGCATGGAACATTGTCCAGGATAGATCACATCTTGGGCCACAAATCAAGCCTCAGTAAACTTAAGAAAATTGAAATCATATCAAGCATCTTTTCTGACCACAACGCTATGAGACTAGATATCAGTTACAGGGAAAAAAACGTAAAAAACACAAACACACGGAGGCTAAACAATATGTTACTAAACAACCAAGAGATCACTGAAGAAATCAAAGAGGAAATCAAAAAATACCTAGAGACAAATGACAATGAAAACAGGACGATCCAAAACGTATGGGATGGAGCAAAAGCAGTTCTAAGAGGGAAGTTTATAGCAATACAATCCTACCTCAACAAACAACAAACATCTCAAGTAAACAATCGAACCTTACACCTAAAGGAACTAGAGAAAGAAGAACAAACAAAACCCAAAGTTAGTAGAAGGAAAGAAATCATAAAGATCAGAACAGAAAAAAATGAAACAGAAACAAAGAAAACAATAGCAAAGATCAATACAACTAAAAGCTGGTTCTTTGAGAAGATAAACAAAATTGATAAACCATTAGCCAGACTCATCAAGAAAAAGAGGGAGAGGACTCAAATCAATAAAATTAGAAATGAAAAAGGAGAAGTTACTACAGACACCGCAGAAATACAAAGCATCCTAAGAGACTACTACAAGCAACTCTATGCCAATAAAATGGACAACCTGGAAGAAATGGACAAATTCTTAGAAAGGGATAACCTTCCGAGACTAAACCAGGAAGAAATAGAAAATATGAAGAGACCAATCACAAGTAATGAAATTGATTAAAAATCTTCCAACAAACAAAAGTCCAGGACCAGATGGCTTCACAGGTGAATTCTATCAAACATTTAGAGAACAGCTAACACCCATCATTCTCAAACTCTTCCAAAAAATTGCAGAGGAAGGAACACTCCCAAACGCATTCTATGAGGCTACCATCACCCTGATACCAAAACCAGATAAAGATACTACAAAAAAGAAAACTACAGACCAGTATCACTGATGAATATAGATGCAAAAATCCTCAACAAAATACTAGCAAACAGAACCCAACAACACATTAAAAGGATCATACACCATGATCAAGTGGGATTTATCCCAGAGATGCAAGGATTCTTCAATATACGCAAATCAATCAATGTGATACACTATATTAACAAACTGAAGAATAAAAACCATATGATCATCTCAATAGATGCAGAAAAAGCTTTTGACAGAATTCAACACCCATTTATGATAAAAACTCTCCAGAAAGTGGGCATTGAGGGAAACTGCCTCAACATAATAAAGGCCATATACGACAAACCCACAGTAAACATCATTCTCAATGGTGAAAAACTGAAAGCATTTCCTCTAAGATCAGGAACAACACAAGCATGTCCACTCTAGCCACTATTATTCAACATAGTTTTGGAAGTCCTAGCCACAACAATCAGAAAAGAAAAAGAAATAAAAGGAATACAAATTGGAAAAGAAGAAGTAAAACTGTCACTGTGCAGATGACATGATACTATACACAGAGAATCCTAAAGATGCCACCAGAAAACTACTAGAGCTAATCAATGAATTTGGTAAAGTAGCAGGATACAAAATTAATGCACAGAAATCTCTTGCATTCCTATACACTAATGATGAAAAATCTGAAAGAGAAATTAAGGAAACACTCCCATTTACCACTGCAACAAAAGAATAAAACACCTAGGAATAAACCTACCTAGGGAGACAAAAGACCTGTACACAGAAAACTATAAGACACTGATGAAAGAAATTAAAGATGATACAAACAGATGGAGAGATATACCATGTTCTTGGATTGGAAGAATCAATATTGTGAAAATGACTATACTACCCAAAGCAATCTACAGATTCAATGCAATCCCTATCAAATTACCACTGACATTTATACAGGACTAGAACAAAAAATCTTAAAATATGTATGGAGACACAAAAGACCCCGAATAGCCAAAGCGGTCTTGAGGGAAAAAAACGGAGCTGGAGGAATCAGACTCCCTGACTTCAGACTATACTACAAAGCTACAGTAATCAAGACAATATGGTACTGGCACAAAAAGAGAAATTATAGATCAATGGAACAGGACAGAAGCCCAGATACAAACCCCACACACTGATGGTCAACTAATCTATGCCAAAGGAGGCAAGAATATACAATGGAGAAAAGACAGCCTCTTCAATAAGTGGTGCTGGGAAAACTGGACAGCCATATATAAAAGAATGAAATTAGAACAATCCCTAACACCATACACAAAAATAAACTCAAAATGGATTAGAGACCTAAATGTAAGACTGGACACTATAAAACTCCTAGAGGAAAACATAGGAAGAATACTCTTTGATATAAATCACAGCAAGATCTTTTTTGATCCATCTCCTAGAGTAATGGAAATAAAAACAAAAATAAACAAATGGGACCTACTGAAACTTAAAAGCTTTTGCAAAGCAAAGGAAACTACAATCAAGATGAAAAGACAACCCTCAGAAGGGGAGAAAATATTTGCAAACGAATCAATGGACAAAGGATTAATCTCCAAAATATATAAACAGCTCATGCAGTTCAATATTAAAAAAACAAACAACCCAATCCAAAAATGGGCAGAAGACCTAAATAGACATTTCTCCAAAGAAGACATACAGATGGCCAAGAAGCACATGAAAAGCTGCTCAACATCACTAATTATTAGAGAAATGCAAATCAAAACTACAGTGAGGTATCACCTCACACCAGTTAGAATGGGCATCATCAGAAAATCTACAAACAACCAATGCTGGAGAGGGTGCGGATAAAAGGGAACCTTCTCGCACTGTTGGTGGGAATGTAAATTGATACAGCCACTATGGAGAAACAGTATGGAGGTTCCTTAAAAACTAAAAATAGAATGACCATATGACCCAGCAATCCCACTACTGGGCATATACCCAGAGAAAACCATAATTCAAAAAGACCACATGCACCCCAATGTTCATTGCAGCACTAGTTACAATAGCCAGGACATGGAAGCAACCTAAATGTCCATCGACAAGACGAATGGATGAAGAAGATGTGGTACATATATACAATAGAATATTACTCAGCCATAAAAAGAAATGAAATTGGTCATTTGTAGGGACATGGACAGATCTAGAGACGTCATACAGAGTGAAGTAGTCAGAAAGAGAAAACAAATATCGTATATTAACGCATATATGTGGAACCTAGAAAAAGGTTACAGATGAACTGGTTTGCAGGCAGAGGAAATTGAGACAGAAAAGTAGAGGAGTAACATATGGACACCCATGGGGAAACGTGGCAGGGGGGTGGTGGTGGGATGAATTGGGAGATTGGGATTGACATATATACAGTAATATGTATAAAATAGATAACTAGTAAGAACCTGCTGTAAAAAAAAAAAAAAGATATCTGGGAGTTCCCTGGTGGCCTAGTGGTTAGAATTCCAGGCTTTCACTGCCATGGCCCGGGTTGAATCCCTGGTCGGGGAACTGAGACCCTGCAAGCTGCACAGCTCGACCAAAGAAGAAGAAAAGAAAGATATCTGCACTCCCATGTTTATTGCAGCATTATTCACAATAGCCAAGACATGGAAGCAACCTAAATGTCCCTCAATGGATGAATGGATAACGATACCGTGATATATATATTGAAATGGAATATTATTCAGCCACGAAAAAGAAGGAAATCCTGCCATTTGCAACAACATGGACAGACCCTGAGGGTATTATGCTAAGTGAAATAAGTCAGAGAAGGAAAGAAAAACACTGTATAATCTCACTTATATGTGAGAATTCAATAAAGGTGAACTTGTAGAAACAGAGTAGAATGGTAGATACCAGGAGCTGGGGGTAAAGGAATTGGAGAGATGTTGGTCAAAGGTTATAAACTTGCAATTAAAAGATGAGTAAGTTCTGGAGATCTAATGCTCAGCCTTGTGATTATAGTCAACAACACTGCGTATATACTTCAAAGTTGCTAAGAGAGTAGACCTTAAATGTTCTCACCACAAAAAAGAAGTGATGTGACGTGGTAGAGGTGTTAGCTAAAGCTATGGCGGTAATCATATTGCAATATATAAAAGTATCAAATCAACAAATTGTATACCTTAAACTAGCACAATGTTATATGTCACTTATACATCAATAAATATATTTTGAAAAATTTCCATGCATTCATTCAAATATTATATATAATACCAAGACAAATGTATACTAAGATATTTGTATTAATATTAATGGGGCTTGACTGTACATATTATTTTTTTAATTTTTATTTTATATTGGAGTAGAGTTGATTAACAATGTTGTGTTAGTTTCAGGTATACAGCAAAGTGATTCAGTTATACACATACATGTATCTTCTTTTTCAAATTCTTTTCCCATTCAGGTTATTACAGAGTACTGAGCAGAGCTCCCCATGCTATACAGTAGGTCCTTGTTGGTTATCTATTTTAAATATAGCAGTGTTGTACATATCAAAAATAAATAAATAAAAGCAAAAATAAACAAATGAGACTTAATCAAACTTACAAACTTTTGCACAGCAAAGGAAACCATAAACAAAATTAAAAGACAACCTACAGAATGGGAGAAAATATTTGCAAATAATGCCAGTGACAAGCACTTAATTTTCAAAGTATACAAACAGCTCATACAACTCAACAACAACAACAAAAACAATCCAATCAAAAAATGGGCAGAAGACCTAAGAAGACATTTTTCCAAAGAAGACATACAGATGGCCAACAGGCATATGAAAAGATGCTCAACACTGCTGATTATTAGAGAAAGGCAAATTAAAACTACAATGAGGGGGACTTCCCTGGTGGCGCAGTGGTTAAGAATCACCTGCCAATGCAGGGCACACGGGTTCGAGCCCTGGTCCGGGAAGATCCCACATGCCGCAGAGCAACTAAGCCTGTGCACCACAACTACTGAGCCTGCGCTCTAGAGCCCATGAGCCACAACTACTGAGCCCACGTGCCACAACTGCTGAAGCCTGCATGCCTAGAGCCCATGCTCCGCAACAAGAGAAGCCACCTCAATGAGAAGCCCACGCACCGCAACGAAGAGTAGCCCCCACTCGCCGCAACTAGAGAAAGCCTGCATGCAGCGATGAAGACCCAACGCGGTCAAAAATAAGTAAATAAATAAATAAATTTATTTATTTTAAAAAACCCCAAAACTGCAATGAGGTACTACCTCACACCGGTCAGAATGGCCATCTTTAAAAAGTCTACAACTAACAAATGTTGGAGGGGGTGTAGAGAAAAGGGAACCCTCCTACGCTGTTGGTGAGAATGTAAATTGGTATAGCCACTATGGAGAACAGTATGGAGGTTCTTCAAAAAACTAAAAACAGAATGGCCTTATGATCCAGCAATCCCACTACTGGGCATATATCCAGACAAAACTATAATTCAAAGATACACACACCTCTATATGCATAGCAGCACAATTCACAATAGCCAAGACATGGATGCAACCTAAGTGTCCATCGACAGAGGAATGGATAAAGAAGATGTGGTCCATATATACAATGGAATACTACTCAGCCATAAAAAAGAATGTAATAATGCCATTTGCAGCAACATGGATGGACCTAGAGATGATCATACTAAGTGAAGTAAGTCAGAAAGAGAAAGACAAATACCGTATGATATCACTTATATGTGGAACCTAAAATATGATACAAATGAACTTATTTACAAAACAGAAGTACACTCACAGACATAGAGAACAAACTTGTGGTGGCCAAGAGGGAGGGGGTGGGAGAGGGTTGGAGTGGGAGTGTGGGATTAGCAGATGCAAACTATTATATATAAAATAGATAAACAACTAGGTCCTACTGTATAGCACAGAGAACTATATTCAATATCCTGTGATAAACCATAGTGGAAAAGAAAAAAAATATATATATATACACACACATACATATATATATATAAAACAGAATCACTGTGCTGTATAGCAGAAATTCACACATTATAAATCAACTATACTTCAATAAAATAAGTTTTAAAAAATACATCTTGAAGATGTTTACATGTCAGCTCAAATAGGTCTACAGCATTCTTTTTAATGGCTACATAGTATCCCAATTCCCTGTTAATACCAAAAATTCCTAAGGTGTGTTCTGTAGTCAGAAAAATTGGAAATACAAGATTAAACACAGTTAACTAGGTTTCTTTACTGAGGACTATGAGAGCTTTCAGGAAGGTAATGTACGTGTAAATCTCCAAGACAGCTACCCAGGACGAAGTGTTTACCAAACACGTGAACTTATTTGAGTTCAAGCTTCTCCAGCAAAGATACTGGCTCTCATGGATGGTGCAAATCTAGGAGGGTAGGCTAATAATTAGGATGCCAGATCTCCGCTGCCTGGACCCAAGGGGTGCGGTCAACAGGACATAATTTAACAAGGCATAAAAATGTTGCACCTTGGTTTGAAACATCAGCAGCACAAGTATAAAATAAGGATTAGTGATTCTTAGAAAAGCAGGGTCTTTACCATTGTATATGCATGCAAGTTCAATATATGCTATCAAGCTGATACGGCTGCTTAAAAAGCCCATGAAAATGTAAGCTGCTTAACGGGAATCATGGGAATCAGATCAATGGTGCTTCGCTGGGCTTCAGCCCACCCAGCTTTGGTTCTTCAGCTTCTCGCAGGGGACACTGCACCGCTTAGCACCAACAGCCAATAGCGTGCCCTTGCCCTTAACCCTGACCCATCCTTGGAGGAGGAGAGAGGGGGCTGGAAGAGCAGATAGGAGCCTGCAGGTAACTTAGAAACCCCAAGCAGTACATTTTAGAGTCTATAAAGTGTCTTCCCAAGACCTACTTACTCCCCTCGATTCAACGCTGCAGATATAATTTCTGTAATTTTACACAGGGCTTATCCAGACCAGAGCTAGGTCTTGACCTTACTTCGTCTGATGCCTCGCCTAGCTTATTTCAACTACACCCATTGTGTTTGTAGATGTGTGTTTTAAACATTCTTTCTTGATTATCAAATGCTTCCCAACTCTGTTGTCTGAGCCTTTGCCAAACCCCAGAATCCTCCATGTGACACTTGGGCTGATTCCTGACTGCTCCCCTGCTATACACACTCTTCTCTTTTTAACATAAATACTGAAATGACTATACTCAGCCATTACAAAAAAGAATGAAATAATGCCATTTGCAGCAACATGGATGGACCTAGAGATTATCATACTAAGTGAAGTAAGTCAGAAAGAGAAAGACAAATACCATATGATATCACTTATATGTGGACTCTAAAATATGACACAAATGAACCTATCTATGAAACAGAAACAGACTCACAGACATAGAGAACAGACCTGTGGTTGTCAAGGGGGAGGGGGGCAGGGGAGGGGTGGGCTGGGAGTTTGGGGTTCGCAGATGCAAACTAGTAGATACAGAATGGCAGCACAGGGAACTATAGTCAATATCCTGGGATAAACCATAATGGAAAAGAATACAAAAAAGAATATATACATGTATAACTGAGTCACTTTGCTGTACAGCAGAAATTAACACAACATTGTAAATCAACCATACTTCAATAAAATAAATAAATTTTAAAAATACTGAAATGACTAATGGCACCTGGGTTTGAATCACTGCACTACTTTTCCTAGTTATTCTTCTTCTCCACCTTGGTCTCAGCTCTTTGTCCCCCAACAGGGATTTGCTGCTGTCCATTTCCCAAATCTTGCTTTCAGAAACCATTCCCCTCACTTCACAGAAAGTCACTCGATTACTTATTTGGGTTGCCTGGAAGCTCATCCCTCTGTATCCTGCTAGCTAAGGGCTAGGCACCATTAAATGTTCTGAAGTGGCCTTTGGTGGTGTTCATTCTTAATCATTCATGTGTGAACAGAACATGGAAAACTGGAGATTAAATATCTAGGGAATGAAGAGTAAATTTAAAAATTGCCAGGGGACAAGACCTGTTTCTCCATGAAATATAGCTGTTATATAATGATGATTAAATGTTAGTACAATGCCAGGATTGCTTTTTTGCCTTTTTCATCAGGTTAATGGAAACCATAAAGCTTTTCGGTTAATAAACAAAATTTGCAAAATCATAATACCTGAAAGTATTGGGTTGGCCAAAAATTTTGTTCGGGTTTTCCTGTAAGATGTTACGGAAACACCCTAACTTCTAAGCCAACCAATAGATTTTAAAACTCTCATTTATTTTTTAGGTTAAAGTTTATAAAATATATTCAACCATTAAATCAACCATTTATATATTTTTTTGCATCAAAGTTTACAATATACGTTCAAAACCAGATATACTGGTTCTTCAATTACACAAAAACATTTATCCAACACATCACCTGAAAAAAGTATTACTACATGGAGCTTTTGTGTAAACCTCACGGAACTGGATTTCAAACCTCAGAAACACAAAGGAGATTTTTTTTTGAGAAACATTTAATTAACATTGGGGAAAAAAAGAGAGCACTGGAAGATCATGAAATGGGTATCATTTCACGAGACCAGATTGAAAACTGGCTTGTTCCTTCTTTCACAAACTGTCTGTGTAGCCCTGGTGCTTGTGATTGACATTGGCATCACTGACGTGCCGAATCACTTTTAAAATATTTACCCAAACATTCTGGGTGCCTTATATAAAATCTGAGTCAGTCAAGCAATGCAAGCCCATACATACTTCCTTATTAGATGTTACTGCACGCCAGGTGCTGTAGGGGGACAGAGACGTTTAGGGTAACGCCCCAGAGCACGGGGAACTGCTTGCTGATCCAGCCAAAGAGAGAAGGCCACGCCTGCGGCAGGGCAGGAGCTCACCACACACTTGTTAAGAGCATGCATCCTCCATGCACGTGGCTCACGAGGAGCAGACATTCACGGAAAAGGAAAAGCCACTTGGTGCAGGGCTTTGCAGGATGCGGAGGACAGAACAGCTAGGGAAGACCCTGGGAAACCTAGCCAGGCAGTGAGAACGCACAGAGGAAAGGAAGGGAAAGGAAAACAGTAACCTGGTATTTATGACATTCCAGACTCCATCCATGCATTGTCTCACTAGGTCCTCATATCATCCTATCAAGTGAATAATACTCTGCCTGTGTTTCAGAAGAGGAGACTGGGGTGCAGACTCAGATTCCCACAGCTGTGCTTTTCGCATGACACATCTCCTCTGTGAAAGCCTCAAAGGGGGGTGGTGCTTCAGTGAGCATTGTCCTCACTTGAAAAATGGTGAGACAGGAGCGCAGGAATTCAAACGCATTTTCAAAGCTGAAACGGCCAATGTGGGTCACGATCAGCTCTTTCTGTCTGCCAAGCAGCACTCTCCTCATCTATAAATCCTTCTCATATTTAATAAATGTCCTTGTGTTTGGCCCTTCGTTAACTTGACTTATGAGGTTTTTATTTCCTCGTGACAATTATCTCCAAAGTGATGAATTAACAATCCAGTCAGTATGGGTCTGTGGCTGGGCAATTAGAGAGATGTGGTTCTTGCTAAAACCCTCACCGGCCTGTGAGCTCCTGGAGAGAGACAGTTGTTCCACCGAATTGAATGCTCAAGTCAGCGCTGGCATTAATGGAAGGGCAGAATGGCTTTGAGAAATTAGTTAGGACCACAGATTTTTGCTTAGCTCACGTGTGTACCTCTTCATTGGCTTAAATTATACAGAGATGGATAGACATTTGAGGCTCAAAGATGCCACAGAGATTTACAGAACATAGATTCACTGGAAGACGGGCTTCTAAGGTCCCTTCCTCACTCCCTTAATCTTAACCATTTCCGTTTCATTTCAGGCCCTCTTATGACTCCCACTGTAGGGGCCAAAGATCTCTAATGGGACTTCAGCTCATACACGGCGTTACATTTCTTTCCTTTTAAGGACGCCTCTTCTTTGAGACCTGCAAACATTCATCTTCTTCCGTGTTACCAGCAGCAGCATGTTGCATTAATCCATGATTGTATTTTGTATCTTCAGAGCTGACAAACTTTTAACTACAATGTTTTTCTTAAAAAAATAAATTTATTTATTTATTTATTTTTGGCTGCGTTGGGTCTTCCTTGCTGTGCACAGGCTTTCTCTAGTTGTGGCGAGTGGGGACTACTCTTCGTTGTGGTGCACGAGCTTCTCATTGCGGTGGCTTCTCTTGTTGTGGAGCATGGGCTCTGGATGCATGGGCTTCAGTAGTTGTGGCACACGGGCTCAGTAGTTGTGGCTCGTGGGCTCTAGAGCGCAGGCTCAGTAGTTGTGGTGCACGGGCTTCACTGCTCCGCGGCATGTGGGATCTTCCCAGACCAGGGCTCGAACCCGTGTCCCCTGCATTGGCAGGCAGATTCCCAACCACTGCGCCACCAGGGAAGTCCCAACTACAATGTTTAAACTCACCAGAATGCTGTACCATAAAAACATTTCTTGTCAAAGAATCCTCTGAGGTGATATTTTTAAAGCAGAATATTACTAATTTCATTGCAAAAGAAAAGAAAATTTGGTTGCCAGCTTATTACTGTAAAAAAATTGTGTGCAGAATGGAGAAAGTGAAAAAAAAAAAGAAAACCCAACCCTGACATCTGATATTCTTCTATAATTTTTTATGCAAATGACAAAATCGTACACATAAATGGGGTCATATTTTCTTTAATTTACATATATTTTTTCAATAATCTGTCACAGACATCTTTCTGTAGCGATGACGGTCTATTTTATGCATTTGAATTCTGCATAGTATTCCACTGCATGTAAACATCATGATTTATTCCTATTGACAGAAAAGTTGGTTGTTTCTAATTTTCAGCTTTTTTCAAAAAGGGTGTCATCAATATTAATTTATATACATGTATTTTACCTACTTCTCTTGCCCTTATCCTTTGGATAAATTCCCAGAAATTGAATTTATGGATCAAATGCTATGCAAATTAACAAGTTTGCTATGTAGTGCTAACCTGCCCTCCAGAAATTCTGTGCCAATTTTTATTCTAACTAACATTATGTAAGGATGTCTACGCCCACACACTCTTTAGCAATTTAATTAACCATTAAATATTTTCCAAATGGCAAAAATTGATACCTGTTTTGTTTTCATTTGTATTTCTTTGCTTATTACTGATGTTGGGTGTATTTTCTTTTGAGTAATGTCCATTTGTAGTTCTTCTATAAATTGTCTATTTATATTTTTCTTCACTGCTTTAATGGAGGTGTTTACATTTTTCTTATTTCTAAGATCTCTTTGTATATTATGGATCTTAAATCATTGCCATAGATGTTGCAAATATTTTCTCCACATTGTCATTTGTTAACATTGTTATTAAATTATGGCAATTTTTACATTTAATTTTTAACATATCTGGAATTTATCTTGATGTCATACAGGAAAATCTAGCCTACTTTCCCTCCAGATGGTTTAGTTTCCCCAGCTTCGTTTATTGAATAATTCATCATGGTGGATCGATTGCAGTAATGGCCCCAACGAGCTCCCTGCTCCCTGCATCCAAGCTCTTTGCAATTGTCCTCCTCTGCTGACTCTGCTTGGGCATCTGACTTGCTTTGTCCAATGGGATGGTAGCAAACACGATGCGAGCAGAGAGTTGAAAAGTGCCTGGGAATTGAGGCTCACCCCCTGCTGCTCCTGGAACTCTGCGCTGCATAAACAGGCCCAGGGAGCTTGTTGGATAGTGAGACGTGTTGCCCAGTCCCCCTGTTCCTCCCAGTGACTCCTGAGCTGTCTGAGTGAGACCATTAAAGCCTTCAGCTCCAGCCAAACCACCAGCTGACCACACACCCCGGAGCACCCAGACCCAAGAATTACCCAGCTCACTCCAGCCCAAACTGCCAAACCACCAAACCATGAACTAAATAAATGGTTCTTCTTTTAATCTACTGCATTTTTGGATGGTGTGTTTCTCAATAAAAGGTAACTGGTGTATCCTTCTTCCCTGTACTGATTTGAATATCACACTTCTCGTGTGCTGAATTCCCATTTACACGTGTCTGTTTCTGAGCTCCTTACTCTGTTTCTCTGGCCTGTTTGCTCCTTCTTCTGGTAGCTTCACACGTTTAAACTTACTGTAGCTTTATGGCATGCTTTACTATTTGACAGGTTAATTTCTCCCCCGTCACCCTGATTCTTCTTTTTTATTTAGCAGAAACTTGTCGAATTCACAAAAAAAAAAAAAAAAGTCTTGCTAGGATTTTATTGTTAATTGCATTCATTTCTTGGAGTATTTTGAATTTTCAGCACAGAAGTCTCTTATCTACTTGTATGTCCTTCAGCCACATTTGACATTTTTCTTCAGAAAGACCCCAGTAGGAGGTATATGTTAAAAGATTTGTTGTAAAAAATTGGTTAACAGGATTGTGGAGGCCAGTCCAAATCTGTAAGGCCATCAAGAAGGGTAGGCAGAAGACCTTGGGCATGAAACGGCTGTCCACAGCTGGGACGCAGCTGGAATTTCTCCTCCTCCTTCTGGGAAACCTCAGTGCTGCTTTTAAGGCCTTAAACAGAGTGAATGAGGCCCACCCAGATTACCTAAAATAATCTTCCTTATTTAAAAGTCAACTGAATGTGGATTTTAGTTATGTTTACAAAATGCCTTCAAAGTAACACCTAGATTAGTGTTTGTTTCAATACTGGGGATATTAATTTAGCCAAGCTGACACAAAAAACACCATAGCATTTATATTAGTGACTTTTTTGTTCCAGAGTTTTCATCTTATTTCTGTTCATTGATTTTCAATAGAAAAACAAGTGATTTAAAAAAATTTTTTTTTTAATTAATTATTTATTTATTTATTTATTTTTGGCTGTGTTGGGTCTTCATTACTACGCGCGGGCTTTCTCTAGTTGCGGCGAGAGGGGGCTACTCTTCGTTGCGGTGCGCGGGCTTCCCATTGCGGTAGCTTCTCTTGTTGAGGAGCATGGGCTCTAGGCGAGCAAGCTTCAGTAGTTGTGGCACAAAGGCTCAGTAGTTGTGACTCACGGGCTCTAGAGCACAGGCTCAGTAGTTGTGGCACACGGGCTTAGTTGCTCTGCATGTGGGATCTTCCCGGACCAGGGATCGAACCCATGTCCCTTGCATTAGCAGGTGGATTCTTAACTACTGCACCACCAGGGAAGTCCCTAAAAAATATTTTTCTTGTATCTTGTACCTCTGTGCTTTTGTTATGCTTAATAGATTTTTTTGTTTTGTTTTTCAAACACGAATAATATTTTCATTTTCTACAGTCTTTTGTTGTCTTATTTTATTGGTCAGAACTTCCAGAAAAATCTTAAAGGATGTAAGACTTCTGCTTCTATGGACCTTGAGGGCATGATGCTAAGTGAAGAAGTCAGAGAAAGTCAAATAGTCTATGAACTCACTTATGTGTGGAATCTAAAAAACAAACAACAAACCCAAACTCATAGAAAAGGGGATCAGGTTTGTGGTTACCAGAGGTGGAGGGGGTGTGTGTTGGCGGGCTGGTGTCGGGGGTGGGGGGGCGGATTGGAGGAAGGTGGTGAAAAGGTACAGACTTCCAGTCATAAGATAAATATGTCCTGGGGATGTAATGTACAGCGCGATGACTCTAGTTAACACAGCCGTGGAGGTATATTTAATTGTTAAGAGAGTAGATCCTAAGAGTTCTTATCACAAAGGAAAACACTTTTTGTTTCTGGTATCTATATGAGATGACGGGTGTTAGCTAAACTTACTGTGGTCATCATTTCACAATACCTAAGTTATTATGCTGTACATCTTAAACTTACACAGGGGTGTATCTCAGTTATATCTCAATAAAACTGGAGAAAACTGACTACTGACCACTATTCCTAATAGAATGACCCAAGGGGCAACACTATTAGATATATTGATTACTTTAGCTCAGAAAAAGCTCTGACCATAGAATAATACCCACCCCCCTCCCCCCAAAAAAAGACTTCTGCTTCTAGACGTTTTAGACTGACCCTCTTTCTGGACACCACCCCTCCCCACCCCCCAACCTGTGCAAAATGTAAGAACATTTTTCCTAAAATCTTCAAACTGCTTAGAAGATGGCAAGGCCTTAGAGGAAAAGAACCCAGAGTCTGAGTCAGGTGCTCAGGTCCACTTTTGCTCTGGGGGTGTTTGGGGATCAGGAAGAGACAGAAAGAGCTGAGCTGTGTTCCCAGCCCCCGCTGGGGCAGAGGTTGTAATCCAGGCCCTGCCAAGGGTGTGGGCCTAGCAAACCAGCCTTCACTGGGGCCTGCCTGGCTCTTCCAAACACTGGCCTGTAAAGAGAATCTGGCAGAATCCTGTCCTTGCGTGGATTTTGACCCAGATTCCAGCCATCTTGGTGGCCAGCAAAATTCTAAGCCCTTACGTGGGTTGAGGTGACCCAGACTGCTGGCACCCCAGCTGCTTGGCAAAAGCAATTCTTTAAAAATTCTCTTTGGAAGAAGATCACATCATTTTGGTCTCAATTTCTACAAATAGCTTTTCAAGTAAAATAGCCAGCATACAATCAGGAAAAGACCCCCAAGTGATAACACTCCATGAACAAGAACCGATAGAAATAATCAACAACGGAAACAAACTTACAAAGACTCCAGATAACAGAATTATCAGGCAGAGGGTGACAAAGAACCTCCTTGTTTTGTTCCTGCTTTGGAAGAAAATCATTTTTGTGTCTCACTATTCGTTATAACATTTGCTCCATTGACCAAGATAGGGTGCCTCTCACTCTTAAATTATTAAGAATTTTTTTAAAAATTAGTAATGAATATTAAATCATATCAAATCTCTTTTCAGTATATATGCTCGGCTTGTGACTTTTATCATGAACTTTGTGGATTTCCTAACATTAAACCATTATTTCATTTCTGAAATGAATCCTAATTGGTGTTAGTGTGTTTTTAAAAGTATACTTCTGATTTTGTTAGTATTCTTATATTTATACTCATAAGTGAGACTGGTATGTGCTTTATTTGTTTTTTTCTTTTGAGCCATCTGTCAGATTTTGGTATTGAGATCATAAAGACAATTGGAAATTTAAAAAAAAACTTTTATGTTATGAATTTGTGTTTTAGAAGGTCAGAATTATTAAGGATTGTCTGTTCTGTTGGTCTATTTTAGATTCTGCTCTTTTTGGTTTATAATTGTAGGTGATTTTGAGCATCTTTGCAATAGTATTTATTTTTTTGTGAGCTGATTTCATCCTTAATCTAACATTTTTGGTTAGTTTGGTCATCATAGTCATAGACTTTTAAGAGCTTTTCACATATTAATGAAATTAAGTCCTCATTATAAGTGTTACAAATATTTCCCCCAGTTTTAAATTTTACTTTGATTTGTTTATTGCTTTTGTTCTATGGAAATTTATAATTTTAAATCAATTTTATCAGTCTATTTTATCTCTTCTATGTTTTGTTTTGCTTAGGAAGGACTTCTTCATTCTGATTATTTTTGAAACCCCCATATTTTTCCTCTTTTATCATTTCATTTTTTTGATGTTTGACTTGATGGTCTGTTTGGAATTTATTTTGAAGTAAAGGATGAGAAAGGAATCCAGTTATTTCCCTGAGATGGCTATAACAATTTGTAAAATGTCTCGACTTTCTGGTCTATCAGTCTATAGGGTCATTGCCAATACCAAACACTTTTACACTCCCTAGATTTATAATACATTTTAATATCTACATTTTCTAGTGGCTTATGATCCTATTATAATGTTTATTTTACTTCATTTCCTTATGGTTTGATATTATTTTTCTTTTATAATTTTGTGATTATCTTTGTGGCTTAATAGAAAGTTAATTTTTATAATGTTATATAATTAATTGAGAAAAAGTATGTTTGCTGATGAAAATTTGCAAGTATAGTTTGAGGTAAAAAAATGATAGCTAAATTGTTCATATCATCTATTTCCTTATTTGTGTGTTTCTTTTCTGAATGCTCAAATTCTGAGAGAGGTGTGTTAAAATCTCCAAATATGATGGTGGATATGTCACATTTAGCATCCCACCAGCTTTTCTGTTCAGTGCAATTGTCACTTGGTGCAAATGTGTTTAGGATATGTTACTTTGTGGGTTGGTTGTAAACTCTTACCAATAACCATCCTTTAATCTAATTAATTTTTTCTTGAAGTCCACTTTGATATTGATGCTGTCACTTCTGCTTTCTCCTCGCATTGGTTTGGTATATTTTAATCTATTCCCCCACATTAATATGTCTGTCTCATTTGCTTTAGGCATATCCTATAAACATAGCTGACTTTGCATGTTTAATATAGGCCTTTAACTGATCCATATTTGGTTTTCTAAGCCCGTTATGGGGGTTATTTTCCCAGTGCGGGTCCCCTGGGCTGGCATGCCCATGTGGGGCTCAAACCTCTCACTCCTTAAGGAGGAATCCAAGTTGTGACGTCCCCTCTCGCTGTGGGTCGCCCACCGGGGGAGTGGGTCCTGACTCATCACGTCTCTGCCCCTCCTACCCGTCTGCGTGTGGTTTTTCCTTTACATCCTTGGTGGTAGAAGAGCTGTGCTGCCCGTCTTCAGGTCGTTCTCAGAGGGAGTTGTTCCATGTGTGGTCGTGATTGTGGTGTGTCCACTGGAGGAGGTGAGCTCAGGGTCTTCCCAATCTGCCATCTTGAGTCCTGTTAACCCTAGGCAATCTTGATCACATTCTTTTTTATTTGTTTTTTAAAATTTTTATTTATTTATTTATTGGCTGTGTTGGGTCTTCGTTGCTGCATGCAGGCTTTCTCTAGCTGTGGTGAGCAGGGGCTACTCTTTGTTGCGGTGCGTGGGCCTCTCTTGTTGCGGAGCATGGGCTCTAGAGCGCAGGCTCAGTAGGTGTGGCTCACGGGCTTAGTTGCTCTGCAGCATGTGAGATCTTCCCGGACCAGGACTCGAACCCGTGTCCCCTGCACTGGCGGGCGGACTCTTAACCACTGCGCCACCAGGGAAGTCCCTTGATCACATTCTTGATCCTGTTGTATTTTCTCTTCACAAGACATTTTTTTTTAATTGAAGTATAGTGGATTTACAATATTATATTACTTTTAGGTGTATAGCCTAGTGATTCAGTATTCTTGCATTATATAATTCCATTTTAAGTTATTTTATGATAATGGCTATAATTCCCTGTGCTATACAGTATGTCCTTGTTGTTTATTTATTTTATACACAGTAGTTTGTATCTGTTAATCCCATACCCCTAATTTGTCTCTCCCCACTCCCCTCTCCCCTTTGGTAACCACAAGTTTGTGTTCTATATCTGTGTGTCTGTTTGTTCTGCATATACAATCTTTTTTTTTTTCTTTTTTAGATTCCACATATAAGTGACATCACACAGCATTTGTCTGACCTCTTTTACTAAGCATAATATTCTCTAGGTCCATCCATGTTGCTGCAAATGGCAGAATTTCATTCACTATTTTTTACTAATATTCCACTGTGTATGTATACCACATCTTCTTAATCCAATCATCTGTTAATGGGCACCTGGGTTGCTTCCATGCTCGCAAAACATAGTTTTAATGGATGGACACATAGCTTGGTTAGGACCTATGGGACACAAAGAACAGTTTGGGAGAACATCTGAAAAGCTCCCTTGCTCTCCCAAAAACAGTCCAAGCTCACTATCTTGAAAGGACGTGGGCAAAACACATGTACTTCCATGAGCCAGCCTTAAGATAAAGCTGATATCATCTTGAAAGCACACTTGAGGGATGTGAAGAAACCATCCTGTTGTACTTTCTTCAAAGTGTTTGTCCTGCTCTGATACTCTCATATTTATGTATATGGTGCTGATGCCTTTCCCCTTTTCACCAGCCTATACACTCCATGAGGGCAGAGACCCTTCCCATTTTATTCATTGTGTCTTTTTAAAAACAATATTTTTAAAATTTATTTAGGCTGCACTGGGTCTTAGTTGCGGCATGTGGACTTCTTAGTTGCTGAGTGCACGTGGGATCTAGTTCCCCACGGAACCTGGGCCCCGTGCATCGGGAGTGCGGAGACTTACCCACTGGACCACCAGGGAAGTCCCTATTCATTGCATATCTTTGACTCTTTTAATAGTGCCTGGCATGTAGGAGGAGCTGAGTGAATGGAGAAAAATATGAAATAGCAAAAGCTGCTTTTCCTCTTTCCAGTATTTCCAAAAGATGTTCCATATTATCAATTCTCCTTCCTCTATTTAATTTTCCAGCTCCCTAAAACTGCCTCCAACACACCACGCACAAACTACACACCACACACACCAAACACACGCATACACACAGCAGTACACATACACACACCACACACACACACCGCACGCACACACCGCACGCACACACATACACCACACACACACCACGCATGCACACACCACACACACATACACCACAAACACACCACACACACTCACATATTTGCAAGAGGGCAAATTCATGTACCCCGAAGTTAAGGGAACTCTGTCCTGCGGGAGAGCTGAATTATGCGCTTGATTTAGTAAAGTTCACAAAATGTCTGGTGTATCTGGTCACTCCTACCCTCTGTTTCACATCATTTAAATTATCTGAAATATGATCCAATTCTTATTTCTGTTTACTGCCTAGTCACTGCCAAGGAGTACTGAATGTTGCTTTTGTTGTTTCTTCAGATATGATTCAATAGATATCAAGATTATATTGTAAACAGATCTGTTTTTGTTAGAGATTTAGTTTCAAATGATTTGGTTTGGCCAACATAATCAGACTTTGGCAATGCAAGTTACACGCAGAAATCTAATATTAATATTTAGGCCATTTTCTTCAGCTATTTTATCTGGAACGTGTGGTTAAGACTAGAAACTTGGATTCCCACATTGGCATTTTTGCTTTACGGCACTTTTATCTTGCTTAAAGGACCAGAGTTGAAATGACAAGCTGTTATGACTCATGTTTTGCAATGAGAATGATTTATTCTGTTAGTACACAACAGGAGTGCTATAAATGTTGAACACATGTATGGATGAATATAAATAAATACTAAAAAGGATTCAAACAAATTATGAGTTATGCTCTAGTGTTTTGTTCTTAAAGCTTTCTGGAATGACTAGGGATGTCGCTGAAGAAACTGAAGGAAGAGAGGAAAACTCTTGTGCTTTTGGATAAATAGAGGCAATGACTTTATGCTGAATTTCTGTAAAATTCTCATCAGTTGTCATCCGTCCACTCTACAAAACCAATTTGTCACAGAGATTGCTGGGTGGGCAGGAAATGTCAGAGCTGCATCAAAGTTAGTAGTCATTAGTGCTATTCACCCAATATTCCCAGTTCTTGTTCTCTGGGCATGTGGTAGAATCATACTTCCTGCTGCCCTTGTGACGGTGTGGACCTATGTGACTACTTGTGGACAATACGTTTTGAGCAGAAATAACAATGACCCATGTCACGGTTCAGCCAGAGCATTTTATCAGTGAGGTGAAACCCCCTCCGGAGCTCCCTTTCCTTCTGGAGTGATTACCAGCAATTCTCCTGATCGTGGGTGCCAGGGTCCTGGGATGAAGGTGGTATGGAGTACCCAGCTGAGACCCAAGAATCGTGCATTGATCAGGAACTGGGAACTGGAAATAAATCTTTCTTGTCTAAGACACTGAGATTTGGGGCAGTCTGTTAGTGCAGCAAAACCCAGCCCGTTCTGACTGATATGTAGAATTTAAGTAACCTGCTCCAGGGGGGAGTGTTGCTGCATCTCTTGCTCTGCTGCTATGTCTGGGCTCAACCCTCTGCCCTGTTTCTTACGGCCCTCAAACAACTTTTAGACTTTACTTCTGCATTCCATCTTGAATCTTACTGCCTAACCCAGCTGATGGGCTCAAATAAAATACATATAACTTTTATTAGAACTAAGACTTGAGGCCAGGTCTATCTCCTTATCTGTCATTCCTCTCATTTACTCATTTCTTCATTTATAAAACAAAATGTTGAGCATTTCTATGAGCCAGTGTTAACCACCAGCATAAAACGGCAAATAAAAAAAATCATTGGGACAGGGAGGGAGAGGGATGGACTGGGAGTTTGGGGTTGGTAGATGCAAACTATTATATATAGAATGAATAAACTACAAGGTTCTCTTGTACAGCACAGGGAACTATATCCAATCTCCTGGGATAAACCATAATGGAAAAGAATATTAAAAAAAGAATGTATATATGTGTATAACTGAGTCACTTTGCTGTAGAGCAGAGATAGGCACAACATTGTAAATCAACTTTACTGCAATTTAAAAAGATAATGAAGAAAAAAATCATGGGAATTATATTCTAGTTGGAAAGACAAAAATTAATCAAATAATTATACAAATAAATGTAATATTACAACAGCGATAAGTGCTATGAAGAGGAGATTCACACAGTATCTATCATCTTATCATCTATCTATCTATCATCTATCTGTCTACCTATCTTTCTCTATCTCTCATCTACTTATGAATACTAATAAAGCAAATCTGACAAAATGTTCATAATTAGAGAATGCTGTTATCTAGGGATGATGTTATACAGATATTTTTGTATTACTTCTGCAGCTTTTCCCTCAGTATGAAATTCTGTCAAAATTAAAAGGCTTTTTCAAAGTACTGACTGGTATGGTAGCATGCACCTTTACTGGCCAGAATCATCTGGGTTGTTAATCTCCGTTTGGTACTTTATTCAAACTCTTGGTCAAATTACACTGCCTGGCATTGCCACCCCTCTCTCTGTATCTGTGCTAGTCACCATTCCTGCAATCCTGTGGCCCACACGTGGTAGTGAAATGAAAGAAAATTCATTTAAAATTGCGCTTTGTATTGAAACAAAGCACAGGGACTTCCCTAGCGGTCCCGCGGTTAAGAATCTGCCTTCCAATGCAGGGGCGGCCGGTTTGATCCCTGGTCGGGGAACTAAGATCTCACATGCCGGCGGGGCAACTAAGCCTGCGTGCGCTGCAACTACAGAGCCCATGTGCTCTGGAGCCCGCCTGCCACAACTAGAGAAGCCCACGCACCGCAACGAAAGATCCGGCGTGCCGCAACTAAGACCCGATGCAGCCAAAGATAAATAAATAAATATTTTTTAAAAACCCCACAAATTAAAAACCATTCCCTTTTTGGTTTTTTTTTTCCTGCTTTAAAAAAAGTAATATATAATAAATACTGAAAATCAAGAAAAGATACAGAAAGTCTAATAAAAAACGAAAATTACTCATAACTAATCAGTCGGTGATCACGGCTATTAACCTTCTGGCAAATTTCCTACCATATATTTTTGGTTTTCATTTGGCAGTATTACTTGTCTTTTGTATGTAACAAGTTAACCTGAAACTCAACTGTTAAAAACAATAAACGCCCACCATCTCACGCAATGTCTGAGGGTCAAGACTCTGGGATGAGCGGGTCTGGATCAGAGTTATTAGGGGGTTGTGGCCAAGTTGCAGCCACCTGACGGGGCTGGGGAAGGGGCTTTGACCTCATTCCCAGAGCTGCTGCCAGGAGGCTTCAGTTCCTCACCAGGGAGGCTGTCCCCAGAGGCACAGAGCTGCTCACACTGTGAGGAAACTGGCTTCCCGAGGGAGTGGCGGGGGAGAGACAGAGACAGAGGAGGGAGGGAGGGAGGGAGAGAGACAGAGACAGAGAAGGGAGGGAGGGAGGGAGAGAGACAGAGACAGAGGAGGGAGGGAGGGAGAGGCAGAGACAGAGGAGGGAGGGAGATAGAGAGAGACAGAGATAGAGGAGGGAGGGAGGGAGGGAGGGAGGGGGAGAGAGACAGAGACAGAGACAGAGGAGGGAGGGAGGAGATAGAGAGAGACAGAGACAGAGGAGGGAGGGAGGGAGATAGAGAGAGACAGAGGAGGGAGGGAGGGAGACAGAGAGACAGAGACAGAGGGGGAGGGAGGGAGGGAGACAGAGAGACAGAGACAGAGGAGGGAGGGAGAGAGACAGAGGAGGGAGGGAGGGATGGAGACAGAGACAGAGGAGGGAGGGAGGAAGAGACAGAGACAGAGGAGGGAGGGAGGGAGAGACAGAGGAGGGAGGGAGGGGGAGAGAGACAGAGACAGAGGAGGGATGGAGACAGAGACAGAGACAGAGGAGGGAGGGAGACAGAGACAGAGACAGAGGAGGGAGGGAGGGAGGGAGGAGAAGAGAGAGAAACAGAGACAGAGACAGAGACAGAGACAGAGGAGGGAGGGAGGGAGAGCCAAGACAGAAGCTGCAGTCTTCCAGGACCTAATCTTGGGAGTGACGTACCATCGTTTGTGCTGTATTCTACTGGCCATAAGGCTAGCGCTGGTACAGTGTGAGAGACCACCCTACGAGAGGATGAATACTTGCAGGAGGTAGGAAACATCAGGGCCATCTCGGAGACTCTCCCCTGTATAACACTCTATCACGAGCATTTTACCACGTTATAAACTATTTCCTATGACAGTATTTCAATGAATTAATAAAATTGAATTTATTAATCTCATCCATCAAATTACTGTATTAGTAATAATAATAGTTAATTGCATTCTATTGCTATAGGCCTTCAAATTCATGTACAAAGGGACATTATAAAGTTATGAGGCTGTTATTTTACATTTTTTATTGAAGTATAGCTGATTTACAGTGTTGTGTTAATTTCTGCTACATAGCGAAGTGATTCCATTATACATACACACACACACACACACATATATATATACACACATACATTCTTTTTTATATTCTTTTCCATTATGGTTTATCCCAGGATATTGAATATAGTTCCCTGTGCTCTACAGTAGGACCTTGTTGTTTATCCATCCTACATATAATAGTTTGCATCTGCGAACCCCAAACTCCCACTCCATCCCTCCCCCACCCCCCTTCCCCTTGGCAACCACAAGTCTGTTCTCTATGTCTGTGAATCTGTTTCTGTTTTGTACATAAGTTCATTTGTATCATATTTTAGATTCCACAAATAAGTGATGTCATATGGTATTTGTCTTTCTCTTTCTGTGCTGCATTTAGGTGAAGTAAGAGATTATCAGGATAATCGCCAAGTCCACCCGTGTTGCTGCAAATGGCATTATTTTATTCCTTTTAATGGCTGAGTGGTATTCCATTGTATATATGGACCACATCTTCTTTATCCATTCACCTGTTGATGGACAATTAGGTTGCGTCCATGTCTTGGCTACTGTAAGTAGTGCTGCAATGAACATAGGGGTGCATGTATCTTTTTGAATTAGTGTTTTCTCCAGATATGTGCCCAGGAGTGGGACTGCTGGATCATATAGTAGCTCTATTTTTAGTTTTTTGAGGAACCTCCATACTGTTCTCCACAGTCACTTGTAGCAGTTTACATTCCCAATGAGGTTGTTATTTTAAAAAGTGACACCAGGTTTTATCCATCCATCCAAATCAGTGCTGATCATTAAAGTGCTCACCTTGGGAACCTATGACCTTATTCTGATGATGTTGGGCTGTTGTCACAAACATGCCTGGGACACTTCTTTTTAAATTACAGAGTCTTGCAGCATTTTATTTTCAGTAAACTCGAAGGTGGTATGAGGCAGCTATGTTAGCACATAGAACAGTCATTGGATTTATTCTTGTTCTTCTGCTGTTCAGTTTGTGATACCAAACCAGATGTACAGTCAAAAATGAGTTTTTGGCACTCAACTGCAGCTTAACAAAATGATATTTCTTTGCAAAAATAAGTTGTCCTAAGAAGGAACTATATGCAGGATGAACATTGTTGATTCAGACATTTTAGCTCTTTGGGCTTTGAATGCGCTCCCCAGCCCTACCCCAGCCACCTGCCCAGTGAGTGTCCTGAAACATTTTTTAAAGTATAGCTCTCGGATTAAGTTCTAGTTTTACAGAAACTTACACCTGCCAACATATAGTCTTGTATTTACATCACCCATCAATTTTGTTGGCAAAGGAAGTCATGGACTAGGAGGCAACGTTAAGTCAGAGTCTAGTCTTATTTGACTGTGTTTCCCTGTCATGCTAGACACAAAGCACATACTTAAGACACACTTGTTGAATTAATGACACACTGAGGGACTTCCCTGGTGGCGCAGTGGTTAAGAATCCTCCCGTCAATGCAGGGGACACGGGTTCGATCCCTGGTCTGGGAAGATCCCACATGCTGCGGGGCAACTAAGCCCGAGAGCCACAATTACTGAGCCTGCGCTCTAGAGCCCACGAGCCACAACTACTGAGCCCACAAGCCACAACTACTGAAGCCTACGCGCCTAGAGCCCGTGCTCCGCAACGAGAAGCCCGTGCACCGCAACGAAGAGTAGCCCCCGCTCGCCACAACTAGAGAAAAAGGCCGCACGCAGCAACGAAGACCCAACGCAGCCAAAAAACCCAGAAAAACAAAAAAGACACACTGAAATTCTAGCATCGTAAAAAAAAAAAAATGACATTTCAGCTAATAGTACTTGCCCAGTGGTCTAAATCTTAAAATCAATCATGTTGATACTTGATACTACCATGTCCTTTTTTAATCCTATGTTGTGACATCATAGAATTTGTTCATTTTTCTTGAGTCCTGAAGTAACATTAGTTGGGTTAAAGTAGATAGCAGGCTGAAAAATATGGACATTTCCCCAACAGCCCAAACTCCCCAAACAAAAAATAATGACCACCAAAACAAACCAATCACCCTAATTACTAACAGAATTTTTAAAAAGCTGGAATCCTTTTCTAACTTTTCTTGAAGTTGTAATGGTGTATTTGTGCATTTCCCACACTGAAACCATCGTAGTTATCGGTTTTCTCTAAGACATCCAAGAAGTATGTGCGGACCGTATATGTAATCATAGTCTTTTCAAACAACTGCTCGGGGGATGGGATGGGGCAGTGGGGAAATAAGCAAATTGCTGCCATTCCCCCAGAAAGCCAATGTTATATTAGCAGTTCTACTGTGGAGAAGAAAAATAATCCAATTTCAAGGCTGGCATAAGTATTACACTCATCACTCACTTCCTCACATCGGTGGCAGAAAATTCTGTGATTCCATGCCAAGCCCTCTAACCCAGACACGGCGTGGCTTTCTGATGTACTTGGCTTCTTCCTATTTTGAAGTTGTAATTTACACTTCCAAAAAGAATTAGAGGCAGCTTCCAATGTTGAAACAGTGAGACCAGATCATTAAAAATAAAAACAGAACAAATTCTAATGAACGGACTAGAAATCCCTACAGGAGCCCTCTCACTAGAGGAGAAGTCGCTGGGTATCCAGGAAGAACCTGGGCGCCTGCATCCAAGGAGGCCCTGGTGAAACCCTGGGGGCTCCGTCCCCACCACGCAAATGAGCACTTCCCGTCTGCACTGTCCTCGTCCTCGGTCACTGGCTGGCTCTTCTCTCTCTTAAAATGTAACTGCACTTACAGAAAAGTTGACAGAACAGAACTTCTGAACACCCTTTAACAAAACCTTCCAAATTTTTTTACATTTTCCCCTATTTTCTTGCTTACTCATTCCCTCCCTCTCTCTACAAGCACACACACATGTACACACACACACACACCACACACTCTTTTTCTGAACCATTTGAGAGTCCGTGGAAGACGTGCCTTTTACCATGAAATACTGTAGCATCATATTTCCTTCAAACAAGAAAAGGGCTCTTTCTTACATAATGAGAACAATTATCAACACCAGGAAAATTAACCATGATACGTACCTCATCTACAGATCTTACTCAGATTTTGTCAAGAGTCTGACTAATGTCCTTTCGAGTAAAAGGAACAGAAGTTCTGACCCGGGACCATGAAGGATGGCAGGGCATTTGGTTTCATGTGTCTTAGTCTCCTTTAATCTGGAGCAGTTCCGCTGTCACTCTGTCCCTCACGACCTTAACAACCTTGAAGAATACTTTGTGGATGGCCCTCAGGTGGGGTTTGCTCAGGCTTGGTGATGGTTTTCGGTGGAATTTCACAGAAGGTGCGGCCTGCCAAGAGGTTCCTGGTGCTGGTTTGTCCCAATGCTGGATGTCAACCTGACCAGCTTCTGAAATCCTACCTTCTATTTTGTGACATGAGGCAAAATGACAACTTCAAGACCCCGGGACTCACAAATGGAGGGTGGCCGTGTACCGGCTACTCTCTGTCTGTTCCATCCTGGGTTTGTTTCAGACCCTGGGGGTGGATCCCTGGCGCCATCACCGGCCTCCTCTGTCTCGGCCTCTGAACAGATTCAGCCAACGGGAGACGCCGACAAAAGATCAAAGTAGGGAGGAGAGAGGCGTGGGGGGATGGACCCCCCGGAACCCTCACTGCTGTGCGTTAGCCCCCAGGCTGCGGCAGCGGCCACATTCCCCCCACGAGCACGGCTCCCGCTCCCCACGCGCCCCATCCTCTCAGCCCCGGGCAGGGGGCGGCTTCCTGCTGTGACCCATTCCCCCACCAAGACTCCCTGCTGGTGCCCTTCGCTGCCCACACCCCTAAAAGTGGTCCTTTGTTAAAGCACCTTCATTTCTCAGACCTGAGTTGAACTCTGTTCTGTGCCATGCCTCTCACTGGTCCAGCTCTCACTCTGTGTGGTGTTTCTGGGGAACAGATGGGGAGGAAGAGACCAGTTTTAGAGAAGTGTGGACAGAAAGGCCAGGGTGTGACTTGTCATCATTAAGAAGAACAAAGGCCAGTTGTTGGTCCTTCACCACACATAAGACACCACGTGGAGTCCTGAAGAAACACAGGACGTATTTCTTTTCCCTCCACCTGCTTGGAATGGACTTGAGGAGGCAGGTGGGAGCCCTGAAGACAGGGGCAACCGGAAATGTTCTTGGCTGCAGCAGAGGAAACGGGAGGATGGAAGTGGATGGGGTGTCTTCCGTTGACAAGACACGTTACCCAGGGCCGAGCTTGTTCTTTTTCTTATCTCGTCTCAGGGACCCCGTGTACAGATGAAAACACCGAGACTCAGAGGAGTCAAGTGATTCGCCTGAAGTCATAGATGTAACCTGTGAACCTGCTGGGATTCAAACCCAGTTTTGTCCGAATCAAAAGCTCCTGCTCTCTTAGTTATAAAAGCAATAAGGAGAAAGAGTTTCATAAAGGAGAGACTTGGGGAGAAATGCCAGGGAAGGGGAAATGTTTGTGGTGTCTGGAGTCACTGATGGCTGATGGGAAAATCACTGACGGGAAAATCAGAATCACACAAGCAGACCCAGAGTGCGGTGCGGAGAGGGGGTTTGCAGAAGCCAGCCTCCGGGTACAGAAATCAGGCTGAGGGCCATTGCCTACGATCAGAAGCCAGGGATCTACCAGCACCATGCAGAGGCATGACTGTGCAGGAAGAAAGTCACCATCCACTGGAGTGGGGTGGTCCAGACACCTTACTAATGGTTGGTGAAAATACCCTAAATATGACAATCTGCCACTTTTGCAGCCATTCAATTAGAAAAAGATAATATTTAGATGAGAAAAAGTAAAATGTTTTATATCACAAATCCCTTGTTAATAAGTTAGATTAAAATTTAGTCCAAAAGATTGTGTACTGGGACTTCCCTGGTGGCGCACTGGTTGCGAATCTGCCTGCCAATACAGGGGACACAGGTTCGAGTCCCGGTCTGGGAAGATCCCACATGCCGTGGAGCAACTAAACCCATGTGCCACAACTACTGAGCCTGGGCTCTAGAGCCCGCGAGCCACAACTACTGAAGCCCACGTGCCACAACTACTGAAGCCCGTGCACCTAGAGCCTGTGCACCGCAAGAGAAGCCACTGCAATGAGAAGTCCGTGCACTGCAACGAAGAGTAGCTCCTGCTCGCCACAACTAGAGAAAGCCCACGCGCAGCAATGAAGACCCAACGCAGCCAAAAATAAATAAATAAATTAATTAATTAAATTTATTAAAAAAAAAGATTGTGTACTATAATGATATATTTGACTGTATAAACTACAAATCCTTTGATTTATATGGCATTTTTTCTCCAAAGAGTTAAAAGTCTGGCAACCCAGAACGGGTAAGATAATTCCAAGAGTCACAGCAAGGGCCAGTCTCAGAATTAGACATCATTAAAGCAATACAAATACAGCATTGTGCAATTCAAACTGCTTAAATGTCCTGTTCCTTCTTCACAAGGATTCCGTAAGACAAGTGTCTCACGCCCTGCGTCAGGGCCTCTGCCTTCTTCCAGGAGCCTCCCTCTCCCCCAAGTCCCTTTCTTCTCTCTCAACACCTTCCCCATTGTCTAGTCCCTTACTCTCTGCTGATTGTCTTTCCCTGCTGATGTAGTAACTGACATGTAACGTAATAGCTGATAATAATTTAAGACGCCACCATTCCTGGGGCTCTGAGTTCTAACGGAGGCTCTAAAAATAGGGGCTCCTCCCTAGAGAACAGACTGGTGGTTGCCAAGGGGGAGGGGGTTGGGGGATGGGGGAGGGATGGAGTGGGAGTGTGGGGTTAGCAGATGCAAACCAGTACATATAGGATGGATAAACAACAAGGTCCTACTGTACAGCACAGGGAACTCTATTCAATATCTTGTGACAAACCATAATGGAAAAGAATATAAAAAATGTATATATATGTATGAGATGCAAAAGGGAGGGGATATGGGGATATATGTATCCGTACAGCTGATTCACTTTGTTATACAGCAGCAACTAACACACCATTGTAAAGCAATTATACTCCAATAAAGATGTTAAAAAAAATAGATGTATAACTGAATCACTTTGTTGTATAGCAGAAATTAACACAACATTGTAAAATCAACTATACTTCAAAAAAAACCCGAGGAGCTCCTCTACTCAGAGAAAGGCTGCTTGGATGGTGCAACCACAGGTGATGTGCTGTCACATTCCGGGGTAAGGAGGCCCCACATACTCCCTGTTTATAAGGAGCATCTGTGCATGGCCGTCGGAAGTGCAGGGAAGTTGGTGCAGACCTTCCATGAGGCGGGAGGTGGGGATAGAGAGGAAGTGCATCTGGTCCCTGCAGACCTACTTGCTGGTCTGTGAGGACCTAGGAATGGGGCGGGCAGTCCCTGGAGGCACCTGAGCCTGGCTGTGCGATGGGCCTGGCCTGAGCACAGCACCCCGACTCCTTTATCTTCTTAAGGGAACGACAGTGGATGACCCCCAGCGTCAGAGCATTACAATGGAGACCCACCTACGTGCTGCTCCCAAAGACTGAGGCTCACGTGGCAACTTGGAAGGCCACCTCCACAGTCCTGCTGACCGCTGGCTCTCCCCCAAAGCTGTCACAAGGAAGAAAAATTTGATTTCGTAACGCATGCCCTTTGTAACGTGCAACTGTCCTCTAGGCTACAACAGGCAGTTTCTCCTAGGTTAGGCGCACGATGTTGATTTATTGGGCTTAGCATGAAATTCCTGGAACGGACAAAAGAAAGGATGAGGGGTTAATTTTTTTGTTCTTCCTTACTTGCTAGGAAATAGCACCCAAAGGTATTGGGAAGAACGGGAGAGGTAATTCTCCTCTCCTGGCTTTGCAGACTTGGACCTAGGAAGGCAGAGCACAACGGACCTCTGTCCTTGGTGCCCAAGAGCCTCAACCATGAGTCTCTCCTTGGTGCCCAAGAGCCTCAACCATGAGTCTCAACCTTCCACTAAGTCTTCCAGCCCACTTTTGGACGCCTTTGTGTCACTACTGCAGATGCTGTGTTTGTTTCTTTTTCGCTTTTGTTTTCCACCAAGAAGGCAATCAATTCCGAGTCTGGGACCACATCTTTGGTAAATGTCCTCGACGGGCACAGGGCAGGAAGCACGGGGACATGGTGGGTCCCTCAATACGTATGTGTAGGCGTGCGTATGGAGAACAATCCCGGCTAGGAATTCCCTGCCAGGAAGAAGAGGAGGAGGAGGAGGAGGAATGTAGAAGGGTTGGGAGACTCAGCCAAAGCCGCAGGGACCTGTGCCGGTAAAATGCCTTCACCTGTTCCGGGAGAGGGTGGAGCGTGTGTATCTGCTTCACACCCAACAGCTGAAGGGTAAAAACGTCCCCCTTTAAACCTCTTTCTCAGGCATCAGTCTCGTCTTGGAGCGTCTGGGCTGCCCTCCTCTTGGGCTTGGTCCTTGCAGCAGTGGCCCAGGGGCCACTTGTGCTGCTGGACCCGGGGACCCCGGTGGGGGGGACCCACCGAGTGGACATCAGCACGGGGGTGGGGGGAGGGTATGTTCTACACCCCCTAACCCTCCCACCGAGGCTGAGGTCAGAGGCTCCCCAGTCACCCCCTCCCCTCAGCCCCTCCCGGGGATGCAGAGATTAGGAAGCCTTCCTTGGCAACGTTTTATTTCTGAAAAGAAGTAAGAAACAGTTGGGGTCTTTAGTGGGTCTTTCCCCTACAGGAAATGGTGATACTGAGCACGGCCCCGTGGGGCTCCTGGGCACAAAGCCTTTCTGCGTCCCCCATTTCTTTGATGACAGGAAACAACCTTCATTCAGCCTCCATGACCTTCCCTGAGTTCCAAGGGGCAGATCCAAGCAGTTGTCAATTAGGGAAGGGAGGGGATGGGAGACCAGGGGGAAACAGTCAAGAGCAGCCTTGGGGCAAGGTCCCGTTTCCCCATCAACAACACACACAACAACATCTTAGAGCTATTTTGCAGAGGTCGACACCCCCTCCAGGTGGGAGAAGTTAACTATTAACGATGGTATGCTGCCCACAAACACGTAGACCCCAGACCAGTTGGACCTGAACGTTGATGATGCCGACTCCCACTGACCTCACCACCAGCCAATCAGAAGAACGCAAGACTGTTCCCGCCTTGATCCTTATCGGATACCCCTGACCACGAGCCCCCGACTACAAGACCTCTCCCTATGCCCCAGGGAGGGGGGCACAGTAGGCTCGGGGGCACTAGCCTACTGTGTTCCCCCTGTGCCTGGCAAAGTAATAAAGCTATCCTTGTCTACTTCACCCAAAACTGTGTCTCTGAGATTTGATTCGGCACCGGGATACAGAGAAGCTGAGCTTTCAGCACCGATGGTTTGAAAACGACTGGCTAAAACAAGACTCCAGCCTCCATGACCTTCCCTGAGCTCCAAAGGGAGGATTCGAACAGCTGCTAATCAAGGCAGGAGCAGCCAAGGAACCACCTGAGGCGAGATGAAAGGGACCAGAGAAGCCCATCAAGATTAGGAGACCACCTGAGACCCTGCACTGCACCCTAATCTCATCAGCAGCCCCACCCCTGAACCATTTCCATAAAACTCCTCATCAAATCCTCCTGGGTTGGGACACAGTTTTTTGAGGCAGGAGCCTGCTGTGACCCCCTTTGCCTGGCAAAGCAATAAAGCTCTCCTTTTCTACTTAAGAAAAAAAAAAAAAGTGGGGGGTCAATGTCCCGAAGATACCCTGCCACCCTAGAGAGAGAGCAGTCTGGGAACTGCCCTTTCACTGTCCTTTGTCCCAGAAGGTTTGGCTGGGGCCGCAAATCTGAATTAATCTTGCTCTACGATGAAAAAAATCAAGGCACAAAATCTGTGGGGATAATGACCATGTCAGAAGATGACAGGGAGGGCTTCCCTGGTGGCGCAGTGGTTAAGAATCCGCCTGCCAATGCAGGGGACATGGGTTTGAGCCCTGGTCCGGGAAGATCCCACATGCCACGGAGCAACTAAGCCTGTGCGCCACAACTACTGAGCCTGCACTCCAGAGCCCACGAGCCACAACTATGGAGCCTGTGTGCCACAACTACTGAGCTCACGTGTCTAGAGCCCGTGCTCTGCAACAAGAGAAGCCACTGCAATGAGAAGCCCGCGCACCGCAACGAAGAGTAGCCCCCGCTCGCCACAATTAGAGAAAGCCCGCACGCAGCAATGAAGACCCAACGCAGCCAAAAGTAAATAAATAAAATAAATTAATTAAAAAGAAAAAAAAAGAAGATGGCAGGGAATTTTAGCTCTGATGAAAAAAAGTCTTATGCTGATGGAAATATGAGTAGCTGCTGAATATAAAATACACTGATGTAGGTATTTGCATATACCTAACACTTACACACATGTAACTGGAATGTTACATATGTGCGTTAGGTGATGTATCACACACACAGGCGCATAGGTGAGGAGATGAACGGGCCCATACCCCCCTGCACTGTGCTGTGTGGTCTGAAGGACGACTGTAAAGGCCAGGGGTCTAGACTGCGTTGCCCTTAGAATCAGTTCTTAGTAAAGAGAAGAGGCTGAACGTAACCTCATGGGAGCACCCAGCGGTCCTGGCCTGGGCGGTACCTGCGGAACAGAGACGTAACCATGGTGTCAGGGAGGCAGCAGAGGGACCACGGGCTGGGGGAGCCAGGCTGCCCTGTGATCCCACGGGGCGGGGGGGGGGGCGAGGTGGGGGGGCGCCATGTGTGGACACTGCTGCCCTTGCGCCCTCTGCAGACAGGCGTGATGACACACCCGCCTCATCATCTGGGACCCCCTCTCAGAGTCACTACTTCACTTTACCCAGCACACCCGCGGGTCTTGCTGACGACCTCTGTTCCACTGTTTTCAGCCTTTTAAAGCCTATTTTCTCCGGGTGAACACAAAACACGCCCTCCTTTCAAGTTACGTAATATTTAGAAATAAACAAAATGTTGTGACGCCCTCCGATGGACAGTCCCTGTGCCAAGTCACAGGACGAAGCTCAGATGTGGGGACTTCACCTGCTTCGCTGCTGGCCGAGCCCCTGGAAGCCTCTGGAGCAGAAGAGGGGCTGCCGTCGGCCCTGCATCCTGGACAAGTGGCTGGGCTGGGAACCTGGATTAATCTCGCTCCACGGCACAACCATTAAGGTGCAGAGTGTGTGGGGATGTCATATTCGCAGCGGAATGGGCGCCTGGGGCTGGGGCCGCCCGTGCTCGTCCTTGTCACCGTAGGGGGAGGACGCAGGGAGCCGCCCTCAGCAGAAGGGACACAGGCTCACCCTGTCACGGTGCGGGAGGAGGGGCGGCAGTGACGCACCCACAGCTGTAGGGCTGCGGTCTGGGCGACACGCCAGGCAGTTTGGTCCCAGGACCGCCGAGGAGCAGGTCCTGGGCAGGCTGTCTGCTCTGGGGGTGGTGGCCCCTCCTTGGAGCCGCAGCCCTTCCTCTGTCACTCTGTCCTCTCCGTCTCTTTACTTCCTTTGTGATGTCCTCGCTCTCCGACGACACATCTCCGTTGACACCCACCTGTCTACACAGGCACACACACACTTGATTGTGTGCTTTCTCCTTCCTATGCCCGGGGCCCAGGACGGGGCCTGACTCACGCCCGCCTCTCATCAAATGTCTGTGACGCGGGCACGACCTGCATCCAGGCCTGGCTTCCGACGGGCCACGTTCTCTCTGGCAGGTGACTTAACCCCGGCGGGGCCTTTTGTCTCCCGTGAGCCGTGTGGGTCACACCTTCCTCAAGAGACTGTGGCGAGGGTACAGCATACACTAGCCCCGAGCACAGCGCCCGGCACACAGCACAGGCCCCCAAGATGATGGCTGGGATTTCAAATAATCTGCGCTTTGCTATCCAAGTGCTCTGAGGGGTTTTCTAGCGTAAATCCTGTTCTGTGACTTGTCTTGAGCCAGGAGTGCAGGGCAGGGTGAAGCTCCTATTTACAAGTAGGATGGAAAGGCCAGTCTTAGGGAAAAGCTCAAAGGACAAAAAGCCACAAGCTTCAGTTTTTCTTAAAAATAACACATGGTCTCTTTCCCAGGGGAGGGGAGACGTTTGGCCTTGCTTCCTATTGTTTCGTGTTTGGTGAGAACACGTGAGTGCGTGTGCTTGTGTGCTCCTCTCTAGTCGGCCCTGGGGATGCTGGATCTGTGGTCTACTCTGTCCTTCTGAGAACAAACCCTTCCCTGGTAAATGTCCTTGGAACACGTACTTATTTCTGCTTTATTTGATTCTTGGTTGTGTTGGAGGATGGTGACAGCTGGGAACTGTAAAAGAAAGAAAGCTAAGAATAGAAAGAACTAGATCAATCTTAGTGTACTTTTTCTAAAGAGATGCACAATCCTTAAAATTGTGCTTGTGGAGACCTGGTTTATTTATTTAAACTACCATATGTCTATTTAAAAAAAAAAGAGACTCATAAAG
Organism: Balaenoptera musculus; assembly: GCF_009873245.2. NCBI lineage: Eukaryota > Metazoa > Chordata > Mammalia > Artiodactyla > Balaenopteridae > Balaenoptera > Balaenoptera musculus. Next base: position 2,703,231 of record NC_045790.1, read on the forward strand.
AAAAGCTAACAGATGAATAAAGCAAAATTGATGGCCCCAAATACACGAGGATGTGCCAGATAAGATTAATATTTTGTTCCTGAAAAATGTTTTCTATCATGCAGTGTTGCATCGTTTGTGTTTGTTTATTTGAGAGTGTATATCCTGGAACATTAGTCACAAGAATTACTACTTTCTTTTATCATAAGAAATAAAAAGAAGAGCTTGGAGATATAGTCTTGGGAAAAACAAGGGAAAGAGGGGCAGGCTTGCTGTAGAAAACATTGCTTTATAAATAACTGAGCTACAAAATTTCATGAAACTAGAGAAATAATGTATATGGAGTTTCATGTTTTATGAAACATGAATGAGAATAGTATTTGCCAAAAGTGTCTGAGCATAAAAGTATAGTGTTTTTCAGGCATTTATGATTAAAATTTTTACTTATTTTACTTATTTCTCACTGCTGGGCTGTTGGTTCGTAGAAGGTCGGGTTGGAGCCTGATTGGCCCGTGACTTTGGGTGAGAAGCCACTGCTTTTCTTCCATAATTTGTTCTATAGGAATAAGATTATAGCTAATGAAGTTATTCATTAAAAATCATTTGAACAGCCCCCAAAAGAAATGCCGCTAATGCAGCAAATTACCGAAAAAGATAATTCTTTTTTTTTTTTTTTTTTTTTTTTTAAATTTATTTATTTATTTATTTTTGGCTGTGTTGGGTCTTCGTTTCTGTGCGAGGGCTTTCTCTAGTTGCGGCAAGCGGGGGCCACTCTTCATCGCGGTGCGCGGGCCTCTCGTGTTGCAGAGCACAGGCTCCAGACGCGCAGGCTCAGTAGTTGTGGCTCACGGGCCTAGTTGCTCCGCGGCATGTGGGATCTTCCCAGACCAGGGCTCGAACCCGTGTCCCCTGCATTGGCAGGCAGACTCTCAACCACTGCGCCACCAGGGAAGCCCCGAAAAAGATAATTCTTTGCTTTTGTCCTTGTTTTAGGGAAAGAAGGACTTGGCAATTGGATTCTGTTTTGCAATATAAGACAGCTGTAGGCAGATGGCTGGTGCCCCCAGAAGAAAAAGATGGGCGTCCGTGGACCCAGCAACGACAGTTCTTTTTGATGGAGGTTTTTGGCCTCCAGAAATCTCCTGGGCAGAACCTCAGGCCCAGGTCCTGGGTGTTTTCAGACAAAGGAAGGTGCCATGACGTAATAGTTTTCAATTTTAAATGGTAAATTGTGTTCTAGGGCAATCATCACTGTGGAAAGTCAAGGCAATTCAGGAGCATGAAACACAAGATAAATTAATAGACGATGTTTACTCATCCTTTTCTGTTTGAGATCTGGAAGCCAAGAGTTTAAGCCCATGCATCCCTTCTTGACTCGATACAAGTCAAATGTCATGAGAGTAAACTAAAAAGCAGATAATTATTGAATGTAGTATTGTGGAGATGTGATGGCCAATGAAGGTCTTTTGGCACGACTGCAACAGCCATTGCCTTGGGTTTGTTCTTATTTCCTGTCTGGTCATTGCAACGGCCTTGTGCTTGGACCTCTTTCTCAACAGCCCTCCCCACTGTCCTCCACATTCTGCTGGAGTGGTCCTCACAAACACGAGCTGGATCAGGTCACACTTCACTGAAAATTCCACACTGGCTCCTCATCGCCATCAGACTGACGTCCAATTTCCTTAATGAGGTGTTCAGTGAGGACTGGTCTTTAAAATTTTGCTTGAATTTGGGAAGTGTTAATTGGGAGGGTTACCAGCAGTTTTTGTTATGGTGGTATTTTTTGTTCGCTTGTTTTCATTTTCTAGGAATAGAGATTGGAATTTGTCTTTGGGAAATGCCCTTTGTTTGGAGAGACAATTATGACAGTGACCTTTAGTTATGCAGAAGTAACAAGAGAAGTAATGAGGACTTAAATATTATTCTTGCAGATGAAACTGATGAGATAACCCCAAGAGAAAATGCTGCAGAGTGAGCTGTTAAATGGCCTATTTAATAATGTAATACTTAATAACTAAAGTTTACTGAGCCAAATCCTGTCTGCCAGATACTCTTCTAAGCTTTTTGCATTAATTGATTTAATACTCATAACTCTTTTACAGTCCCTTACTATTGATGAAATAGAGACACAGAGAGGCTCAGTAATGTGCCCAAGGTCACGTAACTGGGATTTCAGTCCAAGTGGAATAACTCCGAAGCCCACACTTGTAAGCACTACGTTCTATTGTACATCCTCTGTTACATGATCAGGGCAGGGCCCCTGCAGAGTTCAAGACACCCTTCCCTCCACCAGTCTGGGTATCCGATGGATTCTTTTCCTAAGTGTTTGTACATGAGAAGTGACACCTGCAGCTTGATCACAGCTAGAGAAATATACTGCTTTAATCTGTTTAAGCCACTTTGGAGGCAGGACTCAAAAAGGATAGTGCATCTTGGATGGGATGCTGGTGTCCTACATTGGTGGTACTTAAAAACCAATCACTCCGATATTAAGAAGTATCCTGTGGACACTCTTTGAGTCTTATTTGATCCATCTTATTCCACACTTTTGAGAATAAAAGGTGGGGTTTTATTTGGAGGGGTTGACTCTTTCTACTGTCAATTGTTCTGGGGAGATAATCCAAACATAGGCATTTGAATTGCTAGAGGAAAATTTTACATTTGGGGGTGCTCACAGAGTTGGACCTCGACTGCTATGTGGGGACTTGGGAGTATTCCTTTGGTGGAGGGTGAACTAGCCTGAGAACTCAGTAGGGATTTAAGGGCTGGGTTGGGCCTCTGGGCTCTAAGATCAATCCTTTCTCTTAGCAGTGCTAAATAAATCTGTTTATTACACTTGTTTTTTGCCTTGATTTCCAAACTTTCAGTAATGTTTTATTAAGGGTCGTAGTTTGGTATGATGACCCTTCTCAAGGTCAGAGAAGAGGTGGCAAAGGCCCCATCTGTGTACCCTTCTCTTCTCCATGTGGCACATGGGATTTCCATCCAACTCAGCACGTTCTTTTAGGCCTCCATGCTTTTCCTCATGCCAGACTCGGAGGCTATGAGGTAAATTTTATGTGCCAACTTGACTAGGTCACAGTACCCAGATATTTGGTCAAATGGCAGTCTGGATGTCACTGTGAAGGTATTTTTTTAAAAAAAATGAATTAACATCTAAATCACTAGACTTTGAATAAAGCAGATTATCCTCCATAACATGGGTGGGCTTTGTCTAATCAGTTGAAGGCCTTAAGAGAAACGACTAAGATCTTCTGAGGAAGAGGGAAACTGCCTTCAGACTGGAGCTGCAATACCAACACTTCCTCGAGTCTCTGTCTTCTGACCTACTCTGCAAATTTCCTACTTGTCAACTCCAACAATCAGTTTCTTAAAATAAATCCCTCTCCATACACACATCCTCTCGGTTCTGTTTCTTTGGAGAACTCTGACTAGTAATGGGGCCCTGACTTTGTGGGTGTGCACACCGGGTGGCAGGCGGTGTCACGGCATCGCACATCCCTGGCAGACTGCCCCTGGGGAGGCGTTCACAGCTGTTCTTTTCCCAGTGGGAGTGCTCCAGTCCTGCCCACATCACACTGCAGCTTGGAGCGGGATCTGGGGTGGACAGGTCCTGGGAGAGCCCTCCCACAGAGGCAGCCCAGGTCTCATGCAGCAGCACAACCACCTTTATTCCTGCAGCCACAATGCCCCGGCCTCCAGCGCCAGCCTAGCTCTAGGCCTCAGACGAACACAATGGAGAAAGGGGCATCACCTTGGGGTGCTTTAGGGCAGAACCGTGGATGCATACATAGGCTGTGCATAGGTCTGCTGTGACCACACCAGCCTCACTCGCTTCAGAACTCACCTCCTTGGGGACAGAGCACACACTTAAGGGCCACAGAGCCTTATCAAACCTGACTCTCAGGGCTTCTACTCCAACAACCGGGGAGCAGACCTCACCCTCAACAGGGCTGTGACAGCCACAGAACAAAGAGGAAGACCCATCCAATATCCAGTGCAGGCTCTGGTCACCACAACACCAATCACACCCCCTATCAAGGGGATACTAACCAGAACACTCTGAGAAAAGATGTGGCTGGCATCCAGACCAAATACAGCCGTCACACCAAAAATACTGTACTCACACAGTTTACAAAGGGACACTCCCACATAAAAACAGCCCTGTGAGACCACGGTAGATAACTGTTTCTCCAAAATTCATAGAGACAGAGAAATTTAAGCAAAATGAAAAAGCAGAGGAACTACTCCCAGTTAGAAGAGAAATCCCCTGAAAGAACAAACAATGAAACAGACCTCACCAGTCTACCAGACCCTGAGTTTAAAAAGGAGGTACGAAAAATGCTGAAGAAATTAAGAAAGATTATCGATAGAAATGCAGATCACTGTAACAAGGAACTAGAAGGTATAAAGAAGACCCAATCAAAATTAGACAACCCAATTGCTGAGGTAAAAACCAAGCTAAAAGCACTGAAAGCAGACTAAATAATTCAGAAGAACAAATTACTGACCTGGAAGATAGAATAATGGAAATCATCCAATCAGACAGAAAGACAGCAGACAGAAAGACAAATGAAAAAACACGAAAGCAACATACAAGATCTATGGGATAATATAAAGTATGCCAACCTATACATAATAGGGATTCTAGAAAGAAAAGAAAGAGAAAAGGGGATCAAAAATGTGTTTGAAGAAATTATGGCTGAAAACTTCCCAAGCCTAAAGAAGGAAACAGATATCCAAGTACAGGAAGCACAAAGAGTCCCAAACAAGATGAACCCAAACAGACCCAAAAGAAGACATATTATAATTAAAATGGCAAAAGTTAAAGAGAGGATTCGAAAGGCAGAAAGAGAAAAACAAAAAGTCAGTTACAAGGGAACCCCATAAGGCTACCATAAGATTTCTCTACAGAAAATTTGCAGGCCAGAAGGGAGTGGCAACATATATTCAAAATCCTGAAAGGGGAAAATGTGCAACCTAGGATACTCTACCCAGCAAGATTATCATTTAGAATAGAAGGAGAAACTAAGAATTTCTCAGATAAGCGAAAACTAAAAGAATACAGCAATACTTAACCTGTCCTAAAAGAAATATTGAATGGTCTTCTCTGAATAGAAAAGCAAGAATCTATAGGAAAGGGAAAAACACAATAGGAAGTGTAAATACATAAAAGGATTGAAAGTCACTTAAGCCAGTACATAGATTAAAAAACTTTATAAAAGAAATTATAACTATAATTAACAGCAAAGAATAAACATGAAGATGTTAAATAGGACATCAAAATCACAAAACGTGGGGAAGGGAAGTAAAAAAAAGCGTATCTTTTAGAATGTGTTTGAACTTTTATACGACTATCAGTCTAAAGCAAGTAGATATAGTTACGGGTTAACATACTTGAAAAACAGGGTAACCACAAATCAAAAACATGCAATAGATTCATAAAACCCAAAAAGAAAGACTCAAGCATAATACAAAAGAAAACTATCAAATCACAAAAGGAAAAACAAAAAGAAGGAACAAAGAAGAAACACAAAATCAGCTGGAATATAAGGTTTAAAATGGCAATAAATACATGTTTATAAATAATTACTTCAAATGTCAATGAACTAAATGCTCTGATCAAAAGACACAGAGTGGCAGATTGGATAAAAACCAAGAAACTTCTATATGCAGCCTATAAGAGACTCATCTTAGGGTGAAAGACAGACACAGATTGAAAGTGAGGGGATGGAAAAAGATATTTCATGTAAACAAAAATGACAAGATAGCAGGGGTAGCAATACTCATATCAGACAAAATAGACTTTAAAACAAAGTCCATAAAGAAAGACAAGAAAGACACTATACAATGATAAAGGGATCAATACAAGAAGAGGACATTACACTTGTTAACATATATGCACCCAATATATATAAAACCTAAATATATAAAACAAATACTAACAGATATAAAAGGAGAAACTGGCATGAATACAATAATAGTAGGAGACTTTAACACCCCACTTACATCAATGGACAGACCTTCCAGACACAAAATCAGTAAGGCAACAGAGACCCTAAATGACACAATAGAACAATTAGACTTAACTGATATCTTCAGGACATTACATTCAAAAAAACAAAACAAAACAAAAAACCCCAGAATACGACAGACCACATACCAGGACAGAAAGCAAGTCTCAACAAATTTAAAAGGATGGAAATTATTTCAAGCATCTTTTCTGATCATAACAGTATGAAACCAGAAATCAACCACAGAAAGAAAAATGAGAAAAAACAATTACATGGAGACTAAACAACATACTACTAAAAAAACCAATGGTCAATGATAAAATCAAGAGGACATCAGAAAATACCGTGAGAAAATGACAATGAAAACACAACCATACAAAATCTACAGGATGCAGCAAAAGTGGTTCTAAGAGGGAAGTTCATAGTGATGCAGGCCTTTCTCAAGAAACAAGAAAAATTTCAAACAACCTAACCTACCACTTAAAAGAATTGGAAAAAGAAGAACAAATAAAACCCAAAGTCAGCAGAAGGAAGGAAATAATAAAGATCAGAGAGGAAATAAATAAAATAGAGATTAAAAAAAATAGAAAAGATCAATAAAACCAAGAGCTTTGAAAGGATAAATGAAATCAATAAACCTCTAGCCAGGGTCACCAAGAAGAAAAGAGAGAGGACCCAAATATAAACAAAATAAGAAATAAAAGAGGAGAAATATCAACCAATACTGCAGAAATACACAAAATCATCAGAAAATACTTTGAACAGTTATATGTCAAAAATTGTACAATCTAGAAGGAATGTACAAGTTTCTAGAATCATACAGCCCACCAAAACTGAATCAAGAAGAAACAGATAATTTGAACAGACTGACCAATAGAAGTGAAATAGAATCTATAACAATAATAATAATAAAAAAACCTTCCTGCAAACAAAAGTCCAGGACCAGATGACTTCACTGGGGAATTATACCAAACATACAAAGAAGAGCTTATTCCTATCCTTCTCAAACTAATCCAAAAGATTGAAGAGGAGGGAAGACTCCCAAGATCATTCTATGAAGCCACCAACACCCTGATACCAAAACCAGATAAAGACAATACAAAAAAAGAAAATAGCAGGCTAATATCTTTGATGAATACAGATGTAAAAATCCTCAACAAAATTTTAGCAAACTGAATCCAATGATACATAAAAAGGATCATATACCATGACCAAGCTGAATTCATTCCAGGGCCATAAGTATAGTTCAACATATGCAAATCAATCAATGTGATACACCACATCAACAAAAGACAAAAACCACATGGTCATCTCAATAGATGCACAAAAAGCATTTCATAAAATGCAACATCCATTCATTATAAAAACTCTCAACAAAGTGGGTATAGAGGGAACATATCTCAACACAATAAAAGCTATTGATGACAAACCCACAGCCAACATAATATTCAATGGTGAAAAGCTGAAAGCCTTCTCGTGAAATTCTGGAACAAGACAAGGATGCCCACTCTCAACACTGCTATTCAGCATAGTATTGGAAGTCCTAGCCACACCAATCAGACAAGAAAAAGGAGTAAAAGGTATCTAAATCGGAAGGGAAGAGGTAAAATTGTCATTATATGCAGATGACATGATACTCTGTATAGAAAACTCTAAAGACTTCAAACAAAAACTATCAGAATTAATAAATTAATTCAGCAAGGTAGTAGGATACAGGATTAATGTACAGAAATCTATTGCATATCTTTACACTAACAATGAAATGTCAGAAAGTAAAAAAAAAAAAAAAATCTTATTTAAAATCACATAAAAAGTACCTAGGAATAAACTTAACCAAGGAGGTGAAAGACCTATACACTGAAAACTATAAAACATTGATAAAGGAAACTGAAGATGATTCAAAGAAATGGAAAGCTATCCCATACTCTTGGATTGGAATTAATATTGTTAAATGGCCATACTACCCAAAGCAATCTACAGATTTAATGGGATCCCTATCAAATTACCCATGACATTTTTCACAGAACTAGAACAAATAATCCTAAAATTTATATGGAACCATCAAAGACCCAGAATTGCCAAAGCAATCCTTAGGAAAAAGAACAAAGCTGGAGGCATAACTCTCCCAGACTTCAGACAATACCAGAAAGCTACAGTAATCAAAACAGCATGGTATTGCCACAAAAGCAAACATATGGATCAATGGAACAGAATAGAGAGCCCAGAAATAAACGCACACACCTACGGTCAATTAATCTTTGACAAAGGAGGCAAGAATACACAATGGAGAAAAGACAGTCTCTTCAGCAGCAAGTGGTGTTGGAAAAGTTGGACAGCCACATGTAAATCAATGAAGTTGGAACACACCCTCACACCATGCACAAAAATAAACTCAAAATGACTTAAAAACTTAAATATAAGGCATGACACCATAAATTTCCTAGAAGAGAACAGAGGCAAAAATTCTCTGACATAAATCATACCAATGTTTTCTTAGGTCAGTCTCCCAAGACAATAAAAATAAAAGCAAAAATAAACAAATGGGACCTAATCAAACTTACATGCTTTTGTACAGCAAAGGAAACCATAAACAAAATGAAAAGACAACCTACAGAATGGGAGAAAATGTTTGCAAACAATGGAACCAACAGGGGATTAATTTCCAGAATATACAAACAGCTCATACAACTCAATATCAAAAAAACAAACAACCCAGTCAAAAAATGGGCAGAAGACCTAAATAGACACTTTTTCAAAGAAGACATACAGGTGGCCAATAGGCACATGGAAAGATGCTCAACATCGCTAATTATTAGAGAAGTGCAAATCAAAAGTACAGTGCGGTGCCACCTCACACAGGTTAGAATGGCCATCATTAAAAAGTCTACAGGGCTTCCCAGGTGGCGCAATGGTTGAGAATCCGCCTGCCAACGCAGGGGACATGGGTTCAATCCCTGGTCCGGGAAGATCCCACGTGCCACGGAGCAACTAAGCCTGTGCGCCACAACTACTGAGCCTGCGCCCTAGAGCCTGTGAGCAACAACTACTGAGCCTGCATGCCGCAACTGCTGAAGCCCACGTGCCTAGAGTCCGTGCTCCACAACAAGAGAAGCCACCACAATGAGAAGCCCGCGCACCGCAACAAAGAGTAGCCCCCGCTCACCGCAACTAGAGAAAGCCCACACACAGCAACGAAGACCCAACACAGCCAAAAAAAAAGTCTACAAAGAATAAATGCTGGAGAGGGTGTGGAGAAAAGGGAACCCTCCTACACTGTTGGTGGGAATGTAAATTGGTGCAGCCACTATGGAAAACAGCATGGAGGTTCCTTAAAAAACTAAAAACAGAACTACCATATGATCCAGCAATTCCACTCCTGGGTATTTATCCAGAAAAGGTGAAACTCTAATTTGAAAATATACATGCTCCCCAATGTTCATTGCGGCACTATTCACAATAGCCAAGACATGGAATCAACCCAAGTGCCCATCAACTGATGAATGGATAAAGAAGATGTGGTACAGATACACAATAGAATACTAAGCCATAAAAAAGAATGAAATAATGCCATTTGCAGCAACATGGATGGACTTACAGATTATCATACTAAGTGAAGTGAGACAGAGAAAGACAAATATTATATGATATCACTATATGGAATCTAAAAAATAATACAAGTGAATCTGTTTACAAAACAGAAACAGACTCACAGACATAGAAAACAAACTTATGGTTACCAAAGAGGAAAGCAGGGGCAGGTGGGAGGGATAAATTAGGAGTTTGGGATTAACAGTCACATACTTCTATATATAAAATATATAAGCAAAAGGATTTATTGTATAGCACAGGGAACTATATTCAATATCTTATAAGAACCTATAATGGAAAAGAATCTGAAAAAATATATATATTGTATAACTGAATCACTTTGCTATATACCTGAAACTAACACAACACTGTAAATCAAAATTTAAAAAAGCATTTATTCAACACTTCCCCCAAAATAATGAGGCCCATTTGCCCAGCTCCCAGCCCGGATCTGTTTCCGTTATACTTTGCTTCCTACAACTGGGGCCTACAAATTACTAAAAGCATAAAGAATTTATTCATGGCAATGTTTGTTACAAGGAACTAACAACTCAAAGAAATCCAATTTTCCAATAGTCTTTTCTCATTAAGTTGTGCTTGGCAATGTGCATTCAAATGATTTCAGGAGGACATTTTGGTCATCCTGCTGGCAGCTCATTCCCAGGGCTTTGGGGCTGTGATCCTTTTGTTCTCTGGATATTTTTGCTAAATGTTCATTGGTTAGTTCTCATGTGTCAGGCATTGTTTAGGTGCTGGAATACCATGGGGAACAAGACACAAAACTCCCTGCCGTCATGAAGATTGAATTTGTGGGGGGAACGGACAATAAACAAGATTAAATAAGTAAGAATATCATCGTCTAAGAAGCAAGGAATCTCGTACAGTTATGCAGGTTGTGCACTGCACAGCGTTCCGCGTCTAAGGGTGCGCAGTGACACAGCGCTCACTGTGGCTTTATACCTTTATTTCTACATCATTCTGGCAGAAGGAAATCAGTGTATGGAGAGGGGCGTCTTTCTCTAATTTGCACAAAGGCACTGTCTGGGCCAGTGGTGGCCCTACCAGCAACGAGCAAGCCTGTTGGAGACTATTGCAGACAGCGGGGAAGACTTGCTGGTGGCTGGGATTAGGAAGGTGGCAGTAGAAATGGGGGAAATTTTGTGGTCCAATTCCGCATGTATTTTGAAAGTAGAGCTGAAAGGATTTGCTACAGACTGGATGTGGGGTGTGAGAGAAGATGGCCACCAAGGCTTTTGTCCTAAGCAACGGGAAGAACTGAGTTTTCCTTAACTGGGGCGGGGAGACTTCAGGAGGAGCTGGGCTGGGGGCAAAGGTCAGCAGCTGTGCTTCGGAAACGTGCAGGTGAGTTGTTGATCAGACCTCACGTGCAGATGTCACACAGGCATTGGAGACGGGGGTCTGGAGTGCAAGAAAGAGGCCCAGACTCAAGATATAAATTACACGTTTTATGAGACCTACTGCAAACCACCACTGGCCTTTTAAAGGCTTGTGATGTCAGTAAACATGTGATTTCTACCCAACATTTGTAACAAGTTCCTCCCCATTTCACACTTCTCTACCTCTTCATATGAACTGAATGCATGCATTTGTTTTCGCTTGCAGTTCTGCCCCTGAAAAGCTTGCAAAATACTTTGAACAAATTATGATTGAAAACATCTGCTCTTAAAAAATTATGACATTATGACTGAGTCCAGTTTTTAAAAATTTATCTGTAGAGAGAAGAGTTAGAGAGAAGAGATGGCGCCCTGATAGCCGCTGAATTTTCTCAGAGGGAATCTGAATTTGACCATATGCGATCACTCATTTGGAGTTATTTTTTTATGGCAAGAATAAGGGTCATGATGATCAGTGTACGCTGTTATCAGTGACCATTGGAACTTCTCTAATATCAGTTCTGGAGTTTAGAAAACTGGCAAAAGCAAGACTAGATAAAGTAAAACAGCAGGACTCTATTACAACACAAAGGAATCTATTGCTCACGTTTGTCAGTAGATCTGTCAGGAATGGAGGGCAATTGACAGCTATCAGCTAAAAACTGCTGGTTCGTATGGTAACTGCCAACTCTGCTTTCCCCAAGCAGGTCATCATCTATTTGCAGGTTTTCTGCAGTTTCACGATCTGTGTCTTTCTCTCGTGGGCGGCAGGGAATCGCCGTCCTGGCACACAGGTTGAGTATCTGTGTATCAAAGTGCTTTCTGAAGGCCACTCTCATTGATTTCGGGCCTATTTATAGTTTTGTAATGTTTTCACCTCTTTAGCCGGCTGCCTTGTGCAACCAAGGGCAGTTAGGGGAGAGGTGGCTGCAGGCAACTTGCTGTGTTCCAGAATCACTCACTCTACCAGAGGCCCTACTTCTGGCACAAGTAAGAAATCCAAACTAAACTTTCGCAACAAAAAAATGCCTTGTTGGTTTCCATTTTTATAAATCCACGTGTTCATATGTTGGCATCGTTAGTTCTAATTGGCAGTTAGCCTGCCCCTTTAGTTTTAATATGGGGGTTGAGTAGTCCTTTATATGTTGACTTGGAAAAACAGCTTTATTTAGATAGAGATTCACATAGCATACAATTTACCCACTTAAGGTGTGATATTCTATTTTTTTCAGTATATTCACAGGGTTATTTAACCATTACCATAATTTAATTTTAGAACATTTTTATCTCTAAAAGAAATTCAATACTCACTGCATTCATTCCCCATCCTTCCTTCCCTCCATCAGCCCTTGGCCATCACTCCTCTACTATCTGTTGCTATGAATTTGCCTATTCCGGACATCTCATATAAATGGCACCACACAATATGTGGTCTGTCGTCACTAGCTTTTTTCACTCAGCGAAATATTTTCAAGGTTTATCCACGTTGTAGCATTTCTCAGTACTTCATTCTACTGACTAAGAATATTCCATGGCGTGAATATTTCGTGTTTCATTCACCTATGGGTCGACATCTAATTGAGGGACAATTGGGTTGTTTCCACTCTTTGGCTCTTACGAATAATGTCACTATAAACATTCGTGTACACATTTTCATGTGGATGTAGGTTTTCATTTCTCTTGGGTTGATACCTAGGTGTAGAATTGCTGGTTCGTATGGTAACTTTAACTTTCTGAAGAACTGCCAAATTGTTTTCCAAAGTACAATCTGGCTTTAAAAATACAACCTGTACTGTGCTTCCCCTTCTCTCTTAGACTAAATGTTTTTGTTTAATTTGTACGTTTCCAGGTATCATGTTGTTGTTACATGTATACACTTTGCAGAGTTGTCACCTCAGTCATGTCTTGAAAATACTGCAATGGCAAAGTTGCCTGTTTCTCCCAGTCAAATGAATTTTTAGAGGACTGTCTTATTTTTCTGGGACTGTACACAATTAATGCAGCTTAAATTTTTTAATTTGAATTTAATTCTATTTATTTGCTTTTTGAATAGGTACTAGAGTCCCATGGTTCAAAATGCTGGGGGGTCCAGTAAGTTACCTGGTATATCCCGCCCCCGCCCTGCATGCTACAGACGCCACTTTCCCTCTCTGGGGGCAACAGGGTTGTCTACTTCTTAGGTGGTCTTCCAAGGAAGGCATTTTAACACAATTTTAATTTGAAAAGAATAAACTGAAAAAAACAAAAGAACAAAATGAGTATGTGGGACTCTAAGGGTTTTGTTCTAAACTTGGTTATTTTCGTTCATCAGAGTCAGAACAGCATAACCCCAGAGATGGCTTTATTTCAGGTTCAAAGAGCAATAAAGAACTGACGAGTTTAATGATTGCCGTAAACAGCTCAAGGACGTAATCAAAGCAGTCTACTCCGTAACTTTCAGTTTCGTCCTGGGAGCCAATCCTTGATCCACAGCCTTCTGGTTATTATTTCACTTTGTCTACATTCCAGAGACATGTCACTGCTGATTCTATCTTCTCTAAGTCCACTCTGCCTTCCACGCTTCACTGTGTGGAGGTCACCCTCAGACGTCTCCAGGCTGCCTCCTGCCTGACCCCCAGGCCCCCTCCGACTGCCTCTCCATCCTGGAACACAAGCTCTTCCCACCTCAGGCTTTGGACCTTACAGGTTCCTCCCTTCGCCGAAAAGGTTTTCTTCTGTCCCTCCTACCTGACAGGTCTCAGCTGAAGTGCCGCCGCCCTCTCTGACCATCTCAGCTAAAGCTGGCCTCTTCTCCTTTCCCCTACTGCATTCCACAGTTCACTTCATTCATAGCACCTACTACGGTATTTGCTTATTGAGTCGTCCATTGCCTGGAATCATCTATTCTAGAATAGTCTATGTTCTAAAACAAAATGGGTAAACTACAGTCCAACCCTGTTCTTGTATGGCTCTGGACCTAAGAATTGCTTTACATTTATAAAGCGTTGTTTACATTTCTTTTTAAAGCAAAAACAAAACAAAATCAACCATGCAACAGAGTTTGCAAAACCTTAAATACTATCTGGCCCTTTACAGAAAAGTTTGACTCTAGGGCTGAACAATGTCTCCAAGGTAGACTGTGTACATTCCAAGGGGTGTGCAAGATAATCCAGCGGGATCTTAATTGCTCACTCTTTTGCAGATATCTATCATGGATGCCTTATAAAGTGCATGACTTTTAATACAGTAGTATGTGCATATAATTTATAAATTAATATATGCATATATGTACTGGGGATGTTTCTCAGAAATTTTTAAATAATGAGCTTATAATAAAAATGGTGGGGGCAACGGTACTAAAATGTATCACTTATGAAGGCAGGAGCCACATTCTCTCCTTCCTTATTCCCATCATCTGAAACATACTCAATACAATATTTTTTGAATAAATGATGGCAGCGGACTTTCCATTTATTGAGCACATATTATATTCTCCAGACATTAACTATGCTCTTACTGTACAGTATCTCCTTTAATGATCACAGCTACACTATGTCCTAGGTCCTGTTACCCCTATTTCACAAATGTGGAAATCAAGGCCCAGAGGGGTTAAACGACTTCCTGAAGGTCACATTGCTAGTGACAGGTGGAGGTCAAGGTCAGCTGTCTTCTGACTCCAAAACCAGTGCTTTTATCCACTATTGGCTTGTCCCTAATTTCGTTCCTTTTGACTCCTTCTGTGCATCGGAATCCAGTCCCATTTGGAACCCTTCATGTCTGGAAGGATGAAGTCACAATGGCTTAGAAGTGTTCAATGTTTCCCCCAGTAGTCAACAAAAACGAAGGGGTGTGTATCTTCCTGACAGGGGGAGTCACTTTCAATGCTTTGTTGCCAGCTCTTGATGTAAGAATTAGGACACATGAGTTTGGGTGAGTTTGCAATTTACTAGATAAATCATTTAACTTCTATGAGCTAATTTCTCACCTATAAATTGGGGCTAATAGTCATATTTATCCCAGAGGTGGTTTTGAAGATTAAACGCATGTGAAAATGCTTGCATACTAAGCTCTATAAAATATTAGTCTTTCTTTAGTCATATAACTGTGTAGGGGCATACTTTTTCCGCTCTCATAGTTTTGGCTACTACTTACTGTAACATGCTTTGCTTCATAACCCACTTGGGGAACTGTTCAAAGCAAGCAGCACCGTTCTGGCTTAGGAAGGAATCAGAGCCCAGGTCTAAACGTGGCATTCTGTTTCTAGGCTTCTTCTAAACCTAAGTTTACTTGATCTTAGTCCAAAGTGCACACAGCTACTACCTGTATGCGCTTTAAAAGAGAAAACTGCAGTAGCAATCAGATCTCCTTTACCCACCCGTTGGAAAGTGGAAGAACAGAATGCTTTAACTGAATGGTACAGATGAACTTCTTTGCAACGCAGAAATAGAGTCACAGATGTAGAAAACAAACTTATGGTCACCAAGCAGGGAAGGGGAGGGTGGGATGACTTGGGAGATTGGGATTGACACATACACACTACTATATATAAAATAGATAGCCAACGAGAACCTACTGTATAGCACAGGGAACTCAATGCTGTGGAAGGAAATCTAAAAAAGAGGGAGGTATGTATGCATACGGCTGATTTACTCTGCTGTACAGCAGAAACTAACACAACATTGTAAAGCAACTATACTCCAATAAAAATTAATTTAAAGAAAAGAATGCTCTGTCATGCCCAGCAATTTTAGAATTAAATTGGAAGCTACTATTCAGATTTTGCTGGTGCAACTCTTTTTTATCAGTCTTAAACTTTAAAAAATCCTTCAAGTCCTTTTTAAAAACCACAGCTCTTTAAACTAATTTTATATTAAGTTACAAAATAAAACCCAAAGCATATACCACATTTTCACTTTAAATAATATCTTTCACACTTTTTAAATACTGAGCTCCCCAGGCCTTAAGCTAAATCTGAAATGAAAACTTTCAAAAGAAACTAATTCTCTATGGAGGTGGGAGTTTGGGGTTAGTAGATGCAAACTATTACATATAGAATGGATAGACAATAAGGTACAGCATAGCTACTGTACAGCACAGGGAACTATATTCAATGTCCTGGGATAAACCAAAATGGGAAAGAATATAAAAAAAAATGTGTATATGTATATATGTGTATAACTGAGTCACTGTGCTATACAGCAGAAATTAACACAACCTTGTAAATCAGCTATACTTCAATAAAAAAAAAAAAGGAAACCTAATGGCATCAAATCCTTCTCACAGAGTCCTGACATTTTTGCCATGAACCCTTTACCTTTTTCCTTCCCTAAAGTGTGTCTTCCAACTTTTCTTCCGCAAGGCCCTTTTGCAGGAGAAACGAGGTCTTAGTTTTCTCTTATTTTCTGCCTTTGTCCTGCCTCCAGTTAGGGACTTATTTAGAAAGTCCCAATACGTGGAGTATTTTTGCCAAAGTTCGTATATATGTACAGATTTCCCTTCCCTCTAAACGGTAGTACCAATTATAAACTAACGGTTCATTTAGCAGTTCATCATGCTCTGCCTCGTGACACATTTTCTCTTTTCACTTGAACCATTATTACACTGCTATTTAATTTTACACGAATCTGTCTTTTCTCTAATTGCCTTTCAGAACCCTGAAAGACCAGGTCTTTTGGACCCCAGAGCACGGAGCAGAGGCGCTGACAGCGGTGTGGCCTTTGGTACCAGACCCAAGTCTCACACCCAGCTCTGTTCTTGATCCTCTGTGACTCTCTGTTCCTTGCTGAGCCTGCTTCGTCACCTGTAAATGGGATGAGAATACTCCCCAGGTGGTTATCAGGATTGAACTGCGCGCTGGCGTGATGGCCGAGCTGCAGCATTGCAGGTTCCGGGACGACGCCAGCTTAGGGGGCCTGGTACTGAAGGCACCCTGCACGTGCTGTCACTGAATCCCATGTACTCGATTCTTAAAGTGTAAAGAAGCAAGCCCGGCAGAGGCTCGGTGGAACACTGTGTGAGCTGTTGGCAGGGAAAGAGCTACCTTTGGCTCAAGCTTCGAAGAGCCACATGGATTTTAATTCTCCTCGGGGACAAGTCAGCTGTTTTGTGAAGCTGTAACATTTATTGTCTCAGTAAGTTTCCTTTAAACAATTGGTTCTAATCTCTCTTTTATGTCACATGAGATTGGGAGGGCAGAGAGGGATGGAGACACCAAGCCACCCGGATCCTCTGACCTGGCAGGTTCTCTTCTCTGGTGTGTCCCTGGGGGTTGGTGACGCTGGCCTGTTCCGCCGAGGAAAGAGGGACCCAGGCTTACAGCCAGGTTTGGGCATCTTCAGACATTCGGAATGTGACGACGCTCAAATTCTCAATCCAGTCCTTCTGGTTAGTAACTGATTTAGAGCTTCACAGCAGAAAGAGCAGCATGGAGGTTCCCTAAAAAACTAAAAACAGAACTACCGTATGATCCAGCAGTCCCACTCCTGGGCCCATATCCGGAGAAAACTCTAATTTGAAAAGATACATGCACCCCGATGTTTATTGCAGCAATATTTACAATAGCCAAGACATAGAAGCAATCTAAATGTCCACTGACAGATGAATGGATAAAGAAGATGTGGTATATATATATACAATGGAATATTACTTAGCCACAAAAAAAGAACGAAATAATGCCATTTGCAGCAACATGGATGGACCTAGAGATGATCATACTGAGTGAAGTAAGTCAATGAGAGAAAGACAAATACCATATGATATCATTTATATGTGGAACCAAAAAAACCGATACAAATGAACTTATTTACAAAACAGAAACAGACTCACAGACTTAGAGAACAAACTTATGGTTACCAGGGGGGAAAGGAGGGAGGAAGGATAAATGAGGAGTTTGGTGTTAACATATACACACTACCATATATGAAATAGGTAATCAACAAGGACCTACTGTATAGCACAGGGAACTCTACTCAATATTCTGTAATAACCTATATGGGACAGAATCTGAAAAAGAATGAATATATGCATATGTATAACCAAATCACTTTGCTGTACACCTGAATTAACACAACATTGTAAATCAACTATACTCCAATATAAAATAAAAATTAAAAAAAATAATAACCATAAAAAAAGAACATAATTTGGATGGCACAAAAGAAGGAAAGAGGAATGTAAACCCTGGCGAATGAAAGACCTGAAACTCCAGGTGGGTTTCTAGGAAGTATTGAGGATATGACAGGTACTACTTTTTTTTTTAAATTTAATTAATTTATTTATCTTTTTAACGTCTTTATTGGAGTATATTTGCTTTACAGTGGTGTGCTAGTTTCTTCTGTATAACAAAGTGAATCAGCTATACATATACATATATCCCCATATCCCTTCCCTCTTGCGTCTCCCTGCCACCCTCCCTATCCTACCCCTCTAGGTGGTCACAAAGCACCAAGGTGCTATGCGGCTGCTTCCCACTAGCTACCTATTTTACATTTGGTAGTGTATATATGTCCATGCCACCCTCAGTTCGTCCCAGCTTACCCTTCCCCCTCCTGACAGGTACTACTTTAAAGCCCTGAGGATGGTCTTTGTTTAGTTGGAGAAAAGGAAAGAAGGAATGTATCCTTGAATAATACTTGAAGGTCGCAGAGCAAGTGACACTGGGGGGTGGGGGGCAGGCAGAGCGGGTTACGTGCTATTAGATTAATGTCACATCATTGCAACATATGGAAGAAACGGTAATGTTATTAGTCAGGTGCTAAGAGCAAATTACAAGAAAATAGTAACTGGTTAATAGAATCATAGGATAGTAGAGCTGAAGGCACATGGAGAGATGACCCGGCCCAGCCCTGTGTCTTCAGGCAAAGGGATGTCTAAACCATCCAGGCAGGTGTTTTTGCAACTCAAGGAGCTCACTAGAGATAAAGAGGCCTCCACATTTTTTTGGTGGCCCCTATGATTACTTAATCACCCTGAGAGTAAAAAACTCTACATCCCTATCTAATCTCAGGATCAGATGATTAATTTAGATTTGCAGTTCCTTTCCCACAAATAACTGCAGACGGGTGCTTGCGGTGATGGTGTCGCACCTGCCCCCTCTTATTGCCCTTGTTCTTTGTTAGGAGAAGCCGAGAAGCTCATTCACTCAGCAGGTGTTCAAATATCAAGCTCTGTGACAGGAGCTGAGGATGCAATGACAACTAAAACAGCATCCCGGCCTCAATCCACGTACAGCCTGGCAGGAGGGCAGCAGACAGGAAGTGAGGTGACAGACGGGTGGCCGGTAACGTGAGTGTCCCTATCACCTGCTGGAGCTGTACTCGGTGCTCGGCACGCCATGTCATTCATCCTCAGGCCTCTCCTCCCTCATAAACTCACAATCGTAAAACGACAGAAGTGCAAACTTTTCCTGCCAGCTGGAACTTTCTTTAGCACACCCTAAGCGCTTCCTGCCAATGGCTTAAAGTGAATTGATGATCAGTCGTCAAGCTTTACTTGTGAGATGTAAAGGAAGCGCTCCAGGCTGACGTTCCTTTTCTCTCTCCTGCGTTTCGGCTTTCAAGACCATCGTGTTTCTGTGGGTTTCAAAATCTTTCAAGACCACTGTGTTTCTGTGGGTTTCAAAATTCTATTCTGGAAGCCGAAAGCTTTCTTTCTCTTCGCATTTCCACAGTAACAATTCTACTTCTCCCGCAGGCAGATGGAATCTTCTGGTTGAAGGGGGAAATGCCATATTGTAAAAACATGAGAAAGAGAAAGGAAGAAAACCACATTTCAACATAGCATCTCTGTTTTATGGTAGAAATGCACACAGAGCTACTTCCATAGTAACTGAATCCAGGATTCCACACACATCCTCATCCAAAGGTATTTATAATTTGACTGGAGATGAGTCTTCAGTCCACATAATGTAGATTATTTCTAATGGTGGAATTTCAAGCATCAAGGTAGTCGGTAAGGCTTTTTATTTTCTAGCACTTCTTCTTTGCAGAACCCATCGAGCTAAGGATGTTGTCTACGAAGTTGTTCCCTTATGGAAATTAGTTAACTTTCAACGTTCACTACAGCTTCTGTAAAGTGTTTGCAGGCACTTCTTGCCCTCCTACTTCTGACCCCCTGCGTGTCTATACTTCACACACGTGTGATTACAGTCTCTGAGGTAATCACTGTGCCGATGATAGCAATCAGAAAGGTCAGAAAGATAGTCTCTGATTACACTTAACAGCAAGTGCAAAGATGCACTTCTTCCTGCTCGGGTGTATTTAATGCAAATGGCACAGCAACGTAGAGGACAGCTGTCATGACCCATCCGGTCAGTCTGTTCCCTGACTAGAAAGTAACCATGGGGGAAAGAAATGCCTCCTATCACGTACTGCTCAGGTTCCTAAGCTGAGGATTTACCGAAGTTTTAACTAAAAGCATGCATCTGGATCCTGAAGCTCACACTTGGTACAAATGCAATCGCAGGGCGTACTGGTTACCAAGGTGTTGTCTGGGGGACCCCCGTCGTCATGTGCCCCCCTCAGCCTCCCACCGTGACTCTGGTCAGGTCCTCGCCACCTGCCCTGCCTGAGCCCGCTGTTAAGAAGGCCAGGATGGAAGTGTATTCTTTCAGGTTCCTTGGAAGAACACTCACTGACCTCTCTCACTCTTTGGTCGGCTTTTCTTCCTTTCCGGATGAACGAGGACAAATCTGGGAACCCCTGAAGTGACAAGATTCAAGACCATTTGGAGCTGTATGTCTGCCTGGGCACCCCAGAGAGGGTGCTGGGGGAACCTGGCTAGGTGGTCTCTCTCTTCCTCCCGAAGCTCAGCTTATGTTTGTACGCACACAGTTCTCTGCTTTTCAGCCCCTTTCTTTTTCCTTGTATGCTTCTCCCCATCTCTCATCCCCTCCCCCAACACACATAACCTTGTTACAGGATGGAGAGCGTTTGTCTGCTCTCCAGGCAGCAGGAGAAACAGCAGATGTGCTAGAGGGTCAGGGAGGACCCTGTACAGTACACACTACGTGTACTAAGAATACACGGGGAAACTTAATTGTTATCATCATTATTCTTTATCGCAATGTGTCCTAACTATATTGCCTTTGGTGTGGTGACTTAATATTTCAAATGGACAGGCAAGACGTTTAGACCTAAACTATCAGGCCTCTAAGAAGGTTGTGATTTAAAGACGCTATTCACAACCCAAGGGAAAAAAAACAAAAGCAAAAATCCCTTAATTTTCCTTCTGAATGTTCTTGAATTTGTTCTGTCTTCTCTTTGGTGGGAAATGGGGGTGCTGCATACAGAGAGATCTGCCTGCCCTGAGTGGTACTTCAAGGCTCTCTTAGCCATTCACTCCGATTCTGATTCTCGAGGTCCAAGGAGCCTGAAGTCCTGCAGTCCTGTTGGTGTGAATTGCATTAGGAGGGGGCGGGGATGGGAATAGGTGTAGGGGTGGAGGCAGGGATGGAGATGAGGATGGAGGAAAGAGAGAGAGAAGTTGCAGAGAGTGCAGGGTGATGGGAAGGCAAGAAGAAAGGGAAGTGAAGTCATTGTCTGGAATCAGAATCTACAGCTCCACCGGTCTGTCCCACAGTCCCACTTTGGCCCGGTGATCACCATGCCGACACCAGGCTATAGCCTCTCTCTTGGAGCACAAAAGAAAATGGGGGCGTTAATAGCGAGGCCGGGAGTTAGGAAACAGGAAGCGAGGTGCTCCTGCAGCTGTTGGAGCCTGGAGCCGTGCCTGAAATGTAATCGTGACATCCCCGTGCTGCAGGACAGCACAGTCGAGGTGCTGGTATCTCGGTTGGCAAAGCTCCCACCTCGGCCTCAGACTCTTGCTCCTGCCACCCAGGCTCCAGGCAGTGACAACTAAATATTGCTCTGCATGGTCATTTATTTGGGAAAATAAAAAAGTTTTAGAACCGTACCAGCTTTTTGGTTCAGCAATTGGGGCACTTAAGTAAAATGTGAACCTTGCCATCAGGAGATGTGCTAGAAAAAAATATGACTTGGCAAAATCAAATTTCAAGTCAGCATCATTCACTACAAGGAAAACCACACATTCAGCAGAAGGCAAGGCAAAGCTGAAATTGACCTGCAGAGCTAAACATTGTGCCTTAGACCAGTTTAACCTCTAATTCATTGGAGATTTAACGATCTCCTTTGTGTCTGGGTAAATCTGAAGTTAAGTGGTTAGCAGAAGGTCTTGGCTTATTAGGTTTTTCTTTCCTTACAGATTAAAAATTTTTTTTTTGAATTTCATTTTTTTTTTTAATACAGCAGGTTCTTATCAGTTACCCATTTTACACGTTAGTGTATACATGTCAATCCCAATCGCCCAATTCATCCCACCACCACCCCCGCCCGCTCCCGCTTTCCCCCTTTGGTGTCCATACGTTTGTTCTCTACATCTCCTTACAGATTAACTTTTTATAAACAGAGATGAGTTACTGGTTTGAATGTTTCCCGCAGCTGGATTTGGAGAAGCACTGTTTTATTAGTCCGAGACTGGAAGAATTAAGTTCCTCTTGTGAGAGGGGGGAGGAAGCCAGGCTTCCCAGTGGGTCTGGCGGGATGGCGGGCAGGGCGTGGCCGGCACAGAGCAGCTCGGATGCCCGGGTCCCAAAGCAGGACCCGGCAGAGCCTGGGAAGGCAGAACCCTTTCTGCAGTGGTTCCCGCTAACAATCTCATTTTGCCCCAGGGAGGTCTAAACTCCCAGAAACAAGTACTAACTGAGCACTTCCTACAGGAGAAACAAAGGGAGACAACAAAGAATAAAAAGAGAGAAAATTTATGCAAATGACAAGGACCACTGAGGTCATGTTTGTCGCAGGAATGGGACAGACTAAAGGAATTCCCGACTTTTTTGAGCATGGGTCACTCTTTTTTTCCCCTGTTGAGTTTAACTTTATTAAGATACTAATTAATTTTAATTAATAAAGTTAAACTACCTATGTAAATATATATGTATATATATTTAATAAACCACGAATTTGAACATAGCTTTTATGTGACATAATGTCACATGTCACAAGGTGAAATGAACACGAAGAATAATTCTGGAGTTGGCTTCAAACGACCCCTCACTAAAGCCAGAGCCGGGGGGCTGAGAAGGAAACCATCCCCCACGGCCCAGTGTGGGGCTCTGTCCCCTTCGTCCAGCTGGTGCTGTGACCTTTGCGGATCCTCCTTCTTTTCCCTGTTATTTCACACCAACACCAAACATCTGGGGGAAACCCCACATGCAATAATTACTTGAATTGTCTGTTGACTGAGGAAATATATATACTTACATACAGCTGTTATGATATCTTGAATGATTTTCTTGATCACAACAAGGACACATGTTTGAAAGTAGCAGAAAACAGACGGGTGAGACCTAGCACTGACGTGTCTTCATGGCAATAACTGGGGGGCATGAGCTTCACAGACCACCTCACGGCAGTCGGACCCCAGGGCAGCCACCCGACAGGGTCTGGAGGACGGACATGCCTGGGGAAGACGGCACTGACGAGGGGGCCTTTGAACTCTGTGGGGCAAGGCCTCCCGGTACTCAGCTCCGCACTGGAAGGACGTAGCTGACGGCCTCACGCTGTCAGCTGGCCAAGCCCTGCAGCATCTGGAAGCTGACGCCGCTCTCACTACAGTGGCCTTTGGGAAAGGATGGCTGTTGACTGGCCAAATGCGAGGCAGCTGGCGTTCGAGTGGGAGTGACAGGAGGGGCTTCTCCCTCTGGAACTCGGGGGGCTTCCGTGAGCCTCTTCCCCAACAGCATCTGCACCCGGCACTGGCTTCCGACTCTTTCAAGCAGGACCCATCCCCCTTCCAACACGTTTATAGGTCGCCTCCCAGAAAGGTCTAGTAAAAAGCTCCCAGTATAAAATGTGCTGCTCAAGGTAAGACGGAGTGCTTTCCCCGAAACGAGAGTCACGGATCCCTTGGGCTCACCCTGGGGACCGTCCAGCATCCCTGGTGGCTCCACGTGCTTCTGCCCTAAGCTGGCTGGCAGAAGCTACAGGCCTGGCCCCAAGTGAACTGCCCTCATTTCTCACCTGGAAATTTGAAGCTTGCACCCGAGTGGCCCAGAGTCTGGGGGCTTTCAGGGCTGAGCTGTGTGGAGGCAGCTTTCTAAGAGGAGGGGCGTAGACTTGAACTTCTAGGGTTCCGTGGGCTGCTCCATCTTCCCAAGAACTCCCACTTGGGTTGTTTTTTTCTTTTTCTCCTTAAGCTAAGCAGAAGTGGGTTCTGTTATTTGCAACCCAAAGAACTTTAATTATCTAAGTGCTTTGGGGCAGGGAAGTGGGCTACCCTCTTTTCGACTCGAAGTTAAATCCATGGAAAGATGTAAGGATTCTTAAAATTGAATTGTAGGCCACATGTGCGTTAGAAAGTTGTGGGTTGAGACTAACCCAGTGGGAATCTGAATAAACACTACCTCGTCTATGACCCACCTCGTGTTTTCTTGCAGCTCGGTGGGCTTTCTCTTGACCACTCCCAAGTTCCCTGAGACTTTCTTGTTTCTTTCTTGGGCCCGGCAGAAGCTCATCTGAGCTCATCTGAGTCTAAGGCCTGGCATCCTTAGACTCTCTGACCAAGCTCATCTGGCTTTAATGTCACTTTAAAAGGAACACTGCTGCTTCTTTCCTCCCCCACCCAGCAGGGCTGCTTTTAGAAAGAATGAGTAAAAAATAAGTGCTCTAGGGCTTCCCTGGAGGTCCACTGGTTAAGACGCTGTGCTTCCACTGAACGGGGTGCGAGTTCGATCCCTGGTCGGGGAACCAAGATCTCGCATGCCGCGCAGCGCAGCCAAAAAAGAAAAAGTGCTCTATTTAAAGCACTAATTTTATATTGGTCAATGTGAAAAATAGATATGTTATTCCTGGGACTTCCTTGGTGGCGCAGTGGTTAAGAATCTGCCTGCCAGTGCAGGGGACATGGGTTCGAGCCCTGGTCTGGGAAGATCCCACATGCTGCAGAGCAACTAAGCCCGTGTGCCACAACTACTGAGCCGGCATTCTAGAGCCCATGAGCCACAACTACTGAGCCCACGAGCCACAACTACTGAGCCCATGAGCCACAACTACTGAGCCCACAAGCCACAACTACTGAGCCCACGTGCCACGACTACTGAAGCCCGCGCACCTAGAGCCTGTGCTCCACAACAAGAGAAGCCACTACAATGAGAAGCCCACGCACTGCAACGAAGACCCAACGCAGCCAAAAAAAAAAAAAAAAAAAAGGAAATGTTATTCCTACAAAAGGAGTATACATTTGCATAGGTAGTATAATTACGCCAATATAGTAAAAATGAAACCAGTATTATGTAAGAAACCTTCAGGGGCGCTAGATGGGAGCACTGATGGCCACTGGGCAGGAGCAGTGCAGGTACAGGTCCCCCCCCCTTGCTGCCATTTTCTCCAGTTTTCCAGATTTTCCCTAATGTGGGGTTATCGCACCTATAATAATTTTTGACAACTCTGGATGCAGGGGCAATAGATAAATACACCTAGTGCACTTTAAGATGAAAAAAGAGAGAGAGGAGGAAGGAGGGAGGGAGGGAAGAAGAAAAAAAAACAGAAAAAGACAAAGAAAGAAAATAAACGAGGCAGAAGGAATGAGGGAGAGAGAGAAAGGAGGGAGGGACAAGGGGGAGTTAGACATTCTCAAGTCTTGTCGGAATGTCAGAGAAAAAACCTCATAAAACAGTCTTGAAAAACTTTAAACTTTGACTTTTGGTCTTGGAGTCCTAGGAGATTTTTTTGTGTGTGTGTTTTTCAGTTTATTAATGCCTGAGAGATGTTTGTGTCAGCATTTAAAAATGGAATAGAAGCTAATGTATATACTTTTTTCTTCAGTGCAACTGCTTGAAATGCCTAAATGCCTGATACTCCGAAGGATGAAGCAGCAGCTTCTCAGCGGCAGGTTTTAAATTTTGTAGCTAACTACCATCTTTTTACTTTTTTAAATTTTTTATTTTTTGGCCTCTCCACGTGGTATGCGGGATCTTAGTGCCCCCAACCAGGGATCGAACCTGTGCCCCCTGCAGTGAAAGTGCGGAGTCCTAACCACTGAGCCACCAGGGAAGTCCCACAGCGGCTGGTTTTAGACAGCAAGGTTACTGGCAGAGATGCCCACTTTACCTATTCATCTAAAATAGAATTAGGCTAGGTGAACGACAAAGATATGCAAGAGAAACCCCGTTTAGATTCAAAAGGAAGTGAGACAACACTGCATTGCTACTGCAAACATCCTTCTAAGCCCAGTAAAAGATCCCTCTTGCAGAATTTTCATGTAAATACATTGCCTCAGGAAGTATTTTAATTAGAAATTTAAAAAAACCCCATTTAACATATATATTGGATTAAGGTTGTTACCTATTTTGTTGACTACGACACCAACACATTCCTTGACAGGGTGTCCACATATATTTACATATCAATACAAGAGGGCCTTTCTCAAAGCTCGGGAGAAACAATTCATGAATTTAAACAATCCTGTAGAGCTGGATTGGCCTTTACAGATAATCCAGCCCAAGGCCATAGGGCTCCTGGGATGACGCGGGCGGCTGTAACTGCTAACACAGGGCCCACGAGTCTTGAAATCGCTTGAATAGGGCTGGCAAGACTGAAAACTTAGAACATTCATTTAGATGTAGATGAAACGGCCACACACGGCCAGTGCCATGTACTGGACAGCACGGATCACGCTTATTTGGCAGATAAAGAAGTCAGCAGAGAGGTAAGCGGGAAGCTGTCACACCCAGCATTTCTATGTTCAATCCATTTCATTCAGGAGAGATTAGGGACACGAAGGAGGACGAGTGAGCTGGGTACACTAGCGACCTAAGGATGCTCCCTGCTCAACCTTCCCTGGGAACCTCTTGAAACACCTAGAAACCAGCCACCCAACAGGGGTCGTGGGGAAGATGATCCAAGTAGATCAAGCCCCCCAAGCCCGCTCCTATTCTCACGCTAACAGTACGTTTGCTAGTACTTCGCAGTGTTCAGACTTCCTCACATACACGATATTCTCTCCTTCCCGTTTTCCAACAATCACCTGAGATTGCAAGAGAAAACCTATTCCCAGTTTGTATCTGAGGCCAAAAGATGAGCTCAGGCTCCTGTGTCTTGCAAGTGTCTGTGATGGAAAAGAAGGTTCTGACCCTTAGTTCGGCCTCTTTCTGTGACACCGGCTGCCCTTCATCGGAGTCCCTGAGAAGAGCTGAGACCTGGGGAGCTGCCTCAGTATTTTGGGCAAATTACGGGAGCCCCACGGAGCAGGAGGGTCTCACACAAAACATCCTCTGGGGGCCGTGCAGACCCAGAATCATGAAGGTACAGGACGGAGACTGGTCTGTTGAACTTTCTAGAGAATACTCTGGGTGAGTTCCTAGGCCTCCTTATATACACTTCCCTCTTTGGGAAAGCGAGGATATACTGGCACCTAGCAGGCATCTTGTGCAGATGAAGTGAAGTGATTCATGCACAGTGCTTTGCCGGGACACAGTGATGGCTCAGGGCATCAACACAGAAGGACGTAAACCAGAAAGAAAAAAAACAAGTGTCGTAAATTAACGCATGTATGTGGAACCTAGAAAAATGGTACAGGTGAACATATTTGCAGTGTAGGAATAGATACGCAGACGTAGAGATCGGACGTGTGGACACAGAGGGGGAAGGGGAGG
Organism: Balaenoptera musculus; assembly: GCF_009873245.2. NCBI lineage: Eukaryota > Metazoa > Chordata > Mammalia > Artiodactyla > Balaenopteridae > Balaenoptera > Balaenoptera musculus. The sequence goes on from NC_045790.1 coordinate 2,730,857, forward strand.
GCGGGATAAATTGGGAGATTAGGATTGACATATACACACTGCCATGTGTAAAACAGCTAGTGGGAACCTGCTAGAAAGCACAAGGGGCTCAGCTCGGTGCTCTGGGATGACCTAGATGGGCGGATGGGGGGCGATGGGAGGGGATGGGATGGAGGTCCCAGAGGGAGGGGATATATGTCTACATAAGGCTGATTCACTTGGTTGTACAGCAGAAACTAACACAACATTGTAAAGCAACTATACTCCAATCAAAAAAAAAAAAAAAAAAAAAAGGAAAAGAGAGAAAGATGTCAGCTGTGGTTTGATGGTTTCATTTCCCTGGTTCCACATTCAGATCCAGGAGGTGTGACCTTGGTTTTGAGTTGCTTCAGAACACTACCGACTCTTTCAGCATTTCCCCACATGCTCCCCGTCCTCCGCAATTCTCTCTTCTCTTTTTCCCACGACAGCGCCGTCAGGAAGATGGAACTGCACACCCACCCCTGGAATCTCTCACCTTGCTCTGTGAGCTCTAGGGGAAACAGCGAAGGGACACCCTCACCTGTGGGGCTGTGGAAACACTGACCGGCCTCCTGATGCCCACCGGCATCGTGGGAGGGACAGCGTGAAGCCCATGTCCACTTCAGAGGAATATATTTTGACAAAGTCTTCTAAAACTAAACTCTTTCTCCCTGTGGAAACATCCCTCCCCGCCCCCCCCACCCTACCTTGGGTCCTACCATCCTCACTACTCTAAATATTGAGTCGCTATCAAAATAGACGGGAGAAATCTGCCTGTACATAAAGCCTTCGTTCCAGATTCAGGGGTTATGTCCAGTAATCTTCCCGTCTCCTTTTCCAGGCATCTTGGGACCTAGAACCTCCTTCATGAGCTTTGGAAGTGTTCAGGTGGACCCAAGAACACCTGAGGATCAAGGATATCATTTGGATCCATAGATTTCCTCCTCATAGACAGCCCTAGTGTGGGAGAAGAAAACCCGAATGATGTAGATCCCACAGCCCCCAGGGGAAGCTGAAGACCAATATTCCAGGTTAAATGGAGCGCAGATGGTAACTGCTTGTCCCGCCTGGTGACTGGAAACGCACAGCAAGATGGTAAAAGCACCGTCCAGGAGGTGATTCCTGCTTTGTCACCTGGGTGACCACAGCTCACCCCAACTCCATGAATTACCATCCTTTTAAGAGCAGCTCCAATCACTGCATCCTCCCCTATGGATTATTCAGATGGGCAGAAGGGCTGTCAAATACTCCTCTGGCTACTGTGGTTGGTGATAAGAGAGTGTAGTACCACTAGGGCCCAAGTCTCAACAGAACACCACATATATTCAACTATTACTGTGATCTGTGAAGTGCCATGTGTCTCCATTCTGGTCACAGCTCGTATTTTTGTTTCTGTTAAAAATCTGCATCATAGCAGGAGTGTGGATATATACCTGTACAGCTCTTTTTTTTAGCAATTGGAAAAAACATTCCGGGTAAAGCATGGCGCCAGTGTAATCACAATTTTGATCTTCACAAAGGCCCAATAAATTAAACAGTCTAGTTCACATTTATAGCCTGAACCCCCAGCTGGGACTGGCCTTTTAAGCAATGTGCATCCCTAGATGTAAGCTGACTGGGCTACAGAAGGTTTATGGCACGTCTGCCCGTCACAATTACTGGAAAAAGCAACACAAAGACCTTGGCCTCATGTGTGAAGAAGAGCATGCTATTGACAATATGGTGAGAATGTGCTGGACCCAGCTTCAAGCTCAGGCCACTCACCAGCCCTATGACCTTGGGCCTCTGAACCCTGGTTGTGCCATTTGGAAAACAGAAAAAAGAAAATAATAATAATAATAGCTTTTCTTCCTTTATCGCCTGGGTATTGTGGGGAATAAATGAGAAATCTCTTTGTAACCGTAAAGTGCTTTTACAAGTTGAAGATACTATTAATGTTTATAACCTAAATGCTCAAGATTTTTTATAGTGGCTGCTGTGTGTTTGTTTTATTTCCCCTGGGGTAGCTTTAAAAAATGTGGCCTGCATTTCTGTTATGATGGCATTTAGACCTCTGCTTCATCAAAGTCAGGGGCGAACTTTCATAAATTCTTTTTCTTGATGGAAATAGAAAGTCTCTGTGTCTGCAGTGGCAAATCATCACCGGCAAATTCTGGGTTATGATGAACGGCCGTGAAGCAGAGTTGATGGCCGAAGCATCATTACCCTTCTACACAAACCCCATTAAGACAACACTGTGCAACACCCGAAGACGAGGCCGGCTTGCGAGAGGTTATTTTTAGTTGAGAGAGTGGAAAAGAAGAGAGTGGAAGACATAGTACCTGAAACTGCCTCCTGCCCGAGAGAAACAGGGGCTGCGGGGCTGGCTTTCTGTGTCACACACACCCTTCCATGCTGCTCAGCGGAGTTGTAAATGTTAAAACCACAAACATGGGGAAGCTCTTAATTCTCTTCCTTTCATTGAATCAGGCTTTAGTTTGAAAGTCACACGAGATCTAAGAAATTCTCTCTTTAAAAAATTAAGTTAGGTGCAGAGAGAAGCATTTCAGTGACCTTAAACTTGGACACTGTTGAGTGAAGTCCTCCATAATCTAAATATTGAGGGGAAAACGCCCTGTTCAGTGAGAAATAACACACTGGAAGTAATAAAACACTTGGACCAGTGACTGATAACAGAGAAAGGAGAACAACCTCCATGAAGGGGGAGAGTCAGTTCAAAATCACGCTGGTTTGATGTTAAGCTTCTGAGACCAGCCTTGCAAAGCCCTCAGGTCTTTGCGAGGCCTCTGGGGACCAGGTTGGAGTATCAGCCTAGCGGCCCTAAGACAAGGGCTGCCTTGTGATATGAGGGATCTCAGGAAGGGACCTGGATAAGATGGACTGAGCAGAAAGACAGCTTCTTATTTCTGGAGGGATTCATGCCAACTCGATTTCCCTCTGGCCTTTAAATAGAAAGCCCTCTAGTTTCTTGAGCTACAGGGCAGAGTTGAGGCACAGTCTCTGATGTGAGGACAAGATCAGGAATCTTCTTGCCAAGGGAGGGCTGGATCTCCTTCGGGGAAGACTTCTGTTTTGATCCACTTCCCATGACAGGGAGATGGGGATCCTTGTTTAATTTTTTTTTTCTGGGTAATATCGCATTAAATCATTTGGTAGCTTTGACTCAAATACGGCCTTAGCTCCTAAAGCCTAGGGAAAGACAAAGGAAGAGAATTTCAACGTGTTTTAAATAGGGTCTTTTGCTTGGAGTGGGTATTCAAAATGGTGATGGGGTGCGTACTTAGGGATACACACGTATAGGGCACGTGAGACTGAGAGCCAACACCTAATGCCCATCAACGGCCGGGAAACCATTGCATGGGTTTGGTCTGACTTTTCTAGTCTCCGTCCACAGCCTCAGTGACTTAGTGGATGGTGTCTTTACAAAGGGCTGTTAGGATAGCTCACAAGGACAATTACACTTGTGTTCATTTTCCACAACCTAGATTAACTGCTAGGTCCTTTCATAAACCATAAAGCTCCTTTAAGGTTAGTCTGCAAATAGTTCCAGAATGCGCATGCTCTAATACCTTGTCTCCTGCTGGCGTTTAGCTGTGATGTATGTTAATGAATGTAGTGCAATTTTTATGCGAAAGCAGTATCAGCTCTTTTCTAGGATGACATGAGGAACTGGATGTTATTTGACGGTAATTAGACAGAGGATGCCTCCTCTTAGGAGGTTCTCACGGGAGCGAGTCACACACACAGAGACGATAAATGAGAAATAGAGTATTTACTTTTGCAAAAACTTTCAGAGCCTGATCTAAGCATGATACCACCCACTCCCCCACAACGTGAATAGTTTCACCCAATGGAAACGTTTCCTAGCAATGTGTACAAAGGATTCAGGTAACTTCAGAGATTCTAATCACAGAAATAGTTTAGTACCAGCAGCTCCCAGGGTCCTTAACTCAGAGAGTGAGACAATATTAAAACAGGCCTCAGGAGAGAATAGTGTGACCAGTGGCTATCTCCCAGCTTCTTTGTACAGTGTGTTACATTCAGGTAGGGGTGCAAAACAAAGAATAAACTATACGGTAAACGGCCGCGGCAGAAGGGTGAAAGCCTGGACCCTGGGCTCATCTTCTTTCGGTCCTCATCAAGGTACTATTCCTTATTATGTGACGTCCACCTTCCTAAGACGGAGCAGGAGGCTTAGGCCAGAGGCCAGTGTGGAGCTTTCACTTCTCCATGACCCTGAAAGCTGAGATCCCACACGCTCCACCTCGGGATAGCGACATGGCACAGAAACGTTCCACGCGTCAGGGAGACGACGATCGGCCAGCTTGGGGAGCCACGCAAAAGGAAAGGAGTGAAGGCTGGTCCCAAGCCGAGTCCTGGGGCCTTAAGTGACCCTGCTTCCTGGGCTTGACTGAATGTCTAAGAGTTACCTTAACCTGCCCAAGACTGGGGTCCGCACCCAGCCCCCGGTCCTAAGCCTGCGTCTTTCCCATCTCAGTTAACAGCACCAGTTGCTAGGGCCAAAAATCGATGAGTCACTAAATTCCTCCCTTTTCCTCCCTCCTACCCACAATGTCTGACCCAGCAGCGAGTCCTGTTGCTTTTACCGCCAAAATCTCTTCGGAAGCTGCACACTTCCCGCTGTTTTCACGGCTACGACCTTAGTCCAGGCCTCCCCTGCGTCCTGCAGGGGCCACTGCGACACGGTCCTAGCGACGGCCCTGCTGCATCCCTGCCTCAGCACCACCATCCGGCACCGAAGCCCAAATGCCCATCAGTCCACCTCCTCTCCTGAGCACAATCCCCCAGTGGCTCCCACTGCGTCTGGAATAAAATGCCCACCTCCAGGCCAAGCCACCCCCGGGGCCCCCAGGGCCTGGCAGCTCTCCACTTCCCCCGCTTCCTGCTCCCACTCTTGACCACCCCCCACCTACGCCCCACTCTCTCCAGCCTCATCTCCAGCTTTCTGCGTGACGGGTTCCTTGTCTTGAACCTTGTCTTTAGGCTAAACTGTCACCTCCTTGGAGAGGCCTTTCCGGACGCCTTAAACTGAATAAGCCACCTTCCCACGGCAGCCCCACTACTCTGTTCTGTCTCATCCTTAGCGTTCTTTCATCTAAAACGCTCTCATGTGTTTGCCGATGTCCTTGTCACCCCCTCTGCGATGGCGCCCCACGCCACTTCACGGCCACGTCTCCAGGGACCCAAGCAGTGTCTGTGAAGCAGTGTCTGTAAATCTTGTTCAACGTGTTCTCGATAAACAACGGCTGAATAAGTAAGTGACTTTTAAGTCATCCTCCCCAAAGCAAATGTGGGTCCCACGATGTTCTGCCGTGAGACCAAGTGCTGGGGCATCTCTGCCTCCCGGGAAGAAGCGAGAAGGCGGGTGGCAGAGAGTGAGCATGTCTCCCTCTCCCAGGACACAGAGGTGAGCAGGCACGTGGGTCAGGGGCCGCTGAAGACACACAGTCACACTGCGTGGCCCGCGGGTGGGTGTGACACGAACCCACACAACGGGAATTAGATGCCGATAATGCAACCGGATTTAAAGAGGGCAAGACCGGTGTGAAACACAAGCCTTGGGCTAAGCTTTGCCAAAGAAGGAAGCAGAGACTCTGGAAAGGGACACAAGGAGGAGGGCTTGCAGGCGGAGGAAGGGGCATAAAGGAGAGAAAAGGTGATGGCGGGGGTGGGGGTGTGGACACACATTGGCTGTGGCCAGATTTTGCCCTGAGAAAGCCCCAAGAGACTGATTACATTCTGCTAAAACCATGCATTTTAGAATGCTCAAATATTTAGAGTCTAAAAGAATTCACAGACAGATAGGTGGGATGGAAGGTGATTTATTAAGGCATTCCTTCCCTAAGGCTCTGGTGGTATTTTTCTTGGGAACTGGGTTTCATTTGTTAACTAACTAGTTATTACCTGCCTCCTTGGTACCAGGCACTGTGCTGGTACCAAGAAGAGATTCCAGTTCCTGTGCCCAGGAGCTTGTAATCTCTCCAAGGAGGTAAACAGTACGTGGATACATTCAAAATAATGACCTAAGTGTAATTTAAAAACTGCATATTTCAGGCAAATTCTTTGATGCTAGCGATGTGGGAAGATACAGAGAAAGAAAATGCTACTCACAGGATGTATGTGAGGCTGTTTGTACCACAGTGTGTTTGTGTTGGAAAGGACAGTGAGGTAAGATACACAGAACAAACCAGTGGTCACCAGTGGGGAGGGGGAGGGGATGGGGGAGGGGAAAGATAGGAGAGGGGGATTAAGAGGTACAAACGATTAGGTATAAAATAAATGAGCACCAAGATATATTGTACAGCACAGGGAATACAGCCAATATTTTATAATAACTATAAATGGAGTATAACCTTTAAAAATTGTAAATCACTATATTGTACACCTGTAACTTACACAATATTGTCCAGCAACTATACTTCAATTAAAAAAACCAATACAAAAAAAAAAAAAAAACCAATACAGACATATAAGGCCCACATGATCAAGAACCACATAACTGGAAAAAAATAAAAGGACAGTGAGATTGAAACTGAGCAGAACCCTATGGGGCCTTCCTGGGACAGACCCCTCCCCCCACCCCATGTCCTCACCTGCCTCTTGTCAGTAGAAAAACTTTAGCCAAAGAACAAATTTAGTCAGAGAATTGAGAAAATGCAAAAGCAAAGGAAAATAGTCAAACAGACCATATAATAATAGTTTAGCCATTAAACAAAGTCAAGGACCTTTAGTTCCTCTTCAAGGACTAAAGATAATAGTCTGAGCCATATCCTTTGAGCTGTTTTGCAGATACTGAAATCCCCAACAGGCGGAAGAAGTTAATTAACTACATGATGACCAGAATGTAGCCATGACATAAGCCGCTCCATCTTACACAAGTCCAAGAACTGGCCTCAAGGAAATGGGAACAAACCGACCGACCCTGGAGCTGAAGATTAACTGTACTTAAAACAATCAAGATGACGCTGATCAGACCACTGATGACCAATTTCAAGATGACTGTCAGAGCTGACTGTGCTGCTCTGCACGTAGCCCTCACCCCGCACGTGCACCCCTGAAACTCCCGTTTAAGAGCTCTTGCCCTTGATCGGCAAGGGGGAGTTGGTCCTTTGGGACATGAGTCCACCTTCTCCCCAGGACTGCCGGCTTCCTCAATACAACTACCTTTCCTTTTACCCAAGGAACTCTCAGTACTGGACTCCTGAGCCAAGAGCAGCTGAACCCAAGTTCAGTAACACGGTGCCTGTGACGAAACAACCACAGCGTAGCTGCCAGGGCCCCACATGGAGTCCCTGCTCCTTCTTTTTCTCCCTCCTGCCTTTACACATTTCTGTCAGTTTAATCACAGCTGTGTAAGAATACACAAGCTATGAACAAGGCATGATTAACGTATGTCTGGCAGCAATGCCTGCAACTGGGATGGAACCGGCAAGGATGACTGTCATCGTGCCAGAGGCCAGTACCGGGTGGGAGCTCTTGACCCACCAGCTGCACAGGTAGAGAGCAGCTACTCAGCAACTTTCATTATTGGAAGAACAGAGCCTTTCACACGGGAGCAGTCATTGCCTCCTCCAAGACACTGCCAGTCACGGGCAATCGCTAAATGATCGGTGATCTGGTTCTGATAGAGATTTCTTAGACAATCATGGCATATCCTGGCCTTAAGTTGGTCCTCTCCCTTGCACCTTGGACCAGAATTCAATAATCGTTACTTCTGTAAAGAGACGTAGATTCCAGCACTCCCTGGTTATGCTGATTCTTGTTTTATCCTGGAGCATTGCCCTAAAATTATGTTACGGTGGCCCTTGAAGATCTGTTTTCATAATATACTGTTACATTCAAAAAAGTAAAATTTTAAACGTGAAGTCAACTCTGAACGCAGCCAGGTACACCTTGTGGATTAATGAACAATCGACTACTATCAGGTGTCTCCTCCATGGTTTTATTCTTCCTGTATTTGTTTGCTAAGGCTGCCGTAACACAGACTGGGAGGCTTAAACAACAGAAATTTATCTCCCACAGTTCTGGAGGCCAGAAGTCCAAGATCCAGGTGTCGGTAGGTTTGTTTTCTCCCGAGGCCATGGCTGCCCTCTCGCTGTGAGGACATGGTCCTTCCTCGGTGCTCCCACCCCTCATATCTCTCTGTGTCTCCAAATTTCCCTTTTTTATAAGGACACAGGTTGGATCAGGGCCCACCTAACGGCCTCATTTTAGTTAATCACCACTTCAAAGGCCCTATCTTCAAATACAGGCACATTCTGAGGTCCTGGAGGTTAGGGCTTCAACATTTGGATTTGGGGGAAGACAATTCAGTCCATCACACTTCACAGTCCTGATATACAGCTGGTCCTGAGGGGCAGTGGGTGGGATTCAGAGACCTGGTAGAGGCCTTGCTCTGAGGCACCTGACACCTGCTCCCTGAACCCCGTGATGAAACAAATGAGAGGCGGTGGGAGCTTTTAAAAGTCGTGCATCTCCTTTCCGCTATTTCCTGAGATTCCACAGAAAGAAGAGGCCTGAGCTGTAATCTTGTTCTGATGTAGGGGTAAAGATGGCAAACTGCACGAATTCGTAGGAGAAGGGCTTTACTTGTAGAAGGGGGATCCCAGCTTTGTGTGTGAGAGGCGACAGCCCACCTGGGCCTTGGAGAATGGGCAGCAGGTCGGTGTGAAGAGGTCAGAGCATCGGAGGCCAGAGGAAGGTGTGACCGTGGGAGAGGGCGGCACGGGCGAAGAGGTGACCTCTTGTTTATTAGCACACGCGGGCATTCTGTGGAAGTTATCACACTGCATCACCCCAGAACGCCCGTGAGGTAAGCCAATCGGGGATCTACACTCCTTTCCAGTGAAAAACAGAACAAAGGCTGGGAGAGGCTGGGTAGCCGTACCTGAGACAGGTGATGTGAACGCACGCGACCGCAGCGCCCTTCCCGCTCAGAGGTGCATGTATTCATTCCCACTGCCATTCTCACAAATCACCACACACTTTACTGAAATAAACAACCCAAATGTCTTACCTCCGTTTTTCAGGTGGGAAGTCCGGGGGGTCTTGCCTGGTTTTCAGCTCCCGGTTTCCCAAGGCCAAAATCAGGGCGGGGCCGGCAGGGCTCTGCCGGGAGCTCTGGGGAGACCTGCTTCCAGCCTCCTTCGGGCGCAGAATTCAGGTCCGGGTGTCCCCGTGACCGAGGCCCCTGCTTCCCGGCCGCTGCTGTCAGCCGAGGGTCACTCCCAGCTTCCGGGGCTGCCCGCTCTCCCCGGGCCCTGGGCCTCACCTTCCAGGCCGCCCCTCCTCACACTTCGCGGCTCTCGCCTCCAGCTCAAGGACGTCCTCTGCTCTCAAATGCGCATGTGCGTAGTTAAGCCCCACCTGATAGTCCCGGAGAACCTCCCTAATTAAAGGCTTGCTCCTCCAATCACAGCTGCGAAGTCCTGCTTGCCGTGGCACGTGACACGTGCACAGGGCGGGGCTCAGAGTGGGCACGTGGCGTGGGGGCGGGGCCGTCTGAGCTCCGGGGCGGGGCTGTCTGAGCTCCAGGGCGGGGCTGCGGGCCTCGGCCCTCCTTGCAGAGGCGACGGATGAGACCCGTTCGAGCCAAACAGCCAAGAGGGAGGACGGGGTGGCGGAGGGCGCTGTGTCCTGGTCAGGGATCTGCTCCGAGGGGATGACTCTGGGAGTCATGGGGGAGGTGGGTTGGGCTGGTGAGAGATTCGAGCTGGGAGATGAGTTTGGAGGCTTTCGAACTACCTAAAGTGGGCGCCACGAAGAAATGAAGAAGGGCTGGAAGTCCCTTTGCCCCCAACTCCAGTTCTCCTGGAGTCAGCTGAGCTGCCAGTTTGGCTTAGATGTGAATCCCCTGTGTTTCCCCTTCTGGCCGCACAAGATACTCCGAATGATGCCCTCATGAAAACAGCCAGTAAAGAAGGAAAAAAATTGAGAAGAACTTGAACTGGCAAGAAGGCCGACTTATGAGTGGCCAAGTGCCCGAGAGGGGGGTGGACCCCCGAAGCTGGCATTTGCGGACCTACCAGAGCCCCCTGAGGCATCAAAGACCAGACAAAGCCCAGGCCCTCGAAGGGCAGGGCTTCTCAAAAGAGACACTGACCACCGGCACAGGCTAGGACCTGAAAAGGCACAAGGGTGCCAGGAATAAACCTGCCCCATCTCCCCCACTCCCCGCAAGGGGAACTTGCTCATTTTCTGCTTCTGAGTGGAGAGAACCCAGAAACAGACTCGAGAACATATAGACACAATACACAAAAGAGGTGGCTTTTCAGATCACTGGGGAAAGAACAGACTTTTCAATAAATAGTCTTAGGACAACCGGGGATTCGTGTTCAAAAAGCGCCATTGGACCGCTACCTAAATCTCTCACACTAATCAAACTCCAGGAGGTTGAAGGACTTAAATGTGAAAGTCAAAACCCTACAACTTTAGGAGACCGTGCTGGTTACCTTTGTGATCCTGGGGTAAGGAATAACTTCTTAAACAGAACACAAAAGCACAAACAAAAGGGTGACAGTGATAAGTCTGACCACATTAAGATTAAAAATTTATGTTCATCCAAGGACACCCGAGAGGGAAAAGACAAACTGGAGACTGGGAGATATTCATAACATATATTATGGACAAAAGAGTAGTATTCAGAATCTATAAAGAATTCCCACGAGTCCAAATGAGAAAGATAAATAACTAGAAAGAGCAATGGTCAAAAGACATTTCAGAGAAGAGAAAACCTAAGTTGCCTGTAAACAAACGAGAAGAATGTCTAACTTGAGTTTTCAGGGAAGTTAATCTTAAAAGTACAATGAGAGTTAACACAAAAGTTTGCACCTCAATACAATAGCAACTGAATTCGTAATAGCCCCAAACTGGAGACAACCCGGATTCTCCTAAAACTGGTGAATGGTCAAAGAAACGGGTCCATCCAGACCTTGAAGAGCTGCTTCTTTTAGCCATAAAACAGACGACCTGTGACCCATGCAAGAACCTGGGTGGATCTCAGGGGTGTTGTGCTGAATGAAGAAAGCAAATCCCAAAGGGTTGCACATTGGATGATTCTATCTACAGCATTCTTGAAATGAGACGAATTGTAGACGAATTGTGGAAATGGATAATAGACGCTCAGCTGTCAGGAGTGAGGGATGCGGTGGGAGATCGGTGGGTGTGGTTGTTTTCGGCAACATGGGATCCCTGTGATGGTGGGAGTGTTCTGGATCCTTTCTGTGGTGGTGGATACACAAACCAACGTGTGATAAAACTGCACAGAACGAAGTGCACATACACACACCCGAGAACAGGTGACCTGAGCAGCATCAGTGGGTGTGTCTGTGCCCGTGTCCAGGCTGTGACACTGCACTGACATTTTGCAGGTACTGCCATTGGGGGGGCTTAGGGTGTCTCTCTGTGTTGTTTCTAACAGCTGCATGTGAATCTACAATGATCACAAAATAAAAAGTGAAATTAAAAAATAATGCATGAACGGCATTTCATACCTACCAGAGTGACAAAATTTAAGAAGTTGGACAAAAAGTGTGGGCAGGGCTGTGGGGCAGTGTGAACTTTCACCCTCGGGTGGGTCTGGACATCCATGTGTCTGGACCCTCTCGCTGTCCTCCAGACAATAGCACGATGGTCAGTGGAAGCTGATGCTGGGACCAGAACACCCACTCAAGCTCTAGGACCAGCTGCATTTTAGTGGAGCCGGTGCAAAAGAAAATGTAGAGCCCCTTACCCAGAAATGAAGAATGCAAGATGGAGACAGCAGAGCTTTGAGGCAGTACAGGTCCTCGTAGGCAATGGTCCCCTGTGTGACCAGCCAGTTTCCATGCCGCAAGCCGGCCTTCCCAGGCGCACACCTTAGAGGAGCCCCGGGATGTGGGCCCCGGGATCCACACAGGGGTGCTCGGGGGAGCACGGTTGGCAACAGCTCAGATACGGGCGGGTGAGCTGGGGGCACAGACATGCCCTGAAAGGCCGAGGGATGAATCAGCTACCTGGGATGGGGTTCGGGCCATGATACCACAAACACGGTGTCTTGGCCTATTGAATAGTTTAAGCTAAAGGAGTTTGAGAAAATGGCAGAAGCATGAAGGTCCCTCTGAGCTTCCCCCACCTCTCTCCCCTGAAGCAGGTCACAGAGCCTTCAGGTGAGAGGTGCCGTCTGCACACCCAGAGGAAAAGAACATCTGCATCTTCACACATGGAGGGAACCAAGAAGAGTCCCGATAAGCGGGCCTTGCTGACCCCCCCCCAGTTACTATATCACTCATCCTCCCCGAGCCCCGCCGTCCTCCACGACTGCCCGCTCTGCGCCACACCCAGCATCACGTGCTCAGGTCTGTTTCTTTGGGTCCTCGTGTCCTTATGGAGGCGCCCGTGTCACATGAAATTTGTTTATTTATTTATTTTTGGCTGTGTTGGGTCTTTGTTGCGGTGTGCAGGCTTCTCATTGCGGTGGCTTCTCTTGTTGCGGAGCACGGGCTCTAGGCACGCGGGCTTCAGTAGTCGTGGCACATGGGCTCAGTAGTTGTTGTGCGTGGGCTCAGTAGTTGTGCCTCACGGGCTCAGTAGTCTTGGCTCATGGGCTCAGTAGGTGTGGCATGCGGGCTCAGTAGTTGTGGTTCGTGGGCACAGTAGTTGTGGCTCATGGGCTCAGTAGTTGTGGCACATGGGCACAGTAGTTGTGGCTTGTGGGCTCACTAGTGTGGCTCGCGGGCTCTAGAGCACAGGCTCAGTAGTTGTGGTGCACGGGCTTAGTTGCTCTGTGGCATGTGGGACCTTCCCGGACCAGGGCTCGAACCCGTGTCCCCTGCACTGGCAGGCAGATTCTTAACCACTGTGCCACCAGGGAAGTCCCATGTGAAACTTATATTAAATAAATCTGCATGCTTTTCTCCTACTAATCTCTTTTTGTCGGTGTAATTTTCAGACCCAGACAGGGGCCCTGAGACAGTGGAGGAAAACTCTTTTCTCCTCTACACTTATAACCACATTGAAGTACCTGAGAAACAAAATACTGACTGAAAAGAAGTCCCTAAAGGAACTACACTGTTGGTGGGAATGTAAATTGATACAGCCACTATGGAGAACAGTATGGAGGTTCCTTAAAAAACTAAAAATAGAACTATCATATGACCCAGCAATCCCACTCCTGGGCATATACCCTGAGAAAACCATAATTCAAAGAGTCATGTACCCCAATGTTCATTTCAGCACTATTTACAATAGCCAGGACATGGAAGCAACCTAAGTGTCCATCGACAGATGAATGGATAAAGAAGATGTGGCACATATATACAATGGAATATTACTCAGCCATAAAAAGAAATGAAACTGAGTTATCTGTAGTGAGGTGGATGGACCTAGAGACTGTCATACTGAGTGAAGTGACTCAGACACAGAAAGACAAATAGATCATATGATATCACTTACAGGTAGAATCTAAAACAATGATACAAATGAACTTATTTACAAAAGAGAAATAGACTCACAGGCACAGAAAACAAACTTATGGTTACCAAAGGGGATAGTGGGGGTAGGGGAATAAACTAGGAGTTTGGGATTAACATATACACACTACACTACTCTATATAAAACAGATAAACAAGGACCCACTGTATAGCATATGGAACTATATTCAATATCTTAACCTATAATGGAAAAGAATCTGAAAAAAAGAATATATATATGTTATATATATATGTATGTATATATATATATATATATATATATATATATATATATATAAAAGTTATGTGTATATAACGGAATCACTTTGTTGTACACCAGAAACTAACACAACATTGTAAATCAGCTATACTTCAATTAAAAGAAAGTCCCCGAAGAATACATACAACAAAGGCTACCTATAGCAAGTTAAGAAAACCCTACAAAGCTGAACTATGTATATTGTTTAGAGAAACAAACACATGTGGTAAAACTGTTAAGAAAAACGAGGGAATGATGGGGCAGAACCCAGGAGAGTGGTCCCTCTGGAGGGATCAAGTGGGCGGGGCTGAGGGGGATGGTGGGAGGGCCATCAGGGCGAGGGGGTGGCCTTTATTATAAATGGGCCTATGGATAGATGGGTTTTGTTGAACCAGTATTTTTCATACATTCCTCATACTTTGTATTTTTATTTATTAAATATTAATTTAGGCAAGTTGGCACTATTTTATGGGGGAAAACGAACAGTTCATTTATGGTAGGAAATTTCCAGACCTTTCTGCACTTCTACAAGCTTCTAGATGTCTCGTCTACTTTTAGCAGGTAGCGGGGCTGCTGACTTACACGCGTCCTCTGCTCAGATGTGCGAAGATGCGCAGTTCTTTTCCGGCTCCTCGTCCACCCCGACCCTCTGGGTGGTGAGGGGCGGTCGGGGGTCCTCGGTGTCTACAGATTTCAGTGGTCTTTTCCAGGCGACTCCTTCTCTTTGGGAAATGTCGGTCTCCCAGCTGCCCCCTCCTGCCCCTGGTCCTCCGGGCGTGGCATCTGGGGTGTGGCGTGGGTGCAGAGAGGGAGGCGTGTCGACTCTGGCCCCTCTTGCTGTCCCCCTGAGCCCTCTGGTGTTGCCCGGCCCCAGGGCCGCCGGCTGCCATGAAGCTGGGGCGGGGAGGACTTCTGGTTCCTCTTGGTGCAGCAGCTGCTGGGGGTCCCCCTGCTGACCCGGCCCCCAGGGTCCTGGAGCACAGGGGCGGCTCTGGGTCTTAGCTGCATCTCCATCAAGCCTGAGGAGCCCCTTCAGCAGGTCCTCTTCGCCGGCACCACGGCAGCCCCCGGCTCAGGCCCAATGCTCTGCCCTCGGTGGCCTTGCTCTCCCGGTGCACGAGGGCACCCTCCCTCCTTGCACAGGAGCGGAGCTCTAAGTAGGTGGCCCCGCCTCATCCCGCGGCTGCCGCAGCCCGCGTGGCCTGGACCCGCCCCGCACGCCCCTCCTGGTTCCAGCTTCCGTGTCTCTGTGAGGCTTCCCCTCAGGACCAGGCGTGGGAGGAGCAGCCCCGCATGTCCGACCCTCGTCTGTCTCCCCAGCCCCTGCTGCCCCTGCATCTGTCCAGTCAGTGGGCGGGCCTACCGTCTCTGGCCTAGAGTGACATTTGTCCATCTCCTCCCTCCCTGGGAGGACCCAGAAGGTGTATTTCCCAGCACGCAGTCTTGAGCGTTTAAGGATTAACAGGGGAACCTGTCCAAGGACACGTATGCCTGAGTTTCTAGCAAATGAGCCCATTTCAAGCTACTACTGAGAAGCTCTAGAGAAGGTCCGTCCCACGTAGAAAGTGGGACAACCACCCAGATGCCTGGTTATCGCCTTCGATCTTTGCGCGAGGCCTGTCGGGGAATGAGACCCCAGAATTTAGCCTCGTAATGAGGAGTCCTTTTCCCTCCCGCGGGTGATTTGAACTTCACTTTACACCAAGAATCACAGCAAACTCCAGACAATTCGGAAGCTGAATGTAAGAAAATTAAAGGGTAGAGCAACTAGAAGAATAGAGTTAGATATTTATCAACCATCTGGAGGAGCAAGGACAGAGTAAATTTAGAGGTGGTAGAGGTCATGAGGAAAATAATGGGCAGGTTTGACGGTATGAAATTAATTTTTAAATGAAATTAAATTTCTATTTAATTAATATTTTAAAATTATAAATTTAAATTCATTTAAATTACAGAATTAAATTTTAGTTACACTTTAATTAATATTTGTTTAAATGTGAATCCAATTTTATTTATTTTTTTAACATCTTTATCGGAGTATAATTGCTTTACGAATCCAATTTTAATTAATTTAATCTTTAAATTAAACTCACTTTAACCTAACTGGCTGTTGGTGAAATTGGTTGCAGTCAAATTGGATTTCGAGTGACTTGGTTTAGCAGAGGCTGGCCAGATCCTCCTGTGGCGGCGTGGCGGTGGGGACACAGAGGAGAAGGATTTGAGTGACGAGGGAAAGTCAGCGCTGATGACTGATTAGACAGGGCCGGCTGGTAGGTGCAGGTATCAAGGATGGATCTGAGGATTTGAGCCCAGGTAGCCGGGAGGTAGTGGGACTAATGAACCCAGATAGGGGCGGGGTGGCGGAGCAGGCGTGGCTACTCCGCTAAAATCACTATTGGTCGCCGGTTCTCAGAATCACCTGGTGGGGGGTGATTAACATACCGATCGAGCGCTGGCCCATCTCCAGAGGTGCTCATTCGGTAGGTTTGGGCCGGGGCTTGAGAATTTGCAGGTCTAACAGGTTCTCCGGTGACGCTGAGGCTGCTGACCAGGGACCTGGCTTTGAGAATCACCCTCTGGTCTTTGGGGTAGAGGAGGTGGGTGGAACCCGGCAGCATTGTTACGGTGGCACCGGAGCCCTGGAGAGAGATCAGGACCAGAGATGAGGATAAAAATTCCTCCCATTTACTGCACAGCTTCCCACTGGCGTGCCAGCAGTGGGGTGAGGGCCTGAATTAGTCATCAGCCCCTAGGGTGGGGCTGGGCAGGGGCTGGAGAGGCCAGAGCCCTGCGGCCAATTCTTTCTGAACACAGTCACCTCCACTTACCCCGGCTTGCGTACACATAGTTTTTCTTACGTAAGCAGTGGAACGAAGAAACTGTAAAACATGGGAAAGCTCTGCTTTACCGAGTGCTCATGCCGGGGCAGGCTGAGCAGGATGTCCCCAGGAGCGAGATGCTATTATTATCCAGATTGAAGAGAGGAGAAAATGGAGGTTTAGAGGGCTTAAACCACTTTCATGGCTGGCGTCAATGTCACACGGTTGGCGTCAATGTCACACGGTTGGCGTCAATGTCACACGGTTGGTTAGCAACTGGCAGATGCAGAATTAAAGCCCTGTCCGGCCCATTTCCAGACTTGGAGACTCTAATCATTATGCCTCTTCCAGGATTTGGATATTATCTGCATGGCGGTGACA
Source organism: Balaenoptera musculus (assembly GCF_009873245.2). Taxonomy (NCBI): domain Eukaryota; kingdom Metazoa; phylum Chordata; class Mammalia; order Artiodactyla; family Balaenopteridae; genus Balaenoptera; species Balaenoptera musculus. The sequence goes on from NC_045790.1 coordinate 2,747,785, forward strand.
TTTATTTTTATTTTTTTAAATTTATTTTTATTTTATTTATTTTTGCCTGCGTTGGGTCTTCGTTGCTGCGTACGGGCTTTCTCTAGTTGTGGTGAGCGGGGGCTACTCTTCATTGTGGTGCGCGGGCTTCTCATTGCGGTGGCTTCTCTTGTTCCAGAGCACGGGCTCTAGGCACGCAGGTTTCAGTAGTTGTGGTGCACGGGCTCAGTAGTTGTGGCTCACGGGCTCTAGAGTGCAGGCTCAGTAGTTGTGGCACCTGGGCTTAGTTGCTCTGCAGCATGTGGGATCTTCCCGGACCAGGGCTCGAACCTGTGTCCCCTGCATTGGCAGGCGGATTCTTAACCACTGTGCCACCAGGGAAGCCCCACAGGTGACATTTAAAGCAATGAGATTGGAGGAAACCACCGAGAAGAGAGTTTATAGAGACTGTCCAAGCACATCACCTTGGGAACCTCCACATTCAGGGGATGAGGGGAAGAGGCTGAGCCCTAGGGGAGGCCATGGAAATGAAAGGAGACGGAGGCACCAAGAGAAGGAGTTTCAGTAGTGCCACATGCCTTGGAGCTGTCCAGAAAGAAAAAGACGAAGAGGAGGCCCCTGAATTTTCAGCTGAGGTCACTGTTGATCCTTTAAAGGAACTGCTTCACCAGAGAAGTGAAGATTAGCATTGGGAGCGTTTCAGTTATCTGTTGCTAATTAGCAAACAACCTTACAGTGTTTTAAAAATTAGCATCAGTTTTGCGTTTCTGTAGGTTGATGAGGCTCCGCTCGCTGGTGGTTCTCCAGCTGCATACGTGTCGGCTGGGGCCCTGAGAGGCTCAGTGAGGCAGGAACATTCCCACATGGCCCCTCTCACCCTGGCAGTTGGTGCTGGCTGCTGGCGGGTGCTCAGCTGGGGCTGGTGACCCAGGACCCTGGTTTTCCTCCCCACAGGTAGTTTCTCCACAAGACCTGGGCTTCTCATGGGGCAGCGGGATTCTGGGAAGATGGGTCCCAAGCACATAAAGTCAAAGCTGTACATCTCTTAAACCTCTGAAGTTACATAATATCATTTCAACAATATTGTGTTAGTAAAAGCAAGACACACGTCCGACCCAGATTCAAGGAGGTGGGGAAATAGACTCCACCTCCCCTGGGGAGGAGTGACCAAGATTTGAGGCCGTTTTAAATCGCCCAGAGGGTGAGTGATGAGAATGTGGGTTACTTACCTTTCAAGAGCTATTGCAACGAAGGGCGGTTGTTTCAGAGCCCAGAGGTTTTAGGGAGGGGCCTTTGTAGGGTACAGGTTACTCATCTCATGGGGTGCTGTTCACCAACATTACCACACATGTACAGCTTACAACTGTGACATTTGTTACCTCACAGTTTCTGTGGATCAAGAGTCCAGGCTTGGCCGAGCTGGGTGCCCTGTGTCACGGCCTCACAAAGCTGTGGTCAAAGTATCAGCTGGGGTTGCAGTCTCATCTGATGCTCCAGAGGGGCGGGGAGGGGGAGAGGATTTATTTCCAGGATTTTGTGGCTTTGAGCAGCTTTCGATTCCTTGTGGGCTGTTGGACCAAGGAGCACGGTTTTGAAGGCCACTGGCTGGAGGCCACTGTGAGCTCCTTGCCACCCGAGACTTCCCAATGTGGCAGCTCAAAGCCAGCAAGAGAGAGAGTCCTCCCAAGACAGGCACAATGTCCCTTAATCACATCCACACAATCACGTACATTCTGTCGCCTTTGCCGTATTCTAGTTGTTACGAAGCAAGTCACAGGTCACACCTGCACACGAGGTCCTGAATACCAGGAGGTGGGGATTCCAGGGACCGTCCCTGCCACAAAAGACTTGCACTTGCTTCTAGGCTGGAAGGCAGTGGCCAATGTAGAAGGAAAATCCATCTTTAGAGACAGGCCAGGGGTGACTGGTGGACAGGGGCCAAGGTCACACGTAAGTTAGATTTGGAGAGGAGGACTTCTTTTATTTTGAATATATAGGAAGAGGGAAGGAATTGGAGAAGATAAAAGAAGTTTTAAAGTGTAAAGGGGGACGTTTCCAAGAAAGCTCACATGGTGGGCCTCCACCTTCCTGGTCAACAGGAGGTGAGGCTATTTACTGGGTCTGAGAGTTGAGTGGGGATTCATGTTTTGAGGAAAGTAGAAAGTATTTGAAACAGGTGCTGTGCTGAATGTCATCAAGGTTGATCAGAAGTGAGAAAAAGGAGAGAAAAGGATCTTGATCAGCACACAGGGTCAGTTTAGGTGAACATGCAGATTTAGAACTGTCAGCCAACAGTGGTTGGGCCATTGTTAAAATGGTTGGTTATGGGATTTAAGCCACTTCAGGAGGCAAATGAGGTCAACAGCAAGTAAAAAATGGTAAGAACAGAGAGTATAAAGGGCAAGAGATTCCCATGAAGGCAAATAGTAGGTTAAATGACTAGGGGAATGATGTAAAGAGAATTTTTATTCTTAATTCTTAATCTCATTTGAATTTCCAGCGAAACGTGAAGCTCCCTCTTCGTGAAATACCCCCTTCCTTGGCTCCTGTAAGACACCCTCTCCTGCTTCCCTGAAGCCCTGATCTCTTCCTCCTCAGGGTTCCTCCTTAGGCCTGCCCCTCTTCCCTCCTCTCAGGGCCATTTCATCGCCTCCTGTGGATTTAATTACTCTCGAAAGGCTGCCAACTTCCCAAAGGTGTATTTCTAGCACAGATTTTCTCATTAGTTTCAGCCCAGGAGCCCACATGTGCCACAGGCACTAAAGCTGGACATTTCACACACAGAAAGCATCCTTTCTCTCCCTCCCCTTCCCCGATGTTTCCTATGTTGGGGAAGGGCACCCACACAGATTCTTTGCTCAACTAGGAAACCCAGTGTCATCCTTGACATGACCTTTTCTTCACCCCATCCCATCCCATCTGTAACACTGGACCACTTTTCTCCCTTCACTATGGCCACTCTCCCACCCCAGCTACCAACACATTTGGTCAGATCACCCCCTCAGGCTCCTACACTGCCTCACTACTTCTAGTATTGATCCTCTACAATCTGTTTTCTTCCTTGTAGCCAAAGGGACCTTGCAAAATGCAAATCTCATTATGTCAATACCCCCTACCCTGACATACACACACCATTTATAATCCTTCACTGACTTCCTATGGCCCATAGAATAAATAATAAAGGATAAGATTTACCAGGAACTTATTATTTGTGCTGGGCACAGGGATTCACATTACTTGTTACAGAACAAATCCCTTAGCAGGATAATTCAGCACCTTCATTATCTGGTCCCAGTGTAACCCTCCAGCCTCCTTGTCTACACCGCCCTCTCCACCTGGCTCATCCCAACTCACCCTTTAGGAACCAGTTCAGAGGCTGATAGCACCTCCAGGAAGCCTCCTGCATCCTGGCTTCAATCTCTGTTATGGGACATGAACCCAGCACCACCTTCTATAGTATTAACCTTCTCGTTCGTGTCCACCGCTCCTCTGTCTCATTAGTTATCCTACCTGCAATATCTTTCAGGGGGCCTGGTTCATAGTCATTTCTCAATAAATATTTGTTGAACGAATGAATGGATCTTGGAGTTAAGACAATTCCAAACATTGGGAGCTGTCAGGAGTGTTACCCTTGGGTATACTCACACTGGCGTGGGTGGTAACCTTGAGTGCCTTCCTCCAGACCCAACCCTGCTAAACCCTAGGAAGGGAGGAAACCCAGCAAGCGTATGCCCTTGTATGGATATACCACATTTTGTTTATCCATTAAGCCGGTAAATTTGGGCATGCAGCCATAGAAACCTGGAGCACAATAGGGGTCAAAGATGGGAGGAATTAAGAGTGCTACCTTCTATGTTCTAATGGTTGAACTGTAGTGCACTACAGTGCATTTTATCATGGTCTGATAGGCATGAGGTTTTGCGCTAAAGCTATCATGTTCTTCCAGGAAAATCCTGTGGTACACAGTGTTACATTATTTTGCATATGTTTTATTTTTATAACATGAATCCTACATTGAAATATGCATATTTTAAGTAGATAAAATAAGAGTTAATTCAATGTATAACAAATTGTAATCGAGTATTGTGTAAATATATTGATATATTTCCTGGCCTGTTACCTAAAACTGGATTTAGGCCCAAAGTCATAAGCGACGAGGATATTTATTAATACTATTTTAAGGAAAAAAATAAATCTAACCAATATCCAAAGCATTATCTAATTCAATGTGGAAAAACCTGGATTCCCAATAGTTAATCACATATACACCTCGGGACTGTAATCGCCTGCAGAGAGGCCATCCCAGTCCTTCCAATATAAAGGGGTCCTCTGCACCCTTTTGTTTCTTAAGAGCACCTGGACACACCGATTCTTATTTGTTTACTATTTGTTCATGGTCTCACTCTCCCACGAGAATCTGTTCTAAGTTCTGTGTCTTTGCCACTCACCCCTATGTCCTAGAACCCAGCACCATGCCTGATCATGGCAGGAGCCCAGGACTGAAGACCCAAGGAGAACACGAAACAGTGAAGGTGGTTGTGTGCTCGGGATGAGTAGTGTGAGATGCAGAGCTTCCTTCAACATTGGCTTAGTATTTCAGCATGAAAATATCTTTAAAGTGAACTGCAATTACGGACGCACATTCCAAAGGAAAGGCCTGCCGTTCTGCTTCCTGCCGACGTTGGTCGGCTTGCGAACTCCAGTTCTCACCCGGGTAGCATCACTCAGAGAAGTGTGAGAAATCCAGTACCTTCCCGCATGGAATTCTGTTCCCTCACAGCCGAACGAGACTCAGCATCACCCCTTCTGGGAGCACATGGAGCTTGTCATGCTTCTCAGTTGACGCCCAATCTCGTGCCTTCCTGCCCCCCTTCACCTACTTGTCTGCCACCATCACTTCAGCCCTGATGCATGCCAGTAAAGCAGGGCTATTTTCAGAGTCCTACTTTAGCCTCAAAAATTAGTCTGAGTTCCTACACAGCCCTAGCAGTACTGTAATTTAATAAACGACATCGATTACCGCCTATGTTATGTGTCTCGGTACAACCACGGATTTCATACAGCAATGCTGTGAGTTCACCTCCATGTCTATGATGAAATCTTGAGCCACTATCCCACATAGTAGAGTGCAGGTGGCAGATGGAAGGTTCCACAACTGCCGGGCTAGAGGGTTCAGGTAGCCTTGTGAGTGGGCTGCCCCTGGTAGAAGGCCCTCAGCATGTGCTCTCATCCTGGCGTTCACCTTTCTAAACCCCAGAGAGCCGGAAAGCCAGAACCAGAATTTTCCCGACTCCCTTGCAGCTAGGGTTCTGGATGTGAACACACTCCAGCGTGAGACCCACCGTGGAAGGTGAAGAGGAGCAGAGGTCCTCTCTGTGCTGCTGAGGCGGCTGCCAAGCTGGGTCAGGGAGGCGCGGAGGTTTACGGCTGGACTCAGCATCCCAGTGTGTAGCCTTCAGTCCAGTGAGGATGGGAGGCGTCCGTGACGGGAGTGGAGGTGACAAGAGGATCAGCCTCTGGTCTCTGAATCTCACCTATGGAGGTAAGTCTGGTAGCAGCTCTCCAGCTACTCCTGCACTCGGCTGTGATTTTGTAGGTGCCCAGTATCCTGTATGAAATCCCATTCTGCTTGAAAACCTATTCTGCGACTGTTAAAACCCCACTGAGGACTCAGTCAGGCTACTGAGCTGGACTCTCCGTGGCTGCTTTGGGCTCTCTGTGGGGAAATAGGAAGCTTGACACATAATAAACATTTATTAAATGCACTGCTTGTCCAACATGAAAGAGCTTCATTGAAAGATTAAGTAATATGTCCTACATTAAGCAACTTACAGTATTTTAAAATCTCTAAGTACTCCAATTTCTCAAAATATAAGACACACATGGGGGATACAAGATGATGAAAACCTAGTTCTTTTTTTAAAAATAAATTTATTTATTTTTTATTTATTTTAATTTTATTTTTGGCTGTGTTGGGTCTTTGTTGCTGCATGTGGGCTTTAGTTGCGGCGAGCAGGGGCTACACTTTGTTGTGGTGCACAGGCTTCTCATTGTGGTGGCTTCTCTTTTTTTTTTAATTTTAATTTAATTTTTTTATACAGCAGATTCTTATTAGTTATCCATTTTATAGATATTAGTGTGTATTTGTCAATCCCAATCTCCCAGTTCATCACACCTGCGGTGGCTTCTCTTGTTGTGGAGCACGGGCTCTAGGCGCGTGGGCTTCAGTAGTTGTGGCATGTGGGCTCAGTAGTTGTGGCTCGCGGGCTCTAGAGCACAGGCTCAGTAGCTGTGGCACATGGGTTTAGTCGCTCTGCGGCATGTGGGATCTTCCCGGACCAGGGATCGAACCCATGTCCCCTGCATTGGCAGGTGGATTCTTAACCACTGAACCACCAGAGAAGCCCGAAAACCTAGTTCTTAATGAGGTTGGTGGTCTCCAGAGGCGGGGGGTAGGTGAAATGGGTGGAGGGGGTCAAAAGGTACAAACTTCCAGTTATAAAGTAACTAAGTCCTGGGATGTAATGCACAGCATGGTATCTACAGTTAATAAACTGTGCTGCATATTTGAAAGTTGCTGAGAGAGTACACCTTAAAAGTTCTCATCACTAGAAACAAATTCTGTAACTGTGAGGTGATGGATGTTAGCTACACTTACTGCAGCCACCATTTCATGGTGTATATGAACAGTGAATCATTAGGGTGTACACCTGAAACTAACACAATGTTCCACCTGAATTATACCCGAATGTTCTACCTGTCAATTATAGCTGAATTTTAAAAAATGTGGGGACTTCCCTGGTGGTCCAGTGGTTAAGACACTGAGCTGCCAGTGCAGAGGGCATGGGTTTGATCCCTGGTCAGGTAACTAAGATCCCACATGCTGCATGGCTAAGAAAGAAAAAAAAAAAAAAAAGCTTATTCAATAATAAAGCTGTTTAAAAAAAAAATTGGTTTAAAAGAAAATAAATAAAAAATGTGAAAAAAGCTTAGTTCTTACCCCAAGTGAGAGGGATACAAGGCATACGGCTCCTCATGTCATCTTAAAGGTACCAGCTCAGCACCAAGAGACGACATCTGCAGTTACTTACATCTGTCCCTGGAAGAGGACCAGATATCCCCAACCCCGCAGACTTTGGACTTGGCCACGTAATGTGCTTTGGTCAACGGCATGTGCGAGAATCAGATGTGCATCACCTCCAAGAAGAAGATGCAGAGTCACTGTGAGATTCCACCAGTCTGCTCGGGTCCCAGAATGGGAGAACGCACAGCCTGCACATGACAAGAGTAAAATGCCTTCACTGTAAGCCAGAGATTTGGGGGTTGTTTGCTACTGCCCAGAAATAGATTAATACCCTGGAAGAGAAGAATTTCGTTTTACTGGCAGATCTTGAGTACGTATTCTCGGAGGGGGTGCGATGTCAGGTTTCCTTGGAGGTGTAAGTAGGATTTCAGGGGACAGAGAAGGAAGCAGGCAGGGTGAACGTTTATATCCAAAGAGCCAGATGTGGGAAAATGCAGGTGGATTGGGGAAGAGGGCAGAGAACAACGAGTAACCGGATAGATCTAGAATCTCTGGTGCGAATGAAGGGGAGCGGAAGATTCTTTCAACCACGTTCAGAGGGACTTGAACATCACAGTCAGGGGTCAACGCTTCTCAAAGTGGACAGGGAAAACCATCTCTGCAGGAGAGAGCAGTCAGGAGATAGCCCGAGATTTAGGAACAGTTACGAGCTGAAGGAAATGGGCCAAATCAGAGGTAATATTGGAAGAGATAAGAGAGGAAAATTGGGATCAAAGATGGAGCCTTGGAAAGTTTTTCTGAAATCAGTAAAGGAAAACAACAAACTGATAATGAGAACTTTGGAGGTGGGGTGAGTTCACACCAGACAGCCCTGATCCCAGTGAAGGGGGTAGATTGTGGAAAGTGAGGGGTGGGAGTGGGTGGAATAGCCTTGGTGGGGGGGAGGGGACGGCCACGGCCACAGAGGAGGGAACAGCTTCAGAGGCATCACGTGACTTGTCACCAGGATGGTTTAAAGTACATGGACCAGCAAGTACAGTACCTAGAAATCTGCCTGGCACACAGTTCTCAAACCCTCTTTGGTTTTCCTTTATGTAATTTACCAGGTCCTTGAATATGGACTCTTTTCAGGCCGGAGCCCACAGGCCATTATGTCCTCTCTCCAAGGCCACCACTTTCCATCTGTGCCCTGGCAGGTGCCGCCCACGCCAGAAAACCCCACCGTGCACTCTTCATGGTTCACAGGCTGGCCTCCCCCCATCGACCCCCTTCTCAGAGTCAGTGCTGTCAGTTTGGGGTAAATTTCATGCACAGTCTAATCTCAGCCCTTTACAGGCTTGTTGACTCACGTGGCTTTTTGCAATTCTAGTCACAGGATTAGACACTGGAGAAGTGGCAAACTTGGTTTGCAAGTAGATGCTGCATCAAAGATGTACCTCAAATCCAACAGAATAAATGAAGCCAGCACGAATCTCCTGCTTGGCACTGAGTGGGGCTGGCAGGGATTCCTCCCGGGCACTGCATAGAGGAGCAAGTGAACAGCGGCCCCGACGCAGCTCCGGGAGTTCTAAGCTGCAGAGTCGAGCCAATTCAGCTGCTAACCCGACAAAAACTTGGTGTGAATATACATGTATATGCTACGTTTCTATGAGAGCACAGACGACACGTCTATAAATAGTCAGCTGAAGCTGGCAGTGACAACAGAAGCTCTGTACTTGCTTGGCTTACTAAACTGCACAGAAAGAGGGAACGCCGTGTGAGCCCTGCTCCTGGAGGGGTGTGTACTCAGCCCACCGTGGAGGGAGTCTGCTGAGAACGTGACGTCAGACGCCGGGGCCAGCTCTCGGCCGTGTTCTGGGCTAGTTCAGTGTGACGCCTTCAAGGAGGGCTTTGAGCTCAGGCAGGAAGGAGGAAGAGTTTCTCTAAGCTGGTCTAGGTTAGAGAAAAGCCCAGTAAATACCCAGGTGCTGGCGAGGTAGGGGTGGGGGGAGTCCAGGGGCACCAACACTCACAATGCGTGTGACGTTCACGTGTGTCACATGGATGCACAGACAGCTCTGCATCCGGTACGTGCGCTTTTGAGAACTCAGAGTTTCAGGCACTGGGCTAAACCTTCCGGTGATTATAAGTTATATATAATCTGATTACAATTTAAGGTAACATTTTTTGACGTCTGTACCCTCTAAGGAATAGTTTATTCAACATGCATCTTGAGTATCTCCCAAGTTCCAGGCACCGTGCTTCGTGCCAGGCACAGAAAGATGAGTAAACCAGGGTTCCGGTCTTGGGGCGCCTGCGATCCAGTGAGTGTGACAAATAAAGACGAGGATTCTGCAGGGCTGCTGAGTGCTGTAACATTGGAATATACAAAGTCTTTGGGACTCACAGCAAGTTGCGCCAGTTCCTTTTGCTGGATGATAATAAATTAGCCCAGGACTTAGCGGCATAAGGCAACCATTGCATTATTCTCCCAGATCCGGCGGGTTAGGGATTTGGAGGGGCACGGAGAATGGAGGAGATGGTTGCCTGTTTTCCACCGTGTCTGGGGCCCCACCTGGAAACAGGACGACCAGGTCTGCCTGCCAGGTGTGTACACGTGGCCTCTGCAAGGAGCCAGGCTTCCTCACAGCTCCAAGGGGATGAGTTCCAGCCAACAGGGTGGAAGCCACATTGCCTTTCAGGGCCCAGCCTCATAAGACACCAGTGTCTCTCCTGCCACATACTCTGTTGGATGAAGCCCCCCCTCAGAAGCAAGAGGAGGGACGTGGACCCAAACTCTCAGTGCGGGGAATGTCGAAGAATTCCGTGGCCATTTATAAAAACTGCTGTGAAGAGAGCACCTTCCTAGCTGGGGAGTCAGGGAAGGCTTCACAGAAGAGGTGATGCTTGGGCTGCATCCCGAGGAGTGGAAGTTTGCCAGGAGAAGTGGCGAGGGTGTGAAGAACAGCATCCCAGGCTCACACACCCATGGGGACACAGAGACAGGAGAAGGAGGAATCCGAGGGGGGGACCGTGCACAGATCAAGCGTCAGAGGAAAATCAGTCTCACTGCTCTCCCATTCCCTGGATACATCAAGTGTCTGAACTGCTAACTCAACTCAACCGTTGCTCACTGATCCTTAAACCAGGTACATCGTCTTGGGAAAGTGCCGTGGAGCAGGTGGGTTTCAAGTCGGGCTTGAAAGTGAAGGGACAGCCGTTCTTTAGCAAACACCGAGCACGTACTCCCTGTGGGCACCAAGGACAGGGCCGTTTCCACTCACTCAATCCTCACCACCACCCTGCAAGGCGACTCCTGTTACTACCTCGCTGACAGATGGGGAAGCTGAGGTCCAGAGAGGTGGGGTTACCTGCTCAGCTGGCCAGGGGCACACCTAGGATTCAAAGAAGGTAGCCTGACCACAGAGTCTGGACATCTGACCCCTGCACGGGGCCACCCCTCAGACAGCTGGGGCAGAACAGAGGCTGAAACTGAAGGCCACCCTGGGAGCTTGAACTTGATCTGTGTGGAGACCAGGAGACATTTAGGGCCACCTGAGACGGCAAGGAATGTGATCTAAACTGTGCGCACACAGCTCGCACGGCTGGTTCTCGGCTGATGCAGATAAGACAAGTCTCTTGCTTCCCTATTCAGTGTTCTTCACTGTTCCCTAAAGCTCGCGTGCCCGGAGAGAGTACTTTCTGGTCCAGCACCTCTTCTGATCTCTCCAAGGACGATGTAAGAGTCTAGACTCTTGAAGAAACCAGCAATGGGGCTACCCCACGGGGTCACGTGCAGGGTCTCCCAGGCGAGGTCTTAACCTACATGGGATGTTTTAAGGCTAATCTAGAACAAGGCCAAGCGTATTCTGTGGTTTGACTCGCAAAGATAAAATGCGATTTATTACAGCAGTTTAATTTCCCCATCAACTCGGCACTGTTTTTACCGCCCTGAGCTGTGGTGGACCTAAGGCTTTGCTGTGCCGTGTGGTGCCATTTAGATGCACACGCTGACATCAGGACAGACAGCGTCACAGGGGCAGAAGGTCTGAAGGAAAACACCACAATATTATCATCCCTCAGGTCCTTAGTACAGAACCTGAGATGCACAATGGTTAAGAAAGTGGCGGAGGTACACTGAGACCTCAGGAAGATGGTGGGAGGAGCTGGCAGCTCAATTTCAGGTTCCGGGGAAGTGCTTTTAAATGGACATTGCGCTAATCTCATCATCTTCTATAAAAAATTTAGACCGTTTACTTTGTGATGACTTTACAGGTTCACTGAGATATATTAGAAAGTGGTAGGAATAATAAAAACAACAAAAACCATAACTATCAAGCCCTTGGCTCAAAAATGTCCTCCAAGCAGACCCATGCAAAAAGACCAGGGCAGGTGAAGTGGATCATTTTGAAATTGAAGGTAGTTTAAAGGATCAAATCAACAGTTCTAGAATTGGTGTACAGAGTCTAAAGGCATGACCTGGGAGGGAAGTCAGGCTTGTTTTGGCAGGAGGTGTGCGATCACGGGGCTGGACCAAGCTGGGACCAGAGCTGTGTGCCCTCAATCTCATGAATCACCTCTGGTGAGCTTCAGTGGACACACACAATATGTAGTTTTGCTGCACAGCAAAGGAAACCATAAACAAAATGAAAAGACACCTATACACTGGGAGAAAACATTGGCAAATGATGAGACCGACAAGGGATTAATTTCTAAAATACACAAACAGCTTATACACCTCAATATCAAAACAAACAAACAAACAACACAATCAAAAAATGGTCAGAAGGTCTAAATAGCCATTTCTCCAAAGAAGACATACAGATGGCCAAGAGGCACATGAAAAGCTGCTCAACATCACTAATTATTAGAGAAATGGAAATCAAAACCGTAATGAGGTACCACCTCACACCGGTCAGAATGGCCATCATCAAAAAGTCTACAAATAATAAATGCTGGAGAGGGTGTGGAGAAAAGGGAACCCTCCTACACTGTTGGTGGGAATGTAAATTGGTGCAGCCACTATGGAGAACAGTACGGAGGTTCCTTAAAAAACTAAAAATAGAGCTACCATATGATCCAGGAATCCCACTGCTGGGCATATATCTGGAGAAAACCCTAATTCAAAAAGACACATGCACCCCAATGTTCACAGCAGCACTATTTACAATAGCCAAGACATGGAAACAACTTAAATGTCCATTGACAGATGAACGGATAAAGAAGATGTGGTACATATATACACAATGGAATACTACTCAGCCATATAAAAAGAATGAAATAGTGCCATTTGCAGCAACATGGATGAACCTAGAGATTATCATACTAAGTGAAGTAAGTCAGACAGAGAAAGACAAATATATGATATTGCTTATATGTGGAATCTAAAAAAAGAATACGAATGAATTATTTATAAAACAGAAACAGACTCACAGACTTGGAAAACAAACTTATGGTTACCAAAGGGGAAGGGGGGGGATAAATTGGGAATTTGGGTTTAGCAGATACACACTACTATATATAAAATAGATAAACAACAAGGACCTACTGCATAGCACAAGGAACTATGTTCAATATCTTGTAATAACCTATAATGGAAAAGGATCTGTAAAAGAATAAATATATATAACTGAATCACTTTGCTGTATATTTGAAACATTGTAAATCAATTATACTTCAATAAAAAAAAAGTCTACACAATTACTCAGCCTTAAAAAGGAAGAAAATTCTGATACATGCTGCAACATGGATGAACCTTGAAGACATAGGCCAAGTGAAATAAACCAATCATAAAAGGAAAAAACAAAACAAAATAAAAAAACCCAAAACACATATTTTTGGCGAGTTTTCTAAAAAGTGGTTAATTAAATAAATGACTCTAAAAACTACTCTTCCTGCATGGATGGAGGGATGGATGGATGGAGGGATGGATGGATGAAGGGATGGATGGATGGATTTCACTAAACGCCTTTCTCTCTAGTGAAATGACCTGCGTGGTCCCCTACCTGACGTCCTGTACCAAACTGCAGTGGCAGCAGAAACAGAGAAATCAAAGCACCTAGTACTGGTTTGTCAACCAGACCAACAGCCAGAAAAACGGCCTCCTTTTTCTCTTTCTTGAGCCCATTATACATGTTTTTTGGTGCAGAGTAAAAGTGAGCCAAGAATACCCATTTGTATGCCACAAGCCTTCTGCACAGACTGGACATTCACACACACTGTAGCCGTCTCTTGGGGAAGCTATGAGAATATTCGTGGATTTATAAGCTGTCATTTCAAAGACACAGTGGTGGGAAAATGGCTCTACAAGTATTAAAGCATTTTTGCTTTTGTGGCATTAAGGTGACATGAAAAGATCTCATATTCTCTTCTAGACTTGAATCTACTAAGTACTTATTTGGGTCTCTTATAGACACTGAAATTTTTCTTTAGAAAGTCTTTCTTGCTCACAAAGCTAGGGTGTCATTAGCAATGGAATATCAAAACTTCCACTTAGATGGGCCTAAAGTACACGTAAGAGAGAGTACTGAGTGTTCCTTTTTATTTGTAAGTTATCTTGATAACAAGGGTTGAAGAGGGTGTATCTCACGCCCAGGGCATTTAAATCATCGCTGTTCCCCAGTATTTACTCTACAAGGTTTTCATGCATATTAAAACTTGGCTACTAACATGGTTATTCCATGCTGAAACCATACATGGGATGTTTAGAAAGAGATGATTATTCAATAGGCTGAGTTTTGGGAAGGAGTTTGTTTTACCTTCCAGACTGAATTGCTTACAAGAAAGTGAGACTATTTTTGGATTCCTTTTTACTCTATGAATGTTAGCTCTATTGAAGCTCTTTGATTCTTCTACCTTGTTGCTTAGAAACATTTTATTAAATACTGTCAGTGCTTCAATCTGATTTAAAATGTTACTTTTCTCTGTCACTGAGGAATGAACTCGTGCTTTGCCATTTTTCCCAGTCACGGCCTTTTAAGTTATTTATAGTTGTTAATATGTTATTGACACAAGAATGCTAGGTCAGAGTGAGCCAATAGTTCTGGCCTTTCTATTTTAAGGGCATTGGTTGGGGGTTGGTCTGGAAAAGTTTGCGGCAGGCAGACACAGGAGTGATGGGGTGTCCTCAACATCCTTCATCTCTGACACTTCGAACCTAAGAGGTAGCAGGTATATTCATAAACCCCATTTCAGATTCTTTCCCAGCACGCCGCCTGGGCCCAACTGCCTATCATCTGCCTGAAATCCCACCACTGGTGATATTTCTTTGATGTTGTTTAAACAGTTATCAGATTCAAACTTACTTGGAGATTCACTGAATAGCTGTATGAGCATAAGGCCTGGAAGAAGTGTGGGCTGAGACAGGACTCTTGAAAGCAGGGGCATCAGGAAGGGGAGGGAGTGGGGGGACTCCGGGAAGAAGGGAAACTGACAAAACAAAGATCACCTCCCCCAACCCCCCCCCACCACCTCCGGCCCAAAACACGTTAATTTGGCCCAATTTCCTCAAAGAGCTACTTCACAAAAGAGTTAATTAGGCCAGTAACTCATGTTAAACCTGAACTGCTAGTCTGCAAAAACATCAAATTCTGCCTTTAAAAGTAAGACCCAATTCATACCTTCTGAATAATGAAACAACTATATTTCAAATTAACGTATCTGTATTCTGTCCACTAATAGAGAGGATTTTATGTGGCTTAGAATTGTTACCTTAAGACTGGAAGCTTATTTAAAACCAAGTGAAATAAAACTTCCCAAATGATCACTCCAATTAAATATGCACACACACTTCACCTGTATACGGTGGTCCCTGTACTTCATGCTTCCTGTTAGATAAAGGGCACTGCCAACTTACACAAACGACTTGACCATCCTGACTGAAGTACCTTGTGTAACAGGTAATTCTCACTGTTTCAGAATCTCTCATCCTCCGGGGTGATTAGCTTCAGTGTTACAACCCGAGACCTAAAATAACAGTAGCTATATCCAATACCAATGTTTTATAAGTAAAAAGCTTGTTACCACAACATATACAGTAGGTCAGACTTCCTGAAAGTTTCAAGTTTTATGGGTGAACTGACTAAGCTTAAGGAAGGATGCTTCGTTCATTTATGAGAGGCTTTCTAACGGAGAGCTGCTAATAGGGGCACAAGCTGGGAAGAAAATATTCAAATAGATTGTAATTTGATTATGCCAATATCACTTCTGAAGACAAAGAGATCTTAGCCATGATTCAGACAGAAAAAGCTAATAATAACTTAATGTGGAGTTATTATTTTTGCCCATAAGCATCTGGGTGGCTGAAGCAATCTGATTGTATGATTAGGCACAAGTCCAATCTGTAGAAATATTTTGGTCTAAAATAGTTACGTGGGAAACCATTGGAAATATGTCTCAGCTTCTGAGAGATTTCAACCTGGTGAATCAGTACATTTTTACCCTGATATTTCATTTTTTTTTTTTTAATTTATTTTTGGCTGTGTTGGGTCTTCGTTGCTGTGCGTGGGCTTTCTCTAGTTGCGGCGAGCGGGGGCTACTCTTCGTTGCGGTGCACGGGCTTCTCATTGCGGTGGCTTCTCTTGTTGTGGAGCACGGGCTTTAGGCACGCGGGCTTCAGTAGTTGTGGCACACGGGCTCAGGAGTTGTGGCCTGCGGGCTCTAGAGCGCAGGCTCAGTAGTTGTGGCGCACGGGCTTAGTTGCTCCGCGGCACGTGGGATCTTCCCGGACCAGGGCTCGAACCTGTGTCCCCTGCATTGGCAGGAGGATTCTTAACCACTGCGCCACCAAGGAAGCCCGATATTTCATTTTTATACTCCATTGGTAAACAGACACACAAAGAAACAAACAAACAAAAAAAGCATGTTCCCCAGAATTTTATATTAATGGCCAAAATCATGGCTGATAATATTATGTACCCCAATACTCTGGGGAGCTTTTGATGTGTGACAGTTATATCTGCTCACTGATCCTTAAGACAGCTGAGAAGTACAAGGTAATGGCAAGATGCTATTTCCAGACAAAACTTGGGCCATCTCAGTGGAAAGCTCTTCATAAATAATACATCTATAGATAGATGGGATTCAAAAACCAGAGTCTCCCTACAAAATGTTGCTCTTTGTATATGATAACTTCAACTTTCAAATTTTAAGAATAGTCAAAATCTACAGCATGTATTCTTAATTTCCTTCCTTTTTTTTTTTTCTGTTGTTTCAACTGATGACACCCCCTTTTTTTCTGTTGTTTCAACTGATGACCAGTTTCAGTGCCCTAAGACCTACCAGTCTGAAAAAGAATTGTCTGTTGACAGCTCTAGGGAGGTGGCTTGCTCAACTCCGTGTGCTGACAAACTGAAGATGGATGGAGCTTTCAAATCTGGCTGGGACATCTGGGAATGTTTTTCTCTTTAGCAGCAAGATGCCAGATCAGAGGAAGGAAAAAAAATGAATATAATTTGTACAGACCCAAGGTTCTATGTTTACAAAGTCTATGAACCGATTTTAGGGATGACAACAGTAAGAGGAAAGTTTTAGATTTAGAGAATTCAAGTCTTTTCCATGTCTATATGGTCAATTAATTTACAACAAAAGAGCCAAGAATATAAAATGGTGGGAAAACTGGATAGCTACATGCAAAAGAATGAAACTGGACCCCTGTCTTATGCCACACACAAAAATCAACTCAAAATGGAGTAAACACTTGAAAGTAAGACCTGAAACCATAAAACTCCTAGAAAACACAGGCAGTAAGCTCCTAGACACTGGTCTTGGCAATGATTTTTTTGAATTTGACACCAAAAGCAAAGGAAACAAAAGAAAAACATAAACAAGTGGAACTGTTTCAAACTAAAAATCTTCTGCACAGCAAAGAAAACCATCAACAAAATGAAAAGGCAACTATGGAATGGGAGAAAATATTTGCAAATCATATATCCGATAAGGGGTTAATATCAAAAACTATTTTAAGAATTCATAAGACTCAATAGAAAAAAATCTGACTTAAAAATAGGCAAAGGACCTGAATAGACATTCTTCCGAAAAAAGACATACAAATGGCCAACAGGCACATAAAAAGATGCTCAACATCACTAATCATCAGGGAAATGCAAATCAAAACCACAATGAGATATTGCTTCACACCTGTCAGAATGGCCATTATCAAAATAACTAAAAATAACAAGTGCTGGTGAGGATGTGGAGAAAAGGGATCCCTTGTGCATTGTTGGTGGGAACATAAATTGGTGCAACAACTATGGAAAATGGTACGGAGGTTCCTCAAAAATTTTAAAATAAAACTACCATATGATCCAGCAATCCTACTTCTGAGTATTTATTCAAAGGAAATGAAATCACGATCATGAAGAAATATCTGTACACTCATGCTCACTGCAGCCAAGACATAGAAACAACCTAAGTGTCCACTGACAAATGAATGGATAAAGAAATTTATACATCTCCATCTACAAATATATATGTAATACATATATATATATACATACTATACATATATCACTATATATATATACACACACACATATGTGTGTGTGTGTGTATGTGTAATGGAATATTATTCAGCCGTAAGAAAGATGGAAATCTTGCCATTGGTGACAATGTGGATGGAACTTGAGGGGATTATGCTAAATGAAGTAAGTCAGACAGAGAAAGACAAACATGGTATGATCTCATTTATATGTGGAATCTGAAACAAACAAACTCATGGAAACAGAGAACAGATTGGTGGTTGCCAGAGGCGGGGGTGGAGGGTGAGGGAAATGGGTGAAGGGGGTCAAAGTGTACAAAATCCCAGTTGTAAAATAAATAAGTCCTGGGGATGTCGCGCACAGCACGGTGACTACAGTTAACAACACTGTACTGCATACCTGAAAGTTGCTAGGAGAACAAATCTTAAAAGTTCCCTCACACACTCAAAAAAACTTTGTAACTAGGCGAGGTTATGGATGTTAACTTACTGCGGTGGTCATTTTGCAATGTATACATATACAAAATAATTATGTTGCATACCTTAAACTAATACACTGTACTATGTCAACTATATCTCAATAAAACTGAAGGGTAAATAAAGTACAGTAGAAAGTCAGTGAAATGTTATAAACACCCCATGTACTCCAGCAGAGTGTCAGTGTATAAGGAAGGTGCCATCACTTACTAAATACTCCCTCTGCCATTATTTATTAAATTCCCTCTCTCTACATTAAAAAAATTAGACCTAAATGTAAGACTGGAAACCATAAAACTCTTTGACATACCTCGTAGCAATATTGTTTTGGATCTGTCTCCTAAAGCAAAGGAAATAAAAGCAAAAATAAACAAAGGGGACCTCATGAAACTTAAAAGCTTTTGCACAGCAAAGGAAATTATCGACAAAATGAAAAGACCTACTGCGTGGGAGAAAATATTTGCAAATGATATGACTGATAAGGGGTTAGTATCCAACATATATAAACAGCTCACACAACTCAACATCAAAAGAAACAACCCAATCAAAAAATGGGCAGAAGACCTGAACAGACATTTTTCCAAAGAAGACATACAGATGGCCAACAGGCACATGAAAAGATGCTCAACATCACTAACCATGAGGGAAATGCAAATCAAAACCACAATGAGATATCATCACATACCTGTCAGAATGGCCATCAACAAAAAGAACACAAATAAACAAATGTTGTCAAGGATGTGGAGAACAGGGAACCCCCCTACACTCTTGATGGGAATGTAAATTGGTGCACCACTGTGGAAAACAGTATGGAGGTTTCTCGAAACATTAAAAATAGAACTACCATATGACCCAGCAATTCCACTCCTCGGTATATATCTGAAAAAAAAAGAAAATACTAAGGGTGGGGACCCTGCCTGTTCACTGCTGGTTTCCAACATCCAGAATAGCACTTGGCAGACATATGAGTAGGCAAGTAACAACATTTGTTAAATGAACAACAGTGGTCATCATGACCATCGTTGTTATGTGCTGCAGTATCGTATTTTGATTTCGGTCTATTGATATATATTCTTCACGTTGATTTATAAGGACGTGGCTAGAGAAATGGAGAACAGTCCAGCCAGCAAGTGGGCCAGGGTGTCCTGGATAACCTGGTAGCGGTAGTTTCTCTGTGACCCAGCGAGTGTAGACAAGATGGTCTATTACCCTGCTCCTAAGAATAGGTGCCCAGGCAGTTGGATTTGGACAGTTGGGCATGCATTTTTCAGGCTTTCATATTGCCCGGCGATGGCCAACGCACACATCTTCAGACTGACGTGAAGACGCCAAGAGTTCAGCCGTGCACGCAATCTTCATGCTACCCACACCTCACACATGTATCAGCCACCCCCTAATCAGGTGAGAAAAGTCCCGGAGGCACGACAAACGGAAAGGGAAGCTGGATTCACGTGTAAATACTCTCATGAGTCTGAGATGGATGGGTTTAAACAAACCCGAGACAGCCTGATGTATCGCGCGATGCTTGTATCAAGCGAGTGTAAATGGAACATGAGAGGCTGCGGAACTTCTGTTCGGAACCACAGCATAATGACCATTAGGCATTCGTGACACAATCAACGACTCCACTTTTCTGACAAAGCCTGCCTGTCCGCTGTTCTCACGGGCTGCCTTCTCTCTGCTCCCAAGAGGGCATTTAGAACCTGAAGCCCCTTCCCTGGGCTGGGTGACCGTGCTCGTTGCAGAGCTGCCCGTCCCAGCCAGCCTGGCAGCCCGAGTCCCACATCCTCCTAAGAAGAGCGCCAGCTCCCTGCGGGTGTAGAATTCCCTGACAAACCATGGCTGTGGCTGGAGAACTTGATTCCAAGGGGTCCTCGTTTCTATGGCTACGAGACTTCCCTGAGTGACAGAAAATAAGGGCAGATTGCTCTCAATTTCTCAGTACATCGATATAAAAGGTTACAAGAAAATCCACCCTCTAGTTGCTCACCCTCTCCCTCTCCACCTCCTACCACTGGCTTACAGCGAACGCCACTGAGCCCTTCCAGCCTCCATCTGCCTCTCCTGGCCTCCTTTCTAATATAAGCCTGGTTTGCTCAGCCCTCCACACCCCTCTTCACAGTTGACGTGCTTAGATTTCAGGTGAGACTGGCCCTGTCCACGGGGGGTTCATCATGCTTGATGTAAGCCAGGGACTGATTTAGGGACAGGCATTTCACTCAGTCCAGGAAAAAAAGAGATGTCTGATCAGCTCAGCTGGGTGTACTTCTGAGAAAGAGTTCCCTTCCTTAAAACAAACAGAACAAACAAACAAGAAGAAGAAGAAATGGCCCTTTTGTGTTTTCTGTTTCCGAATGCCGAGTGTGAAGGGTGATGCCTGTTCCTGCTTTTCCACCTGGAGACCACGAGGGAAGACAGTGAAGGTCCAGGGGAAACGGAACTGTTGGAGGCTGGATAAAACCTCAGTACTTAATTACGCTGATGATTTAATCACCCTGAGAAACTCTCCACCGCCAGAGCTCTTATCATGTGAGAGTACAAAAAAAAAAAAAAAAAAAAAATCCTAATGTTGGCTTCAGTCACTTTGAGTTGCATTTTCTACCTTCCTGGCAGCCCAAAGCACCCTGACTAAGCCATGTGACTCCAGCTGTTTGCTCAACATGTCTTTATAATCCCCTGGCTTGGGGACTTTTGAACAACAGTAGGATTTTCTAGTAATTAATACGTCAATATATCAAACAGATGAGTCTCTACTGCCAACAGAAGACAAATTACTGATTCTATTTTTCAGTGTTGTTTGTATCGTATTTTCAGTTTACAAAGCGCCATTGCACACTCTCAAGTCCTGCCCTGTGAGCAAGTCCAAGAACAAGCAGGCACTTCCTAACTGCAAAGGTACCGAGAGAAAGCAGTGGTCAAACTACGTGTTTACGGACATGTATCTGTCAATCTCAAGGAGCCGGAAAGGACTTGCAAAATCACAGCAGTAATGGGTGTAACTGTTCCAAGTGTTCGATTTTCCTTACGTTCTCCTCCCCACTTCTTGGATGGCAATGTGATTCTTTCAGTCATCCAGGATTAAAACCTCCAATTTATTTCTGCTCCTCCCTCCCTCTTACTCCAGAAACTACTGTGGCCAAGCCCCCGACGAGGCGCTCAGAAACATCTCTCAGGTCCAGGCAGATCGCCCTGCCGTTCCTGCCACTCACCTGGTTCAGACCCTCATCAAGAGCCTCTGAAATCCCCACGGGGGGCTTCACTCTCTCCCGCGCATCTTTCCAAAGCAGAGGTCTGTCCTGTCCACTCTGCACACTGGCCTTCAGGAGACCTCAACCCACGTCCCCCCTGCGCCCCGCGTTCCCCACTCCAGCCCAACAGCCGGCCCTCTGGGCCCTTTATTGCCTTCACCCCTCACCTCACATCCAGTCCATCTCCACCTGCCCAAATCCCAACTACCCTTCACAGATTATCTGAAATTACCTTTTTCTTCAGAGTTCTCCTGATTTCTCCCAGTCAAAAGTATGGCATTCCTCCCTTGACTTTTACTAGGATTTCAGTTCTCTATCCATGAGGGCATTTATTACTTTTTTTTTTACAACATTCACTTTTAGTGGATTTGATAGTCAGGTGCAAATTTGAGCATTATATACAAGAGCTGATGCTTCTATAGAGCTATGTCTGTTTGAACAAGAACAGACTTTCAAAATACAACATAAACCTGAACCAACTAGATTTTTTTTTGCAAGTTATAATATTCTGATCAAATAAAATATAATAAAATTCTTGCTTCCCCACAGGTGTAGTGTTTCCTTATAGGCAGAAGGAATGGTATCTTAGATGCCTGACCACAGTTCTAGGCATTTCTTGAGAGCTGGATTAAATGGATGTATGCATCACAGCACATAATCAGTTTTATCCACAGAGCAAAAACCTGTCTTCATTCTGGCATCTCTTTAACATTAAGTAAGGGTTTTTTACCAAGAACAGGGTGTTGGCGGTTCTTCCCCTTGTAATGAGATCCGTGCTGCTCTGGAGGTTTCACACTCTGTGATTACTAGTAGCAGAAGACAAACATCTGAGGCAGGTGCTTCCCAATGATGCTGCAATCTAATCTTGAGCTACTCTTTTCAATCCCTAAAATCTCTGATGGTGTGCCACCTTTTTTCCAACATTTATTACTTTTTGAAAAATCATCTATTGTAGCTATTTACTACATGCCTTAAGTACTTTCTAAAAAGGTGAAGTTTTAAGGACAGGAACCAGGTCTTGTTCATTTTTATGTTCTTGGAGCCTAGTATTTCCTTGACCCTTACAAACATCCAATAAAGATACGTGTCTGTAAACACACAGTTTGACAGAACTGCTTTCTCTCGGTACCTCTGCAGTTAGGAAGTGCCTGCTTGCCCTTGGACTTGCTCAAAGGGCAGGACTTGAGAGTGTGCAGTGGCACTTTGTAAACAAAAAGAAAGCTGAATTACTAAAGAGGGACTGGCTTTCTGTTGAATCCTGCTTTGTGTGTCCAAACCTTATCGTCATTTGATTAATTAAAATGAAATAAAATTTTGCAAAAAAATAAAGGGACATTATTTGGTTCAGCTGGTCACTAATCGCTTATATGAGGGAGAATTCTTTAAGGGTTGATGAATTCAGAATCATATTAACTGCAAAACAGGATAGATACCTTCATTTTCTATTTCAGAGAGATTCTTATTAATCTGAACGAGTTTGAATAACATACATACTTCAGGATTATTCCCCCAAATTTATAAGCACCTTTTGGCCTTTCATCTGAAGATTATCACTTGAACTTTACAGAAAATGACTGTTTTGCTTTACTGAAAAACACCACTTTTCCATGAGTCAAAAGATTACGTGTACCAATATCAATATGAAGGATGCTTTTAAACAAGCAAATGCCTATTTCTTCGCTGGGCAGACTTCTCTACTATCAAGGTGATGCCCTACTGTTCATGTGTAGGCACCATGAGATGATGAGATGCATGCCACCTAGTTAGCAGTGAACACCAGGACTTCCTGTTGGACCCCAGGAACCTCTACTCAGCTAATCTGCAGAAAAGAAACGCACCACAGACTCATGCTGGGGGAATTCTGAGACACATCTAGGCTTACCCTCCACATTTTCTTACCCTTAATTTCTTCCCCTACTATTTAGATTAAATTTAATACACAGTGTAAAACAGAAGTAGACCCAGAGGTTATCAGATCAGGAAAACTGTAGAGTAAATAAACCCTATTCATTTCCATAAACTTACTGCTTATTGGGTAAGAAGATAATGTAACTAGATACCATAGTAGGATTTGTTCTGACTCACTTTAAGGACAGGTTACGAAGTAAACACTTGATAATTGGTAAAACTGAATTCCTGAGTATTTAATAGGAGCAATTAAGATTTTATTTGCACAATATTCGTGCAAAAGTAAAAACCAACTGGACCCACCTTTAATCCATATCAGGATGGAACAGGTCCTTTATCGGGTGGGGATAAAGAAATCAAGGGCAGCTCAGAGACACACAGCAAACTAGAGAGAAGTGAGTCACAAAGGGTTCAAAAGGATTTCTACCCTATAATTAATACCTAGAGTCTAGCCTCTTGTGACTGCAGATGCCAGGAAAGAGGATTTACAGCGAGGTTGGGCAGGGCTGATGTTACATAAGCAAGTAGGTGCCCAGTCACCCTGCTGGACGCCGGGGCAGTGGACAGAGCTCTGGATCTGGGCCCTTCTCCGGTCTGGGCAGCAGCGATTACGGAACCAGGCTCCACAGGGGAGTGGGACAGAGTGGCCGCGGTGGACCCCAGTGGGAATGTTCCCTCGTTACTGCCTCTGGATGGTTACTCAACTTTCGGATGGGAGGGTGGTGTTAGGACCAAGACAAGAGACCTGGCTGACCTGGCGGCAGGTGCATTTCTGTCCAGGTGGATGCCACGGAGGGGGTGACAGGGGTTCTTATAGTTCAGATGTCAGTCCCCCCCATTGCAAGACCGCGTGTGTGCCACGTGTTGATGTGGTTCTGCTATTGTAAGACCATCCCCTTGATCTTCTGTAGTTACTGTTTCTGAGAGGGACCAGGAGGGATCACAGCCCTGGAAGCAGCTCTTCTTCCTCCTTGTCTGCCTCTGGTTGCAGGGGGTGCTGGGGCATGTGTGTGTGTGTGTGTGTGTGTGTGTGTGTGTGTGTGTGTGTGTGTGCACGTGTGCAGTGGGAGCACGTGTGCAGCGTGACGGGAAAGTCGGGCTCACGGCACCTCACCAGTTTGCTATACAGGGAAGCAGTTCAGGGCCCAGCAGCCCGAGGCCTCTCAGAAGGGTCTGCACAGTTCCCGAGGTCAAGGGTGCCCAGTGACGGTGACGCTCTGATGGTGGTGCCGGGGCCGGGCCAGGGCCGGGGCTGGTCAGCGGAGGGAGGCTGGGGAAGGCAAGGACGGGTTTGCGTGGCCCGGGCTAGGACAGTGAGGAGGAATCAGCCCTAGTGGAGGTCAACTTGGCCTGATCCCCTGTGAAGCGTGGAAGGAAAGGTGGAATTGAGCAAGTAGGCAGGCTTAGCTTTCAACAAGCCTGGTAAGTACCGGGGCGGGGGACGTTAACTCACAGCATCGAAAGCAGTCGATGTTTGGCCGTATTTATGTGCCTTAGTAGTGGCACATGGTGACCAAGAGTGGCTGGAGGGGACCAGGGGTCACCAAGATGGAAACACGAGAGCCGGTGAAAGCCTCTACCTCCTGGGCTGCATTCTGGGGTCTCCTGTGTGAGCCTGAGCCCAGCCCCTCCCCAGGAAGCACCCGCCTTCAAGACAGGAGGAAAACACAGGTGCTCCCTGCCCGCCGGGGGCTGAGGCCCCACGACAAGACAAGACCAAGATGGAGGGGAAGCTGGGGAGGAAATGATGGTGACCCCTTGAGACGAGGCTGCAGCCGCAGAGGGCCTTCATCTCCCTTCACAAACCCCAGGCACCGGCTGCACCAAGAAGCCCTCGTGGGCGACGCCACAGCACGCAGCTCAGCGGCAGCACACGTGTGCGTCGGGGTGACGTGCCTGTTATGTCACATGCTGTCCCTCCTCGATCCTGAAATAATTCCCTCACTTAACGAGCCCGGTTTCCCCGCTCCTACAATGAGGCCCGTGGGCAGCGCTGCCCTGCTGTGCCCTGAAAGCAATTCAGGGGGGTACACACCCCTGGTTGTTTAGGAACATTTAAACCCATCAGCTGTGTGTGCGGGTTCATTTTCCACTGGGGCTGGTCTGCCCTGGTGAAGATTTAAGGAGAGGGCAGCTTGGGCTCGAGGAAGGGGATTCTCCACTAGAATTTTGTTGTTTCTTTTGAGGTAAGAGAAACTTAGAAGGGGGCCAGGGCAGCTTGGGCGGTTACGCACTGACCTGTCCCCGGGATGCATGGACTGTCCCCACCAGCATCTGAGCTGCAGAAAGGATGCGGTTTTTATTCTGCTCGACCCTCCAGGGTCTGAAAAGTGCCCTCAGAGAACACGACATGAAATGACGTATAGGTGATTCCAGTGTCACTATTCCTTTCTCTTGAATTCACTGCAGGTTTCTAATTGTGGAAAGCTGTCTCACCAAGACACCACCAGAGTGGACAGAAGACTTTTAAATGGCTCTTTAAAAAAATATATTAGGTTAAAGTTCGACAGAAAGAGAAGAGTTATATTCTACTCCTTGAAAAAGAAACCTACCCCATCCTGTGAAGGGGGAAGTGTCTGCACAAGTATGGTTTTAGGTTCCAAGAGATTCTTCAAAGTGTACTTTTTACCCTTCACTGGGCCCTATGAATGAAGACATTTAATCCAATATCAATAAATCCTAATTAGCTAGAAGACAGATTTGTTTTCATTTAATTAACGTTTACTAAAGGCTAGTCATCTTTACGCTTCTGTAGGAAGCACTGTGGCGATACAGACATGATTGCTGTCTGCACAGAGCTCATGGTCTGGTAGCTGTAGATTCTCTTATGGTCTTGGGAAAATGACTTTTTTGTTTAGAACATGGGATCATCTGTTAGGCTACCCTGCCGGTAAGACAGGGAAGAAGAAGGGTGTGTCTTGTTATGAAGGGGAAACCAAAGAAAAGACTTAAGGGTTTATGCAATCATATATCTGATAGGGGACTTGTATCTAGAATATAATAAAGAACTATTACAATTCAACAACAACAACAAAAAGGCTTAAGGGTTTACCAAGCTTTACCTAAATACTCCGATATGAAAAATGACAGGAAATGTTACCTCCCACTGCTGATGAATGAGCATAAACAATTTTGTAAGGCTGTGAAATACTGTCTATGCAGAGGAAACAGAGCAAAACTTAGGTGGTACAGAATAAATCTGATCATGGTCAGTGTATGGTGTGCACATCTCATGCTTAGTCCTGAGTTTGGAGTGGAAAATACAGAACAGCAACTTTACTGATGTGGCAATTATGAAAAAAACATTTTTGAACTTGATGGAGACAAAGTATCCTAACGTAGCACACTCAAAATAAATATTTGAAAGAGGCTTCAATGTTGCTGCTTAACGGAAAGTCTGACCTCCACTATCACTGGGAATCATTTCTTAGTAATGGTTTAATAACTTGAGTTTTGTAACAGGACCCTACTGATTAGCTCAGCACAAAATGCTTCTGTCATTGAGGTTCGTGTCACCGAGGAGACAACCAGGACCCAAACCGGAGGGGTTTCTTGGCTGGAAATTAGGTAACGAGTATAATTTTCTGTAATTTTTACGACTGATTCACACAAGCTAATGCATTTACCATTTTCCATACTTTAAAAATTCACTTTTATCTGGGCACAGCTGCCCCTGGCTAACAGTAGGAAGGAGAGTTGTTTTTCAGTTTTCTCCTGCTTTCCTAAGGCTGCTCCTCTCCTGCTTCCAAGAGGTCAGCGTCCGGCTTCAGGCTGCTCAGGACCTCCGGCCAGGGCTGGCCTCCTGGAAGTCTCATACCCTCCTCAACACTCCTGGGTCCTGGGCACTCAGATTTCAGCTGGTTGTTAGAGTCAGAGGAGCAAACCAACCCACACTCTGTACCCGTAATGCCTGATGGAAGCCAAATGTGCTTACGAGTCCAGGGCATTTCCACAGTAAGAGAACAACGTTACTTGGAAGGATTCTTTCATGGCGCCTTTCCAGTGGCTTCGAATGAGGACTCTTCCAGACTCCTCAGATGCCCCTGTTCTGGAATCTGCCTCCTGTGCCTTCCTGAGTTGGGCAGAGGATCTTTTCCTCAACACTGTGGCCGGCTGTCTTAAGTTCAACACTTGAGATGCTTTTTTTAAAAAAATTTATTTAATTTATTTTTGGCTGTGTTGGGTCTTCGTTTCTGTGCGAGGGCTTTCTCCAGTTGCGGCGAGTGGGGGCCACTCTTCATCGCAGTGCGCTGGCCTCTCACTATCGTGGCCTCTCTTGTTGCGGAGCACAGGCTCCAGACGCGCAGGCTCAGTAGTTGTGGCTCACGGGCTTAGTTGCTCCGTGGCATGTGGGATCCTCCCAGACCAGGGCTCGAACCCGTGTCCCCTGCATTGGCAGGCAGATTCTCAACCACTGCGCCACCAGGGAAGCCCTAGAGATGCTTTCTTAATATAACATCAGAAGTGACAGGTACCTCATCACGGCCTAGGGGCTGGCACTTACCTGCCCGTCCCGTCTTACCCAAGGGAGCGGAAAACAAGGCTATCGAGATCTCCAGCATCACAGAGGTTGTCTGAGCCTTTACCCATGACTTGTTACCACTCTGCGCCTTAGTTTTGGAACTTCTGGAGTGTACCTAGACATTGAACATTTGGGAGGGAGTACTTTCTCTTTGAGACTTTTAAAGGCATGTAGCAACCACGCCTTTGTTCCGTGCTCTGCATCTTCTGGCTGCTCTAGAGTGCAAGGCATGAAGTGGGCATGCCAGAGCTCCTCCACCAAGACACCTGCCTCACGTTCCTCCTTCTCAAGGGTTTTCTAGGATTTCAAGTGTCTGGCTTTCTTTCCTTTGTGTTTCAGAAACCACACCTGTCTGTCTTCATTGTACAAGCCCTTCTAAAGCAACAGGAATTCAGACATCAAGAAACTGATAAATGTCCATATATTTCTATTGGTAAAACATACTTATTACAGTTGGTTCCAGAAAAGCTTCAGTTATTTAGTTAAGTTTACTGATGTAAAAAAAAAAAATGTGTTCTGGGGTGGGAGAGAGGGAGGTGTGGTCGTGAAAGGGCAACTCAGGGGTCCTTGTACTCATGGAATGTTCTGCATCTCACTGGTGGTGGTGGATGCACAGACCTACATGTGCGGTAAAATTTCACAGAACTAAAAGCTCACACACAAATGAGTGCGTGGAAAACTGGGGTGACCTGGTTAAGACTGGAGAACTGTACCAGTATTGATGCCCTGATTGCGATGGTGTGCAATGCTTTTGTGAGAGATATCCACTGGGGGAACTGGTCAAGTGTACGTGGGATCTCTGTACTATTTCTTACAACCACGTGGGAATCTAGAACTCTCAAAATAAAAAGTCTAATTACCATAGACTGGCATCTTAAAAAAAGCATTTATTTCTCACAGTTCTGGAGGCTGGGAAGTCCATAACCAAGGCTCTGGAAGATTCAATGCCTGGTGAGGCTGGCTTCCTGGTTCAGAGATGGCTATCTTCTTGCTGTGTCTTCGGAGCGCTCTGGGGCTCTTTTATAAGGACACTAATCCCATTCATAAGGGCTCCACCCTCATGACCTCATCACCTTCCAGAGGCCCCACCACCAAATACCATCACATTGGGGTTTAGGATTTCAACATACGGTTTTTGAGGGGACACAAACATTCAGTCTGTGAGTATGGCATAATCATCTTATTCTTGTGTTACAGCAGAAAACCTTCCATTTTTAGCTACAGATAAAGAAAAGCATTTCTAGATCATCCAGCTGTTCTGCTTGTATAGTCATACTGAAAATCTCTCATGGATTCAAAATGATTGGGAATAAAATGTCTGATTAATAGTCTGGTTATTGAGTTAGTGAACTTGTATGAAACACAGCAATTACTAATGTCAAAGGATGCACAGAGAGTAAAATATATTTAACTCAATCACCTCAAATCCATTATGGGATGAGAGAAGGTAACATAAAATAGTTAGATGATATCTAACT
This sequence comes from Balaenoptera musculus, assembly GCF_009873245.2. Taxonomy (NCBI): domain Eukaryota; kingdom Metazoa; phylum Chordata; class Mammalia; order Artiodactyla; family Balaenopteridae; genus Balaenoptera; species Balaenoptera musculus. Next base: position 2,776,877 of record NC_045790.1, read on the forward strand.
ATTTATCTGCATGTATTTTTTAAAAACTTGGGTTAATTTTTTTTTTTTTCAGGATCTGGCAGGGTTTCAGAAATATCATTAATGTATCTCAATAACTACTATAATGACAAAAAGTTAGGAAAGTTGTATTCTGAACACACAAAAAAACTGATCCCAGACTTCCAATATAAGCTGTCATCTTTCTTTTTTTTCCTACAAATGTATTTAAATTTTCTATAATTTCTGAGGTCTTAACACTTTCAAAATTTCTTCTTCATTAGATGAAGACATTTCTACAAATATGTTGCCAGGTCTTAATTTTTGTAATGTTTCAGCTTTAAAATAATCTCAAGTGGAGCCAATATTAAAATTTACCTCTTGTATGTTCAAGTGTCTGCTACATGGTGGATGAATTTTCTCAGTCTCTAACTGTAATCAAGCATCTTACTTCGTGCGTAATAGCTTGGTCCACTGGCCCAACAGGTGAGGTAATGCTAGCAGGAAAGACAGGAGACATCATCTGACAGTGAGGGCTATCTGCACAGCTGGTATGAAAGAAGTTTACCTCTTTTCTCCAGACAAACTTGTCATTTCTTTCCCACTTCATGTAAAAACCTTGAGGTTTAGAACTAGGAATATTTTTAAAGCTTTGGGACAACTTTATTCACCTCATCAAATGGTTGGGTGGAATAAGTATGCCACAGTAGAAGTAATAATCCATCAGACCTAAAAATCAGAGACGCCGATCACGTCAGGGTCTCCAATCCATGTGAGCTTCATACGAATCATGAAAACTTTCAGGAAACAGATGCTGTATAGCATGAAAACTGAACAATAGAAAGACCCTCAATCTAGCTAGAGTTCTATGCACAGGTAATTTTTTTTGCATGATTCATGTGAATTCGCATTCCATAATGAGCTTTAAAACATGAGTCCATTATAAGAAAACCTACTCCATTGGTAGTGAGAAATTTGCTTCTTGAAAAATTCATATTGCTATGCATCAACCTTCATTCATATTTTTTAGCTTATGAGTTAATATCTTAGGAAAATTCTTATTTTACTCTTGGTGTCTTCGTTTTACCTAACAGTTAAATGCAATTGGTGCTGGCTCTGATTCACTTATTATTTAAAAATACCTCAGTAAGCCACTTAACACATACATACACTTCTTTCAGTGTGTCATCTCTAATGGTCCTTCCAAAACATACTAATCTACTGAGGCACTTAATCTGCTGGTTCTTTCATTTTTCTGGCAGTTGAACCATCCTTTACTTAATGAGTTGTAGCGTCAGGGCATCTCCGGGGTTGGGGGAGCACCTGATTCGCCTACTTCTGCCTCCAACACCATTGGCAGAAACCATTTAAACTCAAAAGGGTCTGTGCCACATGGCGTGTAATTCATGTAGTGGTGCCAGGAGCACTCACATTTTTTGGTAATCCTCTCTTTGACATGAATACACTTATAATTTTCATTTTGGGTTGACAGTAAAGGAAAATTTTATTGTGGTAGGACAAACTCACGCTTTCAGCTCCAGATGCTCAACAAGGACCAGTGTGGGACCACTTTTAAGATTTCTGACTCAGCGCTTAAAACCTACCAACACCGGAGCATGTCCTAAATGTGGTCACGGGCTCTGCTACACCAGAGATGTTCAAACAGAGCTGAACCCGTGTGTTAGGGACTCTGCCGAAAAGACAGGGAAATCAGAAAACCTGACACTTATTTTCCAGCTCTGTGACTACACGCTTTGAAAATCACTCAGATTAATATTAAGCCTTACCTAGGCTCCTCTGATTAAGGCCCATGAAGAATGCACTATTCCAAAACCTGTAAAAAAAAAAAAAATTAGCAGCTGTTTGTTCTGGGTCTGAAAATATGTACCAGTCAAAATTACGCAGTTAGGACAAAACTTTCCTATTTTCTCTTCCCTGGTGGCACAATTGTTAATTTTTCCACGAATGCCACTATAGTTCTCTTAAACCTTTTTTTGCTTGACAGAACCTCTGGATCTTAGTTATATGCACAGTTTATCCGGTAACCCACTCAATAATTTTGTTGGCCTCTCCAGATCTATAGCAAAATACAGACTTTCTTTCCCATTTGGTGTTATCCTTTCTTGTTTTGTTTACATGACCTCATCCTATCTGAGAGGAATCCAGCTTTCAAAGCTTTCAAGGGGCACCTCCCTAGCATAGTCTTTGATTTGGTCTGGACTGGGTTCTGTCTAGGTGTTTTGTGTTGGATCTATGACTAATGTCTTCTCCCGTGGAATGTTCTGGGTAGGTGAGTTTCCTGGTCTTCGTGGATTTTCTACAATAAGCTTGATGTTACATGTTAAAAATGATTTCTTCATATAGATAGCCATTTATAAAAAATAAATGGATATCAAGTTTGTCAGGACAGAGTTAGGATTTTTGAATTTGGATAAAGTTTGTAGATTCACATAACAATTACTTCATTTTTCCCTTTTCCCCAAGATATGCCACAGATGCAAAAGGTAGGGACGAGGACTGACTACGGATTTCTTACCACTGGAAAGAGTAAATCAGGCCACACTCACACAGCCTTGAGCTGGGAAACGACACGCTCGGCACACCTGTGCAAATCCTTTATTAAAGCAACAACCAAAATACAGGATGGCTCACATGTTTTTTTTGCTTTTTTGCTGCTATATCAATTTAAATATTAGTCATTTGTTTATACCTTTAAATTATTCTTAAAAGGTGAACATTTATAGCTCACAAATCAACAGTTTGACATTTCCGCCCAGATACATTTTTCCATCTTATTTCCTGGCTTTAACATAGAAATTCCAGAACCAGAGGAATAGCACATCAAACGTTAAGTGCCAGCATCTTCCGTGAGCATTGCTGGGGTGTCTGAGAGATACACTGAAGGTTTTAATTCCTCGTTAAATAAAAATAATTTATGCCAGAATATTCTTAGAACTATTTGCTTTCTGTTTTTACATTCTCTATGAGCTTCAGTTTCGACTGTGATATTCTAAGCATTAGTCCCCTTAAAAATGACATCTCTAAAAAATCTCAGTTAAAAATCATTATCACCCTCATACAACATTTTCTTGTATAACAGACACTCAGTCCTTCAGAAAGCAGAATAAGCAATTGTTTTTTTTGATTTTTTTCCCCACCACTGATTTGTTTAATTCAAACCTTGTTAATCACTGGTTTAACCCTAAGAGTCATTAGGAAAATGAACTTTGTTATCTACTAAAGGATTTTTAAATGAATAGGTGAATGTAAAAATGACTAATACCGTGAAGGTAACAGGTGCTCAAAACACGTGTGTGAATATACAACGAGATTTGCTGGCTATTTAAAGAGTACCAACGAATTAGTTTAAAAAGCAAGAACAGAAACCAGGATTATGATCTAAAGGGACTGCCAAAAGGGTACGTGAAGACAGGTACAGGGAAGTCGCTGAACTGCGCTGGGTATAAAGTAGAGGATCTGAAAGATAAGGTAAATGCTCCATTTTCTTACCCAGTGAAACACTGGGAGGAAACCCCTGTTCACAGAACCACAGGGGCTGCCCTTTAAGAGTTTTAGCACTGGTACAACACTGAAATTCAACCTGCACACACAGGCGTCTGATCTGCCTTTTGAAATGGCTCATCCGCTGGCTGGGATTGGGGTTTCTGTGGTTGAGTTAGTTTGTGTTGGCTGCACTACATTTAGAGGCTGTCTGTCCAAATCTTGCAAACATTCTTTCTGCCTAACATTTTCTTCACGAGCTAAACAGCTGAACAGCTCTGAGACCACCGATAGAGAACAATCCAAACATTAGATGAGAAATGTTACCAGCCCAGAGAATAAGTTACACAGCCATCCTTCAAGCCAAGTCTTTCCATCAAGTTGCTTTCTTATCTCACATTTGCCCTTCAAAGGAAGTCTGAACAACACGGGATGTCTACAATTAAAAATGAAACACACAATGAAAAAGATAAAGAAGGGAAGGATTCCAGACTCCACTGTGTGGGAGGCCAGGCCTTTTGGCTTGGTTTTGAAAAAAGAAACGCTCACCAGCAATCATTCTGGGTGTAATGACACAGCACAATAATGCTCAGGATGGGTAAGGACACTCAGTTATTTTCAGAGCGATTTCTATACATTATAGATGTCACATTTGGTTCCTAGAGATTTAGTCAAGTATTACTATTTCTTTTTGTCAAGTATGATATACAAAAAGATGAGAATAGATGTGCCCTAAAAATATGAAAATATAATATATAAAACAAAACCATTATAAATTACATAGATTTGCAGTATAAAATTTTTTCCCATTTAGAATAAATACCATCCAAGTTTACAGATCATCTATGTGAATTAAATATGCACACATATCTGAATCATTTTCAGAACTTCAAGAAAAGAAATCGCTAGAGATATGACCAGATGACTCAGAAACCAGAAACTGCTTGCTTTTGAGAATAATGACCTAAGACCCAAAGGACATGGCTTGGGATTTAGTGCTAAGCTGTTAAAACTGCCCAAATGAGTCTGACGTATGCATGTGTGCATACACACACACACACACACACACACACACACACACACGCTCACATGCAGCCATACTTTTATGAATTTCTATGAAGCTGAACAGTTTATCTTTGAAAAATCAGCCAAAAGTCACGAGATCTTCTCTGGTCCATATTCTAGCAGGAGAGCTTTTCTATTCTGTAAAGAAGCTACAGGATGAACAGGAAGAGTGTGGCCTTTCTGGACAGAGAAATCTTCGTTGTAAGCCAGCCTCCTCTTTGGTTGGCTGTTATTCTATCAAGAGCTTTCTGATGCCTTAAAGAGGGGAAAGGCTTTGAAAAATCTATATAATCTCGCCAGTCTAAAGAAGCTAAAACCAACCTGAAAACATTCTTTGGTCACACATTTCTGCTCCTGCTTCATAAAAAATCTGCCCGTTTTTAACTTTCTATCCCTAATCAGTGTCTAGATGGGAGAGATGCCTTTTCCTGTAATTTCCACGTGGAAATGTGCACATGGGTTTCGGTGGAGGGAGAACTGGACAGAATGGGAAAAGGTTCATGCAGTGTCACAAAATGAGTGTTGGCCCCTGTTGTCGCTTTGGGTGTACAGATCCATGGTAAGAATCTGCTGACCTCCATGACAAGTGGAAAATTCTAAGAGGTGGAGATAAAACTCTTCTGCAACCAAATACAGAAAACCCTTGTCCAGAGAGTGCAAGTGGGAGGTCAAGGTTTCTCTCGATTGTTCACTACTCACTTTTTATGTGACCACCCAAGACACTCCTAACTGATGGCAATAGGTCACTTGAGGCCAAGAGGGCTCTGATCCAACTCTGAGTCTTGTCAGACCACCTGTCACACCGGTTATCTATACATAGAGAAACCCCTGAAGCCAAACCCTCTGCCCTCAGCTACGGATTCAGACGCTTTTGCTGTGAAGGTTGGCAGCAAGAGCATCTAACCTCACGTGCCCATTTCTGCTCCCAAGACTGCTTGTCTCCTGCAAGGGGGGCCATCACACACTTTCCATAAAACTCTAAATGTCTGAGCCGCATGGGATCTGGGGACCCATCAAGTACCACCTCCGTGTTTGTCAGATGAGAAAGATTAAACCCAGGGGGGTGGTGTCGAAGGTCACTTATCCAGATAGCGAGAGAGTGAGGACTAAACATCAGGTTTGCTCTCACGTCCGTGTGGCCCAGGGAACCTCCATGGAAACCGTGATGTGGCCGTGACCCTCAAGACGACTTCAAGGTTATGGCTCCCCTGCTCATAAATGGAAATGAACCAATGCCTCTCATTCTTCCCACGATGACATCTAAACTGCAGACACTGCCCTAATGATTTTGGGTTTTGAGTTTTTGAAACTGATCCTCTTGATTTGCATCAGTACTAACTTTCAGCATAAAGAAGATTAGAGGAACCAGAGAGGAAAGTGAAAAATCTTTCGAGTAACTGTGGAGGAGGGCCAGGTGATTCTGCGGGAGAGGGGACCATCTAGATGGAGCTCGAGCCCGTCCGGTCTGTCCCTCTGCCAGGGAAGGAACGGAGGCCCCACCTGCCCAAAGCCTGCGGTGGTTACTGGCACCGTCAGACGAGACGCTAGCCTTTGGGTGACTAGTTTTGTCGTTTCTATAACATCATGCTGCCGCACATACAACTGCTTTCTTGTGGGACAAAATTAATTCAAGAATTCTGGTGTGAAATCTGATGCCATCACCCTAACCTTTCACTCTCCCCTTCAAGGACGGACGACCTAGCCCTGCAGTTCAGAGAAGTGGGCCTGGCTAGGCAACCCCACGGACCCTCACACTCGCTGCCCCAAACCAAGCGTCTGGGTCCCCGGACGGCCCCTGACGGCCCTCGAGGGAGGCCCACATTCTACACCTACACGGATTCCTCAGATGCCTCTGTCTCTGGAAGCAACATGCGTTCCAGATCAAGCAGCAGCCGTGTTTGGAGGATGACGTTACTTAAACGTAAAAACAGCACTTTTCATGGACAGTTTGGGCAAGTTCAAGTTTACAGTCTCCCTGCAACCTCAGCTGAGCTCACCCAAAGGCTCTCAGAATCGGACAGGCAGCACATTTTTATTTGGCTATTAAAGTGCTATCCTGGGCAAGTTTTTTTTTTTTTTCTCAGTTTCACAACAGCAGCTTCATTGGAAACAAACAAAAAAAAGCGATGGATGGAGACAGGCCTGGGAAATGACAAAAATCACGAGGCTGGTAACTGCTTTGGAACATTACAGATGACTTGTGGGTATCAGCCCTGACACCAAAGCCTCCGAGGTAAAAGTTTGGCGGGGGGTGGAGAGAAATAAGGACAAAGTGGCAAAGGGGACGAAACCAGAAGGAACGATTAGCATTCGTATCACAACGACTCGGTTATAGGGGAACAGGGAAGGGGGTTAAAACTGAGAAGAAAGTGCAACAGACCCACGGACGTGCAGTTGCTCTCGTAGCGGACCTATAATTTTTTAAAGGAAAAGCGCTGCAGTGTGCATTGGACAGGGCTCTTGACCTCAGAGTCTCTCACACCAAAAGGGCATCAGCGATTAAGGTATCTGGCAGAGAAGAGCCTCTGAGCTTCGTGCCGCGCGCACAGACACCTGCCCAAGGTCGCCGGCTCTGCACCCTGCCGCTGCTTGCATCCTCTGCCGCGGGGCGCGGTCCGGGCACACAGCATGCACACAGGCGCTCCCTTCTGAAGGGGCCTGGCTCCTACCTACGGGACAGGCGTCTCCGGTAAGGCTTAGCGGCGAGGGCGGACCGCGTCTGGCCCTGGGTGGGGGCGGCCCTGATTCTCGGGGTGTGCATAGCTTCTCAGGGGGGGGGCTGTCAGACATGGCTTTCACAGACGACGTGGGCGTTCCTGTCGCGCGCCCCGGCCGGCTCTGCGGCTTCCAGGAGACCCGGGGGCAGGACATGGTCCGGCACCTCGACGGGCGTGGGCTCCTCGGAGGTCAGTGCTGCGGACGTGACCTCGGTGGACGGCGCCGCGGACTCGGGGGAGCGCTCGGCCGACGGCTCGGTGTCCTCGTCTCTGGCCTCGAGGGGCCCCCCATCCCGGTCATCCGTGGGCTCCCTCTGGGCCTGGGGGTGCACGGACACCTTGATGGCGATCTGCTGGGGCTGCTCGTGCAGCGACGAGGCGTCCGAGTCAGCGGCGGGGGACTCGCTCCGCTGCAGGGCGGCGGGGATGGTGTAGACCTCGTCCCCGGTGGCGGCCTCCTGGCCCTCAGGCGCCGGGCGCACGAAGTTCTGGCCCTGCTCCTCCAGCCCCACCACCTCCATGAGCTCCTCCACGATGGTCCTGCAGTTCATGATGAGCGGGGGCAGCGGCACGCTGCGGGCCAGCTCCTCGATGTAGCGGGCGAACTCCATGGTCTTGAACTGTGTGACCTTGGCCAGCTCCAGCGTCTTGGCCGAGGTGATGATGGGGATGCGCTTGGCGATCTCGAAGGCCTTCTGCAGCTTCTCGGCGCCCTCCGTGCGGAAGAACTCGTTGATGGCCTTCTCGGTCTTCTTCAGGTGGCTGCTCATCATGCAGAGGCGGGTGATGTTGAGGACCAGCACCACGGCGAAGGCCACCAGGCACACCACCATGTAGTACACGCCCATGTCCCCCGACGTGAAGACCACCCTCAGCGTCACCGTGTTGTTCACGGTGCCGTGGATGTTGGCGGCCACACATGTGTACCGACCTCGGTCCGTGAAGGACACCTTGGTGATGTTCAGGAGGCCGTCGTGCATCTGCCACTTTCCTGCAGGAGGAAGAGGACAGAGTCAGCCGGGCCCTCCGCTCCCTGCAGCCACTGCCCCGCACGTCGCTGAGTGCATCTCCCACCACCGTGTCTGCCACTGCCGACGGCGCCCACGGCGAACGCCGACCTCGCCCGACGGTGACAGTGTTAGCTCGCCTAATCCGCACAACCTGGGGAGGAGCTACCAGCACCAGCCCATTTTATAGTATGGAGAAACTGAGGCACAGGTCCACTGAGGCACAGGTCCACTAAGCCACCTCCCCAGGGCGCCAGTTTGGAAGCAGTTGAGCTAGACGTGAACTCGAGCCCAAGAGGCTGTCCTCTTAACACCAAATCATACTGTGTGATTCCACATCCTAGAGAAAAATTAGAAAAATAAACAGTATGGAAAATACTTGCTCTTACTAGAGAATTCCTTAATGTAGCATCTGATTTTCTAGCCTGCCTGTGAGCATGGCTCTACAGAATATATATGTTCATTGGAGAGTTTTAATACTTTTCAGAAGATAAAGTACTTTAGGATCAACATAAAAACTGGAGTAAATCAATTAAATTGTAATTGTTCACCTGGGTTTCTCATATTTGAGATTGAAGTAGTCCTGGTATGACCTCGGTTGATGGAAACATAAATAATTAATTTTGAGAAGCTACAATGAACTATGTCACTTACAGTTACAAGCTAACGCTGTGGAGATTCAGAGGCTGGGTGTGAATAAGCAACAATTTGGTTTCGCTTTGCAAATAAATCATAGACCCATCAGGTTAAAACCAGGCCTCACATAATGGAGAATGCACGTTGAAAAGCATTGTAATAGATAAGAATTCTACCGCTCTCTGGCCTGGAAAGGATCGTTGCCCTGGGAATGAGGTTCTTAATCTGAATTAATCTTTGCTAGGGATTAATCCTTAGTCTGCCTGCGTACCCGCAGGTCAGAGGACCCCGGGAAACGTGATCCTAGCTTTGCCTTCCAGGTCTTGGGTCTGAGGCTTTCTGAAAACGCTCCACCTCCCTAGACTGTCCTGTAGAGAGAGAAGGGTCCCGGTCCGGCCTCGGGGGAGTTCTGAGGAGCAGGAAGATCTTTCTGCGTAAAAGCTCTCGCGTCCCCAAGCAAGCCAGAGGCCTCTCCTGAGAGATGCGGCAACTTAGCGTGTAGTTTCCTTTTAAGGGTGTATTATCGCTTTGTAGTTTTGCTTGTTTCATCCCCTTCTGGCAGTAACTTAATTCTAATTAAAGTCTGATATCTCCCCAAAGCAACAAGCAATGGATTTTTAAAAAAAGAAGAAATTTGTGAGCACCAAAGTGACCAGGGTCTCCAGGGACTGTGGGATGAGACAGCAGACGCCCCCGTTATTCCAGGTCCTCTGCTCCAAGGACCATCCTTCGGGAGGCTGGCCGGAGCCGTGGGGGCCGTCGGGGACCTGCAGCCCCTCTCCCGCTGGCCTGGGGAGTCTGGCAGGAAGCCTCTTGTAGATGCTGTCACCTTCCTTTGCTTCCTGAAGGAACATCTGTTTAGAGTGGTTCCTGGTGTCCCCAAGTACCCTCCGTCTAATAATTCAGCCAGTGTACCTTCCCGAGAGTAGGAAACACTGGTTTGGGAAATCTAGCGAATTTCCGTCTCTCGTGAACGTGTATGAACAGACCAACCTAGCGCCCGGCCTGTGAAATCTTCTCTCGTCCAGATGGGCAGAGGCAAGCCTCCCACCCTGTCCGTTCGTTCCCGAACATGAGACTTGATACTTCAGTGGCAGATTTATCCAAATAGAGAATAATTTGAGCAAGGGAAATGATCAACTTGTTTTCTTAAAATGTGCATGTTTCATCAAACCACACTACAGCAGGCATAGAAAAAAATAACAACTCTGGTTGCTTGAAAGCTTATTATAGATGTGGAAGGTACTGGGTTCCAGAGAATTACAGACTCTACCTATAGGAGTTTCTCATACTGATTGTTGGAAAACAACAGGAAATAGGAAGGGAGAAGGTGAGAAGGTGAGGTTATTTGTATGAGGGACAGTTAGGACCAATGTGTCCACCTCCTAACCTCCCACCATCGCTCCCTCTGTGGAGGAATTATTATCTACAAATTCAAGGACAGGGTAGGGGGACCCAGGGTGTGGAAGAAGAGCAGAAAAGAGTGCTGAACTCAAAAGGCTGGCACCTGACGGTACCATAAACAAGCTCTCTCCCCACACCTAGGCAAGGCGCTCAGGGACAACTGCACCTAATTGTGATAGAAAAGTGAAGTGCAGAAATGCACACCAGTTACAAGATACCAACAGTTTCCTCTACCGACTATTCAAAGGGTTTCTGAACTTGGATTTTATAGTTATCTTTAGGCATGTTTTTAATCGTCTATTGATGTATATTTATCTATCCTGGACCCAAGCGATTCAAAGCAGATACCGACTCAGACACTCCAGAAGTTCCCTGTCGCACGGTCAAAACAGGCACAGGCCGGAATCAAACACAATTAGGTGACACTTGTTGTTCGTTCTGGGGAAACCGGTGAGACGTAGAGTGCATAAATTATTAGTTTGGCACGTATTCTGCTTCTTAGCCCAGGGCACTGGGTCCTTGGACAAACATCTATCATATACCTTATCCAATAATTAACCTCGTTTGTTCCGGAAGCCCGAAGCCCAGCCATGAATCTGCGAAGTGACTATATTTGCCTAACGATAAACCACAACAATGAATCACATATGATTATCCTGAAACAGGCAGGTATTACCCCTAATAGGAGCTGTGACACTGTAGTTAAACAAGTGAGACCCATCTCTCTGCCAGCAAGTCCCTGTTTCGGGTCCACGACAAGGACATCAAGACATCCCTCTCTTCAGGGTTCAGTCCTTCACTATATTTCTCTTGAAACAAAACACATATCACATTTACTTTATGGATTAAGGTAATATTAATGCTGCTTAGGCTTCTCAGGTACAACGAGGTAAAGTGAATGTGGGACCTGGACTAAACATTCTTTTGCCAGATCTCAAAGTGAGTCTTGGGAAGCCAACACCCACACACACACACACACACACACTCATTCTAATGACAGAAGATTCTAACCTCAAAGGTGATGTATGTCTGTATCACGTCCTGTTTAAAGACTGATACATTCCTTCCTTCCCAGGAACTAAGACTCTAAATACTTCCTCTCAGCCTCAGCATGACCTTCAATTAGTGAGAAATAAAGATTTCTGCATGTTCTCCTGCTGTATGCAGCCCCGAACACTATGAACCCCACCCTGGGGGTCCTCCCACATCAGCAGGGGCCCAGGCTCATGGAGAATCACTGGCAGCCGACCCACTAGGATCGTCTCGAGAACATTCCTGGGTCACATGTTGCCTTTCTCCTTAGTCTGTAAATACCTTGTCCTGAGACCCATCCTGGAAGGTCTGACTTCAGCCGTCAGGAGATCGAGGGAATAAAAAGGGCCACAGTGACTGTCACACGGACCCGCAGAACCAGCCACCTGGGGCGGGGACGCTCGGTGCTGCTGCTGCAGAGATGATTTTAAACTGGAGTTGAGCAGGGATGTCACAACCACGTGCTGAATTCTCACTAAGCTGCATCACTTCAGCACAAGTAAACACCTAAAATGTGAGCCGCTGATGCTGAGTCACTTCAACAGGCAATGGTTTTGGAGGAAATGCACAACTAAAAGATCCTGCACGCCGCAACTAAGAGATCCTGCACGTCCCAACGAAGATCCCACATGCCACAACTAAGACCCGGCGCAGCCAAATAAGTGAATACGAATTTTTTTTTTTTAAAGGCAGATGTTGAGCCATCACTTTCTGATTCTAATACCAAAGATTCTGTGTCAAACGTTTCCCTGACAGATTGGTTCAAGACGGCAGAGTAGAAGGACATGTGCTCACTCCCTCTCGCGAGAGCACCGGAATCACAACTGAACATTGAACAATCATCGACAGAAAGGCACTGGAACTCACCAAAAAAGATACCCCATATCCAAAGACAAAGGAGAAGCCACAATGAGATGATAGGAGGGGTGCAATCACAATAAAATCAAATCCCACAACCGATGGGTGGGTGACTCACTAACTGGAGAACACTTATACCACAGAAGTCCACCCACTGGAGTGAAGGTTCTGAGCCCCACGTCAGGCTTCCCAACCTGGGGGTCTGGAAACAGCAGGAGGAACTCTTAGAGAATCAGACTTTGAAGGCTGGCAGGATTTGACTGCAGGACTTCAACAGGACTGGGGGAAACAGAGACTCCACTCTTGGAGGGCACACACAAAGTAGTGTGCTCATCGTGACCCAGGGGAAGGAGCAGTGACCCCATAGGAGACTGAACCAGACCTACCTGCTAGTGTTGGAGGGTCTCCTGCAGAGGCGGGGGGTGGCTGTGTCTCACCATGAGGACAAGGACACTGGCAGCAGAAGTTCTGGGAAGTACTCCTTGGCGGGAGCCCTCCTGGAGTCTGCCATTAGCCCCACCAAAGAGCCCAGGTAGGCTCCAGTGTTGGGTCGTCTCAGGCCAAACAACCAACAGGGAGGGAACACAGCCCCACTCATCAGCAGACAAGCAGATTAAAGTTTTACTGAGCTCTGCCCACCAGAGGAACAGCCAGCTCTACCCACCACCAGTCCCTCCCATCAGGAAACTTGCACAAGCCTCTTAGATAGCCTCACCCACCAGAGGGCAGACAGCAGAAGCAAGAAGAACTACAACCTACAGCCTGTGGAACGAAAACCACATTCACAAAAAGACAGACAAAATGAAAAGGCAGAGGACTATGTACCAGATAAAGGAATAAGATAAAACCCTAGAATAACAATTAAAGGAAGTGGAGATAGGCAACCTTCCAGAAAAAGAATTCACAATAATGATAGTGAAGATGATCCAGGACCTCGGAAAAAGAATGGAGGCAAAGATTGAGAAGATGCAAGAAATGTTTAACAAAGACCTAGAAGAATTAAAAAACAAACAAACAGAGATGAATATTACAATAACTGAAATGAAAAATACACTAGAAGGAATCAATAGCAGAATAACTGAGGCAGAAGAACGGATAAGTGACCTGGAAGACAGAATGGTGGAATTCACTGCCGCAGAACATAATACAGAAAAAAGAATGAAAAGAAATGAAGACAGGCTAAGGACCTCTGGGACAACATTAAATGCACCAACATTCACATTATAGGGGTCCCAGAAGGAGAAGAGAGAGAGAAAGGAACCAAGAAAGTATTTGAAGAGATTATAGTTGAAAACTTCCCTAACATGGGAAAGGAAACAGCCATCCAAGTCCAGGAGGGGCAGAGAGTCCCAGGCAGGATAAACCCAAGGAGAAACATGCCAAGACACATAGTAATCAAATTGACAAAAATTAAAGACAAAGCAAAATTATTGAAAGCAGCAAGGGAAAAACGACAAATAATATACAAGGGAACTCCCATAAGGTTAACAGCTGATTTCTCAGCAGAAACTCTACAAGCCAGAAGGGAGTGGCACGATATATTTAAAGTGATGAAAGGGAAGAACCTACAACCAAGATTACTCTACCCAGCAAGTGTCTCATTCAGATAAAACAGAGAAATCAAAAGCTTTACAGACAAACAAAATCTAAGAGAATTCAGAACCACCAAACCAGCTCTACAACAAATGCTAAAGGAACTTCCCTAAGTGGGAAACACAAGAGAAGAAAAGAACCTACAAAAACAAACCAATAACAAGAGAATGGTAATAGGAACATACATATCGATAATTACCTTAAATGTGAATGTATTAAATGCTCCAACCAAAAGACACAGGCTCGCTGAATGGATACAAAAACAAGACCCATACATATGCAGCCTACAAGACACCCACTTCAGACCTAGGGACACATACAGACTGAAAGTGAGGGGATGGAAAAAGATATTCCATGCAAATGGAAATCAAAAGAAAGCTGGAGTAGCTATACTCATATCAGATAAAATAGACTTTAAAATAAAGAATGTTACAGGACACAAGGAAGGACACTACATAATGATCAAGGGATCAATCCAAGAAGAAGATACAACAATTATAAATATATATGCACCCAACACAGGAGCACCTTAATACATAAAGCAACTGTTAACAGCTATAAAAGAGGAAATCAACAGTAACACAATAATAGTGGGGGACTTTAACACCTCACTTACACCAAAGGACAGATCATCCAGACAGAAAATTAATAAGGAAACACAAGCTTTAAATGACACAATAGACCAGATAGATTTCATTGATATTTATAGGACATTCCATCCAAAAACAGCAGATTACACTTTCTTCTCAAGTGTGCACGGAACATTCTCCAGGATAGATCACGTCTTGGGTCACAAATCAAGCCTCAGTAAATTTAAGAAAACTGAAATCATATCAAGCATCTTTTCTGACCACAACGCTATGAGACTAGATATCAATTACAGGGAAAAAAACATAAAAAACACAAACACATGGAGGTTAAACAATACGTTACTAAATAACCAAGAGATCACTGAAGAAATCAAAGAGGAAATCAAAAAATACCTAGAGACAAACGACAATGAAAACAGGACGAACCAAAACATATGGGATGCAGCAAAAGCAGTTCTAAGAGGGAAGTTTATAGCTATACAAGCCTACCTCAAGAAGCAACAAACATCTCAAATAAACAATCTAACTTACACCTAAAGGAAATAGAGAAAGAAGAACAAACAAAACCCAAAGTTAGTAGAAGGAAAGAAATCATAAAGATCAGAGCAGAAATAAATGAAACAGAAACAAAGAAAACAATAGGAAAGATCAATAAAACTAAAAGCTGGTTCTTTGAGAAGATAAACAAAATTGATAAGCCATTAGCTAGACTCATCAAGAAAAAGCAGGAGAAGACTCAAATCAATAAAATTAGAAATGAAAAAGGAGAAGTTACAACAGACACCGCAGAAATACAAAGCATCCTAAGAGACTACTACCAGCAACTCTATGCCAATAAAATGCACAACCTGGAAGAAATGGACAAATTCTTACAAAGGTATAACCTTCCAAGACTGAACCAGGAAGAAATAGAAAATATGAACAGAGCAATCACAGGCACTGAAATTGAAACTGTGATTAAAAATCTTCCAACAAACAAAAGTCCAGGACCAGATGGCTTCACAGGTGAATTCTACCAAACATTTAGAGAAGAGCTAACACCCATCCTTCTCAAACTCTTCCAAAGAACTGCGGAGGAAGGAACACTCCTAAACTCATTCTATGAGGCCACCATCACCCTGATACCAAAACCAGACAAAGATACTACAGAAAAAGAAAATTACAGACCAATATCACTGATGAATATAGATGCAAAAATCCTCAACAAAATACTAGCAAACAGAATCCAACAGCACATTAAAAGGATCATACACCATGATCAAGTGGGATTTATCCCAGGGATGCAAGGATTCAATATGAGTAAATCAATCAATGTGATACACCATATTAACAAATTGAAGAAGAAAAACCATATGATCATCTCAATAGATGCAGAAAAAGCTTTTGACAAAATTCAACACCCATTTATGATAAAAACTCTCCAGAAAGGGGGCATAGAGGGAACCTACCTCAACATAATAAAGGCCGTATAGGACAAACCCACAGCCAACATCATTCTCAATGGTGAAAAACTGAAAGCATTTCCTCTAAGATCAAGAACAAGACAAGGCTGTCCACTCTCGTCACTATTATTCAACATAGTTTAGAAGTCCTAGCCATGGCAGTCAGAGAAGAAAAAGAAATAGAAGGAATACAAATTGGAAAAGAAGAAGTAAAACTGTCACTGTTTGCAGATGACATGATACTATACACAGAGAATCCTAAAGATGCCACCAGAAACCTCCTAGAACTAATCAATGAATTTGGTAAAGTTGCAGGATACAAAATTAATGCACAGAAATCTCTTGCATTCCTATACACTAATGATGAAATATCTGAAAGAGAAATTAAGGAAACAATCCCCTTCACCACTTCAACAAAAAGAATAAAATACCTAGGAATAAACCTGCTTAAGGAGGTAAAAGACCTGTACTCAGAAAACTATAAGACACTGAAGAAACAAATCAAAGATGACACAAACAGATGGAGAGATATACCATGTTCCTGGATTGGAAGAATCAATACTGTGAAAATGACTATACTACACAAAGCAATCTACAGATTCAATGCAATCCCTATCAAATTACCAATGGCATTTTTTACAGAACTAGAACAAAATATCTTAAAGTTTGTATGGAGACACAAAAGACCCCGAATAGCCAAAGCAATCTTGAGGGAAAAAAATGGAGCTGGAGAAATCAGACTCCCGGACTTCAGACTATACTACAAGGTACAGTCATCAAGACAGTGTGGTACTGGCACAAAAACAGAAACATAGATCAATGGAACAGGATAGAAAGCCCAGAGATAAACCCACGCACCTATGGTCACCTTATCTTTGATAAAGGAGGCAAGACTATACAATGGAGAAAAGACAGCCTCTTCAATAAGTGGTGCTGGGAAAACTGGACAGCTACATGTAAAAGAATGAAATTAGAACACTCCCTAACACCATACACAAAAATAAACTCACAGTGGATTAAAGACCTAAATGTAATACTGGACACTATAAACCTCTTAGAGGAAAACATAGGAATAACACTCTTTGACATAAATCACAGCAAGATCTTTTTTGATCCACCTCCTAGAGTAATGGAAATAAAAACAAAAGTAAACAAATGGGACCTAATGAAACTTAAAAGCTTTTGCACAGCAAAGGAAACCATAAACAAGATGAAAAAACAACCCTCAGAAGGGGAGAAAATATTTGCAAGCAAATCAACAGACAAAGGATTAATCTCCAAAATATATAAACAGCTCATGCAGCTCAATATTAAAAAAACAAACAACTCAATAAAAAAATGGGCAGAAGACCTAAATAGACATTTCTCCAAAGAATATATACAGATGGCCAAGAGGCACACGAAAAGCTGCTCAACATCACTAATTATTAGAGAAATGCAGGTCAAAACTACAGTGAGGTATCTATCACCTCACACTGGTTAGAATGGGCATCATCTGAAAATCTACAAACAACAAATGCTGCAGAGGGTGTGGAGAAAAGGGAACCCTCTTGCACTGTTGGTGGGAAAGTAAATTGATACAGCCACTATGGAGAACAGTATGGAGGTTCCTTAAAAAACTAAAAATAGAATTACCATATGACACAGAAATCCCACTACTGGGCATATACCCTGAGAAAACCATAATTGAAAGAGACATGCACCCCAGTGTTCACTGCAGCACTATTTACAGTAGCCAGGTCATGGAAGCAACCTAATTGCCCACTGACAGACAAACGGATAAAGATGTGGTACACATATACAATGGAATATTACTCAGCCATAGAAAGGAATGAAATCGGGTCATTTGTAGAGCTGTGGATGGAGCTAGAGACTGTCATACAAAGTGAAGTAAGTCAGAAAGAGAAAAACAAATATCGTATATTAACGCATATATGTGGAACCTAGAAAAATGGTACAGATGAACCGGTTTGCAGGGCAGAAATAGAGACAAAGATGTAGAGAACAAACGTTTGGACACCAAGGGGGGAACACGGGGGAAGGGTGGTGGTGGTGGGATGAATTGGGAGATTGGGATGGACATATATACACTAATATGTATAAAATGGATAACTAATAAGAACCTGCTGTATAAAGAAGAAAATTAAAAACAACAACAACAACAACCCGCCTCCTTGACACTCGGGAGGGCAGTCCCCGGTTCCCGTCCTGTGCTCGGATGGGAGCTCCCCCTCTGCCCCTCGGGATGGCCTTCCCCATCCCATCCTCCCGCTGTGTCCTGATGCACGGCTGGAGGCTGACACCCCAGGAGACGGGCCGTGCGGCTCTCGGGCATCCTTCACGGTCTCCCCGGATACTCCAGGCACGAGAGGCCCATGTGGAAATCTCCCCCATGTGAACTGGGGCATCGCCTTTGCAAAGACAAACGCTAACAGAGGTTCGCTTGTAGCTGAACCACGCTGAGTGCTGCGCTGTGTGACGAAGGTGACGTCTTTAGAAGGACAGCGGTATTTTTTATCTTGTTCATGCATTCGGTCAACAAACATTACTGAATACACTGTCTGTCACCAGACTCCCTGCCAGAAGATGCAGCTACAAAGATGAGTAAGACATGACCCCCGGCTGCAGAAACCAGCGGGCCCCAAGAGGGCTGCAGACCCTCAGCCAAGCCGGGGCCTGTGGCGCGTGCCCTGTGCGGGTGGCGGGGACGGCAAGGGTGCTGCTCAGCGGGGGTGCGGCCCCGAGCGGGATGAGGGCGCAGGCAGAGGAGCAGGAGGAAGAGGAAGCACTCCCAAGGCCACAGGGGGCAGCAGGGCCGGCGAGCAGAAGAGGGGCGCCCGTGTGCACGGCTGCAGCTCACAGACGTTGCACACACCAAGAGGGGATGCGCCACCTGCACACCCCCTGCTCTGACCCCTGGTTCAGCCAGCAGAGGAAACCTCCAAGTCCAGACGAGGATGCCGGCAAGCGTGGGAATTTTAAATGAAGGAAAAGGTCATTTCCAATCGGGGGGGAAGAATACTGGGATAACTGACTACTCATTTGAAAGAAAATGAAGTTAAATTCCTAGTTTATGTGATACCTAAAAATAAATTCCAAGTACTCTAAACATAAAATGAAAAGTATAAAGTTAATAAAAGATATGAAAACATTTTTCTAACCTTGGGACCGGAAAGCTTTTTTCAACATTTCAAGAATCCCAGGGGCTTCCCTGGTGGCGCAGTGGTTGAGAATCTGCCCGCCAATGCAGGGGACGCGGGTTCGAGCCCTGGTCTGGGAAGATCCCACATGCCGCGGAGCAACTGGGCCCGTGAGCCACAACTACTGAGCCTGCGCGTCTGGAGCCTGTGCTCCGCAACAAGAGAGGCCGCAATAGTGAGAGGCCCGCGCACCGCGATGAAGAGTGGCCCCCGCTTGCCGCAACTGGAGAAAGCCCTCGCATGAAACGAAGACCCAACACAGCCATAAATAAATAAATAAATAAATAAATAAAAATTAAAAAAAAAAAAAGAATCCCAGAAACTCTAACAGAGAACCCTGACGGATCAGATTTCTCCCAAATTAAAAGTTTTACACTGTAACATCTGTTACACTAAAGTTGAGAGCAAATGAAAGAGTGGGAGAAAATTGTGGAATATTTGACAGACAAAGGCTTAATAACTACGAAACATAAAGAACTCCTATAAATCAAGACAAAGACCCCGAAAGGAAAAAAAAATGGGAAAGGAGACGGACGGAGAAGTCACAGAAAAAAGCAATGCAGGTAGTGTCTAAGTGCACAAAATCACTCGTGGTTAAATCATAATTAAATTTAAAGAGATTGAAGTAATTTTTAAAAACAGATGACTTTTCCACCTTGCAGAGCGCCAGAGGAAGGGGGGCCCTGATTATATAGTGTGTTGCTGGGAGGATGGGAAGGCAGATTGCAAGGCTGGGTTTTGGCATCGACCGAAGTGCAAGATGAATGGAGCCTGTGACCCACTTCTAGAACTCTTGAAACGCTTCAAATCAGGCAGGCCTAGATTGACTGGGAAAATATTAATGAGTGTAAGAAAATCAAGGTAGTGAAAAAATCTCCTTGTCAGCATCTTTCTCCCCAGGGACACAGTTCTAGAGCCTTCCTCATGGCCTACATCCTCTGGGCGAAGCCGTCACCGGGGTCGCAGGCCAGGAAGGCGGCTGACCTCGTATCACTGTGTCACTGCGGGGCCCAGGCACGTGGAGGGGGAGTCACTGAGGGCGGCATGAGGTCATGTCGACAGAACTGGGTCAGGGGACCATCCAGCAACTAGAGAAGCAGGTCAGCGGCGTCGCTTGGCGACAGTTAAAACCCATGCCACCAAGAAAGGCCACGGCACACGGGTTACTGTGACTTACATGACAGATCAGGACGAACGCTGGTGCCAACACCTTCCGACCAAATGACCGCTGGACAGAAACAGCAGCACCATCTCCTTCCTCCCGGAACCGAAGCATCACGAGAAAGGTGACAACACACCCACAAAGATGCTGTAAGTACAACTTCCCTCCAAACCCATCTCTGCCGAAATCCCCAGTCTTTCCAGCAGTCCTGAGGATCGCTCAGCATTAAAAATTAACACCACGCCCCAATGAAAAGCTCTTAGAATTTCCCTCAAATTATTTATTAGAAGAAAAGGATTTCTCTTTTTCCTTGGAGACGTCTTTCCGTGAAAGCGTCAACAAGCTGATGTGTGGTTCGTCTACATTCCCGATAGGTGGTATGAGAACATTAAGCCTCTGTTCACAATGCCATTTAGACACGGAGGCTCTTAAACTTTTCAAGGAGGAGAGTTCGGTCTGCTAAAACAAGGAGGTTGTTTTCCTGAAACCAGCTTAAAACTTTTCAGGTGGTGAGGGTTCCAATAACGTTTGTGCAAACAGAAAGGAAGTGCAACACTCACTTGAACGACACCGCACTGAATCCACACTCTTCAAATAAGAACCAAACATGCGCATGTGTCTATAAGCACGGGGTCTATTTTCCAACACGTGAAATAGAAGCTATTGAGAGGAAAGGACCCAAGCCTTTTTACAAAACAGAATTGAGAACAAATGGAGCTCCGCATGGCTGCACCTGTGACGGGGCTTCTGCAGGAGACGATAGCTCCCCGAAGCCACTGCAGAGACCCAGGTTAGAAACACTGCAAGCCGCAAGGGCTCCTGCGACACCACCCCCAGCCTCCCAAGCGGGCTCTTCGGATGGTCCCGGGGCAGCTCTACCAAGCTGCTTCCTACGTCATGTGGGACAGAGGTGGCCTGGGATCATCAGGGATCAGCTCAGCTCTCAGCTCAGGAAGGTTGGGGGGAGGGCGGGCTGTTCACAGCCTGCAGTTGTGCTTTGCTTCAAGGCATAAATAATATCTGAAGAGAGCCCGTCTTTTCATTTCCTGGCAAAGGAAACATATGACCCTCCGGCTCACTCGGCCTGATAATCTCCATTTTTAAAAAAGTGCCAAGCACGTCACTCCATGCAGGCTGGCAAGAGTCTCTTCTGAGAGTGGGCATAGGTGGTCTTCTAAGAGCACGCTGCCCTGGGTGGATGGAGATAGCATGTCAGCCCTCACATCCCCATCTGAGAGGGATGGGGAAGGGTCGTCCCACTGCTAAGACTAACGCAGTCTGGGCTCACACCCCAAAGGGGCAGCACAACTCGTTAAAAAAAACCACTATAAATGGTGGTTCATCACCAGGCTGGCCCTCGACGTGACTCAATTTGGGAAATGAACCGAAGTACCACTTTCATGGAAAAATACATTATGGGTTCACGCAAGTGACTTAACCGACTTTGGAATGATTCTTTAGCTGGCTGAGGACGCTTCTTCAGTCGAAACCAGGGTTTCTTCTCTTGGGCCGGCATTTTGCATCAGATAATTCCTTGCAGGGGGCTGTCTGTGCATTGCAGGGTATGGAGAGCATCCTTGGCTTCCACCTTCCAGATGCCAGCAGCACATCTCCCCGGTCCTTCCCCTCCTGCCCCGGCTACGACAACCAAAAACACCTCCAGACTTGGCCGGTGTCCTCTGGGTGAGAGAACCAGTGGGTTAGGCAAAGGGAAAGTTCATCCTGTGCGTAATATACTCCGTAACATCCACACTCACTGCTCCGAGGCCTGGGCGCGTTGGAGGGGGGATGTGTCAGGGAGGGGATGTTGCTGGTGGAGGGGGGAGAGCCACTCTCGCCATCACATCGGTCACAGCGTTAACTCGAGCTTCTAAACAACACTTAAGGGATATAAATGTTTTTGGCCTTTACTGAATGTTTTTTTAAAAGGTTGAGAACTTGAGAGAGCGAATAAGAAATTGCCCAGGAAACTATTTCCTTTCTTTACAAAACACACCATACTGCGAAGCAGAGACAGACGCACTTGGGATCTTGACTATGACAGCACAGGACACCAGTGATGTGACCAATGACGGTGGCAGCTGCCGTTTACTGATGGCTTGACACCAAGTTTCACGTACTGGACTGACATTTCATACACGACACAAATTGCACAGCCCTGCCTGGAGGTAAAATAGGATTATCTCTGCTTTACAGATAGGAAAACTGGCTCCGAAAAGTTGAGGCACTTGCTCCAAGAGATGCCATTGTGCTGTTCTGCTGAATTTGCAGTAATATATTTATAGTTACATAAATTTTGTCTAACGCCTTGAGGAGTTGATTTTTTAAATCTTAAATATGTAACATATTTAAGAGAAATTCAGTATAACACTTCCATAGGTTAATGCACTACTCCACGCTTCATCTGAGAGGCAAAGGATGATGTAAATTTAGTGCTGTGGGCGCTGACCCCCTCCTGGATATGTTGCAGGGGGTGATACACTCTGGCCTCAAGACGTGGCTGGCACAGTTTGTTGAGGCCCCCTGGCAGAAGGAGTTGAAAGCATCTCACGGGCTACTAAAAACATTTGCAAAGCAGAGGATAAAAACACAAGAGCCGTGTAAACTAAAGCAAAATTTATAACAATGAATTCCACAAAGGTCAAGTAGCTGTGAGACAACTGTGAACTTTGTACAATTCAGCTCAGCTTACTTACGCTGTGCATGTTTATTTTCAGAGATAATTCTTAGTTATTTTTGGTGGCAGAATGCTACAGGGGAATGGAAAACAAATCCACAGGAAAGTCTAAAACCTCACCTGAAGGAAGAATTTCCAAGTTAATCGCTAACGAACCAGGCATGTTTACAAAGGCCTATGCCTTTTCCAAAGCTGACTTTTTTTTTTTTTAAATTTTTATTGGAGTCTAGTTGCTTTACAATGTTGTGTTAGTTTCTGCTGTACAGGAAAGTGAATCAGCTATACGTATACATACATACATCCCCTTTTTTAGATTTCCTTCCCATTTAGGTCACCACAGAGCACTGAGTAGAGTTCCCTGTGCTAAACAGTAGATTTTCATTAGTTATCTATTTTATACATAGTAGTGCGTATATGCCCATTCCAATCTCCCAATTCATCCTACCCTCCCCTCCCCCCTTGGTAACCATAAGTTTGCCCTCTACATCTGGGTCTCTATTTCTGTAAAGCTGACTTTCTTGAAATGCTTCTTATTTATTCATCTGATAAAGGTGCCAATGTGCATTTCAATGGTTTAAAGTCAGAGTATGAAGCTACAGCAAAAATACACTGGATAATTGGTACCTGAAATAACAGGGAACCACTTTCTGGCACCTATATACTCCTAGTTACCTCTTGCAAAAGGAAAATTGAAAACAGGACATTTTGTGGCCATTTGTGGTTCCTCGTGTTATTGGACTTGTGGGTTATTTCTGTAACATGGTTGGTGGACCACCCCGAACGTGTCCTTTGGTGAACTCCAAAAAAAGTCTTCCTCCAGAAATAGCTCACACATTAGCCTCTCCTGACCTGTGGGAATGAAGTGACAACACGAGGGACACAAAGCGAAGCAGCCGCCGCTCCTGCCAGCGACAGGAAATAGCCTGTCCCTTCTAGGACCCGCGGGGCTGGCGCCAGGAACAGCCGTCTCACTTTCTCAGCACCCACAAGAAACGGAACTCCTCCTGGAACCGCAAAGCACACGTGGTGGGCAACTCGCCAGACGGCTCTGGACACACCTGGGTGTGTGCACGCCTCGTACGCAGGTCATGGCGGGGTCCTAACCCTGCTTCTTTGTGACGGTGACGGGGCTGGTGCAGGGACCACCCAGCCTCTCATCCACTCCGTCTGGTCAGAGGCTCTCACCACCCCTCGCCTGCCAACACCTGGAGGATGAGGAGGTGCTGGTGGGCACGGTGGGCACTACGCACCTGCTTCTCATCTGGATGGGTGAGCACCAAGGCCACCAAACCCTCACACTCACTGGAAGGACCAGAAACAAGGTGTGCAACGTGGTACAAGGGCTTAGTCAACGCAAGTGGTTGCTAATGGGAATTACACTCATTTTGTTTGGTTTCAGCAGTGGTCTACCGTGTACATAGGTAACATTCCAGGGTAACATTCCAGGAGCACCATTTTCCATGCTGTATCCATCACCTCCTTGTTGAGTTATTAACACTGCTGCATTTAAACTCCTAGTCAATCAGCCCAGAAACTGAAATCTATATCCTGGTTAGCACATGGGCACCTTCTGTCAGAAATGGAGACTTAGAGACCATGGGTCCTCAAGTGGCACCACCATGCGCGTATTTTACAATGAGGATAAATGTTCTGCCGTTTCCTCTGCCTTGCCTGGTTGTTCTGAATGTTGCCCCGTGTTACTTGTGTCCTGAAATGACTGTTACTATGCACGGTAACTACCAAAGCTGAGCTGGAACATCAAGTGCCAGGATCACGAGTTCTTTTAAAAACTCCACAGTGTGTCTTCCTTCCGAGGTTTTAGAACAGCCAACTGATTTCTCGGCACGGCCCCCGGCTACAAACACGACCAGAGGGTTTTGATGCCCCGCCTTGCGCCCAGGCTCTGTCTCCGAGGCACTGGTGGCCACTCCTTCCTCTCCCGGCGCCTGTGGACAGAAGAGAAGTGAGCCCGGGGGACCCCGGCTCCACCAACCTCCCAATGAGAGAAACGACATACAGGGACCACTTGCCAAGACTGGACCCACACAAGACTTCGCACAATCTCCCTGGCGGGGCCACTACGACTCCAAGGCAGCCCTCACAAAGCCACGGCTGAGGTCCAGGCCCCAGCCCCACTCTGTTCCCACGCTTCCCTCCTCTCCCGGATACGGGGCTCAGAGTCCCACCCTGGCTCTTTATACCCGGCCCCACCTCTGCTCCAGGCCCACGGGAGCCGCACGCTTGGTCTGCAGTCCCTGGTCCCCCGAGAATCCTCCCCGAGGCCCAGCCCAGCAGAAAGACCCCGTGGGGTCCAGGGACCTGTGTGTGCACACGTTGCCATGGTTACCGCCCCTGCGCAGGTGACGTCACTTCCTCCTGACCTGCAGCAGGAGGAAGGGGCCGTGCCGTCCCATCTGCCCACCGTCAGCACGGAAGGTCCGGTCACAGCCACTTAATGACCACAGGACCGGGGAAAAGTCCCGTAAAAGAGGGGTTCGGACTGCACTGTCTCCAGGGTCCCTTCCAATGGGAAAGTTCTGCGGTCCCATCCTTTTACTTGGTGGGGAGGGAGTTCCCCTCTACCAGGTGAAGCATGCAAACACACACATGGTGTTTTCGTGACCATGATACTTTCACTAGAGGGGAGAAGCTGCAGGACGCTGCCTGGCCTTGAACGGCCGTGTAAGGGGCAGCACAGGCAGTGAATGTCGGGGCACGACTGGGAGAAGCCGGGACTTGTCAGACACCCCATCACCTGGCACCTAAGGAGACAGAGTGTTAGCCTCCGGTCTTTTTTTTTTTTAAGATTTTTTTGATGTGGACCATTTTTAAAGTCTTTATTGAACTTGTTACAATGTTGCTTCTGCTCTGTGTTTTTACTTTTTGGCCGCACAGGATGTGGGATCTTAGCTCCCCGACCAGGGATCAAACCCTCACCCCCTGCATTGGGAGGCGAAGTCTTAACCGCTGGACCACCAGGGAAGTCCCAGCCTCTGTTCCTTTTCAGAGCGATTAAGATAAAATGAGGAAAAGAGATTAGCAATGCAGGCCTTCCTGGGGCAGAGACTCTTCTGGGGGTTAGAGGGCTGTGGGCTGGGAGGTACACGAGGGAAAGGGCGGCAGAAACGGAGCAGCTGCTAAGTCAGATCCGTGGTCATTTCACCCTCACCCCCACCTGCCAGGTCATCACCGGAGATGCTCAGAAAGTACCTCCCGGGCCTTCAGGTCAATCAATCAGGCTTGGTTCTCACACCTGAGATAGGAAGCATGTAGACTCCTGAGGACCCACAGTGCCCCCTCCGGCCTCAGTCCTTCCTGACGTGAGCTGGTACGTGGGAAGGGGATTTGCACCTTTTGGCCAGAAACTCATTCATGAGAAGCCAAGCACTCCCCCTATGTCACGGGTTATTTCTCCCCCACTGGCCAACAGTCTAGAAACTTCAGCCAGGTCCCCGGGAGCACACATGACCTCTGGCTGCTGGTGAGAAGCTGCACAGAGACCGCTCTCAAAAGACGTGGCCTTTAAACCCACAGTCCACGAATTAAACTGACCTTTAATGATAGACAGCTGCTACGTTCCTTGAACCAAATTAAAACTCCCATATAGACAGAACATATGCTTAAGGAAAATCCACTTTACATCCACCCCTACAATATTCTGTACGCATTATATTGCAACATTCCAAGAGGCCTTTTAAAAGACTCAAACATACACACAGTATTTTCGTTACTGTAATACTTTCATTAGAGGGGAGAAGCTGTTTGAGTTTTGTCTTCTGAGTCAAGAGTGAAAGAATGAATTCATTACTGCTTTGAATCCTTAAGGATATTCACTTCTTGGATATCTCTCTCTTGCCTTAGAAAAACAAGACAAAAGGAGATGCTGAAATGATCTGCATAAGAACAACGGACATTGAGGGTGCCGGCCCCCAAGGCCCTCCC
The DNA here is from genome assembly GCF_009873245.2 of Balaenoptera musculus. NCBI lineage: Eukaryota > Metazoa > Chordata > Mammalia > Artiodactyla > Balaenopteridae > Balaenoptera > Balaenoptera musculus. The sequence continues at coordinate 2,803,679 of NC_045790.1, forward strand.
CGTATTTTCGGACACGGGACACAACTGGACAGCCTACCTGCCCCTCGGTTCTCGGCGTCCTCATGCAGCAGCTTGCCCACGGAGTTATACCACTTGAGCTGGGGCTCAGGGAGGCCATAAACACTACAGTTGATCAAGGCACTGTTCCCTTCCTTGACGATGATATGGTCGGTTCTGGCAATGACCACGGGCACTGAGCCCACGACCATGTCAGTGCCATTTAAAGTGCTGTTGGCCACACTCTTAGCAGTCGCCAGAGTGGACACTAGGATTAACAAGGGCACAGAAGGCAGAAAGCACCCAGGCAGAGGGCGCGCCACTCCGTCCATCTTCTTCGCTTGCTCTGTAAGGCAACAGAGCCGGTCGGCCAGGGGAGTCTTCTAGCAGACAACACCCTGCTCACAGCAGGCCAAGGGCCAAACCCGGCCTGGGTCCATGGAGTTGGCTCTGGATTAAGAACCTCTGTAAAGAAAAAAAACGAACAAAAAAAACATGTAAATGTTAGCGCCCATACTTTAAAAGGATTATTTATAAAATGTTAGAAACCCTGCTAAAGTACGCATCTGTGTAATTTTTAAATAGCACACAAATTCAGAAGATGTTCCAAATATTCATGGAAATCGTGATGATACACGTCCGTTATTTTTGCTACTGAAACACATGACTCTTAGCAAGAACACGTTAACTTTGTACCACACGACTTCATGGGGCTCACAAGCTGACCCCTGCTTCTCTCATCCCGCACCTCGAGGACTCCTCCCATCCCTCACCTGTCCCCGTCGTGGACCCCGGTGGTGCACCTGGGTCCTCCTAACTAACTTCTCTCTGCTGGCTGAAATGAATTCCAGCTCCTGCAGTGTGCACCTGGGCTCTGCCACATCGGAAGGGCCCCCCCGAACCAGTGCGGTGTCCCCCTTACCCCCACCAGGACACCCCCCTTCCCCTTTCAGGCAACTGCCCCGGCTCCTGGAGCTTCCGGGGGACCCTCACCACCCGCCCTCATCACTCACTGAACGCCTTGCTTTCCATCTTCACCTGCCTCCCTGGATGCAGGGGGTGACATGACAAGTGGCTGCACTTCTTCACCCAAGGATCTAACCTTCACCTACACCTCTACTCTCTATTTCATCCACTAATCACACAGCCACACCCTGGACCCTTCTTCTCTCCAAATTCTGAATTCTGGCGTTCCAGGTCATTCTGAAATTCTCAATACCCGTCTTTCCCTGCATCCCACCTTCTCAGTCCCCTCACTGGGTTTCCTGGCCGTCCTACTCTCCTCAGGTCCTCCCTCCCACCCAGCTGGCTCGCTTCCTTTCCGCCCCCGCCTGCACCCGGGCACACGGACTGCGCCCCCCGCACCCTCAGCCCTCACCCTCCCGCCACAATCCCTCTGCCAACGCCCAGCCGCGATCCACCCATCGCTTGTCGTCCCAGCTCCTACTCCCCGGAGGCCGGAGCAGGACTGGGAGGGCATCCTACACCCATGACGTGACCGCAAAAATAAGGGGACGGTCGCCAGCCCCAGCCAGGCCCTCCGTGACAGCTGGCAATCCAGGAGAACTTCACTGAGGAGGTGGCCCCGGAGCTGAGGGCTCTTTGGGAATCAACCATGCCTAGACCCCAGAGAAGAGCATTCCAGGAAGAGCCAACAACCAAAGCAAACGGGGCGCTACGAGATGGGCCCAGGTCACCTAGGGCTTTGGAGGACAGAGTAAGGAATCTGGATTTTAGCTGACGTTCATTGAAAAATGTTAAGCAGGGGAGGGACAGGATATGATTTGTCTTTTTTAAGATCAACTTTACTGTGGCATAATTTACAAATTAAAAAAGTGCCCATTTTACGTATGCATTTTAATAGGCTTTGACAGATTTATACACTCACAAAACCACCACAATAAACAATACATAGAATGTTTCCATCACGACCAAAAGTTCCCTTGTGTCCCTTCCCAGTTTTAGTTTTGCCATGTTACTTTTGTTTACGGCGTGAGGGAGGGACTGAAGTTCATTTCTTCCCCACACGGACATCTAGCCCTTTCTGCACCACCTGTAGAAAAGACCATCCTTTCTCAGTGGATTGTGTCTCAAACACAATGGGTCTATTTCTAAACTCTTCCTTCTGTTCCACTAGCGCCAATGCCTGCCCTGAGGCCCACGTCATCCTGACCGTACTGTCTGCCTCATCTTTCTTGGTATCTACAGAGTCTGAAATTGTCCCTGACACTTTACTTGCCCAACGGATTGCTGAATGAATGAATCTGTCTGCAAAAGCAGAAAGCAGAAATTATCACTCCAATTGTGTGGACGGTAACACTGAAGAGGTACCAGGTGTGATAAAGCAGCCTCGGACCACAGATTTCTTCAGTCGGAAAGACACGCGTTTTCTTAGAGCTACAGCCTTCCACACACACACCCCACGGGGCCGGGTGCCTTCCTGCCCAGGGCGGCCCACACGCGACTTCCCAGTAGGAATCGTAGGGCCGAAGAGCGTGACAGACACCCTGCCGTGACTCTGTCAATGGTTTTCTATACTTGGGCTCATCTTGTGGTTTCCTTTTAGCAGGAAAGCTGACCTGCTCCATACAGAACGCTTAAGAGCATGGCCTCAGGTTTGAGAGCGACTGGGGTCCCACCTGGATCCAACCACCCTGACGGCCTGGGTGTTTCCGGCCCAGGCCTTAACGAGTAAGGACTGTTACAAGGATTCATGATCAAATATACATCAAGCATGCATTGCTCAGCTTGAAAATAAAAGTTACTAATGCAGCATATAAAGCATCCTTTACTGAAATTACGCTTCTCGAGTTCATTCTTCTTTCAGGTTGTTATCACACCTTGTTTTTGGTTTTGTTGAATACATTATGACTACCATCCCACCACCAGAAGTCATGACAAATGGTTTCCGGCGCTGGGTCCTTTGGTGGGACTCAGGTCTGAGAAGCATGAGCACCACGGGCAGCGAGCGCCTGGGGACACTCCCTCCCTGGCACGAGGCCAGGGCAGACACCGACCCAGGACCTCAGGGAGGGTCAGAGGGAGACAGGTTCTCATAAATATGTGCAGTAAACACACTGTGACCTTTTTTCCCACAACTAGAGAGAATGCAGCAAATGGGAGATCACAATGGGTTTTAAGGTGCGTAAATCAGAGCTGCTTTCAAACAAAGGCTGGCCACATGGTTTGTACTTCCCAACACACTGCGCCAGCCAGGACAAAGGGAAGGGGAGACGGCTGTTCTGTCCTCTTTTAATCACGTCAGTGGGTGCTCTGGGCTGGGCACACGGCGACCGCTCTGCAAGGGCTCGAGCTCGCTGGGAGGCCTGACCAGGTAGGGGAGAGGCTCCCCTCTGCTGCAGGTAGGAGGCCTGACCAGGTAGGGGAGAGGCTCCCCTCTGCTGCAGGTAGGAGGCCTGACCAGGTAGGGGAGAGGCTCCCCTCTGCTGCAGGTAGGAGGCCTGACTCATCCCTCCCCGCCCTTCCCGTCTGAAAAGTCACTGAGGCGCTTCGAAAACACAGTGCGTCACCTATGCGCTGTTGGGAAGCCAAGCGTTTGTACTCTACAACTCTCTGTGAACACTCATTTTTGAAAAGAAAGCATTTAACGCACACTAACGAATTAACAGGTTTCGGTAAGAATTCACCATCTCTCATCCCACGCCCTTTCAGTTCAGATTTTCAAAAAAGTATTTATTATGTGTTGGGCACTCCGCCAGGGGCTTGGGGGTGGCAGGGGGCGTTGGGAGCGCTACGAACTCAACAAGCCATAGGCCGTGTCCGCTTACAACCCCCTGCGGAGAGAGACAGGTAAATTCAACGTGCTGTGCAGGTGTTGGGAGACTGGGGGTGGCTGGCGGTGACACTGGGAGTGGCTGTTTGCCGCTGGCCTCCCCTGCAGCATCCAGGCCCACCCCAGCTCCCCTCCCCACCTCCAGGAGTCCCACCGCTCACCCATCCCAGTCCTAATCGTCCCGGGGCAGATGCAGCTTATGCCAGCCTCCTGACACGCCTCCCACCCAGGCCCTTGCCTTTTCTCAGCTCCGAGGAACAAGGAGAACGCGTGGAGGGCAGGAACTCGGTGCAGTTCTGCAGAGTTCCCTCCACCTCGGCCGCCCATGGTCCTGCTTCCCTCCACACCTGCCCTGTGGCCACACCGGGGTGGGATCCACCGGCACCTGCTCAAGAGGAGGGAGGTGCCAGAAGAACACAAAGACATCGCATCCCTCTGGATGCTGGGGAAACGTTCCACAAACGTACTTTGTTCAGCCTGTCGGACTCTGCAGACAGCATCGTGACAAGTTCAGTTGATAACACTGTCACGCTGGGAAAGACATTTCAGCCACTGTAGAATTAACCACGAGGACTGTAATCCGGCAGCTTAAAACGCAGTCCTTCAAAATACAACAACGAAGGCCACAGATTCCCAAACCGGGGCTTAGAGACAGACACAATGGACAAATTGTTAAGGTTCACATGTTTGCTCAGGGCCTTTGGGAAAACGCTCACAGAATACTTGACTTTTTTTTTTTTTAATGAATGAAACAAAAGAGAAAACGCTTAGCAAATATCCAATGTCCTTTCTTTAACTTGACCCCTTTCTTACTTTCCAACAATTGCATCTTATCTAAAAGCATTTTAATAAAATGCTTTGTGGAGGCTTATTTGCTATCTCTGCACCTATAATAAAACATGACTATTGACCATGAATTTCTGGAGTTGGAAGGAAAAGGGCCTCTTGTTTCAGGGTGTTTTGAACTACATGAATGTACAGGATTGTTTTTTCTTGGCAGTGTTCATGCTGGCATTTCCCCATCAACTGTGATGAATAATTTTATACTTCACAGAACGGGGTTTTGTCACAAAAATATACGAAGAGTTATCACCATTTTTCATTTGTGCATAAACGATGTGATGGGCACAGAGGCCACCTTTTAGATAGGACACAATGTTGATAAGTCCCTACTCATCAGGCGAGGTGGGAAATCTCAACTTCCGGTGGAATGGACAAGGCCTGACGTGCTCATTACATCGTAGGTGCTAACGTTCAAAACCGGTAGCCAGCTGCGGCCACCCTAGTTACAGATATCTTTCTGCAACTTCCTTTCCCATGTGTCATAATCAATGAAAAATACCTATGCTAACCTGTTTTACAAACATGGTTTAAAAAAGATTTTCTGGGCTTCCCTGGTGGCACAGTGGTTGAGAATCTGCCTGCCAATGCAGGGGACACGGGTTCGAGCCCTGGTCTGGGAAGATCCCACATGCCGCGGAGCAGCTGGGCCCGTGAGCCACAACTACTGAGCCTGCGCATCTGGAGCCTGTGCTCCGCAACGAGAGGCCGCGATAGTGAGAGGCTCGTGCACCGCGGTGAAGAGTGGTCCCCGCTTGCCGCAACTAGAGAAAGCCCTCGCACAGAAACGAAGACCCAACACAGCAATAAATAAATAAATAAATAAATAAAATTAAAAAAGATTTTCTTTTGCAATTTTAAAGAAAAATGACAAAATTCTACCAGCCCATTCTTTCTCCCCTAACTTGAGTTTTTAGGTAGTTAAGGTGATGTCTGAACATGGGCTACGGGAATCCAAAGTCAAAGATGAAGAGCTCTGTGGAACAAGCACGTTCCTGCCACGGCGACTGTAGCCCAGCATCACATCATTTAAGCTCTAAATCAGCTAAGTTCTATCTCAATGTCCAAAGTCACGCTACAGAAAGAGGTTCATGTGGTCCTTCTTTCTTGCCGACATGTGTCCTAGAATCCGTCTGTGCAGGGAATCCTGATGTCTCTAACCACACAAAGGTAACTCCTGACTCAGATGGTGATCGTTGCATGAAAGGATGAAGAGCATCCTGTTTAGGTGACTTTCAGAAGCACCCAGCATCACTCCAAATCACTACACGTTAACTGAGAAGATTCCCCGTGCGAGGCACACTGCCGGGGTGTGGAGCACACAGTGAAGACACGGTCCTTACCCCTGTCACCCAAGAGTCGAGGAGGAGGACAAAGTAAATCAATAATTACAGGGCAGTGTGGCAACTGCCCCATCAGAGAGGGGTCAAGGATCCACATGGTACAGGACAGGAGACCCAAGTGGTAGAGGGTCCAGGAAGAACTTGCTTACAAGAAGTGATCCTGCGGTTTAATTACAAAGGGGTTCACCAAGGGGGCCAGGGGCCAGAAGCTGACCCTGTAAGAGGAAACGGTGATTAGAGAGGACCCAACACACTCGGGGAAAGGTATGCATTAGGCATCACTGGTGACGTGCACAAGACGGGGGGGCTGGAAAGGCAGAGTGCCTGGATAACAAGGGGGGGGCCCTGTAACACCAAGGATGGGGCGCGCCCACAGGTAACGGGGGGAGTGACCCCCAGACAAGGCCGGCAAGCTCACTGAACAATTCAGAAGGAGCTAGAACAAAAGGCCTCATTCCTACTTTATCAACTACACTGATGTTCAGGCCTCTATTTTTCTGATACACAAAAGGCACCTACTTTTCAAAAACAGATCTGTTTTAAATCACTGTTTTTCAAACCTAACAATGAATGACAGGCCCAGAAATGTCATCTATGTAATATGTTATTTTTTATGGGTGCATCGTATGAAGAAACCCTTCTTGGATCTTCATCACATTTTTTCCACAGGGTACTTTTTTTGGTTAAAAGTAAGAATCACATAAAATAAAGCTCTCATAAATATAATGGTTAGAAAAGGAGAAAGAGAAAAAGAAGAGTATTAAAGGCTTCCCTCTGCAGACAATGACTATCGTCAGGTGAGATACAAATGGTCCCATCGCATGGGTTTGTTCACAGAACAAGAGCAGTAGATCTGGAAGAACCTGGGTGTCTCTTCTCAGAGGCGTTTTTTTTTACACAAGATGAGAAACAGAGACCACAGCAGGTAAGCAACTGCCTAGGGTCACACAATTTATTGGCTTCAAACCAGGATAAAACGTCACGCCCATGTCAGGCCTGATATCACATGAAAACCTCTCGGCTCCATAAAGGCGATTTTTCATTGTTCTAGCAGTTGAGACAGTCACAGAGGACTATTCTAATCACAAGCGTATCTTTTAGAAGGGCTTATTGATGTTTTAGGGTGTATTTAGCGTCTTCTAATTGTCATTCTAAATGAATAGGCTAAAACACTTTTGGGCCCAATTAATGCAAATTCTTAATTGATCAGAGAGATACTTCCTCAGGAATCTGACGGTCCAGGGAATAAGCCAAACCTGGGAACTGAATACAGATGGGACACATACACTGGTGGATGGTGGCTTTGTGCTACCAAACCTGTTCCTGAAACACATCACGATGCAGATAAAAGGTGAGGATGCCCAGTAGTGGGATGGCTGGGTCGTATGGTAGTTCTATTTTTAGTTTTTTAAGGAACCTCCATACTGTTCTCCATAGTGGCTGTATCAATTTACATTCCCACCAACAGTGCAAGAGGGTTTCCTTTTCTCCACACCATTACTGGGCGTATACCCTGAGAAAACCATAATTCGAAAAGAGTCATGTACCAAAATGTTCATTGCAGCTCTATTTACAATAGCCAGGACATGGAAGCAACCTAAGTGTCCATCATCGGATGAATGGATAAAGAAGATGTGGCACATATATACAATGGAATATTACTCAGCCATAAAAAGAAACGAAATGGAGTTATTTGTAGTGAGGTGGATGGAGTTAGAGTCTGTCACACAGAGTGAAGTAAGTCAGAAAGAGAAAAACAAATACAGTATGCTAACACATATATATGGAATCTAAGGGAAAAAAAAAAGGTCATGAAGAACCTAGTGGTAAGACAGGAATAAAGACACAGACCTACTAGAGAATGGACTTGAGGATATGGGGAGGGGGAAGGGTAAGATGTGACAAAGTGAGAGAGTGGCATGGACATATATACACTACCAAACGTAAAACAGATAGCTAGTGGGAAGCAGCCGCATAGCACAGGGAGATCAGCTCGGTGCTTTGTGACCACCTAGAGGGGTGGGATGGGGAGGGTGGGAGGGAGACGCAAGAGGGAAGAGATATGGGAACATATGTATGTGTATAACGGATTCACTTTGTGATAAAGCAGAAACTAACACACTATTGTAAAGCAATTATACTCCAATAAAGATGTTAAAAAAACAAAAAAAAAGGTGAGGATGCTGTGTTGGCATTTTTCTCTTCTCTTCCCTTTGCAACTCTGATGATCAGATCCTATACGGGACCTAACGCTGGTCCAGAAGCACCTGGAGCTGCTTGTCTTTCTCTGCCTGTCTCTACCACTAGATATTTTGTCCAGCATCTCCCACCACCACTTAAAAAAACCGGGTCCTTCCCAAACATCCTCCCTACTCTTTGGAACGTACCTATAGGGAGATACATATTTTCATCCTAGTGCAGTTAATTTCTCTTACTGGCTGACCTACAGCACAACTTCAGCCAACCTTCAATTCTTCTTGTTTTAATTTCATTGCAAGCCCGTTTCCCGAGACGCTCTTGATGTAGTTCATGCATAAGCTCCTCTGTCCAGAGTGAAGCCAGACAGGAGCTGGTGGGCATATGGGAGCCTGGACGCATCAACAGGCCAGCCTGGAAAAGTGGCCAGAGGATTCGACGTCTTGGGGTGATGTTTGATGGACACGCTGACCCCCGGCTGCCTGCCCGCAAGGCCAGCGTTCTGCCCGGACAGAGGGGCAATCCGCCCTCCCGGCCGACTGCCAAAATCAGAGACCAATATTCTTAACCTGCTTCCTAAATATGATGTTTAGGCCCGAAGCGATGGCGAGTTTAGATTTTCTCGCGGATTCTGGCAAACGCCGTAAACACTTAAGGCCGTGGCAGTGAAAGCCCCTTTCTCAACCCCATCTGCCTGTACACAGATCACCTCCCAACTGCCAAGGGTGAGGCACTGTGTGGACTGAGGGGGGCCCTTTTCCACAGAAGCCATCCCTAAGGGATGACTGATTATTTCTCCTCCGAATCCACCATCCTGTGACCACAACGAGCAGGGGTGTAGCTGAGCTCTGGAGGGAGGGAACAGGGAGGTGTCTGTGTCCAGACCAAGGTCCCCCTGCAGGGAACAGTCAGGGCAGAGCACCAGGTTGCCAGCCATCCGGGACTCAGTGGATGGCCAGGAAGTGGCCTGGGTACCACACAGCACGTGGGGACTTGTCCTTTGCCAGGGATGCACCTTCCTGAGTGTCCCCTCCATCCTGTACAACAGGGCGCGAGCTCCCGAAGCCTTTAGACCTCCATCCACACCCTCCAGATACCTCACCTCAACACAGAGAGGAAGCAGCTCGGGTCCCTAGCGGCGCCTGTACGCGCAGGCGGGATGGGGTGGCTGGGGGCTTCGGGGAGGGACCCTCCTCCCGCGCGGCAGGGGCAGGGCTCTCCCTCGGCCTCACCCCCGGCGAGCTCAGCGCCACCACGGAGCCTCACTGCTCGCGTGGATGGCGGTGAGGACCCGGGTGCCGTGGCCGCACCACCGACCGCCCCCTCTTCCGACCAAGGCCCACCACGGAGTTGGCCCCTGCTGTGCCCCTGCCCGGGCCCTGACAGCTCCACTTCGCTTGCTAATACCCGACAGAGAGGCCCTGCAACTGCTCTTGCGACCTGGGGGTATCACTGTTATCCTGGCGACGCTGTGACCAGACAAATTCTCTATAAATTCTATGTGAACTACAGAAAGGTGTGGTTGGTGCTCAAATACCTGCTGCCATCCCGGGCACCAGGCGTTCGTTACGTACTTTCGTAAATGTCTGGTAGCAGCCTGTGCATGGGGAGGCCTCAAGGAAAACACACCAGGAACACTCTTTAGTTAGCACAATGCACACTTCCCAGGGCTCCTCACTGAAGGGTAAAAGCCGGAGGGCCGGGACTTCCCGGGTGGCGCAGTGGTTAAGAATCCGCCTGCCAATGCAGGGGACACGGGTTGGAGCCCTGGTCCGGGAAGATCCCACATGCCATGGAGCAACTGAGCCCGTGCGCCACAACTACTGAGCCTGTGCTCTAGAGCCCGCCAGCCACAACTACTGAGCCCACGTGCCACAACTACTGAAGCCCGTGCGCCTAGAGCCCGGGCTCCACAAGAGAAGCCACCGCAATGAGAAGCCCGCGCACCACGATGAAGAGTAGCCCCCGCTCGCCGCAACTAGAGAAAGCCCACGCGCAGCAACAAAGACCCAACACAGCCAAAAATAAACAAATAAATAAATTTATAAAAAGAAAAAAACAAAGCCAGAGGGCCTTCCCATGGCCACTACAGTATCTGCTCACCGGCTGCCTCCCAGACTCAATTTCTGACCTTTTTGCCCCTCTCGCTCCCCGCCAGCCACTTGGGCTCCGCGAACCCCGGGAGACGCCAGGCTCGCGGGAAGCCGCCCGCGCCATTCCTTCCTCTGGTCCGAGCCCCTGGGATGCCGGCAAGGCTCGGCAAGGCTCCTGCACACCCCCGTTCTGACTCTCAGATGTCACCTCGTCAGCACCCTCCCCGCTGTGTGATGGGAGTCGTGTGCTCCCCCCTCCCTCTCCCCGGGGGCTGGGCTTCTGTCCCTGCCGAGGGCGGGTCGTGGTCACGTGGGTTGCCGCCCCCCTCAGGGCAAGCACCTGGCTACCCACTGGGTGAGCTTAAACCGCTCTGGGTCCTTTCCTTTAAACAGCTGACTAACTCACTGGGCATCCACATTGGCCCTGCTTTCCTCCAAATTCCACCCATTTCTTAGGACTTCTAGGTAACTGTGTCCATTCTTTACCACAAATCTAACTTTAAAACATAAACCAAGGTTTCCCCAGAGCTCAGTCTTCACAGCACATCCTTCCCTTGCAGGAGAGGCCGGTGCTCCCACGTGGACCTGGGAGCAGAGGCCCAGGACCTGGGCGGGGACCATGGGGGCCCTGGGGTCCGCCGTCGGAGGACTCGGGCCTGCGAGGTGAGTGACGTTTACGGGACTCTCTTCTACACCTGAAATGTACATTCCTATGACTGCTGAACTGGAATTTATATTTCACAGCGTCAAAACCACCCCTCATTCCTTGTCTTGCTGGTGTCTGATTAAGGCTATTCAGAGTCACTGCAGAGGAAGTGGATCACCCAGGGTTTCTTCTTTCATCAGGATAAAATCTCATCTATTTGAGAAAATATGCTCAGTAACTGCAGAGAGTAGTTAAAATTCTTTTCTTTCTCCCTCCTTTACCAGCCCGTTTTCACAAAGTGTGATTGTACGACCAACGTGTTTCCAAATCACACGAGTGTTCTCACTAGACTCTCTCTGAGAACTGGATGTCAGGAAAAACAGATCAGAAGAGATCCTGAATTCACACTCTGCTTGACTTCATTCTTATAAACAGTAAGAAGACAACATCCCTTATACTCACCTAGCATTTATGGTTTACAAGACACACCCGAGGACGTCACCCAGCCTCGCCTTGCCACGAGCCTATGACGTGGGGAAGGACCACGTAGATCTGTCTACAATGACAGCCGAAGAAGCAGAGGCCAAGCTGCCAACCTGGGCATGGAAGCCCCTCCAGGACCACAGCACCCCAGGGCTCCTGTCGCCTGCCCACGGTGACCTGGGAGTGGACACCACAGCCCCGGCAAACTGGCTAAATGCCACTAACATCCAAACTGTCACAACTGTTATTTTAAAATGATAATTTAAAAATATTGTGATTATGTATTATTTAAAGAATTATTATTATTTTAAAATTTTGTGCATAGAGCAATACTCTTCAAAATTCAGTTGGACCGGAATAATCTTCTAGCTGAGTTCAATGCATATATCCTAAGGTCAATCCTCCCCCAAAGTTAAGTGGGTTTCACTGTGGCACTATGGAAAATTATCTTAACAGAAACACCAGAAGAAAGTTGAAAATGTGGATTCAGTGGTTTCCATGCAGAATCTCTGAAGGAAGCTTTGCTTTTCTCTCAGCTCTGACGGGAGAAGGCCTTGCTAGGCTGAGCACACTCTGGGTATTCTCAAGAATTTCTCAGTGGCGCAGGTTCAGCTGAGTAATAAAAACAATCAGGACTCAGTCATCCCAATTAAGCGGAACTCCAAGTATTTAAGAGACCACTATTATCACTTCGGTTCCAATTGCTGTGGGGCTTAAAAAAACTTTTAAGACCAGGTCTTTACCCTAAAGGTGCTTACAATCTTGGTGATACCTGTATACAAAATGATACATAATTAAGCACTACTGGGTACACACCACAGAAATTCAGAGGAGGGCCAGCTGGAAAGGTCAAAGAATGTTCACTGGGATTGGCCAAGCCTTGAAGGGTGAGTAAAGGAGACAGGACAGTTTCCCCAGCAGGAGTTAACAGCTTAGTTTAGCAAGTAGGGGTGGAAACAAGCACGGCCTCCCAATTAAAAACAAAAATCTTCATTGCAGTATATTTCAGCAGGACCCATGCAGTGGTTCTGCTGTGTGCGCTCATCTCAAGCTAGCACATCAGGGCATTCCTCCAGAAGTTCTACTTAATAAGAGGGCCTCCAGGGCTTCTTAGGAGCAATGATAAAGAGGACTTTGGGACAGAGATCCATTCCCCCAGTGAAAGAAGAAGGGGAGACAGCCAAAATCTGGAGGAAGGGATGGATGCCCTACAAAGGCAGGAGGGAATCAAGTCCACTATAGGTCCTGGGGTCAGATGTACAGGGAGAAATGCCCAGCCCCCCAGTAAGGTAAAGGACTGGTAATACTCAGATATTTTCTGGAAATTAATTTCAAGTTCCTCAGAAGTGTTTTAAAATGGAGAAAGCCACGTTACCTTTGGGGAGTCCAACAAGACCTAGACTCGCCCAGAGACCAAGTCATCTAGGGCTGTCCAAACCCTGAAGGACAAAACCCTTCCCTCCAGCACATCCAGGAACAGGGCAGCCCAGCCCAGCCCCGGCTTCAGCATCGCAGCAGAAATCTACCAAATGAAACTAATAACAGCATCTGAGAAGCAGTCAGGCTCCACGGCCGCTGGAAGTTTCAGCCACCCCGGGGCCATCCCGGGGTGTGAACACCCAGGAGGAAGAACTGGGTGGGAGCCAAACACTAACGCAGTCAGTCTTCACTCCAATTCCTTCTCCTGCCGAGGACCAGAGAAAGCGGGCTCTGCACCTTTAAGAAAGCACAGTGGCTGTACACCTACCTACCCCTTTGCAGGCGAGAAAGGGGTTAGCTGGCCAACTTGGGATGGTCCCCACTGCCACCAGTATCCCAGAGCTCTCGCTAGTTTCAAGAGGGTACAGAAAGGTACAGACATGGGAACAGGCACATTCCGTCTTGTCTAGGAGACCTACTGCCTTAATGAATCCAGCCTGCCACCTCCAGCGCTGTCAATGGGTAACTACTCCGATTCACTGATTTTTTTTTTTTTAAGGAGCAATCTCTTCCCTTACACTCTTCCTCGAGCCCTCAGCCGACTCAAATCCTCAATGGAAGGAAAGGGTTGGGATGATATCTAAATATCTGCTCAGCAAGCTTCTTCTTTCCCACTGATGACAAAGCCAACTTCAGCCCAGCTTCTGAAAGAGTTACCTTCTAAATCCAGAACTAGGAAGTCCACCCACACCGACTTCCTCTCAGTCTCACTGGCAAGCCCCAGAGGCTTCTGTCCAGAAGCCGGACAACCACCGGGGAATTAATCCCTTCTTTCTTTCTCCCACGCCTGTCTCACAAAGTCTGTACCCTGCGGCAATGCAGTTCCGTCTACAGCCCCAAGTACCAGGCCCGCGCGAGCGGGCTTTTCTGCTCCTCCAGCCTCTGGTTCCCCCTGGTTAAGCACCTGAGGTAGAGTCAGTCTCTCTGTCCGCAATCCCTCCAGAAGGTGTCGTCACACACCTGACAGATGCTCCAACTACATGGGCGTTACGATGCCTGCTTTCCCTCCCTGCCCACATGGCTGCCACGTCCAGGTCTGTCCCTGGTTTAAGTGCTCCTCATCCCCTCCGACTAACATCACTGATGGACCCCGTCCTGGGGGACCTGCCTTGAGTCCCGCCTGCCTGCAATCCACACACCACGTGGCTGCTGAAGTGGGCTGACTCTGAGAGATCTGATTCAGACGTATTCCAGGTCCTCATCCCGCCACCAGCGTACAACTGAAGTCCATGGCAGGACACATGTGATCCTTCATGCTCTGACTCTCGCCTGCCTCTGTAACCTCATCCCTGGAGCTCCCTTGGCACCTCTGCACCGTGCTTCCTTCCATATCCTCACACATCTGGCAAACCCCTACTCAGCCTTCAAGTTCAAAGCCAACCAGGACTGCCCAGGTAGCCCCAGACACTCCTTTCCTCACCAACCTTCACCCAGAACTTCATATTTTCACTGTAATCGTCTTTGTGCACATCCATCCCTCCGCTAGGTTATAAGCTCTCAGGTTATCAATATTTGCTGAATGAATCAGTGAATGAATGAGAGAGGCTTATCTGAAGGTACAGATTTGGGGACATCGGCGTGTGGGTGACTGATGCAGTCATGAGGAAAAATAAATCACCCAGAAGGAACACAGTAGGCCACATAATGAGAGGACTAAGGTTAGAACCCAGGGAGGACAGACCCTCAGAGAACGAGGGGCCCGTATCCCAGAGCCTAAGGGAGAGGAGATTCAAGATAGATAGAACGGTTTACACTGAGCTTGTCCTGTACAGTGGAAAACAATAATTACTGCATCACTATATAAGGAAGTATCGGTAAAAATCTTACAAAGTTATGCAGATGGAAGCTAAACAATATAGATCCACAGTTTCATTTTCATTAAGATAAGTTTTCATCAAGTCTTACTATTGTTCCCAGGATCAGATTTTGCCAACACAGGGCTTCCTGCACCATGTTGTCTGAAAAATCTGTTCTCTCTTACTAATTTTTCTACATATAGTTCGGTTTCAACTTGGAGCCACTCCTGCAACACTAAGGTAGAAGATTTCTTCAGATGAGGTTTTCCAGACACACAGAGATGTCAATTCAACCAGACCATACGTTTTTATACGCTATTAAGCCCTTGTACGTAAAAGAGACTGAATAATATGTTTGGAGAGAATGACTGAAATTCTTATATTTAAACCCATAGGTTAGGGCATCTGGTAGTGTAGCTGTTGCCCATCCCCCAGCAAATATGGAGCCCACAGCAAATACTGCTGACGGGTTGTCGGAATTTCCCAGCCAAGCCTGTACAAGCCCACGACATGGCAAGCAGCTCCTACCAACTGGTCAGAGTTGGCCCAGGTGACGTGGCTTCGTTCTCAAGGTAACTATGTTAAACCTGGCTTTCCCGCAGGTCCCTGCCCACATCTGGTCTGCACGGGTGTGTATTCAGCAGAGCAGCTGCCCTCTGTTAAGAGGGCAATGAACAGAAACAAAGTAGTCCAAATGTGACTCGCCCTTCTGCCTTACTTCCTACGTCCTTCCTGCATTACTAGTTGTGAACACAAGTCTTCTTAAGCTCTTAATTCCACACATGCATACTAATGTCATTTCAGATCAATGGAGAGAACTGAATTATACGACACGCTGGTTCCAGATTCCCGTCTGCCACGGACCACCTCTAGTTACACACCCTTTGTCGAACTGCCCTGTGAAACCTGGGGTTTAGCTGTATACTGCTTTTTCAGGAAGATAAAACTGGCAGCGGTTTGTCCATCACATGCTCCTGTTTAAAAATCCTCAGTTGATTTCCCATCATTTATCTATAATAGGATGAAATGCAAACTCCTTTGCCCCGGCCCCTGATTCCATCACACCAAATCTTTCTTTGTATATGGTCGGATGACCTTTCTATGGCTCCTTTCTAAGGCACCAAGTCGTTCGTTGACTTATACACACATTTGTTATCTTTCAGTTCTGCGGGTGAAAAGTTCCACATGGGTCAGGATGGGCTAATCAAGGAGCTGGCAGGCCTGTGCTCCTTCTGGAAGCTCGGGGGGCGGCAATCTGTGTCCTGGCCTTTACCAGCTTCCAGAGGCTGCCCCCGTTCCTTGGCCCCTTCATCTTCAAGGCTAGCAATGGCCAACCAGTCTTCCTCACATGCATCTGACACTGACCTCTGCTTCCCTCGTGCGATTACATGGGGCCCACTGGATAATCCAGAATAATCTCTCCACCTCCAGATCCTCCATTTAACCACACCTGCACAGTCCCAAAGTGGACATCTTGGGTTGGGGGGGCATTACCCTAACTACCATCATGGTGGTCTGTCTGCCTGGACTTCCCTGGTAGAAGACTCCTATCCAATTCCTTAGGCATTCCTTAAGATCCTACGGAAATGTCAATATTTTCACGAGGCCCCTCCCCTTACAACCCAAGACACGTCTCTGGCAGCACTGACTTTGTACTCCAGTTTATTTGTGCTCAAGCCTGTCTCTCTGACTAGACGGTGAATCACTGTGTCTTACTCATTTTTGCAGCCTTAGGGGCCTAACTATAAAAGACTGTGGGGAAGAAAAATGAATATTTTAATGAGTAAAGGCCTCAGCCAGAGGCAAGACCAGTAAACACACAGGACTTCTGAGTATAATTTAGAAACTAGTTCTGACAGCTCTTAACTGGTTCTTATCACATAATCAACCAAGCCCCTTAATCCTTTAACGATTCCAGGGAGGTCTTCCGGCAAACTTCAAATCAACCATTTGCATCTAAGGCTGTTTCTGACTTTAAAGTGATTTGCCATAGATCACAAAGTGTTGTCAAGTGTCCTCCTCGGCTTGGCTAGAAAAGGGCGAGCCACATCCCAAATGCTTGGTTAGATGCTGAATTAGGGAAATGACCTTATTTGCACTATTTCTGAATTCCAAGAAAATGATTCTCGTCTAACAAATCTGACTGCACTTTGTTGGGGGTTAAAAGCAACTTTGCCACAATATTTGTTTGATATTTCAGTATCTGGAAGTTCTTGCATAGAACAAAAAGTTCAAATTAAGCAAAGTTTAAATGGCCTCAAATCTTTAAATTGCAAGGCAAACAAGGAATTGAATAAATTTCGGTCTCGTGAATGGGCAAAGCTGTACTTTTAAAGGCAATAGTTTGCCAGGAATATCCAATGTGACTAATAGGACTATGCACTATAGAAACCTAAAGACATGGAATTAAAAGTAAAATCTGTGTGCCCAGCAGTTGAGCTGCAAGAACCCAACAGTTAGGTACAAAAGAGGAGAGATTATCACCTGTTTCCGAATTTGAATACAAAGTCTACTCTGCTATTTTTTCTTCATTAGCAGTAATAAAACCTCTCTTCAACCTAACTCCTGCTAGTTTTGTTAGTTTCAGGTTAGCAGAATGTGGAGTTCCCAAAGCCAAGAGTGGTGTTTAAATGTGCCTTCTGTTAAATTTCATTGTCTTTCCTAACACTGATAAAATAGGTAGGATTTTCAGATCCACAAGGGGGGGGCGCCTATGTATCTGATAAAACACTGATAAAATAGGTAGGATTTTCAGATCCACAAGGGGGGGCCTATGTATCTGTATCAAACCTCACATTCACAAAGCAGAAACTCAGGCCTAGCTGCTTCCTCTAGGTCAGCAAAAAGCCAAGGGTGAGGGGAGATGGTCTGATCACCCACTGAGGAATGGAGCCTGAGAACACGGGCCCTGCCGTAACGGGTAAGCTGTACATACGTGTAGTACACACGGCAGATTGTGAACTGGATGCATTTTTATGGAAAAGGGAAGCACAGCTTCTCAGTATTTGTGTTGGGCTTTTTTCAAACTTCTAAATTCTTCTATAAATATATTAAGAAAAACATCTAGGGCAATGAACACCGCCAACCAAACTCTTTGGCTAAAATGGAGGACTGCAGGCCTAATTTGCAGAAAGAGCCATCATGTTGCCGCTCTTACTGTCTGGACACTTCACTCCTGTTATTACATCTCGGTCACCTACAGGCACGACACAGACCCCACTTGGGGAAATGGTCTGGAGCATCTGGAATGAGAGCTGGAGCCATCTCAAGAAAGAACAAACATTAAAAGCTATTCACAACCCAGTGAAAAGCAAATGCACCTCAAAAGTCTAGGTCTATGAAGAACGCAAACCAGATGTTTTGTAATACCTTAATATATAAAACAACTGAACCCACTAAGTGGTACTTATGGAAGCTGGCTTGAGAGTTAGAGCTTTAGTTAGAGGTGGAACTAGTTCCCACCAGGAAAAGGATTGTTTGTCCTGCTCCTAAAATCCAGTCATGCTAAGGGTGATAATGGTACTAAACGTTTTAAGAACCAACAGAAACGGTGGTGGGACCTACACATTTCGTTTTCCATAAAAGTAAAACGCCCAGTAGAATTACATTGTTCTAACTTAATCCCTTCCGAAAATAATTTTCTTGCAGCTTGCATTTCATCTTGAACAATTTTACTATGTTCAGCATAGTAGCAACTGAGAAAAAAATGTGTTTCCTTTAGAAACAAAAGTGAGAAAACTTTACAAAAAAAAAATTGCGCTTCTGCGACGCTACGCTTCCAAGTTCTTAACATAAAGCCAAAATAACGCACAATATAGATGGCTACAGTAACCCAACTTTTCTGCAACAAGTACGCTTAAAAACAATGACCATTCACCACAATACATTATTTTCTACAGTGTGAGCGGGTAATGGACCCGCAAACATTTTTTTCTTTTTGGCTAGCTTGCTTTAAAAATCTTGCAACTTGCAAGCTCAAGTTTTTTGGAGGGGAAGGCCGGTTAATGGTCGAGCTTAAAATAAATCGGCTCTGCAATTACTTCGTTCTTTAAGCCGATGAAACACGTTTACCCATTCCACGCCATAAAGCAATTCGATGTCAACTTGCTATGGAGTCAAATGCGACAAACTCCGAGAGCTCCAGTGGAGGCGGCGGCTGGCGGATCCCACAGATCCTCGCACCCCTGCGGCACCAGGACGCGCAGCCCGCGCTCAGGGCCTGCCGGGCCCGGGACAGTGCACCGCCGCCACCCCCCGTCCCGGGGATACTGAGGCCCGGTGACCCGGGCGACCTGGAGTCGGCGAAGGCCCCGCCGCGGCTTGGCGCCCCCTTTCCCCAGAGGCCGGGAGGCTCCTGGGCAGCGCGCTGTGGACACCACGCTCCTATAGCCGTGGGAGGGCTATGGCACGAGCCTGGGACGCCGTGTCCCCGACCCGCCGCTGCCCGATCCCGCAGCATCCTGAGACCCAGGAGCCCGCCGCGGGGACCCGGGCGCCTCCCGGCGCGCAGCCCCGGCCGCGGGCCCCTCCAGCCCGAAAGCCCCAAAGTTGCGCGGCCGCGTTGCCGGCGGCGGCGACTCGGCCACCACGCGGTGCGGGGCTCCCCGCCGCCCGCGCCCCGCGCCCCCGCCCGCCAGCGCCCGGCTAACCTGGATAACCTGACGCCACCTCGCCACCCCAGCGGCCGCCGCGCGCCCCTAGCCATGGCCAGCCCGGGAGCCGCGCCGACGCCCGCAGCCTCCCGGCGGCCGCCTCTGCCCCCGCGCTGGCGGCGGCGCAGGATGCGGTCTGCGGGAGCGCGGAGCCTCCCGGAGCGCAGCGGGGCCGAGCGGCCGGGCGGAGCATGCCCAGTGCGAGCGGCGCCGCCGGGTCTTCGCGGCAGCGCGGCGGGGCGGGGCGGGGCGGGGCAGCGGGCCGGCCCGCGGGGGAGGGGCCAGGGCCGGGGGGCGGCCCCTCGGTCCCCGAGGCCCCGCGACGAGACCCCGCGCCCAGCTGTCTCCGGCCGGCGCCCGCCCCGCGCGGCTGTGCTGCAGCCTCGACTGTCTCGGCGTGGGTCCCGGGTTCCCGCACGCGGGGCTCGGGACCCGCCCTGGGCCCGTGACCCCGGACCTACCCCGAGCAGGGTCCCCGTGCGGCCGCGGTGCCCGCCCCGGCAGCGCCCCCGCCGCGCGCGGAGCTGCAGGAGCGGGACGTCCACCGGCGGCTTCTGAGCGGCGGGCTTGGGATTCTAGTCTCCTCCTTTGTGACTATCTGGAGTTTCTAAGTTTTCTCTAGTGACCACTGTGGTGTTTTGTCAGTGAGGAAAGACGGGTTTTCTAAGGCGCCTGCAGAAGTTGAGCGGCCCGTCTCCGCAGTGCAAGCTGTCCTTTTCCACGCGGCGGGACTACTTGGTGCCAGGCCGGCCCCCGGCTCCTCCTCGGGCTGCCCCCGCCCCTGTCGGCCCCGCCCCTCCCCGCCCCGAGCCCCGCCCCCTCGGCTGCGGCGTAAACCCGGAGCGGCAGATTTCCCACGGCGCCCGGGAGCCGGTAGTCGCCGGGCGGGAGCGCTGCCGGGGGCGGGGTGACGCAGCTCCGCTCTCCCCATCTCTCCCCGTCCCCGGCGAGCCTCGCGGGGGAGCGCTGCGACCCCCGCCGCGGGCCCGGCCGCAAAAATGGGTCAGGATCCGACTGAGCATGCTCGCCGGCTCGCGGCCGCGTCGGGCGCCCAGGTGGACCCAGCCGGGCCTCCGGTCGGGCCGCGCGGGGGTGGCGCAGGTGCGCGGTCCGGGAGCAGGTGCGTGGTACCCGGCCGGGCCGCGGGCCGGAGTGGGGGGGCGGGGTTGGGGGGGGTGGGTCTGGGTCACAAGTGAGTTGAATTAGAAATCCTATTTCAACATTAGTTTCATTACCTCAAGAACTTTCAGCTGGTTTGTTTTCCAGGCAACCCAAATCTTTCATTCTCTTCTCGTATTTAATAGGCATCCTTGACAATTGCATGAGGACACGAAGTTTTCACCTGCTTTTTCGAAGATGAAGGCCTTGTCCTCACTCTCAGATCATTGCGCGGTGTCAGAGTCCATTTTTTCTTCAGTTCTTCCTTCCTCTGAGACTCCACGTTCTCCAGGACCCTGCAGAGCGCGCTCGCGCCGCCTTGGATGCACTTGGGTGGGCGTGGGAACTTGCTGCTAGCCTTCGGTTTCGGAGGAGAAGACGGGAATGGAGAGCTTCCAGGGAAGGGAGGCTACAGGCAGGAGAGGAGTAAACTCAGGAACCCAGAGAGATGCTTTCAGGTGAGTGGGGTCTTGCGGGTTTCCTTTCCGGGGAGGGGGGACGCTGCCGCACCAAGCTTGGTGCCATGTTGGTGGAATATGAGGGAAGGGGGCAGGGCGCAACCTTTAAAAGAAGACATATCCCGAGGACATGACATAAACTGGTTACAACCAGCTGGGTCCAAGATGGCGGACTAGCCAGCATCCACTAGACCTTGAGCCTCAGTATAGGCTCATTGTAACACATCAGCTAAATGATACACCCACAGGTGCCATGACAGTTCCAAGGCTGACCCTAAAGGTCAAAAAGTAGGCGGTGGCCCAATTCCTGGAAATCCCCACCCTCCCCCCAAATAGCTGGAATACTCCTCCCACTCATTAGCCTATGAAATTACCCACCCCTATAAAAACTGACAACCCCCATACCCTGGTCCCGCTCTTGCCTTCTGAGATGGCCCACACTCTGTCTGTGGAGTGTTTCTCTAAATAAATCCACTTCTTATCTATCACTTTGTCTCTCACTGAATTCTTTCTGTGTTGAGACGTCAAGAACCTGAGCTTCATTAAGTCCTGAGACCAGGTGTGTGATCTCAGTTAAAACACCATGGGTTCAAGTGCCAATCTGAGTTACACGGTTTCATTGGGATTCCCTCCGAGGGCGGCTTCCCTCTCCCCTAGTCCAGCCCCAGTTCAGCGCCAGCGTGCTTGGGGACACCACCTGTAGTGAAGGCCCCTCTGGGGAACAATTTCCTGGGGGGCTTACTCTGGTGCTCCCCAGAGCCCTACCTTGTGCTGAGGCCCCCCGCCTCCCTCTCGCGAACTGTGAGGCGCCATCATTGCCCGTGCCTCCTGAGCCCTGCCCTTGAGCTTGCCCAGGCCCCTTGGAGGTCCACACCGCGAAGCGTCTAGCCTGGGAGAGGATGGGTGAGAATTTGAACCCGGTATGTCGCCAGCAGAAGTCACGAGCTGTAGTTGCTCCTCCCTTGCATGTCCTAGTTTGGTGACCGGTACCCCCTTCTTCTTAGCTATGCGCAGCACACATCTGGATGTTTGTTATCCCAGATTCGCTCATTTGCTTTCCCCCGTCATCCAGCTGGTCACTGGCCTGTCCACGCTGCCCTTAGACCTCGCTGGATGCGGACCCTCCACCTGCACCACACTTTTCGGACCGTGTCAGCTTCCCCATCAACCACAGAGCAATGACCTTCCAGAAGGATCCTCCCTCTGTGCTCCCGATCCGTCCTCTGTGCCTCCACACACTTTTCTTTCTCAGCAAATTATATTTCAGTATATCTGCAAAAAATCCTTACACGGGTTCCTACTGCCTTCGGGAGAAAGTCCAAGTTTTTAAGCATAAACTGGCCCCTGTCTCCCTCTCCTGATTGGCCTCCAGCCAGTGTCCCCGCGTGTCCCCCATCCTAGCTGACCCCAAAAGTCACACCTCTGTGTTCCTGTAGTTCTCTTGTCCCTCTTGCCTTGCTCACCCCTTGGCAAACGGTTACATCTTCAACACCCAGTTCAGGCTGGATCTCCTCTGACCTCCCCAGGGGTTTCTCCTGGGTACGTCACCTGGGCCATGTGCTTTGTCTCCATCTGACATACCTGACCTTGATTTATTTTCCTTCATCTCCGCTGCACTGAGGCAGCGTGACCACAAGGGCTCCTGTCAGCCCTCTCTGTGTCTTCGCTGTCAATCCTCAGTAAGATTTTTACTTAATAAATGAATGATAGGTATATGTACCCATCTAATGTTTAAAGTTCATCAATTTAAAAAATTCTTCCCAAGAATTGTAAGTGGAGTGCACAGAAAAAAATACTAGAACAAAGTCACATCTTATGCTGTTGCCAAATGGTTGTATTCCTTTGAGTGATGTGAGACCTCAGATTTGACTTTCAACCCAGTGGATTTTCTTCAGCTTCAGAGATCAGGGCATGTCTGAGGTCCTTGTTTATCAGTCTGTGGCTGCACAGAGTTCCGTGTTGTATTGCTTATTAATCTACAGACTGCATTGTTCTCTCTCCTTGTTTCCTTCTACAGTGTAGTCATAAGCTTCTAATTACAGGTTACTCCTTAGAATAGATTGTGCTTGATTTTTTTTCTGATGAGAGTGTGGCACACAGAGAGGGCAGATTAACCATTTAGGAAGGAACACGCTTCTTGCAGTTCCGCCAGCTTGTATTGCCTTCCAAGAGCTCTTCCAGCTGATTGTGGGGTGACTGGCCACCTGCTTCAGATTCACCGGGGAGGCTTAACCCACCCAGACCTCCTGAGCAGAGTGGACTGGGGGCCGGCGAGTTTAACAAGCCCTCCAGGTGATTCTGGATACATTTGAGAAACACAGTTGTAAGTCATACGGATAAAAGGAAAAAAACAAAGTATTAGTCCAGAACTTCAAGTACTGGTTTTCTCTGGTGGAGAGATGCACGTGGGTGGGAAGAGAGTTGGCCCGTGTCAGAAGCGTTGCCCGTGTTTGTGCGTGTTAACCAGCCGGGGCTTGTGTTGGGGAGGCTGGGGATCTAGAGCAGCACGAGGTAAGGCAGCTGCTTGCTTATCGGTGTGTTGAGCCGCTCGGGGCCTTACTTGGTGGCCTCTTAGGCCACGTGTGATTCCCCAGCACCTGTGTCCTCAGGGCAGCCCCCTTGGCGGGGGTGAGCGGGCCGTGGAGGCTCTGACCCGACCCCTTCCTGGAAGAGGCCAGGAGAGCTGTGGGACTCTCATTAGGCAGCGTCCTTGTTCCTGGGAGCCTGACCAGGCCAGTAAGGAGGGGGCGGGGGAGGAATGGAAGGAAGCAAGCCTTTCTCTCCACAACCCTGTGACTTGCTGGCTGAGGAGGGCAAAGCTTCTTGAAAAGTCTGAGTCAGGGTTAGGGAAATACTCCCTTCCTCGTCTGGGTGTAGACGGAGCCCTGATGTTGGTCCTTTGAGGGGTGTGTGCACGTGTGCTGTCTAACCAGTTAGCCAGGAACCGCAGAGCAAAGGGCTGCCTGCAGCCTGAGTAGGGTCGGTGACCCAGCTGGGGGTCCCGCCCTCCCTGATCGTTTTCTGAGGCCACAGCAAGGCCCTGGTCACCTCCCAGCTGAGCCTGCTGCCCCCTTTGGGTTTCTCTCTGACGGTGACTTGGATCTCGGGACACGGGTTATTGGCAGGAGAAGGGATGGATCCGGGGGTCCCCTCCGTGTGCAGGGCCTTCCTGAGAGGCGGTGGGAAGGTCAGAGGTGGGAACCTCTCCGTGACGAGCCGGGAGAGGCTGCCTCGGAGGTGGGGCGGGTCCAGGGGCAGGGGCGTTGTGAAAACGGACTTCACAGCGGTTTCCCTCGGATTCTGAGGAAGTTAGGTCTTGCGCGTAGCTTGGTGTCCCGGTCTTTGAGTTTGTAGTTTCCTCGGGAAGCAGGGAAGGCCAAGCATCCCCTTTCCCAGCACGGGTCAAAGCTGGGTGACCCGTGTAATGAAACGAACAAACACACCGCTGGCCAGCACGTGGGAGAGAAACACCCAGGGTGCCGAGATGTTCTCCAGGAGCACAGCAGCTCAGGAGGCCCCGCGCCCAGGTCAGGTGCGGCTCGAAGCCCGGGGCTCCGCCCAGGGGAGTGTCGGCAGCCTCTCTGACCTGCGTAGGAGTGACCGCGACCCCTGCACGATGAAGACTCCAAGGTGAGCTCGGAGAGTCGAGGTGTGATTTCTGTGCTGGCGATTCCACGCCTCGCTCTTTTCTCAGCAGTCATTTGCTAGAATTAAGAGGGAAAGAAAGGAAATTCCGTCCGTGGATACACGTGATAAAAAGTGGACACAGGGGCTCCAGCCGGGATGAAGGCGGGGGGCGGGGAGCCCCGAGGGGCGGCTGAGCTGAGCCGAGCTGGGCGGGCAGAGGCCAAGGCGGCTGACAGGGGGTACGAGGCCACGTGGTGGGTGGGAGGGGCCGGGGGAAGGGGCCCTCCCGAGGCAGGAATGGGGAGAGTGAGATGCTCGCCCCACAGAAGGTGGAAAGAGCTGGTTTTCATAGGAGATTTGAAGGACTGGGAGGTGGGAGGCCTTTGCTTTTACGTGGGTACCGTCTTCCTCTGGAGCCCTCCCGTCTGCCGGCCGAGGTTAGGTCCAGGGAGCCGGCGGCCCAAGCCCAGGACCTGCCTGGGGATGGGGCTCCTCAGCGGGCAGCGTGGAGGCACTGGACATCCACACGTGATGCGTCACCACGGGCCGGGGCTGACACGGGGCCTGAAACTTACTTTTGATGCTGTTACAACTGCGGCTTGAGCCCCGCCTGGGGATGAAGTTTCCTAACAGACTGGAACTTCCCTCCCGGCACAAGAGACACAGCCCAAGAGTGCCGGCCTTCACTCAGATCCCTGCCCCCGTCTGCCTGATAATGAGTAGAGTTTCCACCTGTCACTACAGGAACGGCTGTGTGGTGTGTTCTCCATCGTGGCGAGTGTGCTTGTGAATAGTTTTTCTTTGCTTCTGGCCCGCGTGGGGGTTGGTACAGCCGAACTGTCCGGCTGAGGGCACAGGGCTCTCCTCCTGGACCATGCCTGCGTGTCAGGCGGACACAAACTCTGCAGCTTCTCTTTAGTAATCTTTTCAGTCTCATCTCGTGTAGGTTCTGGCACATAATTGATGCCCATCGATTTTGTTGAATCACGTGTTGAAATTGGTGTTAGAACTACAGGTCGGAGTATCTCGGAGGCAGGCGTGTAAAAATACAAAATCTGTCATTCAGCTGGTTAGTGGGAAACGCCATCCAGACTCTGGCCTCAGTCTGTGTCATCTTGATTCGGCTTTTCTTTCTGATGAAGTGTTTCAGGTCGGTTACCAGACTGTTCCTCCCTGATTTGGGTCAGCTGGCAAAAAAGCAGAGCTGCAAATACATCCTGGATGAGTGTATGGCTGAGTTCATGAAAATGTTTGCAGGAGAAGGTTACTAAGTGGCTGTTTTTTTTAGCATCGTGGTTCAAGGGCTCTCTACTGTAATAGGTCAGCATTTCTGCTATTAATTTCAATGAGCCTTTCCTTTTGCTTTAATAGGAAATCTAAAAGTGTCTTGGAATCAACCATCCCTAAAACTTGCGGAATGTTGTAATCGTATGTATGAACTAAACGAGCCAGTTTGCTTAAGTTGAATGGAAATTGCGATTTGCTGCCCACAGTGTGGGGTGTAGGGTCAGGTGAGAAGTGCAGCTAGGAATTGCTGAGATGCCCAGTGACATTGGCTGGCGATGTCGGCAGCAGTCGGAGTGGAGTAGGAGAGGGCTTTGCCCGGCTGTCTCCACGTGGCTGATTTCAGTGATTTACAATTGCTTGTCTGTGCTTTGGCCTGTAGTACTAAGGACTGCCAACGGACTGAGCTAACCAGCGCAGCTTCAGGAATCTCTGGCTGGTACATGAATATTACATTTAATTACATTAAGAGTCCGCCATTGCTTATTCCCCGTAAGAGACACAGCAGGTCATACCTCATCATCTGTTAGGCACTCACCAACCTATAATTCACCTGGTGCTGGGCCCCGACTCCTGAGGGCACCAGAGAAGCAGGAGAGCCGGGGACAGCTCTGAAGGTGTCAGTGCTAGCCGAGCACCAAGCTAGTCCTGCGGGGAGAACACGTTCCCGCTGCGGCCTGGAGTTTACATTGTCAGGTTCCCATGACCACCTTCCACTACCTGGGGGCTTTGGTTCTGAAGGCTGAATCTGGTTTTCTGTCTCTCCCTTATTTTCGCTCGTTTTGACTCTCACACGACTTCTTCTTGAGAGCGTTATTTCCTTTCCTTTCGTAGTGTCATGGGGAGAGTCATGAGAAAACTACCAGGGAAAGGAGGAACCAAGTCAGTGCTGAGACCCCCGGGGTCAAGCCAGGCTGGTT
Organism: Balaenoptera musculus; assembly: GCF_009873245.2. NCBI lineage: Eukaryota > Metazoa > Chordata > Mammalia > Artiodactyla > Balaenopteridae > Balaenoptera > Balaenoptera musculus. The sequence continues at coordinate 2,830,444 of NC_045790.1, forward strand.
CTGCTGACCTCGCGTCCAGGACGGCTCCCAAGACCGCACGTGGAGAGGGTTGAATTGATTTATTTCTTACGAGATTCTGGCTCAGGTTTCCTTCAAATGGTAGTTGTTATTAACTTAAAGTATTCAAAATATGATCTGACAGGCAAGTTAGGAGCATAGAATTACATCATTCTAGCACTGCCAGCTTTTAGACCCACATGAAATACACCTTTCTGCTGTTTGTGAGATCTACTGCATTTGATTGTCAGGAACCAGTTAAGAGAGCAGGATGGCCGCCCCGGCTTCTCCGAAAGTGCCCCCTGTCGCTGGGTCCTCCGGGGCCTCACTTCCTGTGGGAGAAGGCCGTGGTCTGAGTGGGCCTCTCTGCGGGCAGGGCCTCTCTGCGGGCAGGGCCTGGGGGGCCAGGAGGCTGAAGGCTGAAAGCACAGGGTGATGGGACCCTCCGGGGACTCGCGGTTACCCTGTTCCGCTTCCTCTCCCGTCCCTGTCCTCAGGGTCGGGGGTGATGGAGGAGGGTGCGGGTCCTTTGCCTTCAATCACTCCCAGTCTCCCCCCGCTCGTGGCGGCACGAGGTTGAGGCCTGGCACTGGGGCTGGATGATCCTCCCGCTGTCCTCCTGTCACCTCTGCCCCCACCCCCGAGCACAGGCCGATGACCTGCTGGTTTCTGGGGCTAGACTCTGTTACCCTGACCCAGCCCTGCTGAGGATTCCCAGCGTCCTGTGGGTCCCCCTGGGCTTTCCTCGAGCCCCTCAAAGCCAGCAGGCTCTTTGAGTTGCAGCTCAATCCCGAGTCTTAGTGAGAGCCGTGGGTTCCTTGGGGTGGACCGTGGAGAGACAGGAAACAGGAGCTTAAGAGGGGATGTATGTCCGCACTTCATCCTCTTGTCAGGTGAGTGCAATGTCTTCATGGAATCAGTATCTTTAATATCTATAAACACATACTGATCGTTTTAGAGTGAGAATATTTTTCAGTTGCTGCATTAACAGTCAAACTGCATCCTCCTAAACATTAAGGTGATGGTACCCACGTGAAGTGTTAAAGGGGCAGTGTTGTACAATCGTCACAACGATTTACTCTTAACGTCGGCGCAAGAAATTAGCCATAGAATCTGTGACTTTCAGAATGCATTAGATGCAATATTTTGGGCCAGTGAGACTAATACTGCACATAAGTGGGAAAATTGAGTCTCATACATACATTTTAATTTATTATGAAATTAATATGCCAGATTTGTCTAACAATTTAGGAACATTGCGTAACTTATTGTGACAGTTCATTTACGAAAGAACTAGGGTGCCTTTTTTTTTGAGCCATAAAACAAATTGGAGAGTGATTCTTACCCCATGAGTTATTTATGTAGGAAGATGAATAAAAACATTAAGCATGATGAATGCATTTGCTGTGACAGGGTCACAGCAAGAACAAATAATAACGCATGCCACATTTTTAATCAGGCTAAAGAATTTTACCACACAGCAAATTAAGGAATCTTATTTTTATCTGGTGCAACATTAAACTTGTTTTATCACGCAAACGGCATTGACCACACATTGCCCCTCCCCCCAAGCTAGCTGAAACTCCTTGAGGACGGAGGCCACGTCTCCTGTCCGCAGCCTCTGCATGCAGGGTGTTACCCGACACACGGCTGGTACTGGCTCAGCGTCTGCTGGGTAAAACCTGAACTGAAGAGTGACTTAAACAGTTTTTGGGGTTTTTTTTTTAATTAATTTTTTTTTGGAGTATAGCTGGTTTACGACGATGTGTTAGTTTCAGGTGGGCAGCAAAGTGAGTCAAGGTGAGTGGACATACACATATATCCACTCTTTTTTAGATTCTTTTCCCATATATACAGGTCATGACACAGTGTTGAGTGGAGTTCCCTGTGCTATACAGTAGGTCCTTATTAGTTATCCATTTTATATACAATGGTTTTAAGTGAGCTAGTCTTTATGAGGAAACGTACATGAAAGAAAGGCAGTGACTTCCTTTTGAAGAGTTGTTTACCTAAAAAACCTGAATGATGATTTGATCAGAAGCAGGTTGGTATTTGGGGAGGTGGCTTTTCATGTATGGTTAATCTCTGAGATTAGTATGTAGTAAAAATTAGAAAAGCCCTTGCCTTGACCATAAAGCCTAACCTTCCCGTTTGAGTATATAATCTCTCTCCAATGGGAGAATGAGAGGAGCGTCTCTGTACGAATGTCCGGGCAGTCTGATCCCTGGTCTTGAAGGAATCTCTCTACTCGTTCTGCCCTAATAGTAGACCTTTATTCTTTAGTACATTTCACTCTGAGGATTAAACGTAAGGAGTTGCATTTTCTGCGTCCCACGTAGGGAAGGGTCGGATGCGGGGTCAGAGACCGCATTGCCTTTTGTGCTGAAAGTAGGGTTTCTGTGATGTGAAGGAGCCTGGAAGTCGTGGCAGTTCTTTGACTGAGTCATGCTATGTGAGAGGCAGCCCTTCTGGAGCTGGGCTGTGCACGGCCGCTGTTTTGATCCAGCTTGAACTATTCAAGACAGGCCTGTTGGGTTGGTTACTGCTCTCAGGTCACAGGACACATCAGCGTGACAGTAAAGCCAGGGTGTCACTTATGTTTGGCATTTAACCTCACTTCGTTGTGGTTTTAAGATGGTCACGGGAGGTTGCATATGAGGCAAGAGCGGATGGGTGTGGCTTGTCACCGATATTAGAAAACCGGGACGATCGGGTGGGCAGCTGGAAGTTGACTTTATGTCTGAAGCTCATCATCAGTACTGTCTTTGGACCGGAGGTGCAGTATTTCTGCTCCACTGGTACGAGTGCCCTGTGTGTTTCTCGGCCTTTCCTTTAACGATGACCTTGCTCATCTAAGTGCCATCAGGGTCCTGTTTGTAACCTGCTCAGGAACCTGGGTGATCAAAGCCAGTGCGAGATTTACTCTGAAACGACCTGATGGTTTAAGTGCCAGGGATGCTGCTTAAGTTTCGGCTTAAGTACCAGGGCCCACAACGGCTTATCTTCCAGCGAGATGCATCCTGACAGCGCCACAGAGGGCACCAGGTACAGGCAGCCGAGTAGGAACTGCGTGTGGAGGGTGTGGATTCCATAAGCGCCGTGAGTTTGGTGTCTTCTCATTTTTATTAATTACATTTAATTTTTATTAATAGTAATTATATTTAATGTAATAATTTAATAGTAATTAAGTTTCACATTCCCAACAACGACCCCTTCCCGGCGGCCTGGCGTCCCTCGGTGGCCGAGCGGCTGGACGTCCGCGTGCTGAGCTCCTCAGAAGCCAGAGGCTCTGCGTCCCACTCGTCCCGCCGGCGGCCCCTGGCCATCCTGCCGAGGGGCGTCTCTCCCCGACCCGGGCACTCCTGCCATCTGAGCTGCCCTGCATTTACCAGGGCGCCTGGTGCTTCCCCGACGTGCCGTGACATTGTGCGCGAGTGTGTGCCCTGCAGGGCCCTATGCGTGGACGTCCCCGCATCCCAGCACCTGGCAGGGGGCAGACCCCAAGCCCACTGCGGGTGAGTCCTGCTGGGCTTGTACCAACCGTGCGCCAAGGAGTGATGTCCGTGGGCAGGACCGCAAAGGCGGGCGGGCTGGGTCCATCCTTCTCTGTGCTGTGGACGGAGTCCTGTCCGCCCAGAGGTCCCATGTGGAAGCCTAACCCCCAGTGGGACGGACTTAGGATGGCGGGGAGGTAATCGGGGGGTGAAGGGAGAGCCCTCCTGCTGGGCTAGTGCCCCTGTGCGCAGAGCCGGCGAGGACCTCCCCCCAGAGGCAGCCACGCAGGCGGAGGGGGGCTTCCCGGGAAGCCGGCCCTGGCTGCGGACTCCCTGCCTCCAAACGGCGATAATAACATCTGCTGTTTAAGCGCCCAGCCTGGGGAGTTTTGTTACAGCAGCCTGGGCTGACTAAGACAGTATGTTTCCAGAAAACATTTGTCTGGAACACGGTCTTTCCCAGACTCCTGTCTCCCAGGGGAGCCATCAGCTGACAGCAGGGCCATGGGGAGACCGTCTAAGGGGGGGCGGCAGCGTTCGTGTCAGCTGAGTGCAGGTGCTGCTGGGAGGGGGCAGAGAAGCTTCCTTTTTGTGAGGATGCACTGAATGACGCTTTCGGAGTAGAGCACCCGGTACTGCTGTGGGGTCGTCTGTACGTGGTGTTTATGGGACTGTGATTCCAGTGCAAGTACCGGAGATACAGCTTTTGAAGAGATGGTTCTGGGTTTTGCTTGTTTTGAGATCCTTTAGGATAATTCAAAAGATCTCCTACAGAAAAAGCCTATGATTTATGTGTTCACACTGAAACTCTTGGATTCTGATTTTTTTCTTTGAAAATTTTCTTAAAAATTAATTTGTTAAAAATGTAAACTTTTCGGGGCTTCCCTGGTGGCGCAGTGGTGAAGAATCTGCCTGCCAATGCACGGGACACGGGTTCAAGCCCTGGTCTGGGAAGATCCCACATGCTGCAGAGCAACTAAGCTTGTGCACCACAATCACTGAGCCTGTGCTCTAGAGCCCGTGAGCCACAACTACTGAGCCCGTGTGCCACAACTACTGAAGCCTGCGTGCCTAGAGCCTGTGCTCCGCAACGAGAGAAGCCACCGCAATGAGAAGCCCGCGCACCACAATGAAGAGTAGCCCCTGCTCGCCGCAACTAGAGAAAGCCCATGCGCAGCAATGAAGACCCAACACAGCCAAAAATAAATAAATAAAAATAAATAAATCTAAAAAAAAAAAAAAAAAAAAAAAAAAAAAAAAAATGTAAACTTTTCTAAGTTATTCCCCACTCCTGCCCCTTTTCTTGAATTGCTTTTCTCTGTGCAAAAAACTTGTCAGGAATTGTAGTGCTTGAAAGGTTATTTCTCTAGAAAAATGGACTCACTCCATTCATTTCCATTTTTCCTATTTTTTTTTTGCACTCCTTGTTTTCCTGTTATATATTTGGTTCTTACCATAGTTTTTTCTATCTTTAGTTTTTTAAAAAAATTTGATCACCATTGAGTATACACAAGAATAAGTTAGAAATGTAAAAAAAATTTTTTTTCCACGAAGTAAGTTTTCCTGCAATATAAGGAATTCTATTGTGTTACGGAGCCTGTTACAGGGGAACGTGATTAGCAGATCATAAGAATGAGTGAGAACTTCTCCCCCCTTTCTCTGCCATGGACACTGATTGGTTTACCTGTGATTATCTGCTATGTGTAGAGGATGATGTCCTGGCCGATAAAACTTATTTCAGAGTTTGAAACACGTGTTGATCTAGGAGCACAGACAGACATTTCCAGGGGGTATCTGAGAAGACCTTACAACCCCATAAGAGCAGACCTTATAAAACGTGTAACAGTTTATAATGTACATGTTGGCCAGGTGTTTTTTTTAAGTTACCTCAAGTCCTTTTTGGAAATAGGGGTGTCTATTAATAAGTCACCCAAGACACAAAGAGTCGTGGCCGGTGTTTTCAGAATCGGCACAGTACTGCCACCGGACAGAGGGTGTGAGGGTCAGAGTCAGGGTCGCGGCATCCTGGGCCATCTTTCAGGTTGCCATCGGAGCTGAAAGCCCAGCTCTGCCGCACGAAGTGGTCCCTATGCCAGCGGATGCCCTGCTTGACCAAGAGCAAGAAGAACTTTTCAAGGAGAGCAGTGTGAATACCCTGATGTTCCAAACAAGCCGATGATGGGCAGAGCAGAGGTGTGAGCGGCCCTCCACGTGGTGTGGAGCTCACAGGGTGGCCTCATCGGCCCCTTGGCTATTTCACTGGCTGCCACCAGCAGCCATGCTTGATTTTTAAGGCAGCAAAAGAGGCTTTACCCAGACTCTTTGAATTTAGCCAGCCTCTGCAGGAAACAGTTTTTCCCCCCTGATCTGTAGTTCTAATGGCTGACTCCATCTGAATACTTATGTTGGATTTCACCGTGTATGTTTATACATACCAAATATTGAGATGAAGGTGGTAAATTTTGGTTGATATGTGTTAGTAGTTGCTAACAAATAGTTTGTTACTACGTACCACAGACTGAGTGGCTTAAAGGGAAACTTGTTTCTTAGTTCTGGAGGCTAGAAATCCAAGATCACGGTGTCAGTAGGGCCGTTGTCCCTCTGGGGAAGGATGCGTCAGGACTTCAGTATATGAATTTTGGGGGACACAGTTCAGTACACAACAGTGTGATCGGCATGAAGATAATCAGCTTATGGAGGCGTAGACCCAGTAGGGTCCTGGGAGATTATTGGATGCAACCTGATTATTTTGCACGTGAGATCAATGGGCAGTAAAGATCGTATTATTTTAAAAATTAAATCGGGTAAAGGGTCCTTCAAATGCTGCAAAATAATTAAAGCTCCTTTGTTTGCCCATGTGTCTCTCCAGCCCCGGTGGTCCTTCTCTTCTTTCTCCAACTCTGCCCATCCTCCTGGCTCCAGTCCACCTCCATCACTACCAGGAAACCTTCCCTAGCTGTTCTCACCAGCAGACGGCCCAACTCTGTACCACCAGCCTTTAGTAACTTGGTCCCTTCTGTCTCCTGATTTTTATTCACTGAAATTTGAAATGTACACACCATCTTATGTTTTAATCATGCCATGCATTTATTAGTCTCCTGGCATTTGTTGATGGAAAGATTTCTGGTTCCATTATTAAAAGGAAGTCTGATACATAGGCATGTAAAATTTTTCTGAAATACAAGTTGGGTTGTTTTGTTTTGTTTTGTTTCAGTTTTTGACCATGCCATGCAGCAGGCGGGATCTTAGTTCCCAGACCAGAGATTGAACCTGGGCCCCCTGCAGTGGAAGTGTGGAGTCCTAACCACTAGATTGCCAGGGAAGTCCCCTGAAATACAGGTTTTTTTTTTTAAATTAATTAATTAATTTATTTTTGGCTGTGTTGGGTCTTCGTTTCTGTGCGAGGGCTTTCTCCAGTTGCGGCAAGCGGGGGCCACTCTTCATCACGGTGCGCGGGCCTCTCACTGTAGCGGCCTCTCTTGTTGCGGAGCACAGGCTCCAGATGCGCAGGCTCAGTAGTTGTGGCTCACGGGCTCAGTTGCTCCGCGGCATGTGGGATCCTCCCAGATCAGGGCTCGAACCCACGTCCCCTGCATTGGCAGGCAGATTCTTAACCACTGTGCCACCAGGGAAGCCCTGAAATACAGGTTTTAATCACCTGGATTTTGAAGAGTGGACGTGTGGGGCTGGGCTGTGGAGTGGGTGGTAATGGGTGAGCCAGGTAATGAGTGCCTGGCTGGCCTTTCTTTACCTAAATGTGAAACTCGCTGACATTCTGCACCTTGATGACGTTAAGTCTTTTGTTGGGACTATAGGTGCAGTCATATCTTTGAGAGCTTGAGAAAGCTCCCAGGGACATAAGACTCTGATGGTCTCATCTCTATAACAAAGCTATAGACTCCTTGAAAGCCGAAACCTTCTGTTTCCTGCTTCATGCCAACTTCCTGCTGGGGCAGGGCCACGCCTGTTGACCTGTCACACCAGCTAGGGAAGCCAGAGGTTGACTTAATGTAAATAAGGTCAACAGAGGAAAATGTGTTCTCTTACTGGACTAGGCTCGGCAAATATTTTGAGAGTAAACATATACTTACCATGATTATCCTACAAGGTTTACCATTTCAATTTTGAGTACTATATGAAATATACTTTAAAATATTATAAAAATCACAGCCACATATTAATCTTTCTGAAAAGTTAAAAGTAAATTTTGTTATTTCTCTACAACGGATGAAAACTTGAACTTTTTGATGAAAACTTGAACTTTTTTTTAATTAAATGAGACCCAGGAGTATGCAATATACAATTAGTGACAGGCCTCACATAGGAAGACAAAATATGTTAAATATCTTAATGGGAAAATCAATGTTTAAATATATTACTTCCCCCCACTATGACTTAGAATGGCCTAGACATTATGCATTACATGGAGTGTGCAGAAATGTCTTGACAATTAATTCACTTAATACCTACGTGTATTATCTTGTATTCTTACAGTTAATTGAATGAACAGATTCAGACAACATTATTCATGAAACTCAAGGCCATAGTATGATTAAACAATGTTGCGTTCATAATTCCTGCTAAATATGAGATACATTTGGATTTTTGTGATATCACTCAGAATCAAAAATTTACTGTCATCCTTTCTGTGAGCTTTTGAAGTCATCATGAGGCAAGCCTGCCACCTGCTGGTCAAGGCTTGTTACTTCAGTCTACATTTCAAATAGCCTGGGCATTTTTCATTACAGCCAAAGAATGTAATGTGGGACTTCCCTGGTGGCGCAGTAGTTAAGAATCTGCCTGCCAATGCAGGAGACTGGGTTCGAGCCCTGGTCCGGGAATTTCCCACATGCCACGGAGCAACTAAGCCCCTGTGCCACAACTACTGAGCCTGCACTCTAGTGGCTGTGAGCCACAACTACTGAAGCCTGCGTGCCTAGAGCCCGTGCTCCACAAGAGAAGCCACCGCAATGAGAAGCCCGCACAGCTCAACGAAGACCCAATGCAGCCAAAAATAAATAAATAAATATAATTTAAGAAAAAAAAGAATGTGATACAATTTGAAGGAATCCTACATATGGACTTCTGAGATTTCCCAGGCTGTCATGAATTATTGAAGCTTGAACATCCTAACCATTGTCATTCCCACAAGCCTTTCATGTTTATTCTTCCCTTCTGATGACCATTGATGATAAATCTAGGTCTGTATGTTTCTGGGCCTTTGACACAGAGTCCACGTTCCAATGAGGCTTCTTTCTCTTGAGCAACTGTGTGCCAAGTCGGCCCGTAAATGCGGCCAACCCTCCGGCAGAGTCTCACTCCTCTGCCTCTTCTTTCCTGACCACATTGCACACACACACTGGTGCAGCCGCCGTGTCCCCGTGGAGGACCCCAGCCGGACTTCCCCGACTCCTCTGTCTGGCCCTGAGCCCAGCCCAGGGTTGTCCATCCCCCAGGTGTCCCAGAACCTCAGCTTCTTCATCTGTGAAGTAGGGCTGATGACTCCTCCGGGTTGCCTTGAGCATTAAGTCAGGTAATGTGGGAAAGCACTTAGCTTCCTGACTGTAAGACTCTCCTGTGCGTGTCCATCATCAGCAGTTCAAAGACTCGCCAAGATACAGCCCTGTGACTTTTCACCTCATCTGTGTCACCCAACCCGGCTTTTAGTCCTCTTTTTCTTCCCTGTTGTACTTTGAAGACCCGCTTCATGGGCAGGCAGACTGCAATCCCAGGGACTGGATGTTTAGGGCATGACCATGAGCAGCACAGAAACCGCCTTGAGGCTGGAGAGAAACGTCGGTGGGTCCTGCGAGCATCTGAAGCTTCTCCATGTTGATTCGGCTGTTGATTCGTCTGCACTCATTAAACCTGACTTTGTATTTGCTAGAAAGAGGGGTAATTGTCATGACTCTGGAAAGAGAGCAAGGGAGATAATTAGTGCAATAAGTGTTAATTAAGTGATAACCATACACAGTGACCGGGGGAGGTGCTGGGAGCACGAGGTCAGGACAGGACCCTGTCCAGAGCCCTGCGAGAAAGTCCCCTGACAGTGTCAACCCCAGTAATAAGGTCCCTTCCGTGGCTGTTTTATGTGTTGTGTTACAGTTGGATTTCCCCAGGTTTTTTACCTTTTGTAGGTCTTCTGAGCTTCAGGTACCTGCAGTTTCTGCTTTGCCTGCTTCTCAGTGGCGCTGACGGGTGTGGGTGTGGCTGGCGCTGTGCTCATCCTGGGTAAACGTGGCCACAGTGTAGAGTAAGCATTCGGCGACCCCGTTCATCTCCTTAAATGTGGCGTTTAGCGCGTTCTTGCTGCGTGGAAAGGGTTCTATAAACGTCTGTTTGAATTAATGAAAAGAATCTTCAAGTTGTCAGGGGCCTCATTAATTTCACAGTGCTCCATCACTGGAGTTAGGGAACAGTAGACCGGGTGTGCGTCGTCTGGTCGTCTTGGGAATCAGGAGAAGGTGGGCACCGCCTGGGGACTGTTACTTTGCAACAGTTGAACTGTTACGTACTGGACTGTCCTATGTACCGTTGAATTTGATCTACACTTTCTACGGCTCAGACCTGAGCCCCCGGGACTCAGGCCAGCGCGGGCTGCTGGTGGTTGAAGCATGTAGAGGGGCATGTTGATCATTGTATTTTCACTTATTATAGACGGATTTGCATGATCATTTTAGCTCCCCAGTAAAGAGATGCAGGGGACGGGACCTCACCTGGAACCTCCTGACAAGGGCACACTGCCTGCTCACATTTTCCTGCACGTCGCCAGGTGTTTACAGTGAACACAGCTGTGTGGAGTCTTTCCCTCCCACTCTGTCCCAAGCCCCCTCCAATCAGCTTTTCACGCCGCCTCTCCGCCATGGAGCTGCTTTTGTCCAGGTCACCAGGGACCCTGCCCTGCATGATCCATGGGTCGGTCCTCGGCCGCGGCGCCACCTGACCTCAGCAGCGCTGGGCACAGCGGGTGTTCTCTCCTGACCTCTGCCCTTTGTCCTCTGGCTTCCAGAGCGCACACTGGCCTGGCTCTTTGCCTCATTACTCCTCCTGATCTGACTTGGTCGCCCCCTCACTGCAGCTGTCTGTGTTGGCTTCCCCAGGCTCAGTTCCTATCTTTCCTCTCTATCTGGTAGTCATTCAAGTTCAAGGCTGTTTAGATGCTGCCATTTGCTGATGGCTCCCACTGTAAGCAGCTCTTTGTAGGAAACCGCCCTCAGCAGGAAGCCCCTTTCCTTGTCACTTTAGCAGAGCTGTACTGTGACTTTTCACCAGGCACCCCATGCTCTACTCATCTCCGGCCCAAGCACACCTTTCAGGTCTTCTCATCACACAATACTTTGCCTGAAGTTGTCCGTTCTTTCTGTAGATCAAAGATGTAGAAATGAAGAATCAGTAATTAATAGGTGGCCGGATCTCTTCCCTAGCGTCCCCTCCAGTAATCTCCTGAATGAACTGTGTGACCAAACTTGTGAACAAGAGAACATCTAGAGGAAGATCACGAGGAGTCCACGAGCCTGCACACAGTTGGGGACGGCGGTGACCCTGACCCCCCATCTCAGTGATTAACTGAGATTACTCCCCTCCCTCCCTTTATAACTTCCATGGCCGAGCAGAATCTCAGAGGTGGTTTTGGGGGGACATGGAGTCCACCATCTCCCCACGTTGCCAGCATCCTGATTAAAGGAACTCTTTTTTCTAGCAACATTTCTCTCTCTCGAGTGTTGATGTTTGAGTGGTAAGCAGCCGGACCTGATTGGGTAACCCCACGTCTCACCTCCAGCCCCAACGTCTCTCCAGACTCCAGGTGGACACTTCCAGCCACCTCATCCGTACCTCCATGTGGGTGTTCTCTCAGGAAAGGAGACGGTGCTCTCTGCGTTCTGAGTACGTAGAGTTTGTTCAAGGGATTGGGACTTGAGACAATGGTGAGAAGGCCTCGGGGAGGGACAGTCAGCCAAGCTGTCACTCTGTTTCACCTGTAGCAAGCGCACACTGGAAGCCACCAGGTGTCAGGGTCCTCCCGCCAGCTCCCTCAGGCTCCCGCAGTATACTGTCCTGAAGATGATGTGAGTAGTCGAGCCCTGGTCCAGGAAGATCCCACATGTCATGGAGCAACTAAGCCTGTGCGCCACAACTACTGAGCCTGCACTCTAGAGCCCGCGAGCCACAACTACTGAGCCCACCTACCACAACTACTGAAGCCCACGTGCCTAGAACCCGTGCTGTCTGCCCTCTGCTGGGTCCAAGCCGCCATCCTCCTGGGCCTGGGTTACTGTAGTAGCCTTTGGAAAGGCCTCCCTGCCTGTTCCCCTCAATTCCGCAGCCAGAGCCACCCACTCAGACTAGAGGTCCCCTCTGTCTTGTGGTCGAAATCCCACCATGGTTCTCCCCCTCGGAGAGTGAAAGCCACCGTCTTCACCTCGGCAACAAGATGCTCCGGCCACCCCACCCTCCTCTCCCAGTGGGTCCCTCTTGTTTGCTCTGCTGCCACCACACGGGTCCCCTGGCTGTCCCCTGAACCGAAGAGGCTCAAACCTGGGGTCTTGCTGCTCCCTCAGACCCCCGCTTGGCTAATGCCCACTTGAGTCTTTGCTCACCTTCTCAAGGACCAGGCTAGCATCTTAATTTCAGGCTGCACCTCGCCAGCACCCCAACCCTCTCTGCCAGGTGACCCCCCGTGGCCCGTTGTCCCATCTAATAGGCTGTATGATGTACTTGTGTATTGTGCTTATTATTTGTGGTAAACCTCCCGTGCTAGAATGTAAGCCCCATGACAACAAGTGTCTTTATTCACTGATGGGTCACAAACACTTATAACTGTGCCCACAAATATGGGCATTCAAAAATACTGGTTAAATACGTGGATATATCCTTTTGTTAAGCAAAAATAACCCCAAAAAGCAAACAAACAAAAAACACAGGGGTCATATTGTATAAATAAACTGCTTTAACAAAACTCTTTTGCATGGTGTTTCTTGAATATTTTCCCATGTCAATAGACATGCAACTCAAACTTTTTTTCTAACTACATTAAATGCCAGCGTATGGTAATTCTCTTTAGTGTTTAATGAGTTTACTTGTTTTAATGGTAATGTCTTTTTTTAATAGCTTTGTTGAGACGTAATTCACACACCACAAACTTCCCCATTAAAAGTACACAATCCAGCGGCAACGCATATTTACTGGAGGCCTGCCCGCAGCCAGGCTCTGTTGCGGGCCCTGAGGACGCAGCCATGAGGAGCATGGCATAGCTCCTTCCTCAGAGATGAGGGCTTGGGAGGAGAACATCAATTAACAAGTGCACAGAGAATTACTTCTTACCGTGGGAGGAGCTACAAAGGAAAAGAGATCAGGCTGTATGGTGCCTGACAGAGGCCCTGGCCTGGCCGGGGGGGTCCGGGCCTCCTCTCCAAGTGTGTGGGACCCAAGTGCTCAGGGTGAGTGGGGATGGGGGGGGCGGGGCAGGGCAGGGGGGCACTAGAAGGAACTCGAACTCCTCGAGTTTGGGTTTTTCTTTTTCTTTTTTTTTTAAAACATCTTTATTGGAGTATAATTGCTTTACAATGGTGTGTTAGCTTCTGCTTTATAACAAAGTGAATCAGTTATACATATACATATGTTCCCATATCTCTTCCCTCTTGCGTCTCCCTCCCACCCTCCCTATCCCACCCCTCTAGGTGGTCACAAAGCACCGAGCTGATCTCCCTGTGCTATGCGGCTGCTTCCCACTAGCTAGCTATTTTACGTTTGGTAGTGTATATATGTCCATGCCACTCTCTCACTTTGTCACAGCTTACCCTTCCCCTCCCCATATCCTCAAGTCCATTCTCTAGTAGGTCTGTGTCTTTATTTCCGTCTTACACCTAGGTTCTTCATGACCTTTTTTTTTTTTCTTACATTCCATATGTATGTGTTAGCAAATGGTATTTGTTTTTCTCTTTCTGACTTACTTCACTCTGTATGACAGACTCTAGGTCCATCCACCTCACTACAAATAACTCAATTTCGTTTCTTTGTATGGCTGAGTAATATTCCATTGTATATATGTGCCACATCTTCTTTATCCATTCATCTGTTGATGGACACTTAGGTTGCTTCCATGTCCTGGCTATTGTAAATAGACCTGCAATGAACATTTTGGTACATGACTCTTTTTGAATTATGGTTTTCTCAGGGTATATACCCAGTAGTGGGATTGCTGGGTAGTACGGTAATTCTATTTTTAGTTTTTTAAGGAACCTCCATACTGTTCTCCATAGTGGGTGTATCAGTTTACATTCCCACCAACAGTGCAAGAGGGTTCCCTTTTCTCCACACCCTCTCCAGCAGTTATTGTTTGGAGATTTTTTGATGATGGCCATTCTGACTGGTGTGAGATGATATCTCATTGTAGTTTTGATTTGCATTTCTCTAATGATTAATGATGTTGAGCATTCTTTCATGTGTTTGTTGGCAATCTGTATATCTTCTTCAGAGAAATGTCTATTTAGGTCTTCTGCCCATTTTGGGGTAGGGTTGTTTGTTTTTTTGTTATTGAGCTGCATGAGCTGCTTGTAAATTTTGGAGATTAATCCTTTGTCAGTTGCTTCATTTGCAAATATTTTCTCCCATTCTGAGGGTTGTCTTTTGGTCTTGTTTATGGTTTCCTTTGCTGTGCAAAAGCTTTTAACTTTCATTAGGTCCCATTTGTTTATTTGTGTTTTTATTTCCATTTCTGTAAGATGTGGGTCAAAAAGAATCTTGCTGTGATTTATGTCATAGAGTGTTCTGCCTATGTTTTCCTCTAAGAGTTTGATAGTGTCTGGCCTTTCATTTAGGTCTTTAATCCATTTTGAGTTTATTTTTGTGTATGGTGTTAGGGAGTGCTCTAATTTCATACTTTTACAGGTACCTGTCCAGTTTTCCTGGCACCACTTATTGAAGAGGCTACCTTTTCTCCATTTTATATTCTTGCCTCCTTTATCAAAGATAAGGTGACCATATGTGCGTGGGTTTATCTCTGGGCTTTTATCCTGTTCATTGATCTATATTTCTGTTTTTGTGTCAGTACCATACTGTATTGATTACTGTAGCTTTGTAGTATAGTCTGAAGTCAGGGAGCCTGATTCCTCCAGCTCCATTTTTTGTTCTCAAGATTGCTTTGGCTATTCGGGGTCTTTTGTGTTTCCATACAAATTGTGAAATTTTTTGTTCTAGTTCTGTGAACAATGCCAGTGGTAGTTTCATAGGGATTGCATTGAATCTGTAGATTGCTTTGGGTAGTAGAGTCATTTTCACAATGTTGATTCTTCCAATCCAAGAACATGGTATATCTCTCCATCTATTTATATCATCTTTAATTTCTTTCATCAGTGTCTTATAATTTTCTGCATACAGGTCTTTTTTTTTGTTTCCTTAGGTAGGTTTATTCCTAGATATTTTATTCTTTTTGTTGCAGTGGTAAACGGGAGTGTTTTCTTAATTTCACTTTCATATTTTTCATCATTAGTTTATAGGAATGCCAGAGATTTCTGTGCATTAATTTTGTATCCTGCTACTTTACCAAATTCATTGATTAGCTCTAGTAGTTTTCTGGTAGCATCTTTAGGATTCTCTATGTATAGTATCATGTCATCTGCAAACAGTGACAGCTTTACTTCTTCTTTTCTGATTGGGATTCCTTTTATTTCTTTTTCTTCTCTGATTGCTGTGGCTAAAACTTCCAAAACTATGTTGAATAATAGTGGTGAGAGTGGGCAACCTTGTCTTGTTCCTGATCTTAGTGGAAATGGTTTCAGTTTTTCACCATTGAGGACGATGTTGGCTGTGGGTTTGTCATATATGGCCTTTATTATGTTGAGGAAAGTTCCCTCTATGCCTACCTTCTGCAGGGTTTTTATCATAAATGGGTGTTGAATTTTGTCGAAAGCTTTCTCTGCATCTATTGAGATGATCATATCGTTTTTCTCCTTCAATTTGTTAATATGGTGTGTCACATTGATTGATTTGCGTATATTGAAGAATCCTTGCATTCCTGAGATAAACCCCACTTGATCATGGTGTATGATCCTTTTAATGTGCTGTTGGATTCTGTGTGCTAGTATTTCATTGAGGATTTTTACATCTACGTTCATCAGTGATAATGGCCTGTAGTTTTCTTTCTTTGTGACATCTTTGTCTGGTTTTGGTATCAGGGTGATTGTGGCCTCGTAGAATGAGTTTGGAAGTGTTCTTCCCTCTGCTATATTTTGGAAGAGTTTGAGAAGGATAGGTGTTAGCTCTTCTCTAAATGTTTGATAGAATTTGCCTGTGAAGCCATCTGATCCTGGGCTTTTGTTTGTTGGAAGATTTTTAATCACAGTTTCAATTTCAGTGCTTGTGATTGGTCTGTTCATATTTTCTATTTCTTCCTGGTTCAGTCTCGGAAGTTGTGCATTTCTAAGAATTTGTCCATTTCTTCCAGGTTGTCCATTTTATTGGCATATAGTTGCTTGTAGTAATCTCTCATGATCCTTTGTATTTCTGCAGTGTCAGTTGTTACTTCTCCTTTTTCATTTCTAATTCTATTGATTTGAGTCTTCTCCCTTTTTTTTCTTCATGAGTCTGGCTAATGGTTTATCAATTTTGTTTATCTTCTCAAAGAACCAGCTTTTAGTTTTACTGATCTTTGCTATTGTTTCCTTCATTTCTTTTTCATTTATTTCTGATCTGATCTTTATGATTTCTTTCCTTCTGCTAACTTTGGGGTTTTTTTGTTCTTCTTTCTCTAATTGCTTTAGGTGTAAGGTTAGGTTGTTTATTTGAGATGTTTCTTGTTTCTTAAGGTAGGCTTGTATAGTTATAAACTTCCCTCTTAGAACTGCTTTTGCTGCATCCCATAGGTTTAGGGTCGTTGTGTTTTCATTGTCATTTGTTTCTAGGTATTTTTTGATTTCCTCTTTGATTTCTTCAGTGATCTCTTGGTTATTAAGTAGTGTGTTGTTTAGCTTCCATGTGTTTGTATTTTTTACAGATCTTTACCTGTAATTGATATCTAGTCTCATAGCATTGTGGTTGGAAAAGATACTTGATACAATTTCAATTTTCTTAAATTTACCAAAGCTTGATTTGTGACCCAAGATATGATGTATCCTGGAGAATGTTCCATGAGCACTTGAGAAAAATGTGTATTCAGTTGTTTTGGGATGGAATGTCCTATAAATATCAATTAAGTCCATCTTGTTTAATGTATCATTTAAAGATTGTGTTTCCTTATTTATTTTCATTTTGGATGATCTGTCCATTGGTGAAAGTGGGGTGTTAAAGTCCCCTACTATGATTGTGTTACTGTTGATTTCCCCTTTTATGGCTATTAGTATTTGCCTTATGTATTGAGGTGCTCCTATGTTGGGTGCATAAATATTTACAATTATTATATCTTCGTCTTGGATCGATCCCTTGATCATTATGTAGTGTCCTTCTTTGTCTCTTGTAATAGTCTTTATTTTAAAGTCAATTTTGTCTGATATGAGAGTTGCTACTCCAGCTTTCTTTTGATTTCCACTTGCATGGAATATCTTTTTCCATACCCTGACTTTCAGTCTGTATGTGTCCCTAGGTCTAAGTGGGTCTCTTGTAGACAGCATATATACAGGTCTTGTTTTTGTATCCATTCAGCCAGTCTGTGTCTTTTGGTGGGAGCATTTAATCCACTTACATTTAAGGTAATTATTGATATGTATGTTCCTATTCCCATTTTCTTAAATGTTTTGGGTTTGTTATTGTAGGTGTTTTCCTTTTCTTGTGTTTCTTGCCTAGAGAAGTTCCTTTAGCATTTGTTGTAAAGCTGGTTTGGTGGTGCTGAACTCTCTCAGCTTTTGCTTGTCTGTAAAGGTTTTAATTTCTTCATCAAATCTGAATGAGATCCTTGCTGGGTAGAGTAATCTTGGTTGTAGGTTTTTCTCCTTCATCACTTTAAATATGTCCTGCCACTCCCTTCTGGTTTGCAGAGTTTCTGCTGAAAGATCAGCTGTTAACATTATGGGGATTCCCTTGTGTGTTATTTGTTGTTTTTCCCTTGCTGCTTTTAATATGGTTTTTTTGTATTTAATTTTGGATAGTTTGATTAATATGTGTCTTGGAGTGTTTCTCCTTGGATTTATCCTGTATGGGACTCTCTGTGCTTCCTGGATTTGATTAACTATTTCTTTTCCCGTATTAGGGAAGTTTTCAACTATAATCTTTTCAAATATTTTCTCAGTCCCTTTCTTTTTCTCTTCTTCTGGGACCCCTATAATTTGAATGTTGGTGCGTTTAATGTTGTCCCATAGGTCTCTGAGACTGTCCTCAGTTCTTTTCATTCTTTTTTCTTTATTCTGCTCTGCAGTAGTTATTTCCACTATTTTATCTTCCAGGTCACGTATCCGTTCTTCTGCTTCAGTTATTCTGCTATTGATGCCTTCTAGAGTCTTTTAAATTTCATTTATTGTGTTGTTCATCATTGCTTGTTTCCTCTTTAGTTCTTCTACGTCCTTGTTAAATGCTTCTTGCTTTTTCTCTATTCTATTTCCAAGATTTTGGATCATCTTTACTATCATTATTCTGAATTCTCTTTCAGGTAGACTGCCTATTTCCTCTTCATTTGTTAGGTCTGGTGGGTTTTTACGTTGCTCCTTCATCTGCTGTGTGTTTTTCTGTCTTCTCATTTTGCTTATCTTACTGTGTTTGGGGTCTCCTTTTCGCAGGCTGCAGGTTCATAGTTCCCGTTGTTTTTGGTGTCTGTCCCCAGTGGCTAAGGTTGGTTCAGTGGGTTGTGTAGGCTTCCAGGTGGAGGGGACTAGTGCCTGTGTTCTGGTAGATGAGGCTGGATCTTGTCTTTCTGGTGGGCAGGTCCATGTCTGGTGGTGTGTTTTGGGGTGTCTGTGGCCTTATTATGATTTCAGGCAGCCTCTCTGCTAATGGATGGGTCTGTGTTCCTGTCTTGCTAGTTGTTTGGCATAGGGTGTCCAGCACTGTAGCTTGCTGGTCGTTGAGTGAAGCTGGGTCTTGGTGTTGAGATGGAGATCTCTGGGAGATTTTCGCCATTTGATATTATGTGGAGCTGGGAGGTGTCTTGTGGACCAGTGTCCTGAAGTTGGCTCTCCCACCTCAGAGGCACAGCACTGACTCCTGGCTAGGGCACCAAGAGCCTTTCATCCACACAGCTCAGAATAAAAGGAAGAAAAAATAGAAAGAAAGAAAGAAAGAAAGAGGATAAAATAAAATAAAATAAAGTAAGATAAAATAAAGTTATTAAAATAAAAAATAATTATGAAAAAAAATTTAAAAAGTAAAAAAAAAAAAGAAAAAAAGAACAGATGGACAGAATCCTAGGACAAATGGTGAAAGCAAAGCTATACAGACAAAAGTCTCACACAGAAGCATACACATACACACTCACAAAAAGAGGAAAAGGGGAAAAAATAATATATCTTGCTCCCAAAGTCCACCTCCTCAATTTGGGATGATTCGTTGTCTGTTCAGGTATTCCACAGATGCAGGGTACATCAAGGTGATTGTGGAGCTTTAATCCACTGCTTCTGAGGCTGCTGGGAGAGATTTCCCTTTCTCTTCTTTGTTCACACAGCTCCCGGGGTTCAGCTTTGGATTTGGCCCCGCCTCTGCGTGTAGGTCGTCTGAGGTCGTCTGTTCTTCACTCAGGACGGGGTTAAAGGAGCAGCTGCTTCGGGGGCTCTGGCTCACTCAGGCTGGGGGGAGGGAGCGGTACGGAGGAGGCGGGGCGAGCCTGCGGCGGCAGAGGCTGGTGTGATGTTGCACCAGCCTGATGCGTGCCATGCGTTCTCCCGGGGAAGTTGTCCCTGGATCACGGGACCCTGGCAGTGGTGGGCTGCACAGGCTCCCGGGAGGGGCGGTGTGGATAGTGACCTGTGCTTGCACACAGGCTTCTTGGTGGCGGCAGCAGCAGCCTTAGCGTCTCATGCCTGTCTCTGGGGTCCACGCTGATAGCTGCGGCTCGCACCCATCTCTGGAGCGCCTTTAAGCAGCGCTCTTAATCCCCTTTCCTCACGCACCAGGAAACAAAGAGGGAAGAAAAAGTCTCTTGCCTCTTTGGCAGGTCCAGACTTTTTCCCAGACTCCCTCCCGGCTAGCTGTGGTGCACTAGCCCCTTCAGGCTGCGTTCATGCCACCAACCCCAGTCCTCTGCCTGCGATCCAACCGAAGCCCGAGCCTCAGCTCCCAGCTCCCGCCCGCCCCGGCGGGGGAGCAGACAAGCCTCTCGGGCTGATGAGTGCTGGTTAGCACCGATCCTCCATGCAGGAATCTCTCCGCTTTGCCGTCCGCACCCCTGTGGCTGTGCTCTCCTCCGTGGCTCTGAAGCTTACCCCCTTTGCCACCCGCAGTCTCCGCCCGCGAAGGGGCTTCCTAGTGTGTGGATACCTTTCCTCCTTCACGGCTCCCTCCCACTGGTGCAGGTCCCATCCCTATTCTTTTGTCTCTGTTTTTTCTTTTTTCTTTTGCCCTACCCAGGTACATGGGGAGTTTCTTGCCTTTTGGGAGGTCTGAGGTCTTCTGCCAGCGTTCAGTAGGTGTTCTATATGAGCAGTTCCACGTGTAGATGTATTTCTGATGTATCTGTGGGGAGGAAGGTGATCTCCGTGTCTTACTCTTCCACCGTCTTCTCCTCGAGCTCGAGTTTGGGGTTTTTAAGGCATGAGCCACCCATCTCCTTGCATGGCCCTGCAGTAAACCTTTCTCTGTTCCAGACTCTGACGTTTCAGTATTGTTTGGCCTGTCTTGTGTATCAGGCACATGGACTTGCATTTCGGTAACAATTATGGCGAGCCACCCAGGAGGTCTGTGCCAGTGGCAGGTGGACCCCAGCCAGGGGCAGCCCCTTTCCTGAGTTCCCAGCAGCTGCTGGAGCTCATTTTGCTCCAGGGAACTGGGAGGGACTCTTTCTGATAGAGGTCGGCCGCCCCAGTGCACGAGGCTATTGGGAGCAGAGAAACGTCCGGAGCTGTGGTCCACATTTGATGTCGCTTGGGGGTAAGTCACTCCAGCTTGCGCAGACTGGGAATTCTCTGCACTCCGTTTGGGCTGCTTCTGTTGCAGCAAATGAGCCACTTTGGGTCCGTTCTCTTGATAGCTGGCCCACTCTATTTGGAGGCCTTCGTCTGGGAGTGGAAGTGAAATTTTAGACTACATTTCCTCTGATTTTCTGTCTATGCGACTGTAGCTTATTTGTTGTTTGTGTTTTTGTATATGTCATTTTGGGGTGAGCCACTCTGGCTTGTGCTTTTGTTTGTGGGACCATGTTTGTATATTGTATGTGTGTGAATCAGTACTTGCATTGGCTAGTTGAGATGTCTTTGGTGAAAAACGGAGCTCAGCTGTGATGACACCAGGTATCCTTCCCCATTGTGTTGGG
Source organism: Balaenoptera musculus (assembly GCF_009873245.2). Taxonomy (NCBI): domain Eukaryota; kingdom Metazoa; phylum Chordata; class Mammalia; order Artiodactyla; family Balaenopteridae; genus Balaenoptera; species Balaenoptera musculus. Next base: position 2,851,321 of record NC_045790.1, read on the forward strand.
TTTTGCCTGTGGCGGAGCTTTGGTTGGGATTTTCCCTTTGCAATGGGTGGGAATCTCCTTTTTGGTGCTAGAGAACTGTGATCCTGAGAGACCGTTTTGCACTGCATTTGTTTGTTTGGTATTTGATAACATCTGCCGTGATAATCAGAGCTCTATTCCATCTTATAGTCCCCCTAGGGTAAAAGAAAGAAGATTTTTTTAACACTGCATGGCCACTATATTCTTTAGACTCTAAAGAAAAATTGGTTAAGATGAAACTCTTTTGGAATTCCAAAACTGTTTTTTTTGCATATGCAGTTAGAGAAAGCTGGCTTGATGAAATACATTTTTTCAGAATTCTGACCCTGAGAAAATAAAAATATTTCCAGGAAAAAGCTTGAAGTTAACTAAGTAAACTTAACTTATTCCAACTGTTATTTTTGGTTTTGCGTTTGCCAGGTGAATTGCCATGACACTTGTAGTCACGATTCCCTGTCTTTTCATTTGCATGTTGTTTGTTGTTAAAAAGAGGGATCTGTGTTTGAAAAAGTTGAGGAAATTTTTGAACTTCACCCTTTTGTTTCTGTCCTGCAGGAAGTAGACTTTGTTCTTTGTGTGTACGTTTGATTTGGTCTTGTGTGTACGTTTGATTTGGTCTTGTGTTTAAGTGTGCTGGCTATGGGAAACTCAGATTTGTTTCCCAAATGCAGCCCCTTGAGGGGCATTCTCCAGATTTGGACCATTTTCAGTTATAATACTGCTGAATTAACTTGTGAATGAGCTCTATTTAACTGACTCTAAAGTAAGTGCTTACAAATTAAATACTTCCTAATACTTAGAAAATTGGCCAAAATGAATTTCAGGTCCTCATGATCTGGGTTGATATCTGGTATTGAAGCTAGCTTAAGCTTGTTGGTTTGTTAAGTTGTTAACACTTCCGTTGTACCTAGGTTTATTAGAAATCAAATAAGACCTTATATCTGTTGCAAATTTGTCAGCAAGGAAAATAACTTGATATGATGAAACTTTAGGTCTATCTAGAATAGCCTCTCTAGATTTTGGTAACTTGAAACTGAACTAAGTTAAATGACAAGAATCCATTGACTCTCTGGGTCATTTCAAGCAGGATAAAATATTTGAACGCTGGTTGCTGGGTAAATCTAACTTTATCTACCTTTGCCTTCTTAGGAGAGGAAAACTAAAGCATAAATTTCCAATCAGAAAATGCTGGAATGACAAGCAGTTCACAATTACTTGCCTCTTGGTTTTCACTAAAAATTAAGGTGTTTAAGAGTTGAGGATTCTAATCTAAATATGTACTTAACGCTACTAAAAATAATAGAATGAAAAAAATTTTCAGTATAAAGTGAGAAAGTAGGATCTATGTTTTGAGTAAAAACGGAGTTTTATGCACGGTTGGGCTGAGATTAGATTAAATTTAGGTAAATGGATTTTGTTATTAAAAGTAAGCTGGTGCAAGACTAGATTTGGTTCCTCTCTGCTAAGAGAACAAGTTTACTTAGAATGCTGCTTTTGATAAGAGGTTATATGAACTTCCTTGCCTTTAAGTGATCTGTATTTGCTTTTAAGATCTCTTCTCACTTTGGATAAGAAACAAGTATTGTCTTACAGTGACCGATGATCTTATTTGACGAAGTATTTTGAAACTTTTTGACGAACTTCCCAAATATCAAATTTTAATTAAGGTTTTTGACCTCCAGCTAACTTTGGCATTCTTTAGGGGGGCCTTAAGTCATGTCAAGGAGGAATATTTAATAAGTATTATTTGGTGTATTGAATTACATGGGAAGCATTGTCAAAGGAGTGATAAGCCTTCTAAGATTATCCAGTATGGATAAACGTTACTACTGTAGATATTCTAGAAATTATATAAAGTGTCAGAAATGTAGATATGCCCTGGTATAATCTATCAGCCATAAGTCTGGTTATATCACTGCAACTTGATTAAGCTTCTTTGTAAATCCATTGTAATCAGATCTTTAACTTTGCCTTTTTAAGTATTTAATAGACAGTTAAGCTGATGCTTTGCAAAAGTGCTTCATCTTCAGAAGATATAACAATTGTAAATATTTATGCACCCAACATAGGAGCACCTCAATATATAAGGCAAATGCTAACAGCCATAAAAGGGGAAATCGACAGTAACACAATCATAGTAGGGGACTTTAGCACCCCTCTTTCACCAGTGGACAGATCATCCAAAATGAAAATAAGGAAACACAAGCTTTAAATGATACATTAAACAAGATGGACTTAATTGATATTTATAGGACATTCCATCCAAAAACAACAGAATACACATTCTTCTCAAGTGCTCATGGAACATTCTCCAGGATAGATCATATCTTGGGTCAAAAATCAAGCCTTGGTAAATTTAAGAAAATTGAAATCATACCAAGTATCTTTTCCGACCACAACGCTATGGGAGTAGATATCAATTACAGGAAAAAATCTGTAAGAAAGACAAACACATGGAGGCTAAACAACACACTAATAACCAAGAGATCACCGGAGAAATCAAAGAGGAAATCAAAAAATACCTAGAAACAAATGAGAATGAAAACATAATGACCCTAAACCTATGGGATGCAGCAAAAGCCATTCTAAGAGGGAAGTTTAAAGCTACACAAGCCTACCTTAAGAAACAAGAAACATCTCAAATGAACAATCTAACCTTACACCTAAAGCAATTAGAGAAAGCAGAACAAAAAACCCCCAAAGTTAGCAAAAAGAAAGAAATCATAAAGATCAGATCAGAAATAAATGAAAAAGAAATGAAGGAAACAATAGCAAAGATCAGTAAAACTAAAAGCTGGTTCTTTGAGAAGATAAACAAAATTGATAAACCATTAGCCAGACTCATCAAGAGAAAAAGGGAGAAGACTCAAATCAATAGAATTAGAAATGAAAAAGGAGAAGTAACAACTGACACTGCAGAAATACAAAGGATCATGAGAGATTACTACAAGCAGCTATATGCCAATAAAATGGACAACCTGGAAGAAATGGACAAATTCTTAGAAATGCACAACCTTCCGAGACTGAACCAGGAAAAAATAGAAAATATGAACAGACCAATCACAAGCACTGAAATTGAAACTGTGATGAAAAATCTTCCAACAAACAAAAGCCCAGGACCAGATGGCTTCACAGGCGAATTCTATCAAACATTTAGAGAAGAGCTAACACCTATCCTTCTCAAACTCTTCCAAAATATAGCAGAGGGAGGAACACTCCCAAACTCATTCTACAAGGCCACCATCACCCTGATACCAAAACCAGACAAATATGTCACAAAGAAAGAAAACTACAGACCAATATCACTGATGAACATAGATGCAAAAATCCTCAACAAAATACTAGCAAACAGGGCTTCCCTGGTGGCGCAACGGTTGAGAATCTGCCTGCCAATGCAGGGGACACGGGTTCGAGCCCTGGTCTGGGAAGATCCCACATGCCGCGGAGCAACTTGGCCTGTGAGCCACAGTTACTGAGCCTGTGCATCTGGAGCCTGTGCTCCGCAGTGGGAGAGGCCGCGATGGTGAGAGGCCCGTGCACCGCAACGAAGAGTGGCCCCCGCTTGCCGCAACTGGAGAAAGCCCTAGCACAGAAACGAAGACCCAACACAGCCATAAATAAATAAATAAATAAATAAATAAAAAATTTTAAACTGAGTGAACAAGATTCTGTACTCTCTTCTGGGGGCTTACTTTATAAAAAAAAATACTAGCAAACAGAATCCAACACCACATTAAAAGGATCATACACTATGATCAAGTGGGGTTTATCCCAGGAATGCAAGGATTCTTCAATATACGCAAATCAATCAATGTGATACACCATATTAACAAATTGAAGGAGAAAAACAATATGATCATCTCAATAGATGCAGAGAAAGCTTTCGACAAAATTCAACACCCATTTATGATAAAAACCCTGCAGAAAGTAGGCATAGAGGGAACTTTCCTCAACATAATAAAGGCCATATATGACAAACTCACAGCCAACATCGTCCTCAATGGTGAAAAACTGAAACCATTTCCACTAAGATCAGGAACAAGGCAAGGTTGCCCACTCTCACCACTATTATTCAACATAGTTTTGGAAGTTTTAGGCACAGCAATCAGAGAAGAAAAAAATAAAAGGAATTCCAATCGGAAAAGAAGAAGTAAAGCTGTCACTGTTTGCAGATGACATGATACTATACATAGAGAATCCTAAAGATGCTACCAGAAAACTACTAGAGCTAATCAATGAATTTGGTAGAGTAGCAGGATACAAAATTAATCCACAGAAATCTCTTGCATTCCTATACACTAATGATGAAAAATCTGAAAGAGAAATTAAGGAAACACTCCCATTTACTATTACAACAAAAAGAATAAAATACCTAGGAATAAACCTACCTAAGGAGACAAAAGACCTGTATGCAGAAAATTATAAGACACTGATGAAAGAAATTAAAGATGATACAAATAGATGGAGAGATATACCATGTTCTTGGATTGGAAGAATCAACATTGTGAAAATGACTGTACTACCCAAAGTAATCTACAGATTCAATTCAATCCCTATGAAACTACCACTGGCATTGTTCACAGAACTAGAACAAAAAATTTCACAATTTGTATGGAAACACAAAAGACCCCGAATAGCCAAAGCAATCTTGAGAAAGAAAAACGGAGCTGGAGGAATCAGGCTCCCTGACTTCAGACTATACTACAAAGCCATAGTAATCAATACAGTATGGTACTGGCACAAAAACAGAAATATAGATCAATGGAACAGGATAGAAAGCCCAGAGATAAACCCACGCACATATGGTCACCTTATCTTTGATAAAGGAGGCAAACTTATACAGTGGAGAAAAACCAGCCTCTTCAATAAGTGGTGATGGGAAAACTGGACAGCTACATGTAAAAGAATGAAATTAGAACACTCCCTAACACCATACACAAAAATAAATTCAAAATGGGTTAAAGACCTAAATGTAAGGCCAGACATCATCAAACTCTTAGAGGAAAACATAGGCAGAACACTCTATGACATAAATCACAGCAAGATCCTTTTTGACCCACCTCCTAGAGAAATGGAAATAAAAAGAAAAATAAACAAATGGGAACTAATGAAACTTAAAAGCTTTTGCACAGCAAAGGAAACCATAAACAAAACCAAAAGACAACCCTCAGAATGGGAGAAATATTTGCAAATGAAGCAACTGACAAAGGATTAATCTCCAAAACATACAAGCAACTCATGTAGCTTAATATCAAAAAAACAACCCAATCCAAAAATGGGCAGAGGTCCTAAATAGACATTTCTCTAAAGAAGATATACAGATTGCCAACAAACACATGAAAGAATGCTCAACATCATTAATCATTAGAGAAATGCAAATCAAAACTACAATGAGATATCATCTCACACCAGTCAGAATGGCCATCATCAAAAAATCTGCAAACAATAAATGCTGGAGAGGGTGTGGAGAAAAGGGAACCCTCTTGCACTGTTGGTGGGGATGTAAATTGATACAGCCACTATGGAGAACAGCGTGGAGGTTCCTTAAAAAACTAAAAATAGAACTACCATACGACCCAGCAATCCCACTACTGGGCATATACCCTGAGAAAACTATAATTCAAAAAGAGTCATGTACCAAAATGTTCATTGCAAGTCTATTTACAATAGCCAGGACATGGAAGCAACCTAAGTGTCCATCAACAGATGAATGGATAAAGAAGATGTGGCACATATATACAATGGAATATTACTTAGCCATAAAAAGGAACGAAACTGAGTTATTTGTAGTGAGGTGGATGGACCTAGAGACTGCCATATAGAGTGAAGTAAGTCAGAAAAAGAAAAACAAATACTATATGGTAACACATATATATGGAATCTAAAAAAAGAAAAAAAATGGTCAGAAGAACTTAGGGGCAAGATGGGAATAAAGATGCAGACCTACTAGAGAATGGAATTGAGGATACGGGGAGGGGCAAGGGTAAGCTGGGACAACGTGAGAGAGTGGCATGGACATATATACCCTACCAAATGTAAAATAGATAGCTAGTGGGAAGCAGCTGTATAGCACAGGGAGATCATCTTGGTGCTTTGTGACCACCTAGAGGGGTGGGATACGGAGGGTGGGAGGGAGGGAGATGCAAGAGGGAAGAGATACGGGGACATATGTATATGTATAACTGATTCACTTTGTTATAAAGCAGAAACTAACACACCATTGTAAAGCAATTATACTCTAATAAAGATGTTAAAAAACAAAAAGTGCTTCATCTTCAAGAAGATTCACAGGAAGGACTTTTTGACAAACACAGATCTCGAGTAAATTTCAGATTATACCACTGAACTGGGTAAGAAATTTAAAATCCTAATGGAAGACCTGATGGCTTCATAAAAAGTAAAAGGATTGGTTACTGAGTAAACTGGTGTATATGGTTATGTTTATGGGTTTTGTCTGGAATATTACTGATTTTGATCTGTGTTCTCCAGATATAGGGAAGCCCTTCCCCTCAAGTTACTCATGACTTAACAGCAATTTGGTAAATTATACTTCTGTGAATCTGGCTATCTGGCAACAAGTCTCTCCCAGAGTGCAAGATCCAGACTGGTTTTCAGTCTTATTTTCCTGAATCCCTTATATAAGGTCTTTCTTATACAAGACTTGGATCCAGGACTTGGAACTTGGGAATATTTCCAACTTGGTATCCATTCCCCAAATCAAGGTAGGACTACACCCCATTTCAGCAGGAATTAGCTAGAGCAGTCATCATCCGATTCCCTGAAAGACTTGGACAAGGATGAAACAGGATTGGAAGTGGAGACCAAGTCCCCCAAAAACCGAGTTCCTCTGCCGAGTTTATGATTAGCCACTCTGTCCAAAACATACCCACATGTTCTCCTCAAGACTGAGGAGTATCAAAGAAAACGGGGGAATTGTAATAGAGCACAGCAACGTGCAGCCCTTAGCACAGCCATTGCTGCATGCTGTTATGACCCATGCCCCCACCCTGTTACCAGGCAGTGGTTACCAGGAGACCACAAACACCATGGTTAGAGCTGTGTCAGAGGTCCCACTCAACCACTGGTTGGCACCGCAGTGGGCACTTCCCCCAAGTGACCAACTGTCAATGAGCCACTGTTAGTGGGCCCATTCAGCCAGTGGTCCATGGAGTGGTGGTCCTCAGGTGAGAGTGAGGTAAGAGGCGGATCCTGGCCTTCTCCCCGGGGCCTTCCAGCTATCCGGCCTCGGGCCTGGCAGGTGAGCTGGGGGGCTCAGGGAACAGACTGGGGGTGTGTCCTGCAGGGCTCCAGAGCCCTCACCAAGGCCACCCACTGGCTGGGCCCAGGCCCTGAGGCGGCAGTGACCCTCTTCCCCATCCCCGCCACTGTGACCTAATGGCAGCGGCAGTTTGGATGGGACACAGTCTGTAGGACCTGACCCTGCCATCTGGGTGGCCTGAGGAGCCTGAGGGCCAGCTGGGTCCTGGGCGCCTGGCTCCCTCAGTGATGATGGCTGGGCAGGGTCTGGGGACCCAGCCCTGAGGGCGCCGCCAACTGAGATCTGCCTCTTCAGCAGAGCCTGGGCACTGGAGGGAGGGCCCAGACCTGTTGCTGGACGAAGGCTCTGGGGCAGGGTACACACACCCACCCCCTAGCCCCCCGCAGGGACCCCTTCCTCTTAGCCAGGGCCTGGACCTCGGAGGGCGAAAGTCGAGCCTTGGGACCTTGCCCTTTCTTATCAGAACAGAGATAACATTTGTTTAGGGGGAGTTTTACAGGAACATTGTGACTTGACTATGACCCGACCTCAACAACAACAGATCTGACACCAAGAAGTCTGCAGCAACTAACCACGCCCCTCCCTCACCTTTCCTGTAAGGGGGCTTTGCTGAAAGCTTTCAGGGACATAAGGGTTTTTAAGGCTTGAGCCATCCATCTCCTTGCGGTGCCCTGCAGTAAACCTTTGTCTGCTCCGAAGTCCAACGTTTTGGTATTGTTTGGCCTCACTGTACATCGGGCAGTGAGGTTGTGTACACTTTTATACCCTGACTTTTCATCCCATATAATCATTTTACCATACTGGTGTTTAGTGGTGGCCTAAAACTTAGTTAAGTGGATGAACCATAATTGACGTAACATCTTCCTATCGTGAGACCTCTAGTCACCAAACCTCTACTCCCACCCCCAGCTTTTGGCTGTTTTAAATTACAATTACCATCTTTGTAGTTTTTAGTGTCTTGCATATTTTGGGTAACTCTTTACCTGTCCAGAAGTGGGATTCCTGGTGGGCAGGAGAGGGTTAAGGCAGCAGTTCTGGGTCCCTGGGACCGTGCACATTCCCAGGAACGGGCTGCTTCCATGTCTGCCCTTGGCTGGCTCCTGGGGACCGAGCTCTCGGGGTCCACGTACTGGAGGAGTGTTCTGCATGCCCGGGGGCTGATCCCTGCTGTCATGGTTTCTCCAGGTGGTTTATGCTGAACACCTGCTCTCCCTCTGCGGCAGGTGGGGCAGTCTTGCAGCCATGGCGTCACCCATCACTGCTGAAGGAATTAAGTGAGTCCCGTGGCGCTGCTGGGAGGGGACTCTCGGAAGCTTGTGTCTGGTTTCCCCCAGACTTTGCCCACGTGACTTTCCCTTTGAGATGTTGGTCTATCCTTCTGCTATAATAACCTGTAACCGTGAATAGAACAACTTCTGGTCCTCTGAGTCCTTCCAGTGACCCATGAAGCCCAAGGATGGTCTTAGAGACCCCGACACACCTGGCCTGGTGGGCATTCAGTTGCAGATAATGGAAACTACTCTGGCTGGCTTAAGCAAAAAACGTTTTTATCACGTATTCCGTGGTTTCCAAATGGTTGGCATGGCTGAAAATGTGGATGGAGCCTTTTCCACAGGGCTGGGGACAATTTCTAGCCCCGCATTTCCCTGTTCCTGCCAGAAGAAGCAGACCCACCCAGCCGGGCAGCGGCCTGCTGTGAGGTCCTGCTGCCTTAGCTGTGCCAGGAGACGGGAGCCCCATATCCTGCCCGCTCGCCTCCTGACTCAGTTCTGAAGCCAGGCGTCGGGGGGACAGAGCTCACACCTGGGGCTGTGTCTGCAAGGCCATCTGGAAATGTGGCATTTCACCTCCCAGAGCTCGAAGACACAGGAAGGAGCTCAGACTCTGAGCCAAGCCACAGCATCTGAGATGCTGTGTCAAAGACTACAAACCTGTTAGTGTCTCTGGGTCCTGCCAGACGGCTTTCCCAGCTTGGAAAGAAGCTTGGAAAGACGCACAAGGGCAAAGGCATCAGGCGAGGCTCCTGTTTGTGGTGCTTTAACGTTTGAGAGGCAGGAAATCTCTGGAAATGAAAGTGAACCCTGAGTGATAAGGGGCAGCCTCCCCATCTTCTGTGCGTCCTGTCTCCGCCTTTCTATTTTCCTATGAAGAAGCAGATTCCCATAGACTGTCGTTAGATTGCACATTTCCCGGCTTGAAAGGGGGCTGTACATCAACTCCCCTATGTCGGGGACTTAACAAGAAAAACTAGGCCCTCCCGTATATAGCCCAGGCTGAGCAGTTTGGCTCTTGTTGGAAACTACTGAATAAAATACATGGAAGCCCGGTTTTACTTTTACGAATTAATTTGCACTTTCCTCTCTCTTGTCCCACTTCACAGGCTTGTCAGCTCCCCCATCTCAGCTGTCCTCTGGTGCCTGCGTGTCTCCAGTCTCCCAAAGAACCACCGCCGCTTGTCCTAGAAAGGGGACCCAGGCTTGGAGCCAGCTGATTGGATTTGAGCTTTAAGGTAAGATTTTCGTTCAAGAACTTTAGCTGCCAGTGGTATAACACGTCATTCAGATGCTGGGAAAATAATAACTGTGATGGAGATGTTTATATACACAAGGATGGTGGGAATGATAAAGAGGTAAACTTCCTAATTCCTCAAAGGACCAGATAACTTTACAAGGACTGGGTCTTGGAATGCTGGTAAACTGTTCTACAGCAATAGAAAACGGATACAGGGTATTTATGATACTGTCCAAATGAGATCCCATTCTTGTACATATTACATGTACATGCATAGAAAACATCTAAAAGGATAGATATAAATGCTGGGGGTGAGATACCCAGTGGCTTTTACTTTATTCCTTATACTTACTGGGTTGTTTGAAAAAAAAAAATTAAGTGAGCATATATTTGATAATCAGATGGGAAAAATAAAGACCTTAAAGGTGAGAAAGAAAAGCATTATATCGTAAGTACCTCAAAGGAGTCTAGTAGATTGAAATTACGAAACTGATAAGAATGCATTTTGAAAGTTGTGTAGTTTCATAAAAATACAATGTAGTACATTTTTCTCAGTCCTTAATCTCTCCTCCTTACTTAGAATTAATAGGGAGACCTTTATGTATGTTTAGATTCAGAATTTTATTTTAAATGGATTTCTATGCCATAACATAATGTCTGTGATACTCTTACTAAAAATTATGTATAACAGTCAAATTCTAACAATTTTTGCAACAAGCTCTCATTACATTTTCTTCAAAATAGGAAAAGTTCACATTACATACCATTTTGAACATGATTGTTTGCTTACAAATAATTTACTGTAAAAATGTTATTTTCAAAGAAAATTTATGGGAAATGATAAAGCAACTACAAAAATCTTTACAAGAAAATCCAGGATAAAAATACTTTTCGGGGGTTGAAAATTTATCAACATGTACAGGTGGATTATAAATATATTTTGGCAATCTGATGGGTTCAAGGGCACTTTAAAAGTTGTCTAGTTAAATTACTACAGATATGACGTGTTTGGTGAAACCCAATCTGTAAGTCTAACACCAACAATCATTTCTTCCTGCTAAAACATAGAAATAATTTATCTGAAAACCGTGAGTGCTATGAAGAGCTCGATTTCTTCATAAAGATTCCTTTATAAATTGGGCTAATCCCTGGAAGGCCTAAAAGCGAACAGAGAGAAGAATTAATAAAATTAGGATGCTGTTTAGGAAAAGTCTGTCATAACTTTAGAAATTCAAACAAAGAGTATCCATCTTTGGTTGAGATCAGACAGTGAAAGGTCAGGATTAACCTCAGTTTTATCTGGGTCAGAGGCCATCATGTCCACTAATATAAGTAGACGGAAGCATATCAGAGCCCCAGGAAAATTTTCAAATCCTTATTCCCTCAAGATCATCATATTCTCCCAGAACTCGAATTATTTTTTTCATATACTCTCTCACCTGCACGTGCCTTCTGTATAGTTTCAGTTGTCCAGCTCTACGCATATATAACTTATGAAAAGCATATTTAGTGACATGAGAAAGCAAGTCAATCAAGAACACGCCCGGAGACAACCCATCTCCAAGGATAAGTATACATTCTTCTTACACTTACTGGACTCTTCAGTTTATGGCTCTTCTGTGGGTTCCCGACACACAGTTCTTAGGAACTTGCTTCTTGGTTTCCTGTAATCCTGGTTAAAGCTGGACTTTGTGATTAAGCAATTACTTAACTCCAATCATTAATATTATTCTATTTGACCCTTCCCCCAGAGATAGAGATGGATGGCTTCATGAATTTGGACTATGGCTCATGTTAATTCCATGAAGGAGCGAAAGAGGTTCTCTCTGTAACGTGTTCATAATCTGCCAACACTGTTGAGCAGGTCTGAAATCTATTCAACTCCAATTTGGTCGCATCATTTGTCTATAGAAGCCTGGCAACTTCTTTGAATGGTAGTTTGTGACTTTCCAACTAATACCCATTTTGCAGAAACCCAAGAAGATATCAAATAATGTTGTAACTCCCAAAATGAACAGAAAAAATAAATGGATATCTAGTTTTACTCTAAAGAGAATATTGTACTCACCATGTCCATCTGCTCTGGAGAAGCTAAAGAGAAGGATGCTCTGAAGTAGGGGCAAGGAGCTGAACTATCAAGGTAGAAGTTATATCCAGGAAGCATGAATATCTAAGAGAGTTTATGGAAAACACGTGATGTACCATTAAAGAAAACTAAAAGGAAATATAGGTGAATCTAAGCTCAGAGTGGAGGATGACTTTTAAACTTAGAAAGCAATGAAAGAAATCACAAGAGAAAAATCAATTTATATAAAATTACTGCATGTCATACAATAAAACTAAAAGCATAGAAACCAGTGTTTACAATAAATACAGCAATTCTACCTCTTCTCCATATATTATAAAGAATGCACAGAAACAGAGGAAAAACTTTATAATGGACAAGGACAGCTTATTCAAGAAATAGAAATGGTAATAAACACGAATAAATGTTTAACATAACTAGAACAGTAAAATAAATCCAATGAAATATTTTAAAAAATATTTTATTTCATTTTAAGTTAAACTATAGCTGATTTACAATGTTGTGTTAGTTTTGGGTATACAGCATAGTGATTCAGTTATACATATGTGTATATGTATATGTATATCTATCGATCGATCTATCTTTTCTTTTTCATATTCTTTTCCCTTATAGGTTATTATAAAATATTGAGTATAGTTTCCTGTGCTATACAGTAGGTCCTTGTTGATTATCTATTTTATACATAATAGTGTATGTATGTTAATCCCAAACTCCTAATTTATCCCTTCCCCCCTTTCCCCTTTGGTAACCATAAGTTTGTTTTCTATATTTGTGGGTCTATTTCCATTTTGTAAATAAATTCATTTGTATCATTGTTTTAGATTCCACATAAGTGATATCATATGATATTTGTCTTTCTCTGTCTGACTTACTTAGTATGATCATCTCTAGGTTGATCCATGTTGCTGCAAATGGCATTATTTCATTCTGAGTAATTCTGGCTGAGTAATATTCCACTGTATATATGTACCACATCTTCTCTATCTGTTCCTCTGTTGATGGACATTTAAGTTGCTTCCATGTACTGGCTATTGTAAATAGTGCTGCAATGAACATTGGGGTGCATGTATCTTTTTGAATTATACTTTTCTCCATATATATTCCCAGGAGTGGGATAACTGGATCATATGGTAACTCTACTTTTAGTTTCCTTATGAACCTCCATACTATTCTCCATAGTGGCGGCACCATTGTACATTCCCACCAACAGTGTAGGAGGGTCCTGTTTTCTCCACACCCTCTCCAGCCTTTATTATTTGTAGACATTTTGATGATGGGCTTTCTGACCGGTATGAAGTGATACTTCATTGTAGTTTCGATTTGCATTTCTCTAATAATTAGTGATATTGAGCATCTTTTCATGTGCCTGTTGGCCATCTGTATGTATTCTTTGGAGAAATGTCTTTTTAGGTCTTCTGCCCAATTTTGGATTGGGTTGTTTGTTTTTTTGATATTGAGCTGTATGAGCTGTTTGTATACTTTGCAAATTAATCCCTTGTTGGTCGCAACATTTGCAAATATTTGTTCCCATTCTATAGGTTGCCTTTTTGTTTTTTTATGCTTTCCTTTGCTGTGCAAAAGCTTTTAAGTGGGTCCCATGTATTTATTTTTGTTTTTATTTCCATTAATCTAGGAGACAGAACGAAAAAGATATTGCTGTGATTTATGTCAAAGAGTGTTCTTCCTGTTTTGCTGTAGGAGTTTTGTATTATCCAGTCTTACATTTAGGTTTGTAAGCCATTTTCAATTTATTTTTGTTTATCGTGTTAGAGAATGTTCTAATTTCATTCTTTTACATGTAGCTGTCCAGTTCTCCCAGCAACACTTACTGAAGAGACTGTCTTTTCTCCGCTGTATTTTCTTGCTTCCTTTGTTGTAGATTAATTGGCCATAGGTGCGTGGGTTTATTTCTGGGCTTTCTCTCCTGTTCCAGTGGTCTATATTTCTGTTTTTGTTCCAGTACCATACTGCTTTGATTACTGCAGCTTTGTAGTATAGTCTGAAGTCAGGGAACGTGACTCCTCCAGCTCCATTCTTCTTTCTCAAGACTGCTTTGGCTGTTAGGGGTCTTTTGTGTTTCCATACAAATATTAAAATTATTTTAGTTCTGTGAAAAATGCCGTTGGTAATTTGATACAGGGATTGCATTGAACCTGTAGTTGGCCTTGGATAGTAAAGTCATTTTGACAATATTGATTCTTCCAATCCAAGAACACGCTATATCTTTCCATCTGTTTGTGTTGTCTTCAATTTCTTTCATCAGCATCTTACAGTTTTCCAAGTACAGGTCTTCTGCCTTTTTAGGTAGGTTTATTCCTAGGTATTTTATTCTTTTTGATACGATGGCAAATGGGATTTTTTCCTTAATTTCTCTTTCTGCTCTTTTGTTGTTAGTGTATAGAAATGCAACACATTTCTGTGTATTTATTTTGTATCATGCAACTTTACCAAATTCATTGATGAGCTCTAGTAGTTTTCTGGTAGTGTCTTTAGGATTTTCTATGTATAGCATCATCTCATCTGCAAACAGTGACAGTTTTACTTCTTCTTTTCCACTTTGGATTCCTTCTATTTCTTTTTCTTCTCTGATTGCTGTGTCTAGGTCTTCCAAAACTTTGTTGAATAAAAGTGGCGAGTGGGGCATCCTTGTCTTGTTCCTCACCTTAGAAGAAATGCTTTCAGATTTTCACCGTTGAGTATGATGTTAGCTGTGGGTTTTTCATATACAGCCTTTATTATGTTAACGTGTGTTCTCTCTATACCCACTTTCTGGAGAGTTTTTATCATAAATGGATGTTGCATTTTATCAGAAGCTTTTCTTGCCTCTATTGAAATGATTGTATGGTTTTTATTCTTCAATTTGTTAATGTGGTATATCATATGGATTGATTTGTGGCTATTGAAAAAAACTCAAAAAACACAAACGTGGAGGCTAAACAATATGCTACTAAACAACCAATGGATCATTGAAGAAATTAAAGAGAAAATCAAAAATACCTAGAGATAAATGAAAATGAAAACACAAGTATCTAAAACCTATGGGATGCAGCAAAAGCAGTTCTAAGAGGGAAGTTTATATCAATACAATCATACCTCAGGAAACAACAAAAATCCCAAATGAACAACCTAACCTTACACCTAAAGCAACTAGAGAAAGAAGAACAAACCAAACCCATAGTTAGTAGAAGGAAAGAAATCATAAAGATCAGAGCAGAAATAAATTAGAGACTAAGAAGACAGTAGAAAAGATCAATGAAACTAAAAGCTGGTTCTTTGGAAAGATAAACAAAATTGATAAACCTTGAGGCAGACTCATCAAGAAAAAAAGGGAGAGGGCCCAACTCAATAAAATCAGAAATGAAAAGGAGAAGTTACAACCAACACCACAGAAATATAAAGGACCATAAGGGACTACTACAAGCAAGTATATACTAATAAAATGGACAACCTAGAAGAAATGGGCAAATTCTGAGAAAGGTACAACCTCCCAAACCTGAAGCAGGAAGAAATAGAAAATATGAACAGAGCAGTTACCAGTATTGAAATTGAACCAGTAAGTTAAAAACTCCCAACAAGCAAAAGTCCAGGACCAGATGGCTTCACAGGTAAATTCTATCAAACATTTAGAGAAGAGTTAACACCTATCCTTCTGAAACTATTCCAAAAAATTGCAGAGAAAGGAACACTTCCAAACTCATTCTATGAGGCCACTATCACCCTACTACCAAAATCAGACAAAGACACCACAAAAAAAGAAAATTACAGGCCAATATCACTAATGAACATAGATGCAAAAATCCTCAACAAAAGAGTAGCAAACCGAATCCAGTAACACATCAGAAGGATCATACACCATGATCAAGTGGGATTTATCCCAGGGATGCAAGGATTTTTCAACATCTGCAAATCAATCAGTGTAAAATACCCTTTTTGAGTTATCAAATTTGGGGGTGATCTTTCAGCTGGGAGTTGAAAGGTAAGTAGGCATAGGCCAAGCAAAAAGTAGGGGAAGAGTCTGTCAGGGAGAAGATACAGAGTGTAGTGTCCCCGAGGTGCAAAGAAAATTGGTCACTCAAAGAGGTGGAAACACTTAATACATAGAGTGAAGGAATAAAAATGATAGGTAATAGTGTCAAAACGGTGGGACACCTGCTCTTCTTGGTGACTTCTGTGGCCAACAGCTCGCTGCCCCAAAGCATGTGTCCTCTGCTTCCTGCGCATGAAAACACACTGTTCCCAGCCTCTTTCTAGATGCCTGTGGCTGCGTGAGTGAATCCCAGCCAGGAGAGGGGAAGTTTTGGTGCTACTTCTCGGCCTGGCCCCGAACGTCTCCCTGTGTGACCCACCATGCCCTCTCAATGCTGCGGTCATCATGGATCCATGTGTTGAAAAACTCAGAGCAAGAAGGTGGCAGGAACCTGGGTCTCTGACTCACGGCAGGAGCAGAGGAGCCTGTAGACCACGTCTTTGAAAATTGTGCGTGAGTCAGAACAAAGCTGGGTTGTGTTAAGTCTTTGAGATTGTTGTCTAGTAAAATCATGACATTCAGAACTTTAAGAAACTGCTTGTATTTTCATGGTGTAAATCTGGCCCCTGGATGTTGAAGTTAGGTGAGCTGGGAATGAAATGATTTGGGGGTATTCTGGGGAGAAAATTTCAAGGCTGAAGATGAGTTTTTTTTTTTTTTTTTTTTCCTGATTAACAATGAAATGAAAACTGTCATTTCTACCAATATTGGGGAACAGTTTAGGGATGTGCCAGAAACAAGTTTCTGTAGAGAAGGAGGGAGTGGTAATAATCTTGCAAGGTGACCAAAATCTGGGTTAAGAGAGTGGTGTTAAAGTTAGAGATTTAGAAAAGTTGAAGGTCCATGCAACAGGGTGTATGGAATAAATAAAAGGGACTGAAAAAACTATAATAAAATATGAAGCCTGTGTCCTTATCTCCTAGCTCAGGGATACAAACAAATAGCCACTTATCAAATATTGTGAATAATAATGGCATTGATAACAAAGCAAAGAAAATGTAATAAAATTGATTTATTGTACTAAAATGCACTTATACGAGTTAAGTCATTTAAGTATTTATTAAGCACTTTCTATGTGCTGTTATTAACATTAAAACAATTCATAAAGCATGAGTCCTGTGGTCAAGTACGACGATTTCAGGGAATGAGTGACTTTCCCAGGGCAGTGGATTGGCTCTTGGGTCCAGGCAGCCAGTTCCCAGCTCTGACCTCTAGACTGTCTCTTATGCTCTAGCACAGGAGTGTGCCAACAACAACACCATCTGTTCTTTGTACTCACTGCCTCAAGACAAAAGTGATACTAGAAACAGATCTTGGTGTTTACAAAAGAGTGACGAACATGATAAAGGAATTAATTAATGGAGAATGGTTGATTGACTTGGTAAATTGGAGAGCTACACAGAAGCATATTTAGATGTCTCAGCTTACTTAGTGCCTCTGAATGAAATCTAAGTAGACCTGATTTAAGTACAAAAGGAGAAAAAAACCTAGAAATCCTTGTGGGCTAATTTTAAGTGAAAAAAGCAGGATATAAACTTTTCTGTGTAATTTTAATCATGTAAAATAATTGCACAGCCATATCAAACAAACAAACCACCCGATTAAAAAATGGGCACAAGACCTGAATGTACATTTTTCCAGAGAAGACATACAGATGGCTAAAAGGCACATGAAAAGATGCTCAACATCATTAATCATCAGGTTAATGCCAATCATTAACCATTCATCATCAATGCAAATCAAAACCACAATGAGATATCACGTCACACTTATCAAAATGGCAATCATCAAATGGACAACAAATAACAAATGCTGGTGAGGATGTAGAGAAAACGGAGCCCTTGTAAACTGTCGGTGGGAATGTAAATTGGTGAAGCATTATGGAAAATAGTATGGAGGTTCCTCAAAAAACAAAAAATAGAACTACCATATGACCCAGCAATTCCACTTGTGGGTATATGTCCAAAGAAAATGAAAACACCACTTAAAAAAGATACATGCACCCCAGTGTTCATTTCAGCATTATGTATAATTGCCAAGATATGGAAACAACCTAAGTGCCCATCAACAGATGAATGGATAAAGAATATGTGAGATATATATATATGTAGTGATGTGATACACAAAGTCATAAAATGAGTGAAATAATGCCATTTGTGACAACATGGATGGACTTGGAGGGTATTATGCTTAGTGAAATAAGTCAGAGAAAGACAAATATGCACTTCTACGCAGAATCTAAAAAAATAAAATGAATAAATACAACAAAAAGAAAGAGACTCACACGTAATAGAGACAAACTGGTACTTACCAGTGGGAAGAGGGAAGGGGGAAGGGCACGATAGGTGTAGAGGAGTAAGAGGTACAAACTATTATGTATAAAATAAAGAAGATACAGTGACATATTGTACAGCACAGGGAATATAACCAATTTTTTATAATAACTTTAAGTGGAGTCTAATTGTTAAAAATATTGAATCACTATGTTGTACACCTGAAACGAATGTAATATTGTAAAGCATTATACTTTAATAAAAAAATAATTTCATAGGCCATCTACTAGATATATATAAGATGTTCAAGAAAATATTTCACAAATGGTCATAAAATCTGGGTGGTAAAATTATGGGCTATTTAAAAATTTTTCATTATGCTTTAATGAAGAATAATGTTACCATGAGTATGCTTTACTTTCATAATCAGGAAAAAAATCCTTTTATTTTAATACTAATGGCTTATGGTTACCAGTGGGTAAGGGGAGGAGGGTTAAATTGGGAGTTTGGGATTGACATATACAACTACTATATATAAAGCAGATAACTAATAAGGCCCTACTGTATAGCACAGGGAACTCTACTCAATACTCTGTAATGGCCTATATGGGAAAAGAATCTAAAAAAGAGTAGATATATGTATATGTATAACTGATTCACTTTGCTGTACACCTGAAACTAACACAACATTGTAAATCAACTATACTCCAATAAAAATTTTTAAAAAATAATAAAAAATATTACTGGCTAATACTTATCAAGCATTTACTATGTGCCAGGTATTAGTCTAAGTACTTTATCCATATTTATTGCTTTCATCATCATAGCAACCCTAAGAGGGAGAGGTTCTTATTATCTGCATTTTACCCAACGCCACATATAAAGGTAGGGCTGGAGCTGGGATTCACACCCAAGGACGTGACTCCAGAGAGTATGCTCTTAGCCACTAAGCTAATCAGTAGCTAAGCTGAATGACTATTTCCCCTAGTTTAGACCAGGAGACTAGTTCTGTAACCCAAAATCTATTATGTTCTTAGTAAGGAGATAATGTATCTGATAGGCAAACATTATGCCTTGGGTTGGTGGGCAACGATAGATATCTCTCGCCATTTTATTAAGATATTACTTTAAAGAAAAAATATAGCTTTTCTTCCTGTTTTACCTCTTTCTTAAAGGCTTTCTCTTCGATCAGTTTTCTTACATCATGAAGGCCCTTAATTTTAACCCATAAAAACATTCCAGCAGTAGGAACATGCCATTCTGCCAAACCTACAAACAAAAGAAGAAATATTTCCCGAGACCATTTTTGATGATGTCAGCTATATCGCTGAAATGACAAATTGCAGTAACTGTAAACTAGTATTTCCAAAAAAGTTCCTTCAGGGATAGCATTTTTAAAAATATAGTTTTATGAGTCCTGAAAATTGATGCTCTGAGTTTTATTTTAAAAAGTAAGGGGAGGGTTTGAAAGGGAGAGAGGAGACTCGTGTTTATTTACGATTTTAGTGGGTCTCAGGGCAGTGCAGGAAATCCAGTGCCATGCCCACCTCCCTCCCTTAGAACTGTCCCTAAGCCAAACACGGCTCTTTCAGTTTTAGGAGCGGATTCCTCAACTCTTTCTAGAGCCTTCTAGTGTTTCAACAAATCCTATCATTTATGTAATTGTTCATAAGTCTAATGAATTGAAGTTTTTATCAGAATGTAATTAATTATGAAAGGAGTACATAAAATTAAGAAATTCTGGTCATTTGCAGACTTTATGCTTCATTGAATATAAGGGTACAGAAACCAAGAAGGAAGAATAATTATTTTGATTTTGATTATTACCCTTTAAAAAAAAAAACCTTGATGTTGACTAAAGCCTTTTTTTCAGCTTCACTATAGGAAGTGGTAGAATAGTACTCTTTTCAAAAAGATAGTAATTGTGTTTTTACCAGGACTACATAGGGATATGAGGGAAATAAGAAGTGAATACTTTGTATTTACTATTATTCTTGCCAAAGGCATTTTTAGTGGTGTAATTAAAGCCATGCAATTCATTTTACTATCTTCCTTAATAGAAAATTAAATCTAAACCATTCTGAAATCAAATTAGCAATATAAAATATTAGATAAATGAGGTTAATTATTAAAAGGCAAATTGTCTGTAATGAGAAACCTGCCTTAGATTGTCCTATTTTGTCTTTATAGAGTCAGAAAAGGAGTATGTTGTTGATTTCACAATTCCTCTTCTATTTGGAGCAAAATTTTGAAAACCTTTTGAGTACAGATGTTATTTAACTTTAAGTAGGTTATTGCTGGTTGATTGTTAGACTAATTGGTCTTTTTTCTTCAAACCACAGATACTTTGCAGCAGTCAGGTATAGTAGAAATGCGTAGAATTGTGCCAGGGTTTGTGCTGTTACTTCTGAGATCATTCATAGGGTAACATTTTCTTGACAAGAATACTCCTGGGCCCTGTTTCCTTCCCCAGGGTTATTAACAATACTCTGTGGTGTGTATCACTCACTCACATAAGGGCTACTGTTCATCCCAGGACAGGATGTAAGTTCCACTCACCACTTAACCACTTGTCTGCAGCTGCCAATAATGCATCCCTTTGCTTTCTATAGAAATCAATAATCCTAGAAGAAGAAAACAATGAAAAGGATGTGTTTGCTACATTAATTGCAGACACTAAAAGGCTCTGGAGTCCAGTCTATAAGAATCTATTTTCTATCTTGATGAAAATGTCGAATTCTTGATGAGGGAATAGAGCATATTTATTTGACCTGTCTGATGGTAAACTTTTTTACCATTGGGGTCTTTCCATTATTTTGGAATAATTCAAAAATGAAAATTAATAGAGTGAAGTCCATTTCTATATAAAGTATGGAAGCTAAAATACAGTACCTCTCTACATGAGCCAGGAAGCCCTCTTCTCCCCATTGGTGGAGAAGCTGCGATACCAGGAGCTAAAAGGGATGAGAGAGTTATAAGGTTCATCCTCTAAAATGTTTTTTTTGCCAAAGATCACAGCAAATCACTCTTGATTATGTGCAAACGACCCTAAGAAGAGGCAACAACCTGCACGCAGCCTTATAGGCTCAGCGACTTATAACAACGTTGATTAATAACAATGACAACAATAATAGTAAAAATAACAAATATTGATATGGTCCTTGCTATGTGCTGGGAACTGCTGTACCGTATGAATATAGTTCAGCTAAGTTGATCTTTGTAATACCCTTATTGGGCAGGTCATTATTTCCACTCTACTGATAAAGAGAATGAGGCACAAGGTGAAATTAACTTTCCTGCAGTCACTGCGCATCACAGAGCCTGGACTTAGGGCAGGCGGTCCAGCCCCAGACCCACCCAGTAACTGCCGCCCTAGATGGCCTCTCTAAATATAAAACACATACAGTCTGTATAAGAAGTTATACAATATATTTAGAGATTTTTGTATCCAGAATGAAAGTTCTAAATGTTCTAAATGGATAGTGAAACTTGGTTGATAACAGATACAGAAAATATAGAAAAAGCCCCCAACTTGATAAAACATGGGATATCTGCACTTTGTGGAATGTATAATGTCAAAGAAATGTCCATTCTATGTGAACTACCCCTTTTGCGTTCTTAGGTAGCCGTTCTGTCCTTAAGGTCTGATTCTCAAGGTTGCCTTAGGGATGGGTCCAATAATTTCTCAAAGCTTGTAAAGAAATTTATACATTCTCCAAAAATAATTTTACTGTATTTTAGTTAAAATACATTCCAGCTGGTGTCTGTAGGGAGGTTAGCACATGGGCAGTGAAGGCAGACGTCGGGCCACCACACGGGTTTGAACCCGTGCTCTCAGATTCCAGGACAACGAAGCTAACGGTGTGTTACTTCACCAAACCTCTTCCGCCCTGTCGAGTCCAACACAGTTTTTATGGGATTCCTAGGCTAGATGCCAGGACACAGATGAATAAGATCTCTGACCCTCAAGAAGCTTGATCTACACTGTGTAACAGCACCAGGTCCATTCAAATCTCTTTTGCCTTTTAGAGCAAACATCTGCTGTGCGTGGTCTCCTAATTCAGTCCATGCGGAACTAGAGTTGCAATCAGTGATTTCTCTCTCTGCCACCTACACGCAGTCATATTTGCCAACATCTATTTTATTTTATGATCTGATTCAAAAAATTCCTACCTGGGTGAAAGTGCTGGTGTGCATTGTTGAAACTTCTGTGTGTAAAACAATTCTCTCGATCAAGGGCTTTGGACCAGTTATAAACCCTATTCGCAACCTGCACAAAGAGAGAAAAGGCACAATACCAACCCTGCATTAACAATTAATACCTTGTTACTGATTTCACGGGGAAGAAAGGTGTGACCTGGGGACAAATGGACCTAGACAGTTAACACATTCTAATAAAACAACTTCTTATTTAAAATACACATTTAAATTAAATTGTACAGTTAAAATAGAATGCATATCTGACCAGGTATTTCTAAATGTGCTCTATCATATATGCAAGCAAAAACCTGACCAGTCCCCATTAAGCTATAGGTTAATGGCCAAGTATCTTTGACCACTCGGAAGGATTGGTAGAAAAGCCTGTTATTAATAGATAAAATCAAACAGGAATACAAGTATCTTAAATGAGAAGAACTGTTTGCACTAAGAGATGCTGAGGTGCAGCCTCTGTCGCCTGTAGATGCAGCCTGAAGGCACAGCCAGGGCCTTACCCAGAGGACAGGACTTTGGAAAAGGAGTCAGCTCGGATGACACGCCCATCAACGTCCATGGAGAGAAAAGTCGGTGCCCAGGGCTTGAAATGGAAGAAAAATACTGTTGGTTTGGGAAGTCTGTTAGAGACCGTATCCCTACTTTGTGCAGAGAGTGGGGAGGAATGGATTTGGAGAACAGTAGGACAAACATCCTTTTTCTTGTCTTCATCTCAGCCCTTTGAGATGGAGTAAGAACCAGAGATGCATGTTCTTCTATTCGTATCTGCCGATCTTCACGGCTTTTCTGCCAAACACACACACACACGTCCTCTCACTTGCTCACGATGCCACTCCCATGAGTTTAGGGAAACCTCACACAGGACCTCCTTGTCTCAAGGCTTGAGATCCAGGATGAACAGATTTCGAGGAAGGATTCAAGAAAAAGTAGTTTGGAAAAGACCAAAACGAAGAGGGCCATCAGCATTCAGGGCTGTTTAGGAAGAGAACGCTGACCCTTAGACCAACTAGAAACACAAAAAAGGTGCAAATGAAGACGAGCAGTGTAGTCAGTGTGCAATGCTGAAACTTCCATATTTACTTCACAAGTAAATGCCAACGAGAAAGGGGGCCATGGTCGTGTTGAAGGTGGGCGGCAGGCAGACATGGTATTCAGGCAAACTAGATAAAAAGCCAAGAGTTCTGTTTCTTCTCCGTAGATATCAAGTGGGGACTGAGTCCCTGTGTTTGTTCTGTGCAGGCCTGAGAGCAAATACAGTGTTGGATTTTGAGGAATTGGGCATTGGGGGTCTGTACCACTACTGTTGTCTCCTAGGAAACCATGCTCGTCCACAGTGGTGTACGTATATAGTGGGAAGGGATCTAAAAGTCCATCATTCTGCAGGTAAGTCCCCGGCCCTAAGTGACAGGGATGGCGAGTGGGCAGCATGATGCTAGGAACGCCCCTCCTCTGCCCACCGCCACCTCACTGACTGAGCGCGGCCCTCCTTCTCCTTCAGCCTGGACACAGCTCCCAAGTCCTCGGCCCATCAGCCACCCCCGAGAGACCGAGGTTGACACCCAAGGAGACGCCCACTGCATAACCCTGGTACGATGTCGAAGGAGCCACGATCTGGATTTGGAGTCCAGACGACCCTCACCCTTGACTCACTCGACCCTCCACGTGCCTGGCACAGAGAGCCAGCCACTGTTGTAAAGGTAAGGAATTTCTAGAAAGAGCAGTAATACCAGAGATGAAAATACTCAGCAGCCCGGCTAAACTCAAATCAGCGCAGTAACTTACAGCCACTTATCTACTGATTGTGGGCTGAGCTGACACTGCACTTACCTTGTTGAACTGCATAAAATAGTAAGGATCGTCTTCTATGATGAGGAAGTCATATTTTCTTGCGAGCTAAAAAAGTTAAAGGAGCATATTTATTTCTTCAGATCGCTCGAAGATGAAAATCACTTGGAATCATAGTTCTTTGTACTCATTTCTGTGTAGCTTAACATATGATTTTAGAACAGTGTTTATAGTGAAAATCTTAGACATCATGTTCAGCTACCCAGAGGAGACTTTACAAAAGGAGCCTGCCTCCTATTTTAAAGGAATTTCTTTGTAACCTGAAATGACAAGAAGTAGGAAAGGGAAGGGACAGGTTGAAAATACAAACATAAAATAATGAAAATCAAACTTGGGGCCAGTTATTAAATAACCTCACAGAGTTTAACATCACACCAAGAATAACATTTCTTTCAATGAAAATATCAATTAAAGGGAAAGAAAAATCTCATAGTCAACAAGAGTGCAATAGTTTCTTGAATTTAAATTCATGGCGACCCTGGCATAGATGACTTCCTTTAATTAAAAATCATCTTCCTTGAGAGCAAGGGGTCATGAGAAGGAACTTGCAGAGCACTCTTCTAAAGGGTCAGAAAGAAACAAGAGCACAGCCACGGAACCCATTCTTTGAAAATACCTCATAGATTTCCTTTTTGCGGTTAGTTGTTAATGAGTTCCCGGCAGGGTTGTTGCCATTTGGGACAGTATAAAGAAATTTGGGGGTGTTTTTCTCGGGGTTCTTTGAATCTTCTGGTTTCCATCTGGAAAGTACTTCTCTGAGGGAGTCTGGAATAATCCCGTGCTCATCACTGGAAACATTAATCATGTTGCAGCCCAGAGGTTGCAGCTGTCCAGTACAAAGAGAAAAGAAAGCCCAAGACTCAGACTTGACACAAAATATCAGTGTCACTGGTTCTTACACTAAGGAGAATGTTACCATTTATACCCTGAAACACAAACCTGCACTCAGCTGTTCGCCCACAGTGCATTATCTTCATAATCATGCTTAGAACTGGTTCATAAAATAGGTGTTTATTAAGGCATGTTTTTTGACAAAGTAAATTAATCTTATAAAGCATCTATGATGTTAATACGTAAAATAGTTATAAGCAGAGGTGATATTCAAAATATTGGACAAGTGGTGTAACATGGGCACATCAGATACGGAGCAGGCTGGAATGGGGTCCTGGAGGCCCCCTACCATGCCAGCATTGGCTCTGTACTATGGGGTGTTCAGGTTGGTCTTAGGAGAGGGACAGGGGAGCCAGGGTGGTGCTGGGGCACCAAGGAGCATCAGGGCAGTGGCTCACCAAGGCGTGTGGATACTATACTGTACCGATTGCAAAGGCTGAAGTCACAAGTAGTGGCCTTGTTTATAGACATCGTTCTATGAAAGTTTTGTGTTTTTATGTTTTATGTTTGTGGACGAACATAAAGAAAACAATCGGAACTTAATAAGTAACAAGCAAAGGAAATCATCAACGAATGGAAAGACAACCTACAGAATGGGAGAAGCTATTTGCAAACAATGGAACTGACAAGGGATTAATTTCCAAAATATACAGACAGCTCATACAGCTCAATATCAAAAAAACAAACAACCCAGTCCAAAATTGGGCAGAAGATCTAAATGGACATTTCTCCAAAGAAGACATGCAGATGGCCAACAGGCACATGAAAAGATGCTCAATGTTACTAATCATTAGAGAAATGCAAATGAAAACTGCAATGATGTACCACCTCACACCGGTCAGAATGGGCATCATTAAAAAGTCTACAAATAATAAATGCTGGAGAGGGTGTGGAGAAAAGGGAACTCTCCTACACTGTTGGTGGGAATGTAAATTGGTGCAGCCACTATGGAGAACAGTATGGAGGTTCCTTAAAAAACTAAAAACAGAATTACCTTATGATCCAGCAATCCCCTTCCTCGTCATATATCTGGAGAAAACCATACTTCTAAAAGACACATGCACCCCAATGTTCATTGCAGCATTATTTACAATAGCCAAGACATGGAAGCAACCTAAGTGTTCATTGACAGATGAATGGATAAAGATGTGGTATGTGTATGTATGTATGTATACACATATATATATATACACACACACACAGACACATATATACACAATGGAATATTACTCAGCCATAAAAAGATTGAAATAATGCCATTTTCTGCAACATGGATGGATCTAGAGATTATCATAGTAAGTGAAGTAAGTCAGATGGCGAAATACAAATATCATATAATATTGCCTATATATGGAATCTAATAAAATGATACAAATGAACCTATTTATAAAACAAATAGACACACACAGACATAGAAAACAAACTTCTGGCTACAAAAGGGAAAGAGGAGAGGAGGGATAAATTAGGAGTTAGGAATTAACATATACACACTACTATATATAAAATAGATAACCAACAAGAACCTATTGTATAGCACAGGGAACTATACTCAATATCTTGTAATAACCTATAATGGAAAAGGATCTGGAAGTTATACATATATATGTATAACTGAATCACTTTGGTGTACATCTGAAATGAACACAACATTGTAAATCAACTACAATATATTTCAATAAAAATTTTTAAAAATAGCAATAACTGAGCGAGGTTCTCAGAAAAAATATTTTCAAAGAATAAGCAAACACTTTTCTTAGCAGTCAAATGTAGAATTATGCACTGAGAATAATCCAGACCCCACTTATGGTAAATTTAAAAGGTCTTAGACTTAGAAATCACATAAACATGAATAAAAGAAGTCAATATTGGACCGTGAGATAAACACACATGAACCGTAAGCATATTCCCTCACAGCCTGGCATTGGTCTCTGTTTGGGTGTGTGAAAACGTGTGTGCATGTGTGCTGTTTACATAGACAAAAATTTTATATTTATAGGCATTGTGTAATCTTATGACTTAGGAGTTTAGGAAAATAATTAACAATTAGTATCCAGTCACTAAGAAAAGGTAATTATTTTATTTTAGTTTTTTAAATTAGGGCAAAATATGTAAATAACAAAAATTTGCCATTTTAAAGTGTGCGACTCAGTGGCATTAATTACATTCACAATGTGTGCATCCATCGTCACTATTAATTTCCAAAATCTTTTCATCACTCCAAACAGACCCCCTGTATCATTAAGCAATAACTCCCCACTTCCCCCTCCCTCAGCCCCTGGTAACCACTAAGCAACTTTCTGTCTCTATGAGTTTGCCTATTTCAGATATTTTGTACAAGTGGAATCATACAATATGTGTCCTTTTGTGTCTGGCTTCTTTCACTTGGCATAGTGCTTTCAAGGTTTATCCATGTTGTAGCAGGTGTCAGAACTTCCTTCCTTTTTCTGGCTGAATAATATTCCATTGTGTGGATGGACCACATTTTATTCATGCACTGATGTAAACTTGGGCTGCTCCATGTTTTGGCTGTTGTGAATAATGCTGCTATGAACGTTTATGTTTCTGTTTGAGCCCCAGTTTTCAAATCTTTTTGGGTACATACTAGGAGTGGAATTTGTGTGTCCATGGTAATTCTATGTTTAATTTTTTGAGGCACTGATAAACCGTTTTCCACAGGGGCTGCACCATTTTACATTTCCACCAGCAATGTACTGTGGTTCCAATTTCTCTACATATTCACCATTACTTGCTATATTCCATTAAAAAAATAATAGCCATCCTAGTAGGTGTGAAGTAGTATCTCACTATGGTTTTGACTTTTGTTTCTCTAATGACTAGTGATGTTGAGCATCTTTTCATGTACTTATTGGCCATTTATATATCTTCTTTGGAGAAATGTCTATTCAAGTCCTTTGTCTATTTTTAAATTAATTTCTTTGTCTTTTGTTTTTTAGTTGTAGGAGGTCTTTATATACTCTGGATATTGAACTCTTACCATATATATGATTTGCATGTATTTTCTCCCACTCTGTAGGCTGATTATTCACTTTCTTCATAATGTCCTTTGATGCTCAAAAGATTTTAATTTTTGATGAAGTCCAATTTATCTATATTTTTGTTGTTGCTTGTATTTTTGTTGTTTATATCTAAGAATAGTGCCAAATCCAAGGTCAAGAAGATTTGCCCTTATGTTTTCTTCTAAGAGTTTATAGTTTTAGCTCTTATATTTAAATGTTTGATCCATTTTGAGCTAAATTTTTATATGGCATGAGGTGAGGGTCCAATTTCTTTCTTTTGTACGTGGAAATACAGTTATCCCACCACAATTTGTTGAAGAGACTTTTTTTTTCCTGTTGAATGGTTTTGGTACCCTTGTCAAAATCAGTTGGTCACAGCTGTATGGTTTATTTCTGAACTCTCAATTCTATTCCATTGGGGTATGTATCTGTCCTTAATGCCAGTACCAGCCGGTTTTGATTACTACAGATTAAGGCAGTTGGTTTTGAAATTGGGAACTGAGAATCTTCTAACTTTGCACTTTTTCAAGATTGGTTTGCCTATTTGGACCCTTTCCAATCCCAAATGAATTTGAGGATTGGCTTTTCTATTTCTGCAAAAAAGGCTATTGGAGTTTTGACAGGGATTGCATGGAATCTGTAAATTACTGTGGTAGTATTGACACCTGAACAGTATTAAGTCTTCCAACCCAGGAGAAGGTGATGCCTTTTGGTTTATTGGCATCTTCTTTAATTTCTTTCAGCAATGTTTTTTAGTTCTTAATGTGGAAGTCTTTCACCCATTTTGTTAGATTTATTCCCAGATATTTTATTCTTTTGGATGCTATTACAAATGGAATTTTCTTAATTTCCTTTTCAGATTGTTCATTAGTAAAGCAATGTTTATAATATATTTTTACCCCTACTTGGGAGTGTTGAGGAAATATGCCTTTCATCAAGACTAGCTAATTGCTTTCTATATATATTCATTTTTCACAAAGATAACATTAAATTAAAAAAAAAAAGATAATCCATGAAGTTAGATTCAGTAGAGCATAAGGGCCATCTCATTAAATCCCCTACTCTAAGCTAGAATTACTTTGCTAGCATTCATGTCAGGTGGCCATTGAGAGTTACTCTGAGCCCCTGCAGTGATGGGCAGTGCTTTACTCCTCAGAGAGCTGGTAAGGCTGATGGTTAGACAGTTGTTACATTGAGGTGAAACTGTTTTCCTGTAGTTTCCATCCTTTGATTCCAGTTGTATGAACCTGAGGACATGCACAGGCAAATCTAACTCCTCTGTCACATGGCTAGCTTTAATGTACTTGAGGACAATTCTCATGCCCCCGTGGAGTCTTCTCTTTCTGCAGAAAAGAGCATAGTTCCTAAAACAATTCAACCTATGGTATTATTTCCATTTGTTTGTTCACCCTGGTCGCTTTTCTCCGACTGTGCTCCAGTCTGTATTCACATCGACCCAAAAGTATTGTGCCCCCGACAGTGGTGTGTTCTGACCAGGGCACAGCAGAGCAGGTGATCCGATTCCTCGTTCTGGATATCAGAGTCCCATTAATTAAGACTGGAAAGGAAAGTCCTAATCATACCATGTTACTGTACAGTTATTCTCCATTGACATATGATCATCCTTAGGCATGTGGTAATATAGATGGTAGTGAAAAAACGTCTTTGTAAATTAAGTCACATTTCAGGTGAAATATTAAGAAATCTGGACATGATTTTGCACAACCCAATTTTAGCACCCCTACATTTAGACTTTGTAAGGAGAAATGTATAAAGCAGAGGGTACATTTCACATATTTTACATATATTAATGATTCTCCTGTTTAAGAATAAAGATGCTATTTTATGTTTCAGTGGACAGATAATTCTCAAGGTGCAGTGGTTTCTTCTTATTTGTTATAAGAAAGAGAGTTGCCTTTTGTAGAAGTGTGTACTCACAGCATGAATTGTTCCTGAATAAATAGGTTCATTTACGAGGATATTATCTCCAGGATTAACGATCATTTCAAATACCTAACAAAAGAAGCATAGGTTAGCTTGGTTAGTTTGGTTTCCAATCTTAGAAACCACCCCCCCCCCCCATTTTTTTTTTTTAGTTTGGGCTCACTAGGATTCTAGAGAAGGAGTTGGCGAGTTTTCTGTAAATGCCAGATGGGATGTATTTTGTGAGCCCTGGTGTCTCCATTGCAACTAGTCATCTCTGCCTCAAGGTGAGAAAGCAGCCGTAGACAATACGTCAGCCGATGGTGTGGCTGAGTTCCAGTAAAGCTCTACTTACAGAATCAGACAATGGCTGGCTTGGCTCTCAAGCCACAGTTTGCAAACCTCCGTTCTAGGTTGAAAAAAAAAAAACATAACTGCTTTGGCTCCTAAAATTTATTTATTCCTTTTATTCCTTTTCTGAAAAATTTAAAAATATTTGCTATAAGCCAGGCCTGTGTAAAGGATGGAGATAAAGGGACGAGCATAAAGGCATGGTTTTTACCCTCATGGAGATACTGGTCCACCATTCTGACTAAATCTTATACGAGTCACAGAATCATTCTTTCCTGCCCTGTGATGTTTCACAATCCCCAGGTCAAGCCTCTCCTCCCTATTATTTTAACAACCTAGAGCTCTTGATAAACAGCACGGCCATTATACATTGGGACAGAAGATTTGACTTTTGTTTCCTGATTTGGTCTAGGATGTTCCATTTACTTTTCCTTAGGAGCTTTTGGCATTTTATGACAGTGTCATCCTCTGACAGGTTTCTAATTGATTCAGGATTTACAGGACCTCCTAGGACCAAACAGATCACTGGGTGGCTTGTGTATCATCCATGGATCAGATGAAAACCTCATTACATACATTTCCCATGTCAGTTAGGGGAGATGAGATAGTCAAATACCCTAAATGAGGAGGGAGGGCTATTTATTATCTGAGACACGGACACCTAAAATAATATCCATCCTGGAGAACAAAGTGGGAGAAATATTAAACCATATTCCCAGGAGCCCTCTGTAACAAGCATGGCTCTAAGCCACTGAGTTACTGATGCATTTGGCCATCTATGCTATCTTCCTCTTTGATATGACTGACGCTGCAACAGGCAAAGAAGAAACTTTCTTGTGCATCTTTCTGGAAAAAAAAAAAGGCACATAATGTCCCTTCCTAAGAAAAGAATTTCACTGAAAAGAACTTTTTTTTTCCTACTAGTCTGGAGCATCACAAATGTTTCTCTTCAAGAAAAACATTTTTCAGGGCTTCCCTGGTGGCGCAGTGGTTGAGAATCTGCCTGCCAATGCAGGAGACACGGGTTCGAGCCCTGGTCTGGGAAGATCACACATGCCGCGGAGCAACTGGGCCCGTGAGCCACAATTACTGAGCCTGTGCGTCTGGAGCCTGTGCTCCGCAACAAGAGGTCGCAATAGTGAGAGGCCCGCGCACCGCGATGAAGAGTGGCCCCCGCTTGCCGCAACTAGAGAGAAAGCCCTCGCACAGAAACGAAGACCCAACGCAGCCATAAATAAAAATAAATAAATAAATTAAAAAAAAAAAAAAAAGAAAAAAAAACAAACAGCAGCTAATCCTTTTATTTTTCCTAATTCAGGACAAAAAGGGGGAGGAAAATTATAAAGTCTTATTACTTTAATACCTTATTCTGTAAAAATAATTTAATTGAAATTCATTAAAACTAACCAGATTATAACTTTCACATTTACATAAGGAAGAAGAGCAAGAAAGCTACTCTGGTTTGAGATAAACAAGAGTCATACTTTAATCTAGATGTGAGGACTGAATGTAGAGCCTCCTTATCCAGGACTAATTATTCATGAAAAAGAAAAGAAAAACATAGATGAAACTTTAACCATATATGCAGTCTCTTTATCCGGGGACCCCCCCAGTGGTGGTTACCTCTGTGGAGTTCCTGGAACCCAGGAGAGAGGCAGACAGAGAGAGAGAGAGAGGGAAAGAGAGAGAGAAAGTAACCCAGAGGAGAAGTCAGCCACAGACACAGACATATACGTAGACGTGGAGAAGCACAGCCAAGAGGGAGTCAGGGTACAAGAGGCAGCCGGCACAGACGATGACACCAGCAGACACACAAAGGAATGACGTTTCATCTCAGGGGTATCAGGATACACCCTCAAAGAATTTAAAAGTCATACACTGAAATGTTATAGCCACAAGCAAAACTGAAATTTAGCCTGGATCTCTGAGTCAGATGAAAGTAAGCAGCGCTCACTAAGCTGCAGGTAGGGGTTGAGTTCTCCCTGAATGGGAATCTTGTCCTAAGGACTCAGAGCTCTGGGTCAATGATGATGGGATCTCTGTTTAAGAGAAATCAGGTTGCAAATGAAGCAACTGACAAAGCATTAATCTCCAAAATATACAAGCAGCTCATGCAGCTCAATATCAAAAAAACAAACAATCCAAAAATGGGCAGAAGACGTAAATAGACATTTCTCCAAAGAACACATACAGATTGCCAACAAACATATGAAAGAATGCACAACATCACTAATCATTAGAGAAAAGCAAATCAAAACCACAATGAGGTATCACCTCACACCATTCAGAATGGCCATCATCAAAAAATCTACAAACAATAAATGCCGGAGAGGGTGTGGAGAAAAGGGAACCCTCTTGCACTGTTGGTGGGAATGTAAATTGATACAGTCACTATGGAGAACAGTATGGAGGTTCCTTAAAAAACTAAAAATAGAACTAGCATATGACCCAGCAATCCCACTACTGGGCATATATCCTGAGAAAACCATAATTCAAAAAGGAACATGTACCACAATATTCATTGCAGCACTGTTTACAATAGCCAGGATATGGAAGCAACCTAAATGTCCATCGACAGATGAATGGATAAAGAAGATGTGGCACATATATACAATGGAATATTACTCAGCCATAAAAAGGAACAAAATTGAGTTATTTGTAGTGAGGTGGGTGGACCTACAGTCTGTCATACAGAGTGAAGTAAGTCAGAAAGAGAAAAATAAATACCGTATGCTAATGCATATATATGGAATCTAAAAAAACCGGTACTGATGAACCTAGTGGCAGGGCAGGAATAAAGATGCAGACGTGGAGAATGGACTTGAGGACACAGGGAGGGGGAAGGGTAAGCTGGGACGAAGTGAGAGAGTGGCATGGACATATACACACTACCAAATGTAAAATAAATAGCTAGTAGGAAGCTGCTGCATAGCACAGGGAGAGCAGCTGGGTGTTTTGTGTCCACCTAGAGGGGTGGGATAGGGAGGGTGGGAGGGAGGCTCAAGAGGGAGGGGATATGGGGATGTATGTATGCATATGGCTGACTGACTGTTGTACAGCAGAAACTAACACAACATTGTAAAGCAATTATACTCCAATAAAGATGTGACAAAAAGAGAAGTCAGGTTGGTGAATGTCTTTAAGTTCCGTTTATGATTCTAGGTGAAGACAAGGAAGCCTTCGTAACCCACAGAACACGATGCTCTGTGGCTAAGGGAGAGATGGCCGTCTGGGTGAACGTAGTATTTGATTCTTCCCGCGGGTGCCCTTCCTTCCAGCCTTACCTTACAGAGACCTTCTTGGCTGCCACATGTGACACACATGTCCATTTGTCCTTGGCTGGGTGGATAATGGATGGTGGGAGGATTATGCAACTTTACTTGTAACTGTTTCAGCCAGGATAACAGCTCTGGGAGTCTAAAGCATAAAATGCATTTAAAAATTGACAGTAGTGAAAGTCATAATAATAGTAGACAGGAGCTAAATGGTGGCTTTATAGCAGGCACTTTAAAGGTCCTCAAATGCTTTTTGCCAATATTAATATCTTTACTTAGAAGACAAGGCAACAGACTTAGAGATTAAGAAATCCACATAAAGTTCATCAGTTGGTGATTAAAAGAGCTGAGATTTGAATCTACAGCTTTCTCATTCCAATGCCTGTACTTTTTCTTTTACATTAGAGCACTCACTGCGTAATTAATTTTTTGTTTCCCTTAGGGAGATTTCTGTAGGATACCTAAAGTGCAGGTTCAGTAAGTTCTTTGCATCATGGAAAGAAAAGCTTCTGTATACATTATATACAATACAATTCTTATGCACCCAACATGCATTATTCTTCAATCACAGAGCAAACAGGCTTTAATAAAGTATAATTCATAGACACTCTCTAAGTTACCCTTTATCACTGGAAGAAGACCAGCTAAGGAAAGCTTTAGGATATGTGTTCCAGTTGCCTTTATGAGATTAAACACATCTGAACTGAGGGCAACACGCTTATATAGCTGCCTGTTTAGAAAGGGAACATAATCATTAAAAAATTTCCCCAGGACCTAAACTGGCTGCTTCCTGGGTCATCCTTTTCCTCCTTTCTCCTACCCTTCTTCTTTACCTAGCTATATTCTCTCTTTTTCTTTTCCCAGTCTCAGCTCAAATGGAACCACCTTCCAAAAACTTCTCCCTCTCCTAGTCATATAAGGTTGAGAAGCAGTCCCTGGCGTCTTAGGCATTCAGTATCATTGCTGCAATTATTTTTTCTTCTAAAACTCTTCCCCAAACCTTCCTCACTGCTGAATACCCAGTTAAAAAACACACAGGTCACTTTATCAGCGAGCTGTAGAATATTGCTCATGAAAATGAACCAAGGTTACATTATCTACTGATAAGTACCCAGCACTCTGAGAATACTGCAGTGCTCTCTTCATCATCTCTTCATCAAATTGGATGGTCTCTCCGTTGTCTATGGTGATAACCGCAGTCTTGAAAGGGAACGTGTTGGGGTTTGGTGCTCCAGTCGCCAGGGAGAGGACAGATTTCGATGACTTGCCCAGTATCTCAGCTACAACAAATAAGGAGGAGAAGAAGAAACACTTTCAGTGAAGACTTTCCTAAACAGAGATGGTTCAGCATGTTGCATTAAAGTCAGTAAAACTTTAAAGTGTAACGATTTCTAGTGATAGAACGCTAGTCCGAAAGAAACGTAGAAGATGCCTTTTTTTGTGGCCCGACCTCACCGGTGGAGGAACTGAGGAAGAGACACGTGCATCTAAGGAGGCAGAGTGATCAGGCAGGCAAGCCAAGGGCCGCAGTAACAGAAAACGGTCTTCCACTCGGCCCGTCCCTGCCCGGCTCCGCGCGCACCCCGCCCTGTCCCGCGAACCCGCCCTCCCCGCTCCGCACGCGCCCGCACGCTGAGCCGAACCCCGACTCCTGTGCCCAGAAGAGCCCTCTGGAGCCTAAGCAGGACGTGTCCACAGCGGCCTGCCCTCTCTCTACTGCTGACGGCCCGCCCTCGTGCCCGTTCCAGCGCGGCTTCTGTGCCAGGTCTGCGCAGAGCCGGGCTCAGGCCGCCCCGAGCAGCTCTGCGGGGACCGTCCCCTCCAGTGGGCGAGCAGGGCCCGGACTCACCCATGAGTCGAATGGCAGAAGGCTTCCTGGCCGCGCTCGCAGCCGTGATGAACCGTGTGTAATTCATTCTCGGATTCCAAGCGGCAAGCCCCGCCTTAGGTGGTTGAAGACTAGGAAAACCAAGGATCCGCGTCAATCCTGCCCCCTAACCCCTGCGAGGCCACCTCTGCTGTCCCCCGCGTGTGGTCCGGCGCGCGGAGCCAGGAGAGGCCGCCGAAGGCCCGGCTGGTGGCTGCGCGAGAGCCTGGTTAGGATCCGGCCTGGCGCGTAGCGGGACTGGCAAAGTCCACGGGCAGGTTAGGATGCGGGCCCCTCCCGCCTCACTCCCTTTGGTACCTCCCCCTGCCGCGCCCCTCCATCCCGGCCCCGCCCTTCCATCCAGGCCCCGCCTCTGCCACGCCCTCCGCCGGCCCCCGCCCCTGCCACGCCCCTCCATCCCTCCCCCGCCCCGGGCCGCGACTCCAGACCCGCCCCCGCCCTCGTATGCATCTACCCTGTCCCGCCCGTGACCGCCTGTCCTGCTGGGGACCTGACCACGCTCCTGCAGCGTGCTCTCTTTGTTGGCGCAGGCAGTGCGGGAGGCCGCATTTAATGATTTACCATTGGGTGTTTTGCACAAGGTACTTAATCTTTCTGGGCATTAGTTTGCTCACAGGGCTGTGGGCAGGATGAAATCAGGGAATCTCAGACACTCCTCGGCACAGTGACCTGATCTTACAAAAGCCTTCAGTAACTGTTAGCTATTATTTTGACTAATAACAACGTTCTTAGCAAAACTAAGGACTCAGTTTCCTAATGGTTTTTGCTAGAGAAACTGGCAACTTTTAAGGCAGATTATGTCCGTAGTTCGTTCATGTACCCAATTAAGGGTCTTTGTGAGGTTACCTATTTAAAGAAGTGTTGCCTCTGCATTTTTCTAGAAGTTAGCTCAAGAAGCTCTAACTAACCTCTAAATTATAAACCATAGTTAATTATGAAATAAAAGTGGAGATTTTGATGTTTCTAGAGATTCAGGATTCCCCCCCACCCCATTAGTGTGGTTCCCTTGGATACTTAGATACCTTAGACACACAAACTTAAACTTCTTCCCTTTGGTTGTAGGAACCTGTTTGTGAAAGGTCTTTGGTGTTCTCAGGTCTATGCTGCTTATAATATTTATTACATAGAGACTATTTTTTTTAAGTACGGAACTAATGCCTGCCCATATTTCCAATCAATGGCAATAAAACTAAAGGGGCCAAAACTAAAGAGATTTCAGGCCAGCTCGTCATAAGTTGCAGGCTCTCGAGCTTCATGGGTTTGCTGAATTTTCTACTTGGCTGCTGGAGTTGGACAGGTGAGAGGCTGAGGGTGCTGATTCGTTATGAGGTGGTGATGATTTAGGTCAGGCAGGGAGGCAGAGAAGTGGCCCATCAGGGCGGCTACTGGAACGCAGGGGACCTGAGGGTTGTGCTTAGAAAATGCAGGCAGAGAATGGCCAGAGTGGTGGGAAAGGGTAGGCAAGGGCTAAGTTGGGGACAGCTTACCTGACAATCAGAAGCTGAAAACTGAAGAGACAGTTGATTGCCAGAGAAATCCAACAGACCAGACTTTGAAATTGTCAGGAGCAACCGCAGAAGGAGTTCTTTGCCGGGTGTGGGGTGAGTGAGCAAGGTCACAGCTCAGGCTGCCTTTTAAAGACTTGGCTTAGGACTCCTGGGGACAGAATGTATTAAAGGGCCAGGGCTTGTGGACCCAGTCATCCTCTAAACATTTATTGAGTGCTTCCTCTGTGCTGGGGGCTGTAACACCTTTAAATAGATGACGGAGACCAGCCACAGGTCTGGAGGCTGGAAGTGCTGGATGAAGGTGTCAGCAGGGGTGGTTCTCCCTGAGACCTGTGACCAGGAATCTGTTCCAGGCCTCTCGACTAGATACTGGTGGTTTGCTGGTAATTTTTAATGTTCCTTGGCTTGTGGTTGCATCTTCATCTTCACATGGTGTCTCCCTGTTGTGTGCATGTCTCTGTGTTCAAACTTCCCTGTTTTATATGGACACCAGTCACATTAGACTAGGGCTCACCTTCATCACCTCATGTTAACTTGGTTACCTCTGTAAGGACTGTATCTTCAAAGAAGGTCACATTTCTAGGTACTAGGGGTTAAGACTCCAAAGTACCTTTTTTTTTTTTTTTTAATTGCAGTAGAGTTAATTTGCAATGTTCTGTTAGTTTCAAGTGTACAACAAAGTGATTCAGTTATACATATGTATCTATTCTTTTTCAGATTCTTTTCCATTATAGGTTATTACAAGATTTCAAATATAGTTCCCTGTGCTATACAGTAGGACCTTGTTGTTTATCTATTTTAGATATAGTAGTGTGTACATTTTAATCCCAAACTCCTAATGTAACCTCCCCCTCCCTCTGCCCCCACCCCTCGGGATCCCCTTTGGTAACCATAAGTTTGTGTTCTGTGTCTGTGAGTCTGTTTCTGTTTTGTAAATAAGTTCATTTGTATCTTTTTTTTTAAAGATACCGCATATAAGTGATATCATATGATATTTGTCTTTGTCTGACTTACTTCACTTAATATGATAATCTCTAGGTCTCCCCATGTTGCTGCAAATGGTGTTATTTCATTCTTTTTTTTATGACTGAGTAATATGTACCACATCTTCTTTATCCAGTCATCTGTCATGGGATAGCTAGGTTGCTTCCATGTCTTGACTATTGTAAATAGTGTTGGTATGAACATTGGGGTTCATGTATCTATTTGAATTAGAGTTTTCTCCAGATATATACCCAGGAGTGGGATTGCATGACCATATGTTAACTCCATTTTAGTGTTTAAAGTAACCTCCATACTGCTCTCCTTAGTGGCTGCACCAGTTTACATTCCCACCAAAGTGTAGGAGGGTTGATTTTTCTCCACACCCTCTCCAAAATTTATTATTTGTAGACTTTTTAATGATGGCCCTTCTTATTGGTGTGACATCGTACCTCATTATAGTTTTGATTTGCACCTCTGTAATCATTAGCGATGTCGAGCATCTTTTCATGTGCCTGTTGGCCATCTGTAGGTCTTCTTTGGAGCAGTATCTATTTAGGTCTTCTGTCCATTTTTTGATTGAGTTGTTTGTTTTGTTGATATTAAGCTGTATGAGCTCTTTGTATATTTTGGAAATTAATCCCTTGTCAGTAGCATCTTCTGCAAATATTTTCTCCCATTCTGTAGGTTGTCTTTTCGTTTTGTTCATGGTTTCCTTTGCTCTGCAAAAGCTTTTAAGTTTAATTAGGGCCCACCTGTTTATTTTTGTTTTTATTTCCATTACTGTAGGAGACGATCCAAAAAGATATTGCTGCCATTTATGTCAAAGAATGTTCTGCCTATGTTTTACTCTAGGTGTTTAATAGTATCCAGTATTACATTTAGGTCTGTATGCCATTTTCAATTTATTTTTGTTTATGGTGTTAGAGAGTGTTCTGATTTCATTCTTTTACATGTAGCTGTCCAGTTTTCCAAGCACCACTTACCGAAGAGACTGTCTTTTCTCCATTATATATTCTTGCCTTGTTTGTCGTAGATTAATTGACCATAAGTTTGTGTGTTTATTTCTGGGCTTTCTATCCTGTTCCATTGATCTATATTTCTGTTTTTGTGCCAATACCATACTGTTTTGATGACTGTAGCTTTGTAGTAAAACCTGAAGTCAGGTAGCGTGATTCCTCTGCCTCTGTTCTTATTTCTCAAGATTGCTTTGGCTCTTAGGGGTCTTTTGTGTTTCCATACAAATTTTAAAATTATGTGTTCTAGTTCTGTGAAAAATGCCATTGGTAATTTGATAGGTATTGTGTTGAATCTGTAGATTGTCTTGCATAGTATGGTCATCTTAACAATATAGATTCTTCCAGTCCAAAACACAGTATATCTTTCCATCTGTTTGTGTTGTCTTCTATATCTTTTATCAGCATCTTATAGTTTTCAGAGTACAGGTCTTTGCCTCCTTAGGTAGGTTTATTCTTAGGTAGTTTATTCTTTTTGGTGCTGTAGTTAATGGGATTGTTTCTTTAATTTCTCTTCCGATATTTCCTTGTTCATGTATAGAAATGCAACAGATTTCTGTAAAGTAATTTTGTACCCTGCAAATTTATGGAATTCATTAATGAACTCTAGTAGTTTTCTGGTGGTGTCTTTAGGATTTTCTATGTATACTTCATGTCATCTGCAAACAGTGAGAGTTTTACATCTTCTTTTCCAATTTGGATTCCTTTAGTTTCTTTTTCCTGTCTGGTTGGTGTGGCTAGGACTTCCAAAACTATGTTGAATAAAAGTGGTGAGAGTGGGCATTCTTGTCTTGTTTCTGAACTTAGTGGAAATGCTTTTAGCTTTTCACTGTTGAGAATGATGTTAGCTGTGAGTTTGTCATATATGGCCTTATTATGTTGAGATATGGTCCCTCTATGCCCACTTTCTGAAGAGTTTTTATCATAAATCGATGTTGAATTTTATCAAAAGCTTTTTCTGCATCTATTGAGCTGATCATATGGTTTTTATTCTTCAGTTTGTTAATGTGACATATCACATTGACTGATGTCCGAATATTGAAAAATCCTAGCATCCCTGGGATAAATCCCCTTGATCATGGTGTATGATCATTTTAATGTATTGTTGGAGTTGATTTGCTAGTATTTTGTTGAGGAATTTTGCATCTGTGTTCATCAGTGATATTGGCATGTAAATTTCTTTCTTTTTTTTTTTTAATGATATCTTTGTCTGGTTTTGGTGTCAGGGTGATGGTGGCCCCATAGAATGAGTTTGGAAGTGTTCCTTCCCCTGCAATTTTTTCTGGAATAGTTTCAGAGAATGGGTGTTAACTCTCCTCTAAATGTTTGGTAGAATTCACCTGTGAGGCCGTCAGGTCCCGGACTTTAAAGTTTTAAGGTTTCTGATTCAGTTTCAGTACTGGTAATGGGTCTGTTCATATTTTGTATTTCCTCCTGGTACAGTCTTGGTACCTTCCTAAGAATTTGTCCATTTCTTCTAGGTTGTCCATTTTATTGGTGTATAGTTGCTTGTAGTAGTCTCTTATGGTCCTTTGTATTTCTCTGGTGTCAGTTGTAACTTCTCCTTTTTCATTTCTAATTTTATTGATTTGAGTCCTCTCCCTTTTTTTTTCTTGATGAGTCTGGCTAAAAGTTTGTCAATTTTGTTTATCTTTTCAAATAACCAGCTTTTAGTTTCATTGATCGATAGGGAAGCATTAAAGACTTTTTTACATGGGGAGGGGGCGGTTTCCTAAAGTGGACAAGTCAATATTTAAATTTAATTCAGAAGGAAACCATGCCAAATGACAACTGTTTTCTATTTATGGCTGTTCCTATTTGCCTTATATATTGAGGTGCACCTATGTTGGGTGCATATATATTTACAATTGTGATACCTTCTTCTTGAATTTATCCCTTGATTGTTATGTAGTGTCTTCTTTGTCTTTTGTAACAGTCTTTATTTTAAAGTCTATTTGTCTGATATGAATATTGCTACTCCAGCTTTCTTTTGATTTCCATTTGCATGAAATACCTTTTTTCAACTTCTCACTTTCAGTCTGTGTGTGTCCCTATATCTGAAGTGGGTCTCTTGTAGACAGTGTATATAAGGGTCTTGTTTTTGTTTCCATTCAGCCAGTCAGTGTCTTTTGGTTGGAGCATTTATTCTGTTTACGCTTAAGGTAATTATGGATATGTATGTTCTTATTGCCATTTTATTAATTGTTTGGGGTTTGTTTTTGTAGGTCGTTTTTCTTCCCTTCCTCTTTTTCTCTTCTCTTCTGATTCGATGACTAATTTTAATGTTGTGGTTGGATTCCTTTTTCGTTTTTGTGTTTGTATCTATTGTAGATTTTTGGTTTGAGGTTACCATAGGTTTTGATATAGCAGTCTGTATATAAACAAGATTGTTTTAAGTTGCTGGTCTTTTAATTTCAAATGCATTCCAATATCCTGCATTTGTGCACTTTTCTTCTCATGATTGCTAGTTTTGATATCATACTTGTGTGTGGATGATTTCCTATGTTTACTGTATGTTTGCCTTTACCAGTGAGCTTTTCCATTCATCATTTTCTTGTTTCTAGTTGTGGCCTTTCCGTTTCTGCCTAGAGAAGTTCCTTTAGAATGTGTGGCAAAGCTGGTCTGGTGGTGCTAATTCTCTTAGCTTTTGCTTGTCTGTAAACTTTTGATTTCTCCATTGAATCTGCATAAGAGCCTCTGCTGGCTAGAGTATTCTTGGTTGTAGGTTCTTACCTTTCATCACGTTAAAGATATCATGCCACTCTTTTCTGGCCTGCAAAGTTTCTATTGAGAAATCAGCTGGTAACCTTATGGGAATTCCCTTGCATGTTATTTGTTGCTTTTCCCTTGTTGCTTTTAACATTTTTTCTTTGTCCTTAATTTTTGTCAATTTGATTACTATGTGTCTTGGCGTGTTCCTCCCTGGGTTTATCCTGCCTGGGACTCTCTGTGCTTCCTGACAACTGTTCATTTTAGGACAACTTGAAAGAGCCATATTGATTCCCACCAGGACCAAATGCTGTAGCTCATTCATATGCTGGGAAAATACTAACTGTGATGGAAATGTTTACATACACAAGGATGGCGGGAATGACAGTGACATAAACTTCCTAATTCCTTAAAGGACCTGATGACCTTACAAGGACGGGGCTTGGAATGCTGGTAAATTGTTCTACAGCAATAGAAAACGGATACAGGGTATTTATGATACTGTCCTAATGAGATCCCATTCTTGCACATATTACATATATATGCATAGAAAACATCTAAAAGGATAGATATAAATGCTGGGGGTGAGACACCAGTGGCTTTTACTTTATTCCTTATACTTACTGGGTTGTTTGAAAAAAATTAAGTGAGCATATATTTAATAATCATATGGGGAAAATAAAGATCTTAAAGGTGAGAAAGAAAATCATTAAAAGTATATCCCAAGTACCTCAAAGGAGTCTAGTAGATTGAAATTACGTAACTGATAAGAATGTGCTTTTGAAAGTTGTGTAGTTTCATAAAAATACAATGTAGTACATTTTTCTCAGTCCTTAATCTCTCCTCCTTACTTAGAATTAATAGGAAGACGTTTAGGTATGTTTAGATTCAGAATTTTATTTTAAATGGATTTCTGTGCCATAACATAATGTCTGTGATACTCTTACTAAAAATTATGTATAACAGTCAAATTCTAACAATTTTTGCAACAAGCTCTCATTACATTTTCTTCAAAATAGGAAAAGTTCACATTACATACCATTTTGAACATGATTGTTTGCTTACAGATAATTTACTGTAAAAATGTTATTTTCAAAGAAAATTTATGGGAAATGATAAAGCAACTACAAAAATCTTTACAATAAAATCCAGGATAAAAATATTTTTTGTGGGTTGAAAATTTATCAACATGTATAGGTGGATTATAAATATATTTTGGCAATCTGATGCGTTCAAGGTCACTTTAAAAGTTGTCTAGTTAAATTACTACAGATATGACGTGTTTGGTGAAACCCAATCTGTAAGTCTGACACCAACAATCATTTCTTCCTGGTAAAACATAGAAATAATTTATCTGAAAACCGTGAGTGCTATGAAGAGTTCGATTTCTTCATAAAGATTCCTTTATAAGTTGGGCTAATCCCTGGAAGGCCTAAAAGCGAACAGAGAGAAGAATTAATAAAATTAGGATGCTGTTTAGGAAAAGTCTGTCATAACTTTAGAAATTCAAACAAAGAGTATCCATCTTAGGTTGAGATCAGACAGTGAAAGGTCAGGATTAACCTCAGTTTTATCTGGGTCAGAGGCCGTCATGTCCACTAATATATGTAGACGGAAGCATATCAGAGTCCCAGGAAATGTTTCAAATCCTTATTTCCTCAAAATCATCATTTTCTCCCAGAACACGAATTATTTTTTTCATATACTCTCTCACCTGCACGTGCCTTCTGTATAGTTTCAGTTGTCCAGCTCTACGCATATATAACTTATGAAAAGCATATTTAGTGACATGAGAAAGCAAGTCAATCAAGAACACGCCCGGAGACAACCCATCTCCAAGGATAAGTATACATTCTTCTTACACTTACTGGACTCTTCAGTTTATGGCTCTTCTGTGGGTTCCTGACACACAGTTCTTAGGAACTTGCTTCTTCGTTTCCTGTAATCCTGGTTAAAGCTGGACTTTGTGATTAAGCAATTACTTAACTCTAATCATTAATATTATTCTATTTGACCCCTCCTCAAGAGATAGAGATGGATGGCTCCATGAATTTGTACTATGGCTCATGTTAATTCCATGAGGGAGTGAAAGAGGTTCTCTTTTTAACGTGTTGATAATTTGCCAACACTGTTGAGCAGGTCCGACATGTATTCATGAAAGCAATAAAATTCAACTCCAATTTGGTCACATCATTTGTCTATAGAAGCCTGGCAGCTTCTTTGAATGGTAGTTTGTGACTTTCCAACTAATACCCATTTTGCAGAAACCCAAGAAGATATCAAATAATGTTGTAACTCCCAAAGTGAACACAAAAAATAAATGGATATCTAGTTTTACTCTAAAGAGAATATTGTACTCACCATGTCCATCTGCTCCGGAGAAGCTAAAGAGAAGGATGCTCTGAAGTAGGGGC
The DNA here is from genome assembly GCF_009873245.2 of Balaenoptera musculus. Taxonomy (NCBI): domain Eukaryota; kingdom Metazoa; phylum Chordata; class Mammalia; order Artiodactyla; family Balaenopteridae; genus Balaenoptera; species Balaenoptera musculus. The sequence continues at coordinate 2,895,545 of NC_045790.1, forward strand.
AAGGAGCTGAACTATCAAGGTAGAAGTTATATCCAGGAAGCATGAATATCTAAGAGAGTTTATGGAAAACACGTGATGTACCATTAAAGAAAACTAAAAGGAAATATAGGTGAATCTAAGCTCAGAGTGGAGGATGACTTTTAAACTTAAAAAGCAATGAAAGAAATCACAAGAGAAAAATCAATTTATATAAAATTACTGCATGTCGTACAATAAAACTAAAAGCATAGAAATCAGTGTTTACAATAAATACAGCAATTCTACCTCTTCTCCATATATTATAAAGAATGCACAGAAACAGAGGAAAAACTTTAAAATGGACAAGGACAGCTTATTCAAGAAATAGAAATGGTAATAAACATGAATAAATGTTTAACATAACTAGAAAAGTAAAATAAATCCAAACAATGAAATATCATTTTAAAAAATATTTTATTTTATTTCATTTTTTTAAGTTAAACTATAGCTGATTTACAATGTTGTATTAGTTTTGGGTATACAGCATAGTGATTCAGTTATACATATGTGTATATGTATATGTATATCTATCTCTCTATCTTTTCTTTTTCATATTCTTTTCCCTTATAGGTTATTATAAAATATTGAGTATAGTTCCATGTGCTATACAGTAGGATCTTGTTGGTTACCTATGTTATACATAGTAGTGTATATATGTTAATCCCAAACTCCTAATATATCCCTTCCACCCTTTCCCCTTTGGTAACCATAAGTTTGTTTTCTATGTCTATGGGTTTATTTCCATTTTATCAATAAGTTCATTTGTATAATTTTTTTAGATTCCACATATAGTGATATCATATGATGTTTGTTTTTTTTTCTGTCTGACTTCACTTTGTGTGATAATCTTTAGGTCTATCCATGTTGCTGCAAATGGTATTATTTCATTCTTTGTTTATGGCTGAATAATATTCCATTGGATATATGTACCGCATCTTCTTTATTTATTCATTTTTTGATGAACATTTAGGTTGCTTCCATGTCTTGGCTATTATAAATAGTGCTGCAATGGAACATTGGGGTGCATTTATCTTTTTGAATTATACCTTTCTCCATATATATATTCCCAGGAGTGGGATCCCTGGATCATATGGTAACTCTATTTTTAGTTTCTTAATGAACCTCCATACTGGTTGCACCAATTTAAATTCCCACCAATAGTGTATGAGGGTTCCCTTTTCTCCACACCCTCTCCAGCCTTTATTATTTGTAGACTTTTTGATGATGGGCATTCTGTCTGGTATGAGGTGATACCTCATTGTAGTTTTGATTTGATTTTCTCTAATAATTAGCGATATTGAGCATCCTTTCATGTGCCTGTTGACCATCTATATATCTTCTTTGGAGAAATGTCTTTTTAGGTGTTCTGCCCAATTTTGGATTGGGTTATTTGTGTGTGTGTGTGTTTTTTTTTTATATTGCACTGTATGAGCTGTTTCTATACTTTGGAAATTAATCCTTTGTCTGTCACATCACTTGCAAATATTTGTTCCTATTCCGTAGGTTGCCTTTTTGTTTTCTTTATGGTTTCATTTGCTGTGCAAAAGCTTTTAAGTTTAATTAGGTCCCATTTATTTATTTTTGTTTTTATTTCCATTACTCTAGGAGACAGAGCAAAAATGATATTGCTGTGATTTATGTCAAAGAGTGTTCTGCCTGTTTTACTCTAGGAGTTTTATAATATCCAGTCTTACATTTAGGTCTGTAAACCATTTTGAGTTTATTGTTGTATATGATCTTCGAGAATGTTCTAATTTCATTCTTTGGCATGTAGCTGTACTGTTTTCCTAGCATCATTTATTGTAGAGACTGTCTTTTCTCCATGGTATATTCTTGCTCCTTTGTCATAGATTAATTGACCATAGGTGCATGGGTTTATTTCTGGGCTCTCTATACTGTTCCATTGATATATATTTCTGTTTTTGTGCCACTACAATACTGTTTGGATTACTGCAGCTTTGCAGTGTAGTCTGAAGTCAGGGAATGTGACTCCTCCAGCTCCATTCTTCTTTCTCAAGACTGCTTTGGCTGTTAGGGGACTTCTGTGTTTCCATACAAATTTTAAAATTATTTGTTCTAGTTCTGTGAAAAATGACCTTGGTAATTTGATAGGGATTTCACTGAACTTGTAATTGGCCTTGGATAGTAAAGTCATTTTGACAATATTGATTCTTCCAATCCAAGAACATGGTGTATCTTTCCATCTGTTTGTGTTGTCTTCAATTTCTTTCATCAGCATTTTATAGGTTTCCAATTACAGGTCTTTTGCCTTTTTAGGTAGGTTTATTCCTAGGTATTTTATTCTTTTAGATGTGATGGTAAATGGGATTTTTCCCTTAATTTCTCTTTCTGATCTTTTGTTGTTAGTGTATAGAAATGTAACACATTTCTTTGTATTTATTTTGTATCATTCAACTTTACTGAATTCATTGATGAGCTCTAGTAGTTTTCTGGTAGTATCTTTAGGATTTTCTATGTATAGCATCATCTCATCTGCAAACAGTGACAATTTTACTTCTTCTTTTTCAATTTGGATTCCTTTTATTTCTTTTTCTTCTCTGATTGCTGTGTCTAGGTCTTCCAAAACTTTGTTGAATAAAAGTGGTGCGTGTGGGCATCCTTGTCTTGCTCCCGATCTTAGAGGAAATACTTTCAGATTTTCACTGTTGAGTATGATGTTAGCTGTGGGTTTTTCATATATAGCCATTATTATGTTAAGGCGTGTTCCCTCTATACCCACTTTCTGGAGAGTTTTTATCATAAATGGATGTTGAATTTTATCAAAAGCTTTTTTGTCTCTATTGAGATGATCATATGGTTTTTATTCTTCAATTTGTTAACGTGGTGTGTCACACAGATTGATTTGTGGATATTGAAAAAAACTGCAAAAAATACAAACATGTGGAGGCTAAACAATATGCTACTAAACAACCAATGAATCACGGAAGAAATTAAGGAGAAAATCAAAAAATACCTAGAGATAAATGAAAATGAAAACATGATGATCCAAAACCTATGGGAGGCAGCAAAATTAGTTCTAAGAGGGAAGTTTATAGTAATACAGTCGTACCTCGGGAAATAAAAAATCTCAAATAAACAACCTAACCTTACACCTAAAGCAACTAGAGAAAGAAGAACAAACCAAACCCATAGTTAGGAGAAGGAAAGAAATCATAAAGATCAGAGCAGAAATAAATAGAGACTAAGAAGACAATAGAAAAGATCAATGAAAGTAAAATGGAACCTGGGTCTCTGACTCACGGCAGGAGGAGAGGAGGTTATAGACCCCTTTTTTGAAAACTGTGAGTGAGTCAGAACTAAGCTGGGTTGTGTTAAGTCTTTGAGATTGTTGTCTAGTAAAATCATGACATTCAGAACTTTAAGAAACTGCTTGTTTTTTCATGGTGTAAATCTGGCCCCTGGTTGTTGAAGTTAGATGAGCTGGGAATGAAATGATTTGGGGGCATTCTGGGGAGAAAATTTCAAGGCAGAAGATGAGTTTGTTTGTTTGTTTTTTTGTCCTGATTAACAATGAAATGAAAACCATCATTTCTGCCAATATTGTGGAACAATTTAGGGATGTGCCAGAAGCAAGTTTCTGTAGAGAAGGAGGGGATGGTAGTAATCTCCTTGCAAGATAACCAAAATTTGGGCTAAGGCAGCAGTGATAGAGATTACTTAGAAAAGGTAAAGGTACGTGCAACAGGGTATATGGAATAAAAGAAAGGGACTGAAAAAAAAATGACAATAAATATGAAGTCTGTATCCTTAGCTCCTAGTTCAGGGATACACACAAACAGCCACTCATCAAATGTGCTGGAGAATAATGGCATTGATAAGAAAGCAAAAAAAAAAAGTAATAAAATTGATTTATTGTACTAAAATGCACTTAGATGAGTTAAGTCATTTAAGTATTTATTAAGCACTTTCTATGTACTGTTATTAGCATTAAAACAATTCATAAAGCATGAGTCCTGTGGTCAAGTACGATGATTACAGGGAATGAGTGACTTTCCCAGGGGAGTGGATTGGCTCTCGGGTCCAGGCAGCTAGTTCCCAGCTCTGACCTCTAGACTGTCTCTTATGCTCTAGCACAGGAGTTTGCCAACAACAACACGATCTGTTCTTTGTACTCACTGCCTCAAGACAAAAGTGATACTAGAAACAGAACTTGGTGTTTACAAAAGAGTGACGAACATGATAAAGGAATTAATTAATGGAGAACGGTTGATTGATTTTGTAAATTGGAAAGCTACACAGAAGCATATTTAGATGTCTCAGCTTAATTAGTGCCTCTGAATGAAATCTAAGTAGACTTATGATTTAAGTACAAAAGGAGGAAAAAAAACCTAGAAGAAATCCTTGCGGGCTAATTTTAAGTGAAGAAAACAGTATATAAACTTTTCTGTGTAATTTTAATCATGTAACATAATTGCAGAGCATTATTAAAAAAAAAAACCCCAGACTAAAAAATGGGCAGAAGACCTGAATAGATGTTTTTCCAGAGAAGAAATGCAGATGAACAACAGGTACATGAAAAGATGCTAAACATCACTAATCAACAGGGAAATGCAAATCAAAACCACAATGAGATATCACCTCACACCTGTAAATATAGCTGTTAACAAAAAGAACACAAATAACAAGTGTTGGCGAGGATGTGGAGAACAGGGAACCCTCCTCCACTGTTGGTGGGAGTGCAAATTGGTGCAGCCATTTTTGAAAACAATATTGAGGTTCCTAAAAATCTAAAAATAGAGCTACCATATGATCCAGCAATCCACTCCTGGGTGTATATCCGGAAAAAAGAAAACACTAATTTGAACAGATACATGCACCCCAATATGCATTTCAGCATTATTTATAATAGCCAAGATATAGAAACAACCTAAGTGTCCATCAACAGATGAATGGATAAAGAAGATGTGGTATGTGTGTATACACACACACACACACACACACACACACACACTCAATGGAATACTACTCAGCCATAAAAAAGAAAGAAGTCCTGCCATTTGTGACATGAATGGACTTGAGGGGTATTATGCCTCGTGAAACAGGTCAGAAAAAGAGAAATAACATGTTATCACTTATATGCAAAATCTAAAAAAATAAAATGAATAAATACAACAAAAAGAAACAGGCTCACATATAATACAGAACAAGTTAGTTGTTATCAGTGGGAAGAGGGAAGGGAGGAAGGACAAGATAGGGGTAGAGGATTAAGAGGTACAAACTATTATGTATAAAATAAAGAAGATACAGGATTTATTATACAGCACAGGGAATACAGCCAATATTTTATAATAACTTTAAATGGAGTCTAATCTTTAAAAATACTGACTCACTATGGTATATACCTGAAACTAATGTAATATTGTAAATCAACTATACTTTAATAAAAAAATAATTTCATAGCCAAAACACTAGATGTATACAACCTCTTCAAGAAAATGTATCGCAAGTGGTCATAAAATCTGGGTGGTAAAATTATGGGCTATTTAAAAATTTTTCATTCTGCTTTAATGAAGTATAACGCTATCATGAGTATGCTTTACTTTCATAATCAGGAAAAAAAAATCCTTCTATTGTAAATACTAATGGCTTATATTTATCAAGCATTTACTATATGCCAGGTATTAGTCTAAGTGCTTTATCCATATTGACTGCTTTCATCATAGCAACCCTAAGAGGGAGGGATTCTTATTATCTGCATTTTCCAGATGAAACTCAGGAAGGGCAACTCATCCAGTGCCACATATCAGGGCAGGGCTGGAGCTAGGATTCACACCCAAGGACGTGACTCCAGAGAATGTGCTCTTAGCCACTAAGCTAATCAGTAGCTGAGCTGAATGACTGTATTTCCCCTAGTTTAGACCAGGAGACTAATTCTGTAACCCAAAATCTATTATGATCTTAGTAAGGAGATAATGTATCTGGTAGGCAAACATTATGCCTTGGGTTGGCGGGCAGTGATAAACATCTCTCACCATTTTTATTAAGATATTACTTTAAAGAAAAAATACAGATTTTCTTCCTGTTTTACCTCTTTCTTAAAGGCTTTCTCTTCGATCAGTTTTCTTACATCATGAAGGCCCTTAATTTTAACCCATAAAAACATTCCAGCAGTAGGAACATGCCATTCTGCCAAACCTACAAACAAAAGAAGAGAAGAAATATTTCCCGAGACCATTTTTGATGATGTCAACTATATCGCTGAAATGACAAATTGCAGTAACTGTAAACTAGTGTTTCCAAAAAAGTTCCTTTGGTGATAGCATTTTTAAAAAATATAGTTTTAGGAGTCCTGAAAATTGGTGTCCTGAGTTTTATTTTTAAAAGTGAGGGGAGGGTTTGAAAGGGAGAGAGGGGACTCATGTGTATATTTCTGATTTTAGTGGGTCTCAGGGCAGTGCAGGAAATCCAGTGCCATGCCCACCTCCCTTTCTTAGAACTGTCCCTAAGCCAAACGTGGCTCTTTCAATTTTAGAAGAGGATTCCTCAACTCTTTCTAGAGCCTTCTAGTGTTTCAATAAATCCTATCATTTACATAATCGTTCAGAACTCCAATGAATTGAAGTTTTTATCGCAATGTAATTAAGAAGTACTTAAAATTCAGGAATTCCTGGTGTATTTGTAGGCTTTATATTTCATTGAATATAAGGATAGAGAAACCAAGAAGGAAAAAGAGTTATTTTGATTTTGATTATTACCTTTAAAAAAAAAAAACCTTGATGTTGATTAAAACCTTTTTTTCAACTTCACTATAGGAAGTGGTAGAATAGTACTCTTATCAAAAAGATAGTAATTGTGTTTTTACCAGGACTACATAGGGAACAAGATATGAGGGAAATAAGAAGTGAATACTTTGTATTTACTATTATTCCTACAAAAGGCATTTTCAGTGGTGTAATTAAAGCCAGGTAATTCATTTTACTTTCTTCCTTAATAGAAAATAAAATCTAAAGCATTCTGAAATCAAATTAGCAATAGAAATACTAATGATTAATGAGGTTAATGATTAAAAGACAAATCATCTGTAATGAGAAATCCACCTTAGAGTGTACTTAGTTTGTACTATTGTACTATTTTGTCTTTATAGAGTCTAGTTAGAAAAGGAATATGTTATGTCATAATTCCTTTTCTATTTGGAGCAAAATTTTGAAAACCTTTTGAGTACAGATATTATTTAGCTTTAAGTAGATTATTGCTGGTGTTAGACTAATTAGCCATTTTTCTTTAAACCACAGATTCTTTGCAGCAGTCAAGTATAGTAGAAATGCGTAGAATTGTGCCAGGGTTTGTGCTGTTACTTCTGAGATTATTTATAAGGTAACATTTTCTTGACAAGAATACTCCTGGACCCTGTTTCCTTCCCCAGGGTTATTAACAGTACTCTGTGGTGTGTATCACTCACTCATATAAGGGCTACGGTTCATCCCAGGACAGGATATAAGTTCCACTCACCACTTAACCACTTGTCTGCAGCTGCCAATAATGCATCCCTTTGCTTTCTATAGAAATCAATAACCCTAAAAGAACAATAAAACAAAAAGGTGTGTTTAGTACATTGATTGCAGAAATTAAAAGGCTCTGAAGTCCAGTCTGTAAGAATCTGTTTTCTATCTTGATGAAAATGTTGAATTCTTGATGAGGGAATAGAAGCATATTTATTTGACCTGTTGGGTGGTAAACTTTTTACCATTGTGGTTTTTCCATTATTTTGGAATAATTCAAAAATGAAAATTAATAGACTGAAGTCCATTTCTATATAAAGTATGGAACCTAAAATACAATACCTGTCTACGTGAGCCAGGAAGCCCTCTTCTCCCCATTGGTACAGAAGCTGTGATACCAGGAGCTAAAAGGGATGAGACAGTAATAAGGTCATCATTCATCCTCTAAAATGTGCTTTTTGCCCAAACGTAAAAGCAAACCACTCTTGATCATGTGCAAGCCACCCTCAGAGGATGCTACAAGCTGCACCAAGCTTTGTAGAGCTAGCGATTTATAATAAGGTTGATTATTAACAATGACAAGAATAATAGTAAAAATAACAAATATTTATATGGTCCTTCCTATGTGCCGGAAACTGCTGTACCATATGAACGTATTTCAGCTAAGTTGATCTTCGTAATACCCTTATTAGGCAGGTCATTTCTAATCTACTGAGGAAGAGACTGAGGCACGAGGTGAAGTTAAATTTCCTGAGGTCACTGCTCCTCAAAGAGCCTGGACTTAAATCAGACTGTGCAGCCTGAGATCCACCCAATAACTGCCGCCCTGGATGGTCTCTAAATATAAAACACATACAGTCGTAGAGGGTTTCTACAGGCGTGTGCTCCATTCGCCATGTTTCTGTTTGGCTGAAGGCTTCCCTAAGCTGTGCGGCTGACAGGGTCTTGGTGCTTCGGCCTGGTGTCAGGCCTGAGCCTCTGAGGTGGGAGAGCCAAGTTCAGGTCATTGGACCACCAGAGACCTCCAGGCTGCACATAATATCAATCGGCAAGACCTCTCCCAGAGATCTCTGTCTCAATGCTAAGACCCACCTCTACCCAATGGCCAGCAAGCTCTAGTGCTGGACGCCTCATGCCAAACAACTAGTAAGACAGGAGCACAACCCCTCCCATTAGCAGAGAGGCTGCCTAAAATCATACTAAATTCAATCACACCTCAAGAAACAAGAAAAATCTCAAATAAACAAGAAGAAAACAATAGCAAAGATCAATAAAACTAAAAGCTCGTTCTTTGAGAAGATTAAAAAAATTGATAAACCACTAGACACACTCATCAAGAAAAAAAGGGAGAAGACTCAAATCAACAGAATTAGAAATGAAAAAGGAGAAGTAACAACTGACGCTGCAGAAATACAAAGGATCATGAGAGATTACTACAAGCAACTATATGCCAATAAAATGGACAACCTGGAAGAAATGGACAAATTCTTAGAAAAGCACCACCTTCCAAGACTGAACCAGGAAGAAATAGAAAATATAAACAGACCAATCACAAGCACTGAAATTGAAACTGTGATTAAAAATTTTCCAACAAACAAAAGACCAGGACCAGATGGCTTCACAGGCGAATTCTTTCAAACATTTAGAGAGGAGCTAACACCTATCCTTCTCAAACTCTTCCAAAATACAGCAGAGGGAAGAACGCTCCCAAACTCATTCTACGAGGCCACCATCACCCTGATACCAAAACCAGACAAAGATGTCACAAAAAAAGAAAACTACAGACCAGTATCACTGATGAACATAGATGTAAAAATCCTCAACAAAATACTAGCAAATAGAATGCAACAGCACATTAAAAGGATCATACACCATGATCAAGTGGGGTTTATCCCAGGAATGCAAGGATTCTTCCATATATGCAAATCAATCAACGTGATACACCATATTAACAAACTGAAGGATAAAAACCATATGATCATCTCAATAGGTGCAGAAAAAGCTTTTGACAAAATTCAACACCAATTTATGATAAAAACTCTCCAGAAAGTAGTCATAGAGGTAACTTACCTCAACATAATAAAGGCCATGTATGACAAACCCACAGCCAACATCATTCTCAATGGTGAAAAACTGAAACCATTTCCTCTAAAATCAGGAACAATACAAGGATGCCCACTCTCACCACTGTTATTCAGCATAGTTTTGGAAGTTTTAGCCACAGCAAGCAGAGAAGAAAAAGAAATAAAAAGAATCCAAATTGGAAAAGAAGAAGTAAAGCTGTGACTGTTTGCAGATGACATGATACTATACACAGAGAATCCTAAAGATGCTACCAAAAAACTACTAGAGCTAATCAATGAATTTGGTAAAGTAGCAGGATACAAAATTAATGCACAGAAATCTCTTGCATTCCTATGCACTAATGATGAAAAATCAAAGAGAAATTAAAGAAACACTCCAATTTACACTGTTAGGAATAAACCTACCTAAGGAGACAAAAGACGTGTATGCAGAAAGCTATAAGACACTGATGAAAGAAATTAAAGATGATACAAACAGATGGAGAGATATACCATGTTCTTGGATTGGAAGAACCAACATTGTGAAAATGACTATACTACCTAAAGCAATCTACAGATTCAGCGCAATCCCTATCAAACTACCAATGGCATTTTTCACAGAACTAGAACAAAAAATTTCACAATGTGTATGGAAACACAAAAGACCCCGAATAGCCAAAGCAATTTGAGAAAGAAAAACAGAGCTGGAGGAACCAGGCTCCCTGACTTCAGACTATACTACAAAGCTACAGTAATCAATACAGTATGGTACTGGCAGAAAAACAGAAATATAAATCAATGGAACAGGATAGAAAGCCCAGAGATAAACCCACGCACATATGGTCACCTTATCTTTGACAAAGGAGGCAAGCATATACAGTGGAGAAAAGACAGCCTCTTCAATAAGTGGTGCTGGGAAAACTGGACAGCTACATGTAAAAGAATGAAATTAGAACACTTCCTAACACCATATACAAAAATAAACTCAAAATGGATTAAAGACCTAAATGTAAGGCCAGACACTATAAAACTCTTAGAGGAAAACATAGGAAGAACACTGTTTGACATAAATCACAGCAAGATCCTTTTTGACCCACCTCCTAGAGAAATGGAAAGAAAAACAAAAATAAACAAATAGGACCTAATGAAACTTAAAGCTTTTGCACAGCAAAGGAAACCATAAACAAGACAAAAAGACAACCCTCAGAATGGGAGAAAATATTTGCAAACGAAGAAACTGAGAAAGGATTAATCTCCAAAATATACAAGCAGCTAATGCAGCTCAATATCAAAATAAAAAAACAAACAACCCAATCCAAAAATGGGCAGAAGACCTAAATACACAGTTCTCCAAAGAAGATATACAGATTGCCAACAAATACATGAAAGGATGCTCAGCATCACTAACCATTAGAGAAATGCAAATCAAAACTACAATGAGGTATCAGCTCACACCGGTCAGAATGGCCATCATCAAAAAATCTACAAACAATAACTGCTGGAGAGGGTGTGGAGAAAAGGGAACCCTCTTGCACTGTTGGTGGGGATGTAAATTGATACAGCCACTATGGAGAACAGTATGGAGTTTCCTTAAAAAACTAAAAATAGAACTACCATATAACCCAGCAATCCCGCTACTGGGCATATACCCTGAGAAAACCATAATTCAAAAAGACATGTACCACAATGTTCATTGCAGGTCTATTTACAATAGCCAGGACATGGAAGCAACCTAAGTGTCCATCGACAGATGAATGGATAAAGAAGACGTGGCACATATATAAAATGGAATATTACTTTGCCATGAAAAGAAATGAAATTGAGTTATTTGTAGTGAGGTGGGTGGACCTAGCGTCTGTCATATAGAGTGAAGTAAGTCAGAAAGAGAAAAACAAATACTGTATGCTAACACATACATATGGAATCTAAAAAAAAAAAAAAAGTTCTGAAAAACCTAGGGGCAGGACAGGAGTAAAGACACAGACGTAGAGAATGGACATGAGGACACGGGGAGGGGGAAGGGTAAGCTGGGACGAAGTGAGAGAGTGGCATGGACATATATACACTACCAAGTGTAAAATAGATAGCTTGTGGGAAGCAGCCGCATAGGCTAGGGAGATCAGCTCGGTGCTTTGTGTCCACCTAGAGGGGTGGGATAGGGAGGGTGGGAGGGAGATGCAAGAGGAAGGGGGTATGGGGATATACGTATGCATATAGCTGATTCACTCTGCTGTACAGCAGAAAGTAACACAACATTGTAAAGCAAGTATACTCCAATAAGATGTTTAAAAAAAAATTTAGTTCCAGAAATTGAACAAATGTTATGATAAAAATAAAGAGATAAATTGACAAAAAACCAAACCAATAAACCTCCCCCAAAACACATACAGTCGATACATGAAGTTATACAATATATTCAGAGATTTTCTATCCAAAATGGAAGTTCTAAATGTTGTAAATGGATAGTGAAATTTGATTGATAACAGATACAGAAAATATGGAAAAAGTCCCCAACTTGATAAAACGCGGGGACACGTGCACTTTGTGGAGTGTATAATGTCAAAGAAATGTCCATTCTACATAAACTACACCTTTTGAGTTCTTAGGTAGCAGTCCTGTCCTTATCGTTGGTTCTCAAGATTGCCTTAGGGATGGGTCCAATCATTTCTCAAAGCTTGTGAAGAAATTTATACATTCGCCACAAATAATTTTACTGTATTTAATTAAAATACATTCCAGCCGCTGTTTGTAGGGAGCTTAGCACATGGGCAGTGAAGGCAGACATCGGGCCACCACGCAGGTCTGGAACCCTTGCTCTCAGATTCCAGGACAACGAAGCTAACAGTGTGTTACTTCACCAAACCTCTTCCGTCCTGTTGAGTCCAACACAGTTTTTATGGGATTCCTGAGCTAGATGCCAGGACACAGATGAATAAGATCTCTGACCCTCAAGGAGCTTGGTCTACACTGTGAAACAGCACCAGGTCCATTCAAATCTCTTTTGCCTTTTAGAGCAAACATCTGCTGTGTGTGGTCTCCTAACTGGAACTAGAGATGCAATCAGTGATTTCTCTCCCTGCCATGTTCACTCAGTCTTATTTGCCAACATCTCTTTTGTTTTATGATCTGATTCAAAAAAATTCCTATTTCCTAAGTTGTCCGTACCTGGGCAAAAGTGCTGGGATGCATTGTTGAAACTTGTATGTGTAAAACAATTCTCTCGATCAAGGGCTTTGGACCAGTTATAAACCCTATTCGCAACCTGCACAAAGAGAGAAAAGGCACAATACCAACCCTGCATTAACAATTAATACCATGTTAGTGATTTCATGGGGGAGAATTTTGTGACCTGGGGACAAACACACTTAGACATTCTAATAAAACTACTTATTTAAAATACACATTTAAACTTAATTGTACACTTAAAATAGACCATGTATTTCTAAATGTGCTCTTTCGTAGATGTAACCAAAAACCTGACCAGTCCCCCTACAGCTATAATTTAATGGCCAAGTATCTTTGACCACAGGGGACAGATTGGGAGAAAAGCCTGGTATTAATAGTCAGTCAAATGGGGAATACAAGCATCTTAAATGAGAAGAAGTGTTTGCACTAAAAGATGCTGAGGTGCAGCCTCTGTCACCTGTAGATGCAGCCTGAAGGCACAGCCAGGGCCTTACCCAGAGGACAGGACTTTGGAAAAGGAGTCAGCTCGGATGACACGCCCATCAATGTCCATGGACAGAAAAGTCGGTGCCCAGGGCTGGAAATGGAAGAAAAATACTGTTGGTTTGGGAAGTCTGATAGAGACTGTATCCCTACTTTGTGCAGAGAGTGGGGAGGAATGGATTTGGAGAACAGTAGGACAAACATCCTTTTTCTTGTCTTCATCTCAGCCCTTTGAGATGGCGTAAGAACCAGAGATGCATGTTCTTCTATTCGTATCTGCCGATCTTCACGGCTTTTCTGCCAAACACACACACACACGTCCTCTCACTTGCTCATGATGCCACTTCCGTGAGTTTAGGGAAACCTCACACCAGACCTCCTTGTCCCAAGGCTTGAGATCCAGGATGAACAGATTTCGAGGAAGGATTCAAGAAAAACTAGTTTGGAAAAGACCAAAACGAAGAGGGCCATCAGCATTCTGATGCTGAGGGCTGTTAAGAGAATGCTGACTCTTAGACCAACTAGAAACACAAAAAAGGTGCAAATGAAGATGAGCAGTGTAGTCAGTGTGCAATGCTGAAACTTCCATATTTACTTCACAAGTAAATGCCAACGAGAAAGGGGGCCATGGTCGTGTTGAAGGTGGGCGGCAGGCAGACATGGTATTCAGGCCAACTAGATAAAAAGCCAAGAGTTCTGTTTCTTCTCTGTAGATATCAAGTGGGGACTGAGTCCATGTGTTTGTTCTGTGCAGGCCTGAGAGCAAATACAGTGTTGGATTTTGAGGAATTGGGCATTGGGAGTCTGTACCACTACTGTTGTCTCCTAGGAAACCATGCTCGTCCACAGTGGTGTACGTATATAGTGGGAAGGGATCTAAAAGTCCATCATTCTGCAGGTAAGTCCCCGGCCCTAAGTGACAGGGATGGCGAGTGGGCAGCATGATGCTAGGAACGCCCCTCCTCTGCCCACCGCCACCTCACTGACTGAGCGCGGCCCTCCTTCTCCTTCAGCCTGGACACAGCTCCCAAGTCCTCGGCCCATCAGCCACCCCCGAGAGACCGAGGTTGACACCCAAGGAGACGCCCACTGCATAACCCTGGTACGATGTCGAAGGAGCCACGATCTGGATTTGGAGTCCAGACGACCCTCACCCTTGACTCACTCGACCCTCCACGTGCCTGGCACAGAGAGCCAGCCACTGTTCTAAAGGTAAGGAATTTCTAGAAAGAGCAGTAATACCAGAGATGAAAATACTCAGCAGCCCGGCTAAACTCAAATCAGCGCAGTAACTTACAGCCACTTATCTACTGATTGTGGGCTGAGTTGACACTGCACTTACCTTGTTGAACTGCATAAAATAGTAAGGATCGTCTTCTATGATGAGGAAGTCATATTTTCTTGCGAGCTAAAAAAGTTAAAGGAGCATATTTATCGCTTCAGATCGCTCGAAGATGAAAATCACTTGGAATCATAGTTCTTTGTACTCATTCATTCATTCACCCAAGAAGCCACTGAGGGCTCCCTGTCCTAGGAGCAGGATGAAGACAGGAACCAGCCCTGAAAGCTCTGTCCTCAGGGAACTTATGTTCTGGTGGGAAAGACAGAACAAACATGCGCCAGTGGATAGTGAACAGAGGACGAATAGGAGGGAGGCTTTGAGGGCTGGGCGGAAGGTTAAAGAGGGTCATGTTTGAGAGAGAGAGAGTGACACGGAAGCTCCAGGAGAGCTCAGGCTGGCAGGAAGGCTCAGGCGTGCAGATGACGGGGGAGAAGATTTTAGACTGAGGGACCAGGGGCGAAGGCCCTGGGGGTGAGAAAATACTTGGCATGTTTAAGGGATAGACGATTATAGAAGGCATAGGTGTGTAAGGGACGGAAGGAAGTCTGTGTAGCTGCAACAAGAAGGATGTGGGAGACCCTAGCCTGAGAACCAAGGCCCAGGTCGCATCACCGTGCGTGGCAGGTGAAGGACTCTCATCTTCTTTCAAGTGCGGGGAAGCAGCTGGAGAAGGGCTTGTAGATCTACACTGGAACAGGAAGGACGCCACGAGCCGGGGGAGGAGCTGTGAGGAGGGGGGCAGTCACAGGGTCCGGGAGGGCGGGCGGCCGAGGGGACGGTGGGTTTGAATAACGTTGGTGGTGGGAGCCACGGGATGGATTGGAGGTGGGGATGAGGGGAAGACAGAAGGAAGAGAGGGGAGGAAGAGGTGAGTTTAACACTACACCAACCGTAACATCTCTTTCAACCAAAATATCAATTAAAGGGAAAGGAAAACCTCATAGTCAGCAAGAGCATAATAGTTTCTTTAAATTCATGGGGACCCTTTTATTAAAAATCATCTTCCTTGAGAGCGAGAGGCTAATCAGAGAAGGAACTTGCAGAGCACTCTTCTAAAGGGTCAGAAAGAAACAAGAGCACAGCCACGGAACCCATTCTTTGAAAATACCTCATAGATTTCCTTTTTGCGGTTAGTTGTTAATGAGTTCCCGGCAGGGTTGTTGCCATTTGGGACAGTATAAAGAAATTTGGGGGTGTTTTTCTCGGGGTTCTTTGAATCTTCTGGTTTCCATCTGGAAAGTATTTCTCTGAGGGAGTCTGGAATAATCCCGTGTTCATCACTGGAAATGTTAATCATGTTGCAGCCCAGAGGCTGCACCTGTGGAGGACAGGAGGAAAGAAAAGCCAAGACTCAGACATGATACAAAATATCCTAGTCACTGGTTCTTACAGTAACGAAAATGTTACCGTTTATACCCTTAAACACAAACCTGCACTCAGCCCTACACCCAAGGGCTGAGGTTGTATTTTCTGATTCCATTGTTGCCCTGGTTAAGCTTCCATTATGGTTCAAAAATATCTCCTGTCAATTCCTAGAGGAAGGGTGGACTTCCCTGCTCATATATGTCAGGCTTGGCCAGGGGTCTGGCTTTGGTCAATGAATTGCGTGCAGAAGTGATGGGTGTTCCTTCCAAGCAGAAGCTTTAAATCCCAGCTTGTGTCTCTCGTTCCCTGTCCCCTCTGCTCTAAGACTGGCAGCGGTCCAGATGACACTGCTTCTGTCACTCTGGGGCCTGGGATGAAGATGGCCTGGGACAGAGCTCGGGGACCTGACCGTGGACACGGCGTGTGAGAGAAAGACAGAACTTTGCAGCCATAGGCCAGTGAGATAAGGAGTCAGCTATTCCACAGCATAACCCAGCCTCTTCTGACTGTATCATCTTTATAATTATGGTTAGAACTGCTTCATAAAATGGGAGTTTATTAAGGAATTTTTTTACAAAGTAAATTAATCATATAAAGCATCTGTGATGCTAATACATAAAATAGTTATAAGCAGTGGTGATATTAAAAATATTGGACAAGTGGTGTAGCATGGGCACTTCAGATACATCCTGTAGGCCCCGTGCCAGGCCAGCATTAGCTCTGTACCATGGGGGGTTCAGGGTGGTCTTAGGAGAGGGACCAGGGGAGCCAGGGAGCAAAATGGCAGTGGCTTATCAAGGCATGTGGAAGTATTTCAATACTGTACCAGTTGCAGAGGCTGAAGTTGAAAGTAGTGGCCTTGCTTATAGACACAGTTTTATAAAAGTCTTGTATTTTTATGTTGTATGTTCATAAAGAAAAAATTGGGACTTATTAATAACAAGCAAAGGAAACCATCAACAAAATGAAAAGACAACCTACAGACTGGGAGAAAATATTTGCAAACAATGCAACTGACGAGGGATTAATTTCCAAAGTATACAAACAGCTCATACAGCTCAATATCAAAAAACAAAAAAGCAAAAAATAAACAACCCAATCAAAAAATGGACAGAAGACTGAAGTAGACATTTCTCCAAAGAAGACATACAGATGGCCAACAGGCACATGACAAGATGTTCAACATCGCTAATTATTAGAGAAATGCAAATGAAAACTACAATGAGGTACCACCTCAAATGAGTCAGAATGCCCATCATCAAAAAGTCTACAAATAATAAATGCTGGAGAGGGTGTGGAGAAAAGGGCCTCTGACATTGTTGGTGGGAGTGTACATTGGTATAGCCACTATGGAGAACAGTATGGAGGTTCCTTAAAAGACTAAAAGTAGAGTTACCATATGACCCAGCAATCCCACTCCTGGGCATATATATGGAGAAAAGTATAATTCAAAAAGATACATGCATCCTAATGTTCATAGCAGCACTATTGACAATAGTCAAGACATGGAAGCAACTTAAAATGTCCATCAACAGATGAATGGATAAAGAAAATATGGTACATATATACAATGGAATATTACTCAGACATAAAAAAGAATGAAATAATGCCATTTGCAGCAACATGGATGGACCTAGAGATTATCATACTAAGTGAAGTAAGTCAGAGAAAGACAAACATCATATGATAGCACTTATATGTGGAGTCTAAGACAAGGATACAAATGAACTTATTTACAAAACAAACAGACTCACAGACATAGAAAACAAACTCATGGTTACTAAAGGGGAAAGGTGGGGAGGGATAAATTAGGAGTTTGGGATTAACATATACATACTACAATATATAAAATAAATAAACAGCAAGTTCCTACTGTATAGCACAGGGAAGTATATACTCAATATCTTGTAATAACCTATCATGCAAAAGAATGTGAAAAAGAACAGATATATATATATCTGAATCACTTTGCTGTATACCTGAAACTAACATGACATTGTAAATAAACTATATTTCAGTAAAAATTAAGAAAAAAAACCCAATAATTGAGTGAAGTTCTCAGAAAAAAAATGCAAACACATATATTAGTAGTCAAATGTAGACTTATGCACTAAGTGAGAATAATCCAGACCCTACTTATGGCAAATTTAAAAGGTCTTAGACTTTAAAAACACATCTACATGAATAAAACGAGTTGATATTGGGCCATGAGATAAACACACATGGACCGTCATTATATTCCCTCACAGTGTGGCATTGGTTTCTGTTTGGGCATGTGAAAACGTGTGTGCATCGTGCTATTTACATAGACACAAGTTTTACATTTACAGGCATTGTGTAATCTTACATCTTTGGAGTTTAGGAAAATAATGAATAATTAGTATCCAATGATTAAGGCCATTATTTTACTTTAGTTTTTAAAATTGTGGTAAAATATATATAACAAAAAATCTGCCATTTTAACGTGTGGGATTCAGTGGCATTAATTATGTTCATAATGTGTGCATCTCTCACTATCAATTTCCTAAATCTTTTCATCACTCCAAACAGAAACCATGTAGTCATTAAGCAACAACTCCCCATTTCCCCTTCCCCCAGGCCCTGGTAACCTCTCATCAACTTTCTGTCTCTATGAATTTGCCTATTTTTGATATTTAGTACAAGTGGAATCATACAATATTTGTCCTTTTGTGTCTGGCTTTTTTCTTTGAGCCCCTGCAGTGATGGGCAGTGCTTTACTCCTCAGAGAGCAGGTAAGGCTGATGGTTAGACAGTTGTTACATTGAGTTGAAACTGTTTTCCTGTAGTTTCCATCGTTTGGTTCCAGTTGTATGAACCTGAGAACATGCACAGACAAATCTAACTCCTCTGTCACATGGCTAGCTTTAATGTACTTGAGGACAATTCTCATGCCCCCGTGGAGTCTTCTCTTTCTGCAGAAAAGAGCATAGTTCCTAAAACAATTCAACCTATGGTATTATTTCCATTTGTTTGTTCACTCTGGTCGCTCTTCTCCGACTGTGCTCCAGTCTGTATTCACATCGACCCAAAAGTATTGTGCCCCCGACAGTGGTGTGTTCAGACCAGGGCACAGCAGAGCAGGTGATCCGATTCCTCGTTCTGGATATCAGAGTCCCATTAATTAAGACTGGAAAGGAAAGTCCTAATCATACCATGTTACTGTACAGTTATTCTCCATTGACATATGATCATCCTTAGGCATGTGGTAATATAGATGGTAGTGAAAAAACGTCTTTGTAAATTAAGTCACATTTCAGGTGAAATATTAAGAAATCTGGACATGATTTTGCACAACCCAATTTTAGCACCCCTACATTTAGACTTTGTAAGAAGAAATGTATAAAGCAGAGGGTACATTTCACATATTTTGCATATATTAATGATTCTCCTGTTTAAGAAGAAAGATGCTATTTTATGTTTCAGTGGGCAGATAATTCTCAAGGTGCAGTGGTTTCTTCTTATTTGTTATAAGAAAGAGAGTGGCCTTTTGTAGAAGTGTGTACTCACAGCATGAATTGTTCCTGAGTAAATAGGTTCATTTACGAGGATATTATCTCCAGGATTAACGATCATTTCAAATACCTAACAAAAGAAGCATAGGTTAGCTTGGTTAGTTTGATTTCCAGTCTTAGAAGCCACCACCCCCCCTCTTTTTTTTTGGTTTGGGCTCACTAGGATTCTAGAGAAGGAGTTGGCAAGTTTTCTGTAAATGCCAGATGGGACGTATTTTGTGAGCCCCGGTGTCTCCATTGCAACTAGTCATCTCTGCCTCAAGGTGAGAAAGCAGCCGTAGACAATACGTCAGCCGATGGTGTGACTGAGTTCCAGTAAAGCTCTACTTACAGAATCAGACAAGGGCTGGCTTGGCTCTCAAGCCATAGTTTGCAAACCTCCGTTCTAGGTTTAAAAAATATATATATATATAACTGGTTTGGCTCCTAAAATTCATGTATTCCTTCTTTGAATAATTTAAAAATCTTTGCTCTAAGCCAGGACCTATGGAGGTAAACTGATGAGTATAGCGGGATGGTTTTTACCCTCATGGAGGTGCTAGCCCACTGAAAGCTAGATTCTAATCAAATAACGACTCAGATAAATGCATATGTAAAATCGGTGATAGGCGCTATTACGTATAGATGCCAATGCTCTAAGTGCTCATTGTAGGAGGACTTGGGCACTCAGGGAACATAGAGCAATCAGGGAAGGCTTCCCTGAGGAAGTGATGAGTAGGAAGAGGGGGTGACAATACGTACACAGTTTGAGAAACTGAAAGAATCCTGTGGCTTGAGGTGGAGTGTGAAGAGGAGAGTGGAAGGAGGTCAGAGGGAAGTGGGCAGAGAGCGTCCCAGGGAGGCCTTTGGGCCAAGTGAGCCCAGTGAGAATTTTAAGTAGAGGGTGGGACCAGGGAGTCAGGTGACCAGACAGGCATTTGAGAAAGTCATTCTGGCTGCAAACTCAAGGTATCAAAAAGGAATGAGAGGGCTTCCCTGGTAGTGCAGTGGTTGAGAATCCGCCTGCCAAGGCAGGGGACACGGGTTCAAGCCCTGGTCTGGGAAGATCCCACATGCCGTGGAGCAACTGGGCCCATGAGCCACAACTACTGAGCCTGAGTGTCTGGAGCCTGTGCTCCGCAACAAGAGAGGCCGCGACAGTGAGTGGCCCCCGCTCGCCGCAACTAGAGAAAGCCCTCGCACAGAAACGAAGACCCAACACAGCCATAAATAAATAAATTAAAAAAAAAAAAAAGGAATGAGAGTACAGGTGGAGTCTGGGAAGTTTTTAGGCTCATTTGGGAGGTTTTTTGCTGCAGTCCTTGGGAAAGGTAAGGGTGGTCTGGATGGGGTGATGATGGCGGGGCTGGAGAGAACTGCGCAGCATTTAGGAAATCAGAACCAGCAGACGTAACTGTGGACTGAGGGGGCGCGAGGAAGGAGAGGTGTCAGGAGGGACCCCTGGATTTCTGGCCGTGCAGGTGGGGAGGTGGTGGGAGGGGTGCCACTGACTGAAAAATACCCCCAACGCTGTCTGTTCTGAGGGAGGAGCAGGTGAGTGTGCTTTGGTCCATCCCAGGCTGGATCAGGTGGGTGGCTGGCTGTGTGGATGTGCAGGGAGCCTGGAGTTAATGGCATGGATGTGATCGCCTGGGTGCGATGCCCAGGGAAGGTGTGTGTGTGAAGGGGAAGGAGGTGTGGGGGCCCAGCCTCACGGGGCTCCCATACATAATGGACACGGCAAGGGGGGCAGGGCAAGGAGGAAGGGGAGCATTCCAGAAAGGAGGGGGGCTCAGCAAGGCTAAAGGAGACTCAGAGGTCAGGGAAGACAAGGTCCACAAATCTCGGGGGATCTTGAGGACAATATGATGCCTCGTGACATCAGTAGAGCCACACAAGAGATTTTTCCAGCCTAAATCAGAGGGGTCCATTCTGAGTAAATCTTACATGAGTCAGAGAATAATCCTTTCCCAACTTGTGACATTTCACAATCCCCAGGTCAAGCCTCTCCTCCCTATCATTTTAACAAACTGGATCTCTTGACAGACAGCACGGCCATTATCCATTGAGACAGAAGATGTGACATTTTTTTCCAATTTGGACTAGGATGTTCCATTTACTTTTCCTTCGGAGCTTTTGGCGTTTTATGACAAACAGTATCTTCCTCTGACAAGTTCATTGGTTCAGGATTTACAGGACCTCCTAGGACCAAACAGATCACTGGGTGGCTTGTGTATCATCCATGGATCAGATGAAAACCTCATTACATACATTTCCCATGTCAGTTAGGGGACATGAGAAAGTCAAATATCCTAAATGAGGAGGGAGGGCTGTTTATTATCTGAGACAGGGACACCTAAAATAATATCCATCCTGGAGAACAAAGTGGGAGAAATATTAAACCAGATTCCCAGGAGGCCTCTGTAACAAGCATGGCTCTAAGCCACTGAGTTACTGATGCATTTGGCCATCTATGCTATCTTCCTCTTTGATATGACTGACGCTGCAACAGGCAAAGAAGAAACTTTCTTGTGCATCTTTCTGGAAAAAGAAAAGGCACATAGTGTTTCTTCCTAAGAAAAGAAATTCACCGAAGTCCTTTTTTTCCCTACTTGTCTGGGGCATCACAAATATTTCTCTTCAACGATAAAACTGAAACAGCAGCTAATCCTTTTGTTTTTCCTAATTAAGTCCAAAAAGAGGGAGGAAAATTATAGTCTTATTACTTTAATACATTATTATGTAATAATAATTTAATTAAAATTCATTAAAACTAACCAGCTTTCACATTTACATAAAAAAGAAGAGCAAGAAAGCTACTCTGCTTTGAGATAAACAAGAGTCATACTTTCATCTAGATGTGAGGACTGAATATAGAGCCTCTTTATCCAGGACTAATTATTCATGAAAAAGAAAAGAAAAAAAATAGATGAAACAGAGAACCATATATGCAGTCTCTTTATCGGGGGACCCCCCCCCCAGTGGTGGTTACCTCTGTGGAGTCCCTGGAACCCAGGAGAGAGGCAGAGAGACAGAGAGAGAGAGAGAGGGAAAGAGAGAGAGAAAGTAACCCAGAGGAGAAGTCAGCCACAGACACAGACATATACGTAGACCTGGAGAAGCACAGCCAAGAGGGAGTCAGGGTACAAGAGGCAGCCGGCACAGACGATGACACCAGCAGACACACAAAGGAATGACGTTTCATCTCAGGGGTATCAGGATACACCCTCGAAGAATTTAAAAGTCATGCATTGAAATGTCATAACCACAAACATAACTGAAATGTAGCCTGAATCTCTGAGCTAGATGAAAGTAAGCAGTGCTCACTAAGCTGCAGGTAGGGGTTGAGTTCTTCCTGAACAGGAATCTTGTCCTAAGGACTCAGAGCTCTGGGTCATTGATGGTGGGATCTCTGTTTAAGAGAAATCAGGTTGGTGAATGTCTTTAAGTTCCACTTATGATTCTAGGTGAAGACAAGGAAGCCTTCGTAACCCACAGAACATGATGCTCTGTGGCTAAGGGAGAGATGGCCGTCTGGGTGAACGTAGTATTTGATTCTTCCCGCGGGTGCCTTTCCCTCCAGTCTTACCTTACAGAGACCTTCTTGGCTGCCACATGTGACACACATGTCCATTTGTCCTTGGCTGGGTGGATAATGGATGGTGGGAGGATTATGCAATTTTACTTGTAACTGTTTCAGCCAGGATAACAGCTCTGGGAGTCTAAAGCATAAAATGCATTTAAAAATTGACAGTAGTGAAAGTCATAATAATAGTAGACAGGAGCTAAATGGTGGCTTTATAGCAGGCACTTTAAAGGTCCTCAAATGCTTTTTGCCAATATTAATATCTTTAAAAGACAAGGCAACAGACTTAGAGATTAAGAAATCCACATAAAGTTAATCAGGTGGTGATTAAAAGAGCTGAGATTTGAATCTACAGCTTTCTCATTCCAAAGCCTGTACTTTTTCTTTTACGTTAGAGCACTCACTGCGTAATTAATTTTTTGTTTCCCTTAGGGAGATTTCTGTAGGATACCTAAAGTGCAGGTTCAGTAAGTTCTTTGCATCATGGAAAGAAAAGCTTCTGTATACATTATATACAATACAATTTTTATGCACCCAACATGCATTATTCTTCAATCACAGAGTAAACAGGCTTTAATAAAGTATAATTCATAGACACTCTCTAAGTTACCCTTTATCACTGGAAGAAGACCAGCTAAGGAAAGCTTTAGAATATGTGTTCCAGTTGCCTTTATGAGATTAAACACATCTGAACTGAGGGCAACACGCTTACATAGCTGCCTGTTTAGAAAGGGAACATAATCATTAAAAAATTTCCCCAGGACTTAAACTGGCTGCTTCCTGTGTCATCCATTTCCTCCTTTCTCCTACCCTTCTTCTTTACCTAGCTATCGTCTCTCTCTCTTTTATTCCAGTCTCAGCTCAAATGGTACCTACTTTCAAAAGCCTTCTCTCCCTCTCCTAGTCGCATAAGGTTGAGAAGCAGTCACTAGGGGTCTTAAGCATTCAGTATTATTGCTGCTATTAATTATTCTTCTAAAGCTCTTCCCCAAACCTTCCTCACTGCTGAATACCCAGTTAAAAAACACACAGGTCACTTTATCAGCCGGCTGTAGAATATTGCTCATGAAAATGAACCAACAAGGTTACATTATCTACTGAT
Source organism: Balaenoptera musculus (assembly GCF_009873245.2). Classification (NCBI taxonomy): domain Eukaryota; kingdom Metazoa; phylum Chordata; class Mammalia; order Artiodactyla; family Balaenopteridae; genus Balaenoptera; species Balaenoptera musculus. Next base: position 2,919,662 of record NC_045790.1, read on the forward strand.
CAGTACCCAGCACTCTGAGAATACTGCAGTGCTCTCTTCATCATCTCTTCATCAAATTGGATGGTCTCTCCGTTGTCTGTGGTGATAACCGCGGTCTTGAAAGGGAACGTGTTGGGGTTTGGTGCTCCAGTCGCCAGGGAGAGGACAGATTTCGATGACTTGCCCAGTATCTCAGCTACAACAAATAAGGAGGAGAAGAAGAAACACTTTCAGTGAAGACTTTCCTAAACAGAGATGGTTCAGCATGTTGCATTAAAGTCAGTAAAACTTTAAAGTGTAACGATTTCTAGTGATAGAACGCTAGTCCGAAAGAAACGTAGAAGATGCCTTTTTTTGTGGCCCGACCTCACCGGTGGAGGAACTGAGGAAGAGACACGTGCATCTAAGAAGGCAGAGTGATTAGGCAGACAAGCCAAGGGCCGCAGTAACAGAAAACGGTCTTCCACTCGGCCCGTCCCTGCCCGGCTCCGCGCGCGCCCCGCCCTGTCCCGCGAACCCGCCCTCCCCGCTCCGCACGCGCCCGCACGCTGAGCCGAACCCCGACTCCTGTGCCCAGAAGAGCCCTCTGGAGCCTAAGCGGGACGTGTCCACAGCGGCCTGCCCTCTCCCTACTGCTGACGGCCCGCCCTCGTGCCCGTTCCAGCGCGGCTTCTGTGCCAGGTCTGCGCAGAGCCGGGCTCAGGCCGCCCCGAGCAGCTCTGCGGGGACCGTCCCCTCCAGTGGGCGAGCAGGGCCGTGACTCACTCATGACTCGAATGGCAGAAGGCTTCCTGGCCGCGCTCGCAGCCGTGATGAACCGTGTGTAATTCATTCTCGGATTCCAAGCGGCAAGCCCCGCCTTAGGTGGTTGAAGACTAGGAAAACCAAGGATCCGCGTCAATCCTGCCCCCTAACCCCTGCAAGGCCACCTCTGCTGTCCCCCGCGTGTGGTCCGGCGCGCGGAGCCAGGAGAGGCCGCCGAAGGCCCGGCTGGTGGCTGCGCGAGAGCCTGGTTAGGATCCGGCCTGGCGCGTAGCGGGACTGGCAAAGTCCACGGGCAGGTTAGGATGCGGGCCCCTCCCGCCCTGCGCGACGCGGCCTAAGGCCACCGGCCGCCCCTCCCGCGGGTTTCCAGCCCTGTGACCACGCCTCCAGGCCCTTCAGCACGCCCCCTGGCCTCGCCCCTCCTGGCCGATCCCCACCCAGGCCGGGCAGCCAGTGCGTCCCCGCCCCCGGCAGCGCCTCGCGGCCCGTCCCGCCCTCCACGCCCGCAGACTGGTCTCCGCCCCAGGCCTCGGCTCCGCCTGGAGACCTGGCCACGCGCCTCCAACCTGGCCATCTGTCTTGGAGCAGGAGGCGCGGGGAGGCTGGCCGCCTGCCTGAACCAGGGCCTGAGTCAATTTAAAACTCAGTCTGACTCCTGACTCTGCAGCTGGAGTCGCCGCAGGAAAGCGCCGGGTTGGCCGGGGCGCCGGCGGGGATCTCCCCGAGCGGCTGGTGGAGGGGCCTGAGTCCTCTGTGCCCAGGTCCTCGAGGGCCAGCCGCACGGCCTGGCTGCCTGAGCAACAGGGCGCAAAACTCTCCTCTCAGAAGGGTAACTGTAGACAGTCTCCTGGGGAGTCACCAAAGCGACGCGGGTGATTTTCAGCGCCACTGTTTCCAAGATCTGAGCGTTTTAGAGTGAGGGTGGAGTGTTGATAGAAATTTTGGGAGAATTACTCCGAGGGTCTCCTCAAATTTTAGTGTCTCCCCTCCGCTTGGGTTTTTTTTTTTAACCACTCAGTGTAGATTTAGGTTGCAAGTGTCGATGCAAAAAGATGCCCGTCTTTGGGGCCAGCACCTTGTCCCCTTTTCTCACAGAATAAGCCCGTCCTCCCACTCCCAGCAGCTTCAGCCGTGATTTCTCCTTCCTGAATCACCCAAATGGAAGGCACAGGGTTCCCTGTGAGCCCTGAATGAGAGAAGATTTGGAGACAATCTCTCTTTTTTAATTCTTAAATGGGTATTAAAGAATCATTTCTTTTCACCAAATTCCACCCTGGATTCCTTCATTCGGTAAGTATTATTGCGTTCTTCCTGCATGAGTGAGTATTGACCCTCGGCCCAGGGCTTTCTTAGACATAAATAGTTTGGTCTTGGAGACACTTCTGCCCTTAGTAGGTCCTGGCAACCACAGGATAAGACAACCCAGGGAAATCTTTATGCCCCCAGTTGAGGAACACAGGGAATATCATTAGTAAAGCTACTAGAAACCCAAGAGGGGATGGAGTTCTGGATTCAGAGACTTCAAGTGGTTTAAATCGGGGGTCCCCAACTCCCAGGCCACAGGCCAGTACCGGTCCATGGCCTGTTAGGAACCAGGCCACACAGCAGGAGGGGAGTGGTGGGCCAGTGAGTGAAGCTTCATCTGTATTTACAGCTGCTCTGCATCGCTCACATTACCGCCTGAGCTCTGCCTCCTGTCAGATCAACGGTGGCATTAGATTCTCATAGGACTGTGGACCCTACTGTGAACTGTGCATGCGGGGGATCTAGGTTGCACGCTCCTTATGGGAATCTAACGCCTGATGATCTGAGGTGGAGCTGAGGTGGTGACACTAGCGCTGGGGAGCGGCTGCAAATACAGGTTATCATTAGCAGAGAGGTTTGACTGCACAGAGACCATCATAAATCAACTGCTTGCAGGCTCATATCAAAACCCTATCCGTGAGTGGCAAGTGACAAGCTGCATCTGGTGGCAGGCTTTATAGTGGCAAGTGAGTTGATGTACTTCAATTGTACAGCTGCAGCTGGTGGCAGGCTGTAAGTCAGAATCTGACACTTATTTTAGTCCGTGTGTGGCCCGCCCATTATTTTATTTACCACTTCCGTCTGCGCCTCTTTCCCGCACTGTGCACTTGTCTCAGTCACAGTTTTGGTAAACCCACAAGCTAATCCTAGCCAAAATGAGTAAAAAACAAACGTTGCTGAAGAGCTTCTTTGAAAAGGGGGAAAGACCCAATGATGAGACAGCAGAAGACTCTTAAGACTGCTAACAAGAAGAAAGCTGCATTTAAAAGAAAATACCGAGTCTTACTTAAATTACGGGTGCATCGCAACAGGTGATTCACATTCTCCAAGCCCGCTTTATATAATATGTGGCTACCGGCTATCCAATGAAGCCATGAAACCTTCAAAACTGCTTCGTCACATGGAGACCAAGCACCCTTCATTAAAAGACAAGGCTTTGGAGTTTTTCAAAAGAAAAAAACCATGAACACGAAGAACAGAAGCAATTACTGAAGGCCACCACTTCATCACATGTGTCTGCACTGAGAGCACCATTCTTAGTGGCTAACCGCATTGCTAAAGCTAAGAAGCCCATTACTATTGATGAAGAGTTGACCCTGCCTGCTGCTGAGGACATTTGTCGTGAACTTTTAGGAGAGGCTGCAGTTCAAAAGGTGGCACGTGTTCCTCTTCTGGCTAGCACCATAACTAGATGAATTGACGAAATAGCAGAGGATACTGAGGCACAATTGTTAGGATTAGTGAGTCACCGTGGTACGCAATCCAGGTTGACGAGTCTACCGCTGTTGACAACAAGGCAACAGTGCTTGTTTTTGTGCGATATGTTTTTCAGGAGGATGTGCATGAGGATATGTTATCTGCGCTTTTGTTGCCAAACAACACCACAGCACAGCTGCAGAACTAGTCAAGTCTTTGAATGATTACATATCAGGAAAACGGAATTGGTCGTTTTGTGTCGGTATGTGCACAGACATAACGGCTGCCATGACTGGACAGCTTTCTGGTTTCACTACTCGGGTCAAAGAGGTCGCTTCTGAATGTGAGTCCACACACTGTGTCATCGTAGATAAATGCTGGCTAGCTGAAAAATGTCACTTTAACTCAACAACGTTTTGCAGGATGTGATTAAAATTATCAACCACGTTAAAGTACATGCCCTTAACTCACGTCTGTTCGTGCAGCTCTGTGAGGATTTGAACACAGAGCACCCACGTCTTCTCTTATACACAGAGGTGAGATGGCTTTCCAAAGGTAGATCACTGGCCAGAGTTTCTGAGTTACGAGAGCCACTCCAGAGATTTCTTTTAGAAGAACAGTCACCACTGACCGCACATTTCAGTGACACAGAATGGGTCTCAAAACTTGCTTCCTTGTGTGACATATTCAACCTGCTCAGTGACATCAATCTGTCACTTCAGGGGAGAACGACAACTGGGTTCAAGTCGTCAGATAAAGTGGCTGCATTCAAAGCCAAACTGGAATTATGGGGGCGAGGAGTGAACATTGGGATTTTTGACATGTTTCAAACATTAGCAGAGATTTTGAAAGAGACTGAGCCAGGGCCTTCTTTCTCCCAGCTGGTGCATGATCACCTATCTCAGCTTTCAATAGAGTTTGAGCGTTACTTCCCAACCACAAAAGACCCCCGAACTGGGAAGGAATGGATCAGTGACCCATTTGTGAATAAGCCAGGTGAATCAACTTTGTCCGTGCTAGAAGAGGATCAACTGCTTGAGATCGCAAGTGACGGTGGCCTTAAAAGTATGTTTGAGACAATTTCAAATCTCCATATGTTCTGGATTAAAGTCAAGGTGGGATATCCTGAGATTGCCACAAAAGCACTGAAAAGCCTGCTTCCATTTCCAGCATCCTATCCTTGTGAAGCAGGGTTTTCTGCAGTGATGGCACCCAAAGCGAGATCACCGAGTAGAGCGGACATAGCAACACACTTCGGGTGTCACTGTCTCCCATCACCCCCAGATGGGACCATCTAGTTGCAGGAAAACAAGCTCAGGACTCCCACTGATTCTGCATTATGGTGAGTTGTATAATTATTTCATTATATATTACAGTGTAATAATAGTAGAAATAAAGTGCACAATAAATGTAATGAGCTTGAATTGTCCCGAAACCATCCCCCTGACCCTGGTCTGTGGAAAAATCGTCTTCCACGAAACTGGTCTCTGGTACCAAAAAGGATGGGGACCGCTGTTTTAAATCCCACTTAATGATTTGCCAGCTGGGTATTTTGCACAAGGTACATAATCTTTCTGGGCGTCCGTTTGCTCACAGGGCTGTGGGCAGGATGAAATCAGAGAATCTCTGAAGCTCCTCAGCACAGTGGCCTGGTCACTGTAAAAGCATTCAGTGACCATTAGCTGTTGTTACAAATAGTAACAATGTTCTTAGCAAAACTTAAGGACTCAGCCTCCAAATGGAAATTTTTAAGGCAAATTATGTCCTTAGTTAATTCGTGTACACAATTAAGAATCTTTGTGAGGTTATCTATTTTAAAAAGTGTTGCCTCTGAATGTTCCTAGAAATTAGCTCAAGAAGCTCTAACATCTAACTAAGTTAGAGACTGTAGTTTATTATGAAATAAAACTAGAGATACTGATGTTACTAGAGACTTCAGGATTTTTCTCCCCCTTTTAATTAGTGTGGTTCCCTTAGATACTTAATACAACTTAAACTTCTTCCCTTTGTCAGTAGGAACCTGTTTGGTGAAAGGTGTTTGGTGTTCTGAGCCAAGAAAAAAAGTAAAGTTTAGCCTTTGTAGCCATATTCATGCACAGGTCTGTGCTTCTTATACTATTTATTACATACAGACATTTTTTTAAAGTGTGGAACTCATCCCCTGACCCCCTCACACACGCACACACACACACACACACACACACACACTTCCAATCAATGGTAACAAAACTAAAGGAGCCAAAACTAAAGAGATTTTAGGCCAGCTCGTCATAAGATGCAGGCTCTCAAGCTTCATGGATTTACTGAATTTTCTACTTGGCTGCTGGAGTTGGACAGGTGAGAGGCTGAGGGTGCTGATTCGTTATGAGGTGGTGATGATTTAGGTCAGGTAGGGAGGCAGAGAAGTGGCCCATCAGGGCGGCTACTGGAACGCAGGGGACCTGAGGGTTGTGCTTAGAAAATGCAGGCAGAGAATGGCCAGAGTGGTGGGAAAGGGTAGGCAAGGGCTAAGTTGGGAACAGCTTACCTGACAATCAGAAGCTGAAAACTGAAGAGATAGTTGATTGCCAGAGAAATCCAACAGACCAGACTTTGAAATTGTCAGGAGCAACCGCAGAAGGAGTTCTTTGCCGGGTGTGGGGTGAGTGAGCAAGGTCACAGCTCAGGCTGCCTTTTAAAGACTTGGCTTAGGACTCCTGGGGACAGAATGTATGAAAGGGCCAGGGCTTGTGGACCCAGTCATCCTCTAAACATTTATTGAGTGCTTCCTCTGTGCTGGGGGCTGTAACACCTTTAAAGAGATGACGGAGACCAGCCACAGGTCTGGAGGCTGGAAGTGCCGGATGAAGGTGTCAGCAGGGGTGGTTCTCCCTGAGACCTGTGACCAGGAATCTGTTCCAGGCCTCTCGGCTAGATACTGGTGGTTTGCTGGTAATATTTTTAAAGATTTATTTATTATATTTATTTATTTTTGGCTGCACTGGGTCTTTGTTGCTGCGTGCGGGCTTTCTCTAGTTGCAGCGAGCGGGGGCCACTCTTCGCTGCGGTGCGCAGGCTTCTCTTTGCGGTGGCTTCTCCTGTTGTGGAGCACAGGCTCTAGGTGTGTGGGCTCCGTAGTTGTGGCACATGGGCTCAGCAGTTGTGGCTCTCGGGCTCTAGAGCACAGGCTCAGTAGTTGTGGCGCACAGGTCAATCTGCTCTGGGGCATGTGGGATCCTCCCGGACCAGGGCTTGAACCCGTGTCCCCTGCACTGGCAGGCGGATTCTTAACCACTGTGCCACCAGGTAAGCCTGTTGGTAATTTTTAATGTTCCTTGGCTTGTGTTGCATCACCCTGATCTGTGTCTTCATCTTCACTTGGCATCTCCCTGTTGTGTGCAGGTCCCTGTTTTCAAACTTCTTTTTTTTTTTAATAAGAACACCAGTCACATTAGACTAGGGCTCACCTTCATTGCCTCATGTTAACTTGGTTACCTCTGCAAGGACTCTATCTTCAAATAAGGTCACATTCCTAGGTACTGGGAGTTAAGACTCCAAAGTATCTTTTTTAAAATTGAAGTATAGTTAATTTGCAATTTTGGGTAGTTTCAAGTGTGCAGCAAAGTGATTCAGTTAAACATATATATTCTTTTCAGATTCTTTTCCCTTATAGGTTTTTAAAAAATGTTGAGTATAGACCCTTGTGCTATACAGTAGGAACTTATTTTATATATAGTAGTGTATATATTTTAATCCCAAACTCCTAATCTATGCCCCTGCTATCTGCTTTGGTAAGCATAAGTTTGTTTTCCATGTCTCTGAGTCTACTTCAGTTTTGTAAATAAGTCCATTTGTGTAATTTTTTAAGATTCCACATAAACTGATGTCATATAATATTTGTCATCCACTGTCTGACTTATTTCACTTAGTATGATAATCTCCAGGTCCATCCATATTACTGCAAATGGAATTATTTCATTCTTTTTTATGGCTGAGTAATATTCCATTGTATATATATATATCATATCTTCTTTATCCATTCATCCATCAATGGACACTTAGGTTGCCTCCATGTTTTGGCTATTGGAAATTGTGCTGTTGTGAAGATTAGGACGCATATATCTTTCCAAATTAGGTTTTCTCAGGGTATATGCCCAGTAGTGGGATTGCTGGATCATATGGTAGCTCTACTTTCAGTTTTTAAGGAACCTCCATACTGTTCTCCATAGTGGCTGCACCAATTCACATTCCCACCAACAGTGTAGGAGGGTTTCCTTTTCTCCACACCCTCTCCAGCATTTATTATTTGTAGACTTTTTATGGTGGCTAGTCTGACTGTTGTGAGGTGATACCTCATTGTAGTTTTGGTTTGCATTTCTCTAATAATTAGCTATGGTGAGCATCTTTTCATGTGCCTTTGAGTTTATTTCTGTATATGGTGTTACAGAATGCTGTAATTTCATTCTTTTACATGTAGCTGTCCAGGTTTCCCAGCACCACATGTTGAAGAGACTGTCTTTTCTCCATTGTATATTCTTGCTTCCTTTGTCATAGATTAATTGACCATAAGTGAGTGGGTTTTATTTCTGGTTTTCTATTCTGTTCCATTGATCTATATGTCTGTTTTTCTGCCAGTACCATATTTTTTTGATGACTGTAGCTTTGTAATGTAGTGTGAAGTCAGGGAGCATGAGTCCTTCAGCTTCATTCTTCTTTCTCAAGATTCTTTTGGCTATTTGGGGTCTTTTGTGTTTCCATATAAATTAAAAAATTTTTTGTTCTGGTTCTGTGAAAATGCCATTGGTAATTTGATAGAGATTGCATTGAATCTGTAGATTGCCTTGGATGGTATGATCATTTTAACAACATTGATGCTTCCAAATCAAGAATCTGGTATATCTTTCCATCCGTTTGTGTCATCTTCAGTTTCTTTCATCAGCATCTTAAAGTGTTCAGAGTAGAGGTTTTTGCCTCCTTAGTAGGTTTATTCATAGGTATCTTAATCTTTTTGATGGAGTGGTAAATGGGATTGTTTTCTTAATTACTCTTTCCAATATTTTGTTGTTAGTGTATAGAAATTCAACAGATTTTTGTATATTAATTTTGTATCCATCAACTTTGCTGAATTCATTGATGAACTGTAGTAGTTTTCTGGTAGCATCTTTTGGATTTTCTACTTATAGTAACATGTCAGCTGCAAGGAGTGACAGGTTTACTTCTTCTTTTCCAATTTGGATTCCTTTTATTTCTTTTTCTTCTCTGATTGCTGTGGCTAGGACTTGCAAACTATGTTGAATAAATGTGGCAAGAGTGGGCATCCTTTTCTTGTTCCTGATCTTAGAGGAAATGCTTTCAGCTTTTCAGCATCGAGTATGATGTTAGCTGTGGGTTTGTCCTATATGGCCTTTATTATGTTGAGGTGTGTTCACTCTATGTCCATTTTCTGAAGAGTGTTTCTCATAAATGTATATTGAATTTTATCAAAAACTTTTCCTGCATTAATTAAGATGATCATTTGGCTTTTATTCTTCAATTTGTTAATGTGATATATCACATTGATTGATTTCCAGATATTGAAAATCCTAGGATCCCTGGGATAAATCCACTTGATCATGGTGTACAATCTTTTTAATGTATTGTTGGAGTTGATTTGCTAGTATTTTGTTGAGAATTTTTGCATCTGTGTTCATCAGTGATATTAGCCTGTAGTTTTCTTCTTTTTTTCATATCTTTGTTTGATTTTGGTGTCAGGGTGATGGTGGCCTCATAGAATGAGTTTGAAAGTGCTTCTTCCTCTGCAGTTTTTGGAATAATTTCAGAAGGATGGGTGTTAACTCTTCTCTAAATGTTTGGTAGAATTCACCTCCCTCCCTCCCTTCCTTCCTTCCTTCCTTCTTTCTTTCCTTCCTTCCTTCTCTTTTGTACTTTGGACAGTACTCATATTTGTTATTTGTAGGAAGTTTGGGTCAGGTAAGAGCATAGTTGGTTTTATCCAGAGTGGAAAACTATGGTGGTGGCCTTTTGAAAGTGATAGAAGGCAGTGTGGTGTGGTGAGTGATCACGGCTTTGGAATCATACTGCCTGGTTTCAAATCTTAGCTTTATCACTTACACTCTGTGTGTCCTTGGACAAATTACTTAACCTCTTTATATCACCTAGGCTGTAAAATAGGTGAAAAATGTTACCTATTTCATAGGCTTATTATAAATATTAAATGCATAGTATGCTTTGCAGTATCTGATATATAAGTGCTAATAAATGTCAGGTGTTTTCATTCTTATCAGCAATCTTAATAATGTTAAAAGGGGAAACTCAGAATATTCTGAGAAATCCTACTTAAGAAGGATGTATCTCAAATTCTTCCCTCAAGCTTAAGGGGACTAAATCCATTATATTAAAAATGATTATTAAATGTTTACCAAGTGCAAACTGTGGACTGATTTTACTGAGACAAATAACACACAGTTCCTATTATTGATGAGTAAATATATGTGTGGTTTCCAAAAGTCAAAAAATAATGAGAGAACAAAGTGAAATGTATAAATTGTCTGAGCATAGTGCACATATAAAGCACAAAGATCAAGTGCTTAATTTTAAAAGAGATCCTTGTTTCTCACCAACATGTTTACCCCAGAATCTATCCATGATCTGAGAGAGATTTAAGTTTTAGACAACCAAGCTTATTGGTGAGCATTCTGGGCTTAAAATCTGTAGTAAAGGGAGGTATGTGATACTATCTCACCTACCGTTGACTTTTTTGGGGTGGTGGGGGGTGGAAAGGGCAAAAAGAAGTATGCAGGTGGCAGTGGAAACAAGATTCAAGATGGGCAGCAAGGTATTCTTCTTCTTGGCAAGTTGAAGCCCCCAGGGCAAGGACTGAATTGGACAAGGTTTGTTTTACGTTTCCTATGTTTGGTGCTTTGAGACGCAGTGGTGAGGGCTGAGCAGAAAGGCACTCAGTGCATGAGGCTATAGGATGACACAGGGGTGCAGTCTTGGGGGGTATAGTCCTCCGAGGAAGATATCTTTCCACTGAGGTCGAAAGGCTGAGTAGAAGTCGGTGCAGACAGAGTGGATGAGGGGAGAGCACCCCCAGCAGCAGGAACAGAATGTGCAAACGTTTCCCAGATGAAGGAAACACGGTGAATTCACCGAAGGGAAGGGAGGCTGGAGGCTGAAGAGCTGAGTGAGAAGAGATGAAAGTAGGCAAGAGCAGAGGCCAAATAATACTGTCCTTGTTGGCTACAGGCAACATCTTCATTCTTATCCCAAGAATAAGGGAGCTATTGAAAGGTTCAAGGTGAAGGATACAGGTCAGGATGGCGGTGGGGTGGGGCTGCAGAAGAGCTGGAGGGGCAACTTGATAAGTGCCTTTTGCCTTTGACACGCAGGATGGATTAGAAGAAGCAGAAGTGGGTGAAGGGAGACCAATTAGGAGATTACGATAATAATCTAGATGAGAATTAATTATGATGGTGGAAATTGAGAGGAATGGACAGACTAGGAGGTGAAACTGACAGTACTTGATGGATTGGAAATGGGTTCCAGGGGGAAGGAAGTGACAAAAGTGTTTCCTAGATTTCTGGTTGGCAGAGCTAGGTGAACAGTGGTGCTAGTTACTGAGGCAGGGATCATGGGAAGAGGCTTAGATTTGGGTGGGACGATTGTGGGTCTAGAAGGAATGACAGGACTCCTATTACTTTTACATAAATCAGTGTCCCAGAGGAAAGAATGATGGTGGACACTGCAATCACAAATGTATTGAATGGATTGGGGGAGAATGTAGAAGTGGATTTCCATTGGTTCTTGTTGCCAATTTGGGCAAGTCCTAGAATGGTGGTGGTAAAGAAGAGGAGGAGCATGGCCACATTCAATTGCAGAGATGAACTTGTCCTCCAAGCTACCAGCGGGCATTGGGCTTGTGTGCAGCTCTTGGCTGAATGGGAGGAAGGGGAGATGGAGTAGAGGGGTCCCTGGGCAGGCGGAGAATATTGACTTTCTTTCCCTTGTCCTTCCTGTCATTACTCTCTCTGGGTGTGGCACCCTCTCTCAGGAAGGGTTAGGACCTGTGGTTCCCCCCGGCATTCCCAGAGCACATATGTGTGCATGTTTTGCTTGAAGATTTGGCTTGAGGAAAGGCAAGTTGTAATTAATGAACAAGCTTTGAGGTGAGCAAGTTCCTAATTTTAAAGAGATTGTGAGCGGGAGTTCATCTTCTGGCTGATTGAACGAAACAACATTTTGTCCCCCTGGAAACAATGTTCTGAATGGTGACTGGATGTTTCAAACATTATTTCTCTTAAAATGGATTCTGAGTTGAAACTTGGATGCCTGAAAAGATGTATCTGATCAGATTTGGTCTGATGTGACTTGAGGAAATTTGATTACATTGTGTCATTATTTCAAAAAGTGTTTACTGAGCACTTGGTATCTTCCAGGAACACATTTGGTGCTGGACACGTGCTGGTGGACGTGATGGAGGGATTTACGTATTAGAGACATGACTAAGCATGTGGGGCACCAGAATGGGAGTACAGAGAGGGGGCAGCATGGTGAGGCGGAGGAACCTGACGAATCCATGATGGGGCAGAGAGAGCAGTGAAGAAGTTGGCAGGAGGTCCCTGAAGGGATTGTCGTCCATGTTGAAGCTGTTGGACTTTATCCTCTTTGCGGTAGCTGTGCTTTGTTTAAAGGAGTGGCCCCTTCAGATATGTGTCTTTAATGGTCACCCTTGCTACTGAGTAGGAATGGATGGGGGAGAAGAACAAAAATCAACAGGTGGAGCCAGTTAGGTGCTTGCATAGTAAGGATATGAGAGATGGGAGCGGAAGGGAGGAAACATAGGGTGTGAGAGTCACTCAGAGGGTAGAATCAGGGTTTGTGATGGATGGACATGCAGGGGAGCAGCCACGGTGGGTGAGTCAGTGTGTTAATTTCCCGTTGCTGCTATAACAAATAGCACAAACTGGGCAGAAACAACAGAAATTTATTCTCTCACAGTTCTGGAAGCTTGAGGTCAAAATCAGGATGTAAGCAGGGCTGCGCTCCCGTCAAAGGCTTAGGGAGAATCCTTCCTTACTCCCCACAGCTCCTGTGGCAGTGGCATCCTTGTCAAAAGCTTTTTCTGCATCTATTGAAATGATCATATGGTTCTTATTCTTTAATTTGTTGATGTGGTGTATCACACTGATTGATTTGTGGATATTGAAGAATCCTTGCATCCCTGGGATAAATCCCACTTGATCATGGTGTATGATCCTTTTAATGTGTTGTTGGATTCAGTTTGCCAGTATTTTGTTGAGGATTTTTGCATCTATGTTCATCAGTGATATTGGCCTGTAATTTTCTTTTTTTTGTAGTATCTTTGTCCGGTTTTGGTATCAGGGTGATGGTGGCCTCATAGAATGAGTTTGGGAGTGTTCCTTCCTCTGCAATGTTTTGGAAGAGTTTGAGAAGGATGGGTGTTAGCTCTTCTCTAAATGTTTGATAGAATTCACCTGTGAAGCCATCTGGTCCTGGGCTTTTGTTTGTTGGAAGATTTTTAATCACAGTTTCAATTTCATTACTTGTGATTGGTCTGTTCATATTTTCTGTTTCTTCCTGGTTCAGTCTTGGAAGGTTATACCTTTCTAAGAATTTGTCCATTTCTTCCAGGTTGTCCATTTTATTGGTATAGAGTTGCTTGTAGTAGTCTCTTAGGATGCTTTGTATTTCTGCAGTGTCTGTTGTAACTTCTCCTTTTTCATTTCTAATTTTATTGATTTGAGTCCTCTCCCTCTTTTTCTTGATGAGTCTGGCTAATGGCTTATCAGTTTTGTTTATCTTCTCAAAAAGAACCAGCTTTTAGTTTTATTGATCTTTGCTATCATTTCCTTCATTTCTTTTTCATTTATTTCTGCTCTGATCTTTATGATTTCTTTCCTTCCACTAGCTTTGGGGCTTTTTTGTTCTTCTTTCTCTAATTGCTTCAGGTGCAAGTTTAGGTTGTTTATTCGAGATGTTTCCTGTTTCTTGAGGTAGGCTTGTATTGTTATAAACTTCCCTCTTAGCACTGCTTTTGCTGTGTCCAATAGGTTTTGGGTCGTCGTGTCTCCATTGTCATTTGTTTCTAGGTATTTTTTGATTTCCCCTTTGATTTCTTCAGTGATCACTTCGTTATTAAGTAGTGTATTGTGTAGCCTCCATGTGTTTGTATTTTTTACAGATCTTTTCCTGTAATTGATATCTAGTCTCATAGCGTTGTGGTCAGAAAAGATACTTGGAACGATTTCAATTTTCTTAAATTTACCAAGGCTTGATTTGTGACCCAAGATATGATCTATCCTGGAGAATGTTCCATGGGCACTTGAGAAAAATGTGTATTCTGTTGTTTTTGGGTGGAATGTCCTATAAATATCAATTAAGTCCATCTTGTTTAATGTATCATTTAAAGCTTGTGTTTCCTTATTTATTTTCATTTTGGATGATCTGTCCATTGGTGAAAGTGGGGTGTTAAAGTCCCCTACTATGATTGTGTTGCTGTCGATTTCCCCTTTTATGGCTATTAGTATTTGCCTTATGTATTGAGGTGCTCCTATGTTGGGTGCATAAATATTTACAATTGTTATACCTTCCTCTTGGATCGATCCCTTGATCATTATATAGTGTCCTTCTTTGTCTCTTGTAATAGTCTTTATTTTAAAGTCTGTTTTGTCTGATATGAGAATTGCTACTCCAACTTTCTTTTGATTTCCATTTGCATGGAATATCTTTTTCCATCCCCTCACTTTCAGTCTGTATGTGTCCCTAGGTCTGAAGTGGGTCTCTTGTAGACAGCATATATATGGGTCTTGTTTTTGTATCCATTCAGCCAGTCTGTGTCTTTTGGTGGGAGCATTTAATCCATTTACATTTAAGGTAATTATCGATATGTATGTTCCTATTCCCATTTTCTTAAATGTTTTGGGCTTGTTAGTGTAGGTGTTTTCCTTCTCTTGTGTTTCTTGCCTAGAGAAGTTCCTTTAGCATTTGTTGTAAAGCTGGTTTGGTGGTGCTGAACTCTCTCAGCTTTTGCTTGTCTGTAAAGGTTTCAATTTCTCCATCAAATCTGAATGAGATCCTTGCTGGATAGATTAATCTTGGTTGTAGGTTTTTCTCCTTCATCACTTTAAGTATATCCTGCCACTCCTTTCTGGTTTGCAGAGTTTTTGCTGAAAGATCAGCTGTTAACCTTATGGGGATTCCCTTGTGTGTTATTTGTTGTTTTTCCCTTGCTGCTTTTAATATGTTTTCTTTATATTTAATTTTTGACAGTTTGATTAATATGTGTCTTGGCGTGTTTCTCCTTGGATTTATCTGTATGGGACTCTCTGTGCTTCCAGGACTTGATTAACTATTTCCTTTCCCATATTAGGGAAGTTTTCAACTATAATCTCTTCAAATATTTTCTCAGTCCCTTTCTTTTTCTCTTCTTCTTCTGGGACGCCTATAATTCAAATGTTGGTGCGTTTAATGTTGTCCCAGAGGTCTCTGAGACTGTCCTCAGTTCTTTTCATTCTTTTTTCTTTATTCTGCTCTGCAGTAGTTATTTCCACCATTTTATCTTCCAGGTCACTTATCTGTTCTTCTGCCTCAGTTATTCTGCTATTGATCCCATCTAGAGTATTTTTAATTTCATTTATTGTGTTTTTCATCATTGCTTGGTTCCTCTTTAGTTCTTCTACGTCCTTGTTAAATGTTTCTTGCATTTTGTCTATTCTATTTCCAAGATTTTGGATCATCCTTACTATCATTATTCTGAACTCTTTTTCGGGTAGACTACCTATTTCCTCTTCATTTGTTAGGTCTGGTGTGTTTTGACCCTGCTCCTTCATCTGCTGTGTGTTTTTCTGTCATCTCATTTTACTTATCTTACTGTGTTTGGGGTCCCCTTTTCACAGGCTGCAGGTTCGTAGTTCCCGTTGTTTTTGGTATCTGTCCTCAGTGGCTAAGGTTGGTTCAGTGGGTTGTGTAGGCTTCCTGGTGGAGGGAACTAGTGCCTGTGTTCTGGTGGATGAGGCTGGATCTTGTCTTTCTGGTGGGCACGTCCACGTCTGGTGGTGTATTTTGGGGTGTCTGTGGCCTTATTATGATTTTAGGCAGCCTCTCTGCTAATGGATGGGGCTGTGTTCCTGTCTTGCTAGTTGTTTGGCATAGGGTGTCCAGCACTGTATCTTGCTGGTCATTGAGTGAAGCTGGGTCTTGATGTTGAGATGGAGATCTCTAAGAGATTTTTGCCATTTGGTATTATGTGGAGCTGGGAGGTGTCTTGTGGACCAGTGTCCTGAAGTTGGCTCTCCCACCTCAGAGGCACAGCCCTGATGCCTGGCTGGAGCACCAAGAGCCTTTCATCCACACGGCTCAGAGTAAAAGGGAGAAAAAAATAGAAAGAAAGAAAGAAAGAGGATAAAATATAGTGAAATAAAATAAAGCTATTATAAAGCAAAGCTATACAGACAAAACCTCACCCAGAAGCATATACATATACACTCACAAAAAAAGGAAAAGGGGAAAAATTAGTATATCCTGCTCCCAAAGTCCACCTCCTGAATTTGGGATGATTCGTTGTCTATTCAGGTATTCAACAGATGCAGGCACATCAAGTTGTTTGTGGAGTTTTAATCCGCTGCTTCTGAGGCTGCTGGGAGAGATTTCCCTTTCTCTTCTTTGTTTGCACAGCTCCCGGGGTTCAGCTTTGGATTTGGACCCGCCTCTGCGTGTAGGTCGCCTGAGGGCGTCTGTTCCCCGCCCAGACAGGACGGGGTTAAAGGAGCAGCTGCTTCGGGGGCTCTGGCTCACTCAGGCCGGGGGGAGGGAGTGGCACGGAGGAGGCGGGGCGAGCCTGCGGCGTCAGAGGCGTCGTGACGTTGCACCAGCCTGAGGCGCGCCGTGCGTTCTCCCGGGGAAGTTGTCCCTGGATCACGGGACCCTGGCCGTGGCGGGCTGCACCGGCTCCCAGGAGGGGAGGTGTGGAGAGTGACCTGTGCTCGCACACAGGCTTTTTGGTGGCGGCAGAAGCAGCCTTAGCGTCTCCTGCCCGTCTCTGGGGTCCACGCTGATCGCCGCAGCTCGCGCCCGTCTCTGGAGTTCGTTTAGGCGGCGATCTGAATCCCCTCTCCTCGCGCACCAGGAAACAAGGAGGTAAGAGTCTCTTGCCTCTTCGGCAGCTGCAAACTTTTTCCCGGACTCCCTCCCGGCCAGCTGTTGTGCGCTAACCCCTTCAGGCTGTGTTCACGCTGCCAACCCCAGTCCTATCCCTGCGATCTGACCGAAGCCCGAGCCTCAGCTCCCACCCCGCCCACCCCGGTGGGGGAGCAGACACGCCTCTTGGGCTGGTGAGTGCTACTCAGCACTGATCCTCCGTGCGGGAATCTCTCCGCTTTGCCCTCCGCACCCCTGTGGCTGCGCTCTCCTCCATGGCTCCGAAGCTTCCCCCCTCTGCCACCCGCAGTCTCCACCCACGAAGGGGCTTCCTAGTGCGTGGAAATCTTTCCTCCTTCACAGCTCCCTCCCACTGGTGCAGGCCCCGTCCCTATTCTTTTGTCTCTGTTGTTTCTTTTTTCTTTTGCCCTACCCAGGTACGTGGGGAGTTTCTTGCCTTTTGGGATGTCTGAGGTCTTCTGCCAGCGTTCAGTGGGTGTTCTGTAGGAGTTGTTCCACATGTAGATGTATTTCTGATGTATCTGTGGGGAGGAAGGTGATCTCCGCGTCTTACTCTTCCGCCATCTTCTCCCATCCCCCTCTTTCCGTTTATTGAGACCTCTTTAATTTTGTTTGTTTCAAGAATTTTTACACTAATGGAAAATTCATAATGACCCTTTGACAATTACTAAATCTTCTACCTAAGTTGTGGGTTTTTTTGGTGCATTTCAAATTGTTTTTCTATTTTACCTGGGGACACCTGGAAGCAGCACGACTTACCTCAGCTGTTACCTCTGTACACAACATGTAATACTCCTCCGTGTTTCATGACTTTGCTCAGTTGTTCATTTCTCTTTATAGTTCTTCTTTTTATAATTACTCCACTGCGCATGTCTTTCCACATGTGGGAGGGATATGGATGAGTTTCAGGTTTTAAAAATTATTAACTACATATTTATGAAAAATTTTTTTACTTAAATATGCTGTATTGGTGCCATTTTAATTAACCCCCCAATTTCCTCATCTGTAGAATGAGGGGGTTGGGTAGTTGGTGGCTCTCAACGCAGGCTGCATATTCATATCATCAGGATCCCTGGTCCCCATCCTAGATAATTAAATCAGAATGTCTGAGTATAAGCTGAGATTGAGCTCAATAAATACTAGAGGAGAAAGAAATTCATAAACTTTAAAAAAAAAAAAAAAAAAAAAAAGGAGGCTTGAAACATTAATGGTTTAGTCTTGTGAATTTTAACAGTTTCCTGTCATCGTTTAACAAAATCAACAGCTAGCACAACTTCTGAAGCTGTGGTTTCAGTCTGTGCGAGTTCGTATTGCATGTTTATTTTGGACAGTCTTCTGTTAAGCATGGTGCTTGTACTGGTTTAAATAAAATGTTAACATGAAAAAAAAAAATTGGATTGGATGAGGGTCCAATTTGTGCCTCTGAGCCCTGGCTTCCAGAATGCCCATGGGTGAGTGGCTACCAGCCCCGTCAGCCAGGGAGGTAATGGGCCTCCACCGCAAGGGCTCTAGTGGTTGACCAGTGACCCGAGATGTGGTGTCACTGGTCAAGGGTCTTTTACTCTCTGCGCAAACTCAGGTTTCATTTTGCTTTTTAATTCCTGAAAACACTGACTTTTTGCCAAATATAAAAATAATTCCATTGTCATGGTAGAAATATTGGAAAGGAAAAAAAATTTTTTAAAGAAAATGAAAACCACCCAAGACTACAAAGGGATAACCATTGTTAATATTTGAATATTCTAATAACAATTTCTTTCCAACCTTCTTCTCTGGAAAAAGGTCTTCCCCCCAAATTTTGAGGGGTCCTCCCTACAAAAACCATATTGTACATGGTTTTTAGTGTTCATACAAGATTTTCCCACTTAGTATATCATGAACATTTTTGTAATATCATGAATTTGCCCTTGGAAACAGGAATTCTTAACGGATGCATAATACGTGAATCTATAGATATGCTATAATTCATATGATGATTTCCCTATGGCTGGGTATTTTAGTTACTGGCAACAGTGACTATTTCACGTAGACCAGCAGTGCTCATCCTTGAACCATCAGTGCATCTCTGATGAGTTTTTAACATTTTATTATGCAAAGTGTCAAATAGATACAACAGAGGGGAGAATATTTTACTACAGGAATCTTCTTCTCCCATCACCAGCTTCAGCAATTAAAAACTCACAGCCCATCCTGTTTTATCTACACACTCTCGTCCCCAGGTTGTTTTGAAACAAATCCCAGACATCATTAACATGCCAGGAGGTGCTGCTCAAAAGTAAGGACTCTAAAAATTGTGGCAACTGTATCATATCACACCTAAAAAAATTAGCCATAGTTCCTCAGTATGTGATACTTCTTTTAGAGAGTAGATTTTTAGAGGCGAATGTTCACTGCTTGAGCAATATGGATCTTGATAAATATTACTTTCTAGAAACGTTTTAAACTTTGTACTTCCACCTCAGTATATGGGGATTTCTGTCTGGCATCTAGAATCACACTGAGCTATCATGTTTTAAAATAGGGAACAATTTGAAGGGCATATAATGAGTGGGCAGTAGAAAAAAGTGGTTGAACAGCCAGCCTCTGGAGCAGACAAGCTGGGGCATAGCTCTGGGTTCTACACTTACTATTAACTTATCTTTGATTGTGTAATGTCATCTTCAGCAACAGCAATTACACTTGGGTTCACATGTGTCTTGTTCACTACACATCTGTTTTTACTTATTTTTTCATTGTCTTGATCATTTTTACTTTGAAAATTTTATATAGATATTTAGTTAGAGATGTTAGGGAAAACACAAGGTGCTATTTTATCATGAAACAGCTAATTCAACTAATCATTAAAATTGCTCCCAATATTTGCCTATTTTAAATGATGTTGCAGTGAACATATTCTGTGAATGTTTTCCCTCCATTTTGATTATTTCTTAAGGATAATTTTCTACAGGTGGGATTACAAGGTCAAAAGGCATGCTGCTTAATTCTTTTTTTGGGGGGTGGGGCGGGCTCCTAATAGCTTTTTCTAACCTGTTTTCCAAAATGTTTATATCAACTTGCAGTGCCTTCAGCAGCTGTGAACTTAGCAGCTTTACTTCACCTTTGGAAGTACTGGTTGTCATTTGGAAAAGAATTGTCTTTTCGCTCAACAGCTAAATAGTGATACCTCAAATTGTTTGATTACTAGCAGCGTGGAATATTTTCCTCGTACGTTTATTTATAAATTAATTTCATCTTGCCTTCTGAGAAAGAATAAATGAAAATAAAAGAGAAATCTAGGCTGAAAATGTAAAGAGAGAAGAGATCAAATGGAAATTCTCAGGCTGCTGAATTGTGCTTTGAGTAATAACGACGAACTCTAGGGATGAGAAATTAATTTGTAAGCTGTGAGAAAAATTGTGAGATCTGTGATAGGAGGCATGCGACCTCCAGGGTGGTAGAATTCACCACATTTGCAGAATCCAGAGACTGGAGGGCTTCATGCAGGAGGGGGCTGAGCACAGAGAAGCTAGCCCTGGGGAAGTCGTAGCGGGCGGCTGTTCCAGACCTCTGGGTCCTCCCCTGCGTTGCTTCCATCAGGTCTGCAGTTTCCTCCTCTGGCCCTGGTTGCAGCCTCTAATTCGCCCCGTGTTTCACCCGTCACATGCAACTCATTCCTCCTCAGCTGCTTCCGGGGTGATGTTTCTAAAACACAAATATATACGTTGTCGAATGGATCTGCTGACTTAGGGTTTTGGAATCTTCTGGGCTCCACCTGACGAGGAGATCTGTGAGCTGACACAAGCTTCTGAAATGTATGTGGAAACGTGTCTGCACATTGATGGTCGGCTATAAGCCATCTCCTCCCGAGAACTTACAGCTCACCTGAGGTCTTGGGGTCAAGACCACCTCGTGGGGCTTCCCTGGTGGCGCAGTGGTTGAGAGTCTGCCTGCTAATGCAGGGGACACGGGTTCGAGCCCTGGTCTGGGAGGATCCCACATGCTGCGGAGCAACTGGGTCCGTGAGCCACAACTACTGAGCCTGCGCGTCTGGAGCCTGTGCCCCGCAACGGGAGGGGCCGCGATGGTGGGAGGCCCGCGCACCGCGATGAAGAGCGGTCCCCGCACCGCGATGAAGAGTGGCCCCCGCTTGCCGCAACTGGAGAAAGCCCTCGCACAGAAACCGAAGCCCCAACACAGCCAAAAATAAATAAATAAATAAATAAATAAAGGAGCTATAAAAAAAAATTAAAAAAAAAAAAAAAGACCACCTCGTTTTTTCTTAGAGTGACAGATTGCCTTGACAGAGATTTTTAACAACTATTTGTACTGTAAATCTTTGGTAAGAATGGTCCCACCTGTTTTACTACCTGAACGTGATTCAGAAACTGCAGAGTGTAAAAAGGCAGTATTTGTTAACAATTTTAGGGTCCCGTTTTTAACCACCTAAGTATTTATTGGCAATACATTCTATGTTTAGTACAGGGTTAGGAGTTTCGGGAATTTGGGGCGAACTAGATAGAACATTGCCTTTATCCTTGTTGGAAAGGCCAAGGATATGTTTAATGAAATTAAATAAAATATCATGGTTTAATAATAGCATAAAGTAATGTAATAATGATAAAAAATCAGAAATAATCATAATAATAGCTAACACTGAACACTTACTATATGCCACAAACTGTGCTAAACAGTTTACATGAATTATTTTAACCAACACATTTAATTTTTACAACTACCCTATGAGGTACATACTTAAAAGTCAGAAGTCATGTATAGAGTCACATGTGGTCAACCGCTAATTTGATGAAGTCCATTTGATTCTAAGTCCATAGAATCACTTCCAGAATTATCATAAACGACTTTGAGATGGGAGAGAATTTGAAACTCTCCTTGAAGGCTGGGTGGGAATTGGACAGACGAATATAAGTAAGAAGTTTAGGTGAGGGTGCCCAGAGCAGATTCCCAGAGGTAAGGATCTCAGTTAAGGTGAGTGTTGCAGGCCGTAGAGAATTTGCAAAGGGTGATAAAAGAAAATCCACAAAGGTAAGCAGGCTGGGAGTAAATAATGTACATGTACAGCTATGACTTACAGGCAGGCTGTGATGGTCACTTCTCTCCATGAGTTTGGAGAAACAAAGAAATAGGCTCCTGAGCTTTCCCACTTCTACCCTTAGCCTTTTCCCGGTGTGCTGTGTGCCAGGATCACTCTGGACTGCAGGTTCCGGCTGGGAACTGCCTTGCTGTGTGATCTCTGTGATGTCAGAGAAGTTCTGTACAACGGACCTTTCTGGGGACTGTTATCTGAAAACTCTCCAGATTCTGGCATCAGGATTTATGGTTTTGAACATTCTTCTCAAGACATGGCAGTCATCATGGGTTCAGGTCCTTTATGTTCCTGAGCCCAGGTACGTGCTCTGTGATGGGCCAGGTGTGGGTGTGGGCTTAGTACAGGCCGACCTCAGAGACACTGCAGGTTCAGTGCCAGACACTGCAGGAAAACGAATATCGCAATAAAGCGCGTCACATGAAATTTTTGGTTTCCCAATGCATATAAAAGTCATGTTTACACTATACTGTAGTCTAAGTGTGCAATAGCATTATGTCTCAAAAAACAATACATAGACCTTAATTATACTTTCTTGCTAAGAAATGCGAACCGTCATCTGAGCGTTCAGCGAGTCATAGTAGTAACATCAAAGATCACTGATCACAGATACCATAACACATAATAATAATGGTAAAGTATGAAATATCGCAAGAATTACCAAAGTGTGACCCAGAGACAGGAAGTGAGCAAATGCTGTTGGAAAAATGGTGCAGATAGACTTGCTCAATGCAGGGTTGCCACAAACCTTCAGTTTGTAAAAAACACGGTATCTGCCAAGTGCAGTAAAGCAAAAAGCACAATAAAACAAGGTCTGCCTGTAATTTCTCTGGAAAAAGAAGACTGTCTGGATTCCTGGCGTTATTCTTGATACCTTTTCTCTTTGAACTATGGGGTTTCTGAAATGGCGCTTATGGTCTTACTTTGCTACTCACCAGGCCCTATATTTCTGTGCAGCTTAGTTTTGTGGTTACAAGCGCAGACCCTGGAGCTGAGCTGTCTGAGTACAAATCCCAGCTCTTTTGTGACCCAGTCTCTGTTTCTCCTTTTTCATCTTAAAATCTACCTTGAGTTCCTTGATTAGATTATCGAGTCTCTAGGCAAATACCTCTTTCAGTTTATATAAGATGTGCCCAGTCTGTTATCAGAAATGCGTTATTGCTTCGTAGACCCAAGTTAAGGAAGCCACACTCTCTTCTTTCAATACTGTGGATGTGTGATGTAGACCTCGTCGACCATGATTCCCTTCCTGCCCTGGTTCCTCTTTCCCACAGCCATGTCATCAAGTGACGTGTACTCACCAAGTCCCATTTGGTTCCTTTTCCCCAAGTGTAAGGATAGCAGGTTTCTTCCATTTCAGAAATAACAGGATCTATGATTGTGAATCTGCGGTGTTTTAAGATTTTTTTCATAAGCATAATTGTACAGAAATCACTTCACTGGGAAACCCCACAAATTCCAAAATTGTCAAAACAACACCCAGCAAAATTCACATTTGAACCAGAAACATAATACACATATACAAGCATACACCTCCCCCCGCCCCCCAAGAAATGAGGTTGGCATTAATTTTACACTTTGGTATACTTGGAACTGTCACAGTGGGTAAATTTTTTAGGTTAAAAAAAGAGAAATCCTGGTCTCCGAATTAAGACCAGAGGAAATCAAATAGCAACCAAAGACGTGAATTATGTTAAAAATAGAAGGGCTGTTAATACAAACATCAAATATGACCGAGTGTGAACTGTCTTATTTCCCTGAGTGTTGCAGATACGTGAAGCAGCTCTGATGTCTCAAGATTCAGTAGATTGAGAAGTTAGTCAAGTAGCCGGAGTTCTAGTTCTTTGATGGGAAATTAGGCGAGGGGGCCCTCAGAGCAGGTTTTGCATATTTCTGAGGGAGCAGTTGAAACCTTAGTCGTGAACAGGATGGTGGAGGATGGGGGTAGAGTCAACACCCTGAACACAGCACTGGGACTGGGCAGGTCTGCAGTCCTGCCCTTTCTGCACCTCGGCAGCCTGTTTGTTTGGTTTGGCTTTCTTTAAAATTAGTTAATTAATTGATTTTTGTTGGGATAGAGCTGTTTTACAGTGTTGCGTTACTTTCTACCGTACAGCGAAGTGGAGTGGAGCCCCTGTCAGACGTCTCCGCTAGGTATCAAATAATAGCATGTTTAGTGCTTCAATTCCACTGATTTTTCTTATGCTCAGCTTGGCTTTCAATGAGAGAAGAAACCCTTTCCTTTTACATTTTCATGTTATCGGTTCACATAATGTTTAATAAAATGTTAGCTATAACAAGGTCTAGTGACACATATAATTTTGTGAACAAATGAAATGGGTAAGCAGTGGTGGATGAAAGGAAAAGTCTAGGGGATACAGCTGGGAAACACCCATGTGTCACGGGCCGTCAGTCTGCTCTAAGAAGAAAATACAGCTCAGGTATTTAAGTGAGTAGGTAAAGCAGCAGGCAGTTAAGAGATCTCCTTTTGCATATGGAACGAAAATAAGTAATCAATCATTTGTCTTTAGTGTATATAATATTCAAATATGGATTAATTTACACAGATATTGTTGTACAGCAATTTTTTTTCAAAGGTTCAGTTTAATTTTGCATCAGTTTCTTCTGCCCTTAAGGGAGTCAAGTCTTCCTGCCCTTAACACCCTGCTGTATTTAGCATTTCTGCAATGATGTCTCAGCTAACTTCCCAATCTTTTTTTTTTTTAATTTCTTTGATTTGTCTAGGGCATGATTCAAAATCCTCCATCAAAGCCAGCTCTAGCCAAGTCCATTTTTATGATCCAGTTTTGTGAAACACATTTGATTTTTTTTTTTTTCATTCTTCAACAGATTTAAAACATGGTAAAGTGTTCTGAGGGCGGTGATAGTCTATGGACACATGCAGGCCTGTCAGCGTGTTCAGAGGAAGCAATTGCTTCTTTGGTGAGAACAATGACATCTGTACCCTACAGTCTATGAACTGCATTCTAACGGCAACTCGACGTTTAGCAAAAGGTTTCAGCTTTGCCCCAGCTTTGTTTCTGCTCAGCTGTCTTCCAAGTTAGGCAACCGTCAACAGAGTCAATGCAGAGCTTCTAACGAATGGTGATGTAAACTAGTCACTTGGCAGACTCATGGCTACTGCCTGGATGGTACCACAGACAACTCCTGAAACTTTGTGTAGGACTAATAGCCCTTAGTCTTAGGTTCAAACCAGGCAGTACTTGGGTTCTTGCAGGTGTAAACCTGGGGAGCCCAGAGGTCGTAATTTCAGAATGACCAGCTGGTTCTGTGCCATGTCGAAATGCCCAGATGAAAAAGGAAAAGCAGTGTCCGTTAGAGTACAGCGTCAGTTTCTGCTTCATGGTGCCTGTGTTGTTTTTTTTTTTTCTCTTTTCCCCCTGGTTTTAGGAAAGAATTTCCAAAGAAAAGCCAATAATTTATGCTTTGCTGCTGACTTCAACAGTTTCCTGCATGCCTATAAAACATAAAAGTGTACTTTAGAGAGAGGCTGGGGATCTCAGGCAACGACTAGATGTCTGGGTGCACAAGATGAATGAGATAAGAACACAGCCTGGGAGGAACGCACGTTCTAATGATACAGACAAACACACCCGAAATACGTGGAGATATGTATGGGAGGTGGAGGAACGACTGCCTGATTGGGGGGAGAGGAAGCTTGTACAGAGGAGGTGACCTCTGAGCCTCAAAGACAAGTGAGCAGTCGTCAGGCAGATAGAGGTCCCAAGATGCCAGAGCACGCAGCCCAAATGCCCAGCCCCTTGGCACTATATAATAAAGGCCATCTTCTGGAAAGTAGAAATAGCTTGAAACTTTTAAATCATTTTTTTCTTCAGTTACCTTTGATAGTTAAAAGATAAGTAATACACACAGAAAACTCGTTTCTAACCAAGTAACCTCTTAGGAGCATTTTTGTAAGAGAGATTAGTGTGGTAATACTTGCCATGAAGGCAAAGTGGATACAGATGAGGGCTGTAAAGGGGCTCTGGGCAACGGGGAGTCATTACAGGTTTCAGTGCAGTTCTCTGAAGTGTGTGTGTGTGTGTGTGTGTGTGTGTGTGTGTGTGTGTGTGTGGTTTTTGGAGAAATCCACGTGGCAATGTGAAAGAAGCACTTGGGCAGGGATTGGAAAGGTCTGGAAGCAGAGACACCCATTAGCAATCTGAAATAGTGTAGACAGAGGGGGTAAGTGCGTGAACTACAGTACTGACAAAGGAAAGAGAGAATAAAAATATAATTTCAGTTATTTCCCAGGTGGATCTGATGAAAGATTTATTCATTCATTGACCAAAAATTCAGTCATTCATTTAATATTTATTAAACACACTCCATTTTCAAAACATTGTTCTTTGAGGATTAGAAAGATGTGGATTGCTTTTGAGGGGCTTACAGTCCAGTAGGGAAATCAGACATCATACAATACTAGTTAGGGATCTCCAGAGAATCTATATCTATCTATCTATCAGCTATCTATCTATCTATCTATCTACCGATTTAATTTAAGGAATTGGTTCACATGATTCTGGGGGCTGGCAAGTCTGAAATCTGCAGGACAGGCCAATAGCTTGGAGACCCAGGAAAACCTGATGTTGCATCTTGAGTCAGGAGACCTCAGTCTTTTCTCTTAAGGCCTTCCTTCAGCTGATTAGATGAGGCCCACATTCATTATGGAGGGTAATCTGCTTTACTTGAAGTCTGTTGATCTAAATGTTAATCTCATCTAAAAATACCTTTGCAGCAATATCTTGACTGCTGTTTGACCTAACACCAGGTACCATGGCCTAGACAAGCTTACATAGAAAATTAACCGTCACACATAAAAATAGTTGAGAGAAACGTGTGTATGTGTGTAAGAAATTGTATTTGAGATGAGCTTTGAAGGAAGAGTATGAATATTTGAAATGGAGGGCACAGCATGAAAATAAGGATGGAAATGAGAAAAAAGCAGGGTGCGTGTAGAAAATTATTGTTTCCTTTGATTGGCATGAAGGGAGCCAGGAAGGGATTGATGGAAATTGAACTTGAATGAGGGATCCTGGTATCCCATGAAGACCAAGAGGAGGAGTTTGACTTCATTCTGCAGGAAGGGGAAATCCAGCCAAGTGTTTTGCACAGAGGATTGTTTTCTTGGAGTTAGTATTGAGTTCAATCTGACAGCAAGCCCCGGGTCAGAGCATCGCGGGGTTGTGTGGCTTCCATGGGGGCAACTGCCCTGCCTTCTTGTTGTGTGACCACCCAGAATAGGATTCACTTGGAAGACGGTTGTGAACAAGACCAAAAGTATCATTTAGGGTTTCAAGGTAATCCAAGATCATTATTGTTGGAACACTGCATGCAATCGTTTCATAAAAAGATATCACCTGTTTCAAGAAGAGGGCGTAAATGAAAAAAAGAACCTATGAGTGGGATGTAGCTCTTCAAAAATGATTAAATTGGGAAATAAATTCTATTGTCCTCCTGAGTTCTTTCTTTAAATTCTTGGTGAACTGGTTGAAAAAATTTAAGTAACACTGGTTTCATGCCTGACTGAGAATGGCAGATACACCGTTCTCCATGATTTACTCTTTTGTACTAACGATTCTTTACTTAAAAAAGCTTTACAGTTGCTGATTAACTGATATGAGTTAAGGCCTCTGGTTAATTGTAACCCTCTCAGTTCAAAGGTTTCTTGTATTGCTTAAGCCACATGTAGAGTTTCTCTCTTTGTGTTTTTGGTTAATTTCTTGTTTTTAAGGACATTGAGTTGTGTTCCGTTTTCTATTATGTTGAGTCATGGATTAACCTAAAGAAACACAGACGTTTGATTATGCTTCTTTGGAGCAAAATATGCACAGGCTTTGGGGGAAGTGTGGGTGTGTATTATTAGGGTCTTTGTGGTAAGGGCTTTGCCCCTTCCATCCACTCACAGCTCTTTCTCTATAGGACCATGTAAGAGAGACGTTCCATGTAGCTAACTTGCTGTTGTTTTTTTTTTTTTTAAGATAATAAGTAGGTTATACTAAACCATTTTCTAAGAATCTAAGTCTTAGATCCCCCCCAGCAGGCTGCCTGGGACCACAGTGTTAAGAATGTGAACTTTGGAGCCAGGCGGCCTGGGTTAGAACCTGGCTCTGTTACCAGTTGTGTTTTCTCCATGAGCCGCTTAACCATTTGGCCCCCATTTCCACATCTGCAAAAGTGAGGGTAGTAATACTGGAACCGTGTACCTCAGATTGGGGCTGGAACCCACGTGCCAGGACTCAAACCCAGCCTGTACTCAGATTGGGAATTGAACCCACGCGGCCGGGACTCGAACCCACGTGGCCAGGACTCAGACCCAGACGAAACCCATGGTCTTCCAACTGAGATCACACACCTGGTTTCAGGACCTAATGAAGCTCAGGTTCTTGATGTCCTATCACAGAAAGAATTCAGTGAGAGACAAAGTGATAGGTAAGAAGTGGATTTATTTAGAGAGAAACACACCCCACAGACAGAGTGAGGGCCATCTCAGAAGGTGAGAAAGTCACCAGGGCATGGGGTTGTCAGTTTTTATACGGGTGGGTAATTTCATAGGGTAATGAGTGGGAGAAGTATTCCGGGGTTGTCAGTTTTTATACGGGTGGGTAATTTCATAGGCTAATGAGTGGGAAGAATATTCCAGCTATCTGGGGGGAGGGTGGGGATTTCCAGGAATTGGGCCACCACCCTCTTTTTGACCCTTGTGGTCACCCTTGGAACTGTCATGGCGCCTGTGGGTGTGTCATTTAGCTGATGTGGTACAGTGAGCCTATACTGAAGCTCAAGGTCTAGTGGAAGTTGACTTGTCCGCCATCTTGGACCCATTTGGTTCTAATCAGTTTATGTCATGTCTTTGGGTTATGTCATTCTTTCAAAGGTTGTGCCCTGCCCCCTTCCCTCCTGTTTCATTATAACATCATCACTGTTGTGAGGACTGGATGATTTAATGATATGCAAAGTGTTTAAAGCAATGCCTGACACATGGTACACACTTGTAAGTGTTAGCTCTTATCATCTTAGATGAGAACTGGGCAGATGCATCACGTTGTTCAGAAGAATCTTGTACCATTAACAAATCTCGGATGACTGTCTTTGGCTGCATATATGGAATTTTACTTCTCTGGAACAATCACTACTCCTAAGCAAAGTTGTCAGTGTTAGTTCGTTTTTAAATGATGGAAGAGGATGAGATTTCACCGGGTGGGTCAGCTATCACCGGCACAATGACTCATAGCTGGGTAGGGAGATACAGGAGCAGTTAGGATTTTTCCCTGGCTAGAGTGGAGACTTTCTTTCTGTGTACATAAATATCCTTACAAACATATTGATCTTTAAAACCGATGCAATGATATTTACTTGTTGGTAAGTAACATCGCTTTTGCAAATATCTGCTGGCTTTTACGACCAGACTGATTTATAACTTATCAGGGATATTGTACAGCATGCATTATACAAGTTCTGTAAGTCTGGTAATATAATCAGAACACATATGACAGCTTGCCTTCTCGTCATGCTGATATTCTAGGACATCGTAGGTGCCATGATAGGCAGAATGGGCAGTAGTTATGTTTCATGAGGAAAATTCTAGTTTTAAAAGTGACTAATAAAAATTTAAATCTCAGTCAGCATAATTACTTCTCCTGTGTCTTATAGAACAAAGGGGAGGAAACAACTCTGTAGCTCCTACTCCTTAGAGCCAGAATGGATACAGAACAACAAAGGAGACATCCTATTTAATTGGTTTCTTTTTATATACCCTTTTGGTATTTCACGAATCCCATTTTGTTTTTACTGGCATCTTATCTGCTCTGTTTATGTGCCCCATAGCTAGTGATTTTTTTTTTTTTAAACATTCTCACTAACTCTGTTTCTTTTCCTCAAAGCCCTTAAGTAACTGCCGGATCCTCTTTCCACTGTTATCCCCTACAGATGATTTGTTAGTTTATTTCCTCTTCTGATCAAAACGCCTTTGCCTGGGTGACTCTGAATTAGTCACATCTAATCTTGATGATTCCCTGAATGACATTTCCACGAAGTTACCAGCAGGCAGTGCTCTGTTTGGTTTAAAACATTAAAATGTGAAGCTTGTTTTGACAGCAAGATTCTTCCCTGGGAGGTGCTAAGAAGTGTCTAAGTCTGACTGATGAATCGTGATGAGAATCACAGGACTTAACAATAGTAATAAAACCTTGTGATAAAGCACCTTGTTTTTCCACCATTTGAATATCATTGTGAGTCAGATCATCTCCCTTGAGAGCAGAGTGTAATATCGTGACTGTATCTCTTTAATGTGGTCCACACACTTGTGGGTCCTTATTTTCCAGCGGATATTTGAGCGCTTACTTGATGTGTAGCATTCCAGTGTCATGAGTGGGTCCTTCTTCTTTGTTTAATTGTATTTTTTTATTGAAGTATAGTTGATTTCCGATGTTGTGTTAGTTTCAGGTATACAGCAAAATGATTCAGCTATACATATACACACGTATATATATATATACACACACAAAAAGAATATATATATATATTCTTTTGCAGATTCTTTTCCCTTATAGGTTATTACAAGATACTAACCTATAAAGTAATAGTTGTAGTTCCCTGTGCTGTACAGTAGTTCCTTATTGGTTATCTGTTCTGTACATAGTAGTGTGTATATGTTAACGTGCGTGGGTTCTTCTGTTTTTATAATTTATGAAACATTTTCTCTTCATGACTCAGAGAACACCTTTGGCTCATCCTCATAGCAATTTAAAAATGTAAGATCTTCAACAACGAAGGAAAACATGGGAACCCACTGCTCATCCAGGAACACACATGCGGCCCCTGTGTCTAATCCGGCGGCAGGCACTGCAGGGAGGTGGGATGTGGATGAATCACTTCCCGACTTCGCAGCCCGCGTCTTAGAGAAGGGACGGGGAGAGAGAGAAGAGATGAGCTCACATTTACTGAGCGACGTGCAAGGCCCCTCACAGATGTCCTCTTTTAATCGTGACAACAGTACTGCAATATACCTGCTGTTACCTCTATTTTATATGGAGGAGACTGGGTCTCAGAGTGGTCGAGTAGCATCCCCAGGGTCTCGGGGCCAGAGTGAGTAGAAGCAGTGATTTCAACTCAGGTCTGTCTTTCCAGTCCATGCTCTGTCTGTCCCCTGCGTGGGCCACTCACAGGCAGAAGGAAGAAAAGCACGAGGGCAGTGAATGATTATGGGAGTTCATGGTCATGTGTCTTCGTGGGCCAGGAAGTCATTACAAAAAGAGTACTCGAAAGGGCTTCCCTGGTGGCGCAGTGGTTGAGAGTCTGCCTGCCAATGCAGGGGACATGAGTTCGAGCCCTGGTCTGGGAAGATCCCACATGCCGCGGAGCGACTAGGCCCATGAGCCACAACTACTGAGCCTACGCGTCTGGAGCCTGTGTTCCGCAACAGGAGAGGCCGCGACAGTGAGAGGCCCGCGCACCGCGATGAAGAGTGACCCCTGCTCGCCGCAACTAGAGAAAGCCCTCGTACAGAAACGAAGACCCAGCATAGCCAAAAATAAATAAATAAATTTATTTAAAAAAAAAAAGAGCACTCGAAAAACTAAAGGTGAAACTGATAATGTATCGAAATGGAGATCAAACATTCTCCTTGAGATGGTGAAATAGACTGAAAAAAGTGGAAAAACATTCGTGCTTGATTAGAACATCTCAGACTCTGCTGGATTTCTATTTCTCCACAGCTCGCCTCTTCCAATGGGCTCCCTCTAATATCAACAGGTCTTCAGATGCGAGCACACAGAATCACATGGAAATTCCCCGCATAGTACAGCTACTTCAGTATTTAGATTTTTACGGCAAAGATTCTTTCCCGTAATCCTTTTTACAGGCATGACTTTTGGGAGAATACCAATCATGAAATAGAAGCTACATTTTAAAATGAAAATGCATTGATACCTACCGTAGAATCTCATCCTAGGATGACATGGCGATCTAAAACAGGAGTCAAAACACACAAAATACATAAAATTTCATCTACCCCCAGTTTACTTGTCTTTCGCCTTCTGCTTCCATTATTAATCTGAGAAAACCGTGTGTGTGTGTCTCCCTGAGTTTGTGTGTTGAATTCTTCACTATCTGAGAAAAAGTTATTATTCTTGAGAGTATTTTAAGTTTGATATTGTAGAACAGTGGTCCCCAACCTTTTTGGCACCAGGGACCGGTTTCGTGGAAGACAGGTTTTCCACGGACCGGGGGGAGGTGTGTGTGGGGTGGGTAGTTCAGGCGGTAATGCGAGCGATGGGAAGCGGCAGATGAAGCCTCGCTCACTCACTGGCCGCTCACCTCTTGCTACGCAGCCCGGTTCCTAACAGGCTGTGGACCGGTACCGGTCTGTGGCCCGGGGGTTGGGGACCCCTGTTGTAGAAGATGTACCAGTTATATGGAAAAAAGAGGCACTAGTTCTAGGAGGTTGGAGCTGGTGTCAGCTGGGCTTAGGCTCCTACGTGAAGTTTTGACCCCTGGGACACTTGAGTAGCTGATGATTCCAGGCTCCGCCATCTGAAAGTCGTTTCCATCGGGCAAACCCAAGATCCTGTTCTGACACAGGGGCTGGCCTGTTTTTATAAGTAGAGTTTTCCTGGGACACGGCCACACTCATTTGTTGACATACTGTCCCTGGCCGCTCTTATGCTACAGTGGAGATTGTGACTCTGTGGTCTGGAAAGTAAAAAATGTTTATTGCCTGACCTTCAAGAAAAAGCTTCCTGGCCCCCGTTGGGAGCATCCAGCCTTCATCTATATTTACCCGGACTCAATCCTAAAATGCGTTGTATTGCACTAGAGCTTTGCAAAACCAATATTGCATTAATGATGCTTCAGTCATATTTTGAAATAAGTCAAAGTCCTTTGGATATAGAAGACTAGGAACGGAATAGTCATACTTTCTGGACTTCCTCTTGCCCCGAATTTGCATCCATAGGCTTCCAAATTGCATTCTCTTTCACAGAAACTCAATTGGTCTCAGTTTTTAAATCTGAAATCTTCAAAGAGGATGCGGTACACAAAAAAGGTGATACCTGGCAACGTGGAATGGGATCAAAATTTAGTCTGTGGTTTTTAAATTAATACTCTGTGGACTCTTCATGTTTCTTTCCTCCTTGTTTCATTGTGTAGCCTTCAGACGTGCGTCATTCACTGTAACTCATCGTATTACATTTCTGTTTGGCAATTTCCTGAAGTTAGCACTCCCATAACCATTATTTGCAAGCTGTGAAAAATAACAATCCTGTTGTGAAAATGGTTGAGAATTTCAATAAGCTCAAGTGTTGACTTCTTGGCACTAGAATAACAGCTGTTTCCTAGGGTAATGTAAAAGAAAAGGAACACCACCAATTCTTTTAGATTTCTAGGTAATAGAAGCCCACAGAAAATCAACAGATTTGTTGTATATGAACAGAGGAAACTTCGGCAAAATCATTTTTAAATTCCCCATATCTTTAAGTTTTCTTAAAGCCATTTCACGATACAGTTGCTCAAAAGACATTTTTCAAAGCTGGATAAGTTTTTTTTTGTCTAGTGATATCAGTATTAATGTGATAGGAACAGCACAGAGAGGTCTGGAGTCTGTTTTAAGATGAAACTTCATATGCCAGCAGGAAGGAAGCCACCAACAATCTGGAGAATTTAATGAGAACAACCTCCCAGTTTTAACTACAGCATTACAAATGTGCAGATATAATAATTACATTACCTTGATGTATATTTCCACAAGGACTCCATAAAATAAATTCAAAGGCCAGCAGATGGCTATCACTAATAGTATCATTTCTCCCTGGGAACAATACAGTTGCTGCATATATTTTTGTAAAAAACAGGTGAATGACACCATCCCAAGACAGTATAACATTTAAATATTTTCTTCATGTCTTGTTTAAAAGACTTTTCCTTATGGCTTTTCGTCAAAGGGTTAGAGAAAAGTAAACCTATGAAGATACTAGATTAGCTTGTTTAATTTCAGTATCTCTAGACTTCTCTAGATGGCAGTCAAGCCACAGGGTGTTTTAGGCTGCTCTTGTGGAAAGCGAGAGGAAGAACACAGCAGGGTTTTTTGTTTGTTACAGGCGTCAAATAGCGGTGTTGAGCGTCTTAAAGTCTGGAAACTGACATAACTGACATATGAGAGTATGAATACAGCAAAAGATGCTCGTCTTAAGGCTGCACATTGAAACAGGAAAGAAAGATACTCAAGGGGAATAAGACCCCTGGACTAATCTGATCCAGTTATCACATATTTTTGTGTGTGCATGGCATCCTCTTTGAAGATCTCAGATTTAAAAACTGAGGCCAGTTGAGCTTCTGTGGGAGAGAATGAACATTTGGAAGCCTGTGAATGCAAATTTAGAGCAAGAGAAAAATCCAGAAAGCATGACTATTCCATACCTAGTCTCCAACATCCAAAGAAATTTGACTTATTTTAAAATTTGATTACAGCAAAGTGTCATTAATGCAACATAGGTTTGGGAAAGCTCTAGTGAAAGACGACATATTTTTTGCATTGAGCCCGGGTGAACTTAGATGAAGTCTGTACTTGGTGCTCCTTAATAGCGAAAGTAATCAGTGTTTTAGGACAAGAATCTTTAACTTGCGCATTTTAAATGACTGTTTGATTGTGTTCCTGAGGAAAATTGATCGTGTGACATGTATTCAACGTGCAACAAATATTTTTTGACTGTTTATTCTGCATCAAACACTCTGCTTAGTGCCAGGTATTCAGATGCGCGCGAGTCCCTATCCCAACGGCCCCGTGAATGTACACTCTACTAGGACAGATAAAGCCGGAGTGAAGTGGGGACCCTTGTTTTTTGTCTCTTGCTTCCAGTATAGGATGGAGAAGAGTTAAGAAGACACAGATTTTCCATCAAGGTCTTTGTCCAGGACTGGGATTTAATAAAATAATAATGAAAATATCAACAAAACCACATTCATTTATTGTATATCTAAATAGCCTACTTGTTTTAAATACTTTATCTATGTGCATTACATGAACCCAGCAAGGTGGGTATTAGTACCTTTATTTATGGATAATGAAACTTAGAGAAGGAAGATGTCTTTCCCAGGGGCCACAACAGAGCCCGATTCTAGCTGGAGTTCCTGTGTCTCCAAGGCTTAGGCTCTGCCCACCGCACCCAGCTGCCCACATTCTGAGCTGCCCTGTGTGTGCATTTCTTCCGTCTGAGTTGGACTCTTCCACACAGAGGTGTTGGGGACAGTGTACATGGCCTTTCCTGGGTCCATCTGTGTTTGGAAGACTCTGGGGAGCTTGGTGCTGATCCTCCAGGGCTTACTGTCTGATGATATGCTGTCAGGAACGGTAAGGGAGACGTTTCAGCATCAAGAATATTTTTCTTATCCCTTAACAGGCGCTATGGTGACTCCTATTCCTCTGGTCCTGATGCAGCATGAAACGTGGCACAAAGTAAAGAGGAAACGTGGCCTTTTGCGCTCGGTGTCTGAAAGTTAGTGTACTGCTGTGGGGACAGTGGCCGGGGAGGTAGGGTAGGATTCCTGCCATCTCTGTGACCGTCAGACAGGATTACCTGCTCAGCAGCAGCTCCTTACTAAGGCTCCCGATCACACCCAGGGCTCCGTGTGAGCGAGGTGCTGGGAACAGACATTTTCCTGAGGGCGTGTGTGTTAGCTTCCCAGGGCTACTGCAACAAAGCACCACAAACTGGGGGGCTTCAAACCCCAGAAATGTATTGTCTCCCGGTTCTGGAGGCTGGAAGTCTGAAATCAAAGTGCTGGCAGGACCACGCTCCCCTGAAAGCTGCATGAGAGCCCTTCCTTGCCTCTTTCCAGCTCTGGAGGACCTCCAGAGTCCAGTCAGCAGTCCCCGGCGCTGGCTTGCACCTGCCTAACTGCAGTCCTGCCGCCGTCTTCACGTGGTTCTCTCCCCATGTCTTTGTCTTCTCCGGAGGACCAGTTACATTGGGTTAACGGCCACCCTAGTCCGGGATGACCTCAACGAAATACACTTGTGATCACCCAGTTTCCAAACAAGGTCATATTCTGAGGTACTGGGGGCTTGGAACTTCAGCATGACCCTTTTTAGGGAAAGACAATTTCACCCCATGACAACACAACATAAGGCAAAGAGCAGATTCTAGTACTAACTCTGTCACTAATTAGCTATGTAACTAGCATCTACATCTCTCTGGACCCTGGTTTCCTCATCTATAAAGGGTAGGAGTTGGAAAAGTTGACCTCTAAGGTCTTATTCTATTAGCCTGAGAGTGGGAGGTCTTTGGCCTCTGGTCACGTACCTCTGGTCCCTGGACATTTCTGTCAGGACAGGGTATGTGGCTCAACCAGGCTGGACACCGTGCAGCTCCCTTCCTGCCCCCGACCCTGGTTTCCTTCTTTAGTCTGTTGTTAAGCTTTGAGAATCCTCAGAATCTGAGATTTT
This sequence comes from Balaenoptera musculus, assembly GCF_009873245.2. Taxonomy (NCBI): domain Eukaryota; kingdom Metazoa; phylum Chordata; class Mammalia; order Artiodactyla; family Balaenopteridae; genus Balaenoptera; species Balaenoptera musculus. The sequence continues at coordinate 2,955,829 of NC_045790.1, forward strand.
ATTTATTTTACTTCTGTGCTGAGCTGTCTGCTGTGATGCAACAAAGAAAAAGGTATAAGGGAGGAACGAGAAATATATAAACCAGATACCATAGAACTAAAGGGAAAAACAGAGAAAATGACCAGAGCTCCAATAGGTTAACCGTGATAGGCTGCAAGTCTACTGCTGGCTGAAGGGGCCAAGCAAAATTATTGTCTTGGTACTAATCGCAGACTTGCCATGTGACCACACTTTTCCAGTAGATTATTTCATTATATTGAAACAGGTGTGTTTATGATCTATCATCCAAAAGGAGGTTCAGAGCTAATGAATTCATAGATAAAGTTTCTGGTGGCCTTAATTGCATGTAGACCATTTCCTTTAGAAATGCCATCATTCAGTGCATCCCAGCTGCCCATCGTGACCATCCCGCCACTCCTCCCACCTGTGACGATTACTTGGATGAGATGCTGGGCCTCTCTCCTCTCTCTAAATAACTGCAGTGTTATGCCTGTGAGCTCAAGGGTGATAGCATGTGAGGTCTCACAAAACCATCAACACTGTCACTCAACATACAGATGGCCTGTAGGCACATGACAAGATGCTCAACATTGCTAATTATTAGAGAAAATCAAGTCAAAACTACAATGAGGTATCACCTCAAATGAGTCAGAATAGCCATCAGCAAAAAGTCTAGAAATAATAAATTCTGGAGAGTGTGTGGAGAAAAGGGAACCCTCCTACACTGTTGGTGGGAATGTAAATTTGTACAGCCACTATGGAGAACAGTATGGAGGTTCTTTAGAAAACTAAAAATAGAATTACCGTGTGATCCTGCAATCCCACTCCTGGGCATATATCTGGAGAAAACTCTAATTCAAAAAATACATGCACCCCAGTATTTGTAGCAGCACTATTTACAGTAGCCAAGACATGGAAGCAACCTAAATGTCCATCAATAGATGAATGGATAAAGCAGATGTGGTACATATATACAATGGAATACTACTCAGCCATAAAAAAGAATAAAATAAGGCCATTTGCAGCAACATGGATGGACCTAGAGATTATCATACTAAGTGAAGCAAGTCAGAGAAAGATAAATATCGTAGGATATTACTCATATGTAGAATCTGAAAAAAATGATACAAAGGAACTTGTTTATAAAACAGAAATAGACTCACAGAAATAGAAAACAAACTTATGGTTACCAAAAGGGAAAGTGGGGGAGAGATAAATTAGGAGCATGGGATTAACAGATACAAACAACTATACATAAAATAGGTGAGCAGCAAGGATAGCACAGGGGACGATATTCAATGTCTTGTAATAACCTATAATGGAAAATAATCTGAAAAAAGTATATAACTGAATCGCTTTGCTCTACACCTGAAACTAACACAATATTGTAAATCAACTCTACCTCAATAAAAAATACGATTTTACAAACAAATTTTGAAGAACATTTTATAAAAGCAACTATCCATCATCTTTGTAAAAAACAGCTTTACTGAGATCTATTTCATATACCATGAACGTCACCCACTTAAAGTGTGTAATCCAGTGGTTTTTAGTGCACTCACAGTATGGCATATTAGTATTCACAGTATATATCACAGTATATTCACACTAGGCAACTATCACACAGTCTGATTTCAGAGCATTTTATTAACTCTCAAACTAGCAGTCACTCCTGATTTCTCCCCCTGTTCCCCCCTCCCACCCTTGACAACCAAGGATCTACTTTCTGTCTCTACAGATTTTCATATTCTGGACATTACATGAAAATGGAAGCATACCATATGTGGTCTGTCACTGGCTTCTTTCATTGATCAGAATGATTTAAAGGTTTATCATGTTGTAGCATGTACCAGTTATTTAATATCTTTTTGTTGCTGAATAATATTGCATGGAGTGGATGCGTCACATTTTATTTATCCATTCACCAGTTGATGAACACGTGGGTGGTTTTCACTTTTTAGCTGTTACGAACAGTGCTGTTGTGGACATTAGGAGTAATTTTTTTCTGTGGACGAATGTTTTAATTTCTCTTGGGTTTATATGCAGGAGTGGAATTCTGCATCTATGGAAGTTCTATGTTTAACAGGCAGAGAAACTGTCAAACTATTTTCCAAAGTGGCCGTGCCATTTTACAAATCTGCCAGCAATGTATGAAGGCTCCAATTTCTCCTAATCCTTGTGTATGCTTCTTAATTTTTTGTCCTTTTGGTGGTAGCCCTTCTAGTGGATGTGAGGTAGCATCTCATTGTGGTTTTCATTGGCGTTTCCCTTATGATTAGTGAGGTTGAGCACTTTTTTCATCTGCTTATTGACCATTTGGAAGAGGATCTATTCAGATCCTTTACCCATTTTTAAATTGGGTTGTTTGTCTTTTTGTTATTGACTTGTAAGTATTCTTTATATTTTCTGAACATAAATCCCTTATCAGATACCTGTTTTGCAAATATTTTCTGCCATTCTGTGGGCTGTCTTTTCACTTTCTTGATGGCATTGTTTGCAGCACAAAAGTTTTTAATTTTGATGAAGTCTGACTTACCTATTTTTCTCTTGTCACTTGTGCTTTGTCCGAGAAACCGAGAAACCATTGTCTAAGTCCAGGTCACAAAGATTTGCTCCTATGTTTTCTTCCAAGAGTTTTATAGATCTGGCGCTTACGTTTCTACCTAGGGTCTATTTTGAGTTAATTTTTGTGTCTGATGAGAGGTAGGAATCCATTTTCAATCCTTTACATGTGGATGTCCAGTTGTCTCACTACAATTTGTTGCAAAGGCTGCTCTTTCCCCATTGAACTGTTTCAGCACCCTTGTCAAAATTCAATTGACACGGTTGTTTTTTAATTTTTATATATTACCTTGAAATTCTTTTTTTATATTTAAACTGTTTCAATAATTATGCATACATATTTTGCATTATGGTTTTTAATTTAACACAACATAAACATTTTCCAGATTTCTACAGAGGATTTCAATGTTTACACTCCTTCATGTTGAGGTATGGTATTTTACCAAACCATTTCAATATATTTGGACACTTCCATTACCACATTAACTTGGAAAGAAAATAAATGGAATTTTTACTGAATTTGGAATAAAGATTTTGAATATCAGCACCTTTTGACTTAAACATACAGGGTATAATATTTTCTTTCACCAAGGGAATTGCAGAAATGGAGGAATTTCTGAAGAACCTGGCAAAAGAAAGAATGAGATGTAAAAACCTGCCAAATCCAGAGAGCATGAAGCAAACGTTCAACAATACCAGTCAGGTAAGGACTCTTGCTCACTGTCTCTCCTCCATCACTTCTTCTCCTCAAAATAACTGGAAGATGCCGATCCCAAAGTCAGTAGGCTAAGGTAAAAATTGGTGGGAAACCCATTTTGATTGCTATATAGAATTAGAAAATCCGGTTTAAAATAGAATCATGATTGGAGTTTTAATTGGTAGGATGGTACTTAAGGTTGATCCAAAAGTCATGAGAATCCCTAAGTTTTCATTCCAGGTAAATGAGAGGAGAGGAAATTACATAAATTCACTTTAACCAGGTTGAGACTTATACAGTTAACATTTCCTTTTGTCTCAAGGGATGGGAAGGGAAAGCATCATATGGAATTATAGGATCTAAACTTAAGCAAGTAAAATTATCAGGATTTTCTGTCCTTTTGTGTCGAGCAAGTTACCTGGACCAATCTTTAGCAAAAATAAAATGAGAACTAATCGATTAGGCAGTGAAGCATCTACAGGTTATTCAGGAAAGAACTTCATCTGTAAGTCCTTTGGGAACAAAACCATTTTACCATGGCTATGAACTAATAAGGAAATGAGGTATCAAAGGGAAAGATGGACAAAGAACAAGGCTGAGCAGAACATACAAGGAAGTTGCATGGAGGGCTGGAAAGAAAGTAGGCAGGATGGAAAGTCAAGAAAATGAAGTAAAACGAAAGGTCATTTGCATTGAAAATTCTGAGTTCTGATTTTTTTAAATGTTTTTCTTCTGGCAAGTTTTTGTGTTTTTTTTTTTTTAACTATAAGGAGTTGTTAAGAGCTTTATTGGTAAGCAACACAAAGGGCAGAAATTGTATAGGAGCACAAAAGTTTTATCTTAGAATTACATTTCAGTGTATAATTTTATAGACTGTCCAAAAGTTCTGAGTGATATGCGACCTTCTTAAGTCTCTTTAAATGTGTGTTATGTTTATCTCTTGCTCTAAAACAAGTTATCCCTGAATTCCATGATTTAGAACCACTATTTCATTTTGTTCATGATTTTGTGGGTCAGGAATTCTGGAAGGGCCAGGCTGGGTGATTCATCTCTGATCAATATGGCAGCAGCTGGGGCTGTAGGGTACGCTCAAAGACGGTTTCTCCATTCATGTCTGGGGTCTTGGGGCTTCGTGGCCTCTCTCTCTATACAGCATCTCATCCTCTCCGGCCTTCTGCATGTGGCCTGAGCATCTCATGGGCAGTGGTCTCAGGGCTCCAGAACCCCCGTGCACAAGTTGCTTGTCCAAGCTGAGCTGGGAGCTGGAGGCCCACTGTCCTCAGCGTCCCGGTGGTGAAAGCAGCCCTCGTTCAGTTTAGATTCAAGGGGAGGGGAGCTAGGACCCACTTCCCCATGGAAAGAGGATCAAAGGCTTTGCAGCTTTCTTTAATCCTCCGCACCGTAGTTCTTAGCTGTTTTAGTTTCTGGGGTCTTCTGAGAATCCAATGAAGGTTATAGAAAATGCACTCTCACCTCATTTTATATGCAGTTTTGGTGGAATCACTTAACCTGAAGACTTGAGTGTCTAAAATAAAGCTGCTTGATGAATGGAACTGGAGAAATAGTGTGCTAGTTATTCCCTTGATGTCAGAGCCACTGGTCTGCTCACTAAATCCCCATCTCCTTAGCCCTTTTCTTTCCTCCTTAAGCACTCTTGATTCTTCCTCCCCTACCCTTTACCTTCTCCTCTGTCCCCTAGAGGTCTGCCTTTGGAAGGATCTTGGTTGTAGTTCGGAGGTTATAATTTCACAAGGTTCATTTCTCTCAGGGTAGCAATAAACCTGTGAAGTATGACTGGGTCAGTATTTCTCCAAATGAGTTCTTCTGTCCATAATTTATACCCAGCAGCAGACTCTGTGTGACCCGAAAGACAGGAAGGAAATAATCTCCCAGGACAGTATTTTAATAGTCAGATGTCATTGCCACTAACGAACTTTTAGGCTGGACACAAGGATAACCTTGACAACTGACTTCCTACTCCTGCCTGAACTGTCCACCTGGATTTTGTTTTTTATCAGCCGTCGTCAATATAAAGGTTGTTTCTCAATTTCGTTCTGTAAACATACAACAGCTGCGTCCCACAGGAACTGAAAGTAGGCGTCCCCAGCTTGGGAACTTTTTTTGGAAACGATAAAAAGCTCCTTCAGCTTTGTCTTTTGATGAGGATGTTTTGCAGCCCGCTCAAATGCCTTGTAATGTAATCTCAAGACACAGCTGTTGTTTCAGAGAGTTCATTCCTGTCAGCAGCAATTAAAAAGTCCTTTGTTTTCCAAACATGCTTTCAGGCCCCCTTGAAGATCTTGGCAAACAATGACTCCTGCAGCTTGAGGAAAGGGATCTTTATTGAGTGCTGGCAGAAAGGGTGTGCCCGGTTCGCTTTCAGCCTTGCCCCATGATTTACAGCAGTTACACCTGTGCATCTGGACCATGAGGTTTTCAGTGTAGAAAATCCACAGTCATCACCTTGCCACTTTGAGGTGTGGTCTCTTGTCACGACGAGTTAAAATATGCTTCTGAGATGGGATGAAGCTCAAACCACACTCTTGGAATCACTGATACCCCGTTTCTTTATTTTTTAAATTTTGCACATCAAAATGATGCATCCTTGGGACTTGAGCCTAAGAGTCTGAGTTCGCCTCTCTCTCGGGTGAGGTGTGTAATACAGGACAGCAGCTCAAGGGCTCCCTGTGAAGGCTCCGTGCTTTGGGCTACGGGGACCTGGACCAAGAAGAATTGAAGGACAGACGCGTGATGTGATGTCAGAGCTGAGAAGCAGGTTCTTCTGTCAGTGCCATGCCCCTCTCTCAAGAGTGAAAGAGAAAGTGTGCATAGCGCTGTTCTGTGTCCATTTAACTCTTCCCCCCGCCCCGTGGAGGGGGGCCTCCTATGTATTGGGTGAATGCCTGCCATGAATATTTACAAATATTAGTGTCATTAGTATGTATGTGTATCTTTCAGATTGTCTACATATACTTTTTCTCATTTTAATTGTGTGTGTGTGTTTGGTGATTAGAGAGCTCATTAAATAACAAAATTTTTCTGTTGTTGTTTGGTATCTAGACCTCTTTTCTTCTGTTGGGGAAGGGAATAGAGGTGGGGCTGGGGTGGGTGGGTGAGGGGAAACTCAGGAAACTGCTCATTTATAATAAGCTAAAAGCCAAATTGTTGCACAGCCCAGGGAAGTGTTTTCCCCTCGCTTTTTAAATAATCAGAATGAGCTGCTGGCATCTCTAATGAAATACTGCTTTATCTACTTAACAATGAGCTTTATATTCTTGCAAATATCAACAAAACAAGACAAAAAACAAAACAGTTCAGGCCCCATAGTCTGGGGAACACAAAAAGGTAAAATAGGACAGAATATTTCCAACTCAAGTTTCATAAATCGACAGATTCTATAAATTCTGATGACATTACTGTAAGGGTGTCAGGCATATATTAGAGTAGATTTTTAAAAGTGAAGGTTTGAATGCCTTGCAAGCCGGTTGGTACACACACATCCTGGCTCTGTCAGAGCCAGATGATTTACGTGGCTCAAACTTCCCTTGGCTGGAAAGCTGCCCCAGCATAGGGGCACCCCCTCTCACAATGTTGGGGGATCCCAGGAAATACAGCCCGAGCAATGCAAGGCTGCCATCCTCTCTGTATCACACAACATCTTTCTTATTCTGCTTTTGTGAAAGTCAACACCCACAGAATCCTAGGTGGTAGAGTTGGACTTGATCTCAAGTCACTAGTGAAATCAATCTTCCTTTCTATAGAAGGAGGAAGCAGCAGACACAGAGATTAAGTGATTGCCCAGGGCATACTCTGCTTAGTGACAAAGCTGGGATCTGAACCCAGGTCTTTGGACTAAGTCGATCTTGAATATTAAATCAGAATATTTGACATGAGTGTTCCAGGTGCTATAGACTGAATGCTTGTGTTTCCCTAATTTTCCTATGTTGAAACCTAACCCACAGGGTGCTGCTGTTAGGAGGTGGGGCCTTGGAAAGGTGATGGCACCCTTATAATAGAGACCCCAGCCAGCTCTCTCGCCCCTCCGCCCAGAGAGAAGATGGCTGTCTACGAACCAGGAAGCGGGTTCTCACCAGACACTGAATCTGCCTGCGCCTTGATCTTGGACTTCCAGTCTCCAGAACTGTGAGAAGTAAATGTCTGTTGTTTAAGCCACCCCATCTGTGGTAGATTGTTATAGCAGACCGAGCAGACTAAGACGCTAGGTTTTTTTTTTTTTACGGTTTTATTGAGATATATTTTACATACCATAAAATACACCCCTTTAAAGTGTACGGTTATGTGCTTTTTAACATATTCAGAGTGCAATCATCACCACATTTTAGAACATTTTAGCACTACAAAAAGGAAATCTGTCCCCATTAGCAGTTGCTACCCAATCACCCCCAGCTGGCCCCAGCCGCCCCCCTAAGCAACAGCCAATCCACTTTCTGTCTTCATGAATTTGCCTGTCCTGGGTAAGTGGGATCAATATAATATGTGGTCCTTTGTGACTGACTTTTTTCATGTGGGATGATGGTTCAAGGTTGGTCCATGTTGTAACAGGTGTCTGTACTTCATAATTTTTTATTGCTGAATAATATTCTATTGTCTGGCCATCCCACATTTGTTTATCTGTTCATTAGCTGATGGCATTTAGGGGTTCCCAGTTTTGGAGTATTTTGAATGATGTGACTGTGAACATTGTGGGCAAGTTTTGCATGCATGTGTATTTTTATTTCTCATGGGTATACCTAGCAGTGGAATTGTTGGGTCATATGGTAACTCTATGTTTAATTTTTTGAGGAACCGCCAAACTGTTTTCCACTAGCTTGTTTTTATTTTTTTAATTTATTTTTTTCTGAGTCTTTAAAAATTGAAGTATAGCTGATTTACAACGTTGTGTTAGTTTCAGGTGTACAGCAAAGTGATTCAGTTATACATACATATATATCTATTCTTTCAGATTTTTTTCCCTTATAGGTTATTACAAAATATTGAGTAGAGTTCCCAGTGTCATACAGCAGGTCCTTGTTGGTTATCTATTTTATATACAGTAGTGTGCATATGTTGATCCCAAACTCCTAATATATCCCTCCGCCCGACTAGTTTTTTATAACAATATCAAAATGTTATGTTAACAACTACCATGATCCAGGGCAACTTTTAGTCAATTAAAAATACATGTATAACTACGTATGCACAAGTCTGTATATATCAATACACAGTTAAATTGTGGAAAGGAACAAGACATTTCTCATAGCTAAAAATTAGACTATGTAAAACAAAAACCTTTCTTTTCACATCACAAATAATTTGCACGGGCTACATTTAAACCAGCTAACAGAGGAGAGGCTTCCAATCCACAGTTAGACAGGGGCGGCCAAGTTAATGTTGTCAGAGGGGTCCTGCATTTGGCATTTCTAGACATAGACAATGGCAACACGGTTTTGATAAAGGTGTTAGGATATTAAAGAAAAGAAAATAAGAGAATCAGCAAGAGAGAAGAAGGGCGCCAAGGAAGGGCAGTGTTGATTTTCATACTGAGGGTCTCTGAGTGGCAGCTCGGCAGGACTTGGCATCAGGGAGGCACCGTTTTGTTCCTTTTTATGGCTGAGTCAGTAGGCAGCATGGGTCTGGAGCAGGCCTTGTAGACCCAGGTGTGAGCAAACCAGATGAAGCTGTTCGATTTCCCATTTGCATTTCTAGTAAGGCATTTTGCCAGCCTTTTTCCCTAACCTTTCACCATGTGTAACGGCAGGAATACCAAGACCCCTGTCCTGTTCCAGGCTCCACACGATCCCTGGGACCTCGCTCTGTATCTTGGGCCCCGCCTTCACCTGTAGAACAGGAGTAATTACCCCCCTACCCACTTCCAGGATCAGGTTTCCGGGAGGACGATGAGAGAGTAGGTGGCCCAGTACCCTGAGCTGTCAAGCTCTAAAGGAGAGGCATTAACACAGGCCAGTAGAACTGTGTTCTCGTGGTAGATGGTCTAAGGGATACTTAAAATGCTCAGAGTACTGACAGACAGTTTTGTTTGCACACCTACCTGTGACTGATGGCCAGTGCTATGTAAAGCACTTAAAAACACATTTCTAAGCTAATAGGCACAAATAAAAAGATAAAACTGGGAAGAACTGACAAATTTCCTTAGTACATCAAACTCGAGAAAGATTTCCTTGGCATATATTAGAAAAAGCATAGAGCACAGAAATTACAGAAAAACTGCACTCGCATTTTGCATGATTTCAGACTGCAGATTGGTTAGTTCTTTTCTTTCATCTCCCACACACACTTGAAGTTCACCACATGCCTAACTCTGCCTCTGGGGGCTCTCCGTGTAGTTTTGTTCACAAAAGCAGACCTGAAGGCATCTGAGGCAGCCCGATTGTGTGATTATTTTACTATATTTTATTTTTTATTGAAGTAGAGTCGATTTACAATGTTGTGTTAGTTTCAGGTGTACAGCCAAGTGATTCAGTCATATACATATATATATGCTTTTTTAGGCTCTTTTCCCTTATAGGTTATTACAAAATATTGAGTAGAGCTCCCTGTGCTATACAGCAGGTCCTTGTTGGTTATCTATTTTATATACAGTAGTGTGTATATGTTAAACCCAAACTCCCAGTTTATCCCTCTTCCTCACCTTTCCGCTTTGGTAACCATAAGTTTGTTTTCTATGTCTGTGGGTCTATTTCTGTTTTGTATATAAGTTCATTTGTATCATTTTTTTAGATTCTACATATGAGTGATATCATATGATATTTGTGTTTCTCTGTCTGACTTGCTTCACTTAGTATGATAATCTCTAGGTCCATCCACGTTGCTGCCTATGGCATTATTTCATTCTTTTTAATGGCTGAGTAGTATTCCGTTGTATATATGGACCACATCTTCTTTATCCATTCCTCTCTTGATGGACATTTAGGTTGCTTCCACGTCCTGGCTATTGTAAATAGTGCTGCAATGAACATTGGGGTGCATGTATCTTTTCAAAGTATGGGTTTCCCCAGATATTTGCCCAGGAGTGGGATTGCTGGATCATATGGTAGCTCTATTTTTAGTTTTTTGAGGAACCTCCATACTGTTCTCCATAGCGGCTGCACCAATTTACTTTCCCACCAACAGTGTAGGAGGCTTCCCTTTTCTCTACACCCTCTCCAGCATTTATTATTTGTAGTCTTTTGATGATGATTATTTTAAATAAGATATATGTAATTCATTTCCTCTGCTAACCTCTTGTGGCCCAATACCAAAATGAACTGTTTTCTTAAAACAGCTTTTACAAGTTTCATTTATAAAAAGGGAATTTGAGACAGCTACCATGAAACAGTGTCAAGGGGCAAGTTCAAAGCAGTGCTGCTTATACAACCCCACAGTGCCGTTTCTTTTTCGCTTCTACTCACTTATCAATGTCATTACAGTTTCATTAGCATTTGGCACTAAAAGTCTTCTTAAACATTTACCCTAAAAATATTACATTAAAAACTTAGAAAGATGGCTATATACTTTTCCCTGATGGAAGACTGCAGACAGAAGATAAGGCCAATGATCAGAAATTTTAGCAAGCATAGAGTGACAGAAAAAAATAATTAGCATCTTGTTGAGAACACTACATTCTACTCCTGCCTAATTTTATGAATAGCAGCCAGTGTGCCAATTAATATCCGAGCATCCATATCTTAAGATGACACAGAGCTTGGTTTTTGTTGTTTTTTCCCCACCCCCCGAGAGAAAAAGACAAGGAGTTCGGCAAGGGGCTATTTCTGGAGAAAAATGACCTGCATTGTGAACATCTTCAATCATTTGTCTCGATTCATATAACGTCCTCTTTCCTCCCTCCAAGTTCTCATTATTCAAAAATCATTTACCACTAAATTACACAAAAACAGTTTCTCCTACAGCAGAAATGAAGTGAAGCTGGGCATGAGTCAATAAACAATTATGAGGCTCTCAAATCATCAGAAAGAGGCCACCTGAGACATATGACCTGTCCTGGTCTCCAGACGCCCGGTGCCCATTGATGGGGAGCCTAGAAGGGTAATATTTTCTCTTCTCTGGAACTGAAGGCCCCTGTCATCTCAACTAAGAGAGAGTTTTTCTTTGGAAGAACAGAAACACATTAGTGTTTGGAGGACGTACTGATGATACACACAGGCATCTTTTCCCAAGAAGCAGTCTGAAGCTCTAATCATATTTTGGCAAACAGAGCCTCACGTCACTGGTGCTCTGGCCACAGGGACCGGCCGTTGTTATCCTCGTGGCGTGGCTGTATCAGGATGGCATGGTTGGGAGTGAGGCTTTGGGGCCAGCTGGGCCTCCGTGCAGAGTTGCCTCCCTACGAGCAGGGTGACTTGGGCGGATCATTGGATGTCTTGAAGCCTCAGTCTCTTCATTTATGAACTATAAGGATAGGCACTAGGGTTTTCTTTTAAAGATTTAAACAGTCTGGATACGGTACCTAGCGCACGTTATGTGGCAGACACTGCAGGGTTTCCTTACCCTTTCCTTGACAAAAGAACCCGGCAGCCGTCTGACTGCTGGTGTGGCCGGGCCAGGGGCCTAGTCCTGACGGTTTCACTGCCGTCATGGCAACCTCGTTGGCCGTCACCATGCTTGACTGATTTGGGAGCGTGAAGTCCGGTTTGGCCAGTGGGATGTAAGGGGCAGCCTTCTGGGGCTCCCAGGAGAGACTGTCCACCCTGAAAGGACAGAGTGGGGAGAGGAAATGTTCTCTCTGGTGTAGGAATTTGTCATGTGCTGACCGCCTGGGGCAGAGCTGAGGTGCCCGACCAAGGCTGAGGATGCGAGCTCTGGAGGGGATCCCCCCACCGCCGGCCATCGTGGACCAACCACGGCTGCCTCGTCCAGTCTCTGTGAATGAACAGCGAGCACGCTGTGTTTAAGCCGCTCTGGGGCAGATTTTCTGTTACTGTGGTGCCGAGTATCCGACTCCAGGAGCAGACCTGTTACTAATATGTATTCGTCAGCAAATTTGAAAGGGGGTAAATTGATATTTAATAATTCCCAGCTTAATTCCAACTAATTCTTTTTTTTAAAAAATAAATTTATTTATTTATTTATTTAATTTTTTGGGGCTATGTTGGGTCTTCGTTTCTGCGCGAGGGCTTTCTCCAGTTGCGGCGAGCGGGGGCCACTCTTCATCGCGGTGCGCGGGCCTCTCACTGTCGCGGCCTCTCTTGTTGCGGAGCACAGGCTCCAGTCGCGCAGGCTCAGCAGTTGTGGCTCACAGGCCCAGTTGCTCCGCGGCATGTGGGATCTTCCCAGACCAGGGCTCGAACCCGTGTCCCCTGCATTGGCAGGCAGATTCTCAACCACTGCGCCACCAGGGAAGCCCGGCCCAGCTACTTCTTAGCGATCTGGTTAAAATCAATCAAAGCGTCCTTCCCAGTCAGTGACAGTCCAGGGCTCTCCTTACAACTGCTGCATAACTGCGGTCTCTTCCTCACCATCCAGGCAAATGCTCCTTTGTTTCTTTTGCCCCTTCCTGAGTCTAGAGCAAGAGTTCGCAAACTATGACCCTGACCCGTAGTCTGGCCTCATGCTGGGAATGGTGTTACGCTTTTATGTGGTTGAAAAGTGTTCAAAGAAGAACAATATTTTGTGAAACGTGAGAAGTGCATGACATTCAAACGTTGGTGTCCAAAGTAAAGTTTTATTAGAACAGTCGCGGGCCACACCCCTCATTCACATGCTGGGCGGCTTGATGCAGAAGAGCAGGGTGGAGTAGCTTCGACGCGTGACCCGCAGAGCCTGAAAGGTTTGCTCTTTGGCCCTTTTGGAAGGACTTTCGCTGGTCTCTGGTCCAGAGGCAGAGACCAGCCTCTCAGTGCTCAGTTCCCTCCTGCCCAGGCTTGAATAACTGCAGCCATCACTGAAATGACTCACGCAGAGGTCACACTGCAGTCCTGCTTTTCACACAGCCCAGTTCTTTCTCTTCCTCTTTCTACCTGACCCTCTCCCTGTCTGCAGAACCCAGCAGATTTCTCTCTCATCTACTGCAGCTCAGCTTCACCCAAAACTCAGGACAACCCCAATGAGGAGACGTGGCTCTAGCTGTTAAGAGAATTGCATTTCCCATTTTACTCTACATTTTTAAAGTGACTTTTAAGCAAAAAGCAGTGTTTCATTGATGCTATATCAGTTGCTTTACTCTAATTTTTAAGATTTATTAAAATATTTGCAAAACAGTATATCCTATAACTAGAGCCCCAAATGAAATCTGTATATTAAGGTTTCCGAGATCCACGGAGCACAGCATGGGGTGGGACATGGGGGCATCTATTTTTTTTTTTTAAATAAATTTATTTATTTAATTTATTTATTTTTGGCTGTGTTGGGTCTTCGTTGCTGTGCACGGGCTTTCTCTAGTTGTGGCGAGTGGGGGCTACTCCCTGTTGCGGTGCACGGGCTTCTCATTGCAGTGGCTTCTCTTGTTGCGGAGGACGGGCTCTAGGCACGCGGGCTTCAGTAGTTGTGGCATGCGGGCTCAGTACTTGTGGCTCGCGGGCTCTAGAGCGCAGGCTCAGTAGTTGTGGCGCACGGGCTTAGTTGCTCCGCGGCATGTGGGATCTTCCCGGACCAGGGCTCGAACCCGTGTCCCCTGCATTGGCAGGCAGATTCTCAACCACTGAGCCACCAAGGAAGCCCGGGACATCTATTTTTGCATTAGAGTAAGACAGAGGATCATTCTAAATTTTAAGTAGTTGTGCCAATGGCCTTTTAAGGATAAAAAGATGACAGTTCATTAAAATCCTGATGTATCTTCATGATAGCAATGACAGAGTTCATGAATATTCGTTGACATTGTTGCAATAAAGACATCTTCACCAATACCCAAGAAAAGTGTACGCAAACCTTGCCTGAAAGATCATATAATTAATGTACATTCATGTTTACTAAATGATTACCCTCTGTTTTATAAACTGTAAAAATCACGATTCTCAGATCATTATATCAGAGGAACCAGAATGTTTCTGAAAAAACCAAACAACCAAAACAAAAAGGTGAGGTGATTGCGGCCGCGAGAGGTAATTCTTCACTTAAGGTCCCATAAGAGGTGAGCAGTGGTTGTCATCTGCCTGAGACCAGGACTCAGGTTTCCTGACCCCCATTGTACCACACCACCCCCCCAAATTTCTTTTAACTTTTCTCCTAGTAATGCATAATAAAGGCAAGTAAACAAATACATAAACAATCTCTCAGTTTCACATATTTATCCTGGTGGAGCAAAATTATCCAAAATGATAATCTCGATATGGTGCTAGAGTGCTGTAAGTGTAGAAAGTTTTCAGGAGAGATTCACCGCTGAATGGAACGGCTTGCGATGGCAGTGGTGCCCCTGGGATGCAGACAGACAGGCAAAGGGTCCCTTCCGAGCTTCTTTTGTTAAATAGCACAGGTCCAAAGGCGGTCAGCTGCACTGGACTGCAAAAACAATAATTATTTTATCTCCTAGACTATTCCACTTTTCCCATTGTCCCACCTCAACACTAATTTAAGATAACTTGATGGCATTTAAGTAGGAGAAAAGAATTTGTATGTAAATGAGGGAAAGGACAAAAATTGGCTATTAAAGTCCATTGGATTCAAGAAAGCTTCAAGTTTGGTTAGGAAACCGCGACTCTGCAAAAGTGTTTAAGAATATCTGGAGAATTTTTTTTTCTATTAAATTATTTTATTTTGAGACTTATAATGTGATTTTTATTCTAGAGTAAAATGCTCTCTGCAGCGGCTTTGTAATAAAAAAGCAACAAGGTAAAAAGTAGCCGAAACCTTTGCCTGCCTGAGCTATAGCATTACAACCATTTATATCGGGAATAGAAACATTTCTGCTAATCTGTTCTTTTTTAAAAAAAAACAACCCTGACTTTTTGACATGGTGTATATGTGTATGATGTGTGTGTGTATAAGTCCATATATGATAATAAAAATATTATTATTATAAAAGAGAAAACTATGATCTACTTCACATAAATAAGCTATTTTAGAGCTTTAAAATCATGTAAACAAATGACATGGTTAAAATACTTCGTGTTAATGGTTATTATTTGAAGGTAGTCATCGCTAATCTCTAAGAGGATGTGAGGTACCCTACAGATGTAAACGCATTGTAGAGTCAGGTATTTACGAAAGAATACAACAGAGGCCATGGGCTCAAGGTTGAAGAAATAAGAGCTATTTCCCGCCATCAAGTCAGGCCCTGGGAAGCCCACGGACCCCAGTCTCTTTTCGTAGGTGGGAACAAGAGAGCAGTGCAGCAGAAGGGACTGAGCTGTAGCTTGAACGGATCAGTTACAAACACTTGATACTGTACTTTCCCATTTTGTTTTAGGTTTTTAAACATCTAAGACTATCAAATAAATTGATCAGTACTTCTTTGGCAAAGAGAGAGAGGGAGAGTGTGGTGTGAGTGCCAGGAAATGACCATTGCATACATGTTCCAACATCGCGTGGCAAGTTGAGAGACATTTAATAAGATTAAAAAGAAATAGAATTTAACTCTGGTAACTGCTTTTTGTAGTGCTGCTATTGTCAATTGGCTTTGACCTCGATTTAAGGGCAAATTGTCTAGGGAAAAAAAGACTTCTGAATTTGTGCACTGGAGCTTTGATGTTGATATCTCAGTGGGATATAAGATGCATATGCTCCTTGAAATCATTTTGCTTTATTCAATACATTGTACCAATTTTGTATAAATTCTAGACTTCTTTGACTTCTTAGATCTTGTGTATATTCTCACATTCCATTGAGTTCTTATGATTCCAGTGTTGCCCCATTCTCTAGAAGGTGACTGTGAATCTCAAGAGTAATGATTAGGTAAATTATATTTTTAACAAAATTGAAGAACATGGTACATTATTTTTTGTTGTGGAGGGTGTTATTGATATGTCTGCAATATCAGAAACGGTGGTAGGAAAAAGAAGAGGGGTTCTTAACTTGCGTGCGTGCGTGTGTGTGTTCTATGGACACTGTGAGAAGCAGAACAGTGGCCCCCCACAGATACCCACGTCCTAATCCCTGGGACCTGTGAAAAATGTTACCTTGCGTGGCAAAGGGGACTCTGCAGCTGCAGTTAACATTACCCTGGGTTATCTGGGTGAGCCCGGTATAATCGCAAGTTTCCTTGTAAGTGAGAGACAGGGGCTGGATGGTGAGAGAAGGAGGTAGAATGATGCAGATACTGGAGTGATGTGATCGCTGACTTGAGCCGAGAAACGTGGTCGTCTCCGGAGCTGGAAACAGATTCTCCCCTGCAGGAAGGGGCGGAGCCCTGCTGACACCTTGATTTTAGCTTCATGATACCCATTTTTGGACTTCTGATCTCCCAATCTGTAAAATAATAAGCCTGTGTTGTTGTAAGCCTCTAAATTTGTGGTAATTTTAACAGCAGCAGTAGGGAATTAGCACAGACACCTGTGAGCAATCTGGTGAAACCTATGAATCTCTTTATGGGTTTTTGATAGAGTGATGTGCGTGCCTTTGTATTCATGTGTTAATTGACAGGACAAACCACTTAAAATAGAGACAAGTTAAAATTCAATGTCATCTTTTCCATGTTTATCAGGGTGAAAGCTCACTGCTTATGGACTGTAAACTATTCACGTTTCACAAGTTGTACTGTCCTACAGAGGATTAAGAATGGAAATTTGAACTGTCCAGATTTGTGACACTTTTAAGTTTTCATCTTCTTCTGACTTTGGTCAACAAACTATTGTAGATGTGGAACACTGGAGAACAAAGTCATTTTCTGAGCATCAATTTGCATGTATGTGATTTCACTATTAACTGCATAACTATGGGATGAGGGGTGATCCAATAGCTGGCGAACAGGAGAATTGGATGCAGTCTGGAAGTGGGTTTAATAACCACCAAGATTTCAAATTAGGCATGAGCATAAATAATATTTGAGTTACGTGTGACAACTGTAGCGTGATGTGGACATGCCTGTGCTATTTGTGACAAAATGACACAGACACCACTAACACTTCTTTTCTACATTGACAATTGAATGCGATACTAAATTCACTGAAAGGCATTTAAAATGATAAAGAGGCATTTCTTTCCAGTCCAAGTTCATGGACTCTCTTCCCAGGTTACGGACCACCAGAGCAGAACCAGAACAATGAGTGGTTTTATAGATTGTAGCTAGTCATCTTCCTCGTTTTCACTCTGATTTTTAGGGGAAGGACTATCTTGTTTATGGAGATAAATGACATTAAAATACACAAAACAAATGGAGCACAGACGGGTCGGCCAGTCTGCTGATGTCTCCTGCGGCGCTGAGGGTGGAACTTTGAGTGGACGTGGTTAAGCAGTCTGAGTTCTCTTCCTCTTTATTTGCCTTCTTTTTCTTCCTTAATCACAGTGCTTCTTTCCTTAGGGAGGCAGGTAATTCTTTGTTTATTCTTTGATAACGAGAAAATTATGTTCTATGTCATAAGAAAGAAGTCAGATGGGAGACAGAGTATGGAGGTTAGATCAGATCATTTGCGCGTTGATATCTGTTAATATGTCACGTGGAAGTTAAGGGGAAAATGATATTCAGGTGCCTATATTGTCATTTCCTCGGGGGAAGTCATAGAATCTGTTTTAGCATGAATATCCCGATGCCTCAAACCAATGCAACATCTGTTACTTAAAGAAATCTGCTGCAGTCAGGAGTGGGTTGTGTGGTCCAGTAGACCTTCTACCACTTTCGTGGTTCAGCCTGCCGCAGAGAATACACTGGGTGCTCTCCAAACACCCACATGGGTGCCCACTGATTTACAGAGCAAAGTGCCCAGGCTCCAAAATTCAGAGAAGCAAAATGGACTTGTTTCCCACAACCCTTTGTAGATTTAACGTTGCTCATTTTTCATTAAAAAAACCCCTCTTCTCTGTATAAAAATAGTGCTCTTATTTAACTCGCTGTCCTGAAGACAAATTGAGCCAGTCGACAGGATAGTAAAGCAGACCGCTGTTCAAACGTAGTCCGTAAAAGGTCCAGCTACGTTGGCATTTTGCAGGGTTTGCATGAAAGCAAGAGAAATGACAACTTGCTGAAGCGCAAACCAGGCAAAACAGACATCCAAGTTCAAGAGAAAGTTGAATCTGGAAGCAAGGTCTGAGCTTTTTCAAGATGACAAGTCAAATTGCCCCTGGATCCTGCTGTGACTCAGTGGAGTTGATCCTATTTCTCAGCCACGTGGGTCCAAGGTGAGTCTGATGGGGTTTTAGGAAGGCCCCAAGGTGTACTATGTCACGGTTAGATGCCGCCCGTTACAGTGGAAGTCGCTGGTCATAGCACAGACTTCGGATTAATTTTTAGGGTAAGAAACGCATCAGAAATAGCTAACTGAGACTTTTAGAAAACCGAGGTGAAGAATGTCTTATGTGATTTAAGACTGAAAGGCGGAAGTAATATTCACCATCGAGGGACTATTCCATTTCAAATAACTGATTTTGGACTTGTAGTCTTAGATTTAATAGATTTTCGTATTTCTCTCCTCCCTCACTCACCAGACACACTCGTTTGTAGCTGTGTGTGTGCGCTTGTGTGTTGGAGCTCAAGGAAAGAAGACGTGGATTCATGAACATGAATTTCAGATGAACCGGGGCTCCTAGGTGTACGAAGGACCTACCTTCGTATTGGTCGGCTTGGAGGGTTTTGCAGTTAGTTATCTACCAGAGCTCTTGGTGGAGGCCATGAAGCCAGGCCAGAGCTCTGTATGCCTCAGGCTGAGTCCTCGAGGAATCATTCGGAACTCAAAGCCCAGACATTCCTTGACCTTCACACACACACACACACACACACACACACACACACACACACACACACACACACACACACTACTGATGGCTGTTCATAGTGGCTCTAGTCGTGACAGGGACTTGGGAATTCACAGTCACGGACACGTGCCCCGGCTGTGCAGATGCACACTGTGAGCTGCCCTGCGGGTCTCAGACACGATGCCAGCACCGAGAACGGGGTGGGGAGGGCAGAGGTTAGGAGGTAACGTACCTGTGTTCAGGCTCCAGGAGAAAGAGGAGAAAGAGGCGGGAGATTTCTTGGTTAAAAAGAAGAAAGCCGTGATTTTCATTTTGATGTGGCTCTTTGACTAGGCAGTGTCAACATGAGTGCCTCGGACTGGTTATGTTAAAATGTCCAGCTTTGTCCCTTTTGCTGCTTTTGCGACTTTCCAGTCCTTTCTTGGGTCTTTCGGCTGAGGAATCGAATCTTTAATGCTATCTTTTAAAATCTTGTTTAAGCGCTTAATATTCGGCAGATAAATCGTGAACATCTACCTTGGGTATGAACAGCGTGATAAATATGTTTCCTGCCCGTAAGGAGCCTGAGTTGCAGCTGCAGCTGTAACTAGACAATCTGATCCTGCTTCACCCCATGAGACGCTGGAGGCCTCATTTTTAAAGGAGAAGGGAACTAACGTTTACTGAATTCTGATTCACGGTGTAATACTTAATCCTTGAACGAATCAGATTTTTAGACAGATGCAGGGTTGAAGACTTCACTGCTTTCTAGATGGATGTCGGTCAAAATACTTAACTTCCCTAAGTACCAGTCTCCCCTGTCTAATAGATTAGTGAAATTAATAATGGCTACTGCACAGGGTGAACATGAAATAAAGTGATTTAAAATATTGAGCATTCTGTCAGAATTCAGTACATGCTTCCTCTCTTACATTCTCCCCATTTTACACCAACATTAAGGCCCTTGTCCATCCTTCCCACACGGCTCTCAGGGACAGAGCTCCCATGACGCAGGTATCGTTGGCAACACTGCAAAGAATCGAGTGGGAATAAAAGTTCATCATCAGTGACCAGGTCTTTCCTTCCCCCCATCAGTGCTCCGGGACACACAGCTCCTGCTGTATCAGGCGTGAGATGATTTAGCTGTTAGTCCTGGGCTACTAACATCCGCAGGGGTGTTTAATGGCATGATGTGGGTGGGACATCACTCTGTGGGAACAGGGAGCTCCTTTTCATCTGCTTTCTGAAATAAAAGTTAAATTTCCTTCCTCTCTTCCCTTTAGACAGCCAAGAATGCTGATTTCACCAATAAAATAGCTAATAATCAGAGCTCAAAAGCAGACATGTCAGAGCTTCCAGACTTAGCAGGAAAAGAAGAACCTAGAATGTTCAGAGGACGCTTCTGGCTGCCTGGAACCAACCCTGTAGACCCCGAGGGAGGAGGATTTCATGGCAGCCACGCTCAGTGTCAGAATTTATTGCGTATCTGTGTGCTCAGTAAAATTTATTTCAAAAAGCATATTTAAACACTCTTCTAAAAGAATCCATGTCTGTGATGAAAAACTCATGCTGTAGACTTAAGCTTCCTTAACCCTGTTGCTATTCCTGACAACGCACACTTCTGCTCATGGCTTTCAGATCTTTGCGATGACATTTGTCTCTTTAAATAATAGGCATTTGCTTTTATTTGTTGTTTCAACACCCCTAATGGCATCTTTTAACACCCATCTTATAAATGGGTGTGTTTCTGTTGTTATCCTGATTCTTGCCCTTCTTTTCCTCTTCTGCCTTTTTCATCCGTGCTTTTGCTTTTTTTTTTTTAACATCTTTATTGGAGTATAATTGCTTTACAATAGTGTGTTAGTTTCTGCTTTATAAGAAAGTGAATCACTTATACATATACATATGTTCCCATATCTCTTCCCTCTTGCGTCTCCCTCCCTCCCACCCTCCCTATCCCACCCCTCTAGGTGGTCACGAACCACCAAGCTGACCTCCCTGTGCTATGCGGCTGCTTCCCACTAGCTATCTACTTTATGTTTGCTAGTGTATATATGTCCATGCCACTCTCTCACTTTGTCGCAGCTTACCCTTCCCCCTCCCCGTGTCCTCAAGTCCATTCTCTAGTAGGCCTGTGTCTTTATTCCCGTCTTACCTCTAGGTTCTTCATGACCTTTTTTTTTTTTTCTTAGATTCCATATATATGTGTTAGCATATGGTATTTGTTTTTCTCTTTCTGACTTACTTCACTCTGTATGACAGACTCTAGGTCCATCCACCTCACTACAAATAACTCAATTTCATTTCTTTTTATGGCTGAGTAGTATTCCATTGTGTATATGTGCCACATCTTTATCCATTCATCTGTTGATGGACACTTAGGTAGCGTCCATGTCCTGGCTATTGTAAATAGAGCTGCAGTGAACATTGTGGTACATGAC
Organism: Balaenoptera musculus; assembly: GCF_009873245.2. Lineage (NCBI taxonomy): Eukaryota > Metazoa > Chordata > Mammalia > Artiodactyla > Balaenopteridae > Balaenoptera > Balaenoptera musculus. The sequence goes on from NC_045790.1 coordinate 2,977,303, forward strand.
ACATTTGAATTATGGTTTTCTCAGGGTATATGCCCAGTAGTGGGATTACTGGGTTGTATGGTGATCCTTTTGACCCATCTCCTAGAGAAATGGAAATAAAAACAAAAATAAACAAATGGGACCTAATGAAACTTAAAAACTTTTGCACAGCAAAGGAAACCATAAACAAGACCAAAAGACAACCCTCAGAATGGGAGAAAATATTTGCAAATGAAGCAACTGACAAAGGATTAATCTCCAAAATTTACAAGCAGCTTATGCAGCTCAATAACAAAGAAACAAACAACCCAATCCAAAAATGGGCAGAAGACCTAAATAGACATTTCTCCAAAGAAGATATACAGATTGCCAACAAACACATGAAAGAATGCTCAACATCATTAATCATTAGAGAAATGCAAATCAAAACTACAATGAGATATCATCTCACACCGGTCAGAATGGCCATCATCAAAAAATCTAGAAACAATAAATGCTGGAGAGGGTGTGGAGAAAAGGGAACCCTCTTGCACTGTTGGTGGGAATGCAAATTGATACAGCCACTATGGAGAACAGTATGGAGGTTCCTTAAAAAACTAAAAAGAGGATTACCATACATGTTTTTGCTTTTTGATTGCTTAGGTCGACCTCAGGTGGAAAAGGGAAGTGGAGGAGGAGGCCTTCAGGTACGGGGGTCACACAGGTTTCTAAACACAGCATGCTTTCTCTCGCATTTCCGTCTTTGTCTGTCTCACAGCTGTCACACTTTGCTGTGTGTGCACAGAATTACCTGCAGTGGTTCTTCAATCTGCAGTTTCTAGCATTCAGACCCTAGAAAATTCTGGTGTGTGTCTTTGGGCTAAGCCTGGAAATCTGCGTATTTACCAGGCACCGCAGATTGTTCTGGAGCAGGTGGCCCGCACAGTACACTGCACAAAACAGCAAATCTTCTTCCCGTGGGTGAAGAATAATGACGCTCCTCTCGGCCCAATAGCAGGAGATGCCATTCCATCTGTGAGCCACATGCCTCCGGAATCTAGTGGATCCCGAATCTAGTGGATCCTGAATCTAGTGGATCCCAAATCTAGTGGATCCTGACTCTAGTGGAATGGTCGGCTTCCAGGCTAGAGACTGCACACATGCACACAGCTCTGGAGTTGTTAGAGATAAGTGGAACCCCATAGATGGAATCTAGGAAATACATTTGTAATGATGAATAATTTCACCCCTCATGCACAAGCTTATGCCTTGGGTTAACAGAAAGCATCAAGCTGTCGTGCACCTCGAAGGAGATCTTTCAGCGAGAACCAACTGCTTTAGGGTGTGGTTCACCGAGTCTTTGTAGGGATACCTGGTGCTGCTTCCCAGGAAGACTGCTGACCTGATACGTTTACTGAACCCTAAAAAAGAAATTGAGGATATTTTCCCTCGAACGGAAGAGAGGAGGGAGCTAGCCCATAGTGTTCTAGATCCATATTTCTAATATACTAGGAGGGATGTCGCTGGGATTTTCCTTTAATGTTGATGTCATGGCAGAAACCTTAGATGCCCGTCCATCTCTGCCTTTGGATGGGTGAGGGGCACATACTGTAGGAAACCCTGCTTCCTTTGCATCTAACTTCAGGGATAAATTACAGGACGTAACAGACACGTCCCTGCTGCTTTTGAGTCAGAAGAGCAGAGCCCCTCTGAATGCTCTGAATTCAGGCATCTTGCCCAAATGCAAAGCTGTTGGGGGAGTGAAGGTCCAGGAGAGGGCGCTGCAGGATCAGAGAAAGAACACCCAGCAGTCTGTGAAGTACAGGTGTGAGCGGGAAACGGGCAGGGGTGTCTAGGACTCTGAAGGCAAGAGAGCAAGGAGCCGACCAGGTGGATCGGGTGCCAATGGTGGGCAAGCACGCATGAACGACCAGAAGCGAGTCTCCCAGGGGAGAGAGCTGTTCTCGAGCCACCTTAAGTCCTGTTTCAAGAGGACTCTGCAGCAGGGCGCGAGCTCCGGGGTCTACAGGGACAGAAGGACCCCCGTGCGTGCCGGAGGAGAATTTACTGCTGCTGCCTCTGTGAGGGGGACCAGTTGTCCCCAGGCTGGAGCGAAGCCCATGCATGCCGTGCGAGGACAGGAGCCAGCTGTGGCCACCCGCCCGTGGGAGATAAGGTCACCCCCCCACCTGCCGGGAGAAACCAGCCCCGATGACACTCGTTCTGCTCTTGACGTTTCTTTCTGCCTCTGCTCCAAACCTGCCCAAATCAGAGTTAGAAAATCAGTGGGCGGAGAGGCAGGGAGGTGGGGAAATAGAACAGACATTGAATATAGCCCCATGAGAGCCTCCTAAGCTTGTCTCACCCAGGAGAGGCAACAGCTTTTAACATTAAATAAAGTCAAGCTTTTAGAAAATCCCACCAGTCTGGATCTATTTATGACTATTCTTATGCTGGAAAGTGAATGGAGGTCATCTTACTATCTAACGGTGCTGAAGAGATTATGGACTTTCTCAGAGATTTCAGGCAGGGTTAGGTAAAGACCTAGGCTCACAGAGGAAGTTTAAAGGTCAGCACTGCATAGAATGAAGTTATTTCCTGATTGAGCCATATGAGTCTTGAATGTTCAGCTTAACGGTGTTACCTGCCTTGGTTAAAAAAACAAATCAAGCCACACAAAGTAGGTAAAAGCAGTTTATCCTTTTTTTTTGGTTATATGAATATATGTTTCCTTTTTTTTCAAAACAAACAACTTTTTATTGAAGTGTAGTTGATTTGCAATGTTATGTTAGTTTCTGGTGTACAGCAAAGTGATTCAGTTTTATATCTTTCTATATATGTACATACTCTTTTTCAGATTCTTTTCCATTATAGGTTATTACAAGATTTTGAATATAGTTCCCTGTGCTACACAGTAGGTCCTTGTTGTTTACCTATTTTATATATAGTAATGTGTATCTGTTAATCCCAAACTCCTAATTTATCCCTCCCCCCCTTTTCCCCTTTGGTAACCCTAAGTTTGTTTTCTCTGTCTGTGAGTCTATTTCTGTTTTGTAAGTAAGTTCACTTGTATCATTTTTTTTCTTCTTTTTAGATTCCACATATAAGTGATATCACATGATATTTGTCTTTCTCTGTCTGGTTTACTTCACTTAGTATGATCATCTCTAGGTCCATCCATGTTGCTGCAAATGGCAATATTTCATTCTTTTTATGGCTGAGTAATATTCCATTGTATATATGGACCACATCTTCTTTATCCATTCATCTGTCAGTGGACACTTAGGTTGCTTCCATGTCTTGGCTATTGTAAATAGTGCTGCTGTGAACATAGGGGCGCACATATCTTTTCAAATTAGTGTTTTCATCTCTTCTGGATATATGCCCAGGAATGGGATTGCAGGATCATATGGTAACTCTATTTTTAGTTTTTTAAGGAACCTCCATATTGTTCTCCATAGTGGCTGCACCAATTTACATTCCCACCAACAGTGCAGGAGGGTTCCCTTTTCTCCACACCCTCTCCAGCATTTATTGTTTGTAGATATTTTGATGATGGCCATTCTGACCAGTGTGAGGTGATACCTCATTGTTGTTTTGATTTGCATTTCTCTGATAATTAGTGATGTTGAGCATCTTTTCATGGGCTTATTGGCCATGTGTGTGTCTTCTTTGGAAGATGACCTAAATGTCTGTTTAGGTCTTCTGTCCGTTTTTTGATGGGCTTGTTTGTTTCTTGATACTGAGCTGTAGAACCAGCTTATCTTGACTCTATTTACTTTAACGACAAGGAGAAGAAAGGGCTTAGCATTTGGAAGATTCTGCCGAAGTAAGTAAATGCAGTTGTGTGTAGTTTAGAAGTGTAAGACGAAATTGAGTTTTGCTGCAGAAGAAAAAACTTGCTCAATGCACTGGGGCTGCTGCCACACCTTCAGTCACATCTCTGCAGTTTTCAGAAGGTGACTTTAGCATCCTTTGAGGCTTGGCTAGGGCAGGAGCTAAGCATATGACACGAAACTTTTACTGCTTGGCGGTTTCAAAGAGCCTACTGTTTTGTTGTCTTCTGCTTTCCCCAGCCTGTAAAATTCACGCAGTTGAGTTGAAATGTGTGTTTTCTACTCAAGAATGTAGAAAATGAAATCACAGGGTAATGCCGTCAATCTAAATTATTTAAATGCCAGTCTCCTTTTGCTTGAATTTATTATAAAGTTCTATATGCCGGTGAATCCTTTAATATGGAGTTGGAAAGGATATGGCTTATTCAAAATCAATAAAAATCTTAGACATAAAAATATAAATGATGGGCTTCCCTGGTGGCGCAGTGGTTGAGAGTCTGCCTGCCAATGCAGGGGACGCGGGTTAGAGCCCTGGTCTGGGAAGATCCCACATGCCGCGGAGCAACTGGACCCGTGAGCCACAATTACTGAGCCTGCACGTCTGGAGCCTGTGCTCCACAACAAGAGAGGCCGCGATAGTGAGAGGCCCGCGCACCGCGATGAAGAGTGGCCCCCGCTCGCCGCAACTAGAGAAAGCCCTTGCACAGAAACGAAGACCCAACACAGCCATAAATATAAATAAATAAATAAAAAATTAAAAAAATATATATATATAAATGAAAAGAAACTGGAATATAACTTTAAAAGAATCCGAATCTCTGCTTTATCCTTGGAAACCACAATCTTCCAAATACTCTTTAGGAAAAGATTGATTCTTACTTCTGTCACTACCATCATTTTTATTAAGTGTTATGTTTTGGAATACAAAGCCATGCTGAGGATGAAGCATTTTGTTGAGCTAACATTGCACGGTTCTCATGAGCGCTGGTTTCTATCCTTGCACCGTGTAATCTCTCCAGGAGTGGATCAGAAGTGACCACCCGAAGAAAATCCTGTCTTCCTAGTGGTTCACTGAGAGTCACATGCGGGGGTGGGGTGGGTGCTTTCAGGGTTAACATACTGGCTGAGCTTCCTGTGGTGTCTACGGCCTGCAGTTTACCTTTAGCCCAAATCAAGGAGTTTACTAGGCTCTCGCCCCAGACTATAAACCCAAATTGCCCTATTCTAACCTTTTAAAAAATGCTCCATTTGAAAGAAACATGATTAGAAAAGACCATCCCAGGGCAATAATTGGCATTGACTTCTCAGCAGGCTTGAAGCTGTGTCCTTGAGTCAGACTCTATGGCTGAAAAGCAATGTATTTGGCCATCAGTTTGTCCTTTCCAGATGTGCTGCGGTGTTATGGGCCGTTCTCAGGTTTTATGGAGGTTGCAACAAGTAAGAGGCTTATGAAATTTGCCTCTTCATTGACTCTGACACCGCCTATTCCATTATTTAATGTGCCCTATATAAATCCCCATATGAGACAGTGTTTTAGAATTTAGTTCCAGGAAAACAAAGAAACAAACAAACAAAAAAACTTGTCTCCCCTGAGGTACTCACAGCTAAACTTCTTTCTGATCCTAGGACCTTACTATGCGTTATCTGCTTACATTTTATTTTTATGGTTCTGAAATACGACTGCAATTTGTTAACCTTTGAGACCTATATTTTGTATATTGTTTCAAATTATTTTTGAGAAGGGGTAGAAGTTAACAAATTGAACAAATTAATAATCCTCTGTGATTTGCCTTTTTTTTTTTTTTTGTAGTCTTAGAAAATTACCTTTTAGGAATGTTCTACTCACCAAGTTCTTTTAAAAGTGTAACATCAAAAAATTCTTATTTTAACGTAGCGGTAACATTACCTGTGGCATGATGCTACTGTGGTGCTCACAAGAGATAACGTGTAAAACACTTAAAACAGAACCTGAAACTACCTCCCCAGCTGGAAACAATGGTTGAATATAACTTTCATTCATTTATGCTCTATAACATAACAATGCACCTTGCCCAAAGAGCCTGTTTATTTTCTTTATTTACTGCAATGTTGCTATTATTATGTATATTATTATATCAAAAGTCAAGCCTTCCAGATACAATAAGTATACATCTTCCCAGTAAAAAATAAAGTGAGTGGTTGATTTACTGATTTTTAAAGACATATCCCCCGACTCATTCATTTTTTAGACTTTTTCAAAGAAGCAATAAACAGCATCTAGTCTTTGTTTTTCTGATATGGTATTTTCTTCGTTTCATAATCAATTGCATTTTTGTTAGCTTTTTGAAAGCAATTCTTACTTTGGTCTCTAAGTTCTTTTGTTGCTATAATATTCCACCTTTCTCGTAAAAGATCTCCAAAGGGCATAGAAGCCCTCTATCTCAACTATGTAATGGAACACACATAACCATCGTCAGATTATTGCTGAAATAGTTTCTAAGACAACTATTTTCTGGAAAGTTAATTTAAGTAACCGTATATTTGTGAAATATTAGAATAAAAACTTCCATAGTTAAACTTGTCTTTTATAATATAGTAATTCTTATTTTTCAAATCTGTTGATTAAAAAAATACCTCCTGGAAAAATTTGCCTGTTAGAAAGATGTGCATTTCATTATTAAGAAAAATTTAAAACCACGTGGTTTAATGTTGGCCTCAGAGAATTACCTGGACTGGTTTATCAGTGAGTTCTTAAGCTCATACTTCCATAAGTTAACAGTTTCAGTCTACTGCTCCTTCATGGTTTCTTTGAGTTCTTAGAAACTTAATGACTGTATGTATCAACCAGTCGAAACAAACAATATTTATTATAATGGCCACTAGACTCATGTAGTATCTAAGCTCTCACCAGGTACCATTATTGGTCTTAGCAATGACGAAAAATAGAGAAACAATGAACAGTTTTCCTGCCTGCCTGCCTTTCAATCTTTCTTCCCTCCTTTCTCACAAAATGAAAGCCTCTGGGTTAGTGGTTTTTTTTTTTTTTTTTTTTTTTTAACTTACATACAGACCAAGTAAATGGGGTCTTCCAGTCTCCATTTCCAGCTAGGTTACTGGTTACTTTTTTTTTTTTTTTTTAATTCTCCTGGAATAGTGTGTGTCTATGTTTGTATAATCAATGAAGCCTTTATTTCTGCCAATAATTCATTTAGCTCTATTGATTTTCTTTTATCCCTTTATCATGGCCAAGTTCAAGTTTAAATTCTAGATTCCTAAAATAATTAATAATCCAGAAAGAACTTGTTTCACTGTTGTTTGCTTTTTAAACCCAACCTGTAGCAAATGGCTGTAAAACATCCTGCAATTTGGGTCAGGATCAGAAGCATTGACAGAGCCGGGACTTGGTTACAAAGTTCAAGTTGGTGGCAGGAGTGGTTAAGGACCCACCATCCTGGGCTCTGCTTTGGGTAAGTCCTGGTAAAGGGAAATGTGAATTCAGAGTATGGATGTATTCATGAAACCAATATTGACTGGGTCCTAATAAGTGCTAGGCATTTTTTTTCTACTGGGGATAAATAAGTGAATAAATTCTTGTCCCCTGTGAATGAAAAATACTGACGGCCATATCAGTAAACAAAGGATGTTGCAGCCGTCAAGCCATCACATTGTAGCCGCCCTGACAGTGAGCCTGAGGGAACTCAGGATGGAGACAGGATGCCCGCCATCAAGCCCTCAGCCACTGCAGCCCCCCAACGGTGCACCCTGCAGGGACTCAGGATGGAAAAGTACAGGACACTGGCCCCAGAGAGCTGAGGTGCACATCAAAGGAATGATTCCAGTGAGTCCAGACTCTTACATCTTCCCATACATAGAAAAGCGCTAAATTCCTTAACTTGAGATGTCTTGTTTTCTTTAATTAACAGTAATATTTTGATGTTCCGACCATGAGGTATTTGTTGCAAAACCTCCTATATATCCTCACCTCCTCCCTGACCTCTTCAGATCAGTCCCTTGGAGCTGTCTGAGAGGCTGTGTCCTGGGCTTAAGTCCTCAGTTTTGTCCACCAAATAACACATAACTCTCAACTGCTAGGTTGTGCATTTTTTCAGCTGACACCCCATAGATGTGACAAAGGAGTTCTAGATTTGGTATAATTATTGAAGCCATGTTTCAATATGTATTTGATTTTTCTAACATATAAGATATCAAATTGCCAAGGAATTCCTTTTCTAAGGGCTTGGATAAGCACTATTTTTTAAGAGAAAATAAAAAATACATATTCTATTTATTTTACCAATTTCAGTTAGAATGGTAGAAAAGTAAAGTTGAAAAATTATTTATTTAGGTTCTATGATAAATGGTTATTTTTTTAAACAGCTGATATGTGTCTTCACATGTAAAATATATAACTTAAAAAGAAGTTTCATTACATTCATTTCATTCAGTCTATAGAGGTAAAACTAAACAAGGGGAACTATTGATAGTTTAAAAATGTTATTAGCTTTTCCAGCATTTTTTTGAAAGTTTATGAGAACTGAGGACGGGGGAGTCTCACAGCGTCCCCAATATTTGTAAAAACAAAACAAGCCAAACAACAACAAAAAAACCAACCTGTGAAATTACATTCCTAAGCGAGGACTTAGATATGGGAGAGCTCTGTTTCCCCAGAGAGAAGGTGCCACATCATCTAAAGCAGCTATGTTCCCATGAGTCACACTGCCCCTGGTGCTGTCTTTGTCATGATTTCCCCCCAAAATGGTACAGCTTAACAAAGAAGATTAAACCTCCATCCCTTAGGTGGCTTATTGACAGGTCTTTGAAAGATCAACACAGGAAGCAAACGCAGCACAGTAAGTGCCCTACAGCAAATGAGTTCCGTTCTGAGAGCACGTTCATAAGTCCGATTTCTTCGTAAGTCCAACAAAGTTAGCCTAGGTGCCCCACTGACACAATCATCTATACAGTATGTACTGTCATAGGTTTATAATACTCTTCACACAAAGAATACATACAAAACAAACAAACACAAAAAATAAACGTTTTTCATGTTACACTACCTTGAAAAGTACAGTAGTCCAGTACAACAGCTGGCATCCAGGGGCTGGCATCGAGTGAACAGGCAAGAAGAACTACTGACTGGAGGGGGGAGGGGAGGTGGGAGATGGCAGAGCTGAAGGATGGTCAGCAATAGGAGACGGAGGGCAAGCTGCAGATTCACTCCCGCCTGAACACACGTTCACATCTTTGAAAGTTTGCAACTTGAAGGTTCGTACGTAGGGGACTTACCATATCCTTAATTTTTAACTTAGAGAGTTAAGGAAGGAAGGAAAGTATTTGCCGAGAGGTAAATAGCAACGACTTGTTGAAAAAATGTGATGCTGTGGCCGCTGTAGGAGCTGCTGAAATCACCTGACAGAAGAGAAAAAGGGAAGAATCTGGTAGAAGCTGGGGAATTTCCAGGAGTAGTGAGGTTTCTAGTTTAGGTCAGTGGCCGAGGGAGCTCCCTCCGGGGTGGCAGAGTCCTGGGAGTAGCCTGAAGCCTGGAGGGCTGCCCTGGGAGCCGGGGATCCAATTGGTGTCCAGAATGTGTCTGCCGGCCGTGTCACCCTAACTCACTCTTGTTAAAAATGCTCATCTCCGTGTGCCTGGGGATGTTTTTCCTTAAGGGAACATACTCTTGATTTTAAAATGGGATTAATTTTTATACTAGAATTCAATTTATTCAAATTTAAAGTCAACTTTGCTTGAAAATCTTAAATCAGTGTCATTATTAAGCAAAGCCATGTGAAATGCGTGTGGTCTGCGTGTATGTTCTAGGGCGGGGTGAGGGATGCAAGTGACTTCACAGATGTTTGAGCTGATCGAGGACCTTTGTGTATTTTGCTTTATTTCTTTTTCTCCGACTTTTGATGCTTAAAAATTCTCATTAGTTTAAAGGAAGGTTGACGCCATCACGGCGACTGAAGCATGGTCCATGAATCTAAGGAAATGTTCAGTATTTTATAGCCAGGAAAATAGGTTCTGTATCTTGACCTTTCTGTGAAGCTTTTCTTTTCAGAATGTATTACCTTGCAAAGTACACAGGGAACGGAGCCAGCTTGTGACCTTTTGCTAACATGTCATTCTGAGAAATGGGAAAAAGGTGTTGCATAGATCAGGAATTTTATTACCAAAACGATGAGGGGTCACTTGCAAGTTCCACCTTTCTTGGGAAGGCAGCTAGCCATGCAATTTCTGCAACAGAGGCTGTTCTCTTTGGAGAACGCTGGGGCCAATGTCATCCCAAAGAAGTGAAGTGGGAAGTAATTGATCGCAGAGGGTGAATGAAAGATGGAGAAGGGGGTGAGGAGACCTTTGGCATGTTGCTGTCGGGAACATCCGTGGAGGTGGTTGTTATTAGTTACCCCAGTTTGCTGAACATGAGTGGGCTCCATTGATGCTACGTGACAATTCCCCTGGCGGATTAAGAGCTATGACTGGGGAGGAATAGAGCTTGACGGGGATACGGTGCAATTACATATGCACCAGGCTGTGATGCCCAGTGGTTTGTGCCCACAGCTGGTCCTGTGGGCACCACCTTCAAAACATGCAGGACCCAGCGGTGCCTCACCACGAGCCCCGCTGTCACCGGGAGCAAGCCACAGCCCCTGGCCACTTTGATTATGGCAAACCCGTAGCTGTGTCCCTGCTCCTGCCCTCACCCCCCCCAACCCCGCAACGGTGAGAGAAATCCCATTAATACAAAGTCAGATTATGCCATTTCTCTGCTCAAACCCTGCACTGGCTCCCAGGAGACTCAGAGTAAAAGCCAGTCCCACTGGGACCTACGCAGCCCACCGGCTCTGGCCCTGGTGGCCCTGGACCTCACTGCCACTGCCTCTCCCGTTCACCTGCTCTGGCCACGCGGGCTCTGCCCAGGTGCTCGCTCCAGATCCTTCCCTCTGCCTTTATCTCTTGTTGGATCCACCGCCATGGGTTTGAACGTTCCTTTCCCAGGGAGGCCTTTCCTAACTGCCGACACAAAGGAGCGGCTCTCTTCACCCGACACCCTGCTTCTCCCCATCTGACGCCCACGTGTTTACTTGTTCATGTGTGCCTGTCCGTTCCCTCCACTGTACCATGGGCCCCTCAGAGCTCTGTTTCCTCAGCACGTGGAACATCGCACAGAGTAGCTCAGTAAATATTTGAGTGAATAAATGAATATGAAAACCAGCAAAATAGTTTCATTTTGAACAAATGCTTGTTACGGAATCATAGTGTTTTAAAGCAACTTGCTCAGTACTTGGAGGACAGAACGCTCCAGGAAGGCAAATTTTTCACAGACTCAGAGAGTGGCCAGGACTCGGCACCGTCCTATTAACAGAGGATTGGCATGTTTCCTACAGCAGGCGTGGGAGGAACGGATGACTTCCGGGCAATGATGGGATACCTTCTGCTTTGTGAGGAAAACTAACCATTTAGTGAATAATAGAAAAATATTTTCCTCATATAACAGGATATTATACATTTTTCCCTCCAGTTTTATTAAGATATAATTGACATACAGTACTGTGTAAGTTTAAGGTATACAGAGAAATGACTTATATACAATAGTGATATGATTATCACAGTAAGTTTAGTTAACATCCATTATCTCGTATATAGTGAAAGAAAAAGGAAAAAATTTTTTTATCTTGTGATGAGAACTTTTTGAATCTACTCTCTTAACAGTTTTCAAATATACAATACAACAGTGTTCACTGTAGTCGTCATGTTGTATGTTATGTCCTCAGTACTTACTTATTTTATAATATTTATTTTCTATGACTTTGGTGTTTTTTTTTTTATTCCACATATAAGGGACATCATACAGTATTTGTCTTTCTCTGTCTGACTTAATTCACTTATCATGATGCCTTCAAGGTCCATGCATGCTGTCACATACGGCAGGATTTTCTTCTTTCTTATGGCCGAGTAATATTGTACATGTCTATCTCTGTATCTTTATCATCTATATCTATAGATGTCTCACTGCATCTTTATCCATTCATCCATCTATGTTTGTTTCCATGCCTTGGCTATTGTGAATAATGCTGCTATGAACAGAGGGGTGCAGATATCTCTTTAACATAGTGTTTTTGTTTCCTTTGGATATAGTTCCAGAAGTAGAATTGCTGTCTCATACGATAGTTCTATTTTTAACTTTTTGAGGAACCTCCATACTGTTTTCCATGGTGGCTGCATTAATTTACAATACTATCAACAGTGCATAAGGGTTTCCTTTTCTCCACACCCTCACCAGCATTTGTTGTCTCTTGTGTTTGTGATGACAGCCATTCTAACAAGCGTGACGTGATACCCCATTATGGTTTTCATTTGCGTTTCCATGACGACTAGTGATGTTGAGCATTTTTTCATGTATCTGTTGGCCATTCATATATCGTCTTTGAAAAAATGTCAATTCAGGTCCTTTGCCCATTTTAAAATTGGATTATTATTATTTTGCTATTGAGTTGTTTGAGTTCTTCATATGTTTTGGATTTTAACCCCTTATCAGATGTATGGTTCGCAAATATTTTTTCCCATTCTGTAGGTTTGGTTTTTTTTTCATTTTGTTGATCATTTCTTTCGCTGTGCAAAACTTTTTAGTTTGATGTAGCCCCACTTGTTTGTTATTGCTTTTGTTGCTTGTGCTTTGGATGTAATATCCAAAAAAGTCATTACTTAGACCCATGTCAAAGAGCTTCTTTCCTATGCTTTTTCTAAGAGTTTTATCATTTCCAGTCTTACATTTAAGTCTTTAATCCATTTTGAGTTAATTTTTGTGATTATGTAAGATACCGGTCTAGTCTCAATCTTTTACATGTGAATGCCCAATTTTCCTAGCACCATTTATTGAAGAGACTGTCTTTTCTCCATTGAGTATTCTTAGCTTTCTTGACATATATTAGATGACCATATGTGCATGGATTAATTTCTGGGCTCTCTATTCTGTTCCATTGGTCTATGTTTCTATTGTTATGCCAGTACCATATGGTCTGTATTATGTTGAGGTATGTTCCTTCTATAGCCAATTTCTTAAGTTTTTATTGTGAACACATAATGAATTTTGTCAAATGGTTTCCCTGTATCTACTGAGCTGATCATACTTTTATTGATTTGCAGATGTTGAACCATCATTGCATCCCAGGGATAAATACAAGTTGATCATGGTGAATGATCCTTTAATGTGCTGCTGAATTCAGTTTGCTAGTATTTTACTGAAAATTTTTACATTAATATTCATCAGGGATGTTGACCTTATAATTTTCTTTCCTTGTGGTGTCCTTTTCTGGCATTGGTATCAGGTTAATGCTGGCCTCATAAATAAGTTTTGTAGTGGTCCCTCCTCTTCAATTTTTGGAAGAGTTTGAGAAGGATTGGTGTTAATTCTTCTTTAAATGTTTTGTAAAATTCACCAGCGAAGCCAATTGGTCTTAGACTTTTTCTGCTGTTGTTGTTGGGAGATTTTTGATTACTGATTCAATCTTTTTTTTAGGTTGTACAGTTTCTTGGTGTATAGTTGTTAATAGTATCTTCTTACGATCCTTTATATTTCTGTGGTATCAACTGTAATGTCTTGTCTTTCATTTATAATTTTGTTGAACTGGGTTCTCTTTCTTTTTTTTTCCTTGGTTAGTCTAGCCAAAACTTTTATATTTTGTTTATCTTTTCAAAGAAGCAACTCTTATTAATCTTTTGTATTGTTTTCCTGTTCTCTATTTATTTGTGCTCTAATCTTTATTATTTCTCTCCTGCTAACTTTTGGCTTAATTTGTTCTTTTTCTAGTTCCTTGAGGTGCAGAGTCAGGTTGCTTATTTGCGATCTTTCTTGTTTCTTAATGTAAGTGTTTATTGCTATGACCATCCATCTTAGAACTGCTTTTGCTGTGTTCCATCAATTTTGGTATGTTGTGTTTCCATTTTCATTTATCTCAAGAAACTTTTTAAGTTTTTTCTTTAATTTTGTCTTTGATCCATTGGTTGTTCAAGAGAATGTTATTTAATTTCCATCAGTTTTCCTCTTGTTATTAGTTCCCAGTTTCATTCCATTGTGGTCAGGGAAGATGTTTGGTATGCTTTCAATCTTCTTGAATTGCTAAGACTTGTTTTGTGACCTAACATGTGGTCTATCATAGAAAATGTAGCATATGTGCTTGAGAAGAATTTGTATTCTGCTGTTGTCAGGTAGACTATTCTGTATATGTCTGTTTGGTACATTTGGTCTATGGTGTTGATCAGATCTAGTGTTTCTTTATTGATTTTCTCTGGATGATTTATGTATTGTTGAGAGTGGGATATTAAAGTCCCTATCTATTATTGTATTGTACTGTGTTGCTGTTTATTTCTCCTTTGGCTCTGTTAGTTTTTGTTTATTTTTAGACACTCTGATTGGACAAAGAATCCAGAATTATCCTCTTAAAGAAGTTTAGTGAACTACAAGAATACACAGACAGAAAACTAAAATCAGTAAGGAAATGCCTAAACAAATAAGAAGTTCAAAAAAGCAATAGAAACCATCAAAAAACAAACAAAAAAAGAAACAGAAATCCTAGAGCTAAAACCTACAATAACAAACTGAAGGATTTAACAGAGAGGGCGGCAGGCAGAGCTGACCATCCTCGCAGCAAAGCCCGGGGTACCATTTGGCCAGGGAACTTGGCCTGCAGGTCAGCTTGAGTTAAGACCCCGGAACAAGAAGCTTTGCAGGGCCTGGAACTCGTTTCCTGCCCCACCCCTGCCAGGGAGCTAATTTATAGCCCCACCCACTGCTGAGTGTAGCTGCAGCCCCACCTGACCAGAAAGCCTGACTGGGAACACCTGGGAGGCTGCTTGGAGCCGGCGTTCCTGCCGGGCCTGGTCAGGGGAGATAACTTAGCCCCGGATACCTGGAGTGCAGCTCCCAGCCACACCTGAGCAGAAAGGCTGGCCAGGACAGCAGGAAAGCTGGGCACCCCGGCCACTCCTGGGCATAGAGTCCAGCAGGCAGAGCAAAGGCAGTGGGCCAGTTTGGCCACAGAACCTGGAGCATGGGTTGGCTTGAGTCAAGACCACAAAGAGCCTTGCTGGAATTGGAGCCATCCATTTCTGTAGGGTCAGCTGTTGAAGATGTATTAGTTTCCTTTGGTGGTGTCATGTTTACCTGATTTTTCATGATCCTTGATTTCTTATATTGGTATCTGTGCATTTGAGTAGGTGGTTTCCTCTTCTGTAGTTTCCAGGTTTGCTTTGGCAGAGACAGTTCTTCACCAGTCAGCTCAGTTGGGTGTTTTAGATGTGCCCACTCTTAATGTCCTTGGGCAGGCGAGGCCTGCTGTCAGGGTCTATTCTGGGGCAAGGCCATTGCCTGAGCTCTGAGGTCGGGGGCGGGTGGTTCCCACTGGCTGGGAACAGGTGACTAGGACTGCTAGCTTGGTTTCCTGCTCAAGAGATGCTGTAGGATGGGCTCTGTGCTTGCCTGAGTTCTCTGGTCAGGCTTCCTAGACAGTCAGGACTGGGTACTATACTCAGATGTAGATGGGGCCATGAATTAGCTTCCCTGCCCTGGTGGGGTGCAGAACGGGCTCCAAATCCCACACAGCTCATTGTTTGGGGACCTGAATCAGGCAAGACTGTGCACCGAATTCCCTGGCCAGATGGGGTCACTGGTTTTGCTCTGTGGACTGGACAGCCCTAGGCTCTGCTCTCTGTTCAGGTGTCACTGTAAGCGGGGCTGTAGGAAGGGCTCTACAGCCTCCCTGTGCTCTGGTTGGGCTCCCAGTTTGGGCTAAAGGCTGGATTCAGCAGTGGGGGGTGGGGGGGGGTGGTGGCTGTGAATTAGTCTCCCTCACTGGTTAGAGCAGGAGGAATGGCTCCAACTCCAGCAAGGCTCCTTGTGGTCTTGACTCAAGCCAACCCATGCTCCAGGTTCTGTGGCCAAACTGGCCCACTGCCTTTGCTCTGCCTGCTGGACTCTATGCCCAGGAGTGGCCGGGGTGCCCAGCTTTCCTGCTGTCCTGGCCAGCCTTTCTGTTCAGGTGTGGCTGGGAGCTGCACTCCAGGTAT
Organism: Balaenoptera musculus; assembly: GCF_009873245.2. Classification (NCBI taxonomy): domain Eukaryota; kingdom Metazoa; phylum Chordata; class Mammalia; order Artiodactyla; family Balaenopteridae; genus Balaenoptera; species Balaenoptera musculus. Next base: position 2,993,139 of record NC_045790.1, read on the forward strand.
CCGAGGCTAAGTTATCTCCCCTGACCAGGCCCGGCAGGAACGCCGGCTCCAAGCAGCCTCCCAGGTGTTCCCAGTCAGGCTTTCTGGTCAGGTGTGGCTGGGAGCTGCACTCCAGGTATCCTGGGCTAAGTTATCTCCCCTGACCAGGCCCGGCAGGAACGCCGGCTCCAAGCAGCCTCCCAGGTGTTCCCAGTCAGGCTTTCTGGTCAGGTGGGGCTGGAGCTACACTCAGCAGTGGGTGGGGCTATAAATTAGCTCCCTGGCAGGGGTGGGGCAGGAAACGAGTTCCAGGCCCTGCGAAGCTTCTTGTTCGGGGTCTTAACTCAAGCTGACCTGCAGGCCAAGTTCCCTGGCCAAATGGTACCCCGGGCTTTGCTGCGAGGCTGGTCAGCTCTGCCCGCCGCCCGCTCCGCTTGAGTGTCGCTGAGGTAAGCAGCGTGCAGGTGCGCTGGCCAGGCTTTCTGGTGTTTTCCAGGCGGGGCCAGGAGCTGCACTCCGCAGTGGGCAGGCCTGAGGCGGGGCTCCCCTGCCTGGCGTGGAGCCGCGGTGAGCAGGCCAGGCTCCAAGGCCAGCAGGGCTCTTCTTGGGGGCCCGGAGTCCGGCTGGCCTGTGACGCGCTGAGGTCAGACTGCACCACCGTCCCGGCTCTGCCGAGGGGCGGAGCTGCCGGCCGGCTGCGCGGGTGGGAGCTCTGCCCGCCGAGACCTGTGTGCCGGTGCCGCAGCCCCTCCCCTCCTCCGTCAGATGCCCCCGCATTCCTCCTGAGGGAGACCCAGGAAGCCCCGGGGGGCTGGCCGTCCACGTGGGTCCTCTTCCCCCGGAGGAGCCGGGCGCTCGGGGGGTGGGGGCGTGCGGTGCTGCCGGCCTGGGGGAGGGCAAGTCGTCCGCGTGTAGCCGCTCCTCGGGCCTTTCACTGGCCCCTGTCTCGGTCTCCGTGGTGCAGGGGTGTCGCCTCGCCCCCTTCTCTCGGATTCGCTCAGGGCCGTCCTGGGCATGAACGGTTGTGAGTTGCTCTTCTGAGGGGGTGTGAGGCCGGGAACAGCCTATGTCGCCGTCTTGGGGACTTTACTCAAGGGATACTATTTTGGAAAAAAGGCCAAATGTCTGCTTTTCTTGTGTTTCTGCCCTCCTTGTCTTCTGTGTTTTCAGCCAGGTATCAGTCCTTGTCTCCCAGGAGTCACGATGCTACAGAAAAGCAGAGAAAGGCTTTTGGGTTTTCAAAGTGTTGGCTTTTATGTTGCGAAAACCTAGGGCCCAAAGGAAAGGCTGATGTAAAAGTCTTCCGGTCCACATCCTCCGCCCCCTTTCCTGGCGGGGGTGGGGGGTACAGGAAGGACCCCTGCCCTCCAGAGTGTCACGGAGTACTACCCAGACTTCGGTACACGTCTGGCCTCACGGAGGTCCTGCAGGCTCCCCTGCGGGGAAGGAAGCAGAGGGCACTTAATTTACTTAATTTACCAACTCAGATGGACCTAGGAAGGGCCCCGCAGCAGGATTGAGTTCCCTCCAAGAAAGAGGCCAGGAGAGAATAAGGGCTTCCTTGTTTGCATGAAAAGAGGATGAACTAGCTCAGGCAGTTTGCGGCTCCCTCAGGGGTATTGTTTTCACCTGGAACTCAGGAGCAACTCCTGGCAAGGGCTTATGATTAACTCTCCACCACAGAGCCGAAGCTTGCAGCAGAAACTGCAAGTTTCTGTTATAAGGAAAAGAAGTGCACATCGCGGAGATGGGCTGAATTTGTAACCCAGTGCACTTAGATGAACCAACGGTCTGTCACCCGACTGACCCCAAGTCCTCCAACCTTCTCAAGTCCCCTTTCCTTTGATATACTGGCAGAATGGCTCTCACCTTCACCCCTTGTGGTGTGGAAACTCTAGCCATCCTGAATGCCTCTGGGAATGATGTTTTCTGGGCACTGCCTGCCCTGATTTCTTCCACCGCCTGCTCTGTTTCTCTCTGCTCACTGCTCTCCCTCTTCTGTAGCCGGGACACCAACTTCCTTCTTTCTTTATTGCTCTGATGCGTCACTCCCCAAGGTTCATGAGAATAGCGGTTTTTTTAATTAAAGTGCAGATTGTGATTCAGTAGGTCTGGTGGGCCTGAGATTGATTGATTGATTGATTGATTGATGGCTGTGTTGGGTCTTCGCTTCTGTGCGAGGGCTTTCTCCATTTGCGGCGAGCGGGGGCCACTCTTCATTGCGGTGCGCGGGCCTCTCACTATCGCGGCCTCTCTTGCTGCGGAGCACAGGCTCCAGACGCGCAGGCTCAGTAGTTGTGGCTCACGGGCCTAGTTGCTCCGCGGCATGTGGGATCCTCCCAGACCAGGGCTCGAACCCGCGTCCCCTGCATTGGCAGGCAGATTCTCAACCACTGCGCCACCAGGGAAGCCCAGAATAGCGTATTTTTAAAGGAGGTTTGAGGTAATGGAGGGAAATAACAGCAGAAATTAACCGTAAGCAGCTACTGGAAATGAAACCTTGAATATTAAGAGTCCTAAAAGTGACTGTCTCTTTACGTATCTTCTTAGACACTTTTTTCTGTTGCGTCCGGAGATCTCGGAGTCAAAAGTCCTAGTGAATTTTCTCTGGAATGGTGTTTTGAAGCTCTCTGCGCTTTTCTAAAGTGTACTTGAAAATGATCAAAACTATTTTGGGCGCTTGATGCCAGACAAGAGACCTGCAGTGTTAAGAAGGGAGGTCACGTGCGGATGCTCTGAAACAACGTTGCAAAGGGAGCTTTCCTCAGCCAGGGCCTTGCCTTCCTCTCCGCTCCTCTCTGCCTTGTCTGCACTGTGCCTCCGTGAATGACTCAGCTCGCAGCTCGGGCAGAAGCGTCAGTCCTCCACCCTGGCACTTTCCCATGTCGGTTGCTAGGTGCACACCACGCTTCCATCGTTTTTCGTGAAATACTCTGCATCAGACACAGACCATATCCTTAAAGGTCATGAGTTGCCCCACACGATAAGCTTGTCCCTCCAAACCTTTGGTACCACTGAAACTTACTACGAGTCCTCTTCGGAGCGCTACACAACAACAGCTCCTATTCCTAACAAGAGCCTTGAAACGGTCTGTTGAACTTGACACAGAGGTGATAGCACAAGACATACCGGCCTCACTCCTCCATCATTAACGGCATTGAAATTCAAAGAGAGCTGCTCCAGAGGCATCAAGACCGGGTCCTTGGAGCTGTCTAATCAGTGTAACTGTTCAGCCTCGAATGAATTAACATGAAGCAGTGTCAGTCAGCTCCCTGGATCCCAGGAAATCACATCTCGTGGAAGAGTGGTTCAGCTGCTAAAACGATGAGAGCGAGGGATGCCAGGAGTGGTTGAGAAGCTCTTCCAGCCTGCTGGAGATCACACTAAAAGCACGTGGTGTGCGTACTGATGGATCACTGTCTGAGAAACGGGTTGGAGCTTGTAGGCAGAGCTGTGCAATGCTCCTAAGTGAGGCTAGAATGCCTCAGAGTGAAAACCCCCGTGATGCTTTGCTCAGAAAGGAAGACCATCCTCCCCTGGGGGTGTGCCATCATGTCACCGTCTTACTCTGAGCAACTGCATACACTCTGAACATTTATTACCCCAGCCTGCAATTACTGGCTTTTTAGTTAGTAGATGCCACTTGGCCTTCATGGAGGCTGGCGCAAAGTCATACTCATCTTTGCGTCCTGAATGGCGCACACGTTGCCTTGTTTATGGTGAATTTACCGTAGATGCCTGAGGAATGCTGTTCCTAGCTTAGCTCCTGGTCAGAGCGCTGGAGCTTAGTGATTGACTCGTGTCAGCAGCTCAGGACTGCAGGACACAGATAAGTTGAGTAATGGGAAGAGTGCAGACCAGCCTGGTTAGGGTGATTGTAGCTGCCACTGCTGTTAACTCAGTTATGCTTGTACACGTGCCCTTTGAACACCTTCCAAACCTACTGGTCATCTTTAAAAATAAGCATCTCTGTCCCACCTCGGGATCCTGGTTCAGGCTCCTCCTTCCACCCAGAACTCTCTTTCTTGCTCTGCATGTGGCTGGTGTCTTCTCATCTTTTAATGTTGTTTTAGTCAGAATGGTCTCCTCTGACCACATAACCTGTGTTTCCTGCCCCCACCAACCAGTTTCATGGCATTTACAATATCCTATTAGTTCATTTATTTGTTGACTTGTTTTCTTAGTCTGGCTTTACTGAAAGTCTTCCCTTGACTGTTTGCAGAGTTGCCCACCCATCCATCTCATGAGTCTGCTTCTCTCCAAATTGCAGAATATTAGTACCATTCTTAGGAGTTTTTTCAACCCACTTTCTTTGCTTAGTAATCTTTTTGGAGAATAGGGCTCTGTTACTAGTCTTGTACCACATATAGTGACCATTCATAGCGTTTGCTGTGGACATATTCAATTGATGTGGCACTGTCCCAAACATCCCAGGTGTAACACAACATACAATTGATGCCTGTATTTTTAAAATGCAAAGAAATTCTAAATTTCTGGTTTCTTTCTAGGTGTCTGTTGCCCAGTATTTATAGCACCAAGCTACTCTCCTTCCCTTGTTTGTTTGCTGCTGTTGAATTTGAGTTTTTCTCTTTCATTACTCCTTTTAAAACTTGTCTTAACCCAAGAGACTGGGCTAGGACTTCATGCTGTGCTTTATATTATAAAGCAAAAAAAGCTATTTAAGATAGGGAATCACATAAAATAGGGAATCACGTGTACTCATTCAAGGAAAGTTAAATTTTTACTATCTTGCTGTTATATACCAGTGACATGTCATTCATATTCTAATTAAAAAATGTAATAGTGCTCTAGATACCAATTGCATATCTCTTCTCTGCATTTATTTTTTAATTTTTTTAAAGATTTTTTTTTTTGATGGGGACCATTTTTAAAGTCTTCATTGAATTTGTTACAATATTACTTCTGTTTTATGTTTTGGTGTTTTGGCCACAAGGCATGTGGGATCTTAGCTCCCCAACCAGGGATCGAACCCACGCCCCCTGCACTGGAAGGGGAAGTCCCAACCACTGGACCACCCCCCACCCCAGGGAAGCCCCTTCTCTGTATTTATTATCTAACCAGTCTTAAAATGGAAAATTTTGGGGGAAATAAATTCACGTGTTTAGTTATCCTGTATTTTATGTATTTACCTTTTGAAATAATGAGATATACCTACATATACATATATACATGTATTAATAAAAACGCTCCTTGGCAAAATGACCTAGTCTTGCAACTCTTATTGCAAATTTGTATAGTTTTACCCTTTCCCTTATGAGAAATTACACAATTATCTGTAAGATATTTCAGCCAATCTCTGTGTTTTATCCTTTCCTAAAGAACCCACAGACATACACATATACATGCATACATACATAGACATACAGTTTTTTTTTAGATTACAGAGTAATATAGCAAAATGTTTGACACTGGATACTGTAAACTCTAATACAAGGAATGCAAGTTGATATACTTAACAAATCTCTAAGTAGGCATTTAAAACCAGATAGTCCATACCTCATCAGGATTACTTAAATGATTGTTCAATTGAAGTATTTTGTATTCTTCCTTCTAGTGATATAATTATTTTATATTAGATTTTATTGTATTTTATTTTTTTTTAAGATTTTCTTTTTGGATATGGACCATTTTTAAAGTCTTTATTGAATATTTCTTCTGTTTTATGTTTTGGTTCTTTGGCCCTGAGGCATGTGGGATCTCAGCTCCCCAGCCAGGGATCGAACCCGCACGCCCTGCATTGGAAGGTGAAGTCTTAACCACTGGACCGCCAGGGAAGTCCCATATAATAGATTTTAAAGAAAACATTCATTGTCTCCATGTTTCTGTGCCAAAAAGATAAAGAATATATTTCACTAAATATAGAATGTTGTAAGTCCAAGAAGTATATTTTCAATGAAATTAAACGCATCCAGTAATTTTTCAGAAAATAATTTGATTGGATTGGATTTTTTTTGCAGGAGCATGTATCAATACTATTCATTCCTGTTGGATATGGTACCTTTCACATATAAGCATGAGGGCAACTACTACTCAGATTTTTGGAAAACATGTTATATCACGTAAGATCTGCTTAAAAAAACAGACATTATTTTTCTGTGCAGAAAAAGGAAGACTTCCAGCATTTAAAATTTTATTACTTCTAATAAGTGTGGCAATTACTGAAATTTATTAAAATACTTACCATAATCAAACGTGCTACTATTATTAATAATGCATATTCTTTTGTTAAATTAAATATAGCTCTTGTATTAATATTCCAGGGAATAACAAACTGCTATTTACTTATTTGCTTAGCTAATTGTGTAAAAACAAATGTAATAGTCTTCTGTCTTATAGATGGGGGGAAAAATCTTTTTCTTAGATTCTGGGTTTAAATCAGTGAGAGAACTGACATGCTGTAGTCTTAGATTCCAGAATTTTTTCCTAGAACTTAGTTCCTATTAGGAACCATTCTGCAATGATACCTGAATACCATTAAATTATACTACCTTCTAAAACTTATCAGTGCCAAGGTGTTGATTGTTATTGGTCTGCTTTATATTAGTTTAGGTGATAATTTGCTCTCTTGTTTTTACATTTAATGACCACAGCTGAGTCCAAAATTACATTCCTCATTTGAGAATGTTCAGGAAAGGAGCCTCTAATACTACATACTTTTCTCCTTTTTCGGGATCTGTCCGTCCTTCTTCACCTTCTGCCCACTTGTGCTTGCACCTACATACACAGCCATGCTGTCCGTGTTTAATTCACATTCCTGATCCCTAGTTCAAGTGGACCCTTAGTGCAATCATGCTGTTTTCCCCTAGGACTTGAATTCTTCTGCGCTTTCATACATTGCCTATTTCCAAAACTCCTAGCGTCTTTTCTCCATTCTCATTCCCATCTGCAGCTTTTATTTTTGTAATAGGAAGGACCTCCTGCCGCTTCCCCTGACCAGAGCTGCCGCCGCCCCCCACCCCGCTTCCCTGCATCCAGGCACTTACCCTTGCCTTCTCTTCTGCAGCTCTGCCTGGATTGTCCATGTTCCTTCTACCCCCTGGCGGGTGCAAAGATCCCATCATCTCTAGCTGGCTTCATGACCTTGACCTAGCCATCCTTCCCTCTCTTCTGTTGATCAGTTTCCCCGTTTGCGAGAGAACTCTTACAAGTACACGTGCAGACCCATTCGTCTCGCCTGACGCCTTTTAAAAACAAAAAGAAACAAAACCCTTCCCATCTCCAGTTACAGCCCTACATTTATCCTTTCCTTTACAACTAAACCTCTTAGGAGAGGTTCCATACCACCTGTCCCCTATTTCTTCCCCACTCTCTCTCTCTCGACTTCACTCGAATAATCCAAGGTGACCACTGACCTCCTCTGTAGTGTCAGATCCAGTGGGTGTAAGAAAAGTCCATCTCACGTTATCAGCAGCATTTGAAACAGTGACTCTTCCTCAGTTCTGGCTTGTTCACTATGGCTCGGGGGCACCACAAAAGAGCATCTCCGGGTCCAGAAGTGCCCTTGGACCCTCTCCCATGACTGTCCTTTCCCTCCTCCTCACATGAGCCATTACCCACATTTGTATAGTAATCACTTTGTAGCTTTTCTTTATAGCTTTTCTAGCTCACGATGGAGTCCTAAAATTTATCCTGAAGTGGTACCTGTTTTTTGAACTTTAGGAGTTGGGTCATGTAGAAGGATTTTTGATGTCTTGTTCAACATTGCGTTTGCTTTGTGCCGTTGTCGTGAGCGGCCGTGGTTCTCATTGCTGTTGCTTTATGCTCATCCACTGTACGAACACATCTCGTGTGGGTTTGTATGGGACTCGGTTTCTGCACCGCTCCACACCTGGGTCCTGCCTGGCTCTCTAGCTGGGTGCGGGGTGGGTGAGCAGCCCTGGCAACATTCCTAGGAGCTGCTGCAGGTGGGGGGCCGCGTGCTCTGCTGACGGTGAGAGGGATGCTGCGGCCACGCCCTGGCTAGAGTGGTCCAGCCCGGCTTCCGCTCTCCTGGTTGCTGCTGGGAGAAACCGCTGACTTGGCTTGTCAGTGGGAGGAGCTTACAGCTCATCTTGGTGGATTCTGAGTGAGGCAAGGTGAAGAAGAGGCAGATGAGGATGAATTCTTTTCTCTTCCAACCACCAATACACATGTATGTGTGGGATGCAGTGCTTAGATGGCCTCTCTGAGGACATCCTGGGAAATCGAGGCATCAGTCATTGTTGCCGCCAGCCTTAAGCTGGCTCTGTAACACTCCCCTGTGTGTCCTCCTCTTTTCCTGTGTCATCCCCTTTCGCACACGATCCTGTTACTCTGGAGTGCACTCCTCAGTGATGTGGTAGCACATCTGCTTTTGCCTTGGGCTCTGTTTTCTCAAGAACCTAGAAACTGGCTTCCAGGGCCAGCTACATAATTGATGGGACCAGTGCAAGATGCAAATACGGAAACCTTTGTTCAAAATTAAGAAGGACTTCAAGACGATGATCGCAGAGCATTGAACCAAGTGCAGGACTCTTCTAAGCCCTGGGTCCCGTGTGACTGCTCAGGTCGTGTGTCTGGGAAGCTGGCCTTGGTTCCTCCCATTCCCAGCCCTCCCCCGACCCCTCTTCCCCACTCCCTGTCCTCCAATTCTTCAAGCACCATCCTCAGGTCCTCTACTATTGCCTGTTTCTTGTGCAAACTTCCATCTTTTCCCCATCTTTTTCCTTTCCCATCATTGACCCCTGCCAGGATGACCAGATTAAGCAAATAAAAATCCAGGATTCTCAGTTAACTTTGAATTCAGATAAAACACAAAAAATTTTTAGTCTAAGTATGTCCCATGAAATACTTGGGACACACTTATCCTAAAAAATGATTCGTTGTTTGAGTTTCAGATTTAACTGTTACCCTGTATCGTATCTGGCAACCCTCCCCCCTTCAGCGCTTTAGGTGACAAGGTCTCTGAATCCAGGGCATCTGCGTGCTATGCCCTTGTCTTAAGGGGAAGAGCAATGCTAGGATCTTTATAAGGATTGATTGATTGATGGGAACGTCTGCAGGAAAGCACCTCCAACAATCAGATATTTCAAATGTAATTTCCATTTAGGCCTTGCTGATTCTAGAAAGGACTTCCTGAGCTGTTATCAGTGAGTACTGTCTGGAGGTTTGTAAGGGAAGCTGTACCCTGAGGAGCGTGCACTCACCTTGGTAACTCTGCAGGATACCAGCCCAGGGAGACGGCCACATGCAAACCTCTCTGTACCTGGAGATGAATTCATGACCCTTTAAAACAGAGATACTTTCTGCATTGTTCTCTGATTTTCTGCTTTCATCTGGGTAAATAATCTTTCTTCGTCTTTTCTCTTGAGTTAATTGTGACCTGTCTCGGGACTTTGAAGAAGAGTAACACCTCACAGATGATTGTCACTGTGACCATGTAGCATATGAGGTGAGGGGCCACAGGAATACTTAGGGCAATAATGACACCCCCTGAGTCCCAGATCCATAGCAAAGGAGGATGTGAAGTAAAAACTGGGTGTCCTTCAAATTGTGTTGAACTAGCAAACCAACGGCTATATTATAGATGGAGCTCAACTTAATTCAGGGAGCTCATTTTGTAGAAATTAAAATATGAATAAAAGTAGTAAGTTCAGGAAAAGGAAGTCCGCTGACCCTTTGACTCTGAACACAAGTGGCTTTCCCTGCCCTAAAAGATGACATTGGATCATTGGGCTGGTGTACATTGCTTCTTTTATTATTTTGAGGTGACACCCCCCCGACCCCGGTCACCTTAGCCAATGACTGTAACACCATTCCCTTGACCTACATCTTTTTTTAAATTAAATTTTAAAATTGAAGTATAGTTGATTTACAATGTTGTGTTAGTTTCATGTGTACAGCAACAGTGTACAGTTATACATACATATATATACTTTTGCAGGTTCTCTTCCATTATAATTTATTACTAAGTAATAAGTATAGTTCCTTGTGCTATACAGTAGATCCTTGTTGGTTATCTATTTTATATATAGTAATGTGTGTATGTTAACCCCAAACTGCTAATTTATTCCTCCTCTTCCCCCTTTGGTAACCATAATTGTTTTGTATGTCTGTGAGTCTATTTCTGTTTTGTAAATAAGTTCATTTGTATAATTTTTTAGATTCCACATATAGGTGATATCGTATGATATTTGTCTTTCTCTGTCTGACTTACTTCACTTAGGTAACTTCTAGGTAATAATAAGATAATCTCTAGGTCCGTACATGTTGCCTCTTACCAAGTGGCTGAGGTCAGCCTGGGCTCTGCGGTGTCTCGGAGTTGGTCTCTGCCGTTGCTGGGAGGTTTTGTACCACAGCCGTGCTGTTTTACCCTTTCCACACGAAGGGAAGCTGTCGGACTTCACTTCTAACGTTTGCGATTTCGATTTCACGTCTGATCTGATTGTTACTGAGCAGTTGCCTTGTTTGGAGAATTCAGTGCTTTGATTAGCATCTTAAAGGGTTCTTTTCCTGTGGCCAGATTTCTGTTTTTCCCTGTGTCTTAGGCCTGGTTCCCTCACGTGGAGGATTCTTTGAAGTCAGTGGAAGCTTGGCGGAAAAGGAGCTGCTCTGCCCTGTGGGGTAGACGGTGGGAAGCAAGACCGCAGCCTCTGGTTTCCAACTTGCTTGTGACAGAACTGGAAAAATAACGGAATTAGCAGGAAAGAGTGTGTTGGGTGTGTTTAAGATAAATTTTAAACAAAACATTAAAAAAAACTTTATACAGATTTCTCATTTAGTGAAATGCGTGACTATTGAGTATTCACGTCAATAAAGCAACTAGTTCAACATGTTATAAAGCATGTACATGTTTCTCATATTGTTTATCTCTAGAACCTTCATCCTCATCAGTCCAAAATCTCTAAATGGAATTAGTGTGGTTCTTACAGGGATATCATCTTCAAAATGGGACTATGGTATTTAAGGATATGTACTTAAAATCGCCACTCTTCAGAGAGCAAACTCATTGGAAAATGATCCAGATAAACATAAGCCTCAGAGATGAAAATCAGAATGTGTTTGATAGAAACGTTGATTAAGCTTGGTATATGTGGCATGTAAATAATACCTTGCTTTAGATATACTTTTCTTATGGGGGAAAGGTCTCTCATCTAGGCCTCACTTCATGAATTAGTGTCTCCCTTTTTCTTCTAAAATTTCATTTTCATTACAACTGATTCCTGGCACTTGCACCATCTCTTCAAATTAATACAGTTAAAATGGAACTTCTGAGTTTCTTTTCTCGGAGATACTAAAACTTCTCAGCATTTGGAGGACCCATAACTTTTCTTAAATGGGCCCATCTTCTAGCACGAAAAATAATTCTTACATGTCGCTTTAACTCCTAGTTTCAGTACAAAGACAGATTGTCAGGGTAATAAATTAAAGGCACCACACTGCAGCTCTTCTGGTCAATGTTCTAGCACAGGCCGATATTAATATTTTATTCCCTTTAATATTATTACATGATGCAGGCTTTATTTAAATGGATTTGACTGGTCTCTGGGTTGGCTTGACAATCAGAGGGAAAAATTTATGTTCTGCATTTAATCTCAGCTCAAGGTGCTAAATTATTTCGGAGGTCAAAACTGTCATGCATATCACGCTAAATTATTGAATGTAATAACTATTAGCTAGCTAGCTATTTATGGGCTTTTTAAATTGTTTATTTCATGCATCTTGAGCTAATTTTTAAGAAAATCTCCCTTTAAGTTTTTTCCCTTTCATGCGCCACTGTTATCCCAGCCTTTGCAACAGGACTAAAGGAAGATGCTGGGTAGCCGTCTTAGAAACTATGAGAAATGTTAATAAAGTGCAGAGGGCACTCCTTTTCATTGGTTCCATTTTCATATGAAGTTCAAGTATGTTGAGAGAAATAGTGACTTTGTTATAAGCTATTATCTTGAGATAAAAATCACAGAATGCTTTGTATAAAAAAATTGATGGTTAAAAGAATATAGTTGCTGAGGGAACTAAACCTTATTCTAATTATTCTAAGAATAACTGGAACAGAATTGAAAAAGGAATTGAAGGATAAAATGATACCGTTAGATATTTAAAGAAATATTTTAATGAGAGATCTGGCAAGTGAAATATAAGATAAGGTATTTATTATTTATGATAGAAATGAGTTCCATATATTTGTCCTTTGGTCCAGCCTTAATCTAAAAGGTGGATTCATTCATGTCAGTGGTGTTCTGCACTCTTCATCGTGCATGAGAGCTCTGATCTTACCTCCTGGACATTTTTGTAATGAGAGCTATAAAACCCTGTACCTGGGGAGTAGAATCTCGCCCCTTTAGGTCCTAGGAAGGTGGCGGTGGGGAGTTGGAAGAAGGCGTCTCCTGTCCTGTCTCTGCTCTGCTCCCTTGGATTTTATCTTCACTACAGCCAGCACCTTCTGTGTATGAGGATCTCTGAGGTTAACCAGTTTTAACTGCTTTACTTAAAGCAGCATCAGTCATGGCCAGTGGGCCGTGATCAAAAAAAAAAAAAAGCGCTTCAAATGAGAAGGTGATTCTTCTTCCTGGTAATGAATGGCGACGGGCCAAAAAACTTCTCGTACCTTCCGGGGCAGGATAACAACTTACCCGAGTAAGGGCAGCCGGCCCTGGACGAGGCTGGCTGTTGGTGGACAGACTGGGCGTCACCCAAAGGGCTGAGACAGCACTCTTCACCCCGTCTTTCTTTCTGTCTTTCCCATCTCACTCATAAGTGACTTCATTCATCTAAATGAGAGCTTATTGGAAGGCCGTTAGTCTGCAAACGGCAGGTCTGTCTAGCGACCCAAGATAGCTTCTCGGGGGCATCTAGCTGTGCAGGCAGCCCCCGCCCTGCCCAGCAGCGCCTGCTGTCCACTGAATGGTTGGACTGGGAGCAGTGGGGTAGCCGGCCAGGCGCCGGGGGGGGGGGGGCGTCGGGTGGTGGGGAGGGGACATCTAGGACCCAGAGAGTGGTCCGTCCCTGGGAGAAGATCAGTGCTCTTTCCTTGTCTTCATCCAGTGCCTCAATTAATGCAAAACCAAATGAAACGAAATAGAACCCACTTTCAATCGTACTTGCTGTGCCGGGGCTACGGAACGCGGAGTGGCGTGAGCCTCGGTTCAAGCCCCGCGGAGCTCACGTCTGCTGCCTTCCTTAGGCCGTGGCTTGTCCTCACCGCTGCTGCCCCTGGGTTGGAGGAGAGTTAGGGGGACAGCGGGGTGAGATGGGAACCAGGGCCTCATAACATCCGACGGGGACGAGGGAGCACGTGGAGGGTCCGCAGCCCATCCTGGGGAGAGAGCAGCGCCCAGAGTGCAGGAGGGCTTGACGCGAGGACCAAGAGGATGGAAACCCTAGGTGATCGGAAGTGGACGGCTCATCATGTCTTTTTTTCTTGTTAACTCTCTTTCGGGGCGTGTGAGCTTTTGAGATCTAGTGTTTTCATAGGTGACATTTTTGAGTTAGGTGTTCCTGACTTTTTTGAGACCTTTATTAAGAAAGTGGTCCTTCCTTGCTCTCCACGGCTCTCATTTATAACTGGAGTCACCTTACTCTTAGGTCTTCAGGTTTATAAGAACTCGTTTGAGGCCCGAGGAAGAAGCAGAGAACTTCAAGATGCTGATACTAAATAAATAGTGGGAAATAAATAAGTGGAGGAAAACATGTCCGATTCTGTGACTAATGACAGTTGTAAGAAGTCACTAAGTACCTTAAAACAAAGTGCTTTAAAAATACATTTTAAAATGCAACCCTCTTTCTCTCTCTCTCTCTCTGCAGTTAGGAAACCTATCACAACAGTGTTTGTGTTGAAGCTTTATCAAAATAAAAATGCTGTATAAAAATAAATATTAAACAAAAAAACTCTATCACTCTCTTAAATACCTACATTGGAAAATATAGGTATTATTAAAAAGGATGCCGCCCATAATTCTATCACCTTGAGGTGTTCAGACGTCAATAGATAAAGAAGAAAAGATGGTAAGCTTTCTCTATTATTCATAGAAAGTTCCATTTGTTAATTGTTGAATGACAAAAAATCTCTGCTTGGGAGAACGGCACAAACCATGTGGCAAAGGATTCTAATGTTTTTAGTATAAGTTACAAAGTGGTAGTTGGTCTATTAAGTAATGTGGCTTTATGAACAGACTTTAGAATCCTAGTAGGTGTCTATGAAAGGAAGTAAAAGTTGTACTTAAAATAAGATACGGGCAACCACAATTGGATTCGCTAGGCTTGGTAACAGCTGAAGACCAGTGGGACAAGGTATTTTGTTTGTCCTTACATATTTGCAGTATATGCTTTGCTTATTGGATATTGGATAATTAGGTTTATTGGATGTACTGAACTCCATAGAGTACAATGAGAAAATGGGTTTATTTATTTATTTATTTTTAAACATCTTATTGGAGTACAGTTGCTTCACAGTGCTGTGTCAGCTTCCATGTACAACAAAGCGAATCAGCTACATGCACACACACATCCCTATATCCCCTCCCTCTTGCGTCTCCCTGCCACCCTCCCTATCCCACCCCTCTAGGTGGTCACAAAGCCCTGAGCTGATCTCCCTGTGCTATGCAGCTGCTTCCCACTAGCTATGTATTTTACATTTGGTAGTGTATATAAGTCCATGACACTCACACTTCTTCCCAGCTTACCCTTTTCCCTCACCGTGTCCTCAAGTCCATTTCTATGTCTGTGTCTTTATTCCTATCCTGCCCCTGGGTTCATCAGAACCATTTTTTTTGGTTTTAGATTCTATATAAATATGTGTTAGCATACAGTATTTGGTTTTTCTCTTTCTGACTTCACTCTGTATGACAGACTCTAGGTCCATCCACTTCACTACAAATAACTCAATTTCGTTCCTTTTATGGCTGAATAATATTCCATTGTATATATGTGCCACATCTTCTTTATCCATTCATCTGTCGATGGACACTTAGGTTGCTTCCATGTCCTGGCTACTGTAAATAGTGCTGCAATGAACATTGTGGTACATACTCTTTTTGAATTATGGTTTTCTCAGGGTATATGCCCAGCAGTGGGATTGCTGGGTCATATGGTAGTTCTATTTTTAGTTTTTTAAGGAACCTCCATACTGTTCTCCATAGTGGCTGTATCAATTTACATTCCCACCAACAGTGCAAGAGGGTTCCCTTTTCTCCATACCCTGTCCAGTATTTATTGTTTGTAGATTTTTTGATTATGGCCATTCTGACTGGTGTGAGGTGATACCTTATTGTAGTTTTGATTTGCATTTCTCTAATGTTTAGTGTTGTTGAGCATCCTTTCATGTGTTTGTTGGCAATCTGTATATCTTCTTTGGAGAAATGTCTATTTAGGTCTTCTGCCCATTTTTGGATTGGGTTGTTTTTTTGATATTGAGCTGCATGAGCTGCTTGTGTATTTTGGATATTAATCCTTTGTCAGTTGCTTCATTTGAAAATATTTTCTACCATTCTGAGGATTGTCTTTTCGTCTTGTTTATGGTTTCCTTTGCTGTGCAAAACTTTTAAGTTTCATTAGGTCTCAATTGTTTACTTTTGTTTTTCTTTCCATTTCTCTAGGAGGTGGGTCAAAAGGATCTTGCTGTGATTTATGTCATAGAGTGTTCTGCCTATGTTTTCCTCTAAGAGTTTGATAGTGTCTGGCCTTACATTTAGGTCTTTAATCCATTATGAGTTTATTTTTGTGTATGGTGTTAGGGAGTGTTCTAATTTCATTCTTTTACATATAGCTGTCCAGTTTTCCCAGCACAACTTACTGTAGAGGCTGTCTTTTCTCCATTGTATATTCTTGCCTCCTTTATCAAAGGTAAGGTGACCATATGTGTGTGGGTTTATCTGTGGGCTTTCTATCCTGTTCCATTGATCTGTATTTCTGTTTTTGTGCCAGTACCATACTGTCTTGATTACTGTAGCTTTGTAGTGTAGTCTGAAGTCAGGGAGCTTGAGTCCTCCAGCTCCATTTTCCTTTCTCAGTATTGCTTTGGCTATTTGGGGTCTTTTGTGTTTCCATACAAATTGTGAAACTTTTTGTTCTAGTTCTGTGAAAAATGCCATTGGTAGTTTGATAGGGATTGCAATGAATCTGTAGATTGCTTTGGGTACTATACTTATTTGCACAATGTTGATTCTTCCAGTCCAAGAACCTGGTATATCTCTCCATCTGTTTGTCTCATCTTTAATTTCTTTCATCAGTGTCTTATAGTTTTCTGCATACAGGTCTTTTGTCTCCTTAGGTAGATTTATTGCTAGGTATTTTATTCTTTTTGTTGCAGTGGTACATGGGAGTGTTTCCTTAATTCCTCTTTCAGATTTTTCATCATTAGTGTATAGGAATGCAAAAGATTTCTGTGGATGAATTTTATATCCTGCTACTCTACCAAATTCATTGATTAGCTCTAGTAGTTCTGGTAGCATCTTTAGGATTCTCTATGTATAGTATCATGTCATCTGCAAACAGTGACAGTTTTACTAGTACTTCTCTGATTTGGATTCCTTTTATTTCTTTTTCTTCTCTGATTGCTGTGGCTAAAACTTCCAAAACTATGTTGAATAATACTGGCAAGAGTGGGCAAACTTGTCTTGTTCCTGATCTTAGAGGAAATGCTTTCAGTTTTTCACCATTGAGAACGATGTTGGCTGTGGGTTTGTCATATATGGCCTTTATTATGTTGAGGTAGGTTCCCTCTATGCCTACTTTCTGGAAGGTTTTTATCATAAATGGGTGTTGAATTTTGTCAAAAGCTTTTTCTGCATCTCTTGAGATGATCATATGGGTTTTATCCTTCAGTTTGTTAATATGGTGTATCACATTGATTTGCGTGTATTGAAGAATCCTTGCATTCCTGGGATAAATCCCACTTGATCATGGTGTGTGATCCTTTTAATGTGCTGTTGGATTCTGTTTGCTAGTATTTTGTTCAGGATTTTTGCATCTATGTTAATCAGTGATATTGGCCTGTAGTTTTCTTTCTTTGTGACATCTTTGTCTGGTTTTGGTATCAGGGTGATGGTGGCCTCGTAGAATGAGTTTGGGAGTGTTCCTCCCTCTGCTATATTTTGGAAGAGTTTGAGAAGGATAGGTGTTAGCTCTTCTCTAAATGCTTGATAGAATTCACCTGTGAAGCCATCTGGTCCTGGGCTTTTGTTTGTTGGAAGATTTTTAATCACAGTTTCAATTTTAGTGCTTGTGATTGGTCTGTTTATATTTTCTATTTCTTCCTGGTTCAGTCTCGGAAGGTTGTGCTTTTCTAAGAATTTGTCCATTTCTACAAGATTGTCCATTTTACTGGCATATAGTTGCTTATAGTAATCTCTCATGATCCTTTGTATTTCTGCAGTGTCAGTTGTTACTTCTTCTTTTTCATTTCTAACTCTATTGATTTGAGTCTTCTCCCTTTTTTTCTTGATGAGTGTGGCTAATGGTTTATCAATTTTGTTTATCTTGTCAAAGAACCAGCTTTTAGTTTTATTGATCTTTGCTATTGTTTCCTTCATTTCTTTTTCATTTACTTCTGATCTGATCTTTATGATTTCTTTCCTTCTGCTAACTTTGGGGTTTTTTTGTTCTTCTTTCTCTAAGTACTTTAGGTGTAAGGTTAAGTTGTTTATTTGAGATTTTTCTTGTTTCTTGAGGTAGGATTGTATTGGTATAAACTTCCCTCTTAGAACTGCTTTTGCTGCATCACATAGGTTTTGGGTCATGGTGTTTTCATTGTCATTTGTTTCTAGGTACTTTTTGATTTCCTCTCCAAAAGAGGAGAACAATAACACAGTATAAAGAATAAAATAAAATTAGAAAAATAGAAGATTTATTAGGAAACATAAAAATATAAATGGATCAAGAGCTATGAATCAACAGGTAAAACAGAGCCCCAATCTAAAAGAGGAAAAAAGAAAAAAAGAGCCTTGCCTATGGGGGTGGAGTTTAGGTGGGGGTGGAACTTAGGCAGGGGTGGGGCCTAGGTGGGTGGGGGGGTGACGTTCAAGCATGGGGCGGGCCTCTGCTTAGGACCTGTGCAGAAGGCGAGAGGCAGCACGTAGGAAGGAGGGCCTGCAGAGTGTGGAGTTCTGGAGTTTGGCTGTAGGGCCCTGGGTGAGGGTGAGTGGGTGGGGTTTAGGCCCAGCGCATTGGAGGGGGTCTCAGAGTGTAGAGGTGGGGCCCTGGGTGGGGTGTAGGGGCGGGGCTTGGGCTCTGCACGGCAGGAGGGAGGGTCCGAGGGCAGAGGATTAGGCCTGGGAGCTAAGTGGACAGGGAAAGCGGTGGCTGCGTTCCCTTCTGTTCCTCTGTGCCCCTCCCCATCTCCCCCAGGGTCTCCCCATCCCCACTGGACCCCTAACCGTGGGTGGGTCCCGCTGGGTGTAGGAAGTCCTCCCCTCCCCCAGCCGCCCCTCAGGAGTGCTGTTCCCATAGGTCCGGCCTTTACTTATGCTCCCCCTTCCCTCCCTCCCCCTCCCTCAGGACCCACGTGGCTGGAGGGGGCCTCGGTGGGCAGAGGAAGCAGGCTCGGGATCTCAGCAGGTTCCTGGGGGCCCAAGTGGGCAGGGGAAAGCTGGCCACGCTCCCTTTTGGTCCTCTGCCCTCCCAGTGGTTCCCCAATTTCCCCCTTAGGGCCTGGGATCCCTTCCCCTCCCCAGCCACCCCTCAGGGCACCAGTCCCATCCCGCCTCCACTTCTCCTCCCCCCTCACTCCCCCCACGCCCCACGTCCTACCCGGTCCCTGGGGGTTCCTCCCATCCCCTTAGGTGTCCGTGGTCCCCCTCCGGTGCCTGGTATGTGCCCTAATTGTTTGGAGACACAAATTCCACGTCCTCCTAGTACGGCATCTTCAGGAAATGGGTTTATTTTTTTTGCCCTGATTGCCTTTGTGGATATCCCGTTGTCACCTCTGGGTGACATCTCATGTGAAACCCATAGCTTTTAATTCCTTTTCTAGTTTTAAAATGTCCAGTCCAGTCTAAATCAAAACCTTGTTTTCTCATCCGATTGAAAGCTTCCCCACCCCTCTCTCACCTAAGGGAAGTAGGGCCTCCTATGTTTTGATAAACTCCTGGTTTTGCTTTCCTTGCTCCCCTGCCCCTCGCTTCTGGCTCTTCCAACTGGGTCGGGTGAAAGGAAAGATGAGAGGGGATGTGGCCAAGCCCACAGTGTTAGACGGCTCGGCTGCCACAGACTGAGGGGCCTACACAGAAGAGACTTGTTTTTCATGGTTCTAGAGGCTGGAAAGCCCCAGATCAAGGTGCTGGCTGGCTGGGGTCCTGGTGAGGACTCTCTTTCTGTCCTGCAGAGCAGCCTTTCTACTATGTCCTCATGTGGCGGAGACGCCAGCTCTGGTGTCTTCCTCCTCTAAGGGCCCTGATGGATGAGGGTCTCATCTTTATGACCTCATTTGACTTTTATCACCTCCTTACAGGCCACATCTCCAAACACAGCAACATTGAGGGTTAGGGCTTCAACATAAGGATTTTGGGGGTGACGAAAAAGTTCAGTCCACATGCCCATTTTACTTACTTGGTATTTTATCTGGTGTTTACTTTTCACTCTTGATTCTCCAGTGACCTTTTTCATGGCAACACTTCTGTCATCGACTAGAAACAGTGGGCTCATGGGAGAACACAGAAGGGACTTCTACCTTACTTAGTTCCCTCACTATATTAGTGAGGGCAGAGGTAAGCTGCTCGAACAAAGAGACCAAGCATATAATAGCTGAAATCATGCGTTCTCAGTAGTGGTGAAAATTGGTTTTCAGGGGACAGAGAATGAAAACAATTCTTAGCTATTGAAATGGTTTGTGGCCTTCCAAAGCTCAGCAAGATCTTATTTCTTAGTATTTTGTCTCTCTTGTTAGGAAGAAATTAAATTAAAAATTTAATTACTCAAATTAAATTTCTTTTTTCTCCTTAGGGGGGCAATAGTGAAAAAAATGCTAGGAAACCCGGGCTTAAATGAAACAGATTTATTACTCTCTCACTTGGCAGTCCAGCTCTGCCTCATAAAGTCATTTAAGGAGCCAAGGTCCTTCCATCTTACTGTTTCACCATCACCTGGGGCGTTACCCGGTCTGCAGGATCAAAAAGCTGCCTTGAGCATGTCTGTTTTTTCAGATAGAGAGGAGAGGAAGGAGGTGGAACCAGGGCAGGTATTTCCTTTGAGCAAATGAGGCAGAAGTTGCACCCATCATTTCTGCTAACATTGCATTGACGACAACTTAGTCATGTAGTTACTTTGGGTGGAAAGAGGCCGGGAAATGCAGTCTGTGGCTTGGTAGCCACGTGTCCAGCATGAGGGAGAGGGCATTTGTGGGGACAGCTAGCAGCCTGCCCCATCGGCCCTGAGAACGCACCCTTTGGCGGACTGCTGCCCTCCTCTGGTCCACCCACACAGCCCTCTGCCGTGGTTCCTTGTCCTGCAGGCAGCTGTCTGGGGCAGTATCCTTTCAAGAGCATCCTAGCCTATCATGCAAGACGTCTACTGGGCCAATGGGAGCACAGATAACCTTGCTGCATTAAATGGTAGGGGACACTTTGCTCTCATAACTCTATTCTCCTCTCCTTGCTCTGCACCCTGCACTACTCCAGCTAGCTTGCTGACATCAGAATTCCCAGCTGGCAAGAGGGTAAGGAAGGCAGGTTTAAAGGGATGTATATTAAGATCCAGAAACGCTTTCTCTTTTCTGTTGGCAACAGAGATAAGCCCAGGCACTTGTTTCAGGTGAGGAGAAAGATGCCTGATGGCACTGAGATTTAAGACTCCTCCCTTGCACACTTCTCCCAGGTACTTGGAGAGAAGTTCTTCTTTTTAAGCTTCCTCATTTGCCTTGGGTATGAAAATCAACCGTATGCCCTCCCCTGTGGGAATAGAAAGGGAAATGCCACGATGCTCTGAGGCCCTTGGCTTGATCAATTTGAAATGTCTTTTAAAAAAAGGATGGGCATGGGATGAACCAATGCAGCAGATTCTTGGTGCCCTGCATCTCATCCCGTGGGTTCACTTTTTATTTCAGTCACGGCCGTGCTGGATAGTTCTAAGCACACGGATACCATCTCACCACGCGGGTCCACCATGAATCTCTCCATTTCTCTCTTGGGACCTCCTCTAAAGCCACAGGCATCCCCTGGGCCCACTTGTAGGTTGGGTCCCCAAATGCAATGCAGTTAACACTGCAGTCAACCCTCAACCAACAGGCGAGCCAGTAGGTAAATGCCCCAGATGCCCTGCTTTGGGTGGACCACCCTGGAAGACATTCTGTGTTCCTCAGAGGCTCCTGCAGAGGGAAGCCCCTGCTGTCCGTGGCAGCAATCGCAGTACTGTGCCCTGAGTTGCTTTTCCAGCTTCTCTCTCTCCATGTCCTTGTTCCTTCCCTCCTGCTTTCTTGTATAAACTCTTAAATGAACTACCTCAATACAAGTTCTTTCCTCAGACTCCCCTGTTGGGGGAACTCAAACAAAGCTATGGTTTTGTTACATTTTGTCAGTCTTACAGCTGTAGGGCTGGTAGCCTCTCTTTATAAGGTAGGGATACTTACTCATTTTTATGAGTTTTGGGGACCTCCGCTGAACAGAAAGACTTTCACTTTTATCTTTTCATTCCTACAGTAGTATATTTTCTTAAGGTGATTTAGCATCATGTTAAAAATTACTGTTAAAAAAAGAAATCTTGTTTTCCTTTTATAAAAGGCATTTTGGGTGAATTACGTGCTAATGTCCTAAGATCAAGTTATCTAAGGAAAAACTGGCTAGTTGGCCAGTGTACAAAATATCAGTAACCGAGTCACAAGCATGGGACCTGGGAGTAACTGGCGTACACAGGATTGGCTTGTCACTTAGGAGGTGACATCCGCATCACGATATCCTTACGTTTTAAATTTGAAGGCATTCATTTTGGCCTTTTGCAATTTTACATCTTTCTTCTTGATTATAGATACTATATAACAGAATTCTGTATCTCCATGATGAATATTTGAGGGGCAATTAAGAGGTTATTAAATGTGTATTGGGATTATTGTAAATACGATAGGTAATCAATTTCATGGTGTTTTACCTAATCAGTACTGGTAATTCATTAGGAAGTCTATTTGGAAGAAAAACATGTATATTGGACAAGTTTTCGCTTTCTTTAGGCCCTTTTGCAATTAAAAATAATTGGCATTTGACATGAAATAGACTCAGAATGTCTGACCTATAGTCCTCCCTTGGTCACCTCAGCTCTTGCGGAAGGTCAAGCTGTATCCTGCAATTTACTGGAAGTATTATTATTATTGTGTTGTAGCAATATTTCTTTGGAAGTTAAAACGATGGCTGGCTATAATACAGAAAGCTCGATGAAACTGTTATAAATCACCACTAGCTGGGCGAAAAGATGAGATTCTGATTACTTATGATTTCTATTGTTTCACAGAGAATTGTCTAGGATTTTTGAGTCTCTTTCTGTCACTATCTCTATAGTGATTTAAATTTGTTGTACTTGAAGGAGATTGGTAAGAACACTTCAAGATTATTCAGGAAGATGGTTTCTAACCCTCTTAGAAGAAATAGGTTCCCAGCTGACTAGGGAGTAGAAGAAACTTTCCTGGAACATCATTAAAACAAGCTACTGCCTTCCCTGGCTCGATTCTGCTACTAGACACAAAAAACAACTTCTAATTTTCACAACTACGCAACTGAAGTTTCTTTTTTCATTGTTGGTTATGACACAGTTTTAACACTTTGAGATTTTCTTTCACTCTTTTTCTAGCACAAAGGATAGTGTTCATCCATCATTAATTTTTACAGCTATTATGCAGCTCAAGTGTACTTGGGAAGCCTTTTGGGGCCTCCGAAAGAAATCTGAGGCATGGATTTCCTGTTCACCAAAATTATCCTTGGAAGATAAGTGTAGGTAGATACATGTTTTTAAAAAGAAAGATTTTTAAAGAGTCCCAGGCTTGAACACTGCCTGGCTCAGGGATTCTCCTATGAGCTGGGGCCCCACCATGGTGCTCGCTTTAGTCTACTTTCAGCCTGCTGGAAGTTAGACTTCCTTTCGTATTTAAAGTCCTGTTTACTCATTGATTTGAGTTCTATTTTAACTAACATTTTTGGATAATGTAGCAAAAAGAAAAATATCAGAATGGTCCAAATTAAATTGGTTTATATCCAAACACTGGTGCGTGGACTTTCCTCTCTGATCCCTGGGGATCGTTAGCACAAATGACATCCGGATACAGGAATTTGCATTTTAGGATGGAAACCTCATACGAGGGAAGACCACTCACGTATAAACCAGCA
Source organism: Balaenoptera musculus (assembly GCF_009873245.2). Classification (NCBI taxonomy): domain Eukaryota; kingdom Metazoa; phylum Chordata; class Mammalia; order Artiodactyla; family Balaenopteridae; genus Balaenoptera; species Balaenoptera musculus. The sequence continues at coordinate 3,016,394 of NC_045790.1, forward strand.
TTTCTCAACTTTGACTTTTCCAAGGAATTATTTTGTCACAGGGCACCTTGAAGTCTGAGGGCAAATATGTAGGAAATGATAAATTCTTATTTTGCGTCTCTGACATCTTCCTCATAACTATATACTGAAACTGTCTCCTTTCCTTCAGATCTGCCACCATCACCTTAGTTCGGACCTTTACAGAGTCATGCCTAAAACATTGCAATTCTCGTGACTTCCCTGGAGGTCCAGTGGTTAGGACTCCACACTTCCAGTGCTGGGGGCGTGGGTTCCATCCCTGGTTGGAGAACTAAGATCCCACATGCCACCGGCCAAAAAAAAAAATACTGCAACACTCAGCTAACTGACCCATTGGTTATGACATTTGTAAGTTCCCTCCCCCATCTTCTTGAACAACCTTTGTGCTCCAGTTACTGCTGTGACCTGCATTGTAGGCACCCATCTCACCTTGGCTGTACGATGGGCTTAGCCCAGGTCTTCTCTACCCCTGCCGTCCGGGGTGTCTCCCTCTGAGAGCGCAGGCATCCATTCTGATGCGTGTACGTACCTGGGAGTAGAGGCAGTTAACACCCTCTGTGCAACACCTGACCGACCCCGAGGGATGCTGGGGACAAATACTGCCTCTTCCTGATCGGGCTGGACTGTTCTAAAGCACATTTTACAGGTTCCTCAGAAGGTTTCTCTTATGTCCCCACTCAGTTTATTTGACCTTTGCAAAACCCAAATGAATAATGGCAGGTGGCAATGGCTGACTGTACGTGTAACCCATTAACAGTCCAATCACAACTGTTGTGATGAATGTAGAATCTTGACTGTGATGAATCAGTACAGACTCTGGTGCTTGGTATGTAGCAGCTCATTGGCTAAACAGATTTTTCTCAGTTCTCATAATTAAGAGGGTCTAAATTAGTTTGTGTTTATGTATGGTGGACAGCAATACATTGTCACTGTTTTGTCCCAAGGTTTCGTCACAATATAGTTCTCAGGAAGCTCAATCATCTTACAAGTCTACAGATTCATGTTACTTTGCTATATTGATCACATCATGCCAACTGGATTTGGTGAGCACGAAGTAAAAAGTACTGTGGGTACCTTAGTAAGATCCTTGTGTACCAGAGTATATGAGATGAACCCTATGAGGATTCGGATCCAGCCAGGGCAGTGATGTTTTAAGGTGCCTCATGGTCTTTGGCATGCCTGGACATTGCCTCAAAAGAACATGTTGTTGGACTTTACACTTCCTACCATTAAGAAAGAGCATCATGTTTGGTGGGCTTATTTGAATTCTGAAGGTAGCATATGCTGCAGTTGGGAGTAATATTCTTACCCTTTGGTTGAGTAACTCAGAAAGCCACAAGTTTTGAGTGTGGCTCAGAGCGAGAGAGGGCTCTGTAGGAAGTCCGGGTTGGGGTGAAAGCTGTCCAGCCATCCAGACTGTATCACTCAGCAGAACTGGCGGTGCTGGAGCTACTCATAACGGATGAGAATGCTGTGTCGTGAGTCACACCGTAGTGTGCGAGGGTTCTGGAGCAACGCCATGCCTTCTGCAGCAAAGAACTACTACGTGATATTTACAAAGCATTCCTTGACTCTTGGAATTTTCTAAGTGATGAGAGCAACAAAGGTGTCTCTTGTTAGGCTAATGCCGTGAAATTTGGACACAACCCCACTCCCCAAGGATGGGGGCTGGTTTCCAGAAGAACCAACCTTGTGATTAGAGGGTTGGAACTTTCAGTCCCATCCCCCAACCTCCAGGGAGGGGAGAGGGCCTGGAGGTGGAATCAGTCACCATTGGCCAGTTTAGTCAATCATGACTACGTAATGAAGCCTCCATAAAAACCTAAAAGGACAGCTTTTTGGTCCCTTTCAGAGAACTTCTACATGGAGGAACCAGAAGGCTTCTGTTCACCAGTGCGCCTCGCCCCAAGTTCCTTTGTTTGGGACTCAGCCCTATGTATCTTTTCATCTGGCTGTTGGTTTGTATCTTTTAGCATCCTTTCATAATAAATTGGTAATCTAGTGAGTAAACGGGTTTTCCTGAGTTCTGTGAGACTTTCTAGCAAATTAATCGAACCCAGTGAAGGAGTCGTGGGAACCTCTGATTTGTAGCCAGTTGGTCAGCAGTACAGGTAGCAACTTGGGCTTGTACTTGGCATCCTGCGTTGGAGGGGGTCGTCAGAACCCAGTTCGTAGCTGGTTGGTCAGAAGCACAAATGACAACCTGGGCACGCCATGGCATCTGAAGTGGAGGGAGGTCTTGCGGGACTGAGCCCTTTACCTGTGGAATCTGGTGCCTCTCTGGGTAGATTGTGCCAGAATTGAGCTGATTGCTCAGACACCCAGCTGGCATCTGAGGAACTGCTTGTTGGTGTGAGGAGACCTCCACACACAGGTTGGAATTGGGTCTGTGTGCCTTTTTGGAATTCCTGCAGGGGTCCAGCCGACCCGTGCTAGTCTGTGAACAGACTCGGAAGTACCGAGGAATGAACATCCCTCTGGGGCAGCTACCAGCAGCTCAGAGGACATCCAGCAGGGTTGAGTCCCGGTGGCACATGGTGGTGATCTGCTCAGTTATGCAACTTAGGTTGGCTTCTCCTCATTTCCTGTTTGATGTTTTCCAGCGGCCCTGTTCCTGTGCCCTGGGATCACTTCGCAAATAAACTACCTGCACACAAGTCCTGATCTCTGACATTCAGATGGGGCTTTTCCCTTTTCACCCTTTTTTTCTCTCCGAATCATTGCCCTTCTTGTGGTCAGGCAGGTCTTCCTAAAATGCAAAAGGGATCGTGTTACACCATTACTTACTTTGCACTGGACTCTTCCAGGGCAGGACATTTCTCCATGCGCACATGGCCCTCTGTGCGGTACTTGGAGAGTCCATTTCTGAGCATGAATGGGTAAGACCCTCAGACATCAAAGATGGTAATAGGAGTGCTGACAGCCCAGAACTGGCTGCCCTGTCTCCCCATTGGAGGGCAGGACAAGGCTCCCTCACTGTTTTGTGAAGAGAAGAAGCGGTGCAGGGAAGCATAGATTTGAGGAAGATAATATTTTCCCGTGATTCGAAGTATATTTTTCATTATGTGCATGAATTGTTTCAGAGAATCTCTGTCAGTTTCATTCAGTTGACTCATTCATGTATTCAGCAAACTTACATTGAGGAACAGAGCTCACTAATTACAGTACTCTTATCTCAGAGATGTACTATATTTAGGCACCTTTTTTTCTTGTCTGAAGGAGGCTGGATTTAGTTACTTAGCTCCTTCAGATGGGGGTTTATTAAGGATTGTGCACCAAGGCTGCAGGCAGATAGAAGACTGAGGCAAGAAAATGCAGTCAGAAAAGTTCTCCTTGGGTACTTCTAAAATATTCATCTTTGCCCCCCATATTTGCTAAATACTGCTCTGAGGTACAAATTTGCAACCAAGTTCCCCTGGGTTTAATTCCTCATCTTTGTTCCCTGTGACTATTGTGGACTTGGGCACATTTCTTAGTCTCTCTAAACCTTATTTTCCTCATTGGTACAATGGGGATGAAGGAATCCCTGCTTCATAGCATTGGTTGAAGATTATATAAGATAACATCAAAACTGGTCCCAGGTTCCAACATGTGAGGAGTACTCAGTGAATGAAGGGTCCTTGTCTTCATCATATTTCCATCTCTGCTTCATTTTGCTAAACCACGAATTAAATGCATACCTTTCCTCCCCCACTTGATTAACCATTGCTTTATAATGAGTAGAACTGATGGCTCTTGAGTTTTCTAGACACAGGTCTATAAAGGACTTGGAGACTCTTGGTCCCTTGTTCACCATACGCATTTCAGCCGGCTCAGGGGGAAGACATTATAATGGAAGTAGAAGTCTTGTAGTAAATAAGGTACAAGGAAAATGGTAAGAAGCCCCTTAAGGCTAAGAATTTGAAGGGTGGATAAATGTGAGGATGTCTGTCATAATAGAAATTGGAAAATGCAGGGAAAGGGTCAGAGTGTCCTCTCCTTTTGTGTGCGTGGTGGGGAGAGGGACTGTATCCTTCCTTTACTTTTCCCTTTTCAGATGTCAGTCTCGTAAGAGTTAGGGTGAGTCCTGGCCAGAGTGAGAGGTCAGGATAGGTGGGAGGCATGGGATGAGGGCATTCTGGGGTTTTGTGAACAACATTGACTGAGGGATTGTCTCTTTCTTACACTCTCATTTGATTTTGAGGGCTCTTTACTTCTGAGAGAGATTTCTCTAAAGCAGCAGAGCTACAAACAGAGATTAGGGCTCAGAGGACAAGAAGTGGGGTGGTGGATGCTTAGAACTTGCTCTAGGACTTAAGAAGTTCCTGTAGGGAGACTAGTACGGCTGACCAGATTAGAAGAGGAGGTAGGGCAGGGATTCAGACTGGGAATCAAGTTATGCAGACAGTAGGAGCATTTTATGGGCTGTAGCCCTCCAAGAAACAAGGCAATAACTGATGGTGGGGAACAACACTGAGGAACCCCAATACATACAACTGAATCAAACTAGAATGGCTTATGTTCACTAAAAGCCTTATATTGTCACTATACCTAATAGCAAGGTAAATGGGCTGAATGGGATAAATGACCAGTTGTATTTTTTCTTGTGCAGAGGGGTTGCCTAACCAGCCACATCTTCTCTCCACGAAGGTGGGATAAATATGTAAGGGCGGTTACCTTCCCAGAACACATCTGTGTCCTGATCTGGTTAGTGTTCTGGCTTTGGGAAAAGGCTGATGCATATAGGGAGGGGGGAGTTGACAATTCTTTGCTTGTTCCTTTCTTCAGACCAATGAGATGAATGAGAAGGAAACTTCAGCTTTTACTAGCATTAACTGTATTTGATCAGCCTCTTTGAAACTTTCTGTCTTGTTGGCTGATGAAATCAGAAATGGAGAAGTCATAAAGGTAAGGATGAGTTTGGTCATCTGAGAACAGGAGGGCTTTCTCAGAACACAGCACCGTTAGCGGACAGAAGGACAAGTTGGGAAGAAGGATGCAATTTGTCTTTATGAGAGGGTTTTACAGGATGTGTGACTGGTCATGATTTCAAGCGTGTGATTGTGAATACGATTTCAACGGTTTGGACAAGAAATAAGTCTGAAAACAGGCACAGCCTTTGACAGGTGGAGAGACGAGATTGATGGTCCATTTCAGATTCAGTGCCTGAACAATGATAAGCTAAAAAGCTGTAAAAAGCTTCTTTTCTGAGAGACTGAAACAATGGTTTGTAATGATTCTCTACAGATTACTTGAAAGGTTTTCATTTTAATTCAAGGTTATCCATGAACTTCTGGTCCAACACTTTGAGATTTGATATGGAAGTGATTAAATATTCATAGACAACATCTCAAGCACTTTTGGATTTAACATTTTAAGAATGATTTTTTTTTAACTGGTTCAAATCTACAATCTTAGATCTGGAAGGAATATTTTGGATCATTTAATTTAAACTTCTCCTTTTAAGGATGTAGAAACATGGTATTCAGAAAAACTGTAAAGTTATATGCTTATTAAAGTACCAATTATTTACATCATCTTTTTTAAAATTGAAGTATAGTTAACTTACAACATTAGTTTCACATGTACAGCCTAGTGATTCAGAATTGTTACAGATTATACTCCATTAAAAGTTACTATAAGATAATGGTTATAATTCCCAGTGCTGTACAATATATCCTTGTTATCTATTTTATACACAGTAGTTCATATCTCTTAAATCCACACTCCTATCTTGGCTCTCTCTCCTTCCCTCTCCCCGACTGGTAAACACTAGTTTGTTTTCTATATCTGTGAGTCTGTTTCTGTTTTGCTATATACATTCATTTATTTTATTTTTTTGATTCCACATATAAATGATAAGATACAGTATTTGTCTTTCTCTGTGTGACTTATTTCACTAAGCATAATCTCTAGGTCCATCCAGATTGCTGCAAATGGCAGAATTTCATTCTTTTTTAAGGCTGAGTAATATTCCATTGTGTATACACATGCTACATCTTCTTTATCCATTCATCTGTTGATGGACACTTAGGTTGCTTCCATATCTTGGCAGTTGTAAATAATGCTGCTATGAACATTGGGGTGCATGTATCTTTTTGAATTAGTCGTTTTGTTTTTTCCAGGTATATACTGAGAAGTGGAACTGCTGGATCAAATGGTAGTTCTATTTTTAGTTTTTTTGTGGAACCTCCATACTGATTTCCATAGTGGCTGTACCAATTTACGTACCTACCAATAGTGTACAAGGGTTTCCTTTTCTCCACATCCTCTCCAACATGTGTTACTTCTTATGTTTTTGACGATAGCCATTCTGATGGATTAGTATGGGTGAATGAGTGATACCAATTGTTTTGATTTGCCTTTCCCTAATGATTAGTGATGTTGAGCATGTTTTCATGTGTCTGTTGGCCATCTGTATGTCTTCTTTGGAAAAATGTCTATTTAGGGCTTCTGCCCATTTTTTGATTGGGTTGTATTTTTTTTTTTTTTTTTTTTGATATTGAGTTGTATGAGCTGTTTGTATATTCTGGAATTAAATCCCTTGACAGTTACATCATTTGCAAATATTTTCTTCCATTTTGTTGATGGTTTCCTTTGCTGTGCAAAAGCTGTTAAGTGTAATGAAGTGCCATTTGTTTATATTTGCTTTTTTTTTCTTTTTGCCTTTGGAGACTGATCTAAAAATTATTGTTATGATTTATGTCAGAGTGTTCTGCGTGTTTTACTTGAGGAGTTTTATAATATCCAGTCTTACATTTAGGTCTTCAATTCATTTTGAGTTTATTTTTGTATATGGTGTGAGAGTGTTCTAATTTCATTCTTTTACATGTAGCTGTCCAGTTTTCCCAGCACCACGTGTTGAAGAGACTGTTTTTTCCCCATTGTATATTCTTGCCTCCTTTGTCATAGATTAATTGACCATAGGTGTGTGGATTCATTTCTGGGCTCTCTATTGTGTTTCATTAATCTATATGTCTGTTTTTGTGCCATTACCATGCTGTTTTTGATTACTGTAGCTTTGTAGCATAGTCTTAAGTCTGGGAGCATGATACCTCCAGCTTTGTTCTTTTTTTCTCAAGATTGCTTTGGTAATTTGGGATCTTTTTTTGTTGCAAACAAATTTTAGGATTATTCTAGTTCTGTGAAAATGTCATGGATATTTTGATAGGGATTGCATTAAATCTGTAAATTGCTTAGGGTAGTATGGCCATTTCAACAACATTAATTATTCCAATACAAGAACATGGGATATATTCCTTTGATTTCCTTCATCAGCGTTTTATAGTTTTCAGAGCATAGGTTTTTCACCTTCTTGGTTAAGTTTATTCCTAGGTATTTTATTCTTCAATGCTATTGTAAATGAGATTGTTTTAATGCTTTCTCATTCAGATAGTTCATTATTAGTGTATAGAAAAGCAGGAGATTTATGTATATTAATTTTGTATCCTGCAACTTTGCCAAATTCATGTATTAGTTCTAATAGTTTTGGGGTGGAGACTTCAGGGTTTTTATATATAGTATGATGTTACTTGCAAATCATGACAGTTTTCTTTCCTTCCAATTTGGATTTATATCTTTTTCTTATCTGATTGCTATGGCTAGGACCTCCAATACTGTATTAAATAGAAGGGGTGAGAGTGGACATCCTTATCTTGTTCCTGAACTTAGCCGAAAGGCTTTCAGCTTTTCACCACTGAGTATGATATTAGGTGTGGGTTTGTCATAAATGGCCTTTATCATGTTGAGATATGTTCCCTCTATACCCACATTGATGAGAGTTTTTATAATGGGTGGATCCTGAATTTTGTCAAATGATTTTTCTGTGTCTATTGAGACAATCATGTGGTTTTGTCTTTTCTTTTGTTAATGTGATGTATCACAGTGATTTTTGTGAATATTGAACCATCCTTGCGTCCTTGGAATAAATCCAACTTGATCATGGTATATGGTCCTTTTTATATATTGTTGTATTCAGTTTGCTAATATTTGGTTGAGGATTTTTGCATCTATATTCATCAAAGATATTGGCATGTAATTTTGTTCTTTTGTAGTATCTTTATCTAGTTTTGGTATCAGGGTAATGGTGGACTTGTAGAATGAATTTGGGAGTGTTTCATCCTCTTCAGTTTTTTTTTTTTGGAATGGTTTCAGAATAAGTATTAGCTCTTCCTTATATATATTTGGTAGAATTCTCCTGTGAAGCCATCCAGATTGGACTTTTGTTTGCTGGGAGTTTTTTAAAATTACGAATTCATTGTCACTGATAGTGATCAGATCAGCCTGTTCCAATTGTCAGTCTCTTCTTGATTCAGTCTTGGCAGGTTGTATGTTTCTGGAAATTGTCCATTTCTTCTAGGGATGTCCAGTTTATTGGCATATAACTATTTGTAGTATCCTCTTATGATTTTATGTATCTGTGTGGTATTGGTTGGTATTTCTTCTCTTTCATTTCTTATTTTGTTTATTTGGGTCCTCTCCCTTTTCTTCATGGTGAGCCTGGCTAAAGGTTTAACAATTTTGCTTATCTTTTCAAACAAACGGCTCTTGGTTTCATTAATCTTTTCTACTGTTTTTTTGATCTCTATTATATTTTCTCTAATCTTTATTATTTCCTTCCTTCTGTTGACTTTGGCCTTTGTTTATTCTTCTTTTTCTAATTCCTTCAGGTGGTAGTTTAGGTTGTTTATTTAAAATTTTTCTTGTTTCTTGAGGAAGGCCTGTATTGCTATAAACTTCCCTCTTGGAACTGCTTTTGCTACATCCCATACATTTTGGAGTGTTGTATTTCCATTTTCATTTGTCTTTAGATACTTGCTGATTTCCACTTTGGTTTTTTTATTGACCCATTGGTTTTTTAGTATCATGCTGTTTAGTCTCCACTTGTTGGTGCTTTTCCCATTTTTCTTTCTATAACTGATTTCTAGTTCCATACCATTGTGGTCAGAGAAAATGCTTGATACCATTTCTGTGCTCTTAAATTTGCTGAGACTTGTTTTGTGGCTTAGCATGCGATCTATCCTGGAAAATGTTCACATGCACTTGAATAGAATGTGTATTCTGCTGTTTTTGGATGTAATGTCCAATAGAGATCTGTTAAGTACAACTGGTCTATTAAGACCACTGTTGCCTTATTGATTTCCTGTCTGGGTCATCTGTCCATTGATGTAAGTGAGGTGTTAAAATCCCCTACTGTTATTGTGTTATTGTCAGTTTCTCCATTTGTCTGTTAGTATTTGCTTTATATATATATATATATTTGCTTTTTATATGTATGTTTGCTTTATATATTTAAGAAAAGGCATATTGGTTTGAGAATTTGGAATAAGTTTAGGGAACATAAACTTATAGTTTTTGTCGAATATAGATGGTATGAAGAGAAAAGTAAAAGATAAAGATGGAACTGTAGGTCAATAATTATGCTAAAGAGTTTACTCTGTGGAGAAGGTAGGCCATTGAAGCATTTTGAGGAGTAATGTCTCCTAAGGAATGTAGTGCTTTTGAATGTTTCAGTCTGATTGCTGTATGTAGGATGGATTAGTAGTGAAAACCTAATAGTGGCAAACCATTGGAAAGCAAATTACAGTTGTTCAGGTATTGGAAAGAGGGAATAATCTATTCTGGCAGCATAGATGTCTACTCTAAGTAAATTAGATGTTTTATATAACTTTTTAGAGTATCTATTTCTGAATTATTACAGTAATAGTGACCTCAACAAGAAAGTCAGAAGAAGGACCTTATTGTGAGGTTATAGTGAATGTTAAAAATTGCTGGGACATTTGGTTAAAATACCTAATATTGAGTTTGAAATATGTATCTTGGGCTTAGGAGAAAGGTTAGAGCTAATAATATAGATTTTGGTGTCCGCTATATAAAATGGTATTTAAAGCCAAGGGAAAGAAAACGCAGATGAAATTTTCAAGGAGAACGTATAGAATAGGGAGTGGGGGGAACAGGCACAAAATCTAGGGTTGTGGGGATTCCCGGACTTAGAATATTAGAGGAAGAAGAAAAGCCATAGAGGTTGGATGAAAGATGAGTCAGGAAAATCTGTTATCAGCTATGCCCTGCACAGCAGCAACTACATAATATGGCAGAAGAAAAGGGGGAGGTAATAGGGAGAAGGGGAGTTATTGAAAAAATCATTGGAATGTGTTTCACAGTTCGTTTATTCATTTGTTCATCACCCAAATATCTTTGGCCGCCATGATTTGGTTATTAATGCCCTGTGGCAGGTTGTATTTTCCAAAGATGGCAGCAACAATAGCTCCCATTCCCCAGGCTCTTATAGAGCCTTGCCCCTTTTCCACCAAGAGGGAGTCTAAATCCCCTTCTCTTGAATCTGCTTGGGCTGGTGACTGGTGTGTACCCAGAGGATGTGCCAGCATTGTCATTGAATGACTTCCGAGGCTAAGTCATAAAAAGTGAAGCAGCTTGCACCTTTATTCCTGGAGTGTTCACCTGTGAAGTCTTAACCTGCCAGGTAAGCAATCCATCTGCCCCAAGCCTTCCCTGCTGTGAGGAAATGCAAGCTAGTCCACAAGCTGGGGCTGCAGGAGAAGGCCTGAGACCACGTCAAGAGAGACAGGTGCCTGGCTATTCCCTAGCTGCTCCCACCCCACTTGCTCTATTCTACCTACAGTCTGACTGCACCTACGTAATGGACCCAAAGCCAGAACCACCCAGTCTAGTCATCCCCAAATTCCTGACCTATGGAGACCATAAAAGCTAATAAAACAGTCGTTGTTCTTTTAAGCCACTGCATTTTTTTTTTTTTACAACCCAGAATTTTAAAATATTTTTAGACCTATTTTGCTATGAATTCGTAGGGCATAGGTCCCAGCAGCTCAAGTTCTTCTCCACTGCTTCTCACGACATGTGTATCTCTGGGTGGGGCCAGTTGACTCTTCAGTTGAACCCAGGTTTGTATCTTTCACTTTGGCTTCTTTGTTTTTCTGGTAGTTTTCCCTCACACATTTCAGGAAGTTATCTCCACTCTTGGAGTGTGTAATATTTTCAATATGTGCATTAATTTTCTGGGCAAGAATCTTGCCCTTAACTTGTTTGTTTACAACCATGCCAACAGCATACTGAACACCACTGTAGACTCCTCTGGTTTTGCCACAGTAACAGTGTGGGCTGTTCCTCTTTGAACAGTGCCCCTTCCCTTAATGTCTGGAATGTCACCTTTCTTGTAGATCCACACGTATGTGGCCAAAGGAACAATTTTATGTTTTCCCAAAGACCTAGAGAATATACGGCAGGTGCCTCTTCTCTTTGCTTTTTGTTTGCCATTTTGGAGAATTACTGGAAGATGGAGGTTCTGGTCAAAAGGTTGGAGTGAGTTGTTTTCAGTGATAGTAACTGGAACAGGTCACAATAAAAGAACCAGTATTCATATTTTTTGGCTTTGTATCCATCTGTTCCATCACTGCCTCAATTTCTTCCCCTGAATTCTGAGAGTCCTCCTGTAAATTATATCGCACTTCCCCAAGCAGTTGTCCTAGGGTGGCTGCACTTTTCCCTCTCTCTTATTCTGACTCTGCAGAGCTGGTTGGGGTGGAGGGAGTTGATAGGTGCATCCAAGAGGTGCCCAGGTGTCCTCTCCTCCAGTCCAGATGTGTGATATATCTGGAGTGCCATCCAAACAGTGCCCTGTACCCATGCTGGACTCTTATCTTCTTCTAGAGGCTTCAAGAAATGCAGTAATATGCTTTTGGTGTCTTACAGGTTTTTTTTGTTGTTGTTATATTCTTTTATATTTTTTTAAGATTCCACATGTAAATGGAAACGTATGGTATTTGTCTTTCCCCATCTGACTTATTTCACTAAACATAATACCCTCTAGATCCATTCATGTTGCTGCAAATGGCAATATTTCGTTCTTTTTTATGGCTGAGTAATATTCCATTGTATATCTGTACTACATCTTCTTTATGCATTCACCTGTCAATGGACACTTATGTTGCTTCTGTGTTTTGGCTGTTGTAAATGGTGCTGCTGATGCTGGAAAAGTTTTATCAAAAGTTAAGGCTCTTGTTCATTTGGTCCAAAAAGAATTTGGGAGAGAAACACAAAGGAAAACACACACACACACTGAGGAGCAAAGAGAACGAAGAGCAGTTTATTCAGGGCAGAAGTGAAAGGACACAGGAGAGTGTGGTTGTCCTTGCAAGTCAGGGGCTCCTCGCAGGGTTTTTTGATCCCCCTTTTATTTTTAGCCCTTTGAATGGGTGGCGCTCTTTTTGGTTAGGGGTGGAATATTCATGGCGGGGGGTTGGGGTGTGGCCTGGATTGCACCAGGTTGCATCAGCTCCTGGTCCTGTGGATTCAGCTCCTGAAGCCACCGCACACGTGCTCTAAGAGCTGTTTTCCCTTCAGTTTTCCCTCACTAGTCGAGAGCCACACGTGGAAGGTCGTATAGGTTCATCAGCAGCCTGTGCATTTTTATTGGGCGTGCTCCACGGTTTTCAAGGCCAGAGTTTCTTGCTCAGATGCTACAGAGTTTGTTTTAGATGCCATTTCTCCATGTGTCGTGGCCTCATTAAGTCCAAAACAGGGAGGTGGCTTTGCTTCTGCTTGATGCCCTACACATGAGGAGCCTATCCTTGGGCCCTGCCCCATCTTTCCTGCCTCAGAACGTTGGGGTGCATATATCTTTCCAAATTAGTGTTTTTGTTTTCTTGAGGTATAAACCCAGGAGTGGAATAGATGGATTATATGGAAGTTCTATTTTTCGTTTTTTGAGGAACATCCATACTGTTTTCCACATTAGTGGTTGCACTAATTTACATTCCCAGGAATGGTGTCCTAGGGGTCCCTTTTCTCCATATCCTTGCCAACATTTATTTGTAGTCTGTTTGACACTGGCCATTCTGACGGGTGTGAGGTGATACCTTATTGTGGTTTTGATTTGCATTTGTCTGATAATTAGTGATGCTGAGCAGCTTTTCATGTGCCTGTTGGGCATCTGCAGGTCTTCTTTGGAGAAATGTCTACTCATTTCTTCTGCCCATTTTTAAATCAGGTTGTTTTTTTGATGTTGAGTTGTATGAGCTCTTTATATATTTTGGACATTAACCCCTTGACAGTCACATCATTTGCAAATATCTTCTCCAATTCAGTAGGTTGTTTTTTGTTTTGCTGATGGTTTTCTTTGCTGTGCAAAAGCTTTTAAGTTTAATTAGATCTAATTTGTTTATTTTTGCTTTTGTTTCCCTTGCCTGAGAAGACTTACGCCTAAATATTGCTAAGACTTATTTTCACAGATACTTTGAATGTTAGCTTCTATTCCTTTATTATGGTTACCTCTTTTTTTAAGGAAACCATGAATCCACAGAAACCACACAGGAGGACAATCTGAGTGATAGTTACAATTGCCTCCTCCCTTTATAATAGCAATCTATTGTTCTCAAAACAAACTTGCTAACTCTTATTTTCTTTATCTAGAACATGGGGACAATCACAGTAGTTGCCTTATGGGGTTGTCTGAGGACTCAGTGTGGTAATGTTTACTAAGTTACTGATAGAGAGTCTGGAACAGACCATTTCTAACAGTGGCTTCTTCCCTGTTTTTGAACTTTAAGTCCTGAATTAAAACTTATTTTATAAATTTTATACCTATAAGCTTATATAACCATAACTAAACTTATAACTAAATTTATTTCAAAAAACTGATAGAAATCTATACCTGAGTATACTCTAAGCTTACCTTCTTCAAACGTGCCTTAACCACAGATATCTGAGCAGCCACCTGTAATTTTCTACATGTCAAGTGCTGCTGCTGTTTTTAGCCTCTTCACACTGGTGGCCTAGAAGCTGTTCACTCAAAGTCCTTCATCGCCTAACTGTTGGTCGCTTCATTTGCACATAATGAGTAGCAAACTGACAAAAGACCAGCCTGTATTCCTAAAGGAAGTGATTATGGTTACGCAGAGCAGAAGGCAAAAGGATCACGTGTAGGTTTTTTATGTTGTGCCAAATATTTATCGCAGTGTCAGTCAAAGAGCCGTAAACTTGAGAAGACTTCTGAGGTGCTGCTGTGGAGAAGACAGAGCCGTGACAACGTGGGAACATGCGTGGCTTTCGTTAGAGCCTGAGGAACAGCACTGGGTTAGACTTGTGGGAATCGGGAGACCCGGTTCTTCATCTTAACGGGAGAAAGCGATGCTGAAATGGCTCAGATTTACACGTCATAAATAGCAGTACTGGACTTTGACTGTTCGTCCCCCCCCGCCCCGAAGTTAAATTTCTCATGTTAGAATTAATAACACAAAAGGAAAAACACTCCGTGAATGGGAATCAGCGGATGCCACCTGCTGTGCAGAGAAAATCAAGAGTTCATATGTTTAGACGTGCCGTCCTCACATATTTTAGTAAATATGAGAGGAGTGATGTTAGCGAGGGTTTACAATGACAACTCATTTTCATGGTTTTGGCTCATTGGCTGAGGCACAGAAATTAATAGCTTTATTTTATTTTATAGCACGAGCAGCACTTTGTGGGTGATATCTCGGCTGCTTGGGTGATGGGTGTATTCACGGCATCTTACGGCTTATGGTAATGAGTGCAGATATCACGCACCAAGAACTAAAACAGATAAGTCCTATGATGTCCTCATCTCGCTTTATTTTCATTATGATTTTCCATCCATGTAAACAGCACATGATGTACATACTTGACTACTTGCCTGCAATCTCCTATATTTCAAACTCCAAATACTGCTGTTTTGGAAGTCTACTGGGACGGGCTTTCTACTCCACACTCTTTGAAATTGATCTGCTAGGAATAGCATCATATGTCAAACCACCTCATGCCATAAGCCTTAGAAGCATACTGAAGAGGCTTTTTGTGCTGATGATAGCCTGGTTACAGAGACTTACCAACACAGTCATAGCCTTGGCATGTTTCAGGACTCTGGTGACCACACATTTTTTACAAATGTAAGTGACATTCTCTACTAAGTTCTAAGTAACTGGATTTCAGGAATGATATCTTAGTATCTGGTACTTGTTTTCTCCTGACTTTCTAAAACTCTTCTACCTTCCTGAAATATCTGGTAATAAGCCTGCAACAAATGAAAAGAAATTCAGGTTTCAAGGGTAAGGGGCTTGTGTATGTGTCCATAGGAGGGCAGTATTGTATTGGAAAGAAAACGTAAGAACTTGGAGGGATTTCCTGCACTCTGGCCTTATAATGAAACCACTTCCTGAAGGGGAGTGGATGGTATTTCAAATCACACTAATAAATCTATGGATTAATAAAATGTGAGTCAGAACAGCATGCACTGAAAGTACGGCTGTTGGTCTATTTGTCTCTCTTTGCATGGTGTATTGATTTTTTCCAAGAATGTAACAAAGGAAAGAACTTTATAAAATGTTCTCATCTTGAAACTCTGCTTGTTAATGTATTTCTGTTGCCACTCATCTGTTAGTAATTCCCTGACCCGTAACTATTGCTATTATAATTGAAAATAGTCTTGAAAAGCAGTTGTGTTTCTGGTGAAAATTCTTAGTAGTGGCAGCTGCCTGCATATTGAATTGCACAGACCAGGTGGTTCCAGCTGAGATCAGACCTGACCATTAACTCACCTATCTGCAAACTGAGCATTTCTGGGACTCCCTGGTTAGGGAAATCTTCTCTTTCCTCACTTTTTACAAGGCTCAGCTTTCTTCTGTTAGGTTCGCACACATTTCATAAGTACGTCATCTTGTGGGACCTTTACAGCAGATGAAAAAGCATCTTTATTAAATCAGAAGTGTGGGAGTAGAGAGAATTGTTGGTGCTTTCTGATTAAAAAAATAAACTAAGCAAGCAGTTAAATGCGATATAGAATATTTTAGAGACTGACAGCTTCTCTCATTAAAATGGATTTTGGGATAATTTCTTTTGCTGACATGGAATCTACCGTATGGCAGTTCTGAAAACGAAGTAGATTACAAGTTCAAATTTTTAGCAACTGACGATTATTTCTGTTTGCTCCTCCTGCTTCACTATTTTTTCCCCTTTGCAGAAGCAGGGATAGAATTTGAGGAGTGATGAGGCTGAGAAAGGCTGAGCGTTGTTTTGGAAACAGGCTGGGAAACAGGGCAGTGAGGACGATGGGGCCTAGACAGGGGTGGAGGGACACCGACGTTCCCCTAAACCAGGACTTCACAGAAAGTTGGTACAAGCACACCTCGTTTCATTGTGCTTCGCAGATGCTGCATTTTTACAGATGGAAGGTTTGCGGCGACCCTGCCTGGAGCAAGTTTCTTGGTGCTATTTTTCCAACAGCATTTTCTCACGTCATGTCTCTGTGTCACGTTGTTGCTGAAACCCAGCCTCCCTACACTGGCACCGAATTGAATCTCAGAGACAAGAGTTTGGGGTGAGGCAGAAAAGAATAGCTTTTATTGCTTTGCTAGGCACAGGGGGCCACAGTGGGCTCATGCCCTCAAGACTGTGTATTCCGTCTCGGAGGAGGTACTGAGGAGTAATGGTTCATGTAATGAACCAGTACAGTACAGTAATGGTTATAGTAATGGTTCAAGGAGCAGGCTTGCTGATCGTGATCAGGGTCTTTACAGGGCTTGCATTCTTTTCCACCCAGAGATCATCTGAAGACCATCAAGGCTGGCGTCAGGCGGTCTCTTTATGGGCTTCTCTGGTTCCCGAGGTTATCAAACTGTGACCTTCTCTGGAATGAAGAATGCTTACAAAGAACGGAGTGCAAAGTGGAGTGTTGAAAAGAGAAGAATACCAGGTACAATGATACAGCTAAGCAAAAAGAAAAACAGGTCATCTGTGAAAAGCAAGTCAGAATGAGTTAAAACAGATTGGAGCGCGATGAGGGCTGTGTGCTCGTGGTCATCAAGTAGTTAATTGCTTCCATTTGGTGGGGAGTTTTCACATCCGTAAAACAACTCAGGAAACGTGCATCAGATACTGTTATCCGGGTAGTTCAGAGAGGAGCTAAAGCAGAGGATATGGGGGAAGGGCCTGTCCTGGGAAGGCCCCGTAGGGTCCTGCTCAGTTACAACATGTTGGTAATTCTCTAAGTATTCCAAATGTTTTCATGATTCTCATATTCGTTATGGTATCTGTGATCATTGATCTTTGATGTTACCACACAACCCGCCGAAGCCTCAGAGAATGGTTGGCATCTTTAGCAAGAAGGTATTTTTAAATTAAGGTATGAACATGATTTCTTTTAGACATAATGCTATTACACATTTTCATGCACTGGGAAATCAACACAATTCATGTGACTTGCTTTATTGCGATATTGGCTTCATTGTGGTGTCTGGAACCCAGCCTGCAGGATCTCCCAGGTCTTCCTGGACACTGAAATCTGGTGGAATGGTGAAAAGGGAAATGGATATGAAAATAAGAACCACCTTTAAAAGGGGCCTTTGACAGTCTTTGGTGCTGATGATTATATAAATGTCACCTCGGCTCAGTTGAGGGAGCTGATGGATTTTGTTGTTGTCAAACGTGAGCTTGGATCTGAGTTGGGGCATGGGGGCTGGAGATGGTGGATCCAGCTGCTTTATAGGCAAGAAGAAGCATTTCTGGGGGCATCAGAGAGAGTGGAGGTGAGTGGAGATGGAAAGGGCAGTGCCACAGTAAACCAGCACGTGGGAGGGCCCTAATGGAAGAGAAGTGTCAGTGGGGGGCGTTCGGTAGGTGTATCACAACTGCTGGCATTTCTCCAGCGTTCACTCTTTCTGCCCCTCTGACCTTCATTAAACTCGGCTCTGCGGGGGGTGGAGGGGGGTTGGTGGTTCACTTTTGAGTCGATGTGGCTTAAGGGTTCATATTCATAGGATGAGAAGAAGACTCATAATTGCAACTGGCTGAGCAGACAAGTCACCCCCCCGTCTGTCCTCTTAAGGGCCCATTTATCTTTACAAAACTCTGTTTGTTTGCCCAGAAGTGCCCTTCTCCCTTTCCTCGCCCCCATGAAGGTGGTATATAAGCCCTAAACCCTACCCTTCGAGGGATATTGTTCTGTGAATCCCCGATCTCTTCTCTTGCTCTTCTGACTTTTGTCAATTCCAAGGCCCATCCCTCCATCACTGACCCTAAGAGAGTCGAGGTTTCCCTCCCTGCGGAACCATCACTAAGCAAGCTGCCTCAAGCTGTGTGAGTCCCAGACTTGCCTGCTGCTGTGTGGAGTGGGAATTCAGGCCAGGGCTGTGGAGGAAAGCAGTGTCCCTTCTCCCCGACACCCGCACTTCGCTGTAGGGCCCCCTGTGACTCAGCGCATGAAACCGTCCCCCTTTGTCACTGTAGCTGAGATTCTGATCTGTTAAGGATTCTACTGTGCTTAAAAGACAACACACAGAATTCACATTCTCAGCTCCCCTTCAAATACCTGAGCTGTTAAAAGCCAAAATCCGACTGAGTAAATGTTAAAGATCTTGCTGGCTTTATTCAGTGATGCATGAATCGGGCAGCGTCCCATCAGCAGAGAGAAAGGAGCCCGAGGAGATGTGCAAATGGAAGATTTTATAGGCGGGGGAGCAGGACAAGGCAGTGACACCAGCAAGGAGGGCGGGCTGTGTCAGGGTCCCTGTCCTTTGGGGCCGGCGGGGGCTGTGTGGCCCATGGCCTCGCTCGTGTTGGCCTGGGGATGCCCGGCTGACTGGTCTAAGAGTCCACTTCTGGGAGAGCCAAAGCTGTAAGTAAGCTAAGCCTTGAGTCTTGCTTTGGGTATGTGGGGCTTAGCATAAAAAAACTCCATTTTGGGCCTGTTGTCTTGTTGCTAACAATGCAACATTTCTTTGAGTAAATCTCTTTTATTTCTTCCAACTGCATAGTTTTTGATCTTCTGCCCTCAGTTGGATAGGTCAGGTGTCTTATTGTATACTTTTTGGAAGCATGCTGAATATAAATAATAAATAGATGCAGATGCCCTTGTTCTTGTCTTGCACATGTGACATCTTAAATTACTCCTATATGTTCTTTCTCTTCTAATTATCATCATACGATCATTTATTAAGCACCTACTACACCCCAGGCACCATTCTGCTCTGGTGCCAACATACAGTCACTCTGTCCAAGGGACATGTATGAAGAGGTAAGAATTGGAGGACATTTGCAGTTGAATTCTTATTTCTTGCTGTGGCAGCTACTGTCTGCTGACCATGAAGTGTGACTTAGATATTGTTGAATGACCAAATGATTGTCCGTATATTGGCCTCCATTCCTTTCTTACTGCCAGTTGATCTTTCGTCTATTCTCCTTGCCTAAAAATTTCTTGAACTCATAATAAAAAAAACCGGAAGTCTTTAATATACTACTTAATCTTACATTTTATAAAAATGCTCCAACTTTCCACGTGACTCTTGTTACTGTCATCTAGCTGTGCAGCTCTGCCCTTAAGGGATTGTAATTATTTGCTATAATTATAATTATTTGTAATTATTTGTGTTTCGTCTTGTCCCTTAACCCTGAATTACTCTGTCACCTGGATCCGGGGTTTCTAAATTGGCAGCACAGTGAATTTACAGCAGCATTCCAGGGTATGTTAAATTTTTGAGGGAAACACAGTGACATTTGTCAGATGCTGTGTGCACTGTTGGCTTATTTGTGCTACATTCCTTTAGATGATGTCATATCTTTGTGAAGCTGGGCTTTCTGCAGTTGCAGTTATAAAAGCAAGCACCATGTGAAAATTAAGTGGAGTAGGAAATGGAGGTGTGGGATGGAAGGTTCGATTCCAAGGCTTGAGAAGTTGTTTGAAAAGTTCGGGAAGGATTGAGAAGGAGTGTGGGGCCTGACAGGCTTGGGCACGCTATTAGTAAGTAATTGTGCTCATTTAAAAATGAAATAAAGGTATTATTCTATTTCACTTTATTTATTTTTAAAACTGATAATTAATGATGTTGAGCATCTTTTCATGTGCCTCTTGGCCATCTGTATGTCTTCTTTGGAAAAATGTCTGTTTAGATATTCTGCCCATTTTTGGATTGGGTTGTTTGTGTTTTTGATATTGAGCTGCATGAGCTGTATGTATATTTTGGAGATTAATCTTTTCGTTTTGTTTATGGTTTCCTTTGCTGTGCAAAAGGTTTAATTAGGTCCCATTTGTTGTTTTTGTTTTTATTTCCATTACTCTAGGAAGTGGGTCAAGAGAGATCTCACTGTGATTTATGTCAGAGTGTTCTGCCTATGTTTTCCTCTAAGAGTTTTTGTAGTGTCTGGCCTTACATTTAGGTCTTCAATCCATTTTGAGTTTATTTTTGTGTACGGTGTTAGAAAGTGTTCTAATTTCATTCTTTTACATGTAGTGGTCCTGTTTTCCCAGCACCACTTATTGAAGAGGCTGTCTTTTCTCCACTGTATAGTCTTGCCTCCTTTGTCATAGATTAGGTGACAGTAGGTGCATGGGTGTATTTCTGGGCTTTCTATTCTGTTCCATTGATCTATATTTCTATTTTTTGGTGCCAGTACCATACTGTCTTGATTACTGTAGCTTTGTAGTATAGTCTGAAATCAGCTAGTTTGATTCCTCCAGGTCCGTTTTTCTTTCTCAAGATTGCTTTGGATTGTTGTAAGACATGACTATTTTATATGTTGTTTGGACCTCACTACTTAGTGAAGGGAACTGTTAGATGACCTTTGGCTTCAAGGCACCATGAAAAAAACAATGATGGGAGGCACTGAGGAAATTTGGGAACCTTTGACCTTGACACTGACTTTGCATCCTCCCTGCCTGGCATAGATCTGATTCACAGTGAATCAGGTGTTTACAGAAATTTTCTTAACATAAATAACTTCATTTAGAAATTTCTTCCATGCATACATGTAGAGAGACTCACAGTATTAAACACAGGACACATATTTTGCAATGATTATAGTTTTATATAGGAGTAGAAAAGAAAATGTTTTTATAACATATTTTGACTCAATAATAATACAGTAAAACCAAAGTAATTGAAGGTCTTATAAGTGCATAATTGAGGTTGACAATATTAATTATATTAAAATTTAGAACAGAAATTCTCAGTTAATTAATGAAATTATTATATATTAACATATAAATCAGAAAAAGTTGAATACAATTTAACTATTGCTAACCTTTCTAGAACAAAAGTGTCCATTTTTTAATGTTTATGTTTATAATTTCCTATCCTAGAGTTGTAATGGTACCTATTGAATTGTTTCTTGCATTTAGTAAACCTGTGTCTTTTAATATATCTGCTCTTCCAAAATTGATACCATTTTGCTTATTATTGGTGCAAGTGAATTCATTCACTTAGCCATTCAACAAACATTTATTAACTACCTGCCATTTGTAGACTCTGTGTTGGTACATATTGAAGGTCATGGGAAAAAATTAATAGTTTACTTGGAAACACTTTTCTTCAAAGATTCTCTAAGAAGTTACTGGTTTTAACTAAAACAAAGGCATTTAAGCTTTACTGGGGACTGCTGGAGAAACTCCGTGAAGAGTTTTAATCATGAGATTTTGAATTATCATTGTTGGTGAAGGACGAGCCCTTTGCCTTCCAGAAGGAACCACCGAAATCCCTTCGTGTTCTAGGCCTTTCTATGAATTCCCTTGAATAACAATCTCCTTGTTTGCATTGATAATTTCCCTATTTTATCTGATGCTTTTTCTATTTTTAAAAGTTCTTCTTCTCCCATTATAGGCTCCTTTGATTTGCCAAACAAAAAAGCAAAGGACTCAGTGTGAGCTTTAGGAAGACTTGGGCTGCTTTCAAGGGTTTGATAACATCTCTGGGGTGATACTGTGGACCTGACTTCTTCTATATACCATTTTGTAGAAATTTTCTTTCCTGTGTCCTAACCACATTTCTTTATAGTTTATTTTCTCTGTTTTGCAATCACCTTCAATAATAAGTCTCCTGTTGCATATGCTATTGTTTGAATACCAGCTGATAGCCTTGGTAATGAAAAACAGAAATAATATCTCACTGTTCAGTTTATGTTTCTATGGGAAAAGTGATTTGTTTATGCTTGGTTTGCAAAAGTTAGCACTTGAAGGAATTGAATGAGTCCTCAGCTATCAGCTTGAAAAATATATTTAAATCAAATTAAGTAGTGAAGTTTCCAGATACTAATGGCTTTAATTTTGTTAGAATATTTAGGAGTATATAATTTTACTTGACAATAGAAATATAAACAAGATTCAATTTCATAAATTCAACAAAAATTTTTATTATTTTGAATATTGTTTCCTTTCACTCATATATAGATAATCAGGGTGCTCTCTAGTAAGCTTTAATTTGCTAATTTTTCCTCAAAATTAAAAAAACCTTTTTTTCCTCTTGCTATTTTGGAAAATATAAATGAAAGCTGAAAATGTGTAATATACCAAAAACTGCTTTCACTAAAACCTGATTTCCAAAAAACAATATATGAAAACATAATATGTAACATTATTCTTAAAATATATTTCATTCTCAGTGTAAACCTTGAACTAGCTTTGTATGAAAACATGTTGGAATGTGAAAGACTACTGAAATTCATAGATCATACATTATCCAAACAAAATTATTTTCCCACTGGCATTACTTTCTTTGTTTAAAAAAATGCTTACATAAAATAATTGAAAAACTAGGCAGTTTTCTGGTTAGAAATATAAATGAAGGAAGCTACACAAGTTTTCAGTGATTCATAGATGAGAAACAACTTCTCTAAGTTATTTAGACATTTTTTCCCACTTCTATTTCTTACCTCTAACTGACACATTAAATTGGTCATTTAATTTATGACAAAGGAACCAAGGATATACAAAGGGGAAAGGACAGTCTTTTTAATGGTGCTGGGAAAACTGGACCTCTATCTTACACCATACACAAAAATTAACTCAAAATGGATTAAAAACTTGATTGAAGACCTGAAACCATGAAACTCCTAGAAGAAAACATAGGCAGTAAGCTTCTTGCTCTAAGTGTTGGTGATAATTTTTTTAATCTGACACCAACAGCAAAAGCAACAAAAGCAAAAATAAACAAGTGGGACTACATTAAACTAAAAAGCTTCTGCACAGCAAAGAAACCAACGGAATGAAATTGCAACATACTGAATGGGAAAAAAAGTATTTGCAAACCATATATCTGATAAAGGGGCTAATATCCAAAATATACAAAGAACTCATACAACTCAATAGCAAAGAAACAAACAACCCAATTAAAAAATGGGCAGAAGATCTGAATAGACATTTTTCCATAGAAGACATACAGATGGCCAACAGGTAGATGAAAAGATGCTCAAAATCATTAATCATCATGGAAATGCAGATCAAAACCACAATGAGATATCACCTCACACCTCTCAGAATGGCCATCATCAAAGAGACAAGAGGTAAATGTTGGTGAGGATGTGGAAAAAGGGCACCCTTATGCACTGTTGGTGGGAATGTAAGTTGGTGCAGCCTCAATGGAAAACAGTATGGAGGGTCCTCAAAAAATTAAAAATAGAGCTACCATATGATCCCACAGTTCAACTCCTGGGTATTTATGGCAATAATGGTAATCATATGGGCCCTGTGATGGGCCTCAGGGGTCTTTGAACAGGCTAAAATTATACCACCTTTCTTCACTCCCCTTCCTCCTGCATCCAAAACTCCCATCAAAATTGCCAACCTTATTCAGACACCTATCAGGGAAATATTGGGTTGGCCGGTAACATCTTACGGAAAAAGCCGAACGCACTTTTTGGCCAAACCAATATATTCTGTCCTGATGACTTTGCCTTTACATGTGTAGGAATGATCAGTATTTAACAGCAAACGTAAATTTCCAACCTGGACTTCTCCACAAACCTCTAGACTCATACACTCCGTGTTTCTACTGAAATCTATACTTGGATGTATAATTACCTCATTCTCAACATGTCCAAACTTAACCTCTGATCTCCCCTCTCATCCACCAGCAGCCATTTACTGTCTCATTTGAGGGGAACTCTATCCTACTCATTCTGTCCAAAAAACCTTGGGGTACCTCTTCACCACCTCTTTCCCTCCCACTTACTTCTGGTCATCAGGCAGTCTTACTGTGTAAACTTTATCTCTGGAATCTGGTCCTTTCTTACTACTTCCAACAAGTACCATCTTGAGAAATTTTAAAATCATTTCTTGCCTGGACTATTGCATTAGGTAATAAACATTCCAGTAGGGTCTTCTGCCTCAGCTTTCATCCGTCTGGGGCTATTCTCAACATGGACGTCAGAATGATCCTTTTAAAATGTCAGTTTACATCACTCAAAACCTGTAGGGCTCCCCATTTGACTTAGAGTAAAAGCTGATGTCTGGACCACACTCTGCAGTGCCCTCCATGATCAGAGTCTTTACCCCCTGTTCTGTTTGCTCAGGTCTCCCACGACTTTTCTCCTCCCTCACAATTTGCAGCCAAATACTAGGTTCTTCTGTAACACACTAGGCTACTAGGTGTCCTCTGTCCTCGGGGCCTTCACTCTGGCTAGTTCCTCTGTCTGAACCCCTGCCCACATCCCTTCTCCCCCCAGCATCCCCTTGGTTCACTCCCTCACCTCCTCCATCAAATCTTTGTCCAAGCCTCACCTCTCCACGAGGCTTACCTTGACCACGGTACTGAAGACTGCGATCTGTTCCTTATCCCACCCCACCCACTCTTATAAATAAATACTACTTATTCTGCTATTTTCCCCAAAGCACATATCATCTCTAATTCCATATAATTTACTCATTATTTACCATATTTTTCTTATTTTCTCTCTCTACCAGAAAGCTCCATAAAGGTGGAGTTTTTATTCATTGATGTTTTCCCAGTACCGAGTATAGTATCTCACACATAGACACTTGATAAATACTTGTTAAAAAATGGATAATGTATTAAGTCTTCCTGAGGTATTTACATGTTTAAAAACGTTGCTAATTCATCCACAGGAATTGGTCTCCGATAACAAAATTTCATGTCATGTGGCAGATTTCTGGGGCCATCCTGGGACCTTTCCATCACTCTTCATATTACACAGTTTGCATTTCTGAAACTTGTCCAATTAACATTTCTGAAACTTCAGAATTAAAATCTGGGTATGTAAATATAAATGGAAGTAGATATATGCAAAACTGTTAATATGTTTAGAGACATACAAATTCAAATTATATTGTGAATGTATATATACACACACACACTCAGGAAATGTTTTAATAAATTATTTGGGGGTTATGTGATAATTAGTAAAAAGCTCTTAAAAGACACTTATAGCTTAGCAGTTGATACCTCAGGTTCTAGAGTCTCAGGTAAACCTTGGTTATTCTGTTTCCTGGTGTGTGACCTTGGGCAAGTAATTAGACCTCTCTCTGCCTCTGTAAAAACTGTGCCTTCCTGCAGTTGGGTCTGCAGTTAGCTATGGAAAAAAAGCAACACAATGGTCTGTATCCTTCTTATAATCTGCAAAATAATATGCCCAAATTTGTGTGTGGATGTTTATATCTTTGGAATGTAAGTTCTTGGGTGAGCCAATGAATTGTAGAGTAGATGAGCCTTCAGTGATAACATTGTAAAGACATCATGGTAATAGTACATATCTCATGGCATTATTGTAAGAAATAACATAATCCTTGTAAAATACTTAGATCAGTACCTGCTACATAGTAAGTGCTCAGTATCTTGAGGTCAAAAACAGAAAAAAGAAAAATAGAGCACACGAACATTAAGTTCTTTAATCAAGCACTTTATTAAAATATATGCCAGTTATTTTTGTTCTACTAACCTGTATTGCAGTATATGTATCATTTTATTCTTTGAAGATTTAAATCCATAATATTTGCCAGGCAAAGAACAAAATGCAGTTCTGTTTTCATTTCACTGACACACATGTGCGTACGTCATTTTCTTTATAACAAAGACAGTATTTGTTGTTGAAAAGTTGCCTAGAAATGCATGATGAAAGTATCGAAAGTATCGAAAGTATCAAGGAAACAAGTTACATTTTTCAGGGTGAAGCAGTTCTTGGGAACCGCACACCCCGGCACCACAGGACGTCCAATTAACCTGTTCCATGAAAAGTTCCCATTGTTGAAGGACATGGAGGATCTTTCACACTTAAAAGTGTGTTTGTCTTCTTTTCTTCACCCTCACACTTCCTTCCATGCTGCTGCAGGTTTTCAACTTCTCTGTATATCCTCCCCAAAAAGCAAAAACGAAGGCAAAAATAAATGAAGAAAAGAAACCCAGACACAACATTTAAGGTTCAGGAATAAACTGTACAAAGGAATTAAAGAATTCAAATGGGGTCTTAAATCACTTCCTCAAAGCATTGAAATTCCTATTGGAGGTCACCCTCTGTGTTCAAGCACCCCAGTATTTTACTACAGTGAGTGACCATGGGGAAGTAGATGAAGAGAAACGGGGGGAGAAGATGCTATATTTTACTTCTTTCGATTGTGGTTTGTAATAGATGGTAGAGACTGCTGCTGGGGGCAGGGCAGCGCATGGGGGCTTCTGAGTTGCTGGTCAGTTTCCAGTTTTTTGTCTATGTGGTCATTACTTGGTTCTCTTTTGTAATCACTTGGTGCAGTTCGCCAAGCTCTACGTAAATAATTTGTGTACTTTAAAAAATGTCTGAATCAAAAGTTTATGTAAAACTTATTGTATAATATACAACAACAAGAGTGAACCTTGATGATATGATCTAAGTGAAATAAGCCAATCCTAGAAAGACAAGTACTTCATGATGCCACTTTTATAAGGAACCTAAAATAGAGTCATAGAATCAAAAAGTGGGAAGGTTGTTGCTAGGCACTGGGAGAAGGGTGGGCATGGGGAAAGCTTCTGAGCTCCGTAACATTGTTACAGAGTCAACAATAATGTATTGTACACTTAACATTTGTTAAGAGAGTAGATCTCAGGTAGGTGTTCCTTCCACAATAAAAATTCATAATAAAAATAAAAGGAGCACCAGATGTATTAAAATGAGGGAGGGATGAAATTTATCTTGTGCCTCCCTGCAGTTGAATATAGCAGTTAGCTTATGAGAGCTATGGAAAAAAGAAACATAATGGGCTGTATAGTGCTTTTTTACCTAGTTATACAAAGTACCTATATTTCTGTGTCAAGGTTTACCTTTTTGGCAGATACGTTCTTGTGTGAGCCAATGAATTGTTGAGTAGGCGAGTCTTCAATAATTATGTTTAAAAGGCACATTGTTCAAATTTACACTTCCTTTATTTGATCCTCTGTAAAAGTTGGGGCATACCATTAAATCTTAACTCACTAGACATTATGCTGTAGGAAGTTAAGATATTAAAGTCTAGGTATATTCCTTTCTGTTGATTTAACAAAATAAGGCACAGACACGTGATATCCAGGGCAGCAAGTGGTAGACACATTCACGATTATCTGTTTTTAAAATGTTAGTTATCTGACAAGCCATTTGCTCATCAGTGTGGGGAATATCACGGCTGGTTTCTCTGATGAGTGTCAGACGCCTTTGCCCTAGTGAAGGGCTGGTCAATTCCTGTGCTTTAAATTCCTGGTGGACAGTAGGTAGAGTCACAGTTTCATCTGGAAAAACCAAAACTTCTAAGTTTTAGATTCTATAAAATGGGCTTTACTAGAAAGACATCTGGAAATTCCTCCCTGTTTCTTTGTTCTTTCATTTTCCCATAACAGACCAAATAGAGTAGCAAAATGCTATTCTGGAATGAATAGCAGAGTGTATTGGGAAACATTTCCTGAGTAGATAAAGTCTAGAATGCTTCAGACAGAATAAATATAGCCTCAAAAGCCTAAATCAAAGTGAGACAAGAAAACACCCAGGTGGATTTTTCATAAAAATTAAACAATTGTGTTTGATATCTTGCTAATTTTCTGCCTTTTAATTTGTTATAATGGTTATTAGTTATAAGTCCTAATTGTCCAAAAATACATGTTTAAAAATATTTTTTCTGAAAGGGAAGATGAGATTAAAGGATGCAGGGCTTATTAGTTCTACAGAGCATATCATCTAGATCATATTAATTATAGCTCTCTTTTCTCTTTTTCATGATTGAGGGCACTAACTGTATACCCTCTTGAAAAGAGAGAAGTATAATAAGCTCTAAAAACTGGTCTAATTCACTATGTCCAGAGCGAGGAAAGAGGTAGGTCCCAGGGTGCTGCCTTGCATCTAGTTCGGGCTGGTCCTGGAGTCAGCCATATGGGGAAGCTGTAAAATAGATTTCCAATTAATTCAACAGATGTTTGAGTGCCTTTAAGGGATCAAGGATAAATGAAGAAACTGTTATTTTTCCACAAGTAGCCAGTCAAGTGGGAGACACAGATGAACGGACCTATAATTGCAGTTCAGTAAGGTGCTGTAATAGAAGCCCAAGGGCACTATTCAGAAAGGAAGGTCATGGAGGCTCCGAGGAGAAGGTAGAGTGTGAGCTTCAGTTCTGGAAGAGCGGGTTCCTGCTGGCTTGATGAGGAGGGGCCAGGGGTTCCAGCAGTAGAAGGGCTGGGAGCTCTCCAGCAGCCTGACACCTGCAGGGAGCTGGCGCCCCGAGAAAATCCAGGGCCAGTCACAGTGGAGGGAGAAGCAGATGCGTGGACAGCTGCGTGTTCCAGAAGGGAAGGTGCCTCGCTGGACGGGCAGGGCTCGAAACAGTGCTTGAAATAGGGTAATTTGAGGGAAGCTTGCTGTCTGAGTGCGTTGAAGGCCGGACTGAGAACCAGCCTTCCCAGTATTAGCTTCTTATGTAGCGTTCTCCAGGGAGTGGCTGGTGGTGGTGTGGGTCCTGGTGTGTCTGTAGAGAAGCATCAGACACCCAGGTGGCAGCAGCCTGAGTCCTGCTGGAGAAGCCGATATCGGCCCGTTTGATTTTTTGCATGAGTTTTCTAAGACCGTAGTCATTTCTGGGGAAATGGAAACTTTCAGTCTTTTTTTTTTTTTTTTTGCTTGTGGAGAGGATGTGATTTTAGCAGCAGTGAGAGAAACAATATACTCAGTTATATGTGGTCATTTTTCATTATTTTATAATTATTATACATAATCATGAAATAGCAAAGTAATAAGAAACAAAAGCCCTGATTTCCGTGAAGGGGTGATCTCAGCTGTGACTCCGTGAAGACGGCCAGGTGTGTGGGGAGATGGTGAGGCTGGATGGGCTCTGCACCCTTGGCTGTCTCATCGCCTGATGCCTCACGACTCCCTGACTTAGGGTGACCCCAGAGCAGCTCAGCTCTGCACATCTAACTGTGACAGGTGAGCAAGGTGGCCTGCTTCTCTCCTGAGCTCCACTGAACTTTAGACAGGTTTCTTGCTGACTCTGGGCCCCTGACTTCCCTTTTCATGGAGGATTTGCTTTAGAAAACTTTCGATTTCTCTGCCCTTTCAGATGTAAATACTTTAAAAAGCCTCTTGCCAATTTTATGATCCAGGAACGTCTTTCTCAAGGACCTGGAACCCATTCTTCTTCTTTTTTTTAAATATCTTTATTGGAGTATAATTGCTTTACAATGGTGTGTTAGTTTCTGCTGTATAACAAAGTGAATCAGCTATACATATACATATATCCCCATATCCCCTCCCTCTTGTGTCTCCCTCCCACCCTCCCTATCCCACCACTCTAGGTGGTCACAAAGCACTGAGCTGATCTCCCTGTGCTATGCGGCTGCTTCCAACTAGCTATCTATTTTACATTTGGTAGTGTATATATGTCCATGCCACTCTCTCACTTTGTCCCAGCTTACCCTTCCCTGTCCCCGTGTCCTCAAGTCCATTCTCTACCTCTGCATCTTTATTCCTGTCCTGCCCCTAGGTGGAACCCATTCTTCTGAACCGAGATCATCAGGGAAGATAGAGCTCCTAGCCCCCTGCCCCCTGTCCCCAGGCTCTGTGGGAGGGGAGGAGCCCAACTTCAACCAGGACCAGTTAGAGCACAGATGGCCCATCACATGGTCCAACCCAGCACCTCCTCCATGTCCTTCAGTACTTTTCTACTAGTTCACCCTGGCTTAAAAACTCCCCCACTTTTTGTTTCTGTGGAGTTGAGTTCAGTCTCTCTCCCTTATTGCAATAATCTTGAAAAAAGTCTTCCGTTCTTGTTTAACTTGTCCATTGCACTTATGTTTTGACACAGGGTGGGCTTAGCATCTCACTGAAAGATGGCCACCTAGAACTGTGGCCAACAGAGGGTCCAGTGTCAGGTTCACGGTACCATGTATTCATGCTCCGTGACTGGAGATAGTGAAAACTTAGGGAGAAAGCATACTTTCTCTCCTTGAGATCTACATGCACAGAGTGAATCTTTGAGTGGTATTCCAGTGGGCTGAAGTCTAGGCCAAAAGATCTTGAACAACATAGAAAAATAAAAATTAGTTGGGGCAGAATGATAAGCTGTGCAGACGGGAAGTGAATGTGGAATCTTGAGATGAGGCTGGAGGGTGAAGGTAACTCTCTCTCCGTGTGCAGGTTGACGTCTCCTTGAGTTATCCTTTCCTCTTTCCAGAGATAAGATGGACAGGTTATATATGTAACAAATCACTTTTTATGATGTTGAGTTTTCTTTGGACATTTTCCCCCAGCCTTCCAACTAGTGAAGACAATAAGATAGGGTATTTCAATGGTTCTTAAATGCCAACTTTGCTTACAAAAACAAAGTGGGTCAAAAATGCAAATTTAGCCTTCCGCTTTAATGCAAAGATGGGAAATAACATAAGCAATTATCTGACAAATGGCAGTTGTTTAAACTGCAGGATACTAAACTGGTATCTTAGCAGGGGAGTCATTATATATAGGCCATTAAAAGTTTGTTTTTTTAATTATTTTTATTGGCTTAGGTTTTAAAAAGGGAAAGATAAACTCCCCAACTGAAGGCTTTATTACTTTTACTACATGAATGATGCTCTATTACTAAAAAGATATGTTATTTGATTAAAATTCCCAAAAGATTAGCCCCAAGTTTCTTATTATTTGCCCTTAGAGATAAGAGAACTATCTGAATGTGTGGGCGTGTGTAATGGTAACGCTAACACACGTTTTATGTTGACATTATCCTTGTTAAAGTTTCCCTTCACAATTCATACAAATTATCAATTCCTGAAAAATTTTCATATTCTTGCCAAGCTTTGGATATAGTTAGCATTTCAGGACAGGACACTCTTCATCATAGGATTCTGCTTGCCCACGGGGAAGTGGCTATGAGATGGGGCTAATTGTAGTGAAACGGCCAAATAGATGAAGTTACCTTTCATTACTCTTATTTACTTCTTTTTTTTCTCACTCTTAAGTACCACCTCCCTACTTCATTTCAGGTATTCAGTACCCTGCTAATTGTAATCCAAACTTCCCTGGAGAGAAATGGTAATTACCTGTGGGTTCATGAATACCAATTGATGCTCTTACCTCATTATTTCCTTTGACAGGATAACTACACTGATAGATCAGAACAAAATATGTACACTTAGGGTGTTGACTTCAAGACACTTTGCATGTTACCTCTGATTTATCTGTGGATTAGTTATAGAAATATAAGCTAGATGCCAGTACCCGTAATCAGATGCCTGTGTTTTTGATATGCCTGTTAGTGAACTATTGTCAACAGAAAGAAAGAAATAATCTATTTAAGGTGTAGCTGTATCCTTGTTCCTTTGCAATATAATTTTTTAAATTAATACATCTAATGCATATGTAGAAACTCTTTTTCTAAAAATATGGTGAAAGAAAAGTGAACCTGCTGTGCACAGTGGTGTCAGGATCTGTTCAGAAGTGATCAGTTGGAGTTTGGGGGAGAACGGATACACGTATACGCATGGCTGAGTCGCTTTGCTGTGCATCGGAAATGTCACAACATTGTTAATCGGCTCTACCCCAATATCAAATAAAAAGTTAAGAAAAACTGTAGCAACCATTTTGCAGTCTTGAAGGCACAAGCCCAAAGACCAAGCCAAGATAACAATCTGATGAATCAATGTTAGAAGCAGCATTCCTTTGAATTTCTTGTTACATGAAATATTAAACATCCTTATTGTTTAGAGCATTAAAAAATGGATCAGATTGCAGTATTTTGTGAGGTCTGAGATTCCTGCTCCACTGAAGATGAATGAGATCCTACACTTGTGGTCTCCAGCGCTGTGAGGGCGGGATTGTGGCACAGAACCCGCTTCTGGGAGGAATCGAGATTTCGGCTGAAACACGGATAATGTGATGATCTGCCCGATGTGGGTGTCACAGGGGCAAGCGCAGCTCTGGCTGCATGAACAGAAATGTTAAGAGAATGAAGAAGGCGATACTCTCTTCTCTTCTGGGTGTCAGGCCACACTTTCCTGATGGCTTTTAGCCCAAGTGCCACAGTGTAGGGGGAACATGCAGAAGCTGAGGACATTTAAAGGAGAGACTTGGGAAGGAGAGGGTCCCAGGCCATAGAAGAACCTAGGGGACCTCGGAGATATTTAATTTGATGAAAAGAAATGTGTGTGGTGTGTGTGTGTGTGAGTGTGTATGGTTGGAGAGCTGAATGTGAAATGGGTGTGTGGGAAGATCTGCATAGTCCATGGGGATCCAGTGAGTAGAATTAAGATCCAAGAGTGTGTTCTAAATGAGAAATTCTTTTCTCTAATAAAACTGTGAGGAGTTTTCAAAGAGCCGCTTCAGGTTGGAACGCAATCCCTCCTGCTGAAGGGTATCCACACGTCTCAGGACACCTATTTTACATTTCCCACCAGACTTAGGTTCTTTCAGTAAGAATTCCTCATTGGTTTTCTCGCTTTACCTCTTTTCTCAGCTGCTTCTCTGTGCCTTTATGAGACAGCTGATGGCAGTTGCTTGTTTGAAGAATGATTTTTTTTATTAAAGAGGTGTTGACTGCCCGTCTTATGGAAAAGTTGCTAAAATTGCTTGCAGTTTTTGTTAGTTACCAAATTACAAATTCCATTATCTTTTAATAGCCTCATTTAACCTGTATTATAGTTGATGTTGATATCACACGACTAGTCAGATAATTCCAAATATGTGGCTAGAACATAAGATTTTAAGGAGTCACTGAAAGATCTATATGATGGTTCTTTCTCTTGTTTTTGTCTTGCAACTCCAGAAGCTGTTCATTTGATAATTTTGTCTGGAATTAGGGTCTTTTGACTGGATCATCGTTGTGGCTCAGCTATGGCTTTGAAAAGTCAGTCTCCCAACTTCAACCGAGATACAGAGAAGAGTCCACATTTCTACCCAGATTTTTGCCGTGAAAGTAGGACAGTTAATTAAATAGTCAATAATTGATATTAACATAAACCTAAAAAAATTTGATACTCAATAAGAAAGATGTAAGATTTAAAGAAATGTGAACACTAGTTGCAAGTTAGTGAGAAAACATCAAACATCTCTCTTACATGCCTCACACTACTTCTCCCCATACTTGAATGCAACAGATTCATTCTGAAAGTGTCTTGAATTCGGGTTCCATTTTCCGGGGCCCATAGCTGGCAGCTGCTTTTCATTTACAGCCAGGAATGGCTTTTTCCCTCCTCCAGGCTGTCCACTGGAGAGGCAAGGCCTTCTGTGTTTCATCCCTTCCTGATGAGCTGTAGGAAGGTTTCTGCTTTCTTCCTAAAACTTTCTCATTTGACACAATGGAAAGAGGAAGGAACAGTTGAGTGGATTGTTCTGTGTGAATCCTCCTATGATTTTTATCACCACCATCACCAGCTTCCCAGCAGGTCCATTTCAATGGTCTATTCCCTTAGTTAGTGCGTTACTGGTAATTTAAAAATAAAAATGTGGCTTCCTCATTAAATGCTGCTCCGCTGGTTCCCTTAGCAGTGGTCCTCTAAGGTTTCCAGATCATTTACTAACCTGTATCTGCTTCACTCTGCTTTCAGTTACAGCCCAGGCTTCTTGGTACATACATTTTAAAGCATATTTAAACATAACAGCATTCATAGTTTAAAAACAGACATGTAAAATCATGGCTTTGCAGTTAGGTAGACTGGCTCCTGAATGATGTACTAATGATTTCACTTTTTAAAAATACATGTTACTAAAATTAGTCTGGGTGTTCTGGCTGGTTTGTGAGTTAACTAAGTGTTAGTTTCTAGAGAGATCCATCCCATGGAGTTTATAATCAGGTTAAGAGAGGCAGGTGATCATTTAATTGACATTAATATATTCATAAAATAGAATGGATATTCTTTAAACTCACCTGTTAGACTGACTCAGTGAAATCTTCTAAGTTCTCTGTTCCCTTGGAAACATATACTGACTTATGGTCAGGATAGATAGTAGATTACAAGATTACATACAAGCCTGAATACTTCTTCCTATACAGGTTGAGTCATTTTCTTGCCAAGAATGACTTGCTTTCCAAACCATTTTATGACAGTTGCATATATATCTTTGTATTGATATAAGTTGATACTATAGAAACTAATGACATTGAATGTGGATAAAAAGGGTATTTTTTTCTATGAAGACTAAGTTGAATACTCTGGAGATGATAAAGGTAAATAAAACATAATTCTGTTGAATTATGTATGGGCAAGATGACTACAAAAGATTGGGGGATATCTTAAATTCCCAAAAGGTTTTACACTCAAATTGGTTATTTAAGGAGTCTTTAGGTTTTCACTCTATTTCAGTAACATGCATACTGGGACTCATGGGTTACTGCAAGAAAGATATTTCAGGATTTCAATCAGCAGATTCATAAAGAAAAGGCCTTGGTTCTATGTCAATATATTGACAAATAATGTGGTTTTAGGTAAAATAAAGAAATTTATGTCAGTTTTTGATTCCTTTTTTAAACTAACTTTTAAAATTAACTTAGTAACTCTTACCTTTGCCCATGTGTGTTAAGAGGACTTTTACAAAGATAAGCAATAAGAACTAACTGAGGATACTAATTGTTTTGGTTCAGAAATTGGCAGAGCCATGAAATAAGAAGGCACAAGCATGAAGAGAATTCTTTGGAATAGAATTTACTCCTGTTAATTGGGCTGGTTACTCTTAAGGCTTTGATTTGTATTTTTCTTTTCTTTTTTTCCAAAGTGAAGTATAGTTGATTTACAATGTTGTGTTAGTTTCTGCTGTACAGCGAAGTGATTCAGTTATACAAGTATGTATATTCTTTTCTATTATGGTTTATTACAGGATATTGAATATAGTTCTCTGTGCTATCCTTGTTATTTATCTATTTTATATATAGTAGTTTGTATCTGCTAATCCCAAACCCCTAATTTATACCCCTCCTCCCCTTTCCCCTTTGGTGACCATAAGTTTGTTTTCTATGTCTGTGAGTCTGTTTCTGTTCTGTAAATAAGTTCATTTGTGTCATCTTTTAGATTCCACATATAAGTGATATCATAAGGTATTTGTCTTTCTCTGACTTATTTCACTTAGTATGATAATCTCTAGGTCCATCCGTGTTGCTGCAAATGGCATTATTTCATTCTTTTTTTATGGCTGAGTAATATTCCATTGTGTATATGTACCATATCTTCTTTATCCATTCATCTGTCAATGGATATTTAGGTTGCTTCCATGTCTCAGCTATTGTGAATAGTGCTGCTGTGAACATTGGGGTGCATGTAACTTTTGGAATTAGAGTTTTCTCCAGATATATGCCCCGTAGTGGGATTGCTGGATCATATGGTAATTCTATTTTTAGTTTTTTAAGGAACCTCCATACTGTTCTCCATAGTGGCTGTATCAATTTACATCCCTACCAACAGTGCAAGAGGGTTCCCTTTTCTCCACACCCTCTCCAGCATTTATTGTTTGTAGACTTTTTGATGATAGCCATTCTGACCAGTATGAGGTGGTACCTTATTGTAGTTTTGATTTGCATTTCTCTAATAATTAGCGAAATTGAGCATCTTTTCATGTACCTGTTGGCCATCTGTATGTCTTCTTTGGAGAAATGTCTATTTAGGTCTGGTTTGTATTTTTCAAAGTCTTTCATAATAACAGTCTCACATAGAATACAGAGAAACTTCTTCAGTAGCTCATAGGAAAACCATCATCTGTTCCACTTGAATGTAGACCCCTTCAAGTTTAAAATGGAGTCGTGTTGGTGGCAGGTGATTCTTCCTGAGCATGGATCTTGGACTTACTCCGGGATTATTAACCCCTCAAATGCAGATGCCTCCTTGTTTCTGCCACAGCAAGAGGGCAAACGGGGAGTCAGGAGAATTCCAAGTTTAAGTGTTGTTAGCTTGACTGTCTTAATGTCACACCTGTCAGCGGGACAAGATGGGTACAACTTCTCACCCTATTTGACAGCCCTGTTGGGGGCTAAGTGAGACAATGCAGTGGACATTGCTGTGTAGAAGGAAAGCCTGCAAGCTCTTTTTTGGCTTGGGCACAGTAGGGGTTTAATGACTTTGTCCAAACAGACTTGAGAGGGCGTGTTTACTTGCTGTGTTCAGTCCACATATATTTCACGAATGGCAGAGTCCTCTTTGGGGATTTGAACATGAATTCATCCAGAACCCAGTTTTCCATTTCAGCCCTGTGGGGCACAGAAGTGATCTCTCCATGTAGCCAGAAGGAAAAAATGCTGTGTCAGCACTGCATCAGGAAATCTGCCTTCTATCTCTATGTAAAATGTCCACTTGGCCTTCTGAAATGCTTACTGAAGTCTGAGTTCTTCTCATTTTACCTATTCATGAGCCTGTCAGAACTCCCTAAAAGAGTATCAACAATCACATTGATTCCAAGACACGTACAGTTATCCTTATAAATGGATGGATGATAAACTCTCATTAAAGGAGACAATAGAAAACATGTTATCAGGTGTGATCAATACTCTTCTCTGGAGACAGGCATTGAATTTCCTCTTTAGGTCTCTTTGGTTTTGTTTTGCTTTTTCCTTGCTTCATCTTTGATAAATAGTAAATTCTGGTATACATAAAAGAAGTTATTGTAACATGCCTCCCTTCCTTTCAGGCACCTCCTGCCCATTTCCTTAGTGTGGAAACTTATTCTTGCTGAAAAGGTCAATTGAAATGAGGGTATTATTTATTTAGGGGTGATGGGGCTTAGGCCACACTACCCCAAAATATGGCTCCTTGGCATATTGATTATTATAAACTGGAGGACTTTGAGAAAGGGCAGGTGCAGGAAGGATTTTCTAAACTTCTCCTGAGGCAGATTGTAAGACCCTCACGTGAGAGGTGCCCTCCCTGTACCCAGAGGAAGGAGTCTCCTTATCTCTGAAGATAAAAGGGCACCGAGGGTCAGCCAAGCAAACAGGCCTTGCTGTTTTCCAGGGTTCACTACACTGAGCTCAAGCTCTGTCTTCTCCCATCTTTCCACGAGTCTCCAGGCTTCATCAAACCTAGATTAACACTGTTTCTTCATTTCCTTTTGAAGGCTCTCGTGTCACATAAAACTTACGTTAAATAAACTTGTATGCTTTTCTCCTGTTAATCTGTCTTTTGTTATAGGAGTCCCAGTCAAGAACTTAGAAGGATAGAGGAAAAGGATTTTTCCTTCCCTACAAGGGGATGTATGTCAATGTTGCTTTCATAAAAGGTACCACTAAATACTACAGCTCAGTATCATCAAAAAGTAGACTGATAAGATGTGGACGAAGAATGTCACCTGCCATAATAGTAAACAGCAAATGTTGTGGCCGTCAAGCTAGCAGCCTCCGTAGCCACCCCTGACTGTGCACCCTGAGGGCACTCAGGACGGAGAAAAGCAGGACACTGGCCCTAGATAGCTGAGGTGCATATCAGAGGAACGGTTTCAGTGAGCCCAGACTCTTGCATATGGGAAGATGAGCTTAAAATTCATTAGAATTTGTAGAAAAGCTCTAAATTCATTAACTTGAGATGTTTGTTTTTTCTTTCATTAGCAGTAATCTTTTTTGTAATTGAAGGATAGTTGATTTACAATGTTGTGTTAGTTTTGGTGTACAGCTAAGCGATTCAGTTTTATATATATATATATATCTTCAATTTATATATATACACACACACACATATTCTTTTCCATTAGTTTATTGCAAGATACTGAATATAGTTCCCTGTGCTATACAGCAGGTCTTTGTTGTTTACCTATTTTATATATGGTAGTTTGTATCTGCTAATCCCAAACTCCTAACCTATCCTCCCCACCCACCTTTCCCCTTTGGTAACCATAAGTTTGTTTTCCGTCTGTGAGTCTAGCATTAATCTTTTGATGTTCAACTATCTTTTTTTTCTTTGCAAAAAACTCCTGTATGTCCTGTCTCCTGCCTGACCTCTGCAGAGCAGACCCTCGGAGCCATCTGAGAGCCTGTCTCCCAGGCTTAAGTCCTCAGTATGTCTGCCAAATAAAACTTAATTCTCAACTTTTAGGTTGTGCTTTTTTTTTTTTTTTTTCAGTTGACAGTTTCTATTATTAATATGGGTTTTTAGGTTTCACCTAAAAACAAAACCCAATTGTCATTGAGAGTTTACAGGCTCTAGAGCCTAAATACATGATTTAACCCCTATATCAACCCTGAGAGGTAGGTGTTTTTTTACAGCTCAGGAAACAGACTTAGGTGAAGTGACTTAAAGTCAAAGAAATTTTAAGAACATGAACACAGACTTGAATCCAAAACTCTGAATCCTAAGAAGGCGCTCTTGACCCTGTGGTTTCAATCCTGGATGCACAGGAGAATCACCTGGGACACATTTGGAACTTTCCCTTGTCTGGGTGACACACCTGGAAATGAATTGGATTTGGATGAGGCCGTGATGCCAGTGTGCAGCCAGGGTTAACATACAGGTTGATCAATATGTTTGGTTCCCTCAAATGTAATGACGGAGCAGATAGGAAACATGGTCCACTCTTTCCTCTTCTGTGTCATCATTTCAGTAATTATGAAGACAGCTGTAGTTGGGGGTTCTGCCTGGCTCCCGTGTGTTGGCAAGGCCTTAGGAAGAGCTTCAGAAATAGCACAACTAGAGCACTCAACACATTGAACATAAGATAATAAAAAGTGTGCCATTCTATCTTTCTTATAAGCCTAGGTGTGTTCATTAAATGGAAATTCCAGTATATCAGAGGTTAGTGTGAGATTGTATCATTTTTCTAGGCAAAGATGGACTTACAAATAAAATTAATATAGTGAAGTCAGTTGCTCATTACCCTAACTGAGGCTAAATCTTGTTTAAAACATTTCAGCTAAAAGTAGTGAAGGTACATTTCTTGGTCAAAGTATTAAGGTGCTTCATCCCAGCAGTTTTATAGCTCAGCATATCCATTTAATCTACAAAATCAGCCAAATAAGGAATATTGGAATTTGTCGTTCTAGCTTCAGTATTCTGTTGTCTCAAGTTGCTTGTGCTCCTGACGTGTTAAAATGCTTATATTGTTTTAACCTCTACTATTAAAATATGTCCGTTTGTAGAATATGAAATTTTATTCTGATTTTCATCTGGAAGGAAGTCCTGATCCAAACACATGAGAAATAGAGGCTGATGGAATTTTCTTGCTTTTACCACTGCACACTTCTCTACTCTGGTGGGTCAACTCTTCCCCACCTGTGAATTCCATCTGCCCAGGGGTTGGCCTCTGTGTTGCCCTGGGTAGGGAATAAAGAGCCTTTTCCTTAGAGAATAAATATGCTCTGCTTTACCTTGGTCTCTTTTATCAGGTGCCTAGATTTCCACCTGGGTTCTAATGCCAGTTCCCCTAATGCCAGACCCCATGCCTTGGATCATGTTTCCTACTCCTCTGGGCCCCAGTGTTACCAACCAGGGTTCTTGACTTTCCCTAGTCAATAGAAATTGATGAGGCCAGACAGGAAATTCAAGCAAGGCTTTATTGGGGCCCCTGCTGCAGCAGGGGAGAGTGAGAACGAGTAACAGGTTCCCTTGCTCGCTCCCCAAGGTGGGAGGTGCGAGCTGGTTTCTTGTATGGGGTGAGGGTAGGGATGTGTCCAGGGGTTAGGCTGGAGGGTGGCTTAGGTGTTTTGCCCACCCCTATGGTGGTGTTGAGTGCAGGGGGCATGAACGGTACCCTGCTTTTGCTCCTGGCTCTTCAGAAGCGGCAGTTGTGCTTTTTGGTCTTTTGGTATCTTTTCATCCATAATTTGCCCCCACTGTACATGCATGTAGTTATTTTTAGTCCCTTATTGTTTCTTTGTATTTTATTGCTGGAGGAGATGTTTGTCCACGTGCAAGCACTGCAGCAAAGGGTCCCAGGTCCCAACCTGTCTCACCAGAACCCTGAGGCTAATTGGAAACCCACTCTCCTTCTTGCTTTCCTGCTTGGGGTATCCTTACAGACTCTGGATATATGTAAGGATTCCTCCCTCATCCCAATTTCTGACCTTTTAAACCAGACATAGTTCTGATGTCTTCTGGATTCCACTATCCTGATGTACCTCTGTCATTCACGTCTTTCTCTGTATTATCTAATACCCCATCCAGACTCTTCAAGTTTTTAAGGACTCCCTTCCCTCTTCCAACACGTACCTACTAACTAGACTGATGGTCCTGTGTCTCGGCCACCTAAGGCTAATCCACCAGGGAAACAAGTTTTCTGCTGTCACCTTTGGCATTACTGTTGGTCAAGTATCGAGGCTGACATGACATATGCGTACATTGTAAACTGAGTCATAATCTCTGGCCTCGGCCTGTGTAATATAAAGGAAATACTCGGATTTCTAACAGCAGCAAGGTTACTATGAGTTTTTTGGTTTTTTGTTTTTTAAAGTGGAATTGAAACTAGGGGTATCTCACGATGGATTTAATCTTTTTTTTTTTTAATTTTATTTATTTATTTATTTATTTTGGCTGTGTTGGGTCTTCGTTTCTATGCGAGGGCTTGTGCGCCGGCCTCTCACTGTTGCCGTCTCTCCCGTTGCGGAGCACAGGCTCCAGACGTGCAGGCTCAGTAGTTGTGGCTCACGGGCTCAGTCGCTCCGCGGCATGTGGGATCCTCCCAGACCAGGGCTCGAACCCGTGTCCCCTGCATTGGCAGGCAGATTCTCAACCACTGCGCCACCAGGGAAGCCCACTATGAGTTTTTATGTTAGAAATTCTCAATTATTCTTGTGATTACCTTTTAATCTAATGCAATTTATTTTTCATTACATTTTAGTTCAAAAAACAGATCAAAAGCAAAAGGAAAAAGAATAAAAAAGTAAAATAATAGGACAGAAAAGATATATTAAAGCTTAAGCAAAGCATTTTAATGAACAGTGACTTTTAAAAGCCTAATCTTAGCTTTTTCACTTGTATTTGACAGAACCTCCTTGTGATCATTATTTTTAGAGGCCAAGTCACAGGTGAAGTATATTTTATAAAACAAAAAATTCAGGTGTTTATTTAGTAATTCATACACAAGTATGTAAATGTCTAAAATAAAGCTCAAGCTATTCTCTGTGGTTTCCTACTTCTTAAAAAGTAAATGTAGCCCAAATGTCTGTAACATCTTTTCTCTCCAGATTATTCCTTGACTCAACATAGGAAAATGAGATGACCTTTTTTTTTTTTGTAGAAAATATTGTGAAAAACAAAGTGAGATAATAAAAATTGACAGTTTTTACTGCCCAGATTTTCCTTAGTAATGGGATTTGGTTTTTGTGTCCTGCTTTTCAGCACATTTTGTGTTTACAGCTTTTGGGGATTTGAAGGGTCCAGATAAATAATAGAGTAGTATTTTCTATCACGTTGTTATT
This sequence comes from Balaenoptera musculus, assembly GCF_009873245.2. NCBI lineage: Eukaryota > Metazoa > Chordata > Mammalia > Artiodactyla > Balaenopteridae > Balaenoptera > Balaenoptera musculus. Next base: position 3,057,963 of record NC_045790.1, read on the forward strand.
TTTTTCCTCCCCATTTTATTCTGGGGAATTTCTACAACATAATAAATTTGTTTTTATTATTTTCATTTTGGCTAAGAGAGGACTATTAAAATCTGATTTTTCAGTTCTGGTTTTAGGGATCCAATATTTTAATAAAGCTTTTTGCAAAAAATAATTTTAAAAGCTTTTCGGTAGTTAATATTTTTGCCCTCTTGTTTCTGTGTCCCCCCCCCAACCCCTGTCTCCATGGACCAATTCTATTTTGGGTTTGCTTGTGGCCAAGGGGGATTTAAAGTTCCCCTGCCCTTGACTAAACTTGTGATAGACAACTTCTTGCCTCTGGCTCCTGACCTCCCTTTTCTTAGAGGTTTAGAAAATTTGTAATTGTGATTTCTCTCTCTGCCCCTTGGAGATGCAAATCACTTTAAAGGCTCTTGTAGACCTGGGAATGTCTTTCGCAAGGACCTGGGAGCCATCTTTTGAAATGCAAACATCAAGGAAGACCACACCCATCTCCTGGAGAGTGTGACTGGGTTAGGGGTCTAGCTTTCCTGGCTGCCTTGCTCCGTGTTGTGAAACTGCCTCCTGTCTTGAAATACGAGAGAGCTAACTCCTTTGGCAAATCTGGTCGTCAAGAGCAGATGGCCAGTGGTCCTCCCCGCTCTTAAAAACTCTATCATCCCTTGTCTTAGTGGAGTTCAGAGTGAGTCTGGCCTCTCTCTCCTGTGGCAATAGCCTTGGATAGTTTTCCTTGCCTGTTTAACTTTGCCTGGTGTGATTTTTGCTTTAACACTTGTTTTTAATCAGTCTGTTGCCGTTTTAAAATGTCTTTAATTGAGGTATAATTCATATACCATAAAATTTATCCACTTTAATTGTAAAAGTCAGTAATTTTTAGTAATTTTATAACGTTGTCTTTCCCCTGAATAGGAAGCCTGGCCAGCAGTTCTGCATGAACAGTTAGGGCTTGGCAAATGGCAGGATTTATTTGAGGTTGAGCAGGTGGGAAGCCAGGGATGAAGTTGTAGGATTCCGAGTACTTTTCTTTGATCCTCTCACAAGTGTTTTGATCTGAGGCCTTCAGATCTGTTTTTTGGTGGTTTTTTGTTTTTTGATGTTTTGTCAAAATTAACTTTATTCTTCAGCTTTATTTCATTGGGATGTGGTAACAAAATTGGCATGAGAAGGAAGCGGATATTGGACCTAATTACAGAAAGTGTCTCTGGCCAGGTGGTAGGAATATCAAAGTGGCCAAGATAAACATGAAGTTGGAACTGTTAAAAAGTGAGTTCAGTGTTAGTTGTGCCACATTTTATGTGATGGGAGATGAGTTGTCCTCCCGAAGCATGTTTCCTCATCTGTCGGCGTTTGGCTTTAGATCGCTCATGTTCACATTGCTCCATTCTGAGCTTTTGTCACTGGCGTGTCACTTCATGGCCACGTGAGGACACGCTCACCTGAGCTGCGGAGGGAAGGCCGTAGTGGCTGAGGTGCTCTGAGGACCCGGGCTTGGCTCAGGTTGTGTAGCTTGGGCCCAAAGCCAGGTGGCCTGGCAGGCTGGTGACACCACACCCAACCTTAGCTGTCAGGGCACAGAGGGATGGGGAAGGGCCGGCACCTTCAGGATTCTGGAGGGAGGGACCCAATGAAAGTTGCACTCTTCAATTCTAATTTTTCTACCCAGCTTGTTTGTCTTAAACCTGGTTCTGCCCAAATGGAAAACATCTGAATTCTTCTGCAAACTGTTCTCCCCCATCTGTTGTTTTAAAAAAATCTGTCTTTGTTTTGACAAACCTCCAAGTAATCATGGCAGCCTCTCTGTAGGTGGTGCCTCCCACCTCATCCTGACATACCTTAGGACCCTCATCTCCCTGATGGTCTGCCATTCTCTCCTTAAACTAATATGAGCTCTCCCAGGGCTCTGCTGTTTTCTTCTAGTTTGAGGTCCTCTCCTCCCAGTGTCCGAAATGCTCCATATGCTCGGAGTAGATGTTGAGGAGGTGAATAACCCCTAGGTTATGAGGTGTAGGAGCAAGGAATAGTGACTTTATTAGGAAAGCCAGCAGACCAAGAAGATGGTGGAGTAACGTCCCAAATAACCATCTTGCCTGCATTTGGATGCTGGTTTCCTTCATAGAACAAAGAGGGAGAGGTGAAGTAAAAAAAAAAAGAGAGGGTGAAGTAAAAAAAAAAAAAGGTGATAAGTTGTTGCAAATATTTCCTGGTTCCAACCAGACCCTGGAGGGGATGTGTTAGTTTCTTCTTTCCTGCAGCCATTCACAGGTGGGCCTGGTCAGGATGTTTCCTGTGAGCTAAATGCAGAGGTATTTTAGCTTAACATTCAGGCATGGGAGGAGGGTTCCCAGAGATGGGCCCCCGTGCACACTTTCAGCTATAGGCAACATCCCTTTAGTGACTAACTTGTAGTGAAAGCAATAGAATACAAAGGTTAAAGTAAAAGGAACAGATCCAATGTGGAGTCAGATTTGTCCTTCCCTACTATAGGCTGAAAGGCTGTGGGGAAGCAGAGAGGGCGTGAATGGTGAGGATGAGGCCAGGAGTTAAGGCGAGCCCCCCGGGCACATTCCTAGTTTGCTCTCTAGAGATGGGGTTAAGCTGTTTTCATCTTCCTACTTCTGGTTTCGAGCTATGAAGTGATTGTATTTAACCCAGAATATATAGGTTACAGAATATTTCTCACAGCCTTTATATTCTTTATGACTGAAGCTTGTGTTTTCCTTGTGACTGCAAATTCCGTATCTCACAACTTGTGTCACTGCCTGCTATTTTATTAAACTTGGAATTACAAGTAGGGAAGCAAAGGGAAACCACTGGGAACCCCGTTTATTTCTAGGAAGGAGAAAAGACCGAGTTGCCCCGTCTGCTCACTTGCTTGTGGAACAAGATGTGGACTCCTCGTACTGAGAGTGTCTGGTTCGTTGGGTGGTGGTTAGAAGAGGTGAATCAAAAGCTGAGTGGATTTTTAACAGCCAGCAACCCTCTCTACGAGCTGAGACCTGAGACCAGGTGCCCACTTGGTACCCTGGATGGAACAGGAGACCCAAATTGGTAGATCCCTCAGGGCCCGATGTCTCCAAGACCACAGTCTGGTGCCCTGCCTGCTTCTGAAAGTGGGGAGATCACTCCTTCAAGAGCTGAGGCAGACGCGGGTCACACCCAGCCCCCAAGTGAGCTGAGCGCCCAGGCACTGCCTTGAATTCTGAGCACCGGCTTCCTTTCTAAATCTCTCTCGGAAGGCTCAGCTACTCCATTTCCCTCCAGCCTGTGGACACCCGAGGTTTGCAGGCGAGGGTGTAGAAGGCACTGTGGGGTCCCGTGAGGCGGGCTCAGCCCTCACCTGGTGGAACATCACTGCTAAATCTCTCCTGGTTCCTGGGCTCAGCAGAGCTTCTCTCCCTGCTCACCAACCACCTGCCCCAGAGACAGCAGAAAAAGGAAGCAACAAGAGTGCTCACAGCTGCCCCAGACTCTCCATCCTTCTGCAGCTGAATCCGGCCTCTCTACCCCGACACCGAATTAAATCTTAGAGACAAGAGTTTTGGGTGAAGTAGAAAAGAATAGCTTTACGCTTTGCGGGCTAATGCCCTCAGGACTGTGTGACCCACCCTGGAGGGAGTAGTGAGGAGTTTTATAGTAATGGTTCAAAGGGGGCGTGGTCAGCTCATGGACGTTCTTCTGATTGGTTGGTGGGGAGGTAAGTAGGAGTGAAATCATCAACCTTCTGGTTCCAACCGGTCTGGGGTCTCCGTGCTTGTGGGCAGCGTGCAGTTAACTTCTCCCACCTGGTGGAGGTTTCAGTATCTGCAAAACAGCCCAAAGATATTGTTCTGTGTATCCCTTGAGGGGGAACCAGACCCTGCCCCAAGGCTGCGCTATTGTTTCTTGAGGGCTCCTCCCTTGTCTCTGCGTCCCCTCCCTTCCCTGATTAGCAGCTGTTTGAACTTTCCCTTTGGAACTCAGGGAAGGTCATGGAGGCTGAATGAAGCCTATTTCCTGTAGTCAAGAAGTGGGGGACACAGAAAGGCTTTCGTGCCCAGGAGCCCCACGGGGTCCTGCCCGGTATCACTTCCTTCTGGGGCCCGCTGCTCCTTGGGTCTTGGACCTGCGCCTGGAAGATAAAGGGGCGGGTTTGGGTCAGAGCCTCACGTCCCCAGCCCACCCACGCTGAATCCTGGGCTGCAGCAGCGTCGTCCCCAGGCTCTCTCTGCTCCGGCGTCCGGCTCCTCCTGCAGGTGGGGCTGCTGTTCCTGGTGGGGGGAGGGCAGCTTGGAGCCAGAGCGCGGGACCCCCGCCGTGAGTGGGCGCATCGAGGGTGGCTGGGCCCAGGGCTGGACTGGACTCTGGGCCGTGCCGGGCCCCAGGGGCAGCATGGGGGCCGCCTTGGATAACTCTGTCCAGGTGTCCTGGGAACAAGACGGTGCAGCAGCTGGACATCGGGGTGTCCACTGGGCCGTTCCTGAAGGCAGGCGTGTGGGCGCTGCAGGCTGTGTAGACGTGGTGGGGAGCCCATCCAAGTTCCCTTGTGACCAGTCTGCGCGGGGGTGTGGCTCATCTGTGCCACGCATGCAGTGTAGTCACTTTCTAGGAACCTGACTGTGAAGAAATGACCCAGGAAGCCCTTCGTTCCCAAGAAGGGTACACAGATGAGGAGGATGTGGGATACAAAGTGACCGTCCAGGCCATGTCTACCCACTTCCGCTGGCTATAAAAACAGGAAGCATGCCGGTGGAAGCAGAGAGGCAGCAGGTGGGGGGCCGGTCAGGGGGAGGCGTCTGTGCTGGTGGTCGTGTGGCAGGTACTCGTTCTTGGTCCCCAGGCTCCATAGAGGCCATCCTTGGCCAGGCAGAGATGAAGGGGCGCCGTCAGTGTCGGGTCTCCGGGGAGCAGCTGGGCTTGGGGTGCCACCCCTGGGCCTGCCAGGGAGCCAGGTGGCAGGTGGTTCCAGGTGGAGGTGCTACCGCCAGATGCTGCAGGCGGCCAGCCAGGGCCTTGACTGCCTGGCGCAGTGACACACAGGCCGGGAAGGGCAGAGGGTGTCCGGGGCCCTGGGAGTGAGCAGGCAGTGATGTCCAGCAGCGGGTGTGGTGGGGAGGATGTGGTGGTCGTGGGGGCCCGTCCATCCCTTGCGGTGTGCCGGTGCTGTATTCTTGGTGAGATGGGGCTGCGCAGAGCCGGCCCTCACATCAGGAGGCCCTTGTGGGTGTGGGTGCTGCAAAGACCTCCTGCCACGGGGGCTGGTGACCAGGGCCAGGCTAGTGCTGACCTCGCCGACGTGTCCATCTTTGGGTTCATCAGGAGCCAGTGCATCCTAGCGCTGTGCCGCTGGACCTGCAGGTAGTGGGACTGTATTTGTCCTTATTTTAAATCAGTAAATGCCCTTGCTCTTACTCCCCATCCTCCAACAATATTTGAAAGTCTCTAGTCTGCTCATGTTCCTTCTTGTTCTCTTTACTGTCATGATTTATTTAATTTTTTTTTAGTATTTTTTTAGGAAGTTGGGAGGCAGTTGCGTGTGTTTCCTGCCATCGTGAATTCCATCTCAGTTGTCTTCCAAGTAAAAGTTCTCGCAGGCTGGGGTGTCCGCCAGGAGACCTACAACGCTGGGGCCGAATGGTGTCGCTCCTCATGGGGAGGGTGAAAGGAAGAGGTGCCCTCACCCCGTCAACCTCCCACCTTCCCTGGGGGAAGGTATTTGGCCCTGGTGCCTTAGAGAACAGGGTGGAGGGAATTACGCTGAGAAGTTAAAATGTCAAGCCTGCTGTGTTCAGAGGCCAAACTCATGTATTTTGTATTGCCCATAAAACTTTAAGCCACACAGGCATTGAATTGCATTGATTTTGTGATGCAGCTTCTTTTCCTCCCATTTTAACACCTGTAAAATCAAAATGCATCCTTCTGTCAATAGCTTACAGTCAATGAAATACTGCAGTTTAAAATTTCCTGGCAGAAGCTAAAGCAAATTCTCTCTGAAGCAACCCAACTTCATCCCAGTCTCGAAGAATTCCCACAGATAACTTTTTGTGGAAAATAGCTCACTGTAAACAATTCTTACCCATACAAGTAACAGAGCGCACATCTGGGGGCCAGCACGAAAACACAGCCGGAACACGTCCTGTAAATTGGTGAGCTTATTAGAAATTGAATGATTGTTAAAGAAGGAAACTTTGACATAGCTGTTTAAAGAGATAACAGACAAGATTGAAAACATCTTCAGAGAACAAGGAATTGTAAAACAAACCTAACAGATTTGAAAGAGAACCAAATAGATAATCCATAAATTCTTTGTATTTGTTTAGTTATATGGAGTAGTGTTCTTTGTTTTTCTTTTCATGATGTCAAAGTAAGGTCATTATTAGGATTCTCCAGAGAATCAGTAGGGGGTGTGTGTGTGTGTGTGTGTGTGTGTGTGTGTGTGTGTGTGTGTGTGTGAAGATAGGGAGAGATTTATTTTAAGAAGTGGCTAAAGTGATTGTGAAGACAGCCAAATCCAAAATCTGCAGGGTAGGCTAGCAGACTGCAGACCCGGGGAGGAGCTGATTTTGCCACTCAGGTTCGAAGACAGACCCACAGGCAGAAGTTTCTCTGCCTTGAGGGGAAGGTCAGTCTTTTTCCTCTTAAGGCCTTCAACTGATTGGACGAGGCCCACCCACACCATGGAGGGTAATCTGCTGGACTCAAAGTCTACTGATCTAAAGGTTAATCTCATCTAAAAATACCTTCACAGCAACATCCAGATTAGTGTCTGACCGAATATCTGGGTACCATGGCCTTGCCAGGTTGATATATAAAATCAACCATCACAATTATATTTCTCATTCTGTACATTTTTGACTTTCTAGAATTATTCTTCAAGCTTGAGAATATTTTCCTTTTGAAGACAACTTTCTGGAACATTTTACTTAGGCTAATTTCAGTAACATGATTCCTTTTTGTAGGAGACTGTATTGTCTCTTACTCTTGTGTGGGGAAAACACTTTGTATCTTTTAGAGCCATATCTTCAGTGAAAAGATATTTTCCTGTATTCTTTTCTATCTCAGAAGTCTGAAAAATATCCTTGTGACATGTTAGTTAGGATTTCTGGGCTGTACTATTGCTCCTGTAAATTATTATTCTAGACTGAGCATAACAGAGACCATACTCTGTCTATATGACAGGGGGTCAGCACATTTTTGTATGTAGTTTTTCAGTATCACGTTGACTCACTAGCCCAGAAATATCTACCTTCTTTTTGAAGTGAGCATATTACACAGAAGGTGGAGTTTAGAGTAGTGTTTGGGGGACCATGCTGGCAGCACCATTGGTTAGAACATAGAACTAAGGAGGAAATAAATGTGGCTTTCCCTGTGGGTGTCCATTTTCTTCATTTGAAACTCCAGCTCTAGAGGACTCGTGCCTTTATACAAAAATGTGAGTTACTGACATATTAGCTGTTAGGTAGATTCAGTACAGAAAAATGATGCAAAAATGATACAAATCATCATACTGCTGGTGTTTACATAGCTGCATTTTGCATATGAATTACAGCATTTCAAAGAAATTGTTTTGATTTACTTACTTGCATTTCCCTGACTTGGTTTGTACTTGGAAATAGTACCAAAAATGGGAAATCCCTAAGAAATTTGTCATCAAGGACATTTGTACGTGTTAAATTCCCCAGAATTTTTACACAACAACCTATTTCTGCAGAGGCAAAATTCTTTCTGTAAACTTCTTCAAGTTGATGGGTATAGTTTGTTTTCATACCTTCCCTGTTAAGAACTGTTCCAGCATCACAGCGTGAGTCATAAGCATTTCCTGTCACTTTTTCTTCTTAGGAATGGCTAGGTGAAAATGGCAGTTTTCATCTTTGACGGCTGCTAAATCTCTGTGCTTTTTTTTCTGACAAGGAGTAAATGGAATTTGTTTTTCTCTTAATTTGACAGCATCTCCTTGTCACATAATTACTGAATTATCTAAGAAGGAAGGCTTTGACAATTACAGCAGGTGTTTTTTCCCCAAGGACTTTTCAAAGCTTTTTAAACTTCAAAGTCATGGCAGTCACCATAGCCACATAAAGGCGTGTGAAATGGCCAGGGCTTGAGGGGTAGATGAGAAATATTTCATTAGCGCTAGGCGCTACCTCCAACCCAGAGGAGCCACGATGCCACAGTAGAGGGAGACGGCACCACTGACATGGAGGTTGGTGGGGATGGAATACACTGTCAGTGACACTTGCTTTGCACTTGATGACTCTGTTTCCGAGTGCTCTCCTGGGCCTTGCAGGATGTTTAACAGCGTCCCTGGCCTCTGTCCGGGAGATCAGCCTGGTTGTGACGATCAGAAGATTTCTGGGCACTGCCAAGTGTTCCTGCGGTGGGTAGGGGGGGCAAAAATCGCCCCTGGTTGAGAACCCCTGCTCTAAGTCACTGTCATCAATCCTGGTCTCATGAAAGGCTGGGAGAGATACCACATTTCAGGAATGACAGTCCACGTGGCTTTGGTGAACATCAACGATAAGAAGTGTCTAAAGTGTTTTTCCAGCCTGTGTTGCTGGACACAGGACATTGTTGGCTTCCAGGACATTGAAGCCAAACTAGGCAGAGCAGACAGATGTGAGAGCTTACAGGAGGGCCTATTGCTGCCGAGTGAGACCCAAACAGGGAGAAACACCAAGATTCAACTAAATCACTCAAGTCCTCTGAGTCTCCCTAAGTTGCTTTTATTCAGTGCTGGGAACACACAGAGAAAGTTAGCCATAACCTGAAGTACCATCTAACCACAACAATATATTTTGTGGTTTAGATGAAAAAAAAAAAAAAAGGTAGAAAGCAGGTTTTTATTATTATCTACTATTGTGAGTACAGATCCTTGGGGTTCATAGAAATGGCAGCTGGCCCTGGATTCCTGTTCAAAGCATGAGTTCACACTGAGTTCCATGCCTTGCTGTCTTAAAAAGTTATAAAAAGCCCAAGTTAAGCCAGATATGAAGCAAATATTATGTGGATAATAATTAACAGTACCATTATTATTATTATTATAGCAAGTAACTTACATTTTAAGATGCTGGTCATAGTAGATGATTTTAAAGCACAGAGCAAATATAAATTTGAACAATATTTCACACCTCAGGGGTGTGAATTGACGGAAGTCAGTGTGCAGGGGTCGCTGGGCCCAGTTCAGTGGAGAATGAAGGCACCAGGGTCTCCGCAAAGACCTGTCAGGTCCACCCCCTTACGGGGAGAGTCACACAGGCGTGGGGTTCGCCTGCATCCGTCTCCGGGTGCCCGCTTGTCTTGTCTGGAGGTGTCAGCTGAGTCGGCCTCCTGCTGCAGTTACTCCTCTGAAACTATCTCACAGGGGTCTCGACGTTTATAAAGACAACAAAAAAGGATGGTTTCAGTATGTTAAACTCATACCAGCAGGAAAATATTAGAGACAATCTAGTTTACTAAGTAATTAGCTACATACACATTTGCTGTGAATTGTACTTCACAAATTTAATTGGGCAAAAAAAAGCCCCACAGTCTCATATATTTATTTTTTTCAAAACTAAGTATCCAAGCCCTGCCCCCCACTTCTTCCTGCCACCTTTAAATTAGGGAGACGTTGGATGTGAGCCATTTTTTTGCACGTTCTCTCTCTTACGTCAGTTGTATATGAATCCAGAAGTTTGCGTTTATTGGAAAACAGGAGAAGGCATTTAAGTGTCACTGCATCACGGCTGTCCACAAAAAATTAAGGTGACCAGTTTCACTACAGCCGTGTCTGGCAGGCCACAGGGGCCCCCTGAGCCTGGGGCTCTGGTGTGTAGAGTCCAGCATGAGAGTCTGATCTTATTCACTCCTCTGTGTCTTACATTTTTCTCTTAGGACGTTTGTCCTGAGAGGAGGATGTATTTTTTTTAAGACAATGCTGATCTTTTAACATCATGCATAGGATCATCAATTTTACGTTCCTAGTTTAAATCTGTTTCGGCGACAAGAAAAATGATAAAAGTAATATATCCTTATTATACTTTGCCTTATGAATGCTGAAATAACCATAGCTATTTATAACAAGGTTGAACATTGCTGCTAGATGTCGACACGCTGGAAGGAGTCGTTTCAAGATGCTGTGTTGTTCCTAGTGGGCGTCTGCTCTGAGGTCTGGGCTACTTTGCGTATGGTGGACCCTCCTCTTCTTTGTGAAGCCCTTCCATGACACCTCTTCTCCATCTTGCCTCTCCTGTTCTTGGATGTGCGTGGAAACGTCCTGAAGCTGTACAGGGCACATCCGGCCGAATGCCACTTGCCACTTCATGATGTCATTGTCCAGAGACCTCTGTGGGACTTCAGTGGCCTTGAGGGCATCCAGGCGCGATCAGTTCAGTGGTACTTTCTGTGCTTGCCTGTCCTTAGCGTTGGGAATTTAGTCGGCAGAGGTATGGTGGGGTAGGAGGCTTTCTGGGTATGTGTTCTCCAAATTTCTCCTATCTTGCACCTTGACCAAAGCTTTTGAAATGGAAAAAAAAAAGGAGACCCACAAATTAAAGACTGTTTTTAGGTGTTGTGGAAATAGAACGTGAGTTCTGTCACTAGAACTTTAAACTCGTACTTACTCATTGACTCTGGTGGTAGGTGACAGGCAGGGAGGACTTTGAAGGGGAGTACTTTTGTTCTCACTGTAGGCAGTGGCCTGTTGCTAATTATTACAGACTTTATCAACCACATTTACAGCTTCACCTGTGTTCCTAATTTGCTACCAAAGGTACGTTTTCCGTCCGCGCAGGCTCTGAAAGTGTCATTCCCACTGCCAGCTACCAGATATGGCTCTGCTCTCTCTTAAAAATCCTCTTAGCTTGTGGCGCCTCTTCTTTGCACCGGCGGTCGGAGATCGTTAGAGACAGCCTTGGCTTTTTGGCAGGAATAGAGCAGCTTCGAGGCAAAGTCAAACCTGAAAATACCTACCACTGTGCAGAAGTTCTTCCTTTCTGATGCTTTCAGTGTCAGGCCATGCAGCACCTTTGTGGCTGCAGAAGCCCGGGGTGTAATTGCTCCGTGGGTTCTCTGGATAAAGCGGAAGGAAGAAAAGCCAGGTTTTGGTCTCCCATTTAGCAAGGAGACATGAGTGACAGATGTCCACGTTTTCCTAATTTTTCTTTTGGCAGTATTTTAGTCTTTCTCCTCTGCACGTATTTTTTCCTGACTTTTAAATCTCTCGTACGTTTTCCCAAGGGGCCAGCCTTGTCTATTTCCTTCACTTAAAAGCCTATGAAGAAGTTGGTTTTGTTTGATCTCTTGTGTGACCGCCTTGCCAGTAGATGTTGAAACAGACTGCTGTTGAAATCTTAATTCACACCCCTTGCAGGGGAAGGGGAGAGCTCACGGAGTTAAAGTTTAAGAGATGGTATCATTAACATGCATCAACCTGCCGCAAAAACAGGACATTTAGCTTGCAGGGGGCTCACCTCTGTGTTAGAATAACTCCATTTTAACACATTTGTTTATTTATTATCATTATGCTGATAACTGACAGTAATTAAAGGAGGCACTTTATTCCCTGCTCTATTATTATGCCTATTGTTTTTATTTATTTTCTTTTTAAATTTTCTTGTTTAAATTTTATAGTTGATTTACAATGTTGTGTTAATTTCTGCTGTACAGCAAAGTGATTCAGTTATACATATACATATTCTTTTTCATTTTATTTTCCGTTATGTTTTGTCCCAGGATATTGAATATAGTTCCCTGTGCTCTGCAGTAGGACCTTGTTTATCCATCCTGTATATAACAGTTTGCCTCTGCTAATCCCACACTCCCAATCCATCCCTCCCCTACCATCCCCCCCTTGGCCGGCACAAGTCTGTTCTCTATGTCTTATTATACCTACTATCGTAAGTAATCACTGACATAACTGCTGTCACAGGGTTATTGAAACACATCTATTTGGGACTTCCTGTTTTAAAATAAAATGTGAAAGAATGTTTTGCCAATCATGGTCCTCAAAAGTATATATTTTCAGTAAAGTTTATTGAATCTGAAAATGTCCTTTCACAAGGATTCAACATCATATAACCATAGAAACAGAAATTTTATTTTTGCTCATTGAATCAACCCCTTCAGAATCTAAGAGAACCACCTTTAGTTGATACATCATCTTCCGTTTATATTAATCTTGCCTTTACCCACTTAAGTCTAACGGAGAAGGAAATATCATTGTTGGGACATACATAAAACCAGCGTCTTTTGAAAATGAAAGCTAACTATTTTGTAGTTTCCATTTGAACCATTGAATGAGAATCAAAATCTTCTTTTAAAGGCAACTCTGAATAATTAACTCAAACTACGGAGACTCTGATTTTTTTTTTCTTAGATGATTTGGTTAATTTGGATTTAGATTTAGCACATACTAAGAATCCTCTCATTGAAGACCACCCGGTCGGCTGGACCCTTTCTACTGCTGTCCAGCAAATCATCTTTAGAGTGAAGATTGAATTTTGTCAGAAAGGGAACCAGAAGAGTTTGGACTGTAAACCGCTTTCGAGGACGCTTGGGTGGAAATTGCACGTAGTCTCACTTCAGATGCTGCTCTAAGGATCGTGGAGTGGCAGGTCCCATGACAATGAGGCAGGTGCCTGAAAGTGAGAGGGGACTTTGATACGTTTTGAAGCTCCCATGGTATGTTCTTGACTCTTGTAGGCACCTGAAATATATCATGTAAGACTGTACACTTTACTGCTTTATCGAACGTGGGGACATTTGATGAATTTACTGAATTTTTGGAGGTGCTTTTGTCTCCGGTGTCATTTTTCATCCACAAAGATTTAAAATAATGGAAATTGAATCAGCAGTCATTCTGCTGCACCTGCTTCAGTCACACCTCTGTTTGGCATATCTTTAGATTTCATCCAGTGAGGGTCACCAGCAGCACATTTAATTGAATCCAGTTGGCACTCACCATGGCCCAAGAAAATGCTTTGGCTGATGAGACTACATCATCACGTGTTCAGAATTTAAGGATCAAATGCCCGTAGAAATGCAAACTATAATATCTGTGTACAATTAGGTAGTCAGCATTTAAAGATTTCTTCACATATCCTGGTGTTATCGAATGCTGAGTCCCGTTGCTTGCTGCTTACAAAATCAATTACATACAAATGTCAGTAGAAAGGAAAGTTTCCTTTATAAGAATGCCGGCAATCTGGGGAGATGGTGGACTCAGCATGCCCCCAAAACCGCTTCCAAAGATTCTTCTAGGCCATGGAAGTTTTAAAGGGAAGGAGGGGAGTAATGTCAGTTAATCACTGAGATGGGGGTCAGGGTCACCGCCGTCCCCCACTGTGTGCAGGCTCGTGGACTCCTCGTCATGTTCCTCTAGATGTTCTCTTGTTCACGCAGTTTGTTCAGGAGATTACTGAAGAGGAAGCCTGGGCAGAGATCTGGTCACCTGTTAATTACGGATTCTTCATTTCCACGTCTTTGATCTATGGGAAGAACCGACAAGTTAGGCAAAGTATTGCGTGATCTAAAGACTTGAAAGGTGTACTTGGGCCGGAGATGAGTAGAGCATGGGGTGCCTGGTAAAAAGTCACAATACAGCTCTGCTGAAGTGACAAGGAAAGGGGCTTCCTGCTGAGGGCGGTTTCCTACAAAGAGCTGCTTACAAATCCCTACCTGTCAGACATCATTCCATTTCTATGGGATTAGGGGTGAAGGTCTATCTTCGGTAATTTCTTTATGCTGACATAGGGCACCACATTCTCAGAGTGGATCAACATGGGTCTGTAGCATCTCTTTGCTGACAATTTTAGTTGCCTGCTTACATACACAGGCAGAGCAAGCTACAATTATTTTGATACCCACAAAAGTATAGATTATTATGAGCAATATTGTTAATCTCCTTCTCTTGAGACCAGTTCTTGGAACTGTACTAACCATAGGTTCAGGGCTGCTCAGGATGGAGCAGCTTATGTCATGGCTACAGTCCAGCCATCATGCACTTAGCTTTTTCCCTCTGGTGGCAGTTGCAGTACCTGTAAAACAACTCAGGAATGTGCATTAGATGCTGAGTTTGTGCCTCTGTTGTCATAATTGTTAACCGCTCGGTTCTGTACTTGGGGGGCCCGCAGGGTTCTGCTCGGTTCCACTGGCCTCCACACTGTCTGTTCCCAGGGAAGCAGTCTATCAGAGTGACGTACAGGAACTATGGCAACCTCACTTGTCTCCAGGGGTGTGTAATCACACAAGGATTTGGAAGCTGGGGAAGATCTTCCGTGACAGTCTCTCCTTCACCCGCCACAAGGTTTGGCAGGTGGCTGCCCTTCAATAAGCATTGCCAAATAGAGTGAAGAGCTTCCCTGAGGAAACAGGTTTCATTAATTCAATGCACTGGGAAGCAAAATTGTATCTTTTGCTTCAAATTTGAAAAAAAAATTCAGAAAGCTTTAAGCATCTGCTCAAACGCTGGTTACCTCAAACAAAGCACTATTACTTTGCTCATTGAGCCATCATCAGACATTTATTAAGCGTCTGTTGTATTTCAAGCTCACTGCCAGACACTACAAATCAAAAATGAGCGACACATGATCTCTGAATGCAATAGTTCTCTGACCAATGGGGAAAAGACACGTGGAACCCTTTATAGAGTGAGCTGTGATGGACAAACACCCTTTATAGAGTGAGCTGTGGTGCTATAGGCATGCAGAGGAGAGTTGTGTACATGGCGCTTTGGCTGGCAGACGGGAGCAGAAAGGCTGGTGAGGGGTGACTGATGAAAGATGTTGAAGATTTTTCCAAGTGGACAAGGGAATGGTCCTCTGGGCAGAGGAAGCGACTTTTATAGAGGTATAGAGGATTGAGAGGCTCTAGTTTGGAACTGCAGCGTACGGATGGGTTGTGGGAAAGTGATGCTGGAAGGAAGTGGATCTCATACGTCGTAGTAAGTCTGGATTTTCCTGTAGGAAATGGAACAATGACCCGTATTAATTTTGTAGATCTAATGTGGGCCAGATTACCTTGGTGGTGGTCATTCTTTCTCAATATGGCCCAAAGGTCTACCATTTCATCTCAGAACTCGGCTTTAACCATAACAGTGTATTCATCTGCTCATGCTTTCTTTCATGAAATATTTAATAAACATCTAATTTAAGCCAGGCACTAGAGCAGGCTTAATGATGAACGATTCCTGTGTTGACAGACTTCCAAATGAGTATCTACTTAAGCTGTAATAATCTCGGCCACTAGTGTCCTCCTTATGCACAAACCCAGTGGATTTTGATACCGACCCTGCTCCAAACACAGAGGAGTCATATATAAAGTAAGAAAAAAGAAAATTTAAAATATGTAGATGTATTTAAACAAGGTCTGTGTCTTCATAGACCACACACAAAACAACACAATAAAACGAAGTGGTAAGTAGGGCTGAAGACTGCTAAGATCTAGACTCCTTCAGGATTAAAATGGCCCCTTTGAGGTAGACAGTACTGATTTCTTTTTTTCTTTCTTTATGTAATTAATTTTTAAATTCTTTAAAAATTAAATTATTAATGTATAATTTACTTAAGTATTATATTAGTTTCAGGTGCACAACATGGTGATCAATATTTTTATAGATTACACACCATACAAAGTTGTTTTAAAGTATTGAATGTGTTCCCTGTGCTTTACATTTTGTCCCTGTAACTGATAACAAATAACTTGTGGTTTGTACTTCTTAATCCCCTTCACCTATTTTGTCCCT
The DNA here is from genome assembly GCF_009873245.2 of Balaenoptera musculus. Classification (NCBI taxonomy): domain Eukaryota; kingdom Metazoa; phylum Chordata; class Mammalia; order Artiodactyla; family Balaenopteridae; genus Balaenoptera; species Balaenoptera musculus. The sequence continues at coordinate 3,073,660 of NC_045790.1, forward strand.
CATCCCACCCCCTCCCCTTTGGCATCCACTGGTAACCTAAGTGTCCATCAATAGATGAATGGATAAAGAATATGTGATATATGTACACACACACACACACACACACACACACACACACACACACAGTGGAATATTACTCAGCCAAAAAAAATGAAATCTTGCCATTTGAGATAATATGGATGGACCTGGATGGCTTTATGCTTAGTGAAATAAGTCAGACAGACAAAGACAAATATTGCATGTTTTCACTTATATGTGGAACCTAAAAAACAAAGCTAACAAATATAACAAAAAAGAAATAGACTCACAGTACTGATTGCTTCTTAATATAGGAGACTGGGGTGAAGTTTCCTTTCTCAGAAGAGGAAGCTGAAAAAAAATGCTGCAGCACCTTTACAGGTCAGTGGATTATACAAAGCTGCACACCTGCAAAGGGAGAAAGAAGGGATTAGAGACAGGCACCCAACCAAATCTAAACTGTCAACTGGCTCTCCAATATCTGCCGTATTCCATGGGATAGAAAACCTGCACTGCAAGTATAAAGCACGGTGCTGAATTGGGGCTTCAGGGTGAGACCCGGTGAGGACGCTTACAAATGTCTAGATAAGAAAGCAGGGAGGAGGAGGAAGAGTCAGGCAAAGAGAGACACTTTCTCAGGCAAATCAGTATAAATTACTAAGAGACGTCAGAAGATCTAATATTAAGGAAGATAGCCAACACAGTCAACAATAAGGAGACAAATTTAAAAAGAGATAAAGTTGATAATGACTTTGAAAAATAAAGGAGTGACATACATAAAAGAACAAGAAATTATGAAACAGTGAGCAGAAGTAAAATAGATGAATACAAAAGAGAACAAGTTAGAAATTCTAGAAATAAATAACAGGATCACTGATATAAAACAGATTTATTAAACTGGATAAACTGATGGCGAGACCCAGTCAGAGAGAAAATTAGTAAACTGAAAGGTGATACTGAGGAATTCATACCACATAGTGGAATGAAAAGGTGTGAAACAGTTTATCCATTCTCCTGTTGATGGACGTCTTAGTTATTTTGGGCTGTTATCACAAAATATCATAGACTGAGTGGCTTATAAACAGCAGAGATATATTCCTCACAGTTCTGGAGCTGGAAGTCCAAGATGAAGGTGCCAGCCTGGTTGGCTTCTGGTGAGAGCCCTTTTCTGGGTTACAGGCTGCTAATTTCTTGCTATGTCCTCACATGGTGGAAGGGGCAAGGGAGCTCTCGTGGGTCATTTTTAGAAGGGCACTAATCCCATTCATGGGGGTTTGCCCTCATGATCTAATCACCTCCCAAAGGTGATTACACCTCCTAATACCATCATTTTGGAGGTTAGGTTTCAACATAATGAGGTTGAGGGGACACTAACATTCAGACCATAGCAATGAACATTTGGGTTGTTGTCAGTTTTTGACTGTTATGAAGTTGCTGCCGTAAACTTTCTCGTAGAATTTTTTTTGCAGACCTGTGTGTTTATTTCTCTTGAGTTTATAACTAGGAGTAGAATTGCTGGATTACAGGGTAGGTTGATTTTACAAGAAACTACCAAAATTTCTTTGAAGAGGTTGTATCATTCTACCCTCATCAGCAAAGTGTGAGAGTTCTTGTTGCTCCACATCCTTGTTTGTACTTGATACTGTCAGTCTTTTCAACTTTATCCATTCTAACGTGTGTGCCTTGGTATCTCATGGTGATTTTAATTTGTGTTCCTCTGATAACTTAAGATATTCAACAGCATTTCATATTATATTGGCCTATGTTTGTCATCATTTGTGACGTGTCCCAGTATTTTGTTCAATTGTAAAAAAAAATTAGGTCATTTGTTTTTCTTATTTTTGTGTTGTAGGAATTACTCACATATTCTGCATCTGAGTTCTTTGTCAGATATGTGTATTGCATGTCTTCTCCTAGTCTATAGCTTGCATATTCATTTTATTAATGGTATACCTTGAATTTTTATTTTCTTTGAGGTCCAATTTGTCAACTTTTAATTTTATGGTTATTTTTTTAATATACAGTCTAAGACTGCAAATATCTTCTCTTATGTCCTAGAAGGGAATATTTACAAATTCATAATTATTCCTTCATATATGGACAGGTGGATTCTTTATAGAGATTTACAATGTTCATTAAAAATATTCTTTTAATATTTGCTTGTACTATAGAAAGTTGCTTATAAATGGGCCCATTTAAAATTTAATATTTCAGGGACTTCCCTGGTGGCACAGTGGTTAAGAATCCACCTGCCAATGCAGGGGACACGGGTTCGAGCCCTGGTCCAGGAAGATCCCACATGTCCCAGAGCAACTAAGCCCGTGTGCCACAACTACTGAGGCTGCGTGCTGCAACTACTGAGGCCCGTGCACCTAGAGCCCGTGCTCCACAACAAGAGAAGCCACTGTAATGAGAAGCCCGTGCACCACAACGAAGAGTAGCCCCCACGCGCCACAACTAGAGAAAGCCCGCGTGTAGCAACTAAGACCCAGGGCAGCCAAAAATAAATAAGTAAAATAAATTAAAAAAAAATTTTAATATTTCAATAATAGATCTGTAGGCTTAAATGGAGGGATTTTCATTTTTAACAATGTACTTCAGAATGAGAGAATCTGTTAGGTACTATGTTATTTTTATATATTCATTTTAGACTACACAAATAATGTATATGCTACTGTTTCCATAATATTTGTTCTTTCCAAGTATAAATTTAAAAATTTGCTTTTTTGCCTTTAACATTGCATGCTTTTCTGAAAAATATAAGTTGTGAGACATGAACTTTTATATGTTAGCTACTGCAGACATTGTGAGCATGTGTGCTAAGTGTTATTAGTATAGTTATTGGGAAGGAATTTAGAAAGAATTAAACATTTCATTAATTTAAAACATTTGACGACACCACTTGTATCTTGTTTTGATCCAATATATTTTCTTTCCAATATGGTGAAAATACAACAGGGGTCATAATCAAACTTCCCCCCCTTTTTTTTTCCTTCTGTACGTTCAGAAGCTGGAAAACACAAAGGGAAAGGGATTCACAGCTTTTGTTCCTTTGTGTGCCAAGGTTGCCCTTGATATTTACTCCAAAAGGGCCAATGGGACTGTTGTCATACTAAGTTTCAGAGTTGACTGTCTGGAATTTTTTCTCTGGAATCAATGAGAGTTGTATCTTTCTATTTATTTGCTTTGCTTGTGTTTATTTTTTAACAGCTTTTTTGAGATATTATTCACAAACTGCTCAATTCCCCAATTTGAATTGTATAATTTGATGTTTTTTAGTATATTCATGAATCATGCAACCATCATCGTGATCAGTTTTAGAGCATTTTTGTCACCCTTAAAAAGAAACCTGGAACTCATTAACAAACACTGTCGACTTCCTCCCTGCCCTCACTCACTCCCCAGTCCCGGGCAACCAGTGGTCTACTTTCTGTCTTTATGGATTTTTCTATTTTGGACATTTCATATAAGTGCAGTCAAACAATGAGTGATCTTTTGTGCCTTGCCTCTTTCACTTAGCATAATGTTTTCACAGTTCATCTACATTGTAGGCTGTATCAGTCCCTCATTCCTTTTTTATGGCTGAATAATATTTCATTATATGGCCATGCCACTTTGTTTCTCCATTCACCAGGTGGTGGAGATCTGGGTTGTTTCCACTTTTTGGCTATTGCGAATTATGGGGCTCTGAACGTTCATGTATGAGTTTTTTGTGTTGACATTTGTTTTCATTCATCTTGGATATATACTTAGGAATGGGACTTGAGGGTCACATGGTAACTCTGATTCGCATTTTGAGGAACTGTCATTTTGTTTTTCTGAAGTGACAATTTGATTTATTTTAAAATTTACCTTAATCCACTTTGAAAAAGCACTGCGTCAACTTGTGATAGATGTTGGGTTTGGCTTTCTCTTTCCTCTCTCTGTCGTCTGGATAACACATTTCTTCAGCTCATTCTTTATGTGTTCTGCAAAAATACATGATTAAAATAGTCGGAGATTTTGTCTCATCTTAGGGATATAGGCCAGAATTTGGCATTTTGACTTTTTAAAAATTGGTGGTGCAGTGGTTGGGAGTCCGCCTGCCAATGCAGGGGACACGGGTTGGAGCCCTGGTCTGGGAAGATCCCACATGCCGCGGAGCAACTAAGCCCGTGAGCCACAACTACTGAGCCCGCATGCCACAACTGTTGAAGCCTGTGCACCTGGAGCCCGTGCTCCGCAACAGGAGAGTCCACTGCAATGAGAGGCCCGTGCACCACGGCGAAGAGTGGCGCCCACTCGCCGCAACTAGAGAAAGCTCGCGCGCTACAATGAAGACCCAGTGCAGCCAAAAATAAATAAATAAAATAAATAAATTAAAAAAGAAAAAAAGAAATACAGTTGATTTACAACGTTATGTTAGTTTCAGGTGTACAACATAGTGAATTATATTTTTACAGATTATACTTCATTTAAAGTTACTGTGAAATATTGGTTATTTTCCCTGTGCTGTACATTACGTCCTTTTATCTTATTTAATTTTATGCCTAGTAGCCTGTACCTCTTAATCCCCTTCCCCTTCCTTGCCCCTCCCCCCCACGCCTCCCTCTCATGTGGTACTTTTATCGAGGTGATGCCTTAGGTACCTAGGATCTTGCCCGAGCTTCTGTTTGTGTTCAGTTGCCCCCAAGTGGTGAGATTTTACTTTGTCCAAGCAAGGGTGGCAGGCTGAAAAGGTGGAGCTAGTTGCCACAAACTTCTGCTTCGTCCTTGTAGATTTGAGTTGAATATTATTCCTTGACAAAGTGGGGGTTACCCAGGGATGTTCTTACAGCGTTATTTGCAGGTGTGCTATTGCTCCTTATGAGCGGGCATACAGGGAAACACTGGGGGTTCTTGATCAGTTTATTAAAGAACTGGAGGTAGGGTTGCCAGTGTGGTCTAGATCAGGGGCTCAGGTGGAGCTTTCCCTGGACAGAAAGAAATCTGTGCAGAGGTGAGGGGGCTGAGGGGCAGTTACATGTGCTGCAGAGACCAGCTGCCCTGTGCAATCTAGAGGGCTTTGAATCCTTTAAAACAGGGGTCCCCAACCCCTGGGCCGTGGACTGGTACCATTCCAAGGCCTGTTACGACCCGGGCCGCACAGCAGGTGAGCGGTGAGTGAGTGAGCGAAGCTTCATCTGCCGCTCCCCATCGCTTACATTACCGCATGAACCATCCCCCCTCCCCTGCCCCGTCCGCAGAAAAATTGTCTTCCATGAAGCTGGTCCCTGGTGCCAAAAATGTTGGGGACTGCTGCTTTAAATAACCTTTTTTGACATCCCACAGTGGTCCCTGGATGTCCTGGCAGAGGTCTTTGAGTGCTGTCCTCCCAGGACCACTGTGGGATGTCAAGAAACGTTATTTAGTGACTCAAAGCTCTCTGGATTGCATATGGCAGCTGGTCTCTGCAGCATGTGTAACCACCCCTCAGCCCCCTCCCCTCTGCACAGATTTCGTCCAGTTTAGTGGCGGTGTGACGTACTCTCCACTCCTCCAGGAGCAGCTCTCGGATGACATGAGGTGGGAGAAACCCAGTGACGGCTGTCGCAGGCAGCTGGTGAGGGCCCCCTGGGGCTGCTGCCAGCAGGAGCAGCTGAAGGGAACAACTAGCACCTGGGGAGAACGTTCTCTGGGAACTGCATCCAGAGTCACTGCCCTCCACATCTTCTCCTGGGACAGTCCAATTAAGTGCCAATTTGGAGAGGATGCATATTTCACTGGTACCTCCCAGCCTTTGCCGATTGAGCACGAGCCATTTAAGGGAGAATGTGGTGGGTTACTCTTTGCAGATGCCAACCTAATACTTGTCTTTTATTATTTACTGAGAAGAAAGAGTAAATAATTGCTTTCCAGGAAACTTGGATGGATGTGGATCCTCCCAGGAGCACCTGGTTTTATGAACCAGTTCTTAGACTTCTGGTGATGAATGCACACCAGAAGGAAAAGATCATTTCTGTATCAAAACTCTAGAACCTGTTTTAACATATTTCAGAAATTATAAAATAAAAATTCAGAAAACAAAGAATAGAGAGAAAATCTTCACACTTACAAGTATTTTTGTTCTGCATTGATATGTCTGCCACGACTGTTTCTTCCAACATTTTATCTAGCCACGCTGCAGTTAAAATGTATCTTTTTAAAAAATTTACAGTGAGGGCAAGAAGCTTTCTGTTATAGCACATTACTGCTTCATATTATAATTATAAGGAGGAGCATGAGATTTGGGGTTAGTCACATCTGAGTTAGAATTCCATTCCAGGACATCATAATTTTAGATGTGGAAAAGGACAGTTTTCTCAAGTCTACATTTTCCTCAGCTGTTGAATGTGGAGAATACCTGTACTGGGAACATTTCATGTGAGCATGGTATTCTGATGGCCACGAGTCTTTGTTTTTATTCAGATCAGCAGCTGAGATACCTATTTTTATGTTCATTGTGGGTTTAGAGCAGTGGTTCCCAATGCGGGGAGACTCTGCCCTCCAGTATACAACGGGTGATGCCCGGATATGTTCTTGGTTCTTGGCTTGATGTGGGTGTGCTAGACTGTACTTGTGGCATCCAGTGGGTAAAGGCCAGGGATGCTGCTATACGTCCCATTTTGCCCAGGATGGCTCCCCCCTCTCCCCAACACAGACGTATCCAGCCCCAAACGTTGGCTGTAATGAGCTGGATGAACCCTGGTTAGGGGAGGAGAAAGAAGGGAGCTTCCACTGGGTGAAGTCCTGTCTGAAGGGAGACAGTCTGTGGTGGAATATCCCTCTTCTTAAGAGCCGATGGTGAAAAGCAATGTACAGATTCAATGCAATCCCTATCAAACTACCAATGGCATTTTTCACAGAACTAGAACAAAAAATTTCACAATTTGTATGGAAACACAAAAGACCCCGAATAGCCAAAGCAATCTTGAGAAGCAAAACAGAGCTGGAGGAATCAGGCTCCCAGACTTCAGACTATACTACAAAGCTACAGTAATCAAGACAGTATGGTACTGGCAAAAAAACAGAAATATAGATCAATGGAACAGGATAGAAAGCCCAGAGATAAACCCATGCACATATGGCCATCTTACCTTTGGTAAAGGAGCCAAGAATATACAATGGAGAAAAGACAGCCTCTTCAATAAGTGGTGCTGGGAAAACTGGACAGCTACATGTAAAAGAATGAAATTAGAACACTCCCTAACACCATGCACAAAAATAAGTTCAAAATGGATTAAAGACCTAAATGTAAGGGCAGACACTATAAAACTCTTAGAGGAAAACATAGGCAGAACACTCTATGACATAAATCACAGCAAGATCCTTTTGACCCACCTCCTAGAGAAATGCAAAGAAAAACAAAAACAAATGGGATCTAATGAAACTTAAAAGCTTTTGCACAACAAAGGAAACCATAAACAAGACGAAAAGACAACCCTCAGAATGGGAGAAAATATTTGCAAATGAAGCAATTGACAAAGGATTAATCTCCAAAATATACAAGCAGCTCATGCAGCTCAATATCAAAAAAACAACCCAATCCAAAAATGGACAGAAGACCTAAACAGACATTTCCCCAAAGAAGATATACGGACTGCCAAAAAACACATGAAAGGATGCTCAACATCACTAACCATTAGAGAAATGCAAATCAAAACCACAATGAGGTATCACCTCACACCGGTCAGAAGGGCCATCATCAAAAACATCTACAAACAATAAATGCCGGAGAGGGTGTGGAGAAATGGGAACCCTCCTGCACTGTTGGTGGGAATGTAAATTGATACAGCCACTATGGAGAACAGTATGGAGTTTCCTTAAAAAACTAAAAATAGACCTACCATATGACCCAGCAATCCCACTACTGGGCATATACCCTGAGAAAACCATAATTCAAAAAGAGACATGTACCACAACGTTCACTGCGGCACTATTTACAATAGCCAGGACACGGAAGCAACCTAAATGTCCATTGACAGATGAATGGATAAAGAAGATGTGGCACATATATACAATGGAATATTACTCAGCCATAAAAAGGAACAAAATTGAGTTATTTATAATGGGGTGGATGGTCCTAGAGACTGTCATACAGAGTGAAGTAAGAAAGAGGAGAACAAATACCGTATGCTAACACATATATATATATGGAATCTAAAAAAAAATTTTTTTTTTCTGAAGAACCTAGGGGCAGGACAGGAATAAAGACACAAGACGTAGAGAGTGGACTTGAAGATATGGGGAGGAGGAAGGGTAAGCTGGGATGAAGTGAGAGAGTGGCATGGACATATACACACCACCAAATGTAAAATAGATAGCTAGTGGGAAGCAGCCGCATAGCACAGGGAGATCAGCTCGGTGCTTTGTGACCACCTAGAGGGGTGGGATAGGGAGGGTGGGAGGGAGATGCAAGAGGGAGGAGTTATGGGGATGTGTGTATATGTATAGCTGATTTACTTTGTTATAAAGCAGAAACTAACACACCATTGTAAAGCAATTATACTCCAATAAAGATGTTTAAAAAAAAAAGAGCTGATGGTGAGGAAAAGAGCATGTGGCAGTGTCTCAGTATTGCGTTTTAAGTATTTAAGCTGCTTGAGCCAGATGAGGATGGTTAACATGTAAGAAGAATATATTATACATTTATCAAAAGCAATGTCATGAACGGTGCTTATATTTTCATCAAAGGGAAGCTGAGCCCTGTAGATACTTTTATGAGTGGGCAAAGCAGAACAGGAACTTAGAAGGCACACATGCCTGGCTTCTCTTCCCACCTCTAATACTTGTTGTCTGTGTGACATTGGGGGAGTGACTAAACCTCTCTGAGCCTTGGTTCTTTCACTATAAAGTATAAATAATAATATTCCTCTTAGAATATTGTGAATTTTGGATTTTATTAGGATTAATGAAATGATAAAGTGTCTGGCATATCATATAAGATCAACGAATGTCCATTTCTTCTTTCCCATGATGAGGTCTGGGAATTAGACTTGGTAGATGTGAAGACTTTTTGTTTTTAATAAGAAAATTTAATTGGCAGAGGGTACCAGCACCCCTATAAGGACTGTATATAGATTTTTTAGATTTAAATAATTAATTTTATTAGCTTATTTGTGTGCAGGGTAAAAATTTTTTAAATTTTTTTTAAAAGAAATTGGACAAATTATATTCATTCTGGTCCCCAGTTCTCTTCCCAGAGGCAACTGCTATTTCCAGTTTCTTATGATTTTTCCAGATAAATGAGTCCTTGATATTCTGCACTGAAGTATTGAGGTTAAGGATTGTCTTTAGGAGGACCTATGATAAATGGCAAAGAAAATCAGGGTTGGGAAAGCCCAATTTTACGTGTCTAGATGTTAGGGGCTAAAAGTAACAGTCCCGGACAAGACCTATGATAGAGACAAAATATAACAGAGGAAAGAGCACTTCTAGAAGGTAGCATTAGGGCATCACCTTAGTTGTTGGGGCGAGCATGACCCTAGAGACAAAAGTTATGTCCAGAAGTCAAAAGATTTCTGTGTTCCAAAGAAGAGAATAATATCAGCAGTTAGGCTGAAGATGTAGCATAAATAGATCTGGAAGAAAAATGTACTCCTTTCCCTCCTGAGGGTCAAGTCTTACATTAAAGCGAAATAATACTGCGCGTGAGTACTGAGGGGGATGTTAAAGATTTTCTGCATCCGCCAAACCAGCTGAGGAGTATGAGAACGTATTTGGGATTTACCTCGAGAGTATACAATTCGCGTTTTGAAATCTCTCTGGATTATACTGATACTCAGCTGAGCATGTTGCCGGAGAGGGGGAAGTGGTGGGAGTGGAGACCACCTGCATCCCAGGCATGATCACAAAACGCCTCCATTCTTTCTGCCCCCCCCCACCCCCGGCAAGAGGAATCCTGAGGGCCATCTAGGGTGCGGATGGGTCACCTGTCCTGTCAGCCCCCGCTTGCCAAAGTAGAGGACTTTTGAGCGAACCGCACAGAGAAACCATGGGATTCAGGGGAGCGCCCTGCTACTGAATTCCTGTAACTGTAAGCGAGCGTCAGACCTCACTTGTGTATTCCAGGTGCTGACAAGGTATTTAATTCCTCTGGACCTCAGTTTGCTCTCTCTCATCTTTGCTGGTCTTTCTGCATAAGAACAACTGATCACTTTTTATTTTCAAGCCATTTCCCTCCAGTCATGTATATAAAACCCCTTTCAAAATAAGCTTTATCTAGACAGCCTCCCTGTTCTCTAGACAAAGGGTGTTCCCCACCCCCCGCCCATCATCCAGGCTTGAAATCTGTTCTTGTCACTCCTCTGGTTTCTTAAACCCTGTCCTTCCTCCACATTCATGTGTTAATCCTTTATTCATACTGTATTTTTATTCATTGCCATGATCGGATCGCACTCCTACCTGCTAAGCTAACCCGCCACAACGTCCAGGCTTGAGCGTCTGCGTAGACCCTGGTGGTGTTCTTCCCTTCAGCGTGCTGTCCACACCCGTCGGGGTGCCCACATATGTGTCGTCTGTGCCACATATTCCTCTTCCAGGAAAGGTGCTTCCTGGCTTCTGCACAGTTGGCGATGTGACACTCACTGTGTAGGTCCCCTCTGCCTCCAGACCGACTGGTCACTGCATCCCACATCTCACCCCGTTACCAACCCTGGAGCCCCATGGAAGTGTGGTGAGGTTTCCACACAAATTTTGTGCCGTGTGTATATGACACCCACAGTGTAGACACATAAGACCTAGATGGTGTTTCTCACGCGGCATGACATTTCTGTTTTATCCATTTCCTACACTAACCTGTGAGCTCCTTGAGGATGAGGGCCATGTATTTTCAACTCGGTACCCAAGAACATGGCATGGTGCCTTGTACACGCACGTGATCAAAGGTTGAATGAACCCGTGTGTGAACCACACACTCTAAGCTCACAGTGCTGACGTTACATTTTTTACATGTTGAAGCTCTGATATTCAAGCATGGTCTGAAGTAACACCATTTTCCTCTGTGAATCTTGTTTGGGTGTTGTTTTTTTTTATTGATTTCTGAGATTTCTTTCCAAGGGAAACGATATTCATTAGTTTAACACTCCTGGGCTCTGATTCGGGGTCTCCTACCTGGAGTGAAGGGGCGGAGTCTGGTGGGTAGGTTGGAAACAGAACTGGAGCCCATGGACCTAAGCTCCTCTCTTGTCACCTGTTTTTGGGTGACACGTGGTCCCTGGAAACACGGTCTAGCTTACTACTCACACCACGGAACCAGGCTGTGGTTGTTCAGTGCTGCCTTGGCTGGCTGGGTCAATCTGTCTAATTTTGGGATGTAGAATTTGTAGACCCTTTAGAATTGTAGTTCTAGGCACTTTAAAATTTAAATATGTTTACCTATTTTCTGACTTCATATATTTCCTTTTCCTATAGACATTGATGCTCTCCTGTGTTCTATCTGCATGTTTATATATTAACTGTTCAATAATTTGTGAAATAATTCTAATTACTTTCTATAAGAATAAGTAAAACCTTTTAAAAAATAGTTGCATCTACATGGTAGCCTCATTAACATTTTACTAAACTAATTTTTGATTTATCTCTAACTTGGCTGACATTTATTGTATTTTTCTTTCATGTAACCTAGGGTATTACAAACTATTATGTGATTTAAATGTGAGAAGCCCTTTGTAAGCTGTCAGGTGCAATTATTTACATCATTTTGTTACTAAGATTAGAAATTTTCAAAAGTAATTTCCTTGATGATTATATAGCCTAAAATTTTTTAAATTATAGGGAAATCAGAAAACTTTCCGATTTCCTCTTTTTCTGTCTTGCCTTATTTTCTTTACTTCGTGCTAGCGAGTCTCCACTGGGTCCCTATTTTTCTTCTCTTTCATGTTCTTACTAGTTAATCATCCACAGTTGGCTATGGGGAGATTGCTGCTTTAAGGCTAAATTCATCAGCTTGGTGGTTGTGGTATTTTGGTGATTTATGGATGTTTATGACTCAAGTATGGATACAAACAAGGGCTGTCAAAATACCATCGTTTTCCTTCCCAGCTCGCCGTGGTGCCTGGCCATCCATGAACCAAAGCAAATAGACAAAAATCTGTAATTGCGAAAGCGGTCACGCCTCCAGCAGGAAAGACCCCGAGACGGATTGCCGCAGACAGCCTTAGGTAAACCAGCAGAGCACGATGGCACTGGCGGCCTCGAACTGCATTGGTTCCAGAGGCAAGAATTAGTAAGATAGTCAAACGTTCTCATTACATGCACGTCCATCGTTAGGAGGCATGTCGTTAACTTCGGTTTTTCTGGTTTACCATTTTCAGACTTTGCAAAAGGGCTGCTTGAGGGAAAGAGAGAGGAAATGTAAACATCTGTATATGCTGAATTTTTTGCATTAGTTAATCAGCAGTTCACCATTATTGGATGGTGTGTGGGTGATGGTGATGTGGCCTGAGGGCATCCGGAAAAAAAAACAAGTTACAAACTCAGTTAGTGAAACTGTCCAGTGCTGACAAGGACATATAAACAGGCAGAGGGAGATATAAAAGAAATGGTCCTTGGCCCATGATGTATGTACTGTGCCTGGGACATTTGATGATGAAGATTATTGGAAGCCATCAGCCTGTTATCTAATCCATTATTTCAACCTTGTTGTTTAGGGCAGATAAAAATGACTGCTTCTAATTGAAAGAAAGGTGAAAGAATGTACAGTGGTTTATATTAAATGAAAATGTTTTTCATGGCTAAATCAAATAAGCATCATGTTTTAGGGAAATTAAACATACTCTTAACTGCCAGACTTCTGGCAATCATGTTGAAATTAAATAAGGAATATATACATTTAAAAGAGCCAAGGGTGATTATTTAAGTAATGAAAGTGATGATTATAGAATTTTACTCTTAAAAAAGTGTTACATTGAAGTTAACCATCTGTGTTACAGCCTTATTAATAATATAGTAAATATTTTACATTTATTTCTGAAATACTGTAATAAGACATTATAGCAATTTAAATTTGTATTATATAAGAAATGGCTCTCCTATGGCTGGCCCATATTCTTAAATGGTTTAATATATAAGTAAGTCCTCTGTAAAGTGTGATATGCAATTCCCCTGTAACCTTTTCTAAAAAATAGAATGAGAATGTTTCAAAAGGTTTGGAAGGCTTCAGATACTCTGAAGGTTATCTGGCACTAAAAAAGGACTTGGAAAACACATCCACCCCCCCAAAAATAGCAAAGTAGGCAATGCAATTTTCCAAAATATTGACTCTTAAATGTTAATAGGGCTTCCCTGGTGGCGCAGTGGTTGAGAATCTGCCTGCCAATGCAGGGGACACGGGTTCGAGCCCTGGTCTGGGAAGATCCCACATGCCACGGAGCAACTGGGCCCGTGAGCCACAATTACTGAGCCTGCGCGTCTGGAGCCTGTGCTCCGCAACAAGAGAGGCCGCGATGGTGAGAGGCCCGCGCACCGCGATGAAGAGTGGTCCCCACTTGCCGCAACTAGAGAAAGCCCTCACACAGAAACGAAGACTCAACACAGTCATAAATAAATAAATAAAAAAGAACGTGAATTTCTTTAAAAAAAAAAAAAAACAAACTGGGCTATTCATTTCAAAAAAAAAAAAATGTTAATATACTCCTAAGACTTTTAATGCTTAAGAGCTTAATGGCATTTTGTAATCATTTTATTATTTCAGAATTTCAAATACACACACACACACACACACACATACACTCTCACGGCTTTCTATTTCCAAATTTGCCTCATTGTTCACCTTTTCCTTCTGATTTTCCTACTTTTTCCCCTTGTCTTTGGAGATTATACTTTTAAATATTTCTCTCCAGACTTTGATCATGTCTGTAACGTGTGCTATTTCTGTATGAACTCAGAGGGAATGAAGAATCTTTGACTTCACTAATGTCAGCTCCGTAACAGGACAGGGATGTGTCTGACAGATTTGCCGACACAGTTCAAGAATGTAAGGGTCCTTGGATGACAAATAATACTCAGGCTCGCAAGACATCTGGATGGACGGGAGCCTGTGTCGTGGAACGCGCATGGTGGGCAGGGGCTCCCTGGGCCCCATACAATGCAGGAAACCTCAGCCGTCTGTGATCACTCCTGCGTGAATTACGGATACCAGGAGCTGCAGGAAGGTCGGACCTGATTCTCAGGTGCTCTTCCTCTAGTCCTGGCCTCTCGTGAGAGTCTGGTCAGGAGGAAAAACCTGGACGGCATCCCCAAAGCTGGGAGTGGGTCTAGATGTTTGAGGAGCATGTATGGTTTCCTAAAGCTCCGTAACAAAGCACCACCCGCTGAGTGGCTTAGACAACAGAAATTGACTCTCACAGTTTGGAGGTCAGAAGCCCGAGATCAAGGTGTCTGCAGGTTGGTTCCTTATGAGGCTCTGTGGCCTTTTTTCCCCCTCTCTGTGTCCTGTTTTTCTTGTCTTGCAGCAGAATGCCCAACATAGAACATAACTGCAAATGTTTGGCCATGCCACAGAGGGTAGTGCTTAAGTACAAACCGGAGATGTGATTTAAAAAGTGAATATTTAAACACAGCTCGGGTCCTACAGGCACTTGGACCCCAGGACTACAGGGCGGAGCTGCCTTGCCTGAGGTGCAAACAAGTCTGTTCCAGGCTCTCTCCTGGCTTCTGGGGCTTTGCTGGCAACGTCTGGGGTTCCTTTCCTGGAGATGCATCACCCCAACCTTTGCCTCTACGTTCGCACATGGTGTCCCCCTGTGTGCGTGTCTTCGTCCACATTTTCCCTTTTTATGAGGACATTTGGATTAGGGGCTCACCCTGTCCCCAGCCTGACTGCATTTTAGCTAACCGCATTTGCAGTGATCCTGTTTCCAAATAAGGTCACCCTCTGAGGCACCATGAGTTAGGACTTGAGCATATGAATTTTTGGAGACACGCTTCCATCCGTAACAGAATGCCTAGGAGGCCAGTGGTTCTGGAAACCATGAACGGGGTGCATTGTGAGGGTGGTGGGGGGCTGAGGTCAGAGAAATAACAGCTGCCAGGTTGTCTCGGGTCTTAGGGGTCAGTATAACCTCTAAGGTTTTTACTTTGAGGGACATAGGGTTTTGCATAGCAGATTGACATGACTGATCTTAAAAAGACAACACCAGCTGGTGGGTTGAGAACAGACCAAAGGCTGGTGGGGGTAAAAAGAGGGAGACAGTCAGCTGCCGTCATGGGTGCCCAGGAAGAGATGCCAGGGCAGAGGACTGTGGTGCTGATGCAGCCGCGGACCGTGGTCAGGTCTGACCTTAGGTACCTGTGATGGCAGATGGGGCAGGACTTGCTGAGGAACTGCACGTGGGTGATGAGTACCAGAAGAGTCAGGTGAGGTTCCCACGTTTTGTTCTGAGTAGCAGGAGGGAGCGAGTTGCCATGGAGTGAAGTGTGTGGCTGTAGCAGGCGTGAGGCGGCGGGGGTCAGGGGAGGGGGCTGGGCCTCCCGCCATCTGCATGTCAGTTCTCCTGGTTCTCATGGCTTCTACTTCTTGCTGTTTTTCCTCGTTTTCTGTTGCTTGTTTTTGTTTATTTTTTTTCCAGTTTTTTTGAGGTATAACGACAAATGAAAATTGTATATATTTGAGGTGTACAGTGTAATGATTTGATCTACATAAATGTAGTGAGTCGATCACCACAACCAAGCTAACTGACGTGTCCACCCCTTCACATCGTTTCTATTTTTTCTTTTATGCTGTGTACACTTCAGATCAACTCTTTTAGCGCATTTCACATATCAGATACGGTATTGCTAACTGTAGTCAGGTTGCTGTATGTAGATCTCCAGTACTCACTCATCCTGCAGCACTGAATCTTGTGCCCTTTGAGCAACATCTCCCCATTTCTTCCAACCCCCTTTGTGGTATTTCCTTACTTGGCCTTTCAGGACACATCCCAGTCTTGACAGTGTCATTCTCATCTTTAATTCATTTTCACATCATGCTTTTCTTCCTTTACAAGATTTCGCTATAGGAGTCACCACTTTGCAAGAAAACGATGACTTCTTATTACATTTCAGAGAAATGTACCTGTTTGATTTTCCCAGTTCTTTTAGTCTCTGCCTTTGCTTTCTTTCTTGTCATGGTCCAGCAAACAACGGAAAACAATATGGTGCGGTATGAGGCACTGACTTAATTTAAACATACACAAAAGACTTTTATAGCTGTCTTACTAATGTGCTTACAAGTTTCCCTCTTGCATTTACTTAGTCTTCTTTACAAACAGCACACACAAGATGACTCTGCACAGGATAAAGATAGCCTTCTTTTGAAGTGATTTCACCTCTTTGCAGAAAGTAATATTTAGAAACATTCACACAGGTTTTTAATGAGTATATGGATGTTTTTTTGTAGACACTTGAAGCCAGTTATTTATAATGTTTAACACCTAGCTTATCTGGCTTTAATTAGTTTATTGTTGATTCAATTGAAATTCATTGTTGACTTTCTACATGTGTCAGGGATTGTGGAGAATGAACCACAGAACTTATTTTGACCTGTTTATTTCCCTTGGGAAGCTCTTAAAATGCCTTGGAGATACCACTTGTGAAACAGAACGCACTCATTTACTGATGAGGCTCACATGGGGAATTTGGGTTTTCAAGGCTGCTTATCGTTGGTGTTCTTTCCCTTTGCTCTCAGCTGTTGGTTTTCTGTCGTTCTGGTGTCCTTATCTCTGCTCCGTCTTCCTAGTGGACAAACAGTGGCGTCCAGCTAGGAGATCCTGGGAGCCGAATCAAGTGGAGCGAGGCGGGGAGAGAGAAGGTAAAGCTGATGTGGTTCAAGGATGGAGTTCTGGACAGAGAGGCAGAACTGGTGAACCACACAGAATTACTCAATCGTTATTTGGAGACAAAATGTGCTAATGAGAGAAGGACATACACGGGCAGCAGACTTGACAGCAGAAGAAATGAGGGTCAGTGTGAATTATGGACTAGTTTCCAGTGATGCCACACCACCCCCTCCCAGTGTATCCATTGGACCGCCCCCCCCCCCCCCCACACACACATACACAGACTCAGGTACTTTTGGAACTACAGTGCTTTCAACTCGATAACGACAGACTCAGGAGTGGATGAGAACACACGTCTTTAGAGACTACAACGTGCCTTCATGGCTGGTGTAAATCACTGTATGGTATATGTCTCTAGACGGGTCTGACCAGTAACCCCTGAGCAATCCAAGGTAAGAAGAGGTTGTCTTTAATTCTCATCCATCAGCCTCCCTCTGTTTTTTATCTCAGGCCCAGGCCCCAGAACCTTCCTTGGTTGCTGTTCACACTCTTTAAGTTATGCCAGTTATGCTAACTTCCCTTCTGCTCTGTCTACACTGCTCCCTTCTACACTGACTCGTGTTTATGAGCCCACCGGCCTCAGTACTGATGGACATACACCCCGTTCTGACTTCTTAGGCCCTCTGTGAGGTGCATGTCATGTTGATCTCATCCTGTCTGACTGCCCTCGGCTCAAGACGGAGGGATGACCCCAGTCCACTTCCCCTACTTAGGACACACTTGGTTACAAGACATGGAGGGAGCTTCTTACCTCTTCTGTAAACTGATGTTTACATAAGCATTGGCTAAGCTCAGAGTCACTGTTTTCCTTACTGTTGAGAGCAATCTTCATTTTCTTCCAGGGTCATAGTTAGAAGTCTGACTCAGTTAAGAATTTCGTCTTTGCTGGTGGGAGGATGAGTAGCATGTATCAACTGATTATCACTGTTTCTCATGGAATTCCACACTGTGTTTACACTGTTGTCACATGACCTTTTTACACCAACCACCAACTTTCGTATTCTGATTTTTCCTACTTGGGAGTGAAGGAGAGGAAGAAATATGACTCAGTAAGAATGCATTTTTTGGTATTTGTATTTGCTTTTCCTAGTGCTAACTGGACTTTATGTCTCAGCAAATGTTGAGGTGTTCTCTGGATGCAAACCATTATAAAAGTATATAGTTGGAAGTAAAAGTTGGGACTAAAGAGAAATCAGAAAATGACATAAAATTAGAAAAAAACTCAACATACAACCAAATTAATAAAATCTAAGGATCCATGTATTGTGCAAAAATACTGAAGTGGGTCTTGAAGAAAGGAAGTTCCTCATGTCTTTGAGGTTGATGAGAGAAAACCTTATGGAAGCAGAATGTCTTCATGTTCACAGATCTCTGAGGAAAGGCAGGGACTCTTGGGTCGACAGGAGTGTTGGATATCATTGTAAGAAAGGACTATCTGACACGTCAGTCTTCCTACTTGTCGTGCCCTTCAGTACCTTCCAAAATGGTAGTTGTCATGTATTCTTTAATTGCTCTCTAGGGACTTATCGGGAAACATTGTTTTGTCATATATTACTAAAACAGTTTTTAAAATATCTTGATATTGTCACCAGACAGAAGTTCATGTAGCAAGGCCAAATAAACCTAAATGTTGGAGCTTGGAGCAGAGAAAGGTTTACTGCAGGGCCAAGCAAGGAGAGTGGGTGGCTTGTGCTCAAAAACCCTGAACTCCCCTATGGTTTTCGGAGAAGAGTTTTTATAGGCAAAATTTGGGATGAAGGCTGCAGTGTGTGTGTGACTTTTTTCTGATTGGTTGGTGGTGAGGTAACAGAGTGATGCTCCAGGAATCTTGTACTCAACCTGAAGTTACCATCCTCTACCTGGTTGGTGGTGGGGAAGCCTTAGTCCCTGCAGAAGAATTCACAGATATTGTTCTGTGTATCCCTTGAGGGGGAACCAGGACCCTGCCCCAAGGCTGCATTATTGTTTCTGACTGCTTCTCCCTTGTCTCTGCATCCCCTCCCTTCCCTGATTAGCAGCTCTTTGAATCTGCCCTTTAGAACTCAGGAAAGGTCAAGGAGGGTGAATGAAGCCTATTTCCTACAAATAAGAAAATTGGGGGTGGTGGGGGGACAGAAAGGCTTTTGTGCCCAGAAGGGCCCCGCAGGGTCCTGCTTGGTTGCAATATTTTAAAATCAAATGCTAAGATAAAAGCTTTTGCTAGACCACATGACAGTTTAAATTTGAAAACAGAGGCCTAAATATTACAATTTTTTCAAAACATAATTTACGTATACCTTTTTTTTTTTTTTTTCAGATGGCACAGGTGGGTCTTTCATTGAGTTTTGAAGGTGGATCAGGACTTTGAGGCAGAACTGTGCATCAGGCTATAGCAAACTCTGGTGGATTTTGCTGTCTCTAATGAGATGATAATGCCCTCACCATTTGTGGTTTTACGTAAAGCTTGGGACGAACAAGGGATGGAGTGAAATTTATTTTTATTAATATACTTTTATCTTTGTCGAGCTGATATTTTCTTTTGAAAGCTCCCCCAAATGACACCTATTTCAGGAAGAAATGTTTTCAACCTGATCATGTCCCTGAAGATGGCTGTAGTGAGATTGCAGAGGATCAGAGGATATCAAGGGAGATTTGATAGAGCTTATCCAAGGATTTAAGGCATTTAAACATGTTCCAAAACTGTGTGAAACATATATCACAGATATTGATACTTGGGGATGACTATGGTTTCAGTAGACAAAGGTTGTGTCTAAGGATGAAACTGTGGTCCGCAGAATTTAGCCTGAGCTACTCAGTGCTGGAAATCTTACAGTCGGTAGCTGCAGGGGCTTGTGTTTAGTTGGATCTTTGTGGGTTTGACCTTTTCCTACTGGAGAATGCCAAATTGTCCCCTTTTTTGTCTTTTACAGGGATTCAACTCTTCTACTTCCTTCTTCCCATTTATTTTCTTATCAATTCCTATTCCTAGGCTTTTGAGGACATATATTGGCTTTTCTTAAAATGTTTCAGGGAGGGAAATTGTGACTTAATACGTTTTCTAAAATGACTATGTAAATTAGCAAGTCAGAAACTGCACATGATGGGATCATAGGCTCCTAGCTGATAAACAGAGGACATGATTCCAGTGGTGCATTCCCAGATACAAGGGGAGATGTGTAGATTTCCCCATGGAGGGCCGGTTGCCCATCCTCAGCTTCTGGTCTAGAGGTGCCAGCTTTCTTCCAATGTTTTGCTCAGTCTGTGCAGGCTGCTGTAACAGAATACCATACACTGGGTGACTTAAACAACAGACATTTGTCTCTCTCAGTTCTGGAGGCTGGAAGGCTAAGAGTAGGGTGCTGGCAGATTCAGAGACTGGTGAGGCCAGCTTCCCGGTTCACAGATGGCTGTCTTGTCACTGCGTCCTCACACAGCAGTAGGGGCTGGGAGCTCTCTGGGATCTCTTTTATAAGGGTACGAATCCCATTCCTGAGTCCCCCACCCTCCTGACCTCATCACCTCCTAAATGCCGCACCTCCAGATACCATCACATTTGGGGATTAGGTTTCAACCTATGATTTTCAGTCTATAGCAGCCTTCCTTCCAGAAAATGGTTTATGTGAGTCGAGTTGGTATGGAAATATAACATTAAAGTGGGCACAGTGACCTTTGGGAATTACCTAACCGAACAAACTAACCTTTTAAGACTGCAACGTGGAGCGTTCCAGAATGCTCTGGCTCCTGGTAGGCTTCTTTTGGAAGCTCCACTTTCTCTGTCCTAAAGGAAATGCCATATTTTTTTCTTCCAACTAAGACTTGGGTCTCTGTGGGGTGTACAAAACCAATCATGATAGTAGAGGAATCCCCCTGGAGGGGATGAGTTTTTTTTTTTTTTTCTTTAAATCAAGCAAATGAATTCAAGTCTTTATGTTTCCAGATTTATAGCCATAAGATAATGTCCTTTTCATGGAAAGAGTCTCTAGAGCACTTTTCATTTAAAGTTTTAGATCTGTTTCTATGGCAATCTATTTCAGTGGCTGCAGGCTCTGCTTTTTTGGCACAAAAGTTTTGCTGTGCTGTTCAAATCACGCCATGTTCTTGCCCCGCCATCTGCGCTGCAGAGCCCAGAGTGGCTACTGCTGTTTGCCTTCTTGCCGATATAAGTGCTTGTCCCTCAGGAAAGGCACCAGAGGGGCACCGTGTAGTTAGCAATCAGTAGAGATTCTCACAGAAAGACAGAAACTATAAATACCAGTCATTTGTTTGAACTCGTGAAGGCAAAAGAGTTCCTTTCTAAGCTTACAGGGTCCAGGAAGAATGCAAGGGAAATCGTGGAATACAGACAGTAAAGGATTTGTATTAAATTCAGAACCTTTGACAGGAAGGCAACGGGGACCTCACATGTGAAATTTTTTATCCTATTTCCATCTTAAAACAGGTGGAAAAGAAGTCTACTGTGTTTATTGTTCCAGGAAAGTGGGTTTTGCTTCCAATCTAACAAAATAGAATCTTTGGGGTCCATTCTTTTCAGTAATTTAACTTTTTGATTATACTTTCTGGTGAGAGGTTCTGTGTAAGAAGAGGTGAAGCTCACTCAACAGACGTACTTCCTTGTGTCCTGACCACGGAGGGGAGGGAGTCCCAGGCCCTCTCCAGGGGTGGTGGACTCTGCCTCAGGGCTGTTGTGTCTCCACACCGCACCTGTCCTGGACCTACAGGCTTTCTGGGTTTCTGCGCCAGTTTAGTGAGCGGTTGGGAAGTGCCTGCAGGAGATGGCAGGGAATAAAATCCCCTGTTATCAGAGAGCTTTTAGGCAAGTGGTGAGTTGATAGTTCTGATGTGTGTTTTTTCCCCAACACCAAGCAATTCTCTGATACTCAGCAGACACCGACTGGGTATCCCACAAATGTGATTCAATTCTAACGCCATCTGTCTACCTGGAGCGGCCTCAGATCACACAGAGTAAGGTCTCAGTCCCACAAGACCGCCCCCTTTTCAGATGCCAGTCACAAGTCCAGGTTGTCACCTGCGCTTCTGACCGACTGGTTACAAATTGGAGTTTCTCATGACCCCTTCCTTGGGTTTGATTAATTTGGTTAATTCCCACAGCAGAGAAACATTTACTTATGTTATTTTATTTTATGTTTTATTCTCATTTTATTTTAACCTTATTGAAGTATAGTTGATTTACAATGTAGTGTTAATTTCTGCTGTACAGCAATGTGACTCAGTTATACATATATATATATATATATTCTTTTTTGTATTCTTTTCCATTATGGTTTATTCCAGGATATTAAATATAGTTCCCTGTGCTATACAGTAGGACCTTGTTGTTTATCCATCCTGTATATAATAGTTTGTGTCTGCTAATCCCACACTCCCAATCCTTCCCTCCCTCACCCCTCACCCCCCTTGGCAACCACAAGTCTGTTCTCTATGTCTGTGAGTCTGTTTCTGTTTTGCAGATAAGTTCATTTGTGTCTTATTTTATTTTATTTATTTATTTATTTTTAATTTTTTATTTTATTTTATTTATTTATTTTTTATGGCTGTGTTGGGTCTTCGTTTATGTGCGAGGGCTTTCTCTAGTTGTGGCAAGCGGGGGCCACTCTTCATCGCGGTGCGCGGGCCTCTCACTATCGTGGCCTCTCTTGTTGCGGAGCACAGGCTCCAGACGCGCAGGCTCAGTAGTTGTGGCTCACGGACCTAGTTGCTCCGTGGCATGTGGGATCTTCCCAGACCAGGGCTCGAACCCGTGTCCTCTGCATTGGCAGGCAGATTCTCAACCACTGTGCCACCAGGGAAGCCCATTTGTGTCTTATTTTAGATTCCACATATAAGTGATATCATATGGTATTTTAAATGGTAGAAAAATCAATGATTTTAAGTATATAAGGGAAATTATTGCTTAGATTTCCATCTAAATCTGTGACAAAATAGATCATATAATATGCGAGAAAATACCTCATAAATTAAAAAAGCTGTAGTAGTATTAATGCTTTCATTTTGTATTTTAACTCTACTTTTAGTTATCAGGAGCAAGGTGACCTTATAATGAATCAACAGAGCGTGTTGGTTTCCAACATCCCTTTGTGTTCACAGGTGGGTGCTCACCTGCCCGAGAGGAGCCGTTACACAGAGAATGGTGTGAGGGCGGCCGGGGTGGACCGGTCTCAGTGACTGATGAGCCCCATTTTCACCGCCATCAGGAGGCAGGTAAAAGTGCCCACCTTGAGAGCTGAAGCTTGCTTAGGTGACCTGGGACACAGCCAGGACTTCCATCTCCTGCCATGTCCTGTGGAGCAGAGCACTACTGACATTTTGGACTGGGTGCCTCTGTGTTGTTGGGCCTCTTCTACGCTTTGTAGGATGTTTAGCAGCATTCTTGGCCTCCACTCCCTAGATGCCACTAGGATCCCCACTACTGGTCATGGCAACTAAAATTATCTCCAGACATGGCAAAATCACCTCCGATTGAGAACCACTGTTCTACAGGGTACATCCTTGACTACACAGATGTCTCTGGGACTGTAGTACCGAAAACGAAAGCGTCCAGGGGTCTGTGCGTGTGACAGGTAACCCGAGGAAGGTGTGATACAGCGATGCGATAAAGGGTGTGGGCAAAGTTGAAACTGGCAGACAAGTGAATTCTGGAGGATGGGCTGTTAGAATTTTCACTTACATTTTCTTTTTGAATTAAACCTAAGTAAGTGTCATTGAAATTCAAGACCTTGCTCTGGAGAACTGCTCCTGAGTATATTCTGATAGCAGCTTTCTATTTTATCTAAAACAGTGCCTTTCATCTTTCTTTACACATCCTATTTCCCAAGCACTTAATCACACTGATGCTCACTTTTGGACGGTCTCCAGGGTTGGCATGTCTGGGTAAAGTCTTGGGATGCTGAGAAAGAAAAGGTGGAGGAAGAGGGAGGGTATCAGAGGGATTTCTGAATTAGAGTAAGATATCAAAATATTTTGCTAATAAGTGCAATGAGAAGTAAGGGATTTGCAAGGAAGAATGATAAAACACCGACGGAGAGACCTTCTTGTATCTCCTCTTGAAATTTAATAAGATGTAGTAGT
The DNA here is from genome assembly GCF_009873245.2 of Balaenoptera musculus. NCBI lineage: Eukaryota > Metazoa > Chordata > Mammalia > Artiodactyla > Balaenopteridae > Balaenoptera > Balaenoptera musculus. Next base: position 3,097,557 of record NC_045790.1, read on the forward strand.
GTGACATCGTGACTTAAAAGTTTTGAGAGTTAGTGAAGAAATAACCTACGGAACAGTATAAAATTAACATGAGCCAGTAGATAGTAAGCTAGGAAAAAAATCACTCTACTGACGCACTTATATTACTAACCTGATTTTTCTCTTAAGCAGAGTTACATTTAGGTTTTGGAATGAAAGGATCTTATAAATTATTCTCAGGGAAATGCAGTTTCATGATAGATGCACATCCCCTACCCCCTGAAACTTGATTCAGCTGTTCTAAGGCTTTATTGCTGTTTACTGTGGTGCCACTTTATTATGTCACATCCACAAAGCCTCCATTATTATTATTTTTTTAACATCTTTATTTGAGTATAATTGCTTTACAATGGTGTGTTAGTTTCTGCTTTATGACAAGTGAATCAGCTATACATATACATATACCCCCATATCTCCTACCTCTTGCGTCTCCCTGCCACCCTCCCTATCCCACCCCTCTAGGTGGTCACAAAGCACTGAGCTGATCTCCCTGTGCTATGCGGCTGCTTCCCACTAGCTATCTATTTTACATTTGGTAGTGTATATATGTCCAGGCCACTTTCTCACTTCGTCCCAGCTTACCCTTCCCCCTCCCTGTGTCCTCAAGTCCATTCTCTGCATCTGTGTTTTATTCTTGTCCTGCCCCTAGGTTCTTCAGAACCATTATTTATTTATTTTTTATATTTTTATATTCCATATATATGTGTTAGCATACGATATTTGTTTTTCTCTTTCTGATTTACTTCACTCTGTATGACAGACGCTAGGTCCATCCACATCACTACAAATAACTCAATTTCATTTCTTTGTATGGCTAAGTAATATTCCACTGTATATATGTGTCACATCTTCTTTATCCATTGATCTGTTGATGGACACTTAGGTTGCTTCCATGTCCTGGCTATTGTAAATAGAGCTGAAATAAACATTGTGGTGCATGACTCTTTTTGAATTATGGTTTTCTCAGGGTATATGCCCGGTATCAGGATTGCTGGGTCGTATGGTAGTTCTATTTTTAGTTTTTTAAGGAACCTCCATACTGTTCTCCGTAGTGGCTGTATCAATTTACATTCCCACCAACAGTGCAAGAGGGTTCCCTTTTCACCACACCCTCTCCAGCTTTTATTGTTTGTAGATTTTTGGATGATGTCATTCTGACTGGTGTGAGGTGATACCTCATTGCAGTGTTGATTTGCATTTCTCTAATGTTTACTGTTGTTGAGCATCCTTTCATGTGTTTGTTGCCAATCTGTATATCTTGTTTGGAGAAATGTCTATTTAGGTCTTCTGCCCATTTTTGGATTGGGTTGTTTGTTTTTTTGATATTGAGATGCATGAGTGGCTTGTAAATTTTGGAGATTAATCCTTTGTCAATTGCTTCATTTGCAAATATTTTCTCCCATTCTGAGGGTTGTCTTTTCATCTTGTTTATGGTTTCCTTTGCTGTGCAAAAGCTTTGAAGTTTCATTAGGTCCCATTTGTTTATTTTTGTTTTTATTTCCATTTCTCTAGGAGGTGGGTCAAAAAGGATCTTGCTGTGATTTATGTCACAGAGTGTTCTGCCTATGTTTTCCTCTAAGAGTTTGATAGTGTCTGGCCTTACATTTAGGTCTTTAATCCATTTTGACTTTATTTTTGTGCATGGTGTTAGAGAGAGTTCTAATTTCATTCTTTTACATGTAGCTGTCCCGTTTTCCCAGCACCACTTATTGAAGAGACTGTCTTTTCTACATTGTATATTCTTGCCTCCTTTATCAAAAATAAGATGACCATATGTGCATGGGTTTATCTCTGGGCTTTCTATCCTGTTCCATTGATCTACATTTCTCTTTTTGTGTCAGTACCATACTGTCTTTATTACTGTAGCTTTGTAGTATAATCTGAAGTCCAGGAGCCTGATTCCTCCAGCTCCGTTTTTCTATCTCAAGATTGCTGTGGCTCTTCGGGGTCTTTTGTGTTTCCATACAAATTGTGAAATTTTTTGTTCCAGTTCTGTGGAAAATGCCATTGGTAGTTTGATAGGGATTTCATGGAATCTGTAGATTGCTTTGGGTAGTAGAGTCATTTTCACAATGTTGATTCTTCCAATCCAAGAACATGGTATATCTCACCATCTGTTTGTATCATCTTTAATTTCTTTCATCAGTCTCTTATAGTTTTCTGCCTACAGGTCTTTTGTCTCCTTAGGTAGGTTTATTCCTAGGTATTTTATTCTTTTTGTTGCAGTGGTAAATGGCAGTGTTTCCTTAATTTCACTTTCAGATTTTTCATCATTAGTATATAGGAATACAAGAGAATTCTGTGCATTAATTTTGTATCCTGCTACTTTACCAAATTCATTGATTAGCTCTAGTAGTTTTCTGGTAGCATCTTTAGGATTCTCTATTTATAGTATCATGTCAGCTGCCAACAGTGGCAGCTAGCTTTACTTCTTCTTTCTGATTTGGATTCCTTTTAATTTTTTTTCTTCTCTGCTTGCTTTGGCTAAAACTTCCAAAACTATGTGGAATAATAATGGTGAGAGTGGACAACCTTGCTGTGTTCCTGATCTGAGAGGAAATGGTTTCAATTTTTCAGCATTGAGAACGATGTTGGCTGTGGGTTTGTCATATATAGCCTTTATTATGTTGAGGTAAGTTCCCTCTATGCCTACTTTCTGGAGGGTTTTTATCATAAAAGGGTGTTGAAATTTGTTGAAAGCTTTTTTGCATCTATTGAGATTATCATATGGTTTTTCTCCTTCAGTTTGTTAATATGGTTTATCACATCGATTGATTTGCGTATATTGAATCCTTGCATTCCTGGGATAAACCCCACTTGATCATGGTGTATGATCCTTTTAATGTGCTGCTGGATTCTCTTTGCTAGTATTCTGTTGAGGATTTTTGCATCTATGTTCATCAGAGATATTGGCCTGTAGTTTTCTTTCTTTGTGACATCTTTATCTGGTTTTGGTATCAGGGTGATGGTGGCCTCATAGAATGAGTTTGGGAGTGTTCCTCCCTGTGCTATATTTTGGAAGAGTTTGAGAAGGATAGGTGTTAGCTCTTCTCTAAATGTTTGATAGAATTCGCCTGTGAAGCCATCTGGTCCTGGGCTTTTGTTTGTTGGAAGATTTTTAATCACAGTCTCAATTTCATTGCTTGTGATTGGTCTGTTTCTATTTTCTATTTCTTCCTGGTTCCGTCTCGGAAGGTTGTGCTTTTCTAAGAATTTGTCCATTTCTACAAGATTGTCCATTTTATTGGCATATAGTTGCTTGTAGTAATCTCTCATGATCCTTTGTATTTCTGCAGTGTCAGTTGTTACTTCTTCCTTTCCATTTCTAATTCTGTTGATTTGAGTCTTCTCCCTTTTTTTCTTGATGAGTCTGGCTAATGGTTTATCAATTTTGTTTATCTTCTCAAAGAACCAACTTTTATTTTTATTGATCTTTGCTATTGTTTCCTTCCTTTGTTTTTCATTTATTTCTGATCTGATCTTTATGATTTCTTTCCTTCTGCTAACGTTGGCGTTTTTTTGTTCTTCTTTCTCTAATTGCTTCAGGTGTTAGGTTAGATTATTTGAGATTTTTCTTGTTTCTTGAGGTAGGATTGTATTGCTATAAACTTCCCTCTTAGAACTGCTTTTTCTGCATCTCATAGGCATCGGGTCGTCGTGTTTTCATTGTCATTTTTTTCTAGGTATTTTTTGATTTCCTCTTTGATTTGTTCAGTGATTTCTTCATTATTTAGTAGTTTATTGTTTAGCCTCCATGTGTTTGTATTTTTTACATTTTTTCTCCTGTAATTGATATCTAGTCTCATAGCATTGTTGTCAGAAAAGATACTTGATATGATTTCAATTTTCTTAAATTTAGCCATGCTTGATTTGTGACCCAAGATATGATGTATCCTGGAGAATGTTCCATGAGCACTTGAGAAGAAAGTGTATTCTGTTGTTTTTGGCTGGAATGTCCTATAAATATCACTTAAGTTCATCTTCTTTAATGTGTCATTTAAAGCTTGTGTTTCCTTATATATTTTCATTTTGGATGATCTGTCCATTGGTGAAAGTGGGGTGTTAAAGTCCCCTACTATGATTGTGTTACTGTCAATTTCCCCTTTTAGGGCTGTTAGCATTTGCCTTATGTATTGAAGTGCTCCTATGTTGGGTGCATAGATATTTACAATTGTTATATCTTCTTCTTGGATTGATCCCTTGATCATTATGTAGTGTCCTTCTTTGTCTCTTGTAATAGTCTTTATTTTAAAGTCTGTTTTGTCTGATATGAGAATTGCTTCTCCAGCTTTCTTTTGATTTCCATTTGCATGGAATATCTTTTTCCATCCCCTCACTTTCAGTCTGTATGTGTCCCCAGGTCTGAAGTGGGTCTCTTGTAGACAGCATATATACAGGTCTTGTTTTTGTATCCATTCAGCCAGTCTGTGTCTTTTGGTTGGAGCATTTAATCCATTTACATTTAAGGTAGTTATCAATATGTATGTCCCTATTCCCATTTTCTTAATAGTTTTGGGTTTGTTATTGTAGGTCTTTTCCTTCTCTTGTGTTTCCTGCCTAGAGAAGTTCCTTTAGCATTTGTTGTAAAACTGGTTTGGTGGTGCTGAATTCTCTTAGCTTTTGCTTGTCTGGAAAGGTTTTAATTTCTCCACCAAATCTGAAGGAGATCCTTGCTGGGTGGAGTAATCTTGCTTGTAGGTTTTTCCCTTTCATCACTTTAAATATGTCCTGCCACTCCTTTCTGGCTTGCAGAGTTTCTGCTGAAAGATCAGCTGTTAACCTTATGGGGATTCCCTTGTATGTTATTTGTTGTTTTTCCCTCACTGCTTTTAATATTTTTTCTTGGTATTTAATTTTTGATAGTTTGATTAATATGTGTCTTGGTGTGTTTCTCTTTGGATTTATCCTGTATGGGACTGTCTGCGCTTCCTGGACTTGATTATTTCCTTCACATATTAGGGAAGTTTTCAACTATAATCTCTTCAAATATTTTCTCAGTCCCTTTCATTTTCTCTTCTTCTTCTGGGACCCCTGTAATTCGATTGTTGGTGTGTTTAATGTTGTCCCAGAGATCTCTGAGACTGTCCTCAATTATTTTCATTATTTTTTCTTTATTCTGCTCTGTGGTGGTTATTTTGTCTTCCAGGTCACTTATCCATTCTTCTGCCATAGCTATCCTGCTATTCATTCCTTCTAGAGAATTTTTAATTTCATTTATTGTGTTGTTCATCACTGTTTGTTTTCTCTTTAGTTCTTCTAGGTCCTTGTTAAATGTTTCTTGTATTTTCTCCATTCTATTTCCAAGATTTTGGATCATCTTTACTATCATTATTCTGAATTCTTTTTTAGGTAGGCTGCCTATTTCCTCTTCATTTGTTTGGTGTGGTGGGTTTTTACCTTGCTCCTTAATCTGCTTTGTGTTTCTCTGTCTTCTCATTTTGCTTAACTTACTGTGTTTGGGGTCTCCTTTTTGCAGGCTGCTGGTTCGTAGTTCCCATTGTTTTTGGTGTCTGCCCCCAGTGGCTAAGGTTGGTTCAGTGGGTTGTGTAGGCTTTCTGGTGGAGGGGACTGGTGCCTGTGTTCTGGTGGATGAGGCTGGATCTGTGTTTCTGGTGGGCAGGACCGCGTCCAGTGCTGTGTTTTGGGGTGTCTCTGACCTTATTATGATTTTAAGCAGCCTCTCTGCTAATGGGTGGGGTTGTGTTCCTGTCTTGCTAGTTGTTTGGCATAGGGTGTCCAGCACTGTAGCTTGGTGGTCGTTGAGTGGAGCTGGGTCATAGCATTGAGATGGAGAGCTCTCGGAGATCTTTCACTATTTGATATTATGCGGGGCTGGGAAGTCTCTGGTGGACCAATGTCCTGAACTTAGCTCTTCCACCTTAGACGCTCAAGCCTGACACCCGGCTGGAGCACCAAGACCCTGTTAGCCACATGGCTCTAAAGAAAAGGGAGAAAAAAAGAAAGAAAAAAACAAATAAATATAATAATGAAAATTTAAAATTGTATTAAAAATTAATAAGCACTAAAAAAAAAAATAGAAAGAAGAAAGCAACCAAACCAGGAAACAAATCCACCAATGATAACAAGAGCTAAAAAGTATATTGAAAAAAAAAAACACAACAAAAATGGACAGACAGAACCCTAGGACAAATGGTAAAAGCAAAGCTATACAGACAAAATCACACAAAGAAGCATACACATACACTCTCAGAAAAAGAGAAAAAGGAAAAACTTTACATGTAAAAAAAAAAAGGAACGGCACATCCAAATCAGTAAATAAATCTACCAATGCTAATAAGGTCTAAATACTAAACTCAGATAAACATAAAACCTGAAACAAATTAGATGCAGAAAGCAAACCCCAAGTCTACAGTTTTTCCCTAAGTCCACCACCTCAATTTTGGGATGATTCATTGCCTATTCAGGTATTCCACAGATGCAGGGTACATCAAGTTGATTGTGGAGATTTAATCCACAGCTCCTGAGGCTGCTGGGAGAAATTTCCCGTTCTCTTCTTTGTCTCACAGCTCCCGGGGTTCACCTTTGGATTTGGCCCCGTCTCTGCGTGTAGGTCTCCTGAGGGCATCTGTTCCTGCTCAGATAGGATGGGGTAAAAGCAGAGGCTGTTTAGGGGGCTCTGGCTCACTCAGGCCGGGGGGAGGGAGGGGTATGGAATGTGGGGCGAGCCTGCGGCAGCAGAGGCCAGCATGATGTTGTACCAGCCTGAGGCGCACCGTGTGTTCTCCTGGGGATGTTGTCCCTGGATCGTGGGACCCTGGCAGTGGTGAGCTGCACAGGCTCCTGGGAGTGGAGGTGTGGATAGTGACCTGTGCTCGCACACAGGCTTCTTGGTGGCTGCAGCAGGAGCCTTAGCGTCTCATGCCCATCTCTGGGGTCCGCGCTGATAGCCGTGGCTCACGCCCGTCTCTGGAGCTCGTTTAGGCAGTGCTCTGAATCCCCTCTCCTCATGCACCCAGAAACAATGGTCTCTTGCCTCTTAGGCAGGTCCAGACTTTTCCCCGGACTCCCTCCCGGCTAGCTGTGGCACACTAGCCCCTTCAGGCTGTGTTCACGCAGCCAACCCCAGTCCTCTCCCTGGGATCTGACCTCCGAAGCCCGAGCCTCAGCTTAGCTCCCACCCACCCATGCAGGTGAGCAGACAAGCCTCTCAGGCTGGTGAGTGCTGGTCGGCACCGATCCTCCGTGCGGGAGTCTCTCCGCTTTGCCCTCCGCACCTCTGTTGCTGTGCTCTCCTCTGTGGCTCTGAAGCTTCCCCCCCTGCTACCCTCCCGTCTCCGCCAGTGAAGGGGCTTCCTCGTGTGTGGAACTTTTCCTCCTTCACAGCTCCCTCCCACTGGTGCAGGTTCTGTCCCTATTCTTTTGTCTCTGTTTTTTCTTTTTTCTTTTGCCCTACCCAGGTACGTGGGGAGTTTCTTGCCTTTTGGGAAGTGAGGTCTTCTCCCAGCGTTCCGTAGGTGTTCTGTAGGAGTTGTTCCACATGCAGATATATTTCTGATGTATTTGTGGGGAGGAAGGTGATCTCCACGTCTTACTCCTCCACCATCTTGAAAGTCTCCCCCTATTTTCTTTTTTAAAAATTCTATTGGAGTATAGTTGATTTGCAATGTTGTGTTAGTTTCAGGTGCATTGCAAAGTGATTCAGTTATACATATATTCATTCTTTTTCAGATTATTTTCCCATATAGGTTATTGCAGAATATTGAGCAGGGTGCCCTGTGCTGTACAGTAGGTCCTTGTTGGTTATCTATTTTATATATAGTACTGTGTGTATGTTAATAATTTGGATGATTTCTACATTTGGGTTTGAATAGCTCAGTGCCATAATGTGATCTGATTCCCAAGCTTATAGCTTTTCCCTCTGAGTTAGGATTTGTGCCTATAATGAATTCAGCAGCTTTAATCGCCAAATGTATGTCCTCTAATGAGGTCCCAGGTGACATGAAACCCTCATCTTTCAGGTCAGATAAAAATTGGTATGTCTTCGCCAGGGAGCTAATGTAATAATAAGATTCAATGTATGGTTGTATCAGGGTAGCTGATCAAGTCCTAAAAGTGTGTGCTGAAATGAGACTGGACTTCTTTTGCTGGGTCCTTTCAACTGACACATGGAAAGTGATTTGGGCCTTTTATTATCCACTGTGTGCCAATACCTGTCTCGTCCAGGAGCAGTTTTCTGGACTGGGGACTGTATCTGTCAAGCATTTCATATATCATAACTTACCTAAGCATTCGGTGCCTAAAATTCTGCTCCAGTAGCCAAATGGGTCTCCTGAAGGAACACTTCAACAATTCCTCAGTGTTTTAATATTCTAGAGATGCAGCACAGAGGGTTTTTTCCTTTCATTTTATTTTGTTTTGCTTTTTTTTTTACTTAATGTATTTTTTTTTTAAGCGAGATCAGCTGAGGTCACTTGCCTACCAGATATGTCTTCAACAATTTATTGTGAGGCACGTCTATTATTTTTCCTTGACACTATGAAGGAAGGGTTTGCTGTGACGGTATTATTTGCAAGTGTACAGATGAAGCATGTGGTTCAGTCAGCTAGTCTGGTCCAAGAGGTGATTCTGAGGTTCGTTAGCTCAGTCCCTCCATCATCCAGTAATGGGCACCCCAGAGTTGCTGCCCGAGAAAGGAACGCAGTGCTTCCTGCCTACTGCTTTTATGGAGAAATGCTTTAAAATCAATCCGAGAGAGATTGTTTGAAAAGGATCCTCGTTTACCTGACGTTTGCATAATCCACCGTTTTTTTTTTTTAAAATAAATACTCCATGTACTGAGAAAATAAACTTTTTATGCACCCTATATCCATTATTCACCAAAACGCTTTCAGGAAAAGCTTCAATGTAAAACAGAGTGGCTCATTTCACAGAGGAATCGACTGACATTTTAGTGACTTGTCATAAATAGTGCAGGGCACTAAGTAAACTGAGTTTAATGACAAGTTTTACAAGGTAGTTTGTTCCTCTTCCTTCATGGGCTCCATGACCTTTTCCCGAGAGAGAGGGATTTATGTGAAGTCTCTGTCTCTCTCTTATATTCTTCTGAACCATTGGTTCTCTAACTAGGAGTGGAGGAGACAAGATGGAATAAAACAAAAAATTTAAAAGAAAGAAAGAGAGACAATGCTTTTACCAAGTGAAAGGAATCTACAGTATCCAGAAGACAGCTTTTCTCTGTGAGGGAAAAATTAGAATATTAGGGCTGAGGGGATCATGAGTGATCAACCAGAGTAAAGGGGAGTCTAGGTTCCCCCACACCCCTGTGCTCTGCAGTAAATGGCACCCCCATCCTCACTGCTGCTTGGCTCAAATCCTGACATCTCCCTCGGTTACCCTTGCCTTCACCCCCCCCCCTCCGCCCCCCATCCCCCGTCCCCACCCTCGTGCTCCATCTCCCGTCTCGACCACGGGTCCTTTTCAATCCTTCAACTTTCAAAGTATATCCCATCTTTTTATCTTAACTGAGTACCCTAGTCCTAACCACCAACTCCTTTCACCTTATTTTCTTTCTTGGACCACCGAAACCCATCTTCTAACTAGTCTCACTGCTTCTACTTGGGCTGCCCACAACGCATCCTCTGTGGGGTAGCTAAAGGGATCCTTGCAAAGCTAACTCTTCATGTCACTCCCCTGCTAAAACAGGAAATGCTTCTCAGTTCACTTAGAATAAGAATCTTAAGTAAATAAACATCTCAAGTAAATAAGAATCTTAAGTAAATATCAGAATTTATTCTATCGCACTATATGGGTATATACTGTATGGATTATATATATGTTTATACACACAATCATGCATGTTATAGATGGAATGTCTCAAAAGTCCACTATGGAACATCCAGTTATCTAGACATTTTCTATTTCCCAGACATTGTATGGAAATGAGATCTTATTAAAATATCTTGTTATGCTAATGAACAGAAATCTTAAAATGTTTCTTGTAGTATAAGGTGAGTCTTCCTTTCTCCTGATCTTAGCTTGTAGGTGCTTATTCATCCGGTCATTTGAATATTCATTTGGAGAGACCTGGTTGTGTGCCAGGCATTTTGCTGGAAGTTGGAATAAAAAAGATAATCCTGGACTGCACGGAATCTGGTATCCAATGTGGGCATAGCTGCAAATAGCAAGTTCTTAGATATCTATTCATTCTTATACTTTGATTCTGGTTATGACATAGGATGACAAAAATAGTAGTAATCACAACAACATCGGTTAACATTTATGGATGGCTTTTTCATCTCTGGCATTATATGAAGACCTTTGTATGCATTGTCTTATTGCACACTCATAGTGATCCATGAGGTTATTATTATTTCCATTTTACAAAACTGAGTTTTGAGAAGTGTTTTGGCCACAATGGCATAGCTAAAAGGTGCCAGAGAGCAATTTCTACTCCAGGTTTTTGAAATTCTGAAGCCTGACTAAAGCATCATATAATGGCAAGGGAGAATTAGGAAGATGGGAAAAGAAATGATCATTATTCACATCTATACTTCTTAGAATATTGCTGTAATAGTGTCTAAAATCATGATGGTCATTCCAGATAAAATAGGCTGTTTCTTTAAGAAAAAAGCACACATTGAAATTATTATCTCAAGGAAATTTTGCCTTGAGAAAATTGGGTCTCCTGTCAATGCATGTGGAGAACTCCACTGTTCATCATGACCAAGAAATGTGACACATCCGACAACAAGGCATTATTTGGCTTGCCAGTAAGGTAGAAATTAAACCTCTTGGTGTTCATAAAACATACTCTTATATGGATTTCTCTTCAGTAAGCAGTAAAGAAAGTAGCAAAATAGGAAGCTCTGCTTTCACACTTTCATAAAGGGAGCTTTTATCGAATGAGGCTGCAATATCTTTAATGTAAGTTACATTTTACCTCAAAGTTAGAACAGGAAAAACACCACTTCACGGATGTTTGAAATAGTTAGTCATGATGATGTGGTTATTGATGGCAGTGACCCTTTGCTGGAAGCTTCTGTTAACATTTTATTTTTAACGGGACCTCATTCCTCAAAACTGAATTCATCATCGTCTTCCCATCAAAGTAACTCTCTTTTCAAGTCCCTTTTGTCCAGAATGACACTAGTTTAGAACCTCTGAAACCTTATGTCTGTTAATTGTTTTTGTGATGTTTTCTCCTTCATTACCTATACCCAATATCACAGAATCCTGTCAATTTTACGTTCAGGTGCCTCTCACATAATTAAAACAACAACAAAAATGTTTCTCTCACAGGCCTTGTTCTCATTCAGGCACTCCTTCAAGTGCCTTTTAATTAATCTCCCTACTTACATTGTTTGCCCAATTAGACTAATACTACATGCAGTCCACAGATCTATTTCTCTAAATACCTGCATTCATGTTATCACTGTGCTTCTAAAACCTTCAGTCATTCCCTGTCATACGCAAGATACAATCTAAATCCTTTAGTCTAAACTTCAAAGCCTGTCATAATCTGTCCTTGCTACCTTTTCACACACATTTCCCAAAATACTGAACAGAACCCACGTCTCATTCTGGCTATGTGAAAATTTTTGCTATGCATAAAATACATCACGCTGTCTACTCCCAATACAAATTGACTTCCCCTCTCCAATCTCAGACACTGCTTTTTAATTATTTTGAAAAATTAGCAAATATCACTGATCTCTTAACTATTTTGTGTTAATAAATTTGTTAAACATTATTATGTAGTGGGGCTGTGGGAATTTTAAAAGTAATTTATTATATGGTTTCTTCACGGGGCTTTTTTTCAATTGGAGTAGAGTTGATTTACAATGTCATGTTAGTTTCAGATATACAGCGAATTGATTCAGTTATATATATATATTCTTTGTCAGATTCTTTTCCCTTATGTGTTATTACAAAATATTGAGTATAGTTCCCTGTGCTATACAGTAGGTCCTTGTTGGTTATCTATTTTATACATAGTAGTGTATATGTGTTAATTCCAACCTCCTAATTTATCCCTTCCCCCACTGTCCCCTTTGGTAACCGTAGGTCTGTTTTCCGTGTCTGTGGGTGTATTTCTGTTTTGTAAATAAATTCATTTGTATCATTGTTTTAGATTCCACATGTAAGTGGTATCATATGGTATTTGTCTTTGTCTGGATTACTTCACTTGGTATGTTAATCTTTAGTATAGTTGGCGTAGTAGGGAAGAATAGAATTCAGTGTTCAATTGCTTCAGTCTGTAAATTTTCAGTAGTTGGAAACATAATGTCCAGCCTGTGTTTATGTATCATATGTGTTCCTTTTTTCTTTGCTCGTTTGTTTTAATTATATTTTAAGCTCCTGAAAGGACAGATGCTGTCTTCTACATTTGTGAATATGTGTTTTTGGATTTCTTCATACTGTTGAATAGGTGCTTGAGAAAAATGTATTGCATGAGCTTGTAGAGCTGGGAAGGAGGTGCTTTTTCTTGCCTAATAGCTTAGGCAAGTTAGAAATCCTTACTTCTCATAAGCAAGGCCTTAGGGCACAGTTAGTAACTGCAGATGTCTGCGGAAACCAGGCGGTAGGATGAGGGTGTGGCTGGCAGGTTGGAGAGTGAAGACGGGTCTCACTGGAGGGTGGTAGGTAGCCTTTTCCGAAGGGTCAGCTGCTGGTCAGCAGGAGCTGTTGTTGCCACAGTCAAGTCCAGTGGTACCTGATCTAGTTTTTCAAGAGGAGATGGAGATTGGAATTTTTACATGAAATGTCCCACTTTTATTTTTCCTCTGGAATTTGACAGGCCAAATTCCACACCCATATAAGCTGCATTTGTCCTGCAGGCTGCTAGTTTGCAATCTCAGCTCTAGAGAGAAGTTTGTTGCTCTTGATGATGTGATTATAGTAGAATTCTCATCTGACACAATCAAAGTTGGTAGCTGGTCAATTAGTTAGAAAAGGCAGGTAAAGTGGCAAAGTATAAACAAATGGTTGACCTGTATTGTGAAATTCTTAGAATAATACATGATGTCTATGCCAAACATTTTATGTTACATTAGAACATATGAATTCAGCAATCCTTTCATGTGCGGGTAAGGCTTTTTCTCTGGGTATGAGTTAACTGACTGTATTGCTAAATTTTCCTGTGTAGACCCCACACAATGTCCTCCATTTCTAGCTTCCATTTCCTTAAAGCAGAGGGAGAAATATAAACACTAACCAGGCAGGCTGAGGGCAGAATCCTTTTAAATTTCTATGATGTTCTTCCAACTTTCACATTGTCTGGTCCCCAAATGAGGCTGCTTTATTTTTAGTGACTTTAACCAAAGCATTTAAATTAGTTTTCTTAGAAGCAGTTCTCTTTTCACATGCCTAGTTCATCAGTTTACACAATATTTAATTAATCTATATAATTACAATGTAAAATAAGTCAAGCATGAACAAGTTTGGGAACAGATGAAACTGACTCCTGGCAACCATGCAATTCAACACATGGAAGCAGGAGGCTCAGGAGAATAAAGATTAACCTTCTATTCACATGATTCAGCAGGTTGTCCACAACAATCAGTAAGTTTTGGGAGAAGACTGGAGAACATGGATAAATCCAGTCACTCAATTAAGTGAAAGTTCATTAAGTGAGCAACGTGGTAGAACATTACAGTTCATTGTGCTGACCTATAGTATTGGCCCCTACTGTGCAACCCTTGGGTTAGCACAACATCAGTACCATCTGTGAATCCAAGTGATGCTCCAGAGTTGGGTTACATAGGCTTTGATAAATGCTTTTAGTGACCCTCATGGGGAGAGAGAGGGGGGTTACTTCTAAACCAGTGACAACATATTTGCTTCCGAGGAGGTTGTCTTGAGTAGGAATCATTCTTCTACTATGAGAACAAAAATACTTTAGTGCAACTTTGCTTTTTGCAGATATAACGAACCATGCTTTGGAAAGAGATAATGTGTGAATGTATTATAAGAGCAAGAACAGAGAATGTCCCAAAGTTCAAGTTGCTTCTCTAGGACAAAAAAAAATCTGTTTTCTCACCCAGAAGTTTTATCCCATTTTTTTTCTCAGTTCTTCCAAAGAGCAATTCTTTATGACCACACACACACAAAAAAGATTCACACTCAGATTAGAATTTAGATTTTCTTTGTCCTTGTAAAGCAGTTTGTGTTCTTTGAAGGAATCTAAAAATATCCTGTGCATTTCTTCCCTTCATGCTCATTATTTTTAACCTATTGTGGACGATTGTTCTGTACACAGTGGTCTGAATACATTAAATCCTAGAGGCATTGTTTAGGCTCACAGACATTATGTGCATTTACTTTTAAATAAAGGATACATTTGAATTGCAGAATTACAAAAAAGTTAATGTTTAGCTAAAAAACTAGTTGTTTTTAAAAATACTTGTAACAAACTGACCTTTCATATAGGTTTAATAATTTCCAATAGGAATGATAAATTGTTATAGTAGAGATTTTAACACTTACTCACCAGCAAGCATTTACAAATCATCTGTTAAGTGAGACATCTTTCCTCGGGGAGTGCCCAGTGCTTCTCCAAATGATTTACAAATCTCCTGCTCAAGTTTGTTCAGCTTTCAGTTTTGTGGAATCCATTCCAGGTCGGTGGACTTGAGTCTTTAGCTGTGGACTCTGGGATCTGCACGTTTATCAAAACCCGATGGTGATTTCTACATGGAGTGACTTTGAGAATTAGTACTCTTGGCATTTTCCATCCATAGGGAAAATAGAAATTATATCCTTCCAGGAGTAGGTCCAAAGTGGTGGCTAAAATCTGGCAGGGGTACAAGTAACATTTTCATAAGATGAGAGCGCCCACTGAAATTTTGCTGCCTTGGCCTTTCTGCCTGTTGAACTTGGGAAATTTGCACCAGTCAAGCTGAGAAATGGCTTACAATCAAATAGAATACACCCAGAATACAGCTAAGCAGGGGGTGGCAATGTGTTTAGAAACAAAAGAGATTCAACCAAGAATGTTACCCAGGTCTAAAGAAGCAAAGATGCAGGCAGAATCCCTTAGTGCAGGAACACAATAAAGCAGAATCCATAGTTGAGTGTTTCTCTGATAGATCTCTTGTGGGGCTTGGCAGGTCCTAGACCCACAGACATTGCTTACGGCCAGTAAGAGATTCAGAAACCTGCAAATAAGTCCTATTTGTGATTGACTGCCAACCTAGGAGCTAGGATCGCCACACAGCCTGCCTTGAACCTCAAGATCTTAGTTTTTTCAGGGCGCATAGCTCAGAGGCCATCCCCACGCTGGGGGACATTCAGAAGCTGAGCTTTATTGACAGTTCATTGTAAAGAGTCTGTGGGCTGTGTAAAAGCCATCAGTGAAACAGCAGCATAAAGGAATCTTTTTGTTCTGTTTATGTATTTTGCTTCAAAAGGAGACTCATTCTCTTTTTCACAGATAAGTACCATTCTGGAATTGTTTACAGTCCATTAAAACCTTTCAGAGATCTGATGTTTAAACATAAGAATGATTCTTCTGTTCTTTATTCAATATGTGTGTGATAGGTAGAGACTTGTACCTCTTAAAGTTTTTTTTGCTCTGAATATCGTGAAGTGCTCAAAGACTTAATATTCTAATTTCTAACTATGTTCACTTTGAAGGATCCATATAATCCTCTTTCTAGTGAGTCACGTTTTGCTCCATTTCACCTTTTGAAAATGTCATGTGCAAACTTTTAAAATTAAAGACCAAATGGCTGATAGGAAGCCTCACAGAGCACAGCAGAGGTGAGGGTTTAGGGTGTGTGCTGGCCGCCAAGAGAGGCTACCTGGAGTCATATAGGCCATGGATCTTGGAGGAAAAAAAAGGATGGATGCTGTTTTCTTGAAATGCTTCCACAGCAAATAAAGAAGAGCAAAGGGCAGGCTGTGTGAGTTATGAGTTGGTTCCAGCACAGACAACTCTGTCCCCACTGTCAGCTGTCAGGAGAGCTCTGCTCCCGCCCACAGACCTCAGCCTTGTCCTGGGACCCCTGGCCACCTCTCCATCTTTCCCACTCCTCCCCATTTAACTGCACAGGCTATAAAGCATTGTACGTTTCATCGTTTTGAGACGTGGTGTCTCATTTTTTTCCCAAGGCTGGATGAGCAGAATTTTCATCGCTATCCCATCTAATCCAGGGATTTTAATCTCCAGGAATTTGTTAATTCTTCGGGGTGTTGATTTCTTTGGCCTAGGTTAAACCTAATTTGGTCCTAAATTTAAGCACAGAACTAAAATTAGGACCAAATTAAGTTTGACGAGGCCAAAGAAATCAATACCCTGAAGGACTAACAAATTCCTGATCATATTTATGTGTCAGGAAAGGACATTTTAGTTATTTGCTTGATTCATGTGAAAACGTTAAAGATTTGAAGATTTTGAAAATACACTATGGTACCTCTGTAGTCTAGAAGTTGCCCTTAGCTCAGATTATTCTACTTTTCCTTACTCATTTACATTATATTCCTATTCTTTAGTTGATGTACTTATTCGTATTAAAAAGTCTTGAAAAGAAAGAATTTTCCTACTGAAAAAATTAAGTTCCTTCTGGTTTAGTACAAATTAAGTGCCAGTATACTTCAAGCAGGAAGTTGATATTCGTATAACTTGAACATGTGTGACACTATAGAGAATAAAGGGTGCTAATTCTTTTTTTTTATATAAATTTATTTTATTATTTTATTTTATTTTATTTTATTTTTTGGCTGTGTTGGGTCTTTGTTGCTGAGTGCGGGCTTTCTCTAGTTGCAGCGAGCGGGGGCTACTCTTCGTTGCAGTGTGTGGGCTTCTCATTGCGGTGGCTTCTCTTGTTGCACAGCACAGGCTCTAGGCATGCAGGCTCAGTAGTTGTGGCACATGGGCTCAGTAGTTGTGGTTCGCGGGCTCTAGAGCACAGGCTCAGTAGTTGTGTCGCACAGGCTTAGTTGCTCCGTGGCATGTGGGATCTTCCCAGACCAGGGCTCGAAACTGTGTCCCCTGCATTGGCAGGTGGATTATTAACCACTGCACCACCAGGCAAGCCCAAGGGTGCTAACTCTTTAAGAAAGGGATTTCTTAAGAGAAATGCATACTGGTTCTAGAGTCTAGTCTCATGCCTTATGTAACCATAAGGTTACAGCCATTATTTTGTAATAACTTTAAATGGAGTATAATCTATAAAATATTGAGTCACTATGTTGTACACCTGAAAATAATATAATATTGTGAATCAGCTATACTTCACTTAAAAAAAGTTGCATTTGTACCTAGAAATTAATTTGTTACCCATATTTTCAATAGGTGGTAGCCCAGGATTTTAAAGGCATGTTTTATGCACTAAATGGTGACTCTGATTGTTAGTTTTAGTTTTTGTGTTCCCTCCTTAAAATATAAAAATCATGTAAAAATAGTTATTTTATCAATGAAAAGGAATAGTGACAAGCTTGTTTTTTTATATTGGGAAGTTGTTCAGGAAACAATTTAAATATATTTTGAAAGTATTTTTCTTTCTATATTACCATTTTACCGTATATACTATATGCCATATATGCCATAGAGTCCAAAGACAATTAATATCCATGGTATACTTTCACAGTGATATGTATTTAAATGTTTGGCATTTGGGGAACTTCCTCAACTTGGTAAAGAACATCTCAAAAAAACCTATACCTCACATCATAGTTAATTGTGTTTTTTTAAAAAATAAATTATTTATTTTTGGCTGTGTTAGGTCTTCCTTGCTGCGTGCGGGCTTTCTCTAGTTGTGGCGAGCAGGGGCTACTCTTCATTGTGGTGTGCGGGCTTCTCATTGCGGTGGCTTGCCTTTGTTGCAGAGCACGGGCTCTAGGCATGCGGGCTTCAGTAGTTGTGGTACCCGGGCTCAGTAGTTGTGGCTCACGGGCTTAGCTGCTCCGTGGCGTGTGGGATCAGGGCTGGAACCCGTGTCCCCTGCATTGGCAGGCGGATTCTTTACCACTGCACCACCAGGGAAGTCCTAATGGTGTTAACTGGACACTTTTCCCCTAAGATCAGGAACAAGGCAAAGATTTCCTCTCTTACCACTCCTACTCAACGTTGCACTGGAGGTCTTAGCAATGCAGTAACACAAGAAAAGAAAAGAAAGAGTATAGAATTGGAAGGAAGAAATAAAATTGTATATGTTTGTAGATGATGTGATATGTCTATTAGGTATAAATCTAACAAAATATGTGGTCTAAATAAAAGGAGAGTTATTTCCATGTTCACGGATTGGAAGACTCAGTACTGTCAAGTTTATATGGAGAGGCAAAACACCCCAATAGTCAAAAGACATGAAAGAAAGAAGAATAAAGTTGTTGTAGTGATATTACCTGACTTGAAGACTTATTATAAAGCTATAATCATCAAGATAGCATGGCATTTGTGAAATAACAGACACACAGATCAATGGAACAAAATAGAGAGCACAGAAATCAACCCATACACATATAGCCATTTAATCTGTAGCAGTGGAGCAAAGGCAGTTCAATGAACAAAGGACAATCTTTCAACAAATGGTGCTGGAGCAATTAGATTGTTTATGCAAGAAAAATTCTAGACATAGACTTTATATATTTTATGAATCGATTCAACTTAAAATGGATCATGGATCTGAGTGTAGAATGCAAAATTATAAAACTTCTGGAAGGAAACATAGGAAGTCTAGGTAACCTGTGTTTGGTGATGTGTTCATAGATATAACAACAAAAGCACACTCCATGAAAGAAAAAAATGGTTATGCTGAACTGTACCAAAATTAAAAACTTCTGTCATAAGAAAGATACTGTCAAGAGGATGAAAAGACAAGCTGCAGACAAGGAGAAATTATTTGTGAAACACATTTGATAAAGGAGTGTATCTAAAATATTCAAAGAACTCTTACGACGGAACAATAAGAAAACATACAATCCAATTAATACATAGGCAAAAGGTCTGAAGACACCTCAACATATATATACAGATGGCAAGTAATCATATGAAAAGCTTCTCAAAATCATTTGTTGTTAGGGAATTACAAATTTAAAAAAATGAGATAGCATTATGTACTCATTGGAATGGCTCCAATCCAAAAAACTAACAATACCCAACGCACACAAGGATGTGGCGCAACAGGAAGGAATGCAAACTGGTACAGTGCCGGAGTCCAGCTCCAGCGGGACAGGATAACCTGAGGTAGGGAACGGAGTCGGCGAGGACAGAGCAGCACCACTCAAAAGGGTTGCAAGCATCTGACAGTTTATTGTAAAAACTTAAGTCCTTATATATCATTAAATGATTATTTAACCTTATCATAACAACTAGTTATTAGGCTCTCAGTTATTTTCAAATAGTCGTATCAATACTACAATGGTCCAGACATAATAATCTTTCTTTGTGGTCATCTTATTTTTTCCATGCCCTGAGGCAAGGTACGTTCCCATCATTGTGGTTTTCTCGGTTAGATGAATATCTCTTCGTATTAGCAGTCTCTGTTTCAAGTGTACCATTGGTCCATGACCACAGTCTCTCAGGTGTTTACTTTCCTTGATGTTATCAATTATGAAAGAGCGTATAGTTCAAAACATTCTCATAATACAATGATTACACAATTCTTATAAATGTGTAACATAAATTCACTTCAAGGGCAAGTTACATTAAAAGGTAAATCATTCTTAAAGTATTTACAATATATACCTTGTGACTGTATTGCTTTCGCGCGCCAATTACCGGATCTGCTATAGATTGCATATAAAACATCAACTTCAAATCTATTCCTGGCTACTTTCAATGGTCGTAAACATCCCTTAATATAAAACCAGACATATCCAAAACACCATATTTTGGCCATAATACTTTTAGTTTCTCCTACAATGTTGGATCTCGTAATCTAAACATATTATTCCCCAATCCTTTAACCCAAACAGGAGGAGGTGGGGTGGGTATAGGCAATGTGGGAAATACAGTTGTTATAATTTTCTCAGGGGGTCGTCTCAACAATTGTTCTCGGGGCTGAAATCCCCCAAGCACTCCCGGGATGAGTAACACACTTCCAAATAACAACAGGGGTAATGTTATGAGGTTCCCACCAAACCGTGGCGAGAAGCTTTGCTTTCTTATCCGCGAAGCGTCCCAAGCTTTGCTCAGGGCACTAGCTGTGCTAGTTTCACTTCGCGGCGTCTGGATGGGCTCCAACAGTACAGACACTTTGGAAGACAGTTTGGCAGTTCTCAAATGGCAGTCTTACCATATGATCCAGCAATTATGCTTCCAGATATTTACCTGATCAAGTTGAAAACTTGTGTCACACAAAAACGTGCATGCAGATGTTTATCGCAGCTTTATTAGTATTTGACAGAAACTGGACGCATCTATTGTCCTTCAGCAGGTGAACTGATCAACTGTGGTCCATCCAGACAATGGAATGTCATGGCAATAAGAAGAAATGAGCTATCAAATCACAACGAGACATGGAGAAACCTTAAATGCATATTGCTGAGTGAGAGAGACTAGTCTGAAAAGGTCCACACTGTATGATTCCAACTATACTACCCTCTGGAAAAGGCAAGGCTATAGAGACAATAAAAAAGTCAGTGGCTGCCAGGGGTTCAGAGGAAGGGGAGGGGAGTGAACAGGTGAAGCACAGGGGATTTTAAGGTAGTGTGAGACTCTTCTGTACCATATGTAATGGTGGATACTATGATGATATTATGCATTTGTCAAAAAGGCACAAGACCAAGACCGAACCCTAATGTAAACTGAGGACTTTAGTTAATAATAATGTAACGATATTGGCTTATCAGTTGTAACAGATATACTAGTGCAGGAGGTTAATAATAGGAGGAACTGTGGAGTGGAGAGGGGAGAGGAGGTATGTGGGGACTTTCTGTACTTTCTGCATGATTTTTCTATAAACCTAAAACTGCTCTAAAAGAAAAAAAAAGACTTTATGTAGCACTCATCCAGCTTCAACATTTTCCAGCATTTTGCAAATCCTTTTACCCATCCACCCCTGCTGAGACCAACGTTGAGAGGGATATTTAGCACTGGGGTGAGCTGGGGAAAAAGTGCCAGAGGGCATTTGGGGAGAGGTGGATCCATGAGATGTGTTGCCGTGTTTTTCTCTGTGATGAGGCCATCTGTGCCTGCTGGCTGGTACCCATGGAAGTGAGACTGCTCCCCTCCCACAGGGCCTGGGAGACAAGGGAAGTATCTTTCTTCATGATCACACTTCAAAGGGACAGCTCCCAGGTCCTGGAGAAAGATAACTCCTAAGTTGCCAAACTGGCAAGTGACTTCTCAAAATATTTACACCTCAAAAGGATAGAGAAATAATTTATGCTTACAAATGTTCTAAAGTTAATGTTATAGGAGAAGGGAAGTCAGGAGCCTAGAGTCGGGAAGAAGCCTTTCTGAAGTTTAGTCCAGCTGAGGGAAAGGTTTTAAGGCCGTCTTGATCACTTTCATCTCTTGTTCCTCTTGTTCTTATAAAAATACTTGTTCTTATAAGAATTCCTCTTGTGATTTATAAGGAGCTCAAGTCCTATCTATGAATCCCATTCTTTCACTTGCTCAGCTTCCGACTCTGATTTATGGATGCTCTTTTTTATTAAAGAACATTTCCACATCAAGACGAGGAATGCAGCCAAGTAAAAGCATGGGTTGGGTAAGACCTATTGGGTTCTTAATAAGCATTGAAAATATTATGTTGCCCCAAACCCCTAATATGTAATTTAAAACAATTAAAATTCATAAGAAATACCAACAGCATTCTGATTTTTCACATGATTTCTGTTTCAATACTCTTTCTAAAATATTAATTTTCAAATTATTATAAAAAATTGACGTTGGTACCTCTGGCTAGTGGGAGCTTCAGGCTTTGCTGCCTGTTGGGTGTCTACACTGAGGAACAGTGTTCTATGCAGGACCAGTGACCCGGCTGCCTTAGGCTAGCTTCTTATTTTGGTGACAGGGGATCATTCACATGAAATTCTGTATTTTATCTCCTGCCATTTGTACCAAAACCATTGGCACAGTGTTACCTTTTGTTCCTTAAACTTAGAGTCATGAATATATTTCCCCCTACTTTCTTTCTTGGGCTGCGTACAGGGGAAGCATTATCATTCAAATGTTCTTTTAATCATCCCATCTATAATATTACCAGCAATCAGAACAGATTTGCAATTTGTGAGCCGTGTGCAAAGAAGAGATATCCTGCTTCACTGAGAAAATAGACAATTTTGTGAAATATTGGCCATTTATCTGCCAAAGTGGGTCATTATACATTGAACCACAGTAAGAAGCCTCTGTGCACCTTCAGTTCTTGTCATTTATGCTTTAATGAAGTTTTTTGTATCTGTTGTAAGGCTGATCCAAATTCTGCTATCTTTGAATCACTTTTGACAAAACTAGGTATATGAAAATATTAATCAGGAGAATACAATCAGAAGAACAAAATTAGAATGCAGAGTCAGGCCAAATGCATTTTTTTTAAATGAAAAAAATATCAATCATCAAGAAAACAATGAGGGAGAAGAGAATGGAAAATAGTGTGATTTATCGTTTTCTCTCCACCGCCTCTACTTAATAAGCTGGGTGTCTTCTTTGTTTTGGCTGCGCTGGGTCTTTGTTGCTGCGCGCGGGCTTTCTCTAGTTGCGGCGAGCGGGGGCTACTCTTCGTTGCGGTGCGCGGGCTTCTCATTTGAGGTGGCTTCCCTTGTTGCGGAGCACGGAGTCTAGGCGTGTGGGCTTCAGTAGTTGTGGCACGTGGGCTCAGAAGTTGTAGCTCACGGGCTCTAGAGCACAGGCTCAGTGGTTGTGGCGCACGGGCTTTGTTACTCCGTGGCATGTGGGATCTTCCCGGACCAAGGATCGAACCTGTGTCCCCTGCATTGGCAGGCGGATTCTTAACCACTGCGCCACCAGGGAAATCCAAGCTGGGTGTCTTCTAAGGCCACAGCCATGAGGCTGTCATAGTGTCTGCATTTAGGGTCCATTATTCTGGGTGGAACATTCAAAATGCTGGAGGCTCTCCAGCATATGTTGGAATAGGTATAGAAAGCAAGTCAGAAGACTTCTTTTTAATTCTTGCTCTATAGTCTGCAACATATAAGTTATGTGACACTGGATGAGTTATTAAATCTTTCTGAGCCCTGATTTCCTCACCTGAAAAACGAGAATACTAAAAAATTCTTGTTTTCTCTGTTACAAAGTTGTAACAAGCAGCAAATAATAAAATCATAGTGTAAACTGAAAAGCACCATGAAGGATTATTATTTATGCTTCAGTGCATGCATTGAACGTGGTCTGCGTAATCTGTATTTTTGGAAACTAACCCTCCGTCATGTTGACATTTGCTAATTTTAAATCATGCTGCAAATGAGGGATTCAGATTGGAACACCTGCTATCATCATTTTTAAAGAAAATGACTATCACTTGATTTACAAGAACATTTTATCTTAATAAGTTCAGTTCAGCATGTATTAGCATGTATTAGCCTGAAATTCCCTTAACAGAAAATCGTATCTAATTCTTTTCTCAGATATCAGAGTAGTAACCATATTATTCTCAAACACTGTACTCTGTGGGAATTGCTGGCCTCAATAATTCCCATTATTTTCCCAGGAGGACTTTAAAAATTGTAAGTTTTGGAAAAAAAATCAAGGAAAAGATTATAGTGTGGCTTAAGAGGATATAAACCTTTGGACATCATATTTCTGTATTATGTTCTATATTATGTAAATAGGATAACTGCATTCTATATCTGTTCAGAGCAAGGAAGTGTTATGTTTGGGGAAGACTCCTGAATACATGTGAGAGCTGGGTTGAAGATGCACACAAATTAGAAGAGGGAAGAGAAGATAAAGAAGTTGCAGAGTGGAAGAACCACATAAGCTCAACTAGCACCAGAAAGGAAGATTTATGAAGTCCTATTCTTCAAAGAGTGTATTGTGACTTGCTGCCTACAAAGACTTTATGGTGTTTATCTCTGAAAATATGATTGCGTTAAATGAAGACAATTTAAAGAGCCATTGGAAAAATTCATCATCACGGTTGCCTTTAAATGGAGCTAAATGTAACATACTCATTTTTTTGTTATTTTTAAACCTCCTTAAAAGAAGACCATCCAACTGTTCATTTTATAGCATTTAAGCTTCATAATGAATATCGTCGCTCCCACATAAACGTTGGCATTGGACTACCTTGAGACATCCTGACCTGTGTGTTTTGAAGTTGTATGTTTTCTCAACTGGAAGCCTCAGAAGTTGTGAATGGCTTCTAAAGTGTGGTGTTGAAATAACACTATTTTTTGTGAGTTCTTTTGTTCCCCCTAAATAGGTTCTAATAAAGAGTGGTTCTTGAAAGCTCTGCTGTACAAGAACATTTAACAAAACCAGAGTTGTTTTGCCTCCTTCAAATACCATCCTTTGCAGGTCCTGACACTCGGGAAGGTTTTCTTTCTTAGCATTGTTCAGCATTTTGAATAGCAGTATCACTTAGAGGATAGAATCATCTTCAGATCAGTGGCCCTTTAAGTGGTATCAATAAATAAGTACTCCAAGCTCTGTTCCATTTTGTCAAGAATCTTCCTGAATCTTTCTCACTGTGCATAGAACGATGGAGTCCACACACATATTCTGTAACAGCCTGAGGGGAGGGAGGGGAGGATGTGTGCGTGTGATGTCTTTGCTACTCCAGGACATGTTGGCATTTTACAAATGGTCTAGGCATGGAGAAGGAACCTTTCGAAATCAGGTTTCTACTCTAAACTTTTAAGGACATCCTGCAATACAGTACTTTAGGAGTACATGCAGTTCAAGGATAGAGGAGTAATTTGCCATTTGTACCAAATTAAATCAGACTTTCAGTGCAATCAAAACAGCTTGCAGCTGGATGCAATAATCTGATTTCCTGACACTCAGAGAAAAATTGAAGGCCTCCAAAAGACCCCTGCTGATCTTCAACATGAAATACAGTTTGCTGGCACACTCAATCTCTGAATGCCTTCACTTTTAATAAGCTAAAAAAAAATGCAAATAAAGCATAAGGTTAGCTGGAGACGGCTCTCAGGTAGCATTTTATTCCAACTAAATGAAACCCAGTACAGTGCCTTTAAAGGATCGTACCCTTGTTCTTTCTCAAAGCAGATATTTTGCTAAATACACCATTAGATGAATCTCTGTATTAGTGTCCTGGGAGTACTGTTTTGACATTGGATGTATGTGGAAAACATAATAAAAGGCTTCAGAGAACAAATGCTAGAAATCAGTATGAATAACTTGATATTTTCTTGGGAAGGTAATAAGGCAGATGAAGATAAATCCTCAAGTATCCATTAACAGCTGATTATTCCAGCTAGCGAGGATCTGAACTTACAGATATATCTAGTCCTGACAGATTAGTTCAGTTCATGACAATGTGTATTTATCTTGAGTTTTGACTGTATAAATTGGTAAATGTAGATCTTTCAGGATGTTGAATGGACTGTTTCTGCTGCCCCCAAATTGAAAATTGCTGAATTAAGAACAAAGGAGCATGAAGTGATACACGGTCTAAAGAAGCCTTTTTGCATGTGAAGTCTAGAACTCCCTCAGGGCTTATAATGAGGTCTTAAAACTGACCCTGATTCATTATCACAAGTCTGTCCCCTTCTTAATAGGCACCCAACTTAAAGGAGAGGCGGAGGTCAAAAGAAGGACATTGTTCAGATTCTGAGTCCTCAGCATCGGGGGTGCTGGGATTTTTCCTCCTTTCTGTTTGGGGCAGGAAAAGTCTTTGGCCCCTTCCCAGGGCACATCCTGACAGTAAGCAGGTAGTGTGCACTCCAATAGGGCAGCTGAAGAGAGGCTGATGAAGGGACCGTGTGTGTGACTAGAGCTGGGGAAGCCAGCAAGGTGCGGTGAAGCATCCTGGCCGTCACAGCAGGGGTGGCTTGAACCACCGCAAACCCAGAGGCCAGGAGGGGACATGGTGACTAGGACCCAGAGCTGGAGCTGAAGAGGAGGTCAGCCCAGCAGGACCAATGGGCTTCTGAAGAAGGACTTGGTCACTGGTAATCTCCAGCCTGGCAAGGAGAGGGTCAGGGAAATAAATACCTCAATATCTTTCTCCAAACTCTAGTCTCCCACCAGAAGCCAGGGAGCAAAAGAGCTCAGTTGAAGTTTCCTGGGCGCCCAGAACGGAGATGAGAAGCTGGGTGTCGGTCTGGAGGGGCAAACAGAGGTTACTCAGCACCCCAAGATGGGGCACTCCAAGAATCGCTCATGAAGCTTGGCGGGATCTAGGAGGGAGCTTTGGGATCTCGTCTTCTGGCTAGAATCTTAGCTACGGTGCTGGGGGAATAGCCATGAAGAAGGTGATCCAGCCCTTGCACCTGTCCGAACCCTGTGGACTCAGCCCAGGGTGATGCTGGGGAGGGGGAGGGGGAGGGGGGGAGGGGGAGGGGAAGACATCAGTCAGATGTGATGTTGATACGATATTGCGGCGTTAAACTGCATCGAGTTGGATTGGAGCTTTTGCTCCCTGGAAGTGAGAGGGAAGCCTTAGGATTTATTTAGGACGTTGTTAAGGGGACAAGAAACGGTGGCAGAGCACAGTGGTCGTCAGTGATTGTAGAAAAGCAGAATGGTTACCTGTTTGTACTGCACCAAGTTCAGACTCTTCAGTAAACTGGTTACGTTGGAAAGTTTGGGAACAAAAGCACAAGCGTACAATTTATATGACAAGTGACAATGCTGATCTTCCAGTCTCATTGTGGCAACACTCCAAAAGTATAAACTGCCCACTCTTGGTTCTGATTTGTTAGCTGAAAAACTAGGACCCACACTTCTTTGCATAAAAATCCTATCATGAAATTTCAATTTCTAAATTAAGAATACTTCCCCTTTTCTTAAGAATTTATGTCAAATTACCCTTGAGTAGAGAAATTTGTATTAAAACCTATAGTTTTTTTATCTTGACTATCAAAGATCTTTACACTAATTTAAATATTTCTATTTTGCTATGTACTGTCTCACTATAACATATGTTATTTATTTCTTTTAAAATTTTAATAATGTTTTAAAAATGTTCACATTTCAGGGCCTTTATTTCTATTTTCCCCCTATATTTTTTATTTTTAAGCAACAACAAACTGGTGACCATCCAGGGGAAGAATGGAGAGGCCCTGTATCCCACTCAGAGGCTATGAGCGCCCGTAAAGGCGTCTCCCTAATACCAGGGAAGCCTGTTCGCGTTGGCTGGGATTACTACTCATTGGATGTGGTGGTCGATCATTTTGTTCACTAACTCCTCTCTCCAAGGCTGGACTTCCTGCCCTCTGTGGTTGAGCAGGACCACGAAACTAGTTTGGGCCAGTAAGTCATCATTTAAGGTAGTATTTCTAATTTTCAGGTCAGAGCACCTGCGCTTGAGAGCCTGGAGTTGTTACTGCCACTGCCACACACCTTAGCTTCCTGTGGCTGATGTCCCAGGGGTGGGGGGGTGGCGGCGCAGGTGCTGGAAGTCAGGAAACAGAGATCTCTGTCTCAGAGGCTGTGCGCACAGCCATCCGATATGCAGGGGCCCAAAAAGGTCACCTGAGTCCCTCAGCCTGATTGGGAGCCACGCCCATGGATGGACGTGCAGTGATGATAGTTTGACACTTTGGGAGAAAAAATAGTCATGCAATGCTCTATTCGTCCTCCTGGGCTGCCAGAACCTGTAAGATATTTAAAACATCTTTTGGTAAAAGAGTAGAGCCTTTTACAGTGTGCCCCGCCTCTTAAATAGACATGACCACTTGACCCAGGTCCCTTGCAGTAGCGTTCTGTAAAGTTCCTTTTTTCTTGGACTCTTCTTAATTTCTTTGAGGTATGAAAGTGGAGGAGAAGCAGTCTGGTGTCAGGACTGCTGACACCAGAGCTGTCACTCCTCTGATTGGTGGTTCCCAGAAGAGACCTCTCTCTGAGCAGACGCCTCTGCTCCCATTTCTCCAAATCCGTGGTGACAACGAGGTCAGGACTGGAAGTTCAAAGTCCTTTATGGAAAGCTGCAGAGCTCACTAAAAATACTAGACATTTCTTGAAAAAAATATTAATGAATTCTTTTGCAAAACCGCTAAGAACCAGCAGGCTATTTTGTGTGGTCCTGAGCTGCTCAAAACAATCAGGCTACACCCTTTAACTAGGTCCTGAAATATTATTTCTTATTTTTATTATACCAATTATACATAGACATATTCTTTTAAAATATAGCTCAGGATGATGTTAACTTCCTTTTGACCACCTCTTGGTCTGAGTTGTCTCTTGGCCTTTTTTCAAGGTGACACCATCAGGAGCTTTTTGAGTAAAGGAGCTGAAACTTAACACAGATTCTTCTCACACAGACCCTTTCTGGATAATTTTCCTGGCCTTCAGTGTTTCCAATTCATCTCTGAACACTGTTGCAGTCAGGCATCTTGTTTCCTATCTGGGGTCTGACCTGTTGGTACTCTTGTCACCTGTTAACACTCGTCATCCTCTCGGGGATAATGACCCCTCACATTTCTTGGTAAATTACCTGATGAATCCCGTCTCCAATCTGCCTCTCATAGAATCCCAGCCTTAGACTATAATTGTTGCTTGTCTTGCAGAAGCTCGTTTTTGAAACCCTCCTTTCTTGGGGGGAGTGGAATGCAAAGTCCATCACCGCCCCCGCCAACCCAGCCACAATGTGCTGAGTCATTCGGTGATAGTTTAATCCAGGAGCATCAGTAACAAGGTCCTGAGGGACGTGCAGAGTGATATATATTGATATATACTGACTATAGTTCCCTGTGCTGTACAGTAGGACCTTGTTGTTTATCCATCCTGTATACAATAGTTTGCATCTGCTAACCCCAGACTCCCACTCCTTCCGCACCTTCTCCCCCTTGGCAACCACCAGTCTGTTCTCTATGTCTGTGAGTCTGTTTCTGGTTCATTTGTGTCATACTTTAGATTCCACATGTAAGTGACAGCATATGGTATTTGTCTTTCTCAGGGAGTGAAGTTCTTTAACCTCAATTCTTTCATACTTCTGAGGTGGATTGGAGCTAAGCCTTGCAAATCATCTTTTTGAAGCCCTCCTCTGAAGGTTCTATGTGGTCAGCCCAGGTCCTCCCTCTGAGGTGCAGGCGTAGGTGCCATGGTGGCTGTGTTCTCACTCTGCCATGGCCCCACCCATCCACCCACACGTACTCATTGTCATGTCCAAAATCACAATGATTTTTCATATTCTTTGTAAGGTGTTCCTTTATATAAATGCCTTCTCTCTCTCTTTCCTTCCTTCCTTCCTTCTTTCTTTACTTTTTTCCTACTTTCTCTATTTACTTTTTCTTTCGCCATTTGGTTTTTGCACATGCATTGTCTTCTTTTTGGAATTGTATTTCCTCCTTTCTGGTCCTTTCACCTGAATACCCCTGACTCAGTCTTCAGGAATGAGAAGACTCCTCTGGCCCCCATGAAACATGTCTACAGGATCCCGCACCTGCCCCTCTGGTAGCTCTTCTCCTTACTGTTACGTTGTCTGTTGTGTTTGTATCGCCTCTGTTAGAATTCCGGCCCTTTGAGGAAGGGAGGTTGGCCTTCCCCACTGCATCGTTAGAACCTAGTATAATGACTGGGACAGAGTGCCAGAAATAATTGTTTAGAATGAAATGTGATGTCTAGAAAACCACCCAGTTGCCCTCTTAATTATGAATATTGGTGGGTTCACTGGAGCAATGGACTCCAAGATTTGTGCTCATTTACCCTGTAGGAGAATGTCGAAAAGTTTTTTGTGCTCTCATGCATTTTAATGGTGATATCTAAAAGTTCTAATCATACGTTAAAATAGTTTTTTTTTTTAACATCTTTATTGGAGTATAATTGCTTTACAATGGTGTGTTAGTTTCTGCTTTATAACAAAGTGAATCAGTTATACATATACATATGTTCCCATATCTCTTCCCTCTTGCGTCTCCCTCCCTCCCACCGTCCCTATCCCACCCCTCTATGTGGTCACAAAGCACCGAGCTGATCTCCCTGTGCTATGCAGCTGCTTCCCACTAGCTATCTATTTTACATTTGGTAGTGTATATATGTCCATGCCACTCTCTCACTTTGTCCCAGCTTACCCTTCCCCCTCCCCATATCCTCAAGTCCATTCTCTAGTAGGTCTGTGTCTTTATTCCCGTCTTGCCCCTAGGTTCTTCATGAGCTTTTTTTTTTTTTCTTAGATTCCATATATATGTGTTAGCATACGATATTTGTTTTTCTCTTTCTGACTTACTTCACTCTGTATGACAGACTCTAGGTCCATCCACCTCACTACAAATGATTCAATTTTGTTTCTTTTAATGGCTCAGTAATATTCCATTGTATATATGTGCCACATCTTCTTTATCCATTCATCTGTCGATGGACACGTAGGTTGCTTCCATGTCCTGGTTATTGTAAATAGAGCTGCAATGAACATTTTGGTACATGACTCTTTTTGAATTATGGTTTTCTCAGGGTATATACCCAGTGGTGGGATTGCTGGGTCGTATGGTAGTTCTATTTTTAGTTTTTTAAGGAACCTCCATACTGTTCTCCATAGTGGCTGTATCAATTTACATTCCCACCAACAGTGCAAGAGGGTTCCCTTTTCTCCACACCCTCTCCAGCATTTATTGTTTGTAGATTTTTTGATGATGGCCATTCTGACAGGTGTGAGATGATATCTCATTGTAGTTTTGATTTGCATTTCTCTAATGATTAATGATGTTGAGCATGCTTTCATGTGTTTGTTGGCAATCTGTATATCTTCTTTGGAGAAATGTCTATTTAGGTCTTCTGCCCATTTTTGGATTGGGTTGTTTGTTTTTTTGATATTGAGCTGCATGAACTGCTTGTAAATTTTGGAGATTAATCCTTTGTCAATTGCTTCATTTGCAAATATTTTCTCCCATTCTGAGGGTTGTCTTTTGGTGTTCTTTATGGTTTCCTTTGCTGTGCAAAAGCTTTTAAGTTTCATTAGGTCCCATTTGTTTATTTTTGTTTTTATTTCCATTTCTCTAGGAGGTGGGCCAAAAAGGATCTTGCTGTGATTGATGTCATAGAGTGTTCTGCCTATGTTTTCCTCTAAGAGTTTGATAGTGTCTGGCCTTACATTTAGGTCTTTAATCCATTTGAGTTTATTTTTGTGTATGGTGTTAGGGAGTGTTCTAATTTCATACTTTTACATGTAGCTGTCCCATTTTCCCAGCACCACTTATTGAAGAGGCTGTCTTGTCTCCACTGTATATTCTTGCTTCCTTTATCAAAGATAAGGTTACCATATGTGCGTGGGTTTATCTCTGGGCTTTCTATCCTGTTCCATTGATTTATATTTCTGTTTTTCTGCCAGTACCATACTGTCTTGATTACTGTAGCTTTGTAGTATAGTCTGAAGTCAGGGAGCCTGATTCCTCCAGCTCTGTTTTTCTTTCTCAAGATTGCTTTGGGTATTCAGGGTCGTTTGTGTTTCCATACAGATTGTGAAATTTTTTGTTCTAGTTCTGTGAAAAATGCCATTGGTAGTTTGATAGGGATTGCATTGAATCTGTAGATTGCTTTGGGTAGTAGAGTCATTTTCACAATGTTGATTCTTCCAATCCAAGAACATGGTATATCTGTCTATCTATTTGTACCATCGTTAATTTCTTTCATCAGTGTTTTATAATTTTCTGCATACAGGTCTTTTGTCTCCTCAGGTAGGTTTATTCCTAGATATTTTATTCTTTTTGTTGCAATGGTAAATGGGAGTGTTTTCTTAATTTCACTTTCAGATTTTTCATCATTAGTGTATAGGAATGCTAGAGATTTCTGTGCATTAATTTTGTATCCTGCTACTTTACCAAATTCATTGATTAGCTCTAGTAGTTTTCTGGTAGCATCTTTAGGATTCTCTGTGTATAGTATCATCTCATCTGCAAACAGTGACAGCTTTACTTCTTTTCTGATTTGGATTCCTTTTATTTCTTTTTCTTCTCTGATTGCTGGGCTAAAACTTCCAAAACTATGTTGAATAATAGTGGTGAGAAGGGGCAACCTTGTCTTGTTCCTGATCTTCGTGGAAATGCTTTTAGTTTTTCACCATTGAGGACGATGTTGGCTGTGGGTTTGTCATATATGGCCTTTATTATGTTGAGGAAAGTTCCCTCTGTGCCTACTTTCTGGAGGGTTTTTATCATAAATGGGTGTTGAATTTTGTCAAAAGCTTTTTCTGAATCTATTGCGATGATCATATGGTGTTTCTCCTTCAATTTGTTAATATGGTGTATCACATTGATTGATTTGTGTATATTGAAGAAAACTTGCATTCCTGGGATAAACCCCACTTGATCATGGTGTATGATCCTTTTAATGTGCTGTTGGATTCTGTTTGCTAGTATTTTGTTCAGGATTTTTGCATCTATGTTCATCAGCGATATTGGCCTGTAGTTTTCTTTCTTTGTGACATCTTTGTCTGGTTTTGGTATCAGGGTGATGGTGGCCTCGTAGAATGAGTTGGGGAGTGTTCCTTCCTCTGCTATATTTTGGAAGAGTTTGAGAAGGATAGGTGTTAGCTCTTCTCTAAATGTTGGATAGAATTCGCCTGTGAAGCCATCTGGTCCTGGGCTTTTGTTTGTTGGAAGATTTTTAATCACAGTTTCAATTTCAGTGCTTGTGATTGGACTGTTAATATTTTCTATTTCTTCCTGGTTCAGTCTCGGAAGGTTGTGCATTTCTAAGAATTTGTCCATTTCTTCCAGGTTATCCATTTTATTGGCATAGAGTTGCTTGTGGTAATCTCTCATGATCCTTTGTATTTCTGCAGTGTCAGTTGTTACTTCTCGTTTTTCATTTCTAGTTCTATTGATTTGAGTCTTCTCCCTTTTTTTCTTGATGAGTCTGGCTAATGGTTTATCACTTTTGTTTATCTTCTCAAAAAACCAGCTTTAGTTTTATTGATATTTGCTACCGTTTCCTTCATTTCTTTTTTATTTATTTCTGCTCTGATTTTTATGATTTCTTTCCTTCTGCTAACTTTGGGGTTTTTTTGTTCTTCTTTCTCTAATTGCTTTAGATATAAGGTTAGGTTGTTTATTTGAGATTTTTCTTGTTTCTTGAGGTAGGATTGTATTGCTATAGACTTCCCTCTTAGAACTGCTTTTGCTGCATCCCTTTTGCTGGGACCCCTATAATTCGAATGTTGGTGCGTTTAATGTTGTCCCAGATGTCTCTGAAACTGTCCTCAATTCTTTTCATTCTTTTTTCTTTATTTTGCTCTGCAGTAGTTATTTCCACTATTTTATCTTCCAGGTGACTTATCCATTCTTCTGCCTCAGTTATTCTGCTATGGATCCCTTCTAGAGAATTTTAAATTTCATTTATTGTGTTGTTCATCACTGTTTGTTTGCTCTTTAGTTCTTCTAAGTCCTTGTTAAATGTTTCTTGTATTTCCTGTATTCTATTTCCAAGATTTTGGATCATCTTTACTATCATTGTTCTGAATTCTTTTTCAGGTAGACTGCCTATTTCCTCTTCATTTGTTAGGTCTGGTGGGTTTTTGCCTTGCTCCTTCATCTGCTTTGTGTTTTTCTGTCTTCTCATTTTGCTTAACTTACTGTGTTTGGGGTCTCCTTTTCGCAGGCTGCAGGTTTGTAGTTCCTCTTGTTTTTGGTGTCTGCCCCCAGTGGCTAAGGTTGGTTCAGTGGGTTGTGTAGGCTTCCTGGTGGAGGGGACTAGTGCCTGTGTTCTGGTGGATGAGGCTGGATCTTGTCTTTCTGGTGGGCACGTCCACGTCTGGTGGTGTGTTTTGGGGTGTCTGTGGCCTTATTATGATTTTAGGCAGCCTCTGTGCTAATGGATGGGGTTGTGTTCCTGTCTTGCTAGTTGTTTGACATAGGGTGTCCAGCAGTGTAGCTTCCTGGTCGTTGAGTGAAGCTGGGTCTTGGCATTGAGATGGAGATCTCTGGGAGATTTTTGCCGTTTGATATTATGTGGAGCTGGGAGGTCTCTTGTGGACCAGTGTCCTGAAGTTGGCTCTGCCACCTCAGAGGCACAGCCCTGACGCTTGGCTGGAGCACCAAGAGCCTTTCGTCCACACGGCTCAGAATGAAAGGGAGAGAAAATACAAAGAAAGAGAGTATAAAGATAAAATAAAATAAAATAAAGTAAAATAAAATAAAGTTATTAAAATAAAAAATAATTATTAAGAAAAAACTTTTTAAAGTAATAATAATAAAAAAAAAAAAACGGACAGACAGAACCCCAGGACAAATGGATAAAGTAAAGCTATAAAGAGAAAATCACACAGAGAAGCATACACATACACACTCACAAAAAGGGGAAAAGGGAAAAATATATATATATCTTTGTTCCCAAAGTCCACCTCCTGAATTTGGGATGATTCGTTGTCTATTCAGGTATTCAACAGATGCAGGTACATCATGTTGATTGTGGAGATTTAATCCGCTCTTCCTGAGCCTGCTGGGAGAGATTTCCCTTTCTCTTCTTTGTTCGCACAGCTCCCAGGGTTCAGCTTTGGATTTGGACCCGCCTCTGTGTGTAGGTCGCCTGAGGGCGTCTGTTCCCCGCCCAGACAGGACGGGGTTAAAGGAGCAGCTGCTTCGGGGGCTCTGGCTCACTCAGGCCGGGGGAGGGAGCGGTACAGAGGAGGCGGGGCGAGCCTGCGGCGTCAGAGGCGTCGTGACGTTGCAGCAGCCCGAGGCGCGCCGTGCGTTCTCCCGGGGAAGTTGTCCCCGGATCACGGGAGCCTGGCGGTGGCTGCACCGGCTCCCGGGAGGGGCGGTGTGGAGAGTGACCTGTGCTCGCACACAGGCTTCCTGGTGGCGGCAGCAGCAGCCCCAGCGTCTCCTGCCCATCTCTGGGGTCCGCGCTGACCGCCGCGGCTCGCGCCAGTCTCTGGAGTTCGTTTAGGCGGCGCTCTGAATCCCCTCTCCTCGCGCACCAGGAAACAAAGAGGCAAGAAAAAGTCTCTTGCCTCTTCGGCAGCTGCAGACCTTTTCCCGGTCTCCCTCCCGGCCAGCTGTGGTGCGCTAACCCCTTCAGGCTGTGTTCACGCCGCCAGCCCCAGTCCTCTCCCTGCGATCCGACCGAAGCCCGCGCCTCAGCTCCCAGCCCCGCCCGCCCCGGCGGCTGAGCAGACAAGCCTCTCGGGCTGGTGAGTGCTGGTCAGCACCGATCCTCCGTGCGGGAATCTCTCCGCTTTGCCCTCCGCACCCCTGTGGCTGCGCTCTCCTCCGTGGCTCGAAGCTCCCCCCTCCTCCGCCACCCGCCGTCTCTGCCCGCGAAGGGGCTCCTAGTGTGTGGAAACCTCTCCTCCTTCACAGCTCCCTCCCACTGGTGCAGGTGCCGTCCCTATTCTTTTGTCTCTGTTATTTCTTTTTTCTTTTGCCCTACCCAGGTACGTGGGGAGTTTCTTGCCTTTTGGGAGGTCTGAGGTCTTCTGCCAGCGTTCAGTAGGTGTTCTGTAGGAGTTGTTCCACATGTAGATGTATTTCTGATATATTTGTGGGGAGGAAGGTGATCTCCGCGTCTTACTCTTCCACCATCTTGAAGCTCCTCTCCTAAAATAGTTTTAAGGAATGTAATTTACAGTGCTAGTGAATACTGACATTTTAAAATCAAACCACTGTGTCATTCTTTAAATGTATCCGTGGAATATAAATATCATGGTGATTTGATGACCTGTCATCATTCATTTTAAAAATACGTGAATAAGCTCATTTTTAAAGTCAGAAATTTCACCTTCTTCCTTTCTGTCCTTGACATTGTATTTTCATTCCTTGTCCCTCAAAAAATTTCTTTACTGTATTACATTGTTATGATTAAATGTGCTATTGATAACCCTATATTGGTTGCAAAGAAATATGATAATCAATAAAAATATATATGTATGTGTATATGTATGGTATATATTTATACTGGTATATATTTGTATATGTGTGTATATACATATATATACACACATAATTAACTCATGTATGTGTATAGTGTAAATGTATTTTATTTATCTTGTACATATATATTGTACATATATAGAGGTTTAAATTTTTCAGTGTTTTATTTTTAATTATTAGACTCTAGATATTAAAAAATTCTTCTATCATAACAATCACTTATTTCCATAATTGATCAAAGCAGCACAAATATATTAAAAAGTTTGATAAATAATTGTTAAATATGAAATTAAAATTTTATCAGAAATGCATTTGGTAACATACACAGTATACACACAGAATTTATATGTACATTAATCTGTTTAAAAGTTTTTGTTGATTATCCTATTTCTTTGCAACCAAATAGGGTAATCAGACATTCTTTTTAATGATCTATTAGCTAGCAACATGATTAAGCCACCCCTTAAATATTCTTGAAAGCAAAACACCTGACTTGATTTGTTACCTGGTTCACTACTGAATTTACTCTCTCAGTTTCTGAGTAATGTGTTTTTCAAGATATATCAAATGTATATAGAAGATTTTATTCATTTGTTTAGAGACATTAGGTTTGACCTGGTTTACCTAGAAAAGACTGAGAAAATTAAATTATTGTTATTTAAATGCATTTGGCCAAAAGAAATTTCGGTCAAAAATGCTTTTACCTTATCATGTTTTAAATTTGTTTGTTTGTTTGTTTTCAATCATAGTGCTGTAGAATTAGGGCATTTAATTTTGTGGAAAAGATTTATTTTATGATGTATATGCCAAAGCCATTTCCCATAGTCAAAAAAAGTCTACTAAATCAGACCTAATGTCAGTCAGAAAAGGTCTGACTTCGTTTTTCAATTCAAGTAGATGTGTTAACACATGTCTCCGAGGCAGAAATCTCACTTCTGAGGCAGGTTGTGTTGTCATGGGTCGTTGTCTGGGTGACCCTGTGAAGCAATGTATTTCTCCCACTTCAGTGTTTCTCACTACTGTTCTCTTCCCTTGGCTCTCACCGGGCTCCCCTCAGGGGCAGTGTACTCTTATCACCCAGAGGTGGAGGAGGTGGGTTATTAAGTGAAAATTGCCATCCCCCCTCCCTGCTGCCTCATATATCTAAGTCCAAGACATCACCACACAAACCAAAATACCAAGTTTCTAAGGCAGCTCCACCCTTAACAGAAATGGGAGTGCACAAGACATCAAGCCTTTTTTGCTCTCTTCTTGTTACTTCTCTGACTTTTCTAAATTTTCAGAAATGAACGCATAGTACATTTATTATGAGGAAGCTGGAAATCAAAGAGGATGATTTTCAACATTTAAAAATGACACATTAATATTAGTATAAAAACTGGGTTATGCAGCACTGCACCAACCAGAAATCTCTAGAAACAACTATTATTGACATCTTCGGATTGAAATTCTCAGTTTTCTGCCTAGCTACAGTGCAAAACCCCCTAAGGTTAGAGCAGTTCACTGCAGCATTGAATTTCGGTGGGATTAGTCTGGGTTTGCTAAAGACTGGATTTTTGTTTGTTTGTTTTATTTTGTTTTGTTTTTAACATCTTTATTGGAGTATAATTGCTTTACAATGGTGTGTTCGTTTCTGCTGTATAACAAAGTGAATCAGCTGTACATATACATATATCCCCATATCTCCTCCCTCTTGCATCTCCCTCCCACCCTCCCTATCCCACCCCTCTATGTGGTCACAAAGCACTGAGCTGATCTCTCTGTGCTATGCAGCTGTGAAGACTGTTTTTATCAACGATCTTCCAATTAAAGTGGATGATCACCTGTGCCTTTGCACAGAGCTGTGTTTACATGTGTCAATACTGCCCCTTCTTTGTGTTTAAGATCTTAGTGGGATGGTGAGTGAGCAGATGTCAGTTGAGAGAGTTTTTGGCGATCAGTGTAGGCTTATTAGGGACTTCCCTGGTGGTCCAGTGGTTAGGACTCAGTGCTTCCACTGCCAGGTTCAGTCCCCGGTTGGGGAACTAAGATCCCGCAAGCCATGTGGTGTAGCCAAAAAAAAAAAAGAAAAAAAATTGAAGAAAAAAAAACAACAGGCTTATTAAACAGTCTTAAAAATAGAGTTCTCTCAATATAATGGAACGTGAAATTGACATGGTACAACAAAATTGGAAATACCTATGACTTAAAATTAGGAGAAGGATTATTTCTCCATGTCTCAGATAGTGCCATGTGTGTTACAATGAAACCAGTGAAAAGTTTGTTAATGTGAGTGACTCAAATGGATGAAAAGAAAAAGAAATAAAATAGATGAGTTAAAAATCTAATGGTATATCTGTCATTTTTTGGGTATAGTATTTTAGTATTTTTATGTATAGTATAGTACAAAAATTATATAGAATTTTTCAGTGACAGCATATTTTACATATATATCTTCATCTATTCCTCATAGCAACACTAGGAAGTCATTACAACTTTGCAGATGAATAAATTGAAATGTAGGGAAGTTAAGTAAAAAAAATAATTGGTTCACAGCCCAGATAGAAAGTAATAGAGGCAAACTTCAAATTCTAGCTGGGTCTTGCTCCAATGCCCATGTTTTGCCCAATTATGCCTTATGTAACTGAGTGCACAACTGATTTGGATTGGTGGTTATTGGGCAAAAGGCAGAATAAAGCCTCTCTGAAGCATGGATATGCCATTGAAGCAGGTCTGTACGATGTAAAATGACCACAGAAATCTAAAATAAGACACAAGCGTACATATCTATGAAACAAACAGACTCACAGACATAGAGACCAAACTTGTGGTTGCCGAGGGTGTGTGGAGGAGGGATGGGCTGGGAGTTTGGGATTAGCAGATG
This sequence comes from Balaenoptera musculus, assembly GCF_009873245.2. Lineage (NCBI taxonomy): Eukaryota > Metazoa > Chordata > Mammalia > Artiodactyla > Balaenopteridae > Balaenoptera > Balaenoptera musculus. Next base: position 3,136,294 of record NC_045790.1, read on the forward strand.
CAAACTAGTACATACAGGATGGATAAACAGTTCCTCCTGTAGAGCACAGGGAACTATATTCAATATCCTGTGATAAACCATAATGGAAAAGAATATGAAAAAGAATATATGTGTCACTAAATCACTTTGCTGTACAGCAGAAATTAGCACAACATCATAAGTCAACTATACTTCAGTAAAATTTTTAGAAAATAGATAAAATGACCATAGAATCTTAGATTTCAGTGATGCATACTCTGGGGGATGGGAATGATTGATCAATGCACGGTGGGAAAGCAGAAAAAGAAAAAAAATGTCAAACAAGAAAGTATTAGAATCAGCAGACGATGACACTTATGAAAATATATACAGAAAACTTAGAAACGATGAAATTACTAATCAGTCTTCAGTAAACTCAGCAGGCTATAAGTTGCAAAGATCTGCTAATGAATTATTAAACTGAAACGTGGCCCTGGATTAAGATAAAAAGGAGCTCGAAAATGAAGTCTTCCAAATGATAGGAAACAAATGTGACAATCAGCAACTTTGAAAATGTTGCTAGGTTGTAAGGGGGTGCTATTTGCTTCACATGTTTCTCCATCAGTTATGCATTTCCAAGTAAACTTAAAGAGGTTTCTAATTAAGCTCCTTGTGCAGCTGTCAGAGAACTTTTTTCTTTATTTAGTACCAAACTTAGAGCCTGTGATAAAAATCCATGATTACAAATACCACGTGAAAGAGCAAATGAATTAAAAATGCACCCAAGATTCTGAGCACCATTCAGGTAGCTTCTGAGGAGAGTTGTCTACAATATGGCAAACAACTAGAGTTGGAATTTTGCAAGATCTGATTCTCCTTCCTTTATTTCTATATAGACGTGTTTCTGTTGACACGTGATGCTACTGTAAATAACAGCGTGAAATTATTAGACCACCGAGAAGGCTTATTACCCTCCAGGGGAGGAGAGGGCATACACCACCTGGAACAGAGAGGTTGTGAGAAGCCATCCATCAGCTCGAAATCTCAGTGCTGTTTTTGGGAGATCGCACTCTCCCAAGGAGTCGGACTTTGTAAAGAGAGAAAAGTTAGAATTTCTCCCTAAATAGATCAAGAGGCGTTGTGCTGGAATCAAGCTAAAGAGCTTTCCTTTACATTCTGGGCCAGAGAAAGTGACCAGCAGAAAGGCACACCCTCTGAGTGGATGAAAGCAGGACAGCCAGAGGAAGGACAGGAGGTCAGGAATCTGCTGAAAGATGGGGCGGGGCAGAAGGTATGTTTTGGAAATCCTTGGCTAGGTTTTGGTCAGCAGGAACCCCTGATACGTTGAGGGAGAATCCAAGAACATCTGGGGGTGGTGTCCTCTGCTTCCTTGTTCTACGTTCGATCACATGTCACCAGGCACGGGAACAGTATCAGAGGACAGAGGCAGTACACAGATAAGTGATTGTAGCTGAGTTCCTGCAGCCTATGGAGAGAGGGTGGGAAATCCAGGAAGGCTCGCAGGGAGCAGAAGTGGTCGGAGTCCTGGTGGGCCGGCGGAGTCCTAGGGTTGGGACTGGGAGGACACAGAGGTACAGTGCCCGTGTCCACCCTCAACCAGGCGTAGTGGTTGGTGGGCAGACACCTCGGGATCGGGGGAGAACACAGAGGTACGATGCCCGTGTCCACCCTCAACCAGGCGTAGTGGTTGGTGGGCAGACACCTCGGGATTGGGGGAGGACACAGAGGTACGATGCCCGTGTCCACCCTCAACCAGGCGTAGTGGTTGGTGGGCAGACACCTCGGGATCGGGGGAGAACACAGAGGTACGATGCCCGTGTCCACCCTCAACCAGGCGTAGTGGTTGGTGGGCAGACACCTCGGGATTGGGGGAGGACACAGAGGTACAGTGCCCGTGTCCATCCTCAACCAGGCGTAGTGGTTGGTGGGCAGACACCTCGGGATCGGGGGAGACCACTGACGTGGCCCCAGGGAACACAGAGGTTGATGTCCGGAGAGCAGTGTGATGAGGCACCTTGACCAGGGGACAGCGAAGGCCCAGAAGACAGCACATAGAACACAGGCTCCTCTGGCCACGACTATGAAGATAACTGCTTGCTTTGGGAGAATCAGATGACATCTTGGGAAAATGAAGCGGGAGTGGGGAAGGTGCCATGGACGACTGAGCATGGACCCTAAAGAGAATTTGAAGTCTCTTTTAAGTTACTTTGAAGAAGACTGACTGACTTTCATTTTTTTAAAACATCTTTATTGGAGTATAATTGCTTTACAGTGGTGTGTTAGTTTCTGCTTTATAACAAAGTGAATCAGTTATACATATACATATATCCCCATATCTCTTCCCTCTCGCGTCTCCCTCCCTCCCACCTTCCCTATCCCACCCCTCTAGGTGGTCACAAAGCCCCGAGCTGATCTCCCTGTGCTATGCGGCTGCTTCCCACTAGCTAGCTATTTTACATTTGGTAGTGTATATGTCCATGCCACTCTCTCACTTCGTCCCAGCTTACCCTTGCCCCTCCCCACATCCTCAAGTCCATTCTCTAGTAGGTCTGAGTCTTTATTCCCATCTTGTATGGTGCTGGGAAAACTGGACAGCTACATGTAAAAGAATGAAATTAGCACACTCCCTAACACCATATACAAAAATAAACTCAAAATGGATTAAAGACCTAAATGTAAGGCCAGCCACTATCAAACTCTTAGAGGAAAACATAGGCAGAACACTCTATGACTTAAATCACAGCAAGATCCTTTCTGACTGACTTTTAATTGGCAAGACCCGGTGGGCTCTCTGTGTCCCTCTGCCGGAGCCTACTCCACAGCACAGTGAGCTTGGTTACAGAACATAGATACGTGGGTTTTGATTTAATTTAACCAAGAATGGAAACTCCTTCTCTTGTGTAAAAGTCCAGGGCTGTGTGAACAAGGGCCACTCCATGATGCCATGTTCCACCATTTCTACGATGTCACATTTTCCTCCTGGTCCAAGATGGTGGCACTTGCCTCTAAAGGAGAAGAAAGGGGGTGGACATGCACCAGATTCCTTCTAAGGAAGGGTCTTAGGAACTACTTAAGGCGCATCCGCTTATGTTTCAGTGGCCGGGAGTTAGCCTCATGGCCACTTCGAGCTGCAAAGGATGTTGGGAGATGCGAACTTTATTTTGAGTCACCATGACTAGCTAACACTTCTACTATTTCAGAGTAAAGAGGTGTTGGGGAAAAATTAACAACTCTGCCATAGGGCCCTGGATGTAAGACATTAGAGGGAGCTGATTACAGGCCATGGAATGATTTGTGATTTATTCCTCCTTCAGATATGGATGAAAAATGCCACCTGCCATATTAGTAAACGATGGATGTTACAGCCATCAAGCCCCCAGCCACTGCACCCCCCGAACTGTGCAATCTGAGGGGATTCAGGGTGGAGAAAAGCAGGACACTGGCCGTAGAGAGCTGAGGTGCAGATCAAAGGAATGATGTCAGTGAGCCCAGACTCTTGCATCTTCATACATAGAAAAGTGCTAAACTCATTAACTTGAGGTGTCTGGTTTTCTTGAATTAACAGCAATCTTCTGATGTTCCGACTACCTGGTGTTTGTTGAGAAAACTCCTATGTATCCTCGCTTATCCTTACCTCTTGGGAGCAGCCCTTCAGAGCTGTCTGAGATGCTGTGTCCCGGGCTAAAGTCCTCAGTTTTGACTGCCAAATAAAACATAATTCTCAACTTTTAGGTTGTGCTTTTTCTTTTTTTTTTTTCAGTTGACAGAGTTTCTTTCACATTTGGCAGTAGCTGGACTGCAAATGCTAGCTTTTAGTAGAGAGACGTTCATGTTTTTCTTCATCTTTGCAGGTATTGCACAGAGGGATTAGGAGAGGTGTGTCCAGTTCTGGTGGCCAAATACCACTCAGAAATCTATCTCTGAGGTTTTGGTTCTTTAGGAGTTACACAGAGGAAAGTGGCTCGGTGTCATAAACTGTATCTTTCACTTATTTGGGGACTTTATTCTTCTTATTGCTACTCTTCAGTCTCAAAGGAATCAAATTAAATTTTTCCTCAATTCATTCCCCACTCAGCTACTGACTAATTTTTCTTCTCTTCTCATTTGGAATTCTCACAAGATTGGTCTTTATTTTTGTTCCCTGCAACCTGTCTGCCTCTCTTTTCATTCTGGAAACAATATTAAAAAAAAAAAAAAACTGTATCAAGGCACTTTAAAAAAGTAACTTTATTGAGGCAGAATTTTATAACTTTTTAAATAAATTTATTGAGTTACAATGCTTTATACTTTTACTGGTGACAAAGAAAAGGCACCACCCATCCCAAGTGTGCAATTCAATGATATTTTTGGTAAACTGACCAAGTTGTTCAACCATCACTATAAATCAGTTCTGGATTACTTCCATCATCCTAATAAGATTGCTTATGCCCACTTACTATTAAATTGTAATCGTCTTTCCCCTTCACTTCAACCAGTAATCTGATTTCTGTCTCCATAGATTGGCCATTTTTGGACATTTCATGTAAACTGAACCATACAGTATATGGTCTCTGTGTCTGGCTTCTTTTACTGAGTGTAATGCTTTATTTCCATGTCTTAGCTTGTATCAGTTCTTCATTCCTATCTATTGCCAAGTAATATTGCCAAATAGTATTCAACATTTGTTAAGAATATACCATATTATTCTATGCATTTATTAGTTGATTAACATTTAGGTTGTTTCCAATTTGGGGTTATTAATAAGTAATGCTGCTAAAACTTTTGCGTGCAAGTCTTTTAGTGGATATATGCTTTCAGTCGTCTTGACTAGATACCCAGGAAGAGAACTCCTGGGTCACATGGTAATTATTTTTATCAACTGAGTAGCTTTCGAATTGCTTTCCACAGTGGCTGTAGTAGTTTGCTGGGGCCCCATAGCCAAGTACCATGACCTGGGTGGCTCAAACAACAGAAATATGTTTTCTCTCCGTTGTAGAGGCTGGCAGTGCGGGCTCAAGGTGCTGCTGGAACCGTTCTCCTCTCAGGGCTCTTCTCTCGGCCTGCCCTTGGCCACCCTCTCCTGTACCCTAACTCGGCATCTTCTCCGTGTGTCCCAGTTTCCTCTTCTCATAAGGACATGAGTCATGCTGGATTCTGGCCCGTCCTAACAGCCTCATTTTAACTCCATCATCTCTTTTAAAGGCCCTGTCTCCAAAGACAGTTAGATTCTGAGGTCCTGGGATTTAGGGCTTTAATATATGAATTATGAGGAGACACAATTCAATCCTAACAGCGTCCATATCATTTTATGTTTATACTAGAAATGTATGAGGGTTCCAATTGCTCCACATTCCTGGAAACATTTATTCTTGTCTGCTTTATTTTTATTTTTATTTTTATGATAGCCATTCTCGTGGCTGTAATATGCTGTTTTGTGGTTTTAAGTTGCATTTCCCTAATGCCAAATGATGTTGAGCATTATTTCATATGCTTATTAGCCATGAGTATGTCTTCTTTGGTGGACTGTCTATTCAAATCCTTTGCCTACTTTTTAACTGGTGTTTGGCCAGCAAAACTGGATACAGCTTCTTTTAGTCTGTCTTTGTAATGCTTACAATGATAAAGAAAAAAAACCTTGGAAGAGTAGAAAAAGATACTCCCAGAATGTACAAAGAAGTCGTATACCTCAAAGACATGAAAATCATGTTCAGAGTTTTCCAAAATATAGTTATTATAATTAATTAGCATCTTCTCATACCTCCAAGCAATGTGGTCCATCGGTCCCTGAATGGGGGCTGAGTCTTGGGAATACTCTGAAGCACTCTCCCAGCATAGAAATATTCTACTGGATGAGAACATGCTGACTTTTTCCTATTCTCCTTCACCATTTGGTATATGATGATTCCTGCTCTTCTAACACTGGAAACATCTGACCCCTACTAGGGTTTCTAGGCAGGCTTTGGAAATCAGGATGCCCATGTGCCTGATGTTCACTAGTAGATGTTTGTTTGGCTTGAACAGTGTTGGACCATATCTTGTCTTTAAAATGTTTACTGCTAGTTAATTGATTGCTGACATCAAAATACTAAATTAAGAGATTTTATATATATATATGTAATACATATGTATGTAATGAGTTTTTGGCTTTTTTTTTTTTTTTTTTAACACTGATCTACATGTCCTCATGCAGTAGCTGGCTGACCGCATCGGTCCCTTGCATTGAGACTGAATGTCACTGCGTTTGTCTCTATGCTAGTCCTGTTATTTTACTTACATTGAACTTAAGATAAAAATGAACCTTTTATATCCATCCAGTTTCTGAGTTTGCAATTTACAGGCATTGATTTGCCCCTCACATCCTGAAATTGGGGCAAAGTTTTCTCCTTTGGTTCTCTAAACAGTCTTCAAACAATTGCTCTGGTGCTGCCTTGTTCAGGAAAGCATACTGTCGCAAACTCCATGATGGCAAGGTGGTTTTTATAAATGTTTCCGTTGTATCCCAACACCTAGAATGATGCCCAGCATGTAATACACATGTACGTATTGTTTGTATAATGGGTGACAAACTAGGATATGATGCCATTATTCACTGTGGTCTGTATTTCTAACTCATTGTCAAGGTCGATCAGTTTTATCCCCCAGATATCTCTCAATCCAGCCACTTCTCTCCATCTTTACCTTTAGCCTAATCCAAATCACCACCTGTCTTAACAGGACTATGAAAAAGTCCCCTAACAGATCTTCCTGACTCAGGTCTGCCCCTTCTCCACCCTGTTCTCCACGGGGCATCCAGGATGTGCAGATATGATCATTCCCCTCCTCTGCCACCCTGCCTCTCATTGTTCCTTGGGACTCGTCACAGGAGAGAAGCTACGGCATGTAGTACATTATCTATGGTGTTATTAGATGGATGGATGGATGGGGGAAAAAAACTCCCCGATTCTTGACGGAGAAACCCACTGGCAATCTGAGTAACTATCAAAATTCTCATTTGATGCTGCCATCTTTACATGTGGGCTCGCCAGCTTTGAAGAGAAGACAAAAACTGCTGGGGCTTTGTTTCTAGGAATGGGCCCACATTGGCTGAATGAGGTTGACTTAGTCTTCAGAGGTGCCTGTTGGCTGTATCCTGAAGCCTCAGAGACCATGTCCAGATCACTAAGCTGCTGCTTCTTGGTGGTTTCCCATGGGTTTACCTCTTCTTGCTGTCAGAGAAGTAACTTTGGGAGGAGATAGACCCAAGGGAGACAGAGAGAAGCAGGTCCCTTAGCAGCTGTGGTGAAAAGCTGCTTACGTCTGCCTTGATCCTAGGCCAGGAGACGGGGTGAGTGTGGGGACACCGCCTAGACGGCTGAGCCCGAATCTTATAGTGGAGTGATGGAATTCCTTAGCCCAGTCATATTTCTCTCTCTCTCTCTCTCTTCCTCTCAATTAGCATTGGAAGGTCAAGAGTTTAGAAATCAGGACTTTAATTCAAAATCCATGGAAAAAGAATCTAGGAACTATTCATGGAATTTTCTTCTCTGAAAGGAATTGTAGTTATAATTAATAATCCTTCCTGATTTGCTTCTGGGGGAACCCTGGGACCCCAAGGAATACGGGTCTACAGTATTGTGGGAATAGCATAATCTCTGAAAACAGTTATCATGGGAATATGCAAAGAGTTCATCTGTATGCTACTGAAAAGTACAATGTAAAGTTCTCTGTTGAAAGAGAATAGACTTTTGCTGTCTCACGTTAGATTTGAGCATCACGGTATCATGATTCAGTTTCCCCCTTCTTCTTCTGTATTACCTGCTTCCCATCCCTCCCCTGTTCGTTTATGCTGACAACATAAACTCAAACAGGTGTAAGGTTAATAATTTTTATGTATGAGCCATTGCATTATTATTTTTTTTGCATCCATTATTTTGGCCTAGGTGGATTGTGAATGATTAGGGGCCGCAAGATTCAATTTATTTGTTGCTGGGAAATTTGAACCTATTACTCAGTCCTAGACTAGCTCGTGCAACTTGCTAACCTTTTCTCTATTCTCATTTTATATGAAATTACTTTCTGGGCTAGGATAATGATTTATCTCTCCTCTTAATTGGGAAGTATATAAATTCATGAGAGAATTGTGCTAACGTGTTTTTCTTCTACATGGGAAATAACATTTTTGGAAAATATTTTATTGTGGAGAAAAACTAGATGTGTTTTACATGCAGGTTCAAAAGCAGTAAATGAAATATAAAGAGAAATGGAGGGCACAGGACTGTAAATATAGAGGATTCTTGATGTGAATGTGCCTGAATAACACCTCTTTGGGTAGTAATTATGGGTGTCTAGATACATATATAAAAATATGGCCTTGTTCTTACTTGTTAGGTTTTCACACTGCACTTGGTACTAAAGTCCCCCAAGCCTACTTCTGTCATTTCCTTATTGAGTCACTTCGGGTCAAGAAGAAATATAATAAGCAGTGTGTTCACTCTAGGGAAGCTGTCTAATAGGTCTTTCTGCAATGATGGAAAAGTTCTATATCTGTCCAATATCCAGTATGAGAACTAGCACTTGAAATGTGACTAGTTTGAAGAACTGAAGTTTAAATTTTATTTAACTTTAATTGAATTTAATTTCAATAACCATATATGGTTGGTGATTACCGTACTGAACAATGCAGCTCTAGAAGCTTCTTTTTTCCCCCATTTTATTGAGAAATAATTGGCATACATCACTGTATAAGTTAAAGGCATACCGCATGATGGTTTGATTTATACATGTTGTGCAGTGATTACCACAATCAGTTCAGCTAACATCCATCACTTCATATAGATACAATAAAAAGACAAGAAGAAAAGAAAAAAGAAAAAAATTCCCCTTGTGATTAGAACTCTTAGGATTAACTCTCTTAACTACTTTCCTGTATATCATACAGCAGTTCTAACTATAGTAAACCTGTTGTATGCTATACCACTTGTACTTATTTATCTTATAACTAGAAGTTTATACCTTTTGACCACCTTTCCCCAGTCCCCCCCCAACCCCACCCCACCTCTGACAACTACAGATCTGACCTCTTTTTCTCTGAGGTGTTTTTTGTTTTGTTATGTTTTTTAAAGATTCCATGTATAAGCAAGATCATATAGTGTTTGTCTTTCTCTGTCTGGCTTATTTCATTTAACATAATGCCCTCAAGGTTCATCCATGTTGTCACAAATGATAGGATTTCCTCATTTTTTATGGCTGAATGATATTCCACTGTGTGTGTGGGTTTATACATACATACATATATACATACTACAACTTCGTTATCCATTCATCCATCAGTGTCTGCTTAGGTTGTTTCCATGTCTTTGCTATTGTAAATAGTGCTGCAACGAACATGCAGTTACAGATATCTTTTGGGGTTAGTGCTTTTGTTTCTTTTGGGTATATTCCCAGAAGTGCAGTTGCTGAATCATGTGTTAGTTCTATTTTTAATTTTTTGAGGATCCTCCATACTCTTTCCATAGTGGCTGTACAATGTCCCCAACAGTGCACAAGGGTTCCCTTTTCTCCACATCCATGACAACATTTGTTATCTCTTGTCTTTTTGACGATGGCCATTCTGACAGGTGTGAGGTGATGTCTCATAGTAATTTTAATTTGCATTTCTCTAATGATTAGTGTTGTTGAGTTTCTTTTCATGTACTTGTTGACCTTTTGTGTATCTTCTTTAGCAAAATGTCTATTCAGATCCCTTGACCCTTTTTTAATTGGGTTCTTTGTTATTTTTCTATTGAGCTGTATACATTCTTTATATATTTTGGATATTAACCCCTTATCAAATATATGGTTTACAAATATTTTTCCTATTCTGTAGGTTGTCTTTTCACTTTGTTGATTGTTTCTTTTGCTTTATAGAAGCTTTTTAGTTTGATGTAATCCCACTTGTTTATTTTTTATTTTGTTGCTTATGCTTTAGGTGTTGTATCCAAAAAATCATTACGAAGACCCAAGTTGAGGAACTTTATTTCTGTTTTCTTCTAGGAGTTTCATGGTTTTAAGTCTTACATTTAAAACTTGAATCCCTTCTGAGTTAATTTTTGTGAGTGGTGTAAGGTAGGAGTCCAATTTCATTCTTTTCCATGTGAATATCCATTTATCCCAGCACCATTTATTGAAGAGTCTGTCTTTTCTCCATTGAATATTCTTGGATCCCTTATCAAATATTAATTGACATAGGTGCTTGGGTTTATTTCTGTACTCTTGATTCGGTTCCACTGGTCTGTTGTCTGTTTTTATGACAACACCATACTGTTTTGATTACTATAGCTCTGTAGTATAATGTGAAATCAGGAAGTGTGTTGCCTCCTGCTTTGTTCATTCTGATGATTTTTTTGGCCACTGGGGGTCTTCTGTGGTGCCATATAAATTTTAGGAGGGTTTTTTCTACTTCTGTAAAAAAAAAAAAAAAAATGCCATTGGAATCTTGATAAAGATTGCATTAAACCCGTAGATGGCTTTTGGTAGTATTGACATTTTTACAGTATTATTTATTCCAATCCATGGACATGAGATATCTTTCCATTTATTTGTGTCAATTTTGATTTCTTTGTAAATATCTTTCACCTCCTTGGTTAAACTTATTCCTAAGTACTGTATTGTATTTGATGCTATTCTAAATGGGATTTATTTCTTTATTTCTTTTTCAGAAAAATTTTTGCCACTGACTTTTGTATATTAATTTTGTATCCTGCAACCTTCCTGAATTTTTTGATTAGATCTAATAGCCTTTGGTTGATTCTTTAGGATTTCCTATGTATAAAATCATGTGATGCACAAATACAGATAATTTAACTTCTTAATCTCCATTTTTGATACCTTTTATTTCTTTACTTGCCTGATTGCTCTAGTTAGAACTTCCAGTATTGTGTTGAATAGGAGTGCTGGAACTGGGCATCCTTGTCTTGTTCCTGATCTTAGAGGAGAAGTTTTCAACCTTTCACCATTGAGTATGATGTTGTGGGCTTGTCATACACAGCCTTTATTATGTTGAGGTATGTTCTTTCTTTCCCTAATTTGTTAAGAGTTTTTATCATGATGAATGTTGAATTTTGTCAAATGTTTTTTCTGTATGTTGAGATGATCGTATTATTCATTTCTTTCATTCTAGTAATGTGATATGTCATATTCATTGATTTGCTTATGCTGAACCATCCTTACATCCCAGGGATAAATCCCACTTGATCATGATGAATAATCCTTTTAACGTGCTGCTATATTTGGTTTGCTAGTATTTTATTAAGAATTTTTGCACCTATATTCATCAGATATATTGGCCTGTAGTTTTCTTTTCTACTAGTTTCCTTTTCTGGCTTTGGTATAAGGATAATTCTGGCCTTGTAAAAGGAGTTTGGGAGTGTTTACTTCTTTTCAATTTATTGGAAGAGTCTGGGAAGGATTGGTGTTAATTCTTTTTCAAATGTTTGGTAAAATTCTCCATAAGAGCCTGGGCTTTTCTTTGTTGGGAGATTTTTTATTATTACTTTTCCAATCTTCTTTCTAGTAATTGGTCTATTCAGATTTCCTATTTCTTCCTGTTTCAGTCTTGGTAAACTGTATGTTTCTAAGAATTTTTCCATTTCTTCTAGGCTGTCCAGTTTGTTGGCATATAGTTGTTCATCATAGCCTCTATGATCTTGTGAATTTCTGTGGTAAGAGTTGTAATGTCTCCTTTTTAAATTTATTGTTTTGTTGATTTTTGTTATTTCTCTTTTTTCCTTGATTAGTCTAGTTAAAGGTTTGTCAATTTTATCATTTCAAAGAACCAACTCTTAGTTTGATTAATCTTTTCTATAATTTTTATGTTCTCTATTTTATTTATTTCTGCTCTAATTTTTTATTTCCTTTTTCTCCTGATTTGGGCTCAGTTTTTCTTCTTTTTCCAGTTCCTTAAGGCATAGAGTTATTTATCTGGGATCTTTCTTGCTTCTTAACGTAGACATTTATTTCTATGAACTTCCCTCTTAAAACTGCTTTTGCTGCATCCCATAAATTGTGGAATGTTGTGCTTTTATTTTCATTTCTCTAACGAAACTTTTAAATTTCCCCTTTAATTTATTCTTTGATTCATTGGTTGTTTAGGAGAGTGTTAATTTCCATGTGTTCATGAATTTTCCAGTGTTCCTCTTGTTATTGATTTGTAGTTCCATGCCATTGTTGTCAGAAAGGATATGTGGTATGATTTCAATCTTCTTGAATTTTCCAGGACTTATTTTATGGCCTTACATATGGTCAGTCCTAGAAAATGTGCCATGTATGTTCTGCTGTCATTGGATAGAATGTTCTGTTAGTGCATGTGGTTTATAGTGTTGTTCAAATCTGCTTTTTCTTATTGATTCTCTGTCTGGATGATCTATCCATAGTTGAGAATAAGGTATTAAAGTTCCCAAATATTACTATATTGCTGTTTATTTCCCCTTTTAGCTCTGTTAATTTTTGTTGTATATATTTAGGTACTCCAATGTTGAGCACATATTTACAATTGTTATATCTTCTTGATGGGTTTATCCCTTTATTACTATGCAATGACCTTCTTTGTGTCTTTTTCTCATTTTCAGTTTAAAGTCTATTTTGTTTGATATAAGCATTGCTACCGCTGCTTTTTTATTGGTTACCATTTGCTTGAAATGACTTTTACCATCCTTTCACTCTCAGTGTATGAATGTCTTTAAGGCTAAAGTGAGTCTTTTGTAAGTACCATAATCACTGGATCCTGTTTTCTTATTTTTTATCCATTCAGCCATTCTGTGTTGTTTAAAGTAATTATTGATAGGTAAGAACTTACTATTGCCATTTTGTTATTTGTTTTATCATTGTTTTGTAGGTTCATTGTTCTTTGTTTCCTATCCTGCTAGTTTTTTTTTATGTGTGTGTTTTGTTGTCTTTTGATATCAGTATGCTTTGACTTCTTTTTCATGTTCTTCTGTGTAATTGCTACTTGTTTTCCCTTGTGGTTACCAAAAGGCTTACATAAAATATCTTAAAATTCTAACACCTTATTTTAAGCTAACAACCTAACTTCAATAGAATTCCTAACCTTTACACTTTTACTTCCCCTCCTCCTCACATTTTAGGTTATTGCTTTTACAATCGACATATTTATTATGTTGTGTAACTAATAATAGATAATTATAGTTGTGAGGTTTTTTTTTTACTACATTCATTTTTAAACTTTTAAACTGGAGTTGTAAGTGAATTAAGCATGACCATTACCAGATTACTGAATTTAACTTTGACAATTATTTTACCATTATCATTGAGTTTAAACTACATTTTTATATTTGTATGATGTTAATTAGCATCCTTTTACTTTCAATCAAAGGACTTTCTTTGGCATTTCTTGTAAGGCAGGTCTAGTGTTGATGAACTCCATCTATTTTTATTTGTTTATGAAAGTCTCTATCTCTTTTTCATTCGTGAAGGACGGCTTTGCTGGTGTAGACTTCTTGGTTGACAGTTTTTCTTTCAATATTTTGAAATGTCTTCCCATTCTCTCCTGGCCTGAAATGTTTCTGTTGAAAAATCTGCCCATAGGCTTATGGGGGTTCCCTTTTAAGTAACTTATCTCTTTTCTCTTGCTGCTTTTAAAATTCTTTTTTTTGTCTTTGACTTTGACAATTTAATTATAATTTGTCTTGGTGTAGCCCTATCTAAGTTTGATATTTTTGGGGTCCTTTGGGCCTCATAGATCTGGATGTCCATTTCTCTACCCAGGTTTAGGAAATTTTCAGCCATTAATGCTTTAAATATACTTTCTGTCCCTTTCTCTTTCTCTTCTCCTTCTGGAATTCCTACAATGCAAATTTTGTTTCTTTTCATTTTCATTTCCCATAAATCTCATAGGCTTTTTTCATGCTTTAATTCTTTTTTACTTTTTGCTTCTCTAACTGGTTAATTTCTAATATTCTGTTCTCCAGATAACTGATTGTTTCTTCTGCATGATCAAGTCTGCTTTTGAAATTCTCTATTGAATTCTTCAGTTCAGTTATTATATTTTTCAACTCTAGGATTTCTGTTTGTTTGTTTTTGGATGGTTTCTATTGCTTTGTCAAACTTCTCATTTTGTTCATGCATTGTTTCCCTAATTTAGTTTAGTTTTCTGTGTGTCCTTGTAGTTCACTAAACTTCTTTAAGATAATTGTTCTGAATTATTTGTCTCACAGTTCATACATTTCCATCTCTTTAAGATTAGTTATTAGAGCTTCATTAGTTTCCTTTGGTGGTGTCATGTTTTCCTGTTTTCTTTTGTGATACTTGATCTCTTATGTTGGTATCTGCACATTTGAGTAATCAGCCTCCTCTTCCAGACTTTGCAGGTTTGCTTTGGTAGAAACAGTCCTTCACCTGTCAGCTCATTTTGGGTTTCTGTTGGTGTCTGTCAGTAATGTCCTTAGGCAGGTGATGCCTGCTATTATGGTCTGTTTTTGGATAAGGAGGCAACTGTTTAAGCTCTGAGGATGGGGACGTGGGATGTGCCCTGACTAAGAACAGTTGGATAGAACTGCTCACTTGGTTTCCAAGTGAGGCTATAGGATGGGCTTCATGGTTGCCTGGATTCTCTGGTCAGGCTTATGAGATGATTGGGACTGGGTACTTGATTCAGTAGTAGTGGGGCTATGAATTAGCTTCCCTGCACCCAGGACAGCACCCAGAGCAGCATGGCTTGTTGCTTGGGGACCTGAACCAGGCAGGAGTGTGCACTTATTTCCCTGGTCAGGTGAGGCCACTGGTTTTGCTCAGCAGATGGGGGAGGTGTGGGCTGTGCTCTCTGTTCAGGTCCCACTGTAAGCTGGGCTGTTGTGTGGGTTTATGGATTAGTTCCCCTGCCTGGACACAGCGGGAGAAGCAGCTCTAAAGCTAGTAAAGCTCTTTGTTTGTTGTCTTAATTCAAGCCGGCCCACACCCCAAGTTCCTTGGTTGCTCAGGGCCCCGGCTTTGCTTTGCAAACTGTGGAATCTGCCTGCCCTTCTCTAGGCATGAGCATGGCTGGGCCTCATAGCTCCTAGGTATTATAGCCAGCCCTTCTGGTCTGATGGATCTGGAGCCATAGCAGGTGGGGCTCTGTCTCAGCTCCCCTGCCTGCGCTGGAAAGTGAGGGACTACTCCAGCCATCTCCCAATTTTTCCCAAACAAAATGTCAGGCTGGGAGGGGCCAGGAGGTACCCTTAGCCTCGGCTGCGAGTAGCACAGGAGCCCTCCAGGCCAATACTGGCTTTGCCCAGGGGTGATCAGCTCTGCCTGCTGGACTCTTGGCTGGAGCATTCCTGGGCTACACAGCTTCTAGGCCTCCCGCCAGCCCCTCTGGTCAGATGCGGCCGGGAGACACTCTCCACCGTGGGTGGGGTGTGACTCAGCTTCTTGCCTGGGAGCAGGCAAACTAGGCTCTCAGGCTGTCAAAACTCCTCACGTGAGGATCTGAGTAAGGCGGCTCTGCACCCTGCCATGTTCCCTGGTCAGAGTGCACCCCCGACTTGGTTCTGCAGGTGAGCAGACCCACTGGTTAGTCTACCTCTTGGGCACTGCAGGTGTGAACTCGCTCTGCCAAGACCCCTGTGCTGGTTGCAAGCCCCTCCCCTTCCTCCATCAGTCAGATTCCCAGTGGTTGAGCCCCAGAGATTCCCCTGCAGTCCCCATGGGGTGAGGCCAGAGTAGGGGCTCCATCAAAGAGAAACACAGTGCTGGGGGGCTGGTTATTTCCCCTGGGCTCTCTTTTCCCACTGGAGGAACCAGAGGCTCAGGGGAGACCTGTCCGCCTGGTGCTGCCCTGGCCTGGGGGAGTGGCAGTGCGGTCAGCGTGGAGCCACTTCTCTTACCTTCTAACGTGGTCTCTCTTGGTCTCTGTGGTGCAGGGGGTGCTTCAGGCTCCCCTGTGTTCTAGGTTCTCTCAGTGCTGACTTGTTCATGAATAGTTGTTAGTTGTTCTTCTAGTGAAGGGGAGGGAAGTCAGGAAGGATCTATGTCACCATCCACCTAGAGAATGTCTTGAGCTCTTAGCGTCAGTCGCTACAGTAAGTGCCTACCTCTTTTTGTGCTGTCATAACCCAGGCACTTAGCCCCATGGTGCTCTTTGTATTTCTAACCTCCAGCTCTTCACTGCCTCCAGTATACCCTCTGGATCTGAAGTTTTATAACATCAGTAACCCTCCTGTAACTGAGTTTCTCAACTTTTTTTTTAATCTAGCTGAAATGTGACTTTTCCTCTTGAGGACACACCTTCCCCAATAGCCATCTCAAGTGAAAGAGGATTGTTTTGTTATACTTCATGCTCTGTAGGACCTAGTGTTGAGATAAATGTCTTTTTAGCTCTTCAGTACTGTTTCCAAATTATTTTTCCACTTTTCTTCTTTTAAAAAAATACCAGATACTTTGAAGTGTATGTTGTCAGTTCCCAGCACCTACAGCCAACCTGTTTGTCACTTTCCCTGCCCAGTTCCACTCCTACGACTTTCACACAGACTTCTTTTCCACCATCCTTGGTA
This sequence comes from Balaenoptera musculus, assembly GCF_009873245.2. Taxonomy (NCBI): domain Eukaryota; kingdom Metazoa; phylum Chordata; class Mammalia; order Artiodactyla; family Balaenopteridae; genus Balaenoptera; species Balaenoptera musculus. The sequence goes on from NC_045790.1 coordinate 3,152,757, forward strand.
ATTTCCATTCTTGGTAATTTCATATGGTTTCCTTCATGTGGATAATTCATTTAACACTTTGGCCTCTCATATGCCTGACCCCTTCATCCATAATAATCTTTCTTCCATCTTAACAACTAACTCTTACAATCATATTGTATAACTATCCCACATTCTAAATCCCTAAATTTGAGCACCTAATTCTCTCCCGCATTGTATAGTCCCACTCACTTTTCCCAGGATTTTCACTTCAACAATTATTTGATGAATTGAGACCTCTGGGTCCATTGATGCTTCCACTTTCTTAATCTTCAATACTTTCATTATATTCCTCTTTTCTTTTTTCAGCTTAGGGACCACGTCCATCACATATTCATGTCCCTTTGAAAACACTTTTCAAGCTTGCTTTTCTTGCCTTCTGTCAAAATTTCTCTTAAAGCCAAGCCCCTGGATTAACCTAATTACTGACAACAGTGCTCTGTATCCAGGCACTTGAGATTGTTATAGAACACTGAACCATCAAGCTGGCTCGTTTCAACTTGATCTCAGATCTCAAAGGGGCACTTGATACTACCTGGCAATCCTACTGTATCTCCTCAGTAAACTTGCTTTCTTACCCTCTAAAGATCACCAGTTTGCATCTTCTCTCCTCACATTTCCAGCACACCCCTTTATGGTCAGCTGATAGTTTTTCCCCTGCTGTCCTGAGAAAATGTAGCTATCAGGTAGGTTCTATCCCATCTTCTAACTAGACATGCACTGGTGTATCTGCGTGTGCACCCACGTCCTCTTTTTTTTCTCTCCTTTAAAAGGGCGACTCCTTCACATGTGCTCAAAATATGCTAATCCTGAAAATTTTCTCTTTCTTGCATCACCAGCTTCTCATTCTCTACTGGATCAGTTTTATCAGTATACAGATACATACTTCAGGACCACTCATCTTAAAAAATAATTCCAACCCCATAGCCTTCTCAACTCTTTTCCTATTTCTCTGCTTTTCTTATTAGCAAAACCAATTTTCTGTTCTCCAATTATTATCTTCACACTCTTCACTCTCCTTTTTTTTAACAATATCCAGCTAAGATTCAGTCTCCATGGCTTTGTTGAAGTTCCACGTTGTCAAGGCTACCAACAAACCAACATCTTGGCATGTCTCAGTGGTGAACTTACTCAGATTCTCAAGAGGATTAAAGTCAGTTGTCCACTCCATCCTTTGTAAAATGATTCTTCATCTGGACTTCCGTGACATCACACTTTCCTGTTTTTTCTTCCCCTCTGTGCTCTTTCTCAGCTCTGTTTTTCTGTCCTTTCCTTCTCTACCCGATTTACACTGAGTGGCCTCGAGGAACTGTTCCCCGTGGGTCACCTCATCCAGTCTCATGAGTTTAAAAGCAGCTGTGTGGAAGCATCAACAAAGGTCTAGGTTTGCAAACTATCAGAAGCAATTAGTATTTTTTATAGTCTCTTCACAAATTACCTCATTAACTTTGTGGAGAAGGGAAATAATCATAGTGTCATCTTCTCCCTCCAAAAATTATTCTGGTTTTCAGAAGCATTTTAAAGAACAAAGAAAAGAAAGAAAAAGAAAACAGAAATCAACGATGTTATTTATCCACTAAGCACATATTCCATGAACTAACCCAGTTTTTCATAAGACATATTGTTTTGTACCTCCTTGAAATTGTTTTGAATGTAGAAGTTAAAAGTTATATTGCAGATATAACTGTTTTATTGAATTTGGACAAAAGAGGTCAATTACTTACCTTAAATAAGGCCATTTGGTACATAGGGCATAGTTAAGTTTAATCTTCTTGGGGTCTTAGTTTAACTTGATTATTTATGTTATCAAGACTCTTTGTTTAATTTTAGTTTTTTTTTTTATTACATCAAAGTACGTTTGTGGTTTTTTGTGTCCTGTATAAGATATTTTTACCTATTCCAAGATTACAAAGATTTTCTTCCATATTTTGGGGAGCAATTATATAATTTTAGCTTTTACATTTAGAATTAGAATCCTTTTCAAGTTAAAGATTTATGTGCAATGTGAGGTAAGGTTCAAGTTCATTTTCCCCCCACATGCGTATCTAGTTCCATAAGTGTAATTCGTTGAAAAGATTTTGCTTCCTCTTTGAATTATCTTGTTAAAATTCAGTTGACCATATATATGTTGGTCCATTTGTGGACTCTATTTCTTCTTCCATAGTTTCTATTTTTAAAAAAGGAGATTTTTGTTCTAATAGCATCTTTTTTTATTTAGTTATTTTGTCAAAATTTTACAGAAGCGTATTTTTCAAAGTCTAATAGTTTTGCAAGACTTGTAATGAAAAACTGCCACATGCTGCATAAAGCCTCTCACTCCCAACCTTCTCCAGTAATTTTCCATTATTTTCATAGCTCACGTTTTTGATATTGGCCACCACATATTACTGTTATACTTTTACTTCCTGACTGTTTTTAGAAGTTTTAGGGATTAAATTATTTTTCTTGGTTGATTTCCTCTTCATGTTGGGACACATCTTCCTGTAGTTTGCTGAAGAAGAAAAAATTAGCATTATAAATTTTTAAAAATCCAGTTGAAATAGTTATTAAAAATCCAATAGAAATCTTGAAAGATAAAGTTGAGGAAATCTTCAGTACATCTCAAATGGCATAGCAATATAAAATTACAGAGAGATGTAAAATAGAGATCCCAATATATGAATAATAAGAGTCCCAGGAGGAGAGGAAAGAGAAAATAGCAGAAAGTAAGGCATCAAAGAAATAATTCAAGAAGAATTTCCAGAACTGAATGACATGGATTCTAGATTAAAAAAGGGTCACCAAAAGTCTAAGACGACTTGTGAAAACACATCCGTAACAGGGTGCTTCATTATAATATTTTAGAAAACTAGATAAGATCCTTCAAGTTTGCAAAAAGCATGCAACTTTTTATAGAAATGATCCAGAACCGTAAAGGCAACAGATTTCTGACTTAGAGCAGGGGGGTGGGAAACTATGGTCCACGGACACATTGTCTATGGCTACTTTTGTGCTATAATCGCAGAACTGAGTAGCTTTGACAGAGGAATTATGACCTGTAAAGCGTAAAATGTTTACTGTCTGGCCCTTTACTGAAAAAAGTTTGCTGACACCTGCTTTAGAACAGTAGTAGAAGTTACAGACAATAGGTTAATGGCATCAAATTTTGAAAGAGAAGTATTTTTACCTTAGAATTATACAGTCAATTAATGAAATTTGAGAATAAAATAAAGACATATTCATATATATAAAATCTTGTAAATTTACTTCTCAACATGTAATTAAATTCAACCCTTTCTCCCTTTGTTGGTTTTTTAAACTCCCTCTTTCCTGTTTACCTGGTATAAATTTGTTAATTTTCTCAGTGATTAAATTATAAATAAATTCTAAATAATTTGGGATGTGTGAGCAGTGACTTTGCCATTGAAAGCATTATGTTTTCTTTGGAACCATAGGGAAAATGAGCTCAGATCCAGGATATAGAGTGGATGCGGTCACCTGCAGAGGTAAAATGGGCCACCTGATCCAAAATTTGGTCTGGATGTGGAGATTGGTGATACTACACACACCAAGAGTTTATGAAAAGGTTCATTCCTCATTTCATGAGGGGTTCTAGAAAGCAGAGAATGTTTCCAAGCAGGTCCAAAATGGTTTGAGAAAGTCGTGAAAGGGTTGTGTAGCGTTTTAGGGGCAGGGCGGGACGAGGGTTCTCGCAGAGACTCTGGGACTTGGGTGGTCTGACCTTTCCACCAAGCCCCAGGGGAGTACAGTCCACTCTGTCACCAACTTATCCAGTAGTGGGTCAGAAAACAAAGGGGGGCAGTGGGGCTCAGAAGCTGTCAAAAGTCAAACGTCAAATGGAGTCAGACTTTTTGACAAGAGTCATGAAGATAATAACAGTAATTACCCAAAAGCACATCATTCGAAGGTTGATCCTGCCTTTTTCATTTGTCAGGTTTCTTCCTTCTAATAGAGCAAAGTATTTATTTTTATTTCTATTAGAGTACCCAGGAGGAAGAGTATAGCAGTGGGGTAGGAGAGTGATCTGATGTTATTATTTGGCAGATATTAAGTTTAGCTTAAGGGAGATGGCATATTTATTTTCTAAATAATTTTAAAATTATGGTTTGTACTTTAAAAGTTGTTTGCAAGGTAGATGGCTTCAGCTTTATATGTGAGAGCAATTACTAATGTGACTCTTTACAGGGTAAATTGTAGGCCTGCAGAACATAAACAAAAGTTCTTCAGCGTCCAGGGCCAATGCCTCCTGGTAGTAGAAAGCACATACTCGAGGCTGGGGACCCTGTCCCCTAGTCATTGTGGGGGTACCCAGTGGAGCTCTTATGTGGTTTATGTGATGTCTTTTGGATGAATTTTCAGGCAGATTAAACTTCTAGGCATAGATAACTGCATAGTTCATTTAGACCAGGTGGTAAGGCATTTTGTCTCTGTGACTGCAATACCTTGACAACTTTTGAGTCCTTCTTTATAGTATTATAGTAAATCTACACATAGTACTAAAGTATCACTTTATACCTAGCTTCCCATAGGTGGGTTGCCTCTAGGTAGTAATACAAAGCCTTATGGTTTTCTTATTAGCATTTTGTACATAACAGATGTTTAAAAGTGGTATGAGCAGAATACCTGAATGCTTAAGTAATGTTTCTGAACAAAGTTTGAGATGATTTATTTTCAGAATTTCTTTGCTGAACCTATGAAATACTATAAAAATATTTTTTACATTGATTTCTTAAAAGTTTACATGGTATACGATATTGGTATTTCAATGGGAAGTTTTTGCTTGGTGGAGGCTTCTCATTACTGAGACTTAGGAAATGTTTGTTATTTTCTAGTGCACTTAGAAAGATGGAAGACATAAGTAAGCAGTTTATGCTTTAAACCTGTGATGAGGGATTTTAGTCATTTACTGTCTGGTCCACTGGAAATGACTCAAGATGTGATTTCATGAATGCAGTTACAAATATACTGGCCTTCATTGAATAGACCTAATGTACCGTCTACAGATTATTAGAAAATATTAGTAGTATCATTGAACTCTACGTACATTTAAAAGTCACTGTCTAGGGACTTCCCTAGTGGCACAGTGGTTAAGAATCTGCCTGCCAATGCAAGGGACACGGGTTCGAACCCTGAGCTGGGAAGATCCCACATGCCGTGGAGCAACTAAGCCTGTGCGCCACAGTTACTGAGCCTGCACTCTAGAGCCCATGAGCCACAACTACTGAGCCTGCATGCCACAACTGCTGCAGCCTGCACGCCTAGAGCCCTGTGCTCCACAACAGGAGAAGCCACCGCAGTGAGAAGCCCACACACCACAACGAAGAGTAGCCCCCGCTCACTGCAACTAGAGAAAGCCTGCGCGCAGCAATGAAGACCCAACGCAGCCAAAAATAAATAGATAGATTTTAAAAATAATAATAAAAAAAAGTCACTATCTAAATGGTATTGATACATTGTAACTTTGGAGTATCATAGAAAATTTGTACCAGCTTTAAGAATCAAAAGTGTTCATATGTTGTTAAAGTTTGGATTTACCTGTTTAATTTTGTTATGTCCTTTCTGGTCTCTTCAGAAAGAAACCTTTAAAATGGTCTTTCCTCTTTCCCCTTTAGTTGCCACCTTTTTACTTCTCTGTCATGTATGATATCTTGCTAATTTTAACATATTGAGTTATATATGTACTTATTATTATGCCAAATCAAATGCCTAATTATATTTTTTAAATTTTCATGCAGCTTAATTTTTAAAACACATTACAATTTCTTTAAGTGGATATACATTGATAATAGTTATGCTTTCCTAATTACCCTTTATCATTGTTAGATGGCCTCTTTATTTCTATTAATAAGCTTTGTCTTATGTCTTTTTTTTTGGGCTGCGTGGTTTGCGGGATCTTAGTTCCCCAAGCAGGGATCGAACCTGTGCCCCCTGCAGTGGAAGCGCAGAGTCCTAACCACTGGACCACCAGGGAATTTCTCTCTCTCTTTATATATGTGTATATATAAAACAAATTTTATTTCTTTTTCTATACATAATAAATTATTTTACTATTTATTATTGTTATTTTATATCTTTTTATATGTATATTATTTTATATCTTAAAAGAAACTGTTGTTTAACAGTCAGATAAGACAAAAAAATAGAACACAAATGAAAATGGTGTACATACATGCAGTTATGTATTCATATTTATTTTTATTTTGATCCAAGAACTTATAGTAAGGTTCATGGTATGTAAATTTAGATAAATCTCCTGGTTAGTATTATTTTAATGAAAATCCTTAAATTTCCTGAAACTATTATTAAGGAGGGCATATTGTGTTTAGATAACATTATACGATTAGTAAATAGAAAAATAATGGATATGAACAAGCTTTGAAACTTGTCTAAATTTTTTAAAACTCCGTATATAGTATTAGATTTATAGATGTAATTGTCATATACATAAGTACTCAGAAGTCAATAAAGTGCACCAAGTATCATCTGAGTTTTATAGGAACTAATTTATACAGCCTACTAATTATTTAGATTATTACTTACTTTAGTTGAAGAAATATTTATATTATATCCTTTAGATATTGTTTTAGTAGTGATAGCTACTTTGATATCAAAACAAATATAAAAAATTTAGAAAACTTTCTTTGATTAAATCTTGTGTACAAATATCCAAATTCTTAGAAAAATTGAAATGTAATACTTTCCCTTTAATCTTTCCTTTGGTCTATGGTAACCACGTTATTCCTTTTATTTTTTAATAGGTGTACTTTAATATTTATTTATTTGTTTGTTTGTTTGTTTGTTTATTTGTTTATTTATGTGTTTGTTTGTTTGTTTGTTTATTTATTTATGGCTGTGCTGGGTCTTAGTTGCGGCACGCGGGATCTTTAGTTCAGGCATGCAAACTCTTAGTTGTGGCATGCATGCAGGATCTAGTTCCCCGACCAGGGATCGAACCCAGGCCCCCGGCATTGGGAGTGCGGAGTGTTATCCACTGGACCACCAGGGAAGTCCCAACCACATTATTCTTTTTTTTTTTTTTTTTTTTTTTAATAGTTTGTTTATTTATTTATTTATGGCTGTGTTGGGTCTTCGTTTCTGTGCGAGGGCTTTCTCTAGTTGTGGCAAGTGGGGGCCACTCTTCATCGCAGTGCACGGGCCTCTCACTATCGCGGCCTCTCTGCGATAGCCTGTTGCGGAGCACAGGCTCCAGATGTGCAGGCTCAGCAATTGTGGCTCACGGGCCCAGTCGCTCCACGGCATGTGGGATCCTCCCAGACCAGGGCTCGAACCCGTGTCCCCTGCATTGGCAGGCAGATTTTCAACCACTGCGCCACCAGGGAGGCCCCAACCACATTATTCTTAATTCAATTTATTAAAAGAACTTTTTTGGTCAGGGGAATTAAGTAAATTTTTTTCCATAAATGCACTTTTTAAAAAAAATTGAAGTAGAGTTGCTGTACAGTATAGTGATTCACAATTTTTAAAGGTTATACTCCATTTATTGTTGTTATAAAACATTGGGTATATTCCTTGGAGCTTATTTTATACCTAATAGTTTGTACTCTATATTGCTTTTTCCCCCTTCCCTCTCCCCACTAGTAACCACTAGTTTGTCTTCTATATCTGTAAGTCTACTTCTTTTTTGTTATATTCAATAGTTTGTTGTACTTTTAAATTCCACATATAAGTAATATCATATAGTATTTCTTTTTCTGACTTATTTCACTTAGCATAATGCCCTCCAAGTCCATCCATGTTGCTGCAGTTGTCAAAATTTCATTTTTTTTTTGACTAATAGTCCATTGTTTATATATTCCACATTTTCTTTATCCATTCATCTGTTGATGGACCCTTAGGTTGCTTCCATATCTTGGCTATTGTAAATAATGTTGTTATTGACATTGGGTGCTGGTGTCTTATTGAGTTAGAGCTTTTGGATTTTTTTGGATATATCCCCAGGAGTGGAATTGCTGGGTCATATGGTAACTCTATTTTTAGTGTTTTTGAGAAACCTCCATACTGTTTTTCACAGTGGTTGCACTAATTTGCCTTCCCACCAACAGTATAGGAGGAATCCCCTTTCTCCACATTCTCACCAACATTTTTCATTTGTGGTCTTTTTGATGATAGCCAATCTGACAGGTGTGAGGTGATATCTCATTTTGATTTTGATTTGCATTTCCCCATTCATTAGCAGTGTTGAACATCTTTTCATTTGCCTGTTGACCATCTGCATTTCCTCTTTGGAAAAATGTCTACTCAGTTCTTCTGCCCATTTTTTAAATTAATTAATTAATTTGTTATTTATTTTTGGCTGTGTTGGGTCTTTGTTGCTGTGCTCAGGCTTTCTTTAGTTGCAGCAAGCGGGGGCTACTCTTCGTTGTGGTGCATGGGCTTCTCATTGCGGTGTCTTCTCTTGTTGTGCAGAATGGGCTCTAGGCGAGTGGGCTCAGAAGTTGTGGCTCGCGGGCTCTAGAGCACAGGCTCAGTAGTTGTGGTGCACAGGCTTAGTTTTTCCATAGCATGTGGGATCTTCCCGGACCAGGGCTCGAACCTGTGTTCCCTGCATTGGCAGGCGGATTCTTAACCTCTGCTCCACCAGGGAAGTCCCTTCTTCCCATTTTTTAATTGAGTTGTTTGTTTTTTTGATGTTGAGTTGTAGGAGGTGTTAGTATACATTGGATATTAACCCCTTATCAGTCATATCATTTGCAAATATTTTCTCCCATTCAGTAGGTTGTAGTTTCATTTTGTTGATGGTTTCCTTTGCTGTCAAAAGTTTTTAAGTTTAATTAGGACTCATTTGTTTATTTTTGCTCTTTTTCCTTTGCTTTAGGAGATGGATCCAAAAAAAATATTGCTGCGATTTATGTCAAAGAGTGTTCTGCCTATGTTTTTCTCTAGGAGGTTTGTAGTATCTGGTCTTACATTTAGGTCTTTAATCCATTTTGACTTTATTTCTGTATATGGTGTCAGAAAATGTTCTAATTTTATTCTTTTACATGTAGCTGTCCAGTTTTCCCAGCACCACTTATTGAAGAGACTGTCTTTTCTCCATTGTATATTCTTGCCTTCTTTGTCATAGATTAATTGGCATGGGTTTATTTCTGGGCTTTTTATCCTGTTCCACTGAAGTGTATGTCTATTTTTATACCAGTACCATGGTGTTTTGATTACTGTAGCTTTGTAGTATAGTCTGAAGTCAGGGAGTGTGATTCCTCCAGCTTTGATCTTCTTTCTCAAGATTGTTTTGGCTATTAAGGGTCTTTTGTGTTTCCATGCAAAGTTTAAAATTATTTTTTTCTACTTCTGTAAAAAATGCTGTTGGTATTCTGATAGGGATTGCACTGAATCTATAGATTGCCTTGGGTAGTATGGTCATTTTAACAATATTAATTCTTCTAATCCAAGAACATGGTATATCTTTCCATGTGTGTCTTCTTCAATTTCTTTCATCAGTGTCTAATAGTTTTCCAAGTACAGGTCTTTTACCTCCTTAAGTAGGTTTATTCCTAGGTATTTGAATTATGTAAATTTTAAAATTAAAATAATTTTGATTTTTTTTAAACTTACTATTTACATTTTCACCTACTTTAAACTTAAAATTAAAGGTAAAGATTTCTCAACTGGAAATTTTTTCTAATTTGTAAGAATAAATTTCTTCAGAATTAGCCTTTAATAAAAATTAGGTGTCTTGGAAAGGGTCTTTTTGCTGGCTGAGCAGACTCGAACCAAGATACACAGGGTTAGGCTGTTTGCACATCTAGCTTTTAAACAACTACTGATTTCTGTCATGTTGTCCACTTGAAAATTTAAGTTCCTTTTTACTAGTTAAATTCATAGCTCAGCAGGAACACTAAACCTATATAAACCAAAATTAGATGTGAAATTCAAAAGTTAAGTATACAAAGTAGAGCTCAATTTAAGATAACACTTTAAACTTCGTCCAAACGAGGGGGAAAATAAAAGAAAGGAAACTTTTTTTTTTTTTTGGCTGTGTTGGGTCTTCATTTCTATGCGAGGGCTTTCTCTAGTTGTGGCAAGCGGGGGCCACTCTTCATCGCAGTGCGCGGGCCTCTCACTATCGCGGCCTCTCTTGTTGCGGAGCACAGGCTCCAGACGCGCAGGCTCAGTAGTTGTGGCTCACGGGCCCAGTTGCTCCGCGGCATGTGGGATCTTCCCAGACCAGGGCTCAAACCCGTGTCCCCTGCATTGGCAGGCAGATTCTCAACCACTGCGCCACCAGGGAAGCCCAAGAAAGGAAACTTTTAAATTACGTGTTTAAATACTGATAGTTTTTGTGACTAGGTGGAAGGAAAGGAGAAGGTTAACTGACCTTTTGTCTATGCATGAAATGATTGATCTCTTTATCCCTACAAATTCCGCAATTGATCTGGAGACCTACGTGAGAAAGAAGAGAAATGCAAAAAGATTTAAAAGAATGGAATTCATTAAGCTTTTTCTCCCCACATTAAAATTTCCAGTAATTCCTGCTCAGATTCTTATTCTCTAGTCAACCGAGTATATGTACCCTTTTTTAAGGCTTTTAATGTAAACTTTTGATAATTAAAAATCCAGATATATTATTTAATTCTGTTATTTTTACTGAATTGTCCTCTGGTATTTAATTTCTTTACTCATGTTAGTAAATTTATATTTATGTTCATAACAAATTAAGACACTTACAGACTTGTCTAAGGAAAGTTCTCTCACACTGAATTGGTGTACTCTGCTATTTTCCTGCCAAATGAAAGAATGCTTGATTATGTCTTGACAGTTACATATGCAAAAATTTAAACACGACCTTTTTCTTCCACTGCTGCAAACTGAATGAAATACATTGAAAAAAAGTTCCTCTTCAAAATGCATTTGCTCTGAGGCATTCAAGGCTTTTTACCCTGTAGTAATAAACCTAATTTCAATTAAACTTCAATTAACAAGTTGATTCATATTAAAAAAGGAAAAAGACACCCACATTTGCTGGAGAGAAGTTTTCCTGTCTCTGTTGATTTGACCAAACAGAAAATGTGCTACATTTTCTTTCCAATAACTTTCAGTACCTTTTAAGCCTTTCCCTTTACTTTGTCTTAGAGGGAATTCTTACAGGTTCAGTGACAAAAAGAGAAGTGATCAGCCCCACATGAACGGTAAGGTGACAGGAGATCTCAACTCTAGTCTTAAAATTCCCATTAGGGATTTATAACCTCACTTAGTGTCTGAGGATTTGGCAGTGGTGAAATTTGTCCTGTCAATTCTCTGTTTAAATCTAAATGACAACAGAAGTTTGCTGGGAGCATAAATAAAATTCTGCATTATATCTATTTGTACCATTGTTAGAAGCTCTAGTTTCTGTAAGCTTTCTTAGTCTTTCACAAAAGTGAGGTAAATAATAGAAAATAATCAACACCAAAAAGATATTGTGGCTTTTTCTGACATTTTAGGGAACAGAAAATGTAAAGGGAAAAGGGATACAGAATGTCATTCCTACTTTACAGTGAAAAGTTACCTGCACATATTCTACTGACTAACATTATTTTCTTAAAAAAATGCTCTCCGGCCAAGAAATTTTGTTAATAATGGAGGTTAGAAGTTATATCAAAGATATAGCTGTCATAGTAAAATTTGACGCAAATGTTCTTGGAAAGATATCACAAATGATGAAAGTCTGCTTCATGAAATATAGAGCAGGGTATGGTTAAATTTAGTCTTATTCAGATCTTGCTTTAACTTGATAAATCAGCAAATCAAGTTCTTACTTATTGTCAGAGTTTTTATCAAGAAAGTAAGTCTCTCCAACACACAATCTGCACGAGTGAAGTACCTTTCGGTCCAGGGAGACTGTTTCCTCTTTGGGCAATAGTTTTTGCCTTCCTTGGGAAAATGGAGACCCACATGGACACACAAATGTATACTTTTATATTTTGACCAATTTTACTTTGTAAATAACATTATGGAATATTTGACATGCTAAAAAGTCAGAACAGCAAAACAGAAAAAGAATCCCCACATACCTTCCACACAGCCAAAGATTGAAAATATTACCAAAAAATTAAACACACGATTGTAACCTTCTCTGATCTTGTCTTCGTCTTCTGTTACTATTTTATATTCCAGTGTCTTTAGACTATTTTTATGGATGGATGGATGAGTAGCTCCAATGAAACCTTCATATTTGAAGCCTTTGTCTTTGTTGTATGTGTTTCTTGTATGTTGGTTTACTTGTTAGTGTTGCTGGAGTGTTGGATCATGTGTTTTATACAAAACCTTTGGATAAAGAAAGATCTATCTTTTTGCCGTAATTCTAATATTCTTCAGCTTTAATCTATATCTTGCAGTAATTAATTCATTCTGCTGTTTAAATTCCATTGACTTTCTCTCTTTATTTGGACCAGTTCTCTCATATAATAATTTGGATCATTTTGGTTTGTACACATTTTTTGTTTTTATGGAGCTTCTAGTTTACTTACCTTTTAAAGAAGGAATTCTTGACCTCTGTCAGATGGCCATTTCCATCAGCCTCTGAGTTATTTTGTATTCTTTGTGCCCCATAGGGCCTCCCTCTCCAGCTCTCCATCCTCCCTATTCCGAGCTGGACAGGACATTCTCGGCGACTGCCCTTCTGGGCTGAGCACCCTCTTTCTTTCTTCACTTCTTTGAGATCCTCAGATAACTTCCTAAGCAAAGGTGTGTCTTTGTTCTGTTGTTACGTGTGTATGTTACATTGTTATGTATGTGTGTTATGTTATGTCTTTGTTATGCACTTGTTATGGATTTATATCTTTCCTCCCTCCCTTCCTTCTCTTTTCCTTTTTGTCTTTCTTTCTTTCTTTCTTCCCTATATTTTAATGGTAGCTCAGGAGGAGATGATAAAAGCATATGCTCACTTGCAGTCTTGATCCAGGGGTTTTAAAAAAAATTTTTTGGAAAAAATTTCAGACTTACAGCAAAGTTGTAAAAACTAGTACAAAAAATTCCCAAATGCCCTTTACTCATATTCCCCAAATGTTAGCATTTTACCACATTTACATTACTTTTTTTCCCTGAGATGTTTGAAAGTTGCAGACAAGATGTCCTTTTTTTTTTTCTCTAAAGACTTCAGTGTACATTTTCTAAAACAGACATTCTTATACTAGTACAATTATCAAAATTAGGAAATTAACTTTGATCCTAATACCTTATAAGTAGTTAAATGTATCAGTTGTCTAACCATTGTCCTCTATTATAGAAGAAAACTTTTTTCTTGCCCAAGGTCTAATTTACAAGCACACGTTACATTCAGATGTCATGTCTCTACTTTCCTTTACTTTGGAACACTTCCTGAGATATTTTATCTTTCATAACCTTGGCATATTTTTAATACCAGAGGTTAGTTATTTGTAAAATGCCCCTCAGTTTGGGCTTGTCGAATGTTTCCTCAGGATTAGATTCAGATTATGCATTTTTGGTAGCAGTACATCAGAAATGCTCTCATATCCACCTCAGTGCACCTATCAAAGTGTGTATGACATCATCTGTCCCATTACTGGTGATATTAACTATGATCTCATGGTTAAGAGGGTGTTGAGGTCTCTTTAAAAATTTATAAGGGCTCTTACAGAAAGGATAGCGAATAGAAATGACAAACTCAGGGAAGCAGAGCCACAGTGCGGTACTATGGGAATAAGGACCTGGGGAGTGAAGACCTGGAAAAGAGAAGATCAGATAAAGAGTTGCTAAGCAATCTTCCTGAAACACAGGGTCAGGTGGCAAGCTGAGGGACCTCGCCAGGAAATTCAGGGTGCCAGGTGTGTTCAGTCACCAAAGTCGGGACCTGAGGGACGAACTTTGGAAAGTTCTACGGGACCCTGTTGCATCTGTGAGTTTGTTGTCTCTGTGGACCCACAGAGAAGTTCTGGTAGTGAGTCTGGTGTTGCTATTACTCCGCAGAATGGGAACTATGTGGGTGAATATGAAACACATTTTTTCTCAGTTTTAAGTTTCTTTTAAACGTTAATTGACAGCAATGCCATTTATAATTGTATTAAAATATGAAATTCCTAGGGATATATTTAACAAAGTATGTGCCAGGTGTACATACGGACAGCTACAATCATTGCTAAAATACAATAAAGAATCTATCTAAGTATGTATATATACACACCACACTAATAGATTGAGAAACTCAATAGTGCTGAAATGCCAATTATCCCCAAATTAATGTACGGTTAAACGCAGTCCAAATCAAAATCCCAGCCAAACTTTTTTTGTAGAAATTGACAAGCTTTTTTAAAGATAATATGGAAATAAAAAGGACACAGAATAACCAAAATTATTTTGAAAAAGAAAAACTTATAGGCTTCAACTACCAGATATCAAGACTTTTTTAAAAAGCTATAGTAATCAAGACAGGGTAAATTTTCTATAAGTACAGACATATTGATCAATGGAACAGAATGAAAATTCCAAAAATCAGTCTGTACATCTATGGCCAATTGGCCAATTGCTTTTCAGCAAAATTTTCTTAGTATTTTAGAAAAGGTCCAGGCAAGTCAGTGAGTAAAAGATAGTTTTTTTTCCCCCGCAAAAGGCACTGTAACAATTGAAAATCTATATGCAACAATATGAGCTCTTATCTTTACTTCACATCATACATAAAAATTGACTCAAAATGGATCAATGTCCTAAATATAACAGCTAAAATTATAAAATTTCTAGAAAAGAGCATAGGAGACAATCTTAGTGAACTTGCAACAAGTAAAAATTTCTAAGTAGAACATAAGAACCATGACATTTGAAAAATGATATATTCATTTCAACAAAAGAGTGATAATTCTGTAATACATTTTTTTTTGTCCCTGAAAAGTCAGATTGTTCTCAATTCCAGAAAGAAAAATGTAAATCAACCCTGTAAATTTTCTATTATTCAGTGTTTAAATGCTATATTATAGTGAGGAATATTCTGCATTGAAAATTATTTTCGGAGCATTACCATCTTTGAGAAAAATAGCAATATGCCTTTCAGACATGTTATCTGTGTAATTTGGGAGGTTGGGATACAAGAGTCCACTTACCTCTTCAAATTTATTTTCCCTCAGCGTACAGCAGAGGGCACAGTATATAGTCTCAACCAGTTTGTTGTGTGATTGAATTAATAACTTAAAAGACTTAGGAGGACTTCTTGGGATAAATAATCAAAGGAAAGACAATTGAATATATACTACTTAACTGAATAATACACAGGGGAGTCCGTTTTTAAAAATATATGTTTACAGTCAGATGGTAAGAAAAATTATTCTTGTGTATTATTTAGAAAAGTTGCTTGTTCTCCTTTGCCTCTTCACAGTAAAATATATATGTTGAAAACACAATTATTGACTATAGATAATTTGTATTTTTCATTAGGTTTAATGAGAATATAATAAATAAATATGAAATAAAGTAATGGGGATATATGCCTATCAGAAGATAGAAGAAGTGAATTTCATGAAGGATTGTGTTTAAAGCTATGCCAAATGATTTCCTGAGATTTTAATCACATAACAAATTGACACAAAGAGTACTTGTCCTTTAAGAATTATAAATAGCATATGTTTTCCTACTATTTTTAATTTTTCACATTTGGCATTTACTTTTGTCTGACATTTAAGAAATTTGAGTGCGAGAGAAGCAACAACATTCTTAATATTTTAGAAAAGGTCGATTCATCTAATTTGATATCTGTAAATAACATCTTTCACTTTTAACAATGGGTCTTTGAAATCAGCTAGTTTACTGACTGGTAAATGACAAACCTGTTATAGAAAACACAGTCTCATAGGAATTTTTAAGACTCTCATTTCTTTTCAAATTAGCAAAATCAGGAATAGGTAACACCCATGGGCCTGTGAAGTCTCCCTTTTGTTTTGAAGTGTTGGGCTCAATTTAAGTGGAGAACATGCAAAGGGCCAGATTAATTCTATTGTACAACGTGCTCTGGTGAGTATGGAAGGAGAGATGTCCATATTACTCTCCTGACTGAGGAAATACCAACGATCTTGTTAACAAACAGAGTTTACTAGCTTCGTATCAATTTTTAAAAGACGTACAGGCCCTACTCTGAGTTCTGGAATACATTCTGTAAAGGTTTTATGCTCAGGTAGCTCATAATCTAGCAGAGAGACAGACACACCCACTTAATTATAATTGAATGCGACAAGGCATAGAATAAATCTAGCCAGATATGTACTTGAGATGCAAAGGACAGCGTCCACCAAGTTTTAGAACCAGTGTGTAAGGTGCCGTTAGTTTAGGCCTATAAATTTGTTTCTTTCAGACACGGCAGTCTTTAAGAGCAAGTGAGTAAAGATTTAATTTTCACTTTGTTATACTTTGCCTATAATTCTGTTTACATAGTCAGTGATTTCCCATCCGACTTAGGATGAAACCCAAAGTGCTTCCCATGTCTTTTGAGGTAGACGTGATCTGACCCCTGGTCTTGGGTCCAGGGTCAGCACCGTCCATCTCCCTGTGCTGGGCTCTGGACACGTCAGCCCCCTCGGTATTTCTCAAACTTACTGAACGCTTCCTTACGGCAGGTATTTGCATGCTTCTCCTGCCTGGAATATTCCTCACGCACACGTGCACATCACTTAGCTCTTCACCTCATTCAGACGTCAGGTCCTCAGAACGCCTTCCGGAGCCATCCCATATACAAGAGCGACCCTCCCTTGCATTTTCCATGTTGTGTTTTCTGCACAGCACTGATCCTAATTGATACGTATTTGTTTATATATCTGTTTATTACTGACTTCCCCACTAGGATCTAAGTTCCTAAGAGCAAGAACTTCTCCTACTTTATTTATACTGTGTCACCAGTGCTTAAAACACTGTCTGGGTTTTAGTAGACATGTGATACATACAGAATTCAGTAATTGTTGAGATATACCAACTGGTCTTTCTTCCTTGTGGTTAGTCATTTGAAAATTAGACACAGCTCCTCAAAAGAATGAGAGCCAGAAGGACTCAGATGTATCTCCCAGTTCTGTGTCCCAGATATCTGTCATAATTTAATACTTCCGCTGGGATAGGGGTTTAGTAGGAGCCTTAGGTATGCGCAGCCCTTAGTCTTGTTAACAGTGGCATCGTGCAGAATTACCAGCAGGTTCTGCTTTGTTGTGGCATAATTTCTGGTAACTTACCCCACTTCACTCTCATATAAAGTATTCTTCATTGTCTTATTGTCAAATCTTCCTATACATTTAGGCCAAAAGAAGAAACTCTCAAATTCTAATTAAAATACAAATTGACATAAGTGCAGAGGCATGTGACAGATGAGAATACTCAAGCCCAAGAAAGTAACTTATGTTAGTATAAGAGAAAAAAATGAAGAAGGGAGGAAAAGAAGCACCTTAAGAGAACTGTCCAATTAAGGGCTAATTGGAAATGAATAGTGAACAAATCGACTCTTTAGAATTTGCACTATGCTGAGAAAGAAAGCCAGATTGTACCCAGGGTACTATGCTAACAGAGCTGACCATTAAAAGCTGACTACACATGTTCAATTATTTTCTAATGTCAACAAACTACAATTGAATTATGCAAAATGACATCCCATTAACACTCAGTTAACTGCTTGAATCAATGGCCATCATTTCCCCTCTATTTTTGTCTAAAATAATTAGCAGTGATTTTAAAATCCATACCAAGCTTCACAGTGAGGTTGGCTAAAAATGATTTCTCATTATGTTTAAAGTGATGCGGGGAGGGTCATGAACATATCGGTAGATGGTTCCGTTGTGTAGGGGACAGGTAAGCTCACCTGTGTTAAACCAGTCTCTGAATTAGTCCCAGTAGGTTGATGGTAGCAGTTCTTTAAATCATTAAGCCTCAAAATTGGGAGGCTGCTTAGAGCACACCTTAGATGTATCTCTTACCTTTACAGATGTGGAACAATGGTTATAATCAGGTTAAATCAGAAACTTGATGGGGACTAGGAAACTAAAAATTATTGACGAGTTGTGTGATCTCTAAAGAAACAAACTAAAAAGTTTTTTCACTGTAATAAAGACTGAAAATTCACAAAGAGTTTTGATTATCATTGTGCTGGCTCATGGCGTGTGTTGGCACCACCAAGGCAATATGGTATAAAGAATACAATTGAGAGTGAGGCAGACCTGTGACCAAATGAGCAAATCCTCTCTCTGGCAGTTAATGTCAGGGTCCCCATTGGCTAGTGAAATATGTTCTTTGGAAGCTTAGTTTTCCTGGATATTTTTCCTCCAGAAGAGAACATGGAAAGTGCCTGACAGTGAGTACACTCTCAATTAAAGAGAGCTAATAATTTCACAGTAGTAATATTTCAAGTCTTCTAATACTTTCACAGTAGTAATATTTCAAGTATTCTAAAATAAACCAAAAATATACTAGAGTTCCCCTCTAGCTAGCTAATGCTAATGGTCCCCTGTTTTCAGCAATAAAAGTGAAACAAAAGTATGACTGGTTTTTATCAAAAGAGATCATTTCATTGCTTTTCATGTGTATTTTTAAATCAACTATATTGAAATATAGTTACATACAATAAAATACCCCTATTTTGAGTGTACATTTTGACTTGGGTTTTTTTTAGTGTCATAAATCCTAAATTTAATTGCAGCTTTACTTTTTTTTTACTGAAGTATAGCTGATTTACAATGTTGTATTAGTTTCAGGCATACAGCAAAGTGATTCAGTTATATGTATACACATATATTCATTCTCTTTCATTATAGGTTATTACATGATATTGAGTAGAGTTCCCTGTACTATACAGTAGGTCATTGTTGGGTATCTGTTTTATATATAGTAGTGTGTACGTGTTAATCCCAAATCCTAACTTATCCCTCCACCTTCTCCCTTTGGTAACCATAAGGTTGTTTTTTATGTGTATTGATGTGTTTTTACAAATTTACATACATCTGTGTAGCCCACTACTGTAATCAAAATACAGCACATATACACAACATAAAATTTTCTCTTGTATCCCAACCCAGTCAGTCTTTCTTCCATCACCCCAAATCCCAAAGCCAGGCAACCACTGATGTACTTTCTCTGGTGTGTATTTGATTCATCTTTTCTAAAGTTTCACATAAATGGAATCGTGCAATATGTACTCTTTTGTATCTGGTTTCTTCCACTTAGCATAATGTTTTCGAGATACATCTTTGTTGTCACATGTGTTAGTAGTTTGTTTATTTTCATTGCTGACCAGTATCCCAAGGTACGACTGGGACACTTTTTTTTTTTTATGAAAAGTGCTTAGTTAATTAATTAATTTATTTATTATTTATTTTTGGCTGTGTTGGGTCTTCGTTTCTGTGTGAGGGCTTTCTCTAGTTGCGGCGAGTGGGGGCCACTCTTCATCACGACGCGCAGGCCTCTCACTGTTGCGGCCTCTCTTGTTGCAGAGCACAGGCTCCAGATGCACAGGCTCAGTAGTTGTGGCTCACGGGCCCAGTTGCTCCGCGGCATGTGGGATCTTCCCAGACCAGGGCTCGAACCCTTGTCCCCTGCATTGGCAGGCAGACTCTCAACCACTGCGCCACCAGGGAAGCCCTGGGACACTTGTTTTTATCTAGTTACCTGTTGATGCACAATTAGGATGTTACTGACAGATAAAACTTGTGTGAACATTCACATAGAAGACTTTGTGGAGGCACATTTTCATTGATCTTGAGGAAATTCGTAGGAATAGGATTACTGGGTCATATAGTAAAGAAACATTCAGCATTATTAGAAACTCCTAAACTGTTTTCCAAAGTGACTGCCGTGTTGTCTCCCAGTAGCAACGTGTGAGAGTCCCACATTGTTGTCAACACTTAGTGTAGTGCGTCTTTTTATTTTTTTCTCATTAAAATTGTATTTTAATATATTCTTCCCAAGACATATAGACATATAAAATAAGTAAAATTTCTTGATCCACACTGGGGTGCATATTATGTCACCTTCCTGTGTTCATTGTTCTTTCTTTCTTTTGATTTAATTTTTATTTTATATTGGAGTATAGTTGATTTACAATGTTATATTAGTTTCAGGTGTACATTAAAGTGATTCAGTTATACATATATCCACTCTTTGTCAGATTCTTTTCTCATATAGGTTAGTGCAGAATACTGAGTAGAGTTCCCTGTGCTATAGGTCCTTGCTGATTATCTGTTTTATATGTAATGTGTGTATATGTTAATCCCAAACTTCTAATTTATCCCTCCCCACCACATTTTGCCTTTGGTAACCATAAGTTTGTTTTCGAAGTTTGTGAGTCTGTTTCTGTTTTATAAATAAGTTCATTTGTATCATGTTTTTAATTCCACATATAAGTGATATCATATGGTATTTGTCTTTCTCTGTCTTACTTCACTTAGTATGATAATCTCCAGGTCCATCCATGTTGCTGCAAATGGCATTATTTGATGCTTTTTTATGGCTGAGTAATATTCCATTGTATGTATGTACCACATCTTCTTTATCCATTCATCCGTCAATGGACATTCAGGTGGCTTCCATGTCTTGGCTATTGTAAATAGTGCTGCTATGAACCTTGGGGTGCGTGTATCTTTTTGAATTATGGTTTTCTCCAGATATATGCCCAGGAGTGGGATTGCTGGATCATATGGTAGTTCTATGTTTAGATTTTTAAGGAACCGCCATACTGTTCTCCGTAGTGGCTGTACCAATTTACATTCCCACCAACAGTGTAGAAGGGTTTCCTTTTCTCCACACCCTCTCCATTTATTGTTTGTAGACTTTTTGTTGATGGCTATTCTGAGTGGTGTGAGGTGAGTGAGTCTTTTTAATTTTGGACATTCTGTGAGTTAGTGGTTATGTCATGGATTCTCACTGTGGTTTTACTTTGAATATCCCTAACAACTAATGATGTTGAACATCTTTTCATGTGTTTGACATTTAATTATCTTTTTTGGTGAAAAGCCTTTAAATATTTCTATTTTTTTAAAAATTAAGTTGTTTTTCTTCTTCTTATTGAGTAGTAAGATTTATTTACATTCTCTTGATATGAACCCTTTATCAGATATGTATCTTTCAAACATTTTTTCCCAGTCTGTGGCTTGCCTTTTTATTTTCTTATGAGTATATTTTGAAGAACAAGAGTCTCTTATTTTGACCAAGCCCAATTTAGCAATTATTTATTTCATGGTTTGTACTTTTTGTGTCCTTTATGAGAAGAAATAACCCTGAATCATGGAAGTTTTCTCCTGCTTTCTCCTAGGATTTTATAGCTTTAGCTTTTTCATTTAGATTAATGATCAATTTCAAATCAATTTTTATAATATGATGAAGTAAGTATAAAGATTTTTCTCCATCTAATTATCAAAGATTTCTAGGACTATTTGTTTAAATATTATTACTTCCCCATTGAATTTCCTTGGCATCTTTGTCAAAAATCAATTGACTATATATGTGAATGTTTATGAACACTATATGGTAGGTATTGGCAAACTTATTTTGTGAAGGGAAGAGTAAAAATTTTAGACTTTTCAGGCCATTCACTCTCTGTTACAGCTACTAAACTCTGCTGCTGTAGCATGAAAGCAGCCGTAGATAACATGTAAATAAATGGGCATTGCTGTATTCCAATAAAACTTCATTTATGAAAAAGGCGGGAGGCCAGATTCAGCCCATGGGCCATGGTTAGCTGACCCCTGTGTTGTATTTTACTGATCTCTAGCCAATACAACAATATATTAATTATTGTAGTTTTATTATAGACCTTGAAATACTTGTTCTACTTCTGCAAAATTTTTCAAAATTTTTTAGTTCTTACAACCTTGCTAAATGTAATTATTGGTTATATCAGCTTTTTTTTTTTTTGTAGATTCTTTAAGATTTCTGTGTAAGTGATCATGTCATTTACAAATAATAGAGTTTTATCTCTTCCTTTCCATTCCCTAACTTATCGTTCCTTTTCCTACCTTATTCCAGTGCCTTGAACCTCCAGTAAGGTGTTCAATTAAAGTGGCAAGAACTTGTTTTGTTTGCAGTCTTATGGGTAAAGGATCCTGGTTTTATCCTTTAAAGGTTGATGTTATCAATAGGTTTTATTGATGTTATCGGTGAGATGTAGGATGACTGTTTTCAGGTTGAGGAAATTCCCTTCATTTCCTAGTTTACTGAGAGTTATTAAAAGTGGGTTCTGCATTTTGTGAAGTGCTTTTTTTTTCTTAGCATCTATCGAGACAGTAAAATTGATTTTCCTTATAGCCTATATATTAAATAATATATTAATAATTAATATATTAATTACATTAATAATTAATTATTATATTGATTTAATAAAATTCCTGAGATACCCTCTGGCAATGGATGAGAGTTTTATCAATATTTTTACGAGTTCTTTTAAAACTAATATTAGTCATTCGTGTGTGTGTGTGTGTGTGTGAGTGTGTGTGTGTGTGTTGTACATTGTGTGTGTGTGGTACCTCACTGTGGTTTTAATTTGTATGTTTCTGATGGCTGATAATATTAACCATTTTTTTTTTCAGAGTGTACTGGCCATTGTTATATCTTCCTTTTTTAGGCAACTGTTGAGTCTTTCACCACTTTAAAAACTTAGGTTGTCTTTTTACTGCAGTTGTAGGAGTTATTTAAATATTTTGGATAACGGTCCTCTGTTGAAAATATTTGTTACAAATATATTCTCCCAGGTTATGGCTTTTCTGTTAATTTTCTTAATGTTGTTTTTGTATTTTATGACTTTAATATTCATAACGTTCTAAAGGTTAGCTCTTTTTCCTCTTAGTGCTAGTGCTTTTGGGTCTTCCCTGAGGAAATATTGCTTCTTCAAGTTTATAAAGATTTTCTCTATTTCTTTCTATGTTGTATAGTTTTAGCTTTTATGTTTTGGTCTATGACTGATCACAAATTTTTGTCCATGGTAGAGGTTGGCGTTCATTTACCTACTTATATATATCCAGTTGTTCTGGTACCATTTATTGAGAAGACTCCTTTTCCCATTTACTTTGGTTTATTTGTCAAAATTATTTACCAGTATATTCGTGATACTATTTGCTATTCTATTCCATTGATCTATTTAGTCTTTCATCAGTGACACTGTCTTGATTATTGTAGCATCATAGGAAGTCTTTAAATCAGATAAAATGCCTTCCAACTTTGTTATATTTCAAGATTGTTTTGTCTATAACTAGATCCTTTGATTTCCATGTACCTTTTAGAATCAGCTTATTAATTTCTGCGAAAAAGCTTGTTCAGGTTTTATTGGGATAAAATTAAATCCCAAATTTGGAGAAGATTTATATTTTAGTTTTAATGACTCGTTTAATCTATGTCCATGTTATTGCCTTCTTTTTGAAATTTGTTTTATTTTATTTTTTATACAGTAGGTTCTTATTAGTCATCCATTTTATACATATTAGTGTATATATGTCAATCCCAATCACCCAATTCATCACACCCCCCCCCCCCCCACCACCACTTTCCCCCCTTGGTGTCCATACGTTTGTTCTTTACATCTGTGTCTCAATTTCTGCACTGCAAACCGGTTCATCTGTACCATTTTTCTAGGTTCCACATATATGCATTAATATACGATATTTGTTTTTCTCTTTCTGACTTACTTCACTCTGTATGACAGTCTCTAGATCCATCCACATCTCAACAAATGACCCAATTTCGTTCCTTTTTATGGCTGAGTAATATTCCATTGTATATATGTACCACGTCTTCTTTATCCATTCGTCTGTCGATGGGCATTTAGGTTGCTTCCATGACCTGGCTAGTGTAAATAGTGCTGCATTGAACATTGGGGTGCATGTGTCTTTTTGAATTACGGTTTTCTATGGGTATATGCCCAGTAGTGGGATTGCTGGGTCATATGGTAATTCTATTTTTAGTTTTTTGAGGAACCTCCATAGTGTTCTCCATAGTGGCTGTATCAATTTACATTCCCACCAACAGTGCAAGAGGGTTCCCTTTTCTCCACACCCTGTCCAGCATTTGTTGTTTGTAGATTTTCTGATGATGCCCATTCTAACTGGTGTGAGGTGATACCCATTGTAGTTTTGATTTGCATTTCTCTAATAATGAGTGATGTTGAGCAGCTTTTCATGTGCTTCTTGGCCATCTGTATGTCTTCTTTGGAGAAATGTCTATTTAGGTCTTCTGCCCATTTTTTGATTGGGTTGTTTGTTCTTTTAATATGGAACTGCATGTGCTGTTTATATATCTTGGAGATCAATCCTTTGTCCGTTGATTTGTTTGCAAATATTTTTTCCCATTCTGAGGGTTGTGTTTTCGTCTTGTTTGTAGTTTCCTTTGTAAAAGCTTTTAAGTTTCATTAGGTCCCGTTTGTTTATTTTTGTTTTTATTTCCATTACTCTAGGAGGTCAATCAAAAAAGAACTTGCTGTGGTTTATGTCAAAGAGTGTTCTTCCTATGTTTTCCCCTAAGAGTTTTATAGTGTCTGGTCTTACATTTAGGTATCTAATACATTTTGAGTTTATTTTTGTGTATGGTGTTAGGGAGTGTTCTAATTTCATTCTTTTACATGTAGCTGTCCAGGTTTCCCAGCACCACTTACTGAAGAGACTGTCTTTTCTCCATTGTATATCCTTACCTCCTTTGTCATAGATTAGTTGACCATAGGTGTGTGGGTTTATCTCTGGGCTTTCCATCCTGTTCCATTGATCTATATTTCTGTTTTTGTGCCTGTTCCATTGATCTATATTTCTATTTTCTATCCTGTTCCATTGATCTATATTTCTGTTTTTGTGCCAGTACCATATTGTCTTAATTACTGTAGCTTTGCAGTATAGTCTGAAGTCAGGGAGTCTGATTCCTCCAGCTCCGTTTTTTTCCCTCAAGACTGCTTTGGCTATTTGGGGTGTTTTGTGTCTCCATACAATTTTAAGATTTTTTGTTCTAGTTCTGTTAAAAATGCCATGGGTAATGGCATTGATAGGTATTACATCGAATCTGTAGATTGCTTTGGGTAGTATAGTCATTTTCACAATATTGATTTTTCCAATCCAAGAACATGGTATATCTTTCCATCTGTTTGTATCATCTTTAATTTCTTTCATCAGTGTCTTATAGTTTTCTGCATACAGGTCTTTTGTCTCCCTAGGTAGGTTTATTCCTAAGTATTTTATTCTTTTTGTTGCAGTGGTAAATGGGAGTGTTTCCTTAATTTCTCTTTCAGATTTTTCATCATTAATATATACGAATGCAAGAGATTTCTGTGCATTAATTTTGTATATTGCACCTTTACCAAATTCATTGATTAGTTCTAGGAGTCTTCTGGTGGCATCTTTAGGATTCTCTGTGTATAGTATCATGTCATCTGCAAACACTGACAGTTTTACTTCTTCTTTTCCAATTTGTATTCCTTTTATTTCTTTTTCTTCTCTGATTGCTGAGGCTAGGACTTCCAAAACTATGTTGAATACTAGTGGCAAGAGTGGACATCCTTGTCTTGTTCCTGATCTTAGAGGAAATGCTTTCAGTTTTTCATTATTGAGAATGATTTTTGCTGTGGGTTTGTCATATATGGCCTTTATTATGTTGAAGTAGGTTCCCTCTGTGCCCACTTTCTGGAGACTTTTTATCATAAATAGGTGTTGAATTTTGTCAAAAGCTTTTTCTGCATCTATTGAGATGGTCATATGGTTTTTATTCTTCACTTTGTTAATATGGTGTATCAGATTGATTGATTTGCGTATATTGAAGAATCCTCGCATCCCTGGGATAAACCCCACTTGATCATGGTGTACGATGCTTTTAATGTGCTGTTGGGTTCTATTTGCTAGTATTTTGTTGAGGATTTTTGCATCTATATTCATCAGTGATATTGGTCTGTAATTTTGTTTTTTTGTAGTATCTTTGTCTGGTTTTGGTATTGGGGTGATGGTGGCCTCATAGAATGAGTTTGGGAGTGTTCCTTCCTCTGCAATTTTTTGGAAGAGTTTGAGAAGGATGGGTGTTAGCTCTTCTCTGAATGTTTGATAGAATTCACCTGTGAAGCCATCTGGTCCTGGACTTTGTTGGAAGATTTTTAATCACAGTATCAATTTCATAACTTGTGATTGGTCTGTTCATATTTTCTGCTTCTTCCTGGTTCAGTCTTGGAAGGTTATACCTTTCTAAGAATTTGTCCATTTCTTCCAGGTTGTCCATTTTATTGACATAGAGTTGCTTGTAGTAGTCTCTTAGGATGCTCTGTATTTCTGCGGTGTCTGTTGTAACTTCTCCTTTTTCATTTCTAAATTAATTGATTTGAGTCCTCTCCCTCTTTTGCTTGATGAGTCTGGCTAATGGTTTATCAATTTTGTTTATCTTTTCAAATAACCAGCTTTTAGTTTTATTGATCTTTGCTATCATTTTCTTTGTTTCTATTTCATTTATTTCTGCTCTGATCTTTATGATTTCTTTCCTTCTAGTAACTTTGGGTTTTCTTTGTTCTTCTTTGTCTAGTTCCTTTATGTGTAACGTTAGATTGTTTATTTGAGATTTTTCTTGTTTCTTTAGGTAGGCTTGTATAGCTATAAACTTCCTTCTTAGAACTGCTTTTGCTGCATCCCATAGGTTTTGGATTGTCGTGTTTTCGTTGTCATTTGTCTCTAGGTATTTTTTGATTTCCTCTTTGATTTCTTCAGTGATCTCTTGGTTATTTAGTGACGTATTGTTTAGCCTACATGTGTTTGTGTTTTTTACGTTTTTTTTCCTTGTAATTGATTTCTAATCTCATAGCACTGTGGTCAGAAAAGATGCTTGATATGATTTCAATTTTCTTAAATTCACTGAGGCTTGATTTTTGACCCAAGATGTGATCTATCCTGGAGAATGCACACTTGAGAAGAAAGTGTAATCTGCTGTTTTTGGAAGGAATGTCCTATAAATATCAATTAACTCTATCTGGTCTGTTGTGTCATTTAAAGCTTGTGTTTCCTTATTAATTTTCTGTTTGGATGATCTGTCCATT
Source organism: Balaenoptera musculus (assembly GCF_009873245.2). Lineage (NCBI taxonomy): Eukaryota > Metazoa > Chordata > Mammalia > Artiodactyla > Balaenopteridae > Balaenoptera > Balaenoptera musculus. Next base: position 3,179,719 of record NC_045790.1, read on the forward strand.
TGTGTAAGTGAGGTTTTGAAGTCCCCCACTATTATTGTGTTACTGTCAATTCCCTCTTTTATAGCTGTTAGCAGTTGCCTTATGTATTGAGGTGCTCCTGTGTTGGGTGCATATATATTTATAATTGTTATATCTTCTTCTTGGATTGATCCCTTGATCATTATGTAGTGTCCTTCCTTGTCTCTTGTAACATTCTTTATTTTAAAGTCTATTATATCTGATATGAGCATAGCTACTCCAGTTTTCCTTTGATTTCCATTTGCATGGAATATCTTTTTCCATCCCCTCACTTTTAGTCTATGTGTGTCCCTCGGTCTGAAGTGGGTCTCTTGTAGACAGCATATATATGGGTCTTGTTTTTGTATCCATTCAGCGAGCCTGTGTCTTTTGGTTGGAGCAGTTAATCCATTCACGTTTAAGGTAATTATTGATATGTATGTTCCTATTACCATTTTCTTAATTGATATGGGTTTGTTTTTATAGGTCCTTTTCTTCTCTTGTGTTTCCCACTTAGAGAACTTCCTTTAGCATTTGTTGTAGAGCTGGTTTAGTATTGCTGAATTCTCTTAGCTTTTGCTTGTCTGTAAAGCTTTTGATTTCTCTGTCGAATCTGAGTGATATCCTTGCTGGGTAGAGTAATCTTGGTTGTAGGTTCTTCCCTTTCATCACTTTAAATATGTCATGCCACTCCCTTCTGGCTTGTAGAGTTTCTGCTGAGAAATCAGCTGTTAACCTTATGGGAGTTCCCTTGTATATTATTTGTCATTTTTCCCTTGCTGCTTTCAATGATTTTTATTTGTCTTTAATTTTTGCCAATTTGATTACTATGTGTCTCGACGTGTTTCTCCTTGGGTTTATCCTGCCTGGTACTCTCTGCACTTCCTGAACTTTGGTGGCTATTTCTTTTCCCATGTTAGGGAAGTTTTCGACTATAATCTCTTCAAATATTTTTTCGAGTCCTTTCTCTCTCTCTTCTTTTGGGATCCCTAAAATGCACATGTTGTTGCATTTAATGTTGTCCCAGAGGTCTCTTAGGCTGTCTTCATTTCTTTTCATTCTTTTTTCTTTATTCTGTTTTGCAGTAGTGAATTCCACCATTTTGTCTTCCAGGTCACTTATCCGTTCTTCTGCCTCAGTATTCTTCTATTGATTCCTTCTAGTGTATTTTCATTTCAGTTATTGTATTGTTCATCTCTGTTTGTTTGTTCTTTAATTCTTCTTGGTCTTTTTAAAACATTTCTTGCATCCTTCTGGCTCATTGCCCTCCATCTTTTTCCGGGGTCCTGCATCAACTTCACTATCATTATTCTGAATTCTTTTTTCTGGAAGGTTGCCTATCTCCACTTTCATTTAGTTGCTTTCCTGGGGTTTTATCTTCTTCCTTCATCTGGTACATAGCCCTCTGCCTTTTCATCTTGTCTATCTGGCTGTGAATGTGGTTTTTGTTTCATAGGCTGCAGGATTGTAGTTTCTTCTTTGGCCTCTGCTGTCTGCCCTCTGGTGGATGAGTCTATCTAAGAGGCTTGTGCCAGTTTCCTGATGGGAGGGACTGGTGGTGGGTAGAGCTGGCTGTTGCTCTGGTGGGCAGAGTTCAGTAAAACTTTAATCTGCTTGTCTGCTGATGGGTGGGGCTGGGTTCCCTCCCTGTTGGTTGTTTGGCCTGAGGCGACCCAACACTGGAGCCTACCCCAGCTCTTTGGTGGGGCTAATGGTGGACTCTGGAGGGCTCACGCCAGGAGTACTTCCCACAACTTCTGCTGCCAGTGTCCTTGTCCTCACAGTGAGACACAACCACTCCCCGCCTCTGCAGGAGACCCTCCAACACTAGCAGGTAGGTCTGGTTCAGTCTCCTATGGGGTCACTGCTCCTTCCCCTGGGTCCTGATGTGCACAGTATTTTGTGTGTGCCCTCCAAGAGTGGAGTCTGCGTTTCCCCCCGTCCTGTTGAAGTCTTGCAGTCAAATCCCACTAGCCTTCAAAGTCTGATTCTCTAGGAATTCCTCCTCCCGTTGCCGGACCCCCAGGTTGGGAAGCGTGAAGTGGGGCTCAGAACCTTCACTCCAGTGGGTGGACTTCTGTGGTATAAGTGTTCTCCAGTTTGTGAGTCACCCACCCAGCAGTTATAGGATTTGATTTTATTGTGATTGTGCCCCTCCTACCGTCTCATTGTGGCTTCTCCTTTGTCTTTGGATGTGGGGTATCTTTTTTGGTGAGTTCCAGTGTCTTCCTGTCAATGATTGTTCAGCAGTTAGTTGTGATTCTGGTGCTCTCACAGGAGGGAGTGAGAGCACATCCTTCTACACCCACCAGCTGATCCTCTCAAAACTCTCCCTTTTTTTTTTTTTTTTTTAAAGATTTCATTTACTTTATTTCAGAAATGTCTTACAATTTTCGAAATGAGATCTTGCACATCTTTCTATTATATTTATCCCTAAGTAGTTGTGTTCAATTGCAAATTAAAAAATTCTACAATATACTTGCTAGTGCAATAAGAATACAATTAATTTTATTATTAGGTTTGTATCCTTGGTGATTGTCTTATTATTTCCAGGATTTTTTTTTTTTTTTTTTTGGTGGGATCCTAGGTTTTATACATACACAGTCATGTTATCTGCAATAAATACAGTTTACTGTTTCTTTCCAATCTTATGTATTGTACTTCTTTTTTCTGGCCTTATCAAATGGGTGAGGTTCCCTATTACAATAATGAATAGAATAGACAATAGTGATGACTGATTATCCTTGCCTTGTTCATGACTTTAGGAGGAAAGTATTCAATATTGTATTATTAAGTATGTTCTTAGCCACCATGGGACAGTATGCCTGGTTCATCCTAGGTATAGGATATGTGGAAAAGTTGTCTGTAGAAAATTTAAAAACAATAACAATGCTGTTACTTGGCATTGTACTAAAGTTACTTGGCTTTTTAAGTTCTCATTATGTGACACACCTTAAACAATGTCAGTATTATGGGCTGAATTTTGTTTTCCCCCAAATTCATATGTTGAGGTTCTAAACCCTCGTAACTCAGAATGTGATTATTTGGAGATGAGACCTTCAAAGTGATGATTAAGTTAAAATTAGATTGTTAGAGTGGGCCCTGCTCCTATATGACTGATGTTCTTATAAGAAGAGGAAATTTGGACACACAGATGACAGGGGTGTAAGTCCACAGACAGACCATATGAGGGTCACTGACAAGCCAAGAAAAGTGGCCTCAGAAGAATCCAGACCTTCAACACCTTGATCTTGGACTTCTAGGCTCCAGAACTGTGAGAAAATAAATTTCTATTGTTTAAAGCATCCAGTCTGTATTATTTTGTTACAGTAGCCCCAGCAGCTTAATGATAATCAATCACTATCACAGTTAGTGATAAAGTCCTCTTTCCAGAAAAAAAGAAATTGCTCACCTAATTTCTAAAAAATTTCTGTGGTTAAACAGTCAAATTTTCACATTTTCTATTGCTTGCACTTTAGTTAAGATTGTATTCTACACAGGATTTGGTTTAGAGCACTCCTAGTCATAGGGTAGGCCCCTAACAAACTAGAATCAGCTCCATTCATTTTAGTAATAAGTTTCAGTGGTTTGGGATTTTTTGAACTCACTTCAGGGATAGTTAATATTTCTAAACCTTGTGGGGTTACATATTTCTGGATTTAAACAGTATATTCAAAATAAACAATGTTAGTACAGTTATTGTAAAGTCAAAGAAAACCTGAGTTAGTCTAATGCTCTCATTTTACACGATCCCTTATTTTTCTTCAACGCAACATTTTTTGGACATTTGAAAAAACGTATTAATTCTCTACAGTCTTACCTGTTCACTAGAAAATCCTGCAGAATTTAGGAATATAAATCAGTGAAAAGATATTCTAGATACAGCAATTACAGAGTAACTCCTGCATAAACATCAATACAAACCTTTGTAATTATTTAAATGACAGGAATCATTCTTTAATATGATTAATCTGAACACATTTTTCTTTTCCTCTATTTGAAAAGGACATTTTTACTAGTTATAGGCTCTAGGCTAACAACTGTTTTTTTTCTTTTAGTACTATAAAGAAACTGTGCCATTTTTTTCTGGTCTTCCTCGTTTCTGTTGAGACTTCAGCTATCATTTTTATACCTGTGACATGATATATAAAAATATAACCTATCTTTTGTTATCTGATTGATTTTAAAAATCGATCTTTATCTTTGGATTTCAGCAGTTTGACTATGATGGGCCTAGGTGTGATTTATTTATTCTGCCTAATGTTTTATTAAATTTTGATATGTGGTTTGTTGTATTTCATCAACTTTGGAAAACTCTTGGCCATTGTTTTTCAAATTTTTTTTGTCCACTAATGTGCATAGCAACTTTATTTAATTTAGTTTTTTTATTGAAGTACAGTTGATTTACAATGTTGTATTGCTTTCAAGTGTACAGCAAAGTGATTCTATTTTTTTGTCCACTAATGTTCATAGCAACTTTATTTTTTTATTGAAGTGTAGTTGATTTACAATTTGTGTGTTTTTCAAATTTTTTTGCCTTATTTTTAATCTCTTCACTTTTTGACTCCAGTTATCCCTATGGTAGTTGATTTGATACTGTTCCAAAGAGTATTTTATTCTTTTTTGCTTATTCTTTTTTGCTCCTTATATTTCACCTTGAATAATTTCTATTGAACCAAGTGTATGTTGACTGATTTTTTTTGGTGTTGGGCCAGACTGCTAATAAACCTATTGAAAGAATCATAATGTTTTATTCTATACCATACATTGTACATTAGAGAGCAGTAGAGACTGAAGTAAATAAAATTTCTGCTCAGTCATGAGCTTGGCCCTTTTGTCAGAGTGCTAGTGTTCGGAGTTGAATCACATTTGTAGCTAAATGGGTTTTCTGGATTTTTCTCCATTGGCTTCAGCTGCTATGAAGGCTGGATGAGGGCCTCTTTGCAAGGTTACAGATTAGAGGGCCTGAGGATTCTCCTCATCCTAGAACTCTATCCTGAATCTTGCACAAATGTGATGTGTCTGTGCCTCGGGTGGTGCTTCTCAGCTCTCCTGCCCCTCCTCCAGCCACATGTATCCTCTCCCTGGTCCGCAGTGGGAGTCCTCGGAGACTTTCTCTCAGAGTTTTCCTGTCCTCACTCTTCAGTAAATTTAAGTGAGTTTAGTAAATTCATGTTTCTTTGCCTTCTCAGCTCTCCAGTCGGTTTGAGATATGAGTTTGTAGCTTCTCAGCTTGTTCTTGTTGTTTGGGTAGTGACAATTTTCTCTTGTGACTTTCTGTTCTAAACAGAAGTGGAAGTCTCAATGTGATGTTTGATGGAAAGAACTACTTGATTTTAGAGTGGTTCATTTATCAAATTTTTCTTTAGAGTTAGTGTATTGTTCATGCTTTTGTGTTAGGTTTGAGAACTCTTTCTCATTCCAAGGACACAATAATATTCACCTTTCTTTTCTTCTAAGAGCTTTATTGTTTCCTGATAATAACTTTAATGAAATTTGAATTCTACTTGAGAGTCGAGGAGAAATATATCAGCTTGAGGGATATTTTGTGTCCCATTGAGAGTGGAGCCCTCACCCTTTATTTATTTATTTATTTTTCCTGTAGTTGCTTTCATTGGTTTTGAGAAAAGTTACAAATAATATTAATGCTTTTACTTTGCTCCTTTTAATCAGCGTTTCTTTTATTGCTAAATATTTCTAGATTATAATAATTATCTAGCATCCTTGGAATTACATGAATTCATCTGAATTAATTAAGATTTTAACAGCACTATTCCAATTTTTAGTGACATAAGAGGAATTTAAAGTGGATTATTTAATCCCAATATAAATGTGGTCAGAAAGGAATAGGGTACAGTTTTGAAAGTGTAATATGTCTAAATATACAGCTCAAGAAATTTTATTGATTTTACCTCTCTAATCAAATTCCAATTACATGGTCCAGTCTAGATTCATATGAAGCAATCCATTTATTTTTTGTGTTACTTGCCAGATCTAGTTATTAGAAGAAAAGTAGGTCATTAGGCTATTTAGAATAAAAATATTTTAGCCTTAATTTAAGACTAATTTCTTTCAGTTTATAGGCTTATTTAAAGCTATATTTATAGGATGTTAATGTTTTAGAGGGAAGATCTCTGTAGTAATTTATATTAATCATTTTTAGCATTTGAAAGATATAATCCTTATAGGTGACATATATATCATGATTTGTGCTGTTTAAAAGTGATTGATTTAAATTTTCTTTTCTGTAAATACATCCACTGGAGTGAAGGAAAAATAGTAAAAAGGCCTAAATTTTTATTATCACAAAGTAATTCTAAAATCTTTAAAAGAAGTTTGTCTTCTTTGCTCCTTTGTTCTTGTAAACAATTATAGTACAGTATCTTATAGCTGAAGTCACATAATTTTGTTTTTATAGAAAACATATTGTGTTGCAAAGACAGGGAATATAGGCCAGTTTATTTTTATATTAATATGTTAAATGTATCATTTTTATAGAAAAAATAAATACTTTTTTTCTTTCCGGAGATATGAATATCTTTCATGGAAGTGTGTTAGAATTCCATCATCCAGATTGTTTATCAGTGAGAAATCATATTTGCTCTTTCAACTAGTATTTATTTAATCCACCATTTGTACTAAACTCTCCCAGAGATGTAGAGGCACGTGACAACATATAATATTGTTGGAAAAAAAGCATTCAATTTTATGACACATTAAAAACTGTGAATCTAGATATTAGTGCTTTCAAAATTCTAAGGGGTTGAGACCAGTTGAAACTGGAAAGTAAATTAACCACTAATTTCCTAATTATTTTCATAAAAGTTTGTAGCAGCTGAATAGTCAGAGGTGGTTTGAAGGTGAGAGGATAACAGATAGCTGTCAAACATGGTCCGCAAGGGTTCCTACTTCCTGGTATTCATAGCCCTCCCTTTGAGAGGGGGTGAGGGCTAGAGACTTGCTTCTAACAAAGAGCATAAGACAAAGTAATGAAATCCCCCTGGCTTAGTTGCACTACAAAGGACTGTGACCTTGCTATTGCTGGCTTTCTCTTTCTATTTCTTCTAAGCTTGTACACTTTGATAGTTTTGTTTTGTTTTTTTAAATCAAAAAAAACAAACCAAAAAATCCTGCCATGTTGGAGATTTGCATGGTGCCAGAGAGCTGAGAGGCATCTGCCAACACTGTGGAAGCAGCAAGGCTCCCACGTCAACAGCCTGGAAGGAACTGCCTCCTGGGATGAGCCCCAGGAGAGACATGGAGACCCAGCCCACCCTCCAGCCTGGAGAGGAGGCTGTAGCCCCAGCATCACCTTGATTACAGCCCCTGAGAACCTGCAACAGGGAACCCAGGGAAGCCACACCTGAACTCTGGACCTAGAGAGATAGCAAGTGTTCTGTCAAGCCACCAGGATTGGGGTAGTAGCTCATTGTGCAATCATCCATAGCAAATGCGGATGGAGAGAGCTGGGGCGGGGTTGAGGTGGCATCCCAAAGAATGGGTGTGATGGGAATGGATGGGCGGAGGAAGAATGTTTTGGATCAAGAAACAGCAGGAACAAAGACAAGGAGCTGGGCATAATCATTGGGCTAAAGTGGAAAAAGTATACCATGGGATACCCAAGAAGACAACCAAGGAACAGGTTGTAACAGAATCTCCAAGCTAGGAGTGGGAGCACATATTAGTAATCATATAAAGAGCAATGATAGCTAACACTTAATTGTATTCATGGAGCCAACATCTAATTTTATTTAATTAATATATGTACTACACGATTTGCTAAGCGTTTTATGAGCATTATCTCATTCGGTCCTCACAGTAACTCTGAGAAAGATACTTACTGTTTCAGTTATAGCTGAGCGAACTGGGGCTCAGTATGTTTACTGTGAGCAGTTTTCATCTGGAAAGACTATCAGCATATTGCTTTTTCTAGTAGTGAGACAAATATCTTGGTTATGTATCTACTCAACTGTTACATAGACATGTTTGAATTTTGTGGATACAGTTTCATGATCAAGTAAACATTTCTTTTGTCAATAAGTAGTTGCTTATATGATTAATGCTCTAATAATCAGAGCACAAACATTTTTGAGATTTTTAAACTGAAACTTAATTAGATAGGACCTAATAGAACTTAAGCAATTCCTCACACTAATTTTCCATCAAGATGCTCTTTCTATCAAAACTTCTATATATTTAAGTCTAGGGATCAGTCATGATTTTAAGAGAAATGATATATGGGAGACATCCACTGGTTGTTTATCAATGGGTTTTAATCTTTCATTAGATCATAATGACTCATTGACTGTTAAACAAAATAAATATATTTTAAAATTTAATGGAAAACAAGTGTTAAAAAAAATGTGTAAAGAGTGGAGTTGAATAATATATCATCTCTGCCATCTTAAGAATTCCAAGTCACAATGAGGACAAATCCAGGCTTTGAATTGTGAGAGAGTTGGCAGTGATAAGGAAGTTTTCTTTGCAAAACCTAAGTGCAGAGTTTAAGATTAGGGGAGTGGAGCTCCTCTAAGTGATATGGTAAACGTTGGGGGATTAGTTCAGATACAGCACGATGAAAATGACTGTGATTGTTTTGAGTAAGAAACTGTGAGTTCAAGAGTTAAGGTGTTATTTATTTATATTTCAAGCTGATAGTAAAGCTACTTGAAATTATGGCAAGAGGTGGGTATAGAGGAAGATTTTTAAAAAATCAAATGTCAACAGGGGCATCCTCTGCTGAATTTGAAAAAAAAAATCCTTACTATGATCTTCTTATCAACCCACTCATATAATGGTACTTGATTAAAGAGAGTTGCTCAGCCTTTCAGAGATGTAAAAGACCGGTCTAGTTACTATATACACTAGTTAGGGTTATCTTTCATGTGGTGGGAACATTAAAAGAAAACTTTGATTATTTATCATAGAGCCTTTAGAAGGCAATCTTTTAAGACTCTGAAAATACTCAGCAATGTTTTATCATTTTCCTACAAGGTGTTGCAAAGGTATTTTTTTGTTGTTATGGAGATAGGCTTGTGTGCTTTAAAGGAAGTTATGAAAAAAAAAAAAAAGAACAGTACACTTTCAAAGAAATCTATCAACATTTTATCCCACCCTCTCTATCATGAATAACTCACTTTTCAACTGTCGCTCATTACTTTTTTATTCATTTAACTCATTAGTCGGGGAGATGAAATTAGAGATGTATTTAAACATTTCTTCACATGTAGAGAGCTGAAGGTACATAAATATTACATAAAATTGTGGGATTTGGAATAAACATGTTTCAAAGCTAAAGGAAATGGTGGAGAGGTCCCGATTGTGCTCTGCCATATGAAAAAATAAAACTAAAATCTCTGCTCTTGAAAAGCTGAATTATCACATGCAAGGCCCATACAAGTCTGGAGAAATTTTATTTTTACCCACTTCTGATGTGCTTCCTGAGACAGTTTTGAAATTTGACGACTAACTTTTGAGTGAAGATGTGTTCTGCTGGTATCCTCTGAGGATTTACCCCTCCATATATAAGCACACAGCGTGATAAGGCTTATACTGTACACAGAGAGTCTCTTTCAGTTTGGGACACTGGACACATCCTCCCAGTGAAGGTGATCTTTCTCTGGCCATCAGCATCCCATACCAGGTGGCCTCCTAAGCCCCCGTGGAAGAATTTGTAACACTGTGGCAGGTGGAGGGCAAGAGGAGAAAGTTGTTGAATTGAGACTCGTTTTCTCCATGGACCTCAACTCATGTTTACCATGCCTGACCCCTAGGCAGGATAAAACTTGTAGTGTGAAATATTTTTTTAAATTGCAATTCAGACCTTGAGCACCATCCAGAGATCCCTCTTGAGGAATCCTTCCCCTGCAGCCTTCTCAAGGGGTAAACCATTTCCCTCCCAGCCCTCCTCCTCCCTGGCTGATTCTGAAGGTCCTACAGGTGCCATGTTGTTTCCTGTCACTGCTTCCATGCTCCTCACTCCCTCCTTCCTAAAATGCCAGCATTGGACTTCTTGTCACCAAAAGTTATTCATTATCCCTAATTGCAGCTGCCACTGACCCCAGACTCAGGCTCCCTCATTTCCTTACACTTTTAATCCCTGGGTTACTGCCACTCTCCCCAGCATGATTTCGGTGTTGATTCTGGGTGACTTAGAAATACACGTGCATGACCTTTCTGAAGACCTGTTCCCTGGGTTACTTCAGTGCCTCTTCACTTACTTTTGTCCTTGTCTTTTCTTCTTCAGTCCTGCTCTCCCATGGTCATAATCATGGCCCTTGTCATTACCAATAACTAATCCCTCCACTGTCTACATTTTATCCATCCCACTCTAACCATCACTTCCTAAAGTTGGAAGTAACTCCCACAGTTAATCTGACACTGACAATCCTTTGGCCCGCACAAAACCTCTGATGCATTGATTCTACAGCTTTCTGTTGCCTTTTAACCCTTTAATGGTCTCTCTTCTCTTCTTACTAGGCGTAAATTCCAATCTATCTAATCACCCATACACTCAGTGTATCATCGTAGCCCTGTCTGCTTTGTACCAGCACTCGTGATGGTGGGGATGAAAAACACAGAGCCATGTTGGGTGTGCCTGGGCGAGTCCTGGTGGACCCTTAATGCTGCCTGATGACCGTGACCCATCACCCTAGCTCATTTGTTTGTCCCCCTCCTAGACAGGTACTTCATACCTTCTCTTCTCAAACTCCCAACTTCTCCTTCCCCATATTTGTCTTAGCTGATTATTTTGTTGCCTATTTCATTGAGCAAATTAAAGCCATCAGAAAAGAACATCCACAGATTGCCACCAACACATCCACCACCTACCAGCCTCCGCACCACACGCTCTGCCTTCATACCTGTGGTTAAAATGAACAGTTCCTCTTCCATCTGAGGCTGACTGTCTAACTGTCTTTTTCCTCCTCTTTTCACTCACTTCCTTTGGTTGCTCAACTGTAACCTTTGAAATAATGTCCACAGGGATGGTCCTCTCTGAAACTGCAAACTGCCTCCCATCCTGACAACTGATCTCCCCGCTTGCTCTGTGTGTTTCCATAGTGATTATCATCTTCTAACACACTATGTATTTACTTATTTATTATAATTATTTTTATTGCCTGTTCCCCTGCTAGAAAGTAGGCTCCCTTGAGGGCAGGGATCTCTATGTTTAGTCCTTGCCCTATGCTAAATGTCTAGATCTGTGCCTGGATAGAGGAGGTACTAAACATTTTCCATCAAATCAATAAATTATTGTTCAAAAGGATGTAAGTCACTCAGGACAGGAATTATAACACAGAAACGTATTTGCCACTTTGCTGATTTTTAAAAAGAAAATTTTTCCTATCTGGCTATGTTTTCACCTAGTTTGGAAAATTCGTAAAACTTAGATATCTTATGTATTCACTTTATATGGAAAAACCTAATTTACACTTGTACAAATTATTTGGGCTAAGAGATCCCTGCTATGATACACTCCAGGGACCCCCCCAGGCACCACCCAGACTTGACAGCACCTGTATCCTTCACTCCTGTGCCCTCACTCCCTCCACATTTTCTTTTAGGAGAGAAGAGTTAGCCTTGAAGGGCACACATATTCTCTGATAAATAAAAACTGAGTAGTGATAACTGCATTCTTTGGATTAACAATGCTTCTAGAAGATGTTTTTTAACATACTTAGATGTTTTTGTTTTTAAAGCAAGGAACTGTTGATATACTCTAATTTCAACGTTAAAATAAATTTTAACTATACATATTAATTTAACCATAAATTTAGAAGAGTTATACTGCCATGGTACTGTATTTGCATATCACTTTCTTCACTCACAGATATGGAAACAGTTTGCTAATAGTTAATTTTACAAAGAAAGTCTTTACAATGTTGAATATAACCTAAGAAATCAAAACTTTAATAATGCACCATTATCACCTTTAAAAAAATATTCCCTTAAGTCTATCATTTCATTAACTTACATCAATTCGAAATATAACCCTCCACAAGTACATTTATTTCACCACATTTTTTTTCCCTCAAAATGCTGTTAATATTTTCTGATGATGCAGCAGAAATCTGAAGGATCTCAGCAGTCACTCACCCACCTTAACTGCTTTGTGTGTCAGGCAAGCTAAATTCAGACACCATTCATCACGGCTCAAGTATTTCCGTCTTTTTTGGGCTGAAGTAAGTAGAAGAAAGCGCCCCTCCAGCTCTGTCACATTTGCAGGCAGCCTGCATCCCAGGTCACAGCACTGGGAGAAGAAGGGACCAAAGCCATGTGTGCTCACTCAGCGCCCCCGACCCTCCCTCTCCTCAGTTTTCCTTCCCCTCTCCTCCCGGCCACAGAGCTCAGAGACCCTCACACCTACAGCTCCGCCCTTCCTGCGAACTGATCTGAAGCCACGTTTCCACTTTGTTCCATTTTTTTCCATCCACCACTTCTGTTTCCTCCCTGTTCACCTCCTCACCGTAAGGAATCTAAGTGAAGGATGAGAGCATAGTGATAAAATATTCTTTTCTTTCTTGAACAAAGGCAAGTAGTACATTCACAAGGTCAGAGTTCCGAATTTTGTGTCCTGAAGGACTTCAATTCCAAAGTTCCTTGAAGTGTCTGCAGAGGAAGAGTCTCAGTGGGAAAGCTTTACTGTTTTTGAAATTTTACACTCCTTTTCCTCCTGAAGCAGCTTCGTTAAACCAAGCTTGCTATTTAACTCACACTTGCCAACCCTATAGGGTAGTGAGAAGGGATTAAGTTAGACCTAATTAGATGCTGGAAGTGACTACATGTTCTATTAATAAAAGGCTTCTTACTTGATAAAAACAGGATTTTTATTTGTGAAGTTTGTGAAATAAGCATATTATGGTGCTTTTCACTATCTGCGCCTTACTGTCGTGTAGAATTTTTAATGCTTTTATTTCTGAATAGTGAAGAGACATGTTAAAATACTAGGCATCCGCCCATATTGGTATAAGTTGAAAGGTGCCCAAACTTCTTTGTCTACAAATCTCTCTTTTCCAAGTACTCTATAAAATTCTTGATTTGCATGATTGAGGCAGTGAAGTTAACACTTAATATGATGATGTTATTTGGGTGTATTTAAAATACATATTATCAATAGTTTAGCTTATATGTGCTGATGATAAAAACCAGCCCTGAGGGAATAAGGCAGAGTACAACTAATTTTCTGTGGTTAGACCAAGAGTGGAATCAGAAAATGTTAGTCTTGACCAGACTCTGGAGAAAGGGTAGCCTGATAGCAAAGAAGCAACGTGGTGGCCTCGGATGCTTTTGAGGAGAGAACGCTCAAAGTGGGCCGGCGAGGAAGCAAACACTAGCTTTCTCTGTCCATTGGGCAAATACTCAACGTAGGTATTGTAATGTGCACTTAACAATAATTATTATTATTGATTTTGTCTAAGATAACTATTTTAACACTTGTTGAGAGGAAGGAAGGACAGAAGGAAGGAAGGAATTCAAACTCAAAGGGTAGTGTTAGTGGACGGAGCGAAACAGAAGGTGAACTCAGGCAAAGAGTCGGGACCCAGACCATGTAAATCGATTAATGAAATCTGACAGCAAACAGTCCAACGTGGGGCTGCTCTGGGGGAGGCGTAAGAGGCAGTGGGGTCTGTGGCCCCTTGTGTTCTGCTCCCTGTAGCGGCCCCTGAGGCAGCACGAAGGAACCCAGGGCTCTGAGAGTCAGTTAAAAAAAATCACTGCACAATCTCTAGAGATTGTCATACTGAGTGAAGTAAGTCAGACAGGGAAAGATAAATATCATAGGATATCGATTATATGTGGAATCTAAAAAAATGATACAAATGAACTTGTCTACAAAATAGAAAGACTCACAGACATAGAGAACAAACTTATGTTTACCAAAGAGGAAAGGGGGGAAAGGATAAATCAGGAGCTTGGGATTAACATATACACACTACTATATGTAAAATAGATAATCACAAAGGACCTACGGTATAGCAGAGGGAATTATACTCAATATCTTGTAATAAACTATAATGGAAAAGAATCTGAAAAAGAGTATGTACATATATATATATATATATATATATATATATATATATATATATGTATATATACCTGAATCACTTTGCTTGTACACCCGAAGCTAATACAACATTGTAAATCAACTATATTTCAATAAAATTCTTAAAAAATCACTGGATAAGTGAAAGGTTTTCTTTTTGAGATAATTTTAGACCAATATTGTCCACCTTTAGAGTTAGGTAGACACTTGTTTTTAATGCAAACAGTGCTGTACCCCAACTGCATGGACATGTTTCTGTCACTATTTTATAGGCTAGACACCTAGAAGAGGGCACTGTGATGCCATTTAATGAATGTTATTTTATCTATAGCTGCCAGCTTAGTGTTAGTCAACTAAATCTCAAAGCCTTTTATATACCCACCTGCCAAGTCAGTTCTCCCCCGTTTGGTATTTGCATAATAGATATTTTGATCCTAAATGGAAGCTTTGTTACAAGCAGAGCTGTGGGACAATGTGGCTTCAGTGTTTGACCACAAACACTCTTCTCTTAGTTCCCTCCAGAATGAGGCAGAGCTTTACCCCCAGTCAAGCAGTGTGGAGACCTTGGGGCTTTCTGGTGGGGTTGGACCCCTGTCACCCTACTGAAGAGAGCGGAGCTCTGCACACATTCTCTGCAAACACTCGAGCCCCAATGGGGTTAGAAGGGTTAGGGCCACCAGGGCCCCATTCTTCCTCCAGTCTTGACCAACCAGATAAGTGTCTCCCCTTCTCAGCCACTAGGAGTGAGTTAGTGGCCAAGAGCCTGGAGTGTAGTTCTGATGGCGGTCCTTCCACGTAGAGACAAAACACCATGAAGAAGGAAGCTTTGCCCTTCACGTTGTGTTTATGGATTGGCTACGAATGTTGAAACTCAATAAATAGCTCTTATGAACTTTGATCATGCAAAATAACATGGTTCATATTTTCCATAGCTTTGGTTTTTGTTTTCTATAATCCAGAAGATTTTGCAAAGTTTATTGACTATGTCTTTTTGTTAGAGTATTTTTGACCTTTTAGTGCTTGTTTCCTGTTCTCTGCCTATTCCTTCAGATAACATTTGATTCTTATTTTATGAGTTAAATATCTTCTTACATCTCTTGAGTATACTGATTACAGTTTTATTGGAGCTATTCTCTTTCTTGAATTATCCCTACTTCCTCAGAAATTTTTTTTAAATTTGCAAATGATATGACCAAGGGGTTAATATCCAAAAATATAAACATCTCATATAACTCAATATCAGAAAAGCAAACAACCCAACCAAAAAATGGGCAGAAGACCTGAATAGACATTTTTTCAAGGATGACATACAGATGGCCAACAGGCACATGAAAAGATACTCAGCATTGCTAATTTATCAGAGAAATGCAAATCAAAACAATGAGATATCACCACACACCTGTCAGAATGGCCATCATCAAAAACTCTACAAATAATAGATGCTGGAGAGGGTGTGGAGAAAAGGGAACCCTCCTGCCCTGTTGGGGGGAATGTAAATTGGTGCAGCCACTATGGAGAAGAGTATGGAGGTGTCTCAAGAAGCTAAAAATAGAGCTGCCATATGATCCAGCAATCCCCCTCCTGGGCATATATCCAGAAAAAATGAAAACATTAATTTGAAAAGATATATGCATCCCAGTGTTCATAGCAGCACTATTTACAATAGCAAGATATGGAAACAACCCAAATGCCCATCAACAGATGAATGGATAAAGAAAATGTGGTGTGTATACACAAACACACACACACACTGGAATATTACTCAGACTTAAAAATGAATGAAATATTTGCAGCATGTGAATAGACAGAGATTAAGATTAGTGGAATTAAGTCAGACAAAGACAAATACTGTGTGTTATCACTTATATGTGGAATTTTAAAAATAATGAATATATATGCAAAAAAGAGATTCACAGACACAGAAAACAAACTAGTGGTTAACAGTGAGGAGAGGGAAGGGGGAGGGGCAAAACAGGAGTAGAGGATTAAGAGATACAAACTACTGTGTATAACATAGATAAGCAACAGGATATATTGTGCAGCACAGGGAATTATAGCCATTATCTTGTAATAACTTTTAATGGAGTATAACCTATAAAAATACTGAATCACTATGCTGTACACGTGGAACTAATATAATATTGTCAGTCAACTATAATTCAATAAAAATTTTTATTTAGTTATTTCTCCTTCATGGCTTTCCTCCAATGTCTGGTCATCTTTGGTTGCTCACACACTTTTAAGACCCAAGGCTGGTGTAGACCGTGTGTATTTGTTCTAAGGCCTACCGAGGTGTCTCCCTGAGTATAATTCTTAGTCAGCCGGGTCACCAGGGTTGTCAGGATTGTCAAGATGCTACCTTTCAAAGTGAGAGCATCAGAAAGATTTTATCCTGTTTTACCATCCTGCTCACAAGAAATCCTAGATCTTCCTAGCTTATGTGTTCAGTTTCTTAGAGATGAGCCTTCTGATGCTTTTCTGGCCGTTAAACCCTGTTGATTGCACTCTGCATTAGGGGTGAGAAGGAGGAATCAGATGTTCAGATTACAGATCTTCAATTAAGCTTCCCATATAAGTTTTGCCTTTTTGTTTTTGTTTTATTTATTTATTTACTTACTTACTTATATTGAAGTATAGTTAATTTAGAATGTTGTGTTAGTTTCAGGTGTAAAGCAGTGATTCAGTGATATATATGTATGTGTATGTATATCTATGTGATTTAAATATATATATATATATATATATATATATATATTCTTTTTCAGGCTCTTTTCCCATATAGGTTATTACAAGATATTGAGTAGAGTTCCCTGTGCTCTATGGTAGGTCCTTGTTGGTTATTTTGTATACAGTGGTGTGTATATGTTTGCTTTTAACTCCCAGCCTCGGTCCTGTTGAGTCCTAGCCAGGAGCGTTCCTCACTCCCCTGGTGGGCTGCTCCACCCTTGCCTGCAGCCCCTCAGGGTGTGCGCTGGTCTGTGGCTTCCTCATGTCTGTTTCCAGCTGGCAAAACTATCCCACCAGCTCTCCAGCTCTCAGAACTTTGAGAAATGGTCTTAACCCTGATGCTGCTGCTTTTAGTTTCTTCACTCTCTTGTTCTTATTTCAATTTTATTTTTATTCCCTCATTTCGGTGAGATTTATGCTCTTTCTGCCATCTTGAACTGAAAGTTAATCTGTTACTTTGTTCTAACTGTTCATCTGAATTTTGGAAATAAAACCATCTTAAATATGTTTTTAAATTCTCCTTTTATCATAAATGCATTGAAACATGTCCACTGATATGGAAGTGGAAGTTATAGATTATTTTACTGACAACTTTTGTGTGTGGAAGGTGGGATGCAGGTGAAATGTTTTTACTGCCAGTTACTTTGTGGTTGAGCTTCTGATAGGAGAAGAACATGGTGTACTGTGTATCCCTCCCGCTAACCACCATTTATTGGCCCGGAGATGATTCAAACCAGATCCAGTAAAGACCTTCAATTCTTTTAACCTGGAACCAGCAGTGAATTGCTGGCTCAACTCTAGTGAAGCCATTAATGTGAACGTGAGAGGTGGGAGGGGCCATGTCTTCAATTAGAGGAAGATTCGTGCCCCTGACCTTGGAGGGAAGCACAGAGAAGCCAGGAGACAGGGAAGGTCCAGGAGGTGTTTATAGCTCTCGTTCTGGTGGCTCTGGTTATCCGAGAGGTTGGTCTGTACTCATATGCTGTCTCCACTTTAGCTTCCTAGTCAAACCCATGTCCTTCCCCCTCAGCAGCATACATTTCTGTCACATGCAACTGAAATTTCTGAGTTTACTTCACAACCCAGCCATCGTTGCCGTCTTGCAGAAACGTATGCAAATTGACACATAAATAATTTACTCATAAATAATTCCAACTCTGCCCTCTGTGTTCACTCTGTCAAGAAACAGGTATAGAAGAGATTTCACAAAATAGCCAAGTGGTTTTAATACCATGAGTGATGCACAGACATATGGAAACAAAGGCTCTTCTCTTAGATTCACTTATCTATTAATAGGCCAATAAAAACTTTTCAAGTTATTCAAAGTAATTGAGATCTGGTACCTCTGAAGTTTACTGAGGATGAGAATTTGAAAATAATTTTTAAAACTCTGTTCTTGCATATAGTTAAGAGACTAGTATTCCCTGTGATTTTTTTTTTTCTGGACTCCTAATGGAGAAGTTGATTGGTCAATTATTTGAACTTTTCTTAGCAAACTGAGCTACTATGTTAAATCTGTTCTAAAATAATGAAATCAATTATCTGGGTGGTTGAGCAGGTGTTAGCCTGGATTCTCTAAAAATAAATCATGTCAGACTAATCTGAATTTTTTTGATGAAGTAACTAAGTTAATTTATGAAGGCATAATTTATCTTTTTTTTATACAGCAGGTTCTTATTAGTTACCTATTTTATACATATTAGTGTGTATATGTCAATTCCAATCTTCCAATTCATCCCACCACCACCACCCTCCCCCCCCACCCCCGCTTTCCCCCTTTGGTGTTTGTATCTGTGTCTCTATTTCTGCCTTGCAAACAACGCGTAATTTATCTTGATTTTAGCAATGCTTTTGATAAAACATCTCTCCAAAAGCATGTGAATAAGTCCCAACCTAATGGCATTAGCAGAGGATTGCTAAAATAGATGACTAACTGGCAATCCAGAGGAGGTAATGATACATGGACAGTAATTCTTCGGAGCACAGTTGACAGGCAGGTTTCCCATGGGCTCCGCGTTCAGGAATACTTTAAATAAGATTTATAAGGCTCGTTTAGCAATAAGCTCTCGGTGTGCCAGCAATGCAATCTGCTGATGACTCATGGGTAGTAGGTTGGGATTCGGAGGAAGAAGGGCAACAAGGATGGGTAAACAAGTAGGTCCCCAGAACGGTCAGAAGCTGAAGGTGGGCTTTCAGGCTCCAGGAGCAGCTCAGTAACAGAACAGATGGAACAGGTAGAGGCAGGGAGACCGTGCGAGTTTAGGTAGTGCTGGATGTCACCGCTCTTGAACGGGCTGTGCGCTTCAGCTGAAAAGCTGACAGCTGGGGATTGTTTGGGACCCTCTGTTATTGGCTCAGGTACTCCCCACTCCATGCACAATTTTTGGGCTTCCAATCTCATCAACTATTTACCAGAAAACTCTGACCTCCTCTCATTTCACCCTCTGATCAAAGACCAGCACCCCTCACTCTGCTTTGAGATGCATAGAGATATCTTTATCCTCAAGCATCACACACAATGTGAAGAAGCCAACAATTCTGAGTAATTAGGCCCCCAAACAGCACTCTCAGTGCCCTTCCCGGCGGTTGCCCTCTTTGGTGCTTCCCATGTATGGTTTCCAGAAGCTTCCCTGAATAGCGTCACTGCTGCCAGCAGTCCTCAGCGGAGGTTCTTCTGTGACAAGGACTCTGTTTGTTTTCTCAGTATCTCACTACACAATCTCTCATGGGTTCTGCAGATCGACAAGCGTTGCTCACAACCCTTTATCATCCTAGACCCTTCCTTTGGCTGTTAAAAACTTCAATATCGGTCCTTCTACAGACCCATCTCTAAGTGTAACTCAGAGTAACATTGGAACTTCACTCTCTAGTTTCCATTTTGGGAGAAATGTCGCAGCTTTTTTGAAAGAACTCAAGGTGCATGAGTCTTGATCACCTCAGACCAGCGGCACTGACAGCTTTGGGGATCTTGCTAGAAATGCAGGATCTTGGTCCTGTCCTTTGCCACTGAAATCAAATATGCACTCGCCATGATTTCCAGGTAATTTCTATGCACATTAAGGTTTGGGAAGCAGGCTTATAGAGAAAATTGAACCTTGGTGGAAGGTGGTTAGAAACTGACAGAGCCTATTTGACTTCAATTATGTCTTTTTTCCTCTACACCACACTGCAAGGATTGATGTAAAAGAGGACAATAGGATGACTAGATGACTATGTTCTCTGGTACCTGAGTCTTAAAAAATGTCCCCCTGCATGGAAGATCTAACAGTAGAAGGAAGTGGTTGCGATGAAGGAGACATGGCTAGAATCAGAGCCTGGCTCTGCGGAATGTTTTGAACAATTGCCATGGCACGGGGAGGTGGGGCACAGCTAAGGCGATGCAGTCCTGCCTGTTACCAGAGATGAGGTTGCTGGTCCCTGTGAGTCCAGCGAGACCCCCCAACCCCCCATCTCTGCCGTGACTGGGCACCTGATAGCAGAACAAAGTTATCCTGTTTCTT
Source organism: Balaenoptera musculus (assembly GCF_009873245.2). NCBI lineage: Eukaryota > Metazoa > Chordata > Mammalia > Artiodactyla > Balaenopteridae > Balaenoptera > Balaenoptera musculus. The sequence goes on from NC_045790.1 coordinate 3,199,987, forward strand.
CTATTTGCACCGTGTCCTCAGCACCATAGCTTGGAGCTTTGGAAGCATGAAGACTTATAAAACTCGAGTTATTTCTTAGTGAACTTTGTTCTGGGAATCAAGGGAAATCACAGATCTGCTTTACAAGTCCTCAGAAGCAATGCTATGTTTGGTTCTAAACACTGAGTGTAATTAAGGAGTTTCAAATTGGTGAATGATACTGAAAATGACCGTAAAATATATTCAAAAATCAGAATAACTATTTTTGTGAGGGAGGATTCATGATGAATACATTTATGTCTGAAAAATACATTTTAAAACAGGCTGAGGAGATCTGATTGCATCTAACGATTTTAGAGGGATAGTAAATAAATGACTGCATGTGAAGAGGAAAGAATTTACATTCCAAAAGCCTGAACTAAGGGACAGTGACAATTTCAACTCTACTTGTGTGATTGGGGTAAAGTTGGGGTAAATTGTGGTGTCAGCTCAAAAATGTAAACACTTCAACTGGAAAAACCCTTGAAAAGTGATCTAAGTCCATATACAAATTGCTTCAGGGGATATCAATGTGGGAATTGCATTATTGGTACTTCAAATTGTTCCAACTTTGCTCTTGTTCCATCTGTCTTCTTCTTTTCCCGACTAGTTTTTTCTTCTGAGGTTTTTCTTATAAGGAAACTGCTCTGCGAGAATCTCTTTTTACCCACTGTCATCCTGTTAAAAATCTCTGGTCTTCAGTGCGTGTTACAACTCTCTCCTCCTCTTACCCATGCATGCTGGATCAATTTTCTATGGTGGGTATTAATGTAGCTTCTCTTGGCCTAGGTTCATTTTTCTGTCTGCTCCTGTTTTGATCAGGGTAACAAAGTCCAGCTACTGAGTAGGCAAACCTAGAAAATTCAGAAATTTCCTTAAAGAGGGATGAGAAGGCTCTGGGATGAAAATAGCAAAATTATACTTTTGGATCCTGTTATAATGATGCTGTAAGATAGTTACGTGTTTATACTTCAAGCCTCCTTACCAGGCTCTGATTTCCTTACTATAAAGAACTCATGGAAGGTGACTGTAAGATCTTGTTGAATGAATATATTGGGAGAAGAGGCTAGCATGCAGCAAAAACCGATGCTGGTCATGTTTGACATCAACTGGTAGATTTAGCAAAAGATGTAAAATGCTGTAGTCTACGGCTTTCCTACTAGATGTGTGGTCCGTGCACCAGCAACTCAGTGTTGTTGGAAATGCAATTTCAGTCCCACTCAGGACCAACTGAATTAGAATTAGAATTTCAACAAAGTCCACACGGGATTGGTCAGCACACTCACCGTTGGGAAGCATCACCCTGAACTGACCAAGCATAATTTTCTCCTTTGGTCAACAGTGTAAAGGGACCCATCACTCAGGACATTTTGTATTTTCTTATAGCACTTTTGTTACTGCTTCCTAAGATTACATTGTATAGAATGTGCTAGACCATAGTGCAAAATGCCAATTGGATGCTGAGAAAAACACGAAGGAAAAATTTGTGATATTTTTCAAAATTCCCAAATTTGGAAGGTGAAGGACAAATACATAGGCAGACTTATTGAAGATGGAGATTGTATTTCCAATTAATCTCCAGAGCCTAGCGGTGAACCCGGAATGAAATCGGAGGCCACCAAACATTTGTTGAACGAGGGAATGAAAGAATGAATGAATGAATGAAGTCCATTTACCCATTCAAGTGCTTAAAAATACAAGTTGGGAAGTTTTGAAACTTGCAGGAAAGAAATAAATTCTAAAACATAATGATACTTTTGACTGTATTTCTTTGTGCCTTTTTAGTGTCCTTTTTCTCTATCATTTTCTTTTTTTACCCTAAAACTTAAATATTTGAAGTAGTCTGTGATATTAGTATTGTTTTCTTTCTTCAGCTCATAGTAATAGCTCAATGCCATTTCAACATTTGGACAATAAGGTTAATAATTTTACATCTTCATGTGTCAATCTTTTACTGATTTGCAGCAAGCCATCTATAATTTATTTTAAAAATTTGGATCATGTTGAAAGTTTCCCTGATGAATGCTAGCCTCAAGATACACTACCAGGCAAGCCATAGAGAGATGACAGAATGAAAAGGTCACAGACAATATAAAATTGTTTGAATCACATAGTTTTGTTTGTTTGTTTGTTTTTTAACTTTAGCATTTCTTCAACGTTTTCACTATTTTAGTACTTCTGTAGCAAAGAATGGAAATTTTATAAAAGGTTGAAAAAAATAAAAGCAGGGAGAAAGAAATAGGATAGGATGCCAGCTGGTGGAAGGCTGAGTCTTGGGGTATTCAATGTTCCCACCTCCTGTCTCTCTGCCCATCAGCCTTCCTCATTGATGGTGTGGTTACAAGAATTAGAATGGAGGTCTGTGCAAGGAGGCCCAGGAAGGGAAGGTATCTTGGGCTCTGACCTACACTTGCCTATCAGGGAAAAGCAGAACCCTCAATGCTCCATGCAGCTTGCCGTGGCAGTTAGACAGCTGAGCAGCCATGGGTTTTATTTATGGTCTAGCATAGAGCCCATGGGGCTAGAACGGGACCCTCCTGAGAAGGACCCATGTGTGCCTTTTCTGGAGATAGCAGCTGTCAGCCTGGAGGTGGTGTGATCATAATTTGGTCTCTCCAGCCTTCCTATTTAGATGTAACACTTTTGTTTGTTCCATCATATTTCCTATTTATTCAGTCTACTGTTAACATGTTTTAGAAGTTACTAACTTACCATCTAAGTGTCTGATGGATTCTGCCTGTGGCTCACCAGCTGCTGTGTATCCATTCTCTGTACCCGACACAGCCCATGAGCGTCACTGATAATTGCATAAGCTACTAGCTTACTGTCTATGCTTACTATTTCTCATGCATTTCATCTGTTTCATTCCCTTCAATTCCACAACAGAATTAAACTTCTTTAAAAAATCCAACAAAGAAACAATACAATGTACATATGGCATTTCATAGATAATACAATTTAATTTTTTATACTTGAAGGATATTTACTTAAGGAAATACTATTCAGATTTCACTGCAATGAAAATCATGTTAGTAAACAGTGTTAATGTTAACACACGCTAAAATTAACAGTATCAGTATTAACATAATATTAGTATTAAATCACCAAGAGTTTTAGGATTGAGGGTGAAAATGCTGATAGTGGAAGCGCAGCTGATACTGGACATAGGCTGAAGGGTGACAGAAAGCATTGAAATCAATTCATCTAAAGTTTTTTTCTTCTACTACAATGGTCTATTTTTAAGTTTTTTTTTTTTTTTTTTTTTTTTTTTGGTGATCTGCAGGCTTTGTTTGCTACAAAAGTACTAAAACGAAAGGAAAGTTGAAAGGATTTCAAGGAACAACCTTCTCTTTAGCATGTCAGTTTGGGTGAACATTTCGCTGTCACCCTGTTCGTTCCCTCTCCCTCTTAGGCTGCTTTCAAGGAAGCATTCAATATACAGAAACGTACCCAAACTTGGAGCTCACCAGGTCAAAGGCTGTTGCTTAGGTTGGCTGTACACACCGTGCGGGTGGTGGTTGGTGGGTGAAGATTCTAGAGTCAAACTCCATCCCTTCAAATCCCAGCTCTTCCGCTAACTAGTTGAATCTACTTACCTCCTTCCTGCCTCATCTACAGTATGTCCCCAAACAAGACTACAGGTTACATAAAGCCGGCTAGTCCTATCTCAGAAGGTAACTGTGAAGGTTAAGTTGAATAACGTCTGGCTCATCTTCACGTTAATGTATTAAATTTCAGAGAGTTCAGCAACACTTTTGCTGAAACTATGTTGAGATTCTCTTGCTCACTCTATCTAATTTTCCATGTGTTGTAGATAAAAATGAGACGGCAAGTTTTCTTTAATGAATGAAAAATTTGCTGAACATTTACATTTTCAGGACACTTCTGCTCCTAATACTTTTATTTTCTTGACTGATTTAGCCCAATGAGAAAAGAGAAGGGCTTGGTGCCTATATTTTCCAGAATAACTGAAGACCTTTTTTAGATAATTTTAAAAATTTTAACTTCATTTTAATTTTGTACACTTGATATGAAAGTGTCCTTGTGACCGTTTATTCAAATAATATTCCAGTCTTTTCTAATCTGTATAATTATATCCTGCTTAAAGATTTATATTACATTTTCCCAAGTATCATTTTTGTTTTGGTACTAAAACTTTATTGGTATACTATGTCACTCTATTTTTCATTTTGTTCTTATTCATCAGGTTTCATAAAAGGATATTTTTAGCTGTGCTAATTTCCTTACACAGTAAATATAATGAAATGCAAACTAATTGACTTACTGATCACAGTAAAACATAATCATCTTTCTAAGTAAATAGGTTGAACCCAGTGTTGCTATTAATTTATCAGTAGAGGGAGGCAAGGAAGTATACTGTTACTAAATCTACATTTGACTTCTGACAAAAAATTACCATGTTTTATTTACTGTAGCTTTCTCACCTTTTATATTTTCTGACTTTTAGTCAGAAGACTGAGAAATATGAATATTGAAAAAAATTAAAAATATTTTAACTGATGATTTGAAATAGATCTGGGTAAGGCCAGGTTGCAAGTAACGATAGAGATGAAGTTGACAGTTGACTTACCTTCTCTGGTCAATATCAAAAAACAAGCATTTTGAATGAACTGATTATCTTCTTCTTGAATTGACCAGATGTACTGTCATGGCTTGGAGTGACATCCTTTGTCCTTCCAGCATAGAAAATATTCATTTTCAGAAACTATCATACTCCACATTTTTTTGGGGGGGGAGTAATATACATAAATTTTGAAAGAGAAAAGTGCCCCAATTTTTTACTGTTCCTAAGCTTCCCAATGTTCAATGACTGTAGGAAAAGAATGACACCAACTTTGTTCTTTGTGCTTAATTTTGTTATTTCACACATTCATTTATTGAGTACTAATATGCTGAGTTCTATTCTGGAATCTTGGTATTGGGATATAGCAGATAAAAAAACTGACCAATTTCTTGCTCTTATTCAGCAAGACAGGAAATTGAATACACGTGTAGGACACTAATGCAGATTCTGGTACCAGAAAACAGGGTGCTGCTGCCATAAGAATACCTGAAAGTACAGAATTGGCTTTGGAATTCAGTAATGTGTAGAGGCTGGAAGAGTTTGAGGTGCTTGATAGAAAAAAAACCTAAATTGCCTTGAAGAGATTGTCTATCAATATGGATGTTAAAGGCAATTCTGGTGAGGACTCAGAAAGAAGACAGAAGATCAAAGAAAGCTTTCTACCCCCTTAGAGAACACACGTATCATCGTCAACACAATGTTGTTAGAAATATGAATGTTAAAGGTGCCTCTGGTGAGGTCTCAGATGGAAATGAGGGTCATGTTTTTGGACCCTAGAGGGAAGGTGGTCTTTGTTGTATAAAGTCACAGAGAACTCGTTTGAATTATGTTTTGCTGTTGGGAGGACAGTAGAACCTGTGAGCAATGACCTTGGATATTCAACTGAGAAAATTTCCAAGCAAAGTGTAGAAGGTGCAGCCTGGTTTCTCCTTGCTAAACAAAAAAGGAATCAACATTTGATGATTTGGAAAATTCTCAGCTGCCCAGATAGCATGTTCTGGAAACAGGACCATGGCTGTGATTGGACACATGTTTGCTAAAGAGAGTTTGACTTCTGGATCCAATGGACCAGAAGTCAGGAAGAGGGATGTGATTACCTAGGCAGGATATCTGGAGAACCCTTGTGTCTCATAGAGTGCATCTTCTTGACACCTGTGGAAGACTAACAAGAATTTGGAGGACTTATACTAGTATCAAAACTGCCGGCCTGAGAAGACCTAAATAGACATTTCTCCAAAGAAGATATAGAGATTGCCAACAAACACATGAAAGGATGCTCAGCATCACTAATTAGAGAAATGCAAATCAAAACTACAATGAGGTATCACCTCACACCAGTCAGAATGGCCATCGTCCAAAAATCTACAAACAATAAATGCTGGAGAGGGTGTGGAGAAAAGGGAACCCTCCTGCACTGTTGGTGGGAATGTAAGTTGATACAGCCACTATGGAGAACAGTATGGAGGTTCCTTAAAAAACTATAAATAGAACTACCATACGACCCAGCAATCCCACTACCGGGCATATACCCTGAGAAAACCATAATTCAAAAAGAGTCATGTGCCACAATGTTCATTGCAGCTCTATTTACAATAGCCAGGACATGGAAGCAACCTAAGTGTCCATCGACAGATGAATGGATAAAGAAGATGTTGCATATATATATATAATGGAATATTACTCAGCCATAAAAAGAAACAAAATTGAGTTATTTGTGGTGAGGTGGATGGACCTAGAGTCTGTCATACAGAGTGAAGTAAGTCAGAAGGAGAAAAACAAATACTGTATGCTAACACATACATGGAATCTAAAAAAAAAAAAAAAGTTTCTGAAGAACCTAGGGGAAGGACAGGTATAAAGTCGCAGACGTAGAGAATGGACTTGAGGACACAGGGAGCGGGAAAGATAAGCTGGGATGAAGTGAGAGAGTGGCATGGACATATATACACTACCAAATATAAAACAGGTAGCTAGTGGGAAGCAGCCGCATAGCACAGGGAGATCAACTCTGTGCTTTGTGTCCACCTAGAGGGGTGGGATAGGGAGGATGGGAGGGAGACGCAAGAGGGAGGAGATATGGGGATATATGTATATGTATAGCTGATTCACGTTGTTATAAAGCAGAAGCTAACACACCATTGTAAAGCAATTATACTCCAATAAAGATTAAAAAAAACCACAAAAACCTGCTGGCCTGGATTGCAAGGGACAGAGATGGGGTAAAATGGAGGAAGAATGACTCTGAGGGCAGAGATGTGGATGCAGAGGACTGGACCAACAGGAAGTCCTTGGGCAGAGAGATTGGAGCTGCTGACCCAGTGGGCCAAGAGGATGGGCCCAGAGTGCATGGCTGTCATTGGGAGAAATGAGTGTCCAACCATAGAGGGTTGCTGAAAGGCCTTGAAGTCTAATGGAATATGTTTCCTGGGCTTTTGACTTGCTTGGGACCCATGACTCCTCTTTTCCGTCCAGTTTCTCTCTTTTGGAATAGGAATATCTATCTTTGCTTGTCCTACCATTGTATTTTGGAAGCAGATAACTTGTTTTCTAGGTTTTGCAAGTCCATAGATAAAGAAGAATTTTGCCCCAGTATGGATCATACCCAGAGTCTCGCCTATACCTGATTTAGATGATTTAGAAGGTGAGATTTGGGACTTTTTGAGTTGATCATATTTAGATGAGATTTGGGACTCAGAGTTGATGCTGGAATGGGATAAGATTTTCAGGGATGTTGAGATGGGGTGAATGTATTTTGAATACAGGAAGGACATGAATTTTGGGGGTCACGGCAGACTCATCAGTTGAACTGTGTCCTACAAAAAGATATGTTGAAGTTCTAAATGCAGTACCCCAGAATGTGACCTTATTTGGAAATTGGGTCATTGCACATTAATTAGATAAGACAAGGTCATGCTGGAGTAGGGTGGATCCTCAATATAAAATAGCTCATGTCCTTATGAGAAGAGGGACATTTGGATACGACATGCCCAGAGGGAAGATACAGGAAGAAGATACAGGAAGATACAGGAAGAAAATGGTTACGTTAATACAGAGGCAGAGATTGGAGTGATGCATCTACAAGCCAGGGAATGCCAAGGATAGCTGAGAATTGCTAGATGCTAGAGAGAGGCAAGAAAGGATTCTCCCCAGAACCAGAGAGAACATGGTCCTACCAACACTTTGATTTTGAACTTCTAGCCTCCAGAACTGTAAGAGAATAAATTTCTGTTGTTTTCAGCCACCAAGTTTGTGGTACTTTATTACGGCAGCTATAGGAAAGTAATATACATACTTTGTGTGTATATCAAACACACAGATAGATTGAAAGTAGAAGAATGGTAAAAACATATACCATGCAAACAACTGAAAATGAACTGGGGTGGTTAATACTAATGTCAGACAAAAAAGACTTTAATACAAAAATTATTACTGGGGACAATTTGATAATTAACAGTTTGATAAATCAAGGGCATTTGATAACGCTAGAGTCAATCCATCAAGAAGACATAAAAATTGTAAAATTATATGCACCTAACAACACAGCCACCAAAACTATGATGCAGAGTTCGCAGACTAACTATCAGTTGTGAATGTAGACACAGATATCCTCAACAAAATACTAGCAAACTGACTCCAGTAGCATACGAAAACAACTGTAACCCAGTAGAGCTATATACAGGAATGTTCACAGTACTGCTAATTGTGATAGGTAAGTATGGATAACAACCTAAATATCCATCAAGAGGTCAGTGGATAAACTCTGTGGTGTATCTGTTCAATAATAGTACTTAGCAATAAAAAACAATGAATTGATGACACGTGCTGCAATGTGAATGAATATCACAATAATTATGATGAATGAAAGAAAACATATAAAAAGGAAACATATTTATGATTCCATTTATATAACATTCTACATAATATAAGTATTCAAATGATGGAAAATAAATCAGTGGTTGCCTGGAGACAGTGGTGGAGGAATGGGAGGGGAAAGCTACAAAGTAGCAAGAGGAACTTTTTGGGGTGATGGATATATTCTTCATCTTGATTGAGGCAGTATTTTTATGGATGTGTACATGTGCCAACATATATCAAGTTGTATACCTTAAATATATTTGGTGTATTTTATTCCAATTACATTCAGTAAAGCTCTTTAGGAAAGGAAAATACAGTGAAAGAATGAAGGAATATGAGGTCTTACTTCTCAAATAAAAAGAGCACACACTTGTTTTGAATTTAAGTATTCTTGCTTGAAGTCTTTCTTGACATCACACCTTAGCTTGAGGACCACAGTGTTCCATGCTTTATAGTGAGGTAGGTACCCATTGCTGAGCAAGTAATTCTACCTAGTCTCTCCTCCACTTGTAATTTTTCATTATCTTTAACTGGATGCAAATTGACCAGCATTAATTATTAGCTGTCTCTAATTAAACACGGGAACTGTAGACGTTATTATAAATATTGGAAGGATCAAGAAATACTTTCCTGTACAGGCTCATGGCTTATTCCTCAGTCTCATTAAATTGTAATGTGTGAGGGTCCCTACTTGTACCAATGGCAGGAGAGTGGTGGTTAGAAATAAGCTACAAGTAAGGTGTGAGGTCAGCAACTTCTAAAAGAGGGAGAAGTATTCCTATGTTTCAAGCACTTTTCCACTTTAAATTTTGTTTTCAAAGTTCTTAACTTATTAATTAGTTCAAAATTGCATGAACTAATGAAATACAGGTCAAAAGAATAGTTAAGGCCTTCTAAAAAAAACTTGGTTTCTATAGTAAAATGAAAACGATAGATTGAAGATTTAATGGAGGTTTTCTAGAAAAAATGCCTCAAATTTCATGGCTTTGGGGATGTAGTGGGGAGTACCTGGTTGATGGAGTAAGGTTTGGTGCTCTAGGAGCATAATTAACCATAAATATCTTTCTGATCTAATTAAAAATTTTACTTTTTAGATTGCCCTGTGATTACTGAGTCACTGATTTAGAGTTCTTTACAAAGTCTTTTTGTGAACAATATTAAAAGAGAAAGGGAAACTTTTTTTGTTACTAATCCAAATAAATAGCAGTTATGGTATTACTGTGTTTAATATATAAAACATTTATCTATAGGCTCTAAGGTAATGACTTTTAACTAAGATTACAACCTCCCACTATTTTAAATTTATTTGACATCTTTTTTGAAACTTGTATTTTAATTTGCACTTATTTTTATTTGTGCCAGCCTGCAGTAAGTGTTTCTGTATGGAACATTTTGTATACAGATTAATATTTTTAAAGTTTATGGATAGTGATTGGCTTATTTATAAACTGTTTCCTGTGAACACCGCTTAATAAGAGTTCTTCCAGCCAAGATCCTTCAGCAACGTCTTCCTTCTTCTTTATTGTGTAGCTGCTACCTAAGAGCAGTGTCTGGTTCTTACCACCAACTTTGGTCCAAACTTTGTGTTGGGTAATAGCTGATGGAAAAGGGGGCGTTCACAGCCAGAGGAGAAGCTTCTTGGCTGCCGTCCTCTTCTCTGTCTTCCTCTTGTTGCATCTCTGCACCTTCTCTCTTCTGTCTCACATTATAGTTCTGTGGAGCCCGGGATCATGTCTGTGTCCATGAGGAGCTGCCCAGGGTAGCTAGGGAGGCGGGGCCAGTTAGCCCACCTGGCTGCCCCAGGTTCTGTTTTTCTGGGGAAAATGCCCTCTCCACCACCCTCCATGGCCCCTGAACAGACTCTCTTGAAGTTTCTTCCTTGGTTATTATTCTTCATGGAAACATCTGGGATGGACGTTGGTGGGCTTCTCCAGTTCCTCTTCTCCCTGAGAGCATTTACGGTCCAGGGGATTGTTTTGCAGTTTGAATAGGCACAGGTTTCTGAAAACTACACTTAGGATTATTTTGGTCATACAGTTTCCTCAAAAAACTTGGTAAGTCTCTGGTCTGTTTGTTTCTGGGCACTTCTGCATGTGAGTAACCATGGCCAAGGTTCTTCAGAAGATAATTTTCTAAGCCTGGAGACTGGTCTCTTACTTGTTGGCCCATTCTCTTTCCACCACTACTTACTGGTAGTGAAACAGCTGAAGCAAATGGCTGCCATGGAGGACCACCCACCTAGGAATGTACAAACACCCTGAGGTTCCCTTGCTTGTTTTATTTTTCATCTCAAACTACTTATTTTGTAGGTTGAATCAGGTGAGAGCCACTGAGTGACAAAAATGACTCCTAAATAAAGCTTATTTAAATAGCTCTGAAAAGAATTTTGTGACACTTTAATACATTTCCACAAAATTACCAAGAACATTTTTGCAACTTTATTAGCCATTTTAATGTACTAAAATTAAATAAAATCACCTGTTAGATATTCATTAATTAATATGGTAAACATATTTTTCAACTCAACATCTGGTTAATCATCTAAAAAGGTTTTGGGGGCCACTTCTGAGTATTGTAAGCATTCTAGGAAAATAAGTTTGGGTGCAATTTTGTATTCTGGGAAGTTTGGTTAATTCGTAAGAATGATCATGGTCCTTTCAGAAAACTCCAGCGTATATAATAGGATTTTCTGTAATATTTTATGCCACAAATATGAATGTTTTAAAAATAAGGAATTCTTATCAGGACATTTTACCTCTACTGTACAGAATAGCTTCCTGTATTTTCCAGGTGAATTGTCTGGGCATTTTGCCATCATATTACTTAATGAAGTAGGTGGATGTAAATATGTTATGGCTGCCCCCAAGAAACTGCGTGTTCAAACCTGCTAGAAATTATTTTAATAGCTAAAATCACTTGTGTCTTCCAAGAAAATACATTATTGATAAGCGTATCCGAGACCATGCCTGGCAGTATGTTTTAGAGATGGTGCGATTGCTAATCAGGGGAGATGGGGCTGGCATCTTGTAGAACATACACGAGATGACACTGGTGCTGGATTTTATTCTAAGGGAGCCCTGACCCTCAGACTACATCTAGTAGTAACAGTGAATCATTCTATTAACAAGAAGCATAATACAGGAGAACTGGTTGTCTTTTACTCCCTTATAAATAACTCTTAGAGTTATCTGAGCTAAGTCTAATTTGTTTTCACTTCTATGAAATTGGTACCTCGTCACATTTGTATATTAACTTATCAGTGTTGCACAGTCCAAGCCAGAGGGTGCCTAATGAATGCAATTCAGTGATTACGTTTGTATATTCACTGATGTTTGAGAGCAGCTCGGGCAGCTCGTGCAGATGTGTGGCTGACCTGGGACAGCAGCAGGACAAGGACTGGGTCATTACTGAATAGATGGTGGTTTCTGCTCTAGAAGGAACCATGGAGAAGACAGGTCAATTAGGACCTAATGAATTTTCTCTCACCATTTCTCAAGCATACAAATCGAGCAGTCTGCATCTTATTAATAAGAGATTTTTTAACCCCAAATGTTTAGGATCTTGACTGTAATTATCAGGGAAACTAATAACAATCCCACCTCTTTTCCTGTGTGTCTGAATGGCCTCCAGGGTCCTAGGCGAATTTCACTCTTTGCAATAATGGGGCTTCTTCTTAGAAAATGGCAATGATGGCAGAGCATTAAAGTCTGCCGAATTTTCTCAGTTTTTAATGAGAAGAAAGGTTATGATTTGATTTTCCTGTATTGAAACAAGAGTTTCTTCTGATACACCTCCTGCTCCTTGAACTGTTTAACCCCATAGCCCATCGGGTTGATGAATGATTGTCTCCCAGCTGATGAAGGAAATTAAGTATTATCAAGCTTAAACGTATTTACACTTCAAGAAAGATCAGGGATAAATGTCTCTTATTAACGACTTTTACATTTTCTTATAGTGCTCTGATATTTTTGGTCCTATGTCACATTACATTGTAATTGCAATAGCAATTGCATAGCAATAAAAATGTCTAGAAAAAATTATGATGTTTAGGGAAAATTATACAAAGTAAGGATTTAAATTGTTCTGTAGTAAGCCTGGAATTGGAGAGCCTTGGATTTCAGGAAAGCTCTCATGAAAAGGTCAGTTCATGAAATCCTTGAAAGAAGAACTGAAGGGCTGAGTTAAGGAGTTTTTCCATGTTCTAGAATGATTGCAGGATATGTGCATCTGTGGTAGACCTTCAGTGATTCTCAGGTAATAAGAAATTGCTCTGGAGTTTCTTCTTCTTACTTCTGATGGCTTAATTTTTCTTCCATGAGAATGATGTGAAAAGCGCTAGCTATTTTACAGAGATTCAGTACTGTATATGGAGGTTTCCTATTTCTGTTTGTAGCTATAGAATAGCCCATGTTTAGGATTCTCCGAGCAAACCAGCTAGTCAAACAAACAAACTAAAAACCATGCTTCAAAATATAGCCATGAATTTATTTCCCACCCTGTACCAGACACAATAATTATATTTGATCCTTATAACAATACTATGGGGAAGATATTATCTCTGTACTATGGATGAAGATAAAAAACCAAAGTGCAGAGATGTGTTTCAAAGCTGGCACAGTTAGAGCTAACACTCAACTATGTTCTTTTTCTATCATTTTGCACCACCTCTTACAAACTTCCCTCAACATAAAAGAAAAGAAAGTATCGTAACTTTCTCTGTCTCTTCACTGATGTTGTCTACATGGCCACTGAATAATATTGGCATAAATGTAGCTCTTTATCAAATCCATAGATTCACAATCATATCATATTAAGTGTATGTTTTTAAGCTGTCTGTTTGAAATTTGAGACCAATCTTTTCCTGCCTCACATCTGTATTTTCTTCTTTTCTCAAAAATAATGGGTTTGGCTTAAGTGTCCTTAAATACAAAGTTCAGTAATAGTTGTGAAACAATGTCAAACCAAAGAATGAAATAATGCCATTTGCGGCTACATGGATGGACCTATAGATTATCATACTAAGTGAAGTAAGTCAGACGGAGAAAGGCAAATATCATATGATATCGCTTGATATATGGAATCTTAAAAAAATGATACAAATGAACTTATTTAAGAAACAGAAACAGACTCACAGATTTAAAAAACAAACTTATGATTACCAAAGGGGAAAGGTTGTGGGGGAGGGATAAATTGGGAGTTTGAGACTGACATATACACACTACTATATATAAAATTGATAACAAGCAGGGACCTACTGAATAGCACAGGGAACTCTACTCAGTATTCTGTAATAACCTATATGGGAAAAGAATCTGGAAAAGAATCGATATATGTATGTATATAACTGAATCACTTTGCTGTATAGCTGAAACTAACAAAACATTGTAAATTAACTATACTCCAGTATAAAAATTAAAAAAAAAAAACCCATCAAACTCTGTACCAAATCATGACAAAATGATCTTAAATGGAAGAAAACATAATTTTTAACTCTAAGAAAACTTTAATAGTGACTGTAATATAATATCACCAGAATCTTCTATATTTTTATACAGGTATGTGATATCTGATATTTAATAAAAATATTTTAGGTATACCAAGAGATTAAACCATATGATGAAAATCTAAAGCTAAACAAGAGAAATATCATATAGGTGAATCAGATATTGAAATGAGCAGAAAAATACTTTAAAACATATCTGGTAAATGTATTCAAGAAATAGAGAAAAAATAAACAAAATAGATGAGACAATGGATAATTTCACCAGAAAATTGGAATCTGGTAAAAAGTAATAAGTAAAAATTTTAAAGATGAAAAGATCCAATAACTGAAACCAGCAACTACTTAACCTGACTGTACGTGCAGTAGATGGAAGAAGAGTGAATTGGAAGAGAGATCAAATAGAAAAAATCCAAACTGAATTCCAGAGTGACAATAGATTTGAAAACAGAGGAAATGCAAAAGTGATGTGTGGGACACAATCATCATGCTCATCATATGTAATAGGAGTTGGAGGGGGAGAGAGGGTGTGAAAGTAGCAATAAATTGAAGGAATAATAGCTGAGAATATTCCAAAATCAATGAAAGACAACAACCTACAGATTCAAGTAACTATGTGAATGCCAATGAAGATGAAGTCAAAGAGAATTACACACCTTATGTGAACATGTTGGAAAGCAAAGACAGAGGGAAAACTTAGAAGCAGCATGGACTGGATTGGGAGATGGGTGGACATAATGTCTTCAAAGGAGCAACAGTAAACAAAAAAAAGGCTGAAAATGGACTTTTCAATAAAAATGATAAAAACCCAGAGGATAATGAGTAATGTCTTTAAATTTCTTGGGAGCATGGAGTTACCATCCTTGAATTCCACAACTAGAGTGAACTTCCTTCAAGAACAGAAGCCTAAATAGAGACATTTTTAGAAAATCAAAAAATCAGAGAATTTTGTTACCAACTGGCATGAATGCAAATAAATGTTAAGAGGTTTAAAGAAAATGATTCCTGATGAAAAATCAGTAAATGCAGAAAGGGTGAAGAACATAGAAATGGTAAACATCCAGTAAATATTGATGAACAGTGATTGTTAAAAACGACAATAATATCTCGTGGGATTTAATATATATGACAATGTAACAAAAGGTGGAATTAGGGCAGAGTTAAAATCCTCTAAAGTTTAAGAAATATTAGTAAAATGTTAAAGATAATCATTTGCTTTCTACTGTAAAAAGTCAAGGATGTGTGTTGTAAATGTCCTGGATAAAGCAACAGGATACAAATGAATAATAATTCAATAGAGCTAATATGGAAAAACCAAAAATATGCATTACATCCAAAAGAAATTTGAAAAGAAAAAAGAACATAAAAAAGGTGTTTTTATTAGTCAGGGTTCTCCAGAGAAACAGAACCAAGAGGTTATATATAATGAGATTTATTATAAGAAATTGGCTTACATGTTATGGAGCTGAGAAGTCCCACCATCTAACATCTGCAAGCTGGAGACCCAGGAAAGGTGGGCATGTAAATTCCAGTCCAAGTTCGAAGGCCTGAGAACAAGGAACACCAGCAGTGTGAATCCCAGCCCAAGGGCAGGAGAAGACCAACGTCTCAGCTCAATAGTCTGGCAGAGAGAGAATTCAAACCTTCTTTTTTTGTTTTGTTTTTTGTTTTGTTTTGTTCTATTCAGGTTCTCAATGGACTGAATGATGGATGACCATCCACAGGGCAGAGGACAGTCTGGTTTACTAAGTCCACCTATTCAAATGCTAATCTCTTCCACAAACACCCTCACAGACACACCCAGAAATAACGTTTAACCAGATATCTGGGCATCCTGTAACCCAGTCAAGTTGACACATAAAATTAACCAAATTAACCTTCACAGTGTATCAAATTAAAAACAGATAGCCATAAGGTGTATATGGTCACAAGTATGTCAGTAATTATAGAAAATGAAAATGTTCTAAAATTCTCCAAGTGAAAGCCTCATTTCCAGGCTGAATATAAGATCAAAGCCCTACTGTATGCTGCTTAAAAGAGACATGACTCAAGTATTCATTGGGTGTTCAGGTAGACCTCCTTGAGAGGTGAGATGTGAGAAAAGACTAGTCGTTCTGAGTGAGCAGACATCAGGAGGAAGAGCATTTGGGCGGGAGGAACAGTTAGAGCCCTGGTTCCAAGGGAGGGCTTGTTTGGTTTGGTGAAGGACAGAGAAGAGGCCAGGGTGGGTGAAGTGGAGGAGGGAGGAGGAGACTGATTGTAGGGTCAGTCAGAGAAGTAGGGAGAGTCAGATCCTACAGAGCCTTCTTGGCCATGGTAGGACTTTGGGTTTTACTCTAAGTTAAGTAGGGAATAATTCTGGAATTTTGAATAGGGAAGTGACGTGATCCAACTTAAACTTTGAAAATATCATGCTGGCTGCCATCTTGGGAAGTGACAGCAAGGAGATGTCAGGGAACTATTGCCACCATCCAATGGGATGTGATGGTGGCTTGGACCAGGACGGTGGCAACGAAGTTACTGAGAAGTCGCTGGACTTTGGATGTAGTTGAATCTCCAATAAACTGTAGTCAGAGGGCTGTACCTCCCTGCCATTGGCTAGAAAATTCCCCTAAATAATCAAACTGATTTAGGAGACCTTACAGCAGAGACAAGATAAAACGTTGTAGAGGTGAAGTTTAGCTTCAGAGCTGATGTGATGATTGTGTTAGTGGACAAAAAAGATCAGTTGTGGGAAGGGAAGAATTGGAGAGTCAGCAAGGCAGGAGGCAAAAGTGTCCACACGTGATAACAGTGGCTGTACTTCTGTCAGATTTGCTCATCTTCCTCTTTGAAGTTAGGGGTTGCTATAAGGGGCCTAGCGCTCAAAAAGCTAACATTTTCAAGGGTGAATGCATTATGGGTGCAAGCATTTTGAAAAAAGGGGGGAAACCAAGGAATATGTCACTTTTCTCCCAAACTAATAGACTTGTAAATAAATATTAGTTCCCTTCCTCTCTGCCATATATCTTAGCAACACACTGAGTGACTGTTTAAACATGCTCTGTTAAAATTAATACTGTACAATGAGTGATGATCGATGATAAATGGGAAAAGAATACTTAACAAACACATAAATTACTCTTTCTTCCCTGTGTGCGTCTGTAATAGAAGATAATTCCTTGTATCATCTATAACAGGCTTCCATTTTTTGGAAAGCAATAATTCATTCTTATTTTTCCCTTGTAAAAATGAGTAAACTATTGTTATGAGCATCAATTAGTTAATCCAATAGGGACAATTCAGTGACACCGCGAAGACTAATGGTCCTGTGACTTCTTAAGAAAAGATGTATTTTGGAGATTAACCAAGATGGCGGAGTAGAAGGACGTGCTCTCACTCCCTCTTGCGAGAGCACCAGAATCACCACTGGCTGCTGGACAATCATTGACAGGAAGACCCTGGACTTCACCAAGGAGGATACCCCGCGTCCAAGGACAGAGGAGAAGCCACAGTGAGACGGTAGGAGGGGCGCAATCAGAGTAAAATCAAATCCCATAACTGCTGGGTGGGTGACTCACAGACTGGCGAACACTTATACCACAGAATTCCACCCACTGGAGTGAAGGTTCTGAGCCCCACGTCAGGCTTCCCAACCTGGGGGTCCGGCAACGGGAGGAGGAATTCCTAGAGAATCAGACTTTGAAGCCTAGAGGGAATTGATTGCAGGACTTTGACAGGACTGGGGGAAACAGAGACCCCACTCTTGGAGGGCACACACAAAGTAATGTGTGCATCGGGACCCAGGGGAAGGAGCAGTGACCCTGGGGGAGACTGAACCGGACCTACCTGCTGGTGTTGGGGGGTCTCCTGCAGAGGCGAGTGGTGGCTCTGTTTCACCGTGGGGATAAGGACACTGACAGCAGAGGCTCTGGGAAGTTCTCCTTGGCGTGAGCCCTCCCAGAGTCTGCCATTGACCCCACCAAAGAGCACCGGTAGGCTCCAGTGTTGGGTTGCCTCAGGCAAAACAACCAACAGGGAGGGAACCCAGCCCCACCCATCAACAGTCAAGTGGATTAAGGTTTTACTGAGCTCTGACCGCCACAGCAACAGGGAGGGAACCCAGCCCCACCCATCAACAGTCAAGTGGATTAAGGTTTTACTGAGCTCTGACCGCCACAGCAACAGTCAGCTCTACCCACCACCAGAGCCTCCCATCAAGCCTCTTAGATAGCCTCAACCACCAGAGGGCAGACAACAGAAGCAAGAAAAACTACGATCCTGCAGCCTGTGGACCAAAAACCACAGTTACAGAAAGATAGAGAAGATGAAAAGGCAGAGGGCTATGCACCAGAGGAAGGAACAAGAAAAAACCCCAGAAAAACAACTAAATGAAGTGGAGATAGGCAACCTTCCAGAAAAAGAATTCAGAATAATGATAGTGAAGATGATCCAGGACCTCGGAATAAGAATGGAGGCAAAGATTGAGAAGATGCAAGAAATGATTAACAAAGACCTAGAAGAATTAAAGAACAAACAAACAGAGACCACCAATACAATAACTGAAATGAAAACTACACTAGAAGGAATCAATAGCAGAATAACTGAGGCAGAAGAACGGATAAGTGACCTGGAAGACAGAATGGTGGAATTCACTGCTGCAGAACAGACTAAAGAAAAAAGAATGAAAAGAAATGAAGACAGCCTAAGAGACCTCTGGGACAACATTAAACGCAACAACATTCGCATTATAGGGGTCCCAGAAGGAGAAGAGAGAGAGAAAGGACCAGAGAAAATATTTGAAGAGATTATAGTCGAAAACTTCCCTAACATGGGAAAGGAAATAGCCACCCAAGTCCAGGAAGCGCAGAGAGTCCCATACAGAATAAACCCAAGGAGAAACACGCCGAGACACATAGTAATCAAAGTGGCAAAAATTAAAGACAAAGAAAAATGATTGAAAGCAGCAAGGGAAAAACGACAAATAACATACAAGGGAACTCCCATAAGGTTAACAGCTGATTTCTCAGCAGAAACTCTGCAAGCCAGAAGGGAGTGGCATGATATACTTAAAGTGATGAAAGGGAAGAACCTACAACCAAGATTACTCTACCCGGCAAGGATCTCATTTAGATTTGATGGAGAAATCAAAAGCTTTGCAGACAAGCAAAAGCTAAGAGAATTCAGCACCACCAAACCAGCTCTACAACAAATGCTAAAGGAACTTCTCTAAGTGGGAAACACAAGAGAAGAAAAGGACCTACAAAGACAAACCCAAAACAATTAAGAAAATGGTCATAGGAACATACATATCGGTAATTACTTTAAACGTGAATGGATTAAATGCCCCAACCAAAAGACATAGACTGGCTGAATGGATACAAAAACAAGACCCATATATATGCTGTCTACAAGAGACCCACTTTAGACCTAGGGACACATACAGACTGAAAGTGAGGGGATGGAAAAAGATATTCCATGCAAATGGAAATCAAAAGAAAGCTGGAGTAGCTATACTCATATCAGATAAAATAGACTTTAAAATAAAGAATGTTACAAGAGACAAGGAAGGACACTACATAATGATCCAGGGATCAATCCAAGAAGAAGATATAACAATTATAAATATATATGCACCCAACATAGGAGCACCTCAATACATAAGGCAACTGCTAACAGCTATAAAAGAGGAAATCGACAGTAACACAATAATAGTGGGGGACTTTAACACCTCACTTACACCAATGGACAGATCATCCAAAATGAAAATAAATAAGGAAACAGAAGCTTTAAATGACACAATAGACCAGATAGATTTAATTGATATATATAGGACATTCCATCCAAAAACAGCAGATTACACGTTCTTCTCAAGTGCGCACGGAACATTCTCCAGGATAGATCACATCTTGGGTCACAAATCAAGCCTCAGTAAATTTAAGAAAATTGAAATCATATCAAGCATCTTTTCTGACCACAACGCTATGAGATTAGAAATGAATTACAGGGAAAAAAACGTAAAAAGGACAAACACATGGAGGCTAAACAATACGTTACTAAATAACCAAGAGATCACTGAAGAAATCAAAGAGGAAATCAAAAAATACCTAGAGACAAATGACAATGAAAACACGACGACCCAAAACCTATGGGATGCAGCAAAAGCGGTTCTAAGAGGGAAGTTTATAGCTATACAAGCCTACCTAAAGAAACAAGAAAAATCTCAAGTAAACAATCTAACCTTACACCTAAAGAAACTAGAGAAAGAAGAACAAACAAAACCCAAAGTTAGCAGAAGGAAAGAAATCATAAAGATCAGAGCAGAAATAAATGAAATAGAAACAAAGAAAACAATAGCAAAGATCAATAAAACTAAAAGTTGGTTCTCTGAGAAGATAAACAAATTGATAAGCCATTAGCCAGACTCATCAAGAAAAAGAGGGAGAGGACTCAAATCAATAAAATCAGAAATGAAAAAGGAGAAGTTACAACAGACACCACAGAAATACAAAGCATCCTAAGAGACTACTACAAGCAACTTTATGCCAATAAAATGGACAACCTGGAAGAAATGGACAAATTCTTAGAAAGGTATAACCTTCCCAGACTGAATCAGGAAGAAACAGAAAATATGAACAGACCAATCACAAGTAATGAAATTGAAACTGTGATTAAAAATCTTCCAACAAACAAAAGTCCAGGACCAGATGGCTTCACAGGTGAATTCTATCAAACATTTAGAGAAGAGCTAACACCCATCCTTCTCAAACTCTTCCAAAAAATTGCAGAGGAAGGAACACTCCCAAACTCATTCTATGAGGCCACCATCACCCTGATACCAAAACCAGACAAAGACACTACAAAAAAAGAAAATTACAGACCAATATCACTGATGAATATAGATGCAAAAATCCTCAACAAAATACTAGCAAACAGAATCCAGCAACACATTAAAA
The DNA here is from genome assembly GCF_009873245.2 of Balaenoptera musculus. Lineage (NCBI taxonomy): Eukaryota > Metazoa > Chordata > Mammalia > Artiodactyla > Balaenopteridae > Balaenoptera > Balaenoptera musculus. The sequence continues at coordinate 3,220,880 of NC_045790.1, forward strand.
GAATCATACACCACGATCAAGTGGGATTTATCCCAGGGATGCAAGGATTCTTCAATATACGCAAATCAATCAATGTGATACACCATATTAACAAATTGAAGAATAAAAACCATATGATCATCTCAATAGATGCAGAAAAAGCTTTTGACAAAATTCAACACCCATTTCTGATAAAAACTCTCCAGAAAGTGGGCATAGAGGGAACCTACCTCAACATAATAAAGGCCATATATGACAAACCCACAGCAAACATCATTCTCAATGGTGAAAAACTGAAAGCATTTCCTCTAAGATCAGGAACGAGACAAGGATGTCCACTCTCACCACTATTATTCAACATAGTTCTGGAAGTCCTAGCCATGGCAATCAGAGAAGAAAAAGAAATAAAAGGAATACAAATTGGAAAAGAAGAAGTAAAACTGTCACTGTTTGCAGATGACATGATACTATACATAGAGAATCCTAAAACTGCCACCAGAAAACTGCTAGAGCTGATTAATGAATATGGTAAAGTTGCAGGATACAAAATTAATGCACAGAAATCTCTTGCATTCCTATACACTAATGATGAAAAATCTGAAAGAGAAATTATGGAAACACTCCCATTTACCATTGCAACAAAAAGAATAAAATACCTAGGAATAAACCTACCTAGGGAGACGAAAGACCTGTATGCAGAAAACTATAAGACACTGATGAAAGAAATTAAAGATGATACCAACAGATGGAGAGATATACCATGTTCTTGGATTGGAAGAATCAACATTGTGAAAATGAGTATACTACCCAAAGCAATCTACAGATTCAATGCAATCCCTATCAAATTACCAATGGCATTTTTTACGGAGCTAGAACAAATCATCTTAAAATTTGTATGGAGACACAAAAGACCCCGAATAGCCAAAGCAGTCTTGAGGGAAAAAAATGGAGCTGGAGGAATCAGACTCCCTGACTTCAGACTATACTACAAAGCTACAGTAATCAAGACAGTATGGTACTGGCACAAAAACAGAAACATAGATCAATGGAACAAGATAGAAAGCCCAGAGATTAACCCACGCACCTATGGTCAACTAATCTATGACAAAGGAGGCAAAGATATACAATGGAGAAAAGACAGTCTCTTCAATAAGTGGTGCTGGGAAAACTGGACAGCTACATGTAAAAGAATGAAATTAGAATACTCCCTAACACCATACACAAAAATAAACTCAAAATGGATTAGAGACCTAAATATAAGACTGGACACTATAAAACTCTTAGAGGAAAACATAGGAAGAACACTCTTTGACATAAATCACAGCAAGATCTTTTTTGATCCACCTCCTAGAGTAATGGAAATAAAAACAAAAATAAACAAATGGGACCTAATGAAACTTCAAAGCTTTTGCACAGCAAAGGAAACCATAAACAAGACGAAAAGACAACCCTCAGAATGGGAGAAAATATTTGCAAATGAATCAACGGACAAAGGATTAATCTCCAAAATATATAAACAGCTCATTCAGCTCAATATCAAAGAAACAAACACCCCAATCCAAAAATGGGCAGAAGACCTAAATAGACATTTCTCCAAAGAAGACATACAGATGGCCACGAAGCACATGAAAAGATGCTCAACATCACTAATTATTAGAGAAATGCAAATCAAAACTACAATGAGGTATCACCTCACTCCTGTTAGAATGGGCATCATCAGAAAATCTACAAACAACAAATGCTGGAGAGGGTGTGGAGAAAAGGGAACCCTCTTGCACTGTTGGTGGGAATGTAAATTGATACAGCCACTATGGAGAACAGTATGGAGGTTCCTTAAAAAACTAAAAATAGAATTACCATATGACCCAGCAATCCCACTACTGGGCATATACCCAGAGAAAACCGTAATTCAAAAAGACACATGCACCCGAATGTTCATTGCAGCACTATTTACAATAGCCAGGTCATGGAAGCAACCTAAATGCCCATCAACAGACGAATGGATAAAGAAGTTGTGGTACATATATACAATGGAATATTACTCAGCCATAAAAAGGAACGAAATTGAGTCATTTGTTGAGACATGGATGGATCTAGAGACTGTCATACAGAGTGAAGTAAGTCAGAAAGAGAAAAACAAATATCGTATATTAATGCATGTATGCGGAACCTAGAAAAATGGTACAGATGAGCCAGTTTGCAGGGCAGAAGTTGAGACACAAATGTAGAGAATGGTCATATGGACACCAAGGGGGGAAAACTGCGGTGAGGTGGGGATGGTGGTGTGCTGGATTGGGCAATTGGGATTGACATGTATACACTGATGTGTATGAAACTGATGCCTAATAAGAACCTGCAGTATAAAAAAACAAACAAAACAACTAATACTAAACTTTCATTGGGTTATTTGTATGGAAATATGTTAATATAAATGTTTCAGACATTACATGAAATTTCTAAAAATCTTATATTTGTATTTGTATGGAAATATGTATGGAAATATGTTAATATAAATGTTTCAGACATTACATGAAATTTCTAAAAATCTTATATTTGTATTTGTATGGAAATATGTATGGAAATATGTTAATATAAATGTTTCAGACATTACATGAAATTTCTAAAAATCTTATATGTTCTGGTATAATGTTATAAGTAATAATCCTAGTTATTACTTTAAAATGTATATCTCAGAAATAACTAATTTTCTTGTCAACTGCATTATTATGAACTTTCATCAAATCTTTAACCGTGGTCATTTTTAAGTCTTTTGTCATTTACAGACAGTTCTGGGTGTACTCTGATGATTTTGCAAATATGTTCCTATAAAAGGGTTTCATCTTCAAGAAATTCATGGAAAAGACTCTGACAAGTACAGGTTTCTGGTAACTGACTGTACTGCTGAACTGAATGAATAAGCATTTTCAGAACTCTAATGAAAAACTGATGAACTCATAAAAGTGCTAACAAAAGATCAAGATGAAAAAAAAAATTAATTACATGGGACTGAGTGAACTGATGAGGATGAGTATAATTTTTGTGACTTTCTGTCTGAATTTAAAAAAAAAAAAATCCCACAAGGACTCAGAGGCAAAGAATATACAAATCAATTTTCACTGCAAAGTAAAGGAGCTGTTACAGTGGAGGATTACTGGACTGAATGTCAATATTATGACATAGTATGAGTGTGTTTCATGTTTGGTAATTGCAATCATTGTTGCTTTTGTTGTGGTCATCCATGTACAATGCTTGGTGTCAGTCTATTTATGTCTTGTAAAAATAAAATACAGTGTGTGTGTGTGTGAAAAAAAAAAAAAAAAAAAGAAAAGATGTATTTTAAAGTCTTACTGATAGAATTGCTCTCAGCCTCTTGCCAGGTAATGTGAATATCTACTGTAGGACATTCTTCTGCATTAGCAAGGGATTGGGGTTATGCCTTTACACTAATAGATGGAAGTATACCCTCAGGGTCCCCTAAGTAATTTGCTTTATACAAGTCTACTACTCAATTATAAAATATTGATTGTTGCTGAATTTGGAAACCAGATCTTGTTTTAGGAATCTTAGATAAACAGTATGAAAGAGAGACAGGGCTGCTAGCTCTTGGTATCCAAGAGACTTTGCACAAGGACAGAAACATAGTTACACTTAATACATCTTCATGAATTCAGAATGCAGAGTGCTTATCACTTCGTCAAAATGCAGAAAACTTTTTCTTTTTCCTGCATGTGCTTAGGGAAGATCATGGATTATGAGGTTAGAAACAAAAGCACTTTGAGATGGAAAAATCCTGGTTCTTTCCTAGGTAACCATGAAGATTAATATTTTATAAAATTACCAAGACTGGAGCAATGATTGTAATACTACTCATGTTATTAAACATTAAGAGAAAATCAAAACTTTGCATAAAAACATTTTAAAAATGAATTCTCTCTGTTAAGTAAAAATAGTAGACAATTTACTAAATGGTGAGGATTTTCGGAGAAGGAAATAGGATCCTCTTTCTATGGTAAGACTATATTATTTAATGAAGCAAATCCTACTGTTCTAAGAATGAGATGATTTTTACGTGGCCAGCTCCTTCCTAACAATTATGATTAAAAAATCGTTTCTTTCTTTAGAAAACAAATCTAAAATAAAGAAACTCATAGTAATGAACTTATAAAAATTGCTTTTGTTAATTAACATCAGGTGCATAGTGCTGAGAAAACTGTCTCTAAAATCACAGATGATTTCAAACTTTGCTGTTTGAAATTGTAGTTGGGAGAATGGAACATATTACTTTTCTCTGAAGGATCAGAGCCACGAGGGTCACTGTGACACAGAAAGCAGCTCTATTTCCAGAACAGGTACAGAGCTTCAGATAAGGGTTTTTTGAACACAATATTCCACCAATTTATCTTCACTTTGTATTTCCCAAGGACATAAGACCCTGAGTTCTCTCCTAGCACTCGTGGTAGTCAGATTATGATGTGCCTAAAAAATCTGAAAGAATATCCTCATTTTAAATCAACTGTACTCTAATAAAAGTTTTTAAAAAATATTTGAAGCGAAAAATAAATATCCTAACAGCATATGGCCAAAGTTACATAAACCATACTTTCCAAGGCCACACCGTGGTTGAAAAGTGACCGGCCATTTCTCATCATTCGACTCATTGCTTCTTCTCACCATGACTCCCTCAGCCCCACTTTATTCCTTCTGTGTCCTGAGCAAAGATGCTGAGATACACCCAACGCCTGCCCCTCATCACAGCACGAGCTAGCGCTCTATCTCCCCCATCGCGCTTGCGCATACCCTTTTCTAAGCCCCGCCCCTGCCCCGCCCCGCCCCCCCCCCCCAATTCCACCTCTGAGGCTCTGTGCTTCCCCTGCTCTCACTCTCCCTTGATGCAGCAACTTAATGTACAACAAACCCAACCGAATTTGACTGTAATATGTTCCTTGCAGTTCTTTTCTGTGCTAGTTTATTTTAACAACTTAGTTGTTGGGCTGAACCTAAATACATAGCAAAACCCACATTCTTTTCTGGGAAATAAACTCAACGATGGCAATCATTTTAACTTTCTTTAGCTCTTTACATAAACATCCGTGCAAGCCTTGGGGAAAAACAGCTAGATAGTTCTGTCCGGAATTGTAATTAGTATTGTAATTCTCAAGGGAATGTCTAGAAGATGTGCTTATAGGGTATTCGTGGTGAATATTTTTTAGAAGCACTGATGAATGTAGAATGGGTTAGAAGTGTGCAGAGAGTTTAACGTCTGGATTTTCTAAGAGGGGAACATAGCAAAGTATGTCTCAGAAGCAAACCTAGGGAACTAGATGTTGATTCTTGTGGGTGGGCAAGTGGGGGAGGCGTGTGATGAGTTGGTAGGTTTCTGAACATCTGCCAGGAAAGATAATCAGGGCCTGGACCTCCAAAGAATAGAGAATGGGATAGATGAATAAAGCAGTGAGTTGGTTATCAGGAAACACTGATCAGAACTAGGGAACAACATCAGCCCTGATATAGAGGCCAGTGTATCCTGGCATAGAGTGCTGGGGTGTCACTGGGGCTCCTCAGGCCCCTTTTAGGGCCACTGTTTGTCTGGAGAATGGATGGGTCTGATCTCCAGGTGAGGAAGCAGGGACCCTGCAGTCCTGTCGGGATGGACATCCTCTGCTTATGTTCTATGGGTGATAGAGCTGAGCTCGAGGCTCCTGTTTTCAGATACTGATGAATAAACTAGGGGAATTCTTAACAGAATTGAACACTTGAAATCTCAGTGAATAATGAAGGGAACATTATTCAAGCCACAGGTATTCACCTTCATTAGCTACATAATGAACAAATGAGGAAAACAAGATAATAGTGGATGATACTACTTCCTTGACTATTTCTTTCTCAGCATTACTGTGCCCCAATTTTGTGTGTGTTTTACCTTAGTTCTTCTGTAAATAGGGTGATTTAGAGCCCATAGTTAGCTGCTTTGACGACCCTATGCAGAAATGAGCACAGAAGCAAATGACTACAAAGGCTTCTAGAGTAAAATAAACATTTAAATGCTTTTTTGGTTTTTTGACCTTGATTTTTGTAATTCAGCCAGTGTTTACATGAGTCACACAGACTCCACCCGTCCTCTGTCAGTCCCCACACTTCTTTCATCTTTTGTTCCTTTGAGTCCTTCACTTTCTTCTCTTCCCAGCTTTCCTCTTAAGCACTGTTTGCTATTTTAAGATTAAAATTCCCAGATGCCTTTCCTCCAGGCAGAAATATCGTGGAAGGGAACACAAACTATTTTCAATTACAGCGGTGTAGTGTGAAAGTCTTAAAGAGAACAATATTTTCTATATTCCAACAGGGAAAGTTTTAACTCTATTTGATAGAAAGGTGCTGAAAAAACCACATTTCCTCAAGTTCTGTGACTTCTCAACCCGAATTGCCTTGTTCTGGTGGTAGGTAGCCTGCAGTCTCCACATATAAGGTGGATTGAGGGGGAAATGCAGACAAAAGCAAAAGACAAGAATAACAACTCACTCGGCAGATCCTCGATTACGTGCCTGCTGTGTGATGTCAAGACACTCTCCTGAGTTCTGGAGATAAAATGCTGAACTACAGTCCCTAGACGTGCTCTGTTTTAGTTGCATGGGAGAACAGATATTATTTAAATGGTCTTTGTGTGCTATTATAGGTGGCTGTGGTTGTACAACCGTGAGTTCTAGCTTGAGCAGGAAGAGGATCCTGGTAGCTTTCTGAATAAGTTACATTCAGGTTGAGATGATCTGGGTGTGAAACTAACACTTTCTGAGCTCTTAGTAAATGGCCCACATTGGGTGAGTACTTTATATGTATTGTGCGATCTAATTCCCTCAAAAGTCTAGAGCGGGAAGCAGCACAATGATCCCGTTTCTTCAGTAAGAAATTTGAGCATCACAGAGATTAAGTGGTTTACCCAAGACCACAGAACCCATTTGGGGCCAACTCAGGTTTCAAGTTCAAGTCCATCTCCCACCGTTGCCCTTCATGGCTTTATTTAATCTCCTCACACAATGAAGGCATTGTGTTTAATAACTCATGAGTACGATGGTTGATTTCTTCCTTCACAACAGTTTTGGTGGATACATTAATATAAATAACCTCCTGTATAAAACTCTAAGGCTCATGTTTATAGTAGAAATATAATATTTTTAAAAGGCAAAATGTACATCTTTGAAACAGCAGAATAAACACCTCTCCTGAGTTGCTCTTTGTCAGAACATGTCTCAATATGGAGTGAATGGAAACAGAACAAATGGAGCCTTAAAGTCCGGTGTCCTTGTCATAGTGGGGACCTGTCCGTACCCGGACAGTGGGGACATTGTGATCGTCCCAAGTCAGTGTCTGAGGCTGTGTCCAACCACTGCCAAAGCACCTGACACTCTAGTCAATGACACTGAAGATTTCTGTGATAGGAAGCAGCAAGCCCTTTGTTCACAATCACATATGCAGAACAACTAGCTTTATTGACTCAGCAAATCATAATGTTACTGCAGATGATGGGTCTTCCCTGCCACCCTCTGTGTTTTCCCTAGTCCCCTCCTGGTGACAAGTTGGCTGTGGTAATTCCCGGCTTCACACACAGACTAAGAGACAGCATAGGGGCTGTCTCTTCTTGTGTGACTGTTCTTATGACAAAGGAAATTGTTGACAGAAGCTGCCTGGTTGACTTTCCTTCATTTGTCAGAAGTGGGTCACACACGTGGCTAGTTCTGGCCTGTTTGCTCTGCTTCACAGGAGGATCTGACCTCTGTAGGCTGTCTCTAAGACCCTGGTTTCTCGCTGGGTGTGGTCACAGGGAACCACTAGTGGAGACTAAAGGCTGGGCAGGGGAGATGGGTGTTTCAGCTCCTCCCTCTCCCTGGTGCTGCGTGTCCAGCGGCTGCCTGGCTCTGTTGCTCCAACACCCACTGGACCCGTGGAAGTGAGTCCAGATTCTGCAGACACCCCACCCAGGCCACTGGGCTCTGGTTAAACTCCCATTCCCACTGTTTCTCCAGTTTAGGGGTGGCTGTGGCTTGGTTGCCTCCCCTCTCCCCCATTCCAGTTTCTCAGCTCTTCCATCACTTGTGGAAAAAATTCCCTGCATTGAATTTCCTTTTTTTTCCCCAAATATTTGCTGTGTTTATGTTTTCCCAGTTAAATCCTGAATGAGACACGTGCCTACCTCCAAACCAATTACTAGCAAGGTGAATGGGGTCTCCAGGATTAGATTAAACCATTGGGGGTTCACCTGGAGATGAGAACCTACCATATTTTCCACATTTTTCTTGGGTGTGGATAGCCTCCAGTGATGGTGTTTCTCTTTGCAAGGATGAGGGTAGGAGAATTGTGTTTTACAGATTATGGAGTTATTTTTTCATTTTCTTTCTAAGGTTCTGTGTATGTAATAGAGGGGGAAAAAAAACCCTATATTTGCCTGCCAGTAAACTGGTGTAAAAGTACACAAGAGATAATTATGGCAAAGTAAGGAGTGATTAAAAAAGGAATTCAAGAGTTTGTGCTTGGTTCCTGTGTAAGTTTGAGCTGCCATAACTAAATACCATAGACTGAGTGAGTGGCTTAAACAATGGAAATTTATTTTCACAGTTCTGGAGGCTGGAGTCCAAGATCAGGGTGCAGGCAGGTTGGTTTCTTGTGGGAGCTCATCTTGGCCTGCAGAGAGTCTCACATGTCCCTCCCTTAGTACCCATGTGTTTAGAGGGAGAGAGAACGTGAGCTCTGTGTGCCTCTTCTGACAAAGACACTAATCCTATTGGATCAGAGCCCCAGCCTTATCCCCCTCACTTAAACTTGCTCTTACCCTGATAGGCCCCATCTCTAAACACAGGTACGTTGGGGGTTAAGGCAGCAACATACGAATTTGGCCAGGGAGGGGGACACCATTCAGTCCATAGCAGTCCCAGATTGGTTTTGCCATATATGATGATGTGGCAATTTTCTTTGATCACATTGCATGTCAGCTTTCTGTCCTGAAGTAGGGAGTTGACACATTGGCATTGGGATGGAGGGAGCTACATAAGGGCGAAGTTGGGGAGCCTTTAGATTTTACTGACAGTGTTGATTAGATCTCATATACTGTGCTCTAGGAAAAAGATACCTTCTCTTCTTTGTCGTGGTTCTGTGTTGAAGGGTCTGCTAATAATGAGGGTGCTCTTCTCATATTCTTTTCCTTGCCTTGATTATCTGTTACTCCTGAATTATGCACTGATGCATTTTCAATGACGTGATTAGGACTGGCTTAAGATTTGAAATACAGGTGCTGAATATCCCATTCCCCAGGGTAAAGTTGGGGGAGGGACAGTGCGTTCCTGCTGCTTTTTCCTTTGCTGACTAAATCAAAACATGGATTTGAGACATTGAAGCTTCACATTAATTAGAAGAATTGACCACTCTTTCCCATGTGTTGTGAATATGATTCTAAGCCCTTATTCTGTGTTTTAGACCAAAGGATGGATAGAAAAGATCCAAAAGGGAGATTTAGAGACACTGATTTTTTATAAGTTAAGTTTTATTAGCAAGAGAACGAGAGATCTGAATAAATGGCCTAAATGATAAGAGGCCAAAAATAAAAGCTAACTGTGCAGAAAGCAACAGAATGTGATTTAGGACCAGGATATGCACGAGAAATTGGAAATCAGACTGTGTTAGTGGGACGCCGTTGCTGAGAATTTGCCAGAAGGATAGAGAGGGATTTAAAAGATGGAAAATCCAGTTTTAGAAGACACAAGGGCAAAATCATGAAGCACTCTCAGCCTCACACCCCAGGGAGAATAAAGAGGTTTATGTGCTGGGATGAGGTTAAGAATGATGCAGAGGAGAGGTGCAGTGAAGCAGCAAACTCACCTGACAGCAGGTGATCAAGGGCACACGCAGAGCTGTGGTCTAGGAGCAGGGCTTTGCATCTGAAACCAAGCCAAAGAATGAGACTTGTGCCTAAGGACAGAGGAGGGATTATGAACAGAATTGAAGAAACTCTAAAAATATAAAAATTGATTAATGAAGCTCGAATGTGGCCTAGATTCATAAGTTTGTATTTATTAGTTACTTACCATTCTGTACACTCTAATAATATGAGGTAGTTTTGGTGGATTTTTGACTGAGGATATAGAGCCAAAGGGAACTCGACTTCTTACTATCTTTCAAAACATAACCAAACCTCTGAGGTAGATATAATTAGAGCTCTCTAAAAGATGAGAAAATTGACAGAGAATTTATGGTACTCACCCCAAATCACATGATGAGAACTTCGTAAGGTTAGGATCGAATCCTGCGTTTCTAGGGGCCGCCCCCATTCCTTTTCCTAGTGACGAAGTGGCAGGAAGACACCTCACGTTGGCACCTGCATATCAATATATTTCTGTTGTTTCTGTCCAATGACAATGGGGCAGCTTCTTTCCTGGTGAATGAAATAAAAATGCGGAGAAGAGAAATCCCTCTAGTGGAGTTTACTATATGTAGAAATGTCTCTATGGTAACAATGCGGAAGGGACTCTGACAGCATCAACGCTTAAATCTTGTGGTAGGTTCACATTTCTCAAGTCATAGATCCTCCGTGTGCAAACAAACCCTAACTTCCTAGCTGTGGATTCCACCACAAGCTCCCATAGGGTCTGATGCCAGACGCCTTGGAGAAGCTGGGTGACACGGGTCCCATCAGTCTCCTCCCCGCTCCAGTAGGTGTTTCATCCCACCTGGTCCCTTGATGGGGACATCCCTCCATTGGCTTCAGCCGAGGCTGTCTTTCTGGTGGTACTTGGCTGCTTCTTCCCACTGTGGCAGGACTGAGTCTGACACACATCCCCCATCCTTCCTCTCTCTCTCTCTCTCTCTCCCTCCCTCTCTCCTAATTTCCTCATCTTTCTGGAGGCACAAGGAAGGTTTGGCTACCCTCTCATACCTTCCTAAGTGTCTAGAATTCTTGGTGGGGCAATCATATCAATCACCATCTGTGATCAATAAGCATCTACTTCTCTTGTTCCCTCCACTCTCTGATCATATGGGAACGTTCCAGGATTTCAGTGACGCTGGAAACCATTATCTTCTACTTTTGATTTCTCAAATTGAACTGAGGGCCTTTTCTTACCTCCACACCTATTAACTGGGGGCAGTGAAGGGCAGGGTGTTTGGTGCTAGTGGAGGATTCTGATCTAGCCTGATGCACCAGGCAGCTGGTGGAGGGAAGGAAGATACTTTATCATCAATTTTTAAAATGTTAAGGTCTCAGAATTTGATGCATTTGTTTTCAGGCTGAAGAATAACTATTTCCTTTTGGGGCAAAGCCAAGCTCATAAATGACACCCAAATCTAGGAGAATTACAGGGATTAAAAAAAACACAAGAGTTTCATCTCACTGTCATTATTTTAATTTCATTTTGAACAAAAAATCCACTTGTTGCGTATTTCACAGCACGCAGCTCTTCTGATCTACACATGTCTGGGTCAGTTTGAATTCTTTTCTCAGTGAATTACAGCCTAAAGCACTGAGTCGTTGGCCGTTATGGTACATCTTCGGGACATTTTTTTTCTTTTTTTCACTCTTGTCCAATGACCACTGCAATAAAATCTGAGACAGCTGTTAAAAATTAAGATGCAGCCCTCACTAAAGTAGATTAACTGAATCCAGGGCTGGGCCCAGGCATCTGCATGTTAACATCTACCCCCAGGGCATTCTTATGCTAATCAACTTTGAGAAACACTGATGCAGGATTCCATTAGGCTGAACTTTTTCATTTGTAAGGACGGTTCAAACAGGAACATGGCTAATTGAAGTTTTTTTTTTTAATGAGAGATTAGTATGTACTCATCTGAACAGGAAGCCTTAAAACATTTATTTATGTCCCACATATTTCTAAAGATAACTGTATGATACCAGGGGAAATTTAAGTTAATCAGAAAATCCCCTCGAACTCTATTACTCCAATGATGTTTTACAGAGATGAAATTTTGGTTTCTGAGAGTAAGTTGCAATAAAGTTGAGTCATGTTTTGGAAAAAAACTGTTGCTTATCTATGCTTTATAGAGGATCATCTTACACACACACACACACACACACACACACACACACACACACGACCTAATATACTCTTCCACTTCCTGTCCAGAAGAAAAACAGTGTGAGGATCCGAATCCTTATTTTCTGGTTTAATTTCATGCCTTTGTTCCTGGGAAGTGAGAGGCCCTGTCAGTTTCCTGGGCTGCCATGAAAATTAGCACAAGCTTGGTGATTTAAAACACAGGTATGGTGAATCTCACAGAGTTCTGGAAGCCAGAAGGCCAATCACGGTGTGGGCAGGGCCGCACTCTCTCTGAAAGCTCCTGGGGAGAACGCTTCCTGCTTCTTCTGCTTTCTCGTGGCTCCATCACTCCAATCTCTGCTTCTGTCTTCCCTGCCTTTCTGCTTTCCTGGTCTTTTCCTGACTTTTATAAGGATACTCATCACTGAACTTAAGGCTCCTACAGATCATGCAGCGTGATCTCATCTTGAGATCCTTAATTTATTCATCTGCAAAACCCCTCTTTCTGGATTTGTCCTTATTCACAGGCTCTGGGGTGAGGATGTGCCTATCCTTGGGGGCCATAATGGAACTCACTACGTGTGTTATGGCCACATTTCACTTTTTTTGCATTTGTGAATTTTCCCAGAGGGGCTGTGTGTACTGCTCATGCCCACTCCTGGCTGTGGCTAATTAGGAATGAATGCTCCCTGGGAGAGAGTAGGCAGCAGGAAAGGGGGATTAGATCACCCCATCTGCCCTCATAAGGGCCCACTTTAATCTTTTCCCTCAATCCTTTCAAGACCTGGTAGCAGGGGAATGGGAAGCTATTTCTTTAACTTAGAAAGTGAAGTAAACTTAGCTTTGTACCCGGGAGAGTAACTTTTGTTCAGTTGGTGGAAATTGTGACTTAGGTTTGTAAGTGATGGGAACCTTCTCACTTAATGAAGGCATTGCGGTGGAAACGACTCACCCGCCCGCCTGCAGGAGCCACTCTGCTGAGCCCTCAGACCGCCCAGCACATCATTAATTTTAATCACTTCTTAGTATTTAAGAATGAAAGGAGAAGGAGAACTAATTTAAAACATAGATGGTGTATCCTCTTCAGTAGAATTTAATTTAAAAGAAAAGTGTGAAATAGCCTTTAAGCAAAATGCCAGCCCAGGAGGAAAAGAGTAGAAATGTGGAAGAAATGGAGAAGAAGATCTCAAAGGTCGTTGATGGCTTTGGGTGTTCCTTCGCACCTGAGAAGCAGTTGTTAGTCTTTGCCACAGGATTGGTTAAAAATTGTTATGATCATAGAAGAATCCTAAAAAATCTTCAAGAATGGTATTGTTCACTATAAGTATATAGGGACAGGAGATGTAAGTTTTGAAGTTTAGCTTGGTTCCCAAAGGGCAGTGTTAAGGGTCTACAGTGAGTATGTGTAGAAGAAAAAGACTGGGTAGAGGAGAGACCTATATGCATAGGATTGTGACGTAAGACAGGAGACTCTGCTTGCCTTGCTTTCTAGAAAACAATGCCCCACAATTTACAGGATATGAATCATGTATTTTTGTACTCTCCCTAATTGGTGATTTTGAGCTTTGATGTCTAACTTTTGATACAACTGATATTAGAAGCTATAGTTTAAAAAAAATTCAATGAAAACTGAAATATTACTCTGGAAAAAGAAGTGTAAACTGTGTCAACACAGGTTAGATGTTGAAGAAAGGCATGACCTGGGTGTTCTTGATGTCACATTTAATCGTCTCTGTCGGATCTCAATTTAGAGACGTTGTTGGTCTTTACATGGAAATGGGATGCTGGAACAATGTTTAAAGATGTTCAATACCAGAGAAAAGGAATATTGTACGTACGCTTGATAGCTTAGAAGAGTGCCTTAGAAAAGTTATCTTGTGAAATGTGGCATTACATTTAGGCACCATGTTGAAGCATTTTTAAACTTGAAATATTAATTGCTAATCTCCAAAATTATCTCCCACGTCTCCAAAATGCTTTCCTTAAAGTGAAGTGGCATTGTCAGACTTACCACAATCTACAATTCATTTCCAAAATTCTCTGTGCATGTAGGTGGTGTGCTTTGGGAAGATAGAATCAAAAGAAACTTAAGTGACCAGTTCAGCATGAAATTCTGAATCCTATAATGTAATTGTTATGACAAAGTTATGAAGTTTAATTGGGCCACCTGAGAAGATAGTGTTCATTTTATATAATTTATTCTCTTTATAGCTTCTGATGCAGCAAAAATGCCATTTATAATTCACTCCTTCTGATTGTCATGGTTTAAAAATCAAACCTTATAAATGGTAAAATAAGAACAAAATTATTCTGTAGCCATAAGTTTATTGTCCTTATCAATGTTCTTTGCTATCTGTTTCAAAACAAACATTTCATACTTCTTCAATGATACTTAGCCTTGAATTTTAAAAATTTTTAATATCATACTTTGCATTAGAGCTCTTAACCACAGAAATAGTGTATCAAATACTCTAGCAAAATAGCATAGATATTTTTTCTTTTTCTTTTTTTTTTTAACCTCTTTATTGGAGTATAATTGCTTTACAATGGTGTGTTAGTTTCTGCTTTATAACAAAGTGAATCAGTTATACATATACATATATCCCCATATCTCTTCCCTCTTGCGTCTCCCTCCCTCCCACCCTCCCGATCCCACCCCTCTAGGTGGTTACAAAGCACCGAGCTGATCTCCCTGTGCTATGCGGCTGCTTCCCACTAGCTATCTATTTTACATTTGGTAGTGTATATAAGTACATACCACTCTCTCACTTAGTCCCATCTTACCCTTCCCACTCTCTGTGTACTCAAGTCCATTCTCTACGTCTGTGTCTTTATTCCTGTCCTGCCCCTAGGTTCTCCAGGACCAATTTTTGTTTTTCTTTTAGATTCCATTATATGTGTTAGCATACAGTATTTGCTTTTCTCTTTCTGACTTACTTCACTCTGTATGACAGAATCTAGGTCCATCCAACTCACTACAAATAACTCAATTTCGTTTCTTTTTATGGCTGAGTAATATTCCATTGTATATATGTGCCACATCTTCTTTATCCATTCATCTGTCGATGGACACTTAGGTTGCTTCTGTGTCCTGGCTATTGTAAATAGAGCTGCAATGAAAATTGTGGTACATGACTCATTTTGAATTATGGTTTTCTTAGAGTATAGGCCCAGTAGTGGGATTGCTGGGTCATATGGTAGTTCTATTTTTAGTTTTTTAAGGAACCTCCATACTGTTCTCCATAGTGGCTGTATCAATTTACATTCCCACCAACAGTGCAAGAGGGTTCCCTTTTCTCCACACCCTCTCCAGCATTTATTGTTGTAGATTTTTGGATGATGGCTATTCTGACTGGTGTGAGGTGATCCCTCATTGTAGTTTTGATTTGCATTTCTCTAATGATTAGTGATGTTGAGCATTGTTTCATGTGTTTGTTGGCAATCTGTATATCTTCTTTGGAGACATGTCTATTTAGGTCTTCTGCCCATTTTTGGATTGGGTTGTTTGTTTTTTGATATTGAGCTGCTTGTAAATTTTGGAGATTAATCCTTTGTCAGTTGCTTCATTTGCAAATATTTTCTCCCATTCTGAGGGTTGTCTTTTCGCCTTGTTTATGGTTTCCTTTGCTGTGCAAAAGCTTTGAAGTTTCATTAGGTCCCATTTGTTTATTTTTGTTTTTATTTCCATTTCTCTAGGTGGTGGGTCAAAAAGAATCTTGCTGTGATTGATGTCATAGAGTGTTCTGCCTATGTTTTCCTCTAAGAATTTTATAGTGTCTGGCCTCACATTTAGGTCTTTAATCCATTTTGAGTTTATTTTTGTGTATGGTGTTAGGGAGTGTTCTAATTTCATTCTTTTACATGTAGCTGTCCCATTTTCCCAGCACCACTTATTGAAGAGGCTGTCTTTTCTCCATTGTATTTTCTTGCCTCCTTATCAAAAATAAGGTGACCATATGTGCGTGGGTTTATCTCTGGGCTTTCTATACTGTTCCATTGATCTGTAGTTCTGTTTTTGTGCCAGTACCATACTGTCTTGATTACTGTAGCTTTGTAGTATAGTCTGAAGTCAGGGAGCCTGATTCCTCCAGCTCCATTTTCCTTTCTCAGTATTGCTTTGGCTATTTGGGGTCTTTTGTGTTTCCATACAAATTGTGAAATTTTTTATTCTGGTCCTGTGAAAAATGCCATTGGTAGTTTGATAAGGATCACATTGGATCTGTAGATTGCTATGGGTAGTACAGTCATTTTCACAGTGTTGATTCTTCCAATCCAAAAACATGGTATATCTCTCCATCTGTTTGTATCATCTTTAATTTCTTTCATCAGTGTCTTATAGTTTTCTGCATACAGGTCTTTTGTCTCCTTAGGTAGGTTTATTCTTTTTGTTGTAATAGTAAATGGGAGTGTTTCTTTAATTTCTCTTTCAGATTTTTCATCATTAGTGTATAGGAATGCAAGAGATTTCTGAGCATTCATTTTGTATACTGCTACTTTACCAAATTCATTGATTAGCTCTAGTAGTTTTCTAGTAGAGTCTTTAGGATTCTGTATGTATAGTATCATGTCATCTGCAAACAGTGACAGCTTTACTTCTTTTCCAATTTGGATTCTTTTTACTTCTTTTTCTTCTCTGATTGCTGTGGCTAAAACTTCCAAAACTATGTTGAATAATAGTGGTGAGAGTGGGCAGCCTTGTCTTGTTCCTGATCTTGGTGGAAATGGTTTCAGTTTTTCACCATTGAGAACGATGTTGACTGTGGGTTTGTCATAGAAGCCCTTTATTGTGTTGAGGTACATTCCCTCTATGCCTACTTTCTGGAGGGTTTTTGTATCATAAATGGGTGTTGAATTTTGTCAAAAGCTTTTTCTGCATCTATTGAGTTGATCATATGGTTTTTCTCCTTCAATTTGTTAATATCTTGTATCACACTGATTTATTTGCATATATTGAAGAAGTCTTGCATTCCTGGGATAAACCCCACTTGATCATGGTGTATGATCCTTTTAATGTGCTGTTGGATTCCGTTTGCTAGTATTTTGTTGAGGATTTTTACATCTATGTTCATCAGTGATATTGGCCTGTATTTTTGTTTCATTGTGACATCTTTGTCTGGTTTTGGTATCAGGGTGATGGTGGTCTCGTAGAATGAGTTTGGGAGTGTTCCTCCCTCTGCTATATTTTGGAAGACTTTGAGAAGGGTAGGTGTTAGCTCTTCTCTAAATGTTTGATAGAATTCGCCTGTGAAGCCATATGGTCCTGGTCTTTTGTTTGTTGGAAGATTTTTAATCACAGTCTCAATTTCATTGCTTGTGATTGGTCTGTTTATATTTTCTATTTCTTCCTGGTTCAGTCTCAGAAGGTTGTGCTTTTCCAAGAATTTGTCCATTTCTTCTAGGTTATCCATTTTATTGGCATAGAGTTGCTTGTAGTAATCTCTCATGATCCTTTGTATTTCTGCCATGTCAGTTCTTACTTCTCCTTTTTCATTTCTAATTCTATTGATTTGAGTCTTCTCCCTTTTTTTCTTGATGAGTCTGGCTAATGGTTTATCAGTTTTGTTTATCTTCTCAAAGAACTTGCTTTTAGTTTTATTGATATTTGCTATTGTTCCCTTCATTTCTTTTCCATTTATTTCAGATCTGATCTTTATGATTTCTTTCCTTCTGTTAACTTTGGGGTTTTTTATTCTTCTTTCTCTAATTGCTTTAGGTGTAAGGTTAGGTTGTTTATTTGAGATTTTTCTTGTTTCTTGAGGTAGGATTGTATTGCTATAGACTTCCCTCTTAGAACTGCTTTTGCTGCATCCTATAGGGGTTGGGTCATTGTGTTTTCAATGACATTTTTTTCTAGGTATTTTTTGATTTCCTCTTTGATTTCTTCAGTGATCTCTTGGTTATTAAGTAGTGTATTGTTTAGCCTCCATGTGTTTGTATTTTTTACAGATTGTTTCCTGTAATTGATATCTAGTCTCATAGCATTGTGGTCAGAAAAGATACTTGATACGATTTCAATTTTCTTAATTTTACCAAGGCTTGATTTGTGACCCAGGATAGGATGTATCCTGGAGAATGTTCCAGGATCACTTGAGAAGAGAGTGTATTCTGTTGTTTTTGGATGGAATGTCCTATAAATATCAATTAAGTCCATCTTGTTTAATGTATCATTTAAAGCTTGTGTTTCCTTATTTATTTTCATTTTGGATGATCTGTCCATTGGTGAAAGTGGGATGTTAAAGTCCCCTACTATGATTGTGTTACTGTCGATTTTCCCTTTTAGGGCTGTTAGCATTTGCCTTATGTATTGAGGTGCTCCTATGTTGGGTGCATAGATATATACAATTGTTATATCTTCTTCTTGGATTGATCCCTTGTTTATTATGTAGTGTCCTTCTTTCTCTCTTGTAGTAGTCTTTATTTTAGTCTTTTTTACCTGTTATGAGAATTGCTACTCCAGCTTTCTTTTGATTTCCATTTGCATGGAATATCTTTTTCCATCCCCTCACTTTCAGTCTGTATGTGTCCCTAAGTCTGAAGTGGGTCTCTTGTAGACAGCATATGTACGGATCTTGTTTTGGTATCCATTCAGCCAGTCTGTGTCTTTTGGTTGGAGCATTTAATGCATTTACATTTAAGGTAATTATCGATATGTATGTTCCTATTACCATTTTCTTAATTGTTTGGGTTTTGTTATTGTAGGTCTTTTCCTTCTCTTTTGTTTCCTGCCTAGAGAAGTTCCTTTAGCATTTGTTGTAAAGCTGGTTTGATGGTGCTGAATTCTCTTAGCTTTTGCTTGTCTGTAAAGGTTTTAATTTCTCCATCGAATCTGAATGGGATCCTTGCTGGCTAGAGTAATCTTGGTTGTAGGTTTTTCCCTTTCATCACTTTAAATATGTCCTGCCACTCCCTTCTGGCTTGCAGAGTTTCTGCAGAAAGGTCAGCTGTTAATCTTATGGTGATTCCCTTGTATATTATTTGTTGTTTTTCCCTTGCTGCTTTTAATATTTTTTCTTTGTATTTAATTTTTGATAGTTTGATTAATATGTGTCTTGGCATGTTTCTCCTTGGATTTTTCCTGTATGGGACTCTCTGCACTTCCTGGACTTGATTAACTCTTTCTTTTCCCATATTAGGGAAGTTTTCAACTATAATCTCTTCAAATATTTTCTCAGTCCCTTTTTTGTTCCTATTCTTCTTATGGGACCCCTATAATTCGAATGTTGGTGTGTTTAATGTTGTCCCAGAGGTCTCTGAGACTATCCTTTATTCTGCTCTGCAGTAGTTATTTCCACTATTTTATCTTCCAAGTCACTTATCTGTTCTTCTTCCACAGCTATTCTGCTATTGATTCCTTCTAGAGAATTTTTAATTTCACTTACTGTGTTGTTTATCATTGTTTGTTTTCTCTTTAGTTCTTCTAGGTCCTTGTTAAACATTTCTTGTATTTTTTCATTCTATTTCCTAGATTTTGGATCATCTCTACCATCATTACTTTGAATTCTTTTTCAGGTAGACTGCCTATTTCCTCTTCATTTGTTTGGTCTGTTGGGTTTTTACCTTGCTCCTTCATCTGCTGTGTGTTTCTCTGTCTTCTCATTTTCTTAACTTACTGTGTTTAGGGTCTCCTTTTTGCAGGCTGCAGGTTCGCAGTTCCCGTTGTTTTTGGCGTCTGCCCCCAGTGGGTAAGGTTTGTTCAGTGAGTTGTGTAGGCTTCCTGGTGGAGGGGACTAGTGCCTGTGTTCTGGTGGTTGAGGCTGGATCTTGTCTTTCTGGTGGGCTGGACCGCGTCTGGTGGTGTGTTTTGGACTGTCTGTGACCTTATTATGATTTTAGGCAGCCTCTCTGCTAATGTGTGAGGTTGTGTTCCTGTCTTGCTAGTTGTTTGGCATAGGGTGTCCTGCACTGTAGCTTGCTGGTCGTTGAGTGGAGCTGGGTCTTGGCGTTGAGATGGAGATCTCTGGAAGAGCATTTGCTGTTTGATATTACGTGGAGCCGGGAGATTTCTGGTGGATCAATATCCTGAACTCAGCTCTCCCACCTCAGAGACACAGGCCTGACAGCCGGCCACAGCACCAAGGCCCTGTCAGCCACATGGCCCAGAAGAAAAGGGAGAAAAAAAGAAAGAAAGAAAGAAAGAAAAAAATAAAGTTATTAAAATAAAAAATAAAAAATAATTATTCAGAATTAAAAATATTATGTAACAAAAAAAGAAAAATAAAAGAAAGAAAGAAAGAAAGAAGAGAGCAACCAGGCTGAAAAACAAATCCAGCAATGATAACAAGTGCTAAAAACTATACTAAGAAACAAAAACAAAAACAACATGGAGAGACAGAACCCTAGGACAAATGGTAAAAGCAAAGCTATACAGACAAAATCACACAAAGAAGCATACACATACACACTCACAAAAAGAGAAAAAGGAAAAATATATATATATCGTTGCTCCCAACGTCCACCGCCTCAATTTTGGGATGATTCATTGTCTATTCAGGTATTCCACAGAGGCAGGTACATCAAGTTGATTGTGGAGATTTAATCCGCTGCTTCTGAGGCTGCTGGGAGAGATTTCCCTTTCTCTTCTTTGTTTGCACAGCTCCCCGGGTTCAGCTTTGGATTTGGACCCGCCTCTGCGTGTAGGTCGCCTGAGGGCATCTGTTCTTGGCTCAGACAGGACGGGGTTAAAGGAGCAGCTGCTTCGGGGGCTCTGGCTCACTCAGGCCGGGGGGGAGGGAGGGGTACAGAGGAGGCGGGGCGAGCCTGCGGCGTCAGAGGCGTCGTGACGTTGCACCAGCCCGAGGCGCGCCGTGCGTTCTCCCGGGGAAGTTGTCCCTGGATCACGGGACCCTGGCCGTGGCGGGCTGCACAGGCTCCCGGGAGGGGCGGTGTGGAGAGTGACCTGGGCTCGCACACAGGCTTCTTGGTGGCGGCAGCAGCAGCCTTAGCGTTTCATGCCCGCCTCTGGGGTCCGCGCTGATAGCCGCGGCTCGCGCCCGTCTCTGGAGCTCGTTTAGGTGGTGCTCTGAATCCCCTCTCCTTGCACACCCTGAAACAATGGTCTCTTGCCTCTTAGGCAGGTCCAGACATTTTCCCGGACTCCCTCCCGGCTAGCTGTGGTGCACTAGCCCCTTCAGGCTGTGTTCACGCCGCCAACCCCAGGCCTCTCCCTGGGATCCGACCGAAGCCTGAGCCTCAGCTCCCAGCCCCCGCCTGCCCCGGCGGGTGAGCAGACAAGCCTCTCGGGCTGGTGAGTGCTGCTCGGCGCCGATCCTCTGTGCGGGAATCTCTCCGCTCTGCCCACCACAGCCCTGTGGCTGCGCTCTCCTCCGTGGCTCCGAAGCTTCCCCCCACCCACCCACCCCCCGTCTCCACCAGTGAAGGGTCTTCCTAGTGTGTGGAAACTTTTCCTCCTTCACAGCTCCCTCCCAGAGGGGCAGGTCCATCCCTATTCCTTTGTCTCTGCTTTTTCTTTTTTCTTTTGCCCTACCCAGGTACGTGGGGAGTTTCTTGCCTTTTGGGAGGTCTGAGGTCTTCTGCCAGCGTTCAGTAGGTGTTCTGTAGGAGTTGTTCCACTTGTAGATGTATTTCTGATGTATTTGTGGGGTGGAAAGTGATCTCCATGTCTTACTCCTCCACCATCTTGAAGGTCTCTCTAGCATAGATTTTTTTTGTCCTTATTTTCATCTATTAAATGTGAAAGACTTTAAATCAATTTATCAGTTTTGAGTGTTCTCAAAGAAATATTCCAGTGACTTGTAAAGTTTAAGCATTTTCATTTTTCATAAATAGTCTTCTCCAGCACATATAACCAAACCCTATCCATAGGAAAGTGTCGTGTGTGGTCTGCACACATCTGCTGGCTTTGGCAAGGCAGCATTAGAGTGCAGGAGCGAGCCTGCTGGCTTTAACAGAGCAGTGGGGGAGTGCAGGAACTGCGCCTGCCTGCCTGTGTGAACTAGGTAAAGGGAAAACGCAGAAATGGTGCTGGCCAGTTCTCCACCTGGGAGAGCATCCCATCAAGCCCTTGCCCTTCAAGCAGACCCTCTAATATTAGAAAAGAGATCTCCTTCACAAATAGTCCAGGCACCTTTCAAACTGCTGCTTTTGTGCTGGATCCCAGGGTGAGTGAATTTGCTTCAAGCCCTTTAAGAGCTCAGTTCCCTGCAGCCCTTGGGTCTTCCTGGACATCAGCCCCTTTGTTTTTCAAAACTAGATGTTTGAGGGGCTCATATTTCCAGTGCAGGTCCCAAGGATTGGGGTGCCTCTGTGGGGAATGAACACCCTGCTCCTCAGAGAGAAGCTTCTTCTTTGTGAGATCCAACAAAACAACAAAACAAATGTTATTCTCTGTGCTGCAACTTTTTATCTCCGTATGAGTGGACTCTTAAAGGTCAGATCCCTGAGAGTAGACTATCCTGTATATTTCAGGCTATAGGCACCATTCTTTTACAAAAGGTGCAGAGCCAGCATGATTAAGCATAGGCAACGAGCACAGAGGTTAAAGAAGAAGGAACAGATCTACTGTGGAGTCAGATTTTTTCTACCCTGTTACACTGCGGGTGGCGTCTTCCGTGAGACTGCGTCTCTACCTGTCCTAGTCATCTCAATGTGGCCTTCTTAGCCTTTGTTTTGGAGCAGGTGTTCAGCTAGTTTTCAGGCGTTTCAGAGGGAATTGGTCCATACGTGGCTGTAGACTTGGTGTGTCCCGTGGAAGGAAGTTAGTGCAGGACCTTCCCACACTGCCGTCTTGGCCTGCCCTTGAGCCTGTGTATTTTACATGATGGCTCTGTTCATTAACTCAGAGTGAAAGTGACAATATCCACAAAAAGAAGGAGAGGGGGCTGGAAATATGGAGGGAAAGCTTTTGGTTTAGAGCAAACTGATGGAGATGGCCCAGTGAAGAACAATGAGTATTGTAAAGCTCCTTATTCCATTGTTTACCTCCTTTGCTTTATTTTGGGAAAAAAAAAACAGTGGCAATGGTTTCATATTAATAAATTCAGATATCACTCCTTATGGATGTAAAAGGATATGACTGATTACATTTATTCTTCTTGGGTGTCCTTTGTTCCCAAATTCTTTGAGAATAAGGAAGAAAACGCTAACACAACATTGTAAATCAACTATACTTCAGCAAAATTTTTTAAAATTAAAAAAAATAAAAAAATAAATAAAACTCTAGTGGATTGGGAAAGGATCATTTTATGGGAATTTATAAATGGTGTCTTTTATATTATTATACATCTGCCTGTGTATTGGATTGCATGACACAGAAGTTATTTGGGTTTTTATTCACCAACAGACCCCTGTAAAGCAATAGGAAATGTACATATTGTATAACTACAGTGTTTTATTTACCTATTTAAGATCACTAATACATTGTACAGACAGCCTATTTCACCTAAAATCTAATTGCCACATATGCTACTGTCAAACCTATCTCACGGTTTTTAGGACTCAAATTCTCAGCTTCAACACCACTTTTCACCTTGTGTAGGAGTCAAATTACATTGACGTTAAATTTAAAAATACAAATACTTTGTCCAAAGATTGCCTATAGTTAAAAGGTCCCAAAGCACCATTGTAGAGTCACCTATAGAACCTAATATCAAAGTAATTCTATATTGAAATAATTTTATGAACTTGGCTATGGATATTGAACTCTCTGTAGAAGAAATCAGCCCAACATATTGTATAGACATATTAAGACTGGGAAAAGATGCTCAAGATCACTAATCATCAGGGAAATGCAAATCAAAACTGCAGTAAGATATCACTTCACACCTGTCAGAATGGCCATCGTCAAAAAGAACACAAATAACAAATGTTGGCAAGGATGTGGAGGAAAGGGAACACTTGCACACTGCTGATGGGAATGTAAACTGGTGCAGCCACTGTGGAAAACAGTATGGAGGCTTCTCAAAAAACTAAAAATAGAACTACCATATGACCTAACAATTCCACTCCTAGGGATATATCTGAGAAAAAAAACCAATAACACTAATTCAAAAAGATACATGCACCCCAATGTTCATAGCAGCATTTACAATGACCAAGATATTGAAGCAACCTAAGTGCTCATCAGTAGATGAATGGACAAAGAAGATGTGGTACATATACACAATGGAATACTACTCAGTCATATAAAAGAATGAAATTTTGCCATTTGCAGCAACAGGGATGGACTCAGAGGGTATTATGCTAAGTGAAATAAGTCAGATAGAGAAAGACAAATACTGTATGATATCACTTATATATGGAATCTGAAAAATACAACAAACTAGGAAATAAAAAAGAAGCAAACTCACAGATTTAGAGGACAGAGTACTGGTTACCAGTGGGAAGGGGAGTGGCAACATAGGGGTGGGGAAGTGGGAGGTATAAACTATTGGTTGTAAGACAGGCTACAAGGATGCATTTTACAATGTGGGGAATATAGCCAATATTTTGTAAGATCCGTAAATGGGGGGTAAACCTTAAAAACTGTATAAAAATTTTAAAAATACAATCAGAAAAAGATAAAAGCAATGTATTCACACCTCACGGAAAAAAAAAGACTGGGAGCGAAACAATGGCTTAAAATTTTGGTTTTTCTGGACAGGCTGAAAATTTTGGCTGGCAGTGTTCTCCAAATGATCTAGGAAAAACAGGGAAATGCCAAGTTTTAAAGGTGCTACAATCACATAAATGTCTTAAACCTTGACTTTGCATTCAACATCAAATTCTTATTTCACTAACATATAAGCCCCAGAGAAACTGAAACTCCAAATATTTTGCATGTAAGTATGTATTTATGTGTGCTGCAGAGTCATAAATGGGAGATTTTATCTAAAGAACTGAGATAAAATAAATATCATCTACCAAGAAGTGCTGTGGTCTTTCACTGTAATCGTGAGAAAGGCTTAAATTCCTTAGCCACGTTGTGATACGATTACCTTGAGAGTAGATTTTGGGAAGAAGTTCCAGAAAGGATTTTTTGGAGTGTGATGCAGTCTGTCTCTGACACAGGGCGGGAAGAATGGATGTATCTACTCTCTCTTCAAGCCTAATAGAAAGGCGTTTCAATAATATTACTTGTAAGTCTTGAAATGCAGGCCCTAGGGACTTCGCTGTGGTCCAGTGGTTAAGAATCCACGCTTCCACTGCAGGAAGCGTGGGTGGTTTGATCCCTGGTTGGGGAGGATCCCACGTGCTGCGTGGTGTAGCCAAAAAAAAAAAAAAAGGGGAAATGTAGGTCCTGAAGCTGAGGGGATACAGTGAACTTCTGTGTGATTCCCACCTGAGAAATACGGCAAGTAAGAGAAAAAGCTGATTCATGCCCCCGTATAATAAGTATGAAATAGAAGCTGCTGCTTTGGGATAACTTTGTATTTCCAAAATCGGTCAGAACAAAGGAAGCAGCAGTGTTTCTTGTGGGTAAGCTATGGACCACACATGAGGTACAGTATGTGGGTTATAGTAAGTCTACAGTAGAGCCAGTTAGGTGGCCCATGAAACCATAGCAGATTAAAAATGGCAGTGTGCCCTTAGATCTCACTGGTCTGCAGAAGAAGTAACGCAAGCCTACAGATGTATTTGCCCTGGTTAGGGAGACTGCAGGTAACAAACTCCCAGGAATGGGATGGAGCTTCAAAGTACCCATGGAAATATTCACAGGAGCCTGTCCACCCGGAGAGCATGAGGCTGTCGAAGAGGTCAAGACGAATAGATGGTGAGCGTTGGGAAAAAAGCCTGAGAAAGAATGGGCCAATATGGCGGGCAGTCTGGTAAAGCATGCGTTTCCTGGAGAGAAGACATCACTGTATCTGACATAGGTTGAAAGTGCCAAGTGGCTCCACCACTCCATGGGCTTTCCCTGGGCCCACATACCAATTTCTGAACTGAGTGTGCATTGAGTTATTTGAAAAGAAGATAGAACTAGCAGTTATCCAAAAAGTCTTCGAACTGTCCTCATGTTTATCTAGCGGCAGGGAAAGTACTAGACCTGATGAGAAAATGAGATGTAAGCCTTGGGGGAAAATTAAGCTATTTTCTGATTACATTCCATAAAGTATGTTAGCATTTTTTTCCCTCTTAACTTTTTATTTGGACATAATTTTACAGAGTTGAAAGACTAGAACAAAGAATTCCCATATACCCTTCACCCAAATTCCCCAAATAACAATCAACATCTGAGCTATACACATCCATCTCTCTCTCTCTCCCTCCCTCCGTCCCTCCCAGTCTCTCTCTTTGCAACTAAACACACAAACATACATACACACACAATTTTTTTTCTGCACATTTGAGAGTAGGTTGCAGAAATGAAGCTCTTACTCTTCTGTATGTATTTCCTAAAATAAGGACCTTCTCTTATATAATCTGAGGACACTTACAAAATCAGGAAATTAATATCAATTCTCTACTATTATCCAACCTATAGATCTTATTTTGATTTTACCAATTGTCCCAGTAATGCTCTTTATAGCAAAAGGAAATCCTAAATCATGTTGCCTTTAGTGGTCTCATCTTTTTAATCTCTTTTAATATGGAAACATTGCTTAGACTTTATTTTTAATCATGCTGATATTTTTAGGCTAAAATAGGCCAGATATTTTATAGAATTCACTCAATTTGATTTTTCTGATATCTCATGATTAAATTTAAGCTCTAAGTTTTGAGCAAAAATACCACAGAAGTGATATGTTCCTCTCAGTGCATTCTACCAGGAGTTACATAATGCCTTTTTGTTCCATTATTGGTGCTTTTAGCTTTGTCACATGGTTAAGGTGGTGTTTGTCAGGCTTCTCCATTATAATTTTACAGATTTTTCCCTTGTAATTTGTCTGGAGAGAAACCTTGAAACTCTGAAAACATCCTGTTATTCCTTGAAGTTTTGCCCACTAGTTTTAGCATCCATTGAAGATTCTTTTCTGAATCAATTTTTATTATAATGGTTGACAAACTATGATTCTCTTATTTTATCATTCCTTGCATGTTTATTAGGTGGCTTCATACTGTAAGGAATCGGTCCCCCCAGTTATCCATTAACTAGTTAATAAACTAACTAGTTAGTAAATTAATTAATATGTTTGGACTCAAAGATTCTAATGTCATTTACAGAATATGAATTGTAATTCGTATTTGGCTAGTAGGAGCCTCAAATCCAGATGAATCTGTATTCTTTTGCTACTCTCTTATTCTTTGACACAGTAAGATGTTTCAGAATGATCTCATGCTTTCCTCACTCCAGCTCTGGAATTAAGCATTTCTCCAATGATACTTGGTGGATAATGGTATTTAGAACTCAAGATGTGCTACCAGGGAATTATTGCTTCTAGGCCTTCTTAGCCAAAGAGCTAATACATTCATACATATCTGTGCCTATTTCTATATTTGTCCATCTAGCATAAAAACCATGGGTTCATGTGGATACTCCCTATTCCAATTCAACACCAGCAGGCTTATTTTATTTTTCCCTCTATCCATATTCGCAACTTATTTCTCCAATAGTGAGAGACCGGTTTCCTATTATCCACAATTTACTTACTTAATCTTTCACAATTAGAATATACACAAAATTTTATTTTGAATTGCTAGCTCATGCTTCTGTGAAAAATTAGTCTCCTGCCTGGAGTTCACCCTTTGTTTAAAGTTGTTTTCTTTCCTTATCCTGGGGACAATTAGTTGAAAAACTATGTTGAAAAGTTGCCAAGGTTATTCCTCTTTTCCTCCCCCTCCCTACTAGCTCCTTAGTGTAGTTTTATTATTAATTTGAAATACAACTTTGGTTTATTTGTTTTTATTTTTTATTTCACAATTCCTCCTTTTAATTTTATTTTTTATTCTTTTTGAGTATGTGAAACACAGAGTTCTGAGGTTAGAACTGTTTACAAGAGCTATTGTCAGAGATGTGTTATTCCCCCAAATTCCTTCTATTCTTTCCCTCTATTCCCTTCTATTCTTTCCCTCTATTACCAATATCAGTAATTTCTAATTTGTCCTCTCTTTTGTTTTGTGCCCATGGGAGTAGATATGCATAATTTTTTATTTTTCCATTTTTCTTACAAACAAAAGAGATATGATAGACCTATGTTGCACTTAGCTTTTTTCACTGATTCATTTATCAGAGATAAATAATTATTAAATAAAGTCAGAGATCCTAAT
This sequence comes from Balaenoptera musculus, assembly GCF_009873245.2. Taxonomy (NCBI): domain Eukaryota; kingdom Metazoa; phylum Chordata; class Mammalia; order Artiodactyla; family Balaenopteridae; genus Balaenoptera; species Balaenoptera musculus. The sequence continues at coordinate 3,249,034 of NC_045790.1, forward strand.
TATTTATACAACTGCAGGGTCTTCCATTGTGTAGATGTGCCATAGTTTATTTAACCTTTCCTTTTACTTAGAAACATAGTTTCCAATATCTTGACGCTATAAACAGGGTCTCAACAGATCACTTTGTGATTTGTATTTTCATATCATTGGACATGAACCTTCGTGGTATAATGATTGACATTAAAAAAGAAATTCATGTGATAAAACAACTGAATAGAGCAGAATGACACAAAATAAAAAGTGTGTCTACACCTGCCACCCATTCCTACCCTATACTTCTTGGAGTCAATACATTTCTTTTAACCATTTCTGATTTCAGTTCTTCTGGTTGTTACATCTCCAAATAATGTAAATTACATGAATGGGGTGGGTATTTAGAATGATGATCATATCTTTATTACTTTCTTGTGTTTAGAGACACCTGATGTAAGGATCAGAAGCTAGTGGTCAAAATATCAACTGGATTGAATAATAACTCAGATTAGGTTTATGTCTATAATTAGGTTTCCTAGTGCATCCCTCTCAGTACAGACTTTGGAACAACTCACTTGAGAGAGTGAGATTACAGAGAAAAAAAGTCTTCCATCTGGAATTATTGTATCATATATACTTAATGTACATTTAGTATAGAGTTAATCTGTTCTGAATTCTGGAATATTTCATTTATAGATGTTTAGAATTGCCAGAACAAAATATTAGAAAGATGGATTTTAAAGTAGTTTGAAAATACTTATTGGTAGACAATTTATATCCAAGTTTTGAAGCATTGTAACAGAGATCTCCTGTATACGTGCTTTTAAGGAATAATCCATTGCCCATGTGAATATTCTGTTATCAGTATTGTTAATCCAACACTTAGGAGCAAGGTTATAGATTCAGGAGAAAATTTATACATAAATTCATAGAGCAAAAAAAAAAACCATTAAGTAGAAATTGTCTGCCATTAAAAATACCATCAGCAGTCTACCCTTTTCACTAGACTTCATCTTAAAATATGTAAGGACAGAAATTAAATCAATATGTATTTTTTATTCCTGACCCAATCTATGTTTAGCCAAGCAAATGGACAGGGGAATAGTTAAAAGACAAATTGTATGTCTTGGCTTTGTTGCAGGCTATTTGTCACTGTAACATATTGAAATTAAAAGAGCCATCTTTGATATCATTCTTCAACAATATATTCCCTTTTGTCACTGTTCTGCACACTGTATTTTCTTTTAAAAATAACCCACATATTAGAGGATCTGTTTTTTGAGACATTTAAAAAGGGCTTTCGTGGCATTTGGTTGTATGTTAGGAAGAGCTTCTTAAGTTCACAAATAATGATTCAGTAGATTACTTTGGCAGGAGAGAGTGTTGGTTTTCCTCTTCCTTTGGAATCTCTTCTTAAGAGCCAAACCACTTGCATATGTACAATAATTTGAATCTGTAATAATTTGGGGGCAGAGGCATCAACTAACTAGAATAATTAAGAAATTTCTAGTTCTATGATTTTTTTAAATGTTGCAGCTGACTTTCAAGGTGAGCATTTGTAGTTGGTAGCATGTACTATTTGCCCATGGTAAACAGAGATTTATTGGAAGTAAGCAAATGTAACATCTGGAAAAGCGGACGGTGTATACTATTTAAATACCTTGATTTCTTATCCACTGCTATTTACAAGAGAAATTTGACATCTTCTGCTCTTAGAGGTTTAATAGAATCCCTTGAACAGCTGCATAGGCACACAAAGCAAAGTGGATGCAGTTTACATAAGGAATAAAGGAATATGCAAAAGTCTTTAATCCCCAGAATAAGCTAAGTGAGATGCTTAAAAAGGATGATGGAAAAGGGAAGTTCTTGTCAGCTGACTTAGAAAAGACTTAAAAAATTACTTTTAAAACTCTTGGATTCACTTGGAAGTTCACCTACCTTCTGCTGGCTATTGTAGGTGACCCCTGACGTTGGTGGCCATGGTTAAATCGGTGGGGTTGTGTAAAGGTTGTGCTGACAGGTTGGGTGTGTTCTACCCTACACAGGCTGTGGTCCTGGCACACAAGAACTGGTTGTCATCACTGAAGAATGCTGCCCATTACTTCTGAGAACTTCCCAACAATGAGGCTAATTCCTAAAGACTGAAAAAGGGCAAACGTTGAGACCCTGAGGAAAAGAGACTGGATGAGGGTAAAAGCAGCTTTCAAACTTGGCAGTATGTTACACATTATTAAAATAATTCATCTAAGCAAACAAATTCTGTCAACTTAAGCTGACTTTTTTTTTTTTTTCCACATGAACATGATTTCCCTAGAAGGTAAGTGACAAGGAGCAAAGAGTAATATGATTTCACCTTAATGAGGTTCAAGGTTTTATCTCACAGGGCGTTTATCAAAACATTGTAGAAATATGGTTTAGATCGAAGAGGTCTTAGGTTAAAGCAGATGTGAGTGGCAGGAAAACAAATTTAAAAGTCTGTTCTAAATAACTTAAAAATAAGGGAGTAAGTAAAATGCAGTAAGCAGTGTTGGTGGTAGTATTGTCTTATTAGTTGTATTAATGAAAGACTTACAGGAGAGAATATATATTATGTCCATTAAACGTAGTAATTCTACCAAGTTGATGACGAATTTGGAAAACAGAGATTTATAAAAATAATGGTGTTGTTAATGCAAGATAATCTACTCGAAGAAAAATAAATTGAGTGGGTACAGCATCAGTAAAAATCAGTTTTCCAGAAGTGATGCAAAAAATGATCACATGTCATATAAGGGTAAGCAAGATACTGGAAATTATGAATCGCCGTCTAGAAAGTAGGAACCCTTATACTCAGCACAGATCACCCAACCCCTTCCCCACCAGCAAGCCTTCTGAAAATTACACATCAGAAAGCACTCTAATTAGAAGAAAGGAAACATGATGGAAAGCATTTAGGGAGAGGCAGAATGTGTTCATTTTACTAGGGGTTCAATTTTAGCTTGATGATTTACTGGGAGGCTGGAAAACTGGGAGAGGGCTCTGAAAAGAGAAATAATAAGGAATAGGAAATGGGTTGATAAAGAAAGGGAATTTCGCTTGGAACAAAGTATAAAGTGGAACTAAATGGGTGAAACTAAATGAATATGTAAAATGATATGGCACTGATGTTTATCAGCTCTTCCTGGTCTCTTCTGAGGATCAGTCAGTGTGGTTTTAGAAGTAGCAGAAATGTTCTAGTCCTGTGAAAAATGCATTTGTATTTTGATGGGGATTGCACTGAATCTGTAGATTGCCTTGGATAGTATGGTCATTTTAGCAATATTGATTCTTGCATTCCAAGAACACAGTATATCTTTCCATCTGTTCCTGTCATCTTCGATTTCTTTCATCAGCATCTTATAGTTTTTGGAGTACAGGGCTTTTGCCTCCTTAGGTAGGTTTATTCCTAGGTACTTTATTCTTTTTGAAGTGATGGTAGATGGGATTGTTTCCTTAATTTCTCTTTTTGATATTTCATTGTTAGTGTATAGAAATGCAACAGATTTCTGCATATTAATTTTGTATCCTGCAACTTTACCGAATTCATGGATGAGCTCTAGTAGTTTTCTGGTGGCAACTTTAGGATTTTCTATGTATAGTATTTTGTCGTCTGCAAACAGTGATAGCTTTACTTCTTCCTTTCCAATTCGGATTCATTTTATATCTTTTTCTTCTCTGGTTGCTGTGGCTAGGACTTGCAATAATATGTTGAATAAAAGTTGCAAGAGTGGGCATCCTTGTCTTGTTGTTCCTGATCGTAGAGGAAAGGCTTTCAGCTTTTCACTGTTGAGTGTGATGTTAGCTGTGGTTTGTCATGTATGGCCTTGTATAATTTGAAGGTATTAAATGTGGAGAATAAGGTAAGCAAGAGAAGCATCATGTCTGTCCCGTTGGACCACGTCAGTCAGATTCTTACAGGGAAATACCCACCCCACAGGGCTATAGCTGACATTCTGGTGTAGTCTTTGAGACATTTTGAGAGGTTAGGAAATTTTGTGAATATGTTTGTTATAATAATATACCAGTTATAGAACATGTCATTGAATTTCCTTTCTCTTAAAACATTCACTTTAATAATTTGCGCTCAGCATGTTTAAATAAGGTCCCCCCCGCTACCCCCGGAGTTTTGGAAAGGAGTTTAAGCCAAGAGGAGTGTGATAAGACTCTTAGAAAATAACATGGACTGTATGAATTGCAGCTATTTTTTGTTTAAAGGCTACAGGAACACATCATGAAAAATTTAAGAAGTTATAACTAAAACTTTTGGACACAAGAACACCGTACTTTCAAACTGTAGATATTCAAGTCAAAACTTCACTCAATAGATACACGAGTTTGTGAAAGTAATCTTTTCAGTCATAGAAACCTACTTATAATAACAGCAGTGATAATAATAACATGGTAATAATAATAAATGACATTTATTGAGCTCTTAGTTTATACCAAAGACTGTTGTAGACATTTCACATGGATTAATTCATTTACTCTTCACAATAATTAGGTCCTCTTACTCTCATGATCATTTTAAAATTAGCAACGAGGGTATGGAAGTAGAACAAGATTAAGCAACCTTCCACAGTTTGTGTGCCTGTTCTGTGGTCTGACTGTAGATCCATCCCGTTTTGTTGGTCTGACACAGAACACACTTAGGTACACATTATCAAATGACTTTCAATACAGTTCTACAATTAATAATCGGCAATTCCTGTTATCTATGGCCAGAATAGTAACCCATGGAATATGACACACAATGAGAGTAACATATGTAGAATTTCCCGCTAACATTCTGTAATAAAGACAGTGCTTTCTGTAGACATGATTTACTGCAGATCCCCCTATGGAAATGCCTTTAAAATATAGTCTGCAAGTATGTTAAATTGGTACTGTATTATGGTATTAGTGTTTTTTATCTGTGTATTTAATTATATAAATAGATTTCCTGAAAGTACAGATTTGATTTTTAAACACAATGGTAAATTAAACATTCTACAAATTTTCTTGAGTTTCAGAAGACTATTTTTTTTTTTCTTTTGCTAAAATGAGATTTCAGGACATTGTGCCTTTTTAAACTCCCATGATTTACTAAATGGAATACTTTTTAGTATTCCAAATATTTATAATTTAGTATTAGTATTTAGTTTAGTATGTAATAGTCAGCACTTTTTAGAAAATCTCTCTTTTTCAAGAGTTTCTTGATATAAAATCGTTATTATTGGAAAACAGTACTTGTCTAATTTGCCTAAAATTAACTACTAGCTCAATTGCTCACATCCTAAGAGAATTAGGAATGGAAACTCTCTAGAAGGAAACCCACCAGGTTGGTGATGGTTGTTTCCACCGATATGAGCCCACCATGAGGGTGATGAGGGGAGGTGACAGCAATATTATGCTTTGTTTTGTTTTTAATAAGAATGCATTCCTGTATTCCATGTGCATTTAAAAGCCAATTTTAAAGTGATATAATCTTTTTATTTGTAAAGATGATCATGACTGGAAGAGATAAAGCTATTTCATCCTACAAAATCAGTGCGGGAAGAAAAGTAGTTAATTTAGGGTCCCAATTTTTGAATATGTGGCCAGTGTCTACTAAAGGCATGATTGAGTGATGTATGGCTTTTTAGATCTGGAGAGGACATTAGAAATCAATCATTTTTTGCCCTTTAGTCTCTGTCATTTCATTAATTAGCTTCGACGTGTGACTTGGGACCTAACGATCAGGAGACAAGGTAGATTTGAAGTGAGCAGAGGCCCTCTGGGGAGAACCACCCTGACAAATGCAGTGTAGATGCACTGTTTGTTGGGGATGCCCGGTGGAGATTTTCGCGGTTGGGTCTGTGTCACAGACTCAGGGCAGTGGGGACAGGTCAGGGCTCTGCAGGGCAGGCCCACAGAGAGGCTGCGCCTCAACCCTGCCCCGAGCACTGGAGCCTATCTCCCTGGAGTCATGAGCCACGTGGATTCACATAGCAAATTTCTCTTCTGTATCAAATCGACAGGTTGGGTTCTGTCTTTATTTCTTTTACTAAAAACCCTGATTGATAGCTAAATTTTTTGTTTCTACTTTATCCACCTATGCGATTTTCTTCTCATTGGAAGAAGCTATTAGACTTTTCCCCATCTCATCTTTTCCATAAAAGTATATATTAAAGATTAATTCACAGATGAACTAGCTTAAATGTCCTGTACAGCACTTGTGAAACAGGTGTTAACTTTTGTAAAATAGGCACAATTCAGGTCTTTTAGGTAGCGTTTTGGAGTTTATAGGAAAACATAGAATCCAAGAAGTTTTAGTTTCTCTGTTGGTCATATAATTTATCTCAATAAAAGTCTTTGGGCAAGAAAACAGAGACTTGAGATTGAAAACTCTATTTCCAAAATGAGAATGTAGGAAGTGTTGAAAGAAATTGAGAACACATGTGCCTAAATGCACAAATGCTTTTATTTTATAAGCAAAAAACAAAATAAAACCACCCCAAAACCCTTAAGCCCCAAGTAATTAGTGCTTTTCACACAGTTAAGGACTGTCAGAGCGAAATCCAAGGCTTTCTGGTGCTTTTGTTCCAATACTCTGTCCCTTTCACATGATTCAGCTGCCATGACAATATCCATGGTCATCTCTGAGTTGCTGCTGCTGTGTTCTCTGAGGGCAAATTTGGGAGATCCAGGCTCAGACCTCCTGCACTTGCTTTCACTGCCTCTGCCCCAGCTCTTGAGAATCCAGCCTCTTGGGAAAGTTCATTCCCCTTCTCTCTCCAGGCTCCACTCTCAGGAGTGGAGCAGTAACAGTTTGCCTAATCAAGTCGCAGTGTGTTTCTAAGGTATGTCCACCTGAAACGTCGAATAATTCCAAAAGCTCTCATATTAATTTCAAAATCTCTCTGTCTGGTCATTATTACCCAAAAGCCTTTTCCCAAATGGGAAAAAATCCATTATCACTCAACCTTCAGCCCAACATTTCTGAATTACTGAAGAAACTTGATTTTCCAATTCCTTGTCCATTTTATAAGAAAGCGTCCTTTCTATTGATTCATTCATTGAACAAGTCTGTACTGAAAGGATCTATTATGAGCCTGGCAGTGTTCTAGGCTATAGAGATACATGTGTAAACAGAATGGATTTTGTTTGCAACATTTCTGTCCTTGTGGGGCTCACATTCTATTAGAGAAGACAAACAACATGCCTACAAAATAAGCACATGATATGGCAAGTTAGATGGAGGGAATGCTGGGGGAAATATTGAGCAAGACTGGGAGGATGGATTCTGGGGCTTGGGTGGGATCACAATTCCAAATGCATCAGAGAATCATCATCAGGAAGGTGACAGTTGAGCAAAGATCTGAAGGGGAGTGAGGATGTGGAGGATGTATTGAGATTTTCACGGAGGAGGGTATAAAATTGCTCAGTTGCATGGAGTGCAAAGTGACTCGGGAAATGTACAAGGATTGCTGGGTCCTTTGAAGGGCCCACTTGAGGTTGACTTGTGGGTACACATTTAAGATCAGACAAATCAGAATGCTTGTGATTGTGTGTGTGTGTGTGTGTGTGTTTATCCACATTCAGTTACACAAGGGCAAGCATGCAAGGAGTAGGCAGAAAGTTGTATTTAGCAAGAATTGTGGGTATAATGAGGCTGGAGAGGGTCAAAAAATTGAGAATGTGATTCTACTGATTGCCCATAACATTTATACTGGGTTCAGAGGGAAGACCAGCTTATTATGGGCATGAAGACAGAAGATGGGAGAATCAACTGATTGTATGTCCTAGTCAAGTCAGAGGATTACTGGAAGCTTTCTTAGTGCTCCTAGTAACCACACTGACATTTATTGAGTACTTGATGTATCTGGACACGTGGACACAGTGCAGACTGCTGTAGATAGATTATCCCTTTAAAGGTTCACAGACCTCTGGGGTAGATACCATCCTGTAATCAATCTCATTTTGCAGATGATGAAATTGAAAGTGGGAGTGGAACTCTCTCTCTAGATCAGTCACATTAAGATAAGGTGATATGTATGAAACCTGTAAACTTCTATGCAAATATAACTATTATTCAGTGGATAGGGGCCTGGAACGTATATAACATGTAGTTTAATTAATGGCCAAAGTTAGCTGTAGTGACAAGTCTTCTGTGTCCTCAAACACAAGGCCGAAAATATCTTATGAATTTAGGGAGGTGTTTTATTTCCATGTTTAGTAATCTGATTTTCATACACATTCAAAGAGCACTGTGGGAATACAAGAAAAATCAAGCTATTAGAATAGCATATTTTAATCTCTGGGAACTTGCTGCTTTTCTTTGAAAGATAATAGATCTTGATTGATATCTTATTTCATGGAGTTTCAGACACAAACTGGCTTGTGAGTAAGATTTCAGTATACTTATGTTCAATTTCAGAAATAAGAGAGCATGATGTATTTTCCATGTAAGTGTGAAATGGTAGAATATGTATTTATCAGTGAGAACAGAAAACCTAGTACAGTAATCAAAGACCAACGTGACTTAGTCGTTTCTCTAGATAAGACTCTGAAAGGAGGAAATTAACCCTCATCAACTGGGTTCATAAAATTAAATTATCAGCTGATAAAGAACTGACTCCACCTCGGATGTCCTTTCCAACTATCATTCGTAATCTGTCTGTTCAACTTAAGAAGAATGACTCAGCACTCCAAGTGCTGTGCACCTCACTGAGAAGAGCCGTTACCAGGAGTGAATCGTCTAAGTGTTGCCCCTGGGATGGGAAGCCCTTGGACTCCTGGTGTCCCAGTTGTCGGGTCTGTGGATATAGTAACCAGAGCTGCATTTCCTGATAGTTATTTTCTCCCATCTTCCCTACTTTTGTTACCGAACTCAGGTTCGGCTGCTTGCTGCTCAAAAGCCAATCATTGGAGAGGCAAGTGTCAGTAGAAAGGAAAGGTGCTTTAATCAGAAAAGCCGGCAATCTGGGGAGAAGGTGGACTCGTGTCCTGAGACCAACTCTGAAGATTCTGCTCAGCCATGACAGTTTTTAAAGGGGAAAAGGGGGAAGAATCTCAGTGAATCATCAAGGCAGGAGGTTGGGTTCTGCATCTCTCCATTGTGTGCAGACTGGCTAACTCTTTCTTCAGATGTTATCTTGCCTGTGTGATCTGCCTGCAGGATTGCTAAGGGAGCTGTTGGGGGGTAGAGAGCTAGTCATTCTTTAACTACTTTTCTTCATTCTTTATCTAGGAAAAGAATTAATAGGTTAATTAGATTCTTTCAGGGTTTAGAGGGGAATAGAAACGGGCAAACAGGAAAGGGGCAAAAGAGCTGCTTTCACTTTGAGTCAGTGGACACTATATAACCTCTCTTAATTACCAATAATTGGCAGCTTTAAAAAAGAGTTTTAAAAATAACTGGATGTGGCAGCCAAACTAGCTTCTCTCCATGAGTATTTAAAAGATGTCAGTGGACAGGTGAGAAGGGCTTCACTCTGTGACCATGCATGCCACGTTAAATCAGGGCAGAAAAGCAGGAGGGATCATTTGCAGCATCTAATCCATTCCCACAGTAATGAAGGGCCATCAGTTATGCTTTATTTCTCAGTGTTTCTTTCAGAAGAGGCTGTCACCTTTAATTGATGCAAGTGATAGAGATTTCCTGAACTTTGCTGGGGAGTCAGTTCTGGGCTAATGTACCTCACAGTTTTTTTTTCTTAACCTCATTTCATCCCAACTGTGCTTTATTTACTTCTTTCTTTCCCTTAAAGAGTCCTTCTTCCAGAATCTCTATACAACTCTAAAGAAGATTTGATTTTAAGTTAAGGCCATTCTCCCCATGGAGAGAGGTGCTATGTTAATCTATGAAGTATTCTTACCCCTGAAGACTTTGTATGCCATGTAAGCTCTGACAGCCTTAGTAATACCCTGTCTTTATCCTGTCCCTCTTTTCATTTCTTTGCTCCAAAGTTGCTCTGTGTTGCTTCCAAACTTCACCAAACAGCAAACAGGAACCTCAGTGGGAAAATGGGCAGATGACATGACCAAGCAATTTTCAGAAGAGAAACCTTAAAAATTCATTAGTAATCAGAGAAATACAGATTATGTATGTATATGACTATAAAGTATCAGGTGACATCCCATTAAACAGCCTCGATGATGCAGAGGATGTGCTGATATAAGGTTTTTATCCATTACTCATGGGAATGGAGAAAACTCCACCCATCCTGGAGAGAAATCTGGCACAACTTCATCAAATTGATTGACTATGTCCTCCAAGATGGAGCAAGTCATCTCCTGAACATATATCCCCAATAAATTATTTTACAGGACCATCAAAGAACTTGCACATGAATGTTGATCAAAGCACCTTTGTGGTGACAGTGTTGAAGGTGGTCCCAGTGTCCATCAGTGGGCAAGCTGGCCAGCTTCAATCTGGTGGGTTCCCACCCCAGAGCACTCGGCAGCAGTGAGAAGCAACTAGATAGACCCCTAGCAACATGAATGGATCGTAAACCAACTTGTTAAATGAAAAAAGTGTGACTAGAGAACACCATTTAAATAAATTAAATCTACGCTCCTGTAAAATAAATTATACCTGTTACAGAAAGACATAAGAACAAAAATACATATATTAAGCACTTTAGATGGTAACCTATGGAGGAGGAGAGGAATGCATATGGAGAATGGGGGCAACAGGAATAAATAATATATAGATAAACTAAGCCAATAGGATTGATTTTTGTGGAGTTTTGTTTAGTCTCCCCGAGATCCAAGCATAAAATATCCTTACCATCCTAGCCAGCTCTTCTGCTCGGCCACCTCTCTTTGCAAGGACACTGAATTTTCTTTCAAGCTATTTCAACTAAAACATTGTTAATTCATTTTTAAAAGTTATTATAGGCCCCACATTGCAGACATTCTTTGCGTTTTCTGTACCCCTCCCCAGTTAGTGCCCTGAGTTGGGCCTGGCATGTTACCTTGTAATACACCTTTTGAGTGAGGAAAAGGAGGATGTGAGTTCCTATCTGGAAACTTCATCCTCTGATCTCAAGGTCAAAGGAAAGAGTGTTATCCTTGAGGCAGGACTGGGAGGGCAGCAGCCTTGGCAGGGGTGTTTTGAGGTCTTGGGAAAGTTTGTCCAGGGAGGCCTCCACGCTCTCTGACACTCCCTTTAAGCCCTTCCTAACGTTGCAGTGTCTCAAAGCCACATTTGGACACAGGGAAGCCTGATCCCAAGCCCAGCCCATACTCCCAGGCCCTGCTTATGCCCTGTTGTATCCGTCTCACCATTTTCTTCCTCCCCCCATGCCCCTCCTCCTGACCTCCCTCCATTCCCCAGCTTTACTGAGCTATTGTCGACATATCAGATGTGTAAGTCTAAGCCTACCTTCCTGTGTAGTCTAGCCCCTCCTTACCCGACCTTACCTCTGATTCCTACTCAGCCCCATCAGCGCCTCACAATCATAAGTCAGCTCCTGCCAGAATCTTCCCTGAATTCTGCCCGACGACCGGGGCTGGATTCTACCTGTGGTTCCTAATTTGGAGTTTCTCATCCATAAAGTACAACAAATACTGAAGTGAATTTCAGTAAAAACAATCAGGTTCTCTAAAATATTGATGCACTTTTAAGGTTTGGGCTAGATGCGTTTAACTCATTGTAGTGGGTTGAATAATATCTCCCCAAATCCATGTGTACCGAAACCTCTGTGTGTGATCTTATTTGGATCTTATTTGGAAATAGGGTCTTTGCAGGTAGAATTAAGATAAAGATAAAAATGGAATTACACTGGATTGGAGTGGGTCCTAAATTCAATGAAGGTCCTTGTAAGAGACAGGAAAGGACACACAGACACATGCAGATAAGAAGACCCTGGGAAGATGGAGTCAGAGACTGGGGCTCTGCTGCCACAAGCCAAGGAGGACTGGGGCCTCTGTCAACTGGAAGAGGCAGGAAGGAGCCTTCAGAGGGAGCAGGCCCTTGACTTTGGACCTCTGGCCTCCAGACTGTGAGAGAATAACACTGTGCTATTTCAAGCCACCAAATTTGTGGTATTTTGTTGAGGTATCCCTAGGAAATTGATACTCAGTAGAACACATGGATCACTAGTTTATGATAATCAGGTCTCAGATTGGTTATATATATGTATGTATGTCATTAATATAAATGAGAAAAAATTGCTTATTCTATTGTTATACATGGTGCTTGGTAATTTGTCTTCTGTTAGGACTGAGATGTACACTGTCTTGTAGTGGGTAAAATATCAGAGTGAACAGCCTGACTGTGTGAGTTCAAATTACAGCTGTGCTAGTTACTGGCTATGTGATGCTGGAAAAGTTATTTTCACCCATTTGTGCCTCAGTTTGCTCACTTTTAGTGGATAATAATAGTACCTATGTCTTGGAGGATAGGATTAAAAACTGGTTAAAATATCAATATTTTAAATACTTGGAACAGTGATAAGCATATAGTAATAAATAAGTGTTTGCTAATATTATTTCATGAAGATACCTGTCTTCAACCCTTCCTTTACTTTTTCTTAGATCTATGTATAAATTGGGTAATAGTTATTATGTACCATGTGCAGGTGATACAGGCTGTGGGCAGGGCCCATTCTGCCCCAGGTAATTTATATCAATGTGATACACACACACACAAAAAAAAAAAGAAAGAAAAGATTCTCAATTTCATTAAATCTGTAGATTAAAATATTTTCATTTAGCCCAGAATAATATTTACATTACTCTACTGTTTGTAATTTAAGTGGCACTGTTAAATTTTTTTATGATCTTCTGGAACAGCAGATGACATTCATCGAACAAAATTTTTCTGATTTCTTTTGCATTTCATTCACTATGCAGTGAGATTGATTTTAGAAAAAGTACAGTTCCAAGGTTGAGGAGAAGAAAACCCTCTCCTCCAGATCATAGACGTCTGTTCTGTGGTATTATACTTCCAGATGTAAGAAACCTGTACTTTGTTGCTTCGTTTTTGTTTTAACCAGTGAATTTGTTGCTGTTCCTGACTGAGGTATGATTAATGCCCAAAGTTCAGTCTCACTTAGACTGTTCACGTTTTGAGTTTTTTAAAGCGTATTTCCCTTTCCTTCTATCTATGTAGATAGATAATTAAACTTCTTAATTAACATAATTAAAGTTCTGTGAGATCTTTACTGTCCAGAAGCCAGAGTGGAAAGCAAGGTTGGAGAGCCTGTACTTTAGATAGTCCCATGCTGGAAGCTACACACCATAGTTAATAATCTGTTGAGTGTCTGCTGTATTTTAGTGCATCGTTAGTTCTTTGATATGTTTCATTGGTAATTGTGGTGGTTAATTTCCTTTGTCAACCTGACTCGGCTACAGGGTACCCAAATAATTGGCCAAAAGTTATTCTGGGTGTTTCTGTGAGGGTGTTTATGGGTGAGGTTAACATTTGAATTGGAAGACAAAGTGAAGCAGGTTGCCCTCCCTGATGCGGGTGGGCCTCATCCAATCCACTGAAGACCTGAATAGAGCAAAAAGGCTGAGTAAGAGGAACTTGGCTTGACTGCTGAGCTGGAATATGGGGTTTCTCTTGCCCTTGAACTTGGACCGGAATGTAAACCATTGGCTCTCTTGCTTTTCAGGTCTTTGGACTCAGACTAGAGCGGTACCATTGGCTCTTTTGGGTGTCCATCTGGCCAACTGTACATCTCAGGTCTTCTCAGTCTCCATAATGGTGTGAGCCAATTCCAGACAATAACATTTCTATTCTATGTATGTGTGTGTGCATGTGTGTATGCATATGTGTGTAAACACACGGTTGACCCTTGAACAACACAGGTTTGAACTGCAAGGGTCCACTTGTATGTGGATTCTTTTCAATAGTAAATACTACAGCACTGTGTGATCCGTGGTTGGTTGAATCCATGGATGTGGAACCAAAGATGAGGACCAACTATGGGGTTAGAACACCTGTGGATTTTGGCATCCCTGGCGTCTGCTGGAACCACTCCCTAAGGTTACCAAGGGATTATCGTGTGTATAGGAAGGGAGGGAGGGAGGGAGGGAGGGAGGAAGGAAATGGACTGGATAGATGAATGGATGGATACATCAATAGATGGATATGATATGGATATAGATATAGATATAGATATCTCCTATTGGCTCTGTTTTCTGGAGAACCCTCAATAATATAGTAATGCAGTGTTTTTGCAAGTTTGATATTATAATCTCTTTTACAGGTTAGAAAATTGAAGCTTCTTCAGAAAAGAATAATCCTAAATTGACTCAGCAAATGGTTGGTAGATCTGGAATTTCAACTCAGTTTTGCATGATTCCAAAGCTCACGCTGTATCCACTTCATGACAGTCAGCTTCATCACAGCTGCTCAAAAGGCGCAGAGAGAGCCTGAAACCAATACTGAATTTACCCCAAGACATGTCAGCTCAGAAATATTTCCCTACTGAAGACTGATTGCCTCTGAGAAGCCGCACACTCTCCTCTGCTCACACAGCCCCTCCTCCTCTCCTGAGCTAGTGCTAAGTGCATTCTCCACAAGTATATTCCAATTCAAGGCTGAAAGAACAAAGTCAGTTTATCATTTATTGCATTTTATTCATGCAGCTTATTTCCATCCCCAGAAATAGATAAGAACTAGTACCATGTATTCTTCTTAAACTCCATTTAATTCCCACTGAATCTCCAGCCCTCAAATTCTTAAATAATTACACTGCTTAAATGTGAACAATTGTGGTAGAGCCTTTTTATGGAAACTTTTTACGAAAAATCGTTAATCAAGATCACCTTTCTTCCAACTGATTGTTACGGTGCACAGAACACCTGTGAGTCTAAATATTGTTTTGAGGCCTCTGGATCTTTTCTCTATTTCTATTCTTAGAATTGCAACTAGGTGGGGTATAGCACAGTGGACCCATTCCTGTTTTCTTTTTGTTAATGGAACATGTGTTTTTTTCATCGAGGAGAAGTTATTGCTACTTTTTTTCTTTCTGTTTTGTCAGACTAATTTAACATTGTTAAATCGTTTTCATGTCCTTAGATATTGGGTCTCTGTTGTTCAGTTTTCGTTTCTAATGGACTAGATTTGAACTGTGCCTTGAAATAATCTTGCATTTGTACTGGACTCTCTTTTGCAAAGTTTATCTCATCTGTTTTTGGCTGGCTTGCAGAACAGTGATTTAAGCAGCTTGTTGGCTAGGTTTTATTGCCTCCTGGCTTAATTCATTTTCATACAGATGCTCTCCAGTTATGTTTAAAAGGGATCAAAGGATGTTTTCTAACTAAGTACTCCCATTTTTAGGAACCCTGCCACTGACTATTATATACGGCATCTTTTCATCTTTTTAAAAAAAAAAAGTGGAAATAAACCAAAAAGCCCCCTTAGCATGCCTCTTTTTTTAAGCACAAACTCACTCTAAAAACCATTTCCACTCAAGTCAGCTCTATGAAGCTCTTGTTCTCTTCAATTACTGCTTTTTTCCTCCTTTTTGGGGGGGGGCGGCTATACTTTCTTGCTGTGTCCTGATGCCACTTTTAGGGATATTTTGTCAGGTCACCTGCTTTCCAAGTTCATTCCTTTATGAGCTAGCGGGGCATGACAAAGGGAAGCCACTTAATAGTTTTACTACCTAACCCTGACACCTTATTTTTCAAAGGGGTGTCTTACAAATGCTCCCAATTTTTATCAGATCTGAAGGAAAGAGTATCTCAAAGAACAGCCCTTAAGCACTTGCCAATTAAATCTGGTCTATTTCCTAGGATATTTTGGAGCTCCCTTTGAAGAAGTGTTTCTCTATGTCTCAGATCTGTTAAATTGTACTCTTTATATTGCCATTTATGCCACAAAAGTTTTGTGACCTCTGAGTAATTTTTTGAGATGGATTTTCATAGCATTTATGACTTCAATTTTGAATTTGTCAGTCTTTTCTCCTGCACAAGAAAGAGGGCAGAAAGGGTATCCCATTTTCTGAAAAGAAAGCTAGTATATAACATATAGTTTAACAACCACTTGAAGGTTTTAGAAAATATAGAAAAATTTGTGTATCATTTTTGCAAAGGGCCTCAGGATAGGAAAAGGAAATGCAGAAGGAATAACTGATTACAGCACTTACTTCCTAAAATTGTTTTAGACTCCTAAACCATAGAACATGAGATGAAATTTGCATCTAACATATTTCTTAGTTAGAAAACATCCTTGATCCCTTTTAAACATAATTGGAGAACATCTATATGAAAACGAATTAAGCCAGGAGTCAGTAAAACCTAGCCAACAAGCTGCTTAAATCACTGTTCTGCAAGCCAGCCAAAAACAGATGAGATAAACTTTGCAAAAGAGAGTCCAGTACAAATGCAACATCTCAAACTGAACAACAACAACAAAAAAGATAAGTATTTACTTTCATTAATTGAATGAAGTGATGACAAGGATTCAATATTTAAAATTCCAGAACAGTATGTGTTGATTCCTCATTCTCATTAAAAAGTATCATCACTCTGTTTAAACACAGGAAAGATAGTAAAATTCATACATTTAAAGGTAGCGAAGAGACCTCCACTCCTGGAAAGAATGGAGTAGATATATTGAATATACTTTTCTCAATTCCTCCTGCTAAATACAACTAAATATTCTGGATGATATATAAATAAAAGTAACATAAGAAAACCGAATGGTGGAGAGAAGGAAACAAACCAGCTATGGGTCTTGGGTCCTAAGAAATGACATGGTAGTTAGTTCCCCAGGGTTTTCTTTTTGTCTCATATAACCTAAACTCGGAGCTGGCAATCCAGAAAAAGCCCCAACATAAGCTTTCTCCCTTCTGGCAAAGCACCAGTAAAAGGGGCATTCTTGCAAGAGAAAGCTTTTAGACAGTAACCACTGTACTCTAGACAAACACCACAGAGAGAAACTGTGGCCCTATCCCCACCTGCTCCATTAAACGTTGAGTGGGTAGCCTAGACTGCCATCCTTGCTGGCTGTGCCCACTGCCCCCTGGAGTGGCCAGAGAAGGCTTAGGAGGGAGCAGGGCCTTTCTTTCCCACAGAGCAGTAATAGTACCCTATCCCCAATAGCATCAGTAAAGGCCACATGGGGATCCTGGACTTCCACCCCCACCAGGCAGTAACGAGGTAACCCTTTTTTTTTTTTTTTAATTTTATTTATTTATTTATTTATGGCTGTGTTGGGTCTTCGTTTCTGTGCGAGGGCTTTCTCTAGTTGTGGCAAGTGGGGGCCACTCTTCATCGCAACGCGCGGGCCTCTCACTATCGCGGCCTCTCTTGTTGCGGAGCACAGGCTCCAGACGCGCAGGCTCAGCAATTGTGGCTCACGGGCCCAGTTGCTCGCGGCATGTGGGATCCTCCCAGACCAGGGCTCGAACCCATGTCCCCTGCATTGGCAGGCGGATTCTCAACCACTGCGCCACCAGGGAAGCCCGAGGTAGCCCTTTTGAGAAGTGGTTTCCTAAGAGGTGTGGTGAAAAGTCAGAACTTTCACCACTGCCCACTGGTCACTAAGTAACTTTCTGCTCCCCTAGGTGTCAGTACAGGCTGTGTAGGGAAGTAACAAGACATCCCTGCCCCTTCCAGCCAGAAAGTTATCAGTGGAGGCCTTTCAGGTGATCAAAGTTCCTACTCCTGCCTAGCAGTGATGAGGAGCCCCCTACCGTGGTCATCATTGGAGGTTATGTTGGGAATCTAGACTTCTGCCCACTTCACGCAGTGATATGGTGGCATCCTCCTTCACCTGCCAGGATGGAGTCAAGGAAAGCCAGCTAAAATACAAGTATGGTACCCAAAATGTCCGTAACATAGTATTCCAAGTGTCCAGGTTTTAATCACTCATTCTGAGGACCAGGAAGATCTCAAACAGAACAACAACAAAAAAGATAATCAATAGATGCTTGCACCAAGAAGACAGAGATGTTAGAGTTATTTGACAACAATTTTAAATCAGTTCTCATAAAAAAAAAATGCTTCAAGGAGCAATTGTGAACACATTTGAAATAAATTTAAAAAATGGAAAATCACAGCAAAGAAATAAAAAGTCTCAGAAAAGGAATAGAAGACATAAAGAAGAACCAAATGGACCATTTAGAACTGAAAAATACATTAACATAATTTTAAAAAACTTCACAGATGGGCTGAATAGCATAATGAAGGGGACAGATGGAAGAATCATGCAGCTGGAGGCTAGAATGATAGAAATTACTCAGGAAGCTAGAACAATAGAAATTACCCAATCTGAATAGTAGAGAGAAAGACTGAAAAATATATTGGATAGAGCCTCAGGCACCTGTCAACCTATAACAAAAGGTCTCACATTTTTGTCATTGAAGTTCTAGAAGGAGAAACAAAAGGTGGTAGAACTAAAAAAAAGCACTTGAATAAGTAATGGCTAAAAAATTCCCAAATTTGGCACAAGATATACACCTGCAGTTTCAAAAAGCTGAGTGAACTCCAAATAGCATAAACCCAGTGAAACTCACACCAAGATACATCATAGTAAAACTTATGGAAAAGAAGTAGAAAAAAATCATGAAAGCAGTGACTCACCTATAGGGGAAAAACAATTTGTATGACTGGGAATTTCTTGTTAGAAACCATAAAGACCAGGAGGAAGTGGCACATATGCTGAATGAAAACAAAACTGACAAGAATTCTGTATCCAGTGAAAATATCTTTCAGAAATCAAGGGAGAAATCAAGGCATCAGGTGAAGAAAAATGGAGAGAATTTGTAGTCAGCAGAACTACTTTAGAATAATGACTAAAGGGGTTTTCTAAACAGGAAGGAAATGATTAAAGAAGGAACCTCTGAACCTTAGGGAAGGAGGAAGGACACAGTAAGCAAAAATATGGGTAAATACAACCAACTTTCCTTCTCCTCAAGTTTTCACAGTTACGTTTGGTGATTGAAGCAAAAAGTGTATCCCTGTCTGATGTAGTTCTAAATTGGTTTTAGAAAAAATACTTCATACAGTGATTTTATTAAATGGGGGAGGTGTAAAAGAACATGAAGGAAGGTAAATTTCCTACACTTTACTTAGACTGGTAAAATGATAACACCAGTAGACTGTGATAGGTTATGTATATACAGTGCAACACCTAGAGCAACCACCAAAAAAGCTATACAAAGACATGCAATAAAAATACTACATATAAATGAAAATGGAGTTCTAAAAATGTTCAAGTAACCAATAGTAAAGCAGGAGAAAGAAAACAGAGAAAAATCAGAAACAAACATTAAACAAACAAATAAAAAATGGCAGACTTAAGCCCTAACGTATCTATTATTACATTTAGTGTAAATGGTCTAAATGCACCAATTACAGACAGAGATTAGCAAAGTGGATTGAAAAGCATGACCCAATTATATGCTGTCTGCAAGAAACTGACTTCAGTTATAATGCTATAGGCTGGTTAACAGTAAAGTGATGGGAAAAGATATGTAATCGTTAATCAAAAAAAGCAGAAGTGGCAATATTAATATTAGATAAAGTAGACTTCAGAGCAAAGACTCATGAGAGATAGATATTATATGATGATAAAAGAGTTACTGTACTAAGAAAACATAGCAATCCTTAATATGTATCCACCAAACAACAGAGCTACAAAATATGTGAAGCACAAACTGATAAAACTGAAAGGAGAATTAGACAAATCCATAATTATAGTTGAGACTTTAATACTCTTTTCTCAACAATTGTTAGAACAATTAAGCAGAAAATCAGTGAGGATATGAAAGAACTCATTATCAATTAAAAGAATCAAATAAACATTTGTAGGACACTCCATGCAACAACAGCAAAACACATTATTTTCGGGTCCCACAGAATGTATATCACGATTTACCATATCCTGGGCCATAAAACAAAACTCAACAAGTATAAAAAAATTGATAGATGCAGATTGTGTTCTCCAACTGCAACAAAATTGAACAGGAAATCAATAACAGGAAATTCTCCAAGTACTTAGAAATTAAACAACTCCTAAATAATCCATAGGTGAAAGAGGAAGTGTCAAGGTAATGAAAATAAAAATACAACACCTCAAAATCTGTGGGACACAGTTAAAATAGTGCTGAGAAGGAAATTTATAACACTCAATGCATGCATCAGAAAAGAAAGTTTTAAATCAATAATTGAAGCTCCCACCTCAAGAATGTAGAAAAAGCACAGCAAAATAAACCCAAACCAAGGAAAAACTAATAAAGATAATAGCATAAACCAATACAATTGAAAACAAAAAAAAATAATAATAGGGAAAATCAATAAAACAAAGAACTGATTCTCTGAGATTAAAAAAAAATTGATAAAGTTCTGGTAAGACTGACAAAGAAAAAGAAGATACAAATCATCAATATCAGGAAAGAAACTGGATATCACTATGGACCCATCAGACATTAAAAGGATAATAAGGGAATACTACAAACCACTTTACACACACAAATCTGACAATTTTTATAAATAATCTAATTCCTTGAAAAACCTAACTACTACCACTCACTCAATATAAAACTGATAATTTGTATAGCATCATAACTATTAAGGAAACTGATTTTGTAACTTAAAAATTCCTGAAAAAGAAATATAGAAGCCCAGATGGCATCACTGAAGAGTTTTTCCGAATGTTTAGAGAATTAACACCAATTTTACACACTGTGTCTTGGGATGTGTGTGTGTGTGTGTGTGTGTATTTCTCCCTCACCTGAAAAAGGAGGAGGTTACCAGATGATCCCTAAGGATTCTTCCTGAAGGTAGTCTGTCTTGGAGGGAATAAAACTGACTGATGACCTATGTTAAATGCATCACTGAATATACATCATAGGAGATGGTGGCAGTTAATCGATATTGGTCAAGGTGCTGGGCTTTTTCCACAGGGTGGAATAACAGAGGGGCACAGAAAGTTCTCATATCAATCAGTGTTGCTTCATTTTTTCATAACTTATGAAATTATATTAAAATGGCATCTGTATTAACTAAACTGTCATTACATGCATTTTTCTACTAAAATTAATATGAACATACCATTTGACACAATATAAATAAATAGAAGCCATGGTTTTGAATATCACAACTTCTTGACTGTGGACCCTCCAAATTTTCATCTTTTTGAGGATAAGGTGCCTCCAAACTTTCATTTTTCAAAGGTCATATACAAACTATGTTTTAGATGTGGCTTTCCTTATGTTTTCACCTGCTAGTGCTTAATAATTAAATTGTTTTGCTTACATAATAACAAGTGGATATTTTTAAGACAATCTTCATTTTTTCCAAAACCCTGTTATTGACATTTTAAATACATTTTTTTCTTCCAGTGATATCCACGCTTCTTAGCATTCACATAACTAGGATTATGATTTTATAATTAAATAGAAGAATAACCTTTAAGAGTAGCTCATTAGTTGTGTTCGATTGATTTTTTATACATTTTTGGATTTATTCTCAAAAATACCCCTACATTTTATTTAGATTTTTGCTTCCTGAGTACTGAGCAAATTGTGCCCATCCTAGAGCATGTTTTTCAAAGAACTTAATTACACATTGAATTGAGCTGATAGAATTGCTTTTTGATATGTGAAAGATAAGCTTCAAAATTGCAAATTGTGGCAAAATGTAAGCCTTGCATGCTGACAAGTCCTTGTTTAGAGTGACATGAAGCATTTTTATAGTTTTTAAGTCTCTGAAGGGCATTATGACTAACACTATTTCCTCATTTAACTTAGCATATTTCCATGAAGTACTCCAGTGGGACAGTGTTGAAGAAGCACAAACTTTTAAGTTACCAGTGATTTAATTTAACACATGTTTCTGTGGTATTTACATACACAGATTGCATTATTTATAATTAAGTTCCCTAGTCGTGTCTGTGCAGCTTTCTAAATCTCTCAGTATCCCTCTGCTTCCTTGAAAAGTTCAGTCACATCTGATAACACCAATCTGGCATTTAAATGTGACAAATGTAGACACCACACTCATTCTTCAAATAATATATACAAAGTGACATTCAGGAGACTGTCTACCTTGTGTCCCTGGCATCACTGTCCGAGGCTCTCCTGGATCAGAGGTTCCAAGGCTGAGAGTGAGGTCCTTATGTTGAGAGCGCCTGGTTTGTTCTGATTAATTTTCATTTTGAAAAAGGAGAAAAAGGGTGCTCCCATTTGAATGTTCGTGGTTACTAGAAAACACAGTCAATAATTTACTATTTGTTTTGATTATATTCAGTGAATCTGTATAAAACTGGAATTCACTCCAAATGCAGCTTAAAAAAACAAAAGATTTAGTGGCTCCAGTCTAAGTAGTTTTTATTGGATGTTGTCTCAGCCTATTATGACTCTCTGTTTCATTATAAAGCCATGAACTTTCTCTATAAAAAATTTGTTAAAAACATCAAATATATGCAACCACTCTCACCCCCTAATTGCATGGTTTCCCCTGCCTACATGTAGCTCAAACCTTATTTTGAATCAAACTGGAAATTTTTAGTTTCCCATTCTTACTATATTGATTAGAAAATACATTCGTTATCCTTTTTTTTTCAGTCTTACAATTTTATTTTATTTTACTTTTTCACATCTCTTTTGGCTTGAACAAATTGCAGCCTCAAAGAATGAGTCTTGGGGTCTCCCAGGTCACGATTTAGTGTTAATTTTTCACTCTTACTTGGGAAACTCACAATTAAATAAACAGACGAAACAGGGAAAATCACAGTCATACTTAAACACTGAGGGCAGCTGACGCTTACCTGTTATGTACCTCAGTGTTTATTGACTGAAGTCCCAGTTTGCCTGGAGTGTCCCAGTTTTAGCACTGACCATCCCATGTCTCTGGAAACTCCCCAGTTCTGGGCAAACTGGGATGCAGGTATCTCTGTAATGAGGTCATGACATTTAATTAAAAACTATCCACTTGTTTTCATTTCACTGTATTCGAATAAATGCAATTATGTTTTAAGATAAACAAGAATATTAAGTGCTCATTATTTTTAAAATATCTGACTGAACAGTCATCAAATTTACTTCAGATTATCTATTTTAAGTAGATAATTAAGTAATTGTTCATGGAAAACGTTAGTTTGGGCATAATACAATTAAATCTGAAGTTGTAATTAAAATAGACTTTTGAAAGACACTTTATAAAAAATAGAAAGACACTTTATGTGGTAAAATAAGAAATATTAAGACTCGGTTTTAAAACCTTTGTTAGGCCCTGAAATAATAATAAAATGCAATCTTTTTTCTCTAGGAACTTACAGTGCCAAGGTTCCAAGTTTCTATGGAAACAACTTTGCAATTTTAATAGAGTAGATAATTGTGTGCATTTATAGGCTCCATAACTAGTTTACTTAACAAAAGTTGAGTAGTTATTTTTTTCGTCATACGTATAGTGCATATATATGCTAAATTTTGGTCCTCTTTGTCTTAAAATAGGCATGTTCTTTTGGAAGCAAGAGTCATTTGGATTAATTGAATACTAATTTTCCAAAAGGTAATAAATACTTGTATTTTTGTATGACAGAGTCACGAAACCACATTCTTGAACTACAGTCCTACAATCTGAGGACTATACAAATATCTAAGAAACAGCCAGAAAGAAATAGCAGGTGCATATATATGACTGGTTATTTTTCTAGTCTTTTTACAAGATATTTGGTAGTTGGATGGCACTGTGTCTTGCAAACTGCTCAAAGCTTTGGTTAGATTGCTAGACTAGCTCAGATAAACCAAATTTGTGCATATGTAGATAAAAACTTTATATTCACAATAAAGAGAACATATTTTCTAGTGCTGGTGATAAAACAAAAAAGTACAAATTAATACAAATTATTTTTAAGATTTTACCACCTTGAAACCAGTATGATCTTTTGGCAACGCAAACGCAAATGTGAATGTGACACTTCTCTACACGTGCACACCGCACACACACACACACACGGACGCATTCATGGATAACGCTCTTCATTGGATTCTCATTGCTTTAAAGATTAGGACCAAGATGAGAATATTTGATTAGTGTCCCACGCTGAATTAAATCAGGGGCCACATCTGGTTTTGCTCAACACTGTTTACTGCTAGCCTAGCAGTGCCTAGGTCTTAGTCAACACCAGAGTTGGATAAACATACAAATTAAGAGTTTTTTCGCACGTGCTGGCATTTGAGGAAAAGCAGATTAATTATCAAAGGATGGTAAGGATAGTAACTTTAAAGGGAACTTCAGCGGAATTTTAACATGTCAGGGGATGGTATTTGTTCCTTACTATATATAATTTTTTTCAAAATTCCTGAGGCAGGTACAGACCTACCACCACACTAACATTTATTAGCCATAGTTGAAATAATTTTTTAAAAACTCACAATATGTCTAAAGAGAAGGAAAGAAAGAAAACATTTTCAAGTGAGTGAATGATAATTAGAAGTGGTAAGAGTAGATTTACCAGAATGTATATTTGTATATCTTGAGAATCTGTGTAAAGTAGTATTTGCTAATCTGAGAGTGGTTGAAGATCAAAGAAAGTTGCATAAAGGGGAGGAAAGTGATACAAATGAGATGATTCTTGAGCCAGTTAACAACTCAGTTACTTTTCCCTGAGCTGGAAGGACCACCTGGAGAGTTAGGTGCAAAGCGGTGGACGGTTTGCCCTTCCTTGTACAGAATTAAGGGATATCATTGGGGCCCAGAGTTGTTTTAATAATCGGAACTGATTAAATTGTATGTTTTGTAAGATGATTACATTAACAAAGATTGATGAGATTATTGATTGCTGGGGTTTTTCCCCTAAAAACACAACACTGCATTGTGTGCAAATCCTTAGCAAATTAACTACACTTACAGCAAATTCGAAATAGTAACACACTTTTGCATTTGAAAATTGATTAAATCACTTAGAATTTAGTATAACTACTTGAGTTCCATGCAGTATGATTTGACTTAGTACACAAATAAATCAATAATATAGAAAGATACTTACTTGACGGCTCCATGCCCCAAAGATAAATGGATGTTGACGATATTTTTAATGATCATCGCAGATGGAAATTAACAGCTTCCCATAGAATCCCATTCCAGTGTTAAATTATACTGTAATCAAAAATTATTTAGGGCTTATGTAAACTCTCTCGGGAGATTTTAAGCTCTTACAATTTTATTGGTCTTTTGTGAGGGTGGAATCCAGTTGTTCTGTGTTCTCTTTATGGTTCATTCTACGTGTATTTGAAAGAGGCTTTTGCAACTTTTTGTTTTATATTTTGCAGCCCAGGGAAGCTAATATGTACCATTGGTAGGCATGAAATAACTTCCATTCTCTTGCATACTTTCATCCCTTTTTTTTTTTTTTTTTACAACTCTTTAAGTCCTTATAGTGTCCTCTTAAAATGTAAAAGAATTTAAAAGTTCATCAGCTTAGACTGGCCATGAGGTTGTAATTATAGAAGGAAGATAGTAGGTACAAGAATGTTCATTTTACTGTCCTTACTTTTGCATATGTTTTACTATTTTCTATAGCAAAATATAGGTTAGAGGTGCCATTAGCTAAGGGCCAAGGTGAGTATGTGTATGTCTGCTTGTGCACGTGTGTGTGCATGTGTGTGTGTGTGTGTGTGCGCGCACACATGCGTGTGCCCTAGCTGGTTCTTGAATTTCTGGATTCAGGGTTAGTGACTGTTTATTTGAGCTGCCATAGCTCTGTGCTTCTGTGATTTTGGATAATAAAGTAACTTTGTTTTGTAAAAGTAACTGAATTTTAATCCAGCAAGACATATTGCTCAAAGTCCCCTGGTTTCATTATTTTTAATGTCTCAGTGGTTATTTGATTCTAATGAGGGCCTGAAGAGGGCAGCTTTTCCCAGATCAGTTCTGAGGATTCCCAAGTCAGGTGCCTGTTCACACCATCGCTACATCCTGTACCATCACCCAGCAAAACAAGAGTGTGGCCTCTTCTGCCATGCCAGCTCACTAGCCACTAGCCAGTACTGTATTTTGGGGGGGAAAACATTCACTAGGAGTCAGGAGAGGCAAATTTTCATTCTTCCTTATCTGCTATGGCTGAGAGAAATTCACATGAGCATGCTTCCCAGCTCACTGGAAATTCATGAGCCTAAACTCAGAGCTGCACGTCACACCCCTTGTGTATTTCTTGTGAACCCTGTTCAAAGGTTCAGTTCTCAGTGGTCTCACATCCTCAACCCCCTTCCCGAGCCCTCTCCAGTCTGGACCTCCCTCCACTGAGGACCTGGGGTCCCAGGACCCTAACTCGTCCATTTGTCCTTTATCAGTATCCCAGGCCCTTTTCCTTTCTTTTTTGTTTCACTGCTCTGTGACTTTGCTCACGTTCTCTCAGCCTGAATTTCCCTTCCGTAACTTAATTATCTGGCAAAATCTTAGTTTTTGTTCTAGTTACAAGCAAATGTCCGTTGTTGCAGACGTTTCCCCTTTCCTGCAGGCAGGGTCCATGTCCTCTGTCCCCTTAGTGCTGAGCTCATGGCTCAGGCACAGCAGAATTTTGTAAAGTGATTATTTTCATTTGCTTAATTGACTGGGTGCTCTTCCCACGAAAGTCTGAGTTCCCTGTAGCGCCCCTTTTCCCACATGCATCTCTGATTCCAGCGTACAAGGCGTGGAGCACGGTCGTAGGCACTGAACAGGTGTTCACTAGAATTGACATATTTTTCATCTGTCTGAGGAAAAAAGAAAGACATAGTGCCTCCTTTCCTAAAAAAAAAACCTTGATTCTTTTTCTGTATTTTAAAGCATGTTGCTGTCATAGATTATCCTTTCTTAGGCTTACGTCTTCTCCTTCTCTACTGGCTTTTTTTTTTTTCCCTTCAGGAAGTAGATGCTTTTAGTGCATGTGGAAAAAAGGGAAGCAGAGGTGTGCAAGTATGCGATCTTCAGATTTATAAATAGTGAGGAGAGATGCATTCTTCTTGGAGTAATAATGGGCTTCTCCTCTTCTGACTTGTGTGGGGAGATTTATTACATATATATTATATATATACGTATATATTTTATATATATATATATATTTGCCTTACTCTCCCTCCACCCCAGCAATTACTGCCTATGAGAGCAAGGAAGGGTGTGTTAGAGGATTGAAATGGAAGTAGTTTTGTTGAGGCTTCAGAGGCGATATTTGGCCTCTAACCGATTCGTGACCTTGCCTGGACTAGTGTCTGCTTGTGAGTTGCCGCCAGCAAGTCCGGAGGCACTTAAGATAAAGAAGGGAGTGGATCACGGAATTCCTTGAGCGTGGGGACCTGACCAGTTCCCGGGGGTCTAGAAATTCTTATGATACACAAAATGAGATAAAGAGCATTGCTGAAGAAACCCAGAGATGCATATTTGCACGCAAACTGCTGATATCAGTTTGCAGCCTGGCATTATAAGCGGGGCTCCCCTAAACTGCCATTTGAAGTCTCACCCGCAGAGTGGACTCACTGCGCGGGACCTTCCCCACTTGGGACTCCAGACTGCTGTTCGAGGGAGTTCCCAGCGCTGTTCCAGTCTGCATATAGGTGTCGGCCCAATCTGGTGATGTACATGCTTTTACTTTTCTTTCCCTTTTCATTTCTATTTCTTTCTTTTTAATGAGTTTCTATTAAAGTTAAGTTGAAATTGTCTATTTGTCTGATGAGTGGTGTCTTTTTGTTAACGAATCCTTTGAACCTAGAACGAAGGTAAAACTTTCGGCAAAACAGGGTGGTCGCTCCTTTGCTGTTCTCCAGACTCTCTTTATGGCTCAGCTGACAGCTTTTCTTTCTACTGTAAGAAGGGATTAAAGAAAACAATCCCCAGGCCTTCATCTTCTACTATCACTACTTCTCCCTTCAGCTGAGCCTTCGCTGATGCTGATATTACCTACTCCAAACACTTGATCACCTCCATGTGGATGACTCCAAAAGCTAGCTTTCTCACTTCAGTCTCTTCCCCAAGTCCTGGATCTGCTTTTGCCAGCTTGCACTGTTTTGTTTATCTTCCCTAAATGAATGGAATGCATTGTCAGGACATCAGCCTTAAGGCCAAAAACCTAACCATTCATCTTTTCTCCCCAGAGGAGCTTTTTCTT
The DNA here is from genome assembly GCF_009873245.2 of Balaenoptera musculus. Lineage (NCBI taxonomy): Eukaryota > Metazoa > Chordata > Mammalia > Artiodactyla > Balaenopteridae > Balaenoptera > Balaenoptera musculus. The sequence goes on from NC_045790.1 coordinate 3,277,037, forward strand.
TGCTATTGGTCTTATCTAGTCTGTTCTTTTATCTTTGACTCTTAATCCTAAATGTAATATGTTGCCAAACACAATCAACTCTACTGCTGCTGTTTTCTTGTTTCTTTACTCTTCTCTCCATGGCCTCTGTCAGTATGCTAGATAAAGGATATATTTCTGATCTATATTACAGCAACATAAACTCATCTCCCCAGTTCTAGTTTCTCCCTGATATAAATCATTCCTCACCACATTTACAGATCTGTCTTCCTAAACCACAGTTTATATAAAGCCATTCTCCTGGCAAAGAGCCTGTGGTGTCTTCTCAGCTTTCTGAATTAAGTTTAAACTCCTCTGGTTGGATGTTTAAGGCTGGCTATAGTGCAGTCCAAACCTTTATTTACAGACTTGTAGCCAGTTTTTACCGTTCTTCCACCCGAGGCACCAATCACATTGGACAGCTCTCTGGCCCCTGAATTTGCCCTTAATTTTCCCCTGCTACCTTTGCTTCTGTTGATCCTTTCACCTAGAAGGTTCATCACACCTTTCATCCTAGCATGGTGAAAGCCAAGACAGCATTCAAGGCTCATCCACAAGCTTATTTAAAGGAATAATCCTTTTTCTGTTTTGCATCAAGGCAGAAGCAATCTCTTTTTTGATCTACCAGTGAGAGTCTGTATCATGTATTCTATTGTCATTTTTTTGGATACTTGTGTTTTCACCTCTCCCATTACTGTGAACTGCTTGGAGGCAGAATTTATCCCTTATGTTTTGTTTTTTGTTTATTAATGTTTTATTCCTTGTAATAGCAGGGAGGTTACCTTGTACAGAGTAAGCACTCAACAGACATTACTGGGTTGAATGAATGTAGTTGCAGGACTCTTGGCTGATAGCGTACCCTCTGAGATGCATGTCCCTCATCTGTGAAAGCAGGATGTTGCACTGTGAATCCCCATGAGCGTCATAATTCTATAATTATATTCATGTTGTAACAGGGAAGTGCTAAATCGGACTCCACGTTGGATCTGTTTCTTTGACTATAACCTTTGCTTTTCGTTGCTTTTGTTATTATAATCATACATAATGGCCTGCCTCGGGGAACCCTGCCCACCTGTGAATGGCTGCAAGAAAAAAGGAACTAATTCATCCCCTCACCAAGGCTGGTCATTCCAGGAGATGTTTTGCAAGACAGATGGCCCCTTTACTTTACTTCCTCACCTCCTCTCCATCTCTGATTCTATAAAAGAAACTGGCATCCAGACCTAGAGAAGATGGTTTTTCAGAGACACTAGTCTGCCATCTTCTCCGTCTGCCGGCTTTCCGAATAAAGTCGCATTCCCTGCCTCAGCACCTCGTCTCCAGTTCCCTGGCCTGTCATGGGTGAGCAGAGCAAGCTTGAACTCTGTAACGATGTCATATGTTCATAATTATATTCATTGTTTTTTGGCGTTTCAGGCTGTGAGCTTGGAAGAAGAGTTTTCATAGTCACTATAAACTTTTTAACTGACTTCTCCTGAAGCTATTCATTTAAGGGATACTGAAAGATGGAGGGGACTGGTACTCTATTACACAGCACTGGATCTCCTTCTTATCAATGAAAAAAAAATGTTGCTGCCATATCAGTAAACAAAGGATGTTGCAGCCGTCAAGCCATCACATTACAGCAGCCCGGACGGTGAGCCCTGAGGGAACTCAGGATGGAAACAGGATGCCCGCCATCAAGCCCTCAGCCACTGCAGCCCCCCAGTGATGCACCTGAGGAAACTCAGGATGAGAAAGCACAGGACACTGGCCCCAGAGAGCTGAGGTGCAGATCAAAGGAATGATTTCAATGAGCCCAGACTTTTGCATCTTCCCATACGTAGAAAAGCGCTAAATTCCTTAACTTGAGGTGTCTGGTTTTCTTGAATTAACAGCAATCTTCTGATGTTCCGACCACCTGGTGTTTGTTGAAAAAACTCCTGTGTATCCTCGCTCCCCCCCTTACCTCTTGGGAGCAGCCCTTCAGAGCTGTCTGAGATGCTGTGTCCCGGGCTAAAGTCCTCAGTTTTGACTGCCAAATAAAACATAATTCTCAACTTTTAGGCTGTGCATTTTTTTTCTTTCAGTTGACATTCTCTTACCCAGTTTTTGAGTGTGATGATTTTTAGGACATTCCTGGAATAATAAGGTCACAAACTCTTAGAGGTGTTAGGATTTGTACTTCATATCCGTCTTTTAAAATTGCTGAAATCATTATTAATAACAGTATTTATTGAGCGTCTACTGCCTTGCCAGACAGTGTGCTAAACTCTTCCTGTGTATCTTATTATTCCTCACAACAACCCCTAGAATAGGTTCTATTATCCTTACTTCAAGGATGAAGAAAATTCAGAAGACTGTTTGGTACATTATAAGCATTTGGTAAATTCTGTGACTACTGTCCCTATGTGTAATGTAAATGTAATGATCATTATTAAAATTTTAGAAATTTTGCTGAAACTTCTGATTATGGTCTTTTCCATGCCACTTTTAAAAACTTAATCTTACTATTTTCTTGGGTTTTACTTTCATATAAGACAAACAGTATGAAATTTAGTTGAAAATTCCCTAATTTGGCTCCAGTGGAAATTTGGACATTTATTGGCTTGAAGTCAAACTTTGCTCCACAAAAGTGTGTTATCAACGTGTGGTCCATGGCCCCTAGTGGTTCTTGGTGGGAGTGGGCAGTGTCCATGGACTGGTGAGAACTAATCAAGTCTGCCAGGTGCTGTCAAACAAAGGTAGGGAGCCACTCATGTTTTTGCACCATTCATTTTAAGCAAAGTTCAATAATCTGCTTGGCAAACTCATTGAGTTTTTCCTAGAATGGTAACAAAATAAGGTTTTCCTATACGTGATAATCTAATGCTGTTGCTAATGGCACATAAGAAATGGAAACTGTAGAGGTATCATTCAAAGAGCAAAATCAGACACTTATCAAGGTCGATATTAACACCTGTTGATTGGTGACGTGTGACAAACTTTTAGGTACTAGGGATGCAGAGGTGATGAAAGCCCTGCTCTTGTAGAGCTTATATTCTCATTGGGAGGAACCACATAACAGCCAAGTCAAGATTAATTTCAGAAAGTGACAAATGCTCTGAAGAGAACAGAGAGCTTAATGTTGTCAGGGTGTATATTCAGCAACTATGCACCCATCTAGCTACGCTTGTAGTCTGCAGCTTGCATCCCTTCTGATTGGTGCTCATGCTTTAGAGATCATTAAATAATTTTTTACTGTCCCTTCTGGATGTGGGGTAAGTGACCGGGAGTGTGGTAATACAGATTGAGAAGTTAGGATAGACTTTACTGAGGCTTTTAACTGAGATCAAGATGATGAGAGGACGCAGCCGTATGAAATAATAGAATCCTCTATCCACGGGGATCATGGGACAAGCTCATGCAAAGGCACCGTGGCAAGCAAAAGCGGGACCTTTCTGTGCCAAAGAAAGAAGACTTGTCTGGCTGCAACATCGTGTGTCAAGGGGACAGTGGAGGGAGGTAAAGTCAGATAGGTTTCAATGACATGCATTGTGGAAGAGCAGTCACCTGTGCTTATGGCCAATATTTTGCTTGATGAGTGGAGGACTGTCCTGATGTGAATCCATTTGCAGTTAGTATATGGGGAAATACACAATGATCTTTTTAACTACGATTGGATAGAGGTGTTTGGTATCAGTAACAAGGAGTAATCACTATATTTGTCACAAGTAGGGTTTTGATATGCAAATAAAATAGTAAGCATCTAAGTGTCAAATATTCAGTCAGTAACTGGCAATAGGCCCAATCTGAATTTAATGTTCAAGTAAAGAGAAAACATTGTGAATGTCGGTAATCATGGCCATTGAATGTCTCACTTTTCAGGTTGCTATTCAAAGATACAGGCTAGAAGTGAAAGCAAGACTCACTTTTTCCCTCGGAAGTATGCTAGTTGTCAAGGGGGAGGTGCTCCTGGGAACTTTTCAAATGAGGGGTAAGATTCCTTTAACGATTCATGGCATCGATAAAAGATTAAGGTCTACTTCTCTGATTTCAGGCACTTTTGCTTTGTGACATATCTCAAAAATACATATAGTAACTTGAATAGCCTGAATATATTACTTTAGTGACAACATGATGTTAATATTGATGATAAAACAACAGATTTCTTAAGAAGTCTAAATTGGTACATAGAGCTCAATTGCCAAGAGTATGGTTCTTTTTCTTCTTCACTTGTCAGATAAGAAAATCATTGACACACTGTGATATATTTTAAAAACAAATTTAAATGGTGCAACAGAACACGAAGAAGTGTTTTCCATAAATAAATACGAAAAAAGAGTTTAAAATAAATACATTTACCACTCTTCCCCTTCTGGATCATTCAAATGCTTTTGAATGTGATGTAGTAATCAATTTAGCATCTTTCAGCACGCAGGACATCGTATTTAATATGAAATCTCCCCGTAGTTTGGATATATTTCATGTTCGATCCAAATATCTAGAACTATAAGGCAGAAGCACAAAACATTCAAACTCATTTTAGGTGACTTGCATTTGTTGTCTTAATATAAGTTAAGAATTTCCAATTTGGTAGAAATAAAGAATAAATGAAGTAATTAACTGGATACAGGACCTGATTTGCATCCACAGGTAGTCATTATTCGGCCTAATACAAATAAGTTGGTGAAAAATTTCAAATAATATCGTCCATCTCACTGACACAAAATATTTTTAATATTGTTAACTTGAAATCTGGTTATTAATTTTATTATTTAAAAGCTTGTAATAATCCTGTTTCTCAATTTATCTAGAATTGGTATCCTGTGAATGTAACGAAGACACAGTACATGGTCCACAAATGAGAAACTCTGCTCTATGAAATAAGGGATTCACGCTGTAAGTGGGACTTTCCTGAGTGCACAGAAGAGACTGATTTAGGGTTTAGGAATAGCAGTTAATTGAAAGAGAGTTCATTATCCTAAACATAATGAGTGCAAAAGCCTATTAATTCTGAAGTCTTTTCTGTAACTAGATTTGGATCTGTAGCAATGCAGTTATTATTGCACCAAATAGATGGTTTGGACCTGACCATTGTCAATTGAATGACTGTTTTTGAAAGTGATCTTTATTTCTCTTAGGGTGTGAAGTGAGTTTCCATGTGTAATCTAGCAGATGACGCTGCTGCCATGGTTTCTGCACATGGTATCAAGATTGAAAGGTAAGTTTGTATACTTCTAAAAAGGAAGTAAAGACAGATAAAGAAAAAGATTATCCACACTACAAGGAAGCAGCCAACCCCAGAACATGGGACCTTCTACAATGCAAATGATCTATTTTCTACACTAGATCAATGGCATTAAAAAAAAATTGGAGTGGGCTGCTGAGAGAAGAGTGAAGAAGTATGATGAAATGCAAAGTATAGACCTTATATAGATCCTGCCTCAGAGAAAACAACTATAAAATTATGGTCGAGATAAAAAGTCCAGTTAAACATATATTGATGGTATTAAAGAATTATTGGAACGTTTGGTGTGATAATGGTGCCCTGGTGGTGATATCAAAAGCTGTTTTTATGTTTTAAAATTAAATAATGATGTATTTGCAGATGAATGACATGATATCTGCGTTTTCCTTTAGAATATTCAGAAGGAGAATTAGAGGAGAGCCGGTAAAACTGCGTGTGCAAAAAGTTGATAAATATTGCAGTTGGGTGAGTAATACATACATTTTCATTATACTATTCTGTCTACTTCTGTGTACATTTTGTATTTTCCATAGTAGCAGCTGATTTTTTTCCACATTTATTAAAATGAACCATTCAGCAGACCACTGTATACAGCCTTTAGGTTCACAGAAGCTGGTGTTTCAAGAACCTCAGTCAACAGTGTATTGTTAGACGATTTGACGCCATAATAGCATGCAACTTCAGAAATATAAGGAAAGTCTGTAGTTAAATGGAAAAACTATTATCTTAATTCTCTTTTATTCATTTAATCCCCATATGTGGCTTTTCTTTTTTAAACATTTTTAAAAATTTTGAAATATATGCAGAAAAGTGCATAAAATAAATGTATAGTTTAATAAATAATTAAAAAGTGAATACTGTATGATCTTCGCTCATATTAAGAAGTAAACTATTGTAAGAACAGAAAATCACTTTGTATACCTTCTTGATCATAACCCTTTCCCCTTACCTTGAGGCAATTCTTAACTCAGACTTAGTTTTGCCTGTTTTTGAATTTTATATAGATGGAATGATATGGTGTATATTATTTTTCCTTTGCTTATTTTGTACAACATTATGTTTGTGAGATTCAGTCACACAGTTTTTGCTTTTTGCTGTAATGCAATCATTTTTATAGCTATGCAGTATAATAATTCTGCTGTAGACATTCCCGTACATGTAACTTGGAGCACAAGGGCACGGTTTCCTGAAGGCTTATCCTCAGGAGGAGAATGGCTGCCTCATCGGATGTGCTGCTTTTTAACATAGATGCCCATGTACGCTTATGTCTGTCTTATCTGCTTTGCCAATATACGCATTATTGTCTTAACTTCAGCCAACTTACTTTGATAGGTAGTCTTTTCATAATTATTGAGTTTAAAATGGTTCTAATTTTTATTGTTATTTCTTCTTTAACCTGATTCAGAGGAGCATTTCTCAAAAAAAATTTTTTTTGAAATTGAAATAAATACAGAAAACTGTACAATTATAGTTATTACAGCAAAAATGAGCAGCTCCATATGTTTACCACTCAAAAGACCCTCTCACGCCTCCTCCCAAGGCCAAGAGAGGGTCAAGGGATTAAATTAAGAAAGTACTTACTTTCAGAGACTGGCAAGTGCAGAATCGGCATTTGCCTGATAGTGAATACCTTCTTAAATTTTGCCTCCTAGGTATCTCACTCTCTCGTAATCCTAGTTCAGGCCCTGACAGCCATAGACAATATGTAAATAAATGACCATGGCTGTGTTCCAATTAAACTTTATTTACAAAAACAAGCAGTGGGCCAGAATTTGCCTGTGGACTATAATTTCCTGACTTCTGACCTAGATTCTTCCTTCTGACCTATCTGCCAGCTCACTAATTCTCCCTTCAGCTTCATCTAATCTGTTGTTAATCTCATCTCTTTACTTTCTTTTTCACTTCCAGAATATCTATTTGCAATTTTTTTTTCAAATCTGTGCTATCAGTATTTACAGTTGCTTATTTCCTAAAGATGTTTTAAGCTTGACTCTTATTTCTTTTAATCATAGATGTTAAGTAAGCCTAGTAGTTTTACGGTCTGTGACTGATAATTCCAGTATTTGAAGTCTTGCCGCTCTGCTTTTGATATTTGCTCATATTTATTTCTTTGAGTGCTTATTTATCTTTTATCATATGCTCCTCCATATCCTTGCAAATTTTTTTGTGGAAATAATTTGAAGCCTAGGATAAAAGTATATTCGTCTAGAGCAGTGGTTCTACAGGTGTGGCCCCTGGACCAGCAACATCAGCATCACCTGAGAATTTGCTAGAAATGTAAATTCTTGGGCCTCATCCCACATCCACTGAATCAGAAAGTCTGGGGTTGAGGAGCAGCAGTATGTGTTTTTTTTTTAATAAATTTATTTATTTATTTATTTATTTATTTTTGGCTGTGTTGGGTCTTCGTTTCTGTGCAAGGGCTTTCTCCAGTTGTGGCAAGCGGGGGCCACTCTTCATCGCGGTGCGCGGGCCTCTCACTGTCGTGGCCTCTCCCGTTGCGGAGCACAGGCTCCAGAGGCGCAGGCTCAGCAGTTGTGGCTCATGGGCTTAGTTGCTCTGTGGCATGTGGGATCTTCCCAGACCAGGGCTCGAACCCACGTCCCCTGCATTGGCAGGCAGATTCCTAACCACTGAGCCACCAGGGAAGCCCAGCAGTATGTGTTTTAACGACCCTCGGTGTGATTCTGACGCATGCTCAAGTTTGAAAACCACTGCTTTCAGAAAGATTTTCAATGTTAACGTTCCACACCTAGTCTTTCTGGAATCTAGTTAAATTCATGTCTTGAGTGTTTTGGGCCTCTTAGGTGATGTAAATCTGGTTGACTTGAATGTCAGATTTGCCCTGGGGGCGTGTAGCCACTGTGGTCTCAGCTTAATATGGGGAAAGTCTCTTAGACCCTCCACCTCAAGCAGACCCTGGATTTGATTTCTGTTTCCCTCTTTCCATATGCCCCCTCCAACCAAAGTTCAAAGCTTCCAAGTGGTAAAGTCTTCAGATGAAAGGAAGGTCGGTGGCCCCCTTTTCTCTGGATTCAAACTTGCCCCTCAGATCTGGCTAGTCATTCCTTACCGTCTTGTTAGCTGATTGATGCCTGTAAGAGGATGTTTTTATGTTTCATCCAGCAATTTCAGTTTGTTTCTAGCCAGAGAGTCAGTCCCAATCTCCCACCCTCCCCCCATTATAGGAGATGACCTCATGCAGGTATTTCTAGGATTACAGTAAGTGCCCTACATACAAATCTTCAAGTTGCAAACTTTCAAAGATGTGAACATGTGTCCACGTGTCCAATCACGTAAGTTAGTTCACGTGTCTGGCGTACATTGTCACATGCGTGCATCCTCTACAAGTGGTTGTGCTTTCATGTACTTTACTGTACAGTAGTGTATAGAGTACAGGAGTACAGTATCTTTATTTCAAGCCCAGAATATCTAGAAGCAAGTGGAAGGAGAAGTAACTGAAGAACTGAAGAGATTCACGACGCAGGAAATGGCAAGGGGATTTTCTTTATCTGAGGAGGCACTGTTAGTTTCTGAGGTACAGGACCCGAACGTAGAACGGTACACGAAGGTTTGCAACAGCTGTTCAGAATGCAATCCAGTGCTACCGTGTCATCTATGATGAGAAATAAAGAGCTGCTACCCAGACATCACTGGATCATTTTTTCAAGAGGTTAGATAGCATTGAATCCAGCAAGGAACCAGAACCTGCGCCATCAACGTCAGGCGTGAGTGAAATTGCAGCTTACCCTCCGTCTCCTATTGCTGATGATCTTTCAGCTCTGCCATCTCCCACCTCCCCTCCCCCCTCCAGTCAGTAACTCTTCTTGCCTGTTCACTCGATGCCAGCCCCTGGATGCCAGCTGTTGTACTGGACTACTGTACTTTTCAAGGTAGTGTAACATTAAAAATGTTTATTTTTTGTGTTTGTTTGTTTTGTATGTACTCTTTGTGTGAAGGGTATTATAAACCGATTACAGTACATACTATATAGATGATTGTGTCTGTGGGGTACCTAGGCTAACTTTGTTGGACTTACTGACAAATTGGACTTATGAATGCACTCTTGGAATGGAACTCATTCGTATGTAAGGGACTTACTGTATTTGTTTTTATCTAAACACAAGAGGAAACAAAAAATGTAGACAGTTTACCTTAGTGGGGACATGACACTGATATGAAATGTTCTTAAAAGGCTTACATTGTGTCTTGAGATTTATGCCTCAAAAATATACAGATTTACTCACCAATAAGGCATTCTGACCTTGTTAAAACTGCTCTCTTTGGATGCTGAAAGAGCTTTTGCTTCATTCATATATCACAAGTCTTTGGAAGTGATGCAGCAATCACCTGAGACTTAAATTTAATCTCGGATGGTTTCTATTCATGTACTTATTATGAAAAATATATTGGCAGAGAGTTGATGGGTTTTATCATTCTGAGGTGGAATGTTGCTATAAGGAAGTGAATTTATTGACTGTTCGATGAAAATAACATATTTATGCAAAATGTTTCCGTAAAGCAACATCTGCTTTTGGCTTGAGGAGACATATTCACACAAGAGTGGAGACAGAGATGTAAGGGAAGTTGATTTAATTTAAGATCCCAAATCTCTTTACCAGGACTTCTTTATAGACAGTGTGAAAATATTTCATGGACAGATATTGAAATTTCATAAAACCCCAGTGTTCTGTGGCAAACCTGATGGTATTTAAACTAGCCGGTGGATTCTGAAGAAGGGCACGTGGTCTCTAGTGAAAGGAGACCAGATGTAATTCTCTACAGAAATTTGGATGAAAATTCAGTCTCCCTGTGTGCTTTTAAGTGACTGTTCTGTCCTCTGAACATACTGTGTTCAGACAACTAAAATAAATGCCAAAGGAGCCTGGAAAACTAGCAGACCAATAGAACCAGGATGTGGAGATTTTACTACTAGAAGAAAGGATTTAAAGTGTTACCTCAGAAAATTTACCCGGATTCGTGATTAGTAATAAAATCTCTTTCTTGTTTAACCTAAATCACAATCTGCATCTTCAGATGTTGTCTGTTAGTTACATCTGAGAGCAACCAGGATCCAGAGGCTGGGCTTGGGTATGCGGCACATTTGTGGTACTTTCTATAAAATGAGCCTGTGAGTGAACTTGTTTATAAGCTCAGGTGATATGACTTCCAGACCTACCAAAGTTGTTTCTTCCGGTTTTTTTTCCAATTCTACAGTTAAAATTTGGATGTTTATGGTATCAGTGGTAAGACAGTTCAAGAGCCTAAAATTCCCATAAGGTCCTACTGCTTTAGCGAGTCATTTATCTGAGAAAGATTGACTCAAAAACAGGGATGCTCACCTTCAAGGTCACTGAAAAACACTTTGTATTAGAACACATTTTCAGGACCTCCACATGTCATTGGCATCTCTCAGATGTTTACGTGCCTCTCACGCTGCTCACTGAAAATACACAAGCTGATCAGTGGGAGAAATTGTCCAAAGGCTTTAGCTATATTCTCTGCTTAATATCACCACATGAAACTATGCTTTTCTTTCATTTCTTATATTCCAAAGTAAATATGGTTAAGATAAAAAAGAGGGCATGAGGGTATAAAACCATTTTTTTTTTCCCTGTTGAATGTGTATACCTGGCCAGTTTTTAGCCAGTTGCTTCCTTATTTTCCTTTGCTTTGAGTTGTCTTGCCTTGCTTTTCTCTTCAAAAATCCTAGATCACCTATTACGTTTCCAATACTATGCAAAAAATCGAAAGAGCCCATCTCTGCCCTTGAAGAGCTCCATCTAATAGGTACTTAGAAAACAAATGAGGATGTGGTCCAGTTTGAAAACAGAGGCATGGGCAATGATTTATGAGAATTTACACAGTGCAGCGGGAATTTCTTACTATGCCAAGGTAAAATTTTTTATTTGAAAAATATTGTTTACAAATACAGTGGAGCCATCAGTATCATTCATAGTTTATGCATAATGAAAATCACCGAGAAACACAAAATCACCTAGCAGATCAACTGAAGAGCTGGTACTAAGATTTGATGAGTAATCCATCAGCATAGCTCCCGGTCAGCTAGCTCATGTTCTTCGGTGAGCTCTGAAGTGTGTGATGGGGAGTGCGGTTCAGCACCCTGGACAGGGCCACCTCTGCCCACGCTCATACCGCAGCATCTGCTCCTACGCTGGGTACCATAGGATGACTGGTGAGCAGGACGTGATGTTATTAACAGAATTGTGGTAACAGTTTTTATAACCCTATGCTTGATGAAGGTGCTTTCAGAATACTGCTGAGGACGTGAGCACCTCGTCGACTTGCTGTTCTGTTCTGTTCTTCCTCCTTTGTTTACACGGAGTGTAAGTGGCCCTGAGCACACTGTGGAAGCTCGAGTTATTTGTCAATGGCTTTTATCAAGTTACATTAAGCCAGACCTGTTCTTACTGTGAATCTAAATTACAGGTGTGCCATCAGACATGAGTTCTGTTTTGTTTTTGCACTAAAACTGCTGTGTTATTTAGCCTTTGGGAGGAGAAGTTGGAGGTGCAATGTGTGAGGGAAGACCAGCGTTTGAGTTTCTGGATGTGTAATAGCTCTGCCCACCCCAATGCAGCTGGGCATTTGCAGTCTGTGGACAATGCTTGTAGAGTATATAATTGTATGTTCAGAAAATCCAAGGCAAGCACCAGAAAAATTAACATATGTAAAAATATATATGTGAGTAGCCTGGTTGAAAATTATTTAAAAATCAATAACTTTCCTATATGCCAGCAATAACCTCTTAGAAAATATAATAAAAAATGGATCCTAGTAATAAACAGAAAATATTTTAAAAGGTCCATAGGTAATCTTAACAAGAAATGTGCAGGACTTATATGAAAAAAGTATGAGATATCACCGAGGGTCATAAAAATAGAATTTAATGAGAGGAAATCTTTTTTCCTGGAAGGCAAACAGAATACAATATTTTATTTCTTCTAAAATTAAGTGTAAATATAAATACAATTGCAATAAAAATTCCAACTGAACTACTCCAAAATGTATCAGTAAAAATAATGTGAATAATGTGTAAAAATGGCTAAAACTTCTTTAAAAGAAGAAAAATGATGTGGGGTTGTCATTAATGGATAATAAAACATTATAACAGTGGTATTCAATCAAACCATATATGGATAAAATTCAGCATGGTAAAAGACAGTTTTCTAAAAATAATACATGATTCAATGTATGACGTTGGGACAATGGGCTGTGTATAAGAAAAATATATAATTGAATTAGAATGCAAAAATAATTTCATACTAGTTTCCTGATATAAACATTATTCACTATATTAAGAGAATAAGAGGTTGTGTCAATGAGAACTGAGATTCCCCTTCTGATGATGCAACCCCAGAAGCCAGTACTGATACAGAGACCCTGGAGAAGATGGGAGTTTTAGTGTTGCTATGAATGAAAATAACAAAGATGAAAAGAGACCAGACTTGTAATAGGGCATGGGTCTTGGCGAGTAAAGCATGGCCAGAATTTTGGCCTCCCCACTCTCCTATCCCCCAAGACTCTCTTTGGCCAGGAAGCTTTGTGCAGTGCACATAATGCACCACTGTGCTCGCAGCCAGCCCTGAGTGCGGGTGATACTCACACATTCTGGAGGGCAGCTTGGCACATCACACATACCTACTGCTGCTTTCAGACTTTCCTGTTATAGAAGGGTATCCCAGGGAGATGAGAGAAAAAGCACAATGCGAAAAATTTTAAATAAGCAAATTACTTATTAATAAGGTGTTAGCTAAGAAATTGTATATACTTATAAAATAACATTCTTTAAAAAATTTTAATGAATATGATAGTTTAATAAGTAGCATGTTACTGGAGATAAAATTTACATTTCTTCCGCTAATAGCCATGCTAAGCATTTCTGTCTCACTGTTAATTGGCAGTTTGTGTCCTTGACACCCTTTCTTCCTTCCTTCCTTCCTTTTCTTATCTTTTCTTCTTCCCTTCCTTCCTCCCTTCCTTGCTTCCTTCTTTTTTCTTTTTTTTTGTTTGTCATTCACTGTATATGTTTAAAACTGAGGAAACATTTTAATCAGAAAAAGCACATTCTTAAACAACAACAAAAGTCCACAAAGACTATTTGAAAAAAATTCAAGAGATTGGTCTGTTTCTTGTTTATAATTAAATAGTGGAAGTCACAGCTAGAAACATGAACTAGGAACAAGTTTGCAATATGCCTTGAATCCCAAGCAGAGCAGATTGAACTTTATTCTGGGGATGATTGAGAGCATTTGGAAATTTTAAGTAAGAGTGGAATGAGACAAATGCAATGCTTTAAGTATTATTATCTACTTCATAAGGAAAATAGTGTGCAGCTGGCTCAGAACTCTGTCCCCTGTCGCCAGTCACCAGGTGGCGACCTGCTGGCCATCTCCTGAAGTTCTACTTTTATTTATATTCCCCTGGTGTGAAAAAAGACAATGAGGCATAAATAAGAGTAACGGCCTGACACCAAGCAAAAGAAAATTTTTAGGCTCTAGATTAGAAATTTTGCTGCAGGTGAGGATGTTAAAATGAGAAACAGTTTCAAAAAAAAAAAAAAGTGATGAGGTGAGGTGCTGGAATAATGTAAAATGAGATGGGTCAAACCCTGCTAATAGGAAACTTTGAAGAGTAATTGGGATGAGAAGCTGAAATTAGATGGCTTTTGGTTTTTTCTACCTCTTTAATTTCTGCGATTAATCTGCCATTACCGAAGAATTATGTCTCTTCTTCTAAAGACGGTATAAATTTGAAATAGCCATAAATAGCCATTAGTCTCTGATCTTGATATTTTATTTTTGACCCAAGAATACAGAGCATGGTGGAAGCCTTTGCAGCCTCCTGTCCCACTTTGTTTTCTTGTTTGCAGCCCTGAAGCCAGAGGTCTTAGACACGCCAGTATCCCACCTGGGAGAGCACAGTCCTTGGGAGCGTGCTTCCCCGCCTCCTCGCCAGGACCTCCATTGCCGTGTGTATCGCTGACATTCCACCCTCTCTGGGAAGCTGTATGTAAGTCGTCAGTCACTAAAGGAGCCGTGGTCCTGACCTGAGGAAGGGGCACGCGCTGGACAGTGGTGGCAGAGATGAACTCGTGACTGTCCAGAAAAGACCTGGAAAAAGTGGCACATTTTTTCCTTCCTCCTAAAGAAAGAAATGATTTCAAAATTTGGAGGAGGGAAGAGTTCAGGAAGAGGGAACAGTTTGGACTAGGAACATACACGGTCTGAATCCAGGAACATCAAAGAGACCATGACCTTAGCTTGGGGAAGGGTTTTCTTTGGGGCCTTTGGATATTTGGTGGCTCCCTTGGCTTTGAGGTAGATGTGGAAGAGCTTTGTTTCAGGGATGCCTTTGTCACTGGTGCAAAAAGTATGGGGAGCTCCCTGCTTTATTAGACTTGCTCTAGGGAGAAAGTAAAGGGGTCTTTAATATCTCATTTCACCTCTTCTGGTCTAGTGATGAGCTGAGAAAGGCAGTCTCAGCCTGAGGACAGCTTTGTGATTCCCTGAGGAAAACCAGGGGCTGCCAGTATTTCCAGAACTTGAGAACAATATATATTGGGAAGAAGGTAAGAAACTCCAGCACTCTGTTTTTGCTTATTTCTTTGTTGGGATCAAATGTTGGCGATAGAATGGCTTGCTTAATGAGGTGATACACTTTCTGCCAAGAAATTTTCCGGACAGTATTGAACATGACAGTTAAATGTTCACTATCATTAGATATTGCAAAGCAAAGGGTCTAAAAACTCCATGAATTTTTTTTCTTGAATAACATAATTTTCCTAGAAACTATCAAAAAGATGATTGAGTACTGATTCAATGCCCTGGTATATCCAAGTAAAAACTAAGCTGCTTAACCAAAATAACATGACTCCAATAGAAAGTATATTAGAAAACACATGCATTGAGCCTTGACTATATTACTGCCTTATGCTGGACACTCTGACATACACTGTCTCATTTACTCCTGACAGTAACTCTGTCAGTGAAAGACCAATGTTCCCATTTTACAGATAAGGACCAGGAGGCTAGTGGAGGTCAAGGGACATCTGGGGTGCACTGGATATATGATCCTAACCTAATTCTTCTGACAATGATCCAGTGGTCTTCCCTTTCACCAGAAACAAATGGGTGAACTATTAGAACTTACAAAACAGTTCGATGATTTTCATCTCCAACTTAAATTTTGGTGGGACCAAAGAACCACAGTATCCTTTAATGTTGGTTCGTAGCTGGGCAAACACCTCTGTTTCCACCTATTTGATTTTGGGTTTGTAACATTTTGTCAAAATATTTCAATTTTTTATATTTAAAAATAAACATTTACACTTGTGATCATTAATTGAACATTTATAATCCTATGTCACAGCTGAGCTTTTGCTGAGAATGTTGATTTGTTTACTCTGGGGTAATTGCATTTTTGTGTACAAATTCCATTTTTACTCAAATCACCATCTAACTTGGTAACTTTCAGTATGGCCAATGAAACTCATTTTCTCTATAACAAACCTCTAAAGGAGATTTGATTATTATCCTTTCATATAAAAAGAAATGAGGCACAAAACAATTCAGTGGCTGCTTGGATTCATGTGGTTGGTGGTGTAGTTCAAGCTAAAAGGTGCTTTTCAGGTACATCATATATTGCTCAGCTGGAGGCCTCCAAGTTCCTCCTGAACTCTGAGGTTCCACTTTGCTTTAATAACTTAATAGAATGGCTTGAACTCCTATATCATGTGTTATATTATGGGGAGGCTACATTCTTCTCAAACATTCCAAATACTCTGGGCATTTGTGTTTCCATGGTTACATGTTGCTTTGAATTCCCACTGACTCCAAATTCTTGTTACCCCAATTGCCAATCTCCTTCTAGAACAAGCACTGTTGAATGAGGCATCCCTTTCTAAAGGTTCTTCACCTGTTTCCATCACAGAGGATATATCACTGGGCTTCTTTTCCTCAGCATGCAGCTGGTTTGAGGTTCTCTGTGCTGAGGACCTTCTCTTCCATCCAGTTTTCTCTATCCTAAAACCTGTCTCCCAAATATTCAAAATGAATAATTATTCCTTTTATTCAATATGCATATAAAGACTTTGATTGAAGGTATCCTATTTAGTCTATGTTTATAGGTAACTTTTTTTTTTTTTTTGAATCAATCAAACATACTGTGCTTGTCTTAAACATACAAGAAGTTTTCCCCTTAGGAGGAATTCTGCCTACAGAGCAGGTATATGTTCAAATTGCAGCTGAGTTTTTAAAGTAGAGATTTTGTCTTTTGCTATGTTGATTTCACATTCGGGCAGCTGGAGATTCTCTGATTGTAATTTCTCTGTGGCTTACACCTTTATTTTCTTACCCAGTGTTCATTCTCTCTGTTCTCTTTAATAGCAGAAGTATGATTTTTTTTGGAGGGTGAGAGTTGGAGGGCGGTGATGTGCTCCATTGAAACGCTGATTTCCTTGTCTCCCTTTTAGCTGGTGGTAGGCTTGTGGATACCCCATCAGTAGAGCTCTCAGATTCAGGCATGGGGACCTCTGCCCTGGGCTCCACACCTCAGAGGACCCCACATACCACAAATAGACACAAAATAACTTATTAAGGAACACAAATGCCTCTGTCAGACTGAAGATCTGTCCTTGAACTTGGACAGATCCTAACCCTCCGCTCTCAGGACTGACACTCCTCTGGCCCAGGAAAATGGAAATCCTTCTCTTATTCTCTCTACGCAAAACAAAGACCAGGTAAACCCAATTCGGGGAAGTGTTGTGTGTTATGCTACTGCCGACTTTGGAATGGACCTTGCTTTGAAGTCAGGGAGGAATGTGAGTAGCAGCAGGGCTTAGACAAGAAAAAAGAAATATTAATTTGTCACATCCTTCCTCTCATATACATAAATGAGCAACATTCTTTGTAATAAAATATCATTTTAGACTAGTGCTGTGCTTCCATTTCCTTGCTTCTTTTTGTACTCCTATTTGTGATTCCAGAGGTAATCGTTAATTAGTTCAGTATTTACAAGAGCTGTACCTTGACATTTCACAACATTAAACAAGTCATACAACACTTAAATTTGAATATCTGCAGATCTAGCCATAATGTGTGAAGCATGGTAACAGTGTTGGATACTAGCAACAAACACTAACATTATGAGTGGTTTTATTTTTGTAAATATACTTAATGTAATTTAATTAAATTTCAAAATAATTAAATAAAACTTTTTTAAGCCTAATCTAAATAACTTAATATAAGTAAAAAATTAAATAAAACTTTTCAGTTTAACCTAAAACTTAATCTAAATAGCAAAATAATCTTACTGTAGTACACCTGGTGTATATAACCACTTATATGGTTAGTTGAGTAATTACACAGTTCTCTGCCAAATTTATAAGAATGAAAGTTGTTATGGCTGAATGTTTGTGCCTGCCCCCCAACCCCCCAACCCCCCAAATTCATACGTGAAAGCCCTAACCCCCAGTGGCCTGGTATGCAGAGCCTTTGGGAGATAATTAGGTTTAGATGAGATAAGTAGGTTTAGGTGTACATGAGGATGGGCCCCTATGATGGGATTAGTGTCCTTATAAAAAGAACAAGAGAGACAAGAGCTCTCTCTCCACCATGCCAGGTGAGAACACCGTGCGAAGGTGGCCACCTGCCAGCCAGGAAGAGGTTCTCACCAAGAACTGAATCTGTTGCTGCCTTGGTCTTTGTCTCTAGCCTCAAGAGCTGTGAGAAATGGATGTCTGTTGTTTAAGCCACCTGGTCTATGGTATTTTGTTATAGCAGCCCAAGATGATTAAGTTAGAAATATTGGGCTGGCCAAAAAGTTCACTTGGGTTTTTCTGTATTTGTTATGAAAAACCCAAACGAAGTTTTTGGCCAACCCAATACTTTGAGAACAAGGACTATGTATTATTTTAATTTTACCAGTACTGTGGAAGAAATCTGTAAAATATACCCACCGATGTTCTCTGCTACAAGTACAGTTTCAGTGGAAATGATGCTCTTGTTCCTATTGGTAGCTGTTCTCTCTCTTCTTGGTCTGGATCCCATTTCCCCCCATCTTCTCAGGGACCTACACCTGGAGTTACCCCTTCTCACACTTTTATCATTATATCATATTTTGTTGTATCTTCCATGCTGGAAAGAGAAACAAAACCTAAAACAAATCATTGCACTACATTCCCTAACAGCTACAGTGCATATCTCCACTTGCTTTCACAGATAAATTTAATACGTTCTACTTCCACAGTTGCCATTCATTCCTCAAATAATTCCTCTTTGGCTTCCATCTCTACCACTGCATTGAAACTACTTTTGTCAATAACTTTCCTGTTACCAAATCCAGGCAACATTTTATGCGTTTATCTTGTCTGAACTGTTAGTAACATCCCACACAAATGATACTCCCTCCTACTTGAAACATTTATTCTTTTCTTAGATATCTTAACGCTCAGATTTCCTCCTATCTCATTATTTATTTTCAGTGTTATTTTCCTTCTGTTTCTAATTTCTAACTTTTGGCCAGCCTCAGTGTTTTATGCTTACATATAATCTAATTCAATTGATTTCATTTAGTCTCATGCCTTTAAAAATAATTAAGATAATTTAAAAGATCAGATTCTAAAATCAGCCTCAGAAGAATCAAATATTTCACTCACTATCAAAATTTAGTAATAGTTTCAAGGATATATGTAACTGTGAAGCACAGGAAAAGCAGGAAGCAGAGAGTGACAGCACAGCTATCTAAGGCAGCAGTAGGACATGCCCTGGTTCAGATTTAACATATGAAGTATGTAAGTAGTGTATGTACATATGTTATATATGCAAAAAGGAGATGTTCTGGTTATGAAACACCTTCACTTTATATGTAGATGTTTATATAAGTTAAAGAATATTTGCCAGAAAGCTATTCCCCATAAATCCATAAATTCCGGTTTCATTTGCCTTAAGCAGTCCCAGATAAAACAGATATATCCTGATCAAATATTCCATAGGTAAGTACTCTCTTAGTAGCCAATCACTGTATATCTTAGGAGTGTGACCATAAACATGCTTACAAGGAGATTTGCTAGGTACCCTCCTTCTGTCTTTCCCAGGGGCATTGCTCTAGTAAAGGGAGAGAATGGACTGCAAGATTGCTGCTAACCCCATCCACCAAATTGATGTTGATGTGTTGATATTGATGTGGATGTTAATAGGTTACTACCTCCCAAATTTCAAGCTAGCTACCTTTACCCAATGCCATACTTAACATCATCTGCTATATGGTAGGCACTGTCCTGGGTGCTGAGTGTTCAAACTAGATTAAGACACAATCTAAGCCCTCATTCCTTCCTCATGAGTGTGGTTTCATGAGAGATTCTAGTACAAAAAAGACATGAGCCAAGATCCTGAAGATGTATATCCAATTCACCTTGGGGATGCTCAGGGGAGGAGCACAGAAGCTTCTCCATCTGTGGCAGGAAACCGCTTTCTATTAAAGGTCTAATGGATTTAAAATACATCATGTTTATATATACACTACCAAATGTAAAATAGGTAGCTAGTGGGAAGCAGCTGCGTAGCACAGGGAGATCAGCTCGGTGCTTTGTGACCAGCTAGAGGGGTGGGATAGGGAGGGTGGGAGGGAGACATAAGAGAGAGGGGATATGGGGATATATGTATACGTATAGCTGATTCACTTTGTTATACAGCAGAAACTAACACACCATTGTAAAGCAATTATACTCCAATAAAGATGTTAAAAACAAACAAACAAACAAAGAAAAACATTTGGTTTCCAAAAGTAAAACTTTATTTCAGGATTGGATTTCTCTATAGTTTTAGTGACTGAGAGAATATATCAAACCAGATACTATGTTCAAGTCAGTTATTACATTTTATAGATAACCTTTTGTGTTTCTAGTACACAAAGAATGAATAAATCAACCAAATCAACATACTATATTTATTTACCGGGGCTATGTTTTTACTACTTTTCAGAAGTGTATTATCTAGCACTGTTGCCTAATATACTCTGAGAATTTTGTTTCCCTCTGTGTTTTCTGATATAATCTGGAAAAATAAAAACCAGAAGCAAAAAAAAATACCTCATGCTTAAATTAGGTAAGTGATTTTACTGTTTGTATTTTGGCAGTTGCTTTATATCTTACTATTTTTACATGAATAAACCTGAATGTTTTCCTGTATTTCATAGCTACACATACATAGAATCATGTGGTATAAAAGAAACTCAATAAATTTATCATGAACAAAACATTATGATACCTCTTTCCTCTATTAAATTCTAAAATCCTTGAAGGGGGGCATATTTTCTTTGATTATCTAATCTCCAAGAGTACTAGCAGGGTGTTACAAATAGTAGGTAAGTGCTTCATAAATATTGATTCCTTGAGCCCGTGAGAACCTGTCACCTGTGATCCAATTTTTCATTGTCTCTCTTGCCACACATGTTTTTACTGCTCTTTTCACACAGGTTTAATGGTCCATTATCATAATCTTTTCCTTGCATATATTCTTAACACTATTCTTTTGTTCTGTTCACTTGGAAAAAACTTCAAATCTGGTCGAATCCAACTAATCCACAAACTTTTTACCTGGATCTATAAGACCAAATATAGGTAAAGAAAAAATACACACATGGCCCACTTCAATCTTGTAAATACTAATAAGAAGTAGGTTCTTAGTGTCTTCTGGCAAACTTAATGTATTTTCCAAGTTCAATTGCTATCCCACTCTGTTAGACAATTATGTCATATCTTTTGTCTTCATCAATCTTATGCTTCCTCTATAATTTGCACTATCAGCTCATGAGATTACCTCCAATTTTACTGAGAATATAGAATCAATCAGAATAAAACTCCATCTGTTCCCACACTCACTCAGCTTCCTGCACCTTTGCCTATGCACACTGCCCCCCCTCCTGTAATCACAGATAAATTATCCGTGATTCAAAGTCAGCATATAAACTTCTGGGATCAGTGCATTATCACATTTTTTCCTTCTTCACTTGATCTTTACCATCAGCATAGAAACAGAATGTAAATTCTCCCACAGTAAGAAAAATACACTTCCTTTTTTCCTCTAGCTATTGCCCCATTTCTCCATTCCACCTTTAGAGAGATTTTCATCGAAAGTGTTTCTCCAATTCTCACCCTCCTATGGCTCTTCTCAGAGACTCCACTGAAGCTCTGTATTAATTATATTTTTTACTTTCTGTATTTTATGATGCTTTGACAATCAGGGGCCTTGTGGACCCAGGGAGGAACTGCCCCTCCCAGGGTTTGCTGATTCCTACAGATGCAAACCACCCCCCCCATGAGTGCCTTTCATATACAGACCACCCATCCCAGAGCCCATATCCCCAACCTCTTCCTTTATCAAACTCACACACCAAGCCAGCATTTCCTTTGCCCTAAATTACCACTGGGCAAGGTACTGGACAGCTAGAGACCATCCTTATAGCCCAGAGCCCACAAAAAGTATTCCAACTAGTCAATCCCAAGGTTGCTCAGTGTACCTGCCCAGCCTCACTCATTCCTTCCTGTGAAAACACCAATAAAGACTCCGGACTAGGTTTTCCTCTCACTTCTTCTGCCTCCTGACTGACTGGCGCTCCCCCAGGTGACCCTGCATGGTGCATGTGCTCTGGTCTCATGGCAACTGCGTAATGGAATTCCTTTCAGTGGCCTTGAGCTCTCCGTGTGTTCACTCAGGCACCACTGTAAATCAATCAAAACAGGCTTTCACACATATCCCTCCATCAAACCAATCTTTAAAAATATAACTAGACATCAACTTGCTAATGTTTCCAACAGAAAAAAAAATTCTCATATCAGCAGTGTTCCTTCAAGAGCCACTTTCAAAGTGTGGCTTCAGGACCACCATACTCTCTTTATCTTCCTCTGGACCACTTACCTCGGTCTCCTTGGCTGGTTCTCACTGATCACCTGGACCTCTGAATTTTGAAATTTGAAAGTTTGAAGTTTTCAGCCCTTGGATCTCTTATCTTCTCCATCCACTCTTCCTAGTTGATGTTTGTAGTTTCAAGGCTTTAAGTTATTCATCTCTGCCCTGATGGATTTATATCTCCAGGACAGACCTCTCTTCCTAACTTCACGTTTGTATACCCAGCTCCCAACTTAACATTCCCCCTTTGTTGTCCAAAGGACATTTCAAAGTAATAAGTCCCAAAGCTCATTCCTTAGAACTCATCTTCGAATCATCCTTGCTTCCTTTTTATTTTATTTATTTTTTCTTCTTACCCTCATATAATCCATCAGTGAGTCCTGGCTCTTCCTAACAGAATAGCTAGAGTGATTGCTTTAATAATGAATAGTTATATGCCTCAGATGGTTTCCCATCTTACTCAGGGCAGAAACAGAAGTCATTACCATAGTCTTTTAAGGACTGTCAGTATTTTGTTGTCCATATTCTTCTTATCTCCCACCCTGACTCACTGCTCTCCATCACTCTGGCCCAAGTGCAGTTTCCTAAAACATGCCAAGTGCTTTCCTGCTTGAATACCTTTGCTCTTGCTTTTGTCTTTGCCTGGAAAACTTTCCTCCTCTGTCTGCAAGGCTTAACCCCTCTTATCCTTCAGACCTCTGTTTAAATGTCACCAAGGAGTGAGGCGTTTCCTAACCACCACACATAGAAGAGCTTGCCATCTGGACCCCAGCAACCCTGATACACCAGGTTCCAAATTTTTCTATAGCACTTAAAATCATTTCACTTATTGTCTGTTTTCTCCTTTTTATTTGTTGAGTATCGGTCTTTCCTCCTCTAGGTCAATCTCCTCTGGTTAAAATATAAGCTCTATGAAGTTAGGGATTTTGTCAGTTCCTAGGGGAGGGCCTCGTGCAAGGTAGGCGGCCCATGTGTGTTTGTTGAATAGACAAATGCGTTCATTTTTAATTCAATTAAATAACATCAAATAACACTTTTGTGAGGAAAAAGATGTGAAAAAATAAATTATTAAAAATCTGACAATATAGCTAAGTTGGCTTTGATGAGATGAGTCTCCTCTAGTTGTAATCTTTTCTCTCTGAATTCAGACTCCTGGTCTACCTCCTGGCCTTGTTCCTTGGAGTGGTCTGATTGTAGGTCAAGATCATACCTTTGAGGTTATGAATGATAAAGTGCAAATATGAGTCTTGTGTATTTTAAATCCATTTACTTTTCAGCTCCCTGTGTAAATAGGGGAAACTGTAGATTTGATTATTGACCTCAAATGAAAGGTTATCTTGCAAAGGTTAAAAAAAATGCTTATGATGCAGTAGTTTAAAAATCTAAAGCCAAACTTTAAGCACAAATACTATAATATAGCCCTAAGCTCAATGGATTAACTTTAAACATATAACTGTACTAATTTCAATGTAAAATAAATGATTTCTTACCTCTAAAATTAAGAACAATTAAGTTTTTTTAACTTTTTATTTTATATTGGCATATATAAGAACAATTAAGTTTTGTACCAAATTACTGTTAGATGATTTTGAGAATAAGCTGAATCACATTAACATTATTATTTTTAGTTCTATGACTCTCTCTTACAAGTAGCTTTGGGTGTATATAGAAGCTAAGGAACAGACTATCGCCTTGCAGCACTTACTGAAAGATTGTACTGTCACTGCCCCAGAGGATCTGACTAGTTCAATGTGTTACAAATTTCATCCTCTCAGGAAAATGCCTCTTACTTTCAAGTTATAATTGACTTATCTTCTAATGATAGTTTTCTGTGTAAAACAAGCTAATCTTCCCAAATCCTCACATCTGCTGGTGATGAGATACAAAGATGAATTTAACAACCAGATAAAATATTAATTTAAAAACAGCATTCTATTCATAATTTAATTATTGTAGCTATTTACTTCTTTTGCCACAGATTTATTTGCTTTTCTGTAGAGAAAGAAAATTCTTCTTCTCAAGCATTTGACAACAGTAAGAAGTTCATTATGTGGCCAATTAGGTTGATAAGTTGACAGCTTTGGAAGAATTCCAGAAAAATCTGTCACCTTCTCACCACAGACAAGTTCTGTTTAACAAGCCCCTCTAGCACAGGTTAAACTATTTGGTTATTCCTAAAGTGTTTGACCTCTTTTCTTGCACCCTGCAGGGGAATGGTGTTAACATTTCACCAACAGTGAGGAATCCTTGCTGAGGGTGAAAATATTAGGGTTTTTTTCCCCCCAGCTAGTTATTGGTTCAGCTGACTCATGATTGTAATAGTCTAGTTTAGATTCAATAGTTATGAAAAAGGAATAATTATTTTTCCTTTGATTCCATGCTTTCCTATGCTTCATATGTTCCTTGTGAAGACTATTAAATATATTTTGATATTTTTCTCTAAAGGGTAAAACAGATCTTTATGTTGTCTGATCTGCAAAATATCTTCAATTGCAATTACTTCAGTGGTTTATTGTTTTTCCAATATATGAAATACAGTGTAAGTGCACAGGAGTATGTGAAAACATACGTTACAGTTAAGGAAAGATAACACAATGAACACCCACATTCCCACCACCCAGGCCAAGAAATGTTGGGTTGGCCAAAATGTTCGTTCAGTTTTTTCCATAAGATGGCTCTAGTAGCACTTAGTTGTCTTTAACTTCATTCGAAACGATTTTGTTAGATTGTATGTGACAGCTGTCATATCAGCGTACATTTAAAAAAAAGACTTATCAAAATTGGTGAATTTTTGTGTAGTCGTTTTAATATTGAAGATGGAAGAACAAAAGCAACATTTTCAGCATATTATGCTTTATTATTTAAAGAAAGGTAAAAACACAACTGAAATGCAAAAAAAGATTTGTGCAGTGCATGGAGAAGGTGCTGTGACTGATCGAACGTGTCAAAAGTGGTTTGCGAAGTTTTGTGCTGGAGATTTCTCGCTGAACGATGCTCCACGGTCAGGTAGACCAGTTGAAGTTGACAGCGATCAAATTGAGACATTAATTGAGAACAATCAACATTATACCATGTGGGAGATAGCCGACATACTCAAAATATCCAAATCAAGTGTTGAAAATCATTTGCACCAGCTTGGTTACGTGAATCACTTCGATGTTTGGGTTCCACATAAGTTAAGCAAAAAAAACCTTCTTGACCATATTTCTGCATGCAATTCTCTACTGAAACATAATGAAAATGTTCTGTTTTTAAAACAAATTGTGACGGGTGATGAAAAGATACTGTACAACAATGTGGAATGGAAGAGATCGTGGGACAAGTGAAATGAACCACCACCAACCACACCAAAGGCAGGTCTTCATCCAAAGAAGGTGACATTGTGTATAGGGTGGCATTGAAAAGGGAGTCCTCTATTATGAGCTCCTTCCGGAAAACCAAACGATTAATTCCAACAAGTACTGCTCCCAATTAGACCAAGTGAAAGCAGCACTCGAAGAAAAACGTCCAGAATTAGTCAACAGAAAACTCATAATCTTCTGTCAGGTCAGTGCATGACCGCATGTTTCTTTGATGACCAGGCAAAAACTGTTACAGCTTGGCTGGGAAGTTCTGGTTCATCCGCCGTGTTCACCAGACATTGCACCTTTGGATTTCCATTGATTTCGGTCTTGACAAAATTATCTTAATGGCAAAAATTTCAATTCCCTGGAAGACTGTAAAAGGTACCTGGAAAGATGAAACGTTTTGGGAAGATGGAATTATGAAGTTGCCTGAAAAATGGCAGAAGGTAGTGGAACAAAAGGGTGAATATGTTGTTCAATAAAGTTCTGGGTGAAAATGAAAAATGTGTCTTTTATTTTTACTTAAAAACCAAAGGCACTTTTCAGCCAACCCAATAGACTTTACCTCACTGAGCAGCCCGCTTAAATCTCCCTTGCTTTTCCCCAAAGTAAATCTCTTTTTGAATTTTGTAGTAGTCATTTCTTTGCTTTCCACGTTAGTCTTTGCCATCTTTATAAATCCCTATTCAGTCCTAACCAAAGTATGATTTAATTTTGTACATTTAAAACATTATATAGAAGAAATCATAGTGTATGTATTCTTATAACTCACTTTGTTGACCACTAATCTTTTAGGTCATCCATGTGAATGCTTATGGCTGTTATCAACTTTATTCACTGCTGCATAGTATTCTGTTGAATACATGGATTCCATATTATTTACCCACTTTAATTTTGATTGCCTTTTGGGTTGTTTCCAGTCTTTGCCATTCTGACTGATGCTATCATAAAAATACCTGTCTCCGCCGGTACGCTGCCCACCATTTTCTGTAGGGATCTCTACCTAGGAGATGAGATGCTAAATTGTGAACTGTAAACATATCCAACTCTCCTTTATAACGCAAACATTTCTCAAAGTGGTTTGACTGATTTACACACCCAGCAGCAGCATATGACAGTCGTAGGTGTTTCACATAATATCAACTGGATTTTTTTTTTTTTACAGTCAGTGTAAAATCAATTGCTGATTGTTGTTTTATTTTGCATTTCCTTTATTTCTGTCAAAGTGAATGTATTCTCATTTTGTAAAACCATTTTTAATATATTCTATAACCTTCTATAGTCTTGATAGTTTTTATCTGATTTTGGGTCTGTATATTTCTTTATGTATTTCTACCATATTTTTCAGTTTTATTAAAATATAATTGACATATAACATTGTGTAAGTTTAAAGTGTACATCATGTTGATTTGATACACTTATATATTTCAATATGATTACCAATCTTTGTCTTACATGTTTCAAGACTAATTAGCTGCATACAAACTTAGTATCATTTTATGTTCCTGGTGAATTATCATTATACAGAGAACTTAAATACTTCTAGTAATGTTTTTACATTAGGTGGTATACATTTTTATTCCTTGGAACATTTTTTGAATTAAATTCTCATTGTTTGACATTAATATAGCTACACCTGTTTTCTTTTGATTAATATTTGTATATATATGCAAATAAAGGTTGACAGTAAAGATATATATATAAATATAAATAAATTTTTATATATAAAGAGGGCGAGATCTATATCTATACCTATCTACCTACATATAAATATGTATATAGCAATCTCTCTATATAAATATATATATATATACACATTTGCTTTCTACCTTTATTCATGTATGATTTTATGTCTCCCTAAAACAGAAGTCAGCTGGATTTACTTTTTTTAATCTTACCTGAAAGTGTTTATTTTTTAAACTTTCAGTTCCTTTACCTTTTAAAAACATTTGTTAAAATAGTTTTTAATAAATTTTCAGGGAAAATTTGAGAAGATAGAGATTTTCCCATGTACCTTCTGCTCCCACAAATGCACAGCGTCCCCCGTTATCAACATTCCCACCAGATGGCACGTTTGTTACAACTGATGAACCTACACTGACCTGTCGTCATCACCCAAAGTCCATAGTTTACATCAGGGTTCACTCGGTGTTGGGTATTTTACGGGTTTGGACAAACGTATAATGCCAAGTATCCATCACTGTAGTGCCATGCAGAGTACTTTCACTGCCCTAAAAACCCTCTTTGTCTCTCCCTCCCTCCAGTCCCTGCCAATCACCGATCTTTCTACTGTACACACAGCTTTGCCTTTTCCAGAATCTCATATAGTTGGAATGATTTACATTATGTAGCTTTTTTGAATTGGCTTCTTTCACTTAGTAATATGCATTTATAGTTCCTCTATGTCTTTTCATGGCTGGATAGCTCATTCCTTTTTAGCACTGAATAATATTCCATTGTCTGGATGTACCCCAGGTTATTTAACCACTCACCTACTGAAGGACATCTTGGTTGCTTCCAAGTTTGGGCAATTATGAATAAAGCTTCTATAAACAGGTTTTTGTTGTGGACGTAAGTTTTCAACTTCTTTGGATAGATACCAAGAACTGCAATTGCTGAATCATATGGTAAAAATATGTTTAGTTTTGTAAGGAAGAGCCAAATTGTCTTCCAAAGTGGCTGCACCGTTTTGCGTTCCCTCCAGCAGCGAATAAGCCTTCCCGTTGCTCCACATCCTCACCAGCATTTGGTGTTGTCAGTGTTCAGATTTTGGCCATTCTAATGGGTATATAGTGGTATCCCATTGTTGTTTAATTTGCATTTCCCTGATGATATACAAGGTGGAGCATTACTCCTGATATACAATTGTGGAGCATCTTTCCATATGCTTATTTGCTATTTGTATATCTTCTTTGGTGAGATACCTGTTCAGGTCTTTGGCTCATTTTTTAAATTGAAGTGTAGTTACTGGAAGACATTATACAAGTTATGGGTGTACAATATAGTGATTCACAAATTTTAAAGGTTATACTCCATTTATAGCTATTATAAAATATTGGCTATATTTCCTGTGTTGTACAGTATATCTTTGTAGTTTATTTTACACCTAATAGTTTGTACCTCTTAATCCCCTACCCCTATCTTTTCTCTCCCCGCTTCCCTCTCCCCACCGGTAACCACTAGTTTGTTCTCTTCTGATATATGCATTCATTGCTGTAAATTTACTTCCAAGCACTGATTTCACTGCACCCCACAAATTTTGATAAGTTGTGTTTTCTTTTTCATTTAGTCCAAATATTTTTAAATTTCTCTTGAGAGTGGTTTTATTTGACCCAAATGTATTTAGAAGTGTATTGCATACTCTCCATATACTTGGGTTGTTCTAGCTTTCTTTCTGCTATTGATTTCTAGCTCAGTTTCACTGTGATCTGAGAGCAGACATCGTATGAGTTCTATTTTTTAAGTTGTGAAGGTGTGTTTTATGGCCAGAATGTGGTCTGTCTTGGTGAATGTTCCATGTGAAATTGAGAATAAAGTATAACTTGTTGTTCTTGGATGAAATAGTCTACAGATGTTGATTATGTGCAGTTGACTGATGGTGTGGTTGAATTCAGCTGTGTCCTTAACTGACTCTGCCTGCTGGATCTGCCCATTTCTCATAGAGGGGTGTTGAGGTCTCTAACTGTGATAGAAGATTCTTTGATTTCTCCTTGCAGTTCCATCAGTTTTGCCTCTGGTAGCTTGATGCTCTGTTGTTGGCACATAGACACTGAGAATTGTTATGTTTTCTTGGAGAATTAACCCCTTTATCATTATGTAATGCCCTTCTTTATCTGTGATAATTTCCTTGCTTTGAAGTCTTTTCTGTCTGAAGTTAATAAATTGACTGCTCTCTTTTGATTAGTGATATCATGGTATATTTTTTCTCCATTTGTTTACTTTTACTTCACATGTATCTTTGTGTTTAATGTGTTTTCCTTGTAGACAACATATAGCTGAGTCTTGCTTTCCAATCTACTCTGACAATCTGTCTTTTAATTGGTGCATTTAGATAACTGATGTTCAAAATGATTATTGATATAATTGAGTTAATATCTACAATGTTATTGTTTCATTATTTGTTGCTCTTGTTCTTTCCTACTATTTTTTTGGTTCCACTCTTTTTCTGCCGTTTGTGCTTTTATTTGAGCATTTTATACAATTCTATATTCGCTCCTTTCCTAGCATATCAGTTATACTTCTTTGGTTTTTTTTTTTTTTGTTTTTTACAGGTTTTAGTGGTTGTCCTATTGTTTGCAAGTAATCCAAGTCCACTTTCAAATAACACGACATTACATCATGGGTAGCATGGGAACTTTATAATAACAAAATAATCCTAATTCCTCCTTCCTATTTCTTGTATCATTGATGTTATTCATTCCACTTGTATCTAAGCATACATAAGTATATATATATTTATGTGTGTATATATATATAAGCATATGTAATCAAATACACTGTTGGTATTGTTATTTTGAACAAGCTGTTATCTGTTAGATCAATTAAGAATAAGAAAAATAAAAGTAATTACTTTATCTTCATTTATTACTTCTTTAAAGCTTACGCTTTCTTTATGCAGATCTGAGTTTCTGACCTGTATTATTCTGACTATAAATATATTGTTCTCCTTATCTCTAAAGAACTTCTAACATTTCTTGCAAGGTAGGTATACTGGCAACAAATTCATTTTTGTTTGTCTAGGAAGACTTTTTTTTTTTTCACTTTTGAAGGTTTATTTTGCAGAATACAGTATTCTGGGTTAGTTTTTTTTTTTTTTTCTCAGCGGTTTAAACATTTCACTCCACTCTCTTCTCACCTGCAGGGTTTCTGAGAAGTTGTATGTAATGCTTATCTTTGTTATTTTAAAGGTAAGGTGTTTCCCTCCCCTCCACCCCTGGCCCGGCTTCTTTCAGGATTTTTTCTTTATCTTTGATTTTCAATAATTTGAAAATGATTATGCCTAGGTTCGTTTTTTTGGCATTTATCCTACTTGTTATTCTCTGAACTTCCTGAATTGTGGTTTGGTGTCTGACATTAATTTGGGGGAAGTTCTCAGCTAGTGTTTTGTCCGATATTTCTCCTGTTCCTTTTTCTCTCTTCTTCTGGTTTTCTTATTATGCATATGTTACACTACTGTAGTTGTCCCACAGTCCTTGGATATTCTATTCCATTTTTTTTTTTTAAAGACTTTGCTCTCTTTGCTTTCTGGTTTTTAAAGTTTTTGTTAATATATTCTTAAGGTCAGAGATTCTTCAGCTGTTTCTAATCTAAGACGACCATCTAAGGCATTCTTCATTTTTGTTACAGTGTTTTTGATCTCTAGCATTTATTTTGGTTCCTAGGACTCCATCTCTCTGCTTACATTGCCCATGTGTTCTTTCATGGTGCCTACTTTATCCATGAGAGCCCTTAGTATATTCATCATAGTTATTTTAAATTCCCAGTCTGATAATTCCTACATCCCTGCCAAGTCTGGTTCGGATGCTTGCTCCCTTTATTTTCAAATTGTGTTTTTTTTGCCTTTTGGTATGCCCTATGATTTTTTTCTTGATAGTCAGACGTAATATACTGGGTAAAAGGAACTGTTGTAAATACCTTTGGTGACGTGGTGTGAGGTGTGGTGGAGGGGCGCGTGCTATGGTCATGTGACTGGGCCTCAGTCCGCCAGTGAACCTGGGCCTCTGACTGTGAACTTCACAAACGTGAAGGAGGCTAGAGGGGCCTGGACTTGGCCATTTCCCTTTGCTCAGGTCAGTTAGGTTCTGATATAGCTCCCAGCTGGCGAGGCTCTGGCTAACTACTTTCACCTGAGGACTGGTCTTGTTAAGGAGTGCTCTGGCGTCTTTTACAATAGCTTCTTTCCTCTTGCCCCAGCCAGAAGCAAGAGGGAATTTTCCTGCAGTGTTTACTGTGAGAAGCTGGTAGAGCTCCTGCTAATACTGTGACGGCCCCCGGGACTGGGTGCCCTGGAGTTTTTATCCCTCAGGCTCGTCCACACTGAGCCTCCAGCGCTCTGCCATTGACCGTTCGCGTTTTCCTCCGTGGCCCTGGTTCCTGCTCGTGGGTTCCTGCTCAGGTCAGCCGTGACCCCTCATACTCACCTGTCCTGGGCCCCGTGGCTTTCCCTTTGTCACCCCCTTCTCATGGATCCAAGAATCGTTGGTTTTATAATCTGTTCAGCATTCCTCCTTGTTTTGGGAATTGAAAATCAGTCCGTTTAACTTTTATTTTAATTACTAAGAGACATTGATTCATTCCTATTAGTTAATATTTTGTTTTCATTCCTTCTTTACCGTGTTTATTTTTTGTTCATTTCCTTCATTGTTTGGAATTAATGGATTATTTTTTTCTCATGCTGTTTTGAATTTTGTACGTTGGTCATAAGAAATCAATTGTTGGTCTTTTAGAGAAGTCAGCTGTTATTTCACCGACACTCTTTTGAAAGCAATGCTTTCTCTCTGGCTACTTGTAAGAACTGTTGTTGGTTATAGCTGTTTTGTGATTTCACCATGGTATGTCTACAGGAAGATTTTATTTACCCCACTTCAGATTTCTTGGGCTTATTAAATATGTTCATTGGCGTCCTCCACCAATTCTGAAACAGTTCTCAGCCGTTCCTTTTTAAACTGTTGCCTCTGCCATATTTTCTCTATCCTCACATTTGGGATTTTGAAGGAGCATATGTTAAATATTTTCATTCTACCTTTCATGACTCTTAAATTTTTGTATGTTACTTCTTTGCTCTCTGTGCTGCATTTAGATTAATTTCTTCAGTTTTGTATTTCAAAGTATAATTTTTTTTCACCAATGTCTAGGCTTGTCCTTAACACACATATATCAGTATTTTACTTTCAATTACACATTTGCATTGCTGGAAGTATGGTTTTGTTATATTTTTTTTCAAATTTGCTTGCTATTTACTAATTTTCAAAACTATTTAATGTTTTAAAACATAAAATTTATATTATGTGTCTAATGATGCTCATATCTGAAGTTTTGGTGGGTCTGAATTTTCTCTTTGTGGTTTCAGTTGGCTTTCACTGATATTGTGGTGCTTCCCTCTTGTATTAGGCACAGAACCAATAACGTGTTTGTGTGTGTGTGTGTCTATCTGTCTATCTATCTATCTACCTATTTATCTATCTATCTGAGTTAGAGATTTTAAGGAATTGGCTCATGTGAATATGGAGGCTGAGAAGTTCCAAGATCTTGTCGATATTTCAGAAATAGCAGAAATAAAGCCAATCGATCACTGAAATATTAATTAGTAAAAGTTTAGTGTGCACAAAAATCTGTTCATGAGTGGGAACACTCAAACTGAATATGGAATGAGGCTCAGAGGTATATTGTTATAAAATAGTTTATATGGTGAAAAGGCAGTGGTTATTGATTCTTCACAGTGTTTGGTTATAACTTTAGGGTTTTCCTAGTGATAGGGAATTGGTTAAAAGTGGTAATATCGTATTCATTTTGGAGAACAGCTTAAGTTTTGTTTATGATTTTCAGAGGCATTAACAAGAAGTGACCCAGGTTAAGTTTCACTTGATTTGCAGAATAAGCTACATTAAGTTTTGCTAGTGTGACTACACAGGTTTGTCTGCTCAGGAAATTTCAAGTCTGGTCTCCATTTGTGCTTGATTTTAGCAATCTTCACTTGGCAAGCTGGAGACTCAGGAGGAGAGCCAATGGTGTGGTTCAGTCTGAGCCAATGGTGTAAGGTCCAGTCTGAAAGCTGGCAGGCTTGGGACCCAAGGAGACTGAAGCTTCAGTTCTAGTCTGGACACAGGAAAAGACCAGTGTCGCAGATCAAGCACTCAGGCAGGATGAATTGCCCCTTACTGGTGGGAGAGTCAGCCTTTTTGTTTTATTCAGGCCTTCAGCTGATTGAACGAGGCCCATCCATACTGGGGCAGACAATCTACTTCACTCTGTCCTCCCATTCAGACGTTGGTCTCATCCAACAAACACCCTCACAGACACACCAGAATACAGTCTGACCAAATATCTGGGCACCCTATGGCCCAGTTAAGTTGACACATAACAATTATCACACCTTTTTATTTAATCATTTTTGGAAATAAGGGACATAGTTTCCTTGGAAATTGATCAGTGGAAATGCTTTGAAAACTGAGGTGAAGGTGGATTCATTTAGGAAGTATTAACATCACCAATCCAGAAACACTTGGAACATAATTCATAAGTTAAACTTTTTTAGGTAACTCAGGCAATCTGATTTAGGCTGAAAATCCGTCTTTTGGATGGCTATGGTTTCACATTCTTTAGAGAAATTTTCCCTCTCCCACTGAGCATGAAGCTTGGAGACAGTTTATTGTAGACTTTTGGGGATGCAGATTTAATGATAGTTCACCATTTTACCAAGACTGTTATGCTCTCATTTGACTCTCTTGGAGGGCAGTGGTGAGGCTGTATTTATTTATCTGTCCCTGAGCCCTGGGCTGTCAGAAAATTTATTTTAAAGTTTACTGGGTTTTGGAAAATGCTCAGAAGAGTAGGGCCACTTCAGGTACCCCCCTTTCCTCTCTGGATCTCTGTACTCATTCCCTGTCCTGACTTCCTCACTGTGTTAACATCTCATGCAAGCTTTCAGACTTTTTATAATTTGACCCCACACATTTTGTTATTTTCATGAAATTCAATCTTACGTTGCTAGAAATGAAACTCTTCAGTGACGAATTTTAAATATTTGTCTTTGATCTGTGCATTACTTAGGATGTTTCAACATAGGCAGTATATTTAAAGAGTTTACCCTACAAATCCAAATTCCAGAGTCTGAAATCCTGATATCATCCTTTATTGATATTAATAATAAAAGTGAAAGAAAGTTTTAAAAAATCCCAGAAAACTCAATGAAGTCATAAATCAGAAGTTGCATCTTCTTTCAAAAGTTCTGTGATTTTTCTAATAAACAAAACACATGTAATTAGTTTCCTATTATTGATAATTAAAGGACAGATCCATGAGATGGGTGTATTACATACAAGTAAAATTTTAAAAGGAAATAAGAACAAATTTTAAAAACATAACAGTGGCATATCCAAACAGGAAGGCCTCACCCAAAGCTCTGGGGGGATGGTCACCAAATTAGTGTACCCAGGGTAGGGTGAGAGATCTGTTAATTGGTTCTATTTCAGATACTTCTCTTTACTAATATCCAAAGGGATTTCCTTATTTAGAAGTTATTTGGACTCTGAAACCACAGATAGAATGAAAAGTAAATAGATACTAATTTGTTAATTTAAACAATGTATATAAACACAACACAGTGAATATAAATAACATGTAAATGGCTATAATGTAGCTTAGGTCTTTGTCTCTTCTAAAGCGTGCATTGTGGTTTTGATTTGCATTTCTCTCATGATTAATGATGTTGGGCATCTTTTCCTGTGTTTGTTGGCAATCTGTATGTCTGCTTTGGAGAAATGTCTATTTAGGTCTTCCACCCATTTTTGGACTGGGTTGTGTGTTTTTCTTGATATTGAGCTGCATGAGCTGCTTGTATATTTTGGAGATTAATCCTTTGTCAGTTGCTTCATTTGCAAATATTTTCTCCCATTCTGAGGGTTGTCTTTTCATTTTGTTTGTGGTTTCTTTTGCTGTGCAAAAGCTTTTAAGTTTCATTAGGTCCCATTTGTTTATTTTTTCTTTTATTTCCATTACTCTAGGAGTTGGGTCAAAAAAGATCTTGCTGTGATTGATGTCATAGAGTGTTCTGCCTATGTTTCCCTCTAAGAATTTTATAGTGTCTGGCCTTACATTTAGGTCTTTAATCCATTTTGAGTTTATTTTTGTGTATGGTGTTAGGAAGTGTTCTAAGTTCATTCTCTTACATGTAGCTATATCACCTCACACCATCATCAAAAAATCTAGAAACAGTAAATGCTGGAGAGGGTGTGGTGAAAAGGGAACCCTCTTGCACTGTTGGTGGGAATGTAAATTGATACAGACACTATGGAGAACAGTATGGTGGTTCCTTAAAAAACTAAAAATAGAACTAACATATGACCCAGCAGTCCCACTACTGGGCATATACCCTGAGAAAACAATAATTCAAAAAGAGACATGTACCACAATGTTCATTGCAGCACTATTTACAATAGCCAGGACATGGAACTCACCTAAATGTCCATCGACAGATGAATGGATAAAGAAGATGTGGCACATATATACAATGGAATATTACTCAGCCATAAAAAGAAACGAAATTGAGTTATTTGTAATGAGGTAGATGGATCTAGAGTCTGTCATACAGAGTGAAATAAGTCAGAAAGAGAAAAATACCGTATGCTAACGCACATATATGGAATCTAAAAATACATGACTGATTAACCTAGTGGCAGGGCAGGAATAAAGACACAGACATAGAGAATGGACTTGAGGACCTGGGGACAGGGAAGGGTAAGCTGGGACAAAGTGAGAGAGTGGCATGGACATATATACACTACCAAATGTAAAATACATAGCTGGTGGGAAGCAGCCGCATAGCACAGGGAGATCAGCTCGGTGCTTTGTGACCACCTAGAGGGGTGGGATAGGGAGGGTAGGAGGGAGACGCAAGAGGAAGGGGATATGGGGATATATGAATTTAAAAAAATTTGTTTACAAGAGACACACTTAAAAATTGTAATAAAAGGATGGAAAAAAAAAAAACCAACCAAAACAACAACAAAAAAGCATGCACTGTATTGTGCAAATCCTAGAGAAGCAGTGTAATCAGGTAAATGCTGCTATCCTGTATTTTTCTTCCTTTTCAAGCCATTTCTGTCCCATTCTCTGTCTTCTCTGACCGTGGCTGGTGTGGGCCTTATTTCATTCTGATTGTTTTAGTTTTTCATTGACTGGAGTATTATTTAGAAAGAACCTGGGTGACTCTCTCTGCTTCAAGGAGGGGCTTTGTAATATCAGTGATGGTGAACTCACTGTCACATGTTTACCCTTCTTCTTGGAGAATTTATGCCCAGATCCCTCCAACAAACCTCACACAATCACTTTCCCTTCCCACGCTGAGCCTTCTGTAACTGTGTGCAGATATTTAGGAATGCGTTTCCCATGCTGATCCAGAAGGTTTTCATTGGTTTCATGCAATTTTAGAAGTTTTGGGTTGAAAATAACCTTATAATGGCTCTTTCCATGTGAAAAAAATCTTTGCCAGAGTTTTACTCCTTTTTTGAGTCTGCAGTTCTTTGAAAAGATAAATTAGTTTACTAGACTTCCAAGTGACAGTAGTTCTTCTGCTGTGTCTTGTGTGAGAAAATACATGGTGATTGAAATTTCCTATTCAGTGATTCTTTAAGTAAATTGATATTTTATTAAACAACTGAGCATCTTCTGAAAAATAGTGGTTTATAATATGAAAACATGATTTTTTTTCTGTTCCACTGAGAATGTTTGATGGATGTTTGTATTTAAGAACACCGTGAATAGAATAAACCTATAATTATCCCAGCTCGCCATGGCCCAAACCTTAGGAACAATCACTTGGAGTTAAACTCCTAAATCACCCTGTGAAATGGCTGGTAACTGTAAAGGCTGCACTTGACTCTGATTATTTGTACTTTATCAGACAGGGTTCTTTGCTGCCAATAGTAGAAACTCTCACTAACAAAGCAGGAAATGAACTGATTGTAAGGGTGGTGCACAGCTCCCAGATGCCCTGGCAGCCTGGAGACCCAGAAACTCATCAGGACCCATCATGTTCACACCACATGGGCTGCTGGACTGCACAGTGGCTGCTGGCCTCGCCTCCAGGGCACACTTGATTTTATGCTGAGAGCCTTTCAACTTTGCCTTGGCTGCCAGGAGTAACCTCCCAAAGTCCTCCTCTTAAGGCACCTGTAGTTTCATTAGGAAGGTATAAGTTGAACATGTGAACCATGAGAGGTGTTAACCTGAAACAAATAGACGGCCAGGTATTTCTCCAGCAAGGATGGGTTTATCCAGGATATCAGCAGAGAATTTCAATTAGGGCTGTGCAACCATGGTGAGCTGCGTGCAAGTCCCCGCACAGCAAGGGAAGGAGAAGTTTTATAGGGAGGAAAAGGGACTTGGAAGGGCCATTGTAAACAGAGTCCATGGCTTTTCATGGCTGAGTCCTTGTTAGGAAAGAAAAGGAGTCTTTCTCCTTCCTGTTGGACTCGGCTTTGGCACAGGGCATGAGAGTTGCCCCTGGTGGTCTCCCTACTCTATTTAATTGAGGTTTGTTTTATTAATTTTTTTTTTCAAAGTTTAATTTTATTTATTTATTTATTTATTTATGGCTGTGTTGGGTCTTCGTTTCTGTGCGAGGGCTTTCTCTAGTTGCGGCAAGCGGGGGCCACTCTTCATCGCGGTGCGCGGGCCTCTCACTATCGCGGCCTCTCTCGTTGCGGAGCACAGGCTCCAGACGCGCAGGCTCAGTAATTGTGGCTCACGGGCCTAGCTACTCCGCGGCATGTGGGATCTTCCCAGACCAGGGCTCGAACCCGTGTCCCCTGCATTGGCAGGCAGACTCTCAACCACTGCGCCACCAGGGAAGCCCTATTAATTTTTTTATGGAGAGAAACTTGAGATAAAATATACCAAATAATAAAATGTATGTTTAGATAATATGAGAGATTAAGGAGAGATTCATTATGGTTAAATTATCATTATTGAGTAAAATTCATGAAACGGATTCGTTGATGGTTTTGGTTATAGATAGTTTATTTCATGTTGCCTGTTCATCAGCTGCTTATAAATTTGCATTAACGAAGCACTATGACCTCAGTTATAACAGAATTTGTTACTTCTGCAGAGTGACAGTGCTATTGCAGTTTTCATGATAAATTCTCTTTTCTGTGGTTTTATATCCTGTGATGTTAAATTGTATGAGGATGAAAGTTGGCATTGAAAGTGGCTCAACTCGTATGAAAATTTCTTTCTAAAAATTGTTTAAATTAGTATTTGCAACAAAGCAATCAACTAAACCATAATTTATCTAAAAAATACTCTTCCAACTAAAGAAATTTATTCTAAACAGTAAACTTTTACTAGCAGTTACCCTTTCGTTCAGAATAGTTTCTATGGGCATTTAAAAGTACTAATGCAATAGTTATACTGAAGCACAACTGCCTCTAAATAGTTCTGTCAGTTAAACATTTTTCCCAGTTATTATTCCAGAAATGAAGTGGCCAGTTGCTTATTCTTATCTACTCTTTATTTTACTGTTTTTTTTAGATATTACTTCTGTAATGCATTTATTTTTAAAATTTTATTTATTTAATTTATTTTTGGCTGCATTGGGTCTTTGCTGCTGTGCACGGGCTTTCTCTAGTTGTGGCAAGCGGGGGCTGCTCTTCGTTGTAATGCATTTAGAGAGGTATTTATAAACACTTGTAATAAAGATGTTTGTAGGAGTGGTACGCACTCGCTACAAAGAGAATTTGTGTGTGTGTGTTTATTTGGATACAATTGACATGTAATGTGTACGTTTAAGAGGTACAGCATATCTATTGTATAGTTTAAATTTATTTATTTATTTATTTATGGCTGTGCTGGGTCTTCGTTTCTGTGCGAGGGCTTTCTCTAGTTGCGGCAAGCGGGAGCCACTCTTCATCGCGGTGCGTGGGCCTCTCACTATCGCGGCCTCTCTTGTTGCAGAGCACAGGCTCCAGACACGCAGGCTCAGTAATTGTGGCTCACGGGTCCAGTTGCTCTGCGGCATGTGGGATCTTCCCAGACCAGGGCTCGAACCCGTGTCCCCTGCATTGGCAGGAAGATTCTCAACCACTGTGCCACCAGGGAAGCCCCTATTGGATAGTTTATATTGCAGTATGATTGCCCTTGTGGCATTAGCTAACCCCTCTGTCATGTCACATAATTATCATTTCTTCTAGTAGTGGGAACAATTAAGATCTATTCTCTAAGCAGGTTTAATATTTATGATATAGTTACATTGTCTATAATCATTGTACTGTGTGTTAGATTGCCAAGACTTATCTACTAGTTGCAAGTTTGTACCCTTAAAATCAGCTCTCCTGTTCCTCCACTCCTCAGCTCTACTCTCTGTTTGAGTTTGGTGCTTTTTGGATTCCACATGTAAGGGCTATCATACAGTATTTATCTTTCCCT
The DNA here is from genome assembly GCF_009873245.2 of Balaenoptera musculus. Lineage (NCBI taxonomy): Eukaryota > Metazoa > Chordata > Mammalia > Artiodactyla > Balaenopteridae > Balaenoptera > Balaenoptera musculus. Next base: position 3,316,681 of record NC_045790.1, read on the forward strand.
GTCTGACTTACCTCATTTAGTATAATGACTTCAAGTTCGATCCATATTGTTGCAAATGTCAGGATTTTATTTTTCTCATGGCTGAATAGTATTGTGTGTGTGTGCGTGTGTGTGTGCGTGTGTAATCTCACATCTTCTTTATCCATTCATCCATTGATGGACACTTAGGTTGTTTCCATGCGATGAACATGGGAATGTAGATGTCTCTTTAATATTCTCTTTTTAATTCCCTTTGGATATATTCCCAGAAAAGAGATTTCTGGATCTATGGCTGGTAGTTCTATTTTTAATTTTTTGAGGAACCTCTGTAATGTTTTCCATAGTGGTTGCACCAGTTTACAATCCCACCAGCAATGTACAAGTGATCCATTTTTTCCTGCATCCTTGCCAACATTTATTATCTCTTATCTTCTAGATGATATGCTTTCTTACAGATGTGAGATGGTATCTTACTGTGGTTTTGATTTGCTTGTCATTGGTGATTAGTGATGTTGAGTGCATTTTCATATACCTATTTACCATTCGAATGCCTCCTTTGGAAAAATTTGTTTAGTTCCTCTGTCATTTTTTAATTGAGTTTTCTGTTGTTGTTGTTATTGAGTTGTATGAGTTCTTTATATATTTTGGATATTCACCCATTAACTGATACATGGTTTGCAAATATTTTCTTCCATAGGTTGCTCTTTCATTTTGTTGATTGTTTCTTTTATAATGCAGAAGGTTAAGTTTGATGTAATACCACTTATTGATTTTTTTTCTTTTGTTGTTTGTCCTTTTGGTGTCATATCCAAAAAATCATTGCCAAGACCAATGTTGAGAATTCTTCCCTATGTTTTTTCTAGCAGTTTTACAGTTTCAGGTCTTATGTTTAAGTTTTTGATCCATTTAGGGTTAATTTTTGTGAGTGGTGTAAGATAGGGGTCCAATTTCATTTTTCCACATGTGTTTATCCAGTTTTCCCAACACCATTGGTTGAAGAGATTTTCCCCATTGGATGTTCTTGGCTCTCTTATCAAATATGTGTTAACCATATATACAGGGGTTTAATTCTGGTTTCTCTATTCTCTTCCATTGGTCTACATATTTATTTTTATGGCAGTACCATACTTTTTAGTTACTATAGCTTTGTAGTATATACATATATATATTTAAATTAGGAAGTGTGATGCCTCCAGTTTTGTTTTTTTCTCATGATTGCTTTGTCTATTCAGGGTCTTTTGTGGTTCCAAACAAATTTTAGGATTGTTTATTCTATGTGTTAATTGTTTATTCTATTCCAAAATGCCATTGGAATTTTGATTGGGATTGTGTTGAGTCTATAGATGGCTTTGGGTTGTATGGACATTTTAACAATATTAACTCTCCTAATCCATGAATATGAGATGTCCTTCCATTTGTTTGTGTCTTCTTTGATGTCTTTCAGTAAAGTCTTACAGTTTTCATTGTACAGATCTTTCACTTCCTTGGTTAAATTTATTTCTAGGTATATTACTGGTTTTGATGCTGTTGTAAATGGGATAGTTTATTTTTCCCAGATGTTTCATTGTTAGTGTATAGAAATGCAACTGATTTTTTTTTTAGAGTTTTAATAAGGCTTTTGTTTAAAAGAAAATTCTTAAAATAGTCCTACATAGTTTTTTATTGAAGTATAGTTTATTTACAATATTGTATGTTTCAGATGTACAAAATAGTGTTTAATATTTTAATAGATATACTTCATTTAAAGTTATTTAAAAAACAATGGCTGTATTTCCCTGTGCTGTACAATATATCCTTGTTGCTTATCTATTTTATACATGGTAGTTTGTACCTCTTAATTCCCTACCCTAAATTGCCCCTCTCCCCTCTCCTCTCCACACTGTAATAACTAGTTTGTTTTCTATATCTGTGAGTCTGCTTCTGTTTTGTTATATACAATTGTTTTATTTTTTAGATTCTACATATAGGTGATAACATAGAGTATTTAATTTTTGTGTATTGTCTTATCTACTTTTCAAACTTGTTATTTACAAATAAATGACTTTGAGATTTGGATGTGTATCTGTTTGCGTAGTCATGTCACTATATTAACTGTATTATAAGTTGGGTAAAGAAGTCAAGACAATGTGTTACTGCAAAGGAGATTTTAGAACTGAATTAATTTAAAAGTTACTTTTTGGAGGGTAGAGATAGGTCATGGTTGATTTTTCTTTCCCCCAAACCTACATGTTATTAATTATACCTACTACCATTGGCTATGGGTTTTTATAGAACTATGAAGAGTTAAGAAAGAAATGATAAAAAATGAAGCAGGGTCTTTTCAGCACCCTTACCATTGCCTAAACTGGGTAACATTTTCCCTTTCATCCTCTGATAGTTCTGATTTCATGCTTTAAAAAAATAATGAATTCATGGGTAAGTGTTTGCTTCACTACATGGCAGCATTGTTGGAGCTAGAAATAAGTCAGCCATCCTTGTCATCGAGAATGCATGCCCTCTGTGGCTTTTGAACACCTATATTGGGTCAGATTAGGGACGCACGTATCTGAATCTAGTAGAGATGAGCTATATATTTAATTCAGGTTATGCTGACCCTAAATTCAACTTAAGATTTTTATAATTTGATTTGTCTCTCAAAGTCCTAATTCACTAGTGATTTCATTTGGCATTGCATAATTGGCCTCAGGTACAAAAAATGTCTTTGTTACCGAAATGTTAGAATTTGAGCACTCTGAATTTAAAAGTGTTTATTGGGACAGATTTTTACACACATTAATTTCAGGCAGGACTGAAAGGATTGGAAGAAGAATAAACCATCCCTATTGTTTCTCTCCTTTTTTAGCGTTGCATGTTAAAAAATTGATAAAAAGTCAGTTTTGAATAAAGTGACTAGAAAGATATTTTGGTTTGACCAGTCAGTGCCAATTATATGTGATGTTCAGAAATTTCTAGAAAAGTCCCAAGGATAATCTTCTCAGGATGACTTTTTCTGCTGGAAGTATTAGAGAGAACCTCTGGGTTTGGAATACCTGGTTCCCTTCTCTTGACATTGCTGACTGCAGTCACCTGGCTAATGACCATGGGAAAAGGGAGACCGATCCTGCCAGACCAGCACTGTCCAGGGGGACTTTCTGTGGTGATGGTCATGCCCCGTATCACAGGATCTAATACACGAGCCACTAGCCACATGTGACAACTGAGCATTTAAAATGTGCCTAGCGTGACTGAGGAACTGAACTTTAAATTTCATTTAATTAAAATAAGTGTGTATTATTATTTAATTTTTAACTTTAGTTAACGAAAAATTAACTTTAATATTTACATGTGACTAGTGGCTACAGTATAGGACAATGAAACATGATGTTTTCCAAAGTGTGAAAGCAGGTCACTTGCATCATAATTACCTGAAGTCAAGTGAGGCGTTTTAAAAATGCAGACTACTGGAATCCACCTCAGAACTTTTGAATCATAATCTTTGGGGAAAGAGCCCAGGAATTTGCTAGCAAGAACACAGAGGAGTTTGTGTCAAAGATCATTCAGGAATTCAGGACTCGCCTCTCATGTCTGCTTTTTAGGAAAGTTTGCTCTGACCTAGAATGGCAATAGCACCCTAGTCTCTCTCCAACCCTTTATTTTATACTCTCCAACTCCCTGCTTAATTTATGTTTCTCCCTCTTTATCCCTCTTCCCTCCCCCTGCTCCTCCCTTTCACCTGTGCTACTGAAATGGATATACTGGGGCTAAAATAGAGTAGGAATTCATGTGCTGGGGTTATTTTTTTTCTATACTTTTTACTATTACGAGACTGAGATGAATTATGCCTAAATACTAAATGTTGTTGCTTCTAGGCAGTAGAATTAGGAATTAGAAGGGCTTTTAAAAAAAATACTTTTCCATGATTTGTGAATTTTATACATTGCAATATTTATAATCAGGAAAAAAAATTTAAAGCTTGCTGCATTTAAAACCCATTTCATTTAAACATGCAACATAGATTTTAGTTTTCTCACCATCTTGCATCCACGTGCTAACTCTTGTTGAATAAGACGAGCACCAGCTACATTGTAGAATTCTCTAAAATTACCCAGGAACTAGCGAATCACAGATGGTTTTTCAGTTCATCCCAAAGGAACTTAAACCAAAGTGTAAGGTCTTTGCAGATGATTAACATAAGGTTGTATGGAGAAAATGGTTTTATGGAATGGGATAAAACGTGAGGATGGAGACAATTTGGTAAAAATAAAACTTTCGTTTTTTTTCATGAGGGCCACATTCCAAGAATGGGGTGACTCCTGGAAGCAAATGTCTTTAAGTGTGAGTTTTTCAGTCAATTTAAATGCATCTCACATTTTCAACTCTTTTATTCACATTTCTACTCAATATTTAACCTGTTACACTCAGACATAATTTCTAAATGCACACGTATATAATGTTGCTGTTTTCACTCTCAGTGCATGATTCACAGGGAGATAAGAGAACCTTTCTCTGCATTTGGGGACCTAGGTGGTTTGTCCAACTGTGTCTAACACATACTCTGCCACTTGGCAGAGAAATAAGAGGTAGGCTGCACTGGTTGCTGTTTTGAAATACTGCAATCACTAAAATTATTATTTTTATTTTCTATAAAATTGGCAAACAGAGGAATGACAGTGTGTGTGCCTGCATACATAGCACAAATGCCATTAAGAAAGTTCAATTACCTTTTTATATTTTTTTTCAAATTTAGCCAATCAGGAGTTGCAATAAGGCTGATTGTGTTTAATCGTCAAGATATTTAATTATCAGGGACATTTAGGAAGTAATAATCCAATACTAAGCAATTAAGCAGGATTTTCTTAGCTAGTAGTTTATGATAACACTTAACATTTTCGGAAGGAAATGGTTAAAAAAAAAATGGAGTTTCTTTTTTGCCTCCACCCAGGAATCTGACCCTTGAAAGAACCGACTCTGTGTAAATAATTCAAATGGAGATACAGGGGGTTAACTCTAAAGTACATACAGTAGTTTGAAAGCAGGAAGGAAAAATATAGACAGTTATGAGCATCAGAAGCTCTAAATTTTGGTCCAGGGAGTACGGGTTTCTGAAGGGAACAACACTTAGGTTGTCAGGCGACCAGAATCCAGATCATCTTCTCTGTGCACTGGATGTGTGAGTTGACTCTAGCAAACCTTTTGAGCCTCAGTTTATAACACGAAAAGTCTAGTAATTAGCCTGAACTTACACACTCAAAAATCAGTTCGTGCTCCTGTATAACTTGCTCTTACACCTTGAGTGGTCATATGTCAAGTATTTTTGTTGTTTTTCCAGCTGAAGCATAGGATCCCTGAGGATTAAGTGTAGAATTCACATCTGCAGCTTTAATCAGCAGATTTACTGAAGGGCACAGGAAAGCTCATAAATTTACCCTGTTTTAGACGTAATCACCCAATTTGACAAGAGTGATGGTAAGAAACCTCTTCTCATGAAGAGAACTCAAGAGTGAGTAGCAGCGACAGTAAACTCCCGCCAGACCACCTGTCACTGGCCTCTTGAGAACACAACCATCAAATACCTTCCCCTTGGCTAGGTCTACTGAAAATAAGAGAAATCAATAACGTCTAATCTGGCTTGGTGTTAGCAGTACAAATTCATCAAAATACTACTAACTTCTTTTTGCAGTTGACTGTAGAAGATGGCTTTTCTGAAAGATGGCTTGATTTTGGAAAGGTTACAATCTGATTCCTCTAAATTGAAATAATACACATTATACATCAAGTAGGCTTTCTTTGAGCTTAATAACATTCCTTCATTTATTATAAGGTATGACATACAGATAAATGGATAAAATACATGCAGTTTAATATCTATGAAGTGAAAACCCAAGAAACATTCAGAGCCAAAAATAAATAAGACTTTGCCAGCAGCCCAGAAGCCCCACCCTAATCAAAGCCCCCTCTCTCACTGTTAGAGCCCTTCTGTGATAAACACACTCAACTTTCCTTAGCACTTTGCTTCCTTTGTTTGCATTCCTGAAAATAGATTACCCTAGTTTTGAGTTTTGTATGAATAGATCCATTAACAAAGAAAATAATGCATTCTCTTTTTTATTATCTGCTTTTTTTTTTCTTAACATAATTTAGTGAATTTCATTTAGGTCATTACATGATGCTGTAGTTTGTTTGTTTGTTTGTCACTATGCAGTACTCAACTGATAGAACAGTATTAATCCATCCTATTGTTGATGAACACATGTGTTGTTCCAGCTTCGGGCTTTTATTATACTGCTGTGAGCATGATTGTCCATGCTGTAATCATACAGGCGGTATGTACATCCTTGTACTCAACTGCATCAGAATTTTAGGAATGGAATTACTGGGCAAGGAGATGCAGATAGATCTTGGGAGATGTAGCAGAAAAGTCAGTTGGGACTGGGATTGTCTATTTGGGAAGATTTTGAGTACTAATTCAATTACTTTAGTGATTGTAGGACTATCCAGGTTTTCTATCTCTTTTTGTTTAGTATATTACATACTTGTCTCAGAATTTGTCCTTTTATTTAAATTTTAAAATGCACTAGTATAAACTTGGCTTTTAACATTCTCTTATGTAGCGTCTTCAATAATACTTCGCTTTTTCATTTGTGATACTAGCTTTTGAGTCCTCTTGGTTTTTTTCATCTTGAGTGGTTTGTCAATTTTTAAAAGGCTCTGCAAAGGTATGCTTCTGGTTTGTTAATCCTTTCTATTGATATTTTATATTTATTTGCTTTTTTAAAAATTAAAGTATAGTTGATTTACAATGTTGTGATTCTGAATATATATATATATTCATATATATATATATATATATATATATATATATATATATATATATATATATATATATATATATATATATATATGCTTTTTTAGATTCTTTTCCCATATAGGTTATTACAAAATACTGAGTATAGTTCCCCGTGCTATACAATAGGTCCTAGTCGGTTATCTATTTTATATATAGTAGTTTGGATCTGTTAATCCCAAACTCCTAATTTGTCTCCCCCAACTTTCCCCTTTGGTAACCATAAGTTTGTTCACTGTGTCTGCTTGGGTCTATTTCTGTTTTATATTTGTTTTCTATTTCATTATCTTTTCTTATAATTCTTCTTGTTTTCTCTTTTGTTATGTTTTCTTATAATTCTTTTTCTCTCTCTCTCTTTTTTTTTTTTTTTTTTTTTACTTCTTTTGGTGTTATTGTGCCCTTTTAATATATTGTCAGAGATGCCTGGTTTATTAATTGACAACATCTGTTTATTATTAAAATATGCATTTGAGGCTGTGGTGGCTTTGTAATGTATCATGTTGGGCTAAGCTAACTTACATTGCCCAGAATCCCCCTGTATGCTTTCAGTTAGAGTGGGTTACGTGAGGTTCTTGCACAAGATTAAGAGGATGATGTCATTTATATGTGGAATCTAAACTCTCATAGAAACAGAGCAGATTGGTGGTTGCCAGAAGCAGGGGATAGGGGGTGGGGAAATGGGTGAAGGTGCTTAAAAGGTACAAACTTCCAGTTATAAAGTAAGTCCTGGAGATGTACAGTTAATGATACTTAACTGTATATTTGAAAGTTGCTGAGAGAGTAGATATTGAAAGTTCTCTTCATGAGAAAAAAAATTGTAACTGTGTGAGGTGATAAATGTTAACTGGACTTGTGGTGGTGATCGTTTTGCAATATATACATATATCAAATCATTATGCTGTACACCTGAAACTAATACAGAGCTTTATGTCGATTATATCTCAGTAAACCTGGAAAAATAATCAAGTTCTCAAAACCAAAACCAAGCAACACCACATTTTTTTGGAGGCAGAAGTGAAGCAACTGCTCTTGTTGCTGCTCATCTTTGACATGGAAGGGCCAACTCCCCTCTGTGGCTTGGGCAGTGACTGCCCCAGTTTCTCCTGCTTATTCCTGCAGCCTCCTCACTCCTAGGCGGGTGTGTGTATTCAGGTGCACAGTCAAGAGCCCTGGCTTCTCGAGGCCACCCAGGCCACTGAGACCAATGGTGGAAGAACTGACATGGGTTTCAGTGTTGTCTCCAGGCTTGTGCTCAGGAGTTATAGCTGGTTTCTCTCTCTCCACCTCTCATCCATCTTTCCTTCCCAATTCTCACCCTGGGGATGTCAAGCTGTAACATTGGTGTGAGGACAACAGTCTTGCAGAGACAGCTTCACCAGCTTCCATTGTCGATAAGGTCAAACTTCTTAATATATGGAACCTAGTGGTCTCTGACTGGCAGAGAGAGACTATACATTTTCCTCTAAGTTTTGCTTTATCTGCCACTTACTTCTTTGTATGTGATACTTTGTTACATGCTTAATTTTGATTATAACTCTTGCTTTGATTCATGAGTTTTTTTACACATATTTTCTAACTTCCAAACATGAAATACTTATTTTGTAATTGATACCCTTTTTTGAAAAGTTACACTGTCAGAAAACATGCTTTGTATGATTTAAACTTTTAAAAGTTGTTTTAACTTTCTTTATGACTACTATATGATGAATCTTTGTAAATGTTCCTCTGTGTTTGAGAATAATATATACTCTACTGTAATTTGTTATAATCTCCTATATATATCCATTATGTCAATAATTTAATCATGTTCAAATATTCTATATTCTTCTTGATTTTTCTATCTGCTTGTTTTGTCAGTTGTTGAGGTAGTTGTTTTAAATCTCCCACTTTGTGTATTTTTATACAGCTACTTATGTTTCTAACCATTTTTGCTTTGTGTATCTTAGTGATATTTTATTAATACCTTTTGTATCACTCCCCCATATTGTAGCCATCTACCATTCCTCTTGATCAAAACTCATTCCTTAAAAATTTATCTCCTATTCCATTGTTGCTCTTCACACTACTGTATTTTTCAGTGATCTCAGTATCCATGTAGATGCTCCTTCTATATTGTTACCATTCTGGGTGCCCTCTTTCTTTTTTTTTTTTAATTTTACTTATTTATTTATTTTTAATTTTTATTGGAGTATAGTTGCTTTACAATGTTGTGTTAGTTTCTACTGTACAGCAAAGTGAATTCTCCCGATTCATTCCACTCCCGCCTTACCCCTTGGTATCCATACGTTTGTTCTCTACATCTGTGTCTCTGTTTCTGCTTTGTAAATAAGATCGTCTATACCAATTTTTTTCAGATTCCACATATATGTGTTAATATACAGTATTTGTTTTTCTCTTTCTGACTTACTTCACTCTGTATGATGGTCTCTAGGGCCATCCAGTTTCATCCCTTTTTAAGGCTGAGTAGTATTCCATTGTCTGTATGTACCACACCTTCCTTATCCATTCCTCTGTCGATGGACATCTAGGTTGCTTCCATGTCCTGCGTGCCCTCTTTCAATGGTCCTCTGCTTTTACTCCAGGAAGTCACTTGTCTTAATCACTGGGTATAAGCCCTCCACAATATCAAAAGTGAACACCCCTCTCTTGGCATCTTTTGAGGTCACTTCTTCTAATAACACTAACCTGATAATCTCTTGCCATCTCTTCTGATCCCCATCCCAACTTTTCACTTTCCTTCAAACCCCTCAAGTCTTGACTTCTTACTTAGCTTCTATCCACATTAAAGCATTCTGATCACAACTTGATATTTGTGCCATAATCCCTTGTCCATCTCTTCCTTCATCTTAATTGCTTGGATAAATACAACCCCACTTAAATTCAAGCCTCCTCCCACTGCATGCCTGAATGCACTCACCTAAACATGGTTAGAGAAAAAAACAAAGAAACACAAAAGAACTATGGTGACTGGTCTCCCTTTAAATCCATGATCATTAACCTTGAATGGCCCCTCATTATTGCTCAGAAACCCTATATTCCTCTGTATTCACCCTCTTTCTGGACAGTTTTTCGCTTTTCTCCTCTCTTCAAACCTTCAAACCTCCACCTTCTCCTCCATATTTACTCTCAGTTGATAATCTTTTTTCCACTTTACTGTGAAAATTCAAATACTTAGAAGTAAATGCCCCTAGTCAATATAGTCATTTATAAGCAGGCATCCCAACTCCTATATCCTTTGCTCTGTGTTTGCACTTGCCTCACCAAAACCCAGTCCTGGTTAAATCTAGCACTCCTAGAATTCCACAGTAGTGTCAGAGCAGATTCATGTAAGTGGACAGACACATCCATGCCTACTAGTCTCACCTAAATTCATGACCACAAACCAACTCCAGCAGGGTCTTGGGTGTCTGACGTTCATAGTGCTTTGGGTTAGTCAGGTCTCTGTGACTCTACCATGCTCTGAGCTGCTTAGTTCACACCTCTTTCCTCTTCACATCTCAGAGAGTGGTCCTGCTTTTTATTTCATGAAGCAAGTAATTGGAAGGAAATGTCATCATCATCCATTACCCAATCTGTAGGTCTACCTGTACCTCTCCTTTCATCCAAGGCCAAACCCTCTATTTTCTGCTAGGTCTCCATCTCCTCTGGTCTCTTACCCAAGACCTCACTGCTTTAATCATCCTTGTTCTCATGAAACATCAATGTTTCCCAGTCTGTTGGATTATCCCATAAGCATCAAATGTAGTGGCCTTACCCTTCAAATGTTAACTTCTGTTAGTCACTTTCTCCCCTTCCTGCCCCCTCTTCCCTGAATTGCTCCACTTTAGGGGTTTTTTTCCTACCATCCCACTGATAACTAAAAAAAAATAATCAAGGTCACATGTCCTACATGTCACCACATCTGACAATCATTCCTCAATCCTTCCTTGCTCAACTGCTACATGAAATTGGACATAGCTGATTATACCATCCTTTTCAAAATATTTCTGGTTGGTTGGTTGGTTGGTTTCCCCCCTTGCTTTCAAAGGTACCGTGTGCTCTTAATCTTCCTCCTTCTTCATCTAAGGATAACTACAAGCTGAAAAAAGAAAAAAAAACCCACAATTTTCTCCAGTGAAAAAAGGAAAGAGACGCCCCATGCCACATTTTCTTAGCATATTATTTACTTAAAACCAAACATTGTAATTATAACGTAAGAGTTGTATGTAAAATGTTTTTATGGCTAAGTAAGCCTCTTTCCACCTTTAAGACTCAGGAGTATCTCAAAGACTTAAGAACCATTTTTCTGAATGTAATCATCAAGGAAGATAGGGCCCCATCTCCCAGTTTCTATGGGAGAGTAAAAGCCTAATTTCAGTGGATGCTTTGCTCCAAGTTACAAAACTACCTCCTGTAATAAAGATGTGAGAAGTTTATTTTTCCTTCGGTTAAAGCCAATTAGGTAATACAGATGGCCACCCCATTACCATGTGAATCTAGAAGGAACTCTGTATGACAAACGGTGCTGTCAGTCCTCTTATTTGAGGAGTAGTTATTGATTATCTTACATGTATATAATGGGCTGTATCTACCTGGCTCTATAAAAGGTAAGATTTCTTTCTGTCTTTGCAGTCTCTTAGTGGATCACCTGTGCTGCACAACCCATTCTAATACAATACGATTAACGGTAGTAATTTAGTACCAATGGTAATTTAACAGGACAAAAACTGTTTTCTTTGTCTTCTACTCTTGTAGAGAGGTTTTCTGGGTTGGAAGGAGTTATTGTTTTTAATTATATTGTTCCAGCACTCAGTCCTGCACTTCCTGCCTGTAGATGTTGGGATGCTCCAGTTCTCCTTTCTTGGATTTCTTCTTTTGTCCATCTTTAATCACTTCTTAAATCATCTTCTTTAGTTCATTGGCTTTAAATGCTATCTGTACATTAATGTCCTAGATTTTCAGACCTGACCGATCTCTGTCTTTTCACACGGACACACAGATACCCACACACACACTGTGCACACAAGTATAAACCTCTTATTTGATAGTTCTGCCTGTGTGTCCTGGCCCTAAATGAACCCTTGATCACCAACATCCCTGACATAAACCTGACTCGTCCTGTGCCTCCCATCTTAGAAAAAGGCACCATCATTCAGACAGTTATTCAGGTTACAAAACTCAGTCTTGCTTTATTTTCTCATTTTTGTACACCCAAAGTAAATCCTATAGGTCTGCTTTCAATACGTATCTGGGTTTTATTCCTTTTCCCAAGTGTCATTGTTCTTCCCTCCCATTTAACATTTACACTGACCCCCAGAGAGGAGAAAGAGTTAGGAGGTAGGGTGCCCAGATGAAGGGGGGCTTTACTAAACCAGAGAAAAGATCCTGGGAGCACATGCTGAGGAGAGGTTAAATTCACGCTGTGAGACCAACAGTATTCGGAGTTGTCTGTGGTGAATGGAGCTGTGAGAGGCTCTGCTGGGGCTCAGACAAAGCACGTGAACAACAAGGTAAATGCACCAACCCTGTAAGTCCGGGGGACATTGATAGGTTGGAAGTCATAGCTGTTTAAAGGAGCAGAAAATGAGAACTGAAAAAGGTATAAGGAGAACCTAACCAGAAAAAGTTTCCAGAATTCATAGGAAAAAAATCACAAGTAGGACAAGCCAAAAGAACAGTGTTGAGGACTGTTTGAGGCCAGATTATAAACTGAAGTGGGATGGCCAAGGTTTGGAATATCTACAGTGGAGAATGCTAGGTACAGAGCACCATGGTAGGCACCAACGAGAATACTAAGATAAAATAAATAAGGGATCTTCGTGGAAGGGCGTGAAAATCTATTGGAGAGACAAAATGTGAATACAAATAATTTAAATACAGTGTAAGAACTGATGTTTCTTAAGAGTCTTATGATCAAATTTAAGAGAGATCCTGAGGGGAATATCTGGTTCCTGGAGGGCAATGAGGGGAGGGTCAGCAGAAGACGTATTGTTTTCCGTGGACCTGAATTCTGAGCAGACAGTTTGGCAGAATTCACCAGAGGGCAGGCACGGGATAATGCAGGCTGCAGTATGGACAGGAAAGATATCAAGATAGAAAAGACATGAACTTGCAATCTCAGTTGCTGCTGTGCAAGAATGACGATATTAAAAAATCCACCTGCCATTCCCCCTTCTGTCTTTCTGCTAACAAGGACTTTAATCTCAGTCCTCAGTGGACTTTTCCCTTCAGTCATGTCTTCCCATTAAAATCTAAGGAAGACCCCTGGGGTCACGGCTGCTGACACACCCTTGTTTTAGGATGTAATCAGTCTTTCAGGTCCTACAGTCAGTCCTAATGGTTTTTCCGCTGTTCTTGGGGCACAGGTGAGATTGGCGAGGCCGGGAAAATGATTCCAATAGGAGAGCATGATAGTTATACTAGTATTTTTATTGCTTGTTAATTAATAATGGTAATAATGTTAATAATAATGTGTTAAGACTTCACAAAATATAAAAAATCAGTAAAATTCAGTATGCGATACATTAAATGTATAAATATATTAGAAATATTAAATATCAGTCTAACAAAATGTAAATATTAAACCTATATTATCATAAACTGATAAAATTAGTATAATTAATATCATCCAAAAACCAGCACTGCATAAATTGAACATTTAATTATGCATGAATCATTAAAATGATATTATGCAGTTCAATTTCTTTGTAAAAGAGATCCTCTAAAAAATTGCATTAACAGGATTATTATTGAGCTGAGTCTATTTTTGTAAAAAGATTTCCAATTGATAGCAAGGCACTTGCTATGTCTTCACCAGCAGGAGAATGTTTAGTAGACATTTATGAACGAACTTCCCATCACCAGCACCATCCCACAATACAATCAATGCAAAATATCAGTTTAATACTATGATGCTAATATTTCACTTGTTCAAAAGGTCTTTGTAATTGGCAATAATTATGCTTAAAATAGTAGAATATTAAAAAAAAATAGAAGATAATGTGTAAGTTCAGATTTGCCTGGGCTTATAGACAGCCCTTTGTTTTGTCTTTTCTGCACATATCAAGAAGCTACATTATGGATTTCATTATTGATACGTAAATGATTTAAATATCAGGTTCTTTCAAACACAAAAATAATGACATTGCATTAAAAAGTGTTACTGTTTCATACATAATCCCTGGTATTCCATCCACAGCCTGGCAATGCTGCGAATCATTGCGGCCAAAGCCTGAGGTATCAGGTGGTCACTGGCTCTGAGTTCTGGCCACGCTTTACGGTAACAAACTCTGGACAGGGCTTGGGTTCCTAGTCCCCACTCCCCTTTCCTGTATGATGGGCTGGCTTCCTTGTCAATCAATCCCTTCTTGCTCTGCGATACCTGGCATTATGTTGTCAGTGAATTTAGGATTTTAAAAAGATACAATCAGTTTTAGTTTTCCGCGTACAAAAAGTCACAGCTAAGAAGATAAGGTACCCGGTGACCTGCTAAGAATGAGGAAAAGGGAAAAATACAGTGAATAAAACACATGGACGTATTTCAAAAAGTCAGCTGGCACAACAGAAGCAGTTAGAATTGTCATTCAGCTCATAATTGTATTTTCTTTTTGATTGGAATCTATTGCTACATGCATTAATGTGCTTTTTTGTTTGAAATGTTTAAATCAATCCTGTCAACATAGAACTCGTGACTGTAGAGATTGTTGTGGATGTGTTATTCAATGTCTGTGAGTTTGTATTTAGAAAGAAAAATTTTAATGTGCATAAACTAATATAATTCTGTGAAAATATGACAAAATGTTACTGTAGTAATTTAATAAGATAAATAAAACTGGGGGAGTAAATATTTGTTTCAGAACAGTACTAAAAGTCTGTCTTTGTGCAAGTTATCACTTACCTATGAAATGGGGCCTGACCCTTCTCTGACACTAGGAATTATACGTTTTCTGGTTTTAATATGGAGAGAATCTAACATAAACTTGGCAGAAAGTACTTTTTTTTTTTTTTTTTAAGAAATTCACGTTCTTTTATTTATTTATTTATTTATTTATTTATGACTGTGTTGAGTCTTCGTTTCTGTGCTAGGGCTTTCTCCAGTTGCGGCAAGTGGGGACCACTCTTCATCGCGGTGCGCAGGCCTCTCACCATTGCGGCCTCTCTTGTCGCGGAGCACAGGCTCCAGACGCGCAGGCTCAGTAATTGTGGCTCACGGGCCCAGCCGCTCCGCGGCATGTGGGATCCTCCCAGACCAGGGCTCGAACCCGTGTCCCCCGCACTGGCAGGCAGACTCCCAACCACTGCGCCACCAGGGAAGCCCCAGAAAGTATTTTCTTAAAAAAACTTTTGTAATGAGTAATCAAATCAATCAATGTGCAAATCTCCCTACTTTGAAACACTTTTGTGATCATGTATTTTGAGTGTCCATTAGGGAATAGTTAAGGAATAGTTATTTGTTAAATGAGTACATGAATTAATGTTTGTGTAAATGCATTGATTTATAGCTTCCTGTCTGTTACTGCAAATGATCTTTACAGTATTGCAACAGAGGCTGACAGTGACACTGCCCACTTTTGTATATGAAAAAAAAGACATCTTGGAGACAGAAGGTGATTTACCTCAAAGTGATTTTTTGGCCACGTTGGGAATACAATCCAAGTTTTATGCCTCCATGTTCTTACCGTATGGTGTGCTTTGCCAGTGGGCGTTGATGGTCACCCCTCATGGATTATAACTTTGATACCATCTCTTCATCATGAGTTCTGACTCTGCTACTGGCATAGCGGGGTCATGGTTCAGAGCAGAGCAGATTGGTTCTCTCACGAGCTTGTAAATATACAGTGGAAGAAAAAAGTAGTGAAAATCTATGGATTTGGGAATAAAAGAAGACTTAAGGTTGGCTCTCAATGCCAACATTTACTGATTTCTTAGGCAGACTACTCAACTCTATGTCAGAATGATAACATCACACTATTTCAAGATTGTTTTGAGATTAAATGTCACAATTGCAAGAAGACAGTTTACAGTAAACATGCGATAAGGGCAGTTTTATTGGAACACCTTAGTCTTACTTTGTTAATTGACTACCACTGCTCACCCCTTTTGGGGTTTTCTGTATCATTTAACATAGGCCTAGAAGTACATTTTCCAAAATTCCCTTCTCCATGTGGTTCTGAGTTAGTCTGATCATGAGAGGCACCTAAATGATATTTGGATGGTGAAAAATTGGCAATATTTGGTGACAAGCGTTAACAGCAAGCACATTCTCTTGGTGGGGAATTGGGGGTGATCTGAGTGTTTGGGCTATGATAGGAATACCCCTCACCCAATATTCAGGTTCTGCCATCCTTTCTCATGGAAGGATAACACTTTGATATTGAGCGAGACTGTGTGATTATTTCTGACCAGTGAACTGGAAGCAAGAGTGATTTGTGTCACTTCAAGACCCAGCACCTAATTGCTTCTGAGAGTTCCCTTTCCCCTGTGTCATGGCTGGCATTGCTCAAGGTAGCAGCTGCTCTGAGGCTTGGTTAGCTGATGGACTACAGTGGGCTCTGCCTTCTCAGTGGGCATGGGCCACGATCAGGAATCAAATCTGAGCTGTGAGTGGTGGATAGAGTAATGTCTTCCCAAAGGTGCCTAGGTCCTAATTCCTGGAACCTGTGAATATGTAACCTTTTGTGGCCAAAGAGAGTTTGCAGATATGATCAAGTTAAGACCCTGAGATGGGGCTCTTATCTTGGATTATCTGGGTGGGCCCAATGTAATCACAAGGGTCCTTAAAGATGTCAGTGGAAGGAAAGGTTGGGCTGATGGGATTGCTGGCTATGGAGTTGAAGGGAGGGGCCGAGGAATTTAAATGGCCTCTAGAAACTGGATATGGCAAGGAAATGGATTTTCCCTAGAGGCTCCAGAAGGATTTTAGTCCCTGAAACCCATTTCAGACTTCTGACCTCCTGAACTGTAGGATAATAAATTGTGTTGTTTCAAGCCATTAAATCTGAGTCATTTGTTACAGCATTGATAGGAAACTAATACACTGTTATAAGCCATCTGAGGCTGAGGTTTTTATTACAGCAGCATAACCTAGTCTGTCTTGACTGATGTAATACTCCTTTACCTTTTTTTTATGGCCAAGGCTAGTATTAGGAAAATATACTTCAAATTTCAAGTGGTGTGTTTTTCACCCGAACAATATTTATAGTCTTCAAGTTGTACTCTTCTTATTGGGGGGTGGGGCAGGGCGGTGTGAATCGGAGTATAGATAAAATTTTCAGTATTATTATTGTCTACATATTTTATACAATATATAGGAATTTAATATAAATGCAATAGAGTTCTTGTTTTTAAGAATTAATAGATGTAGCTATTTTAGAACCCCAGTTTTGTTCTTACTCTTCGTTGGCTTATGAAATGTAGAATAAATTTTCATTCTGGATAAGATGAAAAAAATATAACCCATAGATACTATGCAGGTGATAAAGTAACACAGTCACTTTATTAACCAGTTAATTTGGCGACAGTATATTCTTCCTTCAAGAAGGTGAAAGTGGTAAACCGTTAGGGAAATTGTAAAGTTGAGATCAATGTGAAATGTCACGGAAGAAATCAGCTGAAGAGTCACACATGAACAGAGATTAGAGGCAGAGCTCCTGTGAAGAGAGGAAGATGAAGAGGCATTTGCAGAATGGGTTTCTTCTTCTGTCAACTTACCTGCGGAATCCAGAAGTGACTAAGCTGATTCCGGGGCTAGAAGTAGGAAAAGGATAACAAAAAGGAAAGCGTAATTTTCCGAGATTCAAGCATTTCTCTGTAAGTAACCCAGACACAGAGCTGAATGTGAGACTAGGATTCATATCTGAAATCATAGCACTTAGACCTATAATCAAATAAAATGACTGCTCTCTTTTGTAGAGTAAGAATAGGGAGTAAAGTTTGAGGACATTTACTAGGAAGGCAAGGAGTCTAGTTTTCATCTGACTTCATCTGTTTAGTTTCTGTTCTCTTCCTTTTACCTACACACCTCACACATCCCATGCACACACAAGCCTGCGTGTGCACCCGCAGGTGCATATTTGATCCTTGACCGCGTGTCCAGGAGCACTTGGTCAGGGTCTCCCTCCCTGGAGGTGCAGGGGAGAAGAAAGCAGCTTTCTCTCTATTTCCCCTGCAGTACTCCATAGAATGTTCTCTTAGGGTGCTGTCATCGAGGACTGTGTCTGGGACTGTTGGAAATGCCCATTCTCCTTGCCTTCCACTCCCGACCCCAGGGCAGAACTTCTCTGCTGTGTCTCCACACTTTCTCTGGCAGTTTTGAAAGCTTGCTGACAACATCGATGTTCTACGACCTCTGCACGTCTGGTAGGTGGGAGATCTCTTAATAACCTGTCAGTTAATACTTTGTGGCTCCAAGGTACGACTTATAAATGAATGCCTTACTCTCCTAAGACATCTAGTTTTGTATGATTTTGTACATCCTTCTCTGTGCAGGAATAGACTCAGAAAAGCATTGCAGTTAAAAGTATTCTTTAAAAAATATTTTCTGTTCACTTTCTAAATTAACACCCTTTATATACATAGGCAGAATCATCATAGTTCTGCATGGCAACGACCTTTACATATTGATTGGTTACATGTAAAACAATCTTTAACTTGGTATTTCAGCAATCATTATAGTAAATAATTCTACTGTCTTAAAACACAGTTCACTTCCTACTTAGCTCAAATACTATTGGGCCCTCAAGGAAAACTGTCCCATAGCCTCTTTGCATATCTTGTAGGTTAGGTTTCCTCCTCTGTATTCTCAAGTACCTTTTGCATATCTTTTTTTTTTAATTTTTATTTTTTCATTGATGTATAGTTAATTTACAATGTTGTGTTAATTTCTGCTGTACGGCAAAGTGATTCAGTTATATAGATAGATAGATAGATAGATAGATAGATAGATAGATAGATAGATACATTCTTTTTTATATTCTTTCCCATTCTGGTTTATCACAGGATACTGAGTATAGTTCCCTGTGCTATACAGTAGTACATTGTTATTTATCCATTCTCTATATAATAGTTTGCATCTGCTAATTCCAAACTCCCAATCCAACACACCCCTACCCCCTTCCTCCTTGGCAACCACAAGTCCGTTCTCTATGTCTGTGAGTCTGTTTCGTAGATAAGTTCATTTGTGTCATATTTTAGATCCCACCTATAAGTGATATCCTATGGTATTTGTCTTTCTCTTTCTGACTGACTTCACTTAGTATGATAATCCTAGGTCCATCCATGTTGCTGCAGATGGCATTATTTCATTTTTTTTTTATGGCTAACATTCCACTGTATACATGTACCATATCTTCTTTATCCATTCCTCTGTCGATGGACATTTAGGTTGCTTCCATGTCTTGGCTATTGTGAATAGTGCAGCAATGAACATTGGGGTGCATGTATCTTTTCGAATTATGGTTTTCTCCAAGTATTTGCCCAAGACTGGGATTTGCTGGATCATATGGCAACTCTATTTTTAATTTTTTGAGGAACCTCCATACTATTTTCCATAGTGGCTGCACCAACTTACATTCCCACCAACAGTGTAGAGGGTTCCCTTTTTTCCACACCCTCTCCAGCACTTGTTATTTGTACACTTCTTAATCATGGCCATTCTGTCAGGTGTGAGATTGTACCTCATTATAGTTTTGAGGCTTCTGTTTAAAGATATGTGCTGCTTCCCTGTCTTGTTTTCATGGCACCTAACACATAGCAGGTGGTCAGGGGACATTGGCTGAGTGGGCAGATGATGACCTCACCCAATGTTGGGCACCAGCAGCACTTTTAGTACATTAGTAACTCTTTTTAAAAATTTTTATTGAGATATAGTTGATTTACAATGTTGTGTTAGTTTCAGGTGTACGGCAAAGTGATTCAGGTATACGTGTATGTGTATACATTTTCAGATTCTTTTCCATTGTAGGTTATTACAAGATATTGAGTATAGTCCCCTGTGCTATACAGTAGGTCCTTATTGTTTACCTATTTTATATATAGCAGTGTGTATGTTATTCCCAAACTCATAATTTATCCCTCCCCACCCCTCCCGCTTTGTTAACCATAAGTTTGTTTTCTCTGTCTGTGAGTCTAGTTGTTTTATAAATAAGTTCATTTGTATCATTTCTTTAGATTCCACATATAAGTGATATCATATGATAATTGTCTTTCTCTGTCTGACTCACTTAGTATGATAATCTCTAGGTCCATCCACGTCTCTGCAAATGGCACAACTTCATTCCTTCTTATGGCTGAGTAGTATTCCATTGTATATATGTACCACATCTTCTTTATCCTCTGTCGGTGGACATTTAGGTTGCTTCCATGTCTTGGCTATTGTAAATTATGCTGCAGTGAACATTGGGTTGCATGTATCTTTTCGAATTATGGTTTTCTCCAAATATTTGCCCAGGAGTCTGATTGCTGGGTCGTATGGTAGTTCTATTTTCATTTTTTAAAGGAACCTCCATACTGTTCTCCATAGTGGCTGTATCAATTTACATTCCCACCAACAGTGCAAGAGGGTTCCCTTTTCTCCACACCCTCTCCAGCATTTGTTATTTGTAGACTTTTTGATGATGGCCATTCTGACAGGTGTGAGGTGATACCTCCTTGTAGTTTTGATTTGCATTTCCCTAATAATTAGTGATGTGGAGACTTTTCATGTGCCTGTTGTGCCTCTTAATGAACACCAGTGACTCTTAAAAGTAGCATTACTTTCTCTGCTCAAATGACTTCCTGAATAAGTGAGTTTATTCTCTTTGACATGTTTTAAGCTTATTGAAATTTATAACAACTTTCCATCTGTGGCATTAGAGTTCTGTAGACTAATTTATCACAGAACAAGATCCATCACATCCGTACTAAATACTTTGTGTTTAACGGGCTGATTCTGTGTTCAGGTCTTGTCTTGTGTACCTCGATAAAAGTGTGAACTGTTGAAGTTTGTTTTAGTGTCTTTTTGTTTTTGTTGTTTTGTTTTATTTTTCTCTCCCGTTAATGATCCTCTCCTCTCTCCGTACTGAGGAAGCATCCTCAGAGGGGCTCACTCAGGTCTGCGTCCCCGAATTCTTAACCCAAAGCATCATCAGGCTTATTACCGTTAAAATAATATTTTTTCCAATTCCACATCAAAACTTAAACGTCAGTTTTGTCGTCATGTCAGCACATACATCTGATTTTTAAATTAAAGTTAACTGATCATCTACCTTAGGTGTGGTATATCTTTAAACAGAAGCCTCTGGAAACGGTAGCTTAGCTTAGGTGGAGGGATCTGGGGGTAGGGATTCCTGGAGCTGTGGCAGTCCTTGATAGAAAAAAAGGTGGACCTGGGGGCATTGTGTGCTCTCCAAACCCTCCTCCTCAGCGTTTTGCCCTTCACAGGCCCTTTCCCACGTAAGATCCCCTAGAGTATTTATTTATTTATTTTTGGCTGTGTTGGGTCTTCGTTTCTGTGCGAGGGCTTTCTCTAGTTGTGGCAAGCGGGGGCCACTATTCATCGCGGTGCGCGGGCCTCTCACCGTCGCGGCCTCTCTTGTTGCGGAGCACAGGCTCCAGACGCGCAGGCTCAGTAATTGTGGCTCACGGGCCCAGTTGCTCCGCGGCATGTGGGATCCTCCCAGACCAGGGCTTGAACCCGTGTCCCCTGCATTGGCAGGCAGATTCTCAACCACTGCGCCACCAGGGAAGCCCCCAGGGAAGCACCCCTCGAATATTAATGAGGGGACTGATCACATGGCAGGAAACCCCAGTAAAGAGACCTGGTAAAGAAACGAGCAGCTTCACGTTTTTAAAATTATTTTTCTTAGATAAATAAGAAATTTGATAACATTAAATGCTTCAGTGATTTTAAAATAAGAGCATAAAACCAAATATCATAATAAATCATTTTTAAAGGCTTAAGTTTATAATATGAGAGAGAGACCAAGGGAAGAAAGGTTAAAGCACAAAGGTTAAAAATGTGTATGTGGAGGGAAAAGTGTGTGTATGAGAGAAATAGAGAGAGAGGGGTCTTAACGAGTGTCTTTATTGGGCATTTTCCTCAGCTTCTCTTTGATTCTTTGTCTCTTACTGTACCAAATAGGCTCCAGCAGCTCCATTCTTTAAACAACTTCCAATGTTTGAGCCCCTTTTCCTAGAGATTAAAAAGTCAAAAGTTGATCTACCCCTGACATAGAAACTGAAAATTGACAGTTTCAACTGAATCTACTTAAACACAGATGTAGTTTCATCTAAGACATTCATAAATTATAGTTGTTGGTGTGTGTGTGTGTGTGTGTGTGTGTGTGTGTGTGTGTGTATAAAAGCACAAGCTTTGGACTCAGACCCGGGCTCACAATCTGAAATTTTCTAGCTATACAAAATTAGTCAAATATCTTAAATTCTCAGAACTTTAGTTTCCTTATCTTTAAAACAGGACCAATAATATCTAATACAAAGGACTGTAGAGAATGTTAAATTAGATAATGTGTATAATGTCCTGAACACACACTTGTAAGGACTTGCTAAAGGATTATTTTTTTATCATCATACTTCTATTACTATTGATATAAGAACAGTTGAAAATATTTAATTTCAAATAATTAACATGCTTTTATGACTGTTAATATAAACATAATTGCAAATATGAAATGCACAAGTGTAAAAAAGATGAATCTGATCAAAGAGTTAAGAAGTTATTCTCGTTAGGTGTCATTTTAACAGGTAAATGGTGAAAAAGTCAGGCAATCAAAGAGAAGCGCTCGGATAGCCTTTAAATTGAAGTCAGAGTTCAATTTCTTAAATATCAAATCCATGGAAAGGGAGAGAAGATTGGACAACACTGGAGAATAGCGGCAGAAGATGTGCTTTTTCAAGTTGAAAATCTATTATGACTTTTAGAATTCTATAGTTAGAGCTCTTCTCACTGGGATTTCAGTCCAGTGACATCGGAGAAAATCGTGAGGTTTTTTGTCTCTAACTACAAGGTCCTGAGAGTATTTTAAAATGGTTCAAAAAGCTCATTTGTCGTGAACTAACATTTTAGGAACAACTTTTCAGTGAGTTTAGTGGCAATAAATCAGAAGCATACTGATTAGGTTTACCATGAAACGCCCATGGGTTTAAAGATTAACCGGCAAAGAGATAGAAAAGGCACAGTTTAGACATTTCCAAAGGCAATGCATTTGACCAGTTATTTGAGTCACGAAACAAAACTTGATTCTTTTTTTGTCTATGATGCTATCACAAGCTATAAAAGTAACTCCAACATTGCTTTCCATGTTTTATTACAATTTTGTCTTTATTCTTAATAATAAGATTATTAATTACAAATAAAAATAAAACTAATTAAGTAATCATTCTATTACTAAATTTTAAATGTTTAGTGAAGTGCAGTGTTTTGGCAATGAAAGGCAGTTTTGGAGTTGGATATTATGATCAGAAGATTTTCTCAACTTAGCATTTTTTTTATAGCTTGGTATTTTTTCTCTTTTATTTAAACTATATATATATTTTGTATTTGTCTTGGGTATAAGCTTACTTTGGCTCTCTCTAGAAACATATGTATCTAGTAAGAGCAACAAAAAGAAATTTAAATGTATTGTGAATAAAGAACTATAATGACAAAATCTATCCATTCACTAGCTAGGGGATAGAAAGTTAAAGCTACTGAAGCAAAATTAATGGGTCTAAAGTGATGTAGAGTTAATTATCTCCATTTTCTTTAACTTCAGTCTATAGAAGCAGATTCATTTGTTACTAAAGATCAGTGGAAGTGACATGGGCTGGATGATGACACAATTAAGATTAGAACAGAGAAAAAAAGGCATAGGTTCTCCTCAGATGTGTAGGTACGAGTGACTTGTGAACTTGAGTGCATTTCAAACTGGGTCATAGCAATGTTTACCTTTTAAACACAGCACCTTGGGAACTACAGGAGTGACAGTTTAACTTCCTTCCTTTGATGGTGACTGAAACAAATCATTAACTACCATATAAAATTCTCACAAGTAGCCAAGGTAATGACCAACATGGTTTTGTGAAGACTTAGTAAAGTCTAACTAATTTGATTTCATGATAGGATGACAAATCGAATAAATGAGGGGAAATAACTGAAAGTGTTTTGACAAGAATTTTACTTTTAAAGGAGAAACAACGTGATTTTCTTTGTCAGTATTTTACAGTGAGATATCAACTCAGTTACCATTTAAATTACAAAACCCTGGGAGTTGACATATATCTTCTATCATCTTCAACTAGACTAAAAATAGGCATCCTTATTTAATTCCCGGTTCATATTACTTGGGGATGCAAAGAGTACTTTCTATCATTGACGTTTTAAGACCCTTAAAGGACAGAAAATGTTAAGTAAAGAAATGATTAACTGTTGACCTATTTGGTACAAGGTCTTGTTGTAAAAAGGATTTCAGTGCTGTAACTTCACAACATACAAGAATTGTATTCTCAGAGTCCCCCAAAGAAAGTTTCTTTTGGCTTCCTCTTTGAATCTCCAAAGATGTTTAAAATAATCTCTGGGGTCCCCATTTATTTTAAATCCTGATACTGTATTCTGTAACAGAAGTACCAGAGGTCTTTTTAATAATTTTATAACTGTACCTTGGAAATCCAGTCAAATGCCAAGTTAGACAACAGGTAGAATCCTGTTTTTCATTTTTCATGTGACTGAAATTGATGTGATTTATTTTTTCCCATTAATGAGTGCCAAGCCTAAACCAAACGGTTAGTTGATTAATGTAATACATATTTATTGGGTGCTGTTGGGTGCTATGCATTATTAGTCACTATGCTAGGCTCTGGGTGCACAGCCTCGAGCTAGATACATACCATGCCTGCCCTTACACCGTGCACGTGCCCTTACAACACGTTAATTGAGATGATAAACAATTAAACGTGCAATTACTAGCCACTGTGGAGAAGGGTGCTTACTAGCACTTGGCAGGGGCATCTAAGTTGGTATTCCTGGGGAGGCCAGGTGAAGGTTCAGAGGTAATAATAGATAAGCTCAGTCCTAATGGACAAGGAAGACTTATCCGGTGCAGTGGAGGCAACAGCATGGAAGAGGCAACAGCAGGATTGAGATTTGAAAGAGAGAAAAGAGCAAAGACCAGTTCAGGGACTGAGAAGAAATCAATCCCTAGAGCTCAGGTTTGAGGACCGGAGAGGCAATGTTGAGGCCGGAGAGGAAGGCAAGGAGCCTGGTATGTTGTCCTAAGAACGGAAACTGCACACCAGCGCCCATAGGGAGCTATCAAAACATTCAAAGCAGGGGACTAACATGATCATAATTGCTTTATGTAAATGCAGATATTAACATGGTAATTTTCTGTCTGTGTTTTTGGTGAAGCCTCAAGACTATAAGTGCCAAACACTGTGAGGGGTAGACGGCCTGAGGAAGATTTGCAAAGGGGGTCTCAGACGAGGGATGTGATGAATGTCACTGACATCAGCCTCCAGACTACACAAGAGGGTGGAGATGCTGAGATACAGAGGTGATACTGGAGAGACGATGGATTTGGGAAGTTCACTGTGCTGTGAGATGCGTCACGTCTCCCCTTGAGAGGGAGGTGGGGTTCCCAATGGCTCTTTCAGATGCCGTCATATTTGTCCCCCACAGCTTGGGGGACACAGGGCTGAGAACGACCAAGGATGACGCTGCGGCTGCAGCACCTGTACCAGCGAAGTGTAAGCTGTGGTGTGGGTAGGGCAGTAACAAGTCCACCTGTGCTTCTCCTAGTGACCTGACGTGGGCGGGCGGGCGACCAAACAGTCAGACACACTCGGAGTTATTTTTATAAGAGGTACTTTAGCTAGGATGGCCCAGATGGACCACTGAGAAGCAAGGACCAATGGGAGGGGTTTAAGGTGGCTCTAAAGAGTTTATCAGCCGTGCCAGGGAACCAGAGGTGGGGATCCTCATAAAGGGCCTGTCTCAGCAAACCCCGCTGTATTAGTCAGGGTTCTCTGGAGAAAGAGAACAAATAGGGTGTGTGTGCGTGTGTCTGTATTTTAAGGAATTGGCTTATGTGATTGTCGGAACTGGCAAGTCCAAAATCTTTAGGGTGGGCTGGCAGGCTGGAGACCCAGGGAAGAGCTGATGCTGCAACTCAAGTCTGAACACAGTCTGGAGGCACAGTTCCCTTTCTCTCGGGGAAGGTCAGGCTTTTTGCTCTTAAGGCCTTCAACTGATTGGACGAGGCCCACCCACATCATGGTGGGTCATCTGCTTTGCTCAAAGTCCACTGACTTAAATGTTGGGCTCATGTAAAAGAATACCTTCACAGCAACATCCAGCCTGCTGTCTGACCAAATACCTGGATACTGTGACCAAGCCAAGTTGACACATAAAATCAACCATCACATCCACAATTAGCTGTAAACCCTTTTTACAGCCGTAGAAATGTCGACTGTAAAAAGCCAAACTACATTCAGTGCCAGTCAAGAGAGAGCTTTTCTGTCCCATTACTTGTTCTTTCATCTACTCCAAATGTGGAGATGCCAGAAACCACACAGTTAGCAGGGAGGAAAACCGGAGGAGACCTTTTCCCACCGCAGAAGGTCAGGGCTGGAAGAGGAGAAACACCTTTAAATTCCAGAGCTTTAATTATTTCCCTGGGATGGACACAGCAATTACTGACTCGCTGGGGCTCTCTAAAGTGACAGAGGACAGGGGAAGGAGATCTAGTGGCCCAGAGCAGGCTTGTAGGAACAATAGGGGAAAAATAAAGCTGCCTTACCCCCCGTATCTTTAGTGCACTGCACTTTCAACAGACTAGCTCCAGTCAGAAGGATGTCTTTGCTTGCCATGGGATAATAATTTTAGCGGCCCCTGTTTTGATGCTCCATTAGCCGTGTGTGTGTGTGTGTGTGTGTGTGTGTGTGTGTGTGTGTGTGTGAAGTGTTGTTATGTCTTCCTGGAGAACTGGCCCCATTATCATTATATAATACCCCTATTTATCCCTGATAATTTTCTTGTTCTGTACATCCTGCTTAGTCTGAAATTAATACAACGACCCTACTTTCTTCTGATCAGAGTTAGCAGGATATATCTTTTTCCATCCCTTTACTTTTAACCTGAGTCTTCATATTTAAAGTGGGTTTCTTATAGACAAGGTATAGTAGGTTCTTGTTTTTATCAACTTTACTAAGCTCTGACTTTTAATTGGTGTATTTAGACCATTAACATTTAAATCAATTATATCATTGGTTTAATATCTACCATGTTTGTAACAGTTTTCTATATGTTGCACTTGTACAACAAGTTTTTTTTCTATTTTCACCTTTCTTCTATCCTCTTTCTCTGGTTTTAATTTAACATTGTATATGATTCCATGTTATCTCATCTGTTAGCATAGCAATTATATTTTTTTAAACTTGTTTCGTGGTTGCCCTGGAGTTTGCAGTATGAAATTACAACTATTCTGAATCAATCTTCAAATAACCAGTACTGAGGTTTGTAGGTTTCCTGTCTTTTATGATATTGCTGTCATTAATATCACTTATCCATTTGCTATAATCACTTATTCTTACTACTATTACTCTAAATAACAGCTATCTTTTAGATCAATTAAGAATAAGAAAAATAAAGGCTTCATTCAACCTTCATTTATTTCTTATCTGCCATTCTTCCTTTCTCTATGTGTATACCAGTTTCTGATTGGTATCATTTTTCTTCTCCCTAAAGATTTTCTTTTAAAATTCCTTGAAGGATAAGTCAGGTGGCAATGAATTTGGACAACTTTTTGTTTTCTGCGAAAGTCTATTTTCCCCTCATTTTGAAGGACAATTTCATTGAATAGAGAATTATAGGTTTTTTGTTTTTTGTTTTCTTTAACACTTTAAATAAATCTGTCCATTCTCTCTTCCTTGCCTGGTTTCTGTTGAGAAGTTCTATTTACTACTTCTGTATCAATGTTCCTCTGTAGGTTAGGTGTTTTTATTTTCCTCTGGCTTCTTTCAAGCTCTTGTCTTTGTCTTCGGTTTTCTGTAGTTTACATATGAAATTCTCAAGTGTATATTTTTGGTATTTATTCTGCTCTTATCTTCCTGGAATGGTGGTTTGGTATTTGTCATTAATTCCGTAAAAATATCAGCCATTATTCTTTCAAATACTCTTTCTGCTTCATTTTCTCTCTTTTCTCCTTCTAGTATTCCAGTTATGTTCATGCTAAACCTTTTCAAATTGTCCCTCAGTTCTTGGATGTTCTTTTTTTCCCTCTATTCCTTTTTATCTCTGCATTTTAGTTTGAGAAGTTTCTATTGACATATCTTCAAGATCATTGATTCTCTTCTTGGCCATGTTCAATTTACTGATGTGCTTATCAAAAGCATTGTGTTCTTCATTTCTGTTACAGTGTTGTTGACTTCTAGAACTCCTTTTTTTTTTAAAAATTAATTAATTTATTTATTTTTGGCTGCGTTGGGTCTTCGTTGCTGCGCGTGGACTTTCTCTAGTTGCGGCGAGCGGGGGCTACTCTTCATTGCGGTGTGCGGGCTTCTCATTGCGGTGGTTTCTCTTGTTGCGGAGCACGGGCTCTACGCACACGGGCTTCAGTAGTTGTGGCTCGCAGGCTCTAGAGTGCAGGCTCAGTAGTTGTGGCTCACGGGCTTAGTTACTCCGTGGCAAGTGGAATCTTCCCAGACCAGGGCTCGAACCCGTGTCCCCTGCATTGGCAGGTGGATTCTTAACTACTGCGCCACCAGGGAAACCCTAGAACTCCCTTTTGATTTTTCTTAGAATTTATCTCTCTCTGCTTACATGACCCATATGTTCTTGCATGTTGTCTTTTTTTTTTCATTAGAATCCATAACATCGTCATTATAGTTAAATTCCCTGTCTCCTAATTCCAACATCTGTGTTGTAGTTGAGTCTGATTCTGATGCTAGCTTTGTCTCTTCACACTATGTTTTATCTGGCCTTATAATTTTTTGTAGAACACTGGAAATAATGTAATGGGTAATAGGAACTGAAAAAAAGACTTTTGAGGTGAGATTTTTTGTTAATCTGACTAGCAGTTAGGGCTGTGTCTAATGTTTACTATATCTATAGGTGGTAGAGACCTCAAATTCCTCCAGTGTTCTTATTTCTGTGTCCTCTTTAAATTGAGTCTGTGTCCTCTAGCTCTTTTAGCTGTGATCCACTGGTATGATGCTGGAACCCATGGATGTGGTGGTCAGTGGGCGCTGGGAGGGGAAGTGTTCTATAAACTTACTCTTAAATCTCAGTCTTGCAGTGGGCCTGTGTTCCTGATCTGTGACCGTCATACATTTATTAATTATCCCTTTAGTTACATCTAAACCCATTCACCAACCTTCTAATTTCAGTTACTAGGTTTCATTTTTAGATGTGCAATTTGTTCTTTTGCAAAATTTGTTGCTTTACCTATGCTTTAAACCCCTTTTGTTTCTTGAACAATATCACACATACTTTTAGAAGTACATTCTTTGATTACAAAGTCAATATCTGAAGGCTCTGTGTTTCTTTCTGTGTTTATATCTGCTTACTCTTGTTTATGTATGAGTTTTCCTTGTGTTTATGTAATTTTTGACTATTAATAGATTTTTTTTTTCCCCAGAACTTTTAGGCTTGAGCCAAGGTACATCCTTTCAGGGAGGATTTTCTTTAGGCTTATCTCAAATGCCTGTGAAATTTAACACTTTAAATTTTAAGCTAAATTCTTGGCTTCACGTTTTTCTCGTTGACCAAGCACAGTGAGTTAGGCCAAAAAACTCACATGTTGGGTTCTTTGTCTATTAATTTTCAGGAAAGATTCCACACACACCCCTCCCCCCCAACTCAGTATAAAGATTTGAGGCCAGATTTTTTATTTGTTTGTTTATCAAGTTTACTAGAAGCAAAGCGCTTTTATTTCTATTTTACTCTCATACTAAGGGTGAAGCTTTTGGTTCTCATTTTATGTTGGAAACCAACCTTCTAGACCCCCATTTTGAGAGGCCTTTAATGCCATCTCTTCTATTTCCACAACACTCTGAACCTTTACATTCAGTCAACCGTAGCACATTTTTAACCATAGCACATTTTTTACCTACCTGCACCCTACCTTTGCTTACATCTTAGCCAGAGTATTTCTTTTATGACAACTCTGGATACATTTATAAAGATGTATTTGCATTTATCTACCAGTTTAATTAGGGGGGTTACTCTATTGATTATAATGTTGAGAAAAGGAGTAGTAGCAGTGATTCTCTGTGGGCTGGAATTCTAATCTGTGCATCACTTTGGTCAAGTTAGTTACAGGTCTGCCTCTCAAATACAGAGCTATTTTTGAGGTACTGATGAATTCACAGAACTAGATGTGCTTGTTTCTTTCTTTTGAAATGTTGACAAGATCTGTATATGATAGATGAAGCGTATGATAGATGAAATAAATATTGCTTTTACCGACATCTCTGTTGAATAGCAGCCTGGCTATGGAGAATCTAAAATTGTCTTTGACAACTGATCCAAATTGATGGTAGTGATACACTTTGAGAGTACTTCTTTTCCTCACCTTATTTTTTTTTCTCCAGTGACCATTTTATCTTTCATTTTAACTATTCTTTTGGGGGCAGTTCTTTTCATTACTTAAGTGTTAGTAGATTTAAGATAATAAGACTCACATATCGGAATATATCAACGTGGAAGCATATTTCCTATCTTTGGGTCAGCCTGCCTCTTTCTAGCTGTGTGCCCTTGGACAACTTATAGATTTCTCTGTACTTTCACTTCCTTACTGGTATCATGGGGATAAAGACAACCCCAACCTCATAAGGTTGCTGTGAGTGTTCCTGGCTGGAACACAGTAAGTACCGTATAAATGTAGTTCATGATGATGAGGACGGTGGTGATAGTCATGGTGATGAAGATGGATCTGGGAAGGTGGGCTGGAAGAGGAAAATGTTTACAAGGACAAGTTTTAGCATAACCCTTTCCTTATGTTTCTTTGTCTTGGGTTTTACATTCACTCCGAATATTAATCTTGGTACTTTAAGATCTAAGTTTCTACAGAACGAGTTAGAGTATCAGTTTTAACCCGTATTTTTTTTTTTTTTAAGTTAAGGCATTTGATTAGAAGGAGCATGCTTTAATGATTTCTTACCTGACTTGATCTCATTATCAACTTCACCAGAGGATTATCACTGACATTATTGCATCTGGCATTTTTGAGAAGTCAGGCTAACCTCTCCCATTTCTCAAGGTGAGAAATAGGATAATAACGATAATCCCTTTAAAATCTTTCAACCACTTTCTAGGGATTAAGTCTAAGACCTTACCATTTAAGCTTCCTAAAAAAAATTGGCCTTAACCTCACTTTGTAGTTGCATTTCCTCCTACTCTGCCCCTTGCAATCCAGGCTGTTCACTGTTCTCTGGACGCACCATGATTTTCACGTCTTTGTCTTAAGGCTTCATTCAAACTATTCCCTCCGACAAGAACACCCTGCTTTATATTCTTTCTCTTCTAAATTGGCCCCTCCTCTCTGCCTCCAGACCTGCTTCCTGAATCCATTCTTCCCACTGCAGCCAGATTGATGTTTGGAAAATAGAAATTGAACATGTCAACCCCCTGCTTAAATCCTTTAAATAGCTGCTAGTGACTCTCAGGAATAGAATTCCATCTCCTTGAGAGAAAGTTTATAATATTTTCTTCACCTTTCTGGTCTTATCTATGTTCGTCTGACTCACAATGTGCCGAGTCACTCCAGCCCTCTTAGATGCTGTTTCCTCTGTTTCACATGGTCTCCCAGTTTTCTCCACACATCCCAGGTGTGGGAAAACTTTAATTCAGTTCATCCCTCAGATTTAGAGTTGTCAGATAAAAAAAACAGGACACCCACTTAAATTTTAACTTCATCTAAATAGCAAATAACTTGTTGCATAAGTCTGTCCCAAATAGTTCATGGGACATGTTTATACTACAAAATATTTGTTGTTTATCTGAAAGTCAAATATAAATGGGCATCCTGTATTTTTATTTGCTAAATCTAGCAATACTACTTAGAGTACAATGAAGCCTTCTCTTAGAACCAAATCATATGTTCTCTTAACATCCTAGGCTTCATGGCTCTAACCACCATATATTGAAGTAGTTGTTAATATGTTTTTCTCTTCTACTAGATAGTTTTCTCTTTGGGGACAAGGGTCATATCTTTATCACCGTATTGTCTGCAACCATTACTAGAGAAAGCACAGTCCCTAGAACACAGAAATCATTAAACAAAGATTTAGTGAGTAAATGAATAGATGGATAGATGATTGAATGAATATGTTGGAACTCCCATGGAAGGCCTCTTCAATAGGACATCCTCCTGAGAAAACTATTTGGTAATTATCTCTGTTTGGGTAACACATTTTACACCTTTCCTGCATAGCTCTTTTCACACACATTCCATGTGTGATCCTTACAACTGTTGATCTACACGTCTGTACACCTTCCTGCCTGGTGGGCATCGGAGATCAGGGGTTGGATCTTCACCTCCTCATGGTTGTGCTTCCTGCCTT
Source organism: Balaenoptera musculus (assembly GCF_009873245.2). NCBI lineage: Eukaryota > Metazoa > Chordata > Mammalia > Artiodactyla > Balaenopteridae > Balaenoptera > Balaenoptera musculus. The sequence goes on from NC_045790.1 coordinate 3,348,995, forward strand.
CCACATGGACTTGTTGATCACTGGTCCACACCAAACAATGATTGTGATTTAAAGAAGGGACCTAAGTGCACTCTCTGGAGAGGAAATGCTCACCTGAATATGAACATGATCTGCGACTATTGACAAGGCATGTGCATTTCAGTGATGTTATAAGGAAAAGAGTGCCTGCCAAATCACCTGCTAATTTGCTCAAATTCAAATACTTTATTTTAATAAAGATAGGAACTGAGTATTATGCAGACAAAAGTGCACAAGAGCTAATATTATGTGCCAAGTAGTGTGCTATTTGATTTAAATGCATAATCTCTATTTAACTTCATAATTGCCAATGGAAGTAGATACTAGTCTCTCCATAGCTCCATATTAAAGAAGTGAAAAATTAGACTTAGGGTTGTACCTAAGGCTCTAAATGTAGCCGATAGTGGAAAAATCTAAATTTCCTTGCTAACCAAGGAAAATGCTGTTTAAAGTATCCCACATCATATAATATGAGAAATGGTTGAAAGAAAAGGGCCTATTTAGCATGAAGAGAAAAAAAATTATAAATGTTGTTAGGTATTTGGAGGATCAGTCTTTTTTTGTGTATCCAGAGAGCAGCAGTAAGCACAATGGGAAACATATATGGCTAAATAAGAGCAGGGATTTTCTAATACATAAGGTTATTAAGTGTAAATAATTTCTTTAGAAGTGGAATAATTGGATTTGGAATGGAATCGCTTTGAAACTCTGCTACAAAGAGTACTTTGCACATTCCTGGAAGATTTAGGAGGTGATATCATAAAGGTGAGTCACAGAGGGGATTCCATAGGTAGTTTACGTGTACAGATTTACAGACTAAAAAATTGTATGTTTGGTACTTTAAAGATGTTGGATTTCTATGTATGGTTTTATATGTAAAAAGTTCAGATATTTTTGTGAATTTCTATAGAACTGGTAGTTGCTGGGAAAAGATGTCATTTTAAAGCTATAAACATTTTCAGTCTCTGAGGTAAAGCCTTAAATATCCCCATTGGACTTTCTGTTTCACTGTTTATAGTAACTATTTAGAAGGATCCTTTATCAATGCGAAGTAGCTCCGTATTGTTCTTTGGGGACATTTTGAAGTAATTATTAGCTTTAATGAAGAGGTTTTTTGACTGCAAAGGGGAGTGTGAGGAATCCAAGTGAGGGTTCTACTTGGTTGGGTATTATTGAGACAGGACTGTCTCCACAGGCTTTTCTGCTCATGAGAGTGAAGAGTGTGTCTTTCTTCATGCGGATTTAGACTGTATTTTCTCTATAGAGTTTTTTTCTGGGTTTGTTCTTGTTGGAAGATTCATTGACAGGAGATATCAAGTGGTGTCTAGAAGGGAGGGATTGTACTTGATTGAGGTTCTGCCTGTTTGTTCCAGGAATGACCTGTATGCCATTCTACACAGATCAATAACCAGGATGTTGTAGGATGTACTGGTGTTGGAATATTATGTTCTGATGTGACTGTGCTTTCAGGGCCACTAGATAAGAGTGCACACGTGTGTCCTGATTTCCTTGGATGGACTCTAAATTTCCACCACCTATGATCCCATGATGAGGCACATCCAGGGCCTAAGGCAGGGACCGCTCTTTGTTCCCAGTTGTTGAGACCGCAAAGCTGAGGATCAGCTTTCCTTTCGGGCACTCTCACTGGTTGGGTTGAGCTGGTCCTTTCATGGAGGGGCAGATTGGAGACTTCAGGGGAAGATAATGCTCTAAAAGTATGGAGGCACTTGGCACTTTCTCATGTAGGTCTGGAACAAGGCAAGGATGTTCCCTCTCACCATTATTTTTTAACATAGTATTAGATGTCCTAGCTAAAGTGATAAGACAAGAAAAGGAAATAGAAGGCATACTGATCAGGAAGGAAGAAATAAAACTATCTTTGTTTGTATATGACATTATTATTTGTGTAGAGGACTGGCCAGATCCTTTGAGCTCTGAGAGCAGCCATGTGTACTATAGGTTATAAGCTACTGTGTTGTAATTCTCTCAAGTAAATTAATGCAAGCTTAACAAACATCTACCACAAGTTACACACTGTTTTCTTCTGTGATGGGAGAACTAAGAGAAAGGCCAGTGCCATGCCTTGGATATAATGGTGCAGGCAGTAATGCTCCCATGAGCCACCCCCCCATCATCCTAGGATGCTGTGCCAGAAATAGGTCACCCAAGCCTGAGACCTGCCTCAGGTCATTCTAAGAGGCAGGAGCACAGAGAACAGCAGTGAGGATCCCAAGAAGCCAGACTCAAGGCAAAGAATAATGTCTGGTGTCTCATTATGAGATACTCAGGTGCTGTGGTGGCCATGAAACTGCCGCCATGTATCCCGTTGAGATCTCCCGTGGCAGAGTGTGAGTGGGCGGGCAGCCCAGCTGCTGTCATCCAGGCTTACCATTCTGTGTCAAAACCATGGTTTCCCCAGGATGTTGTCTGCCTTGTCTGAGCACAGTAGGGGGTCTAGTGCCAACCTGTTCCTGTGACGTGCCATCCTCTAATGGATGACTTTATCCTAAGGACTCTCCATTGGTCTGGACAAACATTTTCTAAAATGGAGCTGCAGTCTGAGGCTATTCTCACCTGATTCTTCCTTCCCCTCTCCTTTTACAGGGGTCAGAATAGCATCATGATTCCAAGGCTCTGCCCAGTCACTGCTGCTCCATCTCCCCTCACCTCCACACGTGCTGATTCCCAGCTGAGGTCTTCTCAGAGAACCAGACCTCACACAAGGGCTGTGTGTGACATTTGGCAAAACTGGCAGGTGTGGGCTGAGAACAAGTGTAATTTTGGTGTTCTTATAATGTGGTGGAAGTGAGCTTGGACACCTTAGTTATATATGCAAGTGCATGTTCAACACATCAAATTGGAAAGTCACCTAAAAATAGAAAATCTGAACTACTTCCAGCTGGAAGAAACTGAGGACAGGTTGTGTGATATTGTGCTTTATGATAAGAAATATATATTTGGTCGTTGCCCCTATTTCTGGCACAGAACTCCTACAGTCCTTGGAATTTCCTAAGTGATGAGAACGGTACAGTTGTCTTTTGTTATGTTAATGAAGATGGCTTTTGGAAGCACTTAAGGAGGGAGGCTGGTTGCCAGGGAAACCAACCACATGATTAGAAGGTTGGAACTTTCAGTCACTACTGCCTACCTCCAGGGAGGGGAGAGGGGCTGGAGGCTGACTCGAGGACCAATGGCCAATGATGTAATCAATCATGCCTATTTAAAGAAGCCTCCATTAAACCCAGAAGGACCAGGTTCTTTGAGCTTCTGGGTTGGTGAGCACGGGGAGATTCAGGGAGAGTGGGGGGCTCAGAGAGAGGGCCTGGGAGCTCTGTGACTTTTCCCCATATCTCACCCTGTGCATCTCTTCCAACTGGCTGTTTCTGAGTTATGTCCTATTATAATAAATTGGTAATCTAGTAAGTAAAATATTTCTCTGCATTCTGTGGGCCACTCTAGCAAATTAATTGAGTCTGAGGAGAGGGTCATTGGAAGCTCTGATCTATAGCGGATTGGTCAGAAGCACAGATGACAACCTGGATTTGTGATTAGCATCTGAAGTGGGGGCAGTCTTGTAGGACTGAACCCTTAACCCATGGGCTCGGATGCTGTCTCCATCAGAAGTGAGTTAGTTGTAGGACACTCAGTCAGGGAATCGCTTGCTGGTATGGGGAAAAACCCATACAGGTTGGAACTAGAATGAGAATCATACATTGTTACTGAGACCCTAAGTGCTGGGAGGAAAAAAGGGGTTTAGCCTGTGGTCGAGACAAGGACTGGGAAGGGGGAGAAGAAACATACGCAGTTGCCAAAAGCCTGGGAAGAAGGGTTGGCGTAAGAGAGGGGATGGACACAGAGAGGGTGAGAATGGGGAAGTGCGCAAAAACAGGTTCAAGGTGTGGTGCAACAGAATACAGCAGACAGCAAGAAAATGAAGAGGAAGACAAAACTCCAGAACGTAGACGCAAGCATACAGGTTCCATCAGCAATGCAGAAATAGAAAGGAAAAAACTACGGTTAGGGTGCGTATAGTATAAGCCTGAAAGCTGTCTTCAACTCATTCACTTATGAATACAGACAATGAGACTGAAGGATTTCATGATAGCTCACTTGAGGCAGGGTTTCCAAAGATGAAGTAGGTCAAGCAAGACAAAGGCTAGGATCAAGTCCAATATGAAGAAAAGAAAGAGTATGAAGTGTCGCTGTTGGAAGAAATCCCTGGTGATCCTGCTCTGAACTATGTTTCTTCCCATCACTGAGAGAGAATAATGTTAAGGAATTACCACTGGCATCAGAAACATTGCATTAGATGAACACATCACGAAGATTAATCATTCAAGTCTTTAAACACTTGCTGATATCAAACAATTGAATACATAAAATACTTTAAAATATTAGAAATAGCAAATGCATAATTTTTAGGTATAAATGGGTCACCCTGTACAAAAATAATAATGTTTAATTAGATATTGCTTTTTAAATAGTTTTCCCCTCAATAGTAGAGATGGACTTACACAACCTATTCATTTTTTCCCAAGTTCACTTTTCCATCAAGAGCCATGTATTTGAATGCTAGGTAGTTAGAATCAAGCAGTCAGTGTTTGATTTTCAAAGTGTTGCTAATTGACCCCTACAAAGATTTAGCTCAGGCAGTGAGAAAAATCAGACAAAAAAAAGTAATCATTTAAGCAGAGAATGGAAGGGAAAATGTCAACTTTACTTGAGTTTCATTGGTTTGCCTCAATTTAGTTATTTAAAACTAACCAGCAAGCAAGACTGATTGCTTACTCTCTCATTTCTATTTTCTAAGGAGTAGAATGGGAAGCTCTATCTTTATTTCAAATAACTAGCGGGTCTGGTTGTTTTACACTACAATTGGTGTTTTTTTCCTCTAATGTAAAAGTGAAATACCACTAATCCATAATTTACAGGTTATAGTAAAGAAAAAAATGAGGTATTATACTTGACACAAGAGATTCCTGGCATACAGTGGGAATGCAACATATGGTTGCTCTTGACTCATGGGAGTTAAACAGTGTTGGAATCATTAATAAACATTAGCTGAAGAAGAAGACAAACAAGGGAAAATACATCTAGGGAAAAACATAAACATTGTTCAAAATAAAAAGGCATAGAGGATAAGAAATCTAAATCAGTATTACAAATGTAGGGCAAAGGCACATACAGTCAAATAAATCATAAGAAGACCTGCAAGAAGAATGTATGTCTTGGGAAGAAAAATGGAGAATTTCAAATATATGTGAATGGAGAAGACAGGGAAGGAAGATTATAAGCCCCTTGGGGGAGATTGAAATGAATTCAATGAGAGAAGCAAATGCAGCACAAAAAAATGAATGACTTATTTGTTTTAGTGCTCACTGGGGAAAGCTTGAAGTTCTACTAGAAAGTGAAACGTTTCCCGGGGGGAGATGGCAAACTCCTAAAACCAAAGAACTGGAAAATCATTTACATAGGTAACATCTCATTAGAATGAAACCTACAGTGCCTTTAAGTTGTTTTATGGGGGCAAAATTTTGTTGAAATGATCTCAGATGTGAAAGCCCCTACAAATTGATAGATTTAGGGATAATACTCGGTATCTGCACATTAAAAACTGTGGAGAATAAAGTATTATGCTCATAGATGTGCACTGCAGCATTATTTATAATAGAGAAGTATGGGGAGTTTTGTAAAAATACAAAAAGAAGAGAATGGTGAAACACATTATAAAAGTTATATAATAAAATACTTTACCAACAAAATAATGCTTCTAAAAAGTCATTAACAGTGGCAGAAAATGCATATGATGTAATATTAAATGAAAGAAAATTCCATGTACAGAATAATTAAAATTGTGAAAGATAAAATAACTGAAGAAAACAAGACTGAGGAGATCCATAATAAAATGTTAAAAATAATTATCTCTGATGGGGTATTGAGGCTATAGATTCTTTTTACGTTCTTTTATTTTTCTGGTTTTTCTAAAATTAGTAGGTATTTCTTATATGCAGATGTATGTTGAATGTGAATCTATATTTTATAAATCAGTACATGTATAAAATTTTAAAAATCAACTAGTTCTCTAAGACTTTTAATTAAAAAGCAGCATTCCTTTGCTCCACCTTTTTTGCTTTCCCAAGACATCCATTTTCAAACCCTTTAACTGTTTCTTCTGTTAATTACTTCCATATACCAAATAACTGCCACTTAGTTTTTAAGGGGTTATTTATTGAATTATTCATGTGGGAAATAGATTTGCTTTTCTCACATCCCTGCCCTCAACACCCACACAACTATTTTCTCTTTATCCTCCCAACACATTTGTCTCTTATTTAGATTAAATGGGTATTTTGTGTTTATCAATAGTGGAGTCATATAGTGTCATGTAACTATTTCATTCTCTTCCTTGTACAAGTTCTTGTTTTCCTTGCAGGTCAGTAATTGATCCTTTTTGTTTTTTCTTAGGAACCTATTCCCAAACTGTCAGAGATGTAAAGCTCTTCTCAGTGTATTTAAATAAATCAAGTAAGGTCTCAGTTCAAGTTCCCTGGAAACAGAGCTGGAGAAGGGGGTGTGGCTGCATGGATCTGATTGAGTGAGCACCCCCAGGAGAAGAGTGCAGGAAGCGCTGGTCTGGGACAGGAAGTGAGCAGGGGTGTTTCCCTTTTGTCTGCTTCCAAGGGCAGAGTTACCTCTGAGTTCTTAGCACTGTGGGGCAGGGTGGGTGGAGCTTCTCATCTCCAGGGCCTGGTGGCCTCTCTTGGCCCAGGACAGAAGAGGGGATAGATGGGTGCCCTTAGCATCCACTAGATGGAGGATGGGTGCACTAGCCCAATAAAGTGGATTGGGGCAGGGTTCAAGTGCATCCAATGTAGGTAATCTCTCACTGTCTCCTTCCTTCCCTCCTTTCCTCCCTTCCTTCCTCCTTTCCCCTCCCTCATTTGTCCCTCCTTCCCTCCATCTTTCTGTCTTGGGGACCTTGTTTCTGGGTACCCTGATATAAGGATCTGTGGGTTTTCTCTTGGGACGGCCAGGTTCTCTAGAGAGTAACCCCATCTCTTGCCTGAGGCATTGATAACTTTTTTCAGCCTTCTTGGACCCAGCAAGGGGGGGATGGTCTGATGGATCATATTTTGCAGCACAGGGACTTTCACGTGTGTTTTATGTCTGTTTCACTCTTCTGCAACTATGTGTGTGACTTGAGCCCATTCCTCTGCCAGGGCAGCAAGGAGGCAATAAAGGGTTAGCAATTCCGGGAGTCAAATTGCTTCTTAAACAGACTTTGAACAAATGCTTCTGCTTTTGGTCCCTCCTCTCTATTTCTGCCTTCAAAAGTAACAGCTTCCCCAACTTGAACCATTCCAGGTTCTGTGACACAAAAAGTTTTACCTTTCTCCCTCTTCCTCCTGACTGCTGGCTTAGATTTTCACTTTCCCTGCTGTGCTTAATAAGTTGAAATGTGTCCTGCTTTCCGGCTATAAACGTTCCCTTGACATCCTACCTGCTGCCATTGCTTTCCAGTTTTCTTTGTCTTTTGGGGTTTATTCCTGTTCTTCCTCATTACTCTCATTATACTCAATTTTAGGGGATAAACTTATATTCAATCATCTTGTTAAAATAAGACACTTGTTTTTAACAAAATAAATTTTTAACGTGCTTGATTTCCACGTATGTTGACAAAAATTGTAAAACCAATTAGTAGTTATATTTTAGTTGTACTGTGAACCTCTGCAGATTATCTTTGTTAAGCAAAGTGGAAACAAAATGCAGTAAAATAAAAATGGTAACATAGCTTTCTTTAGCAATGCAAGTCCATGAACATGAATAAACACTTGAATCTGGGAAAATAGGGGGGGAAATAGCTATCACTGGCAGTGTTGATTGTTTGTATATAAAAGGTACATTGTTCCTGTGTGAAAGCCCAGTTAACCTTGTGTCTCGGAAGTCATGTTCTTTGTGAGGGTCCAGGGTGAGATTTTGGATTCTCAAAACTCTCAGCATGTGGGATTCTGTAGCATAAGGTGGAGGCTGCACTCCTGCCTTCTGTAATCCATATGTCAGTAAGGTTTCGGTCTTTTAGTCCCAGAATAAAAATTTCTGGGCTGCATCTTCCCTGTAATATATGCCCGTAATAAAAAGAAGACTCTACCCCTCCCAAGAGTCACTCAGCCAGGGAAGTTCCATTTTTATGAGGAAGCAAATCCCTTGAGAGAAACCTTGATTGGGTTGGATCTAAAAACAGAATTCCTGCTGGAATACTGACAAGGGCATATTCCAGTGGTCCTGTATTATAATAAATTGACGCTGATAGGCATTAAATTTGTTACTAATTAGCTCAAGTAATAATTACAATATTGATTTATAGGGTACTTTACATTTCTCACAATATTATCCCAACTGTTGCTAATTTTATTTTTACTGGAGTACCGAGAATGTTCACATGTGGCATTATTCATATATAACAGGTAAGGCAGCTGCTGAGTGAATTGCTAAATGTGCTGTTGACGTCCTGCGACCTGAGCCCTGAATTCTTTTAGTTGCACAGTTCTGGCGCACTTTTTGTATGCTCTGCACTCACAGACACCTTACATGCTTTGTTCTAAGATTGTCTCATGAGTTTTTTTTTTTTTAATATTTATGTTGCTTTGTAAATGCTGCAAAGGTCCTTTCAAGTTGACAGAGAATCGACTCTCTGTGTCATTCATTAAATCTGTGCTTTCTTCTAGCTGGTAGTTGTTAGCAACTAAACTCCTATTTACTCTTCATGTTTCCATAAAATCTGAATTTTAGACTTCTTAGCCCTTTTTTTTTTTGAGATGTGTGCATCTGCCTCTGTGATATTCATTCCTGGTTTTGTCTTCTGTCTCTTCTTTTTTTTTTGCCCCTTAACACCATGCTACCTCCAAGGCTCTCTGGACTGAGAGAATTTGGTACAAGCAGTTCCAAGGGAAGCAGAAAAACTCTCGTTCTCAAGTTTCACAAGTCTGGGTGGTGGTTGGAGGGACCAGGTGAAAAGAAACTTCTGACTTGAGCATGTAGGTTTACTTATTTAGCGGAGGGGTTATCTCCCTTAATCACAAGGTCCACAGGTGTTCTTGTGAGTCACACTCAGTCACACCTCACAACATGTGTCTCTAGGAGTCACGGAGAATCAGCAAAACGGCTCCAAAGTTGCTGCTGACCAGGCTGTGGAAGGAGACTTGGCTTGCATATCTCAGAAATAGATTTTCCAGTACCTGTAGCAGCAAAATGACTCCATATATATTTCCAAATAGGTCATGGTACATAGGTCTAGCAATGCAAAGAAATCATTCCATTCTGAAATAACGTATCCTTTGTGGTGCTGAAAAATAAATAGGCTTTTAAGTGAGGGAAAGAGTGCCATCATCCGCAAATGCAATATTTTCAACATGGTGCTGAGAACAGCAGTTGCAAAATAGCATCCGGGGATTAATGTTGTCCACTCTGCATGATGCTGCCCAGGGCGGAAGGACTCACCTGCTTGTTTCTTAGCGAGTCTGTCCTCATCTTGTCTGACTCCTGCCAGGCAATCAGTTCTCCAAAAGCCTTAGTTGAAACCAGGGCAGCATTTAGCAAGGCAAGGACTTTATCCATCTCATGGTCAGTAGCTGCCTCAGGATCAATGCAGAAAGCAGGTCGTTGCCCTGCTAAACTCTTCCAGGACACCTGATACTGAGAAGTGCGTAAACGTATTGACAAGTGGTGAGGATTTTCAAGGAGCTCCACAGTTGTGTCATACGGTTGAAAGACAATAAAGAAGGGAAAACAGTGTTTATACTTGGGGGGGGTGGGGAGTGGCCCCCATACCTGACACCTGACACAGTTTGGGTCCTTGATCCCTTTGTTTTGACCTAGGTTGATAGAATGGGAATCATAAAGTTAATCATAAAATGAACATAGACTATACTTCTACTGTTTATATTATAGTTAGTCAATGTCACCTTTGAGGTTGGTGTATTTTATGAACCAAAACAAACTGTAAAGATTAAAAAAAGTCTTTATTTTAAAAAAATCTTTTATATTGAACTACAGTTGATAAACAATGTTGTGTTAGTTTCAGGTGTGCAGCAAAGTGATTCAGTTATACATATACATGTATCTATTCTTTTTCAAATTCTTTTCCCGTTTAGGTTATTACTGAATATTGAGTAGAGTTCCCTGTGCTATACAGTAGGTCCTTGTTGATTATCTATTTTATGTATAGTAGTGTGTATATGTTAATCCCAAACTCCCAATTTATCCCTCCCGCCACCTTTGGTAACCAGACCTAGAAATAATGTCTTTTATCTTCACTTCACTGTACAGTAGAAACTAATACAACATTGTAAAACAACTATACCCCAATAAAAAAAAAAGAAATGCATAAACAAACAAAAATCTCATGACATTTCCCATGTCCTAAGTAAAATAGATGCTTACTAAATACTTGTTGGATTTTTTTAAAGAATTAAGATTTTATCATTTCATTGAGGGAGTAAACATTTGAATGAGCTAATTTTGAATGGAAAAATATCCATATACCCTAATTTTATTGGTTTTATTGTTTGTATTGGTTTACACTGAACATTTAAAATTAGCCTCTTGCTAATTGTAGACATTGCCCCATTATTATTATATTTTTTAACATCTTTATTGGAGTATAGTTGCTTTACAATGTTGTGTTAGTTTCTGCTGTATAACAAAGTGAATCAGCTCTACGTATACATATATCCCCATATCCCCTCCCTCTTGCCTCTCCCTCTCACCCTCCCTATCCCTCCACTCTAGGTGGTCACAAAGCACGGAGCTGATCTCCCTGTGCTATGCGGCTGCTTCCCACTAGCTATCTATTTTACATTTGGTAGTGTATATATGTCAATGCTACTCTCTCACTTGGTATAAGATAGCATTTACCCACTCTGTTTCTTAGTTTCCTCAGATGTAAAATGAAAATATTTGAGGACATGGTAGCTAAGACATTTTCTAGACTATTTTCCATTCTATGTCCATTGAGTTCATGCTAGTCCTAATGCATACATAATTTCTTCATAAATATTCTCCTCTCTCAGGATGGACTTGCTTTCTATTTATATATTCCTTGTCCCTGTACATTAGATATTTATAAGCCTGAGGACTCTGTGACGTGCACATGTTATTAGGATGTTACTTTCTTTTCTGAGGCACTACTTCTACAGTGTCTGTGCTGCTCTTGGCTTCTCTTCTACTTAGCACTTGGGTCCTTCATGATTAGGTTGAAGTGAATTCCTTCATCTGTCAGTGGCTTATTTAGGTCTCAGGACAGATGTTCCATTTTTACAATTTACTTTCCCCCCCCCATTCCATTTGTACAATTTACACCCTTATTGCAAGCACTTGGATGATACTCTTTGCATTTTCTGTTGGTTTTTATGGCGGTTTGGCCCATTATGCCTGACGGACTTCTAAAATCACTCACTTACTCCTGTGGAATTGCTTGTGTCTGTTTCTTGAAAATGTGAAAACTTATTTACCCAAGTGATGTGATCCTTTTCTTTGTGTTTTTGCTGTTCTTCTCCCAACACACAAGGCAACTTGTCTTTGCCACAGTAATTTTGTTTCTCATTTTTTATCATCTGCTGAATTCTCAAAAAAGAGGTCTCGGTGGAATTGAGAAGCAGTGGTTTGTGTTGTTTGTTTCTTGACATTCTCTCCTTCTTTTGCACTGATTAGCACAGACCCTTGTTAGAAGGAATTTATGTGCAAGTTTTCTCTCTGAACATTTTTTAACCAAGTCAGGTATCTGTTCTCTGAGGGCACATGAAATACAGTAGGACCGTTTTAAATGCTGGGGCTGAGAAAATGGGCAGTAATTGTGCACGAACCAGCTGATATCAGATTTTACTTTACTTAATGAACTTAAAGAAGTACTACTTGAAAGATGGCCTTTTTAAAAAAAATCATTTTAAAATTGAAGTATAGTTAATTTACAATGTTGTGTTAGCTTCGGGTGTACAGCAAAGTGATTCGGTTTATATATTTATTCCGTTTATATATATATATTCTTTTTCAGATTCTTTTCCCTTATAGGTTATTACAAGACATTGACTATAGTTCCCTGTGCTATATAGTAGGTCCTTGTTGTTTATCTATTTTATACGTAGTAGTGTGTGTATGTTAATCCCAAACTCCTAATTTAAAGATGGCCTTTTTGATTTGTGTAGGTTGTGCTGTAATACTTAGAAATAACAGAGGAAAGAATGGAAACAATTTAAAGAAGGCTAGAAAGTTAGTAAAAATTTGCTGTGGGTCTTTGAGCCCTCCTTGTGGACCATGTCCACATGTTCCATGTGAAATATACCATCTTAGTCAACTCGGTATAATAACAGGTCATATTCTTAGCCCATTTTGCATTCTGTGTTCCCTCTTTGGGTATTCTCATAGTTTTAATAATTATACTTTCTTAGTCATGGATAATTTGATCACAAGGGACCAAAAAACAACCCAAATTACCTAGAAAAATGTTACAAAACCAAAGAAAAATCTCATGGATATCAACTGCAAAAAGGTTAGCTAGATTTCAAAAGAACTGCAGCATCACTGGGTTTCAGTTTTGTCTTTCAGGCTTCTTGTTTTGCTTCTCTTGTCCGTCTACTTCATTTCTGTCCCCCTCTGTGGTCTAGGTTTTGCAGGCTATTTGTCAGTAGTCTGTCAGAACTGCTCCAATATGCAGTATTGTTCTCAGACCACGGCAAGAGGAAACCCTTCCTAGGGTCTGCTCCAGTTTTATCCCTCTTCTAGGCTAGGTTTTGGGTACCTGGGGTCTTGAATTCTCTGCTCTTCTAGCCTCAAGCATCCTATCAGAGCCTATGAAATCCTCCTCCTCAGGCACGTTCTTCTGAGGGCCGTCCATGCAGTAGCCATGTATACCCCTGGGCCCTGGCATGGGCTATGGACAGAGGTCTGCAGGGAGTGGATGGACCTTGGACATGTGAGGCCCTGGCTTTATGGACAAAGCTCAGTGCAGAAAGAGAAGGGAGGTGGGCCATGATCGAGAGCCACTAGCCAGTTCTCCCTGTGTCTCTACATCCTTGCTGAAAATTTTGAGGATCCTGAGAACTCTATACATAATTCTGTCATCGTAATGATGTATTTATCTACATAGGAGGCTAGCGCATGTTCTTCTAAACAATGTGTTAGCTTAATTTTATTACATTTAAATACTTAGATCCATGATGTATGGAATTTCATTTGCATTTTTGCCCTGGATCCCAGAAATATTATAGCGGCAGCATGCCAATGTGAATATCTACAAAATATTCCCCAGTAACTAGCTGACTTAGTCTTTCTGTCACATTTCAAATTCTCTTGGGACAGAAATTAATTTTTCTAACTTGAGTGCCATGTTCATGCTTGCAGGTTTCACAGGTATGTCTGACTCAAGTTGTTTAAAGTTAAATCTATTACCTTCCACTCCTAATAGGCTAATTCATACAAGACATCCTTACTGAGAACATTCTGAGCCAGGCACTTTGATAGTCCCCTGGAGCAAGATGATGAGTAGAAGCATACATGGTCCTTGTTTGGATGCAGTGGAAGAGACAGGGTCCATGTTTGGATGGGGAGCCCCATCAGCTACTTTGTTGTCAATTCCCAGATCTTCAATTTATTCATGATTTGGCACCTTTCACCTTACCCATAGCCAAACAGGTATCAAGCCTGGTTGATCTTTACCTCTTAATTGTTTTTCTATTTGTCAGCTTTACTTATCCCTACTGTTATTATCTTAATTTCATCTTAGTTACCTTCTCTCACCTGGACTGTTGCTTGAGCTTTTATCTCATTTTTCTGTCTTCAGTATTGTGTTTCTCAATTACTTTAAAAAAAAATCTGTCACCTTTTTTACTTGATTATAATCCATCAATCCTTGCATGCCGGCTCCTGTTTCCTTACTGCCCTCACTCGCCCATCCAAGACAAATACTAACTCCATATGGAATGAAGTCTAATTTACCAGGGAGAGAAGGCCTTCCAAGAAGAGTTTCCTACTTACCTTCTTCCTATCTTGGTCCCCACTCTGTCAATTAGAATTATAAGTTTCAATAGTACCAGCCTCTTCTTTCTGTTCCTTTGCTCCAGATGTTTTCTCTGCCTAGAACACTCTTTCTCAACAAAATTAGACTTCTTCCAATCTCTCCTATCCCTTACCCCAAACATACACACAACTGTGGTTGGGTTCCTTTTAGATGTGCTTTTACTGGAAGCACTCATGCATGTGACTATCAGAGCATCTACCTAAAGTAGTAAATCGCACACATACACACAAACACACAGACATTCTCTCCCTCTCTCCTGAAGGTAATCATTCCACAAGATTTTAACTACTCAAGGGAAGCATTATTTTTTATCATAAAACAGATCATCAAAAAATATATTAACAAAACCAAAAAAGTTTGGTGACTTGTGGTTTCTGTGATTTAACCTATCACAGTTCTCTTTCTTTCTTGTTTTTTTAAAGATTGATCTTTTTGTTCTTGTTCATGTTGTAGCCCCTCTTGTAAACTTTTCCAGAGAAGACACTTATGTCTATAAGACAAATCCTAGAGTAAATACTGTTGCTTTGAATTCCAGCAGAATAAAAAAGTTCAGAGATTTTCACCTAGATCCTTGCACTTACCCTGAGTGAACTGAAGCTATTCATCCCTGACATACAATGATATAAAAACTCTTCATTTTCAAATGTCTTTAGCCTGAAAATAGGGATTTTTATTTTAAGTATCTAAAGGTGACCTATTTTCTAAGTTTATACCATCACAGGAATGAAGGAATAGCCTGGTGAAATAGTCTGTAGGTGTGTAGATGATTACTGAGTGGAATTCCAATACCTTGAATCCCATGGTGTATACCTTATGACACATCAGGAACCCAGCTACACTGGGCAGGATGTAGAAATGATTTTGGCATATCTAAGATCCAAAAGTTCCTTAGGTGTGTCTTGTGCTACTTATATGAATTAAGTAAATAGCAGCCTGATTTATCCATTGAACTTGACCGTTTCAATCCAAGTGGATAGATCACACATCTTTCAGTACCAAAGAGTTTCTAATTCTCCTTTGATTTTTTTTTCTTTGATCAATGGGATTTTTGGGAGTGTGTTATTTAGTTTTCAAATGCTTGGATATTTTCTATGTTTCTGTTATTAATTTCTAATTTAATTCTGTTGTTAAGAGAACATATATTGTATAATTATATATATATGTGTGTATATTTTTTTGGCTGCGTTGGGTCTTCGTTGCTGCGCACAGGCTTTCTCTAGTTGCGGCGAGCGGGGGCTACTCTTTGGTGCGGTGCGCAGGCTTCTCATTGTGGTGGCTTCTCTTGTTGCAGAGCAGGGGCTCTAGGCACACGACCTTCAGTAGTTATGGCACGTGGGCTCAGTAGTTTTGGCTCGCGGGCTCTAGAGCACAGGCTCAGTAGTTGTGACGCATGGGCTTAGTTGCTCCGCAGCATGTGGGATCTTCCCGGACCAGGGCTCGAACCCGTGTCCCCTGCACTGGCAAGCGGATTCTTAACCACTGTGCCACCAGGGAAGTCCAGTATAATTATAATT
Source organism: Balaenoptera musculus (assembly GCF_009873245.2). Taxonomy (NCBI): domain Eukaryota; kingdom Metazoa; phylum Chordata; class Mammalia; order Artiodactyla; family Balaenopteridae; genus Balaenoptera; species Balaenoptera musculus. The sequence continues at coordinate 3,364,598 of NC_045790.1, forward strand.
TTATTGAGATTTATTTTCTAGCCCAGAATATGTTCTATTAGTATAGAATGTGTTAGGTACTAGGAATACCAAAATAGATGAAATAGAAATCATTAAGCAAGTCACATTTTTTGTCTAATAGACATGTTTACAAATTATAATACAATGTTAAAAATATAAAAAATATATGTACAAGAGTCTATGGAAGATTACTGTAGTTTAGCCAAGGAACAGGTTATGATTTAGAGAGAATACTTACTTTGTTGGCACAAAAACAAAGGATAGCACACAAGCAAGATGCATTATATTTATGGCAACCTTGGGAGTTATTGTTTCTCTCTTATGTAGAAAGATTTAGGAATTAGTGGAGTCAGATCATAGGCTCAGGGTATAATTTTCAGAGCTTGACAATGAGATGGTGTCATTAAATCTGGGCCAACAGAATAAAAAAATAAATCTTCATTGGCTTCTCCAGCAATTTGAAGACTTTAATTGAAAATTCATGTAGTTGAAAATTTTAACTAAATTTTATTGTATTCTATCATTAGACCAAGTCTCCTGGGACCCAGAGATCCCTTGTTGAATGCTGATACACATAATCTGAATGAGAGGCAACTAGTCCAATCTATGAAGGACTGCATTTGTGAAAGTTTGTTTCTAAATCTTGAAGTGTGCAGCAATTCACAGCAGCAGATGCCTGTGTGCAACTGATATCTCCCTAAACAGCCGTGTGTAGACAAAGAACCAGTGGGCTCTGGAGAATAATAATATCATTTTGTCTTTATTGAGCACTTATCTCTGAGGAACTAAAGTGATTTACAAGAATTATCTCATTAGTTCATATAATACTCTTATGAAGCGAGTAGATATTATCTTTGTTTTTTAATAGAATTCTCCAGGTACAGCCTGGAAAATTTGATTAGATAGGTGAGCTGGATTCATAACATCCTAATCTAAGAAAAACTGTCTTGCAGACATTGAAAGCATTATTAACGTTCAAAAAACAATTTCATAAATCCTAAAGTTTTTAGAGTACATGCCAGCTCAAGGAGCTGGCCATATTTACAGGTGGTTTTGACAAGGTGCATTTTTAAGAACTCAGGTTTTATATTAAACATTTTATATTTATATTTATATTATACATATATTCCATAAGATGTTATGGAAAAACCCGAGCAAACTTTTTGGCCAACCCAATAGATTCTCTCTTAAATCCAACAAATATATTTTGAAAATCTGCTATATAAGAGAAAGAAAATCAAAGCATGATATCTTTTCCAGAGAGGTTTTTATCTTATTGGTATGATAAATTTTAAAAAGAGACACTTAAAAGGATATCATATATATATATGCTGTATAGATATCTCTGTCCCTATCCAAAAAACTAATGTGGCATAGACAAGGAAAGTTGTTATCTCTCAGGAATGAGTAGGAGACTATAAGCAGATCATTTTAAGGAAAGGTTGATTGTAAATACAGTTTTTCATTGCACTCTAAATGAAATGCAGTGCCTCGCTGTGGCCTTCAAAGCTCTACATGGATTGCCTTGATTGCCTAGCCAGTCTCATTAAATAGAGAACTCTTCCATATTTGGCCTGCTTTCAAACTTCCAATCCTCTGCCACATCCTCGGTTTCAGCTGATGGCCTTGTACCTTATTTCACTGAGAAAATAAGAAGCAATCAGTAGAGCATTTCCATAAGCCATTGCTCATATTTACAGGTGTATCCTCACCTGTTCTCACGCACGCTGGCTCCTCTGTCCAGATACAGATGAACTGTCTGTGACGCCATCACTCGTGTACTAGATCCTGTCCCCTGTCACCTACTCAAGTTTCCTGGTGCATCTAATCTTCCTTCTCCACTGAATCAGTAGTCAAGCGTGCTCTTATTTCTCTCATTTAAAAAAGTATTCTTGATGTTACTGACTTATTTCTCCTCTTGCTTTTATAACAAAAATCTTCCAAGGAGTTGACTGTGCTAGCTGTCACTAATGATCTTCTAGCCTCCAATTCTCCCATCAGACCACTCCATGCAAATTTGTGTTGTTCAGGTAAGCGGCGATTTACAGACTTATTACATCTAGGGGTCACGCCTCAGTCCTCTTCTCCATTGACCTGTAAATAATGTTAGACCCAGTTGATAACTCCCTCCTTTTTAAAAAACCTTATTCACTGTTTTTTCTCACCTGGTTTTCCTTTATTTCACTAGCTATCTGGCCTCTGTCTTCTTTGCAATTTCCTCTGGATCTTTCAAATTACTTAGCCTGGTGTGGAGGGATTGGCAGTTCATTTTCTATTACATATTACATTCAAACATATCAAAACTATTCACTGTTTCTATTAACAAACAAAACTTGCTTTGTTTTGATACTGCGGCTGCAGGTTCGTTTCAGTGAAAATTTCCTCTGATCTCAGCTATTAAGAGCTTAGAGGAGACCTAGTCAGACAGTGACCCTCCTAACTGGATTTAGTCACCACTGGCTTGAACTCACTGCGTGCCCCTCACATTTTGTTTAATATAGTTCACCTTGGAATTGTCATGTTGGGATGAGAAGGCGCCCAGCTTGGATGCTAAATCAGCTCCCAGAGTAACTCCTAGAGTGACTCAGAGAATAGGCCCTGCTCTAGTAATTGCCCAGCACTATCCTCACACATCCTGCCTGGAAACCTCTGCAGCAGGTGTGTGGGGAAGCCCGAGTGATGGGAGCCATCACCTGGGCAGCGGTCAGCTGGCACCTCTGAGTAGCTGCAGAAGGGCCGTAAGCAAAGCCGTCTTTCTGAGAACCTGAAGTTGAGTGAGGACAGTCTGGAAGGAAAAGCCATTTAATCCTGGGACCCTACAGTTTGAGAGAGAGATCAGAACTCCAAATGTTGCTTTGGGGGCCATCAGCATATAAAAATAATCTTTGATGTTTTCAATGAAGATGAGCTCCCCTAGAGAAAAGACCTCTGAGTTTTGGGGAGTGTGGGGAAGCAGGTGGCAGCCCGGGTGGGCTAGTCCGTGGACAAGTGTTTGAAGCGTCTTCTCATGCTGCAATTGAACCTACGCTGATGACACAGAATGAAACAGAGCACCACTTGTGCCCTGCACTTGCAAATCAGGCAAACCTCCCCTTAAACTTGAGGAGTTGAAGTTCCAATTGATATTCTTTCAGGGACACTTAGGAATAGTTCTGAATCTTTAAAAGGCCACAGATTCATTGAGGTTTTAGTAAAAGCTATGGATCTTTCCCTAGAAAAACGAAAATGAGTGTATAGAAACAAGACATAATTCTGAAACAAAAAGTCAGAGGCCTCCTGGGTACTAGTTATTTTTCACAGTGAAGACATGGTTGGTGATTTTATATATTCAGTTGGAGATTTTTGCTGCTGCTTTCTTAAATTCTCTTGAGATTTTGTTGTTTTGGTGAAACAGTGTTGACGCAGAGGTAGGGCTGCTAAGTTCTGTTTTCTAATTTCATCACCGCCTTTTGTGATTCTGCCCTATGTTATATTTTGGGGGGAACAGGAGAACGCCTTGGGTTGGAGCAGTGTTCTCATAAACTGGTAAAGAACACAAATTCTGCAGTATAATGGAATTATTCTGCCTTTTCTTGTTCATTTAAGTGAGATAGAGGGAGTATTTTAAGAGTATTTTAAAGTATTGCCTTTCTTTTTTGATAGAAAGCCTTTAATAGAATTTTTTAAAGATTTTAAAGTAACAAATTGGCTTTATTCCTCTTTTTCCGAATAAGAACGAGAGCCAAATGTATTTCAGCCTGTTTCCAGGTAAGGTGTGAAATGACATGAAAAGTATGTTCAGAATGAAAATCTATTTCAGAAGGCAACAGCCATGAGGAGACAGGCAGAGGGGAAGATGAGGTCAAGACCAACGCCAAGATTCAAGTCAGTGCAGGTAAACTGAGAACTTGATCTGAGCATCTAATCTTGAAAGGATGCAATATTTGAGACGGCTCTTTTGATCTCAGGCAGTGAAATAAAACACTTTCAGCAGACCCAACTGAGGTCAAAGTTGAATTTCCTTGTTGAAGAGGGGGACAAATATTGCTGCCATTAAATATTTTAATATTAAAAGTTAGCCACATTTAAAGATAGATATTAGATACAAGGGTAATATATAGAATCACACAGAAATTAGTATCCTGGTGTAATTCCAAATGTCATCACTTTGGCTCGGGATCTTGATACAGGATGTTGGCCATACTTAGTGACAAATTTGATAGAGTGAAAGTAAACAGATACCCGTAAACAAATGAAGTCAAAGTATGACACCATCTTTCTAGAAATTGAATATGTAGATGGGGTGACTTCTCTGTAAATCTGTGAAAGTTTTCCATATTTGTACCTTTGTTTTCTCTCTCTCCCACTTTCTCTCTCTCTCTCACCCTCTCTGTATATCTCTCTGTTGCTTTGTCTCTGTATGTATGTATATATACGTGTATATGTATATATGTAAATCCTATAATTAATCAAGAGTTACTCCTATATTTTTGCTTGAATATATCCATATCTGTATCAGTCATTGGCCACAATTTATATGCTGTTTGAAAAAGAGATATCTCTCTTTTCCACCCCGTTCTTATCTAATAATATCTACCTCTAACCCAGTTTGAATATTACTGCAATTATGAAGCCATTTGGACACTTGACATTATTTCTCTGAGTGACAATAACTTTTGTATCAGTTAAGATATTCTTGGCTATGAGAAACAGAAGCCCAGTTTGAAGTTGCTCAAACAGTAAATCTATTATCTAACTCTTTATATGAAGTATAGAGTCAGGATGGTTCCAGGGTTGGTCGTTCAGAAGCTCAGCATCTTGAAGGATCTAGATTCTTTCCATGTTTCCACTTGGAAAATCCCAGTGTGCGGATGTTATCTCCTCAGATTTCAAGAAGACTATAGAATCTCCAAGCATCATATAGAGACTAAACAATACCCAGAAAATTATGTGCATTCAGGTGCATTTATTTGGAAAATAGAAATTGAAGCTTCTCAAGTTTCTAGCCAGAATGGAGTCCAATGTCCATACCTAATCAAACTCTTGTAAGGAAAATAACACCACTGAACAGCTTATTACCACCTAAAGTTGGAGATGGGTCCCATCCCTTGGACAGTCATCCATGTAAAATACGATTATGTGGACAAAGCTTTGCCAAGGAGGAAAAAGCATGTGTGTGTGTGTGTGTGTGTGTGTTTGCACTATTTTTTTGAGTTTGTTATATGCTATCATACTTTATCGCTACTGCTTTTAAGTCGTACCTCTCTCTACCTTCTGTTCCATGACTTGTCTTGCCTAGACGCCTGTATCTACCTGCTTGAGGGCAAGTGTCAATTCTGGTTTCTTTGTATCTCCCCAAAGCTCAGTGACTATCACATAATAGGTTTAGGATAAAACACTTGTCTGTAGGAGCAACAGTGTCAATCTCTAGGATCACTGGTGTATGGGATAGTAATATTTGAAACTTCACTTCTTGAGACAGGTAAAGGAAAACATATGAGATAAACTTGCATAGTTTTGACCATACTTAGTAAACTGTGCCACTGGACTAGGAAATAAACTTTATTAATGCAATCTTTAGTTCTGCAAAATCTTTATTAAGTTTCAGTAGACATGCCTGGAGATTTCAGCCCTCGTTAAGTGGCAAGAGACTGGAAATCAGAAGTCACTTTAAACCTTAGTGCAAAAAAGGGATTTTAAAGCTGGAAAATGTTTCATGCTAGAAGATAGAATAGGGCCCTTACATTTTTAAAAATAGTACAGATTTTAGCTGAAGTAAATTGTAACAGTTGAGGGTTTGGGCCTCATTAAAAGAGGTTGTATTTTTATTTATTTATTTATTTATTTTCATGGGCTATTCATGTCTTTTTATTACTTGATATTTTGCCAAACTGTTTTCCAAAGTGAGTTTGTAACAATTAACACTCCCACCCACAGTGTCTGAGACATCCTGTGCTTGCCAGCACATGGTCCTATCAGACTTTAAAAATGTTTTGCCAATCTAGGTGGCTATGTAGAAATATTGCCCTGATTACTCAAGAAATTGAGTATTATTACTTTTATAATTTAAAATAATAAAGAAATATTAGATCAAGACCAGGACATATAATATCACAGAGAGATTCTTACATATTTCTACCCATGTATATGAAATGAGGTCTTCTTGCTACTGTCCATATTTGTTTGAACTTTCAAATTAAAATGAAGCTGCATCTATATGTTCTCTCTATGTGCATTCTAAAGGTCCCGGCAAGGGGCTTAAACCATGGGGAGATGCACAAATGAAGGGGCCTGGCTTTGATGTAAATATCTTTGACTGTTAGAGAAAAAAGGTAGCAGAGGTTCTTGTGTGGTCCCCAGACCAGCTGCAGCCGCATCACTTGGGAGCTTGGTAGTGGAGGAAGAGAATCCAAAAATTTGCCCATGGGAATGGGGGCAGAAGGAGGTATTTGCCACAGACGAGCCATCTTTGTGGGAGGAAGATAGATCTAGGGGGAAAAAAAAAGACTTCTTGTGTTGGTTGATTTACTTCTGAGAAACTTGAGTTTCCCTAGAGATTAAAAAAAAAAAAGAGTAAGGTGCAAGTGTAGCAGCTTAGAATGAACAAGTTGAGAGTAGGGTCTGAAAATGGGTGGGTGAACAGCTGAAGGGTTGCCCTAATTTAAGGAAAAGTACAAAAATTGGTATCTGGAAAGCAGGAGAAGGCTTTTTTAGAAGCCAGTCCCTCTCTGTACTCTCACTCACCTTTCCAAACCAGGGACGTACCCTTCACCTTGTATTCATCTAGCCAAATGTGCGCCAGTCTGAGATTGTTATATACCAAGGCTTTTACAATTCCAGTGTGGTTTGCAACGTGTTGCTTATCAATATGTCCTACTCGAGAGCAGGGGAGTATAGAGTTGGCCTCCACACATCCAGATCCTTAGTGAAAGTTCCAAATGTTCTCCTCCCCAGAGATTCATGCCCTTGTGGTACTTTCCGATTGCATTAAAATAATGCCTACTTATAGCACAACTTCCTCCAGCCATTGCAGGTGATTGGATGGGTCTAGTGGGTCCTTCTGGTCCATCCGTCTCATAAGAGAAAACATGATCCCGTTTAAATTGCAGATACCAGTTGAAAGCTCCCCTGACAACAGGAGAGGGCTGGTATTCCAGGGTCACATAATCAATGGCATCTATCAGAGGACACACCTCCATGTGGGGGTCCTTGGCAATGGCATTCAGCAAGGGCTCCAGCCATACTTTATTCACCTTGCAGTGGCTCTCCAGGAGCATCAGAACGTCCCCTGAAGCACGCGATGCTCCAGTCAGCCTTGCTCGAATCAGTCCCTCTCTCTTTTTGTTTCTTATTAATTTAATCTTTCCCCCCAGAATTTCCACATGGTAGACTAGTTTCTCTTTCAAATCATCAAATTCACTCATGTCATCTACCAAAATAATTTCTTCAAGGATATGCTGTGGAGTGAGAGTCATGACACTGGACACTGTCCGAAACAAGACATTAAATTCTTCATTGTGGAAACAAATGACAATCCTGGCACTTGGTAGGTTGGATGGGTACAGTTGTTTTTTTTTTTTTAACATCTTTATTGGAGTATAATTGCTTTACAATGGTGTGTTAGTTTCTGCTTTATAACAAAGTGAATCAGCTATACATATACATATATCCCCATATCCCCTCCCTCTTGCATCTCCCTCCCACCCTCCCTATCCGACCCCTCTAGGTGGACACAAAGCACTGAGCTGATCTCCCTGTGCTATGCAGCTGCTTCCCACGAGCTATCTATTTTACATTTGGTGGTGTATATGTCCATGCCACTCTCTCACTTCGTCCCAGCTCACCCTTCCCCCTCCCTGTATCCTCAAGTCCATTCTCTAGTAGGTCTGCATCTTTATTCCCATCCTTCCCCTAGGTTCTTCATGCCCATTTTTTTTTTCTTTTTAGATTCCATATATATGTGTTAGCATATGGTATTTGTTTTTCTCTTTCTGACTTACTTCACTCTGTATGACAGACTCTAGGTCCATCCACCTCACTACAAATAACTCAATTTTAGGTTTTTTTATGGCTGAGTAATATTCCATTGTATATATGTGCCACATCTTTATCCATTCATCTGTCGATGGACAGTTAGGTTGCTTCCATGTCCTGGCTATTGTAAACAGAGCTGCAATGAACATTCTGGTACATGACTCTTTTTGAATTGCGGTTTTCTCAGGGTATATGCCCAGTAGTGGGATTGTTGGGTCATATGGTACTTCTATTTTTAATTTTTTAAGGAACTTCCATACTGTTCTCCATAGTGGCTGTATCAATTTACATTCCCACCAAGAGTGCAGGAGGGTTCCCTTTTCTCCACACCCTCTCCAGCATTTATTGTTTGTAGATTTTTGGATGATGGCCATTCTGACTGGTGTGAGGTGATATCTCATTGTAGTTTTGATTTGCATTTCTCTAATGATTAATGATGTTGAGCATTCTTCCATGTGTTTGATGGCAATTTGTATACCTTCTTTGGAGAAATGTCTATTTAGGTGTTCTCCCCATTTTTGGATTGGGTTATTTGCTTTTTGATATTGAGCTGCATGAGATGCTTGTAAATTTTGGAGATTAATCCTTTGTCTGTTGCTTCATTTGCAAATATTTTCTCCCATTCTGAGGGTTGTCTTTTCGTCTTGTTTATGGTTTCCTTTGCTGTGCAAAAGCTTTTAAGTTTCATTAGGTCCCATTTGTTTATTTTTGTTTTTATTTCCATTTCTCTAGGAGGTGGGTCAAAAAGGATCTTGCTGTGATTTATTTCAGAGAGTGTTCGGCCTATGTTTTCCTCTAAGAATTTTATAGTGTCTGGCCTTACATTTAGGTCTTTAAACCATTCTGAATTTATTTTTATGTATGGTGTTAGGGAGTGTTCTACTTTCATTCTTTACATGTAGCTGTCCAGTTTTCACAGCACCACTTATTGAAGAGGCTGTCTTTTCTCCATTATATATTCTTGTCTCCCTTATCAAAAATAAGGTGACCATATGTGCGTGGGTTTATCTCTGGGCTTTCTATCCTGTTCCATTGATCTATATTTCTGTTTTTGTGCCAGTAACATACTGTCTTGATTACTGTAGCTTTGTAGTATAGTCTGAAGTAAGGGAACCTGATTCCTCCAGCTCTGTTTTTCGTTCTCAAGATTGCTTTGGCTATTCGGGGTCTTCTGTGTTTCCATAAAAATTGTGAAATTTTTTGTTCTAGTTCTGTGAAAAATGCCATTGGTAGTTTGATAGGGATTGCATTGAATCTATAGATTGTTTTGGGTAGTATAGTCATTTTCACAATGTTGATTATTCCAATCCAAGAACATGGTATATCTCTCCATCTGTTTGTATCATCTTTAATTTCTTTCATCAGTGTCTTATAGTTTTCTGCATACAGGTCTTTTGCCCCCTTAGGTAGGCTATTCCTAGGTATTTTATTCTTTTTTTGCAATGGTAAATGAGAGTGTTCCCTTAATTTCACTTTCAGTTTTTTCATCATTAGTGTATAGGAATGCAAGAGATTTCTTGAGTAATAAGGGCAATATGAATTAAAACCTCAGTGATCTTAGAGGAAATGGTTTCAATCTTTCACCATTGAGAACGATGTTGGCTGTGGATTTGTCATATATGGCCTTTATTATGTTGAGGTAAGTTCCCTCTGTGCCTACTTTCTGGAGAATTTTTATCATAAATGGGTGTTGAATTTTTTCAAAAGGTTTTTCTGCATCTATTGAGAGGATCATATGGTTTTTCTCCTTCAGTTTGTTAATATGGTTTATCACATCGATTGATTTGTGTATATTGAAGAGTCCTTGCATTCCTGGGATAAACCCCACTTCATCATGGTGTATGATCCTTTCAGTGGGCTGCTGGATTCCTCTTGCTAATATTTTGTTGAGGATTTTTGCATCTGTGTTCATCAGTGATATTGGCCTGTAGTTTTCTTTCTTTGTGACATCTTTGTCTGATTTTGGTATCAGGGTGATGGTGGCCTCGTAGAATGAGTTTGGGAGTGTTCCTCCCTCTGCTATATTTTGGAAGAGTTTGAGGAGGATAGGTGTTAGCTCTTCTCTAAATGTTGATAGAATTCACCTGTGAAGCCATCTAGTCCTGGGCTTTTGTTTGTTGGGAGATTTTTAATCACAGTTTCAATTTCAGTGCTTGGGATTGGTCTGTTTATATTTTCTATTTCTTCCTGGTTCAGTCTCGGAAGGTTGTGCTTCTCTAAGAATTTGTCCATTTATTCCAGGTTGTCCATTTTATTGGCATAGAGTTGCTTGTAGTAATCTCTCATGATCCTTTGTATTTCTGCAGTGTCAGTTGTTACTTCTCCTTTTTCATTTCTACTTCTATTGATTAGAGTTCTTCTTTTTTTTCTTGATGAGTCTGGCTATGGTTTATCAATTTTGTTTATCTTCTCAAACAACCAGCTTTTAGTTTTATTGATCTTTGCTATTGTTTCCTTTGTTTCTTTTTCATTTATTTCTGATCTGATCTTTATGATTTCTTTCCTTCTGCTAAGTTTGGGGTTTTTTTGTTGTTCTTTTTCTCTAATTGCTTTAGGTGTAATGTTAGGTTGTTTATTTGAGATGTTTCCTTTTTCTTGAGGTAGGGTTGTAGTGCTATAAACTTCCCTCTCAGAACTGCTTTTGCTGCATCCCATAGGTATTGGGTCATTGTGATTTCATTGTCATTTGTTTCTAGGTATTTTTTGATTTCCTCTTTGATTTCTTCAGTGATCTCTTGGTTATTAAGTAGTGTGTTGTTTAGCCTCCATATGTTTGTATTTCTTACAGATTTTTTCCTCTGATTGATATCTAGCCTTATAGCGTTGTGGTTGGAAAAGCTACCTGATACAATTTCAGTTTTCTTAAATTTACCAAGGCTTGATTTGTGACCCAAGATATGATGTATCCTGGAGAATGTTCCATGAGCACTTAAGAAGAAAGTGTATTCTGTTGTTTTTGGATGGAAGGTCCTATAAATACCAATTAAGTCCATCTTGTTTAATGTATCATTTAAAGCTTGTTTTTCCTTATTTACTTTCATTTTGGATGATCTGTCCGTTGGTGAAAGTGGGGTGTTAAAGTCCCCTACTATGATAGTGTTACTGTCGATTTCCCCTTTTATGGCTGTTAGCATTTGCCTTATGTATTGAGGTGCTCCTATGTTGGGTGCATAAATATTTACAATTGTTATATCTTCTTCTTGGATTGATCCTTTTATCATTATGTAGTGTCCTTCTTTGTCTCTTGTAATAGTCTTTATTTTAAAGTCTATTTTGTCTGATATGAGAATTGCTACTCCAGCTTTCTTTTGATTTCTATTTGCATGGAATATCTTTTTGCATCCCCTCACTTTTAGTCTGTATGTGTCCCTAGGTCTGAAGTGGGGCTCTTGTAGAGGCATATATATGGGTCTTGTTTTTGTATCCATTCAGCTAATCTGTGTCTTTTGGTGGGAGCGTTTAATCCATTTAAATTTAAGGTAATTATCGATATGTATGTTCCTTTTACCATTTTCTTAATTGTTTTGTGTTTGCTATTGTAGGTTTTCCTTCTCTTGTGTTTCCTGCCTAGAGAAGTTCCTTTAGCATTTGTTGTAAAGCTGGTTTTGTGGTGCTGAATTCTCTTAGCTTTTGCTTGATTGACTATTTCCTTTATATATTTGGGAAGTTTTCAACTATAATCTCTTCAAATATTTTCTCAGTCCCTTTCTTTTTCTCTTCTTCTTCTGGGACGCCTATAATTCGAATGTTGGTGCAATTAATGTTGTCCCAGAGGTCTCTGAGTGTCCTCAATTCTTTTCATTCTTTTTTCTTTATTCTGCTCTGTGATAGTTATTTCCACTATTTTATCTTCCAGGTCACTTATCCGTTCTTCTGCCTCAGTTATCCTGCTATTGTTTCCTTCTGGAGAATTTATAATTCCATGTATTGTGTTGTTCATCATTGTTTGTTTGCTCTTTCGTTCTTCTAGTTCCTTGTTAAACGTTTCTTGTATTTTCTCCATTCTATTTCCAAGATTTTCGATCACCTTTACTATCATTACTCTGAATTCTTTTTCAGGTAGACTGCCTATTTCCTCTTCATTTGTTTGGTCTGGTGGGTTTTTACCTTGCTCCTTCATCTGCTGTGTGTTTCTCTGTCTTCTCGTTTTGCTTAACTTACTGTGTTTAGGGTCTCCTTTTCACAGGCTGCAGGTTCATAGTGTCTGTAGTTTTTGGTGTCTGCCCCCAGTGGCTCAGGTTGGTTCATTGGGTTGTGTAGGCTTCCTGGTGGAGGGGACTAGTGCCTGTGTTCTGGTGGATGAGGCTGGATCTTGTCTTTTGGTGGGCAGGACCTCATCGAGTGGTGTGTTTTTGGATGTCTGTGACCTTATTACGATTTTAGGCAGCCTCTCTGCTAATGGGTGGTGTTGTGTTCCTGTCTTGCTAGTTGTTTGGCATAGGTTGTCCAGCACTGTAGCTTGCTGGTCGTTGAGTGGAGCTGGGTCTTAGCGTTCAGATGGAGATCTCTGGGAGAGCTTTTGCTGTTTGATATTACATGGGTCTGGGAGGTCTCTGGTGGAGCAATGTCCGGAACTCAGCTCTCCAAACTCAGAGGCACAGGCCTGACACCCGGCTGGAACCCAGGACCCTGTCAGCCACACAGCTCAGAAGAGAAGGGAGAAAAAAAGAAAAAGGAAAATAAAAAGAAATAAAGTTATTAAAATGAAAAAATTATTAAAATTTAAAAAATTTATGTAGTGGGGAAAAAAAGAAAAAAGAAAGAAAGAAAGAAGAGAGCAACCAAACCAAAAAACAAATCCACCAATTATAATAAGAGCCAAAAAGTATACTAAGAAAAAAAAAAGAAAAAACGGACAGACAGAACCCAAAGACAAATGGTAAAAGCAAAGCTATACAGACAAAATCACACAAAGAAGCAAACACATACACACTCCCAAAAAGAGAAAAAGGGAAAAAAAAATCTATATAAAAAAAAAGTAAGCAAGCAAACAAATCAATAAACAAATCTACCAATGATAATAAACACTAAATACTAAACTAAGATAAACATAAAACCACAAACCAGTCACTTGCATACAGCAAACCCCAAGTCTACAGTTGCTCCCAATGTCCACTGCCTCAATTTGGGATGATTCGTTGTCTATTCAGGTATTCCACAGATGCAGGTACATCACGTTGATTGCGGAGATTTAATCCGCTGCTCCTTAGGCTGCACAGAGAAATTTGCCTTTCTCCTCTTTGTTCGCACAGCTCCTGGGGTTCAGCTTTGGGGTTGGCCCTGCCTCTCCATGTAGGTTGCCCTCTGGCATCTGTTCCCCGCCCAGACCGGAGGGAGTTAAAGCAGCAGCTTATTAGGGGGCTCTGGCTCACTCAGGCCGGGGGGGAGGGAGGGGTACGGAATGTGGGGCGAGCCTGCAGCGGAAGACGCCGGCATGACGTTGCCACGGCCTGAGGTGCGCCATGTGTTCTCCCCGGGGAAGTTGTCCCTGGATCACGGGACCCCGGCAGTGGCGGGCTGCACAGGCTCCCAGAAGGGGCAGTGTGGAGAGTGACCTGTTCATGCACACAGGATTCCTGGTGACTGCAGCAGCATCCTTAGCGTCTCATGCCCGTCTCTGGGGTCTGTGCTGATAGCCATGGCTTGTGCCTGTCTCTGGAGCTTGTTTAGGCAGTGCTGTGAATCCCCTCTCCTCATGCACCCTGAAACAATGGTTTGGTTTCTTGCCTCTTAGGCAGTTCCAGACCTTTTCCCGGACTCCCTCCCGGCTAGCTGTGGCGCACTAGCCCCCTTCAGGCTGTGTTCACGCCGCCAACCCCAGTCCTCTCCCTGCGATCCGACCGAAGCCCGAGCCTCAGCTCCCAGCCCCGCCCGCCCCGGCGGGTGAGCAGACAAGCCTCTCGGGCTGGTGAGTGCTGGTCGGCACCGATCCTCTGTGCGAGAATCTCTCCGCTTTGCCCTCTGCACCCCTGTTGCTGCGCTCTCCTCCGTGGCTCTGAAGCTTCCACCCCACCCACCCCCGTCTCTGCCAGTGAAGGGTCTTCCTAGTGTGTGGAAGCTTTTCCTCCTTCACAGCTCCCTCCCCGAGGGGCAGATCCCATCCCTATTCTTTTGCCTCTGTTTTTTCTTTTTTCTTTTTCTCTACCCAGGTACGTGGGGAGTTTCTTGCCTTTTGCGAAGTCTGAGATCTTCTGCCAGCGTTCAGTAGATGTTCTGTAGGAGTTGTTCCACATGTAGATGTATTTCTGATGTATTTGTGGGGACAAAGGTGATCTCCACGTCTTACTCCTCTGCCATCTTGAAGGTCCTCCTCTAATTTTCTTAATACTTCTGTTTTTATCAACTGTTACATGATCGAGGGCATTGTCTTACCCCTTAAACTTATTGTTTCAAATGGCCTAAAGGTAGACCCTACTGAATGACAGGGTGCTGGACAAGCCAAGCCTGGGGACAGAAGGGGGACTTTCAAATTATGCTCAGAAGAGAACCCAGGAGATGGTTGCCAGCATATGGAACCCACTGAAAGCTGCCAGAATGGAGGAGGTGTTTGCTTTTACACAGAGTTTACTTTTTTTTAAGGAAAATAGATAGGTAAATATTTTAAAACATATGTAGTTAAATGAAATAATAGAAGCGAGTATAAACTGGAGAGGTGAATCACTCAATTTGAGTGGGGTAAAATGGGCCTGTTTAGGTGAAAAGAATCAGGAGAGGCAATTTTTATAGCCATCTTTGTGTATTTTTATTATTCAAGTTGGATTGTAAATAGTGCATATTAATTCAACAGCCAACTAAGGAAAAGCAGCATTCCAAGATAAAGGAAGTGTGTTATTAGTGTGAACAAGGTGATATTAGCATCGTATAATGTTGCCTGGATACAAAGCATCAAGCGAAGAGTGAATGAAATGTATCTGGAGGCAAAAGCAGGGGTCGTGTCACAGGGCGCTCATGACATGGTCTCCACTAAGGAGCTTGGTTCCATCCTGTGAACACAAAGAGGTCAGGAAGAGGCTAAAGAAAAGGTACAAATGGGTCAGCATTTCATTTTGGAAAGTGAACTGTCATAAACGTACGGATAATGGATCAAAGGAGGAAGAAATCACCGGCAAGGGAAACACTTGGCATGTTTTTGAAATTAGCTGGGCGAAACATGAGGGTGGGGGAGGGGGAGAAAGCACTTGTACAAAAGGGAAAGCATCAGTTTAAAACTGTTTAGAAGGTGAAGTCTGTGTGTTTTGATGATTTATTGGATGCAGGTAAGAGGGAAGGATGGGGTAGTGGAAGATGATACATTGTTCCCTGGAAGGATGGATATTAAATTAAAGAAGCAGGTGTGATTATAGACCTCAGGGGGAGAGAGAATAAATTGGCTTGGAACATGGTCAGTGTATAGGAGACACCTACCTAGGTGAAAGTATCTACTAAGAAAAAAAAAAAAACTATATATATATATATATACACACACATATATATATATTCCATTCTCTAGAATATATATATATATATTCCATTCTCTAGAATATATATATATATATTCCATTCTCTAGAATTCTACAGAGAACTTTTGTTCTTCAGTCATACACATACCAATTTACTTTTAGGGCAAATATATCTGGAGTTTTGAGGATATGTCCATGTTCATTTCAGATAAAATTGGTCTCAGAACATTCTAAGTCAGTTTTTCTTCAAACATTTTAAACATTAGTCACATTAATTGTTATCTGGCTACTCTATGAAGAAATTAAAATGCATATAAATGTTTGAACTGTAAAAGTTTAATTGAATACTGAGTACCTTCTGTCTGGCAAATAGCTTTAATGTGAAACATAAAAATATTCATTAATAGGGCTTCCCTGGTGGCGCAGTGGTTGAGAATCTGCCTGCCAATGCAGGGCACACGGGTTCGAGCCCTGGTCTGGGAAGATCCCACATGCCGCGGAGCAACTGGGCCCGTGAGCCACGATTACTGAGCCTGCGCGTCTGGAGCCTGTGCTCCGCAACAAGAGAGGCCGCGATAGTGAGAGGCCCGCGCACCGCGATGAAGAGTGGCCCCCGCTTGCCACAACTAGAGAAAGCCTTCGCACAGAAACGAAGACCCAACACAACCATAAATAAATAAAAATAAATAAATAAATAAAAATATTCATTAATAGAAAAATATCTGTAAATGTATGAATAATTTTTCTGTGCTTTCTTATAAGATGTTTTTCAGTTTATATGCTCATTAGACAGTTCTGGATAAAGTTCATTTAGGATGACCAAAAAACCTTTTTTGTAAATACTAAGTTTGGGATTCAAAAGCTGTAACTTCTTGTTTTCAGTATGTGTTTTATTATTTTATTATATCTATTTATAATTAAGGACAGTTTTAGCCAGTATTTTATTTGGGTTGGTAGAAGGCCAGGATAAATAATCCTAGGTTGGTTATCAATATAGTTTTCGAATCTCCCCTAATGGAGAAGTTACTAGTTATCCACCTGTGCTATACTCAGGGCCCATGTCTTAAAATGTAATTCTCTATGCAGATTAGTGTCAAAGATAATACTCATGCAGGGTCTTTTATAATCCCCACTTTTGTGTGCTATGCATGGCTAACATGATTACACAATTGTCTGCCACCACAATCTTAAGATGTGTGTACAAGTAAATGGTGTGAGATAAGTTAATTTAATATTTAAAATAAATAAAAAGCCTAGCATTTTTGTTTCAAAGACTAGGAATCATTTTAATTCATGTAGCTGCTATATTTTATTTAGTCAGTTGAAATATATAAATATATAAGGTATATAGATCATTCCACTTGTCATTAGGAGTTGAGGGAAGTGGGGAAAAAAAACCCATGAGTTCTTTCTGTATAATTGAATAATTTTTAATCATTTTGAGTCCTAAATCCAGACCTGTCGATTTGGGAGGGCCAACCCTTCCACTTCCTAGCTGTGTGACTATTTAACTTACTGAGCCTCAGCTCCTTATCTGTAAGTTGAGGATAATATCATCTAATCACAGGCTTTCTTTGTGATTAATAGGGCAACAGATTCAAAATACTTTCTTCAGTTCCTTTCTTGATAAGTAAACTTTAAAGAATGCATTAACTATTGTTTCCTTTTTTTTCCCTCTTACTCAAATCTATTGGGCCCTTCTAGTTCATATGTCCTCTCTTACTCCAGGTTATTCAGTCAATCATGGAGGTTTCCTCCCACATGAGTTTTCCTGCAGTTAGGCTATATAACCACCAGGTGATGATGACAATCCCTTCTCTTCAACCACCTCAAGTTTTTCTTTTTTTGTTTTAATAACAGAATGGTGAGGAGTTTGTACCATCTCCTTACTTCATTTAAAAATACAACCTCGGGGAGACCTTCAAGATGGCGGAGGAGTAAGACGTGGAGATCACCTTCCTCCCTACAAATACATCAGAAATACATCTACATGTGGAACAGCTCCTACAGAACACCTACTGAACACTGGCAGAAGACCTCAGACTTCCCAAAAGGCAAGAAACTCCCCACGTACCTGGGTAGGGCAAAAGAAAAAAGAAAAAACAGAGACAAAAGAATAGGGACGGGACCTGCACCAGTGGGAGGGAGCTGTGAAGGAGGAAAGGTTTCCACACACTAGGAATCCCCTTTGCAGGCGGAGACTGTGGGTGGTGGAGGGGGGAAGCTTCGGAGCCACGGAGGAGAGCGCAGCCACAGGGGTGCGGAGGGCAAAGCAGAGAGATTCCCGCACAGAGGATCGGTGCCGACCAGCACTCACCAGCCCGAGAGGCTTGTCTGCTCCCCCGCCGGGGCGGGCGGGGGCTGGGAGCTGAGTCTTGGGCTTCAGAGGTCAGACCCCAGGGAGAGGACTGGGGTTGGCTGCGCGAACACAGCCTGAAGGGGGCTAGTGTGCCACAGCTAGCTTGGAGGGAGTCTGGGAAGAAGTCTGAACCTGCCTAAGAGGCAAGAGACCATTGTTTCGGGGTGCATGAGGGGAGGGGATTCAGAGCACCGCCTAAACGAGCTCCAGAGATGGGCGCGAGTGGTGGCTATCAGCACAGACCCCAGAGACGGGCATGAGACACTAAGGCTGCTGCTGCCGCCACCAAGAATCCTGTGTGCAAGCACAGGTCACTGTCCACACCTCCCCTCCTGGGAGCCTGTGCAGCCCGCCACGGCCAGGGTCCCATGATCCAGGGACAACTTCCCCGAGAGAACACATGGCATGCCTCAGGCTATTGCAGTGTCACGCCGGCCTCTGCCACTGCAGGCTCACCCCGCATTCCATACCCCTCCCTCCCCCCCGGCCTGAGTGAGCCAGAGCCCCCTAATCAGCCGCTGCTTTAACTCCCTCCTGTGTGGGCAAAGAACAGACGCCAGAGGGCAACCTACATGGAGAGGCAGGGCCAACTCCAAAGCTGAACCACAGGAGCTGTGCGAACAAAGAGGAGAAAGGGAAATTTCTCTGTGCAGCCTAAGGAGCAGCGGATTAAATCTCCACAGTCAACTTGATGTACCTGCATCTGTGGAATACCTGAAGAGACAATGAATCATCCCAAATTGAGGCAGTGGACATTGGGAGCAACTGTAGACTTGGGGTTTGCTTTCTGCGTCTAATTTGTTTCTGGCTTCATGTTTTTCCTAGTTTAGTATTTAGAGCTTATTATCATTGGTAGACTTGTTTATTGGTTTGGTTTCTCTCTTGTTTTATATATATATATATGTTTTTCCTTTTTCTCTTTTGGTGAGTGTGTATGTGTTTGCTTCTTTGTGTGATTGTGTCTGTATAGATTTGCTTTTACCATTTGTCTTAGGGTTCTGTCTGTCCACTTTTTTTTTTTTGTAGTATAGTTGTTAGTGCTTGTTATCATTGGTGGATTTGTTTTTTGGTTTGGTTGCCCTCTTCCTTCTTTCGTTTTTTTTTTATTACTTTTTTATTTTTGATATTTTTTATTTTAATAACTTTTTAATTTTATTTTATTTTATTTAGTAATTTCTTTTTTTTCCTCCTTTTTCTTCTGAGCTGTGTGACTGACAGGGTCTTGGTGCACTGGCCAGGTGTCAGGCCTGAGCCTCTGTGGTGGGATAGCTGAGTTCAGGACATTGCTCCATCAGAGACCTCCCAGCCCCATGTAATATCAAACGGAGAAAGCTATCCCAGAGATATCCATCTCAACGCTAAGACCCAGCTCTACTCAACAACCAGCAAGCTACAGTGCTGGACACCCTATGCCAAAAAACTAGCAAGATAAGAACACAACACCACCCATTAGCAGAGAGGCTGCCTAAAATCATAATAAGGTCACAGACACCCCAAAACATGCCACCAGATGTGGACATGCCCACCAGAAAGACGAGATCCAGCCTTATCCACCAGAACACAGGCACTAGTCCCCCTCCACGAGGAAGCCTACACAACCCACTGAACCAACCACAGCCACTGGGGGCAGACACCAAAAACTACGGGAACTACGAACCTGCAACCTGCGTAAAGGAGACCCCAAACACAGTAAGTTAAGCAAAATGAGAAGACAGAGAAACACACAGCAGATGAAGGAGCAAGGTAAAAACTCACCAGACCAAACAAATGAAGAGGAAATAGGCAGTCTACCCGAAAAAGTATTCAGAGTAATGATAGTGAAGATAATCCAAAATCTTGGAAACAGAATGGAGAAAATACAAGAAACGTTTAACAAGGACCTAGATGAAACAATGATGAACAACACAATAAATGAAATTAAAAATTCTCTAGAAGGAATCAATAGCAGAATAACTGAGGCAGAAGAATGGATAGGTGACCTGGAAGATAAAATAGTGGAAATAACTACCACAGAGCAGAATAAAGAAAGAAGAATGAAAAGAATTGAGGACAGTCTCAGAGACCTCTGGGACAACACTAAACACACCAACATTTGAATTATAGGGGTCCCAGAAGAAAAAGAGGGAAAAAGCATCTGAGAAAATATTTGAAGAGTTTATAGTTGAAAACTTCTCTAATATGGAAAAGGAAATAGTCAGTCAGTCCAGGAAGCACAGAGAGTCCTATACAGGATAAATCCTAGGTGAAACACGTGAACCCATATTAATCAAACTATCAAAAATTAAATACAAAGAAAAAATATTAAAAGCAGCAAGGGAAAAGCAACAAATAACATACAAGAGAATCCCCAAAGGTTAACAGCTGATCTTTCAGCAGAAACTCTGCAAGGCAGAAGGAAGTGGCAGGACATACTTAAAGTGATGAAAGGGAAAAACCTACAACCAAGATTTCACTACCCAGCAAGAATCTCATTCAGATTCGACAGAGAAATTAAAACCTTTACAGCCAAGCAAAAGTTGAGAGAATTCAGCACCTCCAAACCAGCTCTACAACAAATGCTAAAGGAACTTCTCTATGCAGGAAATCAAGAGAAGGATAAGACCTACAATAACAAACCCAAAACAATTAAGAAAATGGTGATAGGAACATACATATTGATAACTACCTTAAATGTAAATGGATTAAATGATCCAACCAGAAGACACAGACTGGCTGAATGGATTCAAAAACAAGACCCATATATATGCTGTCTACAAGAGACCCACTTCAGACCTAGGGACACATACAGACTGAAAGTGAGGGTATGGAAAAAGATATTCTATGCAAATGGAAATCAAAAGAAAGCTGGAGTAGCAATTCTCATATCAGACAAAATAGACTTTAAAATAAAGACTATTGCAAGATACAAAGAAGGACACTACATAATGATCAAGGGATCAATCCAAGAAGAAAATATAACAATTGTAAATATTTATGCACCCGACATAGGCGCACCTCAATACATACGGCAAATGCTAACAGCCACAAAAGGGGAAATTGACAGTTACACAAAATAGTAGGGGACTTTAACACCCCACTTAACCAAAGGACAGATCAACCAAAATGAAAATAAACACAAGCTTTAAATGACACATTAATCTACATGGACTTAATTGATATTTATAGCACATTCCATCCAAAAACAACAGAATACATATGATAATCTCAATAGATGCAGAAAAAGCTTTCAACAAAATTCACCACCTATTTATGATAAAAACCCTCCAGAATGTAGGCATAGAGGGAACTTTCCTCAATATAATAAAGGGTATATATGAGAAACCCACAGCCAACATCATTCTCAATGGTGAAAAACTGAAACCATTTCTACTAAGATCAGGAAGAAGACAAGGTTGCCCACTCTCACCACTGTTATTCAACATAGTTTTGGAAGTTTTAGTGACAGCAGTCAGAGAAGAAAAGAAATAAAAGTTATCCAAATCAGAAAAGAGGAAGTAAAACTGTCACTGTTTGCAGATGACATGATACCTTACATAGAGAATCCTAAAGATGCTACTAGAAAACTACTACAGCTAATCAATGAATTTGGTAAAGTAGCAGGATACAAAATTAATGCACAGAAATCTCCTGCATTCCTACACACTAATGATGAAAAATCTGAAAGAGAAATTAAGGAAATACTCCCATTTAGCAATGCAACAAAAAAGAATAAAATACCTAGGAATAAACCTACCTAAGGAGACAGAAGACCTGTATGCAGAAGAGTATAAGACATTGATGAAAGAAATTAAAGATGATACAAACAGATGGAGAGATATACCATGTTCTTGGTTTGGAAGAATCAACATTGTGAAAATGACTGTACTACCTAAAGCAATCTACAGATTCAGTTCAATCCCTGTCAAACTACCACTGGCATTTTTCACAGAACTAGAACAAAAAATTTCACAATTTGTATGGAAACACAAAAGACCCCGAATAGCCAAAGCAATCCTGAGAAAGAAAAATGGAGCTGGAGGAATCAGGCTCCTGGACTTCAGACTATACTACAAAGCTTCAGTAATCAAGACAGTATGGTACTGCCACAAAAACAGATATGTAGATCAGTGGTACAGGATAGAAAGCCCAGTGATAAACCCATGCACATATGGTCACCTTATCTTTGATAAAGGAGTCAAGAATGTACAATGGAGAAAAGACAGCCTCTTCAATAAGTGGTGCTGGGAAAACTAAACGGCTACATATAAAAAAATGAAATTAGAACACTCCCAAATACCATACATAAAAATAAACTCAAAATGGATTAAAGACCTAAATGTAAGGCCAGACACTATAAAACTCTTAGAGGAAAACATAGGCTGAACACTCTCTGACATAAATCACAGCAAGATCCTTTTTGACCCACTTCCTAGAAAAATGGAAATAAAAACAAAAATAAACAAATGGAACTTAATGAAACTTAAAAGCTTTTGCACAGCAAAGGAAACCATAAGCAAGATGAAAAGAGAACCCTCAGAATGGGAGAAAATATTTGCAAATGAAGCAACTGACAAAGGATTAAACTCCAAAATTTACAAGCATCTCATGCAGCTCAATATCAAAAAAACAACCCAATCCAAAAATGGGCAGAAGGCCTAAATAGACATTTCTCCAAAGAAGATATACAGATTGCCAACAAATACATGAAAGGATGCTCAACATCACTAATCATTAGAGAAATGCAAATCAAAACTACAATGAGATATCACCTCACACCGGTCAGAATGGCCATCATCAAAAAATCTACAAACAATAAATGCTGGAGAGGATGTGGAGAAAAGGGAACCCTCTTGTACTGTTGGTGGGAATGTAAATGGATACAGCCACTATGGAGAACAGTATGGAGGTTCCTTAAAAAACTAAAAATAGAACTACCATATGACCCAGCAATCCCACCACTGAGCATATACCCTGAGAAAACCATAATTCCAAAAGAGTCATATATCACAATGTTCATTGCAGCTCTATTTACAATAGCCAGGACATGGAAGCAACCTAAGTGTCCATTGACAAATGAATGGATAAAGAAGGTGTGGCAGATATATACAATGGAATATTACTCAGCCATAAAAGGAAATGAAACTGAGTTATTTGTAGTGAGGTGGCTGGACCTAGAGTCTGTCATACAGAGTGAATAAGTCAGAAAGAGAAGAACAAAATCGTATGCTAACGCATTTATTTGGAATCTTAAAAAAAAAAAAAGGGTCTGAAGAACCTAGCAGCAGGACAGGAAGAAAGACACAGATGTATAGAATAGACTTGAACACATGGTGAGGGGGAAGGGTAAGCTGGGATGTAGTGAGAGAGTGGCATTGACATATGTGCACTACCAAATGTAAAATAGATAGCTAGTGGGAAGCAGCTGCATAGCACAGGGAGATCAGCTGGGTTCTTTGTGTCTACCTAAAGGGGTGGGTTAGGGAGGTTGGGAGGGAGATGCAAGAGGGAGGAGATATGGGGATATATGTATATGTATAGCTGATTCACTTTGTTATAAAGCAGAAACTAACACACCATTGGAAAGCAATTATTCTCCAGTAAAGACGTTAAAAAAATTAAAATTAAGTTAAAAAAAAAACGCCAACCAAATAAGTTGGTTCACAGAATAATTATTAGAGAGAAATGCTACAAATTATAGAGCACATTATATTGTTGCTGTCGTGTAATATAATCTCTGTTATATTATTGGTTAATCATGGCAAGTACATTTAGTCACATTAGTTAGAGAGATGTTAATTACACAGCTGAAGTGCTAACATTTTCTGGTATTTAAACATTTTAAGTTACAAAGAAACTTCAAATTTGTTATTGTCTTTGAATACCTACTGTACATTATTACAGTATTTCTCTAAGTGTGTAGCAAGACGTTCGAATCAGTTGCACTGATGTTAAAATTGCACCGTCCTGGAGTTCGTGTTCCGAAGTGGGAGCCAGGAGGTAAGGAGAGTCCAGGAAGTGATACCCACCAGCGTTCCTGTCCTTCCCCAGTCAGTAGAAGTTGATCAGAGTCTGGACCAGAAATTCAGGCAGTGTTTCACTGGGGCCCCTGCTGCAGCAGGGGGAGCGAGAACAAAGCAGGTTCCCTTGCAGGCTGGCTCCCTGAGGTGGGGGAGAGCTGGTTCCTTAGATGGGCTAAGGGTAGGGGTAGATCCAGGGGTCGGGCCAGAGGGGTGGCCTAGGTGGTCTGCCCTACCCTCTGGTGGGGTGTGTGCAGGGGGCATGCGCAGTGCCCTGCTTTTGCTCCCAACCCCCTGTTTTTGCTCCCACCTCTTCAGAAGTGACAGTTGGGCTTTTTGGTCTTTTTGTATCTTTTTGTCCATAATTTGTCCCAACTGAGCATGCACCCAGGTATTTTTAGTCCCATAAGTTTCTTTGTATTTTGTTGCTTGAGGAGAGGTGTGTCCAGGTGCAAGCCCTGCAGCGAAGGGTCCCAGGTCCCAGCCAGTCTCAGTATCTCATTTTTGATGAGACTTATATCCCTTCCCCCCCACCCCTTCGTGTGATACTAATGGACACTAAAGTTTGGAAACTATAGATTTAGACACAACTCAGAGCTTTTATTAGCTTGAGAAAAAACAATTTGTTTTCCTCTTAAATCAAAAGGATAAATTTTGTAAATGGGGGGTAAAATGGTTTCAATTTTTATTTTAACTACAATTTTAGAAAAACACATGCTGGAAATGTAAAGAAGATAAAGAACAGATCTTAGTACCTTGTAGGAATCTAGATGGTCATTCCAATCAAAAATAATCTTGCTTTTTACTCCCATGCAAAGATGGAAAACACAGTGCTCAGAATGTAGCTGGAACATTGGCACCCCATATATATTTATAGAATAAAAGTCTCCATATCAATGCAGTGATTAATATTAATGCCATTGAGCTGAGTCATGCAGTTTTTAAATTATACTTGCCTATCCCCAATTTCTCATTTGAATCTAATAGAACTTCCTTATTTTGAAATTTTGGAGGTTGTCCATTTTTCATTGTGTGTGTTTCCCTACATTTGATTAAAGGTAATACAGATGAATATAGGTAACTTCCATAATATTAACAGTTGTCCCTTGTCTGATCAAATTGCTAGACATTGTACTTAAAAATTTATCTAAAAATTCTCAATTAATTCTCAGATAATAGAGAACCCCATTTTACAACCGTGGCCATTCGGGCTCCAAGTGTCTAAGGACCTTCCAAAAATACTTAGGTAGCTGGAGAGGAGGTGGAGGATGGAAGTGCCTAACACAAAGCCCCTGCTCTTAGCTACTAGGCAACACGCCTCTACCAGCTTTCATGATGAAACGAGGAAGAGGCTAGCCCAAAATAAGATGCCTACGTGGAAAGGTATCCCCTCCATGCCCTCCTGCCCGTTTGACAGTTCTGATGTCATTTCATTCATTTCTATATTCATTCAGCTGATGTTCTATCAGCAGGGGATACAGCAGTCAAGAAAAAATGTCTCTTTTTGCAGAGTCTACATTCTACAGGAAAAGACAGGAGAAATAGCGAAACAAGTAAATGTGTCATAAGACAAGAGGTGGTATGTGCTACAGAGAATGTAATGGAATAAAAAGTGGTGGTGAGAGGTGCTATTTGATACTCGTTGGTTAGGGAACCTTTTTTTAGTAATGAGGAAGTGAGTCACACATATCTACAGAGAAAGTGCTCTCTAGGTAGAGAGGGGACAGTACAGAGATGCAACACCTTGAGGAAAGAGTGTTCCAGAAACAGCAGGGAGGCTGGTTTGGCTGGAGCAGAGGTGGGAGTGGTGGACAAAGAGGCCAAAGATAGCAGAGGGAATCAGGACTTGAGGACGTCGTAGGCCCAAGTATGGACTGAGGTTTTCCTTGTGTGTGGGGTGGGAAGCTGAGAGCTTTTTAAACAGAAGAGCGGAAACCACTCTGACTTATCTTAGAGAAAGATCTTTCTGGATTGTGAATTAATCTGGAGAGTGGATTGGGTTTGCTAAGACTGGACATTAGGGCAGCTTATGTAATAGACCAGGTAAGACATGACTTCATCAAGTGGTTCGTCATAGGTGGTTTGACTAACGTGCCAAGAATTCATTTGGTGAAAAGTGCGAGGGCTCTGAGTGTATTTTGAAGGTTCAGATGACAGGACTAGGTTTGGGATGTAAGAGAAAAAGAGACAGATTAAGAGAAAAAGAGACAGATTAAGGAAAAGCATCAAGTTGTTGGCATGCGTAACTGAACAGCATTTACCGAGATGTGGAGCCTTGTGAGTTGGGGGTGGGGAGAGCTGGTCTATTTTAGACACGTTAAATTCAACGTCTGTATCCCCTAGATCTGAGGTCTGCAAACTCCTGTCCGCCAGGCAGATCTGCTGCACTCATTGTCTTTGTAGACCCACAAACTAAGGATGGTTTTCACATTTTTAAATAGTTGAAAAGTAACTATTAATAAATACTATTTTGTAATATGTGAAGTTTACATGAAATTCACATTTCACTGTCCATAAAGTTGGTAACATAGTCACACTTACTTGTCTATGGCTGTTCGCCTGCTACACCAGCAGAGTGGAGTAGTTGCAATAAAGACCACACAGCCCGCAAAGCTGAAAATATTTATCATCTGGTCTTTTACAGAAAAAGCTGCCCACCCGTGACCCTGATGGTCCACTCCTACAACATGCTAGCTCGAACTGTAGGAAAGTTGAGCGGCAGCTCCTGCATCATCCCCCATCAAGAAAGTCATGATTTTTGCTCACTTCTTTAAAGACCTTAGTCATGAAAAGACTGGGCATACCTGTGAGTTTTAATGGGAACATCAGTGCCTTCAACAAAAGTAGATTACTTATGGTGAATATAAACTTCTCTTAGGACAAGGAAATAATTCATATAAGGACCTTCTGAATTCCCCAAAGTGCATTATGTAAGGTCTGGCTTATTTGGCCCAGAGGACAGCTGTCCTGGCCAGGAAGGACCACTTTTTCACATAGTGTCTGACACAACTGCTGTGCTGTCCATCTCTTGAGATGACGTTGCATCACCAGAAGTGGATTTTCTACCATTTTGGGATTTGCTAAGCCCAAAGGAGAAGTTCTTTTTTATTGAATAGTAGTTTTTCCTCCCTCTAACTCCTAACCAGGGTAAATGAATTGAACCCCATTTATTTTTAGAAACCAATGCGATAATATTGGTATTATTAAAAAAAAAAAAAAAAAAAAAAAAAACTTCCACTGCCCCAAACTAAGTATAGTTGATAATTTGGAAGACTTCAAAATGGTCTTCATTTTCTGAGAGCTGAGTGTTCCAAGGACACAGGAATATGCTGCAAAGTCTCATTTCCTCTGAAGTTATTCCATGTTCTTTTTAGGTATTCACTAATTACACATATACAGAAGTGCTTTATATATATATATATATATGTGTGTGTGTGTGTGTGTGTGTGTTTATATATACACATACATACACACACATGAAAACTGAAAATACATTCAATATGTGAAAAGACACTTTCTTTAAAACCTTTTATATCTAGTGGAGCTATTTTTTCCCCTTTCTATAAAAAAGAGACATAGAGGAGGAGAAATGATCAAATCCCCAGCAGGATGGTAATACCTGCTGGGCTGCTCTGACAGTGGCAAGACTCCTATAAAGCCTCCTTAGTGTGTGAGATCTAGCCTTCATAAAAATGAGTCAGGCCTTGCTCTGTGACCGGTAAAGCCTTCCATTTTGTGAGTTACTTTTAACTTAAAAAAATATCAATTTCTGTGAATTTTGTGCTACTGAACCTGCTTCCTAGTACTTAATCGTGTAAGATCTTTTGAAAGGATATAATATACTCTTTGCTTTTTGAATATTTGATATGCTATATGAAAAATACACAATATGCATCAGCAAATCTTTTGATTCCATTTTCACCTTGGCAGTGTTACATGAGATTGGACAAAATTAAATGCGTATATGCACGCCAGTGGCTACAAGCTGTGAAGTACAAGGAAGGGACCTTGAAATCTCAATGATTTAGAGTGTAGGGTGATTTTGTCCTCATCATTATACATAAAGTATCGCTCACATCATTACTATCACCATACTCATCAGAAACATCAGCATTACTCTAGTATTTGTTAATCCACCATATGGACCTGAAACTTTGTTAGTTATCATGCAGATGAATACTTTTATCTTTCCTTATTTTAATGATTTTTTGGCTTTTAATTTTGATACAAGCAAAATACTATTAACATTTTATTGCTGATAATCCCACCGGTAACATCTGATAATTAGGTGGAGTTATGTCAGAAAAGCCAAGAGTTCCATTAGCTAAATAGAATGACCCATAAAAAGGCAATAAATTTTAGAGCCTGTCTATATGGATGATTGGATTGTTAATTTTACAGGTCACTTGCTAGAGCATGAATAGTATGTAACTGGTCTGTTCTACAGAGATAGATGATTATGAGAGTGGAAAAAAACCCCCATCACATCAACTGTAATAAATTCATATGATCACCTGCTACATGAGCCTTAGTTTTCTGTATTTTCCTAGCATTTCAGAAACTTTTGATCAATTATTTGACCTGTAATGAAATTTTCAAAATGCAGCAGAGATTCCAGTTTAGCAGTAATTTTCAAATTGCTCTGGGTGTATTTATCATGAACCTGGGAAGAGATTTTTCGGAAGGCAGGATGGAGTACAGTAGAGTCTTTTATAATAAAATGGTTCAAACAGTTGAAGCAGAGTTTCCTGCTGTGTGAGGGCTGGGCTTTCAGTTCATCTTGCTGTGGTTGGTTGCTGGTTATCTATTTGCATCTGCTGATGGTCCGGGAGCTTCTTCAGAAAAATCACATGTTCCATTCACAGCTGTAGTTTACATATGACAGGTTTACAGAGGAAGAGGGGGGAGGTCATCATGGTCAAAGAAGCAAGGAGACCCAGCATATAGGGACTGGCTGTAGCAAAGAGGAGAAGCAAGTCAATGCAATAAACTAGGTGAATCAATAAGACAATCATTTTAGGAGAATGCTGTTTATAGCACTCGAGGAAATATGAATTGGCTTGGGGAGGGTGTAGTGTGGATGTGTGGCCCGAGAAAGTCTGGAATAATTCCAAGACATAAAACATCAAACGCTATTGCATCTCAGGGCTCAAGCTACCCTACTGTGCACGCATGGAGAGAGAGCTTTCTCCTCTCTCGGCCGAGCTGTCCCGTCACTGTGCATTTTGTAAGCCTCACTGGTTGGGGACTGTCAGTTTCGGGCCTCAGGGAGGTCCGTGGTCTGAGGGGATCCTGGAACAAAGAAGCCGGGGACGTGGTGGGGGCAGGCGAGACACCCTCCGAAAGCACTAGGACTGTTTAGAGATGAGGAAGACTTTGTGTCCTGCTTGAGCAAATGGGAGACAGAGAGCTGAGAATCCAGGTATTTGCTTTATGGTGATCTAATTTCTTACCTGAATACTGGGGGACCTATTTGGTGGCAAACCCAAGACTGCCAGAATCGATGACCCATTCCCTAAATCTTAGCTAGAGAGGCTTTGGCACAAATCTTGTCATTGATGTTCATAAAGATGAAGTCATATCATTTCAAACTGATCCATCTGTAAAATTGCTTAATCTTTACAATTTAGTAGGAAAATTTATAACACCTGGAATATTAGAATGTTTTCCTCTTTTATTTTTTATTTACTTATTCTTTAAAATTTATTTTATTTGTATTTATTTTATCTTTGGCTGCGTTGGGTCTTTGTTGCCACGCGTGGGCTTTTCTCTAGTTGCAGTGAGCGGGGGCTACTCTTCCTTGCGGTGCACGGGCTTCTCATCGCGGTGGCTTCTCTCGTTGCGGAGCATGGGTCTAGGCACATGGGCTTCAGTAGTTGTGGCACGTGGGCTCCAGTAGTTGTGGTGCACAGGCTCAATAGTTGTGGCTCACGGGCTCTAGAGCACAGGCTCAGTAGTTACGGCACATGGGCTTTGTTGCTTTGCGGCATGTGGGATCTTCCTGGACCAGGGATCGAACCCGTGTCCCCTGCATTGGCAGGCAGATTCTTAACCACTACGCCACCAGGGAAGCCCTCCTCTTTTATTGGTAACTGAATTTAAAAGGCAACTTTCTTTTTTTAAATTTTATTTATTTATTTAAATAGAATTTTTTAAAAATTAAAGTATAGTTGATTTACAATGTGCTAATTTCTGCTGTACAGCAAAGTGATTCAGTTATACATATATATATTCTTTTCCATTATTGGTTTATCACATGATATTGAATATAGTTTCCTGTGCTCTACAGTAGGACCTTGTTGTTTATCCATTCTGTATATACTAGTCTTCGTCTGCTAATCCCAGACTCCCAATCCATCTCTCCCCCACACCCCTCCCCCTTGGCAACCACAAGTCTATTCTCTTTATCTGTGAGTCTGTTACTGTTTCGTAGATAGGTTCATTTGTGTCATAGTTTAGATTCCACATATAAGTGATATCATATGGTGTTTGTCTTTCTCTGTCTGACTGACTTAATACGATAATCTCCAGGTCCATCCATGTTGCTGCAAATGGCATTTATAAAAGGCAACTTTCTGATGGAAATATGGAGGAACCTAAAAGATTATTCTTACTATTTAATTTCAAATGTTCTCTAAGAATCATTCACAAAGTCTCTGTTTTTAAAAATTGGGACATATGTCAGATGAATTATGCATTTGAAAAAGCAAGTGAAAGACGGGGAAGAGGAATTTCAGTTGGAAAGTTATTTGTTGACTTGCTTATGTTCAATAATTTTCTGGCCTTGATTATAAATGCCAGGCTTTCTTCCCTGAACCTCCTACATTATTCCAAAAGTTCTTTGTTAATTAATGTCAAATTCTGTGTTAAAAGGAACAGAACTAAACATGTTTCTTTTAACTGAAAAATGACAGATTGCAATTATAAAGTACAGTTTCAGACTTTATTTATCATTTTATATAACAAGCTTTAATAATTTAATAATTTTTAATTCTCTATATGTTTATATATGTATATGTGTATTTGTATATATATACATACATACATATACACATATATTAACAATTTATTGGGATGAATTACTTTTTTTCTGAAACTATTGAAAAGTTTCTAGTTGATAATAAACACTAAAAATAAAACAAAAAACTGCATACAACAGAAATGAAAAGAGCAACTTCAGAAAATATAATTGCCTTATCTATAGGGATTTAATAAGATTATGCTGAATATATCCTGAAAAATAACTAAGACAGGAACTCAGGAATGATTTAACAAGCAAGAAAAAAAATTAGAAAGATAACCAACCTTTTGAAAATCATATTGTAAAATGCATCTACTTTAAATACAATTTTTTAAAAAGTCAAAGCAATAATGTTTCCTTTTTATTAGGCAGGAAATGAAAATCAGAAAGATGATAACATATTTGATGCATTAAAACATCTACCTGTAAGACAGATTTTAGCAACGAGAGGCATCAGAGACATGTAGGTGATAGAAAAACAAGTGAGAAAATCTTTAAGTGGACAAACTAGGTACAAATCTGAGACTTCTGTTGGGATCTCATCATTGCCTTCCAGCTTTGAAAATTGAGTCCTAGAAGAACACAGTATGCTGGGACTCAGTTCAGTCGGTGACGGGTCAGTGGTTTACCCAGGTGTCAGTCACTTTCAGGGAAGTAAGGGTTTCAGTGTCTCCCTCAACTTTGGTCCATGATCACTGTGTTTAGAGAATCAGAAGTACTCCTGACTGAGTAACCTAATGAGGTTGCAGCATCCACATAACTGAAATCTGCTGGCTCACACTGGCCAGCCTTTCATCTGCAGTCTACTCTGGGTATAGACATTTGCTTTAATTTTCCTGTGTTTTATTTCCTATGTACAAACATTTGAGAGTGCTAGTAAATCTGGTTTAATTAAGTGTCATCCATGAACCCAAATAAATGATGTGGTTTACAGTATTAAAGAGGCAACTTTTCTAGCCCTTAGGTGATAGGACGATAAGAACAGTAACAGCAGCACTTACCGTGGGCCTGGCGTCTGTGATGGGAACCTGACAATCACTAATGTATCAGGTCCTCGTGGAACCTAGAGACAGAGGAGGTAGGGACTTGCCTGATATCCCATGGCCAGTGAAGAATGGAGACAGGCTTTGCTCCACGGCAGCGTGGATCCAAAGTCTATGCCTTGGTCCCTCCATCTGATCATCTCTCACATCTATATCCACCCGTGCAGTGACCTGTGAACACATGGCAGGAACGCAAAAACAGCTGTCCATTTCATGCATATAAATATTTCATGTATTATTTGTTACATCACTTAAGAAAAAACCAAAATGTCCTACCGCAAGGGAACGATACATTCTGCACATAACCCGCAGCCATCTAGTAATAAACATACGCTCCTTCATTTTTCACTTTCTTTCAGTCTTTCTCTTTTTCCAATCGATTTTAGAGAAGGGACCATGTGTAATATTGACCATTCCAACTACCCTGTAGTCCGGCTTTGTGAACACCTCGCAGCTCCATGAATACTGCACTGCTGATGTCTTGGTGACTGGACCCTAAATCTTTAGAGAACCAGTCTTGCCTGTTTAACTGCAGGTGCTCCACACGTAATAAATACACCTTTCGGACAACCGTGTTTTCCGTAGATCCTGGCTCTTAGGGACATTTCAGATAATTCTGCCTTGCACTTTATTTCCCAGTATGTTACTTAATGGGGCCACTGTTCTGTATCTTGTTTATGGCACTCATTCACTGTCAGCCAGTGGTCCTCGGTGCAGATCTAAGCACTTCCTCGGAGATGACTATGCTGGTCCTTTAGGGTGTGTTTGTTTCTAGCTATTTGTCAGAAGGGCCCCTCCCATTTGCTGCCACCTTTTTCACCCTCACCTGCCGTGACCACATCCCCGTCCTCCCAAGATGCTCAGTGCTGCCTTTTGCCGGTGGCTGTTCCTTGGTTTATCGTTTCACCGTCAGGGATGCTCTCATTTTCTGACCCCTCATGAGCTCACCTCCGAGTACACATCCCCTCTCAGGCTGCTCACCCTGAGCCGCTTTCATGCCTCCCACTTCAAAGGGGTATCTTGTCAAGTCCCCTTGCCCTGAGCTTTCCTTGGTGTTTTATTCTTTCCGAACCTCCCCTTTCTCTAAGGGCACCTCCTCTCCACATCTCTTCACTTGCTTCTTCCCTACTTACAGGTAGGACTAACAGACTTCCGGGGAAAAAATGAAAATAATAAAGTGATTGAAGTTTTCTTTTTTTATTAAAAAAAATAGGTACAAGCACATTTTTCAGCCTGAGCTCCAAGAAGTTAGCAAATAGAACAAAACTGAGCAAAGTGTAAAGAACTCTTACAAGCAGCCAAGCTTCATTAACTTTTGAAAGGAAAGATTCACGGTTTCACATTTGGGTTTCTATTTCTAGTAAAGAAGTGAATTAGCATTCCTATAGCCAACTTTCCAATTTTCTTTGGGATTCAATGTAGTCTAACTTTATATTTATAACACTGCATGAAAATTCAGGGTAAATTATGTGACTTTAAAACTGTCAAAAACTACTGCTGTCTGTCTCCTCGTGTCTCTAAAGGAATGATTTGGCAAGGCTGGAAGGTAAACTAGAGGGGCTAAAATTTAGGAAAACGAATATTTATTCCTCAGTGATGAAATGTAATCACACTACATTTTAGTGTTTCAGAAAGGGGGAGGAGTTTGAGGACGATGAAAACGATGTCCACAGGACTTTTCTTGATAGCAGCATAAAACAAACAGAAAGAAACAAACTTTTCTGTCCTTCAGATCACCTGCTGGATTCTGCCATGAAATAGGCACAATTTATATGCAGTTATATGTAGCCAGCGGAGCTGAATGCTAGGTATAGTTATGGCCATTCTGCAGTGCTGTTTCACTGAACACTAATTTGAAAAATATTGAATAGGTCCTAGGTGCTCCAGATATTCTAGGCTCTGCAGTGGGTACTGGGCATACAGTAGAGTGTGATGGTTAGGAGAAGGGGCACTGGAGTAAAAATATCAAGTTGCAAGTCCTCTGTCATTTATTTAAGCTCTGTGACCTTGAACAATTTGCCTCACCTCTCTGAGCTTCAGGCAGAAAATGAAAATAATGTCTCAGTCTTTTCTTTGGACAGTCTCTTCTGTCTCAGAGTAACGGGAGCCTACCTTTCCCCTGTGCACGCTTCTGGCCCCCTGGAGCCCTCTCAAGCAGACAGACGACTAGAGCACCCATCGCCTTGCTTGTTCCACTCATCCAGACCGCTCGCCTTCATTTCTTGAAGCTGCTGCTCCTGACCCACTGTCCCTCTCATGTCACCACACACCTTAAAGTTGGTGATTTCAATAGCTACGTAGATGGTACTTTCAGTGCTCTGGCTTTAGTTTCTGGATAAATCTTATTTCCTCTCTGGCCTCATCATTCATTTCTGTAATCATACCCTAACCTGCACTGCCTACAATAGTATCAAATTAACCACATATGACTATTAAAATTTTTAAAATTAGGACTTCAGTCCCTCAATTGCACTGGCCATATTTCAAGTGCTTGAGAGGCACATGTGGCTAGTTGGCCACCATATTGGACAGCTCAGAACACCTCCATCTTTGCAGAAAGTTCTACTGGATAGTGCTGACTCCTAGACTCCTTCAATATCTGTAACTGGAATTCCTCCATAATCTCGGTTTGATACCCTCCACTTTCCGACCCTTACTTTCTACATCTCCAGCTCAGTGCCTCTAGTTGGCTGACTCAGTCTTGGACACCTCCTGGAGATACGGTTGATCAATCCCAACCTTTATTCATACTCTTAATCTTTTTCATGCTCTTACTAGTCTATTAAAACAGCTTGAATGCTGTGTTCAAATTCCATAAACCCTATCCTGATTCCCCCCTCAGCTCCCTGGCCCCTCCCTCATTTCTTTAGATTCTTCTGGCTAAAATACAATCTTGGTTAATCAAACTACCTGCCCTGTTGTCTAAACTGCAGAAGTTGTAAGCAGCTGAAGGATATTCCATCATGCTGCTTGGCCTAATTCTGCACCCATGACCTCTAACTTCAAGAGATAAATAGAACTGTTTTTGAGGTTGGATAATATCATCTATTGATTGGTCTTCTACTTCACCTCCCCCTTCTCCTGTATTCTATTCTTCAAACTGTTGTTAGCTCATTCAATAAAATTTCACTGAAATATTATACTTTTCTATTCTCAAATTTCCATTTGATTCTTTTGAAGGTTTTCTATTTCTCTATGGAGATTTATCATCTGTTCATTCTTTGTCTATATCTTCCCTCAGGTCCTTGGTTTATTTGTAATTGCTCTTTTAACATCCTTGTCTACTAATTTCAACATCTGAGTCATCTCAGAGTCCGTTTTAATTATGTGTTTTTTTCTTCCCTTGAAAATACATTGAGTTTTCTGGGTTTTTTTTTTTTTTTTTTGCATGCTAAGTAGTTGTAACTCTGTGCTGGATACTGTGAATTATATGTTGTAGGGAATCTAGATTACCTTCTCTTCATTTATAGGTTTTTGATTTTCGTTTTGGATGGCAGTAGAATTCCTTGAAGACTTTTTGAACCTGACAGACTTGGCTTTGTTTTTTGTTGGTTCTGCTCTCTGTTGATTTTATCCCATTTTACCTTCTCAATTTCAGTAAGACTGGTATTTTTTTTGGCTCTACCTCCAATAAAGGAAACCAGGGCAATGTAGAACTCACCTCATGTGTTTCCCTTCTCTTAAGAATCATGGTACTTTGAAGCTCTCTAGCCAATGCCTGTTGTAGATTTGTACAGTTCATGTTATATTTTCTCCAGTGTTATAATTGTTTAGAACAGTGGGCCAAGTCCAGTATCAGTAATTTTGTCATGGATGAAAGTAGAATTCTATCCCACTGTGTTTCCCATTTCAAAATGCTTTATTTTGCAAAAAACATACATACAGATGTAAACATAAAATGTAATGTACAACTTACTGTTTAATAGAAAAGAAACCACTGAGGAAACTTCTACGTAGATCAAGAAATAGAACATTTTCACTACTGCAGAAATGTGTCCCCAAACTTGACATTCACAGTCTAAACCCCATTGTTCTTCCGTAAGTGTAATCACTCCTTTTATTTTCTTTATCTTTTTACTGTCTGAGTGGACATTGCTAAAGACTGAGATTTAGTTTTACCTGTTTTTTTGCATTGTATAAATGGAATAATACACACAGTAAATGTGCTCTTATGACTGGCTTTCTTTCCTGGACATTATGCGTAAGGAGATTTATCCAAGTCGCTGGATGTAAGTATAATTCATTCATGTTTATTCATTTCTCTCTTTAATTCACTCCAATCAGTCTTTTCCCATGCCATTTCACCTAAACTGTTCTTGTCAAGGTTGTCTATGCCCTTCATCAAGGTTGGACCATTTCTTGTCTCAATTTCAAGCACTAGACACTCTACACTTCCTCCCTCCTGCTTGTCTCCTCCACCTCCAGCTTATTCATCCCACTCATAGACGGGTCCATAGGCAACTAAGAGAGCATGTGTGCAGATCATTAAGTTTTGTGGAAACCATGGAATAGATATGTATGTATACATACAAGGTAGTGAACGTATCTACTATAGACATTCTGAGATATGCAGGAGTCTTCCATTTAACCACTGGAAAGCCATATCAAAAAAATAAGGTTTAGTTGTTGTCTGTAAAATGGATTCTGGGGTGAAAAGGATGTAAAAAGAATCTGTCTCTCCTTTGCAAAAGTTACTCAGAAAGGCTATCTCTGGTCATTGGCTCAGCAAAATTTCAGTTTACAGATGAAATGGTGAAAGACTTCAGGGATGAAGGTATTTTTAAACGTGTTCACAATTCTGGAACTTCTTATATCTTTTATTTTAGTAGAAAATTGATCATCTGGGAAAGGCATTAAATAAAATTATTACTTTTATTGCTAAGAGAGACCTACTTCTTTAATTTCCTCGAATGTTAAACTGTCTTTGAAGTCTTATATGCTAAAGCATATTTTTTGAATTATCCAAAAGGGTCCTGTTCTTATTCTCATTTTAGTTATTAGTCTGGAAATTGCCACCATTCTGGGATCTCTTAGTGGCAAGTGAGTGAAGACACCATAAAGTCAGATGGTTTTACATTAGGCTTGGGATTGGTGCCCAGAATTACCACTTCGATGCCAGAACTACATTCTAAGTCTTGCAGCTACTCTTATCTCTGAATATTCGGTAAAATGACCACTTTTTCTTAAGTTACCTAGATAAAGTTTCTTCTCTAAAAAGTACCTTGACTACATTAATTATCCTGGTCACTGTATAAAATTCTTTGTTTTGTTCGATGAATTGAGAAGAGACTTTTCCTACTTACGGCACTTTTGCCATGTGCCATTATATACTCCTGAATGTATATCAAAATTTTTAAAAATCACTAGAATTTCCTCTCTCCTCTGATGCCATTAACTAAGATTAGTATGTTTTCAAAGGCTGACAAAGGCTGTAAATGTGAGAAGACAGTGACTCCACATCACTGGGGTACGTGAAAAGGTCCTGGGATGGCTATGCTTGTGTGGCATGAAATGCATTGTGAAATCATGTGTTCCCACCTCATGTTGGCACTCAGTGCCCTCTGGAGAATATAATGGTCCAGTTCTATTAACATATCAGAGTGTGCTTTACAATCGTTGAGCAGCCAAAAAGCTGGAGAGAGACGGTGTGTTTCCATTGCACATTTCACATGACTCTATTTTTATCAGCTCAAACTGACTTAAAGGAATGACAATCCAGCATCCATCACAGGGAGGTCTTACGCATTACTGATTAACGCAGGCAGTGCACAAGAAGGCAGACTTTGAACAACCTGTCAGTCTAAGAAATGCTGGTGAAAAGGCAGTTTGTTCCTTCAGAATAAACTGATAGTCCAAGGACAGAAAAAAATGTTATACAACTATAAAGGGCGATCAAAGCCTGAATGATGCAGTGGTAAATGGGACTGTTTCCTTAATTTTTCTTTCAGATTTTTCATCATTAGTGTATAGGAATGCAAGAGATTTCTGTGCATTAATTTTGTATCCTGCTGCTTTACCAAATTCATTGATTAGCTCTAGTAGTTTTCTGGTAGCATCTTTAGGATTCTCTATGTATAATATCATGTCATTTGCAAACAGTGACAGCTTTACTTCTTCTTTTCCGATTTGGGTTCCCTTTTCTTCTCTGATTGCTGTGGCTAAAACTTCCAAAACTATGTTGAATAACAGTGGTGAGAGTGGACAACCTTGTCTTGCTCCTGATCTTAGTGGAAATGGTTTCAGTGTTTCACCATTGAGAACGATGTTGGCTGTGGATTTGTCATATATGGCCTTTATTATGTTGAGGAAAGTTCCCTCTATGCCTACTTTCTGGAGGGTTTTATCATAAATGGGTGTTGAATTTTGTCAAAAGCTTTCTCTGCATCTATTGAGATGATCATATGGTTTTTCTTCTTCAATTTGTTAATATGGTTTATCACATCAATTGATTTGTGTATATTGAAGAAGCCTTGCATTCCTGGGATAAAACCCACTTGATCATGGTGTATGATCCTTTTAATGTGCTGTTGGATTCTGTTTGCTAGTATTTTGTTGAGGATTTTTGCATCTATGTTCATCAGTGATATTGGCCGGTAGTTTTCTTTCTTTGTAACATCTTTGTCTGGGTTTGGTATCAGGATGATGATGGCCTCGTAGAATGAGTTTGGGAGTGTTCCTCCCTCTGCTATATTTTGGAAGAGTTTGAGAAGGATAGGTGTTAGCTCTTCTCTAAATGTTTGATAGAATTCGCCTGTGAAGCCATCTGGTCCTGGGCTTTTTTGTTGGAAGATTTTTAATCACAGTATTAATTTGAGTGCTTGTGATTGGTCTGTTTAAATTTTCTATTTCTTTCTGGTTCAGTCTCGGAAGGTTGTGCTTCTCAAAGAATTTGTCCATTTCTTCCAGGTTGTCCATTTTATTATCATAGATTTGCTTGCAGTAATCTCTCATGATCTTTTGTATTTCTGCAGTGTCAGTTGTTACTTCTCCTTTTTCATTTCTAATTCTATTAATTTGAGTTTTCTCCCTTTTTATTCTTGATGAGTCTGGCTAATGGTTTATCAATTTTGTTTATCTTCTTAAACAACCAGCTTTTAGTTTTATTGATCTTTGCTATTGTTTCCTTCATTTCCTTTTCATTTCTTTCTTTCCTTTTTTTTTTTTTTTTTTGTTGGGGGCAATCTCTTAGCTGCCCTCTGGTTCTTTGTTTCTTATTTGGGCAATAATTCAATGTCATTTATTTCTGATCTGATCTTTATGACTTCTTTCCTTCTGCTAACTTTGGGTTTTTTTTGTTCTTCTTTCTCTACTTGCTTTAGGTGTAAGGTTAGGTTGTTTATTTGAGATGTTTCTAGTTTCTTGAGGTAGGGTTGTATTGCTATAAACTTAAGACACTGATGACAGAAATTAAAGATGATACACATAGATGGAGAGGTATACCATGTTCTTGTATTGCAAGAATCAAAATTGTGAAAATGACTATATTACCCAAAGCAATCTACAGATTCAGTGCAATCCCTATCAAACTACCAATTGCATTTTTCACAGAACTAGAACAAAAAATTTCACAATTTGTATGGAAACACAAAAGACCCCAAATAGCCAGAGCAATCTTGAGAAAGAAAAATGGAGCTGGAGGAATCAGGCTCCCTGACTTCAGACTATACTACAAAGCTACAGTAATCAAGACAGTATGGTACTGGCACAAAAACAGAAATATACATCAATGGAACAGGATAGAAAGCCCAGAGATAAACCTATGCACATATGGTCACCTTATTTTTGATAAGGGAGGTAAGAATATAATGGAGAAAAGACAGCCTCTTCAATAAGTGGTGCTGGGAAAACTGGACAGCTACATGTAAAAGAATGAAATTAGAACACTCCCTAACACCATACACAAAAATAAACTCAAAATGGATTTAAGACCTAAATGTAAGGACAAACACTATAAAACTCTTAGAGGAAAACATAGGCAGAACACTCTATGACGTACATCACAGCAAGATCCTTTTTGACCCACCTCCTAGAGAAATGGAAATAAAAACAAAAATAAACAAATGGGACCTAATGAAACTTAAAAGCTTTTGCACAGCAAAGGAAACCATAATCAACATGAAAAGACAACCCTCAGAATGGGAGAAAATATTTGCAAATGAAGCAACTGACAAAGGATTAATCTCCAAAATTCACAAGCAGCTCATGCACCTCCATATCAAAACATCAAACAACCCTATCCAAAATTGGGCAGAAGACCTAAATAGACATTTCTCCAAAGAAAATATACAGATTGCCAACAAACACATGAAAGGATGCTCAACATCACTAATCATTAGAGAAATGCAAATCAAAACTACAATGAGGTATCACCTCCCGCCTGTCAGAATAGCCATCGTCAAAAAATCTACAAAGATGCTGGAGAGGATGTGGAGAAAAGGGAACGCTCTTGCACTGTTGGTGGGAATGTAAATTGATACAGCCACTATGGAGAATAGTATGAAGGTTTTTTAGAAAAGTAAAAACAGAACTACCACATGACCCAGCAATCCCACTACTGGGCATATACCCTGAGAAAACCATAATTCAAAAAGAGTCATGTACCACAGTGTTCATTGCAGCTCTATTTACAATAGCCAGGACATGGAAGCAACCTAAGTGTCCATTGAGAGACGAATGGATAAAGAAGATGTGGTACATATATACAATGGAATATTACTGAGCTATAAAAAGAAATGCAATTGAGTTATTTGTAGTGAGGTGGATGGACCTAGAGTATGTCACACAGAGTGAAGTAAGTCAGAAAGAGAAAAACAAATACCGTATGCTAACACATATATATGGAATCTGAAAAAAAAAAAAAAGTAGTTCTGAAGAACGTAGGGGCAGGACAGGAATAAAGATGCAGACGTAAATGATGGACTTGAGGACACGGTGGGGGGGAAGGGTAAGCTGGGGAGGAAGTGAGAGAGTATCATTGACATATATACACTACCAAATGTAAAATAGATAGCTAGTGGGAAGCAGCCGCATAGCACAGGGAGATCAGCTCGGTGCTTTGTGACCACCTAGAGGGGTGGGATAGGGAGGGTGGGAGGGAGACGCAAGAGGGAGGAGATATGGGGATATATGTATATGTATAGTTGATTCACTTTGTTATACAACAGAAACTAACACAACATTGTAAAGCAATTATACTCCAATAAGGATGTTAAAAAAATAAATAAAAATTTTTTAAAAAGGGATGAACTATTGATAGACACAACAAATTGAGTGAACTTACGCTGAGTGAAGAAAACCAATCTCAGAAAAGGTACAAAATGCATAATTCCATTTATGTAACTACTGTAAAATAACATAATTATAAGCATGGAGAAACAGAATAGTGTGGCCAGAGGCTAGGGGTGGAGATGGAGGGGACAGGAGAGTAGTGGCTGTAAAGGGGTCAGACAAGGGAGTTTTGTAGTGATGATTCAATTGAGTTTCTTGATTGCTGTGTGGGTTTTGCAAGGCTACACATGTGATAAAACTGTGTAGAGCTATAAACACACACACACAAATGGTACATGTATAACTCATGAAATCTCAATAAGGTTTATGAATTGTGCCAATATCAGTATTTTGATTTTGCTATTGAACTATAGTTGTAGAAAATGTTAACACTGGGTGAGGCTGAGGGAAGGGTAAGCAGGACTTCCTTGTACATTTGTTTGCAACTTCCTATGAACCTACAACTATTTCAAAATATAAAGAAAAAAAGATAATTAAAAAAAAAAAACCTCTGCCTTCAAAGCTCCCTGATGCCAGCTTTGCGTAGTAGTGATTCTGTGTGTACATGCATGCATACATGTGTGTTCACCAGTAATTGTGATAATTCTGTGGACTTAAAGTAGTCTTTGCTGAGAAATATGACTATCATGCATATGAAGGGTGGGGTGACTGAGCAGATAAACTCATCCATTTCCTAGTTTTCACATAGCTTTACAATGGGGTATTTTCTTCTAAAGGGTTTAATAGGGTTGAAGGTCAAAAAATTTCAAAAGTATGAGAGTGACAGATGATTATCTGCCTGAAATCTTCTCGCTGCTTCTTCATCAGTTAAGGAATCCTAATTTCATTCCCAGTGGTGATGTTCCCATCCTGCATCTAGGTGTGGCCCTGTGATTTTTAATCAATAAGACATAGGTAGATTTAACCATTGTGAAGTTCTGTGTCAGAATCTAGGCATACTCTTCAAAGTGAGATGGCTTATTCTGAAAGTGCCTCCTTTAGAATCTGATCCCCTTCACTTTTCTTACTGCCTGCAGTGTGGATGTGATGTCTGGTGCTCCAGTAGCCATTATGAAGACATGCTTCAGCATAAGAATGGAAGCCATGTGTGGAGAGAACAGAGGAGACGTGTGGGGAGAGCCTGGGTCCTGGTGAGTGTCTTGGTCCTGGGCCTGCTCAGGATGCTCAGTCAATCTCTGTACTTTTTATTTATTTTTTTTAACGTGAAGGAATAAACATAAGCCACTGATTTGGGGATGGGGGGGTGGTTTCCTCTTTTAAGCAGTGAAATCTAATCCCAAAATATATATCTTGAATAGGGAAAGACTTAATGATAAATGCAGGGAAGACTTTGGTCAGAGGGGGGAGATAGGACATTTATATATTTGTATGGCAATCCTGACACTCCTTTCAGTATTAGGACAGACTTCAGTAGTCTTCAGAGTTTTTCAAGTGATGATTAGAAAAGTATGTATTCTTATACAAGATTGCCTGACTGTTGAGAGGTTTTTGCTTTTGGTTAGCTGTGTGTGTTTGTGTGTGTGTGCACAGGGGGCAGGGAGGGGACATAGATTTGAGCTATTCTTACTCTCCGAGAGATGTACTATGGCAGATTATCAAACTATTTTTTTTGAAATACTTTATCATAAAATTAAAAACCTGCACTATTTTTCCTAAGGTCAGTTAAGAAACTACAGCGGAATGTGCAGGATTTACATACTGGCTTGCTCTTAGTTAGATATGTTCACGAGTCGTTCCTCTCTCAGTTGAAATAGATGCTGAGTCCCAAAATAAAATTGAATTGCAGACTTTTGTCTCACTATTAATTCTTCATTCTGCTCTTGACTCAGGTGGGTGTATGTGCACATGCTGAGGTTTGTATGACTTATCTATAACTGCTTTTGTCATGGGTGCTGCTTCTGCCTTTAATATATGTATTACATATGTGTGTGTATATACATGTGTGCGTGTATGTACTTATG
The DNA here is from genome assembly GCF_009873245.2 of Balaenoptera musculus. Classification (NCBI taxonomy): domain Eukaryota; kingdom Metazoa; phylum Chordata; class Mammalia; order Artiodactyla; family Balaenopteridae; genus Balaenoptera; species Balaenoptera musculus. The sequence continues at coordinate 3,407,718 of NC_045790.1, forward strand.
TTATGGCATATGTATATACGTACATGCATACATGGGGATGCTTCAAACATGACCAGATTGTATTTACATGTATATGTAAATCCCCCATATACAGTTGCATATTTCTACCTCTCCAGACATTTTCTCTTTTCTTATCAATGCTCACCTTTACCTTAATGGTGCTGAGGTTTTCTCTCACAGTAAGCTTACCTTCCTGGTATCAGCTGATAACTAAGGAGAAGGAAGACAGGATATTTAACTTTCCCAGGGCTTCCTACCGCTTTCTCTGTTCTGTAGCACTTACTGTGATCTCACATGCTCTGTGTTTTATGGATTTCTCTTTTCTATTGCCTGCTTCTCTCACTAGACTATAAATCCTGTGGAGGAGCCAAGATTTCTTCTTCTGTTCACTGGTGTATTCTTAGCACCTAGGATAATACCTGGTGCCTTGTAAGCATTAAGTAATATTCGTTGAATGAATGGATTAGTTCTAGTCACTGGTAAAAAGAGTTACTAATGGAAAAGTCCTTTTAAAGAAATACCATTTTAGAGTTCAGTTCTATGGGCTGTTCAAATTTCCCATCGTAGCAGAGGCATCAGATAATAACATTTTAGAAGGAGGCCTCTTCCTCAGGGTAGATTCTTTTGGATGTCCTTTACTTTTACTATTTCCCATGTCATTTGCGAGGGGACTATTATGTGCTTAAAAATGTAAACTTCCAAATTATTTGGGGAATAATAAAGTGTAAAGGATGTCTGAAAGAAACTGCCATCAGAAAGAGGCCACTTCTAAAATGATACTATCTTTGACTATTTGAGGTGGAAGACACCTCGGCAGGAAATGATGACGATTTTACTGATAGGAAGCTGAGTGGCCCAAGGTAACTCCGAGCCTAGCTTTCCTACAGGCACAAACGGGAAGCCAGCCAGCATCACTGGAGCCCGAGACATGATTGTGTTCTCACACTCAAGAATACTACGACCTTGAGCAAATTACATAACACGACTTAGCCTCAATGATGATGATTATACACATTATGGGGCAGATGTGAATAAAACATGAGAACGTTTAACAGCATTTGCTGTTATTCATCCCTCATGCTATTTCCATTACACATTTCTGAGTGTTAGTTGGTATTTTCTCAGGTGAAATTAGGTGACTTTGTTGGGAGGATTTGGCAGACATTTTGGCCCATTATGCATTGCTATCTGAAAAAGAATAAACCATTTCAAAATATTACTTGTTAGCTTTTCTATGCTTTAATTTTGGCTAATTGTAAACACACAAAATGGAATACCGTTCATTTTGATAATTAGCATTGCATATTCCTTTAGAACCATTTAGTATTTAACTGTACTACTGATGTATGGGGTCTTTTCACTATTTTGAAATGAGAAGGCTCTGTCTGGGACATAGTTCCACCCTGATAATGGATACGAGTTACTTAAGCTATAGGACATAAGGACAAAGGCTGCATTCAATGTCTTTGCCCATAGAAATTTATCTTCTGAGTTCTTACATTTTACAAATCCACAAAGTGTCTTGAGGTTAAGAATTCACTTTATTTCGATGTACTTTGCCTTGGAGCCAAAGCTGTGAATGAATATTTTTGAGCCCTTATGGACAGATTCTGCCACGTGCTAAGAACGCAGAGATGGGGGGCGTAGTGTCTGCGCTCTCTGAGCTCAGAGCTTATTCACGTGCCTGAGACATTGCAGGGCACGTGATGGGTCTTCTGACAGAGAGGTGACAGGAGCATGCAGCTGGACCCCTCACAGAGCAGCCATTCTCTATGTCTACATCTCTATTCCTGCCCTGCAAATAGGTTCATCTGTACCATTTTTCTAGATTGCACATATATGTGTTAATATACAATATTTGTTTTTCTCTTTCTGACCTACTTCACTCTGTAGGATAGACTTTAGGTCCATCCACATCTTTATAAATGACCCAACTTCATTCCTTTTTATGGCTGAGTAATATTCCATTGTATATATGTACCACATCTTCTTTATCCATTCATCTGTTGCTGGACATTTAGGTTGTTTCCATGTCCTGGCTATTGTAAATAGTGCTGCAAATGAACATTGGGGTACATGTGTCATTTTGAATTATGGTTTTCTCAAGGTATATGCCCAGTAGTGGGATTGCTGTATCATATGGTAGTTCTATTTTTAGTTCTTTAAGGAACCCCCATACCGTTCTCCACAGTGGCTGTATTAATTAATATTCCCACTAACAGTGCAAGAGGGTTCCTTTTTCTCCACACTCTCTCCGGCATTCATTTTTTTGTAGATTTTTCTGATTATGGCCATTCTGACTGGTGTGAGGTGATACCTCATTGTAGCTTTGATTTGCATTTCTCTAATAATTAGTGATATTGAGCATATTTTTATGTTCCTCTGGGCCATCAGTATGTCTTCTTTGGAGAGATGTCTATTTAGGTCTCCTGCCCATTTTTTGATTGGGTTGTTTGTTTTTTGATATTGAGCTCCATGAGCTGTTTATGTATTTTGGAGATTAATCCTTTGTCCGTTGCTTCATTTGCAAATATTTTCTCCCATCCTGAGGGTTGTCTTTTCATCTTATTTATGGTTTCCTTTGCTGTACAAAAGCTTTTAAGTTAAATTAGGTCCCATTTGTTTATTTTTGTTTTTATTTTCATTACTCTAGGAGGTGGGTCAAAAAAGATCTTCATGTGTTTTACGTCAAAGAATTAGTCATAATTCCATGAAAAATTCTGATTTGGTCAAACATGTATTTTGATACCATGTCTCTGACATGAAAAATAAGCCTAAAATTATGTCAAAGCCATAATACTTGTTAATCCAAATGATTCTTGAAAATTGATGCAGAATGTCTATAATGACTGTGTTTTGGGTCATTTCCTGGATATTAAAAAAAGTGTAGGGTTAGCTGCCCTCAACATTTTCATTCCTTAAGATTATTTATTCCAGAGAAGTGGTGTGAGTTGAAATGATTACTGCACAATTAACACATTTTTCTAGATTGCCGATGTTTCCAGAATAAAATGGTGTGTTTTGGAACCACAGGAGATTTCATTTTTTATGGAGCACTGAAAGTAGTCATTTTAAAAGAAATCTTGCCTTCTGTGTGTGATGGAAGAAGGAATCTGTGAAAAGGGAGATTTGGTTGAGTTTTGCTCTGGGACATTCTCTTTCATATGTTGTTTCTAAAGAAGAAATGGCAGGATTGCTGTGTGTTGTGTACTGCAGCCACTTAGCTGCTTTCTTCTGCACAGACTTTCGTGTGTGACCACTTTTAGAGGTTTAATTTGAACAATTGAACTGCCCCTTAGAATCATGTTATTATTGTTTTATTATTGTGGAAATGAAAATAGTACTCAAGTAAATTCCTTGACATTCAGCTCCTCTTGGAAAAATGCAGATAACATGCTAAGTTTGGAACTTGAGTCGGGTTACCCTGAGTTTTTAAAGGTGTTATCTGATATTTGTCTTTCTCTGTCTGGCTTACATCACTTAGTATGATAATCTCTAGGTCCATCCATGTTGTTGCAAATTACATTATTTCATTCTTTTCTCATGGCTGGGTAATATTCCATTGTGTTTGTGCGTGTGTGTCTTTGTGTGTGCGCGTATATATATACCACATCTTCATTACCATTCATCTCTGTCCTTGGACATTTAGGTTGCTTCCATGTCTTGGCTATTGTAGGTAGTGCTGCAATGAACATTGGGGTGCATGTATCTTTTCAAATTTTTGTCTTCTCCGTATATATGCCCAGGAGTAGGATTGCAGAATAATATGTTAGCTCTATTTTTAGTTTTATAAGGAACCTCCATTCTGTTCTCCGTAGTGGCTGCACCAGTTGAATTTTTTTTTTTTTTTTTTTTTTTTTTTTGATGTTGAGCTGCATGAGCTGCTTGTATGTTTTGGAGATTAAGCCCTTTTTGGCCACATCAATTGCAAAAAAAGAACAGGTCCTGCAAAATGAAAACTCCATACACCTCTGGAAGTCATTTCCTCAATACTAAAGAACATTTTTTTCATGCTTTTACAATGTTCATTTTACTGAACATTTCCTTTGGTTAGATTATTTTCAGTGCATATCTACTTTTTATACCCAAGTACCCAAAGTCCTTTCTCTGTAACACATGGGCTGTCCTTTAAAACCCTGCTGGCGGACATATCAACTTCACAGGACAGCTTCCTCAAAAGGTGCCCTGAGCAGTTTAATTACATGTTCCTGTGAATCATGGGAAGTCAGCTCTTTTTTAATTGCGGTCTAAATGCCATATAACATTATACTAGTTTCAGATGTACAACATAAAATTTGATATTTGTATATACTGTGAAATGACTACCACAGTAAGTCTAGTTACCATCTGTCACCATCCATAGTTACAAATTTTTTTTTCTTGTTATGGGAACTTTTAAGATCTACTCTCTTAGGAAGTTTCTAATATGCAATTCAGTATTATTAGCTATTGTCATCATGCTCTATATTACATCCCATGATTTACTTTTATAACTGGAAGTTTGTACCGTTTAACCCCCTTCACCTGTTTTTCCTACCCACCCCACACACACACTCTCTAACTTTGGGATTTGTAAAACTTCACTAAAGATAAACATCTGATATGCGTATGTTTCCCTTTCCTGGAAACTGTCTTAAAAAAAAAACAAAACAGATTACTGTAAGCTGTAAAATATTTGTTCTTACAGACTCGTGGATTCATAGACAAAAATGAAAATAAATGAGGAAATTACAGGCTTTGTGTCTCTTCATCCCAATATTCTTACACTAACATCTGTTCTAATATCCAAAGATGACAAAGGAGTCTTTACATAAATCTCATATCCATAGTATATACGTATTATTCTTATTTCAGTGTTTGCTTTGTTTTAAGGTGATACAGATCTTGATCTGTGAACAAAGGTGGAAGTCGGCAGCAGAATTAGGTGCCAAGTTCAGGACATTACACACCGATAGATTATAAAACCTGTATTTCTAAACATCTGTGTTTCACGTATTAATGTATTTCATATTTGAAATGGATTTCAGAAATGTATTTACATTGTTTCCTATCCCAAGGTAGTTCTACTTCTCTTTTTTCTTCTTTTCCCCTCTTTTCACCTTTTATAAATAAAGGCAAATTTTGTTATTGCTAAATCGCAGTTGTCAGCTAAACACACACAAACACACATACACAAGAAAGAAAGGTTTACACAGTTGGGGCCCATGTGCCCTGATGCTGTACAAAGGCACATTCAATATAGTATAGCCCATCAGACTATGGTCACTAATATGCATTCACAATTTTATCGACTTCCTGATATAATACTTTCAAAGAGCAGGCCATACATCCTTAACGTATACTGAAATGTCTTTTAAATTTTTGTCTTTGTCTTGGTGGCTCTCAGCAACCTTCACGTGAATGGCAGACGCTCCCCCAAACTCCCCTCTCTGCTCATACATCCTCACTCCCTGAAATCCCAGCCTTTGGGATCTGTCCTTTCTTCCTCTCCCCTTTCGGCTGCTTTTGATCTCTCTTCAATCTCCTGGAGAAAATCTGGGTCATTTAAAATTTCTCTTTTTCTCTACCTGCTGTCTAGATCTGTTTCACAAATACTCAGGAAATGAGCCGGCCAAGAAAATACTGTTATTTAGCAGGTGGGTGAGAGATTCAGTTTCTCAATTTTGTTCTCACCCCGTAGTATCCCATTCAGTCCATATTCAAATCCACTCTTTAAAAATTTAGGAAGAAAAAAAAAGTCAACAACTATACACGTAAACGGAATGTCTTAATGAAAAAACTTCCCCTATTTTAAAAATTACTGAGTTAGGATTAATTTTTCGCATTGATTCCACTTGGCCTCTTGACTACTAAGATAGTTTTATGAAAAGCCTTTACTCTGTTCATCTTTAATGTTCTGATGCTTCTGGGAATTCTAGATTTATCATAGTAGGAAGCAGAAAAATGGTTAAGGTAAGAACACTTCACTAAATTAGTAGAAGTCATCCCTTTATAAAAATTGGTGAGATCATTGAATGTTAACAATGCCCCCCTCTGCATGTATGGTGTGAGCAACTTATCATTAACAGACGCATTTTCATATCATTTAACATACCCAGTCTCATTTTAATGACATCAGTGTTCTATAGAATTGCTATAGAAAGACAATAAATGAAAAGAAGTATTTGCTAGGCTTGAGAAGCTACCTTAATCGAGAAACATTTAAGTGAGACATTGAAAAACATGAAAAATTCTTGCTAATAAAATGATGTGAGAAATAAGGTTATGTTTAGTTGCATTTTGTCAAATTAATCTTTTTTTCCCCATTACAATCAATCTTTGGAACTTCCCAACATTCTTAAGATTTAAAAAGCACAGCAACAATTTCTACCCTTTTGTATGGTGCACTGGTTTGGAATTAATAATAGCAATTATGCAGTCTTCCACACAAATGATAAAATATTTTGAAGAAAATAATTCCTTCATAAAATAGTAAACTGTAGAATACAAATCAGTATTGAAAACATATTCACAGACCTTAAACAAGTCAATAAATCATTGGATGGGAAAAAGAAAAGGAAGCCAGTTTTTGTGATGCTAATCAGTTGATATAAGATAGTAACATGACTTAAAATAATGTGCTAAGTTTTTTCATCCTCAACTTCTCCCCGAAATGAGAACAACATATTATTAATCTATGGAGGAAAACACTACAAGATTAATTTGGGAAATGAGTGTCTACTCCTATTCTCTTTTAAACTATTATATAGCTCTTTGGCCAGACATAAATCTGTCTGTGCATTATACACACGTGACTTGTAATGCCTGTCTTCACAGTTTGCTATTTTCTTTTCCTAGAATTCGCTTTCTCATCTCTACCTAATAGAAATGTACTCATCCATCAAGATTCATGCTCAGTTACTACTTATATAGTTTAATCCTACTATCTCTAATAAGGATTAACCTCTTTTGGATGACATGTCTTTATATTAGAAAAATGTTAACCTTTTACAAAATTATCTCTAAATGTAATTCAATTCAACTAAAATCTTTTTTTTTGTATGTATATTATTGCTGATGTGTTGGGGTGGGTGGAAAATAGAAAATCATTTAATATCTTCTGGAAGAATAAATGTGTGAATATTATAAGTAATCGTCAAAGGAAACATTACTAAGTTGTATTTTGCCATACTGGACAAAATCAATACAACAAAAAACCTGTTATAAATCATGATCAAGGCATTGTGGGGTTGTCATAGAAACACACAAATCCATCAGTTTCTAAGAGTACCACTGAAAAGATGGTAATGCATACTACACCTAACATTTGTTTTAGTTTCAATATTCTATGATATTGCAGAGGAACAGGAGAGAGGAATTTTGTGAAGAATTCAGCAATAAGTAACCCTGATTTTGCTATTAAGTTTCATGCCTAATGCTAATATTTTTCTCATTTACTGATGGGGAAACTGAGGTTGAAGAAACCTCAACAACCAGGAAGAAGCAGAGCAGGGATTGAGAGCCAAGTCAGGGCTGGCTAAGTCCGAAACCAATTCCCCTCAATAAGTCTCATTCTCTTCTTTTTGGTTTTACTTTCTTTCTTTCTTTTGTTCTTAACTATATCAAAACCAAGTCTCCTTTTCCCTACTTTTGAAAATAACTTCCTAGTTACTATTTAAATGTATTTGCACACTAAATTTTTCATTAATGTGTCAATATGATTACTTTTAGCTGTATAACAAAACACCCCAAAGTTAGTAGTTTAAGCTAAAAAAATGTCCAATTACTTCTCACATTTGCACGGTCGACAAGGCTCAGCTGATGAGTTCTGGCTTGAAGTCCCTCGTGTGCTGAGTCAGGTGGGGGCTGCCCAAGGGACCTCATTCACATGGTGGCAGCTGACGCTGCCTGTAAGCGGGGGACTCAGCCAGGGCTGCTGACCAGTGTCCACACATGGCCTCTCCTTGTGGCCTGCACTTCTCACAGCCTGGTGGCTGTTTTGAGATATAGCATCCCAAGAATGAGTGTCCAACAGGCCTGGCAGGTAACCGCAAGGTATTTCATGACTTGACTCTGCAATCTCAGATATTCACTTCGTAAGATTCTATTGGTCAAGCAAGTCACTAAGGCTAGCCTAGTTTTAAGGGAAGGGGGCTACACACATTTGTAAATAGCGGGAGGCACGGTTCATTAGGAAGACATATTTGGAAACTACCAAAATTACAGATACGCTTTATGTGTAGGCTCTATTGTTCTCATTATTATTATTCTCCTTTTATTATTTTTTTCCTCCCTCCCACATCAGTGTAAGCTCCCTTTTTCTGTGTGGCCCATTTTAACAATTGCATATAGTCGCCCCTCTGTATCCGCTGGGGACTGGTTCCAGGAGCCCCTGCATATACCAAACTCCATGGATGCTCAAGTTCCTTATATAAAATGACACAGTCCCATAGGTACCCTCATCTGCGGGATTTGATCCACAGGCGCTTGAATCCATGGTTACCAAACCTGTGAAGACAGAGGGCCAGCTGTATGTTTATTGAAAAACATCTGTGTATAGTGGACCAGGCATTTCAAACCCATGCTGTTCACGGGTCAACTGTATTCCCTCCATGTTTCTACCCATACTTCATAATCATAAAATTATACGCAGGTTACACACCCATTCAATATTTTATTTCATTTTAAAAGTACAATTTTTAGATTATACATCTACCTTTTCTATACTTAATTTTTATTGAATATTATTTCATAGAGATCCCTCTGAATCTTTTCCAGTTTTAATAGATACACAATATTCTACAATGTGGATGTGCTGTACTTTATAAACCACTTAATTATAAGTAGACATTCACTGTTTCCACCTTTTGCCATTATTAATCATTTAATAGACATCCTAGTTAATATAGTCTCATAATTTCTTTTTAAAATTTAATTGAATTTATTTTTATTGGGGTGTAATCAACATATAACATTCTATTAGGTTTATGTGTACAAAATAATAATTTGATATATTTATATACTGTAAAATGATTACACCAATAAGTTTATTTAACATTCCTCATCACACAGTTACAATTGTTTCTTCTTGTGATGAGAACTTTTGAAACTTATTTTAACTTTCAAATATACAATACAGTATTATTAACTATAGTCACTATGTTGTACATTACATCCCCCAGACTTTTTTATCTTATAGTAGAAGTTTGTACCTTTTTATCACCTTCACCCACTTTTTCTGCTTCCCAACTCCCAAATCTGGCAACTACCAATCTGTTCTCTGTACCTATGAGTTCTGTATTATTTTAGATTCCACGTAGAAGTGAGATCATAAGGTATTTGCCTTTCTCTGTCTGACTTGTGTCACTTAGCATAATTCCCTCAAGGTCCACCCATGTTGTTGCAAATGGCAGAACTTCCTTTCTTTATTGCTGAATAATATTTCATTATATATATATATATATATGTGTGTGTGTGTGTGTGTGTTTGTGTATATGTATGTATATATATATAGATGTGTATGTGTACATGTGTGTATATATGTATGTATATATATGTGTATGTATGTATTTGTGTATGTGTGTATATACATATACATACATACATATATATATACACACACACACACACACACACACACACACACACACACACACACACACCACATCTTCTATACCCATCCATCCTGGAAACTTAGGTTGTTTCTGTGTCTTGGCTATTGTAAACAATGCTGAAATAAATGAACATAGGGGTGCCTATATCTTTTGAGACAGATTAATTTTCCTTCAGATAAATGTCTGGAAGTAAAATTGCTGGATCATATGGCAGTTAAATTTTTAGTTTTTTGAAGTACCTCCATACTGTTTTCCATAGTAGCTGCATCAATTTACATTCCTCCTAACAGAACACAAGTTTTCCCTCTTCTCCACATCCTCGGCAACACTTGTTATTTCTTGTCTTCTCCAGGATAGCCATCCTAACAGGTATGAGGTAATATTGTGGTTTTGATTTGCATTTCTGTGATGATTAGTGAAGTTGAGCACCTTTTCATATACCTGTTGGCCACTTTTATGTATTCTTTTGAAAAAAGTCTATGTAGATACTCTGCTTATTTTTAATCAAATTGTTCTTTTGCTATTAAGTTGTATAAATTCTTTATATACTGGGGATATATATGTATATAATGATATATAAATATATAATATATATATATTTATACTTATATAAATATATGCTTATATAAATAATATATACATATATGTCATATATAGTATATATAAAGGTAAATAAATATATAAATAAATACTATGTATAGATATCCAAAATATATTTTAAAAGCCAATATTTGGATATGTATATAGGCATGTATATAGTTGGGAAATATTTTCTCCCATTTTGTAGGTTGCCTTTTCATTTTGTTGATGGTTTACTTTGCTGTGCAGAAGTTTTAAGTTTGATAGTGTCCCAAATATTTATTTTTGCTTTTTTTGCCCTTGGTTTTGCTATCAAATTCAAAGAAACTATTTCCAGGATGGGATAAGTAGCTTACTGCCCATGTTTTTTTCTGGGAGTTTTATAGTTTCACATCATACATTCAAGAATTTATTCCATTTTGAGTTAATTTTTGTGTATGGTATAAGAAAGTGTTCTGGTTTCATTCTTTTGCATGGCCGTCCAATTTTCCACACATAATTTGTTGAAGAGACTGTCCTTCCCCAATGTATATTCTTGGCTCTTTTGTTGTAATTTAATTGAGCATATATGTCTGTATTTATTTATGGGCTCTCTGTGTTCCACTGATCTATATGTCTGTTTTTACACCAAAAGCATACTGTTTTGATTACTATGGCTTTGTAATATAATTTGAAATCAATAAGCATGATGTCTCCAGCTTTCTTCCTCCTCAAGTTTGTTTTGGCTATTCAGGATCTTTTTTTGGTTCCATATAAATTTTAGGATATTTGTTGTATTTCTGTGAAAAATGTCATTGGAATTTTGATAGGGTTTGCTTTGAATCTCTAGATTGCTTTGGTTAGTATGAACATTTTAACAGTATTAATTCTTTCAATCCATGAACACAGACTGTCTTTCAATTTATTGTGTTTGTTAATTTACTTCATCAATATCTAATAGTTTTCAGTGTACAGCTCATTCACCTCCTTAGTTAAATTTATTCCTTATATTCTGTTCTTTCTGATGCACTTAAATAATTGTTTTCTTAATTCTCTTTCTGATAGTTCATTATCAGTGTCTAGAAGTGCAACAGATGTTTGTATATTGATTTTGTATCCTATACCTTTACTAAGTTCAGTTATTTTTTTTCTAATTTCAGTTATTAATTCTAACAGCTTTTTTTTGGTAGAGTCTTTAGGGTTTTCTGTAGATAATAACATTTTAATTACAAATAGAGATAGCTTTACTTGTTCCTTGTTTATTTATTTATTGCTTTTTCTTGCTTAATTGTCCTGGCTAAGACTTCTAGAACTGTGTTGAATTAAAGTGGTGAGACTGTCATTCTTGTCTTGCTCTTGATCTTAGAGGAAAATCTTAGTTTTCACAATTGAGTATGACATTAGCTATGGGCTTGTCATATATGGAGTTTGTTATATTAAGGTATGTTCCTACTGTACTCACATTGTTAAGGGTTTTTATCATGATGCATTTTGAATGCTTTTTATGAATCTATTGAAATGATCATATAATTTTGATCCTTCATTTTGTTAATGTAGTGCATCACAGTTTTTGATTTGTGGATGTTGAACCATCCTTGCATCCTGTGACTAAATCCCAGTTGATCATGGTGTATGATCTTTTAAATGTTTAATTCACTTTACTAAATATTTGTTGAGAAGTTTTGCATCTATGTTCATCAGGGATATTGTCCTGTAATTTTTTTTCTTGTAGTGTCCTTGTCTGGTTTTGGTATCAGGGTAATGCTGTTCTCATATAATGAGTTTGCAAGTGTTTCCTCTCTTATAATTTTTGGAAGAATTTGAGAAGAATTGGTCTCAATTCTTTAATGTTAGGTAGAATTCATCAGTGAAGGCATCTGGTTCTAGATTTTTTTTGTTGGGAGGTTTTTGATTACTGATTTAATCTCTTTACTTTAGATTGGTCTGTTTAGATTTTTTATGTCTTCCTGATTCAGTTTGGTAAGTTGTATGTTTCTAGAAATTTATCTATTTCTTCTCAGTTGTCCGATTTATTAGCATATAATTGTTCATAGCAGCCTCTTATGATTCTTTGTATTCCTGTGGTATCAATTAATATCACATCATTTATTTCTGATTTTATTTATGAGTTCTCTCTCTTTTTTTCTTGGTGAGTCTAGCTAAAGTTTTGTCTATTCTGTTTATCATTTTTAAAAAGCAGCTCTTAGTTTTATTGATTTTTAAAATCATGTTTCTAGTCTGTTTCATTTTATTCATATACCCTGAGGTATAAAGTTAGGTGTTTATTTGAGCTCCTTCTTGTTTCTTGAGGTAGGCATTTATCAGTGTGAACTTCCCTCTTATAACTGATTTTGCTGCATCCCATAGGTTTTGGTATGTTGTATTTTCATTTTTACTTGTCTCAAGATATTTTTTGATTTCTCTTTTGATGCTTCTTTGACTCATTGATTGTTCATACCATGTTGTTTAATCTCCACATATTTGTGGAATTTTCCAGTTTTCCCCTTATAAGAATCTTGTCTAATTTTAATAGACACATTTTATGGTATGGATGTACTTTATGGACCATTTACTATAAGAAAAAATTCACTTTGTTGCCATTTTTACGATTATGAAGAATGATTTAATAAACATCCTAGTTAATATATTATTTCATAATAATTCCTTTCTAAGGGATAGATCCCTAAGAATGTATGAGGGCATTGATCTAAGTCTATCTGTCTGTCTATCTATCTATCTATCTATCTATCTGTCATCTATCTATCATCTATTTATTTAAAATATGTTGTCAGAGTTCTTTTCAAGAAATCTTTGACACTTACTCTTTTGACCAAATGGGCAGGAGTGTACCTTTTTCCCCATTTGTTTACCACTGATGACAGTTTTTTTGGTTTTTAAGTTTTGCCTTCCTGATGGGTATAAAATTATATCTCATATTTATTTTAATTTGCATTTATCTGACTACCATACAGTGCTCCAACAAAAGGATGGATACAGAGGTATTAGCAAGAAGGAACAGTTTAGCAGGTGGTGAATTTGGGGCAGTAGATAGCTTACTTCTCCTGAAAGTAAACACATGGATGAAATAACTAGTCAGGTATTTTACCTCTATTTATGCCAAACTCAACTATTTTCCTCCAGTTCCTTAATTTATCTTCCATTTTTTCTCTTCCCTCCCTTCCTCCTTTCTTCTCTTACCTCCCTCCTCTTTGTTTCTTCCCATCCTTTCTTTCTGTTTTCACTTTCTCACTCCTATTTCTTCAATTTTTCTGTCTCCTTATAAGAAATTTGTCATACAGCTATTTACACATAAGGACACAAAGATATTCATTGTGGAAATGTTTGGAAAAATGAGAACAACTCATGAAAAAACACCATTATTTGACTAACTCAATAAAAATTCCAACCCCTTTCTCATTTAATTGAATTCATTACTTCCTTTGCCCACCTCCCCTGCCACCAGGAGTGGCCATTTCATATCTTTCTGGCAATGAGATGTAAGCAGAAATGTGTTAAGCCAGCACTGGGAAAAGTTCTCATTTTCCTCATGAAAGAGACAGACAATTTGGATGTGGCTGTGATGATGACCTGGGGAAGACCTTTTGTAACTATGAGGACAAAGGGTAAAAGAATCATAGACACCTGTACTGATGTTATACAGCTACTAAAGCAAAGCTGCCAAATGTTCACCTAGAGACTTTTTGTTATAGAAAAAAGGCACTTTTTAAAAGAATAATATACTTGGCAGTTCCATTTTGCTGCCAAAGACATTCCCAGCTAACATAAGATCCACTGTCCACTAATCAGAGCCTGTTAATTAACTAGGATGTACTTGTACAATCAAATGCAATCAGGTAATAGAAGATAAAACCATAGGTATGGACATAGGGAGATGGACACAATAAAGTTAATTCAATGTATCAAGTGAGTTAAGAGCTGATATAAGTTGTGAACTTTAAAAAATGTATATATACCAAGGGGACTGTCTTGAAGAATCCAGAAAGAATTGTTAACTATGGTTACTTCTGAGGCTGGGATATAAGGGCCAAGAGGGAGAGGAGAATGCTTTTATTACTTAAAATATTTTGTTGTATATTTTTTCTTTTACAACACACATAATAAAGATAAATAGTGAAAAAACAAAGTGGCCTACAGAAATGTTCCATGTTTTATTTTCTGGGACGCATTAATTAAAAAAAAAAAAGAAAATTAGATTTTTAAAATCTAGAATTTTTTTTATTCACAATTTTTAATACTCCATACTACTAGACAACATGAAAATGCAATGAAAGCATTGACCTAGGTGTCAGGAAATCTATTTTCTACACCTATCTCTGTCACCAACTTGTTTTCTAGACCTTGGGCTATCTCTATTTATGTTTCTCACTTTATTCTAAGTTAAGACAAATTGGTTGCCTGAGGGTGTCTCCCCGATCTGGTTCCGATATTCAGTAATGAGACTGATAAGCGTATAGTATTTGGTAGTACTCCGTCTGGCGTGCAGTATCCTACAAATCTAAGGCTCCACTACTCAAGTTGATAAAAAGATGGAAGCTGGTGGTCAGCTTAGTATACCAAGCTTGTCTGTGATAAATGGCCTTTAAGGGGTCTATGGCATCAGACTCTAGTGTTGTACATCTTGTTGAATATATGCCCCAAAGTGGACTGATAACATCATCTCATCAAGGCACACTTTAGTTTCAATTATCAAAAAAAATTCTCCTAAATATTTTGTCATATAAATTGTTGCGAATAATTACTTAGAGAAATCTGAATGGATTGTAGGGTTACTGAAATTGGTATTAACCTTTATTCCAGATTAAGCTCAAAGAGTTTAAATATTCAATTTTTAAAATTTTATTAAAATATACTTTTAAAAAGTGATAACCTTAAAACTCCAGCTACTTCTTGCATTTTTTTCTTAAGCATCCTTTAATTACTTAGGGGAATTTCTAATACATGGATTAGATTGTAGGAAAAAAAAAAAGCTTTGCCAACAAATTTTGTGAGCTTGACGAATCATGAACATAGGAATATTTTCATGTTGAAAATTCCCCAAACATTTATAAAACACAGAGTATTCCTTGTTTAGATTTTCCTGTCGTTGGCTCCACTTAGTTTTATAATACAGATTATCATGAGAGAGGCAAAGAAAGCCTGTGTCCCACTCCCTTGAAAGGAATTTTTTTTCAAAGTGATTATTTTTTGAAAATAAGTGCAGTTGTTCTTTTACTATGTCTTGATGACTGTGTACATTCAGTGCCTACTTTTTTCATCTTAGGCTGTATCTGCACAGGTGATACCACTATCCTTTCCTGGGGAAGGTAGAACTGAGCCCTTCATAACATGTTTGTTATCATTCGATGGTATAAATTCCAAATCTGCTTAGTAGCGAAAAAGAACTCTGTTGTTTTCCTGATTGCTTCCAGTCTC
This sequence comes from Balaenoptera musculus, assembly GCF_009873245.2. Taxonomy (NCBI): domain Eukaryota; kingdom Metazoa; phylum Chordata; class Mammalia; order Artiodactyla; family Balaenopteridae; genus Balaenoptera; species Balaenoptera musculus. The sequence continues at coordinate 3,423,302 of NC_045790.1, forward strand.
ACTTTCCCATGAATCTCATGAATGTGAATGTGAATGTTAGGTCTATGTTTCCCATTCCCACAGTTTTGGCTTTATTTTCGAAGTTGTACATGAAAACATACAGTCAATAATCTAATAGAAAGTTGCATATTTTAGTTTATTGGTACTGGAAAGAGTAAAAGACATCATAAGTCACTTACTGTGCAAAGCATTAGGAAGAATGGGGCCTGTTTTCCAGCTCAGATCAAATATTGTTAATATTATCATGTGAAATATGGCCTATGTAGTTAATTAAGGGCTTTGTAGATCAATGGTTTAAGCATATTCTATTGATTTTCTTGATCGATAGAAAAAGATTTGTATAAATATATGAATTTAATTCAGTGTTCTATATTTGTACTGGCATAAAAAATGACATTCTGATAAGTTATTATTTCCTGTAAAGAATTATACTCTTATTGGACACATTATTAAAACAATAATCCTTGAACTATTCTAAATAGAAGTTAATGTCTGATATATTGTTTAAAACTTAATGGCATTTTAATCTTCAATATTGATTTAGTGGCAACTGCAACTTGCTAGAAATTTAAAATTTAATCGACATCATTAAAAAGTGTGGAGTTAAGGAAGTTTATAATATTGTTAAAATGCTGTATACGGTATTGGTGCTGTGAATTGAGATGCCATAAAATTATTAAGTTAACCATCTATAAAAATTTTTTAGTATTTAAAAGTCCATCAAATCGAGGATATCAATATCATTTATTAAACTCTTCCCTGTTCTTATAAATAAGGCTTAGATTAATATATTATTCAATATACAAATTACATATTGAATATATATGCATATATGGTTAATACGTAAGTATTAAATAAAATTAGGATGACAAAATTGAAATAAAAGTCTGGAAAATTATCAATGATATATTTATGTCAGTAGTCCTATACTTTACCAACACTGAAACATATTTATTTTTAAGCTTCCTAGGGCCAAAGCAAAGAAAAAAGAAATAGGACCAATCATGTTAATTTCATTGTTGAAAACAGACATATATATTTCATAGGAGAAGTAAAATTCTTATTGCACTTAGTTTCTTTTGTGGAATATAAGACAGGGAACATTGAATGATACAATGGTCAATTTCTTCTAAACACCCCTATAACAAATAATATATAAGAATTCATTAAGTTATTTAATATTGTATTTTTCAATAAAATCTGAGGTTGTAAAAATTAAGCATAATTCAATAAAAATACAGTTCTGACTTTCAAGACAATATTGTCTAGTTAAACAAATGCATCTTGTAATTATGCATGTCACAGTATGTTAACTTCTACTGATTTCATAAATTGCTAGACAAATTAGTGTTGTGTGTGTGCATTTATATACACACATAAAACAATATTGGATGTGAACTTATCCAAACAAGATTTTTATACAAACACATTTAATTTTAAAACCCTCCTTCTACCTCCTTTGGTTTTACTGATTTTTAAAATTGATGTCCTCTTTTCAGTTTCATTGATTTCTGTTCTAATTTGCATTTTCTTTTTTTCTGCTTACTTTGGATTTAATTTGCTCTATTTCTTTAATTTTCTAATGTAGAAGTTTAGATTATTAATTTCTAGACCTATTTTCTAATATATGCATTCAGTGCTATATTTCACTGTAATCACTGTTTTTGTTGAATCCCTTTTTGATAAGTTGAGTTTTCATTTTCATTTAGGTCAAAAGAGTTCTTTTATTTCTGTTGAGATTTCTTCTCTGTCTCATGGTGTTTTTTTAAATTGAGGTATAGTTGATTTGCTATATTATATTACTCTCAGCTGTACAATGTAGTGATTCAAAATTTCTATAGATTATACTCCATTTAAAGTTATTATAAAATATTGGCTATATTCCCTGTGATACACATCATATCCCTGTAGCTTATTTATTTTACACATATTATTTTTTACCTCTTAATCCTGTACCCCTATCTTGCCCCTTCAACTTTCCTCTCCCCACTGGTAACCACTAGTTTGTTCTCTATATCTGTGAGTCTGGTTTTGTTTTGTTATATTCATTCATTTGTTTTGTTTTTTAGATTCCACATATAAGTGATAACATACAGTATTTGTCTTCCTCTGACTTATTTCACTAAGCAGAGTACTCCTCAGATCCATCCACATTGCTGCAAATAGCAGTATTTCATTCTTTTTTTATGGCTGAGTAATATTCCATTGTGTGTGTGCATGTGTGTGTGTGTGCCTGTGTGTATCACATCTTCTTGATACAATCATCTGTTAATGGGCACTTGGGTTGCTTCCGTGTCTTGGCTATTGTAAATAGTGCTGCTACAAACATTGTGGTGCACGTCTTTTTGGATTAGCATTTCTGTTTTTTCTGGGTATATACCCAGGAATGGAAATGCTGGAACATATGGTGGTTCTATTTTTAGTTTTTTGAGGAACCTCCATACTGTTTTCCATAGTGGCTGCACCAATTTACATTCCCACCAACAGTGTACAAGGGTGCCCTTTTTTCCACATCCTTGCCAACATTTGGTATTGAGTTCTTTTTGATGATGGCCATTCTGACAGGTGTGAGATGATATCTCATTATGGTTTTCATTTGCTTTTCCCTAATGATCAGTGATGTAGAGCATCTTTTCATGTACCTGTTGACCATCTGTATGTCTTCTTTGGAAAAATATCTATTCATTTTCTATCCAATTTTTATTTGGATTTTTGGGGTTTTGCCATTGATTTATAATAGATTTTTATATATTTTGGATATTAACCCCTGATCACATACATGATTTGCAAATGTTTTCTCCTATTCAATAAGCTGACTTTTCATTTTGTTGATGGTTTACTTTGCTGTACATAGTTTGATGTAGTGTCATTTGTCTATTTTTGATTTTGTTGCCTTTGCTTTTGGTATGAGATCCAGAAAATCATCACCATGACCAATTTCAAGGAGCATAGCCCCTGTGTTTTCTTCTAGGATTTTTATGGTTTCAAGTCCTGTGTTCAAGTCTGTCATAGACTTTGAATTAATTTTTGTATATAGTGTGAGATTGGTGTCCAGTTTCATTATTTTGCATGTGGCTGCCCAGTTTTCCCAACATCATTTATTAAAGAGCCTTTTTTTCCTCATTGTATATTCTTGGCTCTTTTGTTATAAATTAACCATATACTCATGGGTTTATTTCTGGGCTCTCTATTCTGTTCCGTTGATCTATATGACTGTAATTATGCCAATAGCATATTATTTTGATTAGTATGGCTTTTTAATATAGTTTGAAATCAGAAAGCATAATACCTCCAGCTTTGTTCTTCTTTCTCAATATTGCTTGGGCTTTTTGGGGTTTTTGTGGTTCCAAAAAAAATTTTAGGATTGTTTTTTCTACTTCTGTAAAAAATGCCATTGAGATCTTGATAGAAATTGCACTGAACTCATAAATGGCTTTTGGTAGTATAGACATTTTAACAATATTAATTCTTCTGGTCTGTGAACATGGTATACATTTCCATTTATCTGTGTCTTTGATTTCTTTCATCAATGTTTTATAGTTTTCAGTATAATGATCTTTCACCTCCTTGTTAAATTTATTCCCATGTATTTTATTGTTTCTGATGCTATTGTAAATGAGATCATTTTCTTTATCTCCTTTAAAGGTACTTTGTTGTTAGTGTATAAAACACAACTGATTTTTTATGTTTGTTTTGTATGCTTCAACTTTACTGAATTTTTTGAAAGGATCTAAGTATTTTGGTGGAGTCCTTAGGATATTCTCTATATAAAACCATGTTGTTTGTAAATAGAGAAAATTTTACTCCTTCCTTTCCAATTTGGATGTCTTTTATTTCTTTTTCTGGCCTAATTGTTCTGGCTAAGACTTCCAGTGTTATGTTGAACAGTAGTAGTGATGGTGGGGATCCTTGACTTCTTCCTCATATTAGTGGGAAAGCTTTCAACCTTTCATCGTTGAATATGATGTTAGCTATGAGCTGTCATATATGGCCTTTATTATGTAGTGGTGTGTTCCTTCTATACCTAATTTGTTAACAAGTTTATCATAAAGAGATGTTGAATTTTGTAAAATGCTTTTTCTGCATCTATTGAGATGATCATATGATTTTTTCCTTTCATTCTATTAATGTGATGTATCACATTGGTTTGCATATGTTGAACCATCCTTGCATCACAAAGATAAATCCCACTTGATCATGGTAAATGATCCTTTTGATGTGCTGTTGAACTCAGTTTTCTTAGCATTTTATTGAGAATTTTTGCATTTATATTCATCAAGGGTATTGGCCTGTAGTTTTCTTGCCATATTCTTTTCTGTCTTTGGTGTTAGGGTAATGCTGGCGTCATAAAATGAGTTTGGGGGTGTTTCCTCTTCTTCAAATTTTTGGAAGAGTTTGAAATGAATTGGTGTGAATTCTTCTTTAAATGTTTGGTAAAATTCACCAGTTAATTAATCTGGTCCTAAGCTTTCCTTCATTCAGAGATTTTAAATTATTGATTCAATATCTTTACTTATAATTGGTCTGTTCAGATTTTCTATTTCTTCCTTATTCAGTGTTGGTAAGTTGTATGTTTCTGAGAGTTTTTCCATTTCTTCTAGTTTGTCCAGTTTGTTGGCATATAGTTACCTTAGCAGCTGCTTATGATCCTTTGTATTTCTGTGATGTTAGTTTTAATGTTTCCTTTTTCATTTACAATTTTGTTGACTTATTTTCTCTCTCTTTCTACCCTGATTAGGCTAACTAAAGGTTTGTCAATTTTGTTTATCCTTTATAGAACCAACTTTTGTTAATATTTTTTCTTTTTATTTATTCATGCTCTAATCTTAATTATTATATTCCTTCTGCTACATTTGGACTCACTTTATTTTTCCTTTTCTAGTTCCTTAAGGCATAGATTTAGCTTCTTTGTTTGAGATCATTTTTGTTTCTTAATGTAGGCCTTTTCCTTCTTCAGCACAGTTTTTGCTGCATCCATATGTTTTGGTATGTTGTGTTTCTATTTTCATTTGTCTCAGATACTTTTTTATTTTCACTTCATTTATTATTTTTCCTTTATTGTTTTTAGCTGCGTCGGGTCTTAGCTGTGGCATGCAGGGTCTTCACTGAGGTGTGCGGGATCTTTCGTTGTGGCTCGGGGGCTTCTCTCTAGTTGTGGTGCACAGGCCTCTCTCTAGTTGTAATGTGTGGGTTTTTTTCTCTCTCTAGTTGTGGCACATGGGCTCCAGGGCACGTGGGCTCTGTAGTTGTGGCGCGCGGGGTCCAGAGTGCATGGGCTCTGTAGTTTGTGGCACACGGGCTCTCTTGTTGAGGTGTGCGAGCTCAGTAGTTGTGGCACGTGGGCTTAGTTGCCCCACAGCATGTGGGATCTCAGTTCCCTGACCAGGCATCGAACCTGCGTCCCCTGCATTGGAAGGCAGATTCTTTACCACTGGACCGCCAGGGAAGTCCCCCTTCATTTATTTATTTATTTTTGATCTATTGGTTGTTCAGGAGAGTTCAATATCCATGTGTTCCTGAATGTTCCATTTTTCCTCTTGCTATTGACCATTGTGGTCAGAGAACATATTTAGTATGATTTCAGTCTTCTTGAATTTGCTAAGACTTCTTTGTGGTCTAACATATGGTCTCTCCTAGAAAATGTTACATGTGCACTTGAGAAGAATGTGTATTCTTCTGTTTGTAGACAAAATGTTCTTTATATCTCTTCAAGGTACATTTGGTCTATCATGTTGTTCACATCCACTGTTTCCTTACTGTCTGTCTGGATGACAAATGGATATTAAAGTCCCTGACTCTAATTGTATTACTGTCTATTTCTCCTTTTAAGTCTCTTATGTTTTACTTAATATATTTAGGTGATCCAATGTTGGGAGCATAAATATTTATAATTTTTACATCTTCTTGGTGGAATGACATCTTTATCATTATACGATGAGTTCTTTGTCTCTTTTTACCATTTTTAGTTTAAGGTCAATTCTTTTTTCTGCTATAAGTATAGCTACTCCTACTTTTTTCTTTTGGTTACCGTTATCTTGAACTATTTCCATTCCTCATTCTCATCTATGTGTGTTTTTAAGGCTAAAGTGAATCTCTTGTAGGCATCATATCATTGGCTCTTGTTTTAATATCTATTCAGCCATTCTATGTCTTTGATTAAAGAATATAATCCATTTATGTTTAAAGTAATTATTGATAGGTAAGAACTTATTATTGCCATTTTGTTCATTGTTTTCTGGTTGTTCTGTAGATCCAGTGTTCCTTGTTTCCTATTTTGCTGTCTTTTTTGTGTTTTGATGTATTTTGGTATCAGTATGCTTTGACTTCTTTATCATATTCTTTTGTATAATTATCAAATAGCTAATAATGGATTATTGTATTTATGGTTATTATTACTACATTTGTTGTATAACTTTTAAACTAGAGTTGTAAGTGAATTAGGTACTACTGTTATCATATTACAAAATATATCTTTGACTATATATTTACCATTACCAGTGAGTTTTACAGTGCCTTCTTATGTTTGTATGATGTAAATTAGTGTCCTTTTAGTTCCACACAAAGGACTTACTTGAGCATTTCTTGTAAGTCAGGTCTAGTTGTGATGAACTCCCTCAGCTTTTGTTTGTTCAGGAAAGACTTTATATCTTTTTTATTTCTGAAAGACAGCTTTGCTGAGTATAGAATTCTTGGTTGACATTTTTTCTTTCAATATTTTGAATATATCATCTCATTTTCTCCTAGCCTGAAAATTTTCTGTTGAGAAATCTGCTGATGTCTTATGGGGGGTTCCCTTGTATGTTACTTATCTATTCTCTCTTGCTGCATTCCTTTGTCTTTGACTTTTGATGATTTAATGATAATGTCTCAGGGTAGCCCTATTTGGGGTCAACCTCTCTGGGGACTTTTGGGCCTCATAGATTGAATGTCTGTTTCCCCAGGTTTGGCTAGTTTTCCACCAGTACTGCTTTAAATATACCATTTGTCCTTTACTCTTTATTTTTCTCCTCTGGAATTCCATTAATGTATTGTTTCTTCTGATTTTGTCAAACAAATCCCACAGGATTTTTTCACTCTTTTTTTTTTTTTCTTTTTTCTCCTCTGACTGAATAATTTCCAAGTCATTGATTCTTTCCTTTGAATGGTTGAGTCTGTTGTTGAAGCTCTGTATTGAATTCTTGAGTTCAGTCATTATAGTTTTCAGTTCTAGGGTTTGTCTTTTTTTATGGTTTCTGTTTCTTTGTTGAACTTCTCATTTTGTTTATGCATTATTTTCCTAATTTTGTTCAGTTGTCTGTCTATGTTTTCTTGTAGATCACTAAATTTCCTTTAAGGGGATTATTCTGAATTCTTTGTTCTAGCTCATAGATTTCCATTTCTTTAGGTCAGTTATTGAAGCTTTATTAGTTTTCTTCAGTGATGTCAAGTTTACCTGATTTTTCATAATCTTTTATTCCTTAAATTGGTATTTGTGTATTTTAATAAGCAGTCTCCCTTCCAGACTTTACAGATTTGCTCCAATAGAGACGGTTTGTGACCAGTCAGCTCAGCTGGGTTTCTACATGTGTCTGATAGTAATATCTTTTGGAAGAAGTGGCTTGCTGTCAGGGTCTATATTTTGGCAAGGCCACTGCTCAAGCGCTTAAATTGGCAGGCTGATTGCTGCTTGCTGAGAAGAGTTAGGATAGGACTGCTGGCTGATTCCCTGCCCAGCAGGGCTGTAGGCTGGACTTTGAAGTTGCCTGTGTTTTCTGGTCAGACTTACTAGACAGTCAGGACTAGGTATTATTTCAGCTGCTGGTGGGGCACTGAATTAGCTTCTCTGTCTGGTGGCAAGTGGCACACAGTTCATTGTTTTGGGACCTGAATCAAGTAGACTGTGTACTGAATTCCCTCATCAGATGAGGCCATGGTTTGCTTTGCAGATGGGGAAAGCCACAGGCTGGGCTTTCTGTTTCAAGTTCCACAGCTACTTGTGTGCTCTGTTTAGGTTCCCTGGTTGGGCAGTTGAAGGCTGTATCAGTATTGGGCAAGGACTATGAATTAGTTCCCTGCCTAGGCAAAGGAGGAGAACCAGCTTCAAGGCAGGCAAGGCTCTTTGTTAGTGGTCTTGGCTCAAGCCAAACCTGTGCCCAAGTTCCCTGCCTGAAAGGGCCATTGTCTTTGCTGTGTAGACTATGAGCTCTGCCTGTTGGTCTCTCTGCTTGACAGTTGCTATATTACACAGCTTTCCAGGTGTTCTGACCAGGCTTCCCAGTTGAGCGGGGCTGGGAGCTTCCCTTAACAGTGGGCGGGGCTATATCTGAGCTCCTCTGCCTAGGTGGGTTGGGGGGCCCAACTCCAAGAAGTCTCCCTGGTTTTCCTGATCAGGTTTTCTGGTTGGGAGCAGCCTGAAGCTACATTGAACAATTGGCACAGATGACTCAGCTCCCCTAACTGGCAGAGGCAGACCAGGTTCCAGGTCAAAAAAGACTGTTTGAGGACCAGAATCAGACAGACCTGCACACTGCTATGTTCACTGGTCGGACTGTGCCACAAGTTGGATCTTCAGATGAGCAGAGCTGCTGGTTGGACTACTGCTTGGGTGCTGCATGTAGGAACTCTGTCTGCCAAGACCTGAGTGCTGGTTGTTGCAATCAGATTCCCAGTGGTCAAGCCCTGTACATTCTCCTGCAACCCTAGTGGGGCTAGACTGGAGTAGGGGCTGCCAGGAAGTGACCCACAATGCTGGGCAAGCTGTATGTCCACCCAGGGCTCTCTTTTCACACTGGAGAAACTGCAGGCTCAGGGGAGACTTCTTGGAGTGGTGCTGCACTGCACTGGACTGGGGGAGGGGCAATGAGGTCACATACAGCCACTCCTCTTACCTTCTAATGTGGTCTGTCTTGGTCTCTGTGGTACAGGGGGTGTTTCAGCCTCACCCTCATGTTCTAAGATTCTCTCCATAGTGTCCTGTCCATAAATAGTTGTTAGCTGTTCTTCTTGTGAATGGGGAGCAATGTTAGAAATGACGTATGTCATCATCTTGGTGACTTCACTTCCCTCTTTTTACTTTCTTAGGGTGTTGTTTACAGCATAGAAAATTATAATTTTGATTAAGTCCATTTTATTTATTATTGTTTCACTTGTGGATTTGATGTCATAATTAAGAAACCACTGCTTATCCCAAGGTCATGAAGATTTAGACCTAATTTTTTCCTAATATTTCTATAGTTTTAGAATTTAGGTTTAAAGTTTAGATTTTACAGTTAGGTCTTTAATCATTTGGAGTTAATTTTTTATGCTGTAAGGAAGGGGGTCCAATCTGTTGTTTTGCATGTGGATATTCAGTTGTTCCAGTTCTTTTTTTTTTTTAATTTCTGTTTTCCTATGTGTTTATCTTAAATTTTGGGGGGATTTTCATTTAATTTTATTTTATTTTTATACAGCAGATTCTTATTAGTTATCTGTTTTATACAAATTAGTGTATACATGTCAATCTCAATCTCCTAATTCACCCCACCCCCTCAACGCTTTCCCCTCTTTGTGCCCATACGTTTGTTCTCTACATCTCTATTTCTGCCTTGCAAACCGGTTCTTCTGTACCATTTTTCTAGATTCCACATATGTGTGTTAATATACGATATTTATTTTTCTCTTTCTGACTTACTTCACTCTGTATGACAGATTCTGGGTCCATCCACATCTCTAAAAATGACCCAATTTCATTCCTTCTTATGGCTGAGTAATATTCCATTGTATATATGTACAACATCTTCTTTATCCATTCGTCCGTCGATCAACACTTAGGTTGCTTCCATGACCTGCCTATCGTAGATAGTGCTGCAATGAACATTGGGGTACATCTGTCTTTTTGAATTATGGTTTTCTCTGGGTATATGCCCAGTAGTGGGATTGCTGGGTCATATGGTAATTCTATTTTTAGTTTTTTAAGGAACCTCCATACTGTTCTCCATAGTGGCTGTATCAATTTACATTCCCACCAACAGTGCAAGAGGATTCCCTTTTCTCTACCCCCTCTCCAGCATTTGTTGTTTGTAGATTTTCTGATGATGCCCATTCTAACTGGTGTGAGGTGAACCTCATTGTAGTTTTGATTTGCATTTCTCTAATAATTAGTGATGTTGAGCATATTTTCATTGCCTCTTGGCCATCTTCTTTGGAGAGATGTCTATTTAGGTCTCCTGCCCATTTTTTGATTGGGTTATTTGTTTTGTTGGTATTGAGCTCCATGAGCTATTTATGTATTTTGGGGATTAATCCTTTGTCCACTGATTTGTTTGCAAATATTTTCTCCCATTCTGAGGGTTGTCTTTGCGTCTTGTTTATAGTTTCCTTTGCTGTGCAAAAGCTTTTAAGTTTCATTAGGTCCCATTTGTTTATTTTTATTTCCATTACTGTAGGAGGTGGGTCAAAAAAGATCTCATTGTGATTTATGTCAAAGAGTGTTCTTCCAATGTTTTCCTCTAAGAGTTTTATAGTATCCAGTCTTACATTTAGGTCTTTAATATATTTTGAGTTTATTTTTGTGTATGGTGTTAGGGAGTGTTCTAATTTCATTCTTTTACATGTAGCTGTCCAGTTTTCCTAGCACCACTTACTGAAGAGAATGTCTTTTCTCCATTGTATATCCTGCCTCCTCTGTCATAGATTAATTGACCATAGGTGCGTGGGTTTATCTCTGGGCTTTCTATCCTGTTCCATTGATCTATATTTCTGTTTTTGTGCCAGTACCATATTGTCTTGATTACTGTAGCTTTGTAGTATAGCCTGAAATCAGGGAGCCTGAGTCCTCCAGCTCCGTTTTTCTTTCTCAAGATTGCTTTGGCTATTTGGGGTCTTTTCTGTCTCCATACAAATTTTAAGATTTTTTGTGTCATCTTTGATTTCTTTCATTAGTGTCTTATAGTTTTCTGAGTACAGGTCTTTTACCTCCTTAGGTAGGTTTATTCCTAGATATTTTATTCTTTTTGTTGCAATGGTGAATGGAATTGTTCCTTAAGTTCACTTTCTGATCTTTCATTGTTAGTGTATATGAATGCAAGAGATTTCTGTGCATTAATTTTGTATCCTGCAACTTTACCAAATTCATTGATTAGCTCTAGTAGTTTTCTGGTAGCATCTTTAGGATTCTCTATGTATAGTATCATGTTATCTGCAAACAGTTACTGTTTTACTTCTTCTTCTCCAATTTGCATTCCTTTTATTTCTTTTTCTTCTCTGATTGCCGGGGCTAGGACTTCCAAAACTATGTTGAATAATAGTGGCAAGAGTGGACAACCTTGTCTTGTTCCTGATCTTAGTGGAAATTCTTTCAGTTTTTCACCATTGAGAATGATGTTTTTGGTGAGTTTGTCATATATGGCCTTTATTATGTTGAGGGAGGTTCCCTCTGTGCCCACTTTCTACAGAGTTTCTATCATAAATGGGTGTTGAATTTTGTCAAAAGCTTTTTCTGTATCTATTGAGATTATCATATGGTTTTTATTCTTCAGTTTGTTAATGTGGTATATCACATTGTTTGATTTGCATATTGAAGAATCCTTGCATCCCTGAGATAAATCCCTCTTGATCATGGTGTACCATCCTTTTAATGTGCTGTTGGGTTCTGTTTGCTAGTATTTTGTTGAGGATTTTTACATCTATATTCATCAGTGATATTGGTCTGTAATTTTCTTTTTTTGTAGTATCTTTGTCTGGTTTTGGTATCAGGGTGATGGTGGCCTCGTAGAATGAGTTTGGGAGTGTTCCTTCCTCTGCAATTTTTTGGAAGAGTTTGAGAAGGATGGGTATTAGCTCTTCTCTAAATGTTTGATAGAATTCACCTGTGAGGCTATCTGGTCCTGGACTGTTGTTTGTTGGAAGATTTTTAATCACAGTTTCAATATCAGTGCTTGTGATTGGTCTGTTCATATTTTCTATTTCTTCCTGGTTCAGTCTTGGAAGGTTATACCTTTCTAAGAATTTGTCCATTTCTTCCAGGTTGTCCATTTTACTGGCAGAGTTGCTTGTAGTAGTCTCCTATGGTCCTTTGTATTTCTGTGGTGTCCGTTGTAACTTCTCCTTTTTCATTTCTAATTTTATTGATTTGAGTCCTCTCCCTCTTTTTCTTGATGAGTCTGGCTAAAGGTTTATCAATTTTATCTTCTCAGAGAACCAGCTTTTAGTTTTATTGATCTTTGCTATCATTTCCTTCATTTCTTTTTCATTTATTTCTGATCTGATCTTTTTGATTTCTTTCCTTCTGCTAACTTTGGGGTTTTTTGTTCTTCTTTCTCTAATTGCTTTAGGTGTAAGGTTAGATTGTTTATTTGAGATTTTTCTTGTTTCTTGAGATAGGATTGTATTGCTATAAAGATCCCTCTTAGAACTGCTTTTGCTGCATCCCATAGGTTTTGGATCGTCGTGTTTTCATTGTCATTTGTCTCTAGGTATTATTTGATTTCATCTTTGATTTCTTCAGTGATCTCTTGGTTATTTAGTGACGTATTGTTTAGCCTCCATGTGTTTGTGTTTTTTATGATTTTTTCCCTGTAATTGATTTCTAATCTCATAGCATTGTGGTTAGAAAATATGCTTGATATGATTTCAATTTTCTTAAATTTACAGAGGCTTGATTTTTGACCCAAGATGTGATCTATCCTGGAGAATGTTCTGTGTGTACTTGAGAAGAAAGAATAATCTGCTGTTTTCAGATGGAATGTCCTATAAATATCAATTAAATCTATCTAGTCTATTGTGTCATTTAAAGCTTGTGTTTCCTTATTAATTTTCTGTCTGGATGATCTATCCATTGGTGTAAGTGAGGTGTTAAAGGGCCCCACTATTACTGTGTTACTGTCAATTTCCTCTTTTACAGCTGTTAGTATTTGCCTTATGTTATGAGGTATTGCTGTGTTGGATGCATATATATTTATAATTGTTATATCTTCTTCTTGGGTTGATCCCTTTATCATTAAGTAGTGTCCTTCTTTGTCTCTTGTAACAGTCTTTATTTTAAAGTCTATTTTATCTGCTATGAGTATTGCTACTCTATCTTTCTTTTGATTTCCATTTGCATGGAATATCTTTTTCCATCCTCTCACTTTCAGACTGTATGAGTCCCTAGGTCTGAAGTGTGTCTCTTGTAGACAGCATATATACAGGTCTTGTTTTTGTATCCATTCAGCCAGTTCTATGTCTTTTGGTTCAAGCATTTAATCCATTCACATTTAAGTTAATTATTGATATGTATGTTCCTATTACCATTTTCTTAATTGTTTGGGGTTTGTTTTTGTAGGTACTTTTCTTCTCTTGTGTTTCCCACTTAGAGAAGTTCCTTTAGCATTTGTTGTAGAGCTGGTTTGGTGGTGATGAATTCTCTTAGCTTTTGCTTGTCTGTAAAGGTTTTGATTTCTCCATCAAATCTGAATGAGATTCTTGCTGTGTACCATAATCCTGGTTGTAGGTTCTTCCCTTTCATCACTTTAATTATATTGTGCCACTCCTTCTGGCTTGTAGAATTTCTGCTGAGCAATCAGCTTTTAACCTTATGGGAGTTCCCTTGTATGCTATTTGGTTTTCTTCCCTTGTTGCTTTTAATAATTTTTCTTTGTCTTTAATTTTTGTCAATTTGATTACTATGTGTCTCGGCATGTTTCTCCTTGGGTTTATCCTGCCTGGGACTCTCTGCGCTTCCTGGACTTGGGTGGCTATTTACTTTCCAATGTTATGGAAGTTTTTGACTATAATCTCTTCAAATATTTTCTCGGGTCCTTTCTCTCTTCTCCTTCTCGGACCCCTATAATGCGAATGTTGGTGCATTTAATGTTGTCCCAGAGGTCTCTTAGGCTGTCTTCATTTCTTTTCATTCTTTTTTCTTTATTCTGTTCAATGGCAGTGATTTCTACCATTCTGTCTTCCAGGTCACTTATGCGTTCTTCTGCCTCAGTTATTCTGCTATTGATTCCTTCTAGTGTAGTTTTCATTTCAGTTATTGTATTGTTCATCCCTGTTTGTTCTTTAATTCTTCTAGGACTTTGTTAAACATTTCTTGCATCTTCTTGATCTTTGCCTCCATTCTTTTTCCGAGGTCCTGCATCATCTCCACTATCATTATTCTGAATTCTTTTTCTGGAAGGTTTCCTATCTCCACTTCATTTAGTTGTTTTTCTGGGGGTTTATCTTGTTCCTTCATCTGGTACATGGTCCTCTGCCTTTTCATTTTGTCTGTCTTTCTGTGAATGTGATTTTTTTTTCTACAGGCTGCAGGACTGTAGTTCTTCTTGCTTCTGTTATCTGCCCTGTGGTAGGTGAGGCTATCTAAGAGGCTTGTGCAAGCTTCCTGATGGGGGGACTGGTGATGGGTAGGGCTAGGTGTTGCTCTGGTGGGCAGAGCTCAGTAAAACTTTAATCCACTTTTCTGCTGATAAGTGGTCCTGAGTTCCCTCCATGTTGGTTGTTTGTTCTGAGGCAACCCAGCACTGGAGCCTACAGGCTCTTTGCTGGGGCTAATGGTGGACTCCGGGAGGGCTCATGCCAAGGAGTAGAGTACTTTCCAGAACTTCTGCTGCCAGTGCCCTTGTGTCCACAGTGAGCCACAGCTGCCCCCCGCCTCTGCAGGAGACCCTCCAACACTAGCAGGTAGGTCTGGTTCAGTCTCCTATGGGGTCACTGCTCCTTCCCCCTGGGTCCTGATGCACACACTACTTTGTGTATGCCCTCCAAGAGTGGAGTCGCTGTTTCCCCCAGTCCTGTCGAAGTCCTGCAATCAAATCCCACTAGCCTTCCATCTCTGGGGATTCCTCCTCCCATTGCTGGACCCCCAGGTTGGGAAGCCTGATGTGGGGCTCAGAACCTTCACTCCAGTGGGTGGACTTCTGTGGTATAATTGTTCTTCAGTTTGTGAGTCACCCACCCAGCGGTTATGGGATTTGATTTTATTGTGATTGTGCCCCTCCTCCCATCTCATTGCAGCTTCTCCTTTGTCTTTGGACGTGGGGTATCTTTTTTGGTGAATTTCAGTGTCTTCCTGTCAATGATTGTTTAGCAGTTAGTTGTGATTCCGGTGCTCTCGCAAGAGGGAGTGAGCGCACGTCCTTCTACTTCTCCATCTTGCACAGCCTCCCATGTCCAGTACCAGTTCTTGAAAAGATGATTCTTACACATTAATTGCCTGGCACACTGATTAAAAATCAACTGGCCATAAATATATGGGTCCATTTCTGGACTCTCAATTATATTTCATTAATCTATATGTCTATCCCTATGCAACTACCACACTGTCTTTATTCCTGTATCTCTGTATTAAGTTTTGAAATTTGGATGTATGAATGCTTCAACTTTGTTCTTTTTTGTTTTCAAGACTAGTTTTGTTATTCTGGGTCCCTTAAATTTCCATATAATTTTTTAGAATCAGTTTTTCAATATCTATTTTAAAAAGTGCCATTCATAATTTTGATAAGCATTGCATTGAGTCCACAAATTAATTTAAGGACTGTTACTATCTTAATGATGTTACATTCTGGTCCATGAGCATGGATGTTTTCCATTTATTTATATTGTCTTTAATTTCTTTCAACAATGTTTTAGAGTTTGCAGAATACAAGTTTTACATTTCTCTTTTAAATTGTATTCCTAAGTATTTTATTCTTTTTGATGCCATTGTAAATGGAATTGTTTATTTCATTTTCTGATATTTCTTTGCTGGTTGATTTTTCTTTATTAATCTTGAACTGTGACACCTTGATGAACTTTTTTATTGATTCTAGAGGTATTTTTTAACTGATTTCTTAACATATTCTACACATAAGATTTTATTTGTAAATAGAGATAGTTTTAATTCTTTGCAATTTGGGTGTCTTTTATTTCTTTATCTTGTCTAGTTGCCGTGGTACAATTAACATTACAATGTTGAATGGAAATGACTGTGTAACAGTCACATATTCCTATTTCTTTGAATGTCATGAATTTTTTTGTTGAAAAGTGGTATTTTTTATAATATATTGTAGCAACTCTGGATACTGATTTACACCTCACTGCTAGAACTTGTTGGTGTTGGTTTACTTGCTTGGCTGGACTATTTCAGTAAAGTCTATTTTTCCTGCAATATGTAATTTCTGATATTGCTCTTTATAGATTGTAGCCTTGGACAGGACACCCTTGGTTCACAGTGGTTTGAGCTGTATGCTCTTTGACTGTCTTTCCTTGATCTCTCTGTTAAGCTATTCATGACTCTTGGTATCTCACTCAGCTAAGAGCCACTGATTATGTTATCATAATTACCAGCTCATTGCTTTACTGCTTTCCATAATGTGTGGCATAAATTTCTCCAATGCCTGATCTAATTAAATTGGGCCCATTTTCTAGGGCATGTGCATTCTACATTTGAACATATTAGTAAACATCTTGTGGATAATAAAAACCAGTTCTTGAAGAAAGGAGTTATAAATAAAGTAGGGAGAAGACCAGGAAACCCTGTGATGCTCATGAAATCAGAAATATCGGTATGTACTAATAGTTTTAAAATAGGTATATAGACAGATAGATGTGGAAATAAAACTTTATGCATGTAGATACATACACATTTCTTAGCTATGTCCACTGAGAAGGTAGTAACATATCAGTAGCAGTGAGCACATCTAACACTCCAATCTTGGTGTCTAAATGCCCTTCTACAATGAATGGAACTAGGGCTTCTTGGAGGATGATCTGATACCAGGGCTGGGATAAGCAATGTAGAAGATAAACTCATAACATCTTTTTGACCAAAAACTAAGAAACTGCTCAAAAGTAATTGTTATATAACAAAATTACAAAGCAGTAAGCTTGACAGGGATACTTCTGGCAAAATAGGGAAAATTTTGTATTCCAAAAAAAAATGATTATAGGAAAGAACTATAAATTCTTGAATACGCTATTCCCCTAGTCCACTTTAATATAAATAATTTTAATGTAGTGTGACTCATAGAATAAAATAAATATCCATGAGTCCACATTGGTATGAAGAAATAATTGGATAATCACATTCTTTTTAATAGAATAATGTTGGAAAAGAAGCTGTAAAATGTCAAATATCACTGTGAATAACCACAGATTATGACATATTTCTCCAAGTATTAATTTAACATCTTCTATAATCCATCATTATTTTGTAAAATGATAACTCAAAATTTTCTTTTTAAAATAAAAAAAACTCCCTTTTCTTATTATATAATAATAGAAAATAAAAATATAACAAAATGTAAAAGAAAATTAAAAAATAAGCTCAGATTCAAATTTGAAATTATTTTCAAAATATGTATATTACTCAATGCCTCTCTGAACATTCTTTGTAACCAATAATTTGTTGTACACCTGAAACTAACACAATATTGTAAATCAACTATACTACAATAAAATTAAAATTTTTAAAAATTCCCAACAATTATAGTCATTAAACAAACACTAACACATAATTTTAAGTTATATGAGTTTGATTTTTATTTTTAATTGACAAAGAATAGAAAACATTTTAAACACCACGGTGTAATCTTGCAATAATAACAAATATAAAACTTATTAAAAAGTTTTTTCTCTTATGCCTGAAATAAATTGTTCTATTATATACTTCTTGGAATATACTTTAACAACATGCTTTCATTCTGATTATTGACTGCCTACTTAAAATTTTTAACATGCAAATATCTGCAACCACTGTAAATATTATAAATTCTGTATAGATTTTTGCTTTTATTATAAAGTAATCACAGTTATAGGGCTGAAATTTCCTTTCCTGTGGTGTTTATAAATAATAGTAATTTATTGAGATTTTTTAAAGGTCATAATTTCTTTCCAACTCAAGCCATTTTGTGGTATATATTCATCTCAGCACTTAAGGAATTATACCTGGAGCTTCTATTTACATAGAAATAAGTTTATAATAATTCTTTGCAAAATCTTGTTAAAGTATAATCCAAGCATGTTGTTAAAGTATAATCCAAAGCATGTTGTTGAAGTATAATCCAAGAAGTGTATAATAGAACAATTTATTTTATTTCAGGCATAAGAGAAAAAAACTTTTTAATAAGTTTTATATTTGCTATTATTGCAAGATTACACCACGGTGTTTATAATGTTTTCTATTCTTTGTCAATTAAAAATAAAAATCAAACTTACAGATTTTCAAACTTGAATGGAGAAGAATGGTTTGATTTTATTTAAAGTTCTCAAAATGAGGCTGCTCGCCATTTTGTAGTAAATAGACATTTTCAAAAAAGATTCAAAGGCTCAAAAAGTATTAAGTACTTTACTGTGTTGGATAGCCAACAAATTCAGGAACTATCTGCATAACTGTGAGCTGATGTGAGTAGCTTGTTAAATATAATGGATTAACCTAAGAAAGAAAGCTAAGACACATGACACATATCTATTCTCTTATTCTCATATTTTGTTTTTGTGGGTTTTTTTTTTTTTTACCATTATTCATTGTGCATCTAATTTTCAAAATCTTTCCTGAGAATAATAGTTAAGATTGGTAGAAAAGTTTTCTCTGAATTCAATTTATAATTCCCCTAGCTCAATCTCATCTGATTATCTTTAGTTCTTTTGTATAGTTAATCAACTTGAGCTCTTTCAAAGAGCTAGCTAATGAGTATGATATATGATCCTCAGTGTTATAAACCTGTTTTCCCCTGAAAGCACATTTCCATATGTGGATGGATTCCTGGTTAATTCAAAATTATAAAAGCAAAGCTGAATTTAAGTGCTAGGTTATTCATTTATTTTAATTTATTTTTAAAATCAAGGATACATTAAAATAATGGCATGTGCTAAATTTCACTTAGTGGATAGATTTGGAGGAATGTATTATGAACAAATGTGGAAGTCAGAGAACTTGTGTCTTCAGAAGTACATGGAAATTAATAAATAAGTGTAATAATTAATATGAATGCACATGGCAGAATTTTTTTCTAAAAGGCCCAGAATTTAAAATCATGGGCCTTAGTTTCAGACATACTTGGGTTTAAATCATAACTCAACCATTTGAGACTCTCATGATCGATGGTGAATTTCTTAACCTCTTTAAACTTTATCTGTCTCATCTGAAGCAATACTTACTAAACATTAGAGAATTACTTTAAATAATTAATGAGATAAAGTACTTAGCCTATAAAGGAATGCTTCCTTTATTCAACAAATGTTTATTGAATGCCAGTTTCAGACACTTTTCCTAGCTCTAAGGATACTGAAAGAGGAAAAGAGACACAATTTTTGCTCTTTTTAAAATTTTACCACAGACACCAGGATCAGGTATTTTGCAACTGAGGGCAATCTAACCTTTAAGAAACAAACAATTCCAATATGATTTAATATATTCTAGGTCATAAGAGCTTAATTCTTAAAACTTAGGAAGATATAAGAAAAAGTTAGATATAAATTTATTTCTAGAGATGCATAATTTTAAAGAATTATAAAATAGAATAATCTACTGTTTGGTAAAGTGTTACATGTACAACAATTAAAACTTGCTCCAGGAAGATACAGTTGTAATCAAGGATTCAATCTATATATTCCATCAACATATTTCCTAAATCAACAAGTTAAGCAAGAAGAAAAAACAATTAATAATAAACTTCAGCTGAGCAGAAAAAAAAAAACTAAATAGAAAGTTAAAAAGTCCTTTAAATAAAATGTAAAAAAAATGGTTTAAGTAAAAACCCAGCAGCAAATAGCATAATAAAGTTTGTAACTGTAAATTTTTATTTACTTCTTTATATGTTTTTATGAAAATCAAGGATAAGGTATAAATAACTTAATTTCCTTCAAATATCACAAATTCAACATATAAATAAGAATGTGGTTCTAATTAAAATTCAGTAGTGATATTTTGGCAGGAAAAGGCATGGGAGAGTTGTATAAAATCCCATAAAGCTATATACATGGAAGCTTGATTTCTGAGCATAGCTAAGAATATAAGAAAAATAGAAAAAGGACTTGATTATAAGGAATGAGACTATATTATCAATGTGTTTCAATAAAATATTGGAATAGATCAAATAGATCAGTGAAATTTAATATATGGGAGATATACATATTCATATTCCTGTTTAATGAGAATTTAATATATGAAAAAAGTGGTATTTCAATTCAATAACAAAAAATATTTTGTCAATTTGCCTTGTGTTACAACTAGCTATGTGTCTGTTTGAAAATAAACTAGTTGATTTGGGACCCTACTTTACATATTTAAACATACTTGACTACATGTAATGTAAAAATCCTTAAATTAAAAGTAAAAATTTAAAATATTAGTTGAAAAATATTTGACATCATTTAAGAAATAGATAATATTTTTTTAATTGCTAAGGAAAGGACAATCCAAAGAAAAAATCACAAAATTATGAACAGATAATTCAAAGAGGTACAAATCTTAATTCCTAAAATAAAACTTGAAAAGTACTCAGTCTAATTTTAGTTAAAGAAATACCAATAAGGTAGCAATTAGCTTTTGTTTCTAATTCTCAGACTGGTAAATATTTTAAGTTATAACACCCACTACTGATGGGGATGTGCGAAAAGTCTACTACAGAATTTTTAATGGAATTGTGATTTGTCACAGCTTTTGGCATACTCAATCATAATTGTTATCAATTAAAATAAAAATAAAACCTACCATTCAACATGGAATCCAAATACTTGGTAGTATTCTCTGAAAATAAGAGCTCTAGTAAGTAACAGTATATGTACCCAGTTGTTCAATATAGGATTTTTAAAACAATTTTATTGGAGTATAGTCGATTTACAATGTTGTGTAAGTTTCAGGTGTACAGCAAAGTGAATCAGTTATACATATACATATATTCACTCTTTTTTGGATTCTTTTCCCATATAGGCCATTACAGAGTATTGAGTAGAGCTCTCTGTGCTATACAGTAGGTAGTATTGTTTAAGCTGGTAGAAAATAGCTTTAAAAAAAGGTATCAGTAGGTGATTTTTTTTTTATATATAATATTGTGTTACTCCATTCCAAGGGATGTCTTGAGGCCAAAAGAAATAAACAATACATACAGATATATATTAGGTGAACTGGAGAAATCTCCATTATGTGTAATTAGTGAGAAATGCAAGGAAGGTGCCCGGATGATGACTCATTAGAATCTGACCTTCGTCTGGTCAATATTGATACCAATCTCCAACACAGTTTACTTTGTATTTATAACAGATACACGTTTATGTCTGTACATATGTGTGTATGTATAGTCATTCATTCAACAAATATGTCTGAAGAACTTCTGTACTGAACACTGTTGTAGCTTCTGAGATAAAGAGAAACAATCCCTGCCTTCCTGGCTTCAGTTAGATGGGGTTGGGTACCATGGGAGACAACAGAACAGGATGTGGCTGTGGAGTGCAGGATGGCTGTAGTATTTAACGGTGAGAGACAACACATCCATGCCGGGTATGCTGTCTTCCATCTCTGGTTCTCATGTCAATTCTCAAGTGCTCTTGGCAGTGACATTTCTACATCTGCAGTCTCATTAACTCATCTTTTTAGAACAGTATTCTCTACAGGTCAGTTTTCAAGGCAACCTGCCCATTGTCTGGTTTGTTAATCTGAATTGGGTCTCACTGCTCCCAGCCAAGAAAACTACCCATGTCCATTATTTTTGTAGGAAGATGTTATAAGGGTCAAAGTCTGAGAGTATTTGTACAGTTATAATATTGCAAAATTGAAAAAAGTTTTCACATTATAGAATCTCTCTGACTTTTGAGATCTCTCATGTAAATTAAGGTGAATGCACAGGCTGAGAAGGCTTTCTCCTCACTATGCGTTCTTCTCTGACTGGGATGAGAATATTCTTATCTTTGGGTAGATAGCAAAAACTACAAAAGAAAAATGTCAATAATAAAACCAACATGTATGAGAAAATTTGATTAATATAAAACTAGAAAAAATATTTTTATAATGAATTAAAATTACAAAAAGATGTACATCTTTATGTGAACATTTATGAATATTTATATGAGAGTCAGCGAAATGGAAATGATGGTTACTCTTTTAAGAGGATATGGAATTTCATGGGCTTTTGAACTTTTTAAATATTTTCTACATTGATCAATTGTGATAACTTAAATATTAAAAAATTCAAAATAACAGAAATATGCTTATAGGATATTTGCTAAACAAAATTCATACCTGTGCTATATTATACGGGATATAAGGTATAATACACACTATTTTTAAATACTAAGGAATCATTTATATATAAATGATATATAGGTATATATGACAGAATAGAAACTCTAATACATTCTCCAAAATAGAATTTTTTTGAGCCAGTTTTGCTGACCACAGTGGTGTAAATATGAGTAAAGAATGACAAGGAGATAAATTATAAATAATGGAATGAGATTATAAATCAATCCTGAGTAAAGGGAAAATAACAACAGAATATATATTAAATAATAACAAAACAATTCATTGACTAAACCAGCAAATATTTAGGAAAGTACACTCCTATTTGAGGAGTGCAAACTTGAAAATTTTTTATGGAGGACGATTTGGAAGTATACAGTAAATGGCCTAAATATTTTGATAGAGCTAGAGTTGCCAGAATTTGTTGCTAAACTAATCATTAAAAATATGTGTAATTATTTGGCTATTAGGATGTTTCAACATATATATAATAAATTTAGTAATGTATTAGAATGTTGATTTAAAAGATAATATATTTATATGATGCAATAAATATGTCCATTTAAATATCTTAATGTATAAAAGAATCACTGCTAGTATAAGTACATGGTCAAAAATTTTAACAAGTTACAAAATATATTTTGTTAATATATGACCTCATATTTATATCTAACAGGATAGACTTAGAGGTATAACAATAATTAATATTACCTGTTTGTATCTGGGTATCTTACTAACAGTTAGCTGGCAGGGTGCAGGTCTGGGTTCACCCCAGGGCATGAGAAACAGGGAAATAGGGAGCTATTTCTGGGCACCAGAAACCTGGTCACTTACTGGGTCCCTGTCTTGAGTGACAGTGTGTTTTCATCTTTTCCATTATGGTTTATTACAGGATATCGAATATAGATCCCTGTGCTATACAGTAGGACCTTGTTTATCCATCCTGTATATGCTGGTTTGCATCTGCTAACCCCAGACTCCCACTGCATCCCTCCCCCACTCCCCCTCATCCTTGGCAACCACAAGTCTGTTCTCTATGTCTGTCATCTGTTTCTTTTTCATAGATAGGTTCATTTGTGTCATATTTTAGATTCCACATATAAGCAATATAATATGGTATTTGTCTTTCTCTTTCTGACTTACTTCACTTAGTATGATAATCTCTAGTTGCATCCATGTTGCTGCAATAGGCATCATTTCCTTCTTTTTTATGGCTGAGTAGTATTCCATTGTATACATGTACCACGTCTTTTTTTTTTTTAACATTTTTATTGGAGTATAATTGCTTTACAATGGTGTGCTGGTTTCAGCTTTATAACAAAGTGAATCAGTTATACATATACATATATCCCCATACCCATATCTCTTCCTTCTTGTGTCTCGCTCCCTCCCACCCTCCCTATCTCACCCCTCTAGGTGGTCACAAAGCACTGAGCTGATCTCCCTGTGCTATGCGGCTGCTTCCCACTAGCTATCTATTTTACATTTGCTAGTGTATATATGTCCATGCCACTCTCTCACTTTGTCCCAGCTTACCGTTCCCCTTCCCATATCCTCAAGTCCATTCTCTAGTAGGTCCATGTCTTTATTCCTGTCTTGCCCTTAGGTCCTTTATGACTTTTTTTTTTTTAGATTCCATATATATGTGTTAGCATATGGTACTTGATTTTCTCTTTCTGACTTACTTCACTCTGTATGACATACTCTAGGTCCATCCACCTCACTACATATAATTCAATTTCATTTCTTTTTATGGCTGAGTAATATTCCATTGTATATATGTGCCACATCTTCTTTATCCATTCATTGATTGATGGACACTTAGGTTGCTTCCATGTCCTGGCTATTGTAAATAGAGCTGCAGTGAACATTATGGTACATGACTCTTTTTGAATTATGGTTTTCTCAGGGTATATGCCCAGTAGTGGGATTGCTGGGTCATATGATATTTCTATTTTTAGTTTTTTAAGGAACCTCCATACTGTTCTCCATAGTGGCTGTATCAGTTTACATTCCCACCAACAGTGCAAGAGGGTTCCCTTTTCTCCACACCCTCTCCAGCATTTATTGTTTCTAGATTTTTTGATGATGGCCATTCTGACAGGTGTGAGATGATATCTCATTGTAGTTTTGATTTGCATTTCTCTAATGATTAATGATGTTGATCATTCTTTCATGTGTTTGTTGGCAATCTGTATATCTTCTTTGGAGAAATGTCTATTTAGGTCTTCTGCCCATTTTTGGATTGGGTTGTTTGTTTTTTTGATATTGAGCTGCATGAGTTGCTTGTATGTTTTGGAGATTAATTCTTTGTCAGTTGCTTCAATTGCAAATATTTTCTCCCATTCTGAGGGTTGTCTTTTTGTCTTGTTTATGGTTTCCTTTGCTGTGCAAAAGCTTTAAGTTTCATTAGGTCCCATTTGTTTATTTTTGTTTTTATTTCCATTTCTCTAGGAGGTGGGTCAAAAAGGATCTTGCTGTGATTTATGTCATAGAGTGTTCTGGCTATGTTTTCCTCTAAGAGTTTGATAGTGTCTGGCCTTACATTTAGGTCTTTAATCCATTTTGAGTTTATTTTTGTGTATGGTGTTAATTCTTTTACATGTAGCTGTCCAGTTTTCCCAGCATCACTTATTGAAGAGGCTGTCTTTTCTCCACTGTATATTCTTGCCACCTTTGTCAAAGATAAGGTTACCATACGTGCGTGGGTTTATCTCTGGGCTTTCTCTCCTGTTCCATTGATCTATATTTCTGTTTTTGTGCCAGTACCATACTGTCTTGATTTCTGTAGCTTTGTAGTATAGTCTGAAGTCAGGGAGCCTGATTCCTCCAGCTCCGTTTTTCTTTCTTAAGATTCTTTGACTATTCGGGGTCTTTTGTGTTTCCATACAAATTGTGAAATTTTTTGTTCTAGTTCTGAGAAAAATGCCATTGGTGGTTTGATAGGGATTGCATTGAATCTGTAGATTGCTTTGGGTAGTATATTCACTTGCACCATGTTGATTCTTCCAATCCAAGAACATGGTATATCTCTCCATCTGTTTGTATCATCTTTAATTTCTTTCATCAGTGTCTTATAATTTTCACATACAGGTCTTTTGTCTCCTTAGGGGGGTTTACTCCTAGGTATTTTATTCTTTTTGTTGCAATGGTAAATGGGAGTGTTTTCTTAATTTCAATTTCAGATTTTTCATCATTAGTGTATAGGAATGCAAGTGATTTCTGTGCATTAATTTTGTATCCTGCTACTTTACCAAATTCATTGATTAGCTCTAGGAGTTTTCTGGTAGCATCTTTAGGATTCTCTATGTATAGTATCATGTCATCTGAAAACACTGACAGCTTTACTTCTTCTTTTCTGATTTGGATTCCTTTTATTTCTTTTTCTTCTCTGATTGCTGTTGCTAAAACTTCCAAAACTATGTTGAATAATAGTGATGAGAGTGGGCAACCTTGTCTTGTTCCTGATCTTAGTGGAAATGCTTTTAGTTTTTCACCATTGAGGACGATGTTGGCTGTGGGTTTGTCATATATGGCTTTTATTATGTTGAGGTAAGTTCCCTCTATGCCTACTTTCTGGAGGGTTTTTATCATAAATGGGTGTTGAATTTTGTCGACAGCTTTCTCTGCATCTATTGAGATGATCATATGGTTTTTCTTCTTCAATTTGTTAATATGGTTTATCACATCGATTGATTTGCATATATTGAAGAAGCCTTGCATTCCTGGGATAAAACCCACTTGATCATGGTGTATGATCTTTTAATGTTCTGTGGATTCTGTTTGCTAGTATTTGGTTGAGGATTTTTGCATCTATGTTTATCAGTGATACTGGCCTGTAGTTTTCTTTTTTTGTGACATCTTTGTCTGGTTTTGATATCAGGGTGATGGTGGCCCTGTAGAATGAGTTTGGGAGTGTTCCACCCTCTGCTATATTTTGGAAGAGTTTGAGAAGGATAGGTGTTAGCTCTTCTCTAAATGTTTGAGAGAATTCAGCTGTGAAGCCATCTGGTCCTGGGCTTTTGTTTGTTGGAAGATTTTTAATTACAATTTCAATTTCAGTGCTTGTGATTGGTCTGTTCATATTTTCTATTTCTTCCTGGTTTAGTCCCGGAAGGTTGTGCTTTTCTAAGAATTTGTCCATTTCTTCCAAGTTGTCCATCTTATTGGCATATAGCTGCTTGTAGTAATTTCTCATGATCCTTTGTATTTCTGCAGTGTCAGTTGTTACTTCTCCTTTTTCATTTCTAATTTTATTGATTTTAGTCTTCTCCCTTTTTTTCTTGATGAGTCTGGCTAATGGTTTATCAATTTTGTTTATCTTCTCAAACAACCAGCTTTTAGTTTTATTGATCTTTGCTATTGTTTCCTTCATTTCTTTTTCATTTATTTCTGATCTGATCTTTATGATTTCTTTCCTTCTGCTAACTTTGGGGGATTTTTTTTTCTTATTTCTCTAATTGCTTTAGGTGTAAGGTTAGGTAATTTATTTGAGATGTTTCTTGTTTCTAAAGGTAGGATTGTATTGCTATAAATGTCCCTCTTAGAACTGCTTTTGCTGCATCCCATAGGTTTTGGGTCGTCGTGTTTTCATTAGCATTTGTTTCTAGGTATTTTTTTATTTCCTCTTTGATTTCCTCACTGATACTTTGGTTATTAAGTAGTGTATTGTTTAGCCTCCATGTGTTTGTATTTTTTACAGATTTTTTCCTGTAATTGATATCTAGTCTCATAGTGTTTTGGTCGGAAAAGATACTTGATACAATTTCAATTTTCTAAAATTTACCAAGGCTTGATTTGTGACCCAAGATAGGATCTATCCTGGAGAATGTTCTATGAGCACTTGAGAAGAAAGTGTATTCTGTTGTTTTTGGATGGAATGTCCTATAAATATCAATTAAGTCCATCTTGTTTAATGTTATCATTTAAAGCTTGTTTTTCCTTATTTATTTTCATTTTGGATGATCTGTCCTTTGGTGAAAGTGGGGTGTTAAAGTCCCCTACTATGATTGTGTTACTGTCGATTTCCCCTTTTATGGCTTTTAGCATTTGCCTTATGTATTGAGGTGCTCCCATGTTGGGTGCATAAATATTTACAATTGTTATATCTTCTTCTTGGATTGATCCCTTGATCATTATGTAGTGTCCTTCTTTGTCTCTTGAAATAGTCTTTGTTTTAAAGTCTATTTTCTCTGATATGAGAATTGCTCCTCCAGCTTTCTTTTGATTTCCATTTGCATGGAGTATCTTTTTCCACCCCCGCACTTTCAGTCTGTATGTGTCCCTAGGTCTGAAGTGGGTCTCTTGTAGACAGCATATATACAGGTCTTGTTTTTGTATCCATTTATCAAGTCTATGTCTTTTGGTGGGAGCATTTAATCCATTTACACTTAAGGTAATTATCAATATGTATGTTCCTATTACCATTTTCTTAATTGTTCTAGGTTTGTATTGTAGGTCTTTTCCTTCTCTTGTGTTTCCTGCCTAGAGAAGTTCCTTTAGCATTTGTTGTAGAGCTGGTTTGGTTGTGCTGAATTCTCTTAGCTTTTGCTTGTCTGTAAAGTTTTTAATTTCTCCATCAAATCTGAATGAGATCCTTGCTGGATAGAGTAGTCTTGGTTGTAGGTTTTTCCCTTTCATCACTTTAAATATGTCCTGCCACTCCCTTCTAGCTTGCAGAGTTTCTGCTGAAAGATCAGCTGTTAACCTTATGGGGATTCCCTTGCATGTTATTTGTTGTTTTTCCCTTGCTGCTTTTAATATTTTTTCCTTGTATTTAATTTTTGATAGTTTGATTAATATGTGTCTTGGCGTGTTTCTCCTTGGATTTATCCTGTATGGGACTCTCTGTGCTTCCAGGACTTGATTAACTATTTCCTTTCCCATATTAGGGAAGTTTTCAACTGTAATCTCTTCAAATATTTTCTTAGTCCCTTTCTTTTTCTCTTCTTCTTCTGGGACCCCTCTAATTCCAATGTTGGTGCGTTTAATATTGTCCCAGAGGTCTCTGACACTGTCCTCAATTCTTTTCATTCTTTTTTCTTTATTCTGCTCTGTGATAGTTATTTCCACTCTTTTATCTTCCAGGTCACTTATGTGTTCTTCTGCCTCAGTTATTCTGCTATTGATTCCTTCTAGAGAAATTTTAAATTCCATTTATTGTGTTGTTCATCACTGTTTGTTTGCTCTTTAGTTCTTCTAGGTCTTTGTTAAACGTTTCTTGTATTTTCTCCATTCTATTTCCAAGATTTTAGATCATCTTTACTATCATTATTCTGAATTCTTTTTCAGATAGACTGCCTATTTCCTCTTCATTTGTTTGGTCTGGTTTTTTTTTTACCTTGCTCCTTCATCTGCTGTGTGTTTCTCTGTCTTCTCATTCTCTTCACTTACTGTGTTTGGGGTCTCCTTTTCATAGGCTGCAGGTTCGTAGTTCCCATTGTTTTTGTTGCCTGCCCCCAGTAGCTAAGGTTGGTTCAGTGGGTTGTGTAGGTTTCCTGGTGGAGGGGACTGGTGCCTGTGTTCTGCTGGACGTTGTCTCTCTGGTGGGCAGGACCACGTCCGGTGGTGTGTTTTGGGGTGTCTGTGACCTTATTATGATTTTAGGCAGCCTCTCTGCTAATGTGTGGGGTTGTGTTCCTGTCTTGCTAGTTGTTTGGCATAGGGTGTCCAGCACTGTAGTTTGCTTGTTGTTGAGTGGAGCTGGGTCTTAGCGTTGAGATGTGCAGCCTGGCAGTGGCAGGCTACACAGGCTCCCAGGAGGGGAGGTGTGGATATTGACCTGTGGTTGCACACAGGCTTCTTGTTGGCTGCAGCAGCAGCCTTAGCATTTCATGTGCGTCTCTGGTGTCCACGCTGATAGCCACGGCTTGCCCCCATCTCTGGAGCTCGTTTAGGCGGTGCTCTGAATCCCCTCTCCTTGCGCACCCCGAAACAGTGGTCTCTTGCCTCTCCGCCAGGTCCAGACTTATTCTCAGACTCCCTCCCAGCTAGCTGTGGCGCACTAGCCCCCTTCAGACTGTGTTCACGCAGCCAACCCCAGTCCTCTCCCTGGGGTCTGACCTCTGAAGCTCCAATCCTCAGCTCCCAGCCCCCAACATCCCTGGTGGTTGAGCAGACAAGCCTCTCAGGCTGGTGAGTGCTGGTCGGCAATGATCCTCTGTGCGGAAATCTCTCTGCTTTGCCCTCTACACCCCTGTTGCTGTGCTCTTCTCTGTAGCTCTGTAGCTCCCTCCCTGCCACTCCCCATCTCCACCAGTGAAGGGGCTTCCTAGTGTGTGGAAACTTTTCCTCCTTCACAGCTCCCTCCCAGAGGGGCAGGTCCCATCCTTATTCTTCTGTCTCTGTTTTTCCTTTTTTCTTTTGCCCTACCCAGGTATGTGGGGAATTTCTTGCCTTTTGGGATGTCTGAGGTCTTCTGCCAGTGTTCAGTAGGTGCTCTGTAGGAGTTGTTCCATGTGTAGATGTATTTTTGATGTATTTGTGGGGAGGAAGGTGATCTCTATGTCTTACTCCTCTGCCATCTTGATGGTCCCCTCCTCACAGTATACTTTGAAACCTCCAGTTTTTGCTCAGAAAGACAATATTCTATAAGACTGCAATATTATTGTTATGATAAATAACTACAACAATAAATGAAACAGAGCAAAGAAATGGGGAGTCTATGATATAGCCACTATATTCTGTTGTGGATGATCAACAGCTTATCCAGGCTATTCTACGTAGTCAAAAGGAGTCATCGAGGCTTACTATCCATCTCTGATTGTGGAACTCAGACATTGCTGCATCTTTGTGAGCTCAAGCAGGCAAACCTAAAGCAACCCATACTATTGACATTATGTGAAGTGTCACTATGACATTCATTGGGTGAGTCAGGTGGCAATAGATTACATCGTATGGACTGCCTACTGTGTCCCT
This sequence comes from Balaenoptera musculus, assembly GCF_009873245.2. Classification (NCBI taxonomy): domain Eukaryota; kingdom Metazoa; phylum Chordata; class Mammalia; order Artiodactyla; family Balaenopteridae; genus Balaenoptera; species Balaenoptera musculus. The sequence continues at coordinate 3,453,375 of NC_045790.1, forward strand.
TTGGTTGTGTTAACAGGTTTATTTGCATCATCTTATTTAATTATCACAGATTTCCATAGATAATCATCCACTTTAAGCCTATACTTCATAAGCTTATACTTATGGAAACTTATAGCCTCATGCAGTTAAGAGGCCTTGGATTTGAACATTGGACTACTTGATTCAAATATCTAATATCCATTCATTGATTGTGATTCTTTTTTCAAGGAAAACATATTCCTAGGTGGGCAAGAAGCTGGAATACTGTAAGTAGAGCCCACCATTTCGTTTTTGTGTGGTTTGGGAAAGACAATTTCTTAGGCTATTTAGAAACCACCTCTTACCATAATCTTGAGAAATTATGTGGAAGTCAGTGAAATGGTAGTGAGATAGATAATAGTTATATCAAAAGAAGAAAAGAAAGGAAAAGGAAAATGTATGTATTGGGTTGAATTGTGTCCCCCCCCCCCCACCCAACGTTTCTCTCTACCTAGAACCTCAGAATGTGACCTTATTTGGAAACATGGCCTTTGCAGATGTAACTAGTTGAGGGTCTCAAGAAGAAATCATAGCAGGCCCCAGGTCCAATGACTGGTGATGTCTTTAGGAGGGAAAGGAGAGGAGGATTTGTACACAGAGACCCAGGGGAGAGGCCACAGAGAGATTGCAGTTATGCTGCCATAAATTAAAATATGCCAGGAGATTCTCTCCTGGAGCCTTCGGAGGGAGCATGGCCCTGCTGATAGCTTGAGTTCAGACTTCTGGCCTCCAGAACTGTGGGAGAATAAATTTCTGTTGTTGTAAGCCACTCAGTTTGTGGTCATTTGTTATGATAGCCCTAGGAAATGAATACATCATAGAAATTATTTTATCCCATACAGTTTTGGGATTGTTTTAGTGCAACAGGTAAAAATTGAAATAAGAAAAATGTGCTACTTTTGATGAAACCATACAAATAGGTTTTTTTTTTTAAATGACCTTATGAATAAAGTTGTCTATACACACATGTGTATGGCTGTGAAAAAAAATCACAACACAATGATTTTTGTAAGTTTAACATTAATTTAACAGGCACAGCAGCTACAATAGTGATGCATATTAATTGCTAAGATGTTCCTTATGTGGACTCAGTCTTAACTTTAAGCCGGCTTGGATGGGTGGATAGATAGATAGATGGATTAAGTAAGATATAACCAACACAATTAACAAGCTTATCTACTCTATGTATGCTTTTAGCAGTATATATATATATATATATACACACACACACACACACACACACGTACCTATATATGTGTGTGTATATATGTGTATATACATATACCTGTATATATGTGTGAGTGTGTGTGTGTATGTATATAATATGAATGACAGGTAGATAATCAACTGGGACAAGTTTGTTGATTGTGCAGGTTAGATCTTATTTAATCAGCAGACTTACTGATTTTTAGTTGGCTTATTCTATCACTTATTAAATGAGATGGGTTAAGGGCTTTTTGTGATTGGAAATTTGTCCATTTCATCTTCCATTATTTTTTCTTTACATGTTTTGGAAGGTAAGGTATTAAGTATATACAGAGTGTGGATTGTGATATCTTTCTGCAAATTTGAATGCTTTATTCCTATGAAATGTTTCTCTTTGTCTCAATTTATATTTCCTTAGGACATTTTTGGCTGTCATTGAAATAGTTACACTGCTTTCTTTTAGCTAATGTTTTAAATGTTTTCTTTCTTATTCTTTGTTGAACTTTCTGTTTACTTATCTTTAAGTGGTGACTCACATAAGCTTCATATAGTTGCTTTATATTTTTTAGTCCAGCCTGATAATCTTATTATTTTATTTTCTGTCTATTAACTTGCTAATCATCTATTCTTTGATTATCTTTGTTGATCATTATAAAGATGACCGGTTCCTTGAGATATCTCAATAAAATTATTATTTTTACCGTCTATCTAAATATGAAGGCATCTTTGAATTCTTAAAATTGATGACCTTTTTGTGCTCTTTGCATTACTGTTGTAATGGACTTACTTCAAGAAATATTTTAAATTCTTTAAGGCATTACTGTTATTTTGCTCAGTGAATATGTATTTAGTATGTATTTATGTTTATACATATATTAGCAGTTTAACTTCATTCTTTTTCTTTATAATTTGGTACTGTCTTCTGAGATCATTGCTATTCTTCCTGGAAAACCACCTTTTATGTATCCTTTAGTGTCAAAATTTTTAGAGATTAATGCTTTCACTTTCTGTCTTTCTAAAAACCATGTTTATGTTGATGTTTGCAAGATAACTTCACTGGGTAGAAATCTAGGTTGAAACATTTTCTTTTAGCATTTTAAATTTGTCATTTTGTTACGGTTGGCTTGATAACTACTGAGACATAGTTTGAAGGTAATGTATTTTTTTCCTCTGTCTGCTTTAATATTTCTTTTTTAAAAAATTTCAACAACTATAATAGATATGCCTAGGTGTGACTAATATCCAGCTGGAAAAAGTAATGACAGGTTCTAAAAACAAAGGCTTGGTTTGGTGCTGATTTTATTTAGGATGTCAGAAGGAATGGAAGAATGAATTTTCAAAAGAAGGAAATGGGTAAAAAGAAAAATTATAGTAATATACATTAATTTCTTTTCTAAAAGGGAATGCTTTACAAGAGTTTTTTATTTAAAAAATGGGTGGTGCTGAAGAATATTAAAACTTGGAAGGAAATAAAAACAGGTACATAGGGAAAATTAATTGGGATATTTTAACTTTCTGCTACCTTATTTTTAACAGTAATATTCATCTAAATGAAGGAGACCCCTACTTCCTTCTCCACCAAAATGCCTTTTAATTAGGTAAGTCCAAATTATAGCTGTTTTATTTTTCAATGTTTAAAATGGGCAAGTATGAGATATAATTGTTTTTCTTGCATAATATCAAAGTGATTTTCTTTTTTTATTGAAGTAGAGTTAATTTACAATGTGTTAGTTTCAGGTGTATGGCAAAATGATTCAGTTTATATATATATATACATATATATATATATATCTGTGTATACATATATATATCTCCTTTTTCAGATTCTTTTCCATTATAGGTTATTACAAGATATTGAGTAGAGTTCCCTGTGCTATACAGTAGGTCCTTGTTGTTTATCTATTTTATATATAGTAGCTTTTATCAGCTAATCCCCAAATCCTAATTTGTCTCTCCCCCTCTTTCCCCTTTGGTAATCATAAGTTTGTTTTCTATGTCTGTGAGTGTATTACTGTTCTGTGAATAAGTTCATTTGTATCATTTTAGATTCCACATATAAGTGATATCATATGATATTTGTCTTGAGATATAATTTTGAGGTAGCATATCCAGGAGTGCATGATGGATTGGATGTGGGAAATAAAAGAGAGAAGAATCAAAGATTATACTAATAGTTTCTGACTTGGCCAACCAGGTGGATGGTGGTGCCATTTACTAAGCGGAAGAAAACTAGGGTAAGAAAACACATTTGAGGTAGGAAATAGTGAATACTTTTTGAATATGATAAATTTTCCATATGTGATATATAAACATAGCTTTTAGGTTATTAATTATAATCTAAATTCATGCCCTTTCCTTGGGAAATAAGTAGAGTCATCTGATTGTATTTTAAATAACAGAATCAGTTGAGGGTATCCAGGACAGGTTACAGAGAAAGGAGCATAGAATCTCATGACTAAGCACCCAGAATTTAGAGATCAGAAAGAGGAAAGTAATTCCAACTCTCCAATTAGTAGGAAAGGAAGGAGTCACAGGGACTAAGAGGAGGGAGTGTTTCAAGAACAAGGGAGTGTATGACTTTCAACAACAAAGAACAGAGTACATAGGTCATGTTCCTCAAGTGCCTGCTAAGAATTGGCGCCCTGGAGACCATCAACTTTCCAAGAGGAGTTCCAGAAATGTGGTGGGACAGAAAAGCAGGTACTGGGTTTATGAATAAAAATGTGGTCAACTGAAAACTATTTGGAAGTAATTGTATTGTAAAAATATAGAAAAAAGGAACCTGGAACAACATGTGTGTCAAGGGAGAACTTGTTTGTAAGCTGATATTCTATGCTAGAGAATAAGAGATCTTGACTGTTTAGGAATGAAAATGTATAATTTAAGGTGTTAAAGTTTTTGAGTCTACAGCACAAATGGAGAAACTTACATTTGATAAGGGAGAATCACATGCCCATCGTAGTTCTCATTGTGATTCACTGTAATTTACTGAAAAGAAGAAGACAGGTAGATTTGCACATTTGGTAGTGGAAAATAAGAATAAAGATGTAAAGATTTTGGACTGCTTAGAAAATAAAAGACAAGTTCAGAAGCTAAAAGTGATGCATGTGAAGAAGGGGTGATAAGTGAGAATATGAGAAATAGTCATCACAGTAAGAGCAGATGTTCAAGAGTAAAGATAGTGCAGTTACTAGGTAGGGTTGAGGACCCATGGAGATCAGTGATCATGAACATAGAGTGAGATGGTTTTGTCCAGTATGTGATTTTTTCCAGCAAAATTTTCTGCACATGTGTAAGTTAAGACCCTCCAGGAATGGAGAATTTCCACATGATTGTGAAAGAAGGAGGTTACAATTTATGAATTTTTGAAAGAAATTGAGGATCTCAGTGATGTCAAATCATTAATAAAGTTAATGCTTATATACATACAATATAGGTTATTGGAAGGCTTTGCAGGTTAAAATTAGTTTTGAAGGTAATGTGATTTCTGCAGATAAGATCCATGATATAACATGGGACTAAGGTAGTTGGATAGAATGAAGCAAAAGGTCACTAGAGATCTACAGGTCAAGGGTCTTAGAGGCTAGTAAGCTGGATGGTTTAATCACATGTAAGTTGAAGTCACCAAGAGAACAGAAGAGTTAGTTATGACCCAGGTGCTAAATCTTTTCAAGATAATACAGAGACCAGATAGCTGTGGGTGACAACGCCCCCCCCCCCCCAAAAAAACACCAAGAAAAAAATGTAGAGACGGTGGAAAAGCACAATGTCATGATTTTAACTGAATGAAGAGATTTTATAAGTGGAAAGACAGGTGGTTTGGAGATAGCACTGGATGATGAGAATAATCCCCTAAGCGCACCTCATGATTCTGATGTACAGGTTCTACTTAAGAGAAGATTATCCTCTTTTCAATTAAGGTAGTGGAAATACTGAAATAGTCTTGAAGAGGATAAAGATATAGTAGTGTGATTTGGTCAAAACCAAAAATTCCCTGGGGCATAGTGAAATAAGTTTGGAAGCAAGGGGAGGGTGGTAGGAAGGAGATGATAAACATTTATAATAAGAGATAAGGAAATTATGCATAACGTCAGAAACCTAGAGTCCTGGTGGAATTGAGAAAAACAGGTGAGCAGTATTAGTATTTATTAATTCAATGAATATTTATGGAGTAACTTCAATGGGCAATTATCAACATATAGCAAACGAACAAAACAGAGTAGCCCTTGCTCTGATCGAGCTGACAGTCTAATGGACAGTAGCAGAATATAAATAATTATAGAGGGATAGTGCTCTGGACAAAAATGCAGCAAGATGAGGGATATGGAGTGTTAATGTGGTGCTGGAGTGTTATTTTACATACAGTATTCAGGGAAAAGTGTTTAAGTGATACTTGAACAGGATACGGTGGGTGTCAGGTTTGTGGTAGGAGATAGCGTGGGAAGAAGTTAGGAGCTAGAATGTGGAGGACCTATGAACTACTAAAAGTCCTTAATGTTTACTTGGAGTGAGTGGGAAACCACTGCAGGAGTTGGAGCATAAGGGGAATTTTATCGGAAAGACATTTTAGATGTGGTATTGTGGTTGCTTCATTGAGAATTGACTCTAATGGGACGCAGCAGCATCAGGAAGATCAATTTAAAGGTTATCGAAAGAATTCATACAAAAGTTGATCGTTTGGACCAGCCTGATAGTGGAAGAGGTAGGAGAAAATGTTGGTTTCTTCCTGTACTTTGAAGGTAGAATCAGTATCATTTGGTGCTGAATTGCAGGTGAGGCAGAAGAGAAAGAAAATCATCCAGGAGACCCCTCTGTGTAGGTGAGTATGGTTTTCCTGTTAAGAAGGTAAAATGGAATCACTCTATACTGAGATGGAATTAACAAAGAAGAGAAGGTGTGTGGTTTGGGAATGAGGAGTTTGGTTTAGGACATCTACGTACAATTGTCCAGTAGGCTGTTAAGGAAATAGGTGTACACTGTAGTTATAATTTGAAATTAAATAGCATGTAGTGGTTTTTATATCCATGAGACTGGTCGAGGTCATGTGGAGAGTAAAGAGAGAGATTTCGAGAATATAGCCTGGGAGATTTCATATTTCAGAGATTAGGAAAGGAGGAGGAAACAGCAAACTGGTTGACACAGATTGACTTTAATTGAAATAGTAGTTCCTCTTTCTTGTATCATTCCTTCCATTCCTGTCCTTTTCCTTCTTATTTCTTAGCTCATTTATTTTGAAAAGAACTCTATTAGGAGTTTCTGAGATTCTAGTAGTCACTGTCTCATTTAATATGGTTTATATTTAAAACCTCTCTGTTAGCATTTGTCTAGCATGTGTTAATAAAGATCAAAGGCTCAGGCCTTTTGCAATTATTTATCCACATTTTGGCATGGCCTTTCAAAGTGATTATTACAGTTTTGTTAAATGGGATTAATTTTGCATGTGGCAGAAATGTGGAATTAGAGAAAACTCCTTAGAAGGATACATTTAAGATGGTACTATTGCACAGTTTTGAATGATTAAAGATGGATAATAGTCTGCATTTACAAAGGAGAATTGTTCTAACTGGGTATTTTTAGAAGAGAAAAATAAAAATCCACAAACTACCAAAAATATAAAAGAGTTGATTGAACTATACATAATTTTGAGTTGCTGTTAAAAATTTCCAAAACTCCATTGAGCTGGAAACACTGTATTTGAAATGGAGAAAACATTTCTATACTTTGCATCTTTATATATGACCGTTTTTTTGGAGGGAGCTTAATTTAACAGATTGAAGCTAATTTGGGGGAAAATATTCTGATTTGCTCATTATCCTTCCCAACTCACAAGGGAACATGTGACAAACCTTCGTATAATCTTGCTATCTGAGAGCTACATACATTCCACATATTAATGAAGCTCTGTAATGGGAATGTAACTCTGGAAATCTGGTTATTAGAAATAATAATGTCTCAGGGGAATTAAGAAACCCTTGGCTATGTGTTGAGAATTAGAATATCTCAAGGCCATAATGTTGCCTGGCTACTGAAATAATACACTCTTATTCTAAAATACTCCTTTTTAGAGGAATGTGAACTATATTTAAATTTCTATTCAAATTTTGTTTAAAAAAAATCACATTATTTCTCTAACCATAGTTGCCAATGGTTTGTAAAATAATTTAAATTTAGACACTTAAATTCATTAATAAGAAACTGGTAATATTATTTATGGTTAAAAATATTTTCATAGATCACTTCATAAACACTGATTATATATTTATGCATGCATATGTAATATGCATTTATATTTTTTGGCTATATATATAATGTAAGTAAGTTTGTTGAAGTTTGTATTTATACTTCTCATGTGTACTACTGCCTGGATATATGTATGTGCTGTAAAGGTGCTAGGCTTATCAATAGAAGAACTTTTAAAGTTCTACTTCCTGTCCTGTTCCTAGCTTTTTGCATGTGTCAATCTTTATTCTTGGAGATACCTTTTTCTTATATGTAAAGGAGAATTAGGATTAAAAGTACTCTTCTGCATATTTAAAACAACTGTTATAAGGATGAAATTTGTGTTTTAAAGTACTACTGAATATATCTACATAGGAAATTAATTCAGAGTGAAGGGCTAGGAAATATTACCAGAATAATAATTTATGAATAACTAACTAACTCCAAGGAGACAAAGTTATTCAGTAAATATTGAGTATTGAGCATACGACTGGGTATACTATGTACTGAGGATTCAGTGGAAAAAATATTCTGATATCATGAAACTTACATTCTGGTGAGTTGGGACAGTGGTGAGTTGGCACAGATGATGAACAATATACAGTATATTGGAAGATGATAGATTATTTGAAGAAAAAAATTTAACGGGGTAAGAAAAATGATGTGCCTGGAGGGTTAAAATTTAAATAAAATGGTATCACTGGGAAGATAATGTTGGAATGACTTGAAAACTTGAAGAAGAAAACTGTAAGGACATGTGGAGGAATAACATTACAGAGAAAGGGAAGCTCAGTGCAAAAGTGTGAGATCATAGTGGTAGCCTCAGGAAATTTTTAAAAAATATTTTGAACTGAACAAAAGTTAAAATGCAACATATAAAAATTTTGGAAATGCAGCTAAAGCAATGCTAGGAGGGAAATGTATAGCATTGAACACTTATATTTAAAAAGAGCAAAAGTCTCAAATCAACAATCTAAGCTTCCATTTTAAGAAACCACAGAAGGAAATTAAAAACCCAAAGCAAGCAGAGTGAAAGAAATAATCTAGATAAAAGAAGAAATCAATGAAATTGAAAACCAAGCACATTAGGGAATAATCAGTGAAAGCAAACCTGTTTTTTGACGTCAATGAAATTGATAAATATCCAGAGATCATGAAAATGAAAAAAATGAGAAGATGCAATTCAGTGATATCAGAAATGAATTATGGAACATCGTGACTGACTTTTTCAGACATTAGTAAAAATGAGTACCAAAAAAACTGTGCCCATAACTTTGGCAAATAAGATGAAATGAAGAATTCTTTAAAAGACACAAACTATAAAACTTGCTCAAGAAGAAAGAGGTACCCTGAATAATTACTTATCTATCAAAGTTTTAAATTTGTGGTGCAAATTCTTCTGTGAAAGAAAACTTAAGTCTAGTTGGTTTCATTGCTGAAATCTACCACATATTTTTAAAGGAAATATACCAATTATTCAAATATAATTGCTATACCAAATTGGAATACTCCTCTTCAGAAAATAGAAGAGAGGGGACACTTCTGAAGTCTTTTATGAGGCCAGAACTATGCTAATATATCATGATCAAGCAGGATTTATTCCATAGATACCAGGATGGTTCAATGTCCACAAATCAACCAATCAATGTGATACACCATGTTAACAAAATGGAGGATAAAAATCATATGATCATTTCAATAGATGCAGAAAAAGTATCTGACAAAATCAAACATTCATTTAAAATAAAAAAAAAAATCCCTCAACAAGTTAGGCATAAAAGAAATGTACCTCAATGTACTAAAGACCATATATGACAAATCCATAGCCAACATCATTTTCAACAGTGAAAAGCTTTTCCTCCAAGATCAGGAACAAGACAAGGGTGCCCACTCTCACCACTTGTATTCAACATGGTACTGAAAGTCCTAGCCATGGCAACTAGCAAAAAAAGAAATAGCAAGAAAAAGAAATAAAAGGCATTCAAATTGGAAAGAAAGAAGTATAACTTTCCCTATTTGCAGATGGCATGATATTATATACAGAAAACCCGGAGGACTCCACCAAAAACTGTTAGAACTAATAATTGAATTTAGTAAAGTTACATAATACAAAATCAATATACAAATGTATTGAAATTCTATAAATAACACACTATCAGAAAGAGAAATTAAAGAAGCAATCCCATTTTATCACATCAAAAAGAATACCCAAGATTAATTTAACCAAGGAAGCAAAAGTTCTGTACACAGAAAACTACAAACACTAATTAAAGAAATTAAAGGCACAGATAAATGCAAAGGTATTCTGTGTTCATTGACTGCAAATTAATACTGTTACAATGTCTGTAACCCAAAGCAATCTGCAGATTACATGCAATCCCTTTCAAAATTCAAACAGCATTTTTCACAGAAAATGGACAAACAATCCTAAAATTTGCATGGAACCACAAAAGACTGAATAGCCAAAGCAATCATAAGAAAGAAAAAACAAAGGTGGAGGCATCATGCTTTCTGATTTCAAACTATATTACAATGCAGTAATAAAATAGCATGGTGTTGGCATAAAAACACACACCTTGAACAATCAGTCAAATAGAGAGCCTATAAAAAAAAATCACACATATATGGTCAGTTAATTTACAACAAAGTAGCCAAGAATACACAATGGAGAAGGACAGTCTTTTCAATAAGTGGTGCTGGGAAAACTAGGCTTCCACATGCCGAATAATGAAGCTGGATCCCTATCTTACACCATACACAAAAATCAAGTCAAAATAGATTAAACTTGAATGTAATATCAGACACCGTAAACTCCTAGAAAAAAAACATGAGGAGTAAGGTCCTTGACATCAGTCTTGGCAATGATTTTTATGTTTGACACCAAAAGCAAAGGCAATGAAAACAAAAAATAAGACAACCTCAAGCTAAAAAGCTTCTGCACAGCAAAGGCGACCATCAACAAAATGAAAAAGCAACCTATGGAATGGGAGAAAATATTTGAAAACCATGCATCTGATATGGGTTAATAGCCAAAATGTATAAAGAACTCATACAATTCAATAGAAAATAATAATAATAATCTGATTAAAAATGGGCAGAGGAACTGAATAGACATTTTTCAATGAAGTCATACAAGCGGCCAACCAGTACATGAAAAGATGCTCAGCTTCACTAATCATCAGGGAAATGCAAATCAACACCACAATGAGACATCACCCCATACCCGCTAGAAAGGCTATCATCAAAAAGACAAGAGATAACAAGTGTTGGTGAGGATGTGGAAAAAGGGGGACCCTTATGCACTGTTGATGGGAATGTAAATTGGTGTAGCCACTATGGAAAACAGTATACAGGGTCCTCAAAAAACTAAAAATAGAACGGCCATATAATCCAGCAATCCCACTCTTGGGTATTCATTTGAAGGAAACAAAAACACTATTTTGAAGAGATATCTATACCCCCATGTTCATTTCAACATTATTTAAAATAGCCAAGACATGAAAACAACCTAAGTGTCCATCTATGGATGAATGGATGAAGCATATATATACTCACACACATACACATACATATATATATATACACGTATGCAGTATTATTCCACCATAAAGGAAATCCTGTCATTTTTGACAATAAGGATGGACCTTGAGGGCATTATGCTAAGTAAATAATTCAGGCAAAGAAAGACATGCAATGTATTATCTCACTTACATGTGGCATCTACAATCACTGAGTTTATAGAAGCAGAGAACAAATTGGTGGTTGTCAGACGTGAGGGGCGGGGGAAATGGGTGAAGGTGCTCAAAGGGTACAAACTTCCAGTTATAAGGTAAATAAGTTTTAGGCATGTGATAGAGAGTCTGATGACTTTAGTTAACAGTATTGTTTTGTGTATTTGAAAGTTACTGTAGATTAGGTCTTAAAAATTCTCGTCACACAAAAAATCTGTAATCATGTGAGGTGATAGATGTTAACTTATCGTGGTAATCGTTTCAAATCATTATGTTGTATACCTGAAACGAATATACCATTATACAACAACTGTATCTCAATAAAACTGAGGAAAAAAAGAAAAATCAACAAAACATAAAAATAAGCATTTTAAAGAAAAGGAAAATTGAAAGGCCAATCATCACTTGAATAGATCTTCATAATAGACATATTAAAATTACAACTTACATCATTTTATTGGTCGCATGGCAAGGAGCTGCAGGTGGCCTCAGGATCTGAGTACTGTCTCCATCAAGAAACTGAAACTTTCAACCTACAACCACAATGAAATGAATTCTCTAAGAACCTGGATGATCTTGGAAGCAGACCTTTCCCCATTTGAGGCTCTAATGTGAGGGCATCACTGACTGTACCTGCATTGCATCCCAGTAAGCCCCTGACACGGAGGATCCAGGTAGACGGTATGCCAGAACCTCTACCTACAGAGACTGTGAGTTAATAAATGTGTGTTGGTTTAAGCCACTGAATGTGTGGTCATTTGTTATGCATAACTAGAAAACAAATATAATCTTTGATCTCCATTTCATCAAATGTAAAATGGAGGTAATACTATCTAGTTCACAGTAGGATTTTGGAAATTAAATATACTGTTTATTTATATTATATTTTTTAATTGTTATACTTTTATTTTTCCATATCTGAATTTAATTTCTTGTATGGGTCCTCATTCCTTTGGGTGTTAGCAATGTAAATTCAGTTACTTCTCCATTTTTCTCTGGGATATTGGTTTTGAACCTAATTACTAGGGGAGGTACAGACTTGCCAAGACCTTGGGCCCACAGGAGGTTATCTGGTTTATCATCAATGCATGAGATGTGCTCTCTCCCACTGAATTAAACTGGTGTTTTGCAAGAGTATCTTTTGAAAAATGGATTTGGAAATTAACTTTCTTTCTGAACAAATGTAACCTGGTGCTTTCTTTTGCAGTCCTCTCAGCAATAATGTTACTTTAGCTGTTTTTGCTGGATCAGTGCAATTCTATGTAGTTTTGGACTCTACTTTTATAGAGAGAAATTTAAAAACCGTTATCCCAGAAGGCACTGTTGTGCACTTTCTCAGGAAAAAAAAACATCAAATGGCTTACCAGAAAGTCCACTGTGTTTTGTTAGAAAATTGCACAAAGTGTTGATCCTTTATTCCACTATTGGATAAAGCGTCTTAATAGTCAATGCACTGGAGATTGCTGGTCCAATAAAATCCATTTATCAAATATACACCCTTCTTTCTTCCTCTGCTTCTTTAAAAAACATAACTTGAGTTCCTCCAGCACATACTGATTTGCAATGTACAATGTCATTGGTGTCTTGATTTTTTTTAATTTAGAAAGTCATTCTTAACTATTATCATGGCATACACTCTAACAGTTATTATTGATTTATAAATCAGGCATGCGATGCAACAACAGTTAATAAGGAAAAATACACAAAATGTGTGAAATATGTAAAAAAATCATATATATTTTTTCTTTTTCTCTGAAACTACTAGTTCATAGACTATACAAAACCACCTGTGTTCTTTGGACCAATCTTGCAGAAAGCTACTCATGGGGGAGAATACAAAACAGTCACCTGTATCCTTGGTCCCTGAAACATGGTTTGTATATGTGGCATGGTAATTTACTGAGACATCTTTTCTCTCTCCTTATATGTGTGACACAGAAAGGCTGAAAAGAATATTTTCTGTTATTCTTGTTCCTCATCTCAACTATTAAAAACATTCTAATCAAACCTAGGTTTTCTAGGGTCGAGGCTTTTCTTATTGCCAAAGGAATTGTGTCTTTGAATTTCCAGGGCCTGTTGAAAGAAAATCTTCAGGCAGCTGACAAGTAGCTCAGCATCATTAAAAGCAGCAAGAAAAGGTATGGTCTTCCTGTCACGAAGAAGCTGGTGTGAAGGGCAAATCTGTGTCCTAAATGATGTCAAGGGCTGGCAGAGAACAGAGGACAGGCCAAGAGCTTCTTGTAGCAGAAGCGGCAAAGGCTTCTGTGCTGGGGCCTCTTCCCATTGACAACATAAACCCCCTGGCATCACTTCCTATCCAGTAGAAATGGGTAGGGGCCCTGAGATTGACTCAATCCAGATGTCCCGATATCCACGCTAAGTATGTAAAGTGCCCACACTGGATTTAACTTCCCTTAGAAATTTTAAAACGTAGTTATGTTTCTTGCCTATGAGTTCTAAAAAACAAATTCTTGTCTGCTCTTATGTCAGATACCCGAAAATAAAAGAAAAATATGAGTGGAGAAATAAAGGTTGAAAGAAGGAAGGTAGAACATTTAAATAAGAAAAAGGTCCCTTAGGTGGTAATATGGGACTCATTAAGAATAAGATTGGACTACTCAGTTTTTCTTAGGAACAAATTATTCTTGATTCTCTGAAAGTTTTGAAATAATGTCATCTAGAGATAAGAGTGTGGTAAGAGGTTATAACAACTGAATTTTTATATGATCACACATTCTACAAAATAATTCTCTTTGATGCTTTGCCAGATGTAATCCTAACAGGATTTTAGGATTACATAAAATATATAGATGATATAGATTAAAAAAACTTTTTTTCATTCCTCACCAGGACTAAATAGTACTTCTTTTAGGAAGCAAATGAATAGTCCCTGGTGAAGCTCTTTTAAATTCCCTGTGTAGGTGCCTCAGTGGTTTTAGGGATGACTGGGGACATATTTAATTCAGGATATACTATGATTTTCAGAGATAACCTACACTCTATATTCAACTAGGCAACAGGATAATTTTAAAAGTTGTGTGGTTACTGTCTACCTAAACTATACATTGCATTTTGGCAAATGCAACTTAATTGTAATTTTGTTCACTCATAGTAAAATGCTAATTATATTCTGTTACTTATTATATTCATGACCTTAAGCAACGTAGATGAACTGAAAAATTAAAATGAAAGGTGAATTCTGAAACTGAAATACATGATTTTTATACTCTGGGCAGTTCTGCCCTTTTCCTCCTAAGAATGCTATCCCTCCAGATGTCTTTGATTCAGAAATTTATATAATGCTAATAATATTCCACATATTGGTGTCTAGAAAAACATACAGAAATGTTGAGTGTGGGAGAAGTAATTCAAACCATCATGCAAACTAATCAAATATGTTAACATTAAGTTTTTAAAAACAAGAAACAAGTACAAAAATAAATCTGATAAAGTATAGTTAACTCATCACATTTCATGGAAATACTTCCCCATTTTGAATTGTAGGTAAGGTGTCTTCTTCCATATTTCAAGTTACAATTTGAGGATAACCAATTTTTCCAAAATCTTTGGAATCTTGATTCTTCTGGAAGCAAATAAACTAGCATAATTGTAATTTTTATGTTAAAAACAGAAAAATGAATTTAAACTTTTCTGAGAAACTAAATCAGGGCTTTAAAATCATGCAAAGCATTAACAGAAGATATATGGGGCTTCCTTTATCTGGTAGAGGCACCCTAGTTTAATGGAATCAATTAACCAACTGTAAACTCAAATATAAACACACCAACAAGAATGAATAAAACATAAGAGCAATGTTTCAAAGAGACAACAGAAAATGAACACCTAGACGCATTTGATTGAACTCACAGAAAATCAAAGAGAAAAATATAAAAACAAAAGAAAACAATTACCTTCAAATGACTGACATCTGACAGCCAGAGACAGTAAAATGTCTTCCATCTGCTGGAAAAAAAATGGCCAAGTTAGAATTCTGTAACCAGTGACAATATCTGTCAAGTTTGGAGGAAAAATGGCATTGAGATAAATAAAAACTGGGAGATTTCACTGCAGGAGACCCACACTAAAGGAAATTCTCTAGGATGTATTTCAGGCAACAAGAAATGATTCCAGTGGCAAGTGTCTTTACATGAAGTAATGAAGAGCAAAAAACTTAAACAACAAATCCAAACTAAAATAGATAAATAAAAATCAGTGTGTGTGTATAAAACAATGATGGTGATTCTTGATAACTTATTCTTTCTCTCCCCACAGAGATAAGAAAATGAGAGTAGCAAGTTAATTCATGATTAAGGATTTTAAATTATGTGGTGGAAAAAATATTCCTCAGGAGTGGTTCTTTTTCTTTTAACTCCTTTCGATTTTTTCTTTGATGAACATGTCAAGTTATATAATAAAATAGTCAGAAATTATAAAACTAAATATAAAGGTTATTATCACCATGAAGAAGATTTGTGTGTGGTCCTCGACATTCATGAGTGACTCTGCTAAAATGTTGTTTACTGTCATTTTTTTTTTTTTTTTTTTGCAACTTGAGATAGTGGAGTCCTGATGTGCATGAAGATAATGTTGTAAATGAACAAGGTAAGTAATCAGCATCATAACTTCAGATCCTTCATTGCAATTCTGGTAAACTGAAGTACCTGACATTCAACAAAGAGCTCAATCAGAGGGAACACATTCATTCATTCATTCATTCTAGTTGAAATATAGTTAATTTACAATGTTATGTTAGTTTCTGGTGTACAGCAAAGTGATTCAGTTATACATATATATAAAATATATATACTTTTTCACATTCTTTTCCATTATAGGTTATTACAAGATACTGAGTATAGTTCCCGGTGCTCTACAAGAGGACCTTGTTGTTTATCTATTTTATGTATAGTAGTTTGCATCAGTTAATCCGAAGCCTCTAATTTATCCCTGCCCCCCCTTCACCTTTGGCAACCATAAATTACTTTTTCTATGTCTATGGGTCTGTTTCTGTTTTGTAAATAAGTTCATTTGTATCATATTTTTAGATTCCACATATAAGCGCTATCATATGGTATTTGTCTTTCTCTGACTTACTTCGGTTAGTATGACAATCTCTAGGTCCATCCATGTTGCTGCGAATGACACTATTTCATTCCTTTTTATAACTGTGTAGTATTCCATTGTATTTATCCATTCATCTGTAGACGGACATTTAGGTTGCTTCCATGTCTTGGCTGTTGTACATAGTGCTGCAATGAACACAGGGGTGCATGTGTCTTTTTGAATTAGAGTTGCAGACAGAACACTTTTTTTTTTTTTTTTTTTTTTTTTAAATACCAGCCATCCCCCTCTCCCAGCCAATATGAGTGATGGTTGCTTCTTTTTTTTTTTTTTTAAATTTTATAGCTACTTTTATTTTTATTTATTTATTTATTTTTGGCTGTGCTGGGTCTTCGGTTCGTGCGAGGGCTTTCTCTAGTTGCGGCAAGTGGGGGCCACTCTTCATCACGGTGCGGGGACCGCTCTTCATCGCGGTGCGCGGGCCTTTCACCATCGCGGCCCCTCCCGTTGCGGGGCACAGGCTCCAGACGCGCAGGCTCAGTAGTTGTGGCTCACGGGCCCAGCTGCTCCGCGGCATGTGGGATCTTCCCAGACCAGGGCTCGAACCCGTGTCCCCCGCATTAGCAGGCAGATTCCCAACCACTGCGCCACCAGGGAAGCCCAGACAGAACACTTTTAATAGATGACAGATGTGATTCCCTTTAAGAAAATATGATAACCAAACATATAAATATAATTTGTTCATTTGCATTATATAACATTTATTTTAGATTTAAGTATAAGTACTCTTTTAAAAAGCAGGCTTCTTATAGCAAGTTTAAGCATTTCTCACAAACCATTTATGTTTTAAAAGGGTGAGGGTCAGAGAAGCATGTGAGTTCCAAGAGGGGATTTCTTTACTACTTCAGTAAAATGACTCATTTCTGAAAGAGTGAGCACTTTTTAAAATCTTCAAACACTTTTATATGATTAACAGACAACTCATGCTGGAATTAGAACTATTCACATCAGCAACATGTCCCAAATACCCATCACTGAATGAAATTTACTAATGTCACTTCTTTAGTATTTATAAACTATATGATTGAAGAGTAATTGCTTGCTTATATAGTATCTCTTATGCTTTGATGTTTGATTAAAATATTGATGAAAATAGCATCTATATAATGCTTCTCCTTATTACATTTAACTTAAACTCTCAGACATTTTTTATTCCCTAGAATCTCATGAAAGGATTTTTACAATTTAGTTTTGGTTTTTAAACATATTTTAGTAACTCATAAGTGTCTTGGTTTGGTAAAAAGATGTATGGCAGAGAGAACAAATCACTTTGAGCTGATAGGACAGCATAAATAAAGGCAGAAGGCAAGAAGAAATGGCATTAAGGAGAGGGCATACTCTAGAGGGAAGAAGCGTGAGGGGTGAGTATATGGTCTTTAAGGTCAGTAACATACTGCAGACTCGATATCATGTAACTTTTAAAAGTCAGGTTATTTGTATGTGGTTTGATAAGTAACAGACTTAACACTGAATGAATGGAAGGAGATATAAAATAAAATGAGTTTGGCAAATTTAAGCCAATGAAGTAAAGGAAGAGAGAGAAAGACTAATTTGGAGCCTACTGCAACAACCCAAGATTGAGGGGTATTATAAGCTAAGGAAGTAAATGTGATATTTTGAGTGATAATAATAGTACTAGTAAGAATAATTTTAAAAAATATCTGAGCACTAAAAGCTACTACATGATTAGTATATGCAGGCATTTTTGAAAAACAAAAATACTGAGTGGCAATTTCAAATGGGAAGTAAAACAGAGAAACTGTAAATGTATAACTCTACGTTCTCCAAAAAAGGAGAATGGGAAAATTGAGGCACCACTAATAGAAGTGAAGGACTTAAGAAAATTCATTCATTCATTCATTCATTCATTCAACAGGTATTGATCTTCTAATATACACAAGGAATTATGGTAAATAATGGGAATGAAAAGGTAAAGAAGACTAGACATGTTATTGCTTCAGTGGATTTTAAAATTGGTGGGCAAAACAAGCATTAGTTAAATAAACCACACAGAGATGTAAAATTACAACCACGATCTAGTTTACAAAGGAGAGGCTCCTGATTCTAGAAAGCACATTATCGGGAGACTTGATCCTGTCAGGAAGACTGAGAATTGTTGTTTGAAGATGTGAATAGGGAATTCACTTTTAGAGGGTTACAGTAGGAAAAAGCACTAGGCTATGATCAAACCCTGAGAAACGCCCACAGTTGAGCACAGCAGTGAAATGTTTCAGTGCCAAGGACCAGGTAGGTGTGTTTTGAGACTGAAGAAGGAACGAAGGAAGGTTGGTGTAAAATCACTCACTGGCCAAATAAAACTTATATTTAAATGAAAATCTGTTTAAATTTGACCTTCTTTAGTTTCATTAAATATGGCATCCCACTAAACATTGAGAACAGATGAATTACATATAATTCATGTGTATTATATATACTTTACCTTGCTAGTCTTGTTTGATAATAACATTTTTCCAGATATCATTTTAACACTCTCCAAATATCGTATCTAGAATTTCAGGCTGAATGACACAAATAATAATATTATTCCTGCTATAATTTCTGTTATAACACAATATACTCTTCTCCTGCCAAGCATCTTATATAAATTACTGCAATCTTAAATGTTATTTTAACACTTGTGTTTGGACTCCAACAGAGAATTCTACTACTTACTTATGAGCCCCTTTCTATGTTATTAGATAATTCTTTGAACATGAGATAGTTGGGGTTACTTCTGGTCATAATGTAGGCACCCCTTTGCCTTACCATTTACTGTCTATTTCCATAACTGTTAAATATCTGTCATCTTTATTAAAAATTAAGCTAATTTAATCAGCACTGATTAAGACAACTGTTAGATTCGGATGAGGAGTTGATTAGTACTGAAGTCATATTACCATGACCATGTAAATTTTATCAAAAAGAATATATTCAACTCATCATCTTTCAGAGGGATTATTTATGTTAATATAGATTTTAAATAATTTTTACAACTACACTGAATAATTTATGGCCATTTTTATGATATATTTACAACATACTGTGCAATCAGACTCTTCTACTCCCATTGTATGTTACGTTGGCTTTATAACTGTACATAGAAACATAAATCAGTAGGCATAATACTACCAGCAGTGGTGAGTCACATCTTCACATTCACTAAATTTACATAGAATATATACACATAGGCATTCTTTAGTATATATTATAAAGTTTAAATACATGTAATCATCTTATTAGTAAGTTAATTTTTAATGTTAGCTTCTTGAAGTCTATTGAAAGAAAACTCAAACTTTCTTCTTGATATGTGTTTAATAATTTATCAGATGAATTATAATACCTATATGGTTTTAAGCTCATTTTTCAGTGTGTGGGAAGAATCAAGATATTTATCACCTAGCCAATTTGATATTTTAATTTTTCAAAAATATTCTTATTAAACACATGGGAATATGTGACTAGTACAAATTATGTAAATATATCACCACCACTGTAATATTTCATACAGACCCTTTAAATTAGAGCGTTATATTTGACTTGACTAATATTTTGATGCCTATTTTTGTGATCATTAAATGATGCAAGCTCATTTAAAGGGAAAATTGCCAAGTAATGAAAAATAAAAAGATACTTGCATTTTGATTATTCAGGGAAGACTTAGAGGAAAACATAGGCAGAACACTCTTTCTTTGACATAAATCACAGCAACATCTTTTTTGATCTGTCTCCTAGAGTAATGGAAATAAAAACAAAAATAAACAAATGGGACCTAATTAAACTTAAAAGCTTTTGCACTGCAAAGGAAACCATAAACAAAATGAAAAGACAACCTGCAGAATGGGAGAAAATATTTGCAAATGATGTGACTGACAAGGGATTAATCTCCAAAATTTACAAACAGCTCATGCAGCTCAGTATCAAAAAAACAAACAACCCCATCAAAAAATGGGCAGAAGAGCTAAATAGACATTTCTCCAAAGAAGACATAAAGATGGCCAAGAGGCACATGAAAAGATGGTCAACATCACTAATCATTAGAGAAATGCAAATTGAAACCACAATGGGGTATCACCTCATACCAGTCAGAATGGCCATCATCAAAAAGTCTGCAAACAATAAATGCTGGAGAGGATGTGGAGAAAAAGGAGCTCTCTTGCACTGTTGGTGGGAATGTAAATTGATACAGCCACTATGGAGAACAGTATGGAGGTCCCTTAAAAAACTAAAAGTAGAGCTACCATATGATCTAGCAATCCTACTCCTGGGCATATATCCAGAGAAAGACATGGTTGGAAAGGATACATGCACCCCAATGTTCATTGCAGCACTGTTTACAATAACCATGACATGGAAGCAACCTAAATGTCCATCGACAAATGAATGAATAAAGATGTGGTACATATGTACACAATGAAGTACCCCTCAGCCATATAAAAAAAAAATGATATAATGCCATTTGCAGCAACATGGATGGACCTGGAAATTACCATACTAAGTGAAGTAAGTCAGACAAAGACAAATATCATATGATATGGCTTATTGCAGAATCTAAAAAAAAATGATACAAATGAACTTATCTATGAAGCAGAAAAGACTCACTGACTTAGAGAACAAACTTATGGTTACTGGGTGGGGAGGGATAGTTAGGGAATTTGGGATTGACATGTACACACTGCTATATTTAAAATAGACTGCCAACAAGGTCCTACTGTATAGCACAGGGAACTCTGCTCAATACTCTGTAATAACCTTAAATGGGAAAATAATTTGAAAAAGAGTAGATACATGTATATGTATAACTGAATCACTTTGCTGTACACCTGAAACTAATATAACATTGTTAATCAGCTATACTCCAATATAAAATAAAAAATGTTTAGAAAGCTACCTGCATTTTGATTATTCAGGAACACTTACTAATTTTTTGTGTCATTTCATTAGACTTTTTCCTCTGTAGATTAATACATAATGTAGCTTACAGTCTGCAATTTGCAGGTTACAAAACTGAGAGTGTTCTTTTGTTGTTCATCCTCTGTTTTCCCTGCTCCTCTTCATGCCTTCAGACCTGCTCTGTGTCTTCCTTCTCACTGACCGAAACCACCTTAGGTTGAATCTATGACCTTTTTGCAACTTTCAGGTAAAAGCATCTTCTGTCCTCTTTTCCTTCATTTATAACTTCAATTCATATCAGCTTTTAAAAAATTTATTTCCCTATCTCCCCTCCAGCACTGAACAGGATATGATGACTTATTAATTTCACTCATTTTCTTTTTCCTTTTCTGGATCCTTTCCTACTGGGGGAAACAAGAATAGGAAACAAAAGAAAACACCCTTTCCCTAATGTATCAAGAAAACAACATAATAGAAGTCCAAGTCAAAGTGAAAACTGAGAAAAAACATTAGAATTCACATATCACAGAAAAATTTTTCTTAAAACTGAGGTAAGGGAACAAAGTTTATGTAACGAGCAAAATATATTAGAACAATTCAAAGACAAAGATACACATATCCATTAAACATATTAAAAGAAAAATTAAGAAGTAAAACTGTCATGATTTGCAGATAACATGACAGTATGTATAGAAAACCCTAAATACACTACCCACAAACTGTTAGAACTAATAAATGAATTCAGTAAAACTGCAGGATATAAAATCAATATAAAAATATCTGTTGCATTTTGATACACTAATAACTATCAGAAAGAATTTAAGAAAACAATCTCACAATTGCATCAAAAATAATAAAATACTTAGGAGGTGAAAGAGCTATGCACTGAAAACTATAAGACACTGATGAAACAAGTTGAAGAAGACACAAATTAATGGAAAAATTTCTTTGCTCATGGATTGGAAGAATATTGTTTAAATGTCCATACCACCCAAAGCCATCTACAGATTCAGTGCAATCCCTATCAAACATCCAATGGCATTCTTCACAGAAATAGAACAAACAAACTTAAAATGTGTATGGGATCATAAAAAGACACTGACTAGCCAAAGCAATCTTAATAAAGATGAACAAAGCTGGAGTCATCACACTTTCTGATTTCAAACCCTATTACAACACAATGTTAATGAAAAGAGCATGTTATTGGCATAAAAACAGATACCTAGAATAATGAATCAAAATAGAGAACCCCATTAAAAAATCACACATATATGATCAATTAATTAATTTACAACAAAGTAGCCAAGAATACAAAATGGAGAAAGGACAGTCTCTTCAATAATTAAATTGGACAGCCATGTGCCAAAGAATGAAACTGGATCCCTGTCTTATACCATACACACAGATTAACTCAAAATGGATTAAAAACTTGAGTATAAGACCTGAAACCATACAAGTCATAGAAGAAAACACAGGTGGTAAGCTCCTGGACATCAATCTTGGCAATTATTTTTTGGTTTGACACCACAAGCAAAGGCAACAAAAGTAAAAAGAAATAAGTAGTATTACCTCAAACTAAAAAGCTTCAACACAGCAAAGGAAACCATGAACAAAATGAAAAGGCAACTTATTGAATGGGAGAAAATATTTGCAAATTATATATTTGATTAAGGGGTTAATATCCAAAATACATAAAGAACTCATACAGTGATAACAAAAAAAATCAATCCAATTAAAAAATAGGTAGAGGATCTCAATAGACATTTTTCCAAAGAAGACATACAGCTGGTCAACAGGTATATGAAAAGAGGCTCCACATCACTAATCATCAGGAAAATGCAAATCAAAACCGCAATGAGAAGTCACCTCACAATTGTTAGAATGGCTATTATCTAAAAGACAACAAATAACAAGTGTTGGCGAGGATGTGGAGAAAAGGGAACCCTCCTCCACTGTCGGTGGGTAGGTACATTGGTGCAGCCACTATGGAAAATAGTATGGAAGTTCCTCAAAAAATTAAAAATAGAACTACCATATGATCCAGCAACTCCGTGTTTTCTGAGTATTAATCCAAAGAAAGGAAAACACTAACTCAAAAAGATATACTCACTCCCATGTTTACTGCAGCATTATTTACAATAGCCAAGACCTGGAGCAACCTAAGTGTCCACTGATGGATCAATGGAAAAGAAAAAGTGACGTGTGTATATATATTTATATATATATATACACACACACACACACAGACACATATATATATATACACACACATATATATATATGGCCAAAGCTATATATATATATATATAAACACATATGCACACATGCAAACACACACAATGGACTATTATTCAGCCATAAAAAAAAGAAATCTTGCCAGGTGTGACAACATGGATGGACCTTGAGGGCATTATGTTAAGTGAAATAAGTCAGAGAAAAACAAATACTGTGTGCTCTCATTTATATAGAGAATGTATCTATCTATCTATGTATCTATGTATCTATCTATATGTATCTATCTCATAGATACAGAGAACTGATTGGTAGTTGCCAGAGACACGGGTGTAGGGTCAAAAGGTACAAACTTCTAGTTATAAAACACATCATGGGAATGTAATATACATCATGGTGACTATAGTCAATAACTACTGCATATTTGAAAGTTGCTAGGAGAATAGATCTTAAAAGTTTTTATCACAAGGAAAAAAAATTGTGACGATGGTGATGGATGTTAACTAGTCTTATCTTGGTGATCATTTTACAATATGTACATATATTGAATCACTATGTTTTACACCTGAAATGAATATAATGTTATATATCAATTTTATATCAATTTTTTAAAAAGTCAGCTCTTAAAGCCCATAACTGGTGGCAGGGACCATGGATGTAACTTATAAGCAATCAGCAGATGAGGACAAGAACATCACAGACTTTTTACACAGACCAGTAGTTTTTACCCCACTATGTTTTTCTCTTTGTCTGTTCATGTGGAGAAGAAAACATACACACACAGAAACAAAAATAAACAAGGAAATGAAAATAGGACCTTTCTCCTAAGAAGTGGTAACACCAAGCTTCATCACGGTAGAAACCTCAAAGCCTGAATAGTTGCCACCTCTGAAGGCTGTTCTTACTGTGCTGTTCTAGAGCACACCACCATCACCACAGCCACCACTGCCTTTTGATTAGGTATTAAAATGCAGAAGGAAAAAAGAATAATTTTAAGGATCAGATTAAATTATACTGGATAATGATTGAGGAACAAAAAGATACCGAATTGAATTGTACCCAGGTATGCATATTTCTTTAAATCTTACAAGACTTGCTTGATATTTTCTATGAATAAACTATGTAGTGTTTGAACTGTTATCCTAAAGAGATACATATTGGTCAGAGAAAGTATCAAATGAATGGAAAAATGAGCTAAAACTCAAGTTATCCACCCTTCTGGGAAGCCAGGGTGTTTAATCAGGCAGACCAGTGTCTAGGCACCACCTAGTGGCACATTACTCACATTACAGGAACAGTACTTCAGAGTCATTAATGTAGCATCTAGGAGTTCCTGCAAACGCCGATCTCTTTATGATGGGAAGGACTGCATTTTTTCTCTATCCGGCCATGTATCTGCATGATATGCACCTTAAGGCAATAGGAAGTTTTGAAGTCACCTAGTCCATCCATTCATAGCTATGCAGAAAGTATTCAGCATGGTTTTAATTATGTCTATCTTATGATATTGCAACGTCTTCAGAATCTTGCTGGCCGAACTCACAGACATAGAGAACAGATATGGTTGCCAAGGGGGAGGGGGGATTGAGGGAGGGATGAATTGGGAGTTTGGGATTAGCAGATGCAAATTATTATATATAGAATGGATAAACAGCAAGGTCCTACTATAGAGCACAGGGAACAATGTTCATTATCCTGGGATAAACTGTAATGCAAAAGAATATGAAAAAGAATGTATATATGTATAACTGAATGACTTTGCTGTACAGCAGAAATTAAAACAACACTGTAAATCAACTATACTTCAATGCAATAAATTAAAAAAAAAGTCTTGCTTGCCAAAAAGAGAATGACCCCTTCAGGGCTAACCAGTTCTTAGAACAAAAGGCTCCCTGGGAGTGTCACTTTTATATGCAAACAAACCAATTCTGAGTCTATATCCCAAACCACACCCTCTAGCTCTCACACATCAAACCGAGATCGTCCCTGCCCTAAATCATCCCAGCGGCCAGGTTCAAGGGAACTGGACACCACTCCTACAGGCCAACCCACCAGAACTGTTAAAACCCGCCAGTCTTAAACTGTTTGCTCTGGCCTGCCCGGCCCTTCCTTTGGAAACCCCAGTAAAGGCTCTGGTCCAGGCTCTCCCCTCGCTCCTGCTTTGCCTCCTGACCAAAACCTGCTGCTTTCCCTGAGGCATGGCAGGCCTTGGCGTGGCATGTTCCTTTCTCTTGGGAAAAGTAAGCAACAAATTATTCTTTTAATGGCAAAAAGAAAAAGAAAAATTAAGACTTCCCTGAGATACTATTTCTCGTGCATCACGTAGGCAAACATTTCAAAAGTGTGACAATACGTGAGAAATCTGCAGGAAAAGGCAGTGTTATGAGCTGCTGAAGGGCATGTAGCAATATCTAAAAAGGGTACATATTGATTTACTCTTTGGCCCGACAATCTTGCTTTTAAGAATGCACCATAAACACAATTTTTATTTGTAGAGGTATATGGCTAAACACAAACAAAATGTGCACAGTTATTCACTGTATCCTTATGTGTAATAGTAAAGGTTGGAAACCATCCAAACTCCCAGTCACAGGAGCCCACAGTAGAATCGTATGCAGCTATAAAAAAGGATGAGGAAGATGGCTATGAACTAATATGGACTCATTCCAGGAATATATTCAGGGTTAGCAGCACACTGAGAAGAATGAGACTAAGACTTTACTAAGCATTTCTTTTCTTATTATTCCTTTTGAGAGTTGAAGCAAGTTTTACATGTTCAAAAAACAAACCTAAATTGTTAAAAACTCAGATTATAAAATCAAATACCAAAGAGGACCCCTACCGCTTATTAAATTGATACCATGAAGCTATATATTCTGTAGCTTTGAGCACAATTCTTTGCCTACATTATTATAGAGCTATAGCCTAAACCAAAATCAACTCTAGAGCAGATTTACGTGTTACCTAGCAGGTTATTTGAATTCTAAATTCTAAAAAGCTTTATTTCTTTGATCATGAACATTAGGCAATATAACACATTACATGCACACAAAATATGGTTAAATTTTTCCTAAAATATATTCAATTTCAGAATCAGTTCTTCTGAATACCTTTTTGACTATGAGATGTTGTTATCTTTGTTTTGCACATGATATTGTTGTATTGGTGGTTGCCCACTTAAGGAACAATGAATGAAAACCAAGTCACTATTTTTGGCAAGGTTATTCTTTTAATTGTTCAGATACATGTTCATGCAGCACGTCAAGAACTAAGACACTTGCTGGGTTAAATAGGTTTCTTAGACGTCTAGTCAAAATGAATTTTAACCAGCCTCATTTCTTTTTCATATTCCCTGAGCTCTGAAAAAAAACGTTTTGCTCTCATATGAAGGAAATCTTTCCCCTTTCATGTTTCTTTGAAAAGTTCTGTTATGTTAGTGAAGTTGCTTCCCTTGAGAAGTCAGTCTTTTTTATATACTGTGCACATAACTTAAGTTATAATAATATGAACAGCTATGGCCAAACTTGTATGTAATTAATAACTATGTTATTATTATTGCCTGGCAAACAGGATTTATGAAAGCAAGCAAGCAAATATGGAATGAAGTAATTTTGCTTACTTCAGATATTAAAATGTGAAAAAAATGACATTTTGAATTTATGAATCAGGGTGATTCAGTTTCCAAATTTTGTTTTAATACTCGGGAATACATCATATGGTTGTAAAATATATAAATTATTTCTTCATTAAGTATTATTCATTCATTGAAGATTTGAAGAGTTGCTTAGTCAATAATAATTACTGTATATACTCTTAAAAATTTCAAGATCTTCCCATTCTATTAGACTTCCGGAGGAAGATTATTCTATGCTTAGGAAAATCCAGTGTCAAAAGCTGTGAGGCAGAAGGCCAGTAGCAAATCAGGCAAAGTTGACAGTAGCAGAATTGTTCTGATAATTACACATTTTTCAGACCGAACAAAAGGAAATTGATTTAAAACTCATGACTTTTGCCAGTGGTAAGGTTTTTCAATTATCTCTAGAGCCATGCTGATTCTAGGGTCTGTGTTCTTGGTCACCACCGTCAACTGTACAGGTGGGAGGTTGTTATCACAGCAGTGTGTTCTCCTCCTTCCCCTTAGATGTCTGACTTTTTCAACGTTGTCTGGACTTTACTAGACATATTCAAAATCCAAGTAACTGACATCTCTCCTGTCTACTCTGTGTTGGCAGAAAAATAGTACAACAGAGATCACTGGTGTACACTGACTACATAACCCCTGGGACTGAAATGAAATATGATGGACTGTACTCCCGTAGTTTGTGGTTTTTGTTATATGACGCAGCTGATTTTAAGGATGGGAGATTATCTTGGGTGAATCTGATGCAGTCAGGTTAGCCCTTTACTAGCAGAGAGTTTACTTGGGGGGCTTGCAGAGGAAAAAGAGTGATGCTTCCAAGGTAGCCTAGAAGAAAGTAAACATGCATGTTGTGAACTTCCTATGGGGCCCCCTGGCAAGGAATGTCTAGGAGTCAGGAGTGATCTCTTGGCTGACAACCAACGAGGAAATGGAGACCTCAGCCCTGTAGCCACAAAGAGCTGATTCTTGCAATAGCCATGTGAGCTTGGAAAAGAATCCTGGACTTCTGGAGAAAACTGCAAACCATGTGATACTTTGATTTTACCTTGTGAGGCCCTGAGCAGAGAATCCATACACTTTATGCCCATACTTTTAACCTAAAGAACTATGAAATAATAAATGGATTTAAAAAAATATTTTAATATAAAAAAGAGCCAGTCAGAACTGAAGTATAAAATAACTGAAATGAAAATCATACTAGAAAGAATTAACAGCAGACTAGGTAATACAAAGAACACATAAGTGATCTGGAAGATAGAACACTGGAAATCACCCAATCAGAACAGCAAAAAGAATAAATTAAAAGAAATGAGCACAGTTTGTGGCCCTCTCAGACAACATCAAGTGTTCCAACATTTGCATTATAGGGGTCCCAGAAGGAGAAGAGAGAGAGAGAAATGGGTTGAAAATGTATTTGATGATATTATGGCTGAAAAGTTCCCAAAGCTGAAGGAAACAGATTTCCAAGTACAGGAAGCACAGGGAGTCCCAAAAAAGATGAACTCAAAGAGACCCACACCAAGATTTATAATTACAAAGGCAAAAGTTAAAGAGAGAATTTTAAAAGCAGCAAGGGAAAAACAAGGAGTCACATACAAGAGAACCCCCATAAGCCTATCAGCTGATTTTTCTGCAGAAATTTTGCAAGCCAGAAGGGACTGGCATGATATATTTACAGTACTGAAAGGGGAAAACCTACAACTTAGGATTCTCTACCCAGCAAGATTATCATTCAGAAGTGAAGGAGAGAGAAAGAATTTCTCAGGCAGGCAAAAACTAAGAGTTCACCAATACTAAACCTGCTATGAAAGAAATGTTAAAGGGTCTTCTCTAAGTGGAAAAAAAAGTGCTACAACAAGAAGTAAGAATCTATAGGAAAGGGAAAAAAACACAAGTAAAGGAAAGTATATAGTAAAGCCTGTGGATCAACCACTAAAAGAAGCTAGTACAAAATTAAAAGAATATTATAAAATCAACTATAATAAACACACAAGGAATAGATATGAAGATGTAAACTATGACATTAAAAACACAAAACGTGGGGAATGGGAATAAAATATGTAGGTGTTTGTAGAGTGTGTTTGAAATTAAATGACTATCAGTGTAAAACAAGTAGATATAGTTATAATTCAACATATATGAACCCCATGGTAACCACAAATCAAAAACCTACAAGAGATACACAAAAACTACAGCAAAAGGAAAATAAGCATACCACTAAAGAACATCATCAAACCACAAGGGAAAAAGCTAAAAGAAGAAGAAAAAAACAGAGAAGCACTATACAAACAACCAGAAAACAAGTAAAAAATTAGCAGTAAGTATATACCTATCAATAATCACTTTAACTGTCAATGGGCTAAAAAATACTCCAATCAAAATACGTAGGGTGGCTGATTGGATTAAAAAGACTTTGTTGCTACAAAAGACTCACTTCAAAGCTAAAGACACAGACTGAAACCAAGAGGATGGAAAAAAGATATTTCATTCAAAAGGAAACCACAGAAAAGCTGGGGTAGCAATACTCATATCAGGCAAAGTAGAATTTAAAACAAAGTAGAATTTAAAACAAAACTGAATTTAAAACAAAGTTTATAACAAAAGACAAAAGATCATTTATATAATTATAAAACAGTCAATATAAGAAGAAGATGTAAGATTTCTTAACATATATGCACCTAATATAGGAGGACCTAAATATATAGAGCAAATATTAACAGATATAATGGGAGAAACTGATGATAAAATAATAGCAGGAGACTTTAACACCCTACTGACACCAATGGACAGATTATCCAGACAGAAAATTTGTAAAGCAACAGTGGCCTTAATGACAAATTAGATGAGTTGTACTTAATAGATTATCTACAAGACATTCCATCGAAAACAGCAGAATACATGTTCTTTTCAAGTGCACATGGAGCTTTCTCCATGATTGATAGCATGCTTGGCCACAAAACAAGTCAACAAATTTAAGAGGATAGCAATTATACTGAGTATTTTTCCAACAACATGGTAAAAAAATAGAAATCATTAACAGGAAGATAAATGGGAAAGGCACAAACATGTGGAGACTAAAAAACATACTACTAAAAAAAAAAAAAGGGTCAATGAAGAAATCAAAGAGTAAATCAGAAAATACCTTGAGACAAGTGAAAATAAAAACACAAGACTCCAAAATCTATGAAATGCAGCAAAAGCAGTTCTAAGAGGGAATTCATGACAATACAGGCCTACCTCAAGAAACAAGAAAAATCTCAAATAAACAACCTTACTTACCATCTATTAGTAAAGAACAAACAAACCCAAAGTCAGATAAGGAAGAAAATAATAAAATCAGGAAATAAATAGAGACAAAGAAATAGAAAAGATCAATGAAATCAAGAGTTGGTTTTTTGAAATGATAAAAAAAGTTATGTGTTTAGCCAGGCCCACCAAGAAAAAAAGAGAGGACCCAAATAAATAAAATAAGAAATGAAAGAGGAGAAATAACAACCCATACCACAGAGATACAAAAAAATCATAAGAGAATACTATGAAGTTATATGCCAAGAAATTGGACAACCTAGAAAAAAATGGATAAATTTCTGGAAACATACAATCTCCCAATACTGAGTCAGAAAGAAATGGATCATATGAACAGACTGATCAATAGTAGTGAAACTGAATTTGTAGTCAAAATACTCCCAGCAAACCAAAGTCCAGGACCAGATGGCTTCACAGGAGGATTCTACCAAACATATAAAGAAGACCTAATACCTATCCGTTTTGAATTATTCCAAAAATTGAAGAAGGAGGGAACATTCCCAAATTTATTCTATGAGGCCACAACCACTACCTACTACCCCGAGACCAAAACCAAAGACACTGAAAAAAGAAGATTATAGGCCAATATCTCTGATGAATATAGATGTAAAAATCCTCAACAAAATATTAGTAAACTGAATTCGACAACATACAAAAATTATTATATACCATGATCAGGCGGGTTTTATTCCAGGGAAGCAAGGTTGGTTCAACATCCACAAACCAATCAATGTGAATTGCCACATTAAAAACAAATGAAGGATAAAAACCATAGGATCATAGCAACAGATGCAGAGAAAGCAACTGACAAGATTCAGCATCCATTTATGATAAAAATTCTCAATAAAGGGGGCATAAAAGGAAATATCCAACTTAATAAAGGCCATTTATGACAAACCAATAACTACCATCATACTCAATGGGGGAAAGCTGAAATCTTTTCCTCTAAAATCAGGAACAACATAAGGATGCCCCCTTTTTACCACTATTTAACATAGTATTGGAAGTCCTATCCACAGTGTTCAGACAAGAAAAATAAATAAATGGCATCCAAATTGGAAGGGAAGAAGTAAATCTGTCACTATTTGCAGATGACATGATACTATATATAAAAGACCTGAAAATCTCCACCAAAAAACAGCTAGAACTAATACATGGATTCAGTTAAGTTGCAAGATAAAAGATTAACATACAGCAATCTGTTGCTTTTCTATACACTAATAATCAAAGATCAGAAAGAGAAAGCAAGAAAAAAATCCTGTTTAAAATCACATCAGGGGCTTCCCTGGTGGCGCAGTGGTTGAGAGTCCGCCTGCCAATGCAGGGGACACGGGTTCGAGCCCTGGTCTGGGAAGATCCCACATGCCGCGGAGCGGCTGAGCCCGTGAGCCACAATTGCTGAGCCTGCGCATCTGGAGCCTGTGCTCCGCAACAAGCGAGGCCGCTATAGTGAGAGGCCCATGCACCGCGATGAAGAGTGGCCCCCACTTGCCGCAACTGGAGAAAGCCCTCGCACAGAAACGAAGACCCAACACAGCCATAAATAAATAAATAAATAAATAAAAATTTAAAATCACATCAAAAAGAATAGAACACATAGGAATAAATTTAATCAAGGAGGTGAAAAGACCTATAATCTGAAAACAATCACTGATGATACAAAGACATAAAAAAATACTATGTTCTTGGATTGAAAGAATTAACATTGTTAAAATATGCATACTACCCAAAGCAATCCACATATTTAATGCAATCTCAATCAAAATACCCAAGATTTTTTTCACAGAAAGAGAACAAATAATTCTAAAATTTATGTAGAACCAAAAAAGACTCCAAATAGTGAAAGAAATCTTGAGAAAAAAGAACAAAGCTGGAGGTATGTTACAAGACTTCAGACTATATTGCAAAGCTACAGTAATCAAAACAGTGTGATACTGGCACAAAAAAACATGCACATAGATCAGTGGAACAGAATAGAGAGCCCCAAAATAAACACGTGCACATATGGTGAATTAATCTATGGCAAAGGAATCAAGACTACACAATGGAGAAAAGACAGTCTCTTCAATAGTGGTGATGTGAAAATTGGACAGCTACATGTGAAAGAATAAAATTAGAACATTTTCTCACACCATATACAAAAATAAATTCAAAATGGATCAAAGACTTAATGTAAGACTGAAAACCATGAAGTTTCTAGAAGAAAACATAGGCAGAACACTCTGACATAAATCACAGGCAAAATTTTTTGGATCTGTCTCCCAAGGCAAAAGAAACAAAAGCAAAAATAAACAAAAGGAACAGAATTAAACTTAACAGCTTTTGCACAAGAAGGCATCCATCAAAAAAACAGAAAAGACAACCTCCTGAATGGGAGAAAATATTTACAAATGATATGACCAATAAGGGGTTAATATACAAAATATATAAACAGCTTATGTAACTCAATGTTAAAAAAACAAACTGATTAAAAAATGAGAAGACTTAAATAGACATTTTTCCAAAGAACATATACAGATGTCCAACAGCACATGAAAAGATTCTCAACATCACTAATCATCAGGGAAATGCAAACCAAACCACAGTGAGATATCATCTCACACTTAGCAGAATATCTGTCATCAAAAAGTCTACAAATACAAATGCTGGAGAGGGTGTGGAGAAAAGGGAACCCCCCTACACTGTTGATGGGAATGTAAATTGGTACAGCCACTGTGGAGAACACTATGGAGGTTCCTCAAAAAACTAAAAATAGAACTACCATATGATCCAGTTATTCCACTCCTGGGTTTATAGCTGAAAAAAGCAAAAAAACTATTTCGAAAAGATACATGCACCCTAATATTTATCACAACGTTATTACAATTGCCGAGATATGGAATCAACCTAGTTGTCCATCAACAGATGAATGGATAAAGAAGATGTGGTGTATATATAGACAATGGAACATTACTCAGCTATAAAAACAAATGAAATTTTGCCATTTGAAACAATAGGGATGGACCTTGGGGGTATTATGCTTAGTGAAATAGGTCAGACAGAGAAAAACAAATATTGTATGTTATCACTATTTGTGGAATCTAAAAAATAAAACAAATGAATATACATGACAAAAGAGAAACAGAGTCACAGATATAGAGACCAAACTAGTGGTTACCAGTGGGGAGAGGGAAGAGGGGAGGGAAAGACTGGGGTAAGGGATTAAGAGGTACAACCTATTATGTATAAAATAAATAAGCTACAAGGATATATTGGGCAGTTCAGGGACTATAGCCAGTATTTTATAATAACCTTAAATGGAGTATAATCTGTAAAAATACTGAATCACTATGCTGTACACCTGAAACTAATAAACTATTGTAAATTAACTATACTTCAATAAAAATTTTAAAAGAAAAAAATAAAATATATATTTTCATTATTGTTGCTTTTTGCACGCAAGTAATACAGATGCAACAATAGAAAACTAACACTCATACTGAACAATAGAAAAGTACATGTATTTAGAAATAAGTTTGAAAGTCCTCCTTTATCAACATCTCAACTCCTAATTTCTTCCACAAAGGTAAGAACTGTTAATGGATTGAAGTCATTTTGTTTTATAAATTTATATACACATTTATTTACATATATACATTTAAAAAGGGGCCAAACTGAAAGTTATTCTGTGATTTCACTTTCACCTAAGTGTTACAGAGCTCTTTCCATTTCAGGATATGGAGATCTACCTCATTCATTTTAATGGCAGCATAGTATTCCATGGAAAGGGAATATCCCATAACTTATTGAATGAAATCTCCAATCTACTCTCCCCTCCTCACCCACCCCCAAGTTGATGGACTTCCTCTTTACATAAACTTTTATTATTATAAACATTTTGTCAGTGAATATCATTATAAAGAGATTTAGGTCATATGTAATGTTTCTTTTGGATAGAATGGAAGAAGTACAATTAGATCAAAGCATATGCCCATTGAAAACTGTAACAGATAATCACCAAGTTGCCTTACAAAATAATTCACTTGTTTACACTTCCAGCAATAGCCAATGCTGTCTCTTCAAATACCTTCAACAGCATTTGAAGTTAATAGTCTTTTAATTTTGCTAATCTGGTAGATAAAAAATGTTATAACAATTTGAATTTCTCTTATCGTAAGGAGTTCAAATATTTTTTGAAATGCTTGTTGGTCCTTTAGATTTCTTTTGGATTTGCCTTCTAGCTTTTGGTGTCATGTGATATGTATGCATGTGTAATTTTCATGAGATCAAAGCTGTTACTCTTTTTACACATGGCTCCCATCTTGTGTTCCTTCAGTTCTTAAATGCCATTCACTGTGGCCACAATAAGAAAATAAAGTGAAAGAAAAGATTATTAAGCTTAATAAATTGCTCTACCTTCACTGAAAGCTAGTGGCTTTCCAAAGATGGCAGTGGTGCTTTTCATTATTTCTAAAAATTATTTGATTAAAATTTTTAAATTATGGTTAAAACCATAATATTATGGTTTATATTATTAAACTGTACACTTAAAAATGGTTCAGAAGGCAAATTTCATTTTCTGTTTTCAACCATAACTAATATCCAGAACATGTTAATCTTACAAAACTGAAACTCTATACCCATTAAATAATTAACTCTTCATTTCCACCTCCCTGCAGCCCCTGGCATCCACCATTCTACTTTTTATATCTATGAATTTGACTACTCCAGATGCCTCATATAAGTCCAATCATACAATATTTTTCTGTGACTGACTTATTTCACTCAGCATAATTTTTTCAAGGTTCATCCATGCTGCAGCATGTGCCAGATAAGTAATATTTCATTGTGTGTACATACCACATTTTGTATATCCATTCATCCTTTGATGGATATTTCGCTTGCTTCAACATTTTGGCTATTTTGATTAGTGCTGCTATGAATATGGGCATTTAGATGATGTTTTAAACTGATGAATTTGTGGCATTTTGTTACACAGCATGAGAAAACTAATAAACCTGGTTTTACTTTATTTAATGGTGTCAGCATTAATATAATAACTACATTTATTAATCAAGATACAAAACAAAGTGTGGGAAGTAACCAATGCATATGGTAAAATATGACTTGATATGTTATCTAAAGATTGGAGTTACACACTAGTCAAAATAATACATAAGATACTTTTTAAGAGTACTTGCAAATATATTCCACAAACCAATTTTACTATCAAAAAAGAAGCACACATGCTCTAAAACAACTTAAATGACTAAAGGCACACAATTATATTTTGAATGGTACTGAAATGAAAACAAAATGAAACTCTATATCTATATAGCTACTCACTACTCATCAGAGTAAGAGAAAAGTATATGAAATTAACTGACCCAAATGGTTCATAGAGTCTACATCATTATGTTTCTATTGCTTTAAACAATAGTGTTCTAATTTTCACTTGAATGACAGTTCTTATATTTTTGTTTTAAGTATTAAGCTAAAGAACATAATTAAAATTTTAGTGTGATACATGGATGCTTCAGTCAGCCTTCTACCTGGAGAGTTTTGAAACTGTTGTGACACATACAGCCCAATGTTTTGGTATTTTAACTTTAAATAAAATGTTAAAATATTTCTAACTCAATGAACATTGGAATTATAATTTTATCAGAGGATAACAAATAGGAATTTTTAGTTTTTGATCATTTTAAACAATTCCAAAGTAGTCCGTAAAATTTAGGATATGTAAGCATCCCTTCTTGAATTCATACACATTTGCCCTAATTTATCCCTCGCTTCAGGCACCCTAAAGGTTCTATGTTCTGGCATCCACCTAAATTTTCCTTCATGACCTATCTCTTTACTTGTCCCTACTTCATCTCATTGGCTCTAAGGAAAAAACACTGAAGTAGAAGCAAGGCAAAGTAAACAATCTAAAAATGGAGAGCCTTTCTCTCCATTTTAAGTTTCCATACCTGCCCCATGATACTGTCCACCATGTTATGAACTACTCAGTGTTAATATTTAATTGCTTGTCTTATCATATCCTCAAGGCTTTGTTTATATCTTTGCTTTCATGTAGCACATTAGTTGCTTTATAGCCTCTACTAGTTATTCCAGGAGAAACTTTGTCCATTTATCAAAGACTAGAAGACAAAGCGTTATGTCTGTTTCTGAACTGATAGTCATAGCTTCCCCTCCTCTGGGATGCACTAGCAACCCACACTCTAAAAAAGTTCAATCCTTTCTTCTACAGACATGGCAAGGATCTTGAGTAAATATAGATCCCAAGGAAATTAACCTAAAGATAGAAAAAAATGGACTAATGTAACAAATAGTTAGGAGAAAGAGTATTTTTGTATTTCACACAGACTTCCTTTTGTGGCTTTCATCTTTTCACGAACTGGCGAGGAATATAAGGGTATGTTGTGAAATAAACAAGCAACATACATAGCAAATATAAAGCTATAAGCTACATACACATTTATCTCAAAAGTGGATTAAAACTGGTTAATGCCGTATGCAAAATACTTGTGGATGCGTTTAAGAAAATAAAATATTATATATGATATTAGCTGCTGAGATTAATCAGCAGGTGTTTTCTCCAAGTAGTCAAGCTCTTTCTGAAATGTCTTTTAGGCATCAACAACAGTTAAACAGACTTCATAGGAATCTGGTTCCTGGGGAGAATTTATGGAAATTTTTGCTATCCTGTTGTTTCTGTAAGAATTATACTAGGTCTCTTCTCTCTGATGAAAATAAACTGGGACTATTCCGCTGAATGTGGTGCATTTTCAGAGGTTCAAAAGCATAAGTGCAATAATGCTTATTCTGTCACACTGAAATCACAGATGCCACTAAATGATTCTAATTTTCATGTGTAACTTTTGCCTGAAAAAGTTTCTGTTATAGAGAGACTCTTCGAAGCCTGGGGGTATCGAGAAGAGGGAGGAAAAGTCCCTGCCTTCAAGATGCATGCACACTGGGCAAAAGTCAGCCAACCAGCAAACAGACAGCTAATAGGATGCGAGGTGGTGCTACGTGTACAAAAACGAAACAGAGAAAGGCAGCGGAGTATGGAGTCATGATGAGGTTGCAAGGGGTAGGAACTTCCAGACAAGGGGTGGATTTAAGCCTCCATGAATCAAGAGGTGTGGTCCCTGGGAGAATGTTCTGAAGAGATGAAACCGTAAGGTGCCCCCTCAGTGGCCAGGGTGCTCGCCTGAGTGACCAAGGCAGAGTACAGCAGACAAGGGGGGAGACGCAGGTAAGGGTATCGAGGGATGTCTGGACACACAGATCGTGGGACGGTATTTGATTTCTTTTCTGGGAATATTTTGGATGGTTCTGCGCAGGGAAGAAGACAATCTCATTAGCATTTTTAAAAGATCCGTCTGCACACCACCTGGAGTACTAACTGTTGGAGGAGAGTAGACTGGAAGCGGGAACTTTCTTAGGAGGCTTGGCAGTATTTTGGCTAAAATGCTGGGGGCTTCAGCAGCAGGGGCAGCTGTGCAGATGATCTCATACAATCTGGAAGAGTCAGCAGCCTGGCTGAGGTATTGATGTGGGTTGCAAGAAATAGTGAATTTATGGTTGATAAATAGATTTTTGCCCAAGAACTGGTTGACTTTTTAATTTAAACGTGGGAGTTTGGGAAGAGCAGGATCAAGGTTAGCGTGAGAACAAGAGGTTTGTGTCAGACAAGCTCCGTTTGAGATGCTTATCAGGTACCAATGAGGATGTCAGACAGGTGTTTGGATATGAGTGTAGGGTCATGGGAGAAAAACTGCAGTTGATATGATGTTTAATGTAGATGTTTGATGACACGGGCTAGATGAGATTATTTTGAGAGTGAGGATAGGAGAGTAAATGATTTTTTTCAGAATTCTGTGTACACATCAAAGTTAAAAACACAAGATACATAGAGATCACTATTATAATTATGTAAAATGTGTATAAAAAAAGGAAGAATAAAACAGAAAAATATTGACTTCACACATTTGGACTGTGCAGAGATCTGGAATTTTTTTTTTTTTTTTTTGCCACGCCTCATGGCTTGCAGGATCTTAGTTCCCCAACCAGGGATTGAATCTGGGGTCCCTGGCAGTGGCAGCACTGAGTCATGACGACTGGACCACCAGGGAATTCCTGGATTATTTTCCAAAGTTCATATAATGTGGTTATGCTTATACCACAGTAAATTGATGAGAGTTTAGTCAAACTACTTATGATATTGCTGCCTCTGTGTCTATTCTGTGTGTCCAAGCAGCCTGCAGGGCCCTCGACCTGGATTTAGCCCCTCCGCCTAGAGAACAGCCCACAGAGTCATACGTAAATGTACGTTCCTGAGAAGACTCCCCAGTGGCCTTTGGGATAAAGTCGTCCCCCGACTCCCAGGGCCTTCTCTGTGTGTGTCCCTTAGATAAGATCCCACGGAGCTCACCAAAACCCTGCTCTTTTTGGTCTGAATTGACCAATCCGATCTTAGCCTGGGAACCCCAAAGCACTCCGCCCAAGGACCCCAGTAAAGGGCCCCAGGTCCGGCCTCTCTCTCTGCCGACACCTGCTTTAATCTCCCGTGAGGGCCCCGAGTCCTGCTGTGCACCTCCTCCTCCAGGACCTGTGAGCAATAAACTTCTCTATTTCAGTTTCCGTGTGCTCACCTCGGACACCCCAGACACCCCGGAACTCGACTTAATACATGTTCATTGAACACAGTCCCAACAACTGGTGTCAAATCAGGAGGGATTGAGTTGCCCTTGCAGTTGAGCTCAGAGAACGCCTCTGGGCTGCACGCGGCTACTGACCAGCCCTCCCAGGACTGATGGTGACTCTCTCCGGAGGGTCCTCCCCCGATGGCCCTGGCTGCACTGCGTCACCCCACGGGGTGCCATTTGTGCATCCCATCTCAAAGTGCCAGCTCCACAAAAAGCACCCAGAGTCCTCGGAACCTTGGGGCATTGCTCATCAGAGCTGATTCAAGTGCCAAGGATGTGTTTTCCAGCTGTTACTACCACTCGGGGGTAAATTCCCCCAGCAGGTCATAGACCTGGGGTGTGTTTCCCAAAAGACCCTGAGTATGGAAGTGGCTGCTGTCTCTTTTAGTTGCCGCGTGCGAACTCTTAGGCGGAAGTCCCTGCCGACTCTGAGGAGAGTTAGCTCGGATTTTCATAACGTCCCGGGATGTGTTAGTTAATGGTCGGGACACAGAAGTGGCAACCCTCGCTCATGTGAACTGCTGGATACAGGTGCCAGCATTGCCCTTGAAGGAGGAGAGAGAGAGACCCCTGCCCTGACCACTGTGCTCGAGGCTGGCCCTGGGACTCTTGAGTCCTAACCGGTACAATCCAGTATCCTCCCTGGAGAAATCAGGCCCCTCCCAAAGTCAAGTGCGGCTGGCTCTGTCTCTGCATACCCTGTTGCCTTCACGCCTCACCCCCATGCCAACGGAGAGCTTGGCAGAGGCACAGCCTCTGATGGCACAGTATCCAATGGCCCAACACAAATGGCCTGAGCACCGGGTGCTGCACCACACAACGTGCCCAAGGAAGTTAGCAGGCTCCTGGCTAAACATAAACCACCCCCAGTATGACAACCTCTAGGTCCCGACATAGAGAACAGACTTACGGTTGTCAAGAGAGAGGGGGTCGGGGGAGGGAAGGATTGGGAGTTTGGGAGTAGCAGATGCAAAGTAGTAATATATAGGATGGATGAACAACAAGGTCCTACTGTAGAGCATGGGGAACTATATTCAGTACCCTGTGATAAACCATAATGGAGAGGAATATGAAAAAGAATTAATAAAAAAAAAACCCCAAAGGGCACTGCTCAACACCAGCACCACTGCTGCCAAGGTGCCGTCTCTGTTTCCAGGATCTAGGGGACCAGCCCCAGTGATCCTGCTGCTACTGTAGCGCCGGTGGAAGCTGAGCCCACCCCACGAGGCCGATGGGACACACTGCAGGGGGAAGGGGCTGCCTCCCAGTTCAGCCACTGGGGACGTCCCCTTTGGCCCTTGCCAGTGACAGCTGGTAAGGTCAAACCAGGGAGAAAACAGAGTAGAAACTGAAACTCGAAACTTTATGCATCTCAAGATTCAAAATATTTTATAAGAAAAGTGAACATATCTACAAAACAGATTCACAGACATAGAGAACAGACTTGTGGTTGCCAAGGGGGAAGTGGGGTAGGGGAGGGATGGACTGAGAGTTTGGGACTAGCAGATGCAAACTAGTATATACAACAAGGCCCTACTGTAGAGCACAGGGAACTATATTCAATATCCTGTGATAAACCACAATAGAAAAGAATATGAAAAAGAATATACATATATATAAACTGTCACTTTGCTGTACAGCAGAAATTCACACATTTTGAATGAACTCTACTTCAATAAAATTTTTTAAAAAAGAATTGATGGTGTGAGATTTGAAGGGCAGGAGTGAAGCCACAGACATAATTCCTGAAGGTCTCCATGAGCAGACACATTGAGGGGAAGCTGTCGAATTGCTTAGTGTGTTTCCCTTTGTCCTTGCTCTTCTCTCTGCATCCAGCTTTCTTCCTAATTGCGGGCCCTGCCCACCAAAGGCAGCCCTACCATGAGATGCTTGGACAGGGACCCATAATGCTCATGGCTCCACTGACCTCTCCTTGGACTTCCATTTTCCTTCCCCACCTCTACTACTTGACATGCATGGCTCTGAGTTGTTCACCTGCCTCTGAGGACTGGTTTAGTGTCTCCTTTTCCAACTCTCCACCCCTCCCTACCAAACTGTCACTCCTCTATCTCATCCCACAATTACTCATTAGAGTAAATCCCTTAATCCATAACACTCAGACTGGCTCTGCTTCCCTGACTCATCCCTGATTTCATCATTCAGTCTGCTGCTTAGGCTTTTACTATTTACTACTCAGTTTTCTTCTTTGGTTCATATTATGTAGCTTTAAGCAATGACACCATTTTCATACCATGATAAAAAAGAAAATAAGAAAATCTACTAGCATATAATTTTATAATTTGGTAGTATTTTGATTAATATTTTTCATGATAACTTTCATGGTAAAGAAATAATTTGAAAAATGAATAATTGAATAGTTGAATGATAAATCAGAAATGATTAATATGAAAGTTCATCTAGAAAAGAGTGAAATTCTTTTAAGACTATAGTAGAGGTAAATAAAATATATGATATGACATTAAGTTTTGTTCAACATACCATATAAATCATTACTTGTGTTGTTGGGTGTGCATGTCATTGTGAACTCATACATGTGTTTGAAAGTTTAATCAGTTGAAAATTTGGTCAAATCAAGACCTTCAGTAGCTACATTTTAGAATCTAATATAGTTAAGACAAGTTTTATGGAAACATGATAACACAAGCTTGTAATTTAAAATTATTTAGTCATTTCTTAATGACAACTGCTTTCTCAAAACCATAAATATTTCATAATATACAAAGCACTAAACACTTTCTGAAATCATTAAAATTACTATTCACTATAAATTACTTCTAATTAAGACTGAGCTTACATTGTCACTAAAAATAACCCCCCCAAAAGAGATTTGGTTTGGTTATACTGTGAAAAGAATTGTCAGTGATAACTTCTTTTTTTTTCTTTCTTTTTCTTTTTTTTTTAATTGGAGTATAGTTCCTTTACAATGTTGTGTTAGTTTCTGCTGTACAACGAAGTGAATCAGCTATATGTATACATATATCCCCTCCCTCTTGAACCTCCCATCCCCCCCATCCCACCCACCTAGGTCATCACAGAGCACCAAGCTGAGCTCCCTGTGCTATACAGCAGGTTCCCACTAGCTATCTATTTTACACATGGTAGTGTAAATATGTCAATCCTAATCTCCCAATTCATCCCATCCACCCCTTCCCCCACTGTGTCCACCTGTCCATTCTCTATGTCTGTGTCTCTATTCCTGCCATGCAAATAGGTTCATCTGCACCATTTTTCTAAATTCCACATATATGCATTAATACATGATATTTGTTTTTCTCTTTCTCCCTTCACTCTGTATGACAGACACTTTCTGTGTAGAAAAATATTGCACTTGATTAGAAAATTGCTGGCTGAAGTTTTCTTATCAATAGTTCTAACCTATTTTTAAATAGTTTCTTCATATTTTTATATTGTTAGCAAAATTAAGAAAATAAGAAGATCCCACTGAAAATTTATATTACAGAAATGTAAGTAGAGGAGAGTAATGTCAGCAGGATGGCAGAATAGGAAGTCCCAGACTTGTTTCCCCTGCAAAATACCATTTTACCAGTAATATACAGACAAAAATACCTTTAGGAAAAATCCAGAATCCAGTAAGAAGTTGCAATACCTCAGATAAGCACAAAACTGAGAATAGTCATATTGAAATGGCTAAGAAGGTCAATTTCACTTTACCCACCTCAGCCCCTACCCCAAGTCAGCACAACTTAATGCTGAGAGAGATTTTCTTTGCTGGCAATTTCTCTCATGGGGAGGGAGGGTAGGGGAAGAGAGAGTGGGACATCCATCCAATGTCCCTGACCTTTTTATGTGCTGTCCAAGGAGCTGCTTTCTGTCTCGTGACTAAAGAAAATCATGAAACCACAAGGGAAGAAAATAAAAGAAGAAGAGAAGAGCAGGGGAGAACTATAAAAACCACCAGAAAACAAGTAGCAAAATGGCAGTAAGTACATAACTATCAATAATTACATTAAATGTCATGGACTAAATGCTCCAATCAAATGACATAGGGTGGCTGATTGCATTAAACAAGACACATCTATATGCTACTACAAGAGATTCACTTCGGAGCCAAAGATACACACAGACAAAGTGAGGGGAGGGAAGAAGGTATTT
Source organism: Balaenoptera musculus (assembly GCF_009873245.2). NCBI lineage: Eukaryota > Metazoa > Chordata > Mammalia > Artiodactyla > Balaenopteridae > Balaenoptera > Balaenoptera musculus. Next base: position 3,496,565 of record NC_045790.1, read on the forward strand.
CATTCAAAAGGAAACCACAAGAAAGCTGGGGTAGCAATACTCATATTAGACAAAGTAGACTTTGTAACAAAGTTTATAACAAAAGACAAAGAAGAGCATTATATAATGATAAAGGATCAATACAAGGAGAGGATATAATGTCCTGTAAAATATATGCACCTAATATGGGAGCACTTAAATATATAGAGCAAGTATTAACAGACATAATGGGAGAAACTGACAATAATACAATAATTATAGGATACTTTAATACCCCACTTACATCAATGGACAGATCATTGAGGCAGAAAATCAAAAAGGAAACAGTGGCCTTGACTGACACATTAGAAAAGTTGGACTTAATAGATATCTCAGGACATTCCTTCCAAAAATAGCATAATACACATTCTTTTCAAGTGCACATGGAATGTTCTCCAGGATAGTTCACATCCTAGACCACAAAACAAGTCTCAACAAATTTAATAGGATAGAAATTATATCAAGCTTTTTTTCATGACCATAATGGTATGAAACTAGAAATCAGTTACAGGATTGAAAATGGGAAAAGCACAAACATGCAGAGATCAAATGACATGCTACCAAAAAAGAAAAAAAAAAAAGTCAATGAAGAAATAAAGGAAGGAATCAAAAAATACTTTGAGACAAATGAAAATAAATACACACATTCCCAAATCTATGGGACACAGCAAAAGCAGTTCTTAGAAGGAAATTTAGAGCAATACAGGCCTACCTCAAGGAACAAGGAAAATCTCAAACAACCTAACCTACCACCTAAAGGAATTAGAAAAAAAAATGGACAAATGAAGCCCAAAGTGAGCAGAAGGAAGGAAATAATAAAGATCAGAGAGAAAATAAAATAGAGACAAAAAATAGAAAAGGTCAATGAAACCAAGAGCTATTTTTATAAGAAAATAAAAATGATAAGCTCAGCCAGCCTAAGTAAGAAACAAAGAGAGAGGACCCAAATAAACAAAATAAGGAATGAAAGAGGAGAAAGAAAACCAATATTACAGATATAGAAAATATCATAAGAGAACACTACAAACAGTTATATGCTATAAGCCAACAAATTGGATAATCTAGAAGAAATGTATAAATTCCTCAAAGTATGTTCTTTTCTAGGACTGAATCAAGAAGAAATAGATAATCTGAACAGACCAATCATTAGGAGTGTAATTGAATAAGTATCAAAAAAATTCCCAGCAAAAAAAATTTCAGGTTGCTTTTCTACACAGTAATAATGAACTCTCAAAAAGAGAAATCAAGAAAATAATCCCATTTACAACTGTATCAAAAAGAAAGAAAAAAACTTAGTAATAACCTTAACCAAGGAGATGAAAGAGCTATACTCTGAAAACTATAAAACACTGATGAAGGAAATAGAAGATGATACAAAGAAATGAAAAGATATCCTGTGTTCATGTATTGGAAGATTTAATATTGTGAAAATGTCTATATTACCTATTGTAATCTATAGATTTAATGCAATCCCTATCACAATACCCATAACATTTTTCACATAACTGGAACAAATAATTCTAAAATTTATATAGAACTAGAAAAGACCCTAAATAGTCAAAGCAATCTTGAGAAAAAACAACAAAGCTGGAGGAATCACAATCCCTGACTTCAGACTATGCTACAAAGCTCTAGTAATCAGAACAGTATGGTACTGGCATAATAACGGACACTTAGAGGGAATTCCCAGGTGGTCCAGTGGTTAAGACTTGACACTTTCACTGCCATGGGTCTGGGTTTGATCCTTGGTTGGGGAACTAAGATGCCACAAGCCACGTGCATGGTCAAAAAAAAAAAATTAAAAAAAAAAGACACTTAGAGCAATGAAACAAAATAGACACGTGAGAAATAAACATGCACATATGGTTAATTAATCTACAACAAAGGATGCAAAAATATAAAATGGGGAGAAACAGTCTATTCAATAAGTGGTGCTGGGAAAACAGGACAGCTACATGTAAAAGAATGAAATTACAACATTTTCTTATACCATATACAAAAATAAACTCAAAATGGATTAAAGACCTACATGTAACATCTGAAACCATAAAACTCCTAGAAGAGAACATAGGAAGAACACTCTTTGACATAAGTTGGTGATATTTTTTTGGATAAGCACCTTCAGGCAAAGAAAACAAACACAAGAATAATCATATGGGATCTACTTAAACTTAAAAGCTTTCATACAGCAAAGGAAACCAAACACAGCAAAGGACAAAACAAAAAGACAACCAACTGAATGGGGAAACTATTTGCAAATGATGTGACCGATAAGGGGTTAATATCCAAAATATATAAACAGCTCATACAACTCAACATCAGAAAACAAACAACCTGATTAAAAAATGAGAAGACCTAAATGGACATTTTTCCAAAGAAAATATACAGATGGCCAACAGGCACATGAAAAGATGCTCAACATCACAAATCATCAGGGAAATGCAAATCAAAACCACAATGAGATATCACCTCACACTTGTCAGAATATCTATCATCAAAATGTTTACAAATAACAAATGTTGGCAAAGGTGTGGAAAATGTAAAGCGGGGCAGCCATTATGGAAAACAGCATGGAAGCTCCTCAAAAAACTAAAATTATAACTACCATATAATCCAGCAATTCCACTCCTGGGTATATATCCAAAGAAAACAAAAACACCTATTCAAAAAGATATATGCACCCCAATGTTCATAGAAGCATTATTTACAACAGCCAAGATATGGAAGCAACCTAAGTGTCCATCAACAAATGAATGGATAAGGAAGATATGTTATATATAAATATATGCAACAGAATATTACTCAGCCATAATAAGAATGACATTTTGTCATTTGTAACAACATGAATGGACTTGGAGGGTATTATATTTAGAGAAATAAGTCAGAAAGAGAAAGACAAATACTGTATGTTATCACTTATATGTAGAATCTAAAATAAAACAAACTAGTGAATATAACAAAACTGAAACAGACTCACAAATATAGAGAACAAATTAGTGGTTACCAGTGGGAAGAGGCAAGAGGAGAGGGGCAATATACGGGTAGGGGAATAAGAGGTACAAACTAATAGGTATAAAATGAATAAAATACAAGGATATATTGTACAGCATAGGGATATAGCCAACATTTTATAATAACTTAAATGGAATACAATCTATAAAAATATTGAATCCCTATATTTTACAATCTGTAAAAATATTGAATCCCTATATTGCAAACCTGAAACTAATATTATATTGTAAATCAACTATGCTTTTATAAAAAATGGAAGAAAACATAAAACTCACTGGTAAATGTAAATATATAAACAAAATACTGTTATAGTGTACTGTGCTGGTGTAAGTCACTTTTTAGTGATTTAAGACAAAAGTATCAATTATAACTATAAGTAGAAAATATGTTAATAGTATATCATATATAAAGATTTAAATTGTGACATCAACAACAAATTGATGGGAGGAGAGAAATAAAAGCGTAGTTTTTGTATGTGACTGAAATTAGTTTGTTACCAGCATATAATAGACTGTTATAATTACAAGATGTTTTATGTAAGCCTTAAAGTATCCACAAAGAAAATACCTACAGAAATTTACACATAGAAAAAAGAGAAAGGAATTGAAGTATATCAATAAAAATATTAATGAAACACAAGGAAAAGGGAGAAAGAATGGAAAAGAACAAAAGAACTACAAGACAGGTGAAGAACAATGAAGAGAATGTCAGTAGTAAGCTCTTACATATTAATATTTACTTTAAAATTAAGTAGATTAAACACCCCAGTCAAAAGACAGAGGTTGAATAAATATATATAAAAAAAGCCAAACTATATGCTATCCATAAGAGACTCCCTTCAGATTAAAAAACCCAGATAGGATGAAGTAAAGGAATGGAAAAAGATATCTCATGCAAATGGTAACCAAAAGAGGGCAGAGGTGCCATCTTTTTATCAGACAGAATAGACTTTAAGTCCAAAACTGCCACAGAAGGCAAAGAAGATCATTATATAATGATAAAAAGGTCAATTCATCAGGAAGATAAAACAGTTATAAATATGTATGCAGCCATCATCAGAGCACCTAAATAAGTAAACACTGACTGAACTGAAGGGAAAAATAGAAATACAATAAGAGTAAGAGGCTTCAATACCCCACTTTCCATAAAGGATAGATTATCCAGAGCGAAAATCAGTAAGGAAACAGTGGAGTCGAACAACACTATAGACCAAAGAGACCTAACAGACATATACAGAACATTCTTATCACCAGCAGCAGAAGACAGCACTCTTCTCCATTGCACATGGAATATTCTCACAACACATGTTAGGTTACAAAACAAGTTCTAATTAATTTAAGAATATTGAAACCATACCATGTGTATTTTCTGACCACAACGAAATGAAACTAGAAATAAGTAACAGAAGAAAAACTGAAACATTCACAAGAATATGGAAGTTAAAAAACTTACTTGAACAACCAATGCATCACAGCAATATCAGAAAGTACCTTGAGATCAATGAAAAGGAAAATACAACATACCAAAACTTATGGAATGCTGAAGAAGCAGTACTAAGAGGGAAGATTATAGCAATAAACACTTACATTAAAGATCTCAAGTACTTTCTCAAAATCTCCTAATACTTTTAGCAACTAGAAAAAGAACAAACTAAAGCTAGAGTTTGCAGGAGAAAGGAAATAAAAATGAGAGCAGAAATAATAAAATAGAAAAACAATAGAATAAAAATCAATGAACTTACGAGTTGCTTTTTTTTGAAAATATAAACAAATTTTCAAATCCTAGACTAACAAAAAAGGGAAGACTCAAAATAGACTAACAAAAAAGGGAAGACTCGGGCTTCCCTGGTGGCGCAGTGGTTGAGAATCTGCCTGCCAATGCAGGGGACACGGGTTCGAGCCCTGGTCTGGGAGGATCCCACGTGCCGCGGAGCAACTGGGCCCGTGAGCCACAATTACTGAGCCTGCGCGTCTGGAGCCTGTGCTCCGCAACAAGAGAGGCCGCGATAGTGAGAGGCCCGCGCACCGCGATGAAGAGTGGCCCCCGCTTGCCACAACTAGAAGAAAGCCCTCGCACAGAAACGAAGACCCAACACAGCCATAAATAAATAAATAAATAAATATTTATTAAAAAAAAAAAAAAAAAAAGGGAAGACTCAAATAAAATCAGAAATGAGAGAAGAGACATTACAAATGATGCCACATAAATATATAGTATCTAAAGAGACAACTATGGACAATTTTACCCCAATAAACTGAATAACCTAGAAGAAAGGGATACATTCCTAGGACCATACAACCTGCTAAGACCATATCATGAAGAAATTGAAAATCTAAACAGATCTTAGACAATAATCACAAACTTCCCAACAAAGGAAAGCCCAGGAGTTTAAGGGTAAATTCTACTAAACTTCTAAAGAAGAATTAAAGTTAATTCTTCGTCACTCTTGAAAAAAAATTGAAAAAGAAGGGACACTTCCAAACTCATTTTATGAGGTCAGCACTAACTAGATAGCAAAGCCAAAGATACTATAAGAAAAAATAAACAAACAAAAAAAACCCTTACAAATCAGTATCTCTGATGATCAGAGAGGCAGATATCCCCAACAAAATATTGGCAAACCAAATTCAACAGCACACCTGAAGGATTGTACCATGACCAACTGGGATTGATCCCAATGGTTCAGCATGACATTAATTAATGTGTTAATGACATTAAAAGAATAAAGATAAAAATCACATGATTTTCTCAATACACGCAGAAAAATGCATTTTACAAAATTCAACAACCTTTCATTATAAAAACTCTTAAACTAGTTAAAGAAGGAATGTGTCTCAAAATAATAAAGGCCATATATGATAAACCCACAAGTAAAATCACACTTAACAGTGAAAAACTGAAAGCATTTCCTCTAAGATTAAGAACAGAGAAAGGATGCCCACTCTTGACACTTCTATTCAACAAAACACTGGAAGTCCTAGCTAGATAAATTAGGCAAGAAAAAGAAATTTTAAAAAATTAAAAGCATTCAAATTGGAAAGGAAGAAGTAAAATTACCCATTTGCAGATAACATGATCATATATGTAGACAACCCTAGAGTTTCTGTCAAAAGAATAGAATAAATTCAGTAAAGTTGCAGAATATAAGATCAACAAACAAAAATTCAGTTTTATTTCTATACATTAACAACAAACTATTCAAAAAGGAAACTAAGAAAACAATCTCATTTATAATGACATCAAAAAGAATAAAATACTTAGGGTTAAACTTAACCAAGGAGGTGACAGATTGGTACACTGAAAACTACAAAATATTGATGAGTGAGAAAAAAGAAGAGACAAATTTAATGGAAAACCATCCTGTGTTCAGGAATTGGAAGGGTTAATATTATTAAACTGTCTACACTAATCAAAACAATCTACAAATTAAGTGTAATCCCTGTGAAAATTCCAATGGCTCTTTATTTTACATAAATTTAAAAAATTGTAAAATTCATATGGAACCACATTAGACCCCAAGTAACCTAAGCAATCTTGAGCACAAGGCTGGGGGCATCACACTTCTTGATTTCAAAATGTTTTACAAAGCAATAGTAATTAAAAAAGTATGGTACTTGCATAAAAACAGACATACACACTGATGGAATAGAATAGAGAATCTTTAGAAACATTTTAAAATATGTATATTTCTCTTCCATTATCTTGAAATAAATACATTGATGAAATAAAATCAAGTTCTTTTTAAATATACTAAAGAAAAATATCGCCATACTTTTGTGTGCGTGTGTGTGTGTGTGTGTGTATGTGTGTGTGTGCGCGTGCACGCGCATGAGTGCATTTAACTGCTTGGCTTCTGTTGGACAACATTTAACCCAAAGTAATCTTGAGGAAATTAGTGGCAAACTTCTTTTTTAAAAACTCAGAACATATCAAAGAGTGGACTATTTCCTTTTAAAGTAATTTTATAGTGTGATGTAGTTTTATTTTAAAGTTACTGAAATACAATTTTTAGAGCAAAAGATAAACATTGTTAAAATTCTAGTGAAGGAGCAATGCAAAAGATTTACAATAAAGATAACACAAAGATAACACACAGGGCTTCCCTGGTGGTGCAGTGGTTAAGAATCTACCTGCCAACGCAGGGGACATAGGTTCGAGCCCTGTTCTGGGAAGATCCCACATGCCGCGGAGCAACTAAGCCCGTGTGCCACAACTACTGAGCCTGCGCTCTAGAGCCTATGAGCCACAGCTGCTGAGCCTGCATGCCACAACTACTAAAGCCTGTGCCTAGAGCCCATACTCTGCAACAAGAGAAGCCACGACAATGAGAAGGCTGCGCACCGCAACTAGAGAAAGCCCATGCGCAGCAACGAAGACCCAATGAAGCCAAAAATAAATAAATAAAACAAATTAAAAAAAAAAAGATAACACACAAATTTAAAGTAATTGGAAAAACATGTAAGTATGTTACTTTAAGTTTTTCCCTTACGGTATTCACAATCACATCATATGTAGTAAACATTTCACATTATTTGGTACTCATATAATTCAGAGACATAGCTAAGGTTGCATTTCAGGGACATCACAAAAAGAAGTTAATACAATGGAAGATGGAATCTACTCCAAAAGACCTGCAAAAAGAGAAAAGCTGTAATTATAAAGACTGAAACTTTTAACCAGACTGCAACTTTTATTTTTCTTAGAAAGCAGTTGGTTTAATCAGCTTAAGCTACCATAACAAAATACCACAAACTGGGTGACTTAAACAACAGAAATTTATTTTCTAAGTGTTTTCAAGGCTGAAGTCCAAGATCAAGGTGTCAGCATTGTCAGGTTTGGTGCAAACTCTCTACCTGGCCTCCAGATGGCCACCTTGTCACTGTGTCCTCACATGGCAAAGAGCACGAGTGAGTCCTCAGGTATTTCTTCTTATAAAGGCACTAATTCCATCATGAGGGTCCTATCTTCATGTCATCATCTAAACCTAATTATCTCCCAAAGGCCCCATCTCCAAATATCATCACACTGGGGGTTAGGACTTCACGATATGCATTTTGGAGGACATAATTCAGTCCATAGAATCAGCTAACACTTTTGCAAGTGTGTGTAGTTGTTAAAACCTGGTTTGCACGTCTGGTTTGACAAACCACATTGTCAATGAGTATCTTAAATCTCACCTTTCCATATTTTAAATAAAAGTGATATTTCAAATCTGCTGTGAGATGTAGGTTACTGTTGACTTATTGAATGCCATTTGACACTGAGTGGATAAATTATGCTTACATAAAAAGTGTCAATCACTTAAATCTTAATTTATGATCCCTTTGAGATATTATGTAATCTCAAAATTGCGAATACCTCATAACACGGAATCAATTTAAATATCCATTTAAAAAGAGTTTTAAGTTTTATTTAGCATATTCAGTTTGATATATAAAGGAAATTCTGCTTTAGAAAGTAGTCGTCAAATCCCTATTTTTTTAAGCTGAGACAGTTGAAGAATGTTGTTAATTGCTCAACGTTGACCTGTTGATTTTGCAAAAATACCTAAAGGTAAGTAAATGAGCATTGCTTGCAACGCACACACACACGCACACTTGAGGAAAATCTACAGGTGAGATAACATTGATGATTTTTCAGCATATGAATTACAAGGAGATATAAACTGATGCTTTACAGACTTACAATACAGAGAACAAACTAGTGGTTCCCAGTGGGGAGAGGGAACTAGGAGGGGCAAGATAGAGGTCAGGGGAAAAGGGTCATTATGGGATTATATGAAATCATGTGTGTGAAACTGTTGAAAATTGTAAAGTCCTATAGAATTTAAAGAATCTTTTATTCAGTAAAAAATAAATTGATGCTTTAAAGATATGACTTTAATGGGCAAGATTACATCATATTGTCACATGTGTATGGTAAAATCATAAAGGCATGCAAGGAAGCTAAAAATCAGGATGGTGATTACTTTTGCAAGATGAAAAAGAGGCATGATTAGGATGAAGTTTCTGGGGAGTCTGACAAAGTTCTTTTCTTGACCAGAGTGGTGATTAAGAGTGTTTGTTCTATAATAATTTATTAAGTTATATATATACACACACACACACACACACATATATATTTATATTTATATAATTTAACACATTAAAAGTAAAATATCTCTTAAATGGGTATGTGGAAAAATATCCAGTAATTAGGTGATAGATAAAGGAAGGAATATAAGCTTTATCCAGCATGATTTTAGAGTATAATTCTTAGATTTGTACATTTTTATATTTTCTCTATGTATAATTATATCATAAAAAACCTTACACTTAATTAAATTAAAATAGAATCTAGTTTTTAAATATGTATATTTGTTTAAAACGAATAAAGTAGATTACACTTTGCAAACAGTAGAAGAAATAAAATTCCAGTTCATTTAACTTGTTAATGCAAAATGACAAGTGAAAGAAACAATAAGGACTTTGGAGTTTTGACATCATTGGTCATATATGATAGAATTTTTAATGATTTAAGAAACATGAAAAATGATGCATCTGATCACAAGGGCAAGCCAAATATTTCTATCTGCTAGGACAAATTCAAAGGATGAGAAAGTTTATTTATTTTTAATTCTGGAGGCTGACATTGGTATGATTCCAGAAAGCTGGTAGGAAGTAATATCTCAGTAGGAGGAGTTATGAATTGTCTTGTGAATGTTATTGCATATGATGAAGTTAAATGGATCAGTGTATCAAAATGTTACTTCTGAGACTATTCTCTATCATGTCACAGTGTGCAATTAATGAATTGTAATTAAGTATCTGTAGGGTAAAATTTTCATACTAAGTAAAATAGTTAAACAGAAAGTTAAAAATAGCACTTCCATGTTATTTATTGGAGACCCTACAGAAATGTGAAATTAACATGACACTAGCAATCTCATGGAGATGACTCTGTACCCCCCAAAACTGTACTCTGCCTGCTACCGTGTGGGGTTATTTCTGGAGGTGACTACATTTTGAGGTCCCTCTGCACAACACAGCTGGGTGTGGCCATGTTAAAATAAATAATAAATATTGTTATTATATTATATTATATATTATATTATTATTATTCTATGAATAAATATATAATAAATAGAATAAAATTTAAAGACTTGTGGCTGATTTTCCATTTAGGACTTCTAAAAAGTGGGTTTGACACGTCCATTTATCTTTTTCCTCCTGCCACTGAATGGAGGGAATTGTTAAGGTCCCACAGGCATGGCTGACAGAGCCATAAAATGGAAGAGTTAGGTTTCTGAATCACCAAGTGCACTAAGCTGCCTCCTAACAGTGAATTCATGTGGGACCTTAAATGAAAGAGAAATAAAGTTACATTGTATCCAACCACTGAAACTTAGAAGGGTTCTCTATCAGGGGGCCAGTGTTTTCCTTCTTAATACAAAGTCTGACAGATCTCAGTCAACAACTGGTTATTATACTTGGGCATATACTTAACATTCCTAAAAAGCATATTGTCATCTATGGAATGAAGATAAAAACAGTACTTTCTGTGTAAAATTGTGTGAAATGTAGAGATATACATAAAGCATTGTTGCAGTTCTTGCTATGCAAGTGGCTCTCAGAAAATGACAATATTATTAAAATCTTATAAAGCAAGCCAACATTCCCATAATTTCTTATTTCTTAATTTTCTGGTGATCTCTTTATTGAAAAAAATTATAAAATTTTACAAAGAGGATAGTTATTTTTATAAAAGACATTGGATTTAGACATTGCATGACTCGTCTCCTTTAAGAAATAGTAAACTCACAGTCATGCCTTTATATTGTTCTTTTGTGTCCCCTAAAATCCCTAACACAATGCCTGACACACAATCGTGAAACAAAATAGGAAGCATATATTAGTAATATTATCTGATAGTCATCTATCTACCTAACATAGCATGAGTAAATGTTAGGAATTTGACCTAACAATCCAAATTAACATGTGCTGAAACTCAAATGGTTTCTGTCACTTTGTATCCCAACCACCTAATTTGCATGTGATTATTCTCAGAAAGTTTTCAATGTTACCTTATTTTAAGAACTATTTCCAATTATTTTCTCCATTCAGCTTGAAAGAAGGTAAAATTCAAATTAAGACCACAGCATTCTCATCTCCAAAGAGAACAATTTTGACCTTGTTTGACAGAGACATCTTTCTGTTGTAAATCTCTAAGAGTTTGGTAGCACAGATCTCCCTAGACATTGCTCATTCTCAGAGCACTTCATCACCAGCATATACATGTATAATCAAGAATTAGACTAAGTCAGACACTCTTGCATTTCTATTTTTTCTTCCTTTTAATAAGCATTCAACTTACTTCCAAGGTGATTCTCCTTCACTTACCAAAACAGCTCATTTTACAGCACAGATTCCCAGCCTTTCTAATCCCAGAGCTCATCTATGCATGTGATGAGTCATGTTAGGTATGAATTGGGGAGATACAGAGGTAAGGAGAAGGAAGACAGACCATGATATTATTACACTTTAAAACCTGCCATATAACTCTGGAGTAATGAAACACTTTATAGCTCTCATGAAGGTTTTTTTAAAGAATACTTTTCAAAAGGAAACTATTAAAAAGCTCTTGAACTATGTTAGCATGATTCAAAATACACTTTGGAGAAAAACTTTCATTTAGCAGTAAAAGGTTTAGGACGTTAAAATAGATTATACTATTTCAATTATATTTTGAATTCAACCCCAAAACGTTTACAATGATCATATACAGTATTAACTTGTGGTCAAGAAGTTTTGACAGTTGAGTGAGTTCTGATACTTCCAATTTTTAATTGTTCAACATGGAATTAGAAAGATAACTAACTAAGCCTATTAATAAAGAGAGGAGAGTCAAATGATATATCACTAGGATTTGTCAGGAATACACCAAAATTTAAAGGCCAGTGTTGAAGGATTAAAATGTAATGTCAGAGACTACTTAAAACTTTCAAAAACAAATTACGTGAACAGCAAGGGGTTTACTATTGAGACCAACCTGTCTTTCATGGAGGGCACAGAGGACATTCCCTTCACTGGTGAGGGTACCAGAAAATCTCTGGGAAATCAGTAATGATTGTCCTAAAAAAGGCTGAGAGTGGTGATTATAGATACTCCAAGGAATGGGGCTCTCTAGATTTACTTGAGATATTTGTAACTGGCAATTGTATAGACCAGGAGACAAAGCTTAAAATTCAGGGTCAGCAAGTCTGGAGAACAAATCATGCTGCCTTGAACTTCAGAGATCTCTGAAGATGGCAAAGAGGGTATAGTTCTAAGATAAAGATAAATAGTAAGCTAGTGTTGATTGACCTGCAACATAATATTGATAATTAACAGTAACAGAGGTGTGCAGAAGGCTCACATCAAACCGCAACAGAAAATCTAAGTCTGGAGTAACATCAACAAGATGGTGACATAGGATGCTCCTGACTTCAGTCTCACTCACAAGCCAGCTGGCTAGCAACCATTCATAGACAAGACGCTGCTGTGAAACCCTAGAACTCAGAGGCGGGGCTGAAGAATTTCCCTGGACCACAGAGACCTTAAGAATCTTATTAAGGCTGAGAGAAATGGCTACATTCTCACTGCGCTGCTCCTCCCTCAGACTAGCACAGTCTATACCAGAAAAGAACCCCTGGGTCTACAGTTTCCCCAGTGGGAAAAATAAAGCCCATATCCTCTCCAACACTTGTTATTAGTTGCCTTTTTGATAATAGCCATTCTGACAGGTGTGGGGTGTTACCTCACTGTGGTTTTGATTTGCAATTCCCTGATGATTAGTGATGTTGAGCATCTTTTCATGTACCTGTTGGCCTTCTGTATGTCTTTGGGAAAATGTCTATTCAGATTCTCCACCCATTTTTTAATCAGGTTGTTTGTTTTTGTTATTGAGTCATATGAGTTCTTTATATATTTTGGATATTAACCCATGTTCATCATGGAATTATTTACAAGTGCCAAGGTAAGGAATCAACCTAAGGCGCATCGATAGATGAATGGATAAAAGAGACGTGATATATATGTACAATGGGCTACTACTCAGCCAGATGAAATGGTGAAATCTTGCCATTTGTGACAAAATGGATGGAACTTGAGGGTATTATGCAAAATGAAATAAGTCAGATGGAGAAAGACAAATACCACATGACTTCACTCCTATGTGGAATATAAAAAACTAATAAACAAAAACAAAATAAATGAACAAACCAAACCAAACCAAACAAAAACACATAGATACAGAGAACAGAGTAGTGGTTACTAGAGGGGAAGGGGCAGGGAACAGGGCAAAATAAGTAAACTGTATGGTGATGGATGGAAAATACATTTTTGGTGGTGAGGACATTGTAGGGTATACAGAAGTAGAAATATAATGCTGTACATATGAAACATGTTATAAATCAATGTTATTTCAATTAAGAATTAAATTAAAAAAGAAAGCCCAAGGTGGACATTCAGCCCCCCAGCATTGTGTGTTGTGGGTCACTTCCCAGGAGGCCCGTCTGGTCTCAACTTATGGGGATGGTGGGGGAAAATCTGTAGGGCTTGACTACTGGAGATCAGACTGTGACAGAGATGTGGGGAGGGGGTTACAGCAACCAGAGTTTGGATCTTGGCAGACTGAGTTCCTACTCACAGTGGCACCCAAGTGGAAATCTCAGCCAGTGAATCTGCCCATCTGCAGAGCCAAAATGTTGGCTCTGGCTGACCAGGGAGCTTTGTGTATAGTTCTGCCTCATTTTGGACTTCAAATGGTAAGTCTTCTGGCCTCGGAGGCTGTGCTGCCACCTTGCCCAGCAGGCAAACTAATTCATAGCCCAGCCTGCTGCTGAGTGTATCCTCCTGGCCACCCCATTCCAGGAAGCCTGGCCAGAGCACCTGACAAGCTGCATAGACCAGCAGCCCTCAAGCTGAGAGCCTGGCCAGTGGCTTTGCCTGGCGGAAGAGCCAGCATGGTGGCCTGTCTTGCCAGGTAACTTGGTTCTCAGTTCTGCCTGATTTAAGGCACCAAACAATGAACCTTCATAGCCTAGGGGCCTGTTCTGCTGTCTTGCCTGGGCAGGGAAGTTAATTCATAGCCCTGCCCATGCAGAGTGCCCCCACCCCACCTGACCAAGAAACCTGGCCAGAACACCTAGGAAGCTATGTAGCCCACCAGCACTTGAGCAGATTGCCCAACCCGTGGCCCTGCCCATCAGCAGAGCCAAGCCAGTGGCTCTGTCTGTCCAGAGAGCTTGGTGTACAATTCTGCCTGATTCAACATTACTAAATAACAAGCCTTGCCAGTCTTGGAGCTTGTTCTGCAGCCCTGCCCAGGCAAGGAAGCTAATTTGTAGCCCTGCCTAAATAGGAAACCTACTCAGAGCACCCAGGAAGCTGCATAGCCTATCCTACAGCCTCACTTACCGTGGCATGTGAGCCAAGAACCAGCCAGAGGCTCTACCCGTCTGCAGAGTAAAGCTGGTCGCCCCTTCTGACTAGAGAGCTCAGTATGCAGGTCTGCCAGATTCAGATCCCCAAACAATGAGCAATGCTGGCCTTGGGACCTATTCTGCCACCCCACCCAGGCAGTGAAGCTAATTCATAGCCCCACCTGATGTTAAATATAGTACCAGTCCTGACTATTTAGGAAGACTTACCAGAAAGTCTGGGCAATTGCAGACCACATCCTACATCTGCACTTGGGCAGGAAACCAAGCCAGCAGTCCTGTCCAACACCTCTCAGTCAGTGGCAACACCCCGCCCGCCACTCCAGTCTCAGAGATTGAGCAGTGGCATAACAAACCCCAACCTGCCCAAGGATCCTATCAGCTGACCCATCTAGAACCACAAGCTGAGCTGACTGGTAAAGTATTCTCTCTGTCAAAGCAAACCTGTAAAGTCTGGAAGAGGAGACTGCTTACTCAAATGCACAGAAACCTATGTAAGGGATCAAGGATCACAAAAAAATCAGGTTAACACGATACCACCAAAAGAGACTAAAGAAGCACCAATAACTGACCCTAAAGAAAGAATGATTGATGAACTGTCTGACAAAGAACTCAGAATAATGTTTTTAAAGAAGTTTAATGAGCTAGAGGGGCACACAGACAACTAAATGAAAGAAAACAATGCATGGACAAAACAAGAATTTCAACAAAGAAACAGAAGCCATCAAAACAAAAACAAAAACAAATCTTATACCTGAAGAATACAATGACTGTACGGAATAATCCTGTAGAGAGTTCAATAGCAGGCTCAACCAAACA
Source organism: Balaenoptera musculus (assembly GCF_009873245.2). Lineage (NCBI taxonomy): Eukaryota > Metazoa > Chordata > Mammalia > Artiodactyla > Balaenopteridae > Balaenoptera > Balaenoptera musculus. The sequence continues at coordinate 3,511,872 of NC_045790.1, forward strand.
AAAGAAAGAATAAATGAACTAGAAGATAGGTCATTTGAAATAATCCAATCAGAGTTAGAGAGGGAAAAAAAAGCCTATGAAACTTATGGGACAGCAGATTTTAGTATATGTAAAACAATAATGGTAGAAAACTTTCCAAATCTGGAGAGAAAAATGGGCATCCAGATTCATGAGGCCCAAAGAACTCCAAATAGATTGAACCCAGAAAAGACTAGACCAAGATGTATTATAATTAAATTGTCAAAAAGACAAAGTGAGAATTTTGAAAGTAGCAAGGGACAAGTGACATGTCATACATAAAGGAACCCTCATAAGACTATAGGCAGATTTTTCAACAGATAGTTTTCAGGTCAATAAAGAATGGGATGATATATTCAAACTATTGAAAGAATAAAGTTATCAACCAAGAATTCTATACCTGGAGAGCTGTTCCTCAGAAATAAAGGAGAGATAAAGACTTTCCCAAACAAACAAAAGCTGAGGTAGTTTTTCACCACTAGACCTGTCTTACAAAAAATGCTAAAAGGAGTTTTTCAAGCAGAAATAAAATGATATGAATAGACCTCATAAAAACATATGAATGTCGGTGTAAAACTCACTGGTAAGGGTAAATACACAGTCAAAATCAGATTCTCTAATACTGTAATGGTGGTGTGTGACTCACAACTCTAGTTTCAAAGTTAAAAAGCAAACATTTTATAAAATAACCACAACAGAAATAATTTGTTATTGGATACATAATATAAAAATATGTAAATTGTAACATGAAAAACTTAAAATATGAGTAGAGGAAGTAAAAGTGTAAAGTTTGAATGCTATCAAAGTTAAGCAGTTGTCAGGTTAAAATACATTATTATAAATATAAGGTATTTCATGTAAGCCTCATGGTAACCACAAAGGAAAAACCTGTAGTAGTTACACAAAAGATTATGATAAAGGATCAAACCATACCACTATAAAAAGTCCTCAAATCCCAAAAGAAGACAGTATGATAAAAAAGCAAGAAATCAGGGAACCATAAAACAGTCAAAAACAATAAACTATGGCAATAGTAAGTTCTTTTCTATCAGCAGTTACTCTAATGTAAATGGATTAAATTATCCAATGAAAAGACATAATGGCTGCATGAACATAAAAGCAAAATCCAAAGATATGCTGCCTACAAGAGACTCACACTAGCTTTAAGAACACACATAGATGAGTGAAGGGAGGGAAAAATGTATGTGAAGCAAATGGCAACCAAAAGAAAGCAGGGGCAGTCATTCTTAGGCAAGATAGACTTTCAACTAAAAATGGTCAAAAGAGACAAAGAAGGTCATTATATAATAATAAAGGGGTCAATCTATCAAGAAGATATAATAATGTTAAGTATTTATGCACCCAATATTGGAGCACCAAAATATATAAAGCAAATACAAATAGAACTAAACGGAAATATAAACAGAAATACCATTATACTTAGGGACTTTAATACTGAACTCTCAACATGGAAAGATCATCCAGAGTTTCAATAAGAAAACAACAGATTTGAGTAACATGATAGACCAAAGTCAGCATAAGGAAGGAAATAGTAAAGATTAAAGTAGAAATAAATGGAATAGAGAACAGAAAACCGATAGAAAGTGTTACAAAACTAAAAGTTGGTCTTTAAAAGATAAACAAAATTGACAAACATTTAGATAGCCTAATCAAAAAAAAAAAAAAGGACACAAATCAATAAAATTTTAAATGAAAGAGGAGACACTGCGATTGATACCATAGGAGACTACTATGATCATAAGAGACTACTATGAAAAACTATATGCCAACAAACTGGACAACCTAGAATAAATGGATAAATTTCTAGACACATACAACCTATGAAGATGGAATCATGAAGAAATAGAAAATCTGAACAATTGTTAGTAAGGAGATTGAATCAGTAATCAAAAACCTCCCAACACAGAAAATCCCAGGATGAGATGGCTTCACTGGTGAATTCTACCAAACATTTACAGAATTAATACCAATCCTTATCAAACTCTTTTTAAAACAATGAAGCAGGGTAAACACTCCTAAACTCATTTTACAAGGCCAACATTGCCTTAATACCAAAGCCAGATAAGGACACTACAAGAAAAGAAAACTACAAGCCAATATCCTTGATAAATATGGATGTAAAAATTCTTAAATACTAGCAGACCAAATTCAGCAGCACATTAAAAGACCCATACACCATGATTAAGTAGGATTTTATCCCTGGGATATAAGGATGTTTCAACATATGTAAAATAATAAATATGATAAATCACATTAATAGAATAATAATACAATTCATGTTATCATCTCAATAGATGCAGAAAAAGTATTTAACAAAATTAAATATCCATTTATGATAATAGCTCTCAACAAATTAGGTATAGAAGGACAGTACATCAACATAAAGGCCATATAAGACAAGCCCACAGCTAACATTATACTCAATAATGAAAGGTTGAAAGCTTCTCCTCTAAGATCAGGAACAAGACGAGGGTGCCCGCTCTCACCACTCGTATTCATAGAATAGAACTGTGTTTTGTGCTGGTCTCAGCCTATCAATAGTAATGCTATTGGCTAGAAATGCCAGGGGTCACTCATCCAGGCCTACAGTGTGGATCCACATACAGGTCCCCTTTCAGAGCCAATGTTGTGTCTGGACCTGCCTTTGTTCTTATTATGATTACAAGGTACACCTCAGCAACAAGCATCAGGGAACCTTAACATTAGACAAGGTTTATTACTTATGACTCCTGAAGGGTACGCGGCACACCTGGGGCCACAGAGCCAGGTCACAGATAGACAGAGAGAGTACAGAGTATAGACACAGAGTTCTGCTTTTATTGGTGTGTGTGTGTAGTGGTGGGGGCTAGGGTTTCACAGGTTCACTCGTTATTGGTGAACTTGAAACAGAAGAGTGGAAATTAAAGCACAGGAAGGGAAAAACAAATGGCTAGACAGTCAGTTATCTAAGTCCACAAGAGATCTGTAAAAGAAAAGAAACTTCAGAGTGGGGTGGCCTAGCTCTTTATTAAGTCATGTGGCTGGCAGTATGTTTCTTCCGGATAGCTGCCCTTGAGTGGATGTCACAGTCAAAGGCTTAATGTCAGGTATTTGCATTATAATAAAAAAAAAAAGCCAACTGTCAGGTGCTTGCACTACTGCAAGTCGTAGTCTGAGCAATCAGGCAAGATGAATAAGTAAAAGTCATCAGAATTAGAAGGAAGAAGTAAAATTGTCTCTATTTGCAATGACATGATTCTCTATGCAGAAAATCCTAGAGATTCTACCAAAAGGTATTATATCAAATCAACAAATCCGGTAAAGTTGCAGGATACAAAAATCAACATACAAATGTCAGCAGAAAATCCTAGAGATTCTACCAAAAGGTATTATATCAAATCAACAAATCCAGTAAAGTTGCAGGATACAAAAATCAACATACAAATGTCAGCAGTATTGTATACACTAACAATGAATTCTCTGAAGTATCTGAAAAAAGACCCCATTTATAATAGCATCAAAAACAATAAAATAATTAGGAATAAATTTAACCAAGGAGGTGAAAAATATGTCCACTGAAAACTGTAAGACACTGATAAAAGATATCTCATGTTTATAGATTGTAGGAATTAATATTGTTAAAATAGCCACACTACTCAAAGCTATCTATAAATGCAATGCAATTCCTATCAAAATTCCAATGGCATTCTTTACAGAAATAGAAAAAAAAAATCCTAAACTTCTTATGAAACCAAAAAGACCCCAATTAGCCAAAGCAATCCCAACAAACACGAGCAAAGCTGGAAGCATCTCACTTCCTAATTTAAAGATATATTATGAAGCTATAGTAATCAAAACAGTATGGTACCAGCGTAAAAAAGACACATAGGCCAATGGAACAGAATCAAAAGCCCAGAAATAAATCCATGCATATACAGCCAGCTAATATTTGACAAGGGAGCCAAGAATGCTCAATGGAGAAAAGATAGTCTCTTCAATAGATGGTGAGGCAAATTGGATATTCTCATGCAAATGAATGAAACTAGATAAGAATCTTACACCAGTCACAAAAATTAACTTAAAATGGATTAAAGACTTTTTAAATGTAAGACCTGAAATCATAAAACTCCTAGAATAAAACCTAGGGAAAAGTTCCTTAACATGTGTCTTGGAAATGATTTTTTGAATATGACATTTAAAGCACAAGCAACAAAATTAAAAAACAAACAAATGGGATTACACCAAACTAAAAATCTTCTGCGTAGCAAAGGAAACCATCAACAAAATGAAACAAACCAACCTACCAAATGGGAGAAAATATTTGCAAACTAGGTATTAACCCTGATAAGGGGTTAATATTGGGGAAAAAAATGGTTTTGAGGAGGATAAACATCAGAATATTATTGCATAATAAAACTAATCTGAGAGCTAGAGAAATTAACAATGCAGGAGAGGCTCTACTTTTACAAAATATTCCCTGATAATGTGAGAGGGGGAACTGGAGGTGAGACATTGTCCTATCTGAGCCCTGAGCAGTTGGTGTTTAGGAAGAGCTGAATGCCCACCTGTAATAGGAGAGAAAGCTACTCTACAAAACAGACAGAGCCTCATTCCTTATATGGAGAGAGGCAATATGAGTTATTTTCATATGCAGTGACTTTTACCCAACTTCATATAGGTACTTTTTGTATCCTAAATTTAAGGTTATAATTAGTATTAACTGAGAAATTCAGAATCTTCTGGAAGTAAATGAGGTAGTAAGAATCATGTACTAAAGGAAGAAAGGAAGGAGCACTATTTTAGAAGGAAAATTGAGACTTGCTTATATGAGTTTCTATTAAAGGACTGGGAATGAATAATTCAGGCTTGAGTTCCGTCTAAAAGTTATCATCTTCTGCCAGCATTCTAGAGAAGCTGACTGTAAGCATGATTGTGTTCAACTTAAAACCTAAGTAGGATGAAATTTGGTGTTCCCATAAAGAGTATACTGAGACTGAACTATGAAATTAGGAAAATTAAAGAAGAATTTTGAGCACTCCAGAGCCATAGATCAACCTTTAAAATGTCTTTGGAATTCATAGTTGAATTAGTATTTTCAGCAAAAACAGAAAAAAATGATAATTGAATCAAATTATATTTGCAATACTAGTTATAATTCTTAAAAAGACATACTAGGTTGTTACTGGCCAATCCTGAAGGTATATAAATAATACTTACTTTCACAATTTGTTTTGTTACCTAATCTTCAAAGTTTAGCACTGAACAATAACAAGAATAGGAAATTTCATCCATTTAATTTTGATGAAAATTAATTGCTTTCACAGAAATAAAATTCTCTTTAAAATGTTAATGCAAAAATCTTATTCCAGAATTCATAAAGAACTCTAGCAAGTCAATAATAAAATGTCAATAACAAATCAATAATAACATTAAAAACTCTTACATGCCAATAATAGTAAAACTAAATTTGAATTTTGTCATTTATAAAACAGGCAAAAGATTTGAATAGACATTTCACCAGTGTATGAAAGGCTAACATACATGAAAAGATGCTCAGCATCTTTAGTCTTTAGGGAAATGCAAATTAAAACAATGAGATGTACCCCACATCCGCTATAATAAGTACAATAATATTTCATTACTATCATGATAAGAAGATATTCAATACCAAGTATTGGTAAGGATACAGAGAAACAGCAACCCTCATATATTCCTGATGATAATGTGAAATGACTAACTTTGTAAATCAATTTGGCAGTTTCTTAAGAATAAACTACCATACAAACCAGTGACTCCATTTCAGGATATCTGCCACATGAAATAAAGACATGTCTACATAAAGACTTGTAAGCAAGTGTTCTCAGTAACATTATTTAGAGTAACCAAAACCCAGAAACAATCCAAACACCCATCAGTTTGTGAACTGATAAATGTGTTCTCCCTACAATGGAATACTATTCAACAATAGAAAAGAACAAAATACTAATACATGCCATGATGTGGATGAACCTCAAGAGCATTACACTAAGTGAAAGAATGCAGGCAGGTTACAAGATTGCACTGATATGAAATGACCAGAAAAGACACGTCTATTGAGCCAAAAATCAGATCAACAATTACCTTGGGCAGGGGTAGAAGCAGGGATTGACTGCAAATTTGCACAAGGGAACTGTTAGGGGGATAAAAATATTCTTAAACTGAATGGCAGTGATGATCACACAACTCAATCAATGTACTAAAATCACTGAGTTGGGTACTTAGATGAAATCTGCTATAAGTAAAGTATTGCTCAATAAAGCTCAACAATCAATGTTGAGTGAGGGGTAGGGAATGGTGTGCTAAAAACTAACGTACACAATGAAGTTCCAGAATCATTTTGTAAAAGGCAGTATAAAATACAGAACACATTTTATAAATCAATCCATGAAAATATATCATGTAACCACAGAACAAACTCTCTTTTGAACCCAGCACTAAGATTTGTAGTCTGGAATTTATTAAAATTCTGCCCTCCTACACCCAAATAGTATATATTCTTTAGGTGAATAAATCATAGTTTAGATGGAAAGCAGAATTAATTATCTCCTAACAAGTCATGTGACTTAAGTCAAAATACCTATGATGTAAATTGTTGCAAGTATTAAGGAGTAAAACAACGTCCCCTTATTCGAGACAGAGCAAACCAACAAAATATAATATCTAGGGAGTGTTCTAATTTCACTCTTCTACATGTAGCTGTCCAGTTTTCCCAGCACCACTTATTGAAGAGGCTGTCTTTTCTCCATTGTATGTTCTTGCCTCCTTTGTCATAAATTAGGTGCCCATAGGTGCGTGGGTTTATCTCTGGGCTTTCTATCCTGTTCCATTGATCTATATTTCTGTTTTTGTGCCAGTACCATACTGTCTTGATTACTGTAGCTTTGTTGTGTAGTTTGAAGTCAGGGAGCCTGATTCCTCCAACTCCGTTTTACTTTCTCATGATTGCTTTGGTTATTCGGGGTCTTTTGAGTTTCCATATGAATTGTAAAATTTTTTGTTCTAATTCTTTGAAGAATGCCATTGGTAGTTTGATAGGGATTGCACTGAATCTGTAGATTGCTTTCGGTAATATAGTCATTTTCACAATATTGATTCCTCCAATCCAAGAACATGGTCTATTTCTCCATCTGTTAAGATGTGGCACATATATACAATGGAATATTACTCAGCCATAAAAAGAAAGGAAATTGAGTTATTTGTAGTGAGGTGAATGGACCTAGAGTCTGTCATACAGAGTGAAGTAAGTCAGAAAGAGAAAAACAAATACCGTATGCTAACGCATATATATGGAATCTAAAAAAAAAAAAAAGCTACTGATGAACCTAGTGGCAGGGCAAGAATAAAGAAGTAGACATAGAGAATGGACTTGAGGACATGGGGGGGAGGGGGAAGCTGGGGCAAAGTGAGAGTAGCATCGACATATATACACTACCGAATGTAAAACAGTTAGCTAGTGGGAAGCAGCAGCATAGCACAGGGAGATCAGCTTGGTGCTTTGCGATGACCTAGAGAGGTGGGATAGGGAGGATGGGAGGGAGGCTCAAGAGGGAGGGGATACGGGGACATATGTATGCCTATGGCTGATTCACTTTGTTGTGCAACAGAAACTAACATAGTATGGTGGAGCAATTATACTCCTATAAAGATCTATTAAAAAGAACACCTAAACTCAATTTAAACATACCCAACAACTTCCTCTACAATGAATTTTGCTCATGTATTAAAAGGATTTTGATTTTAGAGATATTTGTGTGAACTGCTCAGTTAGGGGTTTTAAACAGGATATCCTTAAACAGGACATGGATGTTAACTAAAGGAGAGAGGGCTTACGTCTTCAAACCGCCTTCTCTGTTCTGCGTGTGTTCTTGGGTTCCTCCATCATTTACTTTAATCTTAAGATATTTTATAGTTTCCTTTTGCGAGTAAACTATACTTTGAGTTATCTTTTATACATTTGATTATATAATGTGCGTGTGTGTGTGTGTGTGTATAGTGCTGTGTTTGGTAGAAACATTTATCATCTATCTTAGGATGAGTGTTCTTTAAACCAGACAAGTCGGTGCTCAATTGACCAGGGACTATGAATAATTCTTCCGTGTAGACAGAAATTTTGAGTATATATATATTTATTTTTTCTAATTCTACTTTAATGAAAGAAATTTCACATTATTCCGTTGATGATTGGAAGTGCATTAGGTAAATATCATTCTAATAATCTGCAACTCAACGTAGTCTCTGTCTTCCCTATATTCTTTCAATTTCTGGGTGTCTGAACAAAGTTGTTCATTCCCATATTTACACTCCATCAAGTAAAGTAAGACTTTTCAGAGACCTCTACATTAAATATTACCTGAGGAAGAAACTCTTAGAAAAGGCTTTCCTAAACCATGGCCAATGTCATTATTGTCTTACATAAATTTGTTAACCAAACAAAAAAGTATGAGGTACCATGAGTTATCCAAGTATCTTTGCTTGTATGAGTAGTGTGATGAAGTGTTTTAGATTGGTTCTTTTTTTGCCAGATCTGGAAGTTTAAATATAAAAATAGAATGAAGACATTGTCGCTGTATTAAAGAAAAAATTATATTACCAGCTGAATGTCAGGGTAAATTTCAATAACTGGTTCATTACATTTTAACAAATCCTCCAATTTTTCTCTTAAAGTTTTAAAATATATCAACTCTAATAATTTAACTTTCATATTTTTTTACAAGGTTTAAAACTGTAAGAGAGGATGTTTGGTCTGGACAAGATGACTTACAGCCTCATTTATCCCTGCTCTTCCTTGTTAAGTACAGCTACAAACCCCAGAACCAATGCAAGAGAAAGCAATGCAAAAGAAAACAAAAGAGAAACTGGAAAGGTGGAGAGAGGAAGGTAAACTGTTAAAGATCCCAGTACTGGAGGAACTACATAGTAGTGGGGTGTCTGACTCCCTCACCCTTGGTAAGAAGGTGATTCAGGCTCAGCATTTAGTGGTAGCCAGTTATACTCCTTCTCCCTGGTTGAATAGGATGACTGCTGACATCACCAGGCAAGCCCAGCAGCACCTGCCAGGGGGATCGCTATGGAGCCTCACTGACAGTAAGTGGACACGTGAAGTGCTTTCCTTCCCTGCTAGACCTGAGACTCCCCTCCCCAAAACAGAGGCACCGGGTGCCTGAGGGGCACTGGCGAAAGGAAGGCTAGCACAACGAGCACATGACCTAGGAAGCTTCTTTGTCCCCCTGGGTCCAAGACTCCCCTAACCAGGAGCACTGGTAGCCAGAGGGCAAAGCTAAGGGGAATCAACCAGAGAAGAATTCCTCAACCAAGGGGTACGCTGTCACCCACATACTGCGGTCGGGGGGTCCCCACCACAGTCAGTGCCTATGTTCTGGCAGAGCCTTAGACTCCCTTTCTGCATCTAAAGGCACTGGCCAACCTGGCTGCAGATACTCCTCTACCCTCCTCAGGCAGCAAAAGCAGGGAATAGTGGGAGCCTCAGCTGTACCACGTAAACCAAGCAGACCAAAATGGTACTGCAAGGGCTCTGGAAGTTAAATTGGCATTTGCATCACAGCCCACAAAAGTAGATGGAGGTCTGCATGCTAAACATACAAAGGATGACTGCCTGCTAAGATAGAAGACTTAAATAGGATCCAGAGTCTCCTAACAATAAAGACAAGATGACAGTTAGACAACCTAAAATAAATGGGTGAATTTCTGGAAACATGCAACCTATGAAGACTGAATCATGAAAAAATAGAAACTCTAAACAGAGTTTAGACTGATTACTATCAAGATTAAATCAGTAATCAAAAACTTCCCAAGAAGCAAAAGTTCAGGACCAGATGGCTTCACTGATGAATTCTGCCAAACATTTAAAGAAGAATTAATACCAATCCTTCTCAAACTCTTCCAAAAAATTGAAGAAAAAGGAACACTTTCAAACTCATTTTATACGAGGCCAGCATTACCTTGATAGCAAAACCAGTCACGGCCAGCAGAAGATAAGAAAATTACATGCTGATATCCTTGAGCACAGATGCAAAAATCCTTGTTGCTGAGCATGGATGCAAAAATCCTTAACAAAATATTAGTAAACTGAATTCATACATACATTAAAATACATACTTTTAATCAATAATACATTAAAAGGATCATACACCATGATAAAGTGGGATTTATTTCAGGAACGCATAATTGGTTCACCATCTGCAAACCAAACAATGTGATACACCACATTAATAAAATGAAGGATAAAAATCATATGATCATCTCAGTAGATGCAGAAAAAGCGTCTCACAAAATTCAACATTCACTTATGAAAAAACTCTCAACAAAATGGGTAGAGAGGGAACATATCTCAACATAATAAAGGTCATATGTGACAATCCCACAGCTGTCATCATACTCAATGAAGAAAAACTAAAATCTTTTCCTCTAAGATTAGGAACAAGACAGGATGCCCACTCTTGCCAATTTTATTCAACATAGTACTTGAAGTCCTAGCTATAGCAATTAGGCAAGTAAAAAGAAATGAAAGGCATCAGAATCAGTAAGGGAGAATTAAACTGTCACTATTTGCAGATAACATTACTGAATACAGAAAATACCCTAAAAACTTACTGAAAAACTGTTATAACTGTTATAACTAATAAACGGATTCAGTAAAGTTGCAGGATACAAAAAGCAATTTACAAAAATCTACACACTAATAACAAACTGTCAGAAAGAGAAGTTAAGAAAGCAATCCTATTTACAAGTGCATCAAAAAGATGCACTTAACTAAGGAGGTGAGAGAAATACCTGTACACTGAAAACTATGAGACACTGATGAAAGAAGTTAAAGATAAAACACATCAATGGAAAGATATTCTCTGCTCATGGATTGTAAGAATTAATACCGTTAAGATGTCCATACAAACGAAAGCAATCTACAGGTTCAATGCAATCCCTATAAAAATCCCAAAGGCATTTTTTCACAGAAATAGAACAATGATCCTAAAATTGTATGGAACCACAAAAGACCTTGAATAGCCAAAGCAATCTTGAGAACAGAGAACAAAGCTGGAGGCATCAGGCTCCCCAATTTCAAACTACATTACAAAGCTATAGTAAGCAAAACAGTACTGGCATAAAACAGACACATAGATCAATGGAATAGAATATAAAGCCCAGAAATAAATCCAAGCAAACATGGTCAATTAATTTATGACAAAGAAGCCAAGGTTATACAATAGAGAAAGGACAGTCTCTTCAATAAATGGTGCTGCAAAAACTGGACAGCCACATGCAAAAGAATGAAACAGCATTACTGTCTTATACCATACACAAACATTAACTCAAATTGGATTAAAGTCTTGAATATAAGACCTGAAATCATAAAACTCATAGAAGAAAACACAGGCAGTAAATTTCCTAACATCAGTCTTGGCAATGATTTTTTGGATTTGACACCAAAAGCAAAGGCAACAAAAGATAAACAAGTGGGACTACATCAAACTAGAAAGTTTCTTCACAGCAAAGGAAACCATCTACAAAATGAAAATGCAACATACAGAATGGGAGAAACTATTTTTAAATCATGTAACTGATAAGGTGTTAATATACAAAATATATAAAGAACTCATACAACTTAATAGCAAAAAATCAATCTGATTGAAAAATGGGCAGAGGATCTGAATAAACCCTTTTCCAAAGAAGACACAAAGATAGGACTTCCCTGGTGGCCCAGTGGTAAAGAATCCGCTTTACAGTGCAGGGGCATAGTCAGGGAACTAAGATCCCACATGCCCTGGGGCAACTAAGCCCATGTACCACAACTATTGAGCTTGCGCACCTCAACTAGAGTCCGTGTGCTGCAAAGTACAGAGCCCACGCGCCACAAGGAGAGAAGAGAAAACCCACATGCCACAACTAGAGAAAAACCCGTGCACCACAACGAAGAGCCTGCACACCGTGAGGAAAGATCCTGCATGCCTCAGTGAAGATCCTGTGTGCCGCAACTAAGACCTGATGCAGCCAAAAATAAATTAAATAAATAAATAATAAATCTTTTAAAAAAAGGAAGATGCAAAAATGGTAAATAGGCACATGAAAAGGTGCTCAACATCACTAATCATCAGGGAAATGCAAATCAAAACCACAATGAGATATCACCTCACACGTGTTAGAATGGCTGTTATGAAAAAGACAACAAATAAATGTTGGCAAGGACATGGAGAAAAGTGAAGCCTTTTGCACTGCTGTAGAAATGTAAATTGGTGCAGTCACTATGGAAAACAGTATGGACATTCCTCAAAAAATTAAAAATAAGAACTACCATATGACCCAGCAATTCCATTTCTGGGTATTTATCCAAAGGAAACATAAATACTAATCTGAAAAGATATATGTACCTCTGTGTCCACTGAAGCATTATTTACAGTAGCCAAGATATGTAAGTAATCTCAGTGCCCATCAATGGATAAACTGATAAGGAAAATGTGATTTACATATATAATATCATATTTTTCTTAACTATCTGTATCTCTACCTCTATATCTATCTGTCTATATCTATCCATCTATCTCTCTATCTACCTATCTATCTATATCTATCTCTATGTGTCTTTCTCTATATCTATCTCTATCTCTATCTGTCTATATCTATCTGTCTATATCTATCTGTATCTATCTATCTATCTATCTATCTGTATCTGTCTATCTGTATCTATCTATTTGTCTATCTATCTATCTATTTATCTATCTATCTGTCTGTCTATCTATCTATCTATCTAATTCAGGCATCAAAAAGAAGAAAATCTTGCCATCTGCCACAGTGGATAGACCTTGAGGGCACTATGCTAAATGAAATAAGTCAGACAGAGAAAGACAAATATTGTATGATCTCATTTATACACTGAATCTAAAAAACAAAATAAAACAAAAAACCCAACTCATAAATACAGAGAACAGATTGGTGGTTGCCAAAGGCGGGGGGTGGGGATGGGCAAAATAGGTGAAGGTGGTCAAAAGGCACCTACTTCCAGTTATAATGTAAGCCCTGGGATGTAATACACGATATGGTGACTAATGTTAACAATACTGTATTGTACATTTGAAAGTTTCTAAGAGAGCAGATGTTAGAAGTTCTCATCACAAGAAAAAAGGTATAAATATGTGTAATGATATATATTAACTAGATTTAATGTAATGATCATTTTGTAATATATACAAATATCAAATCATTTTGATGTATACCTGAAACTAATATAATGATATATTTCAAGTATATCTCAACTTTTTAAAAAGCAGGAGTCACTATATTTGTATCAGCTAAAGTAGACTTTAATCCATGAGGAACATATATGATCCTAAATGTATATATGCCAAACAACAGAGCCTAAAAATACCTGAATCAAAACAGATACAGCTGAAAGGAGAAACAGACAAATCTGCAACTCTCACTGAAGGCTTCAGTACCCTCTCATCAGCAACTTTTAGAATATTACACAGAAAATCCATGAAAATATGGAAGATATGAATAGCACCAGCAAACAAGACCATCTGACATATGTACTTCACTGAACAAAGGCAGATACACATTATTTTTAAGTGCACTTGGAACATTCATCAAGAGAGAAAATATCTTGTATTATAAAAGAAACCTCAACGAATTTAGAATAATTGAAATCACATAGTACCTTCTCTGACTATAATGAAATCAAACTAAAAATCTATAACAGAACGAACAGGTACATCTCTAAACATCGGCAATTAAACAACACATTTTCCATAATTTAACGGTAAAAAATGGAAGTTTGAAAGGAAATGGAAAGACATAAAATGGAATGAAAGTAAAAATACAACATATCAGAATATGTGGAATGCAGCTTAAGCAGTGATGAGGGTGGATTTGTTAAACTAAAAACTTACATTCAAAAAGGAGAAAGATCTGGGCTTCCCTGGTGGCGCAGTGGTTGAGAATCTGCCTGCCAATGCAGGGGACACGGGTTCAAGCCCTGGTATGGGAAGATCCCACATGCTGCGGAGCAACTAGGCCCGTGAGCCACAACTACTGAGCCTGCGCGTCTGGAGCTTGTGCTCCGCAACAAGAGAGGCCGCGATAGTGAGAGACCCGCGCACCGCGATGAAGAGTGGCCCCCGCTCGCCGCAACTAGAGAAAGCCCTCACACAGAAACGAAGACCCAACACAGCCAAAAAAAATAATAATAAATAAATATTTTTTAAAAAGGCAAAAGATCTGAAATCAATAATCCAAGTCCCTATCTTGAGAAGCTAGAAAAATAGATAAAAATGAACCCAAAGCAAGAAGAAGAGAATAATAAAGATATGCAAAGAAATCAATGAAATAGAGAAAAATCAGTGAATCAACAAGTTGTTTCTTTGAAAAAAATCAATAAAAACTGATAAATCTTCAGCAAGACTGACAACAAATTTTAAAGGAAAATACAGAAATCATCAGTATTGGAATGAAACAGGGCCTACCACTATAGGTAGCTGGCCATTAAAAGGGTAATAATGGAAATACTGTGAACAACTTGACAGTCTTAAGTTTTAAAAATTAGAAGAAATGGAACAGTTCCTTGATTACACAAACTACTAAAATTCAACCAAGATCCAACAGACAACATGAATGTTTATTAGACTACAACCATCAGCTAAATTAGTGATTAAATAGCTCCTGAAAAAAGCATCTCCAGTCCCAGATGTTTTTTATACTGGAGGATTCTATCAAACATTTAAACAAGAATTAACACTGATTTTACACAGTCTTTTCCACAAAAAAGGGGAGAAAACACTTTCCAACACATTCTATGAGGCTAGTATCACCCCAATACCAAAACCAGATAAAGATATCATAACAGAAGAAAACTACAGACCAATATACCTTATGAGTATAGATTCAAAATTCCTCAGTGAAATACTAGCAAATAAAATCCAACAACATAAAGAAAAATACATACTATTGTCGACTGGCATATATCCCAGGAATGCAAGATTGGTTTTACAACTGAAAAATCAGTTAATAGAATTAATATTAATAGAATGGAGAAAAACATAAGATCACCTCAAAAGATGCAGAATAACACTGGACAGAATACAAACACTT
Source organism: Balaenoptera musculus (assembly GCF_009873245.2). Classification (NCBI taxonomy): domain Eukaryota; kingdom Metazoa; phylum Chordata; class Mammalia; order Artiodactyla; family Balaenopteridae; genus Balaenoptera; species Balaenoptera musculus. The sequence goes on from NC_045790.1 coordinate 3,527,028, forward strand.
TATTGATTAAAAAATACCCAAATACTAGGAATAGAAAGGAATTTCCTCAACATGAAAAAGTACACCTATGAAAAAACACAATGTATATCATACTAAATGGTGAAAAACTGAATGTTTACCTCCTAAGATCAGGAATAGTAAGAAGATGTTCACTCTTGCTACTTCTATTTAACATTGTACTGGAGGTTCTACTAGGAAAATTAGGCAAGCAAAAGAAATAGATGTTATCCAGACTGGTAAAGAAAAAGTAAAGCTCTCTCTACCTATATATGACAGTATCCTGTATATAGGAAATCCTCAGGAATCTACCAAAAAATGAGGTTTCTAGAAGTAATAAACAAGTTAAGTAAGCAGTAGCATGCAAGCTCTATATACAAATATCAATTGTACTTCTACACACTGGCAATGAACATTCTGAAAATAAAATTAAGAAAACAATTCCATATGCAATAGCATTAAAAAATAAGATATTTAGGTATAAATTTAACCAAAGAAATGCAAGACTTGTAGACTGAAAATTATAAAATTGTGTTTAAATAAATTTTAGAAGACTAATAAATGGAAAGACATCCTATGCGCATGGATCAGGTCACTTTTAAACAAACTTCCTGGTTAGTCTGTCATTGGATTGTACATTTTTATGCACTCTGACTGAACTTGGGGACAAGAGAAATAACCACAGTTTGGGGTCTGAAGGTCCACTGGACCCACTGTAAGGTAGATGTGGGGTAGAATGGTATTCACATCACGAAAACCCCACTGCAACTGTAAGCCCACGAGGCCATGGCAGAGCTCCTAGTGTTAGTGTCGGCTCAGGTTCCAAATTCAAGACGTCTGAAAAGGTCTGAGTGTTTTCCTTGTCCAGGAAGTAGGTGCTTAGGTAACTAAGTAGAGCTCACTCTGGGGAGATTTGAGATTTGGGAGGAATGTTTATCGTGCCTGCTTGTGGTAGAATTGCAGGGGACGTCCTCAAAAGAACTACTTTCCCTTCCCACCTATGTGCTCTCAGTTGGAGGATTGATTCCATTCTAGAAACTGAGTGAAAAATTGCCATTTTCCTTTCTGATATCAGTGCTGATATCAGCTTCTTGTTTACATGCCATCGATGTATTTCGGTTACACAAGTCAGTCAAGACCCTATTCTGAGGTCTATGTCACTCCTGGTAGTACCACCATCTTGACAGATCCCTCTGGGTCAAAGCACCCTACCCTGGTTGCCACTCTTGCTGGATGTTTTATCAGTGACATCCATCTTGTTTTTGACAGTTAAGTGCTCCCACATTGCCTCTGCTGTTTTGGAAACTGATCTGTCCAGTTGATACCAGGGAGCCCAGTTTTTGGCTGTAGCCAAAAACGAATATAAACTCCAGCCAACAGAGAAGAACGATGACTGAATTTAATCAAGAATGCAATACATTCTTTAGTGCCTTTATGCCCGGGTCAGCAAACTTTATGCAAAGAGATACAGAGTAAATATTTTAGGGTTTGCAGGTCACATACAGTCAAATATTTTTTCTCTGCTTATTTTTTATGACCTTTTAGAAGCATAAAAATATTCTTAGCTCACAGACATACAAAAAGAGGCCACCTTCCAGGTTTGGTACAGGGCCATAGTTTGCTGACCTCTACCTTAATGAGGTGAGTGTATCCTCAAGAGAATACATCAGAGGATGGATTTTCTGGTCTCTCTATAAAACAGCATTTCTAACATTCAAACCACCCTCCTGACTTCTTCTTCAATACCCTGCCAAGTAAGTTCTAGCATTCCCACTTTATTTACACAGGCATTACTGACTCCCAGTTTTAAGCAGTAATCACAGTAGTACAATAGGACAGATTGTAGGTATAACTTAACAGGATATTAAATCCTAAGTGATGATAACCTGTTCCCATGGTAACAAACCATCGTTATGTTATACCCCACACTCTGTCCATCACCATCAAGGAAGAGTCACCTGCGTTTGCCTTTTCCTGCTGGTATTCATTATCCTGGCCCGTCAGTAATTTTATTTCACTGGCCAAACTATTTCCTTGAGTCAGGGACTAAATTTCCTTTGTGGGGGGGGAGGCGGTCTAAGCCTATACTCTTATTGGCTTGGCACAAAAAGAAGAGATTTGAGGAGTTAACAGTCGAGAGGAACCACCGTCCTCTAGTAAAAGGGCCTTTCGGATGATTAATTTGTGTGATGCTGCAGCATCCTGAGTGTCACCAGTACCACACTGACGACTACCAGTGGGGTTGTTGCCATCTTGGTGTGTGTAAGTGACCCATTTCCATACCATCTTGAGGCTCTGCTTTCTGGGGCCACTTCCAGTCCCAAATATTTTAAACTGTATCCTCAAAGAAGCAGAGCTAAAGACATGGATTTGGATGCAGTTGAGATTTCCAAGAAATAAGAGAAGAGCGAGTGAAAAAGGAAAAGTCACTAAAAGGGATAATTATTGAGTTGCTGCAATGGGCAAAAAGGACTCAACTACACCGAGGCATTTTAAGGAGCAGAACAGGTGCCCAAGATTTGTCCATCTGATGCACGGAAGATGGGGGTGCATGTCCATCCACTCTTGTCTCCTGAGTGGATGGCTTGCCAAGGGGCTGTTAGCACCTCACATGTATGAGAACTGAGTGGCTCCAGTAGTTTAGAGAAGGCCCTGAAACAGAAAGCAGAAACACGTGCCGTGTAGGCTGGAATGTGGCACAGAAAGCCTGACTAGAAGCGTTCACTGCAATTATGGCTAATTTGAGAGGACGGCTGAGAGCAAGTGAGGCAGCTACAAAAAGTCCCACCATTGTGCTCCTATAATTAATATAAGCAGAAAACTACTGAACGAATAAAGAATAAATTAAGGACCTGTACTGTTTCAGCACTGGTCATCTTCCTGGTAGTGATCAAGGAACAATAAGGACAGCTGGCTTCTCTGTGGGTTTTTGGTGATTAAATCACAGGGTTATTTGTTCATTTTTTCCACTCTTTTATTCATTTAAATATCACGTTTTTTTTTTTTTTTTTTTTTGCGTGCCTGCTAATAACCCATATTGATTGATGAGAATTCAGGGATGAATTTTCAGACTTATTTTATTTTTTGTTTAATTAATTTTTTTTGGAGTATAGTTGAGTTACAATCTTGCATTACTTTCTGCTGTACAGCAAAGTGAATGAGTTATACATATACATATATCCAGTCTATTTTTTTTTTAAAACATCTTTATTGGAGTATAATTGCTTTACGATGGTGTGTTAGTTTCTGCTTTATAACAAAGTGAATCAGCTATACATATACATATATCCCCATATCTCCTCCCTCTTGCGTCTCCCTCCCACCCTCCCTATCCCACCCCTCTAGGTGGTCACAAAGCACCGAGCTGATCTCCCTTTGCTATGCGGCTGCTTCCCACTAGCTATCTATTTTACATTTGGTAGTGTATATATGTCCATGCCACTCTCTCACTTCGTCCCAGCTTACCCTTCCCCTCCCTGTGTCCTCAAATCCATTCTCTATGTCTGCATCTTTATTCCTGTTCAGACTTATTTTAAAGTCTAACATAGATATAGATATTAGATATATTTAGACATATTTTATCTATCTATCTATCTAATCTCCCTCATACTGAAAAAAAATATCATTCCTTTTAGGTACATTTTATAACATGTCACAAAACACTCAGCATACATAACTAAAATTTCCCTAGAGGCTCTGAAAATTCTCAGAAATGTAATGAGGAGACAATAAACTTCCAAAAGGTCAATGAAATTCAAGAAAAAATTTCTTTAAAGGTAAAGTAGATAAAAGACCACCTTTACCTCCTGTTTTATGGATGATAGGATAAAGCTCAATAATATGAGTAATACGGACATATTTCTAAGACTGTGAAAGGCCATTTCAGCAGGGAAAGTAGTCAATAAGGTTTATATTGCTTGCAAAGGGTAAATCTACATGAGTTCTTTCAGGGCAGATGAGCAAGAAAAAGTTGACAGTTATTATGTCTCCAGATTTCATTTCAAAATAGTGTACACATTCCTCAAAGGATTATTACTTGGTCTTTCATTTAAGCACATATGTATACCTGAAACAAGTTTCAATAAATGGTTAGTACTGTATTTCCAAATTCAAAACTGTTTTTTTCACTCAAAATAACTATGTATTTTTCAACAACTGCCATTTTTCTATTTAACTGTCATTCTTTACCTCCTACTTCATGAAGAGAATGCCTGATTGTCATTGACACTAAATCAGAAACAGTCTTAAAATACCAATAATCACTCTCATTTGTAGAGGACCACAAATATAAAGTGATAGTGAAAATAACTGTGGAGAAAGTAGTTTGAAATGTTGTCAGATATCCTTCAAAACAAATCATCTGAGGATAAAAAAAATGGATCCTTATTAAAGAAAGGATGCTTTTGCAGAGAAAGTAAAAGATTCTAAATTCTTAATTCTGGAAAAGTGGCAAAGTCTTAGCTCATAGGGTTATTCTACAAGCCTAACTGGTTGGACTACACAGAATTGGTATATATACATTTTTTTTTGCACATCCAAATAAGTTTTTCTTGCTTGCAATTAATCGTGGATATGTGTTGAACCTCATTAATAATCAGGAACTACAGACCAAATTTACAATACCATTCTACTGCAACCCACGTGGATAGCTAAAAATTGTAAATAGTGAAAATGACAAGTGCTGCCAAAAATGTGGAAAAGCTGGAACTCTCATCTAATGCTGTGAGAATGAAAATTAGTATTATCTGTTTCAAAAACTGACATGCCTGCTAAATTTCAAATATGTGTGTATCCTGTAACAATCCCAGAAATATACTCACCTAAACTCACATACACATGATTCAGAATTTATATTTAAGAATGTTCCTAGAAGCAGTTTTGGTGGGTGATAAACTGGGACTGTACAAGCTTTCATCAACAGTTGATGGAATATATAGATGTTGTTATATCCCACACCTGAATAATTTATTGCAACTAAAATGAATGAACTACTATGTTAGCTATAACACGGAAAAATCTCACAAGTATAATATTAAGTAAAAGATGTCAGATACAAAAGAATGCATTTTGCAAGCTTCCATTTATGTAAGGTTTAAAAAAAAGCAAAATGTTACTGGGGCAGGAAGGGGTCATATAGGGGTGGGAGAGTGGGAGGTATAAACTATTGGGTGTAAGACAGGCTACAAGGATGTATTGCGCAACACAGGGACTACAGCCAACATTTTGTAATAACTGTAAATGGAGTGTAACCTTTAAAACTTGTATAAAAATTAAAAATTTAAAAAACCAAGCAAAATGGACCTATGTTAATACAGGTTATGATAGTGGTTCTTTGGGGGAGGTGTTATCGATTGGGATGGAAATTAAGGAGGCATCTGGAGTGCTGGTACAATTTCACTTTCTGATCTGGGCTGTAGTTACACCACTGTGATCACTTTGTAATAATTCATCAAGCTACACACTTCTTGTTTGCAGACTTTTCTATTTGTATAGTTCAAAAAAAGTTCATTATAAAAAGCTTTTTCAGAGTGAAGTAAGTCAGAAAGAGAAAAACAAATATCGTATACTAATGCATATGTGGGGAACCTAGAAAAATGGTACAGATGAACCGGTCTGCAGGGCAGAAATAGAGACACAGATGAGAGAACAAACGTATGGGCACCAAGGAGGGAAAGCGGGGGGGTGGTGGTGGGATGAATTGGGAGATTGGGATTGACATATATACACTAATATGTATAAAATGGATAACTAATAAGAACCTGCTGTATAAAACAATAAATAAAATAAAATTCAAAAAAAAAAAAAAGCTTTTTCTTTCATTCAGTTAATATCTCCTGAGCACATATTATATCCAAAGAACTGTGCTCAGTAGCGGGTCTCGAAGTGGTGAGAGATACAAAAATCAATCATGTGCTCAACACCATGTATTCAGACTTGGCTATTTACAAGGCACCATTCTAAGAACTGAGCAAACAAAAATCTCTGTTCTGATTTCTCCTCTAAAGAATTTTCATTTCTTGTGGAGGAGATACACGCTACACATCACAATATTTATGATTATAATAAATGCCATGTTGGAGAAGTATACGGTTCTACTTTATACCAAGAGACCAATCCACATCTGGTGAATCAGGGGAAGGTTTTTTCAAAGGAAGGAAATTATAGCTGAATTCTGAGGATGAAAGAGAACCAACCAACTGAAGACAGGAAGAAAACTGATGAACAGTAATAAGCATGCACACGTGAGGACTTCACAGAAGGCCCTTCTGAGAACAATCCGTGTGTGAATTGAATTGGGCAACAGGGTCCTGAAGAGGCCCAGAGAGCCTGGAGACCACACTGAGCATTTTATTGTTTCTCCAAAGAGTGATGGAAAGCCTTTAACAAGCATGATCCAGTAAGTAGCGTATCAAATTTATATTTTAATACATCACCTCTACTACAGAAATGCTAATGGATTAGAGCAAGGCTTTGCAAACACTTTTTGCAAAGGGCAAGATAATACATTTGTTAGGACCTTTCTGGGCCACAAGGTCTCTCTCATAACTACCTAGCTCTGCTTTTGAAGTAGGAAAGCCGTCATAGCGAATCTATAAATAAATGCATGTGGCCATAGTCCAGTTAAATTTTATTTGTAATAATAGGTGGGTGGGATTTCAGGCTGTAGTTTGCCAAACTCTGGATTAGAGGAAGAGAGAAGTACGTGGGAAAATTTATGAAGCTAATGTGGTGGTCTAGTTAAGAAAGAAAGGTAACTTGGTCTGAGGTATTAGTGGTTGATAAGAGAAAGAGGGAAATGCAACCCATGTACTGGCTGTGTTTCCTAGCCCGCCCACCCCTGACCAGTTCATAAAAGATGTGTCACATCCTTATTTTACTATCTGTGGAAATTCCAACACACTCCCCAAGATCTGGACAATTTGGAGGAGATCACATTAACGCGGTTATTTTTGGCTCTGGGGTCCTACCTGCAAGCAATTTATTTCAGTGTGTGGATCACCACACCTTCCTGACCAATGAGGTGTTTTCTTCTAGAGTAACTACAGTTCAAGTCATCCCCATTCAGTAATTTTTCATCATCGTGTCTGCTTACAAATGATTTTTGAATGTGCAAACATCACTGAAATTTGTGGAAAAAGAGGTGGTGTTTATTATAGGAACTCTCAAATTACTATGCATAATTTTCTTAATGTATCTACATCCACAATGTCCTATGCACGGCATCCAACCTCCCTTAAAATTCTTTAGTACATTAACGAGCCCTTAAAATAATTTTAGTTAACTTTAATTGCATGTGTTATGTAAACCTGGATTTTCCATGATCCATCTAAACTTAACTGGGATTGTAGGCAAGTGGCAAGTTTTAGCTCAGTTTTTTCCTCTGTGCCTACTTTCTGTGTATTGTTCAAGAATTTCTGTTTATATTTTGGGTTTTTTTCTTTTTTTTTGGTTGTTCTGTTTATTTCTTTGTTTTTAAGTCAAGATTAAGAAAGCCACATGTTAAACAGATACAAACTACTGTATATAAAGTAAACAACAAGGTCCTACTGTATAGCAGAGGGAACTATATTCAGTATCTTGTAATAACCTATAATGGAAAAGAATCTGAAAAAGAATAGATAAATATATATATATGTATAACTGAACCCCTTTGCTGTATACCTGAAACTAACACAACACTGTAAATCAACTATATTTCAACAAAAGAAAGCAATAAAGCAAGGAAGGAAGGAAGCAAGCAAGCAAGCAAGCCATGTGTTAGATATTTTGGCCTACTGAAAGCTCTCTCTCTAAGATTAGGAACAAGACAAAGATGCCCACTCTTTGCACTCTTATTCAATGTAATACTGGAAGTCTTAGCCAGAGCAATTAGGTAAGAAAAAGACTTAAAAGGCATCCAGGGGGCTTCCCTGGTGGCGCAGTGGTTGAGAGTCCGCCTGCTAATGCAGGGGACACGGGTTCGAGCCCTGGTCTGGGAGGATCCCACATGCCGCGGAGCAACTAGGCCCGTGTGCCACACTGCTGAGCCTGCGCGTCTGGAGCCTGTGCTCCGCAACGAGAGAGGCCGCGATAATGAAAGGCCCGCGCACCGCGATGAAGAGTGGCCCCCACTTGCCACAGCTGGAGAAAGCCCTTGCACAGAAATGAAGACCCAACACAGCCATAAATAAATAAATTAAAAAAAAGAAAAAGGCATCCAAATTAGAAAAGAAGAAGTAATACTGTCACTATTTACAGATGATATGATTAAATATAGAAAACCCTAAAGACCCCACCAAAAAAAAAAACTATTAAAATAATAAATGAATACAGTAAAGTTGCAGGATAAAAAATCAACACACAAAAATCTGAAGCATTTCTATACATTAACAATAAGCTAGCAAAAAAAAAGAAATCAAGAAAACAATCCCATTTACAATCGTAAAAAAACCCCAAAAACCCAGAATAAAATACCTAGGAATAAATTTAACCAAGGAGGTGAAACACTTGTACACTTAAAAGTATGTCACTGTTGAAAAAAACTGAAGAAAACATAATAAATGGAAAGATAATTCGTGTTCATGAATTGGAAGAGTTAACATTGTTAAAATGTCCATACTACCTAAAGCCCTCATGGCTGCATGGCCTGCTCACTTGGGTAAAAATCAGTTACGCCCTTATGAATTAATAACTAAAGTCTACAAATAAGGATGTTACCTCTAATACTAAACTCTGCCTTGCTGCACACAGACATGGCAAAATATCACAAGAGACTCACGAACTGGACCCAGTTTTATCCTTTCTTATTACCATTCTTAGGTCAGAATATAATTATTCCAATGCCATTCTTAGATTATCCCAAACAGTAGTCACTGCCCTCAATCTTACCAACTGCTGGATTGTGCCATTCATTTTCAGACCCCCATGTAATTATAGCTAAAGAAATTTCCATTTGGAAATGACTTACAAGGACAAATAACCTTAAACAAATCAGTCTATGACTTTGTAGTGTCCCTCTCTCTCAGAAAAAGAACAGATAAATATATTTTATCAGCATAATATATTAATTGTATTCTATTAATGAAAATATTATATTTTATTATTAATCAAAATTAATTCTAATTTTGAAATCAACACCTTTCATGAGGTAATGGGCCAATACTTACTACCTGGAAAAGAGTAACAGAAATTCAAATATGTAACCCAGGTAATGTAAGGCATTGCTTCTAACTTGGTGTCATTAAAATTTCCATTAACAACTTCTTCTGGATCCCCATGTACCTCTACCTGATACTGTTTTCTTTGTGACCAGGATCTGGTCCTGTTTGCCTTAGACCAACACCTTAGCACTTAAGGAACAGTATTCTGAGACTTGTCTGTACATAGAAGCCGTATGTTTTTTGATTGCTGAATTTAATCCATTTACACTTAGGGTCATTATTTACAGATGAGGACTTAGTACTGCTATTTTACCTTTTGTTTTCTGATTGCTCAATATCTCCATTATTTCTTTTTCCTTGTGTTTCTGTCTGCCATTTTGGTTTGGTGGTTACTATGCTTTTCTGTTTCCTCTTTTTTTTAATGTTTTGTATCACTGCTTTAGATTTATGTTGTGTGGTTACCATGAGGTTTATACAGAACGTCTCATAGATAAAATAGTCCTTTTTCTGCCAATACTACCTTCTCTTCATTGACCTTTATGGGTTCCAGCCTTTTCCCCTTCCTCTATTGTGTTTTGTTGTCTCAGATTATCCCTTTTTATGTTGCAAGTTTTTTTTTTTTAACCAAATTGAAGTAGCTATAGTTATTTTTTCAGCTTTTTCCCTCTTAGTCATGCTATAATAGTATTTAAAATCTATTCGGATAAAAAGAAAATTGCAACTCTTTATCACCTTATGCAAAGTTTTACTTACTTTTGGCTTTTTGTTTCTGGTTGAATAGCTCTTTCCAACATCTCTTGTAAGGTAGGTCTAGTGTCGATGAACTCCTTCAGCTTTTTTTTTGTTGTTGTCTAGGAAAGTATTTCTTCTTCATATCTGAATAATAACTTTGTTAGATACAGTGTTCTTGGCTGACAGTTTTTATCTTTCAGTATTTGGAGGGATGTCATTCCACTCCCTCCTGGCCCGTAGAGTATCTGCTGAGAAATCTTCTGATGGTCTAATGGGGGTTCCTTTGTAGGTTACCATCCGTTTTTCCCTGTTTTTAAAATTCTTTGTTATTAACTTTTGACAGCTATAACATAATGTGCCTTGGCAAAGGTCTTTTTGCACTGAGGTAATTAGTTGGTCTCTTAGCTTCACGGACTTGTATATCTGGTTCCTTCCCAAGTTTGGGAAGTTCTCAGTTGTTACTTCTTTAATAAAGTCTCTGCTCCCTTCTCTGTTTCTTCTCCTCTGGGATACCCATTACTGTAATGCTGCTGTTCTTTAGCTAAAAGAGTCAGATAGCTCTCACAGAATTTCCTCGTTTTGAAAATTATCTTATTTCTCTTTCTTCTTCTACTTGTATCATTTCTATCATTAAGCTCACTAATTCTCTCTTCCATATGGTCTGCTCTATTTCCAATGCTTTCTAATGCATTCTTCATCTCATTTGTTGAATTCTTCAGCTCTGGAACTTCTTGATTCTTTTTTAGAGTTTCAATCTCTTTGGTAAAGTAATCCTTTACCAAATACTTTCTGGTAAAGTATTTCTCTGTTCATTCATTTTATTCCTGAGCTCAATGAACTACCCTTGTGAGTTTTCTTGTAGATCATTGAGTTCTTCATGACAGCTTTTCGGAATTCTCTCTCAGATCGCAATATTCTGTGACTTTAAGTTTGGTTTCTGGAGAGTTGTCATTATCATTTTGTGGTTTAGTGTTAGCGTGGTTCTTCATCTGTTCATGGTGTCCGAGCAATTGCTTGTCTGCAGGTGCATTTGAAATAGCTAAGACCTTTCTGCTCGATTTTCATTCAAGAAGTTAGAAATTAGAGGCCTTTCTTTTCCAGTGGGTGGCGCTAGAGCACAAGTTTTTGGTTTCTCTTGCCTGACCTGCGTCTGATTTTCCTGGAGCACTGGCACTTCCCACTCTCCACTGCCTCGGTCAGAAGCGTCACCCTGCACCCCTGCTATTGCTTCTTTGCCTTTGGGGTCACTGGTGCCTTGCTGTCGCCAGGGTCATTGGCACTGCCTCCTGCATCTCCAGGATGGTGGGCTCTTCTGCAGCGTCTGGGATCCTCTGTGTCCCAGGCTCCAAAACACAGGGGAAGGAGGGGAGGGGAAAAGGGAGCCGGGTTTGCTTGGGGGCCTCTGCTATGTCCAGTGCTGTAAAGTCTGCGGGCTCCGTTGCTGCAGGTGGGGGACAGGGGGCCGGAGTCATAGGCATCGCCATGCTGAAGGGACAGGGTCGCAGGCCCCAGTGCTTCCATTGCCTGATGCCCGGGGCTTCAGGTGCTGCTGTGATCAGGGGGCCAGGGTCAAGAGTGTCACCTCCCCGGCTGTCCCCAGGCTCTCTGGGGCTGGGGCTCAGCTGCCCCAGCCGGGGGCTGGGGGTCACAGGCACTGTCTCCACTGTGCCCCTGGCCCCATCTCCCCGATGGGGTCCAGCCCACCCTCCTTAAACACACAGGTGTGTGGGACTCTCTCTAGGAATTAGAAGTGTATCTAAAAGTTCCTTAACTTGTTGCACATTTTTGATAGGGATTCCAGCAGAGATGAGAAGCCCCCTTTGTTATCAAAGCATCCCAAGGTCAAACAATCCTCCAAAAGCATACCTGCTCTTTGTATATACTTTCCTGGTCACTAGTTGACAAGCTCTAGTAAAAGCATTAAGTTCTAACAGCTGTGATGATTTAACCTCAGGTAACTCTACTTTGTAAGAACCATTATCAAAAACATTGACTATGATAGCTTCATCCTTGACTTAGCTGCAAAGCTTATCTTCGTTGTCTTAGTAAAATAGCCCTTTCTGAAAAATACTGATATTGATAGATACTACTGAGAATTAAAGAGATAACAATTTTTTGATAGCCATTGAGTCCATTTTTTTTTAATACAAAGGGGCTGAAAGCGTTATGAGGGTTAGTGGAGGGTATGACATATCCTTTGGCTCTAAGACCTTCAACGATATGTTTGAAGTTTTTCTTTTCTTCTGGCTTCAAGAGATATTGAGAATGTCTGGGTAAAGATTTGGTAGGCTCTATCTCAACCTTAATAGGTTTTGTTCCAACATTTTTTTTCAACATTAGTAAAATTTTTAACTATAGAATGTCCGATATAGGGCCAATCTTTATGTAGGGTACTTATCAAATATAATGGAGAAGGAAACCATATATATGTATGGCAAACAAAACTTGATTATGAAGGGAGAAGTCCTCTGGAACCTCAAAAAAATAGTCCATCTGGTGTGCACTTAATTTTACAATTTTCATTCGTAAAGTGAGTCCCTATGTATTAGTTTGCTATTTCTTCTGTAACAAACTTAGTAGCATAAAACGACTCAAACTTATTACAGTTCCATAAGTTAGAAGTCTGACAGTGGTCTCACCAAGCTAAAAAAAATCAAGGCTAGAAATCAGCAGGGTGGCATTCTGTTCTGCGGGCTCCAATGGAGAATGTTTCCTTACCTTTTCCAGCTTGTAGAGGCTGCCTACATTCCTTGGCAACTGGTCCCCTTCCGCCATCTTCAAAGTAAGCAACGCTGCATCTCTTTGCTCATCCTTAGTTGTGTCTCGCTTTGAATCTCTTCTGACTCCCTCTCTTACTTTTAAGGATGCTTGTAAATAAATTGGGTCCACCTGGCTAATGCAGGCTAACCTCCGTATATTAAGGTCAGCTGGTAAGCAGCCTTAATTCTCTGTGCAACCTTAATTACCCTTTTATTAGGACATGGACATCCTTGGGGGGCATTATGCTGCCCACCATACCCTATTAAATTTACTAAGGTGGTATGAGAGAATAGGAAGAGACATGTTTAGTGAAGCATCCAAGGTTTGTATTTAAGGGCTGGGAGATAGTGAAACTGTGGATTATTGGAATACTTACCACCTGTGTTGCATGTTTACTCTGAGGAAGAAGTTGAGCAAAACTGGGAGGAGTTAACTAGTGTAGAAAGTGTAGCACCTACCAGGCTGTGTGCTTCCCCTTACAACAAACAACATGTTTACCCAGCAAATGCAAAATGGAAGCAAACAAGAGAACCAAAGGGGATGAAGAGAAATGGCCTGATTCCTACAAGGGTGCCCAACAAAAACCAAAAAACAAAATCCAGAAATAAAACTGAGAATAAATAACTGAGGAGCTGCATGCAGAGAGCAGAGTTGGACTTGCTGCTGATTTGCCACTTTGGGATGGACTCATCAAGCCATGAGTCCAGGCACAAGGGGCCTCCATGGGTCCCACACCGGGTTGAAGGCTGAAGTCAGCAGCAAAGAGAAGGGAAAACCTTGTCTTGGAGCCTCTGGGAAACATGCGGACAAAGACCTTCTGAATGAGAGCAAATTAAGCCAGTTGGGAGTTTGCTACAGCAAGAGCCAGCCACCATAATGGACTCAAAGGCAGGCAGAAGAGTCAGGAAGCCTTATAGTGAGCAAAAGGGAGTCATCAGATGAGCTTTGAGTGGAGGTTGCTGGCGGTGAAGATGGAAATGGACTCATTTAAAAGGGGCATCACAGCATGTAATTGGTTTAGGAGGCATGTTTGCATATTTGGCTTCTTCTGGTTGTTTCTTGTAAGTGGGGATACATACTAGGGAGACTGGCAGTTCTTTACTAATCTTAACTGTTCTAGAAATACTGCTACAATTGCAAAACCTAATAATTCAGAGTTCACAAAATTATGGTCACTATCCAAGACTCATTTATCTTTGGCCCTTGACAAACAGACCCTCTAAATGGGGATGTAAAAGGAATCAACATCCATTCACCTTTCACACTTTTTACGTGACACTACTTTCTCCAATTCCTCCAGAAACCAGGTCTTGCTGAGGTCACAGCTGTTCCAGGTCTTTCCACTGGCCTTTCCTATCATTCTGATATCCTTTATTCTGACTGAAGTCAGAAAACCCATTTGTATTACAGAATCTCTTTCAATCCTCTTAAGCCCATAGAGGATAGCTATCAGAAATCTCTTCAAAGACCGTCACTTACCATTGCATTTAAAAAATCTAATAGAGTATCTACCAAATCTTCTAAGTGTAGTTAGTGGATGGGTGAGCAAGTTTCAGCGAATAGGCCCATTCCAGTATTTCTATCTCCCTGATTCTCTTTATTTTTTCCTTCAAAAAAAAAAAAAAAAGCAAAAAACAGGAAAGTCTTTCAATTTAACCATGTTGATTATATGCATTGAGTCAAGAGTTTAATTAGCCACACTACTAGATCATAATGCCACCCCCAAAAGATCGAGCACCACATGGTAAATCTTTAATTCTGAGTGGATGTCCACTTGTCAATAAATTCATCTGGCTCAAGCCTTAGATTGCACATGTAAATGTACTCCCCAGTATATAATGATACTGATATTATCTTAAAACTCCTTGAGTATAGAGGGTATCTCTCTTTAAAGAAGACCTTGCACAACTGTCTAGACTCTTTTAGCATCTACATTTCATTAAGGGCCTGAAGAAAGAAAATGGTACATGTTGGGGATGGGACCTGAGGAGAAATGGTACCAGCTTATGAAGCAGGTGCCCCAAGTGTCATGACTGAAAGGCTTTTGTGCAGATGATGGGTGATTCAGACTAGAGAGGGAGTGACAGGGCTGTCTCTGCCAGTGAAAGAATTTGAGGGAAACCTGGAGGATCCAATTCTACACATTTCTATCTGCTCAAATGCCCCGACCCCGTATCTCTGAAGCTCACGCTTTCCTGCCAATACACTTACCGTAGCATAAGTGGCACCCTTACCATAAGTGGCTTTCATGAGATTTTGCCAGTTAATCATCATGCCCTAGGCTTGGTCTCCAGCCCCAAACGACCTCTGATTACAAAGTTGTCATTGGTCCTTTGTGTTAACATTTACTCTTAATTGTGTATTTATAGATATTAATTCTTCTTTTTCCCTAATAATTGTCTCTAGGGCTACAGTAAGAAGCAAAGTGATTACATAATATTTATCACCACTGTTGCTGCCATGGCAACCGATCCAGAGCAGTACACCCTATGCTAAGACCTGTAATAACTTCAGAAAACTTGATGCCGCCTGCGTTTATGGATTAACCATATCCCCTCAGCAAACAGGCTACCCTTGTGCTTCTCTAATACATGAACAACCCAACTGGGTAACCCTATTTTGATGGTTTGTTTTGGGTGGGCACATTGACACCAATTAAAGTATCAGTAAGAGTCCCAGCAGGAACAGTGATACTCTCACATTACGATAATCACAGGTGGATCTATTAAAGGAACTTAGCAAATGTGTGGGAAGGGTTTAGGTAAAACACAAACTAAAGTTTCACCTCCCAGGACTTGTAAAGCAGAGCTCTTCCTGTCCTTACACCTGAAAGCATGAAGGGGATGAACAGCTCTTGAAATGCAGGAGAGAGATGCTTGGAGAAAGTTGGGAGATGGATAGCTAGGATGGATGGAGGCGCACGCGGTCAGGAGACACAGTGGACCACAGGCAGCTGCACAGAGAGGAACTGTGGAAAGAAAGGGAACGCCACTCTCCTCCTTCTCCATCAGGGCTTCTTACTGTCAAATGGAAACTAAGAGGAAGAATGAAAGCCAGCCCACTGAGGTAGCCTGTACAAGTCAAATTTCTGGCTCACAGAACAGGCTGGAGAAAGGTGGAAGTGGATCTAAAAGGGCAGTTGGAAGATACCCTGAAGAAAGTATTTATGCTCACATTATAGGTAGAATTTCTGGAAACTCCAAACAATATTTCCATTATATTAAGCAATACTCATTTACACGACCACACTTAGCTTCAAATGCGACTACTGATTATATATTGTTTTAGCTAAGGGGCAATGTGACCCCTTGAAGACTCCATCCTTTTCTCCATCTGACTCTGGTCAGGCTTGTGGGACTAGGATGGAGGATGTAGTCAGCATGGGGAGGAAGCCTGGGCTGGACCGGAGTGGGTGGTCAGGGCACAGGAGGTGGATGGGTCCTGCGGGGCTCAAGTGAACAGACTGAGAGGGAAGTTGAGGCTTAGGAGGCTGGCAGGTCTGATGGGATCAAGGCTGAAGAGGAGTTTGGGGTAAGGAGGCAGAAGGCATTTGGAGCCAGTGGGTATGGAGCTGAGGAGGCTGCTGGGACTTAGCGGGCAGCTTGTGTGGCTAGGAGTTTGGTTACATAAGGAGGTGTGAGTGTTTAAGTACATATAGTGAGGGTAATGAAATGGAAGTTTCCCATGGCCACAGAAGGGGGAAGGCTAGAATGAACTCTCGAGTTTGATTACATAAGGAGGTGTGAGTGTTTAAGTACATATAGTGAGGGTAATGAAATGGAAGTTTCCCATGGCCACAGAAGGGGGAAGGCTAGAATGAACTCTCGAGTTTGATTGGAATTGGAGGCATATGTGTAAACTCATAGTCATTAAGTAGCTAGACAAGTAGGTAAGTGGATAGATATATAGATATAAATATGGATGGAGGTGAAGATTTATACACATATTTACATGTAAATGTAAGGGAGTCTGGAAAGTGTGTACTTGCTTTCTCAACTTTAGAGCAGAGGAAAAAAAGAAAGCTGGAATTGTTTGAAGGCATGTGGAGGAAGAAAAACTATGTCTGCCATAATTCAATCTAAATTGCGAGACTTCTCTTTGGAGAGAGTTTGGTACACTCTTACTGAGGAAGGAAAACATACAGGCTATATAATCCACTACAAATTTTTAAAAAACGAAGCCCAATATACCTGGAGAAAACCATGATTCGAAAGATACATGCACTGCAATGTTCACTGCAGCACTGTTTACAACACCCAAGACACGGACACAACCTAAATGTCCATCGACAGATGAATGGATAAAGAAGATGTGGTACATACATACAGTGGAATATTACTCAGCCATAAAAAAGAATGAAATAATGCCATTTGCAGCAACATGGATGGACCCAGAGATTGTCGTACTGAGTGAAGTAAGACAGAGAAAGACAAACATCATATGATATCGCTTATATGTGGGATCTAAAAAAATGATACAAATGAACTTATTTACAAAACAGAAATAGAGTCACAGATGTAGAAAATAAACTTATGGTTACCAAGGGGGGGATAAATTGGGAGATTGAGATTGACATATACACACTACTGTATATAAAATAGATAACTAATAAGAACATACTATATAGCACAGGGAACTCTACTCAGTACTCTGTGGTGACCTAAATGGGAAAAGAATCTAAAAAAGAGTGGATAGATGCATATGTATAACTGACTCACTTTGCTGTACAGCAGAAACTGACATTGTAAATCAACTATACTCCAATAAAAATTAATTAAAAAAATTGAAGCTCAAGCAAGTTTGGTAATTTTCCAATGTCACACACATATAAGTGACAAAGCTAGAAGTCTTACCAAAAATCTTATCAAGACTTTCCAATCTTAATGCCACAAAGGGATAAGTCTCTACTTGTGAGATGACATTTTTGCCTTTGTCAAAAATGGGGGAAAAAAATCTTTTTTTCTTTGAATTTTCAAGCTTTCCGTTATATATTTAAATAATTAAATAGCATGTAAAGCTCGAGTCTATCATTCTTGAAGTCTTCATGATATAAAGGATCTTAGAAATATGTAATTAGTTTTCATTGTGGAATGCTCCTGGCACATGTATTCCCCCTGCCTATGAAAAAAGTACCTGCTTCCACAGGTAACAGGATACTTCCTTTTTTTTTCCCTAGGCTCAATCATGAACAACCTTGGTGTCTGAGATTTTAAAGTCAGTCCCATTAGATCGGGGATGGTGCCAGGGACACAGTGTTCTATAAGCAAATGTCCCCAAATGACCTGAAGGTATGATCACTTTGTTTTATGTATCTCATTGTGGCAATTAACAATTTCTCAAAATATATTCTTTCTTTCTTTTTCTAATTTTGCAAGTGTTTTGGCAGGGATATGAATATATATTTAATTTCAGAATGCCAGTTAATGTTTATCTCACCACTTGGCTGCCTCACTCTATAGAAATGAGAAATGATTTCAAAAAGGGCTGCCTCACCCTTTTTGAAATAAAACCTTGGATCTTGAACTGAATTTCACTACTAGAAGAAACTTTAAATTTATTGCTTTTTTTTCCCCTTGGCTTTTTTTTTTTTTTTTTTTTTTTGGAATGAGCTGCAACAAAGCAGGTTTGAAAGTCAGTGGTCAGTACACTCAGCAGTATAGATTTGGTCATAGTCAAACACAGGCGAGAAAGAGTATACTGGATTTTGATGTTAAATATTCCCAGAAGGACAGTTCACATACTCCTGTCTAAAGAGGGATTACTTAAGAAGGCTTCAGTTTCTGTTGTAATCCGTGATGCAGCTCGAATCAACAGAAGGATGGCTTTAGAAATGAAAGATGGAGTTGCACTGACACTGCCTGATAGTCACTCAGCCTCAGATTGACAGTATTGGGTTGTCATGAGGGACAACCTCATGTTCATGACACAGAGTTATGGGTCCTTTCTTTCCTTGGCTGTGGAGTTAAATTACCTGCACAGGATCCATCTTTAAGCTAGTGTATGGAACATCATTTAAAAACATACCTTAGTCCATAATACAAGATCTGACATACTATTCTTGCCTTTAAATTTTCCAGTTTTCAAAATCAATAAAAATCAATAAAATGGTTAAAATTCAGATAAAGATTTTCTATTTATACTGAAGAACACTTGTACTTAGAGTAGCAGTTCTCTCTATTATATGCACCGAGTATACACACAACACATACAATGTTCTAAACTCAACTGTGCGCATTTTAGAATCCAATTTATTAATAATTTGCTTTTACTGTTACTCAATTTTCATACACAGCAACAACCATACACTTTCATAGTTTTAATAGATGAAAGACCATACAAGCAGTATTCGGACATAAAACATTTATAAATACACTATTATTTAAGTTATACAAAATACAAGTTATTGCATTTTATATACGGAAATTCAAGCACTAGGCAGACTGTTTAGATGTATAGTTCATAGGTTTATGTTTGTCTATTTGTAATCTAAAAAGAGTTCACCTAAACTAATACTCACACTTGTATTTTGTTTTCAAAATTGTGAATGTTGTCATTTTAACGTATGTGAATTTTAGTAAGATATATTAAATTATAAGTATAATCAATGTTACCCACTGCCTTTAATTACATTGAGATTATACTGAATAATATTAGTGGACATTTTGCATAAGTTGTAAAAGTCTCAAATTATATATTATTTTATTTCCATAAAGTATCATAATTTTAAATGAAATTTGTTAAGTAACAGAAGTGAAGATTAGTGCTGGCCCCTGAATTTTAACTCATTTTTTGTCACATTTTAATTTATAAAAGTTGGCAAATTATATTATCGTTAATGTACACATTTCTATATCTTAAATAGTGGGGAATTCATAAATCTTTTTGTAATTCTGCTTTAGGATGATTGATTAGAGTGCCACACAACCATCTCGCTAATTGAGTGTCCTTTATAAAATATTTCTTAAAAGCATATGTTATATAATTAACTACCAAGCCTTCTATATGTCTATGTGTTCATATACATTGACATTCACATATATACATACATGTATATACATGTATATGTATATGTATATATGTGTGGGCATGTGTAATAAAAGCATATATTAATATTTGTTAACTAAGAATGTTTTACTTCCAAATCCCTAAATTAGACTAGAAAAATATAATTTTTCTAAGAAGTATTGAATAATAGCAAATGCATTTCTTTACCTTTGTGGATATCTAAAGAAAATCTAGTGCCATATTATCTCTACAATTTTATACTGAAATGGATTAGGGAAAGTCAGAAATCAGACAGAAGAATGCTTTTCTATGTGATGAAAAGAAACTCCACATTTGCCTCCTGTGTCAACACCGCCCGTTGTTGGGAAAGGCAAGTGCTCATTCTGAAATGCCAAGAAGCGGAAGAAGTCAAGGATGGGAAACAGAAGAAAAAGCACAGGGTTAGGAGCTGGAGAGAAAGAGGTCGAACGCGATAAAAGGGAAAATGCTGGTAACGCCATCAGAAAGAACAGAGCACAGATGTTTGAAATGATGGTGTCAAAGGTGTGACATTGGCGATTTCGAAAAGACAACATCTAAAGGGCTGTACCGAGAAATGCCTCCGGTGGCCTCAGAGGGCGCGGCTGGGGAAAGGGTCATTAACGCAGCCCACATAATGAAGTCCTGAGAGATGAAGACAGGGAAAGCGAAACGGCAGGATGGACGGTGCAGAATAATCCTAAGGAAACAGAAGGAACTGAGAGAAGGGATATTTCTGTTTCACCTCCAAGACCAAAACCTCTCTACTAAAAATACTTCTTAAAATAAGTTCACACAGTTTATTATCTTTGGTGATTTTGAGACTAGAGGCCAATATTGAGGAATAAAAACATCATCAATTATGGCATTTTCCATGAATCTTTAGCTGGGGACCCTCACCCTTTTGCCAAAGCTAATTTTTTTCAGGAAGGGTAAATTGATAAAACAGGTCGACGATTTTAAAAATATAGTCTCCATTATGTATTATTTTCTCACATTCAAATGATGGTCTCTTTGTTACAGAGTTTGGGAGCTGTTGGATGATTGGGGTCCTCTAGCAGAGGTTTTCCCAAAAGACTTTCCACCCCAGGTATCAAGCATGCTTTATAATCTTTCCCTCCTAATTCTGGTGTTTAATTTTTTTTGCTCAAATGTCTCTCTCCTTTTATTAAGGCTGATCATACTTCACCTGCTGACACTTCTCTTTTATCCAGGGTAGAAAAAATGTTTCTATACTTACACATTTTCTTACATAAATCTTACACATTTCTTACACAATTTGTGTTGGGAACCATATGAATCAAGCTCTATTGATTCAGTATTTTCCTCTGTAATGTTCCTAACATGAATTTATACAGGATTTTCTTAGAAATACAACCAAGGAGGTATTATTTATTAAGCAGTGCATACCATCTCTCGGTAGTTCTAATTTCTAGAAATTGCCCCCATTTATCTTTTTCACCTACTGGTCTTCAGCTGGTTTTAAACATTTAAGTATCCACCATTGGCTGAAAACAGTAAAAGGCACTGAACATAATATTGAGAACAAATCACAGTTCCTGCCTTCAAAAAGCTTAAAATTTAAAAGAGGGAGGCATAATACAAAACGTTCAGAAAAATAACCAACCCAGATGTCAAGTGAAGTCTCCATTTGTTTTCCATTTATGAATGCTTTCCTTTCAAATACGCAACTGATCAGAAATGGTTGATATAGCTGGATATTATCTTAGTTTTTCACAATACAATGGATCATGAGCTTTACACAAATTTATCTAGATTTCATACACAGAACACAACATTAGCACATCATTTGTGTGTGTGTGTTAAAAATAGAGTGTTCTGTTTGTACTATTTTATTTTTGGAAAATTTGAAATAATTGCAAGAAATACAGCCAATTTCAATTGTATTCTTTTAGTCTGTTGGCTAACATATCGCTTAGTTATCAGGTCATTTATAAAATGATAATGGAAAATTTGTTTCTTTCAATTTAAAAATAACACTGCACCATAAATTCAGATTTCACTCTCACAACTCATCATTTAGATGACTTGAAGTAGATTTAAAGATAACCAAAAAGTAGAGTAGAAAAAAGAACAGCTATATTTTACAGGCTCACAGGTTTTAGTAAAATCCATTTCCCACAACTGTGATGGAAGGAATGAGGATTATGAAACCTTAAAATACTAAATAAATTTAAGCAACAATTTATTGTAGCCAAAAATATATCTGTATATTTATTTATTTTCTGAGTCACATAAAACAATTATTTTATACTATTATAATCAAAGTAATAAGAATTGGCAAAAAATAAAAACTTAAGTTGTAGTGCCACTGATCTGTTAATTTTTCTTTAATGTGCTTTGCACAAGACCAAGCTCATGTGTCATCAAACATGATGAACTCTATGTATGATCTAAAGTAGTTTATAATTTTAAATATTTTGGTCTTAGTCTCACGACTCTAAGTGATAACACTGACTTGAATGTAATAGCATCATTGCATAAATGAGTGTATTAGAACTTTTGCAGAACAAGCATGTATTTCCACACCTGCATGAATTATATTAGTCATAGAATAACATTTTTATCATAATTTCTGCTTATTGTCTTAAATTTCAAGATAAAATTAAATATTGGTGATATACTGTACTATGACTGTGTTGAAATCAAACCTGCGAAAAATTTTAGAAAAACACAAGCAAAATATGCAAATAAAATAAACTGCCTAGTTTCCATGATTTACCTTTTAGAAAGAAGGTATAATAAAATATTAACTGATATCAGAACACCACATAGGTGCCTCCAGGCTTAGATCTATGCAACGTGTGACTATTTTACCCTGAAAACATGCAGAGAGGCCATTCCTTTCCATGTCCCAGCAAGGGCACCTTGAAATCCTTTAGTTGTTTGGTGAAAAACCAACTGCAGAAAGGACTATGCAAAGAGCCTAACTGATTTTCTTTGAAGGAGTAAGTGTTCAAGCAGCCCACGTATATTTAAAAATTAGACATGGAGAACTGAAAACTATAATTTCCAGACACCAATCAAATTCATTAAATCCTATAGGTATAGTATTATTATAAAGCACATTTTCTTCATATGTATCTGAGCTATATTTTAAAGATTTTTTTTTGATGTGGACCATTTTTAAAGTCTTTATTGAATTTGTTACAATAGTGCTTCTATTTTATGTTTCGGTTTTTTGGCCGCGAGGCAAGTGGGATCTTAGCTCCTCGACCAGGGATCGAACCCGCACCCCCTGCATTGGAAGGCGACGTCTTAACCACTGGACTGCCAGGGATGTCCCTAAGCTATATTGTATATGCTTGACAAACTGACAAAATCTGTATAACAGTGAAATGTCATGAAGCATTGGGATCAATGGAAGTAATTTCTGCAGAGTAAACTCATACTAATTCATTACAGGTGTTTTTACAGGGGAACAAAGGCAGGCAGACAAAGGCTGACTGGTTGAAATAATCTGTTTTGACTTCTAAGTCATTTTACAAATTCTAACAACGATAATTTAGGTTCAACTTAAAACAGGATGTACGTTGTGCTGATAGGCATTAGGGAGATCAGAGCATCAGTGTCACTCAGTCACTCATTTGCTCCAAAAATGTCATTGAATTTCTACCAGTACCAGGCACCGCGAATCCACAGGTATCTGTGAGCAAGACATCTTCTTCTCAACAGAACCCCAGTGTAGCAGGAAACACAAAAGAACTCAATAAGTGTACTATAAAATTACAGCTACCACAGTGGAATGTACAAAGTGAAATCCATCCATACATTCGACAGATATTGAGGCTCTGTGGGCAGGCACTGCTGGAGGTGCTCAGGATGTATCAATAAAGAGCACACTGACATCCACCCTCCAGCATCCCACTTTTCACCAGAGGGAGGGAGATGATAAGGAATGAATACACTCAATGCATATTTTTGTAGTATGTTAGAAAATAAGTTCTATGAAAATAAAAAAAGAAGCAGAGAAGAATAAAAGGAGCTGGGAATTCTAGGACAGAGATAGAGAAGGATACAATATTAAATAGGCTTTTTTGAGCCATGAAAATAATTCTGAGCAAAGACTTGGAGGAGGTGAAGAAATTAACAAAGCAGATATTTGGAAAAAAGTATTTCAAGCAAAGAAGCAAAGGGCACAGTTGGGAGTGGGCTTACCATGTTCAAGGAAGAGAAAGTGAGCTGGAGAAAAAAGTAACCAAAGGAGAAAATGCAGTTTCTTTAATTGATACAGAACTACTGCAGATATCTAACTATTCTTGAGTGAGCTTTGTTAGGTCGTGCCCTTTAAGCAATTTGTCCATTTGATCTAAGTTGTCAAATGTATGGGCATAAAGCTCTTCATAATAATTCATAAAGTTATTCTCTTAATATTTTTAGGATTGGTTGTGTTCTCATCTTTCAATCCTGATATTGATTATTTGTCTTTTAACAATGTTTTCCTAGTCTGTCCAATTAATCTTTTCAAAGAATCAGAAATGTTTTCTTTGATTGTTTTTCTCTTTGGAATTTGACTGATTCTTTTTAAATCTTATCTGTATAATCTTATTCTTTCTGCTTACCTTTTTTTCCTTCTATTTACTTACTGTGACATTTAGATAATTGACTTCAGAAATTTCTTCTTTTATAATCTAAATATTTAACATTCTGTTTCCTACTAAATACTACACTATTTGCATCCCACAAAGTTTGATTCATAGCATTTTATTTTAATTCAATTCAAAATATTTTCTAATTTTCTTTATAATTTGCCTACAGTGCCATATGGCTTTTAGAAGTGTGTTAATTTCTAAATGTTTAGGGATCGTTTGTATAACTTCTGTTATTGATTTCTAATATAATTCTTTCATTATCAGAAAACAGACATTGTATTATTTCTGTTCCTGTCAATTTCTAATGGATTGTTTTATGTCCCAGAACTCCATCTATCTTTGAAAATGTTCTACCTGCTTGTGGAAAGAATGTGTATTCTGCTGTTATTGGCTCAAGGGTTCTATAAATATCCTTTAGGTTTAGTTCATTGACAGTACTGATCCTGTGCTCTACAGTCTTACTGACTTTCTATCTACTTATGTTTTTCAATCAATTATGAGAGATAATTGTAGACTGATCTACTTCTCTATATTTTATCATATTTAAAATTCATGTTATTTGAAACTGTTGTTAGGTACAAACACACTTAAGATTGTGATTTCTTCTTAGTGACTTAGTCCTTTTATCATTACATAATGGCCCTCTTTGTCTGCATTAATATTACTTGCTTAGATGTCTATTTTTCTTTTACTTATGTGATTACTCTAGTTTCTTTTAATTCATGTTGGCATGGTATATCATTTCCCAGTTTTTACTTTTAACCTGCATATGTCTTTGTATTTAAATTGGGTTTCTTATAGATGATATATGGTTGAGTCTTACTTTTTCATTAAATTTGATTATCTAAATGTAAATATTTAGACTATTTATATCCATTTATTAATTTGTTTAAACAAAATTTGCCATTTTGCTAGTTTTTTTAGAATATGCTCCATTGTTCCTCTGCCGCATTTTCTTCCTGCATATGAAATAATTTAATATTTTTTAGGATTCCAGTAAATTTTAATAAATTTCCATGATTCACTACTTACGTTTACTGTTTTTTCAACTACTTTTAATGATTGTGTAGAGTTAATAAAATACATCTTTAACCCATTACTTAATAATAGTCTGCCTTCACATGTGGTATAAGAGTTTTACAATCAAATGCTCCTAATTCCTTTTTTCTCTGTTTTGAGTTGCTATTTAAATACATTTTTACTTTTATATTATTTAAGGCCACCACAGTTTGCTACTATTTTTTATCTGTACTCAGTATTTTATTAGAGAAAATCAAAATGTGAAAATAACTTATATTTACATTTTAAATATGAACAGTGATTTTCATATCTTAGCATTGATTGAGTTTTTATCTTATAACATATTATTTCTATCTGAAAAATTTGCTTGAAATTTCACCATACAG
The DNA here is from genome assembly GCF_009873245.2 of Balaenoptera musculus. NCBI lineage: Eukaryota > Metazoa > Chordata > Mammalia > Artiodactyla > Balaenopteridae > Balaenoptera > Balaenoptera musculus. The sequence continues at coordinate 3,552,699 of NC_045790.1, forward strand.
CTATTCTGCTGGTAATGAAATTTCTCATTTTCTATTTGTTTAAAAAATAGTCTTCATTTCTCCTTAATTTCTAAAAATATCTCACCAGTCTTACATTTAGGTCTTTAATCCATTTTGAGTTTGTCTTTGTGTATGGTGTTAGAGAATGTTCTAATTTCATTCTTTTACATGTAGCTGTCCAGTTTTCCCAGCACCACTTACTGAGGAGGCTGTCTGTTCTCCAATGTATATTCTTGCCTCCTTTGTCTAGATTAATTTACTATAGGTGAGTGGTTTCTTTCTGGGCTTTCTATCCTGTTCCATTGATCTATATTTCTGTTTTTATGCCAGCAAATGGAACCATAAACAAAATGAAAGACAACGTACAGAATGGGAGAAAATATTTGCAAATGATGTGACCGAAAAGGGATTAATTTCCAAAACCTACAAACAGCTCATACAGCTCAATATCAAAAAAAACAAACACCCAATCAAAAAATGGGCAAAATACTGAAACAGACATTTATCCAAAGAAGACATAAAGATGGCCAAAAGACACATGAAAAGATGCTCAACATCACTAATTATTAGAGAAATGTAAATCAAACCCACAGTGAGGTATCACCTCACACCAGTCAGAATGGCCATCATCAAAAGGTCTACAAATAATAAATGCTGGAGAGGGTGTAGAGAAAAAAGAACCCTCCTACACTGTTGGTGGGAATGTAAATTGGTGCAGCCACTATGGAGAACAGTATGGAGGTTCCTTAAAAAACTAAAAATAGAGTTACCATATGATCCAGCAATCCCACTGCTGGACATGTATCCAAAGAAAACCATAATTCGAAAAGATACATGCACCCAATATTCATAGCAGCACTATTTACAATAGTCAAGACATGGAAACAACCTAAATGCCCATCCATTGGCAGATGAATGGATAAAGAAGATGTGGTACATGTATACAATGGAATGCTACTCAGCCATAAAAAAGAATGAAATAATGTCATTTGCAGCAACATGAATGGACCTAGAGATTATCATACTAAGTGAAGTCAGACAGAGAAAGACAAATATCATATGATAGCACTTATACATGGAATCTTAGAAAAAGACACTAATGAATTTATTTCCAAAACAGAAAGAGACTCACAGACACAGAAAACAAACTTACAGTTACCAAAGGGGAAAGGGGGTTGAGGGAAGGGATAAATTAGGAGTTTGGGATTAACATATATATACTACTATGTATAAAATAGATAACCAGCAAGGACCTACTGTACAGCACAGGGGACTATACTCAATATTATGTAATAACCTATAAGGGAAAAGAATCTGAAAAAGAATATATATATATATATATATACACATATATATTTATACCTATATATATAACTATATAACTGAATCACTGTGTTTCACGTGAAACACACAATATTGTAAATCAATTATACTTCAATTAAAAAATTTTAAAAATACTTTGAACACTTGACAAATTAAAAAAAATCATGATTTTGTATATTGTGCAGACTTTTCTCTTTGTTAGAATGGGAACAAAGCTCTTTCTAGCTTTCTACCTCTTAGTCTAAAGATGGAAGCCCCCTGCTCCATTTCTTAAATGCGTACATGAAAAAAAGCAGCAGCATTTTCCTTACATATTACGTTATGTAATATGCTGTCTGTATTACCTCCTACACTAGCTAAGAGAAAGAACAGTGCTACCTTCTGTTTATCTTTAATATATATTTTACCTGCAAATGTCTCCCAAAGGGACATTCTCAATATTGTGAAAATGCTTTCCAATAGCTATTTTTTTTAATATACACAACTTTGAGGAAGTAACTAAAGGTTTAATGTTGTAGACACTTATTTATAATACAATAGAAGCAAATTTGTCTCAGCACCTCAAGGGAAATTTTCAACTAATACTTTAAATTCAGCTTCTAATGAATCAGAAATTTCCCATGTACCTAGAACCATACACCTCTTCACCCAAGTTGCACCTTATTGGACCAAGTTTCACGTGAGGGGTGTTGTCATGCCATAGTTGTTTAACCCTCTTTACCAGTACGTTGTTTGGGATAATTCCTAGAAATAGGACTGATTGAGGGAAAGTCAATTCTGTCACTTAGCTAAAAGCAACCTATTTAGCTTCACTTAAGCTATCATTTCCTTAACACATTTAACTGAAATTCTCCTTCCCCTAATTTGGCATAATATTTTTTTTTAACAACTAACAGAATGCCACTCTTCATAAGAAAAGAGTTCAGAAAAACTACTAGATTGATTTTCAGTAAAATGAGGATAAAACCAACATGGAAAACATGTTATAATCTTTAAAATTTATGAGATAAACCCAATGAAATTCTGTTCCCCCTCTGCGGCATGTACCTTTGTCTGCCTTATTGAATACTTATTTGATAACCATTTCATCCTATCCACACCCTCTACCACACACACTATGTTATAAATACAGTGTCAGAATTATGTATTTGTAGCGCCCAACCTTGTTCCTTGCTAATGTTCAAAAAAGAGGAATTAATATTGTGAGAAATACAAATTCTCCATTCGGCCTCAAAATGCATACACCAAAGTAGCCCTTGCAAATAGTAGCCAAGAAATAGGCCTGATCAATTTTTCTTTTTAAACTGATAGGATTGAAGGAAGGACTTTCCCAGCCAGTTTTGCAACTACTACTCCTGCTACATGCCTTCCCTGCTGTTATATAGATTTTTAAAGAAAGACGGAATGAAACAGAATTTTAAAAGGTTAGAAAAGTTGGCAGAAAATAATAAACATGGTAAATTTCAAAAGCAAGTTCTGAAAATCAGAAAACATGTGGGAACAAAGATATGGCTAATGAGACCAGAAGACTGGCCCTGAAGTGCATTTATGTAACAAGATAAAATATGTGGTTCTGTGTCATGTTCATTTTTATAAGGACATGATAATTTCCAACTGACTTCCTCCCCACTCCTCAGAACAAATTGCAATGCTCTTGGATTATAAATGCAGCTTGTGTAAGACTAATACAACTATGTAACTAATGGGGTGTATACTTTTATTGTCAGGGTTTAATGCATTTGTATATATTTTAAGGTGTATTATTCATCAGTAAAGATGGAAAGATGCATTCCCCAAACAGAAAATTATACATGAAATAAACACTCAAATCTTTCATCATTAACATGGCTTTGACAACAAAAGAAATTAAATGATTTTGGTATATTTTTCTTTGCCAAATACTATCTGTTACAGTCCAGAGTTGCCTTGTTACTTTGCAAAGTATCACTTAATGTGTAGAATAAAATTCCTTGATGTCCCAGTTTATAAAAGCTAAATAAAGTTTTGCATTTTGTAGTGAATCTGGGAAAGTGGATATAGATAATTTAAAACAAAGTTTTTCCCTCCTCTTCCAGTTTCTTAATATGTTATGGTTATGGGTCTACTTATGTTTAAATCTTTAAGCCATTTTGAGTTTATTTTTGTGTATGGTGTGAGGGTGTGTTCTAACTTCACTGATTTACATGCAACTGTCCAGCTTTCCCAGCACCACTTGCTGAAGAGACTGTCTTTTCTCCATTGTATATTCTTGCCTCCTTTGTTGAAGAATATTGACCATAGGTGTGTAGGTTTGTTTCTGGGCTGTCTATTCTGTTCCATTGATCCATACGTCTGTTTTGTGCCAACGCCATGCTGTTTTGATTACTATAGCTTTGTGGTATTGTCTGAAGTCTGGGAGAGTTATGCATCCTGCTTTGTTCTTTTTCTTCAGGATTGCTTTGGCAACTCTGGGCCTTTTATGGTTCCTACTGGGTCTCTTTTTGAATGAGTGTCCTCTCTTCTATGTTACAAGGCAATCTCCCTGGGTTAGAAATATCAACCAAACCTTACAACCTAGAAAAGTCTTCCTGGAGCCACATGGAAGAGAATTGCTGAGACCACCCATAGCCCGTGTTCCTTCTAATTGAAGATCAGCATAGCTTTTAACATCCAGCTACCGAGGATGATAAAATATAGAAAAATAAAGTCTGAAGATACTCTAAGAATTAAATGAAGTATAGTCATCATCCCAAAATGGGACTCCTGACAAGACAAGCCTTCCTCCAGCCCCAGCACTGCCTTTGGCCAGAATGAAAAGAAAGCCCCTAAACCCCTCCTCGTTTACAAGGAGACCCCTGTCCCACCCAGTGTTCATCATCTCACCAGAACCACTGCCTACAAGACTCTTCTTAGGTAAAAGAGTATAATTAGATCTGTTTTCCACCTCCATCGAAGAGACCATCAGGTCTAATCTCATCATAATTTAAAGATTTAGTTACCCAGGTCACCCTAAAGCTTATTTTTCAACAACTTGACCTTTATCCTGATAAATCTCTGTAAATCCACTAATTTGATCCAATCTCCTGTCCTTCCTCAATCATCCCAAATTCCTTCATGGGAATTAACGGTCTTTCATCAGAAAAATGATCACTTCTCTAAAACTCTTCTCCCAGGTAGAGCTGAATGGGTCCTTTTATCCTTGAAGGCATTGTCTTCCTGCAGAACTGTCCAGTTAAGCCTGCCTTTTGCCTTTCTCCTACTCGGGTGGGGTATGGGCAGCTTTCCTCCAGATCCTCCCTGACACCAATGTCACCTCAAAAACACAGACAATCAAATATTACTATGGGCTACAGCTTCTTATCGTGGTCATCTACGTGCATCCTTACTCTTTTTACGTTAGCTTCTAAATCCATCTCCTGCTCCACGATTACTAATTATAAAAATCCCTGGTGATTTCAGTATCCACATAGACCCTCTACATTAGGCATGTGCACTTGTGCTATAAATAGGATAACTACCAAAAAAATCATAAAATGTGTATATGTGTACCTAGAGTATGTAAAGGGATCTCTTTCTTTGGTGGAGAAATGCTCCTGAGTGTTGACAAGACTGGTCTTCCTTCTGTTTATATCCTTGGCATCATCAGGCAGCATGTCTACTACATTTCAAGTCACCACTTTGAGGAATTAGGGAGTCGTCAGAGAACTGTATTTACTCGCTCACTTTCGTACATCCCTTGCATTGATTGTTTGTAGCATCCATATTTAAATGAATACAAATCAATGTCGGCTGGATCAGAACCTGATATAGTTTAGCATCTCTGACTTGGCTTTCTCCTGTCCAATGAGCTTGCTCTCCATGCTCCTCCATCACACCCTGCAGGCATGACCATGTGGATACCACCAATATCTGCACCATGTCAAAAATCTAAATTTCAGACGATATCGGGCACATTCAGGGCGGTATGGGATATTACTCAGCCACAAAAAAGAAGAAAGTAATGCCATTTGCAGCAACATGGATGGTCCTAGAGATGATCATACTGAGTGAAGTAAGTCAGACAGAGAAAGACAAATATCATATGATATCACTCATATGTGGAATCTAATTTTTTTAAAAAATGATATAAATGAACTTATTTACAAAACAGAAACAGACTCACAGATTTCGAAAACAAAGTATGGTTACCAAAGGGGAAACATGGTGGGGAGGGATAAATTAGGAGCTTGGGATGAACAAACACACACTAACTACTATCTATAAAATAGATAACCAACAAGGACCTACTGTATAGCACAGGGAGCTCCGCTCAATATTCTGTAATAACTTATATGGGAAAAGAATCTGAAAAAGAATGAATATGTTTATATGTACAACTGAATCACTGAAACTAACACAACACTGTAAATCAAATATACTTTAATAAAATTTTTTTAAAAAAATCTAAATTTCAAATAATTACTCTCACCATGTCCTACTTGTCTTTTCAGTACGATTTTCTAGAACTCACATTCCCACAATTTTCACCCCAATTGGGCACTCGAACTTACTGAATCTTCCAGCTGTTGTGGCATAACATATACCATAATTAATATCCCTTTTTACCTGGCTCATCATTTATAATTAAAATCATAGCCTTGAACATATTCTCAGTTCCCACACATTTCTTTCTAGAGAATTTATGTGCCTAAAACTCCAACCCTAGTTTGTTCAGCTTCCTGCCTTCTCCGCTTCTGAACCTGAACAAATACATAATGCTTTTCACACTTCAAATTCATCACTACAACTTCAAATGTGCCCTTAGTTCTATTCTAAAATACTGTTATTTTTTATAGGTCATTCACTCACCCACTCTCAGAGAGTTATTTAAAATTTCTCATCTCCTATTAATATTCAACACATTTCTCCTTCCTCACTCTCAGCTGATCTTTGCCTGTTAGAAAACTGAAAAATAACAAGCAGATTTCATCATTGTATTTCTAAATCTAACAACTTACCCACATTTAAATACATGTACCTTTTTATAATAGATGCACTTCCTATGTTCCAATATAAACTTCATGTGTCATTCTCTTCTTCTTAGAAAAGAACTTAATTCCACATTATCTTTCTCCAGTTTCATCAGTTTTCCTTTGATGGATATATTGTCTCATCAGTATACAAATATGCTATGGTAGCATTCATTCTTATAAAAAGGATAATCATATTATTTCAGCTTACACTCCTTCTCTGCTCTTCATTCCAGTAAAATACCTCATAAGACTTTTTTATGCTTTCTCTCTTAAATTCCCCACATTCTTCTCTCTCGTTACCACTTAACCAAGCTCTCATCCCAACCACAACAAAAGCAGATTACAGGTCTTATCCAAAATGTAATTCTCAGTCCTCACTTCACCTCTCAGTAGTATCTGGCAGTGTTTACTCCTTTTCTATGTGTTCATTCAATTATTCCCTTGGAGAAATTGTCTAGTCCATGGTGTTAAATATCATCAGTATTCTGTTGCATCTCAATTGACCTCTTTTTCCCTGGCCTCCTACATAAAGTCCAGGTTCACTAACCCAGCTGCCTGCTTTGTTATTTCATTTGAATACTTAATAGACATCCTAATCTCAGTATGTCCAGAGAAGAGTTTTAGATTTCCAATCTACACCAATATTTGTCTCCTACATTATTCCTTGTATCAATCAATGGCAATTTAATCATCCACTTAGGCCAACAACTCTGAGTCAACCTTGACTATTCTCTTTCAACATGCATTTATTTATCTGCAAATTCTGTCGATGCTCTTAAAAATACATACAGAATATGAGTACATCTCACCATTTATGTGATCTTTTCTGCTTCTCTGCGTTTTAAAAATATGCTTGGCCTTTCCTTTTCTGGTACAGAGATATCAGCACCCTATCTGGTGGCCAATGAAATTTGGAAAGTTGGCAGGGTTAAGGGGTGCAGAGGAGGCTGTGAAGCCCTGGAAGGAAGTCAGCCTGAGGGATAGCTGTGATGCAGCTGGAATTGGTGGAGATCTGTCATTCTGGCATGGTTGAGATGTTGGTTATATTGAACAAACTGATTGTGTAAACAAGTAAATGTTGAGGTGACAGGTTTCTCACTGTGGAGAAGGGATAAACACAGAAACACTGATACATATATAAATACACATGTATTACAGAGACAAACACAGGAGCACATAAATACACACAGGTAATTATAGTAATAGATATTATATATATACATATGTAATAGTAATAGATATTATATACATACACACACACCACAATGAACCAGATCTTACTGTCAACATAATCTCAGCATCAATGGGTGATTCCAGACCTGTGGCAAGAAAAGGTCAAGTTGAATCTGGAACATCTTCTTGTTCCAAAAGCAAAGGATGCTCAAAAAGTCATGAGGATGTGTCAAAAAGATACAGAAACCAGCTAGAAGTGGCTCCTAATGACAAAATATGGACACTTTAAGCATCAAGAAATACATTACATGAAATAGGAATTAATGAGTCCATATGAAAACAAATAAATAGATGAATGAGTATAAGTAGCAAATGAAGGAAAGCTCTTCCTTGAAGAAAAGTACCAACTACTACATTTAGAAGAAATGACAGACTTAGAAAATCCTCAACGGCAGACATCAGCATGGTGGTTGATTCAGGTAGGAGTCATCAATGAATGCTCCAGCTGGATGGGGGTCAGAGCACAGTCTCTGAATACCTCCTCACATGGTGCTGGGTCAGTCGTAATGGAAAACGGTGATGACTCGTGGTGGTGGGGATGTTCAGCAGACACTGACGTAAAGAGAATGCAGGACAGGAGTCTGGTCATAAGGAAACACTGGGTGGACACAAGTTGAGGGCCAAAGCTTTTGAAACTGTACAAATAGGAGGAATGTGGAAGAAGTGAAAAGCTGCAGAGTGAAGGAACCTGAGGAGACACAGTAAGTGAACACTGCACATGCTCTAGGAGGGGCACTGGACCAGAAAAGGAAAGAGACATTGTCGGAAGGATTGGTGAGATTTGCATGCAGTTTGTTGACTGGAGAGCAGTTTGGCCTCAGTGCTGATTTCCAACTATGATGAGTATTTAGGCCAACATTCTTGTCCGTGGCAGATACACAATGGAGTGACCAGGGATAACGCAACATCAAGTTTATAGTTTTCTCATGAATGTTTTCTAAAAGGGTATATCTGAAGGAGGAGATGCAGTAGAACCTTGGCAGCAGTAAAATAAATTATTAAGAATTATATTAAAATTTAAAAATATGTTAACTTCAAGAAAAGAGCCAACAAGATAGAAGGACCTAGAGATTATCCTACTAAGTGAAGTAAGTCAGACAGAGAAAGACAAATATCATATGATTTCACTTATATGTGAAATCTAAAAAATTGATACAAAGGAACTTAATTACAAAACAGGAACAGACTTACAGATATGGAAAACAAACTTATGATTACCAAAGGGGAGGGGGGAGAGGGAGTGATAAATTAGGAGTCTGGGATTAGCAGATACAAATTATTATATATAAAATAGATAGTCAACAAGGACCTACTATATAGCACAGGAAACTATATTCAAAATCTTGTAATAACCTATAATGTAAAAGAATCTGAAAAAAGAATAGATATACATATGTGTATAACTTAATCACTTCGCTGTACACCTGAAACTAACAGAACATTGTAAATCAGCTATACTTCAATTTAATTAGAAGAGCAAAAAAAAAAAAAAAAAAGAAGAAGAAGAAGAGCAAAAAAGAGCAAAACACCCTGATTAATTTTACCTGACCATTATTGTGTGAGCCAAAAAGTGCCTTTGGTTTTCTAAGTAAAAGTAAAAGACACATTTCTCATTTTCACCCAGAACTTTATTGAACAACGTATTCACCCTTTTGTTCCACTACCTTCTGCCATTTTTCAGGCAACTGCATAATTCCATCTTCCCAAAACTTTTAATCTTTTTGAGCAAAGAACTGTTCCAGGTGCCTTTTATAGTCTTCCAGGGAATTGAAATTTTTTCCATTAGAGAATTTTGTAAAGACCTAAATCAATGGAATCCCGAAGGTGCAATGTCTGGTGAATATAGCAGATGAATCAGAACTTCCCAGCCAAGCTGTAACAGTTTTTGCCTGGTAATCAAAGAAACATGCGGTTTTGTGGTATCCTAATGGAAGATTATGTATTTTCTGTTGACTAATTCTGGGTGCTTTTCATCGAGTGCTGCTTTCAGTTGGTCTAACTGGGAGCAGTACTTGTTGGAATTAATCGTTTGGTTTTCCAGAAGGAGCTCATAATAGAGGACTCCCTTCCAATCCCACCATATACACAACATCACCTTCTTTGGATGAAGACCGGCCTTTGGTGTGGTTGGTGGTGGTTGATTTCGCTTGCCCCACGATCTCTTCCATTCCACATTATTGTACAGTATCCACTTTTCATCACCCATCACAATTTGTTTAAAAACAGAATGTTTTCATTACATTTCAGTAGAGAATTGCATGCAGAAATACGGTCAAGAAGGCTTTTTTTGCTTAACTTATGTGGAACCCAAACATCAAAATGATTCACATAACCAAGCTGGTGCAAATGATTTTCAGCACTTGATTTGGATATTTTGAGTATGTCGGCGATCTCCTGCATGGTATAACGTTGACTGTTCCCAATTACTGTTTTGATTTGATCACTATCAGCTTCAACTGGTTTACCCAACCATGGACCATCATCCAGCGAGGAATCTCTGGCACGAAACTTCACAGACCACTTTTGACACATATGATCAGTCATAGCACCTTCACCATACACTGCACAAATCTTTTGGTGCGTTTCAGTTGCAGTTTTACCTTTCTTGAAATAATAAAGCATAATATGCCGAAACTGTTGCTTTTTTCCTCTATCTTCAATATTAAAATAGCTACACAAAAATTCACCAATTTTGATGTCTTTTTTTAAATGCACGCTGATATGACAGCTGTCACATACAAACAAAATTGTTTTGAATGAAGTTAAAGACAACTAAGTGCAACATGAAAAGACAACCCTCAGAATAGGAGAAAATGTTTGCCAACGAATCAACGGACAAAGGATTAATTTCCAAAATATATAAACAGCTTATGCAGCTCAATATTAAAAAAACAAACAACACAATCAAAAAATGGGCAGAAGACCTAAATAGACATTTCTCCAAAGAAGACATACAGATGGCCAAGAGGCACATGAAAAGCTGCTCAACATCACTAATTATTAGAGAAATGCAAATCAAAACTACAATGAGGTATCACCTCACACTGGTTAGAATGGACATCATAAGAAAATCTACAAACAACAAACGCTAGAGAGGGTGTGGAGAAAAGGGAACTCTCTTGCACTGTTGGTGGGAATGTAAATTGATACAGCCACTATGGAGAACAGTATGGAGGTTCCTTAAAAAACTAAAAATAAAACTACCATATGACCCAGCAATCCCACTACTGCGCATATACCCAGAGAAAACCATAATTCAAAAAGACACATGCACACCAATGTTCATAGCAGCACTATTTACAATAGCCGGGTCATGGAAGCAACCTAAATGCCCAGCGACAGACGCATGGATAAAGAAGATGTGGTACATAAATACAATGGAATATTACTCAGCCATAAAAAGGAACGAAATTGGGTCATTTGTTGAGACGTGGATGGATCTAGAGACTGTCATACAGGGTGAAGTAAGTCAGAAAGAGAAAAACAAATATCGTATATTAACGCATGTATGTGGAACCTAGAAAAAATGGTACAGCTGAGCTGGTTTGCAGGGCAGAAGTTGAGACACAGATGTAGAGAACAAACGTATGGACACCAAGGGGGGAAAGCAGGGGGAGGGTGGTGGTGGTGGGATGAATTGGGAGATTGGGATTGACATATATACACTAATATGTATAAAATAGATAACTAATAAGAACCTGCTGTATAAATAAATAAATAAATAAATAAATAAATAAATAAATAAGACAACGAAGTGCTACTAGAGCCATCTTACAGAAAAAAACAAAGAAACCTTTTGGCCCACCCAATACGTTGTAAATACTGAACATATAAAATACAAGTATTCCATTCACAATTTATAAGTGTAATTTCTGAATTCCCAATAATAAAAGTATTTGAACAATACACCATCAGTCTATTAACCTTCATATGTATCATGAAAAACTACTCTAAGATTGGAGTAGTATGAATACAGAAGATCAAAGACATAGCAAAATCACACATACTTTTAAAAAAAATTTTAGATGCATTTGTTTTGCTTAGGTACTCAGGTAAACGTACGTACTTTGGCTTTTTCTAGGTGGTCTATGAACTCTACTTACTAATAATCAAGAAGGAATGAACTCCTGTGTTAATGATGAGGGTGCAGGTGGATGCCTTAGAAATTCAGGTGTTTGAAATAAACAGCTAAATGTCTGAGACATCTGGCTAAGCCTCTGTGGAAGCTGTCAATTCCCTTTCCAGATGGATCACAGTGGAATGTGTAATTCCCACAGCACTTTGAGCAAGAGACAGACCTGTTTCTGCAAACATCAGTCATCCAACTGGAAATTCCCAGAGAGTCTGAGTCAACACCTTTCTAAAAAGAAAGTTCTAGGAAACCGATAGAAGTCTCCCATGTTTCTCTTTTATTAAAAAGGAAGACTTTTCTATAAGGAGCAAAATTTAGTTATCTTTCTACATCATAAACAGACATGTTCCTGAAAATCATGCCTTTTTACCTTCTATCAAATCTACTTTTCCTTATTTTTGATGCACACTATTATAACATAATTTCACCTGCTGTCACCAAGTCCCATTAGACAATGATGACCAACAATTATCCAAACCAATGAGTATTTTCTTTTTAAAGATGAATCTGGCGGAGCGAGTATAATAATAAACATACTGCTGCACGATAGCAGTTATAGATTAGTGAGAAAGTACTCCCAGTTGCTTCCAAATTCAATCATAAAAACATTTTTCATTGCACTGATGCATATAGATCCACCTTCCTTAGTGGCATAAGATTAGAGAATGATTGAAACAAACATTTATTGAATGCTCACTCAATCTCTTAATTTGTGCAATGTGGACAATAATAGCACATTCTTTATAGAGTTGTGAGAATAAATGAGTTAAGTGCTTAATAGATAGTAAGAGCTTAATGTGTTAGTTATTACTAATACTATTCTAGATGATGTTGACCTAGACATAAAATACACATTCCCTTTCCTTGGGGAATTCACACGAAATTTACACAGAGAGTGAGTTATCTATGAATTCATATCAAAATGTATTTAATTACTGCTCAACTCTCAATAAGGTTCATTGTATTAAAACGACTAATCTGAGAACTTTCAACTGCCTAAACATGTTGCTGAAAATAGTAGATAAGCAGATTATAGCACTGAATTGAGGTAAAATAAAAATATGGCCTTAACAAACTTCCTCAAAATCCCTATAGAAGAGAGAGTACAGGTAGAAGAGAAGAAAAACAAAAAGTCTTAGAAAAGAACAAAAGAGAGCAAGGTGTACTTATAAATGGTTAGTTGTGAGGAGAAGGCTCTAGAATAAGATGAAGCTATTGAGAATGATAGGTAGTTAAACTGAATAATGTAGCTTAGAGAGATGGAAAGAACTTGAGCAATTCAATTTAAGTAATTCTGAGGGCCCACTACCTACCTAGTTGAGTATTTATCGTGTCATCACATGGTGTGGGCCTTTGGTCAATTTGATAAAGATGTCTATTACAGCTTCACTCAAGTTACTGATCTAGCTGTTCAACAAAGCAAAGCAGAGAACAAAAGCACGCAGTTGTCATGAGGATGTACTCGTTAATCACCCTTTGTTCATTGTTCAGTGACTCAGCAACCAAAAAGTACCTGCGATACATTCAGCTAATCTATAAATATTCTCCTGCTCATTTTGGTCACTTTACAACTATTCCCTAATGCACTAACATCTCTCTGGAGCTGCATATCAGGGAAAATTAGGAGAAAGCACGAAACATAGTTTCTTCCTTAGGAGAAGTTCGAGTTCGCCCACTCATGAACCCCATGAGAGTTTACCGATATGTTAATGAAAAAGTGTTTATCGGGTGTTTACTAGACTCTCTCGTAAGGGCTGTGCATTGCAACCAATGATAGTGAAATGGTTTGTCATAACTCCTCATTATATATAATTTACATGTCACAGTAATTCTCCAGGGCTTTCAAGGGAGGCAATTCCCTTCTTGACTATCTTTACTCATTTGATGAATAGATGGGAAGAAAGACAATGAAAGAGAAAACATCTATTGAACTTTTATTTTGGTTCTGGAAATGCAAACATCATTTAAGAAGGATTATGCCATGTAATTTTAGCAAATAATTGAATAAAGTAAGTATTAATATTTCTATTTAATAGATAACCAAACTAAGAATCAGAAAGATTAAAAGACTTTCTCAAGGTCACAGAGCATTTAGATGGCAAATTTGTCAAGACATCACGATATATTCTGAATACAATTGATGTTCTTGACATTCTGGAGAATACAACATTGATCTATGTTATCGATGAGATAATTTGATAATTTGACCTAATGAGTAGATAAAGACAGATATTCTGGATGCGCTGGCAAGATGCTTGTGCCCCAAAAGGTCATCCAGATTAATGGGCATCTGACATGGTACACACTAGTCTTACCATACACAACACCATCCAAAGCCTCAAGCCTGACAGAGCACTGGCCAAGCCTGTTCAAGGCGCAGGGAAGGCACCATCTTAAACAGGTGCTGTCACTCAGGATGTGGTATATCCCTTTAAGTCTTGGCCATAATGTAGTAGAATCCATGGGTCCAGGAACCATGGCAGGAGTAGGAGTGGCCCTACTTACCATCCCATTCAGGGACCCACCTACTGCTTTCCAATACCACAGCTTTAAATTGTTTGGGTCCCAAAGTCCTGTTTTCCAGATGGGGGACACTTCCACCATGAACAGAGTACCAGTTTTGTTAACATAAAGCTGGGGCTACCACTTAGTCATCTGGGCTCCTTGTTTCTACAGACTAGAAAGCAAAGAAAGGAGTCACTGTGCTGTCTGGGGCTGATGCCCATGAGAACGTAGGATCACTGCTACATGATGTGCGCAGGGAAGAGCACATCTGAAATGCAAGGGATACGGCCGGGTGCCCTGTGGTGTTTCTATGCCCAGTTTTAACTATAAAGAGATATGCATTACAACAGTGACCGGATGAGATACAATAACTAGGATAAATGACTGTTTTTCCATTTCCTCCCTCCCCAGGCAATTCACCTAGACTAATAGGAGCACTACTGGAGGACAAGGATAATCTGAAATGCTTCACAGAGCAGGAAGATAATAAATATCAATTATAATCTTACGACAAACTGCAGAAGCCCAGGCAGTAACTCACCCCTCCTTCTCTCTTCTTGTATATGTTTTCAACCAAAATAGTCAACAATAACTTGAAGAAACCATGGAGGTTTAGAGTGAACTTAATGAAGAAGTAAGTGGGAAGAGGGACATCAATTTTATCATGTTTGCAAAGAACCAAATTTTGGTGTCGTTGACTATTTTTGTTTTTCTATTTCAGTTTTCTATTTCACCTATTTCAATGATTCCTTCATTCTGCTTCCTTTAGGTTTAGTTTGCTCATCTTTTTCTTAAAATGAAAGTTTAAGTTATGCTTTGACATCTTTACTGAGGTTCAACAATTTCTTCATTCTTACCTCAAATACTTTTTAAAATTTAAATCACGGTAACTTGGCACTTTCAAAGAATTTACAGAACTCTATAGTAAAATCCTAATTTTATCCAGGCATTTCTTTCTACATACAGGTATTTATCTAACGTGGATTTTGATTCATTCTGGAGGATGGGATATGGGGTAATACTTTACATTGTTCTGTAGTTTACTCAACTATTAAATGCTTCATAAAGTATATATACATATATAATTTTAACAAAAAAAATATTATTAAAATAAAAAATAGAAATATGATTAATGATAGGCCTAACCAATTCAACTTTTCAACTCATTATCTAATCAAAGTGGTCTAGACTTAATAGTCTATAGCTCATGATTACTTGAAATTTTTAATTTTATTTTCATTACTTGAAGAATGAACACTTCCAAAAGTTATCCTTACATTTAATGATTTTTCCTGTCTCCAAGTTACAGTGTTTTAGAAAGTATATTCAACATGCTTTGAAAAGTATTTGACAAGAGTTTGGGCCAAGGTGGCAGAGCAGGAGGACTCTGAGCTCACCTCCTCCCAGGGGCACACCAAGATTACAACCATTATGGAGAAACTAACTATGAGAACAACCTGAAGACTAGAGAAAATATTTTCCACAACTAAATCATAAAGAAGGAACCAGGATGAGATGGGTGGTAGGGGCAGCGATGCGGTATAGTCAAGTCCACACCTGCGGGTAGGCAACCCACAAAGAGGGAGATAATCACAATTGCAGAGGTTCTCCTCAAGGACCAAGGGGTTCGAGCCCCACAATGGGCTCCCAAGCCCGGGGGTCGTGTGTCAGGAAGATGAGCACCCAGAATGTCTGGATTTGAGGACCAGCAGGGCTTGCTTAGGGGAGAATTAGAGACAGACACTCCACTCTTAAACGGGACACACAAAATCTCACACACTACGAGTCACAGCCCAGAGGCAGTGATTTGAAACAAGCCTGGGTGAGAACCACTTGCTGATCTTGAAGGGTCTCCCGGAACTGGCACTCCTCTTGGAACATAAAAAATGGCAACAGCAATTTTTGGGAGCTCATTCTACCACGAGGCCACTGCTGCTGGCAAGAACCATCTTAAAGACCTCCCTCTAGACTGTTAGTGCCGGGGGCTTTGACCCCCGCCAGGGGGCCAGCAACAGCCCTGGACCCCCAGGCTGCAGAGCCAACTGCCCTGGGACTAGGTCCCACCCACTAGCGGGGTCCAGCCCTGCCTACCAGCTCACCAACGGTTGTCTGCACCATCACAACAGAAGGGCCCACTCACTCATTTCACCTCTGGGTACTTACCCAGAGAAATCAAAAACACTAATTTGAAAAGATACATGCAAACCAATGTACATAGCAGCACTATGTATAATAGGCAAGATATGAAAGCAACCTAAGTGTCCATCAACAGGTGCATGGATGAAGAAGATGTAGTTTGCATATACAATGAAATATTACTCAGCCATAAAAAAAGATTGAAATAATGCCATTTGTGACAACATGAATGGATGTAGAGGAAATTATTCTAAGTGAAGTAAGTCAGACAGAGAAAGACAAATACCACATGATCTCACTTATATGTGGAACCTAAAAAACAAAATAAGCAAAGAAATTAACAACAACAAAAAGATGAAAACAGATTCATAGATAAGAGAACAAATAGGTGGTTGCCGAAAGAGAGGGAAGCGGCGGGCGGGTGGGGTGAAATAGGTTAAGGGGATTTAGAAGTACAAACTTCCAGTTATATAATAGATAGGTCACAGGGATGTAATATACAGCATAGGAGTGTGGTCAGTAATATTGTAACAACTTTGTATGGGGACAGATGGTTACTAGACTTATCACAGTGATCATTTCATAATGTATGCAAATGTCAAATCATTATGCAGTACACCTGAAACTAACATAATACTGTACAACAAATATATTTCAAATAAAAAAATAGTATTTGAGACATCTTCGTTTTAACTGTAATACTAAAATTTTTCATAAAGAAAAATACAGGATAGAGACCACCAAAAATAAATAAGTTGAGTAGCTATCATATAGTATTTTCAATGAACTAAGTAGAAATTAACATTGTTTGCTTTAGGAAATTCAAATTTCAAATTTTGATATACAAACATATAAAACAATACGAAGATAAAAATTTCCTTTGGGCAATTTTTTTTCCCCAAATAATTAACCTAAGGACACTTCTCTTTGAATTTCAAGCTACTATACTAAGAAACTGAGGCTATTAAAAAATTGGGCATATGCAAAAAAAGAAGAAACAATCACTCATTTATTATTAAGAGAACAAATATATATTATTTCACTTTTCTCTGTTTATGAATTCATTGCTACTCTGTCCCAGATTCTTTACTAGCTGGGACCCAGAACTAGAAAAGTCACAGATGCTAAGAAGTTAATAAGCTAAACTCTGAGTTTCAGAGGAAGCATAAAAGACAAGAAAAAATATTTTCTTTTTCTGAAATGATACTGTGTTTAAATAATATAAAGGTATGAGTTTGAAAGGGTGGAAAATAAATCTAATGTTGTAATTAGAGGCCAACTCATAAACAAACTTACACAAAATGACTTAAAAGTATGTGAAAGTATCAAAAGTTGACGTTGAGAGACAACTGTGTTCACAGCTGCACACAAATGGGCTAGACTGTCCATTTGAAGCACAAATATGACCAATAGATCTTTTGGGTGAACAAATCATTAGGCAAATTAATCATTAATTAACCAGTGCTAAGCATATTTGTTTTGGGTGAACTGGCTTTCTTCCAACTCAGTATGTCTGAAACCAAGACAGATACTTTTATCTAAACTCAACTTCAAAATAAGCACAGGAAGTCTTTGTAAATGGTGAGCCTTCTTTAATGTTGAAATAAAGAGGACCAGGTAACAGCAACCAAAATGTCAAATCAAGTAAGTAACATAGGTTGTGCTTTTTACAAACTCATCCAAGTGATGTATTTCTCTGTGAAGTTAAATGCTCCACATGGGATATTTTGAGATAATTTTTGACAAGCAATGATACCAAGCCTAAATATTTTTTTAGCACGATAGCATCTTTTTCCATCTAAATGTCACCACACTTTAGAATGTCAGCAAAATATGTGTGAAATATTTTACAGTACACCCAGTCCTTAAGAAGAATGCTATAGTTCTACCTTGTCCTGAAACAACTCAACAATTTTAAAATAGATTGTCTCTGTGTATGGGTATTAACACAGTTTAGTTTCGAATTAGTTGTGGCATAATCATAGGTATGTCTTATTTTCCTCTTTTGCCGAAACACAAAGTTCTGATTTTAACAAACCAGAAATAGACCGTCCACAGTGTAGATCTGATATATCATTTAACCAGTATTGGAATCCAACATACAATATAAGTGTGTGCATGTGTGTCTCTGAGTGTGTGTGTGTGTGTGTGTGAGAGAGAGAGAGAGAGAAAGAAAGAAAGGGAGAGAAAGAGAGAAATGAGACCTGAAATTCTCAAAATTACCTAAATCTTCCTCCCAAAATTTATGTGGATAATGAAAAAGTCAAGTGCCAAGATCATGCTATATTTGTTCTCTGCAAGATGCTTTCCCTGAATTAATTCAGGAGATATATCCTACTTTCAGACATTTTCCCTAAAAGAAACCAAGAATTCAATAATGTAAAGGACATAGATCCTTCCAAAAAGGAATGTTATATAGCTCAGTATAATGCAGTGATGACAAGGGAAATGGAAAAAGAACTCCTAAACCCTTAAACACAGCCTGCTGCATGATGAGTACTCATTCTGACACTCTGCCTGGAAGATAAACTATCCACTTGATCTGTCTATCTTTGATGCTGATTTATTTATTTTTTAATTGAAGTATAGCTGATTTACAATGTTGTGTTAGTTTCAGGTATACAGCATAGTGATTCAGCTACACATATATATGTATATATATTCTTTTTCAGATTCTCTTCCATTATAGGAAGAGATACTGAATATAGTTCCCTGTGCCGTATAGTAGGTCCTTGTTGTTTATTTTATATATAGTAATGTGTATTGGTTAATACCAAACTCCTAATTTATCCCTCCTACCTCCTTTCCCCCTTTAGTAACCGTAAGTTTGTTTTCTATATCTGTGAGTCTATTTCTGTTTTGTAAATAAGCTCATTTGTTGATGCTAATTTCTTAAGCGCAGAGGTTAATTAGTGCTACGAGCTTCATATATTGGTAACAATATCTAGAGTTACTTTAACTAATGATTTTCTAAGGCCAGCGGAAATGATTCATGGAAAATATCACAAATGACAATACAAAATCAGAATTATATACAGTTAACTTGATTAAAATTATGTGTTCAGGAAGCTGTACACATCTACTCTATTTCCTCACTAAGGATCACTGGAGGTTGCTGCGGAATGTATGTGGGTACTGTCTTGTTCCTTTTTGGTTGTTCTGCTTTTAATGTGGTGACCAAGAGACCCTTGTTTGGATGATCTGCTTGAGGCGGCAAAGAAAATTCCCAAGGAGTAAACAATGGAAAAGGGACCCGTAGCCTTTCTTTTTTGTTCAAGTGCTGTATAAGGAACTGTTTCTTTGCATCAATGCTTTCTGTTTTTCTTATTAAAATATAAAATAATACAGATTTAAAGTAATAAATGGTTCACAGATGTTAATCTTTAAAATACAGACCAAATAAAGCTAAAATTGCAGAGAACAATGCAGCAAGTCCCAGCCATAAGGCAACTTGAAGAGTTTAATGTGCATCTCCCAAAGGAGGCAAAGGAAACAGAGACATTGGAAGCAATTGAAAGGAAAAGTTTGTTTTTCACATTCAGCTCAATGTTTGCAAGCTGTCTTTCGGAAGAGAGAAATCAAGCCATGATTTAACAAGGGCAACACCCAACAGCTGCTTTCACGGGACACCAGGAGAACCAGCCAACTGACATTTTCTCCTAATGCCTTCCCATGAACCAACTACTAGTCTTACATCAAGAATTTGCCACTAAGCACCAGAAATGAATTTGTTCTTTTTTGTTTTTTTTGACAGAATTTCCCTGGACTCTAAACCACATGGGAAAATTTATAGAGAAAATTATGACAGTTAAAAGATGAAAAGGTAGAAAAAAAAGGCAGAGAAAAATACCTCATTGTATCCACATGATTAAAAAGCATCCAACTCAAACATACACTTGTTATTATGTTTTAAACTAATTTAAAATTTCACTTGAATATTCTATTGTTTGTTAAGTAGAGTGTGAAATACATGAGATTTTACGTTTATTAATTTCTTAAAGGGCTCTGCCTATTACAGTACCTTACACAATATTTGGAGCTCAGTGAATAATGTGAATGAAAGAGTGAATTAATATTAAACAGATTCAGGATGCTAAACAGTTACTAATATTAGTAAGGTCAATTCAGTTGCAAATAAATTCAGCTGATGGTGAAATATGGACCCAGTAGTCTTACTAAACCCATCCATCTATCCATCCGTTAATTCACCAACTGAGAACAAACTTTTGAGCATCTAATGTCTTCTAAGTACCATAATAATTAAAAAGTAAATACAACAGTAAAATTGATAGACAAGGCCTTAGCTCTCATGGAGCTTAAAATTTATCAGAGAAGACAATAATCCAAGTAATTACAAAAATGCATAATAAGATGGAGTTAATGAAACATACTGTGAATAGAAACAGCAGGGAAACTTAATACAGTTTCAGCTGAAACCTGATGGATGAGTCAGAATGAGCCACTTGCAAATACAGAGAAAGTGTTCATAGCAAAGAGAAGAACATACACCAAGGCTTGAAGGTGAGAAGGGGCTGATGAATCTGAGGAACTGAAAAGTCTAATACAAATGGGAAGTGGGGATAGAGTTGGCAAAACAAGAAGCTAAAGAAATAGTGAGGGATGAACAGGAAAAGAATACTGTTAAGATGAGATCAGTGATTTGGCTTTTATTCTAAAGGCAATAGGAGACTGTAAAGAGTTTTAAGCAGATGAGTGACAAAACTATATTGGTATTTTAGTAAGGTCAGTCTGATTGCAACGTGGAGACTGAGTTGGAGATGAAAGGCCAGTTACAGAGCTTACCCTCTGCTTAGTCTTCAACTCTGTCTTGTGCTAATATTACTGTGGATATTGCCAACCATGAAGACCACATTCACAGAAATCAATAGAAGCTCTGATGAAATCTCCAGCAGCAACAACCAGAAAATCTAGACTAAATTTTTAAAAAAATATTTATTCTATACCTAGGTCAAAAAGAAAAAAGAAAGAGCAAGAGGGAGATGAGAGTGAGGGAGAAGAGAGACTTGACTAAATATTATGTACAAGTACCTTGGCCTCATCTACATAAATTACATTTTACAGGGCAAAAGATACAGTAATACACATTAACCTCTTCTACATATTTTGCAGGTTAACAGATTATTCAGACTAATCTTCAGCCATTAAACTATTGCCAATGCATGGACACACAGCAACGATTTACATAAAATATGTCTGTAATTGTTACACTTCAGTTGTCACATTAATAAATCCTTAGTCTCAGATGGGGGAGATAATTAGCATAAGCATTTCATTACAATGTGGGAAATTTTTTTTCCAAAAATGAACTAAACAAACTAAATTATTTCACAAGGACATTGAACAGCTGTCAAATGAAAACCACTTTTGGTCAAAATCAGCAGGGGTCTGATTCAGACAGATAATAATCAGGTTAAATGTGCATAATGACTATTTAGAGCCCAAGTCTCTACACAGTTTATAAGTTTTTAGGCAAGACAGGGCCCATGATAATTCTTTCTATATCATTACTAAAACTTTATTGCCATGGTTTCGGTTAACACACTCTGTTCACCCCCAATGCATGTAAACTTACTGATGGCCGAGTGACACAAAAACGTGACACTGATATTATATGACTAGCAGGTCCTCTTTGAAGATGATGATCTTAATTAGCCGTAGATAAAAGATATATACATATGTTGATTTGATGATGACTTTTTTTTCCCTTTATTCATTAAAAGTAGAAAGAAATTTCTAGAAAGTGATTGAAGATTCAAGAGAGAAACAGACAACAGAGCCTAGTAGTATTATTTTAATCTGTTTTGGAGGTTCAGTTATTATGACAAGAAAAAAAATAATGTGAAAATACTGAAAATTAAAAGTTAATATTATCTTTTTGAGTAGATTATATGGTTGTAGACTTAGGAAAGTAAATTTGATGATGACTTTTAAAAGAATAATAAATGAAATCCAAAACTATGATCAATTTTTTTCATCTATTCATGTTGAAAAAGTTATGAAGTAAACCCATCAGACATTAAGTGAAAAATGAAAGAAAATAACGGCCAATGAATGAAATACATACATCTAGAATAAGCAAAACTTTGTAGGTAAAACAGAAAGATCTCTATAACTTTCTCTTATAAATTAATATTTGATGTGATAGAAGCAGTTGAAATATGCATTTTCTGTCATCGTGAAAATTTTTTCTATTTGTCCTTCTCTTTGCCTCTTCTAGTTCTTTTTTCCTTCCCTTCCCCCTCCTCCTCTTTTTCCTTCTTCTTCTGCTACTATTACTAGCACAATTCCTATCCATCAGATAATAATGACGGCCATCCTGCCATGATTTACTCAGCATTTACCCTAAACCAGGGACTGCTGAAACTAGCGCCATTACATTACCTTATTTTATCTCATAATATACTTTATGAGGTCAGAATTATTAATTAATTCAGTTATTAATTTTTTCATTGAAGTAACCATCTGAAATCATTCAAACGGCTTTTTCCAAGTTCCTAGAGCTAAAACATATAGGGTTGGTGCTGACATCCAATTCTACCTGATTCCAGAGTCCAAGATCTTAATTGCTTTGTCAAGCTGTCTTCACCTGGCATAAGAGTTTCTCTAAGGCCAATATGAAACAAAGGAATAGATAGACTCCATAGACACAACAGTACAACTAGAAAAAGGGAAATAACATTTCAAAAATAATCCATGATCTGTCAGTTTTCTGTTTTGACTCCTGGCTCACTGAACTTTTCCTTTTCTCTTTTTAAGCATAATCCGTGCAGTTTACCACCTCAGAAATGAGGGGAAGTGTCAGAGTGACAACATCAGTAACAAAGTCCTTATACCAGGAAAACCCCTCCCGGCAAGCCAGAGGTGGGGTAGGTGAGGATGGAAGTGTATAGAGTCACTGCCTCGTTCCCATCTAATGACCTCAGGACGGCCACTCCTTGTATCACAGCCCAGCCTGTGGAAGGGAGAGGCAACGGAGTCTCTAGTAAAAAAAAAATGCATGATAATTTGCAGGACTCCTAAGAAAACTAGGGCTGGTGTGCCAACGTCCCAGTCATTGCCTGTGGGAAGGTGTTATACTCAAGGACCCCACACATCTCACACGGTGCCATATCCAACATGGCAGGCACACCCCTATGACAGGGTAGCCAGGACTGGCGGATCTCCAGAAGAGCTCCCACCAAATTCTGCATCCTGCAGTACAGCAGCTAGAAAGCAGGCCAGATGCCCTCAGCTTCCCAGCAATGCTTAGCAACAGGTGGGAAGGAAAGGCCCGGGTCACAGCAGAGATGCTGGAGGCCCAAGTCCAGGTGAGTTCCACAGCTCCAGAGAATGCCAAGAATCACAGTTATTAGATCCACAACACTCTGAATCAGAGACACGTCATTGTACACCATCAAAGGATGCTCGAGAGGCAGATCAGATAAGCCATGCAGATAACAGCTTAGGGCTCACACGGATGAGACCAGACCCAAAAAAAATCCCACCATGGGGACCGCTTGCTTCTGAAGAAAACGTCACGGGGAGGAAGAAAGAAAGAAGAGACCCTTGACAAAAAGTAGAAACTTTTAAATAAATTAGCACTTACCTGAAAACCTGAATTAATCCAAAACTGACTCTTTTAAACGGGAAACCATTGAGTTATCTTTCAAAAGCCGGCTCGAGTTTGATCCCACACCTGCCTCTTCCAAATACTCCTTCAGTCAGATTGAATGTTTTCCCAAACTTTAAAATTACTTGCAGCAAAAAAAGGAAATAAGTAGTCGTGTACCTCTGGGTGGTATTGCATTCATCTTGACCAATCGACACTGAAAAGAAAATAACCACTTGTAGGGCTTAATTTTCTGAACACAAGTAATTCACTTCAATTTTAGTAAACAGTGGGCTATTACTATTTACTATTTAAAATAATGATATGTTTTCCTCTTTAGCAAAATAAGCAAATAGTAAATTCAATAATCAAATTAATCAATAAAATTAGAAGAGCAGCTATTTTGACTCATCTAGATAAAATGACTAAGATCATTTTTTATTTCAACCATTTATTTTGAAGTACAGTATTCTAAAATGGGTCCTTGTCTAGTGATATAAAGTGAAATATCAGTCAACCAGAAATAAGGCCTCTAATTGCTCTAGACATTTTTTTTCACCTCTTCACTGCTTATTAACCGTTCCATCAGAGAAATGAAAAAAAGATTATATGAGGTGACATTATAAGATCAATCAAGTGAGTCACTTCTGTAGATTCTATTTTAAAAAGGTCTCAAAGGGATCAGAGGCTTATAGATAATCCATGTGATGACTATTCTCCAATTAGCACTTAGGATTTATCAATTTATACACCCTACAATTCTGTAGTTAATGTCTTTGATTAGTATTACAAGTCTAATGGTCAAAGGGATCTTATATGTGCAACAGAGGTAAAATTAACTTAGGTAATACATAGGGTAAAAGTACATGTGATATTAGTGGACACTTTAATTGCTTTTAACTAAAATAAACAAGATGTCCGAGAAAACAACACTTATGTCAGCAGAAGCACTGATGGAGAAATTGTTATAAGGGGTTGGTTAAATACATGTTAAAAATCAACTAACCAAAATAAGTAAGATAGATTCAGAAAAAGATTCTCTGATACAACAGGAATTCATCTTAGCTGACACAGCAGCCCTAACCACTTTCTTGAAGTCTCCGCCTACTGGGTCAAAAAACCATGGTCAATAATCAATTTTTTAAGATGAAAGAAAAACTTAAAGCAAAACAAACTCTGAAGTTGATCTCTACTGCTCAGGCCCTGCATGTCAGGCTCTGATCGTTGCCACCCTCTTCATTTATCTTTCTCGGAATTACAGGGAACTACCCAAAATAAAAGCAAATCGCCGTCCGTCCGTCTTTGGCTTGACACTGCTCCATTGCGTCAGAGTTGGTAAGAGGCCTTATAATTCACACACCACAATTGCTAGGAAGGTACTATAAGAATATTTCTTCTTATGTAAAAGAGCAGATACTATTATTCGTCTTTGATATTTGAGAAAACATAGGTTTTTACAGTGTATAGAGATTTCCAATTCTAGCAGGCCTGGGGAACACATGCATTAAAGGGTCATTACCTAAATCCTGCAGAAAACATACTTTGCAGTACATTGTTGGTCTCACACTAAGTAAAATCTCCTCTATCACCCCCGACAATATACCTAAAACAGAAACTTTGAATACAAAGGCCCCAATTCTCACAAAGATCCAAGATTACTTCATGAACTCATGGCAGGTTTGAAAAGCTTAATTTTCAATTCCATAATGAAGCATCAATCTTGGAAGAACCAAAAGCGGTCCCATGGGTCTCACAACCCAAGTTTGTAATAACACCTGTAACCCCAAAGGCAATTTCACTCTGAAAAAAAGCATCCACAATTCTGCCCTTCAGAATTTCCATAGATTAAGATCAAAGAAATATTAGCTTATGATCAGGATAATTAAGACATAAGGAAACAAGCTACTATGAATGGACGTCAGTACAAACAGCTAAATCACAGTTACATCACAATGGATGTCATACATTAGAATTATCTGATACATAATAAGGAATAACTTGTCTGAACTATGAAAAATGATATTCCCCAAAAGAGCAAGTATCATAAAATTGATTTTCAAAAGGATAACAAATAATTTGTAATAGAAAAATATAGTTTTTAATTTTTTAAATTTTGTAATGGAGTTTTTTTTCAACAGCACATTAAAGAATCATGAGAGAATCTGTAGACTGGAAACTAGGTCTGAAGACAATAATCAACATGGAAAAGAGAGATGCAAAAAGTCAGACATTTGAATAAAAGGTAAAACATATGATAGCTAAAACAAAAATTCTAACATACCTCCAATCTAGGTTCCAGGAATATGAATTAGAGAATATGGTGGAGAAACAATACAAGCCAAGATAATGAGTAGGGATTTCAGCATTGATAAAGGAGTGACCTCCTGTTACAGTAAGTTCAATATAACTAACCAGGCTAAATAAAAAATTAATCTAAACCTATGTACATCAGAGTAAGATGCTAAATCACCAAGGACGTAGAGAAGGTTTTAAAAGCAGATGACAAGAATAGATAATTTATGAAAGAATAGCTGACAGGACACATCTCAGAAGCAACTATATAAATAACCTAAGAGGGTTCCCTTTTCTCCACACCCTCTCCAGCATTTATTGTTTGTAGATTTTTTGATGATGGCCATTCTGACTGGTGTGAGATGATATCACATTGTAGTTTTGATTTGCATTTCTCTAATGATTAATGATGTTGAGCATTCTTTCACTACACTGTTGGTGGGAATGTAAATTGATATAGCCACTATGGAGAACAGTATGGAGGTTCCTTAAAAAACTAAAAATAGAACTACCATACGACCCAGCAATCCCACTACTGGGCATATACCCTGAGAAAACCATAATTCAAAAAGAGTCATGTACCACAATGTTCACTGCAGCTCTATTTACAATAGCCAGGACATGGAAGCAACCTAAGTGTCCATCGACAGATGAATGGATAAAGAAGATGTGGTACATATATACAATGTAATATTACTCAGGCATAAAAAGAAATGAAATTGAGTTATTTGTAGTGAGGTGGATGGACCTAGAGTCTCTCATACAGAGTGAAGTAAGTCAGAAAGAGAAAAACAAATACCGTATGCTAACACATATATATGGAATCTAAAAAAAAAAAAAAAAAAAAAGGTCATGAAGAACCTAGGGGCAAGA
Organism: Balaenoptera musculus; assembly: GCF_009873245.2. Classification (NCBI taxonomy): domain Eukaryota; kingdom Metazoa; phylum Chordata; class Mammalia; order Artiodactyla; family Balaenopteridae; genus Balaenoptera; species Balaenoptera musculus. The sequence goes on from NC_045790.1 coordinate 3,579,793, forward strand.
TACGGGGAGGGGGAAGGGTAAGCTGGGACAAAGTGAGAGAGTAGCATGGACATATATACACTATCAAATGTAAAACAGATAGCTAGTGGGAAGCAGTTGCATAGCACAGAGAGATCAGCTCGGTGCTTTGTGACCACCTAGAGGGGTGGGATAGGGAAGATGGGAGGGAGGGAGACGCAAGAGGGAGGAGATATGGGGATATATGTATAACTGATTCACTTTGTTATAAAGCAGAAACTAACACACCACTGTAAAGCAATTATACTCCAATAAAAATGTTAAAAAGATAAAAAATATAACCTAAGCGGGTAAAGAAAATAGGTGTCAGCTAAGAATTAAAGTGCCCTGCAGATCTGGCCTGACAAGAACCAGGGTAAAAACAAAAAATGGAAACCCTGATAGAGTTTACCACAAACATCTAACCCACGTTCCAAAAGGAGTCCAGACACGATGAGAAATTATCCCAGAAGGAAGTCCTAAGATTGAAACAAACAAACCAACAAAAAAAAAAAGGGTAATAAAGTGGTCAGCATGTAGATAAATCTGAACATCATCTGTATAAAATATTATGCTGATAATTTCTAGACCGAGAAATTAAATTTATCCTTAAAACACTAGACATTATTAGCTTATCAAGGAAGAAGGGGATTATCAAAATTAAGTGTTCTAGTGTCCCTGTATGTATCAGGAGAGGGCTTAAATACTATTTTGCATTCACTAAATTTAGTGGGAAATTAAAATTTTCAAGAGTTACAATGAAACAGAAATAGTGTTTCAAAACAACAAAGGAACAAATTCTTAATGGAGAGAAAACTAACAAACAGAAAACTCATACTATAGGCAAACCAGGAAGGAAAAGAAATATCAAAAATCTGAGACAAATAGGAATCAAAACGTTTAAGATGGTAAAAGTGGAATCAGATATATCCCAATAAACAGAAATAGATAAGAAGAAGATACATAAAGTATTTCCTAGTTTAAATAGTTTACATTTCAAAATTATAATATAAATTCAAAATTTTAACACTTGAAAAACAATAAAAGTACACATTAAAATTTGTAGAATGCAACAAACATATTTTCAAAAAAATGTGTGGCTATAAATTTTTTTCTTTTAAGGAAGAAAAAGGCTGACAGTTAATGATGTATGTATCTATTTAAGAATTAGAAGAAGAACAGAAAAATCCAAAGTAGAATTAAGATAATAATAAAGATCAAAAAAATAATTTTATGAAATAGGAAACAATATAAATAGATCAACAAACCAAATGGAAGACTTATTAAATTAAAAAATAACTCTCATCAGATTGAACAAGAAAGGATGGTAAAAAGAAAAATAGTATAAAGAATTTAAATGGGAGACATAATTGTGTATAGGATTGAGATTTAAAAAAAAATCTATAAAGAACTGTATGTAAATAAATGATGAAAAGGGAAGATTCCTAGAAAAACTCAGTTGATAAAAATTGACATGAGAAAAATTAGAAATCTTAAATGATGTATAACCATTAAACACAATCAACTATTTATTATGAATCACCCTGCAAATAAATAAACCCTAATGATTTAATAGGTGAGTTCTAACAAACCTCTAAGTAATGCATTATTCCAATAATATATACAATCTTCTAAAGAATAAGAATTAAAAGATAAATAGTCTCAACTCATTTTTATGTGTTCAGATATAACCCTGACACCAAAACTCTACTGAGGAACAAAGGGGCAAAAAGTCATTCTAAATTCAGCAATATGTACAAAAGACGATTAATGATGTAGAAGTTGGACAATGCTTTGAGTTGTTTTACGATATTTTCTATGTTATAAGATATTAGATGATGCTTACATTTTAAAATATTACTTCATTTAATAGTCAAATATTAAAAGCCAAACAAACTGAGACCAGAGAGCATGTCCTAAACTACATTGCTGCACACTTAGCTTACTTAAATCTTCCCATTCTTAACAGAAAATACAACATGGATGTTAAGTAGGGCTATGATCTCTGGCTTTGATCAATACATCCATAAAAATGATATTTGTGAATACCACTTTAAATATTTCCTGAAATAATAAAATGTTAACAAACATGAACTGAAAATTTCTTTGTCTGACTCTTCAAACTGAATGTTAAAACAGGATTGGTATGGCTCAAAATAGTGATTTATGACTACTCCTGTTTCCACAATCAGAGAATCAGGAGGAAGAGTCAGCAGGATACCGGCTTGAGGAAAGGTAAAAGGCATGGAAGATAAAAAAAAAAAAAAAAAAAAAAAAATTGTGTATAAATTCTTCTGTGAGATTGTTACCTAAGATAATTCTGCTTATAGAATAGGAAAGGGAATAAAGCTTGTTTATAAAAATTAGTATAGATTTAATAGGCTAAGATCTTTACATCACACTGTTTTGAATACAATAATATGTAAAACGTTAATAAACAGAAACCTCAATTAAATAGAATTGCACAACCAGTAGGGGGAGCTCTCACACCCTGTGATGTAGCCCAGCCCAACAGGAAGAAAGACTTCTTTCCCATCAAGGACTCAGCCATGAAAAGCCATGGACTCTGTTAACTATGGCCCTTCCAAATCCCTTTTCCTCCCTATAAAAGTTCTCCTTCCCTTGCTGTGCAGGGACTTACACGTGGCTCCCCATGGTTGCAGACCACTAATTGAAATTCTCTGCTGATTCCAAATAAACCCATTTTTGTTGGAGAAATACATGGCAGTCTATTTGTTTTGGGTCAACAAACCATAAAAGTTTAAAGCAAAAACTACACAAAAACAAAGATCAAAACCAAAAATACCTAGAAGAAATCATGGAAAACTATGAAAATGACTTGCCATTTTAGTAACTTGATCTACAATTTGTTTTCACCAGGCATAGTAAACATAATTTCCAGGGAGATATGCATTGTATCAGGGAAGGTGCACCTACTGAAATATGGATTTACTGTCATCTAACTTACACTTGAAATATAATGCATTTATCTGCCTGTATGACATAAAAGTATTTGTATAGAACACTTTACAAATTTATATCTACATTCTTATATTTTGTGGGAAAAGTTGAAATACAGTATTCAAGTAGAAATCTAAGGGGTCCCAACATAAACTGTTCATCATTCACTAAAAAAAATCTTATTTCCAGGTAGTAAAAACCCTGTTTCTTATAAATGGATAGTGGTGAAGAATAAATAAATTACGAAAAAAGGAGAGAGGAAGGGAGAGAGAGAGAGAAAGAGAGAGATTTGTGACTATGTATCAGTGAGAGAGATGCAGATTCTAAAAGTAATTACCGTCTCTTTACTTTCATTCTCTATATTTTTCTGAAAACTAGGTTCTAAATAAGCACTGTATTTCCTTAGTGGTCTAAAGAGGAAGAGCATAGAAAAATCTGGAATACAGTTTTCTTTCAACAGCAAAAAGACCCCAAAATATAAGAGCAGATATTGGGAGAAAATATAGATAGCAGACAGCTATCTATCTATTTTTACCTGACATTATGGAAAATTTCAAACATAAATACATGTCACGTAGAGGTAATAGCATGTGAACTCACATATACCCATCACATAGCTTCCGTGATGATGAATTCATGGTAGTTTTCTTTCATCTATATCCCCACCCACTCCCTCCACTATCAATGAATTATGTTGAAGCAAATTCCATACATCAAATACATTCCATATATCCTATAAATATATCAAGTAAATTTCAGATATTCTATATTTCAGCACAAACATATACAATGTAAGGGCTCTCCTTAAAAATCATATTCACATCACCATCACACCTAATACCTGACAAAAAATACTTAGTATCATCCGATATATCTACACACTGCTCATCTCTCTAATTTTCTCATAACAGTTGCCTTGTTCAAATCAGAATTCAAAGAAGATGCACACATTGAATTTTGTTGATATGTTTTTTGGGGTCTCTTTGAATATAAAGGTAACCTCTTTTTTTTTGTTTGTTTTTCCTGCAATTTGTTTTCAAAAGAAACCAGTTCTGTCTTCTATTATAGAATGATTCACAGCATTCTGCTGATGCATTCCTGTATTGTCATGTAACATATTTCTCTGGTCACTGTATTTCCTGTAATCTGGCTGTTAGGTCTTAAGTTTTTATCTATTTCTTGTTCAATTTCTTATTAGGTAGGAGAATTTATATGATAATAGATGTGTACATCTATCAGAAAAAACATTGTCTCTTTTCTCTTTCTTTCCTGTCATTTCTTTCCTTCCTTCCTTCCTTCCTTCCTTCCTCATTCCCTCTCTCTCTCCCCATCTCTCTTTTTTTCTTTCTCTCTCTCTTTTCCTTTCTTTCCTGTGATGTTATTCAGTCAATGATTATATAAGCCCAGGTCTATTATTTCACTGAGTATTGTAAATAAGTGATTTTTCTAATACTTTCTAACAGTTATTCCTTCTTCAATTATTAGCTGGAATGCTTTTGTGAAGATAAAGTTTCTCTCATCAAGATTTCAGTAGAGACACAATGGTGAAGTATAAGAAAGACAGTCTGAAACTTGATTCTTTCCCATTATTTTCAACTTTCTAAATAATTATTATATTTTATTAACATTCTCTAAAGGTAAGAAGTTGTTTTTTAAATTATGAATCTGTTGGCAGTGATGGTGGCATTTTCTTTTGAACTCATGAATTTTAATAAATTTGACATGCTGTAATTCATTGAAACTATTACTCTATTTTTTGCTCAAATTATTTTATGTTTGGCCAAATGAGCGGTTCTTTGAGTTTGCTTTCAGCTGCTTTGGCCATGATCCCAGTAGTCTTATATAGATCGTCTCCTAGCTTTGTGGTACAATAATGAGTTCTAAATTCACATTTTATATTTTCTACCCCAGACCTGGAATCATCTGTTTCTTCATGTAGATCTGGTACTTTATGATGGTTTTACATTTTGGTGGTTTATGAATTTCACTTTAGTCCTAATGAGGGTTTTAGATGGTTAACTTCAAGAATTCATAGGGTCCGGACTACTTCACTGCCATCAAATGTTATAGAAACCTACATGTCCTCACCTGTAGGTTTGCGTCTGAAAGGGTTCCTTCTAATCTCAGCTGCTGTTCTCAGTCTTCCCCGCTGCCCTTTCTCCTTAGTAAATTTTGGCAACTTGGGAACCCTCAGGCTGTTCGGGTTCCTCTCCCCCCTTTTCGTGTCCTGAACACTTGCGGAGGGCATAGAGCATCACTGCTAATGGTAGTTTGTCCGATTTGGGGTTTCATGGTGACTCTGTCACTTGGTTTTGTTTCACGTATTTTTGCGGGTATTTCTAGGTTAGTTGCTTTCTCCGATTTTGTGGGTGGTTTTGGAAATATTCAAATACTACAGAGTTACTGACATCTTACTTTTATCATCTGAAGATACTTAGTTAAATAATGTGTCACTAATTTCCATCCTTCCAGATTTCTTTAATGTGCCAAATACTAGTCTTTATTTTTTCAAGATTCTTCCTGTAGGCACAGAAGAAATATCAGTACAGTCAGCTTGGGCTGTGATAGGGGAGAAGAAAATGGTTCGTGAATTTTCTTGCCTGGTGGTTTACAGGAGTGTCTAGTAATTGCTGTGCTGCACCGAGTATACAAGATGCGTATAAGGGGGGATAGAATGCTAGTTACCATCAGTCATTTGGAAAATAGTTTTGAATGCCTGTGAGGGCAAGACATGTTCAAGACACACGTATTACTGGGCTAAGTGGAATAAGGGAGAAAGTTTTGTAGAGGATACAAAGCACGATTACCCACTATTCCACAGAAAAAGGAAGATACAGATGAACACAGGACCCTGAAAAAAGGCACTTTAAAACAGAGTTGATTTTACAAATCAGAGCGATAGACAATATCTATGTTGTTGAAATTTCATGAGGTCTGCAAATAACAATAATAACCATCATAATTTAATATACACCAAGCATAGTGCTATATGTTCTTATGTATATTATGTCACTTAATCTTTACAATTCTCTCAGGTAAGTATTATGCCTCCCATTTTATGGGTGAGTAGACTGAGGCTGAGAAAAGTTAAATAACTCACCCCAGGCATCACAATCTGAAGGTGGCAGAGTCTTTCCAAACATTGAGCTCTTAACTATACAACACTGTCTACTTAATCATAGAAAACCTACGTGCCAAAAACCAAATAAATAAATAAACCTCTGACTCATAACAGAGGGCAAAACTAGCCAATAAACAAAATGAAGCATATACTATAAATAACAGTAAGAAACATTTAAAACTTTATATTAAAACCACAATGTAATGTAGATAACGGATTCTAGGTTATGGTTTAAAACAAAGAAAGGCCCAGAAAGAAACCGGGCCCCTGATATGAAAAGGCATGCCAAATGCTCTTGGGAGAGGTACTGAGATACGATGACTTAAGAAAAAGATAGCATAAAATTAATTTCCCTTTGACCCAACTTTACCAGCTCTGACTATAGAAATGATTTTTACAAAATCTTTTCAATCCTCTAAAGCTGAGAGAGATTATTAATTATTTGACTACACCAAACTTACTCTATAAGTTTTCATTTATCTTCCTTGGGATATAAAATTTGTTTTTAAAAGAAAATTTCTGCAACCTTTATCTGCTCTTAAATTCATTTCTTTACACACAAGTGTTTCAGCCTAGCTCCAGTTAATGGCTTATTAGCATAACATTTCACTTCTTGTACTTAATTTAAAAGATATACCATCTATTCTTGTCGAAATCTTTATGAGTACTAGCTAAAAATAATTAGTTTTCTGTTCAAAAATGCTTTTGTAATATTCCATGAGGTCTTATCTATTATATTACTTATAGTGCTTACCTCTAATACCTGATAGCTTGTTGTAAAATCATTTACTGGTTCCCCATTTTGAAAGAAGAATGAGGGATTCTAATTCTAATTCTAACATTACAAATGAAAGCTTGATGTGGAGATAAATGAATTATCTCAAAGACAGGGACCATTTCTTGACAATCAGAGAAGTGAATTATGTGACCTACAAACGCTGTTTCTCTTTTCTGATTTTTTAACTAGCTTATTTGTATCTTTTGGAGGAGTCCATTTTATTTCTTTTTATGCTTTCTGTAACCTTTAAATTTAACCAGACATTTACTTTTACCTCTAAAAGTTTATGTGACAGTAGTTTATTTTGAGCTCAACTCAGTGGGCATGAATTCTACAAGAGCAACGCAGTGATGGGAGTGGATCCTATGCACGTGGGCTAACATCTTATCTGTTTGGTCCACGGGAATGGGGAAGGGGAAGGGAAAGAGAGGTTGGTTATTAAAACTCAGTGTGTACGTGGCATTGTGCTACGTGCTCAAATAATTCATTGGCCCTCACAAAAGCCCTCTAAATGACAATAATTATTATCTATTAACATTATTTTCTATATACTAGATAATCAAGGTGTCATACTTTAAATAAGAAGCAGAGTTTCTCCAGACTCACAGACAGAGAGAACAGACTTGTGGTCGCCAAGGGGGAGGGGGCTGGGGGAGGGATGGATTGGGAGTTTGGGATTAGTGGATACAAACTATTATATACAGGATGGATAAACAACAAAGCCCTACTGTAGAGCACAGGGAACTATATGCAATATCCCATGGTAATCTATAATGGAAAAGAATATGAAAATGAATGTATATATATATACATATACATATATGTATGTATATACATAGATATACACACATCACTCTGCTGTACAGCAAAAGTTGACACAACATTGTAAATCAACTGTACTTCAATAAAATAAAGTTAAAAAAAAGCAGGGTTTCTTTACAAGTCTTTCTGACTCAAAAATCTGTGGTCTAGACTTATCCATCTTTTATTGTGTCATTCCTTTGAGGATATGCTTTGAATGCACAGCCTGGAAAATCAAACACCCATTTCCACATGTCTCAAGGTGGCTCCCTCTGCAGGACACAGGAGATGGAAGCACCGCTAAGAGAAGCGGAAGGTCCACGTCTCAGGGTCTCTGGAGCTGTAGCTCCTGTGACAAAGTGCTTCTCACCGGTGTGGTAGCCCCGGCAGAGGAAGAAAGACCCATGCCTGACTCTGATGGTGTGTGGAGTCAGCTTCCCCCTCAATTTCCATATTTACACACTCACGTTAACTCAGGGAGGCATCTTCCCCCCATCATGGACAACATAACACGGAGGCTCAGACATACAACGCCATGGTGGTTTTGCACCATTGGGACTTGGCTGAGTTGAGACGACCTTTTTCAGCTTCCTCTTGCCCGTGTGGTCCTCAGGGAGAAACGAGTGTGAGATTTAGGAGGTGAAACCAACGCCACAGCCACCACCCTCTGGAATCCAGTGTGGACCATGAGCGCCACTGCCGCTCACACTGGTCTCTGTGCTCTGTTGCATCACTTGTGGGCGTGGAGCTGGGTCCACAGCAGCCCGGCTCCTGGAGCAGGAAGTCCCCTCCAGCTTTGCCAAGTCCTTTTCAGCGCCCGTGACTGTGTAAGGTCTAATCTCACTACTGAATTGCTTATTCACCATCACCCGTGGTAGCTTGACTTCCTGATTGAATCCTAAATAATCTACTTGCTCGTTTCCATACAGCAGATACATGGCCAAGATCCAAACTTCAATCTAGCTGCTCTGTCCCCTTCACCAGTGTGAATACTGGCAGTGGGGAGAGGAAGGAGAGTGAATTTTCATACACAGTAATAATCACATGACTCTAGCGCTTCTCCTTTTGCTCTTTTATGTGCAGATGATTAAAGGAAATGCATTATTACTGCTAAAGTCTGTATTGTACCACCCGACATTCAGTGTTCCAAATACCTCTCCATTAGATACTACTTATTAACAAAGTAAAAAAAATAAAAATAAATGTCCTGGGCATGAGAGCTCTTTATTATCTTTCATGCATCATTGTAAAGCTTTTTCATATCAAATTATATAGTCACTCAAAATGTTCATCTTTCCTAAATGCACCTTTTGCAGCTATAATCTATCTATCTGCATCTAGGTGATTTTAGCCTCTCAAATGGTTGAGAAACGTCTTTACTGGGCAGTTAATCCCATTTATGTTCTGAGTGACCAATTTGTGTGTTCCATTACCTGCTATAATATCCCCACTGTACATAATGTGTACTTGACTTAACAGCTCTAATCTCACCAAAATGCTCTTTCTCAGTCAATCGTTTTCATGGTCTCAGATTTCCACAGGGAATCTGCCGGGAACTTTGTAGCAAATAATTATCTAAGAGTACTAAACCTGCTACAAAATTTCCTCAGCTTTTATTGATAGCATCGTCACATTATCAACATCTTTATATTTTACTTAAAATCCTTGGTTTAGAAAGTGTTAACAAGGGAAATCTGCCAGTTTCCAAGCCCCAATATCAAGCCAAGAATGTTGATCCTTCAATGATAGTATAATTCATAATTTCTCTTATAAACTGTTTCAAGAGCATTATTATCCGTAGAGACAAAAGATTTTTGCCATAGACAAAAGAAATCATTTCCTTTCAGTACTTAAAGATGATTAAGCTGAAATATATATGTCGCCTCCAATAGTTAACAAAGTAATTTGATTCAGATTCTACATGTGCACTACAAAGCATTTCTTACATTGAAAATCTCCAGTCCATGCTTTTGCCAAGACCAGACATTGACTAATTCCCAAGTGTCAGATTTAATAGCAACCTTATTTACTTTATATTTTATATATTTATACAAATCAGATGAAGCCTACAAAGTTTTTTCTCTTAGTTGAACGAACTTACACATAAGGGTTGTTTTCTAGCCAATATATAAGATGACTCCTATAAGTCCCACCTTATCCACACACTGGAACTGGTAAATGAGATAGGATCACCAGAATAAAAATAATCTAAGGGGCAATTCACCTTAAAATAGTTTCTGAGTTCCAAGTTCCCTTGACCCGAATTATAAATGGTATGCAAATATCTGGGCAATGTACACTTTATATATAACTTTGAGGATACTATTTTAAATTCATGCTTTAAAATTCTGAAGTGCATAATGTATGGTAAGTTAAATGTTTATTCTCCACCCTTTGCATTTTTTTGCATAAAAACTATGTTAAGTCTTAGAGCGACTTCTCACGGTCTCTCCATGTCCCTTTTTTCTTTTCTCTATGGGGACAACATTTTTGAATGGCCACTCGGCATAAACAATTTATTGCACAGTCTCTTTTTCAGATTAGTACGTCCATGTGACTAAGTCCTGGCCAACAGGATCTCATGTGTTTTCCTCCTGGAATCTTTCATCAATATACTGGCATAAGCCCTTGCCCCTCTTCCTTCCCCTGCCCTTGTTCTGCTGTCTGGAATCTGGATGCTGGAACAATGGTCCATGAGGATGAGGACTATGCCTTAGAAAGGACCTAACGTTAAGCTAAAAGAAGCCTGGAATTGGGGGTTTCCTGGAACAGAGCCAATTGACCCACGCCAGGCAGGATGCCTATCTCCACACTGGTACATGAGAGAATACTAATTCCATATTGTACAATCCTTTTTATTTTAGGGTTTATCTAAGGCACATCATAACCTTATTCTAACTGGTGCAGTAACTATAAACTGAAGAATTATCAGTGATGCTTTTGCTATCGATATAGCTAAATTTGTGATTAGTATTTATTAGCTAGAGTATCAAATATATTGAATATAACCATTAACTGTCTGTCAAACCAAGTCTGTCAAACCAAGTATTTATTAGCTAGAGTATCCAGTATATTGAATATAACCATTAACTGTCTGTCAAACCAAGGGCCTTAATTGAAACAAAGGCAAATATCTAGCCTGTTAGCTATATACGAAAGCAGTGTGAATTCTTTATATTATTGGAAGGAAGGAGACAGTTTGTCCTTCAGCTGGTTTAAACTGATTCAATTTAGGTTTTCTAAAACATATTTTTAGTGTAGATACATAGAAGGCTATCTGACACAAAGTACATATTCAATAGTGGTAACAGCTAATGTATTAATGCAATATGAGGCAAGCATCATTTTTAGGATTTTTACTTGATTAATACATTTAATCTGTATAAAACATTTTGAATTTGAAAGAACCTTTTCCCCCTCTGACAAGCTCCCTAGCAGATTCTCAATTAGCTTTTTAATTTCCCCTCAAGGGCATGATGGAATTTCTAGGCCCCCTTCCTACACAGGAACTAGGTCCACTCAGGAGAACTAAATATCAACTCTCTCCCCTGACTCCTTCCATATTTATGAAACACGTTGGTTTGACAGAAGCCCATGGAGCAGTTTCTTCTCTGAGTCTAAAACTTAAAGGAGGGAATAGCCCTTTTCTCTTCAAATTCCTTTCAAACTATCTCAAGGAATCGGGCTTGAAGAAGATAATTTGGGACACTTATATTATATCTCATCACTGGCTTTCTGAAATCTCTCTGGCCATCACTTTCATTTTCTTGGCCTCCAATGACAGGTCATTATTAATTTTTTTCCCTCTACTTCCTGCTGTGTAGGGATCTTCGTGAGCCCCTGTTCTCTCCAACCACAGACTCATGGCTTATCCTAAATCATTCTCATCTGCAGCTATATCATCTCCTTCGGGGATATTAGGTAATGTTAGAAGCCTTTTGAGTTGTTGTCACAGTAACTGACACAAAACACTGACGTTTTGGGTGCAGTGTCTACGGATGCAACTCATTGCTTATTGAACTGTCCCCACAGAAAGAGGACTACTTCTCCCAAAACGATAGAATCACACATGTTGAAACACTCAGATGAAATGATAAAGAAGGTGCAGGGATGGAAATGAACTTAATAGAACTGAACATACATTCATATATCATAAAGAGCTTGATAACCTCATCCTACTAATGAATTACTGCTTCTTTCCCACTTTAAACATCCCTCTGGCCCTTTATAACCTGGCCCTAACATCTGCTCACACTCAATTAACAGAATATCCCACTTGGTCTTTATACCTGGCCATACAAAGCTTATTTTAATACTGCAAAGATGTCAAGCTCTCCCAAGAACTGCACTATTTTGACACTAATGATTTCCTCTGCTTGGGCCATTCATCCCCTTTAAAATCATATTAAACTTGTAAAGATTTACATCGGTTTACATTTCTGTTCATCTGAGAAAACCGTTTTTGACCTGCTCAGGTTGACTTTAACATTCCTTCCTATGAGCAGAGAGAATCGAATACATTATCAATGGGTCTCTTCACATTGGTTGCAATGATTGGTTTACATTAGAAATTAACAAAGAATTAACAAGTTCTGCAAAGGAAGACAGTTGGTTTAATCTATGTATCTTTAATGTCTAGCAAAGCATATAACTTATAGTTGATTTTTCAAGAAATATTTGTCCAAAAAGCAAATTAAAAGAGGGCAAGGAGAACTTCTAATCCAGTCAAGATGGTCTTTACTCCTCCTCTTTCCTTCCTGTTCCTCCCTGTTAAGTACAGCTATGAACCCTGAAAACCATGCAAGAGGCAGCAAAAGGAAAACGTGTAAAGGTAGAAAGAGGAACATGAACTGGTTTGGGAATGCCAGGACTAGAGGGGTATCATAGCAGCTGGTTGTCAAATACCCCCCAGCTCAAGAGAAGAAGGTGACCTAGGCCCGGCATGTCCCAACCCCCAATCTCACAGGGGAACACAGCCCAGATAGGCTCATTCCTCCTCCAGACCAAGTGGGAATCCTCCCAACAACTCAAGGTGAACTTCGTACCACTGTCAAGGGTGGCAGATAGAGAGTTCCATTAACAGAGAAACAAAAAAGACAGAGGAAGCAAACAGAAAAAATAATAAAATGGCAGACTTAAGTACTATCCTATCAATACTGCCTTAAGTGTAAACATCTAAATATACCAATTAAAGAGGGAGGCTGGCAGAGCAGATTAAAAATAATATGACCCAATGATAAGCTGTTTGCAAGAAATTCACTTCATACCTAATGACACAGGTATGTTAAAGTAAAAGTTTGGAAAAAATAATATTGTGGAAAGATGAACTGAAATAAAGAAGTAGCTAAAATAATATCTGATGAAGTAGACTTTAGAGCAAAGAAGATTTCTACTGACAAAGTGGGAAATTACAAATGATGAAAAAATCAATCCACCAGAAACACATAACAATCCTAAGTGTGGACCCAATAAACAACAGAGCCTCAAAATACATAAAGAAACAAGTGACAGAGCTGAAAGGAAAAGAGACAAATCCACAATCACAATTTAGGACTTTAATATCTTCCTTTCAGCAACTGATAGGGTTGCTAAACAAAAAACAGCAAAGACTCAAAACAATACAATCAACCAACAAGATCTAATTGACACATATGGAGCTCCTCACCCCAAAAAGGCAGAATACACAGTGTCTTCTCAAGTTCCTATGGAATATTCACTAAGGAGGACCATATCCTGGGCCACGATACAAATGTCAAAGAATCAAAATCACAAGAATAAGAAATGTCAAAGAATCAAAATCATACAGAGTGTGTTCTCTGAGCAGAGTGTAATCAAACCAGAAATCAATAACAGAAACACAATAGCAAATTTCCTAAACATATGAGTAGATAAAGTAAATAAATAAGTCATAGGTCTAAGAGAAAGTCTCAAAAAAGTATAGATCTAAATGAAAATTAAAAATACACTGTATCAAAATATATGGGATACAGCTAAAGCAGTACTGAGAGGAAAATGGAAGCACTAAGTGCATACAGTAGAACAAGGAAAGACCTTATATCTAGTTCCTGTCTCAAGAATCTAGGAAAAGAAGAGTAAGACTAATCCAAAGAAAGCAGAGGAAAGAAATAATAATGAACAGAGCAGAAAAAAATGAAATTAAAAACAGAAACCCAATAGAGAAAAATCAATGAAATAAAAACCTTGATCTTTGGAAAAATCAATAAAATGGATAAACGCCTAGCAAGACTGACAAAAAATATAAAAGGGAAGACACAAATGGTCAATATCAAGAGTGAAATAGGAGATATTCATTATAGGTCTTGCAGCCATTAAAAGGTTAAAAAAAGAAAATACGATGAACATCTTTACAGTCATAAATTCATAAATCTTTGGAAAATACACACTACCAAAACTCAGTCAAGATGAAAGAGATAACGCACGTAGCCTTATATTCATTACATAAATTGAAGTGCAATCAAAAAACTCCAAGCCCAGGTAGTTTCGCTGGAGAATTCTATGAAACACTTAAAGAAGAGTTAATGCCACTTTTACACAATCTCTTCAAAAAGATCAATTCACAATTCAGTTAACGAGGCCAGTTTTAACCTGATACCAAACCCAGACAATGGTTACAGAAAAAAGGAATACTAGGGAATATCTTTCATGAACTTAGACACAAAAATCCTCAACAAAATATTTATAGATCAAATTCAAAATTCATGAAAATAATTACACACCATGATAGTGCAATTTATTCTGGATATTTAAGGCTGGTCAGTATTCTAAATCAATCACTGACATCTACTATATCAACAAGCTAAAGAAAAAAATTTTTGATCATATCCCTTTATGCATAAGAAACATTTGACACTATGTAACACTCATTTAAGACAAAAAATAATAAATCTCAGCAAGTTAGAAGTACCTCAACTTGATAAAGAGCATCTGCAAAAATTCTACAGCTGACATCTTAGTGGTGGAAAACTGACTAACGACTCCTTAAGATTTGTACTTAGCAATGATATCCAACCTCACACATTTATTCAGCAGAGTACTAAGAGTTCTATTCACTATCACGGCATGAAAAAGAAATAAAAGGCATGCAGTTTGCAAAGAAAGAAATAAAACTGTGCCTAGTTGTAGATGACATAATTGTTGACGTAATATATCCTAAGAAATCAACAAAAAAAATTCCCAGAACTAAGAAACAAGGTTGCAGCAGGATTACAGGATACAAGATCAACACAAATAAACCAGTTGCATTTCTATGTGCTAAAAATGAACGCACAGAAGCCAAATTAAAAACACAATACCCTGTAAAACTGTTCCTAAGCAAATAAAATACTTAGATATACACTTGACAGAACATACATCGGATCTTTATCTTGAAATTCATAAAGCATTTGTGAAACAAATGAAAGAAGACCTGCATAAGTGAAGAGAAATGCTATGTTCATGAACTGAAGAATTAACACAGTAAAAATGTCTATTTTCCCCAAATTAATCTATAAATTTAATGTAATCTTTTAAATGTATAGCATGATTTTGTTGACATAAACAAGCACATTCTAAAGTGTTTATGGAAAAGCAGAAGGTTTACAATAGCTAAAACAATCTTGAAAAAGGAAAAGAAAATGGGAAGTATCACTATTCATTATTAATAAGGCTTAGTATATAGATAGCTGCAGTAACCATGACAGCACGGTATTGACAGAGGAATAGACAGAGATCAATGGAACAGAATAGAGAATCCAGAAATAGACTAACACAATATGCCCAAATTGTTTTTGATGAAAGGGTGAAAGCAATACAATGGAGGAAGTGTTGTCTTTACAACATGTGCTGAAGAAATTGAGCATCCATAGTCAAACAAATAAACAAATAAATACATACAATGATGGTAGACAGAAAAATAAACATCAACCTAAACTTCATATCATATACAAATCTTAATTCAAAATGAATCATACAGATGGCCAACAGGCACATGAAAAGATGTTCAACATGGCTAAGTATTAGAGAAATACAAATCAAAACTACTTTGAGGTATCACCTTACATGAGTCAGAATGTCCATCATCAAATATATGCAAATAACAAATGCTGGAGAGGGTGTGCAGAAAAGGAAACCCTCCAACACTGTTGGTGGGAATGTAAATTGGTGCAGCCACTATGGAAAACAGTATGGAGGTTTCTTAAAAAACCAAAAATAGAACTACTGTGTGATCCAGCAATCCCGCTCTTGGGTACACATCCAGAAAAGATGAAAACTCTAATTTGAAAAGATACATGCACTCCAATGTTCATAGCAGCATTATTTATAATAGCCAGTATGTGGAAACAACCCAAGTGCCCATCAACAGAAGACTGGCTTGAGAAGATGTGGTATCTATATAAACAATGGAATATTACTCAGCCATAAAAAAGAATGAAATAATGCCATTTGCAGCAACATGGATGGACCTAGACATTATCATACTAAGTGAAGTCAGAAAGAGAAAGACAAATATCATATGATATCAGTTATATGTGGAATCTAAAAAAATAATACAAATGAACTTATTTATAAAACAGAAACAGACTCACAGACTTAGAAAACAAACTGTGTTTACCAAAGGGGAAAGCTGGGGGGAGGGAGGGACAAATTAGGAGTATGGAATTATCAGATACAAACTACTATGCATAAAATAGATAAGCAACAAGGATTTACTGTATAGCACAGGGAATTATATTTGATGCCTTATAATAACCTATAATGGAATATAATAAGGAAAAAATAACTGAATCACTGTGCTATACACCTGAAAGTAGCATAGTATTGTAAATCAACTACACTTCAATGAAAAAAATGGATCATGTAAGATTACAAAACTTTTAGGAGAAAATCTTTGAGATCTGTCTCAAGGTAAAGAGTTCTTAGACTTGATGGCAAAATAGTGACACATAAGAGGAAAAGTTGATAAATTGAACACCATAAAAACTAAAACCTTTTTCTGTGCAAAAGACTAATAAGAGGATGGAATGACAAAGTACAGACTAAGAGAAAAACATTTGAAAAGCACATATCTGACAGAGGACTAATATCTAGATCAGACAAGGGGATCCTGTCTTTTGGAACTCTTTCATCTTGACTATGGGGATGGATACATGAACCTGCACAGGTAATAAAATTGTACTGAAGTTAGTGTACACACACACACACACACACACACACACACACACACACACACACACACCAGAACAAGTAAAACTGGGGAAGTCTGAATAAGATTGGATCAGTGGATTGCATCAATGTCAATGTCAATGTCCTCCTTGTGACATTACACTACACTTTTTAAAAATATAATATTACTGTGGGGAAAACAAGACAAAGTGTGTTATGGGATCTCTCTTATAACTACATATGAATCTATAATTATCTACAATTATCTCAATACAAATTTCAGTTAGAAAATAGAAGAGGGTTTGTTGACTGTTGATTACCCTACCTCTCCTTTTCTCCCGCTGTTTACCTTATATCTGCTTAATTGTGCTTACAAAGATTTCACCATAGCAGCAGCAGAATATTGTTTTAAACAGCAGAAATAGAAAAAGATCAGACTTGTGGTTATCAGACATGGTGAGGGAAAGGATATTGGAGGAAGGTTGGTCGAAAGGTACAAATTTCTAGTTTTAATATAAACAAGTACTACGAATGTAATATACAGCATGATACTACAGTCAACACTGCTGTATGATAAATGAAAGTTGTTAAGAGAGTAGATCCAAAGAATTCTCATCACCAGAAAAAAACTTTTTTTTTCTTTTTTTTCTTTCTACTGTATCTGTATGAGATGATGGATGCTAATTGAACTTATTATAGTAATCACTTCACAATATATGTAAGTCAAACAATTATGATGTACACCCTAAACTTATTCAGTGATATAAATCAATTATACCTCAATAAAATTGGAAAAAATAGGAGAAATAAAATAAATATATAAGGCATATAAGGTAAAAGAACGAAGTTGGTGGTAGACAATAACAATAGCTTAAGAAAAGGCTCAAAATCAGAAGGAAAATGCACCAAGAATAAATGGATGAAATTGAGATTAAAATCAAACATGACAAAACACAGCCACAGACAATCAAAGAAACAGAAACCAAACTATATATAGCTATATATAATTATATATATACATATTTTATACACTCCTGGGGATAGTTTCTTGAACAAGCCTTATTATTTTTTTGCAAGTATGTGTGTGTATCTTCCATTATCAAAGGAAATAAATGATAAGGATAGCAGGAATTCATTTAATGGTTTGCATTCTTTTAGAAATTATACAGTACGAAAGTCAATTAATCACCATGACATGAGGTCAAAACCTGTATAAGAAAAATTTGGAGACACTTTTCAAAAGTTTGGAAATGGTTAAATAGGATTTATCTTATTAGAGGCAAGTTAGAATCACTTTATGTGCAGTGGGACAAATGTTAGACAGCTTAATCCATCTCACTCTTTCTTCAAAGCAACCTCAGTTCCAGCAGCAATGGGTGCTCTGGTGATCTGGGCAAAAGGAGTATGACATTCATGTATGTGACATATTTTCAGAGTCTCGTTCTTTAGAGACAGGTTTGAAATTTGCATTTTATCTTGTCATATTTCCATGGAAACACAGTAAAAGTACACATCCTGCTGCTTTATCAAGTACATTTTTGACTCAGAAACCTGGACAGTTTATTATGAGGCTTCTGATATCCCAATTTGAGAAGCAGAGCTTTGAGGAGGTAAATGGCTCTTTGTTCAGTAGAGTTTTTTTTTTAAGATTTAACAATTACCACTTTATTAAACATTTCTAATAATATTGCCCAAAATATGTAAAGTAAAAAAAAAAAAAACTGATCAAACTATACCAAGGAATAGACCAAAGCTATAATCACAGTGGAAGATATTAAAACGTGCCCTTCTGTTCAATAGAGTTTTGGTCTAAAATTTTAACATTTAAGAAATAGTATGGTTATGTTGTAGCAATAATTCCTTCCAAGCATGTGCAGGGCAGCC
Organism: Balaenoptera musculus; assembly: GCF_009873245.2. Classification (NCBI taxonomy): domain Eukaryota; kingdom Metazoa; phylum Chordata; class Mammalia; order Artiodactyla; family Balaenopteridae; genus Balaenoptera; species Balaenoptera musculus. The sequence goes on from NC_045790.1 coordinate 3,598,497, forward strand.
AGTGGCTTGGATAATGATTTAAAATTCTGTCCTCCTGTTAGCCAGACTATTCTGGTATGGAAAAAATGATGGATTAGCTAGATTACTTAGACATAATTATTCAGCTCATTTTCCTTATTATGACTCACTGACAACCAAGCAATTGTCAGATTTTAATTTGTTTCCACAAACATTATTATATAAAGTGAAAGAGTTAGTTAAAATTAACATGACCATTATACAAATTGTAAAATGAGAAAAGGGCATTCTGTACACATCACTCTCTATGATTTGCTCATGGTGACAATACCCATGAGAGTCTGATTCATTTTCTATAAACACACATTCTTTTCTCTTTCTTCTTACAACTGTGTATGTTCTGGACCTTCTAACCCTCTGTCTATCCTAACACCACACAGGGAATCCTCTTTCAAACTCAGTCTACTAAACTTGGAAACTTCATGGGCTTTGGAACTTTTCCCATTCATACTTCTATGAAGGCAATGGACATCTATTTGGTTTTAGAACCTCAGGTTCTAAAATGCGTTTTGAAGATGTGAAAGTTACCTAAGAATTTTTATTAGAACAGAATCTGAGAAAGGACATGCACTACGTAACATGAAGAAATATAAGAGGAAAATGAGAAAAACACAGAAATGTTCTTCAACTTAGAGGCCATTAAAATAAGGACTATTTGTCAGTACAAGAAAATACTACAGAGCTATTAAAAATATGGTCAATGTGTAAGTAATGACGTCTACAGAGGCTCAAGGTACACTGTGACGTGTAGGAATAAATTGTAAATCAGAATGTATCATTGATTTTATTTGGCTTTATACGCATACACACTCATGAACACACATAATTGTATGTGCATATTTTCACAACATATATTACTTACATCTTTAAACAAAACAAAAACTGAAAAAAGAAGGCCTAAAAAAGATAAGATAGGGTTTTTATTCACTTCTTAAAAATTCTCTCTATCCATAATTGTAAAGCTACGCTTGATTAATTTGTTCAGCATTTATTTACTGCACAGAAAGCTGTGGACTAGGAATTTGATAGAAAACAGAAATAGACATTATCTCAACTGCTGATATGGATGGAATGTTTTACGTATAAACAGGTCTTAAAATGATCTGTGCTTTAAACAGATGGGCCGTGAGTGCAGTTGGGAGAATAGTTCTGAGTGGTGCAAGGGTGGATGTGGATAAACCATTTGGGAGACCATCACAGACCATCATGATGCTTTAAGTTAAGATCATGGCTACTGGTACTCAGATAGTGGCAGTAGAATTAGGACACATTCAGGAACCAAGGTGGCATTAATAATACGGGTGTTGGCCAGTCACAATGGCCATGATTAAAAAGTCTACAAATAACAAATGCTGAAGAGGATGTGGAGAAAAGGGAACCCTCCTATACTGTTGGTGGGAATGTAAATTGGTGCAGCCACTATGGAAAAGAGTATGGAGGATCCTCAGAAAGCTAAAAAGAGAGTTACTATATGATCCAGTAATCCCACTCCTGGGCATATATCCAGACAAAACTAATTCAAAAAGATACATGGACTTCAATGTTCATTGCAGCATTAATTACAATAGCCAAGACACAGAAGCAACCTAAATGTCTATCAACAGATGAACGGATAAAGATGATGTAATATATATATATATATATATATATATATATATATATATATATATATATAAATAAAATATACATATATACATGTATGTATACATATATCACACACACATATACATATACATATACACACACATATATACAATGGAATATTAGCCATAAAAAGGAATAAAATAATGCCACTTGCAGCTACATGGATGGACCTAGAGATTATCATACTAAACAAAGTAAGTCAGACAAAGACAAATACCATATGCTATCACTCATATGTAGAAACTAAAATATGACACAAATGAATCTATCTACAGAACAGAAATAGACTCACAGACATAGAGAACAGGCTGGTGGTTGCCAAGGGGGGGGGTGAGGGAGGGATGGAGTGGGAGTTTGGGGTTGGCAGATGCAAACTATTATATATAGAATGGATAAACAAGGTCCTACTGTATAGCACAGGGAACTGTATTCATTATCCTGTGATAAACCATAATGGAAAAGAATATGAAAAAGAATGTACGTGTATATATATACGTATAACTGAATCACTCTGCTGTACAGCAGAAATTAACACAACATTGTAAATCAACTGTACTTTAATAATAATTATAAGGGTGTTGGACGGCTAGTAGGATGTGATGGAACAGCACCTCCCTAGCCTGCCTTTTAGTTTTCTGACTTCCCCCAGTGGATGAACGGTAGAAATGCTCACTGATTTGGGGAACACTGGGAGAAAACCCAGTCTGAAGAGTGGCAGGTGTTTTAAGAAACAGAATATCAAGTAAGCAGTTAATACTTGAATCTGAAGTTTTCAGGAGGAAGTTAGGTCTGTCATCACCATATAGATAATCATTAACGCACAAATAAGGATGAAGTCGCCAGAGGATAAAATATTAATTGGAAAAAGAAGTAGACTACAAGAGCTGATTATTGGAAACTTCCAGCGTCTGTTAGCTAAACATGGGTGGATAAACCTATAAAAGTTATTGAGGGACAGCCAGAGATACGGGAGGAAAACCAGAGAGTTAATGCCCTGCTTTTAACTCTGTTGTTAAACTATCCTGCAGATGTTTTTATGCTGTGTAAAAAAATACACCCCAGAATGTAGTGGCCTAAAATGACATTTATTTTTACTTCTCATGGATCTGTGGGTTGACTGAGGTTGGCTGGGAGCTTCTTCCTTGGCATCTCTCATGGTCTGAGTCAAATGTCAGCTGGGGCTGAAATGTCCAAAGACTTGATTACCCAAAGTGGCTCGCTCACCGGGCCAACACTGGAAGCTGGCTGTTGCCCTGGAACGCAGTAGGCGCTGCCCACACTGCCATGAAAATGGGCTTCCAAAGAGTCAGCTTTCCACAAAAATAAGCAAAAACTGCCAGTCACCTTCAAGCCTCGGCCTAAAAGTGGCACAGCTTTATTTCTGTTTAACATTTTATTTTATATTGGAGTACAGTTGATTAACAATGTCGTGATAGTTTCAGGTGTACAGCAAAGTGATTCAGTTATACATATACGTGTATCTTTTTCAAATTCTTTTCCATTTAGGTTGTTACATAATATTGAGCAGAGTTCCCTGTGCCATACAGTAGTAGGTCCTTGTCGGTTTTCCATTTTAAATATAGCAGTGTGTACATGTCAATCCCAAACTCGCAATCTATCCCTCCCCCCACCCTTCCCCCCAAAAGTGGCACAGCTTTAATCCCACCATATTCTATAGGTCAAAATAGACATAGGCCAGTCCAGATTTAAGAGGGTAAAAAATTAAACTGTTGGTGGAGCAGTGACAGCCGTCTTTAATGTAACACAATTCAAATAACTGAACAGAGTGCTTCAAAGGTAAGGAGACGTTAACACCGCTAAGTGGAAAGCCGAAGTCAAGTTTAAGGAACTGATAATGTCCATTGGAGCTTCTTAGAATCACCTCAGTTTACTTTTCACGTATTTATTTTTTTGCTGAATCATCTGGCCAATGTTCCTTGCCTCATTCAAAACAAACAAAACATAGAAGTGAAAAGAAGAAAAAATAGTACATTAGTCAATCTTATTTGATTATAGCTGGTTCAATGGGAAACTTTTCCAGAATGGGTAAATGTAGTGATAATGTCATGAAATTCAAATTAAACTTTATTTACTTTTAATATGGAGCAGAAAGGATTCTCTCTCTTTAAATAAATAGTTACAAAACTAAATTAAAATTCTCTTGAGAGAAAGATCTTTAGAAGCCCATTCTAGTACCTAGATCAAATAATATAAACGCATATCGTAATTGTGTTTTGTTAAAAATAAGAAAATCGAGAAGCCAACATGGCAATATATAGTGGAAGAAATTTAAAACGAGACCTTTTTATGTTGATCAAATATTGCATTCATATAAGTTATATTTTAGAAGTATGTTGAGATTACCAAAAAGATTATGCATCTTTACATTTAGTCACAAGGAATTTTTTTTTCAAAGAAAAGTGGGCCTTTCTATTTAAACCATGAATTGTTTTAATAACTAAAATAAAAATAATTTATAAATGAAATAAAACTAAAGCATGAAGATAAGTGAGCTTTATATAATAGAGCCAGTTTCACTGTGTAGAATATAAGAAATACCAACATATTAAAGGAGGAAAACATTCTGGTACACTTTGGCACAAACTGTGGCAAAATTAAAAAACATTTTGAATTGTTTAAAAAAATATCCAAGGAAAGACAAGTAGAATGGGATTTTCAAGCCTGGAAACTTTTAAATAAATTAGTAGTTGGAGCAAAAAAGGCAGGGAGAGGAACAGGGAAAGATGAGGAAAAGAATTAAAAGATACTGTTCAGCTTTTCTGAGATAAAAACTCTGAACAATCATAGGTATGAATTGCTATACAAGGATTTCAGACCATAACAACAAATAATTCACCTCTGAACTTTTGAAACATGATGAAGAAAATCAATAAACAAGAATTCCTTAAGATCTGGGTATGGAACATAAATCTTTGATTCTGTTTGGAATGACTACGTTCTTACTCATGGCCTAATACATTTATCTTTGTCTTATGTATATGTGTATCCCATTCATCAACTGCAGATGTACATGTGAAACTCAAGAGCCAGATGGATGCTGTGTGATGAGTGAATTTAATTTCACGTCCCACACAGCAGCAACTGACAGTTTTTTAAGCCTGCATATGTATGTCTCTGTCTCTCCTACAGTGACTCCACACTGGTGATGCACTGTCCTGTGTAGTCATCTAGACTATGACAAGTATTTTGGGGTAACAGCTATCAGACAAGTAAAAACTATGAACAAGAGTAAAAATGATTCAATAGCCATACAGGATTAAACGCTTTTATTTTGATATCGTTTATCTACAAATGAGTAATACAAATATAAAGTATAAAAAGATACTGACGATAATATAAAATGTGATTTATGGTAATTACACAAATGGTATCTCCTGACTTATTTTAGAACGTGCTTATGTGGAGCAGAATTAGGGAGTCCAGAAATAAACCCATGGATATATGATCAATTAACCTGTGGCAAAGGAGCCAAGAATACACAACAGGAAAAGGAGAGTCTCTTCAATAAATGGTGCTGGGGAAACTGGATGTCTACCTGCAAAAGAATGAAGCTGGACCCCTATCTTACACTAGGCACAAAGATCAACTCCAGATGGATTAAAGACTTGAACATATACCTGAAACCATAAAACTCATTGAAGAAAACATAGTAGGTAAGCTCTTTGACATTAGTATTGGTGATGATTTTTCGCATTCGACACCAAAAGAAAGACAACAAAAGCAGAAATAAGCAAGTGGGACTATATCAAACTAAAAATCTTCTGCACAGCAAAGGAAACAACCAGACAAGTAAAAAGGCAACTTATGGAATGGGAAAAAATGTTTACAAATTATATATCTGATAAGGGGTTAATATTTAAATAAATGAAGAATTCATAAGACTCACTAGAAAAGAAAATCTGATTAAAAAATGGGCAGAGGATCTGAATAGACATTTTTCCAATGATGTAAAAATGGCCAACAACTATATGAAAGGGTGCTCAAAATCACTAATTATCAGGGAAACGCAAATTAAAACCACAATGTTAGAATGGCTATCAAAAAGACAAGAAATAACAAGTGTTGGTGAGGTTGTGGAAAAAAGGAAACCCTTGTGCACTGTTGGTGGGAATGTAAATTTGTGCATCCACCATGAAAAACAGTATGGAGGTTCTTTGAAAAATGAAAAAATAAATCTACCATAGGATCCAGCAATTCTACGTTTGGGTATTTATTATAGGGAAACCAAATCCTATCTAGTAAAGATATGTGTACTGCCAACTTCATTGCAGCATTGCTTACAATAGCCAAGATATGGAAACAAACTAAGTGTCCATCGACAGATGAATGGATTAAAAAAATGTGATACATAAAAAATGGAATACTATTCAGCCATAAAAAGGAGGAAATACTGCCATATGTGACAACATAGATGGACCTTGAGGGCATTATGCTAAGTGAAATAAATCAAATATTGTACGAGAAATACAAATACTGTATGAGCTCACTTATATGTAGAATCTTAAAAACAGAAAACTAGGGAAAAAACCCAACAAAAATGACTACAGGTAGAGAGAACAGATTGGTGGTTGCCAGAAACAGGGGGTAAGGAATGGGTGAAGTGGGTCAAAAGGTACAGATTTAAGTTATACGATGAATAAGTCCTGGGAATTTAATCTACAGAAGGTGAAAAAGTTAAATAAATAATTAAATAGACAGAAAAATAAATAAATGCCTATATATTTTGGGATGTTTGCTATCAGATAAAGCATGATGGCTACATTAATTCAGTCCTGGTGACCCATCAATAAGTGGCCAATGAAAACTATTTTGCCTTGGTGATCAATGATGAATATCTCACAAACCATCTTTTTTAAATTGAGGTGTATACTACATAGAACATAGTTCAACAATCTTAAGTGTGTAGTTTGAAGAATATTCACTTATACACCTATGATACTCAAATCAAGATATACAGTATTTCGTAACCTCAGAAGATTCCCTCAGGTCCTGTCTCAAGTACCTCCCCAGAAGAATTATTATGACTCTGATATCACTGTAGCTTGTCTATTCTTAAGCATCATAAAGTCATATCAAGTATGTTTTCCTTTGTGTTTGGATTTGCTGTTGTTGTTTTTTAACATAAAATCTGTGAGATATATCCATATTGTATCAGTAGTTCATTCTTTACAAGCGGGTTATTTTTCATTGAACGAAAGTATTGCTAATTATTTTTCATTCTCTTGTTGATGGATTTTTAGGCTGTGTCAAGTTTTGAATAGACAATTCACCAAAAAGATATATGACTGACAAATAAGTATATAAAAATATGTCCAATATCTTCTCAGAGGAATGTAAATAAAATCCCCAATGACACCACTACACACCTATTACAATGGCTAAAATTGAATGAGCACACCAAATATTTGCAAGGTCATGGAGCAAACAGAACTTGGATACACTGCTGGTGGGAACTGAACATGGTTCAAAAAATTTAGAAAACCGTTTGGAAGTTTGTTAAAGTTAAATATACATCCAGGCGTTTCATTCTTAGGCTGATAAATGAAAGCAGATATCCATTCAAAGACTTTAACATAAATGTTTATAAAAACTTTATTTGTAATAGTCAATACTTGGAAACAACCCAAATGCCAATCAGCAGGTGAATGGTTAAACAAACCGTGGTGTATTCATACAATGGAATAGTATGCAGCAATGAAAAGTGATGCCTAAATCTAACAATATCAGTAAATCACAAAATAATTATGCTAACAGAAATAAACAGGAACCAAAAGCAAGCTATTCGTACGCTATGACTCCATTTTCATAAAATTTTAGGAAATTCAAAGTAATGTATAGTATTATAAGGCCTAACAGTGGTTATTGGGGTCCCAGGAGCAGGGAAGAGAGGAAGAGAGGGATGACAAAAGAGCATGAGGGAACTTGGGGGATGGATATATTCATTACCTTGATTTGGTGATGGTTTCATATGTCTGTGTGTCAAAAGATCAAATCGTGTACTCTATATGTACAGTCTATTGTATGTTAATTAAACACAATGTCAAAAATTTATTAAATTAAAAAAATCATATTTCGCTTACACCAGTAATGTGGAAAACAGTTACGACACACCCTCTCCAACATTTGGTATTGTCAGGCTTTTTAAATTTTTAGATATCCTCATTTTAGCTTTATTTCAACTTCTTTGCAAAGTAATATTATCATGTGTTCCTATACTTATTGTCACATGCTTATTCTTTCTGCACAGCGTGTATATTACTGGTAGCTACAGATCACTAGGAAGACATTTGTTCTCAAACGTATTTGGGTATTTCTACTCGCTGCAGTAAGCAGCAGCAGGTTCCTAAGAGGCTTCTCAACAAAACACCGTCAGCACAGGTTCCTCATAGGATTCAGACCTGAGTTCCTTTTGTGCTCAAGAAGAGAGTTTGCTCTGGCCTAGGTGTGATCATAAAGCGGGGACAATTTAGTGGTTTGGTCCGCTGGACGAAATCCAGGAGGTGGAAGAATGGAATCCAGCAAAACCTCTAATTGGTAATAAATTATCAGCAGGCACTCATGGTAGCAGGGAGAGGACAGTCCTCACTTTGCGCTGTGCATTGCTTTATTATGTCTTTCTGTGCTTGGACATGGTTATGAAGGGACCTGTCTTTGTCTCACTTCAGTGCTGTCACAGTGACCTGATCTGATAGTGGTGTTATGTGAAATTGTTTATGTTTAGCAGGATAATCCTGTATCCTGCCTAGCAGTGCTGAGACAACCATCAGCTGACAGCAGCTGAACTGTCAGGGCTGATTTTTTTCTTATTTTTTATTCTGTCCATTTTCAATCAGACTCTTTGCCTATCACAGTCTTCCTATATCCTGAGCAAAAGATATGAGTCCTTGATATCTCTCTCTCATCTCTCCTTCTAATGTCTCTCTATATTTAGAGAGACTTCTCCCTTTTCCTGCCTGTTTTACCTCTTCACTTCAAGTATCTTTTGGTGGACAGATATTCTTAATTTCAATGGAATCTAATTTATCGCTTATTTTTCTTTTACTTATAATTCTTTTGGTATCCTTCAAACATTTTTTTCTACTCCAAGTTCATTAAGATCCTATTCTATATTTTATATTGTAAGTTTTATTGTTTTATTTTCTCTTTCAGAGCTATAATCCACATGTAATTAATTTTGGCTATATGTGAGATAGGATAAAAAGTCTTTTTCTTTTCATTTATTAAAACATTTAATGGGCATATACCTCATTTAATGGCAATGATACAGGTGATGATGAACAAGGCATCATTCATATGTAAGTAATTATGGTTGTTCCAAAGTGCCTATAACTGAATACTTGTACATTTGAACAAAGCTTGTGTGAAAAGCCAAACACCACAGTATTTCCCAAAACCAATTTTTATGAGTTTAAATAAATATGGACTAGGTTTACATGAGTAATTGCTATTTTTTGCTCTTGGTATCTTTGGAAATAAATTAGAATACCACCTTATAAAAAGGTTGGAAAATGTATTTGCCTTGTTAGGAATGCATTTTGTAGCATAATTCTCCACTTTCTCAAAAGTGAAGGAAAATGTAACTTTCAGAAAAGTACCAAAATTTCATGAATTTTCTTTTTCTGTTTTGGAACAGAAATCAAGGACCCATTTTTTTCCCCACTATATATATATATATATATATATATGATGCATATATATATATGATGCATATTTTAAATGGGAGGGATAATAGCAGAAAGAGACATCTGAGAAAATTACCACAATCATTTCAAATAATAAAACAATTATGGAAACTTTAGTCATGCTACAATCAGATATACACTAGACGGCTTTCAGAATCACTTATCTATGGAATGAGTGTAATTGGCTATTATCATTTCAAAATGTTACATTATACACAAAAAGATGAATTAATTACTGCTATATTGAATAACTTGCAATAATTTATATCAATCCACACCAGCAAAAAACAAAACAAAACAAAAATCCCTTTATGATATCATTTGCAAACACATTTTTAAATAAGGATAGAATTTGAGACAGTAATTTGTATGCAAAAATTTTACTTGGTAATTAAAACTTTACTGTTACATTTCATAAAATCTCTGATGTTACCTTGACAACATGAAACATCCTGTATACTGACAGTAAAATAATAAAGGGGAATCAAGAAACAGCTTGCAAATTTAATGCCTAAAAATAAAATCAAATAAAATAGCAAGTCCAGGCTTGGACCCTGTGATTTTCTTATATAGTATAAGGATTTGTGTTTTATCATTTGGCTTTACAGCAGACAGAAATGTTTAAGCAACCTATGGCTTTCATTGCAAAGCGAATTCCTCCTGTCTGAAAACAGATAATTTAGAAAGGATTTATTATGAATCAATGGAGCAACATTCCCTCCAGTTCATTCCACTTGTTATTACACTTTCCTTAAAAATGCCACAGAAGGGATTTAAATTTATTACTGCTCATTAAACCTATAAAAGCCTGTGTTAATTGGATGTCAACCTATTTTACTCACATGCCGACTGCCATTAAGGGCCTTATGATTTACAGGCAACTAAAGAATATGAAGAATATTTACTATATTTACTAGTTTATTGGGAAATAAAATATGGGTCCTACTCCTATCAAACCTCAGGCATTCAGCATGTCATAAAAGGAGCAATCACTTTTTAAAAGACAGCGTGAAGATATATTTCTTTATTTAATTGAAAGTTAGGAGTTTAAACCATTAATATCTGCTGGAAAGGGAATGGGCCGTCCTTAGAAATGTATTAGTAAAGCATGTTAGATAAAATTATATGCCAGCACTCAGTATTCGTTGGATTAAAGAGAACAGCAATCATAAATCATCACACGCACACACACACACACACACACACACACACATGCAACATTTAAACATGAAAGTAAAGCATGTCTGTCTTTGAGAGCTCAAAAACCTATTGTCCCCATAACAACTCATTAATACTTTGCTTTGTCATTCTATACTTTTACAAATGTAATTATTTGTGGGAAGCAAAGCAAGTACCATATAACTGTTGTGACAACCACAGGAAAAGGAGATTAGAAAACTACTCCATAATGTCAACTCCTACTCTTGAAAATAATTGAAAAATTTAATTCACTGGAATTTATTTTGAGTGACAAAAGTGGTTTATACACTTTCCAGATTCTAGTACAGACTAAAAATTCAGTAACATCAGGTGTCTGGCTACTGCTGTCAACCTGTGAAGCAGATGGAAATTAAACAATAAGGAGAAAAAGGGGCCACCATTAACTGGAGAGTGAATATCCACTAGAAGTCATTAAAATGTACATTTCTCTTTAAATTTTTATTGATATATAAGTGCAGAAAATAAGACAAATCACAAGTGTAAGCCTTAATGAATTTCACAAATTGAACACAGTCTTGTAACCAACACTGGCTTTAAGAAACAGAACATTAGCAAAACCCCAGAGTCCACTGGGCATTTCCTTCAAGTCACCTCAACCGTCCCCCGCCAAATGTAATCCCTAGTCTGACTTCCAACACATTTTAGTTTTGAATGTTAATAACATTTATAAAAATAAAATCTTACCAGATAATATTTTCCATATTGAATCATTTAATTATAGTCTGTTCATTCTCATTTCTTTATATTATTCTAATACGTGAATATACAACAGTTTATTTTTATGTATCTATTTTATAGTTGATGGGCATTCTGGTAACTCAGTTTGGAGCTATTGAGAATAATCCTCCCAGAACAGTTTTGCCCATGTCTTTTGGTGAAGATGTGTATATATTTCTTTTGAATATATATGTTGGGATGGGATTCCTAGGTCACACCTTAGGCATATGCTCAGTCTAAGTACACAGAGCTTTCCCGGTGGTTACATAAAAGTTCAGCCATGCTAGAAACGGATGAGTGGACTAGTTGTTCTCTGTCTTTGCCAACGTTTGGTCCTTTTTTCCTTCTATTCTAATAGTTGCCTACTGGGATTGATTTGTATTTCCTTGAAGACTAACAAAGTAACTTTTCAGATATTTATTGGCATTTGGATATTCTCCCTGGAAAATACAATTATCAATTTTTCTATTTGCTAGTCTGCCCTTTTCTGATTGACTTTCAGACATTATTTTTATACTCTGGATACAAATATTGTTGTGCATATGGACTGATAGTATTTTATTCCACTCTGAGACTTGCCTTTTTACTCTCTTAATATCTTTTGATACAAATAATTTTTCCTTAATAGATTCTAATTTAACTTTTGTCTTTATTTAGGGTTAATAGTTTCAGGAAACTTTTAAGAAATTATTACTTTTCCAAAATAAAAATGTTCTCTTATGTTTTCTTTAATTTTCAAAAATATTAATTTAATACTTATAATCCATCTAGTATTACCTTTGTATGTGGCATGAGGATTTACAAAGGGTTAGGATTAAATATTCATTTTTCTCATTTTGCCAATAGATAAAAGCGCCCTTTGCACTGACTCGTTTGTCATAAAATCAGATAACTATATGTGTGTAGGTCTGTTTCTGGACACTATTTGTTAATTTGGTCTTATTGCCTAACCTTGTACATACACCCCACTATCCAGTTTACCATGACATCATTCTTGTAACTGTTTATTTTGTTGGCACCTGCTTCTATGAACATACTTGCATAAATATAGACCAAGAATGATATATCTGTATAGAATATTTTGGGTCAAAGTTAGCAGTGTTCATATAATTGTGATGACTATTATAATCATTCTCAGATTTGTGATGTCAAACAGCAACAAGTGTATGAAATCCATAGTGACTACCATCCACTAGCAGAAGACTGAGAATAAAAGGGAATTGAAAGCTAATTCACAACAGTATATTAAATAATATTGTGTTTGCATCTGGGACAAATAAACAAAATAAATAGAAACAAAGTGACAGAGAGAGAATAGGTGTGTTTGAAGTGAGAAGCATGTTTAAAGCACAATTAAACTTTCAAACTCTAGGAAGATTGTGGAGTTTTGCAGCTGTAAAGGCTTTATGACATGTATTCTCATACGATCATTCTAAAGTAATACATGCAGAGTCTATTTCATTAAAGATAATTTGCTACTTAAGAATAATAAAAATGAGGAGCTGTTGGTCAAAAGTTATAAACTTTCAGTTATAAGACGAATGAGTTTTGGGGATCTAATGGTGATTATAGTTAATAATACTGTGTTAAATGCTCAAAAGTTAAGAGAGTAGATCTTAAGTGTTCTCACCACACAAAAAGAAATGGTAATTATGCAATGAAGATGTTAGCTCACACTAAGGTGGTAATCATTTTGCAATGTATAAGTGTATCAGATCAACATGTTGCAAACCTGAATCTTACACAATATTATATGTCAATTATATCTCAATAAAGTTGGAAAAAAGAATAATAAAAAAGAATAACATACATCTTTATTGGCAATTGAGTTTCCACTGTGTTGAAACACAGACAGCATTACAGATCTCTGCAGGCCAAGTCTAAGGATAAAGAGTGGTTCAGTCCTTAAAATAAAACCAGGTATGAGAAGAAAAAAAAAAAGAACAATAATGACAAATAATAACACATGTGCTCTGAGGAACCATTTAGGGTACCTGATATCTTTGAAAGAATATGGTTATAAAATAATCAGTAGAACTTAATCTCGGCTTACTGAGGCTAATGTGAGAATTAGAGAAAAAATTAGAAGTTAAATGGACAGATCATTCTCTTTTTCTTTTAACCAAAAGCTATTGGTTATCTAGCCATAATGCTTCACTTCAAAGTATCATTTTCATCTGTAGTACATACAAATGCATAGATTGCTAAATAGAATGCTACAGGAAGATGTAATACAGTGACAAAACTGCCAAAAGTAGGGCAAAGCATTGAAATTAATATCTGGTCATATGCCGCGGTTCATCTCATTTCTCACCCAACCTCATGAAACAATATTGCAGTTTTCACTTCACTTCTATCCATTCCCATTGTTTCTTTTTTTTTTTTCTTAACATTTTTATTGGAGTATAATTGCTTTACAATGGTGTGTTAGTTTCTGCTTTATAACAAAGTGAATGAGTTATACATATACATATATCCCCATATCTCTTCCCTCTTGCGTCTCCCTCCCTCCCACCCTCCCTATCCCACCCTTCCAGCTGGTCACAAAGCACTGAGCTGATCTCCCTGTTCTATGCGAGTGCTTCCCACTAGCTATCTATTTTACATTTGGTAGTGTATATATGTCCATATATACACTACCACTCTCTCACTTTGTCCCATCTTCCCCTTCCCCCTCCCCGTGTCCTCAGGTCCATTCTCTAGTAGGTCTGTGTCTTTATTCCCATCTTGCCCCTAGGTTCTTCATGAACTTTTTTTTTTTTTTTTTTTAGATTCCATATACATGTGTTAGCATATGGTATTTGTTTTTCTCTTTCTGACTTACTTCACTCTGTATGACAGACTCTAGGTCCATCCACCTCACTACAAAGAACTCAATTTCGTTTCTTTTTATGGCTGAGTAACATTCCATTGTATATATGTGCCACATCTTCTTTATCCATTCATCGGTTGATGGACACTTAGGTTGCTTCCATGTCCTGGCTATTGTAAATAGAGCTGCAATGAACATTGTGGTACATGACTCTTTTTGAATTATGGTTTTCTCAGGGTATATGCCCAGTAGTGGATCATATGGTAGTTCTATTTTTAGTTTTTGAAGGAACCTCCATACTGTTCTCTATAGTGGCTGTATCAATTTACATTCCCACCAACAGTGCAAGAGGGTTCCCTTTTCTCCACAGCCTCTCCAGTATTTATTGTTTCTAGATTTTTTGATGATGGCCATTCTGACCGGTGTGAGATGATATCGCATGGTAGTTTTGATTTGCATTTCTCTAATGATTAATGATGTTGAGCATTCTTTCCTGTGTTTGTTGGCAATCTGTATATCTTCTTTGGAGAAATGTCTATTTAGGTCTTCTGCCCATTTTTGGATTGGGTTGTTTGTTTTTTTTTGATATTGAGCTGTATGAGCTGCTTGTAAATTTTGGAGATTAATCCTTTGTCAGTTGCTTCATTTGCAAATATTTTCTCCCATTCTGAGGTTGTCTTTTCATCTTGCTTATGGTTTCCTTTGCTGTGCAAAAGCTTTTAAGTTTCATTAGGTCCCATTTGTTTATTTTTGTTTTTATTTCCATTTCTCTAGGAGGTGGGTCAAAAAGGATCTTGCTGTGATTTATGTCATAGAGTGTTCTGCCTATGTTTTCCTCTAAGAGTTTGATAGTGTCTGGCCTTACATTTAGGTCTTTAATCCATTTTGAGTTTATTTTTGTGTATGGCATTAGGGAGTGTTCCAATTTCATTCTTTTACATGTAGCTGTCCAGTTTTCCCAGCACCACTTATTGAAAAGGCTGTCTTTTCTCCATTGTATATCAAAATTGTTTCTTGATCTCATCGCTTTCTCAGTTCTTTCACATACCTCTAAGTCTTGCCTTTGCTAAGTCATTCAACAGCCTTCTAACTTCACGCCACCATAAAGGCACAAAGAAAACAGCAGGAGACCTATAGTTTACTACATAACAGCTGCCCTTTGAGTTATGCAGTTACCTAATCTGTTCTCACCTGTTTTGTTTTTGTGAAAGTCTATTAGATGGAACCTCTCCTCAAACCCACCCTCCCTCCTATGCAACTCCTACTTTTTCTTCAGATAACAACTCAAACTTCTTTTTTCTTAGAGGAATCTTTTTGTAGTCCCTCTGCCTGAGGAACGTGTCTGTGTATGTGTGTGTCTAGTATGAGACAGAGATATCTCATACTACCATATAAGTATACATGAATGTAGTAGGTATGCAATATGATACACAGCCACACCTTGGAGATATTGTGGTTTTGTTTCCAGACCACCACAATAAATATCACAATAAAATGAGTCACATGTATTTTTTGGTTTCCCAGCACATATAAAAGTTATGCTTATACTGTGCTGTACCCATTAAGTGTACAATAACATTATGCCTAAGAAAACAGTGTCCATACCTTAATTTTAAAATACTTTATTGCCAAAAAAATGTTAACCATTATCAAAGCCTCCAGCAAGTCATAATCATTTTGCTGGTGGAGGGTCTTGCCTCAGTGTTGAGGGCTGCTGGCTGATCAGGGTAGTGGTTGCTTAAGGGTGGGGTGACTGTGGAAATTTCTTAAAATAAGACAACAATGAAGTCTGCTGCATTGATTGACTCTTCCTTTCACAAACAATTTATCTGTAACATGCGATGCTCTTTGATAGCATTTTACCTACAAACTTCTTTCAAAATTGGAGTCAATCCTCTCAAACACTGCCACTGTTTTATCAATTAAGTTTAAGTAATATCCTAAATCCTTTGTTGTCATTTCGATAATCTTCATAGCATCTCTACCAGGAATAGATTTAATCTCAAGAAACCACTTTCTTTGCTCATCCATAAGAGGCAACTCCTTATCCATTAAAGTTTTGTCATGAGATTGCAGCAATTCAGTCCCATCTTCAGACTCCACTTCTAATTCTAGTTGTCTTTCTGCTTCTACCACATCTCCCCATACTTCCTTCACTGAAGTCTTGAGCCCGTCCAAGTCATCCATGAGGGTTGGCATCAACTTCTTCCAAACTCCTGTTCATGTTGATATTTTGACCTCTTCCCATGAATCATGAATGTTCTTAATGGTATCTAGAATGGTGAATCCTTTCTAGAAGGTTTTCAATGGCTTTTGCCCAGTTCCATCAGAGGAATTACTATCTATGGCAGCTATGGCCTTAAAAATATATTTCTTAAATACTGTAAGTCCCCTGCATACGAATATTCAAGTTGGGAACTTTCAAAGATGCAAAAGTGCGTTCGCATGTCCAATCACATAAGTTAGTTCACGTGTCTGGCGAACATTGTCACGTGCGTGCATCCTCTACAAGTGGTTGTGCTTTTGTGTACTTTACTGTGCAGGACTGTATAGAGTACAGTAGTACAGTATCTTTATTTCAATCCCAGGATGTCCGGAAGCAAGTGTAAAGGCAGCGGTGATGTAACTGGTACTGCTAAGAAGTGCCAGATGTTGTACTGTACTACTGTATTTTTCAAGGTACTGTACCGTAATATTAAAAATGTTTTATTTTTTGTGTTTGTTTTTATATATTATTTGTGTGAAAAGTATTATAAGCCTATTACAGTACAGTACTATATAGCCGATTGTGTTAGTTGGGTACCTAGGCTAACTTTGTTGGACTTACGAACAAATTGGACTTACGAACGCACTCTCGGAACAGAACTCTTTCTATGTAGGGGACTTACTGTAATAGGACTTGAAAGTCAAAATTACTCCTTGATCCGTGGACTGCAGAATGGATGCTGTGTTAACAGGCATGAAAACAACATTAATCTCATTGTCCATCTCCATCAGATGATGGGTGACCAGATGCATTGTCAATGAGCAGTAATATTACGAGAGGAATCTTTTTTTTTTTTTTCTGAGCAGTAAGTCTCAATAGTGGGCTGAAAGTATTCAGTAAACCATGTTGTAAACAAATGTGCTGTCATGCAGGCTTTGTTGTTCCATTTATAGAGGACAGGCAAAGTAGATTTAGATGATTCTCAAGGGCCCTACAATTTTCAGAATGGTAAAGGAACACTGGCCTCAACTTAAAGTCACCAGCTGCATTAACCCCTAACAAGAGAGTCAGCCAGTCCTTTGAGCTTTGAAGCCAGGCATTGACTTCTCTTCTCTAGCTATGAAAGTCCTAGATGGCATCTTCTTCCAACAGAAGGCTGTTTGTCTACACTGAAAATCTGTTGTTCAGTTAATTATCTTCATTAATTATCTTAGCTAGATCTTCTGGATAACTTGTTGCAGTTTCTACAACAGCATTTGCTGCTGCACCTTGCACTTTTATGTTATGGAGACAGATGGCTTCTTTCCAAACCTCATGAACCATCCTCTGCTAGCTTCAGACTTTTCTCCTGCAGCTTCCTCCCTTCTGTCAGCCTTCATAGAATTGAAGAGAGTTAGGTCCTTTCTCTGGATTAGGCTTTGGTTTAAGGGAATGTCGTGGCTGGTTTGATTTTCTATCCAGACCACTAAAACTTTCTCCATATCAGCAACAAGGCTGTTTTGATTTCTTATCAATCATGTGTTCACTGGAGCAGCACTTTTAATTTCCTTCGAGGGCTTCTCCTTTGCATTCACAGCTTGGCTAACTGTTTGGTACAAGAAGCCTAGCTTTCAGCCTATCTTGGCTTTCAACATTCCTTTCTCACTAAGCTTAATCATTTCTAGCTTTTTATTTAAAGTGAGAGACGTGGGACTCTTTTAATCATTTGAACACTTAGAGACCATTGTAGGGTTATTAATTGGCCTAATTATAATATTGTTGAATCTCAGGGAATAGGGAGGACCAAGGAGAGCGAGAAAGATAGGGGAACAGCCAGTAAGTGGAGCAGTCAGAATACATACATTTATTAAGTTTGCTTTTATGGGTGTAGCTCATGGTGCCCACCCCCCCAAACAATTACATTAGTAACATCAAGGATCACTAATCACAGATACCATAACTAAAATAATAATAATGAAAAGGTTTGAGATATTGCAAGAATTACCAAAATGTGACAAAGGGACATGACATGAGCAAATGTATTGGAAAAATGGCACCAGTAGACTTGCTCGTCACAGAGTTGCCACAAATCTTTAATTTGTAAAAACACAGTATCTGTAAAGCACAATAAAATGAGGTATGCCTGTATGTGTATGTATATCGTATACTACACACAACACACACATTTACACGTATATGTGTACATATATTTATTACAAATAAGCATTTTGATGTTGTAGTTAGTAGACAATATTTAGTGCATATGTTAGTAAATCAAATCAATGGCAATTGTCTAACCTAGACGCTTGGTTTATAATGAAGAATCTGTAAAGATCATTCATAGCGGAAGTTAGAACCAATGTCACAATTCACCAAATATATTGAGCACTTAAAATTAAATAATATTTATTAAGGATACATTCCAGAAAGACAGTATCTTACTGAATTGATGATAGTTTTATAAAAGTTGCAGTGGGTTACAAATCAGCAGACCTGACTTTTAGGCCCATCATCTCTGTGTGAATTTAGGCAAGTCTTAAAAGTTCTCTGAGTCATAGCAAACCAAGACAATAAGTGCTGTTTACCTGTTTTACAGGGTACTTGTGACTGTCAAATTAGAAAATGTAACTAAAATGATGTACAGAATTTCACTTTATATGAAACATGAATTATTTTATCTCTATTAATAACACACTTGAATTTTATGTTAATATCTAAAAATTGGAAAATATCTTCAAGCAGTTTAGATGCAGTGAACACTACCAATATTTGGCTTAAAAACTAGAAAAGCCATATTTGTCCTATTTAGCTATACTCTAAAAATATGTTTAATATTCAACATTTCTAACACCCGTTATATTATACTACATCTGACATATTTACACAAATGAAGTAGATATAGTCAGTATTTTCTCTGCCACATTATATATATTAAATTTTATATAATTTATATGGTTATGTAATAAGTAATTTGATTTATTATTTTATAGTCCTATACATAATTTCTTGCTTGAGCAGTTTAAGATACTCCTTTCCACTTAGCTGGAAGACATAAAATATTTGACATTAGATAACAAAGTGAGAGTTCCTACATTGAGC
The DNA here is from genome assembly GCF_009873245.2 of Balaenoptera musculus. Lineage (NCBI taxonomy): Eukaryota > Metazoa > Chordata > Mammalia > Artiodactyla > Balaenopteridae > Balaenoptera > Balaenoptera musculus. The sequence goes on from NC_045790.1 coordinate 3,617,896, forward strand.
ATAAAAGGCCGGGTTCTCAAGAGTAGTGGTGCATGAAGGCATTATTAAACAAATACAAATTATCCAGATGTCTTCAACTAAATTCATAAAAATATCAGTTAAGTAAATAGACATTTGTAGAAAAATAAATATCCCATGTGTGCTGGATATGTTGATTAATACTTTACATCAATTTCCAACCTCTTCTACTTCCCCTCCTATAAAACTAAAAATGGGAAACTCAAAATTTCATGCTCTAGATGCCTTTACAGCAAGAGTTCTAGAATGCAGGTTAGGCTCAATAGATGAACTCTTAGGAGTTTGGGAACCCGATTCTTCCTGCTGTACTTTTGTCTATCAAGCGATGTTACGAAGCACTTGCCACTGCTAGAACCGCTGTGTCTTTGCTTTCCATCCTCAGTCACTGCCCACAGGAGCTGCGGCTATAGACACGGTGGGGCGGCAGCATCGCTGACCCGCTACATCTAACCTGTTACATCTGAAAGCGTATCAAAATAGTAATAACTGTCAGTATTTTCCTACATCTGTTTACATTTCAAAAATGGGACATATTTTCTAAACATTCTCACTGTTCACAATGCATGAAAAATAAATCATTGTATAGAGAATTTTTTAACACTTGTGATTTTAAGAAATACATTTATTTTCATTATTTCACTTGTTTCATAGAAAGGCAAAAGGCATATTCAACAATTGCAGCATGTGAGGGTAGGGGAAGCTAGTGAAGCAGTCTTGTTCAGGCTTCAGAGGCGGCACTAGGCCGCCTCTGAAGCTAGAATTCTAGAATACTAGACTACTAGGAATTTTAAGTATTCTATAAATGATCACATATTATAATGATTTTTAAGTTTTATCATATTTGTTAATCTATTAAATGAAATCGAAAGCATTTAAGAGCTGACATTGAATATAGCTTGCTGTAATGCTAATTATAAATATCAAAATATAATTATTTTATTGGCTCGAATGTGGCAAACATAATTATTTTATTGGCTTGGAAGTAATTGATGCTATAGTATTAGCAGAAAATTTTTATAATATTATTTTTATTAAAAAGCAATTATGAAAATTACTTTGGGATTCATATTCATCACAACAAATTTCTTCTGAAACATTAACAATTAGACCTAACTATATAAAACCTTGCTTTGTAAATTAAGTAAGGGTTAAAATATCTGTATGCTTTTTGTCTCACAGCTTTATCCAGGCTTCCTGAAATGTACTTGAGATCGTGTGAGATTAATTCTATAATAGGTATTCATAAATTACAGAACATTTAAAATTCAAAACTATTGTTATTACAGGCTTAATTTCCTTACAGTTTGATGATTGTAAGTATCATAATGTTGTATCAGCATTTTGCAGACATTTTTTCTCCTTTCCAATGAGGCACATGCCAATTTTTATGCTCTCTGAATAACCAGATAGGAAAATATACAAAGACACAGTCGCTACTTGGCTGAATGGTAATACAGCCGTAAGCTTCCCTTAGAACAAAAGGACAATGGAAATGACCCAAGGGTACATCACATGGTCAAGACATTCAGTGTCTAAAAACTTGTAAGTTAGACTCTGTGAGTGACTTCTGGAAATATTATAGTTGATGGGCGTGCTCCTGACTTTAGAGCTTGTGAGAATGAAGAGAAAAAAGAGGTTTTATGAGGTTACGACTAAAAGTGAAAAGGCTACGTTAGCTTAAAATATACATAGAGAGAGAGGTGCACCCATTAGTATTTACCCTCAAGATAGCATGGGATAAACAATGACAGTACACAGGTTTCAGAAAGCTAATTCATCAGGAAAAATCCCAGATGGTCAATTGTCAAGAATTTCACTTAATGGGCAGCTTTCCCACCAAGGGCTGTTGACAGCCACTGTCCCTCATCTACCGCTTCAATTAAAAATAAAATCTTGGGGAGGGAAAATACTGCAGTTTCTTATTAAAGTTAACATAGTTGTTGAGCATATTTTTATGCTTATGATGCAATTTGGGAACTTTGAAAGATAACAATATTTCTCTTTTATTGTTCCCTACTCAAAATTTCAGCCCCCAAAAGTAAGATGTTTTATCTCCTTAATTTCCTTAAGAGCTTTGAATTGCTTGTGCAGTCAAAAAACACAGGTTTTAAGTGATGGACTTCTTGGCAACCTTTTTATTTCATCTCCAGTGATGGAAACAGATGCTGATTGAAAATTTTGAGTCTGAAATAGACGTATGGGAAAGAAATCCATGTTAGTTACAAATCATAGTGTTCTCTCCCATTTTATGACTGGAGATTAGAGGCCTGTTCCTGTCATTCCTGTTGGCTCCTAGTTTTTGGCTTTTGTTCTGAGAAATCACTGTTTTCACTATATCATGAGAGTGTGGACCCTAAGAAAACCTCAAGAACTGTTCTTGCCAGGCATGAAACAGACAACACTCTCCAAGTTATTAAACTTGAAATTAAAATGCACATATATGAAGAAATATCATTTGTTATATATTTAAGTCAATTAAATACAGTCCTGAAAATTTCACCTGAGCTTGCATGTCGCACAGACCTGGAAGAAGAATTAATGGTCATGTTTCCCCCAGAGATCAGAGTAGCTGGACCACACGCTGACCTGAGGCTTTGCAGTCAAATTCAAGCTGTGATTAAGCCATAACCTGCCTGGAAATAGTGGTTTTTCTTTGGGGACATCAAGTGGTTCTGGCAGAGCTATTAAGTAAATCTCTCTTTCCTATTATCTAGAGAGACTATGTAGAGTCTAACAGGAAACGCAGAGGAATGTGGCTGGAAAAAGATACATCACCACCTCACCGTGGATGTCTGCTCATTCACACCTTTTACTCTCAGGTGGACCCAATGCTAACAAGCGGTCACATTACCCCATCTCTTTGCTCCATTCTCTATTTTGTATGTTGATTTCACATAGATTTCATCTACTCAAACCTTCTTCCTCTACTGGTAACAGATGCCCTCACTTCCTAGTTTCTGAGAAAATTGAAGCAGTCAGGGGAGATAATTCACAAGCTTTTACCACCCCGTCTATTTACCGCCCCACACCCATGTACTTTTACCTTCTCTTAGACTTTTTACAGAGGGATTGCCTATGTTCCCAGGAAAGGCAGATATGGTCACTCCTGAAACAGCTTCCGTGTCTTCCTACTTACCCACAGAACTTCTTTCTAAAATTCCCCTTGCCCTTCCTTCACCTTCAATTTTTCTCATGTTAGAAGAAATAAAACAATATTTTTCTCCTAAAACAAAAAACATCAAGGAAACTTCTCTTGACCTCACTTTCCCCTCCAGTTCTGACACCTGGTTCTTCACTGAACATTCCTCACACGTGTCCATCTTTATACTCACAGCTCCTTCCTGGGAAGGCTCTTTCCCCAGATATCCACCTGGTTCCCTATCCAGCTCACGTCCTTAGTGAGGACTTCTCCAAATGTTCTATTTCAAATTGCAATCCTAACATATCCTGTGACTCTTTATTTTTTATTATTATTGAAATTTTTAAATTTTTCTCCATGGGATTTCTCACCATTTAAAATGACATAGGTAGGTAGATAGGTAGATGCTTATTTAATTAATTGCCTATCTCTGTCCTCCAGAATGTTATTTCCATGAGGGCATGGATTTTTGTCTGTTTAATTTTTTTCCTGCTATATCAACTGTACTTAAAACAGCACTTGGGACATAGTTGGACTTTAATAAAACTTGGTTAAATAATTAAATGAGTAAATGGATGTGGGAATAAAACCGTTCTCAAATATTGGTGCCAAATATTAAGGTTTCAACTTTTAGAAAGAGACAGATAAACTGCATCTTGAGTCTTCCAAAGTCAAACTCGTTTTAAAATATGAGTACTCCACAGGTATGTCTCATGCTACATATTAATCAAATCTGCGTAGAATACAAGTAGTAGAAACATCTACAATAAAAGGTTAAAAACATCAACTTTGTAATTAGGAAAAAATGGATTCAGAGCCAGGCACTGAATAGTTTTGTTTTTGCTTTTTGTTGGGGAAATTGTTTAGTCTATCTAAACTTCCATTTCCTTTTCTCAGAACTGAGGATTAAAATAGAAATCTCCTTTGAAATGAGGATAAAATGAGATGATGTATGTAAAGCCCTTAATATATACTAAGCTCCCAATAAGAATACAGTATTAAACAATTCTGAATTTAGGCTTACTTTAAACAGTTACATTAATTTATTACTTTTTTTGTGAATTTCCTTATTTAAAACATTTTGGTGAATACTAGTTGCAGTGTTCTGGGGGCTGGTCAGAATACCACTCTGTGGATTTTATAATGTGAATCACACTTGTGCACATTTTCATGAGTGTATATATAATTTTATATACTAGATATTTAGACCCATATCAGCTATTTTTTTACAACTTTATTCTTATTTATTGCTTTATGTACATAGACTATTAACGTACTTGTTCAGATATAAATATATAGAAATCCCAATGCCTTTTTCAATTTCACTTTATAAACTGGTTATAAAAAACATGCACATTATAATACACAAGGGAAAGTCTGATTTCTTCGACCTCTAAAATAATGTTCTATAAACCACAACTGTAATATGTGATGGTAAAAATGAATTCATATTCCATTCTGTTCATACGTTTATACGGTCTGCAACTCTTTTCTTTCTTTTTTTTTTTTTAATGCTTTAAGCTAGTATGAATAAGTGAACAGCTTCCTGTGGAAAAATATATTCTCCTAATTAAAAATTTTATTTTCAAATAAAAATCTTTTACATTTTAAATTAATAAACTTATGTTACAGAAACATCTTTCAGATTTAAATATAAGTATCCAGTACTTGTAACCTGCAAAGTCAAGGGAGTTACTCTGAGTCATTTTTCTTACTATACATCTTTTTGGTATGGGAAATCACCCCTTTTCATTACAAAAGTCCCTGGTGCATACTATATTCTAACTCTTATAAAGTTGTATCAGCATATGTGAGCTCCAAAATAATAAGTTCATGAAATTCTGCACCATGAAAAGCAAGTTTGCAGAAAAGTACCATTAGAGATGCCAGCTCCACTTAACCCATTTCATAGGCTTCTGTCACTGGACATCCTTGAAGGTCTTTTCAAAATAGTACTCCATGTGGTGTGTCATTATTTGAGGTGCACGGACTTTGACAGCAGTATTTTTCTGAGAGGTCCCAGGAGCGTGGGTACAAGGCCTCTGCAGCTCACTTGTGTCCGTCCTCCACCTCCTGCTGCTGGACGTTATCTCTAGTGCTTCGTTACTTTATCTCCTCACCACCAGCCGCTCCTCTTTATCACCTTCATATTTCTGTCCTTGGCAAAATGAGATGATGGGAAAAATACCCGCATGTGATGCTTCATGCCTCTTGTCTCAGAGGCAGATAAAAGTGGGAAGACATAATAAAATGATACCCTTTTAGTGGTACCGACAGACGCTTATCTAGTGTTTTTGCCAGCCAGGACCATGCGTAGTGGGATGTTAGTTTCTTATTGATCATTATAGTCAATATTGACTGACATATAATGAATTTTCTAGTTCTCTCTTGAGATTTATCAAGACAATGGGAAAGAAAAGATATTGGTGAGAAAAGGATAAAAGAAGAGGATAAAACACGGAAAAACATGAAATGTTAGAACTCTAGCGTTAGTGTGATATTATGCCTACTCCTACGTGGTTCTGTGGAAATTAGTCATTTTAAATGAGTTCAATCTCTCATAAAACTATCTTGAATTGTAAGAATAGGATTTCTGCCATAGTGTACTTCTCAGTGCAAAATATTATCACTGATAGTTATTATATACAAAGTGTATGCACTTCTTTTTCTCTGGAAATTCGGATAACAGCCTCCCTCCTTTATATGAGGAACTGCTTTTTTCTTGCCCTAACCAAGTGATCCTGTTTCGGTTTGCCAACCAGCCCCCGACTTCAGAAGTGGTCATCTAACCAAACTTGGAGTAATTCTAACACTCCACTCACATCATAGTGATTGGTCCAGAGATGATGAGATGAGACATTAAAGTCTTTCCTGGACATTTTCCTGGTTAGATTTATAGACAAGACTCTTATCTGGCTTAGAAGTTGTAAAGAGGCAAGCCTGCCTTTAGGAGAGCTAGGCTTCATGAATGAAGGCAACATTCAGGAAGAGGCAGGGATGAAAAAAGAAGGAAGAGATATTTACAATGTCTAGGCACATGGGTTTCAACCATCCCTAAAGTTAAATTCCCCCATGATTTCTCATAAAATATTCAGGTGAACAATGGATTCGTTTGTTTTTTTTTAAACATAAGATTAGGATTAATTTGGATTTTGTAGTGGGAAACCAAGAGTTCTGACTAATACAAAGTTTTATTATCTTCCTTTCTTTTGATACAGTAGTTTCAAAACAAAAGAATGTTATAAATTGATCATGTATAACTGGGGTTGGTTTAGCTCTGTAGGATTTAATATGCTCATGTGAAAAGTAGAATTCTAATCTGATGAAATTTTTTATAGAACATTATATGGAATAAAGTTAATTTGCATAAAATAACCTTTTGAAACTTAAATGGAAATTTTAATACTTCTCAATTCAACTTTACAACAACAAAAAAGAGTGTTTCGGTAATTTGATCTGAAGAAGCAAATTATCAAACAAATATACAGTTTCTAATTCCCTGGAATTATAAATTATTTCATGTAAACCATAACTAAAATATCTCTAAGCATGATTAATAAGATTCATGTTAATATATAACTGAATACAAGTCAATTTCTAAACGCAAACATAATAATCAAATTAATTTCTAAAGTTTTGCTGAAAGTGATATTTTAGGACAAGTTTATTTTAACAATCTGATTACTTATACAGGTCTAGACTAAAAAATAAATTCTAGCTCTCATTGTCTAAGGCTTGAAATATCAAAAAGCACTTATTTTTATCTTAGTAGTAATTGCTGGCTTGAGAATACGGTTTCTTGTAACAGACACTTGTTAAAATGTATAAGGATGTCAATATGACCAGGCATAGAATTCTACATCCGAAAAAAATTTCCTTCAAAAATAAAGGCAAAATTTATTACCTATCTGTCTCCCCATAAGTAAAAGAAAAACTAAGATAACTTATCTGCAGAAACCTTGCATTAATGTCCATGCTGACGGGTTGAAGGGGCCCCCTCTGGGAGAAAGGTCCCAGAAATAGCTCAGAAGGTTGAAAGGAAGTGGTAGCATGTATGAAGACATGTTCTAGAATATTCACAGCCACCAGCGTGGACACAACCCAAGTACCCAAAGACAAGAAACTGATAATCTCGTACATATCCATACCTCAAAATACAATACAGCAATAAAAACAAACAAACCAACACTTTGCACACCATTTGATGAATCTTGCTAACATAATGTTGAATAAAAGTCAGCCACACACAAAATACATCCTGTATAATTGTCTTCACAAATTTATGTAAATTATTTCGTTTTCAAAAGTCAAGTTTGAACCTAACCAGAAGTCAAAAAATTGGTTACTTATGGGTATATTATATTAGACAGAAGTTGGGAGATGTGCAAGAGAGAATTATGTGTCTCTGGAAATCCCCTGGGTTCTTTGGGGTTTTGTTTTTTGTTTTGGCCGCGCTACGTGGCATCTTAGTTCCCCGACCAGGGCCCAAACCCGCACCCCCTGCACTGGAAACACGGAGTCTTAACCACTGGACCGCCAGGGAAGTCCCCAATCCTCTTTCTTGCCTATGTCTTGTTTACACAGCTGTGTTCATTGTTATAACTCATCGAGTGTTTACTTAGGGTTTGTATGCTTTTTATGTAGAATATCCTTCCATAAAAAGATTTTCTTCCTCTTTTTAAAGAGACAGAATCTCCATTTTCTGGGCAGACTGAGTAATCTGTAACAGACCAGTGCCCAGGTGAGAATAACTAGACACACAAGTGAGAAGAACCACACACCCTGCAGGTGAGACAGCGGGAGGAGGCCTCAGGTAGGCGTGGAAGCGGCAGGAGAGAATGGAATTTTTTATAGAACATTATATGGAATAAAGTTAATTTGCATAAAATAACCTTTTGAAACTTAAATGGAAATTTTAATACTTCTCAATTCAACTTTACAACAACAAAAAAGAGTGTTTCGGTAATTTGATCTGAAGAAGCAAATTATCAAACAAATATACAGTTTCTAGTTCCCTGGAATTATAAATTATTTCATGTAAACCATAACTAAAATATCTCTAAGCATGATTAATAAGATTCATGTTAATATATAACTGAATACAAGTCAATTTCTAAACGCAAACATAATAATCGAATTAATTTCTAAAGTTTTGCTGAAAGTGATATTTTAGGACAAGTTTATTTTAACAATCTGATTACTTATACAGGTCTAGACTAAAAAATAAATTCTAGCTCTCATTGTCTAAGGCTTGAAATATCAAAAAGCACTTATTTTTATCTTAGTAGTAATTGCTGGTAACTGGGGTCCTGGCACCCACGTGTTTCCCTGAGGCTTTCACCCACTTGGGGTACATGCTGGGGGCAAAGGCAGGATTCAGGGAGGGCAGGGGCTGAAAGAGAAGCAGCAGAGCTTCTAGCTGGGGCGGGGGCGGGGGAGTTGAATTAAAACTGGAGACGTGAGAGGCCTCAATGCACAGCAAGATTTCCTTGGAGGACTCTTGCTGAAGTCTGGGAAGGGGCTCTGGCGCCTACAGTGATGGACGCTGGCTCTCAAGTGGAAACGAAGTTTGCCACCACGCAGCAGAGGCAGTGCGTGGAGACTCTGCGGAGTACATCCTGACATGATTATGTCCGGAGGAAATAACATATAACTACATGACATTTTGGACTGTGCGATGTCTCTGGAACCTTATGAGTTACCACAGGAAGGAAGATCTTCAGATGGAACAGGAAGCTATTCTAAGAACGGACGAGGTTGAATTCGCAATCAACGTATTTTAAATTAAAATGTCACCTGACTTTAGACTCCAAACATATCTGTAATGTAAATAATTAACTTATGTTAACAAGATTAAGTTTAATTTTTTGTCTGAGTCAACCAAAAAAGCAACTCGAGCTACTGAATGAAAGGTCACCAGGTAGAGATGATTGTCATCTCTTAGACCAAACAGCCAATCTCACAATGAATTTTTTCAAAATGATTAGTGAGTATGCAAAAGTTACATGCAGTTTTGTGCTGAAAGCAGCAGATATCAGAGAAAAAAAGGAGCAATCGAAAACGTTTCCTGGACTGCAGTCTCTCTGGAGTCCCCCTGTTTGAAGGTCCCTTAGATTCAGTGATGAATAAATACTTATAATAAATCTCATTCTCTTGAATGGTTTTATCTTCCCTGCACCAAATTTTTCCTAAGAAAAATATTCACAATTTCTATAGGAATTTATATCTTCTTTTAATTGCCAACCTCTATTTTTATCTTATAAATTTAAATGGCTCTTACTTCTTAAAGCAACTCTATTAACCATTTCTTTCTAGGATATACAACTTTTTTCCCCACATAAAATATTAGAGCAAGGTTTCTGTGAGAGTAATAACTATTTCAAAATTTTTATTCAGAAATTATACTAAATATTTTGTTCCCATTGATTTTGGGGAAAATGTGCAAAAGAGCTACTGTACACTACACTTAGTTCCTCCACTGTATCTTATATTTTGAAAAATTTAACAAGATTCATGACACCTAAAATTGTGTGTCATCTTGAAGAGATTTCAATTAATAAAGTCGACATTATATACTCCTGCCAAGTTTTCTTGTTCATAATCTTAGATATGGTCATATGGCTCAATGTTCCATATAAATCAAATCTGTATATTTCATTGGTCTATATTTTCCATTTTTATCTCTTCTTACTTTCAAAAATAATTTTAGAGAAGTTTTAGATTTCCAAAAAATTGCAAAGATAAAGTGCAGCCAGTTTCCCCATTTTATATTTATACGATACATCAACTATAATGATATTGATATTGTTATATCAATCAATATTGATGATCACTAACTAAAGTCCATAATTTATTCAGATTTCCTCAGTTTTTACTTAAAATCTTTTTTCTGTTCCAGGATCCCACATTACATTTAGACTTCATTTCTCCTTAGACTTCTCTTGGCTGTGACAGTTTCTGACACTTTCCTTGTGTTAGATGACCTTGACAGTTTTGCTGAGTACTGGTCAGGTATTTTATAGAATTCCCCTCAAGCAGGATATGTCTAACTTTCTTCTTACACCTAGACTGGGGTTTTGTTTTGGGGAGAAGACCACAGAGGTAAAGTGCCATAATTGTCACGTGATACCAAGAGTATGTACGATCAACTTGCCTTATCTTATCACTAAGATGTTAACCTTGATCACCTGATTGAGGTAGGGTTGGTCAGATCTATTCACTAGTAAATTCCTCCCCCTGTCCCCTTCTCCATACTGTACTCTTTGGAAGGAACTTGCTACGTGCAGCCAACACTTAAGGGGTGGAGAGTTTACCTATGTTCCACCTCCTGGAAAACAGACTATCTGCATACATTATTGGGAATTTTTCTGCATGGAAAATTTGTCTCTTCTTCCTTATATATTTATTCAATCATTTACTTATATCAGTATGAGCTCACGGATATTTATTTTAGATTATAATCCAGTGATACATTATTTATAATTTTGCTTAAATATTTCCAGCTTTGAACATCAGGTGATCTTTCGATTGGCTTCTGTGTCCCTGACAAACTCCCATCATTTTTTTTTTAGCATTTTCTTTCTTTCTTGCACTAAAAGATATTCCAGGCTCATCTTGTATATTTCCTGCCTAGTCCTAGAATCATCCATCTCTCTAAAAGACCTGTTTTCTTTTACTAGATAATAATATTAGACGCCAAGATCTGAGTGGTAAGTGTAGCCTTCACCACTGGAGTGACGTTGCTTTTAGACCCTCTCAGCTGACAGAGAAAGGACATGTATGCAAGTATACTAACTCGTGAAAATACAGATATCTATAATTATAGCTGTATGCAATCATCTGTATCTGTACTAAGTTCATACGAGTTCATACCAACATCTCCCACTCCAGTCTGTTTGCACCAGGGGCATGTCAGAGCTCCTCTTTTTTTTTTTTTTTTTTTTTTTTTTTTTTTTAGAGCTCCTCTTTTTGCTTATCTGTAACTTCCTCTCCAACACTGGGAGACCTGGATCCCGCCACCCACTGAACATGGATGACATTGTTAGACTGTGTTGTCACATTCTGCATTCCAAACTGTCATCCTTGAGCTCCTAAATGATTTTTTAAATTGCATATATTAAGATTCACTCTTTGTGCTATAAAATGCTATGGGTTTGGACAAATGCATGTCTGGCATCCACTATTTCACCCCCCCCACACAAAACAATCCATGTGCCTTACCTATTAAAGCTGTAGTTCCCTCTCCCCAAAACTTTGACAGCTGCTGATTTTTTTTTTTAACAGATTTACCTTTTCCAGAATATCATACAATCGGAGTCATACAGTGTGTAGCATTTTCAGACCAGTTTCTTTTACTTCCAATATGTATTTAAGGTTGATCCATGTCCTTTTGTGGCTTAACAGCAAGTTTCTTTTTATGGACAAATAGTATTTCGTTGAATGGATGTGTAGTAGTTTGTTTTTCATTTCACCTATTAAAGATATCTGGGTTCCTTCCAGTTTTTGCAATTATGAATAAAGCTGCTATAAACATTCACATGCAGGTTTTTGTGTGGATATGTTTTCAAATCAGTTGGGTAAATACTTAGAGGCATAGTTACTGAATTGTATAGTAAGACTATGTTTAGATTTGTAAGAAACTGCCAAACTATCTTCCAAAGTGGCTGTACCATTTTGCATTTCCACCAGCAATAAATGAGAGCTTCTTCTTGCTGTTTTACAATTCCTATTCTCTCACTAATGAGATTCAGTTTCTTAATTAAATCAGACATTTTATAATAAAGCAAAAGCACATTAATGTGAAAATCAGTGAAAAGTTTGAAACGAATACCTATTATTTAAAGTCAAGTTATAGAACACCCAGAGAAGTATTGATATAGAATAACAAAATATTCCACAAGGTTATTATAGAATAACCTTGTGGAATAACCTTTAAAGAAAAAAAATAAAGCTAAAGCCAGGGTAATATCAGCATATTACCCCTTTGAATACAAATAGATATTGGTAAAATGCTTACAAACTTATTGCTATTTAAGAAGTATGATTGGGCTTCCCTGGTGGCGCAGTGGTTGAGAATCTGCCTGCCAATGCAGGAGACACGGGTTCGGGCCCTGGTCTGGGAAGATCCCACATGCCACGGAGCAACTAAGCCCGTGAGCCACTATTACTGATAAATAAATAAAAAAAAAAAAAAAAAAAGAAGTATGATAACAACCTCATATTTCCATTTATATTTTGAATTTGAACAGTAAATATTTTTTATCAGGCTTTAGTAGACCCTGACAAAATTTCTATGTATTATAAGTAGGCCTATTAAAAATAAAAATAGAATAGCTACTTCATGTCTCCCATTTTCAGGTAAATGTTCTTTTATGAATTTGCACGCTTGTGGAGTTTTCCCTAAGATACAACTACTCACATAAATAATGTACTTTCTCCTGAATCTGAAATATCAGCTTTCTGTCTTTCATGTGAAGTCTTTTCTAAAGGTAAAGGTTTAATGATGAAATTTATGATAAACAAAGTCCCAGGCAAGCAAAATCTTTTGAACTCCAGCTTTACAGTCTCAGTTAAATTTTCTACTACAACCATCATAAGGGATCATTTAAAGATTTTTATTAAAAAAACAAAACAAAACAAAAAAAACCTTACCTGTTCTGCAAAATTGTAACTAGTTCTACTTTTTCTGAGTTACTTTTTGAAACTTTATTATGGCTTAATAATTCTCTAGACACTGCTGAGAGGTGTGTAACTGATGTTATGTTATAATGGTCTATAATATGCATTCTTTGTATCCACAAATGGATCTTCGTTCCTGTCTTTGATCGTTCTTTGGTGCTGACTTAGGGGAAACCAGGAGCCTAGTCACAGATGGGGCCTTTCTGTGATAGCCTTTCAAGAGCAGAGTGAAATGTAACTTTATTAAAAATGTTGAAATCGGACACACTGAAATCATTGTCCGGGAGTGAGGATTAGCCATATTATATGAAAAGAAAAAATTATAAAATATTCCCACATAAATGTGTAAAATTTTTTAAAATTATTATATTGTTAGTTAATATCAAGGTTCAAGTCCCTAAATAAGTAAAATATCGTCTTTAACTTTCAAAAACATGGACTGTGATGAGGTATGTCATGTGCCTGTGTGCAATGAAAACATGACACATAACACAGTGAGACACAATCATGATGATGGTAAATATATTTTTATAACTCAGGCTCCCCTCAGCTCTTGGTATCCATTACAGTAATTTACTGCTCAAAGGTGATTGCCCACCTGTCTTATGATAGCTGCTATTTGTTTTCTGCCCCTGTTGTTTTGCTTTCCCAGAAAGGCTTATAAAGGGAATCATTCTTATATTGCCTTCTGAATCTTGCTCACCTAAATTAGCATAAAGTATTCCACAATTATCTATGTTAACTGTAGCACTACTTTATTCCTTTGTGTTGACAAATAGCAGACCATTGCATAAACGTACGAGTTGGTTTATCCATCTACCCAGCGAAGGACATTGGGACTTTGAGTTTTGGGTGAACGTGAATAAAATTGCTCTAAGCATTTGTGAAAAGGTTTTCTGTGAATACGAATTTAAATTTTATTGGGATCAATACATCAGAGTGAGATTTTTGGATCATACGGCAATTGTATGCTTACTTTTATTTATTTTTTTTAAAGAAAATATTGTTTTATTGCCCTGTGTAAAGTTAACCAATCATATATAACATGGACTTTTGTTTAGCTTTTAAATGAGGTTTAATACATATACAGAAAAGAGAACTTAATCATGGACAGTGAATTTTGAAAAAAGTTCAAATTTTATAAATGAGCTATGATACCATTGTACATCTGATGGACATCTGGGTACTTTCTACTTTGGGGCTATAAGGCACAGAGCTTTTCTGAATATTCTTGTGCACTTGTATGAGTATCTCCACAGTTTGCCACTGGTCACAAGCCGGGGAGTGACGTTTCTGCGCTATAGGATCCACGTGTGTTCTTTGATAGCAGATATTTCCAAGAGCTTCTCAAAGTGGTTTTACTCTTATGTTCTCCCAGCAGAACAGTTGTGAGTTTCAGTTGCTTCAAGTCTTTACCAATTTGGTATTTTCTTTTTCACTTTTAGAATTTTGCTCCTTGTGTCCTGGTATCTCATTCTGCCCTCAACTGCATTTCTCTGAGTGTGTTTCCTTTTATAAGATGCTACAGATTCTTTGCTCAAATGGCTGTTCCATTTTAAATCCACACCAGCAATGGATGACTGTTCCCACTGTCTGCAGCCTCACCAGAACTTGGTGTCTGTCATTTTCTTTACATCCCATTGTGATGGTGTGTAATGGTATCTTACCTTGGTTTTTATTTGCATTTCCCTAGTTACCAGTGAGGTTGAATACCTTTTCATACGCTTCTCTGGTGAGGTGTCAAAAACCTTATGCCTATTTTTAGTGTGATATTTTACTAAAATTGAGGTTTGTAATTTCTATATTGATTCTTGATAAAAATTCTTTATCAGCTATATACTTTGCAAATATATTCTCCCAGTCTATCTTATTTTTTTACTTTCAACAATGTTTTTTATCATGAAAAACTTGTGATAAAGTTTTATCCTCTTTTTTCTTTTGTAGATCACATTTTTCCTATCAAGTGTAAGAAATTTTGCCCAACCTGAGGTTCCAAGAAGTCTTCTCTTATTTTTTTCTTCTGGAAGTTTTGTAGTTTTAGGTTTTCATTTAGGGTTATAATCCATTTTGAGGTAATTTTTCTATTTGATGCAAGAGATGGAGCATTTTTCATTTCTTTTTGCATATGGATTCAAATTTTTCCAGATTCATTAACAAGTTAAGAAAAACTCCTTTCCTTAAGATTACACTATAGAGAGAGAAGTCAATAAACATTAAATACAATAAATAACTGTTTTATGTGGTATATATGATTATAAGTCCTATGGCCAAAAGAAAACTACATACAGAGTAGCATAAAAATATAGAGAGTAGCAAAAAGGATTTCAGATTTGGATGAATTAATTAGATAGGTTTATAAATAATGGAATAGATATCTGACCTAGTTCATGAGAGATTTTTCACCTTCTATATTCCCTCTAGGTATCATAAAATGCAAGAGTAATACTATATTACTTCTGACAAAAAACTTTGACAGTACTAAGAAAAATAATTAAATAATGAAATGTGACTTATTACCTCATTATTAACATTGGGTGGAACCCAAGTAACAATTGTAGTTATGGATTTATAATCATAATGATAACTTATTGAAAGTTCCTTTATGATTCATTAATATGCTATAATATTCACAATCCAAATTCCTAAGGGCATATTTAGATTCTGAAATTCCTTAAAAATTGATTTCTTCTTTTTAAATTCCAAATACACTGAAGTTTTAATAAGTAAAATAGTGATAATAATGTAGACATATAAAAACCCACATACTAAACATTGCATCTTCTCTGGTTTTGGTATCAGAGTGATGGTGGCCTCATAGAATGAGTTTGGGAGTGTTCCTTCCCATGCAATTTTTTGAAATAGTTTCAGAAGGATAGTTGTTAACTCTTCTCTAAATGTTTGACAGAATTCGTCTGTGAAGCCAGCTGGACTTTTGTTTGTTGGGAGTTTTTTAATGACACTTTCAATTTCAGTTTTTGTGATTGGCCTGTTCATATTTTCTGTTTCTTCCTGGTTCAGTATTGGGAGATTGCACCTTTCCAAGAATTTGTCCATTTCTTCTAGGTTGTCCATTTTATTGGCATAGAGTTGCTTGTAACAGTCTCTTATGATCCTTAGTATTTCTGTGGTGTCAGTTGTAACTTCTCCTTTTTCATTTCTAATTTTATTGAATTGAGCCCTCTCCCTTATTTTCTTGATGAGTCTGGCTAAAGGTTTATCAATTTTGTTTATCTTTTCAAAGAACCAGCTTTTAGTTTCATTGATCTTTTCTACTGTTTACTTAGTCTCTACTTCATTTATTTCTACTCTGATCTTTGATTTCTTTCCTTCTGCTAATTTTGGGTTTTGTTTGTTCTTCTTTCTCTAGTTGCTTTAGGTGTAAGGTTAAGTTGTTTATTTGTGATTTTTCTTATTTCCTGATGTGAGATTATAAACTTACTTGCTATAAACTTCTCTCTTAGAATTGCTTTTGCTGCATCCCATAGGTTTTGGATTGATATGTTTTCATTTTCATTTGTCTCTAGGTATTTTTTTATTTCCTCTTTCTTCAGTGATCCATTGGTTGTTTAGTAGCATATTGTTTAGCCTCCATGTATTTTCACCTTTTATAGTTATTTTCCTTGTAGTTGACTTCCAATCTCACAGTATTGTTGTAGGAAAAGATGCTTGATATGATTTCAATTTTCTTAAATTTACCTAGGCTTGCTTTATAGCCCAGCATGTGATATATCCTGGAGAATGTTCCACGTGCACTTGAAAAGAATGTGTATTCTGCTGCTTTCAGATGGAATGCTCTGTAAATATCAATTAAGTCCATCTGGTCTAACGTGTCACTTAAGGTGTGTATTTCCTTACTGATTTTCTGTCTGCATGATCTGTCCATTGATGTAAGTGGGGTGTTAAAGTCCCTCACTATTATTGTGTTACAGTCAATTATTCCTTTTATGGCTCTTTGCATTTGCCTTATATATTGGGGTGCTCCTATGTTGGGTGTATATATATTTACAATTGCTATATCTTCTGCTTGGATTGATCCCTTGATCATTATGTAGTGTCCTTCTTTGTCTCTTGCAACAGTCTTTAATTTAAAGTCTATTTTGTCTGATGTGAGAATTGCTACTCCAGCTTTCTTTTGATTTCCATTTGCGTGGAATATCTTTTTCCATCCCCTCACTTTCCGTCTGTATGTGTCCCTAGGTCTGAAGTGGGTCTCTTGTACACAGCATATATATGGGTCTTGTTTTTGTATCCATTCAGCTAGTCTATGTCTTTTGGTTGGAGCATTTAATCCATTTACATTTAAGGTAATTACTGATATGTATGTTCTTATTGCCATTTTGTTAGTTGTTTTGGATTTGTTTTTGTAGGTCTTTTTTCTTCCTTCCATTTTGTTCTCTGTTCTTGTGATTTGATGATTATCTTTAGCATTGTGTTTGGATTCCTTTTTCTTTTTTGTGTGTATATCTATTGTACATTTTTGGTTTGTGGTTACCATCAGGTTTTGATATAGTATATATATACTATATATATACAAGATTGTTTTAAGTTGTTGGTCTCTTAATTTCAAATACATTTCAAATATCCTGCATTTGTGCTCTCCTCTTCTCATGATTGTTGGTTTTGATGTCATATTTGTGTGTGGATAATTTCCTACTTTAACTGTATATTTGCCTTTACTGATGATACCACAAAAAAGAAAATTACAGGCCAATATCACTGATGAACTTAGACACAAAAACCCTCAAAAAAATACTAGCAAACTGAATCCAACAATATAATAAAGGGATCATATAACATGATCAAGTGGGATTTATCCCAGGGATGCAAGGATATTTCAATATCCACAATCAAAAAGTGTGATATATCACATAAACAAATTGAAGAATAAAAACCATATGATCATTTCAAAAATTGCATAAAAACCTTTGACAAAATTCAACACCCATTTATCATAAAAACTCCCCAGAAAGGGCATAGAAGGAACATACCTCAATATAATAAAGGACCTATATGAAAAACCCACAGCTAACATCATACTCAAAAGTGAACAACTGAAAGCCTTTCCTCTAATCAGGAACAAGACAAGGATGTCCACTTTCACCACTTTTGTTCAACATAGTTTTGGAAGTCCTAGCCATGGCACTAAGAGAAGAAAAACAAATAAAAGGGACCCAAACTGTAAAAGAAGAAGTAAAACTGTCACTGTTTGTAGATGACATGATACCATACATAGAAAATCCTAAAGATGCTACCAGAAAACTACTAGAGCTCATCAATGAATTTGGTAAAGTTGCGGGATACAAAATTAATGCATGGAAATCTGTCATATTTCTATACACTAACAATGAAAGATCAGAAAGGGAAGTTAAGGAAACAATCCCATTTATCATCGCATCAAAAAGAATAAAATACCTAGGAATAACCTATATAAGGAAGCAAAAGACGTGTACTCCAAAAACTGTAATATGCTGATGAAAGAAATCAAAGATGACACAAACAGATGGAAAGATATACCATGTTCTTGGATTGAAAGAATCAATATTGTCAAAAGGCTATACTACCAATCTAAAGATTCAATGCAATCCCTGTCAAATTACCAATGGCATTTTTTTTTTGCAGATCTAGAACAAAATAGATCTTAAAATTTGTATGGAAACAAAAAAGAACCCAAATAGCCAAAGCAAACTTGGGAAAGAAAAATGGAGCTGGAGGAATCAGGCTCCCTGACTTCAGACTATACTACAAAGCTACAGTAATCAAAACAGTACAGTACTGGCACAAAGTCAGAATTATAGATCAATGGAACAGGATAGAAAGTCCAGAAATAAACCCACACACCTATGGTCAATTAATCTAATAAAAACGAAAAGTAAAAAATGGGATCTAATTAAACTTAAAATCTTTTGCACAGCAAAGGTAACCATAGACCAAACAAAAAGATAACTCACAGAATGGGAGAAGATATTTGCATAGGATGCAACTGACAGGAGCTTACTTTCCAAAATATACAAACAGCACATGCAGCTCAATATAAAAACAAAAAACAAAACAACCAACCAAATTAAAAAATGGGCAGAAGATCTAAATAGAAATTTTTCCAAAGAAGACATACAGATGGCCAAAAATCACATGAAAAAAACACTCAACATTGCTAATAATCAGAGAAATGCAAATCAAAACTACAATGAGGTATCACCTCACATTGGTCAGAATGGACAACATCAAAAAGTCTACAAATAATATATGCTGGAGAGTGCATGGAGAAAAGGGAACCCTCCTATAGTGTTGGTGGGAATGCAAATTGGTACAACCACTATGGAGAACAGTATGGAGGTTCCTTAAAAAACTAAAAATAGAGCTACCATATGATCTAGCAATCCCACTCCTTGGCATATATCTGGAGAAAACAGTAATCTGAAAAGATACATGCACCCCAATGTTCAGTGCAGCAATATTTACAATAGCCAAGACAGGGAAGAAACCTAAATGTCCATTGACAGATGGATGGATAAAGAAGACATGGTATTTATACAATGGAATATTACTCAGCCATATAAAAAAGAATGAAATAATGCCATTTGCAGCAACATGGATGGACCTAGAGATTATCATACTAAGTGATGTAAGTCAGACAGAGAAAGGCCAATATCATATGATATTACTTATATGTGGCATCTAAAAAATGATACAAATGAACTTATTTCCAAAACGAAAAGAGACTCAACAGGCACAGAAAACAAACTTATGGTTGCTAGAGGGGAAAGGGGGAGGGATAAATGAGGAGTTTGGGATTAACATATACACACTACTATATATAAAATAGATAACCAACGAGGACCTACTGTATGGCACAGGGAAATATACTCAATACTCTGTTATAACCTATATGGGAAAAGAATCTGAAAAAGAATAGACGTATGTATAACTAAATCACTTTGCTGTACACCTAAAACTAACACATTTTAAATCAACTATACTCCAATATAAAATAAAAATTAAAAAAATAATTTCATCTTCTTTAATGAATAGTCTCCAAGGAAAAAAGTTATTCAAAAAGACAGTCAAATTATGTTTAATATTAGAATGAAAATGAAGTCTGGCATGTATCTATTTTCATTTATCTATGTGAATTAATAAGAAAAGATAAAGAGTATTGTGTATATTGTTTATATGCCATCTAGGGCAAGTAACTTTTTAATTACTTGCTTATATTTTCTGGAAAAAAAAGTTAAAATATATTTGGAAAATTAAAGGCAATTACAGTAGAGGGAGTTAATATTTCACAATAAAAATATCTTGGTCTCACCAATGAAGAAAGAAAATTTTCTTGTTTCTAATTTGGACAGTAATGCATTTTGTTGTTTCTTTGAATCAATAATAATTTTGTTTATAAAGTCATTCCAAAATTAGACTAAAAATAGGATGATAATAAGAAAAAGAGCATCATGCTTTGTTGAGAGCAAATACCTATCTCATTTTAAATTACAGATCATTGAATCAAGTTACACATTAATCAATGTCTTTCTTTTAATTATACTGTGTAACAGGTGAAAACATTTCTATTGCTTTTCCTCAGAAAATATAATAAACATTAAAAAGATTAGGATTGTAATGTTTACTGAAAATGTGATTAACAGATTTTGAATATTCAATGTCCAAACTGACAAGTCCACAGATACCAATTGAAGCCATGGTGAAGGTGCCTACTGCTAATGTTGAAACTATGTGAAAACTTTAGTCTTCTTAATTCTGTGAGATATGATAGATTGACCCTCTTTCCCTTTTCTTTGACTACCAAAATAATTTTTAAGTCTATATTGTCACTACCCAAAGTTGATGAGATATCTGCTGAGAAACAAGTAAAATATAATTATCAAGTAAATCATCAGAAGCAAATTAATGTAAATGTTATAATTGACAATTAATGTGAATATTGCAAATTTATACTAAATAAATCAATGCATTTGAAAATGTACTTTATTAGCCCAGACATTTGATATTTTCTTTTCATAATGAATTATTTTAATTATTTCATAAGAGTACTCTTCAAAATAGAAGTTTTAAAAAAAAATTTAGGTGCATTTTACTATAGCTCTCTTCCAAAAGACTGGTAAGTATAAAGATATAAAATAGACAATGAAAGGAATGAAAGCATTTGTCAAAATAATTTAACAGTGATATATCCATTGAGTAAAATGCATTCATTAAATTCTAATTATCAACCTCACTAAAATATTTTGTCTAGTTTTCCACTTCAGTTTACCTATGTATGTACAGATAGCACGTATAAAAATTTCAATTCAGAAAAAAATGAAATGAATTCTGTATCTAAGGAAACTTCTGGAACAGAGGTCAGAAGTCTGGTTAAAAAGACTATGACTTGGATCACTTGGGTAAAAAAAAAAAAAGCATGGACTTAGATTTATTTTTCATATGTTAATCGTGGAATACATGATTTTTCTTAATGGAAAATGTTCTCGTCAGAAATTCGTTTAAGAAAATATATAAGAAACAGATTTCTGCCTTACCATGAATACGGATGAATGATGAAAGTCTGGTATATTTACTAAAACTTTCTTGCATGAAAATACAAATTATCTACATGCAGTGCTTTCAGTGTGCATTATTTAGTGTCTCAATTTTAATCAATCAAAAACTATTATTAAATACTGTGTGTGGTGTGTGGCTGTGGAACATGGAAGGTAAGTGCAACATATGTCTTTAGGAGAATTAATCATTTTAGGGGAGGAGATCAAGATGGTGGAGTAAGAGGATGTGGAACTCACCTCCTCCACAAACACATCAAAAATACATCTACATGTGGAACAATTAATTCTCACTGAAAACTAACTGGAGACTGGCAGAAAGACTCTTGTCCAACCAAGGCTATAAAAAAGATACACATGGAATTGGGTGGAAAGGGAAAAGAAGCAATCAGGTCAGGACCTGTCCACTGGGAGGAGACTCAGAAAAGGAGGAGGATTATAGGAGCAGAGACCCTCCCTTGGGAGTGAGTAGTACCAGCCATGTACTGGGCCTCCCAGTCCTGGGGGCCAACAGAGGGAAGACCAGCCCCCTTGGCTGGTTGCAGGGCCAGTGTGACCAGCAGGAGGGCTGTGGGAAGCCTGGAATCCTCTCGTGAGGAGAGTGTGCACACACTTGCTTACTCCCAAAACAGGACAGAAGGTGGATCGAAACTACGTGGGTCTCTGGGTGCTTTCCCACAACAGCCCTATAGCACACACCCCAGCCTGAGCCGAATGATCACTCTGGCCCTGCTTGTTTCATGACACGGCTCCATGCTGGGGAGAGGATGGCAGCAGATGAGGAAAGAGCTCAGCTTTGAGGCACAAAGGTGGTTCAGACTCAGAGCAGCATCTGAGAAGGGTGGGGGCAGCCATTACTGGTGTTTACACAGGCAGTGCATCCCAAGTGGTCTGGGCCACTGACTGGCTGCGGCCCACATAACCCATAACCCTGCATGCCCAAACCCATGTCAAGCACCCGCATCAGCCCCTCTTGCTCCAGCAATGCTCCCCTGTGGGGCAAGGGTTCCTGGGATTCTGGGATATGGGGACAGTTAAGGGGACAGATCCAGCTTGGACTTGACCCTCAGGGCTTCTGCGCCAGAGACTAGGAAACTGGCCCCACCCCTGATAGAGTGGTGACAACCACCGAGCTGAAGAGTAGCCCTATCTCACCCCTGGCTCTGGTTCTAGCCTCTCCATCTCCAGCTCCACTTCCTACCAAGGAGACGGCTGCCAGCACACTCTAAGCAAAGCCATGACTTGTGTTCATGTCAGATCCAGGTCTCCCAGCAAAGCCACTGGGCACGTGAAGACTGTATAGGCATGGTCCCCCACAAGGACACCCCTTCAAGACTTGGGTAGGTAACTGTTTCACCTAATTTCATAGAGACAGAGTGTTAGGCAAAATGAGAAGACAGAGGAATTTTTCAATTGAAAGAGCAAGAGAAAACCCCTGAAAAAACAACTAATAAAACAGAAATAAATATTGTACCAGATAAAGAGTTCAAAGCATTAGTAATAAGAATGCTGATTTAGGGAAAAGAATAGATGAACACGGTGAGAATTTTAACAAGGAACTAGAAAATATAAAAGACAATCAGTCAGAACTGAAGACTACAATAACTGAAATGAAAAACGTGCTAGAAGGAAATAACAACAAATTGGTGATAGAGAAGAATGCATAAGTGATCTGGAAGATAGAATAATGGAAATCACCCAATCAAAACAGCAAAAAGAAAAACAAATTAAAAAATGAGAACAGATTAAGGGATCTCTGGGACAAACTCAAGCATACCAACATTCACATTATAGCCAGAAGTCTAAAAGAGAGAGAAGTGGGTCGAAAGTGTGTTTAATGAAATTATGGCTGAAACTTCCCAAATCTAAAGAAGGAAACAGATATCCAGGTACAGGAAGCACAGAAGGTCCCAAACAAGATGATCTCAACTGGACCCAAATCAAGACATATCATAATTAAAATGGCAAAAATTACAGATAAAGAGAGAATTATAAAGGCAGCAAGAGAAAAACAAAGAGTCATGTACAAGGGAACCTCCATAAGGCTATCAGGTGATTTTTCTGCAAAAACTTTGCAGCGTGAAGGGTGTGGAATGATATATTTAAGGTGCTGAAAGGGAAAAACCTGCAACCCAGCAAGCTTATGATTTAGAACTGAAGGAGAGATAATGAACTTTTAAGGAAAGGAAAAACTGAAAGAGTTCATTAATACTAAACTGACCCTAAAAGAAGTGTTAAAGGTCTTCTTTAAATGGAAAAGAAAAGGCTATAACAAGAAGTAAGAGTCTATGGGAAAGGAGAAATACCACTAGTAAAGGAAAACATATAGTAAAGTCTGAGGATCAATCACTTAAATAAGCAAGTACAAAAATTAAAAGACAAAAAAAAAATGTAAGACCAACTATAACTACAATACTCAGTAAAGGGATAAATATGAAGATTTAAAATATGACATCATGAACACAAAATGTCAGGGAGTTAAAAGTGTAGCTCTTTCAGAATGTGTTTGAACTTAAATGGCTACCTGTTTAAAACAAGTTGATATAGTTATACATCAACATATATATGAACCCCCTGGTAAACAAATCAAAAACCTACAATATACACAAAAAGTAGAGAAAAAGGAATACAAGCATACCACTAAAGAAAATCATCAAACCATAAGGGGAGAAATTAAAGAAGAAAAGACAAAGAACTGCAAAAACATCCAGAAAACAAATAACAAAAATGGCAATAAGTACATACCTATCAATAATTACTTTAAATGTAAATAGACTAAATGCTCCAATCAAAAGACAGAGTTGCTGAAGAAATAAAAAAACAAGACCGCACTTCAACAAGAGTCTCACTTCAACAAAAGCTGGACCTACAAAAGACTCCAAACTGCCAAAGCAATCTTGAGGGAAAGAAAAGAAACAAAGCTGTATGTACACTCCTGCCAGATTTCAGACTATATTATAAAGCTACAATAATCAAAATAGCATGGTCCTGGCACAAAAACAGACACATAGATCAATGGAACAGCATAGACAGCCCAGAAATAAACCCACACACTACAGTCAATTAATCTACAACAAAGGAGCTCAGAATATACAATGGAGAAAAGACAATCTCTTCAGTAAGTAGTGCTGGGAAAACTGGACAGCTACATGTAAAAGAATAAGATTAGAATATTTTCTCACTCGATATATAAAAATAAACTCAAAGTGGATTATAGATCTAAATGTAAGACCTGAAACCATAAAACTCCTAGAAGAGAACATAGGCAGAACACTCTCTGACATAAATCATAGCAATATTTTTTTGGATCTGTCTCCTAAGACAAAGGAAACAAAAACAAAAAAATTTTAAATGGGACAGAATTAAACCTAAAAGATTTTGCACAGCAAAGGAAGCTACTGACAAAAGGAAAAGACCACCTACTGAATGGGAGAAAATATTTGTAAATGATATCACTAATAAGGGGTTGATATCCAAAACATATAAACAGCTCATACAACTCAATATCAAAAAACAAACAACCCATTTAAAAGATCTAATAGACATTTTTCCAAACGAGATATTCAGATGGTCAACAGGCATATGAAAAAAAGCTCAGCATCACTAATCATCACAGAAATGCATATCAAAACCACAATGAGATATCACTTCACACCTGTCAGAATGGCCATCATCAAAAAGACCACAAATCACAAATGTTGGTGAGGATGTGGAGAAAAGGGAACCCTCCTACACTGTTGGTGGGAATGTAAGTTGGTGCAGCCACTATGGAGAACAGTATGGAGGTTCCTCCAAAAACTAAAACTAGAACTACCATATGATCTAGCAATTCCACTCCTGGGTATATATCCAAAGAAAAGAAAAACACTAATACAAAAAGATACATGCATCCCAATGTTCATAGCAATGTTATTTACAATAGCCAAGATATGGAAGCAACCCTAAGTGTCCAACAACAGATGAATGGATAAGGAAGATATTACACACACATACACACACACACACACACACACACACACACACACACACACACGTATATTCACAGGATTACTCAGCCATAAGAAATGAAAGTCTGCCATTTGCAACAACGTAGTTGGACCTAGAGGTTATTATGCTTAGTGAAATAAGTCAGAGAAAGACAAATACTGTATGTTATCACTTAAATGTGGAATCTAAATAATAAAACAAACAAATACATATAACAAAACAGAAACAGACTCACAGATATAGAGAACAAACTAGTAGTTACCAGTGGGGAGAAGCCGGGGGGAGGGGCAAGATATGCATATGGGATTAAGAGATATAAACTACTATGTATAAAATAAATAAGATACAAGGATATATTGTCCAGCACAGGAAAATATAGCCATTATTTTGTAATAACTTTAAATGGAGTATAATCTATAAAAATACTGAATCACTGTTGTACACCTGAAGCTAATATAATATTGTAAAACAATACTACAATTAAAAAATCATTTATTATTTTATTAGAGAAACAACATGAGAAAATGTGAAGCCATTGGAGTAAAAAGTGAACAGTACATGACAGAATTTAAGTATGTATGTTACAGAATAAATGTCACATAAATTTAAAATAAATGATTTAAAGTCTATTTTGTTATAAAATGTATTCTTACAGTGAATAGAAAATAATCCAAGAGTCTACGATTTTGTGAATGTTTTCATTTTATTATTCAGCTAGCATGGATTTTGGCATTGCCATGCATGAAAGAAATTGACCTGGTAAGGAGGGAAGAGCTGAGTTGAATTGGAAGCTTCAAAATATTCTCCTTGAATTCCAAAGAACTCTGAAGGAAACGACTGAGGGTACATGACAGCAACAACAGTAACAATACAAGAACAAATTCACAGACCCTTTTCAAATCAGTGAATCTTTCGAGATTATTTTAATGTCAAGTTTATAAATGTAAATTTTAAACAAGGTATAAATGCACATGTTAGAGAGAAGATGCATGGAAAATAACACTTTTACTTTAAGTGTAGATAATACTAGGAAAGCTATATCCTGATAGTTAATTCACACTTACCTCAAATGTGTAAATTATTTAAATTCTCAATTTAAGGATTAGTTACCCTTACATGCATAGCAGTGTAAACTGATACTTTTTTAAAGAAAATAAGCCAGAGTGCAAAACCAATGCCAGTTGTCAGGTTACTAAAGTATAGTGGAAATTTTTATTTAAATATTCTTTCTAGATTTGTTTATTTTAAAAGTGTTATATCAATCAAAATATTCCACAACTGCCTGAGGAATACATCACATCCAGCAGAAGAATTCAGCACTCAGAAAATTAAATTGGAGCCAATGAGGGAGGCGATGATTTATATGCCATTTATAAATAAATTAGGCTCTTTATAAATCACGAGTACTTTAATATAAATAGTTCCCATATATCAACAACAAAAACTAAGTAAATCAATTTTTCATTTTGTGCCACAGCTTTGGAGCATACACAAAATTAAATTAGAAAATTTGCTATTGATAAAAAAATAATACGACTGTCATATATTTTAAATCTCTTATATTTACACATTCTCCCATCATTTCAACAGTTTTCTGTTTTATAGGACTCCTTTTATCATGTTTGTTACCGTGCCTGGGACATGAGTGCCTGAGGCATTGCAAAGTAATTAGAAGTGGCCCAAGAATACACTCAGACACAGCTCTCTATATAGATACAATATTAGTTTTCAAAAATACTGACTTCATAAAATGCAGAGGGCATTGAAAGATACACTGAAGTCACTGTAGTTTTTTGGTTGATATGTATTTTCTTCAATAGATACAGAATGTATAATTAATTGCCATTAATTCCATCTTCAAAAATTTTAACAATAACTTATAAAGAGGTTTTTATACTCAAAATGGCTGAAGGCCAATATTTTAGAATTTAAAAAATCCATTAAAAGCTATAAATTTTTTTACGGGAATGTAAAATTAAAATAGCAATGGTTTCAATTAATTCAAATTTGGCACTGGTTCTCAAAATGTTGCACCTTGGCAGATAAAGAAAAATTAGAAAATACTTAAACTATTTCAAAATAAATCCTTTAAGAGTTAGACCAGTCCCTATTTATCTATTTTGATTGAGAAACTTATTAATGAAGAAAATTTCAGTGCTTTCTTCTGAGTTACACAGTATATAAGCTTTGTGATAGAAAGTTTTTTTGATTCCTCGTACAATAATCTGCTTATGAAACTGACTGTTAATTTGCCTTGCTTTTCATAAATCACAAAAATACTCTTCCCCATTCCTACTAAGCATGAATATCATTTTTTCTATCAAGTGTTCCTTCTTGGTTTGGTAATGTGAAGTCTAGGAATCTGGAAGAACTCACGCTACTCCCTAAACCTTAGCTCAGGTTTGGTGGGTGGTCATTTACTGGCCTCTAGAACCTGATTCACTACATCAGATTCATTGCGTACATTATTCTGCTGTCCTCCCCATACCAATTCCAGTGACAAGAGAACGCAGCATATGCATTACCTCTTACAGTCCGTCCTGCTCAGCAGAGACCCACTCTGAGGTATAGATGTTGGGATTGGAAGGAAGATCTAGATGTTCGTGGTGCCTTATCTGTTCTTGCCAGAACTTTAGTGAAGATGGCTTTAGGGCGTGACTGCTTGATGTGTGTGTTTTGGAGATCCGGGAGACAACATGTTTGAAATGGATTTGGAGATTAATGGAAGTTGAATTTTATTCTCTTTATTTTTGTGTGAGTTGGTATGACAAATAATTCATGCTGAACGTTTGCACAGCACTGAGCAATGTAAAAGATTTTCCTTTAACTAGGTTTTACTGTGGGATGGGAAAACTGAAGTCCCATGTTTTCCTGACACTGTTTTGGCACAAGAAGGGCTGTGGTGTCACTGGGCCGTTGCTTTAAAATACTTTCTGCTCCCCATCTACAGCCCTCCTCAAAGTCTCAACCGCCTCCATCAAAAAGCTGATGTTTCCTTTTTATGAAAAGAAATTTAAAAAATCACATAGTATCCAATAGGTCAAATACAGCAATAGATTAAAATATAAAGAAAGGCAGGATATATTCAGGCTGTAGTCATAAAGAGCAGATTGATAATACACGAAAAGATAAAGAAGCGGTACGACATTTAAGACCTAGATATTTAGAACTTACCATCAAAATGGACAAAAAGAGAAGCAGAATTTAATGATATTAAGGAAGAGTTACTTTCTTTAGAGCGCATTTGACGCAACCGTCTTTAGGTTCACACTGTTTCTCAGTTTGCTTTAATCTATGCAGCACTGTGATGAACATGAAACCCCACATCCCTATTTAATCATATTTAGCAGTTCCAAGTGCACGACATATTGTACACAAATTTTAAAAACAGACAATACTGATACTTTTTTCAAAATGATATGTGCCCCTACCTTATACTGTCTTATTTCTTTGACACAAAAAAGAACCAAACTCAAATATATTGAAATAAAAGTAAAGGGAGGGGAATGAGATAATCCCAAAGGAAGAACTATTATTATTTATTCATTTTTAATAAAATGCAGTGTTCACGTATGAATTATAGCAACCCTTTGCTCTCATTAGAGTCCTCCGGGATTTCCTCTCTATCAGGATGTGACCCCTTTGACAATTTGACACAAAAACTCAGGAAAGTGGAAATAATTATTGCAGATGTGAAGGTTAACCCTGAGGACTTGGGAAGATTATTAGAAATGAGGAAATCTGGTAAAAGCAATTATAAAAAAAAGGAGATGAAAGATACGGTATAAACTCAAAGTATCTAAAAAGAGCCTAACGATAGCAACTAACATTTAGAGTGTAGGTAGTTTGGGATTCTCCTGGTATATGAATTTTATTATTCAATCTTCAAAAGAATGCATTAAGTGAGGAATCACTCTCATTCACATTTTACTGATTGGGAAATAGTACTGAATGTAGCAGGTAACCTTCCCAAAGTATCATAGGTAGGAACTGGTAGTTTCAGAGCTCACACCAGCTTCCTCAAGCTCGGTGCAGCTCTCTGGAAGTTATAGGTTATATAGCAATTGATCAACAAGACAGAACCTCACTGAATGAACTGTGGCTTGTCTCTTATGACATTTTATAATCACTTGATTCTTCCATAAGGTTGACGATAAGTGTTAGTGGTATATTGACACAATCACAGACTCAACATCCTGTCCTCCCCCACCTGCTATGTACACCCTGAATTAATGAAAACTTGCATTTTTCCTTGGCATGGTTAGGCAATGGTATGCTGGCAGATGTTTAATAACCAGCTCTTTCATATTTTTTAAAAAGTCCTTATTTAGGGTATTTGCTGATTTCCATGGTGCAAAAACTCCCACAGTGGCTGACTTCAAGCCACCAAAATTACATAATTAAACGCAGATTTGGGGAGCTGGTGTGAGTCAGCGTTCGCACACTGCAACAACATGAGGTTTACCTGTTATCCTTCTGCTGATTGCCATTTGGAAGGAGCTTCACTTGTCAGTAATGATATTGGTACTGGTGAAAGGCAAGCAGGGCTTCAGGCAACAAGTCATTAATATTAACCCAGAATATCTCATCCAAAAAACTGATATGCTGATCACATCTAGAAAGCATTCTAATAAAAGTGCTAAGATAAAAATGATAACCCCAATATTTCTAATGATTTTATCATCCTAAAATATTTGAGGGAGAGTTGTCTGGTTTTGAAATTAATGTAAATGCATAATTAAGTGCAGATTTTAGTCCTAGATATTGTACTTTGGATTATTCCAATTATGTTTGCAAACTGCAAGATAAAATATCCATCAAAACATTGCTGGGTCTCGTTGGAAAGTGATCTTCCTAAATCTATTATTCCTTCTACAAAATCTCCTGGTCTAGTGGTAGTCTCCATTGTGCACTGTAACAAATATATAAAAATATTCCACAGTGATTAGTAAACCGCAAATCACAAAAATGAAAATGATAAATATTTTCAAATTGAGATATATTCATACCAGTCCATCAACATCACACCAAATGTCTAAAATCTTTCATATCATGTTATTCATTCGATATAAAGCAAAGTCAAACTGCTTCACAAAAATACTTTTGGTTCTGGTAGGAAAGCAATGGAGTTTATTAACTACAAAGTAAGGGCTATAAAAATGTTTTAAGACTCTCGGGAAAACTCAGGCAGCAAAAATATCACTGAAAAGCTTTATAAGTAATACTCTGTTTCCATCCATTTTAATTAAAATCATAAATCTTACATTTTCCTGTTTCCTAGGTGCCTAAAAATATGCTTGCTAAGCCATGCTGTATTTCTAGGTTCTTTACAATTTAACTACAGCTATTGTGATAATGTAATCAAAACCTTTTTAGGACTGCCTAAATTTTAATCAGACTAAATTTGTTTTTGCAAATGATGTTACTTAGATACACAAGAGTATATATTAAGGCTTATTACAATTATATATGAGGACACAAGCTGATTTTGTAATTCTGATGCTATTCAGCAATGCAAAGTAAAAAATAATTACTACTGGAAAACTTTCCATTGATTATGTCTAGATATACAAGCTTCTTTTATTGTTTTAAGATATAGAGACTGTTTCCAAAACCAAAATTAAACCTGGATGAGAATGCTTATAATGCTATGTGCTTTGTTCGCTATATATACTACATCAATAATGTTTCTTTGAAACAAAAACTTACAAAAAATTGGGAGTTTTACTAACTTACTGCTTAGAATACTTTAATCTTCCCAAATGTCTACTAACTCACTCCACTTAATTACGTGTTACACAGTCATACTTCAGCTCATACTTTCACACAGATTTTGGGCAACAAAAAGCAAATATATAAACTTTTTTTTAAAAGAAGAATTTTGTTTCATTCTTTTTTATGGTAGAGTAGTATTTCATAATCTATATATACGACACCTTTTTTTATCCATTCGTCTCTTAACGGACACTTGGGTTGCTTCCATGTCTTGGCTATTGTAAATGATGCTGAAATGAACACTGGGGTACATGTATCTTTTCGGATTAGTGTTTTTGTTTTTTTCACATATATGCCCAGGAGCGAAATTGCTGGATCATACAGTAGTTCCATTTTTAGTTTTTGTGAAACCTCCATACTGTTTCTCACAGTGGCTGCACCAATTTACATTCCCACCAACAGTGTAGGAGGGTTCCCTTCTGTTCACATCCTCGCCAACAGTTGTTATTTGTGTTCTTTCTGATGACAGCCATTCTGACAGGTATGAGGTGGTACCTCTTCGTGGTTTTGATTT
Organism: Balaenoptera musculus; assembly: GCF_009873245.2. Classification (NCBI taxonomy): domain Eukaryota; kingdom Metazoa; phylum Chordata; class Mammalia; order Artiodactyla; family Balaenopteridae; genus Balaenoptera; species Balaenoptera musculus. The sequence goes on from NC_045790.1 coordinate 3,649,553, forward strand.
GCATTTCCCTGTAATTAATGAAGTTGAGTATCTTCTCATGTGCCTGTTGCCCATCTGCATTTCACCTTTGGAAAAATGTCTATTCAGTTCTGTCCATTTTTTAATCAGGCCATAAAAAAAATGAAATTTTGCCATTTGAAGCAACATGGATAGACTTGGAGGGCATTATGCTAAGTGAAATAACTCAAACAGAAAAAGACAAATACTGTATGATATCATTTAAATGTGGAATCTAAAAAATACAACAAACTAGTGAATATAATGAAAAACAAGCAGACTGACTGACATAGAGAACAAACTAGTGGTTACCAGAGGGGAGAGGGAAGGGGGGAGGGGCAATATAGGGGTAGGAGATTAAGAGGTATAAACCATTAGGTATAAAATAAGCTACAAGGAGGAGCTTCAAGATGGCAGAAGAGTAAGATGCAGAGATCACACTCCTCCCCACAAATACATCAGAAATACATCTACATGTGGAACAACTCCTACAGAACACCTACTGAACGCCGGCAGAAGACCTCAGACCTCCCAAAAGTTTTTCTCCCTTTTATTCTGAGCCGTGTGGATGAAAGGCTCTTGGTGCTCCAGCCAGGCGTCAGGGCTGTGCCACTGAGGTGGGAGAGCCAAGTTCAGGACACTGGTCTACAAGAGACCTCCCAGCTCCATGTAATATCAAATGGCGAAAATCTCCCAGAGATCTCCATCTCAATGACAAGACCCAGCTCTACTCAACGACCAGCAAGCTACAGTGCTGGACACCCTATGCCAAACAACTAGCAAGACAGGAACACAACACCACCCGTTAGCAGAGAGGCTGCCTAAAATCATAATAAGGTCACAGACACCCCAAAATACACCACTAGACGTGGACGTGCCCACCAGAAAGACAAGATCCAGCCTCATCCTCCAGAACACAGGCACCAGTCCCCTCCACCAGGAAGCCTACACAACCCACTGAACCAACCTTAGCCACTGGGGACAGACACCAAAAACAACGGAAACTACGAACATGTAGGCTGTGAAAAGGAGACCCCAAACACAGTAAGTTAAGCAACATGAGAAGACAGAGAAACACAAAGCAGATGAAGGAGCAAGGCAAAAACCCACTAGACCTAACAAATGAAGAGGAAATAGGTAATCTACCTGAAAAAGAATTCAGAATAATGATAGTAAAGATGATCCAAAATCTTGGAAATAGAATGGAGAAAATACAAGAAACGTTTAACAAGGACCTAGAAGAACTAAAGAGCAAACAAACAGTGATGAACAACACAACAGATGAAATTAAAAATTCTCTAGAAGGGATCAATAGCAGAATAACTGAGGCAGAAGAACAGATAAGTGACCTGGAAGATAAAATAGTGGAAATAACTACTGCAGAGCAGAATAAAGAAAACAGAAGGAAAAGAATTGAGGACAGTCTCAGAGACCTCTGGGACAACATTAAACTCACCAACATTCGAATTATAGGGGTCCCAGAAGAAGAAGAGAAAAAGAAAGGAACTGAGAAAATAGTTGAACAGATTATAGTTGAAAACTTCTCTAATATGGGAAAGGAAATAGTTAATCAAGTCCAGGAAACACAGAGAGTCCCATACAGGATAAATCCAAGGAGAAACATGCCAAGACAAATATTAATCAAACTATCAAAAATTAAACACGAAGAACAAATATTAAAAGCAGCGAGGGAAAAACAACAAATAACACTAGGGTAATCCCCATAAGGTTAACAGCTGATCTTTCAGCAGAAACTCTGCCAGCCAGAAGGGAGTGGCAGGACATATTTAAAGTGATGAAGGACAAAAACCTACAACCAAGATTCCTGTACCAAGCAAGGATCTCATTTAGATTTGACGGAGAAATTAAAACCGTTGCAGACAAGCAAAAGCTAAGAGAATTCAGCACCACCAAACCAGCTTTATAACAAATGCTAAAGGAACTTCTCTAGGCAGGAAACACAAGAGAAGGAAAGACCTACAATAATAAACCCAAAACAATTAAGAAAGTGATAATAGGAACATGCATATCGATAATTACCTTAAATGTAAAAGGATTAAATGCTCCAACCAAAAGACATAGACTGGCTGAATGGATACAAAAACAAGACCCGTATGTATGCTGTCTACAAGAGACCCACTTCAGACCTAGGGACACATACAGACTGAAAGTGAGGGGATGGAAAAAGATATTCCATGCAAATGGAAATCAAAAGAAAGCTGGAGTAGCATTTCTCATATCAGACAAAACAGACTTTGAAACAAAGACTATTACAAGAGACAAAGAAGGACACTACATAATCATCAAGGGATCAATCCAAGAAGAAGATATAACAATTGTAAATATTTATGCATCCAACATAGGAGCACCTCAATACATAAGGCAAATACTAACAGCCATAAAAGGGGAAAACGACAGTAACACAATCATAGTAGGGGACTTTAACACCCCACTTTCAACAATGGACAGATCATCCAAAATGAAAATAAATAAGGAAACACAAGCTTTAAATGATACACTAAACAAGATGGACTTAATTGATATTTATAGGGCATTCCATCCAAAAACAACAGAATACACATTCTTCTCAAGTGCTCATGGAACATTCGCCAGGATAGATCATATCTTGGGTCACAAATCAAGCCTTGGTAAATTTAAGAACATTGAAATCGTATCAAGTATCTTTTCTGACCACAAGGTTTTGACACTAGATATCAACTACAGGAAAAAATCTGTAAGAAATACAAACACATGGAGGCTAAACAACACACTACTTAATAACCAAGAGATCACTGAAGAAATCAAAGAGGGAATCAAAAAATACCTAGAAACAAATGACAATGAAAACACAATGACCCAAAACCTATGGGATGCAGCAAAAGCAGTTCTAAGAGGGAAGTTTATAGCAATACAATCCTACCTTAAGAAACAAGAAAGATCTCAAAGAAACAACCTAACCTTACACCTAAAGCAATTAGAGAAAGAAGAACAAAAAAACTCCAAAGTTAGCAGAAGGAAAGAAATCATGAAGATCAGATCAGAAATAAATGAAAAAGAAATAAAGGAAACGATAGCAAAGATCAATAAAACTAAAAGCTGGTTCTTTGAGAAGATAAACAAAATTGATAAACCATTAGCCACTCTTACCAAGAAAAAAAAGGAGAAGACTCAAATCAATAGAATTAGAAATGAAAAAGGAGAAGTAACTGACACTGCAGAAATACAAAGGATCATGAGAGATTACTACAAGCAACTATATGCCAATAAAATGGACAACCTGGAAGAAATGGACAAATTCTTAGAAATGCACAACCTTCTGAGACTGAACCAGGAAGAAAGAGAAAATATGAACAGACCAATCACAAGCACTGAAGTTGAAACTGTGATTAAATATCTTCCAACAAACAAAAGCCCAGGACCAGATGGCTTCACAGGCGAATTCTATCAAACAATTAGACAAGAGCTAACACATATCCTTCTCAAACTCTTCCAAAATATAGCAGAGGGAGGAACACTCCCAAACTCATTCTACGAAGCCACCATCACGCTGATACCGAAACCAGACAAAGATTTCACAAAGAAAGAAAACTACAGGCCAATATCACTGATGAACATAGATGAAAAAATCCTCAACAAAATGCTAGCAAACAGAATCCAACAGCACATTAAAAGGATCATACACTATGATCAAGTGGGGTTTATCCCAGGAATGCAAGGATTCTTCAATATATGCAAATCAATCAACGTGATACACCATATTAACAAACCGAAGGAGAAAAACCATATGATCATCTCAATAGATGCAGAGAAAGCTTTTGACAAAATTCAACACTCATTTATGATAAACACCCTCAAGAAAGTAGGCATAGAGGGAACTTTCCTCAACATAATAAAGGCCATATATGACAAACCCACAGCCAACATCGTCCTCAATGGTGAAAAACTGAAACCATTTCCACTAAGATCAGGAACAAGACAAGGTTGCCCACTCTCACCACTATTATACAACATAGTTTTGGAAGTTTCAGCCACAGCAATCAGAGAAGAAAAAGAAATTAAAGGAATCCAAATTGAAAAAGAAGAAGTAAAGCTGTCACTGTTTGCAGATGACATGATACTATACATAGAGAATCCTAAAGATGCTACCAGAAAACTACTAGAGCTAATCAATGAATTTGGTAAAGTAGCATTAATTTGGTAAATTAACGCACAGAAATCTCTTGCATTCCTATACACTAATGATGAAAAATCTGAACGAGAAATTATGGAAACACTCCCATTTACCATTGCAACAAAAAGAATAAAATATCTAGGAATAAACCCACCTAAGGAGACAAAAGACCTGTATGCAGAAAATTATAAGACACTGATGAAAGAAATTAAAGAGGATACAAATAGATGGAGAGATATACCATGTTCTTGGATTGGAAGAATCAACATTGTGAAAATGACTCTACTACCCAAAGCAATCTACAGATTCAATGCAATCCCTATCAAACTACCACTGGCATCTTTCACAGAACTAGAACAAAAAACTTCACAATTTGTATGGAAACACAAAAGACCCCGAATAACCAAAGCAATCTTGAGAAAGAAAAACGGAGCTGGAGGAATCAGGCTCCCTGACTTCAGACTATACTACAAAGCTACAGTAATCAAGACATTATGGTACTGGTACAAAAACAGAAATATAGGTCAATGGCACAGGATAGAAAGCCCAGAGGTAAACCCACGCACATATGGTCACCTTATCTTTGATAAAGGAGACAAGAATACACAGTGGAGAAAAGACAGCCTCTTCAATAAGTGGTGCTGGGAAAACTGGACAGCTACATGTAAAAGAATGAAATTAGAACACTCCCTAACACCATACACAAAAATAAACTCAAAATGGATTGAAGACCTAAATGTAAGGGCAGACACTATCAAACTCTTAGAGGAAAACATAGGCAGAACACTCTATGACATAAATCACAGCAAGATCCTTTTTGACCCAGCTTCTAGAGAAATGGAAATAAAAACACAAATAAACAAATGGGACCTAATGAAACTTAAAAGCTTTTGCACAGCAAAGGAAACCATAAACAAGACCAAAAGACAACCCTCAGAATGGGAGAAAATATTTGCAAATGAAGCAACTGACAAAGGATTAATCTCCAAAACGTATAAGCAACTCATGCAGCTCAATATCAAAAAACAAACAACCCCATCCAAAAATGGGCAGAAGCCCTAAATAGACATTTCTCCAAAGAAGATATACAGATTGCCGACAAACACATGAAAGAATGCTCAACATCATTAATCATTAGAGAAATGCAAATCAAAACTACAATGAGATATCATCTCACACCAGCCAGAATAGCCATCATCAAAAAATCTACAAACAATAAATGCTGGAGAGGGTGTGGAGAAAAGGGAACCCTCCTGCACTGTTGGTGGGAATGTAAATTGATACGCCACTATGGAGAACAGTATGGAGGTTCCTTAAAAAACTAAAAATAGAACTACCATACAACCCAGCAATCTCACTACTGGGCATATAGCCTGAGAAAACCATAATTCAAAAAGAGTCATATACCGAAATGTTCATTGCAGCTCTATTTACAATAGCCAGAACATGGAAGCGACCTAAGGGTCCATCAACAGATGAATGGATAAAGAAGATGTGGCACATATATACAATGGAATATTACTCAGCCATTAAAAGAAATGAAATTGAGTTATTTGTAATGAGGGGTGGATGGACCTATAGACTGTCATACAGAGTGAAGTAAGTCAGAAAGAGAGAAACAAATACCGTATGCTAACACATATATATGGAATCCAAAGAAAGTAGAAAAAAAAATGGATCTGAAGAAACTAGGGGCAGGACAGGAATAAAGACGCAGACTTAGAGAATGGACTTGAGGACATGGGGAGGGGGAAGGGTAAGCTGGGACGAAGTGAGAGAGTGGCATGGACATATATGTAAATATGTAGCTAGTGCGAAGCAGCTGCATAGCACAGGGAGATCAGTTCGATGCTTTGTATCACCTAGAGGGGTGGGATAGGGAGGGTGGGAGGGAGATGCAAGAGCGAGGAGATATGGGGATATATGTATATGTATAGCTGATTCACTTTGTTATAAAGCAGAAACTAACACACCATTGTGAAGCAGTTATACTACAATAAAGATGTTAAATAAAATAAAATAAGCTACAAGGATATACTGTACAACACAGGGAGTATAGCCAATATTTTATAATAACTATAAATGGAGTATAACCTTTAAAAATTGTGAAGCACTATATTGACACCTATAACATGTAATATTGTACATCAACTATACTTTAATAAAAAATAAAAAAAGAAGAATGTTATGATATGCCTATTCAAAGTTTTCAGGAGTTATTAAATTTTTTTTCAAGCTCCAAGTCTGATGGTCAAAGGAAGGTATCTTTGCTCACTACTCTATTTCCAATTTCAGTGAGAAAGTATATTGAGAAGTATTACTGCTTTATTCAAAGATAAAAGAAAGGGACAGAACTACAACTCAGTAACTATACAGCTCAACTCACCACTGGTGTGTAGATTGAATAATAAAAGGCCATAAGCTTCCAGAGGAAACAGCTTGTATATGGTGTTAGAGAGAATAAATCCTCGTAAGGCCTGAAGGGCAACCCAGCTGCTTCCCTTCCAAGAGAACATGACTCACACACACACACACACACACACACCACATGTGCACCTGCCCTATTCCATAATCACACAGGAGTTCATACCTGACCTAGCCTGACCTCAGCTCAAAAAATTGCAAAAACAAAATAAGAAGAGAGAGAGAAGCATAAACTAAAGTTAGATGAATAAGACATAATAAATGTAGATAATCAGTAAAATGCATGACTATTTCAGAGAAAAAATGTAAAATTCCAAACACTTTGACTTCTCTATGAACACAAAAAAAAATGTAAAAATGAGGTACAATGGTTGAGAGAAGAGATTATGATACAGCAAACAGAGATTAAAATGAAGTTGGTCTTACTCAGGGTAGATGAGATGAAAACAAGACATGCGGAGAAGAAAATCATCTTAGAAAAAAGAAGTGTTAATAACCATGACTAAAAAGAGGCATTGTAGCCAAACTTTAAAATCCCCAGGAAACAAAATAGAAAAAAAATTCATGTATAAAAATGATTTGGTAGAAGAGGATCGTTAGGAAGGCAGAAAAATGGAGTCCAATATACATAGATGCTGGTCTTCTTAAAGAAGAGATCTAAACAAATGAAACACCAGGCAAATAAATTACGCTAACATAAATGCAGGCATGCTTTCCTGAAATAAAGGAAAAAATAAACCTCTGGATAAAAACTGTATAATATTTGCTAGGAAAAAGTGATTTAAAAAATTATCAACTTCAAAGCTTATACTGATGATATTACTGAACTTTATGACTAAAAGATGTTCTCTTTTAGTCGTAAATAGGGATGTTCTCTCTCTATTTGCCAAACATAAGAAGGCAAATAATCTTTGAGTTTGGATCTAAACGTCTTTACAGCAACATAAAACAACAAAATGTACGGAACAATGTCTACAGAGATGTGTGAACAATACAATGACTGTCCAAGGTGTCTTCATCAGCATGAAGCTAACAGACCAACGTTCTCAAACACATGAGAAGTCAGGGGATATACAGCACGTGTGACTTTCTGAATAAAATGATCTGATAATGAAATGCAGACTGTGAGATGAAGGAAATTATACATCCTAGAAACGCAAAAATTAAACTACTGATGGGCATTAAATTCCTTTAAATATAGAACTGAGACTCACTGACAGAGGGGATTTATAGTAACAATACAACAGTTAAAATTTGACATGGTAGGGCTTCCCTGGTGGTGCAGTGGTTAAGAATCCGCCTGCCAATGCAGGGGACACGGGTTGGAGCCCTGGTCCAAGAAGATTCCCACATGCTGCGGAGCAACTAAGCCCATGTGCCACAACTACTGAAGCCCGGGCTCCTAGAGCCTGTGCTCTGCAACAAGAGAAGCCACCACAATGAGAAGCCCGTGCACCGCGATGAAGAGTAGCCCCTGCTCACCACAACTAGAGAAAAGCCCCCACGCAGCAATGAAGACCCAATGCAGCCAAAATAAATAAATTAATTTTTTAAAAAAAGTTTGACATGGTAAAATGTATAATCTAGCTTAAAAAAGACCAGAGAGATGGAGGTGGGAGCATGTATAATTGTGTCTTTGCTTATTTCATCATCTAATGAAGCAATGAGCCTGAATACACCTAAAATGGAAACATGTAGTGAATAAGAAATGTAACCTACAACCACTTAATATTTTCAACTCTACCAGGTGAGCATATGTGCTTGTGCACTCCTGTGTATGCACGCACACACACACACATACGCACACACACTTGCATGCATGTACTGGTTTTTAGTAGTTACATCTTTGTGGTAGAAAAACATTTATATGAAATTTAGCAATTCCTTCATCCTGGATTCTTTTTTAAGTTAAAATAAACTTAATCATTTTCTCATTGTGGTTAAGATTTGCATCTCTCTAATGATTAGTGATGCTGAACTTCTTTTCATGTACATATTGGTCACTTATATACCTTCTTTGGATAAATGTCTATTCAAGTCCTTTGCCTACTTTTTAAATTGGGTTGTTCAGGTTTTCTTGCCTGTTGAGGTTTTTTTTTTTTCCTAAGATCTATTTGCCCAAGATCTGTTCTATAAGATCTATTTGCCTTGAAAGCTTTAAAATCTTGTTTTGTTGTTAATTATATGCCAATACACACAGCAAAATGGGGTAAGAAATTTAAAGGCAGAAATTCACAAAATCCTCTAAGCAAAAAAACACACTTCATGATTTTATAGATATTTTTCTCTAACAATAAATGTCTTAATTATCCAATCTTTAGAAATAAGATTTTGGGAAAAATAAATTAAGTATGAGAATAACATAAAATAAAAATCACTCTTACTAGGATAATTTAAAGTAATAGAAATATACAAATTTTGGCATAAATAAAAATATGTTTTGTGGCTGTGCAAGAAAACAATGGAATTGAAATTCTTACTAACAGTTTTGTCTGTTCTTAAAGCTCTAAATTTTTAAGTTGCAAGAGTGCTAATCTATTTTGGAAAATTTCTGAAATCAGAGATACGTTATGAAGTTAACTCTTTTGTATTGCTTTTAAGAAACTAATAATAATTTAGCCTCTTGTCTTCAAATAATCTTAAATTTACATTTCAACATCTGATTTTGAATGAGTACATAAAGATGTAGGTAATATATAAGCTATGTTGAGCAATGCAAATTTACTCATATTATTACAAAGGGACTTTAACCAAAAAAATTAATTTTACGTTGGTTGCAGTTAAGTGGTATAAATGCTTTGTATTACTTTAAAGATATAAATTATTCTTTTGAAATGGTAGTTCATAATATAAGGTATATATATATGTATATGTGTATATATACACACACATATATATGCATTTATATGTTTATATATACAGAAATATATTTTTGTTATGTAACATACAAGATACATAAATGTCTGTATGTGTGCATATGGGGTCTCTTATTAGGTAACTCAATCTTCTTTAAATCATTTTCATCAGCAACTGACAGTTTACCTTCAATCATTCTCTTTTGAAATTTGTAATTATTTTTACATTTTTTATGTATTGAAGACTTGGGATATTTGGAGGGAACAAAACTAAAGGAGGAGGAGTCTGGGTTAGTGATCTGAACTCAACAGCTAGGCATAGGTCACTCAAGATACATGCTGAGTTTGTAAACAGTGGCTATGGATGGCATGAACCCTGCCACCCAAACCCAAAGTTACTTATAACTTGACCTTGACTTGGGAATAACATCTTTCTTCGTGGATGAAAAGAGCTCTATCATTTGGGGATTAGCAATGGAAGAAACTCCTGATTTATCAGCAACTATACAGAAAACTTCATTGCTTTAATATCCATCTGCGCTTGCTGACTTGTAGACAGCCCTAGTGTGGTGGTTAAATCTGCAGGCTCTGCTCTTGGTGAAACCAGACTGTTTGGGTGGGAACCCAAGCCCCACCACTCACTAGTTGTGCCATCTTAAGCAAGACATCTGAACTCTCTGTGCCTCAGTTTCCTCACTTGTAATGAGGCTAGAAAGAGTACTTGAAGGCTAACTACAGTGATATTCATACAGTCTCAGGATGGCATCTGGCACATAGCAAATGCTATAATGTACCTTAAATTAATGAAATGGTCAACATGAAAATTATAGAAAATAATATCTTTTTAAGCCAAAACCACAAAGTTTTAACAGTAATTTGTCTCATGTCTCACACAACAGCACAAAAATAACTAGATAAACTGCTTTGTGGTGACAACCTATCAAAGGGCCATCTGGTAATCTTCTTGTCATTGTTGTTGTTTGTTCTCACTTTTTAAAATTGTTGACATGTAATGGAAAGTTCAAATAGAAAGAGACTAAAATAGAAATGATCTTTCAGACTAAAAACTCCTAATATATTGAGATAAGCTGATGATTACCAAAAATATATATTCAGTAGCTCAAATTTGTATTTGTATTTTGCAAAGAAATCACAAATCTATGTTATAGTGTGGTAGGCCCCTATGTAAAAATGCCCATGTCCTAATCCCCAGAATCTGTGAAAATGTTACCATATGTGGTAAAAGGGACTTTGCAGGTGTAATCCAGTTAAAGATGTTGAAATGAGGAGATCATTCTAGATCACCTGATGTGTCCGATGTAATCACAAGGATAAACACCATCTATGGCAATATAATATTTTTGAACAGCTCTTTATAATTATTTTAGATATACAGTCATGGAAAAGACTATAAGTTAATAACAATTATAAGAAATGACAAAAATGAGAAATTTAAATTTTTAAAGTTTTTTTTCCCATTGACTATTGGGATAATGTTCACTTCACATAGACAAAGCAGCTGCAATAAACCATCAATATTATTTGATTACTATGCTCTTTTTAAGAAAAGTATTTTCATATGCAAATTATATCAATAGTTCTAGGGCTTATATATTGAATGAATTTATAATGTTACCTACTTTTATTCATGGACTTAATCTCAAATTAAAAATAAAGCAAATGCAATTGTTTTTCAGGATTGTCTATAACGTTACAAATTTGAATACAGTCAATTTCTCATGTATTACACAACATCACACAAATAACTAAACTCTTAAACATATTAACACTAATTTCATAAGATTACCAATCACACAGGTGTTATTAAAATTCAATATCACATTTTTAAAGCTGGTTTGTTCATATCAGCATTCACAATCCATTTATTGAATTTGCTTCCTAGATTTCTCTTTTAATCTAGATCCCCTCTTTTATTTTCTTCTTGCTATTTGTTATGGAAGAAACCAAAACATTTTCCCTGTAGAATGATTTACCATCTGGATTTTGATGATTGGATCCCATTGTTTGCATAATATGTTCTATCCTCCAATAAAATGACATTTAGATGGAGAGGCTCTGTCAGATTTAGGTTTGACATTTTGTCAAGGATTTATCATACATGGTGCTATATACTTTCACTTGCATCACATCAGAAGACACATAATTCAGTTCAGTTGTAGCTCTTTTCTTGCTGGTAATTTTGATCGTGGGTTCAAGTGTTTCAGTTTACTTATTGAGTTGGCCAAAAAGTTTGGTCCGTAACAGCTTACGGAAAAACCTGAAAAAACTTTTCGGCCAACCCAGTATTATAAAATTCCACTCCTAAAAACACTTAATGGTTTTAGAAACCATTGATGATATATTCTATTATCTTATTCAGTGTTCTGCAAATGCTATATTCCAGTGGTATCATTTATTAACAAAATTCTCCTATAAAGAAGACATTCTCTCATCAACTTTTTGTTGCCCAAGGTACAGTTCACATAGGAAAGTCAGCATAAATGCATTCTTATTTTCCTTTATTGCATTGCCCGTCTTTGGTGAATGGGAGCCTCTTCAAGTTGACAGCTATACCCTTTTAAGATAAAATCAATAATTTTTCAAAGATCCATTGATTTTTGAATAATAATATCACTCAGTTTCACTTGTATATGCCTTGCTCCACATCTGAAATCAGTCACCTATTTAAGAAATAATGGTTCCCTTGAATGAGAAATGGTCATTAGAAACCACAGGGTAGACATTTGGGGTCATCAGTGCTACTGAGTTATCATTTATTCTGGATCTTTGTAGTGGGAGTAGAAGTAAGAAATGCACACATATGTATGCATACGTTTATAATGAATATCATATATAATTTTACATGTTTATTTTGTTATTTTAAATGAAAATAACATCATGAATTCATACTTATATGTCTAATTCAAATTTAAAATTACCATATTTTAGCTATTTCAGTTTTAATTAACATAATTTGTTTTTCATGTTTTTCTCTTGTAAAACTCTTATTTGCTAATGATAGTAATATAATTACTTTTTCTTAAATTCATATATATATATATGAATATGCATACATATACACATATATATGATTCAGAGGTGTACATTTATATATAGATTAATACACCTACTATATTCAGAGTAACATCACTATTACTACTAAAATATGGTTATAGAAAATGTGTAATCTTATCTTACAGTTCGTTTTGTTCTTGGCTTATATTCTACTAGGGCTCTGCAAATTACTCAGCTTTAAACTATCTGGGAACATTTACTCTGTGTGACTAAGCCATCAACCCCACACACCTGGGGAAGTGCACTTGGTTCCGTTGGCTTTGCTTTTCAGGAATCACTTTTTTAATGTTGATTTCATTTTTGTTTTGTAATTGTACAAACATTTATTCAGTTTCAGTGTCAGATAAAAATGTATATTCAAAGACACTGAGTTACCATCCCTTTTTCTTCTGTATATATAACACACGTTTAAGCATTCATTTTATCCACTGCATTTCTTTTTCTATGAATGCTATACTCCTGTTACTTTTCATTTTTCCATATGACTGCTAGTCTTTGTATTCTTTGTTAATAAAGTTTACACATATTAGGAATAATACTTTTCTATGATATAAATTGCAATTATACCCAGCTTTTTCCATTTATCTCTTTTATACTACTTACGGAGTACTTTTGCTAATCAAAAATTGTGGCTGTTTTTCAATGAACTTATCTATGAAACAGAAACAGACTCATAGACATAGAGAACAGACTGTGGTTGCCAAGGGGGAGGGGGGTGGGGAGGGATAGGTTGGGAGTTTGGGATTAGCAGATGCAAACTATTATATATAAGATAAACAAAAAGGTCCTACTGTATAGCACAGGGAACTATATTCAATATCCTGTAATAAACCATAATGGAAAAGAATATGAAAAAGAATCTATATCTATATCTGTATCTATAACTCTGAATCACTTTGCTGTATGACAAAAATTAACACAACACTGTAAATCAACTATACTCCAAAATTCAAAACTACTCACAAAACACTGTCTTCTTTTTTAGAGGTAGGAGGCAAAGCAGAGTAACTTGACCTTAATTTTAGAGTGTATGTTATGATGTGGACCAGATCATTGTATCACCAAAATAACGACCAGTATGGCAGTGCCACAATGGACACGGCTAATCTCTCACTCTTGGCACATGCTTGCTGCCAAATTATTTCTGATGCTCTGCTCACCAAATCCAATTCACAGGAGAGTACGAAAACAGAGGTCCACAGTGATGCTCTCCTGGGCGACAAGGTAAGGAAGATCCGCTCATCTAGAGAAGACAGTTAACTTCAGAGAGTGGATTTTCTGTATATCCTCCCAGGTGGATTGGAACTACTACTTTTATACTCTCTCTTTTTGGAGACTAGAAAAGAAAACATTTTCCAAATCAATAAAAACTTACCAAAAGTTATAGTATGTATTGATCTCTTTTAGTAATGATAATTGCATCCAGCACAGAACTGCAGTGAGGTTTCCATATACTTAATTTTATGGTGGTTCTCTGCCATCTGTTTACTTTTCAAAAATCCTTTAAATGAATTACATGGAGGCCATAACAGAGATCGACACCACTGAACTCTTTGTGTCTCTGAGGGAGCATTCACCTTCAGTATCCCACTCAGGAGGTCATTTTGCTTCTGACTATACTTTCTAGTTGAGGTGGATGTGGAGTTTTAGGGTCCCTCACATCTCCCTTTCTTCCATTATGATTACACCCCAAAGATCATAAGATCATAGAACCAGTGTGAGGTTGTGCCAGCTGCTAAGTGTATTTATCCGTATTATGTACTTAAGTCCTGGGGGTCGGGGGGACGAGGGGAAGTTAGGTAGTTTGCAGACCCATTGGATCCCCTTCAAGAGGAACTTGGATCAATATTCCACTTATCATCTGGCCACCATTTACCTTCAGCCCAACAGTTAAAATATAATGGCACTTTGGTTCTCCTAGAATCATTGTCGGCTCAGGTCCTGCATCTAACAACCCTGAAAAGATCTGGGTTGTCCCCTTCCTAATATATAGTCATACAGGTCACTGGCTTTAGGTCCATTGGAGAAAGAGTGGGGAAATAGTAATATACAAATCCAGAGGTATTTTAGGTTTCTTCCACAGGAGAACTGGGTTATTCTTAAATCAACAATACCTGGGCATGAGAAATGCTCGCTCTGGATACTAGAAAACAAATTATGGTTTTCAACTGTGGAGCTGATATTGGTTTTCTGTCCACCAGATTTTTATGATTTTTGGTTATAGCCTTTGCCTCCGCATCAGTCTCATCCACAGGACACAGCAGTCTGTTAGTTACCACCACAGATTCCTGTGCATCACAAGCTACTGGTTGCCATGCAGGGCGGTGGCCCATAATGGTAAGTAATTATATCCACCTTGTTCCTGATGGTTAGCTAGCAGCCAACCTCTCCAGTTTGATGATATCGGGGATGGTTAATTTTATGTGCTAATTTGGTTAGGCCATGGTACCCAGACATTTGGTCAAACATTATTCTAGATCTTTCTGTGAAGGTATTTTTTTAGATAAAATTAACATTTAAATCAGTAGATTTTGAATTAAGGTAATTATTCTCCATAATATGGTTGGGTTTCATCTGATTAAGTAAAGGCCTTATAAGAAAAATGACTGACGTTTTCAATGTTTTTTTAATAAACAGAACTGATTGTCTATTTATCTATTTATCTACCTATCATCTATCTATCTATCTCTCCATATATCCCATTTCTCTGTTTCTCTGGAGAACCCTAACCAATACCTAATATAATATCCTAAACTTACAATGCTAATTAGCAAAGCCTCCAGTGTTGATTAAGAAAAAAAAAGACAAAAACCGAACTAACTTCCTGGGCATATATCCAGAGAAAACCATGGTTCAAAAGGATACATGCATCCCAATGTGCACTGCAGCGCTGTTTACAATAGTCAAGCCATGGAAGCAACCTAAGTGTCCATCGACAGATGAATGAATAAGGAAGATGTGGTATATATATATACAATGGAGTACTACTCAGCCATAAAAAGAACAAAATAATGCCCCTTGCAGCAACATGGATGGACCTAGAGATTATCATACTAAGTGAAGTAAGTCAGACAAAGACAAATATCATGATATCACTTCTTTGTGGAATCTAATAAAAAATGATACAAATGAACTTATTTACAAAACAGAAACAGACTCGCAGATGTTGAAATCAAACTTATGGTTACCAAAGGGTAAACGTGGGGGGAAGTGATAAATTAGGAGATTGGGACTGACGTATATATACTACTATATATAAAATAGATAACTAATAAGGACCTACTGTATAGCACAGGGAACTCTACTCAGTACTCTGTAATAACCTATATGGGAAAAGAATCTGAAAAAGAATGGGTATATGTATATGTAGAACTGATTCACTTTGCTGTACACCTGAAATTAACACAACATTGTAAATCAACCATACTTCACTAAAAATTTAAAAAAAAAACAATGAACTTAATTGCCATTTTGGAGAGGGGCCTCATAAATATGGGAGAAAAATGGCAGAATTCCTTCCATCTTGAAGTGTGTGTGTGTGTGTGTGTGTGTGTGTGTGTGTGTGTGTGTGTGTGGTGAAACTGGGGTGAATTTAATAGGTAAAGATGGCAGGGAACGTGGTTGTTATGAGTTCTGTCCACCAGATATTTTCACTTCTTTCCTCTTCCAAAATACAGCAACAATGCACCTTCTAATCCTTTTGTGGTTGGTAGAGCTGTGACTAGTTTTGACCAGTGAGCTTGGAGCAGAAGTGACATTTCTTATTTCCAGACTGGATAGTTAACTGTCAACACAATATCCTTCTTTGTTCTCCTTCTTCCCTCTCCTGGTAGTATTTGAAATGTTCATTCCAGTTCTTCACCCTGGAAATCTGGAGACTATAACAACCACTGCTGTAGGTGATGGATCCAATTTACAAGGAAGAAGTTGATGTTTGTGGATTTAAACCACAAGGACGCGGGAATTGTTTGGTACCACAACACAAAACAGAGTATACTGACCAACATAGTATGTGCATGCCACTGCATACCTACAGAACTGGTGAGGATTAAGTCCATGGGGCCAGGTCTGGGACCTCATTTCTACCTCAGGAGAGCACAGGGCAGTGTCGCCTACAGGAGAGAGCTAAGCCCCAGCACCATGAAATCTTAAATGAGTGCACAATCCACACCTAACCTTTGTCCATGAATTTCACGGGTATTCTTATAGTGCCACACGAAATGAAGAGAACTTATATTTAAACTAGGTTGTGGACATCATACAATGATCTAAGTCAAGATCAATTCACTAAATTGTATGCATCAGACATTTTGAATAATGTTAAAGTACTTTAATTAAAAAGTGAAAATATGAAATTTATTTTGAACATGTAAATCATTTTCTTTTTGTTTGCTGAATAAAGAAGACTTGTTTGATATACCTTTATTCACTATAGAGTTCAGCCTTCACTGAATGCAGAATTGAATGTAGAATTGTGATTTCCAGGACACATAGATAACCATACCTCTAAAACTCTTATTTTTTAAAGAGAAGCAATTGACAAATTATAGAAATTGACAGCAACATGAAAGGTCTATGTGATTTGTATACTAATGTGCTAACATAAATTGAAAATAAGTGGTTATTTAAAATTCATTATCAAAGTCAAAGTAAAAAATAAAATTAATGATTTTACTACTGCTTATTGTATTTATCTACTGTTATTCACCACTTTAGAGCAATTGCAATAAAATATATTTTTTTCTTTTTAAAAAAGTACAGTTTCTTTTTTTCCATGTATCTAGCAAGGTTATTTTGAACTCAAAAGACACAGAATCCCCTGATAGAAAGCTCAATTTTGGCATCAGTTATAATACACCAGTCCATCTATCTAAAATAAGCTTCATATAAGAGATAAAAGTGGTTTCAATGAAATTGTTAGTGAAATCCATCACTCTAATATATATATATATATATATATATATATATATATATATATATTAGTCTTTAAATTTTGATGACTTAGTAAGCAATTGCTCTATGAAATTAAATTGTCACAAGACTTTTTAAATTTTCTAGAAAGCATAGTATCAGGATGATAATTAAATTTGTAGTCTTTTACTTGATGGAGTGCCCTGTTATCTATATAGGAAAGATATAGATAAAATTCTCTGTGAATGAGTTTAATGATTCTGAACACTTCTCATCTTGAACTCATCAAATTTTCAATATTCTTTTTCCTTCTTGTAAGTTTTCTGACCATCAGTTTTCTATTACAAGTAAATGAATAACAATTCTAGAAGTCATCAAAGCCATTTTAGCTGATGAAAGCAAAGATGGATCTCTTGCCTTGCTACTTCAAAGTTATTTGAGTGTTTCATTGAGATAAAATACTCATCTTTTCTGATTTTTATATTCCTATTCTATACTATATATTTGAAAAAAAATGTATAGACATCACGCAATGGTTTATTGTATTGTAAAGTTTTTAAAATATAGAGAAACCATATAATAACTGTTATAGGTCAATATTTTGCCTCTACAAGGGTGCTACATAATTTAGTTAACCACAGCTAGGGTCCTACTTATATAGAATTATTACAATTACTTGTAAAGGTAGAGAGTACATAAATACTGCTAGTTTTAGGTGACCTAAGGCAAGTGCGTGCCATCTGTGGACATTTAAGGGCTGAATTGTGTCCCTTCCAAAATTATGTTGATGTCTTAACCCCAAGTACCTCAGAAAGTGACTGTGTTTGGAGACCAGGTTTTTAAAGAGGTAATTACATTAACATGAGGTCTTTAGGGTAGGACCTACTCCAATAATGTTGGTACCCTTATAAGAGGAGGAAATTGGCATGGACCTGGGGCTCTGCCTTTATTAGGGTCTGAAGGTTTCTGTGGGTTTACTCATTGGTGAATTTAAAACATAAGAGCCGGAATTAGGGAGCAGGAAAGGAGAAGTGGGGTCACTCAAGCTGTCAGTTACATGGTTCGCCCAGGGTTTTCTAAAAGAGGACCATCATGGGTAGGGGAACCTGGTTCCGTATTTAGTTGGTTCTTAGTAGCTGTGAGAGACAACTGGCAACACGTTTATTTGAGATGGATGTCTTTGAAATGGATGCCTTGGCAATCAAAAACTTAACGTCAGGCACTTACACTACAGGAGTGCTGGCCTCATAAAATGAGTCTGTGAGTGTTCCTTCCTCTTCAACTATATAAAACAGTTTGAGAAGAATTGGTACTAATTTTTCTTTAAACGTTTGGTAGATTTCACTGGTGAAGCCATCTGGTCCTGGGGTTTTGTTTCTTGGGAGATTTTTGATTACTGCTTCAATCTCCTTGCTCACTATTGGTCTATTCAGATTTTTTTACTACTTCAAGATACAGTCTGGGTAAGTAGTGTGTTTCTGGGAATTTATCTATTCCTTCTAAGTTACCTAATTTTTTGGTGTATAATTGTCCATAGTAGTCTCTTATGATCTTTTTTTTTTTTAACTTCTGTGGCATCAGCCCCTTATTTTTTTAATTTTTGGTCACAGGATCTCAGTTCCCCAACCAGGGATCAAACCCAGATCCCAGCAGTGAAAATGCCAAGCCCTAAGCACTGGACCACTAGGGAATTTCCCCCTTATTTCTTCCATATTTTTGTTATTAGAGTCTTTTCTATTTTTCTAGTCTATTTGAGGGTTTGTCAATTTTGTTGATCATTTCAATAAACTTCTAGTTTCATAGATATTTTCTATGAGCTATTTTATTTCTGTTCTAATCTTTATTATTTCCTTCATTCTGCTAACTTTGGGTTTAGTTTGAACCTCTTTTTACAGTTTCTTGAGGTGTAAAGTTAGGTTGGTGATTTCAAATCATTTTTCTTTTTGAAATGAATATGTTATAGCAAACTTCCCTCTTAGTACTGCTTTTTGCTCTATTCCATAAATTTTGGTATAGTATGTTTTGAATTTTATTTATCTCAATATATTTTCCAATTTTGATTTCCTTTTCGACACATTGATTGTTCAAAAGTGTGTTACTTAATTTCCACATATTTGTGAATTGTCCATAGTTTTCCTTTTTCATATGATCTATCCTGGACAATGTAGTATGTGCATTTGAGTAGAATGTTTACTCTGACATTGTTGGGTGGAGTGTTCTTTGCATGTCTGTTAGGTTCAACTGATCTACAGTGTTCTATTCCCATATTGATCTTCTGTCTGGTGAATCCCATTCTGAGAGTGGGGTATTGAAATTTCCAACTAGTATTATCTTACTGTCTGTTTCTCCCTTCAAGCCTGTCAATGTTTGCTTCATATATTTGTGTGCTCTGCTGTTAGGTGCAGATATGGTTATAATTCGTACATCTTTTTGGTGAGTTGACACTTTCATCATTATATAATGTCCTTCTTTGTCTCTCTGACTGTTTTTGATAGTCCATTTTGACTTTCAAATCCATAGCCACTCTGGCTCTCTTCCATTACCATTTACATGGAATATCTTTTCCCATCATTTACTTTTTTAAAAAAATTTAACATCTTTATTGGAGTATAATTGCTTTACAATGGTGTGTTAGTTTCTGCTGTATAACAAAGTGAATCAGCTATACAAGTACATACATCCCCATATCTCTTCCCTCTTGCATCTCCCTCCCTCCCACCCTCCCTATCCCACCCCTCTAGGTGGTCACAAAGCACTGAGCTGATCTCCCTGTGCTATGCGGCTGCTTCCCACTAGCTATCTATTTTACATTTGCTAGTGTATATATGTCCATGCCACTCTCTCACTTCGTCCCAGCTTACCCTTCCCCCTCCCTGTGTCCTCAAGTTCATTCTCTATGTCTGTATCTTTATTCCTGTCCTGCCCCTAGGTTCTTCAGAACTTTTTTTTTTTTTTAGATACCCTATATATGTGTTAGCACATGGTATTTGTTTTTCTCTTTCTGACTTACTTCACTCTGTATGACAGTCTCTAGGTCCATCCACCTCGCTACAAATAACTCAATTTCATTTCCTTTTATGGCTGAGCAATATTCCATCGTATATATGTGCCACATATTCTTTATCCATTCATCTGTCGTTGGACGCTTAGGTTGCTTCCATGTCCTGGCTATTGTAAATAGAGCTGCAATGAACATTGTGGTGCATGACTCTTTTTGAATTCCCATCATTTACTTTTAGCCTATGTGTCCTTAAAGTTAAAGTGAGTGTCTTGTAGACAGCACATAGTTGGATCTTGCGTTTTTTTCCTCCATTTAACCACTCTATGTTTCTTAATTTGGTTGTTTAATCCATTTACATTTAAAGGAATTATTGATATAGGAGGACTTACTATTGTTACTTTATTCAGTGTTTTTAATGTCTGATAGGTTTTTTGTCCCTCTTACTCTCTCTTCCTATCTTAATTTGTGTTTTTTTTTTTTAAAGATTGCACAATTTTATTAATTAATTAATTTATTTATCTTTGGCTTTTGTTGGGTCTTCGTTTCTGTGCAAGGGCATTCTCTAGTTGCGGCGAGCGGGGGCCGCTCTTCATCACGGTGCGCGGGCCTCTCACTATCGCGGCCTCTCTTGTTGGGAGCACAGGCTCCAGACGCGCAGGCTCAGTAGTTGTGGCTCATGGGCCCATTTGCTCCATGGCATGTGGGATCCTCCCAGATCAGGGCTCGAACCCGTGTCCCCTGCACCGGCAGGCAGACTCTCAGCCACTGCGCCACCAGGGAAGCCCTTAATTTGTGTTTTGTTATTTTTTTTTTTGTAGTGTAGTGACATGCTCTGATGACTTTCTCATTTTCTTTTGTGTATCTTCTACAGATATTTTCTTTGTGATTA
Organism: Balaenoptera musculus; assembly: GCF_009873245.2. Taxonomy (NCBI): domain Eukaryota; kingdom Metazoa; phylum Chordata; class Mammalia; order Artiodactyla; family Balaenopteridae; genus Balaenoptera; species Balaenoptera musculus. The sequence goes on from NC_045790.1 coordinate 3,670,876, forward strand.
TCATGGGATTACATAAAACATCTTATCACAATCTATTTCAAACTGATAACAATTTAATTTCAATCACCTGCAAAAACTCTACTTCTTTACAGCTCCTCTCACACATGCTTTGTGTTACTGATATCACAAATTACATCTTTTAATATTTCATATATATTAACATAGTCTTAGAGGTATAGTGATTGTTTGCTACTTTTTTATGGTTTTATAGCTATTTTACCTTTTAAACTCTATTCCAGAATTATTATAAAAGCGATTTATACACCACCTAACAGAAATACAGGATCCAGTATCAGTCTATATATTTACCTTTACCAGACAGCTTTATATTTCCATATGCTTTTGTGTTGTTGTCTAGTGGTCCTTCATTTCAACTTGAAGGGCTCCCTTTAGCATTTCTAACGGCGATGAACTCTCTCAACTTTTTATTTATCTGGGAAGGTCACTATTTCTCCTTTATTCTTGAAGGATAGTTTTGCTGACAATATTATTCTTGGTTGACACTTTTTATTTCTTTCATTACTTTGAAAGGGCTCTCATTCCACTCCTGTCTGCTGAGAAATCCACTGACAGTCTTTTGGCAGCTCCCTTGTACATGATTTGTCACTGTTCTCTTGTTGCTTTCAAGATTACCTCTTTGTCTCTCACTTTTGACAGGTTAATTATAATGTGTCTATGTGTGGGACTCTTTGGGTTCACCCTCAATGGAGTCTTTTGAGCTTCCTAAATCTGGATTACCATGTTCTTCCTTTAATCTGTGAATCTTTAGGCCATTATTTCTTCAAATAGGCTCTCTGACTCTGTATGGTCAGTGCAGGCTGCTGTAATGGCATACCACAGACTGAGAGGCTAAGAAATAGCAAAAACTTAGTTCTCACAGTTCTGGGAGCTAGAATTCTGACATCAGGATGCCAGCATGTTTGGGTTCTGGTGAGAGTCCTCTTCCAGTTACACACTGCGATCTTCTCATTTTATCTTCACAGGGTAGGAAAGGGTGAGAGAACTCTCTGGGTTCTTCTTTGTAAGGGCAGTAATCTCATTCATAGGGGCTTCACTCTTATAACCCAATCAACTCCAAAGGCTCACCTCCTAATACCACTCATTGGAGGTTAGGACTTCAACATATGAATTTGGGTGGGGGCACAAACGTTCAGTTTATAAGAGTCCCATTTTCTGTCTCTTTTACTTTTGGGACTCCCCAAATGCATGTATTGGTCCTATAAGTCTCTCAGGCTTTCTTCATTTTTTTCATTATTTTTTTCTTATTTTTCCTTGATATTTCAAATGACTTGCCTGCCAGTTGGCTGATCCTTTCCTCTGCTTACTGAACTCTGCTGTTGAGCCTAGCTACTGAATTTTTCAATTCAGTTATTTCATTCTTCAGCTCGAGGATTTCTATTTAGTTATTTTTATAGCTTCTGTCTCTGCGGATATTCTCACTTTGTTCATCCATCATTTTCCTGATTTCACTGAGCTGTCTATCTGTGTTCTCTCAGTACCTCATTGAACTTCTTTGATTATTTTGAATTCTTTGTCAGGTAATTCACAGTTTCCCATTTCTTCAGGTTGCTTTCTGTAGATTCATTTTATTGTTTTGATTAGACTATATCTCTCGGTTTCTTTGTATGCCTTGTTACAGTATTTTATTTTTGTATTGTATTACATTGTATTGCTTGGATTTGGGCATTTGAAAAAACAGCCACCTCTCCCAGTCTTTACAGATGGACTCTATACAGGAGAAGGCCTCCATCAGTTATCCTGGCCAACGATTCCTGGGGCTTCTCAAATATTTTGGGGGGAAGCATCATCCAGGGGGTGTGCCTGTAATTCCTCAATGAGAGGGGTCTGCAGGTTTCTTTTTCAGGAGCTCTTCGTCTCTTGCCCCCTCTGGTATCTGCCTGCAGTACCACAGTTTCTCTGGTCCCTCCAGAGCTGGTGAACTCTCCTTTGCCCTAGACTGCCAGGCATGGAAGGTATGCTGTTCCTCATCAGTGCTTTGAGTTGGCAAGAGAGAAATCAATCCTTTGGGAAGTCTTCCTAAAAGCGGGAATTTGGGGCACGCATTTCACTCTTTTTTTCCCTTCTGTTGAGAGTCTGGCTAAGCTGTTCCATGGTATTGCTGCCTCAGCATCCATTTTATTTGGCCAAGCAGCCTGAGAAGACTTATATTGACACTAGCCCCTCACACAAACACACTCCCTAGATAAAAGCCTGCAGGTAAGTTCCTGATGTGACTCCTCATGATAAGCAGTCCCACCACCTCCCAGGGCCTTCCTCTTGCGCCCCTTCAATAAGACTCCCACAGAGCATATCAAACCCCACTCTTCTTGGCTTGAATTGACCACTCTGGCCTTAGCCCAGGAACCCCAAAGCACTCCACCGACAGACCCTAATGAAGGCATGTGCCCCAGGATCTGTCTCCTTCTGCCTGCACCTGCCTTGACCTTGACCTTCCCACATGGCCCCCCAGGAGGTGTGCCGTGCACCTCCTCCAGTACCTGTGAGTAATAAACCTCTCTATTTCAATTTCCCTGTGGTCTGCTGTTGAACCACTGCTCACCATCCAGCACCCTGGTGCTCTACTTAACAAAGTTAATTTAACAAAATTTTAATACTTCCTAAGGAAGAAGATACAAATTGGGTATTTTCCCCCCACTGCACTGAGTTGTGCTGACTTTGTGGAAGGGCCACAAAAAGTGAAATACAATAACTTTTATTATCCATTTCAATGCATTTATTCTGGCTTTGCACTTGCCTTGGGTACTGTGACTTCTTAACTGGTTTCTGGAGTTCTCAAAAGGGTTTATGGTCATGTATTGTTGTTAAGTCAGTGTGTCTATGGGGGAATGAGGTTTGGGTCTTCTTATTCCACCACTGCTCACGTGAATTACTAATTTTTAAGGAAAAAAAAATGTTCACAGTAGCCAGAGAGAAACATCATATTACCTTATAGGGGAAGAACAGTTTGAATGACAGAGGACTTATTTCAGAAATGATGGAGGCCAGAAGGAAGTGGCACACCATTTTACAAATGCTATAAAAACAAAAAAAGTCAACTCAAAATTTTATATCCAGTGAAAATATTCTTCAGGAATGAAAAGAAAATCAAGACATTCTCAGTCAAAGGAAAAGTAAAAGCATTATTCACAATCAGACCTATCCTAAGAAAGTGGCTAAAGGGAATTCTTGAAACAGAGCGGAAATTATAAAAGAATAAAATTGAAAATCCAGAAAGTGAGCAAAACAGTGCAAAGAGTTAAAAGTATGGGTAAATGGAACAGATTTTTCTTCTTCTCTTGAGTTTTAGTAATTATGTTTGGCAGTTAGAGCAAAAGTTAACTTTATCTCATTCTTACAGAATGTGACTAGAATATTTAAGACAATTATATTTTTACTAGAAATTGCTGTGAGAAATTCTTATTGATTTTTTAAATGCAAGGATATAAAAGTCTATATTTAAGACGTCTGTGGTTAAAGGAAATTGAGGGTCTATAACTAGACTAAGGTTGATTTATTATCCTGCTCTGGATGAAATGACTATTATTGTTACATATTATATACTTGATTTGGAATTGCTCTGACTGAATATTGATTGGTCAACTACTTAATAAACATATTTCAGAATAAATGCATGATGATTTTTAGAGAATTTTAGACTAATTTGTAGTATATTCTAATTTACCTAACTTTGCTTCAATTAATTCAGCAGGCTCATTTGGTAAGGGTCATGGTAAAATGTTATGCAAAAAAAAAGAAATAATATCAGGAATATTTTTCAGTGCATTAACATGGAAAAAAATTGTAATGAATCCATGGTAGCTGAGGAAAGACGGAAAATACGAAGGCAGATACAATTTTTATAGGAAGTGAGATTATCAAAGGCCCACAAAGTAGGTGAAATGTAAATCTAGCACATGAACATTATCTGCTAGCTTCCAACTTACTATCCAACTATAAACCTGTCATTCACCACCTGTCAGACTCCATGTATGAATATTTCTTTCCATGACAAATCACTGCAGGGAGTCATCAGTATCACCATGACTTGACTTAATGAGACTCCTGTCCATGTACCTGCCTAACAGCTTGTGTCCATATCATTCCTTACTGTCAGCCTTCAAACCAATGACAGGAGCCTGCATCTTATACAGCCATTTCTTTAGAATATATAACAAATGCCGCTTCTGATAATTTATATAAAGAGAGTCCATTCTTCTTCCAAGCTTTCACCAATGGATATGCTGCAAAGGTTTGATAATATCACTGCAAATGCACCCTTTTACAAAACGTGATATCACAAACTGTACTTCAACTACCGGGATGATATTTATACATAAAAAGATTGACTACTCCTACAATGTGAGTCTTGCTCAAATGAACAAAATGGTTCTTCTACATTTAATGTCCTGTTCTTTTCACACCCATCGACGCAAAACCTCCCATAATTCAAACCCATAACAGATTTTAAACTCATCTTTAGTACTGATACATTATAAATGTTCAACTAATAAATAAAGAATAGCCATTTCTTTTTAATCCATGTTATTGGGCTAAAGCCTTGTGATTTCTGATATAATGTATTCTCATTAACAGGAGAGCATTCTTTGGGAACTGCGGATAAACTGTAGAGCTAAATAATTTAAGGGAAAGGGGAGATTAAGAGTAAATCACTCTCTTCATAGTGCACCAACCTCTAAAAATTAACCAATCACATTAAAGGAACATATACACCCCAATAATTCATGGGCTCTAATGGATATTCAATAAAAGTAATGCAAAAAATCAATGTCTTATAGACTGAACAATATTTTTGCTACATCAATCTCTCAATTTTCTTAGTTTCTATTAAATCTCATGACAAAATAATGCTTTGTCCTTTTGCTCCAAGACTTGAAAGCTGAGGAATTCATAGATAAAACTTCAGTGGGAGCAGGCATGCACTGCCATGGTAAAGAATAAATTTTGAGGAATGAGCCTTTAGTGAGCTGAGGGCCTTTGTGAGTTTACATATAAGGGAGTATATGAAACAAAATAAGGAGAGTACTGGTGAAACTTGAAAGTATCTTAAGGGAGTTTTCAGAAGTAAACTCCAAAAAGGAAAGCAAGCTGCTTATATGCACTTAAAGATTGTGCTACATCTATTGATCTTTAGTACAGGAAAAAATGAACATGAAGTAGTATTAAAGAAGGTAGATACCTGTGTCTCTATTCAGATTTTCTGCTTCAATCCAATCATTTTGTAGAGAAATAAAAAAAAAAAAAACATTTAATTACTTTCACCTATCAGTTAAAAAAAAGAAATGAGTGCAGACTGTATACCCGAATCTGTCCTATGTGTCTGAGAATATGAATATTTTAGATATAGCGATATTCAAAATTCTCTGTCTAATTCTATGTTTTCACTTATTACCATGCTGTGCCTACAGGAAAAATAAGAATTCAAAGGAGAGTACCTGGGATGTGATTTTATGCTGTATCCATGCCGAGAACTAGTAAAGTATCAGTATTCAGTGATAACATAAAATGTTTGCACATTTTTAGAATTTAGGGCAAAAGATCAGGCATTTTTTTAATGCCACAGTAAATGAGGAACAGGAACATTAAAATAAAGAGTAAAAATATGTTTAATGCAGACTGAATCCATCCATTCAACCTTCAGGAGCCCTTAGAGTGGACACCTGTGTGAAGTCTTTACTATGTAAATGTCACCTTGAGGAAGATGAGATTTAGTTGGGGAGACAAGTGAAAAAGTGTAACGAGAAAACTTGCCATGAGCACAGAAATAAGCACACTAATGCTGCTTGAGAGAACTGGCAAGGATTTCTTGGAAGATATTAATTTTGTTCTGTAACTTAAAGCACGAAAAAGTTTACTGGTTAGAAAATAATTATTATACTACTTTTTACTTAAATTGTAAACAATATTTCTGCCCAGTGGTCTGTTACCTAAGAATTCTGGAGATCTATTTTTGTGTTCTGTAGATATAAGTTTTCTAAAAGTTAAAAAACAAACATATTTATAAAATTAGAAAATAGAGTTATTATTTAACATTTCTTTATATTGAATATTTAATGCCCATGAATTACTCATTGAATTAATATTAAATAAGCATTAAATATTTAAAAATATTAAATTTCAAGGGAAAATTCAGTTGAAAGTCTTCTTCAACGTTAGGATACCTAAAATTAATTAATTCAAGCAGGCTTTGATTTTAAGGAATATAGGATAGGCCAAGCTGTACTATAAACTGAATAAAGGGAAAAATTGATTTTTGAAAGAGTGCAAAATTCAGGCACACCATCTAAATTACTATACTCCACATTGATTCTTTGTTTTTATTTATATACATGACTCAGAAATCAGAACAGTTTGATAACATATCAAAGAGGAATCAGCTCCTCTAAAATCTCTGCTGGCAAAAAAGAGCCAGTAGGTAGATTTATAAAAGTATCCATCTGAAGCTATTGAACTTGGAAGATAAAGTACTGAAGAATAAAAATAACTATTTTATAAGACAATGGTTAAGTAAAACTCTAATATGGAAACAAAAAAAATTTTAGAGTATAAATAAAAAGAACAAAAACAATCATTAAGTAAGAAGTGTGCTAAAATGCCTGTTATAGTAAGAAGCACGCTGCTTACTAGGTATAAACTCATACTGAATCAATTTATTTTTTTAGAAGATGGATTGTATTATCATACCCAAACTTGGTAGATTAATGCAACAAAAACATTTTGCATTGCTCACAAGTCTGTGGGCTGAGTGGGCACTGGGCACTCCTGCAAATGCAGGTCACGGTCGGTTGATCTTAGCTTGGCTCTTTAACGCACCTGTAGTCGGAGGGCTGTTTGGCTGAGGGCTGGCTCCTGCAGGAGAGCCTCCTGTGTCTGGGGGTTGGCTGTCTGTCTGCTGGGACAGTGGGGGTCTCTCGGCATCCAGCAAGCTAGCCTGGGCTATTCTCATAGTGCTTGGGCAGCATTCCAAGAGAATGAGGTGAAGCATGCAAGCCCTTGTGAGACATATGTCTCTTCCACTACATGCTGTTTGTTAAAAGAACTCAAAAAGCCGGCCCAGACTCAAGGAGCGGCAAACGCATGCAGACTCCATTTCTTGATAGGAAAACCTGAAAAGTCTCATTGCATCTATGAGTGATTACAGGGAAGGAAATTATTTCAGCCATGTTTTCATGTGCCCTTGGGACTCTGCTGCCTCTACAAAGCCTCATTTGTCTGGTGAAGATGGGAGGAGTTGGGCAGAGCTGAGACTTTCCAACTACCTGGCTGTAGGCAGCCCAGGTCAGTGGACCATCGGTCCACCCCGAGCCTTCGGAGTGGCAGCTGTCTATCCAACCCAGCAAGCCCTAGGCATGTAGGCATATTGTATGTCCCTGAGATTTTGTGATGCTTAGCTTTGCAACATTTCTATAGGAACAGCCGGTCCATCACGGCCAAATACCCACCCAATTCAGTATTTTCCTTCAGCAGGTATGGCAATCTGAAATCATTTTATAACATGAATTCTTCAAATTAATCCATGCAGTATGAATAGGCACATAAGCTTATAGAGACATAGAGAACATAATACAACACTCTGCAAAGATCTGTGTTATAAAAGAGGATACTTCATTGACTTCTGAGTACTGCAAAGTACAGTATTTAAGACCCAAGCAGCAGAGTTTGGATACAACACAAAACAGTTTTTAACCTGTATGCTGTTATAACATAGCTGATATTATTTCTGTATTTTGAAATTAGACACAAAATTGTCCTTGTATTCAAATTTCACACATAAAGTCTAAGTAGAAATAAAGATATTATGATCAGAATTAATAAAGCACGGTGGTATACAGCTGCAGTTTTACTCCCTACATCTGGACCACAAATTTAAATTTCCATATGTGCTTTCACCTGGAGCTTTATCAAGGACACACAGACATTTTTCCGTAATACATTCAACTTAAAACACAGCCTTTTTTGGGTTATTTATGTAGAGCACGTCACGCATGCAGAAGAGAAGGCCACCTACCCAGTGTGATTCAGAGACGTGATGATGCCAGAGACTGCTCCCCCACTGTCTTATTGTAAAGATCGAAATTACACCTATTAAGAGTCACTGCTTTGGGTGAAGGCACTGTTCTTTGAAAATCCCTTAACAATATGTCTGCAAGAAGAAAGCCGTGAACTCCTTAGCCTCTGTTTGCATATTAACAAGCATCTCAGGGCTTCCCTGGTGGTGCAGTGGTTAAGAATCTGCCTGCCAATGCAGGGACACAGGTTCGAGCCCTGGTCCGGGAAGATCCCACATGCCGCGGAGCAACTAAGCCTGCGTGCCACAACTACTGAGCCTGCGCTCCAGAGACCGCGAGCCACAACTACTGAGCCCACGTGCCACAATTCCTGAAGCCCAGGTGCCTAGAGCCCGTGCTCTACAACAAGAGAAGCCACCGCAATGAGAAGCCCGCGCACCGCAACGAAAAGTAGCCTCTGCTCGCCGCAACTAGAGAAAGCCCGCGCACCGCAACGAAGACCCAACGCAGCCAAAAATAAATAAATTAAATAAATAAATTAAAAAAAAATCCTCAGTCTCAGCATCCTTGTCACACTCACCTCACAGTTGGGGCTCTTAAAAAAAAAAAGCATCTCATCATCATCGCCTGGTGCTGTGAAGAGACCCCTGGCCTCCCAAAGAGGTCCAGGTCCTCATGCCTGGAACCTGGGAATGTGGTGTTCTGTGCAAAGGGGTTCACGAAGCAGTTGATTTCAAGAGAGGGAGAATACCCTGGTCTTACCTGGCTAAGCCCAGTGTGTGTGTGTATCCACAAGGGCCCTTAAACATGGCAGAGGGAGGAAGGACAGTCAGGGTCAGAGCGATGCACATGGGAAAGAACCAAGCAGTCCCTGATGCCCTTGAAGATGGAGCGGCATGAACCAGGAACCCAGGGGGGCCTCTAGCAGATGGAGGAGACAGGGGTACAGATTCCAGCGAGCATCGCAGCTCTGCCAGCCCCAGGTAGACCCGCTGTCGACTCTGACCTCCAGAACAGCAAGACAATAAACGTGTGTTTTTCAAGCCCCTGGCTCTGTGGGCAGTAGTTATAACAGCGATAGGAAACTAATGCACATGCGGGAGGGGTGAAAGCCTGAGGGGCAGTTCAAGGTTCAGGTAACAGCTGAAGGAGGCATAAGAGGGTCAGTGATATGGGCTGGAATCTGAGACAAGGTCTGCAGGTTGCTGCAGTCAACGCCAAACCAAGAAAGGATTTTAGCACGGTTCTGGGTGGCCATTCATGCAGTAGTTCTAGGAAGATGAACAATGAGAGAAGAAAGGGCTGATCTGAAAGGGAAAGAAGTATGAAAAAGTAGAAGTATAAAAGACTAAATGAGTTGAAAATGTAAAAGAATGAAATTATTCTTACTATGCAATATTGTTGAAGATTGAACTTAAATACACTTGTATACACACACACAGACACCCACCAGGATTCGAAATACATTGATTAAACTAACTATGCATTTAAAAGCAAAAAAAGCTATAATATATTTTTATAACCTAAGAAGTCTTGCAGTGTTTTGAGAGCATATATTATGCATTGCTATGAGATAGCTCAGTGACAATATAACTGAAAAATAGATATTGTTATGCTTTCTACTTTTTAGATTATAAAATTAAGTTCAGAATGGTGGAAGGACTCTTCCAAAGTTTCACAATTATTAACTAGGAAAGCCAGGATTTCTGACTGGGAAAGGCCAGGTTTGCCAACAGCCTTGATTCATCCAAGGGCGTCTAATTATGGAAATTATGAGTCCCCAAATGTCCATAGACAGAAATCAGTGGGCCCAGGAATGCGAATGAGAAATTGTGCCTTTATTTTTACTAATATCTAATTGAAATTTAGTATTTTTCTATTAATGAATCCAGGCAACACATCACAGTAGTATTATGAGCACCTGTAATTTTGTCACCAATAGAAATTACAGAAAATTTTATATGACTTTTAAATTATTGCAAAATTCTCAAATATCATTTACCTTTACCACTAGTTTAAAATTATCAGAGCCATGGCTATACCTCACTGGGTAATGCATTATTAAAGATTTATATATGCTACTATACCACACATTTATGTTTTGACATTTATTTCAATAAACATAGCTGCCTTCATAATTTTATATTTTAGTTTATGCATGTATATATACATATGTTGTTGTTATTACTATTAACCACTATTATGATTATTCTGAGATTGGTCACTAGGCTTTACCAGGTTGCCAAATGCATGATGGCAAAAACATAAAACCATCAGGGGCCCCACTCACCAAGTTATCTTTCTAGAATGTTGCTTGACTATTATGCAGGTGTTACATTATACTAAGTATTTTTTTTGTAACTTGGTTCATTACTTTACAAAATGAAAATGTTTCAATTTAAATCATTCTTAAATGCAGTCTTAGTTCTATTTGGACAAGTTTTGTTTTGCCTTTGTTCAATTATATGCATATAAATTACCCATTCATCATTATCATGCACATGTAAAAACTGATAATCAAATATGCATCTGATAAAATAGATATTAAATAAAACCCTCCAGACTCATTTCTCCAATCTTAATAAATACAATTTATCACCATCCATTGGGAATTGTAAACATATGAAGAATGACACATAGTAATAAGTTATGTCCATATCAGAGATAAAATAAATAACACATTCCACTGAGAATGACAATATTATGGAAATTTGGGAAATGAAAATTTTTTCAGATAGCTATTCAATGCAATTTTAATCTCTTCTTATTTTCCCCAGATATGGTAAAATAAGCAAATGACTGCCTTGATTTCTTTGACATCATCCACTATCCTGATAGCAAAGGTTTAAACTTTGCCTAGTAATACAGGGCAAACATCATTTGATAAAAGACCTAAAGCAATTTAACCATTAATCAGCCTCACATCACAGAGGCTGATCACAGAAAGGTTCCTCTTTCATTCCTCTGCTCTGTTTTAAAGCCCATTCACTGAATAAACTCATCATAAAAAGGCTCCCCTGAAACTCATTCCTGGTCGCCCTCTGTCACTGGTAAATAAAGCAGATGTTTTAATTCAGAGATCCCAATTACTGTTTCCTCCTTAATGCATAAAGAAAATGGGCAGTGCATTTCTGTTTTCCCTTGGCCAGCTGGGGCTGCTGTGAAATTGGTCAGAAATTTTATTTTGACTGTTCTTTTGTTCCTCTCTTCTTTTCCCATGCTCCCATCTTAAGGTGAATGTGGAAGGAAATGGAAGGTGTCCAATGAAAAGACACAAAAATCATTAAGGGAAGGATGATTTATGAGCAAAGATTAAACAAACTGAAGGAAGGCTGAGAGAAAAGTGAATAATTGTTTTCAAGTACTCGGTGAACAATTATGTGAATACTGATCATCTGACATCAATAGACATAGATCCCTATTTCAGTATAAAAATATACTGTAAATAAAGGGACATTTACCTTTCATTGCCCTCACCCCCAGTTTTAGCATGCTTCCTAAACAGAAAACTTGTCCATGTGGACCCTTCAAGGCACCCAAGGGGATGGATTAACAGGGTATTCACGCAGAGGAAAGAACTGAGGATGCTGACTGCATCAGGTAAAACAGCTTTGGCTGCACCTCAGTTAACTTGTCGTAAACAATGACAACACACCCTGTATTTTCTCAGATAACCAGGATACAGAGTGGCTGGCTACAAAGCTGTTGGGTTCAGTAGCAGCAAGATGTCACCAGGGCCCCTGCTCCCTTCCATCTCTGCTGTTCTCTGCAGGCAGCTTAGTTTCCTTAAAGATTGCCAAGCACCACAGTCATATGCCTCTTAAAGCAGCAGTGCAGGGACTGCTCCTTTTGGTGTCCTTCATTTCCAAGAAGGCCTTCAAAAACTTGCACCTACTTATTGGTCAGAATTGCATTGCATGCCCACATCTAAGTCAATCAATAGCAAGGAAAATGCAAATCCTATGACTCATCTAAGTCACCCTACATGCAAGTTGTGCAGTAGAGGATAGACTCATTAAACTTTTACCTTTCTATTAGAGAGGAAAGAGAGAGTTATGACATTGAAAAACATCAGCACTGGCTAAGAAGTTGTTTATAAACAGAAAATATAGGCAAATTGGTGGCTGTAACACCTAACTTTCTTCTCACTAGAAACATCTTCTAATAAGATTTAGAGATATATTTAATTAATTTCCTACTAGGTGCAGGCAATGCTCTCATTATTATGCTCACATTAACGAATTCAATCTTCACCATTACCCTTTGGAAGAAGTACCGCTATAATCTCTATTTTACAAAGGAGATAATTAAAGCAGAGATTAGTTAGGTACATTTCTCAAGGTCACACATTAATAGATACCAGAACAAGAGTTTGAACCCAAGTAGTTTGGCTCCATAGCCAAGGCTCTTAAAGACTCACCGGGTTATATATCAAATAGCATGTAGGTATATTTATTTACAAGTTTTATATTAAATGTAGGATTTCAAATTAAACAGTTGGGAAGATAGAGACCCTTTTGCTTTCAAAGTTTAAAGTAAGGTTTACTTTGGAATAATATTTTTGCTTCCAAAAGCTAAAAATGCTGTACAAAATATAAGAAATGTCTGCTGGAGGGCACTGGAGACCCAACAAGGTAGTGATGAATTACTGATCTGGGCAGAAGGGATAAAGATGGATGTCCAGGGCCAGACTGGGAATGTGTGGTTGAGGCACAAGAAAGACGGCACCCCAGGATGTAAGTAAAACAAGAAATTATACAAATGTTCACAGGGATTGCATTTTAGCTACAAATAATCTCAGCTCCTGAGAGTGGGAGGAATGGGAGGAGTATTCCAGCTATTTGGGGGAAGGGGTGGGGATTTCCAGGAATTGGGCCACCACCCACTTTTTGACCTTTTATGGTCGGCCTTGGAACTGTCATGGCACCTATGGGTGTGTGATTTAGCTGATGTGTTACAGTGAGTGTATACTGAGGGTCAAGGTCTAGTGGAAGTCAACTCGTCCGCCATCTTGGACCTCATTGGTTCTAATCAGTTTCTGTCGTGTCCTCGGGCTATGGTATTCTTTTAAAGGTTGTGCCCTGCCCCTTTCCTGTCTCACAAGCAAAAGAAAATCTCTGGAAGATGACACAATCATTCTACCTAAATTTGAAATCAAATTATTTCAATAATAATTTTGAAAATACAATGTTTAGCAAACAATACAAAAATTGAAGTGCACATAAGGAGTAAACCAACATGAAATGGAAGGAGCAGAAACCACAGATACAGAAATTTACACACAGGGAAGCAGATGGTCACTGATACTAGGGACATGACTGATTTAATGGCAGACTATACAAATGTATCCATTTTCCACAGCTGCGTAACAAATCACCACCAATTCTGTGGCTTTAATATAGCACCTACTTATGATCTGGGAGCCCTGTAGATGAGAAGTGTGGGTATAGCACGACCCAAAGGGGTCTTCTGCTTAGTCTCCAAGACCAAAATCAAGGTGTGGCTGGGCTGTGTTCCCTTATGGAAGATCTGGGGATAAACTCACTTCCAAACTCATTCAGGTTGTTGGTCAGATTCCATTCCTTGGGGTTGTAGGACTGAAAACCCCAGTCCTTGCTGCTGTTAGAGGGTTGCTGCCCTGAGATGCTAGAGTCCTCTGTCTGGTCCATGTGGGTCCCCACATTTCAGAGTCAGCAACAGCAGGTCAAATCCTTTTTGTACCTCAAATCCCTCAACTTCCTCTGCATCAACTTCTCTCTTCTGTCTAATCTGTCCTCTGTTAGCCAGAGAAAGTCTTCTGCTTTAAGGGCTCATGTGATGAGATTGGGCCCACCAGACAATCCAGGATAACCTTCTTATGTTAAGGTCTGTGACTTTATTTCCATTTGCGAAGCCCCTCTTGTCATGTCATGTAAAGTGTTCACAGATTCCAGGGATTAAGGCATGGACATTTGGGGGGGCCATTCCTACCACAACAACTGGAGGGAGAATTATTTTCAGTAGAAAACATCCACATGAAATTATAGAGACAACAGGAGGGAAATGGGAATCAGGGCACATGGCATAGGGCAGAGAGGACCACAAACACCTAGTCAGATGCTACAAGAAGAGGAGAGAGAAGCCGTGTTTGAAGACATGGTGTCTGAGAGTTTTCCAGAGTAGCAAAGGCATCCAGGCACTTCTCTGAGCCCCAAGAAAGGGAAAGAGAAGGGAGGTCACAGGCAGGCACAGCACAGCAAGACTGAAATCGAGAGAAAATTCTTGGGGGGGTGGGGTGGGCAGAGGAAAAAGAGATGTACATTCGGAGGGGCAATGACAATAATGAGTGTTGATTTCTCAACATAAAATAATGGAAGCCAGTAAAACAACCACCAACCTAGATCCTCCAACATAGCAAAAATCTTCAAAAATGAAGGTAAACATCTCATTTCAACACAAGTATAGATGAGTGAAGCCTGATACCGGGTAAGCCTCTGACATGAGGCTGACTTGCAGAATAATCTTTTTTATATTAAATCAAACCCATTCATTCACAAAGAAGGAAGGCTGAAGGAAATGAAAAAGAGAATAAATGAATAAGATAAAAAAAATGAAATAAAGAAGACCAACAAAGCCTAAAGTTGATTCTTGAATGTATTAAATAAATTCAATAAATTCTTGACGAGACTGAACAGCAGAAACAAAAAAGTGCACAAACAATAAACCTCACTGATAAGAGTGGGAAATCAATACAGTTTCTATGAATATTTAATGTTTATAATATCCTTATAAAATAAGGACATTATAAACAGTTTTAAGGTAGTAAATTTGAAAAGTTAGGGGTAATGCTCAAAGGCCTAGAAAAACACATCTTATCAAAATTCAGAGCAAAAAGAGAAAAATTACACATCTTATACTTATTAAAAATATTATATTTCACAATTTTAAGCCTTCCCTTAATTTCAGGCTCACGTGGCTTCACCAACAAATCTTATCACTCATCTAAGAAAGACATATTGCCAACTTAATAATTATTTCCAGAGAATATAAAAAGTGGAAACACTTATCCATCCATTACATGAGACAAGCAAAACTTTGGTATAAGAATCTCTTACAGTTCTAAGGAGAAAGTGACGCTCAGACAAATCTCTCTGTAGACATAGATTCAAAAATCCTAAAGAATATATTAATCAATGATGGAAAGATAAAAAGGGTTATTTAGAAAAATCAGTTACATTTCTAAAACTGATAACATACAGAGGTAAAGCAAAAATATACCTTTTATAATTGAGAGAAATGAATGTGGAGATATACTATATGCCATAATTATTGATTAAAATACTTAATATTTAGAGATGTCAATTCTCCCTGAACTGATCACTGTAAGAACAATTCCAATCACAGTACTAGAAATGTGTTTGCTCCGGGTGGCAACTGACATGCTGATTTTAATATAGTTATGGCAATACAAAGGGGAAGAGTAGATAAGACATTCTGGAAGAATAAGAGGGAGGATTGGCTATAAATGATATTGAGAGCTGTTTTAAACTTGCATAATGTAGGCAGTGGGTCCTGGCTCAGTGACGGACAGGAGAGACAGAGTAAAATAGAGCCCTGGACAAGACAGATGTGTGTATAAACCCAGGCAGCACTGCACAGCAGTGAGGAGGGACACATTTTCAAATGTTGTCTTGACAATGTGATACTCCTTACCTTCTACCCTCAAAGAAAAAAGAGAAAAAAGTAAACACCCTCGACCCACCTCGACACGCACAAAAACTTAATTCCAGGTGAACACAGATCTAATATAAAAGCAACACAAAGCTTTTAAAATATAATATAGGAGAAAACCTTTACTATTTGGGTGGAAAATATTTTTTAAGCTAGACATAAAGTTATCAACCATAAAGGAAAATATGATTAATTATACTATATTTAAAATAATAATTTCTATTTATCAAAAGATACCAGTAGAGAAAAGGCAAGCCAAGAGTAAGAAATGATATTTCTGACACATGTAATCAACAAATGTCATCTAAGGAAATAATTTATGAAGAACTCCTCCAAACCAACGTTCCCAAAGGAAAAACGCTTAAGAGACTTATAAAGGCTCTTCACAAGGGAGGATTTCCAAAAGGAAATGTTTTTGACCTAATTAGTGAAACCAAGTCCCCTAAAATCGAGTTCCCCTGCCGAATTTATGATTCATCTCTCCATCCAAAACTTTTTTCCCTTTCTTGTCCCCTCTGATCTTAATTCGGTGCTCACTGAACACTCATCAACCAGAGTCAGATGACTAAAATAGCTGTTGTCGATAACATCGTTAGTGTACTAAAATTGTTATTCTAGACACGCACCACTATCATACAAATTCAGGTTGTGTCTCCAGGGTAAGATGAGCCCCAGCCATGGACCCCAGCCATGGACCACCTGGCCAGAGACTCAGAAACCGGAGACATCCTGACTGCTGAAACCATGATGAAGAAAGGTCACAGAAATGTCACTAGACAATGATTAACCCTAGCCTCTTTGTTCCTCCCCTTTAAAAAAATAAATAACAGCTACAGACCAAGGGGGAGTGGGTCTGATGCTTGTCTCTTACTCTCTTGCTTGGCACCTGCAATAGACTCTTACTTTGCTGCAAATGCCCACTGTCAGGTTGGGTTTCTGCACCTCCAGCACATGAGCCCTTGCTCGGTTACATTAGTCAAAAAGAGATGTTCAGTCTCAATAATAATTAAGGAAATGAAAACTAAATCCACGAAGCAATCCTACTACCCATTAACCATAATTGCTGAAAGAAAGAAGTGATACAACAGAGACCCACCTACAATCCTACTGGGTAAGTAACCTAGTCTGACCGTTGTGGTGAACAGTTTGGTAATTTATATTTCCTCTATTTGGTGATACTCTTATCTTATGACCCAGAAAACCCACTCCTGACTATAGACCCATCAGAGATACTTGCACACACGCACAGAACAAGGTGGGCGATTCTCTAAAATGTAATACTGAGCTAAGAAACAACTGCAGAATTATCCATATTCGTATAATTCCATTCATTTTAGTTTTTAGGGATACATGTTTAAGAAAAAAAGATCCTAAAAATCAGCAAGAACGTGATTAGCATGGAAATCAGAATGAAGTTTTGGCATAAAAAAGTAGTGTGAACAGGGATCAGAGGGAAGTAAGGGGGCACTTCCAGTACACAGGTAACTTTGTATTTTTTTTTTTTTACCTTGCTGGTGATTATGCTAATGTTGTAAGTAAGTTGGCGCGTGTACACTTTTGCACAAGATTTTATCGGGTATACATCGCTGTATATGCCATCTATCACAATATAGATGTGACACAGGTATCACGAAAATAGATGGGGGACAGTCATGTCCTATATAAATGAAGATGAATTTAAATCACAGTGGAGGTTTGGTTTATAACTGTGGGATGTCATATCTCAGCGGAATCTTGGAACTCATAAAATCAACCTCTCGGGCTTCCCTGGTGGCGCAGTGGTTAAGAATCCACCTGCCAAGGCAGGGGACACGGGTTCAATCCCTGGTCCTGGAAGATCCCACATGCCGCGGAGCAGCTAAGCCCGTGCACCACAACTACCAAGCCTGCTCTCTAGAGCCCACGAGCCACAACTACTGCAGCCTGCGTGCCTGCAGCCTGTGCTCTACAACAAGAGAAGCCACCGCAATGAGAAGCCCACGCACCACAACGAAGATCTAACACAGCCAAAAATAAATAAATAAAACAAATAATAATAAAAAAAATCAACCTCTCTTAACATTCAGAAAGTTACATGCTTTCCAGTGAGTATTGGTTCTCTATCGTTGAAGCAATTATATACAGCAAAAGTACTCCTTTTTTAGTTATCTGATTTATTTCAGGATTATTTCAATCATGTTGATTGAACCTCTGCATATGTCCTAGATTAAAGGAATATTTTTCTATGACAGGATGCCGAAAACCCTGCTGCCCCCTTCGAATTCCCCGTTGACCTTTTGTTTTGACCCCTTTTCCACAGTGACTACACAGCTAAATTCCGGTATTTTTATTCCACTGGAGAAAACAGGTCCCTCTAGCTGTGACTTACTTATTTTTCACCATCACTCTGTGAGTTTAATGGCTCCTGTCAGTAGACATTTCGGTCTCTCATCTTGCAAATGTTTAACTCTATAAACGAGGAAGTGTCAACCTTGATTTGTCTGTTACCCTGAAAGGGTTTCTCCCGTTCACTTGTAACACTTGCTTCTACCCAGCTAGAATGACAGCAGCTTTGGCACGAACAACAGCTTATTTGGCATTCAAGTTATATTAATGTAAAGTAAACACGCAGTGGGAAAGGAACAGGCAGGGACACTCAGTAAAGGGTCGCAGTGTTGGCATGAAGAGATGCCTGGGTCGGCACACGGCCTGCTGAGGGAGCCTCATGGTAGGCAATGACACCTCCGGCCATTTGGAAACTCTTAGGGCACCTCCATCCCCTTAGTCACTTCTAGTGCAAAGCCTTCTAGAAGGAGGCACGCCCCGCCCAGAAAATGGAACGAGCTCTGAGTCCGCACACTCCGCTCTATGAACAAGACTACAGAAACAGCAGTTCGGGGGTGGCTGACACCTACGGCGGTTAATGATGCTTGAAGAAAATGAAAAGTCTGATAGCACATGCTTGAGTGGAACTTGACATTAGAGGAACTCCACCCTCAATTCTATTCGAATAATAAAAAGAGCAAAGGAGACTATTATCGACTCTCGTATTACTGTTAGGGCTGCCATAACAGCACACTGCAGGCTGAGTGACTTAAAAAACAGAGATGTATTTTCTTACGGTTCTGGAGGCTGGAAGTCCAAGATCAAGGTGCCTGCAGGGTTGTTTTCTGGTGAGAGCCCTCTTCTGGGCACGAAGACAGCCGCTTTCTCTCCGTGTCCTCACGTGGCCTCTTCTCTGTGTGAAGAGAGAGATATCTGATGTCTCTTCCTCATTCTATCAGGACAGCAGTCCTATTGGATTAGGGCCCCACACTATGCCCTCATTTAGCTAAGGTCCAGCATCTCCTTAAAGGCCCTGCCTCTAAATATAGTCACACTGGGGGTTAGGATTTCAACATATAAATGTTGGAGTGACACAATTCAGTCTGTAACACAAGAAGAGAGGAACAAGAATAACAAGAATTTTTTATCCCCAGATTTTGATATGCATCTGAATTTTGATTAATATATTAAATGGATTTTGACCTTTATTAAAATGAAAATGTTCACATTTTTGTGTGTATTTCCTAAAGAAAGGTCAATACAAATATTTCTCAAGAAAATATTTCTGCAAATAAAAAAGGAGCATTTGACTGGCTATTAGCAGAAGGTTGTTCGTAGGTTTTCCTACCACGAACAGGGCTCAGAGAAAAATTAGAAGCAATACCGGAGTTTCCCTTTCCTGGATTGAATGACAGTTTTATGATGTGACTCAGCTACCGCCAATAAGCTGTGGTTCACCACAATATCACCCATTTCCTCGTCTCTTTTTTCTTGGCTTTATGATCTAGGAGTGTGATAATTACTGATCACATCCTCTGTGCCGTCAAATCTGGCCTTTTACCAAAGCCTAAGTAGTTTAAAAAACATTGTGCTTTAATGTAGAATTTGGAAGCTGACATTAAATATGAACAAATCAGAGCATTGTTCAAATGCTCGATGTCAGGTAGTTCTATGGCAAATATGATTGAAAATCACCAAGTTCTTGATAAATTTTGATTGCAAGGAAGACATATAAAATAGTGGGGTACAGATATATGAAATATTATTAATTACCTTGTTTTAAGTCTGGCAAACTCATCTTCATTATCAAATGTTATTCATTTTTAACAAATAGTTATTGAATACTCATTCTGTTCCAGGTACACTCTAGATACTAGAGCTAACAAAAAAAGTAAAGAGAACACATTCCCTGACATCACGAGGCTAACTTCTATCTTTTGATTAGTAACTGAATGTATTATGATTGGTAACATGGAAAGATGCAATTAAACTGTAGGACTTGTTCCCTACTTTAAAGGGTCTAACATAAATGAATTTTATGGCATGGAGGCAGAGGAAGGTAAATGACTTTAACAATAATTTAGGCACTGTCTAATCAAGTACTGTCTGTACTAAATACGAATATGATTTTTTTTCTATAAGCATTGTAGGGGAGCAAATTTTGCCACCCCAAAATGTGTTTCTTTGGCATGAGAATTATGTTAGGCTGATAATTTTTAAGAAACAGAACACTCAGGAAGTTTTTCTTTTTAACCTCCCCTTAACAGCTTAAAGTAATTTAGATAGGGGGGATGCACCAGGAAGAGCGCTGTCACCTAAGGTAACTTTGTTTTACCTGAGAAAGACTTCTCCACAGGACAGGGCAACTCTTGTTGACCAAAAGTTTGCTCTTCCCTTCCCTTCAAAGAGGGTCTTCCTCCCTCTTTGAAGTCCCTATTAGCTAATAGCTATAGAGTCAGTTGCCTAACTCTCCTGAGTGCTTTATATTCTTATGGAGCCCCCCTCCATATGAAATTAAATTTGATTTTCTCCCTTTAATGTCTCATGTCAATTGACTTATTAGACCAGCCAGAAGAACTGGGAAGGGTAGAGGAAAATTTTTCTTCCCTCACACCATACAAGAAATGTATACATAATGCATACTGTTTATAAACAAACCTAAATTAACTATAGACTCAGAATTTAGAATTGAATGAGTCCATAGTGATAATCTCCTTCAACTTCTGTGAAGTACGTTTTATCATTCCCAGGAAGAGATCATTCACAACTTCCTGAAAATATTATTTGACATGTAAATAACTCATAATTCCCTGGGTAAAATTATTTCAAAGTTGTTTCTAAAATATTACAAATAGATTTTTCAGATTATTAAATGAATTCATGCTCAAAATTTAAAAGACTGTACGAAAAAGAATGTGATGTAATGAATTGTGTAACAAAAAAATATTACCCATAATTCCTCCAGAAAAATACCATTAGAATTTTTTGTATATCACAATGGATCTTACATGTATGTATGCATGTAAACATGTATAAATTTTATTTTAAAAAAATTTAATCATGACATTCATATATTTTCATTTTCCTCTTATAAAATATTTAAAATTCCTAAATATAAAGATATAACCAGATAAATATTTTGAGTGGTTTATGATTTCTTTTTCTAAAAAAAAAATATTAATTAACCAAGTTCCTTTAAAAAGAAGACTTTGGGGGCTTCCCTGGTGGCGCAGTGGTTGAGAATCTGCCTGCCAATGCAGGGGACACGGGTTCGAGCCCTGGTCTGGGAAGATCCCACATGCCGCGGAGCAACTAGGCCCATGAGCCACAATTACTGAGCCTGCGCATCTGGAGCCTGTGCTCCGCAACAAGAGAGGCCGCGACAGTGAGAGGCCCTCGCACCGCGATGAAGAGTGGCCCCCACTTGCCACAACTAGAGAAAGCCCTCGCACAGAAACTAAGACCCAACACAGCCAAAAATAAATAAATAAATTTAAAAAAAAAAAAAAAAAAAAGAAGACTTTGGGTACAATAAGCAATTTTTTTCTATGGTCACTTTTTGTGCTTGTCTTTTTACATTTTAGCTAATAATTTTCTTATATCAGTTCTTAGAAGTGGAATTGGTCTTAATGAGACTAATTTATTTTGGAGTTGTATTATTGATATATGTTATCAAGTCTTTCTTTAGAAATATACTAGTTTTAAAAACTGTCAGTATTGTATGACAGCCTGTTTTTCCACATTGTAAAGTATACAGGGAATTAACTATTTTACATGCAGAAGATAAAAATAGTTCATTGAAATTTGTAGTTTCGCTTTGATGAATAGAAATTTTAATGATGTTTTGGTATTTTTTTCACTTGAAATGCCACTTATATGACATCAACTCGCTTTATATTCCATGCGATTAATCTTACTCTTATTTTGTACTATAAGCCACTTCATTTATTTACTGTTGTTCCACAAAACATTTTACTATATGGTTGGGAAAATTTCTACTATTTTTGCCATAGAGCTGCTTTAACTATTTCTCCTTTAAAAGTTACTTTATAAATACTGAAATCCAACTGAAATTATTGTTGAGATTATATTAATCTTATGTATTTGAAGAGAGCCCACATCTGCATAATACTGAATCTTCTTACTGATAACTTGATATGTATCTTAAAGATTTTATGTGTCTCAAATATTTTATTTATCAAAGATATATTGCAGGAGAAATCGAGAATAAATCCAATCTGTTGAGGTTGTTCGGGAAGGAGATAAGGATTATTGGGCAGTGGCTGAAGTACGAAGAACTTACTTTGATAGACACGGTTAAAGGACATGGTAAATTTAAAGTATAAAAGTTGTAAATACATATGAAGTCCCCCTTTTTGAGCTACTTAACAAATCTTGTTTTGTGCATGGTGCAGGCAGTAGTCAATGTAGTTAGGATTATTTAAGGATGGCTCTCCTAATGGCAAGGCTTCAGACAGACTTGGCAACTACGGTGTGTATTCCAAATGTACAGGTTCAACAAAGTAAGTTCAGCTGAAAACGGAAAATAAATGATATTCTAATGTTTAACCTGTAGCTAAAAGTTCAAAAATATATGAATGCGAGCCCACATTTCAGGCTAAAAACCACTGCTGCTAAGAGGTCAGAGGGAATGAACTAGGTCTACATAACCAAAGAAGACAGCCCAAGAGAAAAATGAGCTAAAACTTGAACAGGTAGCTTGCAGGTATCCAAAATGCCATTAAACACATGGAAATGTGTTTAAGTCATTAGGGAAATGTAAATTAAAAAAATTAGAGGTTCCAGATTTTGGTAATGGTGGAATAGATCGTCAGACTAAACCTCCTGTGGACAATAAGGATAAAGCCTGAAAAAAAAATCTATTTGAAAGCACTCTAGTGTCACCAAAAGAAGGCAGAAACTGGAGAACAGTCTACTTGTGAAAGACAGAAATGGTACTGAAGGACATTTACACGTTTTTAGTTTTCTGCCTGAGGGTCCTCTGCAGTGCTTACAGCTGGGGCGTCAAAGCAAGTGCCTTAAGGACTTGAGGTGTCAGTAACCAGTGGAGAAGCACAGCGCAAGCACACTCTCAGTGGAGTAATCCTGCAATGAGGAGAAAGCTCCAGAGACTGTAGCCCAGGGGGATGCTCACACTTGCAGAGGCCACAGAGGTAGAGCGCGCACACCACAGCTGGTCGGGGCCCACTGAGAGCATGTGCATTTGCAGGGAGCCGGCATAAAAGATCAAGGAGAATGCCCAGGTGAGGCACCTACTGCCTCCAATTTCCCAAAACTTCCACAGGTGTTGGGTCTCCTTCTTGGTGGTGGGGATTAAGTCTTCCCCAGACTGCTGGAGGGACCTTGCATTGGGAATCCACCCACACAATCCTGGCGAACTTGATTTGGCGAGCAGACCTGCATTTTGTCAGGGTTTCTCAGCCACTCCTGCTGGTAGATTATGATAACATCACATCTAGACCTTAAGACTGAAGTTCTGAGTTGCTGATCGATCAGACATCACCCACACAGTGAAAATGTTGGATATCGGAAGTGTCCTATATCTTGACCCATCGCTGGTGGCAAATGGCAGGGGAGAACTGCAGACATCTATTGGAGGCCATGCCACATGCGTGTGAATTAGTCTTGGTCCCTCGTTGCCAGTGGTACAGAATATAGGGCATCGGTAATGTCCAAGACAGCAACCGAGGGCCCTCAGCCTGTGTGATGATTCAGCCGCACTCCCAGTATCTGGAACAGCTGGGACACTGGGCCCAAGGAGTGAATTCAGGTCATGATGACCCTCTGTAAGCCCGTAGCTCCAGATGCTCCTTTTGATTGGCACACAGGGCTACTGCCCGGAGATACTGTGTCTGCCATTAGGAGAGTCATCCTTAAATAATCCTAACTACGTTGACTACTGCCTGCACCATGCACAAAAAAATGATTTGTCAAGTAGCTCAAAAAGGGGGACTTCATATGTATTTACAACTTTTATACTTTAAATTTACCATGTCCTTTAACCGTGTCTATCAAAGTTAAGTTCTTTGTACTTCGGCCACTGCCCAGAGATATTATCACATCTCTTCTTAACCCTGCTGCCTTTAGGTCTTTAATTAGGGCTGTGATTCCCCATCTTCCCCAAATTGTTTCTGTTGGACCACCTGGGAGGGAACAAGAGACAGTAAGGATCTATATGTCCCAATAGCACTTCTCAAAGGGTGCAGCTAACCAATTTGGCACTTTGGGATGGAGAAGTACAAGCATATGACACATTAATTTCCAGTATATATTCAGGGGTGGAGGCAACAACAGCAGAGCACAAAACTGGCCCAAAGGGCTCCCCCTACAAGGTCACCTTAACTTTCTCTGAGAACCTTGAGGAAACCCCGTCACTCAAATCCAGATGAAGCAGCACCGTCCCCACCCCCTACCCGACACTGGATACAGTAGTGACTTGAGTCCCTGTACCCAGTGGAGTCATAAAAGTTTGAGTGCTCCTCTCCCCAAGTTCCTACCTATTTGGACAGGTGCGTATGTCACTCAGCTCCCCTTGGACATAGACAAACCTCAGCCCTGTTCCAAAAGGTTCTCCCTAAAGCAGCTGAACTCAAGGCACAAGTGTTGAAAGGGATTCAGGAGGCAGAGGGAGAGAAGGGTTCCGTGTCATCGGCAAGGGAAATTACTTCCAGTTTTGAGAGGCTCAATGGCTGCTCACAGCTCAAGAAAAATAACTTCCAGTGTTTTTGGGCGACACATCTCCTGTATTCTCATCGCCAATACCATTTATTTATCTTGCTTCCTGAATTGGTTGCATTTCACTTTGTGAAAATCTATCAAATGTATAATTTGTTAAACATCTCATTCAACCAGAAAAGTTTGCTTTAAAAAAAAATCTATTGGTACTTACTGAGCTGTATTTCTTCCATTTGCTTCTATTCTTCTCTGTACTCTACCTTCCTCTGTCCCAGGAGACGGAGCTATAAAGGTTGTATATGTGCATCCTTTATCCTCTAGCTTCCAGGTAAGTTTGGCCAGAGGTATGCACTGGTAGAAGATCCAGAGAGAAGGAAAAAATGGGAGAGTAAGGTCAGTATATGTAATACATGAGTCCCTTCATGCAAAATTCCTCATGTGGTCTGTGTCCTCCACTCAAGACCAGATCTCCTGTTAGATGGGCCTTTCAACCTACTCTTTCTTTCTTTTGTGGTTACTAGCCCTGGATCACCACCCTTTGCCATGTGGTTTTCCTAAACTCTGGCCACTTCTTTGTCAATGGTCTTTCGTAAAACCTCTTCCAATTACCCAGATGAGAGGACTATCTCTTCTCCACTATAACACGTGAATGCTTACACCTTTCCTATGGGTAGGGCATATTTTACTCATTTATATATATAAATGTAATACCCACTGTAAAACTTTGAAGGAAGCTTGATCTCAATGTTAGTTCTAATTCTATGCCTGTGTTCTTTCTACTTAATAAGTATGGTGACAGTGGGTTTTTCTACCTTACCAGCAACATGAAGTATATCAATGCTGTTACATTTAGATTTTACAACTTCTCTGAAATACATTAATTATGAAATACCACAAATAATTATAAATTAAAAATTCCAAGTATAGCATGTAGAAAATAATTCTTAAACTTTACAAACCCTAGACTATACTTGAGCCCCTTTTTTAATACTCAGAAAATCCATAAAATTACATTTCTTCTTAGATAAGAATCATTTATTTGAGATGAAGAATGTTAAACTTGTTTTTCCTTATTTGCTTTTTAAACATCCAGGTATGATATAGTGTGATTTAAAATTTTAAGAGACAGTATCGTGACAATACTATAAACTATAGAAAATGGAATGCAAATGCTGAAAGATTTTGCTTTAGATTAAATCACTTTGTATATAGTTGATCATATTGTTGTTCTAACCCTGTTTAAATATCATGTTTATATCCAAGCACTTTTATTTCAAGCATATATACTTTCCCCAAGGAATAGTATTTATACTGCTATCTAGTTTCTGGTTATTATAGTTGTTTTGAATTCTGATACAAAATACTGACCTCTGAAGCCCTTTTTTTTTTTTTTTTTTTTTATTAAAAATGGCTTGAGGGGGCTTCCCTGGTGGCGCAGTGGTTGAGAATCTGCCTGCCAATGCAGGGGACACAGGTTCGAGCCCTGGTCTGGGACGATCCCACATGCCGTGGAGCAACTAGGCCCGTGAGCCACAACTACTGAGCCTGCGTGTCTGGAGCCTGTGCTCCGCAACAAGAGAGGCTGCGACAGTGAGAGGCCCGCGCACCGCGATGAAGAGTGGCCCCCGCTCGCCGCAACTAGAGAAAGCCCTCGCACAGAAACGAAGACCCAACACAGCCATAAATTAAAAAAAAAAAAAAAAAAAAATGGATTGAAACTTCTTTCTTCCTATTATATTAAACTAGGATTTTACGTCTTCAAATATCATACTAGTGTGTACGCCTGGCAGTAAAGTTTCTGTTCTATGCTCAAAGGATTCATAGTTTCAAAAAAAAACCTAAGAAACAAAATCAAAACTGACTGTCAAGGGGACAGTATGTGAAGTTACCAAAGGGGATTTCATTTCAATTCTTTAATGCCTCTTTCCAGCCAACCTAGTAAGCACTGAGGAATCTCAGTGGATATGATCATTCTATTTGTTCTTCCAGTAATTTAATTCATCTTCTTGAACTAGAATGAAGAGAGGTGATAAGCTAAACCATAGGGATTTATTTAGATATCAAGTCACAAATAAAATCTGATTATGTCATTTCTGTCTGTAAAATGTATCAATGGTTCCATAGGCTCTTAGGACAAAGATAAAATAAAATCTTTCCCAAAGCTGATAAGCATCTTGGCTCTGCATTTCCCCTCCCGAGTGTTCTTCAACTCCAGGGCTGTGCAGTGATTCTTGCTGATTCAAGGTCTTTGCATATCCTGTTTCTCCATCTGGCATGCTCTCCACCTGTTCGCCAGTTAAATTTTACCATCTTCTAATTTCAACTCAAGCTTTTCTTTCAAATAGTAGTTTAGATCATAGCCCTTTGTTCTAAGCTCCTGTAGAACCATGTTTCATATTTTCAGAATACACATCTCAGTTTGTATACATTATTGGTTTAACGTCAGTTTCCCTGTCTGGTATGTAAGCTCCTTGGGAAGAGGTACGTATCATTTTTCCCTAGCCCTTTATCTCCAGAAACAATAGGCGGCTCCTTATAATGCCCTAAATGCGTTATGTTGATACTGCACAGTCTGACTTGAAGTGCGGGTATTTCTGAGAGCTCATTTTTCTCCTCAAAATCAGGTCTAAAAATTCCCAGCTTGCCCTGATCCCTGACATTGTTAATCAATTACAAAAAAGGGAGAGAGATATAGGAGAAGCTGCTCAGAAAATAAATTACTTGTCTTGTATCCTTACTCTGGGATGTCGTGAGAAATTCTATGAAACTATTTCATAATTATAATGCCAATGTGCTCTGGGATGATCCAGAGAATGAACACTTGAAGGGTAAGTAATGAGAACTCCTGTTTCTCAGTTGCAGGTCCGATATATGAAGTTCATGAGTGATTTCCGGGTCTAATGGGAAAAATCATTTCAACAATAAATCTTATTTTAATTATTGTCTGTGTGCCAAATACTAGGACACTTGTTGTATAAAAGCAAATCAGAAAAACATGTTATGTTATGTTACAGCAGGAACAGGTAAATACAGATGCAGAAGTCAGTTTATTTCCTAAGGAAAGGTACAGGGTGAGGAAAGGCTTTACAGGTAATGTGATATTTAAAGTGAGACCTGTGGATGTTCAGGAGATAGACCTGGGGGGAAGGCTAGGAAGGCTGGTGAAGGGTCTTCCAGGCACAGTGGCTAGTATATGGTGCATCCAAATATGAGCCTGACAGATAAAGTTTCCTGGAAAGAGCCAGGTATCTGAGGAATGTACTGGGCATGGCAGACAGTGGCCTGAGTTGCAGCTATTAGAAACACTGGTACGTCTTTGAAATGAAAGTCTCTTAGAGGGTATTCTTGTACATTATGATAGGAGTCTGCACTCGTTCTGATGCCTATAAAAAGGCATTGATTTATTTCAAGCAAGAGAGTGAAGTTACTAATCCTTATTAAATATTTCACTCTGGCTGCTTTGTGAAGAATACGTTAGAAAAAGCAAGACTGAGGGCAAGGAGAGCACACACAATTCTGTCACTTTCTTCCTTGTGAGATGCTTGTAACCATGGAGAAATGGTGGCAATGAGGATGGATAGTAATGTGTGTTTGCAGCAGATAATTGGGGGGTGAAAGGACAAAACTTAGTGACTGGGCAATGCTGGGTCCTCCTTGAACTTCTTTTATAGCCAAACACTGAGAAAGTTTAGGTTGCGTATAGTAGCCATCCATACACTAAATAGCATAGTGCTAAAAAGCAAGCATTTTTATGCTATTGAATATACATTTGGGGCTGTATTGGTGGAGATTGGTTGTTGAAGAGGAAGATTTCTTTGCGGAGGAAGCATAATGATTTCTTCCCTCCAAAAAAAAAAAAAAAAAGGGAGTTGGGGAGTTGGGAAAATTATATGAAAGCACTTAGAACACCTAGACACAGTAAACAGATGGATGATTTCACTATTTCACAGACCTGTAAAAAGGTCAACTTTATTAGCTAACTTGACTTTAGTACTTCTTTCTCTCTTATTATTATTTCTACTCTTTATTGGTGACATTTGGGGTCTGGGGTGTTATTTATCCTCTGGAATCTTTATTATATTTAGCCAAAGCTGCTGATTTTTGCCTTTCTTTGGGTTTTATCTTTGTAAACCCTTTACCCTATTTTTTATTTTATTTATTGAAGAGGAGAAAAAACCCTATGTATATGACTTTATATTCCCAAACCTGATGGTTAATTTCTTCATATCTGATAAATGAGACTGTTAGTATAATTATTTTAAATGTTTGTGTGTCAAATGCTTGACTGACAGACAATAATAAAGACTATTGTTGTTCAAGAAAATCCCAGGAAAGGATATGATATATATGGTAAGAGAATAAATAAAATACTCTGAAACTGGTGATGGGGTATTTGGGCCATATTAGTACTCAGTGTTCTTACTGCTTTCATATTTAACTCACGTAAACTTTCTAAGAATATACTGTTTTCTTAATTCAACAGCTGAAAAATCCAAGGCATAGAGATATTAGGTAAATTGTTCCATGTCCAAACGCTAGTAGGTGATAAACTCAGTCTGCCTAATTCCAAGCCTGCATTGGCAACCTAGACTAATTTATGTTTACTACTGTTAAAAAACAAAATTCAACTGAGTACATTTTAAAGATCTTATTGACTTTATTCAACTATTTCTGATACAGGCAGCATCCCATCTAGCAGGCAGAAAGGAGCTCCTAGGAGCTGTACAAAACAAAGACTTTTATCGGCAGAAGGGAGCAGGGGCAAGGAAGTTATACCAGCAAATAGCGGAGTGGTTGTGTCAAGGTCACCCTCCTTTAGTGGAGGGGAGGGGTCTATCGGGCAGATGACCTCACTAACTGCTGACCAGGTGATTCCTGACTGACCAGTTTAGGGTTCTATTTCTGGGAAAGCTGAAACCATAATTAAGCTTCCATCCGGTGGGGCTTAGAGAAGTGACTCCTTCTGGGGCCTGTCGTCTTGTTTTTAACACAATATATTATAATACTATGTGTTGCAATACTATAGTTTTAGTACTGTATGTCGCAGTATGTTTAAACACCTTCCTAAACGCTCCATAGAATGTATGTGCCAGCTGCTGAATTCAAGTCAATCAGTAGAAAATTGCCATAGAAAACCCTCCCAAGGGAAAATCTCTGGAAGCATTATAACATGAATTCTGCGGCAAGAAATGCATCAATGAATAATGTTTCAGAAAGTAAATTAGATTTTATTTTTCTCAACTTATTATATTGTATTGTTTTGTCTCTAGTATCTGTAGGAATGTAACTCAGAAAATCTATCCTAAAGAGAATAATTAGAAAAGCTGCTCTAAGAAAAACTAATATGCTTAAGAAAATATATGTTTGAGGCCCCAGAGAGCCAAAAATAAAAGCAGTGAAAATGTATGAAGCAAAAACTAGAAGAAATAAAGAAGCATAAAATGCTAAAGGTCACATTTGGTGTCACTTACGTCCTAGAGCCAAATGAACACTCCTCCTGAGGTGCCCAAAGAATTGAAAAGCTGTGCAGAACTATCAAAAAGTTCATCATAGGACTAGGACGGCAAGTTGAAGTTAGGGCCCACCTACAAAAAGCACATGTAAATCACCCCAGTCTACCACCTTTGGTTTGCGACCCAGAAAGGTTATAAAATAGGTACTGGCCCTTTGCAAAGACTGGAGCCTGATTGGATTAACATAATCCGGAACTGTTAGTAACTCTAGCTTCTTACCTATAGCAAAGAGAAATCCTTTAAATGATGAATAACACTATACTAGGTCTCAAATGATGTCTACATTGTTTTCACATACAACATTAGGGTTGAACTTAAAAAACTCAGGCATATGAAATATAACCACAAAACAAGAGACAAAAAATAACTAAAACAGACACAAACTGAACTGTATTCAGAAAAGCAAAGTGTTTAATATAGACCTTAAATATTCGTGGATATATAAAGTAAGTCATAATATTGGCAACTAAATAGAATATATAAAAAGCATAACACACAGGAATTCTAGAACTAAAAATTCAGAACTCTAAAAAGTTCAGAAGTTATTAATTGAGTGGGTAGAGATAGATAGGGCCTAGCCTAGCCATAAACAAGATTAGTGAGCTTGAAGACAGATGAGAAAAATATATATTGAGAAGTCCAGAAGTACAGAAAAATACAAAATACAGAAAATAACCCAAGGGACATAAGTGTCATAATATAAAAGTCAAATGTATGTGTAAAGGAAATCAAGAGGAACACAGGAGAGACAGCCGGATTCAAGCAATTGAAATGATAATGCAAAAGACCACAAAGCAGAGATTTAAGAAATTCTGCAAATACCAAGAAGAAAAAAGAAAAAGAAAAAAAAAAAACCACCTAGGCATATTATAATTTAAAAATATATCTAAATATATATATATATACACGAGAACATTTTTAAGAGAAAATAGTATTTTTACAGAGTCAATAATGATGGATAGTACATTAAAACAATGCAAATCAGAAGATCACGAAATATTATTTTTGGTGTGCTCAAAAACTTACCTTCTAACAAGAATCTATAGCTAGCTAAAACAACCAACAAGTATTAAGGTGGAGAAAAAAAAAATGTTCAGAAAAACAAAAATGGAGAGAAGTTGTTACCAGCAAAATTTATGCTAAAGAAAATATTATAATATTCAGAAGAAAATGATCCCAGAAGGGAGCATGGAAATGCAAGAAAGAATAAAGAATAATAAAAGTTAAATATGCATGAAATGGAAAATGCAGTGTAGTTAACTAAAATAAAATATTTTTGTAGAGTGAGTTAATGCCAATATATGACTATTTTTCTTTTAGCACGCTGGAGTAATCTCTACCAAAGCAGGCTTCATGCAGATAATAACTATTCCGAACAAAATACGCAAACTTTTTTATGCCTTTTAGCCTAAGGGAGAATAAAAATCCCAAATTAATCAACATTTCAAGAACCAAAGAATGTGACCCATTCTCAACAGGAAATAAAATCAACAGCCCAAGATGCTGAAATTAGCAGTTAGCAGGCAAGGATTTTAAAGCCACTATTATAACTGTGCTTGATGAAGTAAAGGACAGTATCTTCTCAGTAGGACTTCTACTTCCTGAGTAGGAAGTCTCAGGAGAGAAACAGTAACTATGAAAACTATGAAAAAGAATCCAATGGAAATTCTAGAGATAAAAAACACAATTTCTGAAATTTCAAAAATATCATTGGAAGTACATAATAAATGAAAGGAAATAACAAGAGAACAGACTTAATGAATTTGAAGAAAGACCAATAGAAATTACCTTATTTAAAGAAAAGAGAAAAATAAATGATGACCGAGGGAATTGTTGAACAATATCAAAACGGTGAACATGCATGCACTTGGTGTTCTAGAGAGAGAACAGAGAAAAAAATTTGAAAGAAGACCACCTGAATTTTTCCAAATTTGGCGAAAAAAATAAGTATACACATTTCTAAAGGTTAGCAAACTCCAAGAATAGTAGATATGAAGAAATCCATGCTTAGTTTCACCATACTCAAATTGATAAAAACCAAAAATAAAGGGAAACTTTTAAAAAGCAGAAATAGAACATGACAGGGAAACAGTAATTCCAAATATTTGCTCAATTCTCATCAAAAACTTTGGGAGCCAGAAATCGGCAGAACTACTTCTCTGAGGTGCTGAAGGAAAGTTTGTCAGCGTAAAATTTTATCAAGCACATATTCAAGAATTAATGCAAAGTAAAGGCATATTCAGATACAACTGTGACTAATGTAGTTATCGTCTATTCCTTTTTCTTGCCTATTGCACTGATTAGAATCACATTATAAGATTGAATAGGAGTATGAGAGCAAATGTTCTTGCCTTATTCCTGTTCTTAGGGAGAAACATATATAGTATTTTAAAAGTGTCAGCTCTGGGTTTTTGAAGGGGTCTTTGTCAGGTTGAAAAAGTTCCATTCTATTTCTAGTTTGAAAAGAGTTTCAATCAGAAATAGTTGTATTTTGTTAAATGATTTTTCCATCATCTTTGAGATAATCCACAATTTTCCTTTTTCAGTCTGTTAAAATGCTGAAATATAGTTATTGTTTTTTAAATGTAAATCATTCCTGCATTGCTAGCATAAACCCCATTTGGTCATGATATAGTATCCTTTTTACAAATAGTTGAATTACATTTACATAAGTATTCTAAATCTTTTAAGAAGCTATAAAGAATATTTTTACTTGTGTTCATGATGGATATTGGCCCATAGTTTTCTTTCCTTGTAATTTTTTTTGTCTGTTTTTGGATATCAAGGTAATGCTGGCCTCATAGATGAGTTGGAAGCATTCATTCTACTTAAATTTTCCTGAAGAGTTTGATAATATTTCATCCAAATTTTTTTGTATAATTCATCAGTAAAGCCATTTTGGTCTAAAGGATTTTTGTGGAGGGTTTTTTAAGTATTAACTATTATTTGTTAGTGAGATTTGGTTACATGTATCTTTTGAGGAACATTTTCATTTCGTCCAAGCTACTGAATTTATTTACTTAAATGTATTCATAATATTTTCTTATTTTCCTTTTCCTATCTATAAAATCTGCAGTGATATTAACTCTCATTACTAACATTGGGATGTCCTGACCTTTTTCTTGATCAGTCTGGCTTGCAGTTCACCAATTTTATTGATCTTCTCTAACAGCCAGCTTTTGACTTTCCCTGTTTTTCTGTTATGTTTTCTTTCATTTTTTCTCATATCTTTATGCACTGCATTTCATTTGCTCTCAGGAAATTAGGGTGAAAATTGAGGCCATTATCTTCTTCTTTCTGCACATAATCCGTTAAGTGCTATAATTTTCCATTTAAGTACCACTGTAGCTTCCCCCCACCACTGGAAAAAGTTCAGTAACTTCATTTAAATTATAATTGTTAGGACTCAAACTGAGAAGAAATCTGCAATCCACAGTTCTGTTTACACAGGCAACAGGGTAATGGCCCAACTCCTCTTGCTTTTCCAAATGTCACTCTTATAATTACCCTGCTGATTTTTCTTTCCTTAATTATGATTTTCTAATTTTCTGATCTTGGAGATTTTCAGGAGTTTCTGGAGAAACATACACACACAACTCGTAACTTGGGCTCAGTTAGCATTCATAGCTTTGGGATGAGACTTGGAATTTGCAGAGATTCTTTTCACTGAAGTCAGAAATGGGCTTTCTTATCCACCCTTTTACATATTTTATGGTCTAAGGCAGGTATGGCTGTGTGGAAGGTCCTTGGAAGAGCAGAGATCTCTGTAGCCTCATGGTCAATTCACTTGGAAGAGATACAAGTCATGCTCTGGTTATTCTTTGCAAATTTATCAATCAAGTAAACTACTCCAATCCCTCAAATTAGTAAAAGAGTAAAGAAAAGACAGAAGTTGCACATTATTGAGTGTCACACAAAAGGTCACACAAAAGAAAGCATCAGGGATTGAGAAAAAACATATTTCCAAGATTCCCTAGTTGTTTTCTCTATGTACCTGTTGGGATTAAATACCCTGTACCTGTTGTGACTCTCTGGAAGCAGAGGTGGTCACTCCTGCCCTCACCTTCCTAAATCCACACTGCCAAAACCAATAACTTCTCTTTTTATATGTCACTGAGATTATCAGTTACATTTTGCCTTAAAAATCTCTGAAATGCATCTGAACAAAATATTAATCCTATTAACCTGAAGATCACTTCATTTCCAAACCTCTAACTTCATTTCCTGTTGTATTTCTCAACTCATATCATGGTATGCTCATGATACAATATGTCCACCAGAGGTTTGACAATATCAAATGATATCATAAAGACACTCTAATAAAAGTGCACAGTGACACTGTAGGAATACAACAGTGGCTACAAGATGCCCCAAATCCTAGAGCAAAATCAAAGCCTGAGAAGCAAACTCTTCTGCAAGTAAAATACCAAAGAAAGTAAATCCTGAGATACAGTCAGTCCCCTACATACGAACATGTTCCATTCCAAGAGTGCATTCATATGTCCAATTTGTTCATAAGTCCAACAAAGTTAACCTAGGTCCCCCACTAACAGAATCGGCTATATAGTACTGTACTGTAAAAGGTTTATAATACTTTTCACACAAATAATACATAAAAAACAAACACAAAAAATAAAGACAACATTTTTAATCTTACAGTACAGTACCTTGAAAAGTACAGTAGTACCAGCTATTTACATCACTGCTGCCTTTACGCTTGCTTCCAGACATCCTGGGCTTGAAATAAAGACACTGTACTACTGTACTCTATACAGTCCTGTACAGTGAAGTACACAAAAGAACAACCACTTGTAGATGATGCACGCACGTGACAATGTACGCCAGACACGTGAACTAACTTATGTGATTGGACGTAAGAATGCAAGTTCATATCTTTGAAAGTTCACAACTTGAAGGTTCTTATGTAGGGGACTTACTGTAAAACATTTTCCTTTGTGAGTTAATAAGACCTTGGTCCCTTTTGCTCCCATCTCCATATTTTGCTTAGTTTCAGCTGGAGAAGTTCTGAGTCCCCAGTTAGAATTGGGATGTCTGCACCTAGGACTTCATAGATTTGGCTGTTCTTTTCCGGCAGCTAACTTCTCACTAACTCAACGTTCAGTTTCAAATGGGCTTTTATTTAAAGACTCCAAATAACTACTAGGATATATACAATATCAAAGTACTGAAAACTCTCAACCATGAACTTTAGAAAATAAGCCAAATGTCGATCCTTAGAA
Source organism: Balaenoptera musculus (assembly GCF_009873245.2). Lineage (NCBI taxonomy): Eukaryota > Metazoa > Chordata > Mammalia > Artiodactyla > Balaenopteridae > Balaenoptera > Balaenoptera musculus. The sequence continues at coordinate 3,706,366 of NC_045790.1, forward strand.
TTTGTATCCAGTAATGTTTTATGAACTCAGCAGTTAATGTCAGCAAAGCCTGTTGCAAAAAGTCAAAGGTAAGTCAGGGTAGATGGAAAATATTTTGTTTACATTCACTAGGCTGCCAGCCACTTAATGCCAGTTGTCTAGCATTAAAGCCAGTAAATATAAAGTGAAATAGGGGGAAAATCCTAGAAAAAGTTTATCTTGGTATATACAAACCTTTTAATCTTCATTTCACCTTTGAAAATCTGTTTTGTTTTTTTTTTTTTGCACTGAGCTCTAAATTCAGTATGAGATCTATTATAATGTTTCTGCCTTACATATCCAATAGAAACCTCACGTGTGTTACAGGGAGTAGGCCAGTGTTAACTCTTGAGCCACATGGAAAAACCGAAGAATTCAAGGTTATTCCCTCCATTATTCCCCTAGTGTTCTCTGACAGCTACTCAAAACAACCTTAAAAAAACATAATTAGGGCAGCCTAATAATACCTCATATATTTTTTGCCACCAAAAATGTCAAGTTAGAACTTTGCATCTCACACACTTGTGCTCTGTAATACATATATGTTGTACTTAAATATATGACTTATCTATTAAAAAAAAAACCCTCTGGAAGACCTAGACAAGAAACTAATAATAGTAGCAAATGACGTTCAACCCCATAATGTCTAAATTCTTGGATACAGAAAGTCTTTTTTTCCCCTATATTTGAAATTTGTCATTGTTATGCCTCCTTAGTCTGGACTATACAACCTCAGTATTCCTGAGGCACAAAGCCTCGAAAGTTAAAAACTAAGTAATATTAAATTTGTATAACCTAGTATGTCACAAAGGGCCACAAAAATTTAGTTTCCCATCCTGACCATGCAAGAAGCTTTTTCACCTTGCTTATATTTGCTTTCCCAATTTTTACTCTATTTATTTATTTATTATGGCTTACAGGCTCATTTACTAGATATTGGGGCCTTTTAGGTTAGGCTCAGAAAGCTGCAGCTCACCTGCCTTATTCCAAGGATTAGAGCATGCTGCTGCAAAATTCACTGGCTACCCCACAGTAGGGGGCCCTCTGAGACAGGGCAGTTTTATGAAGAAAGGAAATAGGATATGCCAATCAATTTTTTTCCCCTCCAATTTACCTACTAGAGAGGTCTACTTCTTCCGGTAGAGGAAGTGAAGGGGCCATGAAATGCTAGAAATATTGCACTAACTGAGCTTCTACAGCATGAAAGGACAAACATCCAGAGAGAAGATGTGTTCCCTCCAATAGTGGAATGGTCTTTCAATTGAAAGTTTGGAAGCCAAGGACTAGATCAAAGATCGTAAGGCACAGACACATAACTATATAATCTCCTGGAATATTAAAGACCGTAGATACATAGTATCTAGCAGTGGGGGTAGAAGGCCTTCACATACACTTTCTCTAGTGCAAGGTATTAGTATATCTTGGATTATGACTCAATAATCAACTCTTCTCGTTCAGGATTCTTTCCACTGCACCATACTGACTCACAACAATTCAGCATGCCTTAGCTACACTAGAAGCGTAATGAGATTACAAAATGCCTGATCTGGTGGTGTGTTTCATTATGAAGCGTGCTATAGTCAGAATGAAGAGCATCCCAAAATTTATTAAACCCATTGAAAACTTTCAAACGTATTTGATTCATATGATAAGAACTACCCCAAATAGTGCAGAAAATGAAACGAGTCACAAATTAGCCAATTACTAAATGATGGGAATAAACAATCTAGAAGGAATATCAAGCATAACTTTAATGTCCTTGAAGAACTGAGAGGGAACTAGAGAAACTGAGAGCCTATATCACATTTTAATCTCCTATTTTAGTTAATAAATATCTGATTGGAGCAGAAATATGTAGAAAGTAAAGACATTAAATATAGATAATGGAAGAAGATTCAAGTTCCTAAATGTATATTTATATACATATTATATATAATGATGGGATTATGTTTTCTCCTAAAGAAAAGGTGATATTTTATGAATATAAGAAGACATATTTCAGGAAATTTTATCTTTATCGAGATGATTTAAATAAGAGGTTGAGAAAAATTCTGTGGGAAAACAGAACAAAATAAGTGGAAAAAAATCTATCAGTAATAATTTAGTGAGTAATAGAATGAGCAAAGATTTGAGACAACTGATTTGATATTGGCAATCTGATGAATTCGCCTTTTCCCTGAGTCCTTACTGAGCTACAGAATGAGGGATCGTGTATTCTGTTTATCATTTTTTCAGAGCAAAAGTTTACAAGTTTCTGTGTCCTGCTAGCTTCCTTCCTCAACTTCCAATAATAACTTAGGAAAATAACTCATGGTTTTAAGCTACCTTAGGAAATGGACACATGGTTTTAAATTGGGTATATGGCAGACCAGAATAAATATTAAATTTTCCAGATTCTGTTAAAGCTAAATTTGGCAATATGACTAAGTTGGATGAAAGGGATGAAAGCATGTGTGTTCTATGCCACTTTGAAGAAGTGTCTTTAAAGGGAAAAAAACATAAAGGTGGTCCTGGAAAGATAATATTGGTGATATAGCTCTTTTAATCTGCACAAATACAACAATAAAAACATAAAAGGAAGATTGAATAACAAAGACAAAAGCCCATATCAAACATCCAGAGAAGATTATGAAGCAAGATTTTTCCTCAAATCCCCCAATATGCGGTCATGATAATGAACCACCATTATCTTTCATGATAATGACTTTCATGATAACAGTTACAAGAGTCCATGGTAAAGAAATTGTGCAGGAAGACTCAGATACACAGTATTGAACCTGTCAGGCCTGAGAACTCAAGAAACAAACAGGCATTGAATCAAAAGTTGAGCAAAAAAAAAAAAAAAAAAAAGTGAGGATAGCAGCTGAAACAGCAAGGAAATCATACTTAAGGTCAGTTAAGCATGAGACCAATTAGCCAATGAATTCTCAAAGTCAAACAAAGTGCCATTCCAGGAGAATCTCCACAATGAGAGCAACTTCTGGTAATAGAATCCACATTGAACAGGATGAGAGCAAGAGACATAAAGGAAGGAAGGGTACAGATAAGAGGGGGGAAAGGAGCAGATACATGAGATGTCTAAGAGTAAGCCAGCGTATTTTTGTATATCCCTTATTTTTGAAGGATAATTTCACTGGATATAAAATTGTTGGTTGGTAGTTTGTTTTTTCAGCCCTTTAAACACTTCATTTCCCTCTCGTCTTGCTTGCATGATTTCTAACTAGAAGTTCACTGTAATTTTTACTCTTGTTCACTCTGTGTAAGGTGCTTCTCACCAACAAGTTCAAGACTTTCTCTTTCTTTTTGGTTTTATGTGTTTTGAATAAGATATGCCTATTTTTTTAATCCTATTTTATGTTCTTAAGGTTTAGGATCTGAGTTTTTGTCTCATATTTCAACTATACATATGTTATATATTTTGAAATTGTCTCAAAATTTGTTGATACTCTATTCTTTTTTCCTCCATTTTTTCTTTTTGCATTTAAGTATGGGAAGTTGCTAGAGACCTATCTTGAAGCTCACTGATATATTTTTTTTTGCACAGCTGTGTTGAGTCTACTGAAGAGCTCATCAAAGGCATCTTTCTTTTCTGTCACTCTGTTTTTTATTTCTAGCATTTCCTTTCCAAGTGGTTTTCTTGCTCTCCTCATGCCAGAGCCAGAAGGGTGCTTTCTCAATTTTTCACCATGAGAACCTGATGCATTTCTTAGAGGGAAGGTCCATGAAAATGTATTGTGCCCCTAAGACTGGAGCTTGCAGAAGTTCACTCTCACGCTAGTTCCCACTTAGCCTTTATCATTCATCAAAATTAATATTTAAATGTTTCCCCCATTTTAGGGCTCTGCTGCCTCCTGATCTAGGTGAGAAGATACCTGGAAGCACCTGTCACTTCAGGTTTCAGGGAGGCAGTTTGCCCTGAGACTTCAGTTCTTTTATGGGTCTAAGAAAAGTCACTGATATTTAGTTTGTCCAGCTTTTACTGGACAAAGCAATTCAGGAGTATCAGGAGTGATGGCATCTAAGGACTTTACAGGCTGAAACTGAAACCAGAAGTTACTACCATGTTGTTGAACTTTACAAAAATGCAGGAGAAGGAACTCTGGAGACTTTCAATTAAAAAAAAAAAACAAACCTATCCTCTAACATGCCTCATTGAAAAAACTTAGCTTAAAAACAACAAAGAAAAAACAAAAAAAATTCAAGTTCAATCTCCAAAGTTCCGGTAAGAAAGAAGAGAATATTATAACAATAGCATTCCTATATAATATGAAATCATTCCAGAAAGATACAGCTGAAAATAATAATCTAATATTTCAAAATGAGATTCAAAATGTTATGAAAATATTAAAAAAAAAGAAAAAAAAAGAAACACCAAAAATGTTTTATTGCATTTAGGAAGCAATGAGAAATGCAGGAAAAATATCATTTCAGAACTGAAGATTAAACTCGAAGGAACCATACGAGCAAAACAAAACAAACACTATAAAAAATTATCAAGTGATAACAAGATGAAAAGTTGATAAATTTCAAGAAGAAGATTCAAGAATGACAAAAGATAAAAGGTAAAGAAGTTTCAATATGTGTAATTGGATTATCTTTAAAAAATCAAAGCAAATGAAGAGAAGGAACACTACAGACTACAACTCAAGGATACCTTCCTGATAGACAGATGGACAGATACATACATACATACAATACATAAATACATAGCTTATATGCTACATACCCACATATTTTGAAAGGGCTCACTCTGCTAAATCTTCATAAAATAATCAGTAATGAAATAAATTCTAGCAAAATGATTTAATATTGAAGAATGTAAGAATAAATCCTAAATCTTTTCATACAGACAGAAAAACCAAGTCATTTATAAGGGATATAAAATCAGTTTGCCATTAGTCACTTTGTAAATGAAGCTTTCTTTCAGAAGAATATGGAACAATACACTTAAGATAATCAAGGACAAATTTTTAAATGAATGATTTAAAACAGTCAAACTGATTTTCAATTCTAAAGGCTAAAGATAAAACTTCATCAGTATGCAAGAACTTAGTAAATATTTTGTCCATGAACTGAACTTGTCTTTATTACCTAAATGTTTTCATACTGGATATCACACATTCAAAATAACTGGAAATGCACTGATATAGAGACTGATGGTGAGCCTCAGATATACAATTTTACACACAGAACTAAGATTACAGAGACATATATATGGAAGGGTGTATAGTTTGTAATAGTTATCTGCTCTGACAATGTAGATAAGTACAGCTGTGAAAAAATGAAGTGAGAATGGGAAGAACATATGTCAGTCATCAAATACTGGTGTTTATGAAAGTGTTATTATCTGGAAAATTTTACCTGTAATATGAAATAAAACTTATCAGTAATTACTTGGTAGTCTAATGTTCTTCTTCACAATGTTCTTTTAAAAAAACAGATGCTCTGTTTGGCTTTTTAAAAAATACAGTTTCAGGATTGAAGAAATTAAGGAAACCCCTGCAGTAGTGAATTCGAAATGGACATAAAACTTTGTACTCATGAGGTTCCACTATAAAGACCTAGAAATTATAACCAATCCAGTAGATATCAATCCATAGTAGCCTGGTACTGATCTACAATTTCCACTTCCACTAAAGGAAATCAGGGTTTCTTGGGAAAATGACTGATTTTAGGAATAGAGCAAGGAATATACAAGACAACCTGAGTCATTTTGTGACACCAGAGAGATAGGAAACTATCATGGAACATTGGGTGAAGGTCTGAAGAATTTGGGAATCAACTATAAGAGCTTCCATTGGCCAAAGGGTGGAAAATGTAAACATCAAAAGCTAATAGGTGGATCAAAACAAGTCAAATATGCTTTAACTCATTACCCATTAACTTTCCAAAATAATACTGAATTGGTCACCTCTGTACTATGCTAGGCAACCAATTTTATTTTTTTTAACTAGTAAATAAAATTATTTAGTATTTGTCTTGCCTTTCCTATTCAGACTTTACCTCTGGGTAACCAAATAGTGGATGAGACACAATTTCCCTTAATAGAAGTATTCTGGAAGTTAAATGAAGGTAGAATAATGGAATTGTAATATTGCCATTGTGCAACTCCTAATACATTAATTAACTGTGTGTATCAAGCATCAACGGGCATCGTATGCTTCCTAAGGAAAATATCAGCACCTGGCCAATCCTGGAAAACCATTATTCCTGAATCAGACTCAGCCTCTGGATTCACCTAACAATTCACATGAAACTCAGAGGACAGGGGAACACGTTAAATTGTACAAGAGAAATGCAACCAGCAAAATCTTGACTGTAAGAAACTCGATGAGACATCAAGGTTCCTCAACAAATAAATTGCAGGCAAAAAAATTAAAAAAATAAGAGAAAGATAGAGGCAATTATATTGATTAAAATCAACTAATATAACATAGTGGTAAAAGTAAATTATAAAGAGTTTAGCTGTATTCATTTAAGAGTTAAATCTGTGAGGAAAAGTAAGTAAGTTTATAATAAAAGTCAGGTATAATCACTCAGAGAGGAAGGAGAGGGTTGGGATTTGAGGTGACAAGTAGAGGGCTTCTGTGACGTATGGCAAGATTATTATCTCTTAATTGGGTGATAGTTACAATGCCTTATGGTAATTTATTAGTGGTATATTTGATTTATGCAACTTTTTGTGTATCATATTAATTAAAAATAGTTTAAAAGGCAGAGAGATTTTCTTTATCCATCTTTCTTCATGTTGGCTGCCTGGAAAGCAGAGATGGCTATTACTTGAGAAGTCAAACAGAACCAAAGGATGTTACCAAGACCAGAACTATAGCAAGATAACTGCATCCCTTATCTGCCTACGTTATGACTCCTTTAGGACAGACAGAATTAAACTGATACCTTGTTTGAGTCACTGTTATGCTACATTTTCTAATTATTGAAGGCAAACCTAATTCCAACCAGTACAAGTTCTTTGACAAAATTAAATAATTGAAGGAAGCTTCTTACAGTTTGTAAAACAATTCAAGTGGGAAGAGTATAAGACATATTTAGACCCTTACTGTCTTCCTATACGGCACAAATATGGGTTATTAAGCAATAAATGTGACACTTCAACACAATAGATCTCTTACCAATGTTTAGTAGAAAGGGTGTCAGAAATATGTAACTAAAGAAAGGATACATTTTGATCAGTAGAATAAGGAGGATAGGAAGAATAAAACAGTATATCAGAAGAAAAATCCATTATTCAGAATGCCTGTCTTCGAGAGTAGAACCTTGGTATAAGGGTATTTTGCTCTATCGACAAGAAGACATGGAGCAATGATAATGTTATGGGCACATACCAACATTTAGAACATTTATATGATTAGAGATTACAAAAATAAATAAATGAATCAGTTTAGTAGAGCTAGGAAGATCTCAAAATATGTTCTGGCAATGCAGTCATAATTGGTCCAATTGTGAATAGTAAATCAATATGGTTACTCCAGAAAGCTCTTCAGTGGGCTTTTTGTTTATTTGTTTGTTTGTTAAATACTCACAGGGGATTAATAGCACCTCACCACTAGAACAAACAACAAAGACTTGAGCAGCCCTATAAGAAGGAGGCCAGGCAGCTAAAAGAAGTACTTCTTAACTGAGGCTTACAAAATACTATATCACAGAAATATTTTTATAGTGTTCTCAACTGAGGCAAGTATATAGTAAGAAAGGAATAAGTTAAAATAATCTAATGATATTATACATTACATAATACACAATAGTATATTAAAATACTGAACATGTGTCTCTTCTCTGTAAAAGATAATGATTTTTAAACCAGGAACTATGTATCATTGTTATTATAAAGACATTGAATCCAAAGAGCAGTGAGATAATTAAGCACACTGAACATATGTCTCTTCTGGAGCCAATGACGTTCCATTTTATGGCAACTAAAGTACTTATATGTGTGAATTCCAAATCACTGTGGTTAAACAGGGGTAAAGTGTGCACACTGGTAGAAATTTCAGAGCACAGATGTGGGCAATATTCACCCAAGCTCTCATCCTCAAGGATGCAGACACGCAAATGTGATGCTCATTTGCAATCATACCACAGAGATTTGTAGAAATTTCTTCACTTTTCATGTGCACTTCTCTATTCTATTTATTCTTCAAAAGCATTCTTTTAAAGTCTGCATTTCCCTGAATATCCATAATTTACTCAGCAATGTAGGAATCCTGTGTCGTACCACCCAGATCACTCCTTCAGGACTAAGCACTTCGTTGCCCATCCCTGCCCATGTTCATGAAACCAGGACCTTGAGGGGCACCTGGGTACCAAAGCCTTTCTGTGTCCCCCATTTCTTGTTGGCAGGAAATCGGCTTCATTCAGCCTCCATGACCTCCCCTGAGTTCCAAAGGTCAGGTTCAAACAGCTGCTAATCAGGGAAGGGAGGGGAGGAGTAGTCAGAAAAACAGTAGTGCAGCCTTCGGGCAGGGTTCTGGTTCCCCCTCAAGGGATAGATTTACATAACAATATCTTTGAGCTATTTTGCAGATACTGAAGCCCCCACCAGGTGGGAGAAGTTAACTGTATGCTGCCCACAAACACGGAGACCCCAGATGGGTTGGAACCAGAAGGTTGATGATGCTGACACCCGATTACCTCACCGCTAACCAATCAGAAGAATGTCCATGAGCTGACCACGCCCTCATTGAACCATTACTATAAAACCTCTCACTACCCCCTCCAGGGTTGGGACAGACTGTTTTGAGGGCATTAGCCCACTGTGGTCCCCTCTGCCTGGCAAAGCAATAAAGTTATTCTTTTCTACACCAAAAACTCTGTCTCTGAAATTCAATTCGGTACCAGGATACAGAAGCCAAATTTAGGCTACATTCATGACTGAAGGCTCTCAGCTGTGTTCCTCTCTGGACAGTATATTCAGCCCAAGGGACTTGCTTCATCTAAATCACACCCCTCCCTGGGAGCAGTCTGCATCTAACGACTGTTTAATATGCAGTATAAAGTACCAGCCCCTGACCTTGAGATGGGACAAGTCAAGGGGGTCATGTGGAATAAGCTCAGCCCTCGACTATGACCACCAGAATTCAGAAGCTCTCAATCTGCTTTTCTCTCCACTCTACCCTCACCGATATTGATCCTGAAGGCACAATCAAATTTCTAAGGCTGGGCTGCCTCTGATCTCCCCGATATTGTAGGTGTAGATACATGACAGAATGCCCAGTAAACTGAAGGTTTCTGGGGAAACTTTGCTTTCCCAGTAGAGATATAACCTCAGAGTGTTCTACCTTCTTTCTTTTCTTTCCATACTTATGATTCAAATCCTGGAGGAAAGTAGTCATTAGCAATCATGTAGCACCAAACATATGACAGTAAAAGTGCAAAGGATGGAAGGGCTGGTTATACAAACAGCTTCGGTCCTTGTAGGATTGTTGAACTGCCTGCCTTTGGACGTTTAGTTAAGTTAGATAAAATAAGTTTATATTTGCTCAAGCCAAGGTAGTAGGGGTATTTGTTGCATACAACTAGATACACTTATAATTGAAATCCTTTAGTTTCTTAGATATTGAATTTTTCTCAAGTTTTTTCATAACTAGAATTAGAAGCGTTGAATAAAACGTGGTCATAGGTCTACTTCTGAAGACGTTGTTATTTCCTCACGATACACTGTTAAGTATCAATAAAAAAGTGACTAAGTTCAAGGGTGTAAACGTTTTAATGTTTCTAAATATGTACTGCCAAAAATGTCTACTGCAGCAATTCATGCTACCTCCTAAAGTTCATTAGAGTTCCGTCTCACAAAACTATTGCCAGCATTAAGTATTGCCATTAATATTGCTCATTTGATAGATGAAAAATGCTATCTCAAAACTTCAAATTGGAAAGTCTGCTCATTACTGAAGTTGAGAGCAAAGGTTTTGTGTGTCTTGGACTTTCCTGAGAATGAATGAATGAGTGAATGGATGAATGCCATATGTGTGGCAGGAACTGTTTTCATCTCTGGGATTATAAAATGGGCAATACAAACACAGTCCTTTCATCATGGCGTTTATATTCTACTGGGACATATCCAGATAGACATAGTAACTCCAACGATGAATAAAGTAGTGGAGGGAGACAGAGTGATGACGGGGTTGCTGTATTTAGGTACAGCAATCAGGGAAAGCACATCTCAGGAAGGGATATTTGCTCAGAGAGCTAACTGCAATGAAGGAGTGAAAAAGGGAAGACAGGGGATGAACTATTCCTGGCAAAGTGAACATCGTATGTAAGACAATGAGATGGAAATGAACCTTCCAGTAAAAAAAAACAACAGAGGCGGCAGCAGCAGCAGCAACAACCAAGTTCATTATGTCTAAACAGAGGGAGAAGGGGAGAAGATGGAAGGACACAGATCAGACAGGCAGGCAGGCAGGCAAGGACCAGCTGGTCCTTATATACCTTATATACCACGTGCTAGGGGTTGAACCGTATCTCCCCAAAAAAGATGTCTAGAGTCCTAACCCCCAGTACCTCAGGAGGTGGCCCTATTTAGAGATGGGGTCTTCACAGAGGTAATCAAGTTAAAATGAGGTCATTAAGCTGGGTCCTAATCCAACATGACTGTTGGCTTTATTAAAAGAAGGAATTTGGGCACAGAGACAGACACACAGAGGGAAGATGATGGGAAGGGGCCCAGGGAGAAGACGGCCATCAACACAGCCAGGGAGAGGGACTTGGAGCATATTTTCCCCTCACAGCCCTCAGAAGGAACCAACCCTTAATTTCAGACTTCGACCCTCCAGACTGTGAGATAATAATCTTCTGTTGTTTAAGCCCCTGAGTACCCTATATGCAGTAATAAGCTGTAGGATAACTTTGAGCAGGAGAATAATACAACCCAAGTTACAAGTTAAAAATAAGGATCATTGGGGCTTCCCTGGTGGCGCAGTGGTTGAGAGTCTGCCTGCCAATGCAGGGGACACGGATTCGAGCCCTGGTCTGGAGAGATCCCACATGCCACGGAACAACTAGGCCCGTGAGCCACAACTACTGAGCCTGCGCGTCTGGAGCCTGTGCTCCGCAACAAGAGAGGCCGCGATAATGAGAGGCCCGCGCACCGCGATGAAGAGTGGCCCCCGCTTGCCCCAACTAGAGAAAGCCCTAGCACAGAAACGAAGACCCAACACAGCCATATATAAATAAATAAATAAATAAAAATTAAAAAAAAAAAAGAACATCTGTTTAAAAAAAAAATAAGGATCATTTCTGTTTGCTATTTGGAGGATTAAAACAAAAGCAGAAATGAGGAACCAAAGGAGGGGAATTATTAGGCAGGAATTGTGATAATCTCAGGTGAAGTGATGATGTCTTGAAAAGAGTGGCAGAGTTAGGAATTGGAGAAGTGGACAGATTTGAAATTTATTTTTAAAGCTTGTTGATTAATATGGGCTGTGAATAAAGTAAGGATTCAAAATTTAACAGCTACATTTTTGTTCTGAATATTTACTGGGTTAGGAAAATTTGGGCAATTACAGATGGATAGGATCAAAGTTATTTTTGACATGATATATCTTTTAAGTGTACAGATGGCCAATGGATAATGTCAAGTGGGCAATCAGATAAAAAGGTCTAGAACTCAATGACAAGGTCAAAGCTGTAGATATAAATTTCAGAGCCACCATTGTATGTAGACTTAAAAGCTATTTGACTTACATGGAATTACCTAGGAAGAGTAATTACAGCAAAATAATATACAAACAAGAGCAGTGAACTACATCTTAGAGCACTACAAAATGTAAAGATTGGTAAGAGGACACAGTAAAGAAAATTGAGAAGTAAAATAATGCTTTTGCCTCTTTAGCATATTGGGATCCAAATCAATTCCAAGGAGTCATGTCACCATCTTGCAAAGGGTAGCAGTGAAAAATAAGAGACAAAGAAACAAATTTTTATGAAGAAGGTGATGATTCAAAACTTCAGATCCTCAAGAGATGTCAAAGAGAATAAGAGCTGAAATAGATATTTGACTCAGCAATTAGGTGACCATGTCTTATGTAAAATAGAACAAAATCAGCCGAATCATGGGGGCAGAATCCAGTCTACTGTAGGGTGTATGAATTATGAGAGAGGTGAACGCAATTTAGGTTCACAAGCCCTTCTTCAGTAAAGGAAAAAGCAATGTGTGTAAATTAGAAAGACTTCCTACTTGTGTGTGTGTCTGAAGATGTGAGCATCTTTGGAGACTGAAGGTTTCAGCAGGGGAGCACATTTACCTTTGCACAACCTTGAAGGAAACAGGATCTCATCTTTCTCTCTATGGGGCATTCAGTTTCTGATTCATTTATTTATTGATTCAGAAAGCATGCAGAGGGCCCACTGTATGTCAAATATTACTTTGGGGGCTGGGGATATAAGGAAGGGAGACACGAGCTTGAGCTTCAATTTTGATTGAAATTGTGTGCGTGGGGGGAGGGGTACTTTTGCTTCCCTGCCACCCACACTGGAAGACGTGAACAAGCACTGACATGGTTTCTAACAGCTCAAGGCTGCATTCCTAGGATGATCCTTTGCCTTAAAAAGTGCCTGCCTGAGAAAGCAGGCACTTTTCCAAATATGGAAAAACAAGTACCATATTTACCCTCTAGCCTATAAAAAAGAACCAGACAAAATTGATCAAACAACAGTTTACCAGAGTCAGAAAAAAACACAGTGAAACAGAGGAAATAGAGGAAACACAGGATAGGAAGCTTGTAATTGCCCACCTTACCTCTTGGAGTATCTGCGGTGCCCCAGGAAGGGGATGCATGGGGGGAGCCTGGTGTTCCCACAGAGTTGAGGAACAGAGTGGATCCAAGGGTGCCAGGGTGGCCAGGGTGCACCAGGCCGACTGCTGGACAGGAGAAAGCTGCGGACGGGAGAGCTCTGTAGTTCTGCTCGTAGCTCTCCCTGCATCTCCACACAAATAAGGAAGCGGTGCATCGACGAGATGAAACCAAACGAGACTGGGGAGAGCCCCACCTGGAAGAAAATGCCGAGGCAAAGTTTCTGAGCTCAAGCCCAGCTGGGAATAGTTTGCATTTCCATCAGCTGTAGAGGAAACACGTGTCATTTGAGGAACATCGATTAAACAGAAAGTCATTGCTAAGCTGTGGTGCAAAAAGGTAGCCTTTTCTTAAAGACTGTCCTGGCCCACACAGTAAATAATAAACAAGAATTATCAGAAGAGGACAATTAAACAGTTATTTTAACTGTATTCCACATGTTCATGAAGCTGGAGGAGACTGGCCACAGCACCAATGATAAACAAAGCCGGACACTAAAACGGTCAGGACAGATTTTAATTAGAATATCTGGTGCACTAAGTAAGAGGGTCCAGCATGAACTGAAGGCAGCATGGATTTGTACAGAAGAGACTGGATGTTTTAAAGGGAGAGTGAGGGAGCAGGGAGTGGGAACTGCTGGGGTTTGAACAGAGTCAGGTCCACAAGAAGCCCATCTGGGTTGCAGTCTGGAGTTGATCAAAGTCAGGCCCCTCCCCACCCACAGAGGCTGGGAGAGGGGCCCTCCCTGCAGGTGTTGGCTGGAGCAGTCCATTAAGTTGGCAGCCGTGAGCTTTCTCAGGCAGGCACTTTATAAGGAGAAGGATCATCCTAGGAACGCAGCCTTGAGCTGTTGGAAACCCTACCAGTGTTTGTTCACGTCTTCCAGTGTGTGTATGTGTGTGGGCGGCAGGGAGAGATGGACAGGTCACTTGGGCTGAGGGGCTGCAGTTTTATCTGCCAAGGTGGAGGCCCAGCTAGGAGAGGACTGAGAGGGTCCTGGCAAGAGTTTGGTGAATATGGAAATGGAAGATTTTTTTTCCTTTAGGAGCCAAATCAACTTCCTAGAAATGAACATCACAGTGTCTGAGATTAAAAATATATATTAGATGGGATTAATGGCAAATAATACATAGACAAAAGTAAAAACGTAAAAATTTGAGGGCATCAAAATAGAAACTACACAAAATGAAACACAATGAGAAAAAATGAAATAAAATGAAATAAAAATAAAGCATAAGTGAGCTGTGGAACAGCCTCAAGTGGCCTAAAATATGAGAAATTTGTCCCCAAAGAAAAATTAGGAAATTGGTAGATAAAGGTATTTTTGAAAAATAATAGCAAAAATGTATCACATTTGATGAAAGAAGTTCCAAGAAGTTCAATGAAACCCCAAACAAGAAACATGAAGAAAACTATAAAAATGCACAGTATAATGAACTTCCTCAAAATCAGCGATAAATCATAAACAAGGTCATAGAAAAATGCACATGAAGTATAAAAGAACACAGTAAATCCTAATGCTGACTTCTTACCATAATCCATGCATGAAGCAACTCTTTTAAAGTTATGAAAGACAAACTGTCAGCCTACAATCCCATACCCACTGGAAATATCTTTCAAACATGAAGGCAAAATTAAAATTCTTTCAATGTAAAATTTGAAAGAAATGATTGTAATCAGTTCTGCAGTATGAGAAATACAAGTTCTTCAGAAAAAAAGGAAATGATACCCAAAGGAAAGCTAGATCAGCTCAATGGGATGAAGAGGATGGGAAACAGTAAAAATGAAATATTTTTAATAGTTAAAAATAACTGATGGTGTAAAAAAGTAATAATGTATTGTGGCATATATAACAAAATTAAAAGTAATTACATGTAAAACATGACAATAATATCAAAAGGTTTAAATGGAAGAAATAGAAATATAACATTGTAAGGTTCTTATATGTGAGGTGGCATAATAGTACTTGAAAGATACTATACTATAAGATACTATAAATCCTAAAGCAGGCACAAGAGAAATAAAATAGAGCTGGAACTAGTAAGCCAAAAGAAGGAGATAAACTGGAATCATAGAATGTATGTAGTAGTCACTAAATAGATATTGATTGCATAAAAAAGAATATACTAGAAAAAGAAGATATGGTATATATATATATACAATGATTACTCAGCCATGAAAAAGAAGGAAATAATGCCATTTGCAGCAACATGCATGGCCCTAGAGATTATCATAGTAAGTGAAGTAAGTCAGAAGGAGAAAGACAAATATATGATATCACTTATATGTGAAATCTAAAATATGACACAAATGAACTTATTTATAAAACAGAAACAGATTTACAGACATATAAAACAAACTTATGGTCACCAAAGGGGAAAGAGGGGGAGGGATAAACTAGAAGTTTGGGATTAGCAGATACAAACTACTATATATAAAATAGAAAAACAACGGAGTCCTACTGCATAGCACAGGGAACTATACTGAATATCTTATAATAAACTATGATGGAAAAGAATATGAAAAATAATAGATCTAAATATAGGTATAGATATATATAACTGAATCATTTTGCTGTACACCAGAAACTAACACAACATTGTAAATCAACTATACTTCAATTAAAAAAAAAAGACTATACTCAGTTAATACAAAAGGAGGTAGAGAAAGAATAAGTTAGAAAAGAACATATCAGAAAAATAGAAAACAAGGAGGATCTAGTTTATGGATTTCATAATATTTTGGATGTTACCCTCACTCCAGGCTTGGCTTCAACTTGCTTTCCAATGCAGGTAATTTTGTCTCAACTTATTTTTACATGTATTTGATATTTCTATACTATGTGCGTGCATATTCTTATACATCCTTAATTCTCTTATGAACATGTGAGGAATGAATGCATAAAAAATAAACGAATGACAATCTTTATAATTGTAAAAAAAAAAAAGAAAAGAAATAGAAAGATGGTAGATTTAAATGAACATATCGATAACCACCCTAAATGTTAATGTAAATAAAATTATCGCAATTAAAAAGAAGGGATTGTTCATTTGGATAAAAAACAAGGCTCAGCCTATGCTGTCTATGAGAAAATCACATAAAATATAAAAAACATAGGTGGAAAACAAAACACATATCACTGAACGCTAATCAAAAGAAAGTCACTGACTTTTATTTTTCAAAATAAAATAATAGCCACAGTACGTTTATTAGCCAAAATGGGTTGGGCTGTGTGTTTTGCCGTGTGCAAAAGAGCCCTCACATGTCAGCAGCTTAAACAATAATCGTTTACTTTTTGTTCAGACTTCATGTCTGGTGCATTATTAGTCCTCATCCAATGCTGCTCTCATCACAGGCACTGTTGGCAGTTACTGCAGAGAGAGACAGACCTGGAGGGTCTCACACCGGAAATGAAATACTGAGCCTTCCACGTGCAACTCTTTGTCCAGACTGCTGATAGTTAGAGCAGGTTAAGGAAAGAACAATAAGACATTTGTTACATACGCAATGACGTATTATTACTCCATGGCCAGCATGGCGTACACAACGCAGATGGCAATGTATGGATGGAGGAGGTTATATCCTTAGTTGTGACGATGGGAGTGATTTTTAATGTTTTCACTTTCCACGAAGCTGCATTTGCTATTCTCCTCCTCTAAAAATCTTAATTACTTGAAATGAGAAGATTCAAGAACAGTGACTTTCCATCAAGCCAGCACATGTGTGAAAAATTATAAATATTTATGTAATCATACTTATTTTTATGTAGACTATCTTTGGAAGGATAAGAAAGAAACTTTTACCGGTATTCTCTGGAAGAGGAACAACCTGGTCAAGATTTGGGGAGAGAAAGACTTATTCATCACTGAATACTATTGTTAATGGTTTGAATATTTTCTTAAGTATATATTACTGTCTGGGTTGAATTGTGTTCCTCCAAAATTCATATATTAGTCTTAACCCCAGGGCCTCAGATTGTGACCTTATTTGGGAATAGGGTTGTTGTAGATGTATATGTGTCTGTGTCCCAATTTCCTCTTTTGTTATAAGAACACCATTAATACTGGACTAGGGTCATACTTCAGTATGACCTCATGTTGTGGTACTTTGTTATGGTAGTCCTAGCAAACGAATACAATTACTCATTAAAATATAAGCATTAAAAAAAAAACAGGTGGATAATTAATGTTCAGAATCCAGCAGTACTTCAGAGGAAATAGAATCAAGAGAACATGGTGAGTTATTCTAGGGAAGGGGATGGGGTAGAAAACTTTGACTGCGATGGAAGGGAAAACTATAAGGAAGGATAAGGCAGCAAAATTGTTGGACTTAATTGAAAGAACTTATAGCTGAACCATGAAGACACACGTTTGTCTAGACTGGGTTTTGTTGTTGGATGTGTGCTCTGTGTCAGCCATGTTACTTGATTTTTAAATTGATTGTAAACTTTCACAGGGCCATCTCCGTTCATAAATGTTAGATGTTTAGCATTCATAATTCTCCAATAGAATTCTCAGACACAGATGGCTCAGTGGATTCAGTGTGTGCCTGAAAGGAAAGAACTAGAACATTGGGCCGGGAGTTAGAACACCTGGATTGTATTCTGACTTTTATCACTTGGTTGAATTATTTAAGTGTCGGAAATTGGTAACTCTTTGGAAGCTATTAAAAGCTGTGCAAATATTTCTGCTTGATGCAAAGGGATTATGGTTTTCTGTATTACTGTCATTTCTTTATTTCTCTGAGTCATTGGTCGTTGTTTCTGTATCATATTTGTGTTATCTGTATCTGTGCGTGGAAGCGAGAAGATAGGGATGGAGCTACTTATGTACTTCTTAGCTACAGTAAAGTGTGCTCCTAAAATCAGCATGAACTGCCTTTTTGTTGTTACCTACTGTAAAATTGTTAGTGCTCTTCCTGGTATTAATGCATTAATATACTTTGAAACAAAACAAGATATTTCACTTCTTGGAGAAGTTGACTATAAGCTCTTTGGCACTATGATAATCTCACTGTCAACTGGATAAATGTTCCAAAGCTCATTTCATCTGTTGCTTACTTTCCTCGACTATTTTAAAATTACTTCCGTGCTGCAAAATTTGCTGCATGTCTGTGTTACTGCCAAGCTATGTTTGTGAAATGTTTTTTAAAAGAAGGGATAAAAGCAAAATACCCATTACTTAATGATTACTTCTCCAACTACCTATTTATTATTTTTAATAATAAATGAGGTTACACGTTGAAAATGACAACTTTGTTTAACACTATTGCATAAAACAGGAGGAACTGAAGCTCGCTTAAGAGATAAAACCTCTAAGCGAGCTTCCATTAGTTCAGTAACGAGTATCATTGTCAACACTTCTCCCAACTGCAGGTTTGAATTAGAATTTAAAGAAACAGCACATGTCAAATTAAGGAGACACCTGTCCCTGGTGAATAATGGTTAAGGTAAAAAGCTTAAAGAGAAAGCAACAAATGGGGAGATTCAAAGTGCAGTTCTAACGTGCAGATCTATTAAGAACAGTTATTTAAGACCGATGTGTCAGAGGAGGTTTTAATTTCAAAGATTAATTTTCTTATTCCTTCAACGTGAATATGGGAGGTCAAGAAAAATGCCTGCCTTTCTCAGGAAATGGGCCTTGTTTCTGGTTTCTCTTAGTATCACTGGAGAATGACCTTTACCAGATGATTAGGTTTTCCTGTTAACTGAAGTCTAACATTTTACTGCATCTGAATGTTATTTAATGAAATGAACTTTGAAGTTTCTTTCCTTAATAAAGTACAACTGAAATCATCTAAAACTGCAATCCCCAGGGTCATAATTTTGAAAGTCAGCTTGGTATTTTGCTCACTCTAAGACAGGAGATGTTGATACTATAGGACCTAGGGGTGAATGTTATCTAGTTCAAGAAGATGATCTGAAATGTTACTTCTTTAAATAAAAGGAAAATGTTTGTGAGATATTAGGACTTTTCTCATTTTTTTTAATCTTTATCACATTAGTGTAATATTTCTCTCTGCAAAACATTGTACAAATATGCTGTTGAATTAGGGACAAAGATGGCTTTTTGCAAATTTCTGCTAGGTGCTAATATTTAATGAGACTGTCACTGTCATTCTAGAATATAGTAATAACTTCTACGCTGTTGAGGCCGTGTAGGGAACTCCACCTTGGCAGAGATCTTCTGTGTTGTTCACTTGTATATCCAGAATGCATAGACTAGTGCCTAGCACATGACTGGAGTTGACCCAATATTTTTTGGACCAATGTTCTCCATAGTTTATCTGTCAGGTTCAAATTTACTGTGCCGTTTTTTTATCTGAGTGTCTATGGGTCAGGTATTTAACCTCTCTGTGTATCCCTTTCCTCATCATTAGAGTGGCGATCATAGTAGTTCCTATTTCATAGGGATATGGAGGGGAGTTATTGTATTACACATGCATGCATTCATGCATTAGAATCCTATGTTGCAGATAGGAAGTGTTAAAATTATTAAATATTTATTCATCATTATTGAATAGCTTAGGTTTTTCTCTCAAATGTCCCAGGAGAAAGCATAATGCATGGTCCTTCTACCACTAATGTACTTTGGGGGACTGTACAGCAAAGGCTTTGGGAGGGATAGATGGTTAGAGAGTTGCTAGTGTCACAGTACTGTGGAGACATTTATCTTCTTTATCCTCACTTGGCCTTTCTCTATTCTTCTCTCATGATTCTTGTTGCTAACTGCCCTGGCTCTGAACCGTTTTTCCATTCTTTTGAACCCCTTTCCTTGGAGCTCCTAGGGTTTGCTGTTTTTCTTTGCTTCTCATTTGTTTCTCTTCCTGATATTTTTATCACTGTTATATGTCAGTCCTATGCACTCTGATGCAGCATATTGCCAGAAAGTCAGTCTCCAGATAATTGAGGTCTTCCTGCATGTAAGTCGTTTGGGAATTCTTAGATGATGGCTCCTGGCTTTAGTTAGATGGGCTGGTAAATCATTATAGAGCTATCTGATTGTGGGCTAACACCAGGCTACTAGCATATCATATAATTAAATGGTTTCTCTATATTTTAACAACCAGACGTCCTAATGAATCCTGAAGATGGTGCATACAGACACACCAATTTATTTCTTAATGCATTTTTTTATGGCAGCCATTGCAGGAGTCTGGAATTGGTCCTGACTGAGTGCATTTGATGTCATTAAAACATAATAGAATTAATGAATAAGCAGTATATAGAAGTCCAAAACTCAACATGACAAAATGGAATAATATAAACATCACAGTATACTTGATACATTCTCATTTCTTTACTAATAATAACCCTTATCTAGTCTGCAGAATTATAGGGCCAAAAGTTTGTCTAACAAAATAAAAGTTATCTAATGCTTTGAGAGATTGATTTTCAGTGTGGATGCTCCTCTTAATCTATCTCTCCATCTCTCTCTCTCACCTAAAAGCAAAACTAATAGAAGTCAGTTGGGTAGTGAGATTTAAAGCGAGGTTTGCACACTCCAGAAAGTGCCCAAAAAATGTCCACTTGTGAGCACAAAACAAAAATATCAGTAAACATCTTATTTCATTTGAACTTATATTTTGAGGTACTTAGCATTGTGTTATATTAATGTGCTAATACATCTACATAGTTTATAAATCAAAAACATTTATGTCAGCATAGATTAAATTTTTCCTGATGGAGTACACTATCAAAAAGATTCAGAGATCAGTAAAGTAGGAGTAACTGAGAATTACAATATGTTGTTGATATGCAGTAGTTATTTATTCCAAAATCCTTTCTGAGTTTCCATTATCATGTATATGCCCTTGTTTCTGGGCATTACTTTTGTAGAGGTAAATAAGTAAAGAACCCACGTAGACCACAGGGGAGGAAAAAAAATGTAATGGGCTCATAAAAATAAAGAAGTAGCCATCTATAAATGAAACGTAGTCTGCCGAGAAATATTGACACATCAGGAAAATCAGGTTATTTAATTTTAATGTTAATATTTTTCAATGTTTTACTATATTAACTATAAAATATGAGTATTAAAAGAGCATAATACTATCTCTTAAGAAATTCTTATATAACACTTATTTCATATTTTTCACCAAAAATTATTGGGTAGTGGAATTCATTCATTCATTCAACTATACTTGGTGCTGGAGATAAGGATGACTAAGCCTCACTGTTTTCAATGAGTTTATAGGCTTGATACTGTGGAGTATGATGAATACAACAATGGTATTTATAAAACAATATAAATATAATTTGTAAAAGAGTTATGAACCGTATTATTTACTTTTATATAATGCCAACATATAGGAAATATAAGCTTGGAAACTAAGAAGTCAAATTCACCACCATTATTTGCTATAATTTTAGCAAATCCAAGAATTGGTCAGTAACCACAGAGGTGAGTAGTTAATGGATTTACCAACAAAATAAATATATGCAAATAAAAGTGCAAATTAACTGATTGCTTTTTGAGAACATTTTCAAATTTTGAAATAAACCCAATTTGAAATTAATTATATAGGAAATATGATACAACCATTTAATCTGATATTTTCTATATTATTAGGACATTTATATGTTTTTCATCACATTAAATTCTGTTCTATGAGCCAGGAAACGTATAATGTTGTTTAAAAAGACAAAGACTCATGAGGAAAGTTAAAAAATCTAAGACGGTTATCACCAAAAAAAAGACAAAAAGTGTAGATGAGGACACAGAGGAAAAGGGAATCCTTGTTCAATGTTGGTAAGAATGCAAAATGGTGCAGCCACTATGGAAAACAATACGGAAGTTCCTCAAAAATCTACAAATACAGCTACCATATGATCCAGCAATCCCATTTGTGGGTACTTACCCAAAAGGATTGAAATCAGGGTCTCAGAGAAATATTAACACTCCCATGTTAATTGTGCAGTATTCACAGCAGCTAAAAGGTGAAACAACTTAAATATCCACTGACAGATGGATAAAGAATATGTGGTCTATACATACAATGGAATTTTATTCAGCCTTAAGATAGGAGGAAATTATGCAATATGCCACAACATGAATGTACCTGAGGACATTACATTATGCTAAGTAAAATAAACCAGTCCCAGAAGTACAAATACTGCCTGATTCTACTTACAGGAGGTACCTAAACTAGCCAAACTCATGGATCCACAGAGTAGAAAGGTGGTTACCAGGGGCTGAGGGGAGGAGGACATGCGGAGTTGCTAGTCAAGGGGCATGTGGGTGCAGTCATGTGAGATGCATAAGAGTGCTCCAGGGAAACAGAATCAATAGTTAGATAGATGATAGATAGATAGATAATAAATAGATGAGTAGATAGATGATTCATAGATAGATGGATAGATAATTAGATGATTGATAAATAGAAAGATAGATGATAGATATATAGATGATAGATAATAAATAGATGAGTAGATAGATGATTCATAGATCAATGGATAGATAATTAGATGATTGATAAATAGATAGATGATAGATATATAGATATAGATTTACTATAGGAACTGGCTCACATGATTATGACAGACGGATGGATAGACAGATGATTCATAAATATTAGGTGAACCAAAAAGTGCCTTCGTTTTTTAAGTAAAAATAAAAGACACATTTTTCATTTTCACCCAGAACTTTATTGAACAACGTATTCACCCTTTTGTTCCACTACCTTCTGCCATTTTTCAGGTAACTGCATAATTCCATCTTCCCAAAACTTTTAATCTTTTTGAGCAAAGAACTGTTCCAGGTGCCTTTTATAGTCTTCCAGGGAATTGAAATTTTTTCCATTAAGAGAATTCTGTAAAGACCAAAATAAAAGGAAATCCGAAGGTGCAATGCCTGGTGAATATGGCAGATGAATCAGAACTTCCTAGCCAAGCTGTAACAGTTTTTGCCTGGTCATCAAAGAAACATGCGGTCTTGTGGTATCCTAATGGAAGATTATGCATTTTCTGTTGACTAATTCTGCACGCTTTTCGTTGAGTGCTGCTTTCAGTTGGTCTAATTGGGAGCAGTACTTGTTGGAATTAATAATTTGGTTTTCCAGAAGGAGCTCATAACAGAGGACTCCCTTCCAAGCCCACCATATACACAACATCACCTTCTTTGGATGAAGACCAGCCTTTTGTGTGGTTGGTGGTGGTTCATTTCGCTTGCCCCATGATCTCTTCCGTTCCACATTTTTGTACAGTATCCACTTTTCATCGCCCATCACAATTTGTTTTAAAAACAGAACGTTTTAATTACGTTTCAGTAGAGAATCACATGTGGAAATATGGTCAAGAAGGTTTTTTTTGCTTAACTTTTGTGAAACCCAAACATCAAAGTGATTCACATAACCAAGCTGGTGCAAATGATTTTCAACACTTGATTTGGATATTTTGAGTATGTCGGCTCTCTCCCGCTTGGTATAACGTTGATTGTTCTCAATTACTGTTTTGATTTGATCACTATCAACTTCAACTGGTCTACCCGAACGTGGTGCATCGTCCAGCGAGAAATCTCCAGCACGAAATTTCGCAAACCACTTTTGACACGTACAATCAGTCACATCACTTTCTCCATACACTGCACAAATCATTTTTTTGCATTTCAGTTGCATTTTTACCTTTCTTGAAATCATAAAACATAATATGCCGAAAATGTTGCTTTTTTTCTTCTATCTTCAATATTAAAATGGCTATACAAAAATTCACCAATTTTGATAAGTCTTTTTTAAAATGCACGTTGATATGTGAGCTGTCACATAAAATCAACAAAATTGTTTTGAAAGAAGTTAAAGACAACTAAGTGCTACTAGAGCCATCTTACTGAGAAAACTGAACAGGGACTTCCCTGGTGGCGCAGTGGTTAAGAATCCGCCTGCCAATGCAGGGGACATGGGTTTGAGCCCTGGTCCGAGAAGATCCCACATGCTGCAGAGCAACTAAGCCCGTGCGCCACAACTACTGAGCCTGTGCTCTAGAGCCTGCGAGCCACAACTACTGAAGTCTGCACACCTGGAGCCCATGCTCCGCAACAAGAGAAGCCACCGCAATGAAAAGCCCGCACACCGCAACGAAGAGTAGCCCCTGCTCACCACAACTAGAGAAAGCCCATGCGCAGCAATGCAGCCAAAAATAAATAAAATAAACAAATTTTAAAAATATTTAAAAAATACATGAAAGAATGTTTTGGCCCACCCAATAGATAGATGACTGATAAATAGATGGATAGATAGATAAATAGATGATTGATAGATAGATGATAAATAGAGTTATAGATTTACTATAGGAATTAGCTCACCTGGTTGTGGAGGGCGAGAAGTCCCACAGTCTGCCATTTTCAAGCTGGAGGTGTAATTCATTCTGAGTCTGAAGGCCTGAGAATCTGGGGCTCAATAGTGTCTAAGTTCCAGTTTGAGTCCCAAAGCCTGAGAAGAGCAGAACTGATGTCTG
Source organism: Balaenoptera musculus (assembly GCF_009873245.2). Lineage (NCBI taxonomy): Eukaryota > Metazoa > Chordata > Mammalia > Artiodactyla > Balaenopteridae > Balaenoptera > Balaenoptera musculus. Next base: position 3,730,645 of record NC_045790.1, read on the forward strand.
AGGGTAGAAGTTGGATGCCTCAGTTCAAGCAGAGTGAATTTGCCCTTCTTCCTGCCTTTATTCTGTTCACCCTCAGCAGATTGGACGATGCCCACCTGCATTGCTGAAGACCATCTACTTTACTCAGCCTGCTGACTCAAAGCTAACCCCTTCCAGTGCTGCCCTCACAGACACAGCAGAAACGATGCTTCACCAGCTATCTGGTGTCAAGTTGATATGTAAAATGAACCACACATTGGATGGCTAAATTCTAAAAATCTGCTGTACAATATTGTGCTTACTGTACTGTACACTTAAATCTGATGAGAGAGTAGACCTCATGCTAAATGTCCTTACAATAATACAATAAAATAATTTTAAAAATATAACACAACTTTACAAACGAAACCAAAAATTTCAATGGCTTATCAAAATATATGTATATGTATTTTTAATAGAAAAATCTAAATGAGATCATCTGACTGAAGGCAAGTTGCCTCTAAGAAAGATTTTGTGGACCAGACCCCTCTTTTCATCTTGTAGAATTGTTGTTTCCAAGATGGGCCCTCAATTTTGCCCTGCTCATCTGTATCCATCCAGCAGAGGCAGTAAGGACAGGGAGGGCTGCGCATGGGTGGATTTCATTGGCCAGCCCTGGGTCCAGGGCCTAACTAAGTCCCTGGCCAAGTCTAACTGGGGGGTTGGCAGGGAAATGCTGTCTGGTTCTCTGTCAAAGAAATAGATGGACAGGGAGCCCATCTCTGCCACAAACCTTTCTCAGTACAATTAAAATTCAACGTAGGTTTTCATGGGATTGATTTTGTAAGATTAAACTTATCATAGGACATAAAGATTGCCTAAATATGAAGTAATTCTCCATAACCATTTTAATGTATCTGATAGCATTTTTATAGTTCCTGACCTTTTAACTCTGGGCAAAGCAAGAGCAATGTTGGGATTATTTGTGATTGTTGGTAACTGATACAACATCCTCCTTGGACATATTAATACTTTAGGGAGTAAGGTGTACTGTATGAAGGATTGACTATTTACAATAATAAGGATATTTTGATTTTCTTAAAAAATAGGAATATAACATTAAGTTGGTGATAGAATCATGAACCTTTTATTTAGGTAAATATTTTCTTATGTTGTTCAAACTCTCCTTTCTCTGACTTGCTTGGCTTCTTTTAATATGATGAACATTTCTCTACTTGAATCACAAGGTGGCGTTAAAACTCATATTGATAACTACATTAGGAAGAAAATGGAATTTAGTCAAAATTAGGAATTTCTCAGGGAAAATAATTAAAACCACTCTGAAAAGAACAAGGGCAACTGCTACTAAATTTGAAAAAAAGGGGTACATTTCAAAATAAAATATGAAGAACAGATTCTAGATTATGAGAAACAAGAGTTAGGGAAATTCATGGGATTGTCTCTGACTACTGAAAATGGAATAGAATATTTTAGAGATTTCTATTGAAATAAGAATAAAACCCAGATAACACTTAAACCTCATTTAGCTCAAATGCAGTTTCTGAATTTATTATCTTTTTTTTCAGAAAAAGTTGAACTAGTGGTAGTAAAAAATGTCCAGTTCAAACCCATAATTCTAAAGCATGCTACAAGAGAACACCTTTGCACTTGGATAGCAAAACAGATTACAATATCCCAACTTTGTTTACGAAAAAGTAATGGCAAGTTCCATAATAGGTTATTCTTTGTTTCTCTTACAGAAAAAAAATACAATATAGTCGCAACCTACTACTTTAATCATCTATAAGGGATATAATACTTTTAATAAAGATTCACTTGTATTTTGGGGGTATTTGGTGGTGCTGATAGGGAAGAGAATAATAAACATTTTAAGATATCAGCTTTTCTTTCTAAATATGGGAAAATACAAAAGGAAGAACAAATACTTGACTATATGCTTTTAGTCATTTACATTAAAAGAATTATCTTGAATATCTATAATTTAACTCACATGGTTTCTTGAATCCCTGACTCATGAAATTTTTTTATTTTAGGGTGTCTAATGACAATTCACTGAGTCTGTGAATTCCTTAGTAATTATACAGTTAAATATTTTTGACATGATTTATATGTAACAGTTGGATTTTTAGCTCACAATATTTTTTAAAAAACAACAAAATACCTATCATTTTCTTTAAGATTCATCCTAAAATTTAACCCCTCTTGGGACCCTTACCAACCAACCCATCCATCTGAGAATTAATCCATTTCCATTTTACTCATCAATGTTTAAAGTAATTTGACCAATAAATCAAGGAATCGTGCCTCGTTCTACCTGTCATAATAGTCTTTAATAATTTTCCATTAATATTCATCACCTTTATAACATAAGGACTAGGGCAACAAGGCATATAAGATACAGTGCAATAATCGAAGTCTATTTTTATTTTGTTTTATTGTGTGTTGGTATGAACACAACATGAGATCTACCTTCCTAGATTTTTAAGCGTACGATACAATACTGATAGTTACTGGCACAATTGTCACTCAGCAGGTCAGCAACTGATAACTTCCCACGTCCCAGCAGCCGGGAGAGTATAAAAATGCCCAGCAGTAACAAACTGGATACTGTTCAACCCACTGCTTCACAACTGCCTTCCCTCCTATAAGAAAAGTATTCTATGGGATACTGGAAAAAAAAAAAAAAAGCTCTTCTCACTTCCCACACAGGAATATGGGATGTCAAATGATTCCCCAGTTGCTTCTATCATATCTGAATGCATAGCTCTTTTAAAAAAAAATGCCATGTGACAATCTTCTGCCTCTACCTACCCCTTCCTCCTGGGAACATTCTTCCCTTGAGTGTCATAATTCCACAATTTGCTGTATTCCCTGTGTCTCTCTGCAGGTTCCTCGTCTCCCCCTTGATCTTTCAATACTGGAGTTTCTCGGAGGTTTGTCTCTTATCGTAATACATCTTCTACCTTTGATATGTCATCCACTGCTAGGGATTCATGGCTCTCCTCAAAATGTATCTAGACGCTTACTCTCACGATCTCCAGGGTAGCATATCAAATGGCCTACTAAACATCTCCATTTGCATTTCTCATTTGCATTTATAAAGAAACCTAACCAGATAGAACTCGTGCTCTTTCCCAAACCTTTTCCATAAATCAGCAGTGGTGCCCCATCAGCCCCATATAACAACAGCAAGTACTCTCGGCTGGCACCTCTCTCTCTCTCTTTAAGACAACTGGCTTAATTTTATTTTATTCATTTTAGTGCCAATCCTCTTACCCCACAAACCAGATAAACCCCCGATGTACCCCTTTTCCTCTCCTTCTCTCTTCTTTCTTGTCTCGGGAAGGAGAACCATGAGAGCGATTTATAGAAAAGCACTTGTATTGAAAGCGGCCTTAAGATAGTTGAAATCCTAGAGATGGATTTAAATCTCCCCACTTTACAAAAGTCCACGATGAAAACCCAAGAATAAAAAGTCAAATTGTAAAGGGAGAAGACAGGGATGGCCACTCTCTACCCTGGTCTCCCCTCCACCCCCTTTATTACCATCGTGTCACATCCCTGCTGGTCAAACAGTTTTAGAAGCTGAGTTAACCTAGTCTTACACATAACGTTCAAATTACATGGACCCGCGTGTGTTATCAGTTTCTCCTTCCCTAGGAAGATAGTCAAGTAACAGCCTTGCTGCCCCTCTGACCTAAATTATCACTGTCCTGAGGTTGATGAGTGCTAGCAGGCCCAGGTGAGAAGTCTGAGTCCTGACCACTTGGTTCCAACAGAGAACACAGATCCCCCCAACCCCACTACCAAATGAATCAGGTACTCAAGGTAAATTAAAAACAGGACAAAATCATTCTGAAAGATATATGTTGAGCAGTATTACTTCCATCTCAGTTCTGGTCCCCCCTTTAGGCCCCCAGTCCCTTGTTAGTACCATTCAATAGTGTTTCATATATCCGTACAGTGTTCACGTAAATGCAAGCACGTATGAATATATGTTCTTATTCCCCCTCTTACTCTTTTATACAAAAGGCAGCACATTATATAAGCTGTTCTGTGACTTGCCTTTTGTCCTTAAGAATATGTCCTAGGGATCTTGCCGTGTGGGTACAGAGAGAGATTCCTCATTCTTTTACCACAGCTTTGTAGTATTCCATCGTATGGATGGCTGCTTCCTAGTTTACTGAACCATTATTGTCCTTTACAAAAGGACTTGAGTCATTTCCAGTAATTTTTTTTAACCTACATTACAAATATGTGTAAGAAACAAGACCCAAGATGATGCACAGGTAAAATCAATTATGATAAAGATGAAAAGAAAATCAGCAGTTTTTTCCTAATTCACTACTTTTTCTTTTTACCTTTTGATCCCCTTCACCCATTTCTCCCCCACACCCCATCACACACACACCCCTTGCCTATGACAACCACGTTTGTTCTCTTTATCTGTGAGCTTTGAGCTTGGGCTTTTTTGTTGTTGTTGTTGTTGTTTGTTTTGTTGTTGTTGTTTTTCAGATTCCACATATAAGAGAGATCATACAGTATTTGCCTTTGTCTCACTTATTTCACTTAGCATAATACCCTTAAGGTCCATTCAAGTTGTTGCAAATGGAAGTATTTTGTTATTTTTATGGACGAATAATATTCCATTGTGTCTGTGTGTGCGTGTGTATATATATATATGTATATATGTACCACATTTTCTTTATCCATTCATCTGTCGATGGACACTTAAGTTGTTTCCATGTCTTGGATATTGTAATAGTGTTGCAATGAACATGGGGGTGCATTTATCTCTTACACACTCTTATAATCTCTACAGTTGACCAAATCGTCTCACTCTGACAATTTTACCAAATATATCTTGACTTGTCAACAATTTACATTTCAACTGCCTCCATCCTGGTCCAAACTGTCACAGGTTCTTGCTTCCTTGCTTTATACTATTCAGTTGATTCAAAATGAACTTAGAATAAAGTAAAAAATAAATCCTTAAGGAGACGTACTCAGCTCTGCAGTTTGACTCTGCTTATCTCTCGCCTAATCATATGTATTTCTCCTTCACTCACTATGTTTAGTCATACTGGTTTCAATTCAATCATAAAGACAAATTTCTCTTTACCTTGGTTCTGGGCCATCAAAAATGTGCAAATCAGAGAAATGCAAATCAAAAGTACAATGAGGTATCACCTCACACCTGTCAGAATGGCCATCATCAAAAAATCTACAAACAATAAATGCTGGAGAGGGTGTGGAGAAAAGGGAACCCTCTTGCACTGTTGGTGGGAATGTAAATTGTACAACCACTATGGAGAACAGTGTGGAGGTTTCCTAAAAAACATGAAAAAATCTAAAAATAGAACTACCATATGATCCAGCAATCCCACTCTTGGGTGTGTATCCAGAGAAAACCATAATTTGAAAAGATACATGCACCCCAATGTTCACTGCAGCACTATCAATGGCCAAGACATGGAAGCAACCTAAATGTCCATTGACAGAGGGATGGATAAAGACGATATGGTACATATATACAATGGAATATTATTCAGCCATAAAAAAGAATGAAATAATACCATTTGCAGCAACAGGGATGGACCTAGAGATTATCATACTAAGTGAAGTAAGTCAGACAAAGAAAGACAAATATCATATGATATCACTTATATGTGGAATCTAGAAAAATGATACAAATGAACTTATTTACAAAACAGAAACAGACTTAGAAAACAAACTTACGGTTACCAAAGGGGAAACGTGAGGGGGAGGGATAAATCGGGAGCTTGGGATTAAAATACACACACTACTATATACAAGATAGATAACCAGCAGGGACCTACTGTATAGCACAGGGAACCCTACTCAATATTTTGTGATAATCTATATGAGAAAAGGATCTGAAAAAGAATGAATATATGCATATGTCTAACTGAATCACTTTGCTGTACACCTGAAATTAACACAACATTGTAAATCAACTATACTCCAATAAAATTTAAAAATAAATTAAGAATAAAAACAAAAATAAAGGATTTTTAAAAATGTGCTTTGCATCTACACCTGGAAAATGCAATCTTCAAATCCTTGTATGTCATCTACTCAAGGAAATCTTCCTTAATCCCCTAATTTAGACTATTTATTTTATCCTCAATACAGACTCTCCTGTCAACCGGCCCATCTTCATTTCTAGCTCTTAATATAATTGTTTAATGACACTTTTTCCACCCAGGTTTAAATATGTATCAATATCTACTACAGCATCTGATTTTATAGCAGATGCTCAATAAACAGTTGTGGGATGAATTAACTGATGGACAGCTGAATAAATGTGCCAGCCACACAGTGAACCCTCATGCTGTTAAAAAAGTTCGTTTCTTCTCACACGACCCAGGTCTTCTCCCTTTTGCAGGGGCCAAGTTGAGTGATTCTGTAATGGGATGCTCTGAGATTTTGATTGAGATCTTTGCTTGTGCCAGAAGTTTCTGAATGGTGCAAAGATGACTACAGAGATAGAGCTCTGATGATAATAATATTACGAAGTTCTCCAGGGATAGTTCAAAGAAAGGGTCTTTCTAAGCCTGAGAGCCCGGGGGGACACCTGGGTAAAGGTTCTGAAATCTGCCTGCCTGTTAGAGTCACCTGGGGAGCTCTGAAGAAACACCAGTGCCAGGCTCCACTAGACTTTTTAAATTACAATACCTCGGGGCAGGATTTGGCCATCAGGCTTGTTTGCTGGTTTTTATTTTTCCAGGTAATACTACTCTGCATCCTATTTTGAGAAATATAGCAGTGGGTTCCAAACATGACTTATCATCAGAATATTTTGGAGTCATTTAAATAAACAGAAAAATTTCAGACCCACCCCTGGAGTTACTGATTTAGTTGGACAGGAATGAAGCTAAATAATCTGTATTTTAAAAGCTTCCCTAGTGATTTCGTTATTCAGAAAAGATTTATAAATCACTGATCTATAACAATGGACCCAGTATTAAATAGTATCAACAAATTCCTCTGAATCCATTTTCTTGGAAAGGCAAAAATAGAAATAACGGCATAGGACATAAAAGTTTTGCTAAAAGAAACATATTCTTTACCAAAGGTATCTCTTCCACATACTTGTTTTAAATTTAAAAACAAGTAAAGAAGCTAATTTAGGTTGGGCAAGTTTTTAAGAATTTTCTCTCAAAAACATGTTCATTGATGGTATTAGTAGGTAGCTTTGATTAAATATACTAGCGATATATTATATATGAATGAGGAAGTGTAGAATGATGGTTAGAAGTTCCATCTTGACTTGTCATTTTTCTAAAATGTACATATGATTAAAATAGTTAAAGTGAACTAAGTATTTCACCCAAGAACCATTTGTTGTAAGAAACAGAAATATACTCAAAGTAACTTACATCTAACATGGGATGGGAGGCAAAGAGGAGACAACCATTACAGAAATGAAAGGGTTGAGAACAAATAGGGTCAAATTTAAAGATGATAAATGGGAGGGAAATGATTATGGTTAATCTCTCAGTCTTTCTGGAGTCTCTTGGATTCTCTTTTCACTGCTTCTCTTTGTGTGTCTGACTCTCTCCTTGTCTCTTTCTCTCCCTCCTTCCCTCCTCTCTGGGTTTGCTCTTTATTCTTTTCTTGGACAGAACCTACCTCTAGTTACCACTGGGTACCAAGTCACATCATTAAGAGAACATCCTGATCAACTATGGGCCAGAATGGGTTGGTCGATCTTGCTCCTGATCTACAGCAAGTCCCCTACATACGAATGAGTTCTGTTCCAAGAGTGCGTCCGTAAGTCCAATTTGTTCGTAAGTCCAACAAAGTTAGCCTAGGTACCCAACTAACACAATCGGCTATATAGTACTGTACTGTAATGGGTTTATAATACTTTTCACACAAATAATACATAAAAAATAAAGAAAACATTTTAAATCTTACAGTACAGTACCTTGAAAAGTACAGTAGTTCAGTACAACAGCTGGCATACAGGGGCTGGCATCGAGGGAACAGGCAAGAAGAGTTACTGACTAGAGTGGGGAGAGGAGGTGGGAGATGGTAGAGCTGAAGGATTGTCAGCAATAGGAGATGGAGGGCAAGCTGCAATTTCACTCATGCCTAACGCTGATGGCACAGGTTCTGGTTCCTTGCTGGAACTAGATGCATGTGCGCATCTTTGAAAGTTCGTGACTTGAATGTTTGTATGTAGGGGACTTACTGTATTTCAGTAAGATGTGGCCTAAAGGGGTAGAATTTCATCTCCTAGGCTTTTCAGGAGTGCCAACACACCATTTACACACAGGAGAGAAGAAGCTATCTCTCCCTCCCCTCCAAGGAGAAAGGTAAAAACCGCTCCTCTGACATGGGATGGAAGGGCCCTGGGTTCTCACTTAACCTTTTGGAATATACACATGCCTTTCCACGGCCTGGATAAACCCTGGGTGTCTTCCACTTCCATGAGCCAGAGAAGTCTTCAAGTCTGGGCTTTATCTCTTTGAAACATAAATACCAAGGGAGATAGCACTCCATTTTTTCCCAGTGCCTCAGCAGCTTAACCCAGGGTAAAGAAACATTTTGCACCAGACACATGTTAAAAATAGCAAAACAGATTTATTTGGAGTCACTGCAGTAGGGGAAAAAGACCTTAGTATGTGACTGAGCTCAATTCCAAAGACAGCAAAGACAGCTGGTGATTTAGAGCCAACAAGCAGAGTGAGGGGGTCAGTGCACGGAAAGTTACTAACAAGAACTTGATTGGGTATCAAGGGCAGAAAGAGTCTTGCTAAAATAACTTAACAGGATCTTGCTAAAGGCAGGCCAAGGGTGGAAATTGATCAGCTATAAAAGGTGGACGTATTCTTGCTAACCTGGATTAGTGGGATTCTTTGCTAAAATTGGACAGGCCACGAGCAGGGTAGCAGACCAAGATCCAGGTCTAATCAAGACGGCTCAGAGGAGCCTGATTAAAATGTGGGTAAGGAGAGAGTCTTTGCTACCAGGAAACTACTCTGACTGGAATCATTTAGCCCTATTGGAAGTTAACAGAAACTTTATTATTCTTTCATATCAGAGCAATATATTAGATAAATGGATACTGGACTAAGTATCATGCTATATGAATAGTAAGATGTTTCTAAGGAAAGTGAAAGCAAACACTCCCTCTATCAGTATGCGGTATAAATTTCTGTGTCTAAGGAGTACCAAGAAATCCAGGGAGGTTCTATTTCTCCACAGTACGGAGATGGATTTGGTGGGCTGATCCAGGGTGACACTCGATCTAGTGCCAACTCAAAAACAAACAACGCCTTTAATTTTCTACAACCTAAAGGAGTGACTTAGATATTTTGTGGCTATATTTTCATAAAATCAAAATAACACGTTATTTCAGAAGAGCTACCAATTAGATGGATTCAGTTTTGAACATCAAAAAATAGCCTTTGTTTTTCATATTCCATCTCTGGCTTATAAAAGGGATAAATATATTTTTGCCCAGTTTCTTAGAAGTAAAGTTTGATGATATCAAGTTTAATCAATTAAGATGCTTTTGACTGTAAGCAACAGATTATCCATCCAAAGTAGCTTAAGCACTAAAGTTTTTTCTTTGACTCATATAAGAAAAGTCGATCATCAGTAGTTCTATGATTGGTGTGACAGTTCAGCAATATTATCCAGAACGCAGATACCTTCTAATCTCTGCTCTGCCATCTCCAAGGTGGTGGGTTTCCATCCTCAGGCTTGTCAATGCACAGGAGCAACACGAGTGCTTCAGGTCTAATGATCCATTTTCAAACCTGTTGAAGAGAACAAAATCTTTTCCTGAGGATTCTCAGCAGATATCTCCTTTTGGACAACTTAGTCACACATCCAGTAAAAGAGAATGAAATTGCAATTACTGGTTTAGGCTAGCCATACCGCGTCACCTTCACTTGGGCACACTGGGTTTCCTAAACTAAGGGAAAATGAGGAAAGGCCTTTAGAACAAAAAGGTAAACAACAGTGCCTGCCACACCAGTGTCAGTTAGGGTATGGAGAAATAGGTATTCTCATGAAATCTCAGAACACTACTCATCGATGTTTCTAACAATTGAAAATGTAGCCGATGTCATGGGAAATAAAGTTAATTGTTGGTGATAGCAATAAAAAGGGAATAATAAAATCAATTTATGGGATACGATCAGATTTTGAAATGAATAGACTGGTATTACACAGAGTATGGCCCAGATGAAGTGGCCTGAGGCTGTAAAGAGAAGAAGGGTAGAGGGCTCTGAAAATCAGTGAATCAAAAACACAAGACTTCTGCCACATGAGTGTTGGCAAGGGGATGTTTTAGAGCTGGCTTGTTTTAGAGCAAGTCCATTGGATTTGTGTATGTGAGCATATATGTGTATATACGCTCTGAAAATCAGTGAATCAAAAACACAAGACTTCTGCCACGTGAGTGTTGGCAAGGGGATGTTTTAGAGCTGGCTTGAGTCTCACCTGGAAAGAGAAGGCCCCCGCTGAAAGAGGCTGGGGATTTACAGGCAGATGGCTATGGACCAAGAGCAACCAGCTAGAGAAATGCATGCGACTCAAGAGAAGTGCAGGCAAGAAATGTCTAGCGACGTGGAGGACTTCTGTAGAACAAAACCACGGCTACCATGGTCAATGTCTACTTCTGCTCAGCTCACGGAATGGAGATGCTGGTTCGCAAGAGGGTCAGTCAAGTAAGACCTTTCCAGCTTCCTTAAGTCTTCCACCTTCCTGCATGATTTTGACCCTATCGGGTTCCAAAACCACACTTAAGAAGCTGGAGAGAAGAAGAGGAATCAGGTGAAAAGATAAAAGGGGGAAGGGGCTGACTACCCCCTTTCCCACTGTTAGCAACTAACCTGCAGCCAGCCCAAACCAGGGGAAAAGATACATTTTCAATGGGAATAAAATAACACTGAAATGAAACTGTTTGGAGGACTGGCTGTTACTAGGTGACTTTTCGTTACCTGAAAGTGACTAGAAAATTCATGAGGTTTGCAGAAGATTGCAGTGAGAAAAGGGAAATAATTAGTTCCACAGATGTTTAGAAGGACAGAGAAGGAAAAGAAATAAAGAGACTTAATGATTGCACCTAGGAGTCTAGCTAGTTTTTATTCTCCCATTTAATATATATGTTATATATGCTATATCATATATGTATGATATATTCATATGCACATACTTAGAAACATATAGAGACACGTGATTTTTTTCCTGCAGTAATCATAAAAAAACTTTTCAAATCTGTTGCCTTGAATGAGTATGGAGTTGTTTTGCTTAATTTTGGAAATTATGTTTTTTTCACTATATTATTATATATGCATACTATATTTTTATATTATACATACACATTTATTCAAAGTCACACACATTGTTATATATGTACAATACATACAATGTATGTATATATATACATGGTGCATATGGGTATGTGAGCATATATGTGTATATATATGCCAGTTTTTCAAGGATTAAGAAGACAAAGTGTTTGTGGTCAATTTGGGGAATATTTTCCTATTTTATGTTTCCAAATTAAAGAAGAAAACTGACAAATAATGTTTTCAAAAATGAAAAAGGAGATGGAAATAGAAGATACTCTTCTTTGTCATATGAAGATTCAATGAAATAGAAAGGGAATTAAATAATTCTCCCTCATTCATGGAGTAAAAGATATAAAATATCCATTGGATTTGTCAAAGATAAAGCTTAATTATACATATTTTACTTGGTTGAGGATCCAAAGAAATTATATACTTTTCCAGCATCAGATCATGAGTGCAGTAGAGAGATATCACAATGTAAATATCAGAATATGAGATTGCAATATTTTAAAGATAGAAGCATTCTTTGCTATTTATACACAGAGGAATTTAATTATTCAGTACCTCAATAGATGACTAAAGAAAGACATATTAAAAATATGCTCTCATGGCTGTGAAGAAAATAATGCAAATTCAAATAATAGAGGAAATATAACTTCTGTTCCTGGCATTTGTATCACACGTGTTTGAAAAACAGAAGGATAATTTTATACATATTGTATAACATATGTGATTTTAATTCTTCAAGCCAGATACATTGCCAATCTGTCTGCAAACACATTTTTTTTAATCCTGAAAAAGAAATGTGTTAAGAATTTTAAGTTGCATATAAATGGATACAGAAGAGTAAAAGTCATTTCTGACATTTTGCTTTTCCTTTACTTCAAAATTTTACCTAAATAAATGGGCACCTAATCCAAAAGTTCTATACATTTTTGGGTTCCATATCTTGTCAGTAGTTTGCCCATTGTATTTGTGCCATGATGACATCATACATAGTACTATGTAGCATTCAAATTAAATAATATTTTGCATGTTAACTAGCCAGACTCAGTCATGATAGGTGGAAAAATTAAACCAAGAGAAATTAAGTGATTGACTCAAAGTGTCATAGTTAAAAGCGTATCTACAACCTCAGTCAAGTTTCTTTCTCCCATCACTGTGTAGCTTTAATTAAAAAAATATATGCATATATCAATGTCTCTTTGTGCATATGCATTGTTTTACATGCCCCATCATCCTAGTTTTCTTTTCTTTTGTCCTTTTTAAAGTTTGTTGCAGTTTAATATGCATAGAGAAATCATAAGCATACAAATCAAAACATTTTCACAAAGTGAATACCCCTGTTAAGCAGCATTCACATTAAGAGATTAAATAACACTAGCATCTGAGAAGACTTGTCTTATTGCCCAGTCACTAAACACCCACAGTAAATCACTGGCCTGAGTACTAACAGCAGAGATTATTTTTTCCTGTTTTTGTACTTCATGTAAATGGAATAATTTACATGCACTATTTGCGTCTGGCTTCTTTAATGCAACATAATGTCTGTGAGATTCATACATATTATGGTGTGTAATTATAGATAATTCATTTTAACTGTCATCCAGTTTTTATTTTATGAAAATATCACAATTTATTTATCCACTCTACTCCTGACAGCCATTTGAGTTGATTCCAGTGTTTGTTAACTTGAGCATTCTTGTGTGCGCCTCTTGTTACACATACATTTACGCACACATTTTTACTCAGTCTCTTCCAAGGAATGAGATTTCTGGACTGAGGAGACAGTGTTGAGTTTTACTAGACGCTGCCAGTCTTCCAACATGATTGCACGAATTTAACACTGTTTAGTAGTGCACTACAACTCACATTTATCATTTGATTTTTGCCATTCTGCAAGTTGGTTGTTCCACCATCTAATAAAAGAGTACTGTTAAATTTCCAATACAGGCATACTTTGTTTTGCCTCACTTCACTTTATTGTGCTTTGCAGATATTACAGTTTTTACAGATTCAAGATTTGTGACAACCCTGTGTCAATCAAGTCTATGGATGTCCTTTTCAAATTGTCAATTCTTTCAGCTCTTGCTTCATAGACTTTGAAGTGCTGATGTTTGGTGCCATCTCAGGACTGTTGTGTCTTCCTGATAAATTGACTCCTTTCTCATTACAAAATATCCTCCTATGGCCCTGGCAACGTTTCTTGTTCTGAAGTCTACTTCCTCTGATTTAACACAGTCACTCACAATCCTTGTGCTTAGATGTGTGTGGTGTATCTTTTGTCACTTTATCTTCAGCCTATGTGTTTTTACATTTAATTGTGCTTCTTGGAGACAACATATAATCGGGCCCTGGTTTTCTATCCCACCTGAAAATCTATGCCTTTTAAGAGAATTGTTTAATCATTCACATTTAATGTAACTATTGATTTCTTGGTTTTTATATCTGTCATCTTGATATTTGTTTCTGTTTTCTCACATTTTCTTTATTGCCCTTTTCCTTCTCTTTTCTTGTCTTACTTTTGATCTGTGTGTACTTTTAGGTTCCATTTTACCTTTACTATTGATTTTGTAGATACAATTTTTTATTGTTTTAAGGGTTTCTTGGGTTTAAAATATGCATCTTTTTATTACAGTCAAGTTTCAAACAAGTGTATACTACATGAATAATGTAAGAATCTATAATAGTACACACTGTTTCCCCACAACCCAATTTTGTGCTATATTTGTATACATTATACCACTACATATGTTATAAAATCCAAAATAAATGGTTATTAATTTTGCTTTGAAAAGTTGAAAGAAAGGAATTAAAGTAAGTTGTCTGTGATCCATTTACTCTTTTTACTTGGTAGAAGTTGCTGGTAGGAAGAAAAGAAGGGTAAGTTCCTGGAAAAGTCTTTTTGCTAAGTGGACCTCAGATAGATTAATGATATTATTAAGAGTAAGGGACCCAATCTCTGAAATATCCCTAGCTGGAGATCCCATACTAAGTAGAACCTAGTGTGTATGAGAAATGTCCCCAGAAATGTCCCAAAGGCTGTACAACCCTTCAGGCTCTTTCATAACATAAATTCTTACCTCTTTGTGAGGAATCCCATGAACCTTACTTAAAGCCCTCTAATATTCTAGGCCAAAGGGGCATGTCTGACATGGGAAGAAAGGCGCCGCCCCCCCCGACCCCCCCAGGTCCCATATCTCTTTCTTCTTCATCTAAGCCTTTTTCTGAATTGTTTTTATGTTTTTAAATTATTTAGTAAAACCTGATCCTGGGTACGATCTATGGTTCTGTGAGTCTGACTTGACCTTCTGATCCTATCTGGTAACTCAAGAGTCAATTATATTTCATAGCGATTTAAATGTGATACAAAACCCCTTTATACATACCTACCTATTTACCATATACAGTAATCATAATCCCTGTGTGTAGCTCCAAACTTCCATCTTGTAGTGCAGGTCTGTCATTGAGAAATTCTCTAAACTTCTGTTTGTTTTAAAAAGTTTTTAATTTGCCATCAGTTTTGCAAGAATTTTTTTTTATTCAATAGATATAATTTATTAAAAATTTAGCATTACTACAACTTCACAGGTTCCCTCCCACATGGCTTGAAACATCGATTATTATGCATCCTCTCCTGGGAATTAGTAGCAACATTACCTAGGGAACAATAACAACAACAACAATAATAACAACAACAAAACAGCAGTTACTTCACTTAAAGTGAAGTAGTTAACCCATTTTTGCAAGATTTTTTTTCTGTGTGTAAAGTTCTGGGTTGTAAGGGTTTTTAAAATATGTTTTTCAACACCTTATAGATTTTTTTTTTAATTGTTTTCTGGTTTGCCTAGTTTCTGATGAGGTCTGTTGTCATTCTTGTACTTTTCCCTCTAAACTTACTAATGTGTTGCTTACCTCTGGCTGCCTTTATACTTTTCTCCTTAACGGTATTTTTCATTAATTTGAATATACTCTGGATTGGTGTAGTTTTCTTGGTGTGTATCTTTTTGGAATTGCTTGGGGTGTTTTGGACCAACATTCTCATAGTTTTCATCAGCTTTGGGAAATGTTCATTTTTCCTTTATCGATTTTACCCTCTAGTCTCTCTTTCTGAGACTCCAATTACACCTATATTAGACTACTTGTCATCAGTTCATGTATCACTGAGTCTGTTAATTTTCTTGGTCTATTATTCTTTCTTTTTATATTTGTCTCTATCTTGCTGTTTCAATTTGGATGGTTTATATTATTTTCTATGTCTTCAGGTTCAATGATCTTTGCTTTGTCTGCATTTAATCTACTATTAATTCTATCAGTGGATTTTTCATTTCAGTTATTATGCTTTTCATGGGACACTTCATTTCATTTGGTTTGTTTTTGTATTTTCAATTTCCCTGCTTATTACATCCATGTTTTCCTTTAAACACTTGAAATATTTGAAATAGCTATTTTAGTGATTATATCTACTTTCACCTTTCTTTCTTTCTTTCCCTTTCTTTCTTTCTTTCTTTCTTTCTTTCTTTCTTTCTTTCTTTCTTTCTTTCTTTCTTTCTTTCTTTCTTTCTTTCTTCATGAGACACAGGGTGATTCAGTCTCAACAGGAGCAAAACAGACATGAGAGTGATTCTCCCAATTTACAGTTGTTGCTTGTTCCACAGGGACCACCCTGCTTCCCCTCTGAGAATGAGAGACACATTCAAAAATGGAAGATTAGGCTTCTAAGTGTGTAGTAGGTGTCCACTTCATCATAATTTTTAACAACATACTGGAGTTGGAAGTAAGACCTTCCTGTCTGTAGTTCTCAGCTCTCCTCTGTGGCCCTTGTCAGCCCAAGTCTGTCTGGAAATCTGCCACTCCAGTGGCATGTGGCTATTTGCAACTGCAAGGTTACAATTTGGCCAAGAGCTTCACAAGTTCATCCTAGAGTTTCTTAAGACCCTTGGTTGGTGTCATCTACTGCTGGTAAATGATTTGTTTCTAAATTTGTCAAATAGGTCTAAAGCATCTTGTGCTTTACCACCACATTTCCCCCCTCTAATTCCTAGGTTCTGAAAGATTATTTGTGGCTAGGAATTTCTTTAGCATATTTTTCAGTAAGCACTTTATAAATATAGTTGGGGGTTATGTAGGACCAAGACTGAATTTATATTGGCTAAAGACTCAGAATATTTATCTGTTGTAGTTTATATGCAGATAGGAAGTGGGAAGAAATATTCCTCTTCTCCCACCAAGGGTTGTGGTCAAGAGGGACTGCATAGAAATAAGAGGGATCTCTTACTCATGGGTGATATTTATCACCCCTCCCCAACTCATCAGCCCTGTTATCCCCACTCTTCTACTGAAACTATTATGAAAAAATTCCTTTTTTTTTTGCATATGATCCTAGCAACTGATTATATTCCTAGTTATGGGTCATGTTTCCTGGCTGTTCCTAATCTTTAATATATATTTTTAAAATTATTGGTTACTGGATGCTATGATGCTTATGTTGATAAGTACTGCAAACCAGGAAGGGTCCCTCACCTGACACCAGATCTGTCAGTGCCTGGATCTTGGACTCCAGCCTCCAGAACTGTGAGAAACAAATGTTTGTTGTTTAAGCCACCCAATCTGTGGTATTCTGTTACAGCATCCTGGACTGACTAAGACAGGATGGAATTAGTTTTGAGGGCAGCAACAACAAAAAATCCCCAATGTCCAAATACTTTTCAAAACTCTTGTGCATTACCTTTGCTATTATCCCATTGACCAACCAAAAGAAGTCACACAGCCAAGCCCAGAGTCAGAAGGGGAGGATGATTACACAGGAAGGATGATCAAATTAGAAGCCATTACTTCAATTATTGATCATATGGTGTTTGGATTACTAATATATTCAAGGACTTCTGGGATACTCTCTTTTTCTTAGAGGAAACTGGAATTGAGTAATCTAGAGCATGCAATGATAGGACTCAAATCGATCAACACAAAAATTAACCTCAAATTTGTCTTATGTGCGAAAACAATGTGTTCCAAAAGTGTTTGTTAAATTTTTTTAAACATTTTTTCCTCCTGTAATTCTGAAACATACGTAAAGACTGTAATGATCATACATAAACAAAGAAAACTACAAAAGTCACCAATGTCTAAGGGGAGAGCATAAAAGTGCATCGTTTTCATAAATAAGATCATGTCAGTAAACAATACAGAGTTGGATTTAACAGAAAACTTGAGTAGCCACTAGCCTAAAACAACAATTGCTTTAGGATCTAGTTGACAGGAATTTGCGTGTGTGTGTTGGTGTGTGTGTGTGTGTAGGGGGGATGGTGATTAGAATTATGTAGCTTCTTATATAATTCAACCCTAAGTCCATTTTATATTGCATAGAAAGTTTTCATCTGAATTTTTTTTAATGAGGGCAACAGTGAATATCTCATGGTTATTAGAACTCGTATCACTGAAACTATTTCTGCTGATGATTTTATACATCAAAAATGTAATACCAAGTATTTTTCGTAGGACAGTCTTTTCAAAAAGATGAAGGCAATTTTCCGTATTTATGGGAAGTATATAACTTTATAGCGAAAACTCAAGACCAAGTAATCATTAATTATCCCTTGACCCTGGAAATTTGTCCCATCTCATACAAATACAGCATATAGGAAATTTTCATATGTCACGCTCATAATCTGCCCAGGTCCTTCTGCCTTTTTGTACTAAACGAGAGACAAGCATTCTCAAAACTCCACTAGTAGTATTAAGGGCTTGTCAGTAACAGTGCCTTTCCCAATACCAGACACAGAGGTTTACACGCTTATAACAACAAAAGCAACAGCAACAAACTAACTATTTATTAACAAGGTTTTATATTCTGGGCCTTTTTTAAGTTATTTGCATGTATCAGTGATTTCAATACCCATAATAGTCCCATAACATAGGTATATGTTCACCTATTTTAAAATGAGAGACAAGAGAGACAGAAGGTTACTTATTTTGCTCAAAGGTTTTATATAATATATAACTCATATATATATGCACATATATATATTTAACCCTTGGTCTAATCTATTTATTTTCAACCCAGTATTGATCCTCCAGAGTTGGTACTTTCTAACATTGTCTGAGGGAGCATTTGACATCTTTTATAATTGAACAACATATATCTAACCATACGCCCTATACAATAAACCCCTACTTTGGCTTATTCTAATTACAGGCTAAGGTGCTAACATATTTATAACACATTTGTCATTTAAGCCTTTTGTCCCATGTAAATATTACTAATGTACTTTAGGATTAGAGGAAATAAAGTTTTCTAGATCAACCTCTGCTAATGTAAGGGAGGCAGATGTGTAGAAAGGCATATCTTTCTTTAGTGCTGGGGAGACTCATTCTGTAGTCTTAATGTGTTTGATTTTATTATGACTCATTTCTATGACAATAATAAACTCTCCTCCTGGTGACTAAAGATCAGTTTTTTATACTTGCCAAGCTCTTTTCTGACTTATCTACATGTGCCCCTTCTGCCTGAACTTCTGTTCCCTGGATCATTGCAACTCCAACCACTTCTCATTCTTTAAGCCTCATCTTGACAATTATCTACTCAGAGAATGAAGACTGGAAAATCCATCTCAATGGAAAGTAATAATTTGTTTCTTTTCAATTTCCCCCAAAGAAAATGAATATCACAGTATGATATTGCCATCAATAAACTTCTTTTATTTAATTACCAGAAGGCTGACTGCAAGTTCAAAAATAATAGAGTATGAGCTTAATGAATGGAGGAAAAAAATCAGAATTCATGGAAGTTTGATGTCAATTAAGTTTCTAGCTTCATTGTTTAATTAAATGGAACTACTAAAAATAAAATCAATCTGAAAGTAAGCCCAATAAGCACTGGTTAATTCAGTGCATCTTGTACATTATAAGGATAATCATCCATTTGTCATTGACCTGTTCCAGTAGCAGAACCTCTGTTGTCGAAGAAATATGTCAGCATGAGAGTTTAATCAATAATGAGATGATAGAAACCAGATATTAATATATTTGACATCTTTGAAATAGGCTGCTAAGATGATCCCTGTTTCCCTCACAAAATCAATGTAAATATCTGACATAGCTACCTCTGCTACTTCTCTTTAAAGTTTTTTCCTGAAGAATGGGTTATAAATAGGCTTGAGACGGCATAAAACAGTCACTAAATAAAAGGAGTAACAAACCCTTTGGTCCTGCTTACATTTGTCCTTGATGAATCTCTTCTACTCGATGATACAGAATCTCGGAATTGTTCATATAGGGTAATTATAGAGATCATCAGACATAGAATAATGATTAAAAAGGAGTTTTGTATCTGATTGTTTTTCCCATCTCTAAAGTTTCTCTCTTTTTTAGAGATACCATTAGTCAGGCATAAGGAATCAATTTGTAAGAATAAAATTTTGTTTTGAGAGAATGAACAACAACATCTGGAAGACCCAATTCAGCATTAACAGGGAACATACTATTGACATTCACACAGCAAGTTGGATTTCACAGACGTGTTGCTCTCATGAGGGAAATCAAACACAAAACAGGTAACACTTATACCAAAACGAGTCACGAATGAGCAAAGTAACTGATGGTGATAGAAACTCAGAACAGAGGTTCCTTGAGGAGCGAGCTTGAATGAGAAAAGGCAGAGGTGGTTCTCTGGGGTGGTCGCAATGTTAATATCTCGATGGGAGGTGGGTGAAAAGAGCGTCTGCATTTGTCAAAAACTGATGAGATTTATGACTATGTGCGGTGACCATGTATGTTCACCATCCCTCCATATATAACATATAAACTTCGGATACACCACAGAATGCTGGGTGCTTTTCGTTTCGGCACGCCTCTGATTGAGGAAGCGAGCCATCTGTGAATGGAGGTTTGCGAGGAAAGTCTCACTCCACGCCGGTTCTGGATTAACTACAGTGGTCTGTGTTCACCTTTATTTCCATTTGGCCACGGATCGTCCACATTTATGTAGGACTTTCCGGATGGATTAATTTTAACCTCTGTTCACTCTCAAAGTGCCCTACGTATGTTAGATAATAACATGGGCACATTAGAAGGAATTAACCACAAGAGGAAGCAAAGCCCTAGCTGGGCTGACAGCAATAGTTGGCTTGGCAAGGTCCTGGGCCTGCGTAGGCGGTTTGCACAACAGTCTTCTTCCCATTTGCTGACTCTTAATCCCCGTGATCATTATCAGAAAGCACGTCTTGAGACATTCTCTCTTACACTTTACCCCAGTCACCCCTCTATTTGCATCTTTTAATGTGTACTTTCAAATCTTTATTCACTCGAACTGAGCTTCTGAAATCTGAACTTGGCCTTAAAATAATTACCGGAGGCTGATCAGGTTGTTAAACTCAATCAATGCAAAACACTGTTAAACCTTCCTTCACGAACCAGCTGCTCCTATGATAGCCAACATCGTACCTGGTTGACAGTATATTAGACTAGCTTACTAAAGTGACCCAAAATGTAAGGGCATTAACAAACATAGAAGTTGTGTTTCTTGCTTGTTCCTTGTTTTTTGATTCCTGGTTAAGGAGGGAGAAGCTCTGTACTTCAACTAACCCAGGCCGAAGGTGGCTCTGTCAGCTTAGTGCCATAAATCCAAAGACCCCCTTGGGCATTCCCATGCCAGGCTGCCAGGGAAGGGAGCCAGCATGGAGTAAGACAGATGGGGGTCGATGGAACTACGAGTAGGTAATGGCAGGGCAAACATTACTTCTGGCTCACTTTCTATTGCCTGGAACTCAACACCATGACCAACGTAACTGCAAAGAGAGGGTGGATAATATAGTCCAGATGTGTGCCAGGAAAAGAAGGAAAGCGCATGGATTTTAACAGAGAACAGTCTCTGTCACATGTAGTAATAGGCTCTTTTTTATTGAGCTATAATTGACATATTCCTTATATAGTTTCAGATGTACAACAAGACTCAATGTATATGCTTGCTAATGATCACCACAGTAAGTCTAGTTAATATTTATCACCACACATAGTTACAAATTTTTTCTTTCTTGTGATGGGATATTTTAAAATCTATTCTCTTAGCAACTTTAAAATATACAATACAGTAACGTTAACTATAGTCACCATGCTATGCATGACCTCCCAGAACTTATTTATTTTATGACTGGGAGTTTGTACCTTTTAAAAAACTAAGCTCATAGATATTTTTAAAATTCATATCCCTAAATCTCCTTTTTCCTATAGCACATTATTCATATCACAGACAGGGTAGAATTTTAGTAAAACATATCACATTTTGTTACTTTGTTTCTTAAAGCTCTTCTTAGATTCCCACTAGATTTATGATCTACTCCAAATTCTGATGGACAGAATAAGACCCTGGATCGGTCCTGACCAACTGCTAACACCTTAATCTCCAATGACACTGGCCTTCTCCACATGCCTTAAACTAACCCAGTTGGTTCCCAGCATAAGGTCTTCTTCATCCGTCAGTGATAATTGTTTTAAGTGTCATAATTGCGCTCAACAAGGAGTCATCAACATTTCCATCAAATTGTTTTTAAAAGAATAAAGAGGTTTATTTCTCTCACAACAAAAATTCAAGGGTAGGATATCTAGGAATGACCTGATGGCTCAATCATATCCAAAAATATTCAGGATCCTTTTAGCTCTGCAGGACTATGTTTTATGTCTCTCTTTTAGCCTTATGGAAGAAAAACAGCTGCTCTAATTTCAGGCATCACATCCATGTATAAGCAGGAGGAAGGGACCAAAGTCTCTTCCCTGGGAGCATTTGCCCATATATTATGGTAGAAAAACCCCACTTTCATATTTCCCCGTTCACCACACTGGTCATAAATACATCACATTGACACTGCTAGATGAAAAGAAGGTTGGGCTTTTTAGCTTTTGTAATAGTAGAAGGAGGAAGAAGACATGGAAGCATTGTAAGTGTCCATCGACAGAGGAATGGATAGAGAAGATGTGGTCCATATACACAATGGAACACTACTCAGCCATAAAAAACAAAAATGAAATAATGCCATTTGCAGCTCTAGGATGGACCTAGAGATGATCATACAAAGTAAAGTAAGTCAGACAGAGAAAGACAAATATCGTATGATATCGCTTATATGTGGAATCTAAAAAATGATACAAATGAACTTATATGCAAAATAGTAATAGACTCACAGACATAGAAAACAAACTGGGAATTGGAGGAGGGATAAATTAGGATTTGGGGGTTAGCAGATACAAACTACTATGCATAAAATAGAAAACCAACAAGGACCTATTGCATAGCACAGGGAACTGCATTCAGTATCTTGTAACAACCTATAAGGAAAAAGAATATATATACAAGTAACTTAATCACTGTGCTGTACACCTGAAACATTGTAAATCAACTACACTTCCATTAAAAAAAAATTTTTTTTAAGAAGAAGTGTTGTAAATAGTTTCGGGGTCGCCAGCTCACAGCGCCTTCCCATCCCAGACCTTTACACCCGTATTTTCTGTTAGGCGTTCAGCTTTAGACTAAATGTCGCCTGTTGAGAAAGGCCTTCTGTGCTGCCACTCTGTGCCATGCTGCACTTGCTCTGCCCCTCAGA
This sequence comes from Balaenoptera musculus, assembly GCF_009873245.2. Lineage (NCBI taxonomy): Eukaryota > Metazoa > Chordata > Mammalia > Artiodactyla > Balaenopteridae > Balaenoptera > Balaenoptera musculus. Next base: position 3,753,554 of record NC_045790.1, read on the forward strand.
GGCTGACTGTGTGGATTGCCTCCGTTGGTTCCTTGCCCTGTGACCTGGTCAGTGAGAGATTCAGGAGTGGGACAAAAGGGCTGACCTTCGGCCATTCCTCTCCCGCATCCCTCCTGCCTCTCCCCAGGTGTTCTCCTTCCCAAAGTCCGGCAGCTCCTGTCACTCCTGTCCCACACTTACCCTGTCTGGGATTCTCTGACCACGCCCTCTACATGCCTCTTCAGACTTGGGGTGCTAATGGCCCCTCAGTTCTCAGCCCAAGGAACTTACCCAGCTTTTCTTACCCCTACCCACATCTTTCTTTATAAAAACTCTCCCTTATTAAACATTGCTCAATGGCCCTGTTGCAGCAGACCATTTGTTTCTTGACAGCATCCTGGCTAGCATACTTTTAAAGCTACCATATCTAAAACAGGTCTCAAGTAGCTTTCAGTATCATTACCCTACCTTAATTACCTGCATAGCACTGACATCTTTTGATATGTATATACTTTCCCCTGGTAAAAAGCTGGCTCCTTGAGAGTAGGTCCTGTGTCTGCTTTGCGCATTGTTTTGTTTCTAGTACCTAGAATACTGACTGCCACAATTCAAGATGTGTTGAATGGATAGTAAGTGCTAAATTGATGTTTGTGGACTAAAGTTGCCTGGAATGAGTCCTTCTCCACTGACGCCAGCCCTCCCACACCTGGAGCTTGCCTTCATGGCCCTGAAGTTTCACCAAGAGCATCTCTATACACCAAATATATCTGCAATTGAAGCCAGCCCCTTTCCTGGACTTCCAAACTCCTGTTTATCAAAAAGTTTTATGACGGCTTCTGTTTTTTATTTAAATCGTCTAGTGAAGATTTCTGAATTAATTCCTTTGGTCTTTACTCTCTTCAGATTGAATTATCTTTGCCCATGTAAACTATCATCAAGTAGACAGTCTATTTTAGAGTGAAAGGAAAAGCCATGCATTAGTTATATGATTGCAGATGATAAATGACACAGGAATACCAGTACCTTTACTTCTTACTTGTGGGCAAACTGATACATTTTATTGTTATCAGAGAACATCCTTGCTAATATGGTTTTATATATACGTCAAAGTTCCAAATACCCTGCTTCTTACATGCCCAAGAATGAATTAAACATTCCATCATACTTTTAGTAGTATTAATTGATGCAGTTTCTGCTCAGGGCAGTTTCTTAATAACTATCTTTCACTGAAATACTCTCATGTCCAGAAATTAAGATTCCAGAGAGATTAAACTATGCTCTGAAGAATGAACATTCAAACCACAAAACAAGAAAATTTCAGCATTTAGGATTGACTGTGTGTGTATCTCTTGGAAAAGACATAAACAAAATGTAATCTGACCTAGTTATAACATTTGGGATAACTGTAACTTAGTTTAAGTCTGCCAGATGAGGGTTTATCTACTTTGCAATGTTACATTTTATATATTTATTATTTTATTACATGTTTATTATATATATTTATACATTGTATTAATATATTTTATTACCTCATGTTTTGGGTGGAATGTTTTTCTTCCCTTTAATAGTTAGAAGTGTGACCATGGATGATAACTTAAAAGTGTGTGTGTGTGTGTGTGTGTGTGTGTGTGTGTGTGTGTGGTATGTTCTGATACATATATATATATATATATATATATATATATATATATGTATCAGAAACATTTTTATGCATAATCAGGACTTTTTCCTAACATACGATGGGAAAGAAAATACATAGAAGGGATGAGTATTAGAGGGATCGTACTCAGCATGAAGTTACTGGAAAAAATAGGCAAGTAAGAAACGACATGTTGAAAGTATGTTTGTATTCATAAGGTGATAAACATTAAAGAGAGTTCTAAATAGCCCAAGTTTAAGTTAAAAATTACAAGCAGCTTCTGAGAAGAGCCACCATGGAAGGATAAGAGTGATTTTTATAAAATCTTTAAGGGATTGGTCCCTCCATGACCAGAAGCTTCATTGCTTGCTATGTGCCATTCTCTTTAATTCTTTCCTCTACAATTGCATGTCACCTTTCAAGGGAGGAATCACCATTTACACAAAGGTGCGCAGAGGGTTAAGTTGTTGTCTGCTCACCCGCTGCTACAGTGCAACTTCCAGCGAGGGGCTCTCTGCCTTTTGTCCCACTGTAATTTCAAAACAAGAGATTAAAAAAAAAGAAAAAATACTAGGGAAACATATGTCAAGGGATATTGAAGAGGTAGAAAGAGATAAAATTAAAGCAAGAGCATGATATTGGTAAGTTCCTTTTTAGGTTAGGTGCAGTCTAGTGTATTTAAAACCTAAAACATATTAAATTTGGGGTAAATGGTTAGTTTCAAAATGACCTAACAGTTCCATTCAATTTAAAATGAAAATTGGGTCTTTCTATTTTTTTTAGATCCTCTCCACATCTCTTCTATTTGATTACTGTTTTCCTCGTTGTGTGTCTCTGCTTTGCTGGTGCCATAAGCCTATAAACTGAATGCACATGGAATTCCACAGCTCGCTGAGGTTTACACCAGGGAACTTTACAGGAGGTCATGGGCAGTGCTATGGACCAACTAAAGGATGGCTTTTTGGCAGGTAGGGCAGCACATCATGTCTCCCCCTCCTTTCTGATTCACTTCAAGTCAAGACCATGGGATTTGCACGTGTGGATTCAGTGTTCCAAATAGAGCTCATGCACCCAACCAGCTGCATGGAGCTCATGGCAGGCACCACATTCCTGGTGTGCAACGTTCAGAAGGAGAAGGATAGAGTCCTTCTATGTGCAGGGGCCATGACATCTTTAAATTAAGCCAAGGAAGAAATGGAGACCAAAGGATGCAGAGTTTGCAGTCTCTCACTAAGCATGTAAATGACCCCATGTAGAAAAGCCAAGTAGAGAGCACAGTAGATTTCTTCCCAAATTTCTCAAAACATGGAAGTTCCTATTTTATAAAATAATGCAGGGACTTGAAACTGTGGGAACACATGTCCCGCTACGTAACTTTTTGAAAACAGCTTTTGGATGTGTAGAAAATAGAAAATTATAGATTATTTATAATAGTTACCATGTGTATATCATTTACGTACTTTTAAAGTAAATTGTAATACAGAAATACATATGATAGGCAAAAACAGCTAAGCAATAGTAGCCCATCCCCCAAATATTATCCTTTTGCGTATTTTGATAAGTATGCTTCCTAATCAGTCCTGTATCTATCTATTTAACCACTAATTTATCTCCCTGGTGTCAGAGGGCTTTTTCCCTGCTGGAGGTACGCCTAGCTAAGCTGTGGAGTTAGAGGGGGGAATAATCAGAGCTACGGAGCCATAGTGGACTATGCCATATCTGACATAATATAACTGTACCTCCTGCTTTGCCAGGTCTCCCCAGCCTAACACACCCAGTTCTGAGCGTCAGTGAAAGAATGTTGCTGCCATATCAGTAAACACAGGATGCTGCAGCCGTCAAGCCATCACATTGCAGCCTCCGCAACAGGGAGCCTGAGGGGACTCAGGATGGAAACAGGAGGCCCGCCTTCTAGCCCTCAGCCACTGCAGCCCCCACCCCTGACGACAGTACACCCTTAGCAGACCCAGGATGAGAAAGCACAAGACACTGGCCCCAGAAAGCTGAGGTGCGCATCAAAGGAATGATTTCAGTGAGCCCAGACTCTTGCACCTTTATACACATAAAAGCACTAAATTCCTTAACTTGAGATGTCTGGTTTTCTTTAATTAACAGTAAACTTTTGATGTCCTGACTACCCGGTGTTTGTTGCAAACCCCCTACAATCCCCGCTCCTCCCTGACCTGTTCAGATCAGTCCCTCAGAGCTGTTCAAGATGCTGTGTCCTGGGTGTAAGTGCTCAGTTTTGTCTGACAAATAAAACATAACGCTCAACTTCTAGGCTGTGCATTTTTTAAAGTCAGCATGAGGATGATGTAGTTTTTTTTTTTAACTGGAAGACCAGGAAGCTCTCCCAGAGCACTGCAGGGAAGGAGGCTAACCTGCCAACTCCCTTGTCCTCCAGAACTAGGAGGACTGCACAGCCTCCTTCAGTGACCAGTTTCAAGCCCTCCGCTTTGGCGTTGTATTGATTTCACTCCGGACACCTTGCAGAAAGAAGGAACTGAGCCCTTGAGTCCAGCACTCCAGGCAACAGCCAAATGCAAAAGAAGACCTTGTCTGTCTGGGCATCACAAACTCTGGAGGAGGAGGAGTTACCTCTGCGGGAGAAACGATGTTGACTCCAGGCCCCCTTCACCTTCCGTGGAGAGAGTGTGCTCAGTGAAGGAAGCAGGTGGCAGACGCTGTACCTCCAGGTACCGCGAGACCAATGTCGCCAGGATAAACAGAATATTTCTTTTTCTTTTTGGCTGTGTTGGGTCCTTGTTGCTGCACTTGGGCTTTCTCTAGTTGCGGCGAGAGGGGGCTACTCTTCATTGCGGTGCACGGGCTTCTCATTGCGGTGGCTTCTCTTGCTGCAGAGCCTGGGCTCTAGGTGCATGGGCTTCAATAGTTATGGCACACGAGCTCAGTAGTTGTGGTTCATGGGCTCTAGAGTGCAGGCTCAGTAGTTGTGGCGCACAGGCTTAGTGGCTCCGCAGCATGTGGGATCTTCCCAGACCAGGGCTCGAACCCGTGTCCCCTGCATTGGCAGGCGGATTCTTAACCACTGCGTCACCAGGGAAGTCCCCAGAATATTTCATTAGAATTTCACAAGATGTCTGGTTTCCTGTGGGTCTTTGAAACATGTAAACAACTGAGCAGTGGTCTGAGAGGCACCGTACAGGAACAGGGAAGGGTATGGACTCTGGCGGCAGGCTGTCTGGTGCTTCCCAGGTCCACCATTTCTTGGACATATAGCTTTAGGCATTTGACCTGGGCTCTCTGTGCCCAGGCTCTTCTTACTGTAAACTGGATGTTAGATTAATTGTCCCAAAGGGAGAAGATGGTCCACAGTGCCCCTCCACTGGACATCTTCACTTCCTTATTGCTGTATCCCTTCCCCCAAATGTAGTCCTAGACACAGAGTGTAGACTCAATAGATATGTTATATGGCGAAATGAAGAGAACGTAGTAAAGGAAAAGAAAGTGTCTATTAGATATACCATCAGCCCTCCATATCTGCAGGTCCTGCATCTGCAGATTTAACCAACCGCAGATCGCAAATAGGAAAAATAAAATTCCAGAAGGTTCCAGAAAGTAAAACTTGGATTTGCTCTAGGCTGGCCACTATTTACATAGCACATACATGGTCTTTACAACTATTTACATAGCATTTGCACTGAATTAGGTATTATAAGTAATACAGAGATGATTTAAAGTGTATGGGAGGATGTGCAAAGGTTTATTTGCAAATAGGAGGAGAATGGTTATCAAGAAGTCAGGGGAAAATGGATCCGGCAGATCAGCTTTAGGACCAAGTACATGTGGAAGGTGAGGATCTAAAATTGATTCCCGTTAAGACCATCTCTGCCTCAGTCACAAGCAGAATGTATCTGTGCTCCTAGGAGGGTCCAGACCCCAGTCAAGACTACAGCGAAATATCCCTTTTCCCCTTTGCACGCCTCACACTCTTCTCTGTCTTTAGTCTTTGTCTGCTCTATTGATTTTTCAATAAAGTCAGCCTTCTGTATCAGAGGGTTCTGGCATATGTGGATTCAAGCAACTCTGATCAAAAATATTTGAAAAAAAATTCCAAGAAGCTCCAAAAAGCAAAACTTGGATTTGCTGCATGCCAACAACTATTTACATAGTATATACATTGTATTGACAACCATTTGCATATCATTTACATTGTATTAGCTATCATAAGTTATCCAGAGACGATTTAAAGTCTATGGGAGGATGTGCGTAGGTTACATGCAAACACGCACCATTTCATATAAGGGACTTGAGCATCTGTATAACTACATTCATAAGGAGGTCATTGGTGATGCTAATAAACATAATGTCAATGTCCTAGAGAGACCAGTAACTAGAAAACAGGTGAAGTGGATGTAAGGTAATAAAATCAAATTTGGAGTAATATATTTTTTTAATTTCTTAAAAGAGATAGGAAAGTGACTACAGTGGGATATAGCTCAGGGGGATGTTTTATGCTTTATGAAGGAGAAGTCAAGCAATTTTACATACAGTAGTCCCTCCAAGAACTGGTTCCAGGAACCCCATGGACACCAATCCACAGACACTCAAGTCTGCTGTATAAAACAGTGTATATTTGCATATAACCCACGTACATCCTCCCATAGACTTTAAATCATCTCTAGATAACTTATGATACCTAATACAATGTAAATGCTACATACAGAGTTGTAAATACAATGCAAGCGCTATGTAACTAGTTGCCGGTGCACAGTAAATCCAGGTTCTGCTTTTTGGAAATTTCTGGAAATTTTGTTCTAGTATTTTTGACCTGAGGTTGGCTGAATCTGCAGATGCTCGGCCCTTGTTTACAAAGGACTGACTTTATTGAAAAATCAGTAGAGCAGACAAAGACTAAAGACAGAGAAGAGTGTGAGGCATGCAAAGGGGAAAAGGGACATTTCGCTGCAGTCTTGACACTGGAGTCTGGACCCTCCTAGGAGCACAGATACATTCTGCTGGTGACTGAGGCAGAGATGGTCTTATGGGAATCAATTTTAGATTCTCAACTTCCACATGCCGGATCAATTTTCCCCTGACTTCTTGATAACCATTCTCCTCCTATTTACACCCAGGCATGTTTCTCCAGAGAACACGCATGTCCAAATGAAAGGATAGTTCTCAATATTGGCTGTGGTACTGAAAATAATGAATGATTCTTATGACTGGATACTAAACTACTCTGCAATCATAAGTTTTCCAATTCCTCATTTTCAAAATTTTAGTATTACCTAACAGAATTGTCAGCTGATATAACATTAAAAATAAATGTAATAATATATCCCACAGGGATTGTTAGTGTATCACTTGGAAAGAGGTTCTCAGAATTTGTATTTGTAGCAGCACCTAAAAATAGTAATAGAATTGATGATGGAATGACTCGTTCCAGCATGTGAATTAATAAATTTATTATAAGGCTCCATTTTTCTAATTAAATGGTAATTTCCAACTAAAATTTTCATCAAATATGTTCTATGTATTTAATTTAAAATTTGTCAGTTTGATTAATTTGTGGTAATAATAATAATAGCAATGATAATTCAAACCAGAAGACAAATGTTCACACTTAGAGATTTATGGTAATAAACTTAAAAAAAAGTATCTAATTTTATTTTGTGTATATGAGTATGTATTTATTGCCAATTAATAAGATAATTTAAGAATAAAATATATTACTATAAGATAAACTTCTTTTGGGGCAAAGTAATGGAAATACAGGTTCATGGTGATAAAAGGGAAATGTCAACTTTCTGATTATAAAGACCAGCTTCTTGATTGGATTCATTTGCACTTTGTTAAATATTAAAAGACTAATGTTAATATATAATTTAAATTGTCAATATTTGCACAACATGGTAAATTGAATCTGTGTCAATCATGTAAACACATGATAAAATATTTTGATTTAAAGTTAAAAATGTTTTTTAAATCTTCCAGTTTAAAAGTATTTTTTAAATGATTTTATCAGGCACAAAAAATAATCTTTTGAAGACCACTGAGAGGAAGTGTTACCAAAGTGGTTGGACATGAACAGGAGATATATTTCTTCCATGGGGATGAAAGGGTAGTAGGGAAGTGTAGGTGCAGATGGAATGAGGGGAGATGATGAAGGATAAAACATCTTTTAAAGTTTTGTCTCATGGTTTTATATTTTTCAGTGACATCAGTAGCTGTAAACACTGGGAAAGCTTTTATTTTAGTACCCTAAGTCACACTTTGGTTTAGATGGTGAGGAAAAAAGGCAAAGTGACAGTATAGGGAAAATATAGAGTATTAGACGCTATTAAGAGATTTCTAAGGTTAAAACAATAAAACAGTGATGACACCGATGTCTTTTCTATAATGTGTCATTTCCCCAAGCAGCTCTTAGAAACTTGGGTTAAATCCACCCACGTTATGCTTAGCACACTGGCTGCTGCATGAGACCCACAGCAGAACAGAAAAGCAGTAGAATGGCTTCAGATTCAGGTAGGTTTCTGTATCCGTGTGTCTTGTGTGACGTAAGATCGATCATAACCCTATTTCTTTTTTTTTTTTTTAACATCTTTGTTAGAGTATAACTGCTTTACAATGTTGTGTTAGTTTCTGCTGTATAAAAGTGAATCAGCTATACGTATACATACATCCCCATATCCCCTCCCTCTTGCATCTCCCTCCCACCCTCCCTATCCCACCCCTCTAGGTGGTCACAAAGCACCGAGCTGATCTCCCTGTGCTATGCGGCTGCTTCCCACTAGCTATCTATTTTACATTTGGTAGTGTATATATGTCCATGCCACTCTCTCACTTCGCCCCAGCTTATCCTTCCCCCTCCCCATGTCCTCAAGTCCATTCTCTACATCTGCATCTTTATTCCTGTCCTGCCCCTAGGTTCATCAGAACCATTTTGGTTTTTTTTTAGATTCCATATATATGCGTTAGCATACGGTATTTGATTTTCTCTTTCTGACTTACTTCACTCTGTATGACAGTCTCTAGGTCCATCCACCTCACTACAAATAACTCAATTTCATTTCTTTTTATGGCTGAGTAATATTCCACTGTATATATGTGCCACATCTTCTTTATCCATTCCCCTGTCGATGGACACTTAGGTTGCTTCCATGTCCTGGCTATTGTAAATAGTGCTGCAACGAACACCATGGTACATGGCTCTTTTTGAATTATGGTTTTCTCAGGGTATATGCCCAGTAGTGGGATTGCTGGGTCATATGGTAGTTCTATTTTTAGTTTTTTAGGGAACCTCCATACTGTTCTGTCTCCAAAGAGCTCATCCACAAAGTTGTGAGTACTCGAGGTGTAAGTACTTTATAGCAAGGTTGTAAAACTATCGTTTCAGAATCCACAAAGGAATGACCCCCGGAAGAGAAGCCAAGGGGGAGGGACGTCTGTGACTCCTCTCCGTGAAATGAGGGAAACTGAACAAGGGAAGAATATCGACACTGCTGAGCGCCTACTATGTGCCGAACACTAGGCAAAGGGCTTAATGTTCAGTGTCTTATATAATTCACAAATGAACTGATGAGGTACTACTGCCCATCCCCCAGATCCCCCAATGGTTTGGTACATTCTCCATCACCACACAGGCAGTGTGAAACAGCACTGAGTCTCAACCCAAGACTTTCTGATCCCTTCATCAAGCCTATGCAATTAAAGATAGAAAATAAAACCACTGGAATAAACTACTAAGTCAGGTGGGGGAAATCCATTCATACCTGAATCATGAGGACGGTCTTCATTATCGCTCTGTAATCTGGGTTGAGGAGCAGGCAGCTGTGAAGTATTCAGAGCTCAATTGCTGACGGCATCTTTTTTTTTTCCTCTCAAGTGTTCAGAGTTTAAAATTACTACTGCAGAGTTAAAGACAAAAAGGAACATTTTTTTCCTTTCTTGATTATGAGAAATGCATTGCATTATTTTAGTTCCTGTCAATTAAATATAAATGAAGCCATGGTTTTTAAATCTGCAAAATCACATTCTTAATTGGGATACTGGCTTACTTACTGTATTCTCACCCTTGACATACTTTAATTGATACACAACAAAATTAAAATATATCTGTGGGGCATAGGGAAGTGAGCTGTTAGTTAATTGTAAAAATGAAATATCTTTCCCATTGAGTCTCTCTTGTAATAGACTTGATGACAAGGAGAGTACTTTATTAACTTCACGGATGTGTACAGAGTAAAACCAATAATTAAAATGCTCATTCACAGAAACAACTTGTTTATATGCAGTTCTGGCTGTCAAGCTTAACTTCATTAAATTGAGAACCATACACAGGAGTATTACAGCAGGGTTCACATGACTCAAAAACTCCCATGGGATTATATAGTCATATTTAGAGGGTTTTAGATAAAACAGAGAAGATGATTCTGGCAATATATTTTATACTTTAATCAGGTCTGAAGAGAAGCATTGTCACATAACAATTCCTCCAATAGCGGATATATTTTGGAGGTTGACACAGAGTAAGTGCAATGTATTTTCTAAAGTAATTATATTTAAACCTGTTTTAATATGGTTACATACTTATATTAGTGTCTTAAACCCAAAACAGAGGCTGAATAATTATTTTCCTATAGAAAATGTACTGTTGTTGTATGTTTTTTAGAGACAGAAGAGGAAAATCTTCACAAATTAAAGAAAATGAAGATGTGTGTTTACTAATCTAATATTTGATAATATACACTACCTTTGGTACTCTGTGTTCATATTGGATCGGTATTTTCTATCCAGCCCAAGTGATCCTGAAGAAACTACAGTTCAACTACTATTCTAAGACTACTGAAAGAAGCATTTGTCAATTTCTTCGTGATGAAATGCATGTAGTTTGATATACTAGTGCATGTTACATATTTAATTAATAGAATAACAACTATTTTTTAGAATATAACACAGGCAGGTCCCTCTTTGCTTTAGGACAACTACCTGTAGTTTGATTTTCCATAGGGATTTTAGACTCCAACACTGGGTTGTATTGCTTGACTGCAAATACTCAGTGTTGTAATGTAGTCATTTTTTTATTCCTGCCATTCATGTTCAAGATTTATATAGCCAGAAGGCTGCCAGTACATACTTACTAGTCGGATGATGTAATAAATGGGCTGAGGTGAAACTCCAGCTCCCCAATCAAATCTTTAAATAAAACAATTTTTCGAAATGAACCTAGTATATACATACGAACAACAACAACAAAAACCCCACACTACTGGTAGAGAATACTACTTGTATTTTCACTCATTAAAAACTATTTATTAAATTTAGTAATGTGAAAAAAACTTGCTGATCAATACACCTGTAAGATATAATTCCAGCTGGAAGGAAGTTTCTCCCAGGTCTGAGAACCTGTTTTAAGTAATCATCTTGCAAATATTCCTGGTAAGATTAGAGAATTATTTCCCTCACCTCTATGCACTTTCTATATTTTAAAACCTTTTTTGTGCTTTAAGAATATCTCAAAAAGAGAGCACACATTTCTTCAAGGATTAGGAGGAATAATTTTTGGAATGAATCTTTTTCAGTCTCTGTTGAATTAGCATAGCAAATTCATTTATATTGTAGTATTTTCAGCAATTGGAAAAATAAGTACCCTTCAATGACGTCTAAATAGCACATAAAATTAGCAGTTGAAGATAAACTGGGTGGGATCTAAAAAACTGCAAACCAGGATCTGGGAAACAAATGAGAAAACAAGGCATACAAAAACATAGGTGAAAAAAATATCCTTTAACCTTTCAAATTTCATCGCTCTCAAATCCTATTGCTCGAGAAGGAACCATTGTTATAACAGAGGTTCTCAAACTTAGGTCTAAGGAATCCTTTAAATTAGTCAATTTTATTAAGGTCCCCCTAGAGCTTTTGTTTATGTGGGTTACATCTATTGATATTTATCATTTTTATAATTTAAAATAATAATTTAAAAAATCTTATAGTATATTTAAAATAACATTAATAAACTCATTAAAAGTTAACATAAATAAAATATTTTCATGGAATAGAAGAATATTCCTCAAAACCACACATAAATCTGATTAGAAGTGAGATTGTTTCACATTTTGCAAATCTCGTTAATGTCTGATTCGACAAAATACAGCTGCGTTCTCAAATCTACTTATTTGTCCCCTCAAAAATTTTATAAAATCCTTTAGACAAGAAACCATATTTTCAAGTTATATCCCCAGAGCCAGGCAGAGACTAGATTATCAGTATCTCTTTAATAAATGTATCAATTAAATCATCTAGTCAAGCACGTGTTTTGTCCTTGAAAAAGTCCCTTGAAAAGGTTATTCAATGCACCTTTCAGTTTTCTTGCCTCTTCAACTGCACTCCCCTGATTTGAAATCTGACACTAGCATAACAAAAGCAAAAGCATTCTTGGATTTGTGGATTTTCTAAAATACTCTGTTAGATTTTGACATCACGTGGGAAGAAGTGAGTGAGCTGGGTAGGCACAAAATGATCATCAATGTATTCGTAATGATTTAGTAGAAAGAAGTCCTTGTGCTAAACGTGTTTCCTAATCACATGCCAGGTGTCACTTAGTAAAGTGATTATGATCTTCTTACCCCTTAGTCCTGGAGAACTGGCTAATAACAGGAAAAATGCTCATACATTCCAGTATATTGTCAAACATATGTAACACATTACAAGTAAGTCATTAAGTATCTTATCCATTTCATCCTTAGATTTTTTTTTTTGTTGTTCTAAACTGGAAATAAACCAAAAGATCATCTATCCAACCCCACTCACTTTTCACATAAGGAAAAGACTATATTTTTCGTCAGAAAATAAGATCTTAATAGAAGTTAACAGTATTTTACATACGTATTTAACAAGTTGCTAAGAGATTACTGTAGACAGAATTCAATTTGGTGTTTTATTAACATTACTTTTTCATGTAAAAGAATGATTTTCTAAGGACTATTCTGCTTTGTTTTTTACAGCATTCGGCTGAGGAATATGCACATGGCTGTTTAGAGACTTGTTTATTCCTTTTAGAAATCCTGTTCACGTTTAGTTAGTTTAGTACTATTTTATTTAAAATTAAATGAACATTTTTTGAGCAATGAGATACCATTTACTGAATTACAGCTGCATTACATTAATCCAGCAAGTGATCCTCCTGAAACTTCAGCTCCCAGCGCTCACAGACTAAATCCAGACTCTGCGTTTCCTAAATTAAGGTGGAAAACTTCATTACTCTCTACCCAATGCCAGCAGATGTGCGGAGAGCAGGCAGACTTTTTAGAGAGCAAGTAAGCAAAGGAAGGCAGGGCTTCCTTGTTATTTTCACCTTTTCATTTGGGAGTGAGAATGTGAGCAGAGGGGAATTTACAATCCCATTGTCACTTCATCTGTTTCTGAAATGTCCTTTTGCCACATTCACCCAAAGAAAGATGTATGGGTAGTTTATTTTTAACATAACATGAAGATTTTCCTTATGAGCTATTCAACCCTATACAAATATTTTTCACTGAAATGTCTGATTTCATTTTAAAACAAGTATCAATAATATTCTTAAATGAATCTTAATTTTTAAGAATTGTTATCTTTAGGTTACTATTGCAGAATAACATATAACTCAAAATCTAATACATAAGATAGTACTGTATTTTGTAATATGTCAAAAGATTAAGTAACAGTTACTGACTATTATACGGAAGTTTCTGAAGATGGTCTTACCTGAATTCATCCTAACATTCATTTGGCCCTTCTTTTCCACGGAAATACAATAATATTTATTTATTTAACTATAACAAATATATAAAATTATATTTCATTATTCTGAGCTCTTCAGCAAATTTTTATGAGAAAAAATAGTCACTCAAAACAATATACTATAACCTTACCTCACCTAGGCCATAAAGTTTGTATTTGTGTGTATGTATAGATGTGTATTATATTATTTATATCATATCATATATTAGAAGATTGATAAATCACTTTATCTCCTTAAACTGTGATTTCTTCAATGGGTACCACAAAAATATAATCAGTTGTATGTGTTAGAAAAATTTAAAATAAAAGCATATTGCTTCCATTTTATGAATTGAACTTCACAGCAATTTAATAAGGACTGTGACAAAATTTCCCCTATTATCTTAACCTCTGGATTTAGACTTAATATTCTAAAACTCATTTTAATTAACCAAAACTATATTCATCAGGCATGATGTAAATTTTTTGGTTGTTTTGAAAAATAAAGTTAAACTTCAAAGTCAAGTTTGCCAACATTGATATTTTTAAAAATAAGATTTTCCGAGAAGTGAGGGTTAAAAGTATAAAAATATGTTGAGAATTGATGCTATCATCCTAACACATACTGATTTTTATTAAAACCTACTTTTAAAAGCATAGATGGACTTGGCTATCAGAGTTTGCCTAAGAATATTAACATGATAATCAACTACATAGAAGCAAAAACTATATTAAAAACTGATCAGTATTCGAGGAAGTTAGCAAAGATTTTTTTCATCTTTCTACCTCTCAGAAACACTATAAAAACAGAAATTACTGCTAGCATAGGAAAAAGAAGCATTAGAAAAGTTTGCATACCTACAATCCTTAAACCCTTCCTTTGCTTTGTCTGGCTGGAGGATTAGGAAATGGCGGGGAAAGCTCTAGGGGCGAAAAAGGCAGGTGACCCGATTTACCCTTCTTGTAAACATACTAATGGCAGGCTTCTTTGGGAACAGACTACAGCTGACCCTTGAACAACACATTGGGGGTTAGGGACATGGACCGTGCCTGCACTTGCTGTACACGAGGGGGTGCACAGGCCCCCCACAGGGCACCCAAACTCCCCCCTACAAGGGATGGCACCACACCACCACCACACACCAAGCCCCCCCCCCCCAGCTGTACCCTAGGGGGTGCTTGGGAGCATTCCCTTTTATTCAATCTGCCTTCTTACATATGGTGACCCTAATTCAATCAATCATCCTTCTTAATGGGTGTCAGGAGACTTCAGAGGGCATATTCATTTAATGGGGGTCAGGAAACCTAAGGGGGTTGATTGAATCAGGCTCAGGAGACCTAGGGCGTTTGGTTGGTTTAATGAACTTCAATAGATTTAAGAAGGACGACTGATTTAACGGGGGTCACGATATTTAAGCGTGCTAATTTAACTCAGAGTTGGTCCTGTGTATCTGTGGTTCCTGCATATCAGCAGTTCCTCATCCACAGATTCAGCCAGCCTTGGATCTTGCGGTACTGTAACATTTACTATGGAAAAAAATCTGTATGTAAATGGACCCACCCAGTTCAAACTCCTGTTGTTCAAGGGTCAACAGTAAATGGTTTCTGTTGGCAGGAGAGCCATTATCTCTGAAACGCTTATAGCAGAATCTGTCTGTCTTATGGTAAATATATATATACATATTTATACGTATAATTTAAATAATAGAAATCTATGAATTATGGCTGTCCCTGGAAAATGCCATGTGACCTATGTTATTGTCTCCAAAAATACTGGGGTGCTTTATGACTGATACAGCATCTTCTGTGTATTTGCTTAGAAGATGCATGATATGAAAAAAAAACTTGGGAGCTAAGCTTCTTCATATGTGCATCTCCATTACTAGTACCCTAGAAATTCTTAAGAGAGCATGATATTGGAAAAGATCTTATAATTTGTGTGACTCTGATTTGATGTTCTGATCCTTGGTGTTATATCAGGTTGATACTGGAAGCAAGACTGCCTTTCAGACTTTGAAGGCATAATGGCTGAGACACCAAGGGGTTTCCTCTGAATTCTCCACTGTAACGACGGCGATGAAGATGACTTAGGAAGAACAACAGCTGAAGGCGAGCTTCTATTACATTACAGACCTGGGTTCCTCTTCTGTGTGATTCCAGTTTTGAAAGTCAGTCAGGCAAAAGTTGTATTCTTATGAAATGGAAGTCCCAGTATACATTTACTGGGTGACAAAAGTATATCTAAATGTCATGGTATGTTGGCGTCATCTTTGAGTTAGAACTGGAAACCCTTGAGGACAAGTCAGTATAGGACATTAAGGATATCATGGTAACTGCTTCTCAGAAGAAGTGTTTTGGGGGGAGGGGGTAAGGACCACTGGTGTGACACCTTAGTGACGAGTGGTGTCTAGTGCATAAACCCTGATGAAATTCATGGACCAAGTGATTCTGTAACATTCCCAGAAGTTAAAAGGGCCAGAGCAACCAAACATAACAATCTAATTATGAGAAGTTAATCATTATTTCCCAAGGGCCTGCTAATAAAGAACTTCAGAGACTAGCAAGTCTGTTTGCTTTTGGTAAAATTATCATTCTCATCTAGGAATTTTAGTGTGCCCGCTTCCCAAAATCAAGATGAAGAGGCCTGAATTTGCATGTGGTCTGAGCAGAAACAACTGAACGTTTTACGGGGGTAAATGGCACAGGCACTCCTAGGAGGTACTTACGACCTATCTGCTCAGGTAATAGCAGACCACGTGTGCAGACAGGAGCCTTTGTCCCAAACTGACACATGCCACCCAGTGGTGACTTTTTGGGTTTGAGATTCTAAGCTACATGAGAAAGTCACTCACTACACCAGATTTGAAAGGTAATCGTTGGCACATTGCTTGGCAGTAATCAAGACTGCTCTCTTGATAAAAAAGGCATTAGAAAATTCTGAGGTCAGAAAATTCCATCATGTCTTAGAGGGTATCGGGGAAGGGATTAGAAGATGGAAGGGGCAATGTGACAGATTTAACTCTGAATTGGAAATGGTATGCTGGAGAATACACCACGAGGGGTACCTTGCGGAGGTCGGGGCAGTTTTGTCATATACAGGAGGTGTTGCTTCACTGCCCCTGTGCCCAACCACGGAGCCGTCTGAGGACCTCGTCTCCTCTGCTCCTGGGTGGTCAGACCCACCCTTCTTTCCCAGCTGTGCCACAGTAAGCTGCCTGGCTCGCATGCAGATTCCACAGATCAGGCCCATGGCACTTGGAAATCAGCCACAGGCCCTGCAAATGCCAAAATCTTGCTACAGGAGGAAGGGAAAGTCTCAAGAGTGGGAGGAGTCTGGACTCTGTTTTTTGACAAGGAACTAATATTTATTAAGCACTTAATGTATACTAAATACCAACATTATACTTTAAATTTTTAAAATTTTATTATGGTAGGAATACTTAACATGAAATTTAGCCTTTTAAATTTTGAAGCGATTTTTAAGTTGGCCGTACTGTTTTTTTTTTTTTTAATATCTTTATTGGAGTATAATTGCTTTACAATGGTTTGTTAGTTGCTGCTGTATAACAAAGTGAATCAGCTATATGTATACATACATCCCCATATCCCCTCCCTCTTGCGTCTCCCTCCCACCCTCCCTATCCCACCCCTCTAGGTGGACACAAAACACCGAGCTGATCTCCCTGTGCTATGTGCGGCTGCTTCCCACTAGCTATCTATTTTTAAGCTGATGATGAGTTAGGTCCAGATCCTCGGGAAAGCATTTAGACATTCAATGGCTTTACTGTATGGTCAGGCCTCTGGGCCTCAGATAAACTGGATAGTAAAGAACAACCCAGTTTGAGGCTGGGGAGGATACAGTTACACGATTTGTATCTTTCCCACCTGAGGTACCTCTTGAGAGAGTAGATTTCGGGTAACGAAAAAGGTAACCATAAGGAGATGTGTATGCTAATTACCTTGGCTGTAGTCATCACTTCACTATGTATATGTGTACCAAAACATCATGTTGTTATGTTTAAATATATGCAATATTATTTAAAAATTTACAAAAAAGAAATTAGAGAAAAACATCAGATTTTCAAGTCAGATTCACAAGAACCATCCATATACCTAATATCAAGTGTTACAGCTGTTCCTAATAAGTTCAAGGATACAGGCAATGAAACAAATGAGAAAGCAGAGTGGTCCAGACCAGCTTGAGTTCTTCCCTAGGTCCTGCCTCTCACAGCTGACCTGTGCTGCCTGGCCCAGGATAACTATGAGGTCTGGATGTAGGATTTTAGGAGTTCCTTAGAAATATTTCGGTTATGAAAGATTTCATTTTTTTTTTTATTATCCTAGGGTTGTTTACATGTTTCTAGAGAGACATGCCTCATGGATTCTTTGCTCCCTTACTGTAAGCCATCCTTAGCAAGGGGCACCCTACTAAAGTTATTCAGTAGATAACAACTCTTCACATGAGAAATACCACCCCTCTAGTCTATTTACCTGTAGTTCAAGTAACAAGGTCAACAGGTGCGTCACTCTTCTTCTTTTTGCTAGCAGCACGTGCTCTGGTAAACTGAGTGAAGGGATCGCAAGCCAGCTGCTTTTACTCCTTCATCACCCCATAAAAACTCTCTTTCATTTTGCTTGGTGTGTTGTTCTAGGCCTGGATTCAAATTTACATGTCAGCAAGAGATGTGAATGACATTTAAACCACCGCCTTTGAAAACGTGTATTTGTAAGTGTTCTTTAGGGGTAGATCTAACTTCTTCCTCTGTAGGTAAATTTAACAAGCTCTGAATGCATCTCCATTCCTCCGTGGGAAGGAAAATCTTGATTCCTCTCCTGTCTAAACTTATAACATCTGCCTTGAAGTGGGGCTTGGGAGAAGTGTGAGCTAGTCTGCTGTTACTATCATCTTTGTGGGTAAGTAGTATTTCTGCTGATCTGGAAAGTTCAATCACAGAGAAGGGGAGGTTAAAAGAGGTAGTAAATGGAAAAAGCAGGAGATCCTAGCATAGGGAAGAGGCTCATAGAATTCTATTACAATTGGGGGTGGGCAAACCATTTCCACTTCCCCCAAGTGTATGAAGCACTAGAACAACACTCCTACCTGTCTCAGATCTGGTACTAATGACCAATGTTGGGGAAAAACTTCTGGGAGCTGTCCTCTCTGGAGAAGAAAAAATAGACTATTGCTGAATTACAAGTTCCACCTAAAGGGTTCATCTCAATCATCTTGAGTAGAGGAGTGAGAAGGTGCCCTCAGGTGATGCAACTTACAGGAGTCAAATACAGCTGGTTCCCAGTTCATCAGCCATGTGGATTTGTCTGGTTGATTATCAGATTAGATGGAGGAAATATTACCAACACACTGGACAGAGTGGAAGGCTGAACAACAGAGATTCTGCACTCCGGGTGGCCATAAATAAAGCTTGAACATTGAACTGCTAAGACAGCAGCCTTAATGTGATGAAAAGCAGAATGGAGCTGCCTGGCCAGTGTGTCACCACTGGTCTGTGGAGGAAACACAGAATTTACTTAAAGACAGTGGAAATGTACTGTAGACAGTCACCAAAAAGACGGATTTGGGTGTGATTTGGTGGCTAAAATTACGGTTAGGTCACCTCCATTCCATTGGAATGGGAAGACTAATGGCCTTCCCAGCTAGAGCTGTTATGGGGTTAGAATAGCCCCAGATGACGGTCTCATGGGACACACAATGTTTGTTTGGTGCAGGGCACTTTTTCAAACGGTACGAGATTCGTTAGTGTGTAAAGCAGTGGCGTATGCGATGGCTTGATCAGCACTGGTCCCACTGTGACCCAGGTGTGTTAGGAACTGCTCTTAGGGTATGAACAGTTATTTTAGGTTTTTCGTCATGATGTAAAGGACTTGCAAATTCTCATAATGACACAGAGGAAGTTCTCTTCCAGGAAGCAGGCCACATTTAGAAAATTGGTCTGGAGGGACAACGAATATCTAATTGGATGAATTAACAGGATAATGACTCTACGGGAACCTCACCTCTGTCAACAACGCTGAGAGCAGGATGGAGTGTATTTGAAGTGACTGGAGTCCTGGACAGTCAGGCTAAGGAAGACCAACCATGGGAAATCTAAGGTAAACCAAACTTATGGCAGGTTGTCACTGGACAGTGTGGTTTTCATTGTCTTCTGGATGAAAGTAAAATTTATCTCACCAATGGTACAATTGGCTGGGAATGGACAAATAAAGGAAAAACACCTCTTAGAAATATTAGGGGATGCAGATGGTGTTATAATGACGACTGAAAGTTGTCAATTGTAAAAACTTGCTTTACAATGTAGTTATATTTGCAAACCAGATGGAATCCAGAATTGACAAAATAATATTAATTCTAGTCACCACTGTCATCACAGAGACTGTGTGGTATGCTGGAAAGAAAAAGACTTTTTAAATACATGCTGTATGGTGTGGCAAATAAGATGTTAATATCTCCAGTACGGTTATGTGGTGTAACAAAGGATTTGTACATCCATAAACAGAATTAAATAAAAACCAGACTTATGTAGACCAGTGGCCAGTAAACTAATGCCCTTAGGCCAGATTTGGCTGGTAATGTATTTTTATATGGCCCATGAGTTAAGTATGGTTTTAAGATTTTTAAAGGGTTACAAACAAGTAAACAAATAAAACAAAGAAGAATATGTGATAAAGACTGTGGCCTGCAAAGCCTTAAGCATTTACGATCTGGCTGTGTTAGGCTAATTAATACCCCCCCATCCCCCAAAATGTCCATATCCTAATCCCCAGAACCTGAGAATGTTACCTTATATGGCAAAGGGGACATTGCAGATGTGATTAAGGATGTTAAAATGGAGAGAGTATCTGGGGTTATGCAGGTGGGTCCCAAGTAATCACAAGGGTCCTGATGAGAGGGAAGCAGGAGATGAGAGACTACAGGATATTTGAAGATGAAAGCAGGAGACCATAGTGTCCATGTGGCCTCTAGCAGCTGAAAAAGGCAAGTGGATGAACCCTCCGCTCAGGGTCTCCAGAGGACCATCCCTGATGACTCCCTGAGGTTAGCTCTGTTAGACTCAATTTAGACTTTTGTCTACCAGGACTGTGCAGAAAAAAAATGTGTGTTGTTTTAAACCACTAAATTAGCAGTAATTTGTTACTGCAGCAGCGAGAAAGCAAACACAGAAGCCCTTTTCAGAAATAGCTTGCTAGCCCCTGTGGTAGATGATGGTGCCCAGGATGAGAAAATATTCTGGGGGAGTCTGATGTAAACCCTCAAGTAATAGAATGCCTATGGAAACAGATTTCCCAGAAAAACATTTAAATTTGGCTTCAGGAAAAATACACACTCAATTAAATGCCTCCATTATCACATGTATAAATTTCTAAATCATTATAGATAATAGGAAAAGAAAAAAGTATTTCTGCTGGTAAAAGAACATCAAAAGACCTGTGAGGGGATATGGTCAAGATTAACAAACTTCGTAGAGGGACATCCTACTCATGACAGAATTGCTCAAATTATGGTGATCACTGGGGTGTTAGTAGGCATATTTTTTAATAAAGTACTAGAGGAAATGTTGAAAACTAATAATGAGAAATATTTTGCAAAGAGATATTGAGCAAAGTGGAAAAAGGACTGTCAAGGAAGTTCTTAAGCAGCGTGCCTACAAACCATTTTCCCCTTTTACTGTGGAGTTGTCCTGGCAAACCAACCAACTTGGATTATTTCAAGTGGAGCCTGTGTTCTTCCAAATACTGGTGCCCAAAAATGGATGAACAGAGGAAAGAGAAATGTGTGGCACGTGTTTCACTGGTCTCTGGTTGAAAATACATCATGTATGTCTACAAAATTTTGAAAACAAGAAATACATACACACACATACACATACCTTCAATGGGCAATCTCTAAACCCCATGCCTCTAGTTCCATAAAAGGTTCAGAAAAACTGTTGTCATAGCTTACCGCATGCATACCCGTAATTATTATAGAGGACTCTCGGAGACCATTCAGTACAAAGCAGGAATAAGACCAGTTATGTCAAAACCAGTTTTATTTCCATCAGTAGCACCGGCCCTAATGGTAATACAAGGGTTAACAAATCAATTTAACCTTTCTAAATTGATTTGTTATATTACCTTCTATTGATTTTTCTAACGCAAATGTATTGCTGGCAAAATACAGTGGAGATTTGTTTGACCTCTTTATTGTTGTAGGATATGGCAATTAATTTTTTAATTGAGATTCCAATTAGCTTTCTGCTCTTACAATATTTTACCTAAATCTTCCTTTTAAGTTCCCCTAAGATTACCAGAAAAAATCATCTAAGCATGACTGTATGAAAAGGGTAGATGTAAAGAAAGCATTTCTTATGTCGTGTACAAAATTGAGGTTACTCTAGGTTAACTGAATCTGATTCCTTGAAGAGATAAAGATGCTCTAAATCATGAGGAATTAATCAGAAAATTCTATTGAAAACAGGACCTCAGTACTCTATTATAAAAGAGGAGAAAGTGCCAAATTAGCACAACAGAGCAGGGAAAGATGAAAGACATTTTACAGATCATCGCCTTCCTGACCCTTGTAAAAGTGCTGTTACAGAGAAAAAACAAGAGAGTCCCAAAGAGCAAGGTTACAGGATTAGGGTCTCCCAAGGAGAGCCTCTAACAAAAGGAAACTGAGTTTCATAATTGGAGGTGGTCTGCATGTGAAATTTTCAGATGTCCCTGCAGATACTAAGGCAGGGGGTGATGTCTCAGTAATTCCTGAAGGGCAACTGAGAGGGAGGGTTACAGGACGGTATTACGGACACAAGAGTGGAGAGAGAAAAGCTTTCCAGGACAGGTCTGGAACAATCCCGTCTATGCCAACCACTCAGGTTAGACATTTACATGTACATTAAAAAGCTGTCTTCTTTCACTGCTGATCTACCTGGCTTTTACTGACCTTGAATAAGAGAAGGATGAGAGAGTGGCGGGAAAATAAGAAGAAAAAGGTAGAGCAATCTGGAAATGCCCCTGGCAGGCACAAATACAACCACAGGACAGTCACAGGAGACGGAACACTGACACGGGGAGACTCGGTTTTTCAAATATCTGAATCCCTCAGTTCAGAGGGTTTGGAACAGAGAAGGGAAATAAGAAGGGTGGGGTGTGCAAGTCCAAGGGTACCCCACTTTCACACCTCAACATCAACCTGGGGTTATTTATACTTACAAAATGAAGGAAAGGAATTGGATTCGAGGATAAATTCAAGTTTTCATTAATTTGGTATCTCCAAATCTACAAATTCTAGGCAAGTTTACTTGAAGTGAAAGGCATTAAGAGTATAATATTTAAACATTTACTTTAGAAAAGGAAAAAAATCTGACATAATTTAGTGTTTAGATTGCCAGCATATCTTTGATTATTCCTTTATAGATGTTCTTCTTACACCAGGCGTATTGAGGTTGTAGGCATATAAAGATTGTGTCTTTGGACCAGATTACATATTAATCTTAGCTATGATTCAAACATCAAAACTTATTGTACAAAGGTTAATAATTTCACAGCAGTTAGGCATTCACTATTGTCACTGAGGCATTAAGGTAATTCTGAATTACTATATTTCATCACTACACTGAACTGCTTTTGGTATATTCCTAATTCATGCCAGTTTTTATTTCTTTTAAATCTAATTAGCTATACCCTCGAGAAAATTCTGAAGTCCTCAGATTCTTCCATTTCTAAATACGAGTTAGCACAGGTTACTTTAGCATGTTTCAAGGCTGCCATATAATTCATGGTAATATTTTTATCTCTCAGAAACTGTCAAGCCAATCTTAACAGTAGAAGATATTTACTTTATCAGGAAAAAGGATTTGAAAGCAATATGACTAGTTCATATTTCCTGGAGAAGATAGAAGTTTTAATTTACATATATTTTTATGAGACAATATTTGAAGAGGGATTGAAATGGAAAATGCCATGACCTAGCAGAAGACCCAGCTCCCCTTTCTTTTCTTCAGTCATTCCCATAATACTTATTTCACTTTGGGCAGATAGAATACAGTCCAGTACTGGGAGCTGTCTTACACACATGTTAGTTGTGGCTTTACAACTAAATCATAAATTCCTTACATTAGGATTTGTAGCAAGATATCTTTATAAATTCCAGCATGTCACACAAAGTGTTTATTTTAAATTTAAGCTCTTTATTTTTAGACTATACCGTATAATAGTTACCTGAACACGTGAAGGTATCTTCATGTGCTTTCACGGGAGCCTTTAGTTGAGTAAGGAAACTCATCAAGTAGTATGATCAGTAAACATCCTTCTGAGCGTTCATTCTTCCAGGAATTTCTGCAGACTGAGATGATGCATCTCTCTACTCAGGACCTTGCCATCTAGAAGTAAGCCTAAAAGCAAACACAAAATGCAGACATGTGAACACAAATGTAAACCACTGGATTAGCATGTATATTTAAGTGTGATGCAATTTAGGAAACAAAAATTGGAATGCACAGGAGATGACACATGGACTTTTCAAAGAGGGACAGGGAGATTATTTAAAACAAAGTTGTCCACTTCTTAGGAAAAATAATACTGGTCATGTTCAGACTGTAGTAAAGGACACAGAGTTTCTTAGCTTGAAACGCAATGCTGAAGTACATTGAACTCTTAGGGCAACTAAGGTAAAAGGAAGGTGACTAAGAAGGAATAGTGAAGTCATGAATTAAGGGTTTTCAGAGGTGATTAGGAGTCATTCTAGATTCCAAAAAAGGAGAAGGACTAGGTGATATAAGCACACTTATGCCTGATAATGATTATTACTGTGTACTGTATACTATATAATTTAGGCAAAAATAACAAGAATGCCCTTTATGGATGCCATCTATAATTAAAAGTTTTAAGCACGCAAAGGATATATTGTATCTGAGAGTGAAAAGAAAAAATGTGAAGTTGCCTAACTGGTGATGCCAACATTCAAACGGATAGATATACTACACGTATAATACATGTATGTATGTACATTTATAAGATATATGCATATATCTTGTATGAAGTATGTAATAAAATAAAACAAAAACTATTTCAAAAGATAAGAATTTTATCATTTTAACTGAAAATTAAAGCATAATTATAATGTGAAGAAAACATATAAATCTGAGAAAGTACTCAGAATATTCTCATATGGTTATTATAAATGATGACTATGAATGTTGATATCTCAACATACTTTTTGGGGGGATGTGGGAACACCAAAGAAGTGGAATAAGTACTGTAGAACAGATGCTGTGGGATTCCCAGGGGCACTGAATAGTTTTACTCCAATTTGTTCTTAGTTGCAAATATTCATCTTAAAGCTTAAAGGTCTCTAATTAGAATACAACAGGAAAACAGGTTATTTTCTCTATAACCCAAGAGAAAATCTTTTTAGCAGATGGCTGTTAAGAAATATCACTGTAACAAACATGGTAAGGCTGTAAAAGAGAAATAGTGGGGCAAAAAGTAGTCAATATCTGTATTTTTAAGTCTGAAGGTTTGCAATCTTTCTGCAGGAATCCTTAAACATATCAATATTATTGTTTTATAATATTATAAAGTAAAATTTTCTTTTTGGGGACTAGATACTCTTTATATCATGTAAATAATACTCCCTTTTCAATAATTTTTATTACCTGGTAGATATATGACTAGGCTTGGTATTAAAACTGTAATCCCAAGAGATGCATTGCTTTCATCTGTAATTTGTTAATGACTTTTCAAACTCGTTATGTGACTGCATAATATACTAAATGAGGAAAGTATCAACTATAAAAAGAAAAATGCCCTCTAAGAATGCTGTCTAAAATTACAAGGTATGCTAGAGTCTGTCAAACACATTAATTTTAACATTTAAATTGGACATTAATTTAAATTAAATATCTTTACCTTAAAAATATTTGAGTTGTTTTAAAGACAGTATAGGAAATTATCTGCTAGGGAAGTTTTACTTAAATCCCACACTGTTACTTTTTTTCAAAGCATATTCTGCCCTCTTATAGTAATTTTATGAGTGACTCACCATGACAATATAATAAAGAAATAAATATATTTTGGTATTAGATGTCTTTAAAATATTGCCTTAGCAATTTAAATAATTTCCTTAGCATATTAATTTTATATGCCTGAAATCTGGGTAGCCATGTTTTAGGGCAAAAGCTTCATAATATTAATTAGATATTGAAGGGAATCAGAATTTGCTGCCCCCAAATATTCCACTTGGCATAAGGATTGTTTCAAGCTGAAAGCAATTAGCTTTCTGCCCTCACCCTTTCAGTCTAAAAGCAGGACATAAATTCCCCTTTGCACAGGTGTCACTTTTTCCAGAACCAGGTAGAGGAGGATGACTGAACTGAAGACAACTCTCATCAATGAAAAAGGCATCAAATTGAGTCTGCATAACACACCTTACTAAATAACCCTCATCTTGCACTAATTTCCCCCGTATATTTTATCTATCCCAATTCACTGCCCTAGAAACACAACCTTCCCTTCCTTTGTTGAGTTACTTCACAGTTTATTGCCCTTTGTTAAAATGATATATAAGTCTCTAGATCTAACCACTTCTTTGTGGTTTCCACTTCTTTTCTGTGAGGCTCCCTGTATGCATGCAAAATGAACCTTTCTCCTGTTAATCTGTCTTTTATCAGTTTGATTTGCAGGCTCCAGTTACTGAACCTAAGAGGATACGGGAAAGGTTTCATTGTTGTTGCTGTTGTTTTACTTCCTCTACATTATTAAAGCATGGTGAAAAAACTATAATTTGAGTGGGAAATAAGGTTGGGAAACCCAAGACAAACCTGATTCATGCCTCTCTCTATTTTCATATCTTGACATGCATATTTAATCTCTTATTTGAAAAGAACAAATCCTCATTTTTGATTTCATCAACACATAATGGGAATGAACCCTCCCTGGGACTATAATGGGTCAGAAGAGAGGCATCTGGGATCTAGGGAATAAGCAGACCACACAGGGCAGGCCAAACAATCGAGGTTCAAGCAGAAGGTAATAAAAAGGGTCCCCAAAATGCAATTATGACATAATGTAGAGAGAGGACTTTTTATTCACACTGTACTGACTAAACCTGTTATAATCTATGTGACCTCACTTTCTTTGCCTGTTCACTGGGCACCTGCAATTGCCAGACATCTCTGTGGATGTTACAGGTACATTTGTAAACACTTAATTTCTGTATATCTTGATCATGTAAGTAAACTTTCATAAGCTTCAGTTACCTCATCTGTAAATATGTTAATAATAGTAAGTAGCTCTTAACATTGTTGTAAGAATCAAGAGATCATGAATGCAATAAAGAAGATGTGGTACATATATACAATGGAATATTACTCAGCCATAAAAAGGAATTAAGTTGTGTCATTTGCAGAGACATGGATGGACCTAGAGACTGTGATACAGAGTGAAGTAAGTCAGAAAGAGAAAAACAAATATCGTATATTAACACATATATGTGGAATCTAGAAAAATGGTATAGATGATCTTATTTGCAAAGCAGAAATACAGACACAGACGTAGAGAACAAACGTATGGATACCAAGGGGGAAAGGGGGCGCTGGGATGAACGGGGAGATTGGGATTGACATATATACACTACTCTGTATAAAATAGATAACTAATGAGAACCTATTGTATAGTACAGGGAACGCTACTCGGTGCTCTGTGGTAACCTAAATGAGAAGGAAATCCAAAAAAGAGTGGATATATGTATACGTATGGATGATTCACTTTACTGTACAGCAGAAACTGACACAGCAGCGTAAAGCAGCTATACTCCAATTAAAAAAAAAGAGATCATGAATGCAAATGTAATATGTATATGAGGCCCACAATGAACAATAAATATTATTATTATTACCATCAATAAATTGTTTGGGTAAGGGTTATAGTGCTCCTATTACTGGATTGTGCAATTTGGAAGGAACTGGCGCACTCTGAATGGTATTGAGATAGTGACCTTGTCGCTGGAACTTAGGTCTGGAGATTTAAACACAAGGAATAAGGAGGTAGTTAACTTATTAATCACTCAGACCAGACTCTTGAACCTCTAATTTACCCTTCAGTAAAATGATTACAAACATAAGTTTGGAACCAACCTGGTTGAGTTTAAATCCCAGCTCTAATTCTCAGTAGCATTTTAAACTCTTGGAAAATTTCTAATGTTGTGAGCCCCAAATCTCTTATCTGCAAGAGGGAAATGAGGACACTATGCTTGAGTTAAGGCACACAAAGCACTTTCTAAGAGTTCCTTGCACTAGTGTTCAACAAGTGTTTGTGACTATCTTTAGATTTGGCAGTGGTTCGCCACCTTTGAAAATTATGTGCCACCATTTGCATCTGCAGGGATACTGAAATCCACAGGATCTATGAAAAAGCAGTAGAGAGACAGCATGAGTTGACTTCTAACTTGCATAGAGATTAGGGTATTGATAACAGCCCCTGCAGTTTCAATGCAGATGATCTCAGGTTCCCTCCTTAACTGTAAACTACCAAACTAGGTTTTGTTAAACAATCCTTGACTAGAACCAAGATTGGTCCCAAACTATGCAATGGTACTAAGATTAACGAGAATTCAAGTGGCAGCAATTATAGCAATTATTACAAATTTTGTGAAGGAATGCATTGATATCGATTAAAAAATGGAAAATTTCCGTTTTCCAAGTGGCTAAAATATCAGCCTGATTTTGTCTTCTATGTGTTTGTCTTTTTTTTTTTTTTAACATCTTTATTGGAGTATAATTGCTTTACAATGGTGTGTTAGTTTCTGCTGTATAACAAAGTGAATCAGCTATACATATACATACATCCCCATATCTCCTCCCTCTTGCGTCTCCCTCCCCCCCCCCCTTTCCCCCCCCCTCTAGGTGGTCACAAAGCACCGAGCTGATCTCCCTGTGCTATACGGCTGCTTCCCGCTAGCTATCTATTTTACATTCGGTAGTGTATACATGTCAGTGCCACTCTCTCACTTTGTCCCAGCTTACCCTTCCCCCTCCCCGTGTCCTCAAGTCCATTCTCTATGTCTGTCACTTTGGGGAGCGGCCAGTGGGCGGCCGGCTATGTATTTGTCTTGTAGTTTTAAAAGTGTGTGTTGTTAGTAGAGATACATTAGCATTTTCTTTGTTGGCTGACCTTTTCATTTGTTAGTTTTTTCTTTTTAAATTTTCTCCTGTACTTCTAATTTTTATAGCAAAATAAACTTTTTTCCCTTTGTACTGACATTTTATTATTTTTAATGAATGTGAAATCAAGCAAATGAACAGGAGTCCTGGCTAACTAAATATGGACCTCTAAATACCCAATGTGATCCATATAACAGTCATTGTATAGGAAACTGAAGAACTGCATTCTAGTTGTGTCCAGTCGTAATTAACCATGTGAACCGTGACCCTTATCATACAGCCTAGGTATTCTTCCTGGGTAAGCAAGCAGGCTGAGATAAGGGCTGTCTTTCTGCTGCTTGCCCAGGAAGGAAGATTGTGAGGGCTGTTCTCCGTCTAGGCAGACAGTGGGTTCCAGGGATTTGTGCTAGCGACCACCATGGTCTGCCTCTATTTAGGGTCCTCTGACTCTGAATAGATGATTTGTCACATTGCTTTCTGTTTACTGAGGCTGCCAATCCCTGAAGATAAAAGAATCACCTAAGTCGCAGCTGCCACAGGAGAACAAAAATGATGCATGTACTTGTAATGCTTCTGATGATGACAAAGTTCCGATTGAATTTTTAGAGAACATGACAATGAATCAGAATCTTTTATTGAGCCAATCACAGCTCAAAGAGCAACCCAAACAAAACAAACACAAACAGTGAAAGCAAGGAAGCATTTTCAGGAAACAATTTAAGTAGTTTATGAAGTCTCAAAACACTAGCCAGAGTTTTCAATAAGAAAAGAGACTTAGAGAATTTCCGTAAGAGAATAATAATTTCCATACATTCTGGAGGATAATACATCTGTCTTGGAAATTTTTCCCCTAATATTTTACTATGAAAATTTTCAAACACAGACAAAAGTTGGGAAAATTGTTACAGTGAAGACTTCCTATTCCCACCAACCAGATTCTACGATCACATTTTAACGTTTGCTGCTCACATACCGATCCTTTATCCATACCTCTATCCATCCACTCCTCCATCGTATTTTCTGTTACATTTCAAACCTCAGACATCAGTAGATTTCCTCTAAATACTTCAGCATGCGTGCCATTACATAGTTTAATGATAGTTTTGATATAACATTTACATACTATAAAATGAACAAATATTAACTGTATTCACTGAGCTTTGACAATTACACACACGTGTGCCTTAGAACTTATCATGAGCAAACAGGAAGAGTGAATTTCAGATTTTCAATGTTTAGGAAAAACACTAAGATGAATAATAGAATTTCAGAAGCAATATTCCAAGGTTGAAATTTTATCAGAAAATATCTCTGAAGGATTTTCTGTAACTCTGAAATTATTTAAACAGTTCAACATAACCTAGAAAGGAAGCAGTTGGGAGAATAAAAGGAAGAAGTACATGTGCATATTGACCAATTACCAAAATGGCAGCAGTAATGAGGGAAACCATTGGAATCCATGAGCTGCAAAATAACAAGGACAAAATATTTTTCAACGTGCAAAGTAAAGTAACTCTTTGAGAGAAATTCTGCGGATAAGAGAAGAATCATTCCTGAACCTCAGAAATATGATTCAAAATAGCTCAACCTTGCCAGAATTGGTAACTAAAAATAGTATGTGTCTTAGGAAGACGATGGGGAACTTTGGACTCCCTGAACGTTATTGTATGACTCCAAGCAATTCAGAGAAGTTCTCCCTGGAAAGCAAGCTCTATATATTGATTAGGTGTGTTTTATATCATCCTAGTTATCACAAGCAACTTTTGACAATGTTTTTTAAAATTTTATTTTTTTAGAGCAGCTTTAGGTTCACAGCAAAGTTGAAGCAAAGGTACAGAGATTTCCCATATACCCCCTGACCCCCTAAGTGCATAGACCTCCCCTGCATTATCAACATTCCCCCAACAGATGGTACGTTGGTTACCAATCAGTGAACTTTCACTGACATGTCATAACCACCCAGAGTCCAGAGTCTGCCTTATGGCTCACTCTTGGTGCTGTACATTCTGTGGGTTTAGATAATTTATAATGATATATATCCATCATTATAGCATCACACAGTGTATTCTCACTGCACAAAACATCCTCTGTGCTCTGCCTATTCATCCTTCCCCTCAACCCTTGGCAACTACCAACCTTTTTACTGTTTCCATAGTTTTGCCTTTTCCAGAAGGTCATATAGTTGGGATCATATAGTATGTAGACTTTGCAGCTCCTTTCACTTAGTAATAGGTATTTAAGGTTCCTCCGTGTGTTTTCATGGCTTGATAGCTCATTTCTTTTTAGTGCTGAATAATATTCCAATGTCTGGATGGACCACAGTTTACTTATCCATTCACTTTCTGAAGTATATCTTCCAAGTTTTGGCAATTATGAATAAAGCTGCTATAAACATCCTTGTGCATTTGTTTTTGTGTGGATGTAAGTTTTGAACTCCTTTGGATAAATACCAAGTACAATTTCTGGATTATATGATAAAAGCATGTTTAGTTTTATAATAAACCACCAAACTGGCTGTACCATTTTAAGTGCCCACAATTGTGAATGAAAGTTCCTGTTGTTCAACATCCTTGCCAACATTTGGTGTTGCCAGTGTTCCAGATTTTGGCTATTCTAATAGGTGTGCCATGGTATCTCACTGTTGACTTATTTTGCATTTTCCTAATCTTTATGACATATGATGTGGATTTTTTCATATGCTTATTAAGTATCTGTATATCTTCTTTAGTGAGATGTCTTTGGACCATATTTTAATTGGTTGTTTTCTTACAGTTGAATTATCAACACAGGAGTTCTTTGTATATTTAGGATATCAGTCCTTCATCAGATGTGTCTTTTGCAAGTATCTTCTCCCAGTCTGTGACTTGTCTTCTCATTCTCTTGACATTATCTTTTACAGAGAAGAAGCTTTTAATTTTAATGAAGTCTAGCTTATCCATTATTTCTTCCATGGATAGTGACTTTGGTGTTAAAACTAAAAGGTCATCGTCATATGTCAAAGTTTTCTCCTATGTTATCTTCTAGAAGTTTTAGAGTTTTGCATTTTTATTTATGTCTATGATCCATTTTCAGTTAACTTTTGTGAAGAGTATAAGATCTGTGTCTAGTTTCCTTTTTTGCATGGGGATGTCCAGTTATCTCAGCATCATTTATTGAGAAAACTTCCTTTGCTTCATTGGCTCCATTGCGTTGCTTTTGTTCCTTTGTCAAAGATCAGTTGCCTGTACTTCGGTGGGTGGACAATTGTTTTTAAAGTACATGAGTCATCATCTTCCAATCTCCAGTAGCTGTTCCCTCATTGCTTTTCCAGTATAGGCTCTTTATTTGCCACCTTCACCAACCATTTCCTTGTGCCTCCCCAGACTGCACCTCCCACCCAGTCTCACAGAATCTACCATATGCTTTATATTTTTGTTATAGTCCCAATTCCAGCCACCAATTTCTCTACTGATTATCAATTTCTCCCTAATAAACCACGCCCAAATTCAGGAACCTTAAATAATCATTCACTTAATTATAGCTCTGAAGGTTTACACTTTGGACTGTGTTCAGTTGAGTTGCTTCCTCTCTTTCACATGGTACTGGCTGGGCTCTTCATGGGTTTGGGCTTTCACTGGAATGGTGGGCTGGCTGGAAGTACTGGCACTTTTTCCATATGCTCTCATCTCATAAGAGCCTAACCTCATTTTTTAACATGGTCCTGGAAAAGTTTCTAGAAATAAGAGGGCGAGACCTAAAGCTCAGGGGATTTTCAAGTCTCTGCTTGTCGTATATACTAATATACCAATGGCCAGACAAGGGGGGCTCATACAAGCCCAGGGTCAATCTGGAAGGGTATAAAAGAAGGGTGTGGATATAGGAGGTGTGATCCACTGGGGGCTATTACCATGACGATGTACTACAGATAACATTCAGAAATGGCACATGCCAATGAAGCCCCGTAAAAGAGGCAAGGTCATCATGGTTACTTTAACAGGTTATGGATATAAACCTTCACTGTTGTTTCTCAGGGTAAGTCAAAATTCTAAATTTCTTACTACACTGTTTCTGAAAAATCTTGACCATCCCACAATCATCACAATGTTTCACAGTGTTGACTACAGTTTGTTCAGAAGCTTCAGTGATGCAGGAAGTAGCAGGTTATCCACCTACCTTAGTAAGAAATATGAATGCCAGAAAATAGGGAATTAACCTCAGAAACATTGAGGGGCTTGTCATCGCAATGAATTTTCTGGAGGTCCTATATCAGGCTATTCTCTTAGAAGTGAAAGATGAGGTTCTGTCTCTTGTGCTGGCTACCAATAGGAAATAGCACGTCATTTGCTGGTCCTTTTTAGAGACTTTTGGTGAGACATTTACCATATTGGTTGTGTTGCCCCTCTTTATCTACTGAAGAACCTGTCAGGCTGCCTGCTTCACGTGGTTCCTGGGACAAAAGAATGCTGGTTTTTTCCTGCTGCAGGAGAGGCTGCACTGCCACTTGAACTTCAGTTTCACTTCTCAGCAGATATAATAGAGTTCAGACTATCCGTGGTAGGTTTGTAAGCATAGTAGTGCCTGTGATATGCTCAGGAGAAGAAATACCATGCAGTGTTTTGTCAAAAAGCAATGTTCTCTTTAGCGATAAGTATTCAAGTTTTGAGACTGCTCCTTGCTGAGTCCAACAAGAAAGACTTGACCGTAGGACACCAAGTGATGAGTGAACTGACCAGCCCAAAAGAATGTGGATATTATCTTATCTGTCAAGTCCTACAGCTCTGTGCATGCAGCAGAATTCCATCATGAAATGAAGGTAGTATGTTTCAAAAGTGGTAGACAGCAGGTCCTGACAGCAGTGTAACAGCACAAGAGAGATGCATTGGCTGCTCCTATTTGCAATAGACCTATTTCCGCTTATAACCTCTAGTGGTGTTTCATATGATGGTTGTCCAAAAAAATAATATTCATGTCTGCTTTATAGATAGTTATGCAATAGAATCTGCTGTTTTTCAGAATTGGACGACTGCAAGGTAAGATTACCACCCAGGAGAAGCCCCAAACAACAGCAGGGAGGAAAATCATCCTGGCAGGTAGAACTTCCAATAACCCATCAAGGTTTTTACTTTGCTTGAAAAGTTATATGGACAGAGGTATATTTATAGGCTTTTAATGATCAATGACAAGTCAGGTTGCAAGATGGTGAGAAGCTTGAGGGAAACAAGATTGGAAGTTTGGACATGAGGAGCCCTTACGCGGAGGTAAGAAAGAAGTCCTCTCAGAGTACACCCAGACTTGGGCAGTATTTCTAAGCCATGTGGGTGCTCAAAAGGACTCCTCCTTTAAAAAAAAAAAATCTCAAAATAAAATAGAATAGGTAACATGCTGTGGATTTACATCAGCCATTTTTTGAAACCATATGAGTGTCAGCTAAAGAGATCATGGGTACAATCATGAATCATGAAATGCCTGACATCAAACACTTTTCTGCCTAAAACACCTAAAGTGGATTGTTCCCTTCACTGTCACATAATCAATATACCTTAATTTTGAATTAAAGAACTGCTATCATTCCACAATTTTCTCACTTTAAATCAGCTCTCCAAATAAATGCTTAATATTTACTAGCCTTGTTCATTTACTCTCCTCTAAACAGATCTTACGTTGACTTACTTTCATGTTAGTCTTTGAAAGTTGCTGCCATGAAAACCAAATAAAACTGCCACCTACTTTGGCAAAGCTGTTTCCAGCCAATGATGTGTCCTCAAGATTCCAGCATCTTCAGCTCGTTAGTTGTCTCTAAATGTTATCAAATACAGCTTTCCCTTTCATACAATATTTAATAGATTCTTCACATGGTCCTAGCATTAAAAAAAATCAACGAAATTCTCTCTTTTTGATTTTTCTCTTGTATACAAATGGGAGCATAGTAATAGGTTCTTAGTGTATGTGTTCAGTAAATATTTGTGGAATGTTTTAATTAATTTTGAAAACTACAGTTTGAGCTATCAATCTCATGCTATGTATGTTTTAGGTTATAGCATGAAATCTAGCCTAATAGTTATGATTAGAGTAAAAATTATATACTTAAACCACAAACACATATTCACCCGTATCTTTCAATAAAATTTAAAACTCCAATGTGTATGATGCTGAAATCGTGTCATTTGCAAAAACTTGTGCAAATATTTGCACTAGAAATATATAGATTTATGTATATTAATAGTCATATGTATAATTCACATACCCTATAGTAACAGAGGTAGATATCAGAAAACGTTTAAGCATTCAAAAAACCAAGTGCAAAAATAATATTTTTGATACATGGGAGAATTTGAACATGGACTGGATATTAGTTTATATTGAAGAATTTTTTTTAATGGGTAAGAATACCATTATTGTTATATTAAAAAAGAATAATATCTCATGAGAAGTACATATTGGGCTACTTAAGTGTAAAATAAGTTGTTTTCTTGAATTTGCTTTAAAATTTTCAAACAATAATGGTTCAACACAGTATTGGTTTGACTGTAGCAATTGCTACAGATCAGAGATGGTAACAAAGAGGAACACTGGCTACTCTCTCTCTAGTCATGAGTGTGCGTGTGTGTGTGTGTGTGTGTGTGTGAACATTTCTGTAATACAATCACTCATACACAATTTATAATACTTTAGTATGAGAACATAAAACAATCATTAAAAAAACCTGAGTGGACAGGTGATTTTACAAAAGCCTATTTGATTTACAATTCAGTAAAATGATATTTATTATATAAAGATTATAAAAATGCCAAGGCCCGTATGGGTTTTTTTATATATGTTAAGGAGAAGAAAACAAATGAACCCAGGAGGAGAGAACTGAATTATTTAATAAAGAGGTCTCCTTTTTTATGTTGGAACAATTAGACGTTTGTGTTGAATTGCAATGTTTTCCTATTCTCTCACTCAAGTTAAAGAAAAGGTCAGTTCAGTTATTTCCCTTGAACTTGGGTTTTCATGGACTAGCATACTAATAAGCACATTTTGGGCTTCCCTGGTGGTGCAGTGGTTGAGAATCCGCCTGCCAATGCAGGGGACACGGGTTCGAGCCCTGTTCTGGGAAGATCCCACATGCCACAGAGCAACTGGGCCCGTGAGCCACAATTACTGAGCCTGCGCGTCTGGAGCCTGTGCTCCGCAACAAGAGAGGCTGCGATAGTGAGAGGCCCGCGCACCGCGATGAAGAGTGGCCCCCACTTGCCGTAACTAGAGAAAGCCCTCGCGCAGAAACGAAGACCCAACACAGCCAAAAATAAATAAATAAATAAATAAATAAATAAAAGAGAACTATGATAATTATGATTCAGTTTAAAAAAAAAAAAAGCACATTTCACATTAACTCTTACATTTCAATTGTTTATCACTAAAAATGACCTTGCTGCCTGCTCAATATCCTTTTTGTTCATTAATAATGGTGACATTTATATATTTTCTCATATTTATCTTTTTTCATATTTACCCTGCTCAACAGTAAGATTTTATAAGTGCAAGTCAAAATTATGTTTACTTCAGTTTATATGCAAGTCTTATCCTGAAGCTTTTGCTTTGCTCTCAAAATTTAGATTTATTATTTAGCAGAGATGCATATATTTTTATCTAGAAATAATGAGATTTGGTAGCTTTTTGGGATTTTTCTAACACTGTCTTTGACATATTGTGTGTGCATGTTCTGTATTTTGAAGAAATTCACAACTTAATAAAGAGAAACAAAAAGATTACATCAAGCCTTTTGAAATTTAAAAAGTACCGCAGTGGTAGTTCTTTCTGTCCTATGCTCAAGTGAGTTACCATGGGGGAGTGGGGAGTGAGACAAGATTCGCGATCTCTTGCTTTTCTTAGCAACAAAATTTTAGCAACAACACATTTGTCATACTTCTTCCTTGAATAAGCTGTAAATAACCAGGCTCACTTCCACAACAGAGAAGGGAAATAAACATGAATTATATATCACATCTGAAAAGATTTAGATGCCTACCAACATATTGTTAATTTTATAGTCAAGATGCAGTCTTTCAATGATTCAGATGTCACCAGAGAAAAGGAAAACTCTTCCTGGAAAAACATCAAAGTGAAGTAAGTTTCATCAGCCAGAGATGTAGTACTAGGGAAAATTACCAAATTTCTTGTTTAGAAAGTACTTACAATTAAACTTTTAAAAATATTAGGACAGGTAGCAGAGAATTATGAGGTAAATATTCTCACATATGAATATATTCTCGTATAATGTCTTATGTTAATAGAGTATCTTTAAAACTCAATTTTTGTCTTTAAGTTAAGAAAAATAAAATAGAGTACTGAGAAAGTTTTCTTGTATTTGGAGCACTTGTTTTAGTTGAACAATTTCTTAAGCCTAAAATGATTTAATGGTATGTTGATTGGTTTTAACATTTACTCTACTTTCTATTTCTCTTTTGTTTGTTTCTTTTAAATGAGTTCCCTGTTCTTGCTTCCCTATATCTTTTATGATAACATCTTTTTTTAAATTGAAGTATAGTTGATTTACAATGTTGTGTTAGTTTCAGGTGTACAGCACAGTGATTCAGTTATCCATATATGTGTATATATTCTTTTTCATATCCTTTTCCCTTATAGATGAACAGATAAAGAAGATGTGGTATATATACACTATGGAATATTACTCAGCCATAAAAAAGAATTAAATAATGCCATTTGCAGCAACATGGATGGACCTAGAGATTATCATACTAAGTGAAGTCAGACAGAGAATGTCAAATATCGTATGATATCACTTACATGTGGAATCTAAAAAAAAAAGATACAAATGAACTTATTTACAAAATGGCAACATCATTTTAGCGCCACTCAGACGGAAAGCTCTGTATCATCTTAATCCCTCCAGCTTCCTTCACTCCCAGTCAGCCTTCGCCAGCCACAATCCTTGCTCCTTCGTCCTTCAACATGTTTCTTGAATCTTCCTGTGCTTTCAACCTCCGTGGCTGGTAGTCTTGTTCACCCCCTCACAAGAGAGGAGCTGGCACTGACTGTGGCTCAACTCTGCACTGTTAAAGTCTCCAACAATCCCGTTGATACTGCATCCTCACCTACCATCCTGCCTGCTTGTCCTCACCAGAAACCTTCTCAGTGCCCACGCCTGCCCCCTCTTCTGTCCAGGACCCAGCGTCCACACAGCTCCACCTACCTGGCCCAGAATGTCACTCAGAGTCCGTGTAGCAGCAGCAGCTGAATAGCGTTTCTGTCACCTAAACAGGGCAAGTTTTTTGTTTTGTTTTTACATTCCTCCTCAAAGGTTCTGTTATTACCTTGGCTCAAATTCACTCTCACCTTTCCTTTTACTGGGCATGTCCTTTTTTTTTTTTTTTCTTCTCTGCTACCAATGACTGTTTCCATAGATCTAAGCCTTCGTTATCCTCTTTCTAGTATAATTCACTTCTTTAAAGTACCATGTTAGAAAACTAAAATATATTCAGTCAATTTTAGTTTCTGAAGATTTAGAGCATTCTTAACCTGAACACTAAGTGAATTAAACAGTAGATTTGTTTATTTTACAATATAAGGAAAAAGTTGGGTTTACTCACTGGATCACATTCAATAGACATGTATATGTGTGCATAATGTTGGATTTTCATTATTGCAGCACACTCAGGGAAACTGATATTTAGTTTTTTAATATCACTGTGATATTTGAGTCAATGCAACTGTCACTTCCATAAAAGTAGTACATCATCCTGAATTTAGTTTCCTATATTTTTTCTGTTCCCTTAGTACCCTCTGACTAATACACTAGTAACATTCATCAATCATGCTCTCTGTTATCTATTTCATTGCCTAATATCATTACTGTAAAATATTTGAAATTAGAAAAAAATGGATTTGATTTTTCTTTTTTGTTTGTTTTACATTTTAACTCTCATATAGTAGTGTGGCAGATGCCCCACATACATTTGTCAGATGCATGAATGCATGTGTGAACAAATATTAATCTAGCAAATTTTTCCACTGCTGAAAGTAGATATTGTTTCTGGGCCATGTGGTTGCATTTTGATGAAAGAAACCAGAAAACAAAGCTACATCACACATTAGCAAAGGCAGTGTTTAATAGTCTCTCTTATCATCTGTAGTTTTGTTTGCTTGTTTATTGTTTATTTATTGATCAAGGAAATATTTACATAACTTAGAAAAGTCTAGAATGAGCAACAGTTTCTTCCCGAGATCTTCCCACCTTTAATTTTTAATTATAACTTTCCAGAACTAACTACTTTATCATTAACCTGATTTAGTTACTCTAGTCTTTACCCCTATATCTGTGAATAATTTGCTTACACTTCTTGTTGATTTTTAAATATGTCGATTTTTACACTTTTGACCTAATCTATTATCTTCTGCTTTGATAGGTAAGATTTACCTCATTCACACAACACTGCATCTCTCCTCACCCTCCTTTTTCCCAATATTATTACAATATTATTCTCGGTTCTTCCCGGTGATCATCACTAAAACTTCAAATTACACATTTATATTTCTGCTTTCTGTGCCATCTTTTCTTGGCTAAGATACAGCCTATTCCCACGGTTTTCTGAACCATCAATCTTATTGTTCATTCTACTGACTCCCCTGTCTAATCTTGAAGTCTTTCAAAGTTTTGTCCCCTGTGTTCTAAACTGTGATGCTTGCTCTCTCTCCTGTCACCCAGAAGACACCTGAAGGCTTCTCTCTCTCTCCTGTGGATCCACAGTTCTGGGATCGCATATGTAATCCTTGATACACTCAATTTTTTGGAAAAACTCCTTAAGTAACCCCTTAAAAAGTAGTACATAGCAGAAAACTTTGTCTTCTGACACTTCTGAAAATGCTTTTATTCTGTTCTCACACTGATTAATGAAATATAATTCTAAGCTCAACACAAATTTCCATAAAAATTGTGAACACCTAGCTCTGTTTTCCAGTGTTCAGTTTTACTAATGAGATTCTGATGCCTGTCTTACTCTCATTATTTTTCAGTGTGTCCATTTTTTTTCCTCTGAATACCTTGAGGATGTTCTTTAATTTAGTATAACCTTTCACCTTAATTTTTACGAGGGTTGGATTTGTTAAGACTTAAATATAATAGTTTCACATAATTAAAGGTTACAAGGATTTTGGTTTCAAAAATACAAGGTTTGATGTAGGGTGACTATATAAATTTTAGGACAAACTGTGACATTTGAGAGAATAAAAAGAAGCACTCTTACTAATTACGCTAGGATAACCAGGTCAACCAGGACAGTGCTAAGCAAAGCAGAATATATGTTTGTCCTAATTATAAGACACACGAATACTATCTCCTATATTTGAAGATTTCTTGTAAAAAAAGAGGAATAATTTAAGCCATAATTTAAGATTACAGGTACTTTTTGTTTGAAAAAATTCCTCCCTTTTCTCTTTACTATACTTCTGGAGTCCTTTTGTTGGTGCTGATATCCTGGAATCTTTCTTATCACCTATTTCCTTGTATTTTCTATCTTTTTGTTTTTTTCTACATAATTTACTGAACAGTGAGGAGCAACTGATGGATTTGAACAGGGTAGTGATACGATTAGTGATGTGTTTAGGGAATATTATTATTTCATAATAATAATATGTAAGATGAATTGGAGGAGGTAGCCAATAGGCACCTGATAACATTAAATCATTCAAGCACACATGGGAAGATATGAATGCAGTTGGTAGCAGTGGAAATGAAGAGAAAATTGGAGGGGGCTGTTTTGGGATAGAGTAGATAATGTTTAGGAAAGAGTTTCAATGCTATTAAGCATTCACCTTGCAATTGGAGAGACCAGAGTTTACATATTTGCACTGGCAAACACTTTTTCCATATTTTCATATAAATGATACAGTGATAATATTCAGAGAAACTTGTATTCTGTGTGGGTTCCTCTCCCCAGTGACAAATGCTGTCAATAATTTTATATTTATCCTTTTAGTTAACTTATTATTTTCACAACCTCTTGATTATATTAATGAAGAACACAGGGAATTATCCTGTGCATTATTTATTTATGTAAATGATAAACATATCTGTTACTCTGCATATTGCTTTTAGTATTCAATTTCACATTTTTTGAGAACTGTTCACATTGATATCTGAAGACCTACTTTTATTGATTTTACTGTTCAACATTATTGTCTCTTCCTCTATATCATATTTATATCCCCCTATTGACGTGGATTTATGTTGTTTCCACCTTTCAAATTCACAACGTTTCATCAGGTTTTCATTTCTCAGGACGGAGGCACTCATCCGCTGACCTCCCAGGCGTGCTGGTGGCTCACCAGCCTTCACCCAAGTCCCTCTCTGAGATCTGCCATCAGGAGAAGAGAGCTTTCTCATTTAGGAACATCTCCCACTCTATGACTGGTCAACGGGGAGGGGGGGGTGTGCCCCAATTACAAAGGACATTCAAGAGGTACTTCAACGAAAGGTCATCATTCACTTTGTCCTTCTGCAGAAGAAAACCTCATTTAAAATGGAGTCAGGAAGCCCTGAGGGAGAGTTCTCAGGCATGGACCTTCTTTGCAGCCTGCATAACTGGCAGGGAGAAGGAAGATAAGAATGACTTTAACAGGGCTTGTTTGTATAGAAGTCTTTGCATGGGTTGGCCAAAAAGTTCGCTCGGGTTTTTCCGTTGAGATCTTACAGAAAACCTTCACAAACATTTTGGCCAACCCAATATGAGATGCCCTCCGTCTCGACATCTTATCCATGGTGATAAGAATATTACTTTTCTTCTGGTGCAAGGGAGAACATTTTTCACGTGGGAGTTTCCTCTCCTGCTTTTAAGAAAAGGAAGATCCCTCCCTGCCTCAACAACAACCCTCTCGCGACCTCTTGCAGCCAATGAGAAGCCACCAAACCTCCAACTCGTGTTCTTCTCCGAAGAACTTTTACTCAAAACAA
This sequence comes from Balaenoptera musculus, assembly GCF_009873245.2. NCBI lineage: Eukaryota > Metazoa > Chordata > Mammalia > Artiodactyla > Balaenopteridae > Balaenoptera > Balaenoptera musculus. Next base: position 3,794,982 of record NC_045790.1, read on the forward strand.
CGCTCCCCAGTTTCCCCCTGAAACCTAATGAAAGCTGGCCTTCCCTTTGTCTCCTCGGACTTGCCTATGATTCACCATAGCTTGCCTGTCCCGAATTGCAATTCTCTGCTCTTCCCGAATAAACCCATTTTGCTGATGGAGTAACGAGATATTTTATTTTTTGAGGTTGACAGTGCACTGGGATTGACCCTGAAATTCTGCTCAATAAAAGCTGCACACAAATCTCCCTCTCACAGTGCTTCTCAAGGGACCTCAACAGCATTGGTTGGCACCAGAAGTGGTTTAAGACAGCAGACCCTGACATAGGGTTTTGGAACTGGATCATCCATCAGCTGCCTGTTAATAAAACCCCATCATCTGTGATAGTTTGAGAACACATAGGCTCCAGCACACGCAATTGGTGCAAGTGTTAAAATTTACTGGAAGTGAACTATTTTGGTAGAAGAAAGTGAAACCCAGCAGGACCCTGTGGGGCTCCTGGGTACAAAAGCCTTTCTGTGTCTCCTTCCCTGAGTTTCAAGGGGCAGATTCAAATAGTTGCTAATCAGGGAAGGGAGGGGATGCACAGACAAGGGAGGAGCAGTGGAGAAACAATAGTGCAGCCTTGGGGCAGGGTCCTGGTTCCCCCTCAAGGGATACACACAACAATATCTTTGAGCTCTTCTGCAGAACTAAAGCCCCCACCAAATGGAAGCTGTTAACTACATTATGAAGCATTCTTCATGTCCACAGAAGGTCACAGCTTGCCCACCATCACCTGCTGCCAGGTATCTCTGGATTGAAGGAGTCGCCCATCATCACCTGCTGCCAGGTATCTCTGGATTGAAGGAGTCACCTATCATCACCTGCTGCCAGGTATCTCTGAATTGAAGGAGTCGCCCATCGTCACCTGCTGCCAAGTATCTCTGGATTGAAGGAGTCGCCTATCATCACCTGCTGCCAGGTATCTCTGGATTGAAGGAGTCGCCTATCATCACCTGCTGCCAGGTATCTCTGGATTGAAGGAGTGTGGGCCCTGCAAGCACTCTGATCCTTATCAGCAACCCAGCCCCTGGACTGTAAAACTCCTCACAACCCTCCCCCCTCCCCCCGGGTTGGGACACAGAGTTCTGAGGGCATTAGCCCACTGTGGCCCTCTTTGCCTGGAAAAAGCAATAAAGCTATTCTTTTCTACTTCACCCAAAACTGTCTCCAAGATTTAATTCAGTGCTGGGGTACAGAGGCTGGATTCAGCTTCAGAAGTGCCCTGATGCAGGCCATTTATCAGGCATTTGAGAAATACTGGAGAAACAATAATTACAAAGACTAGAGAATGAAGTGGTCTTGTTGGGTACTAATGAGGAATTAGAAAAAGAAAGATAATAAAAGGATGAGAATGATGAATCACTAATTTATGGCAAAATGGGAAAACCAGAGGGTCTTCTTGATAGCACAGGAAGGGAATCTCATCACCTGCTATAGAGGTCAGAAAAAAGCTTCAAGCCCAGCACTTGCTTGCAAGGGGAGTGTTGCTCCAGAGAAAGTTGAACTCTCATCACTGATAATTATACTACACAAAAGTCAGGACCCTGATTGGGAAAGGGTAGAATTACTAGACAGGGGATTGGGAAATCTGGGTAAATGAACAACAACAATAACAAAAGTCTAGGCTTCCTCTTTGGGAAACGCTAGTGATTCCAGCTTCTTTGAAGATGATACAGATGCCTCTGTCTATCAAGCCAGCAATGTTTCTCTCCAATCTTCTCACACCCTTTCTCTGGTCTACCAGACCAATGACAAGGAATAAGTCACAATATAATATAAGCAGGTAAGTGCTGGGTTTGCTGAGAGGAAAAAAGGGCTATCCTCTGACAGATCTGTGAGAGCTTGACAAAATGTCCTGGGAGGAGCAGGAGAATGAACAAGGGACTGGAGAGGTAAATATAAATTTTGGGAAAGGAGATTCTGTCAATATGCAAGTATTTTCCCGTGATACAGAATGTAACATCCTAGCAAGGGATTCCAGGAAACCGCAAAAGGCTGAAGAAAGTTACTGCCCATGGTATATGAAGTAGAAATGCCAAATCTACCATGAGAGATTTTGAAGGAAGGAAGAGAAAGACTCAAAGAAGTGGCCACGCTAGAGAACATATACTACATAAAGTCAGAAAACCCACCAGATGAATACTATGCATGAGTGGAGTGGTCCCAGAAGACGCTTCATTTATCAAAGCAATAAGGGATGTCCTGGTGACTCTGAAAAGATCAGTGGTGACTGCTCTCTTTACGGCATAACTGACAGTGTAATAAGCCATTATAGAACTGAGCTTTCTGGTAACAATGGGATGGACCAATCTGGAAAAAATAAAGGCCAAGTGGATGTTCTTCACCATCAGAAATGAAAGGTGGGCAGGATTGTTATAATACAGAGGGAGGTTTCTAGTTTCAATCCATATCATTATAGAGAGCAAAGGAGATGGTTAATAAAACAACAATCTTGTGGCATAATTAATGAGTATCTGGCTAGAATGTGTTTCAAAAGAACTCAAGGATGGATAATCGGGAAACCGTGGCCAGCCACTCCAAATAAAAGTTGTTATCCTTTGCCAATTTCCTGGATCTGAGCCAGTTTTCAGACCTGGAAACTACTGAGTGTAAGAGAGGCCTGGTTCCAAGATGCAACGATCATTCAATACCATGGCAAGGGCATTTGATAATGAGCTCTGAATCCTTTCCAAATGGATATATGGCCTTTTACTTTGGTATTAACATCCTGGGAAGGAGGAATGCCAAAACATTTGAAGACTATTGGACATCGGGTCTAAATTAACATTGATAGCAGAAGACCCAAAGCATTTTATGGATTTCTGTCGAGTGGGTGTGTATGGGGAAGTTGTAATAAATTCAGTCTGTGATCAAGCCTGGTCCACAGTACATTCAGTAAGTGTATAGAGCCCCCAGGGGTAATTCTATGATGGCCAAATGTATAATTGAAATGGATATATTCCACAAAAGTTCAAAATTTCACATCAGGTTTTTGGTCTCTGGCATATGAGCTATCATATTCGAAGGTCAATTAGAAGTCTCTGACACCATCTCCCTCTCATTCACAAAGAAAATAAATCAAAAGAATGCCATATTCTGAGGCAGTAGCAGAGATTACTACCAACCTTAAAGACATAAAAAACATCATTAAATCCACCAGTGTTGCCCATCAAAAGCCAGTTGGGTCCAGGCTGACACTGAAGTGGCTCTACCACACGGACAATGTGACCTAGCTGAATAAATGGTGTTATACATATCTGTAAAGGGGAAGGATGCCGTGTGGAGCTTACAGCAAGCCCCAGTAGAATCAATCAATAGAATCACAAGTAGACCTCTAAGGTGATGGGTCAAGGTCATGCCATCTGCAGTCGACATCTATAAACTTTTTGCAAAACAGATCCTGTCCTATTACTGGGCCCTGAGATATCAAGAGAACTCATGGTCAGAACTACCCTCTGTGAACTAGGTCCTGTCATATCAACCAAATCATAAGGCCAGATTGGACCAGTAGCAATCCATCATAAGATGTGAGTGACATATTTTATGTCAAGCATGAACACAGCCAAGGGGTAGACGTTGCATAAGGCAGTGGTCCAGACTCGTATGTTATCAACCACTATTACACTGGCAGCTCTCCCTCAACTCAGCTCTGGATATGGGTGTGGACATTAGCCCCACCTAGAGGGGCCTGAAAAACAGTATAGAGGGAAATTCTCCCAATGGGCACGCAGGACTGACTATCCCCATGTCTGGGAAAAATAATGGCCACAGATTAGAAAATACAGTACTAGTTGGCAGTGGTAAGTATCTTGACTATTTGATCAGCAACCTGAAAACGGAAATATGGGAATATAAGGGACAAGAAGATTAGGGGAAAGAAACTATGGAAGTGAACATAGAGCTGGAAAGTCTTTGTGTATCCTATCAGTGCTCACCAGACAGCACTTAGCACAGAAGAGGCACTAAATACCCAGTAGACAGAATGATTCAGCCATGACGGCAGAGCCTGAAGCTAAGCTTGGGGTTAATGACACAGGCTCATGCTCATGAAAGCTGAAACCTAGTTAGTGCCAGTGCTGAGTCCAACTTGCCAGCAGCTGAGACCAATGGTACTCCCCCAATACAGCACCTCTCCTCTCAGAGACCAATTACTTGATGGCAAGCTATTTTTTAATCCCATTAACCCTGGAAGAGGCAGCAATTAAAATTGGCTGGAACCTACATTTATTTTAGACATGTTTGCCTTTTTCTCTCCTGGCGCTTGATCATGGTGCTTTCCGAGAGCTTAAAAGTTTCAATCTGTTTGTTTTTCTACCAGCACAGGATCCCAATCTTCAAATTACATGAAACTATGGAAGCTACCTTCCAGAAAAGGAGCTACAGCAGTGGGCACATGGTATGTGATCTTCTGGTCTCTAAACCAGAAGCTGCTGGCCTCCTGGAGCAGTGGAATGGCTTTTTGGCCAATAGGTAGAAGGATGAAAGCAGGAGTGGCCCCCCCTACCATCAATTCCAGTGACCCTCTTAGGGAATGTGTCTTCGTCACCATCACTCTGAGCCCTGTGGGTTCAGAGGTACTGTTTCCTAGAGTGTGGCTGCTTCTAGCAAGGGGCAGAGCAACAGTTCCATTAAACCACTAAGTAAGCCACATCTGATCATTTCAGATTCCTGATGCTAAAAGATCAGCAAACATGAAGAGTCAGAATCTCAGCAGGAATAATTAACGCTGATCGTCAGGAAAAGTTAGAGCTTCTTTAACCTATGTGTGATATGCAATATTTCAAAGACACACAAATGACCACATAGACTAGAAACCTGACAAAGACAGCAAATGATTAATTAAAATGACACTACAATTAAAGTATTTAAAGAAGATTCTTGTGCTATATCTGGGTCATAGTATATTAATGTCTATGATATTATTTTCTGCAGTTGTATGTTTTAATAGAAGTTTATAATTAAAATTTTTGAAGATTTCTCAATACATGAAACAATGATGCTGTCTCTAATTTGACCAAAGTTTTCATGAAGAAATCAGTCTCACATGCCTTTAATTTCCATCTAATTTTATATTTTACAGTATTTCTGCTAATATTTTGTTCACTTGTTTGATTTGTGACCATTTGTGGTTTCACTTAAGAGACTGCAGCATTGCATTTTGTGGGGGAATATTCCAAGTGCACCATTTTTTTTCCTGTTACATTAACTTTATGGTATCTGAATAGAAACACTAAGTAACTACTACATGAAAACATGTAATTTAGTACATATACACTACTGTGTTTCATCTGGTCTAAAAGACTCTGCTTCTGTTTTATTAGCTGGAATCTGAAATGTTACATGTCTTTTCTTCAGAGCCAATTTTTCACCTATATTCTCAAATACCTATTTTTTTTGAAAAGTGCTTGCTGTGCATTTCTATTCTCTCTTTCCCTCTCTCTTAGTCTTTCTCTTTGAAGCATGTTGCAATCACATAAGTCATAAAATCCTTTCCTTGTCTCTGGGTTCCCTAATCTATGTACTGTTTTTTAAAACCTACATGAAAAATAGCCCATAAACATGTTCAGCTCTCTCATAGTACAGACACCTTAATCTAATCAAAATGCTAAATCTTCAGCACTGCCCTGAAATTGGCCACTATGATCCAAATGCTTTGGTAAAGATGTATTAATTGTGCTCTATTCTAGAGAGATCCACAAAAACCGGAGCTATCAGGACCTCCTTCCAATCTTATGAAGGCTGTCACCAAGTGTAGTTCTGCAGTGCCACTTTGTCATAAATCAAATGTTCACGTATATGTGTCTGTAGATGAATTCTCTCTCCTGTTCCAACTGTCTATTGTTCATCTTTATGGCAGGAGAGCACTGTCTTAAGTGATATAGCTTTATAATGAGTTTTTATATTTGATCATATAAGTACCACAAAAAAGTTCTTCATTTTCAAGAGTGTCTTGGTTATGGTTTTTGCTTTGTACTGCCATATAAAATTTAAAATCAAGTCATTAATTTCAACAATAATAAGAATATCAAAATGATTTCAACTTAACTTTATCTTGTAAATAAACGGTGCCAGTCGATAAAAATTCATAATGAAAAAATGTCTTGTTTCAAAGATTATACCATACATAAAAATCAATTTTAGGTAGGTGATAAATGTAAACATTTAAGATAAAATAAATCTTGTAGAAGAAAAACATTACATATAAATAAATACATGAGTACCAATATTGATAAATTAGACTACATTAAAATTAAGAATTTTGTTTATCATTGAGACACCATGAGAGATAACGAGGCAAGAGGAAAAAAAAAGCACGAAGGAAAATATATGAAATCCATAATATTAACAAAGTACTCCTCTAGAATATATAAATACAATTCAAAAGATCTAGTAATACGACCATGCAGTTCAAAGAAAATATTCAAATGACTAATAAATTTCAGAAACAGTAGTCAAGCTCATTATTCATCAAAAAAGAAAAAAAATAAATTAAAACCACAATGTAATCTCACTACATACACAATAATCAAAACTTCTACACAAAATAATTCTGTGAAGCCAGCATCGACTTGACTGCAAAACTGTAATAAAATATTACTACGCATGAAAGCTAAAGTTCAATAACACATGGAACTAGCACAATTAATAAACTTTTAGAAAATTAATTTTGACAAAACATAAGAGAATAATATAACTTGACCAAGAATGGTCTAATCTATGGAGGTTCATGCTGTTTTAACATTCAAAAATTAACCAGTGCTGAGAAAAACTAAACAATGAAAAGATATTCCATGTTCATGGAAGAGAAGACTCACTACTGTCAAGATGTCAGTTCTTCCCAACTTGACATATGGATTCAATGCAATCCCAATCAAAATCCCAGCAAGTGATTTTGCGGATATTGACAAACTGATTCTAAAGTTTATATGGAGTGAAAAAGAGCTAGAATAGCCAACAAAATATTGAAAGAAAAGAACAAAGGTGGAAGACAGACACTGCTCAACTTTAAGAGTTAGTATAAAGATACAATAATTGAGATAGTATGGTATTGATCAAAGAACAAACAGATAAACAGGACAGACTAGAGAGCTCAGAAACAGATGCACATAAATAAAGCCAACTGAACTTTTACAAAGAAGTAAATGCCATAGAATGATGCAACAATAGTCCTTTAAAAATAATGATGCAGGAACAATTGGACATCCACATGCAAAACAATGAATCTAGATACAGATCTTACCCCCTTTGATGCTAACTCAAAACACATCACAGACCTAAATAAAAACGTGAAACCATAAAGCTAGAAGATAACATAAGAGAAAACATAGATGACCATGGGTATGGTGATGACATTTTAGATATAACACCAAGAGCACAATCTATGAAAGACACAACTGATAAACTGAACTTCATTAAAATTAAGAACTTCTGTTATACAAAAGATAATGTCAAGAGAATAAGACAAGTCATAGACTAGGAGAAGATATTTGCAAAAGACACATTTTATAAAGAACTGTTATCCAAAATACACGACTTTTATATACAACTCTTGAATCTCAACAATGAGAAAACAACCCAATTTAAAAATTGGCCAAGGATCTTAAGACATCTTACCAAAGAAGATACACGAACAGTAAAGAAGCATATGAAAAGATGATGCAGGGGGGAGATTCAAGATGGCGGAGAAGACGTGGAGATCACCTTCCTCCCCACAAGTATATCAGAAATACATCTACACGTGGAACAACTCCTACAGAACACCTAGTGAATGCCGGCAGAAGACCTCTGATTTCCCAAAAGGCAAGAAACTCCCCACGTACCTGGGTAGGGCAAAAGAAAAAAGAAAAAAACAGAGACAAAAGAATAGAGGTGGGACTTGCACCTCGGGGAGGGGGCTGTGAGGGAGGAAAGGTTTCCACATACTAGGAAGCCCCTTCACTGGTGGAGACGGGGGTGGCGGGGGAGAAGCTTTGGAGCCATGGAGGAGAGAGCAACAGGGGTGCAGAGGGCAAAGTGGAGAGATTCCTGCACAGAGGATCGGTGCCAACCAGCACTCACCAGCCTGACAGGCTTGTCTGCTCCCCCGCCAGGATGGGTGGGGGCTGGGAGCTGAGGCTCGGGCTTCGGAGGTCAGATCCCAGGGAGAGGACTGGGGTTGGCTGTGTGAACACAGCCTAAAGGGGGCTAGTGCGCCACAGATAGCCAGGAGGGAGTCTGGGAAAAAGTCTCGACCTGCCGAAGAGGCAAGAGACAATTGTTTCAGGGTGTGCAAGGAGAGGGGATTCAGAGCACTGCCTAAATGAGCTCCAGAGACGGGCGTGAGCCGCAGCTATAAGCACGGACACCAGAGATGGCCATGAAATGCTAAGGCTGCTAGTGCAGCCACCAAGAAGCCTGTGTGTAAGCACAGGTCACTATCCACACCACCCCTCCTGGGAGCCTGTGCAGCCCACCACGGCCAGGGTCCCGTGATCCAGGGACCACTTCCCTGGGAGAACACACAGCGCAACTCAGTCTGGTGCAACATCACGCCAGCCTCTGCCGCCACAGGCTCACCCCGCATTCCGTACCCCTCCCTCCCCCTGGCCTGAGTGAGCCAGAGCCCCCGAATCAGCCTCTACTTTAACCCCGTCCTATCTGAGCAAAGAACAGATGTCCTCAGGCAACCTATGCGCAGAGGCGGGGCCAACTCCAAAGCTGAACTCCAGGAGCTGTGCGAACAAAGAAGAGAAAGGGAAATCTCTCCTAGCAGCCTCAGGAGCAGCAGATTAAATCTCCACAATCAACTTGATGTGCCCTACATCTGTGGAATACCTGAAAACACACGAATCATCCCAAAACTGAGGTGGTGGACTTTGGGAGCAACTGTAGACTTGGGGTTTGCTGCCTGCATCTAATTTGTTCCTGGTTTTATGTTTATCTTAGTTTAGTATTTAGAGTTTATTATCATTGGTAGGTTTGTTTCTTGATTTGATGGCTCTCTTCCTTTTTATATATATATATTTTTTTTTTTTTCCTTTTTCTCCTTATGTGAGTGTGTATGTGTATGTTTCTTTGTGTGATTTTGTCTGTATAGCTTTGCTTTTACCATTTGTCCTAGGGTTCTGTCTGTGGTTTTTTTTTTAGTATAGTTTTTAGCACTTGTTATCATTGGTGGATTTGTTTTTTGGTTTGGTTGTTCTCTTCTATCTTTTTTCAGTTTTTTTATTACTTTTTATTTTTTTTTATTTTCAATAATTTAAAAAATTTTTAATTTTAATAACTTTATTTCTTTTTATTTTAATTTTTTCTTTCTTTCTTTGTTTTTTCCCCCCTTTTCTTCTGAGCTATGTGGCTGAAAGGGTCTTGGTGCTCCGGTTGGGTGTCAGGCCTCTGCCTCTGAGGTGGGAGAGACGAGTTCAGGACATTGGTCCACCAGAGACCTCCCGGCTCCATGTAGTATCAAACAGAGAAAGCTCTCCCAGAGATCATTCTCAATGCTAAGACCCAGGTCCACTCAACAACCAGCAAGCTACAGTGCTGGACACCCTATGCCAAACAACTAGCAAGACAGGAACATAATGCCACCCATTAGCAGAGAGGCTGCCTAAAATCATACTAAGTTCACAGACACCCCAAAACACACCACCGGACGCAGTCCTGCCCACCAGAAAGACAAGATCCAGCCTCATCCACCAGAACACAGGCAACAGTCCCCTCCACCAGGAAGCCTAAACAACCCACTGAACCAAACCTAGCCACTGCGGGGAGACACCAAAAACAACAGGAACTACGAACCTGCAGCCTGTGAAAAGCAGACCCCAAACACAGTAAGTTAAACAAAATGAGAAGACAGAGAAACACACAGCAGATGAAGGAGCAAGGTAAAAACCCACCAGACTAAACAAATGAACAGGAAATAGGCAGTCTACCAGAAAAAGAATTCAGAGTAATGATAGTAAAGATGACCCAAAATCTTGGAAATAGAATGGAGAAAATACAAGAAACATTTAACAAGGACCTGGAAGAACTAAAGAGCTAACAAACAATGATAAGCAACACAATAAATGAAATTAAAAATTCTCTAGAAGGAAACAATAGCAGAATAACTGAGGCAGCAGAACGGATAAGTGACCTGGAAGTTAAATAGTGGAAATAACTACCACAGAGCAGAATAAATAAAGAACAATGAAAAGAATTGAGGACAGTCCCAGACTTCTGGGACAATATCAACCGCAACAACATTCAAATTCTAGAGGTCCCAGAAGAAGAGAAAAACAAAGGGACTGAGAAAATATTTGAAGAGATTATAGTTGAAAACTTCCCTAATATGGGAAAGGAAATAGTCAATCAAGTCCAGGAAGCGCAGAGGGTCCCATACAGGATACATCCAATGAGAAAAACGCCAAGACACATATTACTCAAACTATCAAAAATTAAATACAAAGAAAAAAAAATAAAAGTAGCAAGGGAAAAACAACAAATAACATACAAGGGAATCTCTATAAGGTTAACAGCTGATCTTTCAGCAGAAACTCTGCAAGCCAGAAGGGAGTTGCAGGACATATTTAAAGTGATGAAAGGGAAAAACCTACAACCAAGATTACTCTACCTAGCAACGATCTCATTCAGATTTGATGGAGAAATTAAAACCTTTACAGACAAGCAAAAGCTAAGAGAATTCAGCACCACCAAACCAGCTTTGCAACAAATGCTAAAGGATCTTCTCTAGGAGGGAAACACAAGAGAAGGAAAAGGCCTACAATAATAAACACAAAACAATTAAGATAATGGTAATAGGAACATATATATCGATAATTACCTTAAATGTAGATGGATTAAATGCTCCCACCAAAAGACATGGACTAGCTGTATGGATACAAAAACGAGATCTGTGTATATGCTGTCTACAAGAGACCCACTTCAGAACCAGGGACATATACAGACTGAAAGTGAGGAGATGGAGAAAGATATTCCATGCAAATGGAAATCAAAAGAAAGCTGGAGTAGCAATTCTCATATTACACAAAATAGACTTTAAAATAAAGAATATTACAAGAGACACAGAAGGACTCTACATAATGATCAAGGGATCAATCCAAGAAGAAGGTATAACAATTGTAAATATTTATGCACTCAACATAGGAGCACCTCAATACATAAGGCGAAGGCTAACAGCCATAAAAGGGGAAATCGACAGTAACACAATCATAGTAGGGGACTTTAACACCCCACTTTCACCAATGGACAGATCATCCAAAATGAAAATAAATAAGGAAACAGAAGCTTTAAATGATACATTAAACAAGATGGACTTAATTGATATTTATAGGACATTCCATACAAAAACCCAGAACACACTTTCTTCTAAGTGCTCATGGAACATTCGCCAGGATAGATCATATCTTGGGTCACAAATCAAGCCTTGGTAATTTTAAGAAAATTGAAATCGTATCAAGCATCTTTTCTGACCACAACACTATGAGACTAGATATCAATTACAGGAAAAAGTTTGTAAAAAATGCAAACACATGGAGGCTAAACAATACACTACTTAATAACCAAGAGATCACTGAAGAAATCAAAGAGGAAGTAAAAAAATATCTAGAAACAAATGACAACAGATTAATCTCCAAGATTTACAAGCAGCTCATGCAGCTCAGTATCAAAAAAACAAACAACCCAATTGAAAAATGGGCAGAAGACCTAAACAGACATTTCTTCAAAGAAGATATACAGATTGCCAACAGACACATGAAAGGATGCCCAGCATTACTAATCATTAGAAAAATGCAAATCAAAACTACAATGAGGTATCACCTCACACCAGTCAGAATGGCCATCATCATAAAGTCTACAAACAATAAATGCTGGAGAGGGTGTGGAGAAACCTTTGCACTGTTGGTGGGAATGTAAACTGATAGAGTCACTATGGAGAGCAGTATGGAGATTCCTTAAAAAACTGAAAATAGAACTACCATACGACCCAGCAATCCCACTACTGGGCATATACCCTGAGAAAACCATAATTCAAAAAGTGTCATGTACCACAATGTTCAGTGCAGCACTATTTACAACAGCCAGGACATGGAAGCAACCTAAGTGTCCATCGACAGATAAATGGATAAAGAAGGTGTGGCACATATATACAATGGAATATTAGTCAGCCATAAAAAGAAACGAAATTGAGTTATTTGTAGTGAGGTGGATGGACCTAGAGTCTGTCATACAGGGTGAAATAAGTCAGAGAGAGAAAAATAAATACTGTATGCTAACACATATATACGGAATCTAAAAAAAAAAAAAGGTTCTGAAGAACCTAGGGGCAGGACAGGAATAAAGACGCATACATAGAGAATGGACTTGAGGACACGGGGAGAGGGGTGTAAGTTGGAATGAAGTGAGAGAGTGGCATGGACATATATACACTACCAAATGTAAAATAGACAGCTAGTGGGAAACAGCTGCATAGCACAGGGAGATCAGCTTGGTGCTTTGTGACCACCTAGAGGGGTGGGATAGGGAGGGTGGGAGGAAGAGGCAAGAGGCAGGAGATATGGGGATATATGTGTATGTATAGCTGATTCACTTTGTTATAAAGCAGAAACTAACACACCATTGTAAAGGAATTATACTCCAATAAAGATGTTAAAAAATAAAATAAAACAAGTTAAAAGAAAAGATGATGCACGTTATATGTCATCAGATCAGGAAAATGCAAATTGAAGCAATGAGATACCAGTACACACCTATTAGAATGACAAAATCTGAAACGTGGACATCACCGAATGCTGGCAATGTTATGGAACAAAAGGAACTCTCATTTATTTCTGATAGGAATGCAAAATGGTATAGCAAGTTTGGAAGGCAGTTTTGTGGTTTCTTACAAAACTAAACATACATGGATCTTTACGGCAGCTCTATTCATAATTGTCTAACTTGGAAGCAACCAAGATGTCCTTCTGTAGATGAATGGATGTGTAAGTGAAAGAAGCCAATCTGAAAGGGCTACATACTCTATGATTTCAACTATATGACATTCTACAAAAATCAAAACCATGGAGACAGTAAAAGGATCAGTGGTTGCTAAGGGCTGGGGGTGGGAGGAGAGGAATTAATAGGTGGGGCACAGAAGAATTTTAGGGCAGTGAAAATACTCTATACGGTGACCATAATGACAGATACATGTCTTTTTACATTTATCCAAACCCACAGAATATACATCACCAAGAGTGAGCCCTAATGTAAACTACTGACTTTGCGTGATCATGTTGTGTCCATGCAGGTTCATCAATTGTAACACATGGACCATCGGGTGGAGGATGTTGATAATGAGGGAGGCCGTGCATATGTGGGGTTGTTGAGTATATGGGAATAACTTCCCCTCAATTTTACTGTGAACCTAAAACTGCTCTAAAAAAAAGTCTAAATTAAACACCAATTAATTAATTATTAATTAATTATTAAAAGCTATACTGCCATCCAGGAAAATAATTTGGCAAAATCTAACTTCAATTCCTGATAAAAATCCAGCAAACTAGGAACAATAGAGAACTTCCCCATCATAATGGAGCATCTATGACCAGCATACAAATGATATAAAGGTAGCAACCTAACTCCTTCCCCAATATAATTGTTTTTCATTTAACAGTGTTATTGGTGTGTAATGGACATATGCAAAACTGCACTTATTTAGAGTGGACAGTTTGATGAGTGTTGACATACATATAATACATCTGTGAAGTCTCATCACAGCCAAGAAACTGAGTATGTATGTGACCCACCCCCTAATTTCTTCATTCATTAAAGATCAATTTTCAATTCGCATTTTCTAGAACTTTATAAAATCAAATAATTGAATAAATTAGGTTTTGTTGTTTGGCTTTTTTTGTCACTCAGCACAATTATTTTGAGATTTTTTTCATGTAAGGCTACCCATGTTCCATGACTCTTTTATTAATACTTCTCCAACTGCATAATACAGTTACACCAAGGATATTGCAATTTGTGGAGAACTTTATTTGTATTTTCTATTTCCTATTTTGCACAGTCTGTTTTACCTGGTCTTGAAATTTCTTCTTTAGCTCTCCAGAAAAATACTAAAATTCTTAGAAACCTAGTAAATATTACTTACATGTGATGCCTCCCTATGCTTGTTCTTAAAGTAAGACATCCCTTCTCTAAGTGTCTCTGCCTCTTATGAACTTTTAAAATTAATGTGACAGTAATTCACACATCTATTTTTCTTAATTCACAGTAATTTCATTGAAGGCAGAATCCAATTGTTTTCTCACTTTTCCATTCTCAGTGTTTATTATAGTTCTCTTCATGCAAGTAAACCCAGATCTTTTCAAATAGAACAAGATATTATTAAAAGGAAATAAAGGTTTTTTCTTTTATAAAGAGAGAGTTATGATTTACTTTGGTTCCCTTAAAATTTATATGTTGAAGTTATAATCCCTAATACATCAGAATATGACTGTATTTGAACACAGGTTCTTTAAAGAGGTAATTAAGTTAAAATGAGGTCTTAGGGTGGACACTAATCTAATATGACTGGTGTCCTTGGAAGAAGAGGGATTGACACAGAGAGAGGAAAGACCATATGAGGACACAGGGAGAAGATGATCACCTACCAGCCAAGAGAAGAGTCCTCAGACCCTGCTGAGACCTTGATTTCAGACCTCGAGTCTCCAGAATTGTGAAAACAATCAATTTCTGTTGTTTAAGACACCCAGTGTGTAGTACTTTGTTATGACAGCCTTAGCAAACTGAAGCAGGAAAGTTCTACCATGGACCAGGAATCAAGAGATTTAGTCTGTTTTGCCAATATTTAGCAGTGAAAATTTATCCATAGCTTCCAAAGTGTCTGCCTCCCCTTTTCTCGACAGTTTTGCTCTAGCCATCCATACTGCATAGACTTTTGCAAATACTCTCCCATTCGATATTCCATGGAAGCTTTACATTTCATTAAGTTTAACGGGAACAACTGGACAGATTATTGTTTTGTTAAACAACCTTCCCATTACAAGTATTCATAAAATCAGTGCTACATGCTCCTGTCGCAACTTTTACAAATTTAGACCATCTCATTTATATTCACTAACAATGTCTGAATGAACATATCTGGTCGGGTTTATTTTCAGTTCCAAATGCCTTCATTTTTCTCTTTCAAAATAAAACCTGCCTAGTGTTTGGGAGTTTGCTTATGATCATACTTACTTCCCTTACCTCATAAAAATTAATCTTCTCTTAGTCAAGGACAGTAATTAAACACATGAACTAGAGGAGCTCCAACTTGGCGGTCATCACCCCATTCAAACGTTACTATGAGGACATGAACTCAGGATTTATAATAACCATAAATTAATCATTGTGCACAATGGAGATTCATTCCTGGTAGAGTCCTTGGACCGGCATCCTTTCCCTTCTCTCAGCGCAGGGCTCTGGGAGAATCACTGGGAAGAGGTTTCACCCAACACCTGCACACCTCTGTCTCTGAGGGACTCAGGTGGTGTCTGGTCAGCAGCCTGGCCTCAGGTTGACTCTGTTCTCATTTCACTCTCCCAAACATTAATGGACACGGAAGTATTTGCACTGCTTCCTGTCTATGGGCTACTGGCCTTTTTTGATTAAATATATGTTTAATTCACTTTCAATATATCTAATATATAGAATTGATATTAAATATCAACATCAGCAAAGAGGTATAACAGGGTACACAGGGGAGAAAAAAACTTTTTCTCCAATACAACAATATATAATAATTAAAATTTGCAAGTTAGTTTTCTCCTGACAGACATCTATAGTGACCATAATTGACAGAGGTTATGGAGTAACTGAGAACATGAACCACGGTCAAAAGTAAAAATTAGGAAGTGACCAAGGAGTACCCCCAAATTGGCAAGTGCCTCAGGAATGAGTGCCTGTGAACTGGGGGCAGAAAGAAAGTCACGTGTGGGTGTTTTAAGTTAGAACACAACAAGAACAAGGAATGATAAGTCACCAGAACAGCACAGCTGAGGAATGTGTCAGGGACCTGGGTATCAGCTGCTGCACATCTGGTGATCAGGTGACCCACTTTAAGCCTGATTTAAATATGACAGCATCCCTTCCCCCAACGAATTATACTTACCATTAGCAGAACAATTATTTCAATTCCAGTTAAATAACCTAGGAAGTCCACAAAACTAGAAAGTCGTAAAGCCTGCACTTAATGTCTGCTCTCCTAGTTTTTAGTTTTTGATGTTTTTACTTTGCTACAATTGTCACACTCTGACCATATTTTAAAATATTTTTTTTTTCTGAGGCTGACCAGACAGCATGCACTTCCTAGGTAGCTTACGGATGGAAGATACATGATAAAATGTGATTTCAGGGTGGGGAATCATGGCAGATTTTGACAGACTTTTATGTGTATGTCTAATATGTTTTATGATAATGTTTCTTGAGAATACGCCTTTAAGAATAATAATGCTTGTGAAAATTTGAAGATTTTACTGTTTCTGTTAAGCACAGATGTGCGTATATGACTGTAATATCAATACAAACACATTATATCTAATTAAATTTTTATTGCGATTGAGGGATGGGCTATTTCATACCTTTTGGAGTTAAAGATGGATATCATGGTTAGCAAAAGCAGCAGATTCTAAGTCATGACTGATAACCTAGGTCTAGTTTTGTATGGAGGAAGGAGTAAAAGCAAAGGCTCAAGTGACCATCAGAATACTTTAAGCTTATTAACAGCAGTGAATGGCTACGAGGGACAAGGAGGTCAGCTCTAGGAAGGAGAGATGTGGAAGTTGATCTATGAAAGACGGAGCTGCAAGTCGCTAAAAGTCTTTGCAGCAAGCCCTAACGGCAGTGAAAAATGTCAGGCATACATCATTCAGAAATAGCAGGTGAAATTAAAAAACAAAGAAACAAAAAGAGTTCTCAGTTAACACATCAAGTGCAGCTTACATGTTATTGTACCGATATTTATCTTATAAAAATGGCATCTCAAATTAGTAACTACAGCTGAATAAAATATGTGTTACTAGTAACCATATTTTAAATTTCTTAATTTTTAAGAAAAAAACCATAAATAATAGATGCATTTTTTAAAAGAGTCAAAGACACTGAAAACTAACTGGAAGAAACACTCGACACCCCACCTGCTAGAACTAGCCTTAGGTAATATTTGGTGAACATCATCCTGATCACATGTATGCAGACAGAAGGGTCATTACAATGACAGACGAGTGGAGAGAGAGAATTTGGCAGGCATTTTATTCTCAAATGAACATTTCTCAATATGTCATGGCAACCAAAATATGAAACACAAATCGATTTGAATTTGTCAGAAACAACAAAAATAGAAGTAAAACTGAAGGAATGATTGAATTTTAAATGAATGTTTCCTTAAAAACAAAACTATTACTTTACAAAAGACATCTTCAACATAAAAAACATGAAGAAAACGTTTTTTTTTCTGCAATAAGTTTCAGTTCTAGACATTGGCTATTAACTTACTGCAATGAAATATGAGGACATGTGTACTCTGCCCAACTCACCTAAACTATAAATACTGACTGCTTATTAGAAAATATTTTCACAGTCACCAAGATTTTGTCTCCATTTCTGTAACTATAATGTATAGATATTTTTTCATCTTTATTTATTTTAACACTCAATGACCTTAGTCACTGCTTTTACCATATTTTCCTATTCCTGAGTTGATTCATCTCTTGTTTGGCTAGATTTCATTATCAAGAAAGGGTTTGTTTATTTTCAGGAAGGGCTTAAATGTGCCATATTTCTTGGATTAGTAGAAGCCTAAATACCTGTTTGTTATCTCTTACTTGAAAGAAATTCTTGGATCATATTCTCTTTCATCCAGAACTTTGTAGATGTTTTTACATAATCTTTCATAAAATCTTGTTAAGGGGAAATTGGAGGTCAGCCTGAATTTTTCTCATTTATAGGTTAGTAGTTAGTTTCCCTTGGATTTCGTTAGACTTTCTTTCTTATTATATTTCAGCAAATTTACCTGTATATACCGATCATTCTGTATTGTTTTTTCCTAAGATAGAGGTTATTCTTTTGATCCACAGTTTCAAATATTCCTGTTTGGAAAAGTTGAGGCACACTTTCTTCTATGTTCTTGTAGAAGAATAATTCCTATAACATTTTTGAATACACTTTTTGTTCTATTCCTCTGAACATAATTTGTGTGTATATCAGATCTTTTTCATCTTTCATATTTATTATATTCTATCATATTATTTATTTTTTGTTATTATCAAATGTTTCTTAGTTCATATTTCCAAAATTTTTCTTTTTAAATGTTTGCTACAGAGAATTCCAACCATATACAAAGTAGAAATTATAATATCATGACCCCCATCTTGTCATTGAGTTGTAATAATTACCAACTTGTGGCCTATATGTTCTATTTATGCAATTACCAACCCAAATTGGATTATTTGGAAGTGAATCCACAAATCAGGACTGGATTCACAAGTGTATAACCTGTGCCATCATACAAGTTCTCATGCTTTAAGGGTCCATGCTTGGCTTAATGTTTTGATATCACAATATTGAAATTTGTAATAGTTTTTGAGGGATGAACCCTAAAATAAAGTAGCCAGTCCTGGTTTCCATTAACTCTGATCTGAGATTCCTTGGCCATTTTAGAGCCTATAAGTGATCTCAAAGTACGATTTAGTCCTTTAAGATACACTGATGAGTTTATTACTAATGATAACATGGAATTTGGAAATGAATTACAAGATCTCAACTTGTCATATCTTCACACACACTGCCTTTAATTTGGACTTGTGTTCCAAAAGGAGAGACAAAATTAAATATGCTTGCAAAATTTAGGGGGAAAAAGATGATATAGTTTAAATTATGTTGAATTACGGTGAGAAAACTCTAGTTTACATTCTGGCATTGTCATTTATCTATGAGTCTTAGCAAATCACGTCCTCCTATTCTATATACTTATTTGTAAATTGAGAAACATAATTTATATCACATAAAATTATTAGAAGCCATAGTATATAAACTATCTTGAACAGTGCCTCATATGTAGTAAATGTCTGATCTTTTTCATCTCACTTTTTTTTTTTTTTTTTTTTGTCTTTTTATCACAGGAAATGTTTTGTGGTTTGGATGTTTCGAGTACTAAAAAGGACAGGGCTTTTTAATAAGTGTTGAACGTGAAATAGATTTTTGGAATGTTGCTCATATGTGCTGTGTTAGTGACAGAAAACAACAGTAACTAGAGAGGAATGGAATGCATGGGAGGAAGAAGTGGTCTTAAGTATTCTCCTGTCCTTTGCATTTTCTCCCACTCTAAAGAAACACTGAACTGAGAAGCCAGAAAAGAACAGAAACAAACTGAGAAAGTACAAGCATACTGAAGTAACTGGTTATAAGTCAGTTTTATTGGTTACAAGAAAAACTTGCTTTGGTTTATTTGAGCAGAAAAGTACTCCATTATTGGAAAGACATTTAAAGTGTATAGCATCTTATATGAGACCAACAAGTTAGTTTCAGAAAACAGCCAGGAATCAAAAGAGGCTTTCCAGTGGATAGCCAAGGTCACATGGGAAGAAGAATTTGCTGAAGATGCCATTTCTGGCACATACTGTCAACACTAATTTTGGATTTTTCTGTTAGGAAGCATTCAAAGCCATGACCATGGACTATGTCACAATCATTACCAAAAAGAATTATCTTCTTATAAAACAAACAAAAATATTTGTCTATATCTATCCATCTACTCGTGTATATGTATCAAAAGAATTACCTTTTAATAAAACAAATATATATTGATACTTATATCAATCCATCTATTTGTGTGTATGTAAAAATATACATATGTGTGTAGGAGTGTACATATTTTTAAATAAATATATGATAGAAGATGAATCAAGATGTTAATGGATTTTATCATTAAATGGTAGAATTTCACCTTTCTTCAGTATATTTATCTGTAGTGCTAAATTATAAGAAATAGGTAATACTAACAATTAGTGAATGCATATTAGTACAATAACATTTAAGCTGCATTTGATGTGCTAACTGAGAAATTTTTTGTTTCTTTGATTTTTAATTTCACCTGCTATTTCTGAATGATGTATGCCTGACATTTTTCACAGCCATTAGGGCTTGCTGCAAAGACTTTTAGTGACTTCCAGCTCCGTCTTTCATAGATCAACTTCCACATCTCTCCTTCCTAGAGCTGACCTCCTTGTCCCTCGTAGCCATTCACTGCTGTTAATAAGCTTAAAGTATTCTGATGGTCACTTGAGCCTTTGCTTTTACTCCTTCCTCCATACAAAACTAGACCTAGGTTGTCAGTCATGACTTAGAATCTGCGGCTTTTGCTAACCTTGACATCCATCTTCAACTCTAAGAGGTACAAAACAGCTCATCCCTCAATCGCAATAGAAACTTAATCTAATACCTACAATTAGAACATCAAGGATATTCATTTCACTGTGAAAAAAAATAATTTATGGTTCTAAAACTGGCCATTTTGACAAGGACTAAACATACTTACCACATTTGGAAGTTGACAATGACAACTTTTAAGTGTCTAGATACTATGGGTCAACAGAGTATGGTTCCACTGTTAGATATAACTTAGAATGATTTATAGCTCAAGAACAAAGATGAAAATGACTTTTCCCACTGTTCCCATTGGTAGAAAAATAAAACTCTTCTGATGCAAGAGATGAAGAAAATTTGGGACTCCATAGGCAGGTAAAACTTGTAGGAGGATATTTTAATTAGTTTATTCCAGCTGGCTCCAAGGTGTCACTGCTAATACTTGTCACTCATATTACATTAGCCAAATAGCCATTGTATGAGGGGTTTCGGGAAGTTGACAAAGGGAGGCTAAGTGGGAAGACTACAGGGTTCACAGAATCCAGTTACTCTCCAAGGAACTCACTAGAATTCATTAAAAATTGTAGGCTGATCTAGTTGTCTGAAAAATACCATTGGTAATTTGATAGGGATTGCAATGAATCTGTAGATTGCCTTGGATAGTATAAAAGACCCCAAATAGACAAAGCAATCTTGAGAGAAAAACAAAATGGAGCTGGAGGAATCAGGCTCCCTGACTTCAGACTATACTACAAAGCAACAGTAATCAAAACAGTATGGTACTGGCACAAAAAACAGAAATATAGATCACTGGAACAGGATAGAAAGTCCAGAGATAAACCCAAGCACCTACAGTCACCCAATCTGTGACAAAGGAGGCAAGAATATGCAATGGAGAAAAGACAGCCTCTTCAATAAGTGATGCTGGGAAAACTGGACAGCTACATATAAAAGAATGAAATTAGAACATTCTCTAACACCATACACAAAAATAAACTCAAAATGGATTAAAGACCTAAATGCAAGACAAGATACTATAAAACTCCTAGAGGAAAACATAGGCAGAACACCCTTTGACATAAATCCCAGCAAAATCTTTTTGGATCCATCTCCTAGAATAATGGAAATAAAAACCAAAATTAAAAAAATGGTACCTAATTAAAGGCTTTTGCACAGTGAAGGAAACCATAAACAAAATGAAAAGACAACCTACTGAATGGGAGAAAATATTTGCAAATGATGTGACAGACAAGGGCTTAATTTCCAAAACATATAAACAGCTCATGCAGCTCAACATCAGAAAAACAAACAACCTAATCAAAAAATGGGCAGAAGACCTGCACAGACATTTCTTCAAAGAAGATATACAAATTGCCAACAAACACATGAAAGGATGCTCAACATCACTAATCATTAGAAAAATGCAAATCAAAACTACAATGAGGTATCACCTCACACCAGTCAGAATGGTCATCATCAAAAAATCTACAAACCATAAATGCTGGAGAGGGTTGGAGAAAAAAGACCCCTCCTACACTTCTACATTGGTACAGCCACTATGGAGAACAGTATGGAGGTTCCTAAAAAAAACAAAAATAGACCTATCGTATGATCCTGCAATCCCACTCCTGATCGTATATCTGGAGAAACCATAATTTGAAAAGATACATGCACCCCACCCCAATGTTCACTGCAACGCTATTTACAATAGCCAAGACATGGAAACAACCTAAATGTCCATCGACAGATGAATGGATAGAAAAGATGTGGGAGATATATATATATATATATATAATGAAATATCACTCAGCCATAAAAAAGGAATGAAATAATGCATTCGAAGCAACATGGATGGATCTAGAGATTATCATACTAAGTGAGGTAAGCCAGAGAAAGACAAATATTATATAATATCCCTTATATGTGGAATCTTAAAAAATGATATAAATGAACTTATATACAAAACAAAAATAGACCCACAGACATAGAAAACAAATTTATGGTTACCAAAGGGGAAAGGGGGGTAGGAATAAATTAGTAGTTTGGGATTAGCAGATACACACTACTATGTATAAAATAGATAACCAACAAGGACCTACTGTATAGCACAGGGAACTATACTCAATATTTTGTAATAACCTGTAAGGGAAAAAAACCTGCAAAAAAATACGTATAATTGAATCATTTTGCTGTACACCTGAAACTATCACAACATTGTAAATTAACTATACTTCAATTAAAAAAAAAAGCTTCCTGACATACTATTAAAAAAAAAAATTGTGGGCTGAGCATTGCACTGATTCCTTTGAAGAACACTTTTGAGAGAAACATATGGTGACATAAGTCCTGTGGGAAGTGAAAGAACTTTAGAAGTAATCGGAGCCTTAGGCTTTATTTGACCCATGGGGATGTGTTCATTCCAAACCTGTGCCCACTCATGGAGCAGAATCGGGCAGATTCCTGCAGAAACACTCAGAGCCGTAAGCTTTGTGGAATAATCTACATTATCTTCCTGCCCTTAGAAACTGAAGGCCACAGTCCAGGGGAAGTAGTGGTCATGTCTGGCAGCTTCACTGGTGAAGAAGAGGTTTATATGCCATGGGAGCATAAGCACATACCATTTCTCAGGCACTTGGGAAGTGATCATTTTACTATGCACCCAGAATTCACAGAAACTTCCACCACAGTACTGGGTTTCTTCCCTCTGAGGGGAAGAAATTCAGTATTATGTCAGCAGTGTCCAAAGGGAGACACTCAAAAGGACCCAGGAATTTCATGGGACGTTACTTAATGTGCTGGGAAGACTTTTTCCCAGAGGGGAGGAGAGACCCTGGAACCAATATGCAGACCTCCCACTGCAGGCCCGTGATGCATTCTGAACACAGCCATTGATTTTCTTTCTTGTTTCTTAACGTTCAGGCAGGAATCCAGGCTATATATTGATCACTGCTTCAAGCTGGTTGACAGAAGTAAGGCACTGAGAAACTTTACTCTGAATGGAGCTAACCAGAGGGGCAACTTGCAGGAATTATTCTGGTTAACTATTGACATTATCTACAGCAATATTAGGATAAAAAAAGCAATGGGAGGATGTCAGACAAACACGAAAAGCACTAAAAGATCTTTGATTAGTTGGGATGGTCTCTAGGGCATGCTGTGCAAAGAATAGACTCAAAATCTCAGGAGCTTAAAGCAACAATATTTTATTTCTGACTCAGGACATGTGTTCATCATGCTGCCTATTGGCTTTACTCTGGTCCATTGTCCTCCCATTACACAGGCTGATAAAATGGCCACTGTGGGGAACACTATCCGTCACCACGATAGAGGAAGAGAGAGGACCACGCCTGAAATATTTCACATCCCTTCGTGGGCCAAAGACAGTCACACGGCTGTGACCAGCTTCTGTGTGTCATGTCAGTGCATTTCTGCCTCATGCTTGGGGGGAGAAATGGGATTTTTGAAACAGCCCCCAGGACTACCATGAAAAGGAGCTACTTTCAACTATAATACTGTAAACTTTCAGGCAAAAGAAACAAAAATATGGGGAAAAAAACTACTCTCCTTTTTTTTTTTTTTTTTTCTTTTTTTGGCCGTGCCGCACACTTATGGGATCTTAGTTCCCCGACCAGGGATTGAACCTGGGCCGCGGCAATGAAAGTGCCAAGTCCCAACCATTGGACCACCAGGGAATTCCCTCTTTCTTGTATTACTTGTATACAACATAATAAAGTTGGAGACAGGCTAGTTGGTTATCTACAGAAGAATCTATTGCTCCCAGATCAATTCAAAGGTAATGTTCTCTCTCACTTCATCCCAGCTTACCCTTCCCCCTCCCCATGAGAGACTGGCATGGACATATATACACCACCAAATGTAAAATAGATAGCTAGTGGGAAGTAGCCGCATAGCACAGGGAGATCAGCTCAGTGCTTTGTGACCACCTAGAGGGGTGGGATAGGGAGGGTGGGAGGGAGACGCAAGAGGGAGGGGATATGGGGATATGTGTATACATATAGATGATTCACTTTGTTATACAGCAGCAACTAACACAACATTGTAAAGCAACTATACTCCAATAAAGATGTTAAAAAATAAACAAATAAATAAATCAATCACTAACTCCCCCCCTCCAAAAAAAAAAAAAACCAAAGGTAATGTTCTCTCTTCCATCCTGTGCAGAGAGGATATATGTGCCCAGGAGAGGGGCTAGTTTCTCAAAGAGAAAGTGTATGTTTTATCTCCTAATTTGTCAGGGCTAGGGAAGGATGGAACGATGGATTTACTGTGGCAAAGACGGAGGTGACGTTTTGTTAAATTGGAGAGAATTTAAGGCTCAGGGCTAGACTGTTCTTAATATTTTGAGGCAAGATACACTTCTAATGATAAGCCAGAGGTTTATGGGGTTCCCAGTAGAGTTAAAATATTTGAAACTCATGAATAACCCTAACCATAGTTGAAGAGTCAAGAAATAGTCGGTATACAGGTTCACTGCTACTACACTTGCAAAGCTTGTAAAATATTATTGACACAGCCGCTGCTGCATGATGTGTAAAAACTACTGCTCTGAAGAAATATGTCTAAGTATGAGAGCCCCTTTATCTTCAGCAGGGCAGGGAGAAAACAGGCAGGATGGCAAAGAGCCTAGTGAGAAAAACAGTGCTCTAAAAGTCAATGAATAGAATGTAACAAACATAACCACTTAAGTATTGTTGAAGGAAGAGGCATAGTCAGTAAGTGCATTTGATGTTTTCCAAAAAAAGAAACAACATTGATATACCAGATGTTCAAAGACACACACAAAATAAATGTTCCTTTTTAATTGAAGTCTAGTTAATGTACAAAAAATGTACAAAAATGTCCAGATCTCAAATGATCAGTTCAGTGAATTTTGGCAACTATATATACCCATGAAGCCATTATCCAAAATAAGATACAGAATATTTACATTACCATGGAGAGCTCCCTCACTCTTCTTAGCAATAAATACTGTCCCCTCCACCCAAAGGAACAACTTACTTCTATCACCACTG
The DNA here is from genome assembly GCF_009873245.2 of Balaenoptera musculus. Taxonomy (NCBI): domain Eukaryota; kingdom Metazoa; phylum Chordata; class Mammalia; order Artiodactyla; family Balaenopteridae; genus Balaenoptera; species Balaenoptera musculus. The sequence continues at coordinate 3,820,403 of NC_045790.1, forward strand.
GTAAGTTGGCATGTTCTTGCCCTTCCTTCCTTCCTTCCTTCCTTCCTCCCTCCCTTCTCTCCTTCCTTCCTTCCCTCTCTTCTATCTATCTATGTATCTATCTATCTATTATTTGTGCTTGGCTTCATTACTCAATGACATTTATTCACATTACTGAGTGCATCAGTACTTTGTTTCTTTTACTACTGAATTATGTTCCATTGTATCATTATGCTGCAGGGTGTTTATCCATTTCCTTGTACTGGGCATTTGAGCTGTTTTCAGCTTAGGGATAATATGAATTAACTGCAACGATAATTCTCATACAATGCTTTTTGTGTACATATGTTTGTATTTGTTATGGAAAAGTATTTAGGAGTGGCATGGTGGGTCACAGTGCAGATGTGTTTATACTTCGTAAGAAACTTTCCGATTTCTAACTTTTAAAAATAGGTTCAAAACTCCACACTGACTTACACGTTTCATTTGCATAAGGAGTTTTGTTGAGAGAAAAAAAGAGTAGTGAGTATTAAAAAGTAACCTCCCCAAAAGGAGGCCATTTAGTCCCTTCCATAATAATACAGAGAATAGAGGAGCATTCCCTTTAGCCCATTTCTGCGGACAACAGAGGAGAGTCATCTGGTCTGAAAAACGGGAAGAAAGCTCTGTGAGATAGTGTTTCTAGTAAAGGTTAGGAGGATGGAGAAAGAAGGGGTTATTTCTTTTCGAGGTGGACCACATGGGGAAAAACGTGTGACGGGCAAAAGACAGCTAAACCCAACCAGTGCCTGTCGACCGTCTGTGGTTTTGGTCAGCCTAGTGACTTCCTGGCACCACCTAAGATGCTCATAGGTTTTTATTTCTTCTCTCTGGTGAAGGGATACACTTTACTAACCCCCGACCTGGCACACCGCCCCTCGGTCATTGAGCAGGACTGACCGTGCTTGTCATCTGTGCTCTGAAATTTTCTGATACTGATTAAAAGTGAACTGTAGGAGCTTTCATCTTTCAGTGGCTTAGGAATTCATAATCTTCCTAATTTCCAAAACAGAAAGAGAGGGTGTGGACTCTGAAAGGAGCAGTGGTGGTTTGAAAAGGAAAGTCCCATCATGTGTACTCACTGGGACCCCACTGCAGTAAAGACTTCACCCCATTATACAGAGCTTTGATACCTGGCTGGTATTTCTGGGTCCTATAGGTAAATACACAAGCTTTTGAATGAGTCTCATAATGTAGCCTTAATTACACTGTGATTCTTTTCTCAATTACAGTGCAGAGCTGAATTGTTTGCTCTAGGGTTTACAGCCACTCCTGCTTTCTTTCTTTCTGATTGTACAGAAAGAGCCAAAAGTATATGACGACTGGAATGTGAACGTGTTTTATAGCCAACTGAGAGATTTTGTTTAAAAAATCCAGCTAACAGTTGGTTTCTCAATATTACTTTGAGAATGGAATATAGCGAATTTTAAAAATTTAGATCAGTAACTGATCTAGTCAACAACCAATTTTTATTTTGAAAGAGGCTTCCATTCAAACTGAAAATATTTGGTCTATGTCATGCAAAGTTCCCGATGTAGGAATAACTTCAAAGCAAGTTAAGGTAACATTTCTTGGGTATACACTAACAAATTAGGTGCACTAATACCCACTACTGGGTTTTTGCCAAAACAACGAAATTCAACGAGGCATCATTATTCACTTGTAAGGTAAGGACATTTAACACCAGAGGGATCATTTAACAAGAGGACACTGTAACTCTCCAATCTCGGGTGTGTGAACAGAGCTGAATGAAAATCAAGAGCGTCCACTGTGCACGGCAGTCTGCGGTCATGGTTGGTTTCATTTTACAGCCATAGATACTGTCCCTGCATTGAAATGGCTCTGACAAATAAATCTCCTGGTGATGCCTTGCTACACAGCTTCTCAGTCGCCACGTTGGATTTAGTCCAGCACTTCATCCTCAAACCACTCTCCTCCTCGGCCTCTGACCTCCCACTCCTGTCCTTTCCCTATGACTTTATCAGTCCACATCTTGGCCCAAAACATGCAAAACAGAACCGCAGCAAAGATTATGTGCTAATGTATTAGGGGACGCATTCCAAGAAAGCAAGAGTGAAGGGAACTGAAAGTGAGATTGTGAGAAAGGAAACAAATACAAGGAGATGAATTACTAAGCTGGACACAGTTTGTGGAGAAACACAGACCCTTTTTAATTTACTTATGTTCCCCCAGTAAGGACATTGCAGAAGAAGCGTTTTATCTGAGTTCGGAGCATCTAGGAGGAAGAGAGAGCAATTTATCTAGAAATGTATCAAGAATCCTGTCTCTCACTGTTGAAAGTCTGCCCTCAGGGCAATCTCCTCACCTCCCGGCTGCACTTACAGTGGGTGTCATGAACCTTCTCTGAGCAGCGCTGGAGAAGACAGAGCTTCTGTGGGCTCGGTCACGTTTCACACGCTCACTAGGGTTGCTCAGGTCCCAAGCTTACCGCGTACAATGGGAACCGCACTGCAGCCAGCTCTGGCCTCTGAGCAAGGATAGAGGAATGTGAGGTTTGCTGTGGTGGCCATGGCCAGGGTTTATGTTCTTAGGATAGAGGCAAGGCGAGCATCCAAGGCCAGGGAGGTGGACAGAGGCAGAATGGATTAAAGCGACAAGCAAACAATATATACAAACATATGTTTACATGTGTGTATATAGTAAATACGCACATGTATGTAATTATATAAATATATAATGCACACAGTAAATACATATACATTCTATTTTTTTTTTTTTGAGTCTCCTAACTTTGTCGTTTTCGTTTTTTTTTTTTTTTTGGCCATGCCATGTGGCATGCAGGGATCTTAGCTCCCTGACCAGGGACTGAACCCGTGCCCCCTGCATTGGGAGTGCAGAGTCTTAACCACTGGGCCGCCAGGGAAGTCCTATACATTCTATTCTATTCTACCCTATCGTACCCTATCCTAACTCCTCCACTGGGTTTCTAACTATCGCTCATATTCATTTTTCACTAGAGTACTTGATCTAAGGACGCAAATGTGCATCCTGGACTTACTAGCACCTCCCTTGGAGATGCAGGCGCTGTAGCGCTTGCCAAGGTTTTAAGGATGGAGAATCTTCACTCGAGTGCTAAGCTCTGGGTGGATAAAAGGCACTGACTAGAGGCCGCTAGTAGACAGACCTGAAACCCACTCACACTCCAGACCGTCTGATACACAGCTGAAGGCGTCTGTCCTGGGAAGAAGGCCAGGAAATGTGCTCCCTCCTGGGAAGTGACGCTGCTGTGACAGGGAAGCTGTACATGGGGATATATGTATACGTACAGCTGAGTCACTTTGTTACACAGCGGAAACTAACACACCATTGTAAAGCAATTATACTCCAATGAAGATGTTAAAAAAAAAAACAAAAAGAAGTGTGGAGAATTCTCCCTTTTCAGTCCTGGGCAAGACTGCTGTACTGGCCTTAGTGACAGTCACGACCTGCTGGGAGATGGGCAGGAAACCGCATCCTGATGGGGATCTTTTACTAGAACAAAGGAGGGCTGCGCTGGCCCTGCAGGAGGCGAGGGGACCCCAGCTGAATAGGAAAGGCAGGGTTTCGGCTTAAGAAAGAAAGGCAGCACCTCAGAGAAACTCTCACACCTGAGGCTCAGGCTTTCAGGGACGTCTTAGCCTGAGTCTGGAGCAGGCTCCAGGGGATCCTGAGAGCTCCCCCTCCCCACAGGCCATGCCTAGAGAAGCAGCAGCTGCCATCCACCCTGAGAGAGGCAGGAGTGTGGAGAGAAACGCTGTCTATGACCCAGGGAGATGGGGTCTGCTGAGAGCTACGGGTGGGGCAGCAAAACCAGAGGGCAGGAATTTTAATCTCCCTTCTTATGAGGACAGGGTCACATTCAATTAGAGCCCACCCACATGACCTCATCTGACTTAAAAACCTCTTTCAAGGCCCAGTCTCCAAATACAGTAACACTCTGAGCTACTGTGAATCCGGACTTCAGCATACGAATTTTGGGGAAACAGAAATCAGCACATAATAGAAGGGGTGTAAAAATGATCCATTCAAGCGATGAAATCTGCTAGGTATTTCACTGATGGAAAGACTTCAAAGAAAAGTTACCTCGGTTTATTCTCCTAAGAAAGAACCTTTCCTAAGAATTGATTTTCCTCAAGCCCAGCACTCATTTTTCTTGTCCTTCTCTGTACTTTCTCCTCCCAGTTTTATTCAGGTATACGTGACATATAGCATCGTGCTAGTTTAAGGTGTAGTTTTGATGTGATGATTTGATCTGTGTATCTATCACAAAATGTTTACCATAATAATGCTAGTTATCACATCCTTCACCTCACATAACTACCATTTTTTTTGTCGTTGCTACGGGAAGAACGTTTTAGATTTATTCTCTTAGCAACTTTCAGGTATATAATACAGTACTGTTAACCAGAGTCCCCATGCTGTACATTAGATGCCCAGAACTTATTCCTCTTACGACTGAAAGTTTGTATCTTTGGACCAGCATCTTCTCATTTCTTCCCACGACTCAGCCTCTGGCAGCCACCGTTCTCCTCACTGTGTCCAGGAGTAGGGCTTTTTTTTTTTAGATTCCACATATATGTGAGATTATACAGCACTTGTCTTACTCTGACTTAGTTCATTTAGTATACGTCCTTGAACGGCAGGATTTCCTTCTTTATTCATGAGGCTGAATAGTATTTCACTGTGTGTGTGTAATATTATTCAGCCATGAGAAAGAAGGAAATCCAGCCATTTGTGACAACATATATATATATAATTATACATATAATATGACATATATGTATATTTTCTTTCTTCTTCCTTCCTTCCTTCCTCTCTTTCTCTATGTATATATAATAAATTAAAAATAGAGAAATATTAGTTAACATATTATATACAGCATATATAAATATTATATGCTCATAATAATATTTTAATATATATTTTATTTATTTATTTATTTATTTATTTATTTATTATTTTTGGCTGTGTTGGGTCTTCGTTTCTGTGCGAGGGCTTTCTCCAGTTGCGGCGAGTGGGGGCCACTCTTCATCGTGGTGCGGGGGCCTCTCACTGTCGCGGCCTCTCGTGTTGCGGAGCACAGGCTCCAGACGCGCAGGCTCAGTAGTTGTGGCTCACGGGCCCAGTCGCTCCGCAGCATGTGGGATCTTCCCAGACCAGGCCTCGAACCCGTGTCCCCTGCATTGGCAGGCAGATTCTCAACCACTGCGCCACCAGGGAAGCCCCATATATATTTTAAATTACAAAATTTTCTTTATCCATTCCTCTGTTGATGGACACTTAGGCTGTTTGCATATCTCAGCTCTTGTGTATAAAGTTGCTATAAACATGGGGGTGCAGATGTATCTTCAAGATAGTGATTTCACTTCCTTCTGAAGTGTACTCAGTAATGTAATTGTAGATCGTATGGTAGTTTTAATTTTTGAGTAACTTCCACAATGATTTCCACAGTGGCTGTATCAATTTACATTCCCACCAACAGTGCAAAAGGGTTCCCTTTTCTCCACACCCTCTCCAGCATTTATTACCTCTTGTCTTTTTGATAATAGCCATCCTGAAGGTGTGAGGAGTTTTACAGTTTCACGTCTGACATGCAAGTCCTTATTCCATTTCTAGTTAACTTCCGTGAGTGGAGTGGTCTTGGAGAAGTTCTCTTTCAGTTAAATTGGGAACCTATGAGCTTCGTGAACATGGGAGTCCAAATCTCTCCGCAGTTTTGGTAAGTTCTCCAACATTGTTTCTTTAAATCAGCTTTCCACCCCTTTCTCCCTCTCTTCTCCTTCTGGGCCTCCAACAATGTGCTGTTTATTTTCTTAATGACATCCCTTAAGTCCCGTGGGCCGTCTTCATTCCTCTGCATTCTTTTTATTTCTGTTCCTCTGACTGAATGATTTCAGATGATGTGTCGTCAAGTCATTTGTGCTTTCTTCTAATGGGTCCAGGCTCTGGGTCCAGACAGACAGGATGTCCCTGGGGGTCCACGACATCAACAACTGCCCGAACCTTTGCGAGTGCTCTGGGGGATCTGCAGGGCTTGCAAGGACTGCCGACGTCTTCGCGGCACATCCAGGTCCAGCGGGCAGGGTCCAGGCGGCGGCGGCGGCGGCGGGAGCCGGAGCCGGTGGTGCACCCCCACTCCGCGGCAGGGGCTGGCTGCGCGCGCCTGTACACACTGTACGCACACGTCGTGGCAAAGCTCAGTGGCAGCGGCAGGGGCCGGGACCCACGGCAGGCACACTTGCAGCTGCGAGGGCCTTGGTTGTCGGGGTGCGATCCTGTGGCTGCAGGGTCTCACCACAGGCGCGCACACAGCCGCGGAGGCCAGTCCAGCGGTCAAGCTGGTGGGTGCAGCTGCACCGCTGCAGGGACTCGTTGCACGTAAGCCCCGCGAGGCAGGCCAGCGACCGGAGGTAGGGACAGACCTAGGCCCACGGGCAGCTGTGGGGACCCTGGCTGTCAGCCTGCACTCTTGTGGCTGCAGGGTCTTGTCGCAGGTCCTCACATGGCCGTGGAGGCCAGGGATGGGAGTCGGACTGGTGGCATCCGGGCGCACGGGGAGGGGCCGGCCCTGAGCGTCCACAGGGCTGTGGACGTCAGCTGCAGGGTGGAGGCCAGCGTCCTGCATGTGTGCAGCCAGAGTCAGGGGCCGGCTGCTGGTCTGGATCCAGGCCTGTCTTCCCCGGGATCTTGCGCATGAGGGCTTCCTTCATCCAGAGCTCTTTGACAATACCCTAGAAAACTCCGACGTTTATTTTATCTGGTTTAGTATTCAGAACATGCGAGCACAAGTCTTTTGTATCATTCTTATCATAACCAAACTTGAAGTCTTGGACCAGTTGAATCTGGAGCAATGCATACAAGAAATGTGCTATTTTCTGCTTTTCAGCCATCTTTGGGAGCTACTTCCACATTATCTGGCGAGGACATCGCACAGCATCATGGGACCTCTAATTCCACCTGAAGGTTTATGACTCCCAAATTCTTTTTCTTTCTTTCTTTTTTATTGAAGTGTAGTTGGATTACAATATTGTGTTAATTACTGCTGTACAGCAAAGTCACTCAGTTATACACATATATATACAGTCCTTTTCATATTCTTTTCCATTATGGTTTATCACAGGATATTGAATATAGTTCCCCGTGCTATACGGTAGGACCTTGTTGTTTATCCATTCTGTATATACTAGTTTGCATCTGCTAACCCCAAACTCCCAGTCTATCCTTCCCCCACCTCTCCGACCCCTTGGCAACCACCAGTCTGTTCTCTATGTCTGTGAGTCTGTTTCTGTTTTGTAGATACGTTCATTTGTGTCATATTTTAGATTCCACATGCAAGTGATATCATATGGTATTTGTCTTCCTCTGTCTGGCTTACCTCACTTAGTGTGATCATCTCTGGTTGCATCCCAGTTGCTGCAAATGGCACTACTTCGTTCTTTTTTACAGCTGGGCCAAATTCTTATCTCTAGTCCTGACCTTGCTCTTATATGCCAGTCTTCCATATCTAATTGCTTATTCAGAATCCCCACTTAATCGAAGATACCTCAAAATTATCAGTCTGAAGTAGATTTTATTTTTCTTAACTAGCTCCTTAACCTGCTATTTCCCCAATCTTTTTTACCTCAGTTAATAGCACTCCTTCCCATCATCCGGCTACAAAAGTCAACCCACAGGACGCACCCTTCACTCTTGTCTTTGTACCGCTCCTTACTCCATCCATCAGAATATCTTGCAGATTCCAGCTCGAACCATATTGCAAGTTAACTTCTCCTTATTTTCACCAATACTCTCACCTGGGCAGATGCAGTAGTGAAACGTGTCTGCTTCTTTCTCTGTGTGCCTCATTCATCCATGCTCCAAATGCCTGCAAGAGTAATTTATGAAATACATGAGTGAAAGCATGCAGCTCTCCTGATTAAAATCCTCTCTTTGCTCCTTCCCCAAATGAGAAAACGTATAAATCCAAATTCAGTATCCAGGCTTCACAGCACGCAGATGTGGGGCATGCCCAGGACTCCAACCTTATGTGTTTACTTGCTCCCTGGGATTCAGCCACATTTTTCTGCGTTTCCCAAAACTACCAAGTCATTTCCAGTTTAGAGGCTGTTTACCTCTTTACTTCACCCACCAGGCTGCTCTTCCTGTATTTTGTGTTGTTTTGTTTTTGTTTAATTTTGGAAGTTGACTTTTTGTTAGTTAAAGTTACTCGAAGGTCTTTACTAACCACCAAAGTAAAGCTGTTCTTTTATCACTGCCGTTTTACATTACTAACTACATCACTAATATTTCTCTTTAAATGATAGCACTTACCCGTATTTTCCATGTTCTTTTAAGGTTATTTATCTAATTGTTTATCCTCTGCTACCCTGCCATTGTGGGTAAAAGTTAAATAAATACCAGAGTCTTCTGTGGACTTTCAAATATATGTCCCCAGGAGTAAGAACAGCCCCTGACACACATAAGTACTCAATACATGTTTGTGTAGTCACTAGATTTCAATTGTTTGAGAGTCACCCCCCATCCTGGAATTTCTGACATAACTGCTGCTTCATAAAGTTGCTCCCACATTGCTTTATTTGCTTCTTAAATATTCCTCCAAAGGATCTTTGGTTTTTAAAAATGGTACAGATTTTCAAGTCTTCAGAGGAGGCTCTAGGAACAATTTATTTTCCCAGCTTGACAATAACCTCCTTCAACATACAAGTGTGCATCTCTGGGATGAGTAGAATGACAAAAAACAGGATATAAGCCATTAGTAAGTTAGGAACTTATTTATTAAGCATTGTGGAGCATTTATGGACATCAGTAAAAATATTTTGTTGCTGTTATCTGAGCTCGCATCAAGGTGGCTATTTTTTTTTGAATTTTATTTTATTTTTTTATACAGCAGGTCCTTATTAGTTATCCATTTTATACATATTAGTGTATATATGTCAATCCCAATCTCCCAATTCATCACACCACCACTTTCGCATCAAGGTGGCTTTGATTCAGTATATTTTTATCCTAACAGTCTCAAGTTGAATACCAAGACATAGATATAGAGTAACATTATCGGCAAACTTTAAATTATATTAATGACAAGATTTTCTCCATAAAGACCGGGGATTGGGTTATTACACTTCACATTAAGCAGGAGAAACTTCATTTTTTCATAAGAATGTTTCACCTTTCAAAAAGAAAAATAAGGAATGATCCTAAAAGAAAGGAACATCTCTTCGATCTCTGGGACCCCCAGAACACGCATCTTAGTGCCTTGTATTTTGTCAATGTTTAAATGTCACAAATATTGCTATAGTATCTTATACCATTTTCTTTTGTTCTATGCTTCATTTAAAATCTTGAAATATATTTGCATACATTTAAAATATACTTAATTTAATTTATTTATATTATCAAGAGACTAGATCAACTATATAGACAATTTTAGTTCAGAATTCATTAAGCATATAATTGTAGATTTGAAACACAGCCAATTCTAAAAAGTTACAATTCACTGTCCAAAAAAAAAAGATCTCAAGATAACTGTCGGGACGTGTCCTGTCCTCTGAGTACAACCATTAGCTTGTTTATGCTGTCTGCTAGGATTATAAACATCAAACAAGTGGCAAGTAAAGAATAAAAACAGATAACTTGATATAAGAATTGTGATAGTCTTCTTAGGGGAAACTTCAGTTGTTCCTTTAAATCTTGATTATTTTTTATTCTTTATACCATTTTAACATTCTCCATTATGAACCTTAATTCATTGTTATCCTATTTAATGCCAAGACTGTTCTCCTTAGCCATGAAGATCATGGCCATTTGTAGTCTTTATTTAGTTCAAGAAATGGAGAGCAATTTTCATATTATAAGCAGCTTATAGTATATCAGGAAAGGAAATATGTTGAAAAATGCTCTTAAAAAGCAAATATAAATATGTTATTAATATTCATGTTTTTTTGTCAGTGGTCCTCCCCCAGGGGCTTTAGAGCCTTAGAGAAATAAGAATACTTAATGTGCTTTTCACATTTCCTACCTTTGCCCTCATCATTTTGTAAATATTTGAATCAAGAAGAAATTGAAATTGAAGAGAACGTGGGAAAAAAGAAAGAAATCTCTCCATAGCAGTATTGTGATAAATACAGATGGACACAGATGCTTTGCTAGCAATTTTTCTGGTTTGGAACATGTAGGAAAATTGTTAAATGTGGTAACTTTAAGTTATTCTAACAGTAAATTATGGAGCCCTGGACCCTAAACATTTCCTTGGCTATTTCTGTAAATCTCTCCCCATCCCAGTATCACACTGTTTGCCACATCATGGAACCTTGAGCCCTTTCTCTGTTTGTTTGTTTTTTTCTTTCTTTCTTTCTTTCTTTTTTTGGCTGCGTCAGGTCTTAGCTGAGGCATGTGGGCTCTTCCTTGTGGCTCGGGCTCTTCGTTGCAGCCCACGGGCTTCTCTTTATTGGTGGCATGCGGATTTTCTCTCTCTAGTTGTGGTGCGCGGGATCCAGAGAGCGTGGGCTGTGTAGACTGTGACACATGGGCTCTAGCTGAGGCAGGCGCGCTTAGCTGCCCTGCAGCATGGGGGATCTTAGTTCCCCGACCAGGGATCGAACCTGCGTCCCCTGCGTTGTAAGGTGGATTCTTTACCACTGGACCACCAGGGAAGTAGCTCTCTGTTGTACTATGTGAGAAATTACTCAGAAATGATCACAGGCAGAGCCTTTCTCTCTTCATGCAGAAACACACTTTATTTAGTAATTGTTGAATATGAATGTGTTTCTTTATTTTGCAGGGTATCCAAATGAGGAAAACTTCATATTGTAAATTATTTGCCTATGTTTTAATGCCAAAATTTGGAAGAGATAGTAAGCAAAGGATGGGAAGATTAAGGAAGAGAAATGAGGTGGGAATGAGTTGAACTTATTTCCCATTTTAGGTTTAAGGGTCTTCCAACGATAGGTTTTAATTATTATACCAAAATAATATTGGATAAAGATTATAAACTTTAAGTACAGGAGAATTTTTACAATGTATAATACTGAGAATTTCAATAGTTATTTCCAAAGTTTCTTTTTACTAAGTAAACTCTATGGTTAGTTGCAAGGATTTTATGCTTTTGATGAATTAGTTCTGTTTAAAAGCCCAGCAAGATTAAAGTGGTATTAACATACCACTACTAGTGGAATGGTCTGAGTTCATTTAACATACATTAAATTGTCCCTGTCAAGTAAATTATAAACTGAAGATATGATACTAGTACATACACAAAGGTTTCAGTGTGATGTAAGGGAAGTGCCTCTGAAGCACCCCCATCTGCAGGATTGAGGAACGTCGATCATGGAAATATTCTGCATCGTTTTGAAACAGTTTTGTTTCTAGGAATTGCATTGCTTCCTTATGTTCTATTCTTCATACATACTTTCAGCATAACATTCGCACACTTCTCTTTCTTAACACACACCACAGAGTTCCAAGTGTTCTTTGGAATAGAACTAAAATCAGCACGACTTTTCTAAGCCCCTACACCTGGCTATGAGTTCTCAGTTTTATTTTGTTTTGTTTTTCAAACCCACTAGTCCCTTTTTCCAGGCAGATTTATTCTTTACATTCTTATTCTGTCCCTATGCCCACTTTGATGCCAAGGTGTTCTCACGAACATCAAGATACACTTATCATTGATCTACCTTTTGAGATTCAGCTCACAATTTTTTCTTCCACTAAGCAACAGTGATCACAGTATTTTATTTGGTGAAAAAATGAAGTTATTGATCACTCATTTATCCTAGTCATCATATAAATTTATACAAAAATTAATCTTTCACTGAATTAATATATGCTTGATATTTTTATTTGTATATACAAATACACATTTGTTTATGTTTCACTATACTGTAGTTTAAATGTACAGATAGGAATATATTACAAATAAGATATGTAAATGCAAACAGCATATAAACATATGGAACAGAATTTGTAAAATGATGGAGAAAAGGAGGACTTTGAAATATCTATAAGAATTTTCTATTAGAATTATCGATAAACCTTTAAAATGGGAAATTTCCAGTAAAATTGTTGTGCATCTATTTCCTCTAAAACTCAAAAGTGCTGACCATATTTTTACATATGTATGTGTATATATGTTATATATGTGTGTTCTTGTCTCTAATATCCAAATAACATTTTAAATATATTACATACATTTTAGTTACTTCTATTTTTTGTGATCATTTAAATTTGTGATCTGTGATCTAAACAATGGTGGAAATATATTTAAAAGGAGTAGATAGGTAAAGTGTTCCATAGAATATATCTCTATAAAAAAGTATCAGATGAGAAAAAGTGATGAGATTTTAGCTCTCTCTTCACCTGATTTATTTTTAACTGTGAGTTCCCCTAGTTTTCTACAGAGACTGAAATTAATCCTCTTATTATGAGGACATGTTTGAGTTTGCTTAATAGGAAATAATAATTCTCTGTAACTTTCTTCAAGAGTTCAAATGAGCATAAATCATTTGTGTTTCAATAATCCTATTACATTAGAAAATTTCCAATATAACATCAGTGTCCAGCATTTTTACAGTGTGAATATCTGCTAATATTTTAGCAGGGGTAAGAGGATTCTATTCTGCATAAGTTTTTTAAGGGTAATCACCTTTCTTCTCTAATGCAGCACCAGGCTGTAGAATTTAGAATGTGCCTCAGACCTCTGCAGTTAGAATTCTTTATTCTTTGGCCATCTTTTTTTTTTTTGGCCGCGCTGCATGGCATGTGGGATCTTAGTTCCCAGACCAGGAACCAAACCCGTGCCCACTGCAGTGGAAGAGTGCAGTCTTAACCACTGGATCACCAGGGAAATCCCTCCTTTGGCCATCTTGACTATTTTAAGTGCAACTGAACTGAGTCAGGCAAGCGGTCCTTATCTGGAGTCTTTTTATCTGGTGCCATTAGGAAGGGAACTTTCACTCTTTTCTTGGGTTGCTAACTAAAGGCTAATATGAGCTGAGAGGTTCTGGTCACCATTTTCTTGAAAATAAAGCCAACACAGAGAAAGGCAGAACCTGCTTCTGTGGCCCACGTTCCACCGGAGCCTGATCCAGCTAAGATCCGGTTATTCCACGTAGATGGGCTGCATTAGTATTCTTCCGGCTGCCCTAACAAGTGGTCATAGACTGGGTGGCTTAAGACGACAGCAATTTATTGTCTCACAGATCCGGAGGCTGCACGTCTGAGATCAAGGTGTCAGCAGGCGTGGTTCCTTCCAGGAGCCCTAAGGCGGAGTCTATCCCTTGCCTGTCTCCTAGCTTCTGGCGGCTGCTGGCGATCCTCGGCGCTGCGGTTTGGAGATGCATCGCACCCAGCTCTGCATCCCTCAGCACACCGCATTCCCCCCGTGTGTGTCTCTGTGTCTGTCTCTCCTCATCTCAGAAGGACACCAGTCATATTGATTTAGGGCCTGCCCTGCTCCTGTATGACCTCATCTTAACTAGTTACATCTGTAAAGACTGTTTCCAAATAAAGTCACATCCACAAGTTCCAGGTGGATATGAATATTTGGGGGACACATGGACAGTCACATTTCATTCCACTGTTTTTTCTATGTAGCTTATTTTGACTTTCTAAACTTTAAAACAGAAGTGTATAAACCTCCATTCACAAACCATCTCTGGTATTTTAAGAAATAGTTATACTGCATATGTTTTCACATATCTCTCAATATGTTCATCATAAACTGAGTACCACTTTTGATCATTCTTTGAAGTTTCCTGCTCAGATATCCTAATGGTTCATATTTATTATAAATCATTAAAGTACTATTATATGCCTCACAGATTATATTAATTTATAAAATCTTTCATGATCTCTATTAGATTCAGTTGAATCTTTGAGTTAGATGAACTTATCACAAACAAAACTCTTTCAGTGGGGCTTCCCTGGTGGCGCAGTGGTTAAGAATCCGCCTGCCAATGAAGGGTACACGGGTTCGAACCCTGGTCCGGGAAGATCTCACATGCCTGCCGCAGAGCAACTAAGCCTGTGAGCCACAACTACTGAGGCCATGAGCCACAACTACTGAAGCCCACGCGCCTAGAGCCCGTGCTCCGCAACAAGAGAAGCCCCCGCTCACCGCAACTAGAGAAAGCCCATGTGCAGCAACAAAGACCCAATGCAGCCCAAAATCAATAAATAAAATTTAAAAAAAAAAACTCTTTCAGTGTCATGCATGACTCCTTATTCTTTAACTAGGTCTTTCAGTTCAGGCTGAGATACAATACAAAACAAACAAAAATCATTTCATTCCTATTAAATCATATGCCTATTGTGCAGCTGGAGAATTTCATTCTCCATTAGTGTGACTCTTAATTTATTTCTATTTATCTAAAATGCCCAATGGAATGATTACAAATGTGTGAAATATGTTTGCAGTGAATGTCATTTTTCCCAAGTGTTCTTAGGTCTTAATTAGTTGCTCCTGAGACTACTTCCTTTTCATTTTGTATTTAAATAAAGTAGAATAAGTCAAAATTGTAAGTTTGAAAGTTTTGATTTTAGTTTTAAAATCTGTTCATCATGAATAAAAATAACGAATTATTAATAATTACCCCAACTGAATGTAGAGATAAGTAATTATACTTTCCTTTGCTTCCTAATATAAGTTTGTTAATAAAGTATTGAAAACAGAAGATACTAAGGAGTCAAAAACAGCTGTATTCAAGAGAGCGTTAATTGATTAATGAAAGTGGGAGCCCTATTATTGATTAGATGTATTTCTTTTACTTAATAGCTCTGTTATATAATAACTTGTTAATTTTAATACACTTGGAAAATGAAGTGTTCAGAAATCTTATTTCTATTTACTGCTGTAAAAAAGTGTTCATTAAAAAAAAAAAGTGTTCATTACAAGGAAGAAAGCATCAGTCTTTTAATTATTCTGTTTCGTTTTCTCAACAGGATCAGACATGAAACAGCAATTATAGCATCAACATATAAGCTACTTGTTTTTTAAAAAAGGGAAACAGCATTGTGGGGAAATTCAAGACAAGTAATACATATTTTTGTTTGAGGAAATATAAAAATATATTTGGGAAGGTCTGTAACATGTTTGGTTATGAAAAGAAATAACGTTTTTGGGCAAGGGGGAGGGGAATGTATCTTTGCCACAGAAAGACTGTGGAAATAGTGGTATCAAGGAATGAACACTTATATTAGACCAACAGCAATTGGACATGATTTAAGCATTCCTAGGCATTAAAAATTACCAGTTTGCATTTTAAAATTTCTTTTCTGGTAAATTCCTCATGGTACTATCATATCGTTGCCATCTGACATTCCTGAGATAAGCTTTGCCTGTACTCTGCATGGTACATACAAGCTGTCAATATCGGCTCTTCAGCATTTGAGAGCAGGCACAATTAACAGTAAGTTTCTTGGGCCAAATGAAAAAATGTCTTCCAGCTGGTCTTAGTGGACTTAGTGAATGCACTTCACACCTACTACAAAATTTCATTTGGTTGGGTAACAAGTAGAAAACAGAGACTTGTATTTTCTTAGGGAAAAATTTAATTCCTATGTGCATTAAAAACTACAACCAAGTGCTTCTGCTTCTGTTTGAATTTACAAGTCTATTTACAATGCTAGAAGTTTTAATACTTTAGCACATTGATAACATTTGTATCATTTGCAGAGTAGAATATGCTATTTCAGAAGTATTAAGTGCAGTAAACTGTTTTTCAAAGCAAATAAATGGCTATTTATCCTAAGCATATATCAGTGTTGATTCGTTCATGCCTAAGTTTTGCTTCTAGCTCTATTATGCTTTTGAGCGACAAACATTCTTTCAGGCATGTCTCATTAATCATTTATTAGTTCATAAAATACTTTACTTTCTTGTCATAGTGAGTATGAGATTAAAAAGGATTTTAATTGATGACAGGATAATTTTTTAAAGTTTAATTTAAAAAGAGGTTTAGGGAAGTGGGAGCAAGAATGAAAAAGAAAATTTAAAGAAAAAAAAACCTCAAAGGAAATGGAGATGAGAAAAAATCTAAATTAGGTGTTAATAAGACTAAGATTTCAGTAGCTTTGGTTTTTCCAAGTTCTCAGTTTTCATTATTGGTACTGAAAATAGTGCATGATAAGGAAATCAGAAGGTTATTTCATGTAAACTCAGAATTTTAATGATTGGTAATGCTAATATAACGAATACATTTTTGAGAGGCATATTTATAACACATGAATTTAAATATTTTTCTTGTTGGTGAGACTTTCAAAGTTATTGCTGAAATCAGGAAAACCTCTATAAAATATGATATTGAGTTAAGGCTCAGCATAGTATATTGATTTTATGTATAATTCATTGCATCTTTATGTTTTAGTTCAGTGTGAGGCTTTTTGTAGTAGGGAAGTCTGACAGAACTAAATTTGTGGTTTCATAACATGCAACTTTGGGAAAATTATTTCAAATTTCTAAGTCATGGGCTCATCACCTGCAATATGGGAATGATACCCGTCCCACCTCATAGAGCTGGGGTCAGTACTGTTGAAAGCAGAATAATGACATGATTCATGGGGAGCAAAATGAAGTACTGTAGTATCTGGCAAATGTCTAACCTGATTACACTATAGACCTGAAGCTCTCCCCAGCATGCCCCAACACACTGCTGACTGCACAGGAGTTCAGTGCTCAGGGAATTCTTAGGAAAAAGAGAAAGATAAGAGAAGCTAGGACATATGAACCTGACGTTGGTTCAGTTTTCTCCTCGAGGCAATATTTTATGAAGCAAAAAACACAGTTGGGAAAATGAGCGGCTGAGCTGAGGGGGCAAACATTAACTTTTAGAAACTGTGAGAAGTTAGAAAGCTTAGTAAGGAACCCAGGGTTTTGATGAGAAAACTGAGGAGCTTTGCTATAGGCTGAATTGTGTCCTCGCAAAATTCATATGCTAGAGCCCTAACTCCCAACATGATGGTATTTGGAGATGGGCCTTTGGGGAAATAAGTTTAAATGAGGTCATGAGGATGGGGCCCTGTAGATGGGATCAGTGTCCTCATAGAGTTTTCTCTCTCTTTCTCCCCGCCACCTCTCTCTGCATGCATGTAAAGAAGCGGTCACGTGAGCACATGGCAACAAGGCACATCTGCAAGCCAGGAAGAGGGCCCTCACCCAGGACCAAATCTTCTGGCGCTTTTACGGTGGACTTCTCAGTCTCTAGACCTATGAGAAATAAATCTCTCTTGTTTAAGCCACCAAGTCTATGGTATTTTGTTTCAGCAGCCTATGCACACTAAGATATCCTCAGAGTAATATGACCTCAAATAACAACATTCAAATAATTTCATTTCCTGACTCAATTAAATTGATCTTTCCTAGATTTGTTCCTGCCAGAAGCAAAGGAAAACCACATCCGGAGCCTCAAATTAATCTTTATTTCTTTTAAATATAATGTCAGCACTCAATTAAATGTAACTAAGCACATAAAAAGGTAACAGTTTACTGGGAACTGACAGAAAAACAGACAATACACATAGAAACATGACATGTAGATACTGGTTCTATGATATGTGAAGTTTTATATCAGTATGATTAATATGTTGAAGGAATTAAATAAGATTTAAAATTTCAGCAAGAAACTAGATACAATAAAAAGAGCAAATTAAAATTCTAAAATGAAAATTACAGTAACCGAAGTTAAGTCATCAGTAGAAATGGCTAACAGCATATTAGGCATTGCTGAAAAAATAAAGTAGTGAACTTATGATAGGTCAGGTGCTGCCTGCATACTGCTGTACTGTGGAATGGGGAGAAAAATGGTGCGGAAAATAGATAAATCAGAAAGGAGTGTAAGAAACACACAAAGGCTAAGAATTTTCGTGAACTGATCAAGGATCCACAGATTTCAGCGTTACTGAGATAACAAAAGATAAATGTCTTGGTCGGCTCCAACTCCCGTAACAAAATACCCTAGACTGGGTGGCTTAAAGACAGAAATTTATTTTCTCAGGGTTCTGGAGACTAGGAAGCCCAAGATCAAGGTACCAGAAGACTTAGTTCCCTGTGAGCGTTCTCTTCCTGGCTTGTAGAAAGCTGCCTTTTTGCTGTGACCTCACAAGGCAGGAAGAGAGCAAACTCTATGGTGTCTTTTCCTACAGGATCACTGATTCCGAGGAGCTCATCCTAACCCTTATTGCCTCCAAAAGCTTCATCCCCACACTGGGGATGTTAGGGCTTCAATACATGGATTTTGGGGGGCAGGGATACAACCCGATCCATAGCAATATGATTGTACAGTCAGATTCATGTGATCAGAGATCTCACCATCACTCAAGCTTTACAACTAATTTCTCAGGTGCACACGGCCACAGGCAGGCTCACAAGAGCAGAAAGTGATCTGAGACATTACATTTGGGTTTCAGGTTCTTCATTCCCACAACAGAAAGGGCTTGCTTATCTCAAATAGAAAATGTTTCTACTAAGGTACATGACATATGGCTTCACCTCACCTAGTGAGAATGATTATCTCATGAATATCTCCATTTTACACCGCAGCATTTTTGACATTTTTCAAGGGGTTAAGCCAAATAAACTATAGATTTGGGGTTTATTTACTCACCACAATCTTTCATCAGATATACCCTATTAGGAGGGAACTAAGATCCCACAAGCTACAAGCCACACAGTGAGTGCAGCCCAAAAAAAAAAAAAAAAAAAAGAGTCTTCCATAAATAAGGACCCTCCTCCTGGCAAACATCCTCAGACAACTAGCCCTTAGGTTCCTTTATGATGTTGTCAGTGAGATTAAATTGGATCACATTCCTTCTTTTTTTCCCTCTGGGAGCATCCTTCTTATAATGGCATAACATAATGGTGATCACCAGAATTTGTTTTCCAAACGGGAGCAGGAATTTCCTCTACAAAACATGTGAACTGTTATTTACATTTCTTCATAGGTGTACTGATATTTCTTTAATCAGCTGAATTACTGTTTATCCTCTCTTATCCACATTTACTGAATCTTTCTATTGGAGGCATTTGATTGCATAATCTTCCTAAAGCTACATTCATTTCAATTGGTTTCCATAGGTATTGTATCAATTCAAGACTTCATCTCAGCTTCCAAAAATATTTTCTCATCCTGGGATCATGGTATGCAGAAATCAGGTTTCCAAGTAACAGAACTTAAAACTCTTTGTTAACATGTTGCTATAACAAATAAAGTCATATTTTTACACTGTATGTAAATTAGGATTACAGTCATATATTCCATCCCTTCCCAACCGAAGCAACTTTTTCCACATTAGAAATAACTGGGGTGGTGGCTACAGGCAATCTTCCAGTCAAGTCTGTATTCTCTGTGGTTTGTGGTCATAACTATTTTGCAGGTACACTGTAGGGTTTTAACAGATAGCAGCTTCCACCTGTCATTATATACCATTGCCCATCTATCCCCCATAAGGATATGCTGTATTGTGCCCTTTTCTTTCACTCCTAACCTGTTGCCTCACCAGGTCCAGGATATACAAAATGGATAGGCTCAAACGAACAAGAAAGGGAAGATGAATATCATTCTTATCTGTGGCACTTGGGCCATTAGAACACAACGAAAGCCACACTCTACAATGATGATCTATAATTTAACCTTATCAAAATTTGCCCATAGCTACATACATGCCTTTACTGGGCTCTCTAAGACGCAGAACTTTGCAAACATCAGACTTTGTTGTGATTCCAGTATTTAACAGTTCTTCCTGGGAGAGTTTCGGAGCTCCTCCCAGAATTTCTGCCGTGTATGAATACGGTCATCATTGATCGTTCCATTCAATGAGAACTGTGCTGTCTCTCCGTTCTGAAAGAGAGCTCCTTCTGATGACCCTGTTTAGATTAAAAAGTCTTTTTCTTCATGATAAAAAGCCTTTAGTAACATTTTGCAGCATCACTTAGTACACAACGACCAGCTCCTAATATCTCCACCAAGCATTTGGCCCTCTGAGGCAGATGCCAATCACAATACCACATACTTTGTCCCATGGTACATTTAAGAAATTGTAAAATATGGGAAAATGGTCTGTACTCACAAATAGTGGGTACCCAACAAAACTTTCATTTGGGTATATCTTACCTCTGAATACAGCTTCATCTGGATATACTAAAAGTCTTCCATAAAAGTCCTTTGAGTACTTCTGAGGGGAGACATCTATACTGTCAGACCATACGATCACGTCCAGACCTGACACTTTTGAGACTACCTAGGTTCCATTTCCATTTTCTTTAAGTACATTCCATGCAAATTTAAATTTGACTTAAAGAATCATAGTAAACTCTGACATACTGGGCAGGCAGCCTTAACCTGAGTTCTGTCACACCAAGGCAGCTGTTTTAGCAACATCGTATCTTGACTTACCGCCTGAAGGATAAAGAGGTTCTGCTCTATTGCATCCTCTACTTTATCCCATTCACTTGACTTTCCATTGTCAGATGTGCTACCTCACATCTTCTCCTCAGACTCACCAGGTAGAACCTTCAAGAAGTGCTTAAAATTGGTAGAAATCCACTCTTCTTCCACCAGAGGAAATCCAACCAGGGTTTCTCCCAACACTGGCTATTAGTCAATACTCAATATAAGAGAGAGAAGTAAGGGTTTATTCCCTCACTCTGAAGTGCTGATGTGGAAAGAGTGTGATTGCATCCTTTTGGGGGATTTCAATCTCCTTGTGACTATCTTTGCCGTCAGTATGCTCTTTCCCTTTATTTCACATTTATTACCTTTTGACTGAGGCAATTTGCCCCATAATTGGGGTTTCTATTTCAGCATAGGTACTATTTACCCAAAGATCTGGTGAAAATAAATAAAGACAGGTAGATAGAAAGAGAGATAGATGATAGACAGATAGATAATAGATATGATTGAAAGACAAAAACAACAACAAACAACAAATAGGCACTTGGTAATGGACCTGCCTTCATGGGGCTTCAAAGGGGTGAAGGTATCACTCATCCCAAAGTGCCTTTAGGAATAGAAACTAGTGACTTCAATGCAATCAATATTGTGTCCTGAGCATTGATTTCAGCTTTCTTGATAAATAAAAATTTAAACTTGATCCTGGAGCCACTGGATCAGACTAGACAAAATAAATATTTTGTTCGGTTGAAAAGATGTATGGTTGTGGAGTTATTTATTTTTTGCCACCTCTGATCCTAGAAACTCCCATTGTGCACAAGTTTTTCAATCATGCAACCCCTACTGCTCTGAGGTTGACGAGGTATGTGGTAGGTGTGTTTCCCTGTTCATATCTCTACTTTATGCAGTAAAATGCATATCTTGACAGGAGAAAAATTCCAGGTGGGTTGAGCTGACAGATAATTCTCTATTCCAAATCCTTACTAGTATGCATGGAGTTGCTCTGGACAAGATTAGTGAACTCGTTAGGAGAACAGGTGCTGATCCCCGGTAACACTCATACTCTGAGGCTACGGGTAACATCTACAGTGATCCATTAATATGATCCAGTTTTGACTGACACCCAATAAAAATCTAGCAATTGTCTTTCACTTGGGCTTTTAACCAGGCTTCCTCAAGCCACTTTAGAGTAAAAATTCCAAGAGACATTCACTGAGTAGTCCATTTTAATTTATGCCCAAGACTCTGGCCTGTGATGTTGCAGCTGCAGATACATCTGTATCAACCACCCCGGTGGATTAGGAAGGCTTAGTTAGATTGCCTGGACCACTGCTCCCCATAAATCTCTTAATGCTGTTTCACTTCAGGACCCTTGCAGAGTTATTTTGGGTTGTTTTTGTTGTTGTTGCTTTGTCAGATTTTTTTCCTACTGACTTTGCGGATAGAGCTTAAAAGGATTCTTGTATGAAGAATATGATTTCTTCAAAACCTGAGTAGTAGCTGGGCTTCTTGCTTGTTGGCAGGGTCTGGGACAGAGAACAAAGTATTTCTCACAATCTGAAGAATATGTCCATTTAATCTAGTCCATGTAATTCCCAGAAAGTTCAGAGATTGGGTTGGGGCTTCCATTTTACTTGGATTCATCAACCAGCCTTACGTATGTCATACGGGTACCTATGGTCCTTAACTCCTCTTGAACTGAGGAGGCCAATCATCAACTCATTTCCATTCCATGAGAATGCAAACTGTGCTTGGCTGTACATCTAAATTACAATGGAAAAGGAGGTTTATCCAGGTTCTCGATGGCGCATCAGTGCTCCTTGAGCTTTTGCTGTTCCTATTCAGATTTACCACATCAAGTACATCAGAGGCAACAAGAACCATACTGTTTACTCTTCAACAGTCTATTAATCCCTAGAAAACATCTAGGAACATCATAAAGAAAAGTGAACATCAAACTTGTGTCTGAGCCCTTTCTCTCGTTATCCTGGAATTCTGTAGTGTTTGATGTTTACGACAGAGGGGGGCTCAGGAAACCCCAAATTTTCACTTAGCATGGCCAATTAAAACTGGAAGAAAAGGAGACTTAGTTGATACCCATGTAATTACCAAAGGCAACATGCACCTGCATTAGATTCCTATTGCTGATATATTAAAAAAAGCCACAAACTCAGTGACTTAAAACAACACAAACTTATTATTTTATGGTCCGGGAGGTCAAAAGCCTTGTTAGCAAGGCTCTGTCCCTTCTGAGGCTCTGGGGGAAAGTTTGTTTCTTTATCTTTTCCCAGGTTCTAGAGGCTGCCTCATTCCTGGTTTCTGGCAACTCCCATCTCCACTGCTTGTCATTGCATCACAAGGACTCTGCTTTCCTCGTGACAGCTCCTTCTTTGACTCCCTCTTACAAAGACCCTCATGACTATATTACCTCCTCTCACTCCGAAAATCCAGGATAAGCTCTCCATCCTAACACCCTTAACTTAACCACATATGCAAACCCCCTTCTGCCACATAAGGTGAGATATTAACAAAGAATTAAATTGCAAAATAAGACATGTGAATCAGAAATCTTATCTAGGGTAGATCTTTACAAACCACTTCAATGACATAAGGAACAAGAGGCAGTGAAAAAGAAGAGGGGGGTCTGGGTTACAGCACGTGGCTTCTGGTTCCCTTTCTTCCTTCATCAGATGCACCCCATGGTGGTAGACACGATCTCTAAGTGAGGTTTCTCAGATACCACACAGCGAGAATTTAGGTTATGAAACACCTCATTTTTATACCCAGGTTTCTGTATACCTTACTTGAGATTTTCTGGAGAATGATGACTCATAAATCCACAGATTCTAGGATTGTTTGTCAGAAGCAATTACAAACCAGAGCTATTCTATCAGGAGGTTTCCGCAGATAAGTGTTCTCCTAACAAATATCATTAGTGTTTTTATCAGGAGGTCAGTTATCAGCATGTTTATAAGGACAGTAGACTGGAACCCCTCATTCTTTCCCCAATAGCACCCCTTCCCCATAGCTGGAAAGAAACAGATTACAAGCCAGCTGCTTTAATTCCTTTCTCCACAAGGGCATTATATTGTAATTGGTAAGATTGGAAACCCTAGAATAAGAAAAGTTTAATTCATATCCCAGTCTATTTATTAGTTATCTAGCTTTGAAAGTTATTTATAATTTCTTTGGAGTCAGTTTTCTGATATGTGAAATATGAATAATAATAATACAGAGCGCATAGATTTAACTTATTTAAAATGCTTTTGACAGAGTTTGAAAATAGAGATATAATAAAAAATTATAGCCTTTAAGAAATTATAATAAATAATTCATCAAAAAATTTTAAGGGGAAGACAGTTTCTTAAACTGTCAAAGATCCCCAAAGTAAAACCAGCAAGATTAAACACACTAAGCTAATTATGATAAGTAGACATTGGCTTGCCCATAGTAACTTAAATTTGAACTGAAAGAGTCCTAATACAAAGTAAGAGTTTAATTTCTGGAAGAGCTTTTGAAGACAGTAGGGGATATTTATGAATTTATAGCATCCTGTGGAGTGAAATGTTGGTGGACATGTCTGTTTGTTACATAAATATATTGGACATTAATTATAGAATCATGCACACAAAATTTTGAGACATTTGGGTCCTTATTTGAAACAGATTTACAGTTACTGGAATCATCAGGTCTGTACAGGTTCTTCTCAGGGTGTATTAGTATGTCTGTGTTCTGGTTAAAATCACTCATAAGTTATATTCTTCAACAGTAAATAAGTGCTATGACCAAGGAGAATCAGATAATATCTAATATATAATTGAAATATCACAAGGGGATAAGAGAAACAAAATGGAAGCTCAATAAAGCCAAAGCCCACTAAATATTAAATACATCTAAGCACATACTAATCAAACTTCAAGGATAGAGAGGAAGTCTTGCTTGGAGAGAGAGGAAATTTTGAAGTGTGCCAAAGGGGAGAAAACACATCACATACATAAATATAATAATATGAATGACCACTGATGTCTCATCAGAGACTATGGAGGCTAAAACATCATTAAATGATATCTCTAAAGTGCAGGAAAAAAAATTGGAAGAATAATCTTAAGTATTTGGCTGAAATAATGAGATTTTCAGACAAATGAAACTTAAGAGAATTTGCTGCTAGTCTGTCTACACTAAAAGGAATGCTAAAGGTGGTTGCTTAGACTGAAGTGAAATGACACAAAATGGAAAATAGCTTTTACAAAAGGAATGGTGAGAATGAGAAATAATAAGTTGATAAAATATAAAGTGCATATACACACAATTTTACAATTATTTCCTTAAAAGGCAACTGACTACTTAAAATATAATGCTAATGCAATACAAGTTTTATAACGTATGTATAAGTAAAAGATATGATGACAATAGTTAAAGGATGAGAGAATGAGTTAAAAGTTTTTAAACTGAAAGTTTATTACATTGTGAAGATGGAGTAGCAAATGGGAAGAACACATTTAAAAGTACTCCAAGTGAAGTCAAATAAAAAAGTGAGTATACAAATAGATTTCAAAGCAATGAGACTATTTCAGATTTAAGGGTAACTACAGAATGATACATTGCAAATAAATAGATGAATTTAAATTTTATCATATTAAAAACATGTTGACATTGTCTGAAATGGTTGAAAATATAAAATATTTCTATAATTTGTATAAAAATAGTATAAGGAGAATAAACAATTTATATAGAAAAAAGGAAACAAACTGGTATTGATTGGGGGGCATTACTATAAAGAGATAAAACATATCAAGTGAATTTGAAACAATAATTTGTTCATACTTAGAGTGTTTTGTAAACCAGGACATACTAACTTAGACTTAATAAAAGGAAATGCCTTTGTAAGGACAAGAAAATCTGAAAAATATTATAACCATTTTTCACAATATTGCTGGTATTGTTATTCTGAAAATACGCATTTTTATGTATACAAGCTATCAAAAACTATTGAAATTATATCAACCAGATTCAAAAGCCAATTAGAGCAGGCTCTCACTGAACATAAAGGTTACAATTTTGGCACTGATAACCAATATTTCAATGGCTAAAATATATGAAATAGATTAAAGCCATGAGATCAGAAAGATATTTTTAAATAGTCACCTTTTGAAGATTTAGGGAAAGCATTAATTACTATAAAATTTTGTGAATAAAGAAAAGCAATAAAGCATTTCACTTACTATTCTTGTACATTTCAGAGTGAAATAGTTCATGAGAGACATTTTCTCTTTATGAAATTATATGATCTACTAAATATCTATAAAATAATAATTAGGCTTTGCAAACTCCTGATGAAATAATAGATATAGGTAATAATTATGAATGGCTACTAACATCACAATAGTACATTATGTGTCCCCAGGTACTCACAACACCATTTATAAATATTCTAGACAAATGATTGAGCCTCTACCAGATCAAGCCTCTTGATCTAAAAATCATGAAATACTGGGTACAAATTACTATGTTCAATCCATCCCTAGATATCATATACCTATAGGTATACATGTATATATATGTAAATATATGCATATATATTTAATTGTGTGTGTGTGTAGTTATGGCATATCCATTTTTTAAAATTCAATTGAAAATCCAAATACTTTATCTAGCTTCCATTTTGCCCAGAATATCTTTATTATAAGAACAATTTACACAGCCAGCATGGGCTGACCCTCAAGGCTTCTGCTCCAGCAACTTGGGATCAGACCCCACCCTTGATAGGGTGGTGACAGTCACTGAGCAGAGTGGAAGTCCCATCCCTCACCCAACTCCAGCTCTAGCCCCTCCATCTCCAGCCCCACCCCTTAACCCAGGAGATAGCTGCCAGTGCCCCCTGAGGAAAGATGTGACTGTGTCCATGTCAAATCCAGCCCTGCACCAAAGGCACTGGGCACATGAGTCTGTATAGAGATGCTCCCACATAAGAACACCCCTGCAAGACTGCAATAGGTGACTATTGCACCTAAATTCATAGAGGCCAAGAAAGTTAGGTGAAATGAAAAGGCAGAGGAACTGGTCAAAATTGAAAAAGCAAGAGGAAATCCCTGAAAAAATAAATAATGAATACAAAAATAATTTACCAGATAAAGAATTCAAAGCATTGGTGATAAGAATGTTAACTGAGTTAGGGAAAAGAATAGATGAACACAGTGAGAATTTTAACAAGAAACTAGAAAACATAAAAAAGACCAACACAGAAATGAAGAATTGAGTAACTGAAGTGGAAAACACACTAGAAGAAATTAATAGCAGACTAAGTGATACAGAAGAACACATAAGTGATCTGGAAGATAGAATAATGGAAATTACCCAATAAGAACTGCAAAAGAAAAGTTGCCCATATGTGCATGGGTTTACTTCTGGGCTCTCTATTCTATTCCATTGATCTATATGTCTGATTTTGTGCCAGTACCATACAGTTTTGATGACTCTAGCTTTGTAGTATTGTTGGAATTCTGGGTGGGTTATATCTCCAATCTTTTCCCTCAGGATTGCTTTTGAAATTTTGTGTCTTTTTTGTTTCCATATAAATTTTAGGATTATTTGTCCTAGTTCTGTGTAAAATGGCATGTGTATTTTGATAGGGATTGCACTAAATCTGCAGATTGCTCTGAGCAGTATGGACATTTTGACAATATTAATTCTTCTTATCCATGATCATGGGATATCTTTCCATTTCTTTCTATCATTTTCAAATTCCTTCATCAATGTTTTATAGTTTTCAGAGTATAGATCTTTCACATTCCCAGTTAAGTTTATGCCTAGGTATTTTATTCATATTTTTTGTGATTTAAACTGTATTGTTTTCTTGCTTTCTGTTTCTGATAGTTCATTATTAGTGTATAGAAAAGCAACAGACTTATGTATAGTAATCTTATATTCTGCAAGTTTACTGAACTCATTTATTAGTTCTAATAGTTTTTTTGGTGGAGACTTTAGGGTTTTCTATATACAGTATCATGTCATCTGCAAATAGTGACAGTTTTACCTCTTCCCTTCCAATTTGGATGCCTTTTATTTATTTTTCTTGCCTGACTGCTGTGAACAAAAGATGCAACTTTCTGTTGAAAGGTACTGAGATATTGTGGCCATTGTTACTGTAGTGGTACTGATTAATACATCATGCCTATGATAAATTTCAAAGGATATGGAGAACAAAAGCTCACATTTCTGGGAACTAAAAGTTTTCCTGAGTTCTTCTAATCTATCAGTTGCATTGATGGGCCACGTGTCTTATCTTTCTTGATTACAGTGATGCTATTTTCTATTGTAACAAATACCCATAAACGTGGTCACTTTAAAAAGCACAAATTTAATTATCTTACAGTCTGTAGATTAGAAGTCCAACAGGGCTTTCACTGGGCTAATATATCAGCAGACTGCATTCCTTCCTGGAGACTTCAGACAAATCCATTTCCTTGCATTTTCCTTCTCCTAAAGGCTGCCTATTTTCCTTGGATCATGGTTTCCTCGCTCAACTTCAAAGCCAGCAATGTTGAGCTGAGGACTTTTCATGCTGCCATTTCTCTGATTCTCTACCTTCCTCTTCTACTTTTAAGGACCCTTGTGATTCCACTGTGTCTTCCAGGATAACCCAGGATAACCTCCCATCTAAATGCATTTAACTTAAAGCCACAAATTCCCTTTTGCCATGTAAGGTAACCTATTCCCAGGTTCAAGGATTAGGACGTGTACTTATTTGAAGGATCACTATTCTGCCTACCACAATACCATTGTCTCATTTTTTGTCTTTCATTAGTGTAAAGTAGTTATCAATATATAGCTCTAAGTCATAAGGAGGATCAGTAAAGTATGTGAATTAAATGATTTGGAAATCTGACCTTCTGTGCAAAAGTTTCTGCTTTCTTTGTCCAACTTCTAAAAGACACAATTATTTAATCTAGTCCATGCTCTAGCTGGCAAACTGACTCTGACTCATCCTTGTTTGAGTTTGCATTTTAAACAATTTTAAATCATGAATTTGCCTTAACTGTCCCAATCCAAATTTAAAAGTTTTGTGAGTTATGAAACCCCATTTTTCTCAAGAAAAGTCTACCATTCTTTTCATAAGTCTACAATAAATCAATATTTGACTAGACAGGTTTTCGTGTTTTATATAACATTATATTATATATACTTTTCTAAATATCCACCACTGTCTGCTACTAATACCCTTTGTGCTGCTTCTCTGTGCTGTGCTTTAATAATAATAACCCCTCATGGGTTCATCCTGCAGCTTCCTCAGCCAGTGTCCTTGGCACTGAGGGTTTACCAATCAGCAGTACAGGGAAACAACGGACAGGCTTACACGCTTGTGGACTGTGGCAAATACAACACACTCCATAAAAGCCAAACTGCTAATAAAGTTGGCATTATGTAGTAATGCGTAAATCTATTTCATGCAACATAGCCTTTCACATTTTAGATTGAGACAGAGGCCGCTGACGCCAGTGGAAGTGGCTTGAGAAACTCATTGAAATTAGAAGGATTAGGAATTAATTACTGGAAGGAAATGGAACAGATTCATTGTAATCACTTGCTGGTACACCTGCTTTAAAACTGTCTTTTCTCCTCAACTCAAACACATATATATTTACAACATAGTTATAATGACGCTTTTACATACCATAGGAATTTTCGAATGACTTGTAAATAAAAGTCTGCCTATTCCTCAATACCCCTTTTGAAAACTAATTGATGTGCATTACATTAGCTGACCTCCTACAAACTGAGTCCTAGATAAATTAGTTATTATTGTTACTATCTCTTCCCCTCCTATAAATAAATTAGTTATTATTGTTACTATCTCTTCCTCTCCTATTGATATTCCTTCTATGATATCATGACTATGTTATTATGTCTTTTCATCTTAATGCTACAAGAATCAATCCTTTTCCTTCTCCCTATAAATCCCCACTTGTTTCTTTAATGACAATGGGAAGAAAGAAGGGGGGCAGGGAGGAATGACTTCTACTTCTGCCCATTAAGGATTAACTGCTATAAAACCTGCCATTTGGCCAGAAGCAAGTGGAGAAAACAAACAAAAACTTAAGCAAGGAATTTCAAACATTAGACAACAGGCAGTGACTGGCTATAAACCCTGACAGAAAGGAGACAATGAAATGAGCCCTATTACTCCACCAGATTACTTCCCAGTATGAACCAGGTTCCAAGTTATCCCTCAGAGCTGGGAAATCATAACAGCCTGAGGGCCTTGCTGAATTAGAGAGACAGAAATCCTCTGGAGAGGCTGGCCCTGTTGGAATTCCCAGGTGAGAAGTGGAGAGAGCACTGGAGATTTGCAGCGGCCGGCCTGAGCCTCCGGATGCTGAGGGGTGCAGGTGGGAGATGACAGGACGGAAGCACTAAAAGCAGCGGACTGTACAATTCCAATGGGGCTGGAAGTTATCTTCCCAACAGCAAAACGGGATACCGGTTTCACACGGGGATTGAGTAGAGTCCTCATAATGGACGTATTACTCAGCCATAAAAAGAAATGAAATTGAGTTATTTGTAGTGAAGTGGATGGAGTTAGAGTCTGTCATACGGAGTGAAGTAAGTCAGAAAGAGAAAAACAAATACAGTATGCTAACACATATATATGGAATCTAAGGAAAAAAAAAAAAAGGTCATGAAGAACCTAGTGGCAAGACGGGAATAAAGACACAGACCTACTAGAGAATGGACTTGAGGATATGGGGAGGGGGAAGGGTAAGATGTGACAAAGTGAGAGAGTAGCATGGACATATATACACTACCAAACGTAACATAGATAGCTAGTGGGAAGCAGCCGCATAGCACAGGGAGATCAGCTGGGTGCTTTGTGACCACCTAGAGGGGTGGGATAGGGAGGGTGGGAGGGAGGGAGATGCAAGAGGGAAGAGATATGGGAACATATGTACATGTATAACTGATTCACTTTGTTATAAAGCAGAAACTAACACACCATTATAAAGCAATTATACTCCAATAAAGATGTTAAAAAAAAAAAATAAATAAATAAATAATGGGCGTACCTTCGTAGAGAGACCAAGTAGCCCTCGACTAACTACCCTGGGTCTGCCATAGAAAAAGACTGAAAGCAGGCATCTAAGGGGAAAATCTGATGCTCACACTACATAAGAGCATTGTAACTGAAATTCAAAAGTATTTTATAAAATCCAACAAAATGCAGCACTCAACAATATAAAATCTACAAGGAAGACACCTATCAAAAACCACACCTCGCTATCAATTATATCTTAATTAAGGTGGAAAAAGAAGAAAAATAATAAAAGAGTTAATTATTCCTTGTATAGCAATTACATAATGATAGCAAGCCTAGCTAGCAACATATCAATGATTCAGTAACATTGAAAAATAAACTTTTTAAGTGACCGAGGATACTCTGTTGACAAAAAGACCTGTGGAAATTAGTGATTGTTTTAAATGCTGATGGAAAATTTGACTAAGATGGGTATAAGGTTACTTTCAGTAAAACGCAAACTGGAAATGCACTATGTCATTATTTAATATGCAATGTAACTCTACAAAAGAATCCACCTTGAATCCACTTCTAGTTGAATTTTCATTTTTGAAAAATCAAAAACAATTTTTGTTGCAAGTCTCTTTTCCCTAGAACGTAATCTGATGGCACAGCTCATAAGGTATGATGAATTTGTTAACTTTACAATGCTAATGAAGCAAAGACCAAAGCCGCGTAACCTTCTTGTGACCGCCAACCTAGAAAATGACACGCCACTCACCACGAGAGCAGTTCAAGCTCACGCTCACTACGAAAATGGCTTGAGCTTTATGTCTTTCTGCTGATGCGTTAGCAGCATCACTTTTGATAAAGGTAGAATAGTTTTAAGCAAGGGATATAATTTGTATTTTGTAATTTTAATCTCAAGACTATTAGTGATACTCGAGAATTATTTAGACACCAGGTTGAAAACTCTAAGACTGGAGATGAGAGCAGTGAATGCCAGCAGTGAAAAGACCCTGGTTAGGTGGTAGGTCTGGGAAGTAGCAAAGACCTGGTGACAGGTGGACCTTACACTCATATTCAACAGCTCAGTCAAGCCCAGGCTGGAGGTCAGTTTTGGAAGAGCAGTAAGGCAGCCTCTTCTAAGTGAGACTCCCTGTACCACTTTGTGTAGTCAAAAACAGGCAGATTTGCATGGGAAGTGGAAAGTTGTTTCTAGGTAGCGGAGGTCTCGAGTGGAGAGAACTGAACTAACACAGAGAGTCAGTAGGTATTCTCCCAGTCATAGCATGGATTTGAGGCCTTCCAGAGCCTACTGGCCCTGGCCTCAGGCAGTGCAGACTGCCACAGGGGAAGTACACTTAACTGTGCACATCTTTTCTTTGGCACTAGAGGTGTGGCAGGATATGGTCGCTGCTAGGGACCCTATGACACTTCCTCCATTTGTACAGCTTGACTGCAAGCTCTTCATGGCCTTGGAGAAAGACCCCTACGCTGGAAAGCAGAGGAAAGGTTCTAGAGCCTCAGGTCCACACTCTGTGCTATAAGGGGACTTACTGCAGAGATAAAAAATGACTAAGAGCAAGGGCTTCATGCCCCTGATATTAAGGAAACATCCTCCTGTTTGGGGTATGGAGAAGAGGCTAGGAGGAGACATGAGGAGATCTCAAACTCCCGTGGAATTCTGCAAAGGGTCTCAGTGATCACCCTCTGTAACTTGGAAAGAGGGAATGACAGAAGCCTAAGAGGTTTCAGAGATCCTAGAGCAATGGGAACTGCAGCTCCTGTCAACCAGGGAGAGCTCAAGGAGGTATAAATAATCAAGTTCTGTACTGCCCAGCATGAGGTGGGGGTAGAAGAAGGACCACCCATGACTGAGCTCAGCTTGACGTGGAAGGGCCAACAAGACCCCCCCAGACCTAGAGGGGTCTTGTGGACAGAGATGGAAGACAAGGCCAGAACAAGAATGGCCCAGAGGATGCTAGCATGGACGGATGACCCTCAAGGACGGAACTCTCATGCCCTCACCAAGGAGGTGGAATTAGATATAACTTCAGGGAAAACCTCTGTAGCAGAGGGGAAACAATGAATTAATTAACTGAGATTACGTTAGGGGCTCAGTGTAGAAAGAAAACTGAGTCATAGGTCACCTGAGATTGTGGACTGAGGTTTGTTTCTGCTATAGATGTTGAATTTCTTGAAGGAGAAACTGTCTTCCCCATCTCTTCTATCTTCACACCACCCAGCATATTTTCACCAACTTAATCAATTTTTGTTGAGCACCTGCTAAGTGCTAGGGACATTAGAATTAGCTCTTGCACATTCTAATTAGAATTCTAATTAGAATTAGCTTTAAGTGCACAGGAAATTCCCATTAGACTACAAGGCATTGAAGACATGGGCAAATACTTGCAATATGGTGTGATAAGCACCATAAAAATATGTGCTCAAGGAGTGATGGTGGCACAAAAGATGTGATGATTCACTCTGTGGGCGGGAGGCAAGTAAGAGAGGACTTCAGAGAAGATAGTTTCTAAGACCTTTTTAAAGATAAATAGGAATTTTCCAAATGCTCCAGCAGAGAAAAGGTTTTTCAGGGCTGAGAAACAACACTGACAAAGGCAGAGTCATGAGTAGAAATGTTTTTTTCGAAAAGAACAAATGCAAAAATTACTGGTTTACATATGATGAAAGCTTCCTATTTGAGCTTAAATTGTGGAATGGTGGTAAAAC
This sequence comes from Balaenoptera musculus, assembly GCF_009873245.2. Lineage (NCBI taxonomy): Eukaryota > Metazoa > Chordata > Mammalia > Artiodactyla > Balaenopteridae > Balaenoptera > Balaenoptera musculus. Next base: position 3,853,547 of record NC_045790.1, read on the forward strand.
CCAAAGGAAATAATGTTGGTGAAACTCACCAGAAGCTACAATTATTTAATGAAATATTTACTTTACAAAGGTCAGAAAAATATATAGCTCAGTAAGCTGAAGAAAAAAGTTACCAAACAGTCCAATAGATAGAAATATATAACCTATTATCAAAGGAAAACTCAATCAATAGAATCTGATGCAGGAGTAACAGGGATCATAGTATAAAAACACAATTATTTTAAAACAGCTATCGTAAATGTTTTACATGCTCAAGAACATGGAGGAATACACGAGCGTGCTGAGAAGAAAAACAGGTACAGCATTGATTTCCTGAGGTTGCTGTAACCAAGTACCACAAACTGGTGACTTAAAACAACTGGAAAGCATTTTCTCACAGAAGTCTGAAATCAGTTTCACTGATGCCAAAATCAAGGTGGGCTGTGCTCCCTGGGCAAGCTCTGTGGGAAGGCCTGTTGCTGCCACTCGTAGTGACTGCTGACACTTCCGGACCCGTGGACACACTGCCCCAGACTCTGTCTCAGTGGCCACACTGCCTATTCTCTCCTGAGCGTGGAGCACGTGCCCGTGCCTCTCTCTTCCCAGACACGTGTTGCCAGAGTAACCCTGATAATAAGAGTAGCCTCGCAGGGTAACACGCTCAATTACATCCGCAGAGACCCTTTTACCTTACAAGGTACCACGAAGACTGCAGGAATGAGGGTCTGGGGTCTCTAGGGGCCATTATTCTGTCGACCACAGATGATAAGCTTAAGAACCACCTGAAACTTCTAGAAATTAAACATAAAATATAGAAAGTGGAAAATACACTGGGAATAAGAGCAGACTGTATACAACTGAAGAGAACACCAGAGAAGTTGAAGGCATAACAATCAAGTAAATTCAAAATGAAACATAGAAAGAAGAAGAATGACAAAACCTCAGTGAAGCATTGGGTAATAGAGAACAGTCTATCATACTTTAGAGTCCCAGAAGTTGAGGGGCAGGTAGACAGAAGAAAAACTGTGTAAATAATGTGCACAGATTTCCAAATCTGATCAAAACTCTGGACTAAAAATGCAAGAAGCTCAATGAAATCCAAATAGATGTAACATTAAAAATAAACTGACATTATATAAAATTGGTGGAAATGAAGAAAAAATATTAAAATGCAGCACAAAAAAATATTCAAAAAAAGAAAGAGAGAGAAAGAAAGAGGCCATTCTAGAATTCTAAATCCCAGAGAAAATGCCTTTCCAAAAATGAAGATAAAATGAAAATGTGTTCAGGAAATCAGAAGCTGAAAGAATTCACACCAGCAGTACTGCACAATAAGAAAGGTTAAAGGAAGTTTTTTTTCAGCTAAAGGAAAAGGATGCCAGTTAAAAATGTCTAAATTTAAAAATTGCAGATAAATGTAAAATACATTATTTGTTAATATGTTAAATTGTTTAAAGCAAAGGAAAAACACATATTTATAATACATATGTTGAAGTGAATGTATGACAATAATATACCAAAGGGTATGAGAAATGAAGAAATGGATGTATATGGTCTTAAGGTTCTTACACTATTGATGAAATGGAGCGCTATTAGTTGAATGCAGACTAGGATGAGCTAAAGTTGTAAAGTGTCAACCCTATGCAGCCACTAAAGAAGTAAAAGAATGAGCTATAGTTAATGCACTAATAGTGGAGATACAACAAAATTATACAAATATTGAACCCAAAGTGGGCATGAAAAAAGAAACAAAAAGGAAAACTTAAAAATGGGACAAATACAAAATAAAGAGAAAGTTGGTACTTTTACACCCAAACGTATCAATAATTACATTTAACTACATTTAATTAGAAGATAGAGGGGGTCAAACTGAACTAAAAGAGCATGACCCAACTGCATACTGTACACTAGATATATAAACATAGATAAAACATACACCGGAAGTGACTTAAAAATAAGAAAGGAAAACACTGAAACACACTGTTGAAAAATTAATCAAAATTAAGTGGAGTTCTTATACTAATTAAAGGAAAATTGGACTTCACAGTAAGAAATATTACAAGAGACGAAAAGGTATTTTTATAATTAAAAGTGTACCAATTTATCAAAATGAAGAAAGAAGACACTAAATATTTGTATACCTAAAAATACAGCTTCAAAATACATGAAGCAAAAAATGATAGAACTAAAAGTAAAAATATCAATTGATGCACAGTTAAAGAATAAAAGTTGTTTTTTTTTTTTAAAAGAGGGATATAGGGGCTTCCCTGGTGGCGCAGTGGTTGAGAGTCTGCTTGCCAATGCAGGGGACGCGGGTTCGAGCCCTGGTCTGGGAAGATCCCGCGTGCCGCGGAGCAACTGGGCCCGTGAGCCACAACTACTGAGCCTGTGCGTCTGGAGCCTGTGCTCCGCAGCAGGGGGGGCCGCGACAGTGAGAGGCCCGCACACCGCAGTGAGGAGTGGCCCCCGCTCGCCGCAGCTGGAGGAAGCCCTCGCACAGAAGCGAAGACCCAACACAGCCAAAAATAATAAATAAATAAATAAATAAATAATTCTTTTTTTAAAAAAAGGGATATAAAAGACCTTGAAAAACTATCTTCACTGTGTTGTAATTAATATTTATGGAACACTACACCCCAAATCAGAAGAATACACGTTCTTTTTAAGTGTACATGAAATAGTCACCAAGATAGAACATGTTCTGTGCTATGAAATAAGTGCCACAATACTTAAAAGGTTTTCATTACATAGAATATGTTGTCTCATCACAAAGAAATTAAACTATATATCAACTATGTATCCCTATGTTATATCTATCTATCTTTGTTACATCTGTGTATTCACACACACACACACACACACACACACATATCTGGAAACCCCCTAAATATTTGAATATTAAATGACAAATTTCTAAATAACCCATGAGGAAAACAGTCATCAAAAGAGAAATTGGAAAACATTTTGAACTGAATAAAAATGAAAGTACCAAACATAAAAATGTGTGGCATGCAAGCTAAAGCAGTGTTTGGAGACAAATGGAGAGAATTAAACACATACTAAAAGGGAAGAGCATCCTAAAATCAATGATATCAGCTTTTAGCTGAAAAAAAAACTAACAAAAGAAGAGGAAAGGAAATATAAATAGCCAAAGGAAAAAATAATGAAGACACAAAAGTAATGAAACAGAAAACATGAAAAACAATAGAAAAACCAATGAAGACAAAAGCTGTTTCTTTGAAAAGAATAATAAATTTTATAAATTTCTAGCCAGACTTATCAAGATAAAATAATAGAAGAAAAAGATTAGCAATATCAGAATGAAAAAGTCACCATGGCAGAGCCTACAGACATTAGAAAGATAGTAAAGATGATTATGAACAACTTTATTCATATTTATTCAACTTTATTCACTATTCACAACTTTATTATGACAACTTAGATGAAGTGGTCAAATTTCGTGAATGACGCAAACAACCACAGTTCACACAAGAGGAAAAAGATGATGTGAAGAAGCCTGTATCTATAGACAAAACACAATTTTTAATTTAAAACCATCTTACACAGAAAACTTCATGCCCAGTTATTTTCCCCTGGTGAATTCCACCAAATATTTAAAGAAGAAAAGTTACCAATGACAAACACAATCATCCAAAAATTGAAGATGAAGGAATACATTACAACTCATCTTATCAGGCCAGTACTAGATATTAAAATCAGACAAAAACTTACAAGAAAAGTAAATTACTTCCCAGTAACTCCTATGAACATGGAAACACAAAAGCTTAATAAAATAATGGCAAACTGAATCCAGTGACTTATAAAAGAATAGTGCATCATGACTAAATGGGATTTATCTCATGAATACAAGATTAATATTTGAAAATCAATCAATGTAATCCATTATGTTATACGGTAAAGTAGAAGAATCTTTGATTTTTATCAAAAACTGCAAAAACAAATTGACAAAATTGAATATTCATTATGGCATTTACTCAGTGAACTATGTACAGAAGAAATCTTCCTCTACGTGAAAAATGACAACTATGATAAACTAATAGCTTATACTATACTTAATGATGAAAAAAATAAATATTCCTCTCCTAAGATCCAACTCAAAGACAAGGATATCTGTTCTCACTGCTTATATTTTTAAGGCTTTCAAAATAAATATAAAGCACACAATTTTTCTTGTTTGGAGATGACAACCTTCCATATAATAAACATAAGAAATCTACAAAGAAGCTATTAGAGCTAATAAGCAAGTTACGATAACTTTTGCTTTTTAAAAGATGTTGTTAAGAAAAATTAAGAACATTGAAGGGCAAGGCACAGATTGGGCTAAATATTTGTGAAATATATATCTGATAATTTGTATCCAAAAATGTATTAAACACCTACAATTCAAAAACAAGACAAACCATTCAATCAAAAATTTGTAAAAATATTTGGATTTTTTCAAGGAAAATATACCAATAATTTCATAACATATGAACAGATGCACAATATCTTAACTCATTAGATAAATGCATATTCATGCTACAATGAGATAATATTACACACCCAATATAATGCCTAAAAATAGGAAGACTCTCACTACCAACTGTTGATGAGGATACAGAGCAAGAACTCACACATTTCTCTTAGGTATTCATCACAAAGAATTGAAAGGGGTATGTCCACAAAAACACTTGCAAGTGAGTATTTGTGTCAGCTTTATTAAAACAGCATCAGAATGGAAACAAACCAAATGTCCACCTTCAACTGAATGCATGAATAACTGTACAAAACTGAATATGACCAGGCAATAAAACTAAATTTAGTTTATTCACAAGATGGATGAACTGCAAATTTACCATGAGATGGACTCCAGAGAGAGAAGGCTGGTGATGATTCCCTATGGTTCAAGAAACAGGAAAGTTATAGTGACAGAAAGCAAACCAGTGCTTTCCTAATTTGGTAGGAGATGGGAATTATCCGCAATGGTTAGGAAGGAATTTTTGAGGTTGTGAAAATGGTCTATAGCCTAATTGTGCTGGTATCACACAACTATATGTATTTGTTAAGATTCATCAAGCCGTACATTTGAAATTGATTCATTTTACTGTATGTTACACATTTGACTTTTCAAAAGATAGTGTTATGAAAATTAATAAAAGTATACCTCAATAAAGCAGAAAGAGGAGAGAGAGAGAGAGAAGGAGGAAGGGAGAAAAAGAAAAAGTAAAGAAGAACTCTGACTATGTTATCCTCAGGCGCTAAAACCCTACTGTCTTTCTCCTCTTCATAAGAATAATGAAAAATATATAATTCTACTTTTTCCTAAAATATTTAAAGCATATACTGAGCAAAATATGGCTTTGCCATTTGCTACAATGATGACATTGACTCTTGAATGTTCCCATTATTAACTGCTAATTCTAGTATTTTTATCTAAATCCACAGGCATTTGGTCATCACTGCCTCACCAGATATAGCTGACCACTGTTTTCTCTTTCAAAATTCTTACATGGCTTTTGAAACACAACACTATTCTGGTTCCCCTTCAACTGCTGTTTCTAAGGCTGACTTCTGCCATGTTTTTAAATTGAAGTATAGTTGATTTACAATGTTGTGTTATTTTCTGCTCTGTACAGTAAAGTGATTCAGTTATACACATACATACATTTTTTTATATTCTTTTCCATTATAGTTTATCATAACATACTGAATATAGTTCTTTGTGCTACACAGTAGGACGCTGAATAAAAATCATTTTACAAAAACAAAATTGAAAATTAACATGTATTGAGCAACTAAATTCTCAAAACTCTTTACTTTGTAAGGCACTATTGACTATTTGCTTTTTTCTCACTGTTACCACTCAGTAGAATAAAATGTTTTGCATTTATCTTACATTTTGACAAGATGGTATTCACTGAACTAACTTTTGATTAAAACTACTATGAATTTTCTGTTATTTTTATTGATACAATATTATGAATTGACTTTTTTCCAGTTTCTTTTCACTTTTTTTTAAACTGAAGTATAGTTGATTTACAGTGTTGTGTTAATTATTGCTCTGTACAGCAAAGTGATTCAGTTATATACACATATACATTCTTTTTTTATATTCTTTTCCATTATAGTTTATCATAAGATACTGAATATAGTTCTCTGTGCTACACAGTAGGACACTGTTGTTCATCAGAGGCAAAATATTCTCTGACATAAATCATACTAATATTCTTAGGTCAGTCTCCCAAGGCATAGAAATAAAAACAAAAATAAACAAATGGGACCTAATTGAACTTACAAGCTTTGCACAGCAAAGTAAACCATAAACAAAATGAGAAGACAACCTATGTAATGGGAGAAAATATTTGCAAACGATGTAACTGACAAGGGCTTAATTTCTAAAATATAAAAACAGCTCATACAACTCAACAACAAAAAAACAAACAACCCAATCAAAAATGGGCAGAAGACCTAAACAGACATTTCTCCAAAGAAGAAATGCAAATGGCCAATAGGAACATGAAAAGATGCTCAACACCACTAATTATTAGACAAATGCAAATCAAAACTACAGTGAGGTACCACCTCACACCAGTCAGGATGCCCATCATTAAAAATTCTACAAATAACAAATGCTGGAGAGGATGTGGAGAAAAGGGAACTCTCCTACACTGTTGGTGGGAATGTAAATTGGTGCAGCCACTATGGAGAACAGTATGCAAGTTCCTCAGAAAACTAAAAATAGAATTACCATATGATCCAGCAATCCCACTCCTGGGCATATATCCAGACAATAATCCAAAAATATACATGCACCCTTATGTTCACAGCAGCACTATTCACAATAGCCAAGACAAGGTAGCAACCTAAATGTCCATGGACAGAATTGACTATTTTTTGCTGCTTCTTAACTGTGTCATTTATTCAAGCTAAAATGTGTTATTTCTACTTTATTGCTAAACATCATTTTAGTACTAAAATTTTCTGTTTATAACTAGTAGATAAACAACAGGTGAATACTGAGTAGTGGATGTTTGGGAGATTCAGGGGGAAGACAATATGGGTAAAAATCCTCACTGTACAATTTCCTATTTAGAGAGAAATAATAGGATTGGATTTAAACAATAAACTATTCATAGGATGCTATGTAATTTAATATTTTAAGTAGTTATATGATTAAATTTCAATCATATAATGTCTCTAAAATGCATAGAAAAGTGTCTATGTCTATCCCAGGACAAGTATTCAAGATATATTTACATATTTGATTTTGGGCACTAAAAAAAATGTTAGAAATACAAAAACATCTTTAGCAAAATAGTGAAATTATCTGTATCCCCACTATCCTTTGATATTTTTTTCTCCACAGCTTAGCACACTTAATTCTAGTGATTTATTTTTTTTGGAAATTATAAAATTAACTATGGATTTAAATATATGTAGTATCAAAATTATTTGATTTTATGTACCCTATTTATTTTATGTATGAGTAACCTTCTCCATGTAATTAAATAATCTGCAAACTCCAAATCCCCAAACTTCATTTACTGTGATTATTATACTTCTCAAAAAAAGATTGAAAGTTCATAAATTTCCTAAAAATTTGAAAATATCTTTAAACTCAAATTCATTTTCTAAGTGAAAAAATATTTAACCTTTTGTATTCTATCTTAGGAGGAAAAATATTGGTGTGATCACGTACTATTGAATAGAATCTACTAAAACATAAACATTAATTATAACCGTTACAATTGTGGAAATGTTTAACTCTGACAGTCATTTTAGTCAGCAAGGAATGGAAAATTATCAAATTCAGTGGCATTTTATTTCTTGACTTCATGCCATCTTAAAAAAAATCAATTTGTAGAGAATAACTGGAAATTGTAAAATGAGAATATGCCATAATGGAAATAATTGATATGCAAGGAAATTATATAATCAACATCAGGAAAAAAATGTAATTCCAAAAAGTTCACAAAAATTACATTTAGTATTAAATGAATACATATTACTATTTAACATAATACAATAATTATGTCATGTATTTCCAAACCTGATACATGAAGGAAACAGGAACATGTCTTCCTAGCACTTGGAAGTGAAACTTCTGACTTTCTTCCTGGAAATTGTAAAATCAAAATCAGCACATAGTAGATCTGGTTATAAATTTATAAAATAACACTAAAAATTGAAAGAGTCAGTGGTTTCTAACTAGGCTGTAAATGACGATACCATATTTTAAGAAAACATGTGTCCATGGGAATAATTTGAATCAAATTGAAAGGGTGTTGATTGAACACGGTTCATCTGAGCTCCCACCAAGAGAGAGAATCTCATTGCCTTCAGACTTCAGATTCAGAATCCTGGGCAAATGTTTCCCTTTTCTAAAGATTGTATAATATTTATAGACTTTATAATATGTTGTCCCTAATTTTTGAGACATCCAATTTACATTCTTTTCAGTAGAATATAATCTCCACGAGTGCAAGATTTTTGTCTATGGTGTTAACTACTGTATTCTCAGTATCCAGACCAGTGCCTGGTCTAGACTAAGCTCTCAGACATGCGCTGTTGATGGACTGAAAGAGTTCCATGCATATGTCAACAGCTGTCGATTTTTTGTTTTACAAGGAGACACTATAATGATCTGCTTCCCTTAATATTTTAATTTGGTTGATAATTGCATTTCTCAATGCTCAGGACAGCTGAAAAAGTTGACAAAGAAATGCGCCCGGAAAAAAAATATGCCAGGCTCATGTTATATAGCTAAATAGGTACTTTTTTTAAACTTTCAAAACCAATAATTAAAATGATCCCTAAACAATTCCAAAACTACACAAAATGAAAGCTTCTGAGGTCCAGCCTTATCACAACTTAAAAAATGAAAACTACTATAATGGGTAATGTTTGTTAAGTACTAATTCGGCAAATATTTAACATATTGACAACAGCCAGTATTGATGAGGATGCGAGAATACTGTTTTCCTTAGGCTGTTGGTATGAATGTTCATGAGCACAATTTCTTGAATATCAGTTTGGTAATAAGTTTATATATATACATAAATTCCTGCCCCAGGAATTTAACATCCTAGAATTTATTCTACAAGATGTATCCATCCATGTTTATAATGAGATATATATATATATATATATTATATATATGTATATATATAATATATATATATTATATACACTAAGATGTTGATTGTAGAATATCTGTTGCACTAAAATTTGTAATAAACTCAATAATGATTTCAAGTGTATCAGATACATGTGGGAATATGTACGTGGTTACCTGGTAAGTAAATATGTTTCAGAAAAATATATGCAATATAAATTTTTGGGGGAAAATATACATGTGTGCATGCATACACGTACATGCACAAATATACATATACATAAAATATATGTATATATTTGTATATTATATACTATACATACATTTGTGTGTATCGGTGGATGTGTGAGATACACGTGCATAAGTACACTCATATATATGTATTTGTGTGTGTGTTTATTTAGGTAGGTGTTCCTTAGAAAGTGGTACCTCTGGGAAATTGAATGAGGAAAGATATGCACACAAGTTATTTTTACAAAAAAATCTGTTATAAATGAAATACCTTAAATTTTTAAAAAATGACTAGAATATGAAGTCAGTTTAAGAAAATCAGAGCAAAGAAAAGTCAACTTCAATTTAACAGCTACTGGACTATATTATGGTTGTTTGCCTGACCTTATCAGGATAGAAGGAGATTGAAAACATGTTTAAATGAACTTGTACTTTTGTGTTCATGTTTCCATTTGAATTTCCACAAACTCAGTTGTAAAAATAAGAGCTTTACTTAAAAAGTAAAGGAAACTTCTTTGCTCTCCACCTTTAATTTTTCTTATTTTAACAATTTCAAGCTTAACAGAAAAATTGACAGTAAAAATAAGTCTCTTCTGAACCACTTGGGAGTAATTTGCTGACCTGACATCTCATCTTTCCTCTTTACTTCACTATATATTTCTGACAAACAGGACACTTTCCTAAACAACTAAAATTCACTGTCAAAATCATCTAATTAACATAAATACCATCTGATCCCAGGATGAATTCATGTCTCAGTAATGCCTTTTAGTTCAAAAGGTTCCAGCTGAAGGTCATGGAGCACATTGCTGCCTTGTCTCTTAGTTTTATTGAGTGTAGATGAGTTCCTCAGGCTTCTCTTGATTTTTGTGACCTTGAGTTTTTGAAGATTACTGGGTATTTATTTTGTAATGTCTCTCAAATCACATTTGCCTGTTTCACCATAACTAGATTCAAGCTATGTATCTTAGGCAGGAATGTCAGAGGACTCTCATTCCAAATGTTGCTGTATCCTCATTGCACGTACAGGTTGGCACAATATTTCAATTTACTGATGAAATTCACCTGCTCACTTTATTAAACAGGTACTTACTGTCTGCCAGACTTCTCCACTATAAAGTTATGCCTCCCATCACAATTAACAAGCATTTTTCTGTGAGATGCATCGTAATTAAGTAATTCTCCATACTTCATTAAAATTTCAATTTACTCAACTCTTCACTTATGTCTATATGTGACCGTGATTTCCTCTTTTGTTTAATGGGCTATTTTTAATTACTATCATTATTTATTTTGATCCTCAAATTGTCCCAGTTTTGGGCAGGGAATCCTATCATTTTGTGTCCTTTGTCATATTCCCTTTTTTTCATTTAGCAATGCCTTTCTTTCTGGCAGAAGATATTCCATGTTCTTTTGTATTTTCTTTGCCCTAGTCCATAAATCACCAGTTTCTCCAAATAGCTCTGTTTTGGTTTTGTTCTGGGGGATAATGTTAAGTAGAAACCAAGTTATGGCCACTAGATGTGCTGATTTTTATTCCACACTCCAAGCCATCTCAGTGGGTATTAGAGGCTGTACATGTATGTATTCACACACACACACAGACATATGCACATCCATGTTAATATCCATATTTATTTCTACATCCATTTCTACGCATTAAAGACCATGAGTTCACAGCGCAATATCCCATTTAGATCCAAACCACAAGGTTCAGTCTAGCTTTTCCTCTTTCCGGGTTTCTCCTCCTCCATGCGGTCTCCTCGCCGCACTTCGGTTTGGCTCTACATGTGAGAATGTCCTCGTTACCCTGCCTGCGCCCCGATACCCGGGTGAGGACGCCCGCTTGCGTGCCTCTCCCGCGGTGACCTGGCCCTGGGGCCCGCGTTCAGGGCCGCTGTCTTCACGGTAACTGGGCTGTCTGTCTCCTCAGAGGACCTCCTCCTCACACTGCACACCCTCCCTGACCGAGTCGCCCTCCTGCCTGGGGGCCCTGCTGACCGTTTTGCGGCTCTGACTCTAAACCTGACTCTAAGTGCCATGCCCTCCCCCTCGCCGAGACGGGGGCACTCCTCTCCCCATCAGATTCCCGCCCTCTGAGTCCAGGCCCTTCCCTCCTGTGATTTCCCTGGCCTAACTCCACGCCTGGCCTCCGCTGTCCCCATGGAAACTAGCCCCAGCCCACCTGGGCTCTGCCCCGCACCCTGAGCCACTGTGCCCCGCGCCTTCCCTGCTTTGTCCCACCTGAGAGTTCTACACCTGAATTTCTCAGGAAAGGAAGAACGCAAAGAAGAGAAAGAGAGGGGTGAAGAGGAAGATTTGCGGTCTTGAATCCTAAACTCGTTGCTCTTGCTATAAACTGATCGAGGCTTCCCAGTTCCTCAGGAGCCCATTTATCTGTTCAATACACACTGAGTCCTTAACATTCACATAGCATTTTAGATTAGTTTTTTTTTAAGTTCATACATTTGCTCATTTAAACAAAGAGAACTATTTCCCTTAGATATAAGATTTAGAATCTCATGCCAAACTAAGAATAATACCATAATTGATGCACTGAGAGTAGGACATGCTATTTCATTGATAACTAATCACTATGAATAACATTTATTAAATTAACATCCATCCATTGTATTTCTTTCTGCTTGTATATACATGTTGTAGAAAATCGGGTGTTAATCATTAGGAGACTAATTTTGAGCCAGAAGCTATTTGAAATAAAGTGACTTCCTCCTTAATCCTTCATCAGATTACTGTCTTTGAGTTTGAAATTGACTTTCAACATCATGACAATAATGGTATATACCTGTATTATTAAATGCAAGCAAAGTTAACTTAGTTTGCCTATTAACCCTATTAAGTAGGTATTTTTATTATCATTGTTAACAGATGGAAAAACTGAAGTGTTGGTGTTAAGTGATTTTTTCTAAGCTCCCTGATCTTGTAAGTGCAGCATGGAATTAAATTTGACTTGTTATAGTTACTTACTTGAAATTCTTAATCTTAACTTTTCATGTTCTGACACCCAATCCAGTTCTCATCAGAAATTATATTTCATCACTTTTCTTTATTATATATCTCAAACATATCAAACGGTGTACATTATACAATTCCTTTTATATGGAGCTGTCCCCACTATTTTGAACTTTCACATTGCACACCCCACCTCCATAATTTCTGTCTGTCATTGAAGATCTAGGACAGGAATCACCACTTCATTTTGAGAAACAACATTGACAAATTGTCCCCCTCCAGACTTGTAACTTATATTTCCTATATATTCAAGTATAAAATATTCAAATGAAGTTGAATATCTTTAATATAATCACTACTTACTGAGGGTTTTTTTGTGAATTGTCTCTTTATATCCTTTGTAACTCTACACTATGATCCTTATCATTTTGGAGGTAAATGCCAATTCACCTTAACTTCTTCTAGGCTCTTCCAATGACAGCACTTTAGAATGATCAGACGGTTATTTACTGCACAGCAGAGTAAAAAATGAGTGAGTTTAACTTTTGGAAGGACACAATCTATAAACCTGTACAACAGAATGGTCATTCTGTAAGAATACCTGTCAGCAGTTAGAAGAAAAAGTTTGCTCCAACTGACATACTCTAGATTATGTTTATCTATGATGAGTGAATTTTGAGCATTTTGGCACAGATATTCTAAGTATTCTGTATCTGAGGAACAGAGCTCCTCTCCTTGGATGAGTAAAGACAGACAGTTAACCTGTGGGTAACTCATTTTTTTGGCGCACTGTTGAATACAAAATAGTCTATGGTTTATGACTGATTCTAATGTAAAGTTGAGCAATTAACACATAAAAATGACATCAAAGTGCATTAAATCTGTGTTCACTCCAGAACAATTAACGTGCCCTTTGCTTGGGAATATAGCCTAAAATATAGGAAGAGCACCAGCTTGCAGTCAGTAAAGAATATGCCAAAATAACAATGGACTAAATTGATAATCTATGTGGATGGCCAGACCACTTCAATTATTTTCTCAAGGGATTCTAAAGTCCTTGTGATCAAAAGAGGAAAATCCCTTTTTTATCACATATATTGGAAAGGAATTTTTTTAAACAACCTAGATTAGAAATTGCTTTAATAAGTACTGTAGTAACAGCAAGGAATCTCTTTCCATGAAATTTTTCAAATCTTTGTAGAAAACCTGACAATATTATTGATAGTAATTTAACACACAGTAATTTGTATTCTACGTGCCTAGGCTACCCATAAATAGAAGTTAGTATAAATATTTGACATTTCACTTTCTATATGTCACTGGGTTTTCGATTTGAATACCACCTTTACTTCTGCTTCTCAACTATAATCTTTTTGAATTTACATTTTCCCTTCTGAAGGTATAAATGCTGTTCACTGATGCTTTGTTTCAAAATGGCAATGATATATTAATGAAAATGGAACTCTGTATGTATGATTGGATACCATGTAGGCACTTTATTTACACTGCTTACCTGGAAACAAGATTTTTAAATGTTTGCCATTAATTTTAGGGTTATGATAATCATCTTTTTATATTCTATCACAAGCAAGATTTAGCCACAATGGGCTAGAAGTAGACCTTTACGGCCTGTTCCTATGTTTATGTTTAAGAAAAACTTCTACAATATTTGCTTAAATGTTTTTAAGGATAATCCATATTTATATTACTTAAAATGTTCATTACATTCACTACACTTTTATTTTTGTTAGCTTTTTTTATTTTTTAAAGAATTCACTTTTTAGAGCAGTTTTAGGTTCACAGCAAAATTCAGGGGAAGGTACAGAAATTTCCCATCTACCCTCTGCCCCACACATGCATAACTTCCCCCGTTATCAACACCCCTCACCAGAGTGATACATTCTTACAGCCGGCGAACCTATATGGACACCTCATAATCACCCAGAGTCCATAGTTTGCTCTTGGTGTTATATATTCTATCGGTTAGGACAATGTATAATGACATGTATCCATCATTATAGTCTCATACAGAGTATTTTCACTGCTCAAAAAATCCTGTGCTCCCCCTATTCATCCATCACCCCTCCAAGCCTTGGCAACCTCTGATCCTGTCACCATAGTTATAGTTTTGGCTCTTCCAGAATATCATATAGTTGGAATCATATAGTATGTAGCCTTTCAGATTGGCTTCCTTTACTTAGTAATATGCATTTAAGGTTCCTCCATTTCTTTTCAAGGCTTGATAGCTTATTTCTTTTTATTGCTGAATAATATTCCATTGTCTGGATGTATCATAAACTTTTAAAAATTTCATACTTTGAAATAATTTTTATTATTTATAGGAGAAATGGAAAAAATAATGCAAAATATTCCCACTGAAACCTCACCCAGTCTCTTAATGTTAATATCTCATCTTCTTAGTTTTGATAAATGTAACCTTGGTACAGTTATGAAAACTAAGCAAATAATGTTAGGACAATGCACTTAACTAAACCACATATAATATTTGATGCCAATTGTTTTCTCACTAATGTCTGTCTTCGAGTCAGAATCCCACCTATGACATCACACTGCATTTAGTCAATCCTCTCCTTATTCTCCTCCAATCTATGACATTTCCTGCTGTTTCCTTACCTTTCATGGCCTTGACATATTTGAAGGTATTCTGTAGAATGTCCCACAGTTTCAGTTTATCTGATGTTTTCTCATGAATAGAGCCGGGTTATGAAATTGAAGACAGAATACCCTAAAATCATTATTTTTCCCTTTCCATGCTCTATTTTCTAAGGTGTGAGTCATTAAGTTCAGCCTACATTCAAGGAAAAGGGAGTTAAGTTTCAAATCCTGGAAGAAATATCAAAGAATTTGTGGACATATGTTAAATACACCACAGTAATTAATACATATTTTGGGGAAGATCATTTGAGGCTATGCAACTATTCTATTTCTTCTTATTTTTTAAAATTTTATTTATTTACTTATTTAGTTTTCGCTGCGTTGAGTCTTCATTGCTGTGCACTGGCTTTCTCTAGTTGTGGCGAGCGGGGGCTACTCTTCGTTGTGGTGCGTGGGCTTCTCATTGCAGTGGCTTCTCTTGTTGCAGAGCATGGGCTCTAGGTGCACGGGCTCAGCAGTTGTGGCTCATGGGCTCTAGAGCACAGGCTCAGTAGTTGTGGCGCATGGGCTTAGTTGCTCCGTGGCATGTGGTATCTTCCTGGACCAGGGCTCGAACCCGTGTCCCTTGCATTGGCAGGCGGATTCTTAACCACTGCACCACCAGGGAAGTCCCTCTGTTTCTTCTTAAAGTCGGTTAATTTTAGCAACCATCAGTGGATTTTGCCTACTGCAATTATTACTCTAGTGCTCAAATGGTGATTATTTTCCTCATTACTTTTACATTTATTAATTGGAATTCTTTGATAAGGTAGATTTATCTCTTCTTCTCTATTTATTCTATCACTTTACTATCAGGATGGCCTTACCTGGTTTTTAAAATCATTCTTTCGGTTATAATTCAGTATAATCATATTTGTTTTGTTGCTCATATTTTTCTTGCTTTGGTTATTGGGAGATTTTCCAGGGACACCCCTCTCCCTTTTATTTTTAGCAATTCCTTATTTTTGCAACTACTAGATGTTCCAGACCTACTTTGTATTTTTGCTGCCTAGAATCAGCCACTTCTTCAAAGAACCATGGTTTCTTTTACTGGGGAATGGTATGTACCACTCGTTGCAACTGTACAGTTCTCAGAGGACAGAGATAGGAAACTCATATATCTATATTGCTAACGATGTGGATATTTGTACTAACTAACCCACACATGTATCTATATTTATTTCTACATCTCTTAAAATAAAAAGGAGTTAATAGTGGTATCTCTCATTCGGCACAAGTTTTGATCAACATTTCCTCTCTTGCTTACTTGTAACTTTTTTCTCTGGCAGTGAGAAATCTGGTTTCTATTATTGACAAAGCATCGCTTTAACCCTAGTATGTGTTTGAAGGATTTTCAGAATTGGTGACCATACCAATGAGAAACAAATTTACCAACTACATTAGTGTTTTTATACTTTTTTTTTCCTTTGCTTTGAGCTTTACAATATTCAATCGAAACACTGCTTTCCAAAGTTACTTAGTTCTGCTCCTTTTCCTTGCTGTCTTTAAATGAGGTATATTATAGTAATTGTACCGCAGTTAAATTAGTCAGGGACTGAATTTCACTCCGGTTTTCCTAATACCCTGCTTTATGTTTTTGTTGTTATTATTGTTGCTGTTTGTTTCTAAAGGGGGCCCCGTGCCCAGGGGGTGGCCGCGGAGTGCAGAGCTGGGGAGGCGGGAGGGAGCTGGTTGGGCAGAGGGTCGTCCAGGGGGCCCGTGACACGGGGGGGGCCTGCTGGGCAGGACGGAGGTCCCTCCCCGCTGCTGACCAGGGACGTCGAGGGGCGCTGAGGCTGGGGTGGCCCTGCGTCCTCCAGAGGCCGCGCCCTCGCCAGCCTTCTGAGGACCTGCCCGCCACACACAGGGGAGCAGGCTGGCCCCCTGTCCCTCCCGGGGCCGATGGAAGGGTCACTCTTCTCTTCCCCTCCCTCTGTCCCAGTCCCGTGGGCACGACTGGCTCAGGCAGGGCCTGCGGCGGCGGGGACACTCAGGGCTTGGGGTTGACGCATGTCGCCGGGCCACCAGCGAGACTCCGGGCCGGAATGGGAGGCTGAGGCCTAGGGTCCCGAGTCCTCCTAAGTGGGGTCCGGAGGTGGGAAGGACGGAGACAGACGACAGACGGGGCCAAGGGGCGGGGTTGGGGGGGGGGGGTCCCAGACGCACTCACCTGTACGCGCCCGGCTCCCGGAAGGCCCTGTCCCGCCCTCCGCTCGCCGGCCTCGGGGCCTCGCCCCCGCGGGAGGGGTCACGCCGGGCACACGTCTCCTCCGCACGTTTTGCGCGCGCGGCGCACGGGCTCCCGGACGTGCGGGGAGCGGCGCGCCGAGTCCAGTCAACGCCGCGAGCGCCGCTACAGCTCCGACTCCGAGCTGAAGGGCAGGCGGCGCTGTCACCTTCTTGGGACTGTGCGCGCTCGTCAGGCTGCGCTGCCGCGGCCTGGGGCGCTGGAAAAAAGCCGCCCGCCCGCCCGCCTCGGCCTCGCGCTCCTTCAGGGCTGGGCCGCGGCGCAGGATGCCGGGCCCCCGCCCCCTCGGTTCAACACCAGGAGGACGGCAGCCAAACCGCCAGGGTGCCGGAGGTGGCCCCGCGGGGGCCATGGGGTCGTCTAGGCCCCCGTTTGGTGGCCTCGCCCCCTCAACTTCTCGGTGGGTCGGAGGGCTGGTCCTGCCCACTGCCCGGAACCACGTAGGTCACCTGCACCTCGGAGGTACCTTTCCGCACCGGGACCTTCTGGTCAGGGACACTGTCCCAGTCGGTGGAGGCGGGCTTCTCAGGGGCCCAGACACAGTGTCTGCAGGAGGTGGTTCTGCATCACGTCCAGGATGACCCCAAGTTCATCGAAGTAGCACCCGAGGGCCTCAGGGCTTCTTGAAGGTAAGGGTTGACACAGGTGATGTCCAGGTTCCAGATGGGCCATAGATCCTGTTGGCAAACCTCAGCACACAAGGTTCTGGCCCATCTCCCTGTCCAGGTGGTGGCCCATGTGGTCCGTCTGGTCCTGGCGGACCCGGGAAGAGATGAGCTTGGACAGCTGGCCTGAGCCCCGCAGGGCCCTCCCGTGGCCACTCCGAGATGACGCGGTCCCAGCCTGTCTGGCTCTGACAGGACTCAGGCATGTTCTTGGTGACAGCCTCACAGAGGGTGGGGACAAGGCCGGTAGAAGAAGCGGGTGGCCTATGGCCCCTGGTGCGGGGCGTTCACGTGGCTGTGAGACCCCACGTGGTCTTGTTCAGGTGTTCTGGGCAAAGAACTCCCGTTCGAGCTTCTCCTCCGCGTGGCTCTGAACAAGGGCTGCCTCTCAGGTGGATTCCTTATGCATTAGACTTAATGAACATCACATGGCCCTGGCGGTAGATTTTTTTTTTTTTTTTTTTTTTTTTTTTTGAATTTCTTATTATTTTCCGTGTGACGTCAGTTCCCTGATAGTTTAAATCAAAGTTGTTAATTTGCAGATCTCTAGCTTTTTCCTTCTTGTAAAGTTAGAAGCAATGCTTATTCCTACTTTTACCATAGTAGCTGAAACTGGAATTCTTATTTATTTTTTATAAGGTTTAAACGATTCTCAGGTGACAAGTATTGTGAAATCAGACTAGTGAAATTCTCATATTTATACAAACAATTATGGCTGTTGGCATTCGTAATGGTTATATGGTTATATTTTTATAATTTTCAGTTACTATTGGAGAATGTATGCCATTTTTACTCTCTTAATACCATGAATAACTTGAGCTCAAAATCGTTTCTGATACTTCTGGTGCATCAGACTTAGTGTTAGATTGTGTTTGACCTATGAGAGAAAACTTGGCCTTAAATGTTTTATGGCATCAGTTGAAAATTAAGAGCAGAAATTTGAGAGGAGATAGAGAAGTTACAGAAGTAGATGGCATAGCAGGCAAGCGATGACTGAAATTGTGAAAATGGAGGTGCGTATGGAAGGGATAAATTTTAAATCTAGCTTGGACGGGTTAAAGTGTTTGCACTGGGGAGACCTGAACATTCTTAGGAGAAGGAAATAAAAATGTTAAAGAATGCAGGAGAGTGGTTAAGTGTTAGGCGTCATGTAATTTCCATGGAATTACCTTCTTACAGGGAGGAAGAATTGTTGGGGGATACTGAATATGCACATTAAATGACGGTTTAATTTAACAAGAAGTTGTGGAAACTTTAGGTAATTTGGGGGGGTGGATTTCATAGACGGCTTTGGACACAAGCTTCTGAGTAAAATTAGGCAAGTTTTAGATATGTTATGAACTTTATCTAGTATTAATTTCTTTTTATTCCAAATTTTAGTGAATCCCAGGTTGAGTGATGGTTTGTCATATTATTCTAAAGTACATTTGATAGCTTTCTAATTTTGGTTCAGCAACCATTTGCCTCATTTTACACTCATGAACTGGTATGTTACACAAAGCCAGGAAGCTGTTTTATCTGTATAGAAAGCATGTAAGCTCTAATCTAAAATATATTGGGAAAAGTATGTGACCAATATTTAATAGTCATTTAAAATGAAGGAGTTAAAGTAACATCTTATACATTGAATGTGACTAGAAGTTACATTGTCTAGTCTCCTTTTTAATTTGTTTATTTAAAAAACATTAGATATGATAAATACTAGGCACAAAATTCTGTCTTACAAATTCGAGAAAATTATATTCCAATTATCATTTTCAGAAAACATCTATGTAAACCAAGAAGATGCCCTTTCTCTCTAATAGCCCAGAAGATACCCTTTCTCTGCAATAAACCAAAAGTCCATTCCACTCTCTTAATAAGTCTTAAAAGACAAAGATACTGATTTTGTGTGTGTGTGTGTGTGTGTGTATATATATATATATATACATATGTCTATCTGTATCTGTCTATGTCTATCTATCTATATCTATATATCTATGTAAGAGAACAAATATCAGCAATCATTTTTTACAGAGAGTGGAGTATTAATCTGAGAGCCTATCCTGAAGTCACAGAGTTCGTTTTCTTTGAGGTTTTTATACTCATTACTGCTAATTGTTAGGAAAAATTATTCTCTCCATCTTCACTTAAATGTCTATTACTCTTAAGCCTAAGGATCAACTACCACAGAAACATATCTGAAAATCTGCTCTAGCAAACCAAGCCATGGTGACTGGCTTTGCCATTGTTCACTCACATTTTAGAGATATCTGATGGCAGGAGACAGCGTGGTGAAGGGGAGGCAAGGGTTCCGTGGCAGTCAGTGTAAGGAAGATAGTGTAGGAGCTTTAGGAATGTGACATTGGTCACATCCTGCATCTGAGGTGTGCGTGCAGCTGTGCTCTATTGTGGGGAGTGGGTTTGTTTGCTGGGGTTACTGTAACAAACGTTACAGACCAGGTGACTAAACAGAAATTTGTTTCTCACCATTCTGGCGGCTGGAAGTCCTAGATGGAGGTGTGGGCAGGGTTGGTTTCTCCTGAGGCTGCTCTCCTTTTGTGGACGGCTGTGTTCTCTCTGCTTCTTCATGCGGTCATCCTTCTGTGTCTCTGTGTCCGAATCTCCTTTTCTTACAATGACACCAGTCATATCAGATTGAGAGTCCACCCTAGTTACCTCATTAGAAGTTGATTACCTCTTTAAAGAATGTATCTTTATATACAATCACATTCTGAAGTACTAAGGATTAAGACTTCAACATATGAAATTTGGGGAGACAATTCAGCCCATAACAGGGATATATAGGGGTATCCAGAAAGTATATATAGATCTGTTAGTGTTTTAGAGTGATTATCACAAAGCGACTGCCATTTATTTGTAGGACCTATGGGAATGGTATAAAAATTTAGTTTCCGTAGATAAACTTGTGCTGTAAAATACATTTATTTACTTATACAGAGTATTTCTACATTGTATACCAGATAATTTTGCTCAGAAAAATAGGTCTGAAAAAGAAAATTAATCTGTACAGCTGGGGAGAAAACGTTTTTTATGGGTGAGAATGCTTGCAGTTTTCACATGTTGCAAGTTGTTTCATATCCTGTGCACTTAAATACAATGTGAAGTCTGGCACTTCTAAAGTTTTCTCACTTAGCAGTTGGTAAAAACAACCTTGCTTAATAGTAGGCTTAGAAATCATACATGTAGTGAAAAGAACAAGAGTTTGACTATTTTATTTAGTAGTTGTGTAACTGGAGATCATAAATTAACTTCTCAGAGCCACGGTTTAACTATCCCTAAATTCGGAATAATTACATCACCCTTGTAAGCATCTAGGTTGTGATTTTGGACAGGATAATTCTTGTTCTGGGGGCTGTCCTTTGCATGGTGTGACGTTTAGCAGCCCCTCTGTCCTCTACCATCTCTATGCAAACAGCACTACCCTCTCACCCCCGTTTGTGACCATCAGAGCTGTCTGCAGGTAGTGCCAAATATCCCCCTGGGAGGTAAAGTCAGCCCTCAGTGAGAGCCACTGACGAGCCTGTGTGGCGGAAACAAACGTCTCCGTTTGACGAAAAAGGCAGTGGTTGCACATGAAGTCATACACCTGAGATAGTTTAAGATCAGCTCCACTGAAGCTTTAAAAAAGTTAAAATTGTTCTTTCTTAAACCTCTGTAACTGACATAAAAGCCTAAACTTTTCAAGAAAATTATTAGAGTGTGTCATTTAGAAAGCATTCGAGGTTTTGACCAGAAGTCTTTAGAGGACTCTAGATAAACTCTTGGGTTTCCAGTGAGGAGCAGATCTGTCACCTCCTTCCACTGTTCTCCTCATCCTCAGAGATGCCTCCAATTCAGTCATTCAAAGAAAAGTACAGGATAGTTGTGTAACTGTATAGGTCGTTGAGGCACCTAAGAGAGAAAAGCCACAGTCACGCTATTTGTTAGAGGGATAAGAACCTTAGCATAGGAAAGGAGAGGTTTGCACGGCCTTTGCAGGTACTGATGGAACAGACACCAGTGGTCTCGGTCAGAAGCATGGAAGCAGGTGTGCTCTAGAGCCATCTGGAGAGCCCCAGAGCTCCGGCATCTGCTCTCACATCAGTGTGCACCTGCTTCCATGACAGCGGCTTGTCTCCTGAAGTCACTGCCTTCCAGATCTCACGTGGCTACCTCTCAGTATCAGACTCTGACCAGAGACCTTCTGGGGAAAAGCACACTGGTGACCGGATTCCCAGCTTCTCTTATGAAATATGGAGCGCATGGAAGGCGGTAAGATGGAAGATGATTCAATAACAGGCAAAGAACCCCATCCAGTTCTTGGAAACAACCTAAATGTCCATCAACAGAGGAATGGATAAAGAAGGTGTGGTACATATATACAATAGACTGTTACTCAGCCATAAAAAGGAATGAAACTGGGTCATTTGTAGAGACATGGATAGACCTAGAGACTGTCATACAGAGTGAATTAAGTCAGAAAGAGAAAAACGAGTATCGTATATTAACGCATACATGTGGAATCTGAACAAATTGGTATAGACGATCTTATTTACAAAGCAGAAATAGAGACACAGATGTAGACAACAAACGTATGGATACCTAGGGGGAAAGTGGGGGTGGGATGAATTGGGAGATTGGGACTGACATATACACACTACCATGTATAAAATAGGTAACTAATGAGAACCTGCTGTATAGCACAGGGAACTCTACCCAGTGCTCTGTGGTGACCTAAATGGGAAGGAAATCCAAAAAAGAGGGGATAGATGTGTATGTATAACTGATTCACTTTGCTGTACGGCAGAAACTAACACATATTGTAAAGCAACTAGACTCCAATAACATTTTTTAAAAAGTCAGATCCCAAACTTGCCACTTTTCCCATTGAATTCAGTATTTAAGAGGGTGTGCCAACCTTCTGCCTTCAACATGTAGCTCACCCTTGTGCCGACGAAGACCTACTTGGTCTCAAAGTGTTGTCACCCAGCTGGCACCATGACTGGACTTCAGTGGGCTCTTCCATGCTTATGCCCCTCATCTGGGTTAAGGGGACATTAATAAGATTAGGAATTAGTGAGCATGAGTCCATTGTCATATTCCTTCATTATGAAATGAGTTCCTTGGTCAGAAATGATGCTGTTTAGAAAACAACATTGATAAACAAAGCATTCTTTAGATACAGGATGGGCAGGAAGGAAGATGCCTATCTACAGAAGGTGTTTATTCCAGTGAGGATCAACTGCTGCCTATTCTGTTATGAAGAGCTTAAATTTGATAAACTTGTCACCAGTGACTGCTCTTTGCTTATGTTGCCCTATTAGGGCGCATCTTATGCACAAGATTACGGAGAGTCTTCTCTGCAGTGTTGTTGTTTTGGGTGTTCATAGGGACACAAATACTTTGGTACATGTTCTTAAACGTCTATCAACATCTCTTCCTCAGACCTACTTGTTACCAGATTTTCTTGTTTTTTTTTTTCCCCCGTTTACTTTTATTGCGATATAATTGACATACAACACTCTGTAAGTTTAAGGTGTACTTATGTCAGTGACCACATTTTCAGTTGTCACTTATTTGTCTCTCACTTTGATGGTTAATTTTATGTGTTAGGTTGGCTGGGCCACAGCACCCAGTGTCTGGGAGGGAGTTCTTTTGATGAGATAAAATCAGTGGACTTTGAGTAAAGTGGATTATCC
Source organism: Balaenoptera musculus (assembly GCF_009873245.2). Classification (NCBI taxonomy): domain Eukaryota; kingdom Metazoa; phylum Chordata; class Mammalia; order Artiodactyla; family Balaenopteridae; genus Balaenoptera; species Balaenoptera musculus. The sequence continues at coordinate 3,877,094 of NC_045790.1, forward strand.
TCCATAATGTGGGTGGGTCTCACTCAATCAGTTGAAGGCCTTAATAGAACAAAGACTCCTCGCAAATAAGAAGGAATTCTGACAGCAGACAGCCTTTCCAATTGAACTGCAAAATTGATTCTTCCTGTACATCCACCCTGCAGATTTTGGACGTGTCTGCTCCATAATTGCATGAACCAATTCCTTAAAATCAATTAATATCTCCCCTCTCTCTCTCTCTCTCTCTCTCTCTCTCTCTCGCTCTCTCTCGCTCTCGCTCTCGCTCTCGCTCTCGCTCTCGCTCTCGCTCTCTCTTTCTCACCCTCTCTCTCTCGCTCTCCTGTTTCTCTGGGGAACCCTGACTAATACAATTACTATCAAGACAGTGAATCAGTGTAGATTGGGACCTCTAGCCATTTCACCTTAAAGGCAAAACTTACCATCCAGGTGTGATTCTCAAAGTGCTGCACACAGAGAGGATTTCCTTCTTCTGTGTCCTTCAGGGACATGCTGATGGGCCTGTGATGTTACAACTGTTCCCTTCCTTCTGGTGCCATACAAGACAGAACTATATTTGAGTAAGTTCTTGGTTGAATATGTTGCACATATTCTCTCCTTTTCATTCTCTTAGTGATATCTATTAATGAACAAAAATTCTTAAATTTAAAGTAGTCAAATTTATTATTTTTTCATTTATGTTTCATATATATATTTCATATATATTTTTTCAGTGCTTTTTTCTATTTAATCTTTACCTATCTTGGATTCATGAATATTTTTTTCTATATTTTATTAAAAATGTTTTGAAGTCCTGGTAATGGAAATGTGGGAAAGTCAAGCAAATTCCTCAAAACAAGTATGCAACTGGACAAAATTATTTTTTAAAATTTCAGTGCACTAGAAATCAACCAAAGGCAATGAGAAGTTGAGCAGTGCATATACATGAAAACTGCTAGTGGAAAGTTTGTGGCTCTCTTGCTTGAATGCAGTTCCATCTTGCTACCTCACCCTCACTCCCAGCTCAGGCTACAGACACCTGCCCTCTTTCTGGCTGGAAAGGATAGAGTCACTTCAGTGTGGCTCATAGAGCAGCTAAAAAGTTATTTGGGGAGTGAGAGGGCCATAGATAGACTGAGTTTACAAACCTTCTATGCATCCCTGCTGACTACTAAACAGTGCCTGTTGGACATCCCAGATAACCTAGAGAAAATTTGAAACCTGGAGAAATTTGTAAACTTGCTGAACCATTCAATGTGACCCTCAATCCACAATCTACTGAGAAGGCAAAGGGTAGAAGCCTCATTGGCATAAAACCTTAGCATAACAACCGCTCAAATCACTGCCTGCTAAACTGTGAAGACACAGCCGAAGCAGCTAGGGGTGCTGGGCTTAAACAAATCAATATGAAACAGAGTAGAGATATCAGGGGTTGTACATTGTGGAGTAAGATATTTCACATTTGAAATTCAGGCAAGGTTATTGCTTACTAAAACCAACAGCATTTAGAAGAACAAAACAAAATCCAGAGATGCTACAAAACAAAGGTATACATGTGGACCATTTTGATTCAGTGATTTTTACTAGAAATCTTAGTGCAATGAGGCAAAAAAAGGGAAAAGGACTTGATTTTAGCAAGGTAGTATATTTCTAAAAGATACAGTTTGATATACAGAGAGTCAATTGTATTTCTCTCTATCATATACTAAAAATCCAAAAAGAATATTTTAATTGTTCATTTACAATAGTGTGTAAATATTTAGAAATAAATTTGACACAAGAAACACAAGATCTGCACACTGAAAACTGCAATTCATTGCTGAGAGACATTGTACAAAATAAAACAATATCAGAAACTTATAAGATTTCTTGCCTACAGAAAGTTGATGGGAGTGGGGTAGAAATCATGGGGAAATACGAATGAGGTAATTGGTATGAGAGGGGAGACACTACTTGGAGTTTAGCTTTTTTCATTTCTCTGACTGTTAGAACCATGGCATTGTGTCATATATCCTAAGGAAATAGTTAATGAAAATCAAACAGTTATGGAGGAAGCCCCAAGTGGAATGTAGTCAGTAGCACGTAAATCTATCTTCTAGATGAATAATGTAACTACACTCAAGAGGTTGGAGAAGGAAAGAACTAAAGTGATGTTGGGAAACAGTGTTTTGACTATATATTGTAAAGTCAAGGAGAAATGAACCATAAACAAATACATACTGTAGTGACTTCTGAATCCAATTTATGTGCACACTAGTGTTAAACTAATAAGAAACATGTATAGTGGATAATGGCAGCCAGTTTTCTCACTGCCAGGGAACAAGTGGAAAGAGGGAAGATTAGAACAAACCCTAGTGTTGGATTGGGATTGGAGGTATTGCTATGAATGTAAGGGTTTTTGTTAGTTTCTAATAAAAAAAAGTATCACACAGATACAGAGATAAAATATGTATACACGTGTGTGTTAGTACATACACTGATTTCCTAGCTTTATCTGCTGAGACTAAAGGCAATAGCACCCAGAAGCAACAGGTAAATCTAGGACCCAGGTTGGATTTCTAAACACCATTATCCAATTAGACATGCCAGAGCTCCTTAAGGAAATTCTTAAATGCAGTGATGGGGCAGAGAAAGTCAGAGGTGAAACTGGAATAGCTTAGGGTGCCAGCAGGCAAAGAAGTGCTTAGAAATGATGGTGACAGGTTAAAGGGACACGCAGGAGGCACCTGAAAGAGTTCTCAATGACCAAAGCCAGAATAATGTGAACAAAACATGAATAATGATAATATTCACCTATTACCTATAAAATAGGATAAATATCAGTTAGTTCATGTTTACATAAGTGAACTAATAAATAACTAAATGGGGAAGAAAGAACAACTCTTCCCTACAGTAGAATTCTAATAATTGAAGGTAGAAGTAATGAGGGTACTAGAAAATCACCATGAGGCAAACAGTTCTGTAATACATGTCATAGACAAGGTTGATTGATGGCTGCTAAGATTACCTGGAAAAAGTGTGATGAAAAATAAAATAATTGCATAGTCTCCAGGTATCTCCCCACAAGGGACTTGTTAAAGGCAAACCTTATGTAACTTTACAGTGGAGGATCTCAGGCAGAGAGCAGTTACACCAACTGATCAAGAGAGGGCACAGCTCCATTTCCATGGCATTGCTGCCAGGATGTCTAAGGGCAATCCAATGGTGAGAAAAACTGCAGGCCACCCTAGACTGAATATCCAGGTATTTCAGCACTGTCGGAAAAAATTATCTTTTTCCTATTAAATTGCCTTGATTTTGTTGAAAATCGACCACGCATATGCGTGCATCTGTTTCTGGACCCTGCTCTATTATTTCGGTGTAAATGTCTACCCATTATGTCATTAGCATGCTGTCTAGATTATTGTAGCTTTAAAGTAAGTCTTGAAATCATTTTAACAATATTGATTCTTCTAATCCAAGAACATGGTATATCTTTACATCTGATTGTGTCATCTTCAGTTTCTTTCATCAGAGTCATAGTTTTCGGAGTACAGGTCTTTTGCCCCCTTAGGTAGGTTTATTCCTAGGTATTTTATTCTTTTTGATGTGATGGTAAATGGGATTGTTTCCTTAATTTCTTGTTCTGATATTTCATTGTTAATGTATAGAAGTGCAACAGATTTCCAGGTATTAATTTTGTATCCTGCAACTTTACTGAATTCATTGATGAGCTCTAGTAGTTTTCTGGTACTGTCTTTAGGATTTTCTATTTATAGCATCATGTCATTTGCAAACAGTGACCGTTTTACTTTTTCTTTTCCAATTAGGATTCCTTTTATTTCTTTCTCTTCTCTAAGTGCCATGGCTAGGACTTCCAAAACTATGTTGAATTATAATGGTGAGAGTGGACATCCTTGTCTTGTTCCTGATCTTATTGGAAATGCTTTCAGTTTTTCACTGTTGTGTATGATGTTAGCTGTGGGTTTGTCATGTACGGCCTTTATTATGTTGAGGTATGTTCCCTCTATGGCCACTTGCTGGAGAGTTTTTTATCATAAATGGATGTTGAATGTTTTCAGTTGGTTAAAGTACTCTATTTGTTCTTTATTTTCTAAATTGTATTAGCCAATCTCAGTCCTTTGGATTTCCATGTAAATGGTAGAATCAGCTGGTCAGTGTCTGTGGAACATTCAGTTGGAAATATGATAGGAATTGGCATGGAAACTACAGAGACATCTGAAGAGTACATACCTTTAAAATACTGTCTTTCAATATGTGAAAGACATCTCTCTCTTTTTCTTTTTTTAGGTCTTGAATTCCCCTTCCCAGTGGTTTGCTCTTCTCAATATACAGGTCTTGAAAATACTGTATTAAGTTATCACTAAGATTTTCATGGTTTTGAGGTGGCTGTTTGTCACTTTGAACTCATGGAGCATCTTCAGAACTAAAATTCCTAGCCTGCTCTGCTAGCAGAGTTCTTCTTGTTCCTGTCAAAAAGGATGGTGTTTATTAGAAAGATATGCTATTACAGTGTATATCTCTTTGTGCAGCGGTGACTAAAAAGAGGGCTGAAGCAACAAGGCATCTGTCTCCTTCAGCGTCCCCATCCTGAGAGAGAAGAGGCTGCCACTTTTCTGTTTGAATGACCAAGCAGGCGGCCTTTGTTGTATGACTTAAAAACTGTACAGCCATGAGGGAGATCCCAATATATTTCTCAGTTTCCAACTCAGCCCCACTGTGTTTATATTTATAATTGCTGGAAACTCCTTCCAAATTCTGAAAGGATATCTTATTAGAATTTTAGCTTTTCATTATGTTGTGAGTTTTGTTTTTTAATATTTTCTTCATGTGTTTTACTGAGAAGGTGGTAGAGAGAGTTTTGGTTTCTGGTTTAGAAATGTGTGTGGTAAAGGGGAAAGGTGCGGGGAGGGATAGATTGGGAGCTTGGGATTTACTTATACACGCTACTATATTTAAAATAGATAACCAACAAGGACCAACTGTATACCACAGGGAACTCTGCTCAATATTCTGTAATAACCTAAATGGGAAAATAATTTGAAAGAGAATAGATACATGTACGTGTATAACTAAATCACTTTGCTGTACACCTGAAACTAACACAACATTGTAAATCAATTATAGTCCAATATAAAATAAAAATTAAAAAAAAAAGAAATGTGTGTGGTGCCCAGGACAAGGTGAGCTACCAAACCTTGACTGCAAGCTGAAGGGTGAATAGAAGTTAAAGGTAAGAGGGGGAAGGAATAAAGCAGGATGAGGGAAAAACGTGCACAAAGTCAAAGGACATTTTAACTAAAAATTTCTGACTTCTAATTAGTGTCTTTTGCTGCATTTCATGTATCTGTGTGTGTCTCTTAAAATCACTTTTATGAGAAAAATGTAAATATGGAAATAAAATGTAATTATATAAATTTTAGCCATTAAAGAAAGCAATAACAGTTGTATTTTATTTGAATTTTGGCACATACTTTTTCATATAAAATTGCTGAATTATGGTTTATTAGTCATTTAATATTTTATATAAAATATAAGGTAATTGAAAAATAAGCTGTAAAATAGAACCAAATAATAATATTGCTGATGTATGATATTTCAGTTTTTTATGGATTAAACATGTTTTTATAATACTCATCTGGGACCCTGAGCTCTGTAATCTGTTTTTAGGGAGAATGTATTAGGTTTTTTTTTTTTAACCTACCAACAGAGCATGCAAGAAACACATTTCCCCATGATGGACCCACTAGTGTTAAGAAAATAGTACCGACTGAAAAAAACACACAACCTAACAGTTGAGAATTACGGTTTATCTGACAGACAAAACTGAGGACTTAAGCCTGGGATGCAGCATCTCAGACAGCTCTGAGGGGCTGCTCCCAGGAGGTAAGCGAGGAGCCAGGATCTATAGGGGTTTTGCAAAAAAGACCAGGTAGTTGGAACATCAAAAGATGACTGTTAATTAAAGAAAGCCAGCTATCTGAAGTTAAGGAATTTAGCAGTTTTCTATGTATGGGAAGATGCAAGAGTCTGGGCTGACTGAAATCATTCCTTTGATGTGCACCTCAGCTCTCTGGGGCCTGTGTCCTGTGCTTTCCCATCCTGAGTCCCCTCGAGGTGCACCATGGCGGGGGCTGCAGTGGCTGAGGCCTTGATGGCGGGCATCCTGTTTCCATCCTGAGTCCCCTCAGGGCTCACCGCTTGGGGCAGCTGCAGTGGCTTGATCGCTGCAACAGCCTTTGTTTACTGATATGGCAGGTGACCTTTTTCATTCACAATAAGTATGTCTTTGCTGTTGTCTTGTTGGTCCTGAGATGAGGAGAGAATCTGGTCTCAGTAGTTCTTAACCTGATGTGATACATTCAGGTATTCATTATGCATTTCTCAGAGGCCTCTACGTGGTTGTATAAGAATTTACTATTTTGTCTTTAAAACAAACAAAAAGCAAACCAAAGAGTACAGTGGGGTGCATCTTGATCACGAACACCTCTGAAAGGTTTATCTCTGGATAAACAGCCTATACCTTGGGTCTGACCCACCCGGCTGAGGTCCAGTTGTCTGCCTGATCCCTTCACCCACAGCACAGCCAAGTCCTGAAAGGGTCCTCACTACATGTGGGCCCATCTCGCCCCACTGGGTGTCCTCCTCATTTTATAGGATACGGAGCATGTGTGCAGGGAGGTTTGTGGCTCACATAGATGGCTGTGAATCTGGGACAAGACCATCTCGGTGGGGATCCAGTGTCTACACCTGTAGCCGCTCCACTGCTCTGTCCTGGAGCCTCCTAACGGCCTTCTCTCAGTTTGAACCCTCTATCAGTGAGAGAAAATACATTTTCCCAAGAAGCTTATTATTTTCAACTCAAATGCAGGTCTGTTTTAGAGGATAGTGAACATATACTGAAGTTTTGTACGTTTTCACTGATTGTTTCAGGCGTGACGTGCCTCAGAGAATTCTCAGAGATACATTGTCTGCGTGTGGAGGAAGAAAGTTTTTAAATATTATAAGGCTCAGAGAGAAGTCCTAACATTTTCAACTGGAGAATTTCAGGCTTAGAACATAAAATCCTAATCAAGTTTCAATTCATCTGTTTTTCATTCTTGCGTTAATTAACAGTTAAGGAATAAGTAGTGCTTTTTGAAACTGGGAGAATTTGTTAGTTCCTTTTTTCTTGTCCTCAGTGATTAATCCTTTGCCGGAGTACTCTAGAAATCTTATATCTCATAATCTCCTGACAATTAGATCACATGGAATGTTCTTTGCTAGATGTCTTATTTCACAAAAATGCTCTACTCCCCTGGTCTTGCTTTTTATAGCATCTGTTTTTCCAGGACGGGTATTAAGCTTCTTGTGATTATCTCTGTGTTGTGATAAAAATTTGTTTGGAGAAAGAACATTTTAAGTGAAATATATTTGACAGACACATTTGGTTATCCTGACTTTCTTTGAGTTTACACGCTGGACTTATTAATGTCTGATAACTGTGCAGGCAGTTGCATAGGTCCACTGCCAGTCACTCTTAAAACTTTTTACATTGATCCCCACCAAATTCCCCAAATAAATGGTGAAATCTGGTAGCCAAAAAAAAAGAAAAAAAGAAAAATCTTACTTATCCTTTCCTGTTACTTCTTTGAAATCAACTCATTGTGTGATCATTAGGTGTAAGATTTTATGCGAAACAAACAAAAATTCATGTTTGCTAACTAGGGAATTATGTGTATTCAAAAGTAAGTTTGTACAAGGCAAAAAATGTGATGTAGGTACCTCAAAGAGTTGTGAGAATTTAATAGGAAAATGAGAAAAGATCATAATTCAAGAGAAGAGTACAAGTGTCAGCTGGGGCTTGGAAAATGATATGATTTGTACCAATCCATTTAGTTAAAATATTTACTACATCCAGGCATTTCTCTAGGGCTTGGAAGAAAATGCTAAACGAGGTACAGTCCTTATCTAGAGAAGTTGTCAGCTTACTGGAAAAAAACAGAGACATAAACAGAAAAATACAGAGCAGCTCATACAGTTAGAGTAAGAAGGTTAAGGGCTCCTCAGGAGATTGCTCTAAGGAAGAAACAAGGAATGGATCAGGTACCTCCCATACGTGGCATATTAGGAGAGTCCTGTAGCAAGATGTTCATGTTCTTACAGTAATAATTGATGGGTAATTAGGTTAAATAACTAAGTTAAAAGATGCAGGAATTAGTAACTTCAAAAAACCATGATGGACAAGAAGGAAAATATAATCATACAGTATCGGTCAGCATTGAACAACTTTTATTAATAAAATGCTGCAAATCCTGAAAATGGATTTAACCATAAATTTTAAACTAACATTAGGGTTGGAGAGCAGAGGGCTCCTGTGTTTTGGGGAAAAGGGGACAATGATAGAAGAGACCGAAATTTCCCTCTTTTGTATTTTGGAAGGTATTCTATACTGTCTAATATTAGAAAACTAAGTAGCAGTTATTATGTAGCAGTAAGAATTAAATAACAGGAGAAACATCTTGAGAATGCCCAGAGGTTGACTCTGGATGGTGAACTTTGCAGGTGGAGAGGGTGGGGTAAGGAACTGAACATTTTTTTGATGCCACGTAGAACTGTTTGGCTTTTTGAACTTTGTATTATCGATACAATGATAAAAAAGAAAAATTAAAAAAATAAAGGATTTTTAGGCATAAGTGACAACGAACGTTCTGGAAAGTTTAGTAGCAAAGGATTAAAAATGGAGAAAATAGCCTGAAATGATTGCAAGTTATTAAAAATATTTTTTTTTTTTTGGATTTGAATATCTGAGTATATTTGGAGGCAGAAGAAAAGGAAACAGTGGTGTTGGAAGTATTAAGATGGAAAGGAAATTCAGGCTAATTGATTGAACAAGTTTCCTGGACAGCAGGAAAGACTAGAATATGCATATGTGTCCGTTTAATCCTAGATCTCTGCTTCCTTCAACTACTGGTTAATAACAGTAAAGAAAAAATCTGCCACCCTCCTTTTTTTTTTCCCCATTCCACTTCTGTTTGTGAATTAACAGCCTTTAAGCACACCACTGGGTTTGCATCTAGTTGAAGAAAAGTTACTGGTTGAGGTGGGAGAAGTTGTAGGAGCCCGGAGTATCATCTGAAGTGTTGAAGGGAGTTAGGAAGATGATTCTAAATGAGTGTGTAGAGTGCATACGGAACAGGAAAGAGGTTCAGAGAGATTTTTCTGAATCCTGGGGAGAAGGCTCTCCCCAACATCATTGAGGAGAAGAGACTTGGAGAAACTAAGGGTGACAGATAACGCCTGCGTATTATAGAAGAAGGAAGAAAAAAGATTGCAGGAGAAAAGGGAACGCTTCCAAAGGAAGGTTCATGCACTATTTTTCTTTTTTGGATCTTTAGTTCTCCTGGAAAGCTTCATGGTTTGCTTATAGAAAAGGGGGTTCACAAGAGAATCAGCTTTTCAGTTTTCCTGCAGAAGTTCTTCATTTTTATAGTAATCTTTTTTATTTATTTATTTATTTTTATTTTTAATTTTGGCTGTGTTGGGTCTTCGTTTCTGTGCGAGGGCTTTCTCTAGTTGCGGCAAGCGGGGGCCACTCTTCATCGCGGTGCGCGGGCCTCTCACTATCGCGGCCTCTCTTGTTGCGGAGCACGGGCTCCAGACGCGCAGGCTCAGTAGTTGTGGCTCACGGGCCTAGTTGCTCCGCGGCATGTGGGATCTTCCCTGACCAGGGCTCGAACCCGTGTCCCCTGCATTGGCAGGCGGATTCTCAACCACTGCGCCACCAGGGAAGCCCTCTTCATTTTGTGAACTCAGAAAAATCAAACATTTTGCATATCCTTTTCTTCATCAACCTCCCTTGAGGAAACCATCTTTTACCCTCTTTTTTCTCTAGAAGTATCAATTCTAAAAGAATCTACTATTGCATGTCTGGTAATTTCCTTCTTTCAAAACAAAATAGATTTTCCCCCAAATCACAGAAAATAGAGAAAATGGCTGTACTTTTTAAATTAAGATACATCTCACTTACTTTCTTCAGGAATTTCATTGCTAATCAATCTATTAGCTATTTTTCAAAATCCTACACTTTGTATATTTGGACCAAAATGTATTTATTTCCCATAACCCGTGCATTAAATTAAGAGTCTGTCTTGTTTTCTTTCAGAAGATTTCTATTGGATAAATTAGAGCAGAGTCATTGGCTTGTGTGTTTCTGCAGGTGCAGGAAAATGAGTTACAAAACACAGGTTTGTTGGCACAGACATACCTGGTTCCCATCGTGGCCTTGCCATTTATTAACTGTGGCCTCAGAATGTCGTTTGTTTTCCGTGAGAATGTAATATTGCCTGCCCCAAAAGAGTATTGTGAAGACTGCTCTCCCTGAAAGTGGGTGTGCAATCTCATTTATTTTTCTTTCCCACACCTGACATGGACCTCACACCTCCTGAGCAAGTCAGCCAGTGTCTCTCCCCAACTGGCTGATCATGCTTGGTGGTATCTAAGTGTGGCGTGTGGCACAGTTTGGAGGCTACTGAAGAGGTGTGCCTTCCTTTTCCCCTGGAATCATCTTCTGTGAAAAGGCTACTGGCTACTGTATTCTGTTTTAATTATTTGAAAATGTAGATTATCCCTCTGTGGCCTGCCCCAACAAACTTTAGAGATTCTATTCTTTCTCTTAAGGAGTAAAAAATGGATTTTAAAGTTCTGTCTTATATAGTTTCAAAAAGATGTGATTCTGTTTATAAACTGGAGACTGTATACTCATGTAGCCTTAGAAGGCTGGATTGTTGTAACCATGCAGGGTGGTGGACCAAGCTGAGGTTAGGATGGGGCAGTCTGAGAAGTCAAGTAAAGGCAAAACATAAAGATGAGAAATAGGGATACAGTTTATTTTAAAAATCTTGAATACTTGCTCTGTGCCAGGCTCTCTGCTGCTTATTAGACCAGGCAGGCAATCCTCATTTCAGTGAGCTCACATCTAGCTCGGGGACAGAGGGATTGGGACAGTGTGTTACAAAAAGTGCCTCTGGAGAACATTTTTATGAGAGTTCTGTCTGAGGAAATCCCTAGTCTTGAAGAATTTAATGAGATTTCACTCAGTGGCAGTTCCTGGAAGAAGAAAGAATGCTTGCAACCATACAGGGACTTCAAAAGATAAAGCAAGAAATATGAGCAGTGCTCAGTGGGAAGTGACCCTGTATGCCCTGCAAAGGAATTTGGATGTTAATTTATTGAAACAGGGAAATCTGGCAAAAAGGTGGTATATGGATTCAAGAGAGGTTGGAATGAAGCCATGAAGGTACATTACTAGGCTTTAATATTATTAATTAATTCTTTTGTCAAACAATTATTGATAGCTTTCAATGAGCTGGGTACCAGGTGAGGTAAAAAAAAAATTTTTTTTAAGACTTTAATAAAAGCAGTTACAGTGAATCACAGGGTTACTGAACATTTAGAAGGTAGAGTTAACAAGACTGTGTCATCATTTGTATCTGAGGGGTGTAGGAGGAAGGTCAGGTTTTCAGAGGTTTGAGCCTGGATGGTTAGGATGGTTGGGGTGTCGTGATGAGGTCTCCAAGTCAGCATCTGAATCTTGGGTTTCAGAGAGGAAACTGGTACAGTCAGAGTGGGCAAGCCAAGATGGACAGCTCAGGACAGAACCAGGAAATCCAGCCAGAAAATACCTGGTATGAGTTTTCAGTCTGAGACCCGTCCTAATAGATACAGAGTGAGCTGAGTGCCCTGCATATAACACAAGTCCTGCTCTACAGAAGAGAAGCACTTCAGCACTCAGTTTAGGGTAAGGGACCTTGTAAGGGATCGGAGCAGAGAGGAAATTAAGAAGAGCAGGTCAGAATCAGGTGTCACAGAACAGTCATATGGCAGAACACAGCCATCTCTGTAAGGTTACTTTCTCGAGACAGTGAATGAGAGCTGACATGCCTGCAGGGGCCGTGTATGTGTGTGTGTGTGTGTGTGTGTGTGTGTGTGTGTGTGTGTGTGAGAGAGAGAGAGAGAGAGAGAGAGAGATGATTGCGCACAGACAGGAGGCTAGGCCCTCTGAAGGATCCTTGCTGTTCTTACACCAGATGTCCACAGGTGCGCATTGCTCAGAAGATTAAAAAAACATTATGGCCAGGACACCCTTCTATGTGTGCAGTGACCTTGAGTTCCAAGCGGCCTGCTGTCCTGTTAATCCCTGTCCCGGAATGGAGGCTGGAGTTTCCCATGCTGACCATCTTTTCTGCTGTGTAGAGAATTTGGAAATGCAGAGGGTGACTTTTTTTTACCTCTGAGGCCAGAAGAATGTGTTGTGGGACCTTCTTGAGAGAAAAGTTTGAAAGACTTAAAAATATGTATGAATGAGGTAGTCACATCCACAGATCCCATCTGCGACCACTGGGCATTTAGGGGGAAGTTTAAGGCATTTTTCATCTTCTCTGCCCTTCCATCCTCCCTCCCTGTCTCACTCACTCTCTTCCTCCTTTCCTTCCTTTTTATCAAGAGATGGATTTTTCCTATGAGTTAGCATAATATTAAGGATATCAGGATAAGTGTATTCTGGCCTCAGGAAGTTCTCGGACTTGTGAAAAAAAATGGCATGTGAGGATCACAGAAAAGAGGAGACTTATATGATAGGAAAGTCACAAGTGGCCTGAGTGACTGTTCCTAAAGAAATAAAAGAAGATATAAATAAAAGAAAGTTAACTTTTAACCTAGATTCTTTAGTAGTGTTTTTCACACTGAGAAAGGAGAGAAAAACATTGTGGGCAGTGAACAGCAAGGGAGAGAAGTGTGAAAATATGATGCTTTTGAAAAGGATTTGCTAGTTTCGTGGTGTTGGGACATAGAAGGGTAGTAATATGATTTGAGAGGATGCTGTAGGTTATTCCCAGACTGTGAATGACCTCATTGACCAGGCAAAGTATTTGATATTTCATACTGAAAATAATAAGGAGCTTACAGCCTATTTTACAGACAGGTAACGTGGTCCAATTCTGTGCATATGATTTTGTTTCCTATTTCTTTTCTGACCCTTGGAATTCAGATTTGATGGCAAATCCAAACAGCATGGCAGGGAATGTACTACAAGGTAAGGAAGGGGATTGAGTAGGAAGGTACTTCTTAAGTAGAATGGCCAGGAAAAGAAGGATGCAGGATGTGATAGGACTAGTTTGGGTATCTGGGAAGATCAGTTACTTCATTTGTGTGTTCTTTCATGAACTCTTAACTGTCCACTGAGTCCCCAGAACTAGAAGACACTAAGAATAAAGTGCTGATAAGAAACAATACTACTCTAGTAACGAAGCTAGCCTAAAAGCTGGGTCAGTTGTATGTGCAGCCAGGAAAGGCCATTCCCAATGAATTGAATGCCCCAGAAGCTCTCATGCACCTCTGATTTCAGCTGTGGCTGCAAGGGAATGGTTTTTTAAGCCTCTCACTTCAGCGTATGCCAAGTGGAGCTTCACCTCTTCTGGGGTTTCTCATATGGTACAGACACCTGCAGGAGTCCTACATCGGACATTCATGGCTGAGAGTAAGGACAGTCTAGCCTGCGTGGCAGAAGATGGAGAAGGTGAATGTCAAGGATAGCTGTGGTACCAGTCACAGCCAGATTATTTCATGAACTTAGTAATGTAACAGAGGTTCTATTACGTTACTAAGTCTTCTCTAGAAACTGTGACTTCTCTGCCCCCTGTACTTCTGTTCTGTACATCTGTGCCTGAGCTGTCACCTCTGGCAGATCTCAGGCAGAGGGAAGATGGACTCGTGGTAACCACTTCTCAAGGTCCTTCCCCAGGCTGATGTTTCTGAGAAGCATCTTACTCTCCTCTGAAGCCCCGCACAGGAAAGAGCACCTGATGGTTTCCGTGTTGATGTCAGTAATCACTCTTACAGTAGCTTTTCTTTCTTTCTTTCTTCTCAGACTCTGCTTTCACATGGATCCCTAGAAAACACCGATATATAAAAAGCAGTATTTATGTCGAACTCCAAAATGCTACAAGGCTACAGACAGTATTGAAAAGAGGGGATTTTATGGGCAGGAAGCTCAGAGTGACTGCAGTTGCAGGTGGTTTTGTTACCCAGGGCAGTCTGCTCAGATGGACCTTATTTCTAGAAACCTTCTAACTTAGGGTGTTTGTACTCCCAGTTCCCTCCGTTCTTAATTTTATGTCATCAACAGTTTTCCCTGCTAAAAATAAAGATTCTACACTTAAACTATTTAACTTTCATTTGCAAGTCATTTTCTTTTGACTTTGATAAATATCTTTACATTTATATAACCCAGACTAACTGAACTAGAAAAAGTAATTTGTTGTCAAAAAGGTGCCATTTACAGTGAGTCTCCTCCCCCTATGAATTACATCACAGCAGCTTTATAGAGAATTTTCCCAGATGTGGATATTCCTTTGGAACTTTCCAAGAAGTATGAATATCAAAAATGTATGCAGGTATATAGTCCCACATATTTGGCCTCCTTGATAAGCCTCTACCATTAAAAGTAAATAAGTAAACAAAACATAGTATAGCAAAATATTAAAGCTACCCAGCAGATTTTAAATTATTGGATTATATTTGTTTGTTGGTGGTTTCTCTCTCAGAGTATTTCAGAGATTGAATGTAAAAAGGAAAACTGGCATTTTCACACATTTTCTGTGTGGAGAAAATGATGGTATTATAGACCATGAAAAATGATTTTCATATGGATGATTTTTATGATGATACTTGATAAAATCTGAGTGCTTAATGCTGAGTTATAACACAGTAAATTCCATAGAAAATGCATTGAATTGTAAGACAGACTATAAATGGACCATATTTAGCAGGCAAGGCAATCATCATATCCACATTATTTTCATACTGTGCATATTCCATCATGCTTTGGAATCCACATTTAAAATGCAGAACAAAAATGATATATAATATTTGGAAGCACTACAAGACCTTCTTATAATTTAGTCATTAGATTTCTTTTCCTATTTAAAAGAACCTGATTATATTCTATAACATGAATTATTACTCCCAGTAGAATTTATGGTAACAGTATCTATGCCAATTGTGGAGTGAAAATATCAATTAAAATAGAATCAAAATCTAAGAAAGCACTCAAAATATATATGGATTTGATTGGTATGAAAATATTAAGGTTACAAGCCTCTTAGATAGCCACATCCACCAGAGGGCAGACAGCAGAAGCAAGAAGAACTACAGTCCTGCAGCCTGTGGAACAAAAACCACATTCACAGAAAGATAGGATGAAAAGGCAGAGGGCTATGTACCAGGTGAAGGAACAAGATAAAACCCCAGAAAAACAACTAAATGAAGTGGAGATAGACAACCTTCCAGCAAAGGAATTCAGATTAATGATAGTGAAGATGATGCAGGACCTCGGAAAAAAGAATGGAGGCAAAGATCGAGAAGATTGCAGAAATGTTTAACAAAGACCTAGAAGAATTAAAGAACAAACAAACAGAGATGAACAATACAATACTGAATGAAAACTACATTAGAAGGAATCAATAGCAGAATAACTGAGGCAGAAGAACGGGTAAGTGACCTGGAAGACAGAATGGTGGAATTCACTGCTGCGGAACAGAATAAAGAAAGAAGAATGAAAAGAAATGAAGACAGCCTAAGAGACCTCTGGGACAACATTAAATGCAACAACATTCGCATTACAGGGGTTCCAGAAGGAGAAGAGAGAGAGAAAGGACCTGAGAAAATATTTGAAGAGATTATAGTCAAAAACTTCCCTAACGTGGCAAAGGAAATAGCCACCAAAGTCCAGGAAGTGCAGTGAGTCCCATACAGGATAAACCCAAGGAGAAACACGCCGAGACACATAGTAATCAAATTGGCAAAAATTAAAGACAAAGAAAAATTATTGAAAGCAGCAAGGGAAAAACGAAAAATAACATACAAGGGAACTCCCATAAGGTTAACAGCTGATTTCTCAGCAGAAACTCTACAAGCCAGAAGGGAGTGGCATGATATACTTAAAGCGATGAAAGGGAAGAACCTACAACCAAGATTACTCTACCCGGCAAGGATCTCATTCAGATTCGATGGAGAAATCAAAAGCTTTACAGACAAGCAAAAGCTAACAGAATTCAGCACCACCAAACCAGCTCTACAACAAATGCTAAAGGAACTTCTCTAAATTCCTTAGAGAAACACAAGAGAAGACTTAGAAACACAAGAGAAGAAAAGGACCTACAAAAACAAACCCAAAACAATTAAGAAAATGGTCATAGGAACATACATATCGATAATTACCTTAAAAGTGAATGGATTAAATGCTCCAGCCAAAAGACACAGGCTTGCGGAATGGATACGAAAAGAAGACCCATATATATGCTGTCTACAAGAGACCCACTTCAGACCCAGAAACACATACAGACTGAAGGTGAGGGGATGGAAAAAGATATTCCATGCAAATGGAAATCAAAAGAAAGCTGGAGTAGCAATACTCATATCAGATAAAATAGACTTTAAAATAAAGAATGTTACAAGAGACAAGGAAGAACACTACATAATGATCAAGGGATCAATCCAAGAAGAAGAGATAACAATTATAAATATATATGCACCCAACATAGGAGCACCTCAATACATAAGGCAACTGCTAACAGCTCTAAAAGAGGAAATCAACAGTAGCACAATAATAGTGGGGGACTTTAACACCTTACTTACACCAATGGACAGATCATCCAAAATGAAAATAAATAAGGAAACAGAAGCTTTAAATGACTCAGTAGATCAGATAGATTTAATTGATATTTATAGGGCATTCCATCCAAAAACAGCAGATTACACTTTTTTCTCAAGTGTGCACGGAACATTCTCCAGTATAGATCACATCTTGGGTCACAAATCAAGCCTAAGTAAATTTAAGAAAATTGAAATCATATCAAACATCTTTTCTGACCACAACACTATGAGGTTAGAAATGAATTACAGGGAAAAAAGTAAAAAAACACAAACACGTGGAGGCTAAACAATATGTTACTAAATAACCAAGAGATCACTGAAGAAATCCAAGAGGAAATCAAAAAATACCTAGAGACAAATGACAATGAAAACACGACAATCCAAAACCTATGGGATGCAGCAAAAGCAGTTCTAAGAGGGAAGTTTATAGCAATACAAGCCTACCTCAGGAAACAAGAAAAATCTCAAATAAACAATCTTATCTTGTACCTAAAGGAATTAGAGAAAGAAGAACAAACAAAACTGAAAGTTCGCAGAAAGAAAGAAATCATAAAGATCAGAGCAGAAATAAATGAAATAGAAACAAAGAAAACAATAGCAAAGATCAATAGCTGGTTCTTTGAAAAGATAAACAACATTGATAAACCATTAGCCAGACTCATCAAGAAAAAGAGGGAGAGGACTCAAATCAATAAAATTAGAAATGAAAAAGGAGAAGTTACAACAGACACCGCAGAAATACAAAGCATCCTAAGAGACTACTACAGGCAACTCTATGCCAATAAAATAGACAACCTGGAAGAAATGGACAAATTCTTAGAAAGGTATAATCTCCCAAGACTGAACCATGAAGAAATTGAAAATATGAACAGACCAATCACTAGTAATGAAATTGAAACTGTGGTTAAAAATCTTCCAAAAAACAAAAGTCCAGGACCAGATGGCTTCAAAGGTGAATTCTATCAAACATTTAGAGAAGAGCTAACACCTATCCTTCTCAAACTCTTCCAAAAAATTGCAGAGGAAGGAACACTCCCAAACTCATTCTATGAGGCCACCATCACCCTGATACCAAAACCAGACAAAGATACTACAAAAAAGGAAAATTACAGACCAATATCACTCATGAATATAGATGCAAAAATCCTCAATAAAATACTAGCAAACAGAATCCAACAAAACATTAAAAGGATCATACACCATGATCAAGTGGGATTTATCCCAGGAATGCAAGGATTCTTCAGTACACGCAAATCAATCAATGTGATACACCATATTAAGAAATTGAAGAGTAAAAACCAGATGATCATCTCGATAGATGCAGACAAAGCTTTTGACAAAATTCAACACCCATTTATGATAAAAACTCTGCAGAAAGTGGGCATAGAGGGAACCTACCTCAACATAAGAAAGGCAATATATGACAAACCCACAGCCAACATCGTTCTCAATGGTGAAAAACTGAAAGCATTTCCACTAAGATCAGGAACAAGACAAGGATGTCCACTCTCACCACTATTATTCAACATAGTTTTGGATGTCCTAGCCACGGCAATCAGAGAAGAAAAGAAAATAAAAGAAATACAAATTGGTAAAGAAGTAAAACTGTCACTGTTTGCAGATGACATGATACTATACATAGAGAATCCTAAAGGTGCTAACAGATAATTACTAGAGCTAATGAATGAATTTGGTAAAGTGGCAGGATACAAAATTAATGCACAGAATCTCTTGCATTCCTATACACTAATGATGAAAAGTCTCAAAGAGAGATTAACGAAACTCTCGCATCTGCCATTGCCACAAAAAGAATAAAATACCTAGGAATAAACCTACCTAGGGAGACAAAAGACCTGTATGTAGAAAATTATAAGACACGGTTGAAAGAAATTAAAGATGATACCACAGTCGAGATATATACCGTGTTCTTGGATTGGAAGAATCAATAATGTGAAAATGACTATACTACCCAAAGTAATCTACAGATTCAATGCAATCCCTATCAAATTACCATGGGCATTTTTTACAGAACTAGAACAAAAAATCTTAAAATTTGTGTGGAGACACAAAAGACCCTGAATAGCCAAAGCAGTCCTGCGGGAAAAAAATGGAGCTGGAGGAATCAGACTCCCTGACTTCAGACTATACTACAAAGCTACAGTAATCAAGACAATATGGAACTGGCACAAAAACAGAAACGAGATCAATGGAACAAGATAGAAGCCCAGAGATAACCCAGGCACCTATTGTCAACTAATCTATGACAAAGGAGGCATGGACATACAATGGAGAAAAGACAGTCTCTTCAATAAGTGGTGCTGGGAAAACTGGACAGCTACATGTAAATGAATGAAATTAGAACACTCCCTAACACCATACACAAAAATAAACTCAAAATGGATTAGAGACCTAAATGTAAGACTGGACAGTATAAAACTCTTGGAGGAAAACATAGGAAGAACACTCTTTGACATAAATCACAGCAAGATCTTTTTTGATCCACCTCCTATAGAAATGGAAATAAAAACAAAAATAAACAAATGCGACCTAATGAAACTTAAAAGCTTTTCCACAGCAAAGGAAACCATAAACAAGATGAAAAGACAACCTCAGAATGGGACAAAATATTTGCAAATAAAGCAACTGACAAAGGATTTATCTGCAAAATTTACAAGCAGCACATGCAGCTCAATATCAGAAAAACAACCCAATCCAAAAATGGGCAGAAGACCTAAATAGACATTTCTCCAAAGAAGATATACAGATTGCCAACAAACACATGAAAGAATGCTCAACATCATTAATCATTAGAGAAATGCAAATCAAAACTACAATGCGATATCATCTCACATCGTTCAGAATGGCCATCATCAAAAAATCTACAAACAGTGCTGGTGAGGGTGTGGAGAAAAGGGAACCCTCTCGCACTGTTGGTGGGAATGTAAATTGATACAGCCACTATGGAGAACAGTATGGAGGTTCCTTAAAAAACTAAAAATAGTACTTCTATATGACCCAGCAATCCCACTACTGGGCATATACCCTGAGAAAACCATAATTCAAAAAGAGACATGTACCAAAATGTTCATTGCAGCTCTATTTACAATAGCCAGGACATGGAAGCAACCTAAGTGTCCATCAACAGATGAATGGATAAAGAAGATGTGTCACATATATACAATGGAATATTACTCAGCCATAAAAAGAAACGAAATTGAGTTATTTGTAGTGAGGTGGATGGACCTAGAGTTTGTCATACAGAGTGAAGTAAGTCAGAAAGAGAAAAACAAATACCATATGCTAACACATATGTATGGAATATAAGGGGGAAAAAAATGGTCATGAAGAACCTAGGGGCAAGACGGGAATAAAGACACAGACCTACTAGAGAATGGACTTGAGGACATGGGGAGGGGGAAGGATAAGCTGTGCCAAAGTGAGAGAGTGGCATGGACATAAATACACTACCAAATGTAAAATATATAGCTAGTGGGAAGCAGCCGCATAGCATAGGGAGATCAGCTCGGTGCTTTTTGGCCACCTAGAGGGGTAGGATAGGGATGGTGGGAGGGAGGGATACGCAAGAGAGAAGAGATATGGGAACATATGTATTATGTATAACTGATTCACTTTGTTGTAAAGCAGAAACTAACACACCATTGTAAAGCAATTATACTCCAATAAGGATGTTAAAAAAAAAAAGACAGTATGTTATTGGCATAAAACAGTCACTAGATCAATGAAACAGAATAGAGAGCCCACATATAAACCCACACATGTACAATAAATTAATTTAAAATAGCGGAATCAATAATATGCAATGGGGAGAAAATAACCTCTTCAATAAATGGTATTGGGGAAACTGGGCAGCCACTTGCAAAAGAATGAAACTGGACCCTTATCTCACACCACACACAAAAATCAACTCAAAATGCATTAAAAACTTGAACGTAAGACCTGAAACCATAAAACTCCTGGAGGAAAACATAGTGGGAAAGCTCTTTTACATCATTCTTGGAAATAAATTTGGATTTGACACCAAAAGCAGAGGTAACAAAAGCAAAAATGAACAAGTGGAACTAAATCAGACTAAAATGCTTTTGCAAGCCATCAACACAATGCAAAGGAAACCTACAGAATGGGAGATATATTTGTAATTCATATATATCATAAAGGCTTAATATCCAAAATGTATGAGGAATTCAAGAGAACTAAATAGCAAAAAAAAAAAAATATGATTAAAGAATGAGCAATGGAACTGAATAAAACTTTTTCAAAACAAGACATACAGATGGCCGACAGGTAGATGAAAATGTGCCAAAGTCACTAATCATCAGGGAAATGCAGATCAAAACTATGAGATGTTATGTCACACCTATTAGAATGGCTGTTATCAAGAAGGAGAAAAGATAACAAGTGTTGGTAAGGGTGTGGAGAAAAGAGAACCCTCGTAAATTTGTGCAGCCACCATGCAAAATAGTATGAAGGTTCCTCAGAAAATTAGAAATAGAACTACCATATGATTTAGTAATCCCACTTCTGGGTATAAATCCAAAGGAAATAAAAACAAGACCTTGAAGAGATATTTGCTCTCCACTTTTACTGAAGCATTATTCACAATACCAAGATATGGAAACAACCTAAGTGTCCATCAATGGATGAATTGATAAAGAAGATGTAGTGTGTGTGTGTATACACACACACACACACACACACACACACACATACACATACATACAATGGAATGTTACTCAGCCATGAGAAAAAAAAGGAAATCCTCCCATTTTTGAGAACGTAGACGGACCTTGAGGACATTAAGGGAAATATGTCAGTGAGAGAAATACGAATACTGTATGGTATCCCTTATGTATGGAATCTAAAAAAGCTGAACTTGGCAGAAACAGAGACTAGAATGATAGTTAAAAGGCTGGGGAATGGGGGAAATAGAGAGATATTGGTCAAAGCACACAAACTTCCAGTTATAAGATGAATAGGTTCAGGGGATCTAATTTACAGCATGTGATTATAGTTAATAATAGTGTATTATATACTTGAAAACTGTTAGGAGAGGAGATCTTACATGTTCTTACCACAAAAAGACATGATAATTATGTGATGGAGGTGTTAGCTAATGCTATGGTGGTAATCATTTTGCAATATAGAAGTATAGCAAAATGACACATTTTACAACTTAAACTTATACAATGTTATACGTCAATTATATCTTAAATAAAGGTGGTAAGATACTTTATGATTTATTCATCTTTGTTAAGTATCTGCATCCCAATTTTTCACTACTGATATGTTTATTTCATCTATTGATAACACTGAGAAAGGAAACTTGTTTATCTTGTACACCATTATATTCCCAGTACATAATAGGCGTGTACAAACATTGATATTTGTAGATTGAGTCTATGAATACATTTCTATCTAGCTCTTATCTTCATTAAATTCTTTCTTCATGGAAAACAAAGAACCTCTACTATGTCTCACAATGTGGAAAGCTGTTTATTAGGAAGTATAAATTGCCATCCTAACCATAGAATCTTCTACTTGAATTTATAAATTTGTTCACATAGGGGATGGAGCGTTGATTCAACATAAATCCCACCATGACTGGAAATTCAGTTTGAGTTCCATAGACCGCTAAAGTCATTTAATTTCCAAATCAGTTATTTGTTATGAATGTCACATGCCATTTATTAATTGCACAATAATGAGTGCTTTTGAAATAAAATGCTTAAAATACCAAAAAGAGAAAAAATCAGTTTGAAATTTGGATATGAAGAGAGGCCAAAAGAGGACAAAGAAAAAAGGCATAAAACTCTGTCCAGAGATCAATTTCTTTGGGGAAATAGGTGAAAACTGAGCATGAGGGGGCTGTAAATTGGGACCTGTTAATGTCTTTTTTCACTTAGCTTATTTTTTTTCCGCTAAGTAACTCAGGATCTCTTAACTGTCAATAGAAGCCTTTCAATCCTATGACATCAGAGAAACAAATTATATGGCTTTCTTTTCACTTTTTATTGGGCATTATATAGCATCATGAATTAAGTGACAATGAATATGCCATAATACAATCTATAAAAACAAGGTTTATTCAGTTTTCTCCCTCTGAATTTTAAATAAGCAATTAAATGAACAGGTCCATTCAAATACTACCTGATATGCTTAAAAAAAAAATCTTTCTTAAACAGAATAGATTTTCCATCTTTATGCCACGTTAATACTTTGGCTACTTTGGCAATTAACATTTTTTTGCTTTTAGATGTTTGTGTACTTGTCTTATATCATAATTAGATTATAAATCCCATAAGGTCTTAATTTTAAGCATTTCCCCTCCCTACTATGTATTGTATCCTATGTTTAGCAGTTGCTCAGTAAATATCTGTGTTTAATCATAGTGGTTAAATAAGATTCAAACAGTTTTAAATAATGTAACTATGTCAATATTTTCATTCATTAACTTGCCTAGATTCTGATGAATACCAAAAAGAACAATTTGTCATGGTTACAAGTGTTTTTAAACAGCTATCATTCTGATTATAATTACCGTGAGAAATAAAAGCAGCAGACATATCCATTTATCATAAAACATTATTTACATCTTTTATAATTAAGTTGAATGAACAGATATATTTATAGAGTAAAATGTATATTTCTCTTCATTTAAATATCAAAATATCATCAATCTATTATTTAAGTTGTAAACTATTAAAGATGTTTTTGCTTTCTTTCTCTTGCTTAAGTATGAGATATCAACATCTTAATATCATGTTGCCTTATTGTTTGCTATTTGAAGGAGGAACATGGAAATACTTCATTTTTGCAAAATATAGAATAATTGTTTGGCAAATGAGAGAAATGCTTTAGAGAATGAAATTTATTTCTAGGTAAATTACCTAAATTCAGCTAGCATATAGCTTTGCATCCTTCCTCAGTATTTAACAGGCACAGGGAAGGATACAAGATATGTTCAGTAAATTTTACATTTCAGCTAATCTTTCATAAAAGAGTAACATTTTGGCATTTTCATTTGCCCGTGTATTTTGTGTCCTCTTGCACTAGTCTGGCATGTAACTCAAAGCAATTTTATCTTCGCTAAAGACAGTTTAAATCTTTGCCTTCTTCAGCTTCCCTACAATTGTCTAAATGCAAGGGAGGCAATTAGCAGCAATTTCCTGACGCATACACATATGTAAGCAGTGATCTAGAGGTCACAGTGCTTGACCTCATGAAGTTTATAATATAATCTGAAAATTCAGAAATGCCCAATGCAGGGTAGCAGAATATTTCAGCTTCTTGGGGGATTTTTATCCTGAAACAGGAAGGATATTGGTGAGGTATGAGATCATCCTATGGGGACATGTACATCATTAGCTTATATGATTGCAACTTCCAGATGTAATAAGGATATACCACATTTTATTTATCTGTTCATCAGTTGATGAGCATTTGGGTTGTTCCTACTTCTCAGCTACTGTGAACAGTGCTGGTATGAACATGTGTGTACTAGTTTTAGTGTGGATGTATGTTTTGGGTTTTTTTTGGGTTTTTTTAACATTTTTATTGGAGTATAATTGCTTTACAATGGTGTGTTAGTTTCTGCTTTATAACAAACTGAATCAGTTACACATATACATATATCCCCATATCTCTTCCCTCTTGCGTCTCCCTCCCTCCCACCCTCCCTATCCCACCGTTCTAGCTGGTCACGAAGCACCGAGCTCATCTCCCTGTGCTATGCGACTACTTCCCACTAGTGATCTATTTTACATTTGATAGTGTATATATATCCATATATACACTACCACTCTCTCACTTTGTCCCAGCCTACCCTTCCCCCTCCCCGTGTCCTCAAGTCCATTCTCTAGTAGGTCTGTGTCTTTTTTCCCATCTTGCCCCTAGGTTCTTCGTGACCTTTTTTTTTTTTAGATTCCACATATATGTGTTAGCATACTGTATTTGTTTTTCTGTTTCTCACTTACTTCACTCTATGACAGACTCTAGGTCCATCCACCTTATGACAAATAACTCAGTTTTGTTTCTTTTTATGGCTGAGTAATATTCCATTGTATATATGGGCCACATCTTCTTTATCCATTCATCTGTAGATGGACACTTAGGCTGCTTCCACGTCCTGGCTATTGTAACTAGAGCTGCAATGAACACTGTGGTACATAACTCTTTGAATAATGGATTTCTCAGGGTATATGCCCAGTAGTGGGATTGCTGGGTCATATGGAAGTTCTATTTTTAGTTTTTTAAGGTACCTCCATACTGTTCTCCATAGTGGCTGTATCAATTTACATTCCCACCAACAGAGTATGAGGGTTCCCTTTTCTCCACACCCTCTCCAGCATTTATTGTTTGTAGATTTTTTGATGATGGCCATTCTGACCGGTGTGAGATGATATTGCATTGTAGTTTTGATTTGCATTTCTCTAATGATTAATGATGTTGAGCCTTCTTTCTTTTCTTTTTTTTTTTTTAACATCTTTATTAGAGTATAATTGCTTTACAATGGTGTGTTAGTTTCTGCTTTATAACAAAGTGGATCAGTTATACATATACTTATGTTCCCATATCTCTTCCCTCTTGCGTCTCCCTCCCTCCCACCCTCCCTCCCTATCCCACCCCTCTAGGTGGTCACAAAGCACCGAGCTGATCTCCCTGTGCCATGCGGCTGCTTCCCACTAGCTATCTGTTTTACATTTGGTAGTGTATATATGTCCATGCCACTCTCTCACCCTGTCACATCTTACCCTTCCCCCTCCCCATATCCTCAAGCCATTCTCTAGTAGGTCTGTGTCTTTATTACCATCTTGCCACTAGGTTCTTCATGACCTTTTTTTTTTTTTTTTCCTTAGATTCCATATATATGTGTTAGCATACTGTATTTGTTTTTCTCTTTCTGATTTACTTCACTCTGTATGACAGACTCTAGGTCCAACCACCTCACTACAAATACCTCCATTTCGTTTCTTTTTATGGCTGAGTAATATTCCATTGTATATATATGCCACGTCTTCTTTATCCATTCATCCGATGATGGACACTTAGCTTGCTTCCATGTCCTGGCTATTGTAAATAGAGCTACGATGAACATTTTGGTGCATGACTCTTTTTGAATTATGGTTTTCTCAGGGTATATGCCCAGTAGTGGGATTGCTGGGTCGTATGGTAGTTCTATTTTTAGTTTTTTAAGGAACCTCCATACTGTTCTCCATAGTGGCTGTATCAATTTACATCCCCACCAACAGTGCAAGAGTGTTCCCTTTTCTCCACACCCTCTCCAGCATTTATTGTTTCTAGATTTTTTGATGATGGCCATTCTGACCAATGTGAGTTGATATCGCATTGTAGTTTTGATTTGCATTTCTCTAATGATTAATGATGTTGAGCATTCTTTCATGTGTTTGTTGGCCATCTGTATATCTTCTTTGGAGAAATGTCTATTTAGGTCTTCTGCCCATTTTTGGATTAGGTTGTTTGTTTTTTTGTTATTGAGCTGCATGAGCTGCTTGTAAATCTTGGAGATTAATCCTTTGTCAGTTGCTTCATTTGCAAATATTTTGTCCCATTCTGAGGTTGTCTTTTCGTCTTGTTTATGATTTGCTTTGCTGTGCAAAAGCTTTTAAATTTCATTAGGTCCCATTTGTTTCTTTTTGTTTTTTATTTCCATTTCTCTAGGAGGTGGGTCAAAAAGGATCTTGCTGTGATTTATGTCATACAGTGTTCTGCCTATGTTTTCCGCTAAGAGTTTGATAGTGTCTGGCCTTACATTTAGGTCTTTAATCCATTTTGACTTTACTTTTGTGTATGGTGTTAGGGAGTGTTCTAATTTCATACTTTTACATGTAGCTGTCCAGTTTTCCCAGCACCACTTATTGAAGAGGCTGTGTTTTCTCCATTGTGTATTCTTCCCTCCTTTATCAAAGATAAGGTGACCGTATGTGCCTGGGCTTATCTCTGGGCTTTCTATCCTGTTCCATTGATCTATATTTCTGTTTTTGTGCCAGTACCATTGCTGTCTTGATTACTGTAGCTTTGTTATGTAGTCTGAAGTCCGGGAGCCTGATTCTTGCAGCTCCGTTTTTCTTTTTCAAGATTGCTTTGGCTATTCGGGGTCTTTTGTGTTTCCATACAAATTGTGCAAGTTTTTGTTCTAGTTCTGTGAAAAATGCCCATGGTAGTTTGATAAGGATTGCATTGAATTTGTAGATTGGTTTGGGTAGTATAGTGATTTTCACAATGTTGATTCTTCCAATCCAAGAACATGGTATATCTCTGCATCTATTTGTATCATCTTTAATTTCTTTCATCAGCGTTTTATAATTTTCTGCATATGGGTCTTTTGCTCCTTAGGTAGGTTTATTCCTAGGTATTTTACTCTTTTTGTTGCAGTGGTTAATGGGAGTGTTTTCTTAATTTCACTTTCAGATTTTTCATCATTAGTGTATAGGAATGCCAGAGATTTCTGTGCATTAATTTTGTATCCTGCTACTTTACCAAATTCATTGATTAGCTCTAGGAGTTTTCTGGTAGCATCTTTAGGATTCTCTATGTATAGTATCATGTCATCTGCAAACAGTGACAGCTTTACTTCTTCTTTTCCGATTTGGATTCCTTTTATTTCTTTTTCTTCTCTGATTGCTGGGGCTAAAACTTCCAAAACTATGTTGAATAATAGTGTTGAGAGTGTGCAACCTTGTCTTGTTCCTGATCTTAGTGGAAATGATTTCAGTTTTTCACCATTGAGGACGATGTTGGCTGTGGGTTTGTCACATATGGCCTTTATTATGTTGAGGAAAGTTCCCTCTATGCCTACTTTCTGGAGGGTTTTTACCATAAATAGGTGTTGAATTTTGTCAAAAGCTTTCTCTGCATCTATTGAGATGATCATATGGTTTTTCTCCTTCACGTTATTAATATGGTGTATCACATTGATTGATTTCCATATATTGAAGAATCCTTGCATTCCTGGGATAAACCCCACTTGATCATGGTGTATGATCCTTTTAATGTGCTGTGGGATTCTGTTTGCTAGAATTTTGTTGAGGATTTTTGCATCTATGTTCATCAGTGATGTTGGTCTGTAGTTTTGTTTTTTTGTAACATCTCTGTCTGGTTTTGGTATCAGGGTGATTGTGGCCTCGTAGAATGAGTTTGGGAGTGTTCCTCCCTCTGCTATATTTTGGAAGAGTTTGAGAAGGATAGGTGTTAGCTCTTCTCTAAATGTTTGATAGAATTTGCCTGTGAAGCCATCTGGTCCTGGGCTTTTGTTTGTTGGAATATATTTAATCACAGTTTCAATTTCAGTGCTTGTGATTGGTCGGTACATATTTTTTGTTTCTTCCTGGTTCAGTCTCAGAAGGTTGTGCATTTCTAAGAATTTGTCCATTTCTTCCAGGTTGTCCATTTTATTGGCAGAGTTGCTTGTAGTAATCTCTCATGATCCTTTGTATTTCTGCAGTGTCAGTTGTTACTTCTCCTTTTTCATTTCTAATTCTGTTGAATTGAGTCTTCTCCCTTTTCTTCTTCATGAGTCTGGCTAATGGTTTATCAACTTTGTTTGTTTTCTCAAAGAACCAGCTTTTAGTTTTATTTATATTTGCTATCGTTTCCTTCATTTCTTTTTCATTTATTTCTGATCTGATCTTTATGATTTCTTTCCTTCTGCTAACTTTGGGGTTTTTTTGTTCTTCTTCCTCTAAGTGCTTTAGGTGTAAGATTAGGTTGTTTATTTCTGATG
Source organism: Balaenoptera musculus (assembly GCF_009873245.2). Taxonomy (NCBI): domain Eukaryota; kingdom Metazoa; phylum Chordata; class Mammalia; order Artiodactyla; family Balaenopteridae; genus Balaenoptera; species Balaenoptera musculus. The sequence goes on from NC_045790.1 coordinate 3,905,520, forward strand.
TCTCCTGTTTCGTGAAGTAGGATTGTATTGCTCTAAACTTCCCTCTTAGAACTGCTTTTGCTGCATCCCATAGGTTTTGGGTCGTCGTGTTTTCATTGTCATTTGTTTCTAGGTATTTTTTGATTTCCTCTTTGATTTTTGCAGTGATCTCCTGGTTATTAAGTAGTGTATTGTTTAGCCTCCACGTGTTTGTGTTTTTTACAGATTTTTTCCTGTAATTGATATGTAGTCTCATAGCGTTGTGGTCGGAAAAGATACTTGATACGATTTCAGTGTTCTTAAATTTACCAAGGCTTGATATGTGACCCAAGATATGATCTATCCTGGAGAATGTTCCATGAGCACTTGAGAAGAAAGTGTATTCTGTTGTTTTTGGGTGGAATGTCCTATAAATATCAATTAAGCCCATCTTGTTTAATGTATCATTTAAAGCTTGTGTTTCCCTATTTATTTTCATTTTGGAAGATCTGTCCATTGTTGAAAGTGGGGTGTTAAAGTCCCCTACTATGATTGTGTTACTGTCGATTTCCCCTTTTATGGCTGTTAGTATTTGCCTTATGTATTGAGGTGCTCCTGTGTTGGGTGCATAAATATTTACAATTATTATGTCTTCTTCTTGGATTGATCCCTTTCTCATTATGTAGTGTCCTTCTTTGTCTCTTGTAATAGTCTTTATTTTAAAGTCTATTTTGTCTGATATGAGTATTGCTACTCCAGCTTTCTTTTGATTTCCATTTGCATGGAATATCTTTTTCCATCCCCTCAGTTTCAGTCTGTATGTGTCCCTAGGTCTGAAGTGGGTCTCTTGTAGACAGCATATATACATGTCTTGTTTTTGTATCCATTCAGCCAGTCTCTGTCTTTTGGTTGGAGCACTTAATCCATTTACATTTAAGGTAATTATTGACATGTATGTTCCTATTACCATTTTCTTAATTGTTTTGGGTTTGTTATTGTAGGCCTTTTCCTTCTCTTGTGTTTCCCTCCTAGAGAAGTTCCTTTAGCATTTGTTGTAGAGCTGGTTTGGTGGTGCTGATTTGTCTTAGCTTTTGCTTGTCTGTAAAGGTTTTAATTTCTCCATCAAATCTGAATGAGATCCTTGCTGGTAGAGTAATCTTGGTTGTAGGTTTTTCCCTTTCATCACTTTAAATATGTCCTGCCACTCCCTTCTGGCTTGCAGAGTTTCTGTGGAAAGATCCGCTGTTAACCTTATGGGGATTCCCTTGTGTGTTATTTGTTGTTTTTCCCTTGCTGCTTTTAATATTTTCTGTTTGTATTTAATTTTTGATAGTTTGATTAATATGTGTCTTGGGCTGTCTCTCCTTGGATTTAGCCTGTATGGGACTCTCTGTGCTTCCTGAACTTGATTAACTACTTCCTTTCCCATATTAGGGAAGTTTTCAACTATAATCTCTTGAAATATTTTCTCAGTCCCTTTCTTTTTCTCTTCTTCTTCTGGGACCCCTATAATTCGAATGTTGGTGCATTTAATGTTGTCCCACACGTCTCTGACACTGTCCTCAATTCTTTTCATTCTTTCTTCTTTACTCTGCTCTGCAGTAGTTATTTCCACTATTTTATCTTCCTGGTCACTTATCCGTTCTTCTGCCTCAGTTATTGTGCTATTGATCCCTTCTAGAGAATTTTTAATTTCATTTATTGTATTGTTCATCACTGTTTGTTTGCTCTTTAGTTCTTCTAGGTCTTTGTTAAAAGTTTCTTGTATTTTCTCCATTCTATTTCCAAGATTTTGGATCATCTTTACTATCATTATTCTGAATTCTTTTTCAGGTAGACTGCCTATTTCCTCTTCATTTGTTAGGTCTGGTGTGTTTTTCCCTTGCTCCTTCATCTGCTGTGTGTTTCTTTTTCTTCTCATTTTGCTTAACTTACTGTGTTTGGGGTCTCCTTTTTGCAGGCTGCAGGTTCTTAGTTCCCATTGTTTTTCATGTCTGCCCCCAGTGGCTAAGGTTGGTTCAGTGGGTTGTGTTGGCTTCCTTGTGGAAGGGACTGGTTCCTGTGTTCTGGTGGATGAGGCTGGATCTTGTCTTTCTGGTGGGCAGGTCCACGTCTGATGGTGTTTTTTGGGCTGTCTGTGACCTTATTATGATTTTCGGCTGCCTCTCTGCTAATGGGTGGGGTTGTGTTCCTGTCTTGCTAGTTGTTTGGCATAGGGTGTCCTGCACTCTAGCTTGCTGGTCGTTGAGTGGAGCTGGGTCTTGGCGTTGAGATGGAGATCTCTGGGAGGTTTTCTCCGTTTGATATTACGTGGAGCTGGGAGGTCTCTTGTGGACCAGTGTCCTCAACTTGGCTCTCCCACCTGAGAGGCACATCCCTGACGAGTGGCTGGAGCACCAAGAGCCTTTCATCCACACAGCTCTTAATAAAAGTGAGAAAGAAAGAAAGAAAAAGATAAAATAAAATAAAAGTTATTAAAATAAAAAACAAAAATGATTATTAAAAAATTTTTTTAAGTAATTTAAAAAAAAAAGAAAGAATGAACAACCAAACAAAAAACAAATTCCCCAATGATAACAAGCACCCAAAAGTATACTAAAAGAGAAAATAAAAACGGACAACAGAATCCTAGGACAAATGGTAAAAGCAAAGCTATACAGAGAATATCACACACAGAAGCATACGCATACGTACTCACAAAAAGAGAAAAAGGGATAAAAATATATATCGTTGCTCCCAAAGTCCACCTCCTCAATTTGGGATGATTTGTTGTCTATTCAGGTCTTCCACAGATGCAGGGTACATGAAGTTGAGTGTGGAGATTTAATCTGCTGCTCCTTAGGCTGCTGGGAGAGATTTCCCTTTCTCTTCTTTGTTCGCACAGCTCCCAGGGTTCAGCTTTGGGTTTGGACCCGCCTCTGCGTTTAGGTCGCCTGAGGGCGTCTGTTCCTCGCTCAGACAGGACGGGGTTAAAGGAGCAGCTGCTTCGGGGGCTCTGGCTCACTCAGGCCGGGGGGAGGGAGGGGTACGGAGGAGGCGGGGCGAGCCTGCGGCGGCAGAGGTGTCGTGATGTTGCACCAGCCCGAGGCGCGCCGTGCGTTCTCCCGGGGAAGTTGTCCCCGGATCACGGGACCCTGGCAGCGGCGGGCTGCACGGGCTCCCGGGAGGGGCAGTGTGGAGAGTGACCTGGGCTCGCACACAGGCTTCCTGGTGGCGGCGGCAGCAGCCTTAGCATCCCATGCCCATCTCTGGGGTCCGCGCTGATCGCCGTGGCTCGTGCCCATCTCTGGAGCTCCTTTAAGCGGTGCACTGAATCCCCTCTCCTCGCGCACCAGGAAACAAAGAGGCAAGAAAAAGTCTCTTGCCTCTTCAGCAGCTCCAGACTTTTTCCCGGACTCTCTCCCGGCTAGCTGTGGCGCACTAGCCCTCTTCAGGCTGTGTTCACGCCGCCAACCCCAGTCCTCTCCCTGCGATCCGACCGAAGCCCGAGCCTCAGCTTCCAGCCCCGCCCGCCCCGGCGGGGGAGCAGACAAGCCTCTCGGGCTGGTGAGTGCTGCTCGGTGCCGAGCCTCCGCTCCGTGCGGGAATCTCTCTGCTTTGCCCTCCGCACCCCTGTGGCTGCACTCTCCTCCGTGGCTCTGAAGCTTCCCCCCCTCTGCCACCCACAGTCCCCGCCCACGAAGGGGCTTCCTAGTGTGTGGAAACCTTTCCTACTTCACAGCTCCCTCCCTCTGGTGCAGGTCCCATTCCTATTCTTTTGTCTCTGTTTTTTCTTTTTTCTCTTGCCCTACCCAGGTACGTGGGGAGTTTCTTTCCTTTTGGGATGTCTGAGGTCTTCTGCCAGCGTTCAGTAGGTGTTCTGTAGGAGTTCTTCTGCATGTAGATGTATTTCTAATGTACTTGTGGGGAGGAAGGTGATCTCCACGTCTTACTCTTCTGCCCTCTTGAAGCTCCCCCTGGATGTATGTTTTAATTTAATTATCTTTCAAGGAATGAATTTGTGAATTCATATGGTAATTCTGTTTAACATCTTGCGGAACTGCCTAACTTTTTTCCAAAGTGGCTGCACAGTTACATCTCTCCACCAGCATTGTCTGAGGGTTCCAATTTCCACGTGTCTTCACAATCCCTTGTTATTGTCATTTTGGTTATAGTCATTCTACTGAAAGGGAAGTGGTATATCCTTCCTGTTTTCATGGGATTTCCCAGATCACAAATGTTGAACATATTTTTTACACAGTTATTTTCTCTCTGTGTGTCTTATTTGAAGCACTGTCTATTAAAATATTTTGAGCATTTTTTACTGTTATTTTAATTTTTTAGTTTGGGGTACTGTTTTTTATATTCGAGGTAAAAGTCTTTTAAAGTATATGTCTTTTGCAAACATTTTCTCCCATTCTATGGCCTGCATTTTTCACTTTCATGACAGTATTGTTTGCAGCACAAAGTTTTTAAATTTTGACGTAGTCCCTTTTACCTGTTTTACTTGTGCTGTTTGTGGTTTTCTTATTGTATTTAGAAAGGCTTTGCCTAACCCACAGTCACAAAGATTTACTCCTATATTTTTTTCTAAAAGTTTTATAGTGCTAACTTGTACGTATAATCTATAGTTTATTTTGAGTTAGTTTTTGTGTATGGTGTAAAGAAGAGGGCCACCTATATTCTTTGGCATGTTTGGTATACAGTTGTCCCAGCAAGTTTTGTTTAAAAGATTATCCTTTCTCTATTAAAATTTCCTGACCTCCTTGTCAAAATCAATTGACGAAAAATGTACATGTTTATTTCTGGACTCACAGTTTCACTCCATTGAGCTCTGTGTTAACCTATCTGCCAACTCCACACTGACTTGATGACTCACGTTTGTAGTAAGTTTTGAAATTGGGAAGCATGAATTCTGTGACTTTGTTATTGTTTCTTAAGATGGCTTTGCTGTTCTGCGTTCTTGCAATTCTGCATGAATTTTCAGATAAACTTGTCATTTTCTGAAAAAAAGGAAGAGAAAAGGTAGGACTTTGATAAGCTTTCTATTGACTTGATAGATTAAGTTAAAAAGTATTGACATCTTAACAGTTTCAAGTCTTCTAATCAATGGATGTGGAATGTCCTTTCATTTACTTGTATCTTATATCTTTAATTTCTTTCAGTAGTGTTTTACAGATTTTAGTGTATGTCTTACACTGTTAAATTTATTTCTATGTATTTTGGTATTTTGATGAAATTATAAATGGGATTGTCTTATTTTGGAATTTTTCACTGTTATTGTATAGAAATAAAATCAATTTTTGTATATTGATTTCAATATATGCATATATCCTTTAGATTTTTACATATAGTTTATTTAAACTGTATTTATGTCTCTCTTATTTGAAGTCTGTTACATTGCTTTTCATCTGTTCAAAGGACATCTGCCATTATTTTCTAAGTGACTATAATGTATCTTAGTTATTCAAGCCTGTAGATATTGAAAATAAATACTTTAATGTAACAAATACACGGTCAGGCATTCAGAAAACCTGTTTGAGTGAAATAGACTACATAAACTACAATAGAGAACAAAATATATAAAGAAGTGTTCAATTACCTGGATTACCTACCCAGTTGGCACAGGTGGGCAAGCTGGACAAGATTTATTTGTACTAAAAATTCCAAAAATGTCTTTAGTGGGCTGTGCCGTCAGTCTCTGTGCAAAACCCTAACCTTTAGCCCCGGCCTCATCCTGGAGCAGTGCTGCTCCAGAGTATTTAGTCACATTAAACCGTAGATCCCGTGTGCTTCCCCCCGTTTAAGAGCAAAAAAATCCCAATTGTTAAAACATTGAAGAAAGAAAACAGTGCTTACAGATCTGATTGTTTTTCCTTAATTTACCAACATCCCTGCTCCTTACATAGACCTGCTCATGCCTTCCTAAATCTGCCGAACTTTTGAACTCAATTTGCCTGTATTCTGGACCCAGGACCAAGGAGTTAGGAGGACTCTAAAAGCCAATTTTCATCCCTTCTCTAGTAAAATAGAGGGTGTCCCCTTGGCTTTATGAATAGGTGGGCCATATTTAAGCTGTAGGAGAATTCTGTCTAGGAACATGCCCTGTCCTGGGTGCTCAGAGCCTACTCTGGTCTGCATTGTCCAGTGTTGCATGGATTCCATGCCTTGATTGTCCCATCACTAAGCAAATCTTCCGTCTCTCTCAAAATCTCTAATTGCCTTAAATTGTCTGTGTCTCTTCCTGCTTCTAATGTCTCTCACCTTAAGTATGCCTAAAATCATACCCAAACTCTATCAGCTCCTGTGTATTCTCAAACCCTTTAAATTTGTATTTACTGACAAATATACTTAATTATTTAATATTCTCCTTTATGGCATTTTCCAATATTGTCCAAAAAGTTCTCTAATGTTTAAAATGTACATGCTTTGAAAGTTGTTTCTAGATTTTTTAGAAGATTGATTATAATATTTAAAGACAATTTATTTTTTCTTCCACCTTCCATACCTAACAGCCAAAATCAAAATAAGGCCACTTAAATATAAAATTACTAAAGAGGAAAATAAGAAAAGAGTACATTAACAGTTAGTGAAGGGACTTCCCTGGTGGCGCAGTGGTTAAGAATCCGCCTGCCAATGCAGGGGACACAGGTTCGAGCCCTGGTCTGGGAAGATCCCACATGCTGCAGAGCAACTAAGCCCGTGTGCCACAACTATTGAACCCACGTGCCAAAACTACTGACGCCCGTGCGCCTAGAGTCCGTGCACCGCAACGAAGAGTAGCCCCCACTCACCACAACTAGAGAAAGCCCCCACACAGCAATGAAAACCCACTGCAGCCAAAAACTAATTAAGTAATTAATTTAATTAAATAAACTTACTAAAAAAAACATTTAGTGAAACCAGCAAAGGGAAGTGGATAACAATTGTTTTCCATACATTAAAGTTTATTCACTGAAGAGTGTGTAAAATTAAAGATGTGAACTGACAGTTGATCCAGATCTTATGCTGTAAGACCTAACCTTTCATCATTCCTTTTAAAAAATGAAAGCTAGTATTAAGAAATATTGAGAGCGTATCTCTGCGAAATAAGAATCTAAAGTTGATACCAAAAACTGTCAGCCACTAAACTGTGATTAAATATATTAGGTCAAGCACTGTTTTATTAGCTGTATTACAAAGGAGATGACATACTGAAAATCTTTAGCACTAGTTTCCTGTCAGTAGTGAAAAATCTTACCTTAACATGAAATCTTCCTCTTCTTTCCAAGAGTTATTTATCACATGGAGTAGATTGAAGTTGGTGACCAGATGACCAGTAAAGTAGATTGATTTTGACAGAAAACCGCCTGGATAAAAAGTGAGTCAGACAGGAAGATGAATTGTTGCCTGGGACTGGAACTTGGTTAGAGACACTGAGGATGTTTAGGAGGACACAGTGTGGAGACCTTTGATGATCTCCCTGAAACAGGGAGCAGTTTGATCAGTGCCCAGAGGCAGCCGTTAGGAGGCAAGCAGGGGCCAGAAGTGCTGAACCCTGGGTTCATCCCAGGAACAAGCCCTGGTGGTGGGCATGGCTCCTTTTGCTATTACTTTTGCTCCTTAGTGACCTTTCTGTTCACACAAGTGGCTACTGTTAATTGGTTTGCTCGGAAGGCGTCCGTATTTGTGACCAAGTGTCCCAGATCATTTATGAGCAACGCAAACTGCAAGTAAAGTTTCGTTACGGGAATCAATTATGGTTTTTCTGGTTACAAACACGTCATTGCTTTCCCACGTTACAGCGACTACTGTATTTAAACCTCAAACCTTCAGTTCAGCTTCTTACACTTCATTCTACGTAAGCGTCATTTTTTCCCCTTCGTCCTCACAGGGAAGATGGAAGACATCAGATCTGAACCCATTCCACGCTGGTCCACACTGGTCCACACTGGTCCACACTGGTTCTTTTCTCCTTCTCTCCAGTTACGTGGATGTAGAGTCCGCTTTCTGCCTGAGACTGATCTCTGTATTTGTGTTCTTTATATTAGCTTTGTGCAGAAAACTCTTCCATCCTCAAAGACTTTTCTCCTTTTCTCTGTGTATTTGCCTTTCACCGTTTTACAGGCTATATATCATCTTCATTTTTTAAAAAAGGTATACAAAACCCTTAAATCTTTAAAATATGTTAAACATAGGAAAAAAAATAATTTCTTCCCCTGTCTTCCCATCCTTGGTGCCACGCTACACTGCCTAGCAAAACTTCTCCAAGAGTTGCCTGGACTTGGAGTCTCGACTTCCCCATTTCCTATCCATTTCTCAACCCATGTCCACCTGCCTCCTGCCCCTCACCCGACCTGGTGGAAATTGCTCTTCCATCAGGCAAGCAACCTTTTAAAAAAATTTCAAGTAAGTTTAATACCTGTTTCTCAGTCCTCACCTTTTAGTGACGCTTACAGCATTTTACATCATGGTTTCCACCGTGGTTCAGAGTTTCTCATCCTCTTGTTCCTGCTCTGTAGCTGGCTGGCTTCATTCTACCTGCGTGACCAGGGTCCTCATTCTGCTATTTGTATTTTTGTTTTCCTTGGTGTTCTGATCCAAGTGCTCCTCTTTTTCCACTTGCCTTTCACCTGTTTTATAGAGAGCTTCTCCTACACTTCCATGACGGCAGTTACTATCTCCTTCCCGTTGATTTCATCTGGGTCTCTGACTAAGATCTCACTGCAGGGATACAAAGTAGCATATTTGCCTCTAGAAACTATCTGCTAGGATATCCCAGAGGCAGCCCAGGCTTATGTAGAAGCACCTCATCATAGAGAAATGCTATTCTGACCTGCTCTTCCTACCACAGTGAGTGGTGTGCACAGTAGCTAACGTTTATCGAGCATGTATCTCTCCGGCACTAAACCTTACCATCTTTAATCTTTCCAGTGAATTGTCGAGATAGTGACAGATATAACCCTCATTTTTCAAAGTGAAGGGGTTGGTGTACAGAGGACACTTGATTAATGTCACAGTCTGGTAGGTAGTGAGGCCTTGACTCCACCCAGGCCTCCTGGTTGCGGCATCCATCCTGACCACTGCTTTAGTCTGCATTGCTCAAGTCAGAAAGCTAGTTACATGCCTGCAGCTTCACTTTCTTTTACTCCAGATAACTAAATCATCAGTCATATAGAACTACTTACAGATACCCAAAAGTGCCATTGTTTCCTTTTCTTTCTTTTTCTGTTTTTTTTCTTTTTTGGTTTTGTTTTGTTTTACATGAACATGTTCTTATTTCTGCCTTGTTAAATATCTTCCAAATCCATTGGCTCACTCCAGTTGTTATTGCTGGGAATCTCCTTCCTGCTCCTACATCTCTTACCTGGTTACTATAGCAGTCTCTTAAGTCTGGTCTCCATAGTTTTATAATTTCCTATGCCAATCTACAATTTTTTATTCTGTAGTAGGAGTGAGTTTGAAAAAAAGAAGTACATATGGTTATACTGTACACTTGTGTAAAAGAGTTCAATTATGTTTTGAACAAAATTTGAAATTCTTAACAGTTTAAAATATCAGTTATAGTCTGTGACCTACAAGCAGAGTAAAGCATAATTCCAAATATTGTTTAGAAAATGTATTTCACAAATGAAGTGGTTTTTAGTTTTTTAATTCTTCATTAGCATTAATGTTAGAGATTTAATTATATCATAATTAAACTAATTTATTTTTAAAAAGGTATAGATTAAACGTAGATTTTTATTTGTTTAGAGACAATATTTAAATGAGCAATCATTTTATAGTTAGTACATTTCCTTGGTGTTTAGGAATATAATTCTCTTGGGATAGTATCTCTGATTGAGTTCTCAATTAAAAATCTGCCTTTATTATCAATCTAAAGAGACTGGTATTGATAAGGAAAGTGTATTAAGTATATTCCCCTTTTTTCATTTCTTGGATTCATTCATTTTGGGAATTTATATATATATTTCAACACTAATGACATTGATAAATATAAATTTCAAAGTTAGAGCAGTGCTTTAATAAAAGCAAATATTAAATGACTGAGAATTTGGAATGGTGACGGTGATTGAATTGAAAGTAAAATTCTAAGTCACAAGAAACATAGCTGATTATTGGTATGGTGAAAATTAGGACACTTAGTTTTAATAGTAATCAAAAAGAGAATGCATGAAATAATCCTCATTTCAACTTTAAGTGTTTTGTGTGTTTGTGTGTGTGTGTGTGTATGTATTTTTCTTTAGCCAAATAAACATGCAAGTAAAATGGAGACTCTGAAAGAAGAAATATTTTCTGGTATAAAATCCCCTTTTCAATACAGATAGGGGTTAACAAATGTGAGTCATGTTTTTTTTGTCCTACAGTTCACCCACAATTGTATGTTATGGATGTAATTTCTCAAAAATGCAAAAGGGAGGTATATTGCTGAGCGGTTGTGTTTTATGAGTCTAGTTTTAAAATACTGTTTTCAAATGACAAATGTATACTGTAAAATTCTGATCACTTTTTAGTAAGAATTGTTCTAAATTGCATTTTGATATTACATTTGATATCTAATGGTGATGTATTTAATCACTAAGTCTGTATATGTTTAGATTTTGATATTTCTGAGTGTAACATATAAGTGTATATAGAGAGCAGTTGTAGAACTCTGTCAATATTCCTTTGCCAGAGAGATAACTACAAGCCTGAAATTGCAGAGATGTTGGAAGCTGTGTACTAAGGAGTGTGACGATCACCAAACAAAAGTTGGTGGTTTTGTGTAGCTTCAGTTGTCAACTATCATATTAACCTTCTTGGTAATCTGATTACCAGCTCTAGGAAGGCTAGAAATGTGCTACTTATTACGGTAGCTTTTAATGTCTCAAATTGCCAGGAGCTACTTTGAGATCTAAGTAGGACAGTGTCTTAGTCCGTTTAGGCTGCTGTAACAAAATACCATAGGCTGGGCGGCGTATAAACAACAGCAGTTTATTTCTCACAGTTCTGGAGGTTGGGAAGTCCAAGGTCAGGGTGCCAGCAGATTCATTGTCTGGGGAGAGCCTATTTCCCGCTTCATGGAAGCTGTCTTTTAGCTGTGTCCTTACATGGTGGAAGGGGCGAGGGAGCTCCCTGGGCCCTCTTTTATTAGATTCTGATCCCATTCACAAGGGCTCCACCTTCATGACCTAATCACCTCCCAAGGACCCCACCTTCAAATACCATCACACTGGGGATTAGGTTTTAACATATGATTTTGGGGGGGGCACATTCAGTCCGTTGCAAACGGATAGTATTACACACACGTGTGTTTTTTGGTTTTCTAATACATATGTGTGTATTAGTTTACTCAGGCTGCCGTTACAAAATGCCATGGACTGAGTGGCTGAAACAACTGAAATTAATTTCTTACAGTTTTGGAGGCTGGGAAGTTCATGATCTGGGTACCTGTATGGTCTAGTTGTGGAGAGAGCTCTCTGTCTGGCTTGTTGACCTCTGCCTACTCACTGTGTCCTCACATGGCCAGAGACTGAACAAGCTTCCTGGTCTCTAATTAGGGGCACTAATCCCATCATGAGGGCCCCACTCTCATGACCTCCTAAACCTAATTATCTCCCAAAGGTCCATCTCCAAATGCCATTGTCTTAGGGGTTAGGGCTTCAGCATATGAATTTTAGGTCTGTAGCCACATATATGAGTGAGTGTGTGTGTGTGTGTATAAATACATACATACATATAATATACAATATACATATATATATATCTATAATGTGATTTTTTTTTTTTTAAAGATTGATTGATTGATTGATTGCTATATTGGGTCTTCGTTTCTGTGCTAGGGCTTTCTCTAGTTGCGGCAAGCGGGGGCCACTCTTCATCGCGGTGCGCGGGCCTCTCACTATCGTGGCCTCTCTTGTTGCGGAGCACAGGCTCCAGACGCGCAGGCTCAGTAATTGTGGCTCACGGGCCTAGCTGCTCCGCGGCATGTGGGATCCTCCCAGACCAGGGCTCGAACCCGTGTCCCGTGAATTAGCAGGCAGATTCTCAACCACTGCACTACCAGGAAAGCCCTGTGATTTTTAATTGTGGCCCATCTTCATCCTTTTCCCAAGCATCACCAATTTAGAATTGAAATTATCTCCTCCAGTAGATAGAGGGGAGAATGCATTCTCTGAGATTTTAATTTCTTCAAAGTGTAAGGACAGATGTTTTCTGAAAACTGATTTTGTTTATTATTACCTTCTGGGATTTAGGTCTGTGGTACTTTGGGCCAGGGAATCTGAGCTGCCTTTCTCAACTTATTTTACAACTGAAAAAAGAAAGATTTAGAAACAAACTCTGTGTGTGTGTGTGTGTTTGTGTGTGTGTGTGTGTGTGTGTGTGTGTGTATTTGAAATTTTCTTTCTTTCAAATCCATTTGAATTATGGCAGTTTATTTAAAATGACCTTTACATTTCTTCAGAGACAGAAGCATTTTTCATGGTTACTAGGGTGATAGCAAGAACTAGAGAAAGGAAATTCTGGCCTGATTTCCCTTGGAATAAAGGGTGTTTCAGGTTGGAAAGGAAATGAAGAAAGCGCTTTTTCTGTGCTGGGATCAGATTAAGTTCACGTTCAAGCTGTAGTCCTTTGGTAACTGTTTCCAGAAATATATAAAAATGTAGTCATATAGAAGTGACTTTGTATGAATTATTTTCCTTACATCTAGGCTATTAATTGTTTTCCTTTTAAAGGTATTTCATATTTCACCCCTAATTTACTTAAGAAATAAAAACTAGTTGCAAATTTTTATCAGGGCAGTGAAGACGCTGTCCATCACAGGTAGTTTGAAATGTGAATAATGAGCTGCTATAAACACATTCATGGCTTCAGCAGGCTTAGTCCAGGTCCCCTTTAAATAGCGAGTATGTCAGCTGCTTGACTGTGTCTCTCCCAGCAATTTTCTAGCCGCACTGTCTCAGAGAAGTCAGACCCCTCTTCAAAGTGTGGGTCACATGTATATCAGCAGACTTGTTAAAGCTCAGAGTGAGGTGACAGCTGCCGACCTTGCTAAGTATAGATTTCATTTTCATTACCAGTAGGTGAACTGTTCCATGGGTCTCTTATTAAGGTCAGTCTGATTCAATAGCCTGCAACCTCCTTGAAGCCAGTCTGCTTTCTCTATTTTTTTCCCTTTTTTTGTTGCTATTGTTTGTTAACCAGGTAAATGCCATAGCAGACTTTTGTCCAAGGGAAGATATCACAATGTCATCCTAATATTTCCTGTGTAATATTTCCAGGACATTTTCAAATTAAAATTGTGCTGCTAATAATCGTTTGGGGATTTTTCTGGATTACTTAGGTCTTTTATGGATTAATTCCTAATTATTCAGACACTTTAAATGAAGTAGCAAGTGGATGTTTCCCCCATCAATCTATTTCCTTTCATAATACATCAGCTCTGATTTGATATGCTTTCTAGAAGCAGCTCATCTCCATAGCCAGTTGTCAGTAAAGAGACTCTCTTCCACCCGTAAAATCCCCTTTTTGGAGATTAAGATTTAATAGGGGCGAGGGGAAGCTCAGAGTTTGGAAAGTCATAGGACAACAGAGTGGAAAACAGCAGGACAAATGGAGTTAAGGAAAGTGCAGAATGCAGAGCCTATTATGGTAATTTTCATTATGTAAATATGACATTCAAGTTCTGTTTGACTTTGATTTGGTTTCCCTTTCCTTCATGCCAGCTGAAGAGAGGAGATTCAGCTCATCAGTGAATGAAGGAATTTGCCACTATGAAAGGAGAGAGAGGAATTAAGGAAGAAATAAGAAAATATTTCATTCAGTTTTGTCACTTAAATGGAAGTACTTTTGAACAACACTGTGGATAGAAATATGTCTTCTTTTTCTTCCAACCACCAGTGCTCTGACCACAATAAATACCTCAAGCAATACAGGACAGTAAACCTTCTTTTAATTACTGAGTCCCTCTTCCACCCTGAGTGATGAGGAAAGAATGTTGACTCTTAGGGCATTTCACAGTTAGGGTCTATTGTCTCCTTTGTTTTTTTCTGGGATAGTTCTAAAAAACTGTAGTGGTTCACCCTAGGCTTTGCTGCCCTTCATTTTACAATGCGATTCATATACTTTTAAAGCACTTAGGAAAAAAGGAGGATTCTAGGTATATGGTGAGAAGAACTAGACTTCATGAAGAGAAGTAACACGAATTTAGTGGTACAGAGCGCATATTTTATATTGAGACAAAATTGGATTCAAATCCCTCACTTACTCCTTGTAATCTTGGGAAGACAGCTTACATAAAATCACCGATACTTAACAGTGATGCTGGAAATGAAAAAAATAATTTAACTGTGGTAAAGACCAAATAAGACAATTTCACTAATACTGAATTTTACTTTCAATTTTAACCACGACTTGCAGTTATTATCATGATTTTAGGTACCGTTTTCCTCAAGCTCGCTACTCATTTGCAATATAACATTCTGTAGATGTGATGCAGGAGAAAGAGGTTATATATCAGGAGCTATTTAAACAGATGTTTATTCTGCCTGATTTTGACTGAAAGAAAAAAGAATATTATTTTGAGGGAGTTGAATGTTTCATTTTTCCTAAAGAATGGCATAAAGTGAAAAATTACACTTTATTCTACCTTTGAATCTGTCAGCATCCCTGGTCCTCTGAAACCACATTGATTCTTTTTACAGGTACAGTCACAATGCAATGCAACTGAGGTGAATACAGATTAATTTTAATAGTCATATTCAAGAGGAGTTCTCCTGAGAATAAGTATTGACTTCTTCACTAAATTTTGGAGATTTTCATGTTCATAAGTTTTTAATAGGTAGTACATCTTTACAAATTATTAACCAATCATCCCATCATGCCTTCATTTTCTTAGTTTTCATTTCAGATTGTGCCTTTTTCTGTATCTGGTTAATGTGAAAGATCACTTATGCAGTAGTCCCATATTAAAAGTATATCCTGTATTTTGGGGATTGCCAGTTCGGGGTGTTTTATTAATTTCCACCGATTAGATCCTTTTTAGAACACAGAGAAGTTCTCAGAGAAAGATGACCATTCTTGAGTTAAAATTGTAAAAGGACAGTTTAAAGAGTGAAATTTGATGAATAAGAAAATCTGTTTCTATTAAGAATATCTACAGTCAAAGGGAATCCTGTGAATCTAAAATTAACCAATGAGTGTTAGAGTGACAGGATAATAAATTCTGTCATTATGTAAAGATGTTACCGGAGCAATGATACCAAATGCTCAGTACAGTTTGGGGATTTTTTTTTTTTTTTTCATTTTCTCTGAAAGAAACAAGTTCTTACAGAATAATTTGGGGACATAATGGACAAAGTAAATTTGTTTTACAGGAGAATTTTTTTCACTTGTCACTTATCACTGATTTAGAGTTTAAATGTATCTTTAGACTAGTAGAAGCAAGAAAAAGGATACTTCAATATATATAATAATAGGGTCATACAATTTTTAAAAATATTAACAGCTCAGAGAACTCATTCAAACAACAGGATCCATGAAATGATAGTAGGTAATATAAAGAAACAGTATCGTTTAAAACATGACAAACTGTTTTATTAATTTAAAATTAAATTACATTTAAATTTAAAAAATCATTTCATTTTTATTTCTTTCTTGTTTTTTCCTTTGGCATCTGAAAATCCCTGTGTGACTGAGTTACAAAGTCCAAGGAAGTCCAGGAAGGGAAAGTTAAAAAGTACTTAAATAAAAGCCTGCTGAACTTTGAAAAGTTGCAAGATACATGAAACAAAAATAGCTGGTCAGGACTCTTCAAAAGTGTTAAGGTCATAAAACACCAGGAAAGGTTGGGGATCTATTATTGTTTGATTTTTCAATTTTAAACACATCTTTCTTTCAATAAACCTATCATAAGCTGTCCTTTTTTATGGGTCTGTATTTGATTTGCTAATATTTTGTTCAGAATGTTTGCATTTGTGATCTTAAGTATATTTGTCTCTATCCTTGTATTGTCCTTTTCACTTCCTGGTATTGAGATGCTGCTGGCTTCAAAAAGTGAGTTGGAAGTTCTTCCCTTCTTGTTTCTGACGGGGCTTTGTACACTATCAGCATTGCTTCTTCTACAAATATTACATAGACTCCACCTGTGAAACTGGTAGAATTTTCTGTGTGAAAGGTTTTTAACTATTATTTCAGTCTCTTTGGAAAGATAGGGCTATTCAGATTTTCTATATCATTTGGGGCCAGCTTTGGTAAGTTGTACTTTTCAGGAATTTTTTCATATGATCTTGTTTGTCCCACTTAATTGCAAAAAAGTTGTTCACCAATCTGGAAACTCTCTGAACCCCATACTGTTGGGAATTTATGGAGGTTTCATCACTAGGCATGATCAGTTATTAACTTCATTTCTCACGCCTCTCTCCTCTAGAGAGGTGGGTGGGGCTGAAATGTCCAAGCATCTAATCATGGCTTGATCTTTTTGGTGACCAGCCGTCATCCAGGAGCCTTCCAGGAGCTGACCTAGATTTGCCTCATTAGAAAAAAAGACTTATCACCCAGGAAATTCCAAGAGATTTAGGAGCTTGGTGTCAGGAACCTGGGTGTAAGACCAAATATTATAATAAAAGGTGCTCTTAGTGTTCTTATCACTTAGGAATTTACAAGGGTTTTAGGAGCTCTGTGCCAGGAACCAAGGGCAGATATTTATATATTATATATATATATATAATTTTTCCCCCGTTATTTCCATACCTGTATTCAAATCTCCTTATTTTAAAAAATATCCTTTTTACCTTCCAGAATCCCATCCAGGTACCACATGAAATTTAGGTACCATGCCTCATTGGTCTCCTCTTGACTGTTCCAGTTTCCATAGACTTTTCTTGTTTTTGATGCTATCTTTGTATTTGGATTTGTCTGATGTTCTTCTCATAATTAGACCGGAGCTCTGTCTGTTTGGGAGGAAGACCATAGAGCTAAAGTGCCATTTTCATCACGTCAAGGATACATACTATCAACGTGACTTATCACTGTTGATGATAAGCTTGATCACCTGGCTTTCGTCAAGTTAGATTTCTCCACTCTAATGTTATACTTTCGTTCCCTCTTTACATGGTGTATTCTTTGGAGGGAAGTCATTATGTGAATCCCACACATAGGGAGTGTGGAGTTATGCTCTATCTACTCGAGGAAAGAGTATCTACATCAATTGTTAAGGATTCTTCTGCATGGAGATTTGGCTACTCTCCTCCATTTATTTATTTTAATCTTTGATTTGTATCAGCATGGACTCATGGATATTTATTTTATCTTTATTTTTTAATATAATACTGTTTTTTGTGTATTCTCTTTTTCAAGTGTTTCAGCTGTGCCCATATTGACATATTTTAGTTGGCTCTGTGCCCTTTGACATTTTTCCATCAATTTTTAAAGCACTTCCTTACTTTTTTGCATTACAGGTGCTCCAGGCTCATTTTGTATATTTCCTGTCTCAGTCCTGGAGTCAGCCATTTCTCCAGTGAGCCCTAGGTTGTTTTTTGTTTGTTTGTTTTGTTTTTATTGAAAAATGGTGTTAGACTTAAAGATCTGGATGCTGGCTGTGTTTGCTCGTGCTGGGATGTCATGCGTCCATATTAGGTTACAATAAGGAAATATGTGTACACATCTATACCTATGTATGTACGCACATGTGTAAGTATGTCGGCATGTAATTATCCGTATCTGTATAGAGCTACACATGAATTTATTCTGCTGATTCCGACTCTAATCTCTGTTCTGTTACCATCTGAATCATTCTAGCCTCCTTACCTTGCTTACTTATAAATTCACACTCCAACAGTGAAAAACATGGCTCCCACCAACCATGACATATTTACTTAATTTTAAAAATTTCACTGTATATGTATATCAGTATTAGAATTGTTAGCTCATACTACCTTGGAAACAATACAGTTCCGTGCTTCTGTTCACTTTCTTATGCCTCGGTTTTATAGACTCCTCTCATTTCCAAAGCACCTTTTATCCTGCAGCCTCCAGTGAGGTTGCTGCATACATTTGTAATAAATTAGATTGTTTTCTGATATTTTGCATTCCGTCGCGTGTTCCCCAACCTGAAAAATGAATTTTTTATATTTCCATACATTAATGTTCATTCTTTGTGTTGTAAAGTGATATGAGTTTTGGCAAATGCATAGTATATATAAAAATAATATGTATTACCATACCATACAAAAATTTTATTAACCTAAAAAACACACCAAAAAACCCTGTGTTTCATCTGTTTTCCTCTTCCTCCCAACCACTTGTAACCACTGATTGTTTGTATCATCTCTGTAGTTGTACCTTTTACTGAATATCATAAAATTGGAATCATCTAGTATGTAGCTTTTCAGACAGGTTTCTTTCACTTAGCAATATGCATTTAAGATTCAGTTTGTCTTTTTGTGGCTTAATAGCTCATTTTATTGCTGAACCATATTCCATTGTATGGATGTATCACTATTTATTCACCTATTAAAGGATATCTTCGTTGTTTTCAGTTTTTTGCAATGGTGAATAAATTTACTATAAATCTTTACCTGAGTGTTTTGTGTGGACATAAGTTTTCAGATCTGTTAGGTAAATACATTAGAGCATGATTGCTGGATCTTATGATAAAACTGTGTTTAGCTTTGTAAGAAAGTGACAAAATGCCTTTCAAAGTGGCTTTACAGTTTTCGAAACCCTTTAGCAAAAACTGAGATTTCCTGTTGCTCCAGATCTTTGTGAATATTTGATATTGTCAGATTTTTGGATTTTAATTATTTTTAACAAGCTTGTACTGATATCTCATAATTGGTAGTTTCCTAATGATAAATATTAAGTATCTTTCCCATGCTTTTTTGACATTTGTCTGTATCCCTAGGTGTGGTGTATGTTTAGAGTTTTGCTCATTTGTAAAAATATTTATTTATTTATTTATATTTTTATTGACGTATAGTTGAGTTACAATGTTGTGTCAGTTTCATATGTACAGCAAAGCGATTCAGTTATACATACATATAAATCTATTTGTTTTTCAGATTCTTTTCCCTTATAGGTTATTACAAAATCTTGAGTATAGTTCCATACTACCCAAGGCAATCTACAGATGTAGTGCAATCCCTATGAAATTACCAATGGCATTTTCCACAGAACTAGGACAACATTTTTAAAAAATTTGTATGGAAACACAAAAGACCCCGAATAGCCAAAGCAGTCTTGAGAAAAACAAAATAGAGCTGGAGGAATCAGGCTCCCTGACTTCAGACTATACTACAAAGCTACAGTAATCAAAGCAGCATGGTACTGGCACAAAAACAGAAATAAAGATCAATGGAACAGGATAGAAAGCCCAGAAACAAACCCACACAACTATGACCAATTAATCTATGACAAAGGAGGCAAGAATATACAATGGAGAAAAGACAGTCTCTTCAATAAGTGGTGCTGGGAAAACTAGACAGCTACATGTAAAAGAATGAAACTCATTTTTAATTGGTTGTTTATTTTCTTATTTTGAGTTTTGAGAGACATTTGAATATTTTAGATACAAATACTTTATGGGATACGTGTTTTGTAAAGTTTTCTCCCAGTCTGTGACGTGTCTTTTCATTCTCTTAATATTATCTTTTTTATAGAGTAAAAAGTTTTTAAATTGAATAATATCTAACTGTCATCTTTTTTCCATGGGTTGAATTTTTGATTGAATCTAAAATCCCATCAGCAAACCCAGGTCCCATAGATTTTCTCTTGTATTTTCTTCTAGAAGTTTTATAATTTTGCACTTGACATTGTGGTATATGACCCATTTTAAGTTAATTTTTGTGAAAGTTGAAAGGTCTGTGTCTAGTTTCTTTCTTTCTTTTTGTAACAACTGCTATATATCTAGTTATTTCAGCAACATTTTTTTTAAAAGATCATCTTTTCTCTGTTGAATGGGCATTGCTTCTTTGTCAAGTATAAAAGTTCACTATATTTGGTGGGTCTGTTGCTCTGCTCTCTATTCTGTTCCATATATATATATATATGTGTATATATATATATATATATATATGTATATATGTATATATTTGTACTTACATCGATACCATACTGTCTGATTATTGCAGAGTCATAGTAAGTTTTAGAATCAGATAGTGTGAGTCTTTTTTTCCTTTATTGTTCTTCTTTGGTATTGTCTTTTACCTTTCCATGTAAGCTTTTCAATCATTTTGTTCATACTTACAAAATAGCTTCCTAAGAATTTTTGTCAGGATTGTATTGAATACATCAAGTAGGGAAGAACTGACAGCTTATCAGTTTACTTGAGTCTTCCAATCCATTTATCTTTTTAGATTTTTTAATTCTTTCATTAGTGTTTGTGATTTTCTGCATATAGATTCTGCGCCTATTTTGTAGCTGTATGTGTATGTATTTCATTTTTTATGTATTGTACATGCTATTGTTAAATTCAAGTTCCAATTGTTTATTGATGATGTATAGAAATGCAGTTGAGTTTTGTTGATCAACCTTGTGTCCTATTAGCTTAGTATAAACGTTTATTATTTCCTGGAGTATTTTTTAATATTCTTTGTATTTTCTATGTAGACATTAATGTCATTTTAAATACAGTCATCCTTTCTTTTCAATTTGTATTTATTTCATTTTCTTTTTTTTTTTTTTTTTTTCTTATTGCATTAGCTAGGACTTCCAGTAAGAGGTTGAGTCAGGGTGGTGAGAAAGGATACTCTTGCCTTGTTTTCAATTTTAGGAGACAAGTATCCAGTTTCTTACCATTAATTATAATGTTAGCTGCTAGGTGTTTTGCATTGATTCTTTTTTCTGATTTCTGCTCTAATTTTCTTTTTTTACATTTTTCTGTTCTATTCAGATATAATTGGCATATAACATCATATTAGTTTAAGGTATACAACGTAATGATTTGATATATGTATATATTGAAAAATAATTATCACAATAAGTTGACATGCATCACCTCACATAGTTAGAATTTTTTTTCTTGTGATGAGAATTTTAAGATCTACTCTCTTAGCAACTTTCAGATATACGATATTGTTAATTGTAGTCACTATACTGTACATTATGTGCTCAAGACTTAATAATCTTATAACTGGAAGTTTGAACGTTTTGATCCCTTCACCTGTTTCCTCCATCCCCCTATGACCCATTCTAGCAAGCAACAATCTGTTCTCTATTAATATAAGATTTTTTTTTAATTCCACACGTAAGTGAGATCATACAGTATTTGTCCTTCTCTGTCAGACTCATTTCACTTAGCATAATGCTCTCAAGTTCCCCGCATATTGTCACAAATGGCAGGATTTCCTTCTTTATGACTGAATAATATCCATATATACATGGATATTATTATATATTTTCTTTATCCATTCATCCACTGGTGGACACTTACGTTGTTTCCATGTCTTGGCTATTATAAATAGTGCTGCAAAGAACACAGGAGTGAAGTTATCACTTGGAGATAGTGATTTTGTTTCCTTCCGTTATATTCCCAGAAGTGGATTTGCTACCATACATTGGTAGTTCTATTTTTAATTTTTTGAGAAACGTCTATACTGTTTTCCATAGCGATTATACCAATTTACATCTCCACCACTGCTCTGATTTTTATTGTTTCTTTTCTCATGCTTGCTTTAGGTTTACATTGCTCTTCTTTCTCTAGTTTCCTAAGGTTGAAGCTTAGGTTCTTTGAGATCTTTCTTATTTTCAAATATATACTTTAACACTATAAATTTCCCTCTAAGTTTGGCTTTCAATGCATTGTTCAAATTTTGGTAAGTTATATTTTCATTTTCATGTACTTTAAACTAAGTTTGTTTATCTTGTGATGTCTTTGAAATTTTTTAAAATTTAGAAATGAAGAGTTTAATTTCCAAATATTTGGGATTTTATAGCTCTCTTATCAACTTTTAATTACTCTGTATTCTGAAAACATTATGTATAATTTCTATTCTTTTAAAATAATTAAGGTGTGTTTTATGGCCAGAATATGTTCTATCTTGATGAAGAATCTATATGAACATGAAAAAAATGTGTATTCTGTTGTTGTGTGAAATATTTTATGTCAGACAGATCACATTCACTCCTAGTAATGTTCAATTCAACTGTATCCTCCCTGCTTGATCTATCAATTACTGAGTGATGATGGATTTCTAAATATTTAGGTGGATTTGTCTATTATCCCTTTAGTTGCAGTAGCTTTTGTCTTGCATATTTTGATGCTTTGTTGTTAGGTGCACACAAGTTTAGGATTTTTTTTTTCTGTAGGATTGACCTTTTTATCATTATTCATTGCCCTTTTTTAACCCTGATAACTTTCCTTGATCTGAAGTCTGCTTTGTGTGAAGTTAATATAGTTATTTCAGCTTTCTTATGATTAGTGTTAGAATAGTATATACTTCTTAGTCCCTTTATTTTGAATCATCTGTATCTTCATATTGTTAATGGACCAAACTCTGGTCCACTCACCCAAAGTACAGCAAAGCCAATCTGCTGACACCAGGTTGTGATGAAGGAAAGTAAAGTGTTTATTTGCAGGGCACCAAGCAAGGAGAATGGGCAGCTAATTCTTAAAAGACCTTAACTCCCCAGTGACTTTCAGGGAAACGTTTTAAAAGACAGTGTTAGGGCTGAGCATCTTAGAGTGCATGATCAGCTCATGGGAAATTTTCTGATTGGTAGGTGGCGAGGTGATAGGGTTGGTGTTTCAGGAATCTCAGTCATCAGTTTTCTGGCTCCAGCCATTCTAGGTTCTAAGGGTTTAGGGTCAGCAGTTTCCATCTGGTGGAGGTCTGGGTTCTGTAAGAAACAACTTAAAAATGTGTGTCAGACATTGTTAACAGTTTTTGTCATGGACAACTAGGGCCTTATCCTCATTTTTCAGTTTTACTTATTGCCTAAGTTGTTATCTCCTTCCTTGCTTGACTGCCTTTTCTTAGTTCTTGCTTTTGCCCCTTCTTTTTTTTTTTTTTTTTTTAATTAATTTATTTATTTTTGGCTGCGTTGGGTCTTCGTTTCTGTGCTAGGGCTTTCTCTAGTTGCGGCAAGCGGGGGCCACCCTTCATCGCGGTGTGCGGGCCTCTTACTATTGTGGCCTCTCTTGTTGTGGAGCACAGGCTCCAGACGCGCAGGCTCAGTAGTTGTGGCTCACGGGCTCAGTTGCTCCGTGGCATGTGGGATCTTCCCAGACCAGGGCTCGAACCCGTGTCCCCTGCATTGGCAGGCAGATTCTCAATCACTGCGCCACCAGGGAAGCCCTGCCCCTTCTTAAATGATTAACTAATTGAGTATGTTTCCTGAAACTTGGAGGCCAGGGAAACTAAGGTTGATTTTCTTTTTTCTAAAGGTGAGAGATGGGGCAACAGGGAGGGGTCTGCAACCAGGAAGGCTCTTCAGGGTTCTGTTCAGTTTCAGTATTTACACTGAGTTTCTTTTAGGTAACATATAGTTGGGTCTTTTTTTATATACAGTTGAAATATTTCTGCCTTTATTTGGTGTATTTAGACTGTTGACATTTAAAGTGATTATTTGTATAGTTGATTAATATCTACTGTGTGTTTAATTGCTTCCTTTGCATTACATTTGTTCTTTGGTTCTTTTCCCCCTTTTTTGCTGCTTTCTCTGGTTTAATTGAGCATTTTCTATGTTTCCTTTTTATCTTCTCCGTAGTATATCAATTATATATCTCTTGCTTTGTTTTGTTTTGTTTTAATGTTTGCCCTGGGGTTTATAATAATGGATATTGAACTAATCTATGTCTGCTTCAAATAACTCTGCCACACCTTCTGTGGTGCAGTTTCCTTATAACAGGGTTAAACAAACTGTCATTTGTTAGACTGATTAAGAATATAAAAATATTTATCTTACCATATCCAGTGCTTTCCCTTTCCTTATGTAGATCCCTGTTTCTGTCCTATATTATTTTTCTTCTCACTGAAGAACTTCTTTTAACAATTTTTCCCCAACAGGTATGCTAATCATGAATTCCCTCATTTTCAGATTTTCTGATAAAATGGTTATTATGTCTGAAAGATAATTTTACCTGCTATAGAATTCTGCATTGGTGTTTTAAATTTCAGTATTTTAAATATTTCACTTGAATGTCTTCTTTCCTTCATGCTTTCTAGTAAGAAGTCTGTGATTCTTATCCTTGTTCCTTTAAAATTAAGGTGTGTTTTTCCTTTGGCCTTTTTTGGGTGTTCCTTTGTGTTGGGTTTTCTACAATTTGAACATGGCATGCCTAGGTGTAGTTTTGTTGTTGTTGTTATTTATTCTGCTGTCCTCTGAACATCCTGGGTCTCTGGTTGGTTGTTTCATTAATTTGGGGAGTTCTTGGCCGTTAGTGATTTAAATATTTCTTCTGTAATTTCTCTTTTCTCCTTCTGATATTCCAAATACACTTATGTTATGCCTTTTGAAATTGCAGTTAAAATCATCATTTGTTTACAGAGAGTTACTTCTTGGACTCTATTATGTGCATGTCAATCTTAAATGAGAGGCAATTGCTGTAGAGACATTCTATTTTTCTATTTAAGTGCCCCATATTATGTGCTTTGAACCTGTGGTTTTGTGGCATATTGTGGATATATTTTTCAGAAATGATTGCAGTTGAGGAAGAAAACTTTAACAGACAAATCAATAAAATTAGATGAAATTAAATAAATGAAGAGATACTGATCATTTTAAACTCTGTCAGTTGTTATCAGATACATCAAATATCAAGTGCTAAAAAGTATTTCTTAATCCTATTAAACTTTTAAAAAATGTCATCCAGTTTTATATGTATACAAATCTTTCCTGTACAATGCATGTGCAGCCATGTTGATAGGATTATGGCTTATTTTATGAATAATTATTTAGAAATATATTTATTTTCCTTAATTTGAAACAGTCAGAAAGCGAATATAACTGTGGAATGTATGTTGATTTTTTTTTTTTAAGATTCCACTTTTGAACTTTTTATAGTGACCTTTTTTCATGGAAGTTGCTGATACAATTATTGTATTATTTTTAAAGGTTTTTCTTAGATTTGAAACTGCAGTCAGTGTTGGTAGAACCTGACAGTCTTTGAAATTCTCTTTTCTCCCTCACAATCAGCCTGTAGTCATAGATCAGAAATATCCACTTTATCTCTGATCGCAATAGCCAGGACTCTGTAGCTTACGTTCTGATTTCCCTGCAGGACCACACTATTGGAAGTCATGCTTTGGGGTGGCCTTTTTTTCCCCTTACACATACTGCTTGTGGTTGACCCACTTCAGCTCACAGTAAAAATGCTGCTTCCCAGTCCGCAGCCTGATGGCTGAAGCATTGCTGTATTATGTTTAGGCAATGGTGACCTTCAAATTTCAGTCCTGTGTTTGGCCATCCCAGCCCCACCCCTATCCCAATTTCGGGTCAAAGGGGACAATTAACTTGATCGGGATAGAAAATAATATGGTTATTAAGCTTTCTTTTCACTAAAAAGAAACTGTTCTACTTCCCCAAACAAGAGGAACCAGAAACAGTGAGGATCTCGAAAGAGTGCCTGCCACAGTGGATGCCATGCTAGGGAATGGCTGTAATTTGAAGTAAAAGCCATGGAGTTATAGCACAAGAAGGCCTAGTAGGGAAACAATGACAGCAGGAGAAGTGGAAGCTTTGGGTCAGAGATGAACAGGTAGAGCCATGGACGGATGATTCCTTGGTCAAATCCAAGAATGTATGTGTGTGTGTGTGTGTGTGTGAGAGAGAGAGAGAGAGAGAGACAGAGACAGAGATAAGAGACAGGGTGGGGGAAGAGATTGAGAGAGAGAAAAGCGGAGATCCAAACACTATAGACAGCCCTGCATAGAGTAAGGTCTAAGTTCAGGAAACTGTAGTTTGAAAGAACCAAGAATATCATTCAAAAAAGAGCTAATCTGTAAATTTGGCTACCTTGAGGCTTTTGGAGGAGGAATGGACACATTATTGGCAAGAGAACAAGAGAATAAGGCTGCAGAAGAGATATGGTTCCCTGCTGTGTGCTTTCTGGACAAAAGAATTCTCCAAGACATCCTTAAGAGCGTGAGCTTCAGGGTTTTTGATTTCTTTTCCACCTGCCATCCTGAAAAGCCAAATACACATCACAATGCCTGCATATGCTTAATTACATATAAAGTCTTGTGTTAAAGTTTTGTGGTAGGCTAAGGAAGCATTAGAAGAAAGAGAAAGAAAAATGACTAGATTCAACCAGGAAAAAATATGTATATAATAGATTTTTATAACGGCTTCCCCTGAGGTATTAATTTCTCTCCTAACTCTTCTTTTATTCCCAGCTTTTAATCTCCAAGTCAATTTTTTTCTTCTGTCTACTGAAAAGTGAGGTGAAATGAGAGTTAGGCAAACCTAGCTGTCGATATTATAATTTCTGTGGGTATGAAAGCTGACTATAAAACGCTCTTCTAAAGTGAAATAACTATTGTCTCACCTAGCATGAGCAGGACAGTGTAGCAGCACAAGGTAGGAGCATGCAGGGAATTGCACACTTTGAAAATTTCTAAGTTGGTGATTGAACACATCAGTCTAACATGTGCCTTTGCGTGCACTGTGTCTGGAGCAGCTGCTTTCCTGCTTTCAGGTAAACCTTTACTATATAATATATAAATACATCTTTGGCATATTAATTATTATAGAAAAACAGTATATCCTGCTTATATATTATCCATAAGAATGAATGATTAAAAATCTTCTTTGATTTCAGCCCGATGTAATTCAAACAGGCATCTTCCCAAAACCCAAGTAGAGATTTTCTCGAAGTTCTCCTTTAATAGTGTTCTGCCTCTCCTCCTAGTTTATCCCCTCTGTATGTCTCATGGGCCACTGGTTAGGTAAAAGGAAATTCATTATGATGCTTTAAAATTCTTATGTTTTATATGAATAGCCTATGGAAATGGAAACTTTATGAAATTGTATTCAGAAAAAAAAGTAGCTTATTTTGTACATACTGAAGTTAAAAAATATGACTTCAGTGGTTCACAGAAACCACAGAAATACCTATAGCACGAAATATTGAAATAATCATCATTTAAAAAGTGATGAATTTCTTATTGATTACAGTAATGGATTGAGTTGATGGCATTTTCTTTGTACCCTAAGAAGTTCAACATATAATAAAGTATAGTACTGAGAAAAAGTCATGGAAGAAAACAATTTCTCACTGTAGAAGATCAGGCTGTATTATTATAATCGTATGAGATACCGAAAAAGCCTTTCTTCCAGCAATATCATTGTTAATCAATTTCTGGTAACAGGATGGATTAATATTAGTTGCTCCCATTCTTTTTTTCACTTGGTTCTAGATGGCTTTAAGCACTTAGAATTCATTTTCTCTGTTTTAAAAAGTCATCTGAGTATATTGGTTTGCCCTTCTCATTCGTAGAGTACATATGTGGGCTGCCTAGGAGATTCGCTGCCAACGAAGTTCCAGAATTATTCTTTATTCCCCAGGGAACTGGGCCTTTCTTTATCTCAAATGTCCTATTAAATTGCTATATGCAGTATTGTATGTTAATGAAACCCTTGGATTGAGCGCATGAGCCCCTCTAATTCTAAGAGCTTTCTGACTGGGACTTGAAGGAAAGCTTACGAGTAGAGCTGGAGTGTAAAATTGCAACCAAAGTTTCATGCTTCCAGCCCCCGCTTTCTGCATACATATTCCTCTGATCAGCCACCTTAGAGGAAGCCCCCTGCACCTTCCGGTCACCCATGCCTTCATGATCCTCCTTTGCTTCCCTATTTAAAAACATGTCCTTAGAGACGTAGACAAAATTCAGATAGCTTAAGTAGTATCCATTATCTAATAGTAACATTGATGTACGAAATGCATAACACTTCTCTTCAAGTCTTTACGAATAATGGATTAAAGTAACAAATTAGGTATAAATAAGACAAGTCTTAGAGTTTAAAATATCAATCATTAACGGACATTTGTGTTTTAACAATGACATCACCCAGTGACCAAAGATTAATATCACTGAGTCAGCATTCTAAGTTCTAGTGAGCAACTGGTTGTTATTTAGGAGAAAAACAGCAAAGCATGATGTAAGTGAAATCCCCCAAATTGTAACTTTTAATTAGGGAGAGATGTGGAGACTTGGTGATGTGCATGGTTCATATATATATGTATATGTGTATATATATATGTATATATCTGATCTAAAAGGTTTTTTACAAGTTTGAAAAAAGTTTGGTACAGAGCATTATTGGTAGCTGAGTATTTCAGACTGGGTCCCCTCCTAAGCGCATTAAAATAGTGTTAGTAAAAGCTGAGGGCCAGGACATTTTTGAGGCCGGAATATGTGTTCGAGAATAATTACAGATAGAAACCAGTGGGTCATTTGCATATAACTAAATATCATAACTCTTCTTGAGGCTTAGAAAATTCAAACATTTCATTCATTCATCAATTCATTCACCTACACAACCATAAACATATCACTCGGCATCAGCTACTCAGAAGAAACTCTGTTTCTGCCTTCATGGAGTTTATTTTCCAACAAAAGGGACTGACATTAAGCAGAGACTACAGAATCAATGTGACTGAGAGCAGTACTATAAAGGTAAAATACAGAGTGCTCTAACAGTAGTATTTATCAGCATTTTGTATGCAGGATTCCTCAGGTTATATTTGTACTGAAGATGAGGGAGGATTTTCCTAGGTAAAGAAGCTGAAATCCAGAGCATATGTACAGGCTGTCCTGCCCATAGCCTGGCAGCAATTTGTGGACAGAAAGAAATGCTACTAATTACAGTGATTGGAAACCTCTAAATTGCACAGATACTTAAGACATATCCAAGCCTGTACACTAGGACAACTTGACAAAAGGCTCTTTCAGTCTGTCTTCATTCATTCATTTATTCTTTATTATATAACATGCTCACTTATTTTTTTATATTTCTTTAATGTGAGTCTTATGATTATTATCTCACACTGATCTGCCACTATGTTTAGATGTGGATCTAAAGTAATGTGAGTTAATTACAGCAGGAGCTTTGGCCCTACGTTGTGCCCTGTGGCCTTCATTCAGTCTGTGGTACCCTGTGAAGCCCAGAAGAGGAGAGACATAGCTTGCTTTAGGTTTCAAAGTAGAGTTATTTTTAACTGATATTTTTAACCACAATAGAATATAATCTAGAATTCATGTTATTTTTATTCGCAAGAGCTGGGCACGAGAGTGAGAAAATATTTTTATTTTTTATTTGTGAATCAGTTCATTTTGCCATGATGATTCTATGTGCGAACAACTACCAATCAGTGGCATAAAACAGTAAGCATCAGTTTGCTCAGACGTGGAACGGTTTGCTGGGGACGGGCAGACTAAGGATGCTTTGGGGCCTGATGACTCTGCTACACTCAGCTAGACTCACCCACATGTCTTCAGATTAGATGAGGATCAGCGGTTCTAGATAGACCACAGCAGTTCTGCATTAAACACACACACAGGGCTTCCCTGGTGGCGCGGTGGTTGAGAATCTGCCTGCTAATGCAGGGGACACGGGTTCGTGCCCTGGTCTGGGAAGATCCCACATGCCACGGAGCAACTAGACCCGTGAGCCACAACTGCTGAGCCTGCGCGTCTGGAGCCTGTGCTCCGCAACAAGAGAGGCCACGACAGTGAGAGGCCCGCGCACCGTGATGAAGAGTGGCCCCCGCTTGCCACAACTAGAGAAAAGAAAGCCCTAGCACAGAAACGAAGACCCAACATAGCAATCAAGCAATCAATCAATAAAAAAAAAAAAAACAAAAAAACACACACACACACACACACAGTCTCAGTGACATGCAACAAAAAGCATTTGTTTAGTTCATACTTCTTAGTGTTAAATGGGGCCAGCAGCTCTAGGCTGAGCCTACTTGAGGGCACTTTTCTGGAACAGCTCTGCTCCATGTTTCTCTCTTACACCCCAGGGGCCATCAGGCTTGTCCAGCCATGTTCTTACGTTGATGACAGAAGTATAGGAGCAAGCTTAACTGCATGAGCACTTTTCAGAATTTTGCTTGCATTACATCTGCAGAAGTCCCAATGCACAAAGCCAGTCTTGATGCTGAGCCCAGAATTAAAGTGAGAAGGCATTGCAGTCTCGCATGTCGAAAGGGAGGGATGTAAAATTCTGTTCCATGGCTAGAGTCAAGAGTTGAAACAGCAAACAAGTATACCCAGTCTAAATTTTTTTTTCAGTTTTTTTTATTATGGTAAAATTTACCATCTTAACTATTTTTAACTGTACTATTCAGTAATATTAATTGCAATTATATTGTTGTGTAACCATCATCACTGCCCATCTCCAGAACTCTTTTAATCTTTTAAAACAGAAACTTTATACCTAGTAAATAGTAACTCCCGATTACCCCCTGCAACCCCTGGAAACCGCCATTCTACTTTGTCTCTATGATTTTGACTACTCTAGATATCTCACATAAGTGAAACTATATATTATTTGTCTTTTTGTGACTGGCTCCCTTCACTTAGCATACTGTCATATTGTCGTAGCCTAGGCAAGATTTCCTTCCTTTCAAGGCTGAATTATAGTTCATGTATGTAGGCACATGAAATATAATTGAGTCCCTATTTTCAATTCATTTGGGTATGTACCCAGAATTGGAATTGCTGGATCATATGGTAACTCTATTTTTAATTTTTTTGGGAGCCACCCTACAGTTTTCCACAGTAACTATATAATTTTATACTTCAACAGTGCACAAGGGCTCCAATTTTTCCACGTTCTTGCAAACACTTTTTTTTTTGATAGTAGTAATCCTAATGGGTGTGAGATGGTATCTTATTGTGTTTTTTATGCATTTCCTTAATGATTAGTGATGATGAGCATCTTAGCATGTGCTTATTGGGCATTCGTGCATCTTCTTTGGAGAAATGCCTATTGAAGTCTTTTGCCTGTCTTTGAAATGGGTTGTTTTGTTGTTGTTGTTAAGTTTTAGGAGTTTACTACATATTCTGGATATTCATCCCTTATCAGATATATGATCTGCAGATATTTTCTCCCATTTCAGAGATTGCCTTTTCAGTCTGTTAACAGTGTCTTCTGATGTACAGATTTTTAAAATTCTCATGAACTCCTATTTGTCTATGTTCTGTTGTTGTTGCCTATGCCTCTGGTGTCGTAGCCAATAAATCATTCCTAAATCCAGCGTCATGAAGTTTTTTCCTTTAATGTTTTCTTCTAAGACCTTTATAGTTTTATCACTTATGTTTAGAGGTTTAATACATTTGGAAATAATTTTTGTATATAGTGTTAGGTAAGAGTCTAATTTCATTCTTTGCATATAGATACCAGTTGTCTCAGCACCATTTGTTGAAAATACTGTCCTTTCCCCATTACATGATCTTGGTGCTCTTGCTGGCAATCACTTGGCTATATGTGTGATGGTTTATTTCTGTCCTCTTCATTTTATTACAGTGGACTTTATATCTGTCTTTCTGCCAGTATCACACTCTTTTGATTACTGTAGGTTTGTAAGAAGTATTGAAATCAGAAAGTGTTAGTCCTCTGACTTTGATTTTCTTTGTCAGGATTATTTTGGCTACTCAGGATCCATTGAGGTTCCATATAAATTATAGGATGAATTTTTCTATTTCTGCAAAAATGTCCTTGAGATTTTTCTAGAGATTGCATTGAATCTGTAGCTCACTTTGGGCAGTATTGATATCTTTCCATTTTACATCTTCCAGTCTATGAACTAAGATGTTTTTCCATGTATTTATGTCTTCCTTAATATTTTAGGCAATGTTTTGTAGCTTTCATTGTAAAGTCTTTCACCTCTTTAGCTAATTCCTAAGAATTTTGTTATTTGTGATACTATTGTAAATATGATTGTTTCCTTAATTTCCCTTTTAGATTGTTCATCCTTAACGTATAGACATACAAATGATTTTTGTGTCTTGTTTCCATATCTTGCTACTTTGCTGAATTTTTTATTAGTTTTTACAGTTTTTTGTGGATTCTCTATGATTTGCTCCATATAAGACTATGTCATATGCAAACAGAGATAATTTTAATTCTTCCTTTCCAATTTTGCTGACTTTTATTTCTTTTTCTTGCCTTGTTGCTCTGGCTAGAACTTCCAGTAATATGTTGAATAGAAATGGTGAAAGTAGGCATTGTTGCCTTTTCCTGATCTTTGGGGAAAAGCTTCTAGTCTTTCAACTCTGAGATATTCACTGTGGGTTTTTTCATAAACGACTTTTAGTATGTTGAGGTAGTTTCCTTCTAGTCCTAATTTATTGAGTGTTTTTATCATCAAAGAGTGTTGAAATTTGTCAATGCCTTTTCTCCATCAGTTGAGGTGATCATGTGGGTTTTTCCTTCAGTCTGCTAATGTGGCATGTTGCGGTGATCATTTTTCATATGTTGAACCAATCTTGCATTCTAGGAATAAATCCCACTTGATCAAGTTGTCTAATCCTTAAAATATGCTGTTGAATTTTGTTTTCTAGGCTTTGGTTGGGAATTTTGCATCTATGTTAATTAATGATGTTACCCTATAATTTTCTTTTCTTGTAATGTCTTTGTCTGACTTTGGTATCAGGGTAGTGCTGGCTTCATAGAAGTGTTGCCTGCTTTTCAGTTTTTGGGGAAAATTTTGAAAAGAATTGGCATTAGTTCTTGTTTAAATATTTAGTGGAATTTACCTGTGAAGTCATCAGGATTAAACCTTTTTATTGTCAGGAGAGATTTGATTACTGATTCAGTCTCTTGTTATAGGTCTATTTATATTTTTTATTTCTTTGTGTTTCAGTCTTGGTAGGTTTTGTGTTTCTAGAAATGTGTCCCTTTCATCTAGGTTATGCACTTTTTTGGCATACAATTATTCATAGTATCAATACTTTTTTATAATCCTGTTTTATTTCTGAAGGATCAATAGTAATGTCCCTACTTTCTTTTCTGATTGTAGTAATTTAAGTCATCTCTCTTTTTTTCTTAGGCTAGCAGTTTGTCAATTTTGTTGATCCTTTTGAAGAACCAATTTTATTTTTTCCTCTACTCTTTTTCTGTCCTTTGTTTTATTTATCTATGCTCTAATTCTTCTTATTTCCTTCTTTCTACCAGTTTGGGTTTTGTTTGTTCTTTTTCTGGTTCCTTAAATTGTAAAGTTAGGTTGTTGATTTGCAAACTTTCTTGATTTTTAATGAAAGAGTTTATAGCTGTAACTTTCTTTCTTAGCACTGCTTTTGGTCTTTCCCATAGTTTTGGTAGTGTTTCACCATCATTCATTTATAAATATTTTAAAATTTCCCTTGAGATTTCTTCTTTGATCCATTTGTTGTTGAAGAATGTGTTGCTTAATTTCCACAGATTTGTGAATCTTCCAGTTTTCTTTCTGTTATTGATTTTTAACATTGTCCCATTTTGTCCAGAGAAGATACTTTGTATGATATGTATTATTTTCTGTCTGTTGACAATTTATGAACTAACATATTGTCTATCCTGAATCATGTCCCATGTGCACTTGAGGAGAATGTATACAGGCCCACCTCATTTTATTGTGCTTCACTTTATTGCACTTCACAAATATTTCAGTTTTTAGAAACTGAAAGTTTGTGGCAACACTGCATGGAGCAAGTCTATTGGCACCAATTTTCCAACAGCATTATTTTTAAGTTAAGGTATATTCACTGTATCTTTTTAGACTTAATGTTATTGCACACTTAATAGATGACAGTATAGTATAAACATAACTTTTATATGTACTGGGCAACCAAAAAATTTGTGTGATTCATTTTGTTGTGGTTTTCTGGAATTGAACTCACAGTGTCTCCCAGGTATGCCTGCATTCTGTTATTGGGTAAGTGTCCTGTCTGTAGCTGTTAGATCTAGTTGATTTATTGTGTTGTTCAAGTCCTGTATTTCCTTACTTATCATCTGCCTGATTGTTCTGTACATCACTGAGAGTAGGGTATTAAAGTATTCAACTATTGTGGTAGAAATATCTATTTCTCCCTTCAATTTTGTCAGTTTTTGCTTCCTATAATTTGGTTATCTCTTTAGTGTGTAAATGCTTATAAGTGTAATATCTTCTTGCTGGATTGAAACTTTTATACAGTATAATGTCCATGTTTGTCTCTTGTAACCTGTTTTTAATATTTAAAGTGTGTTTTTTCTGATACCATATAGCCGCCCCTGCTCTCTTTTTGTTTCTATTTGCATGGAATATCTTTTTCCATTCTTTCACTTTCAGCCTATTTGTGTCTTTGGATCTAAAGTGAATCTCCTGTAGACAGCATATAGTTGGGTCATGTATTTTAATCCATTCTGCCAATCTATGTCTTTTGATTAGAGAGTTTAATCCAGCTACATTTGAAATAATTACTGATAAGGAGGGAGCTACCTGTCATTGTGCTTTTTGTTTTCTAAACGTCTGTTATGGACTGAATGTTTGTGTCCCCACAAAATTCATGTTTTGAAACCCTATGCCTCAGTGTGTTCGTATTTGGAGGTGGGGTCTTTGGGAGGCAATTAAGATTAGATGAGGTCATGAGAGTGGAACCCTGATGAATGGGATTCATGCTTTTATAGGGGTCATGAGAGAGCTTGCTTCCTCTCCCTCTTTCTGCCATGTGAGGATAAAAACAGAAGTTGGTAGTCTGTAACCTGGAAGAGGGTTCTCAGCAGAACCCAGTCATGATGGCACTTCAGTCTCAAAATTCCACCCTCTAAAATGGTGATAAATAAATTTCTGTTGTTTATCATTTACCTAGTCTATAATACATTGTTATAGCAGCCCAACAGACTAATAAGATGCCTTATAGCTTTTTCCTCACTCATTTTTTACATTGCTGTCTCTTCTGTGTTTAGTTTATTTTTTGTAATGAAACATTTAATTTTTCTTCTCATTTCTTTTTATATATATTTTAGAACTATTTTCTTTGTGGTTATTATGAGTATTGCATTTGTCGTCCTAAAGTAATAACACTCTATTTTGAGTGTATATCAGTGTAACTTTGATAATATATTAAAAACTCTACTTACAGCTGTGTCCCCACCCCTTTCAGTTATTGATGTGATAAATTACATCTTTGTACATCGTGTGCCCAAAAACTTAATAATTCTTTTAGCACATTCATCTCTTAAATTATGTAGGAACAAAATGTAGAGTTACAAAATAAAGTTATAAGAATGCTAGCTTTTATAATTATCCATGTATTTAACTTTACTAAGATCTTTATTTCTTCATAGATCTTTGAGTTATTGTCTAGTTTCCTTACATTTCATCCTGTAGGACTTCCCTTAGAATTTCTTGCAGGACAGGTCTAATGGTAACGAAGCCCTTCAGCTTTTGCTTATCTGGGCATGTCTTTCTTTTCTACTGTTGAAGGAAATGTTTGACAGATATAGGATTTTTGATTGATAGGTTTCGTTTTGTTTTGTTTTGCACTTTGAATATATCAGCCTACTGCCTTCTGGCTTCCGAAATGTCTGCTGAGAAATTTGATGATAGTCCTATTGAGGATCCCTTGTATGTGATGAGTCACTTCTCTCTTTTTGCTCTCAAGATTCTCTCTTTGCCTTTGGCTTTTGACAGTCTGATGGTAATGTGCTTGGTGCAGATCTCTTTGAGTTTATCCTGTTTGAGATTGTTGAGCTTCTTGGATGTTTATATTTAAGCATTTCATCAAATTTTAGACATTTTCAGCATTATTTCTTTAAAAAATCTCTGCCTTTTTCTCTGTCTTTTTTTCTGGGACTCTCACAATCTGGCTGTTGGTCTGCTTGGTGGTCTCCCACAAGTCCCTTAGCCTCTGTTCACTTTTCTTAAACTTTTTTTGTCTGTTCCTTAGACTCAACTGTTCTTTCTTCAAGTTTACTTATTCTTTCTTTTGCCTGCTTATATCTGCCTTTGAATCTTTTTAGTGAATTTTTCATGTCAGTTACTGTATCTTTCAGCTCTAGAATTGCTTTTAGATATTCTGCCTCTTTATCGAAATTTGCATTTTTTTCATACATAGTTTTCTAGACTTTCTCTAACTCTTCCTTTAGTTCTTTGAGCATCTTGAATACAATTACTTTATAGTTTTTGGTTAGTAGGTCGGCCATCTCTGTTTTTTCTCAGGGACAGTTTTGGTTGTGTGGGTTTTTTCTTTTTCAGTTTTGTTTTTTTTCCTTTGAATGACCATACTTTCCTGTTTCTTTGTATGCCTTTTGAGTTTTTGTTAAATACTGGACATTTGACCCTAATATTGTGGTAACTCTTGAAATAAAATTCTTCCTATTTCCCATTGTTTGCTGCATTTACATTTTTA
This sequence comes from Balaenoptera musculus, assembly GCF_009873245.2. Taxonomy (NCBI): domain Eukaryota; kingdom Metazoa; phylum Chordata; class Mammalia; order Artiodactyla; family Balaenopteridae; genus Balaenoptera; species Balaenoptera musculus. The sequence continues at coordinate 3,941,729 of NC_045790.1, forward strand.
AAAAATAATTTTATTTGTAATAAAATTATTATATTATTAAAATTTTAAATTTATTATTTTGATGAATATGTATATATATATATATATATATATATATATATAATTGTTGTAGGATGCCTGTCAGAATCAAGTTGAGGTGTAAACTTAAGGTCTTTTCAGATTATTTCTGACCCTGTGCCTTTCTCTGGGTATGTGCAGTGACTTTCTAATTTTTCCTGCATATGCAATTGCTTTTGAATATCCTAGTTTTAATGTCTTATTCCCAAAAGAGAAAAATGAAGGTGGAGGAAAGACTGCAGCCTTTTAAATCCCATGGAAGTCACCACAGTGGGAGGACTTTGCTACAGTGGGTCGGGGCATAGTTGTGGAAGCTTGATTTTGTGTCTGCACCTCTGTGATCAGAAACAACAATCAGTAGAACACAGATCCTCAATGTTTGGAGAACAGGTTCTATTTCCCACCTTGGGTCCCATAAGCTTCATAAAAGCTTCTCCGTGAACACTTTCAGGCTTCCTGTATGGGGCAGGGGACTGGATAGCTGCGGCTGAGGCAGGAACTGAAACTGACCAAAACTAACTGTAATATATCATACACGCCTTCTCCTGGAAGTTGTAACCCTCAGATAGGCTCCAGAGTTCCAAAATAATTAAATCAGATACACTTTGCCAGTCAGTTAATGACTAGGTGGGGAGGCAGTTTCCTGGGGCTTTCTGTCATCTTCCCAGAATCCTTTCTCCAGGCTTACTATTTTTTTTATTGTGTTTGTTTTTATTCAGAAAAAATGCATTGCAACTTAATAATCAGTTCTCAGTAATGTCTAGATATAAAGCCTATCACAGTAATGATATAATTGGAGAGAATGCTTGGTGATAATGGAGCAGTTTTCTTAACACAGAAAGAGCTGCTTGTCCCTCTTACTGGACAGAAATGGTGAGTTAGGAGATTTGTAAAAAGAGAACAGAGCATTGTTGACAGAAGTGAGGGGCTCTGATTGCTGCTTCCTCTTTTAGATTTGACATGTGTATTGGAGATGATTAAAAGCTCTAGATGGTTAACACTGGGAATCTTAATAAAGAGGAGATTTTTTCCCACTTATTGTAAACTCACAGAAAAGGCAACCTGGCTGAGTGATCTTTACCAACATAGTACAGGCAGCCACTTAGAGTAGGAGTAAAGGCACGGAAGGTCTCTGCAGATGGAGGGTCTGTGTGGTCTTCATCATGGGTGTCCTCAGACCAACAAAGTGGGGAAGAGAGCAGAAGATTCATGGGAGTCAGTCTCTCTTGGGATTCCAAAAGTAGCAAAGAATTAAGAACCCATGTGCCTGCTCCATGGTTACTGTGACACAAGTAAGGAAATCTCAAGCCAGAGGCTGCAGTATGGAAAGACCAGGTTAGAAAAAGCTGGAGGAAGCATGTGAATCACGAGGATCAGTGGGGCTGATGCAGATGTGGGCTGAGTCAGCCTCCCCTGAAGTACCCACTCTGTGTTCTTTGCACTAATCAAACAGATAGCGTGGGCTTCCCTGGTGGCGCAGTGGCTGAGAATCCGCCTGCCAATGCAGGGGACACGGGTTCAAGCCCTGGTCTGGGAAGATCCCACATGCCGCGGAGCAACTGGGCCCGTGAGCCACAATTACTGAGCCTGCGCGTCTGGAGACCGTGCTCCGCAACAAGAGAGGCCGCGATAGTGAGAGGCCCGCACACCGCGATGAAGAGTGGTCCCCGCTTGCCGCAACTAGAGAAAGCCCTCGCACAGAAACGAAGACCCAACACAGCCAAAAATAAATAAAATAAAAATTTTAAAAAACAAAAACAAAAAACAGGTAGCGAGAAAGGCCCCCAATACCTAAGAGCAGGGATAAAACGCCTTAGAACTTTTGCCTGTTGCACAAAACCAGGATGATGTATGAGGTCCTGCAAGACTCAGATCATCTCTGATCAGAGAAGAAAGGAATGGTAGGCACGGGAATGTTCTATGGACGTGAAAGTGTGCTTAATTAGGGGTTAAACAGAAGCGACATTGAGCTTAAAACTGAAAGTGCCTTGAGTAGTCAGAATGAATTTTTGGCAGTCTTTTCTAAAGATGGAAAAGTAACTTCTATTTCTATGTATTAAACTTTAGCCCTATGTATGAAAAATGGACGTGTTCTATCTAACTTTCACTCTGTATTTACATCATACATTCATATTATATATATGCATAATCTAGCTCAATACTGTGCCCTGTCTACGTATAGTTATACCCATAATTATAAATTACAGATATATTACATATTTGATTATGTTATTAATAAATTATTAGTAATGATATTAATTACATAATATGGATATATTTATTATATATCCTATATCCCTGTACATTGTACTATATATGCATGTATGTATGTTACTTAAACATTAATGTGCTTCTCTATATTTTTTATTATATATGTTCCTATACATTAAAAATGTGTCTGTGTATGTATCTCATTAAAAACAGAGTTGATATAGCATATCATTTTTTACACCAGATGAAACAAAAGGCTCTGAGATCTCTGTTTTATTGGGCTTTGTCCTATTTTGGTAGATGTCTATTTCTATCACTTTAGAATTTGTTTTTCTGTCTGTCTGTGCTACGTGGTGAAAGTGGCACTGACTTTTATCCCTCCTTCTGATGGAGTTACATCTTAGAACCATTTTTCTACTTTTACCCAGTAAAGTGTGTCTCTCGGAAACACTGTAATGTGTAACCTTTACTCAGCACACTGTATGCCATGGCTTTCTGCCACCTGCCCTTTCTTCATCCATTCTGATTCTCCTGCACACTCAGGCTTATCTTCTACCCTGGACCTCTTCCCACCTAACAATCTCCTGCTGTTACTGTTTCTTCCCTCCACTGAAGAAGAGGAGATTCAGAGCCCACGAGCATGTCCTGCCTTTGCTCTTGAGGCACAAGCAGCGTTTGAGCAAGGCACACCATGCAGACCATGGAAGGCTCGCTCTACGGTGCATTTGCTTATAACATGCCCTTCTATTCTGGACCCTGAGGGATCCAGTTTTGTAATTTTCTTATGTGTTATCAAGCACTTTTACTAGAAAAAATGTTAATTACGGAGTTTGTAAAAATATTTTGCCAAAGTGAGAAATTGCATCTCTACTAGCATTTTCACTTCTAAACTGCTGTAAGCTTTCATATCATCCCAACAGCTTTACTCCAAGAAGCTGGAAGGGTTTTCATTTTGAAGTTAATCTTATTTTAGCCTCAGATGCTCTCAATTAGCTGCTTTCTTTGTTTCATGAGAAATTGCTTTTGATTAGCAGATATCTTTGTTTACATGGTTGCTCAGACCATATTGTGACAGAACAGCTAATTTGCTATCCAACTGCTTCTCGCTTACATTAGAGATGGATAGAGTATTACAGAGAATTTTTCCCATGGGTAAGTAATTATGAAGTAAAATATGTCAGTTTATCAAATGAAGGTTTTTATCTTGTATAACTCTTACCTTAGACTTTTATTTAAGCTTAAATTAAGTCACTACTTCTTAAAATAGGATAAATAAAGGATTTTTACAATATATTATGGCTATAACACTGAGCACTTTAACATAAACTATATTTGGATATTATAAGAAGTAACCTCCTATATACTAGCTGTCTTTCACCAGCCAGTGACATAGACTCTCCATCAAGAATCTTCTCTCTTTGAAGGTGTTCATGAGCCAGAGGCAGTGATCAGAATATAATTTTTAAAATTTGCAAAATCAGGGGCTTCCCTGGTGGCGCAGTGGTTGAGAGTCTGCCTGCCAATGCAGGGGACACGGGTTCGAGCCCTGGTCTGGGAGGATCCCACATGCCGTGGAGCAACTAGGCCCGTGAGCCACAAATACTGAGCCTGCGCGTCTGGAGCCTGTGCTCCGCAACAAGAGAGGCCGCGACAGTGAGAGGCCCGCGCACCGCGATGAAGAGTGGCCCTCGCTTGCTGCAACTAGAGAAAGCCCTTGCACAGAAACGAAGACCCAACACAGCCATAAATAAATAAATAAATAAATAATAATTTTTTTAAAAAATTTGCAAAATCATACTTATTGGCATTAAAAATTCATCAAATATATATTAATTTACATGAAATCCATCATATTCAATGTAAAAATGCAAAACAAACATGTCATAGGGGCAGAAAAGGGTAGATCATGCTAAAACATTTATTATTCACCAAAGTTTGAGCAAGTAAAAATATAAACACAAGTATTTCCAGATTACAACTCTATTTTATTTTATTTTTATTAAGGTATAGTTAATTTACAATGTTGTGTTAGTTTCTGGCATACAGCAAAGTGATTCATATATATGTGTATATATATGTGTATGTACGTCTATGTCTATATTCTTTTTCAAATTCTTTTCCATTATAGGTTTTTATAAGATGACTATAGTTACCTGTGCTATACAGTAGGTCCTGGTTGTTTACCTATTTTATGTATAGTAGTGTGTCTCTGTTAAACCCAACCTCCTAATTTATGTCTGCTGCCTCTGCCAGCTATCCACTTTAGTAACCATAAATTTGTTTTCTATATCTTTGAGTCTATTTCCGTTTCATAAATAAGTTCATTTGAGTCATATTTTATTTTTTAAATTTTATTTTTTTATTGAAGTATAGTTGCTGTACAATAAGTTACAGGTATACAATGTAGTGATTCACAATTTTTAAAGGTTATACTCCATTTATAGTTATTATAAAATATTGACTGTATTCCCTGTATTGTATAATATATCCATGTAGCTTACCTTAAAACCTAATAGTTTGTACCTCTTACTCCGCTACCCCTACATTGCCCCTTCCCCTTGATGATCTCTATTTTTTAAAAAAATTTAATTTCTTTTTAAAAAATCCTTATTGGAGTATAATTGCTTTATAATGTTGTGTTAGTTTCTGCTGTATAACAAAGTGAATCAGTTATACATATACATATGTCCCCATATCTCTTCCCTCTTGCTTCTCCCTCCCACCCTCCCTATCCCACCCCTCTAGGTGGTCACAAAGCACCGAGCTGATCACCCTGTGCTATGCAGCTGCTTCCCATTAGCCATCTAATTTATATATGGTACTGTGTACATATCAATGCTACTCTCTCACTTCATCCCATCTTCTCCTTCCCCCCACCCCCATTTCCTCAAGTCCATTCTCTACACCTGTGTCTTTATTCCTGTCCTGCCCCTAGGTTCATTAGAACAAATTTTTTTTTAGATTCCATGTATATGTGTTGGCAAAAGGTATTTGTTTTTCTCTTTCTGACTTCACTCTGTATGACAGACTCTAGGTCCATCCACCTCACTACAAAAAACTCAATTTCGATTCTTTTTATGGCTGAGTAATATTCCATTGTATATTTGTGCCACATCTTCTTTATACATTCATCTGTCGATAGACATTTTGGTTACTTCTATGTCCTGGCTATTGTAAATAGTGCTGCAGTGAACATTGTGGTACATGTCTCTTTTTGAATTATGGTTTTCTCAGGGTATATCCCCAGTAGTGAGATTTCTGGGTCATATGGTAGTTCTATTTTTAGTTTTTTAAGGAACCTCCACATTGTTCTCCATAATGGCAATTTACATTCCCACCAAAAGCACAAGAGGGTACCCTTTTCTCCACACCGTCTCCAGCATTTATTGTTTGTATATTTTTTGATGATGGCTATTCTGACCAGTGTGAGGTGATACCTCATTGTAGTTCTGATTTGCATTTCTCTAATGATTAGTGATGTTGAGCATACTTTCATGTGTTTGTTGGCAATCTGTATATCTTATTTGGAGAAATGTCTGTTTAGGTCTTCTGCCCATTTTTGGATTGGGTTGTTTGTTTTTTTGATATTGAGCTGCATGAGCTGCTTGTATATTTTGGAGATTAATCCTTTGTGAGTTGCTTCATTTGCAAATATTTTGTCCCATTCTGAGGGTTGTCTTTTCATCTTGTTTATGGTTTGCTTTGCTGTGCAAAAGCTTTTAAGTTTCATTAGGTCCCATTTGTTTATTTTTGTTTTTATTTCTATTTCTCTAGGAGGTGGGTCGAAAAGGATCTTGCTGTGATTTATGTCATAGGGTGTTCTGCCTATGTTTTCCTCTAAGAGTTTGATAGTGTCTGGCCTTACATTTAGGTCTTTAATCCATTTTGAGTTTATTTTTGTGTATGGTGTTAGGAAGTGTTCTAATTTCATTCTTTTGCATGTAGCTGTCCAGTTTTCCCAGCACCACTTATTGAAGAGGCTGTGTTTTCTCCATTGTATATTCTTGCCACCTTTATCAAAAATAAGGTGACCATAAGTGCGTGTGTTTATCGCTGGACTTTCTATCCTGTACCATTGATTTATATTTCTGTTTTTGTGCCAGTACCATACTGTCTTGATTACTGTAGCTTTGTAGTATAGTCTGAAGTCAGGGAGCCTGATTCCTCCAGCTTCGTTTTTCTTCCTCAAGATTGCTTTGGCTAATCGAGGTCTTTTGTGTTTCCATACAAATTGTGAAATTTTTTGTTCTAGTTCTGTGAAAAATGCCTGTGGTAGTTTGATAGGGATTGCATTGAATCTGTAGATTGGTTTGGGTAGTATAGTCATTTTCACAATGTTGATTCTTCCAATCCAAGAACATGGTATATCTCTCCATCTGTTTGTATCATCTTTAATTTCTTTCATCAGTGTCTTATACTTTTCTGCATACAGGTCTTTTGTCTCCTTAGGTAGGTTTATTCCTAGGTATTTTATTCTTTTTGTTGCAATGATAAATGGGAGCGTTTCCTTAAATTCTCTCTCAGATTTTTCATCATTAGTGTATAGGAATGCAAGAGATTTCTGTGCATTAATTTTGTATCCTGCTACTTTACCAAATTCATTGATTAGCTCTAGTAGTTTTCTGTTAGCATCTTTAGGATTCTCTATGTATAGTATCATGTCCTCTGCAGACAGTGACAGTTTGACTTTTTTTTCTGATTTGGATTCCTTTTATTTCTTTTTCTTTTCTGATTGCTGTGGCTAAACCTTCCAAAACTATGTTGAATAATAATGGTGAGATGGGCAACTTTGTCTTGTTCCTGATCTTAGTGGAAATGGTTTCAGTTTTTCACCATTGAGAACGATGTTGGCTGTGGGTTTGTCATATATGGACTTTATTATGTTGAGGTAAGTTCCTTCTATGCCTACTTTCTGGAGAGTTTTATCATAAATGGGTGTTGAATTTTGTTGAAAGCCTTTTCTGCATCTGTTGAGATGATTGTATGGTTTTTCTCCTTCAGTTTGTTAATATGGTATATCACATTGATTGATTTGCATATATTGAATAATCCTTGCATTCCTGGGATAAGCCCCACTTGATCATGGTGTATGATCCTTTTAATGTGCTGTTGGATTCTGTTTGCTAGTATCTTGTTGAGGATTTTTGCATCTGTGTTCATCAGTGATACTGACCTGTAGTTTTCTTTTTTTGTAACATCTTTGTCTGGGTTTGGTATCAGGGTGATGGTGGCCACGTAGAATGAGTTTGAGAGTGTTCCTCCCTCTGCTATATTTTGGAAGAGTTTGAGAAGGATAGGTGTTAGCTCTTCTCTAAACGTTGATAGAATTCGCCTGTGAAGCCATCTGGTCCTTGGCTCTTTTTTGTTGGAAGATTTTTAATCACAGTTTCAATTTCAGTGCTTGTGATTGGTCTGTTTATATTTTCTATTTCTTCTTGGTTCAGTCTCGGAAGGTTGGGCTTTTCTAAGAATTTGTCCATTTCTTCCAGGTTGTCCATTTTATTGGCATATAGTTGCTTGTAGTTATCGCTCATGATCTCTGTATTTCTGCAGTGTCAGTTTTACTTCCCCTTTTTCATTTCTAATTCTGCTTATTTGAGTCTCCTCTCCTCCCTTTTTTTCTTGATGAGTCTGGCTAATGGTTTATCAATTTTGTTTATCTTCTCAGAGAACCGGCTTTTAGTTTTATTGATCTTTGCTATTGTTTCCTGCATTCCTTTGTCATTTATTTCTGATCTGATCTTTATGATTTCTTTCCTTCTGCTAACTTTGGGGTTTTTTTGTTGTTGTTGTTCTTTCTCTAATTGCTTTAGGTGTAATGTTAGGTGGTTTACTTGAGATGTTTCTTGTTTCTTGAGGTAGGATTCTATTGCTATAATCTTCCCTCTTAGAACTGCTTATGCTTATGCTGCATCCCATAGGCTTTGGGTGGTCGTGTTTTCATTGTCATTTCTTTCTCGGTATTTTTTGATTTCCTCTTTGATTTCTTCAGTGGTTTCTTGGTTATTTAGTAGTGTATTGTTTAGCCTCCATGTGTTTGTATTTTTTACAGTTTTTTCCTGTATTTGATATCTAGTCTCATTGCGTTGTGGTCGGAATAGATACTTGATACGATTTAAATATTCTTAAATTTACCAAGGCTTGGTTTGTGACCCAAGATTTGATCTATCCTGGAGAATGTTCCATGAGTACTTTAGAAGAAAGTGTATTCTGTTGTTTTTGTATGGAATGTCCTATAAATATCATTTAAGTCCATCTTGTTTAATGTATCATTTAAAGCTTGTGTTTCCTTATTTATTTTCATTTTGGTTGATCTGTCCATTGGTGAAAGTGGGGAGTTAAAGTCCCCTGCTATGATTGTGTTACTGTCGATTTCCCTTTTTATGGCTGTTAGCATTTGCCTTATGTATTGAGGTGCTCCTATATTGGGTGCGTAAATATTTACAATTGTTATATCTTCTTCTTGGATTGATCCCTTTATCATTATGTAGTGTCCTTCTTTGTCTCTTGTAATAGTCTTTATTTTAAAGTCTATTTTGTCTGATATGAGAATTGCTACTCCAGCTTTCTTTTGATTTCCATTTGCATGGAATATCTTTTTCCATCCCCTCACTTTCAGTCTGTATGTGTCCCTAGGTCTGAAGCGGGTCTCTTGTAGACAGCATATATACGGGTCTCGTTTTTGTATCCATTCAGCCAGTCTATGTCTTTTGGTCGGAGCATTTAATCCATTCACATTTAAGGTATTTATTGTTATGTATGTTCCTGTTACCATTTTCTTAATTGTTTTGGGTTTGTTATTGTAGGTCTTTTCCTTCTCCTGTGTTTCCTGCCTAGAGAATTCCTTTAGCATTTGTTGTAAAGCTGGTTTGGTGGTGCTGAATTCTCTTAACTTTTGCTTGTCTGTAAAGCTTTCGATTTCTCCATCGAATCTGAATGAGCTCCTTGCTGGGTGGAGTAACCTTGGTTGTAGGTTTTTCCCTTTCGTCACTTAAAATATGTCCTGCCACTCCCTTCTGGCTTGCAGAGTTTCTGCTGAAAGATCAGCTGTTAACCTTATGGGGATTACCTTGTATGTTTTTTGTTGTTTTCCCCTTGCTAATTTTAGTATTTTTTGTTTGTATTTAATTTTTCATAGTTTGAGTAATATGTGTTTTGGCATGTTCTCCTTGGATTTATCCTGTATGGGACCCTCTGCACTTCCTGGACTTGATTGACTATTTCCTTTCTCATATTAGGGAAGTTTTCAAATATAATCTCTTCAAATATTTTCTCAGCCCCTTTCTTTTTCTCTTCTTCTTCTGGGACCCCTATAATTCAAATGTTGGTGAGTTTGATGTTGTCCCAGAAGTCTCTGAGACTGTCCTCAATTCTTTTCATTCTGTTTTCTTTATTCTGCTCTGCAGTAGTTATTTCCACTATTTTATCTTCCAGGTCATTTATCCGTTCTTCTGCCTCAGTTATTCTGCTATTGATTCCTTCCAGAGAATTTTTATTTTCATTTATTGTGTTGTTCATCATTGTTTGTTTGTTCTTTAGTTCTTCCAGGTCTTTGTTAAAAGTTTCTTGTATTTTCTCCATTCTATTTCCAAGATTTTGGATCATCTTTACTGTCATTACTCTGAATTTTTTTTCAGGTAGAATGCCTATTTCCTCTTCATTTGTTTGGTCTGGTTTTTTACTTTCCTCCTTCATCTGCTGTGTATTCCTCTGTCTTCTCATTTTGCTTAGCTTACTGTGTTTGTGGTCTCATTTTCCCAGGCTGCAGGTTCATAGTTCCTGTTGTTTTTGGTGTCTGCCCCCAGTGGGTAAGGTTGGTTCAGTGGGTTGTATAGGCTTCTTGGTGGAGGGGACTGGTGCCTGTGTTCTGGTGGATGAGGCTGAATCTTTTCTTTCTGGTGGGCAGGACCGTGTCTGGTGGTGGTTTTTGGGTTTTCTGTGAACTTAATATGATTTTAGGCAGCTTCTCTGCTAATAGGTGGGGTTGTGTTCCTGTCTTGACAGTTGTTTGGCCTGGGGTTTCCAGCACTGGAGCTTGCTGGTCGTTGAGTGGAGCTAGGTCTTAGCATTGATACAGAAACCTCTGGGAGAGCTCTTGCCTATTGATATTATATTGGGCCAGGAGCTCTCTCGTAGTCCAATGTCCTGAACTCAGCTCTCCCACTCAGAGGCTCAGGCCTGACATCTGGCCAGAGAACCAAGACCCTGTCAGCCCCACGACCAGGTACATGGGGAGTTTCTTGCCTTTTGGGAAGTCTGAGGTTTTCTGCCAGCGTTCAGTAGGTGTTCTGTAGGAGTTGTTCCACATGTAGATGTATTTTTGATGTATTTGTGGGGAGGAAGGTGATCTCCACATCTTACTCCTCTGCCATCTTGAAGGTCCTCCAAGGAACCTACTTCTCAAACTGAAGAGAAGCAAGTGCAGGCCAGTTTTGGTTCCTTGCCAGCCTGAGCAGAGACTTGCTAGCAAAAACCATGGCAGAAACCAGCGTCGAGGTAGGAAATCCTGAACTGTAACTGGAGAATTACTGGAGACCTAGTGTGGACAACTCTTAGAGTTAAAGTATCCTGGGGGATCCAGTCATACAGGCCCCCTAAAATATTGTGAGATTTACCACCAGAAGCTCCACCAGATTTTCCCAGTAAATATTGGAGAAAAATCCTCTGTGGCTTCTTTCTGTGGGAAGGGAAAAGGAACCATTTTGAAATAAAGCAGAGCAGTCTGTTCCCTCGTAGTTTTGATTTGCATTTCTCTAATAGTGATGTTGAGCATTTTTTCATGTGGTTATTGGCCGTCTGTATGTCTTCTTTGTGGAAATGTTTATTTAGGTCTTCTGCCCATTTTTTTATTGTGTTGTTTTTTTTTGATATTGAGTTGTATGATATGTTTGTATATTTTGGAAATTAAACCCTTGTATGTCACATCCTTTGCAAATATTTTCTCCCAGTCCATAGGTTGTCTTTTCAGTTTGTTTATGGTTTCCTTTTCTGTGCAAACATTTATAAGTTTGATTAGGTCCCATTTGTTTATTTTTGCTTTTATTTCTATTGCCTTGGGAAACTGATCTAAGAAAACATTGATACGATTTATTTCAGAGAATGTTTTGCCTATGTTCTCTTCTAGGAGTTTTATAATGTCATGTCTTATATTGAAGTCTTTAAGCCATTTTGAGTTTATTTTTGTGTGTGGTGTGAGGGTGTGTTCTAACTTCATTGATTTACATGTGGCTGTCCAGCTTCCGCAACACTGCTTGCTGAAGAGACTGTCTTTTCTCCATTGTATATTCTTGCCTCCTTTGTCGAAGATTGACTGTAGGTGTGTGGGTTTATTTCTGGGCTCTATTGTGTTCCATTGATTCATTTGTCTGTTTTTGTGCTAATACCACACTGTTTTGATTACTGAAGTTCTGTAGTATTATTTGAAGTCTGGGAGGGTTAGGCCTCCAGTTTTGTTCTTTTTCCTCAGAATTGCAATTCTGGGTCTTTTATTGTTCCATATAAATTTTAGGATTATTTGTTCTAGTTCTGTGAAAAATGTCATGGGTATTTTGATAGGGATTGTATTAAATCTGTAGATTGCTTTGGGTAGTATGGCCATTTTAAGAAATTACAGCTCTAAACAGTATGCTTTTGAAATTATAATCTCTCTGCTTATTCCTTTGCATAATAATGTTAAAGAAAAAATACTCACTTATTAAAGAAGGGTACAACACACTTTATCCAGGACCATTGCTGTAGGTGTACAGACCACTGCAAATGGGTTTTGTAGTAGGGGAACGAGATTGGGCTCAACTGAATACAACAAAGAAAAGTAGCAATTTATAGCCAGGGACCAGGATGGGAGTCAGTGGGTGTAACACTACTAAGAGGAAAACTTAGGGGCACGGGGGAATTCTGGCTCAACTGACCTAACAGGATTCTTGCTGAAGGCTGGCCAGGGTAATCTGATGCCACCTGAAAGGTGGATGCTTCTGTATAAACCTAAATTGATTAAAATTGGACAGTGAAGAGACAAACACAGATGTTCAATAGTCAAGTTCTAGTTGAAAGCTCAGGAGAGCCCAACTAGAGTTTGGTCAAGGAGAGATTTTCTTGTCAGTCAACCTTCTTGCTCAAGGAAAGAATAGACACATAAGTCCATTTTCTTGTTAGGTCACCTTCTGTTCACTAAGGACCAGCTGAACATTTTGTTGGGACTTGGTAGTAGAGGATATGTGCTGTATGGTACAAGCAGTCAAGTATTTAATGAGGGGAGTTTTACTAAAATGAAAGAAAAACAAAGGTTAATAGTTGGAATAATTTTTGCCAGAGAGCAGCCAGTCAAGAAGCTTTCTAGACTTGTGCTTGAAGCATACTTTAGATGATGGAATGAGGATGGCAGTGCCAGGCTGACAGATTTCCTGGTTTGCAGTGAATGTCTCTGATGATGGCATCAGTTGTTTCAGGAAAACCTTTTGAGTGGCTGACACAGCTGCAAGGCCGAAGGTTGTCCATACATAATCTGTTGTGATTTTGTCAACTACAAATTGGCACTTGCCATTGGCACTTGTCATCTACCTCTACAAGGATCAAATTATGAGCTGCTGCAGCTGCTAACCTTCAGCACCCCCTGAAAGGAGTTCACGGTGGAGATCAGGAATGAGGCACTTGTGATCTGGGGAAAAAAAGGGCAGAACAGTTCTTCAGATAGTTAGATATTTTCAGGAGACTATTTTATGAGCCTAATTCTTGTATCTCCTCATATCTAGAAAAGCGCTAAAATCCTTCACGGTGACATCTGCTCCTCGTGACTAGCAGTAACCTTCATGAGACTAGCAGAAACCTTACAAAAATATGTTTTTTATTGCATGTACTCCCTCTCCACCAAAATCACATATATACTGACCTTCCCCCCTACCTCTTTGGAGCAGTTTCTCAGAGCTCTCTGAGATGCTGTCTCCTGGGCTACAGTCCTCATTTTTCCCCAAATAAAACTTAGCTCACAATTCTCACATTGTGCATTTTTTTAAGTTGGCAATTTCTTTGAAGTTTATTTCAAGTTTCCCAGCTCCAACTTACAGGACTTTGGGAAAAGGGAAGTCTTAGCTCTCAGTGAGTCTGAGCCAGGAGGATCAGATAAAAATTGAAAACATTAGTTTGGAGAGTTGAGAGTTGAGGACATTTGAGGAAACTAGAAGGTTGAGAACCCATAAGGGTGTGCTGTAGGTTTCCACTGAAACATAAAATTCTCTCTACATTCACCTTCCTTTTGAACAAGAATAACCAAAGTAAGGCTACCCTTGTTAGAAAATAAATCTGGTCATTAGGTTAGGCCTAATTATTTATGTAAGTACAGCAGTAATGGTAATAGACCACACAGGCCTTTTTAAGTTTGTTGGAAATCTTCACACGGAATCTCAGATCACACTTTTTTATTTTTTTAAACATCTTTATTGGAGTATAATTGCTTTACAATGGTGTGTTAGTTTCTGCTTTATAGCAAAGTGAATCAGCTATACATATACATATATCCCCAGAGGAAGCCAAGCAAAGACTTACATTAATAACATTTACCAACGTAAACACAGGGAAGGTTAAGTATCTCTTCTTATGACAACTCTTTTCATGCAGTTTACCAAATAAACCTAATTAGTGTTAACACTGTAAAAAAGAGATTTACAAGGTGAAAGAACAAATCCTTTAAGGTTTTCAAGAAGCCCTCTGGTAAATCTCAAAGTCAGTTTGAGAACAAGAAGATTTCATTTAGGATTTGATTTGGGGAAGGCAGAATTGTCAAAAATATAAAAGTTTTGAACACTTGATTAAAGAGGTTTACAGACTACTATGCAACAATACTTATGCTCTCTTAAATAATCCAGAACATGATACAGGTTAACAGAAAGCACAGGGAACTGTTCTGATAAGCCACAGAATCATGGTTTCCTAGGTAGATTACTCAAAAGATAAAGAAAGACCTTTACAACCTCTTATTAAGAGCAGACCAATAATCCAGTAAAACTTTGTTTTTCTAGTTTTCAAGCAGTACATACTTGACATTGTCTCATTTCTAAAAACTTATAAATTAATCCATTCAAATCTTAGCCAACTTGAGTACATTAGATAAGATCTCTTTTGTGTAAAACTTTTACAAATTTTTTTTTATATCCATTTAGGCTTTTCCCCCCACCTTTTCCTCTTTCTAATTCAAAAACAATCAGCCATTCTACCTTAGAATAAAGTTACTCTCGTTTTTTTGCTTGTTAAAAACACATCCTATATACCTTGCATAGTTTCATGCAAAGTTGTTTCTCTTCATTTTTATGATTTCTAATAGTTTCATTTACATATATTGATTATAATTTCCAACCACTAGTTACCTTTCTTTTACAAATAAAACTAGGAAGTGGAAAAATAATTGTGAATTGTTTGTCACATACCAAGATTTTATATGAACAGACTAGCAAATTTTTCAGCTATATCACCTCACATTTCGTATAGATATTTGCTATTTCCTCATAGTGCAATTTCTGATGTTCATTCACAGACCAAAATATGTTTAAGTGCTCTGTACTGCATAAAAACAAGATGCAAAATGTATATATTTAAACTTATATTCATTAATGAATATTTCAGTATTTTATCTTTATATTATTCTAGAGGATTTTATCTCTGTAAGAATGATTTAGATATGTAATAAATTTCTGTTACTTAGCTTAATCTAGCAAAACTTTAGTTTGCAAGATACCAAAAAGATTGTGAAAACTATTTTTTTTGGGGGGGCGGGTTGAATCTTTGTTTTTGTTATTTTAATTTGATAGCTCTTTTTCTTTTTTAAACATTTTTATTGGAGTATAATTGCTTTACATTGTTGTGTTAGTTTCTGCTGTATAACAAAGTGAATCATCTATATGTATACATATATCCCCATATCCCCTCCCTCTTGCGTCTCCCTCCCACCCTCCCTATCCCACCCCTCTAGGTGGTCACAAAGCACCAAGCTGATCTCCCTGTGCTATGCGGCTGCTTCCCACTAACTACCTATTTTACATTTGGTAGTGTATATATGTCCACGCCACTCTCTAACTTCGTCCCAGCTTACACTTCCCCCTCCACGTGTCCTCAAGTCCATTCTCTACGTCTGTGTCTTTATTCCTGTCCTGCCCTGAGGTTCTTCAGAACCATTTTTTTTTATTTTAGATTCCATATATATGTATTAGCATACAGTATTTGTTTTTCTCTTTCTTACTGACTTCACTCTGTATGACAGACTCTAGGTCCATCCACCTCACTACAAATAACTCAGTTTCATTTCTTTTTATGGCTGAGTAATATTCCATTGTATATATGTGCCATGTCTTCTTTATCTATTGAAAACTGTTTTTAAGCAGACATACTACAACATCAAACAAAGCTAATTATTATCTTGTTATTTCCCTATTAATTATGTTAACTTTATTTGATTAGTAAACCCAAGTATAATAAAAACCTATACTCTTCTTTTACTTAATGCTGATAACTCAGAAGACACAGCTGTTTTTATTAAACTGAAAATATTAAAACAATCTTATTTATCAAAGATTTACCCAAGTCTCATGAACTTCAAAAAAAAATCCACGACATTTGGTTTGGTTCCTATTTTTTCTGAGAGGTTTAAGGATATTTAATTTGTATAATTGCTCATTTATCTCTATGCCAATTTGAATAGAACTTCTTTAAAGAATTTTATAAATTAATTTGGTAATACCATGCAGAGGTAGAAGAAGATCGCATATCATAACTTACTTGCATAAACATACAAATAGATGCAAATAGACATCTTACAGTTTTCTATTCTAAAATTTTAGCCATAAACCAGTCCCCACAGTAATACAAAACTCACTGGTTTATCTCCACTTTATATTTTTATCTGAATTGTTTTTTGTTTCTGGCAAAAATGGGACAAGCTGAGGTTACTTGCTCAGTAAGGACTAAAGGTTTTTAACCAATCTGTGGGAAAGACTTGTGAGATTTTCTTTTGTCCTGATGTGAAATCTTATGGAGGTTGTGGACTACATTTTAAATGTGTGACTAAGGAAACAGAGTGGCATCTGAATGTCTCCCAAGCCATCTGCGTGGATACAGTATTAAGGCTTTTCCAATTAGCCTTTTTTCTTTTTAGCCTCAGGTAGTTGGTTTGCAAAGGCCCTGAGTCCTTTGAGAGCCCTGATGGGGGAGGGGGCCTAAAGTTTCGGTGACTGTAGGGAACTGAGTTGTTAGAGTGGGAAGGGCAGGGCCTGGCAGGAGTGAGGAGAGGATGTGGAGAGGGTAGGAGTTTGATGGGGGCACATCAGAGATTCAAGGGAACTGGAGGGAAGGTTGAAGGTGGTAAAATGAGGAAGGAGGGGTGGAGGTGCTGGGAAGGGAGAGGTCTTAGAGGGTCAGTTTGTTGAGATTTTGTTTCCCAAAGAGGCTATTGAGGTTTCCAATTATCCTTAGTAAAATCATGCCAGCAAGAAAGAGGTGGACAGAGTTGGTGGAGCATGTAGTCAGCAGGGGTTGGAGAAAGGGATTTCAGTTGACTGAGAAGTTCCAGTTGCAGGAGTAGGACCAGAGAAAGAACAAAGAGGGCTCATAAAAAGCCAGGAGAATTTTCGCAGCCCAGCAATTGGGGAGTGGATCCCCGCTCAAAACAAGGAGCCAAGATGAATTTCCAGTCCGTGAGTCAGAGAAGAATCTCCACTTGAGGCAGATGACCAAGCAGAAAGACTTTCAGCCCATCAGGTACCTTTCAAACAAAGAAACCTGGGACACTTACCTAGATTTTTACAAACAGCTACTTCTCTAGAACTCTAACCAAGATTGTTAGAAACAGAGAAACTTAGGAGTCAAACCAGCCTCTGTTTGTCTGGGACTCTATCCCAGCTTCTAGAGTATCCTCAGATCTTAAGAATTAAAATCTGTCCTTACCAGCGTCAGTGGACATTTGTACACATCAAAGGCTCCGGAGTCAGGTTCACCAGTGGATACCTGATCAGTTTGTGGAATGAAGACATAGGCTGCAAAGGCACACAATGAGTGTGCTGGATGACAGATTCAGGGATTCAATGATGAATCTGATCCAATCCAAGTCATGGCACCTAAACTGTTAAAGAAGAAAGTATTCATTCTGGTACTTGTTAATGAAGGATAAAGCAGACTTTATTCAGGACCATCACCATAGGTGTAGAGACCGCTGCAATTTGTAGTGCGAGAGAGAGATTGAACTCAATTCCAAACACAACAAGGAAAAGTGGGAATTTATAACCAATGAACGGGGGTGGGGGCCCTGGATGGAAAATTACTAAGAGGAAACATCAGGAGTAAGGAAGAACTCTGGCTAAACTCACCTAACGGGATCTTTGCTGTAGGCAGTCTGGGGTGATCAGACATCACCTGGGAAAGGTTGGAGCATAAGGGACCTGATCAGATATCAAGGGTGGTCAGATATTGAGGATGGAGGATTCTGACTAAACCAACTTGACAGAATTCTTGCTAGAATTGGACAATGAAGAGATAAACACAAAAGTCCAACAGTTGAGGGCTAGATGAAAAAGAAAGTTCAGGAGAGCCTAACTAGAGTTTGCTCAAAGAGACAATCTTTCTAACTAGTGGACACTTTCAATATATTTCAATCCAAAGAGTTATATAAATTAAAGCTTTTAAATAAATGGAATTTACTAACATTTTCCATCAGAATTCTTATTCATTTTCTCCAACTTTTTAACCAATTGACTGTCCAGTGTCTTATATTAATCCATGATACTTCAGTCATTTAAATTAAACATTTTCTTAAATAGCATGATATTTGGAGGTCCTAACTTCTTCCCTTTCCTTTCATCCTTTTTTTCTTTCTTCATTCCTTTATTTCTTCCTTTATTTCTGGAGCTACTTAGAATAGTAGGCAAGCAATTCTAATGCTGCAGTTATTAATTTATATTGTGTACACATTACTGAACATATGAAATTTTATTCCAAAGGGAATTATCTTAAAATATCAAGCTGAGGTATTAGATCTGCAAATGGACATGTAGGTATTCAGTTTAACATGTTACATTTAAATTGGACATGTAGTTATTGACAGTAAATGGAAAATTTATTTTGTTGCTGAGTCTATTGTATATAGCATAAGTTGTCAGACATGTAACCTTGTAAATTCACTTTAGCTCAGACATTCCAGTTCACTAAATATATTTCTTTCCTGTAAATGAGACACTGTGGGAACTCAAAACCTATTTTTTTTTATATTTCAGACTTGGTTTTATTTCCAATTTTGTCATTTTCTGACAGAAATAACTATCTCTGCCCTGTATCTAGATATGATATATAGATATAGCAGATATAGATAGCAGTGTAGAGGCAGTCAACCTGAACAACTTTTTGAAGCTGAATGGTAAAACCTAGTTAACTACATGGAAATGATTGGGAAAATAAAATACATAAAAATAAATAGTTTACTTCATGATAAATATTTCAATACAGTCTTCAAATGTGGTCCCTCCACACAAGAAATACTTTAAAATGTCAATAATAGCAAATGCATTTCTAGATAATATAAATTGATTTTAATGAAAAATTTATATATATTTTTGAAAGGTATAAGGATTGATGTTTTGAAAATCAGTGTCTCATAGACCTTCCTCGATGAACACATGCACTTATATTGCAATAAGAAAATGTCCTCTCACAAAGCTGGAGGTATCATGCTCCCTGATTTCAAACTATATTACAAAGCTGTAGTACTTAAAACAGTGTGGTGTTGGCATAAAAGCAGACACATAGATCAATGGGACAGAACAGAGAGCCCAGAAAAAAATACACTCATTCATCCTTAGCTAATTCATGACAATGTAGGTAAGAATATACAATTAGGAAAAGACAGTCTCTTAAATAAATAGTGTTGGGAAAACTGGACAGCCACAATCAAAAGAATAAAACTGGACTACTACCTTACACTACACACAAAGATTAACTAAAAATGAATTAAAGACTTGAACATAAGACCAGAAGCCATAAAACTCCTAGGAGAAAACATAGGCAGTAAACTCCTTGACATAGGTCTTCGAGATGACTTTTTGAATCTGATACCAGAAACAAAAGCAACAAAAGCAAAAATAAACAAGTGGGCTATATCAAACTAAAAACAAAAACAAAACAAACAAAACACACACAAAAAACAAAAACTTCTGCACAGCAAAGGAAACTGTCCACAGAATGAAAAGGCAACCTAGTGAATGGGAGAAAATATTTTCAAACCATTTATCTGATAAGAGGTTAGTATCCAAAATATATTAAAGTTATAAAACTTTAAAGTTTAAATTAATAAATGGGGAGAAGATCTAAATAGACATTTTTTCAAAGAAGACATACAGGTGGCCAATAGGTACCTGAAAGATTCTCTACATCATTAAACATCAGGAAAATAAAATCAAAACCACAATGAGCTATCACCTCACACCTGTTAAACTGGCTATTATCAAAAAGACTAGAAATAACAAGTGTTGGTGAGGATTTGGAGAAAAAGGAACGGTTGTGCAAGAGCTGGGAAGGTAAATTGGTGCTGCCACTATGGAAATCAGTATGGAGATTCCTCAAAAATTTAAAATAGAACTGCCATACGATCCAGCAGTTCCACTTCTGGGTATTTATTCAAAGAAAACAAAAACACTAACTTGAAAAGATATATGCACTCCCGAGTTCATTTCAGCATTATGTACATTACCCAAGATATGGAAACAGTCTAAGTGTTCATCAGTGGATGAATGGATAAATAAGTTGAATTATACACACACACACACACACACGCACACGCACACACACACACACACACACACAGTGGAATGTTATTCAGCCATTTCATTATTTATTTGGAATGAAATTATGTCATTTGTGACAACATGGATGGACTTTTGGTAAAAGTCCATTCATTGGCCTTATGGTAAGTGAAACGAGTCAGAGAAAGACAAATGCTGGATGATCTATTCTATATATGGAATCTAAAAATACATTTTTAATATATGTTTATAATATAGATACAAACTCATAGATACAGAGAACAGGAACAGATTGGTGGTTGCCAGAGGCAAGGGGTGGGGAATTGGACAAATGGGTGAATTTTTTTTGGTTTTAGTTTAAATAAATTGTAAAAAAAAGAAAAAAAAAGAGAGAAAGAAAATCTCTCTTTCAATCTCACTGTGTCAACAAAGAAAAAAAAGTTGATTGTTTTGATATTTGCCTAGTGAAGTGTCTTATTCACCTTTTAAATCTTTGAGAATCATAGCTTTATATTGAAGCTTCCAATTGAAAAGCACTTCTAAACTTTGCTTAGAAATATAAATTATTCATTTTTAAATTGAGTTGAAACATTATCTGTATGGATATCATGCCTATTTTATGATGCTCTCTGACAAATAGACACTAGGTAAATTTTAGCAGTGATTTTTGTCATTGCAAGGCCTAAGAAAAAAATGGGAAAAAATGAAGTTTGTCTTTTTCTCTATCTCATTTCTATACATCTTGTCTATTTCCTGAGACCCTAATTCCTATAGACCCATTTTAAATTTTACTTCGTTAGTAGCTTTACACTCCTGAGGGTTAATGGGGGATTTTAAATGCTCAAAAGAATGAAAAGTCAAATGATATGATTTTAAGCACCAACACCCAGTTTATGCAAAGAACATTTTGTATTTCGGTAGGGTTTTGTGCCTTCAAAATAAGACTTTGAGGGGGTGCTAATGGTATTTTATTATAAGGCCAAACTTAGTCTGTGACTCCATTAACTTTTATTATACCTCAAACATGAGGGAAGAAATAAAGAATACTTAATAAAGAAAAATAGCCTCTAGTACATCCATCTAGGGAAAATTGTTGTTAATAATTTGGTGCATAATGCTTTTTCCTATGCATACAAACATGCACTCAGACAAATATTTCTTATGACAAAATTGGCTTCAAGTTCATAACTAGTACATTTAAACATTGTACATATAACAAGATAATACAAACTTCTTTTAGTCCAATAAATATTTATAAACCATATTTTTCATTGAATTAATATATTTCATTATTTGGATGAGATCTAACTTATCTTAGCAGGTACCTAGAACTAGACATATTGTTTGTATAAAAAATATACAGTGCTACTAAAAATATCTTTATAGTTTATTCTTAGTCTACTCATTTCAAATATTTGTTTCAGAAAAATTTCCAAAAGTTAGAAACACAGTTGTACATAAATATTTAAGTCTCTTTTTATTTCTTTGTAAACAAATTTTTGAGATTATTTGAAGACAATTGCACATTCTTATAAGGGATTTTTCTGCTGGAACAATTTATTTTCACCTTTAAGTTTCAGTCATTTAGCACGTGGATACTTTAGAGAAGAGGTTGACAAAGCAATTGATGAGTTTTTCTGAAAGGACATAATGTTTACCCCATTTTTCTAGGCCCAAGCCTTAAGTGAGATTTACTTCATTAAGTATATACCCCAGGGTACTTGCTGAACTATTGGCTAAGTAACATTTGTTCTTTTTTCAGCAACAGGAACAAAAATAAATCACATTGAAAAGAATTGCTTTATTTTATTTTGCCTTTTGTGAATCCATTCTTGCATCTGACATCAATTATAAAGAAGTTATTTCTAAAACATAATATTGTCCTGTAAGTCTGCAACCAAATGTGAAATAAGGAATTTTAATTTTGTCTCACCTCTGTTTTTGCTCATATCTAAACAAATATACAGGTTGAGCAGTGTTGACCAATTTGACATTATTCAGACTGAAAAATAATTCACAATTAGAAGACAATCGCTTCATTTTAAATAATTTCATGATTCTCTTTGGCTGTGAATGTGTATGTCAGTGTTATAGAGAGAGAGATTGAGAGAGAAAAGACATAGAGAGGCAGGGAGAGACTGATTGAAAGAGAGAAAGGAAGGCAGAGACAGACACATAAAGCAATAACACCATTCATGAAGTGAAAGTATTTCTATTATAAAATAGAGGCATTGCATAGTGTTTTTTTTTTAATTGATGTACAGTTGACATACAATATTATATTAGTTTCAGGTGTACAATATAGTGATTTGACATTTATATACCTTACAAACTGATTACCGTGATAAATCTAGTAACCATCTGTACCATAAAAGTTATTGCAATAGTATTGACTACGTTCCCTATGCTGTACGTTACATCCTTGTGACTTATTATTATTTTTTTATACTGGAAGTTTGTACCATTTAATCCCCTTCACCTATTTAACTCAACCCCTGCTTCTTCCTCCTGTCTGGCGACCGTCAATTTAGTCTCTATATCTATGAGTGTGCTTCTGTATTGTTCTGTTTGTTCGTTTGTTTTGTTTTCTTAGATTCCATGTATAATTGAAATTGTACGGTGTCCTTCTCTGACTTATTTCACTTAGCATAATACCCTCCATTTCCATCCATGTTGTTGCAAATAGAAAGATTTTATTCTTTTTAAGACTGAGTGATATTTTATTATACACGTATACCACAGGTTTTTTAATCTCTACGTGGACACTTAAGTTGCTTCCATATCTTGGCTATTGTAAAAAACTGCTGCAATGAACATAGGGGTGTGTATATCTTTTCAAGTTAGTGTTTTTATTTTTTTCAGATAAATAACCAGAAGTGGAATTGCTGAATCATATGGTTGGTAAATTTTTAATTTTTTGAAGAGCCTCCATACTGATTTCCACAGTGGCTGCACCGATTTAGCTTCTCACAAACAGTGAAACTTTTCTCCAGATCCTTGCCAATAGTTATTTCCTGTCCTCTTGATGATGGCCATTCTGACAAGTGTGAGGTGTTATCTCACTGTTTTTGTGGTTTGCATTTCCCCAATGATTAGTGATGTTGAGCATCTTTTATGTCTGTTGGCCATCTGTATCTTCCTTGTAAAAATGTTTGAGTCCTCTGCCCATTTTTATATCAGATTATTTGTTGTTTCGATATTGAGTAGTGTAAGTGCTTTATATACTTTGCATATTAACTTGTTGAATATATCATTTGCTAACATATTCTACCATTTGTAGGTTGCCTGTTCTTTGTTTTGTTGATGGTTTTCTTCTCTGTGCAAAAATTTTTTTAGATTATTTTGATGTAGTCCTGTTTGTTTATTTTTGCTTTTGGTGCCCTTGTTTGAGGAGATAGATCCAAAAAAAATATTACTAAGAATTATGTCAAAGAGTGTACTGCCTGTGTTTGCTTCTTGGAATTTTATGGTTTCAGGTCTGGCAATAATGGGCATCCTTGTTTGTTCCCAAACTTAGAGGAAAAGCTTTCAGATTTTCACCATTGAATATGATGCTCGATGTGGGTTTATCATATTTGGCCTTTATTATGTTGAGGTTTGTTCTCTCTATATCCATTTTGTTGAGAGTTTTTATCATAAATGGATGTTCAATTTTGTCATATGTTTTTTCTGCATCTATCGAGATGATCATAGGATTTTATCCTTTGTTTTGTTCATATGGTGTTTCATGGTGTATCATGTTGATTTATTTACAGATATTGAATCATCCTTGCATTGCTGGAATAAATCCCACTTGATCATGAAGTATGATCCTTTTAATGTGTTGTTGAATTCAGTTTGCTAATATTTTGTTGAGAACTTTGCATTCATCAAGGATATTGCCTGTAATTTTATTTTTTCTATTTCTTTATCTAGTTTTGGTATCAAGGTAATGCTGGCCTTGTGAAATGAGTTCATAAGTGTTACTTTCTCTTCAAATTTTTGGAACAGTTTGAGAGACTAGGTGTTAACTCTTCTTTAAATATTTGGTGGAATTTACCCGTGAAGCTGTCTGGTGTTGGACTTCTGTTCATTGGAAGATTTTTGATTACCAAGTGTATTTCATAACTACTAATCAGTCTCTTCAGATTTTGTATTTCTTCCTGATTCAGTACTGAAGATTATATGTTTCTAGGAATTTATCCATTTCTTCTAGGTTTTTAAATTTTTTGGCATATAATTATTCTTAGTAATCTCTTAAGATTCTTTGTATTTCTGTTGTTTTAACTCATTTATGATTTTATTTATTTGTATTTGGGTTCTCTCTCTCTCTCTCTCTCAGTGAGTCTAGCTAAAGGTTAATCAATTTAATTTTGTTTATCTTTTCAAAGAACCAGCTCTTAGTTTCATTGATGTTTTCTATTTTTTTGTCTGTATTTCACTCTCATCTTTTCAGTTATGTAGGTTGGGTAAGTTCTGGAGATTTAGTGTATAGAATGGGGACTACAGTTAATAATACTATATTGCACACCTTAAATTTGCTGTGACAGTAGATCTTAAATGTTCTATCACCAAAAAAAAATATCACCATGTGAGGTGATGGATATGTTAATTAGCTTGATTGTGGTAATAATTTCACAGTGTATACATATATCAAAACGTTGTACAATGTAAATATGTATAATTTTTATTTGACAATTATACCCCAGTAAAGCTGGCAGAAGAAAAACTAGAGAATTTTTCTCTCCACCATGATAAGTTCAGTGAAGATAATCGAGAAAGCATCTGCCTATGGATTTAACCCAAATTAGAGAAAAGCTTATCTGTGATGTTAAAGGAAACAGATTCAATCTTGGTAATATTGTCTGATGCAGTCACGCCTACTGAAGAGAGACTCACTTTCTGCTCTGGTGGCTGAGAAGAGACAAGACCCCAGATAGAAGATGACTGTGCTGTTTCTGTTCTGACAGGATCAGAGAGTGAAGTAGCTGAGTGAAAACACAGAGAACCATGGAAACAAAAATGTCATGCCACCCAGTAACATTAGCATCTTAGCCAATTCCTGTTCAGACTGGTGGCCCAGGTTCAGATCCCACCCCCAACCCCAAATGCCTTTGCTCTAATCAGTTCACAATTCTGGGAAAAGTAACTGATAGCAATAGGTTTGGGCTGGACATAAAGATTAAATTATAGAAAAAAAGGTTCACATTCCTATACACTTGTGTTGACAGACTAGGATTCATATACAATATATTTTGTGTAGTCCTTTTTTTTTTTTTTGTTAAAGTAGAGGGAAGGATTTTTTTTTATTTATTGATTGATTTATGGCTGTGTTGGGTCTTCGTTTCGTGCGAGGGCTTTCTCTAGTTGCGGCAAGCGGGGGCCACTCTTCATCGCGGTGCACGGTCCTTTCACTATCGCGGCCTCTCTTGTTGTGGGGCACAGGCTCCAAACGCGCAGGCTCAGTAGTTGTGGCTCACGGGCCGAGTTGCTCCGCGGCATGTGGGATCTTCCCAGACCAGGGCTCGAACCCGTGTCCCCTGCATTGGCAGGCAGACTCTCAACCACTGTGCCACCAGGGAAGCCCCTTTTGTGTAGTCTCTTATAGGTTCAATAAAATTCTGAAATATTTGGGAAGTTAGTATTTCTCTGGCGGTATTTAACATCTCACAGAAATAGTTTCGGTGAAGTTCTTTCTTGAGGCAGGCGATAGATTAAATGTTCTTTTGAAATGTTTTTCAGATTAATGATTCAGTCATATTTGCTTTCATGTTTAGTATAAAAGTCAGTATTTATACTTCAAAACCAGTGGCCTTTACGATTTTTTAAGATTCTTTGACAGTTTTATTATTTATATAGGAAAAAAGTGAATCTCCTTAGGCAATGTATAATAAGTATTATGTAGTGTGGAAGAAGTGAATTTTCTTTTTATCTTTGGTCACTGTTGTTTTGGAGAGCAGGGTATAGATGTCTGTAGTACATCCAAAGCAGAATGTGAAATGTGTTAGCTCTAAAATCATGGCTTTCTGGTGCTCTTTCTTTGTTTAAATAGCAGCTGTGTATCTGTGATCACCATGGTGCCTTTTGCCTGTCTTTATTCTAATACAGAGGCTGTATAATATATTATGTAACACTTGAGAGTCTGGAAAGACTTAGGATCACTGCCTGTTCCTCCAGTTATTAGCTTTTTTTTTTTGTTTTTTAACATCTTTACTAACTATAATTGCTTTACAATGGTGTGTTAGTTTCTGCTTTATAACAAAGTGGATCAGCTATACATATACATATATCCCCATATCCCCTCCCTCTTGCGTCTCCCTCCCACCCTCCCTATCCCACCCCTCTAGGTGGTCACAAAGCACCGAGCTGATCTCCCTGTGCTATGCGGCTGCTTCCCACTAGCTATCTATTTTACATTTGGTAGTGTATATATGTCCATGCCACTCTCTCACTTTGTCCCAGCTTACCCTTCCCCCTCCCTGTGTCCTCAAGTCCATTCTCTACGTCTGCGTCTTTATTCCTTTCCCTCCAGTTATTAGCTCTAAGACTGGGACAAACAACTTATTAGCTCTGAAATTCAATTTCTTCATAATAAATTTACATGAATTATTAAAAACATAAAATAAAAATTTATAGACATAAATTATAAAGCCCTTTTTATTTCACATCTTTCTTACTCAAAATTTGCTGAATCTAAATTGATTCATTGTATTTGATGTTTGATTGAAATAAAATATAAAACTAAGTTTTTATTAATTCAATTTCTTAGCTTGTTAGGATATTTCAAAAACAATAGCATAACATTAAATGCTTTTAAATTATATTTTATCCTTACAACATCCCAAATACGTTAGTATCATTATTTATGTTTTACACTTGAGAAAACTGAAGCACCGTAAATTTAAGTAACTTGGCACAAACCTTGAGTGGCCAAAATGCAATATTAACCCAAGTCTAACTAAATCCAAAACATGTCTTGTCAGTTAGTACCCTGCGTAGTCCTGGTTTTACTTTTAATTGGTTTGACATTGACATGAGCTATTTATTTTCTTCTTGCTTCAAATTCTTTTCTGTAATATCAGGTTTTGGACCAGATGATCTCTAAAGTACCTTCTGTTCACATATTTTATTCTATAAGACAATAACTGGGTATGTTTTTAAGCAATCGACACATCTGTGAACATTATTTCCCCAACAGAAAAATAATTTCTAATATATTTTTGCTAATCGATCCTCTTTTATACATATGGAAGTAATGTAACATTAGTAGTGCCATTGGAATGGAGACTCCTTTAAGGGTCTTTAATTTTTTTTTTTTTTTGGTCAAATAAAAATTGTATGTATTTAAAGTTACAACATGTTGTTTGGTTATGTGTATATATATTGTGAAATAATTACCACAGTCAAGCTAATTAACACTTCCATCCCCTCACATAGTTTTATTTTGTAGTAAGCGTATTTAAGATCCAGTTTCTTAGCAAATTTCAAGTATGCAATATAATACTCTTAACTATAATAACCATTCTGCAGGTTAGATCTCCAGGACTTATTCATCCCATATAACTGGTACTTTGTAGCCTTTGACTAACATCTCCCCATCTTCTAACCCCCAGCTTCTGGCAACTATGATTCTACTCTCAGCTTCTATCAGTTAAACTTTTTTAGATTCCACATATAAGTGAGTTCATGCTGTATTTGTCTCTCTGTGCCTGGTTGATGTTACTTAACATAATGTTCACTAGGGTCATCAATGTTGTCACAAGTGGCATGATTTTCTTTCTTTTTTCAAGCTGAGTAGTAGTCCATTGTGTACCTGTCAGTGGACATTATTTCCATATTTTAGTTACTGTGAGTAATGGTACAATGAACATGGGAGTGATGATACCTTTTAGAGATACTGATTTCATTTCTTTTGGGCCTATCCCCAGAAGCGATATTGCTGGATCATATGGTCGTTTTATTTGTAATATTTTTGAGAAAAGTTTATACTGTTTTCCATAAGGGCTTCACCAGCTTATATTCCCAGCAACAGTGTACAAGTTTTCCCTTTTCTCCACATCCTCACCATGATTTGTTATCTCTTGTCTTTTTGATGACAGCCATTCTAACAGGTGTGAGATGATATCTTATTTTGGTTTTGATTTGCATTTTCCTGACTATTAGTGATGTTGAACTTTAAGAAAATTTTATACACCCATTGGCCATCTATAATGTGTTCTTTTGAGATATGTCTCAGGTCCTTTGCCCATTTTTTTAGTTGGATTATTTGTTTTCTTGCCATTGAGTTGTATGAGTTCTTTATACAGTTTAGATAGTAAGCCCCCCCACCCCCCAGATATACAGTTTGCAGATATTTTCTCCTTTTTCATTTGTTACCTTTTCACTCTGTTGACTGTTTCCTTTACTGTACAGAAACCTTTTAATTTGGTGCAGTCCCACTCATCTGTTTTTGCTTTTTTTGCCTGTAATTTGGGTGTCATTTCCAAAAACAATCATTGCCAGTGTCATACTCTTTTGATTACTGTACCTTTGTAATATATTTTGAAATTAAGAGTGTGATGTCTGGCTCCAGCTTTGTTTTTCTTCCTCAAAGTTGTTTGGCTACACAAGGTCTTTTGTGGTTCCATATGAATTTTAGGTTTGTTTTTTCTATGTCTATAAAAAATGTAATTAGGATTTTGTTTGCAAATGCATTGATTTTGTAGATCACTTCATGTAGTATGGACATTTTAACAATATTAAGTTTCCTAATCCATGCACAGGGAATGTCTTTCTATTTATTTGTCTTCTTTAATTTCCTTCCTCAATGTTTTGTCATATTTAGTGTACAAGTCTTTTATCTCTTTGGCTAAGTTTTTTTTTTTTAAGTATTATTTTTGTTGCTGTTGTCAGTCAGATTGTATTCTAAATTTCCTTATTGGATAGTTTATTGTTTGTTTATAGAAAAGCTACTGCTTTTTGTTTGTTGACTTTGTGTATTATAAATTTACTGAATTTTTTAATGAGTTCTAACAGTTTTTTTTATTTTTCTTTTTGTCTTTAGGTTTTTCTGCATATATGATGATGTCGTCTGCAAGCAGAGGTACTGTTACTTACTTTTCTCTTTGGATGGATTTTATTTATTTTTCTTATCTAATTGCTCTGGCTAGGACTTCCAGTGTTGTTTTGAATAGAAATAGCAAGAGTGGGCATCCTTGCCTTGTACCAGATTGTGGAGAAAAAGCTTTTTGTTTCTCCTGGTTGATTGTGACGTTTGCTGTGGGCTTTTTACATACAGCCTTTATTGTGTTGAGGCAATTTCATTCTATAACTGATTTGTTGAGAGCTTTTATCATGAACGGATGTTGAATTCTGTTAAATTTTTTTTCTGCGTCTGTTGAGATGATCATGTTGATTTTATCTTACATTCTGTTAAAGTGGTGTATCACAGTGACTGATTTAAATCTTCCTTGCATTTTGGGGATACAGCCCATTTAGTCATTGTGTATATTCCTTTTGATGTGCTATTGAATTTGGTTTTGCTAGTATTTTATTGATAATTTTTTTCATTGAAGTTAATCAAGTTTATTGGCCTGTAGTTTTTGTTTTGTTTTGTTTATTTGTGTTTCTTGTGGTGTGTTTACCTGGCTTTGGTATCTGGGTGATGCTGACCTCATAAAATGAGTTTCGCAGTATTCCCTCTTCCATATTTTTGAAGATTTTAAGAAGGATTAGTATTAATATTTCTTTGAATGTTAAGTAGAATTCACCAGTGAAGCCATCTTGTCCTGGGTGTCCCTTTGTTGGGATGTTTTTGATTACTGACTCAGTTTCCTTATTTGTTATTGGTCTGTTCATTATTTTTCTTTCTTAATTCAGTTTTAGTAGGCTGTATGTTTAGGAAATTATCCATTTTTTCTAGTTTGTTTAATTTTTTGGTGTATAATTGAGCATAATAATCTCTTTTGATCCTTTTTATTTCTGAGGCATTCATTACAATGTGTTCTCTTTCATTTTTTATTTATTTCAGTCTTTGTTTTCCAAGTTAATCTAGCTCTTTGTCAGTTTTATCTTTTTGAAAAACAACTCTTTGTTTTGTTGATTTTTGTTTTTCTGTTTTCCTTTTTCTCTGCTCTAATTTTTATTATTTTCTTCTTTCTGCTAACTTTGTTTTCCTTTTCTATTTCCTTGAGGTTAAAAATTAGGTTGTTTATTTGAGGTCTTTCTTTTTTTTAATTGAGATATAATCAACATATAACATTGTATTAGGTGTACAACATAATGATTTGACAACTGTATGTATTATGAAATGAAAATGTTTATCACTGTGAACTTTTGTGTTAGTAATGCTTTGGCTGCATTCCATAAATTTTGGTATTTTCTGCTTTTATTTTTATCTCAAGATATATTTAAAATTCTGTTTTGATTTCCTCGTTGACTTAATGGTTGTTCACGGGCATGTTGTTAAGTTTCCATGTATTTTAGAATTTTCTGGTTTTCTTACTGTTAGTTGTTTCTAGTTTCATTCCACTGTGGCCAGAAAAGATACTTAGAATGATGTTGATCTTCCTAAATTTATTAAAACTTGTTTTGTGACTTAACATGTGATCTGTCCTGGAGCTTGTTCTGAGTGCGCTTGAGAAACGTGTTTTTCTGCTGTTGGTGGAGAGTTCTGTACATGTCTATTAGGTCTGTTTGGTCAATAGTGCTGTTTAAATCAGCTGTTTCCTTATTGATTGTATGGGTGTTTTCTCCATTATTCGATGTGGGGTATTGAAGTCTCCTACTATTATTGCATTACTGTCAATTTCTCTTTTTAGGGTCTTTTACATGCCAAGTGACCAACCCTGGAGTGTATACTCCTGATTAGGATACAACAGATGTGAACAAATCACAAACATTAGCAAAGCTTTGAAGTTACAATTTTCTATGCTGTGGGCCTGGGCTAATTCTCATAGACTTCCCTCACTAGCCTGCTCTTTCTAATTAGAGACGACTCATAGATAACTGTATCCTCCCCCTTTATAATGCTAATTTCCAAGATGAGAAGGAAGGTCAGTGTTCTTCTCTGTTAACCTCCATTTAATTTGCTTATCATATAGTAAAGGAGATAAATATATTGCATAAACTGTTAAAGACCATTATGAAGTACATAATTATCACAGTGGGGCTTAGTGATGATAATACAGCGAAACAATGGATGATTAAGGCCAAAAAGTCACAAGATGTAAAGGAATCTAAAGGTTGTGAACTAAGAAAACATTAAAATAATCCGATAAAAGTTGGATGTTAAAAACAATAACTATAGCAAGAATAACTTAATATTCAGTATAGTTTTATATGCTATATGTAATTTACAAATTCAGAGAGATTTGAACCCTTTATTCTTTTATTGAATTAACTATTATTCTAAGCCCACCAGCCAAAGGCCACTGAAGACCTAGCCATATTCAAATAAATTATGTTTATTTGAATTCCTGAAATGAGAGAAAATACATTCCAGAGGGGAACTTAGAAATGTTTTAGTAACAAGAGTGGAAAGAAGCTTTTAATAGAATTTGGACTTGTGATTCTAAGGAAGGCGGAGGAAAGTAAGAACCAGCTCTGGATTGGGGGCTGTCAAGTAGCCAGGACATTTCATGATTGGCTATATCATAATAGTTGTTCAGGAGGTGAAAGGAAAGAAGTCGGGTTGAGATGTCAGTGGTAAAAAAATGTGTCAGTAAGTCAAAAGCAGGAGTTGTTATTTGTTCTACAGCCATGGTGTGATGGTTGGAGAATCATTGTTTGTATGGTGTTGTCAATATCCCAATGTAAATGTTGTTTTATGTTCTGTTAGGAATGTCACAGTCTGCTTACCAAGCGGGTTGACTTTTACGTGAATATTTATGCTCCTTTCTGAGTGATTCAGGATGCTTAATCATTTGTTGATTCTAAAATTCTTTATTAGAAAACTATTATATATTAGGATCTGAATAAGGTACAAATCCTGCCCCCAAAAGGGTGTTTAGGCTATTGGACAAGAGAAATACAGTAATTATAGTGTGTTGACAATGAGCCCGTTATTGTTGCAAACTGACCCAGGACAATTCGGTGGTTCAGAAAGTATCACATGCCTTTGGTGAATATTGTTAGCTGATAATGGATAGATGTTTTTGGGGGCCAACTAATCCATATCAGGTGGAATGCCATAATGAAAGTAAGTCTAAGGTCAAGTTTCTCCAAACATACAAACGTTTTTAGGAATCAAGGAAATTACCATATACCTATTCTATACCTCTGGGAATTTACGTTTATTAATGAAGACACTGTAATTAGCACTTTGCATCAGGTTTGGCTTAGAGGTCAATGAATGGATGTAGAGAAAAGGACCAGTCGGCCTTGTGACTGAGTGAAGTGGCCAATGCTTTGTGAAAAGGAGAGATGTGGGGCCAACAGGACCCCTGACAGCGCAGTGCTCTGGGGGCACTGGTTAGTCCAGATGCTGTATCTTTTTTGCACACAACTTGAGATACCTCTATGATTATATCCTGCCAGTTAAAATCTTGAACATTCATTTTACCATAAAAAATTATTTCTAACATCCTTTCAGCTAATGAAAAAACTTCAATATTAATGTTGTTGTCAAAGTGGAAATGACAGATTACTGCCTCTGATTGCACTGATTCCTGATAGGAGCACAGATGCCACTCTCAGCAGCACTGATTCCTGATTCTGTTCCCTCACATGCAACTAACCATTCCGAGGTCCTAGATTAAACTGAACATGTGCAAATATATATGACACAGTTTATGCTGCAGTATTTTAACGTAAGTCATAGCAAAGGTCGTATAATGGGTCTATCATAGTAAGACTTTGGACTTTAATTGTTCTTCCAAGACCTATACTAATTTCAAACTTAGATTGGAATAAACTAGTTGTAATTAAAGGGGAAGGTGATGGATCGTGCTTTCTAAAAGATCAAGTGTAGCAGCAAAACAGACACGCAAACAGAAGAGACACTATACTTTAGTTGTCTCTTCACCTATCTTAAATACGCTTCAGTTAACTGGATTTTGACTCCAGTTTCAAAATCCCAGAAAGAAGCCTCAACATTTCTTCCAGTCTCTAACACCTCTTATTCTATTGTCCACTTAATTTTCCATCCTTTCTTCCTTTGATGGTTCCTTCAATAAAGTTTAAATGAGGACCAGTTGTGTTATAGACAGTATGATAGCTTAGGTATAAAGTGAGTATGATGTCATCCTAGCCTCAAAGAACTCACAGTCTCCTGTGAGAAGAAGATCCGGTATGGTAAGTTCTAACACACAGTCATAAACAAGTGTAGTGAGACTCCTGAGACATAATATGTTTTTGATGAGTTATTTTATTTTTGTGATTGTTTTGTTCTAAAATAAGATGTTGCACATGCTGCTGGGTTATTCTTGGGATCATTTATAGCACAGGATGCATCAAAATTTTAGTAAATAAATGAAATCTACCTGGTTTTTTATTCTTCTTGGAGTGGGGTGATTTTCATAAATTGTAGTTAAATTGAGAACTGCTGAATGTATAGTATGTGTGCAGCCACTCTCTCACCTGTTCTCTGCCCAAGCATAGTTAATCACACCTGTCTCACTGAACTTGATGTAGGTTCAGTGTCTTGAGCACAGTACTCCAGGCAGTTGGTACCCATCAACTGGTGCTAGAAATTAAGATGCAGATCATTTGTGATCATTGGTAAATCTGACATGATCTCATGACTATGTAATACTATAAAAATACTTAAAAAGCAATTCTTGGTGCTATTATACTTTATATGTGTGTGTGTGTGTGTGTGTGTGTATGTGTATATATAGCGCGTATTTGCATAGCCTGACGTAAAGTTTCACTGTGCCAGTGTATTAGGGAGCTTTACAAAACGCATGCCCTGTGGTTCCTTTGAAAAAGCAAACCAAATGTGTTCCTAAAGGAGAAGCAAGTTTTAAGCCACCTAAAACCTTTCTCATGCAGTCTTTTATTTATTTATTTATTTGTTTATTTGTTTGTTTATTTATTTATTTATTTAACATCTTTATTGGAGTATAGTTGCTTTACCATGGTGTGTTAGTTGCTGCTGTATAACAAAGTGAATCGGCCATACCTACACATATATCCCTATATACCCTCCCTCTTGTGTCTCCCTCCCACCCTCCCTATCCCACCCCTCTAGGTGGTCACAAAACACCAAGTTGATCTCCCTTTGCTGTGCGGCTTCTTCCCACTAGCTATCTGTTTTACATTTGGTAGTGTATATATGTCCATGCTACTCTCTCACTTTGTCCCAGCTTCCCCTTCCCCCTCCCCATGTCGTCAAGTCCACTCTCTATGTCTGCGTCTTTATTCCTGTCCTGTCCCTAGGTTCATCAGAACCAATTTTCTTTTAGATTCCATATATATGCATTAGCATACGGCATTTATTTGTTTTTCTCTTTCTGACTTTCTTCACTCTGTATGACAGACTCTAGGTTTATCCACTTCACTACAAATAACTCAATTTATTTCTTTTTATGGCTGAGTAATATTCCATTGTATATGTGTGCCACATCTTCTTTATCCATTCATCTGTCAGTGGACACTTAGGTTGCTTCCATGTCCTGGCTATTGTAAATAGTGCTGCAGTGAACGTTGTGGTACATGACTCTTTCTGAATTATGGTTTTATCAGGGTATATGCCCAGTAGTGGGATTGCTGGGTCATATGGTAGTTCTATTTTTAGTTTTTTAAGGAACCTCCATACTGTTCTCCATAGTGGCTGTTTCAATTTACATTCCCACCAACAGAGCAGGAGGGTTCCCTTTTCTCCACACCCTCTCCAGCATCTATTGTTTCTAGATTTTTTGATGATGGCCATTCTGACCAGTGTGAGGTGATACTTCATTGTAATTTTGATTTGCATTTCTCTAATGATTAGTGATGTTGAGCATCCTTTCATGTGTTTGTTGGCAATCTGTATCTCTTCTTTGGAGAAATGTTTATTTAGGTCTTCTGCCCATTTTTGGATTGGGTTGTTTGTTTTTTTGATACTGAGCTGTCATGCAGCCTTTTACTTTTTTTTTTTTTTAAAGGAGTGAATGATTTCATCCAGGGTCACTGAATCTCTAATACCCGGTGCCTTTGTGGCCAGTCCATGAGTCTATCCTATATTCTTTCCCCTCCTCCCACATTTAGTGGCTGCTTTAATTTTATTTATTTATTTATTTATTTATTTATTTATGGCTGGGTTGGGTCTTCGTTTCTGTGCGAGGGCTTTCTCTAGCTGCGGCAAGTGGGGGCCACTCTTCATCGCGGTGCGTGGGCCTCTCACTATCGCGGCCTCTCTCGTTGCGGAGCACAGACTCCAGACACGCAGGCTCAGTAATTGTGGCTCACGGGCCTAGTTGCTCCACGGCATGTGGGAATCTTCCTAGACCAGGGCTCGAACCCGTGTCCCCTGCATTGGCAGGCAGACTCTCAACCACTGCGCCACCAGGGAAGCCCCATGCAGCCTTTTAAATCAAAACCTTCCAAGGATGTTTTCTGTGAGTTTCTTTTGCTTTTTTGTGAGTTCCTGCTAACCCTTGTGCTTAACACAGTTTCACAGGTGTTTGCCGAATTGGGCATTGTCGGGCTGTAGCTTCAGCCTATTCAGTCTCCCTTTGGGCTGCCTTTATGAACAGCTGTGCTTCATCCTTCTTTCTTTTGTCCAGAGAATATGGAGTGGTAACCTGTTGTCATGCTGCTGCCAAAGTAAATCAGCTGCTGGGATTCCTGTGTAGTGCCCCAATTACAGGGAAGGAGGGCTCTTACCATGAGGTGCTCGCCTTGATGTGTGTAAGTCAGATTTTTGCTGGAAAATAGTTCTTTCTGGGAAAGACACTTGTGACTGATTACATACATTTGATATCCTTTCAAAACTGCAAAAACGGAAATTTTCTACGAGTGCCTCCTTTTTGGTAAGTGTCCGTGCATTTAAGAGATTGAAATACCTGCTCTAGGCCAGAAATTTGTATACTATTTTGGATTAATTTGAGTGTGAACTGAAGCCTCTCTTTTACATATGGGTCCTTAAATATTTTCACACTGTCCTTTTTGTACAGATACTTTTGTCTTCTATGCTCATGAAGGAAATTAGGAAATGTATTTCTGTTCTTGTAGAAATAGTCAGTCAGTGGTGGCCTTCCCTTTTTGGCTGTCTATGTTTGTTTTCCTTGCATGGAGGAAAGGAAGCTAATGTGTCAGGACCTGTGCTGGGGACTTGTACCCGTATTCTTTCATTTTTTTCTCCTGTGAGTCCCTGGAACATAGTGACTTCTGGCAAGTATTATTGTCATTCTCCAGCTTTAAAAAACGGGGACAGAAAGATCAGGTGTCAGATAGAGGGAAGTAACCAAGCCACAATTCTAGGAGCACAATTCATCACCTTGGCTGTCTGTCTGCTGGTGATCTGTTCCTCCCTCTCCCACACCTGCAGAAATGGTGGCACAGGGACATCTCCTGACTCACCTGCCACCTGGTGATGTTAACGGAACAAGACAATTTGGCCCTCCTCTCCTTCTGACTTCCTGTTGTCTTCTCCCTCCTGCTGAATTCGGCTCTGTCCCTTGCTTTGTGTCATCACCCTTTCCCATCCCTCATCTCAGCTTCTTCATATGACAACCATCCTTTCTCTGAGCTAAATCCTCCCCCATCATCCCACCTCCTGGGACCCCACATGTGCCCAGATCCTCTGCTCTTCCTGTCTGAGCCACTCAGCCAGCAATTTGCAAAATCCATCTCTCCTTAAACATGTGTTACTCAGTTTAGGATTTTACTATTCATGATATGTGCCTTTGAACTGACAAGCATATTTTCCCTAGCCATGCTATAGAACTACCCTTCTGCCTTGTTATTACTCAGTACTTTTTATGTGTTGATTTTTTGCCCCCTCATCTAGACAGAAAGATTTTCTGAGTAGACTGTATCTTCCACCTCTGTTTGAGCCCCACAGAATCTTACCCAACTTTAGCACCACTGAAAGTGTCCAGAAGTATTTGACTAATTGAACCAAGTGCAGTAGGCAGTGACCATAGGGCCAGTCTCCTGCGTGAAACGCTAGATTGCCTTACTTGTTACGCCACGAAGACTGACATTACACTTTGCAAGCATGTACATGAGCCTTTCAGACTAATTCCCAATACTGTATAACTCAAGTCTGATGACATTTGGTACTGGTGCACTTTCCAGAAATTGATGGAAAATGTGAATTCTTCCCTGTGGCAGTTTTGCCGATTTCAACCAAAGTGAGAATAGATGTTGCTGGGCAAACAAACCAGTTTCTTCCAGAAAAAAAAAAAAATGAGTTAATGAGCAAGGTGGTTTGCTTCCAAAATACATGCACCCTGGAAAGGATGTAGGGTAATACTGAAATTAGACTGAGCATCTGAACTTTGAAATAGTTCTATTAATTAATTAACAGGCTGAGTAACTTTGACCAATTTATAGTTGATAGAACTTTTCTGAGTGTCAGGTAAGATTGGGTTTATTTAGTTTAGGGGAAAATCCCCCAATTAATTAATTAATCCCTCAAAGAAATATCCTTGAGTACCTATTATGGGACAGTCAGTCCTCATGCTGACCAGACAGAGGAGTCGGAAATTTAATCAAGAACTTGTCCCTGACCTTAAAAAACTCAAAATCTCATAGAGAAAGATACGTAAATAAAGACAGTTATTGCTGATTCTTGGTATAATAGGTGGTTGTTGGTATAATTGGTACAAACTACGCTGATGGCACAAAGCAAGAAGCTCTAAGACTGATCTCAGCATTCATAACAAAAATGGTTAAAGAATCTTGAGCTGAAGTTTGAAGGATGGACAGGCGTCCACCAAGCAGAAGCAGGGGGAAAGTCAGCTAGTTTTAACAACAAAGGCTAATGTCCACGATAGAGACAGTGCAAGTATATAGTATATGAAGTGGAGGAGGGAAGCGGGTAGATTTTATAAGACTTAGAGGGCTGAGGTGCACAGTTTGGACACCTTAGGTAAACATTTAAAGGTTTTATGCAGAAGAGCATAAGAAATCCCCTTACCATTTAAATTGATCCTTTGGCAGGAACGTTGAGCCTGGAGGGTCCTGGTGTGCAGATGGGGGACAGTGAAACAGGAAAAAGGCCTTCATCATTGTGTATAACTGGGTACGTGTACTGAATGTGGGATTAGATTGGTCAACACTGAATGAGCTCAAAGGATTCTCATGTCAGCCTCCCACTTTAAAAAATCTGGAACTCCAATATTTATGCCAAACATAAGAAATTAGATAATTAAAATATGGCTCATGAAAGGAGATGTAGTTTGTACCAGGATGTCATCTTCTAACCTTCTAGTGATGTGATTATGAGCAAAGGTGACATTTTTAGATGTGTGCACAGAAGCCATTATATCCGTGTTTCAGTTCTGATGAGAGCCCTAAGGCACTGATTGAGATGCTCTTCATTCCACACAGCCTGGAAAGACACAGGCCTGCATTTAGATGTGAACAAAATAAACGTGAGCTGATAAACTCAGCTCCAGTTGTCAGGGGAGAGGAGTCCCTTCAAGGATACAGGCAGTCTAACTTAATTCAGTTCTATATGCAGAGACAATGAGAGCAAGAGACTGACTGTGAACTTGAAGACCAGTCGCCCTCACAGGCAACCCCTCCAGCATTTGTTCTGGATGGAATGTGAGTTGTGATTTGTCAATCAATTCCCTGTTCTCAACCATCTGTTATAATATAAAGGTGATTGTTAATGGTAAAAATAAAAGCTTCCTGAGCCAGTCATCTGTTGATGGGTACTTGGGTTGCTTCCATGTCTTGGCTGTTGTAAAGAGTGCTGCAGTGAACATTGGGGTGCATGGCTCTTTTCGAATTAAGAGTTTTGTCCAGATATATGCCCAGGAGTGGGATTGCTGGCTCATATGGTAGTTCTATTTTCAGTTTTTTAAGGAACCTCCATACTGTTCTCCATAGTGGCTGTACCAGTTTACATTCCCACCAACAGTGCAAGAGGGTTCCCTTCTCTCCACACCCTCTCCAGCATTTACTGTTTGTAGAGTTTTTGATGGTGGCCATTCTGACCACTGTGAGGTGATACCTCATTTGTGGTTTTGATTTACATTTCTATAGTAATTAGTGATGTTCAGCAACTTTTCATGTGCCTGTCGGCCATCTGTATGTCTTCTTTGGAGAAATGTCTATTTAGGCCTTCTGCCTGTTTTTGATTGGGTTGTTTGGGTTTTTTTTTTTGATATTGAGCTGTATGAGCTCTTTGTGTATTTTGGAAACTGACCCCTTGTTGGTCACATTCTTTGCAAAACTTTCCAGAGTACCAATCCTAAACTCTTTAAACTGCCCTGCCTTGCCTCCCACGTGGAAATCCCAGTAAAGGCTCTGGTCTA
This sequence comes from Balaenoptera musculus, assembly GCF_009873245.2. Lineage (NCBI taxonomy): Eukaryota > Metazoa > Chordata > Mammalia > Artiodactyla > Balaenopteridae > Balaenoptera > Balaenoptera musculus. The sequence continues at coordinate 3,981,138 of NC_045790.1, forward strand.
GCGCTTGCCCTGAACTCCTGTCTTCTGCCTTCTGATCACAAACTGGTGCTTCCTATGTGGTGTGACTTGCATCCTGTGTGTAGACCCCTGAGTGTAATAAACTTTGATTTCCCAAGCCTTTCCTCTGTCTCCTCTTATGACCTCACCTCACTGACCATCACATAAAAAAAAAAAAAATACAAAACATCATATTTACTTTAGCTTTATCTCATTGGTGATCATTTTGACTCAGTTTTCTTAAACTCTCTTCAGTGCCTCTAACTCTGTCACTGTCCGTGTCAATAACCATATCCTGGTTGAATCAGGAGGGCCCCTTTTCATTTAATTTTACTGCTTCTAATTTATGTGATTTTGACTTCTCCTAACTCAATATTTTACTATAGGTCTGTTTATATTGCATGAGGCTGTCTTCACATTAGGTTGTGTTATAAGAGGTCTTTGTGGATGATGGGCTTATTACTCTGTTGACCTGAAACAAATAGATGCCCAGATATTTCTTCAGCAAAGATGGGTTTCAGCAGAGAATTGCAATTAGTGGTGTGCAGCCATGGTGAGCTGCGTGTATGTAAGTCCCTCGCACAGCAAGGGAAGGAGAACTTTTATAGAGAGGAAAAGAGACTTGGAAGGGCCACAGTAAACATAGTCTATGGCTTTTCATGGCTGACTCCTTGATGGGAAAGGAGTCTTTCTTCTTCCTATTGGGCTCCACTATGTCACAGGGTGTGAAAGCTGCCCCTCTGATCTCCTGACTCTAGTTAGTTGAGGTTTCTGTTCGTTAATTTTTACAGCCCCTAAAAACATCAAGTATCCAGGGTTAGATGTAGGCTTAATAATTTTGGGCTTTGAAATTTGGAGTAAAATTATTTATAATGTCTGAATGTGAGGTTTCTCATTTGTATTAGCTTTCTATTGCCTCTGTACCAGATTATCACAAACATAGTGACTTTTATTTTTTTATGGTTCAGGAGGTCAGAAGTCCTAAAATCAAGTTGTCAAGCAGATTGCATTCCTTCTGGCAGTTTGGGGGTGAATCCATTTCCTTGCCTTTCTCAGCTTCCAGAGCTGCCTGTGTCCCCAGCTTGTATCCCTTCTCTGTGTCACTCCAGCCTCTGTTCCCATCATGACATCTCCTTCTATGGCTCTGACCCTCCCGCCCCCCTCTTAAGGACATTGGGATTATATTCGGCTCAACCAGTATCCATCACTTAATCACAGCTGTGAAAGTCCCTTTTGCTTTGCAAAGAAACATCACAAGTTCTAGGAATCAGGACTTGGGCCTCTTTGTTGGGTGCAGGGGCATTTCCCATCTACCACATAACCTTCCAGAATTGGGAAAATAACACCTTCCCTGCTTCTTGTCATAGTTGTTATTAGGCATAAATGAGAAATATTGGGAAAGCTTTATACAGTCGGTAAAGACATCATTTACTAGAAGCGAACCCATTCTACTGCTCCTGTTTCCTGTATTTCTTTTTATTATATAACATGTTTTTCTCTTTATACTTGTAGTATTACATGAATTAATTTCAGTGCTGTGATTCGTACAGCTTTTGGTAGTATAGTGCATTTTATCACAGAATTATAGTTTTTTTTTTATTCCCAGAAAACTCTATTAAGAACATATTGATAAAGATACTTATAAGTCACAAAGTATGATGCAGATTTGCTGTAGACTGTTTTAAAACAGAAAGTGTTGATGCAGCAGCTAAACTCAGGAGAGCAGAAAAAGGAAAGATTGTCATTTTTTGCCAGAGATGCTAGCCATTAGTTTGGCTCCACAATATTATTTTCTTTATTTTTCATAACTGCATCAGCAACCCATGCACTGAAAATATGTGGACAAGTTTAAAGTGACATAAATTCTGATTTCAAGAGCAGGATGCTTGTCTGATATACACGTATACGTATCTAACTGCCTGGTGGAGACTTAAGCCCATCTGTTGAGATGGCATTGTGCCTGTTTCCAGCTGTTTGTGCTTAAGTTCAAAGACGCCTGTGAGAGGAGTGTGACATTTTCATGGATTGCCTTCATATTCTTATGTAGGCAGTACTCTGAAACACTGGCATCCACAATAGATACTGTACAGTCATAAAATTAATTATATTTCTATTTTTGGAAGGCCCCTGCGCCATGCAGTGACATTGTTAATATACTAAAAGTTGTCAAAGAGATGTCGACTGAAAAACAAAAAAGCACAACCTAAAAGTTGAGAATATGTTTTATTTGATGATGAAGCTGAGGACTTTGGCCCGGGACACAACATCTCAGACAGCTCTGAAGGGCTGCCCCCAGGAGGCAAGGGGGAAGCCAGGCTCTATAGGAGTTTTTGCACCAAAGGCCAGGTAGTCGGAATGTCAAAAGGTTACCGTTATTTAAAGAAAACCAGACATCTCAAGTTAAGGGGTTTAGTACCATGGCTCACTGGAATCATTCCTTTGATGTGCACCTCAGCTCTCTGGGGCCAGTGTCCTGTGCTCTCTCACCCTGAGTCTCCTCAGGTGCACCGTCAGGGTGGGTGGGGAGTAGCTGCAGTGGCTGAGGGCTTGATGGCCGGCATCCTGTCTCCATCCTGAGTCCCCTCAGGGCTCACCTTCCGGGCGGCTGTAATGTGATGGCTTGACGGCTGCAACATCCTTTCTTTATTGATATGGCCGGCAACATTTTTTTTATTGACAGAGAGATTCGGTTTTGATTTTTACTTTTTTTCAGATCTGTTCATTTATTTATTTATTTTGCTTTAATTTTATTCAATTGCAATATATATATATATATATATATATACACACACACACACACACACACACACACACACACACAGAGACACACACACACACACATACACAAACAGTAAAACTCTTATTGGTGTATTGTTCAATGAATTTTAACACATCTATAGATTTGTTGTAACTCTCACCACAGGCAGAATGTAGAACAAGTCATTTCCCCCCAGACTCTCTCACCTGCTACTCTTCTGGTTACCCCTTCCCAACCTCTGACACCAGCTGATCTGTTCTTTCACTATATTCTTCACTCCCTGCTAGTGGTAATTCAGAATGCAGAACAGTTTGGGCATTCTTTATAAAGATGAACATGCACTTAGATCTCCAACAGTTCTGCTTCTAAGTATTTACTCTGGAAAAATAAAAACTAATGTTCACACAAAATGATTATAGCGGTAGTATAAATATTTGTCCCAATCCGGAAAAAAAAAAACATGTATTATTCAGCAGGAAAGCATAAACGTACTTTGGTATATCCATAAAATGGAATACAACTCAGGAAGAGAAAGGAGTTGAGTGGAGTTTAAAACAGTGTTGTATTTCCTAACTTGATATAGGGCAGTGGTTCTCAATGTGTCTTGGGGGGATTCCAAGACTTTTCAGCAAGTCCACAAGGCCAAACTCTTTTCTATCATGATATTAAGACGTTATGTGCCATTTTCAGTATGTTGACACTTGTACTGATGTTGCAAAAGCGGTGGTGCCTTGACATAAATCAAGGTGATAGAAACGAACTGTAGTGGCAGACATTGTATTCCTGACAACTGAACACTCACATTAAAAGAAGAAGAGCCAGTTTTCCTTGTAAATGTCCTTGATTGTAGTATCCCTGAGCCTCGCAGTGCTCCAATTGCAGGGCCCAGAGGCTGAACTCTGAACTCCTTCTGGACTTGTGAGACCCCAAGTGACCAATGGCTGAAGCCAGCAGGGGCGTTAAAGTTCCTGGGCGAGCAGATCTCCTCTGGCAAGAAACCGTGGCTGGAGGGCTCACTAGTGCTCCCCAAGCCAGTGGTTCGGACTTTCTGTAGAAGAGAACTGCCGTTTCATCAGTTTCCACCAACTTTCTTTTCCTTCCTCCTCTGTGCCTCAGGGCCAGACCTGCCTCATGGTCTGACCCATGTGACTCACTTCACATTTTCTTTCACAGCCGTTTTCCCCTATTAATTTCTTGCAAGTCCAGTCTCATCTTGATGTCCTTGTCTCTGCGGACCTGAAACCACCATTGATGAAGCAGTAAAAGTTATTCATTTTATCAAATCTTGACCACTGAGTACACATTGGTTTCACATTGTGTGTGAAAAGAATGGAAGTGTGCATAGAGCACTTCTGCCACGCACAGCAGCTTCGTGGTTGTCTCAAAGAGAAAGTTTTTGTGACGATTTGAGTTATGAGCTAAACTAGTCGCTTATTTTATGGAACATTATTATTGCCTTAAAAAGTTACTGACAAACAAAGAGGGTCGTCTATATTTGCTCTGCCAGACGTTTTCTCAGAAATAAATGAAGGACGCTTTATTATGTCAAGAAAAAACAACTGGCAGTAATTGGTGCAATTATGAAATTCAGGGTTATAAATGAAAATCAGAATTTTTGAAAAACTTGTGTCTACCACCATGGGCTTCAGAGTTTTTCAGCTTATAGAGAATGTCTTTTTTAAAAGTCATTGTCAATCAGTTAAAGCCTCCAATTATGTGGGAAGAGTTGTCTACAGAAGAGCATGCAGAAATTTGGGGGGGTGTTGGAAAGTTTTTTATCTTCATTAGGGTGGTGGTTACACTACTGTGTGCATATGACTGTATGTATAGAACTACACATTAAAGAGTGAATTTCACTCTAAGTTATACTTCAATAAACCTGACCCAAAAGTCCATTCAGTGTATCTCAATACATATACTCATCAGTTGTTCAGAATCTCCCCACCTGCACCCCAAATCTGGATTCAATTTCCTCTAATCTTCCTAACTTCCTACTTCTCCTTTATCAAGCTGATTACTGAAAGGCATTTCTCAGGCAACATAGTTTATTACAGAGGGCAACTTGAGTTCGTTGCAATCATTATCAATGCCGCCTCACACCTTCCCCATTCATCAGTATTCAGCAGGTATTGAACAACCATTGAGAGCCATATGATATGATATAAGACAAAAAGCAGATAGCCCTCCAAAAGTTGTGGCTCCCATATGAAGGCATACAGGTAGGTAACCGGGTAATGACCTTGCACAATGATACCCCTTGACGGTAAAGTTGTGACAGGTGCTACAGGACAGGGTGAGATGAGGAATCCACTTTTGGTGTGGTAAGAAAGGTGAGAGCCCTGAACTATATCTTAGAGAACATATACTTCAGGTCACTAAGACACATCACTGTCTATGGTCCCCAGGCCTGAGTTAAACACATGTCTGTGTGGCTCCTGCAAACTGAAAAGACAAGTTGCTTGTTTGCTTCCTAATCTGTCTGTCTTCCTAATCTTCCTAAGCTGTCTGAGACTATTCTTCAGACAGCTGCCTTTCCAAACTACGTCATTTGTCTTCTCTACATCACTGCTGTTAGTTTTTGGTAACCTGTCAATATCTTTCATTAATATAAAACACTTAAGAGACCAGCATATCTCCTCAAGAATATACGTATTGTTCATCAGTACACACAGACTTGTATTCACTTATCTCGACTTCTTTTTCCTTTTGTCTTGACCGTCTGGAGGCTCCTCATCATGTTACACGGTTCCATCAGAATGAGTTGGTCTGGTTTGGAATTTGAGTGCCATCAAATGATATTTTGAACAATTTTTCTGCCACTTCATTTTCTCAATGACCAGGGTGAAGATCAAGTAATACACAGTTCCTGTCTTCAAAGAATTCACAGTTTAGTAGGGCAAACAGATACGAAAACAATACATCTTAATATAATGACGTGTATATTACAGTATTTCATAATATGCTGTGAGCACGCAGGGTGGGGCAGTCCAATCAACTTCACAGACTTCAGGGAGACTGCAGAAAACTACGTTTGACTCATACGTTAAAAGGTATATAGATGATTTAAGTTAACAAGGAAGACCTGCATTATAGACAGAAGCTGCATGATGGGAGGGGGCATGTATACTGCATCCCAGGAAGCAGCAGGGGGTGAGAATGGCATGGGGAGCTACCTGCCAGAATATGACAGACCTTCTGTTCCATTTCAAGGAATTTGATCTTTATTTTTAAGCCTATAAAACCCAATTTTAAGCATAGGAATAGCATAAACTACTTTGTATTTTAAAACATGTTTCTGGCATCAGTGTAATTAACGGATCCAGTAAAGTAACACTTACGATCGAAAGGTAAAAGAATATCATTTTCCAGTAATCTAATTTTATGCTTTAACTCAGTCAGTGCTAATGAGAATTTAGAAGTGAGTTATTAGAGAGAAATCAAAGGTAAAATAGTCTGAAAATGTGATTTTTCTATTTTGAGAGTTGGGGGGAGTGACTGCAAGGTATCGAGTTTGGTAATTTAGTTCACTGAATAAATAGCCAAAACAGGGAATATACGGAGAGATGGTTTTGACTGAAAAAAAAAAAAAAGACTTAATTTTTAGAGCAGTTTTAGGTTCACATAAAAATAGAAGGGATGTTGCAGAAATTTCCCACCTACTCCCTGCCTGCACACACGCAAAGCCTCCCCAAGAGTGGTCCATTTGTTAACAACTGATGAACCTACAGTGACAACATTGTTATCACACAAAATCCATAGTTTGCCTTAACGGTTCACTCTCGGTGTTGTATATTCTGTGGGTTTGGACACATGTATAATGACATGTATCTACCATCATAGTATCATACACATTATAGTATTTTCACTGCCCTAAAAATCCTCTGTGCTGTACCATTCTGCATTCCCACCAGCAACAAATGAGAGTTCCTTTTGCTCCCCATCCTTGCCAGGTGTTGTCAGTGCTGCAAATTTTGGCCTTTCTATATTGGGTGTGTAGTGGTATCTCATTGTTTTAATTTTCATTTCCTTGGTGACATGATGTGCATCTTTTCATATGCTCATCTGCCATCTGTATATCTTCTTTGGTGAGGTATTGGTTCAGGACTTCTACCCATTTTCAAAATAGGTTTTTTTTTTTTTTTTTTCTAATTGCTGGATTTTAGGAGTTCTTTGTATATTTTGGATACAGTTCTTTATCAGATATATCTTTTGCAAATACTTTCTTCCAGTCCATAGCTTGTCTTTTCAGTCTTTTGATAATGTCTTTCTCAGATCTGGAAATCCAAGTCCAGCTTATCAGTTCTTCCTTTCATTGATCATGGCTTTGATGTTGTATCTAAAATGTCATAGCCAAACCCAAGGTCATTTAGATTTCCTCCTATGTTATCTTCTAGGTGTTTTTTTACTTTTTTGTTTTACAATTAGTTCTGTGATTTATGTTGAGTTAATGCTTGTGATGGGTATAAGGCCTTCACAATTTTTTACTATTTGATGTTATTTATATTTTTATTATTGTTGTACTTGTATAAAGAGCAGTTATAATTTTTGTGAGCCATTTAAATAGAGTCATGAGTTTGGAATTCATGCCAGAGGCTGGTGTTATAAGTAAACTTTTATGAGTTATGGGCCTGTAGTTGAAAGCATGGGGTGGGTTGGCAATACAAAAAGAAAATTTATAGAGCTGAAAGAGAGAAGAAAACTCAGAGGAAAAAATAATGGTGTTACTAAGGAAGAGGGGTGAGAAAATGAGTAAAAAGGAAAGGCAGTAGAAATAATGCTGAGTAAGAACAAGTATATAAAAGGTCAAGCAGACAGAGGCTCAAGTGTGAAGTGTTACTGGGATTCAAAGAAGTAAACTGTATCGAGAGTGTTAAAGAAGCCATTGCATGGAGACTAGACTTTGTTTACATTAGCAGCAAGACTTGAGTGGAATGGTTGTGTCACCCTTTTGGAATGGGTGAAGAGTAAATAGATTAAGCCTCAGCTTAAGGTTTTCATTGTATTTATGGTCTCTCCGTGAGTTTGAACTAAAAAAAAATTGAACACACTTACTGACAAATATACCTCCAAGTTGGTTTATTACATTTCAACGTGTCATCAGCGTTCAAAGGCGTTAGTTAATTTGTTAAAGTCAGAGCATCTGGAATTACTTATTTTTAGAACTCCCCAAATAAGTCATTCAGTAGATATTTCAAGAGGTTTTAAAAATTCCTTCTCCAGGAAGAATCTGTAGTAGCTCAGACTCGGGCTTTTTAAGAAACAGGCAGAGAGCTGAGTTAGCTTTGGTCAAGGCAGCAACTGGCATTTCAGTAGTAACAGAAGGTCGCTGCTCCTTTTCCTTTTCCAAGAAGTTTAAAAATAATGCAATAATTAACTGATTGTCCTAGGCATTCAGTAACTATTACTAAATGTGTAGATCCCTGGGATAAAATAACCATTAGTGAATTACAATCTGCTACACTTTAACTTTTCTGAGATGATTCATGGTCATTGGCCATTATCGTTGTGGCCATTATTATGGCCACAACTCTCAAAGGACTGTTTCTGGCAGAGATTATTTTATTCTATCACTTTTCAGTAACTTTGCAGATGATTTACTAGAGAATTCTCATTAATTTTTTTTTTAACATCTTTATTGGAGTATAATTGCTTTACAATGGTGTGTTAGTTTCTGCTTTATAACAAAGTGAATCAGTTATACGTATACATATATCCCCATATCTCTTCCCTCTTGCATCTCCCTCCCTCCCACCCTCCCTATCCCACCCCTCTAGGTGGACACAAAGCACTGAGCTGATCTCCCTGTGCTATGCGGCTGCTTCCCACTAGCTATCTATTTTACATTTGGTAGTGTATATATGTCCATGCCACTCTCTCACTTTGTCCCAGCTTACCCTTCCCCCTCCCCGTATCCCCAAGTCCATTCTCTAGTAGGTCTGCGTCTTTATTCCCGTCTTGCCCCTAGGTTCTCATTGATTTTTTTCTTCTGGTATAGTTTCTTTCTTAACAAATACATATTATTGTTGGTATTTGACTCCATAACATCTTCACTATCATTGAAACCTATTAAAATATCAAATAGGATGGAATTCGATTTCCCTTATTAACAGATGAGAGTGAAGACATAGCCTGTTTGATCCTGAAATCAAAGGACTATACTTGGTAACGTCTTGTACAACTAATGACAAAATAGTGTTGAATTCTTAATAGATACTCGTTGAATGTTGCTATATGAATGGGTAAATGATTTTCAAGCATTTTAGCTAATTGCAGAAGTAATAAGAATATGTGTTTTCCCTGTTTCATTGGTCAAATACTTTGGCCCATGTGATACAAATTAATAGATTCTGTACTGTTGTCTTGTGGGTCCCCATTACTGATACTGGCTAATCTGCTTTCTGAACCTATTTAGTTTCCACCCTTCAAAAAAAAAAAAAAGTCCTTGATGTGCACATTAAGGACAGGAAGCTGTATAAGATTTGGAAATGTACGTTAAGTGCAAACCCAAACTGTCGCTCAGCCATACAGGAGAAGTACACACTAATGTAGCTCATTTAAATGGTCACCAGGGAGGCAGGCTTTGAAGTTTCAGATAATTTGATGACTTCACATCTTTAATTGCATATTTATGGGCCATAAAATTAATTATTTTGTAATCCTTATTTTACTACACATACAAATGAGTGATGGCTGACCTTTCTCCAAAGTATAGTTAAAACTGCTCTAAGCTGCCTCATTAACAAGAACACTTAGTAATGAAGCATCAAAGTGATATAAAATGTCTTGTCATTTCAAAAATGGTCTCTGTAATGATGGCTTATTTGTTCATGTCAACATTTTATCAAGGTCTAGGATCCCAGGTAGGTTGAGTCAGGATCCTTCTATCTCCACTTGTTAGTGAACATTGAATTTGACTGTAGCTATGAACTATTAGAGGCTTACTTTACCCTAGCACATTTAAAATTTAATTCCGTAAATATTTGAGTATCTGTAATGTCCCAAAATCATAACATAAGCTAAAGCCACAAGAAGAACAATGTGTTCCCTGTTCTTTATGAATTAACAGACCTAGTGGAAGCGTGAAGTGGTAACTCAGGTCCTAGTTAATCTATTAAAATTTCTGTGGACTCATCGCTAGATTTCAAATTCAAATCGAAGTTTGGAATGATGTCACTTACATTTCACTTACTTATATGAAAATATAGTAATGTGAACATTCAGTTTCAGAATCGTGATGAGATGACCATTTATTTTAAATATTTTTAAAGTGATGTTTCATGATAATCTCTATTCCTGTTCGTATTTTCTTTCAATACAGTTAGGGAAACACCGCAGTGACACTTGAAGACTCTAATTGTGTGAGAAGTTTATAGACCTTAGTCAATTTATCATTGTTGCAGAAAGATAAATTTAAATCCTTTAAAAGGACGACGAATGGCAGAGCTCTTGTTATGTAGAATAATTTTCAATTTTTGAAAGTTCGTGTTCCACTCATGGAAAAGAATGTGATTATTAGAAAAATTATAAATAGATATTAAATACCTATTTATGTCAAATTTATGTAACCTAGAAAAGGTGAAACTAGTTAAAAATTATGTATAAATTTTAACATTATTATAATGTTTATTACCATATATTGTCAATATGATAGTGTTTTACTAGCTCAGTGGTGCTCATTTTTTCACATTTAGTATTTCTGAAATCTGGGTATAGCGATGGATTGTGAAAATAAAATTGGAAGTGTTATTCTTAGTGATACAGAAAATAATATCACATTAAAAAAACAGTGACATCTTAGATTCAGTGAAATATGCTATCTGGAGTCTTTTTAGAAAAATTTCTGTAATAAAAATAATGCATAAACAACTCACTGGGTTGGGGAGATAAGACTTCTGCTTATAGCTGTGATGGACTCACTGTGTCCTGATGTATCCTTCTGCTTTACATAATTCAAGCACAAGATAAAATATTTGAAACAAAGGCTTTTAGACATTGGACAATAAACAGCACACTACGGTGATTTCTTAAGAGAAGTAAATGAAGCGAGTCTTACAATTGTCCCAATTTACCACCTAGAGAGAGTTTATAGGACACAGCACAGAATGGATGAACCCAAACAGAACCCTGAAGGCTCCTCAGAGGAGATAGTTGAGAATTTGGAGTGGACAAAGCAGCTACAGTGCACAAGCCAGGGAACTGAAGAAGAGAACAGCATGAACAGGAGAGAAGTGAACAGAGGGAGAACATCAGAAATTTTTCCATTATTCTTCAACTGAACAGTAATCATCACAAGTATGGGAGGAAAATACCCAAGGCGTGGAAAGAGCCACTGGAAAGGAGAAAACAGAACAAGCTCTGATTCCCACACAAAAATGGGAATATTAGTTTCCCACACACCAGAATGGAAACAAACCAACAAAAAACACAAAAACTTCGTCATACATCAGGTAGAGGTGGAGAACTCAGAAGGATATGCTTCAGTATTGGGTTATAATAATCATAGACTAAAGGCTGCTCTTGGTGCAGATTTGCTAGAATATCTTTGATGAGGAGAAAGCCCTATTATAGGTAAAGCACCAGAAATTACACAGGTGAGAGAATCAGAAAACAAGAATATTAAAGTGGTTATAACTATAAATAATATGCTCAAGATGGTAGAGGAATGCATGAGCATATTAAAAACATAGAAGATATGCAAAATAACTGAATAGCACTTACACGAATAAAATATGCAGTGCTGGAGATGATAGAGTAGACACTGCAGAAGAAAAGATTAATGAAGTCGAAGACATAGCAATATAAACAATCCAAGATAAAGAACATAAAAGGAAAAAGAAGAAAAAAACTGAACAAAGTCTCAGAAGGAGAGGCAAGAAAGAGGATGGAAAAAATGAGTAAATAAGGGCCAACTTAAAAAAAGTGATGGAAACAATGAACCCATAGATCTAAGAAGCTGAAAGAATTCCAACAAGAAATATGAAGAAAACTACAATAAGGCACATCATAATCAAAATGCCTAAAACCTACGACAAATAAAAATCTCCCAAGGAGCCAGAGGCAAAAAGACCCATTATGTACAGAGGGAGAAAATAACAGTGTTATAAAAGTGCAATCCAGAAAAGAGTGGATCAACATCTATGAACTGAAAGAAAAAATTGTTATCCCACATTCTTATATCCATTAAAAATATCTGTTTTTAAAAGAAAAATAATGACTTTTGATATACGCAAAATTTAAGATAATTCATCGTTAGAAGATATACACTACAAGGAATGGTAAAAGAAGTTCTTCAGATAGAAGAAAACTGATACCAGATAGAAATCTGTTACTGCACCAAGAAATGAAGAGTGCCATATATATATGGTTAAATATAAAATAATATAAAATAGAATTTTTTAATTTTTTTAAAAAAGAAGATTGACTTTTTAAAACAAATAACTATGTATGGTAGTGTTAAATACATATGTAGGAATAAAATATATGGCAACAGTAGCACAAAGGCCAGGAGAGAAATTAAATTATACTGTAGTAAGGATGTTATACTACAAATGAATTGGGATAATAGTATTTGAAACTAGACATACACATACTGTAAATCATAAAGTACAGTTGATTCTTGAATAACGTGGGGGTTAGGGGAACTGACCCTCTGTGCATTTGAAAATCCACGTATAACTGATAGTCAGCCCTCCAAATCCTCAGTTCCACATCCTTGGATTCAACCAACCATAGATTGTGTAGTACTGTAGTATTTGCTATTGAAAAAAATCCACATGTAAGTGCACACATACAGTTCAGACCTGTGTTGTTCAAAGGTCAAGTGCAATTATAAAATATGCAAAAGAGCTTCGTAGCTAATAAACATAGGGGATAAAATTCGCTCATAAATTGTAGTTATGAAAAGGATAATCCAAAGATGGTAGAAAAAGATCAAAGAATAGGCAGGACTAATGAAAAACAAATGGCTACCTGATAATATAAACTCAACCAGATCCATAATCACCTTAAGTATAAATGACATAGATGATCCATTTAAAAGGTAACTATTGCTGAATTATATACATTCAAAACATAACTATATGTTGAACAAGAAACCCACCTTAAATATATTGATATAATTAGGTTAAAAGTGATGGGATTACAAAGTGTATACTGTGCTAGCAATAGTAAAGAGAAAGATAATGAGGTTGTATTAACACCAGGCGAAATATATTTATGAGCAAGCATTACCAGAGATAAGAGGGACTTTGCATTAGAATAAGACGGGTCAATTTGTCAAGAAGAAACATTTATGTACATAACAAGAGAACTTCAAAATACCCATACAAAAAATGCAGAAATAAATGAATCTACAAGTAGAGATTTCAATACAACTCACTCAGTGACTAATAGAATGAATAGAGGGAAAAATGAATAAGGATAGAGAATAGTGGCCAGCAATTTTTTTTTTTCATTGAAGAGGCATCCAGTAAATATTTTAGGTTTTGTGAGCTATATGGTCACTGTAGCAACTATTCAACTCTGCCCTTATCGTACAGAAATGACCAAAAAATACATACTTCAATGGAGACAGTTGTGTTACTATTAAACTTTATTTACCAAAACACACAGTGGCTTGAATTTGGACTGCAGGCTGTATTTTGCCATTCCCTGATATAGAAAATTGAATAATCCTGCTAGCAAACTTGATCTAATGGACATTTATATAATACTCCCCACAACAAAAGCAGAATATATGTCCTTTTCAAGTGTATAAGAAAATTTACCAGCAAAAACTATAATCTAGGCAATAACGTAAGTCTTAATATGTTTAAAAAATTTGTCATACAAACAATATCCCTTGAGTCCTATGTAATTAAATTAAAATTCAATAAAACAAAGATATGTAGAGAATGCTTAAATATTTGAAAATCAAAACATTTCTATTTTGACTAATAGTTCAAAAGATTTTAAAAAATCTTAGGAATGAGCATTGCACGAAAATGAAAACATGACATTTTATAGGATTTTATAGGATGCAACTGAAACAGTGCTTACATTGTATTTTATAACATTAACAACCTATATTAGTAAAAAATAAAAAAAACCTCGAGAGACTTCATCTTCTCTCTCAAGAAAATAGAAAAAGAAGATCAAATTAAACCCAAAGCAAACCAAAGGAAGAAAATAATAAATATCAGAAAACAATGAAATAAAATTTTTAAAAAAGCAATAGAGAAAATCAATGAAACTTAAAGTTGGTCTTTACAAGTATCAGTAAATTTGATGAGTTGATAACTTCAAACTGATTAGTGAAAAAGAAAAAAAACTGAAGAAACAAGTTATCAATATCAGCAGTGATAGAGAGGGATCACTGAAATCCTACAGACAATACAATGATGATAAGAAGATCTTATGAGCAATTTTACGCTTTGACTGAGGCATTTTTCTCCACTTTTAACTCCGAGTATTTCTCTCCTTAGCTTTTCTCTCACTCCCTTTTCCCGGGCCACAGGTCTGTAAGGAGATGGGAGCCTTTTGTTTGGGCTCTAACAGTGAGATATCCCCCCCGTTTGTGCAGCATCTGCCTGACCCTCACCTGGAGCCAGTCCGTGGGGTTGGCACCTTTTTTACCTCTTGCTCCCACTCTTTCACTAAGTGGGTAAGACTTGATTGTTACTTTTATTTTGGCTCCTTGTCCTAAGTGACCACCCTGACACCTGCTTGCTCAACAGGTATCCCACTGAAACCTCAGGACGGGCCCAAACAACGTGTGTTGTCAGGTCCTTTCCCCTGCTAACAGCGCTGAACCCTAGGCCCTTGGCAAACAATATCAGTTAATGAGTGAATACATAATTGAAATACCAACGAAACAACTGGTTTATTACTTAGCAAGACATTTAAGAAATAATATTTTAATGAACTAGACAGGTTAACTTTTATAAATAAGTCTGGTCACAAATGCTGAGGGATCTTGATTTCTTCGAAGAAATATTTTCGTGGTTCTACTATAATGCTTTATTTTTGTCTCTGAAATATATAATTTAGAGAAGAAATTTAAGCTGTTAGCGTTATATTACCAAAATGTTATGTAATACGTTAACCTGTAATTCTTAAATATCAAAAATTGTTTTTATTCTATTGGAACATGTATCCTGAAAAAATAATTTACACTATTTGAACCGAAACTATAAGGTTTTCAAGGAGAGATTATATCAATTTTATTCAACAATGTGTCCTGATCATTGAGCACAATGGATCATTTTGAATTTTTACTGAAACTAAGCAGATAAAATATTTTTATTGAATATGTCAATTTTAAATAGTACCAACCATTTTAAAATTAGGGAGTGGAATGGGTATTAAAAGCTGGAATTTGTGTAGTGACACAAAGTTCTTTGGTATTTATTATAGCTTCATTTATGGCATCTCAAGAAAATTTAAGGTGTTGCTACGGTATTTGATGTATACTTTCAATCTTAATAATTTATCTTGATATATTATAAACCTGAAATGTAGGGAAATATAGTATAATATACACAGAGGAACACATTTCTGTTTACATGAACTTATTTTTCTTAACATATCATGAAATTAACTATTTCTAAGAGTATTTCCTATATCCTACTATTCCTAATGTAAATTATACCCCCATATTCCTATCCTTTCCTTCAGAAGTTTTTTAAAAATTAAACTTATTTTTAGAACAGTGTTGTATTTACAAAAAAAAGAGAGAAGATATTATATAGTTTCTATGTACTCCACACCCAATTTCCACTATTGTTAACGTCTTACGTTAGTATTGTATATTTGTTCTAATTAATGAACTGATGTTTACATTTATTAACTAAAGCACCACATTTGTTAATATTTCTATAAAAAATTAATAAACAGAAACCTCAATTAAATAGAGTCGAGAGACCAGCAGGGGGAGCTCTCATGCCCTGTGACATAGCTGAGTCCAACAGGAAGGAGAAAGGCTCCTCGTCCTTCCTAACAAGGGCTCAGCCATGTAAAGCCATGGATGGACTCTTTGTGTACTATGGCCCTTCCAAATCCCTTTTCCTCCTTATAAAAGCGTTCTCCTTCTCTTGCTGTGTGGGGACTTGCAAGTGGCTCTCCATGGTTGCAGACCCCAAAGTGCAAGTCTCTGCTGATCCCAAATAAACCCACCTTTGCTGGAGAAATATCTGGCAATGTCAACATTTCTATAGTTTATCCTTTTATGATTAAGTATCTCATTGTGAATACCACATTATGTTTAATTGTCTGGTCTCCTTAGGCTCCTCTTGGCTCTGACACTTTCTTAGACTTTCCTTGTTTCGATACCAATGACAATTTTAAGGAGTACTGATCTGATATTCTGTAGCATGCTCCTCTACTGGAATGTTTCTGATGTTCTTCTCATAATTAGACCACTGCTACGTGTTTTCGGCAGGAATATCACACAGGTAAAATGTCATTTCCATCGTTTCATATCAAGGGTACCTACTGTCAACATGATTCATGACTACTGATGTAGGTCTTGATCACTTGGCTGAGGCACTGTTTGCCAGGGTTCTAGACTGTATAGGTAACCCTCCCCACCTTTGATGCTGGCCTTTTGGGAAGAAGTTATGATGTGCAGCACACCTTTAGGGAGTGGGATTTATGGTCCACTTCTGTGAGGGTAGTGTATCTATGTCAATTATTTGGAATTCTTCTGTATGAGAGACTTGTTGCTACTCCCCCATTTATTTATTCAATCATTACTTTACATCAGTAAGGACACTTGGATACTTACTTTGTACTTTGGTGTATAATCCAATACCATTTTATTAATTTTGTTTGGTCAAATTGTTCCAGCTTTGGCCATTTCAGTGAGCTCCTGTGTCCCTTTGACATATCCCCATCGATTTTTTTTTTTTTTTTTAAATCTCTGATTTCCTGGAACTACAATATGTTCTGGGCTCATATATGTCCTGGCTCAGTCCTAGAATCAAACATTTCTTCAAGGAGCCCTGGCTAATTTTACTGGAGAATGGTGTTGGAAACCACAGTCTAGGCACCGTATGTGCCCAGATCACTCTATTTCTCTACCTATTCATCTGTATCTATATGAAGCTAACTGTTGGTTCATTCTGATGTCTCTAACTTAAATCCATTATCATATGAGTAACCACTACCTTTTCTTCTGTATCTTTCTACTCCAATAGGAAGAAACAGTTCCCACCTTCAACATCCATTTCCTTAAATTTTCAGTTCCAGCATACATGCATAGCAGTCCCAAACATCTTATTTTGTATGCACACAGGATGTAACTCTGTCAACTAGATCAACTAGCAAATACGCTTATGTGTGTATTCTTTATGTTTAGCGTTATAGGATCATTTCCAAAGTTACCTAGATTTCCAAAGGTCCCCATCGTTTACCCCCAGTGAGAACCCCCATCTCATCTCACCCCTTCAGTGAGAACCTGTCACACATTTGTGATATACTTAGATTCTTTCGTCATAATCTCCATTCCTTCCTGGAATACCTCAACCTCACAAGTGATTTTTTTAAGTTACTCTTAAAACTTAAGTTATTCAGGTTTACTCTTTGTGCTATAAAGTTCAATTGGTTTTAACACCTGCACAGTGTCATGTATTCACAGTTACAGTATCACGCAGAATAGTTGTACTGCTCTAAAAATTCCTTGTGCGCTGTACACCTGAAACTAATACAACATTGTAAATCAACTATACTCCAATACAAATTAAAAATAAATAAAAATTCCTTGTGCTTCACCTTTTTGACCCTACTACCCTTTCCCCAAACCCTTGGCAACCCTTGATATTTTTATTGTTTCTATAGTTTTGCCTTTTCTAGAATGATGTATAATTGGAATTATCTGGTATGCAGATTACTAGCAATCCAGCCCTTAAGACCTGTCTTACTCATTATATTCAAAATATAAGCGTTTTCCTGATTTCTAACCCTATAACAAACTTAATGTGAATGGAATCATAGAGCATGTATTCCTTTGTGTCTCTTTTTTCCTCAACCCTATGACTGTGTGTTCTACTCGTTTTATTTTACATAGCTGTAGTTTAATTTTTGTAATTGCTGACTAATATTCTTATGTTCTCTCCTGTTGAAGTACAATGGGTTATTTATGATTTTTGTTTAAGACTAACATGTTATGAACATAATTTAATTTGTATTTTGTTTGCAAATATGTACAGGTTTCTTTGGATGTGTACTGAGAGATCGATTTCAGTAAGACCTATCATATCTAAACTATATGATTAGATAGTAAATTCAAAGGTGAATTTACCAATTTATACTACCATCAATCTATACTTCCATTCATTTAAAGGCTTGTGCAGTTGAATTTGTGTTATTTTGAATCACATTACACAGATACCCACGAAGTTTTGATTGTTGATACTAAAGCCCTGCTAGAACCATTATTATCAATATCTTTAAAAAACCCTTAAAACTTTCAGTTACTTAGACTCAATTATGAATCTTAATTTTTTCTTCTTTTTCTTGTGATTTATATATTAAATAGAATTTGGAAAGTGTATAAATTAGCTATTATGATAAAATTGCTATGTAATAGACAATGGTAACATCTCAGTGACATACAAATGTAAGTACTAATTTGCAGGCTTACAAATCTGCAGGTTGGCTGGCACTTGGCTACTGTAGGGTGAGTCTGCAGGAATGTCTCTCCTGGTCTTGACTCTGAGTGAAATGGGAATAACAGACCCAGGCTGAGCTCTGCTCCAGGTGTCTCTCATCCTCCTCTGGGGACCAATGAGTTGGCTGAGCATGAACTTCTCATCATCACTGCACAGGCATATGAGGTCAAGGCCACATGTACAAGCCTTTTCTCAGCCTCTGCTTACATCAGGGATATGAGTATCCCATTTTTCAAAGTAAGTGACAAGTCCAAGTGGGAAGGTACTGAAAAGTTACATGATAATGTATACAATGTTTAACTGCTATTACTGGGGAATGAGCAGAGTTGGGTAATGATGCTGTTTACAACTCAAGGTGTAAATTGGGTTTTACAGGGTCATGAACACATTATTTATATGCTATTTTTTCAAAACCGTGTTTCTTTTGTTTGACAAGTAGGAAACTTTTCCCATAACTATGCAAAAGTTTCCAGATATATTAAGTGAATTTACATTTTCATGTGTAATCACTTGTGTAGATTCTGAAAAATGAGCTAAGACACCAAGCTACAAATATTTGAATTAAATGACCGTCATGTTTTATTTAAGAAGCAAGGGTTCATTACATAAGATTTTAGAACTGACTATTCATTTTAACTGTTTTCAGATGTATATTCAAATAGGTACCCCTTGTGGGTTGCTTCCCTTGTGACTGATGTTATGATGAGACTAAGAACTGTCTTTCAAGAACTATTCTGACAGACACTGTCTTAAGATGTGCTCTAATTAAGATAAATGAGGCTGCTTAGTCATTTGTTTGGCATGATGAGCCCTGAATCTTCAGAATAATGCTAAAAGTAATGAAAAATCTTCCATTTTCTTATTGAGAGCACAAATTAGATTTAGAGTGGATAGCTTTCCCACCTGTGCTATAACCATGCTCTGTTAGAAGGCACTGATGCTGCAATTTCATTACTGTCGTTAGTGATCTCTCGATAAAATGGACCATGCTGACTATTGGACATCATACAAGGAAGCCAGTCAGCAGGATTTGTTCCAGCAAAAACTGTTTTTTAAACAAGGTTAAGCCTAATTGGTGCTGATAAATTTTCGTTTATTTGACAATGCTATCATTTTTTTTTGATTAATCCATTTAGATTCTCCAAAGAAATTACACAGTACATTGCACTTTGACATTCGCCACTATCACTTGATTGGGAACACCTTTTCTTAGTATCTGTGTTAGTTTTCTGTTGCTATGTAACAAATTACCCGGGACTTAGGGTCTTAACACAACAAAAATGTGTTATCTCAGAGTTTCCATGGGCCAGGATTCCAGGCGTGGGCTCACTAGACCCTCTGCTCAGAGTCTGTCCGTGCTGAAACCCACGTGTCAGTTAGGGTTGTTATCTAACTCGAGGTTCAGGGTCTTCTTCCCAGTTCATTAAGGTTATGGGCAGAGTTCACTTCCTGCAGATAAAGTACCAACATGTCCGTGTTCTTGCTGGCTTTCGGCCAGGGATTGCTATCAGCGCCTGGAGTATCATTTTCATAAAGTCATTATTTTACCTATGAAAGAAACAAGGAGTACAGACTATGATTTCAACCTACACAATGCAAAGAAAGCATTCAAAAATTTGAATCCTCATTTTAGAAAAATTAGTCTTTAATAACATACACTTTATGATAGAATCTCAAATTGCAATGTTAGGTAATTTGGGCAATGCGTCTTACTAAATTATGGGTGATACCTTTTCCTGAATGTTTTTAAAGCATAGGCCCATTGATGTGGTTTTCATAATTGTCTTAAAGAAGGCGAAAGTTGGGAACTTACAAGGAACAAGACTTGGAATTCTGCTACCTGAAGGGACCCAAGCCCTAATATACAGGAATAATCCTAGAGATTGCAAGACTTCAAGGGGGAAAAGCACATAGAGAGGCTGAATCCAAAGAATAAGGGCTGTAACGTGCACAAACTGGGGATTTCAGAAAAGCTCCTACATCTGAAGACACTGTTTCAGTAACCTTTACTGACTGATTCATGAAGTAAGTGGTGATTCAATCATCACTTTGATGCTAGGTGAATCCCAGGACAGTCTGCACAACCATTAGAGAGAGGAAATCTCAGGAATGACTGAGTTTAGTGTGAACAGGTATCAACCAAAATTATAAATAAACAATAAATATGCACAATTATTTATGTGCGTGAGTGTGAACTTAAATTCACATTTACCATTATTCGGTGCCTTCTGGGACACACTTTTAGAAGATAGTCTTTGAAACACTCAACTCTCAAATCTCTCATGTCTGCAATTTTTTCCTTATAATGGAAAATCCCTTTCTGGTGTTCCTTTAGTCATATAATGTAACTTCAGTGTGAATTCAGGAAAGTGTTAATTTGAATTGGCTAGAAACAAATCAGTTGCCTTTTTTGCACAAAGATCTTAGAATAAAAGCCACAATTAAAGCCCATTTAATGATTTGGGGAAGGCATTTTTATTCATGTGAAAAAGATACCAGCTTTTATAACCCCAGCTACTTAATTGGATTTTCTAATATTTTTTAATTTAAATTTTTTATTGAGGTATAATTGACATCCAACATCATTATTAGTTTCAGCTATAAAAGTTAACGATTTTATATTTGTCTATATTGTGAAATGATCGTCACAATAAGTCTAGGGAACATTCAACACCATTCATAGTTACAGAATTCTTTATTGTGGTAAGAATTTTTAAGATTTACTCTCAGTAACTTTCAAATATGCAATATCGTATTATTAGCTATAGTCACCATGCTGTACATATATCCCGAGGACTCACTTACTTTATAACTGGAAGTTTGTACCTTTTGATCTCCTCCATTCATATAGCCCAGTCATCACTCCTCCACCTCTGGCAACCACCAATTTATTCTTTGTATTTACGAGTGCTTTTGTGTTTTTTTAAAGATTCCACTTATAAGTGAGATCATATAGTATTTCTTTTTCTCAAACTTCTTTTACTTAGTAGAATGCCTTCAAAGTCCACTCATGTTGTCACAAATGGCAAGATTTTCTTCTTTTGTACGGCTGAATAAATAATATTCCATTGTGTGTGTTTGTGTGTGTGTGTTTGTGTGTGTGTGTGTGTGTGCGCGTGCTGTTTTTTAAATCCATTCACCCTTTGATGGACTCTTAGGTTGTTTCCATATCTTGGCTATTGTGAATAATACTGCAATGAACATGGGGATGCATATATATTTTCAAATTAGTGTTTTTATTTTCTTTGCATAAATACCCAGAGGTGGAACTGCTGTTTAATATGATAGTTCTATTTTTAATTTCTGAGGACCCTCTACTGTTTTCCATAGTGGCTGCACCAATTTCATTCTCACCAACAGTGCACACAAGGGTTCCCTTTTCTATAAATTCTCACCAGCATTTGCTATTTCTTGTCTTTTTGATAGTAGCCATTTTGACAGGTTTAAAATGGTGCCTCATTGTGGTTTTGATTTGCATTCCTCTGATGCTGAACATCTTTTCATGTACCTGTTGGCCATCTATATGTCTTTTTTGGGAAAATATCTATTCAGATCCTCTGCCCATTTTTTTTTTTTTTAAACATCTTCATTGAAGTATAATTGCCTTACAATGGTGTGCCAGTTTCTGCTTTATAACAAAGTGAATCAGTTATACATATACATATGTTCCCATATCTCTTCCCTCTTGCATCTCCCTCCCTCCCACCCTCCCCATCCCACCCCTCTAGGTGGTCACAAAGCACCGAGCTGATCTCCCTGTGCTATGCGGCTGCTTCCCACTAGCTGTCTATTTTACATTTGGTAGTGTATATATGTATACATATATGTATATATGTCCATGACACTCTCTCACCCTGTCACATCTCACCCCTCCCCCTCCCCATATCCTCAAGTCCATTCTCTAGGTCTGTGTCTTTATTCCCGTCTTGCCACTAGGTTCTTCGTGACCTTTTTTTTTTCCTTAGATTCCATATATATGTGTTAGCATACTGTATTTGTTTTTCTCTTTCTGACTTACTTCACTCTGTATGACAGACTCTAACTCCATCCACCTCATTACAAATACCTCCATTTCATTTCTTTTTATGGCTGAGTAATATTCCATTGTATATATGTGCCACATCTTCTTTATCCATTCATCTGTCGATGGACATTTAGGTTGCTTCCATGTCCTGGCTATTGTAAATAGAGCTGCAATGAACATTTTGGTACATGACTCTTTTTGAACTATGGTTTTCTCAGGGTATATGCCCAGTAGTGGGATTGCTGGGTCGTATGGTAGTTCTATTTGTAGTTTTTTAAGGAACCTCCATACTGTTCTCCATAGTGGCTGTATCAATTTACATTCCCACCAACAGTGCAAGAGTGTTCCCTTTCCTCCACACCCTCTCCAGCATTTATTGTTTCTAGATTTTTTGATGATGGCCATTCTGACTGGTGTGAGATGCTATCTCATTGTAGTTTTGATTTGCATTTCTCTAATGATTAATGATGTTGAGCATTCTTTCATGTGTCTGTTGCTCTGCCCATTTTTTAATTGGTTTTTTTTTTTTTTTTTTTTTGCTATGAAGTTGTCTGAGTTCTTTATCTATTTTGGCTATTAACCTCTTATCAGGCGTATGATTTACGATATTTTCTCCCATTCAGTAGGTTGCCTTTTTATTCTGTTGATGGTTTCCTTTGCTGTGCAGAAGCTTTTTAGTTTGATGTTGTTCCACCTCCTTATTTTTGCTTTTGTCACCTTTGCTTTTGGTGTCAAATCCAAAAGACCATGGCCAGGATTGATATCAAGGAGCATACTGACTGTGTTATCTTCTAGTGGTTTTATGGTTTTAGGTCTTACATTAAAGTCTTTACTCCATTTTGAGTTACTTTTTGTGTGTGTGTGGTATAAGATAGTGGCCCAGTTTCATTCTTTTGTATGTAGCTGTTCAGTTTTCCCAACACCATTTATTGAAGAGACTGTCCTTTCCCCTTTGTATATTCTTGCCTCTTTTGTTGCAGATTAATTGACCATATGTGTGTGGGTTTATTTCTGGACTCTCTATCCTGTTCCACTGAACCATGTGTTTTCTTTTATGCCAGCACCATACTGTTTTTGTTACTGTAGCTTTGCAGTATAGTTTGGAATCAGGGAATGATGCCTCCAGCTTTGCTCTTCTTTCTTAAGATTGTTTGGCTATTTGGGGTATTTTGTGTTTCCATACAAAAGGATCCCCACAGAGACTCCTAGCTGCTCTAACAGCAAACCTATTACTCTTTCCTCTCTCTCTTTCCAGGAAACCAAACTATAAGCAATTCCTATTCATTCTACCTTTAAAAATTTTTTCACATATGTCTGTCTCACTGGATATTTATAGTTTCCACCCAAATCTAGGTCACCAGCATATTTTTATGGGGCCTAACAAACAGCCTGCTGGATTTTCTCTCTTGTGAGTGATCCCTACAAAATCCATTCTCCATGGCACTCTGTCAAAGATGCAGATGTGCTCATGTGACTCATTCATTTAACATATTTTATTTATTCCACATTGCATTGAAAAGTAAGCCCCAAAAAGCTACATAAGTCTTAATAAGTCTTCTGTTATCTGGCCCCTGCATACCGCCTAACCCTCATCCCTTACGATTCCCTCACTCAGTCAAATGTCTTCACACAGTTATTTCTGGATTAATAAGGCATTTTGTTATCTCTTTCCCTTATGACCTGTCACATATTATCCATAGACTTTGCTCCAGGATCCTCTTTCTCATTCCTTTTGCTCATTATGTGACTAACATTAATCATTCTTCAGCTCTAATTCTAAGTCAGTTTCTCAGGGAGGTCTGCCTTGAACTCCATATTTAATTAGGCAAAATACTACTTTGACATCTATGGTTTCACAATCTCAGCACTTATCAGAGATTGTTTTAAGCTCTAGTTTAATTGTCTGCCTTCTCTAGTATATCATAAGATGAGAGGAGCAGACCATGTCTTTCTTATCTGATTTGTTTCCCAGAATATACTGTTTGAGACAGACAGAAAAGGAAGTAATGAACAATTATGGAAGGAAGGAAGGAAAGAAGGAAGGAAGGAAGAAAGGAATGGAGGGAGGGAAGGAGGGAGGGAGAAGAGAATAGAAAATACATTTTTAAAAAAACTTCTTTTTGGAAAGGAACAGGGTATACATTAATGAGTCAAATATTAGGCAAAAGGAACCATCAAAGGCTTTGAATAAGGAAGTGATAATATCAGATGTGACCTTTAGCAAGTTTAATTGATAACATTGGAAGAGTAGATTTAGAGACCAAGGATGAAGGAGACCTGTTTTCTAGAGCCTGTTGGGAGAAATTGAATCTGAATTAAGGTAGTTGCATCAAAATGTAAAGAAAAAGATTTATGTTTGAGGTACTCTGATCTTTACAGTTATAGGAATTGGAAAATAATTAAACGGAAAGAAGTTGAGATTCAAGTTAGTGTGAGAAAAGAAGCCAAAACTGACTTTGAGCCTTTGACTGCAAAAAATTAATAAAATAGTATTGACCAAAAAATGCTTAGCTATTTCCTAGCTAAAAAAATCTAGGAAAGAAATCACAAATTTGGAATATGGGTAAAACATTCCTAAGGAGACTTTTTGTTCATAAAAGGAATTTAGGTTAAAGATGAAAATATGCACATCATTTGAAATTCTCAGCCATCTGGTGAAAAAACTAAATATATTTTTTTCTGCAGAAAAGCAGATGCAAAGAACATATCTAATACACTTACTGACAAACATGGTCTTCACAATTCCCTCAGTTTGACTAAAGTTTAAATGGGTTTCTTTCCACCTATAAGCCCTTGACCTCTCTTTTCTTAATGCATTTACTTTAGAAAACTTACAATGGTAAATTCTCTTAGATCTGCCCCTTTGAGATATAAATCTTCTCCCAGCTTCTTGTCCGTTTTACAACCCAAAAAGTCTTTCTTAGGAACCCAGGATCCACCCCTGTGAAATGTAATCATCAAGAAAGACAGGGACCCTATGTTGCAGTCTCTGTGGAAAATAGGAGCCCAATGTCAGAAAACACCAGTTAGCAGATGCAGATGGCTTCATCACATTGACCAATGCCTTCGACCCCCTGTGTCCACCGGTCCTTTCCACCAGCTCAATCCAAGGAGTAAAAGTCTCCCTACTTTGTTTCAGTGGATTTGAGTTCAGTCTCTCTCCCCTATTACAATAGCCTTGACCTCTATTGCATAGATTTAAATAAAGTCTTAGGCTCAGAATCTGCCTAAGTTTTCACAGCCAATGGGAGTCAAACTACTATATATATTTAGGGGGTAAGAAATTAGAGTCTGGTGTGCCTTTGTAATTGCCAACCAGTTGTGGTGTTACCTGCTAACAGGAAAGACCCCGTGGTATGTGCCTGTAGGCCATCACCTTTGGTTTGTCTTTTCTCTAAGTCTGCATCAGGTTTCTTCCCTTGGAAGTTTTCCTTTAAAGGCACACAAAAGAAATAAATAATGTACTGCTTTTGAATGAATGACCATCCTCACACCCCCAGCCCCTTGCAGTGCCTGATATGGTCACTCAGGAAATGCCCATTATGCTACTTTTCTTTTTCTCTTTGATAGATTTGGAGGATGAGAAAATGGTAAGAAGCACATATTTGCAAAGAACTTCCATTAGAAGTGTATGGTATTTGCAAGTGAATCTCTATTTGGCCATTTGCTTTTTCAGAATACGCTAAAAATTAGCAGAAATGAGAAAACGTGTTTAAAATGCCCCGTTTAGTGGCTGAATACATAAACTCTAATTCCTTAGCAGAAATGCATTAAATGGCAAATGTTACTCCAAGTAGCATCACCATTTTGGGCAAAGAAACCATCAGGTCTTTAATCCGACAAGGACTAGTATAAATGTCATCAAGAGTCAAGTTCTTCCTGTAGCTGGAAAGCTATGAAGCCAAATGTGGAATTTAAATGGAATGATATCACATGTGTCTCAGGGACCACACATTATTACCAACCCCTCAATCTGGCAGATTTATTAGACTTGACTTGCAATATCAGTGATTGTTATAACTGTCCTTTCTACATCTATTCTCTGAGGCTCTTTCTTCTCAATTGTTACGTAAATTTTTAGTACATATCAGGTTATTAATAAGCTACCTCTGAATATTTTAATTATATATAGTTTTATTAGATTTATTTTATTATGCTTTTTTTAATGCACACTTCACACTGCTAATCTTTTCTCCTCAGTCATGTTTTCTCACTGCAGAGACTTTATTCTTTTAAGAATATCTCATTTAACAAAATATATGTAAAATCTGCTCTCTATGCCTCTTTTTTCTCATTTTGGGGATAATTATTTGAAGTTTAAATTTATGGTACCTTTTGTCCATAAAATTTTATGGTTGTGATTTTACTTCTGACTTTTTAATAGGAATAAAATTCTAAGATTCTGGAGTCAACTTGGAGAATCCAGTGCAGCTGATTCTCCAGTCAAATGTAGCTCCGTAAGTGAGCCCAGAAAATGGCTAGTTCACCCCGAATATTAATAATAATTTTAACCTTGAAGAAAAAATCATTTCCATTATTTAAAAGCAGTGAATTTTGGAGTAGTTTAGGAATAAGTAACTGATAGAAGAAATAGCATGTTTCACAACAAAAACCTGAGTCTGCATCTTTGGCCTTGAGGCAGTGTCACAGGCAGAGCTAGAACGGCACCCAGGACATACAAAGAAAGCCTAGAAGAGCAAAGAGTAATTGCTCTTGGAAGTTGGAGCAAAGGTGACCCACGTTATGTAATCGAAGCACAATTGGCAAAACCTTTACCAAGAATAACTAGAAAAATAGAAAGTGCACTTAACTCACTTGTAGATCTGGTTTAGGAGATTTTCATGCAGAATAATAAAATGTCACATTACAACTTTATAGCTACATATGCTAAAACATAGGAAAGGACATGAATCTGTTCAGTTGCAAGCAAAATTTAGAGGAAAATTTAGAGGATTTCGAGGATCAAAAATAAAAATGTTACTCATCTCTAGCCTCTGATTGGGAAAATATTCACAATGTGAAACCAGACCTGGGGCTAAAGATTAGATCAAGCACGTGCCTTTAACACCCTTTCTTAAGATCTCGGAGATTTAAGATGGTATCTCTGAATACTTTCCAGCAAGAGAAAAGGGGGCTCAAAGAATTGTTAGGAAATTGACACCCCCCGGGGGCTCACATACATTCCAAAACTTCACTTGGTGTCTCAAAAAAATTAGGGATCTTGTTTTGGGGTGAGAGATCACAATCAGATTCAAAGGAAAGAGGCAACATTTTTAAGGGAGTTTTGCCAATAAAAATACCACCAGATTACATTAAAAAAGAAAAGACAGCTCAAAATTAAAGGGACTCCCAGCTTTTTACAAGAAGAAAACAAGATGAAAAAACATTACAGATCTGAACTTTGGCCATTTACACTGGATCAGCTATACTTCCTGAAAAGGAAAGTGACCTCAAAGGGCAGAGCCAAGTGCTGAGGGGAAATGTAGATTAGGAAGCCCTACCCAGGGGCAGAAATGAGTCCTGTTCCAGAAGCATTCCCTGCCCTGGAGGAGCAGAACTGGCCACATGGAGTTGGATGACCTTTAGGATGATTATGGACTAAGGACTGCTGTGAGCTTTTCCTTCTTCCCATTTTTGTAAAAGACTTATTTATTATTTATTTATTTATTTTTGGCTGTGTCGGGTCTTAGTTGCGGCACGTGGGATCTTCGTTGAGGTACGCGGGATCTTTCTTTGTAGCACCCGGGCTTCTCTCTAGTTGTGGTGTGCAGGTTTTCTCTTCTCTAATTGTGGCACCCAGGCTCCAGAGCGCGTGGACTCTGTAGTTTGCAGCACATGGACTCTAGTTGAGGCGCGCAAGCTCAGTCATGGCGCGTGGGCTTAGCTGCCCCGTGGCATGTGGGATCTTAGTTCCCTGACCAGGTATCAAACCCATGTCCCCTGCATTGTAAGGCAGATTCTTTACCACTGGACCACCAGGGAAGTCCCTCCTCCTTCCCATTTTTAATTAATTGATCCTCTAAGTTTTGCTGTCATCCTGTCCCAGTCTCACAGATGTGCTCTGTGTCTCTCTATGTGTTGGGGGAAGTTTCTTTGATGTTCACAGCTCTTTGGATCAGCGTAGCTGTACCCAGGGCCTCTTCCCTATATGGACCATAGGCAGGTCACAAGGCACTGGAGTTTGACCTTGATGCCATAAATGAGATTAAGTGGGATCTGGTGGGTGGTGAATATATTTTCTACAGGCAGCAGTGGAAGCAGTTGTGGCTGGAGGATGGACTGTGGTAGATTACGCACAGCCATAAATTATTTTTGGTTCCTTCCATCTTTAATTTCACCCTGTGTTGAATCTGGGGTAGCCTTTTGACATATATTCACTAACTACATGTGGCAGAAGTGACATTTTACAACTTCCGAGGTCTGAGCATCAAAGGGTCTTGCAGCAACCATGTTTGCTGCCCTAACACAACCATGTAAAAAAAGCAGTCAACTCTTCTCGAGGATGAGAAGCTACGTGGAGAGTAATCGTGTCACTTCAGCCAGTAGCCAACACCTACAGCCAGACTTGCAAGTTATGCCTTCTTGGCCTCCCAATCTAGCTGAATCTCCAGCTAATTTACGTGACATAACTGAGTCTAGTTGAAATCAGCAAAGAAACGGGCACACAGCTCATAGTATTGTGAGGAATAATAAACCAAAGAGGCTTTAAGCCACTGAGCTTTGGAGTAATTTGTTGGATGGCAGTAGATAACTGATACAGTTAGTGTTTGAAAAGAAATGCACCCCCCCCACCCCCACGGAAACACTATCCCCTAACACACAGGCCGCACATATTACGCATGCACCGAAGCATTGATACGCTTGCCCAGAAAAATCTAAGATTCATGTGGCAAAAAAATAAGACTCGGTCTGGAAGTATCTATTTCATTCCTTTTTTCTTTCTTTCTTTACGAGTACATCAACTTATATTTATTCTGTTCTGTTTATGTTTTTCATTTCTCTCAATTTACCACATACTTTTGTGTGACCCATGCACCAAGTAACAGTTAATGGGCTATAGTAGATAATAAATATGGACTAAGTAAATATATGCTTTTGTGCTCTACAGGCAGCTTACCAAGGAACTAAGTATGTAATTTAAGCCCACGAAATATTTCACCATTGTTTAAGTTCTCTCATGTGAAGCATAATTCAGAGAGGAAAAAATAAGAATAAAAAATACATTAGTTACATTTTTTTCTAGTGTATGGTGAGATGCATTTCAAGTGTTTCTCTAAAGTTGTTTATAAAACTGGTCCAGGGGCTCATAGAATTATCTCCAACATATTTCATATAGTAAGCTACTTCATTTCTTTATTATTGCATTATTAATAAGTTTTCCAATTAAGAAATAATGGTAAGGAGCAGTTGAGATCAGTAAAATCTCTATTAAATATTCTCCACAATGAGCAAAACCACATGTCATGCATCATATCATAGTGATCAAAAGCAGAGTGATGGACCTGTGATTATTCTCCATCTGTTACTACCAGGACTGAGATCTATGATGTTATTTAATTAATCATGCTTCATTTTTATCATGTTAAAATGGTCATACATAAAATAGGCAGCTCCTGAGATTTTTAAAAGGATAAAGTATGATAATGCTAAGAATTATACACGTATAGTGATCAGCAATCACCAAACAATGTGATTAGTGCTGGGGGTTCAATGTAGAGAAGGAAAATAGAGCTTGTGTCCTAATGGAGGTTACATTTTTATCATATGAGACAGATCAATATAACAAACTTAAAAAAGTAATTGTAGAATGGCACAACAGCTTATTTCAGACTCTCAGATAATAGTTAAAATTCTGGAAAAATACTAAAAATTTATTTTTGAAGGAGAACTAAAAATTAATGAAAGGAGCTGGTCCTTGATGAGAGGAAGTGGACTTGATGATTATGATGCTTTTCTTCTGAGATGTTGCAGTTTGCATAGAGCAAGGTGGTGGGAACTGAAACATTAAATGGCAATCCTACTAGCTTAGTGAGTCAGATGATGGAGTTTAGATGTGTCCTGGAGGCTGGAAAGTAAGGGAGAAAATATTGAAATGGAAGGAGCTGCAAAGGGGCAAATCCCCAAATCTGCTTGTATACCCCACCCTAAATCTTTGGTTGTTATCTTAAGTACACATGTGCAGAAGAAACGTTCTGGATCATGTGAAAAGCAATAACTAGAAAACTGTAAAAAAATTTTATATATATGCTGCTCCCCACCACAAGGGGGATGGAATTTCAGAGGAAAATAACAGAACTCAATGTCTGAAAAGATGTATCATCCAAAATATTCAGTATATAAAATTACTAAATGTTCATAGAAACAGTAAGATGGACCCCATACTAAAGAGAAAATCAGTATAAACCAACCCAAATATAGTGCAGAATTTGGAATTAGCATTTAAATATTTTAAAGATGCTTTGTAAATATTTTCAGGGAATGAAAAAAACCAAAAACTCAGCAGAGAAATGGCGGGTCTGAAAAAGAGCCAAATCCAAATTCTAAAACTGAACAGAACAATATTTTAATTTTAAAAATGTAGATAAGCTTAAGAAGGGATTGGAGGTGTCAGAAGAAAAGAACAGTAAACATAAATAAATATTAATAAAAATTATCCACCTTAACAATGGGATAGAAAACAGACTGAAAAAAATTAACAGAGCTTTGTGGACCTGTGGGAAAGTATCAGGCATCCTAACAGCTATATAATTTAATTTCTGGAAGGAAGAGAGAGAGACTATTGGGCAGAAAAATAAATATGTGAAGAAATAATGGCTTAAAATGTCCTAAATATACAAATACACACACACATACACACACACACACATATATATATATAGTTATGAACGATAAAATATCAAGAAAAGTAAATACAAAGAAAACCACACTTGAGTATTACATCATAGAATGGTGAAAATCAAAGGTAAATCTTTGAAAAACACAGAAGAAATGAAACATTACAGACAAGAGAACAAAGACATGAATGACACATTCTTAGAAATAATAAACACAGAAAGATAGTAGAATAACATTTTAAAAGGGTGAAAACACCCTGCCTTTGTATAATTCTGTATTTGATATTTTCATCAAATAAATGAAGATTATATAACTATTTATAGATAAATGCAAAGATGTTATTTGGAAAAAAATTATGAACTTCTAACAGGTCTGATCAAGAAGAAAGAAGAGTGAGGATGCAAATTAGCAATGTCAGGAAATATATGAGACACAACTACAGATCTTATAGACAGTAACAGCACAATGAAGGAATATTATGCACATTATACAAATAAGCTTTACAGTTTAGATGAAATGGATAAATAAATTACATAAAATTTAAAACTGTTTAAAAATATCACAAAAGCATTTAGGAAATCTGGATAGATTTATGTCTAACTTAATTGAATTAATGTTAAAATTTCTTACAAAGGCAACTTCAGGCACAAATGGCTTCATGTTGAATTCTGTCAAACATTTAATGAAGAAATAATGCCATTATTGCACAAAATCTTTAAGAAGAGGAAGAAACACTTTCAACTTATTTTATGAGTCCACTGTAACCCTACTACTGAAAACAGACAGACCATTAATATTCATGAATATAGACATATATATTCAACAAATTAGAAATATTAGCAATTTTAACCAAGAACATGTAAAAGGATATGTGTGTGTGTGTGTGTGTGTGTGTGTGTACACACAGGTGCACACAGACATACACATATTAAATATATGTATAGAGTGACCTTGGAAGTTTGTTCTAGTAATATAGAGTTAGTTTCAGAAACAAATCAAGGTATCCCACCATAGTAAATGATTGATCATTTCTATTAGTATGGAAAAGCCATTTGTGAAAAAAAAATCAGTACGCATTTCTGATTAGAAAACAGTTCTCAGCAGATTAGGCGAACAACAGAACTGTTTCATTTTTATCAAGGGCACCTATGAAAACTTATAGCTAATGTCATAATTAATGATAAAATGGATATGCATATAGATTTAACCAAGAACCTTGACCCCACTTCTCTCCACATACAAATATTATTTTGAGAGGAATCATAGAATTAAACATAGATGATAAAACTACCACATAAAATGTCTAGAAGAAAACAGAGGTAGATATTTTTGCAACCTCAGACAGGTCACTGACAGCAAGAAACTTTAAAGACAAAAATGGTGAATTAGATTTTATCAAATTAGAAGCTCATATTTATCAGAGGACACCATTAAGAAAGACAGTCTACAGACTGGGAGAAAATATTCACCATACCTATATTTGACATACAAAAACTATGACGATTTTTTAAAAATGTTGGTCAGGATATGGAGCAATCTGAACTCTTATCATTTCTCATGAGAGAATAAAGTGGAATAATCACTTTAGGAAGTATGATTTTTCAATCTACACTCACAATTCAATACTTTAAAAAGTTATAAAGGGCTTCCCTGGTGGCGCAGTGATTGAGAATCTGCCTGTCAATTCAGGGGACACATGTTCCGGCCCTGGTCTGGGAAGATCCCACATGCTGCGGAGCAACTAAGCCCGTGTGCCACAACTACTGAGCCTGCATTCTAGAGCCCATGAGCCACAACAACTGAGCCCACGTGCCACAACTACTGAAGCTCACGTGCCTAGAGCCCACGCACCACAACGAAGAGTAGCCCCCGCTCGCCGCAACTAGAGAAAGCCCACGCGCAGCAACGAAGGCCAAGCACAGCCAAAAATTAATTAATTAATTAACTATTTTAAGTTATAAAATTGACAAAAGACCTGAATAGACATTTTTCAAAGGTAAATACAAATGGCCTATAAGCACTTGAAAAGGCGTTCATCATTATTAGTCATTGGGAAAATGCAAATTTAAATCACAATGAGATTCTACCACATGGCCATTAGAATTTGTGAGAGTAAAAAAACCAACAGTGAAAGAAAAATGTTGAGCATAAATGGATGAAACAATCACTTTGGAAAAGATTTTGGCTATTTCTTATAGGGATATATATATATATATATTTTTTTTTTAACCTAATGACCCAGCAATGTCACTCCTAAATGTTTATTCAAGAAGTAGGAAAATTAAGTGCGAAACAGTTTATAGCAACTTTACGTATAATAACCCCAAACTGGATACAATCCATACTCCCATCATTGGGCAAATGAATAAACAAAACATAATATATTCATACAATGAATATATTCTTATTACTCAGCAGTATAAAGGAACAAACTACTGATACACATAACAAGAGAAAAATCGCACAGATACAACATTGCCAGCAAGTGCGTACTTTTATGTTTTCATATATATGAAGGCCAAGGACAGTCAAAAACATACACTTGGTGAAAATAATAAAAATATACTGACTATGTAGGGGCAAGAGAGAACTTTCTGTTGTGATAGAAATGCCTTATTTCTTGTTAGGAATGCATGCTATGCAGGGGCACATGTTTTCTTAAACAACTCATCAAACCCCTTGCAAACTCTTCGGGAAATAGCATTCCAAAAAGAAAAAGAAAGAAACACGTGCACAGGTGAGCAATGATGAAAACTGTGTAATATGAAATTGAAGAGATTAACAAGGGCCAGATCACGTGTAGTCTTCTGGGCCATTCTCAGGAGCTTCGGATATTTTAAAAAGTGGAACTAAAAACCATTAAACGATTTTACATAGGAATGTATGTGGGGGTGGGGCAGGGATTAGTGGGATTTTACTTATGATTTTTTAATAGACTTTATATTTTTACAGCAGTTTTGGATTCACAGAAAATCAAGCAGAAAGTAGAGAGCTTCCCGCACATATGCAGCCTCCCCAGCTATCAGCGCCCCCTAGTAGAGTGCTGTATTTGTTATTACTGACGAGCTTACACTGATAAATCATCACCCAAAGTCCATAGTTTACACCAGGATTCACTGTTGATGTGCATTCTATGGATTTTTTTTTTTTTAACTTTGGGTTTATTTATTTATTTATTTATGTATTTATGGCTGTGTTGGGTCTTCGTTTCTGTGTGAGGGCTTTCTCTAGTTGCGGCAAGTGGGGGCCACTCTTCATCGCGGTGCGCGGGCCTCTCATTATCGCGGCCTCTCTTGCTGCGGAGCACAGGCTCCAGACGCGCAGGCTCAGTAATTGTGGCTCACGGGCTTAGTTGCTCCGCGGCATGTGGGATCTTCCCAGACCAGGGCTCGAACCCGTGTCCCCCGCATTGGCAGGCGGATTCTCAACCACTGCGCCACCAGGGAAGCCCCATTCTATGGATTTTGACAAATGTATGATGACATATATCCACAATTTTTGTATCATACAGAAGCGTTTCAGCACCCTAAATTTCCTCTGTGCTCTGCCTATTCATTGTTCCCTCCCCAGTGACCCATGGCAACACCTGATGTTTTTATTACTGCCTCCATAGTTTTGACTTTTCCAGAATACTAGTGATTTTATATTTAAATTTTTTTTTTACTTTATGAATAAATGACTGAAAGTAGGAAGGTATCATAGTAATCTAGAGAAATAATGATGCTTCAGGTTATGGAGACAGAAGTCTATATGGAGAGACATGTATAGAATATTTAGTATATGATCTGGGGGTGAGTTTCAGACATGGATAATGAAGGAAAGAAAACAATCTAAGATGACTCCGAAATTTTGGGCTCAAGCAATTGGGTGACTTGTCCCACTAACAGAGGTAGCGACAGTGAGTGTGTGTGGGAACATGGGTTTCACTTGGAGTGTGTTGCTTTGAGATATTCAAGTTCATCTGGGCTGGAGGTCTACATTTGGAATCCACCAGGAGGTACAACGTCAGAACCATGGGACGTAATGAGATTACCTAGGTAGAGGCTTTAGAGAGAAATGCCCTGCACCCAGGCCTAAGGCATCTAAAAACTGGAGGAGTATATAAAAGATCTGCAGTTGAGACTGGGAGAAAATGCTCAAGAAAGAGCACATGGAGAAGGAGGTACTATTCACCTAAGACAGCAGAGTATTTTACTTATGATAGAGGAGTATTGCCAGCACTAAGTAATGCTGACAGGTAAAGGAACCTACAGGTCCTGATTATTTAAGGGCCCATTGGATACGCCATCGGAAGGTCAATGTGACCTCTGCAAGGTCAGTTAAAAGGTGAGGGCTGAAAACCAAAATCAGATCAGAAAACTAAACACATGGCTATGTTTCTGGAGTAAAGGAAAATTTAAAGGGTTAGTTATTTACTGCTGCTGCAAGTTACTACCTTAAAAAGTCCCATGGGTGTCCATTTAACACTGCTTTTGTCTTTTGTTTTTCTTTAAGAAAATATCATTTCAAAGGATAACAGGTTTTAAAAGAGAGGAGAATTAATTGATTCTTAGATTATAATATGCCCTTGAGACATTTTTTGAAAGGCTAATTATTATGTGAGAAAAAATTGAACTAAAGCCATCATGTTGAAAGTTAGGCATTTTAATTTTTTTTATGTTATGTTAGTTGTTCAGTTTTTAGGAAGCAAGGTAAACAGAATAAAACATTATATAAATCTGTACAATTTAGCAAAAGACTGTATTCCCTTCAAGTATACTTGCATGTGAGAAGGATCTTGTACTCATTTAGAAAAGCATGACAGATATCTAAATAAAATCTCATTATAAAAGGATTTTTAAAAAGCTTTATCTTAAACTTATTTTAGATATTTTTGTCTAACTGTCCAACATATGTCCAGAATATGGAACTAACATATTTGTTAGTTACTAAATAAGCTAGCTTGTGAAGATCTTTTTCCTTGAATAATTTACATTTTATTGAAATATTAAAATTATCTTATAAATGAATATGGGCATTTTTAAATTAGATAAGAACAAAAATTGAGATAAAATGTCAGCAGATGAGTAGTTGACAGCCCTCTTTTCATATTATAATGTCTACAGCTATAATCTACATCACCCAAATTGAGAAAATATGCCAAACATAAGTTAGGTGATGAAGTCCAGCTGTGAGAGCTGTACTGAGCTAGATAAAGATCCTTCAGGCTGTGTTTCCAGTTAAGTGAAGTTCTACAGGCAGGTCAGTTCATACTCATGTACTCAGGTGACCTCATGCCTGGTGATGCTTTCTCTGCCTGTGGGAGAGTGACTGGATGGTATTCAAGGGTAGCAGAATACGCCTCCCCAAAATACGCCCACTTGGCATATTGACTATTTTGAGCTAAAGGCACTTGAAAAACAGCAGATACAAAAGAGACACTCTGACCTCCCCCTTTTCTTCCTCATGGCAAACAGCACAAGAGATATAGAGCAAAGAAAAAGAGTGACTCTTCCCTGGAAGCTTAGGATCCATTACCAGTGGGGACCCAAAAAGCAAATTCACAGTCTCAATCCAAAGAACTAAGCCTTACAAATGTTTGTCTCCTGCTGATTGAATTTGGAAAGGAACGGAGGAGATTTCTCACCTTCCTTTGTGGCCCGGACAGCGCAGACAGACTTCCAGAGGCTGAGGTGGTAGGAATTTTGCCTCTTGCTGGTTTTCTGTCAGTGGTCTCAGACCTCAGTGACGGTCTCCAGGGGGAGAGGGATGTCCCAGCCCATGACAGCCCATCCTCCATGCCAGACACCCTAGGGGAGGCAAAACTTTACCTTGACCTTCTCAGGGTCTTGGGCTGGGCTCAGGGTCTTCAAGCTGACATAAAACAGATTAGCAGGAGAAAAGTCTGTATAAATAGCCCACACAGCAAAATGAAGACCCGACACCTGGATGGGTCTGAGTGCTTATATACAGGGTTGAACAAAGAGCAGGGATTGTGGAAAAGTAACTAAAAGGCACAGGGAGACCGAAGTAGGATGAGATCATGTTAACAAGTTCTGTCTGTAGAGGTTTTTCTCTGACTCGACTCCCTGCCTCTGATGATAAGGCTGTTTCCTCCTGGTATAGGGAGGGCGTCTTCCACATGAGAGTTTCATCTCCTGTTTTCAGAAGAAAAGGGGAGATCTGAGTGTTCCTTTTCTATCTGCCATTTTCAAGTGCCTTTAGCTCAAAATAGTCAATATGCCGAACCAGCGTATTTTGGAGCATATTCTGCTACCTTTCAGTACAAAACTGTGCACATAGGTCTTACACTTGTCTTTAATGTGGAAAAGTCTGGTATTTACTTGTATCAAGTTTAAGGGTACAACGATCCTGAATTCCTGAATCCAGTCTTCTTGATGATGAATAATTGTAGAGGGAATTTGGACTAATTATTGGTGGAGGTGGTATGACACCCTTGACTCCTGCCAGCAACACTGTACACAGAGGCCCTTTTGAAACACAGGAATTCAATAAAATGATCATATAAACAGCTTGTCATTAAGATTTGTATTGGAGTAACAGCAAAAGGGTTTCGAAATTAAGACATAAGATGACAAGACATGAGAGAAAAGGCCAGGGAATTATGATAAAATATGTGAGGTGTCTGGACCTAAGAAGTCATAGACGTTGTAATTCTTAATCAGTAATCCAAAGAGCCACAGCCCTTTCTGTCTCAGTCCTGAAGTGTCCACAGTTCTAGGGGTCTTGCATGATTTGCTCTGAACACTCCTTACACCTCATTTTTTTAGGAAACAGAAAGGGGCCGTTTTTATACTTTGCACATTATCTAATTTAGCCTCATTGTCTGTAGCCAAGTCCTGGTTTTCCAGCAGGTTTGCTCTACTTTTCTCATGTAATTCTTTCATATTCACACAAAGCATGCTCTTTATAAAACAATTTGGCATTGGATTATATACAACATATACCCTATGTGTTGCATGAAAAACATTTTTTCTTCAGTTAAAACACTTACTCTTCTAAATACCATGACCCTAAAAATATTTTGCTTCATTTAAGAAAGGACAAGATGTTTCATATACGTAGAGTCTTAAAATTCTTCAGCTTTGCAAATGAGCCATGATGGTTCATTGCCCTGCCGGTGGGTTACAGGAACCATAAATCAGTTAAAAGTCAACAAACAGCACACTAATTTTTCCATTTGTTTAGGCCAATGTCTGATGATGATGATACCCATTAAAAAGCTACATACGTGGTGTCTCTCTAAAGCTGCAGATCTTTTCAAACTTTAGACTCCCAGCTAGAATACTCTGCAGTTCACTGTCCTTTTCCTCTAAAATTAGACTGGCAGCAAACGTTGACATAAGTTACTGAGGCTGACATCCAATTAACACAGTCTTTACAGGTTTAATGAGCAGTGATAAATTTCTATCATTTCTTTGGCACATTTTAATTAGTTGTAATTATGAGTAGAGTGACCTGAAAAGATTGTTGTCCCACAGAATCTCAGTAAATTTGTATAATTTATATTTGTATAAACAGAATGTGTTTTTATGACTTGAAAAACCAAAAGGTTGTTTAAACCATTTCAGTAGCCTTATAAAATCATCTGTAAAGCGCAGGTAACTAAAATGTTGGACATTCATATTTTGCCAACATCAGGTGAGATACTTCATAAATCTTGTTTATCACACATCATTTCCCCAGAGTCGGAATTTGCAGTTTGTGTACAAGCTGAATTCAAACATATATATACTTATATTTATAATACACATAAATTGTACATAAACTGCATATATATACTGATTTATTAATAAGGATAACTACATTAATTTACTATAATTCTTAATTTTATTTGAAAGCATAATTATTCATGCCTTGAGGAATAGAAAAAGATACATGTTTGCACTAAGATGTTTGAAAAGTGCCATATATCCATTAGGAATAAAATTAAGAATGAGGCAGATATTGGCCTTATTTTTGTAAAGATTATAGTGGAGCAAAATTAAAAAAGCAAACAATTCTCAGTGCTGACATTTGGAGGACAAGTGGTGCCCATAATGGGAAGACCTGTATCGCAACTGAAGTTTACAAGGAGTGAGGATGATTGTGATGAGGGTAGGAAAATACCAGCTAACATTATCTTTGTGTTTACTAATTGCTAGGTTCTATTGTAAGAATTTTGCGTAACCTTTATTTTATTAATTAATTTTTATTTGAGTATAGTTGCTTTACAATGTTGTGTTAGTTTCTACTGTATAGCAGAATGAGTCAGCTATAAATATACATATACATATATCCACTCTTTTTTGGATTTCCTTCTGGTTTAGGTCACCATAGTGCACTGAGTAGAGTTCCCTGTGCTATACAGTATGTTCTCATTAGTTGTCTATTTTATACATAGTATCAATAGTGTATGTATGTCAATCCCAATCTCCCAATTCCTGCCACCCCCCCTTCCCCCCTTGGTATCCATACATTTGTTTTCTACATCTGTAACATCTAAATAACTAGTAATTTTTAGGAATAGGAGGTCTAGTTAGTTGAGTTTTCCCATTTAGGGGAAAATTTGTAGAATCCAAGGAAAACCTAGTGTATGACAGATTACACTCAGAAATTCACACCCAGTGGAATATCCCACAAATACCACTTCAGTAAAGGAGGGGGCATCTGATTTGTCCTTCCTTCCCTCCTGTCTGAATTTTAAACATATCTTTTAATGCCAAGTAAGTATCCTCAATGCCGAGCCTAAACTAACATGCCATTTCCTATAACTTTCAACTCCTGACCCCTCCTTCCCACTACAGTTCCCTTCGAGCCATCATCTACCACAAAGGATTCTATATCCCATTCTTCTTGGGATGGCTGCATATACCTCCTATCCTTGTAGAGTTTCTTGAGAGTAAGAGCAAGACCCTCCAATTATATGCCTGCCCTTGTCAGTGGGGCGTGAGTGTGACGTACCCATGAAACCTCTTCGTCAGTCCTTTCTGTAGTCATTTACAAAAGACTCTAGCTCTTCTGTAAGATGTTGTAGGGGACTTTATTTTACAAATATGGTTGCAACATCTCTCTCGTTCTGCAAACTCTTTTACAATAGGACCTTGACATTGCTCTCCTCAGCCCTCCTGTGTGTGCCTCCACATGAATGGAGGTGGGGATGGGGAGCGGGTTTTGACCCACTTGTACCCAACAGAAAGCAGCTGAAATGATGCTGCATGACCTCTGAGGGTCGGTTAGAAAAGGCATTGCAACTTCTGCTTGCTTGCTGGAGCACTTTCCTTGCAGCCGTGGGCTACCGTGTCAGAATTCTGACTACACTGGGGCCAGCATGCCAGCGTCCATGTGGAAAGACCTCCATGGAGAAGGCCCTGTGACCCACCATACAAAGAGAGAGATGCCTGCCAGCTCTCACCTACCCCAGCCACCATATGAATGCCACTGCATGTAAGACCCTAACCAAACAGTTCAACTCCAGTCCGTCTTGAATTGCTAGCACACAGAAAATGTAAACATCAATTGTCTTAAGCCAGTAAGTTTTGGCCCGATTTGTTGTGTAGCATTAGATAATTAGAAAGAAGTTCTTGTATAACATTGACTATCAAGCTGTGCCCTCCGTGTGCCTGGGATACTTTGTATGTTGCAGGGAAAGTATTTCTTTGAGTATTCGACTCTATCTTCCTTTACTTCTCAGTGTTATTGCCTAATAGAAATCTTCTGAAAAAACTTGCCTTTAAATGTGAACACGAAAAGGAGGATATATGAGTTGCACAACTGCTTTCCTGACCCTACTGCCAGTACATTCTGAGCACATTCTGAGAACCAAAGGCTTCCGTGGACCAATCCTAGCTTCCAGCCGTGATGGACTTAGGCTGCTGGCAGGTCACGTAACATCTGTGACCATCTTTTTCCTCTGCAGAGAGACAATAATCCTTAGCTGTGTCACAGAGGTGTTGTGTGGTTTCGATAGGGCTGCACTCTGCACATGTAAAATACTCTAATTTCAAGGTAACATTATACACATTCTAACCCATTTTCATCTATGACCATGTGGAGTGGGTGCTCTGAGGACTTGGCTTCCGGTTTGCAGAGTTTCCAGTGTTTAAACTGTCACCTTACAACCCGCTACCCCCCTTACTTACCATGTGAACATTGCCAGGACTGGGCAACTACAGATCCATGTGTCGTCTGGAAGTGGGTGCTGTTTTGGGCTTCATTTCTCTAACTTTTCAGAAAATTTGCAAAGTGTTATGAGGCTTTAATCATTCCAGTTTTTCTCGGATCTGCAAGAGGATTTTTACCTACTGCACTGCTAAGCTGCCTGCATCAGGGAACGATTTGCTATGGAAATATAACGTCCCGGTTAAGTCTTGTTCTGATTGTTCTAATAAGCACACACTAAGGACTCTAGCTCCCTTGGTTATTGATATAAATTCCTTGGCTACAGAATGTGTTTCTTTAATAGAGTTTTGGATTATCTATATAGAAAATTATTATTTTTTAAATAAAGGCTTACAATTAGCTGAATTAGTTCCCACTTAATTTCAGGAGCATACACCTGGATTGAACATGTAAAAAATGTTACAAATAATGGTTTAATATAATTTAACCAAGCGATATTTTAATATAACCCCACCAATATTAAGGGAGAATTAATGCATATTTTTATTGTACTTCAAACCTGTAACCAATCTAAATAGCAATATCAGACCAAATTTAACAGCATTTAAATTGGGCTGACGGCGCCTCACCTCCATGCCCACTTAGGAGCTTAAACTAAGGCAGAAATATAAATTATCTTTTACATTGAATGCATTATCTAATAAACTACCAAACAGAAGAACTTCATAGCTTTCTTTTCCTGTTCTTCTACTTTTCTTTGGTGGTGCTAAAGATTTAAGGTCTTTTGTTATTTTAAAGTTAAGATACCCTGATCATAGCTCCTGACACTCTGTTGCCTTCAGAGGCAGCTGTAGGGCGGGTGGCGGGCTCTGCTATCCCCACATCTCCTCCACATGCCCTGGCTGTTCCACCACCCCCATCCATAGACCTCAGAGCTTCTGCCTTACGGGGGGCCAATAGTTCATAAAAGGGGAAATCAACAGTAACACAATAATAGTAGGGGATTTTAACACCGTACTTACACCAATGCACTGATTATCCAAACAGAAAATAAATAAGGAAACACAAGCTTTAAATGACACAATAGACCAGATATATTTAATTGATATTTATAGGACATTCCACCTGAAAGTGGCAGAATACACTTTCTTCTCAAGTGCACATGGAACATTCTCCAGGATAGATCACATCTTGGGTCACAAATCAAGCATTGGAAAATTTTAGAAAATTGAAATCATAGCAGGCATCTTTTCTGACGACAGTACTATGAGATTGGAAATCAGTTACATGAAGAAACTGTAAAAAACACAAATACATGGAGGCTAAACAGTGCACTGCTAAATAACCAAGAGATCACTGAAGAAATCAAAAATACCTAGAAAAAAATGACAATGGAAACACGGTGACCCAAAACCTATGGGACACAGCAAAAGCAGCTCTAAGAAGGAAGTTTATAGCAATTCAATCTCACCTCAAGAAACAAGAAAAATCTCAAATAAACAACCTAACCTTATACCTAAAGCAACTAGAGAAAGAACAAAGAAAACCCAAAGTCAGTAGCCGGAAAGATATCATAAAGATCAGAGCAGAAGTAAATGAAATAGAAATGTAGAAAACAATAGCAAAGATCAATAAAACTAAAAGTTGGTTCTTTGAGAAGGTAAACAAAATTGATAAACCTTTAGCCATACTCATCAAGAAAAAAAGAGAGAGGATGCATATCAATAAAATTAAAAATGAAAAAGGAGAAACCACAACTGACACTGCAGAAATACAAAGGATTATACGAGACTACTACGAACAATTACATGCCAATAAAATGAACAACCGGGAAGAAATGGACAAATTCTTGGAAAGGTACAATTTTCCAAGACTGAACCAGGAAGAATTAGAAAATATAAACAGACCTGTTCACAAGTAATGAAATTGAAACTGTAATTAAAAATCTTCCAACAAACAAAAGTCCAGAAACAGATGGTTTCACAGGCGAATTCTATCAAACATTTAGAGAAGAGCTAACACAAATACTTCTCAAACTGTTCCAAAAAATTGCAGAGGGAGGAATACTCCCAAATTCATTCTACGAAGCCACCATCACCCTGATACCAAAACCAGAGAAAGATATCACAAAAAATAGAAAC
The DNA here is from genome assembly GCF_009873245.2 of Balaenoptera musculus. Lineage (NCBI taxonomy): Eukaryota > Metazoa > Chordata > Mammalia > Artiodactyla > Balaenopteridae > Balaenoptera > Balaenoptera musculus. The sequence goes on from NC_045790.1 coordinate 4,024,641, forward strand.
TTACAGAGCAATATCAGTGATGAACATGGATGCAAAAATCTTCAAAAATACTAGCAAACAGAATCCAGCAACACATTAAAAGGCTCATACACCATGATTGAGTGGGATTTATCCCAGGAATGCAAGGATTCTTCAATATATGCAAATAAATCAGTGTGATACACCATATTAGCAAATTAAGGAATACAAACCATATGATCATGTCAGTAAATGCAGAAAAAGCTTTTGACAAAATTCAACAGTGACTTATGATAAAAACTCTCCAGCAAATGGGGATAGAAGGAATCTACCTCAACATAATGAAGCCCATATATGACAAACCCACAGCAAACATCATACTCAATGGTGAAAAACTGAAAGCATTTCCAATAAGATCAGGAAAAAGACAAGGATGTCCACTTTCACCACTGTTATTCAACATAGTTTTGGAAGTCCTAGCCATGGCAATCAGAGAAGAAAAAGAAACAAAAGAAATACAAATTGGAACAGAAGAAGTAAAACTGTCACTGTTTGCAGATGACATGGTACTATACATAGAGAATCCTAAACATGCCATCAGAAAAATACTAGAGCTAATCAATGAATTTGGTAAAGTTGCAGGATACAAAATTAATGCACAGAAAGCTCTGTTATTCCTATGCACTAACAATGAAAAATCAGAAAGAGAAATTAAGGAAACAATCCCACTTGCCATTGCAACAAAAAGAATAAAGTACCTAGGCATAAACCTACCTAAGGAGGCAAAAGACTTGTACTCAGAAAACTATAAAACACTGATGAAAGAAATCAAAGATGACATAAACAGATGGAGGAATATACCATGTTCTTGGATTGGAAGAATCAATATTGTGAAAATGACTATGCTACCCAAAGCAATCTACAGATTCAGTGCAATCCCTATCAAATTACCAATGGCATTTATACAGGACTAGAACAAAAAATCGTAAAATTTGTATGGAGACACGGAAGACCATGAAAAGCCAAAGCAATCTTGAGAAAGAAAAACGGAGCTGGAGGAATCAGGCTCCCTGACTTCAAACTATACTACAAAGCTACAGTAATCAAGACAGTATGGTACTGGCATGAAAATAGAAATATAGATCAACGGAACAGGATAGAAAGCCCAGAGATAAACGCACACCTGTATGGTCATTTAATTTATGACAGAGGAGACAAGAACATACAATGGAGACAAGACAGCCTCTTTAATAAGTGGCGCTGGGAAAACTGGACAGCTACATGTAAAAGAATGAAATTAGAACACTCCCTAACACCATACTCAAAAATAAACTCCAGATGAATTAAAGACCTAAATGTAAGACTGGACACTATAAAACTCTTAGAGGAAAACATAGGAAAAATGCTCTTTGACATAAACCACAGCAAGATCTTTTTTGACCCACCTCCTCGAGAAATGGAAATAAAAACAAAAATAAACAAATGGGACTTAATGAAACTTAAAAGCTTTTGCACAGCAAAGGAAAACATAAGATGAAAAGACAACCCTCAGAATGGGAGAAAATATTTGCAAATGAAGCAGCAGACAAAGGATTAATCTGCAAAATATACAAACAGCTCATGGAGCTCAGTATCAGAAAAAACAACTCAATTTAAAAATGGGTGGAAGACCTCAATAGTTATTTCACCAAAGAAGACATGTAGGTGGACAAGAGGCACATGAAAAACTTCTCAACATCACTAATTATTAGAGAAATGCAAATCAAAACTACAGTGAGTTGAAAAGGACGCAGAGTGAAACCCTGGTTATATTAAAAAATCAGGGTGCTAGGTAATGACACTAACACTGCCAAAATTCGGTCAACAACAAATGCACAAAGTATCTTGAAAATCTAGTTAAAACTATGAAAAAATCCAATCTGTACATAAAATTTATAAAAAAAAAGGAAAATTAAAATAATCAAATCTATATAAGTACATGAATCATGCTAACAAGATAGTAGGACTGATTTTCGTTTCATTATTTTAACACAGACAAATGTAAATACAAAAAGGTGCTCAGAAATGGCACAGCTGACGTAAACCTCACCCAAAGACAGAAGGTTAGGACGCTGGAAATGGCTACCAGGTCACAAGGCGCGAGGTTCAGTGCAGCCATGCCCATTTCAGCTCACCGAAAAAAGCGCTTAAGCACTGCTGCAAATAACAATGCAGGAGATCACTGAGAGAATCTCTAGGTTCATTACAGTTCAGTTAATACATTTCAGTATAGTCATTCATTTCTATCTGTACATAGGTTGAGGACAGATCCCATACATGGACATGTCTTAAATGGGTTGCTGTATTTTAGAATTATAAAGATTTTTCACTATTGGAAAGTGTAATGGGGACCTTCTGCAGACTGTTTAGAACCAAAACCACCATGACACAGTTTTTATAGTGTCTGTATATTTGTGATGCAATGGTCTTGTAAAGGTTTTTACTGAAAACTACCATTAGCCAGTCTTTCTTACTGACAATATATTATTAATAAAATTAAAAAAAAAAACTACAATGAGGTATCACCTCACACTGGTTGATGGCCATTATCAAAAAATCTACAAACAATAAATGCTGGATAGGGTGTGGAGAAAAGGGAACCCTTTTGCACTGTTGGTGGGAATGTAAATTGATAGAGCCACTATGGCAAACAGTATGGAGGCTCCTTAAGAAACTGAAAATAGTATTACCATATGACCCAGCAATCCCACTACTGGGTATATACCCTGAGAAAACCAGAATTCAAAGGACATATGTACCACCCAGTGTTCTTTGTAGCACAATTTACAGTAGCCAGGACATGGAAACAATCTAAATGTTCAATGATAGATGAATGGATAAAGAAGATGTGGTAACATAGACAACGGAATATTACTCAGCCATAAAAAGGATGAAAATGTGTCATTTGTAGAGATGTGGATGGACCTAGAGTCTGTCATACAGAGTGAAGTAAGCCAGAAAGAGAAAAATAAATATCGTATATTAACACATATATGTGGAATCTAGAAAAATGGTACAGATGAACCTATTTGTAAGGCAGGAATAGAGATGTAGACCTAGAGAATGGACATGTGGACACAGTGGGGGAAGGGGAGGGTGGGACGAATTGGGAGATTAGGTTTGACATAAATACACTACCATGTGTAAAATAGATAGCTAGTGGGAACCTGCTGTATAGCACAGGAAGCTCAGCTCGGTGCTCTGTGATTACCTGGATGGGTGGGATGGGGGAGGTGGAAGGGAGGTCCAAGAGGGAGGTGATATAGGTATACATATGGCTGATTCACTTTATTGTACAGCTGAAAGTGACACAACATTGTAAAGTAATTTTACTCCAATTAAAAAAAAATTAAAAAATAAAAACATAGTTATAGTCATGCCCCTACTTGTTCAAAAATAAAAGGGGGGGTGGCAAGTACTAATGGATGCATGCAGGAAAAATTTAGCTTCTTTCTGATCATCTTTAATGCATATTTTCTCCTTTGGACCCATGTGTTTCCCTGTAAGCCAAACTCAAGAACATTGAATATTCTTTCAATAGATGTAGAATCACCTTGTCTATATGCCTTAGTTCATGACTTGGAATACCCTCCCTCTTTTTCCCTATCTATCCACTAGTTCAAATGTTATGTCTTAGTCAAAGCCTTCTTGGATCAGACAAAGGAATTTGTCTCTCTCTTTTTGACGTAATCACAAAGATCTTGCTTACGTTTTCATCAGTGTGCATACATGTTTCTGATTCCTTCACTAAATTTTAAGCCCCCTTGAATTTAAGCCCAGAATCTTGCATTACTCATCTTTCAGTTTTAGCATAGTTTATTATAATAAGATCCATAAAATGCTCAGTCAACTCATTTGACTTAAATTTATAAATCATATTCAGAAGTAGTTTTTAAGCTGTTTTACTTAGGTATATATCAAATATGTATCTGCTGGTTGATAGATATAAAATGTTAGGGTAATTTAAATTATATCAAAAGTATCCTCTATGATACAGTGATACATTGATATTAAAACTTTTCATGCATAATTTAATGGCGAGCCCCTATAAAAGAAAATGTATGTTTTTATGTGATATGTAAATACCACTATATTTTAGTTTTGATTCAATTGTTAATTATACATTGAATTTTAACTTATAATCATCTATTTAAAAGAATATATAGACAACAGATTTTTACACATTAAGCATAGATTGAAGTGACTATTTTGTGAATTTTAAGTATGAATACTTTTCAGCTAAAAAATAAGCCTGAATTTAAACATCACGCTGACAACTTCTGCTATATGAAAAGTGATAAAATACTGACTAGAAATAACACACTGAAATTGGCAAAGCCTAAACCATAAGACGGATTTATTTAAAAAGGCATTTTTGTAAACCTTCCCAAATGATGAGAAATAAGGTGATTTCTCTGATAATTTCTTTTGTGTTGCCATATAGATCATGTTTCCAAGAAGTGCTGCTGTCAAGGAAAAGCGGACACAGTACTAAATGATTAATGGTATAGACGGTTTCATCTTACAAAACAAAAAACATTCTGATTAGAAAACATATAAATTTAAAATGTCCTCTCCCCCTATGGAAGTATGACAGTTGAGAATGATTTGTGTATTATGGAGAATCTCTCTATAGCCAGTGGCACTACGTATTTTAGATTGATGATCCTAAAAATGGAAACATCTACTCATACCCAGATTTGTGCTTTTTAGAATCTCTCCAGAATATTTTTGGAAAAAATATATATATGCTGACAGATGAAATATGTATCTAGGAATAGCATCAATGGTTTTCGATCGATTTCACCTTCCATATTCACACTTACAGTACGTGATGTTGAATTTATCAAAAGTGAAAACAGTGAATGGGTGCCTCCATTGTCTGGACCAGCTTTTAATATCTTATATTTAATGGTCTGCCTGAAACATCTGTCTTTTTCTGATGCTGCAGCAAAGGCAAGCTGGCTAGTAATCTTCCAACAATCTAAGTAGGGTTTTGCAAGGATTAGTAGTGATCGTGTATATAGCTTAGTTAACAAATTACCTGAGAAATAATAAGAGCCGAATAAATCTTAGCTTCTGCTGTCATTTCTGTCTTCATTTTCATTGGTGTTCCTCCAAATCTTATGGTTAGAGAAGAGTCCTGGGGAACAGTCTCACTCTCACTCCTGGAGCCTTGTCACAGATGAAACAACACTATGATCAAGCATGACTTCATTAAATGTTGCCTGATATGTGAGAAGTGTTATATAACACTGCTGAGTGCCATGTGGATTTGGGTTCCTGAGCATGAACAGTATGAAGGAAATGGCTTCATGAAGGCACAGTTTATCAATTACTTCTATAGTTTTAAGATATATATAATATATTATTAATAATTATTAATAATCAATACTAATATACAATGTTAATAATATTTAATGCAAATTATATTATTTATATATTAATATAATAGCTATATAAGAATAATAATTTATATATTGAATACAGATTCTTCTTAAGCATGTCAGGATATATACTTTCTCTTTGCTGACCATCATCAACTTATTTTAATGAAGGTGTTTTTTTTTTTAATTTTTTAAATTGAAGTATAGTTGATTTACAATGTTGTGTTAGTTTCAGGTGTGCAACAAAGTGATTAAGTTATACATATATGTACATATTTTTTCAGATTCTTTTCGCTTATAGGTTATTACAAAATATTGAGTATAGTTCCCTGTACTATACAGTAGGTCCTTGTTGGTTATCTATTTTATAATAGTAGTGTGTATCTGCTAATCTCAAACTCCTAATTTATCCCTTCCCCCTCTTTTCCCTTTGGTAACCATAATTTTGTTTTCTATGTCTGTGGGTCTATTTCTGTTATGTATATAAGTTCATTTGTACAATGTACACTGGAGAAAAGACAGTCTCTTCCGTAAGGGAGCTGGGAAAACTTGACAGCTACATGTAAAAGAATGAATATTTTATATAACCATATATAAAAATAAACTCAAAATGGATTAAAGACATAAATGTTCTGGAAACCATAAAACTCCTAGAAGAAAACATAGGCAGTACGTTCTTTGACATCTATCTTAGCAATATTTTTATGGATATATCTCCTCAGCGAAGAGTAACAAAAGCAAAATTAAACAAGTGTGATCAAATCAAACTAGAAAGCTTTTGCACAGCAAAGAAAACCATCAGCAAAGCAAAAAAGCAACCTACTGAATGGGGAAGATATTTGCAAATGATATATCCAATAAGGAGTTAATACCCAAGATAGATAAAGAACTTATACAACTCAATATTTTTTAAAAATTCAGTGGACAGAGGACCTGAATAGGTATTTTTCCAAGGATGACATACAGATGAGCCACAGGTATATGAAAATGTGCTCAACATCACTAATCATCAGAGAAATGAAAATCAAAACCACAATGGGATACCACCTCACACCTGTCAAAATGGCTGTCATTGAAAAGACGGTAAATAACAAGTGTTGGGAGGACGTGGAGAAAAGGGAGCCCCAGTACATTGTTTGTGGGTATGTAAATTGGTGCAGCCACTATGGAAAAGAGTATGGAGGGTCCTCAAAAAAATAAAACTGTTATATAATCCAGCAATTCCACTTCTGGGTATTTATCCAAAGAAAACAAAAGCACTAATTCAAAAAAAATGTATGCACCCCAATGTTCATAGTGGCATTGTTTACAATAACCAAGATATAGAAGCAACCTAAGTATCCATCAACAAATGAATGGACAAAGAAGGTGTGGTTTATATAGAATACAATGGAACATTACTCAGCCAGAAAAAAGAACGAAATCTTGCCATTTGTGACAACTTGGATGGACCTGGAGGTTATTGTGCTTAGTGAAATAAGTCAGAGAAAGACAAATAATACTGTATGATATCGCTTGTATGTATAATCTATAAAACAAAACAAATGAACAAATGTATCAAAAAAGAATCAGACTCACAGATACAGAGAATAAGCTGGTAGTTGCCAGAGGTGAGAGAGGTAGGGGGAAGGTGAAATAGGTGAAGGGAATTAAGAGGTACAAACTACCAGGGTTTTTTTTGTTGTTTTTTTTTTTGAATTTTAGAATTTTATTTATTTTTTAATACAGCAGGTTCTTATTAGTTATCCATTTTATACATATTAGTGTATATATGTCAATCCCAATCTCCCAATTCATCAAACTGCAAGTTTTAGAATAAGTAAGTCATAGGGATGCAATGTATCGCACAGGGAATATAATCAATATTTTATAGTAACTTTGGTGTGTAATCTGTAAAAATATCAAATTACTCTGCTGTACACTGAAACTAATATAAAATTGTAAGTCAGCAATACATCAATAAAAATAAACAAGTAAAATGAAATGTCCTTGTTGGAACAGGAAGAGGGTAATATGAAAATCTAGATGATGTGTAATGGTGGAATGGTAGTGATAACTCTTTTTCATTAATACATTTTTTAAATGCAAGAAAGTTATTATTTTTACAAAAAATATCCTTGTTAGATACTAGTATTAAGGTTATTCTTGCTTCCTAAGATTAATTGGAAAGTATTTCCAGTTGTTTTCATTATGTTTTTAAAAATAATTTGTTAAGATTGGTTTTATTTCTTTCTTCAATGCTTGCTGCAATTGTTTGATAGAAGCTTGGGGGTGTATATTTCTTTTGTTGAGGGAAGACTTTAATGCAAAGCTGGCTTCAGTTCATGTGAGGTCTGATTTATTTCAGCTTTACACTTACACTTTGGTTTAGTCTTTTGTGTTATGAACCTGAAGCCTGCAGGGTTTGCCAAGACCTTTCGTCTTTGGCAGGTTATGAACTTCAACTTTTATCTTGCCAATTCTGTAAAGTTGGCAAAAAATTTATTCAGCCTCCCAGCATCTTGGCCACTCTTGGAAACAGCTCTCTGCGTTTTCTGTTTGGGTTTTTGTTTGTTTTTTTTGTCTTTTTTATTATTCTATATTTTCTTCCAGGACATTGGTCCTACAATTCCTCACTACCTTGTTCAATAAGATTTTTTTAAATTAAATTTTGTCCAATTTTGTCCATTGTTAGGAGGTTGATAAGAAATACCTAGTCTGCCGTTGCTAAAATTAGACTTGAAAACATTTTTACTTTCTGATCCTAATCATATTCTTTGATACCCTACAATGGTGCTTCTGTTGTCTTGTTCCCTCAACCAGAAATATCATTCATCAGTCAAATTATTACACATTCTGCAAAGCCAGGTTCAGATGTCACTTTCAGCCCATTTCCCTTGATCCCAAGTTGGTAATACTATCTATCTATTTTAATCTGTCTGTAATTTACTTCTAGTGCTTTAGAAAGAAGATCAAAATCTACCTTTTTTCCTTAGAACTGCTCTTGATTGCATACTTGTTTTTTACTCCCATAATGAAAAGAATTAAGTTGCAAAGCTGGTAGTTTTTACATTTTATGGTATTTTAGAGCAGTTTGTCCTGATATTTACTGCCAACTATTCACCTTGTTTATATCTAAAGTGGCATAATAATGTCAGTGACTAAACACACTTTGCCTACTGCGTTGTTAATAATTTTACCATGTTTACATCATATGCACAATCATTACAGGAATGTTTAAGATTGTAAACCACTTCCAAAATAGAATTCTTGTAAATAAGTTTACTTTAAAATTACCATCTACATGTATCAAGATAACTCTAACTCGGATGTCACGGAATACTCACCCTGTATCATTTTTGTCGACTCTTAATGAATGTGCACTGAAACATGTCTACTTACTTCCCCTAAACCACCTTGTAAACAGATAGTTACATCTGTAAATTCTCTGTTAATATAGAGCTCGAGGATGGAACAGGGCAAAAGAAGCTGTACAGTAAAGATATAGATTAATAGTAGGAGTCGTCCAGTGCAATCCCATGTCAGAACTCTTGTCTCCATTAACGCCTGCCCTACCCGACAGTGCCCACAATAGTCCCTTTATATAATTCAGGCTAATTTCCTGATCTTGAGTTAAAACCTGAGACGGCTTGAATGTCATTATAGGACAAAAAGGGTCTATGTCCCAGTCTCTGTGGCGTGTATTTCAATGTCTAATGAGGCAAATTTTATCTTTTAATTCATTCAAACATGAAATAATTTATCACTAATTTTGTATTTGCCAAGATTTCTACTGAACCTGTTTGAGGAATTAATAAAGAAAATTCTGTCAGATCAGTTATTTCAGAAAAAAAGACACATGGATGTCAAAGTATTTACTGAACTCTGGACAGGCTTTGTAAGTAACAAAATGTTTTAGCATTCCCTAAACAGCTGACAAATTCAAGTAAGAATTTTAAGCCTGGATTTTCAATTTAATCTAGCATATAAAGTATCATACACACTAAAGCAAGGTTAAGTGTTATTTAAAACTTTTGAGGTCCTTTCTATTGCTCTGCTGGGTTACTCCAGAATTCCCAAGGATCTTCTCTGCTCCAGTCCACTGTGCAAAATATACAGGACCAGTGCAGCTTTCTATAGTGATTTTCTAAACTGTGGATATATTAGTAGTTTCTAAGGTCACTAGTGATTAGAAGAAGTAACTTTTAATTCAGATTCAGACTTCTATTTGCTATTACCAATGATCTTAACTATAAAGATTAATTTCTGAAGTTTATCTCAAAACAAATACAATAATTGCAGTTTAATTTAACAAATTTATCAGTTAAGGTTGATACAGAAAAACAAAGTCGAAAATACTGGGCAAGGGAAAACACAGAACTTAACACTAAAATGACAAATTTTTGGCATTACATTTCATTCCTTAAATTAAAACATTTAGAATAATTTTAATCCACAGTTTTAGTTTCATATCTTTCTTTTTACTGAATTATATATCTTTATTTAATTTCTACTCACCTAAAAATAATGGATAAATCAATAAAATCATGGATCTTTGAAAATAGATGGGAAACATTTAGGAAAAAATCACAATCATAAATGAAGGAGCTCTCTGATTGAAAAAGAGGGAAAAGGTCTGTCTGGTTTTCTTATTTTTATCATTTTTCTTACAGATCCTAGAAAATATACTTGTAACAATTAATATCTACTCATTTTATTCTGTACTGTATGTCAGAACACTAAATAAATATTAGAGAAGTGAGAAATTAGAGCAGTGACATATGAAATATTTTAAAGATGATTACACTTATTGTAATCCAGATAGTTAAAAACTTGGCTGAAAGCAACATAAACTGAGCCTGAGATGTTCACAGTAACCACTTACTTAAATTGTTGTGGCTCCCCAAGTTCTTCCTGCCTGCTGCATACTCTCCCAGCCCTTTTATGTCTTATTTAAGGGCTTTATTGAGATATAGTTCACACACCATACAATTCACCCACTCAAAGTGTGCAATCCAGTGGTTTTTAGTATATTCACAGGTCTTTTCATATTTTTATCTCTTCTTTTTCCTCCTCTTTTATTAGCTTTCCTCTGACCTACTTCTCAACTAAAAAGTAGTTTTCTTAGAAAGCTAATGATATGAAATGACTTGGTATCACTATTGGTAAAATACCACAAAAGGACCAGCCCTAACTAAGGTGTATTGTGTTACACTGGGTGGCTGTTATCACTTCACGTTATTAAAACCCATAGAGTCTAAGGGATAGGAGTAATAAAAAGATGTCTTGAGAGTAGTAAGAAAATATTACTGGATACATTTGCCTCCCAGTAGATATACATCCAAATTAAAAGTACTAAAGGGAAGTCCAGAGTCCCTTTTTACTGCTGGTAGTGGTAATTCTCGGGAAACTGAAATTCATAAATGCCTGCCTTGAATTTACCTATTATAGTAACTTACGCATCAGATAGTACTAACGTTACAGCAGTTCAAGCTTTTATGCATTCCTGATAACCACATGGAAGTGTGCATAATATGGGGGCATAAATTAGGTTTCCTATTATTGAAACCACATGCCCTTGGTCTGTGAAACAAATCAAAAGTAACCTCTGTTTCACGTGGATTCATAATTTATAGGTTGTTGATACTTCCTCATACATTTAGCAAGTGATGATGAATCTGCATATTGAATCATTTTAGAACCTACAAATGCTAAAAGTCCTTTAAGTATTTTGTAGCCTAAACATTTGTTTTACTCTATTTTGCACTGTCTCCAAAACTAATTTGCAAGTGTTAAATAAATTAGTCATCTTAATCTCTACTGAATATTAGTTATACCCTCTATAATGAAGAAAGCCAAGGAGAGAGATACTTCAATGACTGGAAGCTTCATGCCTTATGGTTTTACATGTAATCATCTAGAACCGAATCTTAATGATAGAGTTACCCTACTTTCAATAGGATGTTTTTATACACTAGAATAATGGAGAGTTAAGTTGATAGAGAGATTATAATTAATGTACATATTAAAGACACATTTTATTCTTCTCTCTTCACAGAGGGTTTCTCCAAAAGTAGAAAGCATAATTTAAGCCTTACGCAAAGTCAATTTGTAAGTTTCATGTGGTATGGAAGAACAAAGATACGGAAGCATCATTATTAGAAATTGAAATATTCCTCTGAAAAAGAAAAAAAACTATTAAATTGCATCTTAAAATGTATGGAAATAATTCTATGGGGTAAAGAAATCAACTAAACAGTATTAGAATACTTTTCAACCATATAATAACATGTCTACTAAACTAACGATAAATATTCATAGCTCATCTCTACAGACTCTAACTTCTTGAAGGAAGCAGTAGACCTAGCTTAAGACATCAGAACATATCAATATCCAGTCTGAATACTGATGTCTATAGCCCTTCTTTGAAAAAAAAATTTTTTAAGTTTTCATTGTACTTTTGTTTGTTTGTAGTTTTGCCCAGTTTCTTTGGAGTACATTCCTCCCTTCCATGAGATAGAAAATTCTTGGGTGTCAGTTTCATCTCTTTCAACATCTTTAGATGTAGGTGGCACAACTGTGCATTGGAAAAAAAACAACAACAGTCTTTTAATCTCCCTATTTTAAGCCATCTATTTTTTGGGGGGTGGGGGATTGATTAAACCTCATTTTGTTGATAGTACCCTAGACACTAAATACACAAGTCCTGTGCTGTATACTGGCTTTCCTCTGACCTACTTCTCCTTTAACCTGATATTAAAAAATAAACCTGGTAGTTACTTTGAAAAACTACCTTTATACTTCAAAGCTGTACAGAAGCTGTACTTGAGGGCTAAAAAGGAAAGCAGCATTTGGGTCAAAACCCCCACATGAACATTCACACGCGCACACACAGAGACACATACCATCTACTATTCCTACTATTCTTTTTATATAGTTCTGTTTCTTCTTGGTTGATATCCTTGATGTCAGGGCATGTTGATACCTTCCTGTTATTATATTGTTTTTGTTATTATTATGTTATTATACTGCATTGAGTAAAGCATCCCAATATGAGTGAGCAGATAGCCAAAAGGTATTGCACCACTGCATAACCAAAACTGTGTTCTTCAGCTGCTTGTATCTTGGAAAATAGGTAGAGATTTTTTTCCAGGAAATTGTTTTAAGACTGTTTCTCTAAGTAATACACTAAGTTGTTAAATGGATATAGGTTAGGGGGGAAAAAATAAACGAATCCTATATCTTGGTAACTCATCCCTTCAAAATCTATGCGTGTTTTATAGTTATAAAAGAAGAAGGGAAATAGGGGAATTAAGTATGTTATGATCTAGATGCATAATAATAGACCCTGGTGAGTAACACAAGTGAGTTAGAATTGATCCAGTAGAGAATGCCATTGTATAATCTAAATCAATTGTAATAAAGTAAAATCAGTAACGGCTTCTGGCAGCCCTATCTGTATTGTCCTGTCCTACCAAATAGCCTAAATGACATCTTACATATAAATAATGTGAAGAAAAACTGTTGCCTTCACATTCACAGGAAAGGGAAACAGAGAAGGTAGGTTTGCCCTAATGACTAGGTAGGCAGGGATGCGGGAGGAGACTTCTCTGTCATACGGTCCACATCTGGGCTTGCGTTACATAGACTCTTGATATTCCCTCAGAAATGGAACATACCTGGCAGTCTGTAACTAGGCATCATGACTTCTTCACTAGTTCAGTAACCAAAAGAAAGAAAAAAATACCCTTAACCTGAGTGACCCAGAGCAAAGCTCCTCCTTCTTAGCAATGATACCCGACATTGGGTCAGTTAACTCCTCTGGTTAACTGAACTGGTCTCTTAGTTTGTGAGAATCCTAACTAACGTGAATCCCTAGGAACTTGTACCTCTGAGCCCTTCTCTTACTGAACCCTCCAGGTGGCTTACCCTCTTCTCCACCTATGAGTTTCTCGATGTCCCATCAGGGCGTTTTCCTCGCTGTCGTAACTCTCAGAGTAACTGAGTACAGCATCACAACCTGAACGACTTAATAGCCAACGTTTCGGTAATTCTCTACTACTCAAATCGGTTGAGTTCTGATACAGGTTTTGTAAATTTACTTAGTAACCACTCATTTAATATCCAGAACTTTGACAATGAACAGTTATGGTTAGTAAATGATTTTTAACTACCATCCCTCTCCCCCAGAGTTTAAGGACATTTCGTTGTTGGAGTCATCCTCAGGCTTCTTGGTCAATTTGTGGATTTTTCTGTGGAATGGTCACCAAACTTATTTATTTCTTTTTATGTTTCAGACATTAGGGACAGTAAAGCTCATGTTAAAGAAGTGTGGGGAGAACTTAGCAAATGAAACTTCTTGTGATAGTTGAAAATGTCTCCTTTTTTTTTTTTTTTAATAAAATGAAGAGGAAAACTATTTGAGGAGAAAAATGTTTCAATTAACATTAGCATTAAGGAGGAAGAATGTGCAAAAAATAAGAGCATTTCATGCAAGCAACATTAGGTCTGAATTACTTGTGCTCCATATATTTACACATGCACATGTAGAGTTCCCTAAGAGAAAGAGGATCTTAACATTTCTATGCATATTTTCAAAGACCTGGACTGCCTCTGGACAAAAGAGGAGAATATATATCACCAGAAAGTAACACGTTTGCTGGCAGCTCAGCTTGGCCTAACCTGCAGATACCTTTGTTACATAGTGCAGTGAAGCTTCGGATGTTTCTTCCAGACATAGTTGAATTGCCCCAAGCTAGCAAGTTGCTGAATGGCATATTGAGTCCATATGTTAAAAAGCAGGAAATTATTTAGAAGAGTGCAAAGTTATAGCTATCTTTTCTGTTACCAGCCAGTACATTGCCAATCATCTTCTCAAGGATGCAAATTCTCCACACAATATACTTCAAACCTTAGCTTCTCTTCTTATTTTGATAAAGATGAACCTGACATAACTTCGTATGATGCTTTAATGCAATGTCTCCTTGATCAGTTATGACATCATATTTTTGGAGGCTTATTAAAATGAAGATTCCTGGACCCATCCCAGACCCAGAAAACCAAAATCTCTTTGAGTATCTAAACTCAAAAGATGGGAGTCTGTATCTCTTTACCCATAAGCATACGAGGAGGCTCTAAGGCCTCAGTAAATTTGGGAATTACCATTTGCGGGGCCCAGGACAGATGGTCACCTGCAGAAAAGGCTTGACAGAGTTGTGTTAAATTGTTGCCTAGTAGAATTCTGTATGCACAGGCTCAGCTTAAAGGAAAATCCCTCCTGCATGTGATTGTGCTTTTGTCATCACAGGAAATAACTGCCAGGCCTTTCCCCTCCTCTTCTTGTATTACCGTGTTTACTGCAGAATGAAGGGAAGCAACGAGGGCTGGGACAGCTGCATTTGGGAAATGTGGTTTCTCTCCAGTTTCGCACAGCGCAGACTTAATTGGCTCTTCCTGATTATTTTATTTTAGCTTGGGGCTCTTAGGATGCAAGGAGCACAGAAATGCAGATTGTAGGAGTTTGTTAACAAATGCACGGAAGAGGAAATATAGGAAACTCTTCATCAGCCGCGGAGTCAAACCTCTTGAACTTAGAACCATGCTCCTCATCTTCCCAGATCAAACATTTCATTGGTAGCAGCAGCTCTAGTAACCCAGTAGCAGCTGACAAGCAGAGGTTCCATTTTCTTTAAATCTCCGCTCTGTTAGGGAGCAGCTGATAAGCAGAGGGGACCCCGGTTTCCTACCCTAGAGATTTACGAATTCTGTTTCCGTTTCGCTCTCTGGGTTTGCTTTATCTGCTACTCTCTCTGCCTCTATTGGTACCCTGGATTTTATGGGCTCCTTATCTTCCATACCTGAATCTTCTTGGAATAAGATATGATTGGATCAATTTGTTTTTAGTCACTATAGAACTCAATTAATGGGAAGGTATGTCTGTCAGAAGACTCCAGGGCTCAGACCTCCCCTGTGTCCTGTGTGGGGCTGTTTCCTGGGCTCAGGGGCAGCCCGAGGTGCCCAGAGATAGTAAGTGTCTCACCAGAGAACTCGCTGCCAGGAAAGTAAAAGAAAGCGCCTTTGACTGCTTTCTTTGGGGAAGGGCCATGCACTTAGAAGCTATTTGGTTGGGTTTACATACGAAAGTAGACAGACCTTTTGTCTCCTTAGGTAGGTTTATTCCTAGATATTTTATTCTTTTTGTTGCAATGGTAAATGGGAGTGTTTTCTTAATTTCACTTTCAGATTTTTCATCATTAGTGTATAGGAATGCAAGAGATTTCTGTGCATTAATTTTGTATCCTGCTACTTTACCAAATTCATTGATTAGCTCTAGTAGTTTCCTGGTGGCATCTTTAGGATTCTCTATCTATAGTATCATGTCATCTGCAAAAAGTGAGACTGTCATACAGAGTGAAGTAAGTCAGAAAGAGAAAAATACTATATGCTAACACATATATATGGAATCTAAAAAAAAAAGAAAATGGTCAGAAGAACCTAGGGGCAAAACGGGAATAAAGATGCAGTCCTACTAGAGAATGGACTTGAGGATATGGGGAGGGGGAAGGGTAAGCTGGGACAAAGTGAGAGAGTGGCATGGACATATATACACTACCAAATGTAAAATAGATAGCTAGTGGGAAGCAGGCGCATGGCACAGGGAGATCAGCTCGGTGCTTTGTGACCACCTAGAGAGGTGGGATAGGGAGGGTGGGAGGGAGGGAGATGCAAGAGGGAAGAGATATGGGGACATATGTATATGTATAACTGATTCACTTTGTTATAAAGCAGAAACTGACACACCATTGTAAAGCAATTATACTCTAATAAAGATGTTAAAAAATTAAAAAAATAAAAATTAAAAAAAATATAAAATATTAAAAAAAAAAAAAGTAGACAGAGAAAGGCCAGGGAGAGAGAGAGAGAGAGAAAGGGAGTTGTTTTTCATTGTTAGTTCTAATCGCTCACCTAGGCAATTCATTCTATATAAGAAATAAATCCTTTGAAACAGTGTTGAGACGTAGGTGGTTTGTTAGTTCCCCAGCAGTTGTGAGTTCATGATATTATTTAGCCTTCTGTGTTAAGTACTTTGGGTTGTAAATGGCAAGTTTTCCAGATTTCCTGTGGTTTGGAAGAGTGACTCAGTGTGCTGTCACATCACGCTCCTGGGAAATCTCAGCAACTACATAGCAGATCGCCAGTTTTCTCCATTAAGTAGGTTGCTTCTGTCAAATGGCATCTATTGTCACAATAAGAGATGTTCGTGTAGTTAGTATTTATTGTCTGACCCTGTCATTTCCTCCTCGGTCCCTGGTTTTCGTTTACAACTTGAGAATATTTCTGAGCAAAAGCTACAAAGAAAAGAATCGTGATTTTCGCAAAAGCTTGCGAATAAAAGCCTTAAGTCTTAAATTCTATAAAACTGAGTTGTGATTCCAGTAATACACTGCCCAAGTCTTCTGAGTACTATGTGGAGAGAAGCCTGTTATGAATATAGTTCCATGATGGTACTTAGCTGAGAATTGTTATTTTACTTTCACTTAGGTCCAGTGACACATTACCTGTTTATTAAATGGCCTACCCTGGGAAGAATGGGGCTGGGGTTATTATCAGCATGAACAATAAACAAAGTTGTGTCTCTTTTGATACAAAGGTTTTTGTGGGAGATTCTCTGTTTTCCTATATAGAAAAGGAAAAAAAAAAAAAAAACTCTTCTATACTATTGATGCTTTTTGAAAATACCTGTTTTCTTGTCATCTCCACTTAAGAACAAAGGCTAAATTTTGTTCATTGTGATATATTTAATGTCAATCAGAGTGCACTTCGCACAATGGGGTCATAGAATAGTTAGTCACAGAATAGATGGTTTAGCAAATGGATGGAGGAATGAATGAATCGGAGGACATTTAAAAAACTTTTTTTCTCTCTGTCACAAAGTAGCTTACCAAAGGGCTTCTCCAACTCAAAAGTCCATGTGAATCATCTGGGCATCTGGGTAAAATGCATAGTCTGAGCAGTAGTCCTGAAGTAGGAGCCTGAAACTCCTAATTTCTTACCTAAGTGATGCCAATGCTTTTGGTGTGCGGAACCCATTTTGAGAAGCAAGGGTGAAAGCATTGTTGCAAGCGACAGATTCCCTAGTTATGGATTTTTTGAATAAGATGAACAATTTGTAACATTTAAAATGAATGCCAACGTTCACCACATGACAGTATTTTAAATTTTTGTATTTGTTACTTTAAAAATATAATATAGATAGCTCCCTTGTAATCAGGTTATGCTTTCATATGTGTCTGCATTTTATTTTTTAAAGCAGCCAAATAATACATATATGCATGCCACATAATATTTACTGATCTGCATGGAATATACTTAGAGCTTTAAATTCTCTTAGGCAGTTGTCCTCAAAGTGTGGTCTGTGGGACAGTGGAGATCCTGCCACAAAACAAATCCATGAGGTCAAAATTATTTTCATGGTAACACTAAGATGTTATTTGCTTTGTTCATTGCATCGATATTTGTGCAACAGTGCAAAAGCAATAACTCCTTAGCCTGAATCAAGGCAGTGGCATCTACTGTACTTATAAGTCATTGCATTTTTGACCACCCCGTACTCAAGGTAAAATAATGCCAATATTGCTGAAGAATGTCCATGATGTGGCAATTCAAGTTACATTTTATTAAATCTTGACCTCAGGTACATGTCTTTTTAACATTCTGTATGCTGAAAGAGGAAGTATGTGTACAGGACTTCTTCTTGATGAAACACAATGCTTGTCTCAAGAAAAGCTCTTGTGCGATTGCTTTGTGAGAAAAACCAGTTGCTGTCATAGAACACAATTTAACCTAAGAGAATAACAAACTAATTTTTCTGATGTGGGTGGGTGGCAGACATTTTCTTGAAAATGTATGAAGTGAGCTTATCATGTCTAGGTAAACACTTGACAGTATTTGTTGCCAATGATAGAATTTGAGCTTTCAAAGAAAATCAGATTTTGGAAAACCTGTATCTGCCACTGTGAGTTTGACAGCTTACTTGTACCTAACACTTTTCTGATAAGAGTGGTGATATTTAAAAATGTGATGTTATGGTACTGTGTAATGAAATCTGTCAACATTTGGAAGATATGAATAACATACCAAACCAATATTTTCCAAATGACCAATGTATTATATTAGAAATCCATACATAGTGAAAGAGCCTTTCACGAGCAAAAATGACCAATGGATTCTAATGGAAGAGAGTACAGAAAGTTTGTTGATATGGTTTTAGATTCCACATTGCAACTAACGTTTTTAAAAATACCATTTGCCAAGAGATTTGCTGTAGTATCAAAAATACATAATCTGCAGATGCAGTAAGCTCTGTTACATGAGTACAGTTTCAGTCTGATGACTATGATTCATGAAATAAAATTATTAATTCATATATTGCTTCTCTGCTCTTTACTGCATTCTTTTCTTTGAAGTATATCTTGACTTAGTAAAATGCTGGAATTTTCTAAGCCAATTCTGCATTTCTACTAACTGATATCAATCAATCAGTAAATTATATATATCAGTCAAGTTTATAATGCATACTGATATAATATATAACTATGTGTAATTATAAAATGTCTAGTATTTGGTTAACTGCTATATGATTACATTTATTTAATTTTCAGTCACTGTAAATTTATTTGCAAATGTGTGAGCTGGTGCCTATGCGTTTAGTTTTATGTTTATTACAATCACAGGCATATGGATGGAGTCTGTAAAGATTGTAAATATACATCTGAACCTGTAATGAAAAATGAGCAGTGTATAAGTATTATTTCAACACTAAGTCAGTATTCCCACTAGTTAAGACTTTAATTTGCTCGTTAATCCTGCTGTACTATGTTTTAAATATCAAAACCACTCAAGTATTTGTTGTTGCTGTCATTAAATTTCGAGAGTCAAATGCAAAATATGTATTGATTTTAAAAGATTTCTCAAAGAATAATGATTTTCTTTTCTTTTCATTATTCCCATAGACCAGATATTTTAGAATAAAAGTAAAATATTGGCATACAATTCGCCAGTCATAATGTCTGAAAAAATAAATAATTGTGAGTGACTTAACCTCTTTGAATGTGAATTATGTGTAATGACATTGAAATACAATTAAGTTTTGATTTTTTGAAGATTATTATCAACTAAATGATTATAGATGAGTTGACACAAAGCCTAAGGTTTTGGATACAGGACTGCCCAGGCAAGTGGGTTGCAGTTTTATATAATCTGCTTTGTGGTCACAAAAGTCTATAACAGGTTCACCAGTGTAAGAAGAGAGTGAAATAAAGGAATCTTCTGCTCTTTGTTTGACTCTGAAACAGTGGTCAGCAAACTTTTCTGTAAAAAGTCATTAATGAAATATGTTTGGCTTTGTGGGCCCTACAGTCTGTGTTGCAACTACTCAACTTCGTTGCAGGATGAAAAAAGTCAAAGAAAATACGTAAATAAATGTGTGAGGCTGTGTCTCAATACAACTGTATTTGTAAAAACAGTCAGTAGGGCCGATTTGATCCAGGACCTTATAGTTTCCCAACCCAAGCTCTAGAAAGGTGATCTACCCTGTCACTGGGTCCCTGGCACAAATATTTAGGAAGTGCTTGGCTTAACGCTAGTCATTGCTATTTGTAGCATTCTTGCTGTTCTAGAAGGAGAGTGCCAGGCACTGCCCCAGCACACACAGTGTGGGAATCAGTGGCCTCAGTTCAGGTCAAGGATATCAACCTATCCTTCACCAAGAATACACATTTGATGTGTATTCTTGGTGATGCGGGGGCAGCATGCAGACATGTGCACAGGGACCCTAGAAGGAATGCCATGAAGCCATGGTGATGAGGTACCTCTGTTACCGACCAGGGTTCTTGGCCTCCTTAATCAACAGAAATCGATCAGAGGCCAGACAAGAAATCCAGGCCAGGCTTTACTGGGGTCCCGGCTGCAGGGGAAGCGAGAACAAACCACAGGTTCCCTTGCTGGCTGGCTCCCTGAGGCGGGGTGAGCTTGTTCCTTATATGGTGTGAGGGTAGGGGTGTGTCCAGGGGTCGGCCGGAGGGGTGGCTTAGGGGGTCTGCCCGCCCTGTAGGCGGTGGCGTGTGCAGGGGGCATGCACAGGACCCTGCTTTTGCTCCCGACCCCCCTTTTTTTTTTTCTCCCAGCTCTTCAGAAGTGGCAGTTGAGTTTCTTTGGTCTTTTGTATCTTTTGTCCAGAATTTGCCCTGACTGCGCATGCACACACTTATTTTTAGCCCCTTACAGTTTCCTTGTATTTTATTGCTCGAGGAGAGGTGTGTCCAAGTGCAAGCCCTGCAGCAAAGGGTCCCAGGTCCCAGCCTGTCTCACCTCCAGCTGAGTTTTAAAAGCTAAGTACATTTTGCTTGAAATAGGATTTAAAAAGCATACAAGTAAGAAGGCATTTCTATTTGTCTCTGTTACTCTTTGACAGTGAGGCATTTCATGCTTATGACAGGTGTCAGGGTTTTGAGTATACCTGACATTTACCTTTAATTTGTATCTGAAGTGTTTGGTACCTCCCCTAGGAAGTCACTGCAAGAGGGCAGCCGGTGTGTCTTGTTGATTGGTGTATCCCCCCCTTAGTCACTGCTGTGGGGGATTTGGATCTCAGGTGACAGGTTCAAGGCCCTGTAGGTGCACCTCACCACCGATGGCGTTCTCTTCTGTATGTCTTGTGTGTTTGTTCATAGGCACCATTGGTCACTATAAATAACGTTTCTCGGGGTTACTGTGAGGACTGAACGAGATCCTACTTAATAAAGCATTTACAGCCGTGTCTGTTCTGTCCACTCAGTAGAAGTTATCTACTACTACTGACAAGCTCTAATTATATTTTAAATAAACACTAATTAAATTGATATGGACTGTCTCTCACAGTGTTTTTAATTACTATAATTTATATACATGATAATATTTAAAATTAAAAAAAGCACAGGCTCTTACTGTGTTAATAGTAAATTTAATTCTACTTGATTAGAATTATAAAGGGAGCCTGGATTTATTCTTCTTTAATACAAAATGTTGGCTTTTTCCTCTTCAAATCTCTTACTGTGGTGCTGTAATAGCTTTAAGGTTCCACTTAAATAGATTTTAATTACTGTTATCTTGTTCACAGTAATACTTAAAATGAAAGATAAAACCTATGAATGTGGGCTCATACTCTCTTAATGAGAAATTCAAGTCTACTTGTTTGCGATTATAAGGTAATTCTGGATGTTCCTATATATTGTATATGTTTGTAATGGTACTGAAATAGCTTTAAATTTTCTATTGCAAGTTGTGGAAGAGAAAGTGCCCTTCGTCTCAGCTATTACAAGCCCTCTGCGCTGGATAGCTTCTTTTTGCCCCACCTGACTTACCTCCCATCCCTACTCCCCCAGCTACCCCCTGCTGTGTGCCACCAAAGTTGGGCCAGTGTGGACCCCAGGAACTGGATCCCTTATCCAAAGGCAATGGCTGCCTGGAAGATCAGAGGAGAGGGTGAGAGCGAGGTTGTGGTATTGATTCCCCTGCAGGGTGTCCCCGGGTGATTTTAGCCCTTGACATGAAGACATAGATCATATCAGGCAACCCCACCCAAGCTCAGGTGAGTGTCCCCCGCACTCCCCTCTTCAGGACTGGGGGAGGTGACTGCTCCCCACTTCTATGACCTTAGGATACTGCCCTATTCCCTGTGGTTCCCTACACCCTGCCACGAGTTTGTAAAGACTCCTTTTGTTAACTTCTCCTCAGATTATCCGAATTCGAGTACATATTTTTTACTTCTCGGAACATTGATGACACACTTTACGTTCAAATAAGAGAAAAAAGGTGTTGAGAATATGTGTCTTTATCCAGAAGCAGATAGGGACCTAGAAGTGAGGTTTGCAGTTTTATAATTAGTATGCTTTACCAAGATCTTCTTAATTGCTTCATTAGCAACTCTGCAAAAAAAAAAAAAAAATGAAAAGAGCAGTGCCTCTCTGTGTTTTACACACACATACGCACAGCATGCACTGCCTGGGGTCCTTGTAGGGTAGGGATTAAATGAGGGGCTCTAGCATCTGGTTGCGTTGATTTAAATCCGACCTTCACCACTTGCTGGCTGTATAAGGTTGAAAAAAATAAGCCTCCTATTTCTTATTTATAAAGTGGAGAAAATAAGGTGACCTGCCTCATAGAGACGTTACAGAGATGAATTGAGATAAACTCCTAAAGTACTTAACAGAACTGAGCCCACATAGAAAGTGTAAATAAAAGCCTGCCATTGATCATTTTTACTAATAGTATTAGTAAATAACAGTAATATCATAAAGTGAATTGAGGTAGAATCAAGGGGATTTGTTTGTTCCCGTTTCTTCCATTTTATTGAATTAGTTCATTTGAGCTGAGAGTATTAATTCTTAGAATGTGGATTGTTCAACTTGAGCCCTTTAATGTACTCATGGTTCTTAGAACACCTGACATCTTATGCACCTTATATTTGAAAATCCCATTATCTTACAACATTTTGGTTTTAGTTAGGAGCCATTTGATACTTTTGGAAGTTTTATAAATAGAATTTCAGTCTATTCAGAATTTTAGACTATAAATGCAGTTCCTTATTTTATAGTCACAAAGATTTATGCACTTAAAAATGGCAGTTTTGTGTGTTAACATATTTAATGCAAATTTGTAAAATGGTTGTATTATTGTTTAGACAAACTCCACTCTGATGAAATCTGTATTTTCACATACATAGGTGAAAATCCAGTGGCAGACACTCTCCTACAAATTCTCTTAATATTAAATCGAAAGGGGTATTTTAGCTAGGAAACCTGTAGATATTAATAACGGTCAGAAAAGTTTCCAAAATAGATTTTAAAATTCCTATATTGGATTAAGCAATTCCTTTAAAAAATATGTTCACATTAAAAATAATATTTTCCTTGCTGACAGCCATTCAAACAAATGTGAGGTGATATTGTGGTTTTGATTTGCATCTCCCTGATGATTAGTGATGTTGAGCATCTTTTCATGTACCTTTTGGCCATTTGGATGTCTTCTTTGGAAAAATGCCTATTCAGGTCCTTTGCCCATTTTTCAGTTTGATTGTTTGGGTTTTGTTATTGAGTTGTATGAGCTCTTTATATATTTTGGATATTAAATCCTTATCTGATATGTGGTCTACAAATATTTTCTCCCATTCTGTAGGTCGACCTTTTGTTGATTATTTCTTTTGCTCTGGGGAGGTTTTTTTACTTTGTTGTAGGCCCATTTGTTTATTTTTGCTTTGGTTGCTTGTGCTTTTGGTGTTATATCCAAAAGTCATTGCCAAGGCTTATGCCAAGGAGCTTGTTCCCTATGTTTTCTGCTAGGAGAGAACAAGTGTTGGTGAGGGTGTGGAGAAAAGGGCACCCTTGTGCACCGTTGGTGGGAATGTAAATAGGTTCAGCAACTACAGAAAGCAGTATGGAATTTCCTTAAAAAATTAAAATAGGATTACCATATGATCCAGTAATCTCACTTCTGGGAATATATTCAAAGGAAATAAAAACAGGATATCGAAAAGATGTCTGCACTCCCATGCTCATTGAAGCGTTTTTCATACTAACCAAGCTATGGAAACAACCTAAGTATGCATCAACGGATGAATGGTTAAAGAAGATGTGCTACACACACACACACACACACAAACAATGGACTATTATTCAGTCATGAGAAGGAAGGAAATCCTGTCATTTGCAACAACATGGATGGAACTTGAGAGCATTATGCTAAATGAGACAAGTCAAAATGAGAAAGACAAATACTGTATGATATCACTTATACGTGGAATCTAAAAAAGCCAAACTCAGTAACAGAATAGAATGGTGGTTACCAGGGGCTGGGCGGTGGGAGAATTGGGGAGAGGTTGTTAAAGAGAGCAGACTCTCAACTAGAAGATGAATACGTTTTTGGCAATCGAATGTACAACATAATGATTATAGTCAATGATAACTGTATTGTAAACTTCAAAGTTACTAAGACACTAGATTGTAAAATTTCCCACCACAAAACAGTGTAATGATAATCATGTGACGTGATATTGGTGTTAGCTAATGATACAGGGGTAATCCTTGCAATATACAAATGTATCAAATCAACACATTGTACACCTTAAACCCGGACAATGTTCTATGTCAGTTATATCTCAATAAAAACATATTTTCTCTTGAAAAAACAATTCCACTGATTAACTTGAGCAAAGAAAAATAGAAAATAGAGAAATGAAGAAATTGAAATAGAAATAATCTTTATGATATCAAGAGCCTGTAATTATCCAAGCGCAATCCTTCCTTTTAATAACAGATGGTAGTTTCTTTTAGTTATAACCCTAAACATTAGGAAGACTAATGATATGAATCTTCTCATTCACCTGAGCCTATCGGTTAAACCATATGGTGCTTATTGGAATTGCACTTATGGTGCAAGAAAAATCTCCTGATTTAAAATATGCTTTATAATTCTTATTCCCTCTGGTATGTTTATTGATAATTTTCCTAATCTTTACATGCTTCTGAATGAGGTTTAAATGACTCCATCTGTATACCTCTTTGAAATTATGCCACAACAAATATTAACTATACAACAGTTGTATGCATGAACTGAAGAAACACAGTTATTTGCAATGTGAATCTATGTATTGGATTTTTGCAAAATCCACATCCAGTCCAAGCTTTAATTTACTTTAGCAGCAAATCTCTGTTGTTCATTGAGAAGCTCTTCAGAGTGAAGATGAGACGACCAGTGTGTTGAGGAGAATGGAGACATTCAAATGGGAAACGAGGGAGAATTCAGCGCCCTCCTGGCTTTCGCCATTTTACCTCTTTCTTCCAACAGCCATGGACTCTCACGTCTGGTCACAGTGATGCCCACATGCACCTGAGAGACGAAGCCTTAATGCTCCTCTTGTGCAGCAGAAAGAGAGGGTTACGTTACCCCAGTAGAATCAAGGGCCTTCATGTTTGATCTGATTTTTTTTTTAATTAATTAATTTATTTATGGCTGTGTTGGGTCTTCGTTTCTGTGCGAGGGCTTTCTCTAGTTGTGGCGAGCGGGGGCCACTCTTCATCGTGGTACGTGGGCCTCTCACTGTCGCGGCCTCTCTTGTTGCAGAGCACAGGCTCCAGACGCGCAGGCTCAGTAGTTGTGGCTCACGGGCCCAGTTGCTCCGCGGCATGTGGGATCCTCCCAGGCCAGGGCTCGAACCCGTGTCCCCTGCATTGGCAGGCAGATTCTCAACCACTGCGCCACCAGGGAATCTCCCTGATCTGATTTTTCAGTGTCCATTTCTTACTTTCCTTTTTGTATTTTGCACTTCACTTGAAGTGGTGTGAGTTTAGGTCAAAATCACACAGGATGGGAATATTAACACATTGTTTGATGCCGTTAGTGACGCTTACATTTTAAAAACAGAATGTGTGGCTGAAGCGTCGTGTCCTCAGTGCTGACTTTTGTTGTTGTTTCTGGGCTCTTATTCTGCTCATCGGAGCAGCTGACTTATTTAATTTTATAAAGCAGCTGTTGTGCAGGGGCGGCAGCTGTTGTGCATAATGTTTATTTACATCAACGTGATGCAATTTAAGAGGCCATTATGATCTGTTTTTAAGACCAATGCCATATTCCTTTGTAGATTTTGTGGGCAATGAACTTCTATCTTTGTCAGAGCCTGGAGTGCCAAGGTTAACCAAATGAAATCAAGATATACTTCTCTGACTTTCTGTTTTCTGAGTTGTGGACAGAAGTATTTAATTTCTTCTCCACTTAGTACTAACCTCTGAAAACATAAGGGTGGGGATTATACAACATTCAGTAAGATACTACATGTAAGCATTTATGTTAGGGCCCAGAGTTTATGTGCTTCTTCAGAATTTCCTCTGCTCTTCCCCTCTTTTTCCTTCTCCTTGTTTGGCACGCCTTTTGTGTGGGTTGCCCCCAACCTTCAGATTTGGGTGAAACACTCGACTTGGTGCCTGAGAGGTTACTGATGGGCCAAT
This sequence comes from Balaenoptera musculus, assembly GCF_009873245.2. NCBI lineage: Eukaryota > Metazoa > Chordata > Mammalia > Artiodactyla > Balaenopteridae > Balaenoptera > Balaenoptera musculus. The sequence goes on from NC_045790.1 coordinate 4,051,042, forward strand.
TGATTCTCCTGGACTAAGGAGCAAGTTAGTCCCCTGTGGATGAACCTTCACCAGTGAGAAACAGGATCTGGGCAAAATCATCACCCCCCCACTCCCTTTCCCCTTGACTACTTCATGGTCCGACTCGTCCTTCCTCACTCTAGAGAGGAAGAGGCCATGTTGGGAGCCATACTGTGGACGTCCCCAGGTACCAAGACCCTTAGGGAAGTCTCTGGCCATGACCTAGCGAGGACTGAGCTCCAGAAACCTGTGAGCACCCGAGTCCTGCCAGCGGCCAGATGAACCGGTGAGCCCGGAAGCTGGCCCTTCCCCAGCTGAACCTCGAGGTGACTGCCCTGAAGTGGAGACCTTAACTGATGCGCACCCTGGTTCCTGACCTACAGAAACTGCGGAGTGATAAATGTTTTGATTTTAGGCTGCTCAGGGTTGGGGTGATACTTGTTACACACAATAGTTACCAATAACAACTTGAGTTTAGTTCTATTATTCCCTTCTGCAGACTGCATTCTGCAGCCTTCTGATTTCTCACACAGCCTTTGTCAAAAGAAAGCTCCTACAACCACAGAGGCACCTGGACCAGCTCCTCCCGTGCCCCTAAAACTGTGCAGTGTTATGTGGGCCTAGCTTCTTTTGGGGGGCCCTACCCATTTGTGAGGAAATGACCTCTTTCCATGGACCCCAATCAGAGGTTCCTCACCTAACCATATGTCTCTGTGGAAAACACAAGCTGGGGCAATGAGAGCTCTGTGCTGCATCTCTGTGTATGAGTGTTTCCCTAATAAATTTTATGTTTACACTGTGCAGGCCTATTTGTGTGAGGGCTGAATTTTCATCACATCCAGTATGAAGGTTCATTTTATGTATCTAATCCATCTAGCATAGTTTTTGATTATTATTATTATTATTATTTGTAAAGATACTTCTATCTTATATTCATGTTTTATTGTGTGTGCTGATTTGTAGGATTGATATTCTGTACCACTGATGTATTTGTATATCCCTGTGAAATCCAAACTGTCTTAATTATTATATGTTTATAGTAAAGTTTAATATCTATTAGGACTATTTCCTCTTATTTTCTCTGTTTAATAGAAGTATCTTGATTATTACTGGACCTTTTCTAATCTGTAAAATTTTTGAAATCATATTTTTAGGTTTCATTGAAACCTGTCACTGAGTTTCATTAAATCTGTAGATAAAGTTTTAAAAATGTTTATATTTAATCTTTCTATCCAGAAATACAGGGTATCTCTCCAGGAATGACTTCAAAATATCTTTTTTTCTGCGTATATTTGTTTGTAGGTGCGCACCGGTCATTAGTTTATGGAAATACGTTTGAGCAGTTGGTATCTGGTGTGGAAGGTGCAGCTGATTCTCGTGTATGAATCTAGACCTAGCCGCCTTTGCTAATGCTGGGAGACACGTCTCCATAGGGTCTCACATGTCTGCACATCTTCTTGGTACAGGCGTTGATTGCTTTTGCTCTGAAGTATCTTCTTAAGGATGTCTGGATGGTGAGCAGACTTGCAAGATGGAGCCAGTGCCTTCTGCTTGGGCATCGGGGAGACTTTTGCGGTCCAGGATGATGAAACTAATGACTTCTTCCATTAGAAGCAGAGCTTGTGTAGGTGTGCTTCCAGCCCACTGAAGACGGAGGGTCCCTGTGTCTGGGCTTTCTCAGCTGTGACGCAGACCCACCGTGTGCGCCGCGTCCACCTGGGTGTCTCTGCATTGTCTCCTGGGACTTAAGAGCACAGCTCAGGCCAGGACTGCAATGTGTTCTCATCCTGCAGCTTGCAGCCCTGTTGGCTGTTGCCTGAATTAAATGTTGTATGAAACAAAGGGAACAGAGTTGGTCCCAAGCCCTATGGGCACGCTAAATAGAGGGATCAGTAGCCTAAGGTGCTGGTGGGGAAATTTGCCAACAACTAAGGTGGTAGAGAAACGAGAAGCGGGTATTGTTGGGAGACAGTTCTCCATGGTCTCTCATTAACAGGTAGGACGGTGGGGGGACCGCCCTCCCCATCTCTCCCTGCACTTAGCCGAGAACATTCCCTACTGGAGGAAAGTGACTGTGGTGTGACGTATACATAGAGTCCGTGTTCATATATTTGTTTATAGTCAGTTACAGTACTTTTCAATTTCCATTACAAGTTTCATTCATGTTAATTTGTAGTGCATGCTTTAAAAAAATTAACATACATGTTTAGTAGGTGCCTTTATGTTGACTTTTAACTTCAGTGCAGATAACGTATTCTGTATAATTTTAATTCTTAAGATTTGGTGAGATGAGCTTTATAGCCCTGGGTCTTTTCAGTTTTGATAATGGTTCCATATATGAGAAAAGAATGCATTTTTGGACTTCTTGCGGGTACTGTTTATATATGTCTCCTAGGTTAGGTAAAGTTTGTAATTTGTTACCAACTTTTCTATAGCGTTAGTGATTTGATTTTATTATCTGATCTATCAGTTATGGGAAATGAAGTATTGAAAGGTTTCACATCGTTGTGGATTTGTCTTTTCACAATTTAATCTATCAACGTTTGCTGTTTATATAATGAAGTTATATTAGTGAATTGAACAATATATCATCATGAAGTAACCCAGAAGCTCTATTTGTCTAATATTAATATAGCAATACCAGCTTCCTCTTTAGTAGTGTTCGTATGATTTATTTTTCTGCATTCTTTCATTGCAAATTTTTAAAATTTGTGTGTTTAGCTCTGCTTCTTGTAAGCAGCATATTGTTGTTTTTGCTTTTTTGTCTAGTCCAATATTCCTTTTTCATCTGGAGCATTTATTCCATTTATATTTTGTATGAGTTTTGATAGGCTTGGGTTTAAATATAGAGTCTTATTTTGTTTTTGACAGCTATCCTGCTTGTATTATCATTCTCTTCCTCTCCTTTCTTGCCTGAGTACTGTGGGTTTTTTTTTAAATGAGTTTTTTATTGGTTCATTTGATCTTTTGCCTTAATAATTCTATTGTAGCTTCAAAAGTATTTTACCAGAAGCTTAAAAAACTACATTGTGACTAATATCTGGACCATATTAAAAAAACAGTTCTTAGTCTATGGTAATTAATTTTTGTCTTTGCTTATTAAGTGTTTTCCAGTTGTTAATTAATATAGTGAGGTACAGAGAGGTGGCATATAAAATTACATGGAAATACAGCTCTATGAGGAAAGGGAAATAAAATGACTTACATTCAACAAAGTAGTCAGAATTAGTTTTCAGAAAGCTTAATTGTATCTCAAAGTAAGGAAATATTTCTCTCAAACAGAGTCATCCCGCGCGGGAAGTGAGTACCTTTTCACGAGGTGAGTTCTGCTCGATGAACTGCTTTACCTGTGGGGGACGCTCGAGATGCAGGGAATTTCTCCTTCCTTTTATCCTCCTCCATATCAAGTCCAAACCAGTCAGCGAATATTTGCACTTGGAAATTAAAGGAAATATTTAGCCTCATTGGACCTGCTGGAATAGTTCTTTAAGGCAGTTATTAACCACTTTGAAATAGGAAAGTTTTGTTTAAAAATCCCCCTGTGTTGATGAACTGGTGTTTGGCTGAGGACATATTTTACTCTCCCTAAGGCTTTCAGCACTGTCCCAGCCCCCAGCTTTACCTTCCCTACGGCTTTCTTAACTTCTGCCTCATTTATGTTGTAAAGTTATCCTTCATAAGGGGTGGTAAACTGGTTACTGACATGCTCTGATAACTCCCTTACACCCAAGAGTCTGTGATGGTATTAAGTCTGTGATGGTATTCTAAGTTAAGCTAGAACTTAAAAATACACATATTTTAAAATAAACGGAAGTTTAATTTTAGGTGCCATGGCACAACTCTTGGTCTTCAATTTATGAGCATCTGAGTGAAAAGAAATGGCTTCTATTCATCAAAGGTAGAACTAAGCTTTGGGGCATTAATGTTAATTATGTAATAGTAAATCCTTTCAAAATATGCTAAAATGTATTTCAGTTGGATATCAGCAAAATCATTTTCATTTTAAATGCCCCAGTCTAGATTAAAAGCAGATTAAATGTAATCTATCTTTATAAATTTCTATATTTTTAATTTAAGTTTATTAATTGACTCAGTTCCATAAAGTTGATCATTAATCGAGAACCTCAGGTAAATCAAATATTTGAAACTACTGGCAAACTCTCCCTCCTCCCAATTCTGTTTCATTTTAAAGGATAGAAAAAAAAGAAGAATTGAAGTCCTGTGGTTTCCAGCTAACTGTAGCCACCTAACGTTAATTGTGACTTTAAACAAAACTTTACAGATGTGAACAAAAATTTAGTACTCTCTATTGTTTACAATTCTATAAACATCTTTTAAGACTCAATAACAAAACCCTTCAGGTATTTCTTCCCAAAGATTTGATTATCTTTAAAGGTAACAGGATTCTAGGATAAAACTTTCCCCAAAAAATGTTTAGCTCTATTTGAGGTAGTACATGTCCATAGATATCAAAATGTTTGATTATTTTTTAAAGAGCATTTAATTAATTTATTTATTTAACATCTTTATTGGAGTATAATTGCTTTACAATGGTGTGTTAGTTTCTGTTTTATAACAAAGTGAATCAGCTATACATATACATATATCCCCATATCTCCTCCCTCTTGCATCTCCCTGCCACCCTCCCTATCCCGCCCCTCTAGGTGGTCACAAAGCACCGAGCTGATCTCCCTGTGCTATGCGGCTGCTTCCCACTAGCTATCTATTTTACATTTGGTAGTGTATATATGTCCATGCCACTCTCTCACTTCGTCCCAGCTTACCCTTCCCCCTCCCCGTGTCCTCAAGTCCATTCTCTACGTCTGCATCTTTATTCCTGTCCTGCCCCTAGGTTCTTCAGAACCACTTTTTTTTTTTAGATTCCATATATATGTGTTAGCATACAGTATTTGTTTTTCTCTTTCTGACTTACTTCACTCTGTATGACCGACTCTAGGTCCATCCACCTCACTACAAATAACTCAATTTCATTTCTTTTTATGTCTGAGTAGTATTCCATTGTGTATATGTGCCACATCTTCTTTATCCATTCATATGTCGATGGACACTTAGGTTGCTTGCATGTCCTGGCTATTGTAAATAGTGCTACAATGCACATTGTGGTACATGACTCTTTTTGAATTATGGTTTTCTCAAGGTATATGCCCGGTAGTGGGATTGCTGGATCATATGGTAGTTCTATTTTTAGTTTCTTAAGGAACCTCCATTCTGTTTAAAGAACATTTAAAAATTGCTTCTATTGTGTACTTCTGTTTAGATGCATTTGTTTACAATATATCATAATATATATTATAATATAAACTAGCTACTGCACTAAGGTTATCTAAAGTTATGATATTAATAAAAATGTAATTTTACCCATACTCGAAGAAAATTTGAGAATGGTGACCCTTCATATTAAATTTATATCAACTTTATAGGTGCTTTGTCACTGTGACATATTTATGAGGCTGTTAACTTTTAAGTGCCTGGAGGTTATAACGTATTTGATGTGACCCTTACATACTAAGTCAAAACCATTACAAGTTACACTGATTACATGCCACTCAGAAATCATACTAAAATTTAGCTTCCTATGCTTTAAATGAAAGTCTATGAAGAAGGATGGCCATTTAATGTCGTAGGGAAAAAAGGTCCTAAATAAAAGATGTAACTGAATAATATACTAACTGAAATGCCAAATTTAATATTATCACTGGCATGCAAATAATAGCACTTCATTAGATTTATTTTAAAACATTAAATTTGCATTCAGTAAAATTAGATTTTCCAAAAGAAAAGTATGTTTTTTGTATTTCTAGCGCATAAAAATTAATGGAAACCCAAATCACAACTCAACCTTTCATATTGTCTTGACCATCACCAAAAAGTGCTGCTAAAAGAAATATATTGATATAAAAGAGTAGTATGGAAGTGTTCTAGGGCTTTGATATTAGAGAGATAATGGAGGTATTTATCTGATTGACCTTTTGTGTATTAATTTATCTTGTCATTAATGATAGTTGCAAAAAGTCAATCTTTTTGCATCAGATAATAATAAAACAGCTATCTCTTCTTCAAAAATGTTCTTAATAATTTCTGATCTGAATATTTCATTAACTTTAAAACTCATTTCTAATATTTTTCCAAAAAAGGGATGTTTATCATCTCTTACTTAAGTAACCACTGTAAGGTTAACACTCTTGTTCTTTTTTCTTGTTTGCTGTCTGTCTCTTTTTCTCTCTCTCTCCTGGTCTGGTACATGTAGAAGAAAAGTAATGTGATATTTTATGTAGTAAATAGGTCCTCAATTGCAAATGCAAATAAAATTATAATTTTATTAAATCCCCACATTGCTTTTGAATCATATCTGTGCAAGCTTATAAGACATTCCAGAGCATGGAAAGACAGTCAAAGGTTCGTGAAAATCAGTTTTCAATGTATAGATTAAAGGTTCTCAAACTTTAGGATACATCAGAGTCACCAGTAACAGTTGCTTAAACACAGGTTGCTGCGGAGTTACTGAAGGATGTCAGAGGTAGGATCTAAGAATTTGCTTTTCCAAAAGTTCCCTGTTGATGCTGATGTGGCTAGGCTGGGGAAAGTACTTTGAGAATTCGTGTAAAACAAATACAGTATTGTGCTTTAGCTCAGACTCCTTCATGAACTAGCAAACACAATTAATTACAAATGAAGATATTTTTGACCCACTGCAGTGATGTGTCGGTCAAGGTTTCTGGACCTATTTTCCATTGCTTTTCTTTTTATTTGAGATTAAACATAAACAGATATGGCAGTGATGAATTCATTGTCTTTCAGCTCTAAATCCACCCTTCCTTGCTTTGTTTCTCATACCACAGCCGCACCCTGTAAATCTTCAGTGCCTAGCCAGGGAGGGTCCTGCACGTGTCTCGCCCCGCCCCCGTCTCCTGGCAACTGCTTCCAGTCTCCGGGAGGGAGCTGTCTCCTCACTCCTGGGGCTCTGCTCCCCAGAATCTTCCATGGACTAACTCCCGCTTGCCCGAGCCCGCTGGCGAGTTCCCGGAGGGGTGTGCTCCCGTGCGCTCCTAGAATTGCCTCTTCTGTCCATGTTGCTCAGCCTAGACTATTATTTGCTTTATTGTACTTGCTTCTTCTGGTCCTATTAGAATTATCTTTTACCACTTCTAGTAGTTACCTCTTTAATTACTTAACAATTCATATGTTATTAAATTTCCCTCTTCAGTGAACTAAAGTGATTAAGCTCCTGGCCGGAACTTGACGTATCCCGATGTATTAATGAAAGCTTTATTTACCTCCCTGTAGATAAATTCCCTTTTCTTGTTTTACTAGTGAGCCTCCCTCGTAAGAGTCTTGTGAGGGTGGAAGATGTGCAAATGGACAGACTAAGCCCAGTTTAGGAAGCTCGGTTTTAAAATAATAGTTTGGAAAGTAAATTGAAGACCACACCTTCAAAAAAGGTTGAGGTTTCCGTGAAGTTTTGATATTTGGAGGACTTGTGGGAGATACCTGAAAAGTTTACCTGCCTGATGTGGCAGGAAAGACATTGTCTCTCCTTTCAAATCAGACTTGCTGTGTTTTGCTTGGTGCTGAGACCCTGTTGACCTTTCTTCTCCATCATCTGGCTGTTGGGCTCTGCGGGAGGGTGCGCTGGAGTGGGGCTCCAAGGCTGTGGAAGGAAAGAACTTACTCTTCCCTGTTTTGTCTCCTGGGCGCTGCCTGTATGCTCTCTGCATCCCTCTTTCCTGTTAGCGTCACACTCTTCTTTATCTTGCAGCACCAGGCCATCCCCATGCACTTCCCCACCATCACATCCTAAACCATGGAACCTTCTCCAAGACACCGCCTTGCTCCAGATCAGAGAGGCACCTCGTCAGGTCTGGGATCAGCTCCGAGGGCCCCTTTGCCAAACACCTACATTTGGATGTGTGTCCTCTTCCCTTTGTTCCAGGAACCCTAGGGGTTGTATCTCCCTTCCTGGAATTTCTTTTTTAAGTGATAACTTAGTGTTTGTTTTGTTTCGTTTTTTTGTTCAAGTTGTCTGGTTAACAATTTTATACCTGGTTAGCAGTTTCTTTTATATATATATATATATATATATATATATATATATATATATATATTTTTTTTTTTTTTTTTTTTTTTTTTTTTCCGTTCAAACAACCAGTGTGGCTTTGTTTTTGGGACAGGATCTTGACAGTAACAGAAATTGGTGCCAGGTGCCATCCCAGGAAACAGACTCTGAAATACAGCGTCTTGAGATTCTGTGGGTTTGCCCTTGTGCTTTGAACTCAGTGCTAATCCCCTGGCAAATTTGAAACAGGATGCGAGCGGTCCATGACACATGGTGTATTCTGATTAATCTGATTTTCACCCCTTGCCGACACTGGGATGAAGTCTTCACTGAGACAACCCCCCGGGGGGAACCAGGCAGCTAGTGTTCAGTTCAGTGACTACAAAGACGGTCGTGCGGAATGTGTTCTTTTCAGGCCACTGAAGCTCTTCCTGAAGGAACGTGTCAAGCATGAGCTCTTCAAACTCTCACCTCAAATCGCAGTCAGAGACTTGGGGTATATCTGTGGTATTCATCAAAGCCTTCTTTATTTCTTGTAGCCACTGGGACTAATCCCACTGAACACTTTTTTTAATGTAATTTTACACTTTGCAGACTTAAAACATAGTTTTAATCCAGTGTCTCATCAAGTCCCATATGAAGTTTAGTGCATTTTTTTAGTAAGAAATTTGACCCTAAATCTTTGAATTAGGACATTTGGTTGGAAGCAGCTTTCCTTTTCTCGTTTGTCATATTCATACCTCCTTTGCGCAAAGCATAGTCAATCACACCTGGGGTATTTCCTTTCAAGGAAATCTCCATTCTCCTCAACATATACCCTGAATACTCTGTTTCCCTTAGACTTATAACTAGGGTTATATCCTAGTATTTTCTTGCAGAGTAAGTAGAAGCCTGATACAAGAAAAAATGGTTAATATATCAAAATAATTCAAACATTTTGCTAATTTATATAAACAGAACCCTGAAGAGTATGTGTGGGAACGAACAGTGGGTAGAATTGAATAGAACACCAGATTCAGCTGAATTGATGGATTATGATGTGTTACCAGGCATTCTGGATTTAATATGTTTGCTCATTCAGCTGCAAATGGCCCTACCAGATGACTTGTTTGGTTGACTGAAATTTGCACTCAACAGTGGCCTATGGTTAAAAAATTGTTATGGCAGAACTTTTCCTGGTGTAATGTAGAGGATGGAATCCAAAGGCGTAAGGGGATAGGAATGTCAGAGTGGGTTTATTATGTGTGACCCACACAAATACTTCACACACTATATCTCACAGGAGGGCCTGGAGAACATTCCCTTCATAAGGCTTTGGGAATCATTAGTGGGGTGGTACCAACCTCCCTGACATGCTCTGAGGTACCACCCCTGGCTCTGCTCTGACCAGGGGTACGACAGTGGGAGATGCTGTCAATCGTAAAGGCTCTCTGACTTCAAGAGAGACAAGAGGATCCCAGGATAGCAAAGGCCAACATCATCTCTTAACTTCCTACGGCGAAGTGATGGTTGCTGCCAGGGGCAGCAGAGAGAAACTGGTGATTAGGGTGCTTTGATGCACTGAGATCACACTTATGGCTAATTGATGTCTATGTTGGTAGGAACAAAGTAGGTTATTTGTCAACTAAAATGTCACCAGATACATAAAACAACTCCAAGACAAGTGAACAGAAACCCAATTTGAGTTGCCCAAGTGGGTATTCTCAGTTGCTTACCATGCTTCCAGAAGACCTTACATCAGTTCACCGACCAGCCTTCACTGAAGGAGAAACTGAGTTCCTTTTCATCCCATAAGCAAAAATTGCAATGATCTGAGGTCATTTCCTAGAGTGGTTGTGATCTGAGGTAAAGGAGAGGCCCTGATTTATTTGGTGTTACTGAACACTGCCTTTGAAGTGGCACGGATTCTTGAAGACCCAAAGTAAAACTGTGGTCCAGGAATTAACGTGGGGGTGTACAGTGTTTAAATGGTAAAGCTTGGCCGCAGTTTGCATCACCATGCATCAGTTGGAATGGGCTTCTCCTCTAGTTCCGTCCTCAGGGCTGAACGTATAATTGGAATAGACATACCTGGGAGCAGGTAGAATGGCTGCGTTGGTTCTCTGACCCAAGGATAAGAAGGACATTTAGTATGAAGGTATACACTGAAGGTCTAGAATGTCTCTGCCTTACCAAGTTAGCACTGTAAAAGCAGGACTCCATCCCTGGGAGAAATGTACACATTTGTGCCACCTTCAAAGGCTTGAAAGCTACAGTGGTGGTAATACTTTACCACCTCACTACTTAGCTTCTCTGTTTGCCTGTGCGGAAATCATACAGGATTTTCAGAACTATAGGTTATTTTGAACTTAATCAGAGAGCCTCCATCTTCAGCTGCTCCTCCAGATGTAGGTTGCTGGCACCTGATATTTAGGTATTTACCTGGAAAGTGCTTTTTCTTCATAAACTTTCGCAGGAAAACCATAAGCCACAGCGTTTACTTTTACCTTCGGTCTTTCCTTGGAGGTACATCATTTCTCCTACTCCCTGCCATGCCGTAATCTGGAGAAACCTTGTTTATCTTCAGATTCCCCATAACATTACACTGGATCATTTTATCGTTGTCATGTGCTGATTAGAAAGTGGCAAATGCTTTAGGTGTCAAGGTACGACATCCCTGCCATAGACCGGGAGGTAACCCCAGTGATTTTCAGGGGCCTCAAGTCCCAGGAATGTTTCTGGCAGTCCAGTGGTTTGTCTGTTATGGAGCTGTCCACTCTTGAGGGAACGCTGGGTCACTGCACCTTGCACCACCTACCAGGACCAAAGAGTAAGGGCTTGGTGAGCCACTTTTGATTTCAGAGGCAACACATAACATATTAAATGTGTATTTAGACCCATTTACCAAATAACTTGTAAGGCTGTCAGTTTAGTGAAATACTTGTGGACGTATGCAATATGTTATTCCCTTAGTTATATTATTCTGCCTACTAATGCTTTCCTCATTTCACAGCAGAAAAAGTGCAGCAACAGATTCCACATTTAAGGGATTTGCTTACCATTATGCTATCACTGAAAAACAGCTAAACCAATAGACCAGTGGAATGGCCTACTAATGACACTACTAGGATACTGGTTGCAGAAAAGACCCTGAGGACATGGGGTTCAGTCTTGCAGGGTTCAGTATATGCTTGAAATAGCAATTAGTATCTCTTCTATACCAGGATACACAAGTATTAGAAAAAGGCATTAAAATGGAATGACTTCTCTTGCTATTAAGTTAATAATCCAACTGCAGAAGTTTGGCTCCCAAAACTTTGCGTTCTGCTGGTTTGGAGTTCTTAGGTCCCTGGGGAAGAGCACTTCTGCCGAGGAAAATCAGTTTCGTTGAATTGTAAGTTGGGACTGCCTCCTGTTGCCGAAATTCAGCCTCTGTTCACTCGGAGACAGAGTTTTGGGTGAAGTAGAAAGAAATAGCTTGATTGCTTTGCTAGGCACAGGGGGCCACAGCGGGCTCATGCCCTCTAGACTGTGTGTCCCGCCCTGGAGCGGGTAGTGAGGGGTCTTACAGTGTTCAAGGAGCAGGGCGTGGTCAGCTCGTGGACATCCTTCTGGTTGGCTGGTGGGGAGGTAAGCGGGAGTCGGCATCATCCACCTTCTGGTTCCAGCTGGTCTGGGGTCTCCGTGCTCGTGAGCAGCATGCAGTTAACTTCTCGTACCTGGAGGGCGTTTCAGTGTCTGCAAAACAGCTCAAAGGACCTGGCTCAGAATATTATCTATAGTCCTGGAGGAAGAACTAAAGGTCCTCGGTTTTGTTTAATGGCTAAAACATTATTATTATTATATTTTGTCTTGCTTGACTGTTTTTCTTACTTTCTGCATTTTCTCACTTCTCTGATTAAATGTATTCTTTGACTAAGGTTTTTCTACCGACAAAAGGCAGATGGAGGACACGGGTGGGGGTCCATTCTGGGAAGACCCCATAGGGTCCTGCTTGGCTACACTCCTCGCCATTGGGAAGACCACAGACATCACATGACAAAACAAATTAGGAAGGAGAGATATTACCCTACTAGGTGAAATAAATGATCCTCATTACCAAGGGGAAATTGAGTTATTCCTAGATAGTGAGGTCAAGAGTTACCGGAGGCGCTTCTTTGTACTTCCATGCCCAACAGTAAAATTAATAGATCTTTGTAGCGACGACAGCAAGAATGCAGGTCCGTAGAGAACTCTGTCTCTCCAAAAGCTAGATTTGGGTCACCCCGCTAGTAAGGACCCCTCCAGTTGAGGTTCTGGTTGAGAACAAAGTAAAATGGAAGTTATAAGTATTAGCTGTGGCCTTCATGCCAGTTACAGAACTGAGGAATTTAGTACCTACAAGAACAGTTAAAGGAAATGTGACTGAATTTCAGGAACTACAGAATGAATAGCAGAGGCAAAGGCCTTGAGTTAGAAGAGTGTCCAGTGTGTCAAAGAAGACTAAGGAGACTGGGGGACATGTGAACTGAGGGGAGGAATTGGAGAAAGGAGAACCAAGAGATAAAGGGTAGGGGGGCTGAAGATTAGGGCTTCACACACAGGGAACTTTGCTCAATATTTCGTAACAACCTAAATGGGAAAAGAATTTGAAGAAGAATGGATACATGTACATGTATAACTGAATCACTTTGCTGTACACCTGAAACCATCACAACATTGTTAATCAACTATACTCCAATATAAAATAAAAAGTTGACAAAAAAGGAAGTAAAAGATTAGGGCTTTACAGATAATGGACATGCACAAACTCCATGGCTTGGGGTATAACTTGGTAAACGTTGGAGGGACATTTTGCAGCACCTCAAAAATACTAAATAAAGGTTCTCTCTTACTCAATCATGACTTCCTTTTTATCCTGGAGACATAGTTATGCTCAAATATATGTGTAGCAGAGTATTTATTGCATAATTGATTACTATAAAAATACAAACAACTCAGATATCTGGCTGAAAAATACTGTATATCCATTAATGGAATTCAACATACCTGTCATAAAGAACGATGACTTCTGAGTTTTCTAATGATTTGGAAAATACTCTAAGATACATAATTAAGTAAGAAAAACAAGGTACAAAAAACATGCTATCAGTTATTTGAAAATTTGTGTGTGTGTTTATGCATTATACACAAGTATGCATATACAACATTCTGGAAGAAAAAATAAGAGCTATTAATAGTCTTTATCCCTGAGGTGATAAAGAAAATCCCTTTCCCTATCTTTCTTGACTGTTAGAGATGTTTACAACTTAGAAGTATTCATAATAATGAAAAGAAAATAGCAAATGTCTACAATGAAACAGAAAATTAACTAATTAGATTAATCAATATAAAAATTAAAATTCTGTAAATGTTACCTTTTCTATCCACATTCCCAGACATCTATTAGGATATTTTGATTCTCTGGAATTTATCAAAATATAGATATTTATATTTGAGTAGATTCCGGCACCTTTTGGTTAGATATACAGTAGGCTCTTTTCTTCTTCTGGTTTAGAACACTACTGGTCAACAAGGAAATCTAGAAGGCTCTTTATATTTTCAGATACCTGTGATTGAAGTAGATCTTAAGAAACTGGTTGGAGGAATTCTGAATTGCAGAGAAATTTGTAGCATATATTTATAAAAATTGTTTCTGTCAATTATAGGGAAGGTTGAAGAAAAATGCTAAGTTGGCTGAATTGAAAATTCTTTGCTAATAAATTTACAACCATGAGCCAAACAGATTTAGAATACAGAAAATATTCAAACCAAAAGAACTTCACTTTAATTTCTGCGCAATAATTTTCATAGACTGTACTGAGCTTGTCCAATTTTCTATTCAGAGTCCAATTTTATTTATTTATTTATTTTTTAACATCTTTATTGGAGTATAATTGCTTTACAATGGTGTGTTAGTTTCTGCTTAATAATAAATTGAATCAGCTATACATATACATATATCCACATATCTCCTCCCAAGCTATCAGAAATAACTAGGCTGTATTTAAATATATGCTTCTGAAATTTGCACAGATGTTAAGACTTGGTTCAAAACCTTTAAACTGGCAGGTTATAAAGTACAAAGTCGAAGTGTTCAGAAAAAAAAAATGTGGGCAACTTTGAAAGCACAAGGAAATCAATTTTATTATGTCAAGTATGTATACATGTTGTAGAGAATTTCTAATTAAATCCTTTAAAGTTTTTTGCTCTGTTTCACTTTTCTACACCTTTGAAGGATATCTTTGAACATTATTAAAAGTGAAATATAAATGCTATTTCTTTAGAATAAATGTAGCTATTTTGACTAAGCACTAAATTGTGTAAATGATTTATGGGCATCCAATCTACTACTTAATTCATATACTGTCATTCCTCTCCTATAAGCATATTGTCCTTGATTGTTATTTCAAGGTCATGCACACAATATTTCTTTATAAAATCAGAAAGTTATTAGGGAACTGGTAAGTTATGCTACACTGCATTGTACCTGATGAGAATGTGACAGTACTCAAATATATTCATTTATATGCAATTAGTTGTGTACCGTAGTTTTCCACAAGTATTATTTCTGGAAACTGTTCTGTATAATTGGAAACAAATTCGAACAAAAAATAGCCTTAAAATAATTGCCAGCTCAATATGATAACATTAACTCATCCTCTGTTTATAACTTTTCCATATGAAAAATTTATCATTGGGAAAACCAATCATAGTATCCTGTATCATAAGTATCATTGTGTATATATACACAATGGTTTAACTTTATATGAAATACAGAGCTTTTATTTGGAGGCTTCTATTTTTCTAAGATATTTGAGTACTTAAGTAAATGTATTTTATTTGAAATCGAAGCAATTGCAAATATTATTTTTATTAAAGTAAAACAAAATTGAAAAATTTGTTTTATCTGCTAATAGAATTTAATGAACTTAAAATAATAGAATTTAAGCTACATTTAAATTTTTTTATATTATTGATACCATGGTAATTATATTTCATATGTAGCAACATACTACTTTGATATCTTTTAAAATTTTTTTACTGAAATATAGTCGTACAAAATATGTTACATGTGTGCAATATAATGATTCACAAGTTTTAAAGCTTATACTCCATTTATAGTTATTATAAAATATTGGCCATATTCCCTGTGTTGACAGTATATCCTTGTAGCTTATTTTATACATAATATCTTGTACCTCTTAACCCCACCCCTATATTGCCCCTCCCCCTTTTCCTCTCCCCACTGGTAACCACTAGTTTGTTCTCTATATCTGTGAGCCTTTTTTTTTTTATATTCACTAGTTTGTTGTATTTTTTAGATTCCACATATAAGTGATGTCATACAGTATTTGTCTTTCTCTGTCTGACTTATTTCACTTAGCATAATGCCCTCCAAGTCCATCCATGTTGCTTCAAATGGCAAAATTTCATTCATTTTTTATGGCTGAGTAGTATTCCATTGTGTATATATGTACCACATCTTCTTTATCCATTCATCTGTTGATGGACACTTAGGTTGTTTCCACGTCTTGGCTATTGTAAATAGTGCTGCTATGATCATTGGGGCACATGTATCTTTTCAAATTAGTGTTTTTGTTTTTTACAGATATATACACAGGTGTGGATTTGCTGGGTTATATTGTAGTTATATTTTAGAGCAACCTCCATACCGTTTTCCACAGTGGCTGCACCAATTTACGTTCCCACCGACGGTGTAGGAGGGTTCCCTTTTCTCCACATCCTTGACAGCATTGGTTGTTTATGTTCTTATTGCAGATAGCCATTTTGACAGGTGTGAGGTGACATCTCATTGTGGTTTTGATTTGCATTTCTCTAATAATTAGCAATGCAGAGCATCTTTTCATGTGCCTGTTGGCCACCTGTATGTCTTCTTTGGAGAGATGTCTAGTTAGGTCTTCTGTCCAGTTTTTGATTGGGTTGTTTTTTGATGTTGAGTTTCATGAGCTGTTTATATATTTTGGATATTAACCCCTTTTCAGTCATATCATTTGCAAATATTTTCTCCCATTCAGTAGGTTGTCTTTTCATTCTGTTAATGGTTTCCTTTTTTGTGCAAAAGTTTTTAAGTTTAATTAGATCCCATTTGTTTATTTTTGCTCTATTTCCCTTGCCTTAGAAGACAGATACAAAAAAAAATGTTGCTGCAGTTTATCAGTGTGTTTTGCCTATGTTTTCTTTTAGGGGTTTTATGGTTTCCGAACTTACATTTACGTCTTTAATCCTGATGTCTTCTGATATAAGCATGCTATTTTAGCCATTTTATGTGTGAAAGGTGGAGTCCTGGGTGATTATAATAGATCCAACAGTTATTTAAATCACAATTATGTTAAAATATTGTACAGTAATTTAAATACGGCAGTAAGTAGTTGCTAACATTTTTGTGTGGTGCTCTAACTCAGTTTCACTAAGAAAAATGACTTAAACTTTGTATCTAACATGTGTCGTCAAGTGAACGGTGCAAAAGCTCTTTTTACTTAACTCATCAAGAAATCAAAAAAGTGAAGAACACCAGGAAAATTCCTTTGGCAGTCACTGACAAATGACTTTCAAAGAAAAGACAACTTAATGTTCACAAGAATCTTGGGTGACCACTGAAGCAAAACACATTTTTATATTTAGAAAACATCTTTATAATTTACCCTGCAAAGTGTCCCATTTACTTGAATTTCCTTGGGCAATCAGGGTACGTGTGGTCTGCAGAGAGTTTAAAATCAGTAAGACAGCTGACCAAGATTCGGTCTACTTTCAGTTATCAAAAGGTGATGCAGTTCTGACAGAGATAAGGTACTCCCCTATGTAAACTTTTCTGTTATTCTAAGTTTTAAACTTTTGCTGACATTGCTGTTGAGTTTTAGTTATATGCACATGTAATTACACCCGTGTAAGCTTCAAATCAGCACTTTTCAAACACGTTTCTTTTAATAAACGCTGTATTTTACCCAGAGGTTAATTCAAAGCCCCAGTTGTACCAGTTACACACTCAACCATCAAACGTGGCCCCGGCTGCTAGCATTCCTTTTGAGAGGACTGGAGTTCCTGGATCCCCATCCTGTGATTGCGCATGGCCCTGTGTTTAAAGAGTAGATACGAAAAAAAAAATGACAGAAGACTGATTGTAAAGGGGAAGAAAGAGTCTTGATTTATCATTTGATTTCTATCATTTTTTTCTAACCACCCAACAACGTTCTGTGTAACATTTAAAGCCGTGAAATAAGAGTATGATCAGCAAGGTGTAATATTTATTTGGGAAGTGAACATTTTTGTTCATACCTAAACTATTGCATTGAAAGCTAATAATGTTTTGAAGTTGAAATGTATTCTTTTAAACTTGTTAATTGTTTATAGTGAAACTAAGGAATACATCTAGAAAAAAATATTACTTACTTGAAAATACTTGTGTTGTGTAGAAGCAGGAAGTGTTAAAAAATAATCCACTCTTGGAATCAGATATGCTGGGATCACAACTGGTGAAGGGTGAAAAGAAGACAAGTTGATGAACAGTAGTGCCACCAAAAGAACTTAGGGAGACGTGGAGAAGAATCATAGTAGGTCTTGTATCCCACAAAAGAAAACAACAATAACAGCAAAAGTCAGACACACACACACACACACACACACACAGTGTGATACTTCACAGTAAGTACTCTGATATCTGTAAATGAATTATTTTCTTCAGAGTCACATGCTTTGTGCCTTCTCAGGCAGTCAGTGTCTAATTTAGTGTCAGATGATTTTTTAAATATATTAGGCATCTTATAAATATTTGCTTTAAATCTTACATATCTTGCACTTTTTTCTTTGAGTATATTTTCAACGCAGAACCCACATTATAGGAGGATGTTAGATAATCTGTATGGCCAATTTGTTTGATGGCTGAATAGGGACATTGAAATACACTTGTTCTTTGTCTATATTCTAAAGTCTGTTAGGTCATACCTTAATTTTTTTGATGAATGTAATTTAGTACTCATGAAGTAATTTGTGTTAAATAAAATAAGTATTGGTAAAACTACAAATGAAATAAATTTTATATATGTCTCCAGTTTGGACTGTTAAAATGATGTGAAAAGACCTGAATGAAATAAAGGAAAAAGTAGGTAGGCCAAATCTTTAAGTATTTAGAGCTACTTCTATGATTGATTTTCTCATTTAGTTTCTCACAACATCACATCACAACATAATATTAGTGTCACAGAGAGTGAAATTCCTGGTTGATCAAACAGCTTAATATATTTTGCCATTTCTTAACAATATTACCGATATATGAATAAATGTTTATAAGAAGACTTACAAGAAAATTTATCTCAGTCTTTGTACTATTAGATAAGGAACCCAGAATGTTCTTATCAATATTTCAGTGTCATCCAGGGGAGACATTAAAAACTTTTACTTAATCATTCTTACTTCAAATTTCTATCAATATCCTCGGAATGTACTCAGGGAATTTGCTAATGACATTGAATTAAGACTGAGTCACAGCCAGTATTTATTTCAGTTTCAAGGGACCTTAATGTTATATTTAGAAGCAGAACAATTAAAATGAATGAAACCCTGAGCAGGACATCATACCTGAAAAGAAAATTATAAGCTACATAAATATAGTAACCTGCATTAAAATCAGGAGTTATTTGTAAAAAAAAAAGGAGAAAGAGGTTTTATGACCGAAGTTGCTATCAGCCTATTACTTTGAGTTGCCCATTTAAAAATCAGGAAACTGACAATATTACGATATTGACTTCCAGCCTGTATGACTCACAAGTTAATTTTTAAAAGAATGCCTTTGGTATATTACTTCATTCAGTGTTTGTAACAATCCTGTGAGGTTTATAAAGCTGATAATATACATGTATTTGCTGTTAAGGAAACTCTGGACACCTGACTATCCCTAAACTGTTACCCACTTAATTCCGTGGAACCAAGGATGGAACCCGATTCTTTGACCCTTAGGAATGAGGGTTAATGCATCTAAGGAGCATATACCTCAATCTTACCTGGACTTCATAAATAAAAAGGTTCAAATAATTAGTGTAAAAAAGAAAAGAAGACCATCACAAAAGTAATTGAAATATTGGAAATTCATATCGACATAAATGTATGAAAAAGCCATATTATGGAGAAAAAAGAGTATGGAGCCATCTATTATTTACAGTAGTAAGTGTAAATCCTTCAAACTGTTAGGAAAAATATACTTCTTTGTTAATATTCTAAATTTATTTTTCCTTTTCTTAGTCCTAAAATAGATGATTGCTTACTTTTCTATTTCCTTATTATTATCTTTAATTTACCGTATTGTAAAAATGAGACTGAATTCTAAGAATGAAACTTAGCAGCAACACTAAAATAAAAACTCATGGTTATGCTTTGTGAACACTAAATTTAAGACTGACTCATAGGCTACCTTACTTAGGGATGAAACTCAGAGCTAGGATGTCAGGCTGAGTCAGAAACCTTGGGTATACCTGTTCATGCGTTTCTTCACGTGAAATCATGGTTAGCCTCTGACGTCTAGAAGACAGATCTGAGACAACGGAGTTTTGGATCCTTGCCTGGTTAAATCAGGCTCAAACTTGATTGCTCCTTTTCTGAACTCTCTCTTTATTATCCTTGATTCTGTCACAGTAATTTACAAGGAAAGGCTGTAGCCTTCTCTCTCAATATTGAGGAAAAACTCTTGTAACTACCAGAATTAGAGGCCAGGAAATATATTATCACACGTTTGTCTCTCTCGAGCTCAGCACAGTAAAAAGTGACCAGTATTCAGGGTGGCAATTTTGATGGTACCTTGTGGAATGCCAGCGTTGTTTTGGCACTTGAAACTTTAGTTGCATGAAAAGAGGATTGATTCACTTCCTTAAGTGGTTCTCCAACTGGTCTGAAAGTTTGAGACTGGCTTCTAAGAAAAGGAACAGCTTTCAGAATGGATAAACGTGGCTTAAAAGTTTCGAAGCGGGGCTTCCCTGATGGCGCAGTGGTTGAGAATCTGCCTGCCAATGCAGGGAACACGGGTTCGAGCCCTGGTCTGGGAAGATCCCACGTGCCGCGGAGCAACTAGGCCCGTGAGCCACAACTACTGAGCCTGCGCTTCTGGAGCCTGTGCTCCGCAACAAGAGAGGCTGTGAGAGTGAGAGGCCCACGCACCGCGATGAAGAGTGGCCCCCCGCTCGCCGCAACTAGAGAAAGCCCTCGCACAGAAACGAAGACCCAACACAGCCAAATAAATAAATAAATAAAGTCAGGAGCTCTTTAAAAAAAAAAAAAAGCCTCTAGGGTAACCACCTTAGAAGCAGAAAGGAGCCTTAAAAAAAAAAAAAAAAGTTTCGAAGCAATCTTTCCAAAATGGAAAGGTTAGAGTTTAAGTGAAATACAAGACTTCATACCATTTAAACCCATTTTTCCTCCAAGATCAGGACATGTATCAATATTGTGATTATAATTGGAGGATGGTATCTACATTTTATTTATTTCTTACTATGAAATAAATTGAAAAGTAACACAAAAATTTGTTATACTTTAACTTTTATATGCTAAAATTACCTTTCTGTTGCTTTCTGTAATACAAAAATATTGTTAATAAAACCATGCAGATTGTTATTACTTGCCTAATATTGTCAAAGAAAAAATATAGAATATTGTTTAAGAAAAATATAGAATTAACTAATCATAAAGATATCAATGCTTTTTTTTTTTTTTTTATGGCTGTGTTGGGTCTTCGTTTCTGTGCGAGGGCTTTCTCTAGTTGCGGCGAGCGGGGGGCCACTCTTCATCGCGGTGCGTGGGCCTCTCACTCTCACAGCCTCTCTTGTTGCGGAGCACAGGCTCCAGAAGCGCAGGCTCAGTAGTTGTGGCTCACGGGCCTAGTTGCTCCGCGGCACGTGGGATCTTCCCAGACCAGGGCTCGAACCCGTGTTCCCTGCATTGGCAGGCAGATTCTCAACCACTGCGCCACCAGGGAAGCCCCTCAATGCTGTTATTTTAATAGTTACTTTAGTTTTGAAAATCTGGTGAATATTATGTTTAATTCTATATGAATAAATTAGGATTTGCATCAAAAATTGGTTCTAATTTTTAACATTTGGTATGAGAGGTAAAAATTTCCAGAACCTAAGTGAAATGCTAAATCAAACTGCAGCCCAATCTTTCACAAAATCTGCCCTGTTGAAGAAAAATACTTACCATAAAATACCTTTAAATCTGATCAATAAATTACTTTAAATGATACTGTAAACTACAATACTGCTTTGGCTATTAACTAAAAAATAATACAACAGATGAGTTATTTAGATATTTTTTCCATTTGCAAGATGGGGATTTTTTATCTTTATTTTTATCATGGAGGGTAAATTGAGTTAACATTAAAGAAACTTAAAAAAAAAAATACCCAAATGGTTTTTCATCAGAATATGTTGAATCAGTAAAATAAGCAGTAAAGAAGAGTAGTAGAAAAAGAAAAAGGCAATTTTTCATTGCTTGTATGCCTATTCCTTGGGAATTACAAGTTAACCTTAAAATAACATCAGGAAATTCAATCTCTGCTTTGCTCCCTGTTCATTTCTCTATAATTACTGAATATAGTTATTTGTGCTGAGTGGCAAAGGCAAGCAATGCAAAGGTTACTGAATCATAGACTATTGGAATATTGATCACCCCTTCCCCGGAAATTACATCTGAGGAAATTAAAATCAAGACAGTACAGAGACTTTAATAAAGTCACTGAGAGAATTAGGAGCCGGGCTGGGTTTAGCAGCTTTCTGACAGGTATTAGAGAGAGGTTTACATTCACTGGCAGGAACTCTAATTCACTCATTCTAAACCATGTTGGCGATGTGATATTCTGGAAATTACTTATATTGATGATAATAGCACTGGCTCACCTAAGTAGGAAGTTGGTATTAATATTTGGAGGATCAAAAGTAGCCCCGTTTTCTGCAACCATTCAACAGCCATTGTCAAGGTTGTTCAGATTGATCACCAGATAATACCTTTATTTTAGCAGTATTTAAACATTTACAGTCAATCAAATGTTTGTTGATTGTCACCTTTTTGTCTGCCATAATGAAGGATACAGTATGGAATAAATTATGCCAGAATTAAGTCTGCTCTTAAGTAACATGAAATTATTAATGAGTCAAAGTTAATTTTTATACAACTATACCATAAGTTCCATAAAGTGTCAGAGGATATAATCTACAGATGAAAATAGCTTGTACAACCTCTGATTTGTATTATTATTTTTTAAATTTTCATTGACATATATTTGATTTACAATGTTGTATTAGTTTCAGGTGTACAGCAAAGTGAATCAGTTATACATATACATATATCCACTCTTTTTTAGATTCTTTTCCCATACAGGCCTTTACAGAGTATTGAGTAGAGTTCCCTGTGCTGTACAGAGGTCCTTATTAGTTATCTATTTTATAGATAGTAGTGTGTATATGTCATTCCCAATCTCCCAGTTTATCCCTCCCTTTATCCACCCCTGGCAACCACAAGCTTGCTTTCTACATCTGCAACTCTGTTTCGTAGATAACTTCGTCTGTACCCTTTTTTTAGATTCCACATGTAAGCGATATCATATGATATTTGTCTTTCTCTGTCTGACTTAAACTTCACTCAGTTTGACAATATCTAGGTCCATCCATGTTGCTGCAAATGGCATTATTTCGTTCCTTTTTATGGCTGAGTAATAATATTCCATTGTATATATACCACATCTTCTTTATCCATTCCTCTGTTGATGGACATTTAGGTTGGTTCCATGTCCTGGCTATTGTAAATATTGTATTGATCTCCTTGAGAACAGTTTCAGCACTGTCTGAAGTGGTGTCTCTAGAATTCTATACAAAGTGGGCTCAGGAGCTTTATCTCTAATTTGGTATAAAATGGTCAGGTTCGGCCACTTGTTTTTTACAGTTACATTTGAAGAGCATGGTGATTGTTTTATTTAGATCTTGTGTCGTCAGTCGTAGAACAATTGAGGTTTTCTAAACTTGCTTATTTATAAACTTAAGAGAATTTAAAGGTCAAGGTCATTATTACCAATATTCATAGTGGACATAATATCATCCAAAGGGTTTGGAAAGCTGATGATTCGAGTAGACAACACACTCAAGTAACAACCACAAAATCTCCTGACGCTGTCACTCTTTTCACCCATGTCCTATTTTGTGTATAACAATAATAAGGGTATGTAGACCCATACATACATAATGTATTGAGTTAGCATTTATCATATGCTGGCAGGTGAAGTATTGTTGCTGTCACCTGAGGCATTTGCCTGAGAACCGTGTGTTCTTTTTGGATGAAGGTGTCAGCAGATCCTAGAAGTGGTTTTTGCTGAATCAGAGGGTTTCTAATGCTAATTGTGGTGGTAACCGTCTAGAGCTCCCCTTCCAGCAGCTACTTTTATAACTAGATATTTTTAAATTTTCACAAGGCACTTAAAGCCAGACACTCCCAAAGTCTGTGTGCCTCGTTACTCACCCCTTGGCTATTGTCCTTTTCAACTTCCTCACTTATTTTCTATTAAAATTCACTTGACCTTCTGAAGAGTTGTTGAGTCTGAGGTACTTCTAGGTGGTGTAAAGTTGTGATAATAGGAGCACTCAGAATCCACTCCCCCAAAAAACCTTTCTGTAAATAGCTTTACAGAATATTTTAAAATATTATAAACATTGCAGGATAGAGAGTCCACAGAACTCAGTTCTGTGGCCATCCTCTAGGACCCCAGACCAGGTCAGAATTTCTTTTTCAAATCCTGTGACTTTTTATTTATTTATTTATTTATTTATTTATAAATTTATGTTATTTATTTATTCTCGGCTGCATTGGGTCTTCGTTGCTGCGCATGGGCTTTCTCTAGTTGCGGCGAGTGGGTTCGTTGAGGTGCGCGGGCTTCTCATTGCAGTGGCTTCTCTTGTTGCGGAGCATGGGCTCTAGGCGCACAGGCTTCAGTAGTTGTGGCACGTGGGCTCAGTAGTTGTGGCTTGTGGGCTCTAGAGCACAGGCTCAGTAGTTGTGGCACACGGGCTTAGTTGCTCCACGGCATGTGGGATCTTCCTGGACCAGGGATTGAACCCGTGTCCCCTCCATTGGCAGGTGGATTCTTAACCACTGCGCCACCAGGAACGTCCCTGTGACTTTTTAAATGGCCAGTAAAAGACCATTTCACAACAATGCATCAGTTTGTTAACAAATGTTGATTTGAATTTAGCAGAGAAACTATTATAAGATGGATGAATTTCTTTTATTAGATAGAAAATTACAGGTTATAATTGTCGTCTGATAAATCACACTTCATATGATTTACTGATATTTTAAAGTATTTACAGCTTATCCATTGCCTCTTATTAAAATATCCAGATTCTTGTTTGGATAGCTAGTGGTGCGGATATTTTTGTTTTGCTAACGAAGTCTCTGTGTGCCCGTTTTTCACATATTTAAGGAAAACTTGTGTGTCAATTCTGTTTTCCAGTTACAATTTTATTACTGTCTTGTGCATAACTTCAGCATGGTTTGAGGAAATACATGTATTTTTCTCATGCCTCTGAAAGCCTGCTTGTAAGAGGATCTCTGTAGTGTAAAAAGGCTAGATAAAATTTGAACTATTTTCAGCAGTCAATTGTAATTTAGAAATTTCTATCACAATATGAAGTGTTCGTCATCCAATATATGTGTCAATACTTATCACTTTAATGGACTGATTTAGAGATGCAGCTTTATGAAGTAACCCAATTATGACAGATATTTGTATCACCTGTTTAGGTAGGATTTCTTTAACTTTTGCATCTACCTCATCTGCCTTTCTATTCCTCTGCTTATTTATCTGTCTATATTTCTACTCATTCCTTCATTTGCCCGTAAGTCACCGTGTACTCTCTGTGTGGCCAGCATTGAAGTAGATGCAAAGGATACATGAATACACAATATGGTATCTGCCCTAAGAACCCTACAGTTATGTGAAAGAGACAGGCAGGTGACACAGCTGAATATCTAATCAAAAAATAGGACACTAGGAAGAAATTTTCCTTATAGACTCTAAATTTCTACCATTGACTCTGTTAATAATACTAAGCCATGTTAAATTATTCTCTAAAATTGTAAATAGCAATTTATCTTTTACAACCTTCTATAGTTTTAGTAATTTGCAGATTTGGACAGGTTATAATAATTTGAATTTGAATGCTATAATTAATTTATAGTTTAATTTGAATGAAATACATTATATAGGAATATATTGCTCATCATTTCAAAATGATGAAAATTACAAAGAAGGTTCTCAATCTTCCTATTCTTTTCAGAAGAAATGTTACTTTTAAATAAATAAAACTTTTTTTAAAAAGACGAGAATAAAGACGCAGACCTACTAGAGAATGTACTTGAGGATATGGGGAGGGGCAAGGGTAAGCTGGGACAAAATGAGAGAGTGGCATGGACATATATACACTACCAAACGTAAAATAGATAGCTAGTGGGAAGCAACCGCATAGCACAGGGAGATCAGTTTGGTGCTTTGTGACCACCTAGAGGGGTGGGATAGGGAGGGTGGGAGGGAGACGCAAGAGGGAGGGGATATGGGGATATATGTATATGTATAGCTGATTCACTTTGTTATAAAGCAGAAACTAACACCCATTGTAAAGCAATTATACTCCAGTAAAGATGTTAGAAAAAAAAAAAAGAGGTCACGATTAGCCCCCTCCCTTTTATGAGCAAACAGTACCTGATATGTAGTGTGAAGTGTATGCAAATGTAATTTTTTGAACTTCTTCTAAAGTAATAATTGATAAACAGTATTTTCTATAAAAATGGCTTTATTGACTGGACTCTTCCTTCCAGTATAAAATATAAAGGGTCTTCAGTCTGATAATTCAAAGTTATGTTTCTGCTTCAGTATATGAAATACGTGAATATTGAGTCTTGTTCAGTGGTCGTAAAAAAAGAAACATTTCTTATGTATCTATACATAAACCTGCAGGTTTAGTGTAACATTTCTGTTTGTTAATAACGTATTATGGAAGTTTTAATTGAATCCTTGAATTCTAGTACCTAAAATATGTGCAAAGGAAAAAGAAATCAAAATTTATATCCTCCAAAGATATACCTTCGAAATGCTCTGTTTACCTTAGATTATGTTATAAGATGGTGATTTTTAGTCAGGGGAATAAAAATATAAAGATAATTTTATATTTCTCAGTAAATATATAAGAAATACATTTTAACTTTTTATTAAGCAGAGCATGCAATTATTTATAAATATTGATGTAGCTCATTACTAAACTGCTAAAAATAGAATTCTAGAAAAAAAATCATTAGATAGCATTATTCCCAATTAAATCTAAAACACTGTCAACCACTTGACCATGAAATTTGTATTCTGTAACTACGTCCCTCAAAATTCTTTGCTCTGTTCATTTTCACTCAGGAGTCCAGCCAGAAAATGATAGCTAGAGGACACTTGAGCATTGGTTTTCCTACATCACGAGTAATGTCAAAAATGCTGCCTAAAAAATTATGTTCTTTCTGTACCTATTACTGTCACCACATCAAAGGAGAAGGACATATTGAAAATATAACTGCATTCACGTTGAAGGATGGTTTGTAGCATAACCAGTAGTGGTCACAGAAATAGTGCATTTATGAATACATAAACAGTACAACAACAGTACATGGTGTTTCGTTTACTGGTTGCATTCTTGTTATGTAAAGAGGCTGGGCTTTCTAGTAAAGTGAACTCAAAATAGAAATGGAAAAGAGGCTATTGCAGTACGTTGTCCTAGAAAAAAAAGAAACATATAATAAATTAACTTTTAGATTATTGTTTTGTTATCTCCATGAACCTCAAAATTGTCCTTCAACAAACATTTAAATTATATTTATAAGGGAATTGAGTCTAGAGAAACTAAATAGTTTCCCCAGTGTTACCTACCTTGAATGCCAGCTTCTATATAGAGACTTAAGGAAACTATTTTCCAAAAGTCAGATTAAAGACATATATATTCATGATTTCAAAGACAAACAATACCTACACACTCACACACACACAAGCATACACATACATAAACACATTCGTCCCCAAAATGAAACTAATTGAATACAAAAATGAAAACTACCAGGAGAATTGGTAGTTTAACCAGGAACACTAAATTTTCTATCTTCTAAGTCTTTTAAACTAATGCAAACCTAAAATACAAACAAAACCCGTCCCAAATAGAACACTGTTCTTAAAACTGAGATATAATTGGCATATAACATTATATTAGTTTCAGGTTTGCTACATCATGATTTGATATGAGTATATGTTGTGAAATGATCCACGTTAAGTCAACATCCATCACCATGTATAGTTACAATTTTTTTCTTGTGATGAGAACTTCTAAGATCTCTCTTAACAACTTTCAAATATAAAGTACAGCATTATTAACTATAGTCAACATGCTGTACATCACATCCCTGTGACTTATAATATTTTATAACTGGAAGTTTGTACCTTTTGACACCCTCCACCCATTTTGCTCATCCCTCACCTCCCACTTTTGGCAACTACCAGTCTGTTCTCCATCTATGAGCTTGTTTTTGTTTTGCTTTGTCTTTTTAGATTCCACATGTAAGTGAGATCATACGGTATTTGTCTTCATGAACACTTTTTCAAAAATGTGTTTTTAAATATATAAGTAATATGTTACAAATATAGTTTACTTGTTTCCATTCATGTCTTTCCCTGATCTTTGTTTTTTAATTACTTGAAACATATATGAAGCCATGAAATCCAAGGTTCCTGAGTGATAAACCAATGAGAAAAAAAACTGAGATATAAATTAGTACATTAGCAAGGTTTGTTTTCCAAGAAAACACTGTCTCATTGCACTGCATACAATTGATTGATGTATAGTAATTTGGTGGATTAAGCACAGTTTAACATCAATTGATAAACATTGTAACAAGGATTAAAGTAATTAGCTTAATTCTTCCTTTCCCAGTCTCATATGATGACAGGATTGAATTAAATATTCTTTTTAGCAGTCAAACTGTAGAATGATGGATGAAGGAAAGAATAGGAGCTCGGATATATGATCATGAGTTACTTTTCTAGGCTGAAATACCACACACTGCATACTAATGTTTCTTTTCCTTCCATTCACTAGTTAAGCCAATCTGCAAGTATGAGTACTTGTTATTTCTCACAGGGACACAATCTGTGAGAGGGGTCAGAATTCTGTTTGTCAGGGTGTGGGTGTGTTTGTATATTGTTTAAAATTTTGAGGAATATGTATGTGCAACGTAATATCCTAAGGAACATATTTCTAGTCTCGTAGAGTTAAAACTGTTTCAGTACTACTGTGCCAGCACTTTTATTACCTGATACTATACTTTCATATTATAATTTACTGCAAAATTTTTTCTATCCTAAAGATTGTTAGGTTTTCCTTCTTTTTTATCTCATAATGTCCTGACATGTCAGATACCGAAGCATTTTGTTGTTATTTATTGTAAATTGGTACTTATTTTCTAGCCCTTCCACTCAATTACGAGATCATTGAGGACTTTCTCATCTTCTTTTCTCCATTACATAATGGAATGTACTCATAAGAAGACAGTGTCCTAGCATTCTTATGAGGAGTATAGTATTATTCCCAATGTACCGTCATGACTTTGAGGCTTTGACAAGCTAAGTCCTTTGTCCATTGTCCCATAGCTGGGAAGCAGAACATCAGAGTTTCTTCTATGTACTGTATGTCTGAATATAAATTCCAATCATGTCTATTATTACGTATATCATTGCCCTTTCAATTCTTTCTCTGTGTGTGGGTGTATGTGTGTATCAGGAGGGCCTGATGTTTATGTGTGCCCGTGTATTTGGAGAACTTCTTTGTAATTTCCTATACTGTTCCCATGGAATTGAACCATCAGAATCACACATAAGGTTTGATAAATTATTTATGTTTTTTCATTAGCTTTTTTTAATATTGGGGTATATTTGAGTTACAATGCTGTGTTAGTTTCTGGTGTACAGCAAAGCAATTTAGATATACATATACATATATCTGTTCTTTTTCAGATTCTTTTCCCATATAGGTTGTTACAGAATATTGAGTAGAGTTCTCTGTGCTATACAGTAGGTCCTTGTTGATTATCTATTTTATATATAGTAATGTGTATATGTTAATCCCAAACTCTTTATTTATCCCCCCCCCCGTCTTTCCCCTTTGGTAACCATAACTTTGTTTTCTAAGTTAAATATACTCATAAATCAGTTGTTATATGTAGTAGGGTCAATGTCAGGTTTAACTTACAATGATTTCAGTTGTTTTAGGTTTTTTTTTTTAATATAAATTAACTTGGAGAAAGAAGCTATGCTACAAAAGATAACAAATTTGAAAAGTCTTAGCTTCAGACTTCAATGGACTAAACTCATCCATCCCATGCATGGTTTATATATGATCTCAGATCATCTCGGAGTAACCTACCCTCCCTCGATCTTGGCCAGTTGTCTTGCATCCAAGGCAGAAGGGCTGGAGTGAGGGCTCACAGTGTTCTCGTGGTTGGAAACTCCAGCCCCTGGAGTTGGTGGATGGGATGAAGAGAAGCCCGGCTTTGGCAGAACTGGCTCTGAGGGCCTGGGTGACACAAACTCGTTTGCAGGTGGAACAGAAGTTCCGTGAAGCAGACTTTCAAAGTGGGATTTGGGAGGCAGGATGGAGGAAGCAGATCAACCCCTTCTACTTCCACCAACAAACAGTCTGGGATTGAAGAGTTTCTGTTGCTTTGCTAAAGATGCCCCACAGAGCCTCAAAAGTTGGTCAGCTGCTCCTACAGTAATGCTGTGTATCCAAACACCCCAAACTCAGCACTGTACAACCACATTTGATTTCCATGCAGACATGCGCGGGACAGCCTGGGGTTACTGCTCTAGCTGACCTCAGCTGGATTGGACTCTAAGCCTCAGGTTGGACCCAGCACTCCGCCACGCTGGTCTCATCCATCTGGGACCATAGCGATCCGATGTGCGGGAGAAGAGGCGGAGCCCTCAGGCACATCTCGCAGCACGTGTACGTCTGCTGGCTTCATGCCTGTTAATCTCCCGATGTAAGGAAAGCACACGTCCGGGCATGCAGTCAGTAACGTAGGAAACACGCTTCACCTCCAGTGAGAACTGCAAAGCTGTAAAGCAAAGGGAATGAGTACAGCTAGAGAGTGAAGAATTGAGACCAGTATTTCAAACTTCCACAGTGAGAAATCAGCTGTGTGTGTGTGTGCGCGTGTGTGTGAATCTGGGAGGAGTTTTATTAAACTTCTTTTTCCATTTGCTCTTCCTTCTTCCCTCCCTTGCTTCCTTTTTTCCTTCACTGCTGCTTCTCCTGAATTACATCCAACACAACCTTTGCACAAAAGTATTTGCCTTGGACTCTGTGTTCTGGGGATTATGGACCAGGAGGGTGGGTCTGGGATTATAAACAGACCTCAGGATGGGACTTTGGAGTGGGTTTTAGGACAGTAGGAGGACAACAGCTGTCCCATTATGATTGATAAGAGGGTGTTGAAAACCACTAGTAAGCAGGGGTAGCACATTAGTAAAATTTTCATTTGTGTTTACCATAGATAAGATGGAAATACACGGTGACCATACGTAGTATCAAGTTCCTGCTGCCCTTAAAGGCAGTGATCTCAAGATGTGCTGCAGCTTTTGCTGATGACATTTCAAGCTTTGCAGCAAGAATACAATAGGTGCGGTGCAGCTAACAGTCAACTTAAAGCATGCTGTGAAACACGGGGGCTATCAGATGATCTCTAAAGAAAATCGTCCTATGTCTTTAAAGGAGAACCTCAAGAAGCTGATTCTGTTGAAAGTAAAGTGCAGAATATGATTTTATAAAAATACCGTTTCTGCAAAAGGCACTAAATGTTAGTCGTGTCAAAATCAGAACCCTGATATGGTAAGAATGGAACTCAGACCTGGGATGGATTCATCTGGATAAATGAACTAAGGAATCTTGAAATCCAAAATGCCACCCGGATCACCTGAAAAGCAGGGAAAGTATGTGGACTGGGGGACAGATAGGTCAGGGCAGGACACAGATCAATAATAACCACTGCCGAATTTCAGGTCCACTCTGGGCCCTGAATGACGACAGTGAAGGGATGTCTACATAACGGGTAGACACATCTTAGTTTTTCATATTGAGGGAGCAAAAGCTGCAGTACTTTCCCTTATCATTTCTACCATATGACGGAGAGGCAGCTAGAGATATGAATCTATACTGACTCAAAAGCATATATTTTGGCCAACTTGTCAATGACGTGGAATGAACAAGATTGAAAATTCAGAGACAGGAAAATTTGAAGAAGTTACACATGGATGGATCTTTGAAAATGGACAGAAGGACCTGTAAATGGTGTCTAATGGTAATACTGACCAGCACTTATACAACATTACATAATATTCACTATTTCCTTGATTTGAAGGATATACTTTAGAGAAAAGGAAGGGTAACAATGGGCTCAGCTAAGGAATTCCCTAGTTGTCTCACTAACCCCATTACCCAGAAGCATTTGGATTGAGTCAATGGCGAAATGGCCATTTGAAAGTTTAGCTACAATCCTATGAGGGTTTGTAGTATTCTTGTTCAATTGCTAATATGTGGTGCTATGTCCCCATTGGGTCAAGAAACCAAGAGTTTGAAGTAGAATTTACCTGTTGACCTTAACTCTCTGTGACAGGTAGTAGAGTGTTTTTACTTCCTTTTTCCACAGCTTTCTTTTCTGCTGGTAAAGGGGTGCTGATTGTCAGAGGGTGGATGCTTGCATTGGCTGACAGTGGGGATTCTATTGAAGTGGGAACTACGATTTCCACGTTGCCGCTTCAGTCTTGTGCTAGTGAGCTGCCAGGTTCAGCATCTAGACCCTGTGCTGAGGGTCACTGGGTCTATTGCACGTGAACACCTAGGGCTGCAGAGAGAAATATGCCTGGGACCCCAGTGTTCACTTATGTCTTAGGTTTCTTCAAAGACCAGAAATAACTGTAAATGGGACATTGCAACAAACATCGGTCTGTAAGTAGAAGGAAACTAAGGTCTCTTAACTCCTGAGGAGGACATGGGGCTGAGACAAAGGTTAGACAAGCAGGACACATAGGCTTAAGTTTAAGAAGGCACCCGCTCTCCTGGGTCAGCGCTTGCAGGATCCTAGCAATGAGTATCCTCTTAAATTTTGCTCTATGGGAACCTCGCTTGCCTCACCTTAGTGTGGGCCTTTGGGTCTGGATCACTCCTCTATTTACCAATTAGACTAGCCAAAGCGCTGCATGACCGTGAAGAAGAATCTAAAAGTTGGTGGAAGAAGTAAATGAAAACCAGTGGTGATCCTGGGATCGGCTGCTGTATCAAGTCTCTTAAGAGATTGCAACTCCCCCTCTCTTCTCCTCCTCATGAAGAAGTGAAGGCACATTATTGAGATCAGGATATTAAGAGAGGGTCCAGTGAATCAAAATGACACAACGACTATTCTGGATTCAGCCCATGGGGCACCCAGATTGTCACAGTCTTGCCTACCTCCCCTCCAGGATTTGGCAACTTGTCCTGCTGGTCCTAGTGATAAATTACATTATTTCTGTGGTTAGAAAGCCGAGGCTGCTGCACCTGACACGTCAGTTGCCCCTAAGACCCCCATGCATGTAGGTACCTATGCTTACAAGGAGAGACTGACACACACCAGCTAAACTTGACCCCCCGAAGTGTTGGCTTCTCCAGAGCCTGACTCCAGATGCCAGATGACAACCCCAAAGTGCAGGAGAGTTGGGATACAGCTGCTTGGACTCAGTCCTGGGGGATGAAGAGGGAGCAAAGATAGTTTGTGCATCTTCCACATCTATTCCACCAGAATCTTCTGATGTGCAGTGGTTTCAGAAGTCCTGTCTGAATATGTACCAGGGAGACTGAGCAATCAGGAACATTATTATGTCATTGTGGCCAGCTTGATAATGCATTTCTTATCTTTTCCTTTCTTCACTTTTTCTTCACTTCTCTTGAACTCTTCCGTTTACCACCCCTATAAAACCTTACAATGAAAGTTTTTTTGTCTCTAATTCTTTTCTCTAGGGATGACGACAAAGATAATAGCAATTATGATCTATTTTCATAACTTCACATACTCTCCACCATGTTTCCTTTATATGATATTTTTGACAAGTAACAAGTGCATAAATCAACACTATTTGAGGGAAAGCGAGCTGATAAGGAAAACGCTACAGCTCTTCCCAGCAGCATGTGTGGCTGCTCTGTTAATTTCAGGGCTCAAGCACCACAGGATGAGCCTCCAGCAGAGCTCTCTGGCAGCTGAGGAAAATGCAGACACACTGGTGATTGTAGCGTTGCTTCTTCCAGCCAATCAGAAACAACATAGACGTGAGCTTGTCCACAGGTGAGCTGCCCTGGGAATGCTGTTTGGCTGAAAAGAAGGTAACTGTTTGCTTGTTTCAAGATGAAACATTTCCTCTGACACCTTTGAAAGAGAATGTTAGAAATAAGAATATACTAGGGCCTAGTAAGCTAACCTGTTTCTACCATGTGGACAGGAATTCCATTAACTTAAAAGGGTCAATTCCCATCTTTTCCTGAACCTGGATTTTGAAATTAATGAAGTAGCTATGGAGTTTCTGGCACTGTGCCTCGCTTACATCTGTTGACAGAACTTTCTGGAGGTATGGAGAACTAACTCTGTCACCCTCAGAAGTATCTCTACAGAACCTCACATTTTGTCATCAGAAGTCCAGGATGAAAAATTTAAAGTTTTAGACAATTAGACTTCAAAGTCCAGAAGTTTTTAATGTGTGTACACATTTGGTAAGATTATAAATGTGGCATTTAAAAAATATATGTATGTATGTATATTGTAAAATTTAATAAAATGTACTATGTTTACAATATTCTATAAAATTATATTATATTATGTACGTATGACTCAGCTTCCATGTCTAAGGTGCTTGCGCTCTGAAAGTTTAATTTTAGAACATTATGCACTGATTAATCAACGTGATAAAATAAGACTGAACTTCTAAAATCTTTTTTATTTTAGTAAATTTATTTACTTATTTATTTTTGCCTGTGTTGGGTCTTTGTTGCTGTGCACGGACTTTCTCTAGTTGCGGCGAGCGGGGGCTACTCTTCGTTGTGGTGCGCGGGCTTCTCATTGCAGTGGCTTGTCTTTGTTGCGGAACACGGGCTCTAGGCGTGCAGGCTTCAGTAGTTGTAGCACGTGGGCTCAGTAGTTGTGGCTCGCGGGCTCTAGAGTGCAGGCTCAGCAGTTCCGGCGCACGGGCTTAGTTGCTCTGCAGCATGTGGGATCCTCCCAGACCAGGGCTCGAACCCGTGTCCCCTGCATTGGCAGGCAGATTCTTAACCACTGTGCCACCAGGGAAGTCCCCTAAAATCTTAATAATAATATATTGGTCATAAATTTTGCTAAGTGCTTCATGTGAACTATCTCACTGACTATTGCTGAAGACCTGTATGAGAGTTATCGTTTCCCCTACGTTATTTATAAAGTATCTGAGACTTGCAGAGTTTATGTTATTTATCCTTGTATAAGTAGTAAGTCACAGAGCTGGGACTCAATCTCAATGTCATTTGACTCCAGGATTTATGTTTTGTGAACTGGACTCACAGTAAAATTGTTGATAATCACCCACGCTCACTGGCTGTCTCTCTCTTCCTTTTCCAAGCTAAGCTTCTGTCACCTCAAAGCAGTTACATATTTTGTCCCTACTGCCTGAAATGCTTTGTCTGCAAACATCCACATGGCTGTCTTGTCATTCGGGTATTGATAAAAAAAACCCACCCACCACCACCACCAGGAACAACAACTTTATCCGAGGGCCTGTCTTCATCGTCCCATCTACAACACTCATCCTTCCCTTTCACTGTCTATAGCATCATCCAATTTTGTTTTCTTCATATAAGTTATTACAATTGGACTTTATCGTGTTATTTGCTTTATTGCTTGGTTTTTCCAATCCTTACCAGAATATAATTCAGAGACATTGACTTTTTAATTCATCACTGATTTCTGGACTATAAAACTCCTCACACTCAGTAGGTCCTTAATTATCTATTAAAAGAGTAAATGCATAGTGAGTTAGGATCAAGTATTGCTCCAAGTAATTCTGTGTATTAAAAACTAGGCATAAAAAAAAACAAAAAAAAACTAGGCATAAGTTCATTTGACAACAAGGCATAAGTTCATTTGACAACAATGAGTAATTGTTAGTGTACACAGCATAAACTCATTAATTCCCCATCCATGATGTTGGACTTACAGAAGTTGAGTTCTCCTGTAGACTGCCTTACGACCAACCTGACTTTCTCATTCTCTGTTTCTTGAAGTAATCGTCTATTCTTTCTCATCCCCAAGAGACTTATCAGCTGTACAGATGCATCACCCCTCACACATATGTTCTACTGAAACTAGTTTCTCTAAAGTCACAAATTAGTTCTTAATCTCCAGAAACAACAGCTCTTCTTCACTGAATGTTCTTTATCTTTTTTTTTTTCCAGAAAGTACTTGCTGCAATACAGCCCTTCTTAGATTTTCTTTTTTCCTTCTTTGACTGCAGTTCTGACATTCTTGCTATGTCTGTCAACTTACTTTCACCAACTGACTCCTTTTCTTCCTCATGAACAAGTTTTGCAGGAGATCTTGTGGATACCCCCACGAGGACATCAGGGAGCTAAAGAAACTCAACAAGAGTAAGAAGCTGGTCCAGAACCTTTTTTTTTTTTTTTTTTTAGATTCCATATATATGTGTTAGCATATGGTATTTATTTTTCTCTTTCTGACTTACATGACAGTCTCTAGGTCCATCCACCTCACTACAAATAACTCAATTTCATTTCTTTTTATGGCTGAGTAATATTCCATTGTATATATGTGCCACATCTGAGAGAGTGGCATGGACTTACATACACTACCAAATGTAAAATAGATAGCTAGTGGGAAGCAGCCGCATGGCACAGGGAGATCAGCTCAGTGCTTTGTGACCACCTAGAGGGGTGGGATAGGGAGGGTGGGAGGGAGACGCAAGAGGGAGGAGATATGGGGATATATGTATACGTATAGCTGATTCACTTTGTTATACGGCAGAAACTAACACACCATTGTAAAGCAATTATACTCCAATAAAGATGTTAAAAAAATAATAAAATAAAATAAAATTTAAGAAAAGAAAAGAAACTGGTCCAGAAGTGAGATGCCTTTTTGGCTTCAGAGTCTCAGATGGGACAGATCTCACCAATCCCAGGCCCTGGCCAGCATAAAGCTGGCGAATTCCCCTCCTTGATGAACCACAATGAGAATGTGGTGGGCAGAGTCAGGGAAGTGAAGTCCACGGTCAAGTTCCTGATGAAGAGGATGCTGTGTATGGTGGGGCAGTCAGCCGTGTGAATGTGACGGATGGTGAGCTTGTGTACAACACCCGCTCGGCTGTCAGTTTCCTGGTGTCGTTGCTCAAGAATTGACGGACTGTCTGGGTTTATGCCTCAACAGCACCTTGGGCAACTCCCAGCACCTGTCCTAAGGCACAGCTTTGTATGCCTTAGTGATTTGTCAGTTCACTGGTCTTGTCACTGCATTCTGACTACATGTTAAATGACTGAGCTCTGCCACGTCTCATGCAATGTGCTAGATGTTACGGAAACACCAGTAAAACTAAATCTTCATGTGAACACAAGGGGAGACCAAAGATAGGTCCAGGTGCCAGACTTAGACAGATGGTCATATGCTGTTCCTGTTCAATAAGGTTGGGATTTCAGGAGACATATGGCAATTTTTTAACATCCTGAGTTTAAGATTTCTATGTGATATTCCAACAGATAGGTCTATGCTTACTAAGTAGTACCTAAATTACTACCAGATGGTCACTCATTAAAATACTGAAACCAAAAAATAGGCTAATTGAGTACATACATATACACATATACATATGTACACACATACAATCTGTATTTTTTTTTTTACATCTGTTCTGCTTCCTTTTTTTGAAGGCCTTTATTCTTGGGAACAAAGTTCACTGTGGGATTTAAAGTTATAGCATCAAGAATGAACGCCAAGGATAGATATATAGCTGGTTACCAAAGTGCCATATTTCCAAAGTGCATTCGTCTGTCTAAATGCATTTCCTAACTGACCCACCATTTATATAGACAGAGTTAGAAGCTTATATGGAGAAAGAGTCTAGAGGAAGAAACGCTAGCAAAAAGAGAGACTGTACATCACAAACTTCATTTTCTACTAAGTACCACCAACTTCACACTTGAATGCCTTCAAATAAAGGAAATGAGACATAACACATTCATTAAATGGATAGGTATTAGCAACAATCCCCTCTTCACACTTTTATAATCAAACAACCCCCCTCAGGTTCCTAGAAAGGCAGCCTGTCTAACCACTAAAGATGCCCAGTTATAACCAATAAGGTGGCTAATTATTCACCCACCCCCTCAGAGAACATCAGGACTAATTCCATTGTACCATGTCTTGCTGATTTGTCTTATTTTTTAGATTCCACATATAAATGACATTATAATATATATTTGTCTTTCTCTGTCCAACTTACTTCACTTAGGATGATAATCTCTAGGTCCATCCATGTTGCTGCAAATGGCATTATGTCATTCTTTTTTATGGCTGAGTAATAGTCCATTGTATATATATGTACTACATTTTCTTTATCTGTTCCTCTGTCGATGGACATTTAGGGTGCTTCCATGTCTTATTTATCGTGAATAGCACTGCTATGAACGTTGGTGTGCATGTATCTTTTCCAGATATATGGCCAGGATAAGCTTTTGCACAGTAAAGGAAACCATAAACAAGATGAAAAGACAACCTACGGACTGGGAGAAAATATTTGCAAATGATGCGACCTACAAGTGCTTAATTTCCAAAATATACAGAGAGCTTATTCAACTCAATATCAAAAAAACCAAACAACCCAATCAAGAAATGGGCAGAAGACCTAAATAGACATTTCTCCAAAGAAGACGTACAGATGGCCAAGAGGCATATGAAAAGATGCTCAACATCACTAATTATTAGAGAAATGCAAATCAAAACTACAATGCGGTGTTAGCTCACACCCATCAGAATGGCCATCATCAAAAAAAATCTACAAATAGTAAATACTGGAGAGGGTGTGGCGGAAAGGAACCCTCCTACACTATTGGTGGGAATGTAAATTGGTGCAGACACTGTGGAAAACAGGATGATCCTTAAAAAACTAAAAATGGAGTTACCATATGATCCAGCAAGCCCACTCTAAGTATTGTTTCTTACCACTGCATGTGAATCTACATTTATTTCACAGTAAAAACTTTAATTAAAAATTAAACAAAAGGTAAAACCACAGCAAACAAACAGCCTTTCTTGACCTCTCATTTTGCTCCAGCTACTGCATTATTTCGTAATTCTCCTTCATAATAAATGATTTGAAAGGCTTGTGAAAGGCTTGTTTATAGTCAGTTACAGTTCTTGTTTATGTTTCCATCTGTCTCACCAACACTGGACCCTCTCTGATAGGGTTTTCATTCCCTTCCCCCTTCTGAAATGGCCGTCTTTAAAGACTCAGTTTTGCCAAATTCATTGATGAATTCTAGTTTTTCATTTTATTCAAACTAAATAGCAGAAATTTAAACAGTTATTTACTCTTTCCTTCCTGAAATGCTGTATATACTTTGCTTAAATGCTACCATCTCTCATGTTATCCTTTAATTCACTTCTTGTCTCCTACTACTCAATCTTTCAGTCAGATTTCTCCTTCCCTTACACATATTGCATGTACATCATATCACAGTTTTTCACTGCAATATTTTTGTAATATGTGATATGTAAGTCAAGGTAAATGTTCATGAACAAGACATTAATTAAATATATATTATGGTATATCCATATAACGTAATACTCTAAATTATATACCTGATAAAGAAGGATGCTTTTTTAATTTTTTTTTACCATCAGAAACATTTTTAAAGTGTACAGATGTGCAGAAATTAAGTTCATCCACATTGTTATGCAACAGATCCCTAGAACTTTTTCATCTTGCAAAACTGAAGGTCTGTACCATTGAACATCTCCCCATTTCTCCCTCCTCCAAGCCCCTGGTAACCACCATTCTACTTTCTATTTCTATGAATTTGACTACTTTAGATGCATCATATAAGTGGGATCAGACAGTACTTGTCTTTATTTGACTGGCTTATTTCATTTAACATTATGTCCTCAAGGTTCACTCATGTAGCATGTGACAAGATTTCTTCCCTTTTTCAAGCTAAATAACGTTTCATTGTAATTATATACCACGTTTTGTATATCCACTCACCTGTTGATAGATATTTGGGTTGCTTCTACCTCTCGTGTATGTATTGTGAATAGTGCCGGTATGAACATAGATGCACTGAATAGTATTCCATTGTGTGTATATACCACATCACCCTTATCCCTTCATTTATCAATGGACATTTGGATTGCTAAGATCTCTTGGCTAGTGTGAATAAGGCTGCTGTGAATTCAAGACCCCGCTTTCAATGTTTTTGGATGTATACACAGAAGTGGGATTTCTGGATCATATGGTAGCTCTATTTTTAATTTTTTGAGGAACCACCATATTGTTCTCCACAGTGGTTACACTATTCTACAATCCCACCAACAGTTACAAGTGTTCCAATTCCTTCAAATCCTCAACAACACTTGTTTTACAGTTGCTTTGTTTGTTTGTTTGTTTTATTAGTCATCGTATTGGGTGTGTGGTGATATCTCATGGCGGTTTTGATTTGCATTTCTCTAATGATTAGTGATAGGATCTTCTCATATGTTTCTTGACCATTTGTATACCTTCTTTAGAGAAATGCCTCTTTAAGTCCTTTGCACATTTTTGATTGGGGTTATCTAATTTGTATTGATTGTGAGTTATGAGTTTTTTATATATTCTGTAAATTGACCATTTAAAATATATATTATGCAAATATTTCCCCTCATTCCATAGGTTTCCCTTCCACTGTATTGATTGTGTCCCTTGATGCACAAGAGTTTACTTTTTAAATACAATTTATTTTTAAAGCAATTTTAGGTTCACAGCAAAATTGGACAGAAAATTCTCATATATACCCACTATGCCCACACATTACAAACTTCCCCACTATCAGCATCCTGCACCGCAATGGTTTCTTTGTTATAATCAGTGAACCTACATTGACACATCATAATCCTCGGAAGTCTGTCTGCTTTTTCCTAGCATATTAATTATAGTTTTTAAAAAATGTCCTGGTCTGATAATTCCATTGTTACTGCCATATCTGACTTTAGTTCTGATGCTTATTCAGTCTCTTCAAACTATGCTGACAACTTTTAGTATGTGTTGTGATTTTTTGTTGAAAGTTGGCCATGATATACTGGGTAAAGGAACTGCATTAAATAGCCCTTCGGTCATGCAGTCACAAGGTGTGGAGTGAGCAGGAAGCATTCTGTAGTCTTATGATTGGGTCTCAGTCTTTTGCTGAGCCTGTGTCCCTGGACTGGGAACTTCATCAGTGGTTCTCAGGTTCCCCTGTGATTTGGTGGTTGGAGAGGTCCAGAGTTGGTTATCTCCCTTAACCCAGATCAGTGAGGCTATGATAAGACCCCAATAAGTTAGGCTCTAGTAAAAATAGTTTCTCCTGAGGACAGGCATTGTTAAAAAGAACAGAATACTCGTGTATTTCAAAATAGTTCCTTTTATCCTCTCCCTACCAGAAACATGATGGGACTGATTTTCTCACATATTCACTGTGAGAAGTTGGTAGAGCTCCTGGAAGTAAAGCTCACAAAAGGATTCCCCCCTCCCCCAAATGGCTGGGTCCTCTTGGATTTTTTATTTCCCAGGCTTGACCACACTTAACAATTCATCAGTTACAGGTCAGGTTTTCCTGCCCCACCACTGGTTTCCATAAATGTTTCTGCTTATGTGTTTTTGCTCTGGTAAGCAGTGATTCTCTATATTTGCCTACCTGTGCCTCCAATTTTGGAATCAGTGGTTTACCTTGTGACCTCACATCTCTGACAGATTAAAAAAGAGTTGTTGATTTTTCAGTTTATTCAACTTTTTAGCATTGTTAGGATGGAGTGACGATGTTCAAGTCCTTACATGTTGGGCCAGAAAAAGAAATGCACAAAAGTTTTTAAGTTTAATGTAATCCCATTTGTCTATTCTTGTTTTCATTTCCTGTGCTTTTGGTGTCACATCCAATAAATCATTGCCACAGCCAATGTCGTGAAATACCCTCTCTATATTTTCTTCTAAGATTTTTATAGTTTGGGGTCTTATTTTTAGGTCTTTAATTCATTTTCAGTTATTTTTTGTATATGGTGTACTTAAAGATGCAACTTAATTCTTTTGCATAGAGATATCCAGTCTTCCCAACAATGTTACCTTAAGAGGTAAATGAGGATACTATTACACCTGAATATTGAAGAATTTACAAGTTATATTAAGTAAAAGCAAGGCATATAATGAAATATTGCTAACATTTGGGTTTAAAAATATAAATATCTGCCTCTAAATGATAAAATATCTCTAGAAAGATAGATATAAAAGCATCTAGTAGAAATATTTACCTTCAGAGGAGGGAAGTGGGTGAC
This sequence comes from Balaenoptera musculus, assembly GCF_009873245.2. Classification (NCBI taxonomy): domain Eukaryota; kingdom Metazoa; phylum Chordata; class Mammalia; order Artiodactyla; family Balaenopteridae; genus Balaenoptera; species Balaenoptera musculus. Next base: position 4,092,800 of record NC_045790.1, read on the forward strand.
TGGTAGAGAGAAAGCAAAGATTTATGTTTTACAGTATACTTTTTGTATCATTTTTAATGTTTTACCATATAAACAAATAGCTTTTTGATGGTAAATTAAATGCAAAAATGTTTCTCTTTCTAATGAGTTCTTTTATTTTCTTCTCGTATCTTTAATTTTTTTTTCTAGAGCAGTTATCTTGTCCCCCATCCCAATTTTTATCGTCTGTGATACCTCAGAGAATTTAAAACTTTTGACAGCAAGGGAAAACTCACATTAATTGATATGCACTGAATGAGTAGAAACTCAGATGTTTCATTACCTGCAGCAATTCAGGTGTATTTTATTAACCTTACAGTTATTTTTGACCAGAATTGTTTTTATGAGGTTATTCAGTATCTCTTGCAAATAAAAATGGATATCAGCTCTGTGAATTGCTGTTGAAAATGATTCTGTTTATTTAGAAATATGACTATAAATAGAAAATGCATCTAGAATCTTTAATAGGTGATACTTTTTACAGAGACATATGAGAATGTGTTACCTGATTTTTAATTATATTGCTAAACTACAAATCATATCAAATAGCTACAATTAGATGGACAGATTTGATTGTTGTTCAGTGAGTTTGGAACTCAATGACAGTAATTAAATAATATTGTAGGAGAACAAATGCATCTTATTTGCCCCTCTCTTCTCTTATTAGAAAGCCTTTCTAGCAACGCTTCCAAGTCACTAAATCAAGTTAATATTTCAAAATATGACTTTGTACTGCAAGGTCCCCATGCCTTCTTAGGTAATACACTTAAGTGTATGTTCCAAGATATTAAATCCTATGTAACCTCTACTAAAATGCTTCAGAGCTCAAAATTGATGTCAAATGTTAATCAAAATCTTTTGTCAAGTATAGAATTTTAATGGAATTGCTTGGTTCTTGAATTAAAGCAGAAATTTAGTCCCTGAAGTATAGGGCAAAACCTCGGCATATTAGAGACACATTCTCTGTATTCGTTTAAAAGGGGCAATCTGGAACATACAATGAATGCTACTCACACAAGCTAGTGGCATTAGGTACATAGATTCTATCATTAACCTTATCATTTCATGGATCTAAATGATTTGTCTCTCTTAGCCTTTGATAATAAAAACAAAAAGAGGAATCTATGTCCATTTCACTCATCTATTTTTCTTTCAGAACACATTGGGACCCAGGGACCCATTTTAGCTAATTTTCTCTGAGAATCTTTCAGGACTCCAGAGAAGGAGTTAACTTCATTTTAATCCTTTGCTTCTCATTTTCGTCCTTCACATTTCCAGATTGAAGTGGTAGTAAAAGTATTTTTATGTTATAGGAAAGGCAAAATAATTTGATCTCTGAAAAATCTTTTTTGAGATTTGGCATCAAGAAAAAGTGGCTGTTCAGCTTCTCAGGAGGTCTCTGAATGTATATATCATCAAAACACTAAGATTGCATTATTATTTTTTTATGGGAGAAACACATTTTTTGTAACTTGGGGAAAAGAAAAAATTAAATGCTACTTTCCTTATTAAAGGATGGACATTTTTGAAATGTCACAAAATATGCCATTTGTCTTTTATAATTAATTATTTTTTATTTTTTACTTATTTATTTTTTTACATCTTTATTGGAGAATAATTGCTTCACAATGCTGTATTAGTTTCTGTTGTACAACAAAGTGAATCAGCCATATGCATACATATATCCCCATATCCCCTCCCTCTTGAGCCTACCTGCCACTCACCCTATAATTTATTTTTAAGGAAAAATTGTGTTTCTATTTGAAGAGCAGCTGTTTACTATTTTACTAATTTTGGCCTTACAAATGAGGGATTATGAATTTTTACATAGGAGTCGTTGAGAATATAGAAGGTAAAATTGATTGCAAGGGTATTAGGTAAATACAGCATTGTAGTCATAATATTTTCTGAAATTATTTGTATGCTAAGTGTACTTATATACATTTGCATTTCTCAGCCTGCCTCGATTTTATTTGCTTCGTATACAGTTAATTATTTACAAACAACACATAAAGTGTAAAAGTATAAAAAAAGCAGAAATTATACATTCTACTGCATCCTTCTAAGCCAGAATATAATCTTAATAGCATTGCATAGTATTGTAACAGGTGTGTTTGGAACTGCAAAGTGTAGGATGTATGTAATCTTATGTCAATTACATTCACATATTTAGTGTTTAGATTCATTTATATTTATATTGAGTCTAAATTTTATGATCACACTTTTACAAAAATACCATTGAAATGTTTTCTGGAGGCAAGAGAAGAATGGGTAGGAAAATAAGACTTTACTGTACATAGCTCAATTCCAATAATTACTAGAGGTTTCTTTTGGTTTTTGAGTCATACAAATGAATTGATATAGAAATTAACTTCACAAACTATAATCAGGAAATTCAAAAGACAATTTTCCTTTAGGTACTGCTTTTTGTTAAATGTTGTTTTCAAGGTTATGCTACTTTCAAAAATTGACTTGGGAGTATAACCTCTTAAGTAATTTATCAAAACTGATCTGTAAACAGCATAGTTCATGAAGTATAAGGAAACTGGTCTTTTGAAGAAAAAGATAGTTTCAAAGCCTTGGTTTGATACTTACTAATGAAAGTGAGCATGTTACTGAAGTTTTGTTTGTTTGCTTGTTATTGAAGTTCGATTCTATATTATGTGGCTTATAACGTACCCCTCATCCTAACATTATGGGCTATTGTGATGAATATATATTTTGGGAGGTCTCCTATGTTAACTGCATCAATTGGGCTCTTAGTAATTCCTAAAATAATCTTTGGCCATTGGCTTGGTGTTTAAATTTCTGCCTTTAAACTTCTGTAATTATTTTTGGCATTTAAACTTATGTAATATAATTCTTTATCTGATTATTTATGAGTAATTTAGTTCTGAATAAAATTGAGTGTTATATCTTCCAGATATAGGGTTATGATAATTAAAATGTCTTCATCAATAGTGATGAACATACATTCTAATTTTAACTAAAGATCAAAAATACATTTTACTTATTTTTGATTGGAAAATATAAGAGACAAAATGAAGATTGCATTAAATACAAATGTACAGCAGAGGGAAGAGCTGTAAAGACTACGTAACCACTACCCAGGCCTAGTAAGTCCCTTCTTATTAGGAAGCCTGTTTCCTCCTTCATAGATGTAATCACTTTCAAACTTTTATGACTAACACTTACTTATACTTTTCCTACTTAGGTTTTTCATGTCTGTCTAAAATTTTATTACTTTTTATACATTTTCTCTTTTGATCATTTTAAATCCTTCCAATCTTTCGTTATTTATTTTAAATGAGAATGTTTTTTTGTTTTATTTTCCTCTCATTTATGTTAATTCTTTACTACTATTTGAGAGTTTATTTTGATGTTATTTTTCATATGATTGCTTGGATCATTAAATGTTAGCTTTCCTTCTGCTGCAATATAACATAAGCCCTTAATGATATAAATTTCCTAGTAAATACTACTGTATTAGGATGCCAGAAATTTCTCTATGTAGCATTTTATTAATGTTTAACTCAAAATACTAATTTCTTCTTTGAATAATGAGTTGTTTATCTATAACTTATGTTACGAGTATACTTGAAATTTTCAAATATAATTTGGGGGTTATTACTTTATTGATTGCTAATATAAACACACTTAGCCAGAGAATACCGTTCTGTGATTTCAATAATATGAAATTTGTTGAGATTTTCTTAAAACTGTATAGCTCAGTATATGTTGAATTTTATAAATCTTGTGTTTAGACTTAAAAGAAGAATGTGTGCTCCATACTTTTTGAGTATAGTGTTCCCTATGTCACGTTTGGTCATGGTTAGGTCACGTTTGTTAAACTTGGTGCTCAAATCTTCTGTATATTTATACTATATTTTTCTTTATGCATTTGTTCTATTAGTAGAGATGATGTGTTAAAACTCCCCATGCTGTGTATTTTTGGTTCTTGGTATTGTCTGTTTTTTCTTGTAGTTTTCCAGTTTTTTGCCCTGTGTGTGTATGGGTGTAGAGGGAAAGAGAGAGAGGCTATTTTATTAAGTGATGCAAAATTTAAAGTGATTATATCTGTCCTAATAGTAGGGACATATGTATATAAATATCCATATATATATAATTAAGATGGATAAATAGATAAATGATAGATAGATGATAGATAACACCTTGGCTTCAGTTAGTACTTTTTGATGGCATATATTTTGTTTGATATTAATATAATCAAGCCAATAACTTTAATTTTTATTAACAATATTTTGATCCTTTTATGTTGCCATGTTTTTAACCTATGTCTAACTTACTACACTTATAACCTGTATATGTATTTGGACTTTTGGTTTTATCCAGGCTGCTAGTTTTTTTAACATGAGTGTTAAAAACCCAATATAACATTAATATTATATTAGGGATTAAATGTATTATCCAAGTGTGTATATGAAAATACAAGAAATTTAGAGCAGTTTCAATCTCATTTTTCTCCCCCTGACTACTATTCATAAATTTTAATTGTATTTGATTTTAAGAAGATAATATAATTATTGTTCTATGTAACCATGCTTATTTCACTCTGTCAATTGTGTAAGTCAGGATAAGCAGTGGTTCTCAGTGGGGGTGATTTTGCTCCCCCAGGAGACATGTAGTAATGTCTGGAGATATTTTTGGTTTTAACAATTGTATGGGGTGCTGCTGATATAAGTGGGTAGACACCAGGGAAACTGCCAAACATAGCCTAGCATGCGACAGCCCCCATGACAGAGAATGTTCCAGCCCAAATATAAAGAGTGCTGAAGTTGAGATGACCTGAGGAGGTTATGCTGAGGTAACATAAAAGGCCACACAGTCAAGTATCTAGTTACCACTTGTATCACATGTCCCTAGACTGGAGTCATCTGTTCTCAGCCTCCCAGGCTGAGGAAGTAGCCACTATCTGTCATTGTGCAAAAAGAAAGACAGTTCTGGAGAGTCTTGAATTATACATCAAATATTTGGCCTGAGAAAAGCATATGTCACTCTGATCACCAGTTATTGACCAGTGCTGAGCTGGTAACCCCACCTCATCACCAAAAGGCAAATAAATACATTCCTACCGTCTGCTGAGGAGATGGAAAGGCAGAGATATTCAATGTATTACACTAATAAACTCCCACAATCAGTCCTTGTGGTCCCCAAATATTTGGCCCTCTCTCCGTCCTATAGGCAAGATATAATCACCTACCCCCAAACAGAGAAAATTAGAAAAAGTCCAAGTCAGTCTCAATATGATCTCAAACTCTAAGATTTCTGCATGACTCATAGTAATCTCTAAATAAGGGATACATTATTTTTAAGATGGTCTTTTCATCCTATCTGGTTGTTATGCCTCTGAATCCAGAAAACCATGACATGAAAAGATGTTTTGTCCTCAAAAAGTATACTAAAAATGTTATCATGGGGCAGGGGAAGGAAAAACAAAATAAACATTCCTATTGAAGAGGTAAGAAGAGAGATGTACAGAAATTACCGGACTGCAGCTGTTCTGAAATCTCGAAGTGCGGAATTTCCAAGACTCTCTGCTCTGGTAGAGGATAATGTGCTTTGGGTAGGCTTCAGTTTTATGACTTCAGACAGAATCCTCAATTCACTGTTCTTTGTGGACTGGCCTCTGGGAATTTCTGCCGGTCCCAACGTTCCCCTTGGTTCCAAGGAAAATAGTTGCTTGAAAATATGCCTTACCTGTGCTAAGAGGATCTGTCAATCTGATTCTTGCCTTTGGTCCCAAGGAACTTTCCTTTGTCAGTAAAATTCTCTTAAGAAAATAATGAATTTTTTAATCACTTGATTCCAAAGGATTTTATGTCATTTGATTCTTAAAGCTAAATTTTAATTGGTCTTTATCACTCTAAATTTTATCTTATGCTAGTTGGGATTGTACACTTTTTTTTTTCCTCTTCAGTAAATACCTAGAATGGACTCCTGATCAAATAGTACATGAATAATATATATAACTTTATAGGAAAATGTCACACTGTAGTTTACAAAGCCATCAGCAATGTTTCCCTCCATTACCTTATGGCTTGCATAGTTTCTTGTTTATTTATTTTTATTGGAGTATAATTGCTTTACAATGTTGTGTTAGTTTCTGCTGTACAACCAAGTGAATCAGCCATGTGCATACATGTATCCCCTCCCTCTTGGACCTCCCTCCCACCCCCCATCCCACCCCTCTAGGTCACCGCAGAGCACCGACCTGAGCTCCCTGTGCTACACTGCAGGTTCCCACTAGCTATCTGTTTTACACATAGTAGTGTATTTATGTCAATGTAAGGCTGCTGTAATTCTTATCTTCGTTCCTCTCTATGTAGTAGGTCTTAGTTCTCTGATTGTTTTTACGTTTTTCTTTTTCTTAATGGTTTTAGCAGTTGGATCATTATGTGCTTTGGTGTAATTTTCTTTAAAATATTCTGCTTATACACGCTGTGCTTTTTGATCTGTGTGTTTATAGTTTTCATTGCCTATGGAAAGTTTACTACTGTTATTCTTTGGTCTCCCACCACCACTTTTTGTTTTGGGCCTTCAAGTAAACATATGTTACACCAGTTTACATGGCAACACGTGTTCAGTCTCACTCTTTATTTCTCCTATGCTACATTTTGGATCGTTTCTATTGCTAAGTTTTCAGTGCACTAATCTTTGGCAATCTAATATTCAGTTTACATACTACAGTGTAGTTTTTGTTTCAGATATTATATTTTTCAACTCTAGAAGTACCGTGTTGGTCTTTTTGTTTATAATTTTCATTTCTCCTTTTCATTCTGTTCATGTTTTTTCTGTAGCATCTCAAACATGTGATGGAAGATCATTTTAGATTTAACATTATTCTTTGCTTATTCCATCATTTCTATTTTCTTGGGTCTGTTTATATATATATATATATATATATATATATATATATAATTTTTATTGGAGGGTAGTTGCTTTACATTGTGTTAGTTTCTGCTGCACAGCAAAGTGAATCAGCTCTATGGATACATCTATCCACTCTTTTTTGGATTTCCTTCCCATGTAGATCACCACGGAGCACCGAGTAGAGTTCCCTGTGCTACATAGTAGGTTCTCATTAGTTATCTATTTTATACATAATATCAATAGTGTAAGTATGTCAATCCCAACCTCCCAATTTATCCCATCCCCCTTTCCCCCTTGGAAACCATATGTTTGTTCTCTACGTCTGTGTCTCTATTTCTGCTTTGCAGATAAGTTCATCTGTACCATTTGTCTAGATTCCACATATAAGCGATATTATACGATATTTGTTTTTCTCTTTCTGACTTACTTCACTCTCTATGACAGTCTCTGTGTCCATCCATGTCTCTGCAAATGGCACTATTTTGTTCCTTTTTATGGCTGTGTAATGTTCCATGGTATATATGTACCTCATCTTCTCTATCCATTCATCTGTCGATGGACATTTAGGTTGTTTCCGTGTCTTGGCTATTGTAAATTGTGCTGCAATGAACATTGAAGTGCATGAATCTTTTTGAATTATGGTTGATTTTTCTCTTCATTATGGATGACTTTGATCTGCTTCTTTTCATGCCTGATCAATTGTGATGGGCTGCTGGACAATGTAAATAATGTTAACTTACCTTTTGGTTCATCAATTTTATACTTAGCTGGTATCTTACCTGCTGTTAAACCCAAAGTATCCAATCATTATATTTCTAATGAACTCTGTGGCTTTTTATATTTCGTTTTGAGCTCGTCTTTCTTTAAACATTGTAAATATATTCATTTTGTAGGTTGTGTTTGAGAATCAACAGTTGAAGAACTATGTGAGTTTTTTGTTGCCCATGATTTGAGCTAGTCTTGTTCATGAAGAAAAGATACTTTTTTTTTTACTGTTTGTCTTCTTCTATCTACTGATTTCCCAAAATATGATTTTTAATAAAAATAAAGATGTTAATGATGGTATTAAAGATATTAATGATGGTATTCCAGAGAGGTTCTCATTCTCTGCCACTCTCCTGAGGATAGTATCCTGAGTATAATTCTATTTGGAACTATAACAAAACTTTTTTGAGGCTTAAGATTCCCTGAATGACACAGGTAATAAAAAGGTGGTAGTTTTGGGGGTTTTTTTCCACTCCAGGTTTGGTACATTTCCAGTTCTTGATTCTCAGTTTAGGATTCATCCCTTCTTATATGTTTCTGTTGTAGGCAAACATCTCCTTTTAAAATCTTTCATTCATCCTCAGTCATGAGATCATTAAAAGCAGAATTTAAATTTCTTCATAATGACAAAGAGACTCATGGAAAAAGCACCCTTCAGGCTTTTAGCTTATCTGAGTTATGTTTTTTCTTTAAATTAGTCTTAGCCTGCAAACACCTGTAGGTGGGCTCTTGGTTGGGTTTAAGAAAAGTATTGCTAACATATATCAAGTCTCTAGTTTTTATAGTATTTTTTCAGGAGGAAGATATAGCCTGAAACAGTTAGCCTTCTATCTTGGGAAACAGGAAATCAATTTTTTTAATTTATAATTTGTGACATCTGTATATTTAGAAATATTTTAAGGTTTGATGACATTTTAAATATTTTAATATGAATAAAAATCTGATCATAATTTGACATCAGATATGGTCATAAAAAAGAATTATAGCATATGTGTTTCATTAAGAAGATAAATAAGGAATTAACGTTTCTTTGGATAGAGTATTTGACAAAAGCCAGAAGAGAAAGAGGTAGAGTCTACCTCTCTTGAAAATGATATAATCTATTTAAAAAGTTATGTGATTTGAAACAGATGATTTTAGGCTGAGTTTGAGGCTGTTTCTATAGATGGGTACACTGAAACCTACAGACAATTTCTAGAATTTTCAAGGGATGGAACATTCAAGAGCTCTGGAAAGAATCACACCATATATTGCTTAATTAACAGAGGACACAGTATTTCTGTTAAAATACCAGGGACAAGAATTTGAACCCAGAGCCCAGTGGTGTCAGCAACACACGAGAGCCATCATGTGGACTCAAGGTCTACACGTGGGAAAAAAGAAAACAAACAAACAAAAAACCCAGAGTCCAGCTGAGTAGCAGAGCCTTATTTTGGAGAGAATATAGATAGAACTGAGAGCATGATCCTGTGTTGATGTCTCCAAAGCCAGTCCTGCTTTTGAATTACTGTGAGTTGTGGTAGAAAGAAAAGATTTATATAACTTTGCTAGGAAATGTCCTTCATGAGGAGTAGCAGAGTTTGTCCTGTTGAAAGCACACATGATTTGACAGAGGTTAGTAACAACACACACAAAAATCAATTAGTCACAACAGGAGAGAAGCATAGTGACTGGTATTAATTAAGCAAGGAGATACAAGCGGTAAACGCCAAAGGATATGGTGTCAAAACATGTCAGCCTCCATCAATTCCTTCTTAAAATCCTAGAGGGAATAATCACCGTTAGGGGACAAGGAGAAAATGATTGGACATCTTGATAAGAGCCCCGTCATAAGGTCATAATCCTGACCTTTGGAATGTTGCTATAGATATGATTTATTTGCATTTACGAGTTGGTGAGAACATTAATGATAGGGAACAAAATATTTTAATTGAAATTATATCATTCAACAAAGATTTTCAAAACAGGCTTTGGTCAAAATCACATGCGTACATGAAAGGTTAATTGTAACAGTTCCCTACTAAAATGTAAGCTGGTGTCACTGAACTGAATCTAGCCAATTTAAAAAGAATGAAAAGGAAATAAAACAAATGTTGAATAAAAAGAGTGAAAACATAAACGTTAAGTCTCTGTATTAACTGGAGAGGATCAGTGTGTTGCCTAACGAGCCCAACACCTACAATTATTCCCAGATAATAAGAGGGGTTTTAGAGGCACATTAACTCTTTCAAACAACTAACCACCTAATTTGCAATTAGGAGACATTTCTCAAAAGATATAACAGAAGCTGTTAAATGTTTTTAGATATTTCTTGAAATTTGCACTATAAAACTTAATGGAAGACTGAAAAGCATGGTTTATAGATAATGACTGTAACAATGCAAATGAAAATAAGCGGTGAAAGACTTACGGTTTAAGTACGGAAATAGGATATGTTTTCTTTGTAAGACTTTGGGGGGGACTTTTAGGCTTTGTGATATTTCACGTTAGTAAACATTTTATTTTATGATCAATTTAAATATAAAAATTGCTTGTTGGTTTTTCTTTCTTTACCTCAACTACATTTCAAAGCATCCTTTGTATTTGATGGAGATGAGCCGAAGTACTTGAGCTGAATAGTGAGTTTTCAAGGAGAATTTTAGGTCCACTACTAAGACTTATTTAGTCATCAGTGAGAATGCATGAAATACTAATATTTTTACAAGGACTGTTTAAAGAATATTCATAATTTAGTCAAAGGATTCTGTGAGTTCAGTGATGTTATGCCATCACATTTTCCAGAGATAAAGAATATTATAACAAAACAATAAATTTAGTTACCTTTTGTCTTCCTAAATTTTGACCTTTTCTTATTATGCTAGTGGTTTGTAATTATTTTTAAGACTACATTTAAGCTAGAAACAACACAAGATTGTTTTTACTTTGAGTATGAAACGATACCTAATAAAATATGAACTTGTTTTCAACAAAAAATTTTTGTAAAATGTCTCCAGTCCTTCTCAGGTTTGAACTACCATAAGCAATGTATTTTGAAATGCCTTAAAAATGCTGCTTTTATAATATTCTATCAGCAGAGAAGATTCACTTTTATTTACTCTAATTTCTCCAATATTTATCTTGAAAATTTACGAAAGCTTTGGAATTTATTTAAGCAGATCTCCTGCCACTTCATATTTACTAAGCCTCTGAAATATAGTTTGAATTTGATGGGGTCTTCTCTATCTTAAAGAAAAATATTTTTTAGCTGCTAAAATATTTTTAAATAAAATAAACACAAGGTTGTCTGGTGTGCAATGAAATTAAAATACTGAGTAATTTCTAGTGCCCAGCACCGTGCTGTGGATATCCAGGAAATCTTATTGTCACTTGATCCGGAAGATAAGCATATGTGATTGTAAAATGTACAGTGTAGTCCTTAAGAGTAGAAGCTCTAAAGTGACAAAGATGAGAATTTGAGCCTCTCCTTCTATCTTTCCCAGTATTTATCTTAAAAATTACATTTCTAAGTCTCAGTTCTCACTCAGAAATGCTAGGAATATATTTCTCTGAGGGTTACTTTCAAGATTAAAATAGAATCTATGCCGATAAAGTCTTAACTGCAATTCCTAGCACAAATTGAGAGCTAAGAAATAATCATTATTTTTATTACAAAATTATTTCATTACATTTTGTTCACTGGAAATATAGTATTGATTGACGTACCACAGAAGTGTGTAACTTCGAAAATAAGATAAGCATCATTTTTAACATAAACCTTTTTTTGAACAGTAAATAAATCTACAATCCAATTGGACAGAATACTAAGTCATCCTTAGATTAAATTTGCCAACTTCAAGAGTCAGTCCTCAAATATGAGGCATACTGCACTTTTTTTTGTATCACTCAGCTGTCAATTAAATTGACACTGGTTGTTATTTCCAATGTAAAGAGCATTAGTCTGACAACCTATTCAATTATCTTGAGACAAAAAACTATGACATTAATTCAAATGTGACCATTCCTATTTTAAAACATATGTCTCTATATACTTATTTATTTGTTGTGTGTGGCATAGATACATATATATTGCACATTCACTTTTTTCCAACAATTGAAGGTTGATTTTTCTTTTTTTGAGTATAGAACTCTTGCTAAAGTGAAATATGGTATAAAGGGTAAAATTCTAGACATTGAGTTATTTGACTTCTTGAGGTTTATATTTGAGTCATTTAGCCATTTGTGCCCTTATTTTAAAGTTACAGCCCTTTTCAGCAGATGGCAAAGAGAATGGAACATAAATTGTTCTGTTTCTCATTACCTTTCTGTGCAGTAACCTATTAATTCCAGCCACTGTCTGCCTGCACTATACCATGTCCTTCTCTTCAAAACTAACTCTAGTTAATGAACTGGGTATATTTCAAGTGATTCAAAAAGAAGGCAGAAAGAGTTTGGGGACTGGATTACAGAAAGTTCAGCTGATTAAAGGAGAAAGGAATGAAAGAAAATGGCATAAAGCCAAGGAATAATGTTTTGTGACTTGAATTAATGAGTTTGGGACTATTCATTAAATGAAATTTTCCCTAATGTATTTAACCATTTAGGATAAATTCAATATTTTGATTGAAAATAAGCAACTAAAGATTATTTATTTATTTCTGTTTTAAGGTTGTGTTTTTAATTAAATAGCGTGCTCAGTTTCTAAATATCCCCATACATTGCACAAAAAAGGGTTTCACTCTTGGTGTTGTAGTTTATATGGTCTTGGACAAATCTATAATGATATGTATCCACCATTATGGTATACAGGGCAGTTCCACTGCCTTAAAAATCCTCTGTGCTCTGCTTATTCATTCCTCCTGTCCTCTAACCCCTGGCAACCACTGATCTTTTTACTGTCTCCATAGTTTTGCCTTTTTCAGAAGGTAATGTAGCTGGAATCATACAGTATGGAGCCTTTTCAGATTGGCTACTTTCACTTAATAATATGCATTTAAATTTCCTTTATATCTTTTCATGGCTTGGTAGCTCATTTCTTGTAGGTGCCAAATACTATTCCATGGTCTGGATGGGCCACAGATTATCCACTCTACCTGCTGTAGGGCATCCTGATGATTGGTTTCCTGTTTTCAATTTCACTGATTTCTGATCTATATGTTTTTTCTTTTTTTTCCCTTCCAATTTGATTGAGATGTAGTTGGCATACAGCACTGTATAAGTTTTTTTCTTTTAATATTTTTTTGATGCGGACCATTTTTAAAGTCTTTATTGAATTTGTTACAATACTGCTTCTGTTTTATGTTTTGGTCTTTTGGCCCCGAGGCATGTGGGATCTTAGCTCCCTGACCAGGGATCAAACCTGCACACCCTGCATTGGAAGGCGAAATCTTAACCACTGGACCTCCAGGGAAGTCCCATACAGCACTGTATAAGTTTTAAGATATGCAGCATAATGACTTGATTTACATCATGAAGTGATTACCACAATAAATTTAGTGAACATCCAACCATCTCATATAGATACAAAGTAAAAGAAAAAAATATTTTTTCCTTGTGATGAGAACTCTCAGGATTTAGTCTTTTGACAACTTTCATATATAATGTACAACAGTGTTAATTATGTTAACATGCTGTACATCATGTCCCTAGAACATATTTATCTTATAACTGGAAGTCTGTACCTTTTGACCACCTCCATAGAATCCCGCTCCCCCCACCCCCCCACCTTTGGTAACCACAAATCTGATCTCTTTTTCTATGAGTTTGTTTGTTTGAAGTATGAGTGACCTATACCACTATGTTAGTTCCTGTTACACAAAACAGTGATTTAATATTTCTGTACATTACAAAATAATCACTATGTTAAGTCTAGTTACCATCTGTCTTGATACAAAGATATTACATACTTACTGACTATATTCTTCAAGCTGTACATTTCATCCCTGTAACTCATTTATTTTGTAACTGGAAGTTTTTACTCTTAATTTCCGTCACCTATTTCACTCCTTCCCCCCATCTCCTGCCCTCGGGCAATCACCTGTTTGTTCTCTGTATTTATAACTATGTTTCTGTTTTGTTATATTTGTTTATTTGTTTTGTTTTGTTTAGATTCCACATACAAGCGAAATCATACAGTATTTGTCTTTCTCTGTCTGACTTATTTCCCTTAACATAATACCCTCTAGGTCCATCCACGTTGTCACAAATGACAAGATTCCATTATTTTTATGGCTGAATAGTATTCCATTGTGTGTGTGTGTGTGTGTGTGTGTATATATATATATATATATATATATATATATATATATACACACCAAACACATCTTCTTTATCCATCTCATAATGGACACTTAGGTTGCTTCAATATCTTTGTTATTGTAAATAATGTTGCAATGAACTTTGCATGGGGTACATATATGTCTTTTTGAATTAGTGTTTTCATTCTCTTTGGAAAAATACATGGAAGTTGAATTGTTGTATCATGTGGTAATTCCGTTTCTATTTTTGACTTTTTTCTGCCTTTTGTGTTTTAATTGAAAATTTTATACGATGCCATTTTCTCCCCTTTCTTAATATATCAATTACCCTTCCTTTTTTGTTTTCTTTTAACTTTTTTAGTGGTTTCTTTTTGATTTTGCAACATACCCTTAAAACAACAACAACAACAAAAATTCCCAATTCCTTCCCCTGCTCCACAGATCATTGCTGTAATTTATTTCACTTATACATAAGCATATGTGTACATTTGACCCTTGAACAATGCAAAGGTTTTCGAAGTGCCAACCCTCTTTGCAGTCGGAAATGCCTGTATAACTTTACAGTAGGCCTCCATATCAGCAATTACACTTCCTCGGATTCAACCAACCGTGGATTGCGTAGTTCTGTAGTACGTATTTAGTGGAAAAAAAAATCGGTGTACAAGTGGACCTGCACAGTTCAAGCACACTTTGTTCAAGGATCAATAGGATCTGTGCTTTGGTGTGTCATTAATTTGGGGAAATTATCAATCATTATTGCTTCAAACTTTGCTTCTATTCCTTTCCCTCTTCCTTCTCCTTCTGGCATTCCCGTTATGCATGTTATAACTCTGCAGTAGCTGCACAGTTCTTGGATATTCTGTTCTATTTTACTCAGTCTTTTTCTTTTGCTTTTCAGTTTTGGCAGTTTCTATTGTTACATCCTCAAGCTCAGAGGTTCTTCCCTTAGTCCTGCTAATCACTCTGCTAATGAGCCCATCAAAGTTATTCTTCATTTCTATTATAGTGTTTTTGTTTTCTAGAATTTCTTTTTGATTCTTTCTTAAAATTTCCATCTCTCTGTTTACATCATACATCGGTTCTTGCATGCTGTCTACTTCTTCCATCAAATCCTTTAGCACATTAATCAGACTGTTTTTAAAAAATTCTTGCTCTGATAATTTCAGCATTCCTGCCATACTTTTCTATGGTTCTGATGTTTGCGTAGTCTCTTCAAATTGTGTTATTTGCTTTTAAGTATCCACTGTAATTTTTTGTTGAAAGGTGGACATGATGTATTTGGTAAAAAGAATTGTGATAAATAGGTTTTTAGTAATATAGTCCTAAGGTGGGAGGGGAACCTATCATTTTATGATTAGATCTCAGTCTTTTGGTGAATGTGCATCCCTAGACCATCAACCTCACCAGTGCACCTTATCTCCCCTCCTTAGGTAGGGGAGGATGGCTGGAAGGGCTGGAGTTGTGTGTTTTCCTTCTTCTACCTGGAAGCCTAGGAGGAGTTGGGGTTGGGTATTTGCTTTACACCAGATCAGCTAGGCTCTGACATAACCCTGCAGCTGCAGTTCTGGGGGCAGCCCTTGTTAAAAAGGACAGGGGATTTTCCCCTGACATTCAATGTGAGAACCTGGTAGAACTCCCGAAGGTAAAACTCACCAGAGTGTAAACCCTCCCCTGCAACCCCAATGACTGGGTCCTTCTGGAGCTTTTATCTCCCAGGCTTGTCCACACTGAGTCTCCAGCAATTCATCAATTACACTTTGGGTTTTCCTACCCTGGTCCTGGTTCTCACGGAGGTTTCTGCTTATGGGTTTCTCCTCCAGTAAGTTATGATTCTCTATATCTGCTTGTGTGTTTCTCCAGTTGGGGGGAAGTATTATTCACCATGACCTCACTGCTCTGATGGATGAAAGAAGAGCTGTTGATTTTTTAGTTTGTTCAGGTTTTTATTTATTGTTAAGACAGAGTGAAGACTTCTAAGCTCCTTCCATGATGAACTGCGGACTAGGAGCCCCCCTTGTTTTTTCAGATGAGGATTAAAGACTTTCAAGTGAACATATTTTATCAAAAGTCACACGTAAAGTAAGATACAGAACTGTGCCTGAATTATGGCCGCCCAGCGGGCCCTGTTTCATGGCCTCTGTGAACTGACGTAGCACGATCCTGAGGTCAAGTTAAACCGTCACCTCAGGAAAGTAAACATGTTGTCTGTGTTGTCAAATATTGAAGCTCTTTGACAAATGTGAAGTAATAGAAGTATAAATAATGATTAAGTTACATATATTAAAGCCTAGTGTTTTACAAGGTAAATATGTTAATGCCGTAGATGGGGCAACCTAGTGTAGGTCAAAAATAAAAACCAAAAAAAACCCAGGAAGAATCTGTTTGAAGGCAGCTGCATCATCATTGGTACGATCTATATTGCCTCTGTTTCATACAATTGCAAACACAACAAATATGTCACATCACAAAACCAATGCTTCTGGAACTGTTTCTCAAAATGATCACACTTCTTCTAAACATCTCCTCATAAATGCCTATATAAATATCCCTGGAGTCTTGAACTGCATATCCCATTTTAGAAACAAAAACAGTTTCATTTTGAAGAGATAAGATAGAACTTAAATCATGTATTTATAAACATCTCATTTTTTTATTATTGTGTTTTTATTATAAATAAAGTTTACTCCCAATTTTGAGACATCAGAGATATGTGAAGAAGAAATACATTTTGAAAATCATGCCCCTTTAGAAGTGTGGTACGAAATCCTAGGTGTCTTACTTTGCTGTTGGGAAATAAATATCCATCCAAAGCAGTGTCCCAGAGCAGAGCACATGGGATGCCACCCGTATCCACTGGTATCTGATCAAATCTCTCCCCTTCCTTTTCCATCTCTCCTTCAAAGTTGGGGGTCCCCCAGGTAGGTACTCATTACAACAGTCAAATCCACAGGTTCTTACATTGGTAAGCAAGAGACACATGATTTTCTTTGAACTTGTAGATTTCAACTTAAGGAGGTTTTCATCATTGCAACTGGAAAAGGGTTGATCTGCCGTGAGTAGGTGTGTGGTCCATGCTCACAAAGCCCAAGGCCTGCTGCTGCTGCCACTTCTGGACCTTGAAGGCAGAGGCACTGCCTCTCGTGATGAAACTGAAGTGGTGAAGACAAGGCTTCCCCTCGTCTCCCTTCCCTGGCAGCTTAGAGCCATGGATGAATCATGTCATGTCCTGTGCCCTGTGCACTTTTGTTTATACGACTAGGTGTTCCCCAGGACACAAATCTACCACCAGGACAGAGTGGCCAGGGGATCTTTGATTTGCTGTTTCACTCACAGACTTACAACTAGAATATCTCCCTTTCTGGTACCGGTCATAGCACCGGGATCAGATTACCATTTCTGTTTTTGGACATGCTCACAAAGTTTTATTCCAGAGGGCTTGTTATATCACATAGATAATTTCTTTGATCTGTGTCAATTCAAAGTTTTAAATATCCTTTACATTTAGGAAAAAAGTAACAGATTTTTTTCTCATGAGGCCCCTGGGTTTCTTATGAAAACTGTAGCACTTTCAGTTAGCCTACTAGCTCTGCACTAATTTATTTCACACAAGTATCAATTTAGGCTTCACTAAGCACTGCCATATGTGCACACAGGTAACACCATGGCTATTCAACATGCAAAAACAGGGATGCATGGAAGGGCCACTAAGGACCAGGTGCTGCTATGGGGAAGGGGAAAACAGCAGTGAACAGACAGAAACGGTTTTGCCCTGAGGGAATTTGCATTATTTTGTAAATAATAATATGAAACACTATTGTTTTATTTCAAGTTAAGGGTTCGAAGGGATGCCTTTGGTGTGGAGAACAGAAAAGTATGAGGACAAGGTGGAAGTAGGGAAACCCCTTGGAAGGCTACCAACGTGGTACAGATGAAAGACAGCAGTGGTCTATGCTAAGATGAAGCTAGAGGAAGCGAAAAGTACTCAGATTCAACACTTATTTTGAAGCTAGAGCAGATAAAATGTGTTCATAGAATGTGCTTGTAGAAAATGAGTAATCTTGGGATTATAATGCATACAGTCTTCTATTCCTTTTTAAACTTAGAGCAGAGTAATATCAGTTCTCTCCAGCAACTGGTTTCTTAGAAGTACCTCCGCTCTGGCAGTGCCTCCCTTCCCCTGGAACAGCTTTGTCTGACCCCGTGACATGTCCCTTTCGACATAGTGCAACCTGGAAATGTGTAGGATGAGGGAAAATTCTGCCCTCCCTCAACAGAATGTGCAGTATCACTTCTAAATTTCTGTGACTCCCAATCTTGAATGAGTTCCAATGTTCATTTAACTGTTCTTAACAAATATTAACATACTTTTTTCATTGGCAAATCAATCCCAGCACTTTTTTCTCTATTAAATGGTGAGGTGAATTGAAACTTTTCCGTTCTTAACATTTTTACCATCAGTTTTCGTTGGCAAGATTGCTTCTCTTAGTTTTTTGCCATCATTCTTAATTTCAAGACACTTCATTTTTTTCTGTTCTCTAAACTCATTCCAACATACCTGTCTTTTAAAAATATGTATTCTTAGGTTTCAGTAAATAGCTCCACCTGAAATGTAATTGATGCCAAATAATCTTCTTATCTGGGTATGATACATATTTTAAATAGTTTGCTCTATGGATAAAAATAACAAAAGGACCTGTTGGACAAATTGTTGAACCCATAAAAACTCCTGCTGATAATTAGACTCCAAAGAGATCCACTTACAGGATTTTACTGCTTGGGATGGGAGTTAATGCACAAACGATGAGGTCATTTCATCAAATGCTATGTGTTGAATCCGTGGGGACCATTTTGGGCATAGACATGTAGCTCACATCCAAATGAACAACATTCTAATGATATAAAATTTCAAAAACAAAAACAGGATTAATACATTTTTCATTAATTTAATAGATCTATACTGAACAAACGTATAAAGATTGTCACATCATATGTAAATTTCTAGACAAGAAATAATTTGAAGTTACCTTGTGTTACCATCACTGCCTTTTGGTTCCCATTGCCAGCATCATAATTTAAGTCTTGATAAAGTCACACAGCAGTAGTTTCCTAAATGACTTCCGTGACCAGCCTTGATATTCTTCAACACTATTTATTTCTGTCAAGTTGAGTTTCCAAATACCACATAAATTATTTATTCCTATTGCCATTTTGCATATTGAAAAATTAGCATTAAAGTCAAAAGATCTGAGTTCAAATTTCAGTTTGAACATTTTTTAGAGCTTCCGTTTCCTTCTCTATAAAATGATGAAATTACTACTTAAAATAAAAAGTTGTTTTGGAAATTACATAAATATATACACATATACATTACCTATGTATTTTAACTCTCTCTCTATTAATCTCTAACCAATCTATCCATCCATCTAGTAGATATTTCCTTGTCCTTCTTTAAGATTGTTTAATGCTTATATATTTATTTTGAGAAAAATAACATCATTACTAAGTCTGGCGTATAAGAAATTTTCTCACGTGGCCATAAATTAGCATTTCCTACCTGCTCCCAACATACCTTTCTGGCCTTATCTACTATTTTTTTTTCCATCCAAATTGGGTTTTTTAGTGACATAAATCCACCTTACCCTTTGTTTCTTTTGGCATTCCCTTCCTATCTTTTTCCTGCAAGTAATGCTATTCTCCATCCCTTATGAATATTCTGTTCATCTTCTCTATTGTTCTTTGTTAAATCCTCATTATAAACTTCAGATCATTGCTTAACCTTTTGCTTTCATTCTTATTTTCAAGGCATTTTTCCTTGATCTCCTCACTCAGTGATTTGAGTATGTCTTCCTCATTTGAAAGGTTAGAATAGGAGGAACACAAGTTGGGCAGTGGGGAACTTCAGTTCAGAGTCAGTTTTGACCTTTGTAAACTGAGGAATCTTCACCTTATTTAGTCTCTGTTTTTTCATCTATAAATGTAAAATAATAATATCATTCTCAACTGTCATAGGTTTTTCATGACTGATCACGTGGGTAATTCATGTAAACATGATATATAATCCGTAAATTACTAGATGAATTGAGAAAATTCTGCTTTTTCTCAGCATCTCTGTGTTTAACAGAAAGCACAGTTGAATGTAGTATTTGTAAGTATGCCATGTATATGTATGTATGTATACACATACACACGTAAACACATATATATATCTTATGAAAACTGTAAGCTACTTGAGATCAAGGATAGTGTTGTGTATGACCCTACATCTCCTATGGCTCCACACTAAGTATTTACGGAATGCTTAATGCTTAAAATTTTACTCTTTTATTGTTTTATTAGCTCAATTAAATGCCTGCATGCTGAAAATATACTGATGGCTTATCATTGCATTATGTTTAAAAGTTTTGATTCTTAACTTTCAGTAGTAAGAGGTTTCTAAGTGCAAAAAATTTACTTTTCTACTGAAGATTAAGAGAAACTTAAATCCCTTAGGAAAATCTCTACCAAATACACTACTTTTCTGTACATGAAAAAGCTTAAATATATCAAAGCTAAAACTCATGGAAAAAGTATTCTTTATCAATAGAGCATCTCTCCCACTTATGAAGATAACCATGGGACAATGTTAAAAAAATGAAGAAAATCATATTTGAACCAGAAACTTATTTTGTTATAGTTGTAACAATTTATTTAGAAAAAATATTTATTAGACAAAACAAAACTATTTTCTTAAAATTTAATTGAGATCCATTCAAGTTCTATTGGCTTCTAGGAGAAAATGCAAATTTTAAGATACAAAGGAGAAAAATAGGGTTATCTTAGAATTTTCTGCAACTGTAGTCAATGACAGAAGACTAATGTCTACCAAGTGGTGAAGGTAGGAATGAAAGATCAACTTCAAGAATGTTAAGCCATGTTACATTATCTTAAAATTCAGATATAAAGGTTTTAGAAATATTAACAAGGATGCACAAACTTGCAGATTATACCACCTTAGCAGTCTTTCAGGGAAAATAAATACAGTTCAGTTCCCCAATTAAATATCCTAATTTATTTTGTATTTTAAATCTAGACAACATAAAGATGAACTAAAATAATAATTCAGGAATGTTGACATCATGGTTAGATGGTAAACATCATAGTCATTAAATATACGACAAAAACTGACCAACTGAAATTTTCTTCACTAAACAAAACGTAAATATTGTAAAGCTGGACAACAGTAATATAACTGCAGTATGTTGAGAGGTAGGGAGGGAGAAGTATATGATGTTAATTTCTTCCTTCTTCAAGGCAGGGAGTTAATAGTATAAAATTAAAATGTAATTTAAAGATGACTCCAATTCAACATGTGCCATAATCTCCTTTCTTAATTTGGAGGGATCTTTTAGGAAGGAAATCATATCCCATGTAGTGAAGAAAATGGATCTGAAATAAGTCTTCCAATTTTACTTTGGCTCCTTTTTTCTTCCATTCAATTCAAATATAAGAGAATTTAATACTTTTAAATATTAAAAATAATGTACAGAAGAAGAAAGAAAACAAGAATTTTTGAAGCTAATTTGACTTATCCGTTGACATGTGCTTATTTGTGTTTATATCTGCAGTTACGATTTAATAACACTGATTTTTGTGGAGAGTTTATGGAAGTGGTTTATGGAAGAGCTAATTGATTCTAATTACCTTAGAATCACAGTTTATACACCATACCCCACTCCCAAACTTGTATATATTATGTATACTTTGATATGAGAGATTTTTAAAGGATTATATAAAAATGGTTTTTAATGTCACAACTAGTTCTAAAAATCTTTCTCTTTCTCACCACATCCCTCATGTTCCAAAATAAAATAGTTCAGTGGACTTTGTGAACTTGATTTTTTTCCAAATTTTTAATTCCTCTCTTACTCATGTGAATCAAGGGAATATAAGCAATGTGTCTTTGTGCATCCAAAGGAGAGAGAAATCTTACCTTTCTATGTATAGTTGTTTTAACAGCCTGTGCTTTTGCAACATGGATATAAACTATATTTCAGTGGGAACGGTGGAAAAGATGTGGTCTCTATGACATTTCTATGTCTAGATCTAGTCTTTTCTTCTAAGCAAAAGTTGAAATCACCTTTACAGGAAGTAAGGCCTTACTAAGAGAAGGACAAGTGGATGTGAAGAGGATGTATTGCTTCCTTATTAAAGAAATCTATTTAAAAATTAAAATGTGTAACAATCTCTATCCTAAAATCATAACATTTCTCCAGGCCTAAGTCGTCTTCATAGCATGGCTCAGAATGAATTGGACACTTGATAGTAACTCAAAATATTAACTACAGCAAGGTGATAAATTTTGACTTAAATAATTCTAACTACTTAGTTTTTGTCCAATTCAGGGAATGGAGTTTGTTTCCAATAAGATAAAACCTATGAAAGATATTGTACCATAAATTTCTGACTTAGTTGTCACATATGAAAAAGAAGAGGGAGGCCACCTCAGTCAGTACCACTAAAGAGACCAGTTTTGTTCTTATTGTTCCAGATCAACTGTGAGACTGAAGGTAGTTGGGAGCTTATTTCATGTCTAGAGTAGCTGTTAATTAGTTTCTATAATTATATAGTGATTAAGTTAGATTAACCTAGACTTGTTGAAGTCCTGTTATGATAATGTCTCTTGCTCCCATGGTTCATCATAAACTTAGACATGGGGAATTTCATCTTCTACATGCCATCTATTGCCTTGAGTTTTGTTTTATACTTTTTTGTTAAGGTTTTTTTCTTTTTCTTTTATATTATTTTTGTCAAGTAAATGTGTGGTATGTGTATTACCAAGGAATTTGGACAGGCTATAGCTGTTCTGGATAAAGATATACCCAGAGTTGTTAATAGAAATAAAATGCCAGTGCATGCACTGTTACAAGAAACGATTTCTTGAAGAGCTAATTGAAGCATGCACTAACAACAGTGTGTCAAAGGTATTATAAAATGTACTACATATTCACTTAGATAGCATACTATCTAGCATCTGCATAGAAAGTCTGAGCCCTTTTAAAATCTGAAACTTAGAATGATTAAATTGCATTATTAAATGATCATACCTCTGATTGGCCTGTGTTACAACTGAATTAAAATAATATTTTTATTTAATACATTTCCTAGAAAAAAGTATTGATATATATATATATATATATATGTAAACATTTTATTGCCGTTAAATAGTGCTATATTTATGAAAACCTCACTTTTATTCTAGAAGGTAGAAATTAGATAATACCAGCCACATTACATGCATCCCATCTTTGGATCCCTTTGGTTATATATCAGGGTAGAGTAATTGAAACATTTTTGTTTTGGAAAAATATAAATGCATGTATTACAGTTGACTTTGAACAATGTGAGTTTGAACTGTGAGGGTCTGCTTATATGTGGATTTTTTCAATAAATACAGTTACCTGTATTTTCATTTTACAGATCTTTCAGTTAATTAAATGTGGGGGAAAGTGTTTGTTCCCGTAGAAATCACGGCATCAAAAGAACTAGGGTTTGAGTCCTGATTCTATCCAAACTGTTTCAGCTTCCAGCCCGTGGGTGGGTCATTTCTCAGTTCCTTTGCTTTCGAGGCAGAGAGAGCCATAGTATGTGGATTTTCTACTGTCCCTAACCCCTGCCATGTGTGAGGGTCAACTGTATTTGAAAGCCTGTTTCACGTTGTATGAATCCATTCAGTATCAGATGATTGAGTATTATACTCAGAAATCCATGTTGGTAAATTTTATTGTCTTTTGTTTTTATAACAAAATTCAACCTATTAATAATTTTCAGGGTGTAGAATTTTGCGACTCTAGCAAAATGATCTCTGCTCTATGTGTCCCACAATGTTCTCCTTGGCAAATGTTCTACATCCTCTGCGTTGAGGAAAGTTTAGCATTATCTGTGTAGGACTCGGAGTCCCCCCCAGGGTAGAGGTCTCTGAATGTGGAGTCCGCCTTCCTGGGTTCGGTCCTGCCTCTGCCACTTTTTACCAACTGTGTGACCTTCCATAATTCCTAAGCATATTGATATATCTAAAATGAGACTTATCTGTAAAACGGTACATATCTTGTAGAACAGTTGTGAAGATTTTCTGTGATGATTATGCAAAGATTGTAGCAGAATGCCTGGAACATATTATGTGCTCAATTACTAACCCGTCAGTTTTTTCAGTATTATTATGTAAGTGTTCAATATGCTGTTTTATCACCGATCGGCAGATTGTGAGATGGAAAATATGGTCCAGAATAGGAAAGAAGCCTCTACGTCAATTGCTGGGCAAGATTTGCCAAGTTCTTCTCCATTTAATACATCACATCATATTTAAAAATAGGAGTTACTCTATGGGTGCCTTTTCTATGGGCTTTCCCAGAGCATTTTCATCCTCATTTGAGTTATGATTTATCTAACAAACTAATAAATAGTCAAGGTGTTCCTCTGGGTCGACCTAGTTTTTGATAATTTTATTTCCAGAAATTAATTCATGGCTCAGATTAGTATTGTTAGAAAACAGACTTTCTTGTTATATAAGGCATAACTTGTATCTCTTTAGAATATAGGAACTCATGCACAAATTGTAATAGCAGGCCATGTGTGGGCTTATATCCTTTGGTAATCAGAAATTTTAAAAATTAGCAACATTTAGAAGCATCTAGTTAGACTACTCGCCTCACCCATTTGAGCATCCGTCAGTACCACAAAGGGAAGGAAATCCTGTTGTTAGTTTTCTGGACTCCACAACTGCTGAACTAAAATCTCTATATTTCTCCTCTCACTTGTATTTCACAAATTAGCTCTCTATTCTTCCTATTAATTAGGGACATCGGAGACTATTGTTAGTCATTCGAGAAAATCCTGATCTTTATTTTTTAGTATTTTCATTTCCTTTGCTTTCTGGAGTCGTAAGTGCAGTGACTGGGGGGAGGGGAGATGGGCACTAAGCGAGGAGTCTTATTCCCAGGGAGGAGATGTTCTTGAAGGTTTGCTTACGTAACCCGTCTGTTGCAGCCCCAGCATAAACTGTCCTCAGACTTCTGTCACTTTAGGAAAACTAGGTGATGGGAAATGAGAAGGAAAAGTCAGAGTTACTGGAGTACTAAGAGCTTGAGTACTAAGAGTAGTAAATGGTGCTGAGATTGGCTGACAATCCCAACAATACAATGTAAGGTCAAGACGTGATTTGGGTTTCTTACATATTACAAAACTTTGATTGAAAACTAGGCCTGACTCCAAGTTCTCATCCTCCAAGGGTTCTGACTTCTCATCAAGCATGATTAATAGACTGATACTTTATTGCATCCTTCATGCAGTGTGTTATACATTTAAATAAAGTATTAATCTTTCATTGTTAAACCATGAATACAACATGATTCTGCTCTTCCCATGGCAGGCTGCAGGCAATATTATCAAGGAGAATGACTGCACTCAAATCCTACATAGATTTATACCATTGGGTATAAAAATCATTTTTCTATTCTAATCCTTAACCACAGTGGTTACTCCACCCTCTAATATCTGTTCATTAATTCAGAAAACACAAAGACACTCTAAAAACATCTTGAGATGCCATGCAACACTATAAATAGCATATTAGGACACTAAATATTTCTAAAATGAACGAAGTTCTCTTGTTTCCCCGAAATCTCTATTATTAGATAGTGTGCACTTAGCTACTTACTTTTATGCTATCTAATGTTTATAGTGATTTAGGTTTTCAGGGAGTGATTTCACAAGACTTGGAATAATATAATAAGAGGTATAAAATATTTTAATAATTGTTTTCATATATTAAAACTCTGGTTCAATATTACTTCCACAAACTGAGCATTTCTACTTATATAATGTATCTTGGATTCAGATCAGGTTATAGATATAGATTAAGTATCTTAGTTATGTAAATAGGAAAATGTTTGGCCTTAGCTTTTAAATATATGCTAATGAAAGCAGTAATAATAACTTGCAGTTATATTATTGAAGAATAGTAATGACTTGAGAAGTAAGCATATACTGTATATGTTTCATGTTGACTCAAATAAGTATGCTGTGATTCTATGACTCTCATCAAATAATGTCACTCTGGGTTTTAAACCCATTTTTATCACCCAGAAGATCACATCTGCCAATATTTGATTAGAGGATCTAGCTACCTAGGACAGATTTTCTCAGTTTGATAGATAATCTGGAGCTTCAAGACTATTGATTAAAGCTGCATTCAAATAAAAGAAAAGAAAGCAAGCAAGAAAGCAAGCAAGCAAGCAAGAAAGAAAAGAAGGAAAGAAAGAAAGAGAAAGAAAGAAAGGAAGAAAAGGGAGAGAGAGAGAGAAAGAAAGAGAGAAAGAAAGAAAGAGAAAGAAAGAAAGGAAGAAAAGGGAGAGAGAGAGAGAAAGAAAGAGAGAAAGAAAGAAAGAGAAAGAAAGAAAGAAAAAGTGAAAGATGACTTTGGTTGCACACTTTAAATTCTGCTTTTTTGCTGCCTTGAATCCAAATAGCAAAGTGTGTTCCTGTCTTATCACCTCAAACAGATTCTTCTGTATTGACTAGAAAATAAACTTCAAATGAGTTCCAGCTTGATGAAATTTTTAAAAATCTCATTTAAGAATAAAAAAGACCTTGATTCTCTTTATTATATTTTTATTGAAATAAAATAAACCCAAATCATCTGAAAGGGAACTAGGAGTAATGTACCAGTGTACCTTGAAGTCCTTTGCTATTAAATACATAGAATCAGACCAATAATTTAAACTGTTCCAGTAAAACAACTACAGCCAAATATAGATGAAATATGAAGTTTTCTTAAATGATTTTTAGATACTTCACTGCCTTATCCAGCTACTTTATGGATCCTTCTAATGGGACATAACTGGGATTTAGTGAACACCCAAGGCAGGTGTTATGAGCCTGAATGCATTAGTACCAATTTGAGCTCTGCGCTCTAAGTATTTTAGTACAATCTTAAGACACATAAAAGTATTTACAATATCTCTGTAACCTGACAAACAAACTTCTGAGATGATTTAAGAGATATCAGACAAAAATTCAGAACTTATACAGGGTAATTTAAAATTAATTCATATAAAGCTAAATACACATTATTAATGTACAGTTTGATGAAATTTGACAAATGTATACTTCAGTATCATTGCCAACCCAGTAAATAAAGATTTGAATGTTTTCCCGATTCCTAAAACTTCCCTCAAAGCACTTTGTGTCTGACTCTCCCTAACCCTGGAACCAGGCAACCTCTGATCTGTTTTCAGTCACTAGAGGTTCATTCCCATTTCTTGAATTTAATCAAATAATATACAGTATGTACTCTTTTGTATCTGTTTTTTTTTTTCATGCAGCCTTTGCTTTTCAGATTCATCTATGTTATTGTGTGCATTAGGAGATCCTGACTTTTTATCTGAGTGGTATCCCATTGTATGGATAGCTACCAATGTGTTTATACACTCAGCTATTGATGGACATTTGTATTGTTTTCACCTTGGGGCCATCAGAAGTAAAACTGCTGTGGACATTCATGTACATGTTTTGATGTGGACATGCTTTCATTACATTTGGGCACAAACCTAGGAGTAAAATTGCCGAAACAGCTGGAAATGCAAGTTTAATGGAAACAGCCCAAATCTTTTCCTACATAGTTTTTCCAGTTTACTTTCCCAGCAGTAACGTATGAGAGACCCAGTTGCTCCACACAAAGAATTGTCAGTCTTTTAAAAAGTAACCATTCTCATGGATGAGTAATGTAATCTCCTGTGGTTTTAGTGAATTTTACTGATGACTAATGATGGGAGAAGCTTCACATTCGTGTGTTAGCAGCGGTGTATTTCCTTTCAAAAGTATCTGTTCAAAGCTATTGCCAATGGATTAGGTGTCTTATTGAGTTGAGTTCTTACAAGTTCTGGATGCAAATCCTTTGTCAAATGCATACACTGCCAACATTTTCCTCCAGTTTGTAGCTTGCCTATGCATCTTCTTAGTGGTGCGTTTCAGAGAGTAATCATTTTTAATAAGTTGGAGTCCAATTTATCTTTTTTTTTTCTTTTATGTTTCATGATTTTTGTCCTCTATTTAAGACATCTTTGCCTACCCTGAGGTAGCAAAGATTTTCCTCCTATGTTTTCTTCTATAAGTTTCATAGAAATAAGATTTACATTTAAAGTTATGATGTTTTAATGCTTTAAAAGTAGAATTAATATTTATGTATAGTGTGAAGTGAGTATCGAGGTGAATTATGCTTCATGTGGATGTCCAGCTGACTCAGGACCAGTTGTTGACTGTTGTTATCCCCTTGCAATTAACTTGACATCTTTATTGAAAAATCAATGAACCATATATGCATTGGTTGGATTTGTGGGCTCTTTTTCTTCACTATTCTAATGCATATCCTTACATCACTATCACATTGTCTTAGGTGCCAAAGAGTTAGAATAAGTCCTGCAGTCAGGCAGTTTAAGTACCCAAAATTTGTTTCTCTTTTACAAAATTAGTTTGAATATTGTACATTATTTGTATTTCCATAAATATCGTACAGTAAGTTTTCCAATATCTACAAATATAAAAGCCAATTGAGATTTTGATAGAGATTATATTGCATCTGTAAATTATTTTGGGGAGACTAGCATTAAAATCTAGAGATTTTTTATTATGAATGTACTTCTATATTTAGATATATTTAAATTTTTCTCATGAAAATATTGTATTTCAAAAATTTTATATTGATTGATGATATGTTGTTAAATGCATTCCTAAGAATTTCATATGTTTGGACACTATTATCAATTGAGGTTTTTATTTCATTTCCTAGTTGTTCATTGCTTGTATATAGGAATATCATGGATATTTTATCAACTGTATATCCCGTGACCTTGATAAAAACATGTAGTGCTTCTAGTAGCTTTTTTATAGATTCCTTAAACTTTATGTATCCACCATCATAGCATCTATAAATTAAGACATCTTTACTTCTTTCTTCTATTGGGTGAATCTAGATACCTTTTTTTTTTTCATTTTATTACCTTATTGTTCTGTCCAGGATCTTCAGTAATTTTTTAAAATTAATTTTTATTGGCGCATGGTTGCTTTACAATGTTGTGTCAGCCTCCACTGCACAACAAAATGAATCAGCCGTATAAACACAGATATCCGCTCCCTTTTGGACTTCCCTCCCATTTAGGTTACCACAGTGCACTAGGTGAGTTCCCTGTGCTATACAGCATGTTCCCATCAGTTGTCCGTTTCGTACATAGTATCAATAAAATGTTTGTGTGGGCAATCTTGCCTTGTTGCCAATCTTAAGAAAAAACTGTTCAATATTCCATTATGCAGATTGTTGTAAGTTTTCTCTAGATATCCGTGATGAGGTTGTGAGAGTGTCCTATTCCTAGTTTGGTGAGAATTTTTTGTTTTTGTTTTTGTTTTAAATGAAGTATTCAGTTTTGTCAAACGTGTTCTCTTCATCTACTGAGATCATCATCTGACTCTTCTCTCTTTTCTTTTCATGTGGTAAATTACATTGATTGATCTTTCTTTCTTTTTTTTTTTTTTTAATATTAAACCAACCCGGTCTTCCCAGGATGAACCCAATTTGGTCATGATATCTTTTTCTTTTAAAACGTTGCTAACATTTTTAAAGTGGGGGCAGCAGTAGGGAGTTATTGCTTGATGATTACCTAATTTCCGTTTGAAGTAATGAAAAAGTTTTGGAAACAGGTAGTGGTATTGCTTGCACAACAACATAAATATAAGGAATGCCACTGAACTGTACACTTAAAATAGTTAAAATGCCAAAGCTTATGTTATACATATTTTACCACAACGTGAGCAAAACTTTTAAAAAGGATAATTATGAGCGATTTTCGAACTTGTGGTATCTTTAGCACTACATTACCCGCAGAGTTCATTAAGCTGCCCGTGCTTGATTTCTGAAAGCCCTCTGCATTAGTTACCAGTGGATTCTTGCCCTTACAGTACGTACCACGCCTTGATGTTTCGGATGCCTAGAAACAAGCACGGCCCTCGTCAACATATCACTCAGCTGCAGAGCCCAGTTCTGTTCTCTGCTTTAAAAGGGTCAGCGGATGAGGCAGCCAGAGTCTCACTTGCTCCAGTGTGTACGAGAGCAAGGATGACTCATGTTAGGTGTCACAGATGGACTTCCCCCAAATTAGGCTGTCAGAGTTTCTCGTCCCCACAAACCGCTGACTCCACAGTTTCATGAGGACCCTCTGTCTTTCACGTTAGGTTTGTGTAAATAGTTTTTTTGAGTGTGGAATCTCACAAAGGAGACAGTTCTATAAATTCATGCCATATCATTTTACAGGTAAAAGGTAAAAGGGTGTCTTCGTTGGAGGTTATAACCTCTTGCCTATATGCTTTCCATTGGGCCAATTTCCACTAAAATTGATATTGTTGGTACTGATGCTCTTCATCGTGATTTTTTACATTTGTTTTGTAATTTGTAGAGTTTTACAGAAAACTCGTAAGGATAACGAAATCTGTTACCCTGACATTTCACTAGGTTCATGAATGCTTGAACTTCAGTTAGAACACGGTGAGAATATAAAAGATAAAACAAAATGTGCATATTTATGGACTGCTTTGTTATTATATGACCATAATCATCAATTTCTGATTGAATTATTTGTCATTTGTAATGTCCTGTTTGTACACATAAATTTCTATGCCAGTCACAACACATTGAGAGATAAGGCACATACACAAATCTGTCTAAATTAAACTATCTTAAGTTACAAAGAGAAGGAGTAACTTGGCTTACCTAACCTCACTGTTCAGGAGAAGGCTGGCTTCTGGAGTTGCTTAATCCAGGGATTCCAATAATGAAATCACTAAGGCATTTTTCTCGCTTCCCGCAACATGGGGAGGCTCTGGTCACAGATTAAAGCATCACTGCCTCTGACATCTTATCAACTGAGCAAACCCTTTGAAAATAGAGCTTTTTTTCTAAAAGTTGTAACTAAAAAGACTGGAAAAATCACATGCATATGTGCACACTGTCTCTGGCCAGAGGCGGAGACCATGTAATTGGACAGATCTTGGCCATGTTCAGCCCCTCTGCCGTGGAGGGGAAGAGTTGAGATGGTTAATCCTATGTCACTTACATGGAACATGAATTCCTAAGAAAGAGGGTTTGGCAACGAGGAAGTGGAATATGCTGTTCGGCTCCCAAAGAAAAGATACTACTTGCGCTTATATTTAAAATTGGCATAGTGTTTCCTAAATCAAAGGATTATTAAGTATTAGAAGAAATTGTGTGGAATGCCTTGAGACTCACTTTCACAAAATGAATGACCAATGGATGGAATATCTTTATCTTCCTCATTCTTCTTAACAAGCGGAAGTTAAATTCAGTAGATTATGTCTATTTACAGAAAATATAAAAGATGCAAGCTAAGACAGTCAGATATAGGGGGAAGAGTCTTACCTTCTTTGCTAGCGAGATATGTTACCTCTGTAAGAACGAAGGGGAGTCATGACCTGGCCATGTTTTAGAGCTCATTCCTCATCCAGTGGGATAACAGAGGAATTTGTCTTTACAGTTAAAGAGATTCATATATGCAGAGTGTATAACTGATTAAAATTTTAAACTGTCATTTGAAATATTTATTTTCCCTAGTGCTAACAGTAGTTCAGTCTCAAAGAAGAAAAATATTGACATACATGGCTAAAAAAAAAGTTAAGACATAAAGTAATTCTCTTGTTAGAAAAAAAAATAGAGTAGTGAATGTACTTTTTTTTTAAATGGCAGAAACTTTTTAAAAATTATTTATTTATTTTTTCTGGCCACGCTGCGCAGCATGTGGGATCTTAGTTCCCCAACGAGGGATCGAACCTGCGCGACCCCTGCAGTGGAAGTGCAGAGTCTTAACCACTGGACTGCCAGGGAAGTCCCCCTGAATGTGCTTATTTGATCAAAGAGAAAAAATATTTAGTACAAGAAAATCAAGATAACGTGTGATCTTATTTCAGAGTGAATATTTCAAACAAGGATGATGCAAGAAAATGTAAAAGTGTTATAAGTTAAAACTATTAAGTACTGAAAAATATTTCATCAATGAGAGCAAGTATTAAGATAATTATTAAAATATTCAAAATGTATTGTATAAAGTAATAACATAACAGGAAACAATACATTTATAATACACATGCAAAAGAAAATAAGGTACGTTCATCTCATGCCATGGAAAAGAGTACCAACATATATACCAATAAAACACTAAAATGAATTATTTGGAATTAGAAAGACTGGATTTTATATTTATGAAGAAAATAAGGAATTTGTAATATCCAAGAGAAGAATGTAACAATGTAGAACAAGCCAAATAAAAGCTAAAAATTTAAAAATGCTGCAATAATTAAACGTGTAATTTCAGTGGAAGAAATGGGAAGAATAATAATGACCCCAACTGTGTATAAGACTTCAGTGCAACGTAGAGCTGCCTTTTCAAATCACTATCAGAAATGTATAATATTGAATAAATGTAGCTGTAAATACTGGGTAGCCACTAGAAAAAAAGACAGTTGAGTATTTGTCTCATCTAACAATAAAATTATTCTGGGCACATCAGATATTTAAAAGTAAGAATGAAGTTATTAAAGTTCAGAGAAGAAATATTGGAAGAATTTCTACCACGACACAGAAGTCACACATTTTAATATATATAAATAAAATAATGTCAAAAGACAAATGACCAATTGATTTAAGAAAATGAAACTCACATGTCAGACAGAAGACTGATTTCCTTAATTTCTGAAGAGTTCCTAAAAATCAAATTTAAAAAAATGCAGTAAAAAAAGACAGTATGAATTGAGAAAAGCAAATGCAAATGATTCTTATATTCTTATCTTCTATTATCTTCTTATATTTTAAATATCTTATATCTTACGTTTAAAATATCTTCTTATATTTTAAAATGCTCAATCACAGTCCTAGTGAGAGAAATGCAAATCAAAACTACTGTGAGATACCATTCTGTACACCAATTTGAAAAATCCCAAAAAGGTTTGATAACAATATTTTAATGAGTATGGGGTAAATAATATGCTTATACCTTGGTGGTGAAGCATAAACTTCTATTGTGGCCAATTTTACAGTAACTACACAAATTAATATATATATATATACATATATATATATATATATATATATGTATATATATATAAATATCTGATCTAGCAAAACCAAACTTTAGGAATTTATCTAATAGATGTTCTTGACTATATGTGAATTACATGGATTTAAAAAAATTTTTCCTTTTTACAGCATTGTTTTTAAAAGCAACATTCCTCCTCTTTGTAGGGGGAAGAAGGAGTGGGAGAGAGAGGCCAGATGTATACTTAATGAATATAATGTAATATTACACAGCCAGTAAAAAACATGAGACAGCGTTATACATGCTGGTATGAAAGAGTGGTGAATTCTTTAATTAGAAAACACACACACACACACACACAGAAAGGTACCTTCAGTTCACATGGACTCATAAGTGTCTGCTGTAACTTCATTAAGTTTACACCTATTAAATAGAGACCTGGACTGTGGATGGTGAGCTATGGTTCAGCCGGAGGCCACCAGGGAACTGAAGCAGAGGTTTATGCATCGCAGGTCCTGGAGGAGGAGGGTGGCCTTGAGGGGTCACTTTGGGAGGTCAAGGCAGGTGCAGGCGGAGGGAGCGGAGGACTGAATTGGTCAATTCAAAGCAAAAAGAACAAGGTTTGGGTGAGCTCCCTGGGGGTCTTATCTAAGGGGCGCACACAGAGAAGGCCTGGGGGGAATGGGGGAATGCTGCTCACAAGGGCAGCTGGGGCGTCATTTCAGGAACTTCCATGCCGGTGACTCTTGGGCAGTTCCCCAGGGCATGGATTCGCACGAGGGGCTCGGGTGAGTCCAAGGCCCCCGTCTGCTGGCCACACAGCGTGGACGCGGAGGCCGCGACATCACGGGGTACCTTAGCACGCTCTGCACACCATGTGTGTGTGAAACGTGGCACGGGTCTCGGGAAGGATACCTGGTAGCCTCTGAGGTGGGAAATATGGGCTGAGGGGTGAGTATGGGAAGGAGAAATAGAGCCTTTTCCCCTCTTTGTATCGTATTATTGCAATTATATATTCAAAAATTAATAATAACTTATGGAACATATGTTGCCCTTCCTTTAGGGATATCCTTTCATACTTAAACTATGTTATTGAATCTTTTTTTATGAATAAATCATGCCAATTATTTATTTTGGATGCTTATTCCTCACCCCTCTGTTGGCCCCGTAGGTGAATTACGAGACCTGAGTTTTAAGGTTCACGCTGTAGTGCTGGTCTGAACATGGAAGGAGCCCGAGAAAGTCACCCATTTTACGGGGGCTGGGGTGCAGGGAGGGCAGAGGTAAAGGAGCAAAGGTTAATGAAATCAGTAAAGAAATTACCTTAATTAGTCTATAAATGGAGAGGTAATCTCATCATTGAGATGTGGGTAGATTAGAAGCAAAAATTAGTGTTATTCCCTCATCTTCCAAGAGGAAAGTCAAACGCTATTTAGAAATCAAGCAAAAATCTTGTGGTCAAGAGAAATGAGAGGAACAGTGATGGAAGTTGTGTGAAGGATTTCAGGGGCTGTAGGAGGTTCAGGGTTCAATATGGGAGCCCATTACCTGGGGCGGCTGTTTTAGGGTAGGTGTGGATGCCATTATTCAAGGTCCTTGATGAATGGGATTGGATGCAGACATTTGCATGCATGTAACTCACTCCACTGTATTTGTTAGATAATTTCTTATTTTTTTCTTTTAAGAGTTGGAACTTTATGTATCACAGGATGGACTTTGCATTTCTGTATATGTAGGGACATATAGCTTACTAAAGTACTGAACAAGTGAACCCAAGTTTCCTTTTGAGATTTTTGTAAATAATGAAAGTAGAGAAATTAGAAACTGAATTAGCATGGAGGTGAATAGAGAAAGATATAGATGTAGATGTAAATACGGATACAGATGTAGAGGCAGATGTATTAAAAAGACTGAGTATATCAACAGATAGGAGACTGAGTATCCAGTGGGGGATCATAATTTGATGAACTGAAGAAGGATCTTCCAAGATCTTTGAATAGTAAAAGCAGATGAAGTTCAGGACACTGTTTGAACTTAAAGTATTTAAGTACTTAGGTCCCTGAGATAAAGTAGAAGACAGAGGAGATGAAATTCATTAAAGAAATACTTAAAGCTCTAGAAAGAAGGAATCTCTAGAAGCTATTTTCATGGCAATAAGCGATTAAATAATTATACGTGGTTTTTAAAATATGCTTTGGAAATTCATGTGGATACAAGACCACTTTTTTAAAGCATTAAACAGAGTATGAGCCACAGGTGTTTTCCCCTGATTGTCTAAAAATGAATATGTGATCAGTTTCCCTAGTTTGAGAGTAGATTTTTCCAAAGCATGGCGACAGAGTCAGTTTATATAGTATTGTATAAAGAGTGTGGCCAGGATAAGGATACATAGATCCTAGATTTACCCTTAAAACTATCTTTGGGAACTCAGTTAAATTCTGTAAATCTCACTATTTTTTTCCATTAACATGAGAGGTTTGCTAGATTGTCTGTGTGGCCACTTCCTAAAAACCGTATCTAATTGTTGAGCTGACTTTTGCAAGCTTCTTCTAGCACCAGGGTCTGTAATTTTATGATATTTCTCTGTACTAGCAGGAGACAAAATAAATTATTTGTTTACATTTATTTCCTACTGTCTGAGGATCTGATATGTGAAGCAGTAATAAAAGAGTGTTTGCTCCTAAATTATTCCTAGGGATTTTTTGCACTATTCGCTTGGGAGTTGCCTCTGCATAATTGTTTGACTGCCAAAGCAGGTCTGATGATGAGGGCTGCAGGAGGGTATTTCTGCAGACAGTGAGTCCTTCTTGCATGAAGTATGATTCATGACTCCACATGGTTTATCTCAGTTTTATATACAGCAACGTACATACCATATAGCTATTTTAGAGTTAATCAATAATAGGTAAGTCAAGAATCATTCTACACATTGGAGAATAAAGTAATGACTCTAGTTTCCTGAGGGATTTTAGGCCACAAAGGCAGAGGGCAGTTGAAAAAGGAGACATTTAGGATACAGATTTCATTCAGACTTTGATTAGCTGAATGTGTCCACACAAAACATGCACACACAGACATGTGTGCACACACAAACCCATGTGGGTGTTTCAGGGTCACAGAAATCAATTAGTCATGAGTATGAAATTTTGACAACCTTATTGGAATATGAAAATATTTATGGAATTGACATATGGTACTTTTAGCTATGAAAATGAGTGCATTTTAAAAATGATTTCTAAGATGATTGCTAAGCTCTCACTTTTTAGGAAACTCTGCAGGTCATCTATAGGGTAGTCCTAGGGTTCTTGGTTTTTCTGTACATGAGCCAAATAATGGAAATACATGTAATTTACTCTTCCGACCCCCAGGAATAAACATGTGTGCATTTTTAAATGAAATATTGGTCACTTCTGATTTCATGGCTAAGTCCTGGAGAGCTTTTATTTTGTTTTTCTTTTTTAATCAGAGAGCTGAGTTTATCACACTCATAGCCCCTAATAAGGTAAAATTATTGGTCATTCCATATTTCTCCCTTTGTTTATTCCCTTTCATCTTCATACAGCTTCCATGACTCCCTCCAGAATGATAACCATCTTAATATGTTTAATAAAGTAACTTTTATTTGAATATGATCTTGCAAAGTCTGTGTTTCTTAATGCTGTGTTTATTTTCATAAAGGTTGTTGATGGTTATTACACACTCGGAAGCGCACACATTGTAAGTGTACAGCCGCGTGAACTTTCATCACATGAACATGTCTGATTACTCTGTACAAGGTAAAGGCATAGAACATTAACAGGATCTGTAGAAGATGCCCTGTATCCCTTCCGGTCACTACTCCCTTCCAGAGCAATCCTGACCATGAAAGACTAATAATGTCTCTTGTTTGGGGGCTTTATATAAATGGAATCACACACCAGGTACTCTGTTGGCTTTGAGTTCTTACGCTCAACGTTGTTCATAGCAGACTTATTTCTGTTGCTTTGTGAACTTACACTTCAGTCACGCTCATGACTCCAGGGTAGCCCCCCTCAAACATTTTACATGGGAGGAGCTCTTGGTTCTTGTTCAGGTCTCAGGGAGCCCCTAAGTAAAAATTATAATATCTGTTTGTCGAGGCAAACTAACATGCTCCCTGAGTTCTCCACCACAATCTAAAATTAAAATGTCAATGATCTTTTGAGAGGTAAAAGATAATTTTCTATAGCTTTGCTTATTTTGGGCCAGTTTACTCCCTTTTTGTATGGTTTCTCCTCCCTACAAAGGATATTAATTCTAATCAAATCAATATTGTATG
Organism: Balaenoptera musculus; assembly: GCF_009873245.2. Taxonomy (NCBI): domain Eukaryota; kingdom Metazoa; phylum Chordata; class Mammalia; order Artiodactyla; family Balaenopteridae; genus Balaenoptera; species Balaenoptera musculus. Next base: position 4,130,131 of record NC_045790.1, read on the forward strand.
TACAGGAAATTTATGTGTTTAAAAAGTTTCTCTCTTTTTTTTTTTAACTTACTGAAATGTCCTAAAATCCTCATTACAAATTTCTGTTGTACAATATGCTGATGAGTTGGTGAGGTATGGTATGTGAAATATTGTCTGTGAAAGAGTTTGGTTTTTCCTAATTAAACAGAAATGACTTTTAACTAAAAGTTACTAACTAAAGCAAAAACAACAACAACAATGAAACCCAGGTGAAGCATAGCTTATCGTTCTTGAAATTAATCTCTTTCTTCTGTTTTCATAAAATTTTAAAACATCATGCAGACATTTTCTGATAAATAATTGCTGTAATCCAAATAGGATTCAATTTTCTAAAGGTAGGATTAATTTAGTGACTGTAAATTGGTCTTAGTTAAGATCATTTATAACATGAAAATTTATGGCAATGTTGACAATTAAATATACTAATACAATTATCCTTTAAATAAAATATGAATAACATGTGGCTTAAATAATTTTATACAACACTGATATAAAAACGTTTCTTCCCGAGTGACTTGATTAAACACAGGGCTAGAAGTTACAAGTTTATTTTACATGTGTGAGTTTCTTGATCTTTTGCAGCTTTATATAGTTGAAATGTTTTTTTTTTCTGCTCTAAAAATGAGTGACTTTACCTCTTTAATGTTTTTATGCTGCACAAATGTCTAACTTTGCTTAACAAAGGAAATAAAGCACAGAGGTATTTCATATTAATTAAGCTGAGACAGTTTCAGTCTTTGTTCTTGATTCTTTTTTTTAAATAAGGAAACTTGCTCACACTTTGATGAAGTTGAAAATTGTATCAGAATGCATGTTACTTTCTTGTAAATGGCAGTACACTCATCTTTTATAGCATCTGGAACCTGTCTGAGGCAATCAGGTGGTCTCACTTTCATTGCATTATCAGGCTACCTTCTGTAAGATTCTTCCTCTTCTCTACATGTCAGAAGCTGAGCAGAATATTCAGAGAAAGGGCCCCACCCCATTCACATGCAGAGGTTAAAAGTACAGGAAATGCTGCTCTGCCATGTTCGACATTTCTTCCGGATGATTTTAATAAAATGTGAGACCTTCTCATATACTTTATCACTTCCAAACCAAAGCACCAGTGGAAACATTTAAGTATTTTATTTTGCAACATTTCCCCAAAGATTCAGTTTCCTTTTAAATCCAAGATTTTTGTCACTTAAAATCAAAACATTTTCTCCATCCGCTGCAGAGATGTGTTCAGCTAATTAAAAGATATCTGTTAAGGAATTTCTGCAAACATGCTTCATTTTCAAAGCACTAAGTAAAATCTGGCCCACTATTTTTTTAAGTACTGCAATTCACCTTTCAGATCAATTTATCAAGAACTCTTCCTCTGTAAAGCTATCATATTGCTATATATAGTAGATGTTTGTGTACTTAGTCTTGGTTTCCAGAAGTTTTTTAAAATACTCTTGATTAAACAAGTCTTTGTTACCTAAAATTAACCATTTTGAATTATCATCCAATCGATTTATAACTTGCTTCCAGGATCCAGAAACTTTTCACTGACTGTGAATTGAAAACAAACAAACAAACTATAAATTTATTTTGTCTTTAGGTTCCAATTCCCATCTAAAATCATCAGTACCTTGTCAAGTAGCAATCATTTGTGCTTGTCTTTTCAATTTTGTTGTTCCCACTGCTATATTTATAGGTTTTGAGCTGGAGATGACACCCAGTGGTTAGGATAGCAAAAAGCTAATTTGCACTATAGTAGCTTTCACTCTAATGCCCAACTTGTTTGTTACCTTTGTTGCATGACTGTAATAAATGACTCACAGAGTGCTAATTCCTCATCTTTGTCAGAATTACCTTTACTCCTACATCTAGAATCCTATTCTGTTTGACACCTCTTCTTAAAATTAGCCACCCTGCATGGTCACATGCATTGTAAATCACAAATTCTAATGAAGCATGAAACAGAGAAACAAAACCTGAAGGAGAAAATTATTAAAATGCAAAATTCTCACAATGCAATTCTCTTCTAACTTATACCATCCATGTTTTCAAACATTTACCACAACAACAAAGCAACAGGGATGCAGCAAAGTTATCTTGCATAAAAGTTTCTTTTACACGTGAACATTTTCTCCCCAATTTTCTGCTATAAGAGTAGCGCTTGTACAAGCCCAAGAGTAGGTCCTGTGATGTGTAAAAGGGGGTTGAGAGCAGTAGTGGAGAGGAGCTGACATAACCAGCTACTTTTCTCTGTGTTAGATGTGTTCCCTATGATGGGACAGAGGTGAGGGCTAAGTAATTTGACTGAACAATGGCATATTGTTCTTAGAAGGCTGCAAGGACCTGCCTCTCTCATCACAGTGCTTAACGCTTGCTTGGTCACCAGTCTGAGCCAACTCCTGCATTGCTGGACTTTCTAAACTTGCCAGTTGAAATGATTTGTTGGGTTCTTTGTGTATCCCAGATACTGATCTCTTAGAGGTATGAACATTGCAAATATCTTTATAGATTCTATCACACACTTATTTAGTAGGTCAAGATGTCATCCATTAAAGAGAAAGCCTTATCTTTGCTGAAATAAAATTCACCTTGCTTTGCCTTCTGAATTATTATTATAAAATTTTATTTATAATTTTTTGGCATGATATGTTAAAATAAGCATTGGTTAACATTTGCTTTATAATTTTACCTATAACCTTGAGTATTGTTTTCTTGAGGAAGGTGCCCAATTATTGAGGGAAGTGTCACAAAGCACAGTCAATGCAGTATGCAGGGAACTGGTCTAGGAATCCCTTGCTGTTTCCAACATATAAGGGAAGTAATTAAAGCAAAGCAAAAAGAACACTTGATCTTACACAAAGTAATCTGGATTCTTGAACGGGCCAATGAACGATGTAAGAAGTTTGATTATCACATAGCTCTTACTGCTTGCCTCATGACAGGCCAATAAATCAAGAGATGAGGTCTTGGGGCAAAGAATAGTGACTTTATTCAGAAAGCCAGCAGACAGAGAAGATGGCAGACGAGGGTCCCCAGAAACCATCTTACCTGAGTTAGAATTCAGGCTTCTTTTATACTGAAAGGGGTGGAGATGTGGCTGGTTGGTACAGACATCTTGGTGCTGGAATCCTTTTCAAGTCTGGTTACTATGTTCTCCTAAACTTCCAAGGGGACAATTGCTATTCTCTGTTCTGCAACTTTTTTATCTCTATATAAATGGAAAAGTGTTACACCTTTAAAACTCAAGCCTGGGAGGCAGAACATTGAGAATGGGCTATTATGTATATTTCAGGCAATAGGCGACATTCTTTTACTGTTTGAGACAAAGATGCAGCATGACTAAGCACAGGCAACAGAGCACAAATGTTAGAGCTAAAGGAATAGATCCAATATGAAGTCAGGTTTGTTCTCCTCTGTTACACAGTGAAGTACCAACAACAGAATAACTCACTGAGCTTGTAGCTCGGGTGGCCATGACGGGAGGTGCTGACCATTGGGTGCAAGCGGACTTCATGACATGATCTCAGTGAGGCTGTATGCCCTTCCTTCTCACTCCTGCTTCTCACTGGCTGAATGCATACCAGGTGACTGGACAAAGTTACAGGAGAAATCCTGAGTCGTTATCTGGCCTGACGTGTAAGAGTGGAGAAGCAAACCAGAAAGTGCCTGGAAACTTAGTCATCATGCAATCACCCTTTTAACCATGAAATTTTGGATTCACTAGTATTACCAGAAATATAGTAGACAGAAATGCTTAAAACTAAAAAAAAAATTATGTCTTGATATTTCAATGGGGAGAATGTGGCTCCATTTATTGCTTGAAAGCGGCTACATCTTATCTTACCTCCCAGGGTCTTGATACGAGAAGCAGAATGGGGTACTTAAAATTAGTAGTTATTGCTTGAGTTTTCATATATGAATGATCTAGTTACTTATCATTAATTTCTTTTGCAAGGAGAAATGTTGTTCTTAGTACCCACTCCTGTATGCTAGTTTTATCTACAAGTATAAAAGCTTAAACTATAGATTAATAAAAATATATATCAGATGGAATGCCTATAAAGAAAACGTTGGAAAAGCATTTGTTGTGTGATATATAATTTAAGGTAAAGCTAAAGTGGTATTCTGTCAATGTAACTCAGAAAAAATAAAAGAGAAAATGAGTTAAACAAAACAAAATCAAACCTAAATTGGATTTTAATCAAGACTAAATAAATCAGGCAAAAAAGAAAAATCCATCAAAATATGGATACAGGGACTTCCCTGGTGGCACAGTGGTTAAGAATCCACTTGCCAATGCAGGAGAAGGGGTTCAATCCTGGTCCAGGAAGATCCCACGTGCCTCAGAGCAACTAAGCCCGTGAGCCACAACTACTGAGCCTGCGCTCTAGAGCCCGTGCTCCGCAACAAGAGAAGCCACCACAATGAGAAGCCCACACACCACAACGAAGAGTAGCCCCCGCTCACTGCAACTAGAGAAAGGCCACGCGCAGCAACGAAGACCCAATGCAGCCAAAAATAAATAAAATAAGTAAAATTTTTTTAAAAATTTTTAAAAAATATGGATACAAAAGAAATTAATAGGATGATGGACATAAAATTGACACTAAAATTAGGATTTAAAAATGAATAATATGACAAAAGTTTTAATTCTTTTTGTTTTTAAAAAGAAATAAGCATTTAGAATAGCACAGTAAAATCCACTGAATATAAAAACTACAATTACAATAAGTAACAGTAGGATAACTTAAAAGAATTAAATTGCTATCATTAAGTAATTAATAAATCTATTTTTTTGAAAGGCAGTCTTTCATAATTTTAGCTTACCTCAGTTGAGAATCCCTGGTTTAATGTGGTAGGTTTTTATAATGGAAATTACAAGATAATTTTATAATACAGGTATATATATATATATAATATAATTTTATAATACAGGTATATATTTTCTGTTATAACCTTAATCATTAAAAAAAACAGAGATTTCCTTTTTTTCATGGCTGAATATTATTCCACTGTATAGCACATCTTCTTAATCTGTTCATCTCTTGATGGACACTTAGGTTGCTTCCATGTCTTGGCTACTGTAAATAGTGCTTCAATGAACAGTGAGGAATTTTGCCATTTGCAGCAACATGGATGGACCTAGAGGTCATTGTGCTAAGTGGAGTAAGTCAGACAGAGAAAGATAAATACTGTCTTTTTCCACTTATATGTGGAATTTAAGACAAAACAAAAGAACAAATATAGCAAAACAGAAACAGACTCAGATGCAGAGAACAGACTGGTGGTTGCAGAGGGCAGAGGGGCGGGGGATGGGCAAAATAGCTGAAGGGGATTAAGAGGTACAAACTTCCAGCTGTAAATTAAATAAGTCAGAGGGATGTAACATACAGCGCAAGGAATATACTCAATAATATTATAATAATTTTGTATAATGCTTCATTTATAAAAATATCAAACCACTTTGTTGTACACCTAAACTGATATAATGCTGTAAGTCAACTATACTTCAAAAATAAATGAATAAATAATTTAAAAATTTGAGTAATGTAGCACTTTCGCATGTGGTACCACATATCTAACGTGACTTGATGTATCTGGAGCTTAAATGGTTTAAGCAGTTTAGAAGAGGTGTCCAAAATTTAAATATCTGAAGAGAACCATTAGCCCGTGAGACAGGCCAGGTGGAAATGGGGCCCGTGGAGAGCACAGGACTTCTAAAGTGTGGTGACAACTCTGTGTGCTCACCTCCTTGTAGGAAAGGTGAGAGCCTGTTTTAGCCCTCGTTTCCCATTCTTCTGGAAAATTCCATATCAATAGTTAAATGAAATCTCCACATAAATACCATTACACAGCAGATTCCATTTTTCTTAAAGTGTGTGAACTAGCTAAACAAAATCAGCATCTTTAGATCATCAATTTGCAAGACTGGTTTAGAAAAAGTTTGAAAGTAATATTCGCAGACTGGGATGAATTTTGTACCTGGAAAATTCCTAAATTGAAGCCCTAACCCTGAGTACCTCAAATTATGAGTGTTCCTGGAGACAGGGCACGCAAGAGGTGATTAAGTTAAAAAGAGGCCACTAGCCTAATCCGACCTGTCCTGTGTCCTTGTAAGAAGAGGGAATTAGAACGCACAGAGAGACCCCAGAGATGCGTGTGCACAGAGAAAAGACCACACGGGACACAGCTAGAAGGAGCCACCTGCAAGCCAAGGGGAGACGCCTCAGAAGAACCCAGCCCCACCGACACACAGACCATGGACTTCGAGCTTCCAGACTCTCAGAAAATAAAGGCCTGTTGTTCAGGCCCCCTAGTCTGTGGAGTTCTGTTATGGCCAGCCCTCGCAAACTAATATACAAATTCAAATTATCTTTTCTAAGTATTCCACTTCTTAAAATGATAATCTAGTAAGCAATCTCCTTTTGTGTAAAATAAGATAAACTTGTTTTTTATTCACTTTAACTGTACTTGTTGCATATTTCTTCTATTTTGCTTTGGTCAGTAAGAAACATTTTTCATGCATCCAGCCAATATCCGTTTATATTGCATTGCTTTAGTGAAAAAGTAATGTTATTTAAGCAAAAGTCTTCTACTGAGTAATGTTTTCTGCAGACATGATTGTGAAGTAGCAATATCATTAGCTAAGAGGAGAAGTTGATGCAACACTTGTTCAGTAGATCACCAAGATTGCCTACTAGAAAAGTTTTAATCAGCCTAAATGAATATATTATCTTCCTTAGGTCATATAAATACAATTATTAAATAGCACAATTATCTGTACAAACAAACTAATATGATAGGAGTTTGTGTGGTTCTAATAATTATCCATTAAGAAGAGTTTGTTTAATTTTTCAACATCGCACATAGAAGGGATTATTTAGGAATACATACTTCAGTCTTATTTCCTTAAAAAACATATGTGATACATAAAATAGCCCATATGCTTTTTAAATACTTAAAACCAGACTAATTTAAAACTGTTTATGTGCCAGACATAATTATGTATTATATGGTTAAATATTACATATATGTAAGAATATAAATATGGAAATGTAATAAAAACAATTACTAGCTTGCATTGTTTACACATTGGGAAAGAGAATAAAATCATGAAGAAAACATAAGGCAAGATAATCCATCCTTCTAAAGAGGCCAGTATTAAATCTACGGTCATAACTTTCAGTATTGAGCTTTATTAACTTAAAAAATTAAATTTTAAAGTTCAGCAGGACATGAGATAACATCTTATATGACTATTATATTTTTCAGAATGAAAATAAGAGCAGAAATATTTCCCTTAACCTAAAATTCAAAGCTAATAGAGCCAGAACCTAAGTCTGCTGAATCATAGTCTGGCATTTTGCTTACAATATAAAAGACTTGTATTATTTGTTCCTTGTACTTGTTTGCCTTTATTTCTTTTTTAAAATCTTTTTTTTTCATTTTTAATGACATTTATTGTTTTCTTTCTAATTTTGCAAGCAATACATATTCATTGCTGATGACTAGAAATCTATAAAAGCTTAAAGTAAAAAATAACAATCACCAATAATCCGCAGCCCCCAGATATAACCATCATTAACATTTTGATGCATTTCCTCCAGGGTTTACTTTTTTTTTTTTTTAATTGAAGTATAATTGACCTACAACACTATGTTCGTTCCAGGTGTACAACATAGGGATTTGATATTTCTATACATTACAAACTGATCACGATGATTAGTCACCATCTGTCACATACAAGGATATTACAATATAATTGACTATATTCCCCATGCTGTACATTTCATGCCCGTGACTTGTTATTTTGCTACTGAGAGTTCATATGTCTTGTTTGTGTAAAATACCTCTAACCTAACACCAACCTGCCAAAATTCTAGTGGTATTAGACAATGTACATCCTCTGAATTCTATTTCACTTATCTGTCTGATATAGGGCCAAGGAATATGGCATACTTTCTAATTATTTTGCAAATAAAAATATAATAAGAAAAAGGTATATTTTCAATAAAATGAGCTATGTTTAATAAGATAAAATAAACATTATCTTATTGCAGAAATTTTAAACATACTGAAGAGTAAATGCAAGAGTATAATTGAAAAATACTGAAAAGTAAATCCCCCAAATTAACTCTTCAGCTTAAATATATTCATACTTTTCCACCTTTCATGACTGAAGTACATTAATATTATCTTGTTAAATTTGTGATGCTTTTCACCACATTTTTATTTTAAAAATTTTTACTGTAGCATTTAAAAAAAATATTCAGAAACCCATCATGTACCTCCAGAGTTCTGAGTACGAACATATCTATAATTATTATCCTTACTTTCCTGACTAATTGCTATGGTTAAAATGCATATATTTTATGTTTGGTAATATTGCCAAATTCCTTTCCTGGAAGATAGTATCCATAGACTCATCTACCACCAGTGTGTGCAAGTATTTGACTCACCACACTCTTACCAGCTTGGACGTTGTTTACACAAACAAGAAAATAAAAAATAAAAACAAATTTTAATTTCAACTTGATTTTAATTTCAGGGTTTTTTTTTGCAATTTTCTTCTCGTTCTTCCATATTTTAGTCATTATTCATGTAATCATATGATAATTTTATATAAGTTATTTATTTCCACTTCACCCATCTATAGAATCCAGGTCTCCTCACTTACTGTTGAGTGTGTCATGGAGTTTTCTAAAATTTCCTTATGGCTCCTGTGATGGATACTTTCTCTCTGTATGTTTTGCATCTGGATCTTCAGGATGATGGTTCATTTTCTAACTATTCACAATTTTTATTTCGTAGAGCAACTATTTCTTTGCTATTAAATCATATTGGAATCAGTGGAGATCTATGCATTCACCATTTGAAAGGGATCTGGATTTGATCCCATGTATTAGCTGATTTCCTTTTAGACAACTGTATTTCTTGGCTATGCTGCTGGAGAATGGATGGATAGACATATACAATTACTAGGCTAATTTTCTGTAATTTTGTTCTTTGCTCTCTTACTACAACTCAGTTTTCAGAAAAATGATCAAAATTTGCCGTCTTGGAAAGTAGCGATAATTTTCGCAAGAAACAAACTATTAAGTTACCCTCATTTTCTGTGTGTATATGTATACATGTGTATATATACATATTTGTATTTCCCTTAAGTATGGTACCTAGTGTAATCAACCATTTATAAAAATTACCATTTTTAACCAAATAACCAATGTATTTCCTCTCCAGACATAAGAGAAATCTGAAGTACAGTTTAGTTTTTTTTCTTCACCATGCTATTCATTTCATATTATTTTAAGAAATGGAGGTAACAAAATAAATGTATATAAATTATATATTATATGTAAATGTACATATATGATACACAAAGTAATTTGCATGTTTTAACCTATTATAAGTAATAAGATTCAATTAATAAATTAAGATTATGTTTAGTAACCAGAGTTTTATGTCAGTTTCTTACTTAAAAGTCATCTAGGCATGCAGAATTATTTATTGTTTAACTAAATATTTTGTCTAAATTTTAAAATTAAAAATCTGAAAGTTCTAATTTTAGCTACCACATTATATTCCTATTATTAGCAGCATTGTAAGAATTTACAATTTACAGTACTCTTGCACAAAGACCCTAAGTCATGCCTTTAAAATGTAGCTTACCATATAAAAGTAATGTCATCACAGTGTTTAGGTTTGTGCAAGACCATTGTAAATTGTAAATTCTTACAATGTTACCATAGGAATATAATGTGTTATTAAAATTGTAATTTCCAGATCTAACTAACCAAACCTTAGACAAAATATTCAATTAGTAAATAATTTTTGCATGCTTGGATGATATTCTAAGTAAGAAACTGATATAAAACACTGGTCACTAAACATAATTTTAATTTAATAATTTAGTCAAATATTAAAGAGAACGTTATATTCTTTTTTTTATCTTTTTCTTGTTACCCAGGCTCTTCCTCTTTATCTTGTAGCTATAGTAACAAATACTATTATGTATATAATATTTTCACTATCAACAACAAAACACAAAGCCTTGAATGTATTTTCTTTCTTTTATTTAGGTGTTATGAATCTTATCTGTACTTAAATATCCCTAAGAGTCCTCACATAGTGACATAAATTTTATTTATGTTTTTTCCTGATTAATAAATCTTTAAAGTTTACTAAGAGAGGGGAAAAGAGGAAGAGAGAAATAAAAAAGGAAACAAAGTGAGAGAAGGTCAGCTTCAAACAAATGACTTGTTTACTGTAAAAGACCAACTATTTTCCCTCTGCAAGTTGAGGGGAGAATAACCTTTAGAGTCAAGTAAATCAACATGGACACACATCCACAAATGAGGTGCATTACAGTTGTTTTAATAATTCAGTCTCCTGACCATTAACAAGTTGTGTGATTTAAAAGCCATCATTATTAATTCCTGAAGTATGGAGACAAAGAAGAGGGTGTCTCCTATGTTAAATCCATGATCTGTTCCTTTCAAAAGGTGAGAAGTTCTTCTCTGGGTGGTACCCTACCTATCTCTCAAGTGGAAAAAAAAAATTTTCATATGGAAATGTTACCAAAGTAGCCACTGCTGGTCTAAATTGTTACTGGTAAAATTTTGTCAGTTACACAAATCTGCATACCAGTTAAAGTGTTAGTGAGAAATCCTAAAGGGAGCAGGTGTTCAGCCTGGGGGGAGGCACAGCCTTACCTTGAGAGGACCTGGAAGAATCATAAGTCTGTCAAGATATGACCCCCCCCTGTCTCTAGAACTTAGCCAAAGACTCAAGGGGCCCCAGAGGTGCTCCCTCTTACTGACTTGAGACTAACAGTCAGCAAGGGTCTTGAGTGGATCTCAGTGAACCTCCACTTCTGTCAATGACCTCTAGCCAAAGGCCACCAGGAATGTACTTCTAGTCGAACAAATTTGGGTTTACTGGCTCATTGCATTCAGGGAAAATGTACCGCGTGTGGAACTGTGGCTGCATTCACTAGCCCTCCCCTCACTTCCTGTCTTTGTAAAACCAACACACCACCAAGAATTTGTGAGATGCTCCACAGTGGGAGTGTTTCTTCCTTGAGACTGTTGCTTTGCATTTTATGTTAAAATGGAAATGTGGAATAAAAATATTGCAGATTGCTCATTTCTATCGTATAAGTATGAAAGACCTGTATATAGAAGAGGTGGTTAAGGTAGTTAGGTGTGAACTTGAGCATGTGACATAGACCCAACACTGTGAGAGCCAGCATTTTCTTATCCAGGTAGCAGGAGTCTCAACCTGTTTTGAGTGTCTCTGTTCCTCATCTGCCACCCACCAATCTGGAGCGTCTGCCTCTTTCTTTGGTCTCTCCTTGCCCTCTGTGTGTGGAGGCCAGTTTAGAAACCACCACCCCCACAACGAGCGACCCCAGATGGCCAGGACTTGTTAATAACTGGCAGCTTTCCGAATTTCTGTCCCTGCTTCCAACTTAGGACCAACTAGAGAAAGCCAAATATGTACCCCTAACCAACCACACAGGCTGCCCCCCTTTAGTTAGCCGGCCCGCAGCTTCCCATGCCAATCAGGCCCCATCAGGGCACATTTGAAGCCTTACATTTTTCTTCCACTATATAAAGTCTTCCCACTCCTCTGCCTGCCTTTGAGTCCCTGCCAAAACGCAAGTGTTGGTGGCTGACTCTTTTGCTACAGTAAGCTCTGAATAAATAGCCTTTGCCTGTTCTCATTTGGTCGCCCCTTGCTTATTTCCACAGGAACTATAAGAAAGAAACTAATACAGAATTTGACTTGGGGTAGGTGATTGGAGAAGAGTCCAAGGAAGTGGGAGTCGTGGATTGTATGAAGTGGGGGTGATTCTCTATTATTAGGTGCCTGTATTACATCTAGAAGGAAGAAAGACGGGAGCAGTGCTAAATCTGTAACTGGTGAAGAAGCAGCAATCATATCAGCCAGTAAATGGAGATATCTGGTCAGTCTTCATGTTTGCAGCATGTGACATGAATACACATATCAGGCTTCGATATGAATACAGAGTTGTGCTATTTCTGTCTTTGCCCATCAAACTCGCAGAGTGGCTTTGTCTGCTGTTGGTGCTGGGTGAAGTAATTGGTGTCCAGTAGTAAAATGTATGTCCTAACAGTAAGGGCCACACCAGGTCCCTGCAACCCCACAGCCTGGCTGATGGTACCAGACCACGTCCTGGGTATTAGAGCTGCTTGTTACTTTCCCCAGAGTAAACGGTTTTAGGAAGAAGTCTTCCGTTCAAGGCACTTGCTGTGCAGTATAGACCTGTCTACCCAGTTTTCTGTGGCAGAGTATATATATCTCTAAGATAAGGAAGGACAGTCTAAGGTAGATTAAATATCTTCTGACCTCCCTTTCCAGGCTTCTAATAATTCTTTTCTGACATTTCTAATAGCACAACTACTACCATTACAACCACTACTAATCAATCATCATCATCATCAAATTAAGAGCCTACTTTCCTGTTTCACAATACATTTCCATTAATTCTTAGACTTTCTATATAAATTGTGGCTAAAGTTGAAGATTAGGACTAGAATTTTCTGCTATTTGTGATTTTTTCTTTTTTCTTTCTTTTTTTTTCTACTCTGTCTTCCTGCTCCAGGGTAACTTGTAAAGTAATTTGGAAGAAGCTTCATCGGGGACTTATATAAGATGCTATTTTAAACCTAAACCCTACACTCTCCTTTCTCCATATGCTTTGTAAAACTTTCAAAGGATATTGGTAGTTAAGAGCTATTTGGAGGTAGATGAATAAACCATGGAATAATTAGAAAGTTGAGAGACTGCAGGAGTTGGGTCTAAAATAAAAGTAGGGGACAGAAGTAAAATTTTTGGATTGCATTTACGTCCATGTCCTTTACAGCACTATCTTATGTTGCTATATGGAACCTTCTCCACTTTGGGAATCACCTGAGTCTTGAAGAAGAATAGAAATTAGCAGTAGGGATGGGATGTTTTCAAGAAACAAGTATCATATTTATTTATAATAATGAGAGGCCATAAAACACCCAGCTCTTTTAATGAACAATCACATGATTCTCAAAAAATGATGTAACTGAGTGCCAGCCTACAGAGCCCCACCGCCCTGCACTTTATGTACACCAGCAGATGAAGAATGCCCTGGGCTTGGTCACAGTCATGGGTAAATAATCTTCCTCTCCTGGGGAGATGAAGTTGAACAGAAATATGTACAGTGGGGTCAGGGGAAAACAGCCCTACCTCTCTTTAGCCTTTTAAGCATCACCATGTGAAAACATGTCTGAATAGTGTTCTGTGCATGATAAAGACTTTATGAGAACCCACTCCCAATAAGCATACAATTTCAAGCTGCAAAAATGTCATCATGTTTGCCCACCACCCAAAAAATGAAGTGTACTTACTGATTGAGGATGACCAAAGTACCTCAGAAGTTTTATTTTTTAGAACTTCATTATACAGGTTTTTCCTTTCTCTGTGGAGACCGTCTAATTCTATCACTCTAAATTCCCAGTAAATAGAGTATCTTTATCAATGCTTTTTCCCTCACCTGTGTTTTGCCATTTGTTGATTCCAAGTGTGTGTTTTCTGTAGTTATTTGTGAAATAACTTCTTGGTTGCTACACAGCAGTTCTCAGTGTTTATAAATCAATACCTTAAAGCAATTCATTAAAAATTTAAGGCAGATAATCCAGCCTAAGGCTTCCAAACTCATGGATCACCATGGGCTTATGGAAGCCTTCTGGCATATACTGATTTTTCTTTTTTCTTTTTTAAAATTTGCAGCATAGATTGTTCAATCAAGGTCTTTCCTTGAAAGATTTGGGACAAAGCATCTTGCTCCAAAAACCATCTGTATGTAGGTTAGTAAAGATATGCATAGAAAGTTAGGATAATAAATTCACTTGGGGAAATAATATTACATGTTATAGCCCTCGGAAAAAATGTTGTTTTATGAATGTCCCCTTAAGTTTTCCCTACCACTCCTTATGCATTTTTCTAAATCTCAGAAAAGTCCACATTTTAATACAGAAATTCTTAAACCTATGAGACTCAGTGACACTTTTTAAGAACAAAAGTTTTATAACATTATTTCCTATATTAAAATGAAATTCACAGATTCTATAGCCTACTTACATAAGGAACATAAACCAAGACAATGCCATCAATATAAGGGAGATATTAAAATAATAATAAATGATAGTGTTCAGTGTAAACTTATGAGACATAATAGTTACGTTAGAAGTCATATCAAAGTAGTGAGATTCTTATAGTTCAACCTGGAATCACTATGAATGATGCAAATACAGGAAGATACAGTAATAAAAAGATTCCATTTTTGATGTTAGCAAGATGACAGTTTTCAGGTTACCACACCCCGCTTCCTCCATAACTGAGTAATCCCCCTGCACCGCTGCACCTCCTGTCTCAGGTCACAGGTGGAAATTCATCACAATAGAGCAGCCCGTCCACTCCACCCAGTGACCATAACACACACCCCAAGCCACCCATCTCCTCCTGTTCCTGTTTCTCTCCAGACACAACCTGAGCCCTTCTCCTTGAGGAAATCCACTTCCTGTTTACCATGTGAATAATACACTTATTACACATCCAGGGGTCCCTGTGTGTCGTTAGGCCAGATGTTCATAAATCTGGGGGTGGGGGGAAGTTGTTCCCTGCATCCACCAGGGGATGCCAGGTATACCTAAATCAAAAAAAAAAAATGATGTGGTTGTGTACTGTTGGTGATTTAAATAAGAAAAGCTGCCATTTTACCATTGTAGGTATGGATTTTTGTGAAAGGGTACATAAGGTTTAATAGAGTTTGAACAAAAAGTATAAACTTGCCCTGATTTACCTATTGCTTCTCTATTAGAAATATTGGAAATAGCTAAGACGTAGAGTCTTTGTTGCCCGTCAAGCACTGTTGCAGGTTCTTTGTGTTTACATATCACAGCCTTCTGGTGTGACCATCCCTGTTTCACAAGGAGAGAAACCAAAGCACAGGAGGATGAAGTAACTCATCTAGGGTCAGACAGCTAGCGGCAGGGTCAGAATTCAAACCCTGGTAACCCAGGAACTGCTCCTAATCAACACCCTGTATTGGTTCTTAGACACTTCATTTACCTGCAGGACAGTTAGAGTCAGTCTCAGGTAATTAATGATCAAAAAAAAAAGTATACCTCCACACATTTCTAGAAGATCAGTCAACAGTTGTACAGTATCCAGGACTGTATTGAGGATCCACAGGACAAGACCAGGTCCAGCTACCTGCCCACTGGTCCTCATTTGCCTAACCCCATCCCATCCCACACCTACTGTAGTTGTGAAATCAAAACACCGCCAGGGATTTACAAAATGCACAAAGGTGGAAGTAGTTCTTTCATTGGTACTGTCGCTTTACATCTTCTATGAAAACGGAAGTGTGGTATGAAAAAATATTTCAAAATTGCCCACTTTTATCTATAAGTGTCAATAAACTATTTGTAGGACAGACAACGCATAGAAGGAGGTAAGTGTGACCTTGAACAAGTCACATAAATCCCCAGCATGTAAGCCAGCATTGCAGATCAAGAGTAGCTTTTGTATGTGTTTTAAGTGTCTACATTCTGGGCATTCAAGGCTTAGAAAGGCAGGTGGTGTTTTGAGGACTAGATGTGTTCTTTTTCACTTAACAATATCCCCAGCATTTTGTTGTTAAATGTTGGTCTAGTTTATAGACCTGTTTTTATCTAAGTTGTTTTTGGTGTCGTATTTCTGCTCTTCCAAGTCAGTAAGCTCTAGACAGAAGGCCTTAGGGATTGATAAAGCAACTTAATATTCTTTCTTATTATGCATTTATTTAAGCTTATGATCAAAGCATCTGTATTTGAAACTTCCAAAGCAATTAATCTAAAGTAGTTTCAGAGATTTCTTTTTTAATTTTAAGGATTCCCCAGAGATGACTATTCTCCAGAGTCATAAAAATGAGACTGTGACAGAGTCAAGTTTACCAAAATATATTTATAAAGTGCATATTTCTTTGTGCATTTTCGCCATGCACAGCAAAGTAGATTGACAGCTCATGAAATACTTAAGTCATAACAGAAGGAGAAGTTAGATTTTTAAACAACTTTATTTAGATTTTTAATGTTAATGTTAATATTTTCTCATTCCTTTATTTCATTTTGTTCTATAGAGTTTTGCATCTCTTTCAACAAAACTGTTAATTGTATTTTTTCTATGCTAAAATTTGACTCAGTAAAGTCTGAGTTGCTCTTATACCTTACAAAACCTTTTTCAAAGTCTTATACTAACTCCTCTCCATCAGAATGTTTGACCTTTGGAAGGAATAGAATTTTTCTTTGGCTCTTGAATTAATTTGGAAATGAGTCTTTGCATTCTAATACAACCAATGGATCACTGAAGGATACTAGAGGAAACAGAGAATACAACAAGAATTATTTATGAGCTTTAATTCAAAAGCTTGTAGATACCCTGCTTCTAAGTCTGGAGACATAAATATCGCATTTAGCAGTAATGTTTTCATGCCAATGGGATAGAAATCTTTGAGTAAAATCCCTTTGCAAACATCAGTTCTCAGCTGCCATCAGGAAAATGTTGAGCACCTCACATCTCAGTTTTGTCAATTTCGGTGATTATCCCAAGATCAACTTCCTGTCAGAAGATGCTGTAGAAAAGCAGACAGTGAAGACAGTCTCTCTGAAATGGGAAATTATCCTCAGACAAAGAGGCACACTGAACCCAATGATTAATAACCTTTAACTTTGCAGTGTTTGACTTCAAAATAGTGATAAATAGCAAAATACAAGAATAAAAAACAGGAACAATTATTTCTCCAACTCTTTTCATTTTCCCTTTTAAATAATGTCCTTTTTAAATTTTTTTTTTTTTCATAGACTAAACAACTTAAAATGCAAACTGTTTCATAGTTTTGTACAAAGACTCTGAACGAGCACTTAAGAGCTGGGTTTTCCATTTCAGGATTGTTAAGAGGTCTGTCAACTATTTTACTTATTGGGCACGACATGTGAGAAATGAGGTTGTACTACATGGGGTTTTAAATGCATGTTTGATGGGGTTCACTGATGAACCATGATGGGGATAGGGGGTGAGAGTGTAGGGGGTTGGGTAGCATGATTCACAGCTTTTCACCTTTGTTTAAAACAAAGCGGATTTGCCGTTATATGTTTTATATGCTGGACTGCTGTATGAACTTAATTGGAGACAAGCATTGGTAGTTTACTTCTCTTTTACACAAAGGTTTGTGGATGATTTTTCTCTAATACCTGAGAATGAGGATACTAATTCTGAATTTCTTTCCCAGAAGGGAGGAGGTTTAATCAATGAAAACAGAAGGGTGCACTTCAAGAGAAAAGGGCATATGATTGTGTAAGGAGTATTTTATGGCTTTATGCACACTGATGTCTGTCAGTGGATTCAGAATCCCAGAGTGATGATGGGTGCTGAGATAGACAAGTCGTCAGGTGTTTCAGCTGTGATTGCAACCCCTCCTCTCACGGAACTCCAGACACTAATTATGACGATGCAAAATTTCAAGGACTTGTGTAACAGCATATCTGTCAGCACATTACCCCAAACCTACACTTGCGATTCTGCATTGCCTTTAGTCTGCTTTATATACTATGTTTCTGCTTTGAGATTCAAGATAACACCTGTTCCTCTTGCAACATTTACCTCCCTTTTCACAAGAGGAAACTTGACTTTGATAAGAACCAAAGACAGCATCAGAGATAAAGCAGATTTGGTCTTAGAAAGCAGCATGCAGGAGTATGCATGCAGTGCTTCTAGGGCACTAGAAGGAGGGTGGAATGAGCCACCAGGAGCCTTTGCAACTGCTCAGAGTATATCCCACGTACAAAGAGAACTGGGGATTCCATTGAAGAAGATTAAATATCAAGATTCTACAAACAATAAAGGCTGGAGAGGGTGTGGAGAAAAGGGAACCCTCTTGCACTGTTGGTGGGAATGTAAATTGATACAGCCACTATGGAGAACAGTATGGAGGTTCCTTAAAAAACTAAAAATAGAGTTGCCATATGATCCAGCAATCCCACTCCTGGGCATATATCCAGAGAAAACCATAATTCAAAAAGTCATGTACCGGGGCTTCCCTGGCGGTGCAGTGGTTAGGAATCCGCCTGCCAATGCAGGGGACATGGGTTTGTGCCCTGGTCTGGGAAGATCCCACATGCCGCGGAGCGGCTAGGCCCGTGAGCCACAACTACTGAGCCTGCGCTTCTGGAGCCTGTGCTCCGCAACAAGAGAGGCCGTGATAGTGGGAGGCCCGCGCACCACGATGAAGAGTGGCCCCCGCTTGCCACAACTAGAGAAAGCCCTTGCACAGAAACGAAGACCCAACACAGCCAAAAATAAATAACTAAATAAATAAATTAAAAAAAAAAAAAAAGTCATGTACCACAATGTTCATTGCAGCACTATTTACAATAGCCAGGACATGGAAGCAACCTAAGTGTCCATCAACAGATGAATGGATAAAGAAGATGTGGCACATATATACAATGGAATATTACTCAGCCATAAAAAGGAATGAAATTGGGTCATTTTTAAAGATGTGGATGGACCTAGAGTCTGTTTTACAGAGTGAAGTAAGCCAGAATGAGAAAAACAAATATTGTATATTAACACATATATGTGGAGTCTAGAAAAATGGTACAGATGAACCTATTTGCAGGGCAGGAATAGAGACACAGATGTAGAGAACGGATGGGTGGACACAGCGGGGGAAAGGGGGATGGGGTGAATTGGGAGATTAGGATTGACATATGTACACTACCATGTGTAAAATAGATCTAGTGGGAACCTGCAGTGTAGCTCAGGGAGCTCAGCTCGGTGCTCTGTGATGACCTAGATGGGCGGGATGGGGGGTGGGGTGGGAGGGAGGCCCAGGAGGGAGGGGATGTATGTATACATATAGCTGATTCACTTCGTTGTACAGCAGAAACTAACACAACATTGTAAAGCAATTATACTCCAATGAAAAAAAATTTTTAAATAAAATTAAAATTAAAAGAAGATACCATGGCACGCTGTAGAGATTTGATTCCACTCTTTGCCAAGGACCTCTCCAATTTAATACTTATGGTTATACACTTAATTACTTCTGTGGATTATGTGTGTATTGCCCTAACCCCTGCTCTTTTGCTATTTCCCAGTTTAAGTAGCAACAGTGACTCAGTGAAGCAAGTTGCTTCAGTTGAAAATGAAAATATCACTCACATAGTAAAACATGGGCATTCACTCTCTGAAAGCTGAGATATGGGCCGGAGTTGGGATATGGAGATAAGAAAGAAAGGAATGGCTTACTTTGCAGAGAAAACAAGTCCTGACTCTTCAAGGCCTAGTCAGGGGAGCGGGGGGTGTCAAGAAGGGATCTTGGCAGAGGGAGGAGGTGAAGCATATTCTGGGAAACAGAATGGAAAACGCGTTTCTCATGAAGACTTCAAGTGAGAATGCCCCAGCAGCTCTTGAATGAGCCCCCTAACCACAGATAGAGCAGAGGAGTGGGGCCCCGCGTGCTGTCTGACCAGGGGGCTCTGTGATAATCCTTTTCCTGGTACCCGCTCCCACTGGGCTAGACTTCTGACATGTCCCAGTAGTTGGAACTGCGGTGCATACACAGCCTGGTGATTCTGACTGCTTCAGGTCAAGTTACTTTGCACTTAACAAAGGAAAAGGTTGAAATGTGGGCAGATGCTTAGAGAACATGAAATATGCTGATATTTGGCGTGAAGCTACTATGAAAAATACATCCTCTCTTTGGAGGTATCTTAAAATAGATTTGAATGACCTTAGAATACATTTTGCTTAACAAGCAATAACATCAGTGTGTACAAACAAGCCCAAGACATCTCTTTGAAGTTTTGACTGACTTACATTTTCTAAATTTTCTGGCCTCAAAAGCACCCTAGATCATCCTTTGATGAATTTGGTAATTAAATCCAAACTGAGAAAACATGTGGAAATATAGTTTCTAAAGCTACAAGGTTGCGATATTTACTTAGAGAAGTTAAGAATCGGATGCACACACTGTTGTGGTCACTTTTCCAATTGTATTATTTAAAATAAACTTCTCTTAATTTTTAATACAGCATTGGACACGAGAATTCAGACAGGGATTAAGAATAGTCCCTCATGATATGTTCAATAAATGTGACATGTTAAAATTTAATTTTAAGTAAAGCAACAGTTGAAGTGTTTAACTTACCAAATCTACAGACCTAGTTCCATCTAGTGTATTTAGAATGTAGTCTGTCCTACTAAAAAAGTGAATTCTCTGTATTCTATAATTAGGCCTTTTTATGCAAATGTCTTTCCTGATGAATTGCAAGGCTTGGATTCGTAGGTCAACGGTCTAGATGAGGAGCAGATTAGTTTTAAACACTGTTAATTCACTATTGATCACTTTTAAACTCTTTGGCACCTGGTGCAGAAACTCCTTTCAAATAATTTATGTGTTCATGTCCATTGTGAACTTTCAGAAAGTCTTTATTCTGCACCTGTTATGTTTGAGCTGCTTATATTCAGTGTACCCTACACTCACCCCACCCTGTTATTGATATTTCTTCCATATAACTTGCATCATATTAGTACTATGAATAGTAATTTTTACTAGGATTAATATGATTTTGTTTATTTTAGATCTTTTCTTTTCCAATGTGTATCTTTAAGGTCATGTCCTTTTTGAGGATGAGTTTTTCATCTGTCTCCCAAGCAAGGTCCTCTTCAGTAGAAAATAGCAATGCAGGATTCTTTTCACATGAAGAAGACTTAATGGTATTTCCCCCAAACTAGACTGCATTGTTTCAGAGCCAATGTGGCCTTTCCTTCAACCATAAGGCACTAATTATCTGTGTATACTTTGAGTTGTTGCCACAATAAGGTAGCCAAAGAAATTGAATCCTCCTAATTAAAAAATAATGTTCACTAATGCAATGACACATGAAATTATTCCCTCTAAAATATCCCTTTGTATTTACTCTTGTAATTATTCTTTAATTAATAGAGGTAGTGGTCATATAAAAATTCAAAGCAAATTCATATTAAATAAAAAATCTTGCAAAATATAGCATTTTATGAGTTAAAATGATGTTGAATTACCACTTAAATCACTAGAATAGTTAAGTTATGAATTAGAAAGGTTAAAAATAAAATGAGATAGTTGTATAAAAATAATTTAAAATCTAAGGATATAAAAGCACTCCAAACTTTGATGAAACATATTATATCCTTAAAAATTAAATGTTCTGGCTTTTAATACTATAATATTTTATTATAAAATTAATATTTAGGTGTATCTGCTTCTGCTTTAGCAATTTTTTAAATTAATTTTTATTGGACTATAGTTGATTTACAATGTTGTGTTAGTTTCAGGTGTACAGCAAAGTGAATCAGTTATACATATACATATATCTGCTCTTTTTTAGATTATTTTTCCATATAGGTCTTTACAGAGTATTGAGTAGAGTTCCCTGTGCTATACAGTAGGTTCTTATTAGTTATCTATTTTATATATAGTAATGTGTATGTGTCAAACCCAATCTCCCAATTTATCCCTCCTTCCCCCATCCCCCTAGGTAACCATAAGTTTGTTTTCTACATCTGTGACTCTATTTCTGCTTTATGAAAATGTTCACTTGCATTAGAAATTTTTAATGTTAATGTCATTATCATCTACTCATTTGTCCAAATCAAATATCTGGGAATAAATCTCCACTTCAAAGTGTACTTTATTTTCCACGTTCATTATTTTCCACGTTTGTTGATTTTCACCTCTTGAGGCTTCTCCAATCCATGCAGCATGGAGAGGGGTCTAGGGCAGCCTCTCATCAACCATCACTTCATCCCTGCAAGCATTTACTAACCCTCTTATCATGTTGTGTTTACATTTCTCACTCTCTTACTAAATTATCACTTTCTGAATTGTAGGGACCAAGTTTTGTTCATAAGCCCGTTCCCAGTACGTATTACTATTTTGTGTTTCCAAAAAAAATCTGCCAAAATATTGTTAAAATATCTGTTGAGGTCAGAATGGGAACAAAAGAAATACAATTTCCAGATAAACAGAGTGGGAAACTGTGTTAATTTCCAACATGAGATTAATTGAAAAAAACAGCCATTGGTTTTCCAGTCTGGCTTTCATCCTGCTGTAAAATGACTAACCAGACTGATGGGTTTAGAAGTAAGTGGTTTCACCAAGGATAATCTGTGATAATCTGTGAGTGACAGTATGTTGTTAGCAGCTTGGAGTGAAAAGCAAGAGAGAAATATAATGATAATTTGATGGAAAGGAGGAAGAAGAGGAAATCTGATTTTTGTTTTATAGTTTGTGTGCTTTTAATGATTCTGCATAAATTTTTTTACCATTTGAGAAATTAAAGAAACTGATTCTTACTGAGAGTGTGGAGTAAGCATTGTGCCTTTCTGTACAATCTTTTCTTCAAAATCAGTTTGCTGTGGATGTACAATCTTGATACATTGAATCTCCCTCTCAACTGCTGTCTCAACTACTTTTGCTTTCACCAGTGATAACAAAATTTATTTGGGTATGTTTCTAAATTTTTATGGAGCTATAACACTAGGAAATCAATAAATCTTCTCACATTGGAAAATCTATGTAGAATTTTAAAAATCTTATTAACTAGATGTATCAACCATGGAAAATTATTAATATAGTACATGTGGAGTCATATAAGTAAATTCTCAAAACACAAGACACCCAGGATTTAGGAAACATATTTCTCTGCTTAAGGCACATTCATCTACCCACTTTTCAAATTTGTCCTGGCTTTTGCTTGAATACACATTCAGACATTGAATGTGTTTCTTAAACCAAACACAGGGGTTTAATCCTATGGTTCAAGATGGTTGAGCTGATTATAGACCTAAATGTAAGCCCTAAAACTATAAAACTTTTCGAAGAAAATTTAGAAGAAAAATCTTTCTTACAGTATTTCTTAGGTCATGAAATCACAAACTATAAAAGAAAAACAGTGATAAGGAAATCTAATCGAAATTAATGAGTACTGGTCCTCAAAAGAGAGTTAAGAAAATGAAAAGTAAACTATAGTCTCAGAGAAAATATTAACAAAACGTGTATCTGATAAAGGACTTATATCCAGAATATACGATGTATACTTCCAACTCAGTAATAAGACAAATGACTCAATACTAATGGGTAAAAGATCTGAACAAATACTTCACTAAAGTAGGTAAATGAATGGCTATGCTCAACATCCTTAGTCATTAAATACAATCTAAATTAAATTACAAATTAAATGCAAATTACAATGACAATTAAATGTCACTGTACACCCATTAGAGTGGCTCACATTAAAAATCATGGCTATAGCAAGCAACACATACTCTCCTACGTTGCTGCTGGGGATGAAAATAAATGGTGTGTCCAATTTAGACACCAGCCTCACAGTGCATTCCATAGGTAAATGTACAGGTAATTGTCACCACATGACTCAACTGTCCCTCTTTTTGATATTTACCCAAGATTAATTAAAACATAAGCACACAAATACTTACATTCAGTTTTTTAATGTCAGTCCATTCATATTCCTCCCAAAATGAAAATGTCTATCAACTTGTGAACAGATAAAAAATGTGGTGAAAATATATACAATTGAATGCTTTTAATGAAAAAAACAAAGAAAAATGCTGCTACAGAAAATAGCATGGATGAAATGCAAAAGCAATTTGTTCGTGACAAAAACAAGACACATGGATGAATATATACTTTATGATTCTATTTATGAAACTCAAGAAAAGTCATAACTGTTAGCAGATGAGTCATTTCCAGATGGATGGGGTATGTGGATTTACTAATCATGGCTGTGCGGTAACTGTTATCCAACTTTATATACTTATCAATAGCATTTGAATTGTATACTTAAAAAGAGTGCATTTCCTTGTATGTGTTAACAAGTTCAAGCTTCTACTGCTTGCTGCATGACAGGCCAATAAGTTGAGTTGTTGGGGCAAAGAATAGCGAGTTTTTCGGAAAGCTGGCAGACAGAGAAGATGGTGGACTAGATTCCCAGAGAACCATCTTCCCTGAGTTAGAATTCAGTCTTCTTTTTTTTTATTTTTTATTTTTATAAATTTATTTATTTATTTATTTTTGGCTGTGTTGGGTCCCCATCTCTGCGCAAGGGCTTTCTCCAGTTGCGGCGAGCGGGCGCCACCCCTCATCGGGGTACGCGGGCCCCTCACCGCCGCGGCCCCTCCTGCTGCTGAGCACAGGCTCCAGACGCGCAGGCTCAGCAGTTGTGGCTCACGGGCCCAGCCGCTCCGCGGCACGTGGGATCCTCCCAGACCAGGGCTCGAACCCGTGTGCCCTGCACTGGCAGGCAGACTCTCAACCACTGCGCCATCAGGGAAGCCCCAGTCTTCTTTTATATTAAAAGGGAAGGGGTGTGGAGCTTGTTGTTGCAAACTTGTTGGTGTCAGATCCTTTGTTCTTGCAGCTGTCCACATAAGTCTGGTCCTGATGTTCACGTAAACCTCCAATAAGACAAATGTTATTCTCTGTTCTGCAACTTTTTATCTCTATATGAATGGAAAAGTGTTACACCTTTAAAGGCCAGATACTTGAGAATGGGCTGTCCTGTATATTTCAGGCTATAGGCAACAATCTTAACTTGTAGTGAAAGCAATGGAATACAAAGGTTAAAGTAAAAGAAAGAGATCTAATATGGAGTCAGATGTATTCTTCCCTATTACACATGTATATTAAAACGCCAAAAGCTAAAAATATTTTACAAATATATTTTAAAAATTGGTGAGCAAGAATCCCTTCTTGACTTACATTAATCAAATCAAACATTTTGTACAATTATTATTAGTTTATAACTTATCATATTTAATTTGGGAAATAAAAAAGAGAACTTCATAATAGGACAAAATTACACATAAGGTGATAATAATGAAATAATTTTATTTTCTATACGTCATTCAGGAAATGGACTGATAATGCTGCTTGTCAGCTTTTATAAATTAAATGCTCATGATAAAATGTCTAAGATAACCAATAAATAATAGAAAAAGACTATGTAACGTAGCTACTATCACTTAAAAGAGACATATAAGGAGAAAAATACAGGTATACTCCTTTTATGGCACTTCACTTTATTGTGCTTTGTGGATACTCCATTTTTTACAAACTGAATGTTTGTGGCAACCCTGAGTCTAGCAAGTCTATTGGTGCCATTTTTCCAACAGCATTTGTTCACTTTGTGTTTCTGTGTTACAATTCTTGCAATATTTCAGACTTATTCATTATTGTTATATGATTATGGTGATCTGTGATTCGTGATCTTGGATGTTACTATTGTAATTGTTTTGGGGACACCACAAACCTCACCCATGTAAGGTCAGGAATTTAATCTTCAGTGTTGTGTGTATTCTGACTGCCCTACCAATCGACCATTCCCCTGTCCCTCTCCCTCTCCTCAGGCCTCCCTATTGTACACAAAACTATTTAAACTAGGACAGTTAATAACCCCACAATGGTCTCTAAGTGTTCAAGTGAAAGGAAAAGTCACATATATCTCATTTTAAATCGAAAGCTAGAAATGATTAAGCTTATGTGAAAGCCAAGATAGGCTGAGAGCCACGACTCTTTCACCAAACAGTTAACCAAGTTCTGAATGCAGAGGAAAACTTCTTGAAGGAAATTACAAGTTGAATCTAAAACATGTTACAAACGAACTTATTTACAAAACAGAAACAGACTCATAGACATAGAAAACAAACTTATGGTTACCAAAGGGGAAAGGGGGTGGGGGAGGGATAAATTAGGAGTTAAGGATTAACATATAGACACTACTGTATATAAAATAGATAACCAACAAGGACCTATTGTATAGCACAGGGAACTATATTCAATATCCTGTAATAAAACATAATGAAAAATAATATGAAAAAGAATTATATATAACTGAATCACTTTGCTGTATGCCTGAAACTAATACAATATTGTAAATTAACTATACTTCAATTTTAAAAAATGTGCTACTCCAGTGAACACACAAATTATAAGAAAGTGAAACAGCCTTATTGCTGGTGTGAAGAAAATTTTAGTGGTCTCCGTAGAAGACCAAACCAGCCACAACATTCCCTTAATCCAAAGCCTAATCCAGACCAGGGCCACAACTCTTCAATTCTCTGAAGGCTGAGAGAGGTGAGGAAGCTTCAGAAGAAAAGTCTGAAGGTAGCTGAGGTTGGTTCATGAGGTTTAAGGAAAGAAGCCGTCTTCATAACATAAATGCAAGGTGAGACAGTAAGTGTTGATGCAGAAGCTGTAGCAAGTTATCCCAAAGATCTAGCTAAGATCATTAATGAAGGTGGCTACACTGAACAACAGATTTTCAGTGTAGACAAAACAGCCTTCTATTGGAAGAAGATGCCATCTAGGACTTTTATAACTAAAGAGGAGAAGTCAATGCCTAGCTTCAAAGCTTCAAAGGACAGGCTAACTCTCTTGTTAGGGGCTAATGTAGCTGGTGACTTTAAGTTGAAGTCAATGCTCATTTACCATCTGAGAATCCTAGGACCCTTAAGAATTATGCTCAATCTACTTTTCCTGTGCTTTATCAATGGAATGGCAAAGACTGAATAGTAGCACATCTGTCTACAACATGGTTTACTGAATATTCTAAGCCTACTGTTAAGACCTACTGCTCAGAAAAAAAAAAAAAGTTTCCCTTCAAAATATTACTGCGCATTGACAACACACCTCGTCATTCAAGAGCTCTGACGGAGATGGACAGTGAGATTCATGTTGCTTTCATGCCTGCTAACACAGCATCCATTCTGCAGCCCATGGATCAAGGAAGGATTTCAATTTTCAAGTCTTATTATTTAAGAAATGCATTTAGTAAGACTATAGCTGCCACAGATAGTGATTACTCTGATGGATCTGGGAAAAGTCAACTGTAGACTTTCTGGAAAGGATTCACTATTCTAGATACCATTAAGAAGATTCATGGGAAGAAGTCAAAATATCAACATTAACAAGAATTTGGAAGAAGTTGATTCTAACCCTCATGGACGACGTTGAGGTGTTCAAGACTTCAGTGGAGGAAGTAACTGCAGATGTGGTGGAAACAGCAGGAGAACTAGAATAAGAAGTGGAGCCTGACCTAAGTGTCCATTGACAGATGAATGAATAAAGAAGATGTGGCACATATATACAATGGAATATTACTCAGCCGTAAAAAGAAACGAAATTGAGTCATTTGTAGTGAGGTGGATGGACCTAGAGTCTGTCATACAGAGTGAAGTAAGTCAGAAAGAGAAAAACAAATACTATATGCTAACACATATATATGGAATCTAAAAAAAAAAAAAAGGTTCTGAAGAACCTAAGGGCAGGACAAGAATAAAGATACAGACGTAGAGGATGGACTTGAGGACACGGGGAGGGGGAAGAGTAAGCTGGGACGAAGTGAGAGAGTGGCATGGACATATATACACTACCAAATGTAAAATAGCTAGCTAGTGGGAAGCAGCTGCATAGCACAGGGAGATCAACTCGATGCTTTGTGACCACCTAGAGTGGTGGGATAGGGAGAGTGGGAGGGAGATGCAAGAGGGAGGAGATATGGGGATATATTTATATGTATAGCTGATTCACTTTGTTATAAAGCAGGAACTAACACACCATTGTAAAGCAATTATACTCCAATAAAGTTGTAAAAAAAAGAAGTGGAGCCTGAAGAGGAGAGTGAATTGCTGCCATCTCTGGACGAGGAGTTGCCTCTTCTGTAAGAGCAAAGAGAGTGGTTCCTTGCGATGGAATCTACTCTGGGTGAAGATGCTGTGAGGATGGTTGAAATGACAACAAAGGATTTAGAATATTATCTAAACTGAGTGGATAAAGCAGCAGCAGGGTTTGAGAGGATTGACGCCAGTTTTGAAAGAAGTTCTGCTGTGGATAAAATGCTGTCAAACAGCATTGCATGCAACAGAGAAAGTGTTCATAAAGGGAAGGGTCAATCGATGTGGCAGACTCCACTGTTGTCTTGTTTTAAGAAATGTCCACGGTCACCCCAGCCTTCAGCGACCGCCACCCTGGTCAGCCAGCAACCTCCATCGAGGCAGGACCCTCCACCAGCAGAAAGATTACGACTCTCTAAAGGCTAAGATGATGGTTAGCATTTTTAGCAAAAAAAAGCGTTTTTTAAATTAAGGTATATAAATCGTTGTTTAAGACATAATGCTATTGCATACTTAACAGACATCAGGATACTCTAAGCATAACTTTTATATGCACTGGGAAAACAAGAAATTTGTGGGATTTGCCCGATTGCAATATTTGCTTTATTGCAGTGGTCTGTAACCAAACCCGAAATAGCTATGAGGTATGTGTGTATAGAAAACCCAAAAGCAACAAGTGATGTTTGAAAAACATCTGAATATTTTTATTACCACAGTGAATTTAAACTAATTGTGCCAAGTAAAAGAATAGGATATCAGATTATATATGAAAATTTAGTAGCATGCTATTTATAAGGTACACAGTAAAATCATAAGATTATAGAAAGCTTGAAAATAAAAGAATGGAAAAGACACAAGAGGGAAAAAAAAAAGTTGAGTTTGTTACTGGACAAAACATTCAATTAACTAAGTAAGCAAATAATAAAATAGTCTAAAACTACATAAATTTTCACAATAGAAAAAAATGAAAAATTCACCATTACAGTATGTAACTGTACCATATCTCTCTTAATTATTTGTTTTGCAGGCAAGAATTTAGCGAATATATAAAAATTTTGAACAACACAAATAATGGCTTCCATTTATTGAAAATATTAAACTATGAATATAATAGCTTGTGAATTACTTGAACACACATTGAACATTTACAAACAACTGGCCATTTTCTAAAATAAAAAGCAATTTTTAATAACTATCAAAATTAAGAATGTATAAAACTCCTCCTCTTATGATAAGACAAGTAAATTTTAACAGCCAATAAAAGACAGGAAACAACAACAAAAATCTCTGTGCTTGAAAATTTAAAAGCACACTGCTAAAAACCTCAGTCCAAAAGTAATTCATGGTGATAATTTATAAAATAATTAGAATATAATATATACGCATATCAATGAATGTGATATACAGTGAAAATAATTCTTAGAGGGAAATTATCATAAATTTTTCTAATAAAATGATATTTAAAAATAATGACCTTATCATTTGAATTAAGATGTCAGTAAAATAATAAGGAAAATATTATATTGAAGAAGAAATTAATGATACAGAACACTAAGTTATAATAGACAATATCAACAAAGCCAAACGTTAATTCTTTTATATGACTAATTAAATAAAAAATATTTTTGAAGGGAGTTAAGAAACAAAAATGAGAAAGCATACCTAATGTAATAATTTTAGTACAATGTGTTTATTTTTAGTGCAATTTATTTAATGTAATTTATTGCTACAATTGTAGCAAACATTTAAAAATTTATGAGAATGGTATTAAAATCTTCATGGCAATGTATTTGTAGCTTAGATGAGATGGACAACTTTCTAGGAAAATAGAGTTAATTAAAATAAGTTGAAGAAAGAATGCTTAACTAATACTGTAACCAATTAAAAATGAATCAATTTTAAACATTTTCCTAAAGGAAGTAAATTGATATAGTATGTAAATTCTTTTCAAAATATGAGGAAACTGGTCATTCTTTGTATATTTAAGTTTCTCTCTCATGGAATACAAAAAAAAACCAAAACACCTTCCAAATATTTTTATGAGGTCTGCACAACTGCTTTAACAAAATTAGACACATGCAGGAAAAGAAAAATTTTCTGAATGATTGCATTTATGGATATAGATTTTTTTAAAAATCTTAAACAAAATGTTAGCAAGCACAATCAAACCATGTGCAAAAATCCAATATATTATGAAATGGAGTTAACCTACAAATATTGGGACAGTTTTTAACAAAATGTGGTACTTTACCATATTTACACATTAAAGTAGAAAGACATATGAGCATCTCAGTAAGTGTAGGAAAAGTATTGACAAATTTCAACATTTATTTTTGAAATCAATTCGGTACTGGTACTTATGCTGATAATGTGTATCTACATAATTCTTTCAGAAGTTATAATTCTCAACAGTGAAATTTTAGAAGAATTCACTCTAAATAAAGAACAAAATTAAAATGTGCACTTTCCTTGCTTTCTGACCCCAGCTAGTATTTCCAATGAAAAAAGAAAATAAATATTATAAGAATGATAAAGAAAACAAATCTGTGAATATTGTGGAAGATGTGACTATCTTCATTGAGAATCCAAAATAGTATACCAACATATGATTAGAAATAATAGATAAATTTAACAGAATATCTGCTTGAAGATCAATATACAAGGGTCAACTAAATTTTAGAAACTAACAGGAAGCATATAGAAAATACAATATTTATTTCATTAAAAAGTACCTCAGTAACTAATTAAAACTTTTCCGGAAAATATAATTTATTTATTTCCTAATTGATATTCAGACACAGTACTATTCCAATTAAAATCCCAGCAAGATTTTGCTAAACCTTGGCAAGATCTTTCTCATATTTATATACAAAGAGTATGGACTAGGGAGATTGTTCTACCAGATAGGAAAATTGATTTTAAACCTAGGATAATTGAGACTGTGAGTTAAAGGGGTAGTCAAATGAAATGATAGAACAGCAAAAAAAAATCTCAGGAGCAGACATACTTACGTGAAAACTCAGATGTTGCAGACTTCCCTTTGCTTGGCATTAGGGAAATGATCCTACAATAATTTGTTATTTTTAGGGGAATATTGAAGTTAGATCTTTAGTTTTCACTATATACTAGAAAATAATTGCTGATGGATTAATCCCTTGAATGAGATGCAACATTTTTAGTCATTTAGAAGAAAGTATGTCTTTTTGGTTCATTTTATGTGTATGAATCACAACACTGAAATCAATTCACATAATGATCCAAATATAAAGAGAAAAATATTTTGTGTAGTAAAGAGAAATACGTGATATGGGAGCGGTAGAAATGTGTTCCTCTCTAGTAAATGATACCTTTACTGATGGTTATAAAGCTTTCCCCGAAATCATCTCAGTTGAGCCTAATGACAAACTATGAAAACAAGTACGGAAGGTGTTATTTTCCAAATTTTTTAAGGTAATTGTTAGACAGGAAATGCCCCACCCCACCCCCAAAAGAGATGTCCAAGTTCTAGTTCCTAGAACTCGTGACTTTTACCTTGCAAAACAAAAGGGACTTTGCAGATGTGATTAAATGATGGATACTGATTGGACCAGATAGAGGAGGGATGATTCTCATCAGTTGGTTTGGTGTCAAAGGCATGCTCCCCGCTGAGCCCTTTGCTGTCTCAAAGAATTGCACAGCCCATGAATGCCAGTATTTTCCCAGCCAGAAAGGTTATTTTTTTTTAAGATAGCAAAACATTATAATATTCAGAAAATAAAAAATATATAAACAATTCAGTATGGTAAGAAATCTTTATGACATAGTAATAGCAATTATTATTAAATGTATTAACCGTATATTACATCATTTACATTTGATCAGTAAAATGAACAACTTCACTTATCGAAAAACACCTTAAATGTTGTGAAAAAGTCAATTGAAGAAACAGTTTGCCACAGGTCCTGAGCATCCTTGCATGTTTTTGCTGCATGTGACAGACTGAAAGCTCTCCTGATCTGAGTCAGCTCTATCGCTGATCACATGGAAAACTGTGTAGGTCAAAGGGATTGGTGTAACTACTGTGTAACTAACTGCCTGCTTCCCTGGGTGCGTGTGGAGGGCGTGAAGGAGGACCAGGAGGACGGGCATGTTTGCTGCTTGGTACAGTGTTTGCTCTGTGGTCAACATAGGCAGGACCCTTGGCCCTGAGTCCCTTAGCTGTGAATCCTGTCTACTTTGCATGTGGTATGTATGTGCTTGTCAGAGATAAACACAGCTGAATGCTAGATAAAGCTGGAAGGATGGATTTTCATCATGCTGTACTACTGCTATAAGGAAGAGTCCAGCATGAACTGAATTCAGTTTCGATTTGTACAGAGGTGACTCAGTATTTTAAAGGGGCATGAGCAAGGGCACAGTAGAGTGAGTGAATGAAAAATACAAAAGGAGGACAGGAATGTTGGTCCATGAACCCCATCTGGGTTTGCTAACTGGTGTTTATGGAAATTAGGCTCCTCCCCTTCCACAGAGGCTGGGGGACCAGGGCCCTGTCTTCAGGTGTTGGATGGAACAAATAGTACATTCTTTTCGCAGCTTCAGT
Source organism: Balaenoptera musculus (assembly GCF_009873245.2). Classification (NCBI taxonomy): domain Eukaryota; kingdom Metazoa; phylum Chordata; class Mammalia; order Artiodactyla; family Balaenopteridae; genus Balaenoptera; species Balaenoptera musculus. Next base: position 4,162,493 of record NC_045790.1, read on the forward strand.
TTTTTCAGGAAGGCACTTTAAAAGGTGGGAAGATCACCCTAGTGATGTGGCCTTGAGATGTTAGAAACCATGTTAGTGTTTTGTTCAAGACTTCATAAACCTAGGTTGAGGCTAGTCAAGAACAGGGCTAAGAGGAGCCTAGTAGAGTTTGGTCAAGGAGGGAATCCTGTCAGCCTTGACCCAGTTCTTCATTCTCATGGAATTGAGAGCAGGAGAAAGGATGAAAATATGGTAATACTCATGATGTTTTCTGCTGTGTTGTGAGTAATGGTTTCTTCTCTCTTATTTAGAATGTTCTTGTCTTTGTCAGTACCTGTGACATGGTGCTGTCGAGCTAACATGTGCCTTTGCAGGTAGGGTACAATCTCAGACCCTTCACATTCCTGACAGCCATCAACCTAAAGAAGATACTTGTGACATCTGGAACCAGCACACAGTATACTATACATAGAAAGAATTTCTGGGAATTAATAAGAAAAGGGAAAAACAACAAAGTAAAAACAGACCTAAGAAAGAATTGGTTGTTTAAAATAGGAGAAAAAATGTCAAATAAACAAATAAAAATATGTTCTTAACTTCGCTTGTAATTAGTGAAATAAATATAAGTGAGATCACAATAAGATAGAATTTTACATTCATTATTTTGGCCACAAAATCTATTGAATATATTGAATAGATTAGCATTCAATACTCTGTAATCCTGCAATATTTTTTATTATCTTTCAAGTGAAGGGGAGCAGATACACCACTTCAAATATGACATAGACATTCAGGACATACCACAGCAAATTATGCCATTTTGGTTTATTGATTATTTTGAGCTGTAGGCACTTGGTAAAAAGGCGGTAGAGGGAGAGGCTTTCTCTGAACTCTTTATCTGTCCAAACATAAATTCTGCAAAAGGAACAAAAGGAACTGCATGGCCACAGATCCCCTCCCCAGGAGTTTCATCAACCAGGGAAGATTGACTCTTAATCACAGGAGAGACTAGAAATCAATTCCACACGCAGACAAACTTTGTCACAAACTGTCAGATCCCCCATCTCTCCTTCTAAGGGCTCATTCATCTTTCCTAAAAATCATTTCCTCTCCCCTAAGTTGTCAACATCCCCCCTCCCCTTTCCCTATTAAAATGGTATTTAAGCCTGAATTCTAAGCCGCTTTGGGGAGTTACTCACTTTTCCCTGTGTATCTCCCATGTATATGTGAGGTATACGTGTTAATACATTTGTGGTTGTTTTCCTCTTGTTAATCTGTCTCTTATGACAGAGTGTCTCAGCCAGGAGCTCAGAAGAGTGGAGGGAAGATGATTTTTCTTCCTTACACAAGAATGCAGTAGGGGATAGGTAGGAGGTATTAATAGCAATGTTTATAAGGGAGCTTACTGAATCAGTAGCCCAAATGCCCTTTTATGTATATTAAATTAAAGAAACTATTTTACAGATATGATGTTGAACAAACTAATGCTGTACTCAGTGACATGAATGAGTCTTATAGAAATAAATATGAGTCCCCAAAAGCAAGTCTTAGCACATTACACTTCTATAAAGTCCGAAACACAATTTTAAAAATAAAAATATATGATAAATTGTTGAATGCATACCATGAAGCCAAAATTCAATCTATACATCTGCCTAGACTTACAATGAGGCTATGTCCCAATAAACCCATAGTAGGTTGAAAATACCATAAGTCAATAATGCATTTAACACACAAACTAGGACACATCCTAGCTTAGCCCAGCCTGCCTTAAATGTGCTCAGAACACTTACGTTAGCCTACAGCTGGGAAAGATCATCTAACACAAGTCCTATTTTGTTATAAGTGTTGAATATCTTATGTAATTTGCTGAATACTGAAAGTGAAAAGCAGAATCGTTGTCTGGGTTTGGAATGGTATTACGTGTATCGATTGTTCATCCTTGCAATCACCTGGCTGGTGGGGGACCTGTGCTCACTACCCCCATCACAAGACGGTAGCAGGCCATGATCCCTAGCCCAGGAAAAGAGCAAAATTCCGAATTCGAAGTATGGTTTCTACTGAATGCTTATTGCTTTCACTCCATCATAAAGTCAGAAAATCCTAAGTTGAGCCATCATAAGTTAGGAGCCATCTGTAGTTGCTTGGCAGCAGGACAGAGAGACAGAATTTGAGACAATAAACACATATAGTCAATCACATTTGTAACATTGAAATTAAGTATGGTAATGTGGTCATGGTTATTTATTTTTATGTTTTGTAACATGTATTCTTTTTATAATCAAATACTGTATAATATTTTAAACATCATATGATAAAACAAGAATTTGTACTATACATAGAAGAATAATAATGAATTCATAATCTGAATATAAAAAGCATAGTTTCTATAATGTCTAAGAAGATAAATATACAAATAATTTCACTCAGCTCTTGAATTTCATGACAGTGTCTTTATTTTACAAATTCTAGGGTATTTTCTTATTCAGTACTAGTAATTCTACAGCTTTAATCACTTAAACCTGAAGGTCATAGAAAAGTTTCTCTTGTCTCTAAAATTATTTAGATCCTACTCTGACCAGTGAGCTCTAGCCATTTAATTATTTAACCAGATATGCTCTGAAGTCGAAACTCAAACAAGATTTTTAATATCAGATCATGTCTGCTGTCATGCTAACTTTGGCAACCATGTCAAGTTGCTCTTATGTCAAGCTTACTGTAGACTGAATCCTTGAGATTTTCTTTTTTAGTGTTCTGCTTCTTAGTTTTCTCCTCATGTTTATTTGTATGCCAGGAGCTTTGGATTTCAGTACACACGGGTGTCTACTTTCATCCGTGTTATTTGTCATCTTGTGGGGTTTAACCTGTTTCTCCAGTCTGTGCGTTTCAGCAGTATCATGGCCTTTCTCTTTGTGCTGGCTAACCTGTGCTTTGATTTGATGGTATGTACGTGTTCTTCCTTATTTTGTCTCAGTTGGTCTCCTGGCCAGGAGTACAATTAGAATAACTGCAGAGCCTCTCCCTCATGGTACCTGCTAGAAAAATGGAGAGGAGTGTGTGGAGTGAACTGTGTGTTACACAGACACACAGGTGTGCATGCAGGTGAATTCTGCTTTACCCAGCTTATGATTATTTAATTACAAATGCTCTTCCCTTCTCCTTTAAAGCTCTCCAGATGGGCATGAGCTGCAGCCCAGTGGTTTGGAAGGTGATATGAAAGCTGTCATTTGCTATTCAAGTATGGCTCTCCTTCCTGCTATCCCAGAAAAATTAGGATACATCACTTGCAATGCTCCTTTGGTTTAACTTTGGGGACTCGTTGAACTTTAATCTCATTTTAAATACTAGGAGAGGAAATTTATAGACATGATGAAAAGACATGTCTCATATATTAGACTTACATATGATTACATTCTGTTTCTTTCAGAAAAAGAGACAAATCTAAATCAGAAACTCACCCGCTGAGAACATGATGATAAAAAAACTGATCACTGAAAAAGTTTCTAAAAATCTTGATGGGAGCTCTGAGACAAATGTGGAGAGAAGTAGTGCAGATATTATGTTTCCTGTGGTCAGATCCAGGGGGGAAAAAGCCTTAATCTGTTCTAGCAAGAGCCCCATGCTATATGGAAAACACAATTTTAAAGTGAAACATTTGGTCATATATTGGCTTTAAACTGAAATTGCCAGTAACTAGGAACTGAATTAGCTAAAGATGTATATTATCTTAGGGATACTCTTTACTCGATAATATTTTGAATAGTGCTTAAAATTTCCTAATATTACTAATGGAAGTCAAGCAGCCTAGATTAAAAGCCTGGTGCAGCTCCTTCCTATGTGTGAAACTAATTCACTTACTAGTAAATATTTCATCTGTGATTTAATCTTTCGCTGTCTCGGCTTCCTCATCCATAAATGAAGGTCATGGTAATACCTACTCTTAGAGTCGCCATGAGGATTAAATGGGTGAGGCACACAAACCCAGAGAGAGGGCTGAGCTGTAAGCACCCGTTCGTATTAGGGGCTGTGAGTTCAACCGCCCAGTCTCCCCACCGCTCTGCAGGCTGTTTCTTTCTAACGGTGGGTACACTTTCAGGACATTTTCCCTTCACTTCCTACTCACACTCTACGTTTCTAAAATATTTATGCCCCAGGGAGTTGAGAATGAGAACTTCTCGATATAAAATCAGCATCTCCTGGTTTCCAGCTGCACCAGGCACTTGTCTAAGAGGATGGAGACTCGTAGCCACTGCATCACTAAGAGGAGCTGCTCCCTTGCCAGGTCCCAATCCTGGTCTCTGTGAGACTGTGTTTTCTGTTCTGTCTGAAAATTTGCTTTCGTAGAAAAATGTTACATCACTCTTTCCACGGGGTTCGTTCTCGTCTACAAGCAAAGAGGAAAGCTTCAGACGGTTTTGGTGTTCTTCATAATTATTAATAAAGGCTAAATGTTACCTGGAAAAAAACACAAGATTCCGTCAACTTCTATTCATAAGTCTTATAAATATCCATGTGTATGACGATACAGCAGATTTAGCAAGTGCTAAGCCAGTGTTCCTCAAAATGTTATTAAAGTTTTGCCTGCATTGTTTGCTGAAATGCACATTCTTAGGGCCCAATCCACATATATGCAATCAGAATATATGGGTGTGGGACACTGTTATTAGTATTTTAGTAAGAAATCCAGGTTATCTTTCTGCATATTATAGTTTATGAACCACTGCTAGTCCCACCAGGCAGTACAATTTTTATATGTTTGATTTTAGACCCACGTAAATTGAAGGATATTACTTGGGACTTTTGGAATCAAAATGTTATATTAATGCGACAAAATAATAGTAATAAGAGGGAATGGGAAGTATGGATACATATTCCCATCCCCTACTACTGTGGAAATTTTTTTAAATTTATTTATTTGTTTAAATTTTTATTGGAGTATAGTTGACTTACAGTGTTGCATTAGTTTCTGCTGTACAGCAAAGTGAATCAGCTATACATATACATATATCCCCTCCTTTTTGGATTTACTTAGAAAACCTCAAATACATGATGGAGATTTTGCTGTCTTCTGAGAGGTCACGCTCCCACTTGACTTCTCTCTCTGGTTGCTGCATCTTTTCTATATTTCTAACATGCTGATTATCGTTTTCTTAATGTTTTCTTATCCTCCATGGATTAAGGTTGCTAGATTTAGCAAATAAAAATACAGAACGTCCAGTCAAGTTTGAATTCCAGCAAATATATTGTTTTTAGTAGAAGTATGTCCCAAATATTGGAAGCAACATACTTGTACTCAAGAGGTATTTGTTGTTTATTTGAAATTTGAATGTCACTAGGCCTTGTGCGTTTTATCTGGCAAACTTACTGTGGATTATGTTTCTTGCTTATTTTGCTTGATTTGGTCTTTATCTTTTATCATTGCAATTTCTTTAAATACCCAATGATACTTGCCTCTTCCTTCACATTTAAGAGGGGATACTACAACGGGTTGAACATGTTATGCACATAGGGGATGCTGATTGGCCCGTGGGTTTTGATGTAGTATGAAAAGGTTACTCCATTTTGCTGGGAGACCCCATCAGCTAGTGTCTTCAGGTTTTTTCTGCAGGTTTACCTGGAGATTCCAAGTCTAACTGCCAGTATTCTCTGGGCCTAAAGCCAGAAGGGAGCTCCGGGGTCTCAGTTCAGAATGGAGAATATCTTGCAGTGCCCTTTTTTTGTGGTAAGAAATTCCCACCTTTACCTGCATCTGGATTCCCTGGGTCAGGAAATGGAAATCACAGGAATTTGGAGACTAGCAAGCATTCATCAACGGTACCTTCCAAGCAGTTGACATAGCATAAGATAAGTGCAATATCATGCTATAAAAAGGCCTTTGCAGCAGAGCTGGTGACCGAGAATGGGGACCCTGCTTTAAATACTAAGAGTGGCAGGGAGGGGAGACAGTGAGCTCAAGAGCCCAGGGACCAGTAGTTGAAAGAAGAGAGTCTTCACAATGAAAACAGTTATCCAGACAAGAAAGTTGGCTATAATTACTTGCCCATGGTAATGATGAGGAGCAAAATTAAGTAAAACATAATAGATTTCCAGGGGTCTGGCCTGCCAGCACCTGTAATGTTTCTATTCCTAAAGCAGCTCTAGGCCACCCAAACTGCAGTAGCAGCAAGAAGGCATAGGAAGCTATGTGGTCCCCAAGAAATAGCTCTCTGAAGTGAGGGCTTGAAGGGTGAAGGCAGGACTGAGACCACAGGGGATGCTGAAAAAGTGAGTTCTTCCGAGAGAGCAGAACTGGGGAGGCTGTAATTACTAACCGAAAAATTTACTGACAGAGGGGGGCAATTCCATATACGAGGGGAAAAATGATAATTGTATGGACAAAAGAGTGCGGTGTGTTTGCCATTCGCCCCGGTTCTGAATGGGTCGTCCTGTTCATACTCCACCATTGTTTGTTGAACGTATTGTGTGCTGATAACTTGTATAGTTCCTGGGGCTTGGAGAGCTGTGCGTAACCAGGTTTCCTGGGCCGTTTGTTGAAGGCAGTAACTAGGTGATGCTCTCAGTCATCTCTCTTGGGCAGACGTGGGACTGTTTAGCATGTAAAAAAAACCCAATGATATTGGACACGAGGTGAGTAGGAGAGTGGACCCGCGTTTTCCTTGTTTCTACCTTTGCTTGCTTCTCATTTGTTCTCAATACAGCAGCCAGAGTGTTCCCCTTAAGAAGTGAGTCACCTAATGTCAACTCTCTTCTCTAAGTTCTCCGGTTGCTTCCAGCCTCACCCAGAGTAAAGCCGTGGTTCCCCGCAGGCCAGGCGTTAGCTTGTTTCCTGCTGTTCTCCTTCCTAACTGCTCTGGCCTTTGGTTATTACAGACGATGCTAGGCTTTCTCCTGACTTGGAACACTGGCCCTTGCACTTGCCTTTGCTTTTTCTCTTTCCCCCAAGAAAATCTAAGTAGTTTTCTTACGTATTTCCTTCAGATTTTATTCAAATACCACTTTCGACATGACGCCTAACCTGGCAGCTCTGGAACCCTCTGGGATCATCACAAGTATGAACTCATTTTTTATTCATTTTTATTGGCGTATAGTTGATTTACAATGTTGTGTTAGCTTCTGCTGTACAACAGAGGGAAGCAGTTATACATACACATATATCCACTCTTTTTTTTTTTTCACTCTTTTTTGAGATTCTTTTCCCGTATAGGTCATTACAGAGTATTGAGTAGAGATCCCTGTGCTATACAGCAGGTTCTTATTAGTTATCTATTCTACATATAGTAGTGTGTATATAAATCCCAATTTCCCAGTTTATCCCTCCCCCCCTTCCCCCTTTGGTAACCATAAATTTGTTTTCTACATCTGTGACTCTCTTTGTGTTTTTGTAGATAAGTTCATTTGTACCATTTATTTAGATTCCACATACAAGTGATGCCATATGATATTTGTCTTTCTCTGTCTGACTTCACTCAATATGACAATCTCTAGGTCCATCCATGTCACTGCAAATGGCAGTATTTCAGAATGACCGCCTTTTCCTTCTAGATTTCTGCATATTCTTTGCCTCCCTCCATTAAAAATGCAAACTCAAGGGGTGTGGGCCTGTTTGTCTGATTTTGGTTTTCTTTAGTCTCTAGTTTACTGCGGAATATTTATTCCTTAAATCTGTGCCTGGCACATCGTGCATTTCGTAAACGTTTAGTGACTGAATGAGCAATAATGGTCATGCCCTCAATGTGGGGATGGGAGAATCTTGCAGACAAGAATCAGCATTTCACTGTTCCCCACAGACGTGTGAGTGACGAAGCTTTGCCGCGGCTTCTAAAGCCTTTTCTGAAAGAACGGGTACAGATCCTCTGCCTGTTCTGCCTCCTTCCTTTTGCATCATCTTGACCAAAATGTGGGTGTAATGTCTGCAGATCCAGCCCCAGCTTCAGGCTCCAGAATAAGAACCTTATCCTGCAGACGACAGAGAGATCAGATAGGCAGGAGCATGTTCACTGAAGCCTGCGTGGAGCAGGGCTGCCTTACGGGCTGTGAGGGTTAATTGTATGTGTCGCCTTGACTGAGCCATGGGGTGTTCAGGTATTTGGTCAAACATTATTCCGGGTGTTTCTGTAAAGGTATTTTGGGATGAGTTTAACATTTAAAACAGTAAACTGAATAAAGCAGATTGCTCTCCCTATTGTGGATGGGCCTTATCCAATCAGTTGAAGGTGTGGATAGAACAACCACAAAAATAAAACTTGACTTTGCGAGGAATGGTGATTGATTCCTGTGGGCTGTGAATGTTCTGTTTCTCTCGAGAATCAAGACTAATACTGTAGTCCTGACTGCTGTGAAGGATCCACGTGGGAGAAGTGAACTTCTATTGAGGTTAAGCTGCTGCTACTTTGTGCTTTCAACCAGTGGGTATTTCTGGGTTGTAGCTGATTTCCTACAGAGAGAACTCCTAGGCCTCTGGAGCATTCACTGCCCACATTCTGCCCCACAAGAATCATCTGCCATTCCTCCTGAACTCTTTTATTTCCTTTACTTCAGGTGTCTTTTATTGGCCAAGCATCCTTTGGGTACTTTACAAACATTTTGTAAGTTTGACAGTTATATTCAAAGTGATACTGAGAAAAGTCCTTAATGAATCATACAGTATGCATGATACGTAAAATCACTCACTGGTGGGTCAAAGAGTAACTGCGAACAGATTATAATTATATGACAAGAAATATAAATACAACTTATAAATATGATACATATATAAATATCTCTACTTCAAAATCCCATATCTAAACAGTTATCAGTATTTAATTTTCCCTAAAGTTGAGAAAATTTATTTTTGAATGTTTCTAAATTAATTTTGAATATGCAAAATATTGACAGATGGTGTAGGAACTACCGATTTTTCCCTTGAATTCTAAAGCTGAATTAGGAAAGAAATGAAATTGTGCGAAACGTTCACAAGTGTTTTTCTATTACTTTGTCTCTTTGCGTATACATGTATCTAATCAACATTGGTTTCACACCATTGTGAAGCAAGTATACTCCAATAAAGTTGTTAAAAAAAAAAACACATTGGTTTACCTTAAACTCTTCTTTGGTTATTATATTCCACCTAGAGCTGTGCTTAATTAGTATTTCCCGAGCAACTCACCCTACGAATGCTGCTCGCATCACCCAGCTTACATCCGTTTGAGGTATTTGGATTTGGAGACATGCCTTATTATAGGCTTTAACTTTTTAACTGTTAATACTTTTTGTCCATATTCTTAAGCTTCCACAAAATATCTATTTGAAACAAGGTGGAGACTTAAAGTAGTGTAACAACCCAAGAGGTAAAGAATAGAAATTCTTAAGAAAAATCACTTGACCAGGAATGACACGTGACACCTCCTCTTTCAGGGACAACGCACAGCTAAAGGTAGCAAAGCTGACAGCTCTGAATACTGGCAGAGGGGCTTGATTCATGCTTTCGCCCTTCTGAATAATAATGATGCACATTATGAAGAAGGGCTTCATTGGAAATCTGATGGTTGGATGGGTACCATCCTCCTCTGCAGGAGAGAAACCCTGTCTTTAGCACATGGGTGTCATTATTACAGCTCTCAGTCAGTGCTTGGTGCAGCTTAGAAAGAAGATGATTTCATGAAGTATCCTAGCATTGAGGGGTTTACTCTAAGACATTACCCTGACTTTTCTTCATTCCTAAACTTTTCCCCAAGAATTCCATCATCTCTTACAAATAATAGTTATCTTCTATTTCCACACATTTAGGTGACCGGGTTTCATTTTTCTGTTATTTTCACTCCTATGTGTTCAAAAATAATTCAACATAATATTATTACAGGCTCTGAAAATTAGCAAATTAGCATTATGTTGTAAATTCATCACCACTGATATGTTTACCTCACTTTAGAGGAACAAGAAATTTGTGATGAAAACCATTGTCTTTCACTTTAATCTGTGAATGGTTCTGTATTTGATTAGAGTTTGAGTTTATAACAGCACACTTTACTTACGAAGTCAACAGGATACGGTCAATTTACGTTTGTTCTACCTGTTTTCAAAAAGTAATTGCCACTTAACAGTATATTAATTATAATACCATCATTATCTGTGTCTTTAAATCAAATTCAACGTTATTTCTCTATAATTTAGTAATTTTCCCTCAATTGTTGCCAGATTTTTCTCATTTATCTCTTCTCTCATGCAGATTTGAGACATTCTAACAACAAACAATATTTATGATTATATCCATTCAATAGTTGTCTTAACTTCCTCAGTTTATTAAGGAGGTTTCTTAGATTACATGTATTTCCAGTTCATCTCTCCCCCCATTTTTTGCTTTGCCCTTGGACTTTTCCACTTGACAGGCAGGTGTCAGGTGTGTATAAAAACAGAGCTCATCCAGAGCAGTATGAGAAATGCAACTAACCTCGATGTGAGCATTGATTAGACCCCCTTGTCTTCTTCAGAATATGAATTTATCTCAAAGTTAGTCCAAGTCAGGGTATATACTTTTCTTTGAAGTTAAAACTCTCTTCGTGCTATGTATTGAATCAGGTATTTGTGAGATATAGCACTCAGTTTTTGTGTTTGTTTTTTAAACCAAGCCTAAAATACCATGTGATCAAAATCCCTTGACCAAAAGTATGTCAGTCGATAAAAGTTAATATTATTTTATCTAACATTGATCTCCTTTATAATTTTGGTCATATGCTCTTTCATATTTTGCGTACATTTAAAATGCGCCTCCTCACAAATCCATCTGGAAATGGGCTGTCTATAGATGTTAAGTGGATAAAGAATATGTTGATATTAGGCTTTGCTATTTATTTATTTGCTTATCATTTATTTCGGTCTATTAGAAAAGACTACCGAGTACTTGTTAGGATCTCAAGCTTTTGGATTAGAAATCTTAGATTTAAATGCTGTTTCCATCATGTTGTCACCTCCTCTACCTTAAACATCATTATTGACTTCGCTGAGCCCTATTAGCCTCTGTGTGTGTTAACATCCAGGGAACGGTCCAGGAACATTCACAGAAACCCTAGGTCCTACCAAGGCACCAAGGTTCCAAGGATAGAGGGGAGACCCAGGCACTGATGGATCTCTTGTTTCTGGAGAAGCCTGAATCTCTCCAGCAGAGATTCTAATTGTCCCTTTCACCCTTGTTGGGATTCATTTTGGATTAGCCCACTGTGGTGTGACCACCATTGAGATACAGCTTCACAGATGCAAGAGATCTCATTTGTGACTCTTTTCCCCCCTAGAACTCTCTGAATCATTGGAGATGTTAACTCTTGCCTCCACGGTAAAATTATGTTGCTCTTACTTCTGTGATACCACATTCTCCTTATTTTCTTCCTACATCTTTGATTTTTTTTTTCCTATTTACCTCTTCTTCCTTGTCAACTGGCATCTAATTGTTAGAGTACCTCAGGGCTCAATCCAGGTCTGTCTTTATTTCTTACTCTACCTTCTCCATGTAAAGGACCTCATTCTTTCCTAGTATATTAATTCCTTTGCCAGAAATTCCCAAATTCTGCATTTGGCTCCTACCTCTCCTGTGAACTTAAGGTTTATATGTTCAGTGTTTGTCCAAGCCTGAAACTTAGTGTAATTGTATGAACAGAAATGTGAGGCTCATTCTTGAAATTTAGTTCTTTGTTACAGCCTGCTCACAATTAATCATGTGTCCACCTTGCCTCCAAATGCACGCATGTTTCTCTTACCGACTTTGCTTAACCTCAAACCTTTCTTTCATCTTCTGCTGCCAAAGTCTCCTCCTCTAGTGGGAAGATTCAACTTAACAAATTGCAAATCAGATATGCAACACTTCTTTTTGTTCACAATTACTTTTATAATAAAATCCAAATTCCCTAATTTGTCAAGTCCTAATTGTTTAATTCTGACTCAACTATTCATTTTCCTCCTCATGTTCATGACAGTCTAGCCAAGTGTTCTTCTCTGACCTCCTCAAATCAAGCTCTTCTCTACTTCCTTTGCCCATTAGTTGTCTCTTACTCATCTTTCAAATATCAACAAAAATGTCATTTCCCCAGAGAAAATGTTCCCGAACCTGTAATCCTAATTACATCTTTTCTCTTCCTCCATACGTTAATATTTTGATTTTTCCTTCATCAAGTGCCACGCTTTGTATTTATGCATGCATTTTGGGTTTATTTATGTACTACCAATCCCCACCCATACTAAGCTTCCCAAGTCTTAGGGTGTCAGTGACCAGTTTCTCTGTCCAAAATCTGGTGCGTGTGTAAGTTACTGACATTTGAAATGGAGATGATAATACTTGGTTCATTGAGTAGATGTAAAATTAGGTATGTTTAAGTGTCTAGCAAAGCTGTCACATCATAAGCCTTTTATAACTGTATATATTTATGAGGAATAGTCCTGTCCAAGGCTTGCACTTTTTAAGAATAGAGTCAATTATTTCAGAAGGGTGAAAGCATGAATCAAGCCCCTCTGCCAGCATTCAGAGCTGTCAGCTTTGCTACCTTTAGCTGTGCGTTTGTGGGGACATCATTCTGCAAACCTCTGTCTTCATTTCCTCAGTTTTAAAACAGGAATAACAATATCTGATAAATTCATATATTTAAGGTACATAGTACAGTGTGTAATACATATGTATTAAGCAGTCAGTGAACATCAATTTTATTGTAATTATGAATTATTTTGCTTATTTTAACAAATATTTAGAAACTTTTCTTCTACAAATATTGTCAGTTCTAAACTGTCTTCTGAAAACTTTCCATTTTATGTGTATACTTTTCCTCTACTTTGTCTTGTTTTATTCTATATTAAAAAGGTTTTTCCAGTCATGACAATGATTTAGGTTTCCTTTTTCCTGCACAGCCCTCTCAAGTTTTTTGCTAACACTTTTTGCAGTGCAATTCCCAAAATGAGTTATGACTTCATTTTATTCTCTTCAGAATGTCATTGTTTGGCTCAGCAAAATGTGTCTGGTTCTTCTTGAAGCACTTTGAAATCTCTGCTACTTAGATCGTTTTACTGTTCCAGGACCTTAATCGTGTCAACTCATTTTAAAGTCTCTCTCTTAGTCTGAAAATATCTTTAAAATTACAGCTCAAGTTTCTAAAGTTGCATAATCTTCTGGCTTTGAACTGCATAGATTCCTAGGCCAAATTCATCTCACACGCAGACCTTGAACGCCATCAAGGTCCATCCTGACAGGCGGCTTTGTCTTCCTCTCCCACTCTTTACACTTCCTGTGCTGAGAATGGCATCTTTTTTTTTTTTTTTTTAGCATCTTTATTGGAGTATAATTGCTTTACAATGGTGTGTTAGTTTCTGCTTTATAACAAAATGAATCAGTTATACATATACATATGCTCCCATATCTCTTCCCTCTTGCATCTCCCTCCCTCCCACCCTCCCTATCCCACCCCTCTAGGTGGTCACAAAGCAACGAGCTGATATGACCCAGCAATCCCACTACTGGGCATATACCCTGAGAAAACCATAATTCAAAAAGAGTCATGTACCAAAATGTTCATTGCAGCTCTATTTACAATAGCCAGGACATGGAAGCAACCTAAGTGTCCATCATCGGATGAATGGATAAAGAAGATGTGGCACATATATACAATGGAATATTACTCAGCCATAAAAAGAAACGAAATTGAGTTATTTGTAGTGAGGTGGATGAAGTGAGAATGGCATCTTAATCAGCATCTGTTAAGTGCACTCTTTCAAATCGTCTTTTTATGCCCACCTTTTCTGTTTGATCTAGAATACTGGAATTAACATTTCCTCACCCCCCAAATTCTTGGCCCTCTTCAGTTTTTATAACTATAGTTATTTTTCAACTCATATCCACATAATAGGAATGTATGAAAATTGAAATGTGACTTTTAATTGACAAGAACATCTGTAATATCTCCTTCTACCCCAAATTTTGAGAGTATATCCAACCTTCACTGAGAAACAAAAAGTTATTCCTTGAGTAGATAATGCAGTGGGCATAAAGGGCATCTCTATTGCATGTAATATCTCTAGACTATATGTAATGCATTTATTTTTTAAGACTCTTAAGGACATGGGCTTCTTTTGTAGGTATTTTTTCAAGATCTCATATTGTCTATTTCTGTGCTCTGAAGACGAAAGACACTGAATAATTATCCATCTGAAAACACTATTGCTACTACTCCTGATTCTTACAGCATCTACAGTTCTTTACGTGCTTGAGTATTAAGACTTGAGTGCCTGGCAATTTGCAAGTTACTTTACAAATATGCTTCTCTTAATTTTTCACGATACCAAATTTTGATAAAGTTGTTTATTGCTGTATTCCAAATTAAGAAAAGAAGTATTAGAGTAGTTAATATATCCAATTAAAAAAAATCTTGATGTGAAAACAATTCTGATATCAAAATTTGTGGCAGGCAGTATAGTGATTCCCAAAGAAATCCATATCCTAATCCCCGGGACCCGTGGGTATGTCAAATTGCACAGCAAAGGGAATTAAAGTAACAGATGGGATTAAGGTTGCTAATCAGATAACCTTAAATTGGGGAGATTATCTTGGATTATTCAGGTGGGCCCAATATACTCACAAGAGTGGAGAAGGAAATGTGGAGAAGGAAAGAAGAAGAAAGTAGTTCTATGTAAGTGAGAAGAACTCTACCTGCATTGCTGGTATTGAGGACAGAAAGGGGCCACAAGCCAGGAATTCAGAGCCTCTACGAAGCTGGAAAAGACAAGGGAAATGATTCGCCCCCAGAGCCTCCAGAAGGAACTCAGCCCCCAGCTAACAGCTTGATTTTAGAACTTTCGACCTCAGAACCTTACACTAATACATTTCTATTGTTTCAGCCACCGTGTCTGTGGTGATTTGTTAGGAAACTAACAATAAGACCTCAGGTATTTGTAGCTTTTGATTATCAAGAAAGGCCTATCTTAAAGCCGTACATAGTTGTTAGAGGATCGAATTCAGGGCTCTCATTTATCAGGTGAGAAAAACAAAGAATAGAGATCCTAAAATCAATTGCGGTCAGCTTTTTCTGAATGCTCCTATTGGCTTTTCAATTGAAATATAAAACCAAACTTCATCAGAAGTCGCATGCGTTTGTTCTTCCTGCTCCTGTCTTCACAGGATGCTAGAGCTATTACAGTAGTTTGTTTCTTTTGATCAGGATGTTTTTTCCCTCTGATCTATGTTATCTCCCTTGTGTTTGAACAATACATCAGAAGGACTTATTACTATATTAGGAAGGTAATGAATGCTGTTAGAATTATACTTTGTCTGCTTAAATGTACTCTATATATTAATAAATTACATACAGTACATTTAAGTGGAGAAAATATTGTTTTCTTAATATTTCAATCACTTATTCTTCTACAATCACTTTCTTAATGCTCAAGTGACAGGTTTTTGTTTTTGTTTTTAATAAGAGTTATTGGAAACATTAGAAGTTGATAGTATTATGGTAATTTTTAAAGGAATGATAAAAATAACCATAACTAACATTTGCTGAACATTATCTGTGTTGGATACTGCTCCCAAACACGTGTTTCATGTGTATTATTCAGTCTTATTCTCAGAGTGTTCCCATCATGGATGCTGTATTACAATGCTCACTTTATAGGAAATAAAGGCAGAGAATGGTTGGATAACTTGTCAAACGTCACACCCGTGGAAGCAGCATTGTAAGAATTTACATACAGCCTATCTCTATCCAAAGCCTGTGTGTGTGTGTGTGTGTGTGTGTGTGTGTGTTTGGTTGGCTGGCTGGCTTGATGGATTTGATTTGTTTTTAAGTGGCTGCCATAAAACCTCCTACAAAGTGTAATTTAAAAATCACTTCCATTAGCTGGGTTTTATTATTTGTAGTTATTAAATTCCAAGTTAGTCCATAACCTTATTACTTTTAAATCTAATCATTCCAGGTCTAAACAATCTACAAGGTTATTTTAAACAAGTCAAGGAAACCCAATCATCATTAGCTCTAACATAAAATTTCTCTTGATAGAACTGCCCCAGCCATGGTCCCCAAATTGTTCCTTCTGTGCAATTTAACATGAATTGGCCATTCCCTTCTCCCTCATTCATTCATTTACTGATTCAAAAAATATACTGGAACTCTTACATGTCAAACCTTGCCTTAATGCAGTGGATGTGATGGTGAAATAAACTGAATATTCTCATGAAGCATGTGCTTCATTAGCTTACTATAAATCAATGAGAATCCAAGTATAAGATCTTAGATGCAAGGTGTGGCAGGGACTTTTATGAATGATATCAAATGTTGTTCAGTGGTTCTTGACTTGAATGTTTTAGTCAGGATCTCTTGGGAAGTCAATGGTCTGCATTTCAGTTATTTTTTCTACTGGAGAGAGATCGCTGGAAAAGAGGAAAGGTGCAGGAGCTAGTCTAATCATCTTGTAAACATGCTAGGGAAATGCCAACTAGAAAATGTACCAAATGTTTCTATCTATGGAATGTTTTATCACAACGTCTCTGTTGTGTGCAATTGCCTGTTAAAAATTAAATCTGTGGATTTTTGAGGCACGGCTTCCTGAAAAATGTTCCATGATCTATATAATCATCTGGACATAATGTGGAGATGTCTCATGACACAGATTGCCCTTCTTGTCAGAGAAGAGACTGAAAACCTCACTTAGAAACCTCCGATAGTCTGGATAAAACAGATGTGATGGGAGAAGCAGGAGGAAGAAAGACCCAGGGACTTGTTGAAGGGCTGTCCTCCTGCTTTGCCTGTACGTGAGGTTACTTGTATCGCTGAAATCATCAGGCTTGGTAGTGGGAAAAACGTCTAATCTATACAAGTCTGCCTTGACGATCTGATCAGACTCCTTGTGTTATGTCACCAATAAAAACAGAAGCAAAAACTTTACTATGATAGTAAAGAAAGATTAAAATAAATAGCCTTTCCATTGAAAAAAAAGAAAGTTACCAAATTGCACTCATCTCCAAAAAAAAAAGATATTGGGATAGAGAGATGCCAAAAATACTAATTTTAATCATCACACAAAACTGAATCAAAATGTATAAATTGGAGGAATGATAGTAATGTGTTACCCCTATTTTATTTTCCAGTAAAAATTCGTAGATAAAAGTTTTCCCAAGTAGAATGTAAATAGTAATTTAATAAATTCAGAACTCTGAGCATGCATAAACCCAAATGGTATGTGTTGAAATTTTTAAATGTTTAACTTGCTATTGCCTTGTTGAGTAGACCATTGAAAAGGTTTTTAATATGCACCTGGGAATAAAAGAACAAAGAACTTTGAAAACGTATCTTTTTGAAGTAAATACAAATAGATTAATTACAGTGTGTTAAGGATACGGTTTGTTTCTCACATCATTTCTTTATATAATTTTCTTTCTATATATTCTTGCTTTGTTTAAACATTAACATTAAAAAACTGCTATATGAGTAGCGATAGATTAGACAAAGAAGAGGACGATTTAGTAGCAACAGCTCTTTACATCAGTTTTCAAGAAAGCAGAGTTCCAAGGAAATTTGACCTTCTAACCATAATATATCCCAGCTCATAAGGTAGTTTCTACATTAACCGTGGTCAGGGAAGGGTGGTGACTAATGTCATAAGGTAGGGCGGGCAATCCACTCTCAGGTGAGCCCCTTTTAGGGGAAAGAAGGTGGGCGGGTTCTCTCCCTGACTAGGCGTCAGGTGGAAAAGAGCCTCTGTGTCCCTGAATCTCATGACCTGTTCTCTCTTCTCTTGCCATTGGTGAGTCCTGATTTGGACTCTTCCAGACGGCAGGTGTTTACAGACTTTTGGCTCGAATTCACAGAATGAATGAACTCATGAGTGCTGGTTTTACCAGCCAAAGGTGGGGTTTGGCAGGGATGGGTGTCTCTTTTGGGAACACCAAGGTAAGGTGACAAGTTGTCGTGGAGGCAGCCTGTCCCTTGGGTGGCAACTTCTGGATATTTGCTCCCTCTGGCAGAAAGTCGTGGGGTAGCTTGGGGTGGGCAAAAGCCATCTCTCAAGAAGAGAATGGGGAGAGATTCGATTGTAGCAAAGCTTTCTCAGGAAAGCATGGTGATGTCATGTCATCTCTTTCTTCACAATGTATCCTCCATCCAAATATTTGGGAGGGACTGAGGATAGAAGCGCTTTATTTTGCTTCTCAGATATTGACCCCAAATCTAACATAACTTGCAATTTATTTTCATGAATACATCAGTTCCCCAAAATGTATATATTGTGTTAAATCCTGTGAGTGCACAACACCATCTACTTTTTTTTTTTAAACTCCAAGTGCTTTTATTTTTTTAATTATTTATTTATTTTTGGCTGCGTTGGGTCTTCGTTGCTGAGCGCGGACTTTCTCTAGTTGTGGTGAGCGGGGGCTACTCTTTGTTGCGGTGCGTGGGCTTCTCATTGCGGTGGCTTCTCTTGTTGTGGACCACAGGCTCTAGGCACGTGGCCTTCAGTAGTGCAGCACGTGGGCTCAGTAGTTGTGGCTCGCGGGCTCTAGAGCACAGGCTCAGTAGTTGTGGTGCACGGGCTTAGTTGCTCCGCGGCATGTGGGATCTTCCCAGACCAGGGCTTGAACCCGTGTCCCCTGCATTGGCAGGTGGATTCTTAACCACTGTGCCACCAGGAAGTCCCTCCATCTACTTTTTGCACATTGTATATTCCTTTCTCTCTTGGCTATCATGATGGATACTTACATATACTAAACTCTTTTTTCTTGGAACCTTGCTTTTTATCTTCAACTCCTCAGCTCTATTAGTGGATGCTCTCATGCGTATATCCCTAAAACGAATCTGAGCAAAAATTAGATGTTCCAAACTAAAATTGCATTTCTTCCCTATATATGGCAAACACCCTCTTTCTCAAAGAGGCTTATTTCCCTTTGAAGAGGGACAGGGCAGAGCACAGCAACTTGAGAAGCATCTTCATGTAACTTGAGTGCCAGCAGCAGGCAGGGGCTACCAGTGGTGGCTTAGAGGATTATTTCATTCATTATGGTGTAATTATTGATCACCCTTCAAAGACAACAGTGTATATTGATATTTTTACTTTAGCCCACATTTTATTTAGTTCTTTCCTTTTAAAATCTTGTTCTTCGTTTTTAAACTCTAACATTAAAAGCTTGGTTAATCTAATGAGCAGATAGGGAATTAAGTATAGAGCAGAATCTGTCTCCTGAAACAGTCATGTGATGTTTTCTAGAATCAAGTTTATTTTATGTTTTCCAAGTGTGATTTTGACAAATTTGATGTATATTTTTTGGGCTAATGTACAGCCAGTTTAATGATTTATAGTCCTAGCACTACTTTCAAACAGGTGTCAGAAATCTTGCTTTGATCATTTCTAGCTCACAGAGGACAGGGCTAACATTTTCTTCTCACCTTCCTGGGACAGTTTCACCATTAACCATTTACACATTCTAAAACTTAGTTCAGTCACAAAGAGCTAAAATGACAATGTTTGCCATGGTTAGAGCTTTATGGAGGAGAATGACATAAGTCAAGTCATCAATGAAAGGGAGTAAGAGAATCCAAAACAGTGCAAACATAACCCAAAATAGCTTGCAGTACACTGAAAGTGAGCAAGCGATTGAGGGTGCCAGTGTTCAGCCTTCTACACTGTACAACCCACCACTTAGCACGTGCATGTGATCTGTGACTTCTGAAATTCAGAACAGTTTCCTTATCCCGAGGATCATCCTGCACAACTTCTGGGCTGCATGCGCTCCACTTTGGATACCACTGGTTGATTACATGATGGAATTACCTTATGGAAATGTAACAGATATGCAAAGACATATCTATTACAGGTGAAAAGAGTAAACATGTATGATACTTGACCATATTAACCATTTGCATAATAAATGTCCAACAAGGAGAGAAAAAATTAGAAAAAAATAAAAAGAAAATTTTGTGAGATTAAATAGGACGTTATTTTCAGGGAAAACTAAAATTAGACAGAGATGAAAGGAAAATCAAGATCAGACAAAAACACTGAAAAAATTAGATAAACCTAGACATAGCATCTTAAAATTTTGAGCTGTTTTCATAAAAAGATGTCATACAGGTTTTAAGATGGGAAAACAGATACCTTCATAAGGAAAGGCAATTAGATGAGTATCTTTTTAAAAAGAAAAATCTGGTCACAGGGTCATATTAGATAAGGGAATAAGACATGTAGGCTTTGAAAGGAAGGGTTATGATACAAACACCAAACATGAGCACAGTTAATATTCATATTGGAAGACAATAGAAAGACATATTGGAACATGTGCAAAATTAGACAACATCCCATCCAGGAACCACCTCTGTGGAATTCATCCAAGGAAAATGTCTAGCCAAGGAAAAAACACAAAGTAAATAATAAAAACAGCCTTGAAACGAAATTCAGTACATTTTCCAAAAATTTAGCATTTGGAAATAGTAGTAAGAAAGACAGGGAAGAGGAGTAAAAGTGAACTAAATATCTCCAAACTCTCATATCAGTGGTGAAAAAGCATATGTTGGGAAAATTGTGAAAAATTGTGAACTATGAAGGTATTTACTAGTAAGTAGGGATGTGTAGCAGAATGTCCAAATTCATAGATGTGAAACCATACAGATAAATGTCTTTTTAAAAATCATTAAGTTAAGGAACTATCAGAAACAATAAAAATAATAAAACTAAGCAAAAAATAAATATGGCATAGCAGTCATAACCCAACATATTAGATATTCTATTTAATGGGAATTCCTTAATTAAAAGATATGCTCTCAAATTGGGTTCTAGCTGTATTCTGCTCAGAAAGAACACAGATAA
This sequence comes from Balaenoptera musculus, assembly GCF_009873245.2. NCBI lineage: Eukaryota > Metazoa > Chordata > Mammalia > Artiodactyla > Balaenopteridae > Balaenoptera > Balaenoptera musculus. The sequence continues at coordinate 4,183,268 of NC_045790.1, forward strand.
GATTTTTTTTTTAAAGTACAAAATAAAAGGAAGAAAAGAATACAGCATATAAATAAAAAAAATTGAAGCAGTGTTGAAAATATTAACTAATGTCTAAGTAAGATCAAAGAAACACAAGGGATAAAGATTCATATTTTTAAAGATAAAGCATAAACTCAGAGTAGATGTGCTAGTTGGGAATATTTATTCATTTGGCAGTTTTTGAGCATATAGTGCTGTGGTAGACTGAATAATGTTTCCTTCACCAAATCTCTTCACTTCCCAATCCTGGAATCTGAAAATAGGTTACCTGACATGGAAAAGGGGTTTTATAGATGTGATTAATTAAATGAAGGATCTGGGGGGAGATTATCCTGGATTATCCAGGTGTACCAAGGTAGTCGTAAGGGTCCTTTATAAGAGGGAGCCTGAGAAGGATATAAGATGACAGAAGGAGAGATGGAGGGTGAGAGGAAGGGGAGAGAGAGAGATGCTGGCCTTGAAAATGGAGGAGGGGACCGCATGTCAAGGAACTCATCAGCCTCTAGAAGCTTCAAGGAAACCTTCTCCCCTTAGAGTCTCCAGAAGCAATCAGCCCTGCTGACCTCTTGACTGTAGCTCACTAAAGCTGATTTCTTACTTCTGATTATTGTTAGAAGAAAAAACTGGGGAAAAATGCTAATAATCCTTGACTGATGACGAAGTATTTTTTATCTGGGTGCTGGTAACACTTGTGTATTTACTTTGTAGACCTACGCATAGAGCTATGCATTACATGCCTTTTTTTTCCTCTATGGATATTATAATTGTTTTGAAACAATATCTGGGTTCTGGGAGTATAGCAAAGACAACAGTATGTTTTTCCATCTCTCCAGAAGAACTGACAGAGCAAAGAGATAGCAAAACAAAATATCTGCAGACAACATTTATACCAATCGAGGTGAAAAGGTATTCCCCCAATCCCAAAATCCAGGCAGTTGGTTACAATCCTGTGTGTGGAGGAAAAGAAGAAAAGCAAAGGACACACAGAAGATCAGTAGACCCCAAAAGAACCCAGGGGAATTCAGTGAAAACTTCAGAGGGCTGACTAGGGAGGAGCAGCTGACACTGGGGCTTGGAGCCCAGCAGGGAGTGAGTCGAGGCACCTGCAGTGGTGGGAAGGGCTGGGCATGTGGGGCGCTCCAGTGACTTGATTCTCAGAGCTGCCCTGCAGAGGCTGCCTTCTGGGACAAGGCCCCCCTCTAGGAGTCCCTGCTGCAAGGGAATTCAAACTAGAACAGACAGAGAGAACAGAGTGAACAAAAGAGAAGGTCCAGACCAAAGTTGGGGAGGGAAAGGGAACCGGGATTTCACAGAAATTGAGCCACCATATTGCTGTACAATGTACAGCAGAACCTCTGGGAAAAGCTTTCCTGAACCCTGCTTCATTATGAAGTTCAGGAAACCTAATTTCACCCAAAAGTGAGAAAAAAAGAAATGTATACACATCAAACCACATGCAAAGCTATTATAAGAATAAAAAGAATAAAGAACAGAGTAATATCCCTACAGACAAGGGGAAAATGCCAGAAAGACCTGCCCACAAAACAGATCAAAGCTATAACCTGCCATGTTTACACAAACTAAAAGACATTAATAAAAATAATATAAAACATGAAAGAGCAACACACATCAGAACTAGACTGAGTATTGAGGTCCCAGAACTCAAGAAAGAATTAGAAATAACAGAAACTATGTCAGAAATGAATGCTGACGTTGACAGAACGCAAAACAACAGCAACAACAAAATAATGCCTTAAGACAAGTAGAAAGTAACAGATAGGGAGATGTGAAACAATCATAAAAACTGAAGAAAGAGATAAAACAAGTTAAGAGGAAAATGGGCAAGCTATTTAAAATAGGGAAATTAAACATATGGAAAATAGGATAATAAGAATCACAGAAGAAGAAAACCAAAGCAAGAAAATATAATACATACTAAAGCTATAATTTAAAAAATAATTCTGAAGATAAAACAAACAAAAAATTTTTAACTACATATTGACTAAAAAGACTGTGTGCCTGGGAATATTGACTCTGAATAATCAACACCAAAGCATATTCTAGTAAAATTGATGAACTTTAAAAAAAATTAAAGAAGAAAGAATATGTTTTGGAAGCACTTAGAAAAAAAGAGCATGTGACTTATTATGGAAAAGAATAATTATCATCAGTCTTTTCACAGCAACACTGAGGTTCAGTAGACATATCAATAGAAGTTATAGTGTCCACAAATTAAATGGAAATGTAATTGATGACTGGAGTGCAGAGATAGCCTAACACATATATGAAATGTAATATCATTAGGAACATTTGATGAATCTATTACAAGAGTTTGAGTGTAACTTTTGGTTGGTAGAATTAGAAATAAATTTATTTCTTTCTATTTTTATCATTTCTAGTACCTGCAAATTTTCAGTTAGGCATTACAAGTTATTCTTGAAATGTGTCATCTTGATGACACAAGATGTTTCTCCTTAAAGGAGGAAAAAAAATGGTCAGACATTTCCAAAGTGGGGCAAACTTTGCTGGATCACTTCTATTCATTTGCCTGCTAATCCAGCACTTCCTAAATCCACTCCAATCTGCCCAAGGTAATGCATATTTTGATGTTTTATATAATACATAAAAGGCAGATAGCTCAATATGTACTAAATAATACAGTATACATTGTTTTCAACAGCACTACACATAATAAATCTTTCTCCCAGTTGCCTCAAAGCACCATAAATAATGAATTTCTAAGAGCTCTGGGATTAAAATATGTTGTCAGTAAGGTTTTAATGAAAGGAAAAGAGAATTTCACTGAGGTAACGTAAGCCTCTCAAAAACATTCATCAAGTTAAGAGTGAAGGCTGAAAACAGGACACAAGACTCACATCTCCCCGTACAGACAGAGCACAAAAGACCAAAACTTTTTTCTTAAGGGTTAAATACAAATTCATATTAGGACCACAGGCAAGTGAATTAAGTTCGTGGGAAAGCACTAAGGTAGATCATGAGAGAAATAGGTAACATAAGAAAAATTAGTTCTGATTATTATAAAGTTTAGGACAGTGTTTACCTGTCTTTTATTCCAGCGTAATTTAATATTTCAGCATTATGGAGTGCAGATAACCCTGACAAGACATGTCATACTGGGGAGTATCTGAAACAGATCATCCCTAGCAAATATTTTCTCTGGTATCTGCCAAAGTGTTCTGTTTACATGAGAGCATAACCAAGCCCCTAAATCTCTTGTGTGGTATATATTTCTGACCAGTCACCAGAGTAAGAAAAACATAATATAATAGACCTAGATGTGGTCAGGAACAGAGATGCTAGCACCAAAATAATTTCTGCTCACCTAAAAATTCCGTTGGTGAACAATACTGAAAAAAGACTGAATTTATATATCGCACTTCATCTGGTAATGTAATTGTTCATCTAAGATAATAAAAACAGCAACAATACAATTATAGTTACCATAGAATTGTCAGCTTACAGAATGCACTCCTCATCAATAATGGAATATACAATTACCTTATATATGTTAACATTTTTACAATAAAAAAAAAGCCTTCAAATATGTTATTTAATGAACTCAAACGACTAGGTATTCTATAGTTCTGATGAACAAAATGGGTAAGATTTGATTAAAAGAAATTGGTTCTCGTAATGAAATAAAACAATTTGTCTAAATGCAATACTCAGTACAAGTCATTTATTCTACCAGGAAAATGAATTTTGCTTAGAGTTCGTTAAAACTTTTTGTTGAATATGAAGGAGGAAAAATGGACTTATAGATGCACTGGACAATACAACAAGTTGATAACAATAGACTATAAGTGGAGAGTCTCCTATGATTTGTACTTGATATCAGTTATTTAAAAACTTCTCCAGGAAAGTTTTGAGTCAGTTTTGACCCATCAAAAAATAGTTTCCGATGCCTATCCACATTTGATATCTATGAGAATACATGTACAGAAAGAAATTCCATGCATTGTCACATATTTTTAGCTCAACAAATAGATAATCATATATGACATTTGTACCACCGTTGAAAATGAAACCACTTTCATAAAGACATGGACTCTTTCCAATACAGCTAGTTCTCTAACTAAAGCTCACCTTTCCTCAAATGATATGGAAGAGTTAAATAACCATACTAATTTATATATCTCCATTTTATTCATAACATATATATGAATGCAAAAGTGCTTACCTAAATATCTGTAGATGAATTAAATAAAATCCCAATATGCTAGAGAATATCAATTTTTGAATGTGTGTATTAAAAATATGACGCTAAGTACCTACAATTTCCCCCCAATAAGATTTTTCATGTACAGATTAAATCATCACTGACATAGAGATGCAGAATGCATCAATTTAAACAACAGACAGTCCTCAGTTTTCTGTAATCCCTTTACCCCTGGACTGCCTGTGGAACCCTAAGTTATGTTTTGGTCAACCCTGCAGGTTTCTGTCAACATCTTGGCAACCCTTAATCCATAGTGTAGACAAAGGGAAGATAGAAAATAGAGCCATCTTGGAACCATCCAATTAAAATGCCTATTGAGAGAGAGCCCCAATTCTAGTTCCGGCTGCAGCAATTTTAATTGCTCTGGGGCTCCCTCAGATGAAGACTCGAATGGAGGACACCCTGCTATTAATTTTCCAGGGTCTCCTCTGAAAGGTTCTTTAGCCTCTCCTGGCAGGATGGATGTAAGAGCTGCAGTCTGCAACCGTGCTCTCCCAGTGATCACCGGGAAACACAGAAACAGGATCTCCAGGCAAATGTGCATACAAAGGATAATGACTTCTGAAGTGGTGACACGTTTTATAGAGTGTCTGAGTGGCTCACCTCCAGTCTGTGTGTCAGAATAATTTCGACTGTAAGGGAGAGTAGAAATCATTTCTTTTTATGTTGAAAGAAGTAGACGTGGACTGTGTATGGCTCTAAAATGTTAACGATGGAGAGAAAATGGGAAAAGTACTCAATCCCTTAAGGGATACACTGTGTATGAAATTATAACACAGAGATCCTAACTCACTCATCTCTTGTGAAAGAAAATAATCCCAAATCACACAGGTACACTGTCAGTGCTGTCAAATATCAACGAACAATTCGTCATCAGTAATCCACACTTTATCTCTCAAGAAGACTTGGAAAGCAGTCCAAAATATCACTGAGTGACCCCAAGGCTACCACAAATACTTAATGAGGTCTTTGTAGAATCTTTTGAAATTTTGCTTTTATGTTTGACGCCTTCACTCTTTTTCTGTCTCACCAGACTCTCTTCAGACTCTTGCAACTCCACTTTAATAATCTTCTTTATTATTTCGGGACACAGTGGGAATGAAGACAGCCTTTGTACATGATTTATGAAGTGCATATTACCATAGCAACCATACTGTAATTTTGAAAACAGGCATCTTTGTAAGAAACTGGGTATCTAAAATGAGAAATGACAAAAAGTGGCAGCACCATTTATTTTTGAGCTTATTCTGCTCTCCACAATTGCCTTATTTTATTTACATTTTCAAGTAGTCTATTCATTTGTACACTTTCCCTAAGTCTGGATTCAGTAAAGTTCTATCCATTGTCCCTGATTCATGTGGAAGAATTGGTTCCTGTTTTCTGAGACACCTCTATCTACAGGAGGTTAAATAGTTTTACTAAATACAACCCAGTGGAAAAAGATGAAATCTTTAGTCTTTCTTTCCAAGACAATGCCCAAATATTAAAAGTTAAGGGATGCTTGAAATTATAAAAAGAAAAGCCAGATTACTGATTAAACTGTTTCACAGTGAGGGAATGCTATGTTTTCAGTGAGCGAAGTTGGCAAGAACACTATTGTAACTAAGTGAAGAGGCAGCACAGTATCCAAAAGCAGCTGAGGCTCACGGGGGAGCCGAGAATTGAGCCACGACAGGATAGAACCATGTCATTTGGGACTACGGATCTCTAGAAAGACACAGAGGTCAGGACTTAATGTCCTCCATTAAATAAATAGTGACTGCACATTCTTGATATGCTAGGCACCTTACAAGCCTCAGATGACACAGCAATGAAAAAACGGACAGGGTCCCTGTCTACAGGGAACTTAGAGTTTAGTAGAGGGGGAAGATCACTAAACAATCATGTAAATATTTTCTAAATAACTTTGTTATAAGTGACGTGAAGAAAAACAGAAAAATATAATAATGGTATATTACATCAGGTCCTGAACAAATCTTTTTATGTATGTTGATACTAGAACAAAGAACAGGAATGTATTGTTTGGTTATTGTTTGTGGTAAACCTAAGAAGGGGAATCAATGCTTTTGACTTTAGGCTGCTTTCTAGGTATCTAATGTGTAACAGTTACCTGTAATTTATCATAAAGAGCTAATTCAGTTGTTTTAAAATTGATAACGTCTCAGTGAACTGCATGACATCACTGCTGTGCTGGGTGTTTTGCTTTGTTCTTTAGATCAATTGCAGTACATTTTATTTTCCATACAATGGTCTTCTTTCTTTTTTCATATTCAAACATACATACCCTTCAAGGTGAATCTAAAATACTATCTCATTCATGGAGCTTTTATTTTCAATGACCTACCATGTAATATGTGTTCATTGTAGAAAATATGAAAATGACAAAAGTAGACTATTACACTAGTACACATCTAGTGCACTGACTTGTCTGAAGAGGTGTGCAATAAATAAGTGTGTGTGTGTGTGTGTGTGTGTAATAAGAGAAACTGGCATTCACACCACCATTTGTGATTTTGATTTATCATGGTAGGCCTACAGAATCAATAAGCTGTGAGTGTTGTCTTTCTATCGTAAGTGAGGTAAGCTAGACAACTTCAGCACAGACATCTGATCATATTCACGGAGGCCCAGCTGAAGGTTGCTTTCAAATTAAGGAGGATGGAAATGAATACAAGATCAAATAAAAAAATGAGCCTTTCTTTAAAAACAGAAGTGCTCTCGATTAAACACTAGATAGACTATTTTGACTTAGAGTGTCCTAATGTTAATGGTGAATATTTTTATGTGAATAATTTTATAAGAAAATCACCTCTATAAAACAGAAGATGGATTTTTTTTCCAGCTCTATCAACTCCCTATTATGGTTCAGATAGATCAAGTTTTTGATTTTTCTTTAAGGGTAACTAATTTTCATCATAATTTTATCTACAGAGTAGCTGAAGCCTACTGTATTAGCTCATGAATCTAAATATGTAACAAAATATCAGATGGGGAACCTAAGAGTTTTAAGACTTTTTGCAGAGTGGTTACACTTAATTTGAGGTTATCATTAATTGTATATGGAATTATTTCTCTATCAGGTCTCAAAAGTGTAGTAAAAATGGGCATTGAAGCATATAAGTTTAATAAAGCAAGAATATTTTTGAAAGAAGTATGATTAATTTTGTTGTGAATTTGGAAACTACCAACATTACATTATGGGGAATACTATTTAAAAATAAAATTTAAAATAATACGACAGAAAGAAGTTCTTATTGTTTTAGTCATTTAAGCCTTAAAATATCCACTAAATTGTTTTAATGTATCCATTTTGAACAACTGCCTTTGAATTTTTATTTACATTAAGTAGAGCTGTGAACACCTTGCTTCTTGAGTCTTTTACTGTCTGAGCAAACAGTTTTTTTCTCAAAGAATGACCTCTAACATAAAAGATACAGGTAAAACCAAATTTGAACTGAAATAACAGTAGACTAAATATTTATTAAATAGTGGTTTGTTTCTAGTTAAATTGTGTGTATACATAAAATTCTACCTAGTTGAAAATAATGCCTGGTGCATTTGTATGAAATGTGACTCTAAGGTATTTTTTTTTTTATTAGGGAAAACCACATTTTCCATACTTTACAAGTTCCCAAATTCAAGTAGTACGCATTAAAAGGCTCTATAATCCCAAGATTTTATGTAAAATATTTATAATGATTTTTTTCCACTTAAAGATATGGAGAGGTTTTTCTCAATGTTGGTCAGAACTTTTTCTTGTACATTTTTAGTAACTCAAATGTCATCCAGTTGTCATGTTCTATTTTTTATTCCATATAGATTTTATTTCATGAAGGCCTAAGTGTAAGCTTCAAATAAAATTGCCCTGTATCTTTACCAACCGTAATTTATTTGTTTTTTTAATTGAGGTATAGTTGATTTATAATATTGTGTTAGTTTCAGATATACAGCAAAGTGATTCAGTTATATATATAACTGAAATATATATATATATTTTTTCAGATTATTTTCCATTATAGGTTATTATAAGATTTGAACATAATTCCCTGTGCTATACAGTAAATCCTTGTTGTTTATCTATTTTATGTACAGTATTTTGTATCTGTTAATCACATATTCCTAATTTGTGCCCTCCCCCTTTGGTAACGATAACTTTGTTTTCTGTGTCTGTCTCTGTTTTGTATGAAGATTCATTTGTATTATTTTTTTAGATTCCACATATAAGTGGTATCATCTGATATTTGTCTTTCTCTGTCTGACTTACTTCACTAAGTATAATATCCTCTAGGTCTATCCATGTTGCTGCATATGGCAATATTCCATTCTTTTTTCTGGCTCAGTAATATTCCTGTGTGTGTGTGTGTGTGTGTGTGTGTGTGTGCACCACATCTTCTTAAGCCTATCATCTGTCGATGGGTGCTTGGGTTGTTACCATGTCTTGGCTATTGTTAATAGTGCTGCTATGAACATAGGGGTGCATGTATTTTTTCAAATTATAGTTTTGTCTGGATATATGCTCAGGAGTGGGATTGCTGGATCATATGGTAGCTCTGTTTTTAGTTTTTTAAGGAACCTCCATACTGTTCTCCATATTTACATTCCCACCAACAGTGAAGGAAGGTTCCCTTATCTCCACACCTTCTCCAACATTTATTATTTGTAGACTTTCTGATGGTCATTCTGACTGGTGTGAGGTGATACCTCATTGTAGTTTTGACTTGCATTTCTCTAATAATTAGTGATGTCGAGTAACTTTTCCTATGCCTGCTAACCATAATTCCTTTATCAATAATGATCAACTTAATTGTACCAAAAGTATAGCATTTAACTAACTAGTCTCAAAAATAGTTACTACTACAAGGACATGCGGCTAACATATTCTCTAAGGCAGTACTGTTTTTTGAGTCTCTTACAGATCAATAGTTTGTTAATGTCATTGTGCAAGGTCAAAATCCATAAGAAGGCCACATGGTACAATCTGGAGATAAACACATTTTGGAACCAGTCAAACCTGGGTGAAAATGTTGGTTCCATCATTTACAAATTGTATGACATTGAGCAAGTTTCAAAGTCTCAATTCCCCAGTGTGTGAAATAAATTAAAAAATAATAACTAACTAAATGGTTGTTGTGAGTTTCAGAACTATTGATACATTTACCTGCTCCCACTCCTAACAAGTATCATTTGTCCAAAAAACATAGATAGATAGATAGATACAGTTAAGCATAAGGTTTCCAAAGTTCGTTAATATTTGGTTATTCTTTGAGTATCATTTATACTTTTCTTACAGTTTAACTATATTATAATCATTACAAATATCATCATTACCACCAATTTGCAATGCCATGCGATCATGAAACCCTAAAAGCTACTTTATAAACAATAACATATCTAGTTCTCAAACATTACTGTGAGTTAGGCATCTGCATTCTTCAGGGAAGTGATATATGTAAAAATCGTAGGTAACTCGCCTATGTGATACAATTAATAATTAGAGAACCTAGGATTTAAACCCAAGTAGGAGCACCCCCAAAGTCTTGCTCTGAGAAGTAAAAATGTTTCCTCTATTTGATATTCAAAGATTATTCTTTGAGTGTTCAGAGGTTATGCCAATTGAAAAATAGTTCTCATTTTAAATTATCAAACAGCATTTGGGGCCAAGCTAGATGGTAGATGGTAGGATACAAAGATGGCAAAGTGATCCTTGCCTTAAAGAAAACTTTAGCTGGTAAATCACACATAAGAAAGAAATTCAAGGACATGTTAAACACACAGGAAAGAAATCCATATGTGGTATTCTGGTGGGGATTCTAGAAATAGTTGCATTAATGCAGAACAGAATTATTCTGTTTATTGAAAGTTTATTATATATAGATTTTCTGGAAAGAAAAAATTCTTTCATTTATGTTTATTAAAACAGCTTTGGTATTTCCATGCAATTACTCTTTCAGAATAATAACAAATTAAAAATATTCACTTTCAGTAGCCATATGGGTAATTTCATTAAAATTTTATTTTATGTACATATTTTAAATTTTTTCTACTGTGAATGCAAATATAAAAATAATACACATATTGGACTTTGTGTATATAACACAGAGTAGTTGCATATCAATATTAAATAGACAATGTAAAATAAAAATGCAAAATAAATACTTTAAAGCAATACTTCAAAACTTTAAAAAAAATTTGCTGAAATAGTTTTTCACTACACATGTTCAAGAACTAGCATGTAAAATACCATCATCATAATCAGGAATGAATTATTGGTATGCAGTGAACTGACAGAATAACACAAACTTCACTTGGGGCAATCAGAGTAACTTTCTCCTGAAATGTGGTATGTGGTTCTTTGTAGGAAATCTCCCCAAATTAAAATTTAATGTAACTTATTTTTAAGTCACAACAATAGCATATATGCCTAAAATTTGAATAAAACAGAAGTAGACGTAATTAAGATCATGACAGTTAAAAATAGACATGGAAAGATTGGAGAACTAGGTGAATTGTGTCAATATTCACTGGGAAATTTTAATAAGTAGGTGCAATTGTTCATAAAATTATATAATAATTAAAACTGTCTCAGTAGGCTGGTGTAAATACTTCAATCTATTCTTTACATAATTGCAAAAAAACTGATCAATAGCTCTTTCAAACTTACTGTACTGTACTGTAAGAGAGAAAGATTGATGGTATCAGAAGGTCGCTTCTGGAAAAAGAAAAAACACTGAGAAATGACTACTATCTAGCAAAACTTGAAAATGAAAATTAGTCTCTCAAGGATGTTTTATTTTTCATACTGTTGAGATCAATCGTTTGTGGTATCTCTCAGTCCAGTCACAGAAAAATTACTAATAGTTTATTATAAATATCTTCAGAGGATCACTATTTTATGGCCATGATATATTGAAGTCATTTGTTGGTTATCTCTCCATATACCAAGGCAGCTGCATAACAACATCTTTGTGGTGACAGATGGGCATAACTTATACCATGGAAGCTAACACTGACACCCACCAAGTACATCCTGATGAATTGCCTGTATGCCTAAATGAGGATGCAATCAGTAGGTCTAGTATTATGTCACATGGGTGCTTTAAATTGTTTATTTTAATTTTGCCTCTTTAAATAGCAAAGCCAGACATGTATTCACATATATTCACAAAAGAACATAAATATAAGCAATGCCAATAATTAGGCAAATTGCTTGATTTTTTAAGTAATTACTCATTTCAGTAACATGAACCTAAAACTTGAGGTACAATGAAAAGTTTGTAAGGTGAACTGGGCCATAAAGTTGGGAAACTTGCATAAAGTGTTTGAAGCAAGCAGGAAAGAACATTCCAAACAAGAAGACAAACTGCACATGTTTGAGGAACTTGAAGTATTTCCTTATAGTTGAAGAGTGAATTTGGGGAAAAGATAAAAGAAGGATAGGGAGGTACCACATTGTGTAATTGTTTGGTATGCCACTGTGAATTCCAGTGGAAAGATTATAACAGTGACATTGTGAATAATAAATTGGTAGATAAACATATGCGGCAGGGAAATGGTTTTTGTGGTTAGTTTGAGATTCAAGACAAAAATAATGGTAGCATTACAACCAAAGGGCCTATCTTTGCTTCTTCCAAAAGTATATACTTACAAAGGTAAAGATTAGAGAATAAATGTCAGCAAATCCTGAGAACTTGGGTTAACTCCAAGATATATATAGGAAGTACCAGGTACACCAGAAGAGTAAAGTGCTAAGGCAGGAGAGTAAAGAGATTAAAGGAATTAAAACTCTATGTTGTCAAATATTGTAGAGGTTGACGCAATAAAGATTAAAATGATGGCGGTTATCTATGGGCTTTTTAATGTTACGTGTCTAAGCTCATACTGCTTGCCGCATGACAGGCCAACAAATGGAGAGAGGAGGTGTTGGGGCAAGGAATAACGACTTTACTTGGAAAGCCAGCAGACATAGAAGATGGTGGACTACTGTCCCAAAGAACCATCTTGCCCGTGTTTGGATGCTCATTTCTTTTATAGAACAAAGAGGAGGGAAGTGAGGAGGTAAAGTAAAAAGGTGATAAGTTGCTGCAAATTTTTCATGGAGATGGGCCATTATTTACTTTCAGCTATAGGCAACATCCCTTTAGTGATTAACTTGTAGCAAAAGCAATAGAATACAAAGGTTAAAGTAAAAGAAACAGATCCAACATGGAGTCAGATTTGTTCTTCTCTCTTACGTTAACGTGACAATCATCAGTGACTTGAACAAGGAAAAGTCTAGTGCAATGGAAGGGTGGGCAGTATAATCTAGAACAGCTGTCCAATAGAGCTTTCTGTGAAGATGAATGTGGACTGTCCACAATGTCCAGTATGGCAGCCTTAGCCACAGGGAGCTCTGGAGTGATTAAAATATGGCTGTTGTCACTGAGGAAATGACATTCATTTTAATTGACTTAAAAATTAGTAGCCTTAAGTAGCTGAAGTATTTATAATCACAGAACTACAGATTTCAGAAGATAATATGTAGTGAGAAACCGACCACACTGACATAAATAATGCTTTCAAAAGATCTGGCATGAATGAAGAAAGAAAATAGTCCAGAAGCAGGTGTAAAAATGTGAAATCATTTGAAATAATTTTCAAATGTTGTTTCAAGTGTTGTTTTTCACTTATGCACCCACAATGGAATAGAAATAAGTATTATAAATGATAGAGGGAAAAAGTAGAGATGAACAAAATGAAGAAAATGAAATATAAGTAAAGTGTGAGAAGCAATCTTAATATGTGTTGAGTAGTTCCTGAATTAATTTTCTTTAAAAGTGATAAAAGTTATGATGTAGTGTAAAATACAGTAAAAGGTTATCTTTCTGCCTTTGGTGTATATCCTGGTTATTCTCCATCTGCCCAATTAGACAATCCCTTTTCTGCCCTGCTTTGTGTCCCAGGAGGCTGAATTCCACTGACTACATTTCTGATTCATGTGATCTCTTAACTTTCCATTAAGTTTGTCCATCTGGAGGAACCAGAAGATCTAAGAACAAAAGAATAGAAAGGTCAGGGCATCTATTGTACCTGAGTTCTCTGTCCCTCCTCTTTCACTGACACCCCTTGTCTGACAGCTTCTCTCTGCTCCTTCCCTCCCTGCCCACTCCTCTAGTTATAGCTTTCTGTGGGCGCTTCAGTCCTAGTGGTAAGTGATTTTGGTTTTCATTGTTGATTGACCTGGTACTTAATCATTATTTGTTCGTTTCCTTAACCCCACCCACACCTATGAAAACATTTTATTTATTAAACTCTCTTCAGTTATACCATTTCAGTGGGTCATTTGTGTCCTGTTAAGCTTAACTAATTGGAAATGAAGAGTAGCCCCAGGAATTAGTCCCTCAAATTGAGATTCTGGCATTGAGTGTCTAATATAGTTGATGTACTCAAAGATTACTTCCTTGCAAGGGAGAGATGAGTTGCTGATCACTCATTCTTGAAGTGGCACCATGATTACTTAAATCATAACTAATTCTGTTCTGGAGTGACATACTCATTGATGACAACACATTAGAAAGATGCTTGCCTGTGGCACTTGATTATTATATCAATGGTGGAAATTAAAACAACTGCCTCTGATTGCCCTGAAAAGGTACTCAAAGAAGGAAAAAAATAAAATAAATGTAAAGCCTTGAATTCCAAATTCCAGGCATGGGTGGAGGCTAAGAAAGTCTATGTGAAGGCCATAAAGAAATTATTTCCTGTAGCCACAACTGGAAAATGGAAAATTTCAGCAGAGAATTAAAATTTATAAAAACCAATCAAATTAACTAGACTTATTGTGGTGATCGTTTCACAGAATATGCAGATATCAAATAATTATGTTATATACCTAAAACTAATATAATATTATTTGTCAATTATACAAAAAATATATATAATTTTATAATAAAAAAACTAATATAATATATTTGTCAATTATATATATATATATACACACACACACACACATATACACATACCCAGACTGTAGTATAGAATAATCTCAATTTAAAACTCAGTAAATGTGTTTAATACTATAGACAGAAGGCTAGAAAATTTAAAAATAAGACAGTATAAAACATTTGGAGAGAAGAAAGCATCAAGAAAAGAAGAAAAAATACAGAAAACACTTAAGAGAAATATGGGGCAGAGTGAAAAGTTCTTGAATATATTTAATTAGAACTTCAGAAAAAGAAATGACAGAAAATAAAGCAGAAGCAATATATTAAATGATAATGGTCAACAAACTGTCAAAACTGCAAAAGATCTCAAACTAGCAAGTCAGGAAGCAGTATGAACCCTAAGCAGGATAGGTATAAAGTCAGACCTATCTAGAGACTGCTAACACTGCAGGAGACCAGAGATGATGAGCAAATTTTGGGGAAACAAACAAAAAACCAAACAAGGAATGTCAGTAGGTACAGCAGCCTCCTCTTAACAGAAGACACTGAATAACATCTTAAAAGTGATAAAACCAACAGACAAACAAAACTGCCATGTGATCCACAAATAAAAGCACAATGAAACGTTCCAGTCAAAGAGAAATTGAGTAAATTTGACACCGGCAAAATTATGCTAAAGGAATCATTAAAGCAGACTCTTCATGAAAAAGGAAAATGATCCCAGATGGAAGCAGAGAGATGTGAGAAGGAATACAGATTAATAAAAAAGAAATATGTGGGTAAACATAGAGTATTAATAATATTGTTTATATATTAAAATATATAATTTTAATAGCAAAATGGCAGCAGGGGGTAAATGGGGTTGAAATGATGTAAAATTCTTTTATTGAGTGGCAAGAGTAGAAAGATGTACTAGCCTTCATAAGTCAAGGATACCTACTCCAGTTTCTAAGGAATTTATAAAATAATAAAGAATACATAACTTACAAGCTAATTGAGGTTAAAAAAATGGGATAGAAAAGAACTCTAAGTAAAATAAGGGAAAGAAATAAGTGAAATAAAGTAAAGTAATAAGTAAAAGACACAAAAGGGAGCAAATAGAAATCAAGTATTTAGATGGCAGATCTAGACCAAAATGTGTTCTTAATTCCATTTATTTAATTTATTTTATTTATTATAAATGGACAAGATAGCGTAATTTAAAGATAAAGATTTTCAGATCAAATTTTTTTTAAAAAGCCAAAAATACGCTTCTTTTTGATGACAAAATGGAAAAATTACACATAAACATCAAAATGAAAAGTATAGAAAATATATAATGCAAAAACTACACCAAAGACCTATTAAATCTATGCTAATGCCAAACTTTAAGGCAAACAACTTTGATAGATATAAAAAAAGAGGGTGCATAATGATAAAAGGTTGAATCCATCAGGAAAATTTAAAAATTCTAAATCTGTATTCATGTAGATAATAAAACTTGATTAAATTACAAGGAGACATAGACACATCTGCATTCACAGTGGAAACTCTTTTAACATGCCTCTTTTAGTAATTTACAGAACAACAAGAACAAATGAGATAGTAAATAAACATTGAACTAAACTCCCAGTACCCCTGACCTAATTGACGGGTACAGAACATTGTGTCCAACAAGGTCAGAATCCATATTCTTTCCAATCTTACATGTTCTTATTTCTATGAAAATTAGCTGTATGCTGAGTCATAAAGCATGTCTCAAAGATCTTAAAGAAATTAAACCACATGGAGGATATTCTCTGTCCAAAATAAATTATTTGACTAAACAATAAATAAGTTTTAAAAAGATAAGGATATTCCAAAATGTGGAAAAGTAAACCAATATATTTCTAAATAACACATCAAGTAAAGAAGAAATTACAACGAAAACATTGTCAGTGTATTAAAATTAAACATATCAAAACATTAAATGCAGCTAAAGCCGCGCTTAGAGTGAAATTAGCAGCTTTAAATGTGTACTTAAAAATAGTAAAGATTTAAATTAAATATCAGTATGCAAATCAAGAAGTTGAAAAGAACTGAAATTTAAGCCATAAAAAAATAGGAGGGAAGAAATTAAGAAGCAGGCAAAAAGTTAACAGCATTCAAAATCATTTGTATCAAAGAAAATTTAAAAAAGGATAAAAGTTAATTATTTAAAATGAGTAGTAAAATTGATAAACTCCTAGAAATTATCAGAGATAGAAAAGTACAAATTATCAAAATTGAGAATAAAAATCAGACATCAGTAAAGAGTCCATGTATATTAAAATGTAATAAGCATATTTAAGTTTGAAAATGTAAACAAAGTGAGACAATTCCTAAAAGGGAAAACTTGTCAAAACTGATAAAAGAAAAGTGGAAAAAATGAGTACTTCTCTCTCTGTTAAAGGAATTGACTTCATAAATTAAAAAAAAAAAAAACTTTACACAAAGAAAAGTTTGGGATTCCACAAAATCCCTTCAGGATTGTGGGATTTCACTAGTGAATATTACCAAATATTTAAGGAAGAAATCACTCCAAGTTTACACTAATTGCTTTATACCATTAATAAGTGGAAACAGTTCTCAGCATATTTAGATAGTAAAATCTGGCACGAACATTATAAGAAAAGTAATTGCAAATCAATACATTTCATAAACATAGATGCAAAAAGCCTAAACTAAACATTAACAAAAGAAATCTAGCAATACATAAAAAGATACTACTTTATGACCAAGGGGATTATCCCAGGAATAAGATTGACTTAACATTCAAAAAATCCAGGACATTAACAAAGTAAACAGAAAAGGTATTATCATGAGGCATTATACACCCAATTTTTCTTTACCTTTCTGTTTCTGATTTTTTTCCTACCATTTTATCTTCCCTTGTGATTGTAGAACCAGTATGACCTTAAATTAACGTAGGTTGTACAATAACTTAGGCAATAATTGTGTCTAATATTGTTTCAATAGCATTAGTGATCTTTGGTTCAGATTGAAATGAAGCAGACAAGACACAAAAACCTCATTCAGCACCAAGTTTAAGAAGCGATTTACTGGAAACAACATAGCACACACAGTAACAGCAGAGCATTACATCGCTCACAGGCATATCTTTTGATTTCGTAGACTTTCTACCCTCAGGATGTTCACAACTGATAGAGAAGAGGCTGAGTAGACAGGAACCAATTCAGGAAAGCCTTCAGCTAGGTCCCCTCAGGCTTTATACCTAACCAGACCTACAACCCCTCAGGCTATGTGACCACCAGCTGGTCACATAGCTTACCTAGGTACACACAGCTTACTACCACTCTCGGATACAGCTGCACCTCATCAGTAGGAAGACAGGACCTCAGTCTAGATATATTACCTACGATCACTTTGAGTCACTATCTTGTAAAGTCCACGAGTGGATAGTAGCCTATGCCCGGCCAACCCCATCCAAAATTGCTAAGGCATGGCATTTGACTGCTAAAACACAGGTGATACATTTAACCTAAAAATCACAATTACTCAATGGAAAAAATTCTGCTCATTATTCTTACCCATGCCTTTCATGAGAAGACAAATTTCAGACATCGTTTATTTTAATTAATAAGAATCTGTTTATAAATGTTAAAAAACAACTGCCAGGGACTTCATAGAAATTTAAGGGTGTGTTGGCAATTTTGTTACAAACCCTATTCTCTTCTCCAAGAGAGAAAGGGGGATGGAAAGAAGAAAAACAATATTACTTTGTATTTTTAACATTTACACCAAAGTGCTTTACAGTAAGTCCCCTACATACGAACAATTTCCATTCCTAGAGCTCGTTCTTCAGTCCAATTTGTTCATAAGCCAAACAAAGTCAGCCTAGGTACCCAACTAACACAATCGGCTATATAATACTGTACTGTCATAGGTTTATAATACTTTTCACACAAATAACACATAAAAAACAAACACAAAAAATAAAGAAAACATTTTTAATCTTACAGTACGTACCTTGAAAATACAGTAGTACCAGCTACATCATCGCTGCTTTTACACTTGCTTCCGGACATCCTGGGCTTGAAATAAAGATACTGTACTACTATACTCTATACAGTTCTGTACTGCAAAGTACGCAAAAGCACAACCATTTGTAGAGGATGCAAGCATGTCACAATGTATGCCAGACACGTGAACTAACTTACATGATTGGACACGCGAACACACGTTCGCATCTTTGAAAAGTTCACAACTTGAAGGTTCCTATGTAGGGGACTTACTGTACTGCTAGGCACAGTATTTTTAAGGAATTTAGAGGCTGTTCCAGATATCCACTATTCTGTAACAAACTGTGCTAAAACATTGACTTCAAATAACAGGACTTTATTATATCACAGAGTACTGTGGTCAGGAATGGTTCAGCTGGGCCCATATTCAGTTCCCATGGCAGATATTCAGAATACCATGGCAATATTCAGAATACCGTAGCACTGAATGGTGTCCCTTCATGGGGTTCAGCTTCATTCACACGTTTGGTGCCTTGGCAGGACTTACTGGCAGAATGGGTTCGGCTGACCCGCTGTCTCTCTGTGAGTCTCAGGCATCCCTACACTATTTCTAATGTGGCAGCCGCACATCTCTGATGGCAGATCAGGGCTCTTTGAGCAAGTGTTCCAAGAGACCCAGGCAAAGGATTCAAAACTTCCTATGACCCAGCCTTGGAAGTTCCATAAACTCGCTCCCACCGTATTCTGTTGGTCAAGCAAGTCACAAAGGCCAGCCCAGATTCAGGGAAAGAAAATTAGACTCCCCCCTCTCAGAGGAGTAGCAAATCATTGTGGTCATCTTTCATCCTCAACAGAGACCTTTTATTTTTATCGACATAATTTTAGATAGCATTAGACCAGAAATTAGGCAACTTGCTGGTTCTTTTTTTAACTTTTTGATTAATTAGCTTTATGATACATGTCATATTATAGTTTTGAAATTCCTTATCTGTATAATTAAATGCCTGGATTAGATGTTTGCAAGATGTCTGTGTAATTTTAACAGTGTATCTTTAAATCGCACCCTTTTCACTTCATAAATTTACAAATTTTTAATTCTCACTTCTGCACAACACAAAAGTGTTGCTCCACATTATTTATTATATTTTGATCTAAAATTTGCCTTAGAGACTAGTAGAATGTTAACGGTGCAAAGAATTGCAAGGGTCTGAAATTTTACCCTGCTTGCAAGCTAAAAAGTTAGCCCGCCTTAGTTTCATAGATGTGCATAGAAGACAAGACACTTCTGGGTCAGAGACAAAGTATTCTATCACTAATGGTACAGCTGGCAGCACAAGCTTCCTATTCCCCCGAGTTGTTCTTGCTCCCCAAGTTCCATAGGTCACTGTGGGTGGCCCAGGTGAACACTGTCCATAGAGGCGCTGTGTGTCACAGCTAAGGAAGCTTGAGCTCAGCAAACCCCAAACTGACCAGGAGGCTGGTAAAACTTTGCCCAAACTTTGCCTCAGATGGAAACATTATATTTATTGTCTTTTTTTTTTTAACATCTTTATTGGAGTATAATTGCTTTACAATGGTGTGTCAGTTTCTGCTTTATAACAAAGTGAGTCAGTTATACATATACATATGTTCCCATATCTCTTCCCTCTTGCATCTCCCTCCCTCCCACCCTCCCTATCCCACCCCTCTAGGTGGTTACAAAGCACCGAGATGATCCCCCTGTGCTATGCGGCTGCTTCCCACTAGCTATGTATTTTATGTTTGGTAGTGTATATATGTCCATGCCACTCTCTCACTTTGTCACAGCTTACCCTTCCCCCTCCCCATATCCTCAAGTCCATTCTCTAGTAGGTCTGTGTGTTTATTCCTGTTTTGCCCCTAGGTTCTTCATGACCATTTTTTTTAGATTCTATGTATATGTGAGAGCATACGGTATTTATTTTTCTCTTTCTGACTTACTTCACTCTGTATGACAGACTCTAGGTCCATCCACCTCACTACAAATAACTCAATTTCGTTACCTTTTATGGCTGAGTAATACTCCATTGTATATGTGTGCCACATCTTCTTTATCCATTCATCTCTCAATGGACACTTAGGTTGCTTCCATGTCCTGGCTATTGTAAATAGAGCTGCAATGAACATTTTGGTACATGACTCTTTTTGAATTATGGTTTTCTCAGGGTATATGCCCAGTAGTGGAATTGCTGGGTCGTATGGTAGTTCTCTTTTTAGATTTTTAAGGAACCTTCATACTGTTCTCCATAGTGGCTGTATCAATTTACATTCCCACCAACAGTGCAAGAGGATTCCCTTTTCTCCACACCCTCTCCAGCATTTATTGTTTGTAGATTTTTTGATGATGGCCATTCTGACAGGTGTGAGGTGATATCTCATTGTAGTTTTGATTTGCATTTCTCTAATGATTAATGATGTTGAGCATTCTTTCATATCTTTATTATTTTTTCTAACAAATCTGCCCTCTACCAGATAGAGAGAAGCTATCTCCATCTTCCAAGAGGTACATTATACAAATATTCTTGAAAAGACAATCAAAACACAAAAAAGCTGTCAATGCCTTTGCTCAGAAGATGTGCAAAGATGTGAGAGCCCCATGAGCTATGTCCTCACAGCAAGAGGATAAAAAGGTCATCATGGTAACTTGGAAGAAAAAAGAGGATCTCACAAGGTTCTTATTCTTGTAAGTACCTCTGAACCAAACATGTACCATTTGTAGAAATCAACCCATACTCTTCCAGTTGGAAGCACAGAAGTGAAAGAGTATAAAATCCTTAGCATTTTGATGCGTTTAACATTCTTAAGTGTTTATAAAATGAAGAAGATAAAGAAATAATCCCTGAAATAAATGAAAATCTCAAATACACAGAAATATAGCTGCTTGTTCATGAGGTATTTTATAGCATTTTTCATTTTCTAATTAAATATTTATTCAAGCAATATTAATGTAGATTGATATTGCATGCTCCCTGGAAAAGTGCCTTATGGTGTCAAAATAATTTGACATGTGTTACCTTTAAGAATAGGAGGCAGGGGGACATGTGAGAAAAGTTACCACAAAAATTATACAGGGTCAGGAAGTCTAAGAGTCAGTTTGAGAGACGCTTGCTATATCTGACACATATTGTGATACTCAATAACTTCACATTATTTTAGTAAATGTATCATTAAGGTATAGTATAGGAAAAGCTAATATCAGGGGACAGATCATTTGCTTGATCTCTGTTCAAGACATTTTTATCAATATATTTCAAGGAAGTCCATTTTTCATGTTTCATCTCATGAGATTGTTTCTCATTTAAAATGCTAAAATGGGAAAAAGTATGAGGAGACAAATGATGAACTACATAGAGATATTTAAAGAAATTCAAACTTATTTTCTCATGCTGGGGTTAAATACTTTGATTAAAAAGAATAAAATATTTTGCTTTTAAAGAACAATAAACGTTTTTTGTATACCTAAGAAATGCAAGTGCAATGCATCAAATCTGAGTTATAAATATGTACATTTTTCAGTGACTTAACCAAAGATCTGATTCTAGCAATAAAAATGACTAATATTTTTTTCAAATTATATATGTGTATATGTATTTTTTCTATCTGGAGATTCCTATCTTGTTTCTTTATTAACCCTGGTTACCCTTTGCCATTTTAAATCTGCTGGATAGATCTTAACCGTCTCTGAAGTTCTAAGCATGAAATACCCTTTTTTTTTTTCATTCATAGGGGTAATGTTTTCCTGAAGCAGAAAAAGTGAGTGATCATACCAAATTCCCTCAGTGTTTCCCAAACAGCTGCTAGAGCCCTTCATTCAAACCACAAGGCAGACAATCAATACACGCTGTGCTCTATCTGTTGCTTCTCTAAAACTCTAGCTCTGAATCGAAAGTTTCCTATCAAAGTAAAGAAATTTTTCACATTACTCTTTAGTTAAGGAAGCTTTTTTTTTTTTTTAAGAAAGGGATTGCTGCAAACCAAATGAGTTTTAATCTGCCAAGAACAATCTTTTATTACTAAAGTTAATTCTGTACCTTCCTGAGCACATGCTTTCTTTTTTTAACTGTCTGCTTACTTAAATGCATAACCACGTCAAGACACCTCAGGGAACATGACACCACAGGCATTAAACATCAGAGTACTCTACTCTTGCTGGGGTTTGCCACATCTTCAGGTAAACTGGTCTGCAAGTGAAGGGATTCTATAATTAGATGTTTTCTCAACCATTTACAGTGATCCTTCCAAGGATCAAAGGGCATTTCTTTGGACTCAGTAACTTGCATTTCAGATGACCGGGTTGCCTTTCGGGTTACCTGCATTGTTCATTCCCATCGTTCATATCCTCTGGGCAGTGGAGCAGTGAAGGTCAAGGTCAGCAGTCAGGAGGAATTTTTATTTGAGACAGGACGTAACCCACCTCAGAATGCGCATCAGGGTGCAGTCACAGCCCAATGAACAGAGAGCAGAACGGCTTCAAGACCGAATAAACTGAAGCCTTTGTCATTTTTTAGACAATTCGTTAGCTACGTTTGCAAGTGTTGTGTTCATTTCTTGGCCTCCTATACTCAGGAAATCTTAGGAATTACCTAAACAGAAGCAAACCACAGAGACAGGTCTGATTGTGAGCTTTGATATTTAGTAGAAATTAAATGCTATTTTTTATTATCGTCATTCCCCCAAAATGTCTGCTTTGTAGAGTCTAGGCTGTTAACATCTGCTATGTGAATGGATGTAATTTTTCCAAATAGTCTGAAAATTTCATTTTGTTGGTTATAAAAATAAAATATAATATAAAAATTGTATCTTAAAGCCGGAAATATTTCTTGTTACTAAATTGCCAGTTTGAGGGCCATGATGTTACATTTTGTGGTATAATGTTTTGAATCTGGTTAATTCACCTAAGCCATCACATGGCTCTAATTATTTTGAGGAAGTACTCACAGGGCTGGCTACATGGACAGCTGACCAGGGCAGTCATACCGTGGCCCAAGCTGGAAGGGCCTGGGGTTTCATGCTCAGTGACCGCCACCTTGAACATTTTAATAATTTTATCTTAATGTTATTGTTTTGCTTTGTGAGTGAGGTCCCATGGAACAAGAGAACTCACCCGGAGCTTTGCCTCAGGCTCTCTGCCTCTTCCTGCAAAGGGTTTCAGATGTGCACTCACCCTTCTCCTAGCCATCTGCCCCTCTTGGCCGCTTCCCCTGACCCTGCCTACAACTGCTGTAGCCCTGCGCTGCCAGGAGGGAATCAGCACAGGGGTGTTTGTGGGGGGCGATCTGGGAGGCAGGTGCCCTGCCCAGCTCAGGATGGCAAAGGGCAGTGGTTGTCCCCGCCAACCATGTCTTGAGGGTCTGCACTCGCCCTGCAAGGATCCCCATGCCCAAAGGAGACAATATTATGTTATGGAATTTCTGTTATGTAGAAATAGTATATGTCAGGGAGAGACCATAAAAGACAGGAAAAAGTTGCATGTCCTTCAACTGCATTTTTTTCTTTATCTGCTCTTTGAAAAAGGGGTCTGCATTTTCCTTTTGCTTTGGGCCATGAAAATTATGTAGTCAGCATTTAGTCTACCTTTTTTCATAAATCCAAGGAGAAATTGTTTTCCAAACTTCCGCTATTGATTTGCTAGACTTTACTCACATAAATCTAAGAGGGAAAGAAGCTGTATCATCTACATTTGTATAACATGGATTCCCTTTTATTTGCGGTGGGGGTGAGGAGAGTGGGTTGAGGACAGGATTAGAGAAAGGAGGAAATTCTGTGCTCATTCCTTGAATGGGGAACTAAAACAAAATGCCAACTCCAACTACTGTAAGTGTTCAAATAGATGCCACCATCTAAACAAAAGTAAACAGACGAAGTATGTTGTTTCATTCATTTACCAATGAGTATCTACTTGTTGGACAGAATCCTTTCTCAGAATAACCAGATCCGTAATTGACATGGACATCATGATCTCACAATACTAATTCAGGGAGAAATTGTCTCAGCATGTCTCAAAGAATGTTTTTTGGTCTGTTAAATGGTTTTGTTAGGTAGATGGTCTCTGACTTACAATGGTTCGACTTAGGATTTTTTGACGTTACAATTATTTGAAAGTGATATGCATTCAGTAGAAATCGTGCTTCAAATTTTGAATTTGGATTTTTTCTGGGCCAGCGACATGCAGTGCGCACCTCTCTCCTGACACTGGGCTCCTGGTCAACTGCACCATCACCAGGGAAAACAACAGATACACTTGCAACCCTTCTGCCTCCAGACTGCCGCTCTGTTTTTTCATTGTCAGTACAGTATTCAGTAAATTACATGAGATATTCAACTCTTTATTGTGAAATAGGCTTTGTGTTAGATGACCTTGCCCAGCTGCAGGCTAATGTAAGTGTTCTGAGCACGTCGAAGGTGGCCTGGGCTAAACTGTGATGCTCTGTGGGTGAGGTGCATTCAGTGCATTTTTTAAAAAATAAATTTATATATTTGTTTATTTTTGGCTGCGTTGGGTCTTTGTTGCTGCGCGCGGGCTTTCTCTAGTTGTGGCGAGCGGGGGCTACTCTTTGTTGCGGTGCAGTGGCTTCTCTTGTTGCAGAGCATGGGCTCTAGGTGCGTGGGCTTCAGTTGTTGTGGCTTGTGGGCTTAGTTGCTCCGCGGCATGTGGGATCTTCCCGGACCAGGGCTCGAACCCACGTCCCCTGAATTGGCAGGCGGATTCTTAACCACTGAGCCACCAGGGAAGCCCATCAGTGCATTTTTGACTTATGACTTTTTCCATTTACGGTGGGTTTATGGGACATAATCTCGTCATAAGTGGAAGAAGATCTGTGATTTGCGTTCTCTTACAGTTGAATGAGGCTGGGAACGCTCTTGCTTCCTCCCAACACCGGGCTCTGTGACAGGCAGGCTTGAGGGTTTGCCCAGCAGATGCTCGCGCTGGGCTCTGCTCTCCCACTGTAGTGATACCTGGGCACAGAAAAGCACACCTTCTACAAAACAAACGCACATACTACTCTCCTCAGCTAACAAACACTCTATTAAATAAAGAGGTGTAACAGTTTGCTCTGGAATAACAATTTTAATTACATTGTATGTTTTAAAATCCCAGCTGAATATAATATAATTTTAGTAGCTCATGTCTCCTGAGGCATCAACACCATTCATCACTCCCGCTGCCATCTGGCATGTCTGAACCATCGTGATCAGCAGTTTATGTGGAAAGTAAAGCATTCAGTGGGTCTCTCTTCAATGATGTTCTGAGGTCAGGGACAATATTGCTAACGGCAGTGAGGATGCATTTTTATCGCACACTTGAGAGGCACGTGTTGGATATATTTTATAGCTTTCTAGGTTAAGACTAGCCAAGCTTTTCCTTATTTGCACTGACCTGACATGAGGGTCATTCTGTATAATAACTATCTAAGAATCATTCCCTCTCTGCTATTCAGGTTAAAGCTTAGTGGCAGCAATTATTTTCTTGTTCTTTCTCTCTCTCCATGTATTTATGTAATATATATAAATATGTAACTAAATAACTATACATATACTATATATATAGTTTGTTGTATATTTATATTTTTATTTGTTGTATATTTATATCAATCCACCTATCAATAGTTTGTTCATTTTTATTCCCTGTTAAAAAATGCAGAAGCAAGAATGTACCAGCCATGGGACTAATTAATGTATTAATCCTGTCAGGGGCAAATATTAACCTTTTTTCTACATAATAGAAAGTAATCTTTTTAACAGACATATATTGCAGTGTTATTTGGTGACATTGTCTATGACACCTTGCAGTTTCAGTTTAAATTTGAATGTCTATGACCAAAGATGTAAGGAACATTTATCTAGTCTTTGCAAAGTGTTACACTACAGAAATTTCCAAATTTGGAAGAGACTGTTTCTTCCCCATCAGGAAGGTTATGACAAGAAAGAGTGAAACACACTTTCTAAAATAATAAAACAGACAGCAATTCTATTCTTTTCCAGAAATGAATGTTTGCAAAAGTGAGAAGAAAACACACAGATCTCTTCTTTTGATTATTCACCCTCAGTCTTCTGGTTCCTCTTCCCTATTTTCAACATCACACACAACATACACATTTGCTAGTGCACACACACACACACAGAAATGCATACACAAAGCACACCAGCCCCATCCAAGATACAGAGAACAGACTGATTAGAACAGAGATGTTGCCATAACAAATATGGAGTATCAGTGGAAACAAAACCCAAATATTCTTTGTATATAAGAACCAGTAATTTAGAGCCATGAATATGTTGAGATATATTATAATATTAGGGAAATTTCAGAGAGGAAATAAGTCTCTTTAAAAAATACTTAGGAAGTGGAAAGATTTGTTAATATATTATATATATAATACACATATACATATATATACATATGCACTAATGCTTACTCCAAAAATAGTCACAAATATTTTCTCCTATGTTCCTTTATAACTTTATAGTTTTATATTTTACATGTAGATCTATATTCTATCTTTTTAATTTAATATTTGTATAAGATTTAATGTTTTGTTCAGGGTTTTGTTTTGCTTGTTTTGATTTTCTGTTTTTCTTCTTAATTCTAACTGTTTCAACACAATTTGTTGAAAATGCTATACTTCCTTCATTGGATTAATTTTGTGGTTTTTGTAATTAATTTTCTGACAGTTTTTATCATGAATCAGTGTCAATTTTGCTAAATGCATTTTCTGTATTAATTATGACCATCAAGTATTTTTCTGTAGACCGTTGTTATGGTGGATTATATCGATTTACTTTTGGATATTGAGCAAGTTGTATTCTGGGAACAAAGTCCACTTAGTCCTGATGTATTTTTCTTTTTTATGTAATGCTGGGATTGATTTTCTGGTATTTTGCTGAAGGTTTTTGGAACTATGATCATAAAGGACATAGGCAGTAGTTTTCATTTTTGTGTGTACTGTATTTCTATGATTTTGGTATCAGGGTAATTCTGGCTTCATAAAATGGGTTGAGAAGTGGGTTCTCTTTTACTCTGTCCTGGAAGAAATTTTGTAGAATTGATGCTAACTTTTCTGTAACTATTTGCTGGAATTCACCAATGAAATCATCCAATACTAGAGATTTCTTTTATGGAAGGGTTTAATTACTAACTCAATTATTTTAATGAATTTAAGACAATTCAAATTATTTTTTCATCTTGAATGAGTTGTGGTAATTTATGATTTTCAAAAAATGATTTCAGCTATGTTGTCAATTTTCTTTTTGTAGTTGTTTTATACCCTTTCAGTGTCTGCATGGTCTATAGTGATAGCCCCTTTTTCATTCTGATATTGGTAATTTGTTTATTCTCTCATTTTTCTTCATCAGTATCAATTTTATTGCTCTTTTCAAAGAACCAGCTTTCAGTCTGATTAATTTTCTCCATTGATTTTCTGTTCTTAATTTTATTGATATCTGTTCTTATATCTATTATCTTCTTTCTTCTGCTTGCTTTTGATTTATTTTGTTCTTTTTTTAGTTTATTGAGGTGGAAGCTTAGGTAATTGAGTTGAGACCTTGCCTCTTTTCTAATATAAGCATTTAGTGGTATACATTTCCCTCTAATTCTTGCTTTCACTTAGTCCCACAGATATTGATACCTTCATTAGCATTCAGTTTAACATAGACATATTTTATCACCCTTGAGACTTCCTTTTTGACATGAATATTTATAAGTGTGTTGTTTAATACCCAAAGGTTTGAAGCTTTTTCCATTATCTTTTTGTTATTTATTTTCAGTTTGAGTCTCTCCTTGTTAGAGAACATATTGGTATGGTTTTAATTATTTTGAATTAGCCAAGGTTTATTGGTTGCCTCATTATATGGTCTATTTTGGGGAATGTCCAATGCAGTCTTGAAAAAGATGTGTATTATCCTGATGTCTATTATAAAATAGTGGCATGTTTTATAGATGTCATTGAGAATCCACTGGTTAATATTTTTTAGTTAATAAAATTTTTGTCTAGTGATCTTAGTAATTACTAAATAAAGGGTGTGGAAATCCCTATCTATGCCTGTGGATTAGTCTATTTCTCCTTTTGTCTGACAGTTTTTGCTTCACGTATTTTTAAGTACTATAGTTTGGTGCATAATTTTTAAGATTTTTGTTTTCTTGGTGGATTAAGTCTTTTATCAATATATAATGTCCTTCCTTGTCTCTGGTAATTTCATTTGCTTTATGTATACATTAACCGTTATTCATATAACCATTTCCACTTTTTTTATTAGTGTTTGCACAGTCTTTTTTTTTTTTTAACCTTTTACCTTTAACTGACCTGAAGTAAGGTTGTTGTAGCTGTCATACAGTTGAGTCGTTGTTTTTATGTTATTAGGCCAATCTCTGTCTTTTTATTACTGTACTGAGACTATTTGTAACCAATGTAATTATTAATATCTTACAACTTAAGTCTGACATTTTTGTTAATTTGCTTCCCATTTCTTCCCTTTGCTTCTGAATCTTCTTTTCTGTCTTCAAGGGTGACTTGAATGTGCTTTATTTTTCTATTTTTATCTGCATATAGTGTTGTATATAGTATCAGTCTATATAGTTATTCAGTTGTTGTTCTAGGGATTACAATATACATATATAGTTTGTGTCTGTCTGCTAGTATTGCCGTTTCATCATTTTAATGGAATGTAAATACCATAATGTTACGAGTCCAAGCTCATACTGCTCCCCGCACAACAGGCCAATAAGTCAAGGGATGAGTTGCTGGGCAAAGAATAGTGACTTTATTCAGAAAGCCAGCAGACGGAGAAGATGGTGAACTAGTGTCCCAAAGAACCATCTTACCTGGGTTTGGATGTTAGTTTCTTTTATAGCGCAAAAGGGGAGGGGGCTGAGGAGGTAAAGTAAAAAAGGCAATAAGTTGTTGCAAATAATGTGGTTCAGGACTCCCAGAAAGAGATGTGTTAGTTTCTTCTTTCCTACAGTCATTCACAGGTGGGCCTGGTGAGGATATTTCCTGGGATCTAAACAAGGGCATTTTAGCTTAAGGCTCAGGCATGGGAGGAGGCTTCCCGAGATGGGCCATTATGTACACTTCCAGCTATAGGCAACATCCCTTTAGTGATTAACTTGCAGCAAAAGCAATAGAATACAAAGGTTAAAGTAAAAGAAACAGATCCAATATGGAGTCAGATTTGTTCTTCCCTAGTACATTAGCACCATTTAGCTCCCACCACTGACAGCGTGGGAGGACCACCACCTCATTACTGCAGGCAGAGAAGGAGATCTGAACTGTGCTCGCAGGCAACTTGGAAACAACTGCCCCCTCCTTACTGCAGGGTGAGAGGTATGCCTTGCTCTGCCAATGGCCCTCCTGCTGTAGCCTGTATTGGAGAAGGAGGTGCATATCTTTTTCATGGTGTTGACTGGGGCAGGTGTAGTTAAAAGTTTTCTGCCTTGCTGGGCTGCCAATTTTCTAGTCCTTTGGCTAGAAAGAGCAAACTTTTGGGGGGCTATTTTTTGTCCACATCCATTGGCATTTGTAAGCTGTGGCTTCCTTAGCACCCATGCCAGATGCATATGTGGCAAGACAAGAACCAAGGGAACTCACCACCAAATTGTCCTTTAAGCCTCAAGGTCCCTAGCCAGTCTGCCTCATTTTCATTTTTTCAGAGTTCTCTGGTGGGTAATTTATGAATTTCATCCCAAGATGATCGGTGAGATTGGCAGTAGGAATAAAATGGAGTTCATCTAAGGGTATGATTCATGCTAGTGGTAGAACTTACCCGTATCAGAATGTCAGCAGAGGGAGGCAGGTTGGCAGTATGGTATAGTATGAAGATAAAATAAACAAACAGCAACAACAACAGTTAAAAAACAAACTCAGGAGATTCTGCTGCACTTCTCCAGAGGAACACATCTCCTTCCTCTTTTGAGAGTCATTTATGATACTGAAAATCAAATGAGAAGTAAAACAGTTAATGTCTTTGTCAAAATGTGCAGTGACAAGCTAGATGGTTGGTGAATTGCCAGTTCAACTAATCTATATGGATATAAAAAAAAACAGGTTTATTGAGCGAAAATATAATCTTCTAGGAAGTGGAAAGATTACATAAAAAGAACTTTTGAGGTACCTATGTGATTATTGCAATATTTTCTCTTTAAGGACTTGTTACAAAGAAAAAAAAAGAAGATAATAGTAATTTTGTCTAGGCATTTTTTTAAAGAAGATATATATCCACTTAAAATTCACCAAAAGTTTCCTAATTATTAGTATCTTTCTTGTACTAATAGAAAACTGAAAGGTAAAAAGAGTTAGGATCAGCACAAATTATAGTAGATAATAAGCATGAGTTTAGATAGTTTGTCCTCAAAATTCAGTCCATTGATGAGTTCACTGCACTGCCTCGTCGTGGGTAAATGCATCCTACCCTAGTTGTAATGATGGGCCTTGGAAAGGACTCCTAAGATTGTCAAGCAAAAACAGATGATTTTAGCTAAAGATCAACATACAAAATTGACTTTATTAGAGTTACTAGAAGTATGAAATCACATGTACAAATTATAAGATTACAGGCTTTTTCAAATCAGCAAAATATCTACCATACCCTATGGACAACCTTGCAATACTATATAACTGGTGAGAAAATATATCCAGGAATATATTGAACTTTATGAGACCATCAAATAGAAAAACTAAAATGATGAAAAGACTGAAGAGCATCTGGTTAAAGGTAGACTCGTCACCTCAAAAGGAAATAAGTCAACAATGGCAAAGCTGGGAAAAACATAAAATTACTCTTCATGTCTTATATGTGAACTTCATTTCACTGTGATGCTAGAAATCTATCCTTGGATCTATCTGAAGTCTTGAGAGATACTGGGTATGATTAAAAACATACACACGGTTATAAAATATTACTGTTAAAGAGCTGCTTGTTTCTTTTTGTTATCACTATTTACAATATAAACTGAGAATAGAAACCTGAAAGATTTTTTTTCTCCCTTAGGAAGTATGAAGAAATAACAAAACCATGTTTTACTATGTGTATCAAATTTGTGGGTTATGTATATGTAAAAATTGATACGGGTTGTGAGCATATTGGGATATAATTCAGAATAATTAATGTGGGAAATATTGTTAAGTAGTTTTAAAGGAAAATTGTGTGTATTTGGCAATTTAACACTAAGCTTTTCTGGGAATTGACTCTTGTTACTGTCAGTTTTGGTTCACTTCACAGAAGTTTGATCCAGTATAGCATTTCTTACCTGTACCTTATTTTAACAATGTGTGAAGATAATAAACACGTGATACTGTAATTAATCTAAAATATGCAATATTTCCAGGCATAACATCATGATTATGTGTCACTGAGAACTGTTCTCATTAATCTGCCCTTCAGCTACTAAGTTACTTTTATTTTTTAAAAAAATTAACATTTATCTTTTAAAAATTGAAGTATAGTTAATTTACAATGTGTTAGTTTCTGGTATACAGCAAAGTGATTTAGTTTTACATATATATATATAATATATTTTCTTTTTCAGATTCTTTTCCATTATAGTTTATTACAAGGTATTGGCAATAGTTCTCTGTGCTATACAGTAGGTCCTTGTTGTTTTTCTATATAATAATGTCTATTTGTTAATCCCTAACTCCTATTTTTTACCCCCGCCCCCACCTTTCCGCTTTGGTAACCGTAAGTTTGTTTTCTAAGTCTCTGGTCTGTTTCTGTTTTGTAAATAAGTTCACTTGTACCCTTTTTTAAGATTTCACATATAAGCAATATCATATGACATTTGCATTTCTCTGACTTACTTCACTCAGTATGATCATCTCTAGGTCCATCCCTGTAGCTGCAAATGGCATTTTTTGTTCTTTTTTATGGCTGAGTAATATTCCATTGTATATATGTACCACATCTTCTTTATCCATTCCTCTGTTGATGGACAATTAGGTTGTTTCCATGTCTTGGCTATTGTAAATAGTGTTGCTATGAACATTGGGATGCATGTATCTTTTTGAATTACGGTTTTCTCTGGATATATGCCAGGGGTGGGATTGCTGGATCATATGGTATTGAGATATTTTTAATTGATAGTATCATCTCCTGTAAAAAATAATCTTATGGTGTGTATAATAGTAAGTTTTTGAAACCACAGAGTTCACAGCGAGGTCCTTTGAGGTGATGAAGGATGAGAAAGGATAACTGAGCTTGCGAGCTTCCCTCTCTTAGGTGCTGGGGCTGTCCCAGTAGAAATGCCTGTGGGCAGACTGCTGTTCACCAAGGCCTGAGTTTTTTAGACTGGTCTGGTTAATAAGATGGAAGGATGGAAACCACTGTACAAACTAAAGGATCCCTGCAACTAAGCTCTGATTGTAGCCAAAGAGAAAGCCAGAGAAACTGAATGTTCAGGACCAGGAGGTGCCAATGGAAATAAGCCCAGAAGCAGGGCACCTGAGGGATGAGTTCTGAGGCAGAGGAAGGGCAGGGGTGACAGGGAGAAGTCAGGACACTTACCTCCCTAAGAATCTGGAAATGGTCTGCAGGTTGTTAGGTATATGGATGCGTTGGCTTGGATCAAAACCTTATAGCCATGGTATAATTTCTGTCATTTTGATAAACCAGATATTATAAGGGAAGCACAGTTTTCCAAGTTAGGACCTTGTTAATTTTTTTAACATGGAAAAAAGCAGATAAATCCATATTTAAAGTTTAAGTATACCAGTACATATGCACACACTCTGAAAAAATACATTACCAATTTAAAAACGAAATAGCATGCCTTTGTTCCTCTAGGTGAGTGTATATTTCTTCAAAGAACTACAAAGAAAGAACTAAGTAAAAATATTTATACAGTTGATAAAAATTTTGGAAACTAATTCCCTAAAATAATGTCTATATTTTTGTAGTGAAATTTCAAACAGTGACCTTGTTGAAGAAAACTGTCTTTTATTACCATTATCATAACTGCACAGCAGTAGTATTTTGTAAATTTTAATTACTGTGATAAAACCCTTTATAATTATGGATGATTTACTTTTTATTATTTGAATAATATGAAGCCTTAACACTATTTCAAGTTCTTTATGTACTGATACAAAATATTCCAAAATCCTACTATAGCTCCTTTATAACTTTATTAGCTATTAAAACATTTTAGAATTAATTACTTAAGAGCTATAAAACTGGAAATCCTTATTTTTTAGGGAGAGGGCATATTGAATATTATCAAGAAACATCTCAAATCTCTTTTCTGGAAAGAGTTGGTTTAGTGCACTAAGAGCAGTGTACTTTTTCTTTCTTTATTCAAATGGATTTTTCTATGGAAGTGGTGGTGGCACTTTATATATTGGGCAGTTTTTATCAGAATGCTGCCAAAAGCATGAGAAAAAATATTGTCTATTAATAAATTAATCTGTTAGAGAAAGTTTTAGACTGATAGTCTCTAAATATTTAACAGAATATAAACGTTTTTCACAAGCTATATGTACATATATTTATAATAATGATATAGATATGGATGTACTTATACCCTGTACAAATGTGATACTTTGAACAGAATTTCTGATCAACTTTTTTAGGGAGCAATATCATTCTATATTATCTATTAGTTATTAGACCATAAAAGTTTATATATTTTGGCAAAAAGAAAAATGAAAAAATAAAATGTTAATATTTTCACCTCTGCAGTCTTTCTTTTTTTCAATTTGCCTTTTTCTTCCTCTCTCTCTCTTATAATCATACCCATTCTGTTGTTCTACCATAACGGAAAAACTGTACAAAATATATTCGGGCAGATCTAACTTGATTTTAAACTTTAAAAAGTCAATTGACTTCCTCCTGGCTTAAATTTATTCATGATTAAAACAATGATAATGTTTTATCTATGCTTTTAGATATATTAGAGGTGGGCTACAACTGTAGGTCCTTGTTGTTCATCTATTTTATATATAGTAGTGTGTATATTTTAATCCCAAGCTCCTAATTTATCCTTCCCACCCCTTCCCCCTTTGGTAACCATAAGTTTGTTTCCTATGTCTAAGAGTCTATTTCTGTTTTTTTAAATAAGTTCATTTGTATCATATTTTAGATTCCACATATAAGTGATATCATATGATATTTGTCTTTCTGCATCTGACTTACTTCACTCAGTATGACAATCTCTAGATCCATCCATGTTGCTGCAAATGGAATTGTTTCATTCTTTTTTATGGCTGGGTAATATTCCATTGTGTGTGTGTGTGTGTGTGTGTGTGTGTGTGTGTGTGTGTGTATATACCACATCTTCTTTATCCATTCATCTGTCAGTGGGCATTTAGGTTGCTTCCATGTCTTGGAGGAATATTTTTTAATTGAGATATAACTGACATGTAACATTGTTTTAATTTTAGATATACAACTGTGAAATTGTATATATATATGTATATGTGTACATATACATATATATAGGATTTAAATTATATATATATGTGTGTGTATACATATACATATATATGTGATTACCACAGTAATTTTAGTTAGTATTTATCACTACACATATTTACTTGCTGTTTTTCTTGTGATGAGAACTTTTAAGATCTCTTAGCAAATTTTAAATATACAGTACAATATTGTCAGCTATAATCACTATTCTGTATATTACATCCCCAGGACTTATTTATCTTATAAATGAAAGTCTGTACCTTTGGACCACCTTCACCCATTTCACACACCTCCCACCCCCGCCCTACCTCTGGGAATCACCAATCTGTTCTCTGTATCTATGAGTTCAGTTTTTGTTTTTGTTTTTGTTAAGATTCCACATATAGGTGAGATAATATGAAGTTGCCTTTCTCTGTCTGACTTATTTCATTTAGCATAATGCCCTCCAGTTCCATCCTTGGTGTTGCAAGTGGCATGCAAATGGCAGGGTTTCCTTCTTTTTATGGCGGAATAATATTCCATTTTATATATATATATATGCAACCTGGGTTCTTTCCATGTCTTGACTGCTGCAAATAATGCTGCATGTTTAGGAGAGGTATCACCAAATATTCTCAGGTACTCTACTTCCTGCCGTGGCAGCTGTGGTTCATTTCCAGGACCAGGCTGCAGAAGCATTCTCTCTTGACTCAAGATGGGATAATTTTGAAGACAGAGGGACACATAAATTCAGAGCAAATCGTCCTTACCCTAAATGGAATACACCTAGTGCCATTCCATCACACGAGCTGGAAGCTGGGGAGAAGCAAGTGCCTCTTGGAGATCAGTGAGCTGTCATCCCATTTTACCCCTGTAGCAGGAACTGTGGATGACACCTGCTATTCATCTCATGAGAGTATATCTTGGGTCTAAGCCTCACCTTACCCTACTCAAGACAGGCAGCAAAGTGGATACCAAATTGATAGTTTTTATCTGTTTGTTGGTGGGTTTGGGTTCTTTTTATCAATCCCACGTTGGAAGATTGAGGCGGAATGGAATTAGTCTCAGAGTTTTTAACAACAGTGGATATTTTCAGAAGGATGGATGCTCTAAAGGAGGGATGAGCGCACACACACACACACACACACACACTCATGGCAGTGCCGCCTCAATAAAGTCCCACAAAAGTTCAGTATGTCCCAATTGTGTATCAACAGTTGTTACTTGACTTACTTCTCTCATGCTAGTGGGAAAGCCATGTCTGTTGGGTAAAAGAAAATTTGGAAGCCGGAAGCAGCTCAAGTGATGGTTGTTTACTGCTGTCTGGAAGCTGACTGGCCATTTGCAGGGGATGGAGGAGACCGGCCTTTGCTAAACAGAAATGTTAGGCATGAACCTCGTCCTAGCATCTGTAAGTGATAGCCTAGTGGATCTTGGAAACACATACATACACACACACACACACACACACACTCATTCCATGGTACAGATGGTGGAAATAGGATTCTTGGGGGAAAATAATCTCAACTTGAATTACTGATTATAATAAACAGTGAAAATGAAACTTAACATTTGGTGCTTAACTGAATATGATACTAAAGGAGAGAAGGTGAGAGTGGCTAGACCTTTAGAGGCATGTCTCACAGGCTTTTTTCCCGTCTTTTGAATTACTCATTATAGCTGCAGGTCGTGCAGAAGAGTTAAGGTGGGATCCTCCACGCTCCTCCACCCCTCTTTCCCCGCCTCCCGCTGCGTCTCACTAAGACGGGGGTCGCAGACCTGGGACCAACCTCTGTCCATAACCACGTCCTCTACCAGCAGATACAAGGTGGCCCCTCTTCTGACCGGAGAAGGGGGTAGGAGATGCATAGCCTAGTCTGCCCTTGGGAGAAGAGACTCAGGGAAGAAGCCCACAGCTGCTCTGGAACTGGCACTGGGTGACTGTCCATTTGATTAGGAAATTTCAAGATGTCAAGCATCTGGAATATGATGCATGAGTGAGTCCAGCTTTGGGTGGGCAGATCACCTTAGCCCCCTGGATTTCTCATCTTGTAAAGAAAAACATTGCCAGAGGAGGGTCAGAATAGGGCACTCTTGAGGCAAAACCCAGTTGTTGGGTTTAGGGGAAATACTGCTCAGGCAGCAAGGAAACAGACAAACAAAAGCTAACAAATGTGTGAGTGTGTGTGTGCGTGTGTAAGTGTATCAGGTCGTGGTAACTACTTTAAGGGAATCTTAAAAGGTATAGATAATTCAGTTTTTTAAACATAAGACATCCCTAGATGCAGACTGTGAAATAAGTGTTCTGTGAAAGTGGCTTTATTAATTAACTGCACTCAGGAGGAACTGGTAAGGAAGTAGAGAGGAGATAATCACCCAGCAAGAATATGATTTTAGGTGAAACCCTGCCCTTGACATAGCTCTACAGGAAACTCTGGGGCACTAAGTCCATCACAGTTTTTGTTATGCCTTGAGGCAAGGAGGCTGGGCTTTCATGTCCCTTCTCCAGTCAGCCATTGGCAATGGAGTATCCCATGCCCTCCCAGGAAATTCCAGCTCTTCCTGCAAAGCTGATATAATAGCCCCAGCATAATCTTGTTTGTAAACTCAACAAATCTGGAGGATGGGCCTGTGAAGGGTACTTGGGATCTGAGAGGCGTGTGGGACACAACCTCTACAGAAGTAGAGTCTGAATGCAGTTGATAAATAAAGCACAGGAACGAGATCAGGGCTCCGGTCCAGATGAGATTTAAATAATAACAGTGATGAAGATGATAATTATCACCACCATTATCAGCAAACTTAGTGGGAGCAAATGGAGGAGAATTTTGAAGGACATGAGAATAAAATATTAGTTCTGAAATTTTAGAGGTGAAGCTTGGGATACGGCTGTGAAAAATGGCTATAGCGCTAGATATCATTACAGGTAATTATTAGAAAAAAAGAGAGTAAGGTGGTTAAAGCAGTTCACCCAGGATTGTGGCTGGAGGTGGACTGTGGAGGAACACTAAGACAGAATCGTTCTTAATTAATAGAGGTGGTGATGAGACTTTCAGCACATCTCAGTAGGACTAATGGGTTGAATTTGCCAAAGCACATAGAAAGTGTCTCAAAGGATTTGAACTTAATATACCTCAGCTGTCTTTTCAGAGAGAGCAAAATAAAGAAGGAAAGGTTTAGGATGTTGGTCAAACAGAGCTATGTATCTTTCTTCTCATGTTCAACATTTCTCTGTCTCTCTATTCAATCTTCCAATATTCTCTTCTTTTATCCAGTCTTTTATCCCTTCACAGAATTATAATACGGGAAATGAACCTTTCTTCCTGAATTAATTTGTTGACATTTCACTAATTATTTGCAAAATAATTCTGAAACAAAACATTTTCTAGAGTTGCCTTGAAAAGTTATGTCAACCTATCAACAAAGAGGAAAACTAAAGTTTATCTTATGAAGACACATTTGGTTTTTAAGGATAAATTATTTTTCTGAAGAGCCGTGGTACTTAACAGATGTGCAGAAATAACAATGTCTCTGACTCTAAGGAGTTTGCAATTTAACTTATAAAATTGATGTTTTAAACCTCTTAATTTGTGAGAAATGTGTTTGGGAGAACCTTTTTCCCTTTTCTTATTCTTGAGATTCCCCACCTGTATCTTTAAAAAGAAGACATAATCACTAGTTCACTATTTCTTATCATTGACAGAGTAGATACTCCTGCTTCACAAACTTAAGGGTTATAATATGATTTGATCTTAAAATATGAGAAAACTATTTTATATAATTCCTTTATTTTTAGCTATATCCATTAAAAAAAGGGAAATAAATACATAGAAGGGAATTAAACACATACACACATAGATTTACAAACACACACACACACAAGTTTTGGCTTAAATATGGGCCCAAAGTTTACAGAAGCTTTGACGACATTTTAAAAATATCTTAGCAAGGTATAAACAATAAAATAATGCCTTTTGAGGCAATCACATTGGGACTAAGAAAGTAAACTAATGCACAATGAAAGGCTAAAATAGGGCATACTCAAAAATAGAGACTTTTCATGTTTTAGTATTAAAACCGACACTTTATTATTACTGCTTAATTCACACATCACTGATTTTTAAGGTAAACTTATCTTTATGGGGTATCTTCGGTTTCATTGTGGGCTTGGTCACTGATGGCAGCTTCCTCAAAGTCCATTCAGTAGAAAAGAAGATTCTTTTTTAAAAGAAAAATGTCCATTAGCATCATTCCATTTGCAGTCAGGGTCGTTATAAAGCCTGTACTTACCTGCTGAAATATGGATATAGAAGATCTCATTAGAGTCTCAGTGGTCATTAAGAATTCCCAGGTTTCCTTTATTATTTTCCTAAATAATGAATGTGCACATTTCACATATTGAATACAAAGCATTTTTAAGCAGCTTATGAGCACACTATTGATTTTAGTGTGACAGAATCTGAAAGAAATTATAATATTTCAACCACTCATCTCATCTAGTAATCTCTACCTTAATGTACTTGCCAAGCAGTGATCTGATCTAGAATTTTTAAGCCCTTGCTGTCATAGCAATTTCACCTACTCTTGTTGAAGGATATTCTTTTGATTTATTACAAAGCTCTTCCTTGGGAACACCTGGTACCGTGGTACAGTAAGTAGAGGTCATCCCATTACTTACTGAAATACCGTGAAACATAAGAATCGAAGACATCCATATTGGTACCTTAAAATTATATTATGACTTTAACAAAATACAAAAGGCTGTGTACAAAGCCTGGCAGGAATTAAGTTCAGCCTGGTCACTACTTCCCTGGCCAAATTGATGATGTAGGCTATGAATGAACAGCAAGTCTACCTTAACAGATACTGTCTCTGAAAGGGCAGAAGTCTCTGATGAGTAATTCTGCATTTTCCTGGAATCTGGGGAACTCACAAAGAAGAGAGTGCTTGAATAATGTTACGTTCCCCCTAGCTTTCAGGTCTCAGAACCCTCAGTGTAACCATAGAACAACCTGAAGGTCCTTTGTCAGAGAAAATAGGCTCAGCATTGAGCCGGAGAAGAGTGTTTCTACTAGAAAAGAAAATGCAGGCCTCATTATCACTTTCTTCTTCTTCTTCCCTACGGTGGTACAATTTATCAGTAAAACTCTCAAAATGCTCTGACCTGCACTGGATGAGTAGCCCCCGGGTCACTTAACTATGTCTGGGTTGGTGGCAGTGAGGTGCGTTTTAAGACTATGGCAGCCTCCATCTTTGCAAAGGGCTTGAGGAAGAGAAACAGCACCTACCTGCCCATATCCAATCACCACTATTCCTTGGACGAGTTCACATCTTGCAAATCTTCTCTCTGCTGACACATTTGTTGGCTTACCGTCTTATCTCAAGCCAGCCGTCTTATCTCAAGTGATCCTTCAAAAGCATGTTGAGTTATATGAATCCTGTGCTCAGAACTTGCCAGTACTATCCACCCCCATATTGGAATTAAAGCCAAGGGGTTTCCAGAGTCCATGCACCTTCACAGCCTGGATCTCCTTCCCCACCTGCCTTCCTCCCCTGTGATCCTCCCTCACAACATTCTTCCCTTCTCTCCATTTCTCAAAGCAGCCAGGCGAGTCATTGTATTCTCACCTGTTTGTCTTCCTGCCAAGCATGTAGATAATGCTGTCTCCCTCAATTCAAATTACACCTTCTCATTGGGACTTTCTCTGACCCTTAAATCTAAAGTTGTACACAACACCCCAACTCCTTGTGCATCTTATTCCCTTGTCACTTTTTTCCATAGCACTGAATGCCTTCTAATGCGCCATCAGATGTACCCAGAAGGCAGATGGTTTAGTTCAAAGTTGTGTGCCTAGTGCCAAAAATGCCTGGCATAGATTTTCTGAATGAATATTCATGGTTGAATGAAGGTGGTATGCTGGGATAGTATTTCCGTGAGTATTAACTGCAGATAGTTTAAGTGGTTTCCAAAATCACACACCCATTAGGACTAGGATTTAGAAACCAATTTCTGTGAAGCCTGCATTTTTAAAACTAGCACATGTGCCAGATAAAGTTTACAAATAATTTACAAATATTAATTTATTTAGTCCTTATGTGAAGCATAAAACAAACTTACTCTTATGATATACTTTTAAATATAAGGAAACCAACGGCTAGACCTTAAGTAACACACCCAAAATAATACAGCTAGTAAACAATCTGTCTTTGAAGCAACATTTTATGAGGTGGCATTGCCATAACTTATTTTTCTGATGGTGGTTTTCTATTTTCTTACATTCTGTAGTATATACAGGTTACTTTCATAAATTTCATTTTAGAAATCCTGACAAGAATATAAATAAGTTTGGCCCAACTTCTATTTTCATTCTAATGGTGAATCTTAGAATCTTACTGATGGACTTGTTGAAAGCTAACCAGTGCTGGGAATTGTACTCATTGTGATATACATAATTCTGCCTTCTAATTTTGTATCTAAAGTAGTTTTTTGGGTTTTTTTTAATACCTACACACATGTGGAAGATTGCTGTGTAGAAGCTGAGGGTGGGCTACATGTGCTGAGTAAGATCCAACTTGAGGCCTGACGAGATCTCATTTCTTACCTGAATAAATATAAAAAAGAAGGCATGATGCCTCTCCGAGCAAATATAGAGTAAATTAATAATGAAATTGTAGTAACTGACCCACAATTTGTAGGTAAATTCTATTTAGATCTTCATCCAATAAATCTGTCAAAACAGAATATATTATGTAGCAGAGTTTGATTTATTATTACAGTTTAAATAGGTGAAGACCTTTTAATTCAGATGTTATAGAAAAACCAAAAAGGAAGACTCAGCAATTTGACAATTAGAAATAAAATATAACCAATTACATAAAATAAGCAATTGTATCTATTGATAACTGGTAAAATCACTATCCTATATGAATATCCCACACAAACCTATAAGAAATATGCTAATAACATAACAGAATCAACCTGTAAACAAGCATGTGAAATGTATAATCTCAGTAGTGATTTAGTGTATGTAAATTAAGTCACTAATGATGATCCGTCTTTTATCTTTTACAAATATTTTATTGCTCCAGATTACCATAAAACTGAAATCTTGATATATTGCCATGCCAGAGATAATTGAAAAACCATTAAAATGCAACTTAAAAATTTACATTAAAATGTTAAAATGTTTTTCCGCTTTGTTCCAGAAATGTCAGATCTTCAAATCTATAGTAAACTGTGTAAATTCATTTATTATAGCATTATTGATGGTAAATAAGGAAGAAGTAACTTAGATGGCAACTGTGACATGCTGCCTAATTTTCCCCTAAACTGTTCGTTCCTTATCATGGGCACATGGCCACACAAATAGACTAAAATTTCCAGCCTTCTTTTGAAATGAGATTTGCTATAGCGCTAAGTTCCCTATAATAGAATATGAACAGAAATGATGTTCATATATTCCACATTCCTTGTCTAAAAAGAAATTACATATTATCACTTCTCTTTTCCCCTTCCTGGGAGCGGGGAGCCGTGCCACCTTTGATGATCAGAGCATGATCATGCGTGGATGAACTTGTGGACCTAAAAAGATCAGATTTGGGTGTTATTTTCTGAGGCCTGGTGTTTCAGATGATCTCAAGGTTACCACTGGTAAACTGGAAGGCATAAAGATAAGTGAAGGCAGACGTTATGAAATAAAAGAGAATCAGAAAGTTGGAAAAAATGAGTAGAAAAGATCATAGTGAATTTAGGTTCCTATGGAAAATAAGTGCAAAAATAAAAATTATTATCAAAAAAACCCAAAATGGCTGGCCCACCTAGACCTCACACCCACACCACCAAAAAATGTTTTCGAAACCTGCAGGCGCAAAAGGGCAGATGTCAAAGTCACCCATTTCAGACATGGCCATGAGGATAATTGCACAACAAAAAAACCAACAAGGGGGCAAAGCTTGGGCAATAGACAAACTGAACAAGAAAGTTATATTCAAAGAGAAGAACCAAGGGATTTGAACAGGTATGACCAAGGAATTTACTTCATCGTTTGGTCAGGGATTTCATCTGCTCTCACTACTGTGTGTTTCCTGTTCTTCCCTTTAGTATGTGGAAATTATCATTGGCAGTTTTCCTTTTCTGCCACCATTCTACCCACTGTATGATGAGCAGATGTCTTTTCATTAAATGGTAACCCAGGTCATTGGGACCCAACCTGGACCTGGTGAAGAACTGTTCATCAACCAGAGACACAGAAGTGTATGCTGTACCAACTTGATGCATGAAACCATGTGTCACTGCTGTTGGAGAGGCTGGGAATGTGTTCTATGTGAGAGGAGAAGCGTGTGCACAGATAATCTGAGGAAAGGGATACCGAGTATGGCAGAGGACTAATTAATATCTCCTCACATGTGTTGATTTCTTCATCTATAATGATAGCTTTAGCTCAGTCCATGACAGAAAAGATAGAGGCAAGATTCTTCAGCCTCCTAGACACATAAATGTAACCTTGTTACTGAGATCTTACAAATGGAATATCACTGTTACCAAATGCAAGTCCCTGTGCCTGACACACAGTGAGGCCAAACAAACCAAAATGTCGGAGTTTGGAGCAGAGAAAGGTTTATTGTAGGGCCACACAAGGAGACAGGTGGCTTCTGCCCAAAAAACCTCAAGCTCCTTGAAGGGTTTCACAAAGCACTTTTAAAGGCCAGGTGAGGGAGGGGCGTGGTTGGTTATTGCCAACTTCTTGGTGTCAGAATCCTTTGTTTTTGTAGGTCAAGGTCACAGATGTTATTCTCTGTGCTGCAACTTTTTACCTCTACATGAATGGACCCTTAAAGGTCAGAGCCCTGAAAATAGGCTCTCCTGTATATTTCAGGCTACAGGCAACATTCTTTTACAAAAGATGCAGAATCAGCGTGAGTAAGCACGGGCAACGGAGCACAGAGGTTAAAGAAAAAGGAGTCAGATTTGTTCCTCCCCATTACATCACCAGAAGGTTTAGGGTTACTTGTTTAATGAAAATGGTATGCCCTTCACCATTTCTGCATTTATGGAATGGAGCCAGCTTCAGTCAGGCGAGTACAAAACCATAGTGGACAGTTGAGCCCCAAGATGGGAACTTAGGTACAGAGAGGGCCCTGTAGAGCAGAGCTCCCTACCTACCCTGTAACTCTACCTACCTTCTCAGCGGTCACATAAGAGAGTGTCCTCTTCCATCTTGCTCTAGGTACCGTAGGCCGGATTTCTTCAGTAGAGCAGCTTCACGTAGACACCCAATTATAACAACGTTCTGAAATAATAGTGGGAGAATGGTTGACTACGATTGGCTACATGTCCAAGCTGTAATAGCAGGTATTAAAATAATAATAACCTGCTAAATGTTAGGTTATGAAAGTAATTGTGAAAACACACACCACTGACTATAAAAGTGTATACATGTAAAAGCACTATATGGTTATAAGCACGGAAACATATTTATTCAAGTTTTATTATAATATAGTGTAGTGCTATATTATAAGGTTGATATAATTGGCTTTACTTTTTTTCACTTTATTTTACTTTTAAGATGGAAAAACAGTATTTGTATTTGTTTGCCGTTCGAGTCCTTTATTGTATTGAACACAAAGATACCTGCCATTTGCATTCATACTCTGAATTGTCATCTAGTCACCTTGGCCATCCCAGGCCATTGTAATCCTTCAAAGCTACACAGAAGAACTTAATCACTTGTGGGGTGTGTGTGTTTGTGTATGTGTGTGTATGTGTGTGTGTGCAGTTACTTCTGTTTATTTAACATTGGATATCATTTTTCCCCTTGGCTTTTACTTCTTCAAACTAAATCAAAATTTTTTGTTTGTTTGTTTAAATACTAATTAAGAGATCAAAACCTGAAGTTCTTTTCAAATAGAACCATCATAAAGTTTAGAAGGGGTGTGAATGAGTACCATATATCTAGAATTGTGATGGAGGCAAGTATAGAGCTTCCAAAAACTTTTAAACCCTTTTA
Organism: Balaenoptera musculus; assembly: GCF_009873245.2. Classification (NCBI taxonomy): domain Eukaryota; kingdom Metazoa; phylum Chordata; class Mammalia; order Artiodactyla; family Balaenopteridae; genus Balaenoptera; species Balaenoptera musculus. Next base: position 4,227,834 of record NC_045790.1, read on the forward strand.
AAGAATCTAAGGCACTAACTTATCATTTTGTACAGAACTGTGTACTTGTAGAAGACACTTTAAGTAGTTATGGTTAATAAAATATGTTCTTCGTTACTTTATTACACATAAGACATTTAATTATGTGACAGGATTATCAGGTCTCTGCTTGTGAGAAACATAAGGTCTACATAATGCCTATAAAATTTTAGGTCATTTTCCTAGGATTATAATTCCAGAGGAAATTATGTGTCAGTTAATCAGCTAAGATCTCTGTTTCTATAACTTCTATTTCTAAAACTTGTAATGGGAGAAAACATGTCTTCAGATTTACTTGTTCTATGCTTAATTTTTTGGAAGCAGCAGGAAGTTGGTGTTATATTATATTTTTAATATTTCCTATGATAAACTGTAGTTTATGTAATAACTAGCTAACTTCCTTTCTTAGTTTCTAAGTTGTCCTCAAAAACTAGATGAAATTCGTGTCTTCTTGGACACTGGGGAAAGAATATTTATTTTACTTTGTATTTTGCAATTGATGAAAAACAATTTTTCTCATTTTGCTTTTGAGCTGATAACTCAAAAAAATGTACACAAAAGATGATAAGAAACATAGATTTAGTATCACCATTGGAATTATATTCATTTATAATTATACCAAAGCCTCAGCAGGCAGATTTATAATCTTACATGAGCCAACCCCGTATCTGTCTCATGCTTAGATCCAGTTAGGAAGATGACTCACTACAGTTCATTTGAGATAGTCTGTGCCTGAGGTGGTCAAAATATTACTCCATTCCCACCGCTCACCCTCAAATTCAATTCCAGGGGTCTCTCTATAATAATGTTAATGTCTGAATTTGGATTGAGGGAGTCCTCTGAAATCCATTATGATGGTAACAAAACAATCACCACTAGGTTGAGAAAGAAGGATGGACTGAAAACAGCCTAGTAAGTGAAGCACAAGACTTCTCAAGTTTACAAAAAAATTACACATGAGGCCTTCATATGTGTTCATGCAGACGTGGAACTCAACAGAAAATAAGTAGATTGGCAGCCTGCTAAGCTTTGAGGGAATTCTATTTGATAGAGAACTCTCAGTTTTGCCTCTCAATGCTTTTAGACAATTTCTGGGACCCCCTAAATGCACAAGAAGGGAGCAGCCTGTGAAAGGTATGGACCCCCAAAAGGGGCTTATTTTCCGAAGCCCACCTGGTATGTGGTCACGGAGAACTTGGGACCCCGAATGCAAATCCAGCGGTAAGAGTAGATAAGAGGTCTTCACCCAGAGAGCAGAATCAGGGCCCTACACACGCACAACACAGGGACGTCATCCCTGGGAGAGGCATCCCTCTGTGTTCCTGTCTCCGTGGGTTTTATAATCGCTCTTGACCTATGAAGGCTGTGTGTTTTCCATTCTTTCCTCTCTGAATGGATAATAGTGTGTTTCACTGATTTTTCATCCTTACTTGTACTTTGTGTATTGGCACTTTGTGGCAGACAGCTTCTGTAGACCTGATGGACAGGACTGTAGTCCCTTAGACATACTCAGCTTCAGCTGGATGGAATTAGAGGTTTTGGCTGGTTCCCTTCAGGAAGGGATTCCATATATTAGAGAAAAGGCGTGCCAGTAGCCAGAGGAGCAGCCTGCATTAGAGAATTCTAGTAGCCCTTTGTAGGAGAATTCTCAATTTTTGTAAGCATATATGGTCTCTCTGAATACAAATTACGTTATCCAGATCCCTTTGCAGTCAAGTGTGGAAATATGATTAATTTCTAGCCAATATGCTGTAAATAGAAGCGTGTGTGTGAATTCTTTCTAAAGGGGAAGACATGCCCTCTGTCCTTGTAACTTCCTCTACCTGGACTGCAGATGTAATTGCCAGAGATCAAGCAGCCTTCTTGGGCCATAATGTGACATAACAGGAAGCAAAGGCAGAAAAGCCAAAGGAATCTGTGGTCTTTATCTACAACTCCTTTTATGACAAATAAACGTGTCTCATAAGCCATCATTATTTCTGGGTTTTTAGTGACTGGAAATAATGATGGCTTATTAAATTTAAGGCTGAAATTCTAATATGATAAAATATTGCCAAAATGAATTTTAGATGAGATAAGATTACTAGTCAGTAATTAACTATTCTATACTTTAAAGTGTTGTCAATTTTTAAAGTGAAACAATGGAAAATACCAGTTAGTAAAAACAGCACAGATTAAAAACAAAACAGCAAACTATATGTGTATGTATGTGTGTTTGTGTAAACATTTTGCCATGTTTAAATAAGTTACATTCTTTTTTTCTTTTTTGAGTAGCTTTTCTTAAAAATACAGCAGTGCTTCTTGGCACAGAGCAAGCTGCTAAATTAATCAAACAGTTTTCTTGAGAAGAAAGGGAAAAAGAGAAAACTATAAATAGTGTAAAAGTTATATGAAATTTTATAAAAGATGAACTCTAAACTATGGAGATGTACCTCTGTGTGGTTAAAAGTACAAAGAATCTCAAACAAGCGACCAGTGTACTGGTGGGATGGTGATTACTGCTGTCGGAAGGAGGGACTGATGATTAGGATACCCCAGGGGAAGAACTGCTGTCAAAGTTCTGTTTCTTAACCTGGTTGACTGGGGTGGAGAGGGGTCATTAAAAAGGTGTTTTTCTTTTGGTAGTTAATTAAACTATACTTCTGTAGTTTTCTGAATCTACACTTTATTTTAAAATAAAGAGTGTAAAAATATTAATACAAGGCCCCAAGCTCGCTAGAGGACTCATTTCTTCATCCCGCCTCAGCAACCTTATCCTACCTAGGAAAACCTTATGGGGAACATGACAATCATATTTAAAGTGCCCTCTGCTCTTTCTCATGGTTTGTAGTTATTGGTTCTTGTTGGTGCTGTGGTGCATCTAGTTTTCTTTTTATGCCTTTTTTTTTTTTTTTTTTTCCCACACCAAAGCAATTGTTTCCCAGTAAAGCACTACTTGCTCTACCTGTCAAAGCCCACGAACACAATTAGGGCAAGCTGGAAAACGACCACTTCCCTCACGGCCCAGATTTGGAGTCTTGAAGTAAACTGGCAGAGGTGCATGAATAAAATGAACGATACCTGCCCAAGGTACTTTGTGCTTCACATTGGTGTTAATGATTACCCAAGATAAAAATAATGCAAATTCATCAACTCAGCTATACCATCTATTTTCTTAGTTCCCATTGCCAGATTACTCTGAGATATTAAATTAAAGGTAAATATGATTGACAGTATGTTAAAGCTTTGCTCAGACATAAGGCTTAATTTAAGTAACCCATAATCCTTCAAATATAAAAGCTGTAAAGTCAGCCGGAATTAAACGTGTTGGCTCAAATTTGTATACATATTTAGTGCCTATAGTAAAGAGCTAACAAACTTAGGAAAGCTAAAACTGATTTGTAATCCACTCTGTATCAATCTTAAAACTATCTTTTATTTGTAAAATTACTCAGAGAAATGTTTTTCTGTGCATTTTACATGAGTGCATATACATTATTTCTGACCTACTTTAGAGGAAAATGCCCCCGATTCTGAGCTATATATTTAATACAGGAAAATAAAATGTTCCTGTTTTGGTGTCTGTTCAATGCATTTACAAATAATCAAACTATTGTTTTAGAGCGAGTGTCATCATCTCAGAAACCCCCAAAATGTAAACGGGCCAGAGTCATTTTTAAGTGTGGCTTGAACAGTACGGCTGTGTGTCTTCACATCACACTGCCCTGCTGATAACGTGTGAGAGTGCAATGCAGTCAGAGGTGCGTTTCAGCATCTCCAGGCGAGAACTAAAACAGATTCGTGCGTTCAGACTAACGGTGGAGAAGACCCCAGGGACGGACCCCTGGGGCAGTCGATGTGCATGAAAGCATTTAAAATTTTATTCCTTGTTAGTTTGCTCTAACTACATTGAAAATGATGTGCTGGTAGCTTAAAATCAAAAGGTTCATTTGTCTCCTTCTGGACCAGCAAGTTACAGCTGCCCGACTTTACCTCTTCGGTAAAGGAAAGTGAGTGAGAAAGTTGACCCTTGGCTGATCAGACTCAAAGAATCTTAGAAATGTATCTAAAATTGAATTCTTCCAGACTGACTCATGTGATGGTGCAGACCCATGGCTTTCCCTAAACCAGGTAGGGATTTAGCTCTGAAAGAGCGTAACCACTGTAAGAGGTTAATAGCTAAGAAGACCTTAACAAGTAATTCTTATGCAACATGCCCACATTATGGCCAGAAATACTCCCTCCTCAGGGAATTGCTCTCAGATGATAGAATGATGAATACGTTTGCTGTTTGTCCTGTGTCCCTTATCATCTCTTACAAGAACTTGCAGGAGGTATGATGATTAGAAATGAATGTGCTAGCCCTTGTTCTGGAATGTCATCTCCCACTTACCTTCTAAAACGCAGAGCATGGCCACATCCAGGAATACTTTACCTCACAAAACTGCTTTACTTTCATAATTTCAAACTTTCTTTAGCCTGTCTTTAGCCTTAGCCTTGCCTACTATACCAGCCCCTTTAAAACCCATTAGCCTGATCCAAACATTTCAGATTTACCCTGTTTTTCTGGTTTCATTTGTCTCTATACAGCTCTGTTTTGGGTCAGCATTTCAGTGCCAACTATCTGGAACCCATCCCTCCTTTTTCCTTCTTTTTTCTTTAATTAATTTATTTATTTTTGGCTGCGTTGGGTCTTCGTTTCTGCGCGGGCTTTTCTCCAGTTGTGGCGAGCGGGGGCTACTCTTCGTTGTGGTGCACGGGCTTCTCATTGCGGTGGCTTCTCTTGTTGTGGAGCACGGGCTCTAGGCGCGCGGGCTTTAGTAGTTGTGGCACGTGGGCTCAGTAATTGTGGCGTGCGGGCTCTAGAGCGCAGACTCAGTAGTTTTGGCGCACGGGCTTAGTTGCTCCGCGGCATGTGGGATCGTCCCAGACCAGGGCTCGAACCCGTGTCCCGTGCATTGGTAGGAGGATTTTTAACCACTGTGCCACCAGGGAAGTCCTCCTTTTTCTTTCTCACTAGGGAAAAGTAATGAATATTTTTGTTTTCTGAATAATAAAATTACAGAAACAGATATATCCGAGACTATGTCATTCAGCTTTCTGGGAGCAGATCATGAAATATGGAAAGAGAAAAAAATCACACATGAATCTACGCCAATGATTTAAAACAATCTTATAGCAAAGAAGAGTGTGTGTGTGTGTGTGTGTGTGTGTGTGTGTGTTTGGAGGTTAAAAGGGATGAGTTTACAACTCAAAAATGTATACCCATTTGACTAAATCTAGAAACTCCATTAAAGTCTTTTTAAAACAAAATAATTTAACATAGGTTTTATCCAATCCTTCAATATTTCTTTTCCATTTTTCTTTTCTTTTTCTTTTTTTTAGGTCTCTGATATCAATAGCATTGCAATCCTATGTAACATTTTACAGGTGCCTCAGAAATACCTGAAGATCAATGTTTTTAAGTGGAAATAATAAGAATATAGCCATGGGTTATAAGCTGTATAAGGAATTAAAATGTTAAAGAATCTTAAGCCAAATTGAAGGTATACATTTGAAGTTGCTAACATGATTGATGATACTTTTGGAAAATTCTCTTAGAAATGTATCTCCCCAAAATAGAATTGATTATACCATTTCTAAAGAAATTTGAGAAATTTACAAGAATTACCAATGCATCTTCTGCACAGTTCCTATAGTAAGGTGCCATAAAAATATTTTTCAATACTTTTACATATATTTTTTAAATTCCCAAGGAATTCTATAAAGCTACCTAAATTCGAAATTTAGAGAAACTGCTACATGTTTTAAAAATTTCTATATCCAACTAAAAGCTCCCAAAGATATTCAAGAGAAGACACGTGTCAATAATACCTATTTAAAGACTTGAAAATATATTAAACATCATGTTCCTAAATGGAATTTAGAACAAATTAGCAAGAAGCATGACCTCATTCTGAGTACAACGTGTGTGTGTATGTATGTATAGATGTGTGTAGACGTGTGTGTGTGTGTGTGTGTGTGTGTGTGTGTGTGTTAGTCAAGCTGAAGCAAGCTCATGTTACCCCATCCCTAACTCAGAAGAAGTTAGCCCTAGAAGAAGAAATTAAGGAAACAAAGATAAGGGACAGTCAAAACTTCCCCTTCATTTGACTGAGTTCTTACTGGCAGAAGGGTGATCCTGACATGGCTGTGTACATCAGTGTCAAGTAGGGTAAAAACAGAGGCTCCCACAAATTCAAAGCCCTAGCAGATACTTTAGTTCCAATAATTTGATACTCAAAAATAATAATAATTTGCTGTTGTGTGAACTATTGTAATGCAGACTCATTCTGGCATCTAATATAAATCATCTCAGTTCCTGTTGATTATATATTTAATGTAATAAAAAACATAGTTTGTTTTTTATAAACATGTAAAGGAGTCAGCATAGGTCAGTTAATAATATTCTGCTCTGCTGCTTAAACAAAGGAATTGCCAATGCTGAAGAAGAACTGAAGAGAATGATAAGAAAAAAAAAACGAGACGTAGAGGGGGAAATAAAAGAAGAAACTGAAAAGAGCGAAATCTGAAATCTTTAAGAAAATTACAAAATATACTAAGAAATATGTATGCCCAAATACATTTTATACCTGCATTTAAAAATATTGCACATTTTAGATATGAATTTTTAAATTGAAGTTTAAAGATTCTGCCATGGCAGTAACAAATTTCAGGTTTTTCTTTATCTTTTATTTGCTGGACGTTTTCTGATTAATTTGAGGATTTCTCTGTGTAGGGGTGACTTTATACTTTTCTTGCCTTTATCCTATGAAGCAATACTCTCCTGTAGCCTTTCATTCGTCTTCTGACTTTGCTTAGCATGAACTTTACCATGCTAAAATTTCTAATATTTATGCAGTCTATTTGTCATTCTTTTCCTTTATAACTTCTGGTTTTCCTGTCTTGCTTAAAAATTCCTCCTCAATTCTAAGGATTCTTCTCATATTTTTATTTTTACATTTAGAACATTATTTGGAAGTCATTTTGTATAGGTGATAAAATAAGCTTTATTTTTTCCTAGTGAAAAGCGTATTATGCAAACATCATTAACATAAAATACAATATTCACCACTGAATGGAAATATCCCTTTAATATATATTATATTCCTCATATTTTATGTTCCTATATAAACTTACAAATCATTTTATTTAATATTCTCCAAAATAGGATTCTGATTGATTTTGAATTAAATACTTATAATAAATTTAGCAAGGTGTAAAAATATAAAATTGAGCTTTTCCATTTTAGAACATTACATGCATCTCCATTCTTTAACTTAGGAAATTTTTAACAGCAGTACCTTAATAAAATAATGAATTTTCATTGTCCACAATTTAGCAAGGCATGCCGGTTTGTCTGAGACACACATTAGATGGTGATTGTCAAAGATATTTAATGTTTGAGTAGCAATTAATTTTACCAAACTTTATCTGATATCCAGATAAAGATATGAAATGCCAGACTTGCATAATGAATGCCTAAAACTAGGGGAACGAGTAAAAAAGTAATATTCCAATTGAATTAGGGCTATCAATATAATTTTTTCATTATATATTTTTTAACTTAGTTGATTGTTTCACATTTTCTTTGACAGTTTGATTGAATGAATCAAATTATGATCAAATAATGTATTCATCTTAACAATTTTGGGCAATTTTCACTGTATGCATTATTCTTTTTTCTTACTGTATCCCCAAACCTGAATTAAAAATATAAAGAGTCAAATGTACTTAAGTAATGTTAAATGGTAGAAGATAACAAATGTGAAAAAGTATGAATCAGAAAAGAAGAATTAATATAGAACCCAGAAGCCTAGTATTTGACATTTAAGCATGTTTCTCAAGACTTCATCATGAACAATTTATAGACTTAACTACAAATGAAATGTCATAGATAATTGTTCATGTACCTTTGACATTTTATCTAAGGTTTGGTGAATCAATTTTGTAATTTGGAACACTTGGAGCCAATATTCAGGGACTGAAATCTCAGGACTAGCTACTTTAAATTACTTTATTGAATGTATATATTTTGCTCATTTCTTTAAGTATAATAAAGCAAACAATGACTAGAGAAACAGAATACAAGTTAACATAGAGACATGTGATATGCAAAAATATTAAATGAAAAAATATTACCAATATTAATAATTATAGAGGTCTGTTAATTTCCTCTTTTGAGCTAATTAAAATGATATGCCATATTGTACTTCTGAGGCTTAGGGGAAAATGTCCTTTCCTGAAAAATTTTTGTTATATAAAATATATATATAACATTAATTGCTGCTTTGGTTAAGGCCCAGGTTATAGTGGGATAGTACTGTCTTGTCTAAAACTTTGACATATATGACTCTCTTTTATGACTGCACAAAAATAAGCCAAATAAATTTAGGTTAAGAAGAAGGCAGTTATATTAATAACGTAACAAAATATCGCGAATGATCGAAGACCAAGGGAATAGTTAAGAATCTGGAAAAATTGGAATCAAGGAGTCGATTACTATCAGAATTCTCTCTCCTTTTCCATATTCTACTTCTTTCTGAGCATTTGCCTCATTCTCCTTACATGCAGTCAACCAGATTTATTTGTTTCCAAGCCATAAACCAGAATAAGGCAGTGAGGAGAGCAGGTGTTTATATTCTGCTGAGTTGGAATTTTACTAGGAGCCAACCTGGGCAAGACTCTGTTTGGCTTGACTTGATGAGTATCCACACATGAACCAACGAACTGTGACCCAAGATTATAAGGGCCCCCCAGGAGGTTGGGGAGCAGGGGGCTGGGTGTAGTTCCCAAAATAATGTTGAAGGTGATTCTCTGAAAATGGGATGGAGGACCTGGGGACTGTTTTCATTTTCATTTTAGGAATAAACTCCTATGGTTCGTGATTGCCTAATATGGACATCTAAGGAGGTCAACTTACTAAAGTGCATATATTTAAAGAAAAACTAAAACCTCTTGAGTGTGCTTAAATAATTTTCTTATTAATTGAGCTTCTCTTAGTTTAAGAAACAGCTTTTAAAGTTACAGTGAGTGACTGGAAATAAATAGCTTAGGGACCTGCTAAATGAAATGGGGAAAATAAAAACCTCAGAAGGGTCAAAAGTGGAGATTGTTGACCTTAGATAGAAAATAAACTTGTAGTCTCTAACCCCATCTAAGTTATTCAGCTACGCATTCATATTGTACCACATTGTTGATGGCCACAAAGCACACGTTTTGGATCTTACTCCGTAATTCATCACTGTCTTGTTGGCTCTGTGTTGCTTCCTGATGGATTTTAAAACATGTATTTCATCTAGATCTTCAGGTTTCCTCAGAAACAGTGAGAGAGAGGTAGAGAGAGAGAGAGAGCAGAATAATGTATTCCACCGTTATCGAAATCCTACTTGTCAATCAGTTTTCTTGATGGTGGTTTTGTTGCAGGAAAAATAGGGAGCAAGAGGGTGGTCATGCCCCAGGTCTCGAGAGAGTCCCTGGGACGGGCTGCTAAGTGAGGGTCCTTGGCTTCTCGCAGGAAAGAATGCAAGATCAAGCCATAGCAAAGTGAAAGCAGGTTTATTGAAAGAGACACACACTCCACGGACAGAGTGTGGTTCATCTCGGAAGGTGAGAGCGCCCCGAGGTGTGGTGTGGTTACTTTTTAGGGGCTGGGTAATTTTATAGGCTAATGCGTGGGAGAAATATTCCAGCTCTTTTGGGGAAGGAACAGAGATTTCCAGCTACTGGACCACTGCTCACTTTTGGCCTTTTATAGCCAGCCTCACAACAATAATGGCACCTGTGGGTGTGCCCTTTAGCTAGTGTGTTACAATAAGTGTAGAATGAGGCTTAAGGTCCACTGGAAGTCAAGTCTTCTGCCGTCTTGGGCCTCGTTGGTTCTAACCAGTTTATGCCGTGTCCTGTTCTTTTTTTAAAATTATTTAATTTATTTATTTACTTATTTGGCTGTGTTATGCCTTAGTTGTGGCACACGGGATCTTTGTTGCGGCATGCGGGCTCTTCATTGTGGCACACAGGCTTCTCTGTAGTTGTGGCAAGTGGGCTCTAGAGCACGCAGGCTTAGTTGTCCCACGGCATGTGGGATCTTAGTTCCCTGACCAGGGATCAAAGCCGTGTCCCCTGCATTGGAAGGAGGATTCTTAACCACTGGACCACCAGGGAGGTCCCTGTCATGTCCTGTTCTTAATGGCTGTGCCCTGCCCCCTTCCTTCCTGTCTCAGTTACATACCCTAACTCACCTTGCTATACAAAAAATGACTCAAATACCACTGGAAACTTTAAAAAACACACAGTATCGGAAACTTTAAGAAGCGCAGTAAGGCACTTCCTGTGTCTCTCCAACCATGTGGCTGGAGAGGACAGGACCCCTGGTTCTGCCCTAGAGTATGTCCTTCACCGCTGCCCAGCTTGGGGATGCTCTGCTCTGGGTATCTCCAGAGTGGGCACCCTTGAAGTACCTTTGATTGTGTATCTCCCAATCTTCCCCACTCCGTCTCTCTGTCCTTTTATACCATAGTCTTTCCTTCTCTCGTTCACTCGTGTACTTTCTTTTGAAGAAATGATGAGGTTGGTCTATTTCACCTGAATAACAGCATCAGTCATGTCCAGTTGACCAGAAATGATACTGTCTTCCTGCTGTGTGTCCTACAAAATGCAACACCCTCAGCAACTGCTTTGAGGTTTGACAGAAAAGAAAAAGACTTTCCTTTCCAAATGATCCCAAGTCAGTGAAAGCTTGTCTCAGTCCAAATTCTGCCAAACTTAGAAAAACGTGTGAGAGAGAGCAAGGGGCCCAAGCCCTGGATCCCGTCAGCCTGGGTTCCAATCCCAGCTCTGCCCATATTCGCTGAGTGACCTTTGGAAGGCCGCTGAGCTCCCTAGGCCTTGGTTTCCTTGACTGCCAATTGGGTGATGATCATACCTCCCTCTCTCCTGTGTTATTGTGAAGGTCAGTGAGTGGATATCTGAAGAGCTCGTAGCACAGGACCTGGTACACAACAACTGGAGCCGGACCTCCAGGGCTTCCTGAATAGCTATGCTTCCTGAGGAAGTTATTTATGAGGTCAGATTCCTTTCCAGGTCCTGTATCCATATTTTCCTTCTCTATTTCTTTTTTTTTTTTCTTCTTTGAGGAGAGGGGTTCTCCCATGTTTTGTAAGAAAACATGTTTGGATAATTTCTAAAAAGTTAACTGTGGGAGGTATATGATTTATATACCCTTGAATCTCTTTATTCCACTGTTAAACTTTCTGAGTTACTTTATTTTTCTTCTCTGAGTTCTTTAACTTCTTTCCTTTATGGTTAGCACTTTTAAATTTGGGGATCATATACTCTGGTGGGTTTATTTGTTATTCATTTACCAGGTGCTTTAGTAGACCCGTCTGTACTGCAGTTCTTGAGAAATGTATTGCTTTTTGGTGGTAAAAGGCTACATAATTTCCTGACTTTTTACCTTTCTAGAACGCATTTTATTCAGAAATGTGGTCTCATACATTGATACTGCCTATCTCTTACCTTTCATATTTTCTTGTTTCTCTGACTTTTATTTAACTTTTGGAGAACTTCCCTTTATTATGTTTTCCAAAGTCTCTGAACAATTCTTAAATTTTATTTTGGAAATTTATCTATATTTTTTGCATCTTTGGTTTATTCCTTGACTTGTCCTTTGTTGTTTATATGGATGCAATGTCTCTTACATTTTTCTGAGCACGCATTAGAATGTTTTTTTTGTTTTTGTTTTTGCTTTCCATTCTTTTTTTTCACTTTTATTATCTGTGTCCTGGGGTAATTTTTCATGGTGATAACTTTTTTAAAATTTATTTTTATTGAAGTAGAGTTGATTTACAATGTTGTATTAATTTCTGCTGTACAGAAAAGTGACTCAGTTATATACATGTATACATTCTTTTTTATATTCTATTCCACTATGGTTTATCACAGGATATTAAATATAGTTCCCTGTGCTACACAGTAGGACCTTGTTGATTATCCATTCTCTATGTAGTAGTTTGCATCTACTAACACAGGGTGATAACTTAAATCAGATGTTAAGTGATGTTTTACTCTCTATTCTGACATAAGAATGAGGAAATAAAAAGCCGGTTGGTAGCTCTAAGAATGCACCTGTGACTGTTTTTTTCATCTTTGCATTAATGGGTAAGACTAGAGGTAAGAGTTCAGAGGGAAGGCCAGATGCCACCACTCACATCACTTTTGCTTGGAAGCATCATGTTCTCCAAGGACAAATTCTAAGTTATCCTGCCGGGGGGTTAATGCTGGGATGCCATGCAGTGTGAATCTGAGAGACACGGAAGAAAATCCCTCCTATGAAACATTTCAGTCAATCTTTTTGAATTTACCTCCACGTTTTTTATTCCTATCTGGCATCCTTGAGGTTTAAACTCTGGGTTTCTGCTTTCTGAGCTGCATCATGCTTTAGGAACATTCTGGACCACTTCTTCCATGGCCTGGTGCATTAGTCACCACTCTTATATACAGCTACCATAGTCCAATTGAATTGAAATTGCTCATGTGATCCTTCTTATGTTAGATTAGTTCATCATACGTTCATAACGTTTAGTGACTCGCTATTATTTTATTGGAATTTTATTTTTTTTAATTTTTAAAAATTATATTTACTTATTTAATTTTGGCTGCATTGGGTCTTCGTTGTGGTGCACAGGCTTCTCATCGCGGTGGCTCCTCTTGTTGCGGAGCACGGGCTCTAGGCACGCGGGCTTCAGTAGTTGTGGCACGCGGGCTTGGTAGTTGTGGCTCGCGGGCTCTAGAGCTCAGGCTCAGTAGTTGTGGGACACGAGCTTAGTTGCTCTGCGGCATGTGGGATCTTCCCAGACCAGGGATCGAACCTGTGTCCCCTGCACTGGCAGGCAGATTCTCAACCACTGCACCAGGGAAGCCCGAAACATGCATTTATACTTGTCAAGACTTTAAAATAAAATTTTACGTTTTGCAGATGTCTGACTATTGCAGTTTTTAAAGAGTAAGCTGTCTCTAATTTTAGCCAATTACAAAATTAAGTGAGAATGACTTAGCAAGGGAGTATGATCCCTTGAGATCATATTGCACCTCACAGGCTACATGTGTAGGATACCATTTGAAAGGTATGTATCATGTTAAACTGTGAAAATATATCATTTGTTGTCTATAATGGGACTCATTGATTAAACAGGAGCTTTATCATAATCATGTCCTGTGATTTTTTAAAAAATAATATTTCTGCAATAATCAATTTAACATGTGGATAGTGTGTAGAAGTGATTACTTGGTAATGTTATTTTCAAGCCTTAATATAAAAATAAAAGTTTGAAACAGAAATACAAATTTTAATTCAAAACTTGAATATTTAATTAAATGTCTAATGTACTTTTATTTACATTTTGTCCTTTATGAGGAATCTAAAAAAGTTTTGACTTGTTGTACAATGTGAATAATAAAATGATAATTATATGATAACCATTCTCAAAATTACAGACACATAAAAAGATACAAAACTTTGTTATGAAAGGCAAAAAATGGACGTACCAAAGAATAATGGTTATCATTACAAGCATAAAACTAAGAAGAGACTGTGAATTCTGCTGGGAAACTAAAATGGAAAAACTAAATACATTGTATGCAACAAACTACATTACCTCTGATACCCACTGTACAATAAAATTGTTAAAAATAAAAAGGAAGAACATGATGTGTATTATAAGAATGGAATACTACTTATTTATTTTTGAGGTTTCTCTTTATTTGTAACACTTGTTTCAATAATTTTATAGTATAAAAGTGATTTTGAGGGTAGCCATACTTTTTTCTTTGATTAAGAAGTAATGAAATCAGCAAATAAGGATAGAGGGAAACATCCTCAAATTCATAAAGAATAACCCCAGAAAATACACAGCTAGCATCATATTTACTGGTGAGAAACTGAAAGCTTTCTTAATAAGATCAGGAACAAGGCAAGGATGACCCCCTTCCCCAGGCCTCTTCAACATCATGCTGAAAGTCCTAGCTAATGCAATAAGAAAAGAAAAGAAAAGGTATACGGATTGGGAAGAAAGAAATAAAACTGTCATTGTTTTCTGATGATAAATCATCTATGTAAAAAATTAACAAGAAACTATTGTAACTAATAAGCAATTATAGCAAGTTAGACAGATACAAGGTTAATATACAAAGGTCAGTTGCTTTCCTATTTGCCAGCAGTGAACAAGTGGAATTTGAAATTAAAGACACATTACGTTTACATTACCACCCCCCAAATTAAACGCTCTGCAACAAACATTATAAAGTTGAAATGAAGAGGCAAAAAACCCAGAATAGCCGACACAATATCGAAGGGGAAGAATAAAATTAAAGGACTGACACTCCCTGACTTTAATACTTACTATTAGTATAATGCTACAGGAGTGAAGAAGTGTAATATTGGTGAAGGAATAGACAAGCAGATCAATGGAACAGAATAGAGAGCCCAGAGTGAATATAGTTAACTGATGGTAGACAAAAGAGCAAAGGCAATATAATGCAGCAAAGATGGTCTTTCAACAAATGGTGCTGGAACAACTGGACATTCACATGCATGTGTATACACACACACACACACACACACACACACACACACACACACACACCTATGTATGTATAGAAAATTAACAAAAATTAACTCAAAATTGATCATAGACCTAAATGTAAAATGCCAAAATACAAAAACTCCTAAAATTAACATAGGAGAAAATCTACATGATCCTGGGGATGGCAAGAAATTTTTGGATGTAATACCAAAGACACAGTCCATGAAGTGAATAATTGACAAGATGGACTTATATAAAAATTTAAAATGTTTGTTCTGCGGGAGACACTGTCAAGAGGATGAGAAGACAAGCCACGCACTGGGAGAAAATATTTGTGAAAGACACATCTGTTAAAGGACTGTTATACAAAATAAACAAAGAACACTTAAAATTCAACAATAAGAAAACAACCTGATTAAATCATGTGCCAAACATGTGACCTTAACAGACACCTCACCAAAGAAGATATACAGATGGCGAATAAGCATCTGAAAAGATGTTCCACATCATATGTCATCAGGAAATGCAAATTAAAACAACAGTGAGATGCCACAACCCACCTTCCTGTTAGAATGGCCAGAACCCACAACACTGACAACACCAAAGGCAGGTGAGGAGGAGGAACGAGCGACAGGAGCTCTCGCTCACTGATGGTGGGAATGCAGAATGGTACAGCCACTTTGCAAGATGGTTTGGTGGTTTCTTACAAAACCAAACATATGCTTACCACACGATCCAGCAACTGTGCACATTGGTATTTACCCAAAGGAGTTGAAAACATGTCCAGGTAGAAACTTGCACAGGAATGTTAACAGCAGCTTTATTCATAATTGCCAAATCTTGGATGCAATCAAGATGTCCCTCAGAGGGTGAATGGATAAATTAAATTTGGTCCATCCAGACAATGGGATGTTTTTCAGCACTAAAAAGAATTGCGCTGTCAAGTCAGGAAAAGACATGGAGGAACCTTAAAAAAGCATGTTACTAAGTGAGAGAAGCCAGTCTGAAAAGTATATAATTCCAACTATATGACATTTTGGAAAAGGCAAAACTATTGAGACAGTAAAAAGATCATTGGTTGCCAGCAGTTGCGTGGGGAGGGAAAGATGTGATGAATAGACAGAACACAGAGGACTTTAGGGCAGTGAAAGTACTCTGTGTGCTACTATAATGGTGGACACATGTCCTTATATACATTTGACCAAACCCATAGAAGGTACATCATCAAGAGTGACTGGTGGGGAAAGCTATGAACTTTGGGTGAATATGGTGGGTCACTGCAGGTTCCTGAATTGCAAAAAATGTACCACTCTGGTGGGGGATGCTGATTATAAGGGGAAATCTCTGTACCTTCCTCTCAATTTTGCTGTGAATCTGAAACTTTAAAAAAATAATATCTGTTGAAAAACACAGGAAAACAAAACAGAATAGGCTGCTTGAAAAAAGAATAAATGACAGATCTTAGGAATTAAAACTGTGATTATCTAAATTTAAAATTGTTCACACTTTTTTAAAATATCAAAAATAAAATTTCCTCCTGACTACTAGAGATGTTAAGCATCCTTTCCTGTTATTTGTTTATTTATACTCCATCTCTGTGATAAAAGGAGTGTAATTAAACTTAAGATCCAGTCATCGTATGTTTCTTTTCTGATCCACCAACATCCCAGGAGAAGTTATAAGGAGCTCAATATATGAATAAAGCACAAAAAAAGCAAACTGGAAAAATATTTAAATAAATAAATGTAGATTAACAAGATAGGGAGAATTTACAGGAGAAAGCAACATATTGAATTAGAAATTAGAGCAGTGAGGTGATAAATGAAAAATAAATAGCTGTCTTTTATAATTTGTCCTTTTTACTAAAATAGCTTAATGTCACTACTGTGACCTTAAAATAAAGAATTTTCTCTGGTTCTTATTGAAAACGCTGCATGCCCACATCAGTCCTTGTCTAGGTACAGTTGAATATTTTTTTTTAATCTAACTACTATAAAAATGGTCTTTGTGCACAAAATTTAATAAGACATATGTCATTCTAAACCAACAACAGATTACAATGAGTTATAAATTCTGTTTCTGTTATTAAGTTAACCACCAAAGAGCCTGTCAGGTATTTAGAAATGCCAAATTCAACATTAGCCTCTAGAATTCCCTTTTCTAGTTGAGAGTCACTGTTTAAAGGGCACATGCATGTTTTCTGCCAACTGCTCTTCAAATGATAAGTGGTGCCTTTTAATTACATTGTGTATGGTAATTAATTTACATATCCACACGAATTCTTCATCTTGGAATCCCTTCTCAGACAGGCCCTGGGTGCCCTAGGCTTTCAATGTTTTATGGCAGCCTTCAAAATATTATGAAAGTGTAGGATAATAAAGGTTCTTGAACATATTCCAAGTAGCTAGAAAATATAAACAGCCATTTGCAACATGGTAAAATGGCAATGCATATATTTGCATTTTGGAAATGAAGTATTCACCCCAAACATATAAAAATAGAACAGCAAATAAATAATACAGATGTCAAGTTTTTTGAATATTTAGCTGTTTTACAGCACACTTAATATAAGAAGCCGTCATCACTGGTAGACTTTTATTCAATAAGACATTTACTAATATTTTCTTTTTAGGCCTAGAATTTTTATTTCTAAATAAAGTGTGTTTTTATTTATTCACAGTGTAGACAATTGCATCATAATTTTACTTCTAAATCCCCTGTACGTTAGTACACATTTTAATCCGCTCCAGTTTTGTTGACATAAAACTGAGAGAACAGAGGATTTCCAAATCCAAGTACGTTGTAGGGTGATGGGGTTTAACAGTGCACAGTGCAAGCAGGGTGGAGGGCGGGGTTAGTGAAGGTGGCCTGTCTGGGCAGGGACAAGCACCCGGTCACTGAAATTGTCCTTAAGAACTGACTCACAGTAATAATAAGAAGAGATCAACTTGTATTCTGTTTTATGATTGCTTCCAAAGTCACTACAGATAGTTCCTCTCTTATTGACTGCATCCCACTGCCCTCTGTGGTGCTGTGCTGTCAGAGAAAACCAAAAAAATAAATAAAAATAAATACTTTGCATATTTCAAAAGTAAACTCTGACATCACTCTGAATAGAAAATGAGAAAGTCACGTACTTTTAAAATAATCTCTTTCCCTTTAGAGAAAACGTATTTGCTCTGAAGAAATCCTTTTGTCCCAGATTCTACCTCTAAGGGGTAATGAGGAATAGTTAGGTGTTCCATGCCCCCAAATTTTGAGCACTTAGATTAGAAGTTTACTTCTGGAGTGAAGACATTGTATTTAGCATTGCTTAAAATAAATGTTTTAAAACGATAAAGTGGGCCGGTACTTCTAAAGAAGAGAGACAGATATAAAACATAAATGCAAGCTACTAATATTTCTCTCATTATATTAGATGTCTGGCAAATCCTTTCTTAATTAGAGCATCATAATGAATTTGATGCTTCTGTTTTCTTTGGGGTTTTATATAATGGTGCAAAACCAAAAAATAAAAATTCCTCTTGCTTTCTCTGGATCTGTAAAAGAGAACGATCCTCTTCAAGAAGTTTACATGATTATCTTACCCACGGGGTTCATACATGGTTTTAATCCTTGTTTTTTAATATTATTTTCTCATTTTGTTATTGTATTCTGTGGCTAATAGGTGGAGTTGTGGGGTTTATCCATCCACTTTATAGCATTTAAAAAAATCAGAGACTCAGAAAGACCCAGAGTCACTCAAATATAGAAGAATAGAGCTGAAATGCTCTCCCATTTGACCATGGCGGTGCCCTTTACAATATCATGGTGACACTCATTAGATAGTTGGTCTGGTCTAGTATAGGTAAATGTTTAAAAATCTAAATGAGTGAAAAATTAAATGACTGGTTTACTTATAGTTGATTTTTTTCTTCTGTCAACACTTCCATTAAGAGTGGTTTTTTTCCTCTTTTTATAGGAACTAAGAAAAGTCCTTATATAATGTGTTGAGTTACATTTAAAAATGTCTGGGATGTGACAGTGTTTCGAGGTCAAAGCACAGATGCTGTGATCTCCCTGCCGTTTTGAACTCCAGCTCTGCCACTCACTTGCTGGGAAAACTCGGCAAATAGGTTCACTTTCCATGCCTTGCTTTCTTCTATTTTAAATGGGAATAATAGTACCTATGCATAGGGCTGCTTTGAGTATTGAATAAAACTTGTAAAAGGTATGTGCAGTGGCTGGTACATATCAGATATTCAATAAACATTAAACATCTCACTCATCTCTGCCTCTAAGATGAGCTTTCCCATTGCTAAAAACTCTTCCCCAGGGAAACATGGCCAGTTCAGTTTAGTTCTGTTCCTTTTTTAATCCTGTAAATTAGACATTGTTTTCATGAAAGTTATTATATTCATAATGTTTATTTAGATTTATCTTTATGTTTATCAATTTTTGATCCAACATTTTCTTTTCATGTTTCAGATCATACTGCTGGGACCATTTAGCTTCTTCCATGTTTTCTTAAAAATTGCATAAGTAGAACTTTGTTGGTTAAAAATGCTCTTTGATTCGAGTTTAACTGCAGATGTTTGTTGCTTTCATTCTTGTAA
Organism: Balaenoptera musculus; assembly: GCF_009873245.2. Classification (NCBI taxonomy): domain Eukaryota; kingdom Metazoa; phylum Chordata; class Mammalia; order Artiodactyla; family Balaenopteridae; genus Balaenoptera; species Balaenoptera musculus. Next base: position 4,247,047 of record NC_045790.1, read on the forward strand.
GAGAGTTGTGTCATGTATGCAATCCTAGGTTGCAAATTATTTCCTGTCGGCAATTTGAAGCTGTTATTCACATCCTTCAGGTTTCCGTTTATTGCTGATAAAAAGTCTGACATCAGTGTTACCTATAGATGTGTTTTTGCTCTCTGCCAGTTTCTAAGGTGGTTTCATTACCTTTGATAGTTTATAGTTACCTTATAATGTAAACTGATACAATGTATTATTTTCTGTTGACGCATAGCAAATCACCACAAACCCAGAAAACTTAGCTTAAAACAACACAGATTTATTATCTCACCATTTCTGTAGGTCAGGAGTCCAGGCGGTTCTCGGTTGCCTGCTCAAGTTCTCACTCAGCTGAAGCCAAGTGTTGCCCAGGCTGAGCTCCCATCTGAAGGCTCTGGGAAAGAATTTGCTTCCAGACTCATTCAGGTGGTTGACAGAATTCATTTCCCCGAGTTGTAGGACTGACGTCCTCGTTTCCTTGCTGGTTGTCACCTGGGGACTGCTTCAGCTCCTGGAGGTGCCCCGTATTCCTTGTTATAGAGCCTCCGCCACCATCAAACCAGTGATGCAGAATCTTCCTCTCATCCTATTCCTCTCACTTTCCAATCTCCTTTGCCAGGAGGAATCCAGTCTGGATTATGGGCTTAACTAACTAGGTTAAATTTACCCAGGATCATTTCCTTATTTTAAGGTCAGCTGTATTGGAACCCTAGTTATACGCAAAATCCTTTCACACCACACCTAAATTAGCGTGTGATTGAATAACTTGAGTGTAGGGCAGTTACGGGGTGGGGGGGGGGTGGTGTGCGGGGTGGAACCTTTCCAGCCCTTACGTCTTCAAATATGCTCTCATCTCCATTGGGCTAGTCTCATCTTGAAATGTGGTTGAATATGTATAACATCAAATTGTTATATGTCTTCTATAGCTCTTAATCTCATAGGTTGATCTCATAGTCACTCTGTAATGTTGTTGCGGTGATAGTAACACAATTCCAATGATATCTGTGAATGTTGTTTAACTGACATAAAAGGATAAGAAAATTAGAATCGTGACATAACTGGAGGGTCCCCATTAGAAAGCTGCTTCTCTTATCTTCCCAGCAAGGAACTGTCCTTCATTGTCTCAAGGAGTGAGGGGGAGGGACTTCTGAAAGCCTTGGCTGTGTTTTATTGAATAGTATGGACATGTGTGTGTTACAAATTAATAGTGTACCTGCTTTCACATTTATTTAAAAATGATTTATTTCTAAAAAGACAGCCTCGATTCTTACCACATAATATGTTTACTGTTGTACAGCAGTGAACCTACAGGGTATAAGGTCTAATATCCTAAAGTGACAAACTGAACCTGGCTGCTTTAATACTAGGGGGCCACACATCTAACTATGGGGTGGGTTTTCAATCTGTCCTCCGGGTCAGTAATTCTCTCTTCAGCTGTACTTTATATGCTATTTTAACCATTAATTAAATGTTTACCTTACTATGTATATTTTTAACTTATAAAACAAAGTTAGGCTCTTATTCACATTGTCCTAAACATCTCAATAGTCCCTTATTGCATGATCATTTAAGTGATTCCCATCTTTTAGCTCTGTTACCATTTGTGTACACTTACTTTAAATATATTTTCTATATTTCAGAATCTAAAGGTCCTAGAGTTCTAAGTAGATGTTTGTGGGTTTTTTTTCTGTGATTCTAATCATAATTACTTGTCCCCTTGTATATTTGGTAATTTGTAGTGATGGGTTCATCATCTCCTTGCTTTTATTCTGGGGACTGCATGAGGCTAACTTTCAATGAGAGAGAATTGAGGTCTCCCACTGGGAGTCAGAGGATTTAACAGTGAGACCTTGACACCCACCAAGCATCCTTGGATTAACATGGGAGGCTCAGTGGGTTCCTCCACCTTGTTTCCAGCCCAAGGCTCTTGAACAAATTCAGTGCTGATAAAGGCTTCTACCCCCAGAAAACTAGGGTCTCCAAGTTTACTTACTTCTCTCAGCCAGTATCTCCAGACTCATATTTCCATCTACTTTCTTGGGGCAGGGAGGGGTTGGGTAGGTAATTGTATATATTTTTTTTCTTTTGAGCACAGTAATGCACTAAAATAGGTTTTATTTATATCAAGTTGTTTTTAGCATTCCATTCTGCTGAAAAAACAATTCCTGTGCCTTCCCAAATAAGAGTTACTAAGATATTTCTTGAGTATACTAGAGATTAACATCAAAATTAGAATATCCTGGGACTTCCCTGGTGGCGCAGTGGTTAAGAATCTGCCTGCCAATGCAGGGGACATGGGTTCGAGCCCTGGTCCGGGAAGATCCCACATGCCGTAGGGCAACTAAGCATGTGAGCCACAACTACTGAGCCTGCACTCTAGAGCCCATGAACCACAACTACTGAGCCCGTGTGCCGCAACTACTGAGGCCCGTGCACCTAGAGCCCGTGCACCGCAACGAAGAGCAGCCCCCGCTCGATGCGACTAGAGAATGCCCGCACGGAGCAGCAACAAAAACCCAACTCAACCAAATATAAATAAATAAATAAAAATAAAACAAAATAAATTTTTTTTAAATTAGAGTATCCTGTAATTTAATACAGTTCCATGGTGTTAGACCTTCATAATATTCTGAAATATTCCATATATTTTCCAGAAAAATATAGTAATAATAATTATATATGTGATTATATCTAATATATAACATAAAAATAATACTATGTATTTTGTATGTATTTATATATATATAAATATATATATAAATATATATATATATAAATATATATATATATATATTTATATATATATATATATATATATAAAAGGGTGTTATAGAAAGAGGAGTTAAGCGATTCACCCAGTTTCTCTTGAGATTAGATTGGTGAAACAAGGATTCCTAGGTCTGCTATAGTTTTATATATATAGATATATGGCCTACAAACAGTAGCTGAGCAAAGGCCAACTTGCCAGAATTCCAGACGCTTGCCTAGTGACCCTAGGGATTATAACGCAGCTGCGTATTTGTCCTCTTCTGGGGTGCAGGACTTGGAGTCCTCATGTATTCGTATGATAACTGGTACCAGGGGGCTGCTGGGGAGCCTAGCTGAGCACCGGACGCCTAATGTCCTCTGAAGAGAAAGTTGCCAAGGTTTACCTGCCACTGATATCAGCATCCACACAGGGCTTGTCTCGTGCACAGGAAATGACCTGGGACCACCTCCACCACCAGGGTCTCACTCATACAAACATCACCCCCACCCTTACCTGCTTTGCCGTGTGGAGAATGGCCAGCAGGCAGGTGCAGTTAAATACGGGACCTGGAATAAGAGGAGGCTAAAGGACATTGAGAGAGGAGGAAGCCCGAGAAAGTGGTTCTGAACCAGATAATGACTGTGAATATAATTTAAATCAGGCTGGAAAATAAACACATAAAAGACTAGTCCAAAGTTTCCTGATTATTCGAAAGTTGCTTCAGACAAAGATGTGGCACAGATATACAGTGGAATATTACTCAGCCATCAAAAAGAACGAAATTGAGTTATTTGTAGTGAGGTGGATGGACCTAGAGACTGCCATATAGAGTGAAGTAAGTCAGAAAGAGAAAAACAAATACCATATGCTAACACATATGTATGGAATCTAAAAGAAAAAAAAGGTTCTGATGAACCTAGGGGCAAGACAGGCATAAAGACACAGACGTAGAGAGTGGACTTGAGGACCCGGGGAGGGGGAAGGGTAAGCTGGGACAAAGTGAGAGAGTGGCATGGACACATATACACTACCAAATGTAAAATAGAAAGCTGGTGGGAAGCAGCCGCATAGCACAGGGAGATCAGCTCAGGGTTCTGTGACCACCTAGAGGGGTGGGATAGGGAGGGTAGGAGGGAGAGGCAAGAGGGAGGAGATATGGGAATGTATGTATACGTATAGCTGATTCACTTTGTTATACAGCAGAAACTAACACACCGTTGTAAAGCAATTATACTCCAATAAAGATGTTAGAAAATATATATATATCAGTAAACCAAAATTTTTTAAAAAAATGCTTCAGGCAAGAAAGAATGAGTTTTTTTGTTTTGTTTTGTTTTTTGTTTTTTTTGTCAAAGGAAAATGTTGCTGTGACTGAAAGAAAGCAGGTTGCATATTCATCCCTGGCTGACTGTTGAGGGCACAGTTCACATCGTCGATTAGAAAATTTAATTTAAGAGAAAAATGCATCCCTTCATTTGTAACATGGACAGTAAAAATTTGTTCCATGGAAAACTCATATTGCCTGGAACCTCTAAGCGTCATGGAAGTGGATTTCTTATAAAGATCAGCTAACACCGCTTAAGCACAAATGTGGTGTCTATTGGGTTAGAATTATGTATAAATCAAGTAGCACAGAGCAAAAACAACATGTGATGCAACAGATTTCTCTAACTGAGAAGTAATGTTCCTGATGAAATCACTCTGCTTCATTTCTGGCAGTAGATAACTCAGGTAATCCGAAGACAGTGCTTGACAGAATGCTGCCAGCTCTCCAGAGACGGGAGCTCATCTCATTAAGCAGTGTGGCTGTGACAGCGGGGAGGATATTTCTCCATTAATATTCTTTGCTGAGAAGGTATTCTACACATTGGGGAGCATCGTATGCTCAAAGTTTTCTCACTAGTGCTGCTGAAAATTGATTTATGACAGAGAGAATCAGGATCACAGGGCCCCCAGACAGCCTCCTGAAAGAATGTTTTTTCAAGATGAAATAAAAGAAAGGCAATTCAAAACAGTCTTCAGGGAAGGCCCTATGCACCAGGAAAGTCTCTGGAGGCTTAGTCAGCTAAAAATCCAATCTATTTCATTTAGAAGAGATTAGAAAATTGCTAAATAACTCAGGCCACCTACATCGCTATTTAAAATGGAATACCTAAAAAAAAAAAAAAATGGAATACCTTACAAACAGATGTGAAGCTCTTTAACATTATTTAGACAACACATACTTGTACTAAACTTCTGTGAGAGGAAAAAATTCTCAGTAACAGAAAGAATAGAATGGTAAAAAGTTAAAGCACCAATTTTTGGTGGAGGGAAGAAGTTACCTTTATTATTTCTTTCTAGTTTTTAAGTTGTAGTTATTAAAAAGACTCTGAACTAGTGAGATAAAATCGGGATCCTTTGTGTAAGTGACATTGTGGTGACATGTCCTCCTTTTTCTCTAGTTCAAGCAAGGTCTTCTCATACTTGCCCTGGTTGCACCCTGACCTGTATCCTCTATTTAGTATATTTAAAGTACTTACCTTATATTATGTGGCGGCAACTTACACTGCCACCATTTCTCTGTAATACTTAGTTTTAACTCAGTTGTTGGCATATTCGTTATTTTATCTGACAAGTAACCTCCTAGTGCCACAATTAATCTATGGCAACACTGTCAATATGAGTCCCCTATTCTGTTACAACTTTGAAAACCAGAGCTTATGAAGTTTAGTTCTTGACCTATTTTTTTTAATAGATCTTTATTGGAGTATACTTGCTTCACAATACTGTGTTAGTTTCTGTTGTACAAGAAAGTGAATCAGCTATACATATACATCTATCCCCGTATCTTCTCCCTCTTGAGCCTCCCTATCCCACCCTCCCTATCCCACCCTCCCTATCCCACCTCTCTAGGTGGTCACAAAGCCCCGAGCTGATCTCCCTGTGCTATGCAGCTGCTTCCCACTAGCTATCTATTTTACATTTGGTAGTGTATATATGTCCATGCCACTCTCTCACTTCGTCCCAGCTTACACTTCCCACCCCCTCCATGTCATCAAGTCCATTCTGTATGTCTACATCTTTATTCCTGTCCTGCCACTAGATTCATCAGTACCATTTTCTTTTTTTGATTCCATATATGTGTTAGCATATGGTATTTGTTTTTCTCTCTCTGACTTAACTTCACTCTGTATGACAGACTCTAGGTCCATCCACCTCACTACAAATAACTCAATTTCGTTTCTTTTTATGGCTGAGTAATATTCCATTGTATATATACCCCACATCTTCTTTATCCATTCATCTGTTGATGGACATTTAGGTTGGTTCCATGTCCCTATTTTAGATATAGAGTGACAGTATACACAATGCTTAATGAAAGTTCTTGAAAGCTCAAAGGGTGGTATCAGGTAGAAATTTAAGGAAGAAAATTTCCAAGATCGTTATTATTTTAATGACCCCAGAAGTAGAATTAAAAATAGAAGTCGAACACAGAATTCTTTTCAGATAAAATAATGCCACTATGGATACTTTCTTAGTTAAATGATTATTTCTTTATATTTACTGATAGTTAGAGAAGTATAGTATAGAAAAGCCAAATAAACTGTAGTTTAACCATTTAACCTGATAAACCGTATATATTAGGTTGGCCAAAAAGTGCCTTTGGTTTTTAAGTAAAAATAAATGACACATTTTTCATTTTCACCAAGAACTTTATTGAACAACATATTCACCCTTTTGTTCTACTACCTTCTGACATTTTTCAGGCAACTTCATAATTCCACCTTCCCAAAATTTTTTATCTTTTTGAGCAAAAAACTCTTCCAGGTGCCCTTTACAGTCTTCCAGGGAATGGAAATTTTTTCCATTAAAAGAATTTTGTAAAGGCCGAAATAAATGGAAATCCGAAGGTGCAATGTCTGGTGAATACGGCGAATGAATCAGAACTTCCCAACCAAGCTGTAACAGTTTTTTCCTGGTCATCAGAGAAACATGCAGTCTTGCGTTATCCTGATGGATGCGTTTTCTTTTGACTAATTCTGGACGCTTTTCATCGAGTGCTGCTTTTAGTTGGTCTAATTGGGAGCAGTACTTGTTGGAATTAACCGTTTGGTTTTCTGCAAGGATCTCATAATAGAGGACTCCCTTCCAATCCCACCATATACACAACATCACCTTCTTTGGATGAAGACCGGCCTTTGGTGTGGTTGGTGGAAGTTCATTTCCCTTGCCCCACGATCTCTTCTATTCCACATTATTGTACAGTATCCACTTTTCATCACCCGTCACAATTTGTTTTAAAAACGGAACGTTTTCATTACGTTTAAGTAGAGAATCGCATGCGGCAGTACAGTCAAGTAGGTTTTTTTTTTTTGCTTAACTTACGTGGAACCCAAACATCAAAGCGATTCACAAAACCAAGCTGGTGTGAATGATTTTCAACACTTGATTTGGATATTTTGAGTATGTCGGCTGTCTCTGGCATGGTATAACGTTGATTGTTCTCAATTAATGTCTCGATTTGATCGCTATCAACTTCACCTGTTCTGTCTGACCATGGAGCATCGTCCAGTGAGAAATCTCCAGCATGAAACTTCTCAAACCACTTTTGACACATTCGATCAGTCACAGCACCTTCTCCATACACTGCACAATCTTTTTTTTGCGTTTCAGTTGCATTTTTATCTTTCTAGAAATAATAAAGCATAATATGCTGAAAATGTTGCTTTTTTCTTCCATCTTCGATATTAAAATGGCTACAAAAAAATTCACCAATTTTGAAAAAATTTTTTTTTTAAGTGCATGCTGATATGACAGCTGTCACATACAACCTAACAAAATTGTTAAAGACAACTAAGTGCTACTAGAGCCATCTTACGCAAAAAAACGAACGAACCTTTTGGCCAACTCAAATAAAATTATGTTTTACTTAAACTATGAAATATTTCTTAGAGAAAATTAATTAGCTCTTTAAGATGGAAAATTACATGACTAAATTAGCATATATGTTTATATTTATAGTGAGAGAGAGGTAAGAGACACAGAGAGAGAGAGAGGTAAGAGAGACACAGAGAGAGACAGAGAAAAGACCCAATTTACCAATATCAGGAATAAAAGAGTGAACATAATTGTATATTTTAAAAACTCTTAAAAGGATAATAAAAGATAATAAAGGAATATTACAAACACAGTTTTTGCCCATAAATTGAATTAATTAGATGAAATAGAAAAAAAAAACCCTCTTAAGTAACACAAACTACTAAGCTGACTAAAGAAGAAATAAAGAAAATGTATCAATCTACTTATTTAAAAATTATATTTGTAGTTCTAAATCTAACAATAAAGATAATGAGAGGCTCAGATGGCTTGACTGGTAAATGCTAGGAAATGTTTAAGAACTAAAGAATTCCAGTTTTACTCAAATCCTTCCAGAAAATAAAGGGGGGGGGGCATTTCCCACCTCATTTTTAAGTCCAGAATTTCCCAGAAAACCAGGAAGATCCACCATAAGAAATAAAACCACCAAACCAATAAATTCATCATGTTCAAAGACACAAGAAATTGTGTTATGTACACATGACTTTATCCTTTCAAATAAGTTACACCGGTTAACATAACGACTATTTTGTTACATCGAGTATTGGCTTTGAATAAACTTCTCTCCCTCCACTATGGCAGGTAGCAAGCGAGCGTGTCTATGTTTCTTAGAAGCCTAAATGCACCCCAATGTAGATGTAGCAATTATCTAAGTGACAGATTGCAAATATTTACAAGCAAAATTCGTCTGGCTTCTCAGTTGGAACTGCAGTTTGCCAACACCGCACAGAGCAGCGCAAACGTTGGCCTGGATGGGTGCTCACACAGCTGCTGTCATCCCCAGGCCCCACCTCGGCCTTGCCCACCGGTGACCTGCAGGACACGTGGACATTTGCCACCCAGTATGCTCCTGGGTGTGGGGACCGGCTGAATCGTCAGAATCATGACACGCCTTTCAACAACGCACAACTCTGCCGCCTCTGAGGGTTATAAACCGCGCCATTTGGTTCCTTGTTCTGCAGTTGTGTAAAACAACACAAGGCTTCCAGATATAAAATTGTAAAATGACCGGATACGTTGAACACTCTAGTAGGATGTACCTGGTGTTCCTTGCCTGCGGGCTTGAGCTCGCTGGCACTGTACAGATTTGCTTTGCTGGATACACACTGTTGCTTACACACCTCAGTCATTTTCTACTCTTGCCGTAGCTTATTTTTTTTCAAGATAACTTTTTAGTTTTTTGGGTTTTTTTTAATTTTATTTTTTTATTTATTTATGGCTGTGTTGGGTCTTCGTTTCTGTGCGAGGGCTTTCTCTAGTTGCGGCGAGCGGGGCCCACTCTTCATCGCGGTGCACGGGCCTCTCACTATCGCGGCCTCTCTTGTTGCGGAGCACAGACTCCAGACGCGCAGGCTCAGTAGTTGTGGCTCATGGGCCTAAGTTGCTCCGCGGCATGTGGGATCTTCCCAGACCAGGGCTCGAACCCGTGTCCCCTCCATTGGCAGACAGACTCTCAACCACTGCGCCACCAGGGAAGCCCTGTTTTTAGTTTTTAAAAGTTGCCAAAATAAGCAAATGTACTCTAAAGAATGTTGATGAGTCAGGATAACATTGCTCTTATCACCACCTCCACACACAGTTTTAGTACACTTTATTCATCTTTTGATCCATAAACACCATCTCTAATACTAGGAAGAAGAAGAAGAAGAGGGAGAAGGAGAAGGGGGGGGGAGGAGGAGAAGGAGGCGGCGACCCAGGGGAAAGGGGAGGGGAGGAGAGAGTACATGAAGTTTTGCCAACAGAAAGGACTCTTTTGAGATCAGAGAAAGTTTCATTTCTTAACTGTGGATGTTACCAAACACAAGTTCCTGTGCCAGATGCACAATGAGGCCAAACAATACTGAAACGCCAGAGTTCGGAGCAGAGAAAGGTTCATTGCAGGGCCACGCAAGGAGACAGGTAACTTGTGCCCCCCCAACACCCGAACTCCCCGGAAGGGTTTCAGCAAAGCATTTTTAAAGGCAAAATGAGGGAGGGGCTGTAGTTGGCTGTTGCAGACTTCTTGGTGCAGGAAACCTTTGTCCTTGTAGGTCAGGTCAAGATGTTCTGTAAACCTCCAAGAAGACACATGTTATTCTCTGTGCTGCAGTTTGTTAGCTCTGTATGAATGGAAAAGTGTTACACCTTTAAAGATCAGAGCCTTGAGAATGGGCTCTCCTGTATATTTCAGGCTATAGGCAACATTCTTGACTCCAAGCAGAAGCAATAGAATACAAAGGTTAAAATAAAAGAAACAGATCTAATGATTCCACTGTTGCTAAATCCTGGATGTTTCACCACCATTTGTTCTTTCCCTTAACTCTGCTCACACCTCTACGAATAGTCCTTTCATTAAACTTTGTTGTATTTACTTCTTAAAATGTGCCCTTTTAAGCTGAAATCCTGAAAGATATAGTAGCTGGTACAGGAAGTGACCCCAAGAAACATACCCTCAAACTGACATTCTGATACTGGGACATTCACATATCTGGTGAATGCACATATACCCTCCTAGTCGGGGCTGATTGAGCCACTGGTAATCTGTTGCTTTCAGTAGCATCACAAGTGCTCAGAGGTGGCATGGGTCAGAGGGCAAGTTGAGGTCAGAGTGTCAGGATATCGAGTGACTTGTGGAACTTGGCTGTTACAGTCGTTGTGTTGTAGGCTGGCTGATTCCCAGTGCCCTAGATACAATTTTCAAAATTACACAGCTAATGATCAAAAGATTTGAATGCCAACATGGACAGATGGAGAATCGATAATCTTCAGTTGTGGTTTTAAAGAAATATGCTTCCTTCTTAGATCTAGCCCAGTGCCTGTTTCAAGAGGTTTACAACTAGAACATCAATTGAATGTACCACCTGAATAGGCTTCTTATGCCAAGATGCATACTCTTGGGAATAAGCAGGACACATTCGAATAGAGGGAAAAGAGACTGAAAAACTTGAACCTTCACGTCCCCCAGAAGCTTCCTCGACAGAAGTAGCAGCAACTGCCATGGACTCTCTTGTGTGAGAACTAGCCCCGCCTTCCCCTGGGACTGGTGCCATCCAGGGGGATGCACCCCCGGGCGTGCCATCATCAGCTGGCCCTCTCTCCAAGCCCAGGATTAAAGTTAGATACAAACAGCACTCACATTGAGAAGTGAAAGGCTTGTCCTGGGAGGAGATAGCATTCGCATCAAAGTAATGGCTGTATTTTGCCAATCTGTAGCACAGAGTTTATGGGGAACATATATGGATGGATTTTTTTTTTTAGCATTCACTTATTTTATTTTTTTCTATTCTTTTTCAAATTCTTTTCCCATTTAGCTTATTATAGAATATTGAGCAGAGTTCCCTATGCTATACAGTAGGTCCTTGTTTTAAATATGTATATGTCCTATATTTTACATATAGCAGTGTATAAATGCCAATCCCAGTCTATCCCTCCCCCTTCCCCTCCCCTCCTGGTAACCATAAATTAATTCTCTAAGTCTGTGAGTCAGTTTCTGTTTTGTAAATAAGTTCACTTGTATCATTTTTTTTTAGATTCCCCACATAAGGGATATCATACGATATTTCTCTTTCTCTGTCTGACTTACTTCACTTAGTATGACAATCTCTAGGTCCATCCATGTTGCTGCAAATGGCATTATTTCATTCTATTTTATGGCTGAGTAATATTCCATTGTATATATGTACCACATCTTCTTTATCCATTCATCTGTCGATGGACATTTAAGTGGCTTCCATGTCTTGGCTATTGTAAACAGTGCTTCAGTGAACATTGGGGTGCATGTATACTTTTGAACTTTTGGATTTTTAAGAGAATTTAACCAGAAAGAAAATCATGAGGATTGGATCAAGCAGAATTTAGGCACATGTATGCTTTCTCTCAGAATCTGAAGTTTAACATTAGCCTGGGAACCTAGGAATGACAATAATGATGGTTAATTAAAGCCTGAACTCAACTGTGGCCTGTAATTAATGAATAAAAATTCTCCAACTTGCATAGCACACTTTGAGAACGTATATGAAAGCCGGGGGAGGTGGGCATAGTGAATAGCTCTGTTATTTGCAAACTGCTCAGACAACATTTACAGTAGTTACTGGAGAGACCCAGAGGACACTCTATTTACCAAGACATTAAGAAGCATTATTTTTTAGATTCCACATGTAAGCCATATCGTACAGTATTTGTCTTTCATTGTCTGACATTTTGCTTAGCATGATGTCATCTGGGTCCACTCACATTGCTGCAAATGGCAGAAATTCATTATTTTTTATGGCTGAGTAATATTCCATCTCTCTCTCTCTCACACATGCACACATACATACATACACACAACATCACAACATCTTCTTTATCCATTTGTCTGTTGATGGTCAATAGCAAAACAGAAACAGACTCAACAGATATAGAAAACCAGTGATTGCCAGCAGGGAGAGGGAAGAGGGGAGGAGCAAAATAGGGGTAGGTGATTAAGAGGTACAAAGTACTATGTATAAAATATATAAGAAACAAGGATATATTGTACATCACTGAGAATTATAGCCATTATCTTGTAATAACTTTTAATGGAGTATAATCTATAAAAATACTGAATTACTGTGCTATACATCTGAAACTAAATAGTGTAAATCAAGTATACTTCAATAAAAAAAAAAAGAAGCAGGGAGGGGTTAGAAATTGGGAGGGGGCACAAGATGGGTTTATTTATTGATCCAGCTTGTCACACCGATGTGCTCATCGATTGATAATTCAATAAAATATTCATTTATGACTTGTGCATTCATCTATTTGCATGCTATAGGTTTTATAAAAATATTCATAAGGAAAATAATGGAACATATTAGTGAGGGAAGCATACACATTCTTGAAAAATTGACTTAGTGACTATTTTGTGCAATCCTGTGGTGATGGTGGGGTGAAGCCTTAGAGGAACTGGGTTTCCTGATTTCAGTGGGGATGAGATCCCAATGGAAATAAATCTAACACAAGTAGTGTGATAGGCAAGGCAAGACAGATGTAACCAGATTGCTCTGGAATGCTGTGATCCTGGCTAATTGATGACAGGCTCCCTGTGAAGCAAAGAGCTGGGCAGCTTTCTATAGGGCTGTTTGGTCTATGTAAATGGAAAAAATCTAGGTCTTTTAGCAGAAACTCAACTTGAGTTAATCTAGTGTGGATTCTCAGCCAATAACAATGAGAATGCTCTATGAATAGTCTTCACAGCTCACCCCAGAGGACTAGGGAAAAGAAAATACCCAAATCGTCCCAGGGTTATTTGATCATTTCAATGAATTCCACAAGTCCCTGGGGCTGAAACCCTCCACTGAGGTCACAGTTGGTGCTTATAGGGATCATGTTATATACAGAGCCTTGGCCTGAGCCCATATCATAGGGATTCTAGTCTAGGTACAAATTTAGTGGCCATTCCCTGAGGCCCAGAAAATAGAGTGAGAGTTTATGGAGTTGCTAGCATAATGCCACAGTGATTGTGTGATAAGGAGTGAAGTGTATTATTACAGCCAGAGTTAGCAGATATCCATGAAACCATTCCAATCTACTTGCCAAGAGAGGGAACTTAAATCAATAGTGAACCTCTGAAGAACTACAAATATTATTGCCTCTGTCAAGGATTTTACAAACACAGGAGTGTTAATGCGTATGAAATCCCCATTTAACTCACCTGTTTGATTGGTCTTACTCCTCAATACCAAACTATGGATTATCTTGAGTTTTATTAGATGGTGATGCTAATTGAGGTGTTTGTTTCTTGGTTCTTTTTTTTTTTAATTTTAATTTAATTTAATTTAATTTTTTTTAACATCTTTATTGGAGTATAATTGCTTTACAATGGTGTGTTAGTTTCTGCTTTATAACAAAGTGGATCAGTTATACATATACTTATGTTCCCATATCTCTTCCCTCTTGTGTCTCCCTCCCTCCCACCCTCCCTATCCCACCCTCCCTATCCCACCCCTCTAGGTGGTCACAAAGCACCCAGCTGATCTCCCTGTGCTATGCGGCTGCTTCCCACTAGCTATCTATTTTACGTTTGGTAGTGTATATATGTCCAGGCCACTCTCTCACTTTGTCACAGCTTACCCTTCCCCCTCCCCATATCCTCAAATCCATTCTCTAGTAGGTCTGTGTCTTTATTCCCATCTTGCCCCTAGGTTCTTCTTGACCTTTTTTTTTTTTTTCTTAGATTCCATATATATGTGTTAGCATACAGTATTTTTTTCTCTTTGTGACTTACTTCACTCTGTATGACAGACTCTAGGTCCATCCACCTCACTACAAATAATTCAATTTCGTTTCTTTTTATGGCTGAGTAATATTCCATTGTATATATGTGCCACATCTTCTTTGTCCATTAATCTGTTGATGGACACTTAGGTTGCTTCCATGTCCTGGCTGTTGTAAATAGAGCTGCAATGAACATTTTGGTACATGACTCTTTTTGAATTATGGTTTTCTCAGGATATATGCCCAGTAGTGGGATTGCTGGGTCGTATGGTAGTTCTATTTTTAGTTTTTTAAGGAACTTCCATACTGTTCTCCATAGTGGCTGTATCAATATACATTCCCGCCAACAGTGCAAGAGGGTTCCCTTTTCTCCACACCCTCTCCAGCATTTATTGTTTGTAGATTTTTTGATGATGGCCATTCTGACAGGTGTGAGATGATATCTCATTGTAGCTTTGATTTGCATTTCTCGAATGATTAATGATGTTGAGCATTCTTTCATGTGTTTGTTGGCAATCTGTATATCTTCTTTGGAGAAATGTCTATTTAGGTCTTCTGCCCATTTTTGGATTGGGTTGTTTGTTTTTTTGATATTGAGCTGCATGAGCTGCTTGTAAATTTTGGAGATTAATCCCTTCTCAGTTGCTTCATTTGCAAATATTTTCTCCCATTCTGAGGGTTGTCTTTTGGTCTTGTTTATGGTTTCCTTTGCTGTGCAAAAGCTTTTAAGTTTCATTAGGTCCCATTTGTTTATTTTTGTTTTTATTTCCATTTCTCTAGGAGGTGGGTCAAAAAGGATCTTGCTGTGATGTATGCCATAGAGTGTTCTGCCTATGTTTTCCTCTAAGAGTTTGATAGTGTCTGGCCTTACATTTAGGTCTTTAATCCATTTTGAGTTTATTTTTGTGTATGGTGTTAGGGAGTGTTCTAATTTCATACTTTTACATGTACCTGTCCTGTTTTCCCAGCACCACTTATTGAAGAGGCTGTCTTTTCTCCACTGTATATGCTTGCCACCTTTATCAAAGATAAGGTGACCATATGTGCGTGGGTTTATCTCTGGGCTTTCTATCCTGTTCCATTGACCTATATTTCTGTTTTTGTGCCAGTACCATACTGTCTTGATTACTGTAGCTTTGTAGTATAGTCTGAAGTCAGGGAGCCCAATTCCTCCAGCTCTGTTTTTCTTTCTCAAGAATGCTTTGGCTATTCGGGGTCTTTTGTGTTTCCATGCAAATTGTGAAATTTTTTGTTCTAGTTCTGTGAAAAATGCCAGTGGTAGTTTGATAGGGATTGCATTGAATCTGTAGATTGCTTTGGGTAGTAGAGTCATTTTCACAATGTTGATTGTTCCAATCCAAGAACGTGGTATATCTCTCCATCTATTGGTATCATCTTTAATTTCTTTCATCAGTGTCTTATAATTTTCTTCATACAGGTCTTTTGTCTCCTTAGGTAGGTTTATTCCTAGATATTTTATTCTTTTTGTTGCAATGGTAAATGAGAGTGTTTTCTTAATTTCACTTTCAGATTTTTCATCATTAGTGTATAGGAATGCAAGAGATTTCTGTGCATTAATTTTGTATCCTGCTACTTTACCAAATTCATTGATTAGCTCTAGTAGTTTTCTGGTAGCATCTTTAGGACTCTCTCTGTATAGTATCATGTCATCTGCAAACAGTGACAGCTTTACTTCTTCTTTTCCGACTTGGATTCCTTTTATTTCTTTTTCTTCTCTGATTGCTGTGGCTAAAACTTCCAAAGCTATGTTGAATAATAGTGGTGAGAGTGGGCAACCTTGTCTTGTTCCTGATCTTAGTGGAAATGGTTTCAGTTTTTTACCCCTGGGGTCGTTGTTGGCTGTGGGTTTTGTTTCTTGGTTCTTAACTGGAGCAAATCACTAAGCACAGGGCATTCAACTGTTGCCCTGGCTATTTTCTGTTTCATCTCCATCAAAAAGATAATCAAAAGTAATTTCTCTTCACGTGAGAAGTGCAGCATTACACCAACACTAACCTACATTAAGATTGTATCAGCTCTCTTGTTCTGTTAAAAATCTAATTCCTGAGACTGATTTTCTTCTTCCTCAGAAGATATCACTCTGGTTAATTATGTTAAAGACATTTTATGAAACACTAGTCTGTGTCAAGACATAATGCTAATGAATGAGTACAAAATAGTAAGTGTCCTACATTCCTTGAGAAGAAACCCATGTGCCAGCAGTGGGGGAAGAACCCCATGAAAGTTCAGGGACTTACCACATTGGTGAAGTTCCTCAGGTTCAGGGGAATAGAGCTTATTGGCGTATTTCGTCTAAAATGGGACAAATTAATGCATTGTGCACTCTCCACCAAAAAGTAGAGGCAAAGCTTAGGAGATGTCTTTGGATTTGGTGTCAACATATATCATGTTTGGTGTGCTGCTCAAACCTATCTGGTAGCCTGTTAAGTTCCAAATTTCAGTCAGAACTGGAGTTAAGGGTAGGCTCTGCAGCAGGTACAAATATAGGTAAGTTGCCTAGTTACTGTAATAGCCATGGACGCAAAGGTACATAGAGTGTCTGTGACAGATAAGGATGTTTCATGGAGCCTCTGGCTAGCTCCCAGATTCAAAGCACAATTTAGATACCTACAGTTATAGTGTAATTTCATGCCTTCCTTTGCTGAAAGCATTCTTCCTTTGGAAAGCAGATCATGGTTGCTGTTGGAACCTTTTATTAGCCAAATGCCCACCATGGCATATCAAGGGTCCATGCAAACTCAACACCTGTCATGAACACATTGTTCTCAGATCCAGGGAATCATAGAATTGACCATGTGTAGGGACAAGGTGATGTTAATTGGACATGTAGACCAGGACTAGACCTGAGTGGGTCCAGAGGCACAAGGGGACCACGTGAACCCACGGTACCTGCTCTCACTTCTTGGATGTCTCTCCCCTATCTCACATCTGTAGCCACATATGGAGTTTTCTGTGGTCTGTTAACAAAATTACAGAAAGCTCAGGGCTGGTTCACAAAATGATCTGTGCAGTGTGCTTGCATCAGCTTGAAGATGCCATTACAACCCCATGAAGTGTAGCAGCGGTTATGGGAAATTCTTTCGCTGGATGTAACTTCAGAGAATATATCTGGTAATTTTATATATATATATATATATACACACATACACATGTGCACGCACATAATATATATATATATATATATGTATATACTATATATAGTTTCATGGGAAGAGAAATTTCCTAAGATATAAATTTATAAATTTACAGTGATTAGTAGGCTATGGTTAATAGGTTGCTTGAATTATCAGGGACCCTGAAAGAAAAAACTTTAAAAAATTGGTGAAAGAAAAGGATATAAAAGTTCACAGCAGTTTGCTATGAACCTAAAACTGATCTAAAAAAATAAAATCTTAAAAATAAATCTACTCACATATGACCTTAAGAGAGAGAAATATTGAAATTATTGATGAATGCTCATTGGAATATGGATATAATACAAAATATTATTTATAAACTTAACACATATTTTATTTCATATGATTTACTTGCATCTAATGGTGGTAGCATTGTGCTTATGTATCATATGTTATATACTATAGTGTTAAAATATTTTAAAGTAAGTATACATATATCGTGTTAAAAGTATGTAAAGTATTTTATTCTTTTTCTGTTAGGCATATATTACTGATTAATAAGTTGAAAGACACCAGTGTGATATTATAACATTTAGGGACATTCAAATTTGAGTAACTTCTTCTATTTACTGATATTTTTGTTATATCAGTATATCAGTATATATAACATAACTGATATATATGTTATTTCCCTAACAAATGACTTAAAACTAGTTATTTTTCTGTTAGCACTCTCAGTTTAACCTCACTGTAGACTAGGTATTTTCAAACTAAATAATCTAGCCTATTTCAAGAAAAAAAAAAAAAAAAAAATCACTGTAAGCAATTATTGTAATACTATAGATTAGCCAAAAAATTTAAATTCACATTATAATTTGCAAAATGTATAATGTATATTTATACCTAGGGCAAAATGTATACTTTAAAGAATACACATACTTGTATGTCGTACTTTTTTATTTTTAAATTGGTGTGTAAATTTTGCTACTTCCTTTTAGACAATTTATAACCCATGTATTTTTGCAGCAGTAAAAAGTTTTCTGTATAATATATATGTATAAAGAAACCATTACCTGCTGTACTTGTTTTTAAAAGAACATTCAGTAATGGGTTAAGAAAGCAAAATGACTTCTTATGTTGAAGAGAAGGAGCATGATTTATGAAAGAAAACATGTGAATTGGGTTACATTTCTAGTTAATTATTAGAGTTAAAATTTGTCCTTCAAACCATAAATTTCTCTGTAAGTTAAAATTTGTCCTTCAAACCATAAGTTTCTCTGTAAGTTATTTTTTTCTTTAATGTTTTATTCTGAATGTTACTGCTCATGATTTCAGTGCCTATATGAAGCATATGCTGTTTCATATTTAATTCAACATTATTTGAAAAGTAAAGGAAGTTGTTATGGCAACTGAAGCTCAAAAATAATTTCATTTAGAAAACTTTTTAACACTTTCACTTCAACATGGCCTTCAGCTGCAATGTACAATATAAAAATGTTCAATTTGAAAAAAAAACCAAGTGCTTTGGGGAATATGTGGCATAGTGTTGAAATGTTTAAGGTATTCCTTTGAAAACGTAGTTTCCACATCATACTATGTATAGAAAAAAGTCAAATGCAATGTAAAATGTTGTGATCTTAGAATTAGTCATTACACTTTCCTTTACAAAATTGTGTTCATGAAGCAAAATCTGGAACGGTTAGGATTATATCGAGCACTTTGGCATTTTCCTTCCTTCCCCACACGGACCATCTGTGGGTCTTCTCTGCCCCCAGAAGCTCAGCGGGCTCGTGCTGCCTGCATTAGCCAGGTGGGCAGTGAACAGATGCCAGAGTTTAAGGGGTAAAGGAAGACATTTCATGAATGATGATTAAGGGTGAACAGGATGGTCATGGTTAAGGAAGCGATAAAGGATGATGACACACCAGGAGTGGGAGGCTGTTATCACCCCGAGGTCTGCAGCGGTAAGAGGAGGAAGTAGTGTTCCAGGTCTACTGAGATGTGGGTCATGCAGGAGGGCACCCCTGTGACCACAGTAAAGAAAACCACCTCTGACATCCTCTGCCAGTTCACGTCAATCAGAAGGATGAAGGGGAAAAAATACTCTGAACTCTTTATCCTCCTACCCTCTTACCTCCTGCTGGGGCTGCCCATTGCCCAAGCAGAGGCTAGAAAACAAGAGTCCAGCAATTGAGGCCATAGAAACTATTTTCCAGGTGCAGAAGACAGGTCCATTTTCTGGTGCAGAAAATGGTCCAAGAACAAAAATGGAAGGATACATAGAACACTAGGGAAGTCTCTTTATTTTTCCCTGAACATAAATTTTCCTTTGAATTAAAAAGTAAAAATAAAAAATAAGAACAAATAACTAGTGTCCCAACACAGTTGAATCACAAAAATCTTATTAAAAATTCTATAATGATATTGAGAGATGATGGCAATTTTAGGCATACTTCTCCCCGAGCCTCGGTTGAAACATTGGTTACCTCAAGAATTTTTTGTTTTATTTTGTTTTTAAGACTTCACATTTTTAGAGCAGTTTTAAGTCCACAGGAAAACACAGGGGAAGGTATACAGATTTTTCCGTGTACCCTCTTCATCCGCAATGCATGGCTTCCTCCATATGCATCCACCAGCAGAGTGGCACATTTGTTCCAGTTGATGAAGCTCTCCATACTTTGACACGTCATAATCACCCAAATTCCCTAGTTTACATTAGGGTTCACACGTGGTGTGTACATTATACGGGTTTGGATAAGTGTATAATGACACGTAGCCACCACTATCATGCAGAGTGTTTTCACTGCCCTAAAAATGCCCTGTGCTATCCCTGTCCATCTCTCCCTCCACAATCCCTGACGACCACTGATCTTTTTACCATCTCTATAGTTTTGTCTTTTCCGTAATGTCATATAGTTGGAATTAAACTTTTCAGATTGGCTTCTTTAACTTAGTAATATGCATTTGAGTTCCTTCCATGTCTTTTCATGGTTTGAAAAGCTCATTTCTTTTTAGCACTGAATAATATTCCGTTGTCTGGATGTACACAGTTTATTTTTCTATTCATCTACTGAAGGATATCTTGGTTGCTGCCAAGTTATGGCAATTATGAATGAAGCTGCTATAAACATCTGTGTGAAGGTTTTTGTGTGGACATAGTTTACAACTGCTCTGTGTAAATACCAAAGAGCTGGGTTGTATAGTAAGCATGTGTTTGGTTTTGTAAGAAACTGCCAAACTGTCTTCCAAGTGGTTGCACCATTTTGCTTTCCCACCAGCAATGAATGAAGGTTCCTGGTGCTCCACATCTTCACCAGTGCTTGGTGTTGTCAGTGCTGTGGATTTGGGCCATTCTAATAGATGTCTAGTGGTATCTCATTGTTGTTTTAGCTTGCATTTCCCTGATGACACAGGATGTGGAACGCCTTTTCCTATGCTTCCTTGTCATATGTGTATATTATTGAGTGAGCTGTCTGTTAAGGTCTTTGGCCCTTAATCAGGTTGTTTTCTTATTGTCAAGTTTAAGAGTTCTTCATATCTTTTGGATAGTGGTCCTTTATCAGATGTCTCTTTTGAAAACATTTTCCCCCAGCGTGTGGCTTGTCTTCTCATTTTCTTGGCATTGTCTTTCACAGAGCAGATTTTTTAAAATTTTAATAAAGTCCAGCTTATCAATTTTTTCTCTCATGAATCATGCCTTTGGTGTTATATCTAAAAGGTCATCGTCATACTCAGGGTCATCTAGGTTTTCTCCTATGTCATCTTCTAGGAGTTTTATACTTTTGCATTTTACACTTAGGTCTGTGATCCATTTTGAGTGAGTTTTTGTGAAGGGTCTGAGGTCTGTGTCTAGGTTCATTTTTTTTTTTTTTTTTTTTTTGCATGTGGATATCCAGTTGCTCCAGCACCATTTGTTGAAAAGCTTATCTTTGCTCCATTGTATTGTCTTTGCTCCTGATTAGATTTTATTGTGTTGAAAGTGTTTAGTATTCAGGAATTGCATAAGACAATCGGAATAAGGAGTCAATTACAGAGAGAAACATAAAGATAACAGCAATAGGAATAACACCTTTATAGCACTTACCCTTTATAAGGCATTATCCCAAACACTCTTACCCCACACATATTGCCTTATTTAATCTTCATTGCAAACTTATAAGGTGTATACAGTTGACCCTTGAACAACACAGGTTTGAACTGCATGGATCCACTTATAGATTGATTTTTTTTTTAAATAATTACGTACTACAGTGCTACATGTCAGTGTTACGTGACTGTATGACTACACAGATGTAGAACCATGGATGTGGAGGAATCTTGGGTATGGAGGAAACTTGGGTACGGAGGGACTGTGGATACTTATGGAGGACCGGCTGCATGCACTGATTTTCCACCGTGTGGAGGATCAACATCCTAACCCCTGCATTGTTCAAGGATCTACTGTATGATTGTCTGTATTTTGTACCTGAGGAGACACAGATACAGGAAGAGGTTAAGTAAATTGACTCGGGTCATGTTTAGTAAGTGAGAGACAAGGATTCCTACTCAGACACCGTAACTCCAGTGTGCAGTAACATCTACATAGTCCTAGGGTTTAACTCGTCAGTGTCACCAAAGGCTCAACTTCACATTTCCTCTCTGCCGTCCTGGGAGAGAAAGAGGGGCCCCCTTCTGTCCTTCTGTCCACGTTTCATGCAGGATGAAGAACAGTGGAATGATGAGGAATACGGGGCGGCACTGTTAACAAGGCCGCATAGATTAATATTGTAGGGCTGCCAAAACACTGCCACAGACTGGGTACCTTAAACAACAGAAATGTATTTCCTCACAGCTCTGAAGGACGAAAGTCCAAGATCACGGTGTCAGGAGGGTTAATTTCTTCTGAGGACGCTCTCTTTGGCTTGTAGATGGCTGTCTTTTCCCTTTATCTTCACATGGTTTTATCTGTGTGTGTGTGTGTATCCTGATCTCTTTCTATAAGGATATCAGTCATGGGACTTCCCTGGTGGTCCAGTGGTTATGACTCCACATTCCCAATGCAGGGGGCCCAGGTTTGATCCCTGGTCAGGGAATTAATCCCACATGCTGCAACTAAGACCTGGCACAGCCAAATAAGTAAAGAAATAAATAAAATATTTTTTTTAAAAAAGATATCAGTCATACTGGATTAGGGCCCACCACATGGCCTCATTGTACCTTGATGACCTCTCCAAAGACCCTGTCTCCAAAGACATGACACTCTGAGGTATTGGGGTTATGGCATCAACATATGAATTTTGAGGGGGGGACACAATTCAGCCTGTGACAACAAACTCTTCCAGGAAGTGCCAACAACCTTAACCTTAAATATTAAAAACTGTAGCATAATTCTCCTAGATGTAAAACAGAGAAGAAATCATGCCCTGAACAAAATATGGGTGTCAGAAGGAAAGAAATGGAACATAAATATCAGGTAGGCAGCTAACATCTGCTACAGTACATGTTTGACCCACTCCGTATGCCATGCCAAGCCTTCTGCAGTCAAACCCCACCTAAAAGCACCTATGGTGAATTGTTTTTAAAATTCTGAAATTAGTTTACCTCAAGGCCTGTGTGCTGCTGAGGTCCTGAAAGACCTAGACCTTGAAATGCAGATTACAATTCTTTGCTCATCCACTTTGGCTAAAAATGGTGGTGCTGTAATTGTGGCATAATGCCATGTTATAATTAAGGAAGATATAGTGATGGTATATAACGTCAAATGTTAAGCATACAAGAGGCTAATCTGAGACATGTTTGGGGCACTTTTGATGAGACAAGAGCTCACCTGTCATTGGGATGTAAATGTATTCACTCAGGGCAATTCATAAGAGACTACGGGTACAGTCTCCTTGCTTTGTTAAAGTCAGTTTGCTTTGAAATTACATTTACTCTTTGTTCAAGCTTTATTGTACATTGTCCCCTTGGTATAAGCCGAGTTAAAAGGACTGGCCGTCTGCAAGTACTTCTCTAAGTGCCCCACTTCTGTGACGCCATAGCCTTCCAGGGGCTCTGGATTCCCATAGGTACCCCACCTGCGCACAATTCCTCTAATGCAGAGAACAACGTTTGCCTTCCCCAGGCAGACAACCCAAAGACCCAGTGACTTACTGCATGACTCTCGAACTCCAGGTTTTCTCGGTTGGAATTTTCTCTCCATTGGGACTGGATGTAGTTCTTGGTGGCCTAGAGCAGGGGTTCCCCCCTCCCCCCGGGGCACCCCGGGCCGCACAGCAGGAGGTGAGCGGCGGCACGTGAGCGAAGCTTCATCGGCCCCTCCCCGCCGCCCACAGTACCGCCTGCACCATCCCCCTGCCCCGTCCGTGGAAAAATTGTCTTCCACGAAACCGGTCCCTGGCGCCAAAAAGGTTGGGGACAACTGGCCTGGAGACAAATAATATAAAACACAAGTTTCTTTCCCTAAACATGACAACCTTAAAAGAAGGACAAAGTATAGAATAATAGCAATTAAGGACAAGAAACGCTCTAATTCAGGTAGAGAGACAATAGGAAATACACAACAGTCACTGGTCCAAAATAATTCTTTAATCCCACTGGGTGGAATCGTGAAGACCCCCTCCACATGAGAAGAGTGCATTCCTGGTGCTGATTTTTGGAGACGTTGCCTTGTCTGTTCCAGTCACTTCCACAGTTACTGTGTGAAGCGTCCGTGGATGGTGGAGCTGACTCCCACAGGGCAACTTTTGTCGACGTGAGTTTGCACATCTGGAAAGTCTTCTGTGCAGAGGTTACAGTTGTTGCCAGGCAGGTCAGGTCTTTCTCTGCAGTGCGATCTCCTTGAAATCGTGGTGGACGTCCCATTCTTTTGCTTCCACTTGGTTGCTTGTATGAACAACTGCAACCAAATATCTTAGACATATCTTTAAAGGCTCCTATCTTATCTAACGGTTTCTCTGCTCTGCAAAATTCCAGCGCCTTTAGCTTAATTGCCGGAGCTTTAAGAAGTAATTTAAACAAGAGGCTTAGCTGATGAAAACACAGTCATTTCAGCAGCAGGTGGGATGCTGGCCTCTGACCAGCTGGAGAATCTATAGGGGAGGTTCTCGCAAAGGCCTTTTACAGGAGCCTCTGATCCTGCTAAGGCTGTCCTTGCACAGACACCAGGTAGGTAACATTTCAGCTGGAGTTCAGGAGCATTTTTTTCAGCCTTTCAGTTGACCCTCAGTCGGCTGAAATTGAGGACAGAAGAGGTGCCTGGCTCAGCAGAGCACTTTCGCCTCCCTCTGCTTGCGCCCTCTCTCCGTCAGGATTACTTCCAGGCCTCCTATCAGACCTACACTGAAAGCCAAACACGACACACCAGTACCTGCCCAACTCCAGGTTGTTCCCTTCCCATTTTCACTAACTAACTCGGTGTTCTTAGTCAGCTCTGCTCCGAAGCACAGAGCCGAACACTTGGACCAAATGCCCTGTTACAGAATCACAAAGGTCACCGCTTTTCTTTCCCAGTGTTCACATCCTTGTGGTCCCCAGTCCAATCCTTCATTACGTCCATTTCATTTTCTTTTGTTTTATTACTTGCAGCACCTCACTTAAAGATACCGAAGTCTGTTAGAGGTTTCATTTTGCTAAATGTAACAAAATCCTCCAGATTCAAATTCCAGACATAGGAAAAGCTCTAGGTCTATTATTTATCTTTGTTCTTAGGTTTTACTCTGTTATTAGTATTCTCGTCAACCCATACTTTCCTAGCACTTGTCTCCTTTTGTGTATTTGTTTAATTTTAAAATACAGCCTATAACCGTCAAAACCACCTATGTAAGTATGCTTTAAAAATAATACATAAGCATAGGCCAAAAACGAATAAGGGATAAAAGGTTTGATGAAAAATTAATCAGTTGATCTAAGAAAGAAATGGAATATTTTATTCAAACCAAATTGAGGATTATAACTGGGGACAGCCTCTCAGAAAGCTCTGAGAACTGTTCTGCTCATTAGAATCAAGGCACAGTTACATAAGTTTTTTGAGACAGAGGGCTATCCATTAAATTATGTAATGTTGACAGTTTACACAATCCAGATCTATGAGCACAGAGTGGTGGGTCATCGTGACCCATTACAAGATCAAGGAGAGTAATCTTTTAAGGAGTTGTCTTGTTGATGCTGGGAGAATGACGCTCTTTATGGTTGAGCAGGTATTTCTGCCATTGGGGAGGTTTGGTCGATACATAAGGTAGATACACAATGCATAGTGGGGGAGAGAGGAGGCCAAAGGGCAGAGAAAAAAATTTTATGTTGAAATTTTTCTTGTCTTGCCATAAAATATGAGTTTTATTTCACAGAAGACATCTCTGCAATCCCCCCAATTTTTGAATCTTTCACCCTTCCTTGCATATGCAACTCAAAGACATCTGACAAATGGAATAACTGAGAATAACAGGGTGAATTCATATATTAATAAATTGTAATCACTTTACCTTTAAGATAAAAGTAAGTGGAGGTTCATTTCCTTCCTTAACTATACAGACTATCTTGTTCAGTGCTTGGTGTGCGCACACCCACTCTTTACATAATTAATTCCGGTCTTCCATACCATGGAATTAATTAAACTTGTATTATTCTTAAAATACTAGGATGGTAGTCACATGACACGTTTTATTATATTTTGCATAATAAATAGTTTAACATTGTGAAGAGCCCACGAGGAATTTTCTGACAAATAAAATTGCTGAATATATGAGGACTCCTACAGTTGTACCTTTTTTTCCCCTTTTACAACCAAAAACAATGTGAATTTTGAGAACTCTCTTTTATACTTTGGGATATCAGGGTCTCATAAATAACATTCATTAATTTCTTTTGAAAAATTGGGGCCAATTGATGATTAAGATACAGAAGAGTAACTCAGGCTCAAAATATCAGATATTTTCACTGACGCCAGCAGGAGAATGCAGATGTAAATCTGTAGCCAATGGCGCTGACGTGCTGTCCTAAGCCCCCCGTGCTGAGGTTGGTGCAGCCTGCCTAAGGAAAGATGTGGTTCTTGTCAACAGACACGTGAATTAACTTTGTCTTCCTTAGAGTGTCCAGAGAGCAAGTGGAGAGAAAGAAATGAAGCCCCAGTGACTAAAGATTTTACAGGTTTTTTTTCCTCCCCAGTAAAAAAAATGGGGACAAGCGAACATCACCCACCAATTAGATGATGCATTATTTTTTCCTCTGTGGAGAGAAGTGAAGTAGACATGGGTCACATGGAGTAAGTCAGAAAGTTAGTCTTGTGCTAAATCCATCCACAGAGAGGCCTGGGGCTAGAGGACCATTTTCTGTGCTGAGGGCAACTTCCATTATGTAAACCATCAATACCCATTATTTAATGACTCCTAGTGTCTCACTTTAAAAGTATATCTCCTCTTTGAACATCTAAAGTTATTACAATGATTCGAAATTATCAGCATGAGGAAGAACTGCTGGTCCTTCTGTCATGAGTAGTTAATGGCAATGAACTTCAGCAAAAACCACAGAACTCTTTGAGCCTTTGTATTTTACTAGCACTAACGTAAAAGGTAATATAAATTCTACCCATGAAACCCACATCAATTTTATCAACAGTCGGCAGTACATAGAATCAGCATAAACTCTAAAACCTTATAAACCCTGAAGCCATTTCTCTATTTCTGCTTTTGCAAAGCAAAGCACTTATTTTTTTTTTAATCCACTGAATAACCTTAAAGTAAACTAAGGATTTCCCTCTGTAAAACGTATCTTACAATGTCCCCTTCCGTGCTAGAATTAGAAGTTACAAAATAGAAAATGAGAACAAAGCTTATCACTTGACACATTTACTTCATTTGCGCTGCTGTGGACTGGCTCCCCATTTTCCATGAGCCAACAATCTAGAAAGGCAAGGCCAGTGGTAATAAGCAATGACAGACAAAGTTTTTCTCAATTCCCAATTGAGCTGAGCTGAGACAGAAAATTTAGTTTCCCTTCTGAGAAGTCATGATTTCTATCAGCACTTAGGGAGTGAAGAAAACGTTAAGTTGCTTCCGTTTGAGACATTTACTTGTTTAAAACTCATGCAAAACTAAAATGCATTTTAAAAAGAGAGAGAGAGAAGGAGAGAGACCCAAGAGAGATTACTTGTGATTCCCTGAAATGTCCTCATCCTATCTTATGTGCTTCATTTATAGTTATGAATTGTTTATATCCCTTTAACCAATCTTCTTAATTTATTACAGTGCATAAATCCAGATCACATTGAATTCATTTGTTAAGTCATACATTTTGAAACAATTTACCAAACCTAAAATTCAAAACAGACTCTCTATTATTTCTTTTATTGACAATTCTGTGATTTTTGACAAATAAGTGCTCACATTTTTTTGTGTGTAGTAGGATCCTTACCAAATTTTCCCCTTTTGTTCGTCCTTCATTATTGTACTGGAGATGCTCATTTCTCTCTCGGTCTGACTCTGTCTCTGTATGCATGTGTGTATTTGTGTGTGTAAGATATAAGCTTATAGATTGAACTATATCAGGCCAGTACCTGTCACACAATTTTTTATTTGCTTCTTCTTAAGGATCATTTTATAAATCATTCATTAATTCACTATTAATTTTGAAGGATCCTGATATTAAATGTTGTTCAGGAATAAAGCAAAGTTAATGGCTATTTGTTCTATTATTTATATTCTGAAATCTTCCTACTGGAATACTAAAATAGTGTGATTAATAATGCAATGCCATTGAATATTATAAACTCCTTTGCCAGAGAACCTATTTTAATTTTGAACAGTTTTACATGAACATTTCAGAATAGGATATTGAAAAACATTTATTAATGGTGAATTGTAGAAAATATTACATTCCTGAAAGGAAACAAGATAAAATATTTTTCCAACAACAGAACTATAATTTATAATATAGATGGCAAATTGAGGCAGTTATTTCCTTTGAATACATCACTTAAAAACACTCAAAGAAAGAATAACAAAACTCAAATAGCGCAGACTCCCTGCCTGGATGTTATCTACTAAAGATAATTTGTTTCTCTAATGAGGAAAGGGGCTGAGGGTTTTCCCTTTCATCTGTCTCAAATGGAGCTTTCTCTTTATGACATTAGCAGGTAAGAAATACAAGTGTTAGGAAAACTAGCTTTCCTATGCAATTGTTATTTCTAGGTGCTTAAGGCAGGACTAAATACTAAATATGCTACTGAGGCACTCTGGTCCAACACTGGCATGAAGTATGTAAGGAGTGAAGTAGAAAAATAAATATCCTGAATTTCCTTCTCAAATGAATATAAAAGCTTATCACTCTGGGTGTCTGCACACCTGGATTTTGCTTTCCTCAGGAAATGGGACTTTACCCAATTTTATTTTCTGGCCACTTTTCACTCCTTTCTGCCATTCAGTATCACTTAGTTTAATACTCTTATACGTCAAACCTGTTTAATCTATGTATTTAATTGCTGGATCTCTTCCAGTAAGGAGCAAAGACAAGTAATGCCTTTTAGCACAGTGCTTGTTATAGCTTTACATATTTTTATTTTACCATGAGATACATTGATTACTAGGATAATCAGTCATTGAAATTCATGAATATTCCCCAGCATTCATATGAGTGGACTTTATTCTTCTTGCCCAATATTTCTTTTTACAGATGGTAGTAATCCATAATTTAGCCCCTTGTGGAGCCATTATAAAATCAGGTAAAGTTATGATCTTATAAAATCCTCCTTAAAATGACTGATTTCCTGTTTTGTGTGTGCATATGTTTTTTCTAATCAAGAGCTACCTTAGTTGTGTGCATATATCTTTGTATGCATGAACAACCATGGTTACTAATTCTTTTTTCAGTTAAGTTTATAAAAAGTATATCACAGCAGCAAGAATAAACTGTGGTGTTCCCTAGCATTCCTAGCTCCAAAGTTCACAAATTCTTGTGTGTTTTTTTTTTTTTTTTAAACCCCGACACATTTGAAGCATGTAATGTGCCCCCATCAGCAAGAGTGATGGTACGTTTGTTTCAACAGGACAGCCAATGTCAACTTCAGGACAAACTCCCCTAGAAGACAGTAACTCTTGAGTGTGACAGTGGCAGTGGAAAGACATATTTTGATAAAACCTGAACAGTTTTTGAAAATCTCTGCCCAATGTTATCCCAGCAAATTTAGTTTGTTACTAAAGAACTTATTTGGTCTTCAACAAACCTTATCTCTGTCCTGCCTATTTTTTAAGATTTTTATTGACATATAGTTGATTTACAATGGTGTGTGAGTTTCTGCTGTACAGCAAAGTGATTCAGTTATACATGAATACATATATATATTTATATATACAGATATTCTTTTTTTACATTATCTTCCATTATAGATTATTATAAGATATTGAATATAGTTCCCTCTGCTATACAGTAGGTCCTTGTTGTTTATCTGTTTTATATATATAGTAGTGTGTATATGTTAATCCCAAACGCCTAATTTATCCCTCCCCATCCCTTCCACTTTAGTAACCATAAGTTTGTTTTCTATGTCTGTGAGTCTATTTTTGTTTTGTAAATAAGTTCATTTGTATCATGCTTTTTAGATTCCACATATAACTGGTATCATATAATATTTGTCTTTGTCTTTACTTCACTTAGTATGACAATCTCTAGGTCCATCCATGTAATTTTTAATTTTAAAATTTTCATGTATTACATGTTCAGTGACCAACTTTGCCCAAGAATTATGGTTGAAATGCAAATTAAAAATGAAAAAATGAATAGTATGAAGGAGATAAGATTAAAATCGAGAACAGTTATTAATATGAATCAGGACTGCTGGCTATCTTCAGTTATCTCATGCTGCATAACGTATTGCCCAAGTTCTGATAATCCCTTAGTTTGTCTGCATCAGTAGAATGTGTCTGTGTCTTTATAAATCATGTGTACTTATGTATCAGTATTTGGAAACTGCTGACTTGAAATCCTTAACCATGACAATGCAGATGTTAGGCTTATCAGGATCTTGTAGGTTACATAGCTAGCTTCCAAATGTCATGACTCTAAAGCATCACTCCATCCTCAAACACAGTTGATTAGAACAGAGGTAAACCCCTGACCAAGTCTGGGCTTAGAAACTCCTTCTCTGGGAAGTTTGGAATTAGAGTTAGAATATTCAAGCTCATTTATCTAGTTTCCTTAGTATGAGGTTTAAGTACCTGACCTGTGAATATTAGGCTTCCAAATCTAGGACAAGCAAAAGTGATTTCTCTTTGAATGCCAGCTGTCAGATTTCTTAGAGACAGCTTTGAGAAACCACACTGAAAGATTTGGGGAGTTCCGTATGTTCTATTAATCTAATCTGTATCTAATCTAGTCTTTTATAATAAGTATCACTGTTATTTCTGATAACGTCTAACATTTATTGGGCATTTACCATCTACCAAGCTCTGAGCTCTGTGTTTTACATTGCCTATCCATTTGATTTTTACAGTGTCTACAAATTTCTTCCCTATTTTGAGGATGAATAAACTGATCATTAAAAAATTCCAAATTTATGTATGTAGTTAGTGGCAGAGCTAATGAAAATGGAAGGTTGTAGGCTTTCAAAGGAAAGATAAATTTATCAGTAACAGGAAAAGACTATCTACTGCACTCCTACAATGTTTGGGAAGCTACTGTTATTTCCTTGATAAACAGAAAGTCCTGGAATGGGCAGAGCTGCTCAAAATCCTTTTTCTTCCCCATCAAAGACACAAAAATTTTATGGTTGCAGTAACCATTGCGGTTTCCTCGTATGAAATCATTCAAAGCCTTTCAGAATATGGCTAATGATTTGTAAAGTTTGACCACTGAACAGTCTTTTATAACATAGGAGACAAACAGAACAAAAGAAGTAGGGAAGAAAAGTCCATAATTACTACCAGGATCATGTATACTATGTGTTGAATGACTCCCCCATCCCCTACCCCCATCACTTCCCTAACTACCTCCTGCAGCCACTGGGAAAGCTGGACTTGACCTTGCAGCTTCAAGCAACAAGGGGAACATTTATGGTAGATATTTGAGGATGAATCACAGGTGGTTGAAATTATAATGAAGCTCTCCAGAGATTGAGCTTTGCTTTGATCTTTTTATCCAGTGTTCCTCCTATGAATTGATTATCACAAATAGAATAGATGAGGTGGTACGTTTGTGAACACTTGTTTACTTATGCTGGTTCACAAAAGTGGAAGGAAAAGGCACCAGTGTCCAAGTTAATCCATGTCCATAGTAATCACCAACACAAATTCACAAGACCCTGGGACATCCTTTGTAGGCACTGCTCATACATGTAAAGCGATGTGAGTTCACTAATTGTCATCTTCTCAAAACACTCTGAAATTCTACTGCAATTTGTCTCCCAGAGCAGAGTCCACAACCACTTGTCTCTCTGGTCAAAATGGCATTTACTTTCTCACACTGGAATTGTATGAGGATGTGCTCCTCTAATTGGGAGAAGCAGATGTGATGCTAGGCAATGCTTTCTCGGCTGAGACATATCGCCCACCTGAATAGGGTTCTGTGTCCTTCGAAGGATTCACTGTGTAGCTGCAAGGGTTTAGTTTATTTACAACTTTCAACTTCATATCTGTCTTGTGTTCTGTATATTTTTGAGTGACTGCTTGGTTACATTTTGTCCCTACCAACGAAGACATTTGCAAGTATGTTTGATCATATATGTTTATGTAACTTTACTGCAAATAATGAAATCTATTTCAGTGTAATATAGTTCTCTTCTAATTAATTGTACTAGCAAAATAAAAATACGGGAAACTAGGTTTTAATAGTGTGTATGTTAGGAAATGCTCTTGTTCAATCTGAGTTAGCTCATTTTCTTTATGACTTTTGATAACTGCATTGGAAAGATGGAAAAATAAAATGTGTCCTTCATACATTGTATGAGTCATTGCTAAATCCAGGTCTTCTAAAATAACATCTTCATCTGGTGAAGAAAGTGGGATTTTATTAAAATTATGAAAGTAGAACAATTTTAATATGTGTAAAATTCTTCATCCCAACACTACTTCTTGACATACATGCACTGAGATAATTTACATATATGCATAATTTATATGTCTATGTATAAAAGCCTGTCCAGGTGGATTTGATTTTCTAAATTATAGAATACAATCATTAACTTTTATCTTTAAGTCAGCTTCATCTAAGACCAAATGTTTGAAAGCTTATCAGTAACCTGGTGAGGCCAGTATTGCATGCATCAGAATATTAGTCTTATTTTCCAGGTTCCTCTCTATTTTATTCAGTGGTATTCAAGTTTCAGGCATTTGCCTATTACTTTCAAAAACTTTTTTCATATACAATTTGAATGGGTACCACTAGTTTACTTAATGTTTTCATTTAAAGCATTCTTAAATCAAAACACTGTTTTTTTTTCAATTTGTCCTAAACATTAGGATCAATTTAATGATTAGTTTCAAGGACACATAAAATTATTATATAACTATTCAAATAAATATACAGTTATTAAAATTAAATGGGTTCACCTATGTATTAGGTAAAATTACTTCATTGAACACAGAGAAAATATATGGGTTTTAGGAAATGTAATGGGTGATGATAAATTACTTTAGTTTTAGTACATGTGATATTAGAATAGACTCTTAGGAACACATCAAATGCTTACTTTTAACTGAAACACATTTAATATTTTAGTTAGTTCTGGGAAATACCCTAGGATATAAGACCACATCATTGTCTGACTCAGAAACCAAAGAAGCATGTCCAATAAAGATGTTTTCCACATTAGAAAAGCAAACAACATCAATGAGGTAGGAAGAGCACAAAAGAGACAACCGCATAAAATCTACACACAATTTCAGACCCAACAAAGTTCGCTCAGGCTCTGTATTTGAACATCCAAGGACATGGAGTGTCATTTGAAGAATTCTAAAGGTTTTTGTAAAGGGTTGTTTGCCAAGTTTAAAACAGCAATAATTAATTTCAAGAATTATAATGATGAAATTGATTTTATGTTTCATACTATATTTATAAATAAATTTATTCTAGCAGAAATAAAATCGAATTATAAAACCCTCTAAGGGAAAAAAATCATTTGAAATCACCAGTAATCAATATACAATATCTTCATGAAAGTCCAAAAGAATTTGGAATTTTTAAGATTACTGAAATAAAGCTTCAAGAGGTTTACAAATGTAAACTATTGACACATCATTCCAGTCTGTCCATTGCATTAATTTGTTTCAAATTAGAAATTGCCTTTTTATTTTAAGAAAGGTGAAGAAGGAATCAGAGATATTCACAAAAGCATTTAAAATTTAAAATTTGTGAAAAATTAGATTCATCTATGGAAGCAAAAATTTTAAATCTCTGAACCTCTGCAATAAAAATTATTGTAGTAAACAGTGCATTAATTTCATTGAGGTCCACTCCATGCTGAACAATAGGGACCTGAGGGTGTTCAGACCAGGATTGTTTTGAGAATACAATTCCAAGTCTAATCATCTATTCAGAGAGGTAAATGTGATGCATGCACATTGCTCTTTTGAGTTGTCCAGATTTGAAATAAACGAAAACTCCTTAACAGAATGGTACAAGAAAGTATAAAGTTAAGAGTCTAGGGAATTCCCTGGCGGTCCAGTGGTCAGGACTTGGCGCTTTCACTCCTGGGGTCCAGGTTCAATCCCTGGTCAGGGAACTAAGATCCTGCAAGCCATGTGGCATGGCCAAAAAAAAAAAAAAAAAAAAAGTCTAGATGCACACTGCCCCATGGTTTATAATTTTCAGCCACGTAGTCTCAAGACTCCAGAGTGACACAGTATTAAAAATTATCAATCATCTCAAGTCATCCCAGCTGCTCAAATAAAGTCCAGTTATTTCTTCATTGTGTTTTGTATGCTAACGTCTAATATTAGAAAATACACTATAAAATTCCAGCCCATAATATCCTCTTCAAAGGGCATGGGAAGTGGGCAGGAAGAAGTAGGATATGGTGGCTTTTCTTAGCTCTTAATTGTAATAAAATTGTATTATGACAAACAAAGGCTTAGTTATTGTCCTCCTCAATAATTCACATAAATATATTTGCTTTTCTAGTAAATGTAGCAGAAATAGTCTTTATTTTAAAGAAATGCACTGGACGTTCAATCTCACTAAAAAATCTGCATACAAACTAAATTGAAATTTGGAGGAAACTATCAT
The DNA here is from genome assembly GCF_009873245.2 of Balaenoptera musculus. Taxonomy (NCBI): domain Eukaryota; kingdom Metazoa; phylum Chordata; class Mammalia; order Artiodactyla; family Balaenopteridae; genus Balaenoptera; species Balaenoptera musculus. Next base: position 4,281,415 of record NC_045790.1, read on the forward strand.
GAAGGGATTATTTACCTTATATATGAGATTGTCTACATCTTGTACATTACACAGATGAGACAAGTCAAAATTAATGATTAAAAGAGTAACAGGAAAAGTAAGAGACCTTCATTTTCGCATATATTTTAAAACTTTGACAAAATAACAGTCTTACCTATATCTGCATGAATTTATATTGACTATGTTAATTGATAAAACTATTATAAACTCTCAAAGAATTTTGATATTAATTACAAAATAACAAGCAGTAAATCAGGAATTTATGTAAGAAAATACTTTTTAAAAACCAATTATCAGGCAGAAGACTCAGAATTATAAACACGATATTAAAAAAGGACAAAGTCAGAGGAGTGACAGCACCCAATTTTAAGACTTACTATAAAGCTACAATAATCAAGACAGTATGGTATGGGTGAAAGAATAGACTAATGATTAATGGAACAGAATATGAGGTCTAGAAACAGACTCACATAAATATAGTCAATTTATTTTTGACAAAGGAGCAAGGGCAACACGATGGAACAAAAAGAGTCTTTCCAACAAATGGTGCTGGAATAGCTGGACATCCACATAGAAAAAAAAAAAAGGAATCTACACACAGACCTTATATCCTTTACAAAAACTAACTCAAAATGGATCAAAGACCAAAATGTGAGACCCAAAACTCTCAAATTATAAAATACTTGGATGATAGCATAGGAGAAATCCTAGAAGACCTTGGATAGAGTGATGAATTTTTCATACAGCACTAAAGGCATGATCCATGAAAGAAATAATTGATACACTGGACTTCATTAAAATTAAAAACTTCTGCTTTGTGAAAGACAGTGTCAAGAGAATTAGAAGACAAACCACAAAATGGGAGAAAATGTTTACAAAAGACACATCTGATAAAAACTGCTATCCAAAATATACAAGAAACTCTTAAAACTCAACATTGAAAAAAAAAAAAAAAAACTGCCAGCATCACTCTAATATCAAATCTAGACAAAGATACTACAAACAAAGAAAATTTCAGGCCCATTTTCTTTTAGCCAGATGAACATATATGCAAACATCCTGAACAAAATATTAGCAAACCAAATCCAACAACACATTAAGAGGATCATACACCATGATCAAGTGGGACTTATCCTAGGGATGCAAGAATGCAAGATTCAATACCCACACATCAGTCAATGTGATACACTGCATCAAAAAAATGAAGATTAAAAATCATATGATCATCTCGATAGATGTTAAAAAAAGCTTTTGGAAAAATTCAACATCCATTTATTATAACATACCTCAACATGATAAAGGTCATATATGACAAAACTACAGCCAACATCATACTCAATGTTGAAAAGCTGAAAGGATTTCCCCTAAGCTCAGTAGCAACAAAAGGATACCCATGCTCTCCACTTTTATTTAACATAGTAGTGAAGTCCTAACCACAGCAATCAGACAAGAAAGAGAAATAAAAGGAACTCAAATTGGAAAGGAAGGAGTAAATATGTCACTGTTTGTGGATGACATTATTTTATATATATGTGTGTGTGTGTATATATATATATATATAATCTTAAAGACAACACCAAAAAATTATTAAAATTAATAAAGGTATTCAGTGAAGTTGCCAACACCAAATTAATATGCAGAAATTTGTTGTCTTTCTATACACCAATAACAAACTATCAGAAAGAGATATTAAGAAAACAATTCAATTTACAGTTGCATCAAAAATAATAAAATATATAAAAAACTAACTAAGGAGGTAAAAGACCTGTACTCAAAAAACTGTAAGATATTGATGAAATAAATTGAAGGATGAAATAAACAAACAGAAAGATATGCCATGCTCAGGTACTGGAAGAATTAACATTGTTAAAATGACCATACTAGCTGAGGCAATCTACAAAGTCAGTGTAATCCCTATCAAAATACTAATGTCATTTTTCACAGAACTAGAGGAAGTAATTTTAAAATAGTATGGAAACACACAAGACCAAGAATAGCCAAAACAACCTTGACAAAGAACAAAGTTGGAGTTACCACACTAGTCGATTTCAAAGTATATTACAAAGCCAAAGTAATCAAAACAGTATGATAATGGCACAAAACCAGCAATTAAATGAATGGAACAGAATGAAGAACCCAGAAATAAGCCCACACTTATATGGGCAATTATTCTAGGACAATTAATACAAGAATATAAAATGAGGAAAAGACAGCCTCTTCAATTAATGGTGTTGTCATGGGGATGAATTATACAACATCAGAAGTATAGTCAATAAGTATGTAATATCTTTGTATGATGACAAATGGTAACTAGACTTAACGTGGTGATCATTTTGTAATATTGATATATTGAAGTACTGAAGCTGTGTTATGCACCAAGAACTAGTATAGTGTTATAGGTCATTTATACTTAAACAAACAAACTTATAGAAAAAGCAGTGAGATTTGTGTTTACCAGAGGCAGGGGTGAGAGTAGGGGGAAATGGATGAAGATGGTCCAGAAGTACAAACTTTCAATTATAAAATAAGTACACGGGATCTAATGCTCAACATGGTTAATATAATTATCACTGTTGTATGTTATAATTTGTATGATTCCTACTATATAACATTTTGGAAAAGGCAAAACTATGGAAACAGTAAAAAGATTAGTGGTTGTCAGCATTTGGAGGGGTGGGAAGATACGATTAGGGGGAGAACAGAGGATCTTTAGGACAGTAAATCTACTCTGTATGATACTATAAGGATGTATACCTGTCCTTATACATTTAACCAAACCCATAGAATGTACCCACCAAGAATGAACTGTAATGTAAACTCTGGGCTTTGGTGATAATGATATTTCAATGTAGGTTCATTAATTGTAATAAAGGTACCACTCTGGTGGGGGATGTTGAGGATGTTATGCATGTATAGGGGAGACGTGTACAGAAAATTTGTTTCTGTAGCTTCCTCTTAATTTTGCTGTGAACCTAAAACTGCTCTAGGAAATAGATTATTTAATAACTAACTAAATAAATAAATGAATTAAAAATTTTTTCCTTGCTTTCTCCATCTCGGCTTCGAGCGTTTATTTCCCACATACAATTGCTTAGCTAAAACATCAAGCGCTATTTGAATATAAAAGACAAACATAAAATTAGATTCAAATGAGAAATAAAGTTTCAATATTCCCTTTGAGTTTTCAATTAGTAATTTTCAAATCCAAAATAATCAAAGCAAATCTACACTTAATGCCTTTGGCCTATGATTTTAATCACCTCAGTATGATGGAAAATGGAATAATGTTTAACTTTAATTATGACAAGAGTATTTTCTTTTAAAATGCCTACTTTCAAATGTACTCATTCAAAATTATTCAAAAACTAATTTGAAATTAGCAGTGTAGATCAGTATCAAGACTTCTTAAAAGTTAATCTTTTATTTTTTCATCACCCAATCTATAATTTTTTTACAAAGGGAAAGAAAGATGATAATTTCTTTTTAATTATAGCCATCTTACTTGTAATAATGACATTGATTTTCTGCTTCAGAACTGAATTTACTGTCTTTATCACTAAGAAGTAATGAAAATTCAATTGTGTTTGTGATCACATAATTACAGGATTCCAAAGTGGGAAGAGAGCTTCAGGATTATCCAGGACAATTCCTACCTTTTCTAGATGAAGAGTTCCAAACAAAATTTCTACGTGAGCTAATTTAGGTTATATTTACACACCTTTCTGCTTTTGTTTTGGGCTTCTGCATATCTTCCACATGTTCTCCAATAGCTCAGTTATTCAGGAACTATTTAATCTTATTTCTGAAATGATTGTTATCTTGCGGAAATGAGCCTATAGGTTAATCTGCCTCTGTTCTAGGTCCTTTCTAAAGCCTTTTGCAATTACGAAGAAGTCTCTTCCTTCTTCTTAGCCCAAGGAAAACATTTTTTGAGATTATATATATATTTTATATATATATATATATTTAGAATTTCTGAGGGAGGAGCAAAAGGATTTTGAGAAGAAAGAGAAGAAGAAAGATAAGGAGAAGAAGAAGGAAAATAAGAAAAAAGTGGATGGAAGGGTAGAAGAGTCCATCACTGAAGTTTTTGTCTTTTCGCAAGAAAACATCATGGTTTGGGTGCTTCTATACGAAACTGGAAGTCACCACTTATCCTAACAAGCAGAGCAATAAACAAACTGAGAAATCAAAAACCCTCCTTAGTTCTCCAAGGTGAGTGAGGTCACAAGGCAAGCTGCTGCCCCCCAAAATGGAAGAGATTGACAAGCAAATACAGAAAATCACAACTTAAGGGGGCAGAAATTCAGTAACTGAAACCTTGTAGGGAAACTTGGATTATAATTGACAGATTGCTGGAGGCTCCATGTGGGCAAGTCTGAGAGATCAAACTCCAGTGGGACCCAGTATTTGGAGGGCTGGGACCACACTTCTGTGAGTTTTACCTCCTGGAGTTTGCCAGGTTCCAATAGGAAATATCAGATAAAGATCCCCTCATGCTCCCATCACGGGCGGGGGAAAGGAACCATTATGAAATACTCTGGAGTACTCTGCTCTTAATAAGGTCTGCCCTCAGATGAAACTAGTTCAGTAGAGCCTAACCTGCTGGAGTTTTATCAGAGCCTAACTGACTTGGAAGATGGAAAATACCCAACTGCATCACCCTGTACCCTTCCACTTGAAGAGAAGGGGAATATCCAACTTCAACCCACACGAGCCACCCTCTCTCACACAAGGGGGCTGTGATGATCAGTGCTATGGAAGTTCAAGTTGAGAGGCACAAGGACACTGAGAAATCCAGATCTAATCATAAGAATATACAGCGCTCCCCTTCCCCTGAAACCCTACCAACAAATTACTAGAGGTTAATTTATACTAGTTCCCTTTCTAAATTACTTCATGCTCAGTTAATCATACAGTGTCTACCTTTTCAGGTTGGCTTTTTTCACTTAGTAACATGCATTTAAGGGTCCTCCATGTCTTTTCATAGATTGACAGCTCATTTTCTTTTAGTACTGAATAATGTTGCATTAGATGGATGAACCACAGTTTATTCATCTATTTTTAAGATCTTTTTGTTGTTGTTCTTAAGATATACATTGATCTATTAAAGGATATTTTAGTTGCTTCCAAATTTTGGAAATTATGAATAAATCTGCTGTAAACATCCATGTGCAGGTTTGTATGAACATACATTTCCAACTTCTTTGAGTGAATATCAAAAGCATGATTACTGGATTGTGTAGTAAGAGAATGTTTAGTTTTGTAAGAAACCACCAAACTGTTTTCCCAAGTGGCTGCACTATTTCACTTTCCTACGAGCACTGAGTGAGAGTTCCTGTTTCTCCACATCCTCTCCAGGATTTGATGTTGTCAGTGTTGTGGATTCTGGCCATTCTAATAGGAGTATAGTGGTACCTCATTGCTGTTTTAATTTGCATTTCCCTAATGACATAGGATGTATGTCACCTTTTCATTGCTTATTTGCCATCTTCATATATATTTTTTGGCAAGGTGTCTGTTAATGTCTTTGGCCCACTTTTTAATCAGTTGTTTATTTTCTTATTTTTGAATTTTAAGAGTTTGTTGTATATTTTGGATTATGGTCCTTTATCAATTGTGACTTTTGCAAATATTTTCTCCCAGTCTGTGACTTGTCTTCTCGTTCTCTTGACATTATATTTCACAGAGCAGAAGATTTTTTTGTTTTAATTTTACTGAAGTCTAGTTTACCAGTTATTTCTCTCATGGATTGTCTTTTGTATTGTCTCTAATAAGGCATCACAATATCTAAGGTCATCTAGGGTTTCTTCTGTGTTATCTTTAGGAGCTTTATAATTTTCCATTTTACCAGATAAATATTTGAAACTGTAAATGCCTGAGAATTTCTCAAATTAATGTCAGACACCAAACCACAGATCCAGGAGGCTTAGAGAACACAAAGCAGATAAATGTGAAAAGAACTGTACCTAAGCATATTATTTTTAAACTACAGAAAATCAAATATACAAATAAAATCCTGACAGTAGACCCAGCTTGCAAGAAATGTTAAAAGAAGTACTTTAGAGAGAATAAAAATAATATAGGTCAGAAATTCAGATGTCCATAAAGAAAGGAAGAGCATTAGAAAAGGGAAAAATGGTAACATAAAACTATTATTTTTTTATTCTTAATTGATGTAACAGATAACAGTTTGCTCAAAATAGTAATAGAAAAAATGTATTTGACTACGTAGGCTTATGTATATTTTTATGCTTAGGCGTGTTTATGTATAAGTAAAATGAAAGACAGTAATGATACAAGGGACAGAAGGGAGGAATTAGAATAATTTTATTATAAGGTACTTGCACTCCTGTAAAGTAGTGTAGTGTTATTTGAAACTGGACAATAAGTTGTAAAAGAATATTGAAACCTCTAGGAAACTGCTGAAAAAAGGTTTAAAAGAAGTATAACTGATACATTAAGAAAGGGGAGAGAAAATAGAATCATATAAAATGTTCAATTAAAAACACAAAGGAGAGAAAAGTAGAAGACAAAAATAAAACTGAGGAACAGGTGCAACAAGTAGAAAACAGTAACAAAAGTGGTAGATACTAATCCACTACTTCAATAATTACTTTGAACATTAATGGTCTAAACACACCAGTTAAAATACAGAGATCATCAGAGAAGATCAAAAAACAAAACAAAACAAAACAAAAACTCTAAGTTATCTACAAGAAAAATGCTTTCCTCATAAAGACAAGATAAACCTCAAACAACATGTTGAACCAGAAAGCAAAAATGTGCTCACAGCACCATGGGGAAATGTCAAAAGGAAATAGGAGTCAGTTTGAAAGAATTGGAGAAATCTGGGATAATTTGCATTTCAAAATAAAGGATAAGAATAATATATTTTAATTTCTGAATAGGATGGAAATCAATGAATCCATACTCATGGTTAATAAATAAATAAACTGAAAGTTTTGTGAGGAACAAATACTGGCACTGTTTCAAAAAGTAAATTCACGAATGAAAATTCTGGTGAACATCACCTTAATCAAGTGATCAAAGTTACCATTGCCAATAATAGGACAAATCAAAATCACATATCACCTGGTAAGATGGAGAGAAAAGAATAGCACTTCTATGATATTTCTGATGATGATGAACAACTTGAATCTATTTATGAGGAAGTATAACACATCCAAATGATACATATTCTGCAAAATAACTGGCCTGTAATTTCTAAAACATCAAGGTCACAAAGGTCAAACAAAGAATAAGAAACTGTTCCAGAAGGAAAGTACCTAAAGCGACATGACTAACAAACTAACACATGATTGTGAACTGGACTTTTTTGTTATTAGAGGACATTATTGGGACATTTGATGAAATTTCAAAGGGGCTGAGAATTAGATGGTAGTAATTTATCAATGTTTAGTTTCCTGATTTTGATGGTTGCATTGTGGTTATTTAGAAGTCTTCATTTATAGGACATACACACTAAAGTATCTGAGGATAATGGAGCAGCAAGTCAGCGACAGACTCTGAAATGCTTTAAAAAAGTTATTTTTGGTACATGACTCTTTTTGAATTATGGTTTTCATTGCAGCTCTATTTACAATAGCCAGGACATGGAAGCAACCTAAGTGTCCATCAACAGATGAATGGATAAAGAAGATGTGGCACATATATACAATGGAATATTACTCAGCCATAAAAAGAAATGAAATTGAGTTATTTGTAGTGAAGTGGAGGGACCTAGAGTCTGTCATACAGAGTGAAGTAAGTCAGAAAGAAAAACAAATACCGTATGCTAACACATATATATGGAATCTTAAAAAAAATATATGGTCACGAAGAACCTAGGGACAAGACAGGAATAAAGACACAGACCTACTAGAGAATGGACTTGAGAATACGGGGAGGGGGAAGGGTGAGCTGGGACAAAGTGAGAGAGTGGCATGGACATATATACACTACCAAACATAAAACAGATAGCTAGTGGGAAGCAGCCGCATAGCACAGGGAGGTCAGCTGGGTGCTTTGTGACCACCTAGAGGGGTGGGATAGGGAGGGTGGGAGGGAGGGAGACACAAGAGGGAAGAGATATGGGGACATATGTATATGTATAACTGATTCACTTTGTTATAAAGCAGAAACTGACACACCATTGTAAAGCAATTATACTCCAATAAAGATGTTTTTTTTAAAAAAGTTATTTTTAATTTACTTGCACTTTTTTCTGTAAATTTAAATTTATTTCTTAAATATATATATACTTTCAGAGGAGGCAATTCAATAGAGAAAAGCTAGATAGAAAAAGGTGAAAAATATCTGACCCCGCCAGCCTCTATTTTATTATTTTTTAAGTAATTTCTGCATCAGTCACACATTATCCAATACTTAGTGGAACACGTACAATTATGGGTCATGACAACACAACATGTAACAAGGTATCTGCTGTCCCAGTAGATGATGTTATATAAGTCACTGTAGCTCACTCCAGCGCATGTATTACATGTGGGCCACAAGTTTGGTGAACCTCGTGTATATATTTATTAATCTTACTAACCTCAGTTTGTCTTATGAGACACTAAAACCAAAATGTTAAAGGTAAAAAGGAAAATGGAAATGTAGTGTTCATATACATATGACAAAGATACATCCCGGCATGTGTGAAAGAAAATTGTCTACTAATGTTTCACTAGGAATGTTTAGTATTCTGTTGAATTTTAACCTAACTTTTAATATTCGGTCTCCTTGTTTGGGATTAACAGATACACACTACTGTATATAAAGTAGATAACCAAGACGGACCTACTGTGAAGCACAGGGAACTGTACTCAATATTTTGTAATAATCTATAAGGGAAGAGAATCTGAAAAAGAATATATGTGTGTATATATATATATATATATATATGTATATATATATATGTATATATATATATGAAATGAATATGATTTTATTTTTATTTGAAAATGGATGTCCAGTTTTCCCCAGTACAATTTATTACAAGTTCACTTTTTTCTCCTGACTTGCGATGTTGCTTTTATCATAACTGATAGTTTAATATACACTTGGATCTTCTTTATTTTCTATGTTGTTGTATTAGTCTAAGTATATATTCATGAACCAATGCCTCACTGTGTTTTAGTGATAAAGACTCTCAAATGATTTAATATTTTAGGACCTGGCCTCCCTAGTGTGTCCCTTTAGAGTCAAGTGGTATATAGCGCTAGGAAACACTTGCTGGTGTTCTTACCGAAATACTGTTAGATTTGTAAGTTAACTTACAGAGTGTTGCCATCTTTATATTGTTGAGCCTTCATAGAGCCGAACATGGTCTTTCCATTTTTTTTTAAGTTCACTTTTGTGTCTTTTGAGAGTTTTAATTATTTCTTCATGTACATTTTAGAAATATCCCATTACCTGAAGGCTTGCGATCTTATAAATGAGGTTTCCCCTCTAATACATCTTATAACTAGTTACACTGTCCATGTCTGGAGGCCTTTAATGTTTGAGTATTACATTTGTATGTTTCTGTTAAATACCTTCTCTATTTCAGCAGGGTCTTTTTTTTTTTTTCTCTTTTTCTTGACCTTTTGTATTTTTACACAAATTATATCATTTATAAATAGATTGTGCTATTTTCACCTCTCAAACTCCTACACAAGTCATTGCTTTCTCGTATCTAATTCTATGGACTAATGTTGGGAGATGCTGGTCCAAGGTTCTCTCTCGTGAGCTCCTACACATCTTCCTGGTTACATCACAAGCTCTGAGCCCTGACTGCTCCTTATTGGGCTTTGCCTCAGGGTTATTGCAGCAAGAAACTTTGACATTTGAGGTAATACTGTCTTTCTCCAGGACGCAGAGTAGGTTTCCTTCTCATTCACTAGAAAGCAGTAGGTGCCCTAAGTACACCCAGGATGTGTGCAGCATCCGTATGGGCCACCTACACACCTCCCCACAGCCCGGGCAAGGGCATGGGTGCAAACATGATCTTATGCAGCTTGCGGTGCTACAGAAATAAAATCCTGTGTCTCTGATGCAGAAGTTGTGTCTTTTGCAGCGTATATGAAGTAACAAGCTAATTTATAAACTTGTACTTTACAGCCTTGTAAGCTTGTAAAATGAAATCTCAGACTCAATAGCTAATATTTTCCAAACAGTCTTAAATAATGAACGGTTGTAGCAGAGAACATTGTAGTTTACTATTTTTAGCAGGAATACCTTACTCAGTAAAATTTTAGGTCTTATATTGATACACACCCACGAGTTAATCACATGATGAAATTACCCATTATCCATTTTTTTGAGTGTTTTTGCTATGAGTGTGTACTGAATTATGCCAATTGCCTTTTCAGCATCTGTAGAATTAATAATAAATTTCATTAAAATGAAACAATTAATAAATTATGTTGAAATATGTCCTAATATTGAAGCATTCTGGCACTTCTTAAATAAATTCCACTGGGTATGATGCATTATTTTTAAATATGCTATTGTATTCTGTTTCCTAATTTATTTAATTTTATCGCAAAGATATTCATGAGTGAAATTGGTCTTTAGTTTTATTTTTGGCACAGTCTTATCAGGCTTCAGTATCATTGAACAGAGAAAAATCACTTCTTAAGATGCAAAAAAATATTTTATCTCCTTTACAGATTATAGTGACTAAAAGTACATACGATATAGGGAGTAAATTATGGCTGAAAGAATAAGGAGAGTGCGAAATATGTTTATTATAACTGCATAATATTGGATCACCTGCTCAGGAATTTTTATTAAAAAGGCAAGCCAGATCTCTCCTTGTAATGTTGGAGGAAAGTTCTTTTTAAAGTGACTTTTGCAGGTCACCTGAATATCTAGGATAATATAATTAGAAAGAATCGTCCCTGTGAGCTGAAAATATCGGTCTTGGAGGTAAGAATCCGTATCATTTAAAGTCAAGTTGTAAATGACCCCAGAGCATTTTGTCAGAGCAACAATGAAATTTTGATAATCCTTCCTCAATCCTAGCCTTTGAGCTTCTTCCCGACTTCCTTTCCTTCACTCTCTTTTCCTTCTCCCTAACTTGCTAACTCTTTACCCCGCTTTCCCATTCACCTTAGCATCGTGTCATTACCAAAACTACCCCCGACTCAAGTTTCAAGCAGCCTGCTCTGTCTTCCACTTGTATCTTCTGAGTACAACTCCAACTTGCTTCCATCTCTTAGATCCTACAGTAAAACCAATCCTACAGAATCCCTTTGTCTCTTTTTTCGTGCATGCCCTCATTTTCTTTTTTCCTGCAGTTTAGTTTCCACAGTCCATTTGCATCACCCCTTTGCTTATACACCCAACTCCCTTGCTTCCCTCACCCTTTTAAAGATTAGCTGACAAACACCCCACCCTGGGGAGATCCAGCTTTCTATCTACTCTATAACTAACCTGAATTTCTGAATGTAGTGGAAGAAAAAAACCCATGAAACAGAGTGTCCTCATATCAACTTCATGATCACTTACCGTAATTGGGCTTTTAGTACTGCCCAGTGGCCCTACATCGTGCCCTTAGTTCCTTTCCTTCCCCACTTCCCTAGGTGCCTTTTCATGTCTTGTTCTTACTGGAGCACCCAACACCCCATCGCCCTCCCTCACTCTCATCTGATGATCTATTTTCTTGTTTTGTTGAGAAAAGAGAAGAGAATTTTGAAATACTCTGAGCAGTGCTTAGATAGACCCACCTGCTTCCATCTGAGCCTGTCTGCCTTGTCTTTCTGTCTGTCATTGAATGCAGGACAGTCAGCAAGGAAACCAAGCTAGATCTCAGGCTTAGAGCTGCAAGGGTGAGAATTCTGCCAACGGCAGCCTCCCTCTCCCCGTGAACTAGGTCCCATCCATTTCCATGGCCTCAGTTGCGCTGCTTCCAGAGTTCTGAATTCTCTCCTATCTTACCAGTTTCTTCCTCTCTTCCTGATTGTTTTTACCATAATTCACGTATTTCATTTATTTTTTAAATCCCTTTACTCATTATTCCTCTCCAGCTCATCCTTAACAACCAATCCATTTAAAATAATTTTCTTATACTTGTCTCAAATTATTTTCTGTTTTATCTCATTAACGTATTCAAAATGAGGCTGTGTCAGAGCCAATGCACCAGGGCAAGCTCATCACCGGAATCCAATTTGCTAAATTCAATCTTCCTTGACGTCTCTGAAATATTTGACAGCCTCGATCAGTCCATTCTTCTGGAAACATCTTCTGGACTTGATGCTCCGTGCACCCCTGTGTCCTGGCTTTACTCTTCCCATACCAGCTCCTACTTCTCAGCTTTCTTTGCCATTTTCTTCTCACCTCAGTTAGTAACAAATGTTAGAATGCCTGCCCTGGGCTCCGTACTTGGACTCTTCTGTACATACACTTCCACCCTCGCTGATCTCATTCAACCTCTTTGCTTTAAATATCATCTATACCCTGATGACTGCTACCTGTCAGGGTTCCATCAGGGGTGGATCAAAGATACAGAACCTCAGGGAGTTTGAGGTAATGGATTTTCCCACCTACTGCTCCTGTGGTGTTCCCAGTCACACCTGACGACAGTTCTGTGTTTCCTTTGCTCAGATCATGTTGGAGCTTCACAGATTCTGCTCATTCTCCCATTCTCACCCTCCAGGCAGGAACAGATGGTGTCAGCTCCACCCTGACTGTCTGTCTACTCAGAATATAAGCGTATCTCTTCACCTCCACTGCTACCAGCCTGGAACAAACCACTCTCATCCCTCGCCTGGATCACTGTGTAGTTTACTAATTACTCTCCCTTGCTGTCCTACTGTGAATTCTCAGCACTGATAGGACACTTTTAAAACATAAGTCAGATCATGCCATCCTGTGCTCAAAAAATTTTAACAACTTTCTGTTTCTCTTCTAAAATGTAAAGGCTTTGCCTTGGTGTGCAAGGCTAAGTTACATCATATTTCACTTACTACCTCTGAAATTTTCTTCTTTTTGTAAACTTATATTTTTAAGAATCATTAATATTGATTTGTAGAGTAACTCATATGTTTTTAACTGCTATAGTAAATATTTTGTGAATATTCTCCATTATATATATTCATGTTCACAGTGGGCATTTCTATGTTTTCAGTTTTTTCCCTGTCATAAACTATCAATTTGTTAAAGAGTCTCCATGTATTGAGGTATAATTATGGAGGTTTCTTTACAATTTCTCTAAATTTCAATTGCTCTCAATTGTCATAGATCAAACTCTCTGTTTTCCAGTCCTTCATGAATTGTTCAGCAGATTCCATAATCTTCTGTTGACTTTAAACACATCTGGCCAATTTTTTTAAAATTAATTTTTATTGGTGTATAGTTGATTTACAATGTTAGTTTCAGATGTACAGCAAAGTGAGTCAGTTATACATATACAGATCAGTTATACATATACAGATATCCACTCTTTTTTAGATTCTTTTCCCATATAGATCATTACAGAGTATTGAGTAGAGTTCCCTGTGCTATACATTAGGTCCTTATTAGTTATCTATTTTATATGTAGTAGTGTGTATATATCAATCCCAATCTCCCAATTTATCCCCCCCTCTTTCCTCCTTGGCTATCTGGCCAATTTAAAGCTGTATTCCCTTTTCCAATTCAAAGCTGGAAGTGTATATGTTTAGTATTGGTGCCATATGAAATAAACACAAACTCGGTGGCTTTAAACAACACGTATTTAGTATCTTACAGTTTTGTAGGTCAGAGTTCGGGTGAGATCTGCTGATTCTTCCATTCTGGGTCTTACAAGGCCAAAATCAAGGTGTTGGCTGGCATGGGTTCTTACACAGAGGTTCTGGGGGAGAATCCACTTCTAAGCCCATTCATTCCATTGGCAGAATTCGCACCCTTGCAGCTCTAGGCCTCAGATCTAGCTTGGTTTCCTTGCTGACTGTCCTGCATTCCTCACCACATTGCCCCCTCCATCTTCAAACCAGCAACGCCTCTTCACAACCTTCTCATACTTCACATCTCTCTGACCTCCACTCATGGTGCATATCTTCTTCTCTAACTGCAGAAAATGCTGTGCATTTAAGAACTCACCTGATAAGCTTTGGTCTACTCATACAGTCCAGGCTGATGTCCCTATATAACCTCTGTGCCCTTAATTATATATGCAGAATCCTTTTGCCATATAAAGTAATGTACTCACAGATTCCAGAGTTTAGAGTGTGGACATCTTTGGGAGGCCCAGAGATTCATGAACCTTCTGAACACAAAGTACATTGACTCTATTCCAAGGTCCCCAGAGGTCTCATCCCATTATAAAGTCAAATCAAAGTCCAAAATCTCATTTAAAATCACCGGTCCAAAAGGCTGAAATCTCACCACCTAAATCATCTAAATCAGTGGGGGATGAGGGTCTGGAAGTCATCCGTTCTGGAGCCCAATTCCTCTCCAGCTGTGGGCCTGGGATACTGAAGAAACAAGATTTCTGTTCCCAAAATACAATCCCATGATCTGATTTATATTTTAAAAGTATAACTGGAATAGTATGGAGGTTCCTTAAAAAACTAAAAATAGAACTACCATACAACCCAGCAATCCCACTACTGGGCGTATACCCTGAGAAAACCATAATTCAGAAAGAGTCATGTACCACAGTGTTCACTGCAGCTCTATTTACAAGAGCCAGAACATGGAAGCAACCTAAGTGTCCATCAACAGATGAATGGATAAAGAAGATGTGGCACATATATACAATGGAATATTACTCAGCCATAAAAAGAAACGAAATTGAGTTATTTGTAGTGAGGTGGAGGGACCTAGAGTCTGTCATACAGAGTAAAGTAAGTCAGAAAGAGAAAAACAAATACCGTATGTTAACACATATATATGGAATCTAAAAAAAAAAAAAGTCATGAAGAACCTAGGGGCAGGATGGGAATAAAGACGCAGACCTACTAGAGAATGGACTTGAGGACACGGGGAGGGGGAAGGGGAAGCTGGGACGAAGTGAGAGAGTGGCATTGACATATATACACTACCAAATGTAAAATAGATAGCTACTGAGAAGCAGCCGCATAGCACAGGGAGATCAGCTCTGTGCTTTGTGACCAGCTAGAAGGGTGGGATAGGGAGGGTGGGAGGGAGGGAGACGCAAGAGGGAAGGGATATGGGGACATATGTATATGTATAACTGATTCACTTTGTTATAAAGCAGAAGCTGACACACCATTGTAAAGCAATTATACTCCAATAAAGATGTTGAAAAAAAAAAAAAGTATAACTGACAGGTGCAACAAAGATCAGACTCTTAAGATCATAATGGCGCAAGAGGTATTCTGGCAGTTTGACAGAATTTTTAAAAATTAAATTAAATTTTAAAAGTTTGTTGGGAAACTAATGTCTTTATTCCAGACTGCCTTTTCAAGGATGTGTGTGTAGTAAACAGGCTTGGAAGGTAGGCATAGTGTCTTTTGCTGAGCAGAGGGCAGGTCTGTCATCCAGTGTAATAACTACAATGCCTCCAAGCAGTGGGCAGTTTTCTGTGCCGCCCCCTTACAGAAGAGCAGGGCGTCCTGAGCGTGGGGCTCCTCACTGTGATGCACCCTCTCTGCGTGCAGCAACCCCTGGGATGTCTTATGTCTCATCCTCCTGGGACTTGAGGACAAGGGGGACCAACGTGAACATGAAGCTCCTGCTGCATCTATGTCACACGTAATAAAGTCCCTTCTCTCTGACCCAGGAACCTTGCGTGTTCAGCCAGCAGCCTCACGGAACAGGTTGTGAACAAAGTACAATCTCACACCCATATAGTTCTTGACAGATTTTGGAAACAAGGATGGGCTGCTGTTTGACACAAGCTTTTGGGAAGAGATGGACAAAGGCCACTTGTGGGCTTGGTTGGGGGATATGAGAAGGTTCCCCAGGATCCTCTAGCAAATCCTTACCCAAGTGATGAATAGGGGATAGGAGGAGAGGAACCTCACTGTGCTACGTGTCAAAGGGTGTGTAGAGGCCAAGAGGCAAGAGGTTGGATTAAAACAATCTGTGGGAATAATTTATTGTTCTGTGTGTGTGTGTGTGTGTGATATACATATTTTTTTTCATATATTTCATTCGTTGGGTTTTCAATCTACTCTCTTCCCTCCATACTATTTTTCTAGGATGATCACATCCATATGAATATTTGCCTATTAACAATATGCTTATGCTTATAGTCTATCTATCTATCTGTCTATCTGTCTGTTAAGAGATAAATATATCTTTTATGAGAGAAACAAAACCCTTTTGTCTGTAATAATATAATCTAGATGGTAATGATGTTCTGGAGTTTTGAAGAGAGAGTTATTAATATAGTCATTCATTTGGGGCATTGATTTTTTTTTTTAATTAATTTATTTATGGCTGTGTTGGGTCTTCGTTTCTGTGCGAGGGCTTTCTCTAGTTGTGGCAAGCGGAGGCCGCTCTTCATCGTGGTGCGCGGGCCTGTCACTATCGCGGCCTCTCTTGTTGCAGAGAACAGGCTCCAGACGCGCAGGCTCAGTAGTTGTGGCTCACGGGCCCAGCTGCTCTGCGGCATGTGGGATCTTCCCGGACCAGGGCTCGAACCCGTGTCCCCTGCATTGGCAGGCAGATTCTCAACCACTGCGCCACCAGGGAAGCCCCAGGCAGGTGTTTTTAAATCTCCTCTGCCATATTCCTCACCAGAAGTCATTCATTCAGTAAATGCCAAAATCCCTCATGATGCGGAACTGAAATATCTTCTCAATAATAAGTAGAATCTCACTGCTCGGGGTTTACATCTGATTGATTTTGGTGTGTGGGAGGGAAGGCATTCTGAGAATCATTCTGTTATATGAACAGTCCACAAATATTCCTAAATATTTTTAAAAAGTTATCAGACCCTTCAGGAAACTTCTCTTTCCAAATTAAAACCCCCTCCTTCTAGCATTACTCTTAAGAAAGAAGTTTATATTTTTAGAAATACAATTTTTAGCAAAACAATTGGTTTCTGCAAGTCTTTCAGTTTATTTAGAGGTACCTTAGGACATGGCACAGAACTTCATAATGTATAGGGCAAGTCAGTGTACCCATCCATCCATCCAGCTTTCCATGTATCCACTCATCCACCCATCAACCTATTTTTTCTATTTCTTGCACTGTTCAACAAAGATCCTCAGGTCTGATTTATTATCAATAAATCAAACAGAGAACAGAGCAAGAGTTTCAACTCCTTTGAGTTTTACATATTCTAAATTCCTAGGATGGCACCTCAATTATCTGTACTCCGAAAAGTATATACAGAGATTGGGTGTTAAGTGCATTGTTCACTGCCACATTTATTTAATAATCCAGATCTCACTGTTAAACTTGTTACAGATCTAGAAGGAAAACAAATTACACACATATACACATGCCTATCCACATATATCCCCTAAAATCCTAAGACTCATATTGTAGTATATCTCATTCAATGATTTTTGCTGGAGATGTGCTTTTATAAATTTTACCCTATGACTTGTGTAATATTACACTGACTTCATTATATTCACTATTATTTTTACATATGCTCATTATTAAAGCTAATATCTACCGCAGACTTATAGTTTACAAGATTTATTCCTAAAAAGTTGTGACCTTTTGTCTCTCAGTCCCCATGTGGCCTCTGTGAGGCAGGTCAGGATAACTGATGTCAGAGGCAGGGCAGCATTGAGGCCAAGAGCCTGAGATCTGAAGCCAGGCTCAACTGTGCACCAGCTGTGTGCCCTTGGGCAAGGTCTCCAAATCTCTGTGCCTCAGTTCCTTCATAGGTAAATAGAAAAATACTTCAAATGGTTGTTCTGAAGGTTAAATTAATATTTCTAAATATAGCTAAAGCCGGACATATAGCTAGCTTCATTAAATGTCTATTAAATAAAATAAATGCTTTTAAGATCACACAGCTAAGACGTAAGGGAGCTAGAATTCAACTAAGATTAACTTATTTATAAAGTGTCAAAAACACCAATAAATGCAGATAACTATGACGAAGGATTTTTAAATCAAATGAAATTATAGTAACCAGAATAATTAGATTTAGCAGTATGATGACGTTTATTATGTTTTAATTTACAAATACATACCCTTTTAAAAATCTACTTTCCTTTGAAGTCTTAGTATTTTGCTAAATTTATTTGTAAATGTGCATGGTTTTATTTTCCTATATTCATTCTCGGTTGAGGGTAGATGTATCATGTCAGTTCTTACCAACTCAGTTTTCCCACCTCTCAGCTTAGAGGCTGATATAATTACCTCTCAGGTTTTCATCTCAAATACCGGTAGAAATTCCCAGCTCCTAGCCAAGTCCAGTGAAAAAAACAGTCTATCATCTAGTTTAATCCATAGTCCTGAAATAGGATCATTATAACCATTGTTCTTTCTTTTACTCAGCATAGATGCACATGAAAATCTCTAATCCATATCCTGCATTGCAAGCAGGACTTGTATTATTTCAATACTACCCTGGTCAGGTTATATGTAGTTGCTACATGCTCCCAAATGCATTGCAAAAAGGCTTTTCCTCCTGAACATAATTTATCCCCGTAGTGTCTAGCGCTTAGAAGGCAATCATTTGTCAAGTGATGAACAAGAGTTTAATTTTCAAAATGGTTAGAGAAACATTTTTTAAATCACCAATTGGGATAGGACAGGGGCAGTGGGTGGAGAGTGGCATCGTGCCTTGCCCTGAGTCTCTGCTGATTCACCTGGACCTTCCTTTTCACTTTCAGGAAGCCGGGCTTATCATGTTCCAGGAATGGCCAGGGCATGGTGGCTTCCAGATTGTCCTTCCTAATTCTAGTTCATCCACTTTAAATTAATGAAAGTTCCTCGCAATTTTGGTACTAGTGTTTTTTTCCTAAATCTTAGTTTTGTATATCATTGTGAAGTTTGAACACGTGACATCTGTAGAGGTATGTTAGTGGGTGGGTCTGGAGAAGCTGCGAAGAACACGACATTTTTCAACGTGCACAACTCGAATTTAACATTGAACTCTTTTGATTTGGGCCAAAATAACATATTCTGTTAGATGAATACCCATGCCAGCTTATTTTGATGGATAAATGTATTATGCATGCAAAGGCAGTTTTGGTCTTTAATAATAATATGTTAGATATTTTATTCATATGTTGGGGGAAATTTCCTTAAGATATAGAAAAAACCAGAGTCCACTGGTTTGAAGGATAAAAATGATAGAGGTTCTGGTGGTAGAACATGGCAACCAGCATTTTTTGAATTACTCTAAAATGTTTAAAATCGCACTTGAGAAAATAAAATCAAAACAAAACCAAAATACTTTAGTACGGAAATTATAAAACACATGGATTAAAATGAAAGCCCTCTCTCACAGGATTGGTGGGAGGTTACAATTCCCCCAGGGGAAATTCCTGCTTCTCAAAATAGCAAGCGTGCCTTGGGTGAGAGGCTGTCATGACAGCACAGAGGGCAGAGGCACTTAATTGTTCTCTCTGCAAAATTCCACAGGGCTGCTCATGTCTTACTTAAAAGCTACTGGCTAGGCCTCGGCCTTGCACAAGGGCTAATTCTTTGTTCAGTTGCATTAGCGCAGTAAATCTGGAGAGTGGATGATCAGCCTCCTGGATCCACAGACACAGTCAGACTGAATCCCAACACCCTCTGCAGAGCTCAGCCTTAAACGGCAGGGGAAGTAACCGAAATTGACACTTGGCAATCTCAATGAAAATGTCCTTGGAATATTTTCCTCGCAATATTCAGATATCCACAAACACAGAGAAGTTTCATTTGAAGCATAGGAAAAAGTATGCAGTATTTTTATCTGAAAAAATCTCCATAGACAATTCAAATGATTTTCCGTTTAAGCTTATGTTTATGTAGATTAATGTAAACATACTTGAAGCTGAACACATACTTCCTCTTCCTACTCTTTACCATCGAGTATAATTTCTCTCGGCCCTTATAATTTTAAATTTTTATAAGAGAAAAAGCTAGTATTTAATTTTTCAGTGTTCTTGAGGGATGATTGACAAGTAAAAATTGTATAATTTAAGTGTATGACATGATGAATTGATATACGTATACATTGTGAAATGATCACCACAATCAAGTTAATTAACATATCCATCCCATCACCTCACATAATAACCTGTGTGTGTGTAAGAACACTTGAGACTTACTCTCTTAGCAAATTTCAGGTATATAATACTTTATTATTACCTATAGTCACCATGCTGGACATTTGGTCTCCAGAACTTATCATATAACTGAAAGTTTGTACACTCTGATCAATACCTCCCTTTTTCCCCACTTCAAAGCCCCTGCTAAGCACCATTCTTTCCTCTGTTACTATGAATTCATCATTTTTAGATCCCACATATAGTTGAAATCATACAATATTTGTCTGTCTGTATCTGGCTTATTTCACTTAGCATAATGTCTTCCAAGTTCATCCATGTTACGGCTAATGCCAAGATTTCCTTCTTTTTAAAGGCTGAATAATATTCCATTGTTCTCAGCCCTTTTACTTTATTTTAAATTTTTTATTGAAGTATAGTTGATTTACAATGCTGTGTTAATTTCTGCTATACAGAAAAGTGATTCAGTTATACATATATATATATATATATATACATTCTTTTTCATCTTCTTTTCCATTCTGGTTTATAACAGGATATTGAATATAGTTCCCTGTGCCATACGGTAGGACCTCATTGTTTTTCCGTATAATAGTTTGCATCTGCTAATCCCAAACTCGCACTCCATTCTTCCCCCACTCCCCCTCCCCCTTGGCAACCATAAGTCTGTTCTCTATGTCTGAGTCTGTTTCTGTTTCGTAGATACGTTCATTTGTGTCATATTTTAGATTCCACATATGAGTGATATCATATGATATTTGTCCTCCTCTTTCTGACTTACTTCACTTAGTATGATACTCTCTAGGTCCATCCATGTAGCTGCAAATGGCATTATTTCATTCTTTTTTATGGCCGAGTAATATGCTATTGTATATATATACCAGATCTTCTTTATCCATTCATCTGTCCATGGACAGTTAGGTTATTTCCACGTCTTGGCTATTGTAAACAGTGCTACAATGAACATTGGGGTGCATGTATATTTTCGAATTGTGGTTTTCTCCAAATATATGCCCAGGAGTGGGACTGCAGGATCATATGGTAGCTCTATTTTTAGCTTTTTGAGAAACCTCCGTACTGTTCTCTATAGTGGCTGCACCAATTTACATTCCCACGGAGAGTATAGGAGGGTTCCCTTTTCTCCACACCCTCTCCAACATTTATTATTTGTAGACTTTTTGGTGATGGCCATTCTGACTAGTGTGAGGTGATACCTCATTGTAGTTTTGATTTTTAGCCCTTTTTATATTCATTGTTTGAGTCCCTTTTACAGGCTAGAGATACACCCAATTATTTGACTACCCATGATTCATCAAAATGAAGCCCAGTGTTGGGTTAGTAGCAGTGGGCCTTAATCAGGTGACATTAGGACAAAAACAGGGAATATTAGATAATAAATTTAGTAAAAATGAGAGATTCAGAAGGATGAATATACAGAGAGAGGAAAAAATGGCTACTGCAAGGATTGTAGGGTCTCGGATTCTTCATCATGACAGCGTTTCTTTCCTGCTTGCAAGTTTTACAATTACTTCATCTTGCTTTTGTATGGTCATTATGCAAAGATTTTCAAATTGTTTCGGAAACAAACATGTCAATGTCCTAGAGGGGTTTCCCCAAGCTCTCATGGACACTCTCATGGACTATGGGACCCTCACTCTAGATTCACCCATTTTTAAGTTACTGATCATTTAGAAGTCTACTTAAAAAAAAAAAAATTGAAAGCAACAATCTTTTAGTGATGTCAGTGCACTCATAGCAAAATCAGATATAAACAAACTAATCTTTCTGGTGTCCACCACTCACTAAAATAACTAGACTAAGAACAGGAACTGTGTTACCACATTATTGATTTATGAGAATAAAATTGAAGTAGATAGAGGAAGAGTGTGTGTGTGTGTGTGTGTGTGTGCGCGCGCGCATCTCTATGTTTTACATGTAAAGCCAACAGTCTTCAACGAGGTTAAGCAAATTTGAAGTATATCCATAAAAGTGCTACAAATTATTTTGGATTTCATATAAAGAGTCAACTGGTGTATCGAATCTTCTTGGGGTGATGGATCCTTTCACTAATCTCGTAAAATTAATGTATTTTATTCCATTAAAAAAGGAACGTGAAGAAATTTTATATGTAATTTCAGGGGTTCACAGCCCATGAAGTTCATCCATAAATTACCTCTGAGTCCACTGATCCCAGGTTAAGGTGCACAATAATTGAGAAAATTTATAGAAAATAATCTGGAATATTTTCTGTTTTAGTAATCCAAGCCGGGGTAGATGTCTTTGAGCTGACATCCTGATATTCATCTTACAGCCATGTCCCCAGCTCCTCCTCAATAATGGGCAAAGCGATGGAGAACCATTTATTGTCCAACTGATTACAGAGTTTGGTCTACACATCTGCTCCTGATTCTCAGGGCTTTCCTCATCAGCCTGCAGTACCCTACTCCTGCCCCTGCCAGACATCTTGTGGGTCAGCATACCATCCTCATTGCCAGAATTCTGGGGAATTTACCCTAGGTTAGTCAGTCTGACAATGCAAAGGAGAGCTAGAAGCAGATCTCCTACCAGAGTAACCATATTAACTAGTAAGTTAGCCTACACACTCCATGGATGTCGACAGAAGATGTTAGACTACTGGTTCAGCCACAACAGACTCTTTACTCACAGAAGGAAAGTAGTAGGACTGTCAGTATAATCCCACTTGTTCCTTGGGCTCCAAATCCCACAGGATGATGAAGGGGGAGCCCACATGTGCATTGAGTCCACCATAGGAGAGGATCCTGCGCTGAAGGAACCCACTGTGATAATCCCCCAAATAGCACGCGATGCTATGTAATACAGCCCTCACCTCCACAAACCGTCTTAAGAAGTGGCCACCTGAGCGAACTGGAGGTCACAGACTTGACATCTCTGCACACTCAGCACCATGTAGACACATGCAAGGTCTGTAGCAGACGTCTCCCAACAACATCATGTGATGAAACGTATCAGGATTCGGAAACTTTACATTTGCAGTGAACTGACATTTTTTTGGTAACCAATCCATGACGTTACACAATTATGCACGAGTAATAAAACTACTCAAAGTGCAAAATAGATCAACAAATTTTAATGTGACAGGGTATAAAAAGCTCTTTCCTATGTTTCCGATTGTCCCATAAATTACCTTACAATATTACTTGAGGTTCTACTTTTTCTACAATATGTTTTTTCTCAAGAATGAATGGATAACTTACATTTTCACATAGCGCTAGCTGATCAGTCATTTGGGACAGTTGAATGCACAGATTGTTTTTAATAGAAGGCCTACTCTCTCTCCTTAAAGTAGACATAAATCTTAGAACAGAGTGAAAACACTTACACCTTCTTTTAGTACAAATAGGACACTACAGAATATAAAAGTGAACTGGTTACAAGCCTGTAGGTCTGGACAAAAGATAGGGTGGTAAGAGATGGAGAAAATTTTCATCATGTGGAGTGTCTAGATAATATCTGGTGGATATACATCATGGTGGACGATGCAAGAATTCCAAGCGTTAGACCAGAAGTACACACAGCAACATACGTCTTACAGACTTTGTGCCCAACGAACAAAAATTAAGCGGCAGAAAGAAATATATGATGCAATACCAGTTATGAAACCCGAAGATGTATGCTCACATGGTGATTTCACTCCTAGGCATTCATCCAAAGAAATGAAAACATGTGTCTACATAAAGTGTTATAGAAAAATGTTCATAGCAGCATTATTCATAGTATTTCAGAACTGAAAACACTGAAATATTCATCAATGTTCTATAGCAGAGAAAAAAATATTCAATTAAGTTGATGAGCCAAAGAATATATATAATATATTATTTATAATTATAGAGTCAATAACCCATGGGAACATAAATGGAAATTTTCAGGTATAGATAGCTCTGACAGTGTGGCTGGTAGTTGCAAGTGAGGTTTTCACAGAAAAATATATTTTATTTGTAAATTTGATACTTATAAAATTTTTGATGTTTTATTTAATTACAATAATAATATTAGAAATGTCTTTTAAAATAAGATTAGATATTTCACTAGAGTATTACACAATAATTCTTCCTTCTATCTGCCAGGAAAATAGACAAATATCTTTGAAGATAACTTTTTTTAAAAATTTATTTATTTTATTTATTTATTTTTGGCTGCATTGGGTCTTCGTTGCTGTGCACGGGCTTTCTCTAGCTGTGGCGAGCGGGGGCTGCTCTTTGTTGAGGTGTGCGGGCTTCTCATTGTGGTGGCTTCTCTTGTTGCAGAACACGGGCTCTAGGTGCACAGGCTTCAGTAGTTGTGGCACGCAGGCTTCAGTAGTTGTGGCATGCGGGCTTCAGTAGTTGTGGCTCGTGGGCTCTAGAGCGCAGACTCAGTAGTTGTGGGGCACGGGCTTAGTTGCTCCGCGGCATGTGGGATCTTCCTGGACCAGGACTCAAACCCATGTCCCCTGCGTTGGCAGGCGGATTCTTAAGCACTGCACCACCAAGGAAGCCCCCAAGAAAACTTATTTAGGTATTTTTTCCAGTGCAAGTTGTTTAAGAGATGGTACACTTAACCCTTATCATGCGTTATCTGTAGTTGTATCAACGTGATTATAGTAGCTACAGTATTGGCTTTTGATCATCAAAAATCTTTATACCCTGCGCATCGTACTTTGTGTATAAAATGACAGCATTTTGGAAAGAAGGTCCACAAAATAAGTCCTTATATAGTTTATCTTTTATGTATGTAGAAAAACTTTCTTTTCCTCCAGCTTCAAACACACACATATTTTTATTTCTAATTTATGCTGTTTTGCTGAGTTTTTAATAAAAGTCACTGAAAATGTTTGTGTAGGTTTCATATAAATGTCTATACTTATTTTTATAAAGTGTATACTTTTATGTTTAACTGGTAGAGTGGAACAATTTTCAAGTACTTCTCCCCACTTAGTAATCTCTGAAGAAGTTCTCAAGTACATATCAAAACAAAATCAATTTCCACAGGTTTAATATTTGATTAGGTTCCTTAGGTAAGGCTGCATTATCATTAAAAGATCCTGTTAATATCCGTGTATTTTATTCAATCTAATTCAGTGTTCTGTGCAGCAATTCAAATAAGAAGCAATAGAAAAGGATCATTTAAATTTGCAATTAATTTTTAATTGATCTGATAAGGCTACATTTTGATTCTCTGTTGCAACAAAAATATTAACATGTCTTTGAGAAACAAAAGTAAACATTCATTTGCATCAGGAAGTACTTATTTTACATAACAAATACTCACTGAACTTGAATAAGCAGTAATAAAAACGAGCCTGGTATCTGGAAATTACTACTTGGCTTATTACCCTTTTATGTGTGCGTGTGTTTTTCGTGACTGAGAACATAGCTTAATTGCTCTATAAACTTTAGAGGGTTTAAAAAATTGCCATAAAATTAAATGAGATAAAAATGTATGCTAAGTAAAGTGTCATTTCATTGCACCATTTTTTTGGTTTGTTTTGTTTTGCTTTATTTTTTGAGAGGAGAAATAAAAGGGTCAGAATGATTAAAGTTTTATAGCAACTCAAATTCAAGTTGACACAGTGTTTTTCTAGAAGTTTTTAAAATTCCCTGGACTTAGTAAAATGTGAATCAGAATTAAGAAAACAGAGCAATGAGAAAACTGAGAAGTTTCACGGAGGAGCTGAGTTCAGTGCCAGCCCCTGACTGCAGTCACGGCTCTTCCTCTCGAGCTGTGCTCCTCTGTCTTCTACCTCGTACAGGACGGAGTCTGTCAGACTTTTAGAGCATCTTTTCACAGGAGCAACCATATTTTTTGTAAAACTAAGTGATGGAATTATAGCAAATTATCTCATAAACAATTCATAAATTCTACAGCTATGTGTGTTTTCGGCAATGATTGACGTAGCAGACGTTCATCGTAAGTAAAATTGGACGTGGACTATGGATACAGTCTACTAACCATGCTTCCACAGTTAAAAAAAAAACAGTGATGGTATAATTTAGGTTACTTTGAATCCATTCTTACTAATAAGTGAAACAAATCTGTCAATCCTATATACATTTCACCACTCATTCCCATCATGGCTGGAATTCTTATTTGAGAGAATAAAAGCTCATCTCATTATCAGTGGTTTCACCACTGCACCACTACGAGGCTCTACAGGACAATAAAAGCAAAAAGAAACTGCTGTACTTTTACTCTACAAAGGACTAATTTGTGAAGTTGGCACATAGGATAAAGAAGGCAAATGTTGTCACCCAACACAGGCTCTTCCCTTTCTTCCTCATTTCACCAAACCCAAATCCTGTGTAGTCTCTCATCTCCATTTGCATGTCCATATTCTGTAGAGGAAGCTGATCTCATACATCTCCTTGCAAGGAAGATCTGAGATGACCTCAGACCCTTGCAAAAAAATCAGTATGGACCAGGGCTTATCACGTGTGGAGGTCTGCTGGCCAGCTTCTAGAGAAGGATTCCTCATCCTTAAAGTGACGCACATAAGAAAGAGCCTGTTGGGGGCTTCCCTGGTGGCGCAGTGGTTGAGAATCTGCCTGCTAATGCAGGGGACACGGGTTCGAGCCCTGGTCTGGGAAGATCCCACATGCCACGGAGCAGCTGGGCCCGTGAGCCACAAGTACTGAGCTTGTGCGTCTGGAGCCTGTGCTCCGCAACAAGAGAGGCCGCGATAGTGAGAGGCCCGCGCACGGCGATGAAGAGTGGTCCCCGCTTGCCGCAACTAGAGAAATCCCTCGCACGAACCGAAGACCCAACAGAGCCAAAAAGAAATAATAAATAAATAAATAAAGTAGCTATAAAAAAAATTAAAAAAAAAAAAAAAGAAAGAGCCTGTTGTTTTTGACTTGGTGTTTTTCCTGTTTCTAGCTGTTGTCTTGTAAGGATGTTTAGCCTAGAGATGCTGCATCCATATTCTTGGATGACCAAGCCTAAGGAAAGAGCTGACCCGCTGAGGGTCACAACACCAGGAAGATGTAAAGGTCTCGGGTCCTTGGAGACATCACTTAACAACTAACTAAGTTCTGCAGCCACCTTATTGCCAAGCTTCTTGTCCCAGATGACAGCACATGTCCTTACTGCTTATGCTAATGTCAGTTGGCTAATGCAGGGGTCCTCAACCCCCGGCCCGTGGACCGGTACCGGTATGCTGCCTGTTAGGAACTGAGCCTCACAGCAGGAGTATAGTCACCTTTCCTTCATTCACTCATTCATTTGAATAGACTATAGAAATAAGACATGTATGAATATGACATGATTCTGTATTTTAAGGAGCAGATACACACATAGAGTGTCTCAGGTACATTGATGGATAAATAAATAGGGCAGAGTGGAGATAGAGATGTCCAGTCTATTTTCTCTAACCAAATTCCCCATCTGCTAATTCAGTGTATTTGGCCTCCTTGCCTAGCTTCAGTTCTGTTTTCAACCAAATTGGTATTTGCAGTCACAGTTTGGGTATCCTTTCTCTTCAAATTGATACTGAGAGTATATAAATAGCAAACTGTTACTGGAAATGATTAAGAAAACGGAATCAAAAGCTTTAAAAATTATCCATTCCCTTTAACCCAGGAATTCTGTTTTACTGGGAATTTACTTTAGGAATTTATCAGGCTGTCAAAGCATTTACAAGTCTATTGATGAAAAAAAATGCAACAATAGAAATGCTCAGTAACAGGTGCTTTGTTAACCAATTCCATGATAGAAATATGAGAAAATAACATGTAGTCATTCAAAGCCTTGTTTTAGAAACACAAGTTTTATTTAATAAGGTTAAATGAAAAGCAGCAGTTAAAAAAAGAGGATTACCTTGTGATCATACAGGTACATAAGGAAAAAAAGACAAAAAGAAAATAGAGAATCACAGCTTACTGGGAGCAGAAACCAGAAATAGCCAACAGAATATTGGAGAACAAAATTGGAGTACTGATACTAGATGAACTTAAAGACTTATGAAGATATATGTGTATATATATATATATATATATATCTTTTATGTTTTATAAAAATTAACTCAAAATGGATTATATTATTTAGAATTCTCCAATGAAACAGAACCAAGAGAATAGAGAAAGAGTTACTGTGAGAAATGTGCTCCTGCAATTCTGGAGGCCAGAAGTCCCCAGATGAGCCGGGTGGATTGAATGAGACCCTCCCACAAATTTCTTTACTCGGTCTACTAATTTAAATGTTATTCTCATTCAAAAACACCCTCAAAGAAACACCCAGAATGATGTTGATCAAATATCTGGGCACAGTCTGAACTGGTCAAGTTCACACATAAATTTTTCGTCACATTGATCATAGACTTAAATATAAAATGTAAAACTGTAAAACTCCTAGAAGATAACATGGGAGAAAATCTTCGGTGACCTTGGGTTTGGTGATGTCTTAAGACACAATTAAAAAAGAATAATCCATGAAAGAAGAAGACAAGTGTACTTCATTAAAAGTGAAAATGGTTCTGTGAAAGACACTATGAACAATATCAAATTACAAGCTGCAGGTGGAAGGAAATATTTGCAAAACCTTATCTGATAATATTATATCCAAAATTCAAATTAAGAAACAAACTTTAAAAATGAACACAGGGGGCTTCCCTGGTGGCGCAGTGGTTGAGAGTCTGCCTGCCAATGCAGGGGACATGGGTTCGAGCCCTGATCTGGGAAGATCCCACATGCCGTGGAGCAACTAGGCCCGTGAGCCACAACTACTGAGCCTGCACGTCTGGAGCCTGTGCTCCGCAACAAGAGAGGCCGCGATAGTGAGAGGCCCACGCACCGCGATGAAGAGTGGCCCCCGCTTGCCACAACTAGAGAAAGCCCTCGTACAGAAATGAGGACCCAACACAGCCAAAAATAAATAAATAAATAAATTAATTTTAAAAAAAAGTGGTCTTATAAAACCATATTAAAAGAAAAAAAAAGAAAAATGAACACAGGATCTGGACATCTAATCAACACGATATACAGATGGCAAATAAACATATAGAATATGCTCAACATCATAAGTCATTAAAGAATTGCTAATTAAAACACAATGAGATACCAGTACCCACCTATTAGAATGGTGAAAATCCAAAACTGAAAACATCAACCGCTAACAGGGATGTGGAGCAAGAGGAACTGTCATTCGTTAGTGGTGGGAGTGCCAGTTGGTACAGTCACCTTGGAAGAGAGTTTTGCGGTTCTTATAAAGCTAAACATCACTTTACCATACAGTCCAGTGATCATGTTCCTTAAGATTTACCCAAATAGCTAAAAAAGTTGGAACCCACACAGACATCTGCCTAGGAGTGTTTATAGCAGCTTCATGATTGTATAAACCTGGAAGAAACCAAGGTGTCCTTCAGTAGGTGAACGGATCAACAAACTGTGGTCCATTTATACAATGGAATATTAATCAGCAACAAAACATAATGAGGTAACAGGCCCCTAGAGGACATGCAGGAAGCTTAAAGTCACATTGCTAAGTGCAAGAAGCCAGTCTGAAACTGTATGATTCCAGTTACATGACATTCTGGAAAAGGCCAGATTATAGAGTCAGTAAAAAGATTATTGGTTGCTAAGGATTCAGGGGGAGGAAGAATTTTTAGGGCAGTAAAACTATTTTAAATGATACTGTAATAGTGAATGTATGATATTATAAATTCATCAAAAGTCAAGAATGTATAACACAAAGACTTAAAGTATACAAACTATGGACTTTAGTTAATCATAATGTGTCATTATTCATTTATCAATTGAAACAAATGAACCACACCAATGCAAGATGTTGATAATAAACCACGTGTCTGGAGGGAGTTGGGTATATGGGACTCTGTACTTTCTGCTCAATTTTTCTGTAAAACTAAAATTGCTTTTAAAAGTAGTCTATGCAGCCCCATAGCACAGGGAGATCAGCTCGGTGCTTTGTGACCACCTAGAGGGGTGGGATAGGGAGGATGGGAGGGAGACGCAAGAGGGAGGAGATATGGGGATAGATGTATACGTATAGCTGATTCACTTTGTTATACAGCAGAAACTAACACACCATTGTAAAGCAATTATACTCCAATAAAATGTTTTAAAAAAAAGTAGTCTATGAATTTAAAACGTGTGTTAGAGAAGATCTATGTGTTTAAGTAAATATATTGCTGTGCTAGCCTGAGTGAGCTGTACCCTGATAAATTATTATCAAACAAAATTGATTAATATATGGAGTTACCAAAATTACTTATTATTTTCTAAATCGTGCACTAAAATACGTATCAATATGTTTGCATGCAGAGCACTTAACTAGGTTCTGAGGAAACATAAAGCATCTAAAATATGTTTACTAATATAAAGGAATTGATAATCTATTAGGGATAAACCCTGAAGTAAAATGATTTAAGTGATAAATGGTATTAAAAGAGAGTTTGTGATAGCATAGAAGATCATGAGTTTAAATTTTAAGTGACTGTTCCACGTCACATTAACTGTGAGCGCAATAATATCCATAAAAGAAAATATATGGGCTTGTCCTGTTTGAGACGTCTTCGAGAAGAAATCTGAGGATTGTTGGGGGAAGTAAGGCTTTTAGAGTTGTTTGAAAATAGTCTTCTCTGAGGACTGGGGCAAGAGGTGGAGAGATAGCTGAGTATTACTGGATCCTTCTCTAGTTCTCTCTCAAATATTGATGTTCTTCAGCATTCACAGTCTCTCTTTCTTACTATAGAATATGGTAATACTTAGAATATACTTATATACAGAGTATAATATATATATATTCTATAATACTTACTATAATGACAAAATTATAGTAATGAAGTAGAAATTAGTAGGTATCAGGGGTTAAGAAGGGTTGAAAGCATGGTGGAAGTAGATGTGGCCAAGAAAAAGGGACCAAGAAACATTCTTGTGGTGATGGAAATGGTCTGTATCTTGAATGTATCAAAATCAATCCTGATGTTTATATTGTTTTATAGTTTTGCAAGGTGTTTCCATTGGTAGAAGCTAGATAATGTGGGCACAGGGTCTCTGCATTGTTTCTTATACCTGCCTGTGAATCTCTAATTATCTTAGAAGAAAAAAATAATAGTTTTAAAAAAGTTGAAGTAACTGAAGTATTTGTTGTTGAAAGGAAGAAAATGACTTAGCAGTCGCAAAATAAATCACCTTTTATTTATTCTAGAAAAATCTTCAAGAATTGTCCCGTTGATCAGCTTCTAGCTGAGTGGAGAATGAACAGCTAGATTTGGCCTTGTGTTCTGTGCATTCCTGGGGAACAGACACTGCACAAGGGGATGGGGGCAGGGGTGGTGGCAACAAAATGTGATAAATAATTTAATGGAGCAGCTTTTCCTACCTGCCACCAATGGTTGGTGGGTCTTGGGAGAATGAGTGATGTGCATTAGGAAAGGGCTTAGTGGGTCTGGGGGAGCGGAGAATTCTGCACATTGAGTGGAGTTCTGAGGTAGCTGGGAGGCCAAGGGACCCCAAAGCTGGGCACAAACCATCAGTACGTGGAGCCTCCTCCAGAGACAGCTGTGAGTGAAGTGAGTGGACATTTCAAGCACATGACACCACTGAGAACTCTCAGTATTCGCATACAGCCTATAAATTACCGTTTAGTTTATTTAGTACATTTTATAGTTCACTTTTTATAATAACAAATTATACTATGCTGAAAGAATATTTCTCCGTTTCACACAGTCCCAGGAATTCTGCTAACTACTTGAACATATTCCATGAATACAATTTTCTGAGAAATATTTATGAAACTAGAGTGATATAAAGTATTCTATATATTTTAGTAGAGGGTGAAAATTGAAAAGCCTCTGATATTTTTTCCTCATTTTTATTTTCCACATTCCTGGAATTATCCAAAATGCAGGGCCAGAATTTACTGCTATAAATCTTAAACGGCTTGATGACAAGCGACAACATAGTTCAAAAAATATTTGTATAGATTAGCCCATGGATTACCTGTGGATTTCAGTATGCCTAGTGAATCTCCCTGCAATTAAGTAAACAATATAGTAATTTTAAATTTTTATTTAATTAAACATTGTACTGAGGCAGTATTTATTGAATCCCCTTGGCACTAAGTTCTTAAAACAAAATTACATTTTTACATTTTTAGTTATAACATATACTGTGATTGAAATTGTAATATAAAATGCATCTACTTGGTTTTCTCTTCTTGAAGCAACAAACTAGAATGTGCTATAAGAGCAAATTGAATTAAATTAAACAAGTGGAAAATAGGGTTGAATTATCTCATAATTTTAATTTTTTAGTTTCCATTTTGGGCCAGCAGCTGTTTGTTCTTGGTGAGACGTTCTACACAGTAAGATCATGCTGATGGCTAACGAAAATTTAAATTCAGATGATACCTCCATCAAGAATTATGAAGCTGGTCATCTAAATGTTTCAAATTGTGCCGAAAATACTATGTTAAAAATGCAGAATCAAGTTCTGAATTGGGTATCTAATGCTTTGAATCACAATGAAAGTTTTGTATGTGGTCTATATGGAACTTTTCAGTTTTATATGAAGTTTAAACTTTCTGAATTATCTTGCAAATTTATATTACATCTCCCTAAATAATTGTAAATACTCTAAAAATTGTTGTTTACATTTATATTAGTCAAATTCAAAAAAAGCATGTAAACTTCTTTAGACAATAATAAAACTATATAATTAAAAAAATATATTTTGGAAAGATGAGGAAAAAGAAGTAAAAATAAAAAGAGGAATTCAGCCAAGGAGGCAGCAGGAATGAAGGTGACATAGACTTTGTTCTGATAAAGTTTACATGCCACAGACAATAAATAAGTGAAAAATGTAATTTTGGGTGGTAAATTGCATAAGAAAGATAAAAGTGTATCTTGGGTGGAGCAGACCCGTAAGCTGGGAGCTGAATGATAATAAACAAATGAGCAGATAATATTTGGGGAGTTTTCCAGGTAGGATAGTACGTGCACAGGTTCTTAGACTGCAACAGGCAAATGCGGTTTGGACAGTAAACCAGGAGGACGCAAGTCCCGGATAAATTCCAAAACCCATGCGGGGAGCAGATTGTTCACTCTAAAATAATAAGTTTGTTCTCCATAGTGGCTGTATCAACTTACATTCCCACCAACAGTGCAGGAGGGTTCCCTTTTCACCACACCCTTTCAAGCATTTATTGTTTCTAGATTTTTTGATAATGGCCATCCTGACCAGTGTGAGGTGATACCTCATTGTGGTTTTGATTTGCATTTCTCTAATAATTAGTGATGTTGAGCGGCTTTTCATGTGCCTCTTGGCCACTGTATGTCTTCTTTGGTGAAATGTCTATTTAGGTCTTCTGCCCATTTTTTAATTGGATTGTTTTTTTTTTTTTGATATTGAGCTCCATGAACTGTTTGTATATTTTGGAGATTAATCCTTTGTTGTTTCATTTGCAAGTATTTTCTCCCATTCTGAGGGTTGTCTTTTTGTCTTGTTTATGGTTTCCTTTGCTGTGCAAAAGTTTTTAAGTTTAATTAGGTCCCATTTGTTTATTTTTGTTTTTATTTTCATTACTCTTGGATGTGGGTCAAAAAAGATCTTGCTGTGGTTTATGTCAAAGAGTGTTCTTCCTATGTTTTCCTCTAAGAGTTTTATAGTGTCTGGTCTTTCATTTAGGTCTTTAATCCATTTGGAGTTTGTTTTTGTGTCTGGTGTTAGGGAGTGTTCTAATTTCATTCTTTTACATGTAGCTGTCCAGTTTTCCCAGCACCACTTATTAAAGAGGCTGTCTTTTCTCCACTGTATGTTCTTGCCTCTTTTGTCGTAAATTAGTTGACAGTATGTGCGTGGTATGGAGGTTCCTTAAAAAACTAAAAATAGAACTACCATATAACCCAGCAATCCCACTACTGGGCATATACCCTGAGAAAACCATAATTCAAAAAGATACATGTACCACAATGTTCGCTGCAGCACTTGGAAGCAATCTAAGTGTCCACTGACAGAGGAATGGATAAAGAAGATGTGGCACATATATCCAATGGAATATTTCTCAGCCATAAAAAGAAATGCAATTGAGTTATTTGCAGTGAAGTGGATGGACCTAGAGTCTGTCATACAGAGTGAAGTAAGTCAGAAAGAGAAAAACAAATACCAAATGCTAACGCATATATATGGAACCAAAAAAAAAAAAAAAAAGTGGTTCTGAAGAACCTAGGGGCAAGACAGGAATAAAGGTGCAGATGTAGAGAATGGACATGAGGACAAGGGGAGGGGGAAGGGGAGGCTGGGGCAAAGTGAGAGTAGCATGGACATATATACACTACCAAATGTAAAATAGATAGCTAGTGGGAAGCAGCCGCATAGCACAGGGAGATCAGCTCGGTGCTTTGTGACCACCTAGAGGGGTGGGATAGGGAGGATGGGAGGGAGACACAAGAGGGAGGGGATATGGGGATGTATGTATACGTATAGCTGATTCACTTTGTTGTACAGCAGAAACTAACACAGTATTGTGAAGCAATTATACTCCAATAACGATGTATTAAGAAAACTTAAAAAGATAAAAATACAAAAAAATAAATCAAATAAAATAATAGGTTTGGATTATAGTCTAAGCATTCTGCCAAGCCATTAAAATCCATATTTTATCATGATCTGGTTTGCTTGTTAAAATGATCTCTCTTGCTACTGCCTGGGAAGTGATGTGTAAGGAGGGACACAGGTGTGTGATGTGAAGTGAGGGAGGGATCATGACGGTCCAGATGGGAAGGGGAGGGACTGTCTATGTGAGAGCAGCCAGGGAGGTGGGGGGGGATGCACGAAACATGATTTCACGTGATTAATCGGAAGACGCAGTGACTACCTCTAAATGGAACTTCAGATATTAAAGTTTTAAAATGCCATACATTGAGTTGATTGAATCTGGGTATTTTCATAATATAGAAAACTTAGGAACTTGCTACCTTTTCAGGGGAGAAGATTAAAACTATATGTCTAGTTTCTACCTTGTCTTCCAAATGCCAATGAATTATCCAAGGTTCTTGGCTTACTGTAACTTCCATGACAAGGAAATTGTGCGTATTGAATTTACCCAATTGAAGTATGCAGAGCAATGCATTTAAGGGTGTTGTATGTGTATGTTTTAACTAAATCGTTTTATCTGCGGAAGAAACACTATCAAGAGGGCATCATAATTGGAAACATAGTTTAAAGGAAAAAAAGAAAAGCATGAGGAGGAAAAAAATCTCTCTTTTAAGCCCCTTGTGCTAATTTACACTTTCATTATACATACGTTCTTGGTCCCTTAAATCCATATGGGGTAAAGCATTGTATTAAGTCTATTTCCCAGATATATTTGGGGTGCAGTGGCGAATAAGGTAACATTACAATGCACATTGTGACTTCAGTTGCTACAAAAGTATCAGTCTATTTTTAAGACCAAAGTGATTTTCTATTATTGAAAGGAAGAAATCAGAAACAGAGCAGTTAAGTGATTTTGCACAGGTCACAACCCAAGTTAATTGGATATTTGGTACTAGAACCACAACAACTGATCCTTGAAATACATCACAGTGAGATCATGTTCTCTTTTAAAATAAAGCAAATAATTCTTCAAATGACATATATTTTTAGCTCTCTATTTTTTGTCTTTGTTTTTAATCAGCTTTATGGCAGTGTAATTTACATACAATAAAATATATCCAGTTTAGTTGTATGGACCAGTGAGTTTCTAGAAATGTTTCCATCACCACAGTCAACTATGAAACAATTCCATCACCCCCCAACAAAAGCTCTCTGTTACCTCCCTCACCATCAGTCTTAGACAACCACTTATTTACTTTCCATAAATGTAGATTTATTTTGCCTTTTCTGGAATTTCATATAAAGGAACTATCGATTGTATACTCTTGTTTTTAATCTAGCTATTTTCACTCAGCATATTAATTTTGATATTAATTCTTGTTATTGTGTACATCACACTTCTTATATTGCTGAGTGGTTTTCCAGTATACAGCTGTACGAAAATTTGTTTATTCATTCATCTGAGGTTGGACGTTTGAGCTATTGTCATTTTTACTAGTTTCATCAATAAAGTTGCAAAGGAGTATCATTTACAAGTCTCTGTATGCATGTATGTTATGACGTTTTCTTGGGTAAATACCTAGCAGTAGGATTGCTGGGTTATATGCTCAATTTATGTTTAACTTTATAAGAAACTGTCAAATTGTTTATACAATAATACACTCCTGATACAAGTACATGAAAGTTCCAGCTACCTTACAGTTTTGCCAATACTAGTTATTGCCAGTCTTTTTAATTTTAGCCATTGTAATGGGTATATAGTAGTACCGCATTTTTGCTTGCATTCCCCCGATGATATAGAGTTTGCATATGCTTATTGGCCATTTGTACACCTTTTTTGTAAAGTGTCTTTTTAAATATTTTTCTTTTCCTTGTTAGTATTGAATTGTAAGGGTTCTTTGGTATTTTTTTGATACAAGTTCTTAGACATATGAATGGTGAATATTTTTTCTAATCTCTGGATTGCCTTCTAATTTTTCTATTAATGTCTTTTATTTTTAAATTTTTTAATTGAAATATAGTTGACTTAAAATGTGTTAATTTCCACTGTGCAGCAAGGTGATTTGGTTATACATATATATATACATTCTTTTAAATATTCTTTTTCATTATGGTTTATCACAGGATATTGTACATTGTTCCCTGTGCTATACAGTAGGACCTTTCTGTTTATCTGTTCTATACATAATAGTTTGCATATGCTAACCCCAAACTCCCAATACAACCCACTCCCTCCCCCCTCCCCCTTGGCAACACAGGGTGTGTCTCTGGTCTGTGAATCTGTTTCTGTTTTGTAGATAAGTTCATTTGTGTCATACTGTGTAGGATTGTCTGAAGTCTGGGAGGGTTATGCCTCCCGCTTTGTTCTTTTTCCTCAGGATTGCTTTTGCAGTTCTGGGTCTTTTATGCTTCCATATAAATGTTCTAGCTCTGTGAAAAATGTCATGAGTACTTTGACAGGGATCACATTAAATCTGTAGATTGCTTTGGGTACTATGGCCATTTTAACAATATTAATTCTTCCAATCCAAGAGCATGGGACATTTTCCATTTCTTTAAATCATCTTCCATTTCCTTTAGCAATGTTTTATAGTTCTCAGCATATAAGTCTTTCACCTCCTTGGTCAGGTTTTCTAATAATGTTTTTTTAAAGAGAAGTTTATAACTGTGATAAATCCCCCCAAAATAATTTTAATTGTATAGTTAGTTATATGATATAATTACCTAGCCTATCTGAGAAAATTTTGCTAGCTCATATTTCAAAGATTTTCTCCTATGATTTCTTCTAGAAATTTAAAAATTTTGTCTCTATGTTGAGTCCATGGTCCACTTCATGACAATCTTGTATCAATAAATGGTTTCAGAGAAGGGGAGAGGTTCATTTTTTATATGATATACAGATGTTCTAGTACTATTTGTTGAAATATTATCATGGACTATTAAATTATCTTGGCACACTTTTAAAAGTCAAATATCCATACATGTGTGGGTTTATTTCTGGACTCTGTTCTGTTATGTATGTCTCTATATGTCTGTCCTTTTATCAATTCCAAACTATATTTATTACTGTTCATTTATAGCATATCTTGAAATATGCAATCCTCCAACTTCTTTCTTTTTCAAAGTTGTTTATGCTCTTCCAGTTCCTTGAGTAATTATAGATATTTTAAATCAGCTTGTTTATTTCTCCAAAAACCTTCTGTTGGGATTTTAATTCAGCTTGCATTGGATCTGTAGATCAAGTGGGGAGAACTGACATCTTAACTATATTGAGTCTTCTAATCCATGAACGCAGCTGATCTCTCTCCAGTTTTTAGGTCTTCTTTAATTTCTCTCAACAAAGTCTTTTTTAAATACATAGATATGGTGGATATGTTTTTTTTTAAATTTATCTTTATTATTTTTATTTTTTGATGCCACTATACACATTTTTCTTTTTTAATTTCATCTTCCAATTTTTTTGAGGAATGACTTTGTATAATGAGTTTGTATCATGTCCTTGTTGGATTTGCTTCCAACTTTTGGTGGCATTTGTGTAAATTTATTAGAATTGTCTGTGCATGTAATTATAGACACAATTACCTCTTTTTTCCCAATTTTTACATATTTTATTTCTTTCCATGCCTTACTGCCCTATTTAGGACCTCCAGGGCACCATTAATTATAAATGGAGAAAATGTACATCCTAGCTTTTTCTTGATCTTAGGAGGAAACATACCAAAAGGGGGTTTAACTGTGTTGGCAACATGTTATTTTAAAATTTACTTGATGAATACATGGCATGCTTTCTCTTATTATTCATTATGTCTTTTATGTCTCAAGTACTGTGTTACAGTTAAAATATCAGTAAAGTAGGACACATCATTCAAGGTAAACACATATTTAGTTTGCAAACCTAAGTTGTCTAAATAAGGAAAGTCTAGGGCCTTCTTTGGGACTTAATTTGCATAGGCATTACTCTACTTTTGGGAAATAAAAGCTGTCACGGATAAATGGATGGTTTTGCCTAATTTGAATACTGCTAAGGTTAAAGGGATGCTATCTTAAATGGATTTGGAAATTCACCATAAAGCAGATCACAGGAGCATGAGTGAGGAGGTGAGAGGACTCTAATAGGTAACCTGGTGCAGTGTTAGAGATTTTTCTCCTTCCCTGATGCAGTCCTAGGACAAGGCCCTTCAAAGAGTGGCTCACCCAGCAGCTGGTCTTGGAGAGCTCAATGGGGGTCAATCTAGCGAGTTCCCATCTTAAGACAAAGAAGGGGCACTTACTGAATTAATGACCTAAGAATGCTTGTAGTATCAAGAGACATGAGGCTAATTAGGGGAAGTTTAAAAGTAATTATTGAGGACATCACTGAAAGCTGCTGCAACCAAGTGCAGAAAATGCTACCAGGAATCGATTTGGTGTCCACTGTGCAGCAAAGGACCATCCACGTGAAGCACACAGGGCACTTGGTCGTTTGTGATCAGCCTCTAGAATATCTGTATGAAACTGACTCTCACCCTTTTACAGAGGAGGGACTGAAGCAGGACACGGGTTGGATGTCTGTGCAAATAGGAAGCTGGGAGTGCAGGACCCTCGGCCTCTTATTCCCAACATTGCTGTCCTGAGTGACTCAGTTTCATTCCTCAGACCTTTGCTTGATAACTGTGTTACTTTTTAAGTACCTTCATCATGTACTATGGCTTTTACATCATTTATCTGCAGATCATTCTTAGATACTTGTCTTCTCTCCAGGAGTTTCTCCCCACAATTCCTGCACATTAATTGCCCCCACTGGATAATAACAGGCACCTAAATTGATTAATTCCCTACACTCTGACCCTACTTCTTTCCTAGAATTCTCCATGTAGTAAATGATACCACGAGTTACACATTAGTGCAGACTAAATGCTAAGACCATTCTTGATATATCTCTCTCTGTCTCTATCTGTCTCCGTCTTCTGTCTCCCTCTTTGTCTCTCGCGCTCATGTACCATATCAGGAAAACCCTATTTGTATGTGTTTCTTTATTATTTCTCTCTATCCTTTCACTTGAGTTAAGAACTCCATAAAGGTATGGATATAGACTACTATTTTTTCATCACTTTAGCTAAAACATGATATTGCTTCCATATTACAGGCTCTCAATAAACATGTTGAATGGAAAAATCACATTGTGGGTAAATGATCCCAAGCTCGATGCCTTTTCATGATCCTGTGTTTCATAGAGAAGCTGCTAACAGGAGCCACTGTGCTCGGAACCAGGAACGAAAGCAGGAGCCATCAGGGAACGTGAAGGTCCCTGCACGTAAGGATGGGCTGAGGTGGGGGCAGCTGTGAGGGACCACCATGAATCTTGCAGAAGAATCGGCGGAAAGAAGAGCAAACATTACCCTGTTCCCGTGTTAACATGCGGATATTGAAGTGAAATGTACAGTCTCTAGAGCTGGCTCAATATGCCATGAGTTTTTCCTTTTAGGCAATCCTTCTTACACTTCAGCGAAGAAATATTATAGTAAAAGGTAAGGCATCCTGTCCTCCACATGACAGCAGACTCACCACAGATGTGTATTTTTTCCTGGTGATGTTTCTTATAGGGTCATCCCTATTCCTCCCTTTCACAATTAAATCCTGGATTAATTTAGTGGATGGAGAGCTCAGTGTTGCGTTATCTGTTCTGCTTCTAGAAGACAGATAATAGGAAAGGCCATTGGGTCTGGAGTGGTAACTAAGATGCTGTCAAAGGCTATAAATCAATTTGAATCATTTGATTTATTTTAGGGAAGTGGGTATTCTGTCACTGCACAGCACAGTCTCAGCTTCACCTCCCCTCCAAGCAAGTGGCTAGCATTGTATTGTTCTCCCCAAGGTGAGCATAAATATTTAGGATGGATGGATAGATACATACATACATACATGCATACAAACAAAGATTAGATTGGTTGATTTTTGGTATCCTTGTAGAGAAGCAATTACTTCCTCCAGACTGTCCAAATATGCACATAGGGATATTTTTTTTAACATCTTTATTGGAGTATAATTGCTTTACATTGTTGTGTTAGTTGCTGCTGTATAACAAAGTGAATCAGCTATACGTATACATATATTCCCATATCCCCTCCCTCTTGCATCTCCCTCCCACCCTCCCTATCCCACGCATCTGGGTGGTCACAAAGCACCGAGCTGATCTCCCTGTGCGATGCGGCTGCTTCCCACTAGCTATCTATTTTACATTTAGTAGTGTATATATGTCCATGCCACCCTCTCACTTCGTCCCAGCTTACCCTTCCCCCTCCCTGTGTCCTCAAGTCCATTCTCTACATCTGTGTCTCTCCCTCTCCTGCCCCTAGGTTCTTCAGAACCATTTTTTTTATTAGATTCCATATATATGTGTTAGCATACGGTATTTGTTTTTCTCTTTCTCACTTACTTAACTCTGTATGACAGGTCCATCCACCTCACTACAAATAACTGAATTTTCTTTCTTTTTATGGCTGAGTAATACTCCATTGTATATCTGTGCCACATCTTCTTTATCCATTCATCTGTCCATGGACACTTAGGTTGCTTCCATGTCCTGGCTATTGTAAATAGAGCTGCAATGAACATTGCGGTACATGAGTCTTTTTGAATTATGTTTTTCTCAGGGTATATGCCCAGTAGTGGGGTTGCTGGGTCGTATGTTAGTATTATTTTTAGTTTTTTAAGGAACCTCCATACTGTTCTCCATAGTGGCTGTATCACTTTACATTCCCACAAACAGTGCAAGAGGGTTCCCTTTTCTCCACACCCTCTCCAGCATTTACTGTTTGTAGATTTTTTTATGATGGCCATTCTGACCGGTGTGAGGTGATACCTCATTGTAGTTTTGATTTGCATTTCTCTAATGATTAGTGATGTTGAGCATCCTTTCATGTGTTTGTTGGCACTCTGTATATACTTTTGGAGAAACGTCTATTTAGGTCTTCTGCCCATTTTTGGACTGGGTTATTTGTTTTTTTTTCATATTGAGCTGCATGGGCTGCTTCTAAATTTTGGAGACTTAATCCCTTGTCAGTTGCTTCATTTGCAAATATTTTCTCACATTCTGAGTGTTGCCTGTTGGTCTTGTTTATGGTTTCCTTTGCTGTGCAAAAGCTTTAAGTTTCATTAGGTCCCATTTGTTTATTTTTGTTTTTATTTCCATTTCTCTAGGAGGTGAGTCAAAAAGGACCTTGCTGTGATGTATGTCATAGAGTGTTCTGCCTATGTTTTCCGCTAAGAGTTTTATAGTGTCTGGCCTTACATTTAGGTCTTCAATCCATTTGAGTTTATTTTGTGTATGGTATTAAGGAGCATTCTAATTTCATTCTTTTACATGTAGCTGTCCAGTTTTCCCAGCACCACTTATTGAAGAGGCTGTCTTTTCTCCATTGTATATTCTTGCCTCCTTTATCAAAAATAACATGACCATATGTGCATGGTTTATCTCTGGGCTTTCTATCCTGTTCCATTGATCTATATTTCTGTTTTTGTGCCAGTTCCATACTGTCTTGATTATTGTAGCTTTGTAGTATAGTCTGAAGACCAGGAGCCTGATTCCTTCAGCTCTGTTTTTCTTTCTAAAGATTTCTTTGGCTATTCAAGGTCTTTTCTGTTTCCATACAAATTGTGAAATTTTTTGTTCTAATTCTGTGAAAAATGCCATTGGAAGTTTGATAGGGATTGCATGGAATCTGTAGATTGCTTTGGATAGTATAGTCATTTTCACAGTGTTGATTCTTCCAAAGAAAGAACATGGTATATCTCTCCATCTGTTTGTATCATCTTTAATTTTTTGCATCAGTGTCTTATAGTTTTCTGCATACAGGTCTTTTGTCTCCTTAGGTAGGTTTATTGCTAGGTATTTTATTCTTATTGTTGCAGTGGTAAATGGGAGTGTTTCCTTAATTTCTCTTTCAGAATTTTTCATCATTAGTGTATAGGAATGCAAGAGATTTCTGTGCATTAATTTTGTATCCTGCTACTTTACCAAATTCATTGATTAGCTCTAGTAGTTTTCTGGTAGCATCTTTAGGATTCTCTGTGTATAGTATCATGTCATCTGCAAACAGTGACCGCTTTACTTCTTCTTTTCCAATTTGGATTCCTTTTATTTCTTTTTCTTCTCTGATTGCTGTGGCTAAAACTTCCAAAACTATGTTGAATAATAGTGGTGAGAGTGGGCAACCTTGTCTTGTTCCTGATCTTAGTGGACATGGTTTCAGTTTTTCACCATTGAGGATGATGTTGGCTGTGGGTTTGTCATGTATGGCCTTTATTATGTTGAGGAAAGTTCCCTCTATGCCTACTTTCTGCAGGGCTTTTATCATAAATGGGTGTTGAGTTTTGTCAAAAGCTTTCTCTGCATCTATTGAGATGATCATATGTTTTTTCTCCTAAAATTTTTTAATATGGTGTATCACGTTGATTGATTTGCATATATTGAGGAATCCTTGCATTCCTAGGATAAACCCCACTTGATCATGGTGTATGATCCTTTTATGTGCTGTTGGATTCTGTTTGCTAGTATTTTGTTGAGGAGTTTTACATCTATGTTCATCAGTGATATTGACCTGTAGTTTTCTTTCTTTGTGACATCTTTGTCTGGTTTTGGTATCAAGGAGATGGTGGCCTCATAGAATGAGTTTGGGAGTGTTCCTCCCTCTGCTATATTTGGGAAGAGTTTGAGAATGATAGGTGTTAGCTCTTCTCTAAATGTTTGATAGAATTCGCCTGTGAAGCCATCTGGTCCTGGGCTTTTGTTTGTTGGAAGATTTTTAATCACAGTTTCAATTTCAGTGCTTGTGATTGGTCTGTTCATATTTTCTATTTCTTCCTGGTTCAGTCCCGGAAGGTTGTGCATTTCTAAGAATTTGTCCATTTCTTCCAGGTTGTCCATTTTATTGGCATATAGTTGCTTGTAGTAATCTCTCATGTTCCTTTGTATTTCTGCAGTGTCAGTTTTTACTTCTCCTTTTTCGTTTCTAATTCTGTTGATTTGAGTCTTCTCCCTTTTTTTCTTGAAGAGTCTGGCTAATGGTTTATCAATTTTGTTTATCTTCTCAAAGAACCAGCTTTTAGTTTTATTGATCTTTGCTATTCTTTCCTTCATTTCTTTTCATTTATTTCTGATCTTATATTTATGATTTCTTTCCTTCTGCTAACTATGGGTTTTTTTTTGTACTTTCTCTAATTGCTTTAGGTGTAAGGTTAGGTTGTTTATTTGAGTTGTTTCTGGAGGTAAGATTGTATGGCTATAATCTTGCCTCTTAGAACTGCTTTTGCTGCATCCCATAGGTTTTGGGTCATCGTGTTTACATTGTCATTTGTTTCTAGGTATTTTTTGATTTCCTCTTTGATTTCTTCAATGATCTCTTGGTTATTAAATAGTGTATTGTTTAGCCTCCATGCGTTTGTATTTATTTACAGATTTTTTCCTGTAATTGAT
This sequence comes from Balaenoptera musculus, assembly GCF_009873245.2. Lineage (NCBI taxonomy): Eukaryota > Metazoa > Chordata > Mammalia > Artiodactyla > Balaenopteridae > Balaenoptera > Balaenoptera musculus. The sequence continues at coordinate 4,325,556 of NC_045790.1, forward strand.
ATTTAGTCTCATAACATTGTGGTAGGAAAAGATACTTGATATGATTTCAATTTTCTTAAATTTACCAAGGCTTGATTTGTGACCCAAGATAGGATCTATTCTGGAGAATGTTCCATGCGCACTTGAGAAGAAAGTGTATTCTGTTTTTTTTGGATGAAATGTCCTATAAATATCAATTAAGTCCATCTTGTTTACTATATCATTTAAAGTTTGTGTTTCCTTATTTATTTTCATTTTCGATGATCTGTCCATTGGTGAAAGTGGAGTGTTAAAGTCCCCTACTATGATTGTGTTACTGTCGATTTCCCCTGTTATGGCTGTTAGCATTTGCTTTATGTATTGAGGTGCTCCTATGTTGGGTACATAAATATTTACAATTATTATATCTTCCTCTTGGATTGATCCCTTGATCGTTATGTAGTGTCCTTTTTTGTCTCTGGTAATAGTCTTTATTTTAAAGTCTAATTTGCCTGATATGAGAATTTCTACTCCAGGTTTCTTTTGATTTCCATTTGCATAGAATATCTTTTTCCATCCCCTCACTTTCAGTCTGTATATGTCCCTAGGTCTGAAGTGGGTCTCTTGTAGACAGCATATATACAGGTCTTGTTTTTGTATCCATTCAGCCAGTCTGTGTCTTTTGGTTGGAGCATTTAATCCATTTACATTTAAGACAATTATTAATATGTATGTTCCTATTACCATTTTCTTAATTGTTTGGGGTTTATTATTGTAGGTCTTTTCCTACTCTTGTGTTTCCTGCCTAGAGAAGTTCCTTTAACATTTGTTATAAAGCTGGTTTGGTGGTGCTGAATTGTCTTAACTTTTGCTTGTCTGTAAAGGTTTTAATTTCTCTGTCAAAACTGAATGAGATCCTTGCTGGGTAGAGTAATCTTGGTTGTAGGTTTTTCCCTTTCATCACTTTAAATATGTCCTCCCACTCCCTTCTGGCTTGCAGAGTTTCTGCTGAAAGATCAGCTGTTAACCTTATGGGGATTACCTTGTATGTTCTTTGTTGTTTTTCCCTTCCTATTTTTAATATTTTTTCTTTGTATTTAATTTTTGATAGTTTGATTAATATGTGTCTTGACGTTTTTCTCCTTGAATTTATCCTGTATGGGACTCTCTGTGCTTCCTGGACTTGATTAACTATTTCCTTTCCCATATTAAGGAAATTTTCAACTATAATCTCTTCAAATATTTTCTTAGTCCCTTTCTTTTTCTCTTCTTCTTCTGGGACCCCTCTAATTCGAATGTTGGTGCGTTTAATGTTGTCCCACAGGTCTCTGAGACTGTCCTCAATTGTTTTCATTCTTTTTTCTTTATTCTGCTCTGCAGTAGTTATTTCCACTATTTTATCTCCCAGGTCACTTATCCGTTCTTCTGCCTCAGTTATTCTGCAATTGATCCCTTCTAGAGAATTTTAAATTTCATGTATTGTGTTGTTCATCACTGTTTGTTTGCTGTTTAGTTCTTCTAGGTCCTTGTTAAATGTTTCTTGTATTTTCTCCATTCTATTTCCAAGATTTTAGATCATCTTTACTATCATTATTCTGAATTATTTTTCAGGTATACTGCCTATTTCCTCTTCATTTGTTAGGTCTGGTGGGTTTTTACCTTGCTCCTTCATCTGCTGTGTGTTTTGCTGTCTTCTCATTTTGCTTAACTTACTGTGTTTGGGGTCTCCTTTTTGCAGGCTGCAGGTTCGTAGTTCCCGTTGTTTTTGGTGTCTGCCCCCACTGGCTAAGGTTGGTTCAGTGGGTTGTGTAGGCTTCCTGGTGGAGGGGACTAGTGCCTGTGTTCTGGTGGATGAGGCTGGATCTTGTCTTTATGGTCGGCAGGACCATGTCTGATGGTGTGTTTTGGGGTTTCTGTGGCCTTATTATGATTTTAGGCAGCCTCTCTGCTAATGGGTGGGGTTGTGTTCCTGTTTTGCTACTTGTTTGGCATAGCGTGTTCAGCACTGTAGGTTGCTGGTCATTGAGTGGTGCTGGGTCTTAGCATTGATATGGAGATCTCTGGGAGAGCTTTCACCATTTGATATTACATGGAGCCGGGAGGTCTCTGGTGGACCATGTCCTGAACTCGGCTCTCCCACCCCAGAGGTACAGGCCTTACACCCACCCAGAGCACCAAGACCCTGTCAGCCACATGGCTCAGAAGAAAAGGGAGAAAAAAGAAAGAAAAAATAAAATAAAATAAATTTATTAAAATATAAAATAATTATAAAAATAACAAAAAACTTAAAGTAATTAAAAAAAAAGAAAGAAAGAAAGAAGAGAGCAACCAAACCAAAAAAACAAATCCACCAATGATAACAAGCACTAAAAACTATACCAAGAAAAAGCAAAAAATGGACAGTGAGAACCCTAGGACGAATGGTAAAAGCAAAGCTATACAGACAGAATCACACAAAGAAGCATACACATACACACTCACAAACAGAGAAAAGGAAAAAAATATATATATTGTTGCTCCACCGCCTCAATTTTGGGATGATTCGTTGTCTATTCAGGTTTTTCACAGATGCAGGTACATCAAGATGACTGTGGAGATTTAATCCACTGCTCCTGAGGCTGCTGGGAATGATTTCCCTTTCTCTTCTTTGTTCGCACAGCTCCCGGGGTTCATCTTTGGATCTGGACCCGTCTCAGTGCGTAGGTCGTCTGAGGGCGTCTGTTCTTCGCTCAGACAGGATGGGGTTAAAGGAGCAGCTGCTTCGGAGGCTCTGGCTCACTCAGGCCGGGGGGAGGGAGGGGTACGGATGTGGGGCGAGCCTGCGGCGGCAGAGGCCGGTGTGACGTTGCAGCAGCCTGAGGCGCGCCGTGTGTTCTCCCGGGGAAGTTGTCCCCGGATCACGGGACCCTGGCAGTGGCGGGCTGCACCGGCTCCCGGGAGGGGCGGTGTGGAGAGTGACCTGTGCTCGCACACAGGCTTCTTGGTGGCGGCAGCAGCAGCCTTAGCGTCTCATGCCCGTCTCTGGGGCCCGTGCTGATCTCCGTGGCTCGCGCCCGTCTCTGGAGTTCGTTTAGGCGGTGCTCTGAATCCCCTCTCCCTGCGCACCACGAAACAATGGTCTCTTGCCTCTTTGGCAGCTCCAGACTTTTTCCCAGACTCCCTCCCAGCTAGCTGTGGCGCACTAGCCCCTTCAGGCTGTGTTCACGCAGCCAACCCCAGTCCTCTCCATGGCATCTGACCTCCGAAGCCCGAGCCTCAGCTCCCAGCCCCGCCCGCCCCGGCGGGTGAGCAGACAAGCCTCTCGGGCTGGTGAGTGCTGGTCGGCACCGATCCTCTGTGCGGGAATCTCTCCGCTTTGCCCTCCGCACCCCTGTGGCTGCGCTCTCCTCCGCGGCTCCGATGCTGCCCCCTCCGCCACCTGCAGTCTCTGCCCGCGAAGGGGCTTCCTAGTGTGTGGAAACCGTTCCTCCTTCACAGCTCCCTCCCACTGGTGCAGGTCCCGTCCCTATTCTTTTGTCTCTTTTTTTTCTCTTTTCTTTTGCCCTACCCAGGTACGTGGGGGAGTTTCTTGCCTTTTGGGAGGTCTGAGGTCTTCTGCCAGCGTTCAGTAGGTGTTCTGTAGGAGTTGTTCCACATGTAGTTGTATTTCTGATGTATTTGTGGGGAGGAAGGTGATCTCCACATCTTACTCCTCTGCCATCTTGAAGGTCTCTCTCTCACGTAGGGATATTTTTAAGTACTCCAAAAGCCTCTGCATATGCCCCAATTTCAGTAAAATCCACAAGAACACATCTAAAAATCAATTGTGAGCATTATCCCTTATAGCTCCTAAGCTAGCTATGTGAGCTAGACTCCCATGCAGTTTGGGCTTACATTTTTATTTTCAAATAACTGCGACCATTTTTGTATAAAGAAAAATAAATGTAAACATGGTGGATGTTTGATAACAAAGATCAATGTCTATATATGTTTTCCAAAATATCATAAATTCTGAAAATTACACTATAAAAATTTGTTTAGAAGATGTAGTGTCTCATTTAGAACACACATCACATTTTGACATAAAATCTATGTGTGTATATAAAAGATCATTTTCAAATATGCTTTCCATTTCTATTCTATATTTCCCACACTGAGCTTAAACAGTGGTTTATCATTAAAGATTTGAACCTAGTGTAGTATTATTACTGACAGGCTCAATAGTTCTGTTCTTACAGCAGTTTTCTTAACTTTTTTAACTTCTCAATATGCCAAGTTATCTAGTTTAGATCCTGCAGTATAAAATTATTGTCCATAGTTAAATATGTGAGGGGAATGAAGAATATTGTCCTTGTTTGTTAAAATGCATTTCATATGTATACACACATACATACACACATATATAGTATAACATATACTGTTACAGCTCAGTTTTATAAATGGTACAAAATGCTGGTATGGATTAGAGAAAAGAAATGAAATTTATTCCTTATATTAACATTAAGGTATTATTAGGAAAAAACTATGCTGATGTTTTTCCAAAGCTGCCCTAAGCACCAAATATCAACATTTTCAGAGAAAATAAAATTTCATGTTTCCATGGCTCCTGACCAATAATGTCTGTCATTCAAACCCACTACCTTTTGTGTGTAAAACTGAGTCATTTTAAAATCTTATGTAAATATACATGATAATATTATAATTTACAGTTGAAAATAATATTGATTTTGATATTTTAAAAAACATGTGAAATATATTGTTAAAGATGAAACTAATTATTTTCTTAATCTGTTACTGCATATCTTAGAACATATGTTTTCTCTAATTGTCCCAAAATAAGTAAGTGAAACCTAAAATGTATAAATTGGGTTGACTCACTTCAATTTTGCTTAATCACAAAAATTAGTGAAAACATTAAGTTGATATATACACTAGTAATAAACATTGAAAGGAAATTTAGAGATCATTTTATTTATTCAGGTTCTCCAATTTAGGAATCTCTTACCAACAACCCCTGGCACAGTTGAGTGAAAAATTGGCCTCTGCTGAGAAACCTCAGGAACTACGGATTTGATTTCTAGAACACAGCCCAGAAATCACGGCCTCTTTGACATTTTCTGTTTGATCTTATCAAGCACCACTTTCAATAGAATAAATTATTTCAGGCCAAGAGCATATGAGAAAGTTGCTGGAGTTCTTACTCATTTATTCAAGAAAAGTTTTTAATACTTAAGTATCCTGCTCTGTGTTGCACATCAGAAGTATAGCTGTGAATACGACAGACATTATATATTCTTGTGAATCATGTAACCATCAGGTAATGATCTGCTCGTTAAGAGTGACATTGGATAAATATTAAGGAGTGGTCTGTAAAAAGGAGAAGCTCAGGGAGATACCATGTGAGCAAATCATAGGCAACGTGCTTGGTTTGGAAATTATATTTAAACTTTGCCCTGAAATTATATTTAAACTTAGTATAGAAGATGCTCAGGTCAAAAAGAGGAAAGACCACTCCACATATTGGGAGTAGCTTGTGCAAACCAGTATTCAGGGAAAAGCAGGGCATGCTCAAACAAAGCTCTTCCCTCCCTTTCATCTAGTAATTAATATCCATTTATTTCTCTCGTCTATTATTACAAAAATTTTTATGCAGTATTATCTCAAAGTATTTCTCATTTGCAAAACTTATCACAGCTACAATTTTACTTTGTATGTTGATTATGATTAAAACTCTTTTCCTCACTGTATTCCAGTCTCCATAATGGTAAAAACAGGGTCTATTTTTATTCACCCCCATATTTCCAGTATTTAGTACAGCATGCAGCGTATACCAGGTTCTATTTGATATTATTCAGATGAAGAAAGGAAAACAAGGGCAGCGACGGTAGGCAGTTATATGATGTGAAGCCAGAGAGGTGGCCAGGACCAGGTCACACAGGTCCTGGTTAACCTCGTTAAAAATGTTGGCTTTTTTCTTCAAGACAATTGAAACAATGAAAAGATTTTCAGCAGTGCAGCGAGGAGGTCAACTTTACTCTCTACAGTATAGACTATGGGCAAACAGTGTCAGAGGATGAACAGGTAGTTGGTTAATATTATAGTCTGGGATAAAGGTAATGGAAACTTAGGAGAGAGTGCCTGAATTTGAGAACTATTTAGAAAATAGACAATGGTGAATATATTGAAATGAGGTGGAGAGTGTGAGAAAGAGCGATACCAAGAATAATCCATGTACTTCTCACTTTAAAGCTAAGTGAAGGATGGCAAACCTCAGGAAAGTGAATTTTATGGGTACCCTGTTTATATAAACAATGTGATGTAAAAATTGAATACTAAATTCACAGGCCCGTGTGCACAATGGGTTTAGAGTGATGTGCAGAGAAGAGGTACCTCTGCCTTTGTTTCCCGTCCAGTCTGCACAGGAAGACTCTCTGCTGTCCACAATCATCTCCAGTGGTTCATCGCCACCAGTCGTTTCTTTTTCTTCTCTGATTGCTGTGGCTAGGACTTCCTTCCTTTGCCTTCTTTGTTGCCAAATGTGCCACGCCTGGCTCATTTTATTCCCCTATTATAGAGAAAAGGCAGCAACACCGTTATTACATGTTGTTACTTCTCATTGCTCCTGGAACCTGAAACACCACAGAACAGCTTCTCTGTGGTTCTCTCATACCATTTATTTAATGCTAGTCACATTACTACTCACTACACTGCATCATTCTTCCTGCTGCCTATGAATAACGACTTCCAGGGACTCTCTCAAAGGTTCTTACTGTTCCTCTTGGTAGGGCCACACACGGAAGTTTTACCCAGATAAGACAGTGTAACAATAGTAGCTATCTGACCTTTTAAACTTACCATAAAGAATTTGGTAGCATAAACAAGAAACAACATGTGTTCCAAACGTATCTTCTCTTGAACTCTGTGTTCTGGCGTCACTGCATTCTTAGAACATGATCTCTTTGGTCTGGTCAGTGTGGGAGGTGGAAAGATTGGAGAGCATCTCAAAAAGGAGAATGGAACCAGAACTTGGCACCAACGGAGCCCTTTGAAGAATTTGACGTAGAACTTTAAAACACCAGGATCCATGTGTGATGAGGTCCACGGGGACAAGGTTCAGGCTTGGGGCATCCTGCCCAAATGACAACCGCTGACCAGAGACAGTCCCAGGCACTGGTGAGAGACTTCGAAAATTTAAAGAGAGGGATCCAAAATATGGGGGTCTCTCTGGAACCAGGCTTAGAGAGATATAGCCCTGCTTCTCTGACTATAGGGTTATACTAAATGTTGATGCCATTTGCTGAGGTAAAGGACATTGGGGGAATCTGAGTAGATAAATTTATAAGTTGAGTTTCAGAATGTGCAGCTTCTAAGGGGGACTGTTAGAGAAAAACTTAGATATATGGGTTTGAAACTCAGAGGAGAGGACACATGAATTAAGGAGGAATATATATGTGTACGTCTATCTGCCTAGCTATCTATCTACCTCGTGGATGAGAGCCTTGTATGAAAATGAGGCGGGAAAAGAAATGACAGGACTGAGAAAAAGTCCTTGAAAGGCCATGAATAGTAATCTGGAATTGGTTATCTAGAATTGTACTGCAAATAATACAGTGGTGGGATGACCAGATAAGAAGGAGAAAAAGGGGATAAAAGAGAATACACTCAGTATGACAATCTCTAGGTCCATCCATGTTGCTGCAAATGGCATTATCTCGTTCTTTTTTTATGGCTGAGTAATATCCTATTGTATATATTTACCACATCTTCTTTATCCATTCCTCTGTCGATGGACATTTAAGTTGCTTTAATGTCTTGGCTATTGGAAATAGTGCTGCAATGAATATTGGGGTGCATGTATCCTTTAAGACCACGTTTTTCTCCAGATATATGCCCAGGAGTGGGATTGCAGGGTCATATGGTAGCTCTATGTTTAGTTTTTAAAGTAACCTCCATACTGTTCTCCATAGTGGCTGCACCAGTTTACATTCCCACCAACAGTGGAGGAGGGTTCCCTTCTCTGCACACCCTCTCCAGCATCTACTGTACAGCACAGGGAACTCTGCTCAATGTTATGTGGCAGCCTGGATGGGAGGGGAGTTTGAGGGAGAATGAATATATGTTTATGTATGGCTGAGTCGCTTTGCTGTGCACCTGGAACTATCACAACGTTGTTAATCGGCTTTACTTCAATACAAAATAAAAAGTTTAAATGGTAAAAAAAAAAAAAGAGAGAGAGAGAGAATACAGACATGCCTTGCTATGCTTCACAGATACTGTGTGTTTTACGAACAGAAGGTTTGTGGCGACCCTGTGTTTAACAAGTCTATTGGCACCATTTTTTCCAACAGCATTTGCTCACTTCCTGTCTCTGTGTCATACTTGGTAACTGTCGTAATATTTCAAACTATAATTATTGTTATATTTGCTATAGTGATCTGTGATCAGTGATGTTAGAATTGTAATTGTTCGGGAGCGCCATGAACAGTGCCCTTGTCAGACGAGGAACTTAACTGAAGAGTGGTGTGTGTGTTGTGACCGCTCTGCAGACCAGGTGTTCCCCTCTCTCTCTCTCTCTCTTCTTGGGCCTCCTGATTCCCTGAGACACACCAGTATGGAAATTAAGCCAAGTAATAAACCTACAGTGGCCTCTAAGCATTCAAGTGAAAGGAAGAGTCGCACATTTCTCTCTTAAATCAAAAACTAGAAATGATTAAGCTTAGTGAGGAGGGCATGTCAAAAGCCAAGACAGGCTGAAAGCTCAGCCTCTTGTGCCAGTTAGCCAATATGTGAACACAAAGGAAAACTTCTTGAAAGAAATGAAAAGTGCTAGTCCAGTGAATACTTGAATGATAAGAAAGCAAGATAGCCTTATTGCTGATATGGAGAAAGTTTTAATTGTCTAGATAGAAGATCAAACCAGCCACAACATTTCCTTAAGCCAAAGCCTGATCCAAAGCAAGGCCCTAACTCTATTCAATTCTATGAGGGCTGAGATAGGTGAGGAAGCTGCAGAAAAAAGGTTTGAAGCTAGCAGAGGTTGGTTCATGAGGTGTAAGGAAAGAAGCTGTCTCCATTACATAAAAGTGCAAGAACGGACTTCCCTGGTGGTGCAGTGGTTAAGAATCTGCCTGCCAATGCAGGGGACAAGGGTTCGATCCCTTGTCTGGGAAGAACCACATGCCGCGAAGCAAATAAGCCCATGTGCGCCACAGTTACTGAACCTGAGCTCTACAGCCCGTGAGCCACAACTACTGAGCCTGTGCACCTAGAGCCCGTGCTCTGCAACAAGAGAAGCCCCCGCAATGAGAAGCCCGCACACCACAACAAAGAGTAGCCCCCGCTTGCCGCAACTAGAGAAAGTCCACGTGCAGCAACAAAGACCCAGTGCAGCCAAAAAAAAAGTGCAAGGAAAGCATCAAATGCTGATTTACAGCTGCAGCAGGTTACCCAGAAGGTCTAGCTAAGATAATTAATGAAGGTGGCTACACTGAACAACAGTGTTTCAATATAGATGAAACAGCCTTCTGTTGGAAGAAGGTGCCATCCAGGACTTTCATAGTTAGAGAGAAGTCAATGCCTGGCTTCAAAGCTTCAAAGGACAGGCTGACTCTCTTGTTACGAGCTAATGCAGCTGGAGACTTTAGGTTGAAACCAATGCTCATTTACCATTCCGAAAATTCTAGGGCCCTTCAGAATTATGCTAAATTGACAGCCTGTGCTCTTTTTCATTTTATAATGAAAAACAGAAGTGGAAAATTGCTACATGACGCCACTTCTGTTTACAACATGGTTTATTGAATATTTTAAGCCCACTGTTGACACCTACTGCTCAGAGAAAAAAATATTTATTTCACTATATTACTATTTATTGACAATGCACCTGGTCACCCAAGAGCTCTGATGGAGATGGACAACGAGATTATTGTTTTCATGCTCACCCAGCATTCACTCTGAAGCCCACAGATAATTACCACTGTCAAGTCTTATTATTTAGAAATACAGTTTGTAAGGCTGCAGCTATCATAGATAGACAGTGATTCCTTTAATGGTTCTGGGCAAAATCAGTTGAAAATTTTCTGGAAAGGATTCACCATTTTAGGTGCCATTAAGAACATTTGTGGTTCATGGGAAGAGGTCAAAATACCAACATTGGGCTTCCCTGGTGGCGCAGTGGTTGAGAGTCTGCCTGCCAATGCAGGGGACACGGTTTCGAGCCCTGGTCTGGGAGGATCCCACATGCCGCGGAGCAACTGGGCCCGTGAGCCACAACTGCTGAGCCTGAGCGTCTGGAGCCTCTGCTCCGCAACAAGAGAGGCCGCGATAGTGAGAGGCCCGCGGCACCGTGATGAAGAGTGGTCCCACTCGCCACAACTGGAGAAAGCCCTCACACAGAAACGAAGACCCAAACACAGCCAAAATAAACATAATAAATAAATAATAAATAAAAATTAAAAAAAAAAACAACCAACATTAACAGGAGTTTAGGAAATAGCCATCCCTAATCCTCAGGGATGACTTTTGGAGGGGTTGGGTTCAAGACTTCAGCTGAGGAAGTCATTGCGGATGTGGTGGAATAGCCAAGAGAACTAGAATTAGAAGTGGAGCCTGAAGGTTTGACCAAATTGCTTCAACCTCATAGTAAAAAGTTCATGGCAGAGGAGTTGCTTCTTATGGATGAACCAAGAAAGTGGTTCCTTGAGATGGAATCTACTCTTGGTGAAGATGCTGTAAAGATTGTTGAAATGGCAACAGAGGATTTAGACTATTATTATAAGCTTAGTTGATAAAGCAGCCACAAGGTTTGAGAGAATTGACTTCAATTTTGCAAGAAGCTCTACTCTGGGTAAAATGTTTCAAACAACATTGCATGTTACAGAGAAGTCATTAGTGAAAGGAAGAGTCCATGGATGTGCCAAAATTTATTGTGGTCTTATTTTGAGAAATTTCCACAGCCATCCCAACCTTCAGCAACCACCACCCTGATCAGTCAGCAGCCACCAACACTGAGGCAAGGCCCTCCACCAGCCAAAAGATTACAGCTCTCTGAAGGCTCAGATGGTGCTTAGCATTTTTTAGCAATAAAGTGTCTTCAATTAAGGTATGTTTGCTGATTTTTTTAGACACAATGCTATTGCACACTAAATAGACTAAAGTATAGAGTAAATATAACCTTTATATGCACTGGGAAAACAAAATTCATATGCCTTGCTTTATTGAGATATTTACTTTATTGTGGTGGTCTGGAACCAAACCTTCAATATCTCCGAGGTTTGCCTGTATTAATGAAACCCAGAGAAAAATAATTTATAGAAAAAGGGAGTAAAAAGCTGTGTCAAATCCTGCTGGGTGATCAGGTAGGATAAGGGCAACATATCCAGTAGTGGCATAGAGTTCTTGATGACCTTAAAAGACGAAGAATCTCCAATTAGACTGTTGGGAGCAGAGTTCCTTTCGAAGTAGATTTAGATGAATGACTAGGTTTAGAGGTGACTAAATCAAGACAAGGGCAGCTAACTCTTTTTTTAAAAAATATGTTTGGTGCTAAGGAGTAGAGAGAGAAAGGAAGGTACCAGGAGGGAGACTGATAGCTCAGAGCAACAGTGGGACTTCTGGAAGGGGGAACATAATTCTGTGAGAAAAGAAAATCTAGAATGTTTGAATGTTGAGAGTGAAGATCCAGAAGACAAGACGAGAGTCAAGGTTTGGAGTAAGTTTCTTGAGAAGGTGAGAGAGAGTTGTTTCCAGAGCATCAGTGGCACAAGTACCATGGATGCTCATTAAGAAAGAGGACTGTTGTATGTAAAATGGAGGGATAGAGAAAGGGATGAATGCAAGTGTAGGGACTCTAACTTGTGTTTTTAAAAATTGAAGTAGTTTGGTTTGATGGTTTCTATCATCTCTGTAACATACAAGACAGAGGTAGAAGCGTGGAATGTGAGCTACTCAAAGTTGCGAGATAAGTCAAGAATGTTTGAAATAGTTGCTTCAGGATGTGGCTATTGGGCTGATTTAAGAAACAGTAAATTTCAAGGCTGAGCATTGAGACCAGTGAACACTAGTGACTGAGATTTAATCAGTTAAATCTGAGGGTTAATCATTCTGCCCTTTTGAGTCATTTTCTCCCCTTGACTCAGCAACCAAAATGTGAGCACTGATAAGATGAAGAGTCAGACTTGTCCAGAGCTGGTTCAAGCTGCGTTTCCAAAGTTTTGGCAAAAGATAAATTGAGGTTATGATCCAATGATTCTAAAATGATTAGGAACTAAAATGTATCCAGCAGAAGATGAAGGGATGAAGACAAATAGAGAAGTCAAGGGGATGCCCTCAAGACAGCAATCATGATTCAAGATAGAAGGACAGGAGTTTGGGATAGAACATGAGATAAATGGATTGGAGATTAAAAGATGGAGTGATTTCAGCTTAAAACATGACTGAACTTCTGGAGGCAGTGATTCAGGTGGATTAGAGGAGATGGATGGACAGGAATGTGAAACTAGGTGTCAGCTCAACCCTTTCATGCATGTGACATTGACTTCAGTAGTTCTGAAATTTGACAAAGAATCAATTCATCAAATATGCCAGTATATTCATCAAAAGTTATTTTAAGTCCATGGCTTTTTTTCCCAGAAAGCATCTAATCTTTTTGAATTATCTATCTATGTCCTTGCTTCTCTCTATTAAGAGTAGTTTGAGACGCATAGAGATTATACACTTTGTATTCATGGTTTGTCTTTTGAATCGTTCCAAACATAAGATTAATATAATCATCTCTTTCTATCTCTGGCTTTACTCCAGACCTCAGAGAATTAATTCATTTAATTAATAGAATATTCAGTATTCAAAGGAAGTCTTCTTTGAAAGTAGAAATAAATTATCCTTCATGGATAGATTGATTATATTTAACCTAGTCTCAGGATATTAAGATGTACCAAATGCATCACATACATGAAAAAAAAATACTTATATAAAAATATATTTGAATCCAGCAAGTGAAGGAGAGATTTACATTATCTTTAGAAAATCAGTAAGACATGTTCTTATTTTTAAAACTAAGTCCCCAAGCAATACATAAATACATTCTTATTATAAATAGATCAGTAAAGAGAGGGACAGCAGCAAGATGCTGGGATAAGAAGTCCTAGCCCTCACACCCCCATGAAAACACAGACTTGATAATGATTTTAGTAGCAAAATCCCTTTATGAGAGGACCAGAACCCAGTTAGGAATTTTCAGTACCTCAGGCAGGCACAAAATTGAGATCAGCCACACTGAAATGGGTGAGGGGAGCAATTTCACTTTCACTGCATCAGCCCCTCCCCCAAGCCGGCACAGCGCAGCACTGAGAGATCATGTCCCCTCCCTGGTGCTGGAGGAAGAGTGTGAGCCAGTATCCTCTGTCCTTGGCCTTTCAGTGGGATCTCTGAAGGGGTGGCTTTCTGCCTCGACTTACACTGAGTGCTGAAAGAATTGGAATAGTCTGGATGCCTGGGGCTGCTGAGGGATGAGCAGATTCCTGTGGCCTACACTGCTCTGTGAGGCTTGGAAGAGGTGCAGAACTGAGGCCTTTCCTGCAGGAGAGAGGGAGGAGTGGAGTGTGAGTGCAACGCCCCCGGCAGTGCAGTGGACTCCCTGCGGTGCTGGTGTTTGCTCTGTCTCACATAGAGGGCTGAAGAATCCAGCATCCTCCAGGTGATCAGGACAGTGGTCACCAGCATGGCTTTGGGATATGGAAGAAGGTGCATAACTGAGGTTGCTTCCTAATGGGGGGAGAGGAAGAGTAAAGCATGCCCCCAATGTCTATGGTCTTCCTGTGCACCACAGAGGGGCTGGTTTCTATCTCGTCTCATGTGGGGCAATGGCAGAACTGACATAGTCACCAGAGGGAGCAAGAGGTTATGAGCTACTGGAGAAAAACAATAACAGCAAACTAAAAACAAAAACAGCAACAAAAAAGCCTGGGTGTGTTGAGCTGGTAGGAACAAAGGCCCAGATCCCCTAACCAGGCTCACTGCTGAAGGTCTTTCCTAATCAAAGGCAGCCTGTAAAGAGTGGGAGAAGATGCTTTTTCTTCAAATGCACACACGTCATTGCAAAGCTACAAGGAAAATAAAGGATCATGAAAATCATGAAATCATGAAAATACAATCCAAAGAATAAAGTAGATCTCCAATAACTGACCCTGAAGAAATGACTATCTATAAATTGTTTGATAAATAATTCATGATAATTGCCTTAAAGGTGCTCAGTGAGTTACAGGAGAACACAGACAACTAAATGAAATCAGGAACACGATACATGAAAAACTGAGAATATCAACAAAGAGATAGAAAGAACCAAACAAATCCGGGAACTGAAGAACACAATAAGTGAACTAAAAAATTAGAGGGATTCAGCAGCAGATTTGAGCAAGCAGAAGAAAGAATCTGTGAACTTAAAAACAAGCCATTTGAAAGTATTGTCAGAGGAACAAAACAAAAAAAAAATGAGAAAGAATAAAGAAAGCCTAAGGGACTTATGGGACAAACTAAGAGAATAAATATAAACATTGTGAGAGTGTCAGAAAGAAAAGACGGAAACAAAGGGGCCAAAAACTTATTTAAAGATATAATGGCTGAAAACTTCCCAAATCTGGGGAAGGTCTGACCATAAAGACCAAAATTCTGAATATGATGAATCTACGTATAAAGTCTGTAGCAGGAAACACTAGAACCAGACTGTCAAAATTTAAGGAAAAAGAATTTTGAAAGCAGCAAGAGAAAGGTGACTCATCAAATACAAGGGAACCTCCATTAGACTATCAGCAGATTTCTTAGCAGATACTTTGCAGGTGAGAAGGGAGGGGGATAATACATTTAAAGTGCTGGAAAAAAAAACAAAATGAAACAAAACAAAAAAACATGCCAACCAAGAACACTATAACTGTCAAAGCTGTTTTTCAAAAGTAAAGGAGGCGTAAAGACTTTCTAAGACAAACAAAACCCGAGTAAGTGCATTACTACCAGACCTACCTTACAAAACATGCTAAAGGGAGTTCTTCAGGTTGAAAGTAAAGAATGCTAAACAGCAACATGAAAGCACATGGAAGTATAATACTTGTTGGTAAAAGTAAATATATAAACAGATACAGAATACTGTGGTACCGTAAGGGTAGTGGGTAAATCACTTTTCATTCTAGTGTCAAAAAGTATGAAAAGTAATTAAAACGTGCTAAAAATACCCAATTTGAATAGATGTAAATTGTGAAAACAATAACATAAAGTGGGGGGGGGAAAGTAAAGTGTAAAGGTTTTGCATGCAGTTGAAGTTAAGTTGTTGTCAGCTTAAAATAGACTTACATTATATGATGTTTTATGTAAGCCCACGGTAACCACAGAGAAATATTTAACCTAACTGACATTTACAGAGCGTTTCATGCAATAGCAGCAAAATATGCATTCTTTTGAAGCACACGTGAAACATTCATCAGCATAGATCACATGTTAAATCACAAAGCAAGTTTCAGAAAATTTAAGAAGACTGAAATCATATCAAGGCAAGGACGCCCACTCTTGCCATGGCAATTCTACATAATTAGGCAGGAAAAAAAACCCATAAATCTGGAAAGGAAGAAGTAAAATTATCTCTTTTGCAGATGACAGTCTTATATGTGAAAAGTACTAGACTCCACAAAAAGACTGTTAGAACTAAAAAATGAATTTAGTAATTGCAGGATACAAAATCAACATTTAAATCTCAGTTGCATTTCCTTATTCTACAAAGAAACTTTCTGAAAAAAACAGTTAAGAAAATTAAGAATACAATCTCATGTAAAATACCATCAAAACTAATAAAATATTTAGGTGTTAACTAAGGAAGTAAAAGACTTGTATACTGAAAACTACAAAACATTGATGGAAAAAATTTTAAAAGACACAAATAAATGGAAACACATTTCATGTTCATGGATTGGTAGATTTAATATTGTTAAAATGTCCTTACTATCCAGAACAATCTACAGATTCAGTGCAATCCCTATCAAAACCCCAATGACATTTTTTTTTTACAGAAATGGAGAAACAATCCTAAAATTTGTATGGAAACACAAAAGAACCTGGATAGCCAAAGGCATCTTAAGCAAGATTAGCCAAGCTTAAGACTTCACACTTGCTGATTTGATTTCAAAATACGTTACTAAGCCATAGTAATCAGAACACTTTGGTACTGGCATAAAAACAGACACACAAGCAAATGGAACAGAAATCAAGAGCCCAGAAATAAACCTATGCAAATATGGTCAACTGATTGTACACAAGGGTACCAAAACTACACAATGGGGAAAGAACAGTCTCTTCAGCAAATGGTGTTGGGAGATTGGATATCCACATTCAAAAGGAAATAATTATCTTATACCATACACATTAATCAAGTCAAAATGAATTAAAGATTTAAACATGTAATTTGGAACTGTAAACCTCCCTGAAGAAAACTTAGGGGAAAGCTTCATGACATTGTGCTTGGCAATGATTTCTTGGACATGACACCAAAAGCACAAACAACAAAAGCCATATTAGACACATTCAACTACATCAAAGTAAAAAGCTTCTCCACTGCAAAGGAAACAATCAACAGAGTGAAAAGGCAACATTCAGAATGGAAGAAAATATTTGCAAACCTCATATTCGATATGAGGTTAGTATCCAAAATATATTAGGAACTCCTACAACTCAACAGCAGATAAACAAATAACCCAGTTTTAAAAATGGATGAAGGACTTGAACCGACATTTCTTCTAAGAAACATACCAGTGGTCAAGAGGTGTATGCAAAAATGCCCAATATGACTTATCATCAGGGAAATGCAAATTAAAATCAAAATGAGATATCACCTCACACCTGTTAGGATGGCCATTATAAACAACAACTACAACAACAGATGTTGAGAAAGATGTGGAGAAATTGGAACCCTTGTATACTGTTGGTGGGGATGTAGAAATGTTACAGCCACTATGGCAAGAAGGATGGCTATTCCACAAAAAAATTAAGATAGAATTACCATGTGATCCAACACTCGCATGTCTAGATGTACATCCAAAATAACTGAAACCAGTTTCTCAGAAAAAAATATGCACCTCCATGCTCATTGCAGCATTATGCACATTAGCCAAGATCTGGAAACTCCATAAAGGTCCATCAACAGATGAACGGATAAAGTAAATGTGGTCTATACATACAAAGAATATTATAAGCCTTAAATAGAAGAATATCCTGCCATATGTGACAACATGGATGATCCCGGAGGGCATTATGCTAAGTGGAATAAGCCACTTACAGAAGGACAAATATTGCATGATTCCATTTATATGAAGTATCTAAAGTAGTCAAGCTCACAGAAGCAGAGTGTAGAATGGTGGTTGCAGGGAGTGGGGAGAAGGGAACAGGTATAAAGTTTCAGTTACTTAAGATGAATAGGTTCTAGGGATCTGCCTACAGCATGGCACCTAAGGGCAACAGTACTATATGGTGCATTTAAAATTTAAGAGGGTAGATGTCATGCTGTGTTCTTACCGAAATAATAAAGTAAATGAATAGACAAGTACATAAATTAGTAAACAAACAGTATACAAAAATGAAATGTTGTTCTTTAATAACTCAACCCACCCCCCAGAGATAGTAGTTTTATTTTCATCCTACTAGTCTTTTCTCCCTTTTTAAAAGGTGTTTTTATTGTGAAACATGTTGAGATTCATTGAAGAAATATGTAAAGTACAGGTAGTTTAAAAAAGAAAATGAAAATCATGCTCTTGTTAATGAGCTTGCTAGAAGTTGTACATCTAGATGTGCACTGCTTATTTTCACTTAGTGACTTTCATAAACATAATTAATTGCTTTATAATATTTTATAGATTTACCACATTTAATCTTACCCTATCACTACATGTTTAGGTTGCTCTAATTATAAGTATTGCCTCAAAGAATATCTAATAATCTTTTTTATTTGTCATTTCTGATCATTACTTTAGAAAAGAATCCTAGAAGAGAGAGAGTTATAGGTATTAGTGTATGAATATTTTAAAGAGTTTTGAATTAAATCACCAGTTTTCCTAAAATCTCATACAAATAAAGATTAGTTTTGTTAGGACTATTTATTAACAGTGCACCACTTACTATAATAGTTTCATTATTAATACTTACATTTTTTTAAAAAATTGTGTTCATTTTATGAACACAGTAGCTATGTTAAATATTCTTTACTTGTATATTAATATCTTTAATGAACTTATTGTTTTGATATGTACAGACATTTTCGCCCATGTTAATTCTTTGTTCCTTTTCCTGAGGAAAATTATCTAACGTTAACAAAAGGGACCTGTTTATTAGATTAATCCACCTCTTACTAGTTTGCAAAGAACAACATACCTAATGCATTATGAAAGAGGATAATTTTTTTGTCTTCTTTTTGTCAACTGTTCGTTTTGTTTTGTTTTAAACATTTTTTTTAAGTTGGCTGTGATTTTAATTTATTTATTTATTTATTTTTGGCTGTGTTGGGTCTTCGTTTCTGTGCGTGGGCTTCCTCCAGTTGTGGCAAGCGGGGTCCACTCTTCATCACGGTGCGCGGGCCTCTCACTATCGCGGCCTCTCCCGTTGCGGAGCACAGGCTCCAGACGCGCAGGCTCAGTAGTTGTGGTTCACGGGCCTAGTTGCTCCGCGGCATGTGGGATCTTCCCAGACCAGGGCTCGAACCTGTGTCCCCTGCACTGGCAGGTGGATTCTTAACCACTGCACCACCAGGGAAGCCCATCTGTTTTGTTTTATTTGAACTTTACCCTTGGGGACTGTGGGCATAAGAAATAGGAAGCCAGAATCCTGGGGCTTGAAAGGCTGCTTCCCCGTATGAGGTTATTATGCATGGTCTTCCTCCCCCTCCAACCTAGAAATAACTAAGAGCACGTGATAAATAAGGACGCTTCTGAAAGTGAGGGAAATGTTTGATGAGTAGTGAAGCATTAGAGATAAATTGGCTTGCTATGCAGTTTTATTCAACTTCTGATGACATGTCTGCTCCAGACCCTGGTGAGTGACATTCTAGGACTTGGCTGAGGTGGCCAGTTCCTCATTTCTCTATTGGAATCAGTCTAAGTAAACAAAAACTGTCAAACAATTCTAGCTGCTATCATACCCACAAGGGGCACTTCCAAACCTGGAATTGGAGGGATCTTTAGTCTGGAAAGTAGTCTGCTGTATTCTTTAGAAGGTATAAATTCAAAGAAGGAATATTAGCTTATTGAGCAGAGTAGAAGAAATAGAAACGTACATGTACACACTGCTATATTTAAAATGGATAACCAGCAAGGGCCTACTGTATAGCACAGGGAACCCTGCTCAATATTATGTAACAACCTCAATGGAAAAAGAATTTGAAAAGGAATAGATACATGTATATGTATAACTGAATCACTTTGCTGTTCACCTGAAACTAACGCCATGTTGTTAATCAACTGGACTCCAGTATAAAATAAAAAAGTTATTTCCTGAAAAAAGAATAAAAACATTGTATCGGTTTCATTCTTCATTTTATCTGTAACATCTAGCAAAGTGATTCTACCTTAAAAAAAAAAAAAGGAACTTACAGGACCTGGGAGGGGAATGGTAATGAGGAATTAACCAAATTTCCGCACCATTTCCCTGGTGCACTCGCAAGTTGGTGCACACGTGCCGTGGAAAGTGGGGGTAGAACATGAAGCTGAGACTAGGCAGAGGGCCTTAACGTGTGTGTGCAATGCTTGGAGCACTGAATCCTCCCCCTGGCACCCCAGACTCTCCCCCCTCCCAATCCCAGGTGAGAGGCTTGAGGTTTATCATCTGACGGTATTGAACGGAACACCCGTGGACTTGGACATACAGGTGCCACACCGGAATGTAGGATGAGGTGTCTGGATTACAATAGGGTTGAAGTAAAACTTTGTGTATTGAGGTTTTGGAAGCTGACCAGCCTACCTTCTCCTCTTCCCCTAGCCTCACTCTGCCCATAGTACACATACGACGGGATACTGGTGGAAGTGTCTCTAAAGAAACTGAAGGGACCTCCAGCATTTGGGAGAACAGCACTGATGAGACAGCTTGTGCACCAGCTGACCAGCCAAAAAGAAGCTTATCAGGCAGCAAGCTGCCTCTGAAATCACAGAGCAATCGTTGGCCTTTAGCGCCTCAGTCTTTTTTATTCTTTTTAATAGATCTTTTTAAAAATTATTTATTTATTTATTTATTTTTGGCTGTGTTGGGTCTTTGTTGCTGCACGCGGGCTTTCTCTAGTTGTGGCGAGCGGGGGCTACTCTTTGTTGCGGTGCGGGGGCTTCTCACTGCAGTGACTTCTCTTGTTGCGGAGCACGGGCTCTAGGCGCGTGGGCTTCAGTAGTTGTGGCGTGCAGGCTCAGTAGTTGTGGCTCACGGGCTCTAGAGCACAGTCTCAGTAGTTGTGGTGCACGGGCTTAGTTGCTCTGCGGCATGTGGGATCTTCCCAGACCAGGGCTCAAACCCATGTCCCTGCATTGGCAGGTGGATTCCTAACCACTGTGCCACCAGGGAAGCCCTTTAATAGATCTTTATTGGAGTATAATTGCTTCACAATACTGTGTGAGTTTCTGTCGTACAACAAATTGAAGTAAGTCAGTGTCTCATTCTTAATTGTGAATGATGAGCAGATAAATATGAGTCCATTGAAGAAATACTCCAAGATAACAGATATAGACCACATCAGGAAAACCAGGAAATAAGAAAGAGGGGTTGGAGATCATTCAGAAATCCAAGGAAAACTAACAAAGTCATTATTAATATCCTCAGACCAGAAAGAAAAACTGGACTTCCAAAAAACAAGAGTATGACACCATGAAAAAGTTGGAGAATAACAAAGGTTACTTGGAAACTTTAAATATAGATAAAATTAAAAGAAGAAGAAGGAATGGAAGATAAGGTCAAGAAAATCTTCACAAATTTTTTAAACATTAAAAATAGAAGATAGAAGATAAAACAGAAAATGTCAGTGAAAATGGGAGAAACAAACAACTGGTGAATTCTGATTTGCTTGTCTGAAGGGTGCTGCAAATTATCCAACACCATCAATGAGAGCGACCCATTCCAAGAAGGTCAAACATCATTAACTGTCAGACAGTGTGGATCTAAAATACATAAAATGATCTTAAAAGTCTGTAGAAGAGATAGAAGGATAATAAAACAGGTCACATGCACAGAAATGAGATTAATTGATACCACATTTTCAACAGCAAAAATAAAGCAATGTTTTCAAAATTTTGAAGAAGTAGTATTGGGTATAAATTTGCATCCAAGTGATTAATCCAAGTACAGGAGGAATACAAATCTTTTCTAAAATTTCATGGACTAAATACTTTTACCTCCTTTTAATCCATTCTGACAAAGCTGCTGGTGGAGATGATCCCACAAAACAAGAGTGTAGTTTAGAACGGGGAAGAAATGGAACCCGGAATATAGGTTCCCAAATAGGAAAGAGTTGGTGAGAACTTCTAAGATGCCAGATATTCAGCTGTCCTCTAAGGTAAATAGTCCAGGTTGAAATAAAAGAGGACTCCAGGAAACAAAAATAAAGCAATTATAGATTATCAGATTATGTTATCTTTTATAGTATTTTATTGTATGTGTGCTAAAATATTATGTTATATAATTATGTTAGCCTCTAGAAAAAACTATAGTTATTCTTATGAAATATTAGCTACTACCATTTGAAAAATAGGGATAGATCCGTCGGAAAAGGTGAGAGGAAACTACTAAGAAAAACTAAACGTTCTTTTTCTAGATAATAGAATTGGAGTGGAAAAAATACAGAGAAGAAAGCTCCTTTTCATTGTTAAATGTTCAATAATGTAAGCACAAATATATGCATATTTTGATAAAATGAGAGTACAAATGTCTATCTTAATAAAACCAAAAATATTAAAATTAAAATAACTAAGAATTGAAAATAGGCAGCTGAATAAAAATAAAATAAAAAATTAGAAGTTCATAAAATAAGAATGAATAATATGAGAAAGCAAATAGCGAAACAAAGTTCATATTTTATCATTAGGACCAGAAAGGTTTTTTTAAAAAAATCAATAAACTAGACCCTTTTCTGACACATTTTAAAAAAGAAAAAGGTAAATACAAATAGAAAAGTATTGGAAAGAGAATGGGGATTAAACAGTGGTAATGAAGCAAAAGAACAAAGTAATAACAGCATGAAATACAACTCTTTGCCAAAACATTTGAAAATATAGATGAAGAGGATGATTTTAATAAGTTGTACTACATCAAAATAGCCTCCAGTATATACCTGGACATTACAGTGATTACAAATAAATTTAAAAATTTATAAGTGATCTAACCTAAAAGAGCACATCAAGGGAGTTTAACTCTCAAATCCTATCAGCCCTTCAAAATTTGCTGTGTAACAAGAATGCAGGTTTTCAGGGCTTTTCTTTCATGTGCACTTTCCCTTTTCTTTTTCCTCTCTTTTTTCTTCTCCTTTCTCCTTTTTTCTCCTTCGACTGCTCATAACTACCTATTTGTCAAAAAACACTGAATTGTCACCGTGACAGTAGCAGTTGTCAATTGATAATGGCAATATGACAGACAGCTAATGATAGATAGATAATGAGGAAAGTCTTGTTCATTCATTCATTCAATAAGTATGTGTCTGTGTGTGTGGTGTGTGTCTGTGTGTGTGTGTGTGTCTGTGTGTGTGTGTGTGTGTGTGTGGTGTGCCTGCATGGAGTGGAAGAAGAGAAGAAACAGATCTGACACAGGCAGCCACATTCTCCTCCAGTGGGGTGTAGACATTTGCTACCCGGGAGCAATTTTGTAGGGGCAGAGATCCATAGGCATTTGCTCCTGGTAATCCAGTCACAAAATGAGACTATCCATTTGAGATAAAAAAATTATTTTAAAGTGAGTACGAGATTCATTCATCCTTTCTGACTATACTATGTTCAAAGCCGAGAGCTAAGGCTCTAGCTTCCTTTATCCAGGTCATGTTAAATAAAAACACTTCCTTGCTATTTGACGTTACTGTTGTCTCCCGAACTTGAAAGAACGTTTCTTTCGTAAGAAGTGGAGTTTATTTCCAACAAATGTAAAAGCATGGTGTGATATCCTTGTTGTTTTTAACTTAATTTTTAAAAAATTACATTTTGCAGTGTGGGAAAACACTTTCCAGATTCTCTGCAACTTGTATGTGAGAAATGGAAAAGTTTACACCCACTGTTTTTTTTTTTTAACACTTTAACACTTTATTTTTGGTCATTACACTTGCAGATGCGAGTCAGAAGTCTACATGATCTGGAAATGAGAAAAATAGGGACAACTCTTTTGTGTGTGCGTCTGACTTTCCAAATTGTGTAAAAATGACCCAAACAAGAGAAAAAGTGCTAAACATAAGAACCAATAACAGCATTTTTTTTTTAAAGGTTTGCATTTATTTATTTATTTATTTATTTATGGTTGTGTTGGGTATTCGTTTCTGTGCGAGGGCTTTCTCTAGTTGCGGCAAGTGGGGGCCACTCTTCATCGTGGTGCGCGGGCCTCTCACTGTCGTGGCATCTCTTGTTGCGGAGCACAGGCTCCAGACACACAGGCTCAGTAATTATGGCTCACGGGCCCATTTGCTCCGCGGCATGTGGGATCCTCCCAGACCAGGGCTCGAACCCATGTCCCCTGCATTGGCAGGCAGACTCTCAACCACTGCGCCACCAGGGAAGCCCCAATAACAGCATTTTTAAAATTAATTTTTATTGGAGTATAGTTGCTTTACAATGTTTTGTTAGTTTCTGCTGTATAGCAAAGTGAATCAGTTATACGTATACATATATCCACTCTTTATTGGATTTCCTTCCCATTTAGGTCACCATAGAACCAATAACAGTACTGAAAAGCAGTAACCTTAAACTGATGTGATCTGCATTTTCATACTACAAAAAGCTAAATAAGTAACATGTTGTAAATATGATGACCAAATTGGCTACTGTCCTCTCCCTCCAGTACAACACCTACAGACTCTTCTCCACAATATTTTGTAGCAATACTAAAGTAAGCAATACTTGTCACAGACTTGTAGCATATGTGGTTGCTGTCTGCTCTTTGTGTTTCAAATACCTCATAGGAAGAATTTTGAATAGTCTACCGTGTTTTCCACTCCAGTTTTGTATCTGCTGTGATTGACAACCTAACCCATGCTTAATTCATTGCTTACCCGCATTTTTCCCACTGTAGCATACATCTAAAGAATATGCATGGAGAGAATGGGAATCAAAATTAGAGCATTACTTTCAGATGATTTAGATTTCTCAAATTCATCTAATGGAATCTCACTTTGACTATGGCAAAATTTAAAGGATTTTTGTAATAGTAAATTACATGCTAGCTTTATTTAGGAAAATAGGGACTTCTCTCCCACTTTCATTCTGATATGTTGTTTTGAGGAACATACGAAAGCCCAAGCATTTTACATAACCCAGAGATTCCTAGGAATATACACCCCATATGAATATATGGGTGCCATCCAGCTTACGGGCATAGGGAGGAAAAATGTTCAGAATTACCTTGTTAAAGGGTGAGGCTGGCACCCAAAATAAAAGTTGCCCAGATAATATGTAAATGAATACCACAGTCTGTGTCTCTCTCTCCCTCTCTCTTTCCCCCGTATGTGTTTGCGATAGATAACATTATTTTGATATTCGGCACATCCTTAGATATTTTTAGTAAATGTTTCTATATTCCTGTAAATAATATTTGAGAATGTGTATCAGGATTTTTTATTTTTCTTTTCCATCTCTGGCTTCTTTCTGACTTTGGGCAAAGTAAATTATTTTAGTTACCGTCATAGTTACCGCTGGCTTATTAACCAGGGTTAATCTGAACATTTCAAGATTTGATGGGAAAGATTTAAAACTGCATTTAATATTATTAAAATATGACTTGAGCTTGTAAATGGCACCTTTTGACACAGACACCATGATTGATAGGCACCGTGATTCATCCTAAATCTCGGTAAAATGAAATGGCTCCCATGTGTTTGATTTGTTCCTTGGGACCATCTTCGTGATTGATGCAGATAATCACATGATCACCGGCACCTGAAATAAGTATTGATCTTCAAGATGTCTGAAAGGAACAGATGAGTTATCACAGTCTCTTGACAGTTTAGACTTCTAAAAAAATGTCTTTGATAAATTTGAAGGCTTTGATATTTTTCTCTGGATCAAGTCTTCCTCTAAATATTACAAAAGGACAATTGTTTTTCTCCCTTTTAAATAGCCTGGATTTATGACAGACTATGATAGACTAAATTAAAAAAATCAGAAATAAATACTATTCTAATACAGAAAATAATAACCTTTATGAAATTTTAAAATGATTGTGTTACCAAGTACTGCTCACCTCATGGCGTGCCAGTAAATAGAGAGACAGGTGTCGGGGCAAGAAATAGCGACTTTATTCAGAAAGCCAGCAGATGGAGAATATGGTGGTCTAGTGTCCCAAAGAACCATTTTCCCCAAGTTAGAATTCAGGCTTCTTTATACTAAAAGGGGAAGGGATTGTGGCCATTTGTTGCAAACTTCTTGGTGTGGGTCAGACCTTGGAGGGGATGTGATAATCCTTTGTTCTTGCAGCCGTCCACTTAGGTCTGATCACAATGTTCCTGTTCCTGTAAACCTCCAACAAGACAATTATTTTCTGTTCTGCAACTTTATATCTCTATATGAATGAAAAGTGTTATGCCTTTAAAGGTCAAGCCTGGGAGGCAGAGCCTTGAGAGAAGGCCAACTTGGATACGTCAGGCTATAGGCAACATTCTTTTACAGTTTGGGAGGAGGTGCAGGATGACCAAGTGCGGGGAACAGAGCACAAGTGTTAGAGCTGAAGGAATAGATCTGCTGTGGAAGGCTTGGGCACAAACCTTTCTTTGCTCCAATCTCCAATGTTTCATTTTGTTTGGCCTCACTATGTGTCAGCTCTTCTGTCTTATTTTCAAGTGGACATTCTGGTAATGAAACATTTACTCTCTGAATAATTAAAATTATTTTGCTGTTATTGAGCTTTTCAGTTTTTTGTTAAAGAATGAAACCCTATATCTTCCACACCTCCAGATATTATTTCCATTAAATTGTGAGGAAAACAAGGATAATCTTTTACTTGTTTTTTTAATATTTATATGGTAGTCACAGTCATTCTTTAAAATCTGTTTTTTATTTATGTATGTTGATTCATGAGTATCATTAATATAATAATTTATTTTTAAATATGTTTAAATGTTTTAGCAGGTTATGATTGTGATTTCATTATATGATCCCACTTTAAAAAAATCACAAAACAAACAAAAAAAAAACAATAAAAGAACACCTAAAAAAGAATTCATTGAGATGAATATGTACCAAAATTGGGTTCTTAAACATTCAAAGTAATAATAGAATTTCAATAGTGGAAAAGTAATTATAAGGAATAAAGCAATAAAAATCTCTGAATTTTCAGTGTAAAGTACAGTATTTATTTATGTAAGTATAGTCATGTGAGCTCTACAGTAATTTGTTTTTCAATCTGGCTAAAGAAAAGAGTCTTTAGAAGTAATAAATTGGAAATTTCACCCACAAATTTAAAGGTAGTTGGAAAGACAAATAGGAAATGAACAGGGATGTAAACTTCAATGTTGCTTTATATGTAGGGACTCTGTAATTGGAAATTTTACATGTTTTCTTCTCTTATTTTCAATGCATAAGGGGAACTCTGTCCTCCAAAGAATACAGAGGAACTGTGAAAAGAATTGGGGTTGGGGACCCTCCATCAGTATAAATGACATTGCTGGTTAAGAATGGCAAGAAATACTTCATTACTCTGGAGACATCATTGAATGAGCTGGTCAAAGCAAATTAATTTTCCACATAACTCAGCCTTGTTTTTTTCTTTTCTTTTTTTTTTTTTAGGAACCACTACTTTCTTAGTTTGACCTATCTTGGGTGGTAACTTTTAAAAATATAGTACATCTTCCCTCCCTTCTCAGAAACCAATTTACATAAGTAACTGCCTTGAAGATTCTATCATCATTATGATAATAATTACCATGAATATCATAATCAGCATCTTTATAAATGGTATTTTAATTTCTGCTATTATAGTAATAACCCATCCTATGACTGACACATACAAAATGCAGTAATTAATTAATTAATACATTTTTTGAGTTGACTGAATGCTAATGAAAATACAGATAAAAGCAATATGGTGTTGTATTTTTAAGAAAGAGGAATTTTAAAAATGAATAAACTGGCTAATTCTCATTAAGAAGACTGCATTTACCTTTAAATTATTTTTAGAATAAGAATTAAAAGGCAATTCCAAAAATTATTTATAGATATGAAATTATATATTTTAAGATATGAGAATAAGTTTGTTTCTTTTTTTTATATATATACAAATAGAAATGAGAAGGCCCTTTGATCATCTAATTCTGCTTTCTCATCCTGCAAGTAAAACAAAGCCTTAGATAAGTTTCATGTAGCAATGTAGGTTATGTACATTATATGTGGTCTTATGTAGCTGGCTTGTTATCTTGCACAGCTCTTTTATTAGTGGAAGTAGAATTCAAATCCATGTTTTTGAAATCATCTGAATCATCTTATAGCATTACATGTTACTCTTATTTTTTGATGCTAAAGCATTTGTGTTGATTGATGGAGTTTTTCATTTATTTCTCTTTATGATCAAAATAATTTGAAGCAGCTAATCGAAGTTACAATACAGTTGTTGTGATGATTAAAAATACAGCCGTATGTGTCACAACTGAGAATTGAATTTGGGGTTTCTTGTTGTTGTTAATTTTCTGAAGTGTTTCTTCACAGTCTAGGAAAGTACTTTTTCAAAAATGAACACTGAAAACTGTGAGTTAAAATTAAGTTATAATGACAAAATGGGAAAGAATAAATTTTATCTTACTCTGCTGTAGTAGAAGTTGCATATTTTTAGCTGTGTTGTGTGTGTTTTTTTGTTTCTATCTAAAAAACATGCCTAAAACATTGAAGAATATGACTTGTATTTGTGATTATTCTTCAACCCCAGTAGGTATATGAAAACATATATATGATTTATGCATATACGGTTGACCCTTGAACAATGCAGGGCTTTCCCCAGTCGAAAATCTTTGGATAACATGCAGTTTACACTCCACATCCGTGGTTCATCAGTATCCACGGTTCTGCATCTGTGGATTCAACCAACCACAGATGGTGTAGTACTGTGGTATTTACTTTTGAAAAAGTCTGCATATAAGTGGACCCAGGCAGTTCCAACCGATGTTGTTCAAAGGTCAATTGTACAATGTGTTTTACTGATAATTCATATCTATATTTTTGTCATGAAAACTGTCCAAATCTTATCCAAGTGAAAAAAGAAAAGTGATAGAATGCATATGCATATGTATGTGAATGTATGTGCATGAATGTGTGTGCGTGTGTATGTGCACGTGTGTATATGCATGAATGTGTGCATGTGAGTGTGTGCTTGTGTGTTCAAGTGTGTGTGTGTGTGCGTGTGCGTGCAGGTATGCAGAGAGAGGTGTAAAGGTGGTCAGGGGACAATAAGAGACTCAGGAAGTCAGAGAAATTTCTCCACATGTCAAATGTAGTTTTCTCTAAATATGGGTGATGTGTTTCTTCTTAACAAGTTATTTAGAATTACCATGTCTTTTCTCCTACATACAAATTATAATAAAAAGGTCATTTTCAAAAGTTAAGAAGTATATCATCTAATTTAACTTGGAGGCTAAGCCCTTTTAAAACACATGATAAAACTTCTTTAATTCATATATTATTGCAAAATCGAGTGGTCATAGCAATAAATAAAATGTCATAAGACCATGCATAATTTTAATAATCTTCAAAAGAGAACTTTGGATAACATAAGTATTTATACCTAAGGTACTTTTCCCCCCACTTCATTTTTTAGCCAGGGATGACATAAATAAATAACCATCCGTTAAGAACACTAATTTAGAAAGTTGTGTGTGGGTATTGATTAAATTCAAAAGACTCAATTTTCAGTCTAGAGTTTTGTTTTGATTACAGTATAAGATTGATTTTAAATGTTTTATCCGTAGTGTAATATTAAGTGATAGGACTATTGAATGGATATGCATTTTATGAAAAAAAAATATATTTAATCTTATTTATTTTGCATGCCTATACATGAGTAGATAAGGAGAAAATTGAACAATGAGTAGAGGCCTGACCTTGAAGAATGATCTAGTTTTTTAAATGGATTCCAGAGATTTTGGAGGGTAAATCTGAATGTGATTTGCAAAATGAGTGTACTACTAGATGGGGTAGAAAATATAATAGAAAACTGTTTGTTGGGAAAGAAGGTCGAAACACCTTGGCTAAGTTATTACTTTGTAGTTTAGAAGGATTATCTCTGGATGCCTTGACATGTATGGAACATGGAAAGGAAAGTTTTAAATGATTCTCATTCTTTTATGCATTCTGAAAAAAGGAAAACATATTCACAAATTTACTTGTAAATTTAAAGTGCATTTCTGACATTTGGGGATATGTTAAAGAGACGGCTCTATATGTGTGAGTATTTTCTAGTTTAGATGCTCCTATTCTGTACCTTCTAATAGACATGGTGCCCTTATTTCTCTGCGTGGAGGGTAGGTGTGCATCGTGGTACCTGATGAACAAGGTCATTAGATGTTCATGGATGCTTGATGTGATCAGAAACAGCCCTGACTTCTTTCTCACGGGCTTCCTAATGATGACAAGCGCTGCTGAGTGTCGCGGTGTATTGGCACACTCTTCATTTACTGATGGAAGTTGTTATGCTGTTTAAGAAGAAGGCTTGGGCTGGATGAGTATGTGAGTTCTTATTGTTACTCATATGATATCGATGTTGATCACAGCCCAGGAATTCTTGTCAAATCTTAATGTGGAACGAGACCAAAGGTAAACAAAAACTTATTTGCAAAACTTGGCGATTTGGTTATTGTCTGAAAATAAACTCCACACTCTAAATTCTATGATTGTATGCATTAGTTAATTCATGCATTCAATGTATATTTATTGAGCAACTGTTACCTAATTAGGTTGAATGGGCCCCTGCTCCAGTCCTAGCCTGGAGGAGGCCTTCTGCTTCAAGGGGAGGGTTCTTTTTCTGTTAGGGTTCCTGCAGCCTAAAAGGAAGCCGAAGCTGAGATTGAGGTAGTGCAAGCTTTATTCATTGGCCAAAGAATGGAGAAGCAGGAACTTAGTTCACAGATCAACTTCTCACCCACGTGGAGAGAGGGATTTGGCTTTAAAGAGTAAGGACAGTGCGGGGAGGAGGGAGGCTAAAGAGGGGAGGCTTATGCATTAGTCTTCCAGGGAAAGGGGCAGGGTTTCTCCAGGAATGGGGTGCTGCCCTTTTTCTGTCCTTTTTTTGGTCCATAGCTTCCACTCATGGCCTCTGGTAGGTGTGTCATTTAGTAGCTAATGTAGTCAAATCAGCGTAGATGGAGACTCTGGGTCTGTTGAATGTCAGATTCGTCACCATCTTGGTTCCAGCTGGTTCTATCTGGTTTTTGTTTTTCTCGTAGTATCACTTCCTCCCTTTTACTCCAGACCCTGTGACTAAAAGAGATATGTTAGTTCCTGTTCCAGAAGAGGTTGGTGGTTTTGAGCAAGGACCTGGCAACACAACTACAAGACACCAACACTGCTTTATGCACTCTGAGTACAGCAGTGAACAAACTCTCCTAAAGCCCAGAATCCCTAATGATCAATCCCCTCCAACACCACCCATCCTATGTTGAGTAAAATCCGAAATCCACAGCATAGCTTACAAACATCCACATCTTGTGATCCCCCGCTATCCCTCTGCCTGATCTCCTTCCCCCCTCTTCTGCCTGCTTGCACCTCCCCAGCACATTAACTTCTTCCAATATACCATGACCTCAAGAACTTCCATTTTCTGTTGTTGGAACACTCTGGAACACTCTTCCCCCAGAATTTTTACTTGGCTCATGCCCTCACTTCATCCAGTTCTCTGCATAATGCCAATTCCTAAGAAGAGACTTTCCTGTCCTCTCTGTCACTCTCTGTCACAATAATTGGTTTATTTTCTTCAGGGCACTAATTACACCTAAGACTTTATGTGTGTGTAGATAGATAGATAGATATAGATAGATGATAGATAGAAGATAGATAGATGATAGAAGATAGATGATAGAAGATAGATAATAGAAGATAGATGATAATAGGTAGAAGATAGATGATAATAGGTAGAAGATAGACAGATAAAAGATAGAAGATAGATGATAATAGGTAGAAGACAGATAATAGATAGAAGATAGATGATAATAGAGATACCTCCCTACCTCCTCCACTAACATGAAATCCCCAGGACTGTAGTGATGGTGTCAGTTTTGTTCACTGCTTTGTTCCCAGCACCGAAGACTGTTCCTGGCACATAAAATGTTCTCAATAAAAATTTATCAAATGCTTTTAAAATGAATGTACACATAATTATTTAATTTCAGTTATAATTTGTACTAAATATCCAGGGCTGTGAGTTCTTCTAACAGGTGAACTTAACCTGCCCTGCGTGTCAGAGTTGGCGTGCCTGAAAAGTGATGTCATCACAGCACCTTGTAGATAATGAAAGATTTGAGCTTAATGAAGAGAGTATATGCTGGCCACAGAGGTGGCTCTGAGGGCCTGCAGCTGTGAGAAACGGAAAGATGCTCAAGGAGTATTGAGGGGAGATTTTGATGAGGCTGGATTAGTGGTATGCTGGTGAAAGTCAATAACTGCCTCTCTGTGAGAAAAGCCCTAATTCATAGTACTTGTTAATTTCTGAGGTATTAGTGCTTCCACCATGATTTCGAGCTGCCAGTATGGCATCACTAACTGCAGAGTAGGGTGAGTATGTGCAGTAGGACTTCATTATATGATAGTTCCAGCATACAGATACAGTAGAGAAGGAAGACAGTCCTTTTATACTTAATTTTTAATCATTCTTTGACTTAATTAAATGGCAAGAGCCACCTGAAATATCTGTAACCACTTTATCTTCACATGTGTGTGAGATCTGCATGGTATAACCAAGAACTACAACTATCGAAACAAAGTGACAAGTAGTATTTCTCAAAGGTGGGAGATCGAAATTACTCAAGTGCAGTTAAACCTTCCTTTGCCATATCCTCCAAATATAATTCCATGAAAATCACTGTTCTAGAGGAAACCCCTTTAAGAAATCAAAGAATCTGTTCATATATCTAAGAGTTGGCTAATTGAAATAGAAAAGACAAGGAAAAAAATCAACGGAATACACCGTAACTAGTAATAAACACCTTATTTCTAGACAAACCTCTAGACTAAATACCACATCCATTTTTTAGATCATCAAAATCATTTATTTTTTTTAAGGATGTCCTTTTAATATGAACATGTTCACACAGAGAAACATCAAACAGTGCAAGACATATAAGTTAAGGCTAAAAGCTTCCTGTCATCGTCTCAATGGCTTTGTTGTCCACATCTCTTTTTCAGGATAAATAATTGCTTTCACTTTTGTGAGTCTTCTTGGCCTAATTTGATGTCTTTATGTCTTCGTGTGCCTGTATGAAGCACTTTTTCCACTTCGCATACGTCTTCAGGAATCAGCTGATTCTGTGTGTTGCATTGCATTCCGTCCTACAAATGTGGTTTCTCAAACAATACCCAGATGGTTGTCACTGGGGCTCGCCACAGCTTTTGTATCTATTGCCCCGGAATTTGGCATCCTCCAGGATATTCATCCATTTGTTATGACAGTCTCATCAAAGTACGCTTTGGTTTCCTCCAACAATTTGAAACGATTTGTTTCGTTTTTCATGATTTCTTTTCTTTGCAAAATATTTGATCTCCTAGTGACCTTGCATTACTTAGGGCTCTTTGATTACCAGCAGAGGCTGATTCTAATTAAGAAAGATAAATTTATTGAAAGATAGTGAGTCTTCACAGAATAGACGTGAGCCTGGGAAAAGAGTCTTGGAAGCAAAGTGTTAAGGTAACATAGTGCACACAAAGCGACAACTGCCTTCAGCGTGGACGGACCTGACACACTTCTGCTGTCCGCAAGATGTATCAAGAGAAGGCAGAGAGCAAGAGAGAGCCATGAGCAAATATTGGCTTTCAAAAGCTTATCATAAAAAGATGATCAAAATAAGTTATTCACATACAAATAAAGTAATAAAAGATTGTGTAGCTGAAAATGCGCATCACACGCCTGAAATCTGCACTGTCTTACTATACGGCCCTGGATGCCACTTCTCTTTGTGATATTTCTGGTTAACAGGATGTGTAACCTCAATAGCATCTAAAAATGTGGGACATTGTTACCTAACTGCCCACAAATTGCATTTCTTTTGGAATTCTGATTAATAAGATACATGGTTATAAATTATTTTCTAAAGAGTGATACCAGATCATAAAAGCCAAAATGAAGCTCAAAAATACACTCATCTTTGTTGGTCGCTTTCTACATCATTTTATCAGATTATTATATGCACTGAATTGTGTGTTTCTTGTAAAGAAAATATCCAGTTCTTTGAACGGCACACATTTTTAAGGGTGCCTAATACATAAAAGGACCTCAATTCAAGTGTGTTAAATAAAGCTTTAATATGGAGAAAAGCTTGTATTTTTTCATTTCAAAATACTCCCTAGGCATCAACAAAACAGGACAGGCTTGCATTTATTTTTTTTGAAAATGAGACATCCAGTATATCTGTTACATGAAGTCTTCCAGGAGGTTTTCAGCTTTCAAGTTAAAGTGAAATTTTATTTCTAAATAATTGATGGATATTTGCAACACTGTAGGCATCTAACATTTTTTTTTTTAATAAGGACTCAAGAGCAGTTCTTACTTGGAGTGAGCCATGAAATGGTTCGTCATATTTACTGAAAATAGACAATATTGTTAGCTGAGTACTCATAATTAAAATATGCCAAATTTGTTCTCATTTCAGAAAAGTGATCATAAAACTACAAAAGAAAAACCCACAAAAAAACATAGATTGTTTTTTTCTCTACTTCTAGCAGCTTAATAGGCCCGTTCTCCTGCTCAGTTTTCTGTGTCGTAAAAAGTAGTAATGAATGACTGTTTCTATCTTTTCTACTCCCTTCATGAGCTAAAGGAAATTCTAGTTTGTTTTCTCTATTTTCCTCTTTACTTTTTCCCTAGAGATTGAACAATACCAGTGATAATCTCTGGATATAAAAGGAAGACTTGAGGCTCTGAGAAAGAGTTAAAGACAGGGAAGGTGTGGCAGGCGCTAGCGCTAGGGCTAAAGAAATGGAAACTAATGAAATGTGTTTCTGAACTTTCTCCATCACTGTGCCCCCAAGCAAACTAAAAAAAAACTTCATTTCAGGTATTTAAAAAACATACTTGTATTTGTTTACAATGGGCCCATTTTGGCCCATGTCGTGCTCTGAGAAGAAACCAAAAGGACCTCGATTTTAGAAATGCTGAAAAAGCAAGGCTTTGAATCACTCTCGTACTTTTTGATTCAGGGCAAAGGGCTGTCTCGTCACTTGAGACATGGATGAAGAATGTATGCTGAACTCTAAAAGCAGCGGCATCAGAAGTTAAGACAAACAATTCTGAGGTTGGTGTTGTTTGTATCATGTTGCAGATTTGTGCTAGCAAAAGAGAATCAATTTTATTAAGCCTGTTGGGCCATTTCTTTGTACTTTTACTCAGAAATACACACACACACACACACACACACACGCACATACACACCTGGGAAATTAAAATGACACCCTTACTTTTGTCTAAAGATATATTTCTAGATCTAGATCTTAATAACGAATGTGCATCAGAAATCTCTATCATGCCCCGGATCCTATCTCAGAGCCCCTCCAGTAATGATTTGCAAGACATTCTGAAGATCGCACCCTCCCTTTTCACACATGTAATTTCACTGATGATTAATACAAACATCACATTTTAGATCTTAAATGGAATGGCTATCAATTAACTTTTGAACAACTGACGTTTATGCAGTAATATCTATAAGCTTGTCCAAATGGACACACTCCCCTTCATCAGCTTCAAGTACATTATTGAGTGATAAGTAGATTTCTAAACCGAATGAATATTATAATTGAATTATTTTTAAAAGGTATGTAGCTTTCCAGTTTCCAGTAAGGCGTGTAAGGAGCTTGGAAGTTGCCACTCCATCCTAACAACAAGTAAGGAGCTGAACAAACCTAAAAAAAACCAACAACTCTTCTTAGATCCTTAAAATAAGTGAGTTAAAAGGGCGAACTGCTTCCCCCAAAGTTGGAAAGAGCGATCGGCAAACACAGATAATTACAACCCACCAGAGCAGAAATGGCCATGGGCACGAGCGTCAAAGTCAGATCTGAACTGTGGCTGGCGAATCACTGGATGATCAGCGTAGACAAGTCTGTGGAGACAAACCCCAGGGGGCCCGGGCACTGGGGGCCCTCCACACTTCCGTGAGTTGCACCGGGTTCTCACAGTGAATATAGGAGAACGATCCCCTTGTGCTCCTGGCAGGAGGATAAAAGGACCATTTTGAAATACACCAGAACACTCGGTTCTTCTTAACATGTTCTGCCCCCAGGAAAACTATTAACCAGAGTCTACCCCGTGGGCTTTATCAGAGCATAACAGACCTAGGAGCAGGGAAGTAACCCACCAGCTGACTCTAGCCATCTAGCAGGAGGAAGGGAAGCATCCAGCTACAGCCCCTTCTAGTCATCTGGTCCCCCCTGAGAGGGGAGGGGAATAGAAACACATGTGAAGTTCACAGCCCAGAGGCGTGGGCTCCCCAACCACAGGACATGGAAGTCTCCCCTCCAGCCACGCTCACTGCCGTGTTACCAAAGGAGTATTTATGTCGGCTCCTTTTACCCAGCACATCATGCCAGCCAGTCGAGACAAGCTGACCAGACATGCTTAAAAGGTAAAAAATACCGTTTGAAGAGACAGAGCAAACATCAGAACCACTCAGATATGGTAGGGATGTTGAAATTATTAGACAAGCCATTTAAAACAACTCTAATTAATAGGCTTCATGAGCGCTAATGAAAAAGAGACAGCATGTAAGAGCAGATGGGCAATATAATAAGACAGATGGAAATTGTGAGGAATAACCAAAAAGAAATACTGGATATCAAAAACCCTGTAATAGTAATGAGGAATGCCTTTGATGGATTTTTTAGGAGACTGAAAATGGCTGAGGAAAGAATCTCCAAGCTAGAGAATCTCATAATAAAAACCTCCAACACGGAAAAACAAAGAGACCAAAGACAAAAAACAAACAAAAACAAAACAAACAAACAAAAACCTCAACAGGATATCCAAGGACTGCAGGACAGCTACAAAAAATCGTAACGTGCACATTTCAGGGAATACCTAGAGAAGAGAGAGAAAGAAGCAGAAGAAATATTTGAAACAATAATGACTAGAATTTCCCCACAATTAATGTCAGATACCAAACCATAGGTCTAGGAAGCTCAGAGAACACAAAACAAAATAAATACCAAACAAACAAACAAACAAACAAAAACCTTGCATTTAGGCATATCATGTTCAAAGTACAGAAAATCAAAGAAATAGGTAAAATCCTGAACGGAGCCTGAGGAAAAAAACCACCTTCCCTCTAAAGGAGCAAAGATAAGAATTACATCTGAATTCACTCAGAAACTCTGCAAGCAAACAGAGAGCGGAGTTAAA
The DNA here is from genome assembly GCF_009873245.2 of Balaenoptera musculus. Classification (NCBI taxonomy): domain Eukaryota; kingdom Metazoa; phylum Chordata; class Mammalia; order Artiodactyla; family Balaenopteridae; genus Balaenoptera; species Balaenoptera musculus. Next base: position 4,362,258 of record NC_045790.1, read on the forward strand.
TTTTAAAAGTGTTAAGAAGAAAAAAACAACAACAACAACAACAAACACCAACCTAGAATCTGTACCCTGTGAAATTATTATTCAAAAGTGAAGGAGACATAAGGACTTTCTCAGACAAAAAATTTGACAGAACTTGTTGAAAGTACACTGTCTTCTAAGAAATGTTAAAAGAAGTTCTTTAAAGAGAAGAAAAATGACATCGAAAGTCGGATCAGCATGAAGAAAGGAAGAACATCAGAGAAAGAATAAGGGAAGGTAAAAGTAAAATGCTTATTTTTCTTATTCTTAATAGATCTAACAGATGGTTTTTCAAAATAATAAAAGAATGTTTTTGATTATGTATTCATATATATCCTTGTGTATAAGTGAAATGGATCGTGGCAATGATACAGGGAACAGGAAAGAGGAATTAGGATTATTTTGTTATCATAAAGTATGATAACAATACTTGCACTACCCCTGAAGTGGTATAGGGTTATTTGGAAGCAGACTTAAATTAATTGTGAATATACATTGCAAACTTTAGGGCCACCACTAAAAAGAATTATAAAAGAAGTACACTGAAATGCTAAGAAAGGAGAGAAAATGGAATCACATAAAATTTACAGTCAAAATTACAAAAGGTAGCAAAGGCGTGGAAGAAAAAAGAAGGAAAAGAACAAGGGCAACAAATGGAAAATAGTTACAAATATGGTAGATATTAATACAACTGTATCAATAACCACTTTGAATGTCAGTGACCTAAGTGCACCAATTAAAACACAGACATTGTCAAAGTGTATCAAAATACAAGGTGCAACCATATGGTGTCTACAAGAAACTCACTTTAACTATAAAGACACATATAGATTAGAAGAAAATGGATAAAGATATACCATGCTAAAACTAATCAACAGAAAGCAGGAGTAGCTGTATTAATTTTGGACGCAGCAGAGCACAGAGCCAGAAAAGTTATCAAGGATAAAGAAGGGCATTACATAAAAATAAAGGAGTCATTTCTTCAAGAAGACAACAATTCTTAATGCGTATGCAACCAACAACAGAGCATGAATATACATCAGGCAAAACTTGATAGAACTGCAAGGAGAAATAGATGAATCCAGTATTATAGTTGGAGACTTCCACACCCCTCCATCAGAGTTGGACAGTTGTAGCAGGCAAAAAGTCAGTAAAGACATAGTTGAACTCAATATCATCATCAATCAACTGGATATAATTGACAGCCCTAGACTACTTCATCCAACTGCAGAACACATTCTCTTCAAGCTCACATTTAACCATTTACTGTTACCACTGTGAGCCATAAGAATTTTTAACAAATTTAAAAGAATAAAAATCTTGCAGTGTTTCCTCTATAACCACAGTGGAATTAGACAAGAAATCAATAATTTAAAAAACAGCTAGAAAATCCCCAAATACTTGGAAATTAAACAGGTACTTCTAAATAGCACATGGGTTAAAGAAGAAATCTCTTGAGAAATTAAATATTTTGAACTAAATGAACACAAAAATAACAACTGATCAAAATTTTGTAGGATGCAGTGAAAGCAGTTCTTATGAGGAAATTTACATCACTGAATGCATATATTAGAAAAGAAGAAAAGTATAAAATCAGTCATTTAAGCTTCCACCTTAGGAAACTAGAAAGAGAAGAGAAAGAAAACACCCAAGCAAGGAGAAGAAAAGAAATAAAAATTAGAGCAGAAATCAGTGAAATTGAAAACAGGAAATCAATAGAAACAACCAACAAAACCAAAAGCTGGTTCATTGAAAAGATCAATAAAATTTATAAGCCTCTAAGCAGGCTAACTACTATGAGAAAAAGAGAGAAGACAGATGACTAACATCAGAAATGAAAGAAGAGACATCACTGCAGATTCCATGGATATTGGACAAAGGAAATAAAAAGTATATGGATTGAGGAGGGAGAAATAAAACTGCCTTTGCAGACAGCATGATGGTCTACGGATGAATCCTAAAGAGTGAACTCAAATCACTCCCAGTCTCCATGGGGCGATGGGAGCCTACCTGAGATAAACACTGGTCAGCAACCCACATGATCAAACACCTTAACCAACACCCCGCCCACTTTTTGTGAATTCCCACCTCCCTGAGGCTGCCCCGGCCCCATCACTCCCCTTCCACTTCCCTCATTCTCCTTTAAAAGGCCCTGTCGCCTCGGCACAAATTGAAGTCGAGTTCACACTGGGCTCTCTAGCCTGTTACAGTAGCTATTACTGAATGAAATCTGTGTGTACCGCTGTAACTAGTATCCAGCTTTGTGTGTCTTTCACATGTATCACCTGTATTGGTGGGTTCATTCTTTGCCTAATGCCTATGAAGTAGGGAATATTATCCACATACTGCAGGTGAGTAAACAAAGACGTGAAGCAGTCATGTAATGTGTCCAAGAACAGGTGCAGACCACATGAGGCCGTTGTGGTCATTTGAAACCTGAATCGTGGCTTGAGAGTCTTGGCCGTATTACTACATGTGGCTTTGTTCCCCATGGAAGAAGCCAGTGACTGCTTCCCCATCATGGTCCTCAGCTACAATGTACACTCAAGTCCTATTTTTCTTGTTCTGGGGAATGAGGATGCAGGTTGAGCCTGGGTCTTGTCAACCTAAGGATCACAGATATTGTACCTAGCCCTCTTCACAAGCCCTGCTATAATCCTGTTTTATAATGTGTTTCTAATTATAATGACATCCATTTAAATGTTATATCAGTATGTAATTTAGATGAATTTGGTGCTGTTTCCTTTCCTTTTTTTGAAAAAATGTTTTGGCTTTTAAAATCACTTATATCTTTGGTTATATTGAATATATATATATATATATATATATATATACACACACACATATATTATATCATCATTAAAATAAACATATTCTAATATATATATGTATATATACAGCAACAGTAGAAATGAATGTATCTTTGGAAATCACAGCAGATATTTGGAGGCAGATGTAATAGTATGTGAAGGCTAAATCAGTTACTACCCATTAAACAGTAAAACATCAGTGCTGTCCTGCTTTGCTCGGCCCCTGGTGAAGAAGCGCCTACGTGACCCGTAAACATGCTCATTCATTACAAGCAGGCATCTCTATTAGCTACAGGCTCTACATTATTAAAATTATAACCTCCCTGAGCAGTCAACTAACTTTTAATCTCTGTTTTCATACGGTGGTAAAACTCTACTGCCTGGAAATAACAATAGTATAAAGAACTTTTCTGTAAATTTACAAACTGGGCAAGAATTCTTAATAACTTTCTGAAGTAATCTGATTTCATCTGAGCCTAAAGTGAATTGAAATAGTAGTATAAGTGAGCTACAGTTTTCCCTGTACAGTGTATGTCATTGCCCCAGTGAGAAGTGATTTATTAAAAAATACTCTAGTATTTAGCCATATTGTTCTCCATACACATGAATTCAGGTTATCCCAATGTCAGCCAAAACCATCTATTCTAAGAGGATACATTATCCTTCACAGAACTATGCATAATAAAGGGAAACTTAGGAACCTAGGGGCTTACAGTGTGTTGATTTCTAAGAAAGGGTCCACTTTTTTTGTGCCCTGGAGATTTTCACACCTCAGGGCAATGCACCAGAGTATCATTTGTGATCTGTAAGGGATGTGGCTTTCTTTTGTAAATGGGTAAAGTCACTGACAAGTTTAAGAAAGTCTGTTTTAGGATATAATACAGATAGCAGGTGAGAATCTGTAAATTGATTCTCTTAAAATTATTCCTGTCCTTCCCCTGAAAATCTTTCTGTGCCGTCAAGAAAATTTGAGGACCACTAGTACAGATCTTTTAGAGATAGTGTGTGTTATCTTACTAGCCCTATATTAGTAAGGATTAATGTAAGAAGGGAACAGAAATATTGAGGTCTTTACAATCCTTACAGAATTAATTCTTTCATCCTAATAGTATATCCACATATCTGTTTTAATTTTATTATTTATTTGTTTATTGTATCAGTGAGTATTTATTTATCCTTAATTTTATGACATTTTCCTGAAAAACTTGCCATTTCCAATGTGTTCTGATATCACTCACATATACTACCAATATCAAATCAGACACTTATCTGCTAATTTAATTTTAAAATAAATCAATACATTATTTGTGACTGAGGTAAAATTTTAACAAATAAAAGGTAATTTTAATTTAATCCAAAACAACAATAAGCAACAAAACACTCTGGAATTTTATCCCAGTTCCAGAATCCAGAAGAGAGTAGACCAGTTGTGGGCATAAAAGCAGAGAGAGTGACGATCAGAGAAGCACACGGAATCAGCAAAACCAAGGGCAACACACACAAGCTGGTGAGAAATGTTTTGAGCAGGTATAGTGCTATATTGTTGCGGTTGTTTGAATATCTTAACTAAGGATCGCTAAATGCTTTTCAAACACTAATTCATTAATATCTACATCATCTCTACAGGGAACAAAAGGTTGGTATGTACCACTCAGAACTGCCCACCATACGGTCGGGTATTGTTTGTAATGTTGACAGGCTTCTCCCTTGTTCCTGTCTGTTCACCATTACACTCATGGCCAGTTCTTGACATAAAATATTTGAGTATTTTTAATGCTCTCATTATTAGTAAGGAAACATAAAAATATTTAGAATGGTCATTTTACTTTTTTGTATTTGTTTCTGTTTTCCTGATTTTGTTAGTCTCTTTTGTTTGTTTTGCTTTTGAGAATAATTTAATGTAATGATTCAGGTTCGATATACTTTTATGAAATAACATAAGCAATCTTTGGAAAGAGGTTAAAAATTCTTGGATGACTTTCTATCTACGTATCAGATGCTTATGGTTTTCTCTTATCATTTGCCCTATTAATGACCCCGGATACATACTTAATACCAACTCATTTGTACTTTCTCTCATCTTATCCTTAATATTAATATATCTGGTGACTCAGTGAGATCATTAATAGATTGCCCTCCTATTCCAAGATTGTTGCTATTGCACAGTATCTTTCCTTTGGCTACTGTATGATCTGAGTCCTAAATAAGCAGAGGCACCTCGGTCATCTTACAGAAAGCTGCCAGCCGAATGAGAATGAAGAGAGGGTCTTTAGCAAATCTTTTAAAGAGATTTAGGGAGTCTGGTGGTTCTTTAAATGGCCAGCAACTGTGCTCTGAATTAAGAGGCTAGGCTGGCTTAAAAGTATACAACCAAGGCCAACACATATGATTGCCTGTACCATATACTTAATCAAGTTCTTACAAAATTAACAACTAAATTGCTTGCCTCACACCCATCCCCAAATAATATGCATATATTTTATATCTGTCTATACTCAATTTTACCTATTTAGATATTCTGATGAAAATACCAAACAACCACAGTTATAACTGATATCTGAACCACTTCTCCCCCATCAATAGGTCCAGTAAAAGATAATATAACAAGTGGTTAGAACAATAACATAATAAATACCCACCAAGAAGCCCATCCATACATTCTTGTGATTTCTGTACTTATGTTAAATGCACCATTGCCATCATCTATGAGTATGCCAAATAAGCTACCCAAATTAATAATGGCAGCTTAGTAGACAATTTATAATGCACCTATTATTAAGCTAAAGTGTTAATAATAAATTCATTAAATAATAACACTCATTTGTATATAATCCTTAGATACTTAACATTAGAAAGTGGCTTTGTTAAATTTGAAAGGTAGATAAATTGTATATAATTTATCCTTATTGGAGTAAATATTTATTGCCATTGTTATTATTGATTTCCTTTTTAAATAAACACAGAGCTAATAACTCTTAATTGTTTAAATGAACCAGAATTTATTTTCAAATCTGATAAGGTGTAGCTACGAATGAACTGTGAATAGACTTACAGCATTTGAGTTCTGGTCTATCTTACAATAAAAATGTTTCATTTATACTGATGCCACTAATAAGTCAGCCATACTTCATAAATCCAAAACTCTTGGATTTATTATTGTGGAATCAGTCAACATTTATTCAATGACAGGTTGGATACCTAAGTTATCTTGTGAAGAAATAGACATTTGATAAGCATGTAGTGTAGATAGATACAGTTAGATACCTCATTCATTGACATTCGGATTTATTTACAATATGCACTGTACCTTCAGAAAATAAACTTTTAAGTTATTTTGGAAGAATTCATTTACTATCAAGCACATACTTCCAGTATAACCAAGGCCAGATTTACTCACATTGGATTTTTAATGTTTTAAAGACAAAATATTCTGACTTGTTCAATAAAGCAGAAAGCCCACTAGATAACACTTTGACCAATTATAGGCACTAAAAAGTAATGAAACAATATTTTTTGAAGGAACTCAGACTTTTCAATAATTCAAACATAGATTTTCCTTCATCCACTTGAAATCAGAGTTATTTTTAGTAAATAGAAAAACAAATTATTATAAAACTGTGTGGTTTTAGGGGAAAAAAGTAAATACATAAATAATTTGGGTTAAAACTGGTGCTTAGAAACTCTATTTCACCAGAACACCATTTTAAATTTATTTATTTATTTATTTATTTCTGGCTGTGTTGGGTCTTCGTTTCTGTGCGAGGGCTTTCTCTGGTTGCGGCGAGCGAGGGCCACTCTTCATCGCGGTGCGCGGGCCTCTCACTGTCGCGGCCTCTCTTGTTGCGGAGCACAGGCTCCAGACGCGCAGGCTCAGTAATTGTGGCTCACGGGCCCAGTTGCTCTGCGGCATGTGGGATCTTCCCAGACCAGGGCTCGAACCCGTGTCCCCTGCATTAGCAGGCAGATTCTCAACCACCACGCCACCAGGGAAGCCCTCCCAGAGTACCATTTTAGAGTAGAATCAGTCATCACTTTGCGTGGTACCACGTTAACAGAAGTTTGTGTGCATCACATTGGTACAGAGAGAGACCACAGTTCCCAGATGCAGGAGCTTCAGTTAGCCCATATCTTTACCTAAGCTCAGGCAGTGATTATTTTAACTAATTACATTATCCTCTTAGCCTGGAAATTTTACGATAGCTGTATATTATCTACACAGGAAAAAGTTACGGAGGCTTGATATAGTCTGTCTTTATTATGTGCAGTTTGCAATATCACCTCACATAAAATCTACCTCCATACAAACACTTTCAGAAAAATCAAATATTTCAGTAAGCTCATGCGTATTGCACAGTTTAGGAAACTCTTGTGATTTACTTTTGTCAATGTTTCTTAGGCTAAAAATATTTTTGACAAGAATTTATTTTCAAAATTATGAGTTATATCTCAGATATGGCATTCTTAATGGAGTTATTATTAATCACTTTTTAAAAAGTCAGTATATTACCTCAAATCTTTAGTTTTTAGCATATGAATATTTTTTATTTCATCTTACTTATTTTTACTAACAGTGATATCTTCTTTTTTAGTATTAACTACCTCAGGGCTCATATTTTTGAAAACTTCATCCTTTATTTTATAGTGAAAAATCTGTATTTCTAATTAAAGATATTTTAAACAAAAAGAAATAGGTAAGAGAAACCGATGAAGGCAGGTGGGCAAGGTAGTCTCAATTTTGGGAATATGAGGTTATTTTAACCCATTAAATATCACTTTGTGTTTGCTGATGATTATTGAAAGAGATGGTTGTTGAAATTAAAACTGATGATATCTCAGGGAAGAGTGATACTGATTAGAACTATTAAAGTGAGAAAAGAAACTAAAAGTTAGTTGTGTTTATACAATTCCAGTGATACCTGTTTTTAAGAATTTAGTCTCCTGTATACATTTTTTCTTTGCTTTTTCCATTTCTAAGACACATATGTCTTTTTTATTTCTTGCTGTTCAAGAAGAAATGGATCGATCAGGGGATATATTTTGTCCATCCTTTTTAACAGACAGCGGGAAAGATATTACAAACATTTGCACATATATGCTTGTTCTCATTAATAAATTTGTACCAGAAGAAACATGTGTAACTGAGTAGAAGGAAATGGAAATTAAGGGAGATATGGGAGAGTGAATAACAGAGCCATAGAATAAGGAGAGAGAACAGAGATGAAACTGAAGTGATAAATAGGTAACGAACTAGAAAAAGAATTATGATAATATTGATGGTAAACAAAACTGTAGGGGACAAAATGAACCAGGGAAATGAGTGAAGAATAATTAAAAGCCAATAAAAAGAGAGAGAAAGAAGAAAAGAAAGGATAGTTAATATAAAAATATTAGCATTTTTTGATGGAAACGTAGGTTGCTTCCACTTGCTTGGCAATTGTAAATAATGCTGCTATGAATATTGGGGTGCACGTATCTTTTCAAATTAGTGTTTTTGTTTTTTTCAGCTATATACCCAGGAGTGGAATTTCTGGGTTGTATGGTAGTTCTAATTCTGGTCTTTTGAGATATCTACATACTGTTTTCCACAATAGCTGCACCAATTTATATTCCCACCAACAGTGTAGGAGGGTTCCCTTTTCTCCACATCCTCACCAACATTTGTTTTTCTGTGTTCTTTTTGATGATGGCCATTCTGACAGGTGTGTGATATCTCACTGTGGTTTTGATTTGCATTTCCCTAATGATTAACAATGTTGAACATCTTTTCATGTGCCTGTTGGTCATCTGCATTTCTTCTTTGGAAAAATGTCTATTCAGTTCTTCTGCCCATTTTTCAATCATGTTGTTTGTTTTTTGGATATTGAGTTGTTTGAGCTGTTTACATATATTGAATATTAACCCCTTATCTCTCATATCATTTGCAAATATTCTCTCCCATTCAATAGGTTGTCCTTTCGTTTCGTCAGTGGTTTCCTCTGCTGTGCAAAGGTTTTAAATTTAATTAGGTCACAAATGTTTATTTTTGCTTTTGTTTCCTTTGCTTTGGGAGACAGATCCAAAAAAAATCACTATTATTTATGTCAACGAGTATTCTGCCTAGGTTTTCTTCTAGGAGCTTTATGGTATCTGTTCTTACATTTAGGTCTTGTTGACTTAATAAAAAATGCACAACATGAGAGTTGCGAGTTAAGTTTTATTTGGGGCAAAATGAGGACTGCAGCCTGGGAGACAGCATTTCAGGGAGCTCTGAGAAACTGCTCTGAGGAGGCGAGGCGGGAGCCAGGTTATATAGAAGTTTTGTAACAAAGGGCAGGTAGTCTGAGCATCAAAATATTATTGTTAATTAAAGAAAACCAGATATCTCAAGTAAAGGAATTTAGCACTTTTCTTTGTATGAGAAGATGCAAGAGTCTAGGCTCACAGAAATCATTCCTTTGATATGCACCTCAGCTATCTGGGGCCAGTGTCCTGCGTTTTCACATCCTGAGTTTCCTCAAGGCTCACCTTAAAGAGTGGATGCAGTCTGTTGGCTGCTAGATGGCAGGTATTCCTTTCAGCAGCCCTGAGTTTCCTCAGGACTCACCGGCTCACTTGGAGGGCTGCAATCATTGATAACTGTGCCATCCTTTGTTTACTGATATGACAGGAAATATTCCATTTATAAATATTCCATTTCATTTATAAATATTCCACTTATCAGTCTTTAATCCATTTTGAGTTTACTTTTGTATATGGTGTTAAAGAACGTTCTAATTTCATTCTTTTACGTGTAGCTGTCCAGTTTTCCTAGCACCACTTATTAAATTGTTCATCAACAGATGAATGGATAAAAAATAGAATACTACTCAGCCATAAAAAGAATGAAATTTTGCCATCTGCAGCAACATGGATGGACATGGAGGGTATTATGCTAAGTGAAATAAGTCAGACAGAGAAAGACAAATACTGTATGTTATCACTTATATGTGGAATCTAAAAAATACTACAAACTAGTGAATATAACAAAAAAGAAGCAGACTCACAGATATAGAGAACAAACTAGTGGTTACCAGTGGGGAGAGGGAAGGAGGGAAGGACAATATAGGGGTAGGGGTGTAAGAGGTACAAACTATTAGGTATAAAATAAGCTGCAAGGATATCTTGTACAACATGAGGAATATAGCCAATATTTTATAATAACTCTAAATGGAGTACAACCTTTAAAAATTGTGAATCACTATATTGTACAGTGGTAACTTATATAATATTGTACAGAAACTATACTCCAATAAAAATATATTAGCATTAAGGAGAAATTCTGGACATTAAAGGAATTTTGTGCAGCTGGAGCCTAAAAACTTATTATCACCAACAGCTGTTCTCAGAACCTAGAGGGAGAAAGTTGTTCTAGTAGATTAGGTTTGATATTCACCCAACAGGCCCCATCTTCTGAGAACATGCACCACTTCTCTTAGAAAAGCCTATCTTGCCTCATGGACCTAGAGGAGCCATGAGGACCAGAGCCCACTGGCTAACCTGCCCAGGTTATGAGCCAATCACGGCCAAGACAGCAGGTGCATTAGAAGTCCTGTCTTCATTTGGTGGAGTCTCGCATTATTTCCTGTCCAAGATGAGCTAGAAAGTATGAACTGACTGCTTTGGGTAACTGCATACTTCCTAAGGAGCCAGGGTTCCGGTGCCATGCCAAATCCTACTGGTGCCAGAGGCAAAAGAAAACCCGGTAATGCTGATACTGCCTTTATTTTTAAATTTTGATATCATGTTTATCATAGATTTCTTTGCATTAATTTTGATTTTAAAATATCACATTAAAAATAATTTATTTTGATTCCTGAGGTTTTTTTGGCACCCTCTGAAATTTTACTACTGAGGCTAAGGCATCACTCACTTCACTCCCTTCCCAGCTCTGTGGTGTCCCCTAATCATCCCATGCAAGCAAATCGTTAGAACTAATTCCTACTGCTGCTGTTATATTAGCCACCCTGCTGATCAGCAGATCTGGAGACTTGCTCCAAACAGCAAAAGAAATAAACCAACAAAAATCTGTCTTTAACTGAATTGTGAAGCCTGACCTAGTTTGAAAAACTAGTTTAAAGGAAACAGAAAAAAGTATTGAGAATAAGTGTATTAAAAAAAATGACTGGCTTTTGTCAAAAAAAAAATGTCACTGGGAGGTAACCTTCCAAACCCTGGGATTTTATGAGTGATAGGCTTGTCTTTGCTATTCTTGGTGCCCCCTATCCTGTACTTTATAGTTTATACTAATAGAAACCTCATTGTCATAGGAAGCCCGTAGATAGTTTATGCTAATGAGATGACTCAGGAAGAGAGCTGGTCAAGCTAGAAAGATCAATTAGGTGGGGATTTGAGCCACGTGAAAGTAATATTAGCATGAACACCAGGGATGGGAGGGGCTGGAGGTTGAGTCACCAGGCCAATGGTTCCATCAGTCATGCCTACATAAATAAGCCCCAATCAAAAGTATGGTCACCAAAGTTCAAGTGAGCTTCCCCGGTTCAAATACAGTCCAAATACTGTCACACATCAATGTACCAGGAGGGTAATGCATCCACTGGGCTAGGACAATAGAAATTTGACCTTTGGAGCCCTCCCAGATATCACCCTGTTGTCTCTCCCGTTGGCTGGTTCTGATTTGTATCTTTTGGCTTTCATAAAACCGTGATGTTAAGTACAGGGCTCTCCTGAGTTCTGTGAGTTGTTCCTCAAATTATTGAACATGGGGAAGCCCCGAATATGCAGCCAGCTGGTCATTATTGAGGGTGGTCCGGGGACCTCTGAACTTGCAGCTGGTGTCAGAAGTGGGACAGTTTGTGAAGGACTGTGCTTTTCATCTGTGGAGTCTGGAGTAACTCCAGGTCGTTGTTGTCAGAAGTCACTGCAGAAAGAAATTACTGCTTCCTTTTTGATGGACTTGTGTCAGTGATCTGTAAGCCCCTGTGTGAATTCTGGCCTATTTTCAAAACTTGTCTCACATTTAATCATCTTTATGAAGCAGCTAAAATATCCTGACTCTCATCTCTTAGTTTCTCCTTTGAACACCTGCAACACTCATCAATACCTCTTATTTAACATTGTACTTAAATCAGTGAGGCTGGTGCCTTTGAGCACAGTGCCTGGCCTGGAGTATGTGTGGATAAGTTGTTCCACGAATCAGCAATCAATATGCCAGGAAATTTCTGATATTTTTAGCAATCAACTCATTTGGGAGTGGCCCTTTCCCATGATTATTATTTTTGTAGCCTCTTAGATATCATTATAATCTCAAAATATCTGATATACTGGTACCTTGGGTATCAGTATAATGTTAAGTGTGTGTGTATAATTCTATATTTATTACATAATAGTAATCCTCCTCAAATTATAAATTATTGAGGTTCTGGACCCTGCTGAATACTTTAGGGTTGCCCAAAACAATAATAAAGTTACAATCACGTTTCAGTGAGGTAATAGAATTTGCAAGGCAAAAGGTGGAGACCAAATCTGAAGAGGAAAATACCTCCTAAAGTTGACCTCTGTCCCTAAGTTAGACTGTATGACTTTGCGGTCAGATTCCTTCTTCCAATACCACTCAGCTAAGAATCATATCCATCATGTATTACTCTGTATGGTTGTATTAAATGTTCCAAAGGCAGTGCTCAGAGAAGCCACCCAGATTTGATCCAGCTGGTTCTCAATCATACAACACAGTAAGGAACTGATTCTTTGTGTGTCTGTGTCCTACTTCTGTATGTAGTTGAAAGCTAACCGAGTTGATTTCGGGAACAGATTAAAACAAACAGTCGTTAATGTTGACAAAGAATGGTTCTGGTGTTTTTATGTGCTTGTTTTGCTTTTGTCTCGAGTTTCTATTTTTTTGTTTCTTTGTTTCAGTACATATGCAGCACATTAAATATTGTCTTTGCTTAAACCATTGCTATAAGCATTATCTTGCTTTTCATTTATTTAGTTATTTATTTCTAACATAATTAAGTTCATCATTGGGAGACAGTGGAGGCCCTTTTGATGTTCATAGTGAGTACTGAAATTTAAGAACAATCAAATTAATAAGTATTTAAAAAATAAATTATCAGATTTATAGCAAGTAACATGATAATTAAAAGATTTATTCAACTGAAACCCTCTTTCTCTTCCATTTTTTTTTCATTTCTATGAGCAGAAACAACTTTTCATATCTTTTCCTATTTTCAGAAACAATAGAGTTAACTTGTTAGTGATGATTGCAAACAGTAGAAAACAAGATAGAAAAAGGGATAATCAATGTCTCTATGCTGTTTACATTGTTTTGCTTCCACTGACCTTCTTGCACTCTAAATGAGAGAAGCTTGTGTTTTCCGAACTCTGATGTAAATCCACATACAGCAAATGTAATAAGGATTATGAGTCACTTTATTCATTCTGGATCACTAAACATGAACTTTATATATGGCTGCATATAATCATTTAGTCTTTGATTTGAAAGTTAGACTGTAACATAAGCAATTTTGACAGAAGTACATGTCTTTAAACCTGGGAAATCGTTCAGCTGCACACACCGGTGCTTCTTAAGTTAATATTCATGACCAATACATTGTACAGTACAGTGGATATTAGAAAGCTTATCTCTGTGCACAGGAATGGTTCTTTCATTACAAAAATGTTATTGGCCGATAAAGGAACCTTTATTGTTATTTATCTCCCCCTAATTTCCACACCACAACTCCTGGCCTGAATGGAGAAGGTTTATTTTTTTCTTCAGAACTAATGTAAGGTACTCTTGTAAAACCTTCCTGAATTAGGCAAGCACAGTATCTTCCTTTGTTGGTGACTGTTGTAATCTAATGCATTTCTGTGTTGCTTCAAGAACTAAAATATACTGACCGTGTACTTGCAATGAAGTTACCAATGATGGCAACCCTCATGCTGTCATAAAACCATGTGACAAGCCAGGCACTTGCCACAGCTGCACACCTAGAGCTTAGGCAGCCCCAGTAGATAAAGCTGGACCTATGCCACTCCACGGTCACAGGGTCACAGTTCTGCATGAAACACCAACGCCCTCAGGGTAAAGTTGAGAGAAGAGTGCAATGGCTTGGGGGAGGGGGTTCTGTCCTTAGGTGAGGGAGGGCATCATGGGAGTAAAAACCTGCACAAGCTCGAGAATCATGACAAAGGTCCCTGACATTCTGTGCAGCTTATCTGACGTTCAGCTGAGTATCTATTTTGAATCACATCTGGGATGCGTGAGCTCCTCCTCTTCTGGAGGCTATAGCTCTATCTACAGGAACCTAGGCTTTGGGAGTTAACACTCCCATTGTCTAATTTCTTGGAGATTTGATCAGTCTAGGTCCAGCTTCTTCGTTCAAGAGCTGACTGTATCTTTCCAGAGACAAGACGAAGATCTTAGCACTCATGTTGTCCCCTGTGTACCTAGACTAGAATTCCTTCTGACCAAGCCTCTGCTCATGCTTGAATTCTGTGCTTGTATGGACACAAAAACACATTTACATCAAGTGTCCATGCAAAACCCTGATGCAGCTAGTGGCAGCCCACCACAGGTTGCTGTCTGGGCTCATCATTGCACTTATAAAGTAAGCTCTTCAGACCATTCCGCCTCTCAGATTGCTCTGCCAGAGGAATCTACGGTGGCCATGATAAAAGCCAACTGTTGTTATCTAAGAATAATAATGCGTAATTATGGAGAATCTCCATGTGGAAAAAGGAGGCTCCTTTGGACCCTCGTAAGTTTCCGTTGTAACCACTACAATGGCCAAGAGGAAGGATGCTTTTCTTCTAATACTCAAAAGTGAAGAGCTGAGTCTTTCCTTAATTCTCCATGACACAGATGGATAGTGCTGGATTACTTATACAGTAACTAAAAGAAAAGGGATAACAAAAGGATAAATTTTTAAAAAACTACAGAAGGTAAACTAAAACTAGGAAATCTGATTCAAGGAATGTGGTTTTTCCCTCTGGATGTCAGAGCCCCAGCCCATCCTGCCTCCTGCCCTCCCTCTGTCCACATTCTGTGCACTGTTGCTATCGAAGTCCAGATGCAGTCAGCTGCTGTCTCTGGATTCCGCGTTTAAGAAATGGATGTAAGTAAGAAAGAGAAAAACAAATACTGTATATCAGCGCATACATGTGGAATCTGAACAAATTGGTATAGACGATCTTATTTACAAAGCAGAAATAGAGACACAGACATAGAGAACAAACGTATGGACACCAAGGCAGGGGGGTGGAGGTGAATTGGGAGATTGGGATTGACACATATACACTATTGATACTATGTATAAAATAGATAACTAATGAGAACCTGATGTATGGCACAGGGAACTTTACTCAGTGCTCTGTGATGACCTAAATGAGAAGGAAATCCAAAAAAGAGGGGATAGATGTATACATAGAGCTGATTCACTTTGCTGTGCAGTAGAAACTAACACAATATTGTAAAGCAACTATACTCCAAAAAAAATTTTTAAAAAAAAGAAATGCATGTCCATAAAGAAACAGAATCTTTCCTTTCCAAATTCTCATTTTCTCTCTGAAAATTTACCTTCTCTTGGGATGATTGATGCTCAATATAATATATGCCCCAGCTCAAAACTCTGCCGTCTTCAGGGAAAAACTCATACCTACTTACAAAGTTCTGGCCTTATTATGTGGTCAAGAAACCAATTATACTAGAATAGTACAAAACGTACACCATGTACACCACCGTGGTGCTTTTCCTACTCTAAACATTTTTCCACCCAAATTTGTATTGTGTCAGTTGTATGCTTTCTTGTATTTTGGTGAAACATTGTTTCTCTGATAATAAAGTTGTCATTCCTGCTATGCCAACTATCTCATGAATATTTTATACAAAAAATTTGCCTGGCAAATTTGTACTTGTATCCCTAGAACTCAGGTACAAATCCATACAGGTAGGCTTTTGGACAAATGATGGCAACAGACATTGAAATGCACTCAGAATCATCCCTCCTGATTGAGGTTTACATGTGGAATAGGGAGTAATTATTAAGATAAAATGTTAATGGAAACGACCTCCATCAATGTAATGTTATCAATTTTTTTTCAGAAATCCAACTTGCTCTTACCAGCTTCACAGTGTGAATGCTCAAAGGAACCTATTAGTGCTCTGGAAGTTTAAAATGTGGGATAAGTCAAATCAGTGGGGCAGAGCTATTAACTTGAAAGTTCCAGATATTAAATGAAGACTTTTTAACAAATGTAGAAAGAGAAGTTTTCTTTCTTAAACAGAACTAAGTAAATTTAGAATAATGATGTATATTTTAGTTAATATAGTCATTCCCATTTCCTTTTGAGCATGGCAACACATAATAATGGCTACTGAACTTGATCCCATCTACTGAATTACATCATATTGTACGAAACCACAAATGATACTGTCACTAAATGATTGCAGTGCAAGAGTAAATTAATGACTGGTTACAGAACACATTATCACTGCATAACTTTATTGCCACATTATTTGATGGTCCAGAGACCCCATAAATAAAGAAAACACCCTTGTCGAAACGAATCTCTATGACCTTCTCCACTGGAATGACCTGCTGAATTCCTTGCGTCTCCCACCTCCTGCATCCAGGCTGGACCTCATCAGCCCTCCTCTAACTCAGGTCAGTCAGTTCTAGTTCTGGAACCAATCCCACTTCTAGATTCAGAGGAATAGATACAAAATTTCTGAGTCAATGTTTATGGTTCTTTAAATCAGACTTGCAGCCAATCCTTCCTAAACTTTGCTGTCTCATTTCCCATCTGGGAAAGGTTACTGTTGTATTCTCAGTACCCAGTCTTTTTCTGATATTCTAGATTCTTAAATTCTAGATTGTCTAATCAAATGACTCATGCCACTTTGAATTGCATTGCTAAACTCCTCTTCACACAAGCAAAATCTCATTTTGCTAACAAATTTTGTATTTCCCTTCTTTTGGAGGCCTGTGGGAAAGAGATATGCAGATTCTATTTAATATAAATCTTCTATATCACTTCTTGTGTACCTTTTAAAAATATATTTTTTGTGCAAAGTGCACGTATATATGAGTAAAGTAAATGAGTTTTGGAAAGTACATAAATTGTTACCTCTGTGTAAAATTTTTAAAAATTGCTAGATGTGGGACTTGAAGCAGAAGTGATGTAACTATGCCATTGAATATACTTATTACATAGGCAAGATCTAATCTGAAGAGTATTTTTTATTAATGCATAAATGTGGAAAATAAGCCAGTAACTCAACTAAAGACTCATAATTGATTAAGGAGAATATACTGCAGATAGAAAAGGTAAAAAATAAAGGAGAAAAGGTAGCAATACTTTTGTTTCCTGAGATTGACTGTATTTCCAGTAATAGAAAAGTATTTTTCCAGCTTTATTGAGATATAACTGACATAACATTTTGTAAGTTTAAGGTGTACAATGTGATGATTTGATATACACACATATGTGTGTGTGTGTATATATATATATATACACACATATATATGTATATATTCATACACACACACACACACACACACACACACATATATATATATATATAGCGAAAGGTTTACCACAATAAGTTTAGTTAACACATCCTTCATGTAATCATCTAATCATTTAACTGAAAGTTTGTAACCATTGACCAACATCTCCCCATTTCTCCCACCCCTCGGCCCCTGGCAGCCACCATTCTACTCTCTGTTTCTGTGAGTTTGATGTTTTTAGATCACATATAAGTCAGATCATGCACTATTTGTCTTTCCCTCTCTGACTTATTTAACTTAGCATAATGCCCATGTTGTTATTCATGTTGTTGCAAATGGCGAAAATTTTCATTTTTTAATGTTTGAGTAATATTCCATTATATATTATATGTATATATAATATAATTTCATTATATACATATATGTGTGTGTGTGTGTGTGTGTGTGTGTGTCTGTATGTGTGTATCACATTTTCCTTACCATTCATCCATCAATGGACACTTAGGTTGTTTTCATGTCTTAGCTATTGTGAATAATGCTGCAGTAAACATAGGAGTGCAGATATATCTTTAAGATAGTATTTTCATTTCCTTTAGGTATATACTCAGAAGTAGGATTGCCGGATCATACAGTAGTTTTGTTTTTAATTTTTGAGGAAACTTTGCAGTGTTTTCCACAGTGGCTGCACCAGTGTACATTCCCACAAATAGAGCCCCAGTGTTCCCATTTCTCCATATCCATGCCAGCATTTGTTATCTTTTGGTTTTCATTTTTATTTATTTTTTGGTAGCAATCATTCTAACAGGTGTGAGGTGATACCTCATTGCGGTTTTGATTTGTATTTCCCTGATGATTAGTGATGTTGAGCACCTTTCCTTAAATTTGTTAGCCATATGTATGTTTTCTTTGGAAAAATGTCTGTTCAAGCCCTCTGCCCATTTTTAAAATTGGATTGTTTGGTTATTTTGATATCGAGTTGTATGAATTATTTATATATTTTGGATATGAATCCCTAATCAGATATATGGTTTGCAAATATTTTCTCCAATTCCATAGGCTGCCTTTCATTTTGTTGATTGCTTCTTTTGCTGTGGAGAAGTTTTAAGTCTGATGTAGCCCCACTTGTATATATTTTTGCTTTTGTTGCTTGTGCTTTTGATGTCATATTAAAAAAAATTGTTGGCAAGACTGATGTCAAAGAGCTTTTACTGATATTTTCTTCTAGGAGTTTTGCAGTTTCAGGACATATATGTGAGTCTTTAATCCATTTCTAGTTAATCGTTGTGAGTAGTGTAAAATATGGGTCCAATTTTATTCTTTCCTTGTAGTTATTCAGTTTTACCAACACCATTTATTGAAGAGACTGTTCTTTCCATTGAGTATTCATGGATTCCTTGTCAAATATTAGTCAATCAGATATGTGTGAGTTTATTTCTACACTGTCAATTCTATCCCAATGATCTATGTGTCTGTTTTTATATCAGTACTGTACTGTTTTGATTACTAAAGCTTTATAATATAGTTTGAAATCAGAAGGGTGAGGCCTCCAGCTTTCTTTTTTTTCAAGAATGGTTTGGTTATTCAGGGTTTTATATGGCTCTATACAAATTTTAGTTTTAGTTTTAGTTTTATCTATTTCTCTGAAAATTGTCATTCAACTTTGATAGGGACTGTACTGAATCTAAAGATTTCTTTGGGTAGTATAGATGGTTTAACAATATTAATTCTTCTAATCTGTAAACATGGAGAATTTTTCCATTTATTTGTGTCTCCATCAATTTCTTTCATCAACATCTTAGAGTATTCAGTGTATAGCTCTTTCACGCTTTGGTTAAATTTGTTCCTGAATATTTTATTGTTTTGATGCTACTGTAAATATGATTCTTTTCTTTATTTCTTTTTCCAATAGATCACTGTTAGTGTCTAGAAGTAGAACCGATTTATGTATGTTGATTTTACATTATGAAACTTTACTAAAGTAGTGTATTAAGTCTAACAATTTTTGGAGTATTCTTTAGGATTTTCCATATACAAGATCATGTATCCAGCAAACAGAGACAATTTTGCTTCTTTCTTTTCTATTTGAATGCCTTTTATTTCTTTTTCTTGCCTAACTGCTTTGTCTGGGACTTCTAGTAGTAGATTGAAGAGGAGTGGTGAAAGTCAGCATCTTTGTCTTGTCCCTCATCTTTCGAGAGAAAACTTTACAATCTTTCACTATTGAAAGTTTTCACTATGTGAGAATTTTTCATATATAGTATTTATTATGTTGAATGATAATTGAATAACTTATTCAATAAATATAGTATTTATTATGTTGAATAACTGAAGAACCTCTATACCTAATCTGTTAACAGTTTTTATCATGAAAAATATGTATTTTGTCCACTGCTTTTTCTGTATCCATTAAGATGATCTTAAGATTTGTCTCTTTCATTCAACTAATGTAGTGTATCACATTTATTGATTTGCATATGTTGAACCATCCTTTCATCCTAGGGTTAAATCCAATTTGATCACAGTGTATAATTCTTTTACTGTGCTGTTGACTTTGGTTTGCTAGTATTTTGTTGAGAATTTTTGCTTTTATATTTACCAAATACATTGGATTGTAGTTTTCTTTTTTGTAGTGTTCTTCTCTGGCTTTGGTATCAAGATAATGCTGGTCCCATAAAATGAGTTTAGGACTTTTCCTTTCTCTTCAATTTTTGGAAGAAATTGAGAAAAATTGGCATTAATTCTTCTTTAAGTATTTAAGTATTTCTTAATTATTTTAAGTATTTAAGTATTTCTTCATGATTCAGTCTTGGTGGGCTGCATGTTTGTAGAAATTTATCTATTTCTTTTTAGTTATTCAATTTGTTGATGTGTATTTGTTCATAGTAGTCTCTTATGATCCTTTGTATGTTTGTGCTATCATTTGTAATCTCTCCTCTTTCATTTACAATTTTGTTTGAGTCTAGTATCTTTTTTTGTTGGTAAGTCTAGATAAATGTTTGTAAATTATGTTTATCTTTTCAATAAACTAAATCTTAGTTTCATTTATTTCACCTTTTCTATTATTTTCCTATTATCTATTTCATTTATTTCTGCTCTGACCTTTGCTATATCCTTCCTTCTGCTAACTTTGGACTCAGCTTGTTATTTTCAATTTTCTTGAGCTGTAATTTAGGTTATTTCAGAACTTTCTTTTTTTCTTAATTTAAGCATTTATTGCTATAAACTTTCCTCTTAGAACTGCTTTTGCTAATACCATAAGTTTTGGTATGTTGTGTTTGCATTTTGTTTCTTTCAAGGTAAATTTTATTTTCCTATTGATTTCCTCTTTGACCAAAATTTATTCAGCACTATGTTGTTTAATTTTCACATATTTGTCAGATTTCCAGTTTCCTCATTTTATTGATTTCTAGTTTCATACCTTTGTGGTCAGAAAAGATACTTGGTATGATTTCCATCTTTTTAATTTTGCTGTGAGTTGTGTTTTGACCTAAAATATGATCTATCCTGGAGCATTTTCCAAGTGTGCTAGAGAAGAATGGGTATACTGCTGCTGTTGAAAGGGAAGTTCCATACATTTCTCTTAGGTCCATGTTTCTGTGTGCATGTGTGTGTGTCCCTAATCTTTTTTTTTTGTTAAACATCTTTATTGGAGTATAAGTGCTTTACAATGGTGTGTTAGTTTCTGTTTTTAACAAAATGAATCAGTTATACATATACATATGTCCCCCTATCTCTTCCATCTTGTGTCTCCATCCCTCCTGCCCTCCCTATCCCACCCCTCTAGGTGGTCACAAAGCACCGAGCTGATCTCCCTGTGCTACGTGGCTGCTTCCCACTAGCTATCTATTTTACATTTGGTAGTGTATATATGTCCATGCCACTCTCTCACTTTGTCCCAGCTTACCCTTCCCCCTCCCCCTATCCACAAGTCCATTCTCTAGTAGGTCTGTGTCTTTATTCCTGTCTTGCCCCTAAGTTCTTCATGACCAATTTTTTTTTAGATTCTATATATATGTGATAGCATACGGTACTTATTTTTCTCTTTCTGACTTACTTCACTCTGTATGACAGTCTCTAGGTCCATCCACCTCACTACAAGTAACTCAGTTTCATTTCTTTTTAAGGCTGAGTAACATTCCATTGTATATTTGTGCCACATCTTCTTTATCCATTTGTCTGTCGATGGACACTTAGGTTGCTTCCGTGTCCTGGCTATTGTAAATAGAGCTGCAATGAACATTTTGGTACATGACTCTTTTTGAATTATGGTTTTCTCAGGGTATATGCCCAGTAGTGGGATTGCTGGGTCGGATGGTAGTTCTATTTTTAGCTTTTTAAGGAACCTCCATACTGTTCTCCATAGTGGCTGTATCAATTTACATTCCCACCAACCGTAAGAGGGTTCCCTTTTCTCCACACACTCTCCAGCATTTGTTTGTGGATTTTTTGAGGATGGCCATTCTGACAAGTATGAGATGATATCTCAATGTAGTTTTGATTTGCATTTCTCTAATGATTAATGATGTTGAGCATTCTTTCATGTGTTTGTTGTCAATCTGTATATCTTCTTTGGAGAAATGTCTATTTAGGT
The DNA here is from genome assembly GCF_009873245.2 of Balaenoptera musculus. Taxonomy (NCBI): domain Eukaryota; kingdom Metazoa; phylum Chordata; class Mammalia; order Artiodactyla; family Balaenopteridae; genus Balaenoptera; species Balaenoptera musculus. The sequence goes on from NC_045790.1 coordinate 4,384,166, forward strand.
CTTCTGCCCATTTTTGGATTGGGTTGTTTGTTTTTTTGATATTGAGCTGCATGAGCTGCTTGTAAATCTTGGAGGTTAATCCTTTGTCAGTTGCTTCATTTGCAAATATTTTCTCCCATTCTGAGGGTTGTCTTTTCATCTTGTTTATGGTTTCCTTTGCTGTACAAAAGCGTCTATTTTTCATTAGGTCACATTTGTTTATTTTTGTTTTTATTTCCATTTCTCTATGAGCTGGGTCAAAAAGGATCTTGCTGTGATTTATGTCATAGAGTGTTCTGCCTATGTTTTCCTCTAAGAGTTTGATGGTATCTGCCCTTACATTTAGGACTTTAATCCATTTTGAGTTTATTTTTGTGTATTGGGTAAGGGAGTGTTCTAATTTCATTCTTTTACATGTAGCTGTCCAGTTTTCCCAGCACCACTTATTGAAGAGGCTGTCTTTTCTCCACTGTATTTTCTTGCCTCCTTTATCAAAGATAAGGTGACCATATGTGTGTGGGTTTATCTCTGGGCTTTCTATCCTGTTCCACTGATCTATATTTCTGTTTTTGTGCCAGTACCATACTATCTTGATTACTGTCGCTTTGTAGTATAGTCTGAAGTCCAGGAGCCTGATTCCTCCAGCTCCGTTTTTCTTTCCCAAGACTGCTTTGGCTATTTGGGGTCTTTTGTGTTTCCATACAAATTGTGGAATTTTTTGTTCTAATTCTGTGAAAAATGCCATTGGTAGTTTGATAGGGATTGCATTGAATCTGTAGATTGCTTTGGGTAGTATAGTCATTTTCACAATGTTGATTCTTCCAATCCAAGAACATGGTATATCTCTCCATCTGTTTGTATCATCTTTAATTTCTTTCATCAGTGTCTTATAGTTTTCTGCATACAGGTCTTTTGTCTCCTTAGGTAGGTTTATTCCTAGGTATTTTATTCTTTTTGTTGCAGTGGTAAATGAGAGTGTTTCCTTAATTTCTCTTTCAGGTTTTTTCATCATTAGTGTATAAGAATGCAAGAGATTTCTGTGCATTAATTTTGTATCCTGCTACTTTACCAAATTCATTGATGAGCTCTAGTAGTTTTCTGGTAGCATCTTTAGGATTCTCTATGTATAGTATCACGTCATCTGCAAACAGTGACAGCTTTACTTCTTCTTTTCCGATTTGGAGTCCTTTTATTTCTTTTTCTTCTCTGATTGCTGTGGCTAAAACTTCCAAAACTATGTTGAATAATAGTGGTGAGAGTGGGCAACCTTGTCTTGTTCCTGATCTTAGTGGACATGGTTTCAGTTTTTCACCATTGAGGACGATGTTGGCTGTGGGTTTGTCATGTATGGCCTTTATTATGTTGAGGAAAGTTCCATCTATGCCTACTCTCTGCAGGGCTTTTATCATAAATGGGTGTTGAGTTTTGTCAAAAGCTTTCTCTGCGTCTATTGAGATGATCATATGTTTTTTCTCCTAAAATTTTTTAATATGGTGTATCACGTTGATTGATTTGCATATGTTGAGGAATCCTTGCATTCCTAGGATAAACCCCACTTGATCATGGTGTATGATCCTTTTATGTGCTGTTGGATTCTGTTTGCTAGTATTTTGTTGAGGAGTTTTGCATCTATGTTCATCAGTGATATTGACCTGTAGTTTTCTTTCTTTGTGACATCTTTGTCTGGTTTTGGTATCAAGGAGATGGTGGCCTCATAGAATGAGTTTGGGAGTGTTCCTCCCTCTGCTATATTTGGGAAGAGTTTGAGAATGATAGGTGTTAGCTCTTCTCTAAATGTTTGATAGAATTCGCCTGTGAAGCCATCTGGTCCTGGGCTTTTGTTTGTTGGAAGATTTTTACACAGTCTCAATGTCAGTGCTTGTGATTGGTCTTATATTTTCTATTTCTTCCTGGTTCAGTCTCGGAAGGTTGTACATTTCTAAGAATTTGTGCCTTTCTTCCAGGTTGTCCATTTTATTGGCATATAGTTGCTTGTAGTAATCTCTCATGACCCTTTGTATTTCTGCAGTGTTAGTTGTTACTTCTCCTTTTTCATTTCTAATTCTATTGACTTGAGTCTTCTCCCTTTTTTTTTTGATGAGTCTGGCTAACGGTTTATCAATTTTGTTTATCTTCTCAAAGAACCAGCTTTTAGTTTTATTGATCTTTGCTATCATTTCCTTCATTTCTTTTTCATTTATTTCTGATCTGATCTTTATGATTTCTTTCCTTCTGCTAACTTTGGAGGGTTTTTGTTCTTCTTTCTCTAATTGCTTTAGGTGTAAGGTTAGGTTGTTTATTTGAGATGTTTCTTGTTTCTTAAGGTAGGCTTGTATAGCTATAAACTTTCGTCTTAGAACTGCTTTTTCTGCATCCCATAGGTTTTGGGTCATCGTGTTTTCATTGTCACTTGTTTCTAGGTATTTTTTGATTTCCTCTTTGATTTCTTCAGTGATCTCTTGGTTATTAAGTAGTGTATTGTTTAGCCTCCATGTGTTTGTATTTTTTACAGATTTTTTCCTGTAATTGATATCTAGTCTGATAGCGTTGTGGTCTGAAAAGATACTTGATACGATTTCAGTTTTCTGAAATTTACCAAGGCTTGTTTTGTGACCCAAGATATTATCTATCCTGGAGAATGTTCCATGAGCACTTGAGAAGAATGTGTATTCTGTTGTGTTTGGATGGAATGTCCTATAAATATCAATTAAGTCCATCTTGTGTAATGTATCATTTAAAGCTTGTGTTTCTTTATTTATTTTCATTTTGGATGATCTGTCCATTGGTGAAAGTGGGGTGTTAAAGTCCCCTACTATGATTGTGTTACTGTCGATTTCCCCTTTTATGGCTTTTAGCATTTGCCTTATTTATTGAGGTGCTCCCATATTGGGTGCATAAATATTTACAATTGTTATATCTTCTTCTTGGGTTGATCACTTGATCATTCTGTAGTGTCCTTCTTTGTCTCTTGTAATAGTCTTTGTTTTAAAGTCTATTTTGTCTGATATGAGAATTGCTCCTCCAGCTTTCTTTTGATTTCCATTTGCATGGAATATCTTTTTCCATCCCCTCACTTTCAGTCTGTATGTGTCTCTAGGTCTGAAGTGGGTCTCTTGTAGACAGCATATATACGGGTCTTGTTTTTGTATCCATTCAGCCAGTCTGTGTCTTTTGGTTGGAGCATTTAATCCATTTACATTTAAGGTAATTATCGATATGTATGTTCCTATTACCATTTTCTTAATTGTTTTGGGTTTATTATTGTAGGGCTTTTCCTTCTTTTGTGTTTCCTGCCTAGAGAAGTTCCTTTAGCATGTAAGTTCCTTAACCATATAAAGCTGGTTTGGTGGTCCTGAATTCTCTTAGCTTTTGCTTGTCTGTAAAGATTTTAATTTCTCTGTCAAATCTGAAAGAGATCCTAGCTCTGTACCATAATCTTCGTTGTAGGCTTTTCTCCTTCATCACTTTAAATATGTCCTCCCACTCCCTTCTGGCTTGCAGAGTTTCTGCTGAAAGATCAGCTGTTAACCTTATGGGGATTCCCTTGTGTGTTATTTGTTGTTTTTCCCATACTGCTTTTAATATTTTTTCTTTGTATTTAATTTCTGATAGTTTCATTAATATGTGTCTTGGCATGTTTCTCCTTAGGTATATCCTTTATGGGACTCTCTGTGCTTCCTGGACTTGATTAACTAGTTCCTTTTCCATATTAGGGAAGTTTTCAACTATAATCTCTTCAAATATTTTCTCAGTCCCTTTCTTTTTCTCTTCTTCTTCTGGGACCCCTACAATTCGAATATTGGTGCATTTAATGTTGTCCCAGAGGTCTCTGCGACTGTCCTCAATTCTTTTCATTCTTTTTACTTTATTCTGCTCTGCAGTAATTTCTGTTAGGTCCTTTTGATCTAAGGTATAGTACAAGTCCACAGTTTCATTGTGGATTTTCTGTTTGGATCATTTGTTGAAAGTGTGGTATTGAAGTTCCCTATATTGATCTTTGTGGGGGCGGGAGGGTTGGAGGCTGGGATCTCCTACTCTGTCAACTTGGTGATGTCACCTCCAGAAAAACAAAATATTTTTATAAAGAAAATAAAAGCTCCTACTAGCGTGAGAACATATAAAATCCCACTATTCTTTTTGTTGAAATTTCTATACTAGTTAAAGATTAAGTTCTAAGAATTAGCTAAAATGAATTTTTAAGCACACCATTAGTATTTTTTTAATTTATGTTTAAACATATAGAAACTTATTTAGATGACTTTATAGTGGCTCTCTGTATTTAGAATTTATCATAGAAAATATCTGAATGATTATATTAAAAAGAACTAGACAGCTGTCAATTGACAGCATAGATTGGAAAATACAGCAACATTTTAAAAAATTCTGAAAATTTTGCCTGTTGGATTTTTGTTTTTTTGTTTTATATTTGTTTAATTTTGTTGATGAAATTAAGAATTTGGGGGGATGAAAATGATTCTAACCCACAGAATAAGTTAGAATTTGTAGTTTGATAAATATTAATAACTACTTAAATAATTAAAGCAAAATTCAACCAGTTGTTTGTAAACCACATAGACAAACTTGTCAACATGCGGTTTGTAAGTTCCAACCAGATACTGGGGACTTGAGATTTATGTTAACTAGATTTTCAATCTGTTAAATAGAAAATACTTAAAATACTTAACTACTGAAGCCCTCTGAAAATAATCACACTAGTAGCAGTGGGGAGAACATGGGCTTTAGAATAAATAGAATAGGGTTCAAATATAGACTCTAGTACTTATTTTGTGATCTTTGTGCAGTTATTAGTCTAACTGTCCCTCAGTGTTCTCATTCAAATTTTGAAGAAATTAAATAAATTAATCCATAGGAAGTCTCCAGCACAGTTCCTGACATATGTGTTCATTTCCTCCTCTCCTTTTCTTATGTCTTACTAAATAATTCCCTAAATGTGGTCTGAATCAGGGGAACTTGAATAAAGTCCAAAGATGGGCATTAGAGTATTGAATGAATTCTTTAAATGAGCCTATTGTAGGTGTGTGCATTTGCCTGTGCCTTTTGTGCATGTTTAAAAAATATTTTACATTAAAGACTTTTTTATATTTCCATCAGATGAAAACCACCACTGTTCTATACTAACTCACTCTATTTTATTGTGAACAACTGATACTCATAAAACAGTGTACTGGAGTCATGCTAGGATGTCTCACCCCTTGAAGTAAAAGGGACTCTATGAAATTTTGCTGCTAACTTAATTTTCTTTCTCAGAGTTAAATTTGAGGGAGGAGGTTAATACAGTTTATAATATCACTTATTAGTACTGTAGAATTGCACATGCAAGAAAAAATAGTCACCAGATTTTATCCATCGTTCATCTCCACACCCTCGTGTCTTTGACTCTGGTGTGCTCTTCCCTCTGGCTTTAAGGCATTACCTGGCAACCATATTCCCTGCTTGTTAAAATGTTTTTCACTCTTTACTCTAAAGCTGGTATTATTTCTCCCATGAATTCTTCCTGAAAGAGCTGGTTTCTTCGTGTTTATTCCTGTAGGCCTTTTTGCAAATGTACCATCATTGTGTTGTAACTAGTATCCCATCAGTTGCAAAAATATGTTTCCCTGGATAATGTCCTTGAGTGTGGACAATGTCCCTCTCCACTTCTACACAGGGTCTGGTGTGCAGAGGTACGCAGTGTGGTTTTGTTGAATGAATGAATACGTGAGCGAACAGTTTGGTGTATAATTGGACATCATTTCGTTTCGCGTTTAACAAAGTCAACAACCTGTCAGTCTGTGAGGGATTACACAGAATAAATTTTGGCCTAATTTGCAAGCATTTTATTTAAATTCTGATCCTATTATTGATTCACTTAGTCCTCAATCTATAAACATAGGTCACTTTGATAACTCAGTTTTGAAAAACACCTTTGAGAGTATAAAGCTGGATTTAAAAAAATCATCCTGTTCTTCCTAGAATACTGTTATTTTTAAGGAAAGTTGAACAGACTTGACTTTAGATAAAACCTTTTTTTTCATGTTTTTGTCTCCTGTGCTTTCTTCTCTGTTTTGCACAGTAGCAATAACTACTTATTGAATAAATATCCTGTAATAATGTTCTTGAGCTGCTGTGTTTATTTCTTCCCATGATCTATGAGCTCCAGAGGTTATGTGATCACAGAACGATCTCAGAACCACTCTTGACCAGAAAAGAGAGCTGACCATCACATCACCTGTCTTGCTATATTCAAATAGTTAAGTCACTTGACAGGCTCCACATATGGGAGCATGGAGGAAAAAGACAAGAGAGAATAAGAAAAAAGACAAAAAGCATTGATGAATATTTTTTGGGGGTTTGAAGGTATGATTCTTAAACACAGATGAAGAAAAATATTCATGGGAAGAGAGGACGATTTGTGGATTGTTTTCAATTTTTCCAAATCCCATGTGAACTCTTTCATTTTCCTTTCCCTTTCTTAGCTTATATACCCATATTTCCGCATTTACTCTCTATGAGAAGTGAAATATAACTCTAAAATCTGAGATGTGATGTGATATGCCGTCAATCATATATCCATCAGATAATTCCTACTGTGTTTCTTTCACCTTGGGTTCTTAGAAGCCTGGATTGCATTTTATTCAGTCGTGTACTTCCACTCCTTAAGCCTGGCATTATGCTTAACACACAGACGATCTTCAACATCAGAATAACCAAGTAATCAACATATGCACACCTACATGTATGCATATGTGTGTTTGGGGGTGTGTTTGTACGCACACAGTATATATATATAAATAAACTGATTTTACATGATGGCTTTTAGTAACTAAAGTTTGCACAATGACTTTTAGAAACTATAGACACCCACAAATACACACAAGTATGTGTATGTGTATGCACACACACAAAAGCACGCTATGTATAAAAAACTAATTGTACATGATGTTGTCAGTGTTAGGACACACTACCCCAATATGACGTGTTGGCACATTGACTATTTTAAGCTGAAGGACTTTGGGAAAGGGCAGGTCTGGGAAGGACTTTCTGACCTTCCCCTGAAGCAGGTTACCAGGCCCTCATGTGAGAGGTGCCCTCCCTCTACCCACAGGAAAGGAGCATCCTTTTCTCCAGGGACAGGGTGCAGACTCTGAATGGACAGACCTTGCTAAGTGTCCCCCAGTTGACTACCCTCAGCTCACGTTCCTTTTGGTCCTATCACTGTTTCCAGGACTCTCCACCCTTCAAACCTGGTATGAAAACACTGGGTCTAACTGTGTCTCTGAGTCTTCATGTCCTTATGAAGATTCCTATGTCATATAAAACTTATATTAAATAAAACTGTATGCTTTTCTCTTGTCAGTCTGTCTTTTGTTACAGAGACTCAGCTGAGAACCTAACATGGGTAGAGGAAAGATACTTTTCCTCTCCTACAATGTCCGTTAGTAACGAGAACAAACTTCATAATGGTTTTTAGAGACTGGGAGCTCTTTACCACCCTTCTTAGCTCTCCCCTAACACTTCAGAGGAAGGGGTTTGGCCTCTTTTCTTTATGTGAAAATAGCTCTTACTCATGAAGGAAACATGGTTCTCAAAACTAGCCTTCTTGCATGATCACACACTATCTTATCTTGCAAAACAAAAACCAGGAGCACTTAAACATTATGGAAATTATGTAGCTGCTGATGAAAGTCACTGAACGTATATCTTCCATTTCCTTCTTCTGGTTTGTTCTCTAATTTACAACCAAAACTCCCCTATAAATTGAGCAAACTCTTGCTAATGGAAAAATCAGGGAATGAGAAGTTTTTAAAAAATATTTTAATGTTTTTGTTAAAGTATCCAATATAATAGGGAGAAATGATTCCCAGGATGTAAAAACTCAAGGCAAGATGATTTCTTCTTTTTTCCCTGATTTTGAACAAAGTACTATGCAAAGGCTTGATTTAAAAACAAACCATCAAGTAGTTCTCAATTATCTTTTTCTATGTTGATGTAAAATTCCCCGAGTGTTGCCAAAAAAAAAAAAAAAAAAAAGTGCTGTTCAACCAGCCAGACTCAGTTTCTCTGTTCCTGAAAAGAGAGTTGATTGGCCTTCCTGAAGTGTTTTGAGACATAATTAGTTTATACTTGAAAAGCACTTTCAATGTGAAAGGTCCCATTCAAGTGTCAAGTATTATTAATCAGTGAATGCCAGATTCAGCAGTTTTCTTTTACTTTATAAACTCTTAGTTACTCTTTAAACAAAATGCTAAATTACATGGCCTTATTTTCTTTCTTTAGAAATCTCTTTTGTACACGTTTTCCAACCTGCTTTTAAAATATGTGTGACATACCATTCTTTTCTCTTTTTTTGCAAAGAATACCACCTAAAAGTTCTTGAAAATATTTCCCTAAGTATGTTTTTCTCTTATTTACACCACTTCCCAGGCTGAGTTCTTTGCAGCATAAACTTATGGCATCAGTAATATAGCCAAATGGTGAATCAAATTGTGACCCTTTGAATTGTTACTCTATTACTAATAGATTTGCAGGAGGAATACATTATTTGTAAACATATTTTATGATATAATAACTATTGTAATTCAGTGTAAAGTGTCAAGATTTATACAGACGCCTCTTTCAATTCAAGGGAAAATGTGAAGATCATGCTTTTGGCTCCACCATGGAGCTGAGATAAGTAACTGCAGGCTTTAGAATTGTTGTCTCAAATGGTATGAATCCAATCAGAAAGAATGGCTGAATTTATAATTCTTCTCTCCCCACTATATATGGAGTGAACTCTTTATAACAATATAAAAAATCACATCAATATAAGCATGTGCCTCTTCAAAAGGTGTACTATTGGGAAGTTAATTAGTCTTTAGATTTTTATTTCAAAAGCAAACAGATGAGAAGAGATTATTATTGTTTGTATACGTTCTAGTATACAGTATATAGTATAGTATATAGTTAAATAAGCTATAGTATAGTATAGTATAGTATATAGTTACATAAGCTATAGTATAGTATAGTATAATATAGTATATAGTTAAATAAGCTATAGTATAGTATAGTATAGTATATAGTTAAATAAACTATAGTATAGTGTAGTATAGTATAGTATATAGTTAAATAAGCTATAGTATAGTATAGTATAGTATAGTATATAGTTAAATAAGCTTTAGTATAGTATAGTATATAGTTAAATAAGCTATAGTATAGTATAGTATAGTATAGTATAGTATAGTGATAGTATAGTATAGTATAGTATATAGTTAAATAAGCTAGCTATCTGACTAGCTATCTGACTGGTGTTTGAGTTCTGGTTCTTGTCCTTACTAGCTCTGACACTTTTCGCAAGATATGTGACACCTGCCTCAGCCATAAACGGGGTTTTGTGTAAAGTTAAATAAGTGGATGTATGTAAAATCTAAGTATAGTGGCTGGCCCAGTGACGTGCAGAGGTCAAGTGAATGCAAATTGGTGTTTGATGCTATTCTTTCTATGATTTGTATTTTTCTGCATCTATCAGTATGTGACTCATAAAAGACACTCAGTAAATATTGTTGAATTTAAGTGAGAGAACCAAGGAGGGTTAATTATTCATCAGAGCAAGCAATGATCACCAACACGATCATCGTCATTATCACCTTCAAACATTCAACATGGACAAAATATGTTAGCTAAATAAATAACATGCATTGTTTACATCCATAGTACTTGCAATCAATATGCGTGTTGTTTCCATATAGCTCCAGTTAATATGTAATTCAGCCCTGTCAGTTTGCATACTAGCAATGTGTTATGTGGCAAGGGCAGAATTGTAAATATTTTTATTATTATAGTTACAACAAAACCTGCATTTTAATGTTTCGTGGGCTCTGCCAATTTCAAAAATATATGTTGGTCCATTATGCTGAGCAACTTCAGAAATAGCATGTAAGATAGAGGGTTTTGACAGTATTGATAACTCAGTTACTAATACACATGATGGTGAGGCAGGTGTTTCTAAGATTAATGAATTAATTCATATTTTGTAAATCTGAAATAATTCATGTTTAAAAAAAGAAACATAAAAATTCCATATCTTATTTCCAAATAACCACTTCCAGACTGTCCTTTCCGTTCTGAAGCAGCACAAAATTCTGATGTGGTGATCAGAAAACGTGATGCCAGTGATTTTTACCACTTAGCATATTCAGTTCAACTGAGATCAACTAATTCTATTGCATTTGAGCTCAACATGTATCTCCATGAATTGTTCCTGGAACTATAAAAATATGGATAAATAATGTTTAGGTTTTTTCCCCCTTTTTCTTCATATACACCTAACAGCTTATGTAGCATGTGCTGGACAAATGAGAGCTGAAGTGTACTAACGGTTGAATAAAAAAACTGACAAATAATTCTGTTTTGCAAAATTATTAGTGAGCGTATTGATTTAATGTTACTGAGAGACATAAAGAAATGTTTTACTTTTTAATTTAAGAATGCGTGTATTTATTTAGCCAGAGAAAAGGGCGCTATCTACAGACTGACTTGCCTGTTTACTTTGCCCTCTTTTTAATGCGTGCTTTATGAAACCCTGGTACTAGCACTGCATCTGTCCTTCTGACAACTGCGTGTCCCATCATGCCAGACTCTAAAAATAAAATGCAAAGAGCTTCTTACCCAGACAGTAGGAATTTACTTTTCCCATTATAAGTAATGCTTTTAGTACAGGATTGATTTTTTTAAATTAATTAATTAATTAATTTATCTTTGGCAGCATTGGGTATTCGTTGCTGCACGCGGGCTTTCTCTAATTGCGGCGAGCGGGGGCTACTCTTCGTTGCGGTGCGCGGGCTTTTCATTGCGGTGGCTTCTCTTGTTGCGGAGCACGGGCTCCAGGTGTGCAGGCTTCAGTAGTTGTGGCTCCCGGGCTCTATAGCACAGGCTCAGTAGTTGTGGTGCATGGGCTTAGTTGCTCCGCGGCATGTGGGATCTTCCCAGACCAGGGCTCAAACCCATGTCCTCTGCACTGGCAGGCGGATTCTTAACTACTGCGCCACCAGGGAAGTCCAGGAATGGTTTTTGTTTGTTGGATCCCTTCTCCCTAAAGATGAAACTGAGTGAGCTACGGTGTGGGACTGTTATACCGTGGGTACAAAGCTGAGGATCAGCTGAAAGGATAAGGCAAGGACGTTTTTCACTCAACACCTCTCCCTCCGTACACCCAGTTGTTACCAAATCTCAACCTCTCCTTTACAGTCTGTCCTTCCTCCGACCCCTCTTTCCCATTCCCCGTGCTGACATCTTACCCTAGGGAATCCTTATAGTATAACTGAACTATTCAATAGCCTCTGGATTGGTATCCTTATTTTCAGTTTTCACAAGGCAAGCCGTGCTCCTTATGCTGACAAAGAAATTCTCCAAAATACACCATCGTGTGTGTCAATTCCTTCTTAGATGCTTTTAGGTGGCTCACTATGGCCTACTTGCAGGATGGCAAATAGGTTCCATATAAACGGCAACTTCAGTCTGCAGTCAGGCTTACCTGGAGCGCTGTGTGGAAGTCGATTGTTTCCAGAATGACCTGGCAAGAGTGCAGTGATTGATTAGTGATGTCTGCCCCAGGGGTAGCAATGGGGACCTGCAGTCCGTCCGCAGTAGATCTTAGACCAGTCCCAACAGAGGAGAACCTATCCTCTCAATATCCTCAAATAGTACACGAACATGTGTGGATGTGTCTACTCAGAGAAAATAGTTTATGATTTGAAAGAATGATATGCATGACTCAGGCAAATGGACAAAAACACTATTTTCTCAGCTGTGTCAATTACTAGATTTGTGTGTGACTTCCTGCATTATTTAGTATAAGTTTAACATTCCTGTGACTGTTTCCTATCATCAAAATGGGACAACAGGGTTGTCAAAAAACTGTGTAGGTATGTGTAAATCATTTAGAGAAACGGCTGACACATAGCAAGCTCTTTAAAAATGTATGCTACTACTGTCGTCATTGTCTATCTTTAAAACACCTTCAGAGGTCTTGGCTCTCCACCACTTGGAGAAGAAAATCAAGAAAAATGTGCTTCACACAATATTTCCCACCACCATGTAGATAAGAGCAGGTGTTTACATACACAGATATGCATATATGTGTGTACATAAATATATAAAGTAAATGATATATGTGTATAAATGTATGTATAAATGTGTATATGTGTATACATATCCATAGCGAGAAATTGCTCTTCACCAGCGAAAACAATTGTCAATTATTCTACTTCCTGCCAGTTACTAATTAACTGAAAACAATTAAGTAATTAAAAATAAAGCATCAATATTTGTTTGTGGGAGAAGGAAGGAATAGCTTGTCTAATGGAAGAGTGATTACAATATTATTTCTAGGTAACATATCAGGCACCATCCCACCTCAAGGCATTTGCATTTGCTGTGCCCTTTGCTTGAGGTGCTCTTCCCTACGTATGTTCCTGTTGACCTTTCCTCCTTCCAGGCTGCCTAGTTACCTTCTTCTCAGTGAGGCCCTGCCTGCCGCTCAGCTTCTGAACACACTGCCCCGGCCTTCCCTTACCCGTTCCCTCCTGTTTTTGGTCCTCTACTGTACTAGTCACCTTCTATTATACCATGTAGTTTACTATATATTGTGTTTTTTTAATTGAAGTATGGTTCATATACAGTAATACGATATAAGTTACAGGTATACACTATAGTGATTCACAATTTTTAAACTAGTTTGTTGTATTTTTTAGATTCCACATATAAATTATATCATACAGTATTTGTCTTTCTCTGACTTATTTCACTTAGCATAGTGCCCTCCAAGTCCATCCATGTTGCTGAAAATGGCAAAATTTCATTTTTTATGGCTGAGTAGTGTTCCATTGTATATGGGTGTACGTATACACACACACGCCATGGATATATCTTCTTTATCCATTCATCTGTTGATGGACACAGGTTGCTTCCATGTCCTGGCAATTGTAAATAATGCTGCTATGAACCTAGGGGTGCATGTATTGTTTCAAATTAGTGTTTGTATCAAAATTGTTTCAAATTGTTTTGGATATATACCCAGGAATGGACGGGCCATATGGTAGTTCTATTTTCAGGTTTTGGAGAAGCCTCCATACTGTTTTCCACAGTGGCTGCACCAATTTACATTCCCACCAACAGTGCACAAGGGATCCCTTTTCTCCGCATCCTCGCCAACATTTATTTGTGTTCTTTTTGATGATAGCCATTCTGACAGGTGTGAGGTGGCATCTCATTGTGGTTTTGATTTGCATTTCCCTCATGATTAGTGATGTGGTGCATCTTTTCATGTGCCTGTTGGCCATCTGCATTTCCTCTTTGGAAAAATGTCTATTCACTTTTTCTGCCCACTTTTTAAAATTTATTTTTCATTGAAGTATAGTTGAATTACAATGTTGTGTTAATTTCTGCTGTACAGCACAGGGACTCAGTTATACATATATATACATTCTTTTTCATATTATTTTCCATTGTGGTTTATCACAGGATATTGAATATAGTTCCCTGTGCTCTACAGTAGGACCTTGTTGTTTATCCATCCTATATATAATAGTTTGCATCTGCTAGTCCTAAACTCCCACTCCTACCCTCTCCCACCCTCCTCCCCCATGGCAACCACCAGTCTGTTCTCTATGTCCCTGATTTTGTTTCTGTTTCATAGATAGGTTCATTTGAGTCATATTTTAGATTCCACATATAAGTCATGTCATATGGTATTTGTCTTTGTCTTTCTGACTTACTTCACTTATTATGATAATCTCTAGTTACATCCACTTTTTTTTAATCTGGTTGTTTTATTTATTTTCTCTCCCCACACTAGCATGTAAAATCCATGACAACGGAGAATATTCTTTTGTTTACTACTGTATGAACCTTGACTTACACAGTAAAAGACTGGCTTACACATAGTAGAAGCTGAAGAATTATATGAAAAATGAATGAAAGAATGATTCTTTTAGTTGAAATAGATAGACATCTGTAGTCATTCAAAAAAAGGGATCACTTATGACTATCCTACCTTATCTATAGGGCTCTTGATAGACTTGAGAAATGGAGGAGGATTTTATAAATAGGCCTTTTCCTTTATGCAGGGTATTTTGAAATGAATGTACAGCTATTTTAGGAAAACTGAAGATGAACTGAAAATGCTGTCAATTAATAATAATTATAACAATAAATTATTGCTATACACAAGTACACCTTTTTGTATTTAGTGAACGTTTGGCATTTTTTTGAGGAAATAGTAAAATCTAAATTCTATCCCAGAAATTCACACGAGGGCTCCTGAAACTCATTCTGAGGCAGTGAGGAAGGAAGTTGAGGCAGACACAGCTTCTACACTGCACCTGGTATGAGGGCCACAAGGGGAAAAGGTAAAACACTCGTGTCCCTTTTACGTCAATAAAAAGCCCTTTTCTCCAGACATCTTTGGATGCATGATTATTATTCGTGGAAACCGTCAGTTTCCTTAAGTCCACCCTGTAACATGATAGATGAGTGGCAGACAGTGGGCCATTATCTTGACAAGGTAGATCTTAGCAAGTAAAAGTCAAGTTAAATGGAAATCTGAAGTCAGGAAGTCAGAATATTATTATTTTCTGTTTGATGTTACTTCCACCTATTGTGAATCTGAATTCACACTTTGATTTTGACCATTAAGACTGTCCTTTCCTGGCTCACCTTTTGCCAGATTATACAAATGAATATTGGGGAAAAGGCCAATCATTTAACTGCTGATTTAATGGTAATATATGAGGTTTTAATACTACAGACTTAACATTAAGGGGATTTTATTTCAATGTTTCGACATTAAAAGCCATCATTACAGCTGTTGAATATATTGTTTTTGTTCCTCCCCAGGTAATCCTTTCTATAATGTATGTTACCAATATTAATTAAACAGGGACCATAAAAAGTCCTTAAGTCATTTTTAGAAAATGTCTTCAAAGTGGTTTTATAAAACTACTTAATATATATGCTTGTAATCTGAAGAAAATACCTCAGCTGCTGTAGAATAGAACGGAAGAATACAGAATAAATGATGGTACGCATCGTGAGTTATCATGGTTAGAAGCAGATTTGGACACTGCATCTTGCACACGGGAGGTTTAATAGGAAATGTTATAGGAAACTGCATTAATAAGGGATGAGGGAAGGAGGCTGGGCAGAAAATGAAGTTGAAATCTGATGAAGCTGAAGCAGAGATTTCAACTGATTCTGAAATCAGAGAGCAGCTCTGAAGTGTGGCTGTTCTTCAGAGCTGTCCCATGGAGGAAGGGGAGCCGAGCCTTTGTACTCTTTCAACGCTAGTTTGCAGGCTGCCCCCCAGGGCAGTGGTGGTGTGGATGGGGGTGTGTAGCCTTACACACGACGGCCTCCTTCAGCCAAGGGCACTGCCTAGAGAGGGAATTAGCTAAGAAGCGAGTTTCAGTCCAAGGCTGGATGTGGGAGGCCTCCCCTGGAATCCACTGCTGCCCACCTACTGCTCCCCCAGAGTTCACCCACCTGCAAACACCGTGCCCACATGTAGGCTGGTCCATCCTCCAGGAGAAGCTTAGAAGAGGAAGGTTAGTGGGACAAACCAAGCCCCACTGTGCTTCTGGCCTAGAGGCCATAACTTAGCCCTTGAAGCCACCTCCTTAACTACCTGTTCTGGACTCCCCTCACCCTTGGTTAGCACCTCTGCTGGACCCTGTGAGGGGTCTGAGGCCTGGTCAAGGTGCCCTTCTTAGTCTATGACTGGTACACTTTTCCATTCATTGTCATGACTGGACAGAGGAGCATGAAGAAAAGCTCCTGTGAGTCATCAGGGTGTCCAATGCGTTTTTCCTGCTTCTGATGATCAGAGGCAATTCTCTGAAGGCTAGTTACTCCTTTCCTTGGCTGCTGGTTTCTTACCCCAAGAAGTACAAAGTGACTGGATAGCAGCGACAGCTTCGGGTGTCAGTAGATGTTCATGTATGCTCAGGTGGGAACTTCTCCTTCTGAGAACCAGGACTTCTAGACCTGCAAAGACTAGAGGTGCAGGAATAAAGAATCACACATTCCTCAGTGGAATGTGTGATTCTTTATTTATAAAATCACCACTCCTAGTTTCACCTTGTTTTCCAGATGCATGCGCTCTAATTATTTTAATAATCTGTACAGAACCCACTGTGTATCATCTCCAAGGTGGTGCCCCTCAAATTTGTCTCTGAGAGGTTGTTCCATTGCTCTCCTAGGCTAGTTGCCTCTAGATGGTGCGGTAGGTAACAGGCTAGGTGGGCCCCGTGGTCATGCACTCATCGCCACTCTCCTTCTGCTCAAGGCGGATCTCCAGCACCAGCGGGGTGCTACGTGGGATAACGTGTCGACAGACTAGATGCTTAGTGTGGCTGCTCTGCAAACCCTTGGATAGACGTGCTGGTTGAGCTGTGAAAGGCGAGAAAGGCAAACTCACATTTGGATTGATTCCAGTCAAAATGAACTGCTGCGCCTTTCAGGGTGGATGGATTCCAATGTAATAAACTTACTCCTCAGTCCTTGCTGCTGGTAGGTTGGACATTTGGCAGTGACAGGAGCTAGTTCAACATGAGCGAAAGGAAGTTCAGGCAGTTAAGCTCATGCATAGACTCCATGCCTGCACCATAGCTACTCCGTTAATCATTATGCCAAGGCTGGGATCACCAAACTTGGTGACTGACATCAACGGGTCAGGTCTTTTGATCTACTTGTATGGTAGCTGCGCCATAGTGGGTGCTTTCCGACGGGCATCGATGTGCTATACAAATATATTCACATTTTCTTCCACTCATTGGTCCATCCAGATGTCTCCCATCTAGAGCTGTCTGTCCCAATGCATCCACCTGATTAAAGATCACATATTATGATCTTTAATATGAGGACACATTTATCTACTCTACAAAAATTATTTTGATATATTTATAAAAACAAGCTAATTAATTTACTCTCAGTCAAAATTAAAAGATACTGAAAATGTTATCAAATACGTTAGGTAGACTCTATGGATGATCTTTACTAAACAGAACATCATCAAATATGGAAAATGCTGTCATGTGGAAAAGGAATTGGATGGACACTGGGTGGGCACTAGGCATAGAACCAGGACCAATGTCCAGGGAGACAGATTTTATTTCAATACAGGGAACAATTTTGCAGCTGAGTTGTATGGGATGGGGTTGGTATAGGGGAGGTAAGTCATCCTAATATTATAAGTCTTTTAGCAAAACTCTGACAAGCTGTTTGAGTACACAGTTGTTGTGCAAGCTGCAGGATCATATTTTGGGTAAGAGATATTTGAGGATACTTCCAACACTGAGATTACAGAAATCTAATAATTCTCCACAGGCAACGATAATATTCAGATACACGTTCATTTATATGTTCATTCGTTCAAAAACTATGTATTGAGCATTTACAGCGTGTTAGGGATGACATATTTTCTTGGCTTTGTTTCCTTGGATGATCAGGATAGAAAAGTAGTCACTATTTTGGAAATACATCCTATTTTCAAGTACCAAAGAGAATTTGGACCTGCAGTGTTAAAATTGTACAGATGTTTGCATTCAAGCATACATACAAATGTAATGTTTTTAAATAAGTATTTCCATTTCTTTACATGAGATAAAAGGGTGGATATTTGATAACAAAATAAATTTGTTTAAAGTTTAGGTATTAGAGAAAACTGATGAATGAAAAATGTTCTTATTTTAACTTGATGAGTTCTGCTCATGTCAAGGTATAAAGGGGGCATGTCTCGGTGTACAGAGAGTACAGTTTTTAGCATTTACTTGCAGCCTCACCCTTAGCAGTTTTATGACATAATGCTGCTATTTTGGTATTCTTCATGGAATTGCAACAGACAAATCCAGTTTTGAATTCTTGCAAGCAATTCCCAATGAAGCCCTTGACAAAAAACCAGTTCTTAAAACCTCCATTATCAAAAAGTCTGTCTATCTATCTATCTATCTATCTATCTATCTATCTATCTATTTGATTGACAGATATAAACATTTATGATCCCTGTTTAATACAATGTCCAAGTTTCTTTCCTGAAACTACTTTTGAAGTTTTCACTAAGGAATGGGAAACATTAATTTGAAAGCTTACCTCATAATATTGTATAAAGGAAATATTATTTAGAAAAAGAATATAGCCTAGATTTTTAATTTTATCAGAATTGTCTATTTTACAAAAGGTTAAAAATCAATTAATTTCAGTAAAATACTCATGCTTTTGTTTTAATTTTAATATAGTGAGCTCAGATGTTAGAACCAGAGACACTTATTGAGTTCCTAGATCTGTCACATATTAGCTGAGTGACTTTTTGTAATTTCCCTTACCTTTCTGAGCTTTGGTTACCTTATCTTTAAAATGAGAATAATTCTTACTAAAAGTGTCGATAAAACAAAGGTTTTGTTAGGATTAAATTAGATAATAAATGTAAAATATGCTGTACAGTGTGCCTGACACATAAAGAGCACTTAACAAACAGGATTATTGATAGTATAATACAGCATTATTACTAAAACTTTAATCATTAACTGCTTAGTAATGCTCTAAAAGAGTTCTTTGTTTTGATCATAATACTGTGAAGTTTAGCCTGAATCAAATATCACCAACAGATTTGATTTGGGAGAATTCCTCTTCTCTATCTTGGGAAGTAGACTGTTGAATTAAATGCAATTCTTTCTGTGGTTTACTAAGAAAATAGAAACATCATGATAAGAGATTAACTAATGAATGAGATTCCCATTCTGTGTATGCTTATGTTGATTCTATTTTGCCTATGTAAATGAAACTTTATATTAGGAAAATTCTTAACATTTCAGAAAACATTTTCATCTGTTTTGATCATCACAATAACCCTTGAAATACTATAAATTTCTGATTCCACAGTTTTGTAAGATGACACTCGGGATACTTAAGTCTTTCCTGGTTATTCAGATGGTGAATAATGCAAGTGGGGTTTGAATACAGATTGCTTTGTCCTCTTCTTTCTTTTCGCTACCGCCAAAATATCTCTTAGACCTTCTCTAAAGGGGATCTCAAAGATATATTAACTAGAGGTGAAATCACAGATCTCAACTGGTGTGGTTACAAATAATTTAGGGTACCAGAATTGTTGATGTAATTCATAAACTTATCAGACGTAATTAACATGAGCTCTCCTTTACTTTGATTTTTTTTTTTGATACATGATAGATATAATCAGACCTGAGATGTTCAGACAGAATCATATAATAAATAGGGAAAAATGAAGAGTGGCTACTGAATAGAATTAGACAGTGATATGCAGTGGTGATTTTATAAAAGATATAAAGGAGTTAAAGATACGTTGCATGTGGATTTGCATTGTCCCTGGTTACTGTCTCTTTCTCTCTCTGATCAGTCCTCACCAATACTTCAGTATATCTGTTCATTTGCAATAATAGCTCTCTCTTTTATAAGAAACAGGGTTATTATATGGTTGTGAGTGTGTGTGTGTGTGTATCCAGTTAAATTAGATCCTCAAAGACTTATAGAGGATAAGGGGGCAGAAATGCACGAGACCTGAAATCTTGCAAGACTTAGATTTGTTTGGATGTTATAAAGATGGCCCAGCACAAGTTTTGGGAAGAGTAAGTTCTCAATAAAATGTGTTGAGTAGAGTAATGAGTGGCTACTATCAACCCTCAAGGTGGTCAGACAGGTTCAGAGGCAAGGATGGCTGACCCACTGACTTTTTTTAATGTTCCCATTAAAAGTTTGAGAGGCTTATATGCAGTGACTTTAAGATCCATTGTGTCTTACAAAAAGGAAGAAAATAATTTAAATTCTCGTAAACTAGTGGTGTTTGGAATCTTTTCATTTTTCTTTTGATAATTACTTTAAGATAAATATACTTGCAGAGCACAAAATTAAATACCTTCCTTCCTCTGATCATTAAATGATTAATGTAATTACATTAATTAAAGCTTTATTATCAGACGTTCTGCAGACTCATCTTTTCTTGTGTCTAAACTGCTGCTTTGGGCAGCACTTGATTCTGCTACCTTTGCTATCTCCTCGTGGGATCAGGAAATTTGACAACTGCTAAATCCAGTGATGGTTTTTGCAACTTCACCTTTTTTGGCTCACCAGTTTCATTTGATGGAGAGGAACACTGCCTCCTCTTTGAAACAGTTTCTTCATTTGGCTTTCTTGGTTTCTCCCAAACCAAACTGAACACCATCTCTCAAGGTCTTTTGCTGGTTTCTCTTAATCTCCCCAAGCTTTTATTGTTGGAACACCTTTGTTCTCTTATCTACCTGCACTCACTCTCTTGATAATCTCATAACATTGTATGGCCATAAATACTCTCAGGACTTCTAGATTTATGTCTACAACTTAGATTCCACACCCCTCTGCCCCAGTCAAGTTCCAAGTCTTATATCCAAACGTTTGTTCACCATTTCCGCATTAGCCATGTCAGTTCATTAAGTCCAACCAAACAGCTGGTCTTCTCCCTAGAGCCTGTTTCTCTCAGGGTCTTCCTATCTCAGTAAAAGATAGACCAAGTTCTGCAAAAGCTTAGACCAATAACTTGGAGTTTCTTGGGCTCTCTTTTCCCCCCACACTCCATGTTACTTCCAATACCTATTCAGCGCAGTTTTATAGTGAGAATATTCCAAGTCTAAGTACTTTTCATCATCTCTGCTGCTCTTGTCCTGATACCAGACACCCCCATTGGATTACAGCAACTAGTCTCTTCCTTCCTATCTACTGTATCATCTATTTCAGCAGCTAGGATGGTCTTGTTAAAAAGTGAGTCAGGTCATGTTAATCTCTACTCTAGTCCCTTCCGTGACTTCCCACCTCAGACTAAAAGCCAACATTCTACTATAGATTTAATTCTCTACACTAGATCATAATATCCGCTCTGGCCCCCAATTCACTCCTCAAGCTCCATCCCCAAGCTCCATCCCCTCCCTTACTGCAGGCTGTTCCAGGTGCACTGCCTTCCTTGCTGTTTCCAAACATCCCAGACAAACTCCCACCAATGGGCTTGCTGTCCCCCTACCTGGAATTCCATCTCCTGTGATACCCAAAGTTCACATCCTTGCTTCCTTCAATATTTGTCCAAATGTTACTCACTCAGCAGGGACTTTCCCATATGCTTTATTTGACATTGTATCTCACCCCACCTCCTGGCATTCCCAACTCCTCTCCCCTGCCTTACTTTTCTCCATGTCTTAATTTTTAATCATCAGCCTCTACACTTGACTTGCTTCTGCTGTCGATTGTCTGAAGGCAGAGATGTTTGTCATTTCAAGTATTCAGTATATATCTGTTAATTGATATTAGTATACCTCGAAAGGTAATAATGTTTAAAAATATTAAATTCATTTATTTCATATCTACAAATTTTGTGTCAGAAAAAATTAACTTATATTCAATATATAATATGTGTATGACCTTCTTTATTTTCTCTTTCTCAGAAAAGAAAAAAGAGTGGAACATGGCAAATATCATTCAATGGCTCCTTAAGCATGTTTCACTGGCTTCACTTACATTAATTGTATCTTTTTAAAATTTTCATTGATGATATTTTGTCTTGAGCTATTATGAGAAATCTTTCCTTCAAATTTAATATTAACTTTATTACCACTTGACTTCATCATTCCAAACATAATTTAGACTTTTCACTGAAATAAATATTGTTCATTTATTCAGCACAAATATTTTAAAGACATAATATGGGTTAAATACTCTTTTTAAAAAGGTGCAAGGCACAAATATTGTGTACGAGAAGATAAAGGTCAAATCTAAGGTAGAAATCTGATATGTGACCTATATAAAATTATAATCACACAAACTAAAAATATAATTACATTTATATAACATGTAAAATATAAAGGAATAGTTGATTATGTAATTTTACCTTCCGCACAACCTTCGTTTTTACAGTCCCCCAAAAAACATGAACAAAGCAGCTTCAAGGTTATAAAACTAGACGATCATTCCTTCCAAACTCAGTGTTTTTGTTTAGCTCCTTTAATCTTCCACAGAAGTAAAAGTAGAATAAACAAGAGAGAGAGAGAGAGCAAGAGAGAAAGGAAGGAAGGAAGGAAGGAAGGAAGGAAGGAAGGAAGAAAGAGGGAAAGAAAGAAATAACATTTTTTTGGTCAGAAAAACAAGGTAAATATGGTATACTGGTTAAGATCTTGGAATCTGGAGCAAAATACCTGGGTTTATATCCCTGCCCTCCCACTTACTAGCACTTACTGAGCAAGATCCTTACCATCCTTTTGCTTTAGTTTTCTAAGCTATTAAGCAGAGACAGTAATAGAACCTACAGAATAGAATAATTAATAAGATTAAATGACAGTGCTTCAGAAATGCTGGTATAAATGTCTGCATTATAGTAAATGCTAAATAAATATTTGGTAATTAAATGTGTAGGGAAAGAAAATATATTTGAGTAAAGGTATATTCTGTCGGCAGAGGAAAAAGTATATTTAGAGGTAAATTTGATGACTAAGACTTTAAATACTGTAAAGAACTTGTGTAGTTTGAAAATATTTAGGCCAAGAAGAAATAACCTCCTTTTTCTTTTTATTTTAGCATTTGTCACTTTTTAATTTATACCACACTTAATTGCAAACACTTTATAACTCCTTTGTGGTGCTGAAAACTCTGTGAGAATGTTCACCTCTATATCCTCTGTCCAACTGCACTTGAATATATATAGAAATTGACTAGGGTTTTTTGGTGAAGAATTTCAGCGATGATAGAGACTGGGAAATATCGCATTTTAATATTTATCTTAACCCTTATTTCTCTTTATTGTGTAGTGGCAAATGCTAAAATTCCAGAAAAATAAATTGAAGAAGATTCCTGTACTATGTGTCTTAATATAATCACACAAAATGAATAGTATAATTTAAATTTACTTTTATTATAATTACTATTAAGATAGTCACTTTCCAATTTTCACTGGATGATCTTTTTTTTTTCCCCCCAAAACTGAGTTAACTTAGCCAAAGGTAGACTAATAACAAAGTATCCTAATTGTTTATTCAGAGGGAAAAATTTCAATATTTTTATATTTCAGATATCATTATTGGATCAAATAACAGAATATTTCTCAATTTCTAGACACATTACCTTTATGCTCTAGAGTCTGTGCCTTCTGATAAAAGCTTGGAAAAACTCAGATCTAAATAAACTCAAACCATATTAAGATCCTAGGTAAAACTAGGTATTAATTGTTTCACTGATAAATTTCAATATAACCTCTTAAAAAATGTAGATAATGTACTGTCGTAGGACCTTAAAATCAATTATTTTTAATCTTCTCTTACAATGTTATTATAACATGTTGTTATATTTATTAACAAATACTTATTTGTGAATCTATAGTGTTCAGGTAAAAACACAAACAGAGATTGTTGATGACCTTTCTTTGGTTTATGAAACAACAGACATTCACCAGGCTTATCATTTTCTGATGTAAAGCATTAAACTAATAAATGTGAAAAAAATTGTTAATATGGCAAAATCATGAGCAAATGTTTTTCTTTCAAGTTCACTTACTACTGACCGCCCCAAATGATCTTCAGCTGACAGTCAGTGTCAAGTGCCAGGCACATGGGGGCACCATCTCGGCCCAATGTTTTGACCTCATCAGCCCCCAGCCCCAGGCCACATCTCATAAAGCAGAACCACCTAGCTGAGCCTATTCAAACGCATGGAATCTTGAGAGGTAGTCAAATATTTCTTTTAAGTCACCAAATTTTAGAGCAGGGCTTAACTAAAGCAATAGCCTCCTGCCTTTTTCAAGGTAGGGCTTAAACCTGGCTCAAGTGAAAGTTAATGCAAACAGCTGAGTTTAGGCACTTCATTACAGTTGCCTTCATGTTACATTTTCAACTAGACTGTAAGTTATTCAAGGTCCCAGTTATTGCTTTATTATTTTTTTCTCCATGTGTCCCCGTAGGTTTTAACACAGTGCTAGGCACATGGTACTCTGATAACCTGAGGTTGCCAGTTGAGTCATAACAGAATGGAGGAGCAAACGGGGTAAAAAGGGGGTCTCTGGATGTAAGACAAATTTTAAAGATAGAAGGATTTTGATTAAATCAATATTAATAACCAATTTTAAAAGAATATGTCTGTGTTTTATATATATATATTTATATTTATATTGGTATTTAATCTGGATTAGCTGAACAAAGGAATTAGTGGTCACTTAGAGGGTTTTTTTTTGTTTGTGAAACCTAAAATATCAATTTTAGTTAGAAGCCTTGTCATCTGTTAGAAATTTACATGTGGAATTGTGAAAGAGGTAATAACTAACTAACTAAACAAATAAAATGGGGGGGTGGGGGAATGATTGTCTAGAGCTACACTGTAAAAGTAGGGGTGAACATACTAATTTTCTGCTTCCAGTCTCTGCCATGTGTTCTGCCTGTACTTCATGTGGGAAGTAACAGTTACACGCATTCACTGTAACTAACCATGTTCTGGGAGTGGGTACTGTTTGCAGGACTGTTCACTAGTGTAATAATAATGAAGCACAATTCAAGTCAGAATCCTGGATTTAGCAACCAGAATGATATGTCTGTTTGTTTGTGATCAGGACTTGTTTTTTTGTTTGTATGCTTGTTCTGTTTTGGTATAAAGAAACTGGTATTATTTAAAATGTGAGGGATTTTGATTTTCTAAGTCCAAGGGCATTTTTGAGTTCTTTTACTTTTTAACTGTTAATAACTCTATCTACAAGACAGAAAATATCCAGTATACTTAAATAGTCCTCCAAAGTCTTTTCCTTCAGGACCCATCATCCCAGCAAACCTCTCCCTGCTATGTTGCTTCCCAGAATTCATAGTTCCATGCTTCAGAATTGCACTTGCTAAAAGAGAAAAAAGGAGGTTAGAAAATGCAGGGTATAAAAGGGAGTGTGTGTGTGTGTGTGTGGTGGTGGTGGTGGTGGTGAAGAATTAAATCCCTTGCTCTCCAGATTCCAAAGTGGCACTTGTGTAAAATGAAAATGTAACTGGACTTTAAGTAAATGACATATTCAGACATATTTATTAAATGTGTTTATATACTCTTTTGAAATGCAAGTAATTCACGGAAACAAATTTGCAGCACAAAGCTTTATTCATGCAGTCAGTCAATAAGTACTGTTCAGATACACTTTAAAATTATAATGTGAGGAGCTGAAAGCATAACTTTACACTCACATACATCTACGTCTTTATCAAGTGAGACAGGAGAGAGAAGTGTGAGGGAGAGGGAGGGGAGGAGATGCAGGAAAGGAGAGAGGGATGGAGAGGAGACGCAGGAAAGGAGAGAGGGAGAAAATACCGTTCTGGACCCACCTTCTCATCCCCCCCAAGCATGTGGGCATCACATCTAGTTGTAACAAAGAGATGAGCGTGGCGTTTCCTTTCGGTTCCGCACAGGCTGACACAGCGCGCGCTGCGTGCGTGTCTGTCGTCTCCTCCAGGTCCCCCTTCCTCCCGGGGTAGGAGCCCGGGAGTCCCCCTGCTCCGTGCCAGGCCCGCAGGTCCCTTGGAGACGCGGCCACAGGTTCGTGCGTGTGCGGTCCGGGGCGGTGGTCCATCCCGATGCTGGGGAGAGGGAGGAGGCCCTCCTGCCCGAGACGGAGCTCGACCCCGACTCGGCCCGCGGACGGTGGCAGGGGTGTGCGAGGTCACAGGGACAGGCAGCCCCGCGGCGACCAGGAGCGCGGCGTGCGGTGGCGCGGGCGGGGTGGCACCGCCGAGCTCCCCCGGCCCGGGCGCGTGCAGACCCAGGTAAGCCGCCCGGGCTCCACGGTGTCGCTCCGTAAGCCGCTGCCCGAGAGAGCCCGAGCCCCCGCCCGGCCTCGCGTCGCGGTCGCAGTCCTCCTCCTGGTCCAACGCGCACCTGGCCGGGCGGCCGGAGAGCCCCCGGGCGGGACCGCCGGGCTCGGTTCGCCTCCGGGCCCGCCGGCACCCCAGAGAAGCCGGCGGAAACGCCGCAAGCAGCCGGCACCCTGTCCCCCTGCGTCTCGGGCCTGGCGCCTTCGGGGTGAGACGAGCGGGGACGCCGGCCTCCCCGCGGGTCCGAGGTCGCGCGAACGGCCCCGGCGGAGACAGGAGGTCGCGTAGGCGAGAGGCTGGAGTCCCGGTCTCGCGGCGGCGTCGCCGTCCTCCGCTGCCCGGCGTCACGGCGGGATTATATAGGAGCTGGCAGCGGGGGAGCGCCCTCCCCACCCGGCCCGGGCTCCCGCACGTGGCCGGCACAGCCTCGTCCCCGCGCAGGCAGGCGACCAGGCTACGGCGGCGGGAGCAGCGCGCGCCCCTGGCTCCTCGCCCTCGGCGCGCGCGCCCCGCGAGCCCGCTCAGCTCGGGCGCCACCCTCCCTGCCCGGCGCGGGGAGCGTGCGAGCATCGCCCTCCAGGTGCGGCGATGCTCCTCGGGGCACGTTCCGGCGCCGGGAGAGGATGGTAACGGGAGCGCCGGGGCGTGAGAGCGTCGCCGAGGAGAGGGAGCGATTGATGGGCAGGGCGCGCACTTGGCGGAGGACAGCAGCCCGGGCGCCGGGCGAGCACAGACGGCGCGGCGCCGCCGCCTCCCGGCCGGACTCCACGGACCTCCGGAGCCTCCTGCCCCCGGGCCCCCGGGGCGCCGAGCCGCTGCCCGGGGACGAGGGTGGTCGGCACCGTGCGTGACCGCCCGGGAGTTCGTGGACCTCGCTCCAAACAGCACTTCTGCCCCGGACCCCACTTCCCCGCCCGGACCCCCAGGAGCCCGCCAGCGCGCTGGCCGCGGAGGGACTTGAACTTGAGTTCAGGTGGGTTATCCCAGGGGGAGCGCAGGAGGAGACGTCCAGGGAAGACGGAAAAGGTGATGTTCAGTGTCCAGAGCGGACCCTTTTCTTCCTGCCACTTGCTGGGGCTGAGCCGCTTCCCACGCAGATCTCCTGCTCACCCGCCCCTCCCCAGCCCAGCCCTCCAAACTCCCGTTTTCTTCAGTATCCGGCATGCTATTGACCTTTTCATAACTTATGATTAGTCTCTGAAACGATCATATTTACTCCGTTGCTCTTTTAATGGGAGGTCGATAGGCTGAATGATTTCCCCAGTCAAGTCATTTACTTCTGAGCCAATAGATGATGCCTTCGTCATAGTTTTCTGGGGGGAAAGTAACTCTGCGTTGCTTCTGCAGACGCCCAATTCCCTCTGAATCGTGCACCTTGGTGCTGAGCACACAGCAAAAGTTTTTAGCTTCTCCTCAGTTTCTGGTGCTTCTCAGGGGAGAGGAAAGGACTTTGGCTTTAAACACAAGAGGCGGTCAGGGAACCATCTCCTTTAACTTTTCTTCTCTGTGATCATTTGCGATGAAGAGGAAACAGAAGAGATTTCTGCAGATGACTTTGTTATTCATGGTGGCTGTAATTTTCCTGCCCAATATCGGTCTCTGGTCTCTCTACAAGGATAAGCACCTGGTGAAATCGACGGAACCCGGAGAGCAGCAGGTAAGTGCCGCGCTTACCTGGGAAAGATCCCAGGAGGCTGGTGAGGTTGCAGCCGCGGCCACAGCTAGCAGGTGTGCTGCAGCCTTGGGTTCGCTCCCAGGTCTTTGCAGAGCTGATGTTACAGGACTCTAGGCACTTTGGGGTTTAAGCAAGTAGCCGTTTTAAGGTCGCGATCAGTGACATGGGAGAAATGCCAAATAAACTAGAAAAGAAGGATGAGAGGCCAAGAGGAAGACAGAACCTCTCACCGTTGATCTTTAGGTTGATTTTTGGTTTGAGGTGCATGAAAGGTAACTACCTGTGCTTATTTGTGGGATGTGGGAGAGGGCTTGGTACAAGTTCAGTCTAAGGGAATTGTGTTTGCTTCTCACGGAGTTTGCGTGTCTATATTAAAGTGAATTAATTGGGCCAGTTAAATCGTGAAACTTGTGAAGGGGTTCTCAAAAACCAAGTTACAGTTTTCTATATTTTTGGTTGTAATTTTTGCTTAGCAACAGCTTTTTGCCCTGTGGAAACGTAAAGTCTCTTTCTCCTCCGCTGTTGCTAAGGTGCGGTGGGGAGGTCTTCAGGCAGTTACTAAGGAGGTCTTTCAGTTTCGCAGTCTGGCGGTAAGTTTGTTGCTAAACGCTTACCTTCATGTCCAAAACACCATGTAGTGGATACACACACACACACACACACACACACACACACACACATTACTTAATATGCAGTCCTTTAGTGCGTGCATCGCTCATCATATCTTAACATGGATCAAAATAACTATCATTCTTAACGATAAAGCAAAATATCCTTCACAAAATGTTGATGAGATTCAATATTGTTGAATTCTTTATTTACTAATAAACTAGCTTCTGCGATTAAACTTTTAACAACAGAGTGAAGCCTTCCTCATGATATGGATGTAACACTTCTTCAGCTGGTCCTGTGCATCACCTCGGAATATTAATGTTCTTAATTTCAAGGGTCATCACCCATGTACACTATGTACCTTCCGCACACAGAAGGCGTTTAGGTAGCCCAGTTGTGGACAACAGGAATATTTATTTATGGCAATTAAATATTCGTTCTTATACTTAATAAAGTGGAATTTCTTTTTGCACAGTGAGTGGTTAGTTGTAAAATACATGGAAATAGTCTGCTTTTTCATTATGACAAGTAGTCCTTACCAGTGTCTAAACTTTAAAGATAACTAGTTGCTTAGGGGCTTTGGTGGATTGGAATTCTGAGGGAAAGCACTGACATGCTTTCATTTCGTTGTTGACTTCTGTCATCCTTTCTAATAGGGGTATAACTTTGATTTGAAGTATATTCTGTCATTCCAATAAAAAAAAGAAGGTGGATACTTTGGATGTGAAACTTTTTTTCCCTATATGGATCATTTATTTCTCCAACCCTTAAGAGAAAGTGAGATTTTGTTAACATTAGTAGTTAATTATCAAAATTGCTATTATTAAGATTTCCATTCCAATATTGATAAAATGACAAAAACAAAATGATTTTTCCTTGAATTTTGCTAATTCAATTAACAGTTGCCATCTGAATTATTTGCTGGGATAGCTAACATAAAACACTAATTAATCTTATTAATGAGATATTTACAACTTCCCTACCAGCTCTATTGATTTTGACCCTTAGGGAGAAATCTGTTTGTTCAATGGCATAAAAAAAATAAAGTATGGCAAACCAACTCTCTGGCTTGTTATTATAATCTCTAAAGCAGTTTTCTTGTTTCTGGTTCTTTTGTGGTGCAAATGATATTTAATATCAGGTGAAAAATTAGTAGGTGTGAAAGGAATGGAGCAGCAAGAAAAGGGGCTGTTTCTCAAAGTTTCGTACCGTGTAGAGTAAATAACTGAGATTGACGGGGATCTTGTGGCATTCCAGCTTGAGAGTCCTAGGCAGCAGTTTTAAAACCAAGAATAAACAAAAGGCAGTATGTGCCGTAAAATGAATGTTAGTTGCATACTTCAGTATTTTTTAGCCTAAATAATGATTTTAAAACTAATACTTTCTTACAGATACAAAATAAAGTTGAAAAGGTAGAAATCACTTACTGAAAGATAGAATTCATTGTAAAACAGGAAAAGATAAGATTTCATTGGTTTTATTCTATTATTAAATCTAATTGGAAAGAAAATTAGGATATGTTGACATCATTATACAGGTATTGGATAGTAAGAGTTAAGTCATATATATATATCTGCATATATATGTGGGTGTGTGTGTGTATGTGTGTGTATATATATATATATATATATATATATGCACTTGACCAAGTAAAAAGTGACTTGCAATGAGGAATTAAGCATGCTTAATATTGTGATGTAGTATTTTGCTAATGTATCTACATTTCAAAGTTAGTAAGTCAGCTAAATACATAAGTTTTCAATTGAAGCATATAACTTGACTATTGCGTAATGTGTTATTTAAATTTAGTACTTTCTTTTAAAAAGACATTTTCATGGTTAATTGCTAACTGTCCTTCAAAAACCATCTTTTACTATATATTATCACCAAGTTGTAAAATGCTATGGGAAGGGATAACGTGCTTATCGTTGGCAGTGGTCAGCCCTGAAGGAGTCAAAACCAATCACGTGCCAGAAGAAGAGTCTGGTTTTGCAGCCATTCTGTGGGACAGGGCAGTCCTGGTCCCAGGAGTGGGAAACCTTCACTGTTTTAAACAGTTTAATGTACAGTGGCTTGCAGGAAAATACTTCATGGAAATTCAACATAATGGAATGGCTAATACTTTAAAAATCCTCTTCACTTGTATCTTATCAGAGCACATCACTAATAGTTTGTGTGTCTACTACTCAGTATAAACGGTTTTAGTATATTCTGAGATAAGTTAAAGGGAGGTAAAAGAGAAAACACGGATAGACACTGTGTGTATTAATTGACATGATGTTTAGTATTTCAGACATATTTTCTCAGGTCTTCTATACTATTACAAGTTAATCATTTGTATTTATAGTACTTTCCCACTAAAAGTAATATGCGTAATAATTCCCATGATATTAAAATACTTTCCCCATCTATGATGCAGGAAAAATATGAAATAAAAACCCCTAAATTGTTCACCTAAAAGGCTTGTTTTTCCCCCCTCACACAACCAATGAGGAGCAAAAAAAATAGTTATAATAATGGAATAATTAAGAGGCTAATTTTATGGTTTGGACTCTGCACAATTGGAATCAAGTTGCAGAAATAAATATTAAGCTCTTAAGAAT
Source organism: Balaenoptera musculus (assembly GCF_009873245.2). Taxonomy (NCBI): domain Eukaryota; kingdom Metazoa; phylum Chordata; class Mammalia; order Artiodactyla; family Balaenopteridae; genus Balaenoptera; species Balaenoptera musculus. The sequence continues at coordinate 4,414,882 of NC_045790.1, forward strand.
TTTAAGATTTCTATGAAAAATTTATAAAAATTATGATTTTATAAAATATTTTAGAGTTCCTGTTTAGATGTTATTAAATTATCAATCATAATTGTCATGTTATTTTCAGTTGAGTTATATTTGTTGCTTTTTTGTTGTTATTGGGATGATTTAGGTATCTCCTTTATGTGTTTTAGAAATATATACATGTATTAAAAATAATCTATTGATAATGAATTTGACATTTAGCTGAAATGATTACTGTATAGTTATTGTATAGTAATTCCTAATTTCATTCTTTCGGATTTTGAATTGCTGTTCTTCTCTGGTTTCAGCTGCAATTGAATTGAAGTTACATATTTAGATCTTAATTAAGCTGTGCCTTAGGATGATAGAGCAAAGCAATATTTCAGAGCAAAACTACTGCATCCAGCATTATTATACCTCTCTTTGTAATCATTTATGCAAGTACAGGTAAATAAAAAGGACCCCAAAACACAATCTTTTCTTAAATACATTAAAGAGATTATTTTTTTAAAGCAGCTGTAAAGTAGTTTAGCAACTAAGTTGAGATGCAACTCAGTTCTCAATACGAGTGCAAGAATAATTCAAGAATATTCAGAATATGAAGAGGGTTTTGCAATTTTTGAAATAAAAACAAGGATCGAAATCCCAGAACTTTAAATCACATGTTTTCAGAATTGTTCAGAATGATTTTAGAAGCTTATGTTTGGCTTGGATTTTTTACCGCATGAAATAAACCAAAAAACAACACTGGACACTCAAGTCACTTTTAAATTGTAGAACCTTCTTATTTCGTTGTACTTCAGAATTTCTATTTATAAAACAGGGCTAATCAAGCTTGCACGGTAAGTCCTGAGATCACATCTTGGCTGTGGGAAATATTGTGATGTAATATTTTGGTTTTAATCAGATCCACAAGTAAACTGTACTTGACAGATGTGGGGCTTAACCTCCATTATTTAAAACAAAACAAAACAAAACAAAACTTTCCTGAGACTTCTCAGCATCTTTGTCCAACTTTTCCAACATTAATCAACACCACACTTGTGAGGGGGGGGATTCATCTTTTTGGCAAGAACTGTTTTCTGTGCATTTTAAACTTATCTCGTGATGTGAAGATGTCAGATATTTGGAGCTGAGTGTATGCAAACCTTGTCATGCTTTTCTTTGTCACCCTGACCATAAAGCTGCAAGAGTGTCTGTGTTTCTTCTCCAGCAAACATCTTAGATATTGGAAGAGCTAAAAACAAGAAGAAAAAAAAAAAAAGTAAGGTTTTCACTCCTCCTGCACTTAGGGTGGTGGTACATTGTCAACACACTAGGTGTGAAGTGATGCGTTGGTTTGAGCCATACTGTTCTTAATTAGCTAAGATATAGATTATAAATTAGGGTGCTGGAGGACCTTTTCTTGAATTTATGGAAAATCCATGCTGATGCACTCCAGGATTGCAACACACAGACCCTCATACCAAGTGCTTTAATTATTGGCTGTGACCTAGTGGGTCTGGACATGATTAGTTCACCACCTTGCCCCGTGGGAGACGGCATGGAACAGAATCTTATGTTCACAGTCTGTTAAAAAATGATATAGTTTTGTGTTTTTTTTTCTCTCTGTTCATTTCTGAACAAGCTGTGCTGAAACAATTAACCTCCTATACATTTTATTTTTCTATAAGAAACCAAATCAAGGGTGGAATATATAGGCAGAAGGGTGAGAAAGTTTTGTTGTTTTAGTGTGTAGAGAAGATAATTGAGTTTTGTGTGTGGAAGTTTTGTCAGGAGTCGCCATGACAACCTGTAAGGAAGTTTGCAATGGCATCTCTCCTTGGAACACTTTATGCAAATGAAAGCCAGCTAAGGTGCACCCAGGATAATCTGAAAGAGGGGAAAAGAGTTCAGATAACTCTTGGTGTAAGTGGCCTGTATCCTCAGGTCAGGAGGTGTTTGGTCCAACAGCCTCTCATTCTCATTTGCTTGGCTTGCTTATGATGAGGCGATACTTGAGATTCTTAAAACCACCAGACGTGACCACGTTATTCTTCTCCTTCCTTCATTTTTACATATGTGTTTACAAAAGTGCTGTTATAGAGTCAAAGGTGCATATGTGCAAAGAAGTAGGAGGTTCTGGAGACCATAACAAACGTGAAGACAGACTCTCATAAATGAGGTACTTGCTCTCTTAGGACCTCTGTCCATCACCCCACAGAGCTAACTGTTCCTGAATTAGCTCAAAATGTAGTGGTGATGCTTGAATAGACGACCAAAAAGAATAAATAAGACACATTCGTGCCGCTGAGAATATGTATTTAGACAGGCACAAAAATATCTATACTGGTTTTATTTAAAGTTGAAAAGAAGGGGCAGGGCATCCAGAAATGTCAAGAAATGAGGAACCCCACCATCCCCAACTAATATGTTAACGTCTGTTACTACCAAACTCCAACATGGTGGCCAGAAAGAGGGTGAAGCAATAAAGATATACCTAGGGTTTAAGGTAAATCACATCAAAGTTTTCTTCTACTTTTCTGCTTCCAGTTTAGTGGGAAAAAATATGGGCCAGATTGGCAGTATTCTCCAATTAAATGTATTCATTTCACATACTTATTTAGCAACACATATATACCTGTACATGCATCCACACACGTGGTCTCACTTATGAAGAAAAAATAAATCCACCCAACTGTTTCACTTTCTACAATTTTTTTTTTGTACTTTTGTAACTTCTTGCTTTTTCCATTGCTTTGGCTCTGCAAAAAAACTGTTCATCAGCTGAGTTTGAAGCATCATTTAAATGTTATTAATTGAATTCTAGGAAAGTATGGAGAGAGAGAAGGACAAGTGCATGTGTCTCTAGAAGTGTGAAAATCACAATAAGGATTTAGCCTGTGAGAGTTGCACAGATTATAAATAGTGCAATTTATTGTTACCCAGTAATATTATCAAGGAAGTTGTGGCTGCCAGAGGCCGTGGTGGTAGCTACCATCTCTCTGTTAGAGGGAACGGTGTGCCTCAGTGAGAGCAGAGCAGGTTCATTTCGAATTTACTTAAAATTCTCAAACCCTCAATGGAATGTTACTTCAGTACATGAAGTCTAGAAAGCCACAGTCAGGAGATTTTATTATCAGTCATTCTGATCTTTTTTATTATACAGTAAGTTCCCTGCATACGAAGCTTCAAGTTTCAAACTTTCAAAGATACGAACGTGCACTTGCGTGTCCAGTCACGTGAGTTAGCTCACGTGTCTGGCGTACATTGTCACGTGCGTGCATCCTGTACAAGTGGTTGTGCTTTTGTGTACTTTACCGTACAGCACTGTATAGAGGGCAGTAGTACAGTATCTTTATTTCTTGCCTGTTCTCTCGATACCAGCCCCAGTATGCCAGCTGTTGTACTGGACTACTGTACTTTTCAAGGTACTGTACTGTAAGATTAAAAATATTTTATTTTTTGCTTGTTTTTTTAAGTATTATTTGTGTGAAAAGTATTATAAACCTATTACAGTACAGTACTGTATAGCCGATTGTATTAGTTGGGTACCTAGGCTAACTTTGTTGTACCTACGAACAAATTGGACTTTACGAACGCACTCTCGGAGCGGAACTTGTTTGTATGTAGGGGACTTATTGTAATAAAAGGACCAAATTGTCAGGACTCCCACTCAGGTTTGAGAGATTTTTTTTTTTTTTTTTCTTTTTCCTGAAACGTGGTATGTCTCCCCAGCAAGAGAAGCCACTTGAACTTAATTTGAGGAGAAATAGCAGAATTTCCATATTGTCTCGTTCTCTTTTAGTAATTAGGCTGGTTCCAGCACGTAGCACTTTTGGACATTTAGCGAGTCATGGGTCTTCCTCAGGTCAGCTTTCTCTACGTCAGATGGAGCTGATGATACCATTCTTGTGTTATTATTTATGGTGAGGATTAAATGCTTAGTATCTTGAACAGCATATAATAAGGGTTAATGAATATAGATCATTGTTATACATAGTATAGCGTTTATAAGCAATCATTGCCTTTAGCAAGGTAATTAGTGTTTGCTTAATAAATATTTACAGATGGTTTCTCTTTGCAAGGCAATGTCAAGCCAGCACAGCAGAGCAATGAATGTGGTAAAGGACTTGCCATGTGATGTTAAATCTGGCAGAGAGGACTGTTGAAGAAACAAATAAATAGGGTCTAGAAAGTAAAAGGGCTTTTTTTTTCCCATAATTTTTTGGTCCAGTATTTAAGGATAAATTGTTAATTTTATTTTACATATAATCATTTATTGCAAAAAACCTGACTGATATTTTTGGTATATTGTATTGAACATTTTTCTAAAATTGAGACTTTTAATAAAAGAGGAAAAACACAGTGATATTTCTTTGTAGTGACCACCCTGACTTGCTATAACAAATAAAGTCCATGGCTCACATATAGGCATTTTTTCCCTACATTAATTACAAGTCAGAGTCGGAGAACTTAAACTTTTGTTGTTTAAGTCTTGGTTATCAGAAGCACTGGATAATTCTGAAGACAAAAATTAAAAAGCTGAGTGGAAACTATTGTTAACTACTTCAGTAATGAGGAAGCTCTTTCTAGGGTAACTGTTTCCTTCAGTAGAGTTAGGGGGATACAGAAAAAGCACACGGCGTTGTACCCATTCTTAATTTCCTCACTAGTGAATTGGAGAGATACAATTGATATTCATGAAACAAAGAAACAAGCAGTACACAGTAGCATTTTCTGTGTGTGTGCTGGGCTTTTAGAAAAGGAAGAGAATGATCTGAACTCTTCCTGCAGGCCTTCATTCCTACAGGGTTGAGCCCTGTCTTGTTATGAAAATTAGACAGGGTTGGGATTAGGCTGAGGGAAAGTCAGATACTTCAAGTTCGTATGCTGGTGTCACCACTTTCCAAAATATATCCTCTTGGGCAAGACATTTTACATCTTTGAACTGCAGTTCCTCATATGTCGACACAGATAGAACCTCCTAAAGGGTGGCAGAGGGAACAAATTGGATTAATATATGCAAATTGGTACATAGTAAATACTCAATTGAGGGAAGCTTAGCAAATAGTATTACTACCGTTTTTTCAGTTTTTAGAATATCCATTGAAGGTAGTAAATAAACTTAATATTGTGTACATCTAATAAAGATATAATAAAACTTATAAAGTATACCACTATCGATCTGCCTATTACTGATAAAATAGATATTTATTTGGTATGTGCAGAATACTGTGTAGCCCCTGAGGCAAATAAGTGATGAAGAGAGAAATCTGTTTTCAATGAGCTTACGATTTATTAGTTAAGAAAAGGCATGTACGACACCTATGATATAGGGATGGATTAAATTATTTTTTAAGAAATAGATATTCTAATTATTTAGAGTTTAGAAGAGGTAGAGAAAACATGTTCTTGTGTGATATTTATGTCGAGCCCTAAGTGTTTTCTGTACTGATTTAACCCTCCAGTGATTCATTGAGACAGGTGCTTCTATAGAACCCCAATTCACGGTTAGGTAAGGTGCAAAGACAAAATTTGAGTCCATGCCCTCTGGGTCCATAAAAAGAGAAAATAATGAGCTGTGTTAACAGCTACGTAGTTTATGGCAAGGGAGGACTCTGAAAAGGTCATTGGGTTTGGTAGTTACTTGTACTCTCGGGATGGTAGTTACACAGAGTTGTAGAGGACTAAACAAAATCATAAAAGATTAAATGGAAAGACTAATAGATAAGAGTTATTGGTGGGATCGGCGTTGACATTAAAGGGCTGAATGTGGGGTCCTGGTTGACAGGAGACAGTGGAAGCAAGAAGAAGGCTAGTGCAGAGAGAGGGTGAGGAACTGGCCGCTGAGGAGGACGAAGGTGGTGCAAACAAGCAGGAGAGATGCAGAAAAGCTTGTCATGAGCGAAACGGCAAATTCAGAGCCTGTGCTTTTAATAGTTTGAGAGCCTCTTGGCAGGGAGGTCTGAGAATTGCCCTATGCAGTTGTCTTACTAATTTGTAGAGGTAATTAAACATTTGTGAAATGTTCCATAAAATGGGAAACTATATCTTATCTATCTATATATAATTTAAATTATATATATATTCCTATAATAACAACTGAAGACTGTAACATTGCATGAGGATGCCAAAAATCCATGCAGCCACCTGACCAATAAGACAACAATGTACTTGTCAAAATAAATGCAGATAATGACCAGATACACAGAATAAAGGAAAAAAGCAAGGCATTAAGTTTATAATAGGGTGGATGGTGGGATGGGGTGGAGGTATTTATTATAAGGATAAGGAGATAATAGTCTTCAGTTGCCGAGGATTTCAAAATAGTTTAGGAATAATAAAAGTAATAAAATGATTATGATAAAAGCAATAAGAATAAAATAGTAAAAGATACTATATTAATAATAAAGTTATGTAACACTGAGTTCTTACCATGTATAAGATACCATGTTAAGCTGTTCTTAACTAGTCACAGCAAACATGAAATATGTAAAATTACTATCCTATATTGTAAATGCAAAGTGATTTCTTAAAAATTTGTCAAGATCATACAGTGTTTATTCTACCAATACAAAATGTTGGACTATGTATAATTTCCCATATAATGCAACTACATTAGAAATATCCTAGACCATAGCAGCACAAGAAATTATATATTAACTCAACTGTGAAAGGAGACATGCACAGTAGTTAAGGGCACGGACGTTAGAGCCAGGCTGCCTAGTTTTACTTCCAGTTCTGTTACTTGCTACCTGTTTGACCTTGAGCAAGTTATTTCTCTTCTCTGAGTCTTAGAGTTCCTGTTTCTAAAATGGGTATAAAAACATTTCTCACTTGATTGAGTTGATGTGAGGGTTAAATAAGTTAATGTGCATAAAATGCTTGGAAAACTGGATTGCACATAGCAAGCTATTTTTTTTTAATTTATTATTTTTTTTATTGAAGTTGATGTACAATATTATGTACATTACAGCTGTACAATGTAGTGATTCACAATTTTTAAAGTTTGTACTCCACTTGCAGTCGTTATAAAATATTGGTTATATTCCCCATTTTGTACAATATATCCTTGTAACTTATTTTATACATGATAGTTTGTACCTTGTACTCCCCTACCCCTATATTGCCCCTCCCACCTTCCCTGTCCCCACTGGTAACCACTAGTTTGTTTTCTATATCTGTGAGTCTGCTTCTTTTTTGTTATAATCACTAGTATTTTTTTAGATTCCACATATAAGTGATATCATACAGTATTGATCTTTCTCTGTCTGACTTATTTCACTTAGCATAATGTCCTCCAGTTCCATCCATGTTGCTGCAAATGGCATTATTTCATTTTTTTTATGGCTGAGTAATATTCCATTGTGTATATGTACCACATCTTCTTTATCCACTCATCTGTCAATGGACACTTAAGTTGCTTCCATATCTTGGCTATTGTAAATAGTGCTGCTATGGACATTGGGGTGCATTTCTCATTTTGAACTAGCAAGCTATTTTAATGAGTTAGCTATTATTACCTGTTAGAATCGAGAGAACTGAGGTTGGATGAAAAGGAAAAGTATGTCCCTACACCATCTCTTTCATAGACCCATCATGAGGATATAAATATTTTTGCATTAAAAAAAAAAATATCTGAAGCACCTTTAACTTCTTTCTCTTTCACTTTTTTACTCTCAGTAGCCCATACAGAAATAATACAGCTCTTACTTTGAAAGTTTTCCTAACTTGAACCAAGGTCTCATACAACCCTACATGTCAGGAAAAAACTAGGTTTCAACCGGGAACTTAGTTCTTCCTACCATATCCATTGACACCAGTGCTCTTGTGATGACCTTGCCCCCAGGTTTTTCGTGCCTTTGTCTCCACATGGTGTTGATTTCTCAGTAAGTACTCTGCCCTCAAGGGATAAAAAATATTTTATAAAATGTATCATTAAATCAGCCTAAGCTTCCAAAGAGGATTATCTAAAAAGGTCTTCGAGGTTGAATATTTTATTATTTTACGTAACTGGAATTTAAAGGTTATCTTCTGGTTGCTTCCAACAGTAATGTAGAATTGGAAAAACCAAGAGTGAGGCTGCTGCAGACTGGAGCAGAATAGTCACTTGCGGAATGAAGTGTCCCCTTAATCCCTCTTCCAGGGCTTCAGGGAAGGAACTGCCCGGAAACACAGGAATTGACAGCTGGATAAAACTGGGAGGTGAGGGGAAATAAAAATGCTCTAATTCCACAGTGGAGGGAATTTTATCATTTTTTAGTTTAGTTTAACAGAGGGTGTCAGATTAACAACTATGTAACAGGACTGTGTCTCCCCTTCACTTCCTTAGAAACTTTGAACTTTTCTTCCACCAGCTGAAGGAAACTACATGCTCTGCAAGATCCTCAGCATTTCTAGGTGAAGATCTTGAGTTCTAATATATGAAATATGGATGGAAAGATAAACACCAGGGACGCCAAGGGGATCTTATTCAAGAAAGGGTAGAAATACAAGCCAATCTCTCACCTTACGTCCCTCCCCTCCTTTTTCCTGCTCAGAGCCTTCTCACCTCCCCTTTTCCCTTTGAAGTTTTCCTTAAAGAAGAATTTCATGCAGGGATTGATTTGATCAATTCTCAGCCCTATGAATGGATGGAAGCCTTGAAACACTTTAAAAAAAAAAAAACAAAAAAAAACTTGAGTCTTTTGCATCATAAAAAAAGATTCTGTTGAGCCTAATTGCATTTCCAAGTTTTGAAATACGTGAGATGTGAGAAACATTTTTTTTTCGCTCAAGGCTTCTGCTGTTTGTTCTTTGTTGCTCTTGTTTTGTTTGTAATACTGGCAGCTGCCACCTTCTTCCAAACTATGTAATCAGAAAGTAAATATTGCTTAGTTGTGTCACCCCAAGGGAAATGATCTTTTGTCAGTTAAAAGTACAAACTGACACAATGAAACCAAAACTACCAGGAAAGAATCACTCTCTGCCTTCCTGTTTAGCTCTCTTCCCTGTTTTCCAAAGCTGCTTTTTCCCCCCACCCTCTTCTCTCCTAGATCCCCCAGGCCTCCACCTCTCTTATGCTCAGCAGACAGCCTGGCCTCATTCTTCACTGAAAGCATAGAATGTTCATATTGAGAGAAATAAGACTTCATGCCGTAAAATCAGAAAAAGTACCTGCATTATCTCCCAGTTGTCTACATGCCTCCTGTCACCATCATGCAACATGTCCCAGCTTTAGGATAAATGTGGAACTTCTATCCAGATTATGGATCACACCTTTTTTCTAGCAATTTCACATATTGACTTTTTTCTTTTTTCTTCTCATTCATTTGTTTTCAGCCTTTTCCTCTTTGATCCATCCTTCACATCTGTACTGCTCAGGTTTCTAAAATAAAGCAAAGGAAATATCCCTCAGGGCCACACAACCCTAGAGCTATACTGCCCTATCTTTCTCCTTCTCTTTTATGTATTTATGTATTTATTTTTGGCTGCGTTGGGTCTTCCTTGCTGCACACGGACTTTCTCTAGTTGCAGTGAGCAGGGGCTACTCTTCGTGGTGCGCGGGCTTCTCATTGTGGTGGCTTCTCTTGTTGCGGAGCACGGGCTCTAGGCACGTGGGCTTCAGTAGTTGCAGCACGCAGGCTTCAGTAGTTGTGACATGCGGCCTCAGTATTTGTGGCTCGCGGGCTCTAGAGCACAGGCCCAGTAGTTGTGGCGCACGGGCTTAGTTGCTCCGCAGCATGTGGGATCTTCCCGGACCAGGGCTCGAACCCGTGTCCCCTGCATTGGCAGGAGGATTCTTAACCACTGCGCCACCAGGGAAGCCCTCTCCTTCTCTTAATAATCAAACTCGATGCCTCCGATTTCTGACTTTCTCCTGCTTCTACACACCTCAGGCTGGGGTCCAGCTCCTCTATCGTACGCTAACTGCCTTCACCGGTGTCACCAGAAGCCTCTCGGTAGTTAATTCCAAAAGTACTTCTCACCAGTCCTGTTACTTGAGAGAATTTAACTGAACACCCTCTCTTCCTTGAAACAATCATCTTCATCTGAGGAGAAGAGGTGGTGGGTTGGGAGACTTGAGCAGAGAATAGGTTGGGAAAAGCAACGTTGGAAAACGAAATAGAAGGCTGAACAGAAAAACACAGAGTGATTCTTCACGGGTAATGTCACTTCACCGTGCAAATGCCTGTTTCAGCTCTCTCCCCGCTGCCCATCCCAACCGTCACCCGTACACAGACACGCCCACCAGAGCCCTTAACAGACTCCTGCTTCTGTCCTTTTCCTGAAAATATTCTATTCCTCAGGGTCTCTCTCTACAATTACTTCTTGTTTGGGACTTGCCCTGGGAGGGAGGGCAGCTCGCTCAGACCCTCGTCATCCCCGTTATCCTGTTTGAGGTGACAGCACCCACATCATGACGTATAATCCAAATTTCCCTTTGAGCATATTGTCCACACATCAATCTGAAATCTAGAAACAGGTATTTTAAAGTTTCAGTGTCTGCAACGAAACTCCTCTTTCCTTCCACTCCCTACACCCTTTCTCCTCCTGTGTCTCTTGTCTAGGTGAAGTTCACCAGCATCCATCTGGGTACTCGTTATAATTGGGACCTTCATTATCCCGACTCTCAAATTCAGTTAATTGCTAAGCACTAGCAATTCTTCGGAAAATATCTCTCTGGAATTCATCCGAATCTCTCTATCCTTATTGTCTCCACCGTGGTTGGGCATAAACACTTCACTGGATTTCTGTAGGGGACCCTTCACTTGGTCCCCCACCTCCAGCCTGGGCCTCTCCCTGATCCACCCTGAGGGCAGCCAGCGCGGTGGATCCAGAAGGCTTAACCCAACGGGCCACTGTGATCTGTAAATCTAGTCATTGATGCCTTTAAAATTCAAATTCTTCAATACGCCTTTACCACATTCAATTCTTAAGGAACCGGACTGCTCACTGCCAATTCCCTAAACTCCAACCACTTGGAACTTTTTTACGTTTCTGAGAATATCATGGTTTTTTTTTCCTCTAGGAATTTGCATATATTTCATCTTCAGTCTTGCTTGGGTAATTTCTACTTTTCTTCACGCTCTCCCTGGGAAACATTTTCTCATCTCCCATCTTGGGTTAAGTAGCTTTCCCAAGTGTTTCCTAAGAAAAAATATCTTTTTTCCATCTTTTTGATGGAACGTAGTTGGTATATTAACTACCTCTTTAGCTAGTTTATTTGTCATTAATCAGTAAGTGTTTAAACTTAGTAGTAGGTCAAATGGTGCCCCCCTAAAGATATGTCCATATACTAATCCAACAAACCTGTGAACGTTACCTTAGTTGGAAAAAGGGTCTTTGCAGATGTAATTAATTTAAGGATCTTTAGATGTGAACATCATTCTGGATGATCCTGCTGGGCCCTAAACCCAGTGACAAGTGTCCTTATAAGAGACACACAGGGGAGATTTGATGGACAGAAGGGAACACAGAAGAGGGAGATGCAGGGAGAAGGCGACAGAGATTGGAGGGATGGGGCCATGAGCCATGGAAGCTGAGGAACACCAGCAGCCCTAGAAGCTGAAAGAGGCGAGGGAAGATCCTCTCCTAGAGCCCCCAGACCTGGTGCAGCCCTGCCCACACCTTCTTTTGGGTTTCTGGCCTCCAAAACTGTGAGAGAATATATTTCTCTTGTTTTAAGCCACTTAGTTTGTGGTAATTTGTACCGCAATCCCAGGAATCTAGTACAGTGAGGGGTTGCTTTTCATGTTCCACTGTTTAATTCCAGAGCCTAGCATTCATTACCTGCCCACAAATTAGGCCAGCAACAAATATTTCTTGAAAAAATGAAGAGTGATAGACATGAGTTGTTGTCTGTGTACTGAACTTATTTGAGCTCAGCTATAGATGTACAAAAAAATTACAGTATGCACAACTCAATATGTATGTCTAAATATCATGTTAGGTTTATGAATATAAGGAAGTAAGCTATGTCATACTCATGAATTAAGGTTCCATTTACATGTTTTTGTTCTGTCAATCTCACCCTGACTAAATATGCTATTATGTCAACACTTGACTGATTCTGATACTGAAAATCACAATGAGATTTCATCATATAGCTATCTGAGTATAGGACACATGTATGACACCAATAACTTTAGTGAAAAAAAGATAGTCACCTTTAGGCAAGGCAATGAGAAGATGAAGAACAAAATATAATAACTGAATCTACTTTTTCCCTAATTATGTAAACACCAGTAGTATAACTCTTACATTAATAACTACTATGGCAATTTAGGAAAGGCTTATTTTTAAAACTTTACTAATTAATACAAAAGCCTGTAGTTGAGTTCATTAATACAACCTTCAAGGGAGTACAAAGCAGCACACTGCATTAAAAGAAGTCATTTTGGAAGTACAGATTGATGTGCTTCAAGGAGGTTATTTTAATTTCAGTGTTTCAGACCTCAAGATGTCTGTTAGTTTGATTCTCAAGTGCAGGCCTTCGTTTGATCAGCTCCCCTACTTTTGAAAAAAGTCTACCTCGATTTACCTGTGTTTATTTTAATTAGCAGTTGTGTGTCAGGGATGTTGAAGCCAGGAGAGAAAGGGCGAACATTCAAGGGTAAAACTTATGAAAGAGATTAGGAAAACATTATAAGAACTAGAGAAGATATGACAAGCTTTATTTGGTAGAAGCAGATTTAATACAGTGTCTTGGGGAAAAGTCTCTTACTGTTCTGATAATTAAGTAGCATTGTGTTTGATGAGATGGTCCCACAGCGTTTTTCACAATGCTAAATCATTTCAAGTGCATTCGTTATAGCTCCTCTTGTTTGTACTAGTTTTATGGTCAGCTTTGATTTTTGAACTTTTTATTCTGACATTTCTATCTACAAGTCACCTCACTTTGACCTGCTTTCATTTCAGTTGCTCTTGTGTTCATCTCAATAGTGTATGAAAATGATTTTCAACACAAGGAGGTTTATTGACTGCATTCAGTTTTTAAAAGATGTGCAGAAATATATTAGAAGGAGTTGTTTAAATCAGGTCTTTTCTCTTAATGTTATCAATTCAATGACATTTGTAAGTCAAAATGTCATTGAAAATGTTCTTATAATTGGAGAAAAATAATATGTGCTCTCACACATTGACTTGTGTCATAATATTTAGATGCTAAAACAGAACTTTCTAGGTGCTGTCACCTAACAAAAACATGTCCGTGGGTATTGCGTTAATTATGAGAAAATATGTGCATACATTTTTAAGCACCTTGTCAGAACTGAACACCAAAGATTTTTTTCCTATTTATAACTCTTCATGTAATTTTACATGGTTTCTCTGAGTTTCTCCAATTACATACTTTCGTTTATTTGAGATACATTCTCTTTGTCAGTGATCTAATGGAAATATACTTACTCTGGTTGATTCATCAGTATCTTTCATTAGATATATACAAATACTAACTTTTGTGATTATTTTCACATGAAAAAGTTTCCATTTTCGTTTTACTGATGCAATATATAAATTCTGATGAAAATTTCTTTAAAGAATACATTTTAAAATATTTTAATCTCAGTACAGCAATCAAATATTTGCTTTGGATATTTGTTTTAAAATATATACACTACCAAACGTAAAATAGATAGCTAGTGGGAAGCAGCCGCATAGCACAGGGAGATCAGCTCGGTGCTTTGTGACCACCTAGAGGGGTGGGATAGGGAGGGTGGGAGGGAGGGAGACGCAAGAGGGAAGAGATATGGGGACATATGTATATGTATAACTGATTCACTTCGTTATCAAGCAGAAACTAACACACCATTGTAAAGCAATTATACTCCAACAAAGATGCTAAAAAAAAAAATTGGAAGCTTCTGTTTGTCAGCATTTTCTCATTCGTTTTATTATTTTTTGCAAACTAGTCTTGAAGATGGGAAGGATACTCCCTATTAACATATAGATCTTATAAATCAATTTATTTCATTTCTTATTGGTTTGTGTCTCCTTTTAATTTTTTTACCCATGACTAGTTTTAGATAGTGTTTTCCTTCCCGCATGTATGGCACTGAATATTTATGCATATACATATATATATGTATTTTCATATATGTCATAGGCATGTATGAATTTTGTCCATTGTCAGCATTGATAGATATGTGAGTACACTGCAAGAAAGTATTGAATAATACTTTTGTTTCTTGTTTTAGCAAATGTCATTTCGTTCTCTGGTTTATTGGGTTTGCGTATGAATTACTTTGCTGTACACCTGAAACTAATACAACATTGTAAATCAACTATACTCCAATATAAAATAAAAATTAAATTAAAAATAAATAAATAAATAAAGCTATGACTAACAAAAATATCACTTAGGAATAATGAATAAGGATGATTTTTTTTCTTTTTTACAATGGGCCCAGGTGAAAGAGTTGCAAAGTTAAAGCATAAAGGGTAAGTGGGTTTTTCTGCTAGCTGGTGGTGAATATTTGCAGCTAATATGTATATATTTCCAGACAAACATAAACATGCAGTCCTACCATCAACAAAGCCAAATGCTTAAGGTCACTTATCCTCATTTCAATACAAATACCCAAAATTACACACCTGGGGACTACTTTTCCGTTTGTAAGGTTTCCCTTAAATGCTCACCTTAATCAATATAAAATAGTGTGAGATGTTCCAAATCTGATTTTGGTGATTGTCGCCTATGGCCTGTTCCACATGACCTAGTTAGTGGCATGCTAAGTGGGGTTAGCAGTAGGTAAGTGCGCAAAAATCATCTATGAAATCTAGGGGAAGATAGTAGAAACAGCTTTCCTTTTTGCATGAATGTGAAGTTCAGTATACATTGTTTATCACACCATACAATGGATGTACAGTGAATGGCTATAGACTGGTGACTGATATTTTCCATACATTTATGTTCCATTTATTAAAAATATTTATTGGCAATAATTAATGTTATCTGTAGATGGATTCTCAGAGTTTTCAAGTACCTTAGTCCAATTTTAATTACGTTGTTAAATAGGCACTGCATTTAGCCACGATTTGTAGACACTGATAGTATTAAGAGCAGACTGAAGTTAGAGAAAAAAAATAATTCTATTCTGCCATAAACCACCTGAATATATGGTTAAAATCTTAACTATTCTGAAATTTTGATCACTTTCTTCTCTGATAGTGGTTTCTACATATTTCACTTGCACGGTTTGTTTTTGTTGTTTAAGCATAGTGTCATAGTTTGAATGTTACGTAAAATGTGTTTATATACAATGGTAAACAGGAGTTTTTTTTTCTGCTCTTCAACTCCAGTATTTGCTAACAGTACTGTCCACGTTATAATAGAGCATCAGATGACTTTGTTGCTAAATTAGCCTTTGTCTGGATTTATAATAACACAGACTTTGACCTACTCACTAAACATGCGGTCTAGTCTATTAAAATACATTCAACTATGGGTATCATTTTAGAACATGCTTACATATTTTGTTTTATTTTTCCTGTAAATGACCATGGTTCTCTAACCCATGCTGATCCTTACCCTCTAAAAACACAGTGCTTTAGCAGAATTATTCCAACTGTTTGAAAATGCTGAGCAAACGTGCAGTGTGATCTTTTCATGACACTTTGCATGCATATTTTCATGCTCTTGTCATGAATTAAGAAGCTGCTTGAACTGAAATATCCAAAAAAGACTTCATTCATTTATTAAATTAACTTTTTTTTTTTCAGCCAAGTCTTCATATTTCCTGGCTTTAGGATAAGGCTTGGAACCCAGTTTGTAAGCAGATGCTCTAGTACAAAAAATTAATGTTCAATTTCAGGGAATTCTGTGATTTTGCGTGTACTTATTTTAAACCAAATATTGTTTTCCCATCTGCCAAATGGGGTTGATTGCCATTTCAAGATAAGTAAAATAATCTTGTCTAACTTTCTCATAAGTCAGATGAGGAAACTAAGCAAACTCATTAGCCAAAACAACACTGTGAATGACCAGGCAAGCCTGGGCTGAATTCCAGTCTTAATTTTCCTGAGACTCATGAAGTTTTCCATATAACAGCACTGCTTTGCAAAGGTGTTCCTAATACTTCCGTCCTTCGGGAATGTCACACTGGAACCTGAGATTGATTGGCTTGGTAATTTAGGGCACCAACCCTAGTAGACTCTCCAAATAGTTCTTTTATAGGGAAACAACATAATGAAGTATTGTAAGGTTTTCTCTTACATTCCGTACAATATAGAGTGGTTGATAGATGTTACATTTTATACACACTTCCAATATGTGGTGGTTAACAGATTTGAGGAAGAGGGAGGATATATTAGTGCTGGGAAGTGCAGATATGCCCTTTAAAAGTCTGTCCCTAGAAGGTCATGACAAGTGGTCTCCTCTGTTACTGCCACAGGCCAGGGGGTAAAGGACTAGAGACATCGGTCAGACGCATTCAGATAAAAGATCCAGGCTGGTGCCTATAGAGAAAAATTGGTGAAGGTAGGAGGGAGTGCTTTATGGTTGGTGGTTTGTTTTGTTTTCTCCACAGAGTGTAGAGTTATTTCAGTTGAAGAACCTTGTAGAGAGGACACTTAGCCACTTAGCTGCAATGTTTGTATCACAGTTAACAAGGAGAATGAGAGTCATAAAACTAAAGGCAACACCTAGATTTACCACTTAAAGAACATTCTACATGTTCCTCTCAGCATTTTCACTCTGTGTTCAGATTTTGGAAAAAAAAATTTTGGCTAACATTATTTAGAGGTTAGGAGTAAATTTGAATGGATTTATGAGGTCATTGAGTGCATTTTCTGTTTAATTTTCCTTGGTTTTCTACTTATGTTACTGCAAGAATAGAATACAGTGTTCTACTTTTAAAAATATACAAAATACTGTAGAAAGATAGAAAACATCTTTCTAAGTTCAACTAGGTCATTTGTGTGGTTATGTGTGTGTGCATGGGTCCGTCTTTGCATATGTCATGGGATGGATCTGTTTTACTCTTTAATATTTAACATGTGTTATATGCTAGATTATTTTGCATTTTTATTTAGGTCTTAAAGCTTAGCAGTAGTTTATACCTCTGGTTTAATAATATGGATTAGCTGTAAAATATATTAGTTATGTAGACTGGCAATTTAGTACACAGTATGTAACATACATTTGATATCTATAGTGGCATAGATCTTTATATTGTATTTTATTATTTATGGATACAGAATTACTTTTTAAAGCTATTGACAGTCTCTAATTACGTGCTGTGACATATTGAGAAAATAGAAAATAATTATGTTGAATTAATCAATAAATAATAAGTTAGTTTTCTACATTGTTACCAGTATATGTCTATAGTTACTTGCTAATGGTTAAGTACATTTCATGACATATCTTGTCATGTTAAAGACAACTTATCAACTTTATCGTTAATCTTCTCATTTTAAAATAACAGTAGTTAATAGCATAATAAACGTATTGGTTTGTTTAAAGAAAGGTGAAAAAATTTCTGGAAAGTTCTTGTAATATAACGTGCAATCAATTGATAGGAGAAGGAGGGAGAGGAATATTAACTGCGATTTCTACATATTCATTTGAATTATGTAATAGTTGGAGCTGAAGAGAATGGTAAGGTGATTTACCATTTATCCAGGTAGTGTCACAAAATAATAAAACTAAGAGGAATAGGATTTCCTTCCTCGACACCTTTTCTCTTCTAGTATTGCCTGGGAGGGGTGGGCACTGAGATAGTGACCTTAGTATCAGTTCTATATGAATCTGGGTTGTGCTCTGACTTCAGAAAAGTGCTTGATGGAAATATATATTTTTAATTGTGTGAGAATAGCTGATTATTTCTTCTAATTTTACATCCCATCTTTCTGGAAACAGCTCACTATTCCTTCAGAGTCTGCACTGTCCAATTTTCACCAACACGGAACCGAGCTTATGAATTCTGGGGCAATAATGACGGTTAAATAATTGCTTAAGAGCCAATCAAAATATTTGTTTTTATAATTGATTATTCCTTAGGAAGAACTTAAGGCAGTAAAAAGATATGGAAATATAATGTACCTATTCTCATCTTTGGAAATAATACAGAACAAATAAAACTGAAGAAAACCTCAGCCCCTGCCATGTACATTCCTTATTTGAATGCCCCTCTCTTTCCAGAATCTTTCACCATTATCCTAAGTTTGTACCAAACATTCCTTTATGTATATTTATAGTTTTACTTTATATATGGCTAGTCTAAGTAAATAAATATGTAACAGTTTCCGTTTCATATCTTTTTTCTTTATTTTTTTCAGCATTATTTGTTTGCAGTATTTACTCTTTTTTTGGTTACATTTTCTTTATTCAATTAATTGAATTTTTATTTTAAATACTTTGTTTTATATCACACACAAGAGTTTTTTTATTTTTTCATTTTAATAAAGTCACCTTTTTCAGTCTTCTTTTGTGGTTCTCACTACCTACTAATATTTTTATGTAATGCAATTTATAATACAAGGGCTTTGGAGAAGAGGGCCTGAGCTTAGAAATTCTGTACTTCCTAACTTGGTCAACTGCTTACTAACCTAAATCTCACTTTCCATATCTATGAAATGAGCAGTTTGTTTTTGCATAACTGATGTGTCTTATTTTATTTCATATTTTTGTAAAAGGATGTTAATTGCCCTAATACCATTAATTGACTAATTGTTTTATTATCTGTGATGACTGGTGCTAACTCTTTTGTACGTTATGCTCCTCTATATTTGGAGATCATCTTTTTATCTTATTTTATTTTTTTTTTTGGCCTACCTGAGTATGCCAGACCAGTGAAATCTTAATTACATAGGTTTTTAAATAAGTCTGGTATTCAATAGAGCAAATCCTTACACTTGGGTCTTCTAATTGAAAATTTTATTGGTTATCCTTGGTCTTATGCTTATGTAAAAATAAATTTAAAAATATGAACAGTTTGTCAAAGTACCCATAGATTCTGTTGAGGTTTGTCTGGGAGTGCATTGATTTCACAGCAAAATTATGGGGTGGTTTATATTCAAGGTGATAAGATACTTGTGCATTAACAAATATGTCTCTTTAACATGGTATATCTCTTTGTTTAGAATTTTAAAGTTTCTTTGAATAAAAATGTATTATATTCACCATAAAGATTTCACACAATTTAACTCATGCTAAATTTGTCCTTTTTAGCTTATTTTTTGTTACCATCGTAAATGTAATCTTGTTATAAGTGATATAAGTGATTATAATGATTAGTGCTTTTATGTTTTGTTTAAGAAATCTTTGTCTACCCAAGTCATTAAAAAATGTCCTATGTTATTTTTATTATTTTAATATTTACATTCAGGTAAATATGAGCTTTCTGGAATTGATTTTTGTGATATGAGACAGGAAGAAATACCTTTTTATTTTATACACACACACACACACACACATTCATGTACATATATATATAGGTCTAGAAACTTTTTTATTGAAAAAACTCTTTTTTCTCCAATATATTGAATAACACCTCAGTCATAAATCAGGTGACTAAATATATGTGGATCTATTTTTATTTCAATGGTCTGTTGTTAGTCCCTGGGTCAATATCATACTGTTTTAATTGCAGGAGCAGTAAATCAATTTTGATGTCTGTGTGTGTCTTTCATTTTGTTCTCCTTTATCTTAGACTTAGTGTTCTTATCTGTCACAGTCTCATATAAATTTAGGAATCAACTTGTCAACTTGCAAAAAAAAGGGGAAAAAAAGAAACAATGGTGGGGGTTAAACTGAAAGCATATATTAATTTTACAATATTTGGATTTTAGTATATAAACATGCATTTATCTACATTTATTAATATAGGTCTTATTTCATTCTTCCCAATAATTTTTTCATTAATTAATTAATTTATTTTTGGCTGTGTTGGGTCTTAATTGCTGCGCGGGGGCTTTCTCTAGTTGCGGTGAGTGGGGGCTACTCTTCGTTGCGGTGCACGGGCTTCTCATTGCGGTGGCTTCTCTTGTTGTAGAGCACGGGCTCTAGGTGCACAGGCTTCAGTAGTTGTGGCACATGGTCTCAGTAGTTGTGGCTCACAGGCTCTAGAGCGCAGGCTCAGTAGTTGTGGTGCACGGGCTTAGTTGCTCCACGGCATGTGGGATCTTCTGGGACCAGGGCTTGAACCCGTGTCCCCTGCATTGGCAGGCAGATTCTTAACCACTGTGCCACCAGGGAAGTCCCCCAATAATACTTTGAGTAAAGTTTATGAATAAAGTTATTATATATATTTTGTCATATGCATTCCTAAGTATTTCAGGCTCTTGATGCTCTTTTAAATGAATATATGTAAATAAATAAATATATGTTAAAATTTACACACATGTATGTGAAGGCTAGGATCCAGTACAGTTTTACAATTTTGATAGTCATAGTATAGTAGGATAGTAAACATCCTTGTATCATTACTAATTTTAAGAAATTGTGTTTCAGTATTGCACTATTCAATATGATTTTACTTTTAGAAACCATTTATCATGAAACTAAAGTTTCTTTCTATTACTAACATGGTAAAATCAATTTTTGGTAAATAGATGTTGCATTCTGTCAAATGCCTTCTCTATCTATTGAGATCATGTGATTATTTTTATTTTTTTTCTGCTATCGTGATAAATTAGACTGATTAATTTTTTAATATTATACTAATCTTGCATTCTTGGAATTAACCTAGTATTACTGGGTTTGATTTACTAATATTTAGGATACATGGGAGAATGTTCCTAGTAATTAGTCTATAATTTTCCATATTTGTGTAATGCTATTCTCAGGAATTGGGATCCAAATTACCTTAGTTTCAAGAAATAAATTGGGCAGTGTTTACCCTTTGTCGACTCTATATGTTTGTATAAGACTGAGTTATATAATTTTTTTCAGATTATTTTCCATTACAGGTTATTACAAGATATCAAATGTAGTTCCCTGTGCTCTACAGCTGGTCCTTGTTGCTTATGTATTTTATGTATAGTAGTGTGTGTATGGTATTCCCAACCTCCTAACTCAACTCCCCCACCCCCTTTCCCCTTTGGTAACCATAAGCTTGATTTCTTTGTCTGTGCATCTGTTTCTGTTTTGTATATGGATTAATTTGTATTATTTTTTAGATTCCACATATAAGTGATATGTATCTGTCTTTGTCTGACTTACTTCACTAAGTATGGTAATCTCTAAGTCCATCCAAGTTGCTGCAAATGGCAACATTTCATTCTATTTAATGGCTGAGTAATATTCCATTATATATATATATATATATATATATATATATACACCATATCTTCTTTATCCATTCATCTGTTGATGGACATTTAGGTTGATTCCATGTCTTGGCTATTGTAAATAGTGCTGCTATGAATATTGGGGTGAATGTAACTTTTTGAATTAGTTTTCACCTTTTCTGGATATATGCCCAGGAGTGGGATTGCTGGATCATACGGTAGCTCTATATTTAGTTTTTTAAGGAACCTCCATACTGTTCTCCATAGTAGCTGTGCCAGTTTACATTCCCACCAACACTGTAGGAGGGTTCCCTTTTCTCCACACCCTTTCCAGCATTTATTGTTCTAGACTTTTTGATGATGGCCATTCTGACCAGTATAAGGTAATATGTCATTGCAGTTTTGATTTGCATTTTTCTCTGATAAATAATGATGTTGAGCATCTTTTCATCTGCCTGTTAGCTATCTGTATGTCTGTATAAGACTGATTATTTTCCTGGTATGTTTGGATGAATTCACTGATGGAGTCATGTGGGCGTGGAGTAGGTTATTTTGTTTGTTGGATTTTAAATAAGATTTTATATAATATAATTAATTTCTTTAATATACATGGAACTGTTCAAATTTTCTGTTTCTTCTTGAATTGGCTTTGATGGGTGACCTTTTGCATTACTTAATTTATATCTTCAAATTTATTAGTATAGAATTGTTCCCATTATATTCATAGTATATTTTTATGCCTTTATTCATAATAATATCTTTTCATTTTCTTATTGTGGTATTTTGGATCTTCTTTCTGTTTTTGTCACTAATGCTATGAGGGATATAAATTTTTCATCTTTTCAAAGATACACCTTCTGACTTTGTTTTTTTCCCCCTTCACTCTTATTTATTTTTTCTATTTTATTAATTTCTGAGCTTTACTATTTCTCCCACCTTTTTAGGGTTTAATCTGATGTTCTCTTATAGCTTTTTAAGTTGAAATCTTATACAATTGATCTTCAGTCTTTCTTTTTTTCTTATATATGTATTTAAAGCTGTCTTTTCCCTCTATGCACTGGTTGAGTTGCATAGATATACTAATGAAATTAATTATTTAAATTCTAGTACATAAAAACTTTGCTTATTTTCTGAAATCTTTATAAACATTTACTAAATTCTATTTCTGCATCTGCCATTGGGTGAGCTAAGTTGATTGGTGAATTAAATTGCTAAACCAGTTAGAAGGTAGAAAGAACGTATTCCTTTCATTTAAGTTTCTCATTAAGTGCTAGTATAGATAAACTAGCCAGGGAAAACTACTCACTTATTAAGAATGCCTGCCTTTTATGCTTTTGTGTTTTCATTTATCTAGTTGGAAATTAGAATTCATATATTAACATTCATTATATCTTGCTGTCAAAAAGAGATAATGAAAAGGACTTTCATATTATAAAATACTGTAAATATTAAGAATAAAATGGACACCCCAAAACTTATACTGTCTATTCATATAAAAATACTTTAATATTATAGAGCTATGAAATTCTAAAGATCTCTTATAATTCTCTTAATATGTAACCATAGTGTAATGTTTTATATATATGTATATATACATACATATATATGTATGTATGTATTTGTGCATATGTATTTATATCCTAATAAAGAATCTCTTTTATAATATAGATTTTGCTTTTAGCTGTTAAATAAAATATGAGATTCAGGTAAATTTTATCTTCAGTGTAAATGTTACTGCCAGTGTAACGTGTCTACTAGAACATAAACAGGACTTTGTTAGTGTGTAATAAAAGTAGCTAGCCTTGTATTTTATTAAGGAAAAATTCCACACAGAATAGAAGTTATTAATATTTCATAGATGAGTTGAACTGAAGTAAAAACCTGGAATAATTGTGCCATAATCATTTGATTACAATATAAAAGCATTCTAATTTTGATGGAATTTGCAAAAGATCTTTGTTGATAGTTTTCAGGGTAACTCGTTAGCCTCCCGTTTTGTTCTATTCATTCTCTTATTAGGTCTGTATTATCCTGGCCCTTTATATCTTCGAACAGGTCTGACTGCCTGGTTCTTACCAATTTCTACTTCTCTTCTGGCCCCTCCAGATTATTCCTATTCTTAAGGAATGAATCTGGTGACTACAAAATAGAGAACTTAGGATCCAATCTCCAGTCACCAGATAGGCCGTGATGATCTTGAGCCTTACGGAGGATAATTTTGCTATGGTAATATTTATAAAACACAAGTTATAGAAATGATTCTTCTGTAGCACTGTGCCCCTCAATCCTGTGAGTGCATCAGAATCACCTAGGGAACCTTTCAAGGAACAGCGGTCCCCAGGCCCCTACTCAGATCAATCAATTTAGAGTATCTAGGAATAGGATGCTCTCAGTGACATTTTTTTTTTAACTCCCAAGTTAATTCTAAGTTCCCCTCAGAGTTGAGGGTATTGCCCTAGGGCCGTAAGACAACTCCATTAGTCATATATAGACAATCCAGAAATACATACTGGGCTCTGTTCCCAAAAGACACCTGAAAATCTTATTAATTCCAAAATGGCTTTTAACTGAGTTTGCAATAAGTCATAGGTTAGTACCAAATCTGTTTAATATCTAAAGCCAATTACTCTATAAACAAGGCATTGTTAAGAAATTTGCACAAGAAAAGCATGTATATTGAATGCTTCCCTGTGGTTTCATACCTACTGTAATCTAGTCTAGAGTGCAGACGTTTGTATTTTATTTTTAGAAATTGTTAATCTGCTGCTTTCAAATGGTCTACTTAGATAGCACGTATAAGATAAGCACATTCATGTATGTGTATATATATATCCACATATATCCATATCAAATTATATGAAGTTATTCCATTACCAGTGCACTGACTCCGGACACCAACTCCCCAGAGACAGGCCACACGCCACAGACTAAGGGCACAGCACGGTCCCCCACAAGAATGCTGTCACCTCAGACAGCCACAGCTGCAAGACCAGGGGTCCTCAGGACACCTCACTCCTGACCAGGTGCCTAGAAATTCAAGGGTTCCCTCTATCCCATAAGTTTCAACAACTCACTAGAATGTCTCACAGAACTCAAAAAAGAGCTATACTTAGGATTACAATTTCATTAGAGCAAAAGTATACAAATCAAAACTGTCCAGAGGAGGAGACACGTAGTGCAAGGTCTAGAGGGGACCCCAAAATGAAGCTTCCACTATACTCCCCCCGCCATCCTACTGGCCCAGCAGCTTGCAGAGTATTGCTGACTAAGGACGCTCCCCGAAGCGTGGCGTCCAGAGGTTGTGTTGGGCTCATTACAAGGCATGATTGATTGAATCGTTGCCCACCGGGCCACACTCAGGACGGTGGACTCAGTCCTAGTGCCCCTCCCTCCCCAGAGGTCAGGCTGAGGGCAGTTGGCGCAAAGCCTCTGTCTAGTCACAGAGCTGCTTTTCCAGCGCTGCCAGTACCCAGCACGTCCAGTCACCTCCTCAGTTTAAACTGAGGACCCCAAGTCACCTAGCTAGCATACACCCTCAGGGCTCGCCAGGGATTACAAAGCAAATCCAAAGATATGCATTTATCTTATTACTTGGGCAAGTCCAAAGCTTTAGAAGCTGCATTCCAGGAACCGAGAGTGAAGGCCTGTTAAATTCTTTATTGTACAACCAAGTAGCAACATACTCAGATCAGGTCACTCCAGGATTCCTATGACTTATTGTGTAATATTATACCTTTACAATTTACTGAGGTTAAATCATAGTAAAAAAGATCAAAAATAGAATATCCTCATTACTTCTTTCTTTAAATTCCCGGTAAGCACTCCCTTCCTTTCCTCTTTCCCTTCCCAAACAATTTAGGGCTGAAGGTGTTGGCAGGGCCTGGTGTGGTTGGCACCCACTTCCAGATGGAGGGAGCAGCGGCGAGCAAAGTGGGAAGTTAGAGCCCCGGCGGGGTGAGAAGGAGGCTCTCACACGTGTCAAAGAAAAATTAATCAGTCGATCTAAGAAAGAAATGGAAAATTTTATTCAAGCCAGTTTTGAGGATTGTAACCTGGGAAGAACATCTCAGAAAGCTCTGAGAACTGTTCCACCCGTTAGAAGTCAAGGCACAGGTATATAAGTTTTTTGAGACAGAGGGCGGTACATCAAATGATGTATTTTAATTAATTTATTTATTTATGGCTGTGTTGGGTCTTCGTTTCTGTGCGAGGGCTTTCTCTAGTTGCGGCGAGCGGGGGCCACTCTTCATCGCGGTGCACGGGCCTCTCACTGTCGTGGCCTCTCTTGTTGCGGAGCACAGGCTCCAGACGCGCAGGCTCAGTAGTTGTGGCTCACGGGCCTAGTTGTTCCGTGGCATGTGGGATCCTCCCAGACCAGGGCTCGAACCCGTGTCCCCTGCATTGGCAGGCAGACTCTCAACCACTGCGCCACTAGGGAAACCCAAATGACATATTATTTATTGACAGTTTACACAGTCCAGATCTAAGCATCATCTTGGCCCCTTACAAGATCAGGAAGGAGTGTTATCTTTTAAGGAGTCGTCTTGTTGATGCTGGGAGAATGTTGCCCTTGGTGGTTGAGCAGGTGTTTCAGCCGATGCGGGAGGTTTGGTTGAAGCATAACGTAGATACACAGTGCACAGTGCGGGGAGAGAGAGGACCAAAGGGCAGAGAAGAATTTTTATGTTTAAATTCTTCTTGTTTTGCCATAAAACATGAAGTTTATGTCACACTCACAGGGGGAGGCAGGGGCTCCACACAGGGTGTTAGATCCCAGGCAACAAGAGGAGGTGTCTGCCGGGTGTGCGGTGTGGCCAGTGCAGACTGTGTGGTCCAGGCAGGGCTGAGTGGGTGTCTGAGCGGCTGCCGACAGCAGGAGGTCAGAGCCCAAGCAAATAAGCAAATGCGGGGACATCCATGCTTGGACCACCTGGCTTGGCATTTCAGAACCCTGGCAAGGTGAGGAAGGCGTTATCTCAGGCGTGCTGGAAGGGTGCAGCGATAGAAGATTGTTTAAATACAAGGGGACAAGTCAAATAAGTAAATACATTAAGGAAAAGGGAAGCTAAGTTAAAGGAGTCCGTGGGGAAAAGGGGAGATAGCTAGGAGGAGACCTGAGAGGTTAGGTTGGAATTGGAGACCCCAAAGTGAACTCATGTTTTGTGATACAGATGTAACGTGAATATAGATGTAATTGTGTGCGTGTACATAGTTAATAATTACAAAGACAGAAAAAGCAATATGACACTGGAGAAATTGGCAGACACTACAGTTAGGAAGTGATTGAAATGGTCACCAGTAGTGGCACAAATTGAAAGCTGTGGATAAGGTGTCAGGAGAAGAACACAGTACCACCTCTGTGGAGTTCCTGCCAAAGATGCATAACCTGAATCCAATCAGGGGAAACAGCAAAGAAACCCACACTGCGTGTAAAATAACTGTCCAGCAGTCTTCTGAAGAGTCAACATCAGTGAAAGTCAAAAAAATGTCTGAGATCTAATCCAGACTAAAGATGCTAAAGAAAGGTGACAATAAATGCAACACGTGGATCTGAAACTGATCACTTTTCTATAAAGTATATTTGCGGGGGGCAGTTGGAGGAACTTGATGGCGTCTGAGGTTTAAAAGACGATAATGAATCAGTTTTGATGGTCTTATAGTGGTTATGTAGGAGAATATCAATATTTAGGGTGTTGGGACATCGTGTCAGCAGCTTAATATCGAATGGTTCAGGGGGAAAAATTGTGAAGTACTTGGAAATTTTCTGAAATTTAGAAGTTTCAAAATAATGTAAAGGAAAAAAATACCCATGAAGATATTATTAATTACATACTACCTTCCGCATTTAGAAGTGTTTACCCAACTCTCCCATCAGATCATCCCTGAGAAATTACTCTCAGATTAGGAAAACATCTTTTTCACCTTGATGAAGTGGTGTGTCCCTATCCTAGACAATGACAGTCATTCAACCCCACCAGCTAGGAAGTTCCAGGGTAATGCTGGGCTCATTTTCTATAACATTCTTCAGTAAGACTTTTCTGTGTCCTTTATTCCTCCACTCTTCTGTGTCTGCATTTACTGTGGATTAAGAAGTTTCTATTTATTGTTCTTATCTTTATCTCAGATATTTTTTTGTTTCTGGTAAGTAAGCTACAAAGGCACTTAACAACAGGTATATTGTTGTTATTTTCCCTTTTCCCCTCTTTCTTTCCTCCCCAGTGTCATGCACATCATAGATAGTGAACAAACTGACTTAAATATATCCTACTGTTTTACCTTGAAGCAAAATCAGATGAATATACACACTTGGTAATTTCTGTTCAAAGCGTTAGAGGTTGTGTGTGCACACATGCGTGTATAATTTTTGACTTCAGAATGTATAAAGAAGCTAGGCTAGGCAACGAAAGTGGTGGTCCAGGGTGGAAGACTGTCAATATAAACATGAAACCTACATAGAATGGACAGATATCCTCAACCCTGGTTCTTCACAGGGAACCCCAGAGCTTGGTGGTCCAGAGTAAGGAATAAGGCAGGTTACACAAGTAAAGAAAGCACAGGTGCAGCTGCTTTGCTATTATTATTGTGATGAGAACACTTAGCATGAGATCTACCCTCTTACCTTTTTGCTTGCTGGATACAGCATTGTTAACTGAAGGCACAGTAGTGTACAGCAGACCTCCATACCTTGATCATCTTGCATAACTGATATCTTAGATCTGCTGGTTGCCAACTTTCTATCCCCTCCCCTCGAGCCCCTGGCGACGGCCATTCAACGCTCTGCATCTGTGCCTTTGACTGAGGGTTCTGCTGGGTGCAGCGGGGGCAACACCCCAACGTCCAGTCGCTGCCACCTCAAGCTGTCCTGTTTCCTCAGCCTGGGTGTCCCTGCTCTATACTGAGTATTTTGGCCTATAGCAGCCCAGGCCATGTGAAGAACCCTGAACATAAGAAGTAAAAGTCCAGAATTTTTTTTCATGAAGTAGTTAGGGTAACAGTGAATAGAAAGGCTTGCAGGTCTGGGGATGTGGGACCTGTCACAAAGAAACAAAGCTGATGGTCCTGACATGACCTTAATAGGGGAGAAGTAAGGAGAGAAGCTCTTGAGACTGGGTGTTTCTAGTCCTGTTAAAATCTGCTTCCTCAAATTCAGACCTTAATGGATTTTTAAGCTTGTTCACACATTTGCATACGCTTCTACAATCTCTGACTTTATTTATGTCTGCCTTACTGATTAGTCAGGAATTTATCTGGAAGGCAAGACATTATAAGATATTTGGGGGGGTATCTGTTTATTTAAGGAAAAATAAAGTCCTTGGTGATTTATATGCCATAAATGTGTCTCCAGTTTACTGTCTCTTCCTAATTTCTACATGTATATCAGCTTTGATCATGGTAATTCCACTTATGCCCCCCCCAACTTCCAAAACACACACACACACACACACACACACACACACAGAGGTATGATTGATGTATCCTACAGATTGCTAGTAATAAAAGAAAGAACAGCAATCAAGGGAATAAAAAAGATTGGAGTAAGACAAAGGACATAATAAAAATGAACCTGAAAATTTTGAGTTACCAAGGTTAAAACTGAGTGAATGAGAATGCATAAGCAGAAAGTTGAAATCCAGATTCATATTCTTAATCTTTCTGGACCAAATAAAACTGGACATATCATGTCCTTTAGGCTCTTTATCATGCCTTTCATTTTAGTAATAATTTATTCATGAGTCTTAGAGACTTTTTTGGGGGGCAGTGTTTAAATGTATCGTATCTTGACTGTTTTTCGTCTCTTCAGGGCTATCCTCCTCCATTGTAATTGATTTAAGTATTTTAGTGTTTTAGAGGATTGTGAATTAATGATGCATTTAAACTGCTTTAGAATGACCTTAGGCTAGGTAAATTACTGCAGTCCTGCCAGCCAGGGATATTTATTTTGATGGCAGTGAGCTTTTAGTCTCCTGTTTAACCATGTGGCACACAAAGTAACTGGCTGGCTAGTTTAAATATATTCTATAAGAGTTACAAACAAATTTTATTAAGAGAGAAATAACTGTTTACAGTCTTGACCCTATTAGAGGCAACATCTAATTCTATTTTTCACTATGATTGAGTGACTTTATCTTGACTGTTAATGGTACAGCTTTAAAGGAAGTGTAACCAGGAATAGCACTGCCCTCAGGCCTGGGCTCCATACTTACGGGCTGTGTATCTCACAATCACACACACCCACAAATAAACGTGTTCAAGAAACCACAAGCACTTCTATCACTTGAAACCCCACATCCATACGTGGCATGGCCAGATCCATAGCACTAAACCTCTAGACTTGTGACCCTCACCGTTCAAAGCTTAAGGAAAAGCTTCCCCACATCTCCTGCCCCTTGTCTTTCCAACAGAGGCTGTGACCTCAAGGCAGGGATGTCCAGTGGTTTCTGCTGCTGACTTCTGTGTAGACACTGCTGGAAAGTGTGTGTGTAGGGGCCTTGGAGTACAAAAGCACTTAGGTGAGAGAAAAAGCTAATTAACTCCTCAAATATTTTCTCTGAATGCTTTTCCTCAATGAATGAATCCTCTAGTGAATGCAACAGATGTTTGTGTGGCCAAGTATAATTTTCCAGGGATACCCATCCAGCTGAGCATTTACGCTCTTGTTTCTCATCCTTGTAGTTCAAATCCTAAGCTGTACTTTTCTGAACTGTCTTGAATCCTTCTTTTATCACAGTGTTTTCCCCTGGCCCCGTTCACCCCAGATGGAAAAGTCTATGTGATCTTGACTTAAAAAAAACAAAAACAAACTGTGTTACTGAGAAATTACCATCAGAACTTTCTCATGGAAATGCAAGGGCTTTTTCGTTCAAGATCACGGCGACCCATCTCATGTTTTAGTGAAAACTTCCCTGCCAGGATGCTTGAAAGTTTGTGGATCCTATTTCAAGAACTTCTGCTCTGTGC
Organism: Balaenoptera musculus; assembly: GCF_009873245.2. Lineage (NCBI taxonomy): Eukaryota > Metazoa > Chordata > Mammalia > Artiodactyla > Balaenopteridae > Balaenoptera > Balaenoptera musculus. The sequence continues at coordinate 4,445,041 of NC_045790.1, forward strand.
CCTCAGAGTGGCTTGGACCACCAAACCTCCTGTGAGATCCCTTGCCTGAGGAATCTTGGAAAGCAGTTTCTTTGCTGACTGGCTTCCCTACCATTGATTAGTTATAAAAACGTCTTTCTTCCTCTTCCAGATCTCCTTGTTTGTGTCAATGATCCAAACATGTAAGTAGGTTAAAAAAAAAAAAAAGAAATGGGATGAAAAATTAATTATGCGAATATTATCAGTAGTTGATAAAGTGAGAAAAGAGAACATGAAATTATCAAAGCACATATTATTCAGTTCCATTTGTGTCAGTGACAAATGTTGAACAATTAACATTTAATATATGTATTGGTGAAATACCGGTCATAGAAAACAAAAAAAAAGTTGAAATTAATGAACGTTTTCATTGTTTTATAAAAATTATAGCATTGGCTTAAGCGAATTACTAAAAGAAAAAAAAAAACTTCAGATTTCACGCATTGTTTTAAAAGATTGCTAGAGGCACCTTTATGAAAGTGCCACTCACGTTGGTAAAGAAAAGTGTGTACAAGTCAGATTTTTAGCCCAGTCTAGATATGTTCTTTGTGTCAGTTGTAATGCACAGTTAGAATGTATTACTAAGAGATGTGGCCTCAATGGTGTCTACAGCAATGGCATTATTTGAAACGATTCAGATCTTCCATACAACACTTTTTTTGATGTGCTCTGAAATGGACATCTTGATGAAATACATATTAAACTTGATTTAACAACCACTCTCAGACACATTGGGAATAGTAACTATAAGCTTTAAAGAATGAATAATAGGTTTTTTGAGCAGGAACTGAATTAAGTTTGAGTTTCTGCTAGACTAAGATATTTAACAGAATTGTGGCTTACTATTAATAATACTAGCGGACGTTTACATAAAATTTCAAACTGATCTAAGATAGACTAAAATGGGTTAAAAACTTGAAGAATGATATTTCTAAATAGAAAACCACGTAAAGTCCACTACAAAAGTGATATTCCAATAAAATGTAAATGGATTAGAACAAGAAAGTAAAAATATTAACATGACTTTGAAAAAAAAGATTCACAGACAGATAATATACCAAATAAGTTTTTAGACTAATTTTTGGCCATTATAGATCAAGATATAGTCTCTTTTTAAAAAATTGTTATTATTTATTTTTATTTTTGGCTGCTTTGGGTCTTCATTGCTGTGTGCGGGCTTTTCTCTAGTTGTTGTGAGCGGGGGCTACTCTTTGTTGTGGTGTGTAGGCTTCTCATTGCGGTGGCTTCTCTTGGTGTGGAGCATGGGCTCTAGGTACACAGGCTTCAGTAGTTGTGGCACACGGGCTCAGTAGTTGTGGCTCACGGGCTCTAGAGCGCAGGCTCAGTAGTTGTGGCGCACAGGCTTAGTTGCTCTGCGGCATGTGGGATCTTCCTGGACCAGGGATCGAACCCGTGTCCCCTGCCTTGGTAGGTGGATTCCCAACCACTGTGCCACCAGGGAAGCCCCAAGATATATTCTTGATTAAAGAGAAGTTTAAACCAATTGATCAACACACTGCTCTTTTTGGTTTTCTTCACAGAATTCCAGCCTTGAGGAATTTGATAGGAGAACTTAAGACATACTGTCTGGAACTTGATATTGCTTTAAGATAGTAGGAATCATGACATAAGTAATGGCGAATTTATGCTCAAATTAAAATATCTTGTAATAGTTTATGAAACATACGAATTTGTCATAGATAATGCATAGTGGTTAAGATGACATGTAAAATTGATAGCTCATTTCAGAAAATAAATATTTCTAGGCCAGTTTTATTAATAATACCAGTTGCTATGTCCCTGACAGAGGCTTTTGTAGTATTTCCTAGTTCCTTCAGATGCTGGAATTTTGTGTTTGTAACTTCCTCTGAGTCAACTTGATTCTTACTGTGGCATTGAGCTATCCAGGGAGGACACTGTGTGTTTGGTGGGGGGAGATATTTTGCTGGCAGAGGATGAAGATATTGTGTGATTGTGTGTGAAAATTTACTGAGTAAAACACAGAAACAAACAAAAATCTAGATATTTTTGTAAGTTCGCAGAATGTGCTGTGGAGATGGATGCCTGGTGATTAGCAGAAGACTGCTTCATCCTTGGAAAAGCAACAGTAGATTTAGTGCTGACTTTCTACTAGTGATTAAAACCACAGCAGTCGATCAGTACTGATGTAGAAGTTGTACACCTGGGAGAAGTGGACAAGAAAATGTCTTTCTCTAAATTTTTGCTAGAATTTAATATTGAAAAAATGTTAGCTTCAAAATACTTATAATTAAACACAGTCCTTATGTTTGCACAAATGCCCTTATACTAGCCTGTTACTTGCAGTGAGTCAGTGCAACTGTGTTTGTTCAAAGATGGGTCACTGCTTGATCATTAATAGCTGTTAATGTTACCTCTTCAAAAGTGGAGGTGGAATTTCACTCTTTTTCTATCTTGCTTGCTGGCTTCAGTGTGTGGCGTCAGTTCTCAACTTGGAGGATGAATATCAGGGTTACGACTGTTTAAAATAAAATATTCACCTGACCTTCATCTTTTGGCTGCCTTTGTTACCGTTTCGCCCTTTGTATCTGAGAGGTCTTTTTTTCCCAGATCAGCGAGATTCCCTCCATCGCTACTTCTGTGTTCACTAACATGAGCACCACTCTTATCTTCTTGGGAATCCTTGGCTGTTTGGATGCCCAGCAAGTTTCTGAATAGAAGGTAGAACGCTTTGCAGTAGTTTGAATTTCATCTTCCCTTTAAACTGTTAGTTTCTCTTGTGGGCTTTGTTTTCAGGTATGAGGTTTGGAAGAGCTGTGGATGAATTAGGCTAATGTCTTGAGGCAATTCATTGATGTGACAACTGGTAGATATCACCGAGAGCCCTTGGCACCTGTGGGTGCTGGATGTGGGGCTGTGACAGCAAAGACTGAAGAAAGCACTGATAATTGTTTAGGAAAAATGATTCCCCGAGAGCTGATAGAACGTGGTGCACTGCTCTCAGGATAACAGGAAACATATAAATAAAGAGGCACCAAGAGGGTTGCTTTGTGAAGATAACAAGCAATTTAGTCGGAAATGGTTGCTGTGGTGAGGGTTTTCCTTGTTTGCTTGTTTTCCGCTGATGGAGACATCTGCAGTCTCCTGCCTTTCTTGCTCCATCACAAGCAATCAGCATGAGATAGTGCAACCAGCTTACCCGCGGGTTTGCTTGTCTCCAAGCTGTGGACATTAATCTTCTGTTTTCCGTTCTATGGATGACGCTTGATGACCTTCAGCATCCAAATGTTGAAATTACTTCCCAACATACTTCTCCAATCACTACCTGGCTGGCGTATGAATGAAGCCATTTGCCTAGCAATTGCTACTAAATGAAATGGACGTACTTTGGTAAACTTCCAATTATGAAGGAAACTGATGCTTCTTCATTGCTTTTATTTTTCCATCCAGAATTATCCTGTTTGCATCTAGAAGGCAAATGCTGGCTAATCTCTGTTTTGAGAAAAAAATCTGGCAGAGGCAGACTAATGACTTCTAGATTGAAGGTGACTATTGGAATATGATGACAACGTATGATCCTGGATTGGATTCTGGGCCAGTTGTTAAGGACATTAACTATGGACTTATGCTAGATAATATTGTATTTATAGGTTAATATCAATGTTAAGTTCAACATGGATGTTTCCTTTACCACATTATCATGCAGGTATAGGGAAGTGGCTGCCTTAACTGGGCTTTCATCTTCCAACTCCCTTGAATTTATTTGTGGTCATGAGCTGGTTCTTACTAGTGGAATATGAACAGTCATATATATAATTCCCAAAGTTTGCAGGAAGTAGATGTGCTCTCTGAAAGGGTCTTTTTCCCTTTAGCCAGTGGAATAGAGAGGACCAGGAGGTCATAAGGGATGGTAAAGCCACAAGATGGAAGGGACCCAAGTCTCTGAATTATGGTAAAAAGGATATCCACCCATCAAACCCAGTACCTGTTTTGAACTGTAATGTAAATGATGAAAAAAAAAAATACTTGTATCCATTAAGCAACTAGCATTTGAGGTTTATTTGTGACAACAATTCCTAATCACTCATTAATACAAGCAGAGTGTCCCATTGTGTAATTCACTGGATGCCTGATAAATTGTAGACACACTTAGCACCATGGCTGCCAATGGCAGGGACATTCTTTTGCCTCATTTTTCTACAGGAGCAGACACTGTCCTTGTCTGTAGATAAGGATTCAGTCCACTTTTAGTTTTCCTTTCTCCACTTTCCAATACACTGATTGATACTCTTCATAATACCTTTCCCATTTGTTTTATAGTATCAATACATATGATGTTCTGAAATCTTCTAGTTCTTTGCTGTTTGTACATTGGTTATTTCCTGATATTTTACATTATTCAGTGTAACTTTACCATTGATGTTATAGCTGATCCTCGTTATTTGTGAATTCCATGTTTGCAAATTTACCTACTCACTAAAATTTATTAGTAACACCAAAATCAGTATTTGCAGGTCTCTCATGGCCAATTTCAGACATATGCGGAGTGGAGAAAACTGAGTCCCTTGATTCACCTGTTCCCACCCAAAATGGAACAAGATGATGCTCTGTCTTTTCACAGTAGCTCTGGTACAGAGATGCCCAGAGGCTGCAGGTGGCAGGGGGCAGGGCAGGGCAACCAACGCCTGCTCTGGACCAGTGGTTTGGGCTTGAACCCCAGTTTTAGCATCTGTTAGGGGAGAGGATACAGGCAAGTCACTTAACACTTCTGCCCTAGGAGCAGAGTTTCAGCATTCACAGCAACTTTATAGAACATAACTCCCTCAGATGATGAGAATTGACTGTGTTTCTTGCTTTTCTTATTTTCTGTTAGTGTGTGTGTTGATTTTTGGATTAATAAATATAATTCTTCCTGCATTGAAACAATAATTTGTTAATAATTCCAATAATTATTGAACATATATTGAGCTGATAATGTGAATACCATAATTTCTAGGATAAATTGTAACCTTCAAAGTCTATGTATATAAGCTATAAATATAGATATATTTTTTCATGTCCTTATTTAGTGCTTCCTTTGTTTCTTTTTCACTTGGTTGGTTTCTACTTATTCTTCAGGGGCCAGCTCAGCCCTCCTCCCCGCCAGGACATCCTTCTTCATTCCCAGTCCCTCCACCGAGCTCTCATCAGGGCTCATATCGCATAAACATTAAATCCTCTGCTAATTGACTGTGAGTTTTGATGTTAGGGCTGTGCTTTTCCCTGGGTCCTGGGACAGCTCATGGCTGATAGAAGTTCAATAAATGACCCTTGGACTAATCCAAACTAAGGATGTCAAGATATAATTTCAGATATTTCTGGTGAAGATACTGAGAGTTGCTTCAAAGCATATTGCTTTTTTCAAGCTGTGACAGGTACTTTTCAGTAGCTAGTTTTTCATAGGCAGATTCATAGCTCCAGCCATACACATAGGTATAAAAGACAGAGCTCAGATGACTCAGAATAAACCCATTGTTTGTTTGCAAAAATTAACTCAGATGCACCCTCCAAGAATCATTAAAGGTATCTCTGCACTCCCAGAATCACCATTTGTCTTGTAAATTTAGTTTCTCAGTATCTAGGATCAGATCTCTAGGAACAATTTGTGAAAGTGAAAAAAAAATGTTCCCCATTTTTAAAAGTTTTCTTGTTACTGCAGTGTCTTATGGGGAGACAATTGATGTTACTCTCACATAAAATAACATTATAAAAAACAGTAAATGTACATTAGAATATCAATAGGCTTTAATAAATCAAAATGTAATGTACACTGAATATGGGAATAAATTTAGATGCTCCAAATAGAATTAATTAGTTAAGTATGCTCACCAACAAAACTTTGGTTTGAAATGCAGTGACATTGTTATTTGTGATTTAAAGCGATTTACAGTTAGCCCTCTATATCCGTGGGTTCTGCATCTGTGGATTCAATTAACTGTGGTTCGAGTATACTTCAGGATCCAGGGTTGGTTGAATCTATGGATTCGTAACCCATGGATAAGGGGCCAACTGTAAGGCACTTGAGCATCTGCAGATTTTGGTATCTGCGGGGATCCTGGAACCAATCCCCTGTGGGTATCGAGTGATCGAGGGACAACTGTAGTTTTATTTCTTAGATAGAATCAAGTTATGGGGTGTTAAAATGAGAATAATACTGAACGATGTGCGAACAGTTGTTGTAGCTAAGTGTCTATGAGAGAAAAAGAAATGCTTACTAATGGGAAGTGCTGTGTATTACTTACCTGGAACCTGAGAGCAAAGCTACTAGGGAGTGTTTCCCTGTTCTTTCACAGAGAGAATAAATGTTTTCCATGTGCATGGCTTTCCAATTTCATCTTTATATTACTTTAAGCCATCTATATATAGAATGGAAACAAAGGAAATCGTGCAAGCTGTTTTTGAGAAAATTGTCAGTTTCATGAAATGTCACCAAAACATAATTTTACGTATCTAAGTTTAATTCTAAATAGGTAAATTTATATCAAGAAAGTAAAAATAGCAATTAAATTTGTCAGTACTACCGAGAGCCAGAAACCCTTCCAGGAGATATCCGTGGGTTTGTTCTGAGTTTCTTAGCCACCTTGATGGTTAGTGGGTATTATTCTCAAACAAGGCAATGCAGGTGAATGCTTACAACACGGAGCTTTCATTTCACATTTCTACATTTGTGAGCAATATTAGCCTTTTAATAAAGCCTCAAGGAATTTCTGATACTGTATAATATACACAAGGAAAAATGTAGAGTAAAACATGACAGCAAACTTAAATGTGAAAGTAGAAGCATTTTTATTTCTCTTTGATCCCCAAAGTAATAAGTATTTTAAATTATAGAACTAAGTTCATACTCTACTTCATTTTCCTGTCTTATGTTTTTAGCTGACTACCAACCAAGCTCATCACTGGCTTTCAGCTTGGAATGATTGTCATCCCTTATTGTTCTATATTCTGGCAGAATCAGTCAGAAGGCTATCATTCCTAGCAGAAAGATGTGACCGATTACTTTAAAAATAAATGATACTAGGACTGAGTCAAGAAAGAAGAAGGTTCATTAAAACCTTGAAGAAGAAGCCTCATCCATCTCTGCATATTGCTCTTGACAATGCCTGAGAGATAGCTATATATTATGTTTATTTTTAGAACCAACCAATCTCTTTTAACTTAGACTGCTGAATGAAGGAAGCAAGAATACTCTCAGGTAGCTCTGAAGTTCCGTGTGAGTGAACTGCATTATTTCTTTCTATTAGAAGCTGCTGTCCTATCCTTCATTTTGGACAGATTTCTTCAGAATAAATGTAGAGAAAAAAATTACTGCGTGCTTTGGGCCTATGGATACACTTGCTCTTTTAATGAATAATATATGTGAACTAAAAGCATAATAAAGCAAGGCTAAGAGTTTTATTCATCTTTTTATGTATCTGAAAACCTATGGCAATTTGATTTTTCTAATCAAATTGCTCAAGATGACTGTTGTACTTCTGGTATAAATAGAAATTTCTAAAGAGCTTGAAGCATCCAGCATTCTCCTTCAAAGTTAAAAATTGAGAATACCAACTCTTGACTGTCTTGCCTTTGGATTCATTTGAAAGTGTATTAGGGAAAAAGTTAAGCTGAGGGTTTGACTCAACAGATTTGTTTTGCTTTTCAAAGTAAATTAGTGCTGAAAAGCAAAATCAGAGTATGAGATTGAGTATCTTTCAGTGACCAACACAAAAAAAGTAAAGAACATTTCAGATATTTAGTAGTAAACTATCAGAAAATGCCTAAAGGGTATTGTAGTTATTGGAATTAAATACATACAGAATCAAAGTTCAAGTTACAAGTGAGATTTCAAAGATGACAACCACCTGCTTCTCTTTCCATTGTCCATTTTTGTGCAATGCTTTGACTTCTCTCATTTTGTTACTGTGATCTGCTCTCTATTTATGGATACTTGCCTGTTATTCAAAGCAGATGATGCCCTTCTTTTGCATATAAGTGGCAGCTATCTTAAAGCTTTTGCCACAGAAAGTGTGTGTGTTGGGGGGGGAGTAGTAGTGCTATTCAGGTATATATTGCTTAAAGAAACTGGAACAGTAATATTCAAATATAGGAAATAGGAAAACTGTGGAGTGCACACTAAGGTATAAAAAACCGTTTGCTGGAGGCAGGATCGAGATGGCAGAATAGGTGGACTCTGTCTGAGCTCGTCATCTCCTATGAACACACCCAAACTACAACCAATATAGAACAACACTCTCTAAGAATGACCCGAAGACTAATAGAAGAACTTGTCTACAATTAAGGATATAAAGGTAAAAAAAAACACATTGAGATGGTTAAGAGGGGCAGAGACACGATATAGTCATGACCCACAACAGTGGCGGGTGACACACAAGTGGAAGAGGATATTACAAACTCAGAGGTCCTCCCTAAGGAGTGAGGGGTTTGAGCTCCATATGGGGCACCCAGCCCTGGGGACTGGCACTGGGAAGAGAAGCCTTCTTAACTGGTTTTGGAAACTGGTGGGGTTTATGACCAGGAGAGTCGAAGGACTTTACAAACCCCAGAATCTGCACCTAAAGGACTTATCACAATGCAGATCCAGTATACTGAAAAGCACCTGGCACTCTAGCCAGCCTGCCAAGACCAACCCAGCAGGAAATGTTAAAGGGCCATATAAGACAAACCCGCAGCTAACATCATACTCCATGGTGAAAAGCTGAAAGCGTTTGCTCTAAAATCAGGAACAATACAAGGATGTCCATTCTTGCCACTTTTATTCAGCACAGTATTGGAAATCCTAGCCACAGCAATCAGACAAGAAAAAGAAGTAAAAGGAATCCAAACTGGAAAGAAAGAAGTAAAAGTGTTCGCAGATAATATGATACTATATATAGAAAACCCTAAAGATTCTACCAAAAAACTGTAAGAACTGATAAATTAGGTTAGTAAAGTTGCAGGATGCAAAATTAAAATACAGAAATTTCTTGCATTTCTATACACTAACAACAAACTCTCAGAAGAGAAATTGAGAAAATCCCATTTACAATTGCATCAAAAGGAATAAAATACCTAGGAATAAATTTAACTAAGGAGGTGAAAGACCTTTACTCTGAAAACTATAAGAAATTGATGACAAAAATTGAAGACAACACAAATAAATGGAAAGATATATCATGCTCATGGATTGGAAGAATTAATAGTGTCAGAATTCCATATTACCCAAAGCAGTCTACAGATTCAGTGTAATCCATATTAAACTACACATGGCATTTTTCATGAAACTAGAACAAATAATGCTAAATTTTGTATGGAACCACAAAAACTCTGAATAGCCAAAGCAATCTTGAGAAAAAAGTACAAAGCTGGAGGTATCATGCTCACTGACTTCAAACTCTACTACAAAACTACAGTAATCGAAACAGTATGATACTGGTACAGAAACAGACACAAAGATCAATGGAACAGAATAGAGAACTCAGAAATAAACCCACACACCTATGGTCAGTTAACCTATAACAAAGGAGTCAAGACTATACAGTGGGGAAAAGATAGTCTCTTCAATAAATGGTGTTGAGAAAACAGGACAGCTACATGTAAAAGAGTAAAACTAGACCATTTTCTCACACCATATACAAAACTCAACTCAAAATAGATTAAAGACTTAAATGTAAGACTTGAAACAGTGAAAATCTTAGAAGAAAACATAGGAAGTATGCTCTTTCACATCAGTATTAGCAATATATATATTTATTGCTATATATATATATATATACACATATATATATATATATGTATATATATATATATATATTTTTTTTTTTTGGATCTGTCTCTTCAGGCAAGGGCAACAAAAACAAAAATTAACAAATAGAACCACATCAAACTAAAGTTTTTGTGCAGTGAACAAAACCACCAAGAAACTGAAAAGACAACCTAGTGAATGGGAGAATATATTTGCAAATGATATGTCCAGTAAGGGGTAAACATTCAAAATATATAAAGAACTCATACAACTCACTATCAAAAAAACAAACAATACAGTTAAAAAATGGGCAGAAGACCTGAACTGACATTTTTCCAAAGAAGGCATACGGATGCCAAATAGGCACATGAACAGATGCTCAACATCACTAATTATCATAAAAATGCAAATCAAAACCACAATGTAATATCACCTCACACCTGTGAAAATGGCTATTATCAAAAATCTACAAGTAACAAATGTTGGACGGGATGTGGAGAAAAGGGAACCCTCCTGCACTGCTGGTGGGAATGTCAATTGGTGGGGTCACTGTGGAAAAGAGTATGGAGGTTCTTCGAAGAATTAAAAATAGAACTGCCATATGATCCAGCCATTTCACTTCTGGGTGTTTACCCAAAGAAAACAAAAATACTGATTCAAAAAGATGTATGTAGCCCAATGTTCCTAGCAGCATTATTTACAATAGCCAAGATATGGAAACAACCTAAGTGTCTCTGGACAGATGAATGGATAAAAAAGATGTGACTGATACGTCACCCATAAAAATAGAATGAAATCGTGCCATTTGCGACAACATGGATGGACCTTCAGGGCATTATGTTAAGTGAAATAAGTCAGACAGAGTGAGACAAATAGGGTATGCTTTCATCATATGTGGAATCAAAAAACAATACAAATAAACAAATATAACAAAATAGAAACAGACTCACTGGTGCAGAAAACGAAGTAGTGGTTTCCAGAGGGGATGGGAATTCTGAGTTGGGCAAAAAGAAGAGGTGAAGGAGATTAAGATGCACAAACTACCAGTTATAAAATAAATAAGTCACAGGAATGTGATGTACAGTACAGGGAATATAGTTAATAATATTGTAATAACTTTGTATAGTGTGTAATACATAAACCTAATATAATATTGTAAGTCAACTATACTTCAATTAAAAATATAAAGTAAAATAAAATGCCATTAGCTGTTCAAAGCATTGTTGAAATAAATTTCTAGTCCCAAGATGGAGCCACAGCTAACTGGAATTTAGATCACTTTCCAGTCCTGTAGATGCTTCTCCTGAACAGAAACGCAGTATTTCAATCAGCTAATCTCCAAACGCCAGGCCAGCTCTGGTCTCTATATTTACTTCCTTGTTTCTTATATACTTTCTGGGTTTCTCTTCTTAGTTCCTTACTCTTCATCAAAGGAAAGCATCCTGCCTTCTGCCCCATTTTGCAGTTCTGCCGGCTTCATAAAGTGTTAAATGAAGTTAATTTGTGTCACGTCTAAAAAGATAAATTGAAGCATATTAAAATTTTCTTTCTTTTAAATTTTATTTATTTTTGTCTGTGTTGGGTCTTCATTGCTGCATGCCGGCTTTCTCTAGTTGCGGCGAGCGGGGGCTACTCTTCGTTGCGGCGCGTGGCCTTCTCATTGCGGTGGCTTCTCTTGTTGCGGAGCATGGGCTCTAGGCATGCAGGCTTCAGTAGTTGTGGTTCACGGGTTGTAGAGTGCAGGCTCAGTAGTTGCGGTGCATGGGCTTAGTTGCTCCACAGCATGTGGGATCTTCCCAGACCAGGGATCGAACACATGTCCCCTGCATTGGCCGCGGATTCCTAACCACTGTGCCACCAGGGAAGTCCCAAGGCATATTAACAATTTTATTTGAGCTAAAATTGATTGGAATCAGGCGGCATCCCACATAGCAGATGGAAGGGGGCTCCAAGGAGCTGTACAAAATCAAAGATTTTTGTAACCAGAAGGGAGCAGGAACAAGGAAGTTGTACTGGCAAAAAAGCTGGTTGGTTATTGCAAGGTTACTTTCCTTTGGAGGGTGGCAGAGTCTATCAGGCAGGTGACCTAACTAGTGCTGATCAGGGGATTTCTGATTGAATGGTTTGAGATTCCATTTCTGTGAGAGCCGAAACTGTAATTAAGGTTAAGTCTTGGTTTGGTGAAGTGGGGCTTAGCATAAGCAACTCCATTTTTGTCCTGTTGTCTTGTTTTTAACACGCATGAATTGTCTTCTTCAGTCATTTTTTAACAGCATTTATTATAGGTTTAATCTTAATATCAGCTTTCTTCGTTTATATATTGTACAGACTTTTAGCAAATAGACATCGTGTAAAGAAATGAAATCAATTCTGTTTACTATAGCTCCACCAATTAAGAAAATCCACATATTGTGATTTTTGGAATTATTTCCAGCTATCAATTATATGTTAAAATTATATTAATATCCATATCACTTGGATACTAACGTGGATAGAGAAAATGATAAATGATCTTCTGGGTCATACCATTATTTACCTAATAGTTTATGAAATCCGGTGTTATACTAAGAAACAACCTGCACTTTAGGTATCTTCTGTAAGAAATCTAGAGCTGTAGGAGACTAAAATGTATTATTTTCTGTCTCTCTTAGATAACTTTTCTCTCTCAAATATCATACTCATTCCTTAAGATGCTATAAGGGCAAAACGACCTCAGTGATGAAAATACAGAAACGGTTTTGTTTAGAATCCAGGTGTGCGTTTACCTGCTGGCGTACCTGACATCAGCACATCCTGGTCGTTCCATCCCCTCGTGCCCTCCAATACAGTCATTCAGCATCAATCACATTGGTAGCATCCGCTTATCTGCTCAAATCAGTACAGCATGGCTCAAGGTCTCAGGCATACAAACACACTCTTACTAGGCATAATATTCCAGGGACTCAGAGTTTATATCCAAGGACCAGCCAAGAGACAGGCCTGAAGACAGACCTTTCTTTGGAATGTAAAGGATTTAAGCAACTTAGACCTCCCAGTTAACCCTTTTCTCAGCATCTGATCACCCCATTATTTGATTAAGTAATCCATCATAACAATTTTCTCTACTTACTGGGCATCCACAGCCCTATTCAAACATTACCATATTTTTTTCTCAGCAAAATAATATTAAATTCATTTACTGATGCAGAAGATGAGATCAGCTAATTTAACTTCCCCACACCACAAGGCTAGTAAATATTAGAGCTGGTATTTGAACACAGTCCCTGAGTTTATAGCCTTGCAGTTTGCACTCCTCCATTTATTACACACTCAGGAGAAAATTAAGCGTTCAGTCTAGAGGAGAAATATCCTATAAAAGAAGAGGAACCAGAGTCAAGGAATGCAATATATATTGACATTGCTTTGGTTTAAGCAGACGGCCACATGGATTTCATCATCATTCCTATAGACCCACACAGTTTGGGATAATCAATGCACCAAAGAGAGACTGACTACCAGAAAAAGGCCCTACTTCAACATTCCTTAGTCCTTCTGCTAAATCTGCTTCTTTACATGTTTAATATATTTTTTAATGTATGCTGGATATCGGGGATGATATGTTATAGCAAGTACTGATTATATTGTCTTAAGAGAATGTTGGATATGATTCTGCCAATCTGGTAAATTACATGTAGATACTGTTCTTCCTCTGATGCTTGGTTGGTCTTATCCTTCATTAGTGTGGATCTATTTTGGTTTTGTTCTTTGCCTGAGGATGTGTCTTTTCTCAAAAAGTATGGGCCGTTCTGACAGTTCAGGTGAGTGCCTGGGGTGGCCCAGAGACGTCACTTCATCTCATGAGTCTGGACTCCTGTGTCTGTCATTGGATCAGCCTCTGGCACCTCCTCTATGCAGCTTTCAGCTGTGGCTGTAATTTCCAAGTAGGCCTCACACTGGGCTCCTCTGCACATCTCAGTTCATGTCTCATTTACTGGAACCCACGTGAAGACTTCGGGGCATGCCCTCTCCTCCCCAGTCTCCCGTCCCACAGCTTTCAGTCTGCATTTGTGCAGATGCAAACTCCAGTCTAAGCCCCTCCGGCTCTGCAGTGTTGAGCAGCGATGTGTCCCATTTTTCTGGATGGTACCCCAGGAGGAAGCCAGGATGAAGGTAGGCTTCACCCCCGTGGTTTTCCTTCCCTCAAGGATACAGTGTGGGGGACTTCCCTGGCGGTCCAGCGGTTAAGACTCCGCGCTTCCACTGCAGGGGACGCGGGTTCGATCCCTGGTCGGGGAACTAAGATGCCACGTGCGGTGCGGCGGAAAAAAAAAAAAAGGTCACAGTGTGGCATTACTTCTTGTTCAATGCTCAAAAAATTATGCCCTATAATTTGTCCATTTTTATAGCCATTTACTGTGGGAAGGCCGGTAATAACAGCTGTTCTGCCAGTGCTGGAATTAGAAGTCAAATAAAATTGTTTAATTGACTTGTGTAACCCTTCACAATTTAACATCAGTTTGCTTTCCTGATCATATTTGCTCCATTCACATCAACTCAGTGTGTTTCAAACAAGTTTGAAACTCAGTGCATTCAGGTATACCCTTCTGTTTTCTTGGAATGCTTTTTCATCTCTCTTCTATCAGTGAAGTCTTACTTGGTTTTCAAGACCCACTTAAAGTCCTGTTTCCCCTGTGAAACTGCTCCCAACCACTCTCACCAAATCTGAAATCCTGTGCCGTTTATTTATACCATCCACAGAACATCACAAGTTTATAAGTATTTCTGTGTAAATCTGCCTTCCTTCCAAAATAATTATGAGACCTTTAAGGGGAAAAGTATCATTTGCTTATGTTTGGTAGATACTCAAAGCAGTTACAGTATTTTTGATGGCATTTTTTTGGCAGCATGCATTACAAAATATGTGTGATGCGATTAGTTAACCACTAGCACTATTAGTACTGGCCACTAGCTACTATGAGTGCTTGGCATGATCAACTTTGTTAGATGCTTTGCTTTAATTATTTCATGTATTCTTTCTGATGACCTTATGTGGTGGGTGGTATATGCTTCATTGCAGAGTTGAGAAATACTAAGTAAATACGAGGTAGAGAAACTTGTTAACAATCACTCAGAAAGTAACAGAACCATTATTTCAACATGGATGTGTCCATTGCAATTCACTAATGCCATATTATGGTGATTTATGCAAGTCAGAGATCTGCAGAGACAAATTAGAATTGTATTTGAGAGGTAATTTTTGAAATGTCATATTCCATTATTAGCATATCTGTATGTGGAATTGTTAAAGAAGAGAATATGAATGAAGGTGATTTTTCTTTAGACTTAATTTTTCACTCTTTAGGGAAAAACATTGCCACACTGTTGATTTGGGATGGGACTTTCAAGATGCATAGAAAAACAAAATTTCAGTGTGAAGCGAGCATCTGATTAATTACTTATTAATAAAATATATCCAAATCCCGAAATATTACTAATACATTTTAATTTATTTAAATTCAGAATGTGTAAAATGTAAGTTTTGAGAATTTGGAACATATTTTAATTATATTTCAGATATAAGGAAGTAGAAATTTACATTTTACTTAAGAAGAAAGAAGTTACTACACAATACGGAGGATTTCTGAAATGTAAATAACTTAATATATCGAAATCATGCCTTATTAACAGGCCAATAGCATTTTATAAAGAACACCACATTTTATGTAATAATGAAATTTTAAACATCTTGATTTTGGTAAGTAATACTGGACTGTTTTCTTTGAAATATTTTGTTAAATTATATTCTGTTAGTGGTATGAATATGGTCAATTAACTAAATATGATAACCTAAAAGGTCTTAAACATATGGTACTGTTTGGTTCTATTAACCCCAATATTATCTGAATTTTTCTCAGGACCAATGTGGCTGGGTTTTGAATTAAAATCTATTGATTCTAAATGAACACTTTAAAGGTGACTGATGTTGTCTTAAGATCAGAAATATATTTTAAAATAGAAATATGGGGTAATCTGTCATCTGAAAGAACAGAAATTTTACTTTAAAACTGTAATTTCAAAGAATTTTGTAACTAGAAAATCTAGGCATCTAGTTCTCTTAAAACTATCTACCCTTAGACTATAGATTGAGGTCAGGGAAGACTTGCAGTTCAGCAGAACACTCATCATTTGAAAATTGAATGAAATACCATCCCTGAAAAAGTTATAAGGCCCCAGAATGAAAAGTGCTGGTAAATATGGAGAATTCTTTTTGGCTTAGCCTGATTACAAAACAACTAATCAGTAAGCGTATCTTTTTATGACCAATGTCAGTTGTTTTCTTGGAATTTATTGTAGACCTCTGTGTCCAACTTTAAGATAACTATATGGTTTTCTATTATTTTATAGAGAAAGACTAGAAGAGTAGTATCTTTATAAATAAAAGAAATGATTTAGAATTTTTGAAAGAAGATAACTTCAGTTCATATATTCTTGGTAATTGCCTCCCTGTTTTCTTTAAAATAACTAAGATATTCTACGTCTGTTTTTTGCCTTCAAACTTTTTGATCTACTTTTGATCTGCTCTCATTACATTTTTGGCAATCTGTTTCATCTTTCTGTAATTCAGTAGCAAAGTGATGTATTACATTAGTTCTAAAGTTTCTGTATAGGCTTTAATAGATTATTAAATTTAACACTGAATATGATATTCATCATTAGCTTAAAGAAATTATTAAATCTACACCTCTGAATAACTCTCTCAAAGTGAAAATTCCTAGCAGGACAAAGTACATGTATTAAGTAATAATGCACCTGAGAAAAAGAATGTTCTACTTCTAGAGTAAAGCATCTAAATATCTTCAAAGTGTTAAGATTTCTTCATTACTTGTGAAAATATACAATTTTATAAGCATTCGTCATAATTCTTACTCTTATGATTGTACTTAACAACTTGTCTCTAAAGGCAATAATTGCCTATTGAACAACCCCTTTGTTTATATCAAGATTTAGGTTTCAAATGTGGTCAAACTGTGAGAACTAGTCCCTGTAGTCTATATGTTCATGATTATTTTGTGGGGAAAGCAGTTAAGAAAATACCAGACTATCCAGTATATAATAAATATGTTCAGATATGAGGTATAGTGATTAAAGAAAGAAATTGGATATCAAGATATGCTAGCATAGTCATACATTTCATTTCACATTGCGTGTATATTAAACAAGAAGGTATGGCTAAAAAGTAACAAAATAACACTGAAAGCTGTATATTCCCCACCAACTCTTTCTGTACAGTCACACCATATAAAGCCCCACATTATATTAAATCTAGTTTGTTTAGTATATATAGATTATAACATATTTGAGTTATAGTAACCTAATAAAGCTAAGTTTCAGCTTTATGTTTAAAATAGGATGTGTAATAACATTTCCCACCCAGCCCACCTCATCATTTATCATACCTGCAAGATGCTAAAGGCATTTGTGTTTCCTCCTCCTCCTCCATCAAAACCCAAGTGGAGATAGATGAGATTCAAAAATTCACTCAGTGTGTCTTGTTGAGATATACTAAGTTTATCTGAACAAAATTCTAAGTACTTAAAGATAATTAAGCAGGAAAAAAGTGTTTTAAAAATTAAAATATGGGAACCAGTGAAAAAGAATTAAACATAAAGAATAATAAACACTTAAGGTGTAAGCATCAACATTTATGTGAAAATAATTTCACCTTGGAAATACAAATCAATGTTAGGTGGCTGCTGGCCTATTTGCCTTGATAAATTTTAAGAACCTAGCTTCTTCAAACCAAGAAATGAACTGTGAAATAAGACAAAAGATGTGCAAACATGTGCTCACTGAAAGGAAAGCAGAAATGGATGGAATGAGTTGGTGGCAACATGGACAAAGTGATAAGAAATAATGTGAGACAGGCTGAAGGGAATGTCCCACATTATAAAGAAAAGTAACATAAAAAATTAATTGATCAGGGAGAAAATTATGGATTTCAAGGTTACAAAATGCTAATCACATCAATCTATGATTGCTTTTCCTAGAAAGGAAATCAGAATTACTGTAACAAGGACAATGTTAGAATGGCAACATCTTTTTTTAGAGCTGAAGAAAACCTTAAAATTTTATTATTTTATCTTCTATGTAGACAGTTAGACATGTTAGGTAATGTATTTCAGGGAAAAACATCATTTTTTATATGCACCAAAGCAGAAATGAAAAGATCCAATTTCAAAACACACATATGGATTTTGTCTAAATTTGTATCTTAAACATTAGATGCAAAAAGAAAATAGTAGCAATGTGCCCAGATTTTTGAGAAGTTCAAACTTCAGTGTGTAGAACCAAATGGAAAAGTTGGTCTCAGAGCTAACTCCCTTGCTAAAGTCAGACATTTCCATGATTGTGCTCAACCTTCATGTAAGACATAAGACTTCATGAAAGAAGCAAAAACACTAAATTTAATCATTTCAGTACTTAGAAATAGATGGAAAGCTTCCCAAATTATTAAAGAGTCAATGTAATTCTGAAGTTAAATTTAATAAAGACTGTCTTCTCACCAAACTAACTCTTCACCAAAAAAGGACTAGTAATTTTTGTGAAAAGAAAATCTAGCATCATAAACTACATATTAGCCAATAGAATGCAACACTGAATTAAAAAGACTGCCAGATTAGCTGTGGTAGTTTAAAATCATAAAGTTAGATAATATATTTTATCATATGATCTAGTTAATAGATCCTATAAAGTAACTGATAAAATTCAACATTAATTAACTAATTGAATGAATTCTTTCTTAATTTTAAATGGAAGGCCACTTAAGATATCTTTTATAGTCCAAGTGTCAATATCATACTCAAATATTCTCATTAAAATGAGAAAAATATATTTAAAAGCTAGTTATAAACACTATTTTTAAACATTTGTTTGGAAGAGATAATACAATTTGAAAGCAAAATCAGAGGCACAGTATTTCACGGTAAAGTTGTTTTTTTCTTCTTCAAATGATCATGATTGCTTGCCCAGAAAACCAGAAAGATTTAACTGAAATTATTTTCAGAAATATTATATTTGTAGTAATTTAAAAAATAAATATAACAAAATCATCAGCTTTTTTATAAACCAAGGGTTGTCAGTTAAAACATTTAAGAAAATGCTCTGCCCATTTTAGTAAAATGCTTTTATAATATATAAGGTATAATAAGCTTAGAAAAAAATATATGGCCTAGGTGATGAAAACTATAAAACTGTAGAAAGTAATGAAAGACACTATAGATGAAATAATAGCATACCATTTAGAGATAAAATATTTTTCTGGATAGGAAGGTCCCATAATGTCAAATATTGGTTTTAATTATATCAATATGAATTGATAAACCTATAAATTACTGTTGACCCTTGAACAACACAAGGGGGTGGGTCCACTTATACGTGGATTTTTTAATGTTATCTACAGTTGGTTGAAACACAAAATATCACAGCCCCTGACGTCAAGAAGGACATTACATAATGATCAAGGGATCAATCCAAGAAGAAGATATAACAATTGTAAATATTTATGCACCCAACATAGGTGCATTTATGCACCTCAATACATAAGGCAAACGCTAACAGCCATAACAGGGGAAATCGACAGTAACACAGTCATAGTAGAGGACTTTAACACCCCACTTTCACCAATGGACAGATCATCCCAAATGAAAATAAGTAAGGAAACACAAGCTTTAAATGATACATTAAACAAGGTGGACTTAATTGATATTTATAGGACATTCCATCCAAACACAACAGAATACACTTTCTTCTCAACTGCTCATGGGACATTTTCCAGGATAGATCATACCTTGGGTCACAAATCAAGACTTGGTAAATTTAAGAAAATTTAAATTGTATCAAGTATCTTTTCTGACCACAATGCTATGAGACTAGACATCAATTACACGAAAAAAATCTGTAAAAAATATAAACACATGGGGGCTAAACAATACACTACAAAATAACAAAGAGATCACTGAAGAAATCAAAGAGGAAATAAAAAAATACCTGGAAACAAATGATAATGAAAACACGACAACCCAAAACCTATGGGATGCAGCAAAAGCAGTTCTAAGAGGGAAGTTTATAGCAATAAAAGCCTACCTCAAGAAACAGGAAAATCTCAAAGAAACAACCTAATCTTACACCTAAAGCACTTAGAGAAAAAAGAACAAAAAAACCTCAAACTTAGCAGAAGGAAAGAATCATAAAGACCAGAGCACAAATAAATGAAATAGAAACAATGAAAACAGTAGCAAAGATCAACAAAACTAAAAGCTGGTTCTTTGAGAAGATAAACAAAATTGATAAACCATTAGCCAGCCTCATTAAGAAAAAAAGGGAGAAGACTCAAATCAACAGAATTACAAATGATAAAGAAGTAACAACTGACACTGCAGAAATACAAAGGATCATGAGAGATTACTACAAGCAACTATATGCCAATAAAATGGACAACCTGGAAGAAATGGACAAATTCTTAGAAATGCACAACCTTCCGAGACTGAACCAGGAAGAAATAGAAAATATGAACAGACCAATCACAAGCACTGAAATTGCAACTGTGATTAAAAATCTTCCAACAAACAAAAGCCCAGGACCAGATGGCTTCACAGGCGAATTCTATCAATCATTTAGAGAAGAACTAACACCTATCCTTCTCAAACTCTTCCAAAATGTAGCAGTGGGAGGAACACTCCCAAACTCATTCTACGAGTCCACCATCACCCTGATCCCAAAACCAGACAAAGATGTCACAAAGAAAGAAAACTACAGACCAATATCACTGATGAACATAGATGCAAAACTCCTCAACAAAATACTAACAAACAGAATCCAGCAGCACATTAAAAGGATCATACACCATGATCAAGTGGGGTTTATCCCAGGAATGCGAGGATTGTTCAATATATGCAAAGCAATAAATGTGGTAAACCATATTAACAAATTGAAGGAGAAAAACCATACGATCATCTCAATAGATGCAGAAAAAGCTTTCAACAAAATTCAACACCCATTTATGATAAAATCCCTCCAGAAACTAGGCATAGAGGGAACTTACCTCAACATAATAAAGGCCATATATGACAAACCCACAGCCAACATCATTCTCGATGGTGAAAAACTGAAACCATTTCCTCTAAGATCAGGAAAAAGATAAGGTTGTCCACTCTCACCACTATTATTCAACATAGTTTTGGAAGTTTTAGCCACAGCAATCAGAGAAGAAAAAGAAAAGGAATCCAAATCGGAAAAGAAGAAGTAAAGCTGTCACTGTTTGCAAATAACATGATACTATACATAGAGAATCCTAAAGATGCTACCAGAAATCTACTAGAGCTAATCAATGAATTTGGTAAAGTAGCAGGATACAAAATTAATGCTCAGAAATCTCTTGCATTCCTATACGCTAATAATGAAAAATCTGAAAGAGAAATTAAGGAAACACTCCCATTTACCATTGTAACAAAAAGGATAAAATACCTAGGAATAAACCTACCTAAGGAGACAAAAGACCTGTATGCAGAAAACTATAAGACACTGATGAAAGAAATTAAAGATGATACAAATAGATGGAGAGATATACCATGTTCTTGGATTGGAAGAATCAACAGTGTGAAAATGACTCTACTACCCAAAGCAATCTACAGAGTCAGTGCAATCCCTATCAAACTACCAATGGCATTTTCTACAGAATTAGAACAAAAAATTTCACAATTTGTATGGAAACACAAAAGACCCCGAATAGCCAAAGCAATCTTGAGAAAGAAAAACAGAGCTGGAGGAATCAGGCTCCCTGACTTCAGACTATACTACAAAGCTACAGTAATCAAGACAGTATGGTACTGGCACAAAAACGGAAATATAGATCAATGGAACAGGATAGAAAGCCCAGAGATACACCCATGCACATATGGTCACCTTATTTTTGGTAAAGGAGACAAGAATATACAATGGAGAAAAGACAGCCTCTTCAGTAAGTGGTGCTGGGAAAATTGGACAGGTACATATAAAAGAATGAAATTAGAACACTCCCTAACACTGTACACAAAAATAAACTCAAAATGGATTAAAGACCTAAATGTAAGGCCAGACACTATAAAATTCTTAAAGGAAAACATAGGCAGAACACTCTATGACATAAGTCACAGCAAGATCCTTTTTGACCCACCTCCTAGAGAAATGGAAATAAAAAGAAAAATAAACAAATGGGACCTAATGAAACTTCGAAGCTTTTGCACAGCAAAGGAAACCATAAACAAGACGAAAAGACAACCCTCAGAGTGGGAGAAAATATGTTCAAATGAAGCAACTGATAAAGGATTAATTTCCAGAAGTTACAAGCAGCTCATGCAGCTCAATATCAAAAAAACAAACAATCCAATCCAAAAATAGGCAGAAGACCTAAATGGACATCTCTCCAAAGAAGATATACAGATTGCCAACAAACACATGAAAGGATGCTCAACATCACTAATCATTAGAGATATGCAAATCAAAACTACGAGTCATCACCTCACACTGTTCAAAATGGCCATCATCAAAAAATCGAGAAACAATAAATGCTGGAGAGGGTGTGGAGAAAAGGGAACCCTCTTGCATTTTCGGTAGGAATGTTAATTGATAGAGCCACTATGGAGAACAGTATGGAGGTTCCTTAAAAAACTAAAAATAGAACTACTATACAACACAGCAATCCCACTACTGGGCATATACCCTAGAAAACCATAATTCAAAAAGACTCATGTGCCACAATGTTCATTGCAGCTCTATTTACAATAGCCAGGAAATGAAAATAACCTGAGTGTCCATCAACAGATGAGTGAATAAAGAAGATGTGGCACATATATACAATGGAATATTACTGAGCTATAAAAAGAAATGAAATTGAGTTATTTGTAGTGAGGTGGATGGACCTAGAGTTTGTCACACGGACTGAAGTAAGTCAGAAAGAGAAAAACAAATACCACATGCTTATACATATATATATGGAATCTAAAAAAAAAAAAAAAAGGTTTTGAAGAACCTAGGGGCAGGACAGGAATAAAGATGCAGATGTAGAGAATGGACTTGAGGACACGGGGAGGGGGAAGGGTAAGCTGGGACGAAGTGACAGAGTGGCATTGACATATATACACTACCAAATGTAAAATAGATAGCTAGTGGGAAGCAGCTGCATAGCACAGGGAGATCAGCTCAGTGCTTTGTGCCCACCTAGAAGGGTGGGAAAAGAAGGGTGGGAGGGAGACACACAAGGGAGGGGATATAGGGATACACGTATGCATATAGCTGATTCACTTTGTTATACAGCAGAAGCTAACACACCATTGTAAAGCAGTTATACTCCAATAAAGATGTTAAAAAAAAAACCAAAACAAAACAGCATCCATCCTTTAGTGAGATTGGAGAAAGGGGGAAAAGCAAGCATAGTTATCAAACATCTTCAGTATCCCAAGGACATTTCCTCTCGGTTCCTTAGCATAGCCCTGCTGGAAGATATTTTTTAAGCTCTGTTACAGGTAAAGAAACTATCCCCTGGGAAGATTAAATGAACTGTCTCATTTCATACAGCTATGAAGTGTGGAAGTTGGTTTGAATCCAGGCTTGCATCTAATATAATGTAAAGACCAAATATGTAAGAGATCAGAAAAGGTACACATAAAATAGTAGGTGGGTTCAAAGGAAGGAGAATCACATCTGCATAGGATAAACAAGAAAGGTTTTATGGAGAAGGTTGTTTTTAATATGAGCCTTTAGGGATAGGTACCAATTTTTTTTTGATAAAGATGAGAAGGTCATGGACAAAAATTCAGGGTTCCGAAACGATGGTGTATATTTGGGCAACAATGAGTTATCCAAAAGAACTCGAGTATTGAGACAAATCAAGAGCAGAAAAATAAAGTTACGTTTCAGTATTTTTAAGAAGAAATGAACATAACCCTAATTTTATTATAGAAGATAGATATATAGTTATATATATATGCATATACATATATATAAATGGGAAACAGTAGGTTCCAAAAATCTTTTTGATTTTCTGATTAATCAAAGACTTCTTGGCAAAGCCTGTGGATTCTCTGTTAGTCATTTTAAAAGTAGACATTGAGGTTTGTTAACTCTTGTGCTGTGGAACAGATTTTGATATTTTGATTATCTCAGTCAGTTCGATGTTGCAGAAAAATGTCTCCAAACCAATTTCATATAAATTCTTAGTGAATGGTTAGACAATGTGGTTATTTCTGGAGCTGTACTGAAGTTATATGGAGGCAAAATAGAACATAGAATTAAATAAACCTATTAAAATCTAAACAGATACTATGCATTGAAATATAAGGTGAATAGTAAGTCTCGTCTACGTTAGTCTGAATTAACTTGGTAATTACTTTAATGATTTCTTTTGGCATTATCACAGACTTCTTTATATTGGTAGGATGCGTAGACTTAATAGTTGAAGTAATGTTTCAACCAATAAAGTTAGTAAAATACAGAAACAAGAGATCAAACCCCAAGAAAGTCACATGGCCAATGGTCGCCTAACTTGAAACTATGACAGAACCATTTATTACTGGAAAAACAATCACCTCACAGAGTCCACTCACATAACATTTTTAGTTAAAACTGTTTAACTTAATGAAAGCCAGCATGCGTTTCCCGAGGCATAAATAAGAACTGTCCTTGTTAACATCTGGTATCGATAAACAGATTTTGTTCAGCAAGCAGAGGATTACTTTGGTGGATTGCGTATTTCCTCAGGCCCCGTAGCCTGGGAGACACCAAGAGCTTGCATGATGATTATGATTTGATATGATTCCAAGTCTCAACCCAATTTGGAATGGTCGTTCAACATAGTCCCCAGTCTCCCCCGTTTCACGTCAGTCCTCTGGGGCATGCAGTCTTGGACCCCCTGGATGACTATTTCCTTTTTTTTTTTAATTATTATTTTTTTTTATTCTCTATCTGTCTATCTGTCTGTCTGTCTACCTATCTATCTCTCTATCTACTACACCACGCAGCATGTGTGATCTTAGTTCTCCAACCAGGGATTGAACCCACGGCCCCTGCAGTGGAACTCAGTCTTAAGCACTGGACCGCCAGGCAAGTCCCCAGATGACTATCTCTGCCTGCTCTGCTGGCCCTAATTCCCATCATCCCACTGAGCCACCCCACTACCCTCATCAGGCTGAGATTCTTTCTTTGCATCGAACGGAGTTGCCACCTCAGATGGAACTACCTCTATTTCTCCACTTGCAAAAACTCAGTGCTGCTCTTCAAAGAGGTTAGTTTTCATTCAGGCCGTTTTCCTTCACCGTTTCTCCAGGGGATTCGTGAACTCGCTGTGGACCCAAGATTCCAGGGAACCTCTCTAAGAGAAACTGCAAGTTACATCTTTCATTGATAATCAAGATAAAAATAAAATTGGCCTTTTCAGTTTTCCTTCTTTTTTTTTTAGGTTTATCTTTTATTTATATTATTTTAATTAATTCTTATTGGAGTATAGTTGCTTTACAATGTTGTGTTAGTTTCTACTGTACAGCAAAATGAATCAGCTGTACGTATACATCTATCCCCTCTTTTATGGATTTCCTTCCCATTCAGGTCACCACAGAGCACTGAGCAGAGTTCCCTGTGCTATACAGTAGGTTCTCATTAGTTATCTGTGTTATACATGGTACCAATAGTGCATATGTGTCAACCCCAATCTCCCAGTTCCTCCTCAGTTTTCCTTCTGAACAGGGAAGCAGCACTGTCATAAATGCCATTGGAAGAAGCGGCCTGCCGCAGAATATTGTGTGGGGACAGAACGTATTGCATTTTATACCATGTGTCAGCTGCCACATGATGTGAAGGGAAGCTCGGAGTATGTCAAGCATGAACCACAAGTGATGCCAGAACTTCACAGACAGGGTACAGCTCTAGCTGGCAGACCCTCCACTGATACTCTCTCCTTCTCCGAATCAGGGCATAGTTAATACATGTTTGGTTTTGCTTTTCCTTTTTTACCTCTGTGCATAAAGTAGAAGCGAAGATGCTTAGAATTACACACCATATCACTCAAGTGAAATAATCAGGATAAGCCACTAAGTCTTAACTAAGTTTGGCTGCCTTTTAGGTACTATGTTATTAGTGATGCTTTTCTACAAACACAACTGCTTGACCTCTTCTTCTTTATAACGAGCAAAGGATAATGAATCAGGCAGGCAGAACTAATTTTAAAAGAGAACAAAATAGTAATTAAACACCAGTTTAATTTTGCATACGACTTTTTGATGTTGGAAATGCACTAATAAAACTACAAATTAGATATTGTAAGATAAGATGAACAAGCAACATGAGACTCACCTACCTGGGTGGCAAAATGAAATGTTCGAATCCATTGCCTTTATCTTTTTGCAGTCGTATGATACCAATCACATTAAGCATTATTCTGTTTATAAACAACTTTACGTGTGAAACAGTGACATACAGTAGAAATATTTATAACTCTTGACTGCTGTTTGGAGTAGGACTAACATGCAATATAAGCTAAATATATAGTGTCAGTCGCTTGTGTTTTTGCTGCCAGGTTACGATTCTAAACTGTGTTATGTCTAGGTGAGCAACTATCATCCAAACCAGGGCACATTCAGAGTGAAAGAGAATACTACTTACGATTATGTTGGGGTACCATTGTAAACCTGGAGAATCCTGAGGAAGCTGGGTTAGATGATCACCTGATAGCACTGTGTAATGAGGATTTATTGTGTTTAGCTGCTTTTGTTTGAATGGTTTCTTTAATGTTTTGTTGATTTTATGCAAAGATGCTAACAATTACAGAACTTCAAAGGCAGTCTGCAGTTTCCGCCCTCTTCACACGTCCCATTGCTTTGTCTACCTTCTGTTTTCAAATTTCACAATTTGGAGTTCTTTGAGCATAAAAACCTTTGTCTTAATTTAAATAGTCCTATCCTTTTGGCACCAATAATATAAAAAAAGAACCTTTATACTCACATATATGTTATAATAGATTATTTTTTGTATTGCAAGATTACTATCAATATAAAAATATTTTCTAGTTTATGTCTCTGCTTGCTTTTATAATATTGTAGATTCAAATACATTAAAAACATGGTTAATGACTCATGAAGAGAATTTTAGGACAGGAAGCCATTAACAAATCTAATACTTATTGAGAATTATTATATGCCTGCACTAAGCCAGGAGCTTGTATGTGTATTATCTCATTTTTAGTTCTCAAAATGGCCTTTGAGATAGGTATCAATTACCTTAATTTTCTTACAAAAAACTGAAGTGAAAATAGTTGTTTGCCCAAGATTGCAGAATTTTTTAAAAGTAGATCTGGGATACAAAACTGTGTTCTGATTCTCACAACAGTACTTTTTCTACAACTTTGTACATGTTGTCTGTATGTCCTATATAAATACCTCTAAAAAATAAAATATTAATAATGGCATGACCGCTCAAATTTGTATTAAAATAGCCTTGAACATAATTACATAATACATCCATAAGCTATAAATTAGAGATGGAATATCAACTAGTTACTGTTATAACACACTTGAGCATAATTAGACAGTTCATCGGTTTATTCAGTAAACATTTAAGCACCTAATATTCACAAGGAAACAAACTTTTATAAATTGGGCTTCCTGTTATCACAGAGCCCACAAGTTGATGAGACAACACAGACAAGTTATCTGTCTTAAAGATTGGTTTCAATCTCAGGATTTCTCAGTGATGCTTTTTAAAAACAATTTCATCTACTTCAGTCAATAACATATATAATAGAATGTAAGCACTCAAGCTCTGACAGCCAGGAGACAATAACACATTTTACCCAAAACCTCAACTTTGCATGGGAGAGCGTATTATCTTCAGGCAAATGTTTTGTCAAGTGTTTTGTTTGTGGCAAGTGTTATTTCATCCTGAAGAAATATTAGTGTATCCTATTTCTTATTAATCCCATAGTGATACTTAGCAAAGGTTACTTCTTTCTGTTCCTTTCGGGGGGGTGGCATTTGTGTAGAACTTGCTCTTGTACAAACGAATCAGTGTCACTTTCCAAAGCCATCCTCAAAGGTTGGATGCCATACATCTAGGGCAAAAATTATACAAAAGAAAGGCTCTGATGCTTCATTTAGTTTTGATCTAAGGGTGGAAACATCTTCTCATTGATATTCCCCTTGATTATCTTGGGTCCTTGGACTTTGTGTTTCTGACTGTGAACCTTTATTGTTGAGTCTGCTCTCTCTGGCCTCTGTGTTAACCAGTTTGTTACTGTACTAACACAGGGTTACTTTGTACCAGTAACCAGATGCCTCCTCTAAGTTGGTCTGAGGACAGCCAGTAATGTACCCTAAACCATAGTTTTTGTTCGTTGTTCCCTGAAACAGTGATGCACTAGGTGTTTGAAGCCTGAGAATTATCACACACCTGTCTTCACACCTTCTGAATCAGATGTTCATGTTCCTTATTTTGCTCCCCACTGTATCCTTACGTGTTAAGGAATGCTTGGGAGGAAGGATATTAACTAACGCAAGAGACCTGAGAATAAGTCACCTAAATGGTAGGTGAGCCAACTAAATGGAACAGTGAGAACTATTGTGTGTGCAAATTGAGAACGACGCTGAAGCAGGCACAAAATAACAAGACGAGGAGGATGACAAAATACAGAGTGGAAAGAGATTCTGATGAAAGTAGAATTGGAAAGGGCAATGCAGAAATGAGAGGTCAGTCTCTACAGAACAGGTTATCCAGAACCCAAATAAAGAGAAATAAAGGGTTAGCGTAAGAAATAACTAATAAAATGTAGAGAGAAAACGACAGTCATGTTTTTTTCTCCCGGGGAGAAAATAATAGTCACATCTGTTACCTAATAAAAGAAAAACTAACAATAACTCAAAGTGCCTTTGTCAAACTTAACAGCATTATTACAATATACTTTTAAGTTCCTATGGACCAGGTTGTCAAATGTTCCCTGTACTAAGCTGAAAATTAAAGCTCTTGTTCCTTAAAGAAGATGTGGCACATATATACAATGGAATATTACTCAGCCATAAAAAGGAATGAAATTGAGTTATTTGTAGTGAGGCGGATGGACCTAGAGTCTGTCATACAGAATGAAGTAAGTCAGAAAGAGAAAAACGAATACCATATGCTAACGCATATATATGGAATCTAAAAAAAAAAAAAATGGTTCTGAAGAACCTAGGGACAGGGGAGGAATAAAGACGCAGATGTAGAGAATGGACTTGAGGACATGGGGAGGGGGAAGGGTAAGCTGGGACGAAGTGAGAGAGTGGCATGGACATATATACACTAGCAAATGTAAAATAGATAGCTAGTGGGAAGCAGCCGCATAGCACAGGGAGATCAGCTCAGTGCTTTGTGACCACCTAGAGGGGTGGGATAGGGAGGGTGGGAGGGAGACCAAGAGGGAGGGGATATGGGGATATATGTATACGTATAGCTGATTCACTTTGTTTTACAGCAGAAACTAACACACCATTGTAAAGCAATTATACTCCAATAAAGATGTTAAAATAACAAAATAATAATAAACCATATTTAGAGGTCAAAAAAAAAAAAGCTCTTACTTTTTTTTTTCATCTGAAGTACATAACATGAACAAGTCAGACTAGTTCTGTTGTGTATAAAATGACTCAGACTGAGCATGTAAGGACTGTCCAATGGCTTTAGAGTTGTTAACAGTTGTAAACAATCGACATTACTTTACAGTTTTCCTCCATCAGGAGAGAGAATAAAATGCACTCATCTCATTAACGCCATCTATAAATTACTTACCTAGACAATAATTATAAACAGAAGAAAAATAGTTTCTTATCCCGGAGCTTTCACACAGACAATTTGAAATGAGGAATTTCATGTGTTAAATAATCTGAACATGTTAAGAAAAAAAAAAAAAGGAAACACGCGTTATTGTGTATATGGATGAGAAGTACCCGTTCCTCATTTGCAAATTGATAACACTCCTTTCTAATAACAAGGTCAAGGAATTTAATGAGTTACAGCCATAAAATTTCACAGATTGAGTGCTTTTCCTTACGTTAGGTTAACAAATACGAAGGCATGCTCTCTAACTTCTGTATGTGAAGAGTTTACAATTGATTTAGGAAGTTACTTAACAAACTGCCCTTACAAATAACACAAGGCAGTAGGCTCTTAGATACCTTTGTAGTTTACACACTAAACTCTTATCAAAAGAAACAGAGATCATCGGGGATTGCATTGATTAGAGCCAAATGGGTGAAAATACTAACCTGAAAGTTGTGCACCAAAGACTGTTGCATTCGACGAGGTGACAATAAGAAAGAGCCTTCTAGACAGAGGAATGAAACCAGAGATTCAGGAATGAACGTGTTTTTGTTAGGGGAGACTGAAAACAGCAGAGGGACGGCACAGTGGTCCCAGACGCTGACAAGTCCTCAAAATCAGGTAGAAGAACTAATAAAAATGAAATATAGGAATTGCTCTTAAATGTAGGTTAAAAGTGTATCTACACACACACACGTACACAACACACACACAACACACACAGCAAAGTGAATTTGCGAGAGATCAGTTCTCATGACCCCTCCCAGGACTCTGACTCCTTCTCCCCTCTTATTCCTTGGTGGGGAGTAGGATTCCCTGTGCATTTCCTTCCTGACCTTCCCCCTCCCCTTGGGCGTCCATCAAATGAGAGCCTTTTGTGCATCTAGGAGGAAGGTCCAAACCCTGTGGAAGATGTTCAATGAGCTGGTAGGTTGAGATGTATATATGTTAGATAGATGCTTAAGGAAGTTAGAAAAACACTTTTCCTGTATGAACAATGCCTCTCTTTCCTGGCTTCTCTCTTGCTAAAGAGGTCAAGAAAGTTAGCTTCATGTTGCCATACTTATTAGTGGTCTGTTTTGTTCCAGTTTCTCCTTGTCTGATGCAAAAAGCTTCATGGTTTCATACTAGAAGTGAGTAGCTGCACTAAATTAAGGCAAAAATATAAAAATAAAGTGTGTTCCTTTAGTATTATAGATAATCACATTCACTAGGTCCATATGTGGAGCAGGAACTAATACATGCAGATGCTTTCTGTAATTGCTTTCTTTCTCTGGGTAACAAATTCCTAACTATAAATCTGACCTTTGAGAATTACTTTCCCTGATCTCTTTTATTTTACCCTCTTGTTCTCTTGATACCATCTGTTGGCTTTTTTTCTTTTTTTTTCATTTGACTTTTCTTTATCTCTTTTACTGGAATATGTTAAATATCTATCTCCTTGGAATTTTTGCTGAGCCTCAATAAACAAATTTAATGTTATTTTCATAGATTCAAATACAATGACTATGGAAATTTGACCACAGTTGTCTCTCTTTGCCACTTCCTCACATCCTGCCGTTTTGATTATTATTTATAGTGTACTTAACCTGACCTTCCACTCACTTTTACTCAAACTAGGACGAATATGTGGATGGGAGAGACTACAGGAAATAAAACTATGTTTCAGGTAGTAGGTCTGCTGTAGAAGGAGTTTCAAGGAATGGACTGTGTCATTAGTCCTGAGAGTAAATTGGCAACGTAATTTACCAATTTGCAAAAGCATTAGTTTTGGAATCAGTCCTAGAATGCTGACTGTCAGTCCCACAGGTTGAGTTTCACCCTAGATGTGTCCTCCTTCTAAACTGTCTTGTACTTTGATAAATTTTTAAAATACATTTCAGTTCATCACTTCTCGGCCTTTCGGCTAAGATCCAGTGTAAAATACATTTAAGTTCTTTTGAGGGGACATGCCCACTATTCCTTGTGGCCCGCTCACCTGATTCATTTATTTCAGTGACTTGCCTGTCCCAGAAGATAGTGAGTACCTTAAAATCTCTTCTTCCAGTTATTGGTGGTACATTCTTACCACTTTAACCTAAGTTTGTTTTCCTAAAATAAAGGATGGTGACAGGTTTATTTGAGGGTTTAACAGATACTTGTCAATATATATGTGCTTTTCTTTTCTTTTTCTGAGAAATAATTGACATATAACATTGTGTAAGTTTAAGGTGTACAATTTGTTGATTTGATACATTTATATATTGCAATATGATCACCACCATAGTGTTAGCTAACACCTCCATGGTGTCCCACAATTATCATTTCTTCTGTGGGATTAAAAACAATTATTCTCAAGTTTCTTAGCAATTTTTAAAGTGGATAATATAGTAGTGTGGGCTAAAATCACTATGCTGTGCATTAGATCTCCAGAATTATTCATTTTCAAACTGGAAGTTTGTACCTTTGTCCAACATCTCCCTATTTGACCCACCTCCCCCCAGCCCCTGGAAACACCTTTCTACTCTGTTTTATGAGTTTGGCTTTTTTTAGGTTCCACATATAAATGGTCACATACGGTATCTGTCTTCCTTTGTTTGACTTGTCTCAGTATAATACCTGCAAGGTCCATCCAGTGTCATTGCAAATGGTAGGTTGTCCTTCCTTGTTTCTCATGGCTGAATAATATTCCATTATCAATTTACATTCCCACCAACAGTGCACAAGAGTTTCCTTTCCTCCACATCCTTGCCAGCACATTCTTTCTTGTCTTATGGATGATAGCCATTCAAACAGGAGTGAGGTGATATCTCATTGTGGTTTTGATTTGCATTTCCCTGATGATTAGGGATGTGGAGCATCTTTTTATGTACCTGTTGGCCATCTCTATGTCTTCTTTGGAAAAATATCTGTTCAGTTCCTCTGCCTATTTTTAAATTGAATTGTTGATTTTTTGGTTATTGACTTGTTATAGTTCTTTATATATGTGTATATATATGATATTATCCCCTCATTGGATACTTGGTTTGCAAATATTTTCTTCCCTTCAGCAGCAGGTTGCATTTTTATTTTGTCAATTGCTTCTTTTGCTGTGCAGACGCTTTTCATTTTGATTGTCCCATTTGTTTTTGCTTTTGTTGCTTGTGCTTCTGTTGGCATATACAAAAAATTGTTGCCAAGACTAATGTCAAGGAGTGTTTTCTCTATATTCTCTTCTAGGGGGTCTTAAGTTTCAGGTCTTATGTTTAGACTTTAATTCATCTTGTGTTAATTTGTGAATAGTGTGAGATGGGAGCCCGATTTCTCCCTTGTGCATGTGGTTACCCAGTTTTCCCAACACCATTTATTGAAGACTGTCCTTTCCCATTGAGTATTTATGGCTCCCTTGTCAGATATTAGTTTAACCTTATATGTGGAGGTTTGTTTCTGGGCTCTCAATTCTGCTCCATTGGTCTGTGTGTCTATTTCTATGCCAGTACCATACTGTTTTTATTACTATATCTTTGCAGTGTAGTTTGAATTCAGGAAGTGTGATCCCTCCAGCCCTTGTTCTTTCTCAGGATTGCTTTGGCTACTTGGGGTCTTTTGTATTTCTACACAAATTTTAGGATATTTTTCCCTATTTTTGTGAAAAATGCCATTGGAATCTTGATAGAGATTGCATTGAATTTATAAATGACTTTGAGTAGTATGGAAATTTTAACCATATTAATTCTTCTGATCCATGAACACAGAATATCTCTCCATTTGTTTGTATCTTCTTCAATTTCTTTCATCAAAGTCTTGTACTTTTCATTTTACAGATCTTTCTCATCCTTGGTTAAACTTATTCCTAAATATTGTATTGCCTTTGATATTATTGTAAATTAGATTGTTTTCTCTATATTTTTCAGATATTTTGTTGTTAGTGTGTTATGTGTGCTTTTCTTAATAGCCATCAATGTTCAGTCTCTCACAGAAATGTCCAACCATTTGTGAATCCATTTTCATTTAAAATCAGTATTATTTGAAATGGTTACATATTCCAGAAACTATTTTCTCCCTTAAGAAGTCGCAGTTGGTTTTATTTGTAGTTGTTTCTTTGACAGTTGAATTTCTCCCTACCTCTCAACTGAAACCTTCTCTGTGAAGCCAAAAGTAATCTCCTTAGTTACCAACTTCATTTTGTTCTTTTTATTTCATTTCACTAAGCCTTCTTATAGCCTATGGCCAAAATATTCTTCCTGGAGCATAGAAAGATTTCACTCCCTCACTCAAAATTCTTTAATAGGAAAAAAGATCAAAAGCTAGTGTTTATTACTATGTTGCAAGCATTATTTTAAGTTCTTTACATGCACTATTTCATTTGATCTTAAAAAACAATCTGATGTAGTAGATAATATTAGAGATTGCTCTTATTCTCATTTTAGAGAAGAGGAAACTGAGATGCTGAGAAGTTAAGTGGCATGATCAAGGTTAGGCAGTGTGTAAGTGGTGCAGATACATTTTTTGAATTGAAAATATAATTTATATATAGAGTTGCAGACAACAAAGAACCTTTGCAGTCATCTGTGGTAGTTAGGAAAACAATTTGTTAATGATAAAAGGCACTCCATATGTTTATAAATAGAAGAATTTATCTGTGGAAGAATGTGTTATTTAGTTTAAAAATAAAATATAGATTTGAGGTCCTCTGTCCATGACTGTGTGGCCCACCATGGGGTGTCCTAACTAAAGATTGGGAATGCAGATCTGACCTTTATCACCGTCTCTGCTATGGTCACTCACCTTACTTCCTTGAGTTCTCTTTTTCCTTGTTTTCTTATGTTAGCATCATGTCATGTGCCTTCGCTAGACCCTTTAGTTTCCCATCACACTTTGTTGACATGTATTTCTTACAAAGAAATACTTAAAAGTAGGAAATTTTTTTTCTACAGAATTAATATTGATATTTATGTTTATATATATTCATTTTGGGGACCATTCTTCGGTTGCAAATGTTAACGGAGCTAGGTGTCTCATGGATATTTTTCAGGGAGTTTTCTTGTTTCATTTGTTGCCCAGATGAAAATTGTAGTTACCTTTATACTTGTATTGATGACTTTGATATTGCCTTATGTGCTTCTGATAGTCCTTCGTAAATTTTTGGAATGCTGGTGACATATTTGTAGATTTCAGGATCACTTCTGTGGAAATGAACTTATTATAATAGATTGACAATAACACAGAAATGTGAACAAGTTGAATAATAGACTCTCAGAACCAAAAGGAATATCCTTTTATTCAACTATCTCTTTTTTTAAGCACATAAAGTTGTCAAACTACAGAAAGTCTGCATGATTTTCTTTAATTACCACCATAAAATTGTTATTTAGACATATTAAGGTGGAAAATAAGAAAATTTTAAAAAATCAAAACAAATAATAAACTGAATATTTCAATTTGTAGTGAACAAAAGATTTTTAAAAAGACAAGTTCAAACAAAAACATTTTCTAACAATTCCAGGTCACAGTAAGTTATACTTTGCTATCTGTGCTACCATTACATCAAAACAATCAATCAAGTTTGACAGAATAATGAGAAACTAGGTAATTCACCTTTTCATTTTCAATACGGCATCAGGTAAAACTAATTATAGATAAAGGACTGGGGAAATGTATAATTTTTTCAAACCTGTATTGATTATATAAAATCAGTGCATGTAAGGATACACATCAAACAGGGTTTGCAGACAACAAAGAACAGTTGCAGTCATCTGTGTTAGTTAGAAAAAAATTATAAGTGATAGAAGACAGCTGGTTTCTTATAGTAATGCATAAGTATTTGAGCATCTTTATATTTTGGAAATATATCACATTTATAATGTGGAGTGATACGGACACCAAGGTTTAGGCTACGTGGCGGGTCATCTTTATGCAGTTTCTGGGGTCTAGAAGGACTGGAGCAGAAGGTTTTTTGGTGAAGAAGGCAGAGTCCAAGTTGTCCACGAATGTGATGGGATAAGTAGATGGTCCATTAATCCATCACAGGGTCCATCATGGTCCATCACAAGGATTGTTAGAATATATCAGCGGGCTAAAAGAAGGGAGGCTACAGTAGTAGAGTTGTGTGGAATGTCCTAGAAACAATGTAGGAGAATGCAGATGCTGTGATCCTCTTCTGTGCATTGTAAGTGACAGGAAAGTCATGAGGGATGTGAGAATATCAGAGAATATCCAGCTTCAGTTAAGACTATATTTTAGGCATAGTTCTAGACGTCAAGAATTCACAGATAAAGGACTGAATGTTTCTCCTTGATGAACTTCATAATCTTGTTTCTAGAGAAACAAGAAAACAATCAATAGAAAATTGAGGTGTACACAAAGAAAGAACATTTAAAACCGGCTTGTCCAGGGAGGTGGGCTACATAAGAGACATGTCAGTATCATCAGCGTGCGTATTGAGAGATGAATCAAAATTTGTCAGGTGGACTATTCTCAGTGAAAGGTAGGGGATGGAGTGGGGGTGGTGGGGGGAGAATAATGATCCAGGCAGACGGAAAAGCCACAGAAGTGTGTGAGCCTGGTGTGTGGAGGGGCTCTGAGGAGTTCAGCACGGCCGACACAGACAATTCAAGATAAGGCTTGGCAGAGATGGAACTGGACAAGTAGGTCCGTGAGACTGTGAAAGACAAAGATTTTAGGTTGATGCCATACAGCAGGGGGGGGTGGTCATTACAGATTTTCCGTGGTGAAGAGACGTGGTCTGAATTGGAAAGATCACTTTGGCAGCAGAGGGATGGCTGGATTAAAAAGGGAGAACTCTTTGGAGAGCATGAGGTTACTGGATTTCATTTGCAGAGGCTTTCCTGGAAACCTTAGGGAGAAAGTCAAGTTATGATAATTAAGATGATTAAGATGATTAAGGTAGTTAAGATGATTGTAAAAGAAGGGACACAGGGGGGACACATGAGTTACTGGGGCAGGAGCTGTGGATGCCTGTCAATGCGATTCTTAACAGACCTTTGGTAAAGTTATTTCAAATACCGCTTGCCTAGAAATGGTCCTCTGGTGATGTTAGTATAACCTGAACTGTACGTAATTTCTTCTTTTCTTGCAACAGAGGACCTTTGAAAAGAGAATAACATATAATTCTTTTATTTTTTTTAATTTAAAAATTTTTTTTTAATTTTTTATATGTCCCATAACATATAATTCTTTATCCAAAGTTACTTGTTCTCCCTCTTACTAGAAATTTTACTCATTGTCAAACAAGAAAGGCATAATTTTTTATGATTACTTTTTTTTTGAATTTTTGAATTTTATTTTCTTAATTTTTTTATACAGCCGGTTCTTATTAGTTATCTATTTTATACATATTAGCGTATATATGTCAATCCCAATCTCCCAGTTCATCCCACCCTCCCATCCCCCTGCTTTCCCCCCTTGGTGATTACCTTTTACTCAGTCACAAATAAGATTGTGACTATACCTGTGGGAGGGGGTAGGTTGGTGAATGATATGAATTTCTGAGAACATACACTTACTAATAAAGAGTTCTTTATAGGATTGCAAGTTGAAATTTATTTTCATTAACTAGCCTACTTTCTGAATTAATGCATGTTTGTTTGTCAAGTCAGTACTTATTGCAGATTTTTTTGTGTCTGGTAACTGTATTGCGATGAATTTCTCATCATTATGTTCTTTGAACCTTAACCTCAGTGAGAATATATCAGTGTTTTTCCTGTGTGCTTTTATGATTATAATAAGATGTTTCTTTAGAAATCTTTGCTTATGCTCAAAGTAAACTTCAAAGTTAAAAAAAGTGTAAGAAAAAATAGCGTGATGGGGAATTATTGAATTACGTAATTTTAATGTCCAGTGACAGTCATAGCTTCAGGCGAGGTTTGATCCCCTGTCTCTTACTCTAAAAGCTGGGGTTTTCTCTGTCTCTCTGCGTAGTTGTAGGGGACCCCTTGTCGTCATAATATGGTTGCAGTAGTCTTAATGGTCGTTATCCTCACGCAACCTAATCCAGAGGAAGAAACAGACTCCCCTTTGTCTCTTTCTTGAGAGCTTGGCAAACATCTGAGCTTTCAAAAGCTGGTCGGGTTGGTGGTCCCCTCCTTGGGTTTGTCAATGAGGACTCCGGTGAGTCAAGACGATGTGAGAGTGTTGGCCTAATCCAATCAGCCCCAACCAAATCTAAATGAAGCTGAGAAAAGATGATTCACATAAGGTCCTAAAGAGATCCAGCCCTTCCTTTGAAAGAGGAAAACATGGCTGCCCGGTCCTCACAAAAACACACAACACTTCTGAGTAGGAACTGAATCCCTACCAAAGAAGTGCATGCACGTCTATGAAAATGACCAGAGATATTTTTTTTATTCCTTTGGCTAGGAGCTCATCTGAGCTAAAATATTCCAGGGCTTTATTCTTTAGACCAAACAAATTCTGTGATTTATTATGTAGTTCTTTGCCAGGAAATAAATGTGCAATCTGAAGTATAAAACAAAGAGATTTCTTCCTGATCCGTACTTCAAAGCCGTTCATGTGATCTGAAAGAGAGAGAGAGAAAAAAAGAGAGAGGGAAAGAGAGAGAGAGGAGAGAGCACACTCCTAACCTAATGGGGTCTTTAGAATTTAGCGGGTGTTAAATTTTAATAGATGTCAATTGACTACTCAGTTAAAAAGCAACCTAAGGAACATGGTGAAAAAAATAGACTTTTTTTTACATCATAGGAAGTATGATTTTTTTTTATAGTTAAAAAACTAGTGACATTTTCTGTGTGCAGTAAATTAATTTGAGGCCAGGAAAATATTTAGGAGCATGAAGTTAATTTAAAACTAAATAAAAGGTATCTTGCCTGACAGGCTGTGGTAAGCATTGCTCTGGTCTCTTACTGACCTAGTTGTAGAATAATCAATTTTCCATCTTTGGATTTGTGTCATTATTTTCCAGGAAATTGTATATTTATGGTTGCTATACAAATTCAGAAGACTAGCAGAAAACCTGGAAGGTTATGGACTTTCATGCAGATAATGATATATATCAAATCAATCTAAACTGAATGTGTAAGAAAATCATCCCATTGAATGAAATTTATTTTTTGGAGGATTAAATTACTAAATGACTATGTCTGGATGCCCATCATACGGAATCACAGTATTCTGATATTGCCTTATTATAATGATTTAGGTTTGGCTGTCATTATATTTGGTTTTCTAAATTGGTGAGAAAAAATGAATCACAATGAATTTTTAAAAATGACACACTTGCTTCTGGTATCGATATAATGTTGACACATTAACAAGTGGAAAAAAAATCCCACTTGTGTTGCCAATAATGATTTCAAGTAAGTTATCATGGTGAATGTTTGTAGCAAAGCAGTTGCAGTGAACAGGGGTGATGTAAAAGTCAAGTCATTTTCTGTTACTCACATACGGTATGTTTTGCAAACATTCTACCACACTTGGCAATACAGAAGAATAAACGCACTAAACGCTTTCCAATATTTTGACAGCTAGCATATAGCACCCAACTGTTAATGCCAGGGGAAAGTCCAGGGGAAAGACTTTGCTTCATTTAAAATTAATTCAAAAGAAATGTGTGATTGTTACTTTTAAAATCGTACCAAGGCAGAACTATTCTAAAGCAAGAGTTAAAGCCTCTGTGTTTATCTTCCCCCTGTCCAGCTCTGAATCCCTGTTCTTACCTAGAGGCAAATCACTCTTCGTAGCTTGGGCATATTTTTCCAGCCTTTATCTATGTATCATAATTTTCAGAACCTATAAAGTCAAGTGGTTTTCACAAGACCATGCATTTAATTGTTCTAATTCTCTTCCCTTTAAATATGCCAGCTCTAGAGGAAAATCAAAATGTTATTTTCTTTCTTTTCTCAATCCTGAAGACTAATATTTGTGATATTCAAATCAATTGACATTATGAAAATGAACAATGTGGTTTTTATACATTTTAGTTCCTAAAGCTTCAGGCAAATGACTTATACACTCCACATTTCCATTTTCCTGTCTGTATTATAGAAATAAAGTTGCATGCTAACTCTCTTCTAGGAAGATATGAGTTGTAATGATTGATGAACGAAAATAACCACAGGGAAAAATTGCCATAGGATAACCTGATGGCAATATTAAAATTCTAAAGACCTTCAAGTTATTTTATGGTAATAAGCATTACGATTGTTCTTTGTCCTTAGTAGGTACTTCTAACAAGTACTTTTAAGATTCTTATTATTACTTATGAATATAACACCTTTTGTCATAAGAACTTATACACTGAACAAAAATAATATATAGTCAGTCTCTCTGTTAAACTAGGTAATCCCTGAGTCTAGAGAAAGAGTAAGGTTTGAGGACACAAATGATGCCCAGTCACTACTAATATAATTGATTAAAGATGATTACACACAGATTTTTTATTTTTGCTACTAGCCCCACCCCTTCCTATCCTGCTCTCTTTGCTGCTGAGTAACTTGATGTTGTCATCGTTGCTATAAAATTCACACTCTGGGTCGTTACTATAAAATTCACGTTCTTCCAGACAGCACCTGCTGTTCCTGAAGCCCTTCCCCTACCTGACATTTATTTTATCTTGTGTTGTCAACTGTCAGCAGAAAGCCATTTATGGCTTTAAAGCAAAGCATTCCACTCTCAATCCCCATGTTATAGGAATATTTTGGTCAAATATTTATGATGCCTCTGACCTAATTTACTTTGCCTGCTTTGGAGAGTGAAAGTGCCGTGGAGCTACCACAGAAGGTTTCCTCTAGCCCCGGAATGTGAAAGCGCTCCATTCTGACCCGTGGAGGCGCCTCGTATACACAGATAGCCAAGGAGGCCACCCTGGGGGGAGGGGGAATGGAGCTCGTGCGGTCGGAGTCTGGGCTCTTCAGGCTCTTTGCCATGTTTGATTCTCACACCTGTTACTCAGCCTTGAAGAATCTTGAGGAAGGGGTAGACTTGATCAGGCATTTTTTTTTTCGCGCGGTTGTATTAATTTCTGCATGTTTGTTTGGAAAAACAAGCAGAAAGGAAAGGGAATAAGGCTGAAGGAATCCTTGTTTCTATGTTAGTGTCATTCAAAACAGTTCCAGTGACACATGTCAATGTCATATTGGGACATAGTTCAAAGGATTTCATCTGTCAGTTCGGAAGTACAACTAGGTCAGCTGTGTCCATTTTGTGCTGTAGTTAATATTTTTGACATTGGGCAAATCTTAGAAATGTTTAATAAACAGGTCAGAGAATTTCTGTGAGAGTACCTTTTGATTACCTATAGGTTAGGGTTGCCGGGTTAAATTTGAATTTCAGATAAGCAATGCATATTTTTTTTTTAGTGTAAGCATGTTACAGTGCAATGTTTGGGACACACTAAAAAGCATTTGTTGTTTTTCTGAAATTTAACTGGGCATCCTATATTTTTATTTGCTAAATCTTGCAACCCTGCCATGTGTGGTAGTGTCCTTCAGATATAAAGGAAGAAGAAAGATGGACCAAGCATAGGAAAGTCTCAGTGATAGCTTCTCGAAATGGCATCTTGAAATTATTCTAAGCAGTGACACATTTATTTGTAGGACAATTTTCTTTTGAGAGAAGCAGAGGAGTTATCATTAAAAGAGAAATGGAAAGAAGTAATTACCCCTTCCATGTGAGCACCAGAATTCTTCTAACAAACAGTGTGACTCAGGTTATCATGCTTTTTTCTCATCCTTTTCCTCTTCATAATGATAGTAATAGCAATATCAGTAAATGATAATTACAAAGTAACTTGTTTTAAAAATATTTATTTATTTTATTTATTTCTTATTTTTTGGCTGTGTTGGGTCTTAGTTGCAGCATGTGGTATCTTCGTTTAGGCAGGCGGGATCTTTCGCTATGGCGGGTGGGTTGTCTCTCTAGTTGTGGCCGCGGGCTCCAGGGCATGTGGCTCTGTAGTTTGCAGCACATGGGCTCTCTCACTGAGGCACGTGAGCTCAGTAGTTGAGGCACGTGAGGGGCGCGCGGGTTTAGTTGCCCCGCGCAGGTTTAGTTGCCCCGTGGCATGTGGGATCTTAGTTCCCTGACCAGGGATCGAACCCATGTCCTCTGTATTGGAAGGCAGATTCTTTACCACCGGGCCACCAGGGAAGTCCCCCAAAGTAACTTCTATTGAAAGCTTTCTACACACTAAGCATTCTCCATTAGTTACAACTTTCATCCTTATAACCCCCGCTGGACTGTATGTCCCATGAAGGGTCTTGTCTGTCCTTTACATTCCTGAATTTCCAGAAACCTAGGCAATACATGATAGTTATATGAAGCATTTGTTCAACGAATGAACACAATAAATAAATGAGGTAGGGATTATTATCCCGATTTTATAGATAGAGAAATTGAGGTTGACTGATGTTGAGATATTTCCTCCCAAACAGAATGTAACAGTGCTTTGACAGAAACAAAAGTGTTTTCTCTTCAACTACCATGCTTTATGAGGCACATTAAAATATTACCATTTAATTCTAAAAATAGGGAAATTTTACTTACAGTACTATCTGTTAATATTTGTTGAATATCCATACGTGGATAACTTTACAGACCCTATAACGTGGAGATGGCAAACATACACATTTGCATTTTTTCTGACCACCTCAACAAGAATGGATGTTTAGTGATAGACTATGTGGTTAAGACTGCATCTTTCCAGACAACCAGGTCCTGGGAATTTGACCATTTCTTTGCCACACTATGGCGTACATCGGTGTGCCTAAGTAGATTCTCAAAGTCATTAGGACATGACTTCAGACAGTTGTCACTACTAGTCAATGTTTGGAAAACACTGGTTTCAACAACAAATTTCCACCCTAGAAGAGTTTCCCAACACACAGAAGTCATAAGATTTCTGGGGAGATAGATTATTGACATAAGAAGAAAACCAAACATTTATATATTTCTATTGTTAGAGATCTTGGTGATGTAAACGATCATGATTTTTACATCTATTTTTGCTTAACCCAACAAAATCTCTTAGATAAATCTCTAATTGGAAACTGCGCTGAGGGTTGGTACAAATTCATCATCCTGCAAACATTGTCACAAATCACCAGCGGGATGTTTTACTATAAAGTAAAAACAATCAGCCATGCGGAAAATATAGCAACCTAAATAAAAGGGGGACCGTAATTAGTATTTGTCAATATAGCTTCAGATGTTGGATGGTGGAGGATCATCCCGCATACCGATGGTGTTTACCACCGCGAGCCACTCTGGCTGAATATAATGCGTGGCTCTCCCTGGAGAAGGGCCCCTCCGTGAGCTCATCTGAAACAAGGGCTGAGCTTCGTTCGTCTTTGTCCCTGAGGAGTCTATGAGCCTGCCTAACGCAGTAGATGTTCGATAAGTGTGTGTAGATACAGGCTTGGTCAGCCAATCCGCGTGTGTCTGCTCGTGTGCCTTGCTCCTGCTCTCTGCTGGTGTCCTTACACTTGCCCTGTTCCTCATTGGAAGATCCAGCCGAGCTTGTGATTTCTCTCTGCCTTAAGCATCCAGGCCATCCCCAAGTTCTTCTCATTTTCTTAGATTTTACAGGCGATACTGTGTGTTCTCCAGCTGGCCTGTGATTGTACTTCTATTTGCTTAATATTAGAAAAGGTGAGAGAATACTCCTTTTTTTCATCTTTTTTTCTGCCTGTTTATACCTTAATTTTTTTCTGAATTTCAGAGTTTCACCTAGGAAAGGGGTTGTGGTGTCTCACATCAGGGTTCTTTTGCCTAGGGGGTCTGTGAAAGAGCTCAGGGCATCTGAAAACCACCCGAAGTATGGGGAGCGTGCCCACCGCTTCTAGAATTTATCCACATCCATAGAGGACAGGAATTTCAGCTGAAGGGGTACTAACACATTGAGTATTATAACATGCTAGCGAATGTACAATGCACTTGAGAAAGCTGACCCATTAGAGCCTCGAAACAATTATGTGAGCGGGACATTATTGCACTTTTAGAGGAGAGGAAACTGAGGCATAATGATTGTAAAGCTCAGCTTCAAACGTGTCTGTCTTTTTTCGGTAAAATGTATAGCATCATTCATGTAGTGTTAATGAAGCACATTCATATTTAAGAGAATATATGGTTGTGTTTCCAGAAAAGGAAGATCAGAGTAAAATTAGATCAATGTAAAAAATGCCATTTATATTTTACTTAGATATAGAAAACAGCATGTAAAATATCTGTGCTCCTATATACATTTTGTTTTTCATTTATGTGATACTAAAGAATATTAGCCATGCCACCATGTCCAGTCGGGATCCACTTATTTGATTCCCAGTACTTTAAAACTGAGGAAATACAGATTTTGAAATATCTAAGAAGGCATGCTTTCAAATAGCTACTTAGAAAAATCACTTTTCTTCCTAAGGCCACTTACCTTTTCTCTAAGACTAAAATACCCTGGTGAGATTAAATGGCTCATCTCTGAAGACTGCTAAACTGCAAAACAGAAATCAGTCCCGGTTTTCAGGGCCATTTT
This sequence comes from Balaenoptera musculus, assembly GCF_009873245.2. NCBI lineage: Eukaryota > Metazoa > Chordata > Mammalia > Artiodactyla > Balaenopteridae > Balaenoptera > Balaenoptera musculus. The sequence continues at coordinate 4,489,110 of NC_045790.1, forward strand.
GGAGGAGAGCCAAGAGAAAGGCTGTGTTTGTGATCTACAGTCCACAGCCCGGAAGTTTCCAAAGATCGCTCTCGCTCACCCTCTCCCTTTCTGCCCAAAGAGTTTGGGGCTGACACTAAGCCAGAACACATCATCATCATTACCTTTCCCCAAATTGCTATTTAAAAAGTTTCTGACATACACTTGCTTCATGTTGATGATGCTTGCTATTCCCCTTGGGTGAAATAGTCTGAGGTAGTCTTAAGACTGTCACTAAGAATTGTTCATGTATAATTTATAGTCACAATTAAAAAGCATTTTTAACTAAGTGTCACAACACAGTGACAACTAAATTAGACTGTGATTTACATTACCATGTGCTGCCACTTGATTTAGTGTCACTCTAGAGAAATTGATAAACAGCCCGTGTAGAGCAAGGTCTTCAGTCAAGAAGGAGCTCGTTCCCCACGTGTGAATGAGGTGAGAGATCGCTGGTGCAGGTTTCTAATGTTATGATTAATAATTAATTTTTGGAATATGTAGAGCAATGGAAAAGCAGCCCTTTTAGTAATCATACAAGACTACTTTTGACAGGCAGAGAAAATACTTTATTCTTAGTTATGGTAGAGTTTGAAATTAAAATGAAGACGTAACCAAGTAACGCAGAGATCCTCAAATCCAAATCTCTCTCTTTTTAAAATAATTAATTAATTAATTAATTAATTTCTGGCTGCATTGGGTCTTCGTTGCTGTGCACAGGCTTTCTCTAGTTGGGGCGAGCGGGGGCTACCCGTCTAAATCTCTCTTTTTAATATGACAAAACCAAAGCTCAACGATTCAAGTGACAAAGTTGGTACTGGATTACCCCAAAATAACTTTTAAGCACATACGTTGAATTAAATAATTTAATAAAACCATATCCAAGTTAATGCAAAGGGGCACATTATTAGACCATGAGCTAAAGGAGTTACAAGGGATTTTTGTGCTTATTTAGGGTGAGTCTGGAAAAGGGCTAATATTCTTTTTCATGGAAATTTCAAGAATAAGGTAGAGTATATAAACAGCCAATGATGCAAGACATGGAAGTAGAATGAATATTCCAGAGAGTGACTGGATGAAAAGCACAACAGTATGAATGGGGAAGACATTTTTGTCCTGAAGGCAGAAGTGTCCTGGAGCACTGGAAGTCTGGTGGAATGCTTGGACAAAGCTTGGTCATATTTGACTTACTATTCAGTACTTTTTAAAAAAGTGATGAATTTGGAGATTCTGGTAATGGCTGAGTAAGCACCAACTGGACCCCTTTACAGGTAACAACTGTACAGTCTAGACATATTAGCTCAAAGCAGCTACTGGAAAATGCAGGGAGTAGGGCAAATTCTGAGTACCCCATGTTAAGAAAGGGGAAGTTGTATTTGTTTTCACTCTTTCTAGCCTAGGAGTAGACAGAACCCCTTGTGGGAAAAAAGTTACAGGTTTTCTGGCCTGGGGAGCCAGAATTCCGAGTCAGGGAAACTGTAGTTTCTGTTAAAAAAAAAAAAAAAAAGGAGGAATCTATGAAGGGAAATATATAGAGAAGGTATCCCCAAATTTCATCTGCTTATATCTCCAAGAGACCCCTGAATCATGTATTTGTGGACCGGACTCAAAGGAATTTAGTTAAGGCAAAAGATCACAGCTGGACTGGAGTTGCTGTCCAAGACAGAATTTGTGATTTGTGACTAAAACAATACAAAACAAAACAGACAACGAACCCCTCATAAGAAGGGCAGCCTTCGGTCTCCACAGCTTAACATGCATGATCTCCATTATAAAATGCAGTCTTACCCAACTTAAAGAGAACCAGGAATGTGGAGCTTGTTCTCAAAAGAAAAGAGAGCAAATGAGACCATCCCTAAAATGACTTAGATTAGGAATTCGTAGAAAGGAATTTAAAGTAGCCATTTAATCTGTAATCAATGACATGAAAGAGAATATTTTTTCACTTAATGAAGTGATCAGAAATATTAGAAAAGAAATGAGACCAAATGAATCTAGATTTAAAAAATGGAATAGTGATTTTAAGAAAGATCACTGTATAGATTTAACATCAGAATGGAGACAACAAAGGAAAGACTCAGTAAACTTGAGGATTGATCAATAGAAATTATCCAAGCTGAAGAACAAAGAAAAAAATCTCGAAAAGTAAATGAACAGAGCCTATGGTATTTCTTAGATAGAATGAAATGGCCTAACATAAGTATGATTGATTGAATATCCAGCAAAATAAGGCATAAAAATACTTTAAAGACATTGTGGTTGAAATTTTCTAAAATTTGAAGAAATATATATATATATATATTTACAGATGTAAGATGTTCAACAAATCCCAACAAATTCTTAAACATTAAGAATTCTACAGTTAGTGACATTTGATCCTCAGAAAAGAATGAAGAGTACTTAAAATGGTAAATATCTGGGTTCTTATAAAAGCCTACTTTAATTTCTTTATTTTATTCTTTCCTTCTTAATTTCTTTACAATGCATGTGAGTATTTAAAGCAAAAATATAACCATTGTCTTGTGAGAATTTATGATACGTATGTATGTAATACATGCAAAAACCCTAGCCTCAAGGATGGTGGGGGAATAAGTTGACCTACATGGGGCCAAGATTTATGTATTTAATTTATATTCATATTTTATATGAAGTGACAGTGCATTAATTCTACATACGCTATGAAAATTAGGAATTTATACTGTAATGTCTAAAACAACCAATACAAAATTAACACAGAGAAGTATAAATTAAAAGCCAATAGAAAAATTAAAATTTATACAAATAAAAATTAGGCAAGAAGGGAGAAACAAAAACCAAAAATGGAGACAAATATAAAACAAATAATAAAAATTAGATCCAACCACATCAAAATTATTAATATATTAGATATGAATTAACTAAAGATCCTAATTAAAAAGTACAGATCTAATTTTTTATCTTAAGAAATCAGAAAAAAAATAGCAAACGCAACACAAATTAAATAGAAGGAAGGACATTGGAGACAAAAGCAGACACCAAGAAACTGAAAGCAGAAGGACAATATTTCTGCTCTGAGAAATATAAAAATATTTAAAAGATTTATAAGGGCAGTTGACTCTCATCAAAGGTGCCAAGTTAATTCAGTATGGAATAGATAGACTTTCAATAAATAGAGATAGAAAATTGATATTTATATGCAAAATAATGAACCTCACGTTTATCTTACTCATACATATGAATTAACTTGAAATAGATTGTAGGGTCAAATAACTAAAACTATAAAACTTTAAGAAGAACACATAGTGGGAAATCTTTGGGACATTGGGTAGGGCAAGATTTCTTTGAATAGAACATATACACACACACACACAACACACAAAACAGCAAAGCAATAATTAAAAGGACGTTACCACAATTAAAACTATTATTCTTCAGTAATTCAGTTTTAAAAAATGAAAAAGCGAGTCATAGACTAGTAAGAAATATTTACAATAATATATCTGAAAAAAGACTTTTTTCCAAAATTTGTAAGCAAGACTTGTAACTCAACAAAAAAATGACAAACAACCCAATTAAGAAATGGGAAGAATTTTGAACCGACACTTCACAAAAGAAGATATAGAAAGGCAAATCGCACCTGGAATGCTGCTCACCATCACTCTTCATCAGAGAGAGAGTTTTAAATCACAGTGGCATACCCACGAGAATTGATAAAAGTCAAAAGATTTACCATACCAAGTGCTGGCGAGAATGTGGAGGGAATGGTATTCTCATACATCGCTGATAGGAAGGCAAAGTCATACAGGCACACTGAAAGGTAGTTCAGGGCTTAAACGTATACTTGCCATATCATCCAGCAATCCCATTCCTAGGCATTTACCCAAGAGAAACGAACCACATGTCTACAGAAAGAGTACCTGAATGTCCCTAGCATCATTATTCATAATAACTAGCAGCTCAAAACATAAATATCTATTAACTACTGAATGATACTAAGTTTTTGTTGTATTTATATTATTGAATAATAATCAGTAATGAAAAGGAACAAAGTTTGGTACATAAAGAACTTGCAAGGGGTGCTTCCTTAGTGGCGCAGTGGTTGAGAATCTGCCTGCCAATGCAGGGAACACGGGCTCGAGCCCTGGTCTGGGAGGATCCCACATGCCGCGGAGCAACTAGGCCTGTGAGCCACAACTACTGAGCCTGCGCGTCTGGAGCCTGTGCTCCGCAACAAGAGAGGCCGCGACAGTGAGAGGCCCGTGCACCGCGATGAAGAGTGGCCCCCACTCGCCGCAACTAGAGAGAAAGCCCTCGCACAGAAACGAAGACCCAACACAGCCAAAAATAAATAAAATAAATTAATTAATTAAAAAAAAAGAACTTGCAGGAATCTCAAAAGCATTATCCTACATAAAGAACCCAGAAGAAAGATTAAACGCTCTGTGATTCCACTTATATGAAATTCTAGAAAAGGCACAATTATAGGTATAGAAATCAAATCAATGACTGCCTGGAAACGGGATTTGGGAGAGGGAATTGAGTGCCAAACACACAAGGGAAATTCTGGGGTGCAAGAAATGTTTCACATCTTAATCGAGGTGGTAGTTATACGATAATGTACAATTGTCAAGACTCAAACTGATCACTTAAAAAAGGAAATGTTATTATATGTAAATTATGTCACAGTAAACCTTTGGGGGGGTGGATAAAGAAAGAAAAGGAAATTACACCCAAAAAAAGCTCTTAAAAGGGAGAGTGACTAAATGGGTGTGGGATTTTTTCTTCAGTAACAAAAGTGATTGATTGGAGCATCTGGAATGAGGAGAGAGGGAGAAATTCAGAAAGGGAAGACCGGTGCCCATGTGATTTCTGGCCATTTAAGATCCAGACACAGACGGGTTTTGTTTGTTTTTGTTTTTCCAATATGATCTTATTGTGTTGATATATTTCTACACTTCACCTAATAATTTTAAAGATTTTTAAATAAAGGTATGATTGAACTAAAATTATTAAAATTAACCAATTTGTAACATGTACTTAGCCATGAAATAAACGTATTCCTTCAGAATCCATTTTGTGCAATGGTCAAACTATCATGAGGGTGAGTTTTATACCAGCTATGCTAATACATACATATATGTGTGTATTATATATGTATGTCTTATAATATATATGTATAATATTATATATTATAAAATATACTTGTATATTTAAATATATGCATATTTAAATAGCTGACATCAGTGTTATTAACATATAGTTCATGAATAATTGATTTATGTGCGGAAACCCAGTCTTGGTACAAAGAAGCAAACTCAAAAGCAGTTGAGTTTTAATATACTTAAAAAAAAATAATCAGTATAAACATAGTGAATATATTTAGGGAATTTTTATTAATTTCTGATATTTTTACAAAGGGAAATTTTACTTTTATGTTACTGGTATTTAAATATTTGTAATATTTAAGTATATTTACATGATAAACAAAAATTTTTAATTATTTAAGAAATGAAGCATGCTTTCAGCAGATTAGAAATGTTCTGAAACTGAATTCAAATACAATTAGCAGTGGAAAGTTACTCTTTGTGTTACCCAACAGCTTTCGGTAAAAGCTTCCAAAGATAGTTACTCCTAACAACATGAAGCATTTAAAAGTATATTTCTGTCCTCATTCAAATTACTTTAATGTTTTGGTTATATTATGGCTCTGTGTATTTACACAGTTTTTCCTGTATCAGTGGACGAGAAACCCAACTTTCTATCAAATAAGCTCTGGGTCAGGAAATAAAATTAGAAAACTAATAAAAGTGGAGATGTCAGGGCTCTTGCATTTTCCTAGCAGCAGGAAAATCCTCGATTTGGTATATCACAGTCTAGTATTGGAGATATGAAAAGAGATGGCAAAGTTTATATTACAAATTCCATTTTGAGAAAGTGTAGCTCAGACACAGTATTCCTGAAATTCACCATTTAGAAATTGGCACATCAGTCTGTATTCACGTAGTTAAATCACATATTTATGTATGATACACACACAGAATGAAGAGGCAAAGCTAAATGCCAAGAATTTAAATTTGAGAACTCTATTATTCTAATGACATCTGCTAATATTTGGATCTCTTTATATTCAGAAACCCAAAAGGAAGCCATTATAAAAATATGGAGAATTCATGCTAAAAATTGTTCCATTTCTTATATCATCTTCATTAAGATAATTATTTTGAAGGAATCTATTTTTCATATAATTGCTTTAACACTTTGTCTTATTATACTGGATTACAAAAACTAGTCCCTTCCACACCCACCTCCTTCTTATGTTTTCATTTTCATCATTTGATAAGTCAGTGTTTACTCTTGTAGTAGGGGCAGTTAAGAAACCTGAAGGACCGTTTAATTTTTTCAGACTTTGAATATATCAGGTATTTTTATAACCTTATTAGGCTAAATGAGGTTTATGGAATATAGTATCACCATAACAGTAATTATTGAATAAAATGAGTATTTCATCCTCCAACAAAATACTTATTCATATCATGTCACATTGACTACAACAAAATTCTATAATAAAAAGGAATGGGTTTCACCTTCAGGTTTAATTGTCAGTGGTCGGCAACTTCTTTGTGATTATGTAATCCATATTAAAACTCACTTATTTAAGATCATTCCCCAAGTTTCATGCTTGGTGCTATTTTAAAGCATTAGAAAGCATTCCATTTTTGAGAATTTCATTATCTGGTTAAGGCTATAGCACCTATATATGAAAATAATTAGGTTATTATTTAAGGTAAATATATCCTTCGATAAGTAAAAAAGAAAATAATCAATTGAGATTGAAATTAGTTTAGGAATTACAAAAAGTGTAGGAGTTTCAAAATAGAGGAAGAACATCCCAGGGTTAGGTTATCCCATAAGAATTTCATAAATTGTGTGATCCAAAAAAGGACTAATGGTTAGCAAATTTGAATGTGTTTCAAGAAATATAGACTTGATTCAAGAGGCAGTGGAAAAAAATAGACTTTAATAACAAGGATAGTGAATAAATGGAGAAGGATTTCAAAGCAGGAAGACTGAGAAAGAGGAAGAGAAGATAGAGGTAGGACATTATTGTTACAAGGTGCTGAATCACACTAAGATCAGCAATTATGGCTTAAAGTTGGGCCAAGAGAAAAACAAAGATTTGGAGAATTAGCAATGATACTGGGCCTCCTAAAAGGTGACAGTATTGGTCCTGCTTAAACTAGCAAATTCCCACCCTCCCCCCAGACTATTTAGGACGATTGGGAAGGAAAGATAAGGAATGATATCCCTCAGACAAGAGACTCCGGGGTGCAGGAACGGAGGGGCGAGAGCTAAGGAAAATGGTCCAACTACCTTTCGTATCAGGGAGCCCTACTAGGGCTTTTCCGCGGCCAGGAATGGGATACCTGCCACAGGAGAGCATCCGTCCCCTGAGAAGCTGGATGCAAAGCCGTGGGAACCAGCAAAGAGAGGACTATACCTGAAGCCAATTAAATACGCAGGGTTCCTTCTGCCTCCCCGCTCTCCCTCCTCTATAATCAGGGCAGTGAGTCTTTGAAAGTAGACGAGAGCAGGGAACATCCCAGCACCAGACCGTGGACATCCCCTCTGCCTCCTTTCAGGTTCTGCAGTGGGAAGAGCAGAGAATAAGCAGGTTACTTCAGACCTCTGGAGCTTCAAACCTGAGCAGTGGCAGTGAACAGGGGTTCCTTGACTTAGTATTTGTTTAGGTATTCTAAACTAGATTTTTAAAGTGTTTAAGAGGTTATGGAATCCACCTCAGATATCATTTAAGATATCTGCGAGCTAACGAAGAAGAAAGATTTGACATAAAAATATGGGAATTATGTTTCCCATAAAAAATTAATAATATTGTCCACACAAAGTTTATAGTCTTCAACAAACTAATTGCTCTGGGAAAAAAGAATGAAGATAAATGACTAGATTTTGGAAATAAAAGAGATCAAAATGAAACCACGCTTACAAACTTGTAATTCTGTTAGAACCCTAAGACTGTATTGTTATAGAATGTTTCGAGAGATACATCATTATGTGACCAGTGTAATTTTATTTAATTTTGAAGATATGGGGTGAACTTCAGGGGGCAGTATTACACAGGCAACAAGAAATAAATAACTCAAGCCAGAGAGGTCTTGGCCGTAGATCTAGTTTTCATGGTCTAAGAAGTTAGTTGAAGCCTTTAGAAGGGAGGAATTATATGAGGTAACACACAGAGAATTATCAGCAAGGTGTTAACAGAGCCCTTTCTTATTCAGGAGATGAACATAGAGGAGGTGGGGGAACACATGCTCACAGAGAATAAGAAGTGGAGACTCTTAGGAGTTCAGGTGTCTATACATTTGGAAGTGCAGTAAAAGTCAAGAAGAGTGATGAATGCTGAGTTTCATCATCTTCAAGAGCAGATTCATTATGTGAATGAGACAAAGAGCAACACTGATGATTTGATGGCTGGTGAGGACGTGCAGTTACTTCATCAAAGAGGTTGAGGCTGAAAGCAAAGGGGAATCAACAAGTGATGTTGCGAGGAGACACAGGAATCAGGACGGGTGATGTGTGGAGAGAGAGCCATGAAAGAGACCAACCGGCGATTGCTATTACAGCAAGTGAGGTAGACGTTAACTTTTAGTGTTGAGCGTATGCTCCATTGTAGAACTGTTACTCAGTAGTGCTGAGCAAGAAAGCCATGGCTAGATAACACGGCTACACTAAGGTGCACACGGAGAAGATAATTTTAGAAGAACACAGGAGGAGATCACATCTAACATATACTAAACAGGATAGTTTTGAAGTAATTGCTTCTGGCACCCTATCATCGAGGGATATATAATTACTGTTTTTGTTCTGAATTATATCTTTTCCCAGAGTGGGGAAGAGAGAGTATTCAGGAAGGTGAACTCTATTATGTCATTATGCATTACAGTCATTTAAGAAGTTCCTGCAATCAAAGGTGAGCAGAGAGTCTGATCAAAAGGAAGCTTATATTATTCTAAATGGAGTAGGAATAGTCAACAACTTAAAGAGATGTTGTCTCCTGGAGAGTGAGAGGTGAAAACTAAAGACCAGACTGTTACCCAAAGTCTAGAATTATTTTATGCACTCATCATGGCTACGATCATGTTTTGAGGATGTTTATAAGGGGTAGAAATCAGCCATTGAAACTAATGTATCTTGCTTAGCTAAGAGGTGACCCAGTTTTAGAAAAGACGGAAAATCAGCAATAGGGTCTTGTGATAAAATATTCTCTAAATTTATGCTGATTTTTACCTTGAAGTGTGATCTGGGAAAAATCACCTAACTTCTGTTTTCATAACTTCATCCAATCGAAAAAGTAAACATGATGAGTTTACTTGCTAAGCTTTTGCACATGAGGTTGTAGAACATAGTAAATAAAGTATCCTTAAGCATTTCACACACCACAAAGGCCAAGTGTAACTGACGACAGGAAGAAAATCCATGAATAGAAAGCTTGCCAATATTGTTTTATACATATTGGACTTTAAGGTCTGCGTTAGACATTTTGGAATGGAAAAAAGTGGGAAAGCAAGTAATTAGAAACAAACGTCTTTAGAAGGGTCTTAAAATGTATCCATTTATAACGTTATTATATTAAAACGTTTTTCCATCTGCTAAATCTTTAAAGAGTGTGGATTTAATTGTAAGCCCAATTATCATCTTTTAAGTTCTCAGTATTGAAGCAGCATACTGTTTACTACAGATCAAAGCAGTAGTTAAACTCTTGAAGACAAAGAGTTTGACTGTTTTGCCTATTTGGTTATGGTTTTGGAATATCAACAATGGCTTTGATTTTTGGAATATTGACAATAATTATTATGGATTTTAAACATATCAATAGAAATCCAAAAAATATAAATATATGAATAAATGTCTTCAAAAAACTTTATAATAAATGAAAAGTTCTTTCTCTTTTAAAATAACATATTTCTTCCCTGGAAATAATTGACTAGCCTCAAGCTTTATAGTCATTTATTTCCCCACCTCAGCCAATAAAAAAAAAAGGATACCACTTTTTTCTTGTTTTTATACCACTTCTCTCCCTTCTTCTCCTCCTCTTTCTTTACCATTTTCACCTTCTTTTTAACGTTCTGACTTGTGCTCACTTTTGACCCATTTGCACGGATTTTTCAGTGTGTCTTGCAAGTAGGTTTTGTACCACAAGGGGGAAATCTGTCACATAACAGTAAAGTAGATTGCAGATAAATCGGCTAAAAGTAAAACACTGGTAACATTAAAAAAAAGACAAAACAAAAAGCATAGCTATAAGATGTAAATAATTTATCATTATTCTCTCAATGTGAATGTATGGGTTTTAAAAATTGGAATTATGTCTACCTGGAAATGTCCTCCTTTTAATCATCAAAAGCACTCACATGAACACATGATTAGCACTAAGCATCTTGCAAAATTAAATGGCAAAGATCCAAATTATAAATGAAGAGTCTACATTGTAAAAAAAAGCAAAACAAAACAGAAGAGAAACCCCAGAGGCCTATATATATTCATGTTTTACCCTGTGCACCATTTAATATATTTTGCATGCTCCAGCCATATTATTTCATTCAAACAGTAAAAAATTAAGGTCATATTTCTACATTTTATATTTGTATTATTAAATTTGAAAAGATATACACCCCAATGTTCACATCAGCATTATTTGTAATAGTCAAGACATAAAAAAGCAACATAAGTGTCCAAAAACAGATGAGTGGATAAAGAAGATGCAATACGCGCACACACACACACACACACACACACACACACACACACACACACACACACAATGGAATACTACTTAGCCATGAAAAAGAATGAAATTTTGCTATGTGCAACAACATGGATGGGCACGGAGGATATTATACTAAGTGAAGTAAGTCAGACAGAGAAAGACAAACACTGTGTGATATCACTTATGTGTGGAATCTAAAAAGTACAACAAACTAGTGTATATAACAAAAAAGAAGCAAACTCACAGATATAGAGAACAAACTAGTGGTTACCAGTGGGGAGAGGGTAAGGGGGGCAAGATAGGGGGAGGGGATTAAGAGGTACAAACTATTATGTATAAAATAAATAAGCTATAAGGTTATATTTAGACACATAACTAATTAATGGTCATTTAGTTAATAACAAAGGCCACACTGAACTATTTTGATTCTCATAACTGATTATTTAGAAATGTACAAAGCAAACCATTTGTAATATAATTCTATATTGGTTCTTAAAAATGAAAATAAAGTCCAAAAAAAAAAAAAAAGAGTGAAAACTTCACAATATAAAAAGAATGGAAGAAAAATTAAAACTATATCAAAAGCCATAGATGAACTTTACTTTCTACACACATTATTATCACTGAAGCAATATCCTTTCAGAGACCTGAAGTGGTAATGAAAACTCTACATTTCCAGTTTATATGATTCAGCTAATTAAATACTGCATATTATCTTTGAAAAAGTATAGATTTAGCACATTAAAAAAGCTAATGATGTGACATGTCCTCTTCATCAGCATTTCTTTTTAACACAATATTCAGGAATTACATTGCTGATTAAATGTCTCAGCTTTTTCTTCTTCTTCTTCTTTTTTTATTTTAACAGACCAAAACTGAACTGTAAAAATACATACTGACTAAAACCCTTAGAGTGATTAAAAGTACTAAATTCTGGTTTATTTCCCTTGATATTCTTATAAAGTATTTAAACATACATAAAATGAAAAGCAGATAAAAATAAAAGAAAGCAAACTCTAGCAAAATCCAAACACCATGGACCAGAACACTTTAAATGTGACATAAGTAAATAGAGATGGTGAAAACACCAAAACACTGCTTTCTCAGGCTAGACAGAGATGATTATTGTATAAAAAACTCCCTTTGAAATTTTCTGCCAATTCCATATGAAATGTCTACGTCTGGGGCGGCGGGGTGGGAAATGTATTCTACGTATTGGGTGGAATAAACAGTGTCAAATAACCAGTCACAATAAAAATAGGGGGAAAATCCCGCTTTAATAGCATTTGCAAGGTAAACTGAAAGATGCTGAAAATTTATTTGACACTAAAAAAGGAAATTTACATATTCATGAATGAAATAACACTGAATACACTAACTTTTAGCAAACTGAAATTTATGACAAAAGCTTTTAGAGATTTAGCCAAATATTTTCACCTAAGACTTTATTTTTACATAATCTGATAATATCTTTTATTTTAAACCTGTAATCTGAATAGATTTGATACTTTTGTGCAATGAATATCTATTTATATGCCTATATTTATTTATTTGTTTTGGTCATGTTTATGTATATAAGTTATTCACTGCCAAAGGAACATTGATAGGATATCAATACAATTTTAAAAGACCTAAAAAAAATTAACCTGGGGTGTAATTTATAATTCAATCGTTTTAAAATGAATTTTCCAGTACAATTTATGTTTGTCTATTTACTTACTCATTTCCGTAATTATTTAATGGCACAGCATCATTTTATGTGACTTTTGAGCTTTGGAACATGAGAGACTCTAGCTTTACTCCTGCCTGGCATTAACTAGAATTTCTAATTAGGCAAGTAAATAAATGTACACATGCATACATAACTGTTTATAGTTAACCTGTTTGGATAACCTAATATATGCCTTCTTTGAATGATCAACACTGAATCTACCTCTGTGTAGAGGTAGGATGGAACCTCAGAAAGTTCTGGCCCTTCTCTGACTACATGGTCTTGAAAATACTAAAGAAAGGGATGGTGATTCTAAACAAAATGTTTTCTGTCTTTTATCTTTCACCTCATTTTGTAAATAAAGATTGCAATGAAAGCTGGGTGATTTGTATAATGCCCAAGGGCTATCAACAGTTTACAGCAGAGGACGTTTTTCATGACACTTTCTTTCCCTAGATATATTATTTTTGTATTTCTGCACCTGTGCCACAAGATTTTGTGAAAATGAATAAAGTGTTTTCAAAACAAAAGGCATTTACATACAGTATTTTATCCTTTGCTGCTTTAGTGTCATGAAAAGTAACAAGTTAATTTTTTTCAGCATTGAAATTCCATAGAACAGAAAACATGCTTACCATAGATTATTAAAAATGGGTGCTAAGAATCCCAGTTTCTGCTATTTCCCAAGGTAATTGCACTTCTGAATTTTCACATACTATTTATATTTGTGAACTCCTTGATTCCTGACTCCAGATCATCTATTACAACTGATGAATGAAATAATGAATTACAGGAAAAAAATAGATAAGTAAAGAAAGATTTCTCCCTTTTTAAATGATTATAAACTTAAAAAAATTGACTAAAAACACATTTAAAATGCATTAGCAAGAAATAGCCTAAGAATTTTCCATTTGTATTTCACAATTAAGATCTTTTTTTGAATAAGAATTAATTATTGATTATAGATGAGCAAATTATTTAATTTGGGGGTCTGAAATATCTTGGAAAAGGTTAACAATGGAGATCTGAAATGAAAGCAATAATTTACACATACTTGTATTTTTTCTTTCTATAAAAGCTGTCATATTTTCCTCTTATTATAATACTTCTGTGACTTGGGGAAGAAGCTCTCTCAGCTTTATTTTTGGAAATGCTATTTGTGCAGAATAGTAACTTCAAAGGCTTATGTGTTCTTTCATCTAAACTGTTGGAAATGTATAGGAATCAATCATTCTCCTTGAATGATGAAAGTATCAAGGATATAGGTGTTTTAAGACACGAGCTTGACTTGTATCCTAACTTTTATCTCATTAAATCTTTGCTGTGTTTTTCACTCCTGACTCCTTTTAATATTTTAGACCAGAACTTAAGCCCCAAGTCAAAGCCGTGAGAAGGTGAATCTTTCCAGCCCTTGTGCATATGTATTTTGGAGGTATCTTTGTTTCCAGACTTTTTACTTGAACATTACTTTAGGGGAAACAGTTTTACTTTTCTTTTCAATTACAGGAAATCATAATGTGTTCAGGATTCACAATTCAGTTTCTCATTTTGGGCGTGTATAGGTACCTTGTTACCAACCCGGGAACTCTCAGTACTCCATCTATATACCAGCCCTTTTGGGTGTCCAGAGAGCTCTTAGACAAAGCTTGGACAAAGGAATAGAAGGAAGTGTTCTTTCCACGCCACCCGCCCAGGAAGCATCTAAGAATATGGGTCCCTTTATTGACTAGGAAGATAGATAATTAATGTGGGAGAGCAATGAGAACAATGGAATTTCTACCCAGAAAACCTCACCAGAGCCTTTGGGGTCTTTACATTTTTGTGATTTGTATTTCTGGCCCACATCCTGAAGACAATCTATCGTGGTTCCCTCCTCAGAAGCAAATTTCTAAGAGAGATTATGTGAATAAAATAGTTGCAGATTCTATAAATACTGTGTACTGTGATAACGGGCATACCTGTTTCTCTCTTGTTCTAGACACGCCTGCATCTCTCTCCCACCCACCAACTTGTATAGTCCTAGAAGCTAAGCAAAAACAGTTAAAGAAGGAGAACTTTGCAGGTGACTCCCTACTGACTTAAACAGTCTGCTAATTGGCCAAGCACTTTAATGGAACTTTCAGGTATAATTATAACTCTGTAAGGAGGCCTTTTAATAGAACATTTTACATCAGTGAAACATCAGTGAAACTATGTGAATTAGATGGAGTCCATATTTGCTGAGGGCCATTCATCAACTTGGGGAGTGTTCATATTTCATGTGGGTCTAGTTATACAAATGAACCAATGTTCGGATTGGAGATTATGAGTCAGCTACTACTTACTTCTTTTCTTTATCTTCTAAAATATTACTTATCATCCCTGTTGCCACTGCCACTAATTACCTTTCTACCTGGACCAGACTCATGTCTTCTTCATTTTAAAATTAACGAAGTGTCTGGGAATCCTGAAACTTTCTCTTTCATGGTTCCAGGTTAATAAAACATGTCAAATATGATCATATTCTCAATTGTCTTCCAGGGAAAAGCTGTAGCATTTTGCAGCCTGGACATCTTGAAACTGTGATATTTTTCAGCTGATGGCCAGTTAAAATGATTAAAATGATTAAAATGATTCTGTATTGCCAATTATATCTTAAATTCCTAATTTTCTTAAATTGATAGTTTCTCTCAGTTTCACATGAGTTTTTAAATGCCACTCGACACAGCTGTTTTCTAAAATATTTTGACTGCTTTTATTAATTCAGCTGCTAGAATCCTTCACTAATAAAAAAAAAACCTCTACTGGCCCATTACTCCTATCTTAAAATATAAACCTCCCTGAAGTTTCTAAACTCGGTATTTATTTTCAAGACACAAGGGAAACATTCAAAGGAAAAAAGTGATGCTATGTTTGTTTTCCTTCAAAAGAAAAACTGGGTTAAAATTCTGCATAATTGTGTAGTTTTCTAAAGGTTTTTTATATTTTAATACTATAACATTTACTATCTGTGCCATTAATTTGGCATGACTTGAATTATACTTTTGCAGTATGTGTATGCGTGTGTTGAGTGTTATGAATGTATCTGTGTGTGTTATGTGAAAATTAATTAGATGCACCATATTTATCCACACGTTTTCCCTTGTCCTGCATTGTGGGGCTGGGTCCTAACTCTTTATGATTAGTTTAAGAAATCCCTATTCCTAAATAAAAATAGTTAATATGCTGCCCTTCCCTTACAGCTACTCTGCCTCATAACAATAATATGTGCATTAACTTCAATTACACCTAACTTTTGATGAGTTATTGTTCTACAGTACTCTGTCATTGACACTCTATGTTGCTATTAACGTTTAGTAAATCTTTTGTGTATGTTTATAAAAATAATTTGCCCTGTGTAATAAAATCCAGAGAATAAATTACAGCTACTAAGACTTGAAAGCAGTGCATTTCACCTTTTAAAAATGAAGCTTACAGAAAGTAAATCTAATAAGAATGTTTATCACTAAATGTGTTGGCTGAGGGACTTATGAAATGCAGTCATTCGTCGTCTTTTTGTCTACGTTGCTCCTTTTAGACTGATGCATTCATGAGTTATATGGTTATTCATTTTGATTTTGCCCCTGAATTCTCTTTCCTGGATCATTCCAGAATATTCATTTCTCTTGTGGAATGGTTAAGAGACTGAGTCACCTCCTCGTGCTGTGCTCAGGCCAGGACCGTGCAGCACATTAAACAGAGTTCCGTTCTTCGAACGTTGCTTGTGTGACCTCACTGCTTATTTTCCTCACTTGAAATTTATTTTTATTAGCTGCTGATGATCTTGTGTCTTCCTATTTAATAGAGTTTAATATAGCCCTCTTTTTCAATGCTATTAAATATTTTACTTTGTATTATATTGAACCAGATAAATGATATTAGGGAAAACTTATGAAAACCATATACAGTTTTAAAAAAATTATGGCTTATCTTCTCTAGGCACATAATCATGTTTATTTACTTACCCCAAAACCTCAAATTACTTATTTCATCACTCAAATACTAATTTTGTTTAAAATCTTTAAGACGCAGTAGTGTAAAAAGCATAAAGAAATTACATGAATATAGACAGTATTTATAGAGAGAGAAAATAGGAAGGAAAGTAGAGAGAATATAGGTCAGTTAGCATGTAGATATGGAGAAACACCAGGTTCAAAATGTTGCTGATGAAAACGGTCTTTGAAGCAGTTGTGTGTGTGTATCTCTCATCCATGGACAGTGCTTCACAGTAATTATTTTTCTTGGCTGCTGGCTACAATGAGAGTTGCCTTGCAGCTCTGAAGGGTGCTCTGTGGCACCGTGTCAGTAAAATACTCGTGTTCCGGTGTTGCAGGCAATCAGAAATGGCTGAGTTTCACTTTAATATCATAACCACGGAGCTGTGTTTCTGTTGGCCCTGACATTTAAAAGGCTGGCTAGAACTAATAACTCTCTGGCCATTTGCGACTTTTCTGCCTTCAGCTACCAAGGCAATATTGCATTTTCTCTCTTCTTTAAGTTCTTATTTTTGTTGATATTGAAGTTTCACAGATAATGATAAGTGAAGAATTAGCTTATTCAAATTCATTTTAAGCAGTGTTTATCTTTTTAAATTGAAGTATAGTTGATTTACCATGTTGTGTTAATTTCAACTGTGCAGCAAAGTGATTCAGTTATACGTATATATACATTCTTTTTCATATTCTTTTTCATTATGGTCTATCACAGGACATTGAATATAGTTCCCTGTGCTCTACAGTAGGACCTTGTTGTTTATCCATCCTATATGTAATAGTTTGCATCTACTAACCCCAACCTCCCAATCCATCCTTCCCCCACCTGCCCCTCCCCCTTGACAACCAGAAGTCCGTTCTCTGTGTCTGTGAGTCTGTTTCTGTTTTGCAGATAAGTTCATTTGTGTCATATGTTAGATTCCACATGTAAGTGATATCATATGGTATTTTTTTTTCTCTTTCTGACTTATCTATTTTACCCAATCCAGAAACGGGATATTGTTATAAGGTGATATGAATCTACTTAATGCTTGAAGGAGTTCATTTAACTAGGATTTTAAAAATAAACACAACAAATGTACTAGTTGAAAATAACCGTTATTTATTTGACTATCTATGTACCAGAAATGATTGTAGATGCAAGAGAGTTATCAGTGGACAGAAAAAGGCAAAGTGATCCCTGCCCTTGACTCTGGGGAATACAGGAAAGAAACACATAAATGTGTAAAAAATCTAATATATATTTTTTTGTTGTTGGATGGTGTTGGGTGCTATGAAAAAAATAATAATGAAGGAGGAAGGGAAGATAAAAATTTCCAAAGGGCCAGGGAGGGATGGTGCATTTTCATCTAGGGTGGTCCAGGAAAGGTTAGCTGAGGAGGTGACATCTGTGCAAAAACAATGGGAGACAAGGGGGCCAGCCACATGGCGACTGCAAAATCCTTGAGGTAGGGTGTGCCTGGCACATTCAGGGAAGAACAACAAGGCTGGGCTGTCTGGAGTGGAGTGATGGGGTGACCGTATGGAAATGTTTGCTCACACATCGCACTGTACTATAATCATTTGTGTATCTGCTGTCTCCCCTTCCAACTCTGAGTCCTGGGAAAATACAGTACAGTGTCTGCTGGGTGGAGGGTATTCTCTTGGCTTGAAATGAGACTTGGATCTGGGAAAGGCCAAATCCCAGCGCTCAGTGGAACAGCTAGAGGCAGAGTGATGCCTGACCCCGAGGACTCCGCTTTATGGGGTGGGCACACTGTATCAGTTTCCTGTAGCTGCTGTAACAAATTACCGCACGTTGGGTGGCTTAAAACAACCACAGTTTATGCTCTCACAGTTCTGGAGGGCAGAAGGCTGAAATCAAGGTCTTATTAGCAGGGCGGCCGTCCATCTGAAGGCTGTAGTGGTGAGCCCACTCCTTGCTTCTTCGGGCTTCCGGTTTGTTTCTTCGCATGTGGGCACGTCACTCCAGTCTCTGCTTCCAAGGTCACCTTGACACCTCTCCTTCCCTGTGTGTCTCTCTTCTGTGTGTCTCTATGTTCCAAACTCCCTTTGCCCATCTCTTGTAAGGATACAGGTGATGGCCTTTAGAGCCCATCTGGAGAATCCAGGATAATCTCCTCTCGAGATTTTAGTGGTCACATCTTTTGCCACACAAGGCAGTTTTACTCTTTTACCACATAAGGTAATATTCACAGGTCCTGGTGATTAAGACACAGACATATCTTTCTTTTTTTGCAGGGGGCATCATTTAACCCACAATAAGCATAAATGACAGGGGTCTCTAAGTAGGATTCAATACTGAAATAGGGATCTATCTTGAAAGAACGCCCTCCTGTGAAGTAGGACCTGTGAAGAGATGGACAAGAGAATAGGGCCCTGGTCACCCTGATTGCAGTGGATAAGGCCTTGATTCTCAGATGAGGACTGGCCTACCTTCAGGCAGTTAAAAGGGAAGCTTTGTGAGGCAGCCCGTGCAAACTAGAAGGTGTTAAGATCAGAAGCCGGTAGAGGTGCACAGCTTGTGTCAGTGGCCTTCACACACCACTCCCCAAACTCAGCAGCTTAACTCAGTAAGAACGTGTCCTTCCTCACTGAAGGTTAGTTTATTTTATTAGATTCCTCTTTCATGAACCAACTTTGAACTTTGTTGATTCCATTTTGTCTGTTTTGTGTTTCATTAATTTTACTTCTCATCATGCACAACTTTACACCAATACATTTGAAAGTTCATATGTAATAGACAAATCTTTAGAAGAACACAAGTTGCATGTTGACAAAGGAAGAACTATAAGTTCTAAACAACTCTATAATCGAATTAAATCAATAGTTAAAAATTTTCTTTGAAGAAAATTCTTAGTCACATGGCATCAGTAACAAATTTTAACTTCTAGGGGCACATGATTCTAAGCTTACACCAACCGTTCTGGAAAATAAGAACGTATGTATACCAACAGTAGTTACACGATTCGCATAACCTTGAGATCAAAAACAAATAAGGATAGTACATGAAAATAAATTTACATACAAATTTTACCCATGAACATAGATGCAAAAATGCAAACTTAACTATTAACAAACCGAACTCAACAATGAATAAAAAAAGGTAATATAATCTATCTTGTTATGTTAATTTCATGGATTCAAGTTTATTTGAAATTGGTAAATCAGTTAAAATAATATACCATGTTAAATTTGAATGAAATAAAGCACATTAGCTCAATAGATGTAAACAAAAAATTGAAAAAAAAAAAAGGAATGTGTCCTTTGTCACTGTGCAGCCCAGAGCGTGACCCTGAGGGTGCTGGCACTCTCCTCCACGCCACTTTTTAAGGACTGAGGCACAGAGACGCTCTGTCACCTTCAAAGCATGATGCCCGAGATCGCTTCGCCGTCAACATCCAGCTCGTAAGTGGAGGCAGGGCCTGGCCGATTCCTCAAGAGATTTTATTTTATACTTAAAATGTTAGATAATAGTTTTAAGTGTTACGATTTTCTCTGTTCGATATCAAGGTTATCTTAAGGAGCATAATGACTCTTATTCACTGTTTTCACTAGTCTCAACTCCACGGTTAATTACTTATATTTCTGCATATTTCAGTTGCACTGACTCATCTATAGTATCCAGACGGGTCATTTCTCTGTGACATCATTGTGCTTCCCTTGCAGATCATTAAGACCCTCTCTTTTGGGGACCAACGTTGCCTGACCTTGTTTCCATTTATTCCCCAAAGCTCATTTCTTCTCTGTACGCAATCCAGTCTACTTGCTGTTCCAGAAACACATCTTTCACATTTAACCTCTGTGCCTTCACTCAAATCCTATTACTTATATGTGGAATCTAAGGAAAAAAATGATACAAATGAACTTATTTATGAAACAGAAACAGACTCACAGACTTCGAAAACAAACTTGTGGTCACCAAAGGGTAAACATGGGGGGGGGGGGTGGATAAATTAGGAGTTTGGGATTAACATATACACACTACTGTATATAAAATAGGTAATCAACAAGGACCTACTGTATAGCACTGGGAACTCTACTCAATATTCTGTAATAACCCATTTGGGAAAAGAATCTGAAAAAGAAGAGATACATGTATATGTATAACTGAGTCACTTTGCTGTACAGCAGAAACTAACACAACATTGTAAATCAACTAGACTCCAGTGTAAAATTAAATTTAAAAAATCCCTTATTTCATCGGAATGGCTTTTGCCACTCTTCTTCCCTTGTAGTTACTCAAATCCTGTCAATTTAAAATAAGCAATTCACATTGCATATCTCTTCCATGAAGGCTCTGTTTACTCTGTCTATAAATGTGACACCACCAGTCGCAGAAGTATAGATGGAAGAAGGGACATGCATTTAACAAAATACCAGTAGTGTTCCAAGCAGGTTCCTTGACTTTGTCACTGATTATGTAATTACCTAATGGCTTTGTGTGCCCAGAACTCTCTATTTTCTATTATCACTCTTTGAATGAAACCCTTACAACATCACATTAGCCAAGAATCTTGAGCGAAAGTGCTTTATTAGAGGGAGAAATCTTGGATAGATAAAATTGTCCAATAAGCAGTCTATGGTTGCTCACTGTAGTTTTGGAATTTAGTCTTCAAATTATATCTGTTAATTTAAATGGGGCCTTTTCCATTAGCTTCCTTGGGCAGGGGAAATACATTGTTGCTTTGGTGATACTTCCCACTTCTGCTCACACATGTTAAGTTTGAGGTCATTAAATTCAAGACTCTGGAGGAATCTGTTTCTCTCACAAGAGATGTCTGTTTCATTTTAACATTTGGTCTCTTCCTCCTGTTATTTATACTAAATTACAGGGAAGTATCTTGCCTCTTGCATCACTATATTGAGTCAGTATAATACGGTGGAAGCAGATGATCAGAGTGTAAGTTACAGTCATGTGTTTTTAGGCTCCATTTCCTTACCTATAAATAATGCATGCCCTACATCCATAGGAGCTGATTAGCACCCCCAATGATGTAAATACATAAACGTGCTTTATGGAATATGAAAAAGTTGAAATGTTAACCGATTTGAAATGTTAATCAGTCTGCCTTCTCTAGAAAAGTCTGTAGCACAAACTTTCCTGGCTTTGGTTCTTTCCCATTTATAAATAACTTTATGCATGTCATTGACATATCCTGTGTATGGATAAGCTCCTTTTCACACGAAAAAGAGAGCCCCGCAGTCAATACAAAATTAGATGCGAAACTTTGCCTGATGCCAGCCTTTGCTTTGGTCAAGGGAAGGTTTTCCCTCAATGCTTGTCAATATTTTCTGTGGAGATGTTTTTGCTTGTGTCTTTAGTGGAAAAGTCTCTTGAGAAGCACGCATCACAGAGGAGGGTCTGCTGACTTCTTTCTTCCCAGAATTCCTCAGCAATGCCATTGTGTCTACATTGCTAGTAGATTGTGTTCACAAAAAAAGTTCTTCAGGCATGTCTGCAGGTGGTTATTCAACTACATCTTGCAGTGTAACAGTGACGGGCCATCCTGCCAGCTTTTGTTCTTAATATAGGTCTAGCCCAGCAGAGTTTTAGTGAATATCCTTGATTGGATTCATGTAGGAAGGTATTCCAGGTCGTTCTTGCTGACAGCCTACTCTGGGTTTACTGATAATTTGGATTTACAGATAAAGTTATAGCTATCTCATGTGGTCATCACTCTCCAATTTCTATTCTTCTAATGCTGATTTTAAAAATATTTGAAAATAGCCAACTGTTAATGACTGCAATTTCAATTGCATAGCTTCGTATTAGGGGTAAGGCTTACGTTCATCATTGTCTTATGTGAAAAATAATTGTCAGAGATACTTTGATATTTTGTTTGTAGTCCCTCAAATGTGAATCTCAACTGGACATAATAAAATGATGGGTGGGGGAGGATGAGGAGGAGAATTCGCTTTATCCATTCCTGGTTACCTGTCCCGCCGTGCATGACGTATTGTCACTCCCATCTGTTCAGTGCATCATAGGAACTAGTATTAAGAATAAGTATGCTCTTAGTGAATGAAGCTGAAAGAGTACACAGTCACTGAAACCAAAATATTCAATTCACATTTGTATGGGTTTTTTTTAATTTTTATTTATTTATTTATTATTTATTTTTGGCTGTGTTGGGTCTTCGTTTCTGTGCGAAGGCTTTCTCTAGTTGCAGCAAGTGGGGGCCACTCTTCATCGCAGTGCGCGGGCCTCTCACTGTCGCGGCCTCTCTTGTTGCAGAGCACAGGCTCCAGACGCGCAGGCTCAGCAATTGTGGCTCACGGGCCCTGTTGCTCCGCGGCACGTGGGATCTTCCCAGACCAGGGCTCGAACCCGTGCGCCCCGCATTGGCAGGCAGACTCTCAACCACTGCGCCACCAGGGAAGCCCATGTATGTTTTTTAGTTAATGAAATTTTGGGGCAAAAAGCTCCATTTTAGAAAAGCCTACTTGTGTTGTTATTCAGCTCTGTTATTATTCAGTGAAACACGATAGCTGGCAAAACTTTTTGTTCAGGGAATGCATTTGTTGCAAGACATCTTATTGCATCTCAAGAGAATTATTTTGTTAATTGTTTGCTCATAATGATATATCATAGAGCCTTATTTTTCACTTAGCAAGCTTGTAGCAGGAGAACATAACCTAGAAATAGTTCACGGAGGATACTTCAGTACGATTAAAGATGATTTGTGTGGATGACTTTAAATAATATTTAGGAAAAGTGTGACTATGTGTGTGAAAACTGCTGCTGCTTCCTTGTCACATAAATCGTATACATAAATACTAACATTATAGTGTCTTTAATGGCATTTATGTTCTATTCTTTCAAGTCGCCACTCTTTTCTCAAGGTGACTACGACAGTTTTGGAGCTTTGCAAATGAAGTTGTAATATGTAACAGGGCACGTGCCTCTTGGTCACCGTCAGCAGCCAAAAGGTGAATTGTGCTGTGTGGAAACCGGGTGTTGTAAAAAGGAGAGGGGGGTGAGAGAGAGGGAAAGATTATTGCTTCTGTTCATTATCAACCTTGAACAGCTGCCCAGGGAGGCTGGAACCTGGCAGGCCTGCTGAGCACCTCTCTGAGACTGAAGTCATTTGAAGCCAGGTTGCGAGCAGCTGGTGGCCGAGGTGTCTTGTCTCGACAGCAGGCATCTCTGCAGAGCTCTTCAAGGAATGAGCAAAGGACTTCATAGAGAGAAAGTCCTTCCGGAGTTCTTGGCACGATTTCATAGGCACATTTCTTTGGTGTATGTTGCTTTACAGATGAGTCAAGACAATTTAAGACAAAAGCAAATAACAGGGTGTTTGGAGAATGGACTAGAAAGCTATGCACATCTAAGGTGAGACCTGAAAGAAAGCTTGGTGACACCCCCTCCGCCCCTGTTTTATAGCAAAAGACACAGATGTCCAGACTAATGAATACACGACACCTGCTCATACAGTTAGACTGTTACTGGCCAGGGTTCTTGGCCTCCTTAACCAACAGAAAATGATTAGAGGCCAGACAAGAAATTCAGGCAAGGCTTTATTGGGGCCCCTGCTGCAGCACGGGGGGAGCGAGAACAAGTAACAAGTTGCCTCGCTGGCTCCCTGGGGAGGAGAGAGCTGGGTCCTTATATGGGGTGAGGGTAGGGGTGTGTCCAGGGGTCGGGCCAGAGGGGTAGCTTAGGTGGTCTGCCCGCCCCTTTGATGGCGTTGAGTGCAGAGGGCATGCGCGGTGCCCTGCTTTTACTCCCAGCTCTTCAGAAGTGGCAGTTGGGCTTTTTGGTCTTTTTTGTGTCTTGTTGTCCAGAATTTGCCCTGACTGCACGTGCACGCGGTTATTTTTAGTCCCTTAGAGTTTCTTTGTATCTTGTTGCTTGAGGAGAGTTGTGTCCAGGTGCAAGCCCTGCAGCAAACGGTCCCGGGTCCCAGCCTGTCTCAAGACCACCAGAGATCTGCAGTTCGTATCCAGATTTCCAGTGTCTGTATTCAATCCCTTTTCCAGGTGTATTAAATCCTTGCTGCTCGAAATGTAGTCTGCAGACCAGCAACATCAGCTTAACCTGTTAGTTTGCTAGAAATTCAGAATCTCAGGCTCCTTTGCAGACCTATGAATTAGAACCTGCATTTTAGCAAGATTCCCCATGAGGGGTATATGCTGTGTTAAATCATTAAGAAGAATATTCTTAAGAGTGATAAATACGTTTATGAGTGACAAAGGTAGAAAATTGCATGGTAGGTAAAAAGGAAAATATCCTTAGATCATCCATTCATTATAACATTCATCCCACTCTCTTGTTAAAGATATCTACTTGTTAGATTTTAAAAGAGCCTCGCTCTTAATATAGTAATTTGAACTTTCGGATACATAAGAATAGTTCTGTTCTTCAGGAAGTATAATTTTAACTTCGTAGGAAGGCCCTAGGTACTGTCACAACTTTTAGTTTCTGATCCCTAAAATAAACAGAGTTTAATTTTAATTATTCGCTTTCATAAGGGAAATGTAAACAAATATTTATTTTTTTATGTTCTATTGTTTCTACTGCTGTAAGAAGATTGAAATTAGTCATGTCTATAAATAGGAAGTAGTTATAATCAAATTTATTGTTATTAACTCATTTAAAAATATTAATAGAACTTATACAACATGTTAGGCACTTTGCTACATACTAAGTTTATTAGGCGTTGATTGAGACTATTTTATTTTACACAAGATTCTAAAAATGATACAATTTGCATAGTATATTGGCGTATTCACCTAGGAGAGTTGACAAATGATTATAATTGGAGATAAAATGTGAATATTACCTTGATTATTTTACAGGTAATATTTTCTCTAGTCGTAAATATTGGTTCTGGGTCAGCCAACGGCAGCCACATGCTTTATAAACATCAGATTTACTCTTTCATCTCTCTGTCCTGTTGCTTGGCAGAATTCATGATTTTAGAGACAGTTTTCACTAACTCGAGATTAGCTAGCCAGTGATATTTGAAAGATTTAGTTGTATTCTTTTAGTCATGCAATTTTAAAACAACTCAAAGATTTTTTTGTAGACTGTGGTATTTTATCTCTTTAAAGTAGGGTTTTTCTATCCATCTCCCCTTCCCCACAAAGCACACACTTCGCCTGCACACCCAGCTTTTTATTATGTGGCTTGGGGATATTTCCTTTGTTATTTTTTACCACTGATGTCTGGAGTTTGGCGGGAAACTTGCCTTTGTTAGGAATAAAATAGAAAAGCAAAAACCAAAAAAGAAAAGTAAAGAAAAGGAAATCATTTGATGTGGGAAAATGTATAAAGCACACTTCATTCTTTAAAATGTTAAATGTTTAAGTGAGGATAGCAATAAATAATGCTCTTTGTTTCACCCTAGAATTCAAACAATTAATAAAAATAACTAGCAGCCAGTAGTCAGTAATTGGTAAATAGGGAATTTTTGTGATGTTAGTGAATGAAAGTGTACATATATTTTAAATATAATTAATTTTAAAGAAAAAATAATAAAATAGGGTTTTTCAAATTTTATAATCACCAGGGAGCTTGTTAAAATTCACATTCCTGGGCTACAGCTCAGATTAAAATCTGCTAAGTCTTCACTGGTTCCCAAGAATCTCTAACAATCTCTTTGGTTAATTTCTATATACTCTGAAGGTGGAGACCCACTGGGATATACACACTTGAACATCTCCTATCAAGAGATAATGTAACTTCAGTTTCTTGAATACCTATTGGTGAAACAAGGTGGATGCTTTGATCTGTGGTTTATCATTGAAATGCCTAAAACTTTACGTAAATATTTAGAGGACATTGAGAAAGCAATCCTAAAGCAATTCTAAAATAAACCAGAACAGTAAATGCGCATTCACAAAAGAGTCAAAACTAATTAGTGATACATTATCTTTTTTTGTGAACCCAGGAATGAGCTATGAGTAGAAAGACCTTTTTTTTAGATTTTCACTAGTGAAATTGTTCATTTAGGAGCTCTTAGAGAGAAAAAGGCTATGCTACCAGTTTCTGTGAATATTTTTTCTTCCTTTTGCCTGTTCAGAGTAATCAATTATTCTCTCAATCTGCCTCGTGGCAACTAGGCAAAACTGTGACGCTGAAATTTGACTTGCTTTTCCCTTGTTTTCTCCACCTGACCTTTCTTCCCTAAGAATGCCCGTCGTATCCGCATGCTTCCAAATCCTGGTGACACTCCTAAGCCTAGAAATACTATCTGGTGTCCCAGAGCTCGAGATAAATTTCTGTCACGTTCTTCCCTGCGTGGGACAGAAGCCTCACGTCTCTTTCCTTCAGGTTATAGGTGCTGGTAGGAAATACAGTGAGTTATTTGATGAGGGAAGTGCTGAAGGGAAGGCTCCAGGTTCCATTTGAAACCCCAATTTTTTTTTTTTTCAAATTCCTAGTGAGGCCAAACAAAGGAAGAGTAGATGTTTTGAAACACAGTCTTTTCAGAGTTATTTTCTCTCCTTAAACCATGTGAGTGGGTGTCCAGAGTTGGCCCTGTGTGGAGATCCAGCCAAGAGTCAGAGAAAACCCAGGGGCTACTGCACAACAGACTGATCAATGGAGCCTTCAAGGTGAAAACAAATGAAATCATCAGACTACACTCACAAGGGTGAATGATGAAACACACTGACTCTTTCTTTACTTTTGATGATATGGCATCTTAGGCATCAATATTGTGAAGAGAAACGTAAGACTTATGTTCTACTAGCTTAAAAATACCTGGGCAGGTGTGTAGATAAATTTTGTGATTAACAGTTTCGCTGCTTTATTGTGTTGGTAAGTGAAAAGTCAGGACTTTTTGTACTAACACATAGTCAAAAGTAAAAAAATGATAATGTTCATGCCAAATGTGGGCTTCATATCACAGGGTAGATGAAGGGGTAATAATGACCGTCAGGAATGATTCTATCTGTGATTAGTCTATCAGTATTGCCTAGAAAAGTCAGACAGAACTTACTTCTGATCTCCAGGTTCAAATGCCAGTTCCCTAGGTTAGGAAGGAACTTGATTTTTGGTGAACACAGTGATGTGTATACTTATGTGGCTCACTGTGTTGGCATAATCAGATGCCCTTTTCATTCAAAAGCTGTCATTTAATAGAAGTTGAAGACAAGCCGAGTACAATATAAATAGAGCAAGTAGGTACAAAAACCTGTTCAGTACTTGGAAAAAGTGTGGAACATCTGTTCGAAATGGAAAGCATTGGTTCACGGACTTAATTGGAGGTGTCCTGGATGCTGAATTTTGGGGTTTTTCTGCTTCAACAGTTGATTTATTTTTCCTCTCAGGTTGCTGTAATTAAAAAAATGCAAAATTTGTATGAACCAGACTTCTGTGAGGCAAAGAACATTTTTGTAAGATGTGGATCATTTCCTTTTATGCCAAAAGATAAAGAAAATCTATAGGGCTTTTAATACAAATCAATTAGTCTCAGGAAAATATTCTCGGCTATAGTAATAAATCATTATGTGAAACATTCATCTATGTCCGCGAGTTAACAATTCCATTCTTTCCAAAAAAAAGCTCTTATGAACTGAACTTGTTGGAAGCCCAGAACAATTATATAAAAATGACAGGAAATATTTAAAAATTTATCATATTGATGAAAAACCAAAAGATATCAAAGTGGGGCATATATGTAATGGATTCATCTGCAGAAACAGCTTAAATGACTTTGTGTTTTTTCACTGTTGAGCTGGAGAAGAAAGCATGTCCAATGATGAATAAAAAGTAAATATTAAGGTTCTAATTTGCTAACACCACTGAGGAAAATAAGAGAAGCCTCTGTGGTAGCGTCATAGAATAGATGTCACCCCAGGGCTGAGACCACATCTCTAGCAATGCCTGGTGACACCTTCCAGTTGACCTGCACAATTATACTTCACAATATAAGTACCTGATAAGACTATCAAACAACCAACAGCAACTTTTAGACTCGCTTTCTTAGCTATGAAGTGAAAATTCGACTTCACATCCTGCCAGGTGGGAGAATTTCCCCTTCACCAATATATTCCAAAGTCACACTGGAGAAAGGCACTGGGAAACCTTACCTCAAAGAGCATTTGCTGAATTATTATAATTTCACTTTATTTCTGGGATAAGAATTTGGCTTTAGGGAAAGCAATTCACTGCTAAGAATGAGTATAACAAAATGATGTCGAAATTTTATAAGAATCACATTTGCTATTTTTCATAACATTTTAGAGTTAAACCTCAGAAATTTCTTGCTCACTTATTAGTCCAATTTAGTAAGTGTATATGACACAGCTTCTTATTTATTAAAATGTTTACTTAATTAGTAAATCAAAAGCTATCAGCAGGGACCTATTGATTTTTGCAAAATTATACAGCTTTCACCACAAAGGGCATGCAATTTCAAAAGTTTCATTTGTGTGGGTGTATACAATAATTATTCCATAATTTCTGATCAAAAAGTTTTCCAGGAAAATTTGGTCCAATAAAGAATAAATGTACACGCATATGAAAAGTAGCAAAGCAAATGGAGTTCTACTTCTGTCCAAAGGCTAGTAGGAAGGGTCCCAATGTTTGTGTTTTATTTTATTTATTCCCTCATAAATAAACATAGGAAGATACTAAGTCTACTTTTTTAGTGATAAAAGGCTTAGTAATGATTAAACAGCAGTATGTCTCAATCTATAAAATAGATGCATTTTCGTAGATAACTCTGGCAAGTTGCCTTTCATACCTGCCTTTTTCTGCCATGTGCCCTGTGCCTACAGGCCTAGTTATTATTTCCAGAACAGAGTTCACTTTTTACATGGTGACTTCAAAATGAATCACAGATGAGTAAAGGTTTTTTTGTTGTGGTGGTGGTTTCTGCCTCTTTGTTTACGTTTTTGAAGCTTGCACATTTCCTTTCAATAAGTACTGGGGGGCCCTTGCTTTAGAAATGTACCATTGTCTGGGTCTCTTCCAGAGCCGGCTAGCCAGTCTTCAGCCCCCAGTCCAAGGCAATGTCCAGTGTGAAGTAGCTCAGGTTCCTCGCCTGTCACACCTCTGAATGCAGACTCCTGGGGTCTCTGCCTCACTCGATCCAGTTTTTCTCCTACACCTCAGTGCTATCCACCCCACCTGCTTGGCAGTTTTTGGCCTGGAATGTGCAGTGCCCACCACCCCTGAAATTATGGTATAATATTGCTTGACTGAAAAGTCAAGGAAGCATCTGTTCAGATTTTTATCCATTATGATACCATGAGGATATTGCTTTGGAATTTGCGGAAGGAATCTTCTGTGGAGGTGTGAATTAAAAGCAGTGTTGAATAAATACAACCTGTGCATTGCATTATAATTTGATTTCAAAAATGAGAACAGAATTTGTGACTAAGCTGAAGGTAAGACACATTCTTTCTCTTAAGACCAGTGCTTAGATTGAAGAACTGGAAAATGGAAGGGCAATGAATAACATAAATATTATTAATGTCCATCACAGTGAAGGGGAGCGGTGGACTTCCCTGTTTGGGAAAGTTGGGCTATCATCCTTTGTAATGAAAGGGGAGGAAGAAATGAAAGACATAATACCTTTGAACACGCATGGCTTATGGATATATAGACTGCAGATTAGCAAATGAAGTGCGAGTTGGTGACATTTTAATCAAGGTTTCACAGCTTTATGTTCATAAAGAAAGTTGACTGATTTACAAACGTAAATAAATTATCCCACAGAAGGCTGCTATTTCACAATAGTTTGGCGAGGGGTACCTTAATTTAACATTGACCTCAACCTCCTAGCCACACCCTCATATAATTGATGATAGATACAAACCCAATCAAGTGGATTGCAGCCAAATTTGATAATCTGTTAATTCAACCATAAACAATGAACTTTTTTTTCCTTTGTCCTCACTCAGGGAGTCAGATATTTAGAAATGAAAGGATTAATAACAACTCAATCCAACCTCATAATTCCAAGTGAACCAAAGAAATTCTAGGGTGGGTAATGGACTTGCTTGATGCAGAAAATTCACTCACAATCAAATGTAGATGTAAATGATGATTTGGTGTTATATTGGCATTAACTACTGATTCTTGCACTGATGATTTTACCAAGTGCTAATTAACATATTGATTGTTTTATAGATGAAACCATCAATAACTTTCTTTCCATAATAAGAAAAACATTCCATTAGAAAATGTACCTGCTATTCTTGTATATTAGAGGAGCACCATCTCCAGTTTTATTATTCTTTACTATGTATACTAGTAAAATGTGTGACTTCATAGTGATTTTGATTGTGTATCTAAATATCATTGTATTTAGAAAATTGTTAGAATGCTGCTGAATGAATCCTGTGAAACGTATGCACAGAGTCTGTTTTCAATCTCATGAATTGATAAGAATACAGCTTTTCTGTTTGTAAGGCCCAACATCATGCAAACTGTGTTTAATTACTTCACTATGAAATATGCAGATAAAAGAGGAAACTGGATGGACGACATACTGTATAGATTTAGAATTATTACTTTTTTTTTTAAAGAAAGCTCTGCTTAATAAAAACATAAATATTTAATGGAACACATTGTTTATCAAGATCTAAGCAAGATTATATAGAGTACAGATAAGGAATTATTAGACACATGTCTTACCTACTAAGAATGTATAAATCTAAATGAGATTCAAATTTGCATGCATTAATCAGTAAACAGATGTGAATGACATATTTACTAGTAACAAGACAAAGATGGTAGCACATAATAAAGTTCTAAGGAAAGATCTAACAAGGAAGCTGTGACCTTCAGAGTCATACAGTCATACACGTGTGTCCTGGAGTAGTTTTTTTCCTTTCTGTGTGTCTCAGACAAGTCACATTCTTGCCTAAATTGTTGTTGCTTTCTCTATAAAATACAGCTGATACGTTTGTTATGAGAACAGATTGACAATTTTCATGAAAAGCACACTGCTAGTCGCATACAGCGTGCTTGAGAAACTTGACTCATTATTCACTATGAAGAAAACCTAGAGGAAATAGATCAAATTGTGTCCTCAGGGAAGGAAAAAGAAAAAGGAAGGACATTTAAGGTAATTCTTAAAACTACTGTTTTAAGGGAGGCAGTGGGGAAGGGGTGAAAATAAAAGTGCTGCGCTAAGAACAGTATCCGTGTCTGACCCACCTTTGGATTCTTGTGTTACCGCGTGGTAGATAGCATGGCTCTTGGATGGATACCTGTTATTAATACATGAATCAGGAAAACTGTAGGAAGTGACTTTGCCTATATAAATTTAATCTTCAGAGGCAAAGCGATATGGATATCAAAGAGTCTTAGAAGATCTATACAGGCAAAAGGAAAGGCACACTTTGACAGGCTTAGACAGAAGATAGCACAGCACAGAGAAAACTAGTCTGAGAGCCACAGTGCAACTATACTAAACCAAAGCATTTATGCATTGAAAGAAAGTGTATAATCACTTAATTAGAATATCATCCTATAGAATATGAGGTGTGCTTTTTTAAAATAACCTAAAGAATCAAGAAACTTACTGATTGATGAGAGCAGAAAATGAAAAACATTTGGAGTCAATATCAGGACTCTTAGTAACTTACAGGCACTTCAGGATACATTGGAATCCATATTTATTTCATTGGGAATTAGTAACAGGTTTATGTGTACATAAACCAATAAACCTTTTATGCATTCAGCTAGAATTGCCATGGATGGTTAAGTGAAATTGGCTTGGAATCTATCTGGATTGTAAATGAAGTATGGCTTTTCGTTGAAAGAGATCTTTGTAGAACTCTTGGCCAAACAGGTGCTGCATTTTGTTTCCCCACAAGTACTATTTGATCTTCATCCTGTCTGGAAAATTTAGCATATGTGATACGAGGAAACTTTAACCTTGCAACAAAGCCAATTCTCTCCAGACAGCCTTGCCTTGAAATATGATGCATTTTTCCCCTTTATGCCCAGTGAGTTTTAATTTTCTATGAGATGCCGGACTTATAGGAAGAAACATCCTTTTTGTGTCTTTGACAGTAGGGAAGCACTTTAAAGTCAATTGGCCTTTATATTTCCATTTTGGGTGAGTGCCAGCCGTACCATCTCCTCAGTCTGAGTCTCCGTGACAGCTTTGAGGAAGTTCTTTATTCCATTGATCCTTCAGATGGCTAGGCTACTTCTGTTGTAGCTTGGCGGGTTTTCCTATCTTTGAGAAAAAAATCCAATTCAACAGCCTTTCTACCTGCTTTTATGGCTCTTCACTCTCTAGAAAGAATTTATTGACATTCTTGCTTCAAGCTGGCAGAACTTTTTTCCACTGGCAAACATTCTAAGCCAAAATCCACAAAGAAGTGTGTATGATTTTATTTATGAGTTTTTAAGAAAGTCATTTAAAAATTCTGTATCTTTTACATATACAGTATTCAGTAAACATTTAGAAGGAAGGAGGCACTTAATCAGGGAAGAAAAGGAAGAAGATGGAAAGAGAGACCTCTACTGAATTGAGTTAGAAAAATAAAATTATTGTAGATTTAAACTTAAAATTACCCAATATATAAGGCCTATATATTCATATCTTTTGTAGTTATTAACTGTCATGCTCAAAGCTATTGAGAGAATATTTGAACCCTTTAGTGTCATTTTATTTCTTGGTTTATGCTATAGCATTAAAAAATTTTTTTGAAGTATAGTACATTATGTTAATTTATGCTGTACAGCAAAGTGATTCAGTTATTACATATATGATTTTTCATATTCTTTTCCATTATGTTTTATCACAGGATATTGAACGGAGTTCCCTGTGCTATACAGTAGGACCTTGTTTATCCATCCTATATATAATAGTTTGCATCTGCGAACCCCAGACTCCCAATCCTTCCCTCCACTCACCCCACCTTGGCAACCACAAGTCTGTTCTCTATGTCTGTGTGTCTGTTTCTGTTTCATAGATATGTTCATTTGTGTCATATTTTAGATTCCACATATAAGTGATATCATATAATATTGTATTTGTCTTTCTCTTTCTGACTTACTTCACTTAGTATGATATTCTCTAGGTAATCCATGTTGCTGCAAATGGCATTATTTCATTCTTTTTTATGGCTGAGTAATATTCTGTTATTCATGTATATATATATATATATATATATATATATATATATATATACACCACATCTTCTTTATCCATTCATCTGTTATGAGCATTTAGGTTGTTTCCATGTCTTGGCTGTTGTAAATAGTGCTGCTGTGAACATAGGCGTGCATGTCTCTTTCTGAATTACAGTTTTGTCTGGTTATATGCCCAGGAGTGGGCTTGCTGGATCATATGGCAACTCTATTTCTAGGTTTTTGAGGAAATGTACCATAACAAATTTAACACACATATACCAGTGTAGTTGAAATTTTTAAATAACTTGTAAAACTGTTAAGACAAAAAGTGAGGGGGGGAGATATTATATATGCATAATAGCAAGTCTTGCTGTCAGAAATTTGAATGGCAAGCTGTATGCCATATGTGACGATATTTTTTATTTTTCCATTTTTGTCATTAACCTAATAATCCCTATTCTATCTTGGTCTTAAAAATACATTTCGGGGCTTCCCTGGTGGCGCAGTGGTTGAGAATCTGCCTGCCAATGCAGGGGACACGGGTTCGAGCCCTGGTCTGGGAAGATCCCACGTGCTGCGGAGCAACTAGGCCCGTGAGCCACAACTACTGAGCCTGCGCGTCTGGAGCCTGTGCTCCGCAACGAGAGGCCGTGATAGTGAGAGGCCCGCGCACCGCGATGAAGAGTGGCCCCCACTTGCCGCAACCAGAGAAAGCCCTCGCACAGAAACGAATACCCAACACAGCCAAAAATAAATAAATAAATAAGTAAATAAATAAATAAAATTAAAAAAAAAAACATTTCGCAGGATAGGTTTTGTTAGAATTATTATTACTGTACTTAATTCTGATGTGATAATAATGAAAAATAGAATTTGTAGGCTAGCACGCCTTGCTTGAAAAGCACACGGTATCCTCTCCAGAATCTTATTCCTAGGCCTGATCATCCAGCATCTACCAAATGGCTCTAAGTTAGCGGAATGAGGATAGGATTTTTTGTTTGTTTGCACCTAAAGGATATTTTTTTTTTTTTCAAGAAATGGACTAAATAGGCTGCATCTAAAAAACCTGTGTTCCAGCTATCTGAGACACTGAGGAAGTGTTCTGCATGCACCCATCACAGAACTTATACCCCAGACAGGATATAGAATCTTATACTCAATGAAGAATGAATCAGTGGCCACTAGGGTCCATTATGGTAGGTGTTTGGAAGAATGTGCCAGACATTTGGCCTTGACTTACTTCAAGATCCTGAGGGCAGAGTTAGTCATAGATCTGATGCTCAATCCATGAGATCGTCCGGCGCTCAAAACCAATATCCATGTGTGACCGAAGAAATACTAAACGCTTAGGTTATGAAAGCAGAGGCTTGTATACGGGTGTGCAGTATCCAAAAAAAGAAGTAGTATTGTCAGTTGTCCATCATGTCATTTCTTCCACACTTGCTCTCAAGGAGGAAAGATGTAGCTTTATCATCTTGGTGCTCTTCTTCAGAAATATTCAAAAGGCAAACAAACAAAAACAAAAAAGCAGTGGCATTAACTTCAGTAAACGGTTGCTTGGTTTCTACAAGTCCCCTAATATAGCTTCTGATGCTAGAAAAATATAGTAGAATTATTCTCAAGAACAACAACAAGAAATCCAGACATACATCAGGCATCAGCTCACATCTGCAAGGCTTGGTTCGTGAGCTTCCCTTCCCTGACAGGTGAGCCTGGGGCTTTCTGGTAGG
The DNA here is from genome assembly GCF_009873245.2 of Balaenoptera musculus. Lineage (NCBI taxonomy): Eukaryota > Metazoa > Chordata > Mammalia > Artiodactyla > Balaenopteridae > Balaenoptera > Balaenoptera musculus. The sequence goes on from NC_045790.1 coordinate 4,524,394, forward strand.
ATTGCTGGACAGAAATGGAGGCTGACTTGATACGACTTTATTTACTTCTAAGATTCCCAAGTCAGAAATGGAGTTTCACTTATTTGAGGAAATCGTCGATAATGTTAATACAGCGAAGTTTAACAACACTAGAAATTGAGAGTCTTACTACACACAGCATTTTGTGATAAATAACTGTCTATATCTGTTCCTTTCACTTAAAGTGTGTAAACTAAATGTACACATATTAGAGCAACTTACTCTCAACTTCCTCTCCCCAAGGCAATGTAATTATAAAAGGACTTTTGGAAATCCTCTGGAATGACTGTCCTCTTGATTTCATCTGAATTCCCTGGTCGTCTTGCTCTCAATCTTTTATGTTCCTTCTGCATTCTCAGAAAAGGAACCCAAGTGCTGAAAGACAAGAGAATCACTTCTGAGTCAATATTTTACTTGAAGTTCAAATCATGGATACAGTTTTTTCCCCTAAGGATTTCTTTAGATTCCCTTTCTACAGGTAGACTCCTTTTAAGAGGCAATTTTTAGACAACCTTACAGTTAAAAGGCTAGGAACTGTTCATCAAAATAATGTTTCTATAACACATTTTTGTTTTTAAAATCACTAAGTTGCAAAAGGTAGTACAATTTTCTCTTCTTCATATGAACCTGTTAAATGAGTCAGCTTTCTTCTCTAACTGCATAGTTGAACATGCTCTATCTAGAAATTATATAATTATATGTTATAACCGAAAAAGAATGATAAGAGGACTCAGCCTAGTAAAATGAAAATACTTTCTGGAGTCTATGTGTAATTTACAGGCAATGATACTGACAATCAAATGATAAGTAATAATAAGTATCTTATTTAATTATGAAAAATATTATATCCAAGCACAAAACAAAGCATCTCTTCAAGGATGTATAGTCTTTGGTTTATAATATGGACGATATCCACAGATATTTATGATTTATAATTATGTCTCATTGTAATTTTAGCTTTCCAAATTTTTAGGGAAGACATTCAGATGCAATACTGTGTTAGAATTAGAAGAAAACTTATTCAACAAAAATTAGATGCCTGCTATACTTAGGATACTTTGCTAAACAACATGATGAGTGAAAGAGCTTTGTCGGAGATTCAAAATTGAATCTCCAGAAATACACTTGGTATGCGTCTCTGTATCCTTCACAAAAAAATGAGAGCGTTGGACAAGGTGATTTTTAATGGTATTTTCAGAGAAAAAGTTCTATTATTCTTTAATCCTATGTCTTGGTGAAAAGTTTGTGACCTTGAGCTGCTTTTAATTATATTTATTGATTCAATATAAGTCAGAAAATACATTTCTAATCTTTCTTAGACAGGTAGGAGACTTACATTTAAGTTTCCTATTGGGTGTGAGAAGGAAAATGAGTTATCATAGAGGTTTCTAACTATTCTTAATCCATTTTTCTACTCAGATCTAAGTTATCATCAGGTTTAACCTTCAAACAGAATTTAGCAGTCCATTATAAAAAGATATTCAGAAAATTTTAATCTCACCTATGCCTAATAATTTGTCTTTTGCTGAAGCTAATTGATGAGAAAATGATTGTGGTTAAGTCCCTGGTTACATATTCCCTTAGAATGTTTTTCTTTTCCTTACAGCCTATTCAAAGTTCTCTTTCCATCAGAAGTACAAAAGGAGTTAGAAAATGTTAGAGACAGGGCAGTATTTGCTGAATCAAAAGTAATACCTGGTTAAATGCCTCTTGAGAAACAGGCTGGCCCGAGAGCTCTCACTCAGACTGTTAACTTTCAGTCAGTAGCTGAACTCCTAAGTGTTGATTTGAACAGAATATTTAAAGAACATAAAAGTTCCCCTTTACAACCAACTCTCCAGATAATTAGTGTGTTGATATTTAGATGATAAAATTTATATCAAAAAGCAGCACTGAAGCAGATGCTGGTAATATAATTGGCTAAGAATTTGCATTGACGATGACCCTTGGGTGTGTATTGGAGCATTCGTGCGTCCAGTAAGAGTGGCTGGTGGGGATATTCTGATCTGTTTTGAATTCTTATTTTTTTTCTCAAAAGGTTCAAAGGTAGAAGAAGATTAACAGTTGCTAGATGAAACTAAAAAGAGAAACAGCGGTGCAGGGAAGAATATTGTGAAATATACAAGTTTGATATGACTCCCAAGTTGCAGATGAAATCAAAGTTGAAAATCAATGTCTGTTGGTTCATGTATTCATTTTTATGCAGTCTCTATAAAGTATATAGATACTGATGTTAGCCTTTTATTGGCATATACGCCAGATACAGTTTCTTTCTCTCTTGAGACTTTCTCTGTTCTTAAAGAACTTACGATAGGAGCATGGCATACATAAAGTGATATTTGTTCCTAGATTTTGGGGAAAAGCTCATAATATAGAAATATACTGTCGTAAACAGAATAAAAGACACACTGGAAACAAAGAATAATCCACGTTCAATTGTTGTTGAGTCTAACTTGTCATTTCTGGATCAGTTTGCTTCAAGATTTAAAGACATTATTTTGTTTTGCGAGGTATACATTTATAAAACTTTTGCTTTTTATTATAATCAAAATCTAAAGTACTTGGGAGAAGCCTCGAGCCAGTAACAGGTGATTGGACCTTGTGCTGAAAATAAAGGCGTGTTAATAAATGTTGCATTATGCTTATAACAACCTTATTGAGAAAAATGTGCAAATTTCTTTGTTGCATTAACATAATAATAGAAAGAGGTTATGTTATATCTAGGTAGCTTAAAAAATAGAATTAGCAAGTTGGGAAATGTCACTGCAAAACAGTGTTCAAATAGAATTTCAGAATATTTCAAAGCTGACCCAATATCTGCTGTTTGCTTCAATCATTAGAAATCAGAATCCCCACTATACCCAAATAGTGTCTGTTTATAAAATCAAAATGTTGTTGAGAGTTGCAAAGAGATATAGGTTATTTTCTTATTAAGAAAAGTTTAAGTAAAACAAAAGTTAAGTAACTAGGAAAATAACAAAAACAAGAAGGGCCCACAAACAAAAATGGCTGGGTGCCCTTGACAGCACTGTCTAGCTGCTGCTTTTATAACCTCAGCTTCTTTTTTACGCTTAAGCACTTTATGGGTAGAGTTTTCTAACCCTCCTAACCCATCAGATGCACATGATGGGATACAGATATTTTGGTGTATCTTATTCATCTTTCTCTCCCTAACGCTAAGAATAATATGTTATACGGTAGGCATTCGGTAAGCCTCAGAGAGCGCATATTCTCATGGCGACAGACAGAAACCTGGTGAACAGATGAGAGGAGAATACCATTACAGATTGTGGTACCTGCTGTGAAGGGACTAGACTGGGAGAGAAGGTGACCTCCTTGGATATGATGCTGGGAAGACGGCTTCAGTGTCAAGAGTGGGATGGGGTGCTGTGCAGAGGCAGGAGAAGGACTTTGAAGGCAGTGGGGACACTGCATACAAGGTGCTGTCCTCCTCTTCCTGGAGGGCTTGGCGTGTCTGAGGGACATAGGAGGGGCGGGCGTGAACAGTCTAGGGTGACCCTGAGTCTCAGGCAGGACCGGGAGGCTGGTGAGGAGGAATCAGGATGTTGTACTAAGCCCAGGGGAACGAATGAAGGCTCCCAGGCAAGGGGATGAAAAGGTCTTGTTTCTATTTAAAAGCAGCCCTGGCTACTCTGTGGATAATGGGTTAGACGATGGGAGGTGGGAAAGATGGAAACGGAGAATAACTGGCCACTGCCCACGCTCTGTTCCTCAGAATTGTTTTCATTGCTGAATATTTTATTATAATACACGTGCAGCCCACCCCCTTCTTTCCCCTGTAAATTCTATCCATTTCCTGTTTCCCTGAGCATCAAAATTGTGCTCCTGTCTTTGTTACCACCTCTGTCATTCACTGATTTGCCCCTCCCTCTTTTCTTTAACTTGATGGTGCTAATAATCATGTTGGAAAAAAAAAACAAAAAACAAAAAACCTCATCTTGACCTCAAATACCGCTTGCTTGCACCTGACAGATTGAGACACTTGCTCTGGGGCGGAGCCTGTAGGTTGCAGGTTGTACTGAGCATGGTTAGTTCACCAGCTCACGACCACGTGTCGGGCAGAGCGGGGGCAGCTACTGCTTCTCATACAGACGCCTCAAGCCCTTCTCTTCCAGGTACACTGGGTGAGCGACCTGAATGCTTCCACCACTGGTATCCACATCAGAGGGCAGAGAGGTGTAGATTATCCACACAGCTACACACGAGCAGTGAACTGAATGTAGGGAGCTACACAGCTGCTTCATTCACGGGCTAGTCCCTTAGTCCCAGCGACGGACGGACGAGCCTCTCCTGACCCCCAGGACTCGGCTTCAGCTCCGTCACGGTCTGGGGAGCAGAGATGGAGCTAGCAGACGTTGCACTGCTCAGTCACTCACCTTTCCTAGCATGTGCACCAGAGCCTGTGTCACATAGGAGTCCTTGCAGAATGTAGACACCGCAGGACAATTGAGGAGCAGGAGACCAGAGAAAGTCCCACACATGTCCCTGGTTATGAGCTTCGTTGAACTGATTAATTCTGATTTTCTACATTCAACTCTGTAAGCTTCTCACCAGATTGGAGGGTTCTAATAACTGCCTCTTGGGATGTCTTCATTTCGTCTTCTTTATTTTTACACAGCACCCTTTTCTGCCCATTTCACTGAAGCTCTAGGCTTGATTTGTGTATTAATGAGACACAGCGGGGATAAAGTAATATCATGTAATGTATACACATCAGCAACAAGGGCATAACGTTTCAATTCCCTGTTTCATTTGTGAAGGATTTGGAAAGAGAATCTTTAGAAGGAAATGCAATTTCAGGGAAAAAAATGACGGTGAACGGCACAGTCTGTTTGTTTCTCTTGAAGCTGTCGAGTCGGAAAAGAAAACCACTCTGGGCCATGAGCCCGTGGTCCTTGTCCTAAAGGAGCAAAGGCTTGATGCTGAAGTTTTGTTAGTTCTGACAAAATGGGAACCTTCAACTCTGAACTGTAATAAGTAATATATAAAGTAATTTTGATGTGCCAATGGCTGTGGCCCAGGGTATATAATTTTTTTTTTAAATTAATTAATTAATTAATTTATTTTTGGCTGTGTTGGGTCTTCGCCTCTGTGCGAGGGATCTCTCCAGTTGTGGCGAGCCGGGACCACTCTTCATTGCGGTGCGCGGGCCTCTCACTATCGCAGCCTCTCTTGTTGCGGAGCACAGGCTCCAGACGCACAGGCTCAGTAACTGTGGCTCACGGGTCTAGGCGCTCCGCGGCATGTGGGATCTTCCCAGACCGGGGCACGAACCCGTGTCCCCTGCATTGGCAGGCGGATTCTTAACCACTGCGCCACCAGGGAAGCCCCCAGGGTATAAATTCATACTGTATGAGTGAATAAAGCTGGGATAAATTTGCCAGTGGTGCTACTTTTATACAATCTTGGGCTTTTGTTAAATTATTTGAGGTTTTGGAATATGAATTGTCTGTGTGGTTTTATTTTAGTTTTTTATAATTTTTATGGAAATATAGTTGATTTACAATGTTGTGTTAGTTTCAGGTGCACAGTAAAGTGATTCACTTATACATGTACATATATCTATTCTTTTTCAGATTCTTTTCCCAGATAGGTTATTACAGAATATTGAGTAGAGTTCCCTGTGCTATACAATAGGTCCTTGTTGATTATCTATTTTATATATAGTAGTCTGTATATGTTAATCCCAACCTCCTAATTTATCCCTCAGCCCCCCTCCCCTTTGTTAACCGTAAGTTTGTTTTCTATGTCTTTGAGTCTGTTCTACTTTGTAAATCAGTTCATTTGCGTCATTGTTTTAGATTCCACATGTAAGTGATATCATATGATATTTGTCTTTCTCTGTCTGGCTTCCTTCACTTAGTATGATAATTTCTAGATCCATCCATGCCACTGCAAATGGCATTATTTCATACATTTTTATGGATGAGTAGTAGCCCATTTTATATATATATATATGATACATATATATGATACACACATATAGATTTTATATATATATATATATATATATATATATATATATATGTATCACATCTTCTTTATCCATTCATCTGTTGATGGACACTAGGTTGCTTCCATGTCTTAGCTATTGTAAATAGTGCTGCAATGAACATCGGGGTGCATGTATCTTTTCAAATTATATTTTTCTCCAGATATATGCTCAGGAGTGGGATCATATGCTAAATCTATTTTTAGTTTTTTGAGGAACCTCCATACTGTTCTCCATAGTGGCTGCACCAATTTACATTCCCACCAACAGTGTAGGAGGGTTCCCTTTTCTCCTGTGTGTGTGTTTTAACACACTGTAAATATACTCTGCCCCATTTAGTTAGTAACATTTTAATTATAATAAAACATTTTATATATAATATATATAAATACATATACCTATAGAATATAAGATACATTAAATGATAATAATTTGCTCATCAATTTATGCTATTTAAGCTAATATGATATTAAGCTAATGGCATATTATACTTTCCTCTCTCACCTTCAAAATTCTAAGTATTTTCTCTTCCATGAGCAATTGTTTCCCTTTGGTTATTTTTGAACTAGTGATATATCATGTCAACACACTTTCTGGAAAATATGCAGTATCTCAGTACAGTTTACTTTAATAAATGATCTCCAGCTACTGCTCTCTTTACATTTGGCATATGCTGTGTTTGAAAAGAAATTCAATTTCAGAAGAATATGGGAAGTAATTTTTCCAAGAGTATGGCAAACTAGAAAAGCATTTATTTTAAAATAAATACAAATATTAAAGTACGTGTTGGTAGTATATGTCTTAGCTGGTAAGACAGTATTTAAAAACGTTTTCTTTGGAGTTTAAAAAGAAAGTGAGAGTAAGTGTCCAGAAAAGTGACCCAGTGAACACAGACAGACGTGCAGTCTTCTGTGATCCCCAGTGAACTTGGGGAAAGCAGGAGACAGTGGTGTACAAAGGCCAGGCTCTGTTTAACGTGGTTGGGGGACCCTACCTCCTAAGGGCTCCATCCCCAGTTCACCTTTGAGATAAACTAAGAAACAACAAATCTTACAGAGATAATGTGCCTATTCTTTCCTTGGCTCTTGGTTCAAAAACACTCAGTTTAGAAATTTGTATTTTAGGGTTCTTGGTTTCCAGGGCAGGGCAAGAAATAAAAACAAATTCTATCTGAAGCAAAGCAACGTCAATTCAGGCCTCAAAGATAACAAAGATAACAGGTAAACTCCTTTGAATATGATTAACAATGAAAAAAATCCTAAAATACATGAGAATGAAAAACACAGTGCAGGAGAGGTGGGAGAGGGGCAGAAGTTAGAGTGAGACTGGAAAAAAAAATCCCAGATACTGGAATGGTCAGATACAAATTATAAAATAAGTAGTTTAATACACTGAGAGAATAAAAGAAGGTAAAATTTTTATAAAAAATTTTTATAAAAATGGCAGCAAAAAGTCTAATAATAAATGAATAACAATGAATGGGTTAAATAGCTGATGTGAGACAATAAAAGAGAGATGGAATAAAATGAAATAGAAATCTGAAGAAATTACATGAAGAAGTGTAGAAAAATAAAGAATACACGAAAGAGAGGCTAAGAGGTAAGGAAGAAAATCAAGGTGTAATAAGGAAAAAAATGGGTCAGGGAGAGGCAATAGTAAAAGATATAAGTGATAAAACACAAAAGTCCACAGATTCAGAATAAATTGCAAGTTGGAAAAATAAAATGAAATGCATTGGAACCATCAAAGTGACAGAGCAGAATAGCAAAAATCTGAAGAACAGCTGGAGAGAAAATACTTATTATTTGGAAAAAAACCCAATTACACTGAGAGCTGATTTCATTATTAAAAATGGGAAGCTGGGCTTCCCTGGTGGCGCAGTGGTTGAGAATCTGCCTGCCAATGCAGGGGACACAGGTTCGAGCCCTGGTCTGGGAAGATCCTACATGCCTCGGAGCAGCTGGGCCCATGAGCCACAATTACTGAGCCTGCGCGTCTGGAGCCGGTGCTCCTCAACAAGAGAGGCCGCGATAGTGAGAGGCCCGCGCGCCGCGATGAAGAGTGGCCCCCACTTGCCGCAACTAGAGAAAGCCCTCGTACAGAAACGAAGACCCAACACAGCCATAAAAATAAATTAATTAATTAATTTAAAAAAAAAAAAGGGAAGCTCAGGATTTTTTAGAATACTATCTTCATCATAACTTCATTAATAACCATTAATTTAGAATTGTGTACTTATCAAAATATCTGAAGTAAAAATTCAAGATTTGTACTTCGAATCAAGATTTGGAAATGACAGTCATTTTCAAAATAACAAAATCTCGGAGAAACAAGAAAACTTCACTGGTAAAATTTATGAAGACTGAACTTATGGAAATCAGAAAAGGAAGGGCTGAATCATAAGGAGAATTAGTGAGCAAAGAAATTGGTGAAAAAAAAAAATCAACTGTAGAAATCAACAATAGGATGTACTTGGTGGGATTAATAAAACTGAAATACAGAACACAAAGTGGTGGGTGATCAAAGTCAAATCATCCTAAAGAGAAGATAATATATTCATTGTTTTTGACCTGCTGTGATGATTGTGTATGTTAATATTTCTAAGATATACATTAAATGATGGAAAGAGCATACATAATTCCAAACCTACGGAAGGAGCCAATGAGATTTTCCATCTCTTGAAGAAAAATCCAAAAGACATCCTGAAAGAAGAAAAAGAGAGGAAACCTAGAAAAAGTATGATAAATGGAAAGCATAAAATAAAGTTATAGCAACTTATTCAAAAGTATCAGACTACCTCACAAGTGTAGTAGGCATCAATGCTCTGGGGTTGTATTTTTTTTTTTTGCTGTTATATTTTTTTATATACATTTATTTATTTTATTTATTTATTTTTGGCTGCCTTGGGTCTTCGTTGCTGCGCGCAGGCTTCCTTTAGCTACAGCGAGCTGGGGCCACTCCTCATTGCGCATGCTTCTCATTGTGGTGGCTTCTCTTGTTGCAGAGTACCAGCTCTAGGCGTGCGGGCTTCAGTAGTTGTAGCATGTGGGCTCAGTAGTTGTGGCTCACAGGCTCTAGAGCACAGGCTCAGTAGTTGTGGCACGTGGGCTTAGTTGCTCCACAGCATGTGGGATCTTCCCAGACCAGGGATCGAACCCATGTCCCCTGCATTGGCAGGCGGATTCTTAACCACTGCACCACTAGGGAAGTCCCATAAATGCTCTATTTTTAGAGACAGATAGTCATCTTAGATTTAAACACATAACAATATATGCTGTTTAAGAGGGATGCCCTAAAACATAGGAAATAAAAGCTTGAAAGAAGAGGGAAGAAAAAGAGGTATTAAATAACAATGCAAAGAATGTTGCTGTAAATATTAATATTTGGTGAATAGACATTAGAACAAAAAGCATTACTATAAATAAGTCTACTCCATAAGAATATATCTTTAAGCTAGCTAGGACTATATATGCATTCTAATGTTATATCCTGTGAAACATACAATGTAGTAAGATGCTTCCAATTATGTTAAGTCAACATTGACTTAGCTATAAGAATAAATTGATAAATCCAACCGTTAGATGGGAGATTTTAACAAATAACTCTCCAACTCAGAGATCAAAAAAATAAGCACTAATAAATATATGAAACACAAAAATTAAACACTGTGATATAGTAGACATAAATACAGACATACACTACAAAACCAGATAATGTGCAATATATCCAAGCACACATGAGCATTTAAAAAAACTGGTCTTGTACTAGGCTCTGAACACTGAATTCAAGTTTTCAAGAGAATAAAACAGAACATATTCAATAACGAAACTGGAATAATGAAATTGGAAATAATGAAATAATTCCAATAATGAAATTGGAAATCTGTGGGAAAATTGTTGAAAAAATATTCTGAAAAATTTTAAGACACTTTTGAATTATTACAGGGTCGAATAAGGAATTGTGCTAAACATTAAACTTGTGATGATAATAAGGAATTTTAAAAACATATCCAAACTTGAAGGGTAACATGATATTAATAATTGAGACTAGTTTGTAACCTTAAATGCTTCTAGAATTAGGACATTAATGGGAAATGTGCTCAAGAGCTTTGAACCCAAGAAATTAGGAAAAAACCTAAAATTTAAAAAGTAAAATGAAAGAATTTGGAGAAAAGTAACAAATATAAGATTGGCAATCCATGAAATAGAAAATCATAATGGACAACAGCAAAATAACCTGTTCTTTGAACTAAAACAAATATTTTTTAAAGTTTTGTGAAATTCATCAAGGAAAAGTGTTGCAGTGGGGAGAAGACTTGGGCTGGTACAGATGGTGCAGAATTATTAATGCAGGAAAAATAATATTTGAATACACGAATGCTGATAAATTTAAAGACAGTTAACCAGGACAGATTTGTGTAAATGTATCACTGCCTAAAATGGACTAAATAGAGGTTGAAAATAGGAATTGTCCCAGAGCCATAAAATAAATGGAACTGTAAGCCCAATATTTTCCACAAATATTGTTTTACAAATTCCACTATTCAAGCAATATGTTTCCCTTCTTATTCAAATTTTTCTAAATACAAGAAGAAAAGAGAAACATTCTCAAAACTTTTCTAGCTAACATTCTCCAAATTATTTAACAATGTTACCAGTACATATAGCCTTATACTAACATGAGATAGGTGAAATATGCAAAAAGAAAAGTAAAAACCAATCTCAGTCACAAAAGTAAATGCAAAAATAAAACCATATTTGTTGATGTTTCTGAATCCAGCAATGTGTAAAAAATGTAGTACCTAACAACCACAGTCACTGTATCCAGAGATGCTAAATTCGTTTAACATTTGAAAGTGAATTAATAAATTCGGATTGAAGCAGTGAAACTACATTATCATTTCAATGAGCAACAACCAAAAAAAATCACTTAATAAATTCCAAAACCCGTTGCGATAACAGCATTTTAGCAAACTAAATGTATAAGCCAACTTTCTTAATCTGATAGAGGATAGCTAAACTAAATCTACAGGGAATATCTTATTTAATGTCTAAATATACAAATGATCCATTTTATAATCACGATGTATGATATAGCCACTGTTTTTCAAAATTCTCTACTTTGAGGTCATAGCTGTCTAAATAACTTTAACAATTAATGAATAGATAAATCTTGAAAAGGGAAAGGAAACCTACTGTCATTATTCATCGGTGATATAACTGTGCAAAAGAAAAAATCTATACATGAAATATAAGAATTAATAAGATGTTTAGTAAGTTAGCTGTATTTAAATCACAGTACTAAACAGTTAGAATCTTTTTTTGGAAATTTACCATTTACAACGAAAATAAAACATCAGATAACTAGGAGCCAGATTGTTCAAAGATGTACAAGGCCATTATGTTGAAAACTATAATACTTTAAGGAAAGATAATGAAAAAAAGGTAATGAAAGAGCTGAAGTAAATTCATTGATAGGAAGACTCAGAATGGTCAGCTCCTCAAAATTAATAATCTATAAACTTAATATAATTCTAATCAAAATTCCAACTGTGTGTGTGCGTGCGTGCGTGTGTGTGTGTGTGTGTGTCTGTAAGAACAAAGGGCCAAGAAGAGCCAAGACACAGAAAAAGGGAAACTAGAAGTGGAATGGTTTGACTGACAGATATTGACTTATTATGAAAATATAACCTTTCTGCCCACATGCTATTGGCTTAGGAATAGAAAAACAGATCAAAGGAACAAAATAATCAACTACGAAACACACTCTCTTATGTGTTGAAAATTCACTTACCCGAGTTAGCACTGCAAATAGATTGGAAAAAGGATGAACCATTAAATAAACCATCCTGGGTTTTTGGTTAATATGGAAATTTATCTTTTCCTCACAGCATATATTAAAATCCTTTCAAGCAAATTACTGGCCTAAAGATGAAATGTTCAATCTCTAGAAGAAATTTACCTTGGCTTTGGAAAGAGTTTATTACAAATGAGATGTGCAGTCATCTATTAAAATTAAGTATTACATCAAAAAGTGCCACATATGAAGGGAAAACAGGCCAACAACTCTGAGAATGTATTTACACCACACAGAACTAATAAAGAATTCATGTCAAGAGTATACTATTTGAAAAGTTCTACAGATCATTGAGAAATAGACAACACAAAAGATAATAGAATGAAAGGCATGAGGAGTTATTTCTAAGAAAAAGAAACAAGTGCAAAATAAACATAAGAAGATACTCAGGGCTTCCCTGGTGGCGCAGTGGTTGAGAATCTGCCTGCCAATGCAGGGGACACGGGTTCCAGCCCTGGTCTGGGAAGATCCCACATGCCGCGGAGCAACTGGGCCCGTGAGCCACAACTACTGAGCCTGCGTGTCTGGAGCCTGTGCTCCGCAACAAGAGAGGCCGCGATGGTGAGAGGCCCGCGCACCGCGATGAAGAGTGGTCCCCACTTGCCGCAACTAGAGAAAGCCCTCACACAGAAACGAAGACCCGACACAGCCATAAATAAATAAATAAATAAATAAAAGAACGTGAATTTCAAAAAAAAAAAAAAAAAAGAAGATACTCAACCTTATGACAGATTGTGAGGAAAAACAGAAATACCTGTAACGACCATTAAGTTGAAAAAAATTCAGTCTTAAGATGTCAGCAGTTTCCGGTGTCTATGCGAATTGGTGTAACAATATGCCTGATAGATAATGAACAAAACCTTATGAACCAGGAAATCCGCTCAGAAATATGAAGTGAGTAGTAGTTTTCAAACTTTATCAGACTGAGATACATACATTTAAAAAAGTGAACAGTTAATGAAAAAATATGTACCCTAACTCCATGAAAGGCAATCTGTCATTTTCTATTCTACTCAATTATACTTAAAAAATTCTCTTCATGACTCACTGAATTAATTCTGTGCCAGTAAAGAGTTGTGATCTTCAGGTTGCACATCCCTAGAGCAGCTCCTGCACAATAGAATAGGAAAGTGCACAAGAAATTTCACAGAAGCACTTTTACAATACATAAGAAGGAATGGTCCTGGTGCCTATTTATAAGAAAATAGGTCATAAATTGTGGTGTACAGTCTTACAATGGACTGTTATGTAGCAATAAAAATAAATGAACTTTAGGTCACTAAAGTCAGGTGGAGCAAATACTACAAACTACATAAGAATTAAAAAAGAGGTTTTCATTTCTACAAAGTCTTAAAATATGCTAAATTAAGCAATAACAGAGGGAGAGGGAGAGAGTGATGGATAAGTACTGATGGGTATGTGGAAGAATGTTTAGAAGCAAGTGAATGGATAACACAGAAGTCACAATAATTGTGTCCTCAGGGAGACTGAAGGAATGAGAGTGGGATGGCGAAGGACAAACAGGGTCTTCATAATTATCTTTCCACAATGTTTAATCCCTAAACTGAGGCTCGGTATGGACTTGTTTTCTTTTATTTCTATTTATTATATGTTCCATGGGCAGTCTTTTGAATGTAAATGATTATTTAAGAATTTAAAAATGGGCTGGAAACAATTCTCATCATTTTTCAGTTTTTATTGAAATATACAGAACATACAGAAAAGTGCCCATATTTTAACTGTACAGATACTGAATTTTCACAATCTAAAGAACATCCAGATCAGGAAACGCACCATCCTCAATACCCAATGGCCTTGACTTATCACTATTCTTCCAGGCAACACCTCCCCTTCGAAGGGTAACCACTTCCTTCTAACAGCATAGATTAATTTATATGATTTTAAACTTGATAGATTTCACAGTATTACATGTACTGATATATATTATTGAAAATGGTGTGTGTATATATGTACATATATACACATATATATACATAGGTATACACATATATATTTCAAATTTAATTTTACTGTTTTAAATAATTTTTGTACATTGACCTTATATCCTTTGACCTCAGTAAATTCACTCATTTATTCTAATATTATATATCTTATTTTGTTTTGTTTTTCATAAGCAGTTACATTGTCTACAATTACGATAGTTTTATTTCTTGCTTTTCAATTCTTTGGTCTTTTCTTTCCTTGCCTTATTGCATTGGTGTGAACCTTTGGTACAAAGTTGAGTAGAAGTGGTGATAGTGGGAATGCTAATCTCATTACTAATTTTAAGAGGGATTAAAATTTTTTTAAATTGTTTTTGCTTTAAGTTTTTCGTAAATAGTCTTTAGCACATTGAGAAAAAGTCCTTCTATCCTTAATTCTTATTCCTAATTTTATTCTGTTAGTAGTTTTTTCATCCTTAATGCATGTTCTATTTTGTCAAATAATTTTTGGCATCTAACAATATGATCATGTTTTTCTCCTTTTTTATGTTAAGGTGGTTAATATATTGCTTAATTTTTGAATGATAAATCAACTTTGCCTTCCTGTGATAAATACTATTGGTCATTAAATATTCCTTGATTTGTACATCCATAGATTTGATTTGGTATTATTTTGGTGGGATTTATGCCTTTATGTTCATGATAGCGATTGATGTGTACTTTCTTTTTTAATGCGTTTGTCAAGGTTTAGTATTGAAGTTATCATGGCTTCTTAAAATCTTATAACATGCTCCCTTTTATCCTATTCTCTGAAAGACTAAGATATTTTTTTCTTAAATATTTGGCAGAATTAACCACAAAAATATTTGGGCTTGAAGGGATTGTGTGTGTGTGTGTAAATGCATGAAATAGTAGATTATATATTTTAACAGGTACAAAATTATTCAGGTTTCTAACACTTCTGCTCTCAGTTTGGTTAAGTGATTTTTTTTTTACTGATTTTTCTACTTAATCCCTATGTTTGTCAAACTTATTGGCGTGTGTAGCATCCTCCTAATATCTTTCAAAGTTTGAACATTCTTTATGTGGATATAGAAGCTTAGTTGGCAGTTTTCTCTCAACATTAAATGCCATTCCATCACCTTCTGATGTCCATCATTTTTAAGAGACATCAACTCTTAGGTGTACTGCTGCACCAATAAAGGCAATATTTATTTTTTTATCTTCTTGCATAAGGATTTTCCCTTTGTCTCCAATTTTCAAAAATTTTACCATCATAGTTGATGACGTCATTGTTTAATCCACAAGACCATCTCTGCCGATATTGGCCACGGCAGGGTTTTTTTGGTAGCAGTGGGTGCCCTTCTGCATTTTCACAACTTTCAATGTTTGAGAAGTGCTTCTCTTTGGTGGGAAGTAAGTTCTTTCTCTGAATTTGACAGAAGCAGACATTCACTTCCATAGCCTACCTTGCAGCTAAATTGTGGGCACATGATTCAGTCTTGGACCCAAACTGAGTTTTTTAATAAAGAGCTGGACAAGGAGGCCTCGGAATTGATGGCTGTTGGAGCAGCACACGTGTCCACAAGCAGCTGGTGTTGTGTTGCTGTGGCCACATTCTGAGTCCAACACTGATCATTCTTCAGGAAAACAGTTCTGGTTTGGGATGCTATTTTTAGCAGGATAATGCCTGAGCTGTGTTCCTCAGATCTCTCACTGATTCTGTTAGCTTCCCATATCATTTATATTACATTTTCTGCTTAAATTAGCTGGATTAGGTTTCTGTTGCAACTAAAAACTATCATCATCTCTGACATCTTCTCTCACATCCTTCACAACAAGTCAGTCATCAAATTCTATCTCAGGTACATCTTTCAAATAAATCTTCTTTTTTTTATAAATTTATGTATTTTATTTATTTATTTTTGGCTGCGTTGGGTCTTCATTGATGTGCACGGGCTTTCTCTAGTTGCGATGAGCGGGGGCTACTGTTCGTTGTGGTGCATGGGCTTCTCATTGCAGCGGCTTCTCTTGTTGCGGAGCACAGGCTCTAGGTATGTGGGCTTCAGTAGTTGTGGCACATGGACTCAGTAGTTGTGGCTCACGGGCTCTAGAGCGCAGGCTCAGTAGTTGTGGCGTACGGGCATGTGGGATCTTCCCGGACCAGGGCTCGAACCTGTGTCCCCTACATTGGCAGGCGGATTCTTAACCACTGTGCTCCCAGGGAAGCCTCAAATAAATCTTATATCATTTTCCATGTCTCCTGTAAATCAGTTCTAATCCTGTACATGGACTGTTGCAGGAACCCTTCTTGATAGCCTGCAGTCCACTTACATGCAGCACCATCAATTATTTCGGTTTAGATCTCACGCTTAAAACCGTCTAATACTTTTACAGTGACATTAGGATAAAATCCCCAACCATTGTCATGACTTTAAGAGCTCCTAGGATGTAGAACTTACGGACTCTGAGGCTTCACCCCTCACCTCTCTTGTCAGCACTAACTCTGCTTTCTTTATTTCAAAGATACATTGTGGTTTTATATTCTATTCAGTTTTTGAAAGAAAATCCATTATCTTGAACATGTTAATAACTGGGCAATATGCTAACTTAATGAAATTCTAACAAATATTTTATATAAAGATTTTTTGTTTGTTTTTTCATTAGAAAAACCTGTAACCTCTTATTTCATCCATAGCTTCCAAAATAAATTTGGAAGAATGAATATTGTAAAATATGCTTAGCCTAGGAAATATACAACAATTAGAATGTATATGAGATTCTTTTTCAACTTAGTAAATACAAAATATTGTATGTGGAGTAAAGAAGAATTTCAAGATCAAACTTTATAATTAATGGCATATTAAGTATAACCAATTGGACAGGGTCTCGCATTTTACCATCTTTCAGAAACTATGCAATTCTGAGAAAATTGGAGTATGATATGCAAGAACTTTTTTGACAAAATTATAGTGCTGTTGGGAAATTGTTGCCTTATGTGAATACAAACATTTGAGTGAATTAATCATTAGGCAATGTTCCCGTAGGTAAGATACTAAGCCTGGACCATGGAGTTTAAAAGATTTCATCATCTTAGAGATTGATCAGCAATTAGAGCTATTTTAAAGTAGCTCTAGAGCTATTTTAAAATAGAGTTCTTTAAGATAATTTTAGTTTTTTTGTGTTGTTTAGTTTTCCATTAGAATTATACCACTTTAACGGATATAGCTTCTCAGAATTAATATTTTATGTGAACTGGTGGTGTCCTTTTTTCTAACTTTTTCTTTAAATTTCTCTTTACAATAATGAATGAATCCCACAGAGCAATAGACAGTGTGAGGTCAAAATATTGTCCTGCAAAAAACAGATGCCGCATGTGATGATGCCAGCATTCAAGTGGCAGTGGACCACCTGTTGTCCTGAAGTAAAATTTTAAAAAGAAAAAAACACCCCCCTTTAAAAATAGTAAACCATCAACATAAAAGGAAAAACAAAGGTCATTTTTGAAGACATTCCTATTTCATCTTTTCCTTAGTCGGAGTTTAAAAACAAGAGAAAGCAAATTAAGCAATATGCTTATCTTCTTCCTTCTCCTTTTACTTCTTACCCTCCTTACTTTGGACTAAAAACATGGGCGTTTATTACTTCATATGTAAAGGAGACCTGTAGCACCAGATTTTATGTAGGTGTCTTTCTTCAGTTAGCATGGCCTTCTGATCTGCACCGTCTATTTTTGAATTTGGTAACTCGTTACAACAGTGCCTATAACAGCAAGGAAACCAAATTAGAATCAAGTTTTGCAATTTTTTTAAAAAGGGGAGACTACAGGAAGAAATAAATAGCTTTACAATGAGCAAATTTTAGGGAACTGCTTCTGTTTAAAAACAAAACATACACTAGAAATTGAAAACTCAGAGAAATGACTGCTTTTTCTTATTCTAAAATGGAAAAAGGCAATGTTGCGTAACAGCAGGAGTTTTAGAACCTCACTCAGAAGGTAAATAACAGATCATCTCAGAAAAAAGGGACCAGACCGGTGGAGTTGAAATATTTCCAGTGATGGGCACACCCCAAGTATAGATACATTAAAGTGGCAGTGTTAATCTAGTGACTTTTGTCCCTTCTGTTTTCAATAGAGAAATCATTAAGAGGAAACAAATTGGGAAATACAATCAAGGGTGTGTATCACTTTTAATTCAAAGGACCATAGTGTATTAAATTTGGGAAAGATAATAGATATGAAAGAGACTAGAATTCTCATTTTATCATGAGATGAGTGTCTGGTATGTCCAAAAGCAATAGTAAATGATGTAGCTGGGAATAAATCCAGGTCATAGGGCTTTCTGTTCTGTATTTTTTCAATACACTGGTAATTTACATCATCCGTATGTTTATACTGAGATTATGGAAAAGGTCTGAACCTTTCTCGTTTCCCCTTACAGAGCTTAAAGAAAAGCTTATGTAGTGATTTAAATAGTGACAATTTGCTTAATCCCAAAAGGAAAATAGGCTGAAGAAAAAAAAAAAAAAAAAGATGTGAATGGGGTAAATTGTTTATGTATACACACGGTTAACTTCATAGTGTAGACGTTTTTAAACCAATTTTTTTGCTTGTCTATAGAAAGTATAAAGATATCACTTCAGTTAATCCTAAGGAGTAGTGCCAGCCTAACTGTAAATAAGTGTAAATCCTCTCTTACTGGGACAGAATCTATTTCCATCTCGGTGAGCCAACTTCAGCACCAATGACACTTAATAATCCATATTGACAGAAGGACATAAAAACCTGCATTCAACAGTGTTTCTGTTGGGAGGAAATTCTCCAAGGATTTCTTGTATTTCTGCACATCTTGAGGGCAGAGGAATCACATGCCCTTGTTCTGGACATCTTTACAAAGATGTTTTATAGCAAATGGCCTCAGAAGATAGAGATACTGTGGATGCCTTGTTCCAGTGTTATAAAGATAATGTCTCCCTCCAAGGTGAAGCAGGCAGGCTTCTGCCCATTATAGAAAGGTCAGGTTTCCTAGGCTTACGTGTCCTCTCTTGTCATGTAAGTCACTGAACGTTGTGGCATCACCTGGCCCTTTTCTCAGCACCCATTGGGAATTGGGGCTGAGGGAACGGGCATCAGTAATACTGGCTATTGCAATTTCTGTGAACAAGAGAGTTATTTTTTTCTGAGACCCAAGAGTCTCGTGTCTTCTGCCCATGTCTGAGAAGCTGACGGACTAACTAGTAAGCTTGCAAGTGGAGTAAAACCTCAGACCCTTCACAGTTCTTGACATTATCGTCTTTCCATTCCTGCAGTTCATTCTGCATGCTTCTATCAGACTCACATTTATCAGGCCCCTGTCCCATTTTATCATATTTCTATCAAAAATCTCCAGTGTTTTCCAATGATTAGGATTCTCTCCAAGGAATGTAAAACCTGCGATTATATGATTCCAACTTTCCTTTGTGTCCCGTTCAGTAGAGATTCTCACCAAGAAATGAAAAGCTTTTCATCGTGTGGCTCCAACCCGCCTTTTTAATTTTACTTCTTGTGCCCTGAACAAATCCCATTTTCCCACCCCCGTGGTCTTCATCTGTTATTGCCTACCATCTGACCATATTGTCTTTTCCCTCATTTCTGTTGTTTTTCAAGAACACTCTAACTTATTACAGGAAGGTGAGCAGTTATTGTAGTGGCAGCTGCGTGGCACCACCCTGACGCCTGTTCAGGAAGGAGAGATTTAAACCCTCCCGGCTGCTGGAGGTGGTGTTAGCGGGCATCCTCAGGGTGTTTCTGTCTGGCAGTTTCCCTGGGGCCCTCAGAGCTTCCTTGGTCAAGGTCGTACCTCCTTCCCAGAGGCAGCGCATGTCAAATGACCAATGAAGAGGTACTAAGACTCAACTCAAACTGGCAGTGGAGTCTTAGTACCATTCCAGCTGCGCACTTCCCTGCTGGTTTGGGTGATGTTTTGTGGCGACTACATCACAATCCTGTTATTCTTCCTCTTTCTTGTTAATAAGCTTCCTGCGCACAAATCTCTGTGTCGGACTCTGCTTCCCGGGGAACCCCGCCTGCAGCAGTTAACAACCATATAGAATGTAATCTTCTTGAGAAAAGGCCGGCCTCTGCCTTGTTTTCTGGTAGCCATTCAGGCACCTCTAATAATAGCTCTTCAGTAAGTGTTTGTTGAATGAAATTGAACTGAATGGAGAAGCTAACCTTGCATTTTTTCATTAGCATCCAAAATAAATACACAACATGGTACGAGGCGACCTCTTCCCAACCTAGTAGTGGATACAAAGTGAGAAATATATTTTAGAATCCAGAATCAGGGAAAAAGACCCCCTGCTACTCAAAAGAAAGGTCGAAGAGACAGTATAATTTGAATTGTATCTAGTCTTTCCTATCTAAAAATAACTATGATTGTATTTGTCTGAAATAAATTAAGGGAAGATATTGCAGAAATAAATTCAGAGAAAGGAAGGGAAAATATTCATTCACCATCACTTTTATGAATGAGTCTAATGGTTTAAACAGCAGCAGTGAGTGGGAGAATTTATATGTATAAAGCCAAATAAGAATGGTTCTAATGTTTCTCATTGGCCAGGGCTACTCTAAGCTTTTCTCTCAGGAAGCAACCTTGAAAAATTACTCTTGAAATTTTTAAGAAATTTTAAAGCAATATCCTAGCCTAAGATATTTTAAATAGCTCCAAGAAAATAGATGTTACAGCAATAACTTGCTAGTAGAAGTTGAAAAAAAAAAAAACAACAAAGCTAAGAATATGAGAAACAACCAATCGTACCAAAAGCTCTAAGTATATTTCAACAATAACCAGCATCTACCCACTTACATTTTCTCATTACTCTTTCAAGCACTGGAAAGCTTTAGAGAACTGATTCCATACTGTAAAATGTGTTTTCAGTTTGATAAAAAGCTACTAGATTATAAACAAGTGTGTGCTCTTGGGCATATTGAATGTTTGTTCAATGTCAACAGGTATACTTGTTCCTTGTTTGGGCTTTGCAGTAAATGATGGGTCATGGCCTTCCATTAAAAAGAATCTTTAATCTTTCAGTTTATATATCATCTATTTTCCCAGATGAGTCTTTTAGTCATTGGCCCTTAACAGCCAGAATAACAGCTTTGTGATTCTGCTTGCAGCTTTTTTCCCCTTAGTGTTTTTTTTTTCCCCCAGATATATTTCTTCTACTTGAAATGTCATTCCTTGAGAAAATGTGTTGAAAAAAAGGTCATCATTATTTGAAATGGTTATTGTCTAATTATTATCCTGTTCCCTTCACGTCTAATTTATTATTTGTTAGACACTAATTTATTACTATTTGGCAATACCTGTACGACTCTCTTCACATTTTGATTGCATTTCTTTCATAACATTTAAATATTAAAAATAATATTTAACATGAAAAAGATTCTCTTCTTCTGTGATACTTCTTTCTTGTGGCATCTAAAATTTGGATTTTTTTTTTCGAATTAAAAGTAGCAAAAGCATAACCTAAAAGCATGATGCCAAGCGCTAAATGAGACCCTTAAGTATTCTAAACCAAAATACAGTATTTGACTCTGCTTTTTTTTTTTCCCCCACGGTTTCTCCTGGTAGGTGCTGTTGGGATTATAGGTGGGATTATTAATTGTACAGAATCGCTCAACACATTGGAGGCCATTAGCATGCGGAGCCCTAGGGGGTAAATGTCCAGCGCAGCCCCTAATCGTTATGACAACCACAAGTGTCTGCACGCATTTCCAGGTTCCTCCCGGGGAAATCGCGCTCCCCCATTTTCTTACGCCGCTTCTGACGCTAATCTTTATTACTGGTTAGTGTAGCAATTTCTTCTACTTATTGTGTTCTCCTCAACTTCCCACTCTCACCATTCTAACCAGACCAATACGTTTAATGACAGACCTCCCCTGCTCAAAAGATTGCAGTGGTGTCCGTATTCATTTTCAAGGCTGCAGTAACAAAGTATCACAGACTTGGTGACTTAAAGCAACAGTAATTAATTCTCTCAGAGTTCTGGATGCCAAAAATCCAAAATGTAGGATGTGGCAGGTCCAGTTCCTGCTGGAGGCTGTAAGGGAGAAGCCGCCCTCTGCCTTCTCCTAGTTTCCGGTGACGTCCGGCCGTCCTTGGTGGTCCCTGGCTTGTAGACACACCCCTCCCGTCTCTACCTCCATCTTTACACTGCTTTCTCCTCTGTGCGTCTTTGTATTCTTTTCTCTCTCATGAGGACACTCTCACTAGATTTAGGGTCCCCCGATCCACTGTGCTCTCACAACTTGATTACATCTGCAAAGATCCTATTTCCATATAGGGTCATGTTCAGAGGACATGAATTTTGTCTTTTTGTATCTGGTTGTCCATCATTTGCCCCACCTTTTCATGCATGCAGTTATTTTTAGTCCCTTAGAGTTTCTTTGTATTTTATTGCCCAAGGTTTGTCCAGGTGCAAGCACCGCAGCAAAGGGTCCCAGGTCCCAGGCCCCTGCCTGTCTCCCTTAGAGCAGCTCTCCCCTATTGCACTTCTGGGGTGCATACCCCATAGCCTGTCACTGCTGGACACTATGTCACACACTAGGTTGTAATAGCAGAGGAACTGGGTTTGATTCCACAGGGCTCGAGGCAAGAGTTATATCACCATGTGTCCATAGACCATTACACGTGTCCTGTGCTAATTAGTTAATTATCTAATTAATGCCAGTAGCTTTAGTTGTCCTTCATAAATGGCATGGGAGGTATCTTACCAATTTATTTGTATGGGATTATCGAAGAGCAAATGCTATAGTACTTCTATGCTGAAATATTTGTTTTGTGTCTTCACTCTTGATTTCGTGTGCTTTTTTTTTTGAAAACATTTTATTTATATAAAAATAGCACTGTATTTTCAAGAATCGCCCTTTTGGGTAACAAAATCCTTCAAAACCCACATGGCTGGGACCTCAGCTGGAGGACCTTTCTCCACATGATCCTGCATTCTGTAGGGGGCCGCCCGGCTCGTTTGCCAGGTGGTGGTGGGGTTCTCAGAAGCAAACTCTGGTGAGAGCACTTTGCAAGCCTCTGTTTGTGTCACCTTTGCTAATGTCTCATTGTCCAAAACTATTTCTATGGCCAAACCCAGTTCCAAAAGGGCTCAGTGGCCTGTAGTCTCAAGCTACTCACATGCCAAGCGGAAATCAATTCCACCTCTGCCACGTGGTTTTATGGCGTACACATGTATAAAATCAATATTTAAAATTACTAATATATTTTACACTGCTGTCTTCTGAGGATATAACAATTTAATATACAGTAGCTATATGATTAGATCTTGTTATTAAATCATTCCTTTAACTTGTTAGTACTGTTATTGATCCTTTTAACTAAGCACTATGTTCGTTACTCTGTGTTGAGTTATCTTTTAGACAATTAGATTTGTTGTTTGCTTGTTTGGTCAGGGAAAAGATCCTGAGGCACGTTTGATGTACAGTTGACCCTTGAACAATGCAGGGGTTGGGGTGCTGACCCCCTACAGAGTCAAAAATCTGCATATAACTTTTGACTCCCCCAAAACTTAACTGCTAATAGCTTACTGTGACTGGAAGCCTTATTGATAACATAAGCAGTCGATTAACACATATTTTGTTTGTTATATGTATTACTGTGTCTTAGAATAAAGTAAGCTAGAGAAAAGAAAATGTTACTTAAAAAATCATGAGGAAGAGAAAATTCATTTATAGTACTGTACTGTATTTATTGATACTCTAAGCTTACATCCCCTGTTTATAACATGAATCATCTGTCAGTAAGTACATCAATATTGTCTTATATGATACAAAACGCTGTAGATGTGATGCATATTACTAACACCAGATATCAAAAATAAAAAGATGTGAAAAATTTCATATTTATTTACAGCTTTAACGATTTATGCATTGAGAAAAATGAAGCAGCAGTGTGGTTGCTTTATCGCTGCCTAGTGTAATCAATCCAATTGCCTCATGGTAGCCTAGCCTGTACACTACTGAATGATTCGTTAACAAAATTTTTATGACATACAGTATTACGGTTATGTTCATAATATGTTATTGGTAACATTGCTACATCAAAAAAAACACAAAAAACACTTCGCTGTGATGATAGGCTGATATGCAGTTTCTCCGGTTACAAGAGTGAGAGGCATACTGTACAGGAATATAATTCTTTGAAAGCAAAGTTATAAAATAGTAAGAAAACTAACACATTATTAATTTTTTTAATTAAATATCACTCACCTATGCCTATGTAAGGATAGGTTATCCACTTCAAGTCTCGCACACAATGTTCTACATGTATATTTTTGTAAATTTATTTTTAAAAAATCCATGTATAAGTGGACCTGCGCAGTTCAAACCCATGTTGTTCAAAGATCAACTGTATATGAAATTGTATGATTATAATTTATACCTAGTTATATAAACATAAGGTTTTACTAAATTAAAAACTTTTTATTTCAAACCAAATTTTAAAAAGCAACACAGTACATGGAAAATATTTTAGTGGTTTCAGTTTGGGTCTACTTGGATTTGACCTTGCTTTCAGTACACATTCATACAATTAACTTCTCATAAATGCAAAATTATTATCTATAAAATTAGGAATGTTTGGCTGGATATTATTATAAACTGTGCTAGAAACACTCCAAATCATGTAATTCTAGATCTTCATTTTTTCATAGAGGGATTTTCCACTCTGTTTTGGTGAAGTATGTTCTACAAGGGTTTCTGGAGGCTAGAATTTCTGTGAATGACACAATACAAAAATAGCATTATTGAACCTTCCTCTTTAAAGGGAACTGTTACCAAAATAATGAAACATACTATACATTAGTGGGATATAATACTATAATCTAACAAAAATATAAAGATATTTATAGAAATATTAAACAATATTCTGTTTTCACCAAATGTTATTCTGAATTCAGCTTCTTATCCCCCGCACCACCTCCACACACAGATGAGGCTGGCCCACTTCACACTTTCAGCAGGAGAAAGGAAGTTGTATGTGGGAGGAGTATAGGATTTAGGGTTTCTAAGTTTGCAGTTTTATACTGCTTTTTTATACTGCTTTGTCTTGGGTCTCAAGTATTTCCTGACGTGTCTTCATTTGGAGGAAAGAAGTGGAGGAAGTGTCTTAGTCTCCTAGGGCTGCCATAACAAAGTACCATGAAGCAGAAGGCTGAAAACGTCAGAAATTGATTCTCTCAGAGTTCTGGAAGCTAGGAGCCTAAAATCAAAATGTTGGCTGAGCCAAACCTCTAGGGGAAGACCCCTCCTGTGGCTTCCACCTTCTGATTCCTTGGTTTGGGGGAGTAAATCTCCAGTTTCTGCTCCATCTTTACACGGCCATCGTCCCGTGTCTGTCTGTGTGCAGATTTTCCTCTTCTTACAAGGACACCAGTCATATTGGATTAAGGCCCCCTGTAATCCAGAATGACCTCATCGTAACCTAATTCTGTCTGCAAAGGCCCTGTTTACAAATAAGGTCTCATTCATAGGCACCAGGGCTTAGAACTTCAACATATTATTTAAGGAGGGGACACAATTCAACGCATAACAGAACCTAAGGGGGAACAGTGCTAACATTTTCTAGTTAGTTTCATAGTTCTAGTTGCTTTGATTAGTTATTATAGATCCTCAATAAATAATAAAAATTATTTATAATATAAATTATATATCATTACATTATAAATTATTATTATTATAGAAAACATGTATATAGAACTTATGATGTACCAGGTTCTACTTTAAATGCTTTACAAATATTAACTCATTTATTGAACTGAAATGAGAATCCAGGTGTCTTATCGTGAATTAATAATACATTGATCAGCAAATTCTGTTTTACTTTTTTTTTCAAATTCTGTTTTAGAATTTAGAGAGGCATTCTTGAAATTGGACATTTTGCTTTTGTAATCTTGTCCTTTCTGTTTTAATTATGCCGTGCATCGTAAAAGTCTTCAACGTCTGTGAAGTTTTGACTTGCAAAACGTCCGGATAGTCTGCAAATTTCTCAGTCGGTTTATTTAAACTTTTTTGTTCATTATTAGGGATTGAGCCAGTCCCATTGAGCCAGATACTATTACCAATGAAAGCAGGCCTGCCACACAGCTGAAGGCCACCATTTATTATATACACTATGTTTCAGACCCTTATTCATGCTGATATCTGTTCAAGTCGTAATTACCGCGTTTCTACAACTGGTCTCTTTTCACAATCCCCCTAATTCACTGCAGCATAAACACAGAAGTGAAAAATACATTGCCAGGTAATCCTAAGGTTGTTTATAAATAAGATACATATAAAGAATAATTTGTCCCCTCTCGGACACATGCTGGTTATTTCTGAAAACTTTGACAAAAAGTTTTTAAAACAGTAAATTATAAACAAGACTTTAGGTTTTACTCATAAAAGTGTCATTAATACTCAGTTATAGGACATAATGATTTAATTATATATTTAAGTAATATAATTAATAAAATATTTTCTATGTTCGGCATCTTAAAGAGAAATGAATTTTGTCATGTCCTAAGGAAAGAAACATGATATAATTTTTGCAACCATCTCTCATTCATCCATTTTAGTAGCAACACGATTCTACAAAACATTAGGGTGTTCATATTGACTTCCTAAATGATGCTTCCTTAATAACACTTGAAAAATTTTGCTCATAGCCTCTTATCACAAGGTTGCTATGTGTCTTGTTTTGTAGGCTTTGCAATATCACACAAGTCCATTATTCCCACTGACGTTTTCTTAGTGACCAGTTAGCTTGTTTATATTCTATGGAAATGGAACAATGAGTGGGGAATGCCAATAGCAAGCACTAATCCTCCCTGTAACAATCCAACCTTGGATTGTAAACACTGCGCTAGGCATTGTGCTCACATTATTCCATTTATTATTCTCAATAAGCCTGTATTATAGGCTCTATTAGTATCTCCTTGGGGACACTGAGGCTCAGTGAATAATTTTCTACAAGTCATACTACTAGTAGATGGTGGGGCTGGGATTAACACCCAAGGCTTATGACTCCAGAATGTGTTCTCTTAAAAATTATGCTATACTACACATCTCATAATGGCTCTGCCTCCAAATAATTATTATGTGGCTACTATATACTCATCTCTGACCCTATTAGTGAATGGCCAAAAAAAAGAAGTAAAGTTTGTGGCCTTTCCTTTAGAGAAGAGAACATACATAAATGAAACTATTAAAATTAATTATACAAGAAAATTAGCTGATTTTTTGTCCTGAGAATGTGTTAAAGAGACTAGGCTGAACTGGGGTGAGATTTTCATTGAATTAGAACTTGAAAGACATAGTAAAGAAAAGAAAAAGCTAAAGAAGGGCGTTCTGGGTGGACAAAAGGGCAAAGGTCAGATCTGAAGAGAATGAGAACAATTACCTGAACATTTCAGTGAATGAAAGATACCCTTTTAAAGGTGATTTACTCAACTTTAGGTAACTCTGATTTTGTCACTCTTCAATTTTGGAATATGGAAAGTTCAGCAATAGAAAACAAGTAATAGTAACTATAATTATGATGCCTCAGGTATTTTTGGAACACAATTCAAATTATCAAAATTTTGAGTTCTTTGGAGAAGAAAGAACTCAAATAAGCTGTCAATTAACTCCAAAATTTACTTGGAGTTTATACACAAATCAAATTTTTAGCAAACACCTATAAAATGGGCTTAATAGGAAATTGGTATCATTATACAGTTCTCATTTATGGGCTACCCATAAAGATGTAAAAATGGAGGCCAGAGCATATGCGGTGAAACCAAATTTTATAAACCCATGTATTTTCCTAAGTGTATATGTATTGATGAGGTAAGGCTAGATTTTGATGGAGTCAAAACTTCAGTTTCTTTGTAAATAAAGACTAGTTTCTCCTTCACACAAAATCACTTCCAAACGAGGACTCAAAGGTCCAGGGTGTTTCTTTCTTGTGACCCCACCGTTTCTACACATCACTCCATGATGTCTAAGAAGGGAAGAGGAAGGTTTGTACGTTCAATATTAAGTGACTTTGCTCAGAGGTGACTCCCATGACATCTGTTCAGAGCCATTTCACCAAAACTAGTCACCTAACTAGTAACTAAGCTGGCCCTACCTAATTACAAGGGAGCTGATAGGTTGAAAAATACAGGGATTTTCAGGGATTGATAACCATCTTTGCTACAGCATAGAGTGGTACTTGCACAGGACATCAGTAAAGGATGAGCATATAATGGTTCCCATGCAAAAATACATCTGGGATGGGCTTTAAGAATTAAATACATATGGTGGGTCTACTTAACACTTTTAATATGCTAAAAACATGGGGAATATTTACAAGAAGAGTACTTAACACGCGCATTTCTCAAACTTCCCATACTGCAGGCAATGGTTACTGTGTCTAGATAGGTCTGCCCTCTCAGGGTTTTTCAGGGGTGAGAAATGTGTGGGTATTTTCTATGAAGTGGATGTGGGTCATTTAGGAAAGACTTCAACAGCACAAGTCCACATGATTTGGACCATACACGAGTCAAGGGCTTAGGAAGTGGAATGCTTCACCCATAACATGAATGTTGCAAGTGAAAGGTCCCCAGAAACAAAAATCTCTAAAGAACACAAAAAATTCTTATAGAGAAAGATCACTTTTAACCATCTCCCAAAGAGCATGAAATCTACCCAACCAAGGTGGAAGTACTCTGTCACCTTACCACCCTTTTGTCCCATCTTCTCAAAATGTTCAAAACCACAGCTAGAAACTAAGGAAACAGGTGAGATGTAAGAGAGCAGAGGCCAGTTGTATTTTTTCCCTGATTAAGACATGTGCCAGTCATGGCTCTGGGCATTCAGAAAGGGGGAGGGGAAGTCTTAGCAGGTTGATTAACATGTTGGATTTGTTATTTAATCCAGACTTTGTGTTGTGACTTAAAGTGATTGTAGAACAATTTATGACTCAGGAATGAACAGAAAAGTTAATTATGTGCCCAATTTTTCATGGAATTATTACCCTGAACGTATAAATATTAAAGAAGGAAGGGGATTGTACTCGTTTGCTCGGGCTGCCATAACAAAGCACTACAGACTGGGTGGCTTAAACAACAGAAATTTGCTTATTCACAATTCTGGAGGTTAGAAGTTCAAGATCAAGGTGTCGGCAGGGTTGGTTTCTTCTGATGTCTCTCCTCTTAGCTTATAGGTGGCCGTATTCTCCCTGTATCCTCACATCGTCTTCCCTCTGTGTGTGTCTGTGTCCTAATTTCCTTTTCATATAAGGACACCAGCCGCAGTGGATTAGGGCCCACCATAATAAGCTCAGTTTAACTTAATCTACCTCTTTAAAGACCCTATCTCCAAACACAGTCACATTCTAAGGTACTGGCTGTCGGACCCCAGCACATGAATTCTGAGGACACACAACACAGTTGTAACAGTGCAATTTCATCATGAATCATATTCAATGCATCTGTTGCCTCTTGTTAAATTTTCTGGTATTAAACTATCAATTTCCTGGAATAAATTCAGCTTGGTCATTGACTATAGCACTTACGATACATTCCTGGATTCTAATACAGTTTTTTAAAAATCTGTATTCACAAGACAGATGAACCTATTGCTTTATGTTTCGCATATATTTATTAGGGTTTGTAATCTATATTATGGGGGCAAATCTGTCACAACAGATTAAGCAACCTACAGGAAATGGATGATTTTCATAGCACAATATGCATTAAGACTTAAGTAGGGGCTTCCCTGGTGGTGCAGTGGTTGAGAATCTGCCTGCCAACACAGGGGACATGGGTTCAAGCCCTGGTCCAGGAAGATCCCACATGCCGCGGAGCAACTAAGCCCGTGCGCCACAACTGCTGAGCCTGTGCTCTAGAGCCCGCAAGCCACAACTACTGAGCCCACGTGCCACAACTACTGAAGCCCGTGCGCCTAGAGCCCGTGCTCCGCAACAAGAGAAGCCACCACAATGAGAAGCCCGCACACCACAACCAAGAGTAGCCCCCACTCACCACAACTAGAGAAAGCCCATGCGCAGCAATGAAAATCCAATGCAGCCAAAAATAAATAAATATATAAATAAATTTATTTTAAAAAAGGCAAGTAGCTAATTAGCAAAAAACATTGAAAACTAATGTACATATTTACCATTTTTAAAGGTTCTAGGTATATAATTAGTCATATATGCTAAGTATTAATATTTGCTGCTTCCGCATCCCTAAAAATCTCAGTGATTAAAAAGTTGACTTCTATCTGAGTAAATTCAGCGACGTTCTGGGGGGAGTGTGTCTCTTTTGTGGCTTCTCTCCAATAACTTGCTCAGAGACTCCGGCGCCATTCAGTCTGTGGCTTAGATGTCATCAAGCAATCAGGGGTAGGAAGAGAGAGTGGGTGGGCGGGTACATCCACGTTACACTGTCTCCGTTGTAACCCATCTGCTCAGCTCACGTTCCAAGTATAGCACAGGGTCACATCTCCCCGTACGAGGCCGATGATAGTAGTTGAGCTGTGCATCCAACATGGGGAGACGCGTTTCGTGAGCATTTTGCTAGCCTCTGTCACAGATGTGTTCACTGTGAAGTTTTAGCCAAACTCTAAAAACTTAATTCAATGTTTTCTAAGTCCTTTCAAGCCAGGAAGCCAAAACAAACAAAATGAAAACAACTTTGAAGTCTCCAAAGTCAATCTGACAATGAAGGATAAATTTAATTGGAACTTGATTTTAATAATCATGACTTCTGAAGTGCAGATAGACGTTTAAAGAAAAGACATAAAACTAAAAGTATTTCCCAGCTACTTCATGTTGCAAAATAGTGGGCATTTCTCGGCTCATTAAAAAACATCTGGAATACATATGAAATCAAAATAAAAGAACCTTTCATTGAAATATACTTATAAAATACATCTTTTAAGTTTTACTTAACACTTAGGGAGGTGGTATCAGATAATATAAAATGTGTCAGTTTTAGAATTAAGTAAATTTTCAAACTTCTGCTCAGTTACTTTCTAGTTTTGGTTATCAGGCAGGTCACTTAAGCTTACTTTGCCTAGGTTTCCTCAACTATGAAATGGAGAGAACTATAAGAGAGCACAACGTTTATATCGGATTCAAATGGCAGAATATCTGAATTGTACCCAGGTCAGTAGTACCATACTATGGCCACCCACATAAATGGTGGTGGTTTTTTCAAACCATCATTAATATCTTTAACATTATATCAAATAATTTACTTTTTTTTCCCACTTTTTAATCTTCAAGGCTTTGGTAGAGAAAGTATTGCAAATTCATACTTTGAGGTTAATTACTTCATGCCCCCTAACCCTTTCGAAATACATCATAATGATAGACAAAGTATAAAAGACACAGCCCAGCCAAAAATAAAAAAGACATCTCCAAAGACCAGAAATTGGATAAAAATACAACTCAACAAATAGAGTTGAAAGTGTGAGCCCCTTGGGTTCTGGGAAAAGAAAGTTTTAGGCACCTAGAAATCAGCATTCAAGGTTAACAGAATCTGGAAGTAATCCCTGTCAAGTTGGGGACAGAAAACTACCCTTATTGTCTAATGTGCTTAATTCAGCCTTGGATCTTGTATCATACAAGTGCAGTAAAAAGTAAATAAAATTAAAAACTTAGCTCAACTATGAACATGGGTGCAAAAAATCTAGGTAAAAGGGTGCAATGTAATCATCGTGCACACTAAAAAATCAAGAAGTATAGTTTGTAGAGGTAACAGATAAAAAGAGAAACAATATATACTTTATATTCAGTGTTACACAAACTTGAGAAATTAAGAGAAGACAATTCTCTAAACCTGACCAATGACAGCTACTGAACATGTTAAAGCAAATATTACAGTAAATGGTAACATATGCACATCAATTCAGTACGCACTGTGTGACTTTTCCTACGCAATACGAGCAGAAAGAAATGAGATATAAGGATTAGAAAGGAAGCATCACAATTTTTAATTTTTATTTGCTGACCTCATGATCATATAGAAAACAAAAAAATGCATTTGCCCTCATAGAACTAAGAGACTTCAGCAATGTTGCTACTTATAAGAGCCATATGCAAAAAGTAATACACTCCCTAAAGGGCAACACAAATGGATTAACATATGTAGTAGAAAGAAAGATTTCTTTCATCATAAAGTAATGAATACATTAGGTCCTTGAAGACATTTAAGAAAAGATGTGTAAGAACTGTGTAGATTCTACTGAAGACTTTAAAAGAAGACCCAAATAAAGGTGAGGTATGATTGGGAAGATATTGAACCAAAGATGTTAATTTTCCAAAATTTCTTCCCTAAATTATTTCCCAGAATATCCCCAAATCCCCTTGTTCAATACAGTGCCAATTAAAATCTTACTAGGATTTATTTTTGGTGATATTTTCAGTTTGATTTTAAATGTCATGAGTAAGTACTCAAAAACTGTTAAGAGAAATCCAGGAAACAGTAAAAGAAATAACTCAAACTAACAAATATCAAGACTTGTATTTATAAAGCTACCCTAATTAAGAGAGTATGGTATTGGTATAAAAAGAAACTCTTATGCCAGTGGATCTTCACTTAAAAGCCAAGATGGGGACCAAAGAACAGATGAGGGATTAGTATGTGAAGGGATTAGGTATCAGTACCTAGTTGTCTGTAATCTACTTCTGGACCGCAAGGTAGATTTGATCTTTTATTTTTTTTCATTGATATTCCACATTTGAGCAAAACTTTCTACTATAGTTTATATTTTAGTGAATATCTGAGGGAGCAAGGAATAAAAAAACAAGAAAATAGTGGTACAATCTTACCTCAATAAATAACTATGTAATTGGCAAAGACAAAACTATCTATAAAAATAAACATTTCTTATCAACTGGTAGAAAGCTACCTCTTCAGTAGTTGAGGAAGTGTGAATTAAACAATTATGACAAAGGATTTCTCTTTTATGGACAAGAATTATGCTTTTCCCATGATAGCATTTTAGATCAGATACTACTGGCTCTGAAACAAATTTAATTCTCATTACAATTCATGACTTGTATATCTGTCTAATGGAGAGCACTGAATTGGCTGCCAATTAAATTTATGCTGTTTCAATCTGCATGCATGTTCCTGAAATAATCCTAAAAGGCTTCAATTCAACTTGCTAGCAAAAGAACCTGATCCATCGTGTTGGCTTTTTTTTTTTTTTTCTTATTTTTTCATCCTAAATTGTGTTCCCTAATCCTGAGTAGATTTTTTGTCTTGGCATAAATTGAGATTGATTCAGCCCCAAATTATAGAAGCTCTTCAGTTAATTATCTTCATGTTATCCATATAATGTACACTTAGATAAATGAAAGTCACTTCACTTTAAAGTTCCAACACAATCAACTTCTTAGGGGACCAGTGCAAAACAGGTAATAGCAAATATATTTGAATACGTAGGGTCTTTTTAGAAGAACCTCTTAGTATCCCCGGAACTGGTACAATTCCCAGTGGTTAAAGGAAGAAGTAGAATTCTGACTCTACTTGTAATGCAGATTTGTGCTCTGACAAAAAGCTACTAAAATGATGTTTATAAAGACAACTATTTTTTTCCAAACAAAATCTTGCAGAAAATAACATTTTCCTAAGGGAGTTTACCATATGTTTCTGAGAAAATTATTTATTGTTTTAGAAACTAGGCAGTAAATCATTTAGGAGCCTAAGGCTTCACTGAGCACGAGCTGAAATTAATTTATTAAATGTGAGTGACCGTTCCTGATAGAGCGTGTTGTTGAGTATCTGTCTTTTCAAGAACACGTTGTCTTAAGAAAATGACAGGTGACAAATAGCCCCATACTGCTCCTTTAGACTCTCATTTGGTTTAATTTTCAGCAGCTTTCTGACATGCCATTGTCTTTCCAAGCCTGTGCTGGGTTACTTACAGCCACTTTTTTGCTATTTTGTATTGTTCTGACCCTTTGCAGTTTATATTCTCCATCTCTTCTAAGTTCTCCTTAAAGGAATAACAGTGTGTTTTCTTGTCTCCACTCCTTCCCCAAATCACAGAATATTGAATTGTCACTTGAGGAGACATAGTTAGCCCTAGCCTAAGAGGGCCCTTTCTTCTTTCCCTGCGTTACAGATTTGTGCTGTGGGTTGGTTAGTCGTGTAAGTCCAATGCACCAACTTTTGGTTCTATGCCAGGATTAAACCCATAGTATTTCACTATTTGTACATGGACCCCGATAAGCATTTTTAGGAGATGACTGACTGCCCTGTGATCCACACTTGGCTGAGTTTTCCTATGAGGTTTCCTACCATCCTCATGACTGTGGCGTCATAACCAGAACTGTTCAGGAGACTCTTCTGCTTGAATCTAAAAGCAAGTGTGTCTCAGGAAACTCCAACCACATAGCTGAAATCCTGCCACCCTCTTTTAAATGACATTGAAGAGAGAGAATGAAACCAGCAATGCTACCTACCAAAGAGGAAATAAAAGTAGAAATACACATTCAAATGAGACACAGGAGTTGTTGAGGCCAGGGGAGAATCTGAACGTTACATTGTCTTGTGTGTCAAATGATGCACCTTTACTGCCAGAGAAGAAATTGGCTTGTTCACTCCTAAATTCAGAAGCAATCTCTGCAGTGACTGCAGAGGAATGTGTAAACATATATGAGCCCATGAGAGTCGAAAGAGGTCTGTCTTCTATCTGTCATCCATCTATCTATCTCTCTATCCATCTATCATCTATCAGGAGAATAGCTGTGTAGGGGTCACTCACAGTGTGGAAAGCAAGGAGCTTCTCCCCAGTGTCTAAAGATTTATCATGTGATAAAAGGATTAACCTTTTCTGTGAACCAAAGAGAGAATGAGACTATGTTGGCAATGCTGGGAGCACAAATTTTGGTTCAACTGTATAGAGAACTTCCATCCAGAACTGTCAGGCAATGGAATGAGTGAATTAATGCACAGGGATCATAAGATGCTAATGAGTCACTTAGAGTGTGAGATGTATCCTGTTGTCTGTGGGCAAGAAAAAATGACTTCCTCTCTGCCCTTCTAGGTTCTTGGCTGAGACCCTGCTCTAATAAAAAAAAGCCAGATGAATAGGAGAAAAAGTTTTTAAGTTTAATAACATGTATATCCCCTGTGTGCATGGGAGATACCCAGGGAAACTGAAACTGAGTAACTCCTTCTGAAATGGTCCAAGCCATCACCTTAAGTGCCGTCTACACTAAAGACAAAAGGGAGGTGAGGGGTCTGGGGAGCAGTTATGGGAGGTTTTCAGACAAAGCGCAGTAGACAAGATTATGCTTGTCATGCAGATTTAGGTCAGTGCCTTCTCATTTGATAATATCTAGAGATTTAGAGTCAACTCCTCTTCCTAGTACAGAGAGGGAGACAGTCTTCCCAACGGGGATGTCCATTATGCATGTAAATGTCTCTTACAAAAGGGTAATTTCTGGGTTTGCAGAGCTTCTCCTGTGTCTGCTGTTTCTTAAAAATAATCGGCTCAAAATAAGTCTTATGCCGAAGAGGCATATTTTGGGGCGTGGCATATCCTGCTCCCCTTCATATCAATAGGCAGCTAAGAAGCAGGGGAGTAACTTGATAATAATAGATTAATCCTATCCATGCAGGGTTTGTCTTATTTAGCCAGATGGTTAATTGAGCATTCATTTAGCGTTGATAGATCAATGAATTTAGGGTAAAGTCTGGAAAAATAAGAAAGATTATTTGGGCTAGAGATATATATGTGAGTATCATCTACATCAGGGGGATAGTTAAAATTATGAAAGAGAAAACTAAATGGACTCTCACAAAACAAAAGAAGGCATAAAAGGAAGCAATAAGAGAATAGAAAACTTGGAGAAATATATCTATATCTATATTGATCTCTCTCTCTCTCTGTGTGTGTATATGTATATATATATATGAAAAGAGAGACAATGGGGAAAAAAGACTAAAAGACATGGCATTAAATAAAACATTGTTATAGTAGATGAGAGAATGGTATAGTTAAAGCCTCATGAAATTTTGGTAGTGGGGTTGGGAGTTGCTACTTCTTTGAACTCTCCTGTGGATTGAATAGAAGATGAAAAGTATATTGTTCCTTAATTTTTCCCAGTAGATTTAAAAATGTATGATGATTGGAATGACCCGTATCAATCAGGATAGGCTAGGATATCCTAGGGTAAAGTACAATGGGGCCACATCAGGGGTTTGAACCACGCCCTGAGTGAAGGATTGATCACTGCTCAGTCCTGGCTAGGTGCGGAGCAGAGAGTTCTTGGTGGTCTTCATGTGCAAGTAGGTGAGGCAGACTGGAAAGGACACAAATCAAGTTAAGACCACTGAAAATTCACTGGCCGGATAAATATTTAGACAGATGTTTATCCCTGAGCAGTGAGGGTGTCCTGTCCATTCATTGGCTAGATTAGGGCTGCACCTGGGCAGTCCACAAGTCTATTTAAAAAGGTGGGGTTTTTTTGTTGTGTTGTTACTATTGCAATCAAAAATAGGAAAAGGAGTCAAGAATATCCAAGCCAGGAATGAAAATGATTCATTTTCAACCAAAGAATTCAGGGGTAAAGGGAGAGGCAAGATAAATAGATGGGAGCCATTGCATTAGAATTAAAATAAAACAGAAAAAAAATTAAAAAAATAAAAAAATAAAAAAATAAAAATAAAAATAGAATTGGAGTGAACAAAATTGCAATGGGGAAAAATAACACCAGCAATGCAACTGAAAACGTATGTCCAAAAAAATTTCCAAAATAACAATCAAGTATAAAAAGTGACAAGCTAAACAATCATTTAAGTAAGAATTATAAATGGCCCAAAAAAGACAAAAATAAATCCACTCTCCAGAAAATCCAGAGAGTTTTAAAAAATAGAAGGCTAAATAGTATCTTTTTCCAAACTAGTAAAATTTTAGAAAATGATAATCCCCATTTTCGTCACGGGTATGACAGAATACTCATTCTTATACGTGCTGATAGATACGTCATCAGGAAAACTTGTTTTCAAGGCATCATGTTTCTAGAGACAAAAATGATTATAATGAGAGGCCATGTAACAGAAATACAAAGGAGAAGAGAGCCAGCCTGGATTTGAGGTCAGATTTTGACATTTACCACTTCTGGATGGAATTTTTGCAACGTAACAGTTTAAGTATTAATTTATTTTGATCTGGCATTTCTACTCCTAAGAATTAGAAACATGCCTACCAGTAAGTAAAAGATAATGCCTAATTAGATTCAATGCAGCATTCTTTATTTTACCAAAAACTGACGAAAACCTAAAATAGGTTATTCTGTAGAGAATGTCACATGAGCCATGGAAGCATTCCTGCCACGTAATAATAATAATGTGCAATATATTTTTAAGTGTTCTGACATAGAAGGATATCTAGTATACACCAGCAGAAGTCAGTGGAAGAAGAAAATGTGCAAGTCTCTCCCATTTTCAGAAAGAATGTATAAATATATGAGTGGAGAAATAGAGGAATATAAAATTTTAGAGCAGTTTCCTTTGAGAGGTATAATTATAAAGGAATTTCAATTTATTATTTATTTTATATGTTTGAATATTGAATAACATTTTATTACTCCTATAATCAGAAAAAAATGAAGCTATAACAATGGAACTCATTTCAAGTAGTAAGAGACCAGTTTAGAAAAGTTATATATCGTGTACTACACATTGTATATTTTTTAAAAATTCTTTTAGGGCTTCCCTGGTGACGCAGTGGTTGAGAATCCGCCTGCCAATGCAGGGGACACGGGTTCGAGCCCTGGTCTGGGAAGATCCCACATGCCGCGGAGCAACTAGCCCCATGAGCCACAACTACCGAGCCTGCGCATCTGGAGCCTGTGCTCCACAACAAGAGAGGCCGCGATAGTGAAAGGACCGTGCACCGCGATGATGAGAGGCCCCCACTTGCCGCAACTAGAGAAAGCCCTCGCACAGGAACTAAGACCCAACACAGCCAAAAATAAATAAATTAATTAATTTATTTATTTTAAAAAAAAAGAAATAGGGAATGTAAAAAATAAAAAAAAATTCTTTTAATAATGTGGAAAAGAACTGATAATATAGCACTTATGACCATTGTACAGAGATAAAGATCAGGCAGCCGTGCAAGTGGGCATGAAATTTTCATTTTCTATTAAGATTCATTTTATCTGAGTCCCTTAAGTGCCTCCAACAATCTACTTCCTGCTGTCCCCTGCCCAGCTTGCTCACATAAACAGAAAATTAACAGCCCAAAGACTTGAATCAGTACTTTTCACATTAAGTGGGTGCTTCTCTGCAATAGTGATATGCATCTTTATTAGGAGGAATAAAAATGTTTATCATTTCATGTTATGCTTTATTTGGCATATGGAAAATTCTGTAAAGTGGAAGCAGTTTCTAAATACATAAGTTATTATCTAATGTGCATTTCCAAAACAGTCGATCCATTTTCAGAGCTCTAAACGTGAGCCAAACAATCGTAATTGCCCTTGATCTACTTTGCTTTGTATTGATATGATGTTTCATGGACCATTATTTTGTAAGCCAGATTCCTAGTGTATTTGGGGCCTAAGTTATGTTAGGGCCTTAACTACTGCTCAGTTTTCTTAATATTTGCAATATGTTTATAATAATTTTTCCTAGTTGGGGTCCTAAAATTATAATTAAACACAAGACTCTAGGTGTGAATGCAAGAAAAGAATATTGAGATACTATTGTTGCTGTTAGTATTATTGACAATGTTATTGGGACTTCCCTTGTGGCACAGTGGTTAAGAATCCACCTGCTGGGCTTCCCTGGTGGCGCAGTGGTTGAGAATCTGCCTGCCAATGCAGGGGACAGGGGTTCGAGCCCTGGTCTGGGAGGATCCCACATGCCGCGGAGCAATTGGGCCCGTGTGCCACAACTACTGAGCCTGCGCGTCTGGAACCTGTGCCTCCGCAACAAGAGAGGCCGCAATAGTGAGAGGCCCGCGCACCGCGATGAAGAGTGGCCCCCGCTTGCCGCAACTAGAGAAAGCCCTCGCACAGAAACGAAGACCCAACACAGCCAAAAAAATAAAAAAATAACTAAATAAATTAAAAAAAAAAAAAAAAAAAAAAAAAAAAAGAATCCACCTGCCAATGCAGGGGACACAGGTTTGAGCCCTGGTCCAGGAAGATCCCACATGCTGCAGAGCAACTAAGCCCATGAGCCACAACTACTGAGCCCACATGCCACAACTACTGAAGCCCACCCGCCTAGAGCCCGTGCTCTGCAACAAAGAGAAGCTACTACAGTAGAAGCCCGTGCACTGCAACGAAGAGTAGCCCCCGCTCGCCACAACTAGAGACAACCCGCGTGCAGCAACGAAGACCCAACGCAGCCAAAAATAAATAAATAAAATTTAAAAAAACAATGTTATTGTTTTATTATTATTTTATTTGTCACAATGTAATAGTATTCTATGTAATGAGCACCTGCATTTGTTTCTCTCAAATCATTACTAGTGTGGTTTATAGACATACGACTCGATTTAGAAAAGTGTCTCTGGCTAGACAGAAGCATTGCAAGCATCCCTCCTTGCTGGCAGGAGATAACTGTAGTTCTTTGGCTGTCCAAGGGTGGAGGTGGGGAAAGGCAACAGACAGGAGTTGTATTTATCTGCAGATTATACTTGATTATCTCTGCAAATACAAGAGACTCTGAGTGGCTCTCCTCTTATTCATTTAAGTGTGTCCTTTGGAAAGCATATCGGAACATGTGTACAAATGGTTTTCAT
Source organism: Balaenoptera musculus (assembly GCF_009873245.2). NCBI lineage: Eukaryota > Metazoa > Chordata > Mammalia > Artiodactyla > Balaenopteridae > Balaenoptera > Balaenoptera musculus. The sequence goes on from NC_045790.1 coordinate 4,564,004, forward strand.
AGAATCTGCAGCCCCGCAGAGCGAACCATGCTTTGTGGACCTGTGTCAGAAGGCCCTGAAGAGGAAGCAGCCTGCCATCGCCAGGCTTCCGTGCTTAAACCCTTGCATGGGGTCTAATCCGCACAAGTGGTTTAACACGGCAACTACACACCCGCTAAAGTTATTTTAGGAAGAGGAATAGATTTTCTCTCATGAGGAATGAAAATATTAGCCCAGATCAACATCTTAAGGAAGGAGCATAGGAGAGAGAGACAGAGACAGAGACAGAAATAGATTCGGTCCATTTCTCTGGGCTCTGACGCTTTATCACAGGACAGACCTGTAGTGAGAAAAAGCTAGGACAGTGCTTCCATCCTGACACTTCCTCCCTCAGGAATGTGAAGCAAGATCAGTGGCCCTTAGGGTTTTTATGTGATGTTTGAATTATGTGACTATATCATCAAGACAGTTTCCTGCAGGAGGACCTAGACAGGCTGCCCACATCTTGCTGTAACATGGGTCCTGGTTCTGAGGCTCTTCTACCTCATGAGAGGGATTGAATGGGTGTCTTTTCACGTGCTGTCGGTGAGTGATTGACTGGAGAACAAAAACAAAGGAATCGTTAAAATATTAGACCTCCATGGTTACTGGTCATGTTTATAACTTCAACTGCTGCTCAGATACATGAGAAATAAGTGTCATTTGGTCTGTGTAACCAACAGGATGTGTGTATATGTACGTGTGAATTGGTCATTTGATGGAAATGATGGTAGGTAGATGGAGAGATAGAGATAGATCAATCAATCCACATGATGGTGATGGTGTTGATGATAGATAGATGATAGATCGATCTATCGATAGATAGATAGTTGATAGATTTAGAGAGAAGGAGAGAGATTTATGTTAAGGAATTGGCTCACACAATGTGGACACTTGCTAAGTCCAAGATCAAGGCGCTGGCAAGGTTGGATTCCTCTGCAGTCTCTTGCCTTGAGTTACAGGTGTGCACCCTCCTGCTGCCTCTTGACATGGTCATCCCTCTACGCACGCATGCCCCCGTGTCTCTGTGTGTCCTAATTTCCTTTTCTTCTAAAGACACCAATCAGATTGTATTCGGGTCGACACTAAAGGCCTTATTTTAACTTACTCACCCCATTAAAAGTCCCGTCTCCAAATACAGTCACATTCTGCAGGATTGAGGGTTAGCACTACAACATATGAATTTGGGGAGGGTGGGGGGAGATCACAATTCAGCCCCTAACAGTCTAGTTGTAAAATTATGCTTCTCTACTTTAAGTTACTTATTATTGAAATATCATTTTATTAATGAATTTTTGGAGGTTATACTGTAGCATGCAATCAAAACTTCTATATCTGCCAAGATACTTTTAAGCTCAAGTTAGAAAAAATAAACAGAGAAACAAACAAAAACAGAAGTCTTACAGACTTTTTTAAAGCAAAACATATACCGATTCATAAAACTGGAGGTGGAGGTTGAGAAGGTTTTAGGGTTGGCTTAATCCAATGGCCGTGGCTCTGACTCCCAGATTGGCACTCCACAACATGCAATTTTTGTCCTATGGCTGGTTCCTAGGACAAAGCCACATAGCTTCAAGTGATAATGTCCAGAGGGGAAAGAAATTGTACTTCCCTAAGGATTTCTCTTAAACGTGAGGGAATTTATCCCGAAAACCCTTAGGAAGCTTCTAGGGATTTTATTTCCGACTTAGGTCATATTCCCATTCCTGAAGCAACCCTTATGCCTATCAATAAACTTAAGTAGGTTCTTGCATTGTTTACTGAGAAGAGAAATGAGGTACTCATGAGTGATCATCTTTAAGATTCAAACATGGTCAACCCCCCAAATTTGTAGAAGCATAGTGGTGGACGGCAGAATAGATTTGGAAGGTAGCACCATGATGACCTCTATAATTGCCTGTGGAAAGGAAATGCAACTCACACTTTAAATTTGAGCACAAGCGACTTAAATAAAGAATATTTTGCACAGAGAATAGCAAACTATTTTCTGCAAATGTGTGCTGTTTCTAGAGAGGTTGAAGAGACTGGCATTGAAGACTCATATTTGTTTTGTTGTCTATATTAGATTATGGTCCAGTGACTATAATGTCTTTAAACCATAAGAAAATAAGTTGGTTTAATATTGGCTCCCTGGACATGGAGTGTTTGTTTATTGGGTATAATGTGGCATTTTAACTGAGAGCAATGATTGTTTAATTTCATTTCCAGTGTCTTGAAATAATCTAAAACGTTCATCTTCCTGCTACTGTTATAAATCAAGAAGCATTGACTTCCATTTCTAACGACATTTATATTAGTTTTATTTTCACTTTACAGGATCTTACATGTTTGATAAAAACATGACAGATTCTCAGAAAAACTGAAAATTGTTTAAAAACAATGTTCAGGTTCTTTTATTGTGCTATAAACTGTTCATTATTTGGCAGATATTTTTGTAGCTTGAAGCAAAAGTTGTAGCTCCTAATTTTGCGTTTGAATATATCTTCAAAAGGCTCCAATTAGTACTATACCCTAACATTGAAATTCTTAATACGTAATAGATTTGTATTTTCATAATAAGATCTGCTTGTTTACAGAATATAGTGAGAAAGGGAAAAAAAGCTTTCTTTTGGGGAATCATTTGTATCGTGATGGTCCTGCACTTATGCATCAGCATGCAAAGTGTGGATGATCACAGCCCTGAGTGTTTATCATCTTGGGAAGAAAACAGAAACCAGGAAAATATTCCAGTATTCAGTGATTTAACCTGAACTCCTAAGAGTCTTCAGTATATTCCTTGCAGAGCCATAGAATGGAAAAACAATTTTTTGAGCTCTGAATCATACGTGTGTGTGTGTGTGTGTGTGTGTAGTTAAATCTTATTTAACAATTATGGCTAAGTAGGTCTGGCAATAGAGAAAATGAGTTCTTGATCGGAAACTTCCTATTCACAGATAAACTGAATTTGCCCAAAGAATGGTCATTGATTACACAAAGAAAAAGGCTCACCAAAAACCTCCCATTAGATCTGGTTAAAAAAAAAAAAAAAAATCATGCCCTGCTTCTGCCCACCCCGTTACTGTGGCGTCTGGCTCCCCTGGAGGTCTTGCCCTGCTGCTGCAGCTGCCCGGCAGGAGAATCTTGGCTGATGACCTTCAACTCTCCTGCACCTCCTCCTACCCCTGCTGACCCAGAAAGATACTTAGGTAGAGCTGTAGCATCAGCAGTGTGTTTTTTGTTTTTGCTTTTGTTCTTGTTCTTGTTTGTAATTGCAAGTGTGTGCCATCCTCGAAGTCACTCTTAGGACTGTACCTCCGTGTCTCCTTTCTGTTTAGTCGTGTTCAACATCCAATATCCAAACCTTTCCAAGCTTCGTCTTCTCTTGTGACACCCGGCCACCCATCTCTCTCCGCCTTCCTGAACCCTTCTATTTTGTCTTCTGAAACTTGAATTCCATGACTAACAAATTCTATTATACTCTCAGCCACTTCACTACACACCCACATACAGTCTTGCTTTCACCAAATTTAGCAGATCCCTGAAGGTATGATTCCCTAGACCTTCTTTTACGTATAGATGGCCCATTTTCTGTCACCCTGCTGCTGCCCTGGGTTATGCAAATCCTGCCATTGGATGTGACCTCATAGATAAGCAATACGCTTCCCTCTCTTGTCATCTTATCTAGACTTCAGGATTCCAGCACCAGTATCCCCTTTGACCTTCCTATAAGGCTTAAATACTCTTGGCCCAAAAGAATATTAATTTTTCCAATTCACTGGGGGCACTTACACTTGTTCAATGTATGTGAACACATCATAGACCTGTGAGTGAATCTGGAGTCTCTTTATGTCCATGGTTTCAGTTCTCAAACAATCCCTCACAGAGATTTCCATCTATTATATCAATATGGTTGTACAGTGTCTTTAAACTTCTAATACAATCAATACATTAAATTCCCACTAAGGAAAGTGTTCCTCTTCACAAAAGTGGGTAATATATATTAATAGACATACTGTATTAATAAATTAATATAAAGGAAGCAGAAGTGGTATTAAAATTGAACTCTCAATCAGGAATTGCATGAGACAGACCTAGTATTTTTGAGTGCCAACATTGTCCCTGTTAATCCAAGTGGTTCTTAGCTTGGGTTCTCTCAAGAGAAAACCTTGATATAAGGATTTCTTACAAATAGATTATTTAGGATGTGATTCCCAGGAAGCATGGTGAGGGAGCAGGGAATTAAGACAGGAGAGAAAGGAAGCCGCCGATGTTGGCGTGGCCGGTATCGCTGTGGAAAACTGGGGTCAGTCCTGGGGAGACCCTCAGAGGACTGTAGAACCTGTCTCGGATCTTCCCCCCAAAGAGTGAGAATCAGGGGTGGTGACCCATCAGCTTTCATTCCTTGCAAGACAGAGAGTTGACTGTGGCGCATTCATTCCCCTGAACGTACGGTGTGGACTGAGCACCACGGCGTCCAAATCCCTGCAGCCTCAGAACACGCGAAAGCAAAGTGGAAAGCTGCCTGTATACAGAGAAACTGTCTGCAGGTGAACTCCAGGCTACAACGGGAGGGTGTGGAGAGAGCCTTGACAGTTTCCTTTACTGTAACCTAGACTATGTTAGGGGAAGGAAAATATCCACAAATATCCAGTGGCATTTTTCCAAACATAGCTAAACTAGGTTGAAAGGGACTCTGCTTTGCACAGTCAGTAAGGGCTTCTGATTGATGGAGAAGTCGCCACCTCGTGGCTGCATTTCCTAGAACCCATGGTTTCCTCTCTTGCGTGGCATGGCCAGAGAGGCTGGAAAAGTGAGTAGGAGAGTTTCACTACCTCATCGTGAAAGTGGCACGCCTCACCACAGCTAAGAACTAACCAGAACTAGTTACATATCCCTGTTTTGCTTCCAGAAAACTGGGGCTGGTGGGGAAGCAGAGTATACCTAGCAAGCATGACTGTCTGCTATATTCCATCATTGTGATCATGAATAGAAATGGTCGTAGTTGTACTAATAGTAGCCATAGCTATAATAGTATATGGTTGTAAGTGTAGCTATAATAGTATATGGTTGTAAGTGTACTTGTAATTTTTTGATGCTATAGGAAATCTGCACAGCAAAAGGAAATTGAGAGATCTGAAATCTTACCAAAAAAGGTGTCATTTTTTTTATACATATAGTTGTTTTACATTAAGGAGGAAAAAAGTTAGTGATCACCCAAACAATATCTAATTGGGATGCCTTTGAGTGTTAAATGGAGGAAATTGCATCTCAAAATAATTTAAGCCTGGAGGTGGGGAGGGGGATAAATTAGGGGTTTGGGATTAACATAGACACACTACTATATACAAAATATTGAGAGATAAACAACAAGGACCTACTGTAGAGCACAGGGAACTCTACTCAGTATCTTGGAATAACCTATAATGGAAAAGAGTATAAAAAAAGAATATATATATTTATATATATGTATAACTGAATCACTTTGCCATACTAGTACAAAGTTTGCTGAAACAAACACAACATTGTAAATCAACTCTATTTCAAAAAAAATTTTTCTTAAGTAAAATAAAAAATATAAATAAAATTATGTAAGCCCTACGCCCAGTACCCAGTACTGAACAATTCAGGTTAAATATCAGGAGAGCTGAGGCAGGATTACAAATACTGTCCTTACCACCTAGTGTTTGGTCCTGTCACCTGGGCGGCCTCCTTCTCAGATAATCAGGTTCTTTCCATGATGGAATGAAGCGGGGTGGGTTCAAAACAGAAATGTGACAGAGGTAAGAGGACACAAAATTCAGTCTTGACATGACTGGGACTGTTTCAAGGTAATGCTTGCTTTCTGGGCCTTTGACCCTTTCTCTGGTGGACAATTTTCACTCTTTTTCTGGGACTTCTGGGATGGTGTCCTGTTTGCAGAACTATACAAAGAAAATCCCATCCATAAATCATCCTGCAAACCTTAACAAATAGGCCTGTCAAGAGGGTGGGCAGGAGGTAAGAGTGGGTAGTGATTTGGGATGTTTATTGTGTTTGAGTTTTATTAAGTTTTATATTTCATTAATCAATTTTACCATTGGGTCTCAGACAAAACTGCCATTTTAAGAGCGCCCACCTGTTGGGTTCAAGTACAGTCAGAAAACGTGAGAATTCTTTCCCCTGATGGAGTCATCGCCCACCCCTGAAACGGTCTCTGAGGAAATACCATGCTTTGATGGACGTCAGGTCTGATCTGGGAGATAGAGATTCCACAGAGCACGTGACAGGAGACAGGGAGAGTGGGTCATTCTCCAGTGGAGAGTCTGGTGGCAAAACTCACAGGTTCCATCTCATAAACTATAAACTAGGACATGAGGGAGGCAATTGAAGGTCTGGTTAGACTAGAGGCAACAGAATTAAAGGCATCTTGAAATCTGTCCCACGTTGGCTACTCCATCAATTATTTTCTTGGGCAAGAGAAATAGAAAAAGGGCAAGAAGAAGGCAAGGTGACAACAGGGCAGTTTCTCTCCTCTGTCTTCTCAGGTTCCCTTGTGGCTTGTTCCACAGTTTTTGGCTTCCTGGTGACTTGTAGCAACTTTCACCTCGTTACTAGGACTTGTGCATCATTGCTTGAGTAACGAATACACACAATTGTGTTCTTTTCCATATCTGTTTGAAAGCTCTGTTGGCTAATACTTATATTTGAAATTATTAGCATAATTGAATCTTTACTTAGATCCATAAAGTTTTTATTTCTTCAGGACATTCTGTATCTAGATTTCTAGGATCTTTTAAAAAATAGGAACATTTCACAATTATTTTAAATAAACCTCAAAGTAGAGTTATAATAGAATGATGCTTTTGATTCTTCCATAAATTGTATCATGTAATTTTGTCCATTTCAGGTGTTGCTCTAAGTCATCATGCCATCCCTCACATCTTCCTCTTAACTATATCCTCTAATAGTAGTATTCGTACATTTTTAATATTCTCTAAGTTTCATTCAAGGGCAGTTTTATTTCTTAAGCCTTCATACAGTCAAAAGCTATCAGTGTCACCAAAATAATATTCACGCAATCTTTAATCCAATTTTCTATGTCAGATAATTCTTTATGATTTTACAGTTGGTTGCTTCTATTTTCTCTCCCCTTTGAGAGATGAATTCAGTTCTAAAATGGTTACATGTGTCCTCAGTTTATATCCTTGATCATATGCCTTCAGCTGCCTCTCCATTTCTGGACTATCTTTGGCAAATATCTGGCCTTTGAGTGTAATTACAACAAGTGAGCAGAGGATATGAACCAAGTCTTAATAAACTGTTATCTCTTATAGCTTGCTAGAGCTAACAGGATAAAACTAATTGCATGCCTAGTTACTTATAAGAGTCATAAGTAGACAGATTTCAAGCTCCGATTTTAAATGTGATCATCATCTGACTTACAATTATTTATTCTTTTGTTAAGAATACAATTATTTATTCTCTTGTTCCAAATTACAGAGTGTTAATAAGATTAATAATTTGCCATCATAGATTATTTTTGATAAAGTTATCTATTGGTTTCTTCTTCTGATGGATGATAGATAGTAAAGGAAGAAATTTACAGGGAACCCTTCAGAAGAAAGAGGGATGATGCATCAGTTACAGAAATAAAAATCAATAACCACACTTTGGATTTGGTTCAGGTAGATATTATTACAATGATGGGAATTCTAAGAATCTGTGAGTCTTTGGCTTTTAAACTTCTCTGTTTCTACCTTCCTGGATCTTCTCAAATTCTCCCTCCTACCTCACCCACCTTGGATTCATTGGATGAAACACTTTCAGTTGCATTACTTGCTCTGCTCAATTGTCCTAATTACTTATGTTAATGAAGCAAGAAAATGTTGGAAATATTGTTAATAAAATTCAGCACACATAAGAACATGAGTGGGAAAATTCAAACAGGGGAAACAGATGCATTCAGATTAACCTATACAATATGCTCTAATTTTATGTCCTAAAGGGATATTTGAGTAAAAATATCTAGTTAAAACTTTCGAAGTAATGAAATATTGCCAAGCATTTGTGGAGATAGGAATTGAAATTCTATTGTCTGACAGGAAATTACTAAAAAATTGTTTAGTAATTGTTTAGTAAAGCAGACATTGTCTTTTTTAGAAATCACTTTCTTCCCCAAGGATTTTTTTTTTTAAGTTAAACTTCTTTATCAAATTCATTTAATATTTGCTTGGACAAAACGACAAAAAGGAAAAAAAGAAAAGAAGTTTAGAACCCTGGATTTAATTTATTTCTAGGTAGCTAATTTAAATTTGTAATCAGATGCATTTCTTGCATTTTCTCATATTTTTTTTCATAGAACAATGTACCTAGTTACATGATACTTCTGCTTTGGGTATAGATTGCAGTAAGAGGAGTATTTCAAAGTTGAAACGAATTGTGTTAGGCATTTAGCCGTGGAAGTAACTAAAGAAGACATAAATGTAGATTGTCAGGAAGAGGAGAAATGATCGCCTTTAAGGTGGAATTTGGAAAGAAACTGGGGTTTGATGAAGCAGAGATTCTTGAAGCCTGCTGCAGATGACACAATCTGAGAAAATCATTTAATAAAGAAAGTTAGTGAAGAAGAAAAGAGATGTCTTCTCATAAGATATAGACATTTGTCTTAAAATTAATCGATGTGTTATAAAATAATTATGTCAACCATAAATTGTGCTTTTAACTTAGTGTTTCAGATGGATATCTTTCTTTAAGAAGTACTTTAAGAAACAGTCTTTCTTAAAATTCTTCTAGGGACACTTTTAAGTAGAAATATTAAAAGGAGGAAATGAATAAGGTGAGATCAGCTAAACCCTACAGTACAGAATGAATGAGGTAGCATTTACTAATACGTGATACAAACACACGCTCACTCATAATACACTCCCTCATACATCAAATATACTATGAGATAGACACCCACATATCTGATAGCATTTTAAAATTCTAAAACAGAGAACATGAGACCCCACAATATAGTAAAAATCGATAAAATTTGTACTCTTCCAGGAAATGTGAGCTGTGGGATTATTGTATATGATTTCTATAGAGGAGGGATGAATAATAACGAACAGAAATACATAACTCTCTAGTGTCTTATTTGAATTCCTCTTTCCCGGGAAATTAGTGAATAGCTTTGCTCAAATGGCTGTTGAAGTGTCATCAGTGATCTGGTCAGCACTTTTCTTTCACTATCCCGGTTCTGTCTGTCATAGGACTCGCATCTCTGAAATACTCTGAGTTTCTTTCACAAACACTATTAACTCTCTAGTATCAGATCTTAGATCTTAGTATCAGGCCGCAATTGCTGAAAGATGCAGAAGCTTTCTGCAACAATTCGAATTCAACATTGCCAGGTCTGTTAGCCATGCTGTATCTCTCCTGATTTCTCTAATCCATGAAGTATGAGAGCTTTTATAAAGGATGCTCTACCAGAATGCAAACCTGCCTGAGTATTTCTTACAACTCTTGCTCTGGCCTGGACTTTGTAAGCCTTCCCTACTTTAGGGTGGATAAGAAATGTTTTTCCTATGTGTAAACGCACATTCCTCTAATGTGTTTTGGGTTTTAATGCCCCCAGACAATCAAAACTGGCCACAACAATTGAATTAACAACTAAAGCCCATGAGGAAAATGTCTGACTCTCCAGTTCTTTAACCATGGTGTAGCCACTGTTTATAAGTGTATGGCTAAATTCAGCATAGCATAAACAATTTAAGACTTTCTGCTTTATGGCTAAATTCATCATAGCATAAACAATCTAAGTCTTTCTAGCCTCTTATGTCCTTTAATTGCAAGAGGATAAAATAATTTGTATTCACTTTGACCCTCAGTCATCAAGAAAAGTTTAAATTACATTCAGTTTCCGTGGTTAAAAAGGCAAAAAAAAGTAGATGAAACATGTTATTTACATATCCATAAAACCAGTTATAAACTTTAAAGTTAGTATTTAAAGGCATAAAATTCAGGTTTCTGGAAAAGCTTTCTATGTGCAAAAAACTTTATTAAGGAAAACTTCTTGTTTTCCATTGATGGAGGATAAATGGTCACTGTAGTTAGTTTCAGTAACTTAAACACAATCATATTTTGTGTCTGTTTGGCTGAAGATAAGAGTATCCCGTAGAGAAACACTGAGAACATGTAATTAACTCATTGATATTAACTATTATGACCTGCATTACAGTATCCCCATAATATTCACGCAGGTTCTATTTTTCTTTGCTAATAAGAATAATCAGGGCTTCCCTGGTGGCGCAGTGGTTGAGAATCTGCCTGCCAATGCAGGGGACGTGGGTTCGAGCCCTGGTCTGGGAGGATCCCACATGCCGCGGAGCAACAGGGCCCGTGAGCCACGGCTACTGAGCCTGCGCGTCTGGAGCCTGTGCTCCGCAGCCGCGATAGTGAGAGGCCCGCGCACCGCGATGAAGAGTGGCCCCCGCTTGCCGCAACTAGAGAAAGCCCTCGCACAGAAACGAAGACCCAACACAGCCATAAATAAATAAATTTAAAATGCATTAAAAAAAATTAAAAAAAAAAAAAAAAAAAAAGAATAATCAAAAATATTTCATGTGTTTGTGAAATTTGTTAAATTAGCTATTAGAAACTATGCAGGTATCAGGAAGATAATCAAGTGAAACTGACACGTGGAAAAACGTATTTAGTTCAGATGAAGCAACTCTTAATCAAGATTAACAACACTGAGTTATGTAGTATTATAACAACTACCAGCAGTCATGACAGTAAATAGAAAAACAGAGCAAAACGACATGAACTTCAATATAGGGAACCTAATCAGAGCAGGAATTAACATCCACTGCAATTGACTGTACTATAATCAATTATTCAAACAAAATTTAAGAGAAAATCAGTTAACAATCTAATTAAAAATCATCCAATGCCCTCAGTTATTCTGTTTAAGTAAGATCATTTTAGTTCCTCATTTAGAATTTAGACTAATTATTCAATTAAAACTTCAGGGTAACATCGACCTTATAAAACCTCTATTCCAGGCATTTAAATGCAGACTGTTAAATATTCTGAATGAACACTTGGCCCATCTGGCAAAATCGTTGGCATTTTTTGGATCATTTCAGGATATCTACCCTTTTCTGTCCTTAAATTAAATACCACTCCCCTTTCCAGGTGGTTTAGAGATAGTAATAAAATAGGTCAAATTTTAAACTCTGTGATCTTTTTATTGTCGACTTTTCAAACACTTGGCGCACTGGAGTCCTGTCATTTTTTTATACCTGAACTGAGATTTCTTTTATTCTGCTGTGCCTAGACCTTTGTAATCACATTTTCCCATGTGGTCATGAAATTAGCCTTTATAAAACAGAATAATTACATTTTCTGACCAGTTGTCAGCTGTTTTTACTAAAAAGAATCAAGGTGTATTTTGAATTGGTAATTTCAAATGCTCTCTAGACAGAGGGGATCAAGATGGCAGGGTTAGAAGACCCTGAGCTCACCGCCTACCATGGGTTTTTATCTGAAGAAAACAGAAACACTTTGGATTTGAAAAGATACATGCATCCTTATGTTCATTGCAGCATTACTTACAATAGTCTAGATAGTAAAGCCACCTAACTGTCTATTTTTAGATGAATGGAGAAAGAAGAGTGGTATGTATATCTATCTATCTATCTATCTATCTATCTATCTATCTATCTATCTATCTATCTATCTGTATATATATGTATGTACATATACATACATATATATACATAGATATAAATATATATATATAAACACACACAGAATGGAATATTAGCCACAAACACCAATAAAATTTTGCCATTAACGACAACATGAATGCATCTAGAGAGTATTCTGCTATGTGAAATAAGTCACATAGAGAAAGACAAATACCGTATGATCTCACTTATATGTGGAAATCTAAAAAAGCAAAGCAAATGAACAAACAAAATAAAATGCAAACGGACTCATGGATACAAAGAAAAACTAGGTGGTTGCCAGAGGGGAGGGGAGGGGAGGGGAGGGGAGGGGAGGTGGGGGGCTGGGAAAAATAGGTAAAGGGAATTAAGATGTACAAACTTTCAGTTATAAAATGAATATACAGCATAAGGAATAATGTCAGTGATACTGTAATAACTTTGTATGTGGACATATGTTTACTAGACTTATGGTGGTGATTATTTTGTAATGTATTTAAATGTCAAATCACTATGTTGTACACTTGAAGCTAACGTAATGTCGTATGTCAACTCTACCTCGTTAAGAAATAAATTATTTAATTTAAAAAGTATACTCCTAATAAGTATATTCCAATGTCTTTCACACAAGTGCATACACACACACACACACACACACACACACCCCACACGAATTACAGACAAAAATGGTGTCAGTTTTCTAGTGGAATCCAAACCAATTAAAATGTCAGTGAAGTGAGAGAGTGCATGGACTTATATATACTACCAAATGTAAAATAGATAGCTAGTGGGAAGCAGCCGCATAGCAAAGGGAGATCAGCTCGGTGCTTTGTGTCCATCTAGAGGGGTGGGATAGGGAGGGTGGGAGGGAGACACAAGAGGGAGGAGATATGGGGATATATGTATACGTATAGCTGATTCACTTTGTTATACAGCAGAAACTAACACACCATTGTAAAGCAATTATACTACAATAAAGATGTTTTAAAAAAATGCCAGCGAAAAAAATAAAATGTTAGCTGAAACACCATCACATGTCTTGAACAATTTTAAACAAGTTCCATGATTAAAAATTATCTGTGTCTGTTTGCACAGGAGTGTGCTGTAGCTCCTAGGGGCTGATCTGATCTCTCTCTACTGTATCTTTAAAACACTGGGGCTGTAAATGTTTCACTGTTTGTAAAGAGAAAACTGTCCCAGTGCGTGGTCTTCAGGTCTCCATCCCCATTAGATCTCTACTGATTAGTTGGATTTGTTTCCACATCCACTTTTTTGTTTAACTTAAGGACTTATTTTTGACTTACCTCAACTCAGCACGTCTTTTCATTTTCACAAACTTACCACTCACCCCAAAAATATTAGTGAGCTGTGTAGATTTTCATATATAATTCAGAAGGGAAGTGGGGGGGAGAATTTTAAGTCAAACCACCAAGAGCAAATTAATAACCATCATCAAAATTGTGTTTGTGTTTTTGTTTTCCAGAGACTCTTCTTCCTGGAAAGCCCATGCTGGGATCTTTTCCAGCCCCCTTTCCTCTCATCGTCTTGTTTCTCAGGCTCTAGAGTCGCCCTAGTGTTTCTGTCCATCTCTTCACCAGTCTTGGGATGCTTTCTATATCCTTAGGCAGAGCAATTTAGCCAGTCCCAGCTTCTGCTCCAACCTTGCAAATCTACATCCATCCTCTAGTGGTCACTGTGTGGTAAAGGGGGGAAGGGGGTGAATTTAAACAACGAACGAAAAGTAACAAAGATTAATAATAGGCTTTAACTATCTACCAGGAAAGAAAGAAGGAAGGGAGGGAGGGAGGGGAAAAGTAACCAACTATTTAAAGTTCTTTTTAAGTGCCAAAAATACATATGGATGTCAGAAAACCTTGAAGTCAGTCCAAATGTGATATATCTCTCCCACATGTTTTGTGGAAATTGACACTTTGACATATGTGAAGGCTCACCTTCTGTCTGTTAAACACCTGAATCCTTCTCATTTACTTAGCAAACCCATTTCTCAAAGGGAGTCCAAAGAAACTGTCCTTTAATCCCATTTTAAATGATCATGAATCCCAAATAGATGATGACCGAACACATGTGGTTTTGTGCCATGTTAGATTGTTTTACATTCCTTCTTTCATTAAAATTACTACTGATTCGTTTTGCTTCATCATGATTTATCTTAAGCCCGGTGTGGGTAAATCTGTGGTTTATTTTCCCAGTCTTGGTGGGTCTTTTTTCGTACATGTTCTCCAGATGTCTAATAGGGATTTAAGTAACGATAGCCTTCACTCAGGTGTTTCCCAGTTCAGGACCTCCTGCAGCCTCGGCCATTTCACAAGCCAGTGTGGATATTACTTGCGTACGTGGCAAAGGACCACAGGCGTCTTGCCGTGTTGAAGAGGAGAGCTGGGGGTGAATCACTTCCTATTCTGGATGGCACAGAGAACCATCGAACAATTAGACCATACAGTCATCCTGGTGTCTTAGGAGACTCTGAGGACCAAATCAACACTGATTCTCTCCCTTCCTACATGGCGTATTTTGCTAACTAGAAAGGATAGAGTTTACTAAATGGCACTTTTATTGCACCCTTTGCCTAGGAAGAGAGCTGTGGGATCTTCAGCTTCTTTGTTCCAAAAGCAGTCAGATAGTTTACACGGTAATAAAAGCAGCAGCTGCCATTTGAGACAGCTAGCACGAGGCAGTGAGTGCTATGAGTGCGTTGTTGTATTTTCTAAGAAAAGTGCTCATGAAAGCACAGTTTTTTCCTAACCCCAAACACTAATGGGAGTGTAACTAGCTGTAGACACTCTCCCTTCAACAGGTTAGAGGAAAGCCGCGTTAGGTCGGACCTCTGAATACCTGCACTGTACGATGAATACAGACGGAGTAGGGGAGCCAGGATAGAGAAAATGGATGAGGACCGTACCTTTACATCCAGCAGGAGCTCCGTACATTCTTATTTTTTAATCTTTTAATTTTATTGGAGTATAGTTGGTTTACAGTGTTGTATTAGCTTCAGGTGTACAGCAATGTGATTCAGTTATACATATACATAAATGCATTCTTTTTTAGATTCTTTTCTCATATAGGTTATCACAGAATATTGGGTAGAGTTCCCTGTGCTATACAGTAGGTCCTTATTGGTTATCTGTCATATACAGTAGTGTGCATGTGTTCATCCCAAGCTCCTGATTTATCCCTCCCCGCCATATTTCCCCTGAGTTTGTTTTCGCTATCTATAAGTCTGCTTCTGTTTTGTAAATAAGTTCATTTGTATCTTAATTCACTTGTCCGAATTCTGTTATATTTCCAACTAATGCATAAGACAAAGAGAGCCAGGTAGAGATAATAACATTTCTAAAATACTAAAAAAAAAAGCCACCCTTTCTTTCAGGAAGTTCTCCCAAATTAACTGCTCTGTTTATCAACAAGCCCTTAACTAGCACCTACTGTGTAAGAGCATGGGATACAGAGAAAGGGAAGCAGTGGCACTGCCTTTCACTCGTCAGTGTTGTAGTTGAGGAGATGAGTTCACGTGTGTGAAAGGGTGGTTGGCAATGCCAGACAAATGCTGAATGGGAGCTGTTGACACAACACCTTGTAGGGGTTCAGAGGCAATTTGACAAGGATTATAAGGGACATTTAATCCAGAGAGGAAGTAGGATCTGAGATGGTTCTAAGTTGGAGATAATTATTTTCCATGTTGTGAACAAAATTCTGGAAACTTTGATAATAGAGAAATTGCAACCCAGAGCCTGACACCTGGGCAGAACTCAAATATCTGTTGAAGAAATACCACAATACCCACCACCCCCCTTTATCCATGGTTTCGCTTTCTATGATTTCAGTTACCATGGTCAACTGCAGTCCGAAAATAATTAATGGAACATTCCAGAAACAAATGATTTATGTTTTACATTGGGCACCATTCTGAGCAGTGTGGTGAAATCTCTCGCCATCTCCCTCCATCCCACTGGGAACTCGGGCCTGAGTCATCCCTTTGTCCAGCACGTCCAGCCCGTTAGTCACTTAGTAGCATCTGGGGTATTGGATTGACTGTCTCAGTATTACTGTCTCCGTATGGTGTTCAAGTGGCCCTTATTTTACTTTAAAATGGCCCCAAAGCCCAAGAGTAGTGATGCTGGCAATTCAGATATGCCAAAGAGAAGCCAGAAAGAGCTTCCTTTAAGTGAAAGGTGAAAGGTCTCAACTTAAGAAAAAGAGTCTTATGCTAAGGTTGCTAAATTCATTGCTGGAAGAATGAATCTTCTATCCGTGAAACTGTGAAGAAGAAAAAAAATTGTGCTACTTTTGCTGTCACACCTCAAACTGCAAAAGTTAACAGCCACCGGTGCTTAGTTAAGATAGAAAAGGCATTAAATTTGTGAAATATGTTATTTTGAGAGAGAGAGAGAGAAAGAGACATCACATTCACATAAGTTTTATTTCAATATATCATTATAATTGTTCCACTTTTTTATTAGTTACCATTGTTAGTCTCTTACTGTGCCTAATTTATTGATTAAACTTTATCACAGGTATGTATGTACAGGAAAAAACAGTATAGATAGGGTCTAGTACTATCCACAGTTTCATGCATCCACTGGGGATCTTGGAACATATCCCCTGTATAAGGGGGGGTTGGCGACTGTATTTTAATACACACAATAAATACAGTAAGTCCCCTGAACATGAACAAGTTCCATTCCGAGAGCGTGTTCATAAGTCCAATTTGTTCGTAAGTCCAGCAAAGTTAGCCTAGGTACCCAACTAACACAACCGGCTATATAGTACTGTACTGTAATAGGTTTATAGTACTTTTCACACAAATGATATAAAAAACAAACACAAAAAATAAAGAAAACATTTTAAATCTTACAGTGCAGTACCTTGAAAAGTACAGTAGTCCAGTACAACAGCTGGCATCCAGGGGCTGGCATCGAGTGAACAGGCAAGAAGAGTTACTGACTGGAGGAGGGAGAGGAGGTGGGAGACGGTAGAGCTGAAGGATGGTCAGAAATAGGGGATGGAGGGCAAGCTGCATTCCACTCACCTGACCTTGATGTCACAGGTTCTGGTTCCTTGCTGTATTCAATTCTATCTACCCTCTTGAAAAAATGATCCAGTGATATCTGGGTAGTAGCTCTTCTTTTCTCATCATAGATGACATGGTAGCACTGGATTTCATTCTGAACGGCTGCTGCAACCTTCGTGTACCGTTCTACGTTCGGGTCCTGTGCCTCAAAAACTAACAGTGCCTCATCAAATAAAGAAAATCCGCTTGCCATTTCCTGCGTCGTGAATCTCTTAGGTTCTTCAGTTACGTCTTGCTTTTGTCTCTCTTTGTCCTTTCTCTGGGCCTCCAATGCCTGGCGCTTCTTAGCAGTACCAGCTACATCACCGCTGCTTTTACGCTTACTTCTGGACACCCTGGGCTTGAAATAAAGACACTGTACTACTGTACTCTATGTAGTACAGTACTGTACAGTAACGTACAAAAGCACAGCCACTTGTAGAGGATGCACACACGTGACAATGTATGCCAGACATGTGAACTAACTTATGTGATAGGACATACGAACTCGCGTTCGCATCTTTGAAAGTTGGCAACTTGAAGGTTCGTATATAGGGGACTTACTGTATATGGGACACCTTACTGTTAGTATCTCCAGTCTGCAGATAAGAGAGTTGGAAATAGAAAGATTCTTTTTGACCTTGACAAGGTCACACATGCAGGTACTGAGTATTCAAGACGCTGCAGCAGAACTTTCTGACTTCAAACTATCGCTCGGATGGGTGTGCTCCCTGGAAAGGAAACCCCAAGGGTCAGTCTGGAAACTGAGGTTTGTGGAGGAAGCAAGGGTTTCTGGTGCAGGTTTTGGCGCTCTTTCAAGGCTAACTTGAGAGATTCAAGGTTTAGTAACAGAGAGCAGGTAGCCAGGGGTTCTGAAAGCCTATAATTTTCTTATTTAAATGTTTTCTATTTCTTTCAAATGCAAGAACCATTAAAGAGACTAACTTGTTTCTTACTTCAGTAATCTTTGAGAATATGCATTATATTGAACACAGGACCAATTTGACAACTCAGACCTACTATCCTGTATTGGACATAGATTATAGGGCACTTTGATTTTCAAATTTGATTTTCAAATTACACCACTCTTGATATCTGGGACACCTGTCATGTGATAAAATCATTTCCATATATATGAATATATATATATATATAAAAACTAAAATCCCTAAAACTACTAGTCACAGAAATCAATGGTA
Organism: Balaenoptera musculus; assembly: GCF_009873245.2. NCBI lineage: Eukaryota > Metazoa > Chordata > Mammalia > Artiodactyla > Balaenopteridae > Balaenoptera > Balaenoptera musculus. Next base: position 4,581,961 of record NC_045790.1, read on the forward strand.
TATCCTATAATTCATGGTGTCTTTATTAGAATTTAGGATGTAAGGTCATCCTAAGGAATAAAAGTCTACAATAGAAGTATAAGAAAACCATTCAAAAAATATAAGAAAAAGACAAAATATTAATCTTACTTTGGGAACAGAGAAGGGCTTAAGGAGAGAGATAAATTTATGTTGGACTTTAAAGAATAAGTGAATTTTCTGCAGTGCAGTAGAGGAGGAGAGATGATACATGTTCAGTTACCTGTGACTCGAGGCCTTGCTAAGTAACTTAAAAAAATTCAAAGGGCTTTGTATCTTCAGCCTGTGTTTACTGACGTGTCATGGCAGGTGGGTGATAAAGGTAAAAAGTGCATCATCTGTAGCTTTGTTACTTTCATCAAGTTCCATCAACTGTATCGTTAGTTCTCAGATCCCTAAACTGTAAAGCTGGCCATGACTGTAAAGCTGGCCCCTTTAGGGCCATAAAGGGCACTGCCCTCTGATACCCACCATGGCCCACCATGGGGCCTTGCCTGTCTTCTGCTTAAGACACAAGATATAAGGACAGCACTTTTGCTGTCACCTACCCGTCTTCACCAGAGGAGACAAGTCACATTCCACTGCCTGCCACCACTGGGGAGCTCTCTCTTTACTCTGGCTGAATTCTGAGTGGCTCCTGAACACCCCATCTTCCAGGATCTGCTGTCCAGACCACCATGGCCCACACCATTCTCTTTCTAGGATGAACTCCCCTCTCTTCTTTGGACATTTCACACTTTTAATTTTCTGTCTTAACACCATCTACTTGTACTCTTAGGAATTCCTAGTCTGTGATAAATTAACACTTTTTTCTTAATTACTTTATTTTATTTTATTGAAGTATAGTTGATTTTCAAAGTTGTGTTAGTTTCAGGTGTACAGCAAAGTAATTAAGTTATATATATATATATATATATATATATTTTCAGATTCTTTTCCCTTATAGATTATTACAAAATATTGAGTATAGTTCCCTATGCTATACAGTAGGTCCTTGTTGGTTATCTATTTTATATATAGTAGTGTGTATATGTCAATCCCAAACTCCTAATTTATCCCTCCCACCCCCTTTCCCCTTTGGTAACCATAGGTTTGTTTTCTATATCTGTGGGTCTATTTCTGTTTTGTATATAAGTACATTTGTATCTTTTTTTTTTTAGATTCCACATCTAAGTGATATCATATGATATTTGTGTTTCTCTGTCTGGCTTACTCCACTTAGTATGACAATCTCTAGGTCCAATCCATGTTGCTGCAAATGGCGTTATTTCATTCTTTTTTTATGGCTGAGTAATATTCCATTGTATATACATACCACATCTTCTTTATCCATTCATCTGGCGATGGACATTTAGGTTGCTTCCATGTCTTGGCTATTGTAAATAGTGGTGCAGTGAACGTTGAGGTGCATGTATCTTTTTGAAGATCTAAATAGACATTTCTCCAAAGAAGACATACAGATGGCCAAAAGGCACATGAAAGGATGCTCAACATCGCTAATTATTAGAGAAATGCAAATCAAAACTACAAGAGGTATCACCTCACACCGGTCAGAATGGCCATCATCAAAAAGTCTACAAACAGTAAATGCTGGAGAGGGAGTGGAGAAAAGGGAACCCTCCTGCACTGTTGGCGGGAATGTAAATTCGTGCAGCCACCATGGAAAAGAACATGGAGGTTCCTTAAAAAACTAAAACTAGAGCTGCCATGTGATCCATCAACCCCCATCCTGGGCATATATCCAGAGAAAACCATAATTCAAAAAGATACATGACCCCAATGTGATAAACACTTCTAACCTCTCAATTTCTTCACTGAAATTTCCCAAGACATGTGGGAAGCAACTGAAAACCAGCTCTTTCCTGAGGTTTGCACGTGCCCTCTGGAGGCCGCGTACCCTCCAATACTGAGCCTTTGCCACAGGCCGGTGCAGGTCTGTGTCTTCCTAACTCCACACTGCTGTGATTGGATCCTACTCCTCTAAGCTCCTTTAATTGCCTCTTTTTTGTTTTTGTTTTTAAACTAAAGAGATTCTTTCCATTCGAATGTGATGCCATTTATCTCGCTTCTCTATGGCCATCTCTGATAGCATTTCAAGTCAGTTCCCCACAGTAACTGACTATTGTAGCTTAGAGACTAGAGCCTTTCTCTCCACTGGCCTTTTCAACAAATTGCATTACATCAAGATATTTGAATTCTCCATTTCCAGTGAATGTTATTCCCCATCATATCAGACAAACGCTTAAATGACCGTACCCTGTCTTCTCCCAAAACAAGTCACTGGGAATCACAGATGTGGTCAGTCCACTTTCTGATCCAGCCATCCATGTGTCTGTTTCAGTGACAACATCCCATTACTTCTTTGTCTTCTTTGACATCTGGTCCCTCCTCGGTTTCTACATTTCCCTACCATTGATCTCCGCTGTCTTCTGTTCACCCCTATTCATCTTAGATTTCATGGCTCGTCATATATTCTGATATTTTGCCAATATCTTACACTGCCTGGTCTGTCTTTCTAAAGCCCTTTCTGGTGGAAAAAAAAAAAAAAGCCCTCCATTCCTTGGCAAATCCAGGAGTCTGCCCCCACTCATGCCTAGTCACAGGCTGCTAAGTTCTGCTGGAAAAACCAGACAGCCTGACGCTACTGTAAATGCATTACCAGAAACCTCAATTAGGTTTATTAGCAATGGCCAGCTATCCAATGAGCCACTGCATTGACCCATTTTCCATCATTCTATTCTAAATCTACTCTAAACTATTCTAATTATTGATTTCCCTCGATGCTCCACTCCCTGATTTTAGATAACTTTTTACCGTATAGAGAAAAAAGTAATCCCAAACACAAGAACCTACACTCTTTTCAACCTTCCTTTCTTCCCACTACCTGCCTCTTCTACTTCAATTGAAGAGATGTCCCTTATTTTATTTAAGGATAATTGTTCTCATTTAGCTCTGGATCACTCACAATACATTCTCAAAGACCAAAAGAGAAATTAAACTCAGTTAATTCTCCTCCAGCTTAAAAGCCAACCAAATAACCAACAAGCTAACCAATAAATCAGAAAACAAGCCAATTTTCCTAGACCTGGTGGTATAGCTATTTTCTCTTTTACTGCCATATTTTCATTATACTTCCTTGTCACTGGCTTTTAAAACTTTTCTAATATTTTTTCTGCTTCCAAAGTTCTACTGAAACTGCTGTTTCCACTGTCCTTAATGTATCTAGTTACAGTGGGTGTTTCAGTTTTTAATTTGCTTAATCTCTTGACAACATTTGGCAATAGTAACCACTCTCTTCCTAAGGGAAAAATTTCTTCTCTTGTTTTCTATAAAATTGTATTTCCTTGTTTTAATCCTATCATTTTCTGCCCATCTATTCTTCTTCCTCTACCTGTCTCTCAAATGTAGATGTTCCAAACAAGGACTATATTTTGAGCTCTCTCCACTACTCTGCCTACACACTTTCCTTAGAAATTTTTATCTAACCCATTGGCTGCAATAACCATCTAAATGATGACAACTATAAATTTTTATTTCCTGCCTCATTCTTTCTGGAGCACCAGACCCCTATATATAATTGGCTTGTGAAAACTCTATGATAAATTTTCATTGTCACAACTAACTCACTATACATGAAACAAACTCATTATCTCCCATCTTCTCACCGAAGCCTCAAACCTAGTTCTTGGTCATTCTTTCACATCCCAGTATATATTGTCAATACACAACTAGTTTTTCAAACCAAAAACCTGGGTACCACGCTTTACTCCTTTTTTTCACTTCCTATGTCTGATCAGTAAAAAATAATTATCTTATTTTGGAGTCACAGCCACTCAATTCACTCTAATTCCACTGCCAACATCCTATGACAATCTTATTTTTTTTGGTAGTTTATTCCATAGCCCCTAAACTTGTCTCTCATCATTCATTCTTGGCCTCACTCGATTAATTTCCACACTGTACCTAGAGTCGACATTTAAAATGATGTTCAAAGTCTTTGTCAATGTCCAGAACCTTTGAAATGGCAGAGATGACATCCAGGATTTTCCCATCATGCCTCTTTAGCCTCAGTCTCCACCAGGCTTTCTCATGAACTCTATAGTCCAGGCCCGTGGGCTTGTTCCCCCTCTTCTCCAGGTTTGGAGGCTGTGTCCTACCCTCTTTGCCTCTCTACTCAGATCCCCTTTCCCTACTTTTCTTCTTATGTCCCTTTGCCAAACTTATGTCTACTCATCTGTCACATCTCAGCTTAAATATTACTTCCTTCAGGATTCTGGGACCCTGGTCTAGGTTAGGACTCTGCTCCTGTAGTTCATACTTGAGATATGGTTCATACTTTATTATAATTACTTATATAATTTCTATTTTCTCTACTAGAATGTGAGCTCCATGAAATAGGACTGTATCTAGCATGCTCAGTTTTCTCCTAAAAGTACTTAATGTAATGCTCATACAAAAAAATAATGTAAATGATAAAATTAAAAAAAATGTTTGAATCTCATGGATTTGCTACAAATAGTTTATAGTTTAAACAAAATTATATATGTAAAATGCAACATATAATAAGGACTTGATAAATAGTAGTTTACCTTTCATCTCTCTAACCTTGTACATTAGCATAGACTGGATGTACAGTAAATGTGGAGAATAAAAAAAGAGAGAGAAAGAGAGAAAATGCTTTCACGGCTATTCATGCCTTCTGATACATTATACTGAATGCATATTAGTGTTTTTTGGTTGATGATTGTTAATTGTTGTTATAGGCTAACATAAGAAAACGCTTCTACTATACATAGCTCAAAACTCTTTTTACCAATACTCATATTTACTTTCTCCATAATTACTATGCAATTCAATTATCAAGGATAAAAAAGGAAAAAAGAAATAAGCATTTTTCACATACTGGATATCTTTTTTTAAAGCCAAACAAAAAGAATGAAAAAGTCCAAACTAGTTTCCCTAACTTCGAAAGATATTTAAGTTTCTTACTATAAACGTAAAATAAATGATTAATTACCTTTCCTATTTCAGTTCTTATTATTCTTTAGATGTCCCACTCATTCAGTGTATTTTTCTTTTCCTTACTACAGTCTTGCTACAGGTTTTTAAAATCCACCCCAGCAATCAGAATTTTTGGCAGGCAAAATCGTACTCATACATGTCCTTGAAATGAATAGTGTTGAGTCTATGAGACATATGATGTAGCAAATACAGGTTTTAAAGATAGTTTTGGCAATTCTTTACATTTTGGTAAGTTACATAGTACTACCCTATCTCCTTTGGAGAAATATATAAATCCATGGAATGTTGATATTATAATGCAAATATTCTTACAGCACTCTCTGCCCGAAATGTTAGGTGGCTTCCAATTGCCTAAAATAAAAAGATCAAACCCCTTAGAATGGTGGTTAAAATTCCAAAGTATTTGTTTTCCTAAGAAACTCTTTTAGCCCTTTACTAGTATAATGCACCCATAAATATTATAACAAAAGTACTGATCTAAACACAATCCCTAATATGGCTATCACTTTCCCACTATTCTAAATATCCTACTCCAGTCTGCTTAGATTTCTGTGCCAATAGTAAATACCAACCTGAGCATGAATTCTTCTTTATTTCATTAGACCATGGTTTTTGTTCTGTTTTCCCTCCGTGCTTCTGCTTAATCTTTCTTGTAATTTATTGTAGCACTGACAAGATACTTTCTTATCCTATCACTTTTTATGTATACACATACCAAACTTGTATTTTCCTTGAAGGCAAGAGCCATACTTTGTTCACCTTTCTCATGCTTGGATTGTTCAGTGCACACACACATTTCTATTGGATTAAAGTAATGATTACTATATTAAAAGGATTGTCTCTAGGCTTAATTTAACTAGTAAGTTTTTCAATTGTATTTAAGTAATTCTTTATGGAATAATAATAGTTTGACAGAGGTAGAAGGAAGATGACATGATGGAGAAACTGACAAATTTTGCCTATTAAAGGAGATACTGTCAATTAAAGAGGAATTAGATACACAGAGAAAACACCTCTCAAATTTCAGTATATGGCAATAGAAAAATCATTTGGCTTACATAACTTTTAAAGAAAATTCTGTTTGCATTAAATGAATTTAAATCAAATTCTGTGTAATTAGTATCAGTTACTTTTCTGTTATATTATTTAGGTTACCTTTTTAACCACAAAATTATGTAGCGAGCTGTGGTTATTTGAAATGATAATATAGTGTTGAAATATTTGGAAGTACATCAGAAGCAGAGAGTACCAAATAAATGGAGGGGACACATCAGTATGCATACCGTGATGAAAGCCACAGAGGTGCTGGACATCTTCTTCCCTCTGTTTCCTTCCTCCCTTTCTCCTTCCCTCCTTTTCTCCCTTCCTTCTTTCATTCCTCCTTTTCTGTCTAAATTAAGAGATTTTAGCTTTGGTGAATTTCCCCCTGCTGCCCACCGCTCCCTCCCCCCCGTCCTGTGGTATCCATCAGATCGCTGCTAAGTGAGTAAAGTCTAAAAACAAAATATTCTTCATCCAAGACAAATTGTTCCAATACATGTGATGCATTAAACTGGAATGGTAACTAAAGCATTCAATTCCGGTGACGCTCAGTGCTTTACAGCTTGATTTTTATTAGCACATCAGATACCAATAGCTTATCATTTAGATAGGTTAAGAGACTTCTGACTTTGGCAGATTATGTTAGCAAAGGAAATGATGTTTTCCATAATAAGAAGCTCCTAAAGAATATCTGTCTTATTTTCCTTGGTCATAAAAAGCTTTCCAATGCCATTCCCAGTTGAATAGGTTGTCAAGTATTTAGAGGGAACATTACTTTGCATGTCTTTTCATTAAAATGGGCTGTCATAAAACAACAAGTACGGCATCACTCATAAAGTCAGGTCATTTTTATGAATATTTAACTTATTTTGAACTTTTCAGAAGGAAATAGTGACCTTGAAAACTTCTAGTAGCTGTACATTGTAACACAAAGGCCACTGCTTCTGCCATTAATCATGGCAGATGAGTGCCTAGAGCTATTGTTGGCTTTTCCAAGGGAAATATTAAAAGGTAGAGGAATGTGAAAATACTTATTATAAGCTATTTTATCATAAAAAAACATAGGAATGATTGAGACCCAAGAGCACTTGAGGGTTTTTTAAGACTTACTTTTAACATGAAGTTTATAATTTTGTGTTTTCATTTCCTGTCAGCTAGAAATCAGTATACTAGTCAAGCAATAACAATTTAATAACCCAGCTGGTAAATGTTGGCTCAGTATATTACCTTTTTATTGAGCTATGGAACCTTGATTTATGCAGAATCACAGCAGAATTATCCTACATAAGTGAGCAGACTCTTCTTGTGTTTTAATTTTTTGGACTGTTTACAGAAGTTTCAGGAAGACATTTAAAATTCTCAGGAGAAAATCAGTAAGATAAAGAAACAAATATTTAGCCTCCTGTTAACTAAATCCTTTCTTCCAGAGCAGAATATTGACCAGGAACTATCATCCATCTAGGCCAAGAGCAAAACTTTCAGAATCAAACAGAAGGAGTGAGAACATTGTTAGATTTAAATTTAGCTAAGATTAAAATAGAGAGTAGAAAACTCAATTTCTTAGCCCTCAGTAAGGCAAATATTCAAAATTATGAGACATTGCATAATGCTTTTTCTAAATTATGTCTTTAAATGAAGTGTCCATGAGACGTTATTTGCTCACTCATTCAATAGAATCCCGTATCAAATTTATCTATTGAGGACAAGACTGCACTTCCTACAATTAAGCCCCTCATACTGGGTTTCATAAATTCAGGAATTTGTGATTTTTAAGTTCATCTCTTCTCATACCTTCAAAAGAACAAATATTCTATATAACTGCCTTTGAAAATGTTAAGTCTACCTTCCCCCAGTCTCTTACTTTAATACCACCGATAATATCTAGATCTTCTATTGATAGATATTAAGCAAAATATTGTGAAAAAATCACTGGTATGGAAGTCAAATATCTATATCTGTACTGTTTATTACAATAACCAATAGCCAATTAGCCACTGAAACTAATTGAACAGTTAAAATGTGTTTAGTTCAGCTGAGGACATTTTAAGTTAAATTTAAATTTAAAAACAGAAGATGTATATAGCATTTTATTATTTTGGTAAGACTGCATTTCAGCTATCATGTTGAAACGTGATAGCAGCATTGGAAACGTGATAACATATTGGAGTCACATTGTAGTACACATATTGGGCCCATGCTTCAGTTCTAGTATTGCGTAAATACACAGCACTGATGTATTTGGTGTCAATGGATTGACTCAATTTGAATGACTTTTTATAGACCCGTGTAGCATTGTAGTGTTTATTTGAATACTTTACGTAAACAGCACAGGTTACCGATATCTACATAAATCATAATTAGTAAATAAGCTGAAATATTGTTATTTAAATTATAGCATATTTAAATTATTTTTCTAGTTTGAAAAAGTAAGTATGGACTTTTTAAAATTTAAAGTATATGCTTACTACTGATGCAGAGTAGAGCAACGACACAGAAGCGACCATATAGTAAAGATGAAAAGAGATTGCAAGTACTTATGTCACAGAATTCATGATGAATAGCAATGTACTTTGGCAGCATGAAATGTGAATCTGTTGTGTAAAAAATTTTTAAGATAATAAAACGGACAATATTAAGAACCATCTTCAGCAAATACAGAGTAAATTTGTCAAGTTTCCTCTCAGCAGTCAAAGAAGAATTGATAAAATTGGTTGGTTGAAATTAGGTAAATTTTAGAAAATGCAACTCTTGCACTATCCTACGCCGATCAAGTTTAGAAAAAGTGCAATAGCTGTGGTTTGAAAAGTAAATACAATATTTCTTTAGGTAAGTGTTTGCCCTTGATGTAATCAAGCAACCAGGGGCCATGTGAGGGTACCTAACATCTTTCTAGCTGGAGTTAAAGAAATACTGTAAGGAAGTTAAAAACACGGAGAAGAAAAATATACATATGTGTGTGTATGTGTATATGTACATGTGTTTCTTTATATATGCACTTTTATACTGCCTGGAAATAAAGCTTACAAAAATAAGTTTAAGTAAAATAAGCACGGACAATCTGAAAGTGTCTGCTGATGGCAAGCAGACTATCACTTCGTGAAGACAATGTTTGTGAGAAGACCCACCAGGGCTATCTCAGGCTTATCCCCATCTCTTGCCAAGCCTGATGAAGCAAGTGCTCTAATCATGCCCGAGACCATCAGGGAAACGCCTGATTCACCTCTGTGCCTCTGATTCATCTCACGGTTCCAGCCGTGTGTCCCCATGATCAATGGAGGACTCTCATCTGACACGAGGGGGTCCACACATGGACCTCTGTATCTGAAACATTTGAGAAATGCCAAACAAAAGCGATAGACTTGTTTCTGCCTTCTCCACCCAAGACCAGTATGGTCTCTGAACAAATTTCTTCAGCCTTTAAACATACTTGTAGGGAGACATTTTTTTTTTTATTAATTTTTATTGGAGTATAGTTGCTTTACAATGTTGTGTTAGTTTCTGCTCTACAGTAAAGTGAATCAGCTATACGTACACATATACCCCCTCTTTTGTGGATTTCCTTCCTATTTAGGTCAGCACAGAGCATTGAGTAGAGCTCCCTGTGCTCTACAGTAGGTTCTCGTTAGTTATCTATTTTATACATAGTAGTGTATATATGTCAATCCCAATCTCCCAATTCATCCCACCCGCTTCTAACCCCCACCGCCGCCCCCGGTATCCATACATCTGTTCTCTACATCTGTGTCTCTATTTCTGCTTTGCAAATGAGTTCATCTGTGCCATTTTTCTAGATTCCACATATCAGTGATATTATATGACATTTGTTTTTCTCTTTTCTAGGGAGATGTTAAAATCAAACTCCAAATGGAGAACAAAATGGCCAGGTTTTAGATTAAACAGGAGACGTGTGTTCTTAAAAAAAAGTTTATTGTTGATAGTGTTGAGCAAAAGTAGAATTTTCTGAATGTGCTGCTTAAAACTAATGAAGGTCTTTTTCACAGCTTTGTGGCGAGAAAGATAAAAATCTAACACATTGAGTTCGAGGTTATCTTTATTGAGTGGCAGGAAAGTATTAAAGAAACATTATTTCTGTGAGAATGTCTGCCTTCCTTCAATTCTGTGTGCATATCATGGGATCTGTACCACTGGCCGGGCAGCTGGGGTTCAGGCATTCAAGTCTTCTGCCTCAGAGTGAAGATAAATTCCATTCCCTGGAAATACAGCTCCTCCTGTACTTCAAGGAAATGAGATTCTGCTCAAGCAAGTTGAAGTCTTAATTTTAGTTCTTTTCATAGTAATAATTTATATATAAAGTCCCACAGATGGATGTTTATATTGGATATAATAACTTGAAGACTTATTTTATCTGAAAATGGAATTAGAGCTTCTTGATGCCAAAATGCAGAACTGAATCACTCAAGGTTATACTCTCATCAGTCAGCGCTGTTAGAAGCTCCGTCTTCTTCCAGTGGAGCATCTAGGTCAGCCTTGCCCCTTCCTCAAATGAAATCACTCACAAAAAAAGATGTTACCGTCGCAAAAGCCAATAAATGAGCAAAATATTTAGCAAACAGACTAAAGATTGGGTGAAGTATGAAATACTTTACTTTTTACAAATAAACTATGATAATGAATATAAAAAAAGCATTTGGGTTCATACAGTTTTATACATTGCATTAGCTGAAGCAGAAACAGCCGGAAGAAAAATCAATTTGGTGACTAAAATTTGAAATTAAAAGTAAACTACGAACTTCTCATTTGTAGTTTTAAAGAGACAAAATAGATGTTATCATTGTCAATGCACCAAGGTATTAGAACATCTTTGATGTGATTTATAATAAATTAGGAATTTATAATAAATTAGGGATCATGTAATTCCTATTGGAGGGAGAATGAAGGAAGGGGGGGTGGTATTACATATCCTTACATAATACAAGAGGATCAGTCTTGAAATTACTGTCCAAGCTCTAATGAGAATGTTATCATTGAGAATAATGTAGCTGAGGTGAAAGGTGAGTACTAAGTGGCTATTGATTTCTTATCTATATTGTTGCATACAAACTTCCCCTCCATAAACGTATCTAAAAGCAAAACTTTCTGAACTTATTCACACTCCTAAAGTCTGCCCTGGTGCTGGGTGGGTGGGAGTGGTGGGCTGTCTTTTGAGGCTTAGGTGTATCTCAATGTTAACGTAGCCATTCCTGCTTCATGCTTCAGTCACAACTTTTGAAAGTGTTGTATTTGAGAAATAGATTAAATTATGATATGCGTATTATAGATTGGTGAAAAAGCAAATAATGTCTACTTCTGGCAGAAAGGGTTTTTTTTGTTGTTGTTGTTTTTAATTTCGCAATGGGCTTTAGTTACCATTAAATCACCACCATTTTCTTCAGAGCTTGAATTGTCCTCTAATTAAAAAAAAATCTGAGTGGGGAAATCAAAAAATTTAGAAAAATACTTTATTATTATAGCGTGTCAAAATTGTGAATGAGCCCAAATGCTTACCTACTATAAGGTGGCTAGTACAGATTAAGCTTCTCTTTAACTAGAACAAGAGTTGCTTCAATCCCCTTTATTGTATAGTCTTATAATCTGTAAAGTTACTATCATCCCCTCATGGTTTATTTTTTATTTTTTAGAAATAAAGTCATTCCAAACAACTTCATTACATTTATATAAATACACCAGACAACTGTAAATTTTCAGAGAAACTATCAGTTTCTAAAAGTAACATCCATTTATATATGACCTTCGAAAGCACGCTGGTCAAAATGGTTGGGTTCCATAATGACAACAAGACATTCTATAAATATAAATACTTAAATGTTCTCCATAGTTTGCAGGGGAACATTGGGTATCAGTTGGTTACTATCTTCTATATAAAGATCAGAGGAGAGGTTATAATTCAGAATTTCTGTGGCTCATTTATCCCTTAACCAAAAAAGGAAAATGTTTGGGTTCCCAATCCAGAGCAAGTCACCTGCTACTTAAATTAGGAGGATCTAAGGAACCTTTACTTCCTGGGAAATCTTGCCCTCAGCTAGCCCAGGGGTTGGCAGACTACAGCCTGTCACCAGTTTTGTATGGCTCTTTGAAAATGATTTTTAGATTTTTACATAGTTGAAAAACTTGTAAAGGATTAATATTACATGACATGCGGATATTGTGTGAAGTTTAAATGGCCCATAAATGTGGATTCACTGGCACACAGCCACACTATTCACGTGTGTGTTTTCTGTGCCTGCTTTCCCGCTACCAAGCAGTAGAGCATCTGGGACAGACACTGCGCTATCTGGTCCTTCACAGAAAATGTTGCTGACTCTCATGGTAGGCCGCTAATAAGCTCTTTGGAGACTCCCAAATTGTTTTCTGCCTACATCCTAAGAACTTCCTGACTTTACTACTACTGTCTTAGGCCTGCCAACTCCATGAATAACTAACTGTAAATGTACTAGATTATCAGTTACACAATCCAAGATTATTTTTTCAGCGCGACCTGAATACTGCTGCCCAAAGCAGCGTTTCCAATAAGTTGTTTTACTGCCCTATCAGGGCATAGTTCTTTCTACGAAATTTGTTCCAGACCATCTAATCTCTTTATATATGTAATGAAATAAATTTATACAAAACATTACGTAATGCCACATCCCAGACTGTCTCCTCAGCTGACCTCCTGGGAGCCTGAGAAGTCACCGCTCTCAGAGTACCCTGTGGCCCGTGTCCTCTGCAGACTGTTTACCAACTAAGATACCTTGGGGAACTGGCCACAGCCTCGATTTCCTTTTCCTATGCTTTCCTGTGGCTCATAGGAGCAGGCAAATAACCCATCATTCAGGAACAGATCTTGGTACCTATTCTTCCTTAGGAGAAACTTTATGACTGTGCATGTGTATATTTGTGTGTGCAGTTTGGAAATGAACAGAACTATGCAGTCTCAACACAGAGGTGAGAATATTTAGCACATGCACTTTGGTTGTGTATTGAGCTTAATTTTCTTTCAAAAGTCAGACTCTATGATTAGATGTATTCTTCTTTTAAAGCCATCCCGGGACTTCCCTGGAGGTCCAGTGGTTAAGACTCTGTGCTTCCACTGCAGGGGGCGTGGGTCCAATCTCTGGTCGGGGAACTAAGATCCCACAGGCCACACAGTGTGGCAAAAAAAAAAGAAAGAAATTAAAAAAAAAAAAAAAAAGCCATCTCACATTTGCTCAACAAGTATGAGTTCCCAAACTCGTGGATTTACAAGCAAGCAAAAGGTACTAAATCACTTTTATTTTAAGAAATGATGTATTCAAGATTACATTAAAAACAGATTGAGAATCTAATCATAACTTAATTATGCATACTTAATTATCCAAAACGGAGAGTAGTTATCTTATAAAACATGATAGAAAATAAGAGGTACAGAAGTTGTGAATTCTATAATTACATGTATGCTGCTTTAGGTGTCTTTTGTTGCACCAGCAGTCAAGAACATGTTCTATATTAAAGGAAAAGTAATTTTAAGACTCCATGCTTCCCAATGTAAAGAGTTGCAGAATAAATCTCTATAGAAAAATTGATGGAAAACATCTTTATGTATCATTGCAATGTGTACAGTTTCTAAACTATTGCACTAATTGGCTATCGATTTTTTATAGTATATGTATATCACTATATATAGTGACACATATATACATAAAAATATAAATATGTAAATATGATATATGTCACTATAGGTATATATAACTATTTAAAATAATTTTCCATTTTAACAAAAATTTTTAAAGAAGATTTTTAATATGCCTGTGGTACATTTATACCTGTCCTTTCCTAAAAATGAGTGAGAACTCTTCCCATCTTGATATTTCAGTAGTAGACTGGGTAACATAGAATGGGTTGCTTTGTTCCAAATAATTTAAAAATTAAAATGCTCGTGGGCTTCCCTGGTGGTGCAGTGGTTGAGAATCCGCCTGCCAATGCAGGGGATGCAGGTTCGAGCCCAGGTCTGGGAAGATCCCACGTGCCACGGAGCAACTAAGCCCGTGCGCCACAACTACTGAAACTGCACGCCACAACTACTGAGCCCATGTACCACAACTACTGAAGCCCGTGCGCCTAGAGCCCATGCTCCGCAACAAGAGAAGCCACTGCAATGAGAAGCCCGTGCACCGCAACGAAGAGTAGCCCCGGCTCGCCACAACCAGAGAAAGCCCGCGTGCAGCAACAAAGAACCAACACAGCCAACAATAAATAAGTAAATAAATTTATTTAAAAAAATTAAAATGCTTGTGTTAAGAGAAAGGTATAGTCTTAAAGGTAATAGATAAGTCTATAATGTACCAAAAATAGTCAGGACAAAAATAGGACAAATTTCTGAGGCTACAGTATGAAAGAAACATACCACAATTTTCTAGTAAACTTGAACTCCATAAACCATTAATATAAGAATAAAAATTGGCAGTGGGTCTTGTGTCCAGGAACATTCCTGGCCAAACATTAGTAGCAAGAATAGACAGACCTTAGAATCTATTAATATAAAGACTTTAATCATCAATTAATTATTAATCCATAACACAAACAGTAAAACAATGCACTTGTGTTTAAAACATACATTATGCATGCCAATAATTTAATATTTTCCACTTAACCCTAGCTTTGGGAGCTCCTAAAGCTTTGTAAAAGGGGGATGTAATCCATTGGTAACACTATCAAAAGCAAGTAATACAGTTGATTGAAAATATAGTTGAGCACGCCCAGCAGAGGAAGGTGTGAATTTCTTCATGCATCATTTTAATGGCAACATTTTCTACAAAGCTACATGGAGCACTCCTTTCATATTTCATGAGTTCTATTTGCCTGACTTCAAAATGCCAAATGTGCCAGTGAACAGTGCTTTAATATTCATGGGTTTTTGAGATGGCTTTGACAGTTGTCAACTAGAGAAATGGTTTCATCAGGAAAGAATCTGACTTATGATTTCCGGCACACATATAAAATCATGCAGTCATTCATATATGCATCCTATTTTAAAGGTATCCTTTGCATAACTATATTTTATGAAAGTTATACAGATATATCCTTTATGTAATAGTGGGACATTTTCAAATCTTATCTGGATATTTACTTAGTATTCCAGAAAATTTTGTTAATTCCAGACATATAATAATGGAGCTATTTTGAAAAGACATAGCTCAGTAAGTATCCTAAAAGTTCTGTAAAGCACAAGTCATCACAGTAGAAATCACACATCTGTGTAGAGAATTTGTATTTCTTTCTCCTTGTATAATTCAAAAATATATTAAGTAGCTAGATTTAGGGGGAAAAAATTATAACATTTCTCTTTAGCCCCAAGCATTTACATTCTGGTTCTTGAGTTTCTCGTGACTATTTCACACACTGAAAATAAAAATAAAATTAAAATTTATCCATGAACTTGGGTTCATTGATGTTAATCTTAAAAGGTCTATGAAATTTTCAAATAATGTCAGATATTAATAATGCAATGAATAAATTGTAAACAAACACAGTCTTTATAAAGAATTTATTATGTATGTTATCTCACCGTACTCTTGCATAAATCTTATGAGTTAGGAGGACCAATAGCATAAGTCACCTTTGGATTGATAATAATATATAATAGTTATTGAATACTCGCTACGTTCCATGCACTCTTCTAAGTCTTTATAAATATATTAGTTTAATTTAGATACTATTACTAACCTTTTCTGTAGATGAAACAGATCAAATAACTTGTCCCATATTTCACTGCTGGTGAGTAGTAGAATCCTGATTAGACAACAGGCAGGCTTTGTGCCAACAAAACCCTAACCTGTCAGAATGTAGACTACAGTAAGAACCCAGCTCTCATGCCTACCCCAGTGTTGTTTCTGTTCTTTTTTGACATGAGGATTATTCTTATTGACTGTTATCTTTACTTCATTGAATTTTAGCCTTTAAATCATATCTCTTTTTGTGGTTTCATTCTGTTAGCACTGAAAGTTACTCTAAGGAAAATATGAATTCTTGAAATTAAGTTTCTCTCTTCCTTTTTTTTATTCATTTTTTTTCTTGTTCTGTAAGTTACATGCATTCAAACAGGCAACAGAAACAAAAGAGGCAATAGATGGAATGATGGGTTGAGGTCCAATAGTGCATTTGGAGAACTGCACATTTTCTAATAGTCAGTATTTGGTTGTTGAATCGATATGTATAAAAATACAAAATCCTAAAAAGTTCATTTTTAAGAGTTTGCTAAGAAAATGGACCCCAGACCACTTACTTTCCTTTGAGTATGTGCTGTGGCTTAACATGGCTCCATGTAAGAGTTTCTCTTCTCTGTGTATATGCGTGGGTTTTTTAGGATGATTAAAAAAATAATAACCCAAACTGAGATTGGAACAGAAATTCTACTGAATCTCACAACTGTACAGCAATCCTCCTCCATTTTCCTAAGCAGTTCCTTCTCTCATTCTCCATGGTATCGATTTAGACGTTCTTTCCAAAAAATATCTGATCATCTTCCTTCCCGTCACTTTCTACAGATGCCCGTGTCTACTACTTCATGGAGAACTGGAAACAGTGAGCTTATAACTCCCGCAACAAGCTCACAGGAAGATGTAAAAGCTGCTTCCACATCTTTCTCTTCCCTACTGTTCTGCTGTAAAAGCTTCACAACTCTGCCTGTGCTCTGAATTCTGCCTTATTCCACTGCCTCACAATCATAAGGCTGTAGTTCTCTTTTTGGCCCTCTAGATTTTCAAACCCTTGTATCCTTTAGGGTTGACTATGCAGAAATAACAAGCAAACCTTGAATCATCTTGAAACCCTGAGCTACACGGCCCCTCCCCCTTTATTATCTCACACTCAGGCGCAAAACGAGCTTCAGTCTCTGAAAGTGATCAGAAAAGGCGCCCATGACTTCACTGCTTTTTAAAAAATTCTACAGATAGTCGCTCTCAGACCTTCCCTTATGCATCCTTTCATCTTGATTTGCACATTCTGACTATGTGTCTAACACTCTTTCTCTTGTTTTTTTCTGATGCACACTCATACTTTTCCTGGCCTTTTATTTCTAGTCTCTTTTAGATGTATCACTTTATAAGATCTTTTATGGTGGTATTATTCAGGGTTTTATTTTAAGTGCTTGTTTTCTTCTCAGTTAAATATCTCATCTTTTCCCCAACCGAAGGTCAATTTGCTAAGGAGTGTTTATATCTTCTATCTGCCAATTTAATCTATACAAACAGTCTTTGCTTTGCATAGTTCTTGTGGAACCGTGGGTTTCAGGGACTATGGAACATGCGGGTCAATTACCATAGTTCATTTAAACAATACAACCACCCCCCAGCAACCACAGCATTCAAACTGCGGGGACCTCCACATATTAACTAACTATGAGTAATTATATGAAGTGCAAACATCACTGCTAGTCCTTTGGTCCACGAGTCGCACCACAGATAATAAATCCGCATCAGGACCAGTCACCAGGCGCCTCACATCTGGTGGTGGTTGTTCACGGCATATCTGACGTGCAGCTCAAAGTGAGGAGTTCCGGGCAGAAAAATTGCTAATTGCTAATTATCCTATAGATCTTCCTTTATATGTGTTGATGAAAATAGTCAATAAACAATCTGCAATAGGAATAGAAAAGAGTTTTATTTGAGCCAAACTGAGGACTACAGCCCAGAAGACAGCCTCTCAGATTACTCTGAGGAACTGCTCCGAAGAAACATGATTTTCAGCGCAGTTTTATATCTTGTCAAAACAAAGAACTTCAAACAAGTCAGGAATACATTCCTTCAGGGTTTCAAACAAAAAAACCCCACAGATTAGCACATACACAGCAAGTCAGTATGGCCTTGGCACCTTGGCACCTATCATCAAAAGATAACTAGCACTGGTGTCCCAGGAAGGGAGGCATTTAATCTTTATTTTTAACCTGGACATTCTTTACTTCTGGTCAATGTGCCCTTTTCTTTAATAATTAAAGTAGATGTGCAACGTGTGTTTGATAGGCCACAAACAGGCTATTTTAGTTAGCGTAAAATTTGAGTTAAATGATGTATAAGTTAGCATGACTTCCCCATACATCAATATATGAAAATTTCTTTCATCATAAGTAATCTTTTTGTAGGGAGTTTCCTTGAATACCCCAGGTGTTATTAAAATACCCCATCTATGCGATCCCAGAGTATATTTTATTTCTAACACTCATCTGGACACCATTATCTGGCACTTAGAAGATTCTTAATAAGTATGAGTTGAGTTAATAAATCCCCTAAGTATATAACCAATCCAATTTAGGAAAACATGAATTTTGCATAAAGACACAAAGTTAATACATGCTTCTAATAAAATATCATATGACTTTGCTTTAAGGCATGAAATTAAATGTTTTTATTATTTTGTAAAATACATGATGCTTGCTGCTTATAATTAAAGGTTATATTAACACGTATGTGTATAAGTGTATTACTTGGATACTTTTATAACTCTGATTACCTTTATTATTTTCTAGTTTTATGAATATTTTCATAAGAATGATTGCCAAGCTTCATTTTGTGCAAATAAAACAAAAGTATATAATTATTAGAGTAATGAATTTGCTGTAAGATTTTGGGTACAATAAGTAGATAGTTGTTTTTTATATGCATTTGATCTTTTCTCATTTAATGTAGACAGGAAACCACTAAAGGGATAATCATCTTGTAGTTTAGTAGTTTGCAACAGGATTAAATTAGCAAACAAGCTGTAATTTGGCTTGATTTAGAAAAAAATTTGTAACTTCATATAGAAAACATTAATATTAATCTTAAGTGCCAATAGATGCCCTCTTCTCAAAGATAGTACTTATATAAACTTGCCATAGAGTTCATTATATTTGACTCAACCTTTAAGACAGAGCAAAAAATACATAGCATATACCATAATTATTATTATTTTTAATTAAGAAGGTAAATGAGATTCTAGCTTTAGAGATCTGTACTTTTGGAAGACTAATCTTTTATGGCTAGATCTTTGCAAGTCCACAGTGGCCCCAAGAAAAATTTAAAACACTTGCACATACCTGTGAACTGTTTGATGGAGCTCCCAGGAGTCAGTTTCCAAGAAACAGAGAGTGTTTTTGTACTAACTCGAAGACATTTTCAATAGGGAGGATAGAATATTGTCTATTTTACATTTTGAGATCTCCTGATCCTAATTCTGTGCCCTAAGAAGAGACAGACAATAACAGAAGTTGGGAAGCTTTTTTCATGATAAAAACATAGGGAAGGAACTGCACTTTTTGGTGTCCAGGAGGCAAACGTTGAGGGTAGAAAACTGAGTTACGTAGTTGTGTATTTTTCCTGAAGCTTTGGGTACATAATGGGGAGAATCCTACCACCAAGTAGCTCCTCCAGCTGGGACAGTAAATCATGAAGGTGCTGTCAGGACAGGCAGAGTCTACAAAACACAGTACATCACGGTGCAGCTGAGAAAATATTTCAGTGAGAACAGCCCCTGGAGACTTTCAGACCAAAATGCAGAAGAAAGGGGAGTGGAAAATCTGCTTTAGCAGATGGGGCCAAAGTTGTTTTATTAAGGTAAATATGGAATTGGTGGTACCCATAAGGAGATGAAGCCTAGACCAACTCACACTATGAAAATGACTTGGTTGTCTCAAATTTTAACATATTTTATTCCAAGTTAATGTCATGGAGTTGGAGTTAAGTGCTTATTCTTGCAATGAGAGGGAGAACTTAAGGGCTGCAAAAGAATTCTTAGTTTAGATTTTTAAATGATAAAGCAACTTACAAACTCTATATTTGATTAAATGAGCCAACAAGAAATATCAGTCTTTTGGATAACATATGTCTACAGAATAGTAATTTAGCTATTTTAATGAGGGAAACGCAAACAGAAACACACACACACACACACACACAAGATCCATCAGGATCTCTGGGATGTCTGGTTTTCTGTAGCAGTGGCACACTGCAAGTGAAAATGAAATGCAGAGTAAGAAAATAGGGCATTAAGAATCATTGCATTTACAGAATCTTGCTGTGAAAGACAAGCGTTATATAACATCAGTAAAGAACAATTTAAATACCTAGAAAATGTTTTATATTGCTATCAAAGGCATTTCTCTAGAAAGATTTTTCTCAGATTCTCATGTATTTGTTCTCATTTTTTTCTCAGTTTTACTCTTTTGTAACTTGCCAAGAATTTTGATGTTTGACACATTTTTTTCATTTCATTTATTCAGATTTTGCTTTTCCATGGTGAATATTTCTTTGCTTTTTTTTTTTGGTTTTGATCACGTAATACCCTTACTCTCTCTTTCACATACTTCAAAATAAATAGTTACGTGAGGAAAATGATTTTCTTACTGGCTCAGGTGGTACTATGGCATCAATAATATTTAATCATTGTAAAAATAGTAGCTAGCTATTGATACTATAATACTATTCGAATGCATAATCTTGGTTAACCCTCACAGTAACTCTTCAATATGAGTGACAATATCTTTAATTTAGAGCTGACAAAACTGGTACCCACAGAGGTTCAGTGACCTGTCCGGATGACATGGCGAGAAACTGGATTCCAACGTGATTTCCACATTCTCTTCACCTGCAGTACTTTCTCACCTTGCTGATAATCACATTAGAACCACTAAACTACTAATTGCCTTTGTAAGTTGTCTGTTGATGGCTTTCAACTGTATGCTATAATTCTGTAAGAATCAGTTGTAATTCAATACCTACAATATCATCTTTTATTAATTGGCTGAGTGCTATTGCCTACTATATTGCTGATTCAACATTACTATTCATTCTTTGTAGAATCATTTATAAAGAAGTTAAACCAACAGTACAAAATGTCATTCTTGAAAGTTCTGAGGGAGAAAAGGAAAATTAAAGGCCAATACCTGATTGTTTGGTATTTCTGATTGCTAATCAAAACCATTTCATCATTTTACATAATACTGATGATTGCATGAGTTGGGAACATTTTAGATTCGGCTTATTCACCCATATGAATCAGAACATTGTGGATCACAGTAGCAGAGAAAACGGTTAACTTTGAACAGCATTATTCTCTGTATGGAGTTTACTCTTTGCCAAAGGCAATGTTTGACCTTTTCTTTGAAGTCATCTTACTGTTGAGTTTCTTAACATTCAGTGGGCAACGGGCTATCAGTTAAATTAATGAAAATCTCTACACACCACACTTAATACATTTAATCAATAAGAATATTTGTAAGAGGACATGTCCACAATTAGAAGCTTCAAGCAGAACTGGAAAGACCTTTCGTTGAGAGCCTCAGCTTGAGTAAGTCATAGGCATTTGTCATCTACTACGAGAGGAATTCCAGAAGTACCATTCTGGGTTGGTACCCTAAATGCTTTAGTCCCTTGATACAAAATGATGGAGCATTTAAAATGAATCAAAGGCTGTTTTTGTTTTCTGATTAACAAAACCATAATCCCCGTCTTAGAATTATTTCACTGATCAAACACTTTTTTTTTTTTTTTGAAGTATAGCTGATTTACAATGTTGTGCCAGTCGCTGGTGTACAGCAAAGTTTTACACATATATATACATTCGTTTTTTAATATTCTTTTCCATTATGGTTTATCCCAGGAGACTGGATATAGTTCCCTGTGCTATAGAGTAGGGTCTTATTGTTTATCCATTCTAAATGTATTGATAATAGCTTGTATCTACCAACCCCAAATTCCCAATCCATCCTTCTCCCTACCCCCTCCCCCTTGGCAACCACAAGTCTGATCTCTATGTCTGTGGGTCTGTTTCTGTGTTGTAGATAGGTTCATTTGTGCCTTATTTTATTTTTTTAAATTAATTAATTAATTTATTTATTATTTTTGGCTGCGTTGGGTCTTCGTTGCTGCACGCGGGCTTTCTTCAGTTGCAGTGGGCGGGGGCTACTCTTCGGTGCGGTGCGTGGGCTTCTCATTGCGGTGGCTTCTCTTGTTGTGGAACATGGGCTGTAGGCACGTGGGCTTCAGTAGTTGTGGCACGTGAGCTCAGTAGTTGTGGCTCGCGGGCTCTAGAGCGCAGGCTCAGTAGTTGTGGCGCACAGGCTTAGTTGCTCTGCAGCATGTGGGATCTTCCCGGACCAGGGCTCGAACCCGTGTCCCCTGCATTGGCAGGCGGATTCTTAACCACTGTGCCACGAGGGAAGTCCTTTGTTTTATTTTTAATTTAATTTTATTTATTTTAGCCACACCGCACATCATGTGGGATCTTAGTTCCCCAACCAGGGATTGAACTCGTGCCCCCTGCAGTGGAAGCATGGAGTCCTAACCACTGAACCACCAGGGAAGTCCCATGTGCCATATTTTAGATTCCACATGTAAGTGATATCGTATGGTATTTGTCTTTCTCTTTCTGACTTACTTAGTGTGATCATTTCTAGTTGCATCCATGTTGCTGCAAATGACATTATTTTGTTCTTTTTTTATGGCTGAGTAGTATTCCATTGTGTGGAATCTTCTTTATCCTTTCCTCTGTTGATGGACATTTAGGCTATTTCCATGTTTTGGCTATTGTGAATAGTGCTGCTATGAACATTGGGGTGCATGTATCTTTTTGAATTATAGTTTTGTTCAGGTATATGCCCAGGAGTGGGGTTGTTGGATCATATGGTAATTCTATTTTGAGTTTTCTGAGGAACCTCCATACTGTTCTCCATAGTGGCTGCACCAACTTACATTCCCACCAACAGTGCAAGAGGGTTGCCTTTTCTCCACACCCTCTCCAGCATTTGTTATTTGTAGACTTTTTAACGATGGACATTCTGACTGGTGTGAGGTGGTACTGAGCAAACACTTCTTGATCACCTGCTAAATGCCTGCACTTTGCGCCAGGTGTACTTTGCAGAAATGGATAGTAGCATAGAGTAACTACAAAGCATGACAGCTGTAGGTGTGGAGGGTCAAAGATGGCCACAAATACATTGACACTCTTCCCATCAAGAGGTGGGGGTTTTATCCCCTCCCCGTGAATTGGGAGTGGGACCAATAAAATTGTTACCGAGTCCAAGCTCTCTCTGCTCAGACTGCAGGCCAATAAATTGGGAGATGAGGTGCTGAGGCAGGGAATGCGACTTTATTCGGAAAGCCAGCAGACCGAGAAGATGGCAGACTTGCGTCTCAAAAGAACCATCTTCTCTGGGTCTGGGATGCCACTTTCTTTTATAAAACAGAGAGGCGGAGGAGGCGAGGGAGTAAAGTAAACAAGCCATAAGTCTTGCAGATATCTCCTGGAATGGCCAGCCTTGGGGAGGGGATGTGTTAATTTCTTCTTTCTTGCAGCCATTCACAGGTGGGCAGGGTCAGGATGTTTCCCTGAACAAAGGCACTTTGGTTTACCATTCAGGCAGAGGGGCAGGATTCCCAGAGGCAGGCCATTATGTATAGACAGTATCCTTTTAGTGAAGAAAAGCAGTGGGAAGGAAAGATTAACGTAAAAGAAACAGATCCAACAGGTAGTCAGATTTTGTTCTTCCCTGTAACAAAATGGTTTTAACCAATAAAATGTAGTGGAAATGGAGGTATGCCATTTCCAGGTCTAGCTTTGAAGATGACGCTGAATCTGGCCTCTGTACCCTGACACCCAATTAAATCCCAGAGACAGAGTTTGGGGTGAAGTAGAAAAGAATAGCTTTATTTCTTTGCCAGGCAAAGGGGGCCACAGGGATCTAATGCCCTCAAAAGGTAGTGAGGAGTTTTATAGTAATCATTCAGAGAGGGTGGGATCAGCTTATGGACACCCTTCTGATTGGCTGGTGGGGAGGTAAGCGGGAGTCGGCATCGTCAACCTTCTGGTTCCAACTGGTCTGGGGTCTACGTGCTTGTGGGCAGCACGCAGTTAACTTCTCCCACCTGGTAGGGGTTTCAGTATCTGCAAAACAGCTCAAAGATATTGTTGTGTGTATCCCTTGAGGGGTAACCAGGACCCTGCCCCAAGGCCGCACTGTTGTTTCTCCAGACTGTTCCTCCCCTGTCTCCCATCCCCTCCCTTCCCTAATCAGCAACTGTTTGAACCTGCCCCTTGTAACTCAGCGAAGGTCGAAGGTCGTGGAGGCTGAATGAAGCCTATTTCCTGTAATCAAGAAACAGGGCAGAAACTAGCACACCATTGTAAAGCAATTATACTCCAATAAAGATGTTAAAAAAAAATAAATAAATAAATAAAATAAAATAAAATAAAATAAAATAAAATAAAATAAAATAAAATAAAATAATAAATAAAATAAAATAAAATAAAATAAAATAAAATAAAATAAAATAAAATAAAATAAAATAAAATAAAAAAATAAAATAAAATAAAATAAAATAAAATAAATAAAATAAAAAAGAAACAGGGGACACAGAAGGGCTTTTGTGCCCAGGAGCCCCACAGGGTCCTGCTTGGTTTCAAAGACTGGCAGTTGATGCATTCTGTCTCCTGGAGCCCCGTGCTCCAGGTAAGAAGTTTAACTGTCCTGAAGCTCTCATGTTGTAAAGAAGCCAAGGCTGGACTTTTGGAAAAGCCACTTGGAAAGGCCATGTGGAGAGAGCAAGAGGTATCCGGCCATCTCCCAGCTGCTCTGACCCCCAGCCGTTCAACTCACCCCAGTTGAAACCCTGGAAATTTTAGGCAAAGGTAAGTTTTCTCCAGTGTGTCCTGCCCAAATTCTTGATTCCCAAATAATGAAATATAATAATAATCAAATTTTCCTCAAGCCACTAAATATTTTGAGTAGTTTGCTTTTCAGCAATGGACAACTGAAGTTATGATTTTTGGAGACTCTGCAACTTAATATATGATGTTGGGAAATCTGCTTAAGCTATTTAAACCTACTGCTGTAATAAAGAAAATGGTAGTATCTATCATATCATTATTATTCATGAGACAGTGGTCCTAATGTTTGTAAACTGTATTTGGCAAATAAAATAATTAGCCTTCGACTCTGTAACTTGTATTTGCAGTCCAGGCTTCTCTTATGAGGCCCTGATGATAACATATATTCAATTTCTTACTAAGCATCTCCTCTTAAGTTTTTTGTAGCACTTCAAACTCATATATTCAATTGTTTTCCATTCCCCCTCCAACCTGCTTCCCTTCCTGTGTTCCCTACCTTGGTAGATGGTATTTCATCTACTTATTTCTACAAGCAAAAACCTTGGAGTCATCTTTTTGCTTCCCTTTTCATTATCTAAAAACTCTGCTCCTTCTGTACACAAAATAAGTCATTTCTCCACTTCTCTCCTGCTTCTGGTGCCCCCACCATCCTTAATTCATCGTCACCTCTCTCTGTTATTCCAGTAACCCCCCAACTCCCTTCCTGCATTCTTTGTTCACTGCATCAACATTTGTCCTACTCCAGACTTTTATTCTACTACATCAGAGTCATCTTTTTAAAATAAAAAATTGGTAATTACTACCATGCGTAAAACTTTTCAGTGAAATCAATAGGAAAAAGTTCAGAACCCTCAGCATGGTTTACAGGACTCTCCAATATCTGACCTCTGCCGCCTTTCCAGATAGATGGTGAGCCACCATCATGGTGGATCATTACCCTTCAGCCACACGAGGCTTTGATCTGTCTTTAAAACACTCTGCGTCCTTTCACGTGACAGGGAATCACCCAGCCTGTTCCCTTCCGCACACACTCTGAGTTAGCTAGCAGTTATTCAGGCTTTTGTAGAAACATCTCTTTCCCAAGAGAATGCTCTCTGCCACACTCAGGTTAAATTAAAATCTCTTAGAGTTGATCTGTTTAAACATTATCTTTTTCATGAAACCCACACAATTATAATGGATTCCTTTTTCATGATATTATTATTATTATCATTATTATTGCCATTTGTATTATTGGAGGCTGTGGCATGGAGAGGGTCAGAAGCAGAAACCAGTAACGAAAGGAGAGAAAAACTGCTAAGATATGACACAAACTCACAATATTGGTAAAGGCCAGACTTGATTAGAGGACTTTATTAAAAGATTCTATTTCCCAGCGGTGTGTGCTATATGTATATGTCCATATGTGTGTGTGTATATACGTGTGTATGTGTATACTCTTCTGTGTTATGCCCACAAAAATCCAATTTTGTTTGTGGGGGGGGGGTTAGGATTTTCACCCCTACCACCAAACAAGTCTCCAGACACCATCCGGGCCCAAATTGTTACTTGTATTTCTGACCAACTGGCTACAAATCAGAAGTTCCCAAGACCTCTTCCTTGGGTTCAATTAATTTGCTAGAGCAACTCACAGAACTCATGAAACCAGTTTAATTGCTAGATTACTGGTTTATTATAAAAGGATATACCTCAGGTACAGCCAGATAGAAAAGATGCACAGGGCAAGGTATGGGGAAAGTACTCAGAGCTTCCATGCCACTTACTGTGCGATACTCTCCCCAAATCTCCACGTGTTCACCAACTCGGAAGCTCTCTGAACCCCATCCTTTGTGTTGTTTATGGAGACTTCATTACATAGGCATGATTGATTAAATCATTGGCCATTGGTGATTCATTCAACTTTCAGCTCCTACTCGCTCCTGGAGGTGAGGGGGTGGGAATGAAATTCTACCCCTTCAGAGAGATAGTTGGTTGTCCTGGCAACCGGCCCCCATCCTTAGGTTTGGGCGAAAAGTCACCTCGTTAACAAAACAAAAGACACCTTTGTTGCTCTAATTACTTGCTAAGTTCCAAGTTTTAGGAGTTCTGTGCTAGAAATGGAGATGAAAGCCAAAGTATATATCTTTCTTATTATAAATTGCAATATCAAATATATGTATAGTTTCTTTTGAAGGTGTCATTTATGGGATTAGAAGCTAATGAGCTACAATAATATTTGCATATCACCTAAATATTCCATGCAATGTTCTAGGCATAGGGTTTTATGAGTTATACCATGAGACAAAATGTCCTCTGTGGTGCTCCAAGTACAATGGTGCTTCCAGGACAAAGGACGACCCTGCCTGAAAAAGTGTAAGCGTTACACCCCTTACCTGCCTTACCGGACTCTTAATCGCCCGCCCACCATGTTGCAATGTTTACGAAATTCCTGAGTACACCTGTGCCACGCCCACCTGGGCAAGGGACCTGTCCCAAATAAGGAAAGGCATCTGGCCTGTCCCTCTCGCACCCTATAGAAGGAAGGTATATGTGCCTCGACCAATCAGTAAATGAAATTTTCACCTCGGACCATTCATTTGTTTTCTGGCTATAAAAACTGAGCAATAGCTCATGTTTGGGCTTGACTCTCCCAGAATACTAGGAAGTCGGCCCGCTGTTCTGGCAGCAACCCTTCCCTCTAATAAAGTCTATCTTCTTTACATTCTGCCTTATGTGTGGAAGTTCTTTTCCAACCCGCATTCGGACTACGACATCCTCTACTTGCTCTTTGTGTGAGGGAGTCTCACAAATCACTAGTGAAGATAAGTTTTAAATGCAGAGATGTCTTCAACTTTGATTGCAAGGAGGTTTTCATTTTTTTGTGTGTTGTTTTTATTTTTGTTGTAAAGGTTTAATTGTATAACATGCATATAAAATACAGTGTAACTAGTTTTTATAGATATGGAGGCAAATTTTAAAGAGATTGGTTGATCTAATTTAAAACAATAAGATTCACAGTATTAGGAAACAGCATAAGTGGGGTAAAGGGTGAAGGTGCATGTCAAAGTTTCCATTTAGCCCAAGGATCTTAATCGAAACACTGGGTATCTTCATGTGTAAAATTAAGAGGTAAGATAGATTAATTCTAAGTCTTTTCCAACTCTAACATTCTACAATATTATAATCACATTATTGTCGAATTCCATCTGGCCATTTCCTATTAATGTGAAGCCATGTATAAAAATAGTTATATAATAAAGATTAGTATCTGTTGCTTATTAAAATAACATGTGTCTGCTTAAAGTCTAACTGAAATATTTATACCATCACTTACTTTTTTTTTTGGTGTTAACAGTTCAAGCACATAGTGAAAGTCATTAAGACAATGGAAGCCCAACTTACCCTGAAAATGTAGATTTTATCCTTAAATGTATGACTCTGACATAAGGAAAACTCGACAGACTTGAAAACTTCAAGTAGAAAGTTAAAAGAACACCAAGTCATTTATTTTGAAATTGCTTTTGAAAAACTCTTATCTTTTGCTTTGCATCATTAAATTAATTACTCATTAAAACCCAAAGTTTTATAAATATTATATTGTCCTAATACTCCAACAAATTTTCTTCTAATTTTATGCTTGTAAATCCTGAGAAGTATTAAAATTGCATAATAATACTGGGAAATGGATGAGATTAATTTTGGCTTTTTTAAAGGTAATTGATTCTTTAGGCCCTTTAGAGTTATTAATCCTTTGTAATAGAGTTTAAACAATTCCAGACTCAGATACTTGCCTTTGAAATGTGGATAACTTCAAATAATAAGCCATATCTAACAAACTTTGTTTGCCTGACTTTGAAAATTTTATTTGAGCTAAGGAATTAGATAAGTTTCTTTCATATAGATAATGTGCCAAGATCTATAAAATTATTTCTTCTGCATAATATCACCCAGCAGGTACACATCAACGTTTATTGCTTTAAAAAATTTATAATTCCCTTTGTGGAACGGAGCTGCCTTTTAAACTCTCCTGTATATCAACAGCTGTCTCTGAAATGTGAATATTTTATCCCTACCCAATTTTTTTTTTATTGTTTATGGTACATACTGATCAAACTACATTTGACCTTCACTTAATATGTTGTTTTCAATGGCCTAGAAATACTTTCAGTGTTTGATTAGAAAGTATTTGACCAGCTGGTAGGAATCCTGAGACTGAGAAGAAAACGTTTCAACAAGGAGAGAGTTGGTCAATGTTTGTATTCCACAGAACTTTCTGCAAATAATATATAGTTGTAGCTCTAATGGGGCGTCCTTATCCTGTGTAATAAGAATGACTTTTCATTTTAATTATGAAATGTGCTTTCAGTTTAAGGTACACTTTTGAACTTGAGAAGGTATTCTCTGATCTATGAGACACATGTCCAGATCGTTCAGAATTGTTATGAAGAATGAGTCCTGGCTTTCGTGAGATGATCTGCTGTCATTGTGGGGATTCAGCCCAGCAGGTGTCAGGGGGCAGTGGTTTGGAGCAAGGGTTGCATCTGGAGTCACTGCACTTGGATTTCATCTCCGTGTTTATTTAGGGTGGCAACGGAAAACCGGTACTTTTAAGTACTTATGGACATTAAAAAATGTTTAAGGGAGGAATGCTTTGTGGAACACAGGACCCAGGCATGACATCTGCTCAGTAGATCACAATTGTGATATTGGCCTATGATTGAAGATAGAGGACAATTGAAGATATTGGCCTATAACTTTCTGTTTTTGTGATATCTTTGTCTGGTTTTGGTATCAGGGTGATGGCGGCCTCATAGAATGAGTTTGGGAGAGTTCCACCCTCTGCAATTTTTTGGAAGAGTTCGAGAAGGATAGGTGTTAGTGCTCTAAATGTTTGATAGAATTCACCTGTGAAGCCATCAGGTCCTGGACTTCTGTTTGTTGGAAGATTTTTAATCACAGTTTCAATTTCATTACTTGTGATGGGTTTGTTCATATTTTCTATTTCTTCCTGGTTCAGTCTTGGAAGGTTGTACTTTTCCAAGAATTTGTCCATTTCTTCCAGGTTGTCCATTTTATTGGCATATAGTTGCTTGTAATAGTCTCTTATGATCCTTTG
Organism: Balaenoptera musculus; assembly: GCF_009873245.2. Classification (NCBI taxonomy): domain Eukaryota; kingdom Metazoa; phylum Chordata; class Mammalia; order Artiodactyla; family Balaenopteridae; genus Balaenoptera; species Balaenoptera musculus. The sequence goes on from NC_045790.1 coordinate 4,611,752, forward strand.
TATTTCTGTGGTGTCAGTTGTAACTTCTTTTTCATTTCTAATTTTATTGATTTGAGTCCTCTCCCTTTTTTTTCTTGATGAGTCTGGCTAAAGGTTTATCAATTTTGTTTATCTTCTCAAGAAACCAGCTTTTAGTTTAAAAAAAAGAAACAATTGAAGAAAGGGTTTCAGAGGAAAGTGTACCTACAGTCATTCACAATGAAGTTAGACAGAGATACTTTCTAGATTTGTAGTTCATTTTTTTAATTCTTTAAAACAAAAAGAATGTCACATTGGTTGGTTTACCCTCATTCTCTATTTTGTGTTATAAATTTGTTTTTCCAATCTTGCCATTTTTCTGAGTTACATCTCCTGGGGTCAGTAGAGGATGAGATGCTATGTTATTAGACATTCTTGGAGAAAATGCCTATTTAGTTCTTGCAACATAAAGGAGAAAAATGTGGGTTATGGAGACAGTGACCCTAACTAACTCAGAATGAAACCTGTTTTCCTTCAAACCCTCTTCTTCTTCTTTAATTGATGGACCCCGGAGCTGCCACCCTGCCTGACCACGCTCCCTGTCGTTCTGTATCGATTCTCTGGGAAAGATGTATTCAGGCAGCTGCTCTTGAATCTAATTCTCCCATTCAGCTTTCCTTTCTATTAGTTTAAACAGACAACATCATCTCTTTCTCACTCAAGAAATATGCCAGGGAAGTACACAGACAAGTCCTGGAGCCCAGGGCATTCATTAAACCAGAAGCACCGTAAACATTTATTATATCAGAAATAGCAGACAGCATGCCCCTGACCAAACAATGGATGTGTCAAAATGATGCATTGGTTGAATTTTGCCTCACTTTCCTCTTCCTTTTCTACCTGAGGAAAAAAAAAAGCAAGGTAGTGGTTAGAAAAAGTGAAATAAAATAAAATTGGAGCCCGAGTTTCAGGGTAAATGATATCAAAACTCTCTGCAGATCTAATAAAAGTAAATTGTTAGAGGTCATTACTTTTCATGTTTATTGATTTTTAGCAGCCGACGTCATTATTACCTGGCAGAGAAGCAAATTTATCATGAAGTTCCCAAATATGAAGGTAACAGAAGGGCAAAGTTAAGGTAATTTTTTGAGAAAAATATCACACTTATTAACGAACATCAAAGAACAAGGGATCCATAGTCAACTTAGAAAAACATTTTCTACAGTTAATAAAGATATAGAGTGTGTAAAGACAGGTGAAATATTTATTCTTCTAAATTATATTACATATGTATTCTATTACGATAACATTTTAAAGTGAGGCGAAGATGAGCAAAACATTTTTCCACCTGAGTTTATATTTTCCGAAATTTTTCTTCAGGTCTCTGAAGCGTCTGACAACACAGCAGAAGTGTTACTAATTAAATTATAAGACTCCTTATATCAGCTCCACAAAGGCAGGGACCTTGTTCATCTTTCTGTTATTTCCACATTGCCTGGCACACAAAAGAAACTCAATAAATATTGTTGAGTGGTTAAAGGACCGGCAAGCATGAATGTAGTTTTGGAGAGACTGCGTCATCAACTGGCCATTATACTTGGGCCCATTGACCACTGCCTTAGAATAACATCTTGCTACCATAACATCCCATCAGGATGCTGACAGTACAGTGCAAAAGAAACACAGAGGAAGAGATCAGCCCCCACGAGCCTTTTACAAGGGATTTGTAGGTACAAGGTAACCAAAGGACACAATTTAAACTTGCCGATATGTCCAGAACTCTTTCCGGTTGAGTTGTTTACTCTATTCCTGCATCTCTGAAGCAAAATCCATAAGCATAGCTTTCAGGTAGGATGCCCAAAACTCAGCTTCTGAGCAGTGGTGCTAAATTGAATCTCAGAGTTTGGGGTGAAGTAGAAAAGAAGAGCTTTATTGCTTTGTCAGGCAAAGGGGGACACAGTGGGCTCATGCCCTGAAAACTGTGTGTCCCAATCTAGAGGGATTTGGTGAGAAGTTTTTAAGCAATGATTCAAGGGCGGGGCTGCTGATAAGGATCTGGGTGTGTGCATCCCTTTAATCTGGCCTCATATGTCAAACAGTTAACATCTTCCATTTGTTGGGAGTTTCAGTTCTGCGAAGAGCTCAAAGATATTGCTTTGTGTATATCCCTTGAGGAGGAACCAGGACCCGCCCCAAGCCTGCACTATTGTTTCTTGACTGCTCCTCCCTTGTCTCTGCATCCCCTCCCTTCCCTGATTAGCAACTGTTTGAACCTGCCCTTTGGAACTCAGGGAAAGCCATGGAGACTGAAGCCTATTCCCTACAAACAAGAAACATGGGACACAGAAAGGCTTCCATGCCCAGGAGCCCCACAGGGTCCTGCTCAGTTTCAGGTACAAGAGCCATCTGCTAATCTAAGTCATTTTCGCTCGGTCACCCTAGGAGACAGTAATCATGAGTCAGTGATTCCTTCAAATGCTCTAAGTAAAAGGACACCATCAAGAGGACCTCTTCCCATAAGCTTGGAATCCATGTATGATGTGTATCATGTTCTGTGGTAGTAAATTAAATATTTTTTCATGAACTAAAATCCTTCCTAAGGGCAACTACTTATAATGTGTGTATTCTGAAATAATAACCAATCTGTTTCAAAATTTGCCACTTAAAACTTTTTTTTTTGTCACAATTCCAGAAGGCATTTTTGCAGGTCCATGCAAAGCGCTAACGGCTTGCAGAGCAGAAAGCTCCAATTTGCATTCTCCAAAAAAGGACAGCTCGACCAGATTTAATGTATTTTGGCTGGCAATTTGTATGCTTAGTCTCTGCCCAACATACTTTACTTTGAAAGAGCCAAGCTATAAAGCCTAGAATTATCGTTTATATTAGGAAGCCTGATAGAGTTGTTTCCACTGATACGGTACCCGCTTTGGCAGTAGCATAATTTGTATCTTAAAGAGATGGGAGTGTTCCTTGAGGACAAAAAAAGAATAATGGGCTTTGCAGTGATTATTTTGGAGAGCTCATCTTTTCTACCTTTCTGTGAATGCTGGAGTACTTTTAGGTGATTTCGCCATATATGCATAGTCATAAATTATATATTTCTTTGTGGGCCAAATTTGATTTTAAAATACTGGGGCTTTGTAAAACCAGATTTATTTTTCTTAACAAAGAGTTCATAAGAAGTTCACTTAACTTTTTCCTCTTTGTTGGATTCTTTCTCTGCATACACTTGAGGAAAGAGGCTAAGCAGAAGAGAGGTTTTGCCCATTTCTTATCTTCATTAAAGCCCTGCCCTCATGCTATTAGATTATCCTTGGTCTCTGATACAAAAGGCAATTGTCAGTTCTTTTCAATTTTTTTTAATTTGTCTCTCTTGGATATTTGTATTTAAATTATTAAATATAATGCTTAATTTATCAGTAACAAACCATACAGTCATAGAATGGTACATAAAAGTATGTACCAGTTATGTAACTCCTGGGTAGAAAGATTGGATTTTATTTTTCTCAGGCTCTCAAGACCACGTTTCCTTTCAAGAGTGGAAAATGTAATCTTTTAAGTCAAGATAACAGGTATTTTCAATTAAAAATGCATGCTCTATTGGGCGAATTCTCAGTCAGCTGTAGATTTCTCCCCATCCTTACTTACCTTTATACTTCTGGATGGAAGGCTGACATTTAGTGTTGTTATCTTAGGTTTTGTTTCCTGAGAATCAGTCCCTGAAGGGATGATCCAAGCACAAATAGCTTATCTGGAAAAGGAACCCAGGAAATAGCAGGAGAGCCATGAGGAAGTAAGACAGGGAAGGAAAGATCACCAGTAAAAAAGTGTGGTTATCAGACAGGTCACTAACATGTTGCATGAATTTATTCCTGCTTGGGAACCCTGGGGATTTGTTTTTGTTTTTGTTCTTAGTGGTTTTTTTTAATTGAAGTATAGTTGATTAAAATGTTATGTTAGTTTCTAGTATACAGCAAAGTAATTCAGAGATAGATATATAGATATAGATATATATATATACATATATAATTTTTCATTATGGTTTATTACAGGATATTGAATACAGTTTCCTGTGCTGTACAATAGGACCTTGTTGTTTATCCATCCTATATACACTAGTTTGCATCTGCTAACTCCAAACTCCCAGTCCTTCCCTCCCCTCACACCCCTCCCCCTTGGCAACCACAAGTCTGTTCCCTATGTCTGTGAGTTTGTTTTTGTTTCGTAGATAAGTTCTTTTGTGTCATATTTTAGATTCCACATATAGGTGATATCATATGGTGTTTGTCTTTCTTTTTCTGACTTACTGCACTTAGTATGACAAACTCTAGGTCCATCCACATTGCTGCAACGACATTATTTCATTCTTTTTATGGCTGAGTAATATTCCATTGTATATATGTACCACATTTTCTTTATCCATTCATCTGTCGGTGGACATTTAGTTTCCTTCCATGTCTTGGCTATTGTGAATAGTGCCGCTATGAACAATGGGGTGCATGTATCTTTTTGAATTATAGTTTTTTCTGGATATATACCCAGGAGTGGGATTACTGGATCATATAGTAGCTCTATGTTTAGTTTTTTAAGGAACCTCCATACTGTCCTCCATAGTGGCTGTACCAACTTACATTCCTGCCAACAGTATGTGGGGGGGGGGGGATTTGTAACAGTGCACCTGAAATGTTTTCTCCTGGTTGTAAGGGAGGGAGGATTTACAGTGCATCAGCCATCATCTACTTTGGGGTGAGACTACCAGGCAAAGGCAATTCTCTGACACCTAAGGAGCTGGTGGAGCAGAGAAAGGCCTCAGGCGGAGGCTGAAGATGGAAGCCAGCCTCTCAATCTCTGTGGGACTCTGAGAGGTACAGGCACACACTGCCAGCATCTCCCCTGTCAAACTTGTAGCATAGGTTACTATGGTGACCAGGCTCTTCTGTAGGCATCCGAGGTGTAAATTGCCCTTTTTGTATATCACTAATAACTCACTTTTACTTTACAAATACATCCATCTATGACAGCTTGGACTTAAAAAAACAAACAGAAAAACCCCTGAGATATCACATATTGTTTGAGAAGCACTGCTTTAGTGGCCCCTAACCCTGACCTCGGGTCCCAGTCATGGAGATTGAGCATTGAAGATTTTGGGTTGTTTAGTTTGGTTAGAGCTCCAGAGCAGGTGGGACACAGGACACGTGCCTCACTTATTTGGAAAGAGCTCAGGAGGACACTGAGCTTCTTTAGAGATGGGTGTTGAGCACATCCTAAAAGACTAATGCACATCTTAACTTGCTTGATAGGAACCCCAAACTTCAGATGTGCTGTCCTCCCCACCCTACTCACCAGCCAGTGGGGAACAGAAGCTCAGAGAGAGAGCTGGCCAACCTGAGGGGCAAGTGTCAGGGCAGAACTCACAGTGGATGAGCTGGTTTACCAGATGCCCCAAAAAGCACACAGAAGCAGTGATCATGGGACAAGAAAGGGTCACTGACTCCAGGCATTCTTGCTGAAGAGTCAGGATGCCAGGGTCCCAGACCCTGCTACCATCTCTGTGGTCACTTTCACCGGGATGGGGGGAGGCAAGGGTAGCCTTTCTGCCACCATGTATTTAAAATCTATTCCACCTGGCTTCCTGCAGCCCTGTAACTCTTCATATTTAAAGGCAAACTTTCAGTATTCAGAAAATTTCTTTTTCATAAAGTTTTCCCATGTAACTGTCTCTGCTAAAACACACACCTATACTTTACACACTCAATTTCATTTGTCGCTCTTTTTATAATCTAGGCTATACCTACACTTCTGCTTAAAAACAATGCTTATGTCAAGCTATTGTTGCTTCCTGAATATTCGGAGAGGGGAAGGGGAACCAGAAAGCACAATGAAAGGAGCCTTAGTATATTTTTAACGATATTCAAGACTCATGATCCTCAAAGCAAGGACATGCAAATAGGACAAAAATAAAATAAAAATAAATAAAAGCCAAGCTACTTTTGAAGATAAATGGACTCAAGTTTACCATTTTCACCACCAGCCTAAATACATTCACACCTAGAATTCAAATCTCGAAGCCAAATCTTCGTGATGTGCATTCAGCAATTTCCAAATCATTTTTTATGTGAAGAGCTTTGGGAAGACCTTTTTGAGACCAGATATGGTGCATTTTAAAACATTAACACAAAAAGGATCTTGCTGTGATTTATGTCATAGAGTGTTCTGCCTATGTTTTCCTCTAAGAGTTTGATAGTGTCTGGCCTTACATTTAGGTCTTTAATCCATTTTGAGTTAATTTTTGTGTATGGTGTTAGGGAGTGTTCTAATTTCATTCTTTTACATGTAGCTGTCCAGTTTTCCCAGCACCACTTATTGAACAGGCTGTCTTTTCTCCATTGTATGTTCTTGACTCCTTTATCAAAGATAAGGTGACCATATGTGTGTGGGTTTATCTCTGGGCTTTCTATCCTGTTCCATTGATCAATATTTCTGTTTTTGTGCCAGTACCATACTGTCTTCATTACTGTAGCTTTGTAGTATAGTCTGAAGTCCGAGAGCCTGATTCCTTCAGCTCTATTTTTTTCCCTCAAGATTGCTTTGGCTATTCTGGGTCTTTTGTGTTTCCATACAAATTGTGAAATTTTTTGTTCTAGTTCTGTGAAAAATGCCAGTGGTAGTTTGATAGGGATTGCATTGAACCTGTAGATTGCTTTGGGTAGTACAGTCATTTTCACAATGTTGATTCTTCCAATCCAAGAACATGGTATATCTCTCCATCTATTTGTATTATCTTTAATTTCTTTCATCAGTGTCTTATAATTTTCTGCATACAAGTCTTTTGTCTCCCTAGGTAGGTTTATTCATAGGTATTTTATTCTTTTTGTTGCAATGGTAAATGGGAGTGTTTTCTTTTTGACCCACCTCCTAGAGAAATGGAAATAAAAACAAAAATAAACAAATGAGACCTAATGAAACTTAAAAGCTTTTGCACAGCAAAGGAAACCATAAACAAGATGAAAAGACAACCCTCAGAATGGGAGAGAATATTTGCAAATGAAGCGACTGACAAAGGATTAATCTCCAAAATTTACAAGCAGCTCATGCAGCTCAGTATCAAAAAAACAAACAAACCAATCCAAATATGGGCAGAAGACCTAAATTGACATTCCTCCAAAGAAGATATCCAGATTGCCAACAAACACATGAAAGAATGCTCAACATCATTAATCATTAGAGAAATGCAAATCAAAACTACAATGTGATATCATCTCACACCTGTCAGAATGGCCGTCATCAAAAAATATACAGACAATAAATGCTGGAGAGGGTGTGGAGAAAAGGGAACCCTCATACACTGTTGGTGGGAATGTAAATTGATACAGCCACTGTGGAGAACAGTATGGAGGTTCCTTAAAAAACTAAAAATAGAACTACCATATGACCCAGCAATCCCGCTACTGGGCATATACCCTGAAAAAACCGTAATTCAAGAAGAGTCATGTACCACAATGTTCATTGCAGCTCTATTTACAATAGCCAGGACATGGAAGCAACCTAAGTGTCCATCGACAGATAAGTGGATAAAGAAGATGTGGCACAGATATACAATGGAATATTACTCAGCCATAAAAAGGAACAAAATTGAGTTATTTGTAGTGAGGTGGATGGACCTAGAGTCTGTCATACAGAGTGAAGTAAGTCAGAAAGGGAAAAACTAATACCGTATGCTAACACATATATATGGAATCTAAAAAAAAAAAAAGTGGTTGTGAAAAACCTAGGGGCAAGACGGGAATGAAGACTCAGACCTACTAGAAAATGGACTTGAGGACACAGGGAGGGGGAAGGGTAAGCTGGGACGAAGTGAGAGAGTGGCATGGACATATATACACTACCAAATGTAAAATAGATAGCTAATGGGAAGCAGTCGCATGGCACAGGGAGATCAGCTCAGTGCTTTGTAACCAGCTAGAAAGGTGGGATAGGGAGGGTGGGAGGGAGGGAGATGCAAGAGGGAAGAGATATGATATGGGGATATATGTATATGGATAACTGATTCACTTCATTGTAAAGCAGAAACTAACACACCATTGTAAAGCAATTATACTCCAATAAAATCATTAAAAAAATAAAATAAAACATGAACACAGACGATCAGCAGACCAGCCATTTGCAGTCACTGTCGTTGACTTAAATACACAGACATCCAACATGTGAACATGGGTCCCAGGGGAAATCATTCAGGCAAAGGTGGAGGTGGCTGTTCTCCAGCGGGCTGCTTCCTTCGGCGCCTGTGGTGTTGGCAGGAATGGCTCAGCACTGCCTGGAAGGAATTCTTTTCCAGCAGACTGCGGCTAAAGACAGTGATGTGTGTGTTCTTGGCAGGGAAGCAAAGTGCCTCTAAGTCCCTCTGCATTTACCCCACTGCCAGCCAAGCATCATACTGATACAGAAATAGCCCCTTAACAATTGGGAGGGAATTCTGTAGCTGTTAAGGAGGCATGTCAGATGCTTCAGCCAGAGTGAGCTAATAGCCTGTGTGTGTGTGTGTGTGTGTGTGTGTGTGTTGTGTGCTTGTGTGTGTCTGTGAGCTCAAGCACATGCAGGGGCCATTTTCCATGGGCATAGGTACCCTAGAACAGAGGCAAGATCTTTAAATGTTACCTTTGAAGTTCTCTAAACCTTGATAATAAATAAAATGTATCTGTGGGCCAAAAAAAGGGAATGTAATCACAAAGTATGAGATTGAGAAATAAAGTGCATGCATCTATATAAAAAAAAAATCAAATTAATAAGAATGTTCTAAGGATATCTTAAAAGCTGAGGAAAATCAATCATAAATATTTATAAATATTTAAATAAAGTTTGACTTCTTGAGTTCAGTAAAGCTTTCATTTTAACTCCAACATTTAACATTTTAGAGTTACTTCATGATAAATCTGACAGATATATTTGATTGTTCCATATAGAGCATAATTAATATTTGATGCTGGTAACTTCAGTGTATTGCAAGAACTTTAGAGATCAGAATGATTCTAATTAAACACATTTTTATAACAAGATTTTAAATCAAGGGGTAGAGAATTTATGTTCAAGGAGAGGTAATTTAAGTGGCACATTTTACTTTTTACCTATTTGATTTAGATAAATTGAACATGGGAAATTGACCAGATCAAGTGGTAGAAAGAAAACTAAAATAATGATTCTTGACATATTCATATTGGCCAACTGCTGAATTTCAAAACAAATAAGTAGTATAGTGCCCTTTTCCCTTCCTTCCTTCTTTCTTTCCTTCTTTCTATTTTTCTTTCTTTTAATGATCCAAGGCATTTACTACTACTGCATTGGCTTCAAACATTTTGATAATGTAGGACATGACCTCAGGCCTCATAGGAGAATGAATTCGTTCAACTCACAGTTAAAGAGGACATATAACAAACTTTGACAGCATTACCTTGGCTTTATAACAGGGACCAAGGGAAGTCCAAAGCCCGCTAGTCATCTTTCCTCCTTATGGTTCCAGATCATTTGAACTATATGCACAGACACCTACTGAAATGGAAAACAAACTATCACTTTATTATCTGTGGGATCAGTGACCCATAACCCCTAATATGAGGCTCCCTGGCACAAACAAACAAACAAACAAAATTATACAGAGAAAATGGCCTCTGTTTCCCTTCTACCTGTTCTCAGAGCAAACCCCTTTAGCTCTAAAATGTAGGCATGAGTAGGATGGAGGAAAAGGATGGTGTTGGGCCAGGTCTCTTCAGAGGACGGTGGGCTTTTGGTCCTATCGAAGGTATATTAGACTCTAAACTGAAAACTGTCCTAAGTCATCACTGATCCCCCCTCTCCCCAAGAATTTTCTTGAAATGAATGGAGCCCCTTAAAAACAAGATAGCAGGGGAAAAGTACAATTTTGAAGTAGCTTGTCAAATATCTGAAAAACCTCATGATGGGAGAATGTGGTTTGTGCTAGAAATCAACTGAGACCTTTTTCTTCCATCACAGCCCCAAGTCCAAGATGGGCAGGTCTACAGAGCAAACCCAAAGTCCACGTAGTCAACTAGACATGGCACATGGGGAAATTTGCTTCTCCTAAACCATGTCTCCCTAAACTCTTCTGGGGCAGGTTTGACTGGACAGCCCCAGCTGGGGCTGAACACAGTAATCTACTCATCAGCAGTAGACAGACAGCTCCTGAGTGACCTATGGTCTGGTGTCAAGGTGCTGCCTCTGCAGATGGGTCGACAGTTGTAGATTTTACTTGAGAGTATCTGAAATTGAATTCTAGTCCACACAGCAGTTATTTAAGCTTGGGGAAAATGGATACAATATATTAACACTTCAATTCAGCAATGACTCTTTAAAAAAAAAAAAGGTGTCAGTATATTGTGAAGAAATATGTAGCAACCAAGAATTTGCTCCCTAATGGAGTATTTGGGAAACAAAACATTCAGTCTAGTAGAAAAATTGCTAAGTGAAGATGACTATAAACAAAATGAATTTTTTAAAAACTGCAATTAATAACAATAAGGATTAACTCAAAATTCTTCCATTCAAAGGCAGACACTGCAAACATTAGTCATTTTCACGTAACATTTTTCTCTTTCTATTGTTTACATACTTGAACTTATATTTTATGTACAATATCGAATTATGCATTTTATCATTTACCATTATGCCAAAAGCACAATTTTCTTTTCTGGAAAAGCCTTGCATGTATTATTTAAATAGTCGTATGGTAGTCCTTCATATATGCAAGGGTCATAATCAATTACAGTATTTAGTTTGTTGACCATTTAAGCTCTTACCAATTCACTGCTCTAAATAGCTGCCTACTGAAAAATTTGCCATAAATATATGCTTCCCAATTGAAGAACATTTCTCAGAGTACATATGGGAAATATAATTATTTGGATCAGAGTTTATGAACATATTTAAGACCCAGTATACATAACACAAAATAGTTTCTGGAAAGTTTTTATCATTCATTTCCCCTAACAACTTGTGACACTGCTAAAATGAAATATTATCAGTTTTTTAAAGCTATGCTAATTCAGCAAGCAAAACATGCTATAGAAGTTGTTTTAAAGTACAGTTGTTAGGGGCTTCCCTGGTGGCGCAGTGGTTGGGAGTCTGCCTGCCAATGCAGGGGACGCGGGTTCGCGCCCTGGTCTGGGAGGATCCCACATGCCGCGGAACGACTGGGCCCGTGAGCCACAACTACTGAGCCTGCGCGTCTGGAGCCTGTGCTCCGCAACAAGAGAGGCCGCGATGGTGAGAGGCCCGCGCACCGCGATGAAGAGGGGCCCCCACTTGCCGCAACTGGAGAAAGCCCTCACACAGAAACGAAGACTCAACACAGCCATAAATAAATAAATAAATAAAATATTAAAGTACAGTTGTTAGATTGACACATTTATTTGCCATTTATGTTTTATCTTCAGTGACTTGCTTGTTAAAATACTTTATCCGTTTTATCTACTTGTTTTTGCATTCTTCTTATCAGCATTCAGAAAAATCATTATAAAACCATACTTTGATTTTTGTCTTATTGTTGCAAGTTTTCTCCCAGGTTGATAGCATTTTATTTTTATATATTTTTATAGAAAATACTCTATTTTTTATAAAGTAAAATTCTTTCTTCTTTACAGTCTTGCTTTCAGCCCATGTTTTTCTTTAAATATTTATTTTGGAAGACCAGATAAACTTTTGCCTAACTTACATTACTTTACTAACTTTAAAATATGAATTGTATTAGCAGTCGTATTTTTTAACACTCAACTTTTTATCCGTCTAGAGTGACATGAGATGAGAATGTGAACTGAGCTGTCTGTGGCACAATCCTTCCGTTGATTCGAGATCTGTTGTAGGTCTTATGTTATGTAGACATGCACATATGGACACTGCCCCTTTCTGAAGTAATTTGTTGTCCACATATCTTTTTCTCCCAGCATTGGTACCAACCTGACTTCGTTAGTGTGGTAGTAGCCCCATTATAATATCTGGCCTTGTAAATTTCCACTAACTACATTTCTTTTTAAAAATTATTATTTTCTACTCACACCTAAACACTCATGCCTTCTACACATAAAGTAATGTTGAACAATGTATTGAGATTGAATTAAATACATAGGTTAATTTTGAGAAAAATGAATTTCCCATCCAGCTACCAAATACGTATCTCCTTTTATTCAAATTTTCTTTTATTTATTTCAGTAAAGTTTTGCAGTTATCTTGGTTGTATCTGATTTTCAGGTTGATTTTTTTCTTACACATGGGTATTGTTTTGTGGTGTGTGTGTGTGTGTGTGTGTGTAGTGTATATATGTGTGTGTAGGTGTGTGTGCTCACATGCATGAACATATATGTGTACAGATGTTTTATCTAATCTTATTTATCCTAATCCTTTTTTCTGGTTATTCTCTGAGGTGGTTTTGTATAATTTGCCAATAACAATATCCTGACTTCCTTTAACATAATTACCACTGCCTTACTGTCATTCTGCTTATTTGCAGTCACTTATTATTTCTCTGACCAAGTAGCTGCATTTTTATAGTTAATGATCATACGGCCATCTCATATCACTCCCTCCTCTCAGATTTCTTGAGGCCACGTTATCCCTGATGCGTGGTTTGACTACACTTTCTAAGTTTGGAAAAGAGAACATTTAGAAGATGGTGTTGAGCATTTGTTTCTGATCCTTTCTCCTTTCTAATTCACTGTTCTCATGTCCCAGCCACCAGACTGATCAAATCTTTTAGTGAAATGTGTACAAACTTCGACTACATTGGAATCTTCCAAGAGGAGGTGCATCTTTGCTTGCAATTGAGAGAGGATTGAGAATCTTGAAAAGAGTCTTGAAAACAGGCGTTTCCATCTAGAAAAACTTGTGCAAGTAAACAGATTTCTGGGTGGCCCTGAGGGGAGGACAGCTGTCCTTGGAGAAGGAATCATTTGGCAAGAGGCGGGGACGTGTTCCTGCTCGCTTACTGTGAGAAGCTGGCTGTCTCCCCCCAATTCAGGATGAACAAGACGGGGCAATTGTGGGGTTGAAGGAAGCCCGCCTCTTCCACTGGCCCCCGGGAGCAGAGACCTCTCGGGAAATGCCTCATAGAGGGTCCCTGATTTCCCATTCCATTGTCAGGGGGTCACTAAGGAAAACATCATTTTCCCCTCTGCCAATGCCCGTCATTTACTCATGTTACTTGACCTCACAAGGTAACCCAAATGGGTGGAAGGGATATCAGACTCACTGACACAGAGAAAAATAACTATCTGTTTGGAAGGCACCTGTGACTTGAAAGAGAAGAACTAAATTGAATCACTTGAACACTTGGAATATGGACACACAAATGAGGGTAAGACTAGAAGAAGATTGAAACAAGTTCATTGAAAGTGCAATTAAGAAGTTTTAAAGAGATTTAAAACAACCAAAAAGATTTCCCGGAACTGAAAAAGAAGTCATGATCCCAAATTTTTAAAAAATTAAATATGAATTTGCTACAAATGTCAATTTTCAGACTACATTTTGATTGTGTACATAGTGTGATTTTTTATTCGTGCAGTGATGCTTATTTGATACCTTAGTCACAAGTCAGACCACTAGGAAGTGGTCAGGGTGACCATAACTGTCATTGTCATAGCTCACATTCTTCTCATTCTGTTATATCATTTCCACAGGATGGAAAAGCAAATGAGAGAATGCTTTGATGGAAATAGGAAGGGTTCCGGGCACGGAGGAATCCTAGAGGGAGGAGAGTTCTCCTAAGAGGAAAATTGAGGGAACTTGAGTCCAGTTTGGCCTTGGCAAAATTTGGTCCAGCTAGGAGTGGAGCTCTTTTCCAAAATTTTTAAAACTCAGTTCCAAGTAAAATAATGTGTATATTTTCTTCTAAGGAGATTTAGGTAATTCTCCAGAAGAGAAATAGGTGTTGCTTTGTGCTAAAAGAAGACCATCCCTAAAACCTGAATTACTAAAACATGGACAAGCCTCAAAGAAAGAAGACAGTTAAAAATTTAAGACAGAAACAAGTCTATAAATGCAAAATACATTTAAATTATCCTGTTCAGACATATATATATAATATATAATACATTTAAATAATATATAGTACATTTAAATAATATATAGTACATTTAAATAATCCTGTGCAGATATATATATATTTTATATATATATAATATATATAGATAAATGCATATCTGTGAGTGAAATATGCTAAAATCATGTACATTTTGTCTTATATTCCTTTGTTTTTCCCTGTTCCTTACGTAAAACTGAAAAAGTTCAAGCATGTTTAGCCTCTGATTTATCCTACTCTGGGCTACCTTATATTATTTGAGCTTTCATGAAGATTTGAGAATTACATTTCTCTAGAGAGACAAAAGATTTTTAAAACAAACAGATAAAAGTTAACGTATTTTGGAATCAGAAGGCATATATCTCATTGTCTTTTGCAGAAAGACATAGAGACAAATTTAATTAGAGCATCGAGATAGTTTTCTGCATATGTCAGGCCCTCCAAACTCACTGCCCACCATTTCAGGTGGGCATTTGACACCTCCGGCCTTTACACTGCTCAGCACCCCATTTTGTTGGACTTCATAGAAATGATATTTTTCCGCAGAGCCCTTGGATGAGTTGCTGATATGTACAAGGGAACAAACCTATTTACAAAGCTTTTCACAGTCTTCTGTTAATTTTTGCCAAATGTATTCTGTTATGTGAATAAAAACTAGCACCATGAAACATGGGTTGGATGGAGATAGACACATGCAAGGTGCTATGCATTGTCTTCATTAGAAGCATTTGGTACAAATTTGGGGGAAAAAACAATGATTGTTCTGAGTAAGCCATGAGGGGCATGCACTGTATATGAATATGCTGGGGACAGGGGGCAGTGATTCACTGAAAGCGAGAACTGTTTGAAATCAGTTATTTATTCACAAATTCATACAACTAGGAAAAAAAACTTTATTTCTTTGAAAGGTTATTTGTCGTACTTACAAAAGTTATCAGACCATCTCCTATCTCTCTGTTTGCTTTATCTTTCTTTTCCTTTCCCTCCTTTTAGTCTGAGCAGATAATACTTTAAACACTTTATTTTTAAAACATTGGGCAGAGGAGGCGTTTGGTTCAGGAGAGGCGATGGGCCCCATGGTGAGACGTCCCAGCCTTGATGTCACGTTGAAGGTGAGCCGCTAGCAGCCCGTTCTGCTCACATGATGTGGTTTAGTTCTGTCCTTCCCATTCAACGTCCTTTATTTGTCAAATAAAAGAGAATGATTTTTTTTTGATCATGCAATCTGAAAAAATCTGCTTGGCAGCCTGGATATGTTGATAAAAGGCATATGAAACTTCACAGAGAAGTCCAAAAGTATGTTTTTATTAGCTATTTAATTTTTAATTAAGTTACAATTTCATTTTCCTCTTACTATGTGAAAAGTACTACCATTTTTGGACGTTTCCTGTTGCTTAAACATTGTATAAAAGGCTAACTTCTCTAACAAACCTACTCTATGGTTTTAAGTTAGATTTCTTTAGAAGAGAACACTTCCAGAGCGCTAAACACCCGAATTCACAGACTTCCTGATTCCCCTCTACCTTGAACAGCCTTAATTGTAAATAACAATCATAATATGAACGATAGCCATCATTTCTTCAGAACTTAACACGTGCCAAGCCTGTTGTTTAATACTCATTCTCAATTTTTGAAGTTGCTATTTTTATCCCCACTTTATAGGTGAAAACACTGAGAAATTTAACAGTTTGCTTAATGTCACACACTCATAAGTGGCCCAAACATGAATCAAACTCTTGTCTGTCTCTCTATAAAGCCTATCCTCTATCCCGTTACAAAATTCTCATTCACCAACTGTTGCCGAAATTTGGCCACTGTACACCGGGGCCGGATTAAATCACGGAGACAGAGTTTTGGGTGAAGTAGAAAGAAATAGCTTTATTGCTTTGCCAGGCAAAGGGGGCCACAGTGGGCTCATGCCCTCAAGACTGTGTGTCCCGCCCTGGAGCGGGTAGTGAGGGGTCTCATAGTGTTCAGGGAGCAGGGCGTGGTCAGCTCGTGGACATCCTTCTGATTGGCTGGTGGGGAGGTAAGCGGGAGTCGGCATCATCAACCGTCTGGTTCCAACCTGTCTGGGGTCTACATGTTTGTGGTCAGCAAGCATGTAGTTAACTTTTCGCGCCTGGAGGGCGTTTCAGTATCTGCAAAACAGCTCAAAGGACCCGGTTCAGAATATTATCTATAGTCCTGGAGGAAGAACTAAAGGTCCTCGATTTTGTTTAATGGCTAAAACATTATTATTATTTTTTTTCGTCTTGCTTGACTGTTTTTCTTACTTTCTGCATTTTCTCACTTCTCTGATTAAATGTATTCTTTGGCTAAAGTTTTTCTACAGACAAAAGGCAGACGGAGGACACGGGTGGCGGTCTATTCTGGGAAGACCCCATAGGGTCCTGCTCGGTTACACAACTAGGATTCTTTTGTTAAAAAATAGGTTAAATTATGGTCATATTTGTATTTTTATATGGCTGTTGTTTCTTGTGGCCTAACCTCCACCCCACCGTGCCCCCAAACTCACACACTTACCTTCTCCCTGGGTAGGAAGTCCTGCCTCTGAAAAGTAAAGAAGTATCATCAAAGAAGGTGGGTTATGAATTAAAGCCTATCAATACATTTTCAAAACAATAAATAACCTATTGTGGCTACATCCAAAGTCAGCGTTCCAAAATACATTTCAACAAAGCATGCCACACATTTTAAAAGCGCAGTTCCAGGAGAGAGCCGCAATTTTCCTATGACTGAAGTCACTTGGCCCTTTGCCCTGTGCTTCAGTAGGTGGTGGGGATGTGAACAGAGAGTGGAAAAAAATACCATCCTGGGCTGGGCTGCTGTCCCGCCAGCTCCCACCATCACAGAGCCCTGGATAACCCCGCCCTGCCCGGGATCATCATTCATCGCTCTATCTCCTTTCTGCTTCCTTTGCAACCGGGGAGAAGTAATGTGAAATTTACTAAGCTGAATAAAAGTTATTTTCCCCCATGTCTGCATGGGTTCTGGCAGGGTTCCTCGTAAGGTGCTTTAGATTCCTTGGAGCAATGTAAAACCAAATTCCTGCCTGACAGTTGTTGGCACCAGAATAAGTCTAAAGAGCTCCTCAGTAGCCAGAATCTCATCTGCTTCCCACTGCTGTGAAGTCCTTGTATGTGTCTTAGCGCCAGTTCTGCGAGTGAAGGACCAGGCCGCGGAATACCTGTGGGTGATGACAGGACAAACGCCTCCCTAAACGAGCTTTCCAACCTTCCGGGGAGGAAAGGTGCAGCCTCGCAATATAATCTCTTAATTTAGTTTCATATAATGTGTTCATCAACCTCGGGAAATGAAACCGTAATTGTCAACTTATGGCTGATTTTTTTTTTTTTCTAATTGAACGATGTCCAAATTTAAAATGTTTATGAAACATAACAGATTTTTTCCTCTAAACGTGAGTTATTTCCAGCTTTCTCTATAAGCCGCACATTTTCTTTTCTGTTTAGTTCGTTTTGTTTTCTAAATGTATATGCCTCTGAAGAAAGCACTTTGCAAACCCCTGCGTTCCAATTAAACAAGACTCTCTTGCTGGTTCGTCATTGTAGACAATTGTTGATTGACCCAGAATGACTACTTAAAGCAGGCCCTGTGCCCTATGTTGGCGTGTTCTTTTGAGGACTCTTGTCAGTCCGTATGGTCCCTCAGTGTTCCTCCAGGGACGCACAAGTGTAGTTTTGTTAGCCTTGCTTAGAGGTTGGGTTTTCTGCACTTTATGTCATTTTTATTGTCCTTATTTGGACTCTCTCCAATATCACAAAACATTTTTTATGTATGTGTCTGAGAATTGCATACAATAATGCTTTCCTTAAAAAATAATCTCCTCTATTCTTTATGTAGCACCTCTATTCTGTTACACCCATAGAGTCCCCATTTGCCTTTTGCCTGAAGTATTACGTTGTATATTCATGTGCAGTGAGGAGCACACTGTCCACATTCTTTTCCTATTTCAGTATTTCATTTTCTCCACTGAGTAATTTACATCAGTATTCATCCTCTCCAAACGAACTCAATCCTTTTTGAAACACATATTCTTTTTTTTTAAAACTTTATTTATTTATTGTTTTATACAGCAGGTTCTTATTAGTTATCTACTTTATACATATTAGTGTATATATGTCCATCCCAATCTCCCAATTCATCCCACCACCACCACCCCCCCGCTTTCCCCCCTTGGTGTCCATACGTTTGTTCTCTACATATGTGTCTCAATTTCTGCCCTGCAAACTGGTTCATCTGTACCATTTTTCTGGATTCCATATATATGCATTAATATACGATATTTGTTTTTCTCTTCCTTACTTACTTCACTCTGTATGACAGTCTCTAGGTCCATCCACATCTCTACAAATGACCCAATTTCGTTCCTTTTTATGGCTGAGTAATATTCCATTGTATATATGTACCGTATCTTCTTTATCCATTAGATGGGCATTTAGGTTGTTTCCATGACCTGGCTATTCTAAATAGTGCTGCAGTGAACATTGGCGTGCATATGTCTTTTTGAATTATAGTTTTCTCTGAGTATATGCCCAGTAGTGAGATTACTGGGTCATATGTTAATTCTATTTTTAGTTTTTTAAGGAACCTCCATACTGTTCTCCATAGTGGCTGTATCAATTTATATTCCCACCAACAGTACAAGAGGGTTCCCTTTTCTCCACACCCTCTCCAGCATTTATTGTTTGTAGATTTTCTGATTATGCCCATTCTAACCAGTGTGAGGTGATACCTCATTGCAGTTTTGATTTGCATTTCTCTAATAATTAGTGACATTGAGCAGCTTTTCATGTGCCTCTTGGCCATCTGTATGTCTTCTTTGGAGAAATGTCTGTTTAGGTCTAATGCCCATTTTTTGGTTGGATTGTTTGTTTTTTTAATATTGAGCTGCATGAGCTGTTTATATATTTTGGAGATTAATCCTTTGTCCGTGATTCATTTGCAAATATTTTCTCCCATTCTGAGGGTTGTCTTTTCATCTTGTTTATGGTTTCCTTTGCTGTGCAAAAGCAAAAGTTTTATTAGATCCCATTTGTTTATTTTTGTTTTTATTTCCGTTACTCTAGGAGGTGGATCAAAAAAGATCTTGCTGTGATTTATGTCAAAGAGTGTTCTTCCCATGTTTCCTCTAAGAGTTTTATAGTGTCCAGTCTTACATTTAGGTCTTTAATCCATTTGGAGTTTATTTTTGTGTATGGTGTTAGAGAATGTTCTAATTTCATTCTTTTACATGTAGCTGTCCAGTTTGCCCAGCACCACTTATTGAAGAGAATGTCTTTTCTCCATTGTATATCCTGCCTCCTCTGTCATAGATTAGTTGACCATAAGTGTGTGGGTTTATCTCTGGGCTTTCTATCCTGTTCCACTCATCTATATTTCTGTTTTTGTGCCAGTACCATATTGTCTTGATTACTGTAGCTTTGTAGTATAGTCTGAAGTCAGGGAGCCTGATTCCTTCAGCTCTATTTTTTTCCCTCAAGATTGCTTTGGCTATTCGGGGTCTTTTGTGTTTCCATACAAATTGTGAAATTTTTTGTTCTAGTTCTGTGAAAAATGCCAGTGGTAGTTTGATAGGGATTGCATTGAATCTGTAGATTGCTTTGGGTAGTAGAGTCATTTTCACAATGTTGATTCTTCCAATCCAAGAACATGGTATATCTCTCCATCTGTTTGTGTCATCTTTGATTTCCTTCATCAGTGTCTTATAGTTTTCTAAGTACAGGTCTTTTACCTCCTTAGGTAGGTTTATTCCTAGGTATTTTATTCTTTTTGTTGCAATGGTGAATGGGATAGTTTCCTTAATTTCTCCTTCTGATCTTTCATTGTTAGTGTATAGGAATGCAAGATATTTCTGTGCATTAATTTTGTATCCTGCAACTTTACCAAATTCATTGATTAGTTCTAGTAGTTTTCTAGTGGCATCTTTAGGATTCTCTATGTATAGTATCATGTCATCTGCAAACAGTGACAGTTTTACATCTTCTTTTCCAATTTGTATTCCTTTTATTTCCTTTTCTTCTCTGATTGCTGTGGCTAAAACTTCCAAAACTATGTTGAATAATAGTGGTGAGAGTGGACATCCTTGTCTTGTTCCTGATCTTAGAGGAAATACTTTCAGTTTTTCACCATTGTGAATGATGTTTGCTGTGGGTTTGTCATATATAACCTTTATTATGTTGAGGTAGGTTCCCTCTATGCCCACTTTCTGGAGAGTTTTTATCATAAATGGGTGTTGAATTTTGTCAAAAGCTTTTTCTGTATATACTGAGATGATCATATGGTTTTTATTCTTCAATTTGTTGAAACACATATTCTTGATTCAAACTTATTCCAAGATCTCCAGTAATATCACAGGCTAAACGTTAACTGTCAATCCAAATATTAGCCATATTGAATATTGTAGGTATTGCAGTCAAATCGTTCAAGAACATCTTATGCTAATTGCATTGCCCTCCATCAGGTTTTTTCTTCCCCTCACTTATTTAAAGACAGTGACAACCATGTCAACATTATGATTATTGGGCTTTTGGTGCCTTCTGCCTTCATGTCTGAACCAGCTTTGACCTAAACCATTATAGTTAATGATTAGGGAAAACATGAGGTCAGACATTTGAGAACTTTGAGACAGACTGGTTTTCTAAAGCGTATTCTAGGTCATAGCAGTGGAAACTATTTTGATGGTCTGTACATCAAACTTCCCTATTTTATACTTTTGGGGCACCGGAGGGGTGGTTAGTGCTGCTGTTGAATATGTTTTTAAAGTCCAAGAGCAACTCTCCCACCTAGAATGTGTTAGGTGTTCAAAGTGGAGGGAAGGGTGGGTAAAACAGAGTTGCAAGACATAAACTGCAATGGGAAATTGCAGCACATGGTTATGGAGCTGTCTCCTCATTGTAGCGCAGTCAAGGGGGGGTTGACATCACCCCTCTCCAACTTTGGGACCTGGTTGGAAACCAAATGGGGTTATTCTCACGTCTTGCCACAGGGATTAATTGAACAATCCTGGACAAAGCAGAGAGCATGTGCCATTCCCCTCACTCAAGGTGGTTCCATCAGCATCCATATCTGACCTTTGTTCTTGACCAGGGGAAAAACGCTTTATCAAGATAAATATATCGTATGATACTTTACATTGATAATTCATTTTAATGCCATTTTATAAAATCTTCTGTAGCAAATTTGCATGTTACTATGTTAGAAGTAGCCATAAACATTCCTATTTCATCAAAAAACATAATTTGAGTTTCACTACTCAGTAGGTTTGACTCTTCAGTATAATGTAAATATTTTTATAGCTTGGTGTTATTTTTAATTGCCCTGAACTACTCTGACCTGAAAAATACTTGAAATTCCCAGTTCAAACATAGTACCATATGAAGGATATATATTTTTTTGTTTATAATATTTGTAGCCTTCAAGCTCTGAGTCTTTTTTTTTTTTCTTAACAGCAGTTAACACAATTTTGTGGCCTCTTTGAGGCAAAATTATTTTTTCCTGATCTTTGTATTTATTCTTTCCCACAACTAAAAAAGATCAATAAGAATGGAAAAGTAATTGTTTTGTGTTTTGCTCGCAAACTGTTTATCTTCTGCTCATCTCTCTCCAAATCTCCCTAAACATTTCCCTCAAAAAATATATATTATTATGCAAGTTTAAGTTTTTAATGTGACAGTAAGGTCAAGCCTCATTGAAATATACAATAAAGAAAGCTTTCCTATAAAATTTGGCTAACATAACACAGGATAAATGACAATCTGTAATCTGGAATGAAGATGATAGTAATTTATAAAATTAAAAAAGTATCACCCCCTCTCTTTTTGGAAATTGCTCCATTTGAGCTTCTGCTATAAGAAAATATCATTTTTAATTCTTCTTTTCATAAAGAGAAAATCCTTTACACATTTCTCAAAGTATTTCAATGATTAATAATAATAATATCAAAATCTATAAAAAATACTCAACTAAGAATATACTGTTACCCCACACCTTAGGGCAAGATAATACTTTTGTAAAAGTACATAGCTTCCAAGCAAGGTATGAAGCTATTTTTGTGCAAGCCATCATAGCTTTCTTAAATGTCAAAGGAATAACCAGATAAGAATAAGTGACAGTGTTATGTTTGTCTTTCTGTTACACAGTGCAGAGTGTATGTTAACCTGATTTAGCATTTTGCAGTGTGTAACATATGCACAAATGGTGGGCTTTGGGATTTTTTTGAGACAAGAGATCAATTTCATTTGTGTTAACATGTGTATTTGGGCTATGTGTGTGTGCATGTGTATGCATGTGTGTATGTGATGCATGTGTGTGTGGATGCATGGATGTATTTCCTTTTTATAAAAAAAAAATGAATACTCTAGCCATATACTTATTGCTTGTCAAAAGCTCTTTCTTCAGTAACTTTGGTATTTTAAATTATTATTCAGTTATAGTAATTTAAAGAATGGTAAATATAACAGCAGTCACAATGTATTCAGTGTTTATGTTGGGTCTGATAATATGCCAGGCACTTTATACATGTTAACTCTCTTAATACCATCATGTAGATATTATTATCCCCCAAATGTACCAAGAAAACCAAAGGTTACCTGGGTATTGAGGTTAACCCTTCTATTAAGGATCCTACAGTGTCACTTTTGCTTGAACCCAGGTCCCTCTGGATTCAAAATCAATCTCTTCCTACTACATCACTAGTGAGGAAGCAGTTTGGTGGCCTGTGAGGTCTTTGCCTTAGGTAAAGTCATTTGCAGACTTTAAGAATCGTCATTATGAAATACTTTTACTTACGAAAACGTAACAAGATGAAAGTATTTGTAGTTGATCTATTCAATGACTTGCCTTGCTTCAGTAAGATAAACCCCAAAGCAGCAAGGTTGCTATTTCTTTGCTTTTGAGGCTGCAGATTATTTCTTTGCTTAATACTGTAATTGTGTCTGATTCAGACTTTTTTTTAAAAAGTTCCTACTGTGGAGGAGCTTCTGCTCAGCTCCAGGACTGTCTAGAGCTGTTCTGAGTTTTAGTGATAAGTGAACGGACCCCTTTGTTCCCTCTATAGAGTGGCAAAGCCTCAGTTCTCAGGAATCATCTGTGGCTGGCATCACTCTGCTGCCCCTGGAGACTGCACTGACCATTTCCACAGAACATGGCACCTGGGCCCTTCCCATTCCCCAGTGGCCCTACTACACGTTGCTGCTTGGTTTCTTTCCAAATGACCATTTCACTGCTTTTTCTTTCTTCTGAACACTTGCACAGTCTCGTAAATGCTAACATTTCCTTCTCCATGGCCTTTACGTGCATTCTCTGAGCTGCCTCATGCTACACAGAGGAAAGAGAAGCAATTGGATGGAAATCCCTTGGCCTTCTTTCCACCAGATTTACCCGTGCAAATTAACATGTGCCCGTATCCCTGTCTTCCTTCTTATTGCAAAGGATGAAGTGTCCAGATTTTATCTGTGGTTAACCCCTCCACTGGACCATGGTCCTTACCCCACCCTTGTCTCCTGAAGGATTTTGCTGTTTTAATTAGTCCCTTTGTCTCCCACTTCATCAGTAAGAGACTACATCCTAGACATTCCCATCTCTAGGGTCTACTATTTAAAAGACAGAATAAAACAAGGAAGAAGTGCCAGCAGACGTGAGTTCTACCTTTAAGACTCCTTAGTTGTGTCACATCCTTTGTCAGACTTCTCAACGTAGAAGTGCCCCAAGACTGTCCACGGCCCACGTCTCTCCTCTCCTCTCCTGTCCTCCTTCCTTTATTTTTCTTCTTCCTGCTCCCTTCCTCTCTCTGTTCACTTACCGAGTGATTCTTTAATTCTGTATCTAAAAATTCCATCTATTCAGGACAACTCTCCAGCTTGCATTTGTAGCTCAGATCTCTCAGCAGAGCTCCAGGTATGTGTATCCAAGTACTCCTTGACAACATCTGCACCTGGATATGTCATTGGGGTTGAAACTTAAAATGTGGAAAGCTGGTGTCTTGATGTCCACCCCATCCCTGCCCTTGTCCCTACCAAAGGTGTTCATGCCAAAAACATAGGAATCGTTTTTAATTTCCATCTCTTACAGATTTCTTACCAAATATCTAGCTTTGTCTCACCCACACCAGCTCTATCACTCAAGCTTCTCTGGTAGCTTACTTTTCTTTTTTTTTTTAAACATCTTTATTAGAGTATAATTGCTTTACAGTGGTGTGTTAGTTTCTGCTTTATAACAAAGTGAATCAGTTATTCATATACATATGTCCCCATCTCTCTTCCCTCTTGCATCTCCCTCCCTCCCACCTTCCCTATCCCACCCCTCTAGATGGTCACAAAGCACTGAGCTGATCTCCCTGTGCTATGTGGCTGCTTCCCACTAGCTATCTATTTTATGTTTGGTAGTGTATATATGTCAATGTGACTCTCTCACTTTGTCCCAGCTTACCCTTCCCCCTCCCCGTATCCTCAACTCCATTCTCTAGTAGGTCTGCATCTTTATTCCCGTCTTGCCCCTAGGTTCTTCTGACCTTTTTTTTTTCCTTTTTCTTTTTTTAGATTCCATATATATGTGTTAGCATACAGTATTTGTTTTTCTCTTTCTGACTTACTTCATTCTGTATGACAGACTCTAGGTCCATCCACCTCACTACAAATAACTCAGTTTCGTTCCTTTCTATGGCTGAGAAATATTCCATTGTATATATGTGCCACATCTTCTTTATCCATTCATCTGTTGATGGACACTTGCTTCCATGTCCTGGCTATTGTAAATAGAGCTGCAATGAACATTTTGGTACATGACTCTTTTTGAATTATGGTTTTCTCAGGGTATATGCCCAGTAGTGGGATTGCTGGGTCATATGGTAGTTCTATTTTTAGTTTTTTAAGGAACCTCCATAGTGTTCTCCATAGTGACTGTATCAATTTACATTCCCACCAACAGTGCAAGAGTGTTCCCTTTTCTCCACACCCTCTCCAGCATTTACTGTTTGTAGATTTTTTGATGATGGCCATTCTGACCGGTGTGAGATGATATCTCATTGTAGTTTTGATTTGCATTTCTCTAATGATTAATGATGTTGAGCATTCTTTCATGTGTTTGTTGGCAATCTGTATAGCTTCTTTGGAGAAATGTCTATTTAGGTCTTCTGCCCATTTTGGGATTGGGTTGTTTGTTTTTTTGATATTGAGCTGCATGAGTTGCTTGTATGTTTTGGAGATTAATCCTTTGTCAGTTGCTTCATTTGCAAATATTTTCTCCCATTCTGAGGGTTGTCTTTTGGTCTTGTTTATGGTTTCCTTTGCTGTGCAAAAGCTTTTAAGTTTCATTAGGTCCCATTTGTTAATTTGTGTTTTTATTTCCATTTCTTTAGGAGGTGGGTCAAAAAGGATCTTGCTGTGATTTATGTCATAGAGTGTTCTGCTTATGTTTTCCTCTAAGAGTTTGATGGTGTCTGGCCTAACATTTAGGTCTTTAATCCATTTTGAGTTTATTTTTGTGTATGGTGTTAGGGAGTGTTCTAAATTCATTCTTTTACATGTAGCTGTCCAGTTTTCCCAGCACCACTTATTGAAGAGGCTGTCTTTTCTCCACTGTATAGTCTTGCCTCCTTTATCAAAGATAAGGTGACCGTATGTGTGTGGGTTTACCTCTGGTCTTTCTATCCTGTTCCATTGATCTATATTTCTGTTTTTGTGCCAGTACCATACTGTCTTGATTACTATAGCTTTGTAGTATAGGCTGAAGTCAGGGAGCCTGATTCCTCCAGCTCTGTTTTTCTTTCTCAAGATTGCTTTGGCTCTTTGGGGTCTTTTGTGTTTCCATACAAATTGTGACATTTTTTGTTCTAGTTCTGTGAAAAATGCCAGTGGTAGTTTGATAGAGATTGCATTGAATTTGTAGATTGATTTGGGTAGTAGAGTCATTTTCACACTGTTGATTCTTCCTATCCAAGAACATGGTATATCTCTCCATCTATTTGTATCATCTTTAATTTCTTTCATCAGTGTCTTATAATTTTTGGCATACAGGTCTTTTGTCTCCTTAGGTAGGTTTATTCCTAGATATTTTATTCTTTTTGTTGCAGTGGTAAATGGGAGTGTTTTCTTAATTTCACTTAAAGATTTTTCATCATTAGTGTATAGGATGCAAGAGATTTCTGTGCATTAATTTTGTATCCTGCTACTTTACCAAATTCATTGATTAGCTCTAGTAGTTTTCTGGTAGCATCTTTAGGATTCTCCATGTATAGTATCATGTCATCTGCAAACAGTGACAGCTTTACTTCTTCTTTTCCGATTTGGATTCCTTTTATTTCTTTTTCTTCTCTGATTGCTGTGGCTAAAACTTCCAAAATTATGTTGAATAACAGTGGTTAGAGTGGGCAGCCTTGTCTTGTTCCTGATCTTAGTAGAAATGGTTTTAGTTTTTCACCATTGAGGACGATGTTGGCTGTGGGTTTGTCATATATGGCCTTTACTATGTTGAGGAAAGTTCCCTCTATGCCTACTTTCTGGAGGGTTTTTATCATAAATGGATGTTGAATTTTGTCGAAAGCTTTCTCTGCATCTATTGAGATGACCATACGTTTTTTTCCCCTTCAATTTGTTAATATGGTGTATCACGTTGATTGATTTGCGTATACTGAAGAATTCTTGCATTCCAGGGATAAACCCCACTTGATCATAGTGTATGATCCTTTTAATGTGCTGTTGGATTCTGTTTGCTAGTATTTTGTTGAGGATTTTTGCATCTATGTTCATCAGTGATATTGGCCTGCAGTTTTCTTTCTTTGTGACATCTTTGTCTGGTTTTGGTATCAGAGTGATGGGGACCTCATAGAAGGAGTTTGGGGGTGTTCCTCCCTCTGCTATATTTTGGAAGAGTGAGAAGGATAGGTGTTAGCTCTTCTCTAAATGTTTGATAGAATTCGCCTGTGAAGCCATCTGGTCCTGGGCTTTTGTTTGTTGGAAGATTTTTAATCACAGTTTCAATTTCAGTGCTTGTGATTGGTCTGTTCATATTTTCTATTTCTTCCTGGTTCAGTCTCGGAAGGTTGTGCATTTCTAAGAATTTGTCCATTTCTTCCAGGTTGTCCATTTTATTGGCATATAGTTTTTTGTAGTAATCTCTCATGATCCTTTGTATTTCTGCAGTGTCAGTTGTTACTTCTCCTTTTTCATTTCTAATTCTATTGATTTGAGTCTTCTCCCTTTTTTTCTTGATAAGTCTGGCTAATGGTTTATCAATTTTGTTTATCTTCTCGAAGAACCAGCTTTTACTTTTATTGATCTTTGCTATCGTTTCCTTCATTTCTTTTTCATTTATTTCTGATCTGATCTTTATGATTTCTTTCCTTCTAACTTTGGGGGTTTTTTTGTTCTTCTTTCTCTAATTACTTTAGGTGTAAGGTTAGGTTGTTTATTTGAGATGTTTCTTGTTTCTTAACGTAGGCTTGTATAGCTGTAAACTTCCTTCTTAGAACTGCTTTTGCAGCATCCCATAGGTTTTGGGTTGTTGTGTTTTCATTGCCATTTGTTTCTAGGTATTTTTGGATTTCCTCTTTGATTTCTTCAGTGATCTCTTGGTTATTAAGTAGTGTGTTGTTTAGCCTCCATGTGTTTGCATTTTTTACAGATTTTCCCCTGTAATTGATATCTAGTCTCATCGTGTTGTGGTTGGAAAAGATACTTGATACAATTTCAGATTTCTTAAATTTACCAAGGCTTGATTTTTGACCCAAGATATTATCTATCCTGGAGAATGTTCCATGAGCACTTGAGAAGAATGTGTATTCTGTTGTTTTTGGATGGAATGTCCTATAAGTATCAATTAAGTCCATCTTGTTTAATGTATCATTTAAAGCTAGTGTTTCCTTATTTATTTTCATTTTGGATGATCTCTCCATTGGTGAAAGTGGGGTGTTAAAGTTACCTACTATGATTGTGTTACTGTTGATTTCCCCTTTTATGGCTGTTAGTATCTGCCTCATGTATTGAGGTGCTCCTATGTTGGGTGCATAAATATTTACAATTGTTATATCTTCTTCTTGGATCGATCCCTTGATCATTATGTAGTGTCCTTCTTTGTCTCTTGTAATAGTCTTTGTTTTAAAGTCTATTTTGTCTGATATGAGGATTGCTACTCCAGCTTTCTTTTGATTTCCATTTGCATGGAATATCTTTTTCCATCCCCTCACTTTCAGTCTGTATGTGTCCCTAGGTCTGAAGTGGGTCTCTTGTAGACAGCATTTATACGGGTTTTGTTACTGTATCCATTCAGCCAGTCTATGTCTTTTGGTCGGAGCATTTAATCCATTTACATTTAAGGTATTTATTGGTATGTATGTTCCCATTACCATTTTCTTAATTGTTTTGGATTTGTTATTGTAGGTCTTTTCCTTCTCTTGTGTTTCCTGCCTAGAGAAGTTCCTTTAGCATTTGTTGTAAAGCTGGTTTGGTGGTGCTGAATTCTCTTAGCTTTTGCTTGTCTGTAAAGGTTTTAATTTCTCCATGAAATCTGAATGAGATCCTTCCTGGGTAGAGTAATCTTGGTTGTAGGTTTTTCTCCTTCCTCACTTTAAATATGTCCTGCCACTCCCTTCTGGCTTTCAGAGTTTCTGCTGAAAGATCAGCTGTTAACCTTATGGGGATTCCCTTATGTGTTGTTGTTTTTCCCTTGCTGCTTTTAATATGTTTTCTTTATATTTAATTTTTGATAGTTTGATTAATATGTGTCTTGGTGTGTTTCTCCTTGCATTTATCCTGTATGGGACTGTCTGTTCTTCCTGGACTTGATTAACTATTTCCTTTCCCATATTAGGGAAGTTTTCAACTATAATCTCTTGAAATATTTTCTCAGTCCCTTTCTTTTTCTCTTCTTCTTCTGGGACCCCTATAATTCGAATGTTGGTGCATTTAATGTTGTCCCAGTGGTGTCTGAGACTGTCCTCAATTGTTTTCATTCTTTTTTCTTTATTCTGCTCTCTTTTCTTTACTCTGCAGTAGTTACTTCCACTATTTTATTTTCCAGGTCACTTATCCGTTCTTCTGCCTCAGTTATCCTGCTATTGATCCCTTCTAGAGAATTTTTAATTTCACTTATTGTGTTGTTCATCACTGTTTGTTTGCTCTTTAGTTCTTCTAGGTCCTTGTTAAACGTTTCTTGTATTTTCTCCATTCTATTTCCAAGATTTTGGATCATCTTTAGTATCATTATTCTGAATTCTTTTTCAGGTAGACTGCCTATTTCCTCTTCATTTGTTAGGTCTGGTGGGTTTTTGCCTTGCTCCTTCATCTGCTGTGTGTTTCTCTGTCTTCTCATGTTGCTTAACTTACTGTGTTTGGGGTCTCCTTTTTGCAGGCTGCAGGTTTGTAGTTCCCGTTGGTTTTGGTGTCTGTTCCCAGTGGCTAAGTTTGTTTCAGTGGGTGGTGTAGGCTTCCTGGTGGAGGGGACTGGTGCCTTTGTTCTGGTGGATGAGGCTGGATCTTGTCTTTCTGGTGGGCAGGTCCACGTCTGGTGGAGTGTTTTGGGGTGTCTGTGGCCGTATTATGATTTTAGGCAGCCTCTCTGCTAATGGATGGGGCTGTGTTCCTGTCTTGCTAGTTGTTTGGCATAGGGTGTCCAGCACTGTAGCTTGCTGGTCGTTGAGTGAAGCTGGGTCTTGGTGTTGAGGTGGAGATCTCTGGGAGATTTTCGCCGTTTGATATTACGTGGAGCTGGGAGGTCTCTCGTGGACCAGTGTCCTGAACTTGGCTCTCCCACCTCAGTGGCACAGGCCTGATGCCTGGCTGGAGCACGAAGAGTCTGTCCTCCACACAGCTCAGAATAAAAGGGAGAAAAGAAAGAAAGACAGAAGAAGATAAAATAAAGTAAAATAAAACAGAATAAAGTTATTAAAGTAAAAAATAATTATTAAGAAAAAAAATTTTTTAAGTAAAAACAAAAATAAAAAATAAAAACAGACAGACAGAACCCTAGGACAAATGGTAAAAGCAAAGCTATACAGACAATATCACACACAGAAGCGTACACATACACACTCACAAAAAGAGAAAAAGGTAAAAATATATGTATATTGTTGCTCCCAAAGTCCACCTCCTGAATTTGGGATGATTCGTTGTCTCTTCAGGTATTCCACAGATGCAGGCATATCAAGTTGTTTGTGGAGATTTAATCCTTTGCTCCTGAGGCTGCTGGGAGAGATTTCCCTTTCTCTTCTTTGTTCGCAGAGCTCCCAGGGTTCAGCTTTGGATTTGGACCCGCCTCTGCGTGTAGGTCGCCTGAGGGCGTCTGTTCCCGCCCAGACAGGACGGGGTAAAGGAGCAGCTGCTTCGGGGGCTCTGGCTCACTCAGGCGGGGGGAGGGAGCGGTACGGAGGAGGCGGGGCGAGCCTGCGGCGTCAGAGGCGTCGTGACGTTGCAGCAGCGTGAGGCGCGCCGTGCGTTCTCCCGGGGAAGCTGTTCCCGGATCACAGGACCCTGGCGGTGGCGGGCTGCACGGGCTCCCGGGAGGGGCGGTGTGGAGAGTGACCTGTGCTCGCACACAGGCTTTCTGGTGGCGGCGGCAGCAGCCTTAGCGTCCCATGCCCGTCTCTGGGGTCCGCGCTGATAGCCGCGGCTCGCACCTGCCTCTGGAGCTCGTTTAGGCGGCGCTCTGAATCCCCTCTCCTCGCGCACCAGGAAACAAAGAGGCAAGAAACAGTCTCTTGCCTCTTCGGCAGCTGCAGACTTTTTCCCGGTCTCCCTCCCGCCCAGCTGTGGCGCGCTAACCCCTTCAGGCTGTGTTCACGCCGCCAACCCCAGTCCTCTCCCTGCGATCCGCCCGAAGCCCGAGCCTCAGCTCCCAGCCCCGCCCGCCCCGGCGGGGGAGCAGACAAGCCTCTCGGGCTGGTGAGTGCTGCTCAGCGCCGAGCCTCTGTGCGGGAATCTCTCCGCTTTGCCCTCCGCACCCCTGTGGCTGCGCTCTCCTCCGTGGCTCCGAAGCTCCCCCCTCCGCCACCCGCAGTCTCTGCCCGCGAAGGGGCTCCTAGTGTGTGGACACCTTTCCTCCTTCACGGCTCCCTCCCACTGGTGCAGGTCAGTCCCTATTTTTTCTTTTTTCTTTTGCCCTACCCGGGTACGTGGGGAGTTTCTTGCCTTTTGGGAGGTCTGAGGTCTTCTGCCAGCGTTCAGTAGGTGTTCTGTAGGGGTTGTTCCACGTGTAGATGTATTTCTGATGTATTTGTGGGGAGGAAGGCGATCTCCGCGTCTTACTCCTCCGCCATCTTGAAGCTCCTCCGTAGCTTCCTTTTTTAATTGAAGTAGAGTTGATGTACAGTGTTGTGTTAATTTCTGCTGTACAGCAAAATGATTTAGTTATACATTTATATAGACATTCTTTTTTTATATTTTTTTCTATT
Organism: Balaenoptera musculus; assembly: GCF_009873245.2. Classification (NCBI taxonomy): domain Eukaryota; kingdom Metazoa; phylum Chordata; class Mammalia; order Artiodactyla; family Balaenopteridae; genus Balaenoptera; species Balaenoptera musculus. The sequence goes on from NC_045790.1 coordinate 4,643,194, forward strand.
CTGGTTTATCATAGGATATTGACTGTAGTTCTCTGTGCTCTACAGCAGGACCTTGTTGTTTATCCGTTCTCTATATAAAAGTTTAACTAACTATGGCAGCTTCCCTGCTCCATAAACTCCAAGCATAGTCTCCCTGTCCCAGAATGAATTCTAAACACCGTACTTTGCTACGTGATCTGCTTCCTAGTGTCTAAGGTTATTTCAGAACCCCCTCTCGAGTTCTGTGTCCAAACGCCTGCCTTACAGAGCATACTGAGCCATTACATATTCTCTCCACTGTTAGAGAGAACGTCATACACTAGGCCCTGCCTTTGGGCCTCTCCCTAGATGAGAACGTTCCTTTGCAGCCCTCAAGTCCCGTGAATGTCCACCACCTCCTGGGAAAGGACTTTGCCACCTAATGCGCAATCTGCCTTCTCCTCCTCTGGCCACGCCTTCTCCCGTCACGTGTTATTCTTGTTCCCGGGTCATCATTGGTTACCATGGGGATGTGTTTAATCATGATCCCTTTCCTTTCGAATATGATCTCCACGAGAGCCGTGGCTCCCACTGCATCTGAGCAGTTAGCAAAGATCCTTTTGTGGAGAAGGATAAATATCATATGATATCACTTGTATGTGGAATCTAAATAAATGATGCAAACGAACGTACCTACAAAGCAGAAACAGACTCACAGACTTCGAGAACAAACTTATGGTTACCAAAGGGGAAGCATGGGGGGAGGGACAAATTAGGTGTTTGGGACTGACATGTACACACTGCTATATATAAAATAGATAACCAACAAGGACCTATTGTTTAGCACAGGGAACTCTACTTGATGATCTGTAATAATGTATATGGGAAAAGAATCTGAAAAAGAATGGGTATATGTATACGTATAACTGAATAACTGAATACGTATAACTGAATCACTTTGCTGTCCACCTGAAACTAACACAACAGTGTAAATCAACTATACTCTAACGTAAAATGAAAATTAAATTAAAAAATACACCCAAGAGGAACCACCCCCTCAAAAAAAAGATCCTCTTGTGAAGGAATGAAAGAAATTGCTTTAGCATTGAACGTGAAGGCCTCCCAGAAGCTCCTAACTTATTCCTTACCACTGGTGTTTTATGGAGAGCATCCTCTAGCAAGCTGCATACGCATTCTGGCAGCTGCATCCCTGCTCTGACTTCGGCCATCCATCCCACTTGGCAGTATCAGCCAGGGACGACGGCTCCCTTGTCTCCTCCCGCACAAATGTCAGGTCTGGTTTGGTGGCCACAGACAGGTTTTTATTTGTGCAGCACACACAGATGGACGCATGGCCCCCCTCAAGAGACTGTGTAGCAATTATTCTTTCCAGCTAGAGACTGAAGATGCTTAAATGTGAGAAGAAACCTCCCCCAGTAGCATTAGTGATAGTTGGACTTATAGCCTGAATATACACATTTGTCTGTGTAGTTTGTAATCTAGGTCAGGAGAGATAACTAACATCAGCTACATCCCATCAGCGTTGAAGTTGAAGAATTCTTAAAATCACAGTTAATAGTGGCGCTAAAATTCATTCAGCCACTACTCAGCATAAAAGATTCTTCAAACTTAACAAATTAATCGTAAATATATGCAGTGTACATATATGTATTGGTCATATATTTCCCATATATAATATGTGCAACAAGTGTCTGCCTTCAGCAGGACCAGTAAGCCATGAATGGTGCTATAACTACGACACCTCATCCACAGAATCCCACATCGGGGATTTGATATTTGCCTTGACTGATTTAGTCACTCCACAAATACAAGTTGAAAACCTACTCTTCACCACGCACAATTCTGGGTGCCAGAATATAACACGAACAGAGCAGAAAACAGGGTTGCTTTCTGAACTGTTCTTGTGTGTGAGGAAAAGGGCAGGAAGGGCGCATATATATACACACACACAGACACATGTGTATATGTATATATATTCGTTACGTAATGGAAAGCCTTTTGAAGAAAAATCAGCTGAGTAAGGAGATGATAGCAAAGGGTGAATGGAAATTATATTCTCAATGTGTTGCTTCTCCAGCATCTCAGATAAGGTGGTGTGGTGAAAAAGGAACATGCCAGATATAGGGCCATCCAGCTAAGAGTGTTTGTGGATGTGGAAAATTGCAAGTGCACAGTCTGACTCTAGAATATTCTGTGTATATTCTGCTTATCTACAGAAAGGAGGCTTTGTGGCTGGAACAAAAGATGAGTTAGCAAGTATATTTTCAGATCAAACTATTATCTGTAGTTACTTACTTGAATTGGGGACTTTTTGGGCTACTTGATTGGAAAGAGACTGGAAATCAGGAAGGGGTTAAAAACAAGATAAAAGAAAGATGAAAAAATAGGGTTTAAAAAAGCACTAAAGAGTGGAAGGTGATTCCATTGTAAATAAGATCTCTGTTAATTCCCTGACTTCTAGAAAGACAGAATGTACTTTTAAAAGTGTATTACTCAAAACACCAGTCCCCAGATAACGTCTTTGAAAAACATTCAATGGGAAAATAAGTTTGATATGTGCTTTATCCTGGGAACTATAAAATGATATTATTATATGTTGTATCCAAATATATGAGAAGAGCCATATACAAGGCGCCCAGCTAGATGTATTGATCCCAGAATCTTAGAAACGTACTTAGATTGTTTTGTTCATTTTGAAATGAATGCATTAGAAACAAGAGCGACAGATCCGATAGAATGAGGTGAAGCCTGTTTAATGAGGGTAAAGATTTCGGTTAAAAAAAGAGGCTTAAAAATGCAAGAGCTTAGAGATAACAAGCCATAGGTGGGCGTGAAAACGTGGAGCGATCCAGGTGCCAAGGATGAGGTGGGAGTGGGAGAATAAGGGTCGTTGGACGCCGGGGTTGCTCAGCTCTCTCCTCAACAGACTTCAACATACATTCCAGGTATACTCTGTCCCTCAGCATCTTTCAACTGGGCATCGCCAGCATAAAGACGGGCATGTTCTTTGCTGAGATCTGGGAGGTAAGTTTGTGATTCCCTCCCTACATGAATGACAGGGGGCACCCTTTTTGTTAAAACATTATCCTATTAGGATTCCTGGAACTTACCCCATCTTCCCTCTACTCCATGATGTCACAAAAAAGCCAGGCTCAAGGTCATTGCTATGGAGAATTTTCCCTAGATAAATAGCTCATTCGGCATTCAACTAACCTCTCTGGATTCCATAACTTTGTTTTTTCCTTGTTTCTGGCCAGCCAGTCAATGCATTTAAGGTAGTATTTGTCTGTATGGAAAGAAATGAAGACCAGCCAACTGAGAACAAGCAAAAACTATTTATTCAGAGCTTGCTATAGCAACGGAGTAGCCACCGTCACTTGTGTTCTGGCAGAGACGCCAGAGCAGGCAGAGGAGTGGGAAAGCTTTATAGTGTAGAAAAAGGGAAGGCTTCAGGTGTGCCTGATTGGAGGTCATTGGCACAGGGAAGCTGAAGGCAAGCGAGCTAGAAGCAGCGTGCGGTGTATGATTGGTTGGGGTGGACGTTTAGCTTTCTCTGTTTGGTCCTAAATTAGAAGCAGGAACAGAAATTGGGTCTGTCATCTGTCAACCAAGTCCTGGCCATTTGGGGCTGATGGTTGCAGAAGTTACTGGTTGGCTTCCTGGATTGTTACTGGAGATGACAGTCTGGCTCAGACTGGCTTCTTGGCCTGGTTATTGTAGAAAAGGGATTTCCTGGGCAGTTGTTTCTGGTTGTGGATCAGAGTTCTATTTTTATATATAGTCTGGTCATTGTTCCTTTGTGCACTCAGGATCTTATCTGTTTATTAGTTCGTGTATGCGTGTGTGTTTTCCTTTTAGCCAGCATTTTTTAGTGTTGTAGCAGATGGTTTGTTCAGGGAATCTAAATCACCCTTGTGACAGAATGAAGAATCCCACCATTCCTCCATACTTAAAAAGCAATTTTTCCCCCTGGACTTCTATAATTACACACTTGGCTGGGTCCATTACTATCCAACTGGTTACTTTCCCTCAGTTCTCTGGTCCATTTTCTACTGAATCTTTAATTTTGTAGTGACTAAGGATTTGGTCCTCATATTTTCTTTTTATTTTTTTCTTCTCTTGTTTTCTCTTTTATTTTCCTTCCTCTAAGTTTTTTCCCTAGTGATGCATCCAGTTTCACAACTTTCATGTATTCTATACACTGATGATTCTCAAAATTATGTCCTCAAATAACAGGTCCCTTGAACTCCGTATTTGTAAAATATAACTGATTCCTTGCCATCTCCACTTGAGTATCTGGAAAGCATCTCAGACTTCTAGGACACCATAAAACTATTCAGATCCACATCATAAGCACTGCCCACCCCTAGTTCTTACACATCCATCTTAGCTTGGGCTGCCATAACAGAATACCATAGACTGGGTGACTTAAACAACAGAAATTTATCTTCTCACAGTTCAGAGGCTGGGATTCTGAGATGAGGGTGCCAACACGGTCATGTTCAGGTGACAGCCCTCTTCCTTGCTGTGTGCTCACATGGCCATTCCTGGGTCAGTGTGTGGAGAGAAAGAGTGATCTCTGTGTATTCCTCCTATTATTAGGGCACTAATCCCATCATGAGGACCCCACCCTCATGAATCCATCTAGACCAAATCCCCACCCCCCTAAAACCCTCACATTGGGTGTTAGGGTTTCAACATATGCATTCGGTGGGGGAGTTGACAGTTCAGTCCACAGCAAGACACCACTGAGGAAGCACTGTCAGCTTTATCGCTGACACATACTCCACACCCAGACACGTCTCAACATTTCTGCCAGTAAAGTCTTAGTCCAAGCCACCATAACTTCTTGACTACCAGTAGCCACCTAACTGATTTGCTTTTCTCCGTTCTTTCCCCTATATGGTTGATTTTTTAAACAGGAAGCACGGAGGGTTTTCTTTTCCTCCTTACATAAAATCTCATCACTCTTCTACTTCTCAATTCACATGGCAAAATAGGATTTTTCTCTGGCCTGTGACACCCTACTTGATCTCATTCCTGCCTCTTAGACATCACAGGGTCTCCTCTAGCCTTTGTTTCACCAAATACAATTCTCTGACGTAACTAAGGATTCCTGTCTCAGCAACACACTACCTGCTGCTCCTTCCCGCTCGAAGCCCTCTTTCCTCAGATTTTCACAAAGCTCTTTACCCTTCATCTTGAAGCGGACACTCAAATGTCATCTTTTCAAAGAGGGCTTCCCTACCAAAAAGGGATTCACAGGCGCTCTCTACCAAACCCTCCTGTTAACATCTTCATTGTATCACTAAGGAGCCCTTGAAACAACGTTGATCCTAAGTTCTTTGTGGCGATGTGTTTGTTTTTCGATTCATTGATATAACCACAGGACTGAGAACAGTACCAGACTCAGAACAAATACTGGATAAATATTTGCTGATTTATCAAGAGAAACTATGGCTGGGATAGTGCCAAAAAAAGAAAAAAAATGGAAATGGTGAAAGAGAAGCATTATTCAGGTTTCTTTAAGCTGTGGAAGGGAAGGGTACCTTTTGGAGGTCACAGCTGGCTGCTATGATTTTGATTGCCTATAAAACATCCATGGGTCATCAGAGGGAAAAGATAACTCTAGATACTTCTTTCCCTCTAGAGTTTCACCTGGGGAAATAAACAAAGGTGGAGGAATTTTGATTAATTCTGCCATGGGCTAGCCGTTCAGAGGCAGCAGTAATTAATTACGGAACTAAAATTTAAGTGCAGATAATCTATCACCTGAGGTAGAGCATAGCAGCAGGGCTGGAAATGGGTGAGAAGCAGTATCGCTCTAGACTACAAAGGGCTTTAAAAGAGGTGTAAAATTTTAGCTGAGGGATGAGCGCTCTGCTCCGATGTTAACAGCTAAGGACAGATGGAGACTGTTGGTTGGAGCCGTTGCCAATGAATCAACGCCTCATGTTAATATGTTTCAATCTTGGTATAATTAGAAGAGCGTTGATCTTGACATCAAAAGATCAGGTGCAGAGTCTCAAGTTTCCATTCCTTAGGTGAGCAAGGCCCTTGACTTGTCCCGGCCTCTGCTGTCTCACCTGTACAACAGATGTTATAACGTCCAGCTCATGGTTATTATGGTTTCTAAACCGTAACATACTATATACATTTTAGGAATCAACCTTCAGTATTTTCATACTTTTCCTTTAAGTGAGATGTTTGTTGGCAATTAACTATATAGTACATTTTAAACAATAAATATGTAACTTCCTTAAGAATGTGCATTCCTAATTCTATAATCTCCATCCCAATCTACCACTGAAAAAAATTAGGTGTCATTGACTATTGGAACCAAATATGTAAGACTTCTATCAAAAAGAGATTCCATTAACTGGAAAAGTTTATAAAACCTCATGTTTAGGAGAGGAATTAGTCCCAAACAAACAAAACATTTGGCTGATTAGTTTGAGCCAGTTCAGTGACAGCTCATGTCACCATGTCACAAGTGGATTTCTGTTATCCATATTTGTCTTTGTCAGTGGGTCTGCTTTAAATTGTGAGCATTGTCATGTTCATACTTTAAAAGCTAGGAAGTTTTTTGCTTTTGTGTGTTTTTTTTTGAAAAGATTAGTTACAGGCAGTCTATAACTTTGGTGATATCTAGGTTTAGTAAATTTGAGTCATGCACTCAATGCCCCAGGGAGAGTGCCCTGAAAAAACAGACACTGCTCACTGCTCCTACTTGCCTTATAAAGTGTTCAAGGCAGCACAGAAGACAAGGCTTAAATTAAGCAAATAACTTTTTTTTTTTTTTTCAAATTGTAAAGACTACAATTGTAATTGTGACAAGTGCACAGAGGGAGAAGCTATTTCTTGAGATCAGGTTTACCTGGAAGACTGTTTCTGTGATGGGAGAATGGGGAGTTTTCCTTTGCATAAATGCTGACTCCTTAAACATGCTCTGTCACCTTCAAGAACTTTCTTTTCCATTTTAATGGTTATTATCTAATAATACACCGTAGTCAGCCCTCCATATCTGTGGGTTCTGCATCCGTAGATCCAATGAAGTATTCGAGAAAAAAAATCCAGAAAGTTCCAAAAAGCAAAACTTGAATTTGTTGTGGCCAGGATCTATTTACATAGTGTTTACATTCTATGTACAACTATTTACATAGCATTTACATTTCATCAGGTATTATAAGTAATCTGGAGATGATTTAAAGTGTACTGGAGGATGTGTGTACGTTATATGCAAATACTACACCATTTTATATAAAGGACTTGAGTATTCTTGGATTTTGGTGTCCATAGGTGATCCTGGAACCAATCCCCAGTGGATACCTAGGGACGACTGTACTTTTAAAACATTTTGTGCATATTATAGAATAATGATCATATTATAGACAATCCTGCATGTTTTCTATTGTTTACTGTCACTTATTATAAGAAGTTTAATTAGCTTTTGCATCTTAAAAGTATTATGTGATGATATTGGATTTTTTTTATGGTTTATCACAAGATATTGAATATCCCTGTGCTATACAGTAGGACCTTGTTGTTTATCTATGTTATATATAGTGCTTCATATCTGATATTCCCAAACTCCCAATCCATCCCTCCCCCACCCTTTCCCAACATTGTTATTTTTAAAACACCATATTTGATTTCTAACATGTTCATATTTAGAAAATCCTGTATTCATCCTCTTTTTGCTTATCTCTTACTGTGACCTTTAAGTAAGCATTTCAAATAATTTAAAAGCTTCTCATCCAACTAAATTCTGATATTTCCTCTTTACTTGAATGCTATGGAATATACTTTCTTAAGTTATTTGTATTTCCTTTTTCTTTTTCTTTTTTTTACAAAGATCTTTCCAAGCCTAACTTGTGTCTTACTTAAGAAAGAAAGATGTTCTGGTAAAGTTTGCCTGTAGCTTCCACAGCAGTCAGAGTGGCACTTTTATCTCCCTTTTGCTCTGATACGCTGCCAGAGATGAGAGAGAGAGTCAGAGTGAGGGAGAGACAGAGACAGAGAGAAACAGAGCCAAAGAAAAACAGAGTGAGGAGTGCTCACTGTTGGACCAGTGGGGAATCATACAGAACAATATGGAAGACAAAGGACTGAGCAAGTTAATTAGACCTGAAATATTCTTTATCTTGGTGAGTAATGTATACTTTAAAAATACATTGTGTGTTCTTAAATTTCTAAGATATTTAAATTATGGTATATTACATAAAGCTATTTAGTTTATTTATACAGATCATTGACTTTGGCTTAATTAATTGTCTAGCTGTTTCCCAGAGGAGCATGTTTGGCAGAGGACAAAATTCCTTTGGGTGAAAAGGAGCCTTTGTAAGTGACATGCACCAGCTTGTGTGTTTTTCCCCTAATAGCACCACCATTTTGGGAATTGACCTAGATGCCTAAGGAAGCCTTCATTATTAAGAATTTATGTTGCTCAGGTGGCTTTCGTTTGCTAAATTAGCCTCTGCCGCATATTAAACATTGATAGCTAATGCCACTTTATTGCTGCTGGTCTATTCAGCATCTCTTTTCACAGAACACAATCTGCATAATTAGAAAATAGCACGACTTCTACGTCTAGCCCATCAGGAGCGTAAAGATGCTGTACTCTTGCTTGCATCTCATATGCCAACCTTCATAACACAGATGTGATAATAACATTCTTTCAATTTAATAATGGCAATAGGTGCACTGCATTGCATTGACAAAACTACAAAGGAAACAAAGGAAAGATATGAATTTATTAAGACAAACAAAACATCCCATTAACTTACATGTCAAGTAAAATTTGGGGAAAATTTACTGCTGCAGGAAATCACCATATCTGTACTGTCACCAAGAATAATTGCAAGACATATGAGACAAATAGCATGCTTCTTATAAACCAGGCCACCAACTATTCAAAGTATTGCTATATATTTTCTATTCATATTTTTCCCATTATTCATTTCTGTCCCATTTTAAGGTATATTCTAAAATGCCCTCACGTGATATCTCTGTCATTTATGAAAATGTCAAGTTTTACATGTAATATTAAGGGATTACAAAAAAATTAAATATGAAACCAGCACTTAATTTACTGATATGATATGTACATAGGTAACTCATAAATTAAATCCAACTAGACTTAAGTACTATATGCATTAAAATATCTCAAGTTGCTTAGAGTGAACTAGAGGAGACAGATATATTTAGAATTAGTCTTTTAGATTCAGGACTGTCTTGGTATCGTAGGGTCCTTGTTGATACATGGCTATTTTGTTGTCTTTGAGGGAAAAATGCTTATTTGTATCTTTTTATAGGGAACCGACTTAAACATTTCCAATTTTGTATGTATTTTTTTTTAAATAAATTTATTTATTTATTTATTTATTTATTTATGGTTGTGTTGGGTTTTCGTTTCTGTGCAAAGGCTTTCTCTAGTTGTGGCAAGCGGGCGCCACTCTTCATCGTGGTGTGCGGGCCTCTCATTATCGCGGCCTCTCTTGTTGCGGAGCACAGGCTCCAGACGCGCAGGCTCAGTAGTTGTGGCTCACGGGCTTAGCTGCTCTGCGGCATGTGGGATCTTCCCAGACCAGGGCTCGAACCCGTGTCCCCTGCATTGGCAGGCAGACTCTCAACCACTGCGCCACCAGGGAAGCCCCTGTATGTATTTTTGACTGCACCTTTAGAATGTTTTGATAGGAAAAAATCTAAATTAAAAAACTTTATAAAATAATTTGAGGTTTCATATATTTACATTCATTGAAAAGAAAAACGACAAACTCATCAAATAGGAGACAAGCATGCTCAAATTGCTGTTTCAATAGCATTATTACTAATTTGAGAGTGTTCATCTGAAAGTATGTGCATACATACAGTTGCACACAAATATATAACTGTACATATATATTTACATCTGCATCTATATCTATGCCTTTATCTACATCCAAGTCTATATCGATATCACGATCTACATGACTGACCATCTATATCTAATTATTTGCCTAAAATGAGATTCTTCTGTGAGTTAGGTTTGTACACTGACTTTTTTACTGAGCAATATGTCATAGGTATTTTTCCAGTCATTAGACCCACAAAATATATATATCTCTGTGTGTAGAATATATTATGAGTAGATAGATGTAAATCATTATTTTCCTAGCTACTCAGTATCCTATGTTATGGCATTTCATGCTTATTTAACTAAGCTTCATTGTAGACTGTATAGATTATTTAAGAAACTTTACCATCATAAGCAATGTTTTTATGTACATCTTTGATTAATTGACATTGTTTTCTTAGCTTTCTTCCTCTAATTTCAATTTATTCATCAGCCATAATGTGTGAATATTGCAAATATTTACACGTTACTCAATTGTCTCCAAAAATGTTGAATCAGTTATATTCCCCACTACTCTTTCATAACACATCATCTTGACTAAAATTTTACCACTTGAATAAGTGAAAAGTTGGTAGCTCTTTGTTTTCACTATTTTGTCTTTTCATTTGAAAAATGGCTTTTCTATTCATTCACTCTTTGTGTCTTGAGTTGCTTTTAAATATGAATTTCTCATTTTTCTACTGGGATAAGTATTCATTTTTTACATTATGATAATTTTAATATAATAGGGATATTAACCTACTGTCTATCATAAATAAGACACACTTTTTCTTGCAAAATTTTGTGCTTTTACACTTTATGATTTTAAGAAAATGTAGTAGTAGTTTCCATAAGAAAAATCTTAATGTTCATGTAGTTAAATCTAATATTTTTTCTCTTTATGATTTCTGATTTTATGTTTATGCATAGAAATACCTTTGCTACATGATATAGATTATTCATCTATAATGTATGTGCCATTTTTTTCCTTTAATTTTTTATCATAAAATATCAATAAACACAGATTTTGTTTTAGTTCAGGTGTAAGGTTCCTTTCTTAATAACTTACCAGTAGTGCCAACATAATTTTTCAAATAAGACTTCCCTATAGCTTTGAAATGCCACATTTTTTATTTACTAGGTTTACATTTTTTATTTACTAGGTTAACTAGGTTTAAATATATGTATGTGTTAACACACAAACACATGTGTAACTTATATGACTATTAGGTAAATTATTCTATACAATTAAGTGCTATGAAAATTTATAAACAGACCTATATATATGTATATGTAGGCGTTTATGTATATATTTAAATACTAATACCCATTTTTATATATTGTATGTAATTTGTGAGTGGATAGATCATAAAATTGAATCTGATTCTTAGTTTTCTAATGTGTTTAACCATTTGGATTCAGTGATAAAATAGTCAGGTTAAGAGGACGTTTTGCACAGTACCTCAGTTATTCCGTGTAAATATAACATGTAAGTTCCAGTCGAATTCCTACAAAGGACAAAAACTTCCAAGTTAGCTTTGCTGCACACTCTTCCTAAGGCACTGCTATTCCACCAGGCCAAGGGCACACCCCGTGCTTAAGCATTAAGGGCACACCCCGTGCTACCTCTCATAAGCATTTCCTGGTACCATCACTACTCTGATCACATGCCAGCCAGGAATCAAAATCCGTATCCAAATCATCTATTTAAAACAATTCTCTGGAGTATATTTTGAATGCACTGTGTTCAAATAACATACAGCACTCAAATGCGTGAATATATCGTGGCAAAAGTAGGTAGAGAAAGAACAGATGTTTAGAAGGCTGGGGGAAGGGGCCTCGTGCCCTCACGTGGGTGTTCCACGGAGAGTCCTACTTCATCTTTACCTTCAGTTTATATTCCTGAGAGCTCGAGAAATAAGAAGCTGCATCTGGTGTTTGTTTGCACTAATTCTAAAATAATTGAAATAAATTTGAACTTAGCGTAGAACGATGAAGCCACTAGGGCTGTGTCTGGACATCGAACACCTCTGAGACCCCAGCTAGTGCCGTTGTCATCTGCACGTGTGTGAAGGACAAGTCCACTTAAAACATAATTACAACTTCTTGCTTGCAAAGAAGAGTGCTGACTTTTGCTTGTTTCTGTCATTCTCTCTCGTTATGATCATCCCATTTTTCTAAGTACCGTTCCTATATTTGTCTATATAAGACACATATAGACATGGTATGTTCCATGTCGAGAAACAAAGCAAAGCCATAAAAGGCAATTTCAACTCCAAAAGCAGATAGTTTATAGCTCAATTATCAATGGTACAGAAAAATTCACAACAGGGTTCCTACAATGATGATCTTTTTATACTTGTGAGTAGCTCCACTCCCCTGGCCTTCTTCAGCCCCACTCCCCCATGCCACATTGTCCGATCTTTGGCAGAGATAAAGAAAGAAGAACACAAAAAAGCAAAATCAAGAACAAACTTTTGGGGGTACTTTCACATAAAAGGTGAATATAATTTAATTTTTCAGAAAATGTGATAAAATGTAGAGAATGGTGATTTAGTTGCAGTTAAGTGAGGTCTCCGTGAAATACACAAACACAGATGGATAGTGCGAACTTGCAAAACTATTTAGATTGTCCCTTTTACATGTAAATAAGACAGTACAGGAAGTATATCTTTAAAAGATATTTGAGATATTGGGATTGGGATTGCATCATTGATATTTTGCTGGGACCTGCTTCCTCTACTTAACTTTCCTGTCTTTTTTCAAATCTTTACCCACCATTCAGGGGTTTTCACAAGACTCGCTCCATCATGGTGAGTCTAGCACACCGTGTCCTCCCCTCATTTGTATTTATATATTACAGAGTCCCAAAATTCATATGGCACGCCATTATATATTAACATATTATGTTAAAATTGTAATACATAAGCTCTACCTATATTTGACATGTATGCTTTTTCATGTTGTCTTCTGTGTCATGATCCGTGTTTTTGCCAGAACAGCTGACCAGCAAGGGTGGTAAAGTGAGTTTATTGTTATCAGGACACACCTAGACATACCTGAGGTTGCCACTAAGGTAGCATCTACCAGGCTTTTTCTCCCTTTATCTAACCAGGAGAGGTTACTGAACTGACCATGGACTTGATCCAGCTTAGCAGATAACACAGGCTTTTGTTATTCATTAAATGTCTACATGGCTTTTCAAGATGAAAAGACACCCTGTATAATGAAATAAAGAGAAGCTATGAAATCAGGAAGACCTGGGTGTGTGTCTTGACTTTGCCAGGTAGAAGCCATGTGACCTTGAGAATATCATTTGTTTGAGTCTCAGTTTCCTTATCTGTCACAAGGGAAGGAAAAGCCTACCTCATTTAAATATTCTAAGGATTTGAAACCTACCTTTTGAAGTTGCAAGCAAAAAGCCTAAATATGTAAGTTTCCAAATGAATAGTAGTTATGATTACGAATCCTAAAAATCAAAGTATCAAGAAAAACTTAGATTAATAAAGAAACCAGTCTTTGTACTTAGTTATCTCATTGAAAACACAACTCTGAGAAATAGATAGGAAATATATTAATATTGGGAATTTGTGGCTTAGAAAATTGATGCTCAGAACATGTAAAAATGTGTTTGCCTTTTCATTTTCATTTTTATTGAACAGTGGACTCAATTGTGTGTATACAAAATCCTTAACGTAGTGGTAGAAACATACATTAATCAAATAATCACACCAATAAGTATAAAATTCTATCTGTAATAAGAGTGTTGCTGAAATGCTTGGAATGGAAAGGTGGGATGCAGGGTGAACGGGGGAGAAGGTGGTGCTGATGCAGGCGGGGTGGCCAGGAGAGGGGGGACCACAGGAGGCCTGGCAGGACGTGATGGTAGGTTAGATAAGGTGGGATTGGATGGAGAAAAAGTGGACAGATTCAAGTGCTCTTTTCAAAGTCAAGTCATCGAATTAATGAGGGATTATATATGGAGAGAGACTAGAAGGAAAATATCCTGGATAATTTTTTTTTTTATGTATTCTTCTACACCCAATAGCAGAATATCAGGCAGAATCTGGGGAAGGAAGTTGATTTGGTTCAAAACATATTGTACTTGAGATGCCTCTCAGATGCCCAGAAGGACACAGCAAGTGGGCAGCTGAAGCACAAGGACACGACTGGGGGAAGGATGAAATCTGTGACGGGGCTTGTGAACCTGTGGTTGTAGATGAGGTCACCGAGGGAGAGTGGAAAAAAAAAAAAAAGAGATAGAAAAGGGGCGAAGGCTGACGCTTTAGTAACTGAGTAAAGGAAGGTGTGCCTGCCAAGGAGAGAGAGGATGGGCATCCAAAGTAAAGAGGAGAAGGAGACCAAGAGGGGGTTGTGTCAAAGAAGTCACGGGAAAAGAACATTACAAGAGCCAGGTCATCGTTCTTGAGATTTTATAGGAAGTTAAATAGAAAAAACTGCAGAAACTGTCTTACTATGGTTAATGTCATCGAGGTCAATGTGACTTCAACAAGGATCACAGCAGGGTGTGGCAAAGCTAGGTGTACCTGGACGATCTTCAGTTGAGGATAGAATGGAAGATGAGGGAAAGAGACAGCTCTGGGTGAGGACAGTGCTTTAAAAAAGTTTAACCACGAACGGGGGAGATGGATTGATTTTCTTTGCTGAATTCATCTCATGACCCTCAATCTCTTCTCTCTCTGTGTTCTCTCTTTTTGTGTTTAATGTTTAGAACTGAACTATTTCCCCACAACTTGCTCCTTCTGGAATCTTCTCCATGTCATCACTCAGTGTTTTGGAAGGGCAAAAAACCTTGTGTCATCTTTAAATCACCTCTTTATCCCACGCCTCACAAACCATTTGTGAGTAAATCCTGTTGGTTCTATCTTCAAAATGTATTCAGAATGAGAATGTTTTCATTGTCTCCCACAGAAAACTCTCTGGCCCAAGACTTTTTCATATTTTATTTGAATAATTGCAAGATCTCCCTAAGTTACCTCACTGCCCATGTCTTGCCCTTCCTCCCTCCCTCCCTCCCCCAGCCAAATCAGTTCTCAACAGCACAGCCAAATTGATCCTTTTAACACATATGTTAGCTCCTGTAACTTAAGCCTAAAACCCTCTGCCTGCATTCTAGCTCACTTAGAGGAAAAGCCAAAGTTGTTACCATGACATTCAAAGCCCCACAGGATGAGGGATGCAGCTCCAAGTCCATAGTTCTCACTGCGGTCCGTCAAAACCACACCGCACTCCAAGAACGTTCCGACTCGGGACCTTTGCATGGTATTGTCTGTCAGAAACAGATTTCCACTAGATATTTTCCTGGATCACTTCCTTTTATCTTTTTCTGATGTTTGCTCACGTGTTATCTTGTCAGTGAGAACTTGCCAGATAACATTACTCAAAATAGCAAACCTTCTCCTCTTCTCCCCAACCCCATGATATTCCTTTCCCCTCTGCTCTTCTGTACATTGCTCCATGGCACCTGTCATGTGATGTACTATATATTTTATTTATTCATTTGAGTTTTTCTGAATGCCTCTCTCCATTATAGCATAAGCTATAGGACAGAAGAAATTGTCGAGTGGTTATCACTGTTCTATTGCTGATGACTCAAACATTGCCTCATACATTGTAGATGCTCATTTAATATTTAATGAAGAGGTGAAGGCAGCTGGGGGGGTGGACAGGGTCAGAAAAGCAGGCTATGAGTGTCAGCCGAGTGTAGAATCCATGGCAGCCCATCACTTAAGCAGTGGCTGAAGAAAAGGGTCCAATAAAAGAAATCAACAAGTAACCACGAGGTATAAAGAACACCTGCAGAGATTGAAGTCCTAGAAAACAAAAGGAAGTTTAAAGGCTGCAAATTTATACCAAATACATTGGAAAATCAAACAAAATCAGAACTGAATAACTATCTTGGGATTTGTCTAATAGAGGTGTTTGATGATGTTGAAATGAACTATTTACAGAGTAGTTGGTTAAATGTAAGTGTTGGAATGAGACTGCATTAGGTTAATATGGGGATGAGATATGAGAAATATGAAAAAATAAATGGAAAAAAGGCTGAGAGTATTGATATGCAGGGAATTCATGATCACAGGAGTAAAGTTTTAATTGTGCCATTTCTTTTTGCTCTTAGATAGGAACTGAATAATACAGCTGAAAGAAGGAAAAAATGACCATAATAACGCAAGTTCTTGTTGTGCCATAAAGCAGATCTATGGTACAACTTCTGTTCTGTGAATAGCTTGCTGTGAGGAGGTATTAGTCCCAGCTCAGGCCATTCCCCTTAAGTCAAGAGCAGCTTCATGTGGTTACAGCATTGCATGGTACAAATGTTAACACTTTTTATGTGGCCCGTGCTGTGAAAATAGTAGGGATACCAGTCCTACAAGAATTATTACACATCAGACTACGAAGACGTATTATACCCATTGCAGAATTATTAGTAATAGCAAACAAAATGGAAATAGCCTCAGTGTCCATCAAGAGTAGAGTGAGGATATGTAATAGAATTATGCAGTGAAACATTACTCTGCAATTTAAAAAGAACTACATCCACAAGGAGACTTTATACGTCCATAAACTCAGTATATAATTTACCCAGATGGGCTGACTTGCTCTTGCCTTTTCATATTTGTGAGTGGAGTCTTTGGTCATTGTTGCTGTGCAGCCTCTTTCTGATTTTTATGCTTCCTTGAGAACACCTAGAAAATTGTTGGAATCTCTAGCCTCCAGTTATTTCACTTCCTTAGATCATAGGTATGGCTCAGTTTTGTCCAGAAACAGATTAGGAGTAGTGGGCATTTTCCAAAAAGGGAGTGATGCAAGGGCATCTGATGAGCATTCCGATGAGCATTGGGTGCAGCAGCACAATGACCAGTATTTTAGTATTTCTCTTGGCTTCTTCCAGACGACCTGTCTGCATAGATCCTGTAGCCAGAACTTCCAGGATCATAAATCAGATCGATTCCCAGGATGGAGTAGTTGCACCTGGGTTACAACTTCTGAATCTCAGCCAGCACCCTCTCTTGGGTTTTCCCCAATTCAAAAAGTATCATTATTTATTTTTGTGCAATTTAGTATATAGTCTGTAAATCAACATGCAAGTTTACAGTGTGACACTCCAAAATGCAAATTATTCCAAGCCTATGCATCTTTCTAACCCTGAGATGAACTTACAATGAACTTAAAATGAATTTGCATTTTGTTTTGTTTGTTTTTTTAATTATATTGCAGTATAGTTGATTTACAATGTTGTGTTAGCTTCAGGTACACAGCGAAGTGATTCAGTTATACGTATACCTATATTCATTCTTTTTCAGATTCTTTTCTCGTTTAGGTTATCACAGAATATTGAGTAGAATTCCCTGTGCTGTACGTTAGGTCTTTAGTGGTTATCTGTCTTATGTATAGTCGTGTGTGTATGTTAATCCCAAACTCCTGATGTTTTTATTAAACGGAATTCCCAACACAGTTCAGCCCAAGATGTGTCTAGAAATTTCACTTGTAAACTGACCCCCAAATTTATAAATGTTGGATCAGCCAATTTGGCATACCAGATGTTGCATTTCTTCATCCGTAACTCTTAATACTATTTCACATGTATAATGAATTATATACAGTTGTGACTGCCATGTAAAATCTACATTTACTAAGATGTGAGAATGAGTAGTAAAATAAGCATAGCCAGGAAGCAGTGCCATGAAGCGTATAACATTCATTCTCATGTGAAATAATTTAGCAGGATCCTTCCTGAAAATTCAGCCAATAATTTGAGAATCAGTCATTAAATCTCAACAAGATGTCAGGGAGAGCTAAGTTTTTTAAAGCTGATGAAGTATGAGATGGTGTCACCAGAAGAGATTAGGGTATCTTTTTTGGTAGAGAATTTCAATAGAAGACATCGTAAGCAAATAAGAAATACATATACATAGATAAAACTGAAAAAAAAATTATATAGTAGTCAGTGAAAAATATGAAGTGTGATTCAGTAAAAATTGTGAGAATACTTAGTTTTGGTACTCAGATATTGAAAACATTCATAAGTTGTTTAAGCTCCTGAACAAAATAACATTTGAGGAATACATGCAACAGAGATAAACTGATTTTTAAAGGAAAGGAGAAGATAAAGAGGCAACATAATCACCCCAAAACGTTCTGGAGCAATGTAAATAGTCAAGAATTCATTTAAGGATTCCAGAATTCCATTATGTGATTAGGAATGTGTAATGGAAGGAACTGGAATCAGAATCTCAAAGAGATACATGCACCCCAATGTTCATAGCAGCCCTATTCACAGTAGCCAAGATTGGAAGCAACCTAAGTGTCCATCAACGGAAAAATGGATAAAGAAGATGGGATATAAATATACAATGGAATATTACTCAGCCTCAATAAAAAAGGAAATCCTACCCTTTGCAACAAAATGGATGGATCTGGAGGACATTATGCTAAGTGAAATAAGCCAGACACAGAAATACAAATACTGTATCATCTCACTTATATGTGGAATCTGAAATAGTCAAACCCATAGAAACAGAGAGTAGAAGAGTGGTTACCAGGGGCTCGAGGAGGGAGAATGGGAGGTGATGGTCAAAGGGTACAAAGTTTCAGTTATACAAGATAAAAAGGTTCTAGAGATCTACTGTACAACATACTGCCTATAGCTAACAACACTGTACTGTACAATTAAGATTTGCTAAGAAGGTAGGTCTTATGTTAAGTGTTCTTACCACACACACAAATAACAACAACAACAACAATAACAATAATAATAGAGGCGAGAGGAAACATTGCAAGATGATGGTTATGTCTATCACCTTAGTGGTAGTGATGGTTTCATAGGTGTATACTTACTAACTCCTTGAGTTGTGTACATTAAATGTGCACAGCTTTTACATGCCAATTATACCTCGTTAAGGTATATATATAAAATGAAAGGAACACTAATAGAGTCCTATATTAGGAATTAAACAGGTACTTGTTTAATAGAGAAACCTATATTAATAGTTTGAATTTAAAAGTATTTTCTTTTGCAAGAAAACAAAATTCAGTGTATATTAAAATTACTTTGAAATCTTTATTTCTAAATCTAAATATATTTTAAACATTTTTTACGGTATTGAATATTTTGAAGAAAAAAAAAAAATACTACTGTCTTTTGGGTAACATTCAGTTCCTTCCAGGAAATAGCCAGAAGCACCTTCCAGAGTCACTTTCCGCTTTCTAGTTCCTTAATTCTGTGCTTCGTCACAGTTTTCATTCCATGACTTCCTAGCCTGACTGACCTCACACGCAGGCGTCTGGAGTAGGCTTTGCCCTCGGCAGGCTGTACCACAGCCTTTCAGACTAACGTCATGCCAATTCTGCCGACTCTGCAGCCTCCGTACCCAAACTCAGCGACCCTCTACCTGTTATCCCTCACACTGCCACAGAGTGTTCCTTCGTTTACAGCAACCAGAATTCTATCCATTTTGATGGAGAAATGCATGAATATTCTCTATGCTGGCATTGTTGCCTGAATGAATAGTCTTGAGGGATTTAGGAAGGTCCAGTAGTAGGGATAATAATTTTTTAAACTTTCTGATTAGGTGTGCTCATTGGTTATAATTAAACTGGGAGAAATTAACACTATGATATCGTTAATGAGTAATATAGTTATACTTGAAGATCTATTTGCAATCTGTTCATATTTAACACGTTAAGAGAAATATCGTGTCCAAAGCATTAGTTTTCTAGTCACTCAGGCTACCTTCCCCGTGTTCAAAAGATAACCATTTTCAAGAATCGTTAACAATTATCAATTTTATTTCAATGCAAGCCATCCTTGTTGGATAGATTTGAATATTTAGCCTCTCAGTTTGATTCTAAAGTAGTTTAAATTCTTTTTTCCTTATGAAATGTATTTCATCACGCTCTAACATACAAACACAGAGTTGAGATTAAGAAAAATAAATGAGTCATGATCCAGTCCAATCATACTTCATGAAAACAACTGTTTGGCCATTTCTTTTTGTATTTTCAACTCTTCTGATGGTGATCTCCGTTCTTCTAAATAGTACGTCTTTATCAAGTTTACATCCTTGTTTACTCCCCACTATGAAAACCAGGGACTAATCACCTCACACTACTCCCATGCCACTCCCACTACCCTCTTGCCTTTTCCTATCCACTTCTAAATTTGTAATAATCACACAGCTTATGGTTACCTAGTTAACTTAAAATAATATGCCAAAAGGTAACTTCTTAAATCTTAAAAAGTGAGGATTCCTTGCTGTATTGAATGCTCCAATGTTGTTTGACATCTCATCCATAACATAAGATGTTCCTCAAATTATGATCCATTTTTCTTTGCTAATTTTTCAGTTTATTCATCGTAGACCTTTTCTCTTGTATTCTTAATGTTCCAAAAAAGCTTAATGATCCTTGTTTAGCCATTCATATTTTAAAATGAAGAACTAAGTCAATTAACATGAGTAACTGATAAGAATATTCTCTGCTATTGTGAATTTGGGTTTATATCCCAATAATCTCCCATAAAAGGATAACTTTCTGGGGACTCGTAGGCTTGACTTTAGCATGTGTATAGAAAGCAGGCTAGGACCCTCTCCCACCAAATGACAATTTGTAAAGGATTATACTTTTCATGTCAACATCAAAACTAAAGGCCCCAGCTATCCACAGGTAGATCATCACACTTTTTTACAGAAATACTCTGCTTCTTGTTCTGTGTAAATACCATGTTTCCAGTAACTCTGAAAAAGTGAGTTTGGAAAGCAGTGGGTGGGAACTGGTCCCACTGGTAAATTCTTTATAGAGAGTCCTTAAGATAACCTTCCTGTTTTTGATTCTGTTACCCACTCCCAATTTTTTTTTAAATTTATATATTTATTTTTGGCTGTGTTGGGTCTTCGTTTCTGTGCGAGGGCTTTCTCTAGTTGCGGCAAGCGGGGGCCACTCTTCACCGCGGTGCGCGGGCCTCTCACTATCGCGGCCTCTCTTGTTGCGGAGCACAGGCTCCAGACGCGCAGGCTCAGTAGTTGTGGCTCACGGGCCTAGTTGCTCCGCGGCATGTGGGATCTTCCCAGACCAGGGCTCGAACCCGTGTCCTCTGCACTGGCAGGCAGATTCTCAACCACTGTGCCACCAGGGAAGCCCCCACTCCCAATTTTTATTCGTGTTGTTTCTGTGTTTGGAGTCTTTGGGGAGCAATGTTGGAAAAATCAGCTCTTTATATTCACTACAGCCTTCTCTAGGATAGGTTTTGAATGATGGCAAATATTCACTAAATGTTACCTTTCAGTATTCTCCTCTAGCTTTCTCCCATGTCAAAAGTGCATTACTAGACTTCACCCAGGCTCCAACCACAAACCCTTTTCCCTAAGCCCTCGGCAATGATGTATGGAAAGATGACTCCACTCTGTCCAATGGGATGAAAGCAAGAGTCTCGTAGTGGGACTTCGGGAAAAGTTTTACTTTCTTGATAAAATGGAACGGATTCAGGCAACTTGTTACCTTCAGGCTCCCTCCTCTTTGCTTCTGTACCCAAAGTGAACATGAACTTGAAGGAACAAGAGCCATTTTATAACCATGGGAATTAAAGCCAAATTTCTGAGAAAGGCAGAGAACAGAGACCTAGGTCTCTGACATCACCGCTGAGCAACTGCACTAAGCATGAGCTGCCACCCTCAGTCTTATTAGGTGACAT
The DNA here is from genome assembly GCF_009873245.2 of Balaenoptera musculus. Lineage (NCBI taxonomy): Eukaryota > Metazoa > Chordata > Mammalia > Artiodactyla > Balaenopteridae > Balaenoptera > Balaenoptera musculus. The sequence goes on from NC_045790.1 coordinate 4,664,760, forward strand.
ACACGTATATGTATAATTGAATCGCTTTGTTATACACCTGAGACTAATACAACATTGTTAATCAACTATACTCCAGTATAAAATAAAAAGTTAAAAAAAAAGTTAAAAAAAAAACTCATATTTGATTAGGCTATACTTAATTTGCTTTGCTCTATAACCTGTCAAATGCGTTCCTCTATAACCTGTCAAATGCGTTCCTAATTGATGGAGCAAACCTGCCCCCAGGCTTACCCCAGCCGAGCATGTTTTCTTCTCTGATGTGAAGTTATTCTATTTAGAACTTCCCTGCTGTCGTTCCAAGGGGGCATTGTAAGGGAAGAAAAGCACACTTATGCTTGCTCGTCCACAGGAAACCAGAAGCTTTAAAATTTCATAAGAGTACACTTCTACCAAAGGAAATTGGCATGATCATAAGGTCCATTCATAATAATAATAAATAATAAAAATAATAAGTAATAACTAGCTAAGGAATGTCTACTGTGTATAAGGATCTGTGTTAGGAAATAAAGTTATAAAAGCTAAAACATAATCTGTGTTTGTAAAATGTTTAGGGACTGGATGAGGCTGTGTGTATATATAGTATAAGATGGGATATACACGTATATACCAAGTGGCCTAATTCTGTCTTGGGTTTGGTGGGGCAGGAGCGGGGTGGGTTAGTGGATGGTACAGAAAAGGATGACTGGGGTTGGTGATGTATGAGGTGAGTCTTGCATTTCCCAGAAGGACGAGGCAAAGAAGGATAATTCAGGGACACAAGGAAATTGTTGTAAAGTAATGATGTTAAATCAGACTATCTGAGACTGAAGAATCTGTGTTTGTTACAAGTTCTCCAGGTTATTTTAATCTGAAGTGAGATCAGTAAACCACCACAGCCCAGGAGTGATATGGTTGTTTGTGTCTTGTCGGTTCCCTGTGAAAGCAGTGAGGACGACATATCAGAAGTGAGCAAGGCTATGGACAAGGAAACCAGTTTGGGTCAATTATAGGTGTGAATATCTCTCACCATTGATTTGGCAAGTGGTTCTCAACCAGGGGCAATTTGCCCCCCAGGGAATGTTTGGCAGTGTTTTTGGAGACGGTTTAAAAAATCTCAGTGGACGAGTGGGCATGAATCGTTACTGGGATCCAGTGGGTAGATGCTGCTAAACATCCTATAAAGTACAGGCCAGTCCCCCAAACAAACAACTATCTGGCCCACGTGTCCATAGTACTGCTGTGGCAAACCCTGAGATAGGAAATGTGCTCCTCATAGGTCATAATAAATGACGGTATGACAATTAATAAAACGCCGCAAAGACAGTGTGAGACTTTGCTCAAGGATTGAATCCTGGGGACCACTCATCATTTTATGTCGTTGGGGGAATCGAACTTAAGGAGTGTCCAGAGCAGTAGAAGGAAAACCAGGAGAGAACAAGGTTGCGAAATCAAAAAGTGTAGACTTCCCAGAAAGATGCTGCTTCAAACACCAGAGAGATGCCAAAAGCATCCTGTGTATTCCCGTTGGCTTGGTGAACTTTGAGGGGATGGACGATTTGCATGAAAGCAAGTTCGGGATGGCAGTTAAACCAAGCGCAGTTGGTGAGAAGAATGCAGGTGGAGTCGTTGGAGTCAGAGCACTGTTTGCTGAAGTTCGACTGAAGAGGAAGACAGGACAAAACCAGAAGCAGAAGCAGCTGGAAGGGCAGGTGCGTACGGCTGAGAAGGTGGGTGAGACTTAGGCGTGTTCATATAAAGGGACAAAAGAATAATTTTACATGGAAAGCCTGAAGATAAGGGGGACGAAAAGGAAATAAAAGATGGGGCAAAGGCATGCTGAGGAGGTCTGAGAACGTAGGCATCAGAGCACAGAGGAAATGCGAGTGTACTGGAGGAGACTGGAGAAAATAGGATGGCACGGTTAATGATGACAATTGTGAACTTTCACTGTGCTCTTGGAAGCTTTGAAATAATAATAAATGAATATGTATTGCTGCGCTTTTATTTTAAGCCTGCTGAATAGTTCAGTTCTATATGGGTGTATCTCATTTTAGGCAATAGGCAAGACCATGTGTCAGAACATCCTGAACACACAGTAACTGTGTGTATTGAATATGTCCAAGACTAAAACATCAGAAGCTATTGGTAGGAACTGGTGGGTACTCACAAAGTAAGGATGCCTGCTCTCACTCTCCAGCTGGCAGTATGGAGAGAGAGACCCCCTCCCCAGTTGCCCGGGGCGGCCAGCTGTGGACAGTCCAGCACCTCCCAAAGCCACGTTCCTTAGGTGTGTTCACTTAGTCACATGTCTGTGTCATCCTCCCCTGGCTTGGAAGAATGCAGACATCAACAGAAATGACAAAAGACCAACGTTTACTATTCTCAATCATTACTTTGTTCATCCAATAAGTATTTATTGAGTAGCTACTGTCTCTCAAGCACTTTACTAGGTAGGGGATAGAACATCGAACAACAGACAGACATTCCTGGCAAAAATAGAGCTGCTTATGTTTAGAGAGAGATGGAGAGACAGAGAATAAATAAACAAACCAGTTGTTGATACATATTATGAAGAAATATAAAGTAACAGTCAAATACAAGGATAAAGGGGAATACTGTATTGAGTGGAAGCTACATAGTATGGGTAGGGATGAAGTCTCTGATAATTTGATATTCAAACAAAGACCAGAAGATTTGAAGGAAGAAACTGTGTCACTTTCTTTCATTCCACGGAGAGGAAACAGCAAGAGCCAAAGTCCTAAAGTAAAAGCATCCTTTGTATTCTTACCCCTCATTCTATTTCCCTCTGAATTTTCATCTAGCACTGCCTTATCTAGTTGATGGAAACTCCATATTCTTGATGAGGGGGAAATTAATGTCCATTGCATGCTGAATGGACCTAGGAATTAAGCTCTAATTTATTTAGGGTTGATAGCTAAGTTCGTTAGAACGTGATGCTTAAATATCCCACTTTTCAAGTTTGGTCCTTGTATGGACCCATGATTATTCCTCCTTACTCTCTGCACCATTGGCCTCATTCTCATGGTATAAATTAGCGATTGTAACAGGAGATCACATAAAAGGGTTAACTTGTTTTGATTTGCATTTCCCTGATGATTAGCGATGTTGAGCATCGCTCATATGAAAAATATGCCTGTTGGCCATCTGCATTTCCTTTTAGGAAAAATGTCTATTCAGTTCATCTGCCCATTTTTTAATTGTGTTGTTTGTTTGATGTTAAGTTGTATGAGCTCTTTATATATATTGGACATTAATCCCTTGTCGATCCTATCATTTGCAAATAATTTCTCCCATTCAGTAAGTTGTCTTTTCATTTTGTCCATGGTTCACTTTGCTGTGCAAAAGATTTTAAGTTTCATTAGGTCCCATTTGTTTATTTTTGCTCTAATTTCCTTTGCTTTAGGAGACAGATACAAAAAAAATATTGCTATGATTTATATCAGAGAGTGTTCTGCCTATGTTTTCCTCTAAGAGTTTTATAGTGTCCAGTCTTACATTTGGGTCTTTAATCCATTTTGAATTGGTTTTTGTATATGGCGTTAGAGAATGTTCTAATTTCATTCTTTTACATGTAGCTGTCCAGTTTCCCCAGCACCACTTATTGAAGAGACTGTCTTCTGTGTTGTATACTCGTGCTTCCTTTGTTGTAGATTAATTGGCCATAAGTGTATGAGTTTATTTCTGAGCTCTCTATTCTGTTCAATTGATCTATGTGTCTGTTTTTGTGCCAGTAATCAAAAACACAATGAGATATCACCTCACACTTGTCAGAATGGCTATTATCAAAAAGACCACAAATAAAAAATGTTAGTTAGGATGTGGAGAAAATGGAACCCTTGTGCACTGTTGGTGGGAATGTAAATTGGTGCAGCCGCTGTGGGAAGCAGTATGGTGGTTTATTAAAAAACTAAAAATAGAGCTACCATACAACCCAGCAATTCCACTCCTGGGTATATATCTAAAAAAAAGCAAAAACACTAATTTGAAAAGATACATGCACCCCAATATCTGTTGATCAATTTACTGTGTGTCAAGAACTTCCTTCATAAAATACCTGAGGTGGGCACTCCTATTGCCACTTCCTTATATAGAAACTGAGACAAGGGGAGGAAAAGCAACCTTTTCCAACACACGAAACTGGCAAGTGGTGCAGTAGAGACAGAGATTCTCATAGTTTGGCTCCAGGACTCATTTTTAAACATTAGACTCCCTCAATAAGTTGAATCTATAATTCTAGTTTTAAAAGATAACATTTAATTTTATATATTTGCCACAATGACATTACTGTAAATGTATTCTTACGGCCTCGTTTAAGAGAGTTTTTTTTTTCTTTCAAAAATGTGATTTGATTTTAGGATTTTTGGGTTTTTTTTGTATGAGCAAGCTAGTAGTTCTCTAGGATAATAACTCTTTGGGACTTAAATCACTTTTAATTTCTTATTAATAGTATCACCTTTTAAAGGTTTAACCAGCACAATGACTGCTTGTCATTTGTCATTTAATTCAGGAATGTCAGAAAAAATAGTCTACAATACATATGTTTTTAAAATACATGAAGTGAAGATTGTTATCAGAAGGGAGCTATTTGTATATATTCAGCCTGTTATAATAAAGACTTTCCTAACATACTGAGATTTTCAGTGAAAGCAATTACAATTTGTTTATTTTCTAGTGAGAACACAAATGCATTGTCTCTCATCTTTCGAAGATGAGCCCCTCAATCTCTGAACTTAATAGTTTCCAAGATGAAAGCAATAGGCAGAAAAACAAAGGTAAAAAGAAAATTGAAGATAGGAGATATAGAACATATGAAAATATAATAATTTAGATAACTCTTTTAAAATAATAGATAATTTAAAAGTTAAAAATATCATCATTATGCCAAAATGAAATGATAAAGCCCTAGGCAGAGTTCTATTAAGCAAAAATAATGATTAACTAGAGTTAATTGAATGTCTGTTGTGATTTACATAACTGGAACCCTCCCAATAATCTTTGAGGTTGGCATTATTATCTCTGTTATAAATGAGAAAACAGGTTGGGAAGGTTAAACTTCATGTGCAAAAGACGTGAGTTTTATTCTTTCCAATCATCCCAAAGAACAAGAACCGGGCTTTCCCTTCCATATGACCAGATAAGATCCCTAAGTCAAAGATGCAGCCTCTTTTCCTTGAACTTCTAAGAATTCTGGCTTAAAAAGGGGAGTAGGTGGTTGGAAATTCAGGCACTGGAAGGGACTCATTCAAATCTCAGGGCATAAGAGAGTGTCCTTAAACTGGACAATCCATGGGAGATGAGCAACCAGCTTTGACTGAGAAGACCTGAGCCAGAATCTCAGTCAAAGCAGGTTGATGTGCTCTTTGGAATGGGAAGAGGTGGTCTCTACATCCTGGCCTGCCTTCCTGGATTAACGCTCTGTGGTCTCTAGTAGCCACACCAACTCCTCAGACTCGTGCTTCCAGATCAAACGCCCTCCTTTTCACATCTTTGCTCCTGCTCCAAGGAAACGCCTCATTTCCCTGCTTCACAGGTCTAACCTAGGTGACCTTCATCCAGGCTCAGGACTCCCATCTGGAAATGTCATCTCTCTCCATGCTCTCTCCAATCCATGGCTGTGGGGTGCACCATAAGTCCAGCCTTGCTCACAGCCTACTTTTTTGATTAACGAATACTTATTGACAGTCCAAAGCTAAAACTCACCTGTCCTTTCTTCGTGTTCCTGCTCTAATATCCTGATTCTCATCCAGGAGATTTGGATGCTGTTGACTAGAGAGAGATTTATAATGAAATGCAGAAAATAAATGCTCACTGGTATCGTCGTCTACATTTATCCAAAATCGCGTACAAGTCTCTAAGGTCAGCAGTAGACATGACCTTTGAATCTAATCAACAAAGATATGCCGATTAAAACCGTTTATTTTTCTTCTTCTTTATAATCAATTTGGCAATTTTTAGAGACAGACATTGTTTTAATTTGCAACGGTTCTTGGAATATCCTTTCTGGTCCTAAATCAAATCAACAAATATTCATTGACTGTTGATTAAATGCCAGTACTTTTCTTCATTGATTTTTTGCTTTTTATACCTTGCTTGATTTTTTAAAAATTTTAAAGTGAGTTGAAAAAAGACATGAGAAACTAAAACCATGGTTAAAATGAAAAATTGAATTAAAAAGAATAGACACGATTGAAGAAATCCTTGTGTCTGAGTTTCTTAGAAGTCGTAGTAAAAGGGGAACCATTATAAACTACATAGTTCTTGTTGTTTAATCTACTTCCAGAAGTTGAAAAAAAAAATCCTGACTCTGGAATCTATTAATGGAACATCTTTGTGAGAATTTTGGCTGTCGGCAGTGGTTTTCAAAATAATTAGGAAGAGTTTCTAGATGGTCTTGGGGAATATGTATTCCAGTGGGGATTTACTGAATACACTCTAATATAACTTATAAACACCAGCAAACTAGAATATGGTTTCACTAGCAGGATCTCAAAGCTACAGAAGCTCATTAATTCTCTTATTTTATCCCCAGATTACAATTTTAATCATAAAGGAATATAGTCCAGACATGAAAAATTCAGTTGATAATAATTTTATACATGAGAACAGTTCAAATAAAAGGAGGACTGTTTAGCTGGTCTCTTAGGCCAAGAGTGGAGAGCTCTTCAATGAAGTTGCTCTGATTGTCCATCTTAATTCTGAAGAATGTGTGGCCATAACATTTTGGATCCAGTAAGGATGATGTCAGGAGTTTTACTGAGAGCAGTTGGCTAAGAGAACAGTTGAGAGTTACCCCTAAACCTGATAAGAGGACCAAGCATCAGCACCAGGGCAGAGTTAAGAGCCTGAACGGCCCAGTGTGGAAACAGTCCATTAGAGCAGCAAGAGCCAGAAGGAAAACAGTGAATCAGAAGTAAAGGAACTGGAAATCCAGAAGGAAACCAGGTTGTATTACATTGGAGTCTAGGAAACAAAGTGATGCATGAAATAGGGATTTAGTCACTTCTGCAGTAGTACATTCAAGAGGCTAAAACTGGAGAAACCACCGACTCTTCCTGTTCAATTTCCCTTCCATTAAATGATGTTTTGGTTGAGGATCAAGTGGATCAACACAGACAGGAGGTTCATCTCACTGTTAAGGAGCCCCCCCCCCCCCACCGCGAGACAAAAGGCTCCAGCAGTTTTATGGACCTGGGGGCCAGGAGGAGGGGGAGGGTTAGGGCTCTGAGTGGAAAATAGTGAGCATTGAGTCAGCATGGGGACAATATCTTTAAGCTTCCCCACATCTTCCTCCTCTCAAAAAGGTAGCCTCAGAAGAGGCACCTGAGGAAGACATCCGCCCAGGGCCTCCAGTCTAGGAATGGAGGCACCTAGACTAGGGATGCATCTAAGGGCATGGCCGGCCAGGGGCACCCAAGCCCTTGACTGCAGCTCCTCTTAGAGCCGGCCGCATACTGTCTGTGCACAAGTCTGCTGTGGGAAGGGCAGCTCTCCTTTGAGTAAAACCTTTATAATTGCCTTTGATTGGACCTGAAAAGTCACACACAGGTTCTTAACCAGAAGCTGGCCTGCTCAGGAAGAAGCTACTGCTCTCACTTGCTGAGGCAGAAATTATATATCCCGTTACTCTAAAAGCTGATTTCAATTATTTAGGCATGTGCGAAGGAAGACAGGGCACTGCAAGTTACCATGTGAGTCTAAAGGCTTTCATACATCATAAGCCTGTTATGATTAATGCTATCATCATGGAACTACGTATATTTCATAGTATTTAATACTTACAAAGGGATCTACATTCGCTTGTTGCCTATTTCCCTGTTATATCAGCCCTTGCTGTGAAGTCACGTTCCACTAATTTGGAATGTACACACTGTATGCCTATTGGCAACTTTACTTTTTCCTGCAGCCAACCAGAGAAAAGCTGTTACGATTCTGTCCCTAGAGAACCAGCAGGACTCGTGTCCTTCTTGGAGGCTTTGAGCTCCTGGGATGCCTGTGGGGTTAGCATCACCTTTTTACTATCTGTACAAGAGGAGAAGGAGTCTCCTTTCCAGGGAGCAGTAGTGTGCAGTTATCCTTGGCTGATCTAGGGCACCACGTCCAGAGGGAGACCCGCCTGGCACTCCTAGACACATCACCTTAGCGTAATCCTCCCTTGGGCCTCCAATTATCCAAAAGTAGATACTTTGGGATTAGACCAAGGAAATGGGACAGGTTTTTAGAAATTCAACCAGGGCCACTGGTGGAGAAAATACCTGAGAGTGTTTATGAATCTGGACCTTCACGTGAGGATTTACCAAACCAGAGCAGTAAAAATAGCTGGTAGTCAACACAAGACACAATGCCCTAAATTGAAGGACAAAAATTGCTTGTGAAAGATGAAGAGGTGTATCAGAAGTAAAGGAACTGGAAATCCAGAAGGAAACAAGGTTGTATTACATTGGAGTCTAAGAAATGAAGTAGTGCATTAAATAGGGATTTAGTCATAAGGTAGGAAGAAATAGCAAAGAGCATGCTTGTCAAGAAAGATGTACTCCTCATATGTGTCTTACAGAAAATCAACTCAGGTGTCTATGGCTTTGTTTTGTATTACATGTACTGTTCAGACAGCTCCAAATAGGTAAAATTTGAATAAACTTTATGTCTGAGTCTGCTCTTCTACTGTTATATGAATTTTACATCTGTGATTACAAACCTTATCTGGTTTGAAACTCTGCCTGTATCCTATAAATGTTGACAGAAATTAATCACAGAAGTGGGTTGACACTCCTGGCTAGTGAATGGAAAAACTCCTCTGAGAATTTGGAATGTTTAACCTGTATATTGCATACTTGCGGCATGAAAATTCATGTTATCTTGAAATGCAAGAAGCCCATGGTAAAAATTTATTATAAATAGTCCCAGAACGGTAAAAACCAAAGGACCCTGGTATATACAGGTGCAAAATTGTCCCTGAGAATATCTCCACGATTGATGCATTCTGTATATGGTAGCTCTTGCCATAGATATTCTAGAATTACAAAGCTCATATGGAAGCAAATTGCCTTGAGAAAGAGTCCACAAAAACAAAAAACAGTAATATATTGCCGTATGGATTATATAATAGAAAAATGCAAATAGATTGCCAATTAAATGAGATTTAATTGTTCAAAGGGCAAAAAGAAGGAAAAGAAATCTAATGGCAAGATCTAAACATTATAAAACAGAATAACTGGCTTGTAAATAGAATCAAAGAGGAATTCTAGAGATTAAAATATGGTCTTTGAAATTAAAAAAAAATTGGAAGAGTTCAACATTAGACTGAAAACAGAGGATGAAATTAATGAATTGGGAGCTTAATCTATAGAAATACAGAATAAATATAGGAAAGATGTGAATTACAATTTAAAAATAAAAGGGAGTAGAAGAGATGTTCTAAAAATATGTCTAGTAGGAGTTTAAGAAGAAGAGAATAGAGCAAATGAAGGTAAGAAAATATTTAAAGACATAATGTATTTTTTTAATTAAAGAAACTAACAAGATTTCAGATTTAGAAAAAATGATAAATAAAATGATAAATAATGATAAATAAAAGCAGTCATGCATTGACACCTCATAGTGAAACTGTATAATGTCAATAATAATGAGAAAATGTTAGAAGCTTCTAGAGAGAAAATATAGATTATCTACATAAGGTTAAATAGGGGACATCTATTTTTATTAACAAACAAAAATCCTTGAATATATAATGAATAATACTTCCAAAGACCTGAATTAAATAATTGTCAACTGTCAACTATATGAGAAAAACTCATTGAAGATCAAATACAAAATATTTTCATGAAACAACAAAACATACATTTTAAAAATTATACACCCATGTTGAAATAAGCAACAAGTAATTGAATCTACACAGTTCAATAGTGAACAAAGAAAAAAGAGTGAGCAAAAGAATTTCTAAAATATCTGACATTGTGTAAACCTAAATAAGTATCAATCGTAAAATTGTATAATTAAGTATTAATTGTAAGTTTAAATGTTAAATTAGGGATTTAAAAATGAAGTGGAACTACCTCTTAAGTATAAGTTGATACTGATATTTTGGAGAAGAATTGGCAATAGTAAAGTTGAAGATGTATATACCTTTCAAAATTGCAGTGACATTTCTTGGTCTATGCAGGTGTTGAATATGGATGTGAATAAGAAATCTTTACATTTTCCAGGCAGGAGGAAATGACTTAGCAAAAGACTCCGGAGTAAAGGCTTAGATTAGCGGTAGTTAGGAATGAATTCTTGTTTTCTGAGGAAGGACCCAAACCTACGTTCTTGTTTTTATTCATCAGTGAAAATAAGGCTTGGCATAATTCAGTATGCCTAGAGTAGGGGCCTTCTGTAAAGCAATATTAAGTGTCAAAATTTTAGAATCTGTTCATGATTCCAGGGGAGGATTCTGGAATTGAGGATTTCATAATTTCTTGTAGAAGTTACCTACAGAATCCTGTTATCCCAAGAATCAACTAAAGTATCTCTTTGTAGTAAGTATTAGATATTTCCGAATCATTTCAACCATGTAATAGACATATCCATCCATTAGATGGTAATTAATTTCTTAGATAAAGGATATTTTTCCTGGTAGAATTTTATTTTGTCTTTGGCGTTTTATGCCCTATTGGAACTAACATGTCAAGAGATATATAGAATCCTCTTGAGAACTAACTAAATCTAGTGAATACAATAGCAAGTGGTCTATGTACAGCATGAGTGCTTAACCTCCTAGAAGAATAGAATTCTTTAAGTAGATTTTTAAATACTAAAATAAATAAGACTCTAGGAATTTTTAGAGCATTACAATTAAGGTATATCATTGATCTCTCCACGTAAAAGTGAAGAGATACTTCTAAAGAACTCAGATCCCAGGCCGACCTAAGGTTGGGTCTTTTTTTTTTTATTAACATATAGTTAATTTACAATGTTACTTTAGTTTCAAGTGTACAGCAGAGTGATTCAGTTATATATATTTAGTTTTTCCAGCACTGCATACTGAAGAGACTATCTTTTCTCCATTGGAGATTCTTGCCTCCTTTGTCATAGGTTAATTGACCATAGGCGTGCATGTTCATTCCTGGGCTCTCTATTCTGTTCCATTGATCTATGTGTCTGTTTTTGTGCCAATTCCATACTGTTTTGATTACTGTAGTTTTGTAGTATAGTCCAAAGTCAGGGAGTGTGATTCTTCCAACTCCATTCTTCTTTCTCAAGATTGTTTTGGCTAGTCAAGGTCTTTTGTGTTTCCATACAAATTAAAAAAATTTTTTTTTTGCAATTCTGTGAAAAATGGCATGGGTAATTTGTTAGGGATTGCATTGAATCTGTAGATTGCCTTGGTCATTTTAACAACATTGATTCTTCCAATCAAAGAACACGGTATATCTTTCCATCTGTTTGTGTCATCTTTGATTTCTCTTATCAGCGTCTTACAGTTTTTGGAGTACAGGTTTGAAGAAGTACCTCTAAAGAAGGCAAATCATAGTCCAACCTAAGGTTGGGTCATTTTTGGCATTTCACTTGGCCAAATGCAGATAACAAGATTTGGGGGAGAAGCCAGGGAATGGTCCTAGTATTGGTTGTCCCGAGTTGCATAAGAACGGACACTCACAGAGAAGACAATATGAAGATGTCTTCAACAGATGAATCAAGACAATATCACAGCACAGGACATGACTCAGGGCCACTTGTAAACTATTCAGCTGAAACGTGGCTCACATCTTGTAAACAGCAGTCCAGTGATCCGGTTGAGTAGTGGGTAGCTTTGTCACTCAAAATTTTTGCAACTCTGCAGACAAACCACTTAATAGAGACAGACATCAGTCTCTCAGTAATGCCTCTCAGTGCTGAAGAACAAGTGACTCTGGACTGAAACAGTTCAAATGACTGTGAGATAGAAGTGAATCAAATGGCTGAGAACCAAAAGGAGTCAAGACTCAATTCACTGCCTGGTTGGACTGACCAAAGGCAGCCAAGGCCTGGAGGTCTGAGCAGAAGGGCAAAGCTCTCAAGGAGGGAGAGGGTTGAGGTCAGTTCATTGGCTTCACTGGGTGAGACCAAGGATGCAGATCTTGGTGGGATTTCAAGAAAAGGGTCAAAAGAAAAACTCATAAACATTTTAGCATGGTAAATTAAAAAAAATTTTTTTTTTAATTTTTTGAAGGAAAGAACTTGTCAAAGAGAAAAATAAATGATATAATTTTAATTCAAATTTGACCATGAATTGGTAGGATGTTTCCATCTTTGAAACGTAAGAACCTTTCCTCTTTTCCATGGCTTGTCTTGGAATGTAACACTTTAAGGAGGTTCTTCCTTTTTTCCCCTTTTTGGTTATTTTTGGAATGCAAGGCTTTTGATAATATAAGCCTTTTTTTTTCAGTTGTATTGTGTGATTTGTTCATTGTTGGACAGGACTAGGCTAAGACTAAAAATGTTAGATTTTCTTTTCTCTGTTTGGAATAATCTACTGAAGAAGTGAATTGTACTCAACAGTTGATTATAGTGAGACAAGGAAATAAAAAATAGTTGGAAGAATTATTGGAGGCCGTTAATAGAGCTGTCATTATAATTGATGTATCAAAATTCTTCAAAGAAGATGGGATGAAATATGGAAAAAATATTTGAAGAAAGCAGGGATGGTACTTTCACAATATTTAGTTAGTCACTAGCATTTTTTAAAAATCAAAGGAAAAAGTACATCTATTTCAGGATGTGATACAATAGTCAACAAATATTTTCTGCCAAAAATTTTCCTAGAGAGCTGTAGGAGCACTCCAACCCTAAGCAGAGCCGCCAGTTATTTATAAAATAACCTTAAATTTAAAGAGGGCTTTGATTGTACAGAATTGAATTGTACAGATCTCCAAATGCTTTCTACTCTAAATTCCATGTTTGAGAAAAAGGGTTTATGCCTGCTTTTTGCTGGTTGATACACGCCTAGAGAAATTATCGCTTTCAATAAAACTTTGCAAATAAAGAGAAAAATAAATGATATAATTTTTGAATATCTGAATAGACTGACATCCATACTCCTTAAGAAAAAGAAGACCCCTGTTACTTATGACTCAACTTGGTACATTCTGGGCTAAGTCCATCTGTAAGAAAAGGAAAGGGGGCTACAGTAAAATTATTTTCTCATCTTGACCTTTTCAAGGATACAGTTTTTAAAAATATTTTCTAAGATTAGTAACCATGTGCAAGATGAATTCACAGGCTATGTTTCCCCCACTGTGGTTGGAAATCCCATTTGGAAGCTCTGAAGAGTTTTCGTCTTGCAGGTAATCCAATGGTGATCACTTCATTAGATGGTCACTCAGAAGAATTTTGATTCAGTGATTCTGCAGTAAAATAAATTGTGGGTGTCAAACTTTTATCATCCTGAAAACATATATGAAAGAACTTTTTTCACTTTTGGGCAATAAAACTAATCAGACCAATTAGCTGAGTCTTAAAATTTTACACTATCAAGGATAGAAATGATGCAAGCGGCCTCTATGTTAATGTCAAAACCACACACTTTAATAAAATATATAGGTTTAGAAATCAAAATATTTAATTTTTCATAGATTAGTGTTAGTTTTAATTCATTTTGAAATTTTACTAAACATGAAAGAGTAAAGCATGACCTTAATTTAATGAAAACTTTTAATTTTTCTATTTAATAGAAATATAGTGTTTTTCCCTTTCTCTCATTCTAATTTTAGTATAATTTAGAATTTGAGATTTTGGATTCATATTACTAAAATATTCACTATAAATTTTGAATTTTATATTAATATTTTATTAAATGAGTGGGAATTTGAATTGAAATGCTGAGTGGGAGAAAATATTTGCAAATGATATTACTGATAATGGGTTAATATTCAAAATATATAGACAGCTTATACAACTCAACATCAAAAAAGCACACAACGTGATTGAAAAAGGGGCAGAAGACCTGAATGGACATTTTTCCAAAAAAGACATGCAGATGGCCAAGAGACACATGAAAATGTGCTCAACATCGTTAATCATCAGGTAAATGCAAATCAAAACTACAATGAGGTATACCTCACACTTGTCACAATGGCTATCATCAAAAAGACAACAAATAACAAGTGTTGGTAAGGATGTGGAGAAAAGGGAACCCTATTGCTCTGTTGATAGGAATATAAGTTGGTGCAGCCACTGTGGAAAACAGTATGGAGGTTCCTGAAAAACTAAAAATAGAACTGCCATATGACCCAGCAATTCTACTCCTGGGTATTTATCCAAAAAACCCCAGAACACTAATTCAAAAAGATACATGCACCCCAATGTTCATAGCAACATTATTTACAATAGCCAAGACATGGGAGCAACCTAAGTGTTCATTAACAGATGAATGGATAAAGAAGATGTGGTACATATATACAATGGGATATTACTCAGCCATAAAAAAGAATGAAATAATGTCATTTGCAGCAACATGGATGGACTTGGAGGGTATTCTGTTTAATGAAATAAGTCAGACAGAGAAAGACAAATAATGTATGGTATCACTTACATGTGAAATTTAAAAAATGAAACAAACTAGTGAATATAGCAAAAATAAAATAAATTTTGAATTTTTGTGTTAATAATTATTTTTGAAATCACATTTTTATAACTACAATAAGATACTTTGGGAGTTGATTTTATATTTTAGGGTTTCTGCTCACTGTCTATCTTTGACACCATTACTTGTGTACATTCTAGAATTCTTTATTTTGATTCATCTCTCACCTAGAATATTTACATGAGTGATTTTAAATGTCTTGCCTTTTTAAGAATGTTTTGTTTCACTTGAGTGTAAATAGATCTGCTTTGCACCGCATCCAGTATGTTTTTAGACTCAGCAAGTATTTTTTTTTTCTCAGTAGTTTCACACTCTGATCTCATTTTTCTCACTTGATGAATTTATGCTGCAGCATTATATATGTAAGATTTTACTTAATCTTGTTGAATCTATTGCCTAAAATTTTTCTGGAATTTACTTTTGCTTTTGATGTGACATTTATTCTTAGGTAATTTCCTTTCTTTTTTAAAAAAAATATTTATTTATTATTTGGTTGTGCCGGGCCTTAGTTGCGGCAGGCAGGCTACTTAGTTGCAGCTCACGAGCTCCTTAGTTGTGGCACACGGGCCCCTTACTTGTGGCATGTGAACTCTTAGTTGCATGTGGGGTCTACTTCCAGGCCCCCTGCATTGGTACCATGGAGTCTTATCCACTGCGTCACCAGGGAACTCCCTGGTAATTTCCTTTCTTGAATTGCGTAGTTTCCAAACATCCAAGATCATTTTTGTTGTTGGCAAATCTATCTATGAGTGTCACTTATTTAATTGGTGTTACTTGGTGTGGTATAGACACATGTTGTAGCAAAAGGAAAGTATAGTACTAGAGAAAAACAGTTCTTAAAATCAGACATTTCATTTCTACCTCTTTGTACATAGGTAGTACAATGACCGTATAAAATGTTAAGTTGTGCCTGTGAATCTGAGTTCAGAAATCTTTTTTCTTCTTAAACATTCTGACATTTTCCCCCCAGCACTGTGAATGCTATTTGAATTAGATATTTCAATAGAAGTCAAAGAGGTAGTTACACAGGTTACGCTGTAAGTTTGCCTCAGGAAACCTCTTGCAAAGACATAACGGTCCACACATTTACGCAAAAACTCTTAATGAAATGGATTGACAGTTACAGCTCAATTCAGACACGTAGATGACCAAAGCAAATGGGACCCTCGTAGGGTCCTCTCTTTTTGAAGTGTTCTAGCACAGAGCTTTCTATGATAACAAGTACCTGTGTGTTGAGAGTTAAGCTACTTGATTATATTTTTCTTTGTCAAGTGGCTTTTTTATTTTTATTTTTTAAGCTATAAAATGACAACTACTTAGTCTCCTAATTATTGAGACACAGTTATTGGAACTACAAAGAGCCCAGAGCTTTTGAGTATCAGAAGAAAAATGTCAGAACTCCATCACTGTGAAGACCCAGAAATGGAAAATTTAACCATGATTAGTGGCTTTTGTTTTAAAAAAGAAAAGATGAATAATTAATGATTAGATAATTTTTTAAGAAGCTTAAAGAAATAATGAGCATGGTTCCTCAAGGTTTAGGTACATGATTTTTTAAATTATATAACCAACATATAACTTAGATGTTAAATGGGACCTGCTTGCTGGGAATTTGGATAAACTTTGTGTGAACTCCTCAATTGTATGAAATATAAGAGCTGAGGGACTGTCTCAAAATTTCTGTGCTTTACATGGTGAGGTTATATTGTGAACTGTTCTTGGAGCTCCATACACTTTACTTATACTGTCTCTTTGTTTTCCTTCTGTTTGGGGATTAACACAAAATTATCACCTTATGTTACAGAGAAAATTTCTGCAAAAGACTAAGATCCTTGGTGTCTCACATTCAATACCCAAGGCTTTGTTAGAGTGTTTTCCCCTCAAAAATTTTAGTTCTCTTTCTAAGCGGTGTTCTGATAACAGCTGTTAATATAATAGTGTTAAGATGGTGATTAAATACTCTGAGGAAAACGTTTTAGAATAACATTCGAAAGGTACAGAACTGATATTTCTGAAGAATGCCAAAAGTGATCAAAAGAACTTAAGGATTGTTTTTAGGTTGAAGTACATAGAGAAGAGCTTAATGAAGGTGGCACAGAATTAGTAGATTATAGAGAATAAGCAAAATTCACCTCCTAATCTTCATTTTCTCAGACTCGCACTATTAGTGATGTATGGCTTTGGTCGTAAGTACTGGTTGGCTGAGTCGATAGTGAGAAACTAATGATGACTCTAAAGAGGAACACATTTCCAAGTCTGGATTATTTCCGTTTCAGGACACCAAAAGATTCCTCGACGTGTAAGAACAGAACCACTAATGTTAATCCTAAAGTAATAATGGAAATAAAATGAATTTTTGTGGCACTTTCAAAATGGTGGAAAAGACAAATGGGTGCTAGAACACTAAGCTAAAGGAAGTAAATGTCCTAGGAAATTTTAAGCTATGTTACTAAATAAAAGAAGTTTGAATACTAAGAAAATACAAAATGCTAGTGAAGAGTAAGAATGTCTCATGAAGAATGTTAATGCCCAATTAATTTCATTTTCTTTTCGAGAAAGATTATCTTGACTAGATCAAAGCAATGTCAAAGAATATACAGGATTTCATCTAAACCTCTAAGTTTCTAACTCTTACAGATAAAATTGAGTAGAAGATGTGAATTACATGTCTGTAAGTATTAATTTATTGAAAAATAGTTGAAAGGGTCTATTTTAATAAGTTGGTATCAACCTAAGAGGAATATAAATGCTAAACTATACTGCTGTATAACTGGCTCTTCCTCAGGTCTCACATGTTCTATTCCGTTGTTATCTTATAATTTTATTACTATCTAAAAGCATATTCACTTAATTTTTAGGCAAGACAAAGCTGAAGCAAACAGTCAATACATTGGACACTTACTTCAACATTAGGTTTTTAAAGGATCGACTCATCATCCAAAATTAAAAGGAGATAATTTAGTATCAGAGAACATATTGCCCTGCAGTAATGTGTATTTTTTTTTTTTAATCCCACAATTTAAGGAAACTTGGCAAAACTACAGTCCATGTGTGAAAGTCTGGGGGTTTTAACTGACTGATATGTCAAGTCAACACTAAGACAAACTTAAGTGTTGAAATATATTATCTAGACCAAGAAAAGCAGCACAGCATTGCCCTCTCCTGCAGTCCACACACAAGTGGAGGCTGTGTCGAGTGTCTAAGAAAGACATTAATTTATAAAGCTGCAAAAATTAAAATAGTCTTGGCTGGAAATTAGAAAGATATGCCAATGCAATAGAATACAATGGCTAAAAAACAGACTAATGTATGTAAAATGTTGCAGTATGTGATAAAGTAAATTTCAATTGGTGGATAAATGATGAATTGAATCAACAAAAGGTCTAGGGACAAGTGATTAGAAACTCGATAGATAATTGTCTCTGGCAAATACCTTATCCCAAATACACAACAGTTGCAATAAAGATTTAGATGAAATAAAACAATAAACATAAAGTCACTGAAAAAAGATCGAATGTTCTTAAGCTGGGGAAGAAATTTCTGAGCATGACAATAAATACAGAAATGACAATTCTCTCTTTTTAATATGAAATCAACATAGTTTTAAAATTTAAAACTGCATTTTCCAATATGGTAGCCACTGTTCACATGTAGCTATTGAGCACTTGAAAGCAGGCTTGTCCAAACTGACATGGGCTATACGTGTGAAATACACACTGGATTTTGTAAACAGTACCAAAAAAGATACTAAAACAAAAGTAATTTTTTAACATTAATTACACTTTGAAATTATAACATTGAGTACATACTGGATTACATATACAATTAAAATTAATTTCACCTGTTACTTTTTACTCTTTATGTAACAGCTAGAAATTTTTAAATTGCGTATCTGGCTCTCATTATATTTCTGTTGGACAACATAGATGAAAAAGCATTTCTTTTCTAATTTTAGATTGATTCCTTTCCCAGATATGACATTTTTAATGACTCCTTTGGGGACACAAGTTATAGATTTCCTAAGCGCCACCCTCCCCATTTGGCAGGGCATTGGGCAAGGGGATAGGGGAGGTTCTTTGCGATAAGCTTGTTCTAGGGTGGAGTAAGAGGAGATTTTCTTCTTTTTCTGCTTATGAGTACTTTATTTTCCATGCTGCCTCTTTCAATGTTTCTCCTAATTGTGCTATTTTTTCCTTATAGCTGGGGAGGCGGGGGGGTCTGTATTTTTTTTAATATTGGGAGTTGAGGTGGTTTCGGTGTAAATGCATGCACTGTGTTCATGTCACTGCTGACATTTGAACTCCCCGATCACGGGGAATGGAGGACAAAGCCATCATGCGGCCACTGCCCTGGCAATGGTTCCCTTTCCGTATCACAGACACACGGCTTCTCCTGGGAGTCTCACAGCTGGGTGTGATGTGACCAGCTCTGTTAGTGCCTCTCACTGGGGTCAAATGAACTCATGACCCTGGTTGGCTAAGAAAGAGACCCTGTGGCATCAGAGACATTCTTGAAATAGGACATTTCCAAAGCCATCATCCCCTCAGGGATGTGCCTGTACGTGGGTTCCTGCTGAGCTTCATTTTATCTGTGGCCCAAGCAGCTTTCCAAGTATGTGTGGGAACCTTTGATGGTTGTTCATTCTTCCACTTATTCTCTCCGTCACCTGTTTATTTTAGAGTCTGTTGAGTATTACCAGCATCTCATGCTAAGAAAGATTTTAAACTATATTTCTATTCCTTGTATTATTCCTTTGAGAGCTGAGAATGGTGAGGATAGGGAGAAAAGTTAAAAGCAAGATCTCGGATCAACAGATAAACACAGACAAATCTGTTTGGAAAACGTTTCCCAGTTACAATGCCATTTCAAAGCACACCTTCATGTTCTAGCTGCAAAGTACGTTACAGTTTGTAATTCTAAATGAAGTCAAAAGAGAAAATGTTTAGAAAATATAATGGGATCTTCTTGCTTTAATTTTTAGTTAATACCAGCACAGCAAATATATTTTTTTCTAAAATGACTTAAACAAGGAAAAATATATCAACATATTTTAAAAGTAGTGCTTTAGTTTTTAAAAAAAAATTACATCAAGTATCAAATTATTTTAAAGAAAATTAAATTAATCTGATTATTTTTCTAGAGAATTGTTCTGTTTATATTATTTTTAAGTAGCATAGATGTATGTGTATATAACTTCTAATATCACTTATTTGTTCGAGAGAAATTGTTTCTATTAATGTGCTGCAAGCAAACTGTTATTATAGACTAATAAAAATCCAAGAGTCAACTTTTAATTTTAAAGCAAACTTCATAGAACAAAAAGCAATGTAACAAAATATCTCAGTGATGTAGTTCCAAATCTCCCCTAACCCCTCCTCCCCATATGCACCCAGGCATCTGACCCACAATTCCTATCTTTCAGCCGTGGTTTCTCTTCCTGCTGAAGACTAATAGAAAAGTAAATCAACAGTATTATGCCCCAAAGTAATAGCATATTGTCTGAAGTTTTACTGTAATGGAGTCATTTTAGATTGTTTCCATTACATTTTTGTATTACCAGTAATCAAAACAATGAAAGCTAACATCCACTGAGACCTCAGTGTGTGACAGGCACTGTCGTTAAGAGCTGTATATATATATATATATAAACTCACTTTGTCCTCATAACCAGCCTATGAAGTAGAACTGTACTCTCCCTCTATTAGCGAGGAGTCTGGTAAGATGGGAACCTCAGCACATCTAAGTGAATTTTATAATATACTGTATATCAGACGGCCATAAATATATTTTATTATTGTTGTTATTGATTTTTCCAACTTCCCAGAATAATTCTTGAATGTAATCAATGTCAGTCTTTTGGTTTGAAAATTATATCTTGAAACAACTCAAGGAGAGGTGTCAGTGGTGGTGGAGAAAAGTTGTTTTCCTTGATTGTAAATTTCCAATAAGCAGTGATTTTATTTTTTTCCCTTTCTGAACCAAGCCTACTTTTGAAATGAGAAACCAGCAGAGTTTCTAGCGTTACTCCAAACTTTTTGGCTTTTACTTGAATGGCAATTTCCTACATGTGTGAGATACATAGATAAAACTCTCTTTTTTTGTTATGATCCCATCAAATCTCCTATTCCCAATAAAGTTATTTCCATGCTAGGGGCATGGCCTTAATAAGAATTGTGATATGAAAGCATAGTATGGGTTGTGTAAATAGTATGTGAATATTGATTCCAATATTAAACTGTTGTATTTCTTGATAATGCTAGAGAAAATGTAATTCGCAACGCATTCATGAAAGGGCTAAAATAATGTGCGGGGTCATTTTATATTGTGCGTTTCTGGTTCATATCAGTTTAAAGCTGTAAAAGTGTATTTTTCTCCATTAGAAAGGCTTATCTCATTCTAACGTTGCATTTCAGATTTATTTCAGTGCGCTAATTGTAGTAACAGAAATATGATTTTATTTTAACACACTTTAGAAAGCTAAATGGACTCATTTTTGGGTTATTATCATGTTCTAATTCTGAATTCCAGTGGGTTTTTATGGAATGAGCTCCAGTACATTCAGAAATGCAGGAAAAAGGGACATATTCAGAAACAAGTAGTTGGCTAATGTGTTAGTTATCTTATAACCATTTTCTTGGCCATTTGTCGTATCATCCTGAAAAACCATTATTCATTTACCACCCAGGTTTAGATTGTGCTGTATCCTTACCAGAAGTCGGCACGTTTTTGCTGCACAGGGTCAGAGAATCAACCTTTTAGGCTTTGCAGACCATAAAGTCTCTGACGCATCTACTCAACTGTGTCCTTGTTACAAAAACCACCATGGAAGATACATAAATGAAAGGGCATGGGTGTATTCCAATAATACTTTATTCACAACATCGACCCGCAGGCTGCTCCAGACGAGGGCTTCTCAAACATCCATGTGCATAAGAGTCTCCTGCAGAGATTCTGATTCAGTAGGTCTGGGGTGGAGTGCAAGAATTTGAGTTCTGAACTGGTTCTCTATCTGAATTCAGCTGTGTGACTGAAACATTCTGCACCTCAGTTTCTAGAAATATAAAAAGAACTTGAGTATCTTCCCTACCTGCTTTGCACACTTGTCAGAAAGATCAAGTAGAATAAATTTGTGAAATGTAATATGTAGTATACACATTTGGTAAGGGTTTCTGCTCACCTGTTGATATATGTTTTTTCCCAATTATAGACATTAGAATCTTAATTATATAAGTTATAATAGGACTATAATAAGGTCTACATTAAATATCCTTGTTCCACAGTTTTCAAAAGAATTTTAAGGTATATCAGTTTCCTATTGTTGCTGTAACAAATTACCACACACTTAGTAACTTCAAACAACACAAATTTAGTATCTTACGGTTCTGGATGTCGGAAGTCTGAAATGAGTCTTACGGGATGAAAACCAAGGTATCAGCAGGACCTGGTCCTTCTGAAGCTCTAGGAGAGGATCACCTTGTCTTTCTTCTCCCAACTCTAGAGGCTACTCCATTCCTTGAATCAGAGCCCCACATCACATCACCTTTTATGCTTCTCTCCCCATCCCCTCTTGTCTTATAAGGACCCTTGTAATTACACTGGGCCCACCTGGGTAATCCAGGATTATCTCCTCATCTCAAGATCCTTAACTTGATAACATCTGTTAAGTTCTTATTACCATGTAGGATAACCTGTTCACAGGTTCTGGGGACTAGGATATGGACATCTATGGAGGCCATTATTCAGCCTAACACATTAGGGCACTAGCAAGGTAACAAAATGTGAATTGAGTTTCTGGTGGAAAGAGAAGGATAAATAGATAGGGAACAAAATCCTGAAGCTTTCCTTGCCAGAGTTAACCACCTTTTAGGATCCCTGAACAAACTGGTTCTTTTCTTGGGAGGATGCTTTGCCCCAACCTGACCGAATAGTGCCCTGGTGTGATGAGCCTTCCTAAGTTGGAGACCCCTCTGCCTCAGCTGTAGGCAGGTCTAAGCTGCTTATCACATCGTGGGCCAGTGGACATTTTAGCACCTTTTCCCACAAGCTGAGGTATATTGTACTTCAGCCCTCTGTATTTTATTTAGTACTTTGATTATGATGGGAGATGGGTTTAGATAAAGAAGGCCAAGGCATAGTGGGAGAAATTCCAGGCTTCCATCTAAGCCTCAGTAGTTTGACCTTTAGTTCAATCCTAATGTTTCTGGAGAGAAAAGATTTCCCCTATGGAAGTGCTCCAGGCCTGTCTTCCTGTGTCAGCTCTTAGGAATTAAAAAAAAAGAGCATCAGAGGCTTCAAAGAGATAAAATGAAAACTAAAATAAAATGCTCATTTGGTCCAAAAATATCCTTTTCCTTGACCCATCTATGTGAACAGATCCTTCTCTGTAAGGAACAGAGCAACAAAATCCAGTCAATAGGCAGAAAACACACTTATTGCTTATTTGAACAAAAAAATTCTGTTATTTGAAAATAAGTAATTTAGTCCTTTTTTAGTCCTTGTTTCTATTTTTATTGAAGTATAGTTGACAGATAGTATTATATTAATTTCAGGTATACGACATAGTGATTCAACATTTAAATATATTATGATATGATCACTACAGTAAGTCTAGTAGCCATCTGTCCTCATACAAATTTATTGCAGTATTATTGACAATATTCCCTGTGCTGTATATTACATCCCCATGACTTATTTATTTTTTAACTGGAAGTTTGTACCTCTTCAAATTTTTTTTTTTTTAAGGAATTCCTTTATTTTTAGTTTTATTTATTTATTTATTTTTGGCTGTGTTGGGTCTTCGTTTCTGTGCGAGGGCTTTCTCTAGTTGCGGCAAGCGGGGGCCACTCTTCATCGCGGTGCGCGGGCCTCTCACTATCGCGGCCTCTCTTGTTGCGGAGCACAGGCTCCAGACGCGCAGGCTCAGTAGTTGTGGCTCACGGGCCCAGTCGCTCTGAGGCATGTGGGATCTTCCCAGACCAGGGCTCGAACCCATATTCCCTGCATTGGCAGGCAGATTCTCAACCACTGCGCCACCAGGGAAGCCCCCACTGGAAGTTTTTACGTCTTAATCCTCCTCAACTATTTTGCTCATTTCCTCATCCTCCTGCCCTCTGGCAAACTCCAGTTTCATCTCTGTATCTGTGATTCTGTTTCTGTCTTACTTATTTGTTTTGTTTTTTATGATAACATATGTAAGTAAGATCACGTGATATGTGTCCTTATCTGTCTGACTTATTTCACTTAGCTTAATACCCTCTAGATCAAACCATGTTGTTGCATATGGCAAGATTTCATTCTTTTTTATGGCTGAGTAATGTTCCACTGTATATGTATATACCACATCTTCTTTATCATTCATCTATCAGTTGACACTTAGGTTGCTTCCATATCTTGGCTCTTGCAAATAATGCTGCAGTAAACACATGGGTGCATATCTCTTTTGGAATTACTTTTTTTGTTTTCTTCAGGTAAGTATGAGAAGTGGAATTGCTGAATCATACAGTAGTTCTAATTTTTAATTTTTGAGGACTCTTTATACTATTTTCCATGGTGGCTGCTTCAAATTACAGTCCCACCCAACAGTGCACAAGTGTTCTCTTTTCTTCACATTTTTGCTAATACTTGTTATTTATTGTCTTTTTGATAATAGCCATTCTGACAGGTGTGAGGTGACATCTCATTGTGGTTTGATTTGCATTTCCTGATGATTAGTGATGTTGAGCATCTTTCCATATGTCTGTTGGTCATTCTATGTCTTCTTCAGAAAAATGGCTATTCAGGTCATCTGCCCATTTTTAAATCGGGCTTTTTTTTTTTTGATGTTAAGTTGTATGAGTTCTTTGTATATTTTGGTTATTAACCTCTTATCAGACATATCCTTTGCAAACATTTTCTCCCATTCAGTAGGCTGCCTTTTTGTTTTGTTCATGGTTTCCTTTGCTGTGAAATCTTTTTAGTTGGATGCAGTCCTATTAGTTTATTTTAGCTTTCCTTTCCTTTGCCTGAAGAGATAGATCCAACAAATGACATCAAGAGCTTACTGCCTACGTCTTTTCCTAGGAATTTTATGGTTTAAGGACTTACATTTAAGTTTTTAATCTGTTTTGAGCTTATTTTTTGTATATGGTGTAAAAAACTGGTCTAGTTTCATTCTTTTGCATGTAACTGTCCAGTTTTCCCAACACCACTTGTTGAAGAGGTTGTCTTTTCCTCATTTTATGTTCTTGCCTATTTTATCATAGATTAATTTACCACATAAGCATGTGTTCTTTTCCAAGCTATTTTGTTCCATTGATCTATCTGCCTGTTTTTGTGCCTGGACCATACTATTTTGATTACTGTAGGTTTGAAGTATAGTTTGAAATCAGGGAGCATGATACCTCCAGCTTTGTAGTTCTTTCTCAAGATTGCTTTGGCTATTCAGGGTCTTTTGTGGTTTCATACACATTCTAGGATTATTGCTCTATTTCTGGGAAAAATACTATTGGTTTTTTGATAGAGATTGTGTTGATTCTGTAGATTGCCTTGGGTATTATTAACATCTTAACCATATTAATTCTTCCAATCCGTGAACACAGTGTATCTTTCCACTTACATGTGTAGTCTTTAATTTCTTTTATCAATGTTTTATACTTTTAAGAGTACAGGTAAAAGACCTGTACTCTTATTTAATTTAAATTAAATAAATGTAATTTATTTCTAGGTATTTTTTTCTTTTTGATGCAATTGTAAATGGGATTGTTTTCTTAATTTCTCTTTCTGATAGTTTGTTTTTAAGTGTATAGGGATGCAACAGATTTCTGTATATCAATTTTGTAACCTGCAACTTTACTGAATTCACTTATTAGTTTTAATAGTTTTATGGTGACATCTTTAGGATTTCCGTATATAGTATCATGTAACCTGCAAACAGTGATAGCATTATTCTTCCTTCTAATTTGGATTGTTTTTTGTCTGATTGCTGTGGTTAGGACTTGCTATACCATGTTGAATATAAGTGGTGAGAGTAGATGTCCTTGTCTTGTTCCTGGTCTTAGAGGAAATGCTGTCAGCTTTTAACAATTGAGAATAATGTTAACTGTGGGTTTGTCATATATGGTCTTTATTACATTGAGGTATGTTCCCTCTATACCCACTTTGTTGAGAGTTTTTATAATAAATTGATGTTGAATTTTGTCAAAAGAACTTTATGCATGAACTTTATACTGAAATGATTGTATGATTTTTATCTTTCTCTTTTTAAGTATGGTTATACATTGATTGATTTGTAGTTATTGAACCATCCTTGCATCCCCGAGATAAACCCACCTGATAATGGTCTATGCTCCTTTGTATGTATTGTTTAATTTGTCTTGCTTGCATTTTGTTGAGGATTTTTGTGTCTGTATTTATCATGAATATTGAATATTGGCCTGTAATTCCCCCCCCACCCTGTGGTGTCTTTGTCTGGTTTTGGTATCAGGGTAATGGTGGCCTTGTAGAATGAGTTTGGAAGTGTTCCCTTCCTCTTCAATTTGTTGGATTAGTTTGAAAATCATAAGTTTTAACTCTTCTCTAAATGTTTGGTAGAATTCACCTGTGAAGCTGTTTAGTCCTGGGCTATTGTTTGTTGGGAGGTTTTGCTTGTTTGTTTTATGGATTCAATTTCATTACTAGTAATTGGTCATTTCATGTTTTCTATTTCCTCCTGATTCAGTCTTGGGAAATTGTATGTTTCTAGGAGTTTTATCTACTTCTTCAAGATTGTCCATTTTATTGGTGAATAATTGTTTGTAGTAATCTCTTATGATCCTTTGTATTTCTGTGGTGTCAGTTGTAACTTTTACTCTTCTTTTCTGATTTTATTTATTTAGACCCTCTCTCTTTTCTTCCTGAGTTATATTAATTTTGCTTATCTTTTCAATGAACCAGCCATTAGTTTCATTGACCTATTCTATTGTTTTTTTTTTTTTAGTCTCTATTTATTTCCACTCTGATCTTTATTATTCCTTCCTTCTACTTACTTTGGGTTTTGTTTCTTACTCTTATTTCCTTTAGGTGTAAGGTTAGATTGTTTATTTGAGATTTTTCTCATTTCAAGAGATACACCTGTATTGTTGTAAAATTCCCTCCTATAACTGTTTTTGTTGTATCTATAGATTTTGGAATGTTGTTTCCATTTTCATTTATCTCCTAGTATTTTTTTATTTCCTCTTTGCTTTCTTCAGTGACTCACTGGTTAATAGCTCATTGGTTAGAATCCACATTTCTGTATTTTTTTTTTCTTTTGGTTGGTATCTAGTCTCATACAGTTGTGATCAGAAAAGACACAGTTTCAATCTTCTTAAATTTATTGAGACTTTTTTGTGACCTAGCAGGTAATTTATCCTGAAGAATATTCAATGTGCACTTGAAAAAATGTGTATTCTGCTGTTTCAGGGTGGAATATTTTGTGTAAATCTATTAAGTCCATCTGTTTTAATAAGTTTTTCAAGACCAATGGTTTCTTATTGATTTTCTGTCTGGATGATGTCCATTGATGTAAATGGGCTGTTAAATTGCCCTACTATTATTGTGTTACTGTCAGTTTCTTCCTTCATGTCTGTTAACATTTGCTTTATGTATTTAGTTGCTTCTGTGTTGGATGCATATATATTTACAGGTTAGGGAACTTTTCAGCTATTATTTATTCAAATAAATTCTCTGCCCCTTTCTCTGTCTCTTCTCCTTATGGACCTCCTTAACGTTGTTCCAGAAGTTCCTAAACTATCCTTATTTTTTTAAAATTCTCTTTCTGTTCAGCTGGTTCATTCCTTTGTATTGTTCAGTCTACTCTTGTCCAGTTCCCTCTAGCGCATTTTTCATTTCAGTTATTATATTCCTCAGCTCTGATTTATTTTAATATATTTTCTAACACTTTTGTGAAGTTCTCACTGGATTCATCCATTCTTCTCCTGAGTTTGATGAGCATGTTTATGATCATTACCTTAAACTCCTTATCAGGTAGATTGCTTATCTCCATTTTGTTTGATTCTTTTTCTTAAGTTTTGTCTTGTTCCTTTGTTCAGAACATATTTCTGTCCTGTCTCCTCACTTTGCCCAATTCTGTGTGTTTATTTCTATGTATTTGGTAGGTCCATTAAGACTCCTCATCTTGGATAAGTGGCCTTATGTAGATGTCATATGGGGCCCAGAAGCATGTTACCTTCTGGCCAGCAGAGTTATATTCTCCAGGGGTACCCCCTTGGTGGCTTAATGCACCCTTTTGTTGTGGCAGAGATGATTACTGCAAGTGCTTTGGTAGGTGGCTCTGGCCCCAGGATGGCTGGATGTGAGGCCCTGCCTCATGCAAATGCTGTGTGTATGCTCATGTTTGGGGCAGGACCCCCAGCATGGCTGGCTGTGAGGCCCAACTGTGTGCAGCTACTGAGGTTGTGCTGGTGGGTGGGGTGGGCTTTTCATGCAGTTGGTTCTGAGGCCCAGAACCACACGGCTGCTGAAGGGGTGCTGATGGGCAAGGCAGGCTCCTGCATGGCTGGTTGTGAAGCCCAGTGGTGCAAAACTGCTGCAGATGCATTGCTGGGCAAGGCAGACCTCCTAGCATCAAGAGGCTACAGGGAAGATTCCAACATGGTGCCGACTAATGTGGGGGGTCAGTACAGGAGAACAAGATCATCAATCTGGCCGCCTCTAATGTCTCAGGAGGCTCTTCAAGGTCGGCAAGTACCTTTCAAACCATTGCCTCTGCACTGGGACTTGGAGCGTGTAAGATCTTTCACACGCCCTTTAAGAGGGATGTGTCAGTTTCCTACAGCCCTCCAGCTCTCCTGAAGAGCCATTGGTTTTCACTGTCAGACCTTTTGGTGGCTCATTTTTCTTGTGCAGGACCCCCAGGCTGGGGAGCCTGATGTCAGGTTCGGACCCCTTGCCCCTCAAGGAGGTCCTCCGGGGTTGTGATATCCCGTCTGCTGGTGGATTGCCTTCCCAGGGGTGTGGGTTCTGACTAGACCCCATCTCCGCTTCTTCTACCCTTCTTGTCATGGTTCCTTCTTTATATCTTTAGCTGTGGAAAATCTCTTCTGCTGGTTTTCCGGTTGTTTTCAGAGATTGTTGCTCTGTAAGTAGCTGTAGTTTTGGTGTGCTTGGGGAAGGAGGTGAGCACAGGGCCTTCCTACTCCACTCTCTTGATCCTATCGCTCTCCAAAAGGAATTTAATACATTTTTTTAAAATGTTGGGGCTTCCCTGGTGGCGCAGTGGTTGAGAATCTGCCTGCCAATGCAGGGGACACGGGTTCGAGACCTGTCTGGGAAGATCCCACATGCCGCGGAGCAACTAGGCCCGTGAGCCACAACTACTGAGCCTGCGCGTCTGGAGCCTGTGCTCCGCAACAAGAGAGGCCACGATAGTGAGAGGCCCGCACACCGCGATAAAGAGTGGCCCCCGCTTGCTGCAACTAGAGAAAGCCCTCGCACAGAAACGAAGACCCAACACAGCCATAAATAAATAAATAAATAAATAAATAAATAAAAATGTTAACTAGGTATGGGATAATTGGAAACGTTTAAAAAAAAAAAAAAGAACACGAAGACGTCATGAAGCTAGTACCTGCAGGAAGTAGCTACCATTCCTAGTGGTGGTGAAACAAGGAGAAGAGGTTGGCATTATTGCATTATAGAAGGTTGGCAGAGAGGTCCTGTGCAGCTAGGACTCTGAGCTCTGAAAAGACTTGTGGTGGTGTCCCTGAACTCCAAGGAAGAGCCTGGACATAAGACCCACACCTCGGGAAAGAAAAGGCTTACTTGCTCACGTGGGTGTTGCTAAGGGTTCAGCATGCAGGGCTGAAAAAAGTTTTGCAAACTTAAATCAACTTCTGTTAATGGAACAAACTGCCTCTGATAGGGCAAAGCTCCGTCTGTTACTAGGAGCAGGATGTAGTAAAAAGAACTGGATGCAAAACCATAAATAGGAGGCAAAAAGGAGAGAGTGGACACATCCTCCTCTAGACTTGCAGTATGCCTTCAGCTTCCCTCCTGGCAATCACACAAAGAGTCACTTGGTAAAGGAGACAAGTGATGCGCAGAGTCCCAGCTGTGGCATAACAAACATGAGTCCTGGGTTCCTTGAAGTGAAGCTGGAAAAGTCGCATCAAGTTGGCATCCTTGAGAAGCTACACTTTTAGTGAAGGATAGACTAGGAAAACAAACTGCTTCTCACTAGTAAAGTGAAACAACAAGGAAACTTTTTGTTTGTTTATTTGGGAGACTTGATTTTGAGGGGGGAAGAGATAACAAATCATCTTCCCTGAGTGTGTGTGTGTGTGTGTGTGTGTGTGTGTGTGTGTGTGTGTGTGTGTGTATATATATATATATAAAATCTCCACGGGTCTGCACCCCACATAGCACAGAAGTTCACATTTGAATCAGAAAAAGAGCTAGTTACCCTAACCAAAAACAAAACAAAACAAAACAAAACACACACACACACACACACACACACACACACACAAATCAACAACAACCAATCTACCAAGCTGAAAGAAATGAAGTGAAAACTTGTTCTTGGAGAGACTAACAGAAACAAATATAAAGCCAATATGAAGAAAAATGTCCTCAATTGCATCAATGTATTCTTATAAATAAAGTCATTTTTATGGTGAACTCAATATAATAAAGTCACATGAAAAAATAATTCAGTATGAAATAAACTCAGCAGAAATGAAATGTAGCAGGAAAAAAAACCTCAAGATTTTCAGATAAAAAATGATCTGTTATAGACTATAGAATAAATATTTAAGACAATTATAGACTTATAAACAAAATAAAATCATATATCATCAGTAAGATCTGAGAATTGAGTCAAAAAATAATGCTCTTAGACATTAAAAATCAACTGATATAAATTGCCATTAAAATTTTGCTGAGGAGAGAATTCATGAATGGAAGATAAATCTAAGGATTTATCTTAGATTGAAGTTACTTAGATTGAAGTTTAGTCAGATTAAAGACATGGAAAATATGAATGTATGAAAGTAAAATATGAAAGTAAAATTAAAGAATAAACATTGTATAATCCAAGATACATTTAATACAGTTTTCATAAGGGGAGAATAGTGAGAATTGTAGAAAAGCTATATTTAAAATGATAATGGCTGATAATAAGTGATATTGTTACTCAAGTTCAGAAAGCACTTTGTGTCTTGAGTTTGATAGTAATGCTAATCTCCACATTTAGTATGTTTTGTAGAAGGGAAAACTCCAAAGTAAAAACATCAACTAAAAAACATACTGCCAGATACTGACATATCATAACATTTCAAATATGGCTTATAAATATGGAGTTCTTGATGGTTTTGAATTTAACACCATTACTTTATTCCATGATTTAGGCCAAGAATGTTTCTTAGTTTTCCAGTTACTCTTTAGGAAGATAACTAAGAATGTTTCTCTTTTTCATAATGATATCACCTATATAATTTACAGTTGAAAATAATTGTAATTGGTAAATATATAAAAATAAATTACACATAGAAGCAAGATCTATGATGCATCTGTTTCTAATTGGAAAACATTTCCTCTCTACAGTGAACTTTTTAAATAATCAAAAGTAACTTAGAAAATATTTTAAAAATAAATATACAGTTAACAAGCTGTTATTTGAGCCTATGAATTCAAAATATATTTGTAAATAGTGCTGTATATTCTTAGAAACTGTGGGTTTTAAAATAAACTTAATCACATGCCATTATGAACATCAAAAGCACAGCAATTTAACAGAAGAGAAATAGAAACTATGAAATAAATGTAGTTAGTTCCCTTTGTCTAAAACAAATCATTCCCAAAGAGAAAGATAATGAAATTTAGAAAACTATTTAAGGCATTGGCTCCATAAAGAGATATTTTATTATGTATTTGCGTAAATGTAACACGTGATTATTCTGACACTGTATATCTATATAGTATCTATTCCCTTCCATGGGTTAGCTTTAATATTTTACATTGAAACTATGTTGCTTATTTTTCTTGAGATGAGTTGATTTTTATTTGTTTACTCTATCAAGTGTTATTTCATTATAGAAACAAAAATTTTAAGTAGACTTTGGGATTTGTGTCAAAGAAGATTTAATTTTTGAGAAAATATGACTAAGCATTGAGGTATCATTTCAAAACAAACAAGAATCTCTTCCCTTGTGTGAAGAATTGTGTCTGGTGTAGTAAATGACTGAACTGATTAACTGAAAATATGAGGACTGTATTTAAAGTACAAGAACTGGTATTTGCTTATGATTCATTTTATTTAAAATAGTTCCCTCCTCCTATTCCATTGTGCCTTTCCTAATATAGTTCTGTATTACAGCAGAACATTGTTTTAAGAACATTGCAGTATATGTTTAGTGTATTATTCTGGTTTGCAAAGTAAGGCGAGGTGGATATTTTACTCAAATTTGAGATAGACTGATACAAAATAAATTTTACAGACACCTGATATAAATGTGATATATACATTAACCATCTAACTGCTCCTCTCTGTCTGGGATAGTACAACCATGTTCATTGTTTCAGCTATTGTATGTAAAGTCTTTTCAGGCCTGACTTTACTTCTCACCAAGCCTCCAGAACAACAGCCCAAGGGATCTGTTAAGGCTCATGATTTCAGTGGCAGAATGACCACTTCCACCTGGGGTATATGTGTCTTCTCCACAGCTTTCAAATCTGCTAGCTTTTCCTTGAATGCTTCTTAAGAGTCAGGGCCTGACCTGGTGTCTGGCAAATAGTAGACACTCAGTAAGTGCCAGTATTCTCTTACTCCAGGATTCCTTCAGTTATCAATAAGTCTTACCTCCTAATCTCTTTATTACTTAAACAGTATTTTATCAGAACTCCATGCTTTCATTCACCCATTTCCTTTGGCATTGATGATCCATTGGTCTTACAAGTTCCATATCAAATTGCAATAGGTAAGTTGCTCAGCTGAGTATTAAGGCCACTTATATATGCATATCAAATAAATAATATAGGTATATTATGACCACCTCATACATGAAAAGCTGCTCAACATCGTTAATCATCAGAGAAATGCAAATCAAAACCACAGTGAGATATCACCTCACACACGCATCAGAATGGCTATCATCAAAAAGACAAGGGCTAACAAATGTTGATGAGGATGTGAAGAAAAGGGAACCCTCCCTCCTGTTGGTGGGAGTGTAAATTGATGCAGCCACTATGGAAATTGGTATGGAGGTTCCTCAAGAAATTAAAAATAGAACTACCATATGATCCAGCAATCCCACTTCTGGGTATATATCCAAAGGAAATAAAAACAGGATCCATATCTGCACTCCCATGTTCCTTTCACCATTTTTCATGGTAGTCAAGATATGGAAACAGCCAAAGTATCCACCAATGGATAAATGGATAAAGAAGGTGCAGTATACGTACAATGTAATATTATTCAGCCATGAAAGAAGGACACCCTGCCTTAGCTTGAGGGTATTATGCTAAGTAATATAAGTCAGGCAAAGAAAGACAAATGCTATGATATCACTTATGTGTGGAATCTAAAACTGTTGAACTCATAGAAACAGAGATTAGAATGGTGGTTACCAGGGGCTGGGGAAGGAGAATGGGGAGAAGTTGGTCAAAAAGCACAAACTGTCAGTTATGAGTGAGTTCTGGGGATCTAATGTATAGCATGGTGAATGTAGTTAAGAATACTCTATGATATACTAGAAAGTTGCTGAGAGAGTAGATAGATCTTAAATGTTCTGACCACGAAAAAGAAATGGAAATTATGTGACATGGTGGAGGTCATAGCTAATGCTAGGGTGGTAATGATTTTGTAATATAGGAGTGTACCAACGAGTTGCACTCAGATTTACACAGTATTATATGTCTGTTATATCTCAATAAAGCCGAAAAGAAAGAGGCCACTGTATATCCACTCTATTCACCGTGCCCTCCTAGTTCTGGACAGGTTTCTGCATCATTTTGGGTCTCTGCTCCCAGCTTTTATTCACACTGGGACAGTCCATCTGCCCTTTGCCTCTGCCCTCCAAGCTGTTCCTGACTGTTAGACATCACAAGCCTCCTATATTTTTACCATGGAATCTCGGATTTCATTTATGTAACGTTGCATGTGTATTTAGTTGTCGCTTCTTTCATTTTACTATGTTGTCTTTCAGACCAGACGATAAATGTCTTGGAAGGAGAGACTGTGTACACTTCTGATGCCTCTCCAAAGCACTGGCTGCTACCCTGTTCATTGTGCACACAACATGCTTAAATTTATGTTAATTTAATACAGATCAGCCACGTAAACATAACGTGAGGTGTTACGTTTGATGGATAAGTACTGCTTATCTCCTGGCAAAGAATCGATGGGATAGCTTTCCAGTCTTGTAAAGCAAACCTCTTATAAAATAATATACATCATTCTTGAGAGTATTAATTGAGCACTTAAATTTTTCTTTTGACATGGGCGGAAAAGGGAAAACAAAAGATGCTTCTCAGGGAAAAATCCAGAAATTTTGGAACAGATATTTTATTTTGATCCTAATGCATGCAAGATTAACTCACCCATCTGGTTATAGAAAAATACAAGCAATGTCTTCATTAAGTTTGAATTTCGAGATATGCTGGATTTACTTTATCCCTGACAGTCTGTGCATTGCTAAATGTTGATATCTCATTTCCTTGACTGTGATTAAATTTTCCCGTAAATCAGTGATATAGTTTGGAAAGCAACCAATTCAATCATATCATTTTTGAACACATGAATATTTAATTTCCAAAGTGATTAAGAAGGCATTTTGTTTCTGCCACCAAACAATCATCTCTGCCAATAATAGTTAAACTGAGATCAGAAATACTTTAAGCTTCATGGTTGTCCATTTAGATTCTTTTTCGTTTCCACCAATAGGCTTATTTCTCTGTAATTTCAGAGATGTTGAATTTGTGGTGTGACTGTGTGCATGTGTGTGCACGTGCACTTAAAGGCATGTTTTCCTTTCTCCCATGTCAGTTGCTAAAATATTTATGATTATTTCATGTTGAATTTGTCTTATAAACACAGTCAAAAAGCTGTGTTGGTGCTTACTAGATATAAGCCATATTCTTCAGGTGGATTCTATTGAAACCTTTCAGTGTTGTTATGAATGCAGTTGTTAAAACAGCTGAACCTCTAAAAAAGTTGTTCCTATCTGAGATGTGAATAGAAAAACCTACTGTTATAAATCTATTGCTCATGTAACATTGCCCTCTGATTCTTTAAGTATCATTTTTATTTCTAATCTTGTTTCAAAACTCACTTGGCAACACTAAAATATAGGAAACTTTCCTGCCTTTATATATGAAGGTATATATGTCAGTATCCACTTAGTGTATTCTTTAATTCATCTAACTTTGCATATGCACGATAGAAACCACTTACATGATTTCCCACTGAAAGTTACAAATGAAATGGCTTAATTGAGAAATGCACTTTCAAGTGACTAATGAACTAAGCAAAAAACTAGCAGAACGTGTCATATTCTCTTAAATCTTCAGCAATTCTCGTCCTTTCAGTAGATTATTAGTTTAACACAGCAACACACACAAGTGATAAATCAGCCTGAACTCCAATTTGTCTCTTGTAAGTAGGTTGCTAATTTGGCAGTGGAGGTAAGATAATGAGGTCAGGAGCTTTGCTGAGAGGATCCCCAAAAGTGGGTCTAGGTGTATTAACATAAAACAGTCTATGCAGTTTCATATTTTGAGTTGTTCCATTTACATAGAAAATTACATTATTGAGAGTAATACACAGATTATTCATTGTCAGTTCATTTGAACACATTTACTGAAAGTCTATGTTGGTTTAGAGCATGCCATGCTGTCAAGTGTTCTAGTGTCCAGTGGAAAATAAAAAGGTGGGGAAAAAACATCAAGGCTACACTCTCCTGTTGTTGAAAATACAGTGGGTGGTGAGTGAATAAAAAGTCACCACACCTGCTACAGCCTGATTTGTATCTGGTGGGGCTGCAAACGAGTCTTCACAGCAAAGGCAAAACCTGGATGGAGTGTTTGATTACTAGCACTTTTTTAGCCAAGGTTTTTTCAGCGAGAGAGAGGCAGCTATTCCAGTCTGTGGAATGAATGTGTTCAAAGTTACAGGACTACAGGATGGCCGGCATATAAGAGAAACCACAAATTAAATATCCACAGTGACTATCGAGAAGTAGAGAGGAATATATTTGGGAAATGCATCAAAGATAGCATCGTAAATGATCTTACTTTCTACTAATGGATCCAGATGTTTCTGAAAGAAAATATAGAGACAGCAATTTTAAAGAAGGTAGTGACATTGTCAGTGTTGCTCGTAAGAAATAAATTTTTGACAGGTCTCGAAAATTGGTTAACTGAAGAATGCGATTCAAACTAGGAGACACTCCACATGGTAATCACATGTGATAATTCATTATGGATTAAGAGAGTGACAGTGATCCCTGAGAGAATGAGCTGGGTTATAAAACATTTCTGACTTATTGGTCTTGATGAATTATTGGATAAAGGACATGAGCAAAAGAGAAGATTGTTTTAATAGAATGATTTTGACCTTTATATTAAACAACAGAGTGGACGAGGTTACCTTATCAAAGAAGAAATATACGATTGGGAAGGGGATTTGAAAGTGATGGTGCATTAAGTTTTGGCCAGGCTGAATTTGAAATATATGACATAGTTGAGAAAAGTTGTTAGTTTGGAAAATGGAGTCAGAGTGACCAGAAACAGGTTTCAACAACTGTGTTAGTTGAGATAGACTAACTGCTGTAACCAATAGCCCGCATATTTCAGTGATGTATGTAAAACAGTAAGATTTATTTCCTGCTTATGCAACAGTGCAGCCAAAGTGCACCCCAAAGCATGAAATAGGACCGAGATTTCTTCCATCTAGTGGCTTGTTCCTTTTCTAGGCCTTGGTAAAGGGAAGGGGGAAAATAACACGAATAGCATGTTGGAGGATCATGTTAGCTCACATCCGTGGTGAGAACTCAGTTACATGGCCATGATGCACACCCACAAAGGATGCTGGGAAATGTAGTCCAGGTGGTGGCCAGTCTCCTACTAAAGAGTAAGGTCATCCTTGATGTGACGTCCACAGATTCCAACTTACCAACTCCTGCTTCTCAACAGTCCCCTCAGTACCAGCCATTCTGAGAAGAAAATACAGATATTGAGGAGTTAAAGTAGTTAAAATATCTAGAACAGTTAAAATAATAAACATTTTAAACTGCACTTATCATTTTAATATATTAGTTTTTACTTTTAAGCAACTCAGTTTTCTGATTAACAAAACTTCCAGGCAATCTGTATTCTTGAAAATCAAATAAATTAATTGTGCAGAACTTAGGATCTTTAAAATCCAGAGTCTCCAGCTCAGGATGCTGGACTAGATTCATCCTCAAGACACTGATAGCACATCCAGAAGCTATAAAAGAAAATTTGTACTTAAGAAAAAGGCCTACCCTACAACACTTGCTCTTAACCTGAAATCAAATCAATAAATTCTCCTCTACTAATTGAAGTCAGCAAATTCTCACTAATTTATAGCTAACATTCTTCAGTGTTTTTGTTGACTTTTGCAATTATTTCACAGTTTCAGGTATGTAAGTGCTTTCTGGCATAGATTCTGCAAACATCAAGGTTTTCTCTGACAGTACATACATAAGGTCATTCCAATGATATAAGTAGTTTAAAAAGCAATTTAAAACATAATTTCTGTCTTCAAAGAGCAAATCATTTGCATGGAGAGATAACACGTCACAAAGTAGTAAAAATACAGTAAGTCAATATGTGAGACAATTTAAGTCAATGACATTGGTCAGTGATATGCAAACTTTTTGATCAAGTACACTGCATACTAATACATTGACCATGCCTCCCCAATACATGGATTTATATTTACATAGCATATCGATATAGTCTTGGACTGATGATGCTTGTTTTAAAAACAAATTTAAAAGGATGAAAGTGACTTGAATATAATTAGACTTCTAAATGTTTTATTCTCTTTTCCAATGAATCATCTTTTGTACCCCACTGCCCGCCCCGTTACAAGTACACAGCCCAGCTTGAGGCCCACGCTATCAGAGAGGTTCAGGAAAAGGAGAACAAACCTCGATCGGCAAAGCCTCTGTGAAGGGTTTATACAATCAATGAATAAGAGATGGTTTGTTAGGAGCAATGTAGGAAAATGTATGAGAAGAAGATAAAAACGTTATCTTTTCAGGAGACTGAGTCTACTGGCCTGCTCATGTAGGTAATTTCATTAAAAGAAAAGAAAAGAAAGAAAGAAAATGCCTCTAGAGTCAGACAACCTGGTTTCTAATTCTGGTGTTTCATTCTGTGATCTCGTAAGATGGACCTAACTTTTCTAGGCATTAGTGGCCTTATATCTGAAACAGGGATATTAACAGTATCTCCCTTGTTGGATCTTTGAGAAAATTACGGGAAATGGCTCGTGTACATATATTAATTGTGCAAACAGGTTTTGTTGTTGTTGTTAAAACTAGAATGATAAATTGAGGTGTGACTTGAACAACCTGAAAAATCAATGTACAGAGCTTTGCGTATCTCCTCAAAGCTTTTGGGGTAGCATCAAAGGTACTGAGATTTTGTGTATAGAGAGGGGTGAGTAGAGAATTATAACTGTCGGTAAGGAAGCCAGTGGTATGACAGGTAAGAGTTTCGCTGCATTTGCAGTAATTGGACCACGTAGCACAAATGAAGAGTTAATTGAATAATTAGGTATCTAGAAAACTGTCAAATGAAAAATGATCAAGACAATTTACTGTCTTTTTATTGTTGGGTGAACAGTCTATAGAATTAACATAATACATATATACATACATACTTTTAAAATATGAAGTCTTATGTTTAAAAGAAAACATTGAAAATTGTCTTACATAAAACCTGTGAGTTCAAAAGAAATACTTCCAATTGTATTCTCCCTCTGTCTCACATCTAAAAGGCACATTCTCTGAGCGTGGGAAGAATGTTAATTTGAATCTGGGCATGTTTATACATGTGTGAGAGAGAGAGATGTTGAAAACTAGCTTTAATTATATGCTTAAGTCATTGATTCTGGGTTT
Organism: Balaenoptera musculus; assembly: GCF_009873245.2. NCBI lineage: Eukaryota > Metazoa > Chordata > Mammalia > Artiodactyla > Balaenopteridae > Balaenoptera > Balaenoptera musculus. The sequence continues at coordinate 4,703,460 of NC_045790.1, forward strand.
TTTTCAAAATTTTTTATAAGATAGACATACCAGTTTCTATTGTTAAAATGATGAAGCAACCTCAGATGGGTTGAGGGCCTCCCAAACGCTATCCTGCTTTAATTAGGAAAGAATTTAAGTTCCTAATACATATACCTAGACTCCTGCAGAAGTTTCATGAAAGGATATTTCATTGAACACTGTAAGTGGGAGATAAATTCCATAGTTTAGGTTCATCCTTTTATAATTCAAATCTCACATCATTGAAGTCAGTGGATTCAATATTGCTCTTAATTGGTTAACTTGAAAATATTTGACAGTTCAGACTGGGTATGGGGCTTTGTGTAATTGGTTCAAATGTAGATCACATTGAAAAATTCCTTCCACTAAAAAAAGAGAAAAAATGTAGGTGATTGGTCTTCTTTCTTCCTTTAGTTTTACATATAAGTCACTTGTTTGCTAGGTACCTCTGTTCAATTTTTTTTAAACTTTCCTGGACATGAGATGCCTCAGATATGCAAAAATACAATCTGGCCTTTATAATCTCAGTGATCTCCTCCAACCCCACATATTCATATCTGAATATTTGTTTTTCTCATGACCTTGAAAGTGGTCTACAAGTCAGAAAATTATTAAAATGTGTTTGTTTCAAAGTGTGATGATTCTAGAATATTTGTATCAGATTTTATAGTAATACTTCTATTTAACTATTGGAAAGTTTGATTTAATTTGTTTTGTATATTATGTTATTTCGTAATTGTGAAGGAATACAATATGACCACTTGAAATATGTGCATATATTTATGCATCGTTCTTTACACAGAGATAGTACAAGGTAAGTGATTGTGGAATGATTAAAATCATTTTTATAATATTTTAGTCCTTTCCACTCAACAAATTATTTGCTAAAATGCCAATCATGAAAAGAAATAGGGTCAAACTATGGTTTTTAGTATACTAGACAACAAAACCCCAAAGCAATTAAATGTAAATAATCGGTTTCTGAAAAAACAAAGCCTACTTTATTGCAACTTTTCCCATTGGCCAAGGAATTGCCTTTATTTTCTTTCTAGGATTGTCTAACTCCCACTTTACTTAATGCACAGGGAATTTAACAGGCTGTGTTATCAGAAGTCTTCATTTGATCCAGTTAGATCTTTCATTCACAGAGAGAGTTTGTAGCTAGAAGTTTAGAAGCCAAGATTATTAAACTGGAGGTAGTAGTTCATATATGTCATTATTGAATATTATTATTTTTTATTATTGATACATATCAGGAATAACTACCTGTTACATCACCTGGAGAGATATTTGATTGCAATTATATTTTCTTCTTTATAACTTTGTAAAAGGAAGATTATGATGCTGGGGGAAGAAAAGTATTTTAGTATTATTAGAGTCTATTTTGAGTCTATGTAGTATACTTTACAATCTAAATAACTTCAGGGGAAGTTTTATTTAAGAATACCATCAATGATATGGCCTATAAATTTAATCTCACAGAGGTATGTACAGTTGAAATACCGTACACTTCCTCTCCTCAGTCGACACAAAAAATGACTGAAGGTTCCTTTGCAGAGGTTTTGCCTGAGCCATACCATAACCTGTATTTAGGGAAGAAATCCGAAGAATAAAATTTAATGGACCTAAAAGGGGAAGATCTACAGAATGCAAGAAATATGACTTCCATGTTGGTAAAAGATTTGCAGATTAAAAAAAAAAACAAAACACAACAGGCAAACGGATGAAGGGTAGGTCAGAAAGCACCAAGGGTTTACTGTGGTTTTAGATATTTGAGCTCTTTCTCTGATTTTCAACCTCCCAACCCCCCAGTTGGATGAGAATCTACTCCTCATTTGGATTGATTATAACTTTGTGCCATCTCAAGAGCAAAGAGGCAGGTGCAAGTTATGAAGGAATCTGGTCTCTGAAATCATGATGCCTTAGAATAGGAAACCCAGTGATTGTGCAAAGGCTTGAATTGTTTCCTGTAGGCTACCAAGTAGTAAGCCAGCCGCATTTGTCACAGAGGAGGGATCACTGAAAGCCCTGCCAACTGGGAGAAAGCCAACTTGCAGTGATTTCGGGGGTGTTGCTATGAGCATGTATTCTGCTGCAGAGCCCTGATAAAGGTGATTACATATTTTCCAATAGTATGTTGATGAAATAGGTTCTAAAAGCATTTGAAAATATCTGCTGTAGCAACACAAACCATTCTAAAGCCTCCCAAATGCCCTGAATTATGATTGGTTGACAAAGTTATGACTTTTCCAGTTCAGTTCTCTTTATATTCGATTTGTAAAATGAAGCATAGTGGTTTACTATAGAGATTATTGTGAATTACATAGACCCACAGGAATATTCAAATGAGTCTCTGAATACCTTTATCATACTTGGTATTTTCAGTGTTGTTTCAGTATTACTCCCTTTTGCATCCAGTTGGTTTTCTTTTCGTTTTACTGAGCCTCGTTTGTCTAGTGCTCTTCTTAATTTTCCTTTTTTTTTTTTTTTGGCCAGATAGCTCAGAGTCAAATTTGGTGTTCAACTGTATTAATTAACTTAGATTGATTTTCTGTATTTTAAATGATCTACTATCTCTCTTCCTAGTTACCCTGTGTTATTTTATATTTAATTTCCATGTTGTCTCCAATTATTTATAATAAGAAAACTTTAAAAATTAATTCTCTACTAAATGAATAATAAATAGTATCAACAAAACATTAGAAGGATAACATCATAGAAGGAACAGAAAAGTTAAATATCACTTACTGGCTGGATGAGCTCTAGGAATTGAAAAAGGCCAGTGTGATTGTAACTTCTTGGGCAGGTGAAGAAGGACACACCATAAGTTTTGAAAGTCACACTGGGGCTAGGCTATATGGGATCATGTAGGCAGTGGTAATTTGAATTTTGATTGTTTACTTATGTCCTCTACAACACTTTAAAGTCTTTACCTTTTAAAGGAACGAGGTATTAGAAATACTTAACTTTTTTGTTGATTGATGGAAAAATAAAATTTCAAGCAAATGCATTTAACTTTACATTGAAAATCTCTTAAAATAATTTGGCAAACACCTGGGTGTTTATAGAATTCCAGAATTTCAACAGAATGGTCAAAAAACCAGAGCTTAAACCAGTCAGGGCAGACAAGGAATGATATCTCACAGTGAAGGAAAAAAAAATACTGCAGCCTAACTCAGAATTGTTACATGTAATTAAGATAATCACACTCCCAGGAGTAAATCCTCTCTTTTCTAGAATATCATTGTTCAGATGTGAAATTGTCAAGGGTATAAGCTGGGAATTGAACAGTCTGCCACATTGCTCTCTTCCCATGGGCCATGAGGGATGAATCACACCTTCCAGGCAAATTTGAGAATTTCGATAAGTCTATGTCTTCATAAGATCCAATTCTGTTCCTTTAGAATTAGCTTGTATCCCCCTCCTGAGAACCAACTTCCCCGTTCTGTCCACAAATAAGTTTTCATCCATTTTGTCAAAAGCTATTCCAAATTTTGAAAGCCATTTTGTTTTTATTCTGATTACTCAGAAACAATGCATGTCTTGATTATGATAATGCTGGCCTCTTCAATTGAATTTGCTGAGAATGTACCTATTGTATAAATCTATTTTAGGTGTTCAACAGGTACGTATGGATATTGCTTAAGTAGTATTTTTTTATTACTTGTACTTTCTACCCAGCTTGGAGAATACCTATACTTTCCTATAGGGTGTTAGTGCTATTGTGTGTATTCTGAGGGTGTTTAGCACAAATTTCTGCACTCACAATCCCAGCAAGCCTGTCCCAATTTAAGTGACAATGAGAGTAATCTCAGGGAATTCATTCCATGTCTTCATCTCTGAATATCTCCATACTTAAATTTATCTAGTCCTTCAACAGCTACATTTTGCAAGAAAAGAGGTCATGAACAATACCTTCAGGCTACATTCAGCCGAAATGAGTTTATAAAACATAGTACTCTAGGGAACAGATGGATGGTACTTTTTAAGACACCCAGAAATGTAGTATACTATTAAATTAATCTTTAGATAATACCAAGAAACCTATCAGTCTACAGAACATCTTATTTATTTTAATTCACAAACATGTATATAGCATTTCCAATCAGTCATTATTCTAACAACTTCATAAGTATCAACTCAACCCTCATACAGCCCTGTAACATGGGTGTCACTATTTTCTCCATTTTACAGATAAAAAAGCTGAAACTTAGAGAGGTTAAATAGTTTTCTCAAGGTCACAACGAGTAAGTGGTAGGTATAGGATTTAAGTCCAGGATTTATGCTTTCAACTCTGGGCTAGACTCACTAACTCTAATGCTGCATCCAGAGCCTGCCCGCAAGTTTTACGTTCACTCAGTAGACAGAACATTTAATATATAAAAGCAAGAAGGTGAATCAAGAGCAAAGACCATCAGAGGTAAAAATCCGAACAGATGGAAGTTGATTTGACAGGAGATATGGGGTAGATATGTCATTTGTTTTCTGTCAAGGATCACTGATCCCCAGTATTGAAAAAAGTAGCAAAGGACTAACAGTGAAAGTGACTTTTAAATATTCTATGTCTTTATCAAAAGTATAAAAGAGATGCGGCCACCTCCTTTTAAAGTTATGAGAGGATAAAGATACAGCAGGTGCTTCTGGATTCTGTATCAATTATGTACCGTTTAGTGCAAACCTATTTGTAACTTTAATTTGATGAATCTTTGCCCTTTATGTAAATTAAATTAGCTTTAGGGAATCAAAGAAAAATGATCTTAGAGAGTATTACTTTGACAGCATCCTGCTGAGACAGGATATGGGTAGAAATACCAGAGAGAGCAGGAAAGCATCTCCAATGTGTCTGGGTGGTAAGTGCTTAAGTGTCAGCAAAAACACACATTCTGCTTCTCAGATTTTTTCCATCAATTTGAAGCAAGCAAGCACCATATTCGCTGTTGGGAAACAGACATAAATTATACACAACCTGTTTCTTTCAAGTATCTCTCAATCTGGTAGGGGAGGCAGACAAAATACAAAAATAACACTTCTTGTGCCATGTGATATAAATTCTGTGGGCCAACCCATCACTTGTCAGATGATATTAGTACAAACTGAGAGAAAAACTTACCCTTGATTCATACTTTATTTTAATAAAGTTGATTTTTAAACATATAATAGATAATTAGTTTAGAAAAAGTAAATATACACGCATACGAACACACATACACACATGCACATACATACACACATATACACATACACATGTACATATACACACCCATACACATACATACACATACATGCACACAAATACACACATACATATATACACACATACATACATACACGTGCACACATATACATATACACATACACACATACATATGCACATGCACAAACACATGCACCCATATACACTCATACACACACATTAGCGTATACACACACCTGATATAAGGAAAGTATAAACAAGGCAAAGCTGTTAAAAATAAAACTCCATTGATTTGCCAAAAGAATCAGTGTAAATGAAGATAGATATTATTTATGATTTCCACTGACACATTTCCTAAATTTATTCCCCAGAAAAAGCAGAATGAAGGATGTTTTCTATAGTCCCCAGTGTAACATTGTTTTTACTTTTCATAATCTAAGTTATACAGAAATAGTGTGATAAGGACTAATTCCTTTACATGCCCTTTATTTGTTTTTTTATTAATTTTTATTGGAGTATAGTTGCTTTACAATGTTGTGTTAGTTTCTGCTGTACAACACAGTGAATCAGCTATACATATACATCTATCCCCTCTTTCTTGGATTTCCTTTCCATTTAGGTCAGCACAGAGCGCTGAGTAGAGTTCCCTGTGCTATACAGTAGGTTCTCATTAGTTATCTATTTAATACATAGTAGTGTATATATGTCAGTCCCAATCTCCCGATTTATCCCACCTCCCCTTCCCCCACTTTGTATCCATATGTTTGTTCTCTACATCTGTGTCTCTATTTCTGCTTTGCAGCTAAGATCCTTTCTATTCCCTTTAAAAGAGCATGATTATTTAGATTAAACACATGGGTACAAAATCCAAAATCTCTTCTGTAACTCGAACAACGTAAGTGTGTGATCACATTGAGTACAAGTCATGCTGCATAATGTGAAGTTTTGTGCAATCCGTAAGCGTTCACTTTCCCATCTTGCAAAGGTCTACATGCTTGTCATAGTATATGATAAAGGATTTAATAAACATGAAAGTCACTGCTTCCTCCGTCATATTGCACTTGATTGCAATCAGCATGTTACAACCACAGTCTAATTACAAAACGTCAAATGTTTCATCAGCTCTTCTAGCTCAGTTCTGTGCTACATCTGTGGTCACTGGCCCATTGAACATAAATTTTAATCCCTTTTATGTTCAATTTGAATCTGAATTACACAGTTGATGCTAAACTATCCCCGAATTAAAACTCCCTTGAAGATAACTTGTCTGGCGAACTATTTTCAGGGACATGATTTCCCAAACTTTCCTTTCATCACTCATGCAAATGAGCAATACTTTTGCAAAACTTGTTCTGCTTACATTTCTAGAATTTTAATTCTGAAGTTTTAAAGAAACACAATAAAGGAGGTAACCATGAATTCATATTCCTTACTACTCTTGAGAACAATTATTTGAATGGACAAGAAATGGGATATCTAAGATAATGGATCTTGATATTTATTAACATAGAAGTCATTAAATATTATGGAGAGTTTTCTTCTCCATCTCTTGTCTGTTTCTCCTACCTTCTCAGAGACAGTTATTTTCCTGAATTAGGTATATATGCATCCAATCCAATGTATCATTGATTTAGTCAACAAGTATTGATACTTATTGGCTGTTTACTGAATGTTAGATATTGGAGAAATAGCAGGAAAATAAAACCAAGTCAGTGTTCAGGGTGCTTTTAGTGAGTGTCCTATATCTACTGAAATAGTTGGTTAGTGAATGTTAGTATTTTCCTGGTATATTCTTTTTCTTTACTTGCACTTTTTTGGAGTAATTTTAAATTAAGTATATCTCCTATAAACAGTGTATGGGTTTTATGTTTAGATAAGAAATCTATTTGTTAATCAGTCTACTTCTTTTAAAATGGAATTCTACTTCTAAATGTTTTTCATATTTAAATATTTGGATTTTAAAATGATATTTTAAGTTTTTTATTTAATTTCTTTGTCTTTTGACTTCTTTTCATTAGTTTCCCTGTTAGGCTTTCCCCTATTCTTTTTTTTTCTTCTTCTCCTTCATCTGTGCCTATTGTAGTTTTGTATTTTCTTTTTACCTTTTTGCACCATCCAAACTTAGAAGTTGAATGTTCCATTTGTACTATGGCAATGCTTACTATTATAATTTTACAATGTGTACCAAAGAAGTCTAACATTATCGACATTTTTACCTGCCTCCAAAAGGTGCAAGGCCTTGGGCACTTTGTTGCTGTTTCCTCATGACCTTGCTCATGAGGGTTTGATTTAGTATTTTAGTTCCCTGTTGTTTGGCTCACCGTGAATTTATTTTTACAGTCAATATTTATTTAGACTTAACAACATATTTTCTTCATAGTGATTCATTTCCTCAATTGGTATATCATTTTTATTATCTTCCACATAAGTTGTTTTCCTTGGGTCTCCCATATGCCTGAGGTTGGAAATTTATACCTATAGTAGTTTATACTTTGCCCTTTAGGGGACTTGGCATTTTATCTGTTGTGAATATTTGTTTTGTTAATTAATTTTCTCCAATTCCCTGTTTTATGGCAATAACCAAAGCAGTTCTGGCTGAACCCCAGCTTTGCACTATTAGCTCATTTGTCCTTGGACACACGTGATTCCTCAGGACACTGGGATCCCTAGGATTTCTCCCATGACTATAGGAGAACACAAGCCAGTAGACAGAGGGTTTCTGTTCCCAACATCAGGAGCTCCACTGCTCCCACAGTCACTGAGAGAATCTTGTTTTTGTTGTTTAACATTGTTTGCATTATCAGATTTCTAAAGTAGGTTGGTTGCTAGAAGGCTTCTGTCAATTCAAGATTTAATGGAATTTTTTTTTTTTTAGACAATTTGAAATGCATCCTCTTTATTTAGTTATTTATGGCTGTGTTGGGTCTTTGTTTCTGCGTGAGGGCTTTCTCTAGTTGCGGCGAGCGGGGGCCACTCTTCATCGCGGTGCGCGGGCCTCTCACTATCGCGGCCTCTCTTGTTGCGGAGCACAGGCTCCAGTCGCGCAGGCTCAGTAGTTGTGGCTCATGGGCCCAGTTGCTGTGCGGCATGTGGGATCTTCCCAGACCAGGGCTCGAACCCGTGTCCCCTGCATTGGCAGGCAGATTCCCAACCACTGCGCCACCAGGGAAGCCCTTAGTGGAATTTTTAATGAAATAAATGAAATAATGGTGCATCTGATTTAATGGCCACTATAGCGGTGTTCTGTCAGATTTGCACACTGATAATTTACTAACTCTAGCTTCCAGTTTAGTTTCTGCTACCAGGTAACTGAATACTTGGCTGAGTTAACCAGTGTTTCTGAGCACCAGTTTCCTCATCCATAAAAGAAGAGTCTGGACTGGGTTGTCTCCATTTTAATCTGCAAGCTTTAAAATCCTAAGAGATTAAAATTGTGTCTAAAACTTCAGGAAAAAAATTGAAGTGCTTTCCCAGTCTGATATATTTACAAAATCATATCATAGAATTTCACATGCAAGGGAGCTAGAGATCATCTTGTTCCAGCCTCTTCTTTAGTAGACGAATAAAGTGAAGTTCTATGAAGTTAAGTAATCTGCTCAAAAGGCTTTACTGAAAAAGTCAGGCCTAGAATTCTGTCTTTTCTAAATCTTAATATAATGATCTTTCCTTCGTACTGTTGTTTCCCATCTTAGACAAACTAAGTTGTTTCATAAATGCATATATGTTTATAGTTACCTACTCTGCAGATTTTACAGAGTGAAATTCCTTCTCACTCTAAAAACCTGGTATGTAATTTCTAGTCTGTATTAAATGGAACTCTAATACTCTGTGAGGCATTTCTTTAGCCAATTTAGGTCTTATGGAAATACTTATTTTTTAATATATGTGACATATATGTGTTTCTGAATTTAGCTCCTCAATCTTCTAATTTAGTCTCAACTATTTCTTAAAAGGCTGTATTTTATCCATCTAGAATCAAAAAGAAAGTTAAGAGCATGTATTATCTTTCCCTTTCTGCTAAAACATGTTATTTCTGAGATCCCAATAATGAACAATATGTCAGTGGCTAAGGGAATGATAGTGTCCTTTTAACCACTCCAACTCAATCGTGTCTTTTTTTTTTTTTTTTTTGCTTTCGTTTATGACTAAATGTGTATGACTTTTTCAGCATAAAACTTTTAAAATATGTCAGTTTCAGAAGAAGTGTGAACCATAGGAAAGCAAAAGGAAACCCAAAAAAGACAAGAAAAAAGAAACAACTTTAAGTCCATAGGTGAGCTGTCTTTTCATAGGTATCAATTTATTTTGTACAAGGACTGACTATACATGTATGTGTATTTGTGTATGAGACGTATACGTCTATTTTTCAGTATAATTATTTTTTAAGTGGCAGCATGGTGAATGTACTGTTCAGAGCTAGTTTTTAATTTTTTTATTTTAATAATACCCTAAGACTGTTCCCCATCTCTGACCCATCACTTTATTATATATCCTATTGCTATCTGTAATGATCTGTACCTATTTTTTGTCTGTTGTCTATCTCATCCACAAGAATATATGTTCCATAAGAACAGGGACCCAGTGTGTCTTTCTTATTAACTGCAGGCAAATTGAGCCTATCAGTAAATATTTGTTACAATGAATAACATAAATGATGTATTAAGATAATTTGGTTTTCATCCAGGTTTTACTTTATATTCATCAGGTTTAATATGAAGTAAAAAGGGAACGCTATTTTTAATAGATGAGCATATATTAGCCACAATCCATCCCCACAAAAAATGATCCCTGGTTTTGCTTATATGGAGTTTTAACACATTTAAATATAGCAAAATTAAGCATGCATTTTTAGACAATGGGAATTATTGAAATGGACTATCAAAACAGAGTTATAGATAATAGGTATTTTTGACATCTCTAATAGAGGACATGTATTTTCAAGTTGTCATTTGGTTTACAGAAATAATTTCATTATAGTTCCCACATGCTGTATTTTCATTTTAACCATTATCTTAATATTTAGTTGTTATTATTAATTTTATTAAAATACTCCCCCAGTTTTCTGAATATAAAGCTAGGCTACAATCTCATTTCCTGCATTTTCATATATTGCTTCATTATGCATATTTGTCTGTCTGTCTAAACATGAACATTTTTACAAGCAAAATGTCAGCATAAAGGAATGACACCCAACACACAGTTATACAGAATTTTTAGGATTCTTAATATCTTTTGAGATATAGAATATCTGTCATTGTGCTAAACAAACGATTATGAGTTTGATCATGAAACTCATTCAAGATAATTTGTTCAACTGATGTATTTATTTATGAGCCCATCCCTGGTGGGCATGAGAGTACATAATTTCTGAAGTAAGTCATAGTGTTGCCTTTTTCAGAAAGCCAGTTAATCCTACAAGGAACTTATATTTCCATCCTGCCCTGAAAGGAACTGATTCTATCATTCACTGCCTTTACTTAAACATTTTGTAGTTCCTAAAAAGAGGTACTATACAAACTTTCAGCAGTAATTTATGAAGAAAAGAAACATTCCCAGCTTGTTTAAAAATAGACAGTTAAAAAAAAAGGGGGGGGGCTATAAACAAAGCACATAAGGATTGTGCAGGATGAATCTCTGAGAAACAATACTGATCCCTTGGGTGATGCCAGAGAGTAACTAAAAGAGCTGTTTTTGCAAAACAGTCAGAAAATAACCATGAAAACAATCCCCAAATACCTGAATCAGCAGCAATTTTACTCTATGCTTATGGAACTTACAAAGAGACTTTTAATAGTGCTGTGACTCTACTCTAGGATCAACTTCTCCATCTGCTGGCTGAAGGTCAAATTTTGATCTTTCTTAGTTATAAAAATCAAGAATTTATTTGTATGTGCATGTGAATATGTTTTTCGTGGTGAATGTGTTATTAACCAAAGGTATAACTTCCTCTCTTTAAACTGTAATGTAACTCAAAGAATCACCAACTACATTTTGAAAACAGTATTATTGCATTAGAGTGTAAATCAAGCTGACACTTGATATTGTTTTTGAAAGCAGTTTTATTATTATCATGATTAAATATACATCTCATTCTCAAAACATAATATACTTAAATTTGGCTATTGAGGAGTTTTTAAATTTACTGGCATGTAGGAAGATAATCCGACTTGTTCCCTTTCACAGGCACTGTGGTTTTATATTCCAAGATCCATTATGTTTTTTTGTTCCATCTGTTTTCAAAACAGCACTCAAATTGACAGATGATATTACTCAGAGAATCTTAACCTGTGACTTAGAAATCAGATGAAGCCATTAATGGAAACCCAAAACTTAACGTTAACCACAATTTAGCAATTTCAGTTTAGTCAGACAAGTTGTTTGGCAATCTGAAAAAGGTGTCGAATACATGAGCGCATAAGGCGGACACTCCTTACAGCAAAATCTTGGTTCCTAAGAGTTTTACAAGTCTTACTGCTTAGTCTGTTGACTACTAACGTGTTTTTACAGATTTCCTGTATGTGTCCTATCTCACCTGTTTTAAACAATCTATCCTTGTCCTTCTCACTAATCCTAAGTGTCTAAAACTATAGATTGTCGCCATCTGAATGCCTTTACTGCCAACACAAAGCACTCTTGCAGTTCACAGAATTATTCTCATACAGAAATATGACCAAGCTGACTACTCTGATTTCTGTGATTATTCTATCCCATCAAGGTGCTTTACTGATTCTTTCTTATAACCGCTTTATAATACTTATCTACGAGGGCATAATACACATCCCTGTTAGCAGGTACGGAAGTTTTCTGTGTACACTCCTGTGGATGTGGCCATCCTGTGATGGCGCATGAGCGTGACGCTGTTTCTCCAGTCCTGCCTCATCCACTGAGAGCCAGTACCCCCAGCCCGTATCCACTGTACCCACATCCAGCTCCTGCACATGCCATGGGGATGCTTGGTAAACTGGTGAAACACACCGGCCATGCTATTCTACATATTAAAACTGCATTGAATCCAAATAGAAATATTGGTTATTGTGAGATCCGTATAGTTTTTTCTTTTTTATTGAAATATAGTTGTTATACAATGTTGTGTTAGTTTCAGGTGTACAGCAAAGTGACTCAGGTATACATATACCTATATCTATTCTTTTTCAGATTGTTTTCCCTTATAGGTTATTACAAAATATTGAGTATAGTTCCCTGTGCTATACAGTAGGTCCTTGTTCGTTATCTATTCTATATATAGTAATGTGTGTATGTTAATCCCAAACTCCTAATGTATCCCTTCCCCTACTTCCCTCTTTGGTAACCTTAAGTTTGTTTTCTATGTCTGTGAGTCTATTTCTGTTTTGTAAATAAGTTTGTTTGTATCATTTTTTAGATTCTCCATGTAAGTGATATCATATGATATTTATCTTTCTCTGTCTGACTTACTTCACTCAGTATGATCATCTCTAGGTCCATCCATGTTGCTGCAAATGGCATTATTTCATTCTTTTTTTTATGGCTGAGTAAAAGTCCATCGTATATATGTACCACATCTTCTTTATCCATTTATCTGTCGATGGATATTTAGGTTGCTTCCATGTCCTGGCTATTGTAAACAGTGCTGCAATGAACATTGGGTACGTGTATCTATTTGAATTATAGTTAAAGAAATTACTAACAAGACAAATACATAAATATGCACGTTTGCATATATCCGTTTTTCAGTATCTTTCATATAACAGAACAATTCTTTTCTCCTTAAATATTATCTTCTAATTCATGTCCATGTATCCTAAGTATCCCCTGCACTGCACAACCTGTGGGTGGTTAGAAATGAGTGCAGTGGGAGTGGTGCACAGGGCATGGATTAATATCCATAGTTCAGCGCATTCCAACCATGATCGGTGGGACATTGCTTTTCCCTCTCTGGCGGTCTTTCCTCCAGTTTCCTGCACCTGCTCCAGGGGTAAGTGCTTGCGCTCACAAACCATCCAGTGTGCTTTTCTCACACCTGCTCTTTTGCGCTGCTGTTCTTTATCTCTGTGATTCTGTGTTGTGTAATCTTAAAGCTACTCTTCCTGCCAAGTCCTAGCTTTGACTGAAGTCACCCAGCATTCTTCCGACCACCGCTTCTAACCTTAGATGCTCCCTTTAAGGTTATTCCTCGGTCCCTGTGTAAGTCAGCAGACACTGATCTTGAAGAGAAGGGGTGCCGACCTCCAGGCACAGTGTCTACTACAAACATGATTATTTGTGTAAGGTTGTGATTGTGGAACACATGTGTGGCTGACATGATGTCCTCTGAGAGATGGGATTTTAGACAGAAGTGAGTAAACCAGGGATTGACTTACAAAGCTTATCGCCCTGGTGCCAAAGGATCTTCAACACAAACCCTCATAAGCACTATGACAGAGAAGATGTGGGTTCCATGGAAAGGATGGTAGGGGGAGGGACCCTTTAGATTTGGGGCAGGGGCAGAGAAGACCTCTTTGAGAGAGTGTTTTTTAAGCCAAGTCCGCTTTAGTCATTAAAGAGTGAAACAAAGACGTCCCAGGCAAAGGAAATAACAGTGAATAACCAGTGAACGCAGTGAAACCTTTGGCTCCTTCGAAGAATTAAAATAGTAGCTAAGAGACACTGCTTTGGGAAACAAGTGTTCTCCTTACTTGCTGCAAGTAATAAATCCTTCATTCTCTGGAAAAAAAAAAATAGATAAGCAGCTTAAGCAAAGTAAGTGAAAGGGCAGAGTGGAACACATTGAGCTTGGTCCATGGGCACCAGACATAAGAGTGCCGTGAAAGTGTACAATGTAACAAAAAGATACGTCACGATTGGAAGAAAATAGAACATATTTTTAACTCTGTTTATCACATAATTTTTTAATTAAGACTTTTTATCTTTAAAATAGTTTGGGGTTCACAGCAAAACTGAGGGGAAGTTACAGGGATCCCCTATGTGCTCCCTGCCCCCATACATGTACAGCCTCCCCCATTCTCAACATCTCCGCCAGATGTGTTACAACTGATGAACCTACATTGACATGTCATTATCACCCAAAGTCCATAGTTTACAATGCAGTTCACTCTGGGCGTTGTGTGTTCTGTTGGTTTGGATAAATGTATAATGACATGTATCCATCATTATAGTATCATACAGAGCATTTCACTGCTCTAAAAATCCTCTGCATTCTGTCTGTTCATCCTTCCCTGCCCGCTAACCATGGGCAATCACTGGTTTGTTTTTTTTTACTGTCTCCATAGTTTTGCTTTTTCCAGAATGCCACACAGTTGGAATCATACAGAATGGAGCCTTTTCAGATTGGCTTCTTTCACTTAGTCATATGCATTTTGTTTCCTCCATGCCTTTTTATGGCTTGATAGCTCATTTCTTTTTAGTGTTGAGTAATATTCCATTATCTGGATGGACCACCATTTATTTATCTCTTCACATACTGAAGGACTTCTTGGTTGCTTCCAAGATTTGTTGATTGGGAATAAAGCTGCCAGAGACAGCATGTGCAAGTGTTTGTGTGGACATAAGTTTTCAACTACTCTGTATAAATACCAAGGAGCATGATTGTTGGGTCATATGGTAAGAGTATGTTTAGTTTTATGAGAAACTGAAACTGTCAAGCTGTCTTCCAAAGTGGCTGTACCACTTTTGCATCCCCACCAGCAATGAATGAGAGTTCCTGTTGCTCCACATCTTCGCCAAGGATTCTTTGTATATTATGGATAACAGTCCTTCACCAGATGTCTTTTGCAAATGTTTTCTCCCTGTCTGTGGCTTGTCTTCTCATTCTCTTGACCCTCTTGACATTGTCTTTCTCAGAGCAGAAGACTTTAATTTTAACAAAGTATGCTTATAAATGATTTCTTTCGTGGATTGTGCCTGTGGTGTTATATCTCAAAAGTTATTGCCTTACCCAAGGTCATCTAGGTTTACCATAGGTTTTCTCCTATGTTATCTTCTAAGAGTTTTATAGCTTTGCATTTTATACTTATATTTGTGATCTGTTTTGATTTAATTTTGGGGAAGGAAGACATTGATTTTTTTTGCATGTGGATGTCCAGTTGTTCTAGCACCATTTGTTGAAAAGACTGTCTATGCTCCATTGTATTGTTCTTTCTCCTTTGCTAAAGATCAGTTGATTGTATTTACGTGAGTCCATTTCTGGGCTCTGTATTCTGTTCCATTGATCTATTTGCCTCTTCTTCCACCAATACCACGCGGTTTGGATGACTGTAGCTTTATAGTCTGTCTTGAAGTCAGGTAGTGTCAAGCTTCCAACTTTGTTCTTCTGCTTCAATATTGCAGTGACTATTCTGGGTCTTTTGCCTGTTTACCCAAGAATTTTAAAATAATTTATTGGAGTCAAAAGTAGAACCATGTTGTATTATAAGAAAAAAATAAATCAGAAAATAATTTGCTGTTTTTGTATCAGCAATATTATAGAATTAAATTCTGATTCCATATTTGTACTTAGTTTTTCTCAATCAACTATGTGTTTTGTTAATTGGACCTGTTATTTAACATTGTAAACTACCTAAAGAACAGAGTCATTGTTATCACAGAGAGGTCTCTCAAATGAGCATGGGTTCTTGGTGACAGTGACAGATAAGATTTTGGTATCCAGTTACCATTCTGAATGTACGGATGACATAGACTGAAAACACCAAAAAAATGAAAAAAAAATTAAGATCAAAGTAGGGAATGCCTAAGAAAAATAAAGAGGTAAATCACAAAAGAGAGAATGTAAGTAGCTAATAAGTTTGCTTTTAAAAGCTTAAACTCACTAATAAAGAAAAAAATTAAAACCATAGTACAATTTTTTTTTCCCTAAAGTTTTAAAAACATCATTCTCCGTGCTATCTGGATAAGAGGAAATCTCATATCTTTATGAATTGTTATTCTTTAAACTATTTTTAGACAGTAGGTTTACAATTCATGTCATGAACCGTAAAAAATATTTTCTGACAGTCTATCCAAGATGAAAACAAAATGTGCGCATAGATTTATACACAGGATTTTCATCATTGTAGGTCCTGTAGGATTAGCTATCAAGTCATGGGGAATGATTTAGGAGTTTATAAACAGTTTCAGAAGAAAGGAAAAGCGAAGCAGATCTCGATTTGACACAGTTAAAGAGTGTTTGAAAAAAAGTATTTTCCTAAATTTAGGGGACGTGGCTCATACTTCTAGGGCAATGTTGTCAAACTTTAAAGTCCCTATGTATCACCTTGAGATCTTATTAGAAGCAAATTCTGATTCAGTAGGTCTGGGCAGGGCCTGAGATTCTGTGTCACTAAGGAGCTCCCAGGTGGGGCTGCCTCTTGGACTTACATTTATTTTTTACTTTTAAATTGGAGTATAAGTAATGCATTTTTTTGTTGGACAGGGAATACGAGTCAAAGACTTTTACTTAGTGTTAAAATAATAAAATCATGGCCATAGAGTGCCTGTGCGTTTATGGAACACTTTCTGCATGTCTCTTCTCTCGGGATTTCATGGCTGTTGTGCCCATGCACATAGCTGACTGACAACCTGGGAGACATCACATTTATGAACGAGATGACATTTGCCATATTTGTGTTAAATATTTTAAATCCACTTTCATTGACACAGGAATCAGTAGCTAAGGAAAAATAGTTCAGAAAAGAAATTGCAGAAAGTGTATTCCGTATAATAAAGTGCAATGGAGAAACAGTCAAATAAGGATTACTGGGAAGTGTGAATTAGCGAATTGAGACATTGTAGTGAGCGAAATGTTTTAAAACAGGATCATCTGACCACGAACAATGGATGCAAAGTTATACGTGAAAATTAACATCTTCAATTTATAGCTCTAGCCCAAGTTCTTCTTATCACGCCAACCCTCAGACACTGTGCTGACAATTCATGTCATGGTGTGGAAGCTTTATTTTAATACTTTAAAGAACTTTGACATTTGCAGTGGTTTTGGAAAGAAGATGGGAAACCAGTAGTAAAATACTTTACTATTTTTACCTCCTAACTTTTAAGAAGACCTCTTAAGACTATTTGCATCAGCTGTAATATTGTATCAGTATATTCAAAGAAAATAATTGGAAGTGAATCAAAATTGTATTCACAAATGAATAGGAGTCAGTTATATTGCTAAACCAATGGCCTATGCGTTAGCAATTTTAATTTAAATCTACATTGCAGATATCTTCTTTAGGTTTCTAAGATATCCTTCAGTCAATATTTAGAACTACTTGAGGTTTTTTTTTTAATTTAGTTACCAAAAAATAATGTACTTTTCTTCCACTGAAGGGCAACCATTATTAAAATGCTCATTTTTAAACCGTTTTGCATAAAAACTGTTCTTTAATCCATAGTGAGATATTTACTCTGAATTTCACAGAAATTGCTATGCTGGTTCCTAATGGTGCTGTAGATTGTTTTGTTAGATATTGTTCTTACAGACGGTAGAGGTTGATATATTTGTGAATTTAATATTCTTGAAGAATATAAAACATATGGTCCCACATTCACAGTAACTGAATTCAGATGTAGCAAACACTGACAAAAAAGCTCCCGGGAATACCGTGTGACCTAGGAATTAAATGTAATCATCACACAATGCTTGCAGACTCATCAAAGTTCAATCCTCCACCACCAGGCCTCTTGACCCTTCAAGGAGGCAGTACTAAAAGGAGGCTGAGGCTACCAACTAAATTTAAATGGACTTTCTGAAGAAGACTTAACCTAACATGAGATTATTTCTTTATTATCTGGTACTAGGCAGTTAGGTAGTGTTTTTCTTTTTTTCATTTTCAGAGTACTTTATTACCATTAAGAAATCACTGTTCACTGCTTCTTGTGCGTTAAAATAAAAATCATACTCATTTTCCATGAAAAGTCACTGAGATCAAGAGATTTATTCATTTGCCATTGCTACAAGGAAACCCTATAAAGGGAATTAACCCTGGCTGCATTTTATTACTATATTTTGAATGATAACTTGCTTGTTTGTGGGGTGTTTTGTTTCTCTAAAGGGAACCTTTTCTTCACTGTGTCTTAAAGCTAGGGAACATGAAAGTTATATGCTTTCTCTCATATGTACTGTATGCTGATAATTGACAAGCATCTTCTACCTGTAAAACAAACTCAGAGGACAGGGTTTTGCAGGTACCATTCATCAGGCATCTATGAAATGAAATGTCCTACATCTTTTTTTTTTAATACTTTTATTTATTTATTTATTTATTTTTGGCTGTGTTGGGTCTTCGTTTCTGTGCGAGGGCTTTCTCTAGTTGCGGCAAGCGGGGGCCACTCTTCATCGCGGTGCGCGGGCCTCTCACTGTCGCGGCCTCTCTTGTTGCGGAGCACAGGCTCCAGACATGCAGGCTCAGTAGTTTTGGCTCACGGGCCTAGTTGCTCTGCAGCATGTGGGATCTTCCCAGACCAGGGCTCGAACCCGTGTCCCCTGCATGGGCAGGCAGATTCTCAACCACTGCGCCACCAGGGAAGCCCAAATGTCATACATCTTGAAAGGTCCAGTGCAAAGCTGGAACATTTTGAGGAAGAGAAAATTTTTATAAGTTATTTCTATCTGTAAATCAGTAAATGTTTGATATGATTTTGAATATACAATCATCTAAATCTAAAATATATTTCTATTAGATTTTAATGACCACTACTAAAGAATGCGAACCATATGCTTTAAAATTAAATATTGGCCAACATTAGTACTATGTTTAGAACTAATTTTTTAGTACATTTTCATCTTTAGAATATTCAATAATTATCTTTATTTGTTATTGAATTATGCCAGACCAGGATAATGACCCATTAAATCAGTGAGTTTTGATTATTGAGACATTTTATTATTCACTTATTTTTGCTGAATTTTCCATGATTAAAAGTAAATAGAATTTTGACCACATCTCTCAATGTTTAATCTCTCTTTCTTTCCATTTTCCCTTTGCTCTTATCTAATAAGTTTTCAAACTAAAATAATAAGCCTGAATAGACAAGTGAGTGCATAGTTGTAGAAAGTTAATATTTAGAGATTTCAAAAGAAGCATCTAGAAAAATGATCATTTTAAATGTTTATGTATTTAAACATTTTCAGTTTGATTCTGATTTGATTCTGCATTGTGTTTTCACTAGAAAACTGTGAAACATTTATGTAAAATGCATATCCTCCTATACATAGAGATATTAAGTTGACTCTAAATATATATGCATATATGCACATATACATGCATACATATATATGTGTGTATATATGTTTATGTATATGATAATAATTATCCTTCTCTTTATCTCTATATAATCCTCAGCTAGTCATTAACTGTAAAATCATGTGGAAATCAGATGTATGCAATCATTTGCATCTTTACGAAAATACAATCAAGTGGGAGAGGCAAGACACCTTAATGTCATGATTGAAACAAAATACAAAATAAAAGACATGTTGGTGGGGGAGAGAGAGAAGGAAAGGAGGGGGTGGGAAGGGAAGAGGGAACTATCCCATCTGCCTTTGAGAGACGCTGAGTACTTATGATCTGGATGGGATGGACCGTACTTAGAACAGAGGGCGTGGAAGCTCTTCCAGGCGGAATTAAAGATCACACTCATAATCTGGGGTTGGACAAGCTCTAGCATTTCCTATAATACTGAGTCCCAGCCTAGGTGTCCTGTATTTCTTCACAACTCCGCTTACCCCATCCATATGAACAGGAGACGTTTTCTTAAGACTTTTTATTTTTATTTTTTGATGTGGACCATTTTTATTTTTTTTTTTTTTTTTTTTTTTTTTTTTTTTTTTTTTTTTTTTTTTTTTTTTTTTTTGATGTGGACCATTTTTAAAATCTTTATTGAATTTGTTGCAATTTTGCTTCTGTTTTCTGTTTTGGTTTTTTTTGGCTGTGAGGCATGTAGGATCTTAGCTCCCCAACCAGGGATCAAACCCACACCCCCTGCAATGGAAGGCGACGTCACTAGACCTCTAGGGAAGTCCCTGAACAGGAGAAGTTTTCTGTATCAATAAATGAACAAACCTATCCTGAAATCTTATTTTATGTATACGATTAGAAGAGGCATTCTAGAGAAGACAAGGAATAAATATCATTCTTTCCTTTAAGGAATTAAGACTCTAATGACAGCTAAAGTGCCAACATACTAAAGCAGCTGGAAGCCAAATTTCAATGCAAACGACTTCATAGATTCTGATTCCAGCATCCCTAAGGTCTAAGCCAGTGGAATCTTTTAAACCTGATCACAACTAAATTTCAGTTTGGAGGTGTAGAAAGAAAATAAAAAGCATTACCCTCACTGCTTGTCTGTAGGTGATGTACTGTATCGAGTCTCAGAAGAAGATCAACATAGGCAACCCAAGATTCAGCAGTAACTAGAAATTGAAGAGCTTCTATTAGTGACATCATAGAATAGAAGGCGTTTGGAACTATGCTCCCTACTTCCTTCCCATTTTTCTACATGTGTATTTTCTTTCCTGCACCCTTTCTTTTCCTTATGATTTCCTGAATCTACTTCCTCAATTTGGGAAGCAGCTTACATTAATGGTTAAGTATGTGTTAGTACATGTCATACTCTGCTCATTACTGTGACCAGCGTTCTACAGTGATAGCAATCTGTTCGTGGACACAAGATTAGAGAAGTGAGTTTACCCCAAGACACTTGTTCTCCTTGAGTATCTTGGAGTCAATTGGAGATAGTAAGTCTCTTCCCCTAGTCATTAAGTGCCATTATGAAAACGATTTGTTTTCAAAGTACTTCTGGTACTATGAACAATATTTATAAAATAGGATAGATTTTTTTGTGATGAGCATATATTTTATCATTTGAAAAAAATGACATCTATAGTTTTCTAATTTGAGATCATCATTATAACTTTTCCAGTCTCTGCCAAAGGCATCGCCTAAGATTTTAAACATTTTGTATGATTAGATTGTTTCATCGACATGCTGCCAGAACAAAAGCCGTGTTTGCTAGCACCCCTCCTCAGGTACAATAAATTAATTGGGCATATTGTGGCCTTTGCAGCATGGTCTTTTGCTTGTAAATGATTCATGTCGCGTCCCAATCAAGGTGAACAGCAAACTTTCACCAGAAACAGATGGAGGAGTGATTCTGGCCGTTTGTGGCAACCTCAGCCTCATCGAGAAGAAACTGAAGTTTGTGGAAAATTGACCTCTAATGCTGTTGTCCAGACTTGATTCACCTCGGGTGGGTGTTCTGCTGAGAAAAGTCATCAGCACCAGCAGATGGACATCCCCAGGTTCGCTCTCCTAGACGTTTACAGATCTGTTGCTAAAACATACAGCTATCACATATTTTGATATCTCTATGTGGCCGCACTTCCCATCAATTTACGATCCTAAAAATAGAGATCAGGTCCCGTCACTCCCCCAACCCCAAACTACCCTAATGGGCCTGCTTTTGTATTACAAAAGTTTTTTTTTCTTTTTTTCCTTTTAAGAAAATTCTAACAAAATAGAAACTGTATTTTTAAAGTATAAGTTAATCAAACGCCCTTCTCTCTGGGCCCAACTGCTTTCCTGTGATACATCTTTTCCCCCTACATGCTCGGACATTATTCACATTAAAAAAAAAAGAAAAAAGGTAACAAACTTTCCATGACTTTTTCATCTAATCCCATACTTTTGTGCTATATTAAGTGACGATGTACTAACTGTCCATTTATTTAAATATGATAGCGCTCCCAATTTGGTAGTTAGGAGTTGTATTTTTAATTTACAGTAACGGATCCACTCACTTTCTCTTCTCATGATCATGAACAGAATTTTATGATACAAATGCCTGGACCAAGTGACAAAGTCAAACAGGGTCCATTTATATAATAGAAGTTATGAAGTCCAATTTGCGCCAAGTTGATAACCTAAGCAGATGGCATAATATGTCAAATGGGCAATTAATTATTTTGTGAATATTTTTTTAATCGGAGTTGTTTCTCTGCAGAGTCTATGAAACAGAATTTTCTGTAAGTCAGACAAAGAATCCAGCTTTGTATAGGTTATTAACACTCCTGCAATTAAGAAGAAAAACTTTCAGCATATAAATGAATTATGAATGCAACTGACATCATTGGCTCCTTCCTATTCAACCAATAACTAGAGCAGTTGTTATGAAAAGTAAAAATAAAATAGTTATCCTAATCTAACTTGTGTTAGAAAGCAGTTATTTTTTCAAGTTGCCCTAAAAGTTAATTCTTTGTTTCAGCCACCCTTGATTGAGTACCTGTAAGGGCCAGCCCTTGTCCATATGGTACCTGTGTGCAAAGCTAGTCAAAGCTACACCTCCAGGGGGTCACTGCCCTGCACCAGGAGCACTGACAGCAAGCAGTGCATAGGCTAGAATTAAACCATCATTCGCCCCTGGGACTGATGCCTTTGTGTTCTGAGTAACCCCTGCAATAGTGTGAGATAGTCCTGGCATCTACTACACCTAGGAACTGGGAGGTCAGGGGTGAACAGAACAGAGATCGTCTAGGTCCTGAGAAGACACGCAGATGTGTGAAAAGACAGACATTTAATAAATAATCACACAAATAAATATGCAATTACAAAGGTGCCTTAGATGCTTTGAAAGAAAATACAGTTGGAGACTATTACTGGAGAAGCTTCATTTATATTGAGAGATCAAAGTAGTCTTCTCTGAGGAAGTGGTGTTTAAGTTGAGATCTGAAGCATGAGTTGCAGGTGAGCAGGAGAATGTTCTAGGGAGAGGGAACAGCCTGTTATGACATTTAGTGGGGAAAAAAAGCTTCCCCATATTTCAGGAACTGAGAAGGAGCTTCTGTCCTTGGAGCATAATGAACAAGGCTGGAGTTTAGTTAAGCAAAGATCATACAGACTCTTTGAGTGCATGTTCAGAATTTTAGAGCCAGAGACAGAAGGATGTTAAAGGAGGAAGTAATGTGATCAGGCATGTGTTGAAATAAAATCACCCTGACTTTTGTGTGGAAAGTGGCTTGGAGAAGTGAAAGAATACACAAAGGGAGAGAATAAAGGGGTTTTGCAGTAGTCTAGGTAAGAGATGTGGTGCTTGGTCTCAGAGGTTGGCCTGGGGGTTGGTTAGGGTTTAGAAATGGCATCCGTTGACCTCATGATGGATTGCAGATATGAAAATGCAAGCTCCAGCGTGAGTTCTCAGCCACCAGATGAGCCACTACTAAAGGAGAAAGAGATTACTGGAGGAGAGGTGGATTTGGACGTCACACGTTCTCTCCAAGGAGACGCTTGTACGATGTACTCAAAGGTAGTTCCAGGAGGCAGTTGTACACATGGGTCTGGACCTTGAGAGGGGGATCCTATTAGAGGTGTGAGAGTGAATGCTGTTAATACCTAGATGAAATTTCAAGCCATGGACATGAATGAGAATTAAAAGTAGGAGACTCAAGATAGAGCCTGAAACGCAGTTCATCTGAGACAACTGAGCAAAACCAGGAGAGTGTGATACCACAGAGACGAAGAGCCTAAACAGACTTCAACTCATCAGCTATGGTGAATGCAGCTGAGGCGTCACATAAAATAAAGGCCCATTGGGGCTTCCCTGGTGGCGCAGTGGTTGAGAGTCCGCCTGCCAATGCAGGGGACGCGGGTTCGAGCCCTGGTCTGGGAGGATCCCACATGCCGCGGAGCAGCTGGGCCCGTGGGCCACAATTACTGAGCCTGCGCGTCTGGAGCCTGTGCTCCGCAACAAGAGAGGCCGCGACAGTGAGAGGCCTGCGCACCGCGATGAAGAGTGGCCCCCGCTTGCCGCACCTGGAGAAAGCCCTCGCACAGAAACGAAGACCCAACACAGCCAAAAATAAATATTAAAAAAATAAATAAATTAAAGAGTCCAATCAGGAAGAGATATAAAATAAATAAATAAATAAATAAAGGCCCATTGGATTTACTAAATTTAGGTCATCAGTGACCTTAGCAAGAAAGGTTTTATTGGGAAGGATGAAGGGAGTTTGGCTATGAGAAATGTGGCTTTAAAGAGGATTAGATTTAAAGAGGATGAGACATATATATGAATGAATATGTATATGTATATATAGAGTGAGAGAGAGAGAGAGAAAAGCCTAATGTATACTTGTATATTTGAATATTGATGGGGAAGATCCAGGATGAGGTGATAATTAAAATTCAGGGGAATGATTGAGTCATCAGTGGAGGGACATCCCTGAATCCTTGACAAAGGAAGATCCAGAAACTATATGGAAAGCCAGGCTTTTGACATAAAGAAGGGTGCTTCTTCCATTTTAGCAGAAGAATGAAAGAGAGGGTGGCTATGAGCAGTAGTTTGTAGTAAGGACTCATTAGTGGGACGATGAGAGAGGTCTTTGTTGATGGAAAAGAAGCAAAGACATTCAATGAGAAGATGGGTAGGGAGATCGAGATTGAAGAAAGGTGTACAATAGGTGTTGAAGGGAAAATGTGGGTGACATTGACAGGTGATGTAGGTGCCCCACAGAAGTTGGGGATCTTCAATCAGAAGATGAGATGAGTGTGATGCCTTAACAAACGATCCGGAAGGATATCCAATTGTGATCAAAGTGTTATGTTTGAATTTGTGTTTCCTTGTTATGACAAGTCGGTGAAGAATGAGGCAAAGGTGTTTCAGGAAAAGGAAAGGGTATGTGAATATCTGTGAATTCTGTAAAAGCCTTGACTCATTCAAGGAGTGAAAATTATAGGTAAGTGGCTAAAGGAAAGTGAGTCATAGAACCCAATGGAACCCAAAATTGGTGCACGAGTACTAGAGATCAAGAGCTTCAGGGGGGCTTCCCTGGTGGCACAATGGTTAAGAATCCACCTGCCAATGCAGGGGACACAGGTTCAAGACCTGGTCCGGGAAGATCCCACATGCCACGGAGCAACTAAGCCCGTGCACCACAACTACTGAGCCCGCGAGCCTAGAGCCCATGCTCGGCAACAAGAGAAGCCACTGCAATGAGAAGCCTGCACACCGCAATGAAGACCCAACACAGCCAAAAATAAATAAATAAATTTTTTAAAAAAACAGAGCTTCAGGGAATGTGTACAAGAAAATATATCATAATTGGAAGAAAATACGGACATATTTTTAACCCTAATTACCTAAGAATTTTAAAATAACTTTTGTTGTCAGGATGTCATATTACAACTAGAAAGCCATGACTGAATGTGAGTCTCTCCCTGTGATGACAAGACTTAGCATGTCACTCTCAGTGTGAGTGGACATGGTGGAGTAAAGGGGAAGATTATTTGAGATAAGGAGAGGACAAAACTGAGGGACTGAGGGGTTAGACTGATTGCCCATGGGGACATCAGTATTTTCTGTGGAATTAGCAGTAACAGGGGTGGCAGCAGGATGGTGCATCTTCACAGGATGCCAGAAATTTCTAGGGTGTTATAGAAAGTATTAGAGCATCATAGCTTCAGGGTAAGTTTCTCAAACAAACAGTTAAAAAAGAAGAGGTTATTTATATATTTATTTATTTACTTATTCATAAATTCAAGGGGTGTCAGTGGTAAAGTAGTGTCACTGAGAAACCCCCAAATGTGGTCATTCACTGGGTGGGAGAGAATAAAAGGAAAAGAGCTGCAGAGAAACAAAAAATGTTCAAGTTTCTAACAAGATCAGCAGACAGGGGTATGACTTTGAAAAGATCCTGTGGCTACAGATACTTTCACAGAGTACATTCTCATTTGGATAATATTTTTTTGTTTTTTTCCTTTTCATTGAATATATTAAAAAGCAGTGGCTAACAAGTAACCCAGTTCATTGGCTTTTCATACATCTGACATAATCCTTCGAAGAGAACTAGTAACTATTAAGGTATCAAAAATGGTTAGACCAAGCTGAATAGTTAAGCATGACCACTTTTAATTCTGCTGGTCATGGATAAAATTCTGTATCTGAGAATATATTTTTTAAATTGCTTTATCGAAGTATAGTTGATTTACAATGTCGTGTTAATTTCTACTGTATGGCAAAGTGACTCAGTTATACACATATATACATTCTTTTTTATATTCTTTTCCATTATGGTTTATCCCAGGATATAGAATGTAGTTCCCTGTGCTATACAGTAGAACCTTGTTTATCCATTCTATATGTAATAGTTTGTATCTACTAATCCCAAACTCCCAATTCAACCCTCTCCTACCCCCTCCCCCCTTGGCAACCATATCTGTTCTCTATGTCTGTGAGTCTGTTTCTGCTTCGTAGATATGTTCATTTGTGCCATATTTTAGATTCCACATATAAGTGATATCATATGGTATTTGTCTTTCTCTTTCTGACTTACTTCACTTAGTATAATAATCTCTAGGTCCATCCATGTTGCTGCATCTGAGAACATATTAAAAATAATCAGTGTTGAATACAATACTCTGTATAATACTGTGATGTGCGACCGTGGAGATGAAAGTAGTTGAGTCATCTAGAACATGCCTGGCAGTCAGCACAAAGCCACAGAGATCATTTTACTGGCGGACTGTCCTGATGAAAACTTTCTGTCCATCTCTAGCCCTGCTCTGGTGAGCTATCTGCACAAGGTCTGACCTTACACATTGTACACATCCGATAAATTGCAGGATTATTTTGTTAGATCTATGCCAACGAATGGATAACATTATATAACTTTTGAGAAATGCCTTATACACCTTTTTTAGAAATTACTATTTCCTCTCCCGTTTTAAATGCCATTAAGGTGATTTAAATGTACTAGATTTTTACATTCCTCATTTAAGGGATGCATAGCAATTACCTTATAATTATTTATAAATACATATAATACATATATAAATATATAGGGATAATTATTTTATCTTGGGGTTCTTCCCATTTTCCTTATCATATATCATTTAAACATAGATTAATCTGTCTAAGCATAGATAAATCAAAGTTTACCTTCATTTTACCATGTATATACTAAATAAATAAAAGTAAACTATGTTACATGAGGTTCTAAAAAAATAAGCAAATGATACTTAAAACCCTCAAATGCACTTCTATTCTTGGAAATGGCTTTATTCAAAGTAATGAAAAGTTATTTGCTTCACTGCAAGCTTTCAGCATTTTGCCTAACATATTAGTTGTCTGTAAATTTATGAGAAATATAGACATTTATGTATTATACATGCATTATAGAAAAGAAGGGGTTCTTCTACATTAAACTCTGTAAACCAATCAAGCAGAATCTTCCAGGTTAACAAGCATCTGTTGAGAGCCATCTGTAGCTGTAAATTCAGAAATGTAAGCCTCAATGGAAATTATTCATTTTCAGAAATTCCCCAGATCTTTGATTAATGGCAAAATCATACGTACACACAAACACACACACTCTTATAAAAATACAAAGGGGACAAAGTAGAAATGTAGGAGTAAATCTTTTGCAGTTACTAAAATCACACATGTATACTTGGTCCAATCAAATGAATTATTAGAGAAAATTCAGTCACTGAAATCACTTAGCAGATTTGTCAGTACTGTGACTCTTTGTAGTATAAGAACTTCAAGACTTGGAAGTTTATGATAAGATCCAGTTAAGATGAAAGGTGAACTAGGAATTCTGGGGCATAAAACAAGATAAATATTTGTCTAAGGAAGAGTTTTTCAAATGAATTAGGTGACCACTCTTTAGAAATACAAGGGTATTTTCAGTTATGTTCATTTCTTTTGAATTTCTGTCTCAAACAAGAAACAGACCACCCAGAGCACTGAGAGGCAATGAATGATAACAGTGAAGTTAATTGAGTAATGTGCTTATTTAGTTTTTCTAATTTCTAAATGTACCTCTTCATATAACTTAATCAAAATATTTCTAAGACTACATCTTAGTTAAAATACTCAATGAATCATATTTCAAATAAATAAATAGAAATGAGCTCAGATTTTCATCATTGTGTTGTATTTTATGGATTTTATACACTGTTAATAATCTAGAAGGCAAAAACTTTGAAGACTTCTGAAATTGAAAAACTATGGTTTTCAAATAAAGTCTTTTTAACCTATTTCATTAGTTACTTTTTAGAGTATACTATTCAAAGCTAGAACTAAATATAGATTTGGGGCATTACCTTCCCCATTACTGTAGCAGTAATAGTTCTTTCCTTATTTGATCCTCAGTACCTTGTAAAATAGATGAGTTAGTGTGTCTGTTTTCAGTTACATGCCCCCCAAATTAGACTCAGTTCAAGCACTTGGAGAAATTGCTGAGAATATTTGTAGATTTCCAAATGATTGAGTTTTCATTCTCTTATAATTACTGTATAAGTGTTCCCTAAACTGCTAAGTGTTATGCAAATATTAGCTACTATTATTAGTTAGGATCTTCCAAAAGCCTTTCCAAAAAAAGGTGAAAATATATATGCTCTAATAGATGTAGCTCAGCAAGGAATGAGGTTCCTGTTATGTTTCATGTAGGGAACTAACTCATTGATACTCACATGCTCACCTTTGTCACCAGTGTAGAGTCTGTAACTCTGGCTGGCAAGCAGAATTTCAAGAAGGTTAAGGAAAATTGGGACAACTTGTCATAGTTTTTCAAAATATAGTTCCAGGGGCTTCCCTGGTGGCGCAGTGGTTGAGAATCTGCCTGCTAAAGCAGGGGACACGGGTTCGAGCCCTGGTCTGGGAAGATCCCACATGCCGCGGAGCAACTAGGCCCGTGAGCCACAACTACTGACCCTGCGCGTCTGGAGCCTGTGCTCCGCAACAAGAGAGGCCGCGATAGTGAGAGGCCCGCGCACCGCGATGAAGAGTGGCCCCCGCTCGCCGCAACTAGAGAAAGCCCTCGCACAGAAACGAAGACCCAACACAGCCAAAAATAAATAAATAAATAAAAACATGTTAATTCATTAAAAAAAAAAAAGAACTGCAAGGTTTGAACATGTGTAAAAACAGATTGTTTTCAAAATATATATATATATAGTTCCAAACATCCTAATTTTTTAAGGTATGATAGTTCATGTTCTAAATTGTGTGTGCGTGTATATTTTTGTTTGTTTCTTTGTTTGCTTACCTCTTGATTGATTGTGCCATCTTTATTTTATGGTTCATTTATATTGAATTGTACCGGTCACAATATGTTTTATACACTTTCTCTCAATTAATCTCCCCAGCAACTGAGTATGATATTATGGGATGATGGGCATGTGGCCAAAGAAGAGCTCCTACAACTTAGTGCAAGCAAAACTGAAGCTCAGAGAGGTAGGAAGTTGTCTATCACCATTAGAGTTCATAGAAAGGAAACTCGAGGCAGAAGCAAAGTTTTTGCTTCCAAGTCCTATTCTTTTCTCACCATGTCATAGCTATTCTCAAAAGACTTCCCAGATGTCTTAAGGGAACCAAGACATTCATTTTGTAATTTTGAGAATGAGAGAATGACCCCCATGGCAAGATAAAAAGGCAAATATATTTCCTTTACAAACATAATTTAACTACAGAATTGCTGCTTCGTTTAACAATTTTGTGATAAGCATATTATGAATTTAAATTGGAATTCTGTGGCCTGGGTATATGCCAAGGGTGTTGTGATATTCATAGACAAAAGGAAAAATTTAAATATTTATGGGCATAAAAGAATAAACAAGGCTGAAACATTACGCTTCTAATAATAGGACATTTTTCTGAAAGCCTTAAGAAAATAATCATGGGGTTAAGAAAAATAGTATCAATACAGACATATTCTACAAATTTTCTTATTGCTAATGAACAAATGCTGCTTCATAGAGTTGATCTGTGTTGGATTTTAGAAAGAAGCTGACACATCTGCAGGGAGATCAGTGAGACCTAAGTACAAGCTGAAGCTTCAGAAAAAGAGAACTAAAGAAAAATATAATATATACACAAATAAAATGGCACTGCATGAAAACAACAATAAATTCTATTAAAAGTTAATGCATCAACTGAAATTAAATACACAAAATTAAACAATGTCTTGTCATCACTGAAGATCCAAGATATACTTTCCATGTAAACACAAATACTATGCATCTCACTGGCTTAATCATGAGAGTAGAGGATTGTGATAAAAGGTTAAAATTGCTGAAAATTTGTATATGACATTATTAAATAATATTATTCTATCAAAGAAATGTAGCAATTGAAACCTGTTAACTAAAAGCATGAGGGTAAATAAAAAGGATAGGCCAAATCATTTCATTTGAATCAAGGACGTACATCAGTCTTGGGGAGAGTAATCAGATTGTTCTCACCAGATTGCCGTTTTCCTGCAAAGAGACTATTGACCTTGATCTGTGAGGTTTTACAAACCAATTATCTGTTGACATCATCTTTCCATCTCCTAGATGGTGAATTATTTCAATGTGGATTTGTACACTATCTGCATCAAATTTTATATTCTAATATAAATAAGAGGGATTATCTCATTTTATGATACTTACGGTTCTACTCTGGTTTATTAAATGTATGGCTGTGTTACATTGGTTTCCATGTTTACTTCACCAATACTTACGTAAGTGACACACCTTTGTGAAAAGAACACAGGAATCATTACTGCTGGGTTCCAGACGTGGCTTGACCAATAAATAGTTTGTGTCCTAAGGAAAGATATTTCATCTAGTAGTGCTTCAGCATTCTTGTCTCTGAAATTCATGTTCAGAAGATCACATTTGTTCTCAATCCTGGCTATATGTTACCTGACTGTATCTTACCTGAGAAGCTTTTAAAAACTCCCAGTGCCTGCTGCACTCGAGATAAATGAAACCAGAATTTGGGAGAGTGGTGCGGTGGTATTGAAAAAAATCTTAGGTGGTTCTGTGTGCAGGCTTGATTAAGAACCAATACTTTTAGAGGCAGAGGCCCATTAGTTTCAGTGTCCTGAGTGAGGCTGAAACAAGCCCATAAGATTTCTGAGTGTCCAAAGGCATAAGCAACATTTTAGAAAATGGTAAGACTGTTGGCAAGAATGTTGTGTCATGCATAGCACGTCCCAGCCAAAAGAAGTCCTGTTAAAACAAAATTCCTTAAGAGGTGATGTTTCCCTGCTTAGAGCAAAGGGATAAATTTGATGACTCACTGTAAAAAAAACCACGATAAAATATATATAACTTACAAAGGATTTAATTTGGCGATTAAAGAATTAACCAAATGTGGAAATAGCAATCTATTTATGAATATATGTGGCCTTTAAATGGAGCAAAGAATATGCTTTTTTTGGGTCAATTTTTCCAAATTGCTGTCATGACATATGTGAAATAAACAAGAAACATTTTTGAGGCCAAATCTGATGATTCTGTGTTTTATTGGTCTGCTTCCAATAAATACTTCATTCTGCTTCCTGAAATACATTTTTTCACATTTGATGAGAACTCTATTAGCAGTTGTCTGGAAAATATCTGTACTATATAAGTCAAGCTTAATTAATTTAAAGCCACTATGCCTTATTTTTAATTTGGTGAAATCCATGAAAATATTCCAGGTACCATTTGAGGACATGTAAAAAGCCCAAAAGTTTCAAGTACCAAGATGGTCTTGCCAAAATTTCTTTAAATTATTTATCTGTTCCCTCTATATGCTGATTGACATAGGTCCCGCGTGTCTGACAACCATGTGCAGGTGATGTTAACGATGGTGATGATCAGGATGATGCTGATGACGGTGATGGTGATGATCATGATGATGCTGATGATGGTGATGGTGATGATCATGATGATGCTGATGATGGTGATGGTGATGATCATGATGATGATGGTGACGGTGATGGTGATGTTCACGATGATGCTGATGATGGTGATGGTGATGTTCACGATGATGCTGATGATGGTGATGGTGATGTTCACGATGATGCTGATGATGGTGATGGTGATGATCATGATGATGCTGATGATGGTGATGTTCATGATGATGATGGTGATGGTGATGATCATGATGATGCTGATGATGGTGATGGTGATGTTCTTGGTGATGATGATGGTAATGGTGATGTTCATGATGATGCTGATGATGGTGATGGTGATGATCATGATGATGCTGATGATGGTGATGGTGATGTTCATGATGATGATGGTGATGGTGATGGTGATGATCATGATGATGCTCATGATGGTGATGGTGATGATCATGATGATGCTGATGACGGTGATGGTGATGATCATGATGATGCTGATGACGGTGATGGTGATGATCATGATGATGCTGATGATGGTGATGGTGATGATCACGATGATGATGGTGACGGTGATGGTGATGTTCACGATGATGATGGTGACGGTGATGGTGATGTTCACGATGATGCTGATGATGGTGATGGTGATGTTCACGATGATGCTGATGATGGTGATGGTGATGTTCACGATGATGCTGATGATGGTGATGGTGATGATCATGATGATGCTGATGATGGTGATGTTCATGATGATGCTGATGATGGTGATGGTGATGATCATGATGATGCTGATGATGGTGATGGTGATGTTCTTGGTGATGCTGATGATGGTAATGGTGATGTTCATGATGATGCTGATGATGGTGATGGTGATGTTCATGATGATGCTGATGATGGTGATGGTGATGATCATGATGATGCTGATGATGGTGATGTTCATGATGATGCTGATGACGGTAATGGTGATGATCAGGATGATACTGATGATAGTAATGGTGATGGTCAAGAAGATGAGGATGACTCTAATCTTTCACATTGACCACGAAGGTCCTATCACTTACAGGGCAAAACATAAAAGGGATGTTTTATCAGATACAATAATAGAAAATGAAGCTTTACGATAATGTTTCCTTTCTATTTTGTGGAACTTTTTTGATGTCTTTTAAACTGTAACTGTTGTAAAACTGTATCTTTGTATGAGAACATGCTAATATAACATAGTCTAAAACACGATGAAGTGGAATTTCTTTTGAAATATCTTTTGAGGATAGCAATTTGGCATGCAAAATTTCAGGTATAAACTTTAGAAATTAGTGACAATTTTCTTCTGTTAAAGGCCATCTCATGTTTGGGAATTTTGTCAATGTTTATCTGGGTAGTTTATTCCTAGCCCTAGCTTGAGCCTAAGGGCTTGGAAGGGCAGTCCATGAGAAGTAATTGACTTGTCCTGTAAGACTAAAGAAGTAAAAAATGAGTTTGGATTCAAAGAATACAAGTAACCTGGACTTTCCATAAAAGAGAACATTCTCCCAGTGCGGAAGCCCCACTCTAAAGTTAGCTGGAGATATCCAACTAAAGCCTTCACCTATTTGGACTGTGTAATGAGATTTCTGCCATAGCTGAAGAGTTGCTTTAGACAATGTCAAGAGTCTCTTTCATTGCTAGAGTTCCATGATTAATGATAGAAGCTAGGCAGTTTGGATAAGATGCTTTAACTATATAAAAATAGATATAGTGATCTAGTGTGACACTTTCTTTGACATATTGCAATAATTCTTACTCATGTTTTTTAAATACTTTGAAAGGTAGAACAGAGCCTCAGGTTTCATACTTTTTTTAACCCCTTGGTAAGATTTCAGTACCGACAGATACCTAAGCAGAAATTAGTCAGAGATTAGATTTTGTTACTACAGATGCAACTTATATGAAAATCATGTCACCAAAATAGAACTAGGATTTTATTTATAGTAATGTGGCTAAAAGTTAGAGCTGGAAAGTGCAATTGATTTGTGAAGGAGAAACTAGGAGATACCAAAACAAAGATGTGATACTGTGATTTATGAGAAATATATGTTTGGTCTTCAGCTAACCAGAATATGTTTCTCATATATATTTGGTCTTCTTCCACGGTTCCTGGCTCACAGCTCCCAAAGCTCTTGGAATTTCCTGAGCTATAAGACTAACAGGAGCATCTTTTGTTGTAATATGTGGTCTCTTGTCCTCAGTTCCTGAAATGCTTCAGAGCCATAAAGGTGAAATGAATGTCTTGCGATTCATAACAAGCCCCTTCCCACCACAGCTGGGTTTCTGTTAACGAGGTGACTTTTGGAACACACCTAAAGATGGGGTTGCTGGTTGCTGGGGGACCAACTGTGATTAGAGGGTTGGAACTTTCAGTCCCACCCTTTGATTTTGGGAGAGGAGAGGGGCTGGGGGGTTGAATCAATCAATCATGCCTCTATAATGAAGCTACCACAAAAACCCCAAAGGACAGGGTTCTGAGGGCTTCCGGGTTGGTCAGCCCTCCCAGAGCTCAGAGGGAGCACAGAAGCTCCCTGTCTCTTCCCACATATCTTACCTTATACATCTCTTCCATCTGGCTGCTTCTGAGTTATATCCTTTTGTAATAAACTGGTAATCCAACAAGTAAAATGTTTCTCTGACTTCTGTGCAGTGCTTTAGCAAATTAGTTGACCCCAAGGAGGGGATCGTGGGGACTTCTGATTTGTAGCCAGTTGGTCTGAAGTACAAGTGACAACCTGGACCTGCACGTGGTGTCTGAAGTCCAAGGAG
Source organism: Balaenoptera musculus (assembly GCF_009873245.2). NCBI lineage: Eukaryota > Metazoa > Chordata > Mammalia > Artiodactyla > Balaenopteridae > Balaenoptera > Balaenoptera musculus. Next base: position 4,738,052 of record NC_045790.1, read on the forward strand.
GGAACCTCCAATCTGTAGCTGGTGGGTCAGAAGCACAGGAGGCAACCAGGACTTGTGATTGGCATCTGAAGTCGGGACAATCTTGTGGGACTGAGCCCTTAACCTGTGGAATCTGATGCTTTCTCCAGGTAGATAGTGTCAGAGTTGAGTTGAATTGTAGGGTGTGTGGCTGGTGTTTGGAGAATTGCTTCTTGTTGGTGGGGGGAACCACCCCTCCCAGTGGAATTGGGTCCCAGAATCAGCCTTTTTAATAAGGAATGCAATTTGGTACTACAGCCCTCTCTCTGATAATGATCATGGCCTCTCAGAGGTTTAATTTCAGAAGTAATGATAATGATTATTATTGAAGGAGTTCAAGGAAGTGCTTTGCAGGCACCACATTATTTGCTTGTCGCAACTTTTGGTAGCCATTGTCTTGGTTTGAGAGAACGGGAAACTGAGACTTAGATTTGGTAAGTATCTTAACTGAAGTCACATTACTGGGAGTGAGAAAGGGGGATTGGACCCCACGCAGTCCTCTGCCTCAGTCATCTGCAGGTCTCCCACCCCCTTCTGCTGCCTATGCTGGCGGCCCCTACCATGCCTCCATACCCCTCATCGTTCTAGCTTCCCAACATGACTGCACGGAAAATGAGGCCCCACTGGCTGTCAGTTACGCTACATTCTACACGTGTGCATGGTGATTATTAAATAGCTTCTCCATTTCTTTTTCTAAATTGTATATCAGATTATATTTGATTTACAATGTTATGTTAGTTTCAGGTGTGCAGCAAAGTGATTTCGTTATACAGATACATATGTCTATTCTTTTTCAGATTCTTTTCCCATTTAGGTTATTACAGAGTATTGAGTAGAGTTCCCTGTGCTATACAGTAGGTGCTTGTTGATTAACTATTTTATCTAGTAGTGTGTCTATGTTAATCCCAAACTCTTAATTTATCCCTACCCCATACCTTTCCCCTTTGGTAACCATAAGTTTGTTTTCTAAGTCTGTGAGTCTGTTTCTGTTTTCTAAATAAGTTCATTTGTATCTTTTTTTTTTTTAGATTCCACATGTAAGTTATATCATATGATATTTGTCTTTCTCTGTCTGACTTACTTCACTTAGTATTATAATCTCTAGATCCATCAATGTTGCTGCAAATGGCATTCTTTCATTCTTTTTTATGGCTGAGTAGTATTCCTTTGTATATATGTACCACATCTTCTTTATCCAGTCATCTGTCAGTGGGCACTTAGGTTGCTTTCATGTCTTGGCTATTGTGAATAGTGCTGCTTTGAACATTGTGGTGCATGGGTACATGCACTTCTCCATTTCTTTATTCTCTAGATCCTTTACCTTTTTCTTATCACCAAATAAGATATTAAAACAAAAACATTAGTACTATTATACATTAGTAACATTACCAAAACACATTAGATGGTAAGTTCATCTCTGATCATTTACCAAGACGTAGAGCCATTAATTTGGTGTCTGTGCGGCAAAGAAAATTATTAAACGAAACAACCATAACAGCAACAAAAATCCATAGCCAAAGCATCCTGTTGCAGTAAGATTAAACTTAGTTTCAGGACTTTAGATTTTTTTAGAGGTATAACTGCACTGAAAAGGTGTAACCTTAATTTCCAAAGCGTAGGTTAGTCTAAGTGTTCAAAGTAGTGATCTTTTTCATTCTGCTTTAAGGTCCTACAGAAAGGATATTAGTTGTATAAAATTGTATTCCATTCGTTGTAATTCTCCTTTTTAGTGATTGTTGCAAGAATTATCTAGCGTTATCATAAAAGAAAAATACAATTTTACATGACATAAACTGGTAAGGAGAATGTTTTCAGGAAGGCTAATGTTTGAGTGTAGGTGATTTGATTTCTCTTAGTGGCCTGAAGAATATAATAGTCCCAGTGGGAAATACATCACTGGCAACATCCGCCAGGCACCAGTCAACTCCTGCTGGAGGCCAGGAACCAAAGCTCCTGATGAGGGGAGCACTGACAGTTCCTTGCAGCCACCAGGGAGCACGGCTCAGGCTTAACCTCCACAATGGGTGGCATTGGGTACTCTGGCTTAGAAGGCTCGTGTCTCAAGGGAACGAGTATTCCCGTAGGTATAGTGCTCTGGACTAAACTGTGTGCCTTTAAAATCCATATGTTGAAATCCTGCCCCCCAGGACTTCAGAATGTGACTATCCTTGGAGATAAGGTCTTTAAATAGGTAATAAGGTAAAATGAAGTCATATGGGTGGGCTGGTGTCCTCATAAGAAGAGGAAATTAGGACACAGTCATGCACAGAGGGAAGACCATGTAAGGATACAGAGAGGATAAGATGATAAGATAGTCACTTACAAGCTGAGGAGAGAGATCTCAGAAAATGAAAGCAAAAACAAAACAAACCTGCCAACACCTTGATCTCAGACTTCTAGCCTCCAGGACTGTGAGAAAAATACATTTCTGTTGATTAAGCCTCCTGGTCTGTGAGACTTTGTTATGGCAGCAATAGCAAACAAATATATCTACTTTTCAGCATCCATCAAAGAATGTGAAGAATTACTAGAATAACCATGCTCAGGCAAGCCCAACCCTCTGACTACCTGTAGCTCCTCCTGAATCCAAATACAGTTCACCAACCTGGGTCTTTAATTTTTTTTAACTTTTTACTTTTTAGAGCAGCTTTAAGTTCATAGCAAAATTGAAAGGAAGAGGCAGAGATTTCCCACATGCCCCCTGCCCCTGCATGGAGGCTTCCCCACTGTCAATACCCCCGCCAGAGTGGTACGTGTGTTACAATCGAGGAACCTACACTGACACATCAGAATCACCCAAAGTCCACAGTTTACATCAGGGTTCACCCTTGATGCTGGTTTTTTTAAAAAAGTATTTTACAGTAAGCAATGTTGCCCATTAATATATTTGAAAGTCCATTTTTTATCTGGTTTCCTGGGGGAGAAAAGCTAGAAAGTTAACTGGGGGTCAGATTCTCATATAGCAGGGGAAAGTTTTTGTTAATTCTTTGTCGAAATCATAGTAGGTTTTTTATGATGGGGTGGGGATAAGAGTGGAGACGAAGAAGATTTTAAACCAGATTTTTGTGCCATTAGCTGGTTTTTAAAGAGACGATTCTTGAGGTAGAAGATACTAAATGTTTAGTAAATGCAAAGAGATTTCCCAAATTGTGAGTATACAACCAGTAACAGCTAAGACACATGTCATGGTCATCATCATCTTCAGAGTCCTCCCAGGAGAAACTCATTGAAGAGCTGACATTTAAAATGAGTCCTTCAGGATAGCATTTATCCAGTCAAATGAGGAAGAGCATCTCCCAGGGCCCTGGGGGAAGAGCGCTCTACTGCTGGTCTGTATGGCACCTTCCCATGAGTTTGCATGAGATGCCCCTTCCTCTGGGAGGATACGGCATGTTGAGCTGGGCACATAGGATTTCAACACTCCATTTCACTCAGCTGACCATCCTTCTCCATGGGCCAACCTGCCCAAGCATATAAGAAAGATCTGAGTTGAAAAACTGGCAGCCATGAGACTCTCCGAAGTAAATTAATAGGAATTGTAACATACTGGAAAGATCAAGAGCAAGAGAAGCATTTGCTGTATTTGTTGGCTAATTGGAAATGGAGATATTACTTCTCACCAGTGAAATGAGTGATTATTTGACAAAAAAAGTCAAGAATTTAAATACTTCTTCAGTGGAAAGAGGTAAGTATTGGATGTAGCCATTTTATAGTATATCTTTTCCAGGGATGATGGGGAAATGACGTCCAAAAGTATTTGAGACAGGAGGAGAAATATGGAAAGAAAATCTCGAACCACACTAATGATGGAAGACAGCCTGGGTGGCCAAACAGAGCAAACAAGGTGCAGAGTGGGGTGACTGGGAAGATGGTCCAGACATAGTGCTTGGATTTTATTTCAAGTGCAAGTTATTGAAGGATTTTTAGCAGGGAAGTAACACAATCTTTTTTCTTTCATCACCCTAGCTGACATATGACAAATGCATTGCAAGTTTTCAGGGCTGACAATGGAGAGACCAGTTAAGAGGCTGCTTAGTAATCCATCGAGAAATAATGGCAGCGTGAACTCTGATTGCAGCAGTGGCAGTGGAGAAAAGTGGATGGATTTGAGATGTATTTGCAAGTAGAATAATAAAAACGTACTGTGAAGTTTTTGTGAAGAAACTGCGAGGCGCAGAGAGGAGACAGATATGTGTTTACTCCCAATTTTCTTGCTTGAACAATTTATGAATTGTGGTGTCATTTACTGAAATGGGCCAGCCTTACTGAATTTTTTTTTTTTTTGGTTGTTGTTGTTTTAAAAGTTGTATAAACAGCAAGATCCTTTTTGACTCACCTCCTAGAGAAATGGAAATAGGGGCAAAAGTGAACAGATGGGACCTAATGAAGCTTGGAAGCTTTTGCACAGCAAAGGAAACCATAAACAAGACGAAAAGACAACCCTCAGAATGGGAGAAAATATTTGCAAATGAAGCAACTGACAAAGGATTCATCTCCAAAACATACAACTCATGCAGCTCAATATCAAAAAAACAAACAACCCAATCCAAAAATGGGCAGAAGACCTAAATAGACATTTCTCCAAAGAAGATATACAGATTGCCAACAAACACATGAAAGGATGCTCAACATCATTAATCATTAGAGAAATGCAAATCAAAACTACAATGAGATATCATCTCATACCAGTCAGAATGGCCATCATCAAAAAATCTCCAAACAATAACTGCTGGAGATGGTGTGGAGAAAAGGGAACCCTCTTGCAGTATTGGTGGGAGTGTAAATTGATACAGCCACTATGGAGAACAGTATGGAGATTCCTTAAAAAACTAAAAATAGAAGTACCGTACGATCCAGCAAACCCACTACTGGGCATATACCCTGAGAAAACCATAATTCAAAAAGAGTCATGTACCATAATGTTCATTGCAGCTCTATTTACAGTAGCCAGGACGTGAAAGCAACCTAAGTGTCCATCAACAGATGAATGGATAAAGAAGATGTGGCACATATATACAATGGAATATTACTCAGCCATAAAAAGAAACAAAATGGAGTTATTTGTAGTGAGGTGGATGGACCTAGAGTCTGTCATACAGAGTGAAGTAAGTCAGAAAGAGAAATACAAATACTGTATGCTAACACATATATATGGAATCTAAAAAAATTTTTAAAAAATGGTCATTAAGAACCTAGGGGCAAGATGGGAATAAAGACGCAGACCTACTAGAGAATGAACTTGAGGATACGGAGAGGGGGAAGGGTAAGCTGGGACAAAGTGAGAGAGTGGCATGGACATATATACACTACCAAATGTAAAATAGATAGCTAGTGGGAAGCAGCCGCATAGCACAGGGAGATCAGCTCGGTGCTTTGTGACCACCTAGAGGGGTGGGATAGGGAGGGTGGGAGGGAGGGAGACGCAAGAGGGAAGAGATATGGGGACATATGTATATGTATAGCTGATTCACTTTGTTATAAAGCAGAAACTAACACACCATTGTAGGACAATTGTACTCCAATAAAGATGTTTAAAAAAAAAAGGGTGAAATATTGCCATTTGCAACAACATGGATAGACTTAGAGAATACTATGCTTAGTGAAATAAGTCAGAGAAAGATAAATACTCTATGATATCACTTATGTGTGGAATCTAAAAATAACACAAATGAATCTATAAACAAAACAGAAACAGATTCACAGACATAGAAAACAAATTTATGGTTACCAAAGTGGGGGAGGAGGGACAAATTGGGAGTATGGAATTAACAGATACAAACTACTGTACATAAAATAGGTAAGCAACAAGGGTTTACTGTATAGCACAGGGGTTTATGCCCAATATCTTGAAATAACCTATAATGGAATATAATCTGCCAAAAAAAATCTGAATCACTATACTGTACACCTGAAACTAATACAATATTGTAAATCAACTATACTTCAATAAAAATAAATAAAGTAAAAAAATAAAAATAAAAGTTGCATAAGTCCTGAGACTTCCCCGGCAGTCTAGTGGTTAAGACTCTGCCTTCCAGTGCAGGGGGCGTGGGTTTGATCCCTGGTCAGGGAACTAAGATCCCACATGCTGTGCGATGCAGCCAAAAAAAAAAAAAAAAAAAACGTTGTGTAAGTCCTATACATGCACTGAACGATGATACTGGCTTCACCAGGTACCATGTGCTTTGACCTCCCTTCACTTTCCGAAAGTAGTTGATAGGAAAACACAGAATGATGCAGAAACGAGTTATTAACTACAGAAATGGGGAAATGACTTTATTGGTGGGTGATCCTGCCAATTCAATAAAGAGTGAACGAAAGAAAAGTATAACATTACTCGCCGCATTATTACTTCGTGTTTTAATTGAAGGAGTTTCCGTGCATTTCATAACCATAAAGTAACTAAGTTTCCTGAACCAATGCGGGTCTCTAATTGCCAGTGCTGAGGAGGGCTCGGCCTAAGACAGGAGAGTTTGTTTTGTTTTGTTTTGTTTTGTTTTGTTTTGTTTTGTTTTGTTTTTTTTAAACAACAGCTCCTGTTTATTTTTTTATTTTTATTTATTTATTTTATTTATGGCTGTGTTGGGTCTTCATTTCTGTGCGAGGGTTTTCTCTAGTTGCGGCAAGTGGGGGCCACTCTTCATCGCGGTGCGCGGGCCTCTCACTATCGCGGCCTCTCTTGTTGCGGAGCACAGGCTCCAGACGCGCAGGCTCAGCAATTGTGGCTCACAGGTCCAGTTGTTCCGCGGCATGTGGGATCTTCCCAGACTAGGGCTCGAACCCGTGTCCCCTGCATTGGCAGGCAGATTCTCAACCACTGCGCCACCAGGGAAGCCCTTTGTTTTGTTTTTTAATCGGAGGATATTTGCTTCACAGTGTTGTGCTAGCTCCTGCCGCACAGCGAAGTGAGTCAGCCATATGTATACACATATCCCCTCCCTTCTGGACCTCCCTCCCCTCAGGCCACCACAGAGCCTTGAGTAGAGTTCCCCGCTTTATACAGCAGGCTCTCACTGGTTATCTGTTGTATACATAGCAGTGTATATATGTCAATCCCAATCTCCCAATTCATCCCACCCCCCTTCCCCCCTTGGCATCCATATGTTTGTTCTCTACATCTGTGTCTCTATTTCTGCTTTGCAAATAGGTTCATCTGTACCATTTGTCTAGATTCCACACATATGCGTTAATATGCAATATTTGTTTTTCTCTTTCTGACTTACTTCACTCTGTATGACAGTCTCTAGGTCCGTGCACGTCTCTACAAATGACCCAGTTTCGTTCATTTTTGTGGCTTAGTAGTATTCCATTGTGTAGGAAACACATCTGGAGAAAGAAGCATATACAGATACAGACACGCCATGCAGAAAGATGCACACTCCCAAAGAGAGTGCAAACTAGCATCGAGACACAGAGCAATAGGCAAGGAGTCAGAAGGGGGATAAACCAGATGATTTAACAGGGGAGCTGGCGCTTGAATATGCATCTTTTGTGGGGATAAGGGAAGGAGAGGCAAGAGGAACAGAATGAGTGATGAGTGAACATTTTATACGTTTAGGTTTAGGTTGTAAGTCTTCCTTTTTGGCTGGACCATGGGGTGATTTTAGGGAAGAGTTTGTGTCTAGTTGTGAAGATATTAACCCAACGTAAGAACCGTGGCCCTATTTTTTCAGTGGCTGTCAATTGTAAATGCGTGTTTCCTAGTTTTCTACCTCTTGTGTACATTCTCTGTCTTCCAATGTTCTGTTGTTCTAACCATAATCTTGGAATATATTATCTTTTTTACTTGTTGTGCTCTTTTTCTTGTCTCTGTTTCTCTCTCTCTGTTTTGTTTCTCTCACACATATGCTTTAGGATAAAAAATTATGGGTGAGAGAAAACTCAATATAGTTGAATGATCACAGATGATATAGAAATCAATATGAATAAATGATGGATTGACTTTTGTTTTAAAACTCGCAACTATGAAACTCTTAAATGAATTAATCCAGCATGGAACAAACTGGAAAGTCTGAACAAGAGGGTAGTCAGCATATTTATTGGATAATTAGGAATGAAAATAATATTCATAGCCAGTTAATGTGGTAGATGGATTACGTGAAAAATAAGAATTTAAACACTATAAAAGAAAGTAGTCATTTTTATGGCATTAGGAAGTGCAGTTGGATCTCTTCTTCCTTTTCCTATCTGCTCCTGCTTCCTCTCTCCATACAGCTTATTGAGCATACATTTTCTTGTGTATTTTTTTTTTTTTCTTAACACCTTCCTGGTGAGTTATTGATGTTCCATTTCTACTTCTGATCTCCATCTAGAAGCCCTGAATTACATCCTGTGTATCATCATTTTGCAACTTCTAGGCTCCACAAAGGATCCAGACTCCCCAAGTTGGAATTCAATTTCTATTTTTTCCACCTCTATTGTTCAGGAATAATCCCTAAGGTGAAAGGAGGGAAGTAGTCCATATACAGAGAGTTAATAAAGACTGAGAGTCAGCCTCACACAGGGGTTGAATGTTGGCTTTTATCTAATAGGGAATGACATACATTGCTTTGATAATTCTCAAGCAAATATACTACCTTGAAATGAAAAATTAATAAAAAATCAGTTGTTGAAGAGTGTAGTAACATACATAAAATAATTAAGAAACAATAAATAAAAGAATACCATATTGGAACATTTTTAGAATTTTCCTTGAAAAATGTAGGTTTGTCAGTTTTCACACTAGAAGACTGGTCTGTTTTATTGACTCTCCATTGATAGACAGCAATCTGATTTGCTGTAAAACCTAGTCCTCTAAGATCTAATATTCATTTAACACACTTTTGTTTTAGTTTGTTTCGCGACTACCAAAATGTTCTAAAAATTCTTATTCAATCAATAAATATTTATCAAACAAAACTAGGCCAGCTGTAGAAAGTCCCCATTGTGTTTTTCTATTTTATCTACCTTTTTTCCCCCAGACTTTAAATGACAACAGGATGCATAAAAAGTAACGAGTAATAATTTAGTAATAATCATATCCCCGTTTTTTTCAGAACTATTGCTAAGGTGTTATTTGCAGGCATAGGGATAACACAAGGGAAGTATGCTGAGAAGCAGTAGAGAGTCCATTTAGCCGTCAGAATCTCTCAGTGAGGTTGCTTTTGGACATGACTAACTAAAATGGCTTAAATAATACGTAATTTTTTTTGACGAAACACCAAATTTAATATAGAGTTTTCCAAAATTTATGCAACTTCACATATATAAATTTGTAGATAATAACTTTTTAACATGTAACCAACCCAAGGAAACCGTTTCTTAAAATTTAATTTTAAGAAAATTTCATTTTAACTTTGAGATGTAAAAAACATTCTAGGATCCTTTGAAGCCAGCTGAAGTATACTCCTAGATTCTAACAGTAGATCAGTCCAGTAAAGCAGGCACAAAATGGTGCTTTGTAAACACGTGATAGTTGCTATTCCAGTGATCAGTAGATTTGCCTGTAATGTTCATTCAATTGCATATGTTCAGGACTAATACAACATGGATTGATTCCTTGATTCTCAAACATGGTCACTTCTACAACAGCTACATGTAAAAAAGCAGAACAGGCCGACAGAATTTGAAATACTCGTTATTATTTACATAGCAGGAGTCCAAATGAAAGGTGGGCTTCAGGATTGGTGGGTTCACTGGTTTAACAATGTAAGCAAGGACTCCAACCCTTTCCGTCTTCCTGTTCTGTGATGGGCAGCGTCTATCTGCTTCTCCTTTGTCTTATTGTCTGTCATAAGATGACTTCTGGGAGCCTTTGGGGCTGCATGGGCCCTTGATTAAATCCCATGGAGTGTGAGATGACCCAGTAAATATCTGTTGAAAGGCAGTTCTCCCTGAGTCTCTTATGTTTTTCTACTTTGCCTGAGAAAAGGCATTAACAATTTTTTTTTTAACATCTTTATTGGAGTATAATTGCTTTACAATGGTGTGTTAGTTTCTGCTTTATAACAAAGTGAATCAGTTATACATATACATATGTTCCCATATCTCTTCCCTCTTGTGTCTCCCTCCCACCCTCCCTATCCCACCCCTCTAGGTGGTCACAAAGCACCAAGCTGATCTCCCTGTGCTATGCGGCTGCTTCCCACTAGCTATCTATTTTACATTTTGTTGTCATTGTTGTTGAAGATTATTTTTCAATGTTGTTTGTGTAGCCAGCAGTCTTGGACGATAGAGACTGTGTCTCTCTCTGCGCAGAGGGATGATTATTTTTGTCTCCTGACCAGTGTAATAGATAATATTTCCCACCAGGGCAAAGAGGGTGCAGGATTGCTAGTGGTTCTTTTACAAGATTAGGGATTTCCTAAGATCTGCATTTCTCAGCCGTGACACAGACCCCCTGTGTGTAGCATTCACCTGAGCCCACCTCCACAGCTCCCCATGGGATTCAGGGTGCAAGAGGAACAGATATGCACATGAATCTTACGCTGTTATAAGTAGTAAATGCCTTTGCCTCTGAGCTAGGGCTCATCATGTCTTCTGGCAACATCTAAAACAACTGCAAAAGGCTAACTTTCACCTCGTAAGCACAGTAAAATCTTAGACCTTTCGCAGCTCTCTTCCGTTTCCGAAAACATTGTTAGTAAGCTTCTCCTTCCATGAAATAAGATGAAATTGTGTTGCAAGTTGTTCCCAAACTGATTGCCAGCAATGAGAACGGACTACAAGGTATAAGCAGCAGCCCCACGCCTTGAGCTGAGGACAATTCTCAGACGATAGCACTATTTATTATTCAATGGCTGGAAGAAGAACGGAATAGAATTTGCATGCTCAACTCAAATATCCGGCAAGAGTTCCACACTCAGATGATGATGGCATCCAGAAAGATTATTGTATAAGAAAAACATGGGAGTCAGGACTTTTTTTTTTACTATGACAGTGACATGGCTGTTGGGACAAAACTCCAAAAAGAATGATCCACTGCGTATTCCAAGCCAAAGTGAGTAACAGCTATTTTAGGAAATATGCTGATTGGTATACCCTAACCCTCAGTCCTGTCACTTTAATATCTATAATACGTATATCATGTGTTGTGTATAACCCATTTTGTTCAGTTAATTTTTTACTAATTTTTACAATTTTTTCCAGTGACAGAAAAAACACTAAAATTCTCTTCAACTCTCAGAATTGGCGACAGAGAGATAATAGCTCCCATTTTTGATAAATTATTTTTTATAACTGGACTTATAGTGATACCCAAGTACAAGTTTAGATGATTAGCTTTTGTGCTTGTTTTTTTTTTGTAAGTAAGTTTTAAAGATGTCTACTGAAACCAGAAATGAATTTCACAGTTTTAGTATCTTAATTAAAGTAATTGCTAAATCGTATCCTGCATTTCTTTTTTCACTACCAACTGACGTGAGTTTAACAGCAGGGGATTTTCCTGAGAGCGTTGAAAGTTAATATGGCACTTGACGTGTAAATTTACTACTTGAGTAAAAGTAATACAGCATTGGAGGAAACCGTTAACATGCAGACCACAGAGTTACGGAAATATCTTAACTGTGCAAATGCTAAGAAGTGCATGACAAACATTGCAATTTCCCAGAAAGAAGAAAAGAAAGAACTCTGTCTGAATCTTTAATAAGATGAGAGGAAGATGCAAAACTTTCCAATTGTTTACCTTTTATTCTTTCTTGAATGGCATAAGATGTTAAAAATGAAGGCCTATTAGAGAATTAAAGTCACTGCCTTATACAAAGGCAGGAGTAGCCTATATTGAAAAAAATTTAACAATTAAAAATTGGTACACTTCTCCAAAAAAGATATGGAAAGATGCTCAGTATCATTAGTTATTAGAGAAATGCAAATCAAAACCTTAATGAGGTGCCACTTCATATTCACAAAGATAGATATAGATTTTTTTTTTTTAATGGAAAAATAACAAGGGTTAGCAAACCTGTGGAGAAATTGGAACTCTCATACATTGCTTCTGGGGATGTGATACGTTTCAGTCACTGTAGAAAACAGTTCAGCTCTTCCTCAAAAAGTTAAACTTGGAATTACCATACGACCCAGCAATTCCACTCTTAGGCATATACCCAAAAGAGTGGAAAATGAGTACTCAAATTCATGTACACTCAAGTTCAAAGCAGCATTAATCACAATACACCAAAAGTGGAAACAGCCCAAGTGGCCACCATCAGATGAACGTATAAACAAATTGTGATATATACATACAATGGGATATTATTCATCTCTAAAGAGGAATGAGGTACTGACAAATGCTACAACATGGATAAACCTCTGGGACATCATGCCAAGTGAAAGAAGCCAAATACAAAAGGTCACGTATTACATGATTCCATTTATATAAATTATTCAAAGAGATAGATCCAGAGAACAGAATGCAGATGGGTGGTGGCCAGGGCCTGGGGGATTGAAGAGCAAATTCTCAGTGTGTCCAGGTTTCCTCTTAGGATACGAAGGTGTTTTGTAGCTAGGTGGAAGTGGTGATTGCATGGCATGGCAAATGCACTAAATACCACTGAATTGTTTACTTTAAAATGGTTAATTTTATGTTATGTAAAACTTTTCTCAGTAAAAAATTAGAAGTTTGATAATTGTTTTAAAAAATTGACCCATTACCACCAAGTAGAATATTCACTAGCATACATATGTAACTTGTTTAACATGTAATATTTTTTGACAAATCAAATCTAGCAGACTATTATGACTTTTATCATGTAAAATCCTTAGTTACTGATTCCAGAACTCTCATACTGTTTCAATTTATAACCTTTCAGCAAAACATAAAAATTTCAGGATATTTATACATTCCTATATTTGTATCATGGTACTGAAGGAAAAAAAGATCCAATGTGAAACATGAGTAATTAATATCAAAATGAGGCAGGAGATAGATGGGCCTCAGGCTGTGCAGCTGGAGTTTGTTCCCTGTGGACAGATACTCCAAGATGAGGGGTGGGAGGAGCTGAGCCCTGCCTAGATAAGAGACCACATGTTTCTCCTTCTCAAGGTCAAGGCGACCTTCCTGACTACACATGCGCAGAAAGGCTCCTTGGAGGTCAAAGTGGGAGTGACGTCAACCTACCCATCAGCCTCTTCACTAGAATCCGTCTTGGCTAAGAGTCGCACGTGCACACATGGGAGGACTCTGAGATAAACTAAATACGGGCTCAGAAGCTGCCCGAGCACGATCATTGGCCAAAGGAAACCCATAAAGTGATTCAAACTACCACGAGGGCGCAACTCTCTCTCTGAGTCCGTGCTTGTGTCTATCCGCATGTACTCTTTTTCCTCCTAAAAAAACACTCCTTTCAGTAAAAAAAAAGAAAGAAAGAAACATGAGATTTCAGTACCTTTCAGGGTAAATTCTTAATTGTTAGAAAGTCTGCTTTGGAGTGTCCATTTTTTAATCTGAGTGATAAGACATATATTTCAAAATTATACTGAAACTTCATTCTCCATATCCACTTAGTCTGTTCCACTGAAGAACTATTGCTTCAAATGAGCTTTTCTTTATTTTTTTGCAAAAATTAAACATTTAATCATCCAACTGCTCTTTCAGGATAAGTTATCAAAATGACTCAACTTCATTTGTATTAATGACAGACTTTTCAATACATACCAATTATATTTGAAAAGATTTAAAGTCTTGATTTAAGGACATTCGGAACAGTTGTCTCATAAAAAATTCTGCTTTTGACAAGAGAGTTACTATGAAAGATTTGCAGTGTCTGTGCCCCTTCACCTTTACAGTGATGATTTCAAATGGAGAAAATAACCTTTATCTGTCCTGTTCAGGCACAATTTCAAAGCCAAAATTTCATTTTTGACATATTCACCGAAGATAATGGGTATCACTGATGGCCTTTGATAATTATGTGGCATTAATAAGAATGAGGAATTATTAAGTACTTTTATGCTATTTATTTAACTTGGATGACAAATCTCAGTGGGTTTTTTTTTTTTGGTTTTTTTTTTTTTTTTGGCCCGCTCCATGCGGCATGTGGGATCTTAGTTCCCTGACCAGGGATCGAACCCACACCCCCTGCATTGGGAGCACAGAGTCTTAACCACTGGACCTCCAGGGAAGTCTAGAGGATTTTTTTTTTTTTAAGCTCACTATTAAAGTGCTCTTCTGAGTGTTAACTGCTATGTTTGTCCAGTTTGCTTATTTGAGCATTTTTCCAATATTAAGCTCATATTTTTATTATCACCAAGATAAGGTACTTGAAATACTTTTCCTTACCTGCTATTTTTAGAACAAAGTGTTTGATTCTACATTCTCTTCCTCATATACAAAGTCATTGTACAGATGGGCTGATGAAAACAAGCTTTATTTTTTCTGCACGATCAGTGAGATAAGTGATTGAATTCATTCTGACACATCTTATACCACTGAGCGTTCATTTAGAAAGCATTTGCATGCACCTACTACATGCCAGGAATTGCAGATATAAAGAGGTAAGACATACAGATTCCAGAAATCAATGCAACAGGAAGCTTCATATTCACAGATTGTTTCATGATCCCCAAGAGAAGAAGAAAGTAAGTTTCCTAATGCTTTCCAAAATAATATAAGGAGAGGGAAATATTTGTCAAGGCCCAGCTCACTGTATTTATCCATCGTTCACAGAAATGTCCAATGTAAAAGCATCTTTCCTCACGTTCTATCACTTATTTATTCAAGGACTGTATGTTGAGTAATTACCAGGCCACAAGCAGAGTCCTCAGCACTGGAGACAAAAGAGACAAGGTCTTCTTGGAGCTGAAGGGGAGGTGAGGAGAGAGCCATTGGACACGGTTTGCACTGAATAATGCTCACAAGCATATAAGATGCTTGGAGTGACCCAAAGGCAAATTACAGGGTGTGACGAGTCAGTATCCCAGGAGCTCTAATTCAGGTTACAAAATCCGGGAAGTCTTCTCTGAGCGAGTCATAGCCAAGCAGACACCCGAGGGGTCAATAGGACCCCCTCAGATGGAGG
The DNA here is from genome assembly GCF_009873245.2 of Balaenoptera musculus. Classification (NCBI taxonomy): domain Eukaryota; kingdom Metazoa; phylum Chordata; class Mammalia; order Artiodactyla; family Balaenopteridae; genus Balaenoptera; species Balaenoptera musculus. The sequence goes on from NC_045790.1 coordinate 4,753,063, forward strand.
ATGGCGGGCTGAGCATCCCGGCAGAGGTGGGAGAGCTCTGACGGGAGAGTGTCTGCCACCCAGAGGTCCTTTTAGGAAACGATAACCGGCAGCATCTCTGGAGTGCAGTGAGCGGCACCAGACAGGGCACCTGCCGTGCACCAAGCTGAGAAAGCCAGAAGGGTCTATGCTTTTGAACAGCGCATTTTAATCATCACAGGTCTACCATGACGTCTCAGCAAAAGTTTGACACAAATGCAGAGATTCCAGTCGGCAGTATTAATGCCAAAGCCGCACATCAAATTCCTTCCTGTGAACCATATTTTCAGCATGGCTGAGGGTTTCCTCATTTAAAAATGCGTTATCACTTTATCCATTTTGGAACTTTACCCATGTGGAACGCTTTATCACTTTATCCATTTTGGAACTTAACCGATTTGGAACGCTTTATCGCTTTATCCATTTTGGAACAAAACCTCATTCATACACTTTACCTTATGAAAGACTATAGTGTAAGGTTGGGCCTTTCGTGGATGCCCGCAAGATAGAGGCGGGAAGGCCGCGCAGAGAAACATCCCTGAACTAAATCTAAGTCCTAGATAAACCGACAGTGCCCTGCAATCTCTACGTAGTTCCATTAACGTCTAATGAGTAAGAGGCATTGATTGTGCCAAATAATAGATAATTCGAGAATATACAGGCCCCACGGAAAACTAGAAACCACCGTGGAAGCTCCAAATGGATTAAGAATCTAAATGTAAAAAATAAAACTGTTAAAAAAAAAAAAAGCACTGTGGATCTAAGAAGCCAGTTGCTTGCATTTTGTCTGCTTTCGATTCTCAGAAGCGCTGCTTACTGCTGTCTTGGTTACTAGTTCTGTAGCAAATGGGGGAGTGTCAGATCAGTGAAGTATTCCTATTCTTAGAAATAAATGGTGATTAGAAGCCAAGAGGGGGTTACCTTCTTTGCTGAAGGAGGCTGAAGAGCAAAATGTTAAGAAGAATACGCGCTGAAAGCTTTGCAGACTAATTTATTATTTTTAAATGGTTTCATTTGTCACAGACATGAGCATATTATTTACATTTGGGTAAACGTGCCCTTTTCAAATTGAGAAGGGAATTAAATTCAAAAGACTTTGTCATACAGAACAAAAATTTCTTTTTAGCAAAAGTTATTTTTATTCCTCTAAAGATTATATGCAGTTTGTCTGTTTCCTAATTTGGAATTCAGATAATTCAATGATAATAATAATGGTGATCATGATAATAATACCTCTTACACTTACTAAGTTGAAGCAGATGGAAATAGAAAAATCCAAGCTGCTATTCAGCATAGAATCACTATGCAAATATTCCAACAGCTTGTGTGATTTTTCAAACTATTATCTCAAGTGCAACAAACCATTCATTATATTGAAAAGTTGAGAAAGATAGCACGTAGTAAAAAGATGATATGCATGTAGAGTTTGGGACCATTTATAGTCAACTCAACAATGATAAATAAATCCACTGTTTTCAAAGGATACACGTAAGAAAAGGGAGGTTTGGAGATTATGTTTGACAACATTTCCTAAAGAAGAGTCCTGTGTGTGTGTGTGTGCCTGTGTGTGTGTGTGTTTGTATCACAGTGTTCTCTCTGGCCTCCTACTCAGCATTCAAACATGTTGAATCCCACTTATCTTAAAAAACTCAGCCCCATAAACTTCCCTTCTACCTCCCTTTCTCTTTTCCCCCATTACAGCCACATTTCTTGCAAAAAAAAGGTTTAAAAGGCATCTTTAATTCTTTTTTTTTTTTTTTTTTTTTTTTTTTGGCTGTGTTGGGTCTTCGTTTCCGTGCGAGGGCTTTCTCTAGTTGCGGCGAGCGGGGGCCACTCTTCATCGCGGTGCACGGGCCTCTCACTATCGTGGCCTCTCTTGTTGCGGAGCACAGGCTCCAGACGCGCAGGCTCAGCAGTTGTGGCTCACGGGCCTAGTTGCTCCGTGGCATGTGGGATCTTCCCAGACCAGGGCTCGAACCCGTGTCCCCTACATTAGCAGGCAGATTCTCAACCACTGTGCCACCAGGGAAGCCCCTTAATTCTTCACCTATCTTATGCTTTACTGCCTATTCCAATTCATCCATTAATTAATTTAAGAAATATTAATGGTGGACTTCCCTGGTGGCACAGTGGTTAAGAATCAGCCTGCCAATTCAGGGGACACGGGTTCGAACCCTGGTCCTGCAAGATCCCACATGCTGCAGAGCAACTAAGCCTGTGCGCCACAACTACTGAGCCTGCGCTCTAAAGCCCGCGAGCTACAGCTACTGAGCCCACGTCCTGCAACTACTGAGCCCACAAGCCACAACTACTGAGCCCACGTGCCACAACTACTGAAGCCTGCGCGCCTAGAGCCCGTGCTCCACAACCAGAGAAGCCATCGCAACAAGAAGCCCGTGCACCGCAACGAAGAGTAGCTCCCGCTCGCCGCAACTAGAGAAAGCCCGTGTACCGCAATGAAGACCCAACGCAGCCAAAAAGAAAAAAAAAAGAAATATTAACGGAGCCCACATAATTTATGGTGTGCTGGAGATTCAATGGCGAATAATGCCAAAAATGGTGCATGTCCCGGAAATTCCCTTTAAGGGGGGCTGGACATTAAATGTACATTACAAGGGAGAGAGAAAATGTTTTCAACCAAAATACTGGTAATTGACCAATCAGGAATTTAAGAGATGTCATCAATTAGTCTTTCTTGTTATGTTTGAAATGGGCTATGTTTTAGACCCCTTAGTTAACTATACCTAAACCTCAAAGGAGTTTTGAAAGGACTACTAGTCAAGTCATCCAACCATATCCTTTTTTTTTTTTTTTTGGCGGAGCTCTGTGGCTTGTGGGATCTTAGTTCCCCAACCAGGGATCTAACCCAGGCCTTCGGCAGTGAAAGTGCAGAGTTCTAATCAGTGGGCCACCAGGGAATTCCCCAGCCACATCCTTGAAGTGAGGTCATTATACTGCTTCACACATTCTAAATCATTTGTTCTCATGGACCCAATACTACTTTTGGAGGTAAGAGCTAAAAATTATAATTTCATTGACCTCCAGGCAATGGAGTCAAGTAGCATTCCTTGTAATATAAAGTTACTTTACCATGCACCTTAAATTAAATTATTGAAAAGAATAGACTTCCTGAGTGCAGGTAGAGATTTAATACTACATGGAAAACTGCTTCCATTTTTAAGTTGAAGAAAGGAGTAAACTATGAACTAGAATCATACACAAATTTAACTGATTTTAATATAATTATGTCGCTGAGGCATGAAATATTTGTATAGTCAAAGCAATGCCAAAATATCCAAATCAGAAAGCACAATATTCTTAATAGTTGAGTAGCTAAATCAAAAAGAAATAACATTAGCTAACATTTATTGAAGTTATCACGTACTGGATATAGTTCTAAGAATTCCACAGAGTAACATACAAAACTATAAGATCAAAAAAGCTCCATTATATAGATAAGGAACCTAAAAACAGACTCAAACACCTTGCCCATCATCACACAGCTGGTAAGAGGCCAAGCTGAGATTCAAATCCAAACCTACCAACTCCTAAGCTCTGAGATTCCAATTGCTTCTACTTGGACTACTGTACATGTGGCACCATGAGAAAACAAATGGCTTATAAAATTATGCTAAGGGAGCAAACCTACTCTAAAGGTCTGTTGCACTAGCCTTTCTTTATCTACCTAAGTGATCACTGAATTCCTATGCACTGAGGTTTTTATGTGGCAAAATCACCTTCACAGTCTATGGAGAAATGTGAGCTTCCAAGGGCCCATCTCTAAAGCCGTGGTGTTATGGCATGTACACATAAGCAGTGTTTATAACAACCAAGTAGTGGACTTATGCAAGGACTAGGAAAAGAAAACTCAGGGGGCCTTACAACATTCACTTAAAAAACTGGGGGAGAAGAAACCACTAACTTTGGGCAGTGTATCAATGATAAGTGCACAGTCTGCAGATGTTGTCCATCAGGTAATCTGTGAAATACCATAGAAGCTGCAGAGTAGAAAAGGTTTGCATTTTCTCTGGAAGACAAAATAACATGAAAGCAGCAGAAGTTATCATAATTCAGTAGCCACATTAAAGGTTACACATATTCCTTTGTGTAAATATTCTGATGAGTGAGCTGGTACATAGGCTCAAAGAACTCCATAGAAGGACCAAGGAAGCATTGAAACATCACAAGTCATCATTTGATAGCAATAGAAGATAAGTAATACTAAAATATTATAGTAAATATCAAGACTAATAGTGTCATAAGAATTAATTAAAATACACACAGAAACACGTTCAGAAAGCCCAGTAATTGAGGTCTTTGAATTACTCATAAATATATGGCACAGAAATATTACTGAATTCTGTAGCAACTGATAATTCTGTATTCAATAACAGACTGGATTAGGTAAAAATCAGAATTTTTCAGTATTAGCTATACCTCTTGAGCTAGTCGTTGCTCAAGAATGCAAAAGAAAGTATAATGAAAACTTGAAATTTAGTGGACTTTGATGGCCAATTTGTGCAGCTGAAAACACCTCACTATGAGTTATGAAGGCAGAGATGATAGCCCCTCCTGCTTTAAATGGACCACTTAACCAACAGCAGTTGAGCCTGGATGGAGGGAGGAGACTTTCAAATAGTTCAGACTGTGGTTTGCAGTCTGAAGTCTGGAGACCATTTTGGATGCAAAAGCACATTCTCCTTGCAACCTTGCAGTGTTTCCCACTGATACTATCTTCTAAATCCCATTAATATGTTCCTTTCCTTTTGTTCTCACTATCCTGATTAAGTCCCTTATCATTGAGCTCCTAAACTACTGGCTCCTTTATGTCCTTTTACTGCATTGTTGCCCGTGGTTATTCTAAAAACCCTTTAATGTGTTCCTTTGTCCTCAGTACGAATCCTAACTCCACAGATACCCTAACCTTCTCAGTTGAATATCAAGTTCAAAAAACTAAATTTCTTCCCTAATCTTGGATCCACAAATGGCAAATGTATCAGGTGTTCATAAGACAGATCCATCTCCAATTGTCCTGGAAAGAGAGACCCTATGTTGGCATGTAGATAACTTGTAGAAATAAAATGAAAAGAAGAAAAGAAACAGTCAGTATGTAAAATGCCTGAAATGAGCGTTATTTTCTTTACTCCCTTTGTCTCTCAGTCTACAGACCATAATTTACAGATGGCCTGGTAGATATTTCATTTGGGTATTCAATACAACTCAAACTCATTTTAAACTGAACTCAGTATTTTTCCTTTTCTGAAATTATTTTCTTCTTCCATTCTCTAAGTTAGTAATTTTGATTAGAATTTACTCAGATTCTCAAAATGAAAAACCTCAGGGACAAACTGGATACCTGTTTTGACTATTACTCTTCACTTCCTTGCCCTTTGGTTATGATGCCAGCATTATCTCTTACCTGGATTATTGCAATAGCCTTATAAACGATTGATAGGGTGTGAGTCTTACTATATTGTGGTAATGCCATCTGCTATTACATATAAACCCTGAAATCTTCAGGCCTTAACAAAAAAGTTCATTTTTTGCTCATGTAAAGTCCAGTGGGAGGTGGCCTTTGTTTCATGTACTCATTCAGTAACTCAGATGAGAAATATATCTTCCAAGCATTTTTGAAGGTTGACATTGACCTAAGGCCAGTAGATGGGGGGGAAGAAGGAATATGGGAGGTTGCATAAGTTGGGATACTCCATCACTGACCGCTGCTTTCTGACAAAACTCTACACTATAGAGATGAGCGTAAAGCCTTGGGCCGGGGGGTCGGGGGTGGCGGTGGGGAGGGGTTAGCCGTCTCTGCCATACAGGTTGTCTCCAGACTGTTCTTGTTTGCAGCCAGCGGCTTTTCTAAAGCCTGAATCTGATTGTGCCAATCTTCTGTTGAAACACTGTATATCATGCCCATTGCCCTCACAAAAAGGTAGAACCTTCTACACGTAGAATTTACTGTCCAGTAGAAGGGTGCTATCAAGTAAATATGTTGGGACAAAAGTGATATTAACAACACATATAGTCATTCGTCTTGTAAGATGCTTTAAAATCCACTGCTTACTTGCCTCTTCCAGCATCACTCCCAGGGCATTCTGTACTAACTTAATGCATGTGCCAGCCACACTGCACTGCCTTCACTCCCAAACGTATTGCACTTATTGTTGCTTTGGAGTTTCTCCTGTTTCTTTTTCCTTTTCCAATAACCAGCACCCAGTCATCTTTCAGGTCCTTAGATATCACTTCCTCCAGGAAACCATCACTGTTTTCTATTGAAAGCACTCTACCCTTCTCCGTTTCCTTATCATACCACCAATTCAACTGTGTTATGAACAACAGTTTATTTACATGCAAGCCAGCCCCCGTCTTGAACTCCTTCAGAGCAGAATATGCTAGTCGCCATTTTACCCTCAGTCCTAGAAAAGGAGCTAGCACAGAATAAACATTTGGTAAACATTTGTTGAGTAAATGAATAAATCTATGTTTTGTCGTGTCTATTTCCACAATACCTTTTGTGTTTCTTTATTATCAGGTAAATAAGAATTGTATCTACTTAATAAGATTTTTATAGAAATTAATGGATCTAGTACAGTATACAACTTGACACAAAGACAGTCTCAGTAAGTTTTAGCAATTGTTATTCCCCAGACTTAGAGAGTGTATATGATGTGATCTTCTTGGGAATTATTTTTCCTGATCACTTTCAGCCAGAACTGTTTTCCCTCACATGTTTGTGCTTCCATACTGGATAATTCTCTCATCATTTGACTTGTGATATAATTGGTTGAGAAGAATTCTGCCCCCTAGGTAAGTAGTGATCCCTTGATAACAGTGTTCTGTCTTAGTGGCCGTCCAGGGATTAGCACAATATGGGCACCAAGTAAAACATCTATAGAATGCCTTATATTTAAAGAAAATTAAGGAGTGAAGAAATATAAGATTAAGACAAGACAGAGTTGATAGTGACTTTAATAAAAATTAAAAAAAAAACTTTTGGTAAATAGATGATATTTACTTTGAAAGAAAGAGACTATTTTTTTGTTTCTTTGTTTGCTTGTTTTAAATAGCAGGAAAGCCCTAAAGCATTCTGAAATAAAACAGTAATTTCAGACTGTGTTGACAAACTCTGGAAAGAGTTTTCCTTCATTTTTTAAGGCAAATAGCCATAAGACTCCAAATTGTTTCCCCTTCAGATGATGCCAGACTTTTAGAACTCTAAAAAGACGTTTAAAATGCCAGTCTGAATCCTCTCATTTTACATATGAGGAATCAAAAATCCCAAGAAGTTAAGTAACTCTGAAACTCCAACAGGCAGTAAAGGATTTGGGGAAATGTAATCACAAGCTATTTATCCAAATAGTTAATGTCTTCAAAAGTATCAGTAATTTAGATGAAACTGTCAATTCAATATATTCTAGAGGCAATAGGGGCTTAATTGAATGTCTGCTTGAATTATATTCAATTATATTGATGTTTCGCTAATATGTGTTGCCATGAACATAACAAAATCTCCCCCAAACCTGAACTTTTTTCCCATGTTGTTGAAGACTCCAGTTTAATTATCTTTAATTTAAAGTTTAGAACTGCTGCTCATGACTGCACATCGATTTCCCTTGCATTAAGGAAACACGATAACCTTGAAGCATTTTTATATATTTATAAATCCTGATTGGTGCTTTTTTTGGTGTTTGAGTCTAAATACTTCCATGCATGCAAATGTCAGCAATATGAAGAACAAGTTGTGGAATGGAACAAACGTGGTATCAGAAAACATTTTATAGTTGCTTGCGTAATCCACTGTGTTCCTCATAATCTAATGTCATGTGAAAGTGTGCATGATACAGATGGCAACCTAGGGAGTTTGGGCATTGTGTATTAGATAATGTAATTTTATTGAGCTTCATTTCATTTCAGAGAACTACATCTGCATAGACACAAAAATACAAAAGTAAATGTAGGGTAGCATCTAAGTAATTAATCTTTTGGTTTTGCCAGTCTACCACAGAAGTTAAGTGATTTTTCTTGAATTTTTCTTTCGATTAGAGAAGACTGATCTTAACAGTCGTATCAGAATCACTACTGAGTGAGGTCCACTTTAAAAAGTCGATAATCAGTACTTCCCTGGCGGTCCAGTGATTACGACTGTGCGCTTCCACTGCCGGGGGTGAAGGTTCCATCCTGGTCGTTGAACTAAGATCTTGCAAGCTGGGTGTCAAGCCACCCCCAATTTTTTTTTTAAAGTTAATAATCTGCTGATTATAATACTGACTCTAAAGCGCTGTTGCATTAAATAAATTATTACATTTACAGGGCTTGACACAATGCCAGATACATGGTGTGTACTCAGGACATAATTATTTTGTCTCTACAAATAGAAAGCAAGCTTGATTGATGTTAGTTAATCGTATACGTAAGAGAGGGGGAAATTTTTCTGCTTTAGGCCTCATTATATCATTTCCCTCCCAAAAAAGATACATGGGAAAAAAAAACTTGTGTTACTGACAAAGAATATGAGAAACTAAGATTTTTTTTAAAATTAGGTGGACAAAATTATCTTCTAATGGTTTGCTTCGTTTTTAAAAACTTTTGGAGAATAATCGCTTGGGGCTTGTAAAGGTCTCTCCTGATATTCTTGTTATTAAACAAGACAGATGAACTCTGTTCTACATCCAGCTAGTTGCTCCATGAGCTAGAATATCTCTTGTGGAATTTGCAAACTAACTGAACAATAAAATAGTGTGCATGAAATGACAACTACAGTGAAAAGATACTGTGACATTAATTATTCTAATTGTATTGTCAATCATCAAACTGCAGTGGTAATAAGCCACTATTTCAGACTGCCTGTATGACTGACTGTCAGTGTTCTCCTGCAAAAGCAGATGGGTGTAGCCAGTTCTCACTTGATGCTAGTTCAACCTAGGCTAGAAAAAGAGGTGACACTAAGAAATGGGGGGGTTGTATTAGACTTGGTGAAACCAAACTTGTTCCTGGGTACCTCACCTCCCTTTGTAAAATTTTAAAAGCACAGCAGCTGTCACATGGGAGAATACCTTCATTTAGTTTGAACCCTGAGGCAAAGTGTGAGGCATTAGGGAGAAATACATTTTGTGTAATATGAATATCTTGCTCACTTAAAACTTTTATGCTTCTTATACTTACACTTCTTCAAAGCATTGTTTGCGACAAGACTGATGGTTAAAACTTTGCCAGTCTTTGGAATTGTATGGACTTTGCTGTGTCTGTAGATATTATGAGCCTATGAATTTGAGGTTGCATCCTGAGATGAAGGCAAATCATTTCTATTACAAAGAGCCAGATATTAGTGCAGTGGGTATTAATCTAATGTCATTTGAATTATATTTGTTATTGGGTAGATAAATAAATAAATGGATTAAAAGTAGGAATATTTCAACATATTTATTATACCTTTATACTTTTAAAATAATACAATAACCATATTAGTATTGAAATATTATTGACATAATAATTTCATATATTTTATTAATATCCGATTATATGTGTATTTCTAGATATAGATACTTAGATATAGATATGAGTTAGATATTAATATGATTTAAGCATAGGTGATAGATAAATATTATCTGGGGTAGAAAGTTTTTAAAATAGCTTCATGTGGTGCATTATCCCTGAAATAGTCATCTGCAGAATTTACTCTTGAAATCAACGCAGTCTATGATTACCATCTAGTGGCAAAGCCTTTGAATTGCAAATACTCCGTGCCAATGGAGAATCTAAGGGTGCTTACTTGGCCAATTCAACCCATTTTCTTGATGTATATGTCACAAATATTAATTATTATATAACCTCATCAACCACAAACACATATCTTGTAAAAATATTTTTATAAAAACTGATGGGTTTGCATGAAAGTGATTTGAATAAGGCCAATTGGAAAAAGCTTTAATTAGTTTTGATAGATAGCAAAATCAAAATTGAGCTGAGAGGAGAACAGTATGTTTAAGCTGATTTAAGTTACAAATAATAGGGTGTAGGAACAGAAAAACGTCCTGTGCATAGTTTGCAATATAGTTTGTCACTACTAAAATGGATGAGTTTGACTAAGTGAGAAATAAGTAAAGTTGGTTATGAAATTTAAAGTTCACATTGAACAGCATTAATTTTGTAATAAAGAATAAGGGCAATACTTTTGAAAAATAATATAATGATACAAAAGTGTGAAAATGTAGTTCTGTAGGGATGTTGTTACAGGAGAAGATAAAATTGGGAATGGTTTGCAGTACTTTATGGGCATGTGAGCACTTGTGTTTGAGTGGTCACCAGGGAAATGCAAAGAAGGGCAGAATCTGTAAGCTTTGCCAAGAAAGAGGGAAAAGTACAGTAAGTCCCCTACACACGAATCTTCAAGTTGCGAACTTTCAAAGATGCAAACGTTTGTTCTCATGTCCAATCACGTGTTAGTTCACGTGTCTGGTGTGCACCCTTTACAAATGGTTGTGCTTTTAGGTACTTCACTGTACAGAACTATATTTTTGTGTTTGTTTTTTTAATGTATTATTTGTGTGAAAAGTGTTATGAACCTGTTACAGTACAGTACTATATAGCCGATTGTGTTAGTTGGGTACCTAGGCTAACTTTGTTGGACTTATGAACAAATTGGACTTTTGAACACGCTCTCAGAACGGAACTCATTCATATGCAGGGGACTTACTGTACTTGATAAATTTAGTGGAGGAGATAAAGAAAGGCACCTTTAAGGCTTTGAGCATGAAAAACTAAGAAATAATGGTGTTTTTAAAAGTATTAGGGAAATTAAAAATAGTTATTATAGAATCTTGTTGTAGGATATCAATCTCATAAAACTTGGGTAGAATTCTAAGGAATTATTCTACATTATGTCATTTAATCCTCCCAACTATTCCTCCATTTTTAAACTGAGGTAAGGAAGGAGGAATCAGTTCCCAATATATAATGTCAGTTTCCCATGACCTTACACCTAGTATGTGACATCATTGGCATTTGACCCCCAGACCTTTGTGATTCAAAGTGCCCCCTCTTTTCTCTTCTCCATGAAACTTTTTTGGTTGTTTAGCACCTTGACAAAGGTTTTTAAAAGCTAAATTAGTGTGAAGATTCTGTGGTGTACCCATTCTTTATTAAGAATTATATAAAACTTTACATAATTGTAGTTTAGGAATTGTAAATTTTACCAGGTTGTTTTCCTTATAAAGTAGGAGATATCTGCCTTGAACTTTAAACCTACAAAGGATCCAAGTAAAAGAATATAAAAAATGTATACTTATATGCAATAATCTTTTTTTAATTGCACATTGTCATAACTGAAGTATGGTTTTTGCTAAAGTGTGCAGGGCCTGGTGAAGATGTGATGCTCTGGTCTGCAATTAAACAGTCAGTGCGACCACATTGATCCAGGCTGCTGGATAGTCAGGGGAGGGACACAGTGAGGGCTATGTGCATAGGCTACACTGTGGTCTTTCTCGCTCCAGTGTGTGACTGTTTCCTGTTGTTCTTGTTTATTGTCTGGTAACAATTTCTTTTACTGTTGTTGTTATTATTATTACATCGTTTGGAATTAAGATAGGTAAACTCCAAAAATAACTTAATAGTCTCAGCTATTCTATAATTATTAGTTATACCAATATATTAATAACTATTAATTATTCAAGATATAATTATTATTATCCTCTCATTTAAAAATGTGTCCTATTTAGGGTGATAAATTATATTGTCACTTTAGACCAGGAGTTCTTAGACAGAGACATGGTGGTCTGGTAAAACTTATGGGCCCTTTTTAGAGTAGTTTTAAATGTATAGCATAAAATAAATACAATTAAAAAGAAAAGAAAAGCTACTGAAATAGGGTTATCCAAATATTTTTAAAGCTTAAATTTGTGATGTAGGAATCCTAGTGTTCCTTTACTAACCCATTAAATACCAAGTTTAACAACTACTACACTTTAAAGAAGGGATGATCAAAGTATTTCAACATAGCTGTGTTGAGTGTCTTGTGAGATAAAAATATATGCAATTTCTATTGATGAAGAAGCCACAAGTCCTACTAATTCTGTAGTTTATGGCCTACATTCACTCCTGAAGGAAGTGCTAATTTTCAGTTTTCTAAAAGTTAAGATCTATTTTAGAATCACCCATCCAACTATGGAAGGACCCCTAGATGAACTGCACTGCTGGCTTAGCTGCCTTCTCCAACGCTGGACTTGAGCTCCTTGGGCTCAAAAATTATATTCATTCTTGCATCTTTAGTAACACGTATAAAGCATAACACATTCTACATGTTCAGTGCATGGATAAGTGAATGCATAAAAAATAAAGTCAATGAAAAAGCTGAGGATGTGCAAAATTAATCATGAAAGATTACGTAATAGCAGACCCAGTATTAAGAAGTTTCCAGATGAAGGCTTTAGCTAGTGATGTGATATACAGAGATATGGAAACAAAGATAAATTTCACATAAACTGAGACTTGTTGCCAGAGCCCACATTTGGGGGATAATTATGGCCTTTTTAAAAATTGTTATTTTATATTGGAGTATAGTTGATGAACAGTGTTGTGTTTCAGGTGTACAGCAAAGTGATTCAGTTATACATATACATGCATCTATTTTTTTCAAATCCTTTTCCCATTTAGGTTATTACAGAGTATTGACATGTACACACTGCTATATTTAAAATAGATAACCAACAAGGACCTACTGTATAGCACAGAGAACTCAGCTTAATTATGGCCTTTTAATGTCCTGGAAGACTTAAAAGATGGCAGGGGCTGACCCAGCTCACAGAGTGACATCCTGGTGACCCACGGTGTTGTGAGACTGAGGACATTGAAGCCAGGTCCTGGGACCCTTCTGACCAAGGAAGATCTCATCCTTTGTTTCTCCTCTCTTCCTACTTCCAGCCCCACTCCCAAATCCATAAGTACACTCTGAAGGGCTGAGGCAGGTGGTCACAGAGGCAGGGTCACCTCTCTTTGCTCTCGCCTGGGAAGTCTTTGTTCCAAGGGTCTCTCCACATCGCAGCCTCAGGAGCTCTCAACAGCTCGACCCCTTGTTGCTTTGCACCTCTACCAACGCCTCCATCAATGGATTCAAATTATAAAACAGGTGAAAAATGCATTTTTTTGTTTCCCATCTGCATACATAGGGCTATAACTGATGTTTCCAGAGTGGGGGAAGGCATATGGAGATTTATTACATAAAGAGAAAAAATTGAACCGAATTTCTAATGAGAGAACACTTAAGCATCCTTTACTGTTCCAGCTGGGTCTCAGCAAAAATAGATTCTAATTCTGCTGGGACAAGCCCGTTTAAACACTCTCGCCCCACACAAGAACAGCTGAATTTGTTCAGCTTGTCAACAATAACGACCTGAGAAAAAACTGTCCAAATTATGTGGGTGCAGGGGGATAGCAGGAGGTCACAGGACACAATGAAAGGGGGACACAGAGGGCAAAAGACAAAATCAGTGCTTCCAGATGTTTGAGGTGTCTGACAATGAAACCTATTCCGTTATAATGAATGTGCTCAGCAAGCCTTGGTGAGTGGATGTGTGTATGCTTTTTATAACTGTTTTAGCAGTTTGTACTGGCACTGTTAATACCAGGAAGATAAGCCATTTCAGACAGTGATAGCTGATGGAAAATAAAACAAGAGTGGTGTGACATAGTGACTGAGGGGGAGGCTCCTTTCATGAGGTTGGGGGTAGGTAAGCATTTCTGAATAAGTGGCGTTTTCAGTGAGACGTGAATGAGGAGAAAGAGGCGGTCATGTGAACAGTTGGGAAAGGAACATTCCAGGCAGAGGGAGTGGCATGTGCAAAGGTTCCTGAGATGGGGAGAAGCTTTGCGTGTCTGTGGAACAGGACGTATATCAGAGCAGATGCAACACGGTGTAATTAGTGGGAGAGTCTCAGGAAGTTAGGTCCCGGGGGAGGGCAAAGCCAAGCCAGACAGGGTCTCCTGAGCTTTGTGAGCGCTTTGGGCTTCATACTAAGTCTAAGGAATTGATTCCCTAGGTGGCTTTAAGTAGAAAGTGCACGATTTGGGTTAGCTTTGCAAAGCCTACTTTGGCTCTTTGTGCAGAACAGACAAGAGGGAACACGGGAAACCAGGGAAGGATGATTTTGTCCTTGTCCAGACAGACAGTGAGGTATCTGCACAAATGGTCTGTCCTTTTCCAGAAGAGCTAGAGGAAATTGATTCCAGCAAGCCGAGGAAGTGGCCAGAGGTCTGTTTGGAAATGTTAAGCTTGAATCACAATTTGGGCAACATTTTCTGAAGAGGTTAAGCATTTGCTTCCCTGTGCTAAATAAACCACTGGCCAATACCTCTTTCCAAGACACCGATTCGTTGAAGTCCTTAAAACCAGGTTCTGGACCCAGACTAACGGCATATAAACTCCGGCTCTGCCTGTTTCTAGCTGCGTAACCTTGGACACTTACTTGAATTCTCTGTGCCTCTGTTTCCTCAAATAATAAGAGAGGACAGTAATTATGTTCTCTCTAACAGAATTTTTAAGGACTAAATAAATTAATCAAGGCAAAGCCCTTATAATGGAGCTGGGCACGCAGTAAGGGCGTAACACACATTGTTTCTTGTGACAACTCCTAATCTAGTGTTTTCTACTAAGATCCACTGTCTTTAAGAATACTTGTTCATTATATATTATTTATGGAGTTTTTCCTGCGTGCTCTCTGTGCTTGTTAAGACTTTTCTCTGATTATTAAAGGACATAATCTCTGCTTAAGTGAGTAAAAGAAGACAATGAGAAACCAAGTATTCGTGGGAGGATATAATTAAACAGGTGAATACAACACTTTAGCTCTTTTTGTGTTCCTCATTGATGTCATTGGGAGATCATGCAGTGACCCAAGAGCCCTCCCAAGCAGGACCACTGACCTGGACATGTTGGAAGTTGGGTTGTCATCAGAAACTCTAACCTTAAAATGACACTGTCTTTTTTTTTCCCCAGTAAGTTTATTAGAAGTATTTCTTTGTATGCTTTCCATTTTTTCTTTCCATTTTTAATTAATTTAATAATTCAATTATCACTCTAAATGGGAAATCATATAGCAGAACATGAATTCTTGGAATGCAAAACATCCATATATAACCAAGGTATTACTAAAAATACTGAATTCCTAAAGCATAGCTAAATAAAACAAAATTGTTTTACTCTAAACCTGGAAACATTACAAAAGCAGGACTAAGCAAGGCATAACTGAATTTCAACAGAGCCAAACCTGCTGAAGGGTCTTCTCAAATTTGCAACATTTGGTATTTTTCTAAGGAACATTAATGAGAATTTTGGTGCAATAGTGTTTATACTTCACAAAGCTGGGAGGCTTTATGAATTATTTTGCCTATAAGACCACACAACAGAATATTTAAAAGCAAAACAGGTTTTATGGGTGTTTGGTGGCTGCTTTGATAGAAATATTGGTCATAGAAAAAGAAAGGTAAATTGCTTTTTCCTGATTTGGTCAAAGGCTACCAGGACATCACAGGTGGATGGTTGTTAACAAGGGGAGGCTGAGGAAGATGATATAATCTCTAGTGACCATGTTTTCAATGAGAAGACTGATCACCTTCAAATAATTGGAAGCTTATTTTGTAGAGGAAAGGATCTATTCTTTTAACTTTAGGTAAAAATTATAGAAAGGCACAAAAAGAGAGTTTTTCAAACATAAATAATTGCTCAAAAACCATGAGGAAATTCTCAAGACTACAGAAATTCTCAAGTTCTCTTTATTTTTTTTTCTTGTTTCTACTGTCTATTATAGAAACAGTTTGTTACAAGGATGTAAGTTACAAAGGAAAATATTTGCTCAAATGTTTTAATTGATTTCATTTACTTACATAATTAATTACATGTCTCAGAATTCACAATCTCATAATCTTACATGTTGCAAAATTGCATAGGTAAATTCTGATCCAAGCAATTTCTCACAAAGGTTAACTCTGAGATGTTTCAGCATTCTGGAAATTGTCCATTGCAAGCTCAGAGTGTATAGGTGGTACATAAGTCCACTGGTAGACTGGTTTATTTAATCTCCCCAAAAGCATCAGTGGGATATAATTTTAGAGACTCTATTTGAAAAATTATGCATTCTGACTATCTTTCTAAGGAAGGAGAATCCAGGGTCATTGGTCCAAAAACTGGAGTAGTTCTAGAAGATGAAACATTTTAAAAATAATAACAACCTTTATTCATTTTAATGCTACATTTTACTGATTCATAGCAAGTATGTAAACACAAGGAAAAAAGACAAACTGACATCAGCCTCCAATCTTTTAACAGATGACCAGGATTGTAACTCAATGAAATAAACATAGGAGTAAATAACATAGGATCAAAATAAAGAATTATATTAGATTGCTTCATTTATTCATTCATAGGTTTAATAAATAGAGGCTCGAGCTTGCCGGTTTAATTTTCATTTCATTCAAATTTATATTTGCCCTTCCACAAATTCATTTTGCTGAATGGATTTCTATTTCCCAGTCAAGCTGGCAAAAAGGCGTTTGGATGCATTAGAATTTTAAATGATATCAAGACAAGTAAGTAAATAAAAATAATTAAAATGAATAGTTTATCGTCATCTAAATGCAAACTAGTACAACACAGAGAAAGCCAATGCCGTCCTTTCCCATTATTTCTTCCAGTTATTAATTATGCCAGTAAAATCACAGTAAAGAATGAGAAATGTTGACACGAGTCCGTGAATTGAAAAGGCACATGTGCACTTCAGCATATGGGTAGATTTAATAATATAAAAAGTAAAAATATTGCTAAAAATCTCAAAATTATTGCTGAAGAGACTTATGTCATTTTTTTAAGGGAGCGCTACTTTTATAACAGTTTTAATTTGCGGAAATGTTGCCAAGAGAGCACAGAGAGTTCTCATAAACCCAGAGCAGGATTTCTCCTGTTATTAACATCTTACATCATCAGGATTCATATATTACCATTAATGAAGCATGTTGATATATTGTTAGTAACTAAAGCCCACACTGTATTAATGCTTCTGTAACTTTTGCCCATCTTTTTTCTATCCCAGCATGCTCTCTCCAGGACCACATCACACTTAGGCATCACGTCTCCTTAGGCTCCTCCTGGCTTGACAGTTTCACGCGCTTACCCTGTTATTGATGACCTTGACAGTTTTGAGTACTGGTTAGGTATTTTACAAAATGCCCCTCTATCGGACTTTGCCTTTTTTTCTCATGATGAGATTGGGGTTATGGATTTTTGGAAGGAAGACCACTGAGGTAAAGTGCCATTTTTATGACATTATATCAAGGGCACATAATACTTCAATGACTTAATACTACGATGCCTTAATCAGTATTGATGTTGACCTTGATCATGCGGCTAAGATCATGTTCATCGGTTTTTTATCTCTGGCTCCAACCCCCCTAAAACTGTGCACTTTGGAATAAAGTCACTCTGCCAACTCTTATGGGATGGAGAATTACACTCCACGCACTTGAGGGTGAAATATCTACATAAATTATTTGGAATTCTTCTGCATGGAATATTTGTCTCTTCCCACTTAATTAACTTAATCATTCACTTAAAATTGGTAGGTCTCATGGATGTTTACTTGATACATTGTATCTGGTTTATTTTTTTGTTCAAATTATTCCAGTTTTGGCTATTTGGAAGCTCAGTTGGTTTTTGAGTCCCTCTGAAGGATCTCCATCGTTGTGGATATTTGTTGTTGATTTTTGTTTGTTTGTTTAATTGGTTGGCTTGCTTGCATATTTATTTTCATTCATTCATAGGCTTTATTTGTTTAGGGTAGTTTTAGGTTTACAGCAAAATTGACAGGAAGGTACGATTTTCCAATCTCACAATCTCTGTCATTTAATTGCTGTAGTCGGACCATTCATATTTGTTTAAACTGATTATTGATATATTTACCATATCTGTAACTGTTTTCTATCTGCTGCAGTAGTATTCGTTTTTTTTCCTTCTTTCTACCTTCTACAGTTTTAATTGATCATTTTATATGATTCCATTTATCTCCTATCTTAGATATCAATTCTCCTTCTTTTTACATATTTATTAGTTAGCCTAAAGTTTGCATTGTTAATTTTTTAAATGAAGTACAGCTTATGTGCAATATTATGTTAGCTTTAGTGTACCATGTAGTGATTTAATGTTTACATATTATGAAGTGATCTCCTTGATAAGTCTAGTAACCATCTATACCCATAAAAAGCTATTACAATATTATTGACAGTATTCCATATCTATTTCTTCTAGGTTGTTCATTTAATGATTGTACAATTGGTTGTAGTAATCTTCTACGATCCTTTGTGTTTCTGTGGTGTCCACTGTAACTTCTCTTTCATTCCTGATTTTATTTATTTGAATCCTCTCTCTTTTTTTCATGATGAGTCTGGCTAAAGACTTATCAATTTAGTTTATCTTTTCAAAGAACCAGCTCTTAGTTTCATTGATCTTTTTTTTCAGTCTCTATCTCATTTATTTCTATTCTGATCTTTATTATTTCTCTCCTTCTACTAAATTTGGGTTTTTTTGTTCCACTTTTTTAGTTCCTTTAGATGTCATGTTAGACTGCTTATTAGAGATTTTTCTTGTTTCCTGAGGTAGGCCTAGACCCCTCTCTCCTGGGGAGAACATCTACCATTGTGATACCCCCCCTCTTTGTGGGTCACCAACCAGGGGGTATGAGTCCTGACCATACTACTTTTCCACCCTTCCTACCATCTCGTTGTGGTTCCTTCTTTATCTCTTTGGGTGTAGAAAATCTTTTCTGCTGGTTTTCAGGTTGCTCTCATAGATACCCGCTCTGTAAGTAGTTGTGATTTCCGTGTGTCTGTGGGAGGAGGTGAGCACAGGGTCTTCCTACTCGACCATCTTGGCCACTCCTCCTCCTGTATTATTAATTTTTAACCAGTCTATGTCCACTTTTAAATAACTGCTTTGTATGTACTGCAGAATCCTTATAATTGACTATTCCCAATTCTTCCCTCTGTTCCCTTATGATATTGCTCTCATTTCACAACATTAAATCACTTATCCATGTGATATATTCCCTAATACAATACCATTATTATTTTAAACAATTATCTTTTCAGTCAAGTAAGAATAAGAGGGAGCCATGATTACTGGAGAAGCCCCAGTCCTGATCCAGCAGCAGATCTAAATGAGGACTGTCAGTTGTCAGTTTGCAACTACAGCCCCAGAATGATTTTAGGGGTGTTGGTGGCCTCCACCATGGAGGCAATGCCGGTGTTTGGAGCCTGAACCTAGCTCCACAGGCCTGGAGGGCCCCGCTGCCAAAGGACCGCTAACCAGCCGTGTGGCTGACAAGGTGTTGGTGCTCCAGCCAGGTGTCAGGCCTGTGCCTCTGAGGTGGAAGAGCTGAGTTCAGGACATTCGTTCACCAGAGACCCTACAGCTCCACTCAATATCAATTGGTGAAAGCTCTCCCAGAGATCTCCATCTCAACGCTAAGACCCAGCTCCACTCAATGACCAGCAAGCTACAGTGCTGGACACCCTATGCCAAACAACTAGCAAGACAGGAACAAAACCCCACCCATTACCAGAGAGGCTGCCTAAAATAATAATAAGGTCACAGACACCCCAAAACACACCATCAGATGCAGTCCTGCCCACCAGAAAGACAAGATCCAGCCTCATCCACCAGAACATAGACACCAGTCCACTCTACCAGGAAGCCTACACAACCCACTGAAACAACCTTAGCCACTGGGGACAGACACCAAAAACAACGGAAACTACGAACCTGCAACCTGCAAAAAGGAGACCACAAACACAGTAAGTTAAGCAACATGAGAAGACAGAGAAACACACAGCAGATGAAGGAGCAAGGCAAAAACTCACCAGACCTAGCAAATTAAGAGGAAATAGGCAGTCTACCTGAAAAAGAATTCAGAATAATGATAGTAAAGATGATCCAAAATCTTGGAAATAGAATGGAGAAAATACAAGAAACGTTTAACAAGGACCTAGAAGACCTAAACACCAAACAAACAATGATGAACAACACAATAAATGAAATTAAAGATTCTCTAGAAGAAATTAATGGCAGAATAACTGAGGCAGAAGAACGGATAAGTGACCTGGAAGATAAAATAGTGGAAATAACTACCGCAGACCAGAATAAAGAAAAAAGAATGAAAAGAATTGAGGACAGTCTCGGAGACCTCTGTGACAACATTAAACGCACCAACATTCGAATTATAAGGGTCACAGAAGAAGAAGAGAAAAAGAAAGAGACTGAGAAAATATTTGAAGAGATTATAGTTGAAAACTTCCCTAATATGGGAAAGGAAATAATCAACTCCAGGAAGCGCACAGAGTCCCATACAGGATAAATCCAAGGAGAAACACGCCAAGACACATATTAATCAAACTATCAAAAATTAAATATAAAGAAAAAATATTAAAACCAGCAAGGGAAAAAAACCAAATAATATACAAGGGAAACCCCATAAGGTTAACAGCAGATCTTTCAGCGGAAACTGTGCAAGCCAGAAGGGAGTGGCAGGACATATTTAAAGTGAAGAAAGGGTAAAACCTACAACCAAGGTTATTCTACCCAGCAAGGATGTAATACAGATTTGACGGAGAAATTAAAACCTTCACAGACAAGCAAAAGCTAAGAGAATTCAGCACCACCAAACCAGTTTTACAACAAATGCTAAAGGAACTTCTTTAGGCAGGAAACACGAGAGAAGGAAAAGACCTACAATAACAAACCCAAAGCAATTTAGAAAATGGTAATAGGAACATACATATTGATAATTACCTTAAATGTAAATGGATTAAATGCTCCAACCAAAAGACATAGACTGACTGAATAGATACAAAAACAAGACCCGTATATATGCTGTCTACAGGAGACCCACTTCAGACCTAGAGACACACACAGACTGAAAGTGAGAGGATGGAAAAAGATATTCCATGCAAATGGAAATCAAGGGAAAGCTGGAGTAGCAATTCTCATATCAGACAAAATAGACTTTAAAATAAAGACTATTACAAGAGACAAAGAAGGACACTACATAATGATCAAGGGATCAATACAAGAAGAACACATAACAATTGTAAATATATATGCACCCAACATAGGAGCACCTCAATACATAACAGCCATAAAGGGGGAAATCGGCAGTAACACAATTGGAATAGGAGACTTTAACACCCCACTTTCGCCAATGGACAGATCATCCAAAATGAAAAACGGAAAAACAAACTTTAAATGATACATTAAATGACATGGACTTAATTGATATTTATAGGACATTCCATCCAAAAACAACAAAATACACTTTCTTCTCAAGTGCCCATGGAACATTCTCCAGGATACATCATATCTTGGGTCACAAATTAAGCCTTGATAAATTTAAGAAAATTGAAATCATATCAAATATCTTTTCCGACCACAACGCTATGAGACTAGATATCAATTCCAGGAAAAAATCTGTAAAAAATACAAACACATGGAGGCTAAATAATACTCTACTTAATAACCAAGAGTTCACTGAGGAAATAAAAAAATACGTAGAAACAAATGACACTGAAACCATGATGACCAAAAACCTATGGGATGCAGAAAAAGCAGTTCTACAAGGGAAGTTTATAGCAGTACAATCCTACCTCAAGAAACAAGAAACATCTCAAATAAACAACCTAACCTTGCACCTAAAACAATTAGAGAAAGGAGAACACAAAAAACCCCAAAGTTAGCAGAAGGAAAGAAATCATAAAGATCAGATCAGAAATAAATGAAAAAGAAATGAAGGAAACAATAGCAAAGATCAATAAAACTAAAAGCTGGTTCTTTGAGAAGATAAACAAAATTGATAAACCATTAGCCAGACTCATCAAGAAAAAAAGGGAGAAGACTCAAATCAATAGAATTAGAAATGAAAAAGGAAAAGTAACAACTGACACTGCAGAAATACAAAGGATCATGAGATATTACTGCAAGCAACTATATGCCAATAAAATGGACAACTGGGAAGAAATAGAAAAATTCTTAGAAAAGCACAACCTTCTGAGACTGAACCAGGAAGAAATAGAAAATATAAACAGACCAATCACAAGCACTGAAATTGAAACTGTGATTAAAAATCTTCCAACAGACAAAAGCCCAGGACCAGATGGCTTCACAGGCGAATTCTATCAAACATTTAGAGAAGAGTTAACACCTATCCTTCTCAAACTCTTCCAAAATATAGCAGAGGGAGGAACACTCCCCAACTCATTCTACAAGGCCACTATCACCCTGATCCCAAAACCAGACAAAGATGTCACAAAGAAAACTATAGGCCAATATCACTGATGAACATAGATGCAAAAATCCTCAACAAAATACTAGCAAACAGAATCTAGCAGCACATTAAAAGGATCATACCCATGATCAAGTGGGGTTTATCCCAGGAATGCAAGGATTCTTCAGTATATGCAAATCAATCAATGTGATAAACCATATTAACAAATTGAAGGAGAAAATACATATGATCATCTCAATAGATGCAGAAAAAGTTTTTGACAAAATTCAACACCCATTTATGATAAAAACCCTCCAGAAAGTAGGCATAGAGGGAACTGCCTCAACATAATAAAGGGTATATATGACAAACCCACAGCCAACATTGCTCTCAGTGGTGAAAAACTGAAACCATTTCCACTAAGATCAGGAACAAGACAAGGTTGTCCACTCACACCACTATTATTCAACATAGTTTTGGAAGTTCTAGCCACAGCAATCAGAGAAGAGAAAGAAATAAAAGGAATACAAATCGGAAAAGAAGAAGTAAAGCTGTCACTGTCTGCAGATGACATGATACTATACATAGAGAATCCTAAAGATGCTACCAGAAAACTACTAGAGCTAATCAATGAATTTGGCAAAGTAGCAGGATACAAAATAAATGCACAGAAATCTCTTGCATTCCTATACACCAATGATGAAAAATCTGAAAGAGAAATTAAGGAAACACTCCCATTTACCATTGCAACAACAACAACAAAAAATACCTAAGAATAAACCTAACTAAGGAGACAAAAGACCTGTATGTAGAAAACTATAAGACACTGATGAAAGAAATTAAAGATGATACAAACAGATGGAGAGACATACCATGTTCTTGGATTCGAAGAATCAACATTGTGAAAATGACTCTACTACCCAGAGCAATCTACAGATTCAGTGCAATCCCTATCAAACTACCAATGGCATTTTCCGCAGAACTAGAACAAAAAATTTCACAATTTGTATGGAAACACAAAAGACCCCGAATAGCTAAAGCAATCTTGAGAAAGAAAAACGGAGCTGGAGGAATCAGGCTCCCTGAGTTCAGACTATACTACAAAGCTACAATAATCAAGACAGTATGGTACTGGCACAAAAATGGAAATATCAATCAATGGAGCAGGATAGAAAGCCCAGAGATAAACCCACACACATATGGTCACCTTATCTTTGATAAAGGAGGCAAGAATATACAATGGAGAAAAGACAGCCTCTTCAATAAGTGGTGCTGGGAAAACTGGATAGCTACATGTAAAAGAATGAAATTAGAACACTCCGTAACACCATACACAAAAACAAACTCACAGTGGATTAAGGACCTAAATGTAAGGCCAGACACTATAAAACTCTTAGAGGAAAACATAGGCAGAACACTCTATGACATCAATCACAGCAAGATCCTTTGTGACCCACCTCCTAGAGAAACGGAAATAAAAACAAAAATAAACAAATGGGACCTAATGAAACTTAAAAGCTTTTGCACAGCAAAGGAGAACATAAACAAGATGAAAAGGCAACCCTCAGAATGGGAGAAAATATTTGCAAGTGAAGCAACTGACAAAGGATTAATCTCCAAAATTTACATGCAGCTCAATATCCAAAAAGCAAACAACACAATCCAAAAATGGGCAGAAGACCTAAATAGACAGTTCTCTAAAGAACATATAAAGATTGCCAACAAACATATGAAAGGATGCTCAACATCACTCCTCATTAGAGAAATGCAAATCAAAACTACAGTGAGGTATCACTTCACACCAGTCAGAATGGCCATCATAAAAAAATCTAGAAACAATAAATGCTGGAGAGGGTGTGGAGAAAAGGTAACCCTCTTGCACTGTTGGTAGGGATGTAAATTGATACAGCCACTATGGAGAACGGTATGGAGGTTCCTAAAAAAACTAAAATTAGAAGTACCATACGACCCAGCAATCCCACTACTGGGCATATACCCTGAGAAAACCATAATTCAAGAAGAGTCATGTACCACAGTGTTCATTTCAGCTCTATTTACAATAGGCAGGACATGGAAGCAACCTAAGTGTCCATCGACAGGTGAATGGATAAAGAACATGTGGCACATATATACAATGGCAAATTACTCAGCCATAAAAAAAACAAAATTGAGTTATTTGTAGTGAGGTGGATGGACCTAGAGTCTGTCATAGAGAGTGAAGTAAGTCAGAAAGAGAAAAACAAATACTATATGCTAACACATATATATAGAATCTAAAAAAAAACAAAAAATGGTTCTGAAGAACCTAGGGGAAGGACAGGAATAAAGATGCAGACGTAGAGAATGGACTTGAGGACATGGGGAGTGGGAAAGGTAAGCTAGGACGAAGTGAGAGAGTGGCATGGACGTATATACACTACCAAACATAAAATAGATAGCTAGTGGGAAGCAGCCGCAAAGCACAGGGAGTTCAGCTCAGTGCTTTGTGAGCACCTAGAGGGATGGGATAGGGTGGGTGGGAGGGAGACGCAAGAGGGAGGCGATATGGGGATATATGTATATGTATAAGCTGATTCACTTTGTTATACAGCAGAAACTAACACACCATTGTAAAGCAATTATACTCCAATAAAGATGTTAAAAAAAAAAAAGAAAATATGTTTTACCCTCCTTTATTCCTGCTTTGATGCTCTTCCTTTCTCCATGTAAATCTGAGTTTCTGAAATATATTATTTTTCTTCTATCTGAAGAACTTCTTTTAACATTTCTTATTGGGGAAGTCTGCTGGCAATAAATTGCCTCAGCTTTGTTTGTCTGAAAAACTCATTATTTTTTCTTCATTTCTGAAAAACAATTTACTTGGATATTGAATTCTATGATTGTGCTTTCTTTCCCTTTCAGTACTTTTAATATTTCACTCTACCCTCTTGCTTTCATGATTTCTGGCAAGAAGTCCTCCAAAAGTCTTTTCTCTGTTCTTTTCACTAGGTAAGATGTTGCCAACCTCCTCATGATACTGTGATTTATAAGAAATATATGCTTGGTCACTCAAACAACCAAAATGTATTTCTCGTATATATTTGGTCTTCATCCATGTTTCTTGGCTCACAGCTCCCAAAACCCTGGTAACTTCCTGAGTGATAAGAAGAGTGGGAGCATCTTTTGTTACAATATTGGGTCTCTTGTCAATTCCTGAAATGCTTCAGAGCCATAAAGGCGAAATTGGTGTCTTGTTATTTGTAACGAGCTCCTTTCAACTACAACTGAGTTTGTATTAATAAGGTGACTTTTGGAAATTCCCTAAAGATGGGAGCTGGTTGCCAGGGAAACCATCTATGACCAGAAGGCTGAAACTTTCAGTCCCACCCCTGATTTCTGGGGAGAGAAAAGGGGCTGGAGTTTGCATCAATCACCATTGGCCAATGATTGAATCAGTCATACCTGTGTAATGAAGCATCTGTAGAAACCCAAAAGGAGGGAGTTCAGACAGCTTCCAGCTCAGTGAACCAGAATGTTCCCACTTGCTACTGTGGAGGTCCCCAAACTCCATGAGCACAGAAGCTCCTTTACTTGGGAACTTGTCTTATGTATCTCTTCATCTGGCTGTTGATTTGTCTCCTTTAATATCCTTTGTAATAAATTGGTAAGCTAGTGAGTAAATGGGTTCCCTGAGTTCTGTGAGCTGTTATAGCAAATTAATTGAACTCAGGGAGGGGGTTGTGGGAACCTCTGATTTATAGTCAGTCAGAAGCATCTGGACCTGAGACTGGCATCTGAAATGCAGGGCAGTCTTGGAAGACTGAGTCCTTAACCTGTAGGATCTGACGCTGACTCTTGGAAAACAGTGTCTGAATTGAGTTGAATTATAGGACCCCCAATTGGTGTTTGGAGAATTGATTGTTGGGGGAGAACCCCCAAATTAGAATTTGGTGGGCAGAACACAAATCAAGAGTGTTTGTCCTTATTTTGGGAAAATTCTCAGAGATTATTAATTTAAATATGCCTTCTCCTACAGTTCTTGGAGGTTCCTTTTCTTTTTTTATTATTTTTTTCTCTTTGAGATTCAGTTTGGAAGTTTCTTCTATCATGTCTTTAAGCCCATTGATTCTCCTCTTGACCTCGCCCATTCGATTGATGGGGCCATCAAAGACATTCTTCATTTCTCTTAGTCTTTTTGATTTCTAGCATTTCCCTTTGATTCTTCTCAGAGTTTCCATCTCTGTTTTTATTTCCCATCTTTTCTGGCATCCTGTCTACTTTTCCCATTAGAACCCCTAATTATTGTTATTTTAAATTCACTGTCTGGTAATTTCAAATCTATGTCATGTGGGAATATGGTTCTGATACTTGCTTTGTCTCATGAGACTGTTTTTTCTTGCCTTTCAGCATGTCTTGTAATTTTTTTGTTGACAGCTAGATATAAAGTATCACTTAATAAGAAGTGAAATAAATAGGTTTTGTGTTCATCTGGCTAGGAGTTGGGCTGTGTTTAAAGTCTGATGCAGCTGTACGTGCCAGAAACTTCAAATCCCTCTAGTGTCCTTGTTTTGGTCTCCCTTCTGCCTTTTGGCTTCCCTAAGAACTCCTCTTGAGATAGAATCTGTGTCTTTCAAGTAATCCACTGTGATACATGAGCCCTGTTGGTGCGATGGTAAGGTGTAGGGGAGGGAAGTATCCTGGAACGTTATGACCAAGTGTCAATCTTTTTTTTTTTTTTTTTTTTTTAAACAAATTTATTTATTTATTCATTCATTTATGGCTGTGTTGGGTCTTCGTTTCTGTGCGAGGGCTTTCTCTAGTTGCGGCAAGCGGGGGCCACTCTTCATCGCGGTGCGCGGGCCTCTCACCATCGCGGCCTCTCTTGTTGCGGCGCACAAGCTCCAGACGCGCAGGCTCAGTAGTTGTGGCTCACGGGCCCAGCTGCTCCGCGGCATGTGGGATCTTCCCAGACCAGGGCTCGAACCCGTGTCCCCTGCATTGGCAGGCAGATTCTCAACCACTGCGCCACCATGGAAGCCCCAAGTGTCAATCTTTTAATGGCCCTTTCTCATTAATGTAACCTTTACCAGTAACTTTTAGCCCTACCCTCACACTATAGGTGAGACGGGAAAGGTAGAGCAGCCTGGAATCCTCAGGGAAATGCCCTTTCCCCAAGTTGGATAAGGCTCTGGTGAAGCCTTTCCCCCTGAGAGTAAGAATTTTTGATGCAGACACTCCGTGCACATTTCACAAAGGTTAAATTTTTTCTCTCCCTGAGAGAGCCTTGAGGGACTTCTCCTTGGCCCTTCACCGTAGTGACCAGGTATGTTTCCCAGAGGTAAAACCCTGGAAAGATCGGGACTCCCTAACACTGCAGACCCAGGAATCTCTGATTCTTGTGCTGGTACATACTTATCTTCCATCAGTTTATCTAAATGATCATTTAATTATTTACCTCTTATGACTCCTGCAGTTTCTGCTCTGAGTAGGGAGATCTGGGCTGTGACTCTGGATTTGCCCATTTCTCTAGATTTTTGTGTGCCGGTTTCTCATGCAACCTCAGTCATCTGATGGAGCTAAGAGAAGTGGTGGATTTTCAGTTTGTTCAGCTTTATTCTTGTGGTAAAGACAAGAGTGACAACTTTCAAAGTATTTATAGGCTAGAGCTGAAATCAGAAACCTGTTATGGTCAATTTTTACAATTTATTTCTAGAGTAGTTATGTTAGAAGAATTTTAAAGGTCTGAACGTTCTTAGCAGTTAGAAAGACCAAAGTGTTTCAGACTTTGAGTGATATGATCTGTTTTCCTAGGGACATAGGGTTACTAATTTTCACACAAGTAGTTATTCTGTAATAATTTGTTGTGTTCAGCAAAATGTTAGCTTAAAAACCTATGATTAAGTTATATCGGATTGAAAATATAATTAAATTCTTAAATAGTTGAATATATGTGCATATCGTTGTATATCTACTGTGTGCTAAGTACTATAATGGATGTTTTATAAGTTAACCTTATCCTCATTTTACAACTACGTGAAATAAATGTTATTATTCCCACTTTATAGATTAAGAAAATGAGGCATTGAAATCTGTGCTCTTAACCACTAATTATTTTACCCCTCTAAAGAATCAGAAATTATCCATGTCTGATTATAAAAATGAAATATTTTATTGTATTTTTACTTCTTGGCATCTATAGTTATTGACATGAAATATCTCCTTCATTGATATTTTTCAAGATACCAAAGGAAGTAAAGTAGGATAAATTGCATAGTTGTGCAGTTGACACTCTGACACATAGAAATGATATTACACAGAACTTTGTTTGTTTTGTTTCATGGCCAAATGTAGATAAATCTTTTCAACACTTAATAATATGCTATTCAATCTCCTATGTTCTATAAAGTATGCTGTTCTACATTTAGTTCTAATTTTAAAAAAACTTTTTGACTGTAAGCTATAATTATAATAATCAAAGTCACTTTCCTGTAAGTGAAATATTTGCACAGTACAGAGTAGATACCAGGAAAACACAATGATCTATTGTCTTTCATGTCTACAATTTGTTGAACAAGAGACTCTAAATTAAGAGCTTGGAAAACATCTTTGCTGGTATTTGAAATAATTAGCTGTGAAAGTCATGGTCCAGGACCCTTTAAAGATTTAAATTTTAAGTGCTTTCTCTTCTACTTGTCAAGCCTTGACATGTTATCACTTGGATTTAAAGTGGAGATTACCCTCCCCCCAACACTGTAGACAAATTATATTATGCTAGATAATCAATACTATTAAAAGCTGCCTAGTTTAGATATTCAAAAGCATTGACACTTATGCCTGAAAAGATTTTTTCACCCACATAAGAATAGGTCTGTATATTCAGATAAAATGGGTTGTGTAAGTCATTTTTTAAGTGAAATTTTCTAGGGGAAAACATTTTATTGCTCATTCAGTCAGTAAATCCAATTACCTACTAGGGATCCCTTCTTCAAGGTTTCAGGCACCTGAAGCTAGTGTGTCCCAAACTCAACTTATATCTGCCTGATCTTTTCCCCCACAATATGTAAATTAATAAAGTATAAAAGACTTCGTTGAAGGTAATACTATGTAGTTTACTGGTTTCTTATGTATTTTTTAATATCACATTTCTGGAACCTAAGCTCATCAAGGGCATGACTCTTCCTCTGCATTACACACTGGTAAATCCCAAGTACCTAGAACAGTGCCAGGCACAAAGTAGATGCTCAGTTAATATTGGTTCAGTGAATGAGTGTATCCTTCTACTAGAATATAAAGTCCAGCAGGTCTGCAACTTTGGTGACAATTATATTTCTAGTTTCAGAGTAGGCATTCAATAAATACCTGTTGACTGACCAGCTGAATGCTGAATTGAATAAAATAATATCAATATTTCAATGCTGAAAGTAGAAGGCAAACAGGGTATAAATACCTCTGCTCTCTATCTCTAAACAATATATCTGACTTAACAAGGATCCATTTTCCACAAATGTGCTTGTTAGTTTCTTATACTTCTAAGAATAAAGAAATATTTGTTAAATTTTTGATAATTTATAGTGACTGTGTTACCTCTTCACTAAATCTTCCTGAATTAACTTAAAACACCAAC
The DNA here is from genome assembly GCF_009873245.2 of Balaenoptera musculus. Taxonomy (NCBI): domain Eukaryota; kingdom Metazoa; phylum Chordata; class Mammalia; order Artiodactyla; family Balaenopteridae; genus Balaenoptera; species Balaenoptera musculus. Next base: position 4,782,979 of record NC_045790.1, read on the forward strand.
TCAGCAATTAAGACAGAGAGGTTAACAAACATATTTGTTTGAGCCTTTCCGGTATGAAGTTTGCGCATTGCAATTGTCTTCACCATTTAAGACCATTTCCATCAGATAAAAATATAAAATTATCACTACAAAAGCCAACTGAAATTCCAACTATACTAAAAGTAGAAAAGACCTCATTGAAAGTAATATCTACACTTTGAGGTATCATCTACATTTGTATGCATGTGGTCCATGCAATGATGATTTTAGTTATTGTGAAAATGATAATAACTGTAGCTGAATTGAGCATGTTTACATAGTAATATTTTAGGAGTTTGAAATAGATGACTTAGCCATGCTATAGTCTATTCATTTCTTAGTTATGAACTAATTCTGTGTCCTCAGTTGTCATTCTGGGTTTAGTTGTATTCTACTGTTTATTTTGTTAGTGGAAATATAAAAGCACCTGGGCCACATACAACTTGGAAAAAAGTACTGACACTCTATTTTGATTATTTTGTCACTATCACACTTACCATGACAAAAGATCTTTGCTTTTTCTCTCTAATCCACATTTCATGTTTCTGTGTTATGTTTCCCTTTAGACATAGCACAGTGAGCTCACATTAATAAGAAAATAGAGTCACATTTTAAAATACTGTTGATTCTGGAGAACAGCTGAGGATGCCATGTTTTTTTCCTTGAAGAATTGATAGGGTGGAATTCTGGAGGCACCCTATGATGTCCTTCTGAAGAAAAGTTCAGGGCGTCATGACACCCAGGCTTAATACCCCCAGGAAACTGCAAGTGTATGGATTCTCCATCACCAGGGGGCCATGTGATTCTTGAAGGTTAATATGATGATTTTTTTTGACATCATCTTTCTTTGCTTTTCAATTTTCACAGAAATGCCATCTGCTTCTATACTAAGTTTTCTTTATTGTTTTTTTATCTTTCCCCTTAGGAATCACAAAGAGAATACTTTGAGATGGGAATAAATCTCAGAAAATTTGTCATTTTTGTAAGATGCTGATCTCCTGAATATTTCACTGAGGTATGCCGCTGCATAGCAATCAGGATGTGGAAGGTTTTCCTGCTGACTTCACATGTTTCTGTTGTAATGGAAAAAAGTAAAAATTAGGGTATTTGAGGGTCAGTAACACAACTATCCTGCATTATACACTTAAACAGAAATAGAGTCTGTCAGCTGGATTATGGCTACTGCGGAGCTCCTCACCCTGTTTGATATCACGGAGGCTTTTACCAGGCACCTTCGGTCAATTTTCTTTAATTAGAAACCCTCTCCTAAGGATGTGTCCTTTATTCACAGGGGAATAGTTTGTTACTGATCGCCCTGGTTACTAACAGAAGCTTTTGTTTACTGACAATGAATTCAGGCTATAATGTTAATGAAATTTACAAGTTAACAATATAGAAAAAGAGTTAAACAATAGCTGTTTTCCTTTCTGTTTCAGCTACCCAGACAGGGGGCATCTTCAAAAATTCTTCACAAAATTTCTTCACAAATATCCCAAGAATTCATACAATGAGGGTCATATGACCTTTGTGCAAACAAATGATGTTTAAATCTTTCTAATGACCAAGGAATAAAGATTCATCAAGAAATAGTTTCAGAGAGATCGGAGCAGGAAGCAAGAGCTGTCAGTAGAACTCTTAAATTGGGCGGTCCTTGTGTTACATGAATACAGTCATCTAAAATAAAATGTTCGTATTATTAAAAGATGAGTATGATAGCATCCTTTTTTTTTTTGCAAATAAATCCCACACAGAAATGTGTATAATAAAAGGAACCATTACAATATGACAGCATTTCATCCAGCAAGTTGTGTGGTCAATGTAACTGTTGGTCATGAGGAAGAAATTATCCGCGATGCTGAGCACCAATTGTTTTCTCTTTTTTCTGCTAAAATAAAAACCAGAGCACTGTTTAGTTACCACGCACCAGAACTGACTCTTCTTCTGACTTTTCACTTTTGCAGATCTCACCAATCTTGCCTCAGTGTTTCTCTTTAACTAGTTATGATGATCTACACAGCCGCCTTGTAGAGATAACACCTTGCAGCGATAGTTTCATTAAAACGATACATGAAAAATCATTCTATGCTCTCAGGAGTTGAGGTGTGAATGCCAATACAGAGGATAAATTTATACGTTCAGGACGTGGGTAATCTCAGTCACATTTAAAACCAGATTAAAGACCCTGCTGTCAGTGTGGGAGTGAGGCTGAGTGAGGTCTTGATCACGAGTGTGGCGTAAGCCTGGCCACTGGTTTAGGAATGGTGACCGCAGCCCTGATATCCCAAAGACATGATCCTGCGGAACATGTTTGATCAATTTTTGAATTTGTTTACAGTTTTAGAATCAAGATATTTTATATAGCAACCCAGATTTTAAGATCTAAAAATTAGAGGGGAAATCCTTTGTACACCCTCCTGCCTCCTTCATACAGTTTTAGTTCTTAACTTCCTGTACCATGTTTACAAAGTCTAGATGGTAGACCCAAAGTTTCAGGGCTCAACACTTAACCCAGGCTTATTTTTATTTTATTTTGTTTGTTTCTTGGAATTATGTTAACAATATCACATCTGAAAATTTATACAGAATGGAAAGAACAAGACAGTTCTATCTACTAAAAAAAAAATGATTTTGTATTCTGACATTAACTTATCAATATGTTTTGTGGGTATATAAACATGCCGAACCTTCTCTGTAGGTTAGGCTCATTACATGCTCTGTAGTTGGGTTGAAACCTAGGAAGGAAAAGGATGTTAGAACAACAACAAAAGTAATTTCTGCATCACGTGACCTTTTTGCTCTTCAGTTTGAGAGTCATTAATGACTCCTTACTGCTCAGTGCATAGAGTCTAAAGTCCTGGGTGTGAAATTTTTTGGCTTTACCTATCTCTCTAGTTTTATTTCCTAACATTTTTTTAATTGAAGTGTAGTTGATTTACAATATTATATTACTTTCAGGTGTACAGCATTGTGATTCAGTATTTTTACAGGTTCTACTCCATTAAAAGTTATTAGAAGACAATGGCTATAATTCCCTGTTTTGTACAATATATCATTGTTGCTTATCTATTTTATACATAATAGTTTGTATCTCTTAATCCCCTACCCCTATCTTGTCTCCCCCCCTTCCATCTCCCAACTGGCAACCGCTAGTTTGTTTTCAATGTCTGTGGGTCTGTTGTGCATATACATTCCTTTGTATTATTTTTTACAGTCTACACATAAGGGATATCATACAGTATTTGTCCTTCTCTGTCTGACTTATTCACTAAGCATAATATTCTCTAGGTCCATCCACGTTGCTGCAAGCGGTTCTTTTTATGGCTGAGTAATATCCTGTTGTATATATGTACTACATCTTCTTTATCCATTCATCTGTTGATAGACATTTGGGTTGCTTCCATTTCTCGGCAATTGTAAATAATGCCGCTATGAACATTGGGTTCATGTATCTTTTTGAATTAGTGTTTTTGTTTTTTCCAGTTATATGCCCAGGAGTGGAATTGCTGGATCATATGGTAGTTCTATTTTTAGTTTTTTGAGGAAACTCCGTATTGTTTTCCACAATGGTTGCACCAATTTACTTCCCACCAACAGCATACAATAGTTCCTTTTTCTTCACATCTTCACCAACATTTGTTATTTGTAGAAGTTTTGATGATAGCCATTCTGATAGGTGTGATTTCTCACTGTTGTTTTGATTGGCATTTCTCTGAAAATTATCGATGTTGAGCATCTTTTCATGTGCCTGTTGGTCATCTGTATGTCTTCCTTGGAAAAGTGTCTGTTCAGGTCTTCTCATTTTTTGATAGGGTTTTGGGTTTTTTTTTATATTGAATTGTATGTTCTATTTATACATTTTGAATATAAACCCTTGTTGGTCTATTTCCTCCCATTCCTTAGGTTGTCTTTTCATTTTGTCGATGGTTACCTTTGCTGTGCAAAAGCTTTTAAGTTTAATTAGGTCCAATTTGTTTATTTTGGTTTTATTTCCTTTGTTTTAAGGAGACAGATCCAGAAAAATATTGCTACAATTTATTGCAAAGTGTCTTCTGCCTATCTTCTCTTTTAGGATTTTTATTGTTTCAGGTTTCACATTTAGGTCTTTAATCCATTTTGAGTCCACTTTTGTATATGGTGTGAGAAAATGTTCTAATTTCATTCTTTTGCAAGTATTCTAGTATTTTATAAATGACTTAATATAATGAAGTTTGAATAAATGGATAATGAGATAGTGAGAGAATCATGAGAAGTCTACATATTTATTTTTAGTAATCCATAAGATTTAAAGGCAGACAGGCTTGATATGCCACTTATTAGTTATGTGATCTTGAAGTCTTTATTAATTATGTGACCTTAACATTTCTGAACTCGAGTTCATCATCCTACTCTTACGACGATTGATTTATATAAGAATAAATGTCAGTTATGTCATTATTCCCAGCCATGTCATCCATTATATTATATACTTTTTCAGTAGTGTCTATTTGCTTAGAACATCTCCCATGTGGCGATAATATATGAGAAACTTAATCACATCCAATGTAAGAATTCACACCCACCACTATATTCTATTAACATTTACTGTAATAGACTCTGCCCACATAATTTATCGTTTGCTTACTGTATATAAGTTTTGTATCTTCAACTATGTTATAACTTTTCAAGGGCATTGGGAATAACTCAAATATCTTTAAAAATAGGAGAGATTGTGAAAACAACTGCCATTTATATAACACTTTATGATAAGCCAAGGGCTTTCACATACCTTATCCAATTTACTGCTCAAAAAGCCTTGTGAAGTGGGTGAGGTGGGTATTAGTTTTTTACCCTAATTTTATATAGGAGTTACCTGAGAGACCTAGAGGAATTGTAGATTTCTTGTATATGGTTTGAAACCCTAATTTATGTCTTCTGGCCCTGGATCCAGAGTATTTCCACTATGTCATGTTGTCTTCTAAAGAACAGGACTAGTGGTAAGTATACGGTTAATTGTGAGAATAAAAGTCCATTGGTTGTTGATTTATAAAACCTAAGATAGGTTTTAGAATACAGGCCGTCTTATCTTCATAAAGATTCACAAATGTGTCTTTTCAATGTTATCACCATCTGTAGTTATCATAAATGAAACTGCTCTAATTTAGAGGCAAGAGGCAAGTTATTTTATTCACCCAGGGTTTTTAGACAGACAAACCCTGAGAGGTATTTTGAGATTATATAAAATTTAAGTACAGTGGTCAGGTAGCCCAAAAGCCTATCATTTCCTAGAGAGGTACATCCTAGTTTCTCACCCATTTGTGTCACATCTCTGACCCCAGAAGATATTTGAGTTTGCTACTTCTGATAAACACATTGTCTGTGAGTAATGTTTTACCCTTGGAAACTTTTTCTCATGACCCATTCTTGAGTATATTATCTTTTGAAGGGCTCCTGGATTCAGCTCTAATGATTACGTATGGTTTCTACTTAATAGATTCTCTCTTCCATCCCTGCTATTTTTTTCAAGTTAATTATTTGTAGCAACATTACAATGAATAAAAAGTCCACAAGGTGAAAAAGGACGCTCACAAATAAGTGGCCGATCTAGTGAGGGGTCTGAAATAAATGTCTTCTGCAGGTACAATACTCTGTTTGTTTACAAGGTTGTAGATAATGGATCTCTACTGCTGTAATCGTACAGAGGACACAGGGTATCACCTAGGAGAGAAGCCAATGGATCCGGCAGTGGAGATGGTGCACCTGAAAGGAAAGGCCAGAATACTGCTGGGTCATTTTACTGGTGGTTAAGCTTTCAGAACCAAGGTAGTTCTGTACAAATGGTCTGGAATCGATTTAGGTTTATTCACCCACCTTTCTGGCAGGTGAAAAGGATGCAAACACATCTAACCTCTATAGTGGTCATCGGCCATCAAAAAAAATAAATTTATTAATTAAAAGGTTCTACCTTAGATCGTGACACATGTTTTGTGAATGAGTCTTGCATGTTTTTTTTTGAAAGTTTTAACGATAGTTGATTACAATGTTATATTAGTTTCAGGTGAACAACAGTGACGATATTTTTATAGATTATACTCAATTTAAAGTTATTATAAAATGTTGGCTATATCCCTTGTGCTGCACATTACATTCTTGTATCTTGCTTATTTTATACCTAGTAGTCTGTACCTCTTAATCCCCTATCCCGATATTGCCCCTCCCCACACCCCGTCCCCAGTAGTAGCCACTACATTTGTTCTCTGTATCTATGAGTCTGTTTCTGTTTTGCTATATTTATTCATTTGCTTTATTTTTCAGATTCCACATATAAGTAATATCATACATTATTTGTATTTCTCTGTCTCATTTCACTAGGCATAATACCCTCCAGGTCCATTCATGTTCTTGAAAATGGCAAAATTTCATTCTTTTTTATGGCTAACATTCCATTGTATATCTATATCATATCTTCTTTAACCCTTTATCTGTTGATAGACACTTAGGTTGCATCCATATCTTGGCTATTGTAAATAATGCTGCTATGAGCCTGGGGTGCATATACCTTTTTGAATTACTGTTTTCATTTTCTTCAGATATATACCCAGGACTGGATTGCTGAATTATATGGTAGTTCTAGTTTTAATTTTGTGAGAAACCTCCATACTGTTTTCCATAGTGGCTGCACCAATTTACATTCCCACCAGTGGTGTCCTAGGGTTCCCTTTTCTCCACCTCCTAGCCAACATTTTTATTTGTTGTCTTTTTTGATAATAGCCATTCTAACAGGTGTGAGGTGATATCTCATTGTGGTTTTGATTTGCATTTCTCTGATAATTAGCAATGTTAAGCATCTTTTCATGTTGGCTGTCTGTATGTCTCCTTTGCAAAAGGTTTATTCAGGTCTTCTGCCCATTTTTTAATCAGTTATTTTTAATGTTGAGTCATATGAGCTATTTATATGCTTGGTTATTAACCCTTATCAGTAACATCATTTGCAAATATCTTCTCCTATTTGGCAGTTTGCCTTTTCATTGTGTAGATGGTTCCTTTGGCTGTGCAAAAGTTTTTAAGTTTAATTAGGGCCATTTCTTTATTTTTGCTTTTGTTTCCCTTACAGGAGGAGATAGATAGAAAAAAAAATTGCTAAGACTTATGACACCTTTACCTAATGTGATAATTGTGTTTCTTCCTATTCATATGGATTAGTTGCTCTCAAATTTTAGTAAGCCTCAAAATCAACTGGAGAACTTATTAAAACACAGACTTCTCTGTCTCTCTGAAAGTTTCTGATTTAACAGGCATGAATTGGGAGCAGGGGATTGTATTTCTAACAAGTTCCCAGGTGATGCTGATTTGCTGGTGTGAGTAGCACAGATATAGATGAGAAGAGACATTAGTGGGGCAAATCCTCAGATAGCCGTTACTAAAGCAGTTCCAGATGATCTGCTTTAACCTGAATCCTCTAACATCATGAAATATCCTCATGATGCTGATATACCTTGCAGGAGTATGAAGTGCCAGGAATGTCTAAGAAATTTTATTTGAGATTTATTTATATAAATAAATTTATGTTATTTGAAATATTTGAAAATATTTTGTAATATTTGAAAATATTTTTTAAATGTAGTCATAATATAAAGCCTATAATGATAACCAGAAATGTCCTGGACCACTTCTCTCTACTTGAAATTTCTGATACCCAGGGGCAACCACATCAATTTTTTAATCTTTATTCTATTATATGCTTCCGTATTTGTAGATAGCATGTGTATATTACTGTTCTTTGTTTTATTTTGATTTTATCTATTGTTCTATTATATAAGATGTATTTTTAACTTTTTCCACCCTTTCCCTCAACTTCCAGTATAGTTATAGCACCAATTTTAGTTAAACTACTATTTAGGTAAGAATATTCATACCTAAATCAAGTAGTGTGCTATGATTACACTTTCCTTCGTGTACATTGGTTTTTCTTAACCTCTAGCCTTATTAATTGACCCATTTTTCGTTTGCTTAGATTTTTATATATGCATCATTAATTCATCCCAACCTCTTTGGAAGAACTGTAACTCTCCTTTTAGTATGTTTAAAAAATAGGCAAAGAGTAAGTTTGTTTTTTCTATTCACTTTTTTTCCCACAAACACAACCTTTCTGGATCTGCTTTCCACCCCCCCCCCCCTTGTACATTCAGGACTGGATCAGCTCTAGGCTTGCTGCTATTTTGCTACCTCTCTTCAACTTATATATATATATTTTAAAATACTCATTTTTTAAAATAAATTTATTTACTTATTTATTTTAGGCTACGTTGGGTCTTCATTGCCCGTCGCGGGCTTTCTCTAGTTGCAGCGAGCGGGGGCTACTCTGTTGCAGTGCGCGGGCTTCTCACTGCGGTGGCTTCTCTTGTTGCGGAGCACGGGCTCTAGATGCGTGGGCTTCAGTAGTTGTGGCACGCTGGCTCAGTAGTTGTGGTGCACGGGCTTAGTTGCTCCGTGGCATGTGGGATCTTCCTGGACCAGGGCTCAAACCCGTGTCCCCTGCATTGGCAGGCGGATTCTTAATCACTGCGCCACCAGGGAAGCCCCTCAACTTATATTTTTATGCCTCTGACTCTTGTTTTTTTTCCCCTTCCTCCCCCTCCCTCTCCCCCTTTCCCTCCTCCTTATCCTCCTTCTTTTTCTTCTTTTTTAAATTCTTAATAGGGTTCCTTTGACCATCATTTTCCAATTGCCTGTAAAATACTCTGTCCTGCTATCTCATTTTCACTTTCCAAGAGCTCTTCCTTAGTCTCTAAATACTTCTCTTTTTTAAAATTTCTCTTTCTATAGAGAACCTTTTCTTAAAGCTCTTTGAGGAAATTGAATTTAGATTTTGGGGTGGAAGTTTTCTTCTGAGCCTTACATTGCCTCAGTTTCCTTCAAGTTCATTATAGCTTTTGTTTATGTCGGCCGCCGATTTTACGTTAAAAGTTCTCTCAAATGCCTGGCGATCCTTGGCTGCCTGTTCTCAGTTGTATGTGAAGGGGTGAAAACGCTACTACGATGCTAAGTGTTGGGAACACGTCCCAGTGTAGTTACTGAGGAGCCCCTACCTGTTCCTTGCTTTTGACTCAATTCCCCTGTAGGCATTTTTTTAAGAAACATCTTTATTGGAGTATAATTGCTTTACAATGGTGTGTTAGTTTCTGCTTTATAACAAAGTGAATCAGCTGTACGTATACATATATGCCCATATCCCCTCCCACTTGCGTCTCCCTCCCTATCCCACCCCTCTAGGTGATCACAAAGCACCGAGCTGATCTCCCTGTGCTATGCGGCTGCTTCCCACTAGCTACCTATTTTACATTTGGTAGTATATATATGCCCATGCCGCTCTCTCACTTCATCCCAGCTTACCCTTCCCCCTCCCCGTGTCCTCAAGTCCATTCTCTACATCTGCATCTTTATTCGTGTCCTGCCCCTGTAGGGATTTATCTTCTCTTGTCTAATAGGTGTGAGGCAGGCTGGCCGATTTCTGGGAGCTGGTGAGCTGTGGTTAACAGCACTTAGTGTATAGACTCGCCTGGAACACTGGTTTTCATTACACGGTGGCGTCCTTTCAACTGTGTTTAGTAGCATAAAAACATGCTTGTCTCATTCAGACTCCAACCCTCTACAGGTGGGTAGCATGGTGGGTGGGCCTCAGAAATCACCTCGTTGTTGGGAAGGGGGATGGAACCCAGGAGCATCTAACAACCCTATGCAACAATGTCAATCATTGTTTTCACCTATAACCTCGCCCTCAGAAACACCTGATGCCTCCAATTTCACATATTTTAGAAGTTCACTGCCAAAACAAAAACAAAGAACAAAATACACTTCCCTCCCAGTAACTCTCAGCCATTTACAAAAAGGTCATGTCAGTTCCACTGTCTGCTTTCTTGATTTCTCTGGTGCTTCACTGCCATTTTCATGGGGTTTCTGGAGAAAGCAAAGATTAACTCTTGCAGTCAATTAACTCTTGCAGTCAATCTGCTCTTGTATTACCAGCTGCTACGGATTCTCAGCATTACATAGATCAAAAGAAGGGAAATAGGATGTGCCTGGTAATGTTGGAGGAGGGCGGGGAGAGGTCATGACCTCTGGTTAACCCCAAGCTTGGACCAGGCGACCAGAGGCCCCTCCCCTCCCGTGTCCGGGAATGCACGCCCTGCCTCCTCTCCCCATCAGGAGCTCTTTCAAGAACGCAGCCTTCAGAGAGCACAGCGGCGTGGGGACCACCTGATTGGATAGTGACCGAGCCCCTTCAGGCCTCTAGATAAACTTCTGAGACTCAGCGGGCGGGCGAGTGCGGAGGGCGGCTTGTTTTGGGGCCGCTCGGGATAAGCCTGCTGTGTAAGTTCTCTGTTTGTTACCCGCGCCGCCGCCCATCTGGAGGGCCTGCCTCTCTCTCGGTGGGTCTCTCCTTGCTGTCTGTGTAGGGGGCTGGCTTGTGCACTAACAACTGGGGAACCCTCCACGAAGCGGGCCTTGAGAGAGAGATGCCCGCAGGGAAGACCCCGAGTTGGCCGTCGCCCTCTATGGGAGGAGGGGTGTCCTCAATGTTGGACGCCCTGAAGACGCCCTCTGGTCCAAGGCGGCTGTCGGAACTGCTGTAGGGCCCAGCCTCCCAGACGGGAGAGGAATGGTCCCCTCAGTGGGCTGACCTCTGCCCCACAGATGCCGACTAGAGGCTGAAAGGAGGGCCGAGGTCCCGGGAGGAGGCGCGGAGCCCCCTGCAATGCTGGCAGCAGGCGAGGGGGAGCGAGGCTGAGCTGGGGGCTCCAGTCGGCTGTTTGCAGAACGCGGCTGCAGGCCGGCGGATGAGCATCCAGCGCTTGTGACATCCTGGTTGGGACGCCAAGAGGTGCGACCCCTGGGAAGCTGATGAGGATGAAGACGAGGACATTGTGGTGACTGACGGTCGAACGGACGAAAGCCCCTCGCCACCCACCCCTCATACAAAGGACAGCAAAAGCACATCAAGGGCAGCCCCAGCCAGTGGGCAGCCCCCAGCTCAGGAAACGTTCCTGAGGGGAGAATATACCACCGCCGAGGTTATTGATGCAGCTCCCGAGTTCCAGCAAAAAGCCAGAGAAAGTATCCAGGAGAGGTTAGTGCGGCTAGGGGATGGGGGGGGGGGGGAGCAGAGGAAATGAGCATTACCCTCCCCCCCGACACACACCCACACCCCCTGCCCTCCAGCAGCACCTGCATGGCGCTGGGGGGTCCAGGTGCTTATAGGTTGGTTTATTCTAGCTGTTGGGAGGCTTGGGACCCTGGAAATCTAGAGAGGAGGTGCAGCGGATTCTTAGGGAGTTGGACATGAAACAGGCCAACTACCCCCGGTCTTTTTTTGTTTTTTTTTAAACTTTGGGTTTTTAACTTATTTATTTATTTATGCTGTGTTGGGTCATCGTTCTGTGCGAGGGCTTTCTCCAGTTGCGGCGAGCGGGGACCACTCTTCATCGCGGTGCGCGGGCCTCTCACTATCGCGGCCTCTCTTGTTGCGGAGCACAGGCTCCAGACGCGCAGGCTCAGTAGTTGTGGCTCACGGGCCGAGTTTGCTCCGCGGCATGTGGGATCTTCCCAGACCAGGGCTCGAACCCGTGTCCCCTGCATTAGCAGGCGGATTCTCAACCACTGCGCCACCAGGGAAGTCCCCCCATCCCTGGTCTTGAAGGCTGCCACATTTACTGCAGGAGTGAAAGCTGAGACCCTCCCCGCCCGCCCCAGCGCCGGCTATGGGATGAGAGGTCCACTCTGAGCTCAGCTGTGAGACAAGTGACTTATGATGCTGGATAGTCCGTTGCCCAGTGCTAATCTGGGGGAAACGGGCAAATCCTGCGAATGGGTACCGGCTGTGGAAAGACCCGAGAGAGACAGAGAGAGCTTGAAAAGCCCGAGGGCTATTCCAACAGTGAAAATAACCCAGAAGCAAAGGTGGTTTGACCTCAGTGCTGCCCGGGGCCCACCTGACAAGATAGACCAGCCTGTGGAAACATTTAAAACCTGCGCAGCAGTTCAGACTTGCCCCACCGCCGCTCTCATCCCTGACGGCCCGCCTGCTCCAGCAGAGGCCTCAGGGATACACCCTATTCGGGGTCCGTGCCTGCCACACCCCCGGTACAGGACGAGGGCCAAGATCACCTCCAGCTGAGGGCCATCGGGGGGTGATCAGAGGCCTCACGTTGAGCTCACTAGTCATTGGTCCCCAGAAATAAACAACAGGTGATGGCTCTGGTTGCTACTGGAACTGAATGTGCTCTATTACAGCACAATTGATGGTTAAAGAGGACAAACAGTTATGTCAGGAAGGTAGGACGGTCCCTTTGACACTGCAAATGGGGCGTTCTCCACCACGAGATTACAAAGTTTTAATCTCTCCCATACCAAAGAACAAATTGGGTGTTGATCTCCTAGGAGGTCAAACTCTGCAAACCCTTAATGGTGAAATTGGCCTCAGGTTACAGTAATCACATCAGTGCTGAGGGGGAACACCAGCTGGGAACCAGTAAGCCTACCACTGCTTGAGGCGTGGTCACTGTGGAACCAGATGAACTGCCTGGGAGCCTAAGAAAACAGGAGAAACTATCCAAGAACTGCACAGAGTGGGTATCGTGCTCGCTGCCCGTAGTGCTTTCCGCAGCCCCGCGAGGCCAGTGAAAAAGCCAGATGGCTGCTGGCGGATGAGGCTGCACTAGGAGAAATGAGCGAGGCGGTCCGCGTCACTGCCCGCTTCTAAGATGCCTTGGCCGTGGTCCTAGGCGTGCACCATGCTGAGCTGGACTCAGCAAGTGCTTTCTTCAGTCCACCCCTGGCCAGAGTCAAGCGATCAGTTTGCCTTCACGTGGGAGGGACAGCAGTGGAACTTTCCAGTGCCTCCCGGCAGCTGCTGCACAGCCCATGCAGGTCATGGTGTTGTTGAATAGGGTCCCACTGCGCGCCGCTTACGAAATCAAACTCACACGTGTTCCTAGAAGGGAAAGTTGTCTTTAATCAGAGTGCCGACAATCTGGGGAGATGGTGAACTCTGTGTCCCCCCAAAACCACCTCTGAGATTCTGCTCGCCATGGAAGTTTTAAAGGGAAGGAGGGGAGTAATCTCAGTGAATCACTGAGATGGGGGGGGGTCAGGGTCACCGCCGTCCCCCACTGTGTGCAGGCTCGTGAACTCCTTGTGATCTTCCTCTAGATGTTCTCTTGTGCCCACAGTTTGCTCGCGACATTATGGGAGGAGACGCTGGGGAAGAGATCCGGTCACCTGTTAATTACTCATTCTTCATTTCTACGTCTTTGCCTACACTTGTCCGTTCTTTCTGTAGATGAAAGTATTGTGTGATCAAAAGACTTGAAAAGTGCGCCTGGGCTGGAGATGAGTAGAGCATGGGGTGCCTAGTGAAAAGTTAGTCACAATACAGCCCTGCTAAAGTGACAAGGAAAGGGGCTTCCTGCTGAGGGCAGTTTCCCACAAAGAGCTGCTTACAAGGGACGGTAAGCCTGAGACCTGTCCCTCTTTCCTTCCCACATCAGTAAAATGGGCCCGACCCACTGATGATACAGTGTTAACACGTGAAGACTAGCCTGTGCTTCAGGGCACTGCAGACTTTGCCAGAACACCTGTGAGGGAGGGGCTGGGCAGTGAACCCACAGACAATTCAAGGCACTGCAGTGAAGGTTTGGGAATTGCTTGTTCGGGTAAGACATGCATTGTCTCAGCAGCTGTGTTTGAGAAGGTGCAGCCTATCTGACCCCTGGAAGAGGTGCCAGCCTTTGGAGGGGCTTGGGGAGGGCTTTTGTTCCCCACCTGGCATAGTGTATGCATCCCTTTTACTACCTGGTAAAGAAGAGGCCTGTGTGGGACTGTGGATCAGGGCAGCAAGCGGCCGTTGAGAAGCCAAAATACCAGGGAAGCAGATTAAAGCTGCGGGCATCTCCCAAGCGGGGCTGCCATTTGAGTTTGATGGATCTGTGACTCCCGGAGGTATGGGTAGGCCCCTGTGGCAGGAACAACAGGAGAAGAGAGTTCCCCTAGGATTTTGGTCCCAGTTCTGGAAGGGGGCAGAAGCCAAGTAGCCCTCCAGAGAGCAAAAGACCCTGGCAGTCTACCTCACGCTCCTCCAGGTAGAGCACCCCAGGAAGAAACAGCATGTTGTAGCTTCCCTGCCCATCAAGGGGTGCGTTGAGAAGACGTTGCATGGATCCCCGCAAACTCCCAGGGTGACGAAGTGGCAGCCTGTCTGCAGCAGAGAAGCCCCTGTCTGCCTGTCCCCTGTGTCTAGAAATGCGGGTGCTCTTAGGCCCCGTGGAGCCTGTAGATCCTCCCAATGCCCCCTCCCCTGTTTTTGTGGCGGTCCCTGCAGCCTGGAGAGAGGAAGTGGGGAAATTTCCGCTGAAGCCTGGCATACAGATGTGTCTAGTTGGGGCAACCCAGCCACACGGGCGTCAGTTGCCCTTCGGCCCAACGCTGACACCATCTAGGTGGACACTGGAAGGGACTGCAGCAGCCGGTGGGCTAGACTCAGACCTGCTGAGCTGGTCATCACCCCTGAGCCCTGGCCGGTAACCCTTGGCCCCGACAGCTGGACTGTTCTACAGGGCTTGACCTGGTGGTGTAGACAAGGGGAAGCCTAGGGTGGATGATCATGAATAAGCCCTTGGGGGCTCAGGATGTGCGGAAGGACTTTTATGTTCACCAGCAAGAGCCTGAGGCAGTCCTCACTGTCTTCCGCATCCTGGTCCGTGAGGTACGGACCCCCTAGGCCATCAGGAAGCGATGGTCCAGCTCAGTATGAGCCCTAAAAACTGATCCTTCAGGAGATGCATCAGATGGGGTGCACAGAAAGCAGGGCCACTCAGTGTCTATACTGGTCCCCATCCACCCCTTCCTGGGCAGTCCCCAGGATGCCGGGTTGCCCTTGAAATACAGTGACTGGTTCATGCAGTAGCAGCGTGTCCTGTGTGTCCTAAACAACCCCCAGGCGACTGCCAAAGGAGTCTGGGGCCATCCAGCAGAGGAGTTCCCAACAGTTGAGGGATTGGCAAGTTGATCATATCGGTCCCCTCCGTCCAAGTGAGCATTCTAAATGTGCCTCAACTTGTGAGGACACTGTGTCTGGCTTAACCCAAACTTTCCCTTTTTCCACTCAAACCAGGCCATTTTTTTTCACCCATTAGGCAATTGAGAAACTGAATGCCCTGTATGGATGCCATCGTCAGATAGTGATCAGGGGTCATGTTCAAAGGTCATAGATGTGCAAGACTGGGTAAAACAGCATGGTAATCGGATGGAGGTTCCATCTCTCCTATAACCCACAAGCAGCAGGATTGGTAGAAAGGAAAATATGGAATAATTAAAGCAGCAGATTAAATTACTAACAAGTAAAACAGCGTAGCTGGGGGGACTAAGTTACCACTTCGGCTTTGATACATTTGAGCAATCAACCAGTGGGGCCTGTTGCCCCATATTCCAGACTGGGGACCCCTGCCAAAGCACCCAGTACTGTAAAGGTACAGAAATGGTGGAAACACTGGGAGCAGCATTCTGTGGCTGAGAACCCCAGCCCCATCACACCTGGGACACGTGCAGCTACTGGGATTTGCGGTGGGATATCCCACAGGGATGGGTGGGTTACCTCACACCCCTAGGTGAGGGGGGACCACTCAGTCTCCCCTGGGACCCCATTGTCCTGCTGCCAGCTGGGACAGTGGAAACGCACCACACCTGGGATGGAAGGTGCACCCTTGAGTGAGGGGAGAAGTTGGGGCCCTGGTCTGGCATCTCTGGCCCCCAGTCTATCTCCTCACACCTAACAGCGCTCCTCCCTGGCCAATGTGTGTGGTATGCACAACCAGGTCAAGTTCCTAAAGAGCCAGAGGGCACGCTCTGTTTCCCACTGGAACCGCCCTTTGGCTGCCATCTTTGTCCCCCCCATCGGCCTGCAGGACGTCATAGCTCACGCAGAAGCCCTGACTACATTCGCCTAGCAAGCCTTGAATGAAGCCAACAAGGCTGTCTTTACTGAACACTGAAGTGCCTCTAATGAGGAGGGCCGTCCTCCCAGACAGGGTGGCCTTGGACATTGTCCCTGCCTCACAAGGAAGGATCTAGACAGTGCTGTGTGTTCACACCCACTGAGTCTGCTGATGTGTCATCTTTAGTCAATCACAGGAGGACACAAGTGAAAGTCCTGCGTCATCAGACCCCAGCCTAGAGGACTTCATAAACCAGTGGTTCGAAATCACAGGGCTCTTGGTGGAAACAAATTGTTATGGTTTTGAGAATCATCTTGATCTGTGTCTTCTCTTGCCTGTACCTGTATTGCTGCAGAGGTCTCTGCCTGCAACGCAGTCAGACGGCCGCCTGGAGCCACCTCCAGGCTCAAAAGACCCGTTGCAGACCGGCTCAGGGCACACTGCAAAAGTGAGGTCATGTGAGATTGTAAGAGCCTGTCTCAAGGGGTGGGGTGTTGGAGGAGGTCACCAGGAGGTCATGGCAACTGGTCCACCTGCCAGCTGGACCTGAGTGATGGGAGGCTCACTCTTCCCCTGTCCTTGGAAGGGACATCCGCCAACCATTCCCAAGGTGGGAACCAGTTTCAAGGATGCAGACTTGAGAGAGTAAAGTGATGTTGAGACCGTTCTGGGCTGAATAGTGACTGGACCCTGTTAAGGCCTCTTTATGAACTTTTAAGATTCAGGCAGATGGATGCAGAGATCAAGTTTGTCTTGCAGGACAAGCCTCATGTGTAAGTTCCCTGCATATTAAACCCACCCCTGCCCATCTGGAAGGTCTGCCTCTCTCCCTCTCTCCTTGCCCTCCATGTTTGGGGGTGGAGTAGGGGGCTGGCTTGTGAACCAACAGGTAATCAGAGAGAGCTTTGCATATTCAGAGTTTACACAAGAACATCTCCAGGTTTCATGGCAAAGTTTGTTTTGAAATTATCTTATATTTTGATCTGAAGGTGATATTTATTATAAATTGGTATTATCTAAATCTATAAGATTTCTATGATTGCTCAGCATTCATCATTGGAAATGCATGGCTGAGACAAAACATGGGTTTTGTATTTTAAAGTTATTTGGTTATTTAAATCTTCCCATTCACAGCTGAGTTTGGGGAAACTTCTAATTATAAAAGCAATATCAATCAGAAAAAAATGCATGAGTTTTTTTAGTGTTGCTATTATAACCCCCAAACTGTTTTATTCCATTTTCTTCTATTTTTATATTTTCTGTTAATTTTTCCATCTTTTCTTTCTCCTCATCCTCCTTTTAAATTTTTTTCTTTTTATTCTTAATATTTTGTATAAACTCACCATCATCCTTTGTCTATTCCTCTGTTGTTTTCCTGAACTCACCGCTATTATGAACAATTTTTTTAAAAAATATACAAATAATAGTCACCTGATCTGGAAAATCTTTCTTCTGATTTAACTACCTTTTTTTATATTAAGTCCATTTTGTTCTTTCAAAACAAGTGGATCCTTATAAGCTATAAAGATGGACCCAAGGTAGATAATTTTTACATAAGCACAGTTTTAAAATAAGAAGTAAGACCTTTTATTTGCCTTGGAAAGGCTCTTAGGTAGAATTTCCTCACGAAATTATTCATCTTTTGTTTTAAATTGAAACTTTCAAAGTGTTCTCTTTATTCTGTTGATGTTTTATTTATTCCAAAAATGAACCAAATAAAAGGGAAATGGTATGTGAATATGAAAACATTTATTTTACATTATCTTGACTGTTAAGATTGTGAAAATAAATTTCATTCAAAACATTTTTGTTTATGACCAAAATAAACACTATAAAGAGAGAAGTAGCTTCAGCCATGCACACAGAAATAATTTTCAAGGTGACATTAGAATACATTGAATTTACTAAAGCTATAAAACATGTTGTGACTACAGTTTGTTGACTTTGTGATAATTTCAACTATAAGCATAACCACGCACCATAATTTGACAGAAATCTAGGTGGTAGGCAGTATTTAATAGTTGTTAGGACCACAATGTTGGTCTTAATAGAACTGGTCCAAGTCCTGACTTGGCCCTGTGGTTTCATTCAAGTTATTTTACTTCTCTGGGCCTTTGATTATTTAGCAGAAAATGAAGGTTTACAACAAAGACTATCATAAAGACCGAAGGATCTTCTATACACAGAGTATCCAACTGGTACCTGGTACACAGTGAGCATTCAATAAATGCTTGCTAATATTGTCACCAGGCCATTCAAATATACTTGATCAAAACAAGTAAAATTGTACAAATCACAAACAAAAGTATTTCCATGATACAAAATCAATACTACTAATATTACACTTGGGGCAAGTGAAAACAGCTAGGCATTTATGCTCAGACGAGGTGGTACACTAAGTTATTAACGTCTCTGGATGAAATAAAATTGGAAATGGTAGGTGCTGTGTGCAATGCATGCTCTTATTTTAAAACGGAAAAGGGTTTTAAAATGTGTATTCATCTGGTCACTAGCAACAGCTTCCTCTTCAGTAGACTGAGGAGGATCTCTTATTCGAGTATTCTTTGATTGCCTGTGATGTGCCTGGCTGTGTTTACCTGCCATGCGAAAGGAAATACCTCCTTTTTATGCTCTGAATACTTTCCTTTCCACAGACATTTCCACTGGGCCTGGGAGATGGGCAATTCTATGCATGGACAGATGGTGGTAAGAAGAAAGGACTGGCATGACTATGGGAGCATTCAGAAAGAGGCTGTGCGCTCAGGTACGGAGTTCCGTGTATCCCAAAGTGCTACTTTGCTTTGTCACTTACAGGATCTCTCGTTAGTGTTCTTCTGCACCCAGTAAGGTAGGTTTCATGGGGACATTGGAGGTCAACGCTGGGCAGAACCAAAACAATTTCAAATTCAGAGAGAGAAAAAAGTATAATGAATAGCCTTTAACAATATGAGCTGAACAAAGAGGTCATTCGAGGTTTAGAAATCTGCCGTGCTTTATACTTCCAGAGTGTCTTTCAATCATTTCTGGGGGTGTCTTGGATTTATTCATGAGACTTGACTTGGAACAATTGTATCTTGAGCTAGATTCGCTCATTAGGGCTGTGGTGTATCTAACTGGCTGGGCCAAGGATGGAAGGAGGACCGCAGTTCTAGACCCTGGCAGGTGGCTCAGAAGAGCCGGGGACCTGAAGTTGGCCGTACCTGGGCAAACTAACAGGCAATTCAGTGGGATCCAGTAGGTCTGTCTATGCAGAGCAGATTCTAGTCTCAGGCTAGGGATAGAGGAAACATTTTACTTCTTGGAAAAGTAACAGGAAAAATTATGTCCTTCTAGAAGGACTTAGGTTGTTGGAAACAGGGATTCAGAAGGGATAGACGTAATAACCGAGTGAAGGTAATAACCTTCACTGATGATAGGAGGGTCCATATTCTATTATTCAACCAAAGGAGCTCTGTTGGGTTTTCTGTTTGTTTGTTTTTTGTTTTGGTTTGTTTTTTTGTTTTTTTTTTTGTCACGGTGAGGATATCACAGAAATTGAGAAGCTATGGTTTGGTAAAGACATCTTAGCAACACGGAAATGGTGCATCCCAGGTCAAATCAGCAGCAGAATCACAAGTAGCCACAGGCTGAGGTTCTCCTGGCCAACCTTCCTCCTGACTTATCCCCGCAGGAAGACAGGAGTGAGATATTCACATAGTTATGACAGTGTTCAGGGCTTTGGATGTTCTCAGCTCTGGATCAGGTGTGCTTGACTTAATGAGAGTCTTCCATTTTCTTCTTTCATTCCTTTCCTCCAAGTAAGACTGTCTCCTACCCCCCTGCTTGTCATAAGAATGTTCTCTGTCCCTCAGAGCATCAGCCTCTTCCATGTGACATCATCCCTCCAACCTTGGCGTGACTCCGTGAACAGTGACAAAGGCAAGCTCCTTACCAGAATCCGTACTTTTCCAATCCTCTGATCTTTTCCTCTATTTGCTTGATCAGCCCTGTATTCATCCAACCATCTGTTTCTTTTTTTACCCACAAGATGCTGAAAGTTTGGGGAGATGTTCTCATAATTTAACCACAAGTTAGTAATAATAATAAAAATAATAATAATTGAATAGATGTTTTGTACTAGGGGCTTTGCATATGTATTTATTAAATTCACAATGACTTTGATAGATAGGTATTATAACCCCCAATTTGTAAAAAGAAAAAAGGAGAAAAAGAAATGAGTTCTTAAGAATTCGTGAAATATTATCCAAGGCCAAACAGCCATAATTTGTAGAGAGAGATTAAAAGTCAGGTCGTCTTATGCTCGTTACACCCCCACCCATCAGACATCGAATGACAATATCTGGGCAAAATGAAGTAATGGCCAGAGAACATACGGGAGAGAGACACACCGGGGTTCATATCCTAGCTTTTCTGTGTAAGTGGCAAGTCAATTTGTCTGTCTGATTGTTCTACTTTGCAGAATTGCTATAAGGATTAAAGATACTATATCTAAAGTAACTGGCCAATATTTGCACATATTATAAACTCCACCAATGATAACTGTAATTATTTTTCCATCTAAGTTACTTTCACTTGATTGGTGTGCCTATCCTTTGCTGGTGCCAATGAGTTTTGGACACAAAATCCAATACTTCACATTTATTTCTGCTACGTACGACCCTTCTTCTGCCTCCTGGAAAAATGTACCTTTATTTTCTCATCAGAGCTCAGGGCAAGGGAAATTGACCTACAAAGAAAACTGGTGATAAAACAAGTTTCCTAAAGTACAAATTTGTGTGCAATTAAAATACTTTTAAATGCTAGTATGTATATGATTCACTGGAAGATACATGAAAGGGCAATAGACTATAATTTATCATTTTTTAGAAAGAACCATAGAATATAACCTAAATAAAATATGCACACACAAACACACATGCAGTTATAAAGTCAAAAATAAGATAAACATCTCTGTTCCCAATAAGCAGGCCAAGAAAAAGGGTCATTGGTACTATTGTGTCTCCTCCAAGTCTTGGAATTTGTATTCACTCTTACTTTTCTCTGTAATTTCTCATGTCTAAACAATATTGTTGCATTTTGCCTGTGTTTGGACTTTATCTAAACATTGAATCATATAGTATGGCTTTCTTCTTTCAAAATTATTCTTTCTCAGAATTATTTTTGAGATCCATTCTTGTGAGTGTGTGCACTTCTAGTTATTCGTTGTAACTGTTGTTTAATTTTCTTTTTTTTAATATAAACTTTTCAAATCTTTAACTCCTAGGTTTTTTAAACATGTATTATGACAGTGGTCTCATTGTACCATTCTATCCTCTCGCCTCACCCGAACTAAATATAAAATCATTTTTAGCAGTAAAGCAGATAACTTTTAATGAAATGGGTGAACTCCAAAATGGAAATTATAAGACTTCAAAAGATTATTTTTTTCCCACCACCATCCTCCCCCCCCCCCCCCCGCTTCCCCCCTTGGTGTCTATACGTTTGTTCTCTACATCTGTCTCTATTTCTGCCCTGCAAACCAGTTCATCTGTACCATTTTTCTAGATTCCACATAATATGCGTTAACATACGATATTTGTTTTTCTCTTTCTGACTTACTTCACTCTGTATGACAGTCACTAGGTCCATGAACGTCTCTACAGATAACCCAATTTCGTTGCTTTTTATGGCTGAGTAATATTCAATTGTATATATGTACCACATCTTCTTTATCCATTCGTCTGTCCGATGGGCATTTAGGTTGCTTCCGTGACCTGGCTATTGTAAATAGTGCTGCATGACATTGGGGTGCATGTGTCTTTTTGAATTATGGTTTTCTCTGGGTGTATGCCCCGTTGTTTAATTTTCCACAACGGTTTCCACTTTGTAAACATTCTGAGAGTTCCCATGTTTGGGTTATGTATGACGCTGCTCTAAGTATTCTTGCTCATGGTTCTGGGATAGAGGACAATATTTCTTAGGGTACATATTTTAATAGTAGAATGTTGCATGTCCGAGGAATGCACGTTTCAGTTATGTTATGTAGTACGTGACAAACTGTTTTTCAAAGTTGAGTTGCTGATTTCACTCCAGTCAGTCATGGATGGAATTCCCATCGCTCTGCATGCTGTCAACACTTAATATTACTGTCTGACTTTTCATTTTTCTCAGTTTTGTGGTATGAAATAATCACTCATTGTCACATAAATTTGCATATTACTAATTTTAATGTAGTTGCTCTCTTATTTATGCTTATGGGCCATTTGTGCCTTCTCTTAGGTAAAAGTCCTATTGATTTCTATTTACAATTTTTTGATTTCTTTATTTTTCTTATTGATCTACAGAGTGCTCTTAATTTTTTTGAATAATATCCTTCAGCAGTTGTACATGGTGAAAATATCTTATCCCACATTTTGTATAATTTTTTAAAAAAACTCTATATATTGCCTAATGAGTAGAAGTTCTTAATTTTGTTTTAGTCAAATTTACAAATAATTTTGAAAGGATAGGCTTAATTGCTGTTCTACATTGTCTTTTTAAGCTTGAGAATTTTACCATTTACATTTAGGTCTTAAATGCAGCTCATCTTCATTTTTATATCATGTGAGGTAGGGGCCCAATATTTATTTAGGTTTTACCTAGTTAGATATCCAATCAACAGCACCATTTATTAGAAAAATGTATCTTTTCCCACATCGATCAGCAGTGTTGACTCTATTATAAAAAGTTTCCATATTTGTGTGTTCTCATTATGGTTTCTCAGTTCTGTTCCGTGAGTGAAAAACTTTGAGCTAATGAAATAATATCTTATGTACTATATCTTTATAACAGTTGTTGATATCTGGTAAAGTTCATTCTGCTTTCTTTGCTTTTCTTCTTGGGAATGTTTTGCCATTCTTTTTTTTTTTTTTTAATATTTATTTATTTATTTATTTTTGGCTGTGTTGGGTCTTCGTTTCTGTGCGAGAGCTTTCTCTAATTGCGGCGATTGGGGGCCACTCTTCATCGCGGTGCGCGGGCCTCTCACTATCGCGGCCTCTCTTGTTGCGGAGCACAGGCTCCAGACGCGCAGGCTCAGTAGTTGTGGCTCATGGGCCTAGTTGCTCTGCGGCATGTGGGATCTTCCCAGACCAGGGCTCGAACCCGTGTCCCCTGCATTGGCAGGCAGATTCTCAACCACTGCACCACCAGGGAAACCCGCCATTCTTTAACATTAGGATTTTCTTTAAACTTTTAGATTCAACTTGTCAGACTTTATGCACAATATGCAGATACACACAGAATATTGGAATTTTAGAATTGTCTTAAGTCTGTTGATAAATTAGGGCATAATTTACATTTTTTTCAATATTAAATTATTCATTCCATGGTATATCATTATATTTCTTGGTGCTTATTTGTTATCTTTAGGGGTGTGTTTGTAATTTGATTCTCAGACATTTTCAGTGTTATTCCTAGAAAACTAACATTATATGGGTATTGAGCATGTTGTTGATCTTATTGAAGTTCTGAACTATTTGTAGCTGGTATAGAGAAAGGTTAATAATTTTTAAATATAGGCCCAAATTTAGAAAACATTCTAAACTCTTTTAAGAATTATAATCATTTACCCATAAGTTATTTTGGATTGTTAGTGTAGATACTCATAATATCTATAAGTAGTGACAGTGTTTAAAATTTTTTCCATCCTAGACCTTATAATTTTAGTTATTTTTACTCTGTTTCTGCACTTGCTAGGAACTCGAGTATCATGTTGTCCAGTGGGTATTGGTGGCTGCTTTTGATTTGTTATGGTTCTGACAATAGCAAATTAGATACTTGTGTTAGCATTTAATATACTTAATGAAAATGTACTGTACACTGTTTACTAGGCCTTCTGGATATGACTTTGAGAGTTTACTTTTTTACACCTAAATTAATTTGATTTTAATCAAGATTTTTTTTGTTTGCATGTATTGAAATAAGATACATTTTCTCCTTTTTGTTTTTAGTATGTTGTACCTATTGATTTCTAATAGAAATCAAACTTTGAAATTACAGGCTAAATCTGACTTTTTATTTATACTGGATTTAGTTTGCTACTATTTAGCAATTTCACATCTTTACTCATGAGTGAATATTGGCCATGAATTTTTCTTTCTCATAGAATCCTTGTCAAGTTTTGGTAACAATGTAATGCTGGTTTCATAAAATGACTCGACTAATACCTCTCATCTTTCTACACTTTGTAATTGCTTGTGGTATATTAGAATTATTTATTTACTAATAGTTAACGATCATCTTGTGGGTGAAGATTATCTGGACTGGACTTCTCTTGGAGCAAAGATTTTTCACTCCTGGGTTAAAATGTTCCTATTTATTAACACATTTATTCATAACATCCTCTTAAAGATTTTATAATGTCTGTCATGCTTAAATTTATGTTGCTTTTTCTTTCAAATATCATTTATTTGGTTTTTTTGTCATTTTTCCTTAACTTATTACACTAGGAAATTGTCAATTTTATTAATTATGTCAAAAACCAGTTTTCGACATACTCATCTTATCTATTGTGTTTTTCTCATTGATTTACAGTCATATTTATTACTTTCTTTTCTTTGACTTTACTATATTTTTCTAAATTGAAAAATTAGATTCATACCACCTTAATTTCAGCCTTCTTCTGTTGTAGAATAAGCATCTAGGACTCTAAATTTCTTTCCAAGCACTGCTTTAAGTACATCACACTGGTCTGTGGTTTGATGTTTTATATTTGTTTGTTATGTTTCAATTATATTGTTTTTAGTTATGTTTCAAATAACTGAAACACTGAAAATATCTTAAAAATATGAAAATCTAGAAACTACTTCCTGATGAGATCTCAATAATCTTTATAAAAGTGTATTAGCATAATATACCAGATGCATTTTATCAAATGTCTTTGTTAGTGTTTTTATTGATGTTGTTAGTTTATGTTTTGTTTTGACAATTACATCTTTGTGGCATATTTGATAATTTTTGAAATATCAGGTATTTTAAGTAATCATTTTCATATAAGCAGGTGTAATATAGGGGGAAAGGAGGTGGTTGAGTTATGAGGAAATGATGAAGATGCTTCCACCTTTGAGAAAATGGAGAGTTGTTTTTTTCTTTTTTTCATTAATTTTTGTTGGAGTTTAGTTGCTTTACAATGTTGGGTAATTTCTTGCTTTACAGCAAAGTGAATCTGTCATACATATACATATATCCCATCTTTTTTAGATTTCCTTCCCAATTTAGGTCACCACAGAGCATTGAGTAGAGTCCCCTGTGCTATACAGTAGGTTCTCATTAGTTATCTATTTATATACATAGTAGTGTATATATGTCAGTCCCAATCTCCCAATTCATCCACTCCCCTTCCCCCTTGGTAACCATAAGTTGTTTCTCTACATCTGTGACTTTATTCTGCTTTGAAAATAAATTCATCTTATTTGAACTTTGCAAATAAGTTCACCTGTACCATTTTTCTAGATTCCACATATAAGTGATATTATACGATATTTGTTTTTCTCTTTCTGACTTACTTCACTTTGTATGACAGTCTCTGGGTCCATCCACATCTCTGCAAATGGCACTATTTTGTTCCTTTTTATGGCTGAGTAATATTCCATTGTATGTATGTACCACATCTTCTTTATCCATTCCTCTGTTGATGGACATTTAGGTTGCTTCCATGTCCTGGCTATTGTAACTAGTGCTGCAGTGGATGCAGGTACATGCATCCTTTTGAATTATGGTTTTCTCTGGATATATGCCTAGGAGTGGGATTGCTGGGTCTTATGGTAGTTCTGTTTATAGTTTTTTAAGGAACCTCCATACTGTTCTCCATAGTGGCTATACCAATTTACATTCCCACCAACAGTGTAGGAGGGTTCCCTTTTCTCCACACCCTCTTTAGCATTTATTGTTTGAAAATTTTTTGATGATGACTGTTCTCACACGTGTGAGGTGATAGCTCATTGTACTTTTGATTTTCATTTCTCTAATGATTAGTGATGTTGAGCATCTTTTCATGTATTTGTTGGCCACCTGTATGTCTTTTTGGAGAAATGTCTATTTAGGTCTTCTGCCCATTTTTGATTGGGTGGTTTGGCTTTTTGATATTGAGCTGCATGAGCTGTTTATATATTTTAGAGATAAATCTCTTATCATTTGCTTCATTTGCAAATGTTTCCTCCTATTCTGAGGGTTGTGTTTTGTTTTGTTTATGGTTTCCTTTGCTGTGCAAAAGCTTTTAAGTTTCATTAGGTCCCATTTGTTTATTTTTGTTTTTATTTTCATTACTCTAGGTGGTGGGTCAAAAATATCTTGCTGTGATTTATGGCAAAGAGTGTTCTGCCTATATTTTCCTCAAAGAGTTTTATAGTATCCAGCGTTATATTTAGGTCTTTAATCCATTTTGAGTTTATTTTTGTGTATGGTGTTAGGAGTGTTCTAATTTCATTCTTTAATATGTAGCTGTCCAGTTTCCAGCACCACTTATTGAAGAGGACTGTCTTTTCTCCATTGTATATTCTCGCCTTCTTTGTCATAGATTAGGTGGCCATAGGTGCGTGGGTTTTATCTCTGGGCTTTCTATCGTGTTCCATTGATCTATATTTCTGTTTTTGTGCCAGTACCATACTGTCTTGATTACTGTAGCTTTGTGGTATAGTCTGAAGTCAGGGAGCCTGATTCCTCCAGCTCTGTTCTTCTTTCTCAAGATTGCTTTCTCTATTCGGGGTCTTCTGTGTTTCCATACAAAGTGTACAATTTTTTGTTCTAATTCTGTGAAAAATGCCCTTGGTAATTTGACAGGGATTGCATTGAACCTGTAGATTGCTTTAGGTTGAGAAAATGGAGAGTTCTTGCATGAAAAAAATATATAAAAGGAGCAATTGAAGGTAGATTCCCAGACCTCAGGTGTAACTTAGAGTTCTTTCTGGTACCTCTGTGCCCTTAGAGTTATAGTAAATTATAAGGATTTTAAAAAATTTGTTACAGGAATTCTAACTAATGTTTTTAAAAAAGCAGAGTTTCTATTATTTCATAATCTTTGTTTGCGGAGAAGCATTAACCAAACCAATTTACCAATAGATGAATAATATCCAACATACCATTTCAGGTTCAGGAAGGCTTCCCAGAAGAGGTAAATCAAGTTTTCAAGATAAAGTCATATCCTGATACTAGATACATTTGTGCTTTCATCCAAGTAATTTTCTGAATGCTCTTTCTCATTATTTCCTATGAACCCAGTCATATTTTAGGCATTTTTTCTAATCATATATCTTATATATGATCCCATTATATTTCATTTAGTTAGTTTCACATCATTTGAGAACTTATTGACATTAGATTTTATCTCTTAATGGTTTAGCTCTCCTTTTGAGTTTTATTGTATCACAAAATTGATAAGCATGCTTGTTGAACCGTCATTCAAATTATTTATAAAAGTTGAATGGAAAGAACTGAAATACAGATTCTTTTGATATAATATGAAAGATGGTGTGTAAATTGATATTGACCCATTATTCAATAAACATTGGGTATAATCATTATAGCAACTAAAGAGATATCCAGCTGACATCACTCCATATATAAATTTTTTTAAATGCCATATATTTCTGAAATAAAGATAAACCCTGCCTATGGCATTTCCCTGAACTGTGAACCTAATAACTTCTACTGGATGTTGACAAGAAAATGTAATTAGTATAGGTAGCTGTTTCTTAATTAATATGTGATGTTCCTGAATTCTCATAACATATTTTTGAAGTCATCCATCCAGAGTGATGCAGGGGTGTGTGTGCATGGGCACACGTGCACATGTGATTTATGAAATTGTTAGTAAGACCCCAACCTGTATTTGTAGAGAGCACCTATTTTTAGTTTTGAAATTTTAAGATTTTTCTTCTCCAGTCTTCTTTTTATTCTAACTCAGAGTTTCACTGTGTTTATCACTGTTTTTTTGGATTTCAGTATGTGTGAACTCAACGTGAAAAAAGCTGTTTTCAACCTTTGTATTCTCTCTCTTTCTTTGAAATAGGTTATATCCTCATATAATCACAATCTATTCCTGCATCCCACTGTATGCCTCAGGAATCCTGTGAAATTATATTTAACTTCTCACTGTTTCCATTTGCTTAGTTGTACTTACAGGTTTGACTAGTCAAGGCTTTTACTATCTTGTCATTTTAATAATTTGTTCATTCACTTATTTGACAAATACTTATAAATGTCACTATATTTCAAATACTGCTCCAACGTCTGGAAGAAAAAGATGGACAAAAATGAATTCCAATGGCTGTTGTATAGTGAGAGCATAGTTGCAGGAGCTTTCACTCCAACCATGACACCATGGTTGTCACAAGTGCCATGACATGACCCGGTTATTGACACCATGGCTATTCGAATCCTGACCGTTAATCTCTCTTGCCTAAACTATTTCAGTAGCCTCCTCACTGATCTCCCTGCCCCACTGTCAGCTCTTCAAATTACAGCCAGAGCAATCTTCTAAAAATATGTATCAGATCATTTCACTCCTCTGCTCCAAAGCATACAAAGCCCAGTCATCATATCCAAAAGGTACTCCAAGTCCCTTCCATAAGTATGAGATACAGTATGATCTACCCCTGACCCAGGGCTCTGTCCTTCTCTTCTGCTGGTCGATGTGCAGTCTCTCCACTGGCCGTGTTGTCCTCTTTGTTTTCCCTCAAGGATGATAAACACGTTCCAGGACTTTTCACTTGCTGTTCCTGCTGCTTGGACCAAACACTTGTGGTCTGTATCTTCACAGCCCACCCTCCCCTTCCTTAAGGTCATGAGACAGTATATCACCTGCTTTGATATGACTGCCAATCACTGTATTATC
The DNA here is from genome assembly GCF_009873245.2 of Balaenoptera musculus. Taxonomy (NCBI): domain Eukaryota; kingdom Metazoa; phylum Chordata; class Mammalia; order Artiodactyla; family Balaenopteridae; genus Balaenoptera; species Balaenoptera musculus. The sequence continues at coordinate 4,811,812 of NC_045790.1, forward strand.
ATAGAGCGAAAGAGTCCTTTTCATTCTCTCTCCATCACTTGGCCCTACTTAATTTTTATAGCAGTTATCCTTCTATCTATATTTGTACACATATGCATTTATTTAATGAGTTAAAAATTTGATATTCCCTGAATTAGAATCACTTACCCAAGGGCTCTTAAGTCACATTAGCTTGAATCATTTGAATTGGGCTTTTTAAATAATGACACTCCGGTATTAGGAAAGTACTGTGAGCATGGCTGCTATTTTTCTCTTCTGGAGATTGCATCCCAGGCCCCCTTAAACCTCAATATCTGAGTTACTAAGGGGTCATACTAATCAGCCTGAATGTCCATCACAAAACATCTGAAAGGTCTGAATTAAAACGCTATTGGAGAGATAAGAAAGTACCATGCTTTAGAATGATTCACATTAGGCTTTCCTCAATTCCTTTAAACAAGAGCTCCCTTTAGCGCTGATCAGGGACCCATTTTGCTCTTAAATGTCTTTATTCTACATAATTGAACAAGATTGCCAACCAAACAGAATGGGAAACGAAATGTGCTCCATCTGGGAGAGACTGTAACTACTTTGCTTTCAGAAAGTACAAAATGGTAGTTTTGCTCTAACTACCGTGGCTCCTGGTCATCTTTTATTGATGCCTCATGTCTTTCTTTTTTTTCCCCTGTGCTATATAATAGGTCCTTAGTAGTTATCTATTTTATATATAGTAGTGTGTATATGTCAATCCCAATCACCCAATTTATCCCTCCACCACCCTTTCCCCTTTGGTAACCATAAGTTTGTTTTCTACATCTTTGACTCTATTTCTGTTTTGTAAATAAGTTCATTTGTACCACGTTTTTAGATTCCACATATAAGCGATATCATTCATGTCTCTTAAAAATAGTATCTGGCATCTTTTTTGTTACTACAAAGAATGAACATTGTATATTGTTAATAATTTAGTATAATTGATACGTCTATGATGTGTTATCAGTAAATTTCATAATGAGATTTGTTGGAAGGTGGTCAACTTTGGGAATATTGCCAAAATAACATTCATTATTATTCATTAGATGCAAATGAACTTTAAATGAAATATTTCCTTTGACACTCATTGTATAGTAATGAAAATGTTAACTGGAACTGAAAAGATGGTGAGCATTCTGTTGAGATGTATCATTTATGTGGCTAATAACAGAACAAAATTTAGCTGAAACTGAAGTGAGTGACAATTACCTAGGGAAAAATACCTTCAATATCACAAGATGAAAATAGCAGTGTAGAAATATCAGGAGATTTGTTAAACTGCACTCAGTTTGTGTTTAAAAAAAAAAAAAGACAAAATTAACTTTTAAAATTAAATCAATCTAACCATATGTTGCAGAAGTTGAAATATCAACTTCCCATGGGCAAGTGTGCATGGGATTAATTAGCCTTTTTTTCCTCATTAGTAAAATGTGGGTGAATGATAATGCTTATTACAGAGTTATTTTAAGTGTTAATTAAGTTATTTAAGTAAACTGTCTGGGCTGTAGTATATACTCAATATATGGATATCTGTAGGCATGCGGACCTTGTTTAATTGTACTTGGCAGGTATTATGCTTTTTGGAAACTGAACATTTGTGGCAACCCTGCTTTTGAGCAAGTCTGTTGATACCATTTTTCCAACACGTTTGCTCATTTCCTGTCCCTGTGTCACATTTGGTAAATCCCACAATATTTTAAACATTTTTATTATTATTGTGTTTGTTATGGTGATCTATGATCAGTGATCTCTGATGTTCCTGTTATAATTGTTTGTGGGGCACCATGGACCACTGCACCCATACAAGATAGGGAACTTCATCGGTAAATGTTGTGTGTTCTCTCTGCTCCATGGCCAGCCATTCCCATCTTTCTCCCTCCCTCGGGCCTCCCTACTCCCTGAGACACAACAGTACTGAAATTAGGACAGTTAGTAACTCCACAATGGCCTCTAAGTGTTCCAGTGAAAGGAAGAGTCCCATGTCACTTGCTTTAAGTCAAAAGCTAGAAACGATGAAGCTTAGTGAGGAAGGCATGTCAAAATCCAAGACAGGCTGAAAGCTAAGCCTCTGTGCCAAACAGTCAGCCAAGCTGTGAATGCAAAGGAGAAGCTCCTGATGGAAATGAAAAGCACTGCTCCAGTGAACACATGAATGATAAGAAAGCGAAACAGCCATACTGCTCCTATGGACAAAGTCTTAATGGTCTAGGTAGATGATCAAACCAGCCACAACATTCCCTTGAGTCAAAGCCTAATCGAGAGCAAGGCCCTAACTCTCTTCAATTCTGTGAAGGCTGAGAGAGGTGAGGAAGCTGCAGAAGAGAAGTTTGAAGCAATAGTGGTTGGTTCATAGGTTGAAGGACAGAAGCCATCTCCATGACATAAAAGTTCAAGGTAAAGCAGCAAGTGCTGTTGGAGAACCTGCAGCAAGTTATCCAGGAGATCCAGCTAAGCTAAAGAATGAGACGACAGATTTTCAGTGTAGATGAGATAGCCTTCTATTGGAAGAAGATGCCATCTAGGACTTTCACAGCAAGTGAGGAGAAGTCAACATCTGGCTTCAGAGCTTCAGAGGACAGGCTGACGGTCTCATTAGGACGTGATGCACCTGGTGACGTAAGTTGAACCCAATGCTCATTTACGAATCCAAAACTCTTGGGCCCTTAAGAATTATGCTAAATCTACTCTGTCTGCACTCTATAAGTGGAAAGACAAAGCCTGGATGACAGCACTTCTGTTTACAACATAGTTTACTGAATATTTTAAGCCTACTGTTGAGACGTACTGCTCAGAAAAAATAGATTCAAATATTACTGTGCTTTGAGTAGGCATCTGGTCACCCAAGAGCTATGACATAGATGGACAATTTTATTTTCATGCTAGCACAACATCTACCCTGCAGCCCATGGATCAAGGAGTGATTTTGACTTTCAAGCCTTATTATTTAAGAAATACATTTTGTAAGGCTATCGATGCCATAGATAATGATTCCTCTGATGGATCTTAGCAAAGTCAATTGAAAACCTTCTGAAAAGGATTCATCATTCTAGCTGCCATTAAGAACATTTGAGGTTCATAGGAAGAGGTCAGAATATCAACATTAACAGGAATGTGGAAGAAGTCGATTACTTTGAGGGGTTCAAGACTTCAGTGGAGGAAATAAGTGCAGATGTGGTAGAAAGAACAAGTGAACTAGAATTAGAAGAGGAGCCTGAAGACGTGGCTGTATGGCTGCTGTCTCATGACAAAACTAATGAATGAGGGTTTGCTTCTTGTACGTGAGCAATGGAAGTGGTTTCTCAAGATGGAGTCTATTCCTGGTGAAGATGCTGTGAAAATTGTTGAAATGACAACAAAGGATTTAGGCTCTGACATAAACTTAGTGGATAAAGCAGCCAGCAGGGTTTGAGAGGACTGACTCCAGTTTTGAAGAAGTTCTGCTGTGGGTAAAATGGTATCCAACCGCATGTCATGCTGCAGAGAAATCGTTCATGAAAGGAAGAGTCAATGGATGTGGCAGACTCCATTGTTGTTTATTTTAAGAAATTGTCACAGCTACCCCAGCCTTCAGCAACCGCCCCCTGATCAGTTAGCAGCCATCAACATCCAACATCCAGGCAAGACCCTCCACCAGCAAAAAGATTTTGACTCGCTGAAGGCTCAGATGATGGTTAGCATTCTTTAGCCAGAAAGTAGTTTTAAAGTTTGTTCTTTGTTTTTTTCAGACATAATGCTATTATACACTTAATAGATTACAGTACAGTGTAAACCTAACTTTTAAATGCACTGGGAAACCAAATGTTTTGTGTGATTTGCTTTACTGTGATAGTCACTTTATTTTGGTTGTCTGGAACCAAACCCACAGTATCTCTGAGGTTTGCCTGTGTTCACGTAACCTTGATTCCTATGACTATGTGATTATATACTGAATCACCTAGTCATAATTTTTCTCATGCCTTCAAATCTCATCAGTTGACACAAAGTCTCACCAAAAAACTTCCCTGGGGTGTCCATATTTATTTATACTTCAAGTAACACTATCTTTAGGATTTCTTATTACAGACATTTTATGCGCATCTTCCCCAAACTTGTTTGCCTCTCAGTACTGTTTTTATCCCTTGTCAAAAACATCTTTCCTATGGTGGTAGCTGTGGTTATTCTCAAATTTTTTCTGCCTTTAAACGCCCCATATTTGGAAGGAGTCATATGAGTAGATAATGACTCCTGATGATGAAAAGGTAGGAAAATGTTTTGCTGAACCAAGATGGTGTTTGATAGGAGCTAGTAAGGAAAAGATGAGAAACACGTAGTGAAGTAAAGGATTTGAATCGAAATGGATCAAGTAGACTAAGGTTAAATTGATTTTTATGCCTGCCATTTACGTTTCTGAAGTCTTGTACCCAATTTTAGTCTTGCCAGTTTTAACCATTTTCTGTACAGCTCTGAAGTAAGTGTGAAGTTGTAAATCTGTATTTCTAGCAGGTTGCACTAGAAAACTCTCATGCCCACTGTACCTAATATTTACACTTCAATGCCATTGGTAATAGTTCTGCTAATAGTGGCTCTAATCTGGAAACTCCAAGAAGTTAGATTCGCTACTTTTGCTGTGGATTTACTTTTTTAGTAGGAGTCAAAGCCATCCTTACATTTAGTGTTGTACGGTTTATGTACTTATGTAGCATATATATTTTAGGAAGAAGAGTGCAAGAACTAAAAGAATAAATTTTTGATGACCGAGGACTCTGTCACCATTATGACATTAGTTGAGTTTTTGCAACATGCTAATGCTGTGATAACTGAGAGTTTCCCATGATTTGAGGGAAATCACTAATTTGTTTGATCTCAAGTGGTCATTAAGGCATTGTATTTCAGGCACAAGGCATAGAGATTTAAGTGGTTATTTGAACATCCTCCAAAATTCATATCCAGGACCTGGCATAAATTTATTAATAATGAGTTCTGGGCCACCATGGCTCTGTGGGAAATGCATGTGCTCACCCACTGGGGAAGGAAAATGCCAGCTGGGGAGACCAGTGCAGGACTTTCCAGACACTGGTTCAGAACCATGAACCCCAGTTTGACTTGATGCTTTTTGAGTGAGTAGCAGTGGTTTTTGAGCAGCCTTCGCACCAGATGAAAGCAGCTGTGCCTTATGATACTTATTAGTCACAGAAACATGGCGTAAGTGGTCCTCAGGAATACTAGACGCCCAAGTCTAGGGTTGTTTAATTGTGTTTAATTGAAGTATAGTTTACAATGTTGTGTTAGTATCAGGTGTACAGCAATTTTATATATATATTTGTATATATATATATATATAATTATTCAGATTCTTTTCTCTTATAGGTTATTACAAAATATTGAGTATAGTTCCCTGTGCTATACAAGGTCCTTGTTGGTTATCTATTTTATATACAGTAGTGTGTATATGTTAATCCCAAACTCCTAATTTATCCCCCCCTTTCCCCTTTGGTAACCATAAATTGGTTTTCTATATTACCCAGCCATAGAAAAGAATGAAGTAATGCCATTTACAGCAACATGGATGGACCTAGAGATTATCATACTAAGTGAAGTAAGCTAGACAAAGACAAATATCATATGATATTGCTTATATATGGAATCTAAAAAAATGATACAAATGAACTTATTTACGAAACAGAAATAGACTCACAGACGTAGAAAACAAACTTAGGGTTGTTTAATTTTGAAGGAAATTACCTCTGCCCAAAAGTATGTAAAAGAAACTTGCATTATTTATAAAACATAGACATCATAAAATAATGGAAAAATAAGATTTGATGGTCAAGGGATTTAATTTAATACAGTGTTTGGTTTACTGGTGTGAAGTGACAAGGAGAGCCCAGTAGAATTAGTATTATCAGGCATTTAATAATGATTTGAATTTCCCTGGTGACCAACTGAGCCTTAGGCATCCAAATACATTATTGGACTCGAATGAATGAATTAACTTAATAGACATTGACCTAGATTAACTGTCTAATGGAATTTAGTACTACACATTAATTGAAGTATATTTATTAGTAGTGATTCCACTCATGCACAAAAAATTTTTATTTTGTTTTGAAGAACAAGAATCCTTAAGGAAAATCTTGAAATTATACCAAATGTTTTATAAATAAATTATTGGATTGATATTTAGTTCTTGTGTTTTGTAATAATAGGAATATTTTTATGCAACTTAATTAGGTACTTTATAAGCCTCTGACATATATATCGCAAGTATTTTTAAAACCAGAACAAAGTCATTAAAGTATTATCTAAATTTGGAAAGTCAGTTATAATTATGACAAAGACCTAGCATTTGTTTTCACTACAAACCCTATATTATTATTTACTTTATACGACATTTTCTCATTTCATCCTTTCTATATGCATAGTGCCTTAACTTGAGTACAGTGGGTTTTTTGCCCATTGCCTCAATGTTTCTCACAAAAAAACCCTATAAAGTAGGGATGGTTAAATATTATTAATCTTTTTTAAAAAATTTATTTTATTTTATTTTTATTATTTATGGCTGTGTTGGGTCTTCGTTTCTGTGCAAGGGCTTTCTCTAGTTGTGGCAAGCGGGGGCCACTCTTCATCGAGGTGCGCGGGCCTCTCACTATCGCGGCCCCTCCTGTTGCGGGGCACAGGCTCCAGAGGCGCAGGCTCAGTAATTATGGCTCAGGGGTCCAGTTGCCTCCGCGGCATGTGGGGATCTTCCCAGACCAGGGCTTTGAATCCCTGTCCCCTGCATTGGCAGGGCAGACTCTCAAACCACTGCGCCACCAGGGAAGCCCAGTAGTAATCTTATAATAAGGAAATAGCTATAAATATAGGTGAGATGATTCTTCCTATTTTCCACTTTCAACATATGCTTGTGCTAAAATAAGCAGGCACGCATAGACTCTGAATCAGCAATATAAACCATTATGAATTATATTTTAACTTATTTTCATCAAAATTATAATATTGTAAAAGTATTAGCAAACTAACAAACGTCTGTGAAACGATTTTTCACGTTCATAAACAAACTGCATGGAAAAAAGCTACTTTTAAGTACTCAAAAAAGAGCAATGCTACCTCTTTTTATTAAGAGATTTGTAGCCATTTTATTAAACAATGAACAAAATATATTTAACAATAATGCAATACTTCTTTTTAATGAAATGCACATTCCCATAAGGTTTTTTGCACTGTTTAAAGGTGCCTTAAATATTTCTTTAAATATGAGTTCCTTCATATTGAAAGCAATGAACACACAGATTACCTCAGTCAGCTAATGGAAATTTAATTTAATAATAAATGTGGGGACTTCCCTGGCGGCACAGTGGTTAAGAATCTGCCTGCCAGTGCAGGGGACACGGGTTCGATCCCTGGTCTGGGAAGATCCCACATGCCGCGGAGCAACTAAGCCTGTGCACCACAACTACTAAGCTTGTGCTCTAGAGCCTGCAAGCCACAACTACTGAGCCCATGTGCCACAACTACTGAAGCCTGCATGCCTAGAGCCCGTGCTCCGCAACAACAGAAGCCACCGCAATGAGAAGCCTTTGCACCGCAACCAAGAGTAGCCCCTGCACACCGCAACGCGAGCAGCAACGAAGACCCAACACAGCCAAAAATAAATAAAATATAAATAAGTTTATTAAAAAAATAATAATAAATGTGAAAGTGCTGAAAAGCAGAAAATACTCTCACAAGCATCCTTCCTGGACATTATGAGAAGGGAAGTTCAGCAGGTGACATGGAAGCATTACCAGCCTCACAGCAGCTTTGCAGATACACAAAGATCAGGCAGTTAGAAGCGCTCCTTCTCTCTGTCGAGCACGCAGCTTTCTTTTGCATCTTAGTTGTCTTCTGCTGCCTCTGTTCTCCTTTCCGCTAATGACTGATTCTCACACTGTATCTCCAGACCCGAATGCCCTACAGGTGAGGATGCCACTGGTCAGAGCAGTCCCCAGGCAGTTTAAGTTATCTCTGTGGCTTAAAGCTCCTGTGCCAGGTTTCCTCAAACACTGCAGGACAGCTTGGTGCTAAGTGATTCCACGTGTGTCAGTAAGCATGATTGAATGCCCATGGCCACAGTAAATTAGGAACTTGGAATAAAGTACAGCAAGTCCTGTCTTATGAATCACTTTTGGTCATTATTCAGAGAAGGAATCAATAAACATAGCAGACACTTGAAGCACACTGCACTATAGCCAGTTTTTATGTTCTTCTGATTATTCTACATAATAGGTATGTATCCCGAAATAAAGAGGTGTTGGGGTGAGGATGATGTGATCAGGGTTGGCTTGGGTTTCTCCAGAGGAGAAGAACCAATAGGATGTGTATGTCAACATGGAGAGAGATTTATTTTAAGGATGTGGCTCATGTGATTGTGAAAGGCTGGTGAGTCCAAAATCTGATGGGGAAGCACTGCAGGCTGAAGACTTAGGACAGAGTGTCAGTTCACATCCAAAGGCAGTCCACTGGAAGAAGTCCTTCCTCTTGGGGGCAGTCAGCCTTTGTTCTATAGGGGTCTTCAGCTGATTGGATGAGGCCCACCACACATGGAGGGCAATCTGCTTTACTCAAAGTCCACCATTTTGAATACAGTAAGTCCCCTACGTACGAACCTTCAAGTTGCGAACTTTCAAAGATGTGAACGTGCGTTTGCATGTCCAGTCTCGCAAGTTAGTTTATGTGTCTGGTGTACATTGTCACATGCATGCATCCTCTACTAGTGGTTGTGCTTTTGTGTACTTTACAGTACTGTATTGAGTACAGTAGTACAGTATCTTTATTTCAAGCCTGGGATGTCCAGAAGCAAGCGTAAACGCAGCGGTGATGTAGCTGGTACTACTGTACTTTTCAAGGTAAGATTAAAAATGTTTTCTTTATTTTTGTGTTTGTTTTTTATGTATTATTTGTGTGAAAAGTATTATAAACCTATTACAGTACAGTACTATATAGCTGATTATGTTAGTTGGGTACCCAGGCTGACTTTGTTGGACTTAGGAACAAATTGAACTTACGGACACGCTCTCGGAACAGAACTTGTTCGTATGTAGGGGACTTACTGTATTAGTCTCATTCAAAAAAACACTATCCAGAAATACTCAGAATAATGTTTGACCAAATATCTGGGCGCTGGGCTCAGCCATGTTGACACATAAAATTAACCCTCGCAAGACTCAACCAGGCCTGAACAGACACAGGAATTGATGCTGTGTGGGCCAGGGAAAGCCTGCATACCAGGCTGGAGGGTTCTGAGAAAGTGAACTGGTTCCTTCCTACACCTGCTCCTGGGAGTGGATGAGCCCCTGAAGCGGACAATTCTAGGAACAGAAGGCCTTCACACGGCTTCCTCAATAAGGACAGTTGATTTAATGACCTCCTACCAATTCTGGTGTGGCCAGCAAGATAGAACAGGTGAACCTGCATTCCAAGAGACAGCAAAACCAAGAGAAAAAAGGAGCAGTAGTCACCTAAGGGGGCCAACAGCCAGAGAAAGGAACACAAGAGGGACCCTCAGCAGAAGAGTTGAAATCTATTGAAAGAGAGATTCAGGAGGGGATGGAAGACAGCTCGAAAGACAGCAGCCAACAGTATCAGTAAAGCTTTCAAAGAGCACAACTAAACCCTGCACAGGGCTTTCTGGAACTAAAAATGGGAATTTCAACTTAAAACATGTAATGCAGGTATAAAAGTAGTGGATGATGACTTTTTGGTATTTTTTTTTCTTTTTTAAATATTGAGGTAAAATTGATTTAGAATATTATATGTTTCATGTGTATAACAGTGATTCACAATTTTTAAAGGTTGTACTGCCTTTACAGTTATTATAAAGTACTGGTTGTATTCCCTGTGCTGTACAATATATTCTTTTAGCTAATTTATACATAGTATCAGCAGTTTATACCTCTTAATTCCCTACCCATATCTTGTCCCTCCCTCTTCCCTCTCCCCACTGGTAACCACTAGTTTTTTCTCTGTATTTGTTAGTCTGCTTCTTTTTTGTTATATTCACTAGTTTGTTGTATTTTTTTACATTCCACATATAAGTGATATCATACAGTATTTGTCTTTCTCTGAATGACTTACTTCACTTAGTATAATGCCCTCCAAGTCCATCCATGTTGCTGCAAATGGCAAAATTTCATTCTTTTTATGGCTGGGTGGTATTCCAGTGTGTGTGTGTGTGTGTGTCACATCGTCTTTATCCATTTATCTGTTGATGGACACTTAGGTTGCTTCCATATCTTGGCAATTATCAATAATACTGCTATGAACATTGGAATGCATATATCTTTTCTAATTAATGTTTTTGTGTTCTTTGGATGTATGCCCAGGAGTTGGATTTCTGGATCATATGGTAGTTCTATTTTTAGTTTTTAAGGAACCTCCATACTGTTTTCCACAGTGGCTGCACCAAGCTACATTCCCACCAACAGTGTACAGGGGTTCCCTTTTGTCCACATCCTTGCCAACGTTCGCTATTCGTAGACTTTTTGATGATTGCCATTCTGGCAGGTGTGAGATAATAAGTCTTTGTGGGTTTTATTTGCATCTCCCTGATGATTGATGATGTCAAGCACCTTTTCATATACCTGTTGGCCATCAGTATGTCTTCTTTGGAAAAAATTTTATTCAGGTCTTCTGACCATTTTTTAATCGGGATGTTTGGTTTTTTGGTGTTGAGTTGTATGAGTTGTTTATATATTCTGATTATTAACCCCTTGTTGGTTGCATCATTTGCAAATATTGTCTCCTGTAGGTTGTCTTTCCATTTCGTAAATGGTTTCCTTTGCTGTGCAAAAGCTTTTAAGTTTAATTCGGACCTGTTTGTTTATTTTTGCTTTTTTTTTTCCTTTGCCTTAGGAAACAGATCCAAAAAATATTGCTATAATTTATGACGAAGTGTTCTGCCTATGTTGTTTTATGGTAGTTTTATGGTTTCTGGTCTCACATTTAGGTTTTTAATCCATTTTGAGTTCATTTTTGTTCATGGGATTAGAAAATGTTCTAATTTCATCCTTATACATGTAGCTGTCTAGTTTTCTCAGCATCGCTTATTGTGTACTTAGATGCTCCACTGTTCGATGTGGATGATGACTTTTGAGACACAGATTAGGTGACAAAGATTAAATATAAAAAATGTATTAAAACAAGACAGAAATTAATAGACAGATATTATGGGCAGCAAGGTTAAAACAGTGAAGAAATGTGTACATTTTAACCAGTAAATGCAAGAGAAAATAATTAAATATTAAAAGCAAATATTATGTTTCTCAAATATTTCAGTCCAAAAATTGAAAGCATGATAGGAAACATTGATGAAAAAGACACACCTAAACAGATGTTAGTAAAATTTCGGAATTTAGTAAGAAGTTTATATAACTTCTTATTTCAAGCCTCTTGGCAGAAATAAGAAGTTATATATAAAGGAGAGATAATCAGTCTGGCCTTAAATCTTTATCTACAACTCTAGAAATTAGAATCCATAATATAATATCTATATATAATGTAATATAATATCTATATATAATGTAATCTAATATCTATATAATTATATCTAATTAGATAGATACTTAGATATAGATATAAATAGATACATATTTCACCATTCAATATATACAAGATTGGGAGAGTATATTACCCACATACCCGTTCTGAATAAAGTGATATACAAAGGATTCTAACCAAGGAACAAATAAATGAGAATAAAATCTTCAGAATAGGAAAAAAATAAATAAAATTTTTGTGGGGTATGTATAGTAAAAAAAAAAAAAAAAAAAAGATCTAGTTGAAGAAGAAGGGACTAGAAAAGCTTTGTTTTTCCAATATGCAGTTTTAAAAGTGATTTATTCAAGAAAAAAATTAATAATATGAAGAGTTTAAAGTAGCATGCCACCTTACCAAGGATGGAGAGGTTTTTAGAGAATAGTATGCTCTAAAGGTCTCTTGAGGAAAATATGACCTGTGTGGGAGTACAAGATGTCTAAAGGCTATAACTTATTAGAAGCAGTGCCATGGGGGGAGAGGGGGATTATTGGGTATCTTGTTTTCACATAGTAACAGAGATGCAGGCATATGATCAGAGTGCCACGAACATGGTAGTGATAGGAACCTGATGCCCTATGACTAAGCTGATGTACCCATGAAGGATAAAATCACACTTAATATTATTTTGAAACCATTTTAAGTTGACGACATCCAAACATTTTTTATCTACAGAAGCAGCAATTTACTCAAGTTCAACTTCATGTTTATGTTTTTGTATGAACATAAAAGTTTACAAAAAGTTTGGGATGATAAAGACAGATTGCTAATGAAATGACAAGGATTATTTTATTTACATGATCAGAATAAAGGTACTGTATTTTATATTTTAAATTAAAAATCACACTAAACAATGTGGACCCTACAGGGTAGGTCATGGAAGTTGGAAAAAGGAAGAGGTCATAGTGGAATAGGGTGGTCAAAGCATCAGGGAGAGAGATGGAAATTAAATTAGGTCTTGAAAGATGGCTGGAAGAAGAAAGACATTCCTAGTTTGGGGGTGGGGTAAGAGATCTAAGCAGAAAAGGAGAAGCCTGTTTTAAATGTTGGAATAGATTGTCATCATAATGTCATGACCAGTGGGAGACAGATGAATGTCATAGACCACTAAGAAAAGCGGAAAAATGACAGTAATGCTCAAAGCACACCATTGTTTCAAACACAGCTTAGCTAATACAGAATATCAAATCCTGCAGTGGGTGGCATTTCCGAAGAGAGATGCCACGTGTCATTCTGCAAGCTTGCGTGTGACTGGGAGGTCATAGTGATCATCACAGATGTTCACTTCAGTTCAGTCTCTCTGAGAAAGAATCCGAGAATGTAATACAATCAGCACATCTGTTTCAAATATGTCATTTTCAGAAAGCATAGTCACCAATGAAATACATGTCACTGAACATATATTTATACTATTTTCTGGCTTCCTTTGAGTGTGTTTGTTTTGGGAGCTGGTAGAGAGGATTTCTACAAGGCATTAAAATGAAGATACTATCACTGGTGAAGAAAACTTTAAGTATTCAAATGAGGCTATTTTGTTGAACCCAGAAGCAAAACACTGATGGACACTTTCAAATAGAGCTGAATCTGTGCATCTCCTTCCTGAAGCTTTTAAACAGTCTATCAGTCAAAAAAGTCAATGATGACAATTGCAAAACAAATGTTAATCAAAGAACCTTATTTACTACTACTGATGCTGTGAGACTTTTTTTATGGTAAGAAATCAACATTCTGCTAAAACTAGCTTCTGTTAATTTATACAGGATCTTAGCTGTATTCCCACAGAAAGGAATGCCAACTGTTGCTAAGGCACCTGTTTCATTTTCACTTGAAAAAAGTTAAGAAAGAGAAGTGCCAAACTTAGAACATTTTACACTAGAGGAAAAAGAATATGAATTTCTCAATATAATAGAAAAAAGGAAATATTGTGTCTGGATAGATTAAATATTAGTAAAGAATGAGGCTGTCTTTTAACTCACATCTGCATTTGAGATTCTAATTTTACAAAAGTAATCGTTTTGCTCTGTCTGGTTCTAGCTCTGACCTGCTACAGATAACTTTTTTCCTTTCAGCCTTTAGAAGTTTACACACACACAAGACCTACAAATGCTAATCACACACTAAACATTTTCACCTCTCCCATGAAGTATAAAATAATGTTTCACATGAACAATATTTTGTTCCCTCTTAGAGAATGGAAGAATAATAAAGAAGTCAGAATAGGAGTGACCATGGTAGAAAGAGTTTAAAACCCATTTTTTCTATTAGTTCATGTATGAAGAGACCATCATATATCTCCGTGTACACTGGTTTTCAATTTCAACAAGAGAAGAGATAAATATCACCAACTTAACATAAGTCTGACTTGTCTTAAATGATTCAAGTGGCTTAATTATCATCAATTAAGATATTTTCTTATATCAACTTCCATTCTGGACTTTTTCCCTGTTTTTAGGGATTTTTATATTAACTGTGCTTTTATTTGGACACAGTATTTATGTGTTCATATCCTTGATTGGTTTGGGGAGTTATTCAGTCATTTAATAGGTTATTAAAATAAGTTATGACTAAAATGGTTGGGAGACACTCAAACAAAATAGAAATTGTCTTAATTTGTTTATATAAGACAACCCCAGAGAGCTGTGCTATAGGGTCTTTTATGTCCTTAAGACATAATTTTATATTTTAAATGATTGTTTAATGTCACAAGAGACAGGAAGATTTATTTTCCCTAGGGAGTTCGTATCTGAATCGTAAAATCTCTGCAAATATGCAATTATGCGATCTCTGACAGAAGAGCTTAGAGTACGGCTTAATTTCTTCCTCACTGACTTGATGACCCTCCAGTGCCTTAAATCATTAGTGTTATCACAATTTGATTTGTAGGTGCATGAAGATGGTTTCACTGCCACTTACTTTTTAAATCCCTGTACTGCAGTAAATGGAAAATTATCAGTGGAGCCTGTTGAAAGAGTTAGTTGAAAGAGCTGAAGATAATAGTGGTTTGCTAATATGTTAAAAATGGAAAGTAAATATTTAAAAATATATGCTATTTTTAACAGTGGGAATTAATGCTGTCGACCTCCAAATAGACCATAATTTGAACCTTTTATTCCATCCAAAAAACTAGTTACTTTTAAACATCTCTAATAACAAATGCCTCTTTCTTTCATCCTGCTTTTTCTACCTACAAACTTAGTGCATATTATGATCTTATTTATACTCTAAATAAATGCATGTATATGCATGTACATGTATACATGGGTACATCTGGGTGATTGTGAGATGATGGGTGATTTTTATTTTATATTTTGTGCTTTGATATTTTTCCAAGTATTGTGCAATGGCTATGGTTTGCTTTTGTAGTTGAAATTACAAATATACTGAATATGTATCTTAAATTAAAAAGAAAATGAAGCAAATGGGAAATCAGGTAGGCAATTAAGAAACAGTGAAGAGAGAATAAACAATATCCATTTATTTAACTAATATTTCAGCATCTGCTATTCAGAGGTATTATGTTAATTCAGATATTTTTAGTGCAAATTCTTCCAGTGCCATGCATATGTATATGTGTGGAATATTTTTACAACAGCCTTGAGATTATAAGGTACGTATTGATTTACAAAGTGCTTTTACTTAATATATTATGAAAAATTTGCACCTTTTACTAAATATTATTTCACAAATGCCAGAGTCTCCCATTTCAGTAAAAAGCACTGTCATCTCATAAATAAACAACAAGGACATATTGTACAGCATGGGGAATTATAGCCATTATTTTATAATAACTTATAATGGAGTATAATCTATAAAAATACTGAATCACTATGCTGTACACCTGGAACTAATATAATATTGTAAATCAGCTATACTTCATTTTAAAAAAAGCACCATCAACTCCCTGACTTTGTAAGCCTAAATCCAAGAGTTACTCTTTGTTTTCTTTTTTCCCCAACTTTAGTATTATATGATTGACATACAACATAGTATAAGTTTTTGTTTTTGAAAGAGAAACCATTTAGTCTTAGACTCAACAGACATAAAATCATATTTCAATAATCAGATCAAATACACAATGAGAAAAAAAAATTGTAAAAACGGTAAAACATTATTCATTGAAATTGTAGCTGTAGGTAACTAATATAGGAAATATTACAGTTATAACTTTTGTTCTCCAAATTTAAGAAATTTTATGAGTGAAGTAACAATCACCATACTAAACTCCTATATTCATATTTTGAATCAATTCTGTTTGTCAATAATTTCTTTTTAATTTTTTTATTGATGTATAGTTGATTTACAATATTACATTAGTTGCAGGTGTACAACATAGTGATTCAAAATTTTTATAGATTATACTTCATTTCCCTGTGTGGTACATTATATCCTTGTAGCTTATTTTATACAAAATAGCCTGTACCTCTTAATTCCCTACCCCTATTTTACCCCTCCTCCTTTCCCTCTCCCTGCTGGTAACCACTAGTTTGTTCTCTTCATCTATGAGTCTGTTTTTCTGCTGCTGTTGTTGTTATATTCACTAGTCTGTTTTACTTTTAAGGTTCCACATATAAGTGATAATATACAGTATTTGCCTTTCTCTGTCTGACTTATTTCACTAAGCATAATACACCCTGGGCCCATCCATGTTGTTGCAAAGGGCAAAATTTCATTCTTTTTATGGCTGAGTAATATTCCACTGTATATATGTGCCACATCTTCTTTATCCATTCCTCTTTTGATGGACACTAAGATTTCTTCCATAAGTTGGCTATTGTAAATAATGCTGCTATGAACATTCAGGTGCATGTACCTCTGAGAACTAGTGTTTTTGTTTTCTTTGATATAAACCCAAGCATTTTTTAACGAAACAAGAACAAATATTTTTAAAACTTGTGTGGAAACACAAAAGACCTCAAGTAGCCAAAACAATCTTGAAAAAGAAGAACAGAGCTGGAGGAATCATGCTCCCTGACTTCAGACTATACTACAAAGCTACAGTAATCAAAATAGCATGGTACTGGCACAAAAACAGACAAATAGATCAATGAAACAGGATAGAAAGCCCAGAAATAAACCCACACACTTATGTTCAATTAATCTATGACAAAGGAGGCAAGAATATACAATGGAGAAAAGACAGTTCTTCATTAAGTGGTGCTGGGAAAACTGGACAGCTACATGTAAAAGAATGAAATTAGAACATTTTCTCACACCATATACAAAAATGTATTAAACACCTAAATGTAAGACTGGAAACCATAAAACTCCTAAAAGAAAGCATAGGCAGAACACTCTTTGACATAAATTGTAGCAATATTTTTTTGGGTTGGTCCCCTGTGGCAAAGGAAACAAAAGCAAAAACAAATGGGACTTAACTAAACTTAAAATCTCTTGCACAGCAAAGGAAACCATCGACAAAACAAAAAGACAACCTACTGAATGGGAGAAAATATTTGTAAATGATGACTGATAAGGGGTTAATATCCAAAATACATGAACAGCTCATACAACTCAAATCAAAAAAAATCAAACAACCTGATTAAAAAATATGAGCACTGAACAGACAGTTTTCCAAAGAAGATATACAGCTGGCCAACAGACACCTTAAAAGATGCTCAACATAACTAATCATTGGGGAAATACAGATCAAAACCACAAGGAGATGTCACCTCACACCTGTCAGAATGTCTATCATCAAAAAGACCACAAATAACAAACGCTGGTGAGGATGTGGAGAAAAGGGAGCCCTCGTACACTGTCGGTGGGAGTGTACATTGGTGCAGCCACTGTGGAAAACAGTGAGGAGTTCCTTCAAAAACTAAAAATAGAACTACCACATGATTGAGTTACTCTTGATTTCATTTTTTCTTCTACTATTTCTCCTGCAAATTCATCAGTAATGACTCTCATCTCTACTTCTAACTACTTATGAATCTCTCCATTTCTCTGCATCTCCACCGGTCCAAACCTCCTCCCAAATCTAAACCTGCCTCATTGTTCATCTGAACTTCTAGGATAGCTTCCTAATGGGTCTCATATAGTTCACTTTGCCTCTACAATCCATTATCCCCACGGTAACCAGAGAAATATTTTAAAATCATAAATCAGATGATGTCATTTCCACACGTAAATCCTTCCAATTAGCATGTAATTGGTATAAATGTGTATAAAACCCAGACTTCTTAACCTGCTTAAAAAGCCCTACAAAATCTGTCCCGCCACCTCTCTGATCTCCTGTGTTACTGTTCCCTCTCCCCACCCCATGCCACTAAATTCTAGCCACACAGACCTGTTTGATTTTTCTCAACCTCTCCATGTTCTTTCCCAATTTGGGGTTTTTTCACGAGTTGTTTTCTGTATCTAGACTATTTCCCCTCAATCTTCCCGTCGGGTTCCATCTTGTCATTCAGCTCGTAGCCAAAATGTCGTTATCACATTAATTCTCTGCAGAACACTTGTTGCCACCTGATACCTTTCTAGTAGGTATTAATGAAGACATTGATTAGATGGATTGATTGATTGTTTCTCCCCTCATACTAGAACTAAGCTCTCTGAAAGCAGTGCCTTGTGGGCTTCATTCACCTCTATATTGGCCAGGAAAAAAATGGCTGTTTTCATGCTGAAGTTGAGAAAACATTCTCAAGCTCGCTGTGTTCTGCTGTGTTGCAAAATGTTAAAGGTTTCTTTTAAGTTTTGTTCTTTGTTTGTTTATAAAACAAATCAGCTCGTCTGCAGTTGGTAAATGGGAAAATGATGTCAACATAATATAGAAGTGTCAGTTTAGTCACTTTCCCCCCACCAGAAGATTAATATTTTAATTGATCTGGGCAAGTTTTCTCAAAATTAAAGAGAAAGCCCAGCCAATATATGAAATGCTTAATTGAGGAAATAATATCCTAGAGAATCATCCTCTATTTCAAGAAGTAGCTTGTTTAGAGGTTCGCTAGAATTGACCCTCAGGTTACTTTTTGAGACAATGCAGATGAAGTATTTAGCTGCATATGTATTCTAATCCCCTCCTCTGACCTTAAAAAATGATTGATAAACAAAGTCCATGCTCTTATTCAGATTTTTAGTTTTCATGAAATTAGTCTTTATTATTGTAGCTGCCTCTAAGAATATACATCTTGAAGAAGAAAGTGTGAATCCCAAGATTTCAATTGACCAAGAACTGACTTTTGCTGGGTGTAAAGTTAGGGGTGATTTAACTGTGGCAGTATTTCTGTTAGGAATGTTATTCTTTTATTAGTGCCCTGGTTACAAAATTCCACAGGTTTTGAGCGGTCTGTACAGCCCTATTTTCCCCTATTATTTCATTGAGTAGTTTGTAGAAAACAAAAGTTTTTGGTGATGTCTGTTTGGCTTTATAGCAGAAATACTTGAGACTAAATAGTGTTCATTTGTAAAGTGTTTGAGTTTCAGTGGAGGAACATGAAAAGGAAAAATAATAAAACAGGAAATTACCTCCATCCTATCTTCCATACAGCCTGAAATGTATAGTTGAGCAGAAAGCCTTCTCTTCTAGACATTACTATGTACCAATTTGTACATAATGCAGTGTGAATTGGAACCTCTTACCTATTAGTTATATATGTACTATTGTTTTCCTAACATGAAATATATTTACCTAGTTTATAAATCATCCATTCCTATATTCATTTATTCAACGAATATTCGCTGATCACCTGCCCAGGTCCAGGCCTTGTGCAACATTCTCAGCATTTGTTTGTGAAGAAGGCATTTTCTACCTTTAAGAAGTTTTAGAGTTAAAATCCTGAAATCATTTTAGCTCCGAATTAATGCATACTCTTTGCTTCAGGAATATACTGGACAAAATGTATTTTTTAAATTTCTTATTGACTTAATTTGTAGCCACTTAGGACGTTTTTCTTCAGAAGACTCATTTGACACTACGCCTAGAACTATTTGTGATGCCAAAAGCAAAATTTGCCTTCTTTATATATTGTTGCTGTTAGAAATTCTGCCTTCAATCCAAGGATTGTTCTTTGGTGGGTTATTTGTTAAGACTCTCTCTTTGAATTCCAGAGGTCCACACAAATATGTCTAGGTATAGATACAGGTTTCTTTATTCTTCTTGAGAGTAGCTTGTGTTCCTGACTCTGAGGGTTATAATTTTTATCAATTTTTGAACACCCTCACTTATCATCACTTCAAATACTTTCCATCCTCTACCTTCATCTGGAATTCCAGTTTATATGTATTTGGTCTTATAAGTAGAATTATAAGCTGTTTGAAATCTGCTTTTTAATTCATCTGCTTAAATTCAAATTTCAATGAGAATTTCTATTTCTAGGAGTTCTATTTTTTTCCAGATATTCATTATTCATGTTTATATAGAGTGTTTCTTCTTTCTCACGTTTAAATGCCTAGGTTAAATGACTTTAATAATTTTAATTTAAAAATTTTGCAGTTTCCACTGAATTATTCTATTAACTGAACTTCTTTGGAGTCTGATCCCTTTGTGTATATACGTGTGTGTGTACACGCTCACAGCCTCTACTCGTGGTGAAATGTTTCTTCATGTGGTTTGTAATTTTGGGTTGTGACCTCTTGTTTCGTGGAGCTTACTCTGTGGGAATCCTATGAAACTTAGGCTGAGAATATGTCCCTCCAGACCAATTTTACATTCGCTTCTGCAGGGTAGCCAAGGAAAAGCAACAGCCCCAGACAGTATGTGTTAATTTCTTAGCGTGTATTTCTCAGTCCATATAGGAAATAGAAATGTGCGTTCAGTGGAGAGAGACACAGAGAAAGCCCGGGAATTTGAAATCTCAGGGAAGACAGTTTTTTTTTTTTTTTTTGCAGCGATGTCAAGACTAAGACCAAATAACATCCTTGCCATTCTCTTGTGGTATGGGAAGCGTCTTTCCTCCTCTTCACTCTGTCTCGGAGGTTTTGGCTCTACATGGGTCTCAGCGTCATGCAGGAGGCTTATTTCCATTCCTAGTACTTTCTTGAGCCCAAGGTCTCATCTACTGTTCAAAACATCCACCCACATCTTACCTCGCCACCTCCAGACTGATGATGGCAGAAGCTTACAGTCTGATGCACAGTTCCCTCTTTTTGTCCCTTAGGATTTTTATAACAATAAATCTCAGCTGCACATTTAAAAAATGTTTATATAATATAGCCACCATTTATAGATATATATGAATACAATGGTTTCATGTTATCGAGCCTACCATATGGTTCCTCATCACTTACACAGGATAAAATTCCTGTATCGATCCCAAATAATGATCATAATAGAAATAATGCACCTATATATGAGGTTTCTCCCAGGTACCCACTGGATGTACTGGCCATCTCAAACACTTCTTTTTTTTTTTTTCCTGAAGATTCTGCATAGTTTTCTTGGTTCTGTCATCAGACTTATAGAGTGCAATCAGAAAGCAGGAAAGGAGGCTACAATTCATGTTCAGATCCCATGCAGTTACAGTGTGGAAACTGTTACACCAAAAAGTGATATTGTTATTAGTGGCAATTCTTGTTTATTGTTTCTTGAAAACAGGGAGCTGTCACTTTTAGGGGCCCAATAAACAAACAAACAAACAGTTCCCATAGTATATTGCTGGTCTCAAGGTGCTTAGCTGTTTCTATAATATTAATAAGTGAGAAAGGGGATGGTCACATAAGCTGGATTTCAAGGAACAACAAGTCTGGAATTGGTTATCAGGTAAACATGGGAGCAAATGAGAGAACTGTTACAAAAATAAGATTACACAGCAGATGAGGAATCTTGACAAGCATTGCTCCTTTTTTGTTTCTTTTTGACTTAATAACCAATCCAGAGGAGGAGGGAGGCTTGTGACAGGCATTCCAAAGTGAGAGGCTAGTTTTCGGGTTTACCCGGGAGCAGGTGGAAGTGTTAATAAAATGGGTTTGTCAGACTAGTACGTCAGTAAAAATAGTTATTAAAGACCAACCATGTGCAAGATAGTGAGTACTGCTTTCAGAAAGTTTTAAGATCTCCTCTTCAGATTATCTTGTCACACTCAACTGATTTAAGACTAAAACAAAGTTCCTGTTGGTCACAAATCAGAAATTTTATGAATTCAGAATTTGTGGAAATTCTTCTGAAGGGAGATACTCCACATTTCCCCCCAAACCTTGAGCAATAGATACAAATACATAGTTTGCATAATCACTGTAATAGCATAGAAAAGCAGATAAAATTTTTGGAATAAAGTCGGAAAGTTTGCCTTCTTTTAGGGTTTATAAATAATAAACGTTATACAGGGCAACCAAAACTTGGCATAGTTATCTCTTCTTCTCTAGACAAGAGAATAATAAGGTACATTAGAGACCGTTGCGACTTCTAGCTTGAAATGGAGGGAAAAAAGTTTAACTTCTAAAGCGAAGCTTGTACAGTCTTGCGTATTGCTTCTCACCTTAAAATTCCTCTTCTGGTAATGTTTCTCAACCATGGCTACCCTTTAGGATCACTTGGGAGAAGTTAAAAAATAACAACAACCAATGGTGTTTAACTTCTGCTCCAGAACAGTTCAAGCAGAATTTCTGACAGGGGAACCCAAGCAGTGAGAGGATTTTAAATGTTCCCCAGATAGCTTTACTGTGTGGTTGGATTAAGGATGGCAGAGCCCTGTTGGGGTGGTGAGCAGGGCACCAGGAAGCCGGAGGGAAGCAGTGACACGATGGGGCCCCCATAGAATCTCAACCTGACCCCTGACCGGAAGGGCTGGGGGTTACAGGCAGCTGGCGGAAGACCCTGAAGGCACACGTGCATCTTGCTTGACTTCTGCTTACAAAGCATGTGGGCGATGGGCCTGAGGAAATCAGTGCTTTCAAGTCCCACTCACAGTGGTTCTAAATTCCCTTAGGTTTACTTCTTAGAAGCAGCTGAAGATGCCCTTTACACAGTCAGTTGATTCTCCTCCTATTTCGGCCACTAAACAATTGGCTACAGAGTAGAGAATATTTATAAGTAGATTAATAAATTTTTATTAGATTATGCATAAGCAAAATAGCTATAAACCATTGTAGCTGTAAAACATTCATTAATATACACTAATATACATTAGGTCGTAGTGTGCCCATTATAAATTAATGCCTTTTCTCTAAAACAAGTAAAAATATTATCACAATAAATATAAACACAATTTATTTTTAATCTCTTTCCCCAGGGTTATTTTTTTAAGGTTACTTAGTTATTTCAATCTTGATGGCAATTTTTAAGTTCTTTCTTACTTTCAGCTTTCATAGTTAATTTAGTAATCTGTATCCAAATAGAGTGAAGACAGTCTAAGGTACCAATCTCTCCCCCTACCCACCTCTCTGTATCTCTCTCTCTCTCTCCAGTTGAGTCAGAAGTTTCCAAACTATATACAGTATTGCCTGAGGTACTTGTTAAAATGTACATTCCTAAAGTTCAGTTCCAGATATTTTGACTGAGTGGATACAAAGCGGACACAGATTTTTACTTTGACAGTATTCCAGTTAATTCCAATTCAGCAGGTCCTTATATAAAATACAATATGGTATTCGTTCATCTTTATTTAATAAGCACTTTTTTGATACCCTGGGTTGTACAGTGCGGTTAAAATGCAAATATAGATGAAAAATGGATCCCGCCTTCCAAAAGCTATGTTCATTTAATATTATTGATGTTTGCAAACGCCATTGGAAAGCTACACATACATTTCTAAGGGAATTTAATGACATCAGCAAATGGTTCTTCTAGGAAGTAGCATTTGTACATTTGTATACAGCCATGAAAAGTGAAATAGAATTAAGGAGAATATTCTAGGTAAACGGAACAGTATAAGAAAAGAGTCACGGGAATGCCCAGGGTTAGTTAGGATAGGAAATGGTGGATAGGTCTGATCCAAAAGCATGTGTTACTAGTGTTAGGGCCCAATTGTCAGTAATTTTTTAATGGTCATTTCAAGACTGTGGAGGAACTTAAAGGAAGATGAAATCTAATGTTTCTCAGAATCATGGAAGCATCTATTGATGTGATGGTTTCCATAGCACCAAGGGAGCTAGAAAACAGCCATCTCCAAAAGAGATTTTGTCAGCAAGGTTAACAAACAAAAGGAAAAAAAAAAGGCCCACCCCACGCTGGTTCCTCTCATGTTTTTCTTACATCTTGACACATTCAGAACAGCTGCTTAGCGCCTATATTTCTCCCTTTTGCCCAACAAGGAATTAAGCCAAAGGAACATTCATTTTCTTTCTCCTACTGATAATCTGATTCCCAGAAATAAGAGTCCTCCCCCCAAAAAATTACCTCTAGACATTACTAGATGAATAAAATTAACTGTTAAAGAGCCATTTGGCAAACAAAGCCATTCAACTCAGAATAATGAGGGGTTCAAAAGAGCAAAATGTTACACTTTTCACTTTTTTCCTTTTCTTTTCTGGCACCCAGTTAATTACTCTGCTACCAATGCATGCAGATTCTCTGTCTTTATGGATCATGTAAACTTGTGATAATTTACTCATGACCTTTCCTTAGGAATTAGGAAAATATCACAGCTCAAGTATCTAGATACACAATTCTAAAGTTTTATGCCTCAGTGAATTCCATGTGAGAAAATATTTGGGGTTATGAGGATTTACTCTTAAATCTTCAAATGATTCCACACAGTAAACCTGCTGTGTTAATGCTAATACGTCTGATTCCAGGTTCTGTCCTGTGTAACCCTTTGGAAGCTGTCATGGGTTAGGTTATCTGGGAAGCAGACTCTGAAACAAAGATTGGCATGTTGGAGATTTATTACAAGAATGTTCTTGGGACAAAAATAAGAAGGAAAAGAAGCAAGATTGGGAAAAGCAGAAATTTAGGCTATGAAGTGGCCTTGGCCAAACCAAATGAAGCTGGGACAGTCCTTTGGTGTTGTCACACTTTGGGGCAAGGGAACAGGGCCATTGCACCTCATATGGGCCAGGAGTTGGATGCAAGTTGCTTCAGGAAGGGCATTTGGCCTGGGCAAAGCATTCCCCTTAAGCAGAGGTAATTCCAGTTATGGCAGTGAGCTGAGTTCTGTCTATAGCTAATAGTTCCATCTATTAGCTGGAGATGAGGAAATAAGTCCTTCATTGCAGAAGGAGGGTCTGCGTGGCATGTCAAAGAACCTGCTCTAGTCACATATTCCCTCATTCAGCAAACAACTGCTGGTTGCTCCCCATTGCCTGCCGATTCAGAACTAAATATGAAGTCTGACCATCAAGAATAAGTTGCCTGTTATTTCCCTGTCAACATCAGCTCCCACTGACTTTCCTCCACCTAATAATCATCTTCTTGGCTCTCTTGTCCATTGTGTATGTGTTCATGCCCATTGGTTCTCATGCATCCCTGCTCTTGAAACATGCCCCCCCCCGCCCTGTTAACTTCTACCAATTTTATGTTTTTCTTCATTTAACAATATATTAAAACTATTTAAGTCCCATCCTTTTGGAGAGAATCTCATTGACAACCCTAGGCTATATATTGCATAGAGAATTCTTGTAGCTATATTAAATGCTGTTTATGTATAGCATTTCATTTTGTATGATTTTTAGTTAAAGATGTTCATTTTTCTACCTAAATCATAATATTTTGCAATTTCCAAATATTTCAGTACCTTATTTCTAAGAATCCCTTTTACATACTATCTTTTTGCAAATATTATTAAAAAGTGTAGATTGAAAGGTCAAATCCAGACACCGCTTGAAAAAGTTCAACACAACTTGCTTATCTAATTTGATGGAGAAAAGTCATTGCAGTCAGACTACCAACCGTCAAGATCCATAAACAAACAGAGATTTGGGTAGGTGCTCCCACTCGCATATCTCATCAGTGAGCACGATTTTGTGGCAGGAAAGTCTGAATTAGAGAGGGTCACAGTGGAGATTCTAGAAGGCCGAGTTCTCTTCTAGCCCAATCTTATAGTCGTAAGGCTGGAACAGCTTTACCCATAGGCCAGTGTGCATGTGTGTGGGGCATCTCCGCATCTGAGCCAGGTGCACATCATCAATCTTGGGGTTATTTAACATACATGACGGCCACAGATTGTACTGTACAGTGCGTGCCGGCCTGTGTACCATCCTCATTGATCACCCACAGATGCTCTACACTGAGATGGCCTGGGTCAAGCACTTTCTTGATGCAGAGCTATGGGAATAGGACAGGGATCAATTAGCCCTATGTCTCATGGAGCCATGCTAAAGATGTTTAAAGAAGCTATGAAGCCTATCCTGTATCTGTATATCTATGTCTTTTATTTAACTACTTATTTTGTATCGGAATATAGTTGATTAACAATGTTGTGTTAGTTTCAGGTGTACAGCAGAGTGATTCAGTTATACATA
Source organism: Balaenoptera musculus (assembly GCF_009873245.2). Lineage (NCBI taxonomy): Eukaryota > Metazoa > Chordata > Mammalia > Artiodactyla > Balaenopteridae > Balaenoptera > Balaenoptera musculus. The sequence continues at coordinate 4,837,708 of NC_045790.1, forward strand.
TACATGTATCTATTCTTTTTCAAATTCTTTTCCCATTTAGGTTGCTACAGATACTGAGCAGAGTTCCCTGTGCTACACAGTACATCCTTGCTGGTTATCCACTTCAAATATAGTGGTGTGTACATGTCAATCCCAAACGCCCTAACTATCCCTCCCCCCCACCCTTCCCCCCATAACCATAAGTTCGTTCTCTCAGTCTGTAAGTCTGTTTGTTTTGTAAATAAGTCCATTTGTATCATTTTTTTTAAGATTCTGCCTGTAAGCGATATCATACGATATTTCTCTTCCTCTGCCTGACTTACTTCATTCAGTATGAGAAACTCTAGGTCCATCCATGTTGCTGCAAATGGCATTATTTTATTCTTTTTAGTGGCTGAGTAATTCACATACAGATATAGACAAAGATATAGATATATGGGCATGTATCTATGTCTTTGTCTATATCTGTATGTCAGGGTGTCCTAGTCCATTTGGGCTGCTATAGCAAGAAACCATGGATGACTTATAAACAATAGCAATTTATTTCTCACAGTTCTGGAGGCTGGGAAGTCCAAGATTAAGGTGATGGCAATTCTGTGTCTGGTGAGAACCCACTTCCTGATTCATAGACTGCTGTCTTGCTGCTGTAATATCACATGGTAGAAGGGGAAAGGGAGCTCTCTGGGGTCTCCTTTATAAGGGCACTAATCACATTCATGAGGGATCTGCCTTCATGACCTCATCACCTCCCAAAGGCCTCACTTCCTCATGCCATCATCTTGGGCATCAGGATTTCAACATATGAATTTTCGGGGACACGACATTCAGACCATAGCAGTATGTATGCATTCTTCTTGATATTTAAAGAAGTAAAAATCTATAGCATTGTGATTAAAGCAGGATACTCAGATTATTTGCTCTATTCCCTCCAAAGTAAACTAACATCACAGAAAATTTAAACGATCATTCAAAGAATTGTTTTCCTGGTATTGAGATTTTACTGAGATAAAATGTACTCTTTTTAATCTTTTGCTTTTAGGCTACTAATACAGGTGTCACATAGATAGAGACACAGACTGTCTTAAGCATTTTAAGAAAAGGATTCCATCTCTTGAAGGAGGCTTGGTTAGGATGCACATGAAGTCATCTCCAATTCTGACTCTATGATTTCATGAAATGCAGATACCAAACATAAGGAAGTGTCATAATAGATTTTTACTTGTTCAAATGTGTTAATATTTCATAAATATACAATTATGTAATATAGACATTGCCTTGTTAGAAATTGTGATGCACAGGGGATTAGGAATATAGAACATTAATTGTGGTTAAATTTATTAATTTCTAGAATTAATAAATTCTATTTATTAATAGACTAGAGCGTAGAATATCTAAGGACTTCATTTTCTTTTTTATTCCTTTATTTAAAATAACATAGATCATAACTAAGAAATTATTAAAACAGATATTTTTTGCCCCCAAAGGTATATTATATGGTTAACTAATGGCCTACATATAGAAAAGGAAATTGCACATCGTAAACACATTTTTCATCATAGTATAACAAAAATGAAGTATCCATTCATCTCAACATCTCAGCAAGTGTTTGTTAAAAATCTAATATATGCTTGATACATGTACGAAGTTGCTGCATAAATCACAACTATAAAAGCATGTGAAGAGTGCACATAATCATGTAGTGCATCGTGCATTCTCAGTGGGAGCACTGCCATCTCTAAGTACACACAACTGGTTCTTGGTAGAGTGGGCACAAGATCCTACTCATTTTACACATACACATGCATGCAGTACATGAACAGATATGCAGTATTTCTGTGCTAGTAACAATTCATAGTGGGAGGTGGTGATTGGGAAGGAAAATGTAAGTTTCCTGGGGAGCAGGATCCTATAATAATAAACAGTTCTGAGAACATTGGTGCAGTTGATGCAATGGAAACGCAGAAGAGAAAGAGGGAAGAAAGTTCAGGCCAGCTTCTTGGAGGACCTGAATGAGAGCCATGTCCAAAGAGAAGTCGAGGTGACCTGGGCGGGGAGAGGGGGTGATGGCGAGGCAGGGAGGAGCAGTTGAACAGATGAAAGAGAACGGGTAGCAAAGCAGTCATTGGAGGTGTGAAGCGACGTGGCCCTGGCAGGCTGCAGACCCCTGGGTCTGAGGGTGAATTTAGCCTAGAGGGAAGCAGTGTTGGAGGGATGGATGGGGGAACAGCTGGAGCGCTCGCAGGCAAAGAGGGGACATTGATGGCCTTTCTCCACCAACTGATGTGGGTGATTTGCATTTTGAGCAGCAGAGAGACTGTAGGTGATTCTAACACCCAGGCCTACTTTCTCTCATCCGCAGTTTCAAAATCCGAAATGGCCTGAACACCATACAATTTTCTTTTTGGTAACTGACCTAATCTTCCATGAATCTATTTATATTTTTATGTATCTCTTTATGTTTCATTGTAAACATAATAAAATGTCCCATGATGGGTTTGATCATGCCTCTGATCCCCCTGAGAATTTGACTTAATTCCCAGTATACTGTGCCCTGAGTTTTATTTCTAAAATCTGAAGAAATAGAAAGTCAGAACTGAACTGTGAAACTCCAAGGAGTTGGGATATTGGGTAAGGCTTTGTAGACCTAGAATAGCTTCTGTCTTGAGATTTTACTTTATGCCAAGACAGAGGAAACAGGGAGAAAGATACGAACAAACACCCACTAATTATTTTTGTCTAACAGACACTGAGATGAAGAAAACAGGTTTGGGGTTGAACAAATACACTAAGGACTGACTTATTATGTTTGCTGTGAGCAATTTGCTTAAATTTTCTGAGTTTTCACTTGTTTTAGATGTCAGATGGATATAAAAATAACTACCTTAGAAACCTGGCATAACGCATAGCATCGTGTAAATGAAAATCAGGAAACAGGTTTCAGTTTTGCTTCCAGTTGTTTTTCACTTCGTTAGATATTGTCGGTTGCTTAATGCAATTAGTTATTCCCAAACTTCTTACCCCTCTTCACATCCCACTCTGCAGCCTCCAAAAGTATGATAGTTGTTTCCTAAGATTCCCTTGTAGCTGGGCTTGGCCATGGGGTCCAGATCTGGCCAGTAAACAGAAATGTGGGCTTCAAGGAAAACATTTTTCCTCTCAGAAGAAAGAATGGAATTTTTATCCATTTTACTTATATGAATGTGAACATGTTTCCTGAGGTTATGGCGGTCATTCTGTGACCGTGAGGTGACCAGCGTGGGGCAAGAAGACAGTATGCCAGGGAGAGAAGAACAGTGAGACACTGAGTGACCTCAGCATGACTGAGCTTGTGATAGCATTTCAAGGACCCGAATCAATGCCAGTGACCACTGAACTCTGACTTTCTCAGTATCCAAGGAAACTGAACTATTTGGAAACCCAGGTTGCTTGCAGCGTCATGCATTTGTAAAATATATGCTATCATGTTGCTAACCCCTCAACTTACAGGAACTTCAGTTTTGTTCTTACTAACAAGGGACACGATACCACCAGTCCAACTGTTTAGTTATGAAGAGACACTGAACAAGGACAGTGGTGTGGTGACAACCATTTCTTAAACTTTCTTTTTCAATATCACAGCCAGGTATTTGCCTGTGTCATGGCGTATATTGATCTTAAAATAAATTGTTTTTTCAGAGTCTGTACTAATTCTTTTATACAGGGGTTGGATACTTCAACTGATACCAGTCACCTCAGGGTTTAATCAATTTAAATAGTAAAATGTATTTTAAATACAGATTTAAATACATTAAGAAACCAGGGTATTTTATGAATTTAGTGGACAGTTTTCATCTGCATCTTACTTGAGTACAGCAGGATTTAATGCCTTTGACCACAAGGTCTTCTTGAAAGGCTTTCTCTACAGCTGTCTGAACAGCCCTGGGTTTTCTCCCACCTCTGTTCACTTTCTCTGTTTTCCTTATTGATACCTCTTTAGCTACTTTTTAAGTGTTGACACTACTTAGCTCTCTTTTCTTTAAACCTTATATTCATTACTTGATGGATATTGCCTACTCACATAGCTTTAAATATTTCAATTTCTTTAACCCCTTTCACTTTTATTAACTAGAGTCATGGGGTTCCCCTGGGCTCCATCTACATTAATCCCTTGTTTACTTCAGTTTTCACTGGATTTCCAGATCATCAATCCCCCAGATCCTAAACCTTAACCCCAAGTTCCTACCTCTATCTATCTACCTCTCTATTTGTCCATCTATGTATGTATGTATGTATGTATCTATCTATCTTTCTATCTGTCTGCCTATCTGTCTATCTTTATCTATCTTATATGTCATCTATCTCTCTATTGTCTATGTATCTATCTAATCTATCTATCTAATCTATCTAATCTATCTTATCTATCTATCTTTTCTATCTATCACTGTCTGTCTCTCCTCTCTGACCTATCACCAACCAATCTCCAACTTCCCAAATCCTTTTACTTTGGAATACAAGATCAGTCAGCAAGGAACTCTCCTCTATCTCTAACCCCTTATAGAAACATTATCCTTACATTCTTGCCCTGACCGAAACCCAGTTCTCTGAGAACACTGCTTCCTTGCTGCCCCCTCAAGTTGTAGATGCTTTCCTTCCATACCTCTTACGGTATGAAAGTAGCAGCATAAGTGATTTTCTTGCTTTTCAGTGCTAAACCCAGATCATTCTCCACCCCTCTTCCCTAAAAACATTGAGTTCATGTCATTGGTCAATGAAACCCACCATCCATTCTCTATCTAAGAAATGCTGGGTCACCCCTCTTTTTGCTTTGAAGATTTTAGCTCTGAACATAGTAACACTTTCTCCATCACCACATACATCATAATTCTTGCTGGTTTTAGCATCTGTGTAGATGATTCTTCCAAATACTCTGGGCTTTCAGTTCCTTGACTACCTCTCCTTCAGTATACCTGAGCCCCACCATACCTCTGCACTCCTCTGGAGAGCATGCGCTAGGCCATTATCAAGGCTTCAGTTCCTCTAGAATTCCAATTTAAAGCATATCATTAATTGACTAGTATCTTCTATCTTTCTAATTTAATCCCTATACTATTCATATCCCAATTATTATCTGACCTACTGATACCGACAATTTATAGCTGTCATGGTGTCAGTATCCCATAACCACTTGTGTCTTCTTTAACTGTAATAACATAATTTAAATTGATTACACCTTTAATTCCTTTCTTTTCCTTTCTCTTTATTAACTAGCAAAATACCAACCGTGTTTATATCCATCATTCTTCCTAAATGGTGCTACTACTGTGTGTTTAAATATGGCTACAGGAAAACTTAAAATCATTCTAAATGGTCTCCCTCTTGATTTCTTGATTCGTAATTTATTAACTTCTACAGTCTACTCCATGTGCTTTACCACTCTCCTAAAAGAATCCTTCATGTTTTTTAATTGTTTTCTCAAAACTTCAAAATCTCAGATGATGATGGCCTTGTTATATACATGACTGAGAAAATAGAAGCGATCAGCAGAAACATATACACAGGTTTCCATCTCCACAGCCATCCAACCATTTACACATCTGCTCTGAACTTCCACAGACACAGATATCCAACCACCTATACCTATACCTGTCACTTATCCATATGTTCTGGTTTTGCCTGATACCATGAGTGAACTATGTTCTAATTGAAGAGCAGCCATTCTGATTATTCCTTTAGTCCCGTACTTTCTCATCGCCTGGAAGACATCTCTCCAGCAAGTCTCCTGTCGCCTCTCCTGAGTTTTCAATCTGTACTTCTCTTCTCAGCATTCCCATCAGGCTATAAACATGCTGTTGTTTCCCCTTTCCCTTGATGCCACCTTCCCAAACCACTACACTAATTTTCGATTCTCCTTTTTAGAAAAACTCTTCAAAGGGTCATTTATATTCACTCTCCCTGTCTCCTATCTGTGCATTCTCTCAGGAACCAACCAGAAGTCTTATCTTCTGTATGTATCAAAGCATCTCTTATCAGATTTGGGAATGGCCTCCAAATTCTTCAGTCTAGTGATTAGCACTCATATTGACTGATCACCAACACGGAGGCAATTTGATTGCTTCTCCTTGAAACAGTTTTATTTATTTTTTCATAAATTTATTTATTTATTTATTTATTTTTGGCTGTGTTGGGTCTTCGTTGCTGTGCGCCGGCTTTCTCTAGTTGTGGTGAATGGGGGCTACTTCGATGCCGTGTGTGGGCTTCTCATTGCAGTGGCTTCTCGTTGCGGAGCATGGGCTCTAGGCGTGCGGGCTTCAGCAGTTGTAGCACACAGGCTCAGTAGTTGTGGCACATGGGCTCAGTAGCTGTGGCTTGTGAGCTCTAGAGCACAGGCTCAGTAGTTGTAGTCCCTGGCCTAGTTGCTCCGCGGCATGTGGGATCTTCCCGGACCAGGGCTCAAACCCGTGTCCCCTGCATTGGCAGGCGGATTCTTAACCACTGTGCCACCAGGGAAGTCCTGAGACATTTTTAAAAATTGGCTTCTAGCACAGCAGACATCGGGTTTTCTTCCCACTTCCTATTAAGTCTCAGGATCTTTGCTGTTTTGTTCTTCATCTCTTGTCCTTAAAATTAATTTGTAAAGCAATCCATAGACCTCTTTTTCTTTTTCTTTTCTCTTCTTTTTTTTTTTTTTCCTTTTCTTTGTAGTTAACTTTGGTAATCTAGTCATCTAGCCTGATGACTTTAAATGACATCTATATGCTGATGGCTGCCTTATTTAATTCCCTAGACTGGACCTTTTCCCTGGGCTTCAGATTATGTATTTAACTATCTACTGGACACCTCATTGGGTATCCAATGAGGAACCTCCAACTTAGATTGTTTAAAACTGAGCTTCTGATGTTCACCTTAACCCTCCCTCCCAATGTGTTTTTTCTTCAATCCCTACCTTCTCATTCAATAACATCATATTTCCAGATGTTAAGGAAGAACAGGCAACAAAACAAAATAATCCTTGAAATTATCCATAATTTCTATATTTTCCTATTGCAGAAATGCAATTCAATAGTACATACTCTTAGTTCAACCTTTGAAATATATCCAGAATCCCATCTCTTGTCACCACCTTCTCCACAAACACCCTCTCTGGAGCAGGTGTCTTCTTTTATCCTGTTTATTACAACACCTTCCTATCTGGTTTCCTGCTTTGCTTGTTTCCCCTATAGTCTGTTCTCAATACATCATCCAAAGTCGTCCTGTTAGGGAAAAAAAAGTCAAATGGCATTATTAGTTGACCCAAAACCTTTTGATGAGTTCCTAACTCATCTATACTGATATGAAAATGCTTTCTGTGACTTTATGTTCCTTTATGCTTTGCTCCCTTGTTATAATTTTGACTACTTCTTCTATCACTCTGTATTTTTTCCCTTTGCCCCCAAATGATGGTCTCCTTGTCTTTTCTTGAACACACCAGATGTGCCCCCTTTCAGGGTCTTTCCACTGACTGGTTTTTCTGCCTGGTTTGCTCTTTCCCCAGTGGCACACACCTTTAACTAGTTGAGGTCTTCACTCAAATGATTACGGTCTCAGTGTGGTCTTTCCTGATGATTCTAAGAGAAATTGAAATGAACTCACATTCTTTATCTCCTCTCCTATTTTATTTTTCTTCTTGGCACTTGTAGTCATCTGATATATGTTTCACTCCCTTGTTTATTGGCTGTCTAAACCCCAACAGAATATATTTTCCACAGGACAGGATTTTTATGTCATATTTTTCATTGCGTTATATCCAACTTCTAGACAAGTTCGTGGCACATACCAGGCACTTAGACAACGTTTAGTTAATGTATAAATCTTCTCTTCCATGTTGTAGTTGTGTTCTAAAATTCATACTGAAGGTATCCACTTCTGTATTGCAAAACATCACTAGGTCAGCATATTAATATTGATATCTTCCTTCTTCCACACCATCTCCAGGTGGTAGCATTGCCTCAAAAAATGCTAAATAAAATAAATAAGCTACAAGGATATACTGTACAGCACAGGGAATAAAGCCAATATTTTACAGTAACTTTAAATGGACTACAATTTTTAAAAATTGTGAATCACTATGTTGTACACCTGAAACATATAATATGGTAAATCAAGTATACCACAATTTTAAAAAGTCCCCTAATTAATTTATAGATGACTTAGATGTGGTTCCTCCTTTAATACTAGGTTATTCAAAAAAAGAGGACCATTTCAGGCAAGAGAGACATTAAATTATTAATGAAAAATTAATTAATTCAAATGATTGATTAAACTTAGCATAATAATCTTCAGTGTATGATTCTAAGATGGGCCTTGGTTCTTGATGATGCATTTGGTCCAGAATAAAATCAATCCTTATCCAACAATAGCTGAGATAAAGGCTCTGTGTGTGTCTTTATTTAGTTTGCTTATAATTGTTGTGCCAGTAATAATTGTTTCTTGAGTTCAAATAGGAGTGATATGAGAGGTCTGTAAGTATAAAGGTTAAGACTAAGAGTGTGCCTTTGTAGTCAGTCAGAGATGAGGTTCAAATTCCAGTGCCATCACTAAGAGCTGAACTTGGGCAAGTTTCTTTACTTTACTAAATTTAAATTTAATGTATCTTAAAATGGAATAATCTGTATTATTGTGAATATTATAAAATAACTTATGTAATAGCTTATGGCACATAGTGCTCAATAAATTGTGGTTATTACTTGTTTTATTTTGTAAGAATTGAGATTGAGGACCCTCCCACCCCTTAAGAATTTGATAAAGTTTCTTAGATTTTTGAGCTTAACCATTGACTACATTTAAAATTCTTTTTGCCCTTAATATGGATTTAGAAATTTAAAATAAGGCTGTTTAGATAGAGCAACTGGGCAACAAATAGACTGAACATTAGTAAGACCTTTCAGGGGACTAAATAACAATGGATGTGAAAGGATGGATGGATGTGGGTTTATGTTACTTTTATTTTTGACCATATTGATGCTTAAATTAATTTCAGAGCATTTACATGAACTAAAAATGACAAATATTATTCTCAGTGAGGAATATAAATGATGGAAGAAGAACATGGATTCATGGATCCTAAGGACTAAAAATAACATGTGGCCAAAGAAACACAAATATTCTGCAGCAGTGGAAGTTTGTGTGAAATCCTGCCTACAGGATTCCATTTAGTGGGCTGAAGCTCTGTTCCATGTGCCCAGGAGCTGTCTTGATAATGAGTCTGTTGCTTTGGAAACAAGTTCAAGCTTAGTAATATTTGGCAGCCCCAAGAATGGTTTTACGTGATGTTTTTTTCCTGAACATGAGAGAAAATGATAACAACCAATAGATGAAAAACATATAAACAATGGGATAATCTGGCATCAACAAGTAAGACCACTTGTTTTCACATAATTCAGCGTTGCAGGGGGAAATGGGACATCAAAAATTGAGAATTGTTTTTTGTCCCATGATAACATGACCAACAACTAATTTGGCCAAGTCTCTGTTGCGTAATTTTCCACCCTGACAAATATTAATGTTTGCTCTGTATGGCTGCACCTGCCTAGAGCAAAGTCAAAGTGGTGTTTGGTTTGTTTCTTTGGTAAACTGTCTTATTTTCTGAATGTGGAAAAATGAAATTCTACCCTTGAATGTAGCACATTTGTTAAACCTGACTTTCACATGCTTCTTTTATCAGTCTATCAGTTAATTTTTAACATGTTTAAAGGCAAATCTAGAATATTTTAAGCTTTTCTAATTGCGAATGGGATACATGTACCTAATTAAAATATTAAATTGGTAATAAATTTATAATATTAAAACAGAACTCAATACCACTTTCTCCCTTTCTCAGTTTTCCAGAGGTAACATTCTCTATTTCTGCTGCAGTTTATCTCATATTTTTATAATAACCAGTAAATATTGCTATCTTTTAATTTATTTATTCATTTATTCATTCATTCATTCATTCATTTATTTATTCGTTCATTCATTTATTCATTTATTGATTGATTGATTGATTGATTGATTGATTGCTGCACCGGGTCTTAGTTGCGGCATGCGGGATCTTTAGTTGCAGCATGTGAACTCTTAGTTGTGGTATGCATGCGGGATCTAGTTCCTTGACCAGGGATAGAACCCAGGCCCCCTGCGTTGGGAGCACAGAGTCTTACCCACTGGACCACCAGAGGAAGTCCCAAATTCATTGATTTATATTATCATCCATTAACTTCCTATTGTTGCAGGTGAGAATTTTCTCTCTCATTTGTCTGATCTTCCCGTCTTTTCATTTTCTAGTTTTTTTTTTTAAATCACAAATTGTTTCATCATTATAGTTATTTAAATTGTTTACATTGAGCCAAATGGCTTAATAAGATCACGTTTCCTGTCTTGTGACACTTTGTGTTTGACCTAGACTTAACAAGGACCTCTTTCGTTTTCTCGTCTTTGCCTTTCTGGCTAAGTCTTCACATCCCCTTTCTAATAACTTTAAATTGCCCATCAAAACAACTTCAACGTGTCTATCCTGTCTGATGATCTATTTGTTCTAGTTTTTTTCCCTTACTGGGGCCTCCTATCATCCTATTCCAACTTGATCTGATTATTCTCTAAACCTTCTCTGTCATCCTGGGTCTCCCCTTCATCACCGTTCTGGGAATTCACTTTGACCTCTGTCCTCTATTACATCAGCTGTTTCCTGAATCCTGTCCTATCCTTTTGGGTTTACCCCCATAATTTGGTAAGTTAACTCTTCTTGTAACTTCTTGAGAATGAGCCCATGAGAAGTAAATTTTTGAAGTTTCATCTAAAAATATCTTTGTTCTATGCTTACCTTTGATTGATTGATAGTAAAATTCTGTGTTAAAAAAAAAAGTCTGACCTGGAAGATACAAACAGTTTTGAAAAGAAGAATGAGTTTGGAAGTCTCACACTTGCTGACTTCAAAACTTATTACAAAGCTATAGTAATCAAAACAGTATGTGAGCAGCATAAAGACAGACATATAGGCCAATGGAATAGAAAAGAGAGCCCAGAAATAAATTCTTACATACGTGATCAGATGAGTTTTGACACAGGTGCCAAGACTTTTCAATGGAGAAAGGACTCTTTACAACAAATGGTTTTGGGGAAACTGGATATCCATGTGCAAAAGAATGACATTGGACCCTTACCTTAGACCATATACAAAAATTAACGCAAAATGTATCAAAGCCTGAAATGTAAGACTTAAAGCTATTAAACTCTTAAAAGAAAATCTATGGGAAAAGCATCATGAGTTTGGATTTGACAATAATTCTTGGATTACGACACCAACAGCACAGGTAACAAAAGTAAAAATCAGTTAAGTTGGATTACATCAAATTAAAAACTTCTGTGCGTCAAATAATCAAAAATAGAATTACATGATACAGCAATTCCACCTCTAAATAATATCCAAAAGAATTGGAAGCAGGGTCTCGAAGAGATATTTGTACACTCATGTCAATAGCAGCATTATTCACAATAGCCAAGAGGTAGAAGTAACACCCATTGACAGAAAAATGGATTAAAAAAATTGTGGTATATACATACAATGGAGTATCGTCCGGTCTTAAAAAGGAAAAAAATCTCGTCACCTGCTTCAACATGGATGAACCTTGAGGACATTATGCTAAGTGAAATAGGACAGTCATAAGAAGTCAAATACTGTGTGATTCTACTTATATGAGGTCTAGAACTGTCAAAACAGAAAGAATGTTGGTTGACAGAGGCCAGGAGGAGATAAAAATGGGAAGTTACTTATGAGTATAGAGTCAGTTTTGCCAGATTAAAAAAAAAAGTTCTGGAGATTGGTTGTACAACAATGTGAATATAATTAACATTACTGAACTTTACAGTTAAAAATAGTTAAAATGGTAAATTTTATGTTATGGGTATTTTTCTGCAATTAATGTTTTCAATGCAAAATAATTCTGAAGAGAATGCTCAGTGAAATAAGTTAGAATATGTAAAAGAAACTGTACTTGAAATACATAGGATCTTCCATTTGTGTTAGCTCTGTTGTCATAATTAGTGTTCTCTTTTACCTCCAGTGTTACTTTAAAGAAGTCCAAAGTTATTCTGATCCCTCATGCCTTGAGCTTTTGCCTTATACCTTCTACTGGAAATTAACCCCATTGCTGCTCTCAGCGCTTTCCTATGTTGGGACCAGAAGCCTAAAATCTACATTTTTCAACCACACTTACCACAGTGATCTGGTTCCAGTTCCACCAAAGCAGAGGGTTTGTGCCAGACCCAGAAAGCAGAAAAGAAGCAGAAGCATAGTGTCTACCCAGTATTTGCAGGCAGCCACGAGAGCTTCAGCCACGGATGTGAGTTTTTATAAACACCTCCGGGGCATTCTCCTGCCGCTTATGGGCTTGGGTGCTCTTCAAGTTTTCATTATTTCCAGAGGCTTTATATACAATTGATAGTCTGTATTAAGTATTGTTTTTGCCTGAAACTCCTAAAGTGATTTCTCGTTTCCTGTAGAAGTCTGAACAAGTACCAATATATGACTACTATACCCTCCCCCCCAAAAATTGTTTTTTTAATTTAAGAAGGAGGGTGTGGGAGAAGCGTTAGTTTATTGGTGAGGGTGTGGGTTCTGAGGAATCTGGAGCTAGCAGCAGGATGAGAACAGTGTTTGCTAGCACAGGTGAGACACTCGGTAACATGCGGTTAACTGGGAAGAGAGACAGACTGTCAGGATCTGAGCATTTGTGTGTTGGCCCCAGTTGGTTCTGTTTGACATGACATGAGCTGAGCTCAGGGGGACATTGGTTGGTTTGCAAACAGAAATGTAAAAGAAAGAGTTCAAAACGGAGGGAGCATTCACAGCATTAGCTCAGTGGGATTTCCCAGTCCCTGTAGACATGACTTTTGGGATCTCCTTTTCTGTCCTTTTTCAAAGGTGCATGTGCCTTGAACTTTGTCTCTTTTTCTTATAGAGTTAGTATCAGGTTGGGGAGAGAAATAGTTTGTTATTAGGTCTTTGGTCCTAGAGGAGTCACATCCACAACTGTGAACCATGGGGAGTTCTAGGCTTAGAATGATCATTTTATTTGAGACTATGTATCAACTTTTTAAAGGTACCGATATTATCTAACACAGTTTACCTGAATTTAAAGTGTACTTGTTTATATCACTAGATTGAAATAGTTTATGATCAATATTATTCCATTAAAGAAACATTTGTTATGAGGATTTTTTTTTCCTCCACATGCTAGGTAAAACATCAAGGACTAGCCATATGCTTTATGTAGGGAATTTTTGTTTTCTTGAATAGATAAGAATTTGAGATTTGACCCTAAAGTGTGTTTTATCCCTTAAATTCATTGTAGACACTTTTATTCACCTGGAACTCACTGAAATTCAATTGAACACCTTCTAAAATAAATCTCTTTCTTTAGGATTATTTTTTAAACACAGACTTTGGCTTGACAGACACTTTAGTAATATAATATCCAAGGTTTTTCTTTTTATTATATTTACAGAATGCAAGATAAAACAACCTTATTATGGACACATAATCTTATGATTTTTAAATTAAAAGCAAATAGTCAACATTTGCAATTTTAAGGTAGTCCTTGAATTTCAAAGTATTTAGTCCTTGAAACAGATTCTAAATGCTTAAATAAGGTAACACATGAAGTTCCCTTCAGTCTTGTTCAACTTTATCAGTACACAACTTTATTTAATTGCGAGGAATGGAATACACACGAACAATCTACTGAATAAGAAAATCTATATAATAATCTCCATTGGTGATAAGAAGGCATGCCATAGAAAACAAAGTAAAATATAAGGTATTGCTCACTTAATTTTTGAAAAAAGATTACTAGCTAGGGTTTATAAGATCCATTTGTATCATTATAAAATATCTATCATAAATCAAGAACCAGCATTCTAATTAATGGTAAAACCTTGGAAGCACCCCCCATTAAAAGCAGAATCAAAACATGAGTAATGGCATTTAGCTTTTTCATTTAACCTTGTTCTGAATTTTCTTGCAAATTCAATAAAGCATGGAAAAAAGCATAGACATATTTGAAACACAGAGCAAAATTATTCATGAAATTTAATTAAAGAATTGTTACAATTAGCAAGAGAGCTCAGAAAATTGGCCAGGAAAAAAAAATGTAAAAATATAAATACTTTTAGGAAATATAATGGTGAGATTCTAGAATAATAGTAATACAAATATTTTGTTTAAATACAGACTTGAGAATAAGATATGTGTAAGAATTCTGTGAAAAAATATAATACACTGAAAAATATTAAAGGAAGAAAGTTTACTTTTAGTAATGATGGACTACATATTGCAGGCATAATAGTCAACTAAGAGCACACAAAACCTGTAAAATATCAAAGACAGCATTTTCGAAGGCTTAAGAGAGCTGTGAAAAACACTGAAGAATTATAGCCAATATCTTTGAGAAGAAAATTCAGAGCCAGCCAAGCATTTGGGGCCAAACTTTTGTTATGGGCATCTATCTATTGTGGAAAATTTTAGGCCAATTTATAAGCCAATCTTACTCATAAATGTAGATGTAATATTCCAACAAAATTCTAACAAACCAAATCAAGCCATACATAAAAATGATTATAATCTCAACAAATTTATATTTATTTCAGAAATGTAAAGCTGTTTTAATCTAATTTACTGCATTAACAGAGTAAGATAGACAAATCAGATTATTATCTCAATAAATATAGAATATAAATTTGTAACAATTATATATCCATTTATGATTTTTAAAAATAGCCATATAAGAACACATGAGGGCTTCCCTGGTGGCGCAGTGGTTGAGAGTCTGCCTGCCAATGCAGGGGACACGGGTTCGAGCCCTGGTCTGGGAAGATCCCACGTGCTGCGGAGCGACTGAGCCCGTGAGCCACAATTACTGAGCCTGCGCATCTGGAGCCTGTGCTCCGCAACAGGAGAGGCCGCAATGGTGAGAGGCCCGCGCACCGCGATGAAGAGTGGTCCCCGCTTGCCACAGCTAGAGAAAGCCCTCGCACAGAAACGAAGACCCAACACAGTCATAAATAAATAAATAAATAAATGAAAAAAAGAACGTGAATTTCTTAAAAAAAAAAAAAAAAAAAGAACACATGAGAATTTTCTCAGTGTGATAAAGAATCTTCACAAAACTTACAGCAGTCATACTTTATTGTTAAATTGCAGACATTTGTCCTCTGAGATTATATGTAAGGTAGGGATGCCTGCTGTCACCACTTCTATTGAACATCGAACTGGCCTCATGGGCCATATAATAAAGCAAGAAAAATAAAGTATATGAAATTTAGAAAGGAAAAAATAAAACTATAATCACTTGCTGACAATAAAAATGTGTACAAAGAATTGGCATGTAGATTATTAAGATTTTAAGTGAGTTTAGCAAATATGTTAATTACACAGTAATTACCGTGAGTGTTCAAATGTTAAAAGGACTCATAGGGTTCAGTTGATCATCACAGCAAGTCCAGAGATCTCAAGTACAGGGCTCTGTGTCCTGCCTCTGCTGAGTCATACAGGACACACGTCTCTGAGTCTCAGACCACCACTGGCTGCATGCAAAGCACCTTAGTTGCAGGGAGCCCACAGTTATCTCATGGTGGGTCTCTGAGAGGAGGCTGAGTAAGCACATCCCACTTTAAAACCAGTCTGAACTGCAGAAACTCCCCAAGGCTCTACCAAAACCATGAGCAAATGGTAAATCGAACTATTGTTACTAAACAATGCTGACAGACCTGTAGGTCCTGGCCCCCAAGACTCACAGACCCATGTATAAAACATCAGTTATCTCTAGTTACTACTATGTTCTCTAGAATTGACCAATTTTATTGAATTCACCATCATGCTCCAGGCAGCTCTAAAAATGAACATGTGTTTTATAAAGACCAGCTGAGCTTAACCCATGCTTTATAGCAAGACTGCATTATGCAGTCAGTATACAGAAAAATATATATTTCCTTATATAGTAGTAAATATTAAAATTAAAACTTATTTACAACAGCATCCAAAAATGTAAAAAAAAAAGAATAAATCTAACACAAGATTTGCAAGACTTCTACATGCACACGTGCACGCTTATACCCACAGGTGAAGAATTTATTTAAAAAGTGTAATGTTATTGAAATAAATTCCAGGTAAATTACATTTCTGTATTAGTTTCCTATTGCTGTTTTGGCAAATTACCATAAATTTAAGACTTAATGCAAATTTATTAACTCATGTGTCTAGAGGTTAGAAGTGCAAAATGGGTCAGCGGGGCTGCATTCCTTCCGGAGGCTCCAGGAGAAAATCTATTTTCTTGCATCTTCCAGTTTCTAGAGGCTGCCTGCATTCCTTGGCTCATGGCTCCAAATTACTCCAGCTTTCCTTTTGTTGTCATAACTCCTTCTCTGACTCTCTCGACTCCCTTTTCCTTTATAAAGGACACTGTGATGGGTCTTCACAGTGGGTCTTCCCTGAATAATCCAGGATAATCTACCCATCTCAAGACCCTTAACTTAATCACAGCTGCAGGGTTCTCTTTGCGATGTCAGTTAACATATCACAGGTTCCTGGTGATGTTCTTGGTGGACATCTTTGAGGGGGGGCATTCTGCCCACCCCAAGATCTAAACGTGGAATCAAAACAAGAAGTCTTGCAGAAGTTAGTACAGGAGATTGCCTGTGGTAGGTTGCATTGTTGTTCCCGATGTATCACCCCATCTCTTATCCATTATCCTTGTCATGTGACTTTGAACTTCCTTCTCTCAGTGTTAGAGAGTACATCCCAGCTTCTTGACTTTGGACTCAGACACGTAGCTCGATTTGGCCAACGGGGTGTAAGCAGGTATGAAACAAGCATGTGCTTGAAATATACTCACCTGCTGTCATCAGCATAGAGAAAAACAAACCATGGTTAGCCCACTAGTTCAAAGTGTACATGAAGCAGACATAGATCTAGCTTTAGCTTAGAGCAAATCTACCTGAGCCCAGCCTAAATCAGCCGACTCACAGCCAACCTGCATATACCTGAGCCAGAACAGATTGTCATAAATACCTGAATTTTGTATTGTTTTGTTATGTGCCATAATTGTGGCTTTAATTGATTGATAAAATACCTTTTTAATATCACTTAAAGTTGCAACGAAATTAGAGTTTAGAACATGGAACTGAAAGCATTATCCACGGGCTTCCCTGGTGGCGCAGTGGTTGAGAATCTGCCTGCTAATGCAGGGGACACGGGTTCGAGCCCTGGGCTGGGAAGATCCCACATGCCACGGAGCAACTAGGCCCGTGAGCCACAACTACTGAGCCTGCGCATCTGGAGCCTGTGCTCCGCAACAAGAGAGGCCGCGATAGTGAGAGGCCCACACACCGCGATGAAGAGTGGCCCCCACTTGCCACAACTAGAGGAAGCCCTCACACAGAACGAAGACCCACACAGCCAAAAAAAATAAATAAATAATAATTAAAGGTGCTATTAAAAAAAAAACAAAGCATTATCCACAAAGTGAAGTATTGATAAACTGTATTACAATAAAATTAAAAATTTTCGTTCATTAAAACACATTATTGAGTGAAAAATATAAGCATAATCACCAACAAGGGGCTTATTTAAGCTATGTGTGTGTGTGTGTGTGTGTGTGTGTGTGTGTGTGTGTGTATACACACACACACACACACACATATATTCCTGCAAATAATTCTAAAAAGATAGGTAACCTAAGAGATAATGATTAAGAAATTTGATGATCAAGAGATTTGAGCAAGGAAGTATTCAAATATTCTATATACATGTAAAACATTTTGCTGTACTTCACCAGATATCTGGGCAATGCAAACTAAGACCACAGTAAGATACAACTATCCACCCACTAAAATGACTAAAAAAGACCGACAATTGGAAGAACTCTTACACACTCCCCAGACTACCAGTCACTACTGCTGGCAAGTAAATTGCCACAAACATTTTGGAAAACTATTTAGTGCTATTTTATAAATTGGAACAAAAGCATAGCTTGTTTAAGAAACAAAAAGGAAGCCAGTGTAGGTAGAGTATCCTTGTAGGATGTGGTAGTAATGCAGATTTAATTCTCCTATAAAGCCTTCCATTCCTAGACTTCTGTTTCTGGGAGTTTTTTGTTTGTTTGTTTTTTACAAATTCCATTTCACTACTAGTGATCAAGTCTGGTCAGATTGTCTATCTCTTCCTGATTCAGTCTTGGACAGTTTCTAGAAATTTGCCCATTTTCTCTAGGTGCTGAATTTGTTGGCATATAAATGTTCATAGTATTCTCTTATGATTTTTGTATCTCTGTGGTATCAGTTGTTATTTCTTCTCTTCATTTCTTACTTTGTTCATTACAGGCCTCTCTCTTTCTTCTTGATGAACCTGGCTAAAGGTTTTGTAAGTTTTATTTTTCTTTTCAAAGAACCAGCTCCTTGTTTCATTGATCTTTTCTATTTTTTTTTTCTCTATTTCATTTATTTCCTCTCTGTTCTTTATTATTTCCTTCCTTCTGCTGGCTTTGTGTTTTTTCTTCCTTTTCTAATTCCTTTAGATAGAAGATTAGGTTGTTTATTTGAGATTTTTTGTTGTTTCCTTGAGGTAAGCCTGTATTGCTATAAACTTCCCTCTTAGAATTGCTTTTGCTGCATTTCATAGATTTTGGAAAGTTATGCTTTCATTGTCATTTGTCTCAAGGTATTTTCAGATTTTCTCTGTATATTTTCCAAGGTATTTGATTTCTTCACTGACCCAACTTTTTTAGTAGCATGTTGTTTAGTCTCCATGTGTCTGTGCTTTTCCCATTTTTCTCCCTGTAATTGATTTCTAGTTCCCTACCAATGTGGTCAGAGAAAATACTTCATATAATTTTTATCCTCTTAAATGTTAAGACTTGTTTTGTGGCCTAGCATGTGATCTATCCTGGAGAATGTTCCATGTGCACTTGAAATAATGTATATTCTGCTATTTTTGGATGGAATGGCCTGTAGATACCTATTAAGTCTATTTGGGCTATTGTGTCATTTAATACCACTGTAGCATTATTGATTTTCTGTCTGGATGATCTGTCCATTTATATAAGAGAGATATTAAACTTTCTCACTAGTGTTATGTTATTGTCATTTTCTCCTTTTACATATGTTAATATTTGCTTTATATGTTTAGGTGCTCCTGTATGGGATGCATATATGTCAATGATTATAATATCCTCTTCTTGTATTGACCCCTTTATCATTATATAACACCCTTCTTTGTCTTTTGTTATCAACTTGGTTTTAGAATCTATTTTGTCTACTATGAGTATTGCTACCCTAACTTTCATATCATTTCCATTTGCATGAAATATCTTTTTTTATTCCTGGGATATCAGTCTGTGTGTGTCTATAGCTCTGAAGTAAGTCTCTTGTAGGCAGCATATTGAAGGGTCTTATTTTTTGTTCAATCAGCCCCCCTATGTATTATGATTGGAGCATTTAATCCCATTGACATTCAAAGTGATTATTGATTGGTGTGTACTTATTGCCATTTTGTTACTTGTTTTCTGGTTGTTTTTGCAGTTCTTCTCCATTCCTTTCCTCTTCTTTTATTTTCCTCCCTTGTGGTTTGATGATTTTCTTTTGTGGTATGCTTGTGTTCCTTTCTGTCCAGTTTTTGTAGGTTTTTGATTTATGGTTACCATGGGGTTCATATTTGTTGACCTATAATTATATCTACTTATTTTAAATAGGTAGTCCTTTAAGTTCAAACACATTTTACAAGATCTACATTTTTACTCCCCTCCCCCAAATTCTGTGTTTTTGATGGCATATTCTACATTTTCATGTTTATTCCTTTACTGATTATTGTCATTATACTTGATTTTACAATGATTTGTCTTTTAATCTTCATACTAGTTTATTTAAGTGGTTGATCCTCAGGCTTTCCTATATATTTGCCTTTACTAGTGGTTTTTTTTTTTTCCCCCTTTCCTATAGTTACTTGCTTCTTGTTTTAACCTTTTCTTTTCCACTTAGAGAAGATTCTTTAACATTTCTTTTATGGTAGTTTTACTATCGATGAACTCCTTTAGTTCTTATATGTCTGAGAATTTCTTTATCTCTCCTTTACTTCTAAATGATAATCTTGCTGAATAGAATATCCTAGGTTGCAGGTTTTTCCCTTTCAGTACTTTGAATATATCATGCCACTTTCTCCTGGCCTACAAAGATTTTGCAGAAAAATCAGCTGCTAGCCTTATGGGGGTTCTCTTGTATGTGACTCTTTGTTTTTCTCTTGCTGTCTTTAGGATTATCTCTTTAACTTTTGCCATTTTAATTATGATATGTCTTGGTGTGGGTCTGTTAGGGTTCATCTTGTTTGGGACCCTTTCTCCTTCTTGTAACTGGATATCTGTTTCTTTCTTGAGGTTTGAGGCATTTTCAGCCATACTTTCCTCAAATATATTTTCAACTGCTTTCTCTCTGTCTTCTCCTTCTGGGACTCCTATAATGCAAACGTTGGTACACTTTATGTTATTCTAGAAATCCCTTAAACTGTTCTTTTTTAAAATTTGTTTTTCTTCTTGCTGCTCTAATTGGGTGATTTTCATTATTCTGTTTTCCAGATCACTTATACATTATTCTGTATCACCTTGTCTGCTGTTAATTCTTTCTAGTGTGTTTTTCATTTCAGTTATTATATTCTTCGATTCTGACTGGTTCTTTTTTTATATTTTTCTAGTTCTTATTCAAATTCTCACTGTTTATTCTTTTCTCTAATTCAGTTAGCATTCTTATTACTAATGCTTTGAATTCTGTATCTGGTAAATTGTTTATTTTTGTTTCCTTGGTTGGTTTTTTAGGGGTTTTCTCTTGCTCTTTCAATTGAGACAAATTTTTCTGTCTTCTCATTTTGCTTAACCTTCTGTCTCTATGAAATTATGTGATACTGTTACCTGTTGCAGTTGAAGCTGTGTCTTTATGTGGAAGCGTCCCTGAACAATCTCCATGTGCCTAGTAGCTTTTATTGGAGAGCTAGATTTGATGTGAACCAAGTCACATCTTTCCTCAGGGGGGCTGGCAGCTATCACCATGGTAGGAGGTGGGGGTGGAGGTACAGAGGCTAGGAGTCAAGGCAGGTGTGAGCCGGGGCTTCCCCTCTACTCAGTGGCCACCAGTGCCCCATCAGGGGTGGGGGCAGGTTTCAGGTTGCTGGAGCAGAAGCCCTAAGGGTTGGCTCTGAGCTGGCTCTCTTCCCCCTAATGGTGTGCTCTCCCCCCTCCCAGTACTGGCATCCTCTCCCCAGAGGGAAGCAGGGCTAGAGGAGGAGGGGCTGGTGTGGGCACTCAGCATGGATGGGGCATGGGTGTGGCGGTCCCACTGGGGTCAAAGACCCAGACTGCTTCTGACACACTGTGTGTAAGCGCCAGTAATGGCTGCCCCCGCCCTGCTCAGATGTAGCCTTGGGTCTGAGCCGCCTCTGTGTCTCTTGGCTGAGCTCTTTCCTCAGTTGTGGCAGCCTGTTGAGGGAATTTCTTACTGACAAATTCTTTCCTACATATTTGTAGTGCTTACAAGTTTGAACAGGAATTTAGGCAAGTTTTTCACATTCTGAACTTACGGATGATAAAGTTGAAAAAATGTATACAAGTGTTGAATCTTAGTTTACAGACACAGGTATGCATGAAATGTTTATTCTTGTCTAAAATAAATTAAATTGACACCTAATCCTTATCCCACCAGACCAACAGGAAACTCAGTCACAGTTACTGCCCCCCTCCCCCCTTTCATAAGTATAACTGAAAATCTAGTAAAAATCTGATGTCTTAAGCAGAGGAAGATATTCTACAAAGCCCCTCTGTTCTGTTGTCTATGCTCCTGATGATTGGGCCCTTGCTTCAAACTAACAGGCTCTTTTAGGTCTCTCAAGTCCAAGGGCTTAGAAGATTCTCTGCTAAATTGTAGAGCTGTTTGGGAAGATGGGGAGCCCCTGCTTTCTCAGAGTCTCCCTGAATTCGCTTTGCCTTGTCATCCTCTGCACCTTTGTCTTTTCAGTGACACACACTGAACAGGCCAAGCTCTGACCTCCTTCTTATCTTGGTGGAAATCTGTTCCACTTTCCTCGAGCTGTGATCACAGATATCCCTTCTTCTTCCTCTTCCTCCTCAATGGAGTGTATTTTCATCCCTGTCCTGAAGCTTTAGCAGTTACAGAAACATCAGACAGACCCTGCCCTTATATTTGTCAAATTCCCTGAGGCAAGGAATTCAAAGGGACTATGTGCCTGCATGGAAAATAGAGAGGACAGATAAAAATTAACATCTGAAAATTATTTTTGCCAAGAATAAAAAAACTAAATGGATTACAAATATCACACCATGAGTCAAAAGCATTAGAACCTTCACTTCCTAAATCAAATCTACTTTGTTTTGCTGTATTATTTTGTGGACTTTTTTCATCCCAAATCTGTCAGTACCTATTCTGAGATTATTATGTATTCTTCTAAGTAGTGTTGGTTTTCTTGCTAGTTTGTAACCCAGGGAAAATGTGCTGAAAATCTCTCATATTTGGCTGTTCATCTTGAGATTACTGACAGGAGTGCAGAAGACCTCAGCCTGTCTTCTATTCTGAAGAAAGTTTTAAAAATAAAGAAATAAGCTAATGTCTTACCCTTAAAAGTAAGCTAATGATATGTTCTTTGACTTCTGTAATCTTTATACATGGATTGACTCATTCATTTACTGAGCAGCTACCATAAGGCAGGTGCTACACAGGTAGCGTGGTGCACAGGGTGCTTAAACACGTGCGATGATCCTGTGAAAGGAGACACATTGTTGTTCCTTGAAGAAAAGGATCTAAACTGAGATTAGAAGCATATGTAGAAGTCAACCGAATAAGTGGGCTGTTTGATAGAAGATGGAGTAATATTTTTTCAGGTAAAGGAAAGCATAGATGCAAAGGATAAAACAGCTCATGGGCCTTCCCAAGAATTAAAAGAAGTCCAGTAGAGCAAATCTTCCAAAGCCCTATAGACCCAAGTTAAAGATTTCAGATTTTTGTCCTAAGGATTTTAGAGAAATGTCATTAAGGGGCTGAGGGTCCAACAAACCCAGAGCAGTATTTTCAGAAGATAATTGAATGGAGAATGCAGGATGGAGAAAGGAACAGGCTGGTGACCAGGATGGGGGGGGGGAGGGTTGGCTTCAGGATGGCTATTTAAGAGGTTATCACAGTGGTTCAGGTGTGAAAATACTTTTATCTGGGAAGTTAGTATAGGACATGTTCAGTATGAGGTATTTGTGAGACATACACGTGAAGATGCTAAGTGCTTGAATTTGAGGAGAGAAGTCTGGACAGAAGAAGTGTATCCATTGTCATAAGCTGACACATCATAATTAAAGGCATGAAAGTGAACCAGGTGACATAGGAAGAAAATGCAGGAAGAAAAGAGAAGACTATCTAGGGCAAAAGCTGAAGAAACTTCAATACTCAGGTAGAGAAGAGTGAGCCTACAAATATAAGAAGAAGGGATGGCTGGAGAAAAAGGCAGAAAACCAAGAGAGTATGGCTTCTAAGAGGGACAGAGAAGAGAGAGCTTTAAGCATGAGAGAAGAGTCAATCCAAATAGGCCAAGAGTCAAAGCAAGACAAGGAATGAAGTGAATCCATCAGTGGAAGGAGCCTGGGGATAATTGTTCATATCATTGGTGCAGACAGGCTCAGTGGATCTCGAAAGTACAAGCCAGAGAGCAGTGTGTTAAGGTCTGAGTGCAAGAGAAAGAAGTGGAAGGAGAGGAATCAGGTGTTGGTTTGGAAGGTGGGAGAACTCAAGGGAGAGTGAATCTTTTTCTAATTTTAAAATTTTTTTAAATTTTATTTTATTGACATATAATTGATTTACAATGTGTTGATTTCTACTGTGCAGCAAAGTGATTCAGTTATACAAATATATATATATATATATATATATATATATATATATATTCTTTTTTTCATATTCTTTTCCATTCTGGTTTATCACAGGATATTGGATATAGTTCCCTGTGCTGTACAGTAGGACCTTTGTTTATCCATCCTGTATATACTAGTTTGCATCTGCTAACCCCAACCTCCCACTCCATCCCTGCTCCACCCTCCCTCCCCCTTGGCAATGTCTATGTCTGTGAGTCTGTTTTTGTTCTGAAGATAAGTAGATAAGTTCATTTGTGCCATATTTTAGATGCCACATATAAGTGATATCATATGGTATGTGTCTTTCTCCTTCTGACTTACTTCGCTTAGTATGATAATCTTCCTTTTCTAAATTTAAGATGAGATTTGATCAAGTCTGCATGTCGAATGGAAAGACAAAATAGAGAATGACCAAAAAAAGAGGTATGTGTTGGGCAGTGACACAGTCAATAGGACAGATGCCCTAAGAAAGCAGGAAAGGAGGTGGGATTAAAAGAATAGATGGAGAGATTAGTTGTAACTATTGTATGATAAGAGGAAACTCTTCCAATAAAACAAGGGGGAAGGAGGAAAGTAATAGGTGCTGATTTAAGGAAAATGATTGCTGCTTTGAAATGCAAATTAACAACAGTGAGAAGGTATACACCTTCACACCACTACACACCTACTAGCACGGGCAAAAGTCAGAACACTGACAACGTGAGACGTGGCACACATTTGGAGCAATAGGAACTCTCGTTCGTTGTTGGTGGAAATGTCCCTGTGTCTGTCAGTAAGCAGACATCAAATCTTTACTGGGTGTCTACTGTGAGTGGAGCATGTTTCCAGACACTGGGGGATCAGCTGTACTCAAGGCAGACAGAATTCCTACCCTTCAAGGGCTCACATTATAGTGGAGGAAAGATACTTTCAGGTTCTAATACCGTAAGGTAATGCAGTGAAGAGAACAAGGTAGAGAGAAGACTGTTTCAGTTAGAGGAAGGCATCTTCGCAGAGATGACTTTGAAACTGAGGTATGGAGCAAGCAGCTATGATATTGTTGACCTGAAACAAATAGCCAGGTATTTCTCCAGTAAACATGGGTATATTTGGGATCAGCAGAGAATTGCAATTAGGGCTCTGCAAGAGAGCCCTTGGAGAGCCACATGCAAATACTGGCACAGCAAGGGAAGGAAAACACTTTTATAGGGAGGAAAGGGGATTTGGGAGGGCCATAGTAAACAAAGTCCATGAGTTTTCCTTAGCTGAGTCTTTCTTCTCCCTGTTGGGCTCCGCTATGGTCACAGGGCGTGAGAGCTCCCCCTGCTGGTCTCCTGACTCTATTTAGTTGAGGTTTCTGTTTATTAACTTTTTTACAGTATCATTTTAGGAAAGAGTATTCTGTGTTGATGGAACAGCAGGTGCAAAAACCCTGAGATGGAAACTGGCTTGGTGTATTCAGTGGAGAAGAATTAGCCTGCTGTGGCTCGAGTGCAGAGGGGCGGAGTGGAATGAGATGAGCTGTCAGAAGTAGGCTGGAGTCTAGTGACCAGAGTCTGGTATACCATCGTAGTGATTAGGGTTTTATTTTAAGGATAATTGAAAGTCACTGGAAGGTTGTAAGACCTTTTCCTATTGATGTGAACTGATTTATGCTTTTATATGATCATACGAGCTCCTGAGTGAAGGATCTGAAGGATAAGCCATATGGGAGCAAGAGAAGATTCAGGGAGACCAGTGAGAAGATTAAGTTCCGAGTAAAGATGCTAGTGACCACAACGAGGTTATTTTGTCAGAAAGGATGCGTTACGATGTGGAGCAAACACCACCAAGCATCTCAGTGGTTTTCAACAAAGAAGCTTCGCTTGTGGCCCACTCTAAATGCCCCTCCTCAGTCTACAGCAGCTCTGTTCTGCATCATCTGTATTTTAGGACTCAGGCTGACAGAAGAGCCTCTGTCTTGATCACTGTGGACATGAAAAAACAGAGAACACAGTACATTCTGCACTGGCTCTTAAAGACTCTCCAGAAACTCATGTGCCATTCTGCTCCCTACCCATCCCCCTTTCTTTTGGCTCAAGCAAGTCACATCAACAAGCCTAGCATTAATAAGATAAGAAATTTAATCTTACTTAAGACAGGGTCATCAGCTATTTGTGAACAATAATACAGCATGTTGAAGATGTAGCAACAAATGTGGGGATTAGAATGGAAATAGGGCCAATGCAAATGTCTTGTGAATTAGACGTGGAAAGTGAAGGAAAAGAGGGATCAAGAATGACCCCCAACTTTGCACCTGAGACACCTGGAGAGGGTGTACGATGTGATTTTCCCAGCATTGATAAGCAGGGCAGAGGGAAGAAGAAAGCAGATAAATGAACCCATCGAAGTTTGGTTGTGAGAGAACAGTTTGGGAAAATATGAGTCCAAATGATGGACAATAGGAAGAAAAGAAGAATGTCAGGGGACTGAGGGTCTGAATGGGGTACAAGGACGGGTATAAGGGAAATAAGTAAGTGAAATAAGTAACTCCAAGCCAGAAGGATAGGAGTACTTTTCTGGTGATTTTAGTGTTGGATCCGTTTGGGGTCATGGCAGTGCCAACGTGTGACCGTGAGCTGATGACCGAGATAGGATAAGACGGTCATTTGGAGAGAACAGTACATTTGATGAGGTCTCCGGGTAGAAAATGAAATCACAAAGGATAATGGTAGGACTTTGTGGGCTGGGCAACTCTGTGTTGTGTGTGAAAATATCTATTGAATTAAGGGGAAGTAAAGATAAAAGATGACACAGTAAGGATAAGAATAGGGTTTTACAGCTAAATTGTATGGGTGGTAGCAGATTATATACAAGGTGTGGGAAGATCACTTCTCACATCTTCCTGATGTGAGACTTCCAAAGCTTGAAAAGAAGATCAGCGTCTGCCTCAAAGACCTGTAAGTAAAGCTACATATTCAGGGGACAAACAGGTTTCCTTTGAGGGCACGGTGAAGAGAACGAGGATGTAGGGAATTATTTTATTCTGATGTGGGAGATCTAATAAGAACAATAATTCAGAATGGAAGAGGGGTGGTGCGCCAGAGGGGAGAGGAACCCAGAGTAGTGGATACAGGAGACTGTGATTTGCCCGAGGACATGAGGGCTTGGTGGACTGGCCTTGACAATCATTAGAAACATTTCTAAGCACTCAGATCTCAACAGATGCAGCTGCAAGTTGGATGGAGGCCAGGTATGTGGGTGTGGCAGCACCTGCAGATGTGGGGGGCGGCAGGACACTGGGCAGGACATCCTCCAAGGCTGTTTCTTCCTGTCGCTGAGTTTATCCAGGAGATGCTGGCTACACAGCAGAGCCTGGGCCCCACCAGGCTGGCTGCCCCGGGGGGATCAGCGTACCAGGTGTGGAGCAGCCTCTCTTTAGCCCCACCATCGCCTTCAGATAAAGCTTATCTCAGATAAAGCTTATCTTTTTTGTTCCATCCTTTTATGTCAGAATGCATATTCTTTTTTTTTAAATTAATTAAGTTATTTATTTTTGGCTGCGTTGTGTCTTCGTTGCCGCGTGTGGGCTTTCTCTAGTTGCGGCAAGCAGGGGCTACTCTTCAATGCGGTGCGTGGGCTTCTCATTGCAGTGGCTTCTCTTGTTGCGGAGCACGGGCTCTAGGCGCGCGGGCTTCAGTAGTTGTGGCACTAGCTCAGTAGTTGTGGCTCATGGGCTCTAGAACGCAGGCTCAGTAGTTGTGACTCACGGGCTTAGTTGCTCCGCGGCACGTGTGATCTTCCCAGACCAGGGCTCGAACCCGTGTCCCCTGCATTGGCAGGTGGATTCTTAACCACTGTGCCACCAGGGAAGCCCATTTTGTGCATATTCTTTTTTAAAAAAAATTTTATTGAAATATAGTTGATATACAATGTCATGTTATTTTCAGGTGTACAGCAAAGTGATTCAGTTTTTTTTTTTTTAATATTTATTTAATTTTATCTATTTATTTATTTATGCCTGTGTTGGGTCTTCGTTTCTGTGCGAGGGCTTTCTCTAGTTGTGGCAAGCGGGGGCCACTCTTCATCGCGGTGCGCGGGCCTCTCACTATCACGGCCTCTCTTGTTGCGGAGCACAGGCTCCAGACGCGCAGGCTCAGCAATTGTGGCTCACGGGCCCAGTTGCTCCACGGCATGTGGGATCTTCCCAGACCAGGGCTCGAACCCGTGTCCCCCGCATCGGCAGGCAGATTCTCAACCACTGCGCCACCAGGGAAGCCCGATTCAGTTTTATATATATATGTATTCTTTTTTTACATTCTCTTCCACTATAGGTTATTACAAGATATTGAGTAGAGTTCCCTGTGCTATACAGTAGGTCCTTGTTGGTTATCTATTTTATATACAGTAGTGTGTATATGTCAGTCCCAAGCTGATCATGTGATGAAGTTTGGAGGATACTTCATTCTTTTCTCTGTTAATTTGATTAAGAAGAGCTTACATTTTCTGAGTGCAAAATGGCAGAGGGATAAATGCCACCTCGCTCTTTGGAAGAAAACCTGCCAGAATCCAGAACGCTCCCTCAGCTCTCCCTGGCCCTGAGCCCATGAGTCCAGGGCTACTGACCACAGCTAACAGCCTCATGCTGAATATATTCTCACAGTACTTGGGCTTCAACACTTCTAACTTGGACCTTAATTAAAACCATTTTACTAAGCAAATACCTGACTGGTGGCCTGAGAAGATCTACAAAATAGATAGTGTTTTATATATCACTACCCATATCTGTGGATACATGTACACATTATAGTGTACAGCAAAATTGCCACGTAGTATTATAAGGATGTCTTATTAACCTAAGAAATAATTAGTACAGTAACAAAGGGAGAAATGCTTACACAACCTTAAACACTGAGTTATTCTACTGCTTGTTCTTAGATTGCCTTTTTTCCTGGAAAAGGTAGGGTGGTAACTGCTCTTGAATAAACCTACAAGGGTCTCTGAGTGTGTGCCAGGAGATGGAAGGAAGGCCCCTCTGCTTGTGGAAACTCCTGATGGTGCCAGTGAGTGCTGAGACATATATAGAAGCTTCTGGAACCTTGGGGAATGAACACCTATAACAAAAACAGAAGGCTCAGCATTCCTGAACCTGCAGGCAGGGTAGAAATGCCTGATCCAATCTTAGCACATGGATTTTGCTCTCAGGGCCCAGAAATGAGGTCACAACTGAGTGAGAAAAGAGAACGAGATTCTGAATTATTCTGCTGCTTACTGATGATAATGAAGCTTGAGAGAATTGCATTTTTTAAAGGAAAACAAATTTAGAAGAGGGAAGCATTATTTAAGTAGACTCTTCATGATACCTGAACACCTTACCTTAACCCGTGTCCTGGTTGTAGTTTCTGTGAGGGCTGGAACCGTGTATGTTATCTGTGTCCTATTACAGCTCTCAGGACATAACAGGTTTGTAATCAATATTTGTCAAATGAATTAACTTATGAAAACTTCCGGTCAGAACATTCTTAGAGGCTTGTGTTTTTTGACAGCAAGTTGTAATTCAAAGGTTAGCTGAATGAGATCTAGAACTCATACAGATGTTAATAGTCATTCTAATATTAATGGGTGAAGTGATAAAAATCCAGAGCTGTATCAGCAATAATTAGAAACCAACTCCAACTCCTATTTGCATTTTTCTCTTTTCTCTATTCTATTCACCATCTGAGAGGGGAGTAACTTGGTAGAGGCCATAGCTATCTTGTAATGGCCCTATGGTTGTCCATCATGAATGTTTAAATTATCGTATTTATGTAAAAAATATTGCCATGTACAACATGCTTTGAAAAAAACGAATGCTTCCATAGGTGTGTGGTTTTATTGTTCTCGATGCTTTTTCTTTTAACCACTGGTTAAAATTGGAAAATCAAAATTAGGTTGATGAAAGAATAAGATGCGTTATGAATACAAGCTAAGACTTCTGTCCTCCGAGTTTCGCTGTGTCCTTTGATACACTCGTTCTCCCATCATGCCGTGGGGTGGTGATCAGCCCCTCATCATCATTCTTCAATTGTCTTCACACTGCACTCCAAGTGACCTTCTATAATGAGTTTCTCCTTGAAGGATCCTTTCCTCCTCACATGTGAAAATATCATAGTGATTTAATTATTATTTTCCTATTCTGTGTTATCTGGTAATTACCACAATTTATCTTCCTAACTGGCAATATAAAAAAGGTATTTTTCTCATACTACATTTTTTTCTTAATTGACAATAATTGTTTTAGAAGGAACGTATGTGATAATTATGGAATTGAATGACATCTCCAAAGCCTAATTTTTTTTCTAATATCCTCAAAATTCGTTGTTTAAAATGACTCGAGAAGCTCCAGCCCTTAAGACTGGCACACACTTGGCAAAGAATCACTCTCAAAAAGGCCTATGTGACAAAGACAACCTTCTGGCCCTGAGTTACTGAGTATAGAACTGAGAGCCCTGGGGGTCGTACTCCCCCAATCTCTGCACAACTAAATCTCAGAAAGTGGGTAGGGATGTAGTTCAACAGCTCTCATGAAAGATACAAGAATCCCTCCTTTCAATGATGCTTGGGATACTTTTGTCAGGAGACTTACCTCTTCTCCAGACCTCTCAGTAATCACTTCTGTAGTTAGCGGATAGTCATCTTACAACTTATGATTTTAATAATTTACTATTATTAGATAAGTCCTTGCTTTCTCATCTAAATCATACAGGACAGCATTGGGTTCCTTTCCTAAGATTCAGCTTATTTTGTCCCAAATTTCACTCCTCCATTTGGCTCTTTATAATGGATTATCCTTACTTATTTTATCTGCCTTATTTGAGAAAGAAGGCTCTTGCCTCTGAAGGTCTAGGGACCCACTCTTTCATCTCTACTTTGGGATCAATTTGCTTTAACTGGAGAGAGTAAATTTTTTTTTATTGAAGTATAATTGCTTTACAATGTTGTGTTAGTTTCTGCTGCACAATGAAGTGAATCAGCTATATGTATACATATATCCCCTCCCCCTTGGACCTCCCTCCCATCCCCGCTCCCTGTCCGGCCATGTAGGTCATCACAGAGCACCGAGCTGAGCTCCCAGTGCTCTACAGCAGGTTCCCACTAGCTGTCTATTTTACACATGGTAGTGTATTTATGTCAAACTTAATCTCCCAATGCATCCAACCCTCCCCTTCCCGCCCTGTGTGTACATATCCGTTCTCTACATCTGCGTCTCTATTCCTGCCCTGGAAATAGGTTCATCTGTACCATTTTTCTAGATTCCACATATATGTGTTAATATATGGTATTTGTTTTTCTCTTTCTGACTTACTTCACTCTGTATGACAGACTCTAGGTCCCTCCACATCTCTACAAATAGCCAAATTTCGTTCCTTTTTATGGCTGAGTAATATTCCATTGTGTAAACGCACCACATCTTCTTTATCTGTTGATGGACATTTAGGTTGATGGACATTCATCTGTTGATGGGTATTTAGGTTGTTTCCATGACCTGGAAACTCTGCAGGCCTGGAGAGAGTAAATTTAATGAGTTCCACTGACAGGGAGGAATAGAGACAATTTTAATTGAAGTGTTATGAATTCTAACTTTTATAAGGAAACTTTTAATGTGTATTGCATCATACAGTAGTGTCTTCTTTAACTCAGTATGATCTGGAACTCTATTTTCTGTAGATTTTGATAACAGAAAAACAACAGTCTACATCCTTTTGTGGCCAGTTGTGTTACGGAACTTTGTACATTTTAATCTAGTTTGTCCTTGCCTTCTTAGCATTAGTTATATTTTAATCAGTCAGGCAACGAGTGTCTATTGAATCTCACCAGCCCCTCAGTCTGCCCTCAAACATCTTGTTGCCCTTCCTCCGCAATGAACCTCCATTTCTTCTAGAAGATTGGAGGTATGACTAAGTTACGTAGTTTTTCCTTTGAGATTATTGATAATTGCTTTCAAGCAATTATTATTGCAAAGTACTCAAGCTTCAGGTAATATCTGCATGTCAGCTTTAAAGCTGAATGATATGTCTGATGATGTGTGATGATTTAAAAACAATCACTGAATGATTTGATGGTGTACAATATTAGATAGAATAAAACTATTTAGCCACACCTCTTGTCTTTGTAAATGAGGCCACTGAGGGTGAAAATGTGAAAGATCCCACCCGAATTACACAGCTTCTTAGGAGGAAAAGTTGGATGTAAATCTCAGAACCTAGATATTTGTCATCCAACTCCAAATTGTGGCATGCAATACTCAATATTCTGTAATAACCTATACAGAATAATCTGAAAAAGAATAGGTACATGTATGTATATGTATGGCTGAATCACTTTGCTGTACACCTAAAACTAACACAACATTGTAAATCAACTATACCTCAATATAAACTAAACTTTTTTTTAAAAAAAAGAATGGGAAATAGCAACATATGCATGCTGTGTGTGTGTGTGTGTGTGTGTGTGTAATTTTGTTGAAAGCAGATGCTGTGGCAAAGAGGAAAAAGAAGAGGGAGACTCATGTTATTCTTAACAAACATTATGAATTAAAGTTTAAAGCTAAGACATAAAATTCAGGTAAAAAGAACAAACAAGAACCATAAGAAGAAAGAAAGAGAAGGAGAAGGAGAAAAGGAGGAGAAGGGGGTGGGGGAGGAGAGCATCTTATGAATGATGCTGGAAGCTGAAACTCGAACAGTGTCCACTCCCCTCCACCGCAACAAACGGAGTAATGGGAGTTTAGTGAGTTACTGAAAACATTCGGAAAACAAACCTGGCCCCCATAGTTCCAGGATTTTCAATTGCTGCTAACATATAAAACTGACATCCATAAGAATATCACATCTCCTTTGTATTAAGAAATCTTTACTGCTTTCAGGTTTTTTATATATTTTACTCATAAAAACATAACAGTAGCCCTGAAAGATAAAATTTCCAACCTGAATATGAAGAAAAGTGACATTTCTTGAGAGAAAATATGGGGCACAATTACATATTTTATAAATACAAGAATAGAAACAGAAACCCCAAGTCTTTTGATACTTTGTAAATTACAGATGGATTCTTTGTTCTTCATCTCACTTCAGTATCATTTATTTATAATGCTTAAAGATTTGGAAAAAACCCTAATTTTTCATATTATAATTGTAAGGGTGATGACAAAGGGATGATATCTGGATGAACCAGACTATCAGAGACAAGTTAGCTCTTTTTTCATCCCGATACGCAGTACTAGTTCTCCCAGTTATTAAATTCAATGGGAATTTTACACTTTGAAATATGTATCTATAATATTTATGTAGTAATTTTCTACATAGCCTAAAGAAAGAGGCCATTAGTGAGAACTAATTATGTATGTATAAGTTTTCAGGCCATCTCACACTCATTTAACCCCAAAATATGAACTTGCTGCATATTTTTCTTCCATCAGCCCCATCCAAATCTATAAAATACAAACGCCTAAAAATTCTAACAAAATCATATTCTCATAAAAATCAATGGCATTTCAAGAGGAGTTAAAAGTAAAAGCAATTCAAAAGATAAATTGAAAAGATAATTACATTAAAAATAATCATAGTTAAACTCTTTTAAAAACCTATTATAACATAAGTAAACCATCAAAATTTTAGAATAGTGTTCACAAAATTATCTGTTGGTATTCACTTGTATAAATGCAAACTCTGATTAATATAATTATCAGCTCTTTGATCTTTACAAATGAATACTTAGTGTATAGGTTTTAGTGGACACAGTATCCTTTACAATCATTCTATCTGTCTGTTTACTCAGGTACCGAGATATTTCATATAAACTTTTACATTGAAGAAAGGAAAAAAATGCAATTTTAAAGAGATCTGATGGTTTATGATTTTTCAGAAAAAGACCTTATATATGTTATAGTTTGAAGGAAAAAAAAAATCCCTGACATCTGAAAACAAGTCTGTTCCTTAAGCAGAAAAAGAGGAGGTTACTGAAGGCAAATGTATTGGGAGTCTTGGGAAAGGAATGACTTACTAGGTTTCCTAAAGAATAAGCTAAACTTGCATGGAAATATTTTACTGATGGTCATAGTGATGAAAACCACAATTTCTTGAAAACCAATCTGGAGGTATCACTTCCAGGATGATTCAATCAGATAAGGAAAATTCCTTGAGTGAGGCATGGAATTAGGACTGAGCCTGACCGGATCACATTCCAAGAAGTGTATGGGCAGGACGAGAATTGTTTATTCCCTTTATAGTAATACAGCTGGTTACCTAGAAGTAGTTAACCAGTACCTAATTAAATGAAGAAAATATAATAAAATATACATGAAGAACAGTAGAAAATTTTAGTATACAGATAGGGAAGCTATCTGGTTAATTTAAAATATAGACACTTCTGATATTAATGATGTGAACTTACTCTTTAAGAAATTACTATAAATCTAATGCAGTTCAACATTCCATTAAAATCTCTTCACTCAACAACATTGTTAGAATTACTATTTGCATATTTCTGGTGTCTTTGCCCTCTGTATGCCACGTTTGTTGGAATAGTCAGAAGTTTATGAGACATGGACCACTGATAATTTTTCATTCCATTACTACAGACATGAGAGAGAGAGAGACATTTATACTTCAGTGAGCAGTTTGGAAGTCTTTTCTGGTTCCATAGAAACGTAAATTCCACTCATCTTTAAAAGAAGAATTATACATTACATCCAGTCCTTAGTGCGAACTTTCAGGAATTGCCTTCTTTTGTCCATTTGATATTAAATCACCTCACCACCACTCCCCTGACTGAGGATGTGATATCTGTGGTATTTTTATTCTTTATGATTATAGCAAGTATCATCCTTTTTCATTCTTTCATTTCTTCTCATGCATAAAGCTTCGTTTATAATCTATTGAATAAGATTTCACTTTTCCTCAGCATCATGTAAAATTTTATCTTAAATAGCATATGCTCTGTAAGGCATTGTTGTCATTCATAATCAAAATTAAGATGCTGCTGTTATGTAGAAACTATTATAAATCTGACATATACACGTTTATTACTCAATCTAAAAGCCAAGATCATGTCAGGGTCCCTGTTAATATTTAGCTAAAGTAATTTTTTGAATTTATTTAGGATCACAACCTATATGTTTTCCTTATTGTATAGTATAATGTAATTTCAGTTGTCTTCTTAGGCTATATGCAGTGTAACTAATAACAGATGACAAAGTTAACTATTATTTTGTTAATCAGACTTTTATTTATTGCAAAGAATAAATTTATTGAAAAGAGTCTACCCCCCAAATCTTATCTTCACTTAGTGTTTTCTTTGCTAATCTTTCTTTCTTTTGCTACTTTTCGTTCTAATTTGCCTCTTAACCAGTGGCCTCTTTATTTTCTTTAGATTTTTTTCCCACTCTCTTTGATGGTTTTGATCTCAGCTTCTTCTCTGTATGTTTCAAATGACATAGGGGATGCTTTGTGATTGTGTTGCCTTACATTTTTAGAAGGGGTAAAAATGTCCAAGCCATGACACTCTGACACTCTGTGATTTTTACACAAAGAAAGATGCTAACAGACCACATCAGACAGATTTAACAGTAACGTTCCATTAAAAAAAAAAGTTGTCACTTCCTGGGGAATGCACTGCATGGGAATTAAATCAAGCACTTCCCCTTAAAGGAATGAGGGTGGAGAGGGAGAGATAGGAGGCAGAAATCCTATTGTGTGTAAATTACAGATACTTTTTGCATTTAAAAACGCTTTTTATCATTAGTCTTTAATGATTAAGAAAAGGTTAAATTTATATCTGTGTAAGTAGAACCCAGGCGCACCAGTGATGAATCAAACTAAATACACTTTTTTTTAACATCTTTATTGGAGTATAATTGCTTTACAATGTTGTGTTAGTTTCTGCTGTATAACAAAGTGAATCAGCTATACGTATACATATATCCCCATATCTCCTCCCTCTTGCGTCTCCCTCCCACCCTCCCTATCCCACCCCTCTAGGTGGTCACAAAGCACTGAGCTGATCTCCCTGTGCTATGCGGCTGCTTCCCACTAGCTATCTATTTTACATTTGGATAAATCTCCAAAATTTACAAGCAGCTCATGCAGCTCAATTTCAAAAAAACAAACAACCCAATCCAAAAATGGGCAGAAGACCTAAATAGACATTTCTCCAAAGAAGATATCCAGATTGCCAACAAACACATGAAAGGATGCTCAACATCACTAATCATTAGAGAAATGCAAATCAAAACTATAATGGGGTATCACCTCACACCGGTCAGAATGGCCATCATCAAAAAATCTACAACCAATAAATGCTGGAGAGGGTGTGGAGAAAACGGAACCCTCTTGCACTGTTGGTGGGAATGTAAATTGATACAGCCACTATGGAGAACAGTATGGACGTTCCTTAAAAAACTAAAGATAGAATTACCATATGACCCAGCAATCCCACTACTGGGCATATACCCTGAGAAAACCATAATGCAAAAAGAGTCATGTACCACAGTGTTCATTGCAGCTCTATTTACAATAACCAGGACATGGAAGCAACCTTAGTGTCCTTCGACAGATGAATGGATAAAGATGTGGCACATATATACAATGGAATACTACTCAGCCATAAAAATACACTTTTAAATGATTGGGAGGAAAAATATTTCTTAACATGATTTGCTCCTGCATTGTCTGCAGACAGTGAAGCTTTTTATGACAATTTGAAGAATAAGAACACAATTAGGAAATAAAACCTTTCCCCAAGCCCACATGAAAGCTGTAAACTGATAGAACACTAAGATTTCTATACAAACATATTGATTTTAAACATAGAGAATCCTTAATTTCATTCACAACAAATTCTTACCAACAACATCAATTCGTGTACATAGATTTATTCTATCTCCACGTTAAAGATCTGTGCCCAGAGTGAATATAAATATTTCTTGCTATTTAACTCCTTATAGGCTAAATCAAAACATATGTAAGGTTTTTAATGTAAAAAATACCTATATCTCTAGATCTTAGACATATTAGACAAGTATTCTTTTAAAAAATGTTTTCATAATCAGACAATGGAGATGTAATATTATTATCTATAATGAATGGTTATTATTACTATAGATCACATTGTTGTTTTTATGTAGCCAGATTAGTATTGGTTTATCCTGTAACCAAATGTGTATTAGTTTAATTTTCTTTAGCTATGTCCTCCTTCATTAATACTGTGGTGAGTATCCTAGGTATTTTGCATTTCCAAATACATGTTTATTTCAGCTCCTCATCACAGTACACAGAACACCCCAATCACAAGCACACTGGGCCCCCCACCACTCCAGAGGAAGCAGTCCTGAGATTTCAATTTGGATTACGTTGTAGGCAAATAAATGATCAGTTCCTGGAGGACTGACAACTTAAAAACACTTCTTCCAATCCAAGATCATGATATATCACTCCAATTATTTAGTTATTCATTAACTTCTTTCAACAATGTTTCTTATATTTACAGTATGGAGAGCAGCCCTTGTACATATTTTGTTAGGTTTATTCCTAAATAGTTGATATTTTCATGCTACTTGAAAAGCTATTTTAAAAATTTTATTTCAAATTTGTTGTTAGTACATAGAGTTGATTTTATATTGATCTTTATCAGTAAAAACCTTGACAAATTAGCATCAATTTTCATAGTTTTTCAATTTTGTCATTTTTTTGTACACATTCATGTCATTTAAAATAAATTTGTTTTGAGACCTCCCTGCGGTCCAGTGGCCTAGACTCTGCGCTCCCAGTGCCCGGGTTCGATCCCTGGTCAGGGAACTAAGATCCTGCATGCCACATGGCAAAAAAAAAAAA
Source organism: Balaenoptera musculus (assembly GCF_009873245.2). Taxonomy (NCBI): domain Eukaryota; kingdom Metazoa; phylum Chordata; class Mammalia; order Artiodactyla; family Balaenopteridae; genus Balaenoptera; species Balaenoptera musculus. The sequence continues at coordinate 4,875,446 of NC_045790.1, forward strand.
AAAAAAAAAATTGTTTTTATTCTTCCTTTACAATCTTTACAGCTTTTGTTTCTTCTTCATGGCTTATTTCAGTTGATTGGCCCAGATAGATAGGATCAAGGTCATGGATTGAGTAGAAGTAGTAACACTTGATATCATTGTTGTGTTTCCATCCTTGGGGGAAAGTGTTCACTATTTCACCAATGATGTATAATGTTTGCCACATTTTTATTGTGGATACCCTTTGTCATATTTTTTAAAAATTCCCTTCTATTCCTAGGTTACTGAAAATTTCCATTATGGTTGAGTTTTATCAAATGATTTTTTGTGACTATTGAGATAATAAGATGACCTGTTCCTCATGTGAGTTATATTGATTGATTTTGAATATTAAGTCAACATTGCATTTCTGGAATAAATCCCAGTAGGGCATCGTATACTGTCTTTTAAAAGTAGATTCATTTTGCTAATCTTCTGTTGAGTTTTTTTTTTTTTTTAAATCTATACTCCTGAGAGATAGATCTATTTCTTTCCTGTAATGCCCTTACCTGGTTTTGATATCAAGATCATGCTGGTATCCTAAAAAGAATTTCTCTATTTTCTAAAATAGCTGTGTCAAGATGGTACTGTTTCTCACTTTGATGTTTGGAAAAATAAATCAGGAAATCCATGTGGGCCTGGATTTTTCAATTTTTTTAATATAATGCCCTCAAGATCTGTCCATGTTGTCGCTAATAGAAGGATTGCCTTCTTTCTCATGGGTGAAGGATAACCCGTTGTATATGCTAAGCAAAATAAGTCAGGCAGAGAAAGGCAAGTACTCTATGGTATCACTTATATATGGATCTAAAAAGTACTCTATGGTATCACTTATATATGGATCTAAAAATGCTTAGCTCATAGAAACAAAGTGGAGTGGTGATTACCACAGGCTGGGGGCTGAGGGAAATGGGGAGATGTTGGTCAAAGGACAGAAACATTATAAGATGAATAAGTTCTGGCATCTTTTGTTACATAAATAGTGCATTTTATTATTTCATGTTTTTCCTTTGTTAGGTTTTATGTTATACATTCTTGTGTGGTTTTCAGCTGTTCACCCTAGAGATTCCAGTACCGATTATTGACTTACTACACTTCACTTTAATTAGGACTTTTACCACTTCCAGAGTAATGCAAAACCAACAATTTACTACCTTTACAGCCATGCCTCTCACTCCAGCCATACCAAACCATAGATGGAATTCCCAATCACACTTTATACTCTCCTCTCTGAACCATGCCTGTGACACTTCTGCCTGCTTACCCGATGGTTCCCTACATCTCCTGGAAGGTCCCATATCATTGAGAGACATTCTCTGTCCTCCTGTGTTAATTAATTAAGTGCGTTCATTTATTTCCCCATTTATTCATCTCACAGGAACTCTGGGGGGCAAGCCATGTGGTCAGTACTGTGCTAAGACTCCCTGACCCATCGATAGCAAGACATAGTCCATCCTTCAAGGACCGCATAGTTTATCACATTTCTGTGTTAATCACAATGGTCTGATTTTACTTTTTTCTCTTAAACATGATATCAAAGGTAATAACTCTGATGTTCATCATTTAATCCCCAGGCCCTGGCTCAGAGTAGGTGCTTAATATGTGGTTTTGAATAAATAAATTAGTATATTTGTTTCCATTAAGTAACAAACCCAATTGTATCAGTTCCTTATTCGTATGTGGCTCATAAAATTTTTGAGTTATCTTCTATGTGCCAGGCACTCTTCTAGGTTCTGGGGATATTATGGGGCACAGAAGAAAGCCCCTGCTTTCATGAAGCTTCTGTCCTAATGCGGAGATTGTTGATTAACAGGTAAAAACATAAATGTAGAATAGCAAGCACTATATAGTAAAAATAAAAGCAGATTTGGGAAATAGAGAGGGCGTGGAGTGCTGTGAATGCTGGTTTAAGATGGATTGATTATGAAAAATCTCTCCAAGACAATTATGTTTGAGCAAAGGCCTGACTGTAGAGATTCTTGAGTGTTACAATTGCTTATCTTCAAGAACCTTCAGGAAAAATGTTAAAACAGGGATTTCCTTATGTTATTCTTATACTCAGTTATTTCTAAGGAGAAGTTTAGATACCTTAAGTTGTCTGTCACTGGAATTTTTTTTCGTCTGACAAAAACCTACTTTATCTCTCAATATACTATTTCATGAGATCTTGATCTACTGAGATAGTTTTATTAATTATTTTTTAAATAGCATGTTTCAAAAGTCTTATCTGTACAAGTTCATTCACCTCAGTTTTTTCTTATGCAGTGTCCCCAGCCCCAGACCTTTGAAATCAAACTTGAACTCTCCTTCAAGTTTGAGTTGAAAACTCACTTATTCTAGTTGGAGTTTCTAAGCCATACAAAGTTCCTCAGTTTCCCACAGTCTTGAAACTCTTGCAGGATTTATTGTGCAGTTCATTCTCATCCACAAATACTCCATTTCCTTTTTTTTTTTTTTAATTGGGAGTACAGTTGCTTTACAATGTTGTGTTAGTTTCTGCTGTACAGCAAAGTGAATTAGCCATACATATACGTATATCCCCTCCTTTTTGGATTTCCTTCCCATTTAGGTCAGCACAGAGCACTGAGTAGAGTTTCCTGTGCTATACAGTAGGTTCTCATTAGTTATCTATTTTATACATAGTAGTGTATATGTGTCAATCCCAATCTCCCAATTCCTCCCACCCCCCTTCGCCCCTTGGTGTGCATACATTTGTTCTCCATGTCTGTGTCTCTATTTCTGCTTTGCAAATAGGTTTATCTGTGCCATTTTTCTAGATTCCATGGATCCATTTCCTTTCATAACAACCTTTTTATAGGGTTGTCATGTCTTAGTCTATCTGGGCTGCTATAATAAAGTACCTGGGTGGCCTATAAACAGCAGAAATCGTTTTCCTTATGGTTCTGGAGCTTGGCAAGTCCAAGATCAAGGCACCAGCAAATTCAGTGTCTGGTGAGGCCCACTTCCTGGTTCATAGACCAGAAGACGTGTCTCCTCACTGTGTCCTCACTTGGTGGGAGGGGCAAGGGTCTCTGAGGTCCCTTCTGTAAGGGCACTAATCCCATTTCTGAGTCCTCATCCCTCATGGCCTAACCACCTCCCAAAGTCCCCACCTCCAAATGCTCTCCCATTGGGAGTTAGGATTCAGTATGTGTTTTTCAGGGACACAAATGTTCCTATAGCACCCGTGTCTTCCTAATCAGAATATATTTCTAGCTTTTTCAGGCCTGGGGTCATACCATACACATTTTCACTTCTGCTACCCAGAGGTGCATATTGTAGATAAACCTTAAAAAAATGATAGTCATACCAATCTATGAGACAGACAGACTAAATAAAATGTCACTTAATCTGGAGGATAAATGCCAGGTGCACTATGAGAAATTTAACGGGATCTCCATGTTAACTTCTACTCTGTGCCTTGAATAACATAGGATCAGAGACATATTTGGAAGACTTAGAAACTTTCTGCTTAATACCTGTACCTTTATATATAGTATTTAACTTTTATATTTTTATTCTTTAAAATACCTCACTTTTATACCTTTTATACTATTTTAAACACAGCAGATAGTGCACTATTTTTTAATTTAAAATAAAGGAATCTGAATTTACAGTGATAACAGTAAGGTACGTTAGAGTTTTTTTTAAGATAAATAGGTAAATCTGTAAACTAATAAATTAAAGACCTTTGAATAATGTCATTTTTCAACATATGCTTTTTTTTTTTTAATTTTACACTTTATTTATTTATTTATTTATTTTTGGTTGTGTTGGGTCTTAGTTTCTGTGTGTGGGCTTTCTCTAGTTGCGGCAAGCGGGGGCCACTCTTCATCGCGGTGCGCGGGCCTCTCACTGTCGCGGCCTCTCTTGTTGTGGAGCACGGTCTCCAGACGCGCAGGCTCAGCAGTTGTGGCTCACGGGCCTAGCTGCTCCGTGGCATGTGGGATCTTCCCAGACTAGGGCACGAACCCGTGTCCCCTGCATTGGCAGGCAGACTCTCAACCACTGCGCCACCAGGGAAGCCCCAACATATGCTTTTTGATTGGAGCTGTTTGCTTTGTTTTGTTGTTTTACAAAAGAAATGTCAAACCACATGAGATGTCATAGACCCTGAGGATCTACATATTAACACTTAAGATGAGTTGATAGCATTTGCAGTAAAAACTGCTGACTGTGCGTAAGAACAGAAAATTTTAAAACTTTTCCTCACAACTGCCGTGAAGAAGTCTCTAGAAATCCCTCACTGGTGACTCACAAGCTTTGCTTTAAAGCTCTAAAGAGTCACTCATTCATTGGAAAAGCCTTGCCTCCTGAGATGTATCATCTGAAGACCACATTGTTATACAAAGAAAATGAATTTCCCTTTGACTGACAGATGTTTGAATGAATGTGTAGCTTTAAAATTTCGTATCTATAGTCTTAAAAGTGGCCGAATCTAAAAGTTCGACATTAAAAATATCTACCAAAAAATTACAGAAAAGAAGGCTCAGGTGTGTGCATACATTTCACTTAGGGCATTTAAATTTAGAAATAAAAACTTGTTAATAAAATTTTGTTAAAGGAAGTGAAGAATATTATGCACTGTGATTTTTTTTTTATTGAATAGGATTTACGGAGTGGCCTATAAATCCAGTAAATACCAAAGAATATATAAGGTCAAAAGACCTTTTCTAGCTAATTTGGCCACTCATGAGAGAGAGACTTAGATCTTTTAAAAGTTTCCTCAGGTTAGGACATGGGTTCGAGCCCTGGTCCGGGAGGATCCCACATGCCGTGGAGCAGCTGGGCCCGTGAGCCACAACTGCTGAGCCTGTGCTCTAGAGCCTGCAAGCCACAACTACTGAGCCCGTGTGCCACAGCTACTGAAGCTTGCGTGCCTAGAGCCTGTGCTCCGTAACAAGAGAAGCCACCAAAATGAGAAGCCTGCACACCACAGCGAAGAGTAGCCCTGCTTGCTACAACTAGAGAAAGCCCGCACACAGCAGCGAAGACCCAATGCAGCTAAAAATAAATAAAATAAAATATATAAATTTATAAAACAAAAAGTTTACCCAGGTTAGATGGCTAATGGCTAATTGTGGCAATGTTTATTGAAAATACCAGTGTCTCTTTTGTTTACTTACATGTAACATGGGTAAAACTATGTTTATTTCACAGTGTTGCATCAAAAAATATATATAAAATTTTTTAACATAGTACTTTGTACTTAGTGGATGCTCAAGAATTAGCTGGTATACAAATGAAATTTCTCACTGACTCATTTACTTACCATTTAGTTCGTAAAAGCAAGTGACATTTTCTCCTAAGAAATCAAAACAGAAAATCAGACGAGACTCAGTATTTATTTTTTTTGGTGCCAAAAGTGAAACACTTAAAAATGTTTGTTTCTCTCCGTTAAAATTGAAGAGATTTTTAGTCTGCTTCTTAAGCATATAATTCCTTATCAATCCCCAGCTGTTTGATCTTAACTGTTGGCTCTACTGAGGTTAATGCCACTGTGGCAGAAACTAGAAGCTTTAAAAAAAAAAACGATGTTTTCACTTCTATTTGAGGTATTACTGAAATATATATATTATTTTTCAGATTCTTTTCCATTCTAGGTTATTGCAAGATACTGAGTATAGTTCCCTATGCAATACAGTAAATCCTTGTTGTTTATCTATTTTATTTACAGTAGTGTGTATATGTTAATCCCAAACTCCTAATTTATCTCTCCCCCACCCTCTTTCCCACTTTGGTAACCGTAAATTTGTTTTCTATGTCTGTGAGTCTGTTTCTGTTTTGTAAATAAGTTCATTTCTGTCATATTTTAGATTCCACATATAAGTGATATCATTTGATATTCATCTTTTTCTAACTTCATTTTGTATGATAACCTCTAGGGCCATCCATGTTGCTGCAAATGGCATTATTTCGTTCCTTTTTATGGCTGAGTAATATTCCATTGTATATATGTACCACATCTTCTTTATCCATTCATCTGTTGATGGACATTTAGGTTGCTTCCATGTCTTGGCTATTATAAACAGTGCTGCTATGAACATCGGCATGCCTACCTTTTTGAATTAGAGTTTTCATCTTTTCTATATATATGCCCAGGAGTAGGATTGCTGGATCATATGGTAACTCTATTTTTACTTTTGTATGTGGCATTTTAAAGCAGGAAAGAAAATGACAAATTATTCATTAAATGTCATTCCTACAACACCTGTGTGTTTAAAAATAAACGTGATTCTTTTCTTACTTCTCACACCACAACATGTTCCAGATGGTTCAAAAATTTTAATGAATAAAACAAAACAAAATGTTAGTAAAACTCTGAATTCATGAATGAATTTTAAAAATAATAGTGGAGTAGGAAAGGGCTTACTTATAAATATAATGCGTAATAAGAAACTATGAAAAAAAATCTGGATGGAAAAAATCTTAGATTTATTTTGATCCACTCTAACAGTCTCTTTTAATTGGTGCAATTAGGCCATTGACATTCAAAGTGATTATTGATATAGTTTTGATTAATCTCTACCTTATTCATTACTGTTTTCTATTTGTCATCTGTGTCATCCTTGTTCCATGTCTATCTTCTACTTCTTTTTTGTCTTTTGTGCTTTAAACTGAGGTGTTTATATGATTTCATTTTTCTCCACATCTTAGCATATCAGTTGTGCTTTTTTTTTTTCTACTTTTTTTTAGTGGTTGCCCTAGAGTTTGCAATATGCATTTACAGCTAATCCAAGTCTATTTTTAAATAACACTATAGCACTTCACAGGTAGTGTGAGTACCTTAAAATTACAAAATGATCCTAAATAGTAATTCCTTCCTCCTATCTCATCTGTCATTGCTGGCATCCATTCCACTTTTTTATAAGCATACATGAGTGTATATACATATATATATAAAATATATATATACAAATACTACATAAGCATACATGACTGTGTGTATATATGTAATATGTATAGAAATAATATTATACATAAGCATATATAATCTATTACATTGTTGGTTTTATACATTGAACAAAATGATATATTAATTAAGAATAAGAAAAATTAAAAAGTGTTAGGTTTTCTTTTTGAAATAAGAACATTAATTTTTTTTTTTCTAACATCTTTCCTGGAGGATAATTGCTTTACAATGTTGTGTTAGTTTCTGCTGTATAACAAAGTGAATCAGCTATACGTATACATATATCCCCATATCCCCTCCCTCTTGCGTCTCCCTCCCACCCTCCCTATCCCACCCCTCTAGGTGGTCACAGAGCACCGAGCTGATCTCCCTGTGCTATGTGGCTGCTTCCCACTAGTTATCTATCTTACACTTGGTAGTGTATATATGTCCATGCCACTCTCTCACTTCGTCCCAGCTTAACCTTCCCCCTCCCCATGTCTTCAACTCCATTCTCTACATCTGTGTCTTTATTCCTGTCCTGCCCCTAGGTTCTTCAGAGACATTTTTTTCTAGATTCCATATATATGTGTTAGCATACAGTATTTTTCTCTTTCTGACTTACTTCACTCTCTGTGACAGACTCTGGGTCCATCCACCTCACTACAAATAAGTCAATTTCATTTCTTTTTATGGCTGAGTAATATTCCATTGTATATCTGTGTCACATCTTTATCCATTCACCTGTCGATGGACACTTAGCTTGCTTCCATGTGCTGGCTAGGGTACATAGTGCTGCAGTGAACATAGTGATACATGACTCTTTTTAAATTATGGTTTTCTCAGGGTATATGCCCAGTAGTGGGATTGCTGGGTCATATGGTAATTCTATTTTTAAGTTTTTAAGGGACCTCCATACTGTTCTCCATAGTGGCTGTATCACTTAACATTCCCACAAACAGTGCAAGAGGGTTCCCTTTTCTCCACACCCTCTCTAGCATTTATTGTTTGTAGATTTTTTGATGATGGCCATTCTGACCAGTGTGAGGTGATACCTCATTGTAGTTTTGATTTGCATTTCTCTAATGATTAGTGATGTTGAGCATCCTTTCATGTGTTTGTTGGCAATCTGTATATCTTCTTTGGAGAAATGTCTATTAGGTCTTCTGCCCATTTTTGGATTGAGTTGTTTTTTTGATATTGAGCTGCATGAGTTGCTTGTATGTTTTGGAGATTAATCCTTTGTCTGTTGCTTCATTTGCAAATATTTTCTCCCTTTCTGAGGGTTGTCTTTTCGTCTTGTTTATGGTTTCCTTTTCTGTGCCAAAGCTTTTAAGTTTCATTAGGTCCCATTTGTTTATTTTTGTTTTTATTTCCATTTCTCTAGGAGGTGGGTCAAAAAGGATCTTGCTGTGATTTATGTCATAGCGTGTTTGGCCTATGTTGTCCTCTAAGAGTTTGATAGTGTCTGGCCTTACATTTAGGTCTTTAATCCATTTTGAGTTTATTTTATGTGTATGGTGTTAGAGAGTGTTCTAATTTCATTCTTTTACATGTAGCTCTCCAGTTTTCCAAGAACCACTTATTGAAGAGGCTGTCTTTTCTCCATTGTATATTCTTGCCTCCTTTTTCAAAGATAAGGTGACCATATGTGCATGGGTTTATCTCTGGGCTTTCTATCCTGTTCCATTGATCTATATTTCTGTTTTTGTGCCAGTAGCATACTGTTTTGATTACTGTAGTTTTGTAGTACAGTCTGAAGTCCGGAAGCCTGATTCCTCCAGCTCCATTTTTCTTTCTCAAGATTTCTTTGGATGTTCAGGGTTTTTTGTGTTTCCATACAAATTGTGAAATTTCTTGTTCTATTTCTGTGAAAACTGCCATTGGTAATGTGATAGGAATTGCACTGAAGCTGTAGATTGCTTTGGGTAGTATAGGCATTTTCACTTTGTTGATTCTTCCAATCCAAGAACAGGGTATATTTCTCCATCTGTTTGTGTCATCTTTGATTTATTTCATCAGTGTCTTATAGGTTTCTGCATACAGCTCTTCTGTCTCCTTAGGTAGGTTTATTCCTAGGTATTTTGTTCTTTTTGTTGCAGTGGTTAATGGGAGTGTTTCCTTAGTTTCTCTTTAATATTTTTCATCGTTACCATATAGGAATGCAAGAGATTTCTGTGCATTAATTTTGTATCCTGCTACTTTACCAAATTCATTGATTAGCTCTAGTGGTTTTCTGGTAGCATCTTTAGGATTCTCTATGTATAGTATCATGTCATCTGCAAACAGTGACAGCTTTACTTCTTCTTTTCCAATTTGAATTCCTTTTATTTCTTTCTCTTTTCTGATTGCTATGGCTAAAACTTCCAAAACTATGATGAATAATAGTGGTGAGAGTGGACAACCTTCTCTTGTTCCTGATCTTAGTGGAAATGGTTTCAGTTTTTCACCACTGAGAACGATGTTGGCTGTGGGTTTGTCATATATGGCCTTTATTATGTTGAGGTAAGTTCCGTCTGTGCCTACTTTCTGGAGAGTTTTTATCATAAATGGGTGTTGAATCGTGTCAAAAGCTTTTTCTACATCTATTGAGATCATATGGTTTTTCTCCTTCAATTTATTAATATGGGTTATCACATTGATTGATTTGCGTATATTGAAGAATCCTTGCATCCCTGGGATAAACCCCACTTGATCATGGTGTATGATCCTGTTAATGTGCTGTTGGATTCTGTTTGCTAGTACTTTGTTGAGGATTTTTGCATCTATGTTCATCAGTGATATTGGCCTGTAGTTTTCTTTCTCTGTGACATCTTTGTCTGGTTTTGGTATCAGGGTGACAGTGGCCTTGTAGAATGAGTTTTGGAGTGTTCCTCCCTCTGCTATATTTTGGAAGAGTTTGAGGAGGATAGGTGTTAACTCTTCTCTAAATGTTTGATAGAATTCGCCTGTGAAGCCATCTGGTCCTGGGCTTTTGTTTGTTAGAACATTTTTAATCACAGTTTCAATTTCAGTGCTTGTGATTCGTCTGTTTACATTTTCTGTTACTTCCTGGTCATTCTCAGAAGGTTATGCTTTTCTAAGAATTTGTCCTTTTCTTCCAGGTTGTCCATATTATTGGAGTATAGTTGCTTGTAGTAATCACTTATGATCCTTTGTATTTCTGCAGTATCAGTTGTTACTTGTCCTTTTTCATTTCTAATTCTGTTGATTTGAGTCTTCTCCCTTTTTTTCTTGATGAGTCTGGCTAATGGTGTATCATTTTTTTCTTCTGAAAGAACCAGCATTTAGTTTTATTGATCTTTGCTATTGTTTCCTCCATTTCTTTTTCATTTACTTTTGCTCCGATCTTTATGATTTGTTTCCTTTGGCTAACTTTGGGGCGTTTTTTTGTTCTTCTTTCTCTAATTGCTTTAGGTGTAAAGTTAGGTTGTTTATTTGAGATTTTTCTAGTCTCTTGAGGTAGGATGGTATTGCTATAAACTTTCCTCTCAGAACTACTTTTGCTGAATCCCATAGGTTTTGGGTCATCATGTTTTCATTGTCATTAGTTTTTAAGTATTTTTTGATTTCCTCTTTGATTTCTTCAGTGATCTCTTGGTTATTTAGCAGCGTATTGTTTAGCCTCCCTGTGTTTGTATTTTTTACAGGTTTTTTTTTAACTGTAACTGATATCTAGTCTCATAGTGTTGTGGTCGGAAAAGATATTTGATGTGATTTCAATTTTCTTAAATTACCAAAGCTTGATTTGTGACCCAAGATATGATCTATCCTGGAGAATGTTCCACGAGCACTTGAGAAGAAAGTGTATTCTGTTGTTTTTGGATGGAATGTCCTATAAATATCAATTAAGTCCATCTTGTTTAATGTGTCATTTAAAGCTTGTGTTTCCTTATTTATTTTCATTTTGGATGATCTGTCCATTGGTGAAAGTGGGGTGTTAAAGTCCCCTACTATGATTGTGTTACTGTCGATTTCCCCTTTTATGGCTGCTAGCATTTGCCTTATGTACTGAGGTGCTCCTATGTTGGGGGCATAAATATTTACAATTGTTATATCTTCTTCTTGGATTGTTCCCTTGATCATTATGTAGTGTCCTTCTTTGTCTCTTGTAACATTCTTTATTTTAAAGTCTATTTTGTCTGATATGAGAATTGCTACTCCAGCTTTCTTTTGATTTCCATTTGCATGGAATATCTTTTCCCATCCCCTCACTTTCAGTCTGTATGTGTCTCTAGGTCTGAAGTGGGTCTCTTGTAGACAGCCTAGATACAGGTCTTGTTTTTGTATCCATTCAGCCCGTCTCTGTCTTTTGGTTAGAGCATTTAATCCATTTACATTTAAGGTAATTATCGATATGTATGTTCCTATTACCATTTTCTTAATTGTTTTGGGTTTGTTCTTGTAGGTCTTTTCCTTCTCTTGTGTTTCCTGCCTAGAGAAGTTCCTTTAGCATTTGTCGTAAAGTTGGTTTGGTGGTGCCGAAGTGTCTTACCTTTTGCTTGTCTGTAAAGGTTTTAATTTCTCTGTCAAAACTGAATGAGATCCCTGCTGGGTAGAGTAATCTTGGTTGTAGGTTTTTCCGTTTTATCACTTTAAATATGTCCTGCCACTCCCTTCTGGCTTGCAGAGTTTCTGCTGAATGATCAGCTGTTAACCTTATAGGGTTTCCCTTGTATGTTTGTTGTTTTTCCCTTGCTGCTTTTAATATTTTTTCTTTGTATTTAATTTTTGATAGTTTGATTAATATGTGTCTTGGCGTGTTTCTTCTTGGATTTGTCCTGTATGGGACTCTGTGTGCTTCCTGGAGTTGATTGACTATTTCTTTTCCCATATTAGGGAAGTTTTCAACTATAATCTCTTCAAATATTTTCTCAGTCCCTTTCTTTTTCTCTTCTTCTTCTGGGACCCTTATAATTTGAATGTTGGTGCGATTAATGTTGTCCCAGAGGTCTCTGCTACTGTCCTCAATTCTTTTCATTCTTTTTTTCTTTATTCTGCTCTGAGGTAGTTATTTCCACTATTTTATCTTCCAGGTCACTTATCCCTTCTTCTGCCTCAGTTATTCTGTTATTGATTCCTTCTAGAGAATTTTAAATTTCATTTATTGTGTTGTTCATCATTGTTTGTTTGCTCTTTAGTTCTTCTAGGTCCTTGTTAAACGTTTCTTGTATTTCCTCCATTCTTTTTATGAGATTTTGAATCATCTTTACTATCAGTACTCTGAATTCTTTTTCTTGTAGACTGCCTATTTCCTCTACGCTTGTTTGGTCTGGTGGCTTTTTACTTTGCTCCTTCATCTGCTGCATATTTCTCTGTCTTCTCATTTTGCTTAACTTACTGTTTTTGGGGTTTCCTTTTTGCAGGCTGCAGGTTCATAGTTCCCATTGTTTTTGATGTCTGCCCCCAGTGGGTATGGTTGGTTCAGTGGGTTGTGTAGGCTCCCTGGTGGAGGGGACTGGTGCCTTTGTTTTGGTGGATAAGACTGAATCTTGTATTTCTGGTGGGCAAGACCACGTCCAGTGGTGTGTTTTGGGGTGTCTGTGACCTTATTATGATTTTAGGCAGCCTGTCTGCTAATGGGTGGGGTTGTGTTCCTATCTTGCTAGTTGTTTGGCATAGGGTGTCCAGCACTGGAGCTTGCTGGTCATTGATTGGAGCTGGATGTTAGTGTTGAGATGGAGATCTCTGGGAGAGCTCTCACCAATTGATATTACATAGGGTCAGGAGGTCTCTGGTGGTCCAATGTTGTGAACTCAGTTCTCCTACCTCAGAGGCTCAGGCCTGACACACAGATGGAGTACCAAGACCCTGTCAGCCACACAGCTCAGAAGAAAAGGGAGAAAAAAAAAAGCAAGAAATAATAAAAATAAAATAAAATAAAAAATTTATTAAAATAAATAAAATTATTAAAATCAAAAACTTTAAAAAGTAATTTAAAAAATGAAGAGAGCAACCACACCAATAAACAAATCCACCAGTGATAACAAGCATTAAAAAGTAAACTAAGATAAACATAAAACCAGAAACAAATTAGATGCAGAAAGCAAACCCCAAGTCTACAGTTGCTCCCAAAGTCCACCCCCTCAATTTTGGGATGATTCTTTGTTATTCAGGTATTCCACAGATGCAGGGTACATCAGGTTGATTGTGGAGATTTAATCCACTGCTCCTGAGGCTGCTGGGAGAGATTTCCCTTTCTCTGCTTTGTTCACACAGCTCTTGGAGTTCAGCTTTGGATTTGGACCTGCCTCTGCATGTAGGTCGCCTGAGGGCGTCTGTTCTTCGCTCAGACAGGACGGGGTTAAAGGGGCAGCTGCTTCGGGGCCTCTGGCTCACTCAGGCCGGGGGAGGGAGCGGTACGGAGGAGGCGGGGCGAGCCTGCGGCGGCAGAGGCCAGTGTGATGTTGCAGCAGCCTGAGGCGCGCCGTGCGTTCTCCCAGGGAAGTTGTCCCTGGATCACGGGACCCTGGCAGTGGCGGGCTGCACAGGCTTCCAAGAGGGGTGGTGTGGAGAGTGACCTGTGCTCGCACACAGGCTTCTTGGTGACTGCAGCAGCAGCAGCCTTAGTGTCTCACGCCCGTCTCTGGGGTCCATGCTGATAGCCGTGGTTTGTGCCCGTATCTTTTGCTCGTTTAGGCGGTGCTCTCAATCCCCTCTCCTCGTGCACCCTGAAACAGTGGTCTCTTGCCTCTTAGGCAGTTCCAGGCTTTTTCCTGGACCTCCCTCCTGGCTAGCTGTGGTGCACTAGCCCCCTTCAGGCTGTGTTCACGCCGCCAACCCCAGTCCTTTCCTTGGGATTTGACCTCAGAAGCCCGAGCTTCAGCTCCCAGACCCCACCCGCCCCGGCGGGTGAGCAGACGAGCCTCTCGGGCTGGTGAGTGCTGCTCGGCGCCGAGCCTCTGTGCGGGAGTCTCTCCGCTTTGCCCTCCGTACCCCTGTGGCTGCGCTCTCCTCCGTGGCTCCGAAGCTTCCCCCCTCTGCCATCCACAGTCTCCACCCGCGAAGGGGCTTCCTAGTGTATGGAAACTTTTCCTCCTTCACAGCTCCCTCCCAGTGCAGGTGCAGGTCCCATCTCTATTCTTTTGTCTCTGTTTTTTTCTTTTTTCTTTTGCCCTACCCAGGTACGTGGGGAGTTTCTTGCATTTTGGGAAGTCTGAGGTCTTCTGCCAGCATTCAGTAGCTGTTCTGTAGGAGTTGTTTCACTTGTAGTTGTATTTTTGATGTATTTGTGGGGAGGAAGGTGATCTCCACGTCTTACTCTTCTGCCGTCTTGAAGGTCCTCTCTCAAGGTGTTAGTTTTTATTTTATCTTCTTCAGTGCTTTCTTCAATGCTCTTCCTTTATGTAGATCCAAGTTTCTGACCTATATCATTTACTTCTTTCTAAAGAACTTTTTTAAAAACATTTCTCACAAGGCAGGTCTAATAGGAACAAATTCCGTCAATTTTTGTTTGTCTGAGGTGACCTTATTTCTCCTTCAGTTTTGAAGGTTAGTTTCACAGGGTATGGAGTTCTATGTGGGGAGGTTTTTTCTCTCAATTCTTTAACTATTTCACTCCACTCTCTTCTTGCTTACATGGCCTCTGAAGAGAAGTTGTATATAATTCTTATCTTTGTTCCTCTCTAGGTAAGGAGTTTTTCCTCTGTTTTCTTTTGAGATTTTTTCTTTATCTTTGATTTTCTGTCATTTGAAAATGATATGCCTCCGTGTACTGTTTTGGTAATTTGTCCTGCATGGTATTCTCTGAGCTTCTTGGGTCTGTGGTTTGGGGCCTGATATTCATTTGGGGAAATTTTTCTGTCAGTGTTTTTTCAAATAGTCTGTTCCTCCCTCTCTTCTCCTTCTGTTGTTCCCATTATGTATATGTTACATCTTTTGTAGTTATCCCATGCCCTTGGATATTCTGCTCTACTTTCTTAAGTTTTCTATTTGCTTTTGGGATTTTGAGGATTCTATTGATAAATCCTCTGGCTCTGAGAATCTTTCCTCATCTGTATCCAGTTCTACTCATAAGCCCATCAGAAGTACTCTTCATTTCTTTTAAGGTGTTTTTTTATCATCTATTTTTGGTTCTTTTTTAGGATTTCCATCTCTCTGCTGACGTTGCCCATCTGTTCTTGCATGTTCTCTACTCATCTGTTAGGACCCTTAGTATATTAACCACAGTTGTTTAAAATTCCTGGTCTGATAATTCTTACATCCCTGCTATGTCTGATTCTGATGCTTGCTCCGTCTCTCCCGTCTCTTCAAATTGTGATTTTGCCTTCTGGCATGCCTTGTGAATTTTTCCTTGATAGCTGGACATGATGAACCAGATGAAAGAAATTGCTGGAAATAAGCCTTTCATGATGTGGTGTAGAGGTGTGGTGGGAGGGGAGTGCCCACAGTCTCGTGATTGGATCTGTCTTCTAGTGACCCTGGGCTTCTGAACTGTGAATTTTGCAGCAGTTTCTTAAGATTTTTCTCCGCACTTGGGTAGAATGGTTAGAGCCGGCTAGAGTCAGGAATTTCCCTTCTCTTGGGTCAATTTGGCTCTACAGGATACACCAGAGCAGGTGGGGCTCTGGTTAACTAGTTTCCCCTGAGGGCAGGCCTTATTGAGAACACCGGAGTGCTCTGACATATTTCACAATGGTTCCTTCTCTCCTCCTCCTGCCAGAAGCTCAAGAGAATTTTTCTTCAGTACTTACGCTGGGAACTTGATAGAGCTCCCAGAGATAAATCTCAATAAAATAGGAGCCTCTCTATGACTGGGTCCTCCAGAAGGTTTTTACTTCTCTGACTTGTCTGCTCGGAGCCCCCAGCAATTTGTCAATTACAGTTCAGGTTTTCCTACCCTGGCAATGGTTCCTGGTGTTTCCACTCATGAGCCCCTGCTCTGGTAAGCCTTAGCTCCTGTACTCCGCCGTCTGTCACTGTTGCCCTGTGTCCTCTCCTGTCTTCTGGAACCAAGAAGAGCTGTTGGTTTTTTCAGTCTGTTCAGCTTTGTATTGGTTGTCAAGACAGAGTGCAAACTTCCAACTCCTTACCTGCAGAACCAGAAAACAGAAGACTTAAATTAGATTTAAATAAAAGAAACCTACAAAATATTTACAATGTACATAATTAAGAAAGCTTTAGCAAACATAATATGTAAATTGCTCTTAAAAGAAACTGTTTTTTAGAATCTCTGAACAATCATTTTACAATGTAAGAAATACAAATGATAAATGTATGTAAAATTAATTTTATTATTAGTCAAGAGAAGGCAAATGTGTGACTAATATATATTTTTACCAGTAAATTTCAAAATAGTATCTAATGCTTCTGGGGATATGTGAAAACTATTTACTCACTCTAAAGGTAGTCTGGCAATTTTATTTGTAAAATAATATTTACACCCCACCGCTGCTTCCAAGTATACCTAACCAGGAATATTAAGCAAATATGTTTATTTTAACATTGTTTCTAATATGTAAAATTGGAAATAACTTAAAAATATATCTTCAGCAGAATAGTGTAAATTGGGATGCAGTGAAATAATATCAACTAGCAGAACTCAATGAAATGATGGCTTTTATACAGTTATGTTGGAGAAAATCAAATTATAAGGCAGTATGTATATTAGAATCTGTATACAAATGTTAGCAAACATGCACATAAACTCTTAGCAGTGGTTTTCTCTGAGAGATAAGATTATACTTTTTACTTCTGTGTTGCTTGCTTTTTATCATGAGTGTCTCTCTAAATAAAATAAAATAATATAATAAAATCTTGCTGCTAGAGCTTTCTTTGGAGCATAGTAACAGGCAACTAAAGAAACACACGCATTCATGTCTTACTATCGGTTCTAGAAGATGAAATGGTTTTTACACAGACAATAATCCGTTTTTCTCTTCTCCTGCTAGGGAAAGGTGAACATGGGAAACCTTACCCCCTCACTGAAGAGGACCACGATGACTCAGCTTACAGGGAAAATGGTTTCAATATTTTTGTCAGCAACAACATTGCTCTAGAGAGGTCCCTGCCAGATATTCGCCACGCAAAGTGAGTATCAGCTCAGCTCTGTGCAGAGCGGTTTTTCTTTTTGTCTGTTTTGATTCATATGGTTGATGTACATCATGGTGAGATACACAATGAAAAACTTTGCCCTATTAATTTTATAGAAGCTGTTTATACTCTATAATCATATATATTTTTTGTTTTTTGGTTTTTTATTGAAGTATAGTTGATTTACAATGTTGTGTTAGTTTCAGATGTACAGCAAAGTGATTCAGTTTTATATGTTTGTGTATATATGTATATAATGTGTGTGTGTGTGTATTTCAGATTCTTTTCCCTAAAGAAATTTAATGGTTACCAAAGGGGAAAGGTGGGGGGCGGATAAATTAGGAGTTTGGGATATATACTCTACTATATATAAAATAAGTAACCAACATAATCTTAAATACTTCTTATTTAAATTGAAATAACCTTTAAAATTCCAAAAGAGTCACTGTCGACTCTCAAAAACTTAATATCCATTTTCATTATTGAGTTGGCGGTATGATCTGCATTTAAACCGAAATGCTTTCAGATGACATCTATAACTTTGCGTTTGGTCATGTACATTATGAAGCTCACGTTTTTCTCCGGTAGTTAGTGCTGTCAGAACTGTCTACATTTGCATGCCTTCGACCGACTGCCTGTCACCTCAGCCATATCAGTGCCATTGTTGTTGCATTTTCTTAGAAAGTGCCTAACATGAGTGCATCCATAATCTAAAGGTAATGCTTGGTTGCTCAATTTCCCATCACTTAGGAATTGCTTGTGGCTTGTCAGTTGACAGTGGGCTCAGTTTTTACTGAATTGTAGCTAAATATTATAGTCAGAATGGAAACAAGGAGAATATTACCTGCAGTTGGCTGAAAGCCTTCTTCTCTCTGTCCATCCCTGTCTACTCCTAACATTGCTTAATGTACTTCTTTTTCTAGTCTGTTATGGTTTTCTTATTAGCATATGCTATGCCAAAAGTATGCCAAGAACATAGAATGTGGGCAGAATTTGAAGTTGTGGCGTTGTCATGCATATTTGATAAATCTATCCAGCTAATAGAGTATATTGACTTTTGCAGTTCATCTTCCTTTAGAATCATTGGTGTGAGAGAAAGAAAATCAGAGAAAATAAAGGGCATAAATGAAACGAGGACTAGAAATCTAAATTAAACCAGTAACGTACATTACGTAAATCTCCTTGTGCAAAAGTAATTAACCCATTAGGGAAAAACAAATCAGTGCATTGTGGTTTGGAGGACTGTTTTTTAGCTGCCATATTGTGTCTTTATAAATTTGGTTTTAAAATATAAAAAAATTACTGGTTTGCCCCTTAGGTTTTATGTGAGTTTGCATTTCCCAGTAGTGTTAAGCAAAGAATTAATGTGAAGAAAAAATCCATTTTCCCCTAAGCTGAATGCTTTATATATTGGTCTAGGCCTTCTATCTAGCAAAATTATTCCCACGTCACCTGAAATTATCTACGGTAATTCCCACTGACCGAGAACGTTTCTAGTTGTGAGAAATTTTAATACCTAATTGCACACCATCAAAGATGCATTGAATTGCATTGTTGGCATAATAAATATGCTCAGAGCATAATTTCCAACCACCCCACCCCGACATTGCTAATCTTTTCATGTGTATTCAAGTGGAAATATTTGCAGATGAAAACAGTGCAGAAAATCATGGAAGTCAAAAGAAGGCTGATGTTCCCATTCTCCACAGAGAGTATATTTTTAGTGTCACTATCACCTTTTGAGAAAAGATATTCTTAGGCAATAATGGAGAAGAAGATAGAAAAATGGAAAGAAAAACATTTTGAAAATTTTATCAGAGCTACTAAATTTATAGTATTGGAGGGTATTTTTCTAAATGTTAGGGAAGAAAAATATGGCTAAAACATGGTGTGTGACCATATTCTTACTTACTTCCTGAGGCTGGATATGTAATAGGACAGACGCTAGTAAAATGATACCAAGAAGAGAACTCAAACAAACAATCTTAACAGAAGATTGGAGAAACATGCCAGCAGCATGTTAAGTGTGAGATCCCAGGAATGGTCGTTTACTTGGTTAGTCCAGTTTCTGACTCTCAGTAATGCAGGAAACGAGATGAGATGACGCCTCTGATTTTGTCAGCGTGCCACCTGCGGGAAACCAGAAGCCAAAGAAAGTCTTACAGGGATCCCGCTGATTAAAGTCCTATGCTTTTGACCTCAGTTGTGCTTCCCAAAATGCAGGCACAGATAATTACAGGAGTATGTAACTCTGTCCTTGAAATTGTAAAAGCAGCTGGACACAGATTCCAGTGTTATCAATTTAACAAGACTGCAGGTAATTGACCATGGCTTGTTTATGTTGACAGAATCTATGGAAGAGAATGCAAAATGTGTGTGACTTTTATAATCAAACGTAACAGTTCTAAGAAACTTTGCATTTGCAGTCAGCCAGTTCCAACTACCGGCTCAGAGTGCCAGGAGAGAGGACTTTATTTTTCTTTGCTTTAGGATTTTGCGGTGGAAAATATCCGGGAATACCGTCTTGCAATTTTCCTGAACTTGATCGTTATTCCAAAACACATCATCGTGGTTCTTACTACACTGCTCTACATGATAGATGACTCTCTGTGTATATGCCCATGCTCTTTACCTCTTCATATTCTCAGAAATGTTCATGGTTCTAGGTGCTTGGACATGCTTAGTGCACAGTTCTGTCCACGGTGAAGAATATTTAGAACATGAATTACTTCAGAAATCCCAATCCAGAGAGCACTTTTATTTGTCTCACTGCTTACTTCTTCACTAGCATAAAAATGAACAGCTTTCTGTTGGCTTTGTTATTTCATTGAATCAGTAATAGATTCCCATTAAGTAGGAAGCATAGATAAAGGAAAGTCAGTTGGCATGTGTGCAGTAATTTCAATCTATACAGAACAAGATCATTTTTACTTATATCCTAATAATAAATTTTAGTCTTTTAACTTACATTTTGAATTTCTTGTGTTTTTTTTCAATTATTTTTAGCATCCCCTTATCTTGTAAATTACATTTTAGTTTTTCATGCCATCTATGCTTTGGTCTTGTCAACTTTTCTACCTCTTCTTCCATAGTCATAGCCTGACACTTTTGGTTGACTTTCATACTTTTTTGGAGACATATCTATATGTTGATAGTTTAAATACTCACTGTTTTCTTCAGTTACTCCCTAATTATGTCTATATCCGTAGTACCTGGGCTCAATCTCAGAGCACCTGAGTTCAACCTGTCCTTAGAACATCTTATTTTTTCCGTTTTATCTAATGCAATGTCGATAAGAATTTTACTATGAGAGCTTCTGCATGACAAATGTCCAGTCACTGGATATCTGGCTGACCTGGTTAGTTTTTCCCCACCTGTATTTTGATTGTGCATTTTCTTTGTATTCAGTCACCCATTGGGATGTCACACCTTTGTATGCTGTAGAACATCTTATTTTGACTCTAAAACATGTATTTAGAGTACAAAATACATATAAAATAAGGGGAAAGAAAACCATGGAAGGATGACCTGCATAGAAAAGAAATTCTGATAAACGTATGCATGAATATATTGTTAACAAGGTAAAACTAAAGAACAGTTGAGCAAGTATTACTCCCTGGATATGAATACATGTATCAGCAGTTACCACAAGTACTCCCAAACCATGCTAGAATTAATGTGTGTAAGAAGAAATTACATTTATGAAAACAGGCAGTGTGTGAGATTAGGACACATAAGAGTCATGAATAATAGGAGAGTTGAGATCAGCTTTGCAGAGAGTTGAGATCAACTTTGCAGAAAATTCAGGTAAATGCATCATTGATGTAAGGTTCATTTTTTGCTTAGAAAAGAATCCAGATACCTGTTCATATGCATCCACATTAATTACGATGCACTTATAAGGTGGCTGAGTAGCTGGGATATTTTTGAGTTAAAGTAGTTCTACTCTGAATTGTGGCTTTTCCTTTTCATTTAAATTTTCCTTTTGGTTTAACTTATATTCCCAAGATAAGGAAGTTTTAGCTTCATGCCTTGGCAACAAACAAGATATTGAATTTTAAGAGAAAATTCTGAGAGATCTCATCTCTTGAAAACATTTAGGAGAATTTTGACAACCTCTTGTCATGATAGCATTATGGGATTGCTTTCAGCAGTGTTGCAGATATATCAGACTAATCTATCACACCCCTGCTCTCTGCGCAATTTAAAAACCAATGGAGAGATTGTCCCAGAAATGGTTTGAAAGTAAAGTATTACCTTTATTATTTATCTATCTATCTATCTATCTATCTATCTATCTATCTATCTATCTATCATCTATCTATCTATTTATTTATTTATGGCTGCATTGGGTCTTTGTTGCTGCGCGCGGGCTTTCTCTAGTTGTGGCGAGCAGGGGCTACTCTTCGTTGCGGTGCACGGGCTTCTCATCGCGGTGGCTTCTCTTGTTGCGGAGCACAGGTTCTAGGCGTGCGAGCTTCAGTAGTTGTGTTACATGGGCTCAGTAGTTGTGGCTCATGGGTTCTAGAGCTCAGGCTCAGTAGTTGTGGTGTGTGGGCTCAGTAGTTGTGGTGCACGAGCTTAGTTGCTCCGCGGCATGTGGGATCTTCCTGGACCAGCACTCGAACCTGTGTCCCCTGCATTGGCTGGTGGATTCCTTAGCACTGCGCCACCAGGGAAGCCCCTACCTTTATCACTGATCAGAGTCTGTTAGTGGGCGTGGTTTAGACCTGGGCCAAGAGTGATTCCTAATATCAAACTGCAGAAGGAGGCGCGTTCAGCCTTCCAGTCACAGACATTGCCGACAACCAAAGGACAGTTGTCGAACTTCGGGCATGGAGGGCAGAGGGAGATGTCTGGTCTCTGCACGCAAGTGGGTTCCCGTGCACAAAACTGAAGCAGAAGCTGAGCCAAGCATGATAAACTCTGTAACTCCAACTCAGCAGTCATGTGTCTTTCCTTCTCCTGGAAGGGATGTCTGGGAGGATGGATGGAGAGAGGGTGGGGTGTTAGCATAACGGCTGCCCCTCCACACGGGACCATCTGTGGAGGGGAAGGACCTCCTCCCTGGATGAATAGGGCACAGTATCTACTTTGTATACAAGGAGAAAGGCAAATTCTCGATATACACAGATTTGGAGTAATTTTTTTTTTTCAATTAGACTGTAAGTCTAATCATGTCTTCTGGAAATTATGTTGAATAATAATTATTACAAAGTTAACTTTCCTGACTTGGACCGTGATGCTGAGGCAGGCAGTTGTCATTCTGAATTTCTACTTACCCACTTCACTAAGTCAGGGTGCTAACTTTCTTTATGTCTCTCACGGAGTATTACGATAAATAAGATAGGTGCCAGGTTTACCAGATCAGCTGCACCATGATCTATTCAGTTATTTCTTTTTCTTCTGATGATTCTCCTTCTGATTTCCTTCCTTCTTTTGCATTCATATCATGAGATAAAATATAAAGAGATCAAGTGAACTACAATTCAAAAGCATAAATTGTAAAAACAATTAAATTTTGGGAGTCAGTTTTGAGTTTATTAGGAAAAATAATTATGTGTGTCCAATGTATTTTAGTTTAATGTAGTGAATGTGATAGGTTGGTATTTATTTTAATTGTGTGTGAAATAGAAAGTGTGATTTAACTGCTCTGACTCTGGGCTGTTGAATGTTAGAACTCATCCACAGAAATGTTTGAGGTTAGCCATCCAAAAATGTGCAAGGATTTTCTTAAAATTTCTCAAGTTCAAAGGCTACTCAAAAGCTGGGGAGGCACTGCCTTCCTTTCATGTTTTCATTATGATTTTACTTGTGAAGTTGATGAAGTATCTTTCTTCAACAAGTTCACAAGTCAATTCTGAAGCAAATTAAGCTAAAGGACTTGTGCACTCCAGTCAGGTGGGAATACTGTCGTGGAAGAGGCTGGAAATGTATCCTTTGAATCAAATGCTGCTCTAGCCTAGTGTATATCTCAGTATGACTGAAAAAAGACAAAACAGTTAACTCCTAAGCAGCAGATTGAGGGAGGAATAACCAGGAACAACAGATAGGAAGTAACCTTTCAAAACTGCAGTTGTTTTGAAGAACTGAATAATTATTTGAGTAATATTTTTTGAAAGCTGGCTTATGCAACCTAGTGTAGCCATTAGCACATTAGTCGGTTTCTAAGGGCCATTAAAGAAAAACCATGATAGAATAACAACAGAAATATACACAAGTATCTCTTCCATTGGCTAAAGCCTGAAAGACATGGAAGAGTTTTTATCACTATAGCTAAAGATGTATCCCTGTTGAAATGAAAATCCTCCAAGGATAGACAACAGTTCAAGAGTTGTCAGACATCTCATCTTTGGAGTGAATGACAGATCATAAAGCAGATTCGTTGAAAGGTAGAATGGGGACGAACACAAGGGCATGGGGGTGTGAAAGAGTAGCGGTGGGAAGTTGTGCACACGCACAAAACCTTCTAAAAATACCCTAAGTATGTTATATAACTTTTCCAATGTCACCGTTGCTGGTAATTGATGTAAATTTGACTCCAAACCAGGACTCTCAAACTCTGAAACCTAGTTGCTCATTACTGTGTTATCCTGCTTCAAATCAGGATAAAAATATAAAAGTTGAAATTATAATGAGTTGCAGTGTACTAGCTCATTAAGATCCAAAAACTGTAATTGCTTTTTAAACTACACAGAAACTGGAAAATCAAGTATCAATTAATGATTGATCATTATTGTCATTCATGGGACATCTATTTCAGTCCTGAATATATATATATATATATATATATATATATATATATATATATATATATATATATATTCGTATTATTACATGTATTTTTAATTTTATGTAATTTTATTACCCCATGTATATAAAGCTCCAAATTGAACACATCTGTTCAAAAGAATAGTAGCTAACTATGAGACTGCATTACAACATCAGTGATAGAGAAAAATTGTAATTAGAGATGTGTTAAACTGCTAGGTTTTCACTAGGCAGTCATCACTGTACACTTTCATGGCATCACTAGGAAATAGCAATGTGCTTTAAACTCAGGCAGTTATTTCTGTTGTGTGTGACCTTGGTGGCAAAGTCAGCATCTCCAATCAGTGTGACTGCAAAGCCATCCAAATTTTAGTTAAAGTTCCACTGGAAAAGTAGAAATTATTGAGCTCACAGAAAAGCAACTAGTTTTTGGAAGTTTGACATCAAACTGGAAGAGCAGAATTGATCATGGAGTCAATCTTACCAGATTATTATTTGTTAACATTTGAATAATCATAGAGTTTAGATATGGGAATTTTTCCATAACTGAAAAAAGATGGTGTCTTACACCATAGTCCTGTGTTAACATCAGAATTATTAAAATGATGGAAGTCAAAGGCCAAAAGCCATTTATTATGACGATTATTTCTGCATTGGTCTACTGTTTGATAATTATATTTAGATCAATAAAAGAAAAAATATAGATACAACAGAGTCTGTGTAGATATTCCATGCCTAGTTGCTTGTGTTATCTACTTACAAACTAAGATACTCATATAGAAACTTCGGTGTGAAATTCTAAAGTCACAGATGCTTGAAGTACTCTCATTGCTTTTTTTTTCCATATATAAATTTTTTTTTTTAAATTTCTGTTCTAGTGTAGTTGATTTACAATGTTGTGTTAGTAAAACATAACTCCTCCTTCTAGCCAGAATCAAACCAGTGACCTAAGGATGACTATACTGGGAAGTGCTACAGTCCTCTGCTCTACCAGCTGAGCTATCGAAGGGTATGCTCTCATTTCCTGATTAGCAACTAGATTCCAAAGTTATCTATACTTTTACACTGTTTCAAATTAATACAATTTATTTATTTTAAAATGCTGTCTTTTGCAAAATTAATCTCATTTACTTTGAAACCAGCCTGCCAGATGATTTTAGCTGTTCTCATAGGACATTGCACATACACGATATTTAGATTTATTCTACTATATTATGAATTGGAAATATTGGCCGGTGCCTTCCACTGGAACAGTGGCTCCCTGACAATAAAACTTTGATTTTCTGTGATCTTCAACCCATGATATAATGTTCACCATGTGATAAATATTAAATAAGTGTTAGGTATTGAATAAATCCAGAAAAACAAACAAAAACAAAAACAACCTCTAGTCAGAATCATGTCTGTTAAATTTCAGAGTATATCCTTTGTAACCATGATAAGGATCAAATAAATAAAACCAAAGCGCTCGTTTGAAAAACTTACATGATAAGGATCAAATAAATAAAACCGAAAGCGTAAGTTTGAGAAACGCAAATAGATTCGCAATTTTAATTCCTTAAAGAAAATGGAAATTTGATGTATTGATGCATTTTGTTCTGTAAGATTAATATTGCAATAGGAATTCTAAATTTGTTCCCTCTTCATTATAAATATTTCCACTCATGGAAGTTTTTTTTGTTTTGTTTTGTTTTTGTTTAACATCTTTATTGGAGTATAATTGCTTTACAATGGTGTGTTAGTTTCTGCTTTATAACAAAGTGACTCAGCTATACATACACATATGTTCCCATATCTCTTCCCTCTTGCATCTCCCTCCCTCCAACCCTCCCTATCCCACCCCTCTAGGTGGTCACAAAGCACTGAGCTGATCTTCCTGTGCTATGCGGCTGCTTCCCACTAGCTATCTATTTTATGTTTGGTAGTGTATATAT
Source organism: Balaenoptera musculus (assembly GCF_009873245.2). NCBI lineage: Eukaryota > Metazoa > Chordata > Mammalia > Artiodactyla > Balaenopteridae > Balaenoptera > Balaenoptera musculus. The sequence continues at coordinate 4,901,093 of NC_045790.1, forward strand.
GTCCATGCCACTCTCTCACTTCGTCCCAGCTTACCCCTCCCCCTCCCCCTCCCCATGTCCTCAAGTCCATTTTCTACGTCTGAATCTTTATTCCTGTCCTGCCCCTAGGTTCTTCAGAACCTTTTTTTTTTTTTTTTTTAGGTTCCATATATATGTGTTAGCATACGGTATTTGTTTTTCTCTTTCTGACTTACTTCACTCTGTATGACAGACTCTAGGCATCCACCTCACTACAAATAACTCAATTTCGTTTCTTTTTATGGCTGAGTAATATTCCATTGTATATATGTGCCACAGCTTCTTTATCCATTCGTCTGTCGATGGACACTTAGGTTGCTTCCATGTCCTGGCTATTGTAAATAGAGCTGCAATGAACATTTTGGTACATGACTCTTTTTGAATTATGGTTTTCTCAGGGTATATGCCCAGTAGTGGGATTGCTGGGTCATATGGTAGTTCTATTTTTAGTTTTTTAAGGAACCTCCATACTGTTCTCCATAGTGGCTGTATCAATTTACATTCCCACCAACAGTGCAAGAGTGTTCCCTTTTCTTCACACCCTCTCCAGCATTTATTGTTTCTAGATTTTTTGATGATGGCCATTCTGACCAGTGTGAGATGATGTCACATTGTAGTTTTGATTTGCATTTCTCTAATGATTAATGATGTTGAGCATTCTTTCATGTGTTTGTGGGCAATCTGTATATCTTCTTTGGAGAAATGTCTATTTAGGTCTTCTGCCCATTTTTAGATTGGGTTGTTTGTTTTTTTGATATTGAGCTGCATGGACTGCTTGTAAATTTTGGAGATTAATCCTTTGTCAGTTGCTTCATTTGCAAATATTTTCCCCCATTCTGAGGGTTGTCTTTTGGTCTTGTTTATGGTTTCCTTTGCTGTGCAAAAGCTTTTAAGTTTCATTAAGTCCCATTTGTTTATGTTTGTTTTTATTTCCATTTCTCTAGGAGGTGGGTCAAAAAGGATCTTGCTGTGATGTATGTCATAGAGTGTTCTGCCTATGTTTTCTGCTAAGAGTTTGATAGTGTCTGGCCTTACATTTAGGTCTTTAATCCATTTTGAGTTTATTTTTGTGTATGGTGTTAGGGAGTATTCTAATTTCATACTTTTACATGTAGCTGTCCAGTTTTCCCAGCACCACTTATTGAAGAGGCTGTCTTTTCTCCACTGTATATTCTTGCCTCCTTTATCAAAGATAAGGTGACCATATGTGCATGGGTTTATCTCTGGGCTTTCTATCCTGTTCCATTGATCTGCATTTCTGTTTTTGTGCCAGTACCATACTGTCTTGATTACTGTAGCTTTGTAGTATAGTCTGAAGTCAGGGAGCCTGATTCCTCTAGCTCCATTTTTCATTCTCCAGATTGCTTTGGCTCTTCAGGGTCTTTTGTGTTTCCATACAAATTGTGAAATTTTTTGTTCTAGTTCTGTGAAAATTGCCATTGGTAGTTTGATAGGGATTGCATCTCATGGAAGTTTAATGAGGTAAGAGGTAATGATTAATAGTTAAGCTTATTTGTTTAAAAATGTGGGAAAATCTGCCATTTTTGGAAAGCTAACATCATACTTAGTGATGAAAGACTGGATATATTGCCCCTAAGATCATGGGGTGAAAGGGATGTCTGGTCGCACTGCTTCTATACAACATTGTACTGTACAATATAGTCCAGGCAATTAGGCAAGAAAAAGAAGTAAAGGGATCCAAATTGCAAAGGAAGAGTTAAAACTTCTCTATTGGCAGATGACATAATCTTCTATCAATGTATAGAAAACCATAAGGAATCTACTAAGAAAACTAGTAGAACTAATAATGTCAGCAAAGTATTAGAGTATGACATCAGTATACAAAAATCATTTTAGTTTTATACACTTGCAGTGAATAATCTGAAAATACCTCTAAAGAACTCAATTCACCATAAAATCAAAATGAATAAAATACTTAGGAATAAATTGAACAAAAGAGATGTAAAACTTACACTTTGAAAAGTACAAAACGCTGTTGAAAGAAATTGCAGAAATGAAGAAACATCCCATGTCTGTGAATCAGAAGAGTTAATATTAACTCGGCAGAACGCTCCAAGCTGAGCCACAGATTCAAAGAAATCCCTGTCAGAATCCCAGCTGACTTCTCTTTAGAAGTTGACAAGCTTTGGAGAAATGTCCAAAGAAGATATACAGATTGCCAACAAACACATGAAAGGATGCTCAACATCACTAATCATTAGAGAAATGCAAATCAAAACTACAATGAGGTACCACCTCACACCGGTGAGAATGGCCATCATCAAAAAATCTACAAACCATAAATGCTGGAGAGGGTGTGAAGAAAAGGGAACCCTCTTGCACTGTTTGTGGGAATGTTAAGTGATACAGCCACTATGGAAAACAGTATGGAGGTTCCTTAAAAAACTAGAAATAGAACTACCATATGACCCAGCAATCCCACTACTGGGCATATACCCTGAGAAAACCATAATTCAAAAAGAGTCATGTACCACAATGTTCATTGCAGCTCTATTTACAATAGCCAGGACATGGAAGCAACCTAGGTGTCCATCAACAGATGAATGGACAAAGAAGATGTGGCACATATATAAAATGGAATATTACTCAGCTGTAAAAAGAAACGGAACTGAGATATTTGTAGTGAGGTGGATGGACCTAGAGTCTGTCATACAGAGTGAAGTAAGTCAGAAAGAGAAAAACAAATACTGTATGCTAACACATATATATGAAATCTAAAATAAAAGGTTCTAAAGAACCTAGGGGCAGGACAGGAATAAAGACACAGACGTAGAGAATGGACTTGAGGACACGGGGAGGGGGCAGTATAAGTTGGGATGAAGTGAGAGAGTGGCATGGACATATATACACTACCAAATGTAAAATAGATAGCTAGTGGGAAGCAGCCGCATAGCACAGGAAGATCAGTTCGGTGCTTTGTGACCACCTAGAGGGGTGGGATAGGGAGGGTGGGAGGCAGATGCAAGATAGAGGGGATATGGGGATATATGTATACATATAGCTGATTCACTTTGTTATACAACAGAAACTAACACACCATTGTAAAGCAATTATACTCCAATAAAGATGTTAAAAAAAACAAAAAAAAAGTCGACGAGCTGATGCTGAAATTCATATGAAATTGCAAGGGACCCAGAATATCCAAAACAATCCTGAAGAACAACAACAAAATAGGATAACACACACTTCCTGATTTCAAATTTATTACAAGTCAACAGTAATCAATATCGTGTGGTATATGGATAGATATATGGATGAACAGAATATAACGGAGAGTCCAGAAATAGTTCTATACATCCACGATCTATTGACTTTTTGACAAGGGTGCCAAAACCATTCACTGTGAAAAGAATGATCTTCTAAACAAATGCTTCTGGGACAACCAGGTAGCCACTTGCAAAAGAATGATGTAGGACCCTTACCTCAGACCACAAAAGATGAGCACAAAATGTATCAATGACCTCAATGTAAGAGCTAAAACTGTGAAACTCAGAAGAAAACACAGAAGTAAATCTTCATGACCTATAATTTGAGAAAGGATTCTTAGATACAATACCAAAAGCACAAGGAACAAAAGAAAAAATAGATAAATTGGACTTCATCAAAATTAAAAACTTTTATGCTTCAAAGGACAGCATCAGGAAGGCAAAACGAAACCCAGAGAACTGGAGAAAATATTTGCAAATCATGTATCCAATAAGGGACTTGTATCTAGAATACATAAAGAACTCTTACAATTCAATAGCAAAAAGACAGCCCCGTTGAAGTATGGGCATATGATCTGAATAGTCATTTCTTCAAGGAGGATATGAAAATTGCCAATAGCTTCATGAAAAATGCTCTACATCATTAGTTATCTGGGAAATACAAATCAAAACCAAAATGAGATACTGCTTCACACACACTACAATGACTGGAACCGAGAAGTCAGATGATAAATGTTGGTGAGGATGTGGAGAAATTAGAACGCTTGTACGCTGCTAGTGGGTATGTACAATGGTGTCAGTGCTTTGGAAAATACTCCAGCGGTTCCTCAAATAATTAAACACAGAGTTACCGTATGACCTAGCAGTTCTCCTTTTAGGAATATACCCGAGAGAAATGAAAACATGTCCATACAAAACGTACACATGAATGTTTATAGCAGCATTACTCATAATAGTCAAAAGGTGGAAACAACCCAGATATCCACCAGTAAATCACTGGATAAACAAAATGTGGTATATCCACAAAATGGAAGATTATTCAGTCATGAAAAGGAATAAAATACTTATAAATGCTACATCTTGGATTAACATTGAAAACATTATGCTAAATGAAAAAAACAGGTCCAAAATTCCACATAATATATGATTTTATTTGTATGAATGTCCAGAGGAGGAAACTCTGAGAAACAGAAAGTAAACAGTGGTCTCTAGAGCTGTGAGTGGATAAAGAACAGGGGAGTTATAACTAAGGCTATGAGATTTCTTTTTAAGTTGATGAATATATTCTAAAATCTTTTGTGCTAATGGTTGCACATATCTGTGGATAAACTAAAAAATCAATGAATTGTACGCTTTAACTGGTACAACAAATAAATTAGATGGTATGTGAATATCTCAGTAAAGCTGTTTGAAAAAAAGATAAATCACTCTCAGTTTTCTCCTAGTCAAATAATGTTATTTACTTCGTTTTTACCAAATCAAGTGATTAATTACTCCGCTAGACCTTCTCATCTGAATCCATGTCATAACTATGAATCTCTAGAGTTCTCTAACTGGTGTGTAGTGATAAGTACCTATTATTTTTTTTTGAGATTCAACTGTTGCAGTAACAGAAACACTTATTTTCTGATAAAATTCCATTAAAAATCTGGAACTCCTGCTGCGGAAAGCATTCTTTTTCTTCTCTACAAAAGTGGAGAAGTTAGTTTTTAATATTTAAAAATGTTTCGTTCATTATTCTGGCTTAAATTTAATCCCATATGATAAAAACATCACTACTTCCATATCTGTAAAATGACCCCTATAAGTGGTATTTCCCTCCAGCAATCAGCCCCAACTTCTAATAGATATTGATTTCCTCAGCTTCCACCAGATCTTCAGAGCCCTAATTTGACTCCAGACACTACAATACCGCCAACCTTTTTCTTGCCCAAGTCACTCATACCTTCCATGTTGCCAGAATCCAAAGTATTTTACAGTCTTTGTCTTGTGAAACTTTACAGCACAATTTGCACTTTGTCCCCCTCTCGTTTTTAAGCATTCTTGTCTCTGTTTCAAGGAATGGAAACACTCTTACTTTTTCTCCCAGTGCCTTTCAGTCACTTCTGCAAACAGATCCTCTTTATCTGATGACTAGATGTCATAGTTCATTGTTACTCCGTACTGGCCCTCAGTTTCTTCATTTTATTTACTCTCTTTGCCAACCTCATCCACCAAGGCCTATTAATTCCATCTCTAAAATGTGAAGCCAAAATGGGTCTGGAAAGCATCCCTTCCCTTAAACTCAACTACATCTGCCATCATCTCTTAATTGGAATCCTGGGATAACTTCATAACTGGACCTCACACACTCCCTCTGGCTCCTGTGCTGTGCATTCAGCAGAGTGAGCTGCAGTGAGCCTTGAGAACTAGGGCAGATCATTTCCCCTCCCTTCTGTCTAAACTACTTACAAGATTCCCTGTTGCACTGAAAACACCAACACCAACCTCCGTAATCTGGTCCCTGCCTATCTCTGGTCTCCCCTTTTACCCTTCCTTCTGTGTTCACTGTGTTTCTGCCCCATTGCCACAGTGAATACACAGCTGCATAAACCAAGGAACTCTTTTGTTCCTTAGTACAGGCATAAAATATAATATTAGATTAAAGTATTAATCATAGTACCATATAAATTATTAACTTACAAAATAACTTCCCAAATAAATTAATAACTAATGATTACCCTCCCCTACCCCCAAACCCACATATATTCAGCAGCCCAAACTAATTTTTCAGGCCTGTCAAAGGCAAATAAGTTACCAGCTATCATTGCTTTATCAAACCCACCAGGCATGGCAAGATTAGAACAGAAAAACAGTGTGACTAAAACCAGCCATTGAAAATTGAATAAGCTGACATTAAAACAATTACTATGTAAATTGGTGCTTGGAAATGACATACAGATATGCTGTATAGTCTGCTTGTCGGTAGCCAGATGCCAGGTTGACATTTTATTCTGTTACAATTGAGAATGAGACCGAGAGAACTTTAACTGAACCAAAATGGCTTTGCAAGAAGGCATCCAATGGCAAAAAGTTAAAAGAAAATAAAGAAGTTTTCTTCCCTTCCTGAACATAAATGATTTCTTTGGTAAGATTTAAAAAATTGTAGCTCACTAACAATAATACACTTAGCTATTCTGATCATTCCTGATCTTGTTAGGAAATCTGTTTGAAACAGAACTTCACACAATTGTCTGAATTGTCATCTATCAGGAAAGGCATTTTACAAGGATTTTGATAGACAGGTAATAAATCACTTAATTTAGGGTCTGTCCAAGGTGCTGTAAACTGGAACTTGTAAATGTATCAAAAGGTAGTCAAAAGGTACAAAAAAAAAAAACCTAGTCTGCAATAGCCATGAGGTCAAACACTGTAGTATTTTGAATTGTTTTCCCTCCCACACGTATCCCAGTTAAACTGACTGGAACTGGGTTGGCACTCTTTTTATCACCATTTCAGAGAATTTTCATGATTGTTACAAAATAGAACAAAATCATAAACATTTCAAATGTTGGGCCCTAAAGGAAGCCCAAAATATAACTCCCTGCCTGTTTATTATTATCATTACTATGCAATGATATTTTAGTACATCTAGTATTACATGAAAAATGTCCCAAGTGTTATATGTTTCACATGAAGGATATATGTATGTGCGTGTGTGTGTGTATATATATATATATATATATATATATAAATCAATAAGTTGGCTTAATTTTCTTACATTTATTGAATCCTACAGTCAATAATTTTGTAATCAACCTTTGTTTTTCAGTGGCACATGGAATATTTACCCAAATAGACCTACGTTTATGAATAAATAACTCTCAATAAATTTCAACAGATTGAATAATACTGAATATGTTCTCTGACCAAATTTGAATTAAATTAAAAATCAGTAAAAATAATATATGCAGAAAAGTTGCAAATATTTAGAAATTAAATAACACATTTATGAATTACCTACAGGTCAAAAGTGAAACTGGAGAAATTAAAAAGTATTTCAAGTGGAATGTTAATGTAACTACATCCCAAAGCTTGTGTGTAGGCTTTACATATAAAGCACTGCTTATAGGAAAGTGTATAGGTTTAAATGTTTAAATTAAGTATGAAAAATTTCAAATTAATCATCTAGGTAAATAAGTATAAAAAAGGAAATAATAAATCAATGACTTTTTCAAAAAGGTTATAATTTCAAAATTTAGAATTTTGAATGGATTAATAAAATTTCTAAATCCCCAGCAATTATCTCTAAGGAAAAACAAAAGAGGGAGAAACTACCAAGTACCAATATCAGTATGAAAGAATGGGTATTATTCAACTTCCAATAGACATTTAAGTTATAATAAAGGGATATGATAAACATCATCATGCACAAAATTTGACACTTAGGTGAAATATAAAATTTTTTTTGACAATTCAATGGAAAGTGTCCTAAAATGAAGCAGAAAATCTGAATATCACTATAGCTATCAAATATATGACATCTAGAGCTTCCCTGGGGACGCAGTGGTTAAGAATCTGCCTGCCAATACAGGGGACACAGGTTCGAGCCCTGGTCTGGGAAGATCCCACATGCTGTGGAGCAACTAAGCCCATGAGCCACAACTACTGAGCCTGTGCTCTAGAGCCCACGAGCCACAGCTACTGCACCCATGTGCCACAACTACTGAAGCCTGCATGCCTGGAGCCCGTGCTCTGCAACAAGAGAAGCCACTGCATTGAGAAGAGTAGTCCCCGCTTGCCACAACTAGAGAAAAGCCCACGAGCAACAACGAAGACCCAACGCAGCCAAAAATAAAATAAATATATTAAAAAAAAATATGTGACATCTGTAATTAATAGCCTGCCAACAGCATTCTGGTTTCTGTAGAGGAAGGAGTAAACACATGCTACTGTCATCCCACTGAACTCAACTATCAGACCTATACAGATGTATGGTCCAGCTAATTGACAGTGTTGAAAAAAATAGCAGTAGGTGGAGGAGGGAAGGACATGAGAATTCAAAACAGCAATAAAATAATGCTGAGTTCTTGAGTTCCTGAAAACACGTTTGACAGTTGAAAACAAAAATACAATATTCCTGATGGTTTTCCATGTATATAAACATGTAAGACAACTATAGCATAAAAGAGAGGGTGTAAAGGGACCTATATGGTAATAAGCTTTGTATATTATATAAAAGTGAAGTGGTATAGTATTAATTCTAAATGGACTTGAAACAGAAAGTATATATTTTGTAATCCCTAAAGCTACCACTAAAATATTATGCAAAATAACATCAAAATCACAATGGATGCATTAAAATAGAGTACTAAAAGATGGAAAAATAACCCAAAGAATGTAGAAAAGGGGAAATATAAAATGTAAAGATAAAACAGAAAAAACTCAACCTCAAAACAGCAGAATATATATTCTTCTCAAGTGTGCATGAAACACTCATCAAGTCAGGCCATATCCTGGGTCATAAAACAAAGACTACAAGTTGGAAAAGATTGAAATCATACAAAGTATATTCTCTGACCATAATAATAGAATTAAATTAAAAATTAAATGACAGGAAGATAACAGGAATATCGCCATTCAATTGGAAGTAAAAAACACATTTTTAAGTAATCAATATATCAAAAAGGAAGATTCAAGGGAAATTAGAAAATATTTTGAAATAAAAATGTTTCTTAAAACTTTGATATATTTAAAGAAGTACTTAGAATAAACTCATTCTAATCATCTATAATTCAGTGCTTGTAAAAAGACTGAAAAATGGCCTTAAATCAATAATCTGAGCTTTCACCTTAAGAACTGGAAAAGAAGATTTATTATTATTATTATGAAGATTTATTATTTCAAAATAAATCCGAAGAGTAAACTTCTTGTAATTTTTGGATTATCTGCATTTCCTTGCAGTTCTGTCAACTTTTGCTTCAAATATTTCTATTATTAGCTGCATAAATATTTGGATTGTTATGTCCTCCTGATAAACTGACCTTTTTATGAAGAAATAAACTTTTATGTCTTGGTACTATTCTTTGCTTTGAAATCTCTTGTTGGCTATGTTAAAGCCACTTTAGCTTTCTTTTTATTAGTGTTGGCATCGTATATATTCTGTGCATTTACTTTTAAATTTATTTGCATCTTTACATTAAGAATGAGTTTCTTGGAGGCAACAGAGATCAGTCAGCTTTTTATGTGCATGTTTAGACCATTTACATTCAATATAATTTTTGATATGTTTTACCCAAATATATCACATTACTATTGCTTTTCTATTTGTAAACCATTAAGCCTTTTCTCCCTTTCTTCTGTTTCTAACTTCTTTTGAATTAATTACTTATGTAATCATTCCATTTAGTCTTTTTTGGGGAGGGCATAGTAGATATAACTATGTTATTTTAATTTATGTTGTGTTATTTTAATGGTTGCTTTAATGCTGATGGAATATAACAATGTATCATGGTCTACTTTTAAGTAATATTATATGACTTCATTTGTAGTAAAAGAACCAGAGAACAGTATACATCCATTTCTCCACTTCTGGCCTTTATGCTATTGTTGCCATGTATTTTGTTTCAACTTATGTTATAAATGTCAAAATATGTTGCTATTATTTTTGCTATAGACTAATCACTTATCTTTTTAAATGATTTAAGTAAAATAAAATAGTAATTTTATCACTTTCCCACAAAATTCTTATTTTGTGTGACTTAAACAATAGAAATTTATTTTCTCACGATTCCGGATGGTAGAGTCTGAGGTCAAGATGTCAGCAGGTTTGGTTTCTTCTGAGACCTTTCTCATGTACATGTAGATGGCCATCTTCACCCTGTGTCTTCACCTGGTCTTCTCTCGATGTCTGTTTGTGTCCAGATTTTCTTGTCTCATAAAAACACCATTCATGTTGATTTAGGGTCCACCCTAATAACTTCATTTTAACTTAATTACCTCTTTTAAGACCCTACCTCTAAATACAGTCACATTCTGAGGTACTGAGGCTAAGACTTGAGCAGATGAATTTATGGAGAATACAGTTGATTCATAACACTTACATAACCATGTGAATTTTAGAATAAATTTCTCATAAACAAAAAGACACCTGGGATTTTTATGTGGATTGTGTTGAATCTGTACACAAATTTGGGGAATATTGCCATCTTACTATTGTTTTCTGATCCAGAGCACAGGATGTGTTTCCATTTATTTAGATGGCCCTGTAATCTCTTTCAATAATGATTTGTAGTTTTTAGCATGCAAGTCTTGAGCTTGTTTTGTTAAATATTTTTCTAAGTAATTTCTTCTTCTTCATGCTATTGCAAATGACGCTGTCGTCTTAATTTTATTTTTAACATTTTTTATTGCTGATCTATAGAAGTACATTTGATTTTGTATATTGAGCTTGTATTCTGTAACTTCACTGAGATTATTCTAATTTGTGTGCAGGTATGTTTGTGTGTGTTTTTCCATGTGTGTATTATTTAGAATATATAATGTCATATGCAAGTAGAAATAGTTTTAATTCTTTCTTTTCTATTTGAATGCCTTTTATTTTATTATCTTGCCTAATTTCCTTGAGGAGAAGTACCAGTACAATGTTAAATAAAAGTGGTGAGAGCAGACATCCTTGTCTTGTTCCTTATCTTAGGAGGAAACTAGTCTGTCTTGGAGCCTTCACCCTAAATGTGAGCTGTATTAGGGTGATTGGAATCCAACATTGTTGGCCTGCCCTCTTTTTCTGGGCATGGTGGGGGAAGTGAGCCCTAGGTCTCTTAATTACATTTGCTGACATGGAGCTTTTGCAGCAGAGCTATTTAGTATAAGAGTTTCTGCTGTGCTGTCTCTTCCAGGGTGCCCACAAAATTCTTTTATGTTGCTTTTTATTTTTTATTTTTTGTCTATATATAGGCTTCCATTTAATATAATTGTTCTGAAGAAATTCCTGTAACATTTACTTTTGTGTGGGTCTCCTGATGAATGAGTTCATTCAATATTTGTATGTCTGAAATTTTTTTGTTTTACCTTTGTCTTTTAAATGTATTTTCATTGACTAAAGAAAACTAGGTTGATTTTTTTTCTCTTTTTTTGAATTTCTCTTTACTTAAAGATGTTTCTCCACTCCCTTACTATCTTGCATCATTTTTTTTTCCACAAAAGAAAATTTTATATAATTGGCATTATATAAAAAGTAAAACTTCCAAACATCGAAACACCATAAGCACAAATACAAAGCAGATTACCATCTGGGAAAAATATTCTTAATATATAAAGATTAATAATAACTAGATGCCTAACCAAAAGAAAAATGGGCAAAGCAATACAGGAAAAAGAAAGACAAATGACCAGTAAAGATGAAAATGTTTTCCTCCCTGCTAATCAAAGAAATTCAAATTAATACAATAGGGAGATAACCTGTTTTACCTAATTTTGCAAAGATTTAAAAGATGCTAATGGCATTGTTGGCAAGGGCAAGCTGAAACAAGCACTTCTGTGCTTCTAGTGAGAATATAAATTGTTTCAGGTTTCCTGGAGGACAATATAGTAATATATATCAAAAGTTTTAAATATATTTTCCCATTTATACCTAGTAGTTCTATTTTTAGCAAATCATTTCAAAGAAATAATCAAATATATATGTATATATATGTAGCTATATGAATTTCTTCCTGTAGTATTAATTCTAAAATTTATTATGAAGTATTTAAAAGATGCAAAAAGCATAAAGATTAATGCAGTGAACACCCATGTGCCCAACAGTTATTTTTCACTTTTTATAAATTTATTTATTTTATTTTATTTATTTTTGGCTATGTTGGGTCTTTGTTGCTGCACACAGGCTTTTCCAGTTGTGGCGAGCAGGGGCTATTCTTCGTTGCGGTGCACGGGCCTCTCATTGTGGTGGCTTCTCTTGTTGTGGAGCACGGGCTCTAGGTGTGCGGGCTTCAGTAGTTGTGGCACGCGGGCTCAGTAGTTGTGGCTCGCGGGCTCTAGAGCGCAGGTGTAGTAGTTGTGGCGCACAGGCTTAGTTGCTCCATGGCATGTGGGATCTTCCTGGTCTAGGGCTCGAACCCATGTCCCCTGTACTGGCAGGTGGATTCTTAACCACTGCGCCACCAGGGAAGCCCCCAACATCCATTCTTTATCTGCTGCTAGTGTTGGAGGGTCTCCTGCAGAGGCGGTGGGTGGCTGTGACTCACGGTGGGGACAAGGACACTGGCAGCAGAAGTTCTGGGAAGTACTCCTTGGTGTGAGCCCTCCCAGAGTCGGCCATTAGCCCCACCAAAGAGCTCTTGCATCATTTTTAACAAGAAGTCTGCTGTCACTCTTAGCCGTTTTCCACTAGGCTTATGTGTCTTTTTTCTCTGGTTACTTTTAAGATGGTCTCTTTATCACTGATTTTAACAGTTGAATTATGGTAGACATTAATGTAGTTTTCTTCATGTTTATTGTGCTCGGATCTCATTGACCTTTTTGAAGCTTAGTGCTTCACATTTTCATTAAATCTTGAAAACTTTCATATATATCTTCAAATACTTTTTTATGTCTCCCTTGCCTTCTTTTTGGATACTTTAAGTACACACACGTTAGGCCTCTTGAAGTTGTCCCACAATACTGATGCTCTGTTCATTTTATGTTCTGACTTTTTTTCCTCTTTTTTGTTAATTTTGGACAGTTCTATTTTCATGTCTTCAAGTATACTGATCTTTTCATTGGCAATACCTAATCTGCCTTAAATTTTGTCCAATGTATTTTTCATCTCATATACTGTAGTTTTACTCTCTAGAAGTTGTATTTGGGCATGTTTAATATCTTCTGTGACTCTTAACATGTTCATATATTCCTTTAGCTTCTTGAACATCTGGAAAACAGCCACAATAACTATATTAATATCATTGCATAGTCTATCATCTGTGTCATTTCTCTGTCAATTTCACTTAAATGATTTTTCATTTGATTTCATATTTTCCTGCTTCTTTGAAAGGTTTGTAGTTTCTATTGGTTGTCAGACATTTGAATTTTACTTTTTAAGGTGTAAAATATTTTGATATTCCTATAAGTATAATTGAGCTTTTACCTGTGATACAATACAATTACTTAGAAACAGTTTGATACTGTTAAGTATTGCTCTAAAGCTTTGTTAAGTTGAACCAGAACTGTATTTAGTCTTGGGCTAGTTGTCCATCCTTTCTAACCCTTTTTCCAATACTCTACCCAATTCTCCATGAGATATAAGTTTTTTCATTATGCCTGCTGAGAACAAGAAGTATTTCATGCCCTGTATGAGTTATTGATCCCTCTAATCTTTTCTGGTGGTTCATTCCTCAGTTCAGGGTTGTTTCTTCACACACATGCACTTATCAGTACTCAGCTGAAGACTCAAGGGGACTCTGTAGATCTCCTCGGTTTTTTTCTATACACTTCTCTCCTTTAGAGAGAGAATTGTATCCTGCAAACTCTATCTACCTTGATAACCCTAGATTCTTGGCTTTATTTCCACAATTTAGGGAGATCACTTGGATCCACTTGGGTTTCTCCTAACTTCATCATTGCCTGGAATTTCAGTCTAGAGTATAAGCAGGCAAACTTGTTTGTTTCCTGTTTCTTAAAGATATCTATATTTTTTGGCCCATGTCTTAAAAACCATTGTTTCATATTTTTAATCTAGCTGTTTAGTTGGTCAAGTGGAAGGGTACATATGGTCCATGTTACTTCATCTTTGTTAAAAGAGGAAATCTTAGTGATAATCTCAGCTAGAAATATTATTAGCTGGAGATAGCAAAGCTCTCTATTTTTATTAAAATATACAACACTAATAAAGGAATATTACATATAGTGGGCATAATGTCTGTTTATTTTATTCCCCTAATAGTGTAATCTAATGATCCAGATGGCCCATTGGTTCAGTGGTCCAGGCCCTCTTAGAGCCTGTATTCAAACTTTTGTTTCCAAAAGTATTAATGGAGAATAGATAATACATTTCACAGAAATTCTTGGTCTAATAGAGTAATTGCCTACCTCTCTTTAAAATATTACAACATTTATATAATTTAATTGATTGCATTAATATAAAGATGTCTTAAAAGGCCAATGATAGAATGGCATTTCCAAAAGATTATGTAGTCAAAACCAAAGAATGTCGGATTCTAGTTCATTGCTCTGTGTTACACAGCTGTGTGAGTTATAAATACCTTTCAAAAAATTGTAAACTGTTTGGGTCAGGAATAGTGCCCCATCACTGTATAACCTCTTCACCCACTACACTGTTTTACCAAATTGATTGTTAAAATAATTTTTGTTTAACTCTCTAAAACTCTAAATGTCTCAATTTTCAATTAAAAGAGGGACTAAACTTGATGATACCATAAGTGTGGTTGCAGCTCTAAAAATGTGCCTACAGCTAACTATGCTTCTGTAGATGGGACACCTCGAATATATATGATCAGGTTTTTCTTGTTTTTTTTTTTTTTTCTTTGTCTGTGAAGAAACGGAATCTCTTTAATGTTTCCATATAATATAGTATAACAGGCAGTTTCCTTTTTCCTATTTCCTTTTTTATTTGAAAGAAGGCAGAAGACTAAGATGGTCGTGTTCATTTGTGTTGTTTGCCCACTATTTCTGGCTATAATTCTTCTGCACTATATAGGATTGCACTTCCTGGGCCCTCACGCCAGGTGAATAGTTCCGACCAGTTATTTGTAAGCAGAGAGAACTATGTCGTTTTAGAGACAGACCATTTAATTACCAGCTTGAGACCCATCACTGTTCTCATTGACCTCTGGCACAGTGATTGACAGTGGTCCAAATGTTGGCTGTTCTCAGTGACAACAGGCAGAGACCCTCTCGCAAACCGGTGATGAATAAGCAGAAGATGCAAGAAAGAGAATATTCACTTTTTTGAGTCATTGGGATTTGGGGTTATTTTTGACCATAACATAACACCCTGACTGATCTGTTTAATATAAATAGATAGAAAAATCCAGTAAAACAAAAAATAAAGTCATACTTTAGATAAGCTAACAGAATGATCTAAGGATTAAAATATGCAAATCCTTTCATTCAAACATTCTAGTCAAATCTTGCAGTCTGAAAATTTGAATTTTTAAAATGTGAGTTTTGACAGTGTCCAAAACTAAATACTCAGGCTTAGGCAGTGAGAAAGAATGTTTATGAAGGTCTTAAGAACCTTAAATGCAAGTTTACCTAAACGCTCACAGTATAAAGGTTGACATTCTTGCATGAACAATAAAATATCTCTTTTAGACAAAAAAAAAATCACAAATAAGTCTAGTACTTATTTCATATATCTCTATTTTTTTAAAAAATTGGCTTATTCCTGTAGTCAAAAGAACCACTTATTTTTTGTGAAACCAATGAAATTATGAAGATAAATTAACGTAACTCTGAAAGGAATGACAGTTATGTTTAAAATAAACAATGCTGTTAAACTAAATCTATTTTAAAATCTCTCAGTTTATTAAATGCCAATAGAGAATATCAGAAAATGTGTGTGTTCTATTTTGGGGAAACTAAGAAGCCTATGAGAAATTTTCTATTGAATTTTATTTTCATTACTGTGAATGGTTTAGCAGAATGTTTACAGACTGATTTGGTTTTTGTCAGCTTTTAAAATGCCTTCATGATTTGTCATTTCTCACAAGTAGCTTTTTAAGAATTTAAACTATTTCTTTCGTCTCTCTGGTGCATTTAAGAATGTTTTTTCCATTCATTTAGATAAATTGTTACTTAACAAAGGCATGTCCTCATCTCTGAGCCATTCCTTAACTCCAAGTTAATTTTATGTGAAGGCTTATTTGAAAATAATACAGCAATATGAAATGCAATAATACAGGCATCTTCACCCATATTCCTATAAACTTAATGCAACAAATGTTTTAAATTGTCCCTATTTTCTTTTTATAAATTTGCTGACTATAAATTTGTAACCATAAGCATACAAATTGTCTGACTTCATTTTACTTATTTCTTCAACACAGTTCCACAGTGCCACGTTGTCTTCCCATTTCGCAAATTTCCCATTCTCAGCCTGACTTGAGATTAAATCTAAAATACACAGGTTGCAGATTCTTAATAAAACCCTGGATACTCTTCAGTATTTCTAGTAATAATGAGAAGCAGTCATCTGGACCTCAACTTGGCCAATCCAATGGCTGACTTTGAGAGTGAGTTCAATTTCCTTTGGAGCAGCTTAAGTGCTAGAATAACTAAGTATAATTTAATCAGTTCAAGCACTATCACAAACAGGCTGATTTTCCTTAGAGTAAAAATCAGATCAGCACCCTCATCATTTTTGCCCCGAGTATTACAGTCTCTAATCTTTTTTCCTTTCGTTTCTTCTGTCTTCGGTGCATCATTTGCCCGGATGCCAGAGGAATATGTAAACGTGATCCTGTCTTCCTCATCATTAACAATATGTGAAATACTTCACGTTGACTGCAGGCTAATGTCCAGATTTCTTAGAATCACTTCAAGATCGTGCATGGTCTGTTCTCAACATACAGACTCATGTATAAAGACTTCCCTAATTCTTTCAGACAAGGTTAACCATATTTCCTTCGGGCTTTTCATTGCCTGTGTGCCACCTATTATGTCACTTGTCTCATTTGAGTCTAATTATTTTATACATTCGTCCACCGATCTGTGAATCCTTAAGGGAAGAAACCGTAATTTATTCATCTGTGTATCATAAGTGTCTCTCACTTTCTCTCATGCAGTTCCCATCTCTCCTAGTTCCCTAGCTCCTTCCACAGAGGACTTGACAGGTAAAACAGTAACTGTTAAAGTAACAACAATAACAACAACAGTAATAATGATAGTATTTATCAAACCCTTGCTATTATCAGATGTAATACTGTACTGAGCGCTTTGTATAGATTATCTAATTTAATTCTTATTACACATTATGAAGAAGGTATAACTTTTTGCTTCTTAATTGCTCCACATGAGAAAACTAGCCTCATAGAAGTTAAATAATTTGCCCGTTGTCACACAGGTATTAAGTGGCAAAGCCATCATTTAAACCTCGATAGTCTAATGTATAAAGTGTGATTTTTCAATATTTCAGGAATAATTATAAGCACAAAATATGAGTTTTCAGTGTGGTCTAATTGAAAAAATTAATTACAGACATCTATGTAAAGAAGGTAACTTTACTACTAATAGTCTACTAATTAGATTAAGGCTATTTTTAATGTAATTTGCGTACATAAATTTATGTGTACACACTGTACATATAAAAATAGTCCTGATAGCTGTATTTCATAGGCATAGAGTAGACTCTGAACAGAGTATCAGTGATAATTAAAAAGTTGAAAGAAAGAGTAAAATGTACCTGTGACAGATTTTTAAAATTATTTAAAAATATCTCCAGGTGTAACAAACTGCAAGTTTCATAGCACTACAGAAATAATGGTGTTTCTTAGGGAATTTTGACCATCACTCTGTATTCAAGGGACAGTTCTTGCCAAGTGTAGTATAATTTATACACCTATGTCTAAGATTGGGTTCCCTTAAAGCAGACTCTGAGACAGATTTGTCTGCAATAGTTTTAAAGAGGTAATCACACAGTGAACCTGGGGAAGTAGGGTGAAGAAGTAAGACAGGGAAGGGGAAGCAGTGAGTACAAGGTGCCTGGCCTGACGCTTATCCCTGTGGGCAGCTGAGGCTCCATCTCAGTGGAAAACCCTGGGAGATGATACAGAAAACACCTCATATATGTCTCACCATAGGACTGCTTATTCCCCAACGTCATTGCTTCATACTTGCTCTAGGGGCATTGATTTTTTTTTTTTTTTCTTAACATCTTTATTGGAGTATAATTGCTTTACAATGGTGTGTTAGTTTCCGCTGTATAACAAAGTGAATCAGCTATACATATACATATATCCCCATATCTTCCCCCTCTTGCGTCTCCCTCCCACTCTCCCTATCCCACCCCTCTAGATGGTCACAAAGCACCGAGCTGATCTCCCTGTGCTATGCAGCTGCTTCCCACTAGCTATTTTACGCTTGGTAGTGTATATATGTCCATGCTACTCTCTCACTTCATCCCAGCTTACCCTTCCCCCTCCCCATGTCCTCAAGTCCATTTTCTACATCTGCATCTTTATGCCTGTCCTGCACCTAGGTTCTTCAAGACCATTTTTTTCTTTTTTTTTAGATTCCATATATATGTGTTAGCATACGGTATTTGTTTTTCTCTTTCTGACTTACTTCACTCTGTATGACAGACTCTAGGTCCATCCACCTCACTACAAATGACTCAATTTCGTTTCATTTTATGGCTGAGTAATATTCCATTGTATATATGTGCCACATCTTCTTTATCCATTCATCTGTTGATGGACACTTAGGTTGCTTCCATGTCCTGGCTATTGTAAATAGAGCTGCAATGAACATTGTGGTACATGACTCTTTTTGAATTATGGTTTTCTCAGGGTATATGCCCAGTAGTGGGATTGCTGGGTCGTATGGTAGTTCTATTTTTAGTTTTTTAAGGAACCTCCATACTGCTCTTCATAGTGGCTGTATCACTTAACATTCCCACAAACAGTGCAAGAGTGTTCCCTTTTCTCCACACCATCTCTAGCATTTATTGTTTGCAGATTTTTTTTTTTTTTTTTTTTTTTTTTTTTGCTTTTCTCATTTTCTTCTACAGAGCGATTATGTTTACAGGTACTTTAAGCTTTGGATGAGGCTCTGGTTAATTCAGTTTATAGATAAAAGAAGAACTAATTCAACCTAAAGTTCACCATAGAATTTTTTTCTTTTTTTTTTAAATTATTTTTTAAATTTTATTTATTTTTTTATACAGCAGGTTCTTATTAGTTACCCATTTTATACATGTTAGTGTATATATGTCAGTTCCAATCTCCCAGTTCATCACAGCACCACCACCACCCTCCGCTGCTTTCCCCCCCTTGGTGTCCACACGTTTGTTCTCTTGTTTGTAGATTTTTTGATGATGGCCATTCTGACCGGTGTGAGGTGATACCTCACTGTAGTTTTGATTTGCACTTCTCTAATGATTAGTGATGTTGAGCATCCTTTCATGTGTTTGTTGGCAATCTGTATATCTTCTTTGGAGAAATGTCTATTTAGGGCTTCTGCCCATTTTTGGATTGGGTTGTTTGTTTTTTTGATATTGAGCTGCATGAGCTGCTTGTAACTTTTGGAGATTAATCCTTTGTCAGTTGCTTCGTTTGCAAATATACTCTCCCATTCTGAGGTTGTCTTTTCGTCTTGTTTATGGTTTCCTTTGCTGTGCAAAAGCTTTTAAGTTTCATTAAGTCTCATTTGTTTATGTTTGTTTTTATTTCCATTTGTCTAGGAGGTGGGTCAAAAAGGATCTTGCTGTGATGTATGTCATAGAGTGTTCTACCTATGCTTTCCTCTTAGAGTTTGGTAGTGTCTGGCCTTACATTTAAGTCTTTAATCCATTTTCAGTTTACTTCTGTGTATAGTGTTAGGGAGTGTTCTAATTTCATTCTTATACACGCTGTCCAGTTTTCCCAGCACCACTTATTGAAGAGGCTGTCTTTTCTCCATTGTATATCCCTGCCTCCTTTATCAAAAATAAGGTGACCATATGTGCGTGGGTTTACCTCTGGGCTTTCTATCCTGTTCCATTGATCGATATTTCTGTTTTTGTGCCAGTACCATACTGTCTTGATTACTGTAGCTTTGTTGTATAGTCTGAAGTCCGGGAGCCTGATTCCTCCAGCTCCGTTTTTCTTTCTCAAGGTCGCTTTGGCTATTCGGGGTCTTTTGTGTTTCCATACAAATTGTGAAATTTTTTGTTCTAGTTCTGTGAAAAATGCCATTGGTAGTTTGATAGGGATTGCATTGAATCTGTAGATTGCTTTGGGTTGTATAGTCATTTTCACAATGTTGATTCTTCCAATCCAGGAACATGGTATGTCTCTCCATCTGTTTGTATCATCTTTAATTTCTTTCATCAGTGTCTGATAGTTTTCTGCATACAGGTCTTTTGTCTCCTTAGGTAGGTTTATTCCTATGTATTTTATTCCTTTTGTTGCAATGGTAAATGGGAGTGTTTCCTTAATTTCTCTGTCAGATTTTTTATCATTAGTGTATAGGAATGCAAGAGATTTCTGTGCATTAATTTTGTATCCTGCTACTTTACCAAATTCATTGATTAGCTCTAATAGTTTTCTGGTACCATCTTTAGGATTCTCTCTGTGGTACCATGTCATCTGCAAACAGTGACAGCTTTACTTCTTCTTTTCTGATTTGGATTCTTTTTATTTCTTTTTCTTCTTTGATTGCTGTGGCCAAAACTTCCAAAGCTATGTTGAATAATACTGTTGAAAGTGGACAGCCTTGTGTTGTTCCTGATCTTAGAGGAAATGGTTTCAGTTTTTAACCATTGAGAATGATGTTGCCTGTGGGTTTGTAATATATGGCCTTTATTATGTTGAGGTAAGTTCCCTCTATGCCTGCTTTCTGGAGGGTTTTTATCATAAATGAGTGTTGAATTTTGTCGAAAGCTTTTTCTGCATCTATTGAGATGATCATATGGTTTTTCTCCTTCAGTTTGTTAATATGGTGTATTGCATTGATTGATTTGCGTATATTGAAGAATCCTTGCATTCCTGGGATAAACCCCACTTGATCATGGTGTATGGTCCTTTTAATGTGCTGCTGGATTCTGTTTCCTAGTATTTTGTTGAGGATCTTTGCATCTAAGTTCATCAGTGATATTGGCCTGTAGTTTTCTTTCTTTGTGACATCTTTGTCTGGTTTTGGTATCAGGGTGATGGTGGCCTCGTAGAATGAGTTTGGGAGTGTTCCTCCCTCTGCTATATTTTGGCAGAGTTTGAGAAGGATAGGTGTTAGCTCTTCTCTAAATGTTTGATAGAATTCGCCTGTGAAGCCATCTGGTCCTGGGCTTTTGTTTGTTGGAAGATTTTAAATCATAGTCTCAATATCAGTGCTTGTGATTGGTCTGTTTATATTTTCTATTTCTTCCTGGTTCAGTCTCAGAAGGTTGTGCTTTTATAAGAATTTTTCCATTTCTTCCATGTTGTCCATTTTATTGGCATATAGTTGCTTGTAGTAATCTCTCATGATCCTTTGTATTTCTGCAGTGTCAGTTGTTACTTCTCCTTTTTCATTTCTATTTCTATTGATTTGAGTCTTCTCCCTTTTTTTCTTGATGAGTCTGGCTAATGGTTTATCAATTTTGTGTATCTTCTCAAAGAACCAGCTTTAAGTTTTATTGATCTTTGCTATAGTTCCTTCATTTCTTTTTCATTTATTTCTGATCTGATCTTTATGATTTCTTTCCTTCTGCTAACTTTGGGGTTTTTTCTTCTTCTTTCTATAATTGCTTTAGGTATAAGGTTAGGTTGTTTATTTGAGGAGTTTCTTGTTTCTTGAGGTAGGATTGTCTTGCTATAAACTTCCCTAATAGAACTGCTTTTGCTGCATCCCATAGGTTTTAGGTCGTCGTGTTTTCATTGTCATTTGTTTCTAGTTATTTTTTGAATTCCTCTTGATTTCTTCACTGGTCTCTTGGATATTTAGTAGTGTATTATTTAGCCTCCATGTATTTGTATTTTTTACAGATTTTTTCCTGTAATTGATATCTAGTCTCATAGTGTTGTGGTCAGTAAAGATACTTGATACAATTTCAATTTTCTTAAATTTACCAAAGCTTGATTTGTGACCCAGGATATCATCTATCCTGGAGAATGTTCCATGAGCACTTGAGAAGAAAGTGTATTCTGGTTTTTTTTTGGATGGAATGTCCTATAAATATCAATTAAGGCCATCTTGTTTAATGTGTCATTTAAGGCTTGTGTTTCCTTATTTATTTTCATTTTGGATGATCTGTCCATTGGTGAAAGTGGGGTGTTAAAGTCCCTTACTGTGATTGTGTTCCTGTTGATTTCCTCTTTTATGGACATTAACATTTGCCTTATGTATTGAGGTGCTCCTGTGTTGGGTGGATAAATATTTGCAATTGTTATATCTTCTTCTTGGATTGGTCCCTTGATCATTATGTAGTGTCCTTCTTTGTCTGTTGTAATCGTCTTTATTTTAAAGTCTATTTTGTCTGATATGAGAATTGCTACTCCAGGTTTCTTTATATTTCCATTTGCATGGAATATCTTTTTCCATCCCCTCACTTTCAGTCTGTATGTGTCCTTAGGTCTGAAGTTGGTCTCTTGTAGACAGCATATATACGGGTCTTGTTTTTGTATCCATTCAGCCAGTCTGTGTCTTTCGGTTGGAGCATTTAATCCATTTACATTTAAGGTAATTATCGATTTGTATGTTCCTATTACCATTTTCTTAATTGTTTTGGGTTTGTTATTGTAGGTGTTTTCCTTCTCTTGTGTTTCCTGCCTAGAGAAGTTCCTTTAGGATTTGTTGTAAAGCTGGTTTGGTGGTGCCGTATTGTCTTACCTTTTGCTTGTCTGTAAAGATTTTAATTTCTCCATCAAATCTGAATGAGATCCTTGCTGGGTAGAGTAATCTTGGTTGTAGGTTTTTCCCTTTCATCACTTTAAATATGTCCTGCCACTTCCTTCTGGCTTGCAGAGTTTCTGTTGAAAGATCAGCTGTTAACCTTATGGGGTTTCCCTTGTATATTACTTGCTTTTTCCCCTTGCTGCTTTTAATATTTTTTCTTTATATTTAATTTTTGATAGTTTGATTAATATGTGTCTTGGTGTGTTTCTCCTTGGATTTATCCTGTATGGGACTCTGTGTAGTTCCTGGAGTTGATTGACTATTTCCTTTCCCATATTAGGGAAATTTTCAGCTATAATCTCTTCAAATATTTTCTCAGTCCCTTTCTTTTTTTCTTCTCTTTTTGGGACCCCTATAATTCGAGTGTTGGTGCGATTAATGTTGTCCCAGAAGTCTCTGAGACTGTCCTCAATTCTCTTCATTCTTTTTTCTGTATTCTGCTCTGCAGTAGTTATTTCCACTATTTTATCTTCCAGGTCACTTATCCGTTCTTCTGCCTCAGGTATTCTGCTATTGATTCCTTCTAGAGAATTTTTAATTTCGTTTATTGTGTTGTTCATCATTGTTTGCTCTTTAGTTCTTCTAGACCCTTGTTAAACGTTTCTTGTATTTTCTCCATTCTATTTCCAAGATTTTGGATCACCTTTACTATCATTACTCTGAATTCTTTTTCAGGTAGACTGCCTATTTCCTCTTCATTTGTTTGGTCTGGTGGTTTTTACCTTGCTCCTTCATCTGCTGTGTGTTTCTCTGTCTTCTCATTTTGCTTAACTTACTGTGTTTGGGGTCTCCTTTTCACAGGCTGCAGGTTCATAGTTCCTTTTGTTTTTGGTGTCTGCCCCAGTTAGTAAGGTTTGTTCAGTGGGTTGTGTGGGCTTCCTGGTGGAGGGGACTGGTTCCTGTGTTCTGGTGGATGAGGCTGGATCTTGTCTTTCTGGTGGGCAGGAGCGCATCCGGTGGTGTGTTTTGGGGTGTCTGTGACCTTAGTATGATTTTAGGCATGCTCTCTGCTAATGGGTGGGGTTGTGTTCCTGTCTTGCTAGTTGTTTGGCATAGGGTGTCCAGCACTGGAGCTTGCTGGTTGTTGAGTGGAGCTGGGTCTTAGCGTTGAAATGGAGATCTGTAGGGGAGCTTTCGCTGTTTGAGATTACATGGAGCCAGGAGGTCTCTGTTGGACCAATGTCCTGAAGTCAGCTCTCCCACCTCAGAGGCACAGGCCTGACACCCGGCCGGAGCACCAAGACCCTTTCAGCCTCACAGCTCAGAAGAAAAGGGAGAAAAAAAGAAAGAAAGAAAACAATAAAGTAAAATAAAGTTATTAAAATACTAAAAAATTAAAAATAAAGAAAAAATTAAAACGCAATTAAAAAAAGAGAGAACGAAGAGAGCTACCAAACCAACAAAACAGATCCACCATTGATAACAATCGCTAAAAATCAATACTAAAAAAAAAGTGGACAAACAGAACCTTAGGACAGATGGTAAGAGCAAAGCTATACAGACAGAATCACACAAAGTCCACTGCCTCAATTTTGGGATGATTCGTTGTCTATTCAGGTATTCCACAGATGCAGGTACATCAAGTTGATTGTGAGGATTTAATCTGCTGCTCCTGAGGCTGCTGGGAGAGATTTCCCTTTCTCTTCTTTGTTCACACAGCTCCCGGGGTTCAGCTTTGGGCTTTGGCACTGCCTCTGCATGTAGGTCACCTAAGGGTGTCTGTTCTTCGCTCAGGCAGGACGGGGTTAAAGGAGCAGCTGATTCGCGGGCTCTGGCTCACTCAGGCGGGGGGAGGGAGCGGTACGGAGGAGGCGGGGCGAGCCTGCGGCGTCAGAGGCGTCGTGACGTTGCAGCAGCCCGAGGTGCGCCATGCGTTTTCCCGGGGAAGTTGTCCCCGGATCACGGGACCCTGGCAGTGGCGGGCTGCACCAGCTCCCGGGAGGGGCGGTGTGGAGAGTGACCTGTGCTCGCACACAGGCTTCTTGGTGGTGGCAGGAGCAGCCTTAGCGTCTCACGCCCGTCTCTGGGGTCCGCGCTGATAACCGCGGCTCGCGCCCGTCTCTGGAGCTCATTTAGGCGGCGCTCTGAATCCCCTCTCCTTGCGCGCCGTGAAACAAAGAGGCAAGAAAAAGTCTCTTGCCTCTTCGGCAGCTGCAGACCTTTTCCCGGACTCCCTCCCAGCCAGCTGTGGTGCGCCAACCCCTTCAGGCTGTGTTCACGCTGCCAACCCCAGTCCTCTCCCTGCGATCCGATCCGACCGAAGCCCGAGCCTCAGCTCCCAGCCCCGCCCGCCCCGGCGGGTGAGCAGACAAGCCTCTCGGGCTGGTGAGTGCTGCTCGGCGCCGAGCCTCTGTGCGGGAATCTCTCCGCTTTGCCCTCCGCACCCCTGTTGCTGCGCTCTCCTCCGTGGCTCCGAAGCTCCCCCCTCCGCCACCTGCAGTCTCTGCCCGCGAAGGGGCTTCCTAGTGTGTGGACACCTTTCCTCCTTCACAGCTCCCTCTCTCTGGTGCAGGTCAGTCCCTATTTTTTCTTTTTTCTTTTGCCCTACCCAGGTACGTGGGGAGTTTCTTGCCTTTTGGGAGGTCTGAGGTCTTCTGCCAGCGTTCAGTAGGTGTTCTGTAGGAGTGGTTCCACATGTAGATGTATTTCTGATGTATTTGTTGGTTGGAGGGTGATCTCCATGTCTCACTCCTCTGCCATCTTGAAGCTAGGGGCATTCATTTGCCCCAGAACTTTTGATCTGCCCTTTTTCAGAGACGAGAGAGCACATTCAGTTGGCTACCTGCTGGCACTTACCAGAGGATCCTCTTGGCAAGTGTTGGGATGGTGATG
The DNA here is from genome assembly GCF_009873245.2 of Balaenoptera musculus. Classification (NCBI taxonomy): domain Eukaryota; kingdom Metazoa; phylum Chordata; class Mammalia; order Artiodactyla; family Balaenopteridae; genus Balaenoptera; species Balaenoptera musculus. Next base: position 4,926,715 of record NC_045790.1, read on the forward strand.
CTATGGAGATAGTGGCAGTGCCCTGGCATCAGTGCTGGAGCCTGTCGCTGTTCCTCCCGTAAACCAGATCTTTTTCTGAGCTACACACATGTACACATAGATGGATAGATAGATAGAAAGATAGATAGATGATAGATAGATAGATAGATAGATAGATATACACACATAGGTACACACACAGACAGATAGTTGTGTATATCATATATATGATTGCTCTGTTACCGAACTCAGATTCAGCTGCTCGCTGCTCAAAAGCCAATCATTCGAGAGGCAAGCGTCAGTAGAGAGGAAAGGTGCTTTAATCAGAAAAGCCGGCAATCTGGGGAGAAGGTGGACTTGTGTCCAGAGACCAGTTCTGAAGATTCTGCTCAGCCATGACAGTTTTTACAGGAGAAAAGGGGGAAGCATCTCAGGGAATCGTCAAGGCAGGAGGTTGGGTTCTGCATCTCTCCATTGCGTGCAGACTGGCTGACTCTCTCTTCTCATGTCATCTTGCCTGCATGATCTGCCAGCAAGATTGCTAAGGGGATTGTTAGAGGCAGAAGCCCATGATTCTTTAGCTACTTCATTCCCCATTCTTCTTTTTATCTAGGAAAAGAATCACCAGGTTAGACAAGGCATGGTGTGCATTCAGGAGAGTGTTAAGTCAGGAGTTGGTTTCAATTGCTTAGTGATCTCATTCCTATAATTAGATTCTCTCAAGGTTAGAGGGGAACAGAAATGGGCCAACAGGAAAGGAGCAAAAGAGCTGGTTTCATGTTCAACTAGGTATCATTTTGACACCTCAAACTTAATGTGGTCAAAATTGAACTCATGTTTACCCTCAAGCCTTGCAACCCTCAAATGCCCCTTACACACTGTGCTCTGATGTAAGTCTGTAGTTCATAGATCAGTTGCCCATGTCCAAAACATGGGAGTCCTCCTTAACTGTTTCTCCCAGACAGTTACTAAGTCATATCAGTTCTTTTCCTAAATATATCTCGTCTTTTGCAGGCCACTTTTAACTCTCACTTGCATTTCTGCAGCACTTTGCGAATGGGTTCAGGGGCCTCTCTCAAATGCTTGTATGGCACCCTGTTACACTTCTACATATTGATTCCCCTTTAAAATTTTAACTGTCTCTTTACCCTTCTGTATCTCCTATTGTACTGTAAACATCTTAAAGTTGGAGAGTAGGGTTTTTTCATTCTTTTATCCCACTTTGCCTCCTGGCTTAGAGAAAACCCTCAGCGAATCATTGAGACTTGAGAGCATGAATGAATAGAAGGATATTTTCACCTCCCCTGTGTGGTAATAATTTGAGCTTACACAGAAATTACTGAAAACATTTTTATGAGGAAAAGCCCTTTTTGCACATGATTAGTCTTGCGTTCTCTTCTGTCTGCCTTTTTTTCTGAATGGATTGTAGATAGCTGTTGAACATCTCTTTAAAGCCCTAAGCCTATTGATTGCTTATCGTGTATTACTCTGAATGCAATTCTTATTTAATTAATAAGCAAGCGATATGTACAGTGTCTCCTCTTAATGTTTAAAAAATAATTTGCCTTCTTGGGGATATCAGTTACATTCCCAGAACATTGTTAGGTATGGTGTTTTGTATTATCCTGAGTATTGATACAGGAAAGCACATTCGTCTTGGGCTCTTGCCTTTGTTGAGAAGGATGGATGGCTCTATGTAATTATGATGAGATGTGCTGAATTAATTTAGCACTCTTTTCCAGATTTGTGCATTAGATGTGAAAGCATCCATCTCACTACACTCTCTTGGAAATCACTGACAGATCTGTTTCATATATTGCTTTTTAAAATTATTTTATGTTATCCTACAAGGAACTTCATTTTTTTTTCTCGTATTTTCATGCCCATTTCATGGTATCCTTTTGATGGTCTTTTCCAATGCTTTTCATTGTACTTGAAAACCTCTAAATCTCTTGTTTGATAAATATTGTTACAAATTTTAAAATTTAGATTAAATAATTGATAATAAAAGGACAAGATAAAAAAGAAATGCCTATATTTTATATTTAAATTATTTGTCTAAATTATTTCATTTTATTTTATCTTCCAGGATAGTTAAATATTTTTGCTTTAATTACGTTATGTTCTATTATCTGAAGCTGCAAGGCAAGATCTCTTTGTTTTATATCCACAGTGATATTTAAGATATCCTATTGAGATCATAGTAAAATGAAGTGTTGAGATAACTGACTAAAAAACCTTATTTTAAGTAATGTTTTGAAAATGCTGGTACATTTCTATACATCTTGGTAGAATCTATGTATACTTCAAATTCACACTATAATATCTGGACTAAACAGTAGCCAGTGTCTTGGCAAAATATGAAATAATAGATGTTCCTGTATTTAAACAGAAACCGCGTTTCTTTCCAGATTTCCACTCTCTTTTTGTTTGTTTGTTTGTCTGTTTGTTTTCATGTTATCCATGTCAGAAAAATCACTAAATTTAGTAATTGATTTAAATTTTATCCTATTTTAGTTTTGAAATAACTTAAAGACTTCACAAACTTAAATTAATTCATTATCTTTAATAAAGCTTGGGCAACTATGACCAGTGCTGAGCTAAGAATTAAATCAGATTTGAGACCAGCTTTCTGCCCTGATGTGGCTTATAAATGACTTAAATAAATCACGAATATTGAAAGAATAGCCCTGACATATACTAAATTGCTTTTAACTATGCCAAAATTTAAACCTATTTCCTATTTGGCATCTCAGACTGTTTTACAGTGAAAACAGCAACATGAGATTTCTCTGTATAGTTTTCATTAGGAATGTGATAGTGTCATGATTTGGATCTTAATGTACTCTTACCATGCAGTTGCATCAGTGTGTGATTATTTAAGTTTAAATTTTCATTTATTTCACTTTAAGACTCTTTTCTCCCCTAGAGCCTTAAACACTACCCAGCTGTGGAAACAGACCACAACCAAAACTGATTAATTGGGCATAAATATTACAGAAGTTAAATTTCCAAAGTTTCCCGGAAAGTTTAACATTAGCTGTGTGCTCAGTGGAAATGATGTTAATACATATAATTTATCCTTATTGCTATTAGAGAACATATTACCAAGAGCACAACATTTCAGTGTACTTCTTACCTTGTTTTCGAGCCACCGGTATAAGAGAGGATAAATAATTATGTCATTAAGAGTGCATGTGAAAGGAGATCATTAATGAATTCCAGGAATGGGTAGACTAACTATGATGATGTAGAAGCTTTGGTTGGGAAAGTTCTAGGCAAAGTCTAATTTTCACAGTTGTCTGATAACACAATGAGTCAGTGGCAGTATAAGACATATTCCAGTCTTGTATCTGACATAGCCTTTCCTTCCTCTGTCATCTCCAGCTGTAAGCACAAGATGTACCTAGAAAGGCTACCAAACACCAGCATCATTATCCCATTCCATAACGAAGGCTGGACTTCACTCCTCCGGACCATCCACAGCATCATCAACCGAACCCCAGAAAGTCTGATTGCAGAAATCATCCTGGTCGATGACTTCAGTGATAGAGGTAAGATATTGTTAATAATATTTTATGTGATTCTCTTATCACCTACATAATCATTACGGGTTTTTAAGATAAGGCAGACGATCATTGTGATGGTTTCTTTCTAATTCTATCTCAAAGGAGATGATAAAGTTTTTTCTATGTTGTGATGCTGTGATTTCATAAAATGTTGACCAAATGCGAAAGGAATTGAACGAAAAGTTATTGGCATCATTTGGGGACCTATAAGAAATTTGTATTACATTTCTGTTGTAAATTAGACAGGTATTGGCAGAATGCCTCAAATTCTACCTTCAGCTTCAGGACAAACATTGTAAAATATGTTATGGTAAGTACATATGAATGGTGAAATATTCCAGTAGAAACAGAAAATCTGTTCCCCTTTCTGAAAAGGATCTGCTCTGTTATTTACCAGTGTGATACATTCTCCAGGCTGTGCTTGTGTTACTTCATAAATACTGGAAATTATAAGTAACACAAATAAATATTTTTACTTGGCAATTTTAGCTGTTTTATCATATCTGAACAATAACAACAGCCGAAAGGCCTGGAATGCGGTGTATTAGAAAATTTGACACAGTTCTACTCTTTTTTTTTTTTTAATATTCTGATGAACACAATTTGGTTTATAAGTCAGGGGAATGAGATTATAGAAAGTTTCTTGAGATTAGGACTTGATAAATCATATTCACTCTAAATAGGGGAAAGTAAAATTCTTCTTGGCTGGTGTGAGCGGAGAGGTGGAAACCTTTTCTAAAGATATTCATCTACCTTCTGTTTCATTGCATGAAGGAGCTCTGTTTAACTGTACTGTATGTGTGTAAGAAAGAGTGGCAGGAAACGAGTTTGCGTGTTATTCTTATGCCTTGAAGAGCATGCATCTTGAGATCCTATGGATTAATTGAAGTTTTGGAAATTTCATTTGCAACAGAAACATTTTCTTCATATACTTAAAAATTCTCTAGAAGTAAAACTGACTGGTGTGTTTAGCTTTGAGGTTCCTTTAGCATTTTTGTCTGCAATGATTCACTTCAAAAACTGATTCAGGGTTTGCCGATAATTCATGTGTGTTGAAGTTCATAGGCCAAAAATAAAGGTTGTCTATTGGTCTATTAAAATAGTAAACTACAAACTTGGTAATTTAGGTTGATTTCAAAGTAGTTTTTGCCTTGCATTGCTTATATAGTTGTGTGTTCAATAAGTATCTAAATCAGTATCTAATAAGTACCTAAATTAAATGTATTACTTAAAATTAATTTAAATAACACATTGATTTTTATTCTAATTGAGGCTACTTATTTCAAAGCAGTCATTACCACCTCAGGCTAAAAATAGGCATTTCATGTGTTCAAGCTAAAACTTTGCTTTTAAATAAAAGAATGAAAAAGGGAATAAAGATCTGGGGCCACACATCACCAAATAAATGGCATTTTTTGGTTGACTGGTACCAAGAGAAATAAGACAGTGTATCTGTGGACACTTTTCTACATAATTGACTTTGTCTTGGTAAACTATTTCCTACAGCAGAATTTTGACCTGGGGGTTATAAAGTAGGAAACACTTGGTAGCAGTAAATTGTGGTTTGTAGAGTTTTTTGCTGGATATTTCTCAAAGGTATTTTTCAGCTGAAAGTCTTTAAAGAGGGAGAAAATAGTGGCATATACTTTTGTCTTGAGTTTAAATCGTTGTCATCTGTGTATAGTAGCGACTTTGCTAGATTGTCCCTTCTGCTTAGAATGTTACCCAGGAAGGAAGCGTGTTCTGGATGGTCCATTTCATTGCTGTTAGTGACATGAAGCAACACAAAAAGGATTGGTTGGGAGAGTAATGGTGATTTTGACTTTCCTGAGGGACATTTTTAAGGATAATCATTATTTTAATGCTTTCGTAAATCTTTCCTTTAGTTACTCTTTTCCTGTGAACTATCAAGTTGAAAGTAGTATTTTATGATCATTAAACTTTCAAACGGGAAAGCTTTTTGAATATTGCTTTTCATTTTACTAGCCTGACAATAGTGTAAGACTAAACGTTGAAAGACATGTGATAAAAATACTTCCACAAATCTTTTAGAATATACCATAATTCTAAAGGTGCATGGAATAAGAGAAGCCCTACTTTCAAATTTTTGTTTTAGATTACAGAATCTCTTCTGATAAAATATTAGGGTTTAGGTGAACCTAAAAGCATCACTCCTGCTTTCTGAATTGTGAGAAATCTAGAAAATCAACATGGTAAACACAGGTGAGAATCCTGATACCAACTATGAACTGTATGACTTTGGGTAACTTAACCTCGTGGTGTCTCAAATTCCTTATCAAAATGGGGATAAGTAACTCATTAGTTATCTAAGTACCTCCTCCCGGGAGGTTGTGATGAAGACCTCCTTTGATGGCTGAAGGAACTGTGCTCCACAGGAGAGCAACTGCTCTCAACTTCTGACCACTCCTCCCCAAATCCTGTCCGGAAACACAACATCAATATTCTACATACTTTTGTGAGGAGATCCTCTCAATTTAATGAAATCTTATTCACAAAATTGAATGAGTCAATCCTCTATCTGTCCATCCATCCATCCATCATCTACCCATCTACCTATCACCTACCACCTCACCCCCACAACCCCGGTTGCAACAGAAGTTATTTAGAAGTCATGCCTTCATAGAAGGCATATGAAGACAAATTGTGGTCATTTATAACATGTTGGAAAAAATTAGGACTGCATTAACATTTTTTTTTAAAAAAATCTCCAATTTTACTAATAAGCAGGTAGTTTATACAGGTACCGAGGAAAAATGAAATTTTAGAGTTTCAACAAAAGGAGGGTAAATGGAGCATGTCACCTCCCTAAATTATGTCAGTGACCTTAATGTTTATCAAAAATTCCTTTCAGGATTGTTTTTACTATTGTAAGAGAAGGAAGATATTTCCAGGCATCTCTTGTTTACAGGGCCTCTAAGACAAAGAAGTTTTCTCTGCTTTTTAATCAGATATGATGCATAGCCATGCTGTTAAAAGCTATTATACTTTATGCTTTTTTTCCCCTTTTGGACAACCCAGAAATCAGAGTCTTTTCCACCAATTCTTTAAAAATCAAGTTAAGTAGGCTAGACAAATTTTAAAGTACAAGAAAATATAGAAGATTTTTTGGCCTCCTTCAGGAAATTATTTCTGAAATGTTACACTTCATATTTATTTTCAGAAATATATTCTAGTTCCAAGTCTGTTCAGTATGCATTTTAACACCTTTGCACTATAGCTCTTCTGAATATTCTCTAATGTCCTTTGGCTAAAGGCAATACAGTTTTGGCAAGACTTAATCAAACATTACTGCTTTATATTTTATGTCTTCCAGGTCAGTAGAATAGCTACACATGAAAAAAAAAAAAAAAAAAAGAAGGAAAGCCAACATGTCAGCCATGTTAATAGCACAAGTGTAATATCGCTTGGAATTCATAGTTCCAAAAAATGTAATCATTCTGTGATTGGTGAATTCTGTAGAATTGGTTTCATAGCAATAGAGAAAAAAATACTAAAGTATTTTTGAATTATAAAATCACTGCAAAGTGCTTTCTAAAAATCAGCTTGAATTTACCCAGTTGACCCAGTTATCAAAATGCTTTTAAAAAATGAACATCCCAGCACTTCTCAGTTTAGATATTCTTCCTGAAATGAGCTTGGTAAACCGAGTGTTGTTTTAGCCTCAGAACATAAGCCTACTATCTATAAAAGCAGGAAGGTGCAGGCCTACAGGTAAAATTTCAAAACCAACACCATGTTTTTGCTATCTGACGCTTACCAAAGTTAGTGAATATATATATATTTTTTCCAGTAAGCTCTCAGAAATACATTTAACAACTTAACTTGAGGCTTCTCACAAGACTTCATGATGACTTGAAAGCAGGACTAATCCTGGGCTTATCTCCAAATTCCAGGCAAACTTCACGGCATCCACACGGAAAATGTTGAAACGTGTGAACTAAGCTGGGGCTTAGCCTCAAAGACAGGGCAGATTTGAACCTGACAGTTCTCTAAAGTTTGTGTGCTTAGAGGAATTCAAGTTTAAACCAAGGGAACTCACAGGAGAGTTGCCGATACACTTCCCTTAATGCAGGTGTGAGGGCACTGTTGTGCCCCAGATGTGTGTGCACTTATGCACACACATGCACACTAACTCACTCTCGCCCCTGCTTGTTTCAAACTTCCTGGACAGGAAAAGCAGGGAGGTGAGTGGTAGAGTTTCACCAAGACCTATTATTCTCCATGTTCTAGTGAGAGGGAAAATCAGAAACTTGAAACTATCCTTCCCATCTAGCAAAATCAGCCACTTTAAAGAAATCCAGTTTACTCCTCCTCAGAGAGCACAGATCCTCGCTTCTCAAAGTGTGGTCCAGTGATCAACAACACCAGCATCACATTGAGGCTTATCAGTCGTGCAGACTGTCAGGCTCCATCCAGATATATCAGAATCTTCACTTCAACAACATCTATGTGTAATTTTTATGCAAATCAAGGTTTCAGAATAATTGTCATGTGTCTCAGATTTGGGGTGGGAGCTTCAGTGAGTAATATAAATGCATAAATAGCTTAATTTCAAAAATCTCCTGTGTCTTATCCATATTATTTTGATATACATTTTTCTATTCTTATTATTTAGCATTTAATTGATATTGGATTTATAAATCTGCAAGGGGAAATTTGGGATGGGAATTTGATAGTATTACCTCTACATTATTTAATGTGACATCTGTGATAACATTTCTTTGATAAATGTTGGCATTTTCACAAGTTTGTAGACATTTACTATGCCTTCTCATGAACTCATTTTGTAGCATTTTATGTTGAATTTCAGGTTACTGCGGTTACTCCTCCCTTGCCAATTTTCCTTCTTTGTTATACCAATGTGCCTTCCAGTATTTTGTAGATCCAATTTGCTTTGAAATCATTTAATAATTTTCGTGCCAAATTCAGAAATCGTATGTATGTGTATACATACACACACACAATTTCTTTAAAGGTCCATATTACCATCAAAATCTTAGACTCTTCACATAGTTAAATGTGTTTATAAATCTTTAAAATACTGAGAATATTTTAAGTCATTTCACAAGTGGTAATGATGAGTCTTGAATTCCAGGTTCTATTTTACTCAAATAGTCTCCAAGTTTACCATTAAGGAAAGTTTCCATAACCAGACAAATCAGTTAGCACAAGTTGTAAAACTATTCAAAGCTGGAAGGTATTATTGGTGTGAAAAGGTTGTAAAATAGATGAAGAATGGTAGTGCATTTCTATCTTAAATGATAAAATACTAACACTAAAGTGCATATAAAGATTCAGAGATGACAGTCAACAAAAATGCCTTTGTGCTGGTTTTCCATCAGGCCACTAGACTGTAAGACAAGCCATTTTTATGTCTCAGATTTATTGAGCGCCGGTCACTCTAAGTGAATCTTGGAATTGTTTAGATGTATTATTCAGATTTCAAGTTAATTTCAAGGATAATTGCATTTTAAAATCAAAATACAATATTAAATACTAATAAGTAACGGGAACTAAGAAAATATTATAAAATTCAACTGTACACTTTTCTATTTAGAAATTCATTATCACCTGCTATAGAAGTGAAAGAAAGCTGATCGATTTCTGATGATAAATTTGCATATCATGCCGCATAAGGATGAAATGTACAGTTTTAATAAAACTGTTCTGTTTTAGCAATTATTTTTGTGTCTGCTGTCAAAGGGAGTCCAGGGCATAGAGTCGTAAATATGAACGTAGAACAGTTATATGTTCTCAAAGTCAGAGGAAAATAAGGAAGACAATTTATAAAGCGTACATTCTGCAAGTTCCAAAACACAAAATCAACTCATAAAAATGTCTTTATGTATTTGTAAAATATGAGTCCTACTCATCAGTGGCAGAATATGCTTTGAATAGAATCTGTCTCGGAAGACAAAGCACTCCTGGGATTTCTGTCCCTCTTACTTTTAAACTAAAACTCCCGTCTCCCGTGTTGTAAATGTCTGTGTAAACAAAGGACCGCATCTGACAAAATAACGAGTTATGTATCCTTGCTGAGCCTGATATTTGCCATAATGTTTAGACCAGCATTTCGCTGTTTCCTTTTTCTTCCGTAGAACAAATGTGAATAATCCCTCCAGTTTTCAGGATTGTTCCTGAGGGTTACACACAATCGCGAGGGCCACGATCCTCATGATTACCACTGGAATGCTTTCTTTATTCTGGTAGAAACAGCCTACTTTAAGTAGATGCTTTTTTTGCAGATTAGGATCAAAGGTCTTGAGATACTGTAAAGGTATATGTTTTTCTCGATGAATTGTTTTATGAATTAGCCTCTATAAGACTGGCACTGGAAAGTTCAGAATTTTGGGCATTATATCCTCTGTCTTCTCAATAAAGTCCTAATGTATCAAATTTGATGAAATTTATTTGTTTCAGTTCAGTTTCAGTAAAATTTATATTTGATTGAATAAAGATACATGTGCTGAAACTTCCACACAAATAGACATTTTGATGTGGTGTTAAAAACTGTTTTTAAAATGTTCTAATGTAGAATTTGAGACTAGAGTGTTGGAATGGACCAGTTCTAGATGAATTTTGAACACAAAAATAAGTATCTTGGAAAACGTGTAATAGAATGAAGAGGCACACTTAAGTTCTGTTGTCTAGTTGGGCTGTAGTTAGGTATCATATATAATATTAAAGCGTATTTCACAGTTGAAAAATTTTGTTACTACTTTCTTTTTCTTTTTTTTGTATATTTATAGCATTTATCATATTAACCTTATTTATCATTTATGGTTCTCTTTAAGATTGAGTTACCATCTAGTGTCATAGCCTTATTCCAGTATAGCTTTGCTCCCACCAACCTCCTCTGTACTATTATTAGCAAATATATTACATTTCTACATGTTATAGACCTACTTATATACATGCTGTTTTGCATAATTGCTTTAAAAATATTTTGTGTACTTGAATGAATGAGATAAATTTAAAATACTGTTAATTCCTGTGAGGTCTTTAAAAATGCCCACACAGAAAATTTTGTCAATTTAGGGGTTGTGAGTATTTATATTTCCTCTATTAGTTGCCTTTAAGTTTTTAAAAAAATTTTCATTTTGAAGAAATGATAAATCTCATCTAATTGTCATTGTTTTAACTAGCATTTTGCTATTTTACAGTTTTATTCTCTTTAGATATTAGCTTGAGGCATATGAAATTGTCATTTTTTGTAGAACATTAATGGCTGGCTGATAATTTCATATATTTCAACCTTAATAACCAACCATCTTAAAACCTCTCTCTGGATTGAATAATTATTTAGGGCTCGTGTTTTAAATCAGTCCTTTTAAAGATAGGGAAGGGCAACTCCCATCCTCAGGTGGTGGGTAAGCCGATCTGGCTTTCCAATTGCTTTTTCTGGTTGAAAACTCCACATGGTTGAATTCATATGGGTTTGGCATAGAAAGGGATGCTTCTTTTCAAAGCAAAGCTGTTACAGCTCACTAAAGTCACAAGGCATGACTTCCTCAAGAAAAATAAATTGTGCAATTCATTTTATGGCAGATTAAATCCCATTTATTTTCCTCGCAGACAGCTGTTTTGAGTAGGATTGTCACTCATATGAAACCATTTTGTGGATCTTGGGCTTCAGATCTTGGGTAGGCATGACTTCCTCTGATGAAATAAAAGTTTATGTTGTATGATTATTTCTCTTGTCAGCAAACCTCAGCTGGTGAGCTTTAATAATAAAATGTTTTGTATTTCAAACAATCCTTTTTGACGCCTAAAGATCCACCTGCTCTTAATTTAAAAAAAAAATCACTGCATTGACACAACGAAAAAAAACACAAATGTTTCCTCCTTTATCTTGAATTATAACACTTCCTTAGAAAATGATCAGTCTCTCATCAGTCAAGGTTTTTGATAAGCCAACAAGTTTTAAACATCAAATGCATCTGTATTGATAAAACACATTTTAACAAAATTCTCCTAATAAGAATTAAGTCTTTTATGTCAACTGAGGAACAATTCCACATTAGACTGGTAAGATCTTTGAGATGAAGGAAATTGCAGGTGACCTGGTACATTTGTAACCTTTTATAGATGAATAAATGGAGACTCAGGGAGGTGACATCCTAGGTCACACACTAGGTCAACTTTATATGCTGAGATAAATGCTAGATTAACCTCAAATAGATGGTTTTTCTGCTTAGGCATGCAGGGTTCCTCTCCTCTGTGGTTTTCTCAGACATCTAATTCTGAGAAACTAGAACCATTCTGATAAGTATCTTTAATTTGATAAAACTGTACTACAGTTACATAGACACTCTAGATAATTGAATCTAATTTATTACCCATTTTCTCGCCTTAGGAGCAGGATCGTAATAGAAACCATCATTTCACTGTGTACACACACATAGTGGAATGGAGAATTCATGAGAAAAATGATGACTTGAGCACACAAATTCCAGTGTCCAAATGGCCTTCTAGCCCTGCAGGGGGCCAATCAGGGCTTTCATCCTGGAGAAAAGAGTGTTTCTAACATTCTGAAAGGCTCACAAAGTAATGAAATAGGTCATAAAACATAGTTAGACATGTTTCATGTGGCTTCCCAGGCTGATTCAAAGTAGAATTTATTGAGGTAAGTGAATGGATTTTAGGCTGTCCCCTTGTAGATCATCTGAGTCTGTCTTTACTCTGGATGTATTGTTCCAGATTTAGGCAGCCTCACTTCACAGAAACCAAGACACTTCTGAGATTGCCGGGGCCACTCTGGTGTAAAATGTCCTCAGAAAATGAGAGTCTCTCTGGGACAGAGCAGCTGGGCTGGGGGTGAAGGGGTAGGGGTGAATGGGCAAATATCTAACATTGGGTACTCATTAGATACATATCGTTGATTTTCCCTTTTTTTTTTTTTGGTCTTATCTACTAAAACTCTAAGTGGAATATATTTATGTTTACAAGCCACTTGGAAAACTAGTAGGTGCCTCATAGCTCAGAAAATACTGACCCCAACATTATAGCGGGACAATGACAAAGGAAGCTTAATTTTATGTCTTGAATAAACTTAAGCTCCGTAACTTATAATTTTGAGTTTTGCATATTTCTGCAGGATAAATTAAGGCCACCTCCAACCTAATGGAGATACACTTAGGGTTTGAAGTAAAGTTTAAGCAATTGATTTTTTTCAGGTTGGGTACATTTTTTGTTTTCCTCTAGTTTTGCTTGGTTAAAACACTGCTTCTTAGAAAATAAAGGCTCTATGAAGAAAAGAAGATATTTGTTTATTTTATAGTACTGTTATAAAATTATGAACTCACGGAACAGATACAAATATAGCGAGCAGTTAACAGCCTATGTGTTAGAAACAGAGTGTTGAATCCAAGTCTCAGCTCTGCCACTTCAGGCCTGGGGGCCTTAGAGAGGATTGATGTGACCCTAGATTTCAGAAACAACAAGACACAATTTCACTACTTTTTTTCACTTTCAAAAAAAAAAAATCTCTCTAAACTGAAAGGTTAGGAAAAACACGTCACTGACTATAGAGAGGAGATAGCAGGATAATCCGTGACCGCTTCAAATAAGTTCATGCTTGAAGGTCTAAACGATTGCCATGTGCTTGGAGAAATTACAAAATTTACCTTTTAACCGTGAATAATCTTCATGAAATGATGATGAAGGAAATAACTTCCCAAGACTGGAGTCAGATAAATACAGTGTCTGTATCTATAAAAAGGCACATTTCAGGTTCCAAAGTTCAGTGCACTTGTTTTTGATCTTTGGAAAATTTTTAAAGTAATTGCATCAGTGCTTTTTAAGAAATACTACTGGATAATAGTAATACTCATAGTAATACCCACAGTAGGATGAAGCACTAAGAGTCAGCATAAGTTTGTTAAATTTCAGTCAGAAATCATCCCCAGGCGGGTATGACTTCCAAGCTCAGATTCTCTTAGACCTGGGGCTTCCTCCCCACCCCCAGGAGTGACCGTAATATAATATCTCCTGAGATGGAATGGACCAAACTGTCCCTTGGCTCCCAGGTGCGGCAGATGGCTTTCCTAGGCCACTCTTATCATCATCTGGGGTTACCCCATATCGCATGGCACCAAGCAGCCTATGTGTGTGCTCACCTACTAAACCACTTTGTCACGCTTCTCTACGAAAAGGTGAAACATACACGAGTGGAGGTGTCTCCATGGAAATAGAAGCTGGGCTGAGCCCAAGATGCCCTAGTAAGATGACTCTTGGTTGTACCGTAAGCGCCTGGGAATCCCTGGACATATTTTTGCTGGCCGTAATCTTTGCGTTTTCCTTTACCCTATACATCAGTATGAAGCCCTGAAGAGACCCAAATGACTTGGCAGTCGTGACAACTTACCTAAGACCATAGGCGACATGGTTGTCTTATAAATTCCCATAGGTCCCTCATTGCAAAAGGATTTATGAATCAAAAGGAGAAGTCATTCTGATGGACAAAGATTGAGGGACGTATAAACCAGATCTTCATTTAAATATCTGTAGCTTCTAAGTAGCAGACAGTCAGCTTAATAGGAGATACTAAAAGCTATAAGCTCATCAGTGATGTTTTCTTAGGTGTATACTTTCTTCCTGCAGGAACACTTTCTCATAACTGGCAAGTGGTACTAATACATAAGGTACCCTTTATGGTGACTACCTTGATTTTAGCCAAATGGTATCCTGGGAACTATATATTCATCTGCAGTGATATGACACATTTCAAAAGTATATAATATAGTTACTCAAAACTGTATAGTTAGTCAAAAAATCAAAGGAGCCAGTGCCGATTCTTTTAATTTCTAGGGTGCAGATGACTTGCTCCTCGTAAATGAGCAGCTTTATTGACAAGTCTAATAAGGCAACACTTACTAGGGATCAGGGAACTGATGATTGATTCCTAAAACTGAATCATCAAGTACAGGGGAATCACGAAGTAGACGCCACTTAGGGAGAGGAGGGGACTAAAATCAAAATACTATTGCACTTGACTGTATAACCTATTTCAGAAGTGTCTATGATTGCACTGCTCTTGGTAAAAATTGTAAGATATTACTAGTTGGTAGAACTTGAAAGAGAATAGCAATGGATACTTTCAATTAAGATGCAGTTCCTTCACGTCAGACTGTCATCCCAAAGGCAAATCTATGTGTAATTATTCAGCTCAAATCCAGGTATCAAAGACTGAGCTCTTCTGCAGGCCAGAGGCAATTACTTTCAAGCCCTGAATAGAAGTTTGCATTCAGTATCTTCAGCTTGTTTCCTAATTTTCTTCCTCTATCTCTCCTTGTAATTGAAAGAAATGAACATACTCTGTGGTTTCATGTTTTGACACCTGATGATTAAGGATAGTGTGTAAAATAATTCAGCAAATGAATGTCTCATGTCAAACATATGTTTCAAGTTTTAGGAATGCTGGCCACTTAATATCTCTAAAATGTGTTTTTAGCCTCTTTCAGAATTCAAAAGGGTTATCTATTTTGGCAATTTTGGGGAAAACTCTTAGTCTTTACTACAGACTAGTTAATATTTTATGGTAAATTCAAATCCCTTAGCACTGTAGGTTGAGAGCTTCTGATGATTCAGTATGGTGAAGGCTTTTCTGGTGAGAGATGTCAATTACAGGGCATCATTAGTAACAGATACAGCAAATGGTCTTTTCAAATTCCTTCAGCCACTGTCCCTTTTAGGATCAGGGAAGATCTGCAGGGGAGCTGAAATCTAAAGCGCCCAGTGAGAAAGCTGCCACATGCCTCACAAGAATGCTGGACTTCATCTCCCCTGGGACTGAGGGATGCTTATAGATTAGGGTTTCATACTTGGCCTAAAAATTGAACCGATAAGCTTTTGCCAAGACAATGCACGGTGAGTAGTAGCATCTTCTATTCATTTAAATGTCCGAAAATGTGGTTAATTCTCTTATATTATCAACAGTGAGTCAGAAGGGGCAGACGACGGGGCAGCGCGTCTGAGGAAGGGCCCTGGGCTGTGCTCTACTCTGATAACCAACTAGTCATATCAGCCAGTGCCTCCTCCTTCCCTCCTCTGCCACAAGAGTGGGCGGCTAAGTAGGTGATTTGGGCATCATTGTAGGTGTGAATCGTGGCTTTACCTTTACTGAGGTTGTCACCATGAACAAGCTATTTATCTCACGTGTCCCATGCATGTTGGGAAATTGGGTTTCTGCATATAAAGCAATTAGAACTTCGATGGGTACAAAGTAAGCACTTATTAAATTTAGGCTATTATTGTTTTTGCTATAAAATGCTGGAATTGAACTAGATGACTTCTAAATCTATCTCAAAGAATTTTGAGTACAGAATTAGTATCTATGCTTTATAGGTTATTGAAAAAATATTAAACAAGTAATTGTTTCCTTTAAAACTGTACACATAGAATAGTTGCAACATAGTGGTGGGAAGATTCCCTAAACCTTGACAGAGGACAAACACACTGTCTTTAGGGGCCTCTGGTATCCCTATGATTTCATCAAGAGGATTCTGAAGCTGTACAACTACCACTGAAAATTGTAATTCTGAGTATTGCAGAATCCAGTGAGCTCCATATATGAGAATTGAATAATTAATTGACTACTTTAAGTAAATAATTATTTTAAAATTTATTTTGATTAAATAAATAATTTAACTTAGGGAAGAAAATACATTAGTTTAATTCAATCACGTACTAATAATTTAACGTCGGACCGCTCTGCTTCATTTGATATTGTTTGTACACCTCCTCTTTCTTACCTGGGGGTTGCTTTTACAATCATTCTTTCTCAGGGTTGTTCATGGATGTCCCTTGCTCAACTTTCTTCTTGAACATTGGTGATCCTCAGGGGTCTACTCACCACCCACAGCTCACCCCATTGTGTGCGCTAAGCTTGAGTGATCTGTTCCCACGTTCTGTACAAGTAAACTCTTCTCTTGCTTCTGATGCCAAAAGCGTGGCCTCTGTGCACTGGTCCCAAACTGACTCTCTGAGACAGGGTTCTGGATGAAGTAGAGAAGAAGAGCTTTATTGCTTTGCCAGGTAAAGGGGGATACAGTGGGCTTGTGCCCTCAAAAACTATACTTCCCAACCTGGGAGGATTTGATGAGGAGTTTTACAGCAGTAGTTCAAGGGTGGAGTTGCTGATAAGATTAGGCTGTGTGCAGGGCCTGCACTCCTTTAATCTGGTCTCAGGTGGTCTGATGAGTTTCTGTGGTTCCTTTAATCTGGCCTCAGGTGTTCTTCTTGAAGAGCTTCTCTGGTTCCTTTAATCTGGAATGAAGAATGCTAACATCTTCCATTTCTTGGGGGTTTTAATTCTATAAAGAGCTTAAAGGAATCGAAATCGGAAAAGAAGTAATAAAGCTATCACTGTTTGCAGATGACATGGTACTATACATAGAGAATCCTAACGATGCTACCAGAAAACTACTAGAGCTAATCAGTGAATTTGGTAAAGTAGCAGGATACAAAATTAATGCACAGAAATGTCTTGCATTCCTATACACTAATGATGAAAAATCTGAAAGAGATATTAAGGAAACACTCCCATTTACCATTGCAACAAAAAGAATAAAATACCTAGGAATAAACCTACCCAAGGAGACAAAAGACCTGTAGGCAGAAAACTATAAGACACTGATGAAAGAAATTAAAGATAATACAAATAGATGGAGAGATATACCATGTTCTTGGATTGGAAGAATCAACATCGTGAAAATGACTGTACTACCCAAAGCAATCTACAGATTCAATGCAATCCCTATCAAACTACCAATGGCATTTTTCACAGAACTATAACAAAAAATTTCACAATTTGTATGGAAACACAAAAGACCCCAAATAGCCAAAGCAATCTTGAAAAAGAAAAACAGAGCTGGAGGAATCAGGCTCCTGGACTTCAGACTATACTACAGAGCTACAGTAATCTAGACAGTGTGGTACTGGCACAAAAACAGAAATATCGATCAATGGAACAGGATAGAAAGACCAGAGATACACCCATGCACATATGGTCACCTTATCTTTGATAAAGGAGGCAAGAGTATACAGTGGAGAAAAGACAGCCTCTTCAATAAGTGATGCTGGGAAAACTGGACAGCTGCATGTATAAGAATGAAATTAGAACACTCCCTAACACCATACACAAAAATAAACTCAAAATGGATTAAAGACCTAAATGTAAGGCCAGACACTGTAAAACTCTTAGAGGAAAACATAGGCAGAACACTCTATGGCATAAGTCACAGCAAGATCCTTTTTGACTCACCTCCTAGAGAAATGGAAATAAAAACAAAAATAAACAAATGGGACTTAATGAAACTTAAAAGCTTTTGCCAAGCAAAGGAAAACATAAACAAGATGAAAAGACAATCCTCAGAATGGGAGAAAATATTTGCAAATGAAGCAACTGATAAAGGATTAATCTCCAAAATTTACAAGCAGCTCATGCAGCTCAATATCAAAAAAACAACCCAATCCAAAAATGGGCAGAAGACCTAAATAGACATTTCTCCAAAGAAGATATCCAGATTGCCAACAAACACATGAAAGAAGCCTCAACATCATTAATCATTAGAGAAATGCAAATCAAAACTACAGTGAGATATCATCTCACACTGGTCAGAATGGCCATCATCAAAAAATCTACAAACAATAAATGCTGGAGAGGGTGTGGAGAAAAGGGAACCCACTTGCACTGTTGGTGGGAATGTAAATTGATAACAGCCACTATGGAGAACAGTATGGAGGTTCCTTAAAAAACTGAAAATAGAACTACCATACGACCCAGCAATCCCACTACTGGGCACATACCCTGAGAAAATCATAATTCAAAAAGAGTCATGTACCACAATGTTCACTGCAGCTCTATTTACAATAGCCAGGACATGGAAGCAACCTAAGTGTCCATCGACAGATGAATGGATAAAGATGTGGCACATATATACAATGGAATATTACTCAGCCATAAAAAGAAACGAAATTGAGTTATTTGTAGTGAGGTGGATGGACCTAGAGTCTGTCATACAGAGTGAAGTAAGTCAGAAAGAGGAAAACAAATATCTCATGCTAACACATATATATGGAATCTAAAAAAAAAAAAAGGTTCTGAAGAACGTAGGGGCAGGACAGGAATAAAGATGCAGATATAGAAAACGGACTTGAGGACATGGGGAAGGGGAAGCTGGGACGAAGTGAGAGAGTGGCATGGACATATATACACTACCAAATGTAAAACAGATAGCTAGTGGGAAGCAGCCGCATAGCAAAGGGAGATCAGCTCGGTGCTTTGTGACCACCTAGAGGGCTCCCTCCTAGATAGGGAGTTTGGGAGAGTGATGCAAGATGGAGGGTATATGGGATTATATGTATATTTATAGCTGATTCACTTTGTTATACAGCAGAAGCTAACACACCATTGTAAAGCAATTATGCTCCAATGAAGATGTTAAAAAAAAAAAAGAGCTTAAAGATATTGTTCTGTGTACCCCTTGAGGCGGAACCAGGACCCTGCCCCACTAATAGGCTACACTATTGTTTCTTGGCTGCTCCTCCCTTGTCTCTGTATCTCCTTCCTTCCGTGATCAGCAACCATTCGAATCTGCCCTTTGGAACTCAGGGAAGGTCATGGAGGCTGAGGTCTATTCCCTAGACATAAGAAATGGGGGACAGAAATGCTTCTGTGGCCAGGAGCCCCCTGGGTCCAGCTTGGTTTCCTGACCTGAATATTTTTAAAACTACTGGACCTCTGGGCCTCAATGACCCACAGGTGTTTCAAACTCAATGTGTCTAAACTCTCCCAATTTTAATTCTCTCTTCCTTCTCAGTTTATGACATCATTGTTCATCCAAACTATTCTAAATAGTTGAGAATTATTCCTGTGAAGTCTCTTTCTTGCCCACATCTCACATCCAGTCAAGGAGCAAATCTCGCCAAATGTGCCTCCTGCGTACTTTTCAAGCCATCCTCTCTTCTAATTCCATTCAAAGTAGCTGTAATTCACTCGTTGAAATGCCCTTCTGACTTGTTGCTCTGCCTCCAGCTTTGTCCCTCTCAAATCCATCATCCCTTATCAAAATGATCTGTATAACCAGCAAAACTGCCCCAACCACCTCTTTTTAAAACTCTTCTTTGCTTTCTGGAGGCCCCCACAACGTGCCAATCAGAGTGCATTCTTCCTCAAGAGGCCCTGAGTTCATGAGCACTCTACTCATCTTCTCTGAATTCCGTCTTCCAAATTTTGCCATTGCAAAACCAAGATTGCACGTATTCCATCCACACAGCCTTTTTAAAAAAGTTTTTATTGGAGTATAGTCGATTTATAATGTTGTGTTAGTTTCAGGTGTACAGCAAAGTGAATCGTTATACATATATCTACTCTTTTTTTTTTTTATAGATTCTTTTCCCATATAGACCATTACAGAGTATTGAGTAGAGTTCCCTGTACTATACAGCAGATTCTTATTAGTTATCTATTTTCTATATAGTAGTGTGTATATGTCAGTCCAAATCTCCCAATTTATCCACCCCCCGCCCCTTATCTTCTGGTAACTATAAGCTTGTTTTCTACATCTGTGACTCCTATTTTGTAAATAAGTTCATTTGCACCTTTTTTTTTTAAGATTCCACATATAAGTGATATCATATTTGTCTTTCTCTGTCTTAGTTCACTCAATATGACAATCTCTAGGTCCATCTATGTTGCTGCAAATGGGATTATTTTGTTCTCTTTTATGGCTGAGTAATATTCCATTGTATGTATGTACCACATCTTCTTTATCCATTCCTCTGTTGATGGACATTTAGGTTGCTTCCATGTTCTGGCTATTGTAAATAGCACACAGTATATATTTATTACCCGTGTACTGTTTTAAGTCCTGTTTTCTCTACCTAAAATGTATCTCCATGACACTTTCCTTGCTTCTGTGTCCCTTATTGTAACGAATCTTTTAAGACTAATACAGCATCTTCAGCCCATTTTCCTTGAAACCTCCCATGTCAGGCTATGCCACTTACCAAATGGGAGGCCTTGAAAAGATTACTTTAAAACAAACAAACAACAACAAAATCCTGTGATTCGATTTCTGCAACAGTAAAATGAAGATAATAATAGTACCCATCTCACTGGGTGGTTATAAGAATTAAAGTGAATACATCTAAAGTACTTAGACAGTGCACATAACAACTGTTGGCAACTACCTTTGGAATGATCCCTCTTTACTTCTGTAGTATTCTGCGTTAATATCATTGCAATTTCCACATTATTTGGATGTGAATTTACATCTATCCCCACTGTAGACTAATGAGCTCCTTGAAGAAGAGGATCATCATGTTTACCTGAGTAAACATGAGTCTGGGTCATAGTCATAAAATTGTTGTGAGTTGGACCAATCTGTGTATACATTCATATACTTATCCCTGGAAAGAGAAATCATTCACATCATCAAAATTAAACATATGAAAAATAGGTTCAGCTGTTAGCAGAGTTTGTTTCTTCACTTCCTTTAATAAATTAAAATGATTGAGAGATTCCCCAAAATAGAAAACTTTGCCACTGCATAATAATGACATATGTCAGAGATAATGGAGCTTCCAAGAACAAATTGCTTCTTTGCAACAGTTGTCTCCACATGTTACAAGCTCCCGATATGAGGTTATCGCCATTTTAGAGCGTTTGTAAGTAATCTAAGATGTGGTATTAATTGTTTTAAACATGTTATTTAATTTTCCAAGATAAGACAATTTTAGGAAAGCAGAATATAATAGAATTAATAAAATTAGGGTCAGAACTTGTCCATGACCAATGTCAGAGGAATCTTATGTTACGTACAAACTAAATTCTGTTTATTTTGATTGAAAAGCTCTTTGATCTCTAGGAATTTTGAATTCCAAGAGTGCAAATCTATTAACATGTGAAAAAAGATAACAAATATTTCTTCCTTTCACACCGAGTCTCAGTGGCAGGGTGGCATGGGTTGGGAAAAGAAATATGTGTTGAATATATTTGATCCAATGTTATTTACAAAGATTCAGAATTTTAAATAAAAAGTGTACAGAGGAATATGTTTCTTACCTGCTTATCCCCTAATCAAAATGAAACTAAAAAGATACAATAAGAATGCTCAACTAATGGACAGAATAAGATAAATTTACATATAATAATTCATATATGTGAAAAAGAAACATTGGAATTTTTTTATTTCAAAAGAACTTTTATTCAAATTAAAATAGCATATACATGGCCTCTGTCCTCACATTGGACTCTTACCTCCATGAGGGCAGATTCAGTTGCCTGGTTTGTCACTGCTACATCCCCAATGCCTAGAATACAGAAGAGAAGATGCTTAATTAATATTTGCTAAATCAATGAATAAATCATAAATGAAAAAAGTTCCCCTCCATTTCTGAAATCAGAGACTGTAACATCGTCAGCCCTCATGGTTGCAACAAACTTCAACCTCAATCCTAGTCTTGATTTTCTTCAAATTCCTTCTTATGCATAAACTTGTGAGTTCATCTGCAAACCTAACATTGGAGATCTTTAAAAAACATCATAATGTATGTAGTACTTTCCTCTAAATTTTAACTTTTAAATAAGGACAAAAGTTCATGGAGTCCTATTAATTTGGTAACCCTGACAAAAATCAGAGACATTTTAAGAGCTTAAAAAGCCAGGCTGACCCACCTTAGACACTGGGTATAATTGAAGACAATTTCAGCTTCCATTAAGAGCTTTGTTATGTGCAGGCCCTGTCAAGATCTAGGATAAGCCTAGAGAAAAAGCAGCAATTCATCTGTATTCATTTCAACTTGAAACTGGCTGGTGGAGGCTATGAGGTAGATATAATTTGACAGCGTGTGTTTTGGTGATTGCTGTGGCGTATGGCAGGTTTTCTAAATTTTCCCTCACTTTTTATTACTAAAGGTCATATCGCATGTCCCTATTACTTAAGGTCATGTAGAAACTACATACATATTGTTTTCTCATAAGTGTTTTTAGGTAGATCTGGTTGACAGAATAAAAACAGTATGCCAGTTAAATTTGTCTCACTGTTTCGTTTGCTAAATCTGGCCAATGTATGTACAAACTACAAAAGCAGTGATAACCATTTAAATTCATTAAATTTAAGAATGTGAATAAGTATGTTTGTGATTGACATGTTGACATATTTTGACATAGTTTTGTATTATAAGACATATAATATCCTTTCTGCGAGACTTCCTGGTGATGCAGTGGTTAAGAATCGACCTGCCAGTGCAGGGGACATGGGTTTCATCCCCAGTCCAGGAAGATCCCACATGCCACAGAGCAACTAAGCCCATGTGCCACAACTACTGAGCCTGTGCTCTAGAGCCCACGATCCACAACTACTGAGCTTGCGCACCACAACTACTGAGGCCGTGAGCCACAACTGCTGAAGCCCATGCACCTAGAGCCCGTGTTCTGCAGCAAAAGAAGCCACCACAATGAGAAACCCACGCACCGTAAGAAAGAGTAGCTCCCGCTCGCCGCAACTAGAGAAAGCCCATGCGCAGCAACGAAGACCCAACGCAACCAAAAAAATAAAATTAAAAAACATACATACATTAAAAAATATTCTTTCTGCTTTTCTTAGGATTAAAAAAAATTATTAACACCTTGTCAGCTTCAGATGTTAGCTGATTGATGACTGTAGATAAAGAGAAGAGACATAAAGTTTCCAAGTGCACGCTCTGTACATGAAGGCTCCTAAGCTGTGTCCGCTAAGAATTAGAACTAGTTTCTAAGATTTAGGCTTTAAAATTAACACCCCATGGGTCCTAGCGTGCCTTTTTTATGGGTACATTTGATTGCAAGAGAGAAAATAAAGGCAGGGAGGAGAGTTCTGTTCGTGTGGACAGCTCTGGTATTGCATCCCTCTGGTATTGCTTTCTCTTTGTTGGCTAACAAACAGGCTGGCTATTTTCTTCCCATGCTGGCCTGACCGCAGGCTTCAAAAGGGCTGCTTGTCGGGGTGTGAGTATTTTCATCTATGCGCGTTCACCCTGTGCGTACTGATTAACTGGGACTTTTTGCTGGCATCTGACAGACCTGGGTAGAAGTTGCACACTTCAGTCGCCTGTTAGACCTTGATAAATTTACCAAATAATGATCCCTCCCCACAATAAGGCCACTAATGGGCAAGTTTTCTTGAGGCGATATTGATAAAGGTGTTAGCTTGTTCTTATTTGTATTTCTGAATATGATCTATAATGGAAAAACTGTGTGAAAGAAGGGTGTTCCTATGTGTTGTTAAATATAACTTTGTTAATCTCATTCAGTGCTAGCTTTTTAAAAAAATATCCCAATGTCCTGAATTACATGCAAGGAATTAGGGTAAGGGCTGTGCTAAATCTTTACTTTTAATGGACATATTAATGCAGGTAGATTTCCCATTTTGTACTTCTACAAATGAACAAAATGAAGTCTCCTTGAATTAATAGTTTAGTTATACTATGTAACTCTTAATGCATACATGTTTTCTTCCAAAGAAATGTAATTTAACCCTCTGAGACATGAATATGTATATGTCTCATTAATAAATCTGAGAAGATTAATGTAAATTTATAAAACTTCAAACTTTTAACCCTTTTTGTCAACACCATCACTGTTCTATTAAATAATAAAGATTCTAGTTTATTTTTTTTTTCAGTATTAGCAGAGGACATAAAATGATAGTCAAAATGTATCTGAAAAATTGTTTTATCTTATTATAAGATTTGGGGGAGAAATGCCAGCAAAATAGTGTCGGTAAATGCAATGGGTATAAAATTATCAGGAAGGCTTGCACTGGTTTTGCAGTACACATCACCTTCAAGTACTGCTGCCCTTCCATGTAAATAGGTCTAGAAATAGTTTTATAATGACACTTACCAAGCTCTTACAGAAGATCAGAGATATTGCAAGCACTGTGAACTACTTTTTCAGTCACCCTTAACCAAAAGGGCCACCTAAGCATATGACATTCTACATTCTGATGTAAAGTTCTAATACTGAAGTTATGGTTCTTAAATAATTCCTGTTGCACGAAAGAAACACTTGGCAGTACCAGAGCTGGAGTACAATTCTTGGGAATAGGTACTAATGTTTGGAAGCTGCAAAGCAGAGTCAAAAAGAGACCTTGACTCAGTCCCTACTTCATTGTCCTCAAAAATGAATATAAGAATGCTGCCAGCATCCCAGGGTGCTGAGAGGATGAAAGATTGCCTGTTTGGTTTGTAAACATTTGGCACAAAATTAATGTTAATTAATTAACACTGATTTTGCATTTATCTTAAAAATACTGTATAAAAATAAACAGGCAGTTATTGAAATACCAGTGATTTGATGAAATTTAAATGAACTCCCTGTGAAATGAATTATAAAGATATTTGTTTGGTTGGGTTGCTTGTTCTTACTTTATATTCAAGTGAATAAAAACTCTCACAATTTATAGTTTCTACTCTAGGAGTTTATCTTTTGTTATAGGAACCTAATGGTTGATAATAATATAAATTATTAATTTTATAAGATACAAAATGAAGAAATTACATTACCTACACATTGGTTTCTAAAGTGTATATGCTTTCATCCACAATGTTTAACAAATGTATCTTTGAGAGACTGTGCATTATGAGCTAGATGAAATTGATGTTTATCTTTTATTTATATCAAGATGATTATCAAAGATCATTTATTAAATATTTTATGTTGCTCTTTTTGATGATTTTATCTAAAACCTTTCAATATTCAGTACCAGAATGCATCAGTATAAGATGGATGTTATTCTGGTAGAATTTTACTTGTAGTTTATATCTTCTGGTTTTTTTCCTTTTTACTGTGCAACGATGTACACTTTAGGTTAGTAAGGAAAAAATAAGAACATTGACACTCTCTAATATGCATCTATTAACAAAAGTGATCTATTTTAATGGGATTTCAGAACAAAGAAGCACTATTCCCTTAAAGCTTTAAAAATGTAATTGGAATCTGTAAAATATATTCCATATAATTTACCATGAAAGAGAAGTAAGTGACAGTCTAAAAATGGTTACATTCCAATTTTTTGTTGTTTTGTTTTTTACAATGAAGACATTTAGAACAATTCATCCTAAAGCAATTTTGATTTGTTGATTTTCAACTTGTCAAATTGTTTATTCCTTTTCCTTTTTGCTGTAGAATGTTAATGAGAATAAATTTTGTTTTGTGTGAAAATAATTTCACTTTTGTTACAGTTAAGTTGAAGAGATAATCTACCAAATCTGAACATTATCTTAACAGCTTATGTTCCTGTCATACTTTGAACTGTAGATTTAATTTAACTACACTCTGTTAAGCAAGTGTTATGAATTCATATAATTTGCCAAAGACATTCTAATGTAAACAGTAATGTAAAGGGAAGTTGAATAAACCTCTAAAAATCCCCATGGAGATTATCCCTTATTTTTATCATTTTTTCATTTTCTCTAAGAATTTTGGACAAAGAAGCTGAGATCTGCTCTTTGGATAAAAGATAATTGATTGTTTCTTTCCTTTAAATTTATTTCCTTTTTTCTTTTGTAGTGAATGCTTTATTGATATATAATTCGTATATCATAAAATTGACCATATTAAAATGTACACGTGTTTTTCACAATATTCAGAGTTGTGCCACCATCATCACTATCCAATTTTAGAGTATTTTCATCACCCCCGACCCCCAAACCCTATATCCATTAGCAGTCACTCCGCATTCCTCCCTCTCCCCTGCTCCTGGGAACCACTAATCTACCTTCTGTCTCTTTTGGAAAAGTTTTCAATTAGCAATAATCGCACCGTGGATAAATCTCACTGGCTAGGGAACTGCCGCTGCCCAGAGGTCACCTTCTGTCTGTCTCTTTGTATTTGCCTATCCTGGACATTTTATATAAATAGACTGATAAATAATAATTGTTTTTTGTGACTGGCTTCTTTCCTTTTCATAATGTTTAGAGTTTCATCCAGGTTGTAGCACGTATAAATACTTCATTCCTTTTTATGAATTAATAATATTCCATTGTAGGAATAGATCACACTATATTCATCAATTCAGCAGGTATTATCAATAATGCAGCTATGAACATTCATGTACAAGTTATGAGGACATATCTTTTCATTACTCTTGGGTATATACTTAAGAGTCAAATTGCTGGACCATATATATGTTTAACATTTTGAGGAATTGCCAAACTGCTTTGCAAAATGGCTGCATCATTTTATAATCTATCAGTAACTTATGAGTATTTTCATTTCTCCACATCCTCACCCTCACCTGTTATTATCTGTTTTTTATTTTAATAATTCTCCTGGGTATGAAATAATGTCTTATTGAGGTTTTGATTTGCATTTCCCTAGTGAATACAGATGTTGAGCATTTTTTACATGTGCTTATTGGCATGTTCCAATCCATGAACATGGGAAATCTTTTATTTATTTAGGTTTTCTTTAATTTACTCAATAATGTTTTGTAGTTTTCAGTGCACAAGTCTTGAAGTATTGTTAAATTTATTTGTCAGTATTTTATTCTTTTTGATGCTATTGTATATGGAGTTGTATTCCTAATTTCATTTTCAGATTGTTCATTGCTAGAGTATAAAAATGCAGTTGATTTTATATATTGATTTTGTATCCTTTAACCTTGCTGAAACTGATTAAGCATATCTATCCAAGACATACAAAGAACTCATACAACTTAATAGCAAAAAAAAAAAAAAAAAAAAAATCCAATTAAAACTGGGCAGAGGAACTGAGTAGGCATTTCTACAAAGTAGACATATAGATGGCCAACAAGTACATGAAAAGATGTTCTGTATCATTAGTTATCAGGGAAATGCAAATCAAAACCACAGTGAGATATCACCTCATACCTGTTAGACTGGCCATCATCAAAAAGTCTACAAATAATAAATGTTGATGAGGATGTGGAGAAAAGGGAACCCTCCCACCCTGTTGGTGGGAATGTAAATCAGTGCAGCCACTATGGAAAACAGTATGGAGGTTCCTCAAAAAATTAAAAATAGAAGTACTATGTGATCCAGCAGTAGTACTTCTATTTTCTTTTGGATATTTATCTGAAGAAATCAAACACAGCAATTTGAAAAGATAATGCTCATTTCAGCATTAGCCAAGATATGGAAACAACTTGTGTCCATCAATGAATAAAGATAAATTATGGTATATATATACCATATGGTATATATGTACATATATATATATATATATATGTGTGTGTGTGTGTGTACACACAGTGGAATATTATTTATCCATTAAAAAGAGCAAAACCGTGCCATTTACCACAACATAGATGGACCACGAGGGCATCATGCTCAGTAAAACAAGTCAGATAATATGTATGATTTCTCTTATGTGTGGCATCTCAAATAGATACATAAATAAATGAGCTAAGCCTATAACTGCAGAGAACAGATTGGTGGTTGCCAGAGGTGGGGGTGCAAGATGGGAGAAATGGGTGAGAAAAAATAAAATTGATTATTAGTTCTAATTTTTTATGTGGATTTCATAGGATTTTCTATATATAAGCACATGTCATCTACAATTAGATGTTATTTTACTTCTTTCTTATCAATATGAATGCCTTTTACTTGCTTCCCTTGCCTGATTGTCCTGGCAAGAATCCCCAGTATAAAGTTCAATAAAAAGGTAATAAATACATCCTTGTCTTGTGCTCATCTAACATGGAAAGCATGCAATCTTTCCTGCTCAAGTGTCTTCTTAACTCTGCTGTTTGGTAGATGCCCTTCATCAAGTTCAGGAAATTTCCTTCTATCCTTATTTTTTGCAAGCCTTTATTATGAAAAGATGATGTATTTGTCAAATGCTTTCTCTATGTCTGTTAAAATGGTCATGTGGTTTTTGTCCTTTATTGATATGATGCTTGATACTAATTGATTTTTTAATGTTAAATCAACCCTGCATTCCTAGGATAATAAACCCTTGGTAACGGTATACAGTCCAATTTACATGTTGCTAGAGTTGGTTTGTTAGTATTTTGTTGAGAATTTTGCATCTGTATTTACAAGAGATGTTGGTCCATAGTTTTCTTTTTTGGGGATGTCTTTGGTTTTGATATCAATGTAATACTGGCTCTATTTTGTTTACTGTTTGCATAATATATCTTTTTCCATCCTTCTACTTTCAACTTATTGATTTTCAGTGTGTAATTTTAGAGAGCATATCGTTGGCTATTTTTTTTTAATCCATTCTACCAATTTCTGCCATTTGATTGGAGGATTTAGTCAATTTATATTTAGTCAATATTTAGTCAAGTTATATTTAGTCAATATTTAGCCAAGTTATAATTAGTCAATTTATATTTAAAGTCATTACTGTCATAATAAGGTAGAATTTATATGCCATGTGTTATTTGTTTTCAAAATTTTTTTGTCTTTTTTTGTTCCTCTTTTCTTCTACTATTGCCTTCTCTTGAGTTATATGTACAATTTCTAGTGTACTAATTGAGTACCTTTGTTGTCTGTTTATACATACACACACAAATACACATATACTTTTTCCCTTAGTGGTTTTCCTAGCAGTTACAATTAACTTAAAATATATTCCAACCTCATTCACATTCACATCAACTTAATTTCAATAGTAAACAAAACACTTGTTGTAATGTAGCTTTGTTCTTGCTACCTCTGCTTTGTACTATTACTTCACACAAATTATACTTTTATAGGTTATAAGTTGATCGGCACAGTTTTACAATTACAGCTTTATACAGTGCCTTTTAAATCAGATAGGAAAAGAAAAGAGTTATAAAAACTATATTTATGCTTTTACCTTTACCTATGTAATTATCTTAATTAAATTAATTTAATAGTATGCCTTATTTCTTCATGTGAATTCATGTTTTTGTCTATTGTCCTTTCATTTCAACCTGAAGTATTTCATTTAGTATTTCCTGTAGGGCAGGTGTGCCAGCAATGAATTCTCTGATTTTTTTGTTTGTTTGTTTATCTGAGAATATCATAATTTCTCCTTCATTTTTGAAAAGTAGGTTTCCTGATTATAAACTTCCTAGTTCAAGTTTTCTTTCAGCATTTGGAATATGGCATCATTTTACCTTCTAATTTCCATGTTTTCTGATAAGTCACCATCTTATTGAAGGTACCTATACCAAATGAGTCATTTTTTCTCTTGCTGCATCCAAGATTCTCTCTTTGTCTTTCAGTATTTTGACTGTGATGTGCCTAGGTGTGGCTGTCTTTGAGTTTGTCTTACTTAGAGTTTATTGAGCTTCTTGTATATGTAGATTGATGTTTTTCATCCAATTTGGAATATCTTGATCATTATTTCTTCAAATACTCTGAAAATATTCTACAACCATGTGTCTTCCTCTCCACCTTCCTCTACCAAATTTACATTTCATTCAGTTTATGTAAACTAAAATGCTCTTCCCATCGTTACACCTTTCTTCACTCTCTTACCCCTTTTCTTTGCTCATACTGTTTCCTCATACGTCAACATTTTCCCCCATCTTCTATTTCTATTTGTTTTGCAAACTTATATCTTTAGCATAAATATCTCCCTTTTCCTCCCAAACACATTTTCATCAGAGTTGGGAAACTCCAATACAAAAGTACCTGTTTTAAAGTAGTCACACCTTCTATCATGAAGTGTAGTTATTCACTTACATGTCAAATGAAACCACAGTAACCACCATTTTAACGTGCTCTCTTTTCTACTGCTCCTAACAACTCAGTGTTATTCTGTTTACACCATGTAACAGATGAAGAAATCCTGTCTACCTTAACATCACAAGTTAGTATTAAACCTCAGTTTTACTTGCTCTAGATTTCATGGCTTCAGCCACTTGGTTCTTAGATTCTTGAGCACAGTGGAAGAATTTTATGAAGATGGAGTGTTGTATGAGTCTGCTGTTGTTGCTATTTGTACATTTGTTTTAGAAATACCACCACATTAGTCAGTTTGAAATAACAGATCACATTGTGTTGGAGCCTTGTATATTTGAATCAATTCTTGTTTTCATTTCAAAGTTGCTAGAGCTCCATTTTGGTGATTCTTTACAATATAAAGTAGAGGTGTGGG
This sequence comes from Balaenoptera musculus, assembly GCF_009873245.2. Lineage (NCBI taxonomy): Eukaryota > Metazoa > Chordata > Mammalia > Artiodactyla > Balaenopteridae > Balaenoptera > Balaenoptera musculus. The sequence goes on from NC_045790.1 coordinate 4,957,366, forward strand.
TTTATATATTTATATATGAGCTATAGAAAGACTTTTTGTGAAATAATAAAGACAACTGGTAGGAAAGTTGCATGGAAAATGTTAAATGACCGTAACCTCTCTGTGAAGTATTTACTTCAGCCTGCAAAAGACTTTACATATTCAGAAGTCAATCCTCCAAATGGAAGCTAGTTTATTTTACTGAGATTGGGTATTAACATTTTATCTGCTTCAGCCTGACTCCAATTTGCTGTATTAGTTTATACAGTCCCCATTTGAGTGCTTTATGAAACTCATATTCAGCCTATTAGAAGAGGTGCTTTTGTCCCAGTAATAAGACCATTATGTTAACTGAAATAATCTGTGAGAAAATCACTTGCATCTCATATAGGACATCTAATTAATTTTACAAACAGTAGTTTTAGTGTTAGTTGCCTGCTTTAGGGGGAAAAATCAATTGTATCATACTTAAGTGGCACACCACACACAAAAATAAATCATTATCTCTATTATTAGCTATTCAAAACTAAGCAACCAGAATCCTTGTGCAACATCTGCATATTTTTCTTTGAGAGCATTATTTTCTTGGTTATCCTAATCCCTAATGGTTTAAAGACTGTGTTTAATCATCCTTCAAACTCAAAATTCAGAAGTGTATGATTGTATTAGATACCATTTCAGGATCTATGACCTACATCTTATTTTGTGTTCATATGAAATCCTTTAGGGTAATGTGGAATAAGATATTTGTGCCTACTTTATTGGCATTTTAATGCATGTTTAAATATCCTCATGACACTATTAATAATAAAAATTAATAAGAAAAATATGTCTAAAACTTTTCCAATTAGGATGAAATTAATTAGCCGTGTCCAATTCAAGACGTTGAAAAAATAACAGAACAAAAGAGAGATAAAAAAGGATATAATTAAAATAAGAATAGAAATCATTAAGATAGTAAAAAAGTATGTCCTGATGCATTTTAACAAAACAGTTTCTTTCTTTTTAAAACTAATTACTAGGCAAATTCTCTCAAGATTTATTGCAAAAATGAAGAGTATGCTATTTATTAAAAGATTAGAAATTGAATAGGAAATATAATTAAAGTAGAAAACCAATAATAGCTTCTGTTTATGTAGCAGTCACAGTAAAATGAATAGACATATATAACATACAATTTAATGTTGACATCCAAACTCAGCCTGTTGACTACTTCTGAGGAAGGGAGGGGATAGTTGAAATCACTGAGATCTGTATGGCGGTCTTCAACTTTGTCTCAGAAGTTTTATTTATTAAAAAGGTAGCAAAAGGATTTGAAATGACTGTTGGCTTAAATAACAGGATTTGACAAAGCTAGATTGTAGCTCTAGGGCTGTTTATATACCTTATAGTTCATCATAATAATTTATAGAGTTAATTGAGTGAAGGGTTTTGGGAGGGCAATATAAACTAAGGTATTACTAAAAAAAGAAAATCCCTTTATTTAGTTCAAAATTTTAAAAAATAACGCTTTCCAGTTTTTTTCTTAAAAAATTACTGTTTCCTATGTTCCCATTTCACCATTTGAATTCAATTTAGTGACAGATTTACAATGTATGACTGATTGCTTGCAAGTAACTAATGATATACTTCCTAACACATGTATTGTGGCTGAATGCTGGAAACGGCTGATCGAAGCGTTTTTTGTTGCTTAGATTTTATTTTCCCTTACTAGTTAAATTTGCTTTAGCAAAATAAAGGTTACCATGTATTTTAACCATAAGAAAATAATACAATATATTTTTAGGGACTGCAATCTAGTATCTTGAAAATTTATTTTTCCAACTTTGTAATATTTCCATTTCCAAATGCTGCTTTTAACATGCTCTCAGATTTCATGGATTATCTGTGAAATGAGCAACTGTAGACTTTTTAGATCTTAGTAACCAGAACAAATGCAGTATTATTTAGGGAAAATAATAAATATAACTAATTACGACTTGAAATGCAATACTTTGTTCAAGTGGGAGACATAAAGTAGAAAGGGTAATTAGTAGTGTTGAATTATCACAGAGAAATGGGAAATGCAAAAAGGTTTTACACTGAGGCTCCAAAGAGCTTTGATTACAAACAGGGCATGAAAACCAGAAATCTTGGCCTTCTTTAAACAAGTATAAATAAAACCTAATATCCATAGAATAAGGTAAGACTTTATTGGAAAAATAGGAAGAGTGGTTTATTGTATCACAACAAGTCAATATTACTTAAAAGTTTTAAACCCATTAAATTATTATATATAATAGTTAAAAATACCTAACTTATAGACTAGGTGAGAAGGAACTATCACATTTCTCAAATTTTAATACACCCAGTGTTGATGTAGCTATATTACAACTAAGGGGCCACTGACTTACAATGGGAATATTTCTGACAAATGTAATTTGTAAATACTTACTCTCAAAATGCCCCCCATTTGTTAGTTCTGCATTGCCAACCACGTGGAAAAGTCAGAAAGACAATCCTGAGTCATGAAGTGGGGCACATAGCCTATTACTAGTTAGATGGAATATGCAGTGCATTCCAGAACCTTACCCAACAAAGTCTCAAAGGAACTTAAATGAACTCCCTTGCTAGTTGATTTCCAATGTTGATTGAAAGGACACACTAATGAGATAAATTAATCACCAAATATTTTAATCTTAAAAAATTAAAAACAATTCTTCTAGTTAAGAATTCTTTACATATATCATAATTTCAAGGGGCATTTCAATCATACTATGAAGACAATTGAAGACAATTCATACTATGAAGACAATTCAAAAATTTTAAATATATATACAAAACTGAATATCCTCAGTTTCTCTTAGGGAAGAGGTAAAAACAAACGTCCCTTAGAATATTCACAGTTTTTAAAGGAAGGAAGTGTTGCTCTGGCTGAAAGTTTTTTTTTGGAGAGAGAAACATACCTGGATAATGAAGCGATTTCTGTAAAACATCTGCGTCTCCAGCTCTTATAGGGACAAAATTACATGCTGAAAATAGCCCAGGCTCTAGTGCCAGATTATGTGGATTTGAATCTCTACTTTTGGCTTATTGGCTTTGTGACCTTTGGGAAAAAGGCATACAATTCTCTCTACTTCTGTTTTCTCATGTATCAAATGAGGATAATAAGTATTTGTGTCACAATCTCAGAAAAGGTGATATGATGATTTTGTAATAGAACATGTGAAGTATCTGGCCCCTAGGAGAAAAAACTTGAGAAAAATGAGAACAGGATAAGCGCTTCTGAGAACTGGGTGACATCACCCCTCCACCTGTCAGTCCCACAGTTCTCAGAGACCGCTCCGCCACCACCTTCTGATTTACCTCTCAGGCTTCCCTAGGACCCATGCAAAGTTATCATCAGGTCAAATTTGCCCTTAAAACAAAATAGATCGCTGTGAGATTCCAACAGCTCTGAGCCGCAGATCAGTAACTTCAGTTCTATTTTCAAAGGACATCGTTGTTCATTAAAGATACACTGAATGATGAAGTATTGATATAATGTTTTCTTAAAAAAAAAAAAATCCCATCTCTATCTTAATTGAAAATGTATAATAGGCAAAAGTCCTTATATGGCATACCAAAATATTTGGGGGGTACAAAGATTATATACCTCTCTCTCTCTACAAGATTTCTCTGTGATAACCCCATCAGTGACCCTGTTATACTCAATTAAAAGTGATGAGTGCCTGACTGATTTGACATTATTTAACTACTTTCATAGGATATTTGATTTTCACTCCTGGGACATCCTTAATTATTCAGGCTACTTATTAATGCTAATTTATTCAGGCCTCTGCTGAGAACTCAAAAAATTAGGAGGGTTTTATATTATCTTTACACTTCAATTTCTACTCTAATTTTAAATTCATTTCCCCGCATCGTAGTTATAAAGAATTTGATAAGTAGGCATACTTTATTCTAGTTTTTTTATTATGAAATCTGTTTAGTAAAGAAACTGCACATAAAAGTTCAGTGAAAAATTGTGTCAGATTAAAGAGTTGAAGATGGTTACTTGGCCATGGTTAATCATTAATCATGGTTAATCATTATACAGGTAATCTGATTTATAGAAGTTTATAAAAATTTCTAAATTTTGGTGAGTTTCTTCTTGCCACAATTTTATATTAGCCCTATAATTAGTTGCCATTAGGCGTTCATTTTCCACATTTTTTCTTTTTGTTGAGAAGTATTTTCAAAAAGTTTAATTAAAGCGAATTATAACTGAAAATTGTTATTTTTTATTCACATAGGATAATGTGAGAGTCATAGAGTTTATGTGCCATAAATACATGGGTTCCCAACTTTTTATTAAAGGCAGTGAATGTGGAAATTAGCAGTAGCCTGGCAATCTCTTTTCTTCTTTTATTGCATCGGAAAGAAAGAAGGTTGAACCAGTTAAATTCCCTTCTAAGCAGAGTCCTTATGCATGACACGTTTTGGCAGGTCCATTTGGTCTGTTTTAGGCTGCTTGTATAGTGCCTGCCACATAGAAATTACAGCTATTAATACCATTTGTATCTTAAGGTCTACTCATCATCTATGTTCAAAATTTCTTCTTTTAATACTTAAGAAGGTATTAGGATAAACAGCAGTTTCTTCCCAGCTTTAAGCGTTTTACATCTGTATTCTAGAAATTACTGATGCTACAAAGCTTCTGACATTAGAATCTTCCCCAAAGAAAATCACATCAACAGGCTTTGACTGTCTTTAGAAGCATTCTGTGTTTATGAATGAATTGATAATGTATATCCAAAAAGTCCATCACCGCCATCCCTTGGTCAATATTTACATTCAAAAGTCCATAATTTCCATAAAGCAAGGTATAGTAAAATAGTCATAAATATTAACATGCACTGTGCCTTAAAAATTATCAGTAGTTTTGTTTTCACAGAGGTTTATAAACAATGTTTGCAAAGACTGAAAAGATATAAATTTATTTTATTTAATAAGGATGAACAGAAAATTTATAACATTTATATTTTATATACTTTTGTTTTTAATTTTAATCAGAATTCTTTGGATATAAATTAGTATTATATTTTTCATTGTTAGGATTTTACTGAAAGTTACATTCTATCTTACTGTTAGCAACATGAAATGATTTTCTTTTGAACATGCAGTTCTTTTTCTTTTTTTTAACATCTTTATTGGAGTATAATTGCTTTACAATATTGTGTTAGTTTCTGCTGTATAACAAAGTGAATCAGCTAGTTACTGGCATCAAGGGTCATTTAACAATTTTAGATTTTTTTTCTAAAGTAAAATATATTCTGAGACAGAATTTCGTAAACAGTGATGATCATGTATATTGTGTTTCTTGTAGAGGAAGAAGCAAGATACCTTAGTGTTGTTAATAAACAATACAGGATGCAACTAGAGATTATCATAGTAAGTGAAGTCAGAAAGAGAAAGACAAATACCATATGATATCACTTATATGTGAAATCTAAAGTATGACACAAATGAACCTGTCTGTGAAATAGAAACAGAATCACGGACATAGAGAACAGACTGGTGGTTGCCAAGGGGGCGTGGGTGAGGGAGAGGGATGGACTGGGAGTTTGGGGTTAGTAGATGCAAACTATTACATACAGAATGGATAGACAACAAGGTCCTACTGTAGAGCACAGGGAAGTATATTCAGTGTCCTGGGATAAGCCATAATAGAAAAGAATATATAAAAGAATGTGTGTGTGTGTGTGTGTGTGTGTGTATAACTGAGTCACTTTCCTGAAATTAACACAACATTGTAAATCAACTATACTTTAATAAAATAAATAAATAATACAGTAAATAAATGATCTCTGCCCCCCTGCAACTTCCCAAGATAATTACCAATAAAAGAGGTGAAGTATTACAGATTTAAAGAGAAGTAAATAGCAAGGTTTCCTATGAAATGGGCAGAGTTTTTAAAGGTTTAATCATTAATGTAATTCTCCTGCAAATCAGCATATACCATTCATTGTTAATACACAGACTGCAGCTACCTCCTTGGTATGAAAAATGAGTCTAAGTAATTGGGAATTAACTGCTGTGTTTTCTGACTTTGCACATTGGTCAGCCAATGGCAGAGGCCGGGTCAAAGTTCACAGAAGCATAGAGTGGTGAAATTGTCCTAGTGCCCCTGCCATCGGTCTAAAGGTCTCCAGGAAACACTCAGGATGCCCACCTTTTACCAACCCCAGAAAAGGCTGCTGCCCTAAGACCCCAAAATTGTGTATCTTGAATACGGGTATTTTCCTTCATGCTAACTGTAAAACACTTTGCCATCAGCTTCCTTTTCTTCCTGACCCAGATCCTCCCTCATTCTGCCTGAGATGCAGGGGTCTTCCCTTAATCTTGCTGGGACACCTGTCTTCTTCCAATCTAAAGCCTGTACACCTACCATTACTATTTTCTTTCATTTAGTCCCAAGCCTTTATATCCTACTTGTTTTGATTTACTATTTTTGCATTTATAATATTTTTTATAACTGGTAATCCCAGAGAATAGCTATAATTTCCAATAGTTTTTATAGGACTACAAACCAGGTGATGGTTTTCTGAAAATAAGAGATGGTGCCCATCCTGTCCCCAAACCCAATCATAATTATCTTCTTTCTTAAGACTAATTCTCAATAAAACCACTCACCTGAATAATTAATTATGTTTATGACACTTTTGACTCTGTCTCAACAAAAATGTAGTCCCACCTTCTAGGAAGTGTGAGGTTTTTCAGTGAGAATACATTGTCGTGGCTTGAATTAAAAAATAGAAAGTATTGGGAATTCCTTGGCAGTGCAGTGGTTAGGACTCTGAGCTTTCACTGCTGAGGGCACGGGTTCAATCCCTGGTGGGGGAACTAAGATCCCTGAAGCCATGTGGTGTGACCAAAAAAAAAAAAGTAGTAGTAGAATTTCATGCATGCTACTTTATTTCTATGTAATTATCACTGTGTTCTAATTAAAAATTTAACCTTGAGCATTTTTATTTAATGCAGTAGTTAAATATGTAATTCAGTTCATTTTGTCTGCTTCTTTTCAGAATTAGTAGCAAAAGATCCTTCATTTGAAATTTAGAAGTGTTCTTCATTAATTTAAAAATAATAACATAAACGATCTTTCAACATCATATTTTAATGCTGATTTTTTCTACCATGATATCTACTATATAATTGCTAACAGTTGAAGTAAGAAAACTTTGGTAAGCATAAAGATATAAAATTTGAGATGGAGTTAATGTATGATGGAGTGTACACAGGAGTATCGACCTGCCCATGTGAGAGAGATTCTAGAGATGTATGGATCATTAAAAAATATTGTATTTAATAAGTTTGTGATAGTTCACATAAACTCTTTAGAAGTCTTCCTATTTACATATTGCCCTAGTCCACTTGGGCTGCTCTAACAAGAATACAATAAACTGGGCAGCTTATAAACAGCAGAAATTCATTCCTCACAGTTCTGGGGCTGGAAGTTTGAGAGTGCCAGCTTGGCTGAATGGAGTTAATGCTTATTTTAAGTAATTAGTCAGTGTCTAGTTAAGAAGGGATTCTGATGGACTAGTGTGAAAATGAGCTGTCAAAGTAACAAGATATCAGGGGCACTGACCTTTTATTAATAAAATGAATAAATATTTAAATGGCATTTATGGAAGAAATGGCAGATGAGGCACTGACGTGACTGAATGTGGGAAAGTCTTATTAGATTTGATCCATTAGAGGCTGGCCCTGTTCTCTTCAAAATGAGATTAGCCTTTAGCAATCTGTTTATTACTTGAATTATGTGTTGAGATGGAAGAAAGAAACTGACAGTAGAAAGGCAAAGAGTCTGTATTCCTTGCTGTAATCGAGTAAATTATAAAAAAAGTGTATTGGTGTTTTCTATAATAGTGATAATTGGAAACAACCTGAACGTCCAACAGTAAGGGATTGGTTCAGTCAACCGTGGTACATCAATTCAGCAAATGTATTCAGTTCCTAAATATAATTTTGTAGGAGTATATTCAGTGGCATAGAAATATAGTTATGTTGATTTGTGTTTCTGGGCTTGGTTTCATAAATATGTGTTTGAAGTTTTTATACCATTGCCCTACCAGCTTTTCTTTTCCTTCTTCTTCTCCTTTTTTTTTTTTTTTTTTTTTTTGCATATGGGCAAACTGACTTGAGCCATTTAGAAACTGTAAATGTGGAAAAGATTATAATATTCCATCTATTCAAAATAAGCAATACTAAAATTAGCAAAAGAAAATCCAATTTTTAAATTGTCTCATGATATCTCCCATGCTTTTTTGAAAATCACATATAAATTATTAAAAGATATATATAAATGTGTTTTATATATATGTGTGTGTATGTGTGTGTGTGTGTGTGTATATATATGTATGTGTATATATATATGTATGTATATATATATAGCCACTACCTTTTGAATGCCTTGAACATATGGTCAAATCTGCCTACTGGGTAGCAGAGCATGTGAAGTAGATATGGTTTTGTGTGTGAAGTTAATATGGAATAATTATTTATATCATCACAAATTAAATAAATGAATTGTATCAATGAAATATGTATACATGTATATGTTTATATAAATAAGTATATAGGTATATATTGCAAAAAGTTACTAGTGTTTAACTCTGGTCAAAGGATTACACGGGTGTTTAATTTGGGCTATTTTCCAAAAATTTCTATATTTATCCATACATTTTTATTGAGGAGAAAACTGTAAGTGCACAGTGGAAAGAGAGAACAAATTGATTTGCATGATGTGTGCTTTTAGTACAAGCTGAATCTTCATTAATGTGACTCCATCCATGGGGATGTTATTTTCTTCCCTCAATTTCATAAATTTTCCAGAAGCCAGTGTGTAGTGTGCATTCATATTAGCAACTTAGAGACCCAAGAAATCAGTTTCAGAACCTGACACTACATCCAAAAATCTAATTTAAGAAATATATTTTTCTTAAAGTATTGTTAAATGAATATTATCTGTGATCTATTTCTACTTTACACGGAAGGGCCCCTAGGTATGTGTCTCCTCTATAGCCATATGATTTTGTTACTTACTTTGCAGAAAAGTAAAACTTTTAGCTAAATCAATGAATTTCTCATCCACTGGTCAGATATCCTAGACTATAATTGAAAAATCAAAGCATGATACTTAAATGAAGACATATTTTATTCAACTTGATTTAAAAAAGAATTCTTGTCCTAAATCTACTATTGATAATGATAATTTTAATTCACTGTGAATTTATAATTCACTCTGACCAAGATTTTTTTTTTTAATCTACATGTAGGCATTCAAAGATTTTGCTTCTCTCATTTACACCTTTGCCATTGGTTATCAAGTTTATAAGAATAAACCAGTTGGAAGGTTCAGCCACTTACTTTTTATGAAAAGTATATAAAAGCCTAATCAGTAGCACAGCAGGTTTTTGAAAGCCCTAGATTTGTGTCCTTTTAAAACTTTAGAAAAAAAATCAATTGTGCTAATTAGAACTCCCAGTCCTCAATCATCACCTGCCTGCTTTCTTTGTTTCCTTTGAATCCAACAAATATATATGTTTTGGTATTTTTGAGAGTATTGGCAGAGTTAGCAAGTGATAGGAAAAGCTCAAAGTTCAGCTGAAGTTTCTCTGATGCTTACAGAGTATTTACATTATAATACTATCAGGAACTTCTCAGGAGAATGAATGCAAGTCCATTTTAATTTTACAAGATTGATTTGCTACCATAATGTATCAATATGGACAAAGATCTACTAGAAAACTACCCAAACATATGTTGATAAAAGGATGAATCCCCAGCATTATGGAATGATACGTACAGAGCAAAAGACCGATAACCCGAGATACATGGGGCCTAGCAGCTGAGCAAAACCTAACAACTATGACATAATTTAAAAACACGTAATGTCAGGCTCCTGTCAGACCACAGGAGACTCTAGAAACAGTCGAAGGGGTCAAAGGCTTTGTGGGGCAATTAAATCTTGAAACACCTTGAAGGCCCTGTCACACGGAGAAGGTGGCATCTGCAGCCGGCCCCAAATGCAGGAGCAGCCGAGACAGAGGTGCAGAGATTCCCAGGTGGTGAGGCCCGGGGGAAGGGCGAGAGGGCTAGAGAAGAAGGACCAGGGGAGGATCCACCACGGGAGATTCAGACGTGTTTACTTCCGAAGGAGTGGCCGTGTAAAGTCAGGTCTTCCACGAGTATGTCTCCCAGACAAATCCACACCTCCATCCGCCTCCCTGACTGTGCATTTCTGCTTAGTGAGAGTGACAGACGTACATTTCACAGGAGAGCTGTTCTGTGAAGGGAAACGTTAAGTGCAAAACAGTTTCCTATGATTGATGATACTGAGGTGATCATCCCACACGCCTAGAAGAGGTAGCAAGAAAGCAAATGCAGTCTATCGTTTTGTTTGTTACAGACACAGAAAGGTGATCTCCTCAGGGTCGTTTTCTTGTCTTTGTGCAAAGTTTATATTTTAAATTTCTATATTCCATGTTAACTCCCATATTCTTTCATTTGTGTTGTTTCTATCACATGAACAGTGAACCCCATATGAAACACACACATACAAACACACACACACACTTGGAAAATGTATGAAAATCACATAGAGCTTTAGCCGTCTCTTCTCGAGATGATTTTGGCTTCGGTATAGTTTTGCTGCTATAGGCAAAACAATTAGGAAATCCACAATTAGGAAATTATACTGTCTATTGATTTTAATATTTAAGTCTAATTTTCACTCCAAAAAGTGGGAAAACAAAGCTAAGTTCAATATTCCATATGGCATTCAGAATCTAATCTTCACAGTGTTGGCTTTGCTATGGCCATTTCTACAAAAGCTAAACCATGCTTTGTTTTATTATCCCGAAACATGTTTCTCAGTGTATAAAATTTAAGTGCAAAGGTTTTTAAATTAGAAAAAAAAGAGAATTAACTGCTCTTTTATGCTTTCTGTCCTTTTTGAAAATAACTTTGAAGTCAGTTTTATTTATCATTGTCTTTCTGTAAACTTATGACCTGGTTATTGAAGTATACACACTCCTTTAATACATTTTGACACAGAAGTGTGCTTCATGTAAGTTGTTTTACTACATTTATGTCTGAACTAAATTATAGTGTGGATATGACCCATAAACCCTAGAAACAGACCCGCAGAAATAGGCATGATGATATGCAGCTAAAATTTTTATTTAGTTGGGAAGAATCTTTTAAGCTATTTAATATGAGCAGTATACTTTCCCTGGCATCTGGAGAAAGAGAGAGAGAGAGATTCTTAGAAACAGACAGGCCCCCCCACCTCAAAAAAAGAAAGTCTAAACATCAAAATCGCTGTTCACCGTACTTCTTACCTGGGTTAATAAAAATACCTTCTGTGATACTTTTACTGTGCAGTATGTTTCAAAAACATGCAATATGTTTCATAAAATGTGCCATTTCATTGCAGCCTGTGCATCTGTAGAAAGGATTACTTTTTTTTCTCTCCTCTCTTTAGGGAGCCTTAGGCTTTGTTCTGTGCTGTTTGCCTGGCTTAATGCAGTGTACTTAATGCTGTGATGTTACCCCTGTGATTACTAAAATGATTTTACCTTATATTCTAGAAATTCAATCTGTTTTCAATGGGTAGGCTCATTGCTCTCTACAGAATGATTTATAAACCTGTCATTTTAAAAGATAACATGGAAAATCTCAGTGAGGTCAATGACACACCTACCTTTCAGTAACATAATTTCCACTATCAAAATACTCTTAAAGCATAATTTAAAATCCAGAACAGGTAGCTGCCATTGTTGGGAAGTAGAGAATATAATTTTTAAAGAAAAACATTCCATTTTCCTAAATGTTACCAAGCTTCTCCAATAAAACAGAGAGAAGGATTTCAAGAAGACAGTTCTTTTTTAATTGATATTAAAAAAAAATCACTTCTCCGTGACATTGTAAGAATACAGATTAACACAAAATCTTTCACAAAGAAGAAGAAACACATTTACTAACACTGAACCTCTTGGCCATTTGGTTTGCTCTGCTAATGCTCCAATAAACAAATTTTAATAGACTTTAGCTTTCTAAATTTTATTTTGAAGAGTATTGCTTGATTTCATTCCTTTTTACAAATTAGTAAAAGATATTGACTAATTAATAATTGTTGTTGATCCTCTTCTTAAATGCAGAAATTGAGGGGAAAGAGGGATAAATTTAAAGAGCATGACTTTTAGTAGGTAGAAAAATGAATAACCTCAAATCAGCAGATCTTAGGAAATATGTCGGGTCATTATAATTCAAACTGTAGCCTAATTCTACAACATTTAAACTCAGACACTTGCTCTTTTGGAATTAACTTTCTAAGGTCTAATGGTAAAATGATCTTCATTAGTCCACATCTTAAAATAATTTGTGAAAAGGAATGAGACCATGCAATACTCTTCAAAATAAAGGTGATAAAGCTTGTGTCGAGTACTGTGTTCACAGGCATGGCGTTGTTCACTTCATAGTGTTGAATCAGGGAACCATCTCAGAGCCAGCCTAGTGATGGGCTCATGATCAGAACGGACTTCCAAACTGCCTCATCACCTGAAAACAAAGGGCATCAGAAATCAACAAAATGGGGTCCTCCCATCCCAGCTCAACATGCACTCCGATTATGAAACTTTGCCAGGGGCCATGTCAACCGTGAATCTTATACACAGTTGCTCCCTTTGGGAGTGAGGAACAGTCCAGGCAGGGGTAGGATAGAACAAAGATGTATTTGGTCATATGTACCACGAGTGGAACCCACTGAATACATATAAGGAGGTCTGAATCTTTCATGAACTACTTCATCAAACAGCATTTCAAAATAAAGTAGTTCCAGACTTGGCAAAGATATAGAAGTCTTTTCCTAACTTTAAGCAAAATGTGTACTAGATTTCATGAAACTACAGTAGAACGGAATACTATGAATGTGCATGATATACACCACCCCTTACTAGATAAAAAAATTTTAGGGCTTCCCTGGTGGCGCAGTGGTTGGGAATCTGCCTGCCAGTGCAGGGGACATGGGTTTGAGCCCTGGTCTGGGAGGATCCCACATGCCGCGGAGCAACTAGGCCTGTGAGCCACAATTGCTGAGCCTGCGCGTCTGGAGCCTGTGCTCCGCAACAAGAGAGGCCACGATAGTGAGAGGCCTGCACACCGCAATGAAGAGTGGCCCCCGCTTGCCGCAACTAGAGAAAGCCCTGGCACAGAAACGAAGACCCAACACAGCCAAAAATAAATAAATAATTAATTAATTAAAAAAATTTTTTTAAATTAAAGGTCTCACACACACACACACACACACACTCTCTCTCTCTCTCTCTCTCTCTTTTAAACAGTTGCATGCATTGATGGCAAGAGGAATCTACATTGGATTTTTAAGACAATGGCCCTTTGAATGGGAATATTAAGTCTACCATAGAAAACTCTATCAGTCTACTATAAAAAAGTGTAGTCAGGGAATCTTCTTTCATTTATTGATTTATTCATTAACTGTTGTTGATACTCTTCTTTAAATGGCAACTATGTGGAATATAGAAATGAAGTGACATTGCCTTTCAGTTAAAGAAGTATAAACTGTTAGTAGAGAGGTACTAACCAAAACTCATTGACTCATTGACAGTTATTTTCTTGATCCACTATCTTTTGGGGAATTAATCCTTTTGGATAGTTATGGTATGTATATGTGTGTGTGTGTGTGTATATATATATATATTTTTTTTCTTAGTTTAACACAGAGAAGCTTTTCCTAAGTGTCCTAAAATAAGGTTGCCAGAATAAAATACAAGATGCCCAGATTTAACTCTGTGTCTTGTATTTTTATTTACTAAATCTGACAACCCTTCTCTAAAATTCCTACCAGCTCACTCTACCGGTGATTACCACAACTAGTGGATGGAGTGTCCAGAGCCAAAAACCCAGTGAGAAGATGGTACTAACATGAGCCACTATAATAGCTGACTTGTACTAAGTATCTACTGTTGAAAAACACAGAACTGAATGGATAACACATTACTCTGCTTTAACCTAATTTGAATCTTACTCCATTCTTGTGTGCTCTGGCTAGGAAATAATTTGGCTCCAAAAGAAAAGTTTCATTCCATCCTGCTGTGTTTTCAGTTTCTGATTTCTATCATAAGAGCCTTAAATGGCCAAGGCTTGAGCTTAATATAAAATATTCTGAACATCAATCTGGGGTTCCCTCTTTAATTATAAAAATTGTGACCATTATGTAGCTGACCTCGCATTTACAGAAATAGCCAGTGCTTTAATTAGACTTACTTTAAAGTGTTAAAGGAAGCAACAGGCCTGCAATTGCCCCGGAGCTAATAGTACGTAATATAGCCAATTGCAAATAGCAGTCTAATTTGTTGATTTCAAGTAAGGTGTAATTATATTGCTTCATTTGCTGAGCAAATCATATGAGAGTTTCTCTAAATCAGCCTGATTGTGTAATGAAGAGCTAATTACAAACAGCAGTGTTCTTGCAGTAAATTTATTGTAAGTGCTAATGCTGGGTTGGCGCCACTGTGACAATGGCTCATTAGAAATTAACGAAAGCAACTGTGGAAAAGTGCCCAAAGCAGGGCTTCTGGTGTTCTGTTTCAGAAGGCTGCAATGATTACATCCTTCAATGTGTAATTACTAAGAAAATGGTGTTTGATTTAGGTTTTGGCAAATTTCTAAAAAGAACTAAAAGACATTTTTAGAGAAAACAAAATGGCTTGGAAAACCTTCTTGTCAGGCTTCATTATAGCAGGTGTGCCCTGGAAACCTCGTTTGACAAGAAGCTCCTTTAGATGCTAAGCCATAGTGGACAACTGATTTCTGACATTCAGCATCCAAATGGAATCAGTGACTTTAGAAATATATAGAGGAAGAAAGGGGGAAAAAATTATATATATATATATATATATATATATCTATATCTATATCTATATCTAATCTATATCTGTATCTCTCCTTCCCTTGCATTGAAGTGATGCAAGTAAACAGAGCTCTTGCAAGGTTAACAAATCGAAGGTCGGTACACTACAGAGAGCTCCATGTTATTCTGCATCCTTGTGTCGGGACAGGGTTTTTCCTTCTAATTCAGATGGTAGTACCTAAGCCTGTGCTTTGAAATAGCCCCCGCTCCATGCAGCTGGATTTTATTAAATTAACTTGCTCAGTTGAGTAAGTTGGGCATTGATGGCCATCCTGTCATTTGCACAGCCCAGAACACCTTCAACTTGGGAGCCCCCAAACCACTCCCTCATCTCTTCCTTTTATTGATTTTGTTGACTGTCACAGAGTTTTCTTTCTCTGTGCTTGTTCTAAAATGGAGCTTTAAAATGCCGACTTTTGTAGAATTGCTAACAGTTCAGTACTTCGATTCATAAATTTTTAATCTGACAGGGAAAACCCCTCCCAGAGATGTTGGTAGTACTGTGTCTACAACTAACAAGTTATACTAATTAATTCTCAAAGCGTTTTCACGTATATTTTCTGAATTGATGTTACTGGATTTTAAGTTGCTGTGTCCTCAACAAATCTAGATCTCATCGCACTGATCTCCAAACAGTATTATTCTCTTTCCTAATAACAGAAATCAGAAATAAATGCAAAGTTTAACTGTAGGCTAATGGATATGAGTACCTTAATAAGAATATATATTTTTAAAGAACTAAAAGATTAAGTCAAAAATAGATTTTAGTAGATAAATTGTTTTAAAAAATGTGTATGCATACTAACTAGAAAATTTAGGTAAATCATATTGATACATACAAGTGGTCTTTGTGTGTGCAAATAAGTCATACACATTTTCCCACCTGGGAACTAAAGTCATTAGCATAACAAAACACATTGTCTTCAAGAGAAAAAATAAGAAAATTGCGTAAAATATCAGAAACAGACTTCCTATTCCTAAAGTCCTAGCCGTAGCTCTTTTTTTCTTTTTTAAATGTATAGCTTAGAAACCTCAGAAACTTTTATAGATGAAGAAACTGAGGCACAAGAAGGAAAAGTTAGATGTCCAGGTTCTTACAACTCATTAATGGCAGAGCAGAACTAGGGATATTCATGTTCTGACAGCTGGTCCACTACTCTTAGCTAACTAACCTCAGTTTGTCCAATATTATTGCACTTATCCAATTTTACATCTTCAATTATGGCTATAGTAAATAAAGATCAATACTTTTCAAATTATATATCAAAAAATAGTATTTTCAAAAATTTTTCATGTCCTTTCAATTTTAAAAGTTTGTTCATTTTTCTCTAAGAGTTTATGACATCCAAATATTAATAGCTTTTGTGTCTTTCAGTGTAGATAAACACCCCAATTTATCTTGTCCTCTATCCCCTCCCAATGCTAATTATGGAATTCTCTGTTACTTATCATTATCTTTCTTGAAAGTCACTTTAAATAGGTCAGTTTTACTTATGACTTATGTGTTTAACTTTTTATCATTGCATATCCATTACAGCAAAGTTTATGGAGTTTTCAAGATTTTTCAGGGTCATCTGAAATGCACATAATTTTATAATTATACAGTGGTAGGCCCTATTCTATTTATAATCACACTTTATTATTACTCTTTTCTCGTGCTTCTAATCAGCCTTTTAATTTTCATGGGTATGATTGCTTATCATGTTATCCAGTATGAACTTTATAAGATCAATAATACAATTTAGGGTATGAGTAGGAAAAACAAGTGAGTGACAGCAGACCAATGATTAATGCTTTGGTCCACATGGAAAACAACATTTATTGAAAAATCATGGCAATGAAGTAAGCTTAAGTAAGTGATAAAAAATTCATGAACAGGCAAAGTTATTCAGGCATGTGGCAGATTCTATGGCAACAATGCCACAAACTTATATTAATGTCTACTATGTGCAAATGTAGCATTTCTTTCATGGGCATTACTGTCATCTCATATATCAGTGCTTCACTCTTTTATTTAGAATCAATTTGAATAGCTCTTTGTAAGATATTGAACTTTGTATTGGGGAAAAGGATCAATCATTGCATAATGAATTCACTTTTGGATTATGTCTACACAACAACACATAAAATGAATATTTGCTATATTTGATGATTCAGACACAAAGTTCATTGATGCTGTGGGCTAAATGATTATATTTGACTTTATTAACAGTCTAAAATAACCATAACCATCACTAAAACGTACACTGCATTTTGTTCTACGTAGAATTAGCCTCAATAAAGAGAAAAGGGACTGTTTAACCAAATTCTACACAATAGTTCTACTACCCTGTAGTTTACAAGCAGCAAGTAGACTAAAATGTGACTTTTTTTCAAGATTACTATGTAGAATATAGAATCAAGTCTTTATTCTATGAGCAATGATTTTCCAACGTATCATTTTACTAAATGTTTTTTAAAGGCTTACTGAAACTGTGGAAAATATATAGGAAGCTAAGGTAGGAAATTTTCCTTGCTGCTAATATATAAATGTAGTCAGTTTTTCTTCTTTTTGGCACAGCATTTGGAGATTTAGGTAAAATACCACCTTGAGAATGTTTCTTGGCATCCCTTATTTTTATTGAACCATGAACTGGAAAGTCTAGCATAAAATATTATTATGTGTAAATAGTGGAAATGTATTCCATTAAGACAAAATCCATGTGTTTAGAATCCATTTATGTGCTGCCATTTGTCTTCTCTATGAATTGTCTATCTAAAATAGGAATGGTGATACGCTTGGCCTTTCTATACCTATTCTTATTCTTATACAGATAGAGATATTGCATATGACATAGTATGGGTGTGGAGAAAGTGAAAAAGGGCGGTGTTTGAGATTTGAATGAGTTCCAACCAAAACTAGCATATCAGCAAAATAAATTAAAAATATATGTATGTGTGTGTATGCAAGTAAAAACATTTTATTACATATTTATGTATATGTGATTTATAAATATGAATTGCATAAAAATATATACATTATATATTCAAAACAAAAGTATTTCTACACTTACATGCACATGCACACACATATTATTTTGCCTACACATATTATTTTGCCTTCCTTCTGATTTCTTCTAACTTTAACAGATTGCACCTATATTGTCTAACCTGAAACCATAAAATATTTGAGGCAAATACTAATCTTTTGTTGAATTAAATTAATGGTCTTAGCAGGTGAGGAAATATTTCTCTGTCCTGCTTTAGTGGAAACCACAGGTGGGCTGGCATGATGGAAACCACTGTTCAGGTAGCCCCCTTGTTGTCCATAGCCCCTACTTGGTTGTCTCAACTCTACTAGGCTATTATTTTATTTAAGGTCCACACTGAAAATTTCTCTAATCCAGAAGTTTATCTTTGCCAGTGAAAACCTATAGGGACCAACCATTACATTTATAACAGCAAACATTATACATCAGTTACTATGCACTATACTCTGTTGCCTAGTACGATTAAGCCCTTTTCACTTAGAAATGTGCTGAGTATTTTCAGTTCTAAAATATTTTATTATGAGAAGGAACAGTTAAATCCTGGTAGTTCTAGTTGAAAAAAATTATACTTGAAAATAACAGTGGTCATAAATATAATACCTTTAATACATGTGATGATCAGCTAAAATTCTCAGTAATTTTTTTCCAAAAAGTCTTTCCGTTGAAGACTAAGCCAATGCTGTTGTAGCCACCTGGCAATTTAGATCCCCAGTGAGATACACCAATTAACACGCACTTACTATGGGTGCTTCTACTAACCACAAGAGTCAACAGTTACACAAAGTTTAGCAATAGATTTTACAGGGTTGCCATTATCAATATATACCTCAAAGAACTTATAATAAATAGTAGTAATTATTAGACTTGATCATCAAATGTCTAATTTCTTTTTTTAGACACACTTGCATGCAACTTACACCAAACAATATTATGATTTTATAGACTATCTCTTATCCTGTTTTGTCTAGTACTACGTATGAGTTGGTAGCTGATGTTACTTTAATGCGCTTACAATTGCAAGGCATGCAATCTGAATTTAGATAGCTCTGACCTGTTTGAATATTAAAATTGAGAATTTCTCTGATTATATACTGCTATTGACAATATTTTAGTGAGGAGAAGTTACTATAAAATACAAAGCAGGGCTTCCCTGGTGGCGCAGTGGTTGAGAATCTGCCTGCCAATGCAGGGGACACGGGTTCGAGCCCTGGTCTGGGAAGATCCCACATGCCGCGGAGCGACTGGGCCCGTGAGCCACAACTACTGAGCCTGCGCGTCTGGAGCCTGTGCTCCGCAACAAGAGAGGCCGCGATACTGAGAGGCCCGCGCACCACGATGAAGAGTAGCCCCCGCTTGCCGCAACTAGAGAAAGCCCTAGCACAGAAACGAAGACCCAACATAGCAACCAATCAATCAATTAAATAAATAAATCTTAAAAAAAAAAAAAAAAAAAAATACAAAGCAGAAAAACTTTGAGTGTGTATTCCATATTCCCATACATATTTTCTGGTGTTGGAATTTTTAATTTTTTTTAAATGATTATTAACTTTTTTGATATAGGTAAATTGTTTAATATATGTGTCAGTAGCCTAAACTTCAGACATCATCACCTAGTATTTATTAACTCAGGAGAACTGTGTCTGACTTTTAACAGAAAAGAAGGAATTTCACATTTGGTGGACATCAATTAATTATGTGCTAATCACTGTACTAGATTTTTTTAATATATGATCTTGATTAACCCAAGTACCCACCCTATAAAAGAGGTAGAAACCAAGACTTGGAAAGACTTGGTATCTTGCTCAAGACCACAAAGCTCATAAATATGAAGAGATAACAATTTCCAGATTTTTCTGCTTTCACATATTAGGCTAATTATTCAAGAATACTCACCAGAATAAATCCTTCTGCATTATAAACAAACTACAACAGGTTTCAAAATAAAAATAAATTTTTAATCATTAATTTTATATTTGGAATAGCAACATCCTTGTACTTTTTGTTTAATATTAGAGAACTTATATGTAACACAAGGTTTATTTTATTTATTTTTTTACTATAAAAATTAATTTTATTTTTTCAATTGTGGTAAAATATGCATAACATAAAATTTACCATCTTAACCATTTTAAAGAGTAAAGTTCAGTAGGGTTAAGTACAGTTACATTGTCGTGCAATCAGTTTCCAGACCTCTGTAATGTAATTTTTTAACACAACACCTGAATAGAAATAAATTTAGGAAATAAAGCAGGCATATATTCTTGGTTATTGCTCTAAATAAATCTCTTAAAATAGTACAGATCTCTAAATGAGGCAGGCCACACAATAACACTGTATTGCAGGGAGATTTAGTTTGTGACATCAGTGTTACACAGGAACTGATTTACTAATTACCTAGCTGCCTTCAAGTCTGGATGAGCCAGACCTTATTGTCTGCAAAATTATTTAATGAAATAGTTTCCCAATCAGAAGTTATTAGAAATTTAACTTTACTTATTTGGTCCCCTAAAGTGATCTCACAAACACCACCACCACCAAGAACAGCACAAAAACACGTACAAACGCAGCTTTTTTTTTTTTTAAGTTTACTTTTGTATGTATGGAAATTCAGGCATCATCAGTTAATTGTACTGGGTTTTTTATTGGCTCTTTTATGTCTCACTTTATTTTCTGGATTGCTTTATGATGTTGTGACACATTGATTTTCCCTCCTACCCTCATACCAACAAACTCTATAGGAAATAAAATATCTTTATTATAATATAACTCCACAGCAGCCATCCCATTTATTATGGAATTAAATAAAAGAGCAAAGAGAGCCACGTCGGAAGAGACCCCGGGATTTGAAAGGTCACAGATTGTGTAAATATACAAAATAACTCCTGATTAAATGAACTATGCTGTCCTGAAATTAAAGGAAAGTCTGTTTTAATTATTTTCTGAATTTTAATGATTCATCTTTCATATGTGACTATGAATATGTTTAGTCAGCAAATGTTATGTGTATCTGCAAATGAAGTCATTACATTAGGACCACAGGAATTTTAATGTCGGAAGGAATTGGTGAAGATTTATATAGGCACGATGGGGTATGCTCTTATTGTGGAGAATGATACATGACTCTTTACTGGAGGGGAAAAACCATGATTAAATTAGCTGCTATTGCTTATGTTGTAAACCACTAACGCAGAGTTGGAGTAGTTTATAAATATCAGAAGAAGCTGGTAATGCAATTACCACATTAGTATTCATCTGGAATCTGGCTGGGGACTTCAAAATAAACTCCAAATGAGTCATTTATTTTCCTTCGGGAAATGTTAACTGTGATAAATTCCCCCACCTAAAAAGGTTTTCAGTGACATTCTTTTACATGTTCCATATGAGAGCAGAGGTTCGAAAGTAGATGTTGAGGGATTTTATCAGTCCTTCCTAACCTTTTTCTTTTTTCTGTTTTTTAACATCTTTATGGGAGTATAATTGCTTTACAGTGGTGTGTTAGTTTCTGCTGTATAACAAAGTGAATCAGCTATACATATACACATATCCCCATATCTCCTCCCTTTTGCGTCTTGGAAGGGTAAGCTGGGACGAAGTGAGAGAGAGGCATGGACATATATACACTACCAAATGTAAAATCGATAGCTAGTGGGAAGCAGCCGCATAATGTTTTTCACATTATAGCACATATTGAAAAAAAAAAAATGTTCAGCTCACTGAAATATACAGGCAAGGCTTTATTCAGGGAAAGACTCCAATTGCTCTGAGGACTGAAGAGACAAAGCCTCAGCTCACCTGCACCCTTCCTGGGACACACCAGGTGCCAGAGGACATGAACTGAGAAGCCTGGAGACACAGACAGTGCCACCCACTCATCCAACAGGTACTTACTGAAGGCCTGCTGTGTGCCAGTTGCTTTCTGGAAACAGAGTTGCGAAAAAGTCGTCCAAAATCCTGCCCTCCTGGAGCTTACATTCCAAGGAGGAATAGAAAGTGAACAAGTTCAGTAAGGAAAATACAGCATGTGGCATGGTGATACCATCAAGAAGAAGAAGAAGCAAACAAGAAATGGAGAACTTGAAGCAGAGTTTAGATTATGAGACCAGAGAAGGCCTCACAGAGAAAGCAGCTGGTAGTTAACACCCGGAAGAGGCGAAAGGACTAACTGTCTTGTCAGACTGGTTTTAGGAAAGAATGCAAAAGCTGGTTTTATGAATGCACACTCCATTGTTGGAGGGAGTCTGAAACTATATTAATTATTTTTTAGTAAAAATTCACAAATGTATATAATTATATGTAATGGAGCGAAGGAAGAATGTAAGAAAGGAGAGGTTTGTTTGGATTTTTTTTAACCTGTGACTTAGAAAATAGCCTTCTAATCCCTTCTCTGGATGAGTAGACAACATTGAATCTATTCTCTAGAAGTCATGTACCTACAGGAGGTACAGGACTGGGATCCCTCAGCTCATTCTGATTTTGTCTGTTAGTATAGACCAAGTAATCCCAACCAAGATCTAGCGACACAGAAAGGCAACAAATCTCCCCAATAATTATTCTGACCCCAGAACAAGAGGTGAGGCACGGGCTGACTTCTGTGCTGTCTGCAGAGGAAAAACAAGCAGGAAAAAAGCTCATATTTCTGTCTCTGAGCCTTAAAATATCAAAATCCGATTGGCCCTACCGGACTAAACTTTGTCCTCAGAGATGTGAAATACTGAGATTTCAGGCCCTCTTTTGTATAGTGTTCTTTTGGTTAATCCCAGGGTTCAATGTGACTCTTTCCCAAAGCACCACTTCTGGAAGGAGCAGGCTGTGATCCAGAATCACCATTAGCAGAAACAGCAGAAATCATAGCCCAAGCATGTCATGTTGAGCATAAATAACGCCTGATGCTTCTGCAAAGTTGCTTCAGCAGGAGTGAATCTGGTGAACATTGCCTTTGGAGGCCAGGCCAGTGTTCCAGGGAGCTCAGCCGATAAAACACAGAAATGAGAGTATGGTGGTCTTCCCCAGAAAGATGCTGCAGTCTGGAGAATGGTGGTCAGCAGAGCCCCCCCAAAATTCCCTCATGAGTGGTGCACATGGCGGCTTTTCCAGATAATAAGACTTTAAGTGGCAGTGGGGAAAAATCTCTTCCCTCAGCATTTGATTATGGCTTCAGTGCCATGAGGCAAAAGTAAGCAAGACTGGCTTCTGCCACGTGCCAGGAAGCCCCCAGATACCCCTGGGCAAATCAAGAGGAAGGAGAGGGTAGGGGTAGCGGACTTGGACTTGGACTCCCTGCTGTTCTGCATAGATGGATGTGCCAGCACTGGACCCTGAGGCCTGTTGAGATCTGAAAGTATAATTTACATGCCAAATTGTTGATAGAAATCCTCAAGTCACACTTGTAAGAGACACAATAAATATCAACTGAGTCTGCCATATTTTGCAGTTCTGATCAAATTTCACAAATTGCCTTAAAAATCATATCACATTTGAAAGCTTCTTTAAAACTAAATTTCAGGGTATTAATTTTACTAACAATTGAGAAAAATGTGATAAAAGATTATAAAATTTGATTATATGATAATAGAAAAGCAGCTAAACTACTTTGTTCTGTGATAATCCTAGGCTTTTTTTTTTTTTTTTTTTTTTTTTACATATTAGACTGGATATGTAATATCAATGAGGTAGCCAACCTCCAAAATGTCCCCCAACAATCCCTGCCTCCTGGAATTCATACCCTGGTGTGGTATCCTATCACATTGTTCCAGGATTCCTCTGTGTGCCCATCAGTATAAAGCAGAAGTGATAATATAAAATGTCACTTCAGAGATAAAGTTACAAAAACTGTGGCTTCCATCATAGATGCCTGCTTGCACACTATCTGTCTCTGTCTCTCTCTCATCATTTTCTCTGGGGAAACCCAGCTTCCATGTTGGGAGCAGCCCTGTATTGGTGAGAAACTGAGGCCTCCAGCCAATAGCCAAATCAGTGGGCTTGGAAGTGAATCCCTCTCTCCCAGGCAAGCTTCTGATGATGGCATCACCAGGTGACACCTCAGTTCCGACCTCAGAGAGACTGAGCCAGAACTACTAGGAGATAATACATGTTTGTTGTTTTCAACTAGTAAATTTTGGAAAATTTCTTATGCAGCAGTAGATTCCTAATACAATTAGTTACTGTAAAAATCAACCTCCATTCTCAGTGGATTCACATACAGAAAGTTTGTTCCTCACTCAAACAATGTTCATGTCCCGCGTATTCCTGGTTGGGCAGCTCCTGGGTAGCCAGTGGCACCAACGCCTTGTTGGCGTTAAGGTCAGCTGATGTCCACAATGGAAGACCAGTGGAAGAAAGAGAATGAAAAATGCATTGGTGGTGGTCCAAGCTTGGAAACTGCATATATCAGCATACAGTTCTTCTGCCTACAATCCATCGAACTCAGTTACAGGACCCAAACTACTGTAATTTAACATCAACACTGGGATTGGCAAACAGGAACCATTATCTCTGTTATTTTTAACACTAGTGAATTGTGGCAAAGTTAGTAGCTGCCAAGACAGCATCAAGCAAAATCTGAAAGTTGCCACCCACTGATTTTTGGCAGTTCGCCAAGATCACATCCCATGGGCCTTGTCCCTCATTTTGTGAAATTGTCTTTTAGTTAAGAAATAGTTTTTACAAACTTTTTCTCTGTGAGAAATTAAATTATATGTGAGCTAAGCAGCAGAAACGAGGCATTTTGACATTAAGACGAGTTCATCTGAAGGTAACCAGCCATGTTTGCTAACACATCAAAATTTAAATGATATCATTCTAAAGCATCACTGGATACCCCTTAATTATAAAAAGAAATACAAACACAGGCTCTGCAATGTAATGCATTATAAAAAAATCATTCAAATGATTAAGAATGTGATACATTTTAAATTACTATAAAAATAACGACATGAAATGATGATATAGTAAAATCTAAGAATATGCTTATAGAATTCTAGATATTCACATACTCTTGGTTAAGGAGCTTTGCAGTGGTTTTCTACAGCATCATTTTAAAACATTTTAATAGCTAAATTTTTTTTCCCCAAATGAAATCACATATGGGATACTATATAAAATTAATAATAATAATACAATTCTATATTACAACAGTTTAAATCTTCACTATTAGGCAGAAAATTCTTCTTTGCTTGTGAACTCCATAAATTAGCTATTCTATAACCTTAGGATTCTTAGAGACATAATTTGGAAAACAGTTAAGATTATTTTTGACAGCAAATAACAGAAAATCCAACCTCATAGTCTTAAACTTCTTTTTTGCTCATGTAACAAAATTAGAAGGTAAGTGGACCGATAATGTTAAGCTGAAGCTGGTATCTCCAGATTTTTCTGGCCTTTCCCTCATGCTGGCTGTCTCAAGGTCACAAAGTGGCCCTTGCAGCTCTAGAAATAGAGCCACGGTCACAGCAGGAGTATGGAGAAGAAAGCAGCAGTACCTGCCATTTCAGATCTTTTATTAGGAAAGAAGTGTTTTTCACAAGGTCCTCTGTCCCCAACCTCAGCAGATTTTCCACTTCGGTCTCCTTCGCTAGCACCAAGTCACAGAGCTACTGGGAGGTGAGGCAGGCTAGCAAAGCAGAGAGCTGGGAAATCCTGATTGTCTTCCACAGAGTTCATCACCTGGGTCCGGGTCAATGCCGCCCCAAGGAAGAGCAAGTTCCTGTTATGCGAAAGAAAAGGAGGGAATGGATTTATGGACACGGGATGGGGGAGGGCGATGAATTGGGAGATTGGGATTGACACATGTGCACTGCCATGTATAAAAGTGATAGCTGGGGCTTCCCTGGTGGCGCAGTGGTTGAGAATCTGCCTGCCAATGCAGGGGACACGGGTTCGAGCCCTGGTCTGGGAAGATCCCACATGCCGCGGAGCAACTGGGCCCGTGAGCCACAACAACTGAGCCTGAGCATCTGGAGCCTCTGCTCCGCAACAAGAGAGCCCGCGATAGTGAGAGGCCCGCGCACCGCGATGAAGAGTGGCCCCCACTCGCCGCAACTGGAGAAAGCCCTCACACAGAAACGAAGACCCAACACAGCCAAAAATAAAAATAATAAATAAATAATAAATAAAAAATTAAAAAAAAAAAAAGTGATAGCTAGTGCGAACCTGCTGTATAGCACAGGGAGCTCAGCTCGGTGCTCTGCGATGACCTAGATGGCCAGGACGGGGGGCAGGGGATGGGAGGTTCAAGAGCGAGGGGATATATATATACATATAGCTGATTCACTTCATTGTACAGCAGAAACTAATACAACATTGTAAAGCAGCTATACCCCAATTAAACAAAATAAAAAGAGAAAAAAGATATGGGTAGGCAATTATATATAGATTCTCTGTAACATATGGAGTGGCACCTTTGATGGCATAATCTTGCTTTTGAATTGCATTTATACCATGGCAACTAATATTATAACATTTCCCTGCAGGCAGTTCTAACTTAACATAAAAATTGGGTCTAGCAATGTGTAATACTTGAAAGCAATTGTTCATAAGCATATGCCATGATAACAAATATTCCCCTGTAGGTTTTCAGAAAAAAAAAAATGAAAGGAAATGCAAATGGAACTGTTTTACAGCCAAGTGTATTTCCGTGCAGCTGCATGAATTGAGATTAGGGGTAGGAATTAGGGCTCTTACTATGACCAAAAATGTACGTGCCAGTAAATCTACCTGACAGTAAAGGGAGTAATTTATCTTCTTTGCATTAGTTTTTCTTGTTATCTGTGAAGCTGGAATTACACTTCTATCCCTTGTAGAGATTATATAGATTACTCGAAAAGGAAAAGTGCTCTATGTTTCCAAAGTGCTCGATAAATGACATGCATTCAATTGTGGTTGGTTTGCCTGACATTATCAGAAAAATTTCACTGGCATTTTTTTTAAGATCCCCTTTCCATTTATCTTTATTTTCTAATCTTTCCCCAAATGTCTAACAATATAAAAAGTAGGTCTTTTTTTTTCATCTCCTGCACCAAAGATAGAGACTTCATCTCCATAAATTTCCTGAGCTGTGAAGGAATCTAATGAACCTGTTTGTTTAGACACTGAATCACAGGAAAGTCCTGTATCTTCCAAATATATTAGTTAATTTACAGGCTGTTTTTAAGTGTTTATTATTTCTGATTCCAATATTTTCTCAAAATTCGTCTAAATTTCTGCTAAGTAAAATTTTGCTAATGTAAGCTGGAGTGATATAATAGGAGCACCCAAACTAGTAGTAATAATATACAGATTTCATAATGGCTTTGTCATTCGTTAGCTCTTTAACCTTAGAAAGTCATTTAAATTTCTGGACCTCAACTTTCTCATTTACAAAAATTGGGTGATGCTGTCTTTCCTACTTTGCACTCAGAATTGCCATAATCTAAAATGTGTCAATGTATTTTCTAAATTGTATATATTTCTAACTTACATGTGTATATGGATGCATATTTGATAAAATTATAAAACAATTATACCTCTAAACCTAATATGTTTCATATAATGAAAGACTTTGCCATGGAGATGCTAAATATTCACTGTATGTTTTCTTTTGATATAGAATGAAAGGTAATTTGGTTGGGGTTTCTATTGTATTTCATCCACAAGATTGATTTGAAGGTTTATTTTCAAATGTAGGCAGCACACTCAACTATTTGGAAAATGGGATAGCTTTATGAAAACTAGGAACTACAAAACTTGAATCCCATAACCAACAATAAGAAAACATTGCCCGACTTGCTTAGTTCTATGCAAGTTTCATATCTGATTTCCTCACACATACCCTGAAATCCATCTTCTTTGCCCAGCAAAAGAGAAGGGGCTGGTTAATTGCAGAATGGGAGCATGGAATAGAAATAATACCCCGTCCCCAAATTCATATTCCAAGACACCACGGAGTGTCTATAATAATGAAGTAAGAATTCAGGAGAGATGAATAGAGATAATGTTTTCTCTTACATTACACTTGTTGGGGTCTTAAATCACCAAAACTTTTGTTTCCGCTCACAACCCATTGGCCCAACCTACCCTCATGTTAAACTAGAAACTGTAGGAAAACCCAAAGAATATTTGGTGAGCACTTGTATTTCTGCCCTAGGCTACCCTTTTATATAATACATACCTACTTACTGCTATTTTCTCACACAGGGAAAACTCTCAGTATCTCCCCAAAGAAGATCCCGAAGAAATAGCCACCACACCTAGCTCAGTTTAAGATCATTGTGTAGTGGCTGTAGTCTCTTCTTTAGGTTTAGACCTTACCCCTCTTTGGTGTAGAGTACTAAGAATTAAAAAAGACATAGTATCTTCCCCACTGATATACAAACACACAATATTCAATGATGGACACAAGACAGGGTAACTGAATGATTCTTAACTAGAAAGAGGAATAATGACCAAGACATGGAAGCAACCTAAATGTCTATCAGCAGATGAATGGATATGAAGATGTGGTACCTATACAATGGAATACAACTCAGCCATCAAAAAGAACAAAATAATGCCATTTGCAGCCCCATGGATGGACCTAGAGATGGACCTAGAGATGATCATACTAAGTGAAGTCAGACAGAGAAAGACAAATATCATATGATATCACTTACTTGTCGAATCTAAAATGTGATACAAATGAACTTATTTATAAAACAGACTCACAGACATAGAAAAAAAACTTATGGTTACCAAAGGGGAAAGGTGGCGGGAGGGGGGGTGGATAAATTAAGAGTTTGTGATTAAGAGATGCACACTACCATATATAAAATAAAGAAACAGCAAGGTTCTACTGTATGGCACAGGGAACTATATTCAATATCTTGTAATAAACTATAGTGGAAAAGAATATGAAAAAGAATATATATTATACATAAAATACATATATTTATGTATGTATATAACTTGTATATATATACATATATAAAACTGAATCAGAAACTATACTTCAATTAAATAAAAGGGGAATGATGAGAAATATGTTAGTCAGTGGTCTGTAAAAACATTGAAATTCTACTGACTAGACATTGTGAAGATCCCCTACCTTGGAGTGGTAGAAAATTTGGATTCACCCCTGGTTTTACTCTCTGGGATGAAGTCCTATGTGCATTATTCTTCCTGGCCCCTGCTTTTACATGCTAGGCAGGTCATCATCATATTTTAGTATGCTTCTTGATCACAGAGGAAGTTGGTGGTGTTCTCAGCCCTGATTTGGCCCATGGGAGGTTAGGGGTAGTCCAAATCTTTCTTGACCTGCTTTTTTGGTTTCTTTGCAAAACAAATTGCTCAGATACTCAGTAGCCTTCCAATTCATTTTAATTTAGACACGCCCACTTGCTAGTAACCACACCCCAAGACCTTTCTTAAAAGTTCTCAAATTTCTTTGTTACTCCAAATCTAACTTTCTCACTTACTGAAGCTATTAGGTAGGAAGACATTACCCATAATCTGATTTTACCCTGAGGCCCTTGAATCAATAGAGAATTTTTTTTTAATCATGTGCTATAGCCTTAAAACTGACCTTTAACTTGAGATATTTTAATCAACGTAAAGGTATTATTGGGCCTTTGCCCATTGAAGCCTTTTAAAACTTCTCTCTTTTCCAACTTTGGAAGGTCCCAAATTTCTGCTCTCTCTGTTCCCTTTCATTTAGGCTTGTTGACTGTCCAATTCTTTCTTGTAATACCTTGCCAGACTTTGTCAGTAACACCTTCCATATACTACCAAGGTTCTCTTTTCAGCCTCTTCCCCAAGAAATGAAGATTCCACCTTCAAAGTTATTACAGACAACACTTGGGCCAAATATTCTGCTACTGGACTACATAGCTCACCAACTTTCCAGAACCTAAAAGCAATATTATTTACAGCCCATGGCCCAATTGCTAAGGCAATGTAATGCTGTTGAGGAATTTTATTAGGTTATTACTTAATTTCTGTAACGGCTTTCAGTCCTAGCTGCACAATTAGCCTCCAAGTCTCCGTAGCGTATCAGACTAGAAATTTATTTCCTCTTGATGTTACACGTCCAACACAACCCAGTGAGGGGTTCTGTTCCACACAACCCTCAGAGATCCAGTCTGATGGCGGCTTCGTCGTCTCCTGCTGCCACATGACTCCTGGGTTAAAGCCCCATGCTCGTTGCTCAGAACTGGTTACAGGGCCCAAACCTAATCCAAAGTATTCCTTTAAAGAAAAGGATACCCATAGAATATTTTGCAAGCATTCTTGTCTTTGCCACATTCATCTGCATCACTGTTTGTATGAGGCTCTGCAAATATACAGGCAAAGCCTTCTATAAAAGATCAAGTAATTTCTGTTTTAAAAGATTTTCAGATGTTTAGAGTCAAGGATAGCACAACATCAGGAGTAAGTGAAGAAATAATTCGTGTAGGTTCCCCTAACACCTCTAACTTCAGTGAATTTGAGGTCAGGAAAAGACAATTGCATTTCTGAATTGTCCAAAAGTAGCAGTCTTCAGAACTGATTCAAAAAAATTCTGGTTTACATCTAGGTATATGTGTCTCTTTGTCATCTGTAATATATAAAAATAGTGCAGTAAGATATTCGTTTAATTGTGTATTTTAGGAGAGAGCTAAACCAACACAATGACCATTATTGTACTCAATTTTTCACTCCTCATGAACTAACAATACATACTTGTAAATTAAGTGAAAGTCCTAAACTTTTTATAATAATAACTAAAATCTAGGACATGTATATGTGCCAACCACAGTTCAATTTTTTTTTTTTACTGATAATTTTTATTGGTCTAAATGAAGAGAATTTTAATTCATGTTGGACTTAAATATGTAAAAACACACATAACAAGATTTAACTGTGAATGAATATTTTTCCCTCCAATGAATATTTTGATTAAGGTAATAAACCTTTACAAGTAGAGATCATTATAGTAATGTAAATGTGGTCTGAAGAGCAGCTGATGCCACCTGAGACATGATACATTTAATTTAGAAACGAGTCTCCTTTCACATTTAATTTCTTTTTCTCATTGTCTTATTTCACTGAGATTAAAGGCTTCTATGAAAACAGGATAATTGTTTCCTAAAAATTCATAAGCTTCTGTTTTATATTCCCCCTTAAAGGTGTCAATCCATGGTTTATAAGCTTATAATTGTTTGCAGCCACTGATCATAATTTCATGAATAAAAGTAGCCCCAGGTAATCAATCAATAGGAACACATTGTGTAAATCTAACTTTTATCATAATTGGCTTTCTATGCGAAGTGTATAACAAAGTGAGAAACTTAGGAAATATTGTCTAAAAACTTGGTCATTTCTGACTGTGTCTGATTCTCCTTGTTACATTTTTGTGAAGTAATCTCCTTTCTTAATAGAATAATTATTTTTTCTAATATAGCAATTCTGTTGGTTTGTTTCAAAGACCCACTAGACTATCCATCGAAAGCCGTCTGAGGCCCTCACTCACCAAGGAAAGATATACACAAAATTCAGGCATAAGATTTCAGTTTGTTGCTAGGTCCCTAGTTACAGATCTTTTTTTTTTCAAATTTAAATAAATTTTCTTGGTTCCAGTCTGTTGGGGTAGATGATGCTCTTCCTTGGGGGCCTGTGGTCTTTCCTAGATGCCTGATCTCTGTCAGGTGGCCTCCTTGGATTACAGATGTGCTGCTCATACAGAACTTCAAGAACTGCCTAAACTTTCAAAATATGATGGGTTCTTATGTCTTCCCAGGACTACCTCCCCCCCCCATCTTTACCCTGCACTACTGTTTCCAAGACCTAGAACTGCTTTGACCATTCAGATCATGTCTCTAGACATACCTGTTTCTATGCTGTTAATTTTGCATTCATTTCCCAGTTCCATATATTCAATCTGCTTCTATAAGCAGA
This sequence comes from Balaenoptera musculus, assembly GCF_009873245.2. NCBI lineage: Eukaryota > Metazoa > Chordata > Mammalia > Artiodactyla > Balaenopteridae > Balaenoptera > Balaenoptera musculus. Next base: position 4,989,217 of record NC_045790.1, read on the forward strand.
TGTTACTCCAAAGAGATAAGAAAGTAAATTCATATACCTTTCTTAATTCAAAAAGTAGAATCAGGATGTCAATGTAAAGAGATCCCTGGGAATCTTCTAAACCATGGTGCTTTAGTTCTACTTGAGTAAATGTTTAAATGATGTCATTTAATTTTAGTGTTTACATTTAATTTGAGTCTCAGGGATATGTATTGAATAACGATACTCAGTATATTTTCATTATGTGATGGAAATTACATTTTGCAAAGTTTCTGTGAAGCAGAAGCTGACGATTACTTATTTTACTAAGGTTAAAAAAAATGGAAACATTAAAGTCTGAAAATCTGGGTTTGTGTGTTGGATTTTTCTAAGATGTATCTGCCCCTTAGGTAAGTTGACTATTGTTTCTGGTCTCAATTTACTCACCTGTAAATCGATATTTAGGGCTAACTGATCTCCAAAGATGTTTTTCCACAGTTACTAGCCAGGATTCTAGACTAGTCATTATTTTATTGATGTCTGCTTTGCTCCAAAAATGAGGCAAATCAGCTTCCTCCACAATTTTGGATACAGTCAGCAGTGTCTACTTGACTGCACATCGTTAATCCTTCTCTACACGACAACTGTGTAGTTTACAATTGTCTTAATCACTTTAGCAGCTAGAGGCAAAGAGGTAACAGGAATTATAACCCCACAACAAATTTTCCACCATACTGAATTGGAATTTTTATTGTATTTCATATATTGGATTCTTTTATTACGATTTAAGAATGAAAAATCGTAAAGCTTCCCATTTTTCTCAGGTAAGGGATGTTTTCAAGGGCATCTGCATTACATTCTGCTGATTCTATGATTGTTTATATTGTTGGTCAGCAATATTCACTTCTTAGGAGATATTCACTACTTAGCACTCTCATTGTCAAAAGAATACTCTTTCTCCTACATTGGTGCTGGACTTGGCCATGTGACGTGCTTTGCCTGAGAGAATGTTAGCAGACAGAACACAAGCAGAGGCCTGGAGTGTCCTTGCATTGGTTTGGCTTCTGTACCCTGCTTATTTGCCGTGAGAACTATATGCCCCCAAGTAGCCCCTGCCCTTTGGTCTGGACTCTAAAACATGCAGATGGAGCAGATTTGAACCCATCCTACACCCGGGAGCTTAGCCCAGCCAACTCACAGCCTGAGGCAGAGGGAATGACCAAATCCAGCTTAGATCATCCAAACTGCAGTCAACTTGCAGACTGTGACCAAGAGGTTCAATGCTTGCTGTTATATGTTATATGTCACTGCACTTTGGAGTGGTTTGTTTTGCAGTGGTAATAGCTGACTGACATAACATCTAATATACTAATTCTGGAGTATTTTCATTATACCGTGATGCATGGGTTGAAGAAATACATCTGTGTGACAAAGGAGAAAACTATGTAGACATTAGGATTGCACAAGACAAAGATTTCCAATTCCCAACAGCTTTGTCTAGAATCATCCTCATTTCGAATTTAGGGTGACTTTTTCACGATAGGATCCAATCTAATGACCGAAAGGATTATTAAGATAGACAAGCAGCAGTTTTTTACAAGATTAATCATCAACAGGAAATTGTTGTTGTTATTCAGTTTGTTCCCATATCATGGGGTTTTACTGTGAAATCAATTGTCCTTTTCTGCCTTGAGGATTTTGTGGCTGATATTGTAGAGATGATGAGGGTGGTATATGTATACATGTAAATGTGTACCTGTATGTCTGTGTGTGTATCTTATTAATAACTTCGTGGTTCTGCATGTCCTTCAAAGACATGAATTCCATGTACAATGAGCATTTCTTCCAAAAAACAACCCTAGTATTTTATCTGGTATCCAATGACTGAGGAGCAGTCTTTGAGATCAGGCGCCCCTGGGCGCCATTCCCGGCCCCAGCTCTGTCTGGCTGCCTAGTTTGGTGGTAATAACACTTAGCTCATGGTTTTGCATGAGCATGAAATGTGATCCTGGGTAGGAGGCAATGAGCAGAGTGCCTGTCACACAGAAACTGTGCAAGTAGATATGGTTATGTTACTTACGATTCATTGGAGATTTAAGACCTGTTAAAGACAATACGTATTTTATAATGTCTTTGCAACATTTAATATAATCATGAAAAAGTCTCATACACGTAAGCTGCTGTGTATAAAATTTTTGAAATGATTCTTGAGGCTCTTGAAGTCCACAAAAGAGAGTTCAGAGTGTAACTAAAATTACATTAGGGCAAAGGGACTAGATACATTCTGACAGACATCATTATGCTGTACGGTACAAAGGACACGAAGGGAGTTTTATGTTTCTAGCTGTTTCTCATACGTGACGTCTTAACAGTGTGACTAAGTGGCAAATCGTTGTCCAGACCAACTGTGACCTCAAACTGAGACATCTGTTTCTGGGGTCCAGGTTTATTTGCTTATTTTCCATGGTATGTTTTTGTTATCTCTGGATTTTGTTTGTTTATGTCATCACTAACTGCAGAAACGTTCAAAAATTTCTTTAAGAAAATATTTATGACGGGATTCTGCTTGATTCCAGACATTTATAAGAATAAGACAGTGACTCTGTTCTTAAGAAGTTTATAATTTTGGTGAAAAACAGAGAGATATGGATTGTAATGTGTCCTTGGTGAAGGCATAAACTCTAGATATTGTCCCATTATCTGTTAATTTAGAAAAGTCTCCACTTGTCTACAATAGCCTGTTCAGAAGTGGGAGGTCTGTTTTACCAGCTAATAGGCTGGGACTCTGTACTTTACTCTCTCACTTGGGTTTTCTCTGTCCAGGCTCTTTGTGATGAGTGAAATGTTTTTCTAGAAAAAAAAAAGATGCATGAATGTTGTGACAGGAGGGTCACTTAAGCCTAGGTTGACAAGATTCACCTTCTACTTTGGATCAAAACTGAGAAAAAACGGTCCATAATGCAGAGCCATCATACATCCTGTGCAACTCCAATTAAAAAAAAAATGTATCGGAAGCAGTCACTCCTGGTCTTTATGCGCAGTAGCTCACAGTACAGTGTATTCTGCACAAGCACCACATGGGTGTGTGACAGCATGGAGTTAAAGGATAATGTGCTTTTGAAGTGATTTGGTGTAAGTGTAACCACATACATAGGCAGTAATAGGTTGCAAAGCAGATTTGGAGAACATTAAACTAGCTGTAAATCCTTTCTGGCGACATTCTCCATGAGCCTCAGCAACATAGTGACTTCGAATGTCTCATGGATACTACATCCCAAATGGCCCAGAAGAGAAGGGGAGAAGAGTAAACTTTCCTAGCTAAAGTTATGACATATTTTTATATTGGAAGGAATAACTGATATTAGTATGTAATATAGCCATTACATAGATCAATTATACAATATAATACTCTATGTGTCAATATTTGGGATTAAAGTATAGTTACTCCTAAGTGTATATGAGTCCAGGCAATGATATAATGAATGTTTAATATCATGTAAGTGTCATAATGAAGTTTTGTTGGTTTCCAAAATGATAAGGGTATCTCTAAACCTATTTGTTGAAAGGATGGCAGGGCTGCTGTATAACTGTGAGTGAGTTATTTATCCCTCTAAATTTGTTTCCTCATTTCTAAAAAATAATCAGAGTTCCTACCAGGGAAGTTTTTATTAAGAGTACCTGAAATTAAATAGGTAATTACTATAAATTAGAATAGTTCCTGCCATGGAGGGTGTACAATCATTAATAGCCGTAAACACTGGCCTTAAAATTGTTCTGTGTGCTACAGTATGTGGACACTTAATCACATATGTAAAATTATATGGTTTCTAGAAATATCATATAAACGTTTTAATAGCTAAAAGAGAAAAATGAGACATAGAAAAATGCTACCAAAATATTTAAAAGTAAATTTATAAATATAAATTTATAATGTATAGATATAAACATATAGCATGAGTAAACATTTCAAAGTTCAAAGCGACTTCTTTTAAAAATTGTGTATATTGCATAGCAAGAAAATTTTAGACAGATCTTCATAAGGAATGTTTTTTTTTTAAATTCTTGAGGGTGCTTTAGCTAGTTCTCCATGAGGGATTAGCAATAAAATTCTGTCAAAATAGTAACGAGGAGGCAATTTCTGCTCCTGACATTTAATCTCTGAATAAAGAGGAGAGAACTCTATTGTCTCCTGTGGTTTCTGACTTTTGGCCCCTAGACATGTATAAAATAATTGTCTTTTTTGTTATTTCAAAGGCAGAGATAGTAGAGTGAAAACTGTTTCTGAGTCTTTCCTAGCTGTGAAAAAGTGTGTTTTTAATCTAACGTAAAAAATTAGGGGACTTCAAATACCTCCCTTTCATAGCTGTCTTCTCACCAATTTCTACTGAGAACGAAAGAAGGTCATGCACTATTTAGTAACGTGAAATACTGTGTTTGTACTTTAGGCATTTTGTGTAAATACTTGGCACTTCTTTCGCATTTCTAAAATAGAGCCCTCCCTCTGCCATCATAATAGACTAATAGGGTGATCATTCATTACCCCGCGGGTGACAGCCTCATTCTTTGCTACCTTTTGCAACAACTCAGTGAAAAAAGTTGTCTAAATTCTCTGCCTCAATACTCTCTCCTTCCGTCCTCTTTACTCTCACTGCATTTTCATCTGCTCTTGCCAAGGATATCAGTGACCTCATCTTGCTAAATCCTATGATAATTCTCAGTCTGCAGTTTCGTTGACCTGTCAACATCCTTCGACTAATACATTTCCTTCCTCTGGTTGGAAAAATAGCACATGCTCCTGAATTTTTCCTTCTAGTCTCCTTTTCTGGGCCGTCTTACTGTCTCTGATTTTTGATCATCAGAGCGCTTGAGATTCTCTTCTTCGAATCTTTACCTACACTCACTCCGTTAGTGATCTAATCCAGTCTGTTGCCTTTAAGTGCCATCTAGATGACAGACATCCAACTGTTATCTCTACGTCAGATCTCCCAAAATTCATACTCATGTTTCCAATGACTTATCATCTCTGATTTTATGTTTATTGGACACGTCAAGCTCAACATGCCCAAAGCTGTATTCCAGATCTCTCTCCCCAGACCTATCCACCACAGCCTTTCCCACCTTGCTTCATGGCAACTCGAGCTTCCCGTTGGCCATGTAAAAATCCTTGAACTAATCTTCTTCTTCCCTCTTTTATACATTTCACATCTAAGCTGTCCAAAAATTAATTTCTTTCTACCTTCATAACCCAAAATCCCATCAGTTCCCACCTTCTCCACCATCTCCACGATAGTCCAGGCTCTGTCATTCTCTCCCTGGATTATACAAGAGCATTTTATCTGGTCTCGGAGCTTCCAGTTCATTCTAGTGGCCAAAGCAGTCCTATAAGATATAAGTTACATCATATCATTCTTTCACTAAAATCCCTGCAGTGACTCCCCATTTCTCACAGAACAAAAACCAAAGGGCTCTTGGTGGCCCGCAAAGCCTTACCGGATTTGCCCCTCCTCTCATTAACTCCTTGACCTTATCTCTTGTAATTCTCCCCAACACAGCTGCCTTCTCAGCTACACGGGCCCCTGCCTGTTCCTTGAACCTGCCAGGTGTGTTCTTGATTTGCAGAACTGGCTGTTCCTTCTTTTCTGGAATGCTCTTCCAACAGATGTCCTTGTAATGAATGTTTACACCTCTAACAAGTGATTCTGACCATCCATTTACATTTGAATCTTGAATACACCATCATCCTCCATTTATTTTAGTAGCATTTTTCACTGCCCTAAATGTCACATATTTAGTTGTTTATTATGTTTTTACCACCTGTCTCCCCTGCTGAAATGTAAGCTCTGGAAGGGTAGACATCTCTGTCTGTTTTATTCACTCATGTGTACTAAGTGCTTAGAACAGTGCCTGGTGCTATCGACTGAAAAACAAATGCACAACCTAAAAGTTGAGAATTATGTTTTATTGGGCAGACTTGCTAAGGACTTAGGCCTGGGAGACAGCCTTTCAGACAGCTCTGAGGGACTGGTCCAAAGAGGTGAGGGACGAGCCAGGATGTAAGGGAGTTTTGCGACAAGAACCTGGTAGTCAGAACATCAAAAGATGACTGTTGATTAAAGGAAAAACAGACATCTCAAGTTAAGGAATTTAGAGCTTTTCTATGTACGGGAAGATGCAAGAGTCTGGGCTGATTGAAATCATTCCTTTGATCTGCACCTCAGCTATCTGGGGCCAGCGTCCTCTTCTTTCCCATCCTGAAGGGTCAGGGTGCACAGTTGAGGTTGGCTGCAGTGGCTCATGGTTTGATGGCTGCAACATCGTTTGTTTACTGATATGGCAGGTGACATTCTCTGTCCACAGTGCATAGTAGCCAACTAAGAAATATTTACTAAATTAATGAATTAGGTGCAGTGAGGGACAGTTGGATTTGAGGAAATATGTCTTTTATAAAAAGAAAAGCAAAACTAAACGAAGCATTGGAGCAAGTTACCTTACATGACCTCTTAGTAAGAATGCATCCTTTGGTTTTCCAACTGCAGTGCTAATGCTGTGCACCACACATAAAGGACAGTCAACTACTTGTTGAATTTGGATTGTGCAATTATTTTGAATATTTTACATATCATGAGCTTTTCTTGCCTAACATCAATTTTTGATCATATTTGCTGGAATTTTAGAATTTAATAGTTGTACATTTTCTGTGTTTCAACTCTCCTTCAATGTAACATTCTGCAAGTGGCCAAATTGTGGTGTGTTAATATACATGAATTTGTTTGTCTCTTAAAATAGCAATCATCATATATATAGGATGAATAAACAGCAAGGTCCTACTGTATAACACAGGGAATTATATTAAATATCCTGTGGTAAACCATAATCGAAAAGAATATGAAAAGAATATATAAATATATGTAAGTATATATATATATACACACATATATATAAAAGAATATATATAAAAATTATATATAACTGAATCACTTTGCTGTACAGCAGAAATTAACACAACATTGTAAATCAACTATACTTCAATAAAATATTTTAAAAAATAGCAATCATTAGGGGAAGTGTTTTAGTCAAGGGAAGCTAATGATTATACCACATAAACTCAAATTATTAAAATGACTCAACTATAGAAATTTATTTCTCACTCACATGACAGCCAAGGCAGTTCCCAGATAGAGGGCGTGAGAATGGAGGCAAGAAGTTGCCCCATGTGGTCATTCGTGGGCCAGGCTGGGGCAGAGTCACACCTGCAGGCCTCCTGCGGAGCCCTAATTGATATCCAGAGGAGGAAGAGACAAGAGCATAAAGGAGCATTTGCTGGAGGTTTTTATGGTCCAGGATTAGAAGTGACACATATCACTTTAGGTCACACTCCATCGGCTGGAACTTAGTCTCTTGCATTTGGCCAAATGCAAGACAGGTTGGGAAGTGCACTCAAAGTATATGTTCTGAAAGAAGAGATGAGAAAATGAATTTGTTTTCAATGATTAGCAACTTCAGTCACTGAAAGGCAAGCTGTCATCCCATAGCCAGATAGAATCGTCATTCTTTCAGGCATCAAGCTTGTTAGGGAAACTCCTGATATCATTATGAGATTTCTTGAGTTGGGGTTATTTTTCTACAGTACTGGGTTTTTTGAAATGTGAATTTATACAAATAGCACAGATGAAAGGTATTCAAGATATCACATATAATGGTTTTGCAATGTCCATATCTTAAAAGGGTGAGTGCCACAGCATAATACACATTTTGGACAGAGCTGTGTCCTTTTCTAATGATAATATAATATATCTCATTCACTTATACTAACAGAGAAAACCTATGGCACAAATCCCACAAAGGCATACAATGAATATGGTGTTCCACTCCCCTTGGCTCCTCTAGATTGGTGAGGGGTAAAAAAGGTGAGAAAATGCAAATTTAAAACATTGTGAGTCACTTAGAACTCAAAAGTTTCTTCTCACATGCTGATAGAGGTGTGTGCATAAGTGTAGTATGTGCTTGGGTATATACTATGTTCTGAAAGTTTGCGTCCCCTCAAAATTCATGGGTTGAAATCCTAACCCCCAAGGTGATGGTATGAAGAGGTGGGGCCTTGGGAGGTGATTAGGTCATGGGGGGGGCCTTCATGGATGAGATTAGTGCCCGTATAATGTGGCCCAGAGAGCTGCTTTGCCCCTCAATCAGGTGATTTACAGAGAAAAAGATAGCTGGTCTAAGAAGTGGCATCCCACCAGACACCAGATCTCTCGTGCTTTGATCTTAGACTTCCCAGTCTCCAGAAGTGTGAGAAAAACAATCTGTTGTTTATAAGTTACTCAGAGCACAGTATTTTTGTTATAGCAGCCTGAATGGACTAAGACAGTATAACACTAGTAGTGAATAATCAAAACTCTTTGCACTTAATGGAGTGAAATTATACTGAATTATTGAATGAGTTAATACCCTCCTAAACACACACACTGGGAAAGATGCAGAGCCTAGAAAAAATTGTCACAAGCCCTTTGAGATACTCCAGATTTTATATATAACTTGAACAAGTACAACTGAGGCCATATCTATGCCAGAACATACCTCCTCAAAATAAGACCAAACAATACCCTAGAAGTTCATGGGATGTTGTAGAGACATGGAAGTTACAAATAACTTTTGTAAAAAATTAAATGGCAAATAAATGTTCAGCTTAGATCAAAGAGCTCATTAAGGAGTCAATCAATTAAGTAGCTTCTAGTACCATTAAATTAGGCTATATTTAATGTCAATAAAATTGAATATAACACAGTTCTACTAAAAAAGTAATCTTGGTCATCAAACCATGCTATGCATGTTAGATGGAAGTCTAAAAATACTCTGAAGCAGAAAAAAATTGTGAATTGAAAAAGCATTTGTGGACTTCCAAAACTACATAATTTGAAAACAAAGGAATAATAATTTGAAACAAAAGTGATATTTTTCTTGCTCTGATTGGCTTTTAATTAATATGATTTATTTTGAAATTTAAATGACATTAAAGGGTGCATGAGGATTTTGTTCATCGCACAGTGGCATGTGTTAATTTTTTTTAAGAAACACTGTAGAATAAACTACTCTTTCTCTTCCTTTAATAGCATTATAGTGCAATAGAAAGATCCGGGGACTGAACTCAGAAACTGTTCCCTGAGGGGCGGGACCATGTCTTACTCAACTCTGTCTTAGTGTCTTGTACACGGGGGCTTTGTGACTGTGCTAGAAATATGACAGCTTCTCTGAGATATACTTTCTTTAACGACTAAATGAGGGTAATAATACCACAGTTCATTGTGAAAACATTAATATGAAATAACATGGTGAAACTGTGGTCCGGAGCAGAGTGTGTTTGACATGCTAAGAGGCAGGACAATGCTTGTCCTGCCTTGGCCAAGAATGTTCTGCAGTGTCACACAGGACTCATGGCAGCCACTAAGGAGACTGGCCCTCAGCTTACATTCAGTCTCTAAGGAGTATCCCCGGGAGACAAACAGTGGAATTTAAAAATCTCATCCCTTTACCATGATTTGGAGGGACAGCAAAACATGAAAAATAGAGAGGCAGAACACACAGAGGCATCTGAGCAAGAGAGAGACACTGAACAGAACTTCAGATCCATGCAAACAGAAAAAATAAGTTTACGGTCATGACAAGTGATTACCATTTACAGAGTACAGAAGGAAAGCATAGCTTCCTTAAGAACATAGCTAAGGTAGAATTCCAACCTTATTCAACATTGACCTATTGCTGATCGAAAGACTGAATGTTTCGCTGCAAACACTAGCAAAGCATCAGAAAATGGAAACAACTTTCCAACACAGCTAGGAAGAGGAGAGAAAAGCACAGGGCACCCAGAAGAAAATCAGCAGAACCTGACAAAGGACGAGAAAGTCACATTGGACCAGCACAGAAATATTCCTTAGCCACTTCCTAAGAAAGGGAGACTGGGAAATTTATCCCTAAATACATTACTTCATACTCTGTTGGTTAAATAATGTGTGTATCGAAATATTATATTTTATCTATAACCTGTTGATGTAATAATGCATAAGTTACTGCATCTTAAATTGTGTGTCATTCTCATTTCATAGTTTGAGATAAGTCATTCTCAACTAACTTTTTTTAAACTTCATACAATACAAAGTTTTAAAGCGAGAGAGAAAAGGATGGGAAACAGTAAAGAAGAAAGACAGGCAAACAGACATTTATGTGTCAAACACATAAGTGATGCTCAACAATGTTAAAAAAATATCATGGAATCTAAATCACAATAATTTTAGGTTTTTATTAACTTTCTATTTTATTTTGGAGTATAGTTGATTAACAGTCTTGTGTTTCAGGTGTACGACAAAGTAATTCAGTTATACATATACATGTATCTATTCTTTTTCAAATTCTTTTCTCAATTAGGTGGTTACAGAATATTGAGCAGAGTTCCCAACTGATTAACTGATTAACTGATTTCACATGCCTTGATAATCAGCAGGGGTTAATGGCCTATTTTAAAAGAGATGTTTGCTTAGGTTTAAGTCTCAGAGTGAATTGGAACAGTATACTTCACAATCTCTATCTTTACATTTAGGCTGTGACACTACTGTCCACATTACTTAGTGTTAAAATATCATGTCTATATTTGGAATTAAAGGGAAGAATGTCATCTTAACAGATAAATACTCCTGAGAAAAGGTAATATGCCATGATTATTATTCATGCTATGTGAGAAAAGGATATTTATTATCTACCAATAAATCCAGGTCCTTTTGAAAAGAGCAGAGGCAATGTTTTCATCAAGGAAGTAGAAAGCAGAACCCATTCACCCCGCAGTATCTGTTTGTTGTCTTGTCATGATTTGGCAAAAGGCTTCTGAAAGAAGTCGAGTAAGTCCTTCAGACAAATGCTTTATGGTGAATTACTTAAACATATAGCATTTATGATATGATGATGATTGCAGTTACCAATGATCATTGAAATCAACATTATTAGTTACTTTTTGAAACATCAGAATATGAAATCTTCTCTGTTTTTACAGCTTAGTAAGAGTAACTTTCCTGAACAGCTTTTAGGGAAAATTAAGAATTAAGAAATATGTATATAAGGTGGATAGATCTTTTTTGTGAAAATGAGTAGCAAAGTATTAAGATTGGTTTATATGAATGTGTATAAAAACTACAAGAAGTTAAAAAGCATTAGGGGATTGATGACCATTTGCTTAAGTAGCCTATATATTCTCCTTTAAGTTGTGAGAGATTAAAATATAGAATAGAAATAAAATAATATGTAATTTATTATTATTACAAACTCTCTAATGAAATAGCATCTAACTATAAGTGCACTACAGTAAGTCCACAGATATGTCCCACTGAAGGGCAAGCAGATGCTAACAGAGCCTAATCTCTTAAGAGATGGTTTGTTCCATCTATCCTGGAAAATGCAGATGCCATTTTATCTTTTTTATAATGCGTTTGCATCATTTTACCTCCATTTATCCCACAGCATGTTTTCTGTGATGCAAGCTCTGCAGCAACTGACCCCTTTTAGTTCGAAGAACCAATGGAGATGTAGCGATGGTACCGAAGACTCAGAACTCAGTACAGTTTCCCCCCTGAAGCACACAGTCATCAGTAAATGAAAATTGAAGCACACATATTACAAATCATCTCTCAGACCCAGTGCTTTGACTCTTGGAGAGATTCCAGTATTTTCTTGTTACTGCCTGCGTCATTTATACCAGAATCACTTGAACAAGTACCCCAGTCAAGTAGGCTTACCTTAGAATTTTATCCTGGGACCCATGCTAAGGTGTAGGTTTTTACCTTGGCTTTATTAAGAAGGAGGAGGAGGAAGAGGAGAAAGAAAGAAAAAAAAAAGGATAGCAAAGAAATTCTCTATGAGATTTGTAAAGTTTGAAAAATAGTATAATCGACAGTACATTAGGAAAATTAGGAGCAAGTATACTCGACAAAAACACTATATTTTAGAAATGTATGATTAAATAATATATTACCCATAAATAACTGCATATGTGTGAGACCATTATCATGCATTTGCTTATTACATAAACCCATACCATTTACTTAACTGCTTGAAACATTAGAAATAAGCAAGATACTAGTGAAAAAGCTGATAGACATGGGATTTTTCTAGATTTTCTTACAATTTAATAGGCATATAATTTGCTTGAGAAAGAAAATGGTCTGTGAATGAGGGAGAAAAAATGTTGAAGGTAGCTGGTCCTAAAATTACCCTTTTTAAAAAACTTTTTATTTTATATGGGAGTACTGTCGATTAACAATGTCGTGTTATTTTCAGGTGTACAACAGAGTGATTCAGTTATACATATACATGTATATATTCTTTTTCAAATTCTTTTCCCATTTAGGTTGTTATATAATATTGAGCAGAGTTCCCTGTGCTATACAGTAGGTCCTTGTTGGTATCCACTTTAAATATAGCGGTGTGTACATGTCAATCCTAAATTCCCTAATTATCCCTCCCCCCCACCCTTCCCTCCTGGTTAAAAAAAAAAATTACACTTTTATGAAACTAGTTCTTAGAACTGGGCACTGAAAAAGGAATTTGATGGATCTGACACAGAAAATTTCCAAGTGTTAAAGACACCATAGTAGGATAGGGAGTGGGTGTAGGCCGGAAGCCGTGGAGAGAATGAGGCCAGGAGAGAGAGGTGGGTGGGGGGTGGTGGTAGTGAGAGAGAGAGAGAGAGAGAGAGAGAGAGAGAGAGAGAGAGAGATGCTCTTTAAGGTGAATTGTCAGCTGTAAAAACTGACCTCACAAAAAATGATCAAAATCCCAAAATCAGATTATCAAAGGTTTATTTCTAAATTTCAAAGAAGGAGGAAAATAATTTCAGCTGTAATCTGAATTCCTATAATGATCAGGCTCGAGTGAGTAAATTAATCGGTTCACACGTTTTATATATTATAATATATGAATGTCAGCGTACACCAGTATCTTTAAGCTTTAGTAGTGTTAAAACTAGTGGTAATGTTAACTTAGTAATGTTAAAACTAGTTAAAATTAGGGGGAATTAATGTTTGAGATGGAACAGGGAGGAACATTGAAACTGGACTTCTGTTACTATAATTCACCTCATTAATGTTAATTTACTGCAATCTTATTCTTCTGCTACAAAACAGATTTAATTAACTTTATGGAGAAGCATGGAAAGTATTTTGGCACCATGAGAAAAAATATATATGTCTATAATATGTAAATATATATTATATAAACATATATATTTACAAAAAAAGTGATTGCATTTCACTTTTATTTTTGCCTGTGATTTGAAGTTTAAATCGCCAAGTTGGTAAACTAAAATTAAACCCTGCCATTCAATCAGGAAGAGCTGGGGTGCTCTTTAGTCACACTCTATATTTTCCTGTATTCCACAATTGCTATTAGATCCATGTTTAATGAATTTATATAGTTTAATTATACCAATGAGTGATGCATTGAGCTGTTATTTATGATGCATTCCAGTCAGAAGTGTCACTAATATTAGATGTAATGTCGTGAAAAATTTTCTAGAATTCCAAATTGAAGATGCTGAGAACCTAATCAAAATGATTGACTTATTTATGCAATTATTTCCTGCCTTTGGTAGCAGAATGTTTAATAATTATCTTTACAGTATCACAAAATGGATATTTAGATTTCCTGATTCAGAAAATTATATCAGCATATAAATATATATATAAATGCAGGTATATGTATAAGTACTGTGTACAATATTGATGCTAATGGAAGTATGATTACTCTAAGAATTCAGGTGAAGAAGAGTATTCATTGGCCCATATTTAGAATTTGAATACTACCTGTCTAAAAATGATTCTCCAACTAAACAGATATTACCATTAGTTTCCGGAAGAATTTCACATCGTAACTTACAATATAAAAATATATAATACAAGTACAAACAAATGCCCATTAATGCCTGATGAGTTTTTTAAGAAAGAAAAACAGTACTATGCACAGTCACTTTAATAATGACCATTTAATGTTTATGCCTTTGGAAAATACCACTTTGAGTTGAAAGTGTACAGTTGAGGCTGCGGGAATCTTCATGCACTGCTCCCTTTCTTGCGAGGGTTACACGACACTGTTGACGACTTCCACATGCCAGCAGCCTGGGTTACGGGGCAGCAGCATGCCTTGGGTGGGCACAGTACACTTATACAAGTGTGACTTTTTTATGAGGTTGAATTCCCAGCTCAACCCACCTGAAGCAGGCATTCACATCTACCTCTATCACACATGGAGAGGAATCCTTAAATCAATAGAAATTAAGTACAGACAGGTTTAGTCTGTTATCTCTCAACTCTTAATATATTATAGTTTATCATAATATATGCAAAGTATACTAACTCTATATTTCCCAGCAAATTTTCTTAGATTCTTCTATATCCTTTTTTATTTTGTGATTCAAATATAATATCGATAGGAGTCTGGAAATGCATTAATTATAGAGTGACAGGTTCCTGTTTGCCAGGAGAGGGCTGGTTTAACTTGCCTGGCATAATTAGGCATGCCTTTATACTTTCAAAAGTGTCCGAGTCTGGTCAAAAAGTGATAAGGTCACAGTAGTTACCTACCATCAGTTAGATGTCTCTACAAGTGAAGGATAATGGTACATTACCCTTCTACCTTCAAACTCAGTATATTTGCACTAGAGCTAAGTTACTGACTATATTCCTTTAGACTTGAATTATTAAATAAATTAAATTTGGGGGTACTCTTGAAAGACTACATGATAGGTATAAGAAATCTAGGGAATTCCTGACATAAGATATCTTTTTGGTGGGCAATAAATTTCGCTCTTTCTTTTCCCCTGCTTACTTCAATAACATTGAGAACAATTTGCCTTCCTGTTTCAGCAAACACCTAAGGTAACAGAAAGGAAACACACACACACACACACACACACAAACAAACAAGGGATAGTAGCTGCAATCACACACAAAAAAATGAGTTTTTGGTAATAAGATTTTTCTGAAATAACAGAGCCAAACTCATTATGAGACAAGTTGTACCAATGATTTAGTATCCTGAATTTCACTGAGTTTCACTCCCCAATCTTTATTTTTCACAGTTATATTTTTCTTCCAAATTATTTGTTGTTCTGCTCATCTTTTAAGCATTCATTATTTGTTATAACAGAGCTCTATATGCGAGGTCTACCTTTACAAGTACGCTTTATAAGTATAATAGATATTTACTTTGTACATTTGTTCCTTCATACAGTGAGAGTAACGTTTAATTAACTACTTGAGTCCTTGGATCAGGCAACTCCTCTTGTTCCCTGACATTTACTAAAATTGCATCAATTATTATTATTATTATTTTTATTATTAATTGATTGTATTTATTTATTTATTTTTGGCTATGTTGGGTCTTCGTTTCTGTGCAAGGGCTTTCTCTAGTTGCGGCAAGTGGGGGCCACTCTTCATCGCGGTGCGCAGGCCTCTCACTATCATGGCCTCTCTTGTTGCAGAGCACAGGCTCCAGATGCACAGGCTCAGTAGTTGTGGCTCACGGGCCTAGCTGCTCCGCGGCATGTGGGATCTTCCCAGACCAGGGCTCGAACCCGTGTCCCCTGCATTGGCAGGCAGATTCTCAACCACTGCGCCACCAGGGAAGCCCCATCAATTATTTTAGAAGTTCCTGATGGATCTCTACCACTACTATATCTACTTTGTAAACCCTTGAATTCCATCTATGCCCTAAGTTCAAATTCACTCCCTACTCAAAACTCTTTGGTGGTTCTCTGGTACCCACAGACTGGCTTGGGTGTCTGCTAGTATCATTCATCAGCTAAGAAATAAAACAAGCAACAAATCAGCAAATTTCCTGAAGAGCAGATGGGGAAAGCAAGAGCATGAGCTTAGTTCAGAAATGCTGTCCTGAAGATGCTGCTGAAATCCCAGATAGAATTTTCCAACACCTGCAATTCTGCAGTAGGATCTGTGAGGCGTTCACGAGTGAGAGTTACAAGAGAGAGAACATGGGACCATCGGCAAGAAGTAGGTAATTGAAGCCATGGGACCGAACGAGATCATTATGGCTCCATCACATTCCATCATGATGCTAATGAGTCTGTCTCACTACTGAAATATAATCTCTTTGAGGAAAAGATTTTTCCCAGAACCTAGCATAGACCCAAGAACACATATCCTTCATAATTATTATTTCCATTGCAATGCACTATATTAAGTATTTTAGATGTGCTATCACTAGTGGCTTTCTTTTAACCTAGACAGAAAATCATCTAAAGATACAGCTAACGAATATCCTATTCCAGTCTGTTTTTAAAGGAAGCTATAAATAAGAGTAGTATGAGCTTTTAAAAAATGCTCTTGGAGTCTGAAGAACTGTCTGTAAAAGTATATTGCACCGAAGTTTTCATCTAAACTTGACATTTGACTTGAGGACTATCCTGCCATCCTTTCACATTTGAAATGAAGGTCTCCTTTCAGTTTGTGTAACAAAGACTTGAGTTCAATGCCATAGCAGCAGACTCTTTAACTGGGGCAGTGGGTCTGTGATCCTGCCCACCTTCCTCCATATTGACATTTTATTAATCTGCCATGTGTTTAGTTATCCAGGGAGGTAAGTGATAATCTCTTTCTGTTATGTCTCTACAGTTACTAGAAGCTCTGAAGTCATATGCATAATTCTACCTTGCCCATTCCCTTCAAGGCACACATCATGAATTAGAATGCTATAGCATCTTTTAATACAATATCAAATACACACCAGAAAAGAAAGGAATGTTGCAAATCGCCATGGTTTGACAGTCGAAGGTCTTTAATCTTCAAGCCTTAAGTTCATAGGCTAGAAGATAAAATTGATTTTAAGAGCCATCTAGTTCAAGGACAAATCAGATGTTTGAATCGCTCCTGCAACTTTATAGTGAAGAGCTGGCCATCTGCTTTTGGGTGCCCCCCCAGAAGTGATTTGGGGATGGGAAGGCAGACATGTCTCCAGACCCCACTTCAGCCACAGGGGTCCCCATTGTTCACAAATTCAACTTACAGTTCTGAGGATTATTTGGAGAAAATTGTTAAAAATCAGTGCTCAAGTGAAGAATCACTTAATCCAGGGACAGTTAATGTTTTTTATGACAGCCTTCCTTGTAAGAGGTGAAACTGTTTTCTTCTGGGTTCCTCCCACCGGTTTCACTCCATTCCAGAGTCTGTAAGGAACAACAGGCTTCCTCTCTCTTCCTCATAGCACGTGTGTTCTTGCTGTTGTTTAAGTATCTGAAGAGTTGTTATCCTGTTCCCCCCAATAATCAACTTCCAGCTTGTTTTCCCCGGGCTCCTCCATTTTTCTTTCCATTGGTACTTATTTGTCTTATGTGGGAGTTATGAGAAGGGGGTGCATTTTATGTGGTCTGTTTGCCATCCAGCTGCCCTACTGTGCTACTTCCCAGGTTTTTTAATCTACTTAAATATTTTTCAGCACTCTATTTATAAACAGTAAACTACACCAATCTTTTTTGTACAGATTTATGACTTTGCATATCTATACCCTCATGGGACCACAACCCAAATCAAAAAAAAGAGCAGTTCCATCAGCCCAGATATTTCATTTGTAACTTTCCAGGCCATATGCACCCTCTTCCCCATGGGCAACCATTACTGTGACTTCTGCCACCTGTGCTGACCTTTGATATCAATGACATCACAGTTTATCTTCATTCCTGTCTGGTCTCTTTAGCTGAACATAATGCCTTTTAAGTTTGCTTGAGGTCATTAAAGCACGGTGCTTAGAACTGAACGAAGAAGACAAGCCGAGTTCTGAAACACACGCAACAATGCGTCAGCGCTTCCTCTGCCTTGGGCAGGACACACCACTCAAATCTTGGAGGTCAGGTGACGTGAATATGTGAAACCGTGTAATTGTGAAGATCAGTGGTATAAGATCATGGGAAACAATAGGACAGAACTAGAGTAGGACTTCCCTCTCACCCCAAAAGGTATTCCAAGGCAAGTCAAAAGGTAAAAAAAAAAAAAAAGAAAAAATGATCATCTTTGCTGTGCTTCCCAGACAAAATCTGTCTTCTCACCCCATTAGCCAAAGACCTCAGCTGGCTTCATCTCTTCCAGGGAACCAGATCTCTTCTCATTTTTAGTAGTCATATCATACTTTTTCTGCTACTGAAGCCTAAAGTCTTCAAAGGATTGGATCTCTGGATAGTATGTGGTAATCGTACTAAATCACACAGACCTTTATCTGACATTTTCCAGGATTTGTCATGTCTGGATTTTAGGATTCTGTGACATCTTGTAGGACCTCCTTCTGCTGCTGCCTGTTGACCTTGGTTTAAATCCCAGGAGTCCCATAAAAACCAGTTGGTTTTCCATGGGCTAACAGGTATGCAAATGAGAGGAAGGATGGCATTGCATATTTTGCTTCCTACCCACCACCCCCACTAATCTTTGTGAAAAGAACTACCTGAGCCACCATCCTCAAGAGACCCTGCTTCTCGATAATTCTCCCTCCATACCCCTGCCAGCCCTCAGCATTGAATGTTACATTATCAAGGGATGCTCCTACCATCCCTACTAATCGCGGTCTTCTTTGGCCCTGGAATCACTTGTTTCTTTGCTGAAAGCTTTTAGCTTTGATTCACTGACATGCCTTTGATAATATGTCGGCCAGATGTTCTAGTGATTTTGATATCTGCAAGGATGGTCTTTTAAACTTCTTTTAATGTCCTGGTCTCTAATTTCCCTGACCTCTGTCCTCCAGGTGACCTTGACCTCCACTCGCCCTCAGCCACTCACTCTTACGGCCATGCTCTTGGTATACACCTTGCCATTATCTGTAACTGCAAACCCCAGGTAACTTCACCTTCAACCATCAACCCCTCCTCTCCAGCTCATCTCGTATCGTACTCTAATTTCAGTAATACATGGACCCCATTAAGACCTAGAGTTTATTCTCAAAGTCTGTGAGTCTGTTTCTGTGTTGTAAATAAGTTCATTTGTATATATTTTTTTCTTTTTTTAGATTCTACATATAAGTAATACCATGTGGTATTTGTCTTTTTCCATCTGACTTAACTTCACTTAGTATGATCATCTCCAGGTCTAACCATGTTGCTGCAAATGGCATTATTTCATTCTTTTTTATGGCTGAGTAATATTCCATTGTATATATGTACCACATCTTCTTTATCCATTCATCTGTTGATGGACACTTAGGTTGCTTCCATGCCTTGGCAGTTGTAAACAGTGCTGCAGTGATCATTGGGTTGTTTGTATACTTACCCCAAAATAAAATTTAAAAATTTAAAAACAC
Organism: Balaenoptera musculus; assembly: GCF_009873245.2. Classification (NCBI taxonomy): domain Eukaryota; kingdom Metazoa; phylum Chordata; class Mammalia; order Artiodactyla; family Balaenopteridae; genus Balaenoptera; species Balaenoptera musculus. The sequence continues at coordinate 5,008,507 of NC_045790.1, forward strand.
TAGTTTTTATTGCTCCTAACACTATTTCATAACCACTAACCCCAATCATATTCCAAAACTCACATATTTCCCTACTTCAGTTCTTTGGCATTTTCTTTTCTATACACTCTTAACCACTTCCCTCAATTAATAATACATTCCCTTGACAAAACCCCAGCCCTTCTTAAATCCAGCTTTTGCTTACTCTGCACCTTTGTCAGTGCAGCTCAGAGTGGCAAGAGAACACCTCCCAACCATGTTGACAGGTCTCATGTTAAATTCATGATTGCTAAGTTCAGATGGGACACGGGTGGTGCCTAGCATGAAGCAATCACTCTCCCGTTCCCGTTAGCACTACTTTGTACCTTCTCCTCTCCTCCCCTGTGGCTCTGCCTTCCCACGCTCACTCTCAGGCTATAGCCTTGCTTGTTACTTCACTGAGAACATCAAGGGAACCAGAAAAGAATTTCCGCGTGCTCTCACCTCCACCCACCCACCTACGTATGTTCCTGCATACCCCACCTTCTCCTCTATGACTACAGATGGATATCCCTCCTCCTGACTGAGGCTGAGCCCTTCCCTTTGACCTCTCAGGGACATTCTATCTGCAAATCTGTCCTCACTCTTCTTATGATAAATCCCTCCCAACTGGATTGCCCCGTCTCTACAACAACATGCTTTTATAATCCCCATTTTTAAAAACCCTCTCTTGATCACACTTCTTCTCCCAGTTTCCATCAGTTTCTCTCTCCCCATCACAGTAAAATTTATCAAAGCTTCTCTTCCATTTTCCTGAACCTGGTCCCATCAGATTTTTGCTCGAACCCTCCACAAAGACTGTTCTTGTCAAAGTCAACAGTGACCCCCACTTGCTTCATTCAGTAGCCAGTTCTCATCCTTGTCTTCTCTCACCTAACAGCAACACTGGGCACACCTTAGTCCATCATCCTGAAAACTTGATTTTCAGTTTTGACTTCAGACACATTTACTGTATGTGCATGCCTGGTAATTCACTGGTTTTACTTCTCACTCTGCTTTGCTGGTTCTTCCTTTTCTCCCTGAATTTTTCCTTTCAGCATTTCTCCAAGGCTCAGTCGTTGAGTGTCTTCCCTTTTTATTTATACTCACTCCCTGATTGATCACATCCAGTTCATGGCTCAAAAACTATGTATATCCAATGATTCCAAATTTTCATATCCAGCCCTGACAGGTCTGTTAGATTTCAGAGCTATATTTCCAACTGCTGACATCTCTCCTTGGATTTTTAATTGTGCATCTCAAATTTAATACATCCAAATCCCAGAATTCTGTTCTTCCCTTTTCCAAACCAAACGAAACCAATCCAAACAAAACAAATATACAGATCAGGGGAGAAAATCTCCTTCTTCCACAGTCTCATCTCTCTCAGTAATTCTGCACATGTCCAGTGCTTGAATGCTGAGTTCAAACAATATAATTTCATCTCTAACTTCTCCCTTCCATTTTAATTTTAGAGCAGTTTTAGATTCACAGCAGAATTGAGAAGGAAGTGCAGAATTCCCATACCACTCTCTTCCCCCAAACACACATTGCTTCCTTCATTACCAGCATCTGGCAGCAGAGGGCACCATTGTTCAATTGATGAACCTTCACTGAACGTCACTATCAATCCAGAGTTGACATTACGGTTCACTCTTGGTGTTGTGGATTCTGAGGGTTTGGACAAATGTATAATGGCATGCATTCATCATTATACTATCATTCAGAATTGTTTCACTCCCTAAAAATCCCCGTGCTCTGCCAATTCATCCCTTCCTCCTCAAAACAGACCTCTACGACTGCTGACCATTTTACTGTGTCGATAGTTTTACCTTTTCCAGAGGTCATAGAGTTGGAATAATTATAGCAGGCAGCCTTTTCAGATTGGCGTCTTTCACTTAGTAATACATATATAAGGTTCCTCCATGTTGTCTCATAGCTTGGTAGCTCATTTCTTTTTACCACTGAATAATAGTTCATTGTTTAGATGTACCATATTTTATTGCTCCATTCACCTACTGAAGGGCATCTTGGTTGTTTCCAAGTTTTGGTAATTATGAATAAAGCTGGTAAAAATATCCATGTGCAGGTTTTTGTGTGAACATATGTTTTTAACTCCTTAAGGTAAATACCAAGGAGCACAATTGCTGGATCATAGGGTTAACCCATGTTTTAAACCAAGAAACAGTCAAACTGTCTTCCAAGGTGGCTGTACCACTTTGCTTCCCATCAGCAGTGAAGGAGAATTCCTGTTGCTCCACATCCTTGTCAGCTTTTGGTGTTGTCAGTATTTTGAATTTTGGCCATTCTAATAATAGGCATATAGTTGTATCTTGTTTTAATTTGTAATTCCCCCAATGACATACGATGTGAAGCATCTTTTCATATACATATTTGCCTTCTGTACATCTTCTTTGATGAGGTGTCTCTCTTTTAGTTCCATATTTGATTTGTCAGGAATTCTGTCAGCTTCACTTTCAAAATGTATCTGAGATTGGACCACAACTTTTCACCTCTACCACCATCTCCCTGGACTAAGCTGTGTCCTCTCTCACATGGATTATTATTCCTGTAGCGCGACTAAATGACCTTGCTGCTTTGTCCTGGACCCTTTATGCCCAAAGTGATACTTTTTAAATAAAGGGTAGAGTAAGCCATTTCTCCATACCCTAATATGTTCTCTCATCTTTGCAAAGTCATTACAATGATCGATGACATTGTCTGCTCCTGGTATCTCTCTGACAGAATCTCGTAATAATCTCCTGTGCGTTTATTCAACACTAGTTACACCAACCTCCTTGATATTCCCTTAATATGCCAAATAAACTTCTCAGAGCATCTGCACTTACTCTTTGCTCTGCTTTGAGCTCTCTTCTGTTATCCACATAGCTTTCCTCCTGTCTCTTGGAGGGCTTTTATTAAACGTTACCACCTCAGTGAGGCCTATCTTATCACCTATTTAAAAATGTAACAAGCAATCAGTAGCCCCTTTTCTAACTTTATTTTTCTCCTTTGTAGTTATGACTATCAAATATACAATATATCAGACATACTGATCTTTTTGTTGTCTGTCAGATCCTTTAGAGGTTAGGCTCAAAAAATATGGATTTTATGGCATTTTTTTATTACTATATCTTTAGCACCTAGAAAAATCAATGTTCAGAGCCACCAGCAATACAGAAGGTAGCCCTGCCTTTCACAGCTCTTCAAGAAGCAAGCTGTCAAGATGAGATCTTTACCAAGACAGACTTTTTAAAAGTACCAAGTTGTTTCAGTTTACCTTTCCCTTAATATTAGTCTTGTTGAGCATATTTTGTTAGGAGTCAATTATATTAATTTTATATGAATTGTCAGGTACTCATATACTGAATTCATTTTAAAATGTTATGTTATTAATCTCTTTCTTACTGATTTATATGGGCTTTTGTCTTAACATTAGGCCCTTGTATGCTATGAATTAAAAATATTTTTAATCAGTTTGTCATTTGAATGATGTTAATGCATGAATATTTATCTTTTTAGCTGAATTTATCAATATATTTAACAGTTTGGGGGTTTTGAGTCATATTTAGAAATGACTTCCCATCCTAAGATCTAAAATATTTTTCCAAGTTTTCTTCTCATATTTTATGGCTTATTAACAGTTAAAAATCTCTTCCATCCTAATTTATGTAGGGTGTTTATGTAGGGTGGGATATTAGGATCCACATTTATTTTTGCTTCAGATGGCTAGCCAGCTAGGCCAGTATCATTTATTCATCTTTTCTCCACTTATTGGAGATACTACCATACCATAACCCCCATGTACATTGGTTACTTTCTGAACTATCATCCTTCAGTCAGTAACACATTGTTTTAATTAGTGTAGCTTTAAAATATGTTTTACTATCCTAGACAGCTGGTATCTACTCATTATTTATATACAAAACTGTCAGGGGTATTTTAGCTACTACACTTTTCTGATTGGGTTTAGAAATTAGCTAGTTGTATTTTAACAACCCAAAGGTGCTCAATAAGTATTTAGGTTATTTAAAAGATCCCTTACTCTCTCTGACCTTTAGCAACTCAGCATAAAAGTTGAAAACACTCCATCTCAGTATTTAACATCATTCTTTAGTCATGTCACACCTCAATAGATGCCCCGCCTGCTTCAGAGTGAGACCATAGCCAGAAAATCAATCCATCCATGTAGTCTAGATAGATTTCAAAACTTTTCTGTAAGTTAAGCATTATGCTGGGTATTTGGGATATAAATATCAATATGACGTGGTCTCTGCCATTAAGAATCCGCAAACTTGTTCTTTCAATTGATGGCAGGGAATTTCAAAGTAACCTTCCTATTTTTAATGAGAGAAACAACCAATAACATTAAAGCAAATGCAGAAGCTGTCACAAAGGAGCCTTGTAAAGTATTGTTTCCTAATAGTGCCTGACTGAGGGCACTTTATATAATCATAGAAAGGGCTAACTCCTGTTTGAAGTTAAGTCTTTATCTATTGATGACTTCAGGTTTCTGACATATATTTTACTTTTAAGAAATATGTGTTGGTTTTATCCTGATTGTGAAGTAGTACTATGTTCAAAGTAGAAAACTTTTAAACATTGTGAAATATGAAGCAGGGAAAAATCACCAGTAATGATCCATATATATCAGTAAATTAAATACATAAGTGGTACCACACAGTATTTGTCTTTCTCTGTCTGGCTTATTTCACTTAGCATAATGCCCTCAAGGTCTGTCCATGTTGTCACAAATGGAAATAGATTTCCTACTTTCTCAAGGCACAATAATACTCCATTTTGTGTGTGTGTGTGTGTGTGTGTACCAATATACATGTATATATATTTATATATACCATTCGTCCATTGATGGACACTTTGGTTGTTTTCCATGTCTTGGCTATTGTGAATAATACTGCAATGAACATGGGAGTATAGATTTCTCTTTGAGGTCCTGCTTTCATTTCCTTTGGATATATAAGCAGAAATGGGATTGCTGGATCATATGGTAGTTCTATTTTTTGAGGAACCTCCATACTGTTTTCCATAGGGGCTGCACTAATTTATATTCCCGCCAACAGGGTACAAGGGTTCCCTTTTCTCCACACCCTCGCCAACATTTGCTATCTCTTCTCTTTTTGATGATGGCCATCCTAACAGGTGTGAGGAGATACCTCACTGTGGTTTTGATTTGCATTTCCCTAATGATTGGTGATGTTGAACACCTTTTCATGTACCTATTGGCTATTTGTATGTTTTCTTTGGAAAAATGTCTATTCAGTTCTTCTGCCCACATTTTTAATACATATTTTGGATATTAACCCCTTAGCAGATATATGATTTATAAGTATTTTCTCCCATTCCATAGACTGCCTTTTCATTTTGTTGTTGGTTTCCTTTCTGTGCAGTAGCTTTTTTAGTTTGGTGTATTCCCACTTGTTTCTGCTTTTGTTTCCTTTGCTTTTGATGTCAAATTAAAAAAATCATTGCCAAGACTGATGTCAAGGAGCTTACCCCCTATGTTTTATTCTAGAGGTTTTATAGTTTCAGGACTTCAGTTTAAGTCTTTAACAACTTTGGAGTAGTTAGATCGCTTTGGCAACTCTGTGAAAAACAGGTTTTAGAGAGACAGTACCAGTTAGAAGGCTGGTTCAGTTGAGGCAAGAAACAGTAAGAGACAATCACTGAATTAAGAAGTGGTCGTGGAGACAGCAAGGGAGAGAGAAACGTGGAAGAACTATTTTATATAAATTGAAGTCTAACACGAGCACACTTGATCTGAGTGCTGGGATGCCATTTGTGAAATGCTAGATGATCGTTTAGGTTTATGTCTTCTCAGTTCAAGCCATCTTTTATTCCTTAAGTGATTTCACCATCTACACTCTCTGAGAAGGCAAACTGGAGAAAACACCATTTGTCAGTCCACATGTTGACACCGGTATAAAAAGTGCTGTAGTTGTTGTGATACTTCACGATTCCCTCGTTTCCAACTCTATGACTACCAATAATTATCTAAGGTAAGACCATGGCTGTGACCCTGACACACTGTCTAGAAGCTTGAAGAAGTGCAAATGGCTTTGTGTAAATTCGTTTTCGAGCTGGAAAGCCTGTTTTGAAGCTGAGAAATCTATTTTACACCATGCGGTTTGCAACTTTGCAAATCACATGGTGTAAAATACAGATCTATTTATGCCTTGAACCTTGCTGTTTCTGGGGAAGAAGACTAAGAATGGTAGTTTAGTTGTAATATTCCGTCAAAAGTTGCTGTGCCATCGTGTGAGTTGTATGTCCTAGAAGACAAACCATTATAGAAAAACCTTATTGAAAAAGTAGGGGAAGGAGAATAGGAATATGATCAACGATTTTTCCATAGAGTTTTTCAGCTAGCTGGAGAAATGAGCTAGGGAAAACACTTCACCCCAGTCCTCCCGAATTCAGTCACATCAGCAAATTGAATCTTTAATAGCTTCCATGTGCTTAAATTCTGAACATATTTATTAGGAGAGTCTTAGAACGAAAATGAACTAAGGGTACCAACAATTCATCTTGCTAAACTTCATGCTTGGTTCCAAGCCAGGATACTCTTGATGTCCTGTAGTTTGACTTCAAGATAGATGTGGTTGAGAACTGAGGTGTGGCTGTAACTCTGCCATTAGGCTACCAATTGGAGGAAAAGCCAACAAGTCAGTTCATTCAAAATATCACCCACATGAGCAGTATGCAGACCAAAGAAGCCCCAGCCTGTAACCAGGGCACTGGTCCCTCATAGAAATGTTTGTCCCACTTGAGGTATTAGAAGACACGACCTCCTGTTCACTGGTTCCTCATCACTGAAGTAGCAACATCTGTAGCCAGAGCTCATTTTAATGGGCTCATTTATGCCTAAAGGTAACCCATTAAAAGAAGGTTTCTGAACCTAACCTTACACTTAAAACAATTAGAGAAAGAAGAACAAAAAACCCAAAACTTAGCAGAAGGAAAGAAATCATAAAGATCAGATCAGAAGTAAATGAAAAAGAAATGAAGGAAACAGTTGCAAAGATGAATAAAACTAAAACCTGGTTCTTTGAGAAGATACACAAAATTGGTAAACCATTAGCCAGACTCATCAAGAAAAAAAAGAAGACTCAAATCAACAGAATTAGAAATGAAAAAGGAGAAGTAAAAACTGACACTGAAGAAATACAAAGGATCATGAGAGATTACTAAAAGCAACTATATGCCTATAAAATGGACAACATGGAAGAAATGGACAAATTCTTAGAAAAGCACAACCTTCCGAGACTGAACCAGGAAAAAATAGAAAGTATAAAAAGACCAATCACATGCACTGAAATTGACACTGTGATTAAAAATCTTCCAACAAACAAAAGCCCAGGACCAGATGGCTTCACAGGCGAATTCTATCAAACATTTAGAAAAGAGCTAACACCTATCCTTCTCAAACTCTTCCAAAATACAGCAGAGGGAGGAACACTCCCAAACTCATTCTATGAGGCCACCATCACCCTGATACCAAAACCAGACAAAGATACTACAAAAAAAGACAATTACAGACCAATATCACTGATGAATATAGATGCAAAAATCCTCAACAAAATACTAGCAAACAGAATCCAACAACACATTAAAAGGATCATACACCATGACCAAGTGGGATTTATCCCAGGGATGCAAGGATTCTTCAATATACGCAAATCAATCAATGTGATACACCATATTAACAAACTGAAGAATAAAAACCATATGATCATCTCAATAGATGCAGGAAAAGCCTTTGACAAAATTCAACACCCATTTATGATAAAAACTCTCCAGAAAGTGGGCATAGAGAGAACCTACCTCAACATGATAGAGCCATATACGACAAACCCACAGCAAACATCATTCTCAATGGTGAAAAACTGAAAGCATTTCCTCTAAGATCAGGAACAAGAGAAGGATGTCCACTCTCACCACTATTATTCAACATAGTTTTGGAAGTCCTAGCCATGGCAATCAGAGAAGAAAAAGAAATAAAAGGAATCCAAATTGGAAAAGAAGAAGTAAAACTGTCACTGTTTGCAGATGACATGATACTATACATAGAGAATCCTAAAAATGCCACCAGAAAAGTACTAGAGCTAAACAATGAATTTGGTAAAGTTGCAGGATACAAAATTAATGCACAGAAATCTCTTGCATTCCTATACACTAATGATGAAAAATCTGAAAGAGAAATTAAGGAAACACTCCCATTTACCATTGCAACAAAAAGAATAAAATACCTAGGAATAAACCTACCTAAAGAGACAAAAGACATGTATGCAGAAAACTATAAGACACTGAAGAAGGAAATTAAAGATGATACAAACAGATGGAGAGATATACCATGTTCTTGGATTGGAAGAATCAACATTGTGAAAATGACTATACTACCCAAAGCAATCTACAGAGTCAATGCAATCCCTATCAAACTACGATGGCATTTTTTTTTCACAGAACTAGAACAAAAAATCACACAATTTATATGGAAACACAAAAGCCCCGAATAGCCACAGCAATCCTGAGAAGGAAAAACGGAGCTGGAGGAATCAGGCTCCCTGACTTCAGACTATACTACAAAGCTACAGTAATCAAGACAGTATTGTACTGGCACAAAAACAGAAATATAGATCAATGGAACAGGATAGAAAGCCCAGAGATAAACCCACGCACATATGGTCACCTTATCTTTGATTAAGGAGGCAAGAATATACAATGGAGAAAAGCCAGCCTGTTTAGTAAGTGGTGCTGGGAAAACTGGACAGCTACATATAAAAGAATGAAATTAGAACACTCCCTGACACCATGCACAAAAATAAACTCAAAATGGATTAAAGACCTAAATGTAAGGCCAGACACTATAAAACTCTTAGAGGAAAACCTGGGCAGAACACTCTATGACATAAATCACAGCAAGATCCTTTTTGACCCAGCTCCTAGAGCAATGGAAATAAAAACAAAAATAAACAAATGGGACCTAATGAAACTTAAAAGCTTTTGCACAGCAAAGGAAACCATAAACAAGATGAAAAGACAACCCTCAGAATGGGAGAATGTGTTTGCAAACGAAGCAACTGACAAAGGATTAATCTCCAAAATGTACAAGCAGCTCATGCAGCTCAATATCAAAAAAACAAACAACCCAATCCAAAATGGGCAGAAGACCTAAAGAGACATTTCTCCAAAGAAGATATACAGATTGCCGACAAACACATGAAAGGACGCTCAACATCACTAATCATTAGGGAAATGCAAATCAAAACTACAATGAGGTATCACCTCACACCAGTCAGAATGGCCATCATCAAAAAATCTAGAAACAATAAATGCTGGAGAGGGTGTGGAGAAAAGGGAACCCTCTTGCACTGTTGGTGGGAATGTAAATTGATACAGCCACTATGGAGAACAGTATGGAGGTTCCTTAAAAAAACTAAAAATAGAACTACCATACAACCCAGCAATACCACTACTGGGCACATGCCCTGAGAAAACCATAATTCAAAAAGAGTCATGTACCACAATGTTCATTGCAGCTCTATTTACAGTAGCCAGGACATGGAAGCAACCTAAGTGTCCATCGACAGATGAATGAATAAAGAAGATGTGGCACATATATACAATGGAATATTACTCAGCCATAAAAAGAAATGAAATTGAATTATTTATAGTGAGGTGGATGGACCCAGAGTCTCATACAGAGTGAATTAAGTCAGAAAGAGAAAAACAAATACCGTATGCTAACACATATATATGGACTCTAAAAGAAAATGTTTCTGAAGAACCTAGGGGCAGGACAGGAATAAAGACACAGACGTAGAATGGAGTTGAGGACATGGGGAGGGTGAAGGTTAAGCTGGGACGAAGTGAGAGAGTGGCATGGACATATATACACTACCAAATGTGAGATAGATAGCTGTGGGAAGCGGCCGCATAGCACAGGGAGATCAGCTCCGTGCTTTGTGACCACCTAGAGGGGTGGGATAGGGAGGGTGGGAGGGAGACGCAAGAGGGAGGGGATATGGGGATGTATGTATACCTATAGCTGGTTCACTCTGTTATACAGCAGCAACTAACACAACATTGTAATGCAGTTATACTCCAATAAAGATGTTAAAAAAAAGAAAAGGTTTTCTGTTTCTAAAGAGTGTGATTTACCTTGCCATGACTTTAAGTTTAGCAACCCTAGAATTAAAAAAAGAAAGACAAACAGCAGATGAGAACAAAATTTTATCATGTCATTTATTCAAAATAGTACATTCTAAACCTAAATACATTCAACCATCTCATGTTTCACACTTGCCAGAAAAGGTAAGTAAAATATTATTTTACTAAACCGTAGACAGACAGACACACAGACACACACATTTATTAGCCTAAGCCATCTTTGTAGGGGAAAAAAAGAGCAATTAATAGATAAAACTTAAAAGCTGACTTGTTTTATTCTTCTGTGGGCCTTCTGTCTATCTGGAATGATGGCCTTATGAAATAAATACTTTTTCTTTCCTAAAACTCTGGTGGTTGAGAGATTTCCTTAGATGTTCCTGCTTTCTTCTCCCCTGCTTTTATAAAATGATAATTTAGTCAGGAGTTAAATATATCTAGCTTTTTATACTTTCCTTAGTGAATTGTAAATTATTTGAAAATGTGCATATTTTCCTTGTTATACATATAGAAGATGGTGAATAGTTTTTTGTCACTCAATGTATAAAACATATATTAGAAAAAGAGATGAAGAAGGCTAAATGTATGCTTGGCATTGTTATTTTAATGCATTTATTAAATCAGCAGAAGCATATTGAGTGTCATGTGTCAAGTGAACTCAGCATTGGGATATAAAAGGAAATAAGACATTGTCCCCACTCTCAAGTTCAATGTAGAAGACATTAAATAAGTTAAAACTGTAATACAGTACGATACATTGTATCATAATAAAAACCAAAAGAAGAGGAGGAAAGGTACATTAAAATTTTGAATTCTTATGTACCAAGAATTTATCCATACTTATGTATGTTTGACATTTTATTCTAAAACTATCCCAAAGATGTAGGCATTACCTTCTTAATTGTGTACACCGTTAATAAACACAAGAGGTACCACGATGAAAGCCACAGTTTTTAAAAATTTTTATTGGTGTATGGTTGATTTACAATGTTGTGTTAGTTTCAGGTGTACAGCAAAGTGAATCAGTTATACGTGTACATATATCCACTCTTTTTTAGATTAGGTCACACTTTTTTAAGGTGGTAGAGTTGGGAGTTGAGTTCAGATCTGCCTCCAAAACCACAGCTGTAAATAACCATGTATGCCTCTTCTGAAAAATCTAAAAATATACTTTGAGAACTCCTGAAGATCAGGGAAGGGACATTTTAAACTGACTGGAAGGTCAAGAAATGTATTCTAGAGGAGGAGAGATTAGCTGACCCATTTGTGAAGGACTCATAGGAATTAGTTGGATGAAATGAAACGGCCCCCCTGGGAGTGTATTCCAGGCAGATTTTGCAGCATATGTGAAAGCTTGGTCATGAGAGCTCATGCCAATCTAGGCAAAGGCCAGCAGGTTCTGGGTTAATAGAGGGCTTCATATGACAGGCTGGGTGTTGGGATGTGAAGCTAGAAGTGAAAGAATGGGCTTTGCGGACCCAGCTAACTTCATCATGAAAACTGTGGAGCTTCACTGTAGCAAACTGGGGGGAATTTAGGGCTATGCAGTAGTCTCGCTCTTTGCTGTATAGAACGTGCATGTCATGGCCCTGAGGGACGTGTCAACACCCAGCCTGGGGAGAAGTCCTTTCTCTTCCCGAAGAAGAGGAAGCGTATTGTTTTGCAACTGTGCACAGTACCTTGTGCAGGTCAGGATTTCTCTAACTGGCTCCTGGGTGATTGTGATCTCCAGTCTTCCTGATGTTGTTTTATTCAACAATACTGTCTTGCCTGCAGGGGCCGTTTTGAATTCACTCATTCCACACTTACTGGGTACACACTCTGGATGGTTCCCGACACCAGGTCCTGGAAACACAGAGATGAGTGGGACCTAGGCTTCAACATGAAGGTTCTTATAGTTTGGAGACTGTGAGTAGATGAGGCTGACATAGTGCTGAATGTGCTGTAAATAGTGGTATGGAAAGGAAGCTAGGACAGAGGTCAAATATGTGGTGCAAAGAACAGGAACAGGTTTTTCAGAAGAGGCCACCTTGGAGACCCTATTTCACAGAAATCTTTCTGCCCTGCCTGCTGGCGGTGGCCCCTGTAGAATTATTGCTTCAAATATCAGTGTCCCACTCACATCCTGCCCTAAAAGGCTGACCTGAATCGAGTGTCACTCTTCAGCTGTGTGGCTTTGCAATTTTAAAGGTGATACATGTATTTTTTTTTAAACATCTTTATTGAAGTATAATTGCCTTACAATAGTGTGTTAGCTTCTGCTTTATAACAAAGTGAATCAGTTATACATATACAATATGTTCCCATTTCTCTTCCCTCTTGCAGCTCCCTCCCTCCCACCCTCCCCATCCCACCCCTCTAGGTGGTCACAAAGCACCGAGCTGATCTCACTGTGCTATGCGGCTGCTTCCCACTAGCTATCTATTTTACATTTGGTAGCGTATATATGTCCATGACACTCTCTTACCCTGTCACATCTCACCCCACCCCCTCCCCATATCCTCAAGTCCATTCTCTAGTAGGTCTGTGTCTTTATTCCCGTCTTGCCACTAGGTTCTTCATGGCCTTTTTTTTTTTTTTTCCTTAGATTCCGTATATATGTGTTAGCATACTGTATTTGTTTTTCTCTTTCTGACTTACTTCACTCTGTATGACAGACTCTAACTCCATCCACCTCATTACAAATACCTCCATTTCATTTCTTTTTATGGCTGAGTAATATTCCATTGTATATATGTGCCACATCTTCTTTATCCATTCATCTGTCGATGGACATTTAGGTTGCTTCCAGGTCCTGGCTATTGTAAATAGAGCTGCAATGAACATTGTGGTACATGACACTTTTTGACCTATGGTTTTCTCAGGGTATATGCCCAGTAGTGGGATTGCTGGGTCGTATGGTAGTTCTATTTGTAGTTTTTTAAGGAACCTCCATACTGTTCTCCATAGTGGCTGTATCAATTTACATTCCCACCAACAGTGCAAGAGTGTTCCCTTTCCTCCACACCCTCTCCAGCATTTATTGTTTCTAGATTTTTTGATGCTGGCCATTCTGACCGGTGTGAGATGATATCTCATTGTAGTTTTGATTTGCATTTCTCTAATGATTAATGATGTTGAGCATTCTTTCATGTGTCTGTAGGCCATCTGTATATCTTCTTTGGAGAAATGTCTATTTAGGTCTTCTGCCCATTTTTGGATTGGGTTGTTCGTTTTTTTGTTATTGAGCTGCATGAGCTGCTTGTAAATCTTGGAGATTAATCCTTTGTCAGTTGCTTCATTTGCAAATATTTTCTCCCATTCTGATGGTTGTCTTTTGGTCTTGTTTATGGTTTCCTTTGCTGTGCAAAAGCTTTTAAGTTTCATTAGGTCCCATTTGTTTATTTGTGTTCTTATTTCCATTTCTCTGGGAGCTGGGTCAAAAAGAATCTTGCTGTGATGTATGTCATAGAGTGTTCTGCCTATGTTTTCCTCTAAGAGTTTGATAGTGTCTGGCCTTACACTTAGGTCTTTAATCCATTTGGAGTTTATTTTTGTGCATGGTGTCAGGGAGTGTTCTAATTTCATACTTTTACATGTACCTGTCCAATTTTCCCAGCACCACTTATTGAAGAGGCTGTCTTTTCTCCACTGTATATGCTTGCCTCCTTTATCAAAGATAAGGTGACCATATGTGTGTGGGTTTATCTCTGGGCTTTCTATCCTGTGGGACGCAGCAAAAGCAGTGCTAAGAGGGAAGTTTATAGCAATACAAGCCTACCTCAAGAAACAGGAAACATCTCGAATAAACAACCTAACCTTGCACCTAAAGCAATTAGAGAAAGAAGAACAAAAAAACCCCAAAGCCAGCAGAAGGAAAGAAATTATAAAGATCAGGTCAGAAATAAATGAAAAAGAAATGAAGGAAACAATAGCAAAAATCAATGAAACTAAAAGCTGGTTCTTTGAGAAGATAAACAAAATTGATAAACCATTAGCCAGACTCATCAAGAGAAAAAGGGAGAAGACTCAGATCAATAGAATTAGAAATGAAAAAGGAGAAATAACCACTGACACTGCAGAAATACAAAAGATCATGAGAGATTACTACAAGCAACTCTATGCCAATAAAATGGACAACCTGGAAGAAATGGACAGATTCTTAGAAATGCACAAACTGCCGAGACTGAACCAGGAAGAAATAGAAAATATGAACAGACCAATCACAAGCACTGAAATTGAAACTGTGATTAAAAACCTTGCAACAAACAAAAGCCCAGGACCAGATGGCTTCACAGGTGAATTCTATCAAACATTTAGAGAAGAGCTAACACCTATCCTTCTCAAACTCTTCCAAAATATTGCAGAGGGAGGAACACTCCCAAACTCATTCTACGAGGCCACCATCACCCTGATACCAAAACCAGACAAAGATGTCACAAAGAAAGAAAACTACAGGCCAATATCACTGATGAACATAGATGCAAAAATCCTCAACAAAATACTCGCAAACAGAATCCAACAGCACATTAAAAGGATCATACACCATGATCAAGTGGGGTTTATCCCAGGAATGCAAGGATTCTTCAATATACGCAAATCAATCAATGTGATACACCATATTAACAAATTGAAAGAGAAAAACCATATGATCATCTCAATAGATGCAGAGAAAGCTTTCGACAAAATTCAACACCCATTTATGATAAAAGCCCTGCAGAAAGTAGGCATAGAGGGAACTTTCCTCAACATAATAAAGGCCATATATGACAAACCCACAGCCAACATTGTCCTCAATGGTGAAAAACTGAAACCATTTCCACTAAGATCAGGAACAAGACAAGGTTGCCCACTCTCACCACTATTATTCAACATAGTTTTGGAAGTGTTAGCCACAGCAATCAGAGAAGACAAAGAAATAAAAGGAATCCAAATCGGAAAAGAAGAAGTAAAGCTGTCACTATTTGCAGATGACATGATACTATACATAGAGAATCCTAAAGATGCTACCAGAAAACTCCTAGAGCTAATCAATGAATTTGGTAAAGTAGCAGGATACAAAATTAATGCACAGAAATCGCTTGCATTTCTATACACTAATGACGAAAAATCTGAAAGTGAAATTAAGAAAACACTCCCGTTTACCATTGCAACAAAAAGAATAAGATATCTAGGAATAAACCTACCTAAGGAGACAAAAGACCTGTATGCAGAAAATTATAAGACACTGATGAAAGAAATTAAAGATGATACAAATAGATGGAGAGATATACCATGTTCCTGGATTGGAAGAATCAACATTGTGAAAATGACTCTACTACCCAAAGCAATCTACAGATTCAATGCAATCCCTATCAAACTACCACTGGCATTTTTCACAGAACTAGAACAAAAAATTTCACAATTTGTATGGAAACACAAAAGACCCCGAATAGCCAAAGCAATCTTGAGAACGAAAAATGGAGCTGGGGGAATCAGGCTCCCTGACTTCAGACTATACTACAAAGCTTCAGTAATCAAGACAGTTTGGTACTGGCACAAAAACAGAAATATAGATCAATGATACATGTATTTTTATGTCTAATTCACCTTCGTAAGTGGCCAGTGTGTTTGGCGTCTGTGGTAGGGCCCAATTTTACATTTCCCTGTAGTTGGAGAAGGGGTGAAGGAGTAATGGTATAAAAACTCAGTGTGCACGTACCTGGCTTAAAACTAGCAGGGAGGTTTATTAAATTAAATTATTAATTTAATGTAATTTTATTATTATTTAATTTATTAGTAAAAGATAATAAATATCTTTTAAATGGCATAATATAAATGTAAATGATAGCTTTATGAAGCTATCTTTTAAATGGCATAATATAAATATAAGTGATAGCTTTATGAAGTATATGGAGATACTGATGCATTTATGGCCACTGTCAAAAGTTCAATGAAAGTGGTCCTATACATTGTGCCATCTTGAGTACAGGAAGTCTTATTATAAGAAATTTTGTAGATTTTTTTTCCTGATAAAGACCAAAGAAAGTATATATTGCTTAATGCAGGTCAGGACCCACACTTCATGTAAAATCCACATACTATTTTATTACCAGGGCTAGGGTTGCATAAATATTACAAGATTTTTAGAAAGGGATGCACTTTATTTATTTTAAAGACAGGCTTAGGAATAGGTTGTCTTCCAAAAGTTCAAATGGCAAGTTATTGATTTTGCAATTAGAACTTATATTAACTTATAGTGATTATTATTACTTCATTATTACTTTATGAATATTATTATATTATATTAACTTATAGTGATATAAAGGATGATATTTTAAGAAGTAGTGTCCAATGTCAAGGTTAGGTTTTAAAGGTGGGATTGATTTTTTTTCCCTAAAACATGGATGATGGAATGATTTACTCCAATCACTGCCCTAGTATTCATGAATCCAGTCATATGTGTAGCTGTTTTCACCCAGGGACAATGAGGAGGGTAGCCAGTGTTACTGATTCTTCAGTTTAGAAGGAGATCCCTCATCCAGCACCTACAAACGGAGGCTCTGGCAGTTCTGTGTGATGCTGTGAGTGGCAAAGTCCAGAAGATTAATTTGCTGTATCCAGCAGCCCAGATCTTAAACACATTGCTGTGGCTCGTTATGCAGAAGGTGAGACTTCATTAGACAGTAACGTGGCCTTCAGTGTCTTCATTCTGTCATCTTTAACCAATTTACACAATGTTCACTGTTTTACCACATCAGAGCTTACTCACATTTCTAAACTAGACTTATTTCCATTCTCAAAATAAGAACAAGACAAAAATTTTAGGAATTTAAGATCCATGTAGTCTACTGTCCTTTATATTCTCTACCCAGAGAATACTAAGAAAAGTTCAAATATTATTGATGTTCCTTTTTAGCCTTCTCTAAATAAAGGATTAGGTTGAAACTCTGGGAAGTCTAAGAGCCATCGGAGCTGGCATAATTCATTTGGTGTTGGGTTTCTCTACAAATCACCATGGAGTGGGAAGGGCAGACCTCCTAACTGCTTAAAAGTGGGACTTTTTTTGACCCTTTGAATTACCTTAAATGGGGCAGAAATGGTTAGGAATGACATCATATAGTTATAATCCTATTAACTTATCAATGCCAGGAAATCTGACCTCACTTACCTAATAAGTTCGCTTTTCCTCTCTTTTTTTTTTTTTTATATAGTTGATTTACAGTGTTGTGTTAGTTTCAGGTGTGATTCATGTATATATATGCATGTATGTGTGTATGTGTGTATATATATGTGTGTGTGTGTATGTACACACACACATACACATTCTTTTTCAGATTCTTTTCCCATATAGTTTATTATAAAATATTGAATATAGTTCCCTGTGCTATGCAGTAGGAACTTATTGTTTATCTATTTTATATATAGTCATGTGTATCTATTAATCCCAACTCCTAATTTATCCCTCCCTCCCCTCTTTCCCCGTTGGTAGCCAGAAGTTTGTTTTCTATGTCTATGAGTCTGTTTCTGTTTTGTAAATAAGTTCATTTGTATCTTTTTTTTTTTTTTAGATTTCACATGTAAGTAATATCATATGATATTTGTCTTTCTATAATAATAGAAAGTATAATAGAATAATAATAGAAAGTATAATAATTCCAAGTCCATCTATGTTGCTGCAAATGGCATTGTTTCATTCTTTTTTATGGCTGAGTAATATTCCATTGTATATATGTACCACATCTTCTTTATCCATTCCTCTGTTGATGGACTCTTAGGTTGCTTCCATGTCTTGGCTATTGTGAATAGTGCTGCAGTGAACATTGGGGTGCATGCATCTTTTTGAATTAGTTTTCTTCAGATATACGCCCAGGAATGGGATTGCTGGTTCATACGATAAGTCTATTTTTAATTTTTTAAGGAACCTCCATAGTGTTCCATAGTGGCTGCACCAATTTACTGCACCAATCCCTCTTAGTGAGAAAATAATCTCATACTTTCTATTCTTTCCTTAAATCGCTAGTTCTTGCCCACTTAATCCTCCTGCCATCAACTTAGTTTTTACATAGAAAAAATAGATAGTCATAGGAGGGCCACATCAACTTCCCACTGTTAGCACCACAGCCTGAGCGGCACTGGTATCTGAACACTGGGCCTTGTTTCTCCCAGTGATGGAAGCGTGGCCTGGCCTCCATCCCTCCACTTGTGCTCAGGATGCTCCTCCCTTTTTTATTCAGAAGAAGGTCCCTGCAGTGTTTCTCTTCTTTTTTTTTTAACATCTTTATTGGAGTATAATTGCTTTACAATGTTGTGTTAGTTGCTGCTGTATAACAAAGTGAATCAGCTATACATATACATATATCCCCATATCTCCTCCCTCTTGCGTCTCCCTCCCATCCTCCCTATCCCACCCCTCTAGGTGGTCACAAAGCGCTGAGCTGATCTCCTAGTGGGCAGCGTTGCTCTTCTGCAACCAGTATCTCTTCCCCTCTACCAGTCATTCCATCCATATCCTAAATAGGTCTTAATACCATCTAATTTAAAAACATTTTAATGCTACTACA
This sequence comes from Balaenoptera musculus, assembly GCF_009873245.2. Classification (NCBI taxonomy): domain Eukaryota; kingdom Metazoa; phylum Chordata; class Mammalia; order Artiodactyla; family Balaenopteridae; genus Balaenoptera; species Balaenoptera musculus. Next base: position 5,027,211 of record NC_045790.1, read on the forward strand.
AATACCACTATATTGAAAGCATAGAGCTCACTTTCACAGCAAAATTTCCTAAAAAAGTTATCAATGCTAGCTCCTTGGCACCTCTTCACCTCCCATCAACCCTCTCCAAGCAAGTTTCCATTCTCACCCACCCACTAAAATACCTCCTTCAAGGTTAGCTATGACTTATATTTTGCCAAAGTCAATGGCCAGTTTTCCATCCTTGTCCCACTTGAACTCCAACACTAATTGACATGGTTGAGTACTGCTGAATGTCAGAAACACTTTCTCCTCTAGGCTCCATAAACCAATCTCTTGATTTTCCTTCTAGCTCACTGGCTGTTCTTTCTTAGTCTCTTTTCCTTGTTTCCATCCTATCAGACCTCTAAATGTTGCCATAACCAAGGATTTTGCCCTCTGTTCTCTTTTACGTATTTTCGATCTCAGCTTCCTTCTTGGGTAACATCATCCCTACTCATGGCTTTAAATACTGTACATACACTGATGATTCTTGGACTAAGGTCTTCAGCCTAGAGCAGTCTCCCACACCCCAGGCCTATGTATCCATATGCCTAGTCAACATCTCTACTTGGGTGTTCAAGCCTAAGATGCTACCGCCTGAATCTAACCCTCTGCCCTAAGTCTTCCTCAATATATTAGATGGAACCACCACCTATTTGACTGCTGACATCAAATAGGAGTGATCCTTGATCTCATTCCACCCTTGTGGTCCATCAATAAGCCCCCCTCATTTCTCATCATCTCCACTAATAGGATCCTTGCACAAGCCACTTCCATCTTTTACTGAATTATTATAAGAGCATCACACTTTAACTCCTTTCCTCTGTTTTAGGCCCCGCCCATTTCACTTCTGCATGCAGGAGCCAAGACATGTGTCTCATCATACATCAGGTCATATTACCCCCACGTCTAACTCCAGTGGCTTCCTCCCATAATCAGATTAAAGTGCAAATGACTGGCCATTGCCTTGAGTTCCTTGCCTTCTCTCCACTTTGTTCCATCTCTCTCTATTATTGAGAACAGTGCCTGCCATGCTGGTCCCCTTTTTGTCTTTTGGACAAACCAAGCTCATTCTTGACTCCAAGTTAAAACTTTCCAGACATTTTGCCTGGAACATTCTTCCCTGAGATACTGCATGGCTGCCTCCATGGTTCAAATCCCAATCAAATATTATCTTCTCTGAGAGGCTTTTCCTAACTAAAATAGACTCTACTTATTCTCTTTCATGTTAGTCTTTTTATTTTTTTATTTAGCACATACTAGTACCTGAAATTACATTCTGCATTTATGTATGTGCTTATCATCTGTCTTTCCCTGTGATAATGTACATTCTGATGTCAGGGACTCTGTTTCCCACAGAATTCCCATTACCCACACTCTGCTTGGCATAGAGTAGGTACCCAGGGATGGTTTGCTGTAGATTCCAGAGTCAGATCATGCTTCCCTATTGACACTATTAAATCGGCAAGCAAGCATAACTTCTAGAAAGATTTCTCATGGTGATTTAACCAGCTTGCATGTTCCATTTTATGTGTTATTTAAATATTATCGTCTGGGAAATAGACACAGAGCTCTTATTCTGATATAATAGACACGACTTGCTAATTCCATTTATTTTTTTTTTGCATTTTTTAACATCTTTATTGGAGTATAATTGCTTTACAATGGTGTGTTAGTTTCTGCTGTATAACAAAGTGAATCAGCTATACATATACATATATCCCCATATCTCTTCCCTCCTGCATCTCACTCCCACCCTCCGTATCCCACCCCCTAGGTGGTCGCAAAGCACCGAGCTGATCTCCCTGTGCCATGCGGCTGCTTCCCACTAGCTATCTATTTTACATTTGGTAGTGTATATATGTCCATGCCACTCTCTCACTTCGTCCCAGCTTACCCTTCCCCCTCAAGTCCATTCTCTATGTCTACATCTTTATTCATGTCCTGCCCCTAGGTTCTTCAGAACTTTTTTTTTTTTTTTTAGATTCCATACATATGTGTTAGCATACGGTAGTTGTTTTTCTCTTTCTGACTTACTTCACTCTGTATGACAGACTCTAGGTCCATCCACCTCACTACAAATAACTCAATTTCATTCCTTTTTATGGCTGAGTAATACTTCACTGTATATATGTGCCACATCTTCTTTATCCATTCTTCTGTCGATGGGCACTTAGGTTGCTTCCATGTCCTGGCTATTGTAAATAGAGCTGCAGTGAACATCGTTTGTTTCTTATAGTTTGAATGTTGCTGGGAGATGGAGTGAAGAAGTTGACAAAGAGTGTCCCAGAGCAGTTACTACTTCAAAACAAATGGTTATATATTAAATCATTTATAATAGTCCCTGGCTCTTCTAGCAGGACAAAAAGACTTCGTCTTTATAGGCAAGACCCTTAGATCTCTGACTGGACAGAAAGTGTTACAGAGGATGGATCCTAGGCAGAGAGGCTAGAGATGGAGGGAAGAGGAGGGGAATGGTTCCAGGAAGAGGGGCGTAAGGAGGAGGCGGAGGAGGCTGGGGGCTGACTTCTTCAGCCTGTAAGGTACAAGGTGGGTCAGAACTCGGGCAGCACTGTGTCAGGGGAGGTAGTCAAAGGGAGGAGAGCACAGCATCATATCACACGTATCATGGATCACGGCATAGATGCGTGACACGATGTATATCATTTATATAATATTAACAAAGTTATCATATACCTTGAAAGAAAAGTCATCAGCAATCAGTTTGAAAACATATAAGCTTAAGCCTTTTGGATTCAGAGTGCTCCAGAACAAAACCTGCAAACATGCCCCATGAGTGTGTACTTTGCTGATACGACTGTCCATGTGCCCACAAGTATAATCAGAATTCAATGTCCTAGCAACTACACAAAGAGATTATGATGGGGGTGGTTAAAGCCTATCATTAGGAAAGATAAAGTTATACATATAGTTAATAAGCACAGGCATTTCTTAAATGTGAAGGTGAAACACTGAAAACGAAAGACAGCAGCAAAAGGAAAAAATAAAAGGCCAGGCCAATTGAGTATCTGAGTCCTACTCTCAGCTCAGTCTCTATCTAACATGCTGTTTCCAGGGATACTTGCCAAGCTCTCTGGACCTCAGTGCTCCAGACTCTAAAATGTAAATCTGCACTGTATATTTTATAAGATCCTCAACAAGAAAGTTGATGTTCTGTGTTACCAAGGAGAATCTTTGGATGGATATCTTCTGCCAGTAAAATAAAATTATGCTCTGCACTTACGAGTTTCGAGAATAGGTGGGTGAGGACAGTTCTCTAAATAACTGAACTTGTGGCTTTAAATGTAATAACAGGCTTTATTTAAATAAATTCTATGAACAAAATGATTTGTATTACATACAGTGTAGCTACTGATGTGTAGTAATTTTCGAGGGCTCGTACAAATATCTTCTCTAAGACTTTTTATATGTAAATTTATAAAATCTATTGTCTTTACTAATAAGCCCAAATTTCTAGAAGAAAAAGAATATTAAGAAACGTGTTGCTATTTACAATAGCCAGGACATGGAAGCAACCTAAGTGTCCATCGACAGATGAATGGATAAAGATGTGGCACATATATACAATGGAATATTACTCAGCCATAAAAAGAAACAAAATTGAGTTATTTGTAGTGAGGTGGATGGACCTATAATCTGTCATACAGAGTGAAGTAAGTCAGAAAGAGAAAAACAAATACCGTATGCTAACAGATATATATGGAATCTAAAAAAAGAAAATAGTTCTGATGAACCTAGGGGCAAGACAGGAATAAAGACGCAGACTTAGAGAATGGACTTGAGGAAATGGGGAGGGGGAAGGTTAAGCTGGGACGAAGTGAGAGAGTGGCATGGATATATATGCACTACCAAATGTAAAATAGATAGCTAGTGGGAAGCAGCCGCATAGCACAGGGAGATCAGCTTGGTGCTTTGTGACCACCTAGAGGGGTGGGATAGGGAGGGTGGGAGGGAGACACAAGAGGGAGGGGATATGGGGATATATGTATATGTATAGCTGATTCACTTTGTTATACAGCAGAAACTAACACACCATTGTAAAGCAATTATACTCTAATAAAGATGTTAAAAAAAAAAGGAAACATGTTGGCAGCTAAATTTTCCTCAGAAATTAGATGATTATGTAATATGAGATGTGAGATAAGGGCCCATTAGCCACGTCCTATGAATGCTAATTTACCTAATAAAAGAATATAAAATTACTCGGGAAAAAAGACAATTTTTAAAGAAATGTATGAGAAAGATTAGATTTTTCATTAAAGAAGTACTGTGCCTGACAGTTGTCCTTTTTCCACTACAGAAAATGAGTATCTCACTAGTAGTGCAATAGAAATACAGCATATTGCCCCAGGGTGTAAATGTCTTCAGGATGCGAACAAAGGGACAATTCTAAATATTAGTTTTATTTAAGGATTTTGTCTGTTCCACTCCTCACAATTAAAAAAAAAAAAAAATGCAGAGCTCTTAAGAACTCCTTAGAACAAAGCAAAGAGCTTTGGTAGGAAACATCCAAGGCTGTGCAACATTCTTTCAAGGCAAGGCTTCTTGCCTGGTCTATATCGAAATAACATTTTTATCAAAAATAATTATATAGGCAAAGGTATATAAAATTAACATTTTTATTTTCCCAACCCTTTCTGAGTAAATGAGTTAGACAAAGCACCTCCAAGTGAAAGGGTAACAGTTAAAGTCACTGATTCCAATAGCTGGGTAACAAAGCCTTTTCCAATCAGGTTTCCAATTATTTGCTTGCAACAAAATTAAAGAAGAACCTATTTGAGTTATTGACTGATAGGTTATTAAAATAATGTTTAATGATAGATCAGTATGTGATTTTTGGTATTTAATTCAGAAGGAATTTGAGTGCTACCATAACAAAATCCCTTCCATTCATAACTGCTTATTTATGTGAACAAATTTTCTCAACATTTATATCTGTAAAAGCAAAAAATAGGATTCAATGATGCTGAATCTTGAAAAAAAACCAAGAAGTACTGTGCTTGAAATAGTGATTATTTTAACTCTAAATGTGCAGCTGACTCTCCTTGAAGCCATTTGGGTGTAAAGCTGATTTACTGAGTTACCACTAATGAGTTTTAAATGATAACTGTGGTTGCCTTAAGTGGAATGGAAAAAAAGATGCATGTACAACTCCAATCAACAACGACTATTCACTATCTACTTAATCCTTTATCTACTTGCATGGCTGCTTTTCACCATCTGAAATTTGTCATAAGCTATAGAAAAGGACATGATTAAAATTTGAAAAGTTTTCAGCATGGGAGGTGGAAGGTTACAGAATGATACACCAGTACTTGGGGACTTGATAAAATGTTTTACTTTTATTTCTTTTTCTGGCCAAGATTCTGAATACATTCACCATTTTTCTCCAAATCTACAGTCTGTGACATGACCCTTAGGACAGAGATGAATAAAGGCAGATTATTAAACAACCGTCAGGAACATGACACATACTGCTAGTTACTTTCCTGAAAACATGCCCCATTTGTAAAATAAAAAAGTGTCCAATTGGAGGTGTGTTGGAAAGAAATGGAATAAAAAGTACTACCACGGACTTGATCCACTTCGTTCGTGGGTCACGTCACTCCTTAAACTTACTGAGAACTTCCTGAACCCAGGTGATGCGCTGGGTACCACACCGACCCCAGGGTCTGTCTGTCCACTGCACATTTATAACGTGTTATATAATCCCGTGTTATAACGGGAGAAAGACAAGTATGGAATTCTATTCAAGGCCCAGTGATATAAATTCCACAAGGAAACGAGGGGCTGCAGGGAATTAGAAAAGAGAGGCATCGCTGTAAATTGGGAACGTTAGGAAAACTACCCCCATTTTTTCCTTTACATTTGTTGACATTCTCCTCCACCACCCTAGTCTCGCCCAGTTTTCTGCTGGAACATAACTGAGTCAGATAATAATATATCATCAACTTCAGTCCTTCCTGATAGAGGAAATCTTTTTTTCTAATTCCCAAATGCAACCAAATCTGGGACGCAAGGTCCCCAAGGTTCCTTATCTATCTCTCTGTCTCTCAAATTAGTCCATTTCAAAAACTAGGTGTCAACTTAGATTCCCTTCCCATAGGTGTTAGATGTCCTGGTAGAACCTTTATATCCTTCTGGGCTCAGAAAAAGGGCCCAGACCCTTTTTCTGAACCCCATCCTTTGCACTTTTATTAGCCCACTGGGCAGGACTCTACTCTTTGTGGGCAGGTCTGTCAGATCTAATTGGTGACCAGGTGTCCAACATTGAGTAGACCGGCCTCCACACCACCATTCCAACTTCTGATAACAGCTGTCAGGGTCACACCAGAGCTTTAGACACTGCACCTTGTGTCAGTCTGGATGTTCCAGTAGGTTCCTGGGGCCAGTCCACACAGCGTCACGTCCTGCCTGGGTGCCGGCTCCCCATGGAGGCCCCCGGCTCCACAGCTAGCTCGCAGGGTGCTACACACAGAGCCAAGTGGAAGCAGGAAACCCTTTGCATCCGAGGCAACATTGTAAAGGGTTTTCCCCATTCATAAGGGAAGTCGATCTTAATTACTACACTAAAATGCAAAATGTATAAGATTCAACTGAGTTTGGTGAAATATACCTGCTTAGACTTGGCAGTTTACTAAGTATCCTCATCTTTAGGCATCTGAGTTTCCTAGGGCCCCTGATACAGACACTGCTTCCCTCGCCACATTGTTTCAAAGGACACAGTATTCACTCTGGCCCAAAAACGGATAAAAATCTCTTTCCTCCGTTCTTTTGAATACAGCTAAGAGAAGGTCGTACTTTCTATGACTCTCCTAAAGTTCAAGAGGGAGCCAGTGAGAACTCACCGTATAAAGTACAGGCAGCATGAATTTTTTGGCTAACAAGGTCAGCTTGACTACCTGGCTCACTTACCAGGCCTCCTGGGCACTGTTCCAAGGTTGGCAGGTAAAGCCAAACTCCAAGCCCGAAGGGCTCCTACTGTTTGCAGCTGCCTTGTGTGGGTCCCTGCTTCCCAGACCACTGTCCCCCTGTGCAAGGCAGGGTGCTCTCTACGAGGACAGTTTCTTCTCCTGAAGAGCCAGACTCCTCAAATTTAATCAGCTAAGTTGCAATGTCACCTTCAGCAGGTCTGTTGCTATTTAACCAGTGTGCCAGACGGATGATTCTACCTGTACAGGTCCTTCAGCACAGCTGTTTCTTGGAGATAACATACTATTTAGCATATCATGTAATCTCTGGGCTCCTGGCTTCATGGGTATCAGACTCTATCTTGTTCTTCACCGTTTCACTAAAACTGCCCAATACCTCAAAAACCAGGGTTCAGGAAATCCTTGTTCGCCTGTTGAGTGAATGGAATTGCCTGTAAAATGTGAAGGGGAAAGAGAAGGGAAAGTCGTGTAGTTTCTTTCAGCCTTAAGTTGTGGGCAGGATTTCAGGAAGCGGAAATAGAGAGGTTACTCTGGGCAAGGAAAACAGCTTCAGTAAGGAAAATGCAGGACATACTGAGAGGGGCATAATGGGCCCTCTTTTGTGAAGAGTGGGTAACCTTGTCTTTGTGAAATTTACAAAGTATTAGCACTGACCATGTAACCAAAAGGGCATGGGGCTGCTTGCCACTCAAAAGCCAATAATGAGGCAAGGTTGCTGGAAAGGAGAGTGTGCTTTATGTCGGATGCCAGCAAGGAGGTTGAGGGGAACGCCTGTCCAAAGGCTGACTTCCCCCTGCCCTGCAACAGGGGGCAAGAGCTTTTATAGGCTGAGCGAGGGGCTACATGTAGAAACAGCACAGTCAGCTCTGACGGTCATCTTGAAATTGCTCATGCGATGGTCTGACCAGTGTCATCCTGATTGTTTTAGGTACGGTTAATCTTCAGTTCCGGGGTCCCATTTCTTTGAGGCCAATTCTTGGAATTGTGGCAGCTTATGTCATGGCTACAGGCTGGTCATTATTGTTTTGTCCTGTTGGACTGATTTTTTTTTTTTTTGCTTCTGTATTTTCTCATTTCTCTGATTAAACTTATACTTTGGGTAAAGGTTTTCCACAGACAAAAGTCAGGTGGAGGACATTGGGGGGCAGGGACCATAGGCTCCTGCTCCGTTTCAACCATACACACCACCTTTGTTAGACTAACTACCCTGTTATATCCCCTCGTGACATCTGCAATCTGATGTATTCCAGTTAGTTTATTTTCCCTATGGTTTGTTTTGTACCTTCTATGCAGGGAGATAAGTAATGAGAGCTGTTTCAAAAAAAACAAGAGCCTAAAAGGATTGTAAGTGCAGTTATTGATTGAAGTGGAAGAAGAGGTGTAAAATGCATTTTCTTGCTGTATCTAGTGCAGGAGGGAGAAAAATAAAAAGGGGGGGAAAACAGACCTCTTCCCAAGGTAGCACAAGACTACACTGTCACATCCACATTACTCAGAAAGAGAGAGGAAAAATAAAATCCTGAGAAAAACCTGAAGGAAGACGAGTAGGCAGAGATCTTAGGAGGTGGCTGGGTTGTTTATAATTGTGATGCCTAAGCTGGTACTTAGACAGCATCAGAAAAAGTGAAATATACACTTTGAATAAAAGCAAGACATTGTGCTTTGCAAACGTAGTTTCCGAGTCATCCGTCTCTCCATTTGTCGACCTGCTCCAAGCATGCTCTGTACTAGGTTGTAGGGACACGGCAGGCAGGTGTGTCCCTGATCTCAGGGACTTCCCACTCCAAAGAGGAGAGGTACCCGCTAAATAAATAATGATACGATTAACTGTCTAATCACAGTGTGACGCGGACTATGAAGGAGAATTACGGGCTGCTATGGGAATGTTTAACTGGAAGAAACTTAGTCAACAAATTTGGGAAAGGCTTCCCTGAAGAGGTAACATTTTAACAAGCAAGCAATCTGCAGAGGATCATTTCATGGTTGTTGTGAGATGACCCTCTGGTACGTCCTATCATACTATTTCATTTTTTACATTTAAATATTATATGTCATTATCTCCCAACCATCTCCTGTAAAGCAAACACCTGTAAGTAATAGTTACTCTCTACGGGATTAAGGAATGCTGAGTATTCTTCCACATCAATCATTCTCTTCTAAAGAGATAGGGAGCTGCTCTTTTAAGCCCAGCGATCACCAAGGATAGGAAAATTAGGGATCACAGAACAGGGATCGTAATAGTAATAATAATAAGAATAGTAGCAGTTGTAGTTAGCATTCAGCATTTATTGTATCATTATCTTGTGTACATTAAGCAGTTTAGTGTAGTTTGTGTTGGTGAAGACTTGCCTGGACATTTTATGATGCTCATACTTTAAACTGAGTGAAATTTCCTTAAATTATGTGGAAGTATATCAAAATACAATTTCTTGTACACTTTCAACTGAAGCAGTTAATTCCAACTGTTTTCTTAATAAAATATCCCTGATATATAGTTTTTAACATACCAATTTAGATCTCTTTTAATTCCACCACAGAATTTTACTTTTATAAAACAATGTCTGTGTTTCAAAACAAGGCAACGAAATGAGCCCAAGAAAGCACAGACTTGGAAGAAATCATTTTAAACGAGGCACCATGATTACAAAAACAATTCTTATTTCCGTTCCCCCTATGGCTTGAACACATCATCAGTGTGATCCTTGGCCCCTTTTCACTGGTACCTAGTATTCACCAAGCTGGCAGTGTTTGTGTGGGAGAGGGCTGTCTCCACATCCCACACAGTAGGGATGCTACACTAAAGAAATTAGCATTTCGTACTTAAACATTTGTGAGATTTTTTTAAATCTCCATGTCTTTCCATTTGATGCCGTTTTCCAGATGAATTAGATAGGAATCTTGGGCTAAATGTAAAGAGTTAATTAAAAGTAATAAAGTCCAACTGTGCCATCCATGTACCCTCTGTATATTTCTAATTAAAACTTAGAATTTCATATATAAAATAACCTTACACACTTACTATATGTTACATAAAATTTTTTGTCCCCAGTTTAAGAAAACCATACTAAGTTCTTGGTTTATCAAACAACCTTCAGTAAAAACATTTTTTTCTGAATCGTATCAATGCCTTTCATAGGAAATATCCAGTAAATTGCATTTAGTAACATATAATAGTTCTTAGTATAATTTTGTAAAATACTTTGTTGCTTTCCCTCAAAATTATACTTTCTAATTTTATGCAGATTGGTTTGCCATCTTACAAATCAGTCTTCTTCAAAACAGCTCCGATTCTTAGTGTCTTCTTTATTTCTTAAAATACTTCTGGGCTTCCCTGGTGGCGCACTGGTTGAGAATCTGCCTGCCAGTGCAGGGGACATGGGTTCGGGCCCTGGTCTGGGAAGATCCCACATGCCGCGGAGCAACTTAGGTCCGTGAGCCACAATTACTGAGCCTGCGTGTCTGGAGCCTGTGCCCCACAACAAGAGAGGCCGCGATAATGGGGGGCCCATGCACCGTGATGAAGAGTGGCCCCCACTTGCCGCAACTAGAGAAAGCCCTCGCACAGAAACGAAGACCCAACACAGCCATAAAAATTAAAAAATAAAAAATAAATAAAAACTTTTTTAAAGGGGGGTTTAAAGGAGAATTACATGATAAAATAAATGTTGAAAATGCTATAAAAAAATACTTCTGTAACAAGAATTTAAATCACTGAGAATTTTTTCACCACAAGATTACATCATAAAACACATCTTTAATGACTTTTAGTAACATTCCGAAAGAACAAGGAAATTACTACTTTTCCTTTACTAGATTAGGATAGTCTCACAGAAGAGGCCAAGGGTTAATCCATAACTGAAACAAAACCAACACACTACATCCTAAAAGGCATTCATTTTGAGATAAATAAAATATGAGTTAACTTAGAATTTGTTTTTGAAAATATATGAGTAACATGATAGTTGAATTTTATAACATGATTCTATAAACTTCCACTAATAATTGAAAAACAGTATTATATTATTGGTAAAGTAAATTCTGGAAAAGTCAGTGCCTAATGAATGGAATAATATATTTTTATTTATCTTTCCTTTTTATAGCCATATATCTCATGATTTGCAGCTAGGCTGGAGTTGACAAGTATAGCACACTGTTAATTGAGATTTATTGAATACAAAGATTAGAAGTAAATGTAGGTGCTTTGTGAAAGCATTGGCCTTTTGCTTTCCATTTCACAGTTGCTTCAGAGGTGAAAAACACAGTTATTAAATTAAGCCAGTACACATAAATATCACTGATCCATCAGTTGGTACATTAGAAGAAACCTCAAGCTTCTTTCACCTAACAGGAAAGTGAATTGGGCTATGCACTGTTTTCGAAAGGTTAACAAAGCCAGTGGGAAATGCAAATAGCATTTCCTAAGGTAATCTCCTTTCAGGTTTTCCTGTGAGCCTTTAGATAAGCGGTGTCTTAACTGCACACCTATTATCTTCTGCCCTTTCTTTTTCCCATCTCAGTATGTTTATAGACCTCTTACAGAAGGTCTTGGATGTTGTGAAACTTGCACTTACATTTTACTCTTTTGCAGAGTGCACTAGTGTTCCTTAGTAATGGTGTAGCTGATTTTAGCTTATTAGTAAGTTTCACTTCGTGCTATTAATTGTCTCAAATTCAACTGGAGTACTCTAAGTCACTAAATGTACCTTCTTAACCAACAGGCTGGACTCTTAGGGCATTGAAAACTTGAAAGTGATGCACTGATAATAATGAACATTATTTCTAAGCTAAGGAGAAGAAAAGTTTAGTAATATCATAGGTAATGGGCAAAGATAAATAAAAGCAGCAGATTTCAGGCTACCGTTGGACTGAAGTTACTCCTACAGATTGTTCTGAAACCACTAGCATGACTGTATCAATTAGCTATTACAAAAGAGCCTCACCATTTATTAGTGTAAAACATCACCGTTTCTTAGCACATGACTCTGCTAGTGAGTAATTGGTTGGGGCTCAGAGAGTGGATCTTCTGGCCTTGTCTGGGCTTCTCATACAACCGAGGGTCCCTGAAGAGACCACTTCTGCAGCTTGACAAGCTGCCAGGGGGGGCACCTTGGCTTTTCCACACGGAGTCTCCCACTCTCCAGCAAGGTGGCCCCAGGTTACTACACGCATCAACAGTAATGATCAATAACCAATCTATAATAAGAATACAAGAGAGTTTTATTCCAGCCAGACTAAGAACTATAGCCCGGGAGACGCAGATTCAAGATGCACTTGAATTGTGTTCCTCTGGACTACAAAATGGGGGAGGCTTATAAAGGCAGAAACTGCAAAGTTATATAAATTGTTTATCAAGAATTCTAACTGCAGCTGGCAAGAAGCAAGGGTGCTTGTTAAACAGGGATTGGTTGGGGTGTGAAATGGTTGCACAGTTACAAGGGGAGACCTTGAGACCATAAGGTTGCTGCTGGCAGAGACTGTTTTGAGAATGGCTGGTGGTGTCCTTGAGTTTGATATAGTTCCGAAAACTCAAGTTCTCAGTGATTCAGGAACATATCTGAAAACACATCCACAGTGGCCACCGGGCCCCATTTTAGATAACTGAACTACAGTGACTCCACTTTGATTTTTAAACTCATTCTTTTCCCTAATGGTTAAAGCAGATGTACAATGCATGTCTGAAAGGCCATAAGACAAGCTGTTCTAGTTAGCATAAAGTTTAACGCAAATCATAAATAAGCCAGAATGACTTCCGCATACCTCAGTGTGGAAATTTCTTGCATGACATGGCAGTGGCAAGGTTGAGAGAAAGAGAGAGAGAGAGAGAGAAAGCATGGAGAAGTATGCGTGGAATCCTAGGCACTTGCTGGTACTGACATACTGTCACTTCCACCACATTCTATTGGCCAGAGGAAGTCATAAAGCCAGCCTATAGCAAAGGAATGGGGAAATCAACCTTACCCCTCTTTGTATCCACAGCTTTTAAAATGTGAATTTGGAATGAAGAATTGAAGCCATCTTTTTTTTTTTTTTTTTTAATTATTTATTTATTTATTTATGGCTGTGTTGGGTCTCCGTTTCTGTGCGAGGGCTTTCTCTAGTTGCGGCGAGCGGGGGCCACTCTTCATCGCGGTGCGCGGACCTCTCACTATCGCTGCCTCTCTTGTTGCGGAGCACAGGCTCCAGACGCGCAGGCCCAGCAGTTGTGGCTCACGGGCCCAGCTGCTCCGTGGCATGTGGGATCTTCCCAGACCAGGGCTCGAACCCGTGTCCCCTGCATTGGCAGGCAGACTCTCAACCACTGCGCCACCAAGGAAGCCCCCTTGAAGGCATCTTTGAAACCCGTCTTTCACAATGATATTGTACTTTCTGAGCACTTTTCAAGAAATAGAAGTCTTTTAGATTTTCTAATACTGTGACTCAAGATAAACTGTTGAAATCCACCTTACTGTGTTTTTACAAACTATCAATGAAATCCACTTTCAAACTTCTATTTTTTTCTACACTGCTAGGAATTCTGTATAATTTAAAATAAAGAGGCATCTCATGGGGCTATATTTTGTTTAAGTCTATCAGAAAGTATTCAATAAGTATTTCTCAGTTGTCTACTTTGTGACTAGTACTATTATATCATCTTTTTATTAAGCTTTCTGTGCTCAGATAACTGATACAGCATCAGTCTCTTGCTGATGGGGGAGAAGAGCCAGTGGGCATTCCTGGTAAAGACTAGCCTGCGCATCATTTTAGAAAGTAATTAAGAAATGACTTTCTTCTTCTGAAACTTCGGCCTCAGAATGGCAGGGAATTAACTGGTCAGCCTTCACTCTGCAGGTCAGCACTATTCATCTCTGACCGTCTCCTAACACAGGGCCCATTTGGAGGTGGGATGCGTCAAGTATGTGGAAGGAGAGTCTGGGGAAATAAGGACAGGGGTGGTCTTGAGAAGATGAAAGGAAATGATTACAAGACTGGTCCTATTTAATTGGAAGACATATGTTGAAAAGAGGTAGAAACCCTGCCTGGATACAAAGGTAGACAACATTAGAAGTCAGGCAAAATTGCCGCCTTGACAAACCTGCCACAGTGTTACAGTAAAGTGATGTTTGAATTTCAGCCCATCTGTGCCCTTAAATAATGATGGTCACAAACAAGTCACTCCTCCTATTTTGAGGCACAGATTGAATGTTCATATTACAATATATTAATGTATCAAATCAACGTGTTGAACACCTTAAATTTATACAGTATTTTGTGTCGAATATATTTCAATAATAAAAAAAGAATTGCCTGGGAAAAAAAAGCACAGATTGAATATAACTGGTGATTCTGGAATGCTTGCTTACGTTTAAATCGCTTATCATGTATTCTTTCTTCTCTAAAATTCTTTTTTTTTTTTTTACAACAAGAAAAACTAATCCAATCCCTGATTTTAGATTTCACTGGAGTGATATGAATTGCAGGTTGATGACCCCAAGCTACCTGGGCACCTGCCAGAGGATGAAAAGAGCTGGGTTGGCTATTGTTGTTGGGCTTTTCGAAGCTCATCTCCAAGAAACGTAGCACAGCTGCAAAATGCTAGAGAGAAGTGCCTGCTTTTCAAAAATGGCAGGCAATAGTGAGGATGAGTGAGATTGCTCTTCTATTGAAAGCAACGTGAAGCCGTGCATGACCGCAGAGAGCCTCAGGCGTGGCACAGCGCCTGGGGCAGAAACAAAAGAGCTACCATTTATCCAACACTCACTAGGCACCAGGCAGTATGCTAAGTGTACTGTGTGGGATGCCTAATTCAGTCATCATGGCGACCCTCCAGGAGAGGTGGTATCACGGTCCTCACATCCCAGAGGAGGACAAAGAGGCCAGGAGATTTAGTGATGCCCGCCCTCCAAAGCACAAACTCCAGCTCTCACCTTTAGCTAGTTGTATACGAAGGAAGGGCTTAATATACAATGAATAACTAAATGGAAAGAATATATGCAGGAAGAGAAGGGCTTGTTCCCTTTCCCATAATGTGTGTTATGGATTATCTGCCGTAGTTACTGAGCACACCATCAGCACAGTTCTGTTAAACACAAAGACACAAAATGCTTAGAGTAAAAAGGACTTCCAAAATCAATTAAAGCACTGAAACTGGGTGAAAACAGGCTACTCATGCCGATGCATTGCCTTAATTTTTGATAAGTAACACAACACAAAGTATCGTGAGCCATTTGGATTTTGAGAATCATGCTTTGACATTTCCGGAAAAGTCTTACTGTTTGTAAAAACAACAAGAAAAAATGTATTCTGCTTCTTACAATTCATCACACTAAAGGATTCTTCTCCTGAAATGGAGCTACTGCTTTCATAGTGCAGGTCAATCTAAACACCCACCAGAAGGTGTCTACACATGGGATGTGACTCTCACACGCATCTATCTGCATGTGCCCGCACACACGCACACAGACGTGCGGACTCAGAGTCTGTCAGAGCGAAAAAGGGCCACCAGGACCATCAGACCCAGCTCCCCTGGTTTTGCATATTTCACCCAGCTAGTTCATAGCCCGGGGCTGGTATTCACATGGTATGCACCAGTGGGACATAGCCATGGATGAAATACTAAAATTCTCCAGAGGCAGCTGGTAAATAACCAGAGCCACAGTCTCAGTCTCCTGAGGGTCTCCAACCATCCACCCCGCCGTGGTAGAAAGCAAGTTTCTATGGTTCCTACCCCAAGATGCCTGGATCCAGCAACTAGAGAGGGAACTCCTGGTACAGCAGGAGGGCTTGTGAGCTCTGCTCCTACATGAGGTTGATCAGTATTTTTGATGTCACCCCTGGCTAAGGCCTAACTAGAACCCAGGTCTCCAGTCCAAAGCCCAGAGTTCTGCCTTTCTTAAATGTTAGCATTTTATTGAAATTCAAATAGAGGTCCTCATCTGTGCTGCAAAACACTAGCCTTAGAAATTTAAAGATAACCTTTCCCCTCTCCCCTAGAGACTTAATTTCTTTTTACTTGGTCTGATCATGTAGTAACATTTTCCCTGTAATATTGTGCAAGTTTATTGACGCCACTGTAATTCCAGTGCTCTCCCATCTCACATGACTTTCTCTTTAAATATTTTATCTCCCCTTCCCTGTTTCTCCAGTTCTTTTCAGCTCTGGCTCTCTACTTTCCCTTTTTTCTTTATGACAGATCTTTTTCTAAAAACTATGTGATGATCTGCAAATTACACCTGAGAGTCACAGCCGAATGCCTCACACGTCTAAACTATTTCTCTTTTCTGTTTATTATCTCAAGTGTGTATTGAAGCACTTAAGAATTTAACTAACAGTGATTCAATAGGAATTCACTTGATATATCAAGATGAAGTTTTGTGTACAGTGCTCAGAATCTAAGTATTTTTGAGAGCTTTATTATGGTAGGTCTTTAAGTGCATTTGTACAGTTTTCAAAAGTGATGAAAATTGCCTAAATTTCACTTGCCTCACATAATTTCCACATCACTCATTTACTTAGTCAAATAACCCTAATTTTTCATCTTCCATCTCCTTAATACCTAACAATGTAACAGTCTTAGTTCTAGGGAAATGGACAAGCAGAGGTGAAGAAATTCAGGGCTGGTCCCTCTAGCTACCTGCTGATTTTTAGTAGACTCTAAACATTCAAAGGAATGGGTCATGAAGACACCTTTGTCTAATATCTGCATCTGACAGATACATCTAAAGTTGGTTGTTCAGAGTTTGCCTCCAATCACGTGTGGAGTGTTTATACACCAAGCAGTGTTTATACACCAGTTATGTGTCCTACAATTCAACTACTTGGAGACCGTGTCAGATGACACAGGTTAAGGGCTCAGCCCCACAAGACTGCCACCCACTTCAGATGCCAATTGCAAGTCCAGGTTGTCACCTGTGCTTCTGACCAGCTGGCTGTAAATCAGAGGTTTCCATGACCACCTCTTTGGGTTCGATTAATTTGTTAGAACCACTCCCAGAACCCAGAGAAAGATCTTCCTTACTAGATCATCTGTTTATTATAAAAGGATATAACTCAGGGACAGCCAGATGGGAAAGATGCATGGAGAAGATGTGGGGAATGTGTGGAGCTTCCATGCCCTGTCCAGCTGCACCGAGAATCTCCACGTGTTCACCAACAGGGAAGCTCTCTGAACCCATCTTCCAGGGTTTTTATGGAGGCTTCATATATAGGCAAGATTGATTCAGTCGTTGGCCATTGGCAGTTGACTCAACCTCTACCCCTTCTCCTCTCCCCATCTCCAGTCCCCATCTTTAGGTACCTCCCAAAAGTCTCCTCATTAACATAACAAGAACACCTTTATTACTCCCACCGCAGGAAATTCCAAGGGTTTTAGAAGCTCTGTGCCAGGAAGAGGAGATATATAGATATATATAGAGAGAGATATATAGATATATATATACAGATATACATAGATATATAGATATATATATAGATATATATATAGAGAGAGAGATATATCTTATAACTCACGGTATCACTTATAAACTATAAATAAGGAAATTGTGTGAAAGTTGAGAAGGGATGGAGGATTATGCATATGATAATTCAGAATTTAGCATGTTGATCTATTATACTGTTACCATACAACATCTCTATGCTATTACAAATTCATAGAGTTTCAGAAAAAGGAGTACTGGAAGTATAATAATAATAAAATCCTTTCCTTTACTGGGTCATTTCTATGTGCCAGGCACAGGACTAATTGTCACATGGGTCTCTAACCAGTTATGTGAATTATCTATAATAATTTGATGCTCCTATCGTGTGGGAACTATCATTACTTCCACTTGGCAGATGGAAAGCTGAGGCTTGAAGAAGTTCAGTAATTTCCCCAAGTCCATTCTGAAAACAGTGGACATATTGTTCATGAACTGAACTCGTGTCCACTTGCCTGATTCGCAGCAAAGCCGGTGTACTGACATGGGGTTGTGGGGAAAGAAAGTACAGCGTTTACTGCAGGGCACCAACCAAGGAGAATGGGCAGCTAATGCTCAAAAGATCTTAACTCTCTGATGGCTTTCAGGGAAGGGATTTTAAAGACCATGTCAGGGGTGAGGGTTGCAGCTCGTGGACTTTCTCCTGATTGGCTGGTGGTGAGGTAACAGGGTGATTTTCAGGGATCTTAATCATCAACCTTCTGGTTCCATCGAGTCTGGGGTCTATGTGCTTGTGGTCGGTATTTGGTCACCATCCTCCACCTGGATGAGGGTCTTACATCCTGCAGAACAACCCAAAGATTTGTGTCAGATTGTAATGTATATCCCGTGAGGAGGAACTAGGAGTCCTGTGATTCTATTTTACCACTGAACTCTTGTTTAAGCTATCATTACTTTTCTTGTGTGACTGCTTTTCCTTTGTTTCTGCATTCCCTTACTTCCCTAATTAGTAACTGCTTGAGTTTGCTCTTGGGAACTCAGGGAAAACCTAGGAGATGAAAGCCTCTTTCTACAAACAAGAACCAGGGGATGCAGAGGGGCTTTTGTGCCCAGGAAGGCCCTGCTTGGTTTCAAACCCACCCCCCCCCCAACTTTGCTTTGATAATCCTCAATCCTGAGGGGAACAGGAACAGTACAAGAAAGGGAATAAAGTTCTGGATAGACAGGTTAATCGTAAACTCAGCAGGGGAACTAGGTTTTAGGGGGACTCAGTTTCAATATGTTGACTTCTGAACCTGATTTCTTAATCAATATACTGTACATTTAATCCCTGTTAAAACCCTGAAAGGTCATATTTTGGACTTTTTGTAGAAGAGGAAACTAAGTTTAGGCGGAAGTGTGGGCCAAATTGTGTCCCTCAAAAAGATACATTAAAGTCTTAACCCCTCTCCCTCCCCATACCTCTGAATGTGACCTTATTTGGAAATAGGGTCATTGCAGGTGTAATTAGTTAAAATGAGGTCATACTGGCATAGGGTGCATCTTTATTCTAGTATGACCAGTTTCCTTATATGAAAAAGGAAATTTTGACACAGACAAAGAGGGAAGATGGCCATGTGAAGACAGAGGTGGAGATTAGATTTATGCTGCCACAAACCCAGGAAGGCCTGGGGCTCCCAGAAGCTGGAAGGGGCAAGGAAGGATTCTCTCCTAGAGTCTTCAGAGGGGACATGGCCCTGCCGACACCTTGGTTTTAGACATCTAGCCTTCAGAACTTAGAATAAATTTCTGTTGTTTTAAAACTAGTTCTTCTTCTACTACTATCTCTTGTCGATGAAAGTTAATCAATAGTCAGTCTATGAAAGAAGTGAAAATTTTATTCGACCCAAATTTGAAGATTATAACCCAGGAAGAGCATCTCAGAAAGCTCCAAGAACTGTTCCTCCCGTTAGAAGTCAAGACACAGTTATATAAGCTTTTTGAGACAGAAAGCTGTACATTGACTGATGTATTATTGACAGTTTACATGATCCAGACCTAAGCACCATGTGACAGCTTACGGGACCAAGAAGGAATGTTCTCTTTTAAGGAGTTGTCTTGTTGATGCTGGGAGAATGTTGCCCTTGATGGTTGAGCAGGTATTTCTGCTGATGGGGGAGGTTTGGTTGATGCATAATACACAATGCACCATAGAGGGGAGAGAGGAGGCCAAAGGGCAGAGGAGAATTTTTTATGTTTAAATGTTTCTTATCTTACCATAAAATATGAATTTTATTTCACACTCTTCAAAGTTCTGGCATCTCACCACCCCACTGAAACTTCTCCATCAAGACCACCAGTGACCTCCATGGTACTCAAGCCAGTGGTCACTTCTCATTATTCATCTACCTTAACCAACTGTCACGGTCATGACACACACAGTCTACAAGTTTCTCCCCCAAGGTATACTTTCTTCACAGCGTTTCCAGAATATCAGACAGTCATAGTTTTCCTTTTATGTCATTAGTCGCTTCTTGGTCTGTTGCTATTTCCTCCTCTTCTTTTGTTCTTCATATTTAGGACTCAAGCTTGGTCTTTTTCTCCTCTCTGTGTAAAAGACACCCTTCCTGATCTCATCCAGTTTCATACATATGCTGGTGACTCTCCGGTTGATACCTCCATTCTCACCTTCTGTCCGAAACTCTGGATCCATCCAGCAGCTGCTTCTTAGGGCTGTCTCCTTAGAGTCTTATTTGCAACACAGCGGCCAGGGTGATCCTTTTATGTAAGTAGGGCGGGTCAGACCATGTCAGTGTTCTGCACAAAGCTGTGTGGTGGTTTGCATCTGACTCGGAGTTAAAGCCGACATCCTCACAATGGCCTGCAGTTTCCTCCATTCTCTGACCTCACCTGCCCGTATCCCCTCCATCCACCCTCGACTCTGCACCTGCACGCTGGCTTACTTGCCGTCCTTGAATCAGTCTGCCATACTTTCCTCTGCTCTTTCCTCCGTCTGGAATGCTCTTTCCTCAGGTATCTGCTTGGCTATCCCCACGCACTCCAGCAACCTCTCAGATCTCACTGACTCGGTGAAGCCTTCACTGGCTGCCCTATTTCATTTGAGGAGCTGCCTCTCCAGCCATGGTCCACGACTGCTAATTTCCTGCTCCATGTTTCATTTTTGCCATTGCAATTTAAGGCACTATACAATTTAATTATTTATTAAGTTATATTTTTCCCCTGTCTTCCTATGCTAAAATGTAAACTCTTCAAGGACAATGTTTCTAGACTATTTTGCCCATGGATATATCCCAGTTTATGGCCAGATCCTGGCATATACTAAATGCACGAAAACATTTGTTGAATGAACTAAAATCAGTGATGTCTGCATTACTGGACATTAATATTAAGATGTTGTTGTTGTTTGCTTCAGATATAAGACTAAAGAGTCTGATAGGAAATACTGTCATTTCCATAAGTGTATACTTGCCAACATTTTTGCATCACCTAGATGAAAATTATTAGAATATGGCAATTGTGGATTTTTTTCATAAATCATTCTTGTTTTATATTGTTCCCTTGAATCTCATGAAATGAATGAAATTTTCTCCCTTAGGTCATTTGTCTGTCATTAAATAAAAAATTAAAAGGTGGCTATTCTGTTTCATGCACTGTACTTTGTGCATTGCCTTTTCTAGCACAATATCAATTTACATTCGTGCAATACTGATTGCCCCTACCAAATGAACGTCCAAAAGTTTCCTCTGAATAAAATGGAAAAAAATGATAATAAATGTTCAGCAAATCTCAAACCATAATTGGATAACTGGTAAAAAATTCTATGAGGTGCTGAGTGTAATCTTATTTATTGATTTCCTTCATTCTAGCATTGGTGAAGGACAAAAGAGGAATGGTTAAATCAAAATGTTGAAATGTTGTGATTTATTAATAGAAAGACTGTGTCACATCTCTCTGCACACCTACAAAATTGCTTATTTGTCCTTAATGTATTTTCAGACAGTGTTTTTATTTGGGAAACCAAAATGACTACCAAGCCACTTTTCAATAATGGTTTTCTCCTCTCTGTGAAAGAAACTTTCACTTATATATTATGACTCATGGTAAATTATTTAAGGTATCAGATAATTGAAAGTATCTCATAATTCCCTCTAATCTTTATTCTATAGGTTTTAATTTCTCAGGGAGAGCAATTCAGACAGAGACAGGCTTGGCAGAAAAAAAAAAAAAAGAAAGAAAAATATCAGATTTCAGTTGCCAGGTGCAGTATTGGACATCCAAAAACGCAAACAGGCAGGAATTTTTCCAGAGGATTATAAAGTATGTTGGGTAAAGTTTGCTTTTTCTGCACTTTCAAGGTAGAGACAGGAATATATTTATTTATTCTCCTCCAGTTTACGAGAATTTGCTTGAATCTCATTGAACCCTGGACTCAGAATTTCAGATTCTGTATAAGTTTAGAACACGATCAGCCATTAGCGGAAACCAAAGTTGAGATGGCCGTAGACAAGGAAATAACATCATGTTTCTATTAAGGAATTCATTCAGGTCAGTTTTTTTAGTTTACTTTTTAATTCAAGTATAGTTGATTAGCTTATGGCCTCTGGGTAATGTGTGCAGTTGACCCTTAGATTTATTATGTGAAGAGAGTGATGAATAAGAAAATATTCCTCCATGCAAGTTTGTTCTTTGCAGAGTTTACTTGTGCCCAGACACTACACTGATTTTTTTTTAATGAATTAAAACTGTAACTGTGATACCAAAAGGATGCAGCAGCTCTTACAGCAGTAGGAGTTCTCTAGACAGCACCTGTGTGACATGCAGTTAAATGGCGATTCAATATAATATATATGGTTATATTAAATATAGATATATATGATTGACAGCCTCAGGCTTGAAGCCGTCCACACTAGAGAGAAGCGCTATATCTTCACTGATATACTGCTTCTAAAATACCTTATTGGATAGACTTTCTCTGTCACTCTATAAGCAACCTGGTCATCATTATATGACCAACCAGCATACTGTGTGTCTCTTATGGAGCCCTGAACAATTCACAATGAATATGGCCCCTTAAAGGCAAAAACTGGAGAGATACTTGAAATGCTTACCCAAGCAGAAAATGTGTTCTTGTATTTTCCATTAGAAAGAAATAGAAAAAAAAAAAATCCCTGTGCAACTTGAGTAACAAGGTAGAATGTTTGTTCCAACTGGTAAAATGCCTGGATTGTGTAACGTCAAGAAAATAGTGCCATTTTATTATTTTAAATATGTGTGTAAAATATAAATGTGGCTAGAGAGATTTTAAGAAATGCATATTCCAAATAGAAAAGGCAGAGAGGGGGCAATCTTAAGAATATTATAAAAGGTAGGGTGAACTAGGAGGCTGGCATTGAGAGGCTGCATATCTATGGAAATAAGACAAAATAAACTCTAGAGTGAGTAACACAAGAAAGAAAATTTGAGGTGGGAGGGGTTCCTTTGTAGTTGTATTTGATTATTCTCCTAAGGTTACAATAGACATTGACTCAGAAGCAAGGCAGCATAGAAGACAGTGAGAGACAGAATGGGCTGGTCAGTACTCCCCTCTCTCTCCACCCTTTCCTCCCTCTGTCGACAGTAAGCAGTACACCTCAAGGAAGTCCAGACCCATATTTTGATTGGTTATTTATCTAGTAGCAAAACAAGAGAGTGGACCGTTATACCCATTTTATCAATTAATTTTTTTTAACTTCTTATTTTATATTGGAGTATAGTTGATTAACAATGTTGTGTTAGTTTCGGATGTACAACAAAGTGATTCAGTTATACATATACATGTATCTATTCTTTTTCAAATTCTTTTCCCAATTAGGTTGTTACAGAATATTGAGCAGAGTTCCCTGTGCTATACAGTAGGTCCTTGTTGGTTATCCATTTTTAAATCCTATTTTATCAATTTAAATTTGGAGGTTTGTTGTAAATTCATCCAAGAATCATATATATATATACACACACACACAAATATACACATACATACATATATACACACATGCACATATATACATAATGAGAGGGATGTATTTGATGCTTTTCGTCAGCATAAGGAAAGCAGGGGCAACTTTTCCCCTCCACGTTCCCTATTCTGGAAATAGAATATCCAGGAGGGAAAAGGAAGAAATTCATGGTCTTAGTGGAAACAAACTTGACTATTTCCTTTGAATTATTGTGGCTGCACTTATTGGCTCAGGAGAGGATGACCTGCCTGGGCTGTAAGTGCCTGGTCCTTGAGCAGGGCATCCCCACCTATGGAGCCCATTAGACAAGGAGCAGCTGCCCTCGGAACCAGCTTGCCTCACTTCCGCATTTGTTTACTTATATGACCCACTTCAACAAAATACACCTACAAACCCAATCGTATTCGACAGTTAGGAAGTGTTTGCATGCTTTTTATAAATAACACAGGATTTCCTTATTGCTATCAGGCGCCACAGAGTTTGATAAAATTATTTAACTTGCAAATGTTGGTTAACTGACTATTTTATTAAAGATGCATGTTGTAGAAAGAGGCCCAGAGGCCAACCTGAAAAGCCTACCTGCTGTATGATTCCAACTATATAACATTCTGGAAAAGGTAAAGCTTTGGTGATAGAAAAAAGGTCAGTGGTTGCCAGGGTTTAGCAGGGAGGGGGGATGAATCGGTGGACCACAGAGGATTTTTAGGGCAGCAGAGCTATTCTGAATGATACCATAATGGTGGATACTTGTCATTGTACATTTTCCAAGTCCAGAGAATGTATACCAAGAGTGAACCCTCACGGAAATTATTCACTTTGGGTGATTATGATGTGTCAGTGTAGGTTCATGAACTGTAAGAAATATACCATCTGGTGGGGGGGAGGTGGATAACGGGAGGGGGCAGAGTACGGCTCACATCCTTAAATAATCATCACTCTCACTCAGCGTCCCCTTAGCAGCCTCTTTAGCTGACGTAAATTCCGACTTCATTTAGACTTAAAACTATTGCTCTTTTCAAAGCTGTTCTTATCTTAGTGGACCCATGGTCAAATCCTTTAATAGCTAAAGTTAATTGAGCTTATTTAAGTAACTATAAGATACAATGTGCTAGGGATGACCCAGATAAACCAGGATAAGTGAAATAGAAACCATGTCCCATGGTAGCTAATTTGAAGGGAGGTTCTGTGTAATAAATCATTTCAAAATTCTGTGGCTTAAAACAAAAGCATGTATGATTGTGTATGAGTCTTTGGCTCAGCTGGACAGTATCTCTGGGCTGCCTCTCGTGCCTGTGGCCAGATGTGGGTCACACAGGCAGTTTGCTGGTTTGGCGACTCTGTCACGTATTTGGGGGGGGGGGGGCGCAGCTAGCTGTAGCCTAGGTTGGCCTTTCAGGCCAGATTCAAGGATGGGGAAATGGGTTCCACCTGCTGATAGGAGGAGCTGCACCATCACACTGAAAAGAGCAATCAGGCAAGCCGGGTATTCATCAAGGTCATGACTGTACCCAATGTACCACTAGGAGAACAAAGCTAGTAAAAAGACTCTACTGCAAAATAAGGAAAAATACCAAAATTACACACACTAAACCCTTGACCTTTAAGATTCAATTTTTTTTTTTTAAATGTTTGATCCTTTGAATGCCCCGAAACACGTGTTGGCTTGACATTTTGCTTGTTCATTTGACAATGTCTTTATTGTGCATCTTCCCCATCTGAATGTAAGCTCCATGAGAGCTCTTTTTTGTCTTATTCATCCCTGTGTCTCAATGTCTGCAAAGCACCCAGCACAGAGCACCTGCTCAGCAAACACTTGTTGATGGAATTAATTAATTTATAAAAGGTCTGAAGAGGTCATTTACATTTTTATTTATAATTTCTATTACAGAATGCCTTCCTTTGTAAAATGGGGTTAATATCAGTCCTATCTATCTCACAGAATAGTTGTGGGGATTAAATGAGTTTATATACGTAAAGCATTCGAAACAAAGGGTGACTGGTGGGACTTCCCTGGTGGCGCAGTGGTTAAGAATCCGCCTGCCAATGCAGGGGACATGGGTTCAAGCCCTGGTCCGGAAAGATGCCACATGCAGCGGAGCAACTAAGCCCATGTGCCATAACTAATGAGCCTGCGCTCTAGAGCTTGCGAGCCACAACTATTGAGCCCGTGCACCTAGAGCCCGTGCTCTGCAACAAGAGAAGCTCCTGCTCGCCACAACTAGAGAAAAGCCCGCGTGCAGCAACGAAGACCCAATGCAGCCAAAAATAAATAAATAAATTTATAAAAATAAATAAATAAATAACTCCCTTTAAAAAAAAAGGGTGACTGGCAAATTCCAAATAATACATATATATGTTCATGTATATATTATGTGCAAAAATCACTTTGATAATATTTCATTTAAAACTTTATGTGGAGGATTACTTACTACATATTGTCTTAGAACTGGGGGACTTAGGGAATTGTCAGAGCAATTTCTCAAGTACATGTTCAAACAATATGGTAGGTTCAGAGAGGCAGGGGGAGGCTTCATGAGAAAGAGAGAGAAGATCTGAGATGGATCTTTGAAGGAGAAGGAGCAATTCATAAATGGGACGTATTTTCAGTAAAAGGGAACATGTGAAGAAAACCAGGAAAAGGTTAAAGAATTCACAGGAACGGAGGCGTGGGGTCTACGTTGGAAACACATTAGGAGACTAACAGGAAATGAGTCTGGACTGGTCTACAGAGAGTCCATCTTCATTGGGCCTGGTAGCAGCCTTTGCCGCTCTGTAGACCATGAATAACCATCCACAGTCTTTTCAGCAACCATGATTTCATCTCTGTGATAGAAAAATCCACTTGGTGGCAGTGTCTCTACCAATGACAACTGAAAAGTAAGAGGAGGTGAGAGAGGAACTGGCAGAATAGTGTCAGGGTTTAATCATTAAAGTTTTTGAGGGTCTTGAGTGTGAGAAGTGCGTGACTGAAAAGATAGATGAGAAATACTTGATATTGGAAGAAAATCGGGGAGAAAGGCAAAAATGAGTGAGATGGCGATAATCTACAATGTCCATTTGGAGCATGCAGGGCTAACATTAGTGAAATTGAGAAGTCGAAAGCAGGTTTTGAGGCTGGAAGAGTCTATGAAAATAAACCGGGATATAGAGGTGTAAAGAATTTACAGGATGACAATCTCTAAGAGATAACAAGGAATATGGGTTTAGAGTTCAGAGAGCAGAGATATATATTTTGAATATACCTTCATAGTAGAAAAAGATTGAACCCTGGGTATGAAGGTGATCTCCAGGGTAGAAAAAGATAATGAAAAATAGTTCAAGGACAGTCCTGAGAGAGTGTATTCATTTAGAGTATAGAAGAAGAAGAAGAACATGGTTCTTGTAGCAAATTCTTTGTCATATGACTTAGCTTAATAATTAGTTGTGGTTGATTTGTGATATACTATGTGGAAGATATTAGATGACTTTGCACAAGATTAGAAATAGTCATAATACTTTGTACATGGGGTCCACAAATACTGATCATTCACTATGGCAATGTTGGGGAGGAAGAAATGTTCCTCTACCCAACTAGGTTCATTCTGGCTGGTCTAAGAATTAAATTGACATGACACAGATTAACAGGAGAAAATCAAACAAATGTTTAATAACGTGTGCATGGGAGAGACCCAGAAAAAGTGAGTAGCTCTCCAAAATGGTTGAAACTTTCATCTTAAATCTTCAGCTAAAGACAAAGGAGGATGTTGTGGGTAGTGGTCTGAGACTTCAAAGGGGAGAAAGGCGATTCGCATGGAGATGTCAACAAATGTGTGACGGCCCATGCGGACTCAAGGGGACACAGAGTGGATTTTTTTTTTTTAACATCTTTATTGGAGTATAATTGCTTTACAATGGTGTGTTAGTTTCTGCTTTATAACAAAGTGAATCAGTTATACATATACATACATTCCCATATCTCTTCCCTCTTGCGTAGATTCTGATCTCCAAGCCCTGCCAAGTTTTCCCCACCACACCTCGCCCACAGTCTTTGCAGCTACCTCTCCAGCTAGCTCTATTCCTGGAATAGACCCTTTACTTAAATTCTTTTGACAGTTAAGGGGGAGGTGAAAGTCTGTTCTTGAATCCTTTGGTCTTTTTTCACCTTGAAATACTCTGCATGCCAAAGAGACGTTTGAGGGTGGCAACTTTTGCTCCCCTACAACAAAATATAATATGGCTAGATTTTAGGAAAATGCCTTCTATTATTTGGTTATGATCAGTTTTCCTGAGATAAGTAGCACCTGTGTGGAATTGTGGCAAAATACTAGGTAAACAGGAAGTATATTTAGGGGCTGATTAATAATGGGCTCTTGACTGGAAGCACTGCTTGGAAACATCGGAGGTGCTATTATTTAATGATTTTGGTCTAGATTGCTGAATAATTGACACTATGAGAAGGTGACTGAGAATTGATTTTCTATCTCTTGGAATGGGTTGTTGAAATAATTTCAATAGTAATAGCATCTTATTAAATGCACCATGTAAAGAAATAATTATATCTAGTAAAGTTTTCTCTAAAGAGTTCTTTGTGATTACATATGTTACCTCTTTATAAAAATAGCAGGAAGTATCTCAGTTCACACAGAAGAAGACAGGCTCAAAGTTTTAATCTGAAGACATTTTTAATTGTGACAGAATTATAAATAGAACTCTCAATATAACCTTGTTTTGGAGGAAAAGTAAAATTTTGCTTTACAACTTGTGTCATATAAAAATTGCATTGGTATATACGTGGCTTTCAAAGCTATGTTTTATTAATGAATTTTTCTTTAAAATTAAGTGGTGTTATTTTTAAAAGGATCTGCATTTTTTATATGAAAATGGTATAATTAGAAAAGAAATATTATGGAATTGATTTTATTTTATCAGTATTCTTACTCATTAGGACAAACAGAGCATGCCAAATGACTGTCCTAGTAGTGATGACAATATTGTACAACACATACCCAAATGGAAAAACAGGCATTTTTGGTCTACTTAAAACAATGAAGGGAATTTCCTACGTTTTCCCAGGTCTCCTGCTTTACCTTTTTTTTTTTTTTTTCCAGTGACTTAATACTTCCTTTTCACTCTATTCACCAACTGCTGTTTTGTACCATCTACAACAGTGGTTTGCAAATTGTGGGTCGGGACCCAAAAAAATCAACATTGTGATCCAAAATCAGTATTTTAAAAATATAATAGTAGAATGGAATAGAATAAAAACATACCAGACTGCATCTCACATAATGTTACCAAGTATTGTTTTAGAAAATGTCTGTTTTCTGTATTTGTACACACATATGTATATATGTGTGCTATCTCAATGTAATGTATTTTTGATCAAGAAAGTGTTAGAGATGTATTCAGAGATTTATCATGTGAATGATAACTCCCTTGCAAATCAGTTTTTAATTAATTGATCAAATATTTATTAAGTACGTGATATATGTGTGAAAATTTACCTCCCAAAAGAATATAACTAACCTCCTGCTATAAATGAGTTGACCTTTACTGTAAGATATGTACCAAGAGAAGAGACGTGGCAAAATGAGGGCATGCTGGGTCACTGTTGTGTAATACAAGCATTTTGTTTCCTTTACATCTTTAAACTGTATACTGCTACAGTTTACTTTCATGTCAAAATTGTTTCTAATGTTTTTATGTAGTAAAAGTAATGTTTTTGAGTGGCAAAGGAGTGCTCATTGAAGCTGTGCTGTAGCTTGTCTGTTTTGCAACGATGGGATAATAATGGGAATTATCCATATCAGAGGAGTATGGAAGACCATCTATAGATGGTCCAGCAATGCTTCTATCTTATATTCATCATTGAATATTGTGTATTCTTTGGATTTGGACAAATATATAGTGGCATACATAATCATTATGTTATCATAGAGAATAATTTCACTGCCCTAAAAATCCTCTGTGTTCTGCTAATTCATTCCTTCCATCCCCACCCCACCCCAACCCCTGGCAACTACTGATCTTTTAACTGCCTCCATAGTTTTACCTCTTCCAGAATGGCATATAGTTGGAATCATACAGTATATAACCTATTCATATTAGCTACTTTCACTTAGTAAGATGCAGTTAAGCTTCCTCTGTGTCTCTTCATGGCTTGATAGCTCATTTCTTTTTAGTGCCGTATAATATTCCATTGTCTGGATGCACTACAGTTTATTTATCCATATACCTACTGAAGGACATCTTGGTTGTTTCAGGTTTTGACAATTATGAATAAAGCTGCTATAAACATCTTTGTGCAGATTTTTGTGTGGACATAAGTTTTCAGCTCCTTTCGGTAAATACCAAGGAGTGGGATTGCTGGATTGTATGATGAGTATGTTTTGTTACCTAAGAAACTACCAAACTGTCTTCCAAAGTGGCGGTACCATTTTGCATTTCCACCAGCACTGAATGTGAGCGTTCCTGTTGCTCCACATCCTCACCAGCATTTGGTGATGTCAGTGTTCTGAAATTTGGTCATTCTAATAGTACGTAGTGGTATCTCATTGTTTTTTTTTTTTTTAATTTGCATTTCTCTGATGATATATGATGTGGAGCACCTTTTCATATTCTTATTTTCCATCTTCTATACCTTTGCTGAGGTGTCAGTTCATGTTTTTACCCCATTTTTAAAATCAGGTTGTTTATTTTTTATTGTTGAGTTTTAAGCATCCTTCATTATTTTAGATAACAGTCCCTTATCAGATAAGTCTTTTGCAAATATTGCCTCCAAGTCTGTGGCTTGTCTTCTAATTCTCTAGATATTGTCATTGACACAGCACAGATTTTTATTTTAATGACATCTAGCTTATCAATTATTTCTCTAATGGATAATGCCTTTAATCTTGTATCTAAAAAGTCATTGACATACACAAGATCATCTACGTTTTCTCTAATGGTATATTCTAGGAGTTTTATAGTTTTACTTTTACATCTAGGTCTGTAATGCATTTTGAGTTAATTTTTGTGAAGGATATAAGGTCTGTATCTGGATTCTTTTATTTTACTTTTTGGCCTGTGGATGTCCAGTGGTTCCAGCACCATTTGTTGAAAACACTATCTTTGCCCATTGTATTAATTTTGCTTCTTTGTCAAAGATTAGTTGACTATATTTATGGGAGTCTATTTCTGGGCTTTCTGTTCTGTTCCATTGAACTATTTGTTTATTCTTTCACCAATACTGTACTGACATGATTACTATAGCTTTATACTAAGGGTTGAAGTCAGATAGTGTCAGTTCTCCAACTTTATTCTTCTTCAGTGTTGAGTTAGCTACTTTGGGTCTTTTGCATCTCTGTGTAAACCTTAAAATCATTTTATTGATATCAACAAAATAATTAGCTGGAATTTTTATTGGTATTGCATTGAATCTATAGATAATGTTGGGAAGAACTGACATCTTCACACTTTGACTCTTCCTATCCATGAATATGGAATGTCTCCATTTATTTAGTTCATCTTTGATTTCATTCATATACCTAAGTATACTGTATTGGGTGATACTAATATAAGTAATATTGTGGGGGGTTTTTTCTTATTTTTTAATGTTTTTTAAACTTAAAGCATTTTTATTGAGCAAATACAATTTGCAAGGTACATTATTTCTTTCTCTTTTTTTAAATATTTCTATTGGAGTATAATTGCTTTACAACGTTGTGTAAGTTTGTGCTGTATGTATAACAAAGTGAATCAACTATACATATACATATATCCCCATATCCCCTCCCTCTTGTGTCTTGCTCCCACCCTCCCTATCCCATCCCTCTGGTGGTTGCAAAGCAGCGAGCTGATCTCCCTGTGCAATGCAGCTGCTTCCCACTAGCTATATGTTTTACATTTGGTAGTGTATATATGTCAATGCTACTCTCTCACTTTGCCCCAGCTTCCCCTTCCCTGTGTCCTCAAGCCCATTCTCTATGTCTGCGTCTTTATTCCTGTCCTGCCCCTAGGTTTCTCAGAACCTTTTTTTTTTTTTTTAGATTCCATATATATATATGTATTAGCATATGGTATTTGTTTTTCTCTTTCTGACTTACTTCACACAGTATGACAAACTCTAGGTCCATCCACCTCACTACAAATAACTCAATTTCATTTCTTTTTATAGCTCAGTAATATTCCATTGTATATATGTGCCACATCTTCTTTATCCATTCATCTGTCGATGGACATTTAGGTTGCTTCCATGTCCTGGCTACTGTAAATAGTGCTGCAATGAACATTGTAGTACATGACTCTTTTTGAATTATGGTTTTCTCAGGGTATGTGCCCAGTAGTGGGATTGCTGTGTTGTATGGTAGTTCTATTTTTAGTTTTTTAAGGAACCTCCATACTGTTCTCCATAGTGGCTGTATCAATTAACATTCCCACCAACAGTGCAAAAGGGTTCCCTTTTCTCCACAACCTCTCCAGCATTTATTGTTTCTAGATTTTTTGATGATGGTCATTTTTGACCAGTGTGAGGTGATGATTCATTGTAGTTTTGATTTGCATTTCTCTAATGATTAATGATGTTGAGCACTCTTTCATGTGTCTGTTGGCAATCTGTATATCTTCTTTAGAGAAATGTCTATTTAGGTCTTCTGCCCAGTTTTGGATTGGGTTGTTTGTTTTTTTGATATTGAGCTGCATGAGCTGCTTGTATATTTTGGAGATTAATCCTTTGTCAGTAGCTTCATTTGCAAATATTTTCTCCCATTCTGAGGGTTGTCTTTTTGTCTTGTTTATGGTTTTCTTTGCTGTGCAAAAGCTTTGAAGTTTCATTAGGTCCCATTTGTTTATTTTTGTTTTTATTTCCATTTCTCTAGGAGGTGGGTCAAAAAGGATCTTGCTGTGATTTGTATCATACAGTCTTCTGCCCATGTTTTCCTCTAAGAGTTTGATAGTGTCTGGCCTTACATTTAGGTCTTTAATCCATTTTGAGTTTATTTTTGTGTATGGTGTTAGGGAGTGTTCTAATTTCATTCTTTTACATGTAGCTATCCAGTTTTCCCAACCCACTTACTGAACAGGCTGGCTTTTCTCCACTGTATATTCTTGCCTCCTTTATCACCTTTATGATAAGGTGACCATATGTGCATGGGTTTATCTCTGGGCTTTCTATCCTGTTCCATTGATCTATATTTCTGTTTTCATGCCAGTACAATACTGTCTTGATTACTGTAGCTTTGTAGTATAGTCTGAAGTCAGGGAGCCTGATTCCTCCAGCTCCGTTTTTCCTTCTCAAGATTGCTGTGGCTATTCGGGGTCTTTTGTGTTTCCATATAAATTGTGTGATTTTTTGTTCTAGTTCTGTGAAAAAAAAAAATGCCACTGTAGTTTGATAGGGATTGCATTGAATTTGTAGATTGCTTTGGGTAGTATAGTCATTTTCACAATGTTGATTTTTCCAGTCCAAGAACATGGTATATCTCTCCATCTGTTGGTATCATCTTTAATTTCCTTCAGCAGTGTCTTAGAGTTTTCTGCATACAGGTTTTGTCTCCTTAGGTAAGGTTATTCCTAGGTATTTTATTCCTTTTGTTGCAGTGGTAAATGGGAGTGTTTCCTTAATGTCTCTTTCAGATTTTTCATCATTGGTGTATAGGAATGCAAGAGATTTCTGTGCATGAATTTTGTACCCTGCTACTTTACCAAATTCATTGATTATCTCTAGTGATTTTCTGGTAGCATCTTTAGGATTTTCTATTTATAGCATCATGTCATCTGTAAACAGTGACAGTTTTACTTCTTATCCGATTTGTATTCCTTTTATTTCTTTTTCTTCTCTGATTGCTGTGGCTAACACTTCCAAAACTGTGTTCAAGAATAGTGATTACAGTGGGCAACCTTGTCTTGTTCCTGATCTTAGTGGAAGTAGTTTCAGTTTTTCACCATTGAGAACAATGTTGCCTGTGGGTTTGTCATATATGGCCTTTATTATGTTGAGGTAGGTTCCCTCTATGCCTACTTTCTGGAGAGTTTTTATCATAAATGGGTGTTGAATTTTGTCAAAGGCTTTTTCTGCATCTATTGAGATGATCATATGGTTTTTATCCTTCAGTTTGTTAATATGGTGTGTCACATTGATTGATTTGCATATATTGAAGAATCCTTGCATTCCTGGGATAAACCCCACTTGATCATGGTGTATGATCCTTTTAATGTGCTGTTGGATTCTATTTGCTAGTATTTTGTTGAGGATTTTTGCATCTATGTTCATCAGTGATATTGGCCTGTAGTTTTTTGGGGGGACATCTTTGTCTGGTTTTGATATCAGGGTGATGGTGGCCCTGTAGAATGAGTTTGGGCGTGTTCTTCCCTCTGCTACATTTTGGAAGAATTTGACAAGGATAGGTATTAGCTCTTCTCTAAATGTTTGATAGAATTCACCTGTGAAGCCTTCTGGTCCTGGGCTTTTGTTTGTTGGAAAAGTTTTAATCACAGTTTCAATTTCAGTACTTGTGATTGGTCTGTTCATAGTTTCTATTTTTTTCCTGGTTCAGTCTCAGAAGGTTGTGCTTTTCTAAGAATTTGTCCATTTCTTCCAGGTTGTCCATTTAATTGGCATATAGTTGCTTGTAGTACTCTCTCATGATCCTTTGTATTTCTGCAGGGCCAGTTGTTACTTCTTTTTCATTTCTAATTCTGTTGATTTGAGTCTTCTCCCTTTTATTCTTGATGAGTCTGGCTAATGGTGTATTGATTTTGTCTTCTCAAAGAACCAGCTTTTTGTTTTAAGATCTTTGCTACTGTTTCCTTCATTTCTTTTTCATTTATTTCTGATCTGATCTTTATGATTCGTTTCCTTCTGCTAACTTTGGGTTTTTTGTTCTTTCTGTAATTGCTTTAGGTGTAAGGTTAGGTTGTTTATTTGAGCTGTTTCTTGTTTCCTGAGTTAAGATTGTATTGCTATAAACTTCCCTCTTAGAACTGCTTTTGCTGCATCCCGTAGGTTTTGGGTCGTCGTGTTTTCATTGTCATTTGTTTCTAGGTATTTTTTTATTTCCTCTTTGATTTCTTCACTGATCTCTTGGTTATTTAGTAGCATATTGTTTAGCTTCCGTGTGCTTGTATTTTTTACAGATTTTTTTCTGTAATTGATATCTAGTCTAATAGCATTGTGATCGGAAAAGATACTTGAAGCAATTTCAATTTTCTTAAATTTCTCAAGGCTTGATTTGTGACCCAAGATCTATCGTAGAGAATGTTCCATGAGCACTTGAGAAGAAAGTGTATTCTTTTGTTTTTGGATGGAATGTCCTATAAATATCAATTAAGTCCAGCTTGCTTAATGTGTCATTTAAAGCTTGTGTTTCCTTATTTATTTTCATTTTGGATGGTCTGTCCATTGGTGAAAGTGGGGTGTTAAAGTCCCCTACTATTATTGTGTTACTGTTGATTTCCCCTTTTATGGCTGTTAGCATTTGCCTTATGTATTGAGGTGCTCCTATGTTGGGGGCATAAATATTTACAATTGTTATATCTTCTTCTTGGATCGATCCCTTGATCATTATGTAGTGTCCTTCTTTATCTCTTGTAACATTCTTTATTTTAAAGTCTATTTTGTCTGATATGAGAATTGCTACTCCAGCTTTTTTTTTTGATTTCCATTTGCATGGAATAACTTTTTCCATCCCCTCACTTTCCGTCTGTATGTGTTCCTAGGTCTGAAGGGGTTCTCTTGTAGACAGCATATATACGGGTCATGTTTTTGTATCTATTCAGCCAGTCTATGTCTTTTGGTTGGAGCATTTAATCCATTTACATTTAAGGTAATTATCAATATGTATGTTCTTATTACCATTTTCTTAATTGTTTTGGGTTTGTTTTTGTATGTCTTCTCCTTCTCTTGTGTTTCCCACTTAGAGAAGTTCCTTTAACATTTGTTGTAGAGCTGGTTTGGTGGTGCTGAATTCTCTTAACTTTTGCTTGTCTGTAAAGGTTTTAATTTCTCCTTTGAATCTGAATGAGATCCTTGCTGAGTAATCTTGGTTGTAGGTTTTTCCCTTTCATCACTAAATATGTCCTGCCACTCCCTTCTGGCTTGCAGAGTTTCTGCTGAAAGATCAGCTGTTAACCTTATGGGGATTCCCTTGTATGTTATTTGTTGCTTTTCCCTTGCTGCTTTTAGTATTTTTTCTTTGTATTTAATTTTTTATAGTTTGATTAATATGATTAATAAACACGTGAGTGTTCCTCCTTGGATTTGTCCTGTATGGGACTCTCTGCGATTCCTGGATTGACTATTTTCTTTCCCATGTTAGGGAAGTTTTCCACTATAATCTCTTCAAATAATTTCTCAGACCCTTTCTTTTTCTCTTCTTCTTCTGGAACCCCTATAATTTGAACGTTGGTGCGTTTAATGTTGTCCCAGAGGTCTCTGAGACTGTCCTCAATTCTTTTCCTTCTTTTTTCTTTATTCTGCTCCACGGTAGTTATTTCCACTATTTTATCTTCCAGGTCACTTATCCGTTCTTCTGCCTCAGTTATTCTGCTATTGATTCCTTCCAGAGAAGTTTTAATTTCATTTATTGTGTTGTTCATCATTGTTTGTTTGCTTTTTAGTTCTTCTAGGTCCTTATTAAACGTTTCTTGTATTTTCTCCATTCTATTTCCAAGATTCTGGATCATCTTTACTATCATTAGTGTGAATCCTTTTTGGGTAGACTGCCTATTTCCTCTTCATATATTTAGCCTGGTGGGTTTTTACCTTGCGACTTCATCATGCTTCATATTTCTCTGTCTTCTCATTTTGTTTAACTTACTGTGTTTGGGGTCTCCTTTTCAGAGGCTGCAGGTTCATAGTTCCCATTGTTTTTGGTGTCTGCCCCCAGTGGGTGAGTGGTTGGTTCAGTGGGTTATGTAGGCTTCCTAGTGGAGAGGAGTGGTGCCTGTGCTCTGCTGGATGAGGATGGATCTTGTCTTTCTGGTGGGCAGGACTGCATCTGGTGGTGTGTTTTGGGGTGTTTGTGAACTTAGTATGATTTTAGGCAGCCTCTCTGCTAATGGGTGGGGTTGTGTTCCTGTCTTTCTAGTTGTTTGGCATGGGGTGTCCAGCACTGTAGCTTGCTGGCCGTTGAGTGGAGCTGGGTCTTAGCATTAAGATAGAGATATCTGGGAGAGCTTTCGCCATTTGATATTACATGGAGCCGGGAAGTCTCTGGTGGAGCAATGTCCTGAACTCGGCTCTCCCACCTCAGAGGCTCTGGCTTGACACCAGGCCAGCGCACCAAGACCCTGTCAGCCACATGGCTCAGAAGAAAAGGGAGAAAAAAAGAAAGAAAAAAATGTTTAAGTAATAAAAATTTTTTTAATTATTAAAATAAAATAATAGTAAAAAAAGAGAGCAACCAAACCAATAAACAAATCCACCAATGATAACAAGTGCAAAAACTATACTAAGATAAACATAAAAATCAGTCGCAGGCAGCAAACCCCATGTCTACAGTTGCTCCCATAGTCCACCTCGTCAATTTTGGGATGATTCGTTGTCTATTCAGGTATTCCACAGATGCAGGTTCGTCAAGTTGTTTGTGGAGCTTTAATCCGCTGCTCCTGAGGCTGCTGGGAGAGATTTCCCTTTCTCTTCTTTGTTCGCACAGCTCCTGGGGTTCAGCTTTGGATTTGGACCCGCCTCTGCATGTAGGTCGCCTGAGGGCGTCTGTTCTTCGCTCACACAGGACGGGGTTAAAGGAGCAGCTGCTTCGGGGGCTCTGGCTCACTCAGGCCGGGGGAGGGAGGGGTACGGAGGAGGCGGGGCGAGCCTGCGGCGTCAGAGGCGTCGTGACGTTGCAGCAGCCTGAGGCGCGCCGTGCGTTCTCCCGGGGAAGTTGTCCCCGGATCACGGGACCCTGGCCGTGGCGGGCTGCACAGGCTCCCGGGAGGGGCGGTGTGGAGAGTGACCTGTGCTCGCACACAGGCTTCTTGGTGGCGGCAGCAGCAGCCTTAGCGTCTCATGCCCGTCTCTGGGGTCCGCGCTGATAGCCGCGGCTCGCGCCCGTCTCCGGAGCTCGTTTAGGCGGCGCTCTGAATCCCCTCTCCTTGCGCACCAGGAAACAAAGAAGCAAGAAAAAGTCTCTTACCTCTTAGGCAGCTGCAGACTTTTTCCCGGACTCCCTCCCGGCTAGCTGTGGTGCACTAACCCCTTCAGGCCGTGTTCACGCCGCCAGCCCCAGTCCTCTCCCTGGGATCCAACCGAAGCCCGAGCCTCAGCTCCCAGCCCCGCCCGCCCCAGCCGGGGAGCAGACAAGCCTCTCGGGCTGGTGAGTGCTGCTCGGCGCCGAGCCTCTGTGCGGGAATCTCTCCGCTTTGCCCTCCACACCCCTGTGGCTGCGCTCTCCTCCGTGGCTCTGAAGCTTCCCACCTCCACCACCTGCAGTCTCCACCCGCGAAGGGGCTTCCTAATGTGTGGACACCTTTCCTCCTTCACAGCTCCCTCCCACTGGTGCAGGTCCTGTCCCTATTCTTTTGTCTCTGTTATTTCTTTTTTCTTTTGCCCTACCCAGGTATATGGGAAGTTTCTTGCCTTTTGGGAAGTCTGAGGTCTTCTGCCAGCGTTCAGTGGGTGTTCTGTAGGAGCGGTTCCATGTGTAGATGTATTTGTGGGGAAGAAGATGATCTCCATGTCTTACTCTTCTGCCATCTTGAAGGTCCCCTCAGTATTGTGGTTTTAAATTCAAATTCCATGTGTTCATTTCAGGTTTATAGGAAAATGACTTTTGTATATTAATTTGTCATGCAACCTTCCTATAATTGCTTAATAGTTCCAGGAGTTCTTTTGTTAATTCTTTCAGATTTTCTACCTCGACAATCATCATTTCTCCTGTGAACAAAGACATAATTATTTTTTCCTTCCTATATGATATTGAAAAGGGGACATCTTTGTCTTGTACCTTACTGCGAAAGCTTTTAGTTTCTCACAATAAAGTACTATGTTAGCAGTAGGTTTTTTGTAAATATTCTTTATCTGGTTGAAGAAGTTCCCCTCAATTCCTAGTTTACTGAGAGTTTTATCATGAGTGCGTGTTGGATTTTGTCATATACTTTTCTGCATCCATTGATATGATCATGTGATTTTTCTATTTTAGTCTATTGATGTTATTGATTACATTAATTGATTTTCTAATGTTGAACCAGTCTTGCATACCTGGAACAAATCCCACATGGACATAGGTTGTAGTTTTTTGTTATATTGTTTGATTTGATTTGCTCATATTTTGTTGAAGATTTTTGCATCTCTATACATGAGAGATACTGGTTTCTAGTGTTCTTGTAATATCTTTGTCTAGTTTTGTTATTAGGGAAATGCTGCCCTTGTAGAATGAGTTAGGAATTATTTCCTCTGCTTCTATCCTCTGAAAGAATTGTAGAGAATTGTTAAAATTTCTTCATTAAATGTTTGATAGATAGACCTCATAGTGAACCCTCGACCTGGTAAATTCTGTTTTGGAAGGTTATTATTTATTCAATTTATTTAATGAATATAGGCCTATTGTCTATTTCTTCCTGTGTAAGTTTTGGCAAATTATGTCTTTCAAGGAAATGGTCCTTTCGTATAGGTTATCAAATGTGTGAGAATAGATTTGCTCATATTATCCTTTTATTATGCTTAGGATCTATGGTACTGTCCCTTCTTTCATTTCTGATACTAGTAATTTATGTCTACTCTTTTTTTTCTGCTCTAATTATTTCTTTCCTTCTGATTATGTTGGATTTAATTTGCTCTTATTTTTCCAGTTTCCTAAGATGGACACATAAACAATTGATTTTAATTATTTTTTTTTCTAATATATGCATTCAATACTGTAAATTTCCCTCCAAGCACTGCTTTTGCTGCATCCCACAAATTTTGATAAATTACATTTTCATTTTGAATTAGTTCAAAATATCTTTTAATTTCTCTTGAGATTTCTTTTTGGACTCACGTGTTATTTAGAAGTATGTTGCCTAATGTCTTCCAATTTGGGATTTTTCAGTTACCTTTCTGTTATTGATTTTTTAGTTTAATTCCATTGTGGTCTGAGAGGAGACATTGAATCATCTCTATTCTGTTAAACTTGTTAAGATGTGTTTTATAACGCAGAATGTGTTCTATTTTAGTGGCTATTCCACATGTGTTCTGCTGTTGTTGGATGAAGTAGTCTATAGATGTCAATTACATCCAGTTGACTGATGGTGCTGTTGACTTCAACTATTTCCTTACTGAAATCCTGCTGCTGGATCTGTCCTTTTCTGATAGAGGGGTGTTGAAGTCTTCAACTATGACAGTGGAATCATATATTTCTCTCTGAAGTTATATTACTTTTGCCTCAAATAGTTAGACACAGTTTTTAGGCACATACACATTAAGATTTTTATGTCTTCTTGGATACTTGACCCCTTTATCATTACATAATGCCCTTCTTTTCTCTGATAACTTTATTTACTTTGAGGTCTGCTCTGTCTGAAATTAATACAACGATTCCTTCTTTTTATGATTAGTGTTACTATGGTATAGTTTTCCCCATCCATTTACTTTTAATCTATGTGGGTCTTTGTATTTAAAGTGTGGTTTTTTTAGGCAACATGTAAGTGATCTTGTTTTTTGATCCACTCTGACGATCTCTGTCTTCTAATTGAAGCATTTAGATCATTGACATTCAGAGTAATTATTAATACCATTGGATAAATACTTGGCATATTCATTACTCTTTTCTATTGCTTGACCTTGCTCTTTGTTCCTATTTTTGTCTTCTGCTCTTTTTCTGCCTTTAGGATTTTAATTAAGCATTTTATATGAGTCCATTTTCACTCCTGTCCTAGCACCTTAGTTATACTTCTTTTTTTTTTTTTTTTTTTTACTTTTGTTGGTGGTTGCCCTAGAGTTTGCAATATTCATTTACAGTTAATTCAAGTTCAATTTCAAGTAACACTATACTACTTCAAGGGTAGTGTAAGTACCTTATAAAAAGAAAATAATCTTAATTCCTCCCTATTGTCCATTGTATCATTTATGTCATTCATTTCACTTATATATAAGCATATATATATATTTATATATATATCATACATAAGCATACACAATCAAATATATTATTGCTATTATTTAAACAATTATCTGTTAAATCAATTAATAAAAAAATTAAAGCTTTTATTTTAGCTTCACTTATTCCTCCTTGATGTTCTTCCTTTCTTTATGTAGATCCAAGCTTCTGACCTATATTATATTACTTCACTCTAAAGAATTTCTTTTCATTTATTTTTTTATTGAGGTAACATTGATATCTAATATATGTTTCCTGTGTACAACATCACACACTGACTTCTGTAAACACTACGGTGGGTACACCATCAAAAGTTTACTTTCCATCCATCATCATACAGTTTACCCCTCCTACCAATTTGCCCTTCCCCAACCCTCCTCCCTCTCTGGTAAGCACCACTCTCTTCTCTGTATTATGTGTTTGGTTTTGTTTGGTTTATTTTTTTTGTAGTCCACATATGAGTGAAATCACATGGTATTTGTTTTCTGTTTGATTTATTTCACCGCAGCATAATACAGGTCCATACATGTTTTCACAAATGGCAAGATTTCATCTTTTTTATGACTGACTAATATTCCATACTCTGTGTGTGTGTGTGTTTGTGTGTATAACTCACTTCTTTATACATTCTACCATTGAAGGGCACTTAGGTTGTTTCCACATCTTGGCTATTGTAAATAATGCTGTGATGAATATAGAGATTCATATATCTTTTTGAATTAGTGTTTTTGTATTCTTTTGATAAATAACCAGAAGTGGAATAGCTGGATCACATGGTAGTTCTGTAGTCTTAAATTTTGAGGAATTGCCATAGTGTTTTCCATAATGGCTGCACGAATTTACATTTCCACCAACAGTGTATGACTATTCCTTTTTTTCCACATTGTCTCCAGCAGTTATCATTGCTTGCCTTTTTTGATAATAGCCATTCTAATGGACGTGAGGTGATTTCTCATCATGGTTTGATTCATGTTTTCCTAATGATGTTGAACATCTTTTCATATGCTGTTACCATCTGTATGTCTTTTTGGAAAAATGCCTATTCAGGTCCTCTGCTCATTTTTTAATCAGGTGGTTTGATGTTTTTGTTTTTGAGTTGTATAAGTTCTTTATATATTTTGGGTATTAACCCCTTGTTGGATATATGATTTGCAAATATTTTCTTCCATTCAGTAGGTTGTCTTTTCATTTTGTTGATGCTTTCCTTTGCTGTGCAGAAGCTTTTTAGTTTGGTGAAGTCCCATTTGTTTTGCCTGAGGGAACATATCCAGAAAGATATTGCTAAGAATGTCAGTGTACTGCCTATGTTTTCTTTTAGGAGTTTTATGCTTTCAGATCTTACGTTCAGATGTTTAATCCATTTTGAGTTCATTTTTGTGTATGGTATAAGCTTATATATATATACACATATAGTTTCTTTTGTGTGTGGCTGTTCAGTTTTCCCAACACCATTTATTAAAGAAACTATCATTTCTCCATTGTATATTCTTTGCTCCTTTGTCATAAATTAATTGCCTATGTATGTGTGGGTTTATTTCTGGGCTCTCAATTCTGTTCCAGTTATCTATGTGTCTGCTTTTCTGCCAATACCATGCTGCTTTGATTACTATAACTTTGTAGCATAGTTAGGATACTTTGAAATCTGGGAGTTTGATAGTTCCAGCTTTGTTCTTTATTCTCAGGATTGCTTGGGTTATTTGGGGTCTTTTGTGGTTCCATACAAATTTTAGGAGTTTTTCTTCTATTTCTGTGAAAAAATGTCATTGGTATTTTGATAGGGATTGCATTGAATCTGTAGATTGTTTTAGGTAATACGGACGTTTTAACAATATTAATTCTTCTAATCCATTAGCATGGAATATCTTCCCATTTCTCTTCAATTTCTTTCAATAAGGTCTTATAGTTTTTCGTGTTCATTTCTTTCACCTCCTTGGTTATATTTATTGCTAGGTATTTTTTTTTTTTTGCAATTGTAAATGGGATTTAAAAAAATTCTTTCTGCTAGTTCACTGTTAGTGTATACAAATACAACCAATTTTTATATATTGATTGTGTCCGGCAACCTTATTGTATTTATTAGTTCTAATCGTTTTTTGGTGGAGTCTTGAGGGTTTTCTATATGGAAAATCATGTCATCTGCAAATAGTGACAGTTTTACTTCTTCCTTTCTAATTTGGATGTGTTTTGTATTTCTTTTTCTTGTCTGATTTCTGTAGCTAGGAATTCCTATACTATGCTGAATAGAAGTGGCAAGAGTTGGCATCCTTATCCTGGTCTTAAAGGGATAGCTTTCAGTTTTTCACCATTGAATATGATACTAGCTGTGAGTTTGTCATATGTGACCTTTATGATGTTGAGGTACATTCCTCCTATACCCATTTTTTTGAGTTTTTAATCATAAATGGGATTGAACCTTGTCAGATGCTTTTTCTGCATATATTGAGATGATCTTATGATTTTTATCCTTCATTTTGTTAATGTGATGTCTCACATTGATTGATTTGCAGATATTGAGTATCTATCTTATATCCCTGGAATAAATCCCACTTGATCTTGGTGTATGATCTTTTAAATGTATGGTTGTATTTGGTTTGCTAATATTTTATTGAGGATTTTTTTCATCTATGTCCATAGAGACATTGGCCAGTAATTGTGTGTGTGTGTGTGTGTGTGTGTGTGGTCCTTGTCTGGTTTTGATGTCAGAAAAATATTGGCCTCATAAAATGAGTTGGGAAGTGTTTCCGCCTCTTGAATTTTTTGGAAGAATGTGAAAAGGG
This sequence comes from Balaenoptera musculus, assembly GCF_009873245.2. Taxonomy (NCBI): domain Eukaryota; kingdom Metazoa; phylum Chordata; class Mammalia; order Artiodactyla; family Balaenopteridae; genus Balaenoptera; species Balaenoptera musculus. The sequence continues at coordinate 5,070,355 of NC_045790.1, forward strand.
TAAGTAGTACATCTCCTTTGAATGTTTGGTAGAATTCACCTGTGAAGCCATCTGGTCCTGGATTTTGTTTGTTGGGAGGCTTTTGATTTCTGTTTTAATCCCTTTACTCATGATCATTCTATTCAGATTCTCTATTCATAATTCAGTCATGGAATGTTTTATGATTGTAAGAATTTATCTGTTTCTTCTAGGTTGTGTAATTTGTTGGCATATAGCTAGCTATTCACAGTATTCTCTTATAATCCCCTTTGTATTTCTGGGGTTGGTTATAATTTTTTCTCTTTCATTTCTGATTTATTTATCTGAGCCCTCTTTTCTTTTTCTTGGTGAGTCTAGCTAATGTCTTGTCAGTTTTATCTTTTCAAAGAACCAGTTCTGAGCTTGATCTTTTCTGTTGTCTGTAAGTTTCTATTTCATTTATTTATGTTCCTTTCTTTATTATTTCCTTCCTTCTACTGACTTTGGGCTTCATTTTCTAGTTCCTTTAGGTGCAGGGCTAAATTGTTTATTTGAGACTTTTCTTGTTCTTGAGGTAGGGCTGTATTTCTATAAACTTCTCTCTAGTACTGCTTTTGCTGCATCCCATAAATATTGGTGTGTTTTATTTTCATTTTCATTTGTCTTACGGTTTTTTAATTTTTTTTCTTTGATTTTTTTTTCATTCCTAATGATTGTTCAGCAGCATGTTGTTTAGTCTCTACATATGTGATTTTCCTAGCTTTTTTCTGTAGTTGATTTCTAGTTTCATATCATTGTGATTGGAAAACATACTTGATACAATTTCTGTCTGTCTTTTTAAATTTAATCGAGACTTGTTTTGTGTCCCAACATATGATCTATCCTTGAGAAAGTTTCATGTGCACTTGAGAAGAATTTGTATTCTGCTGCATTTGGATGGAATGTTCTATATAAATCTATTATGTCCATCTTGTCTAATGTTTCATTTAAGGCCACTGTTTCCTCATTGACTTTCTCTCTGGAAGATCCATTGATGTAAGTAGAGTGGTAAACTTCCCTACTATTATGGTGTTGCTGTCAATTCTCCCTTTAGGTCTTTTAATAATTGCTTTATCTAATTTGGTGCTCCTGTGTTAGGTGCATATATATTAATAACTGTTATGTCTTCTTGATGAGTAGTTCCCTTTATCATTATATACTATCCATCTTTGTCTTTTGTTACTTTTTTTTGGCTTGAAGTCTATTTTGTCTGATGAGTATGGTTACACCCACTTTCTTTTGGCTGCTCTTTGGTTGGAGTATCATCTTCTACTCCTTCACTTTGAGCCTATGTTTGTCTTTAGAGCTGTAATGAGTCTCCTATGGGCAGCATATGGTTGGATTTGTTTTTTAATTCATCCAGCCACTTTGTGTCTTTTGGTTTATTCATTCCATTTGAATTTAGGGTGATTATTGATAAATGAGGACCTTTTACTGCCATTTTACTTTTGTTTTCTTGTTGCTCTATATCTCCGTTTTCTCTTTCCTTGTTTCTATTCTATGTACCATTTTAGTTTGGTGGTTTTCTGTGATGTTTTTCTCAGTTTCCTCATTATATTTTGTGTCTCTGCTGTAGATGTTTTGTGGTTACTGTGAGGTTTGTGTAAAATGTCTCATAGATAAGATGCTATCAGCAGAAAAAGGACTATTCTCTTCCCTTTTTGAGTTTTTGTTGTCTCAACTTACCCCTTTTTATGTTGTTGTTTCACTACTAAATTGAAGTAGCTATAGTTATTTTTACTGCTTTCATTCATTTAACCTTTAGGCTATAATTGTTTAACAGCTTATTCTGATATAGAGTTGCAATTTTCTAATTCTGTCTGTCCATCTGTCACCTTACCCAGAGTTTTGTGTACTTTTATCTTTTCATTTCAGGTAAAAGAGGTCATTTCAGCATTTCTTGTAAGGCAGGCCTACAGTTGATGAACTTGCTCAGCTTTTGTTTGTCTGAGAAAGCCTTTATTTCTCCTTCACGTGTGAATGAGAACTTTGCTGTATAGAGTATTCTTGCCTGACAGTTTTTATCTTTTAATATTTTGTGGATGTAATTCCACTATCTCCTGGCCTTAGTTTCTGCTGAAAAATCTGCTGAGAGCCTAGTGGGGGTAACGTTATGGGTTACCACCCATTTTTCCCTGGCCGCCTTTAACATTCTTTGTCATTTTTTGCTAGTTTTAATGTGTCTGTCTTGGAGAAAATCTTTTTGCATTGAGGTAATTAACTGTTCTTTAGATTCATGGACCTGTATATCCAGTTTCTTCCTCAACTTTGGGAATTTCTCAGCTATTATTTCTTTAAACAATGTTCTTCTCCCTTCTCTGTTTCTTTTCCTCTGAGATACCCATTACCCTAATTGTTGCCCTTCCTAAAAGAATCAAATAGCTCTCATAGAATTTCCTCATTTTTAACATATCATTTCTAGATTTCTATCTCCAAGCTCACTGATTCTCTCTTCCATATGGTCTGCTCTATTTCCAGTGCTTTCTATTGCATTCTTCACCCTGTTTATTGAGTTCTTCAGCTCCAGAATTTGTTTGGTTGTATTTTAGATTTCCAGTCTCCTTGGGAAGATATTTTTTCTGTTCGTTATTTTTAGTTCTGAGCTCATTGAACTGCCTTTCTGAGTTTTCTTGTAGTTCACTGAGTTTCTTCAGGACGGCTGTTTTGAATTCTCTATCAGATCACAGTATTCTGTGACTTTAAGTTTGGTTTCTGGAGAATTGTCATTTTCTTTTTGTGATACTGTGTTACCATGGAGTTACTCTTTTGCCAGAACGTTTGAAGTAGCATACATCGTTCCTCTTTAGTTGAAGCTTTTTTCCACTTGAGTCTAATGATTCAACAGGTTAGTAGTAATTAGAGGCCATTCTTTTACTTTCCATTAGGTGGCGCTATGGCACACATTTTTGTTTCCACTTACCTGCTCTGCCTGTGGTTACATTTGAGAATCTACACTTACCACCCTATACCACCTCTGTCAGAGTATGTTGCCATGTGCCCTTGTTTTCACTGCTTGTGTCTCCCGGGGTTGCTGGTGCCTTGCTGCCAGTGATATTCCTGCTGTTGCTGGCATGGCTGCCTGGGGCACTGGGGGCACCTCTGCCACATCTGGGGTGTCCTGGTTATCAGACTCCACTGCAGCTGGTGGAGAAGGAGGTTGGGGGTGGGGTGGGGCTGGGTAGCCAGGCTTCTGGGTGCCTCTGCTGTATCTGGGGTTGTCAAATTTGCAGTCACTGCCATTGAGGGCCGGGAGCTGGAGATGCGGGCACCTCTGTAGCTAGAGGGATGGGGTAACCTGGGGTCATGGGCACCCCTGCAGCCAGGAGGCCAGAGTCGTGTGTGTTGACTCCCAGCTGCTTCTGGGTTCTCTGGGGCTGTGGGCTCAGCAGCTCTGGCCAAGGGTCTGGGATCACAGGCACTGCCTCGGCTGCCCCACCCCCCATCCTGACTCCTCTATAGGGCCCAGTCCCCCCACCTTTACATGTACAGATGTGTGGAACTCTCTGCTGTGTCGGGCAGAAGCACCTTTGTTGAGTGGTGGGTGTTCTACTGGTCATGGATTGATTGAAGGGGAGAGACAAAGGGAGTGTCTCATGCCATCAAGGTGCTGACATCACTTCTCAATAATTTCCTTTTAACATCACTTGCAAGGCAGTTCTACTGGCAACAAATTTCCTCAGTTTTTGTTTGTCTGAGAAACTCTTTATTTCTGCTTCATTTTTAGAGGATAATTACACAAGCTACAGATTTCTGGGTGGGTGGGTTTTTTTCTCAACACTTTAAATATCCCACTCCACTCTCTTTTGCTTATTTGGTTTCTGATGAGGAGTCTCTTGTAATTCTTATCTTTGATTTTCTATAGGTAAGGTGTTTTTATTTTTTCTTTCTGGCTTCTTTCTTTCAGAATTTTTTCTGTATCTTTATTTTCTATTGATATTTATTTATCTAGGCATATAATTTGAAAATTATATGCCTAGATAAATGTTTTTGGCATTTACACTGCTTGGTATTCTCTGAGCCTCCTGGATCTGAGGTTTGGTGTCTGACATTAATTGGGGGAAACTTCTCCATCATTATTGTTTCAAATATTTCTTCTGTTCCTTTTTCCGTTTCTTCTCCTTCTGTTATTCCCATTGTGCACATATTATATAGACCTTTTGTAGTTGTCCCATGGTCGGTATTCTGTTTTTTTAAGTTTTTTGTTCTCCTAGCTTTTCAGTTTTGTAGTTTTCTATTGATATATCCTTAAGCTCAGAGATTCTTTCAACCATGTCTAGTCTACTCATAAGCCCATCGAAAGCATTCTTCATTTATCTTACAGTATTTTGATTCTTAACATTTCATTCTCTTTGCTTACATTGCTTATCTGCTTTTGCACGCAGTCTACTTTATCCATTAGAACCCTCAGCATATTAATCATAGTTGTTCCAGAAACCAGAAATTCTATTATTTCGATGTTTTATGGCCAATATTAAGCACCAGGGAGCATTTTAGCTGCTCAGGGTAAATGATAAAGATATGTTGTGGGCACTGGAGATTTGAGTCTAGTAGAGGAGACTGGAATACTTCAATTTTTTTTCTGAGTCCTTTCACTTCGGTTTATAAGGAACAAAGACAGACAGAGGTCCTAGCAGCAAGGGAAAATATGGCTTCTTTATAGAATCACTTTGTTACATTTATGCAGAACTAGTTCTGCCTACAGAACTAGGCAATGTATGAGGAAATGATTTATATGATAAGAGAAAAAACAAGGAAGCTAAGGATGAAGGGGTGCAAATGTCCAGGAAGAACTGCCAGAGTCTCTGCTTAGCCCTCTGTTAAGCTTCTTAGATTGTTGAGAAACAACTGGGTAAGATATGCTGGGGTACAAATACGAAATGGGAAAGTTACACTTACACCACTTAACATCTTATTTTCAAGTTCTTTAAAACCACTTCCAGTTACGTTGTCTGGAGTAGGAGGATAGGACAGGGCATTAGAAATGTTCACAAATGCCAGTCATGCTCACATGTCATGTCTACAGGAGACTTAGATGGCCTCTAGTTTCAGCCTAGACCACTGTTATGATGACATGATAGACAAGCCTGCAGTGCATTTTCTGTTTGTTAGACTGATTTCATATTCAAAACAATTTATGTATTCTCTCCATCTTTCCTCTGTCATGTGTAATCTTTCCTTTAATAGTAGCCTTCTGCTTTCTTGTTGAGGACCTGCTGAGATGTGCTTATGCATAACAAAAAGATGCCCCCATTTTTCCTCTCAAAACCATTTGCACAACATTTAGCAAAATAGACCAAACTTTCTTGAAGTAAGTTCAAGATGCTTGTGGATCAACAGAATACTCCATAGAGTAGAAAAGACTTGTTTCAAGCTGTCTAAAGCAATACGTTCAAGTGTAAAATTTTTGTGAGACTGGCAAGCTGTGTAAATCATTTATTTCTACAAATAATTAAGATCATCGTATTTGTGTAATACTGTGTATACATTTCTAATTTAATGCAAGGCTGGTACCTGTCTTGATGAGTGGGCAAAGTCCAGTTGCATACCTGCGAAGCTGAGTCTGGAGCGAGTCAATACATTTTCAAATAAAACCTGAGAAGAGAATAAATACAAAAGAACACTGTAGAAGATTAAAAATTAAGATATTCACTAATTTTTTTTTTCTTAAAAAATTTAGTGGCCCACTTTTTGACAGCTCATTTCCCGATACATTAGGGGTCAACTTAGTATTAGACATGTATTAGGAAATTGAAGCAAAGAATCACATACAGAAAATACAATAAATATCTGTAAGGCAACAGTTACCTGGAAGGTGTTCATGTCTCAGCCCTACATCATTGTAACATCTTCATCCTAAAGTTCAGGAGAAATAAGTATTACCATAGAATTATTAGAAAAATACAATAGAGAAACAGTGCATGTGGGGCATTTTTGCCTGCTTAGTCCCAAATTCTAATCTTTATTTACTCTTGAATAATGATATAAACTAAACTATTATTGTATCTTCAAAGTTATCACGAAAATGAACATTTGGAACCTGAGACTATAGAGGGAGCCCGAGACTGAAAGCATGGAGGAGTCTAGGGGTCTTCTCCATGTACCTTCACACCAGCACGTCACAGGAATTGTCTTGTCGAAGAAACTCATTTAAGAAACTCATTTGACCTTGTTACAGACTTAGAAGAGAGAAGCTTCACTGAAACAAAGACCCCTTTGTGTTCTGGTTACTACTGGTGCAAAATGAGCCTCCCCAAAACTTACTTAATAATGCCTGTGCATTCTGTGATCAGGGATTCAGACAGAGCTCTCAGTAAGGAAGGTTTTTCTCTGCTACATGATGGCTGGAGTCTCATTTGGGAAGTTGGTGGCAGGAGGTGACTAGATGTCTAGGGGGTGAAATCCTTGGCCGGCATCTGGAAGCAGTTACTGGCCTCTGGCTGGAGCACATGAGTGTAGCTTGTTACTGGGACCTAACTTCCTGACATGGCAAGCTCGGGATACTCCAAGATCTATCTTATCTGGCATCTCAGGAATCCAAAGGCAAGGGTCCCAAAGATACCAATAAGGTGGTGCATGTCCTTTATTTTGTTAGCTGCCAAGGTCAAACAGCATTTCTTTGTACGACGTCTCCTAAGCAGTCATAGCCTGGCTTGGCTTCAAGAAGGGGGACATAAACCCCACCCCTTGATGAAAGGAGTGTCAAAGAATTTACAGACATATTTTAGAGCCACCACAGTGGCTGAGCATGACATACCTGAGGAGCCAGGGGATTGTGTCTTACGTCTTCTGAAGGGAGTCTTAGTGGAGGAGTGGAGTCCTCTGTGGATAAAAGGGAAGAGGTTGCATCTGTTCCACAAGATTGTAAGTTTAGGACATGGTCTAGCGAGAGGGCTTACAACTGTTCCTGATGCCCTAGCCATCCCATCCCTCTACTCAAAACAGCAAAATTAGAAATGACCGTTGTGTCTTTGTAATATGTGTGTGTGTGTATATATATATATATATATGCATATACACACAGAGAGATATAAAACAAATAAGCAGCATTAGCAAATATCTAAAGAAAGAGCAAGTATAAATAGCACTTGAGGATAACAGACTAGAGAATTTCAGAGAAGGAAGTGTAGTTACTTCACTTAAAATTGAATTAGACATGGGTATTGATACATATGTATGTTTATATATATTCTCATATATATCTGAATACATATATATGGACACACACATATAGATACATAAACCTGCATGGTTACGAATGTGTGTGCATATACACACAGAGCAATGACTAGGACTTTGCAAAATAAAAAAAAAATTTATCCATACTTCATTTTATTCTGAATCAGAAATTATTTTATTATCGGTAAGCACTTTGGAATGAATACTACTTTCATTATCTATTAATTAACTTGTGCATGCTTGCTTATTCATTTTAGTAAAATTCCTAGCATTATGTCTCTAAATGTATAATATGTGACTAAACAGTGAATATGTTTTTCAATGTAAAGTCACTTCTCTACAGTATATTCTTAGTAGTTGCTCAACCAGGATTATGTTTTGCAGAGAAGCATTAAAACCGTTGACCATTTTATTGCTAACACCCACTGATTTTGTGGTTGGAACATTTGGTTATATTTTAGTTACATTAAATAATGTAGCACATTAAATAATATAGCAATTACCAATTTTGCAAGATCCTATTCTATTCATCTGCATATATCTTACCATGCTGTATATTAGATACGAAATAATTAGATACCAAAGGAAAGGAGTAAAAGTGTGGATACACACTCTGCTACTGCTTCTGACATATGCACCTAGCGAAGCAGATGGAATTGTGTTCCTGGGATGTTTGAGGACTTTCAGAGTGCTTCCTATCAGCAGCATCTGGAGACCAATTACTGAACACTCTCCACAGGGGTCTTGCCTCAGAGTTTTTAAAAAGAGTTGAATAATATAGAAACTCTCCGACTTCCCACTGAGAGAGACTGAAGCAGCCTCAGAGAGAAACAGCCTATTGGAGTTGAACTAAAACTGAAATAATTAGAAACTGGAACTAAAGTCTTTAGTGTTTACATATGTAGTTGGCTATAAGGTTGCAATGTAGGGACATAATAAAGGGGTGTGGGGAGAATATCATAAGTCCCTGCCTTTTCTTGTGTCTGGAATTAAAAGAATGGAAAGGAAAACTAAACGCCCAGTTCAGACCTGAAAAAATGGTTTAGGTAAGAATTTGTAATAGTAAATTAATGGAAGAAATTTGCTGCATTTGAAAGCCCGAAGGTATCTTAAGAGTATTGTATAGTGTGTCTATTTTTGACCCTTCACATTACATAGTAGGTTCTGGAGGCTTGACGGGCCTGCTGAGTTGCCCGTGAACAGCTACCAACAATTCTCTGCGGTGTAACAGTCTTATGGTTATTTTACCAGTAAGAAAACTAAAGTTCACAGAAGCAGACCTGAGACTCTGGACCAGGCCTGCGAAGTTCAGCGTCTTTGGTGAGACTCATAAAATCTATTTTCTGAAAGGATCAGATTGTACAACAAAGTTAGTAAGAGGACTGAAGAGTGCCTCTTTAAGAGTTTTAGTAGCTCATTCATTCATTTTATTCATTCATAGTATTTATGAAGCACACATGTCTCTTGGATGCCAGGCACTGAGATAGGGCTAGGAATACACCAGTGAGCAAGACGGGTCGTCCTGGGCCCGCTGTAGCCTGAAAACTCATAAAAACTAAGCTACTGGAATTGCATTTTACACATGAGAAAACAGAAGGGAAAAGATGTTAACATACGTGTGGGCAAAGCCCAACTCAGATCTCTCAATTCCTAGAGTAGTTTAGTGCTCTTCCAATAATAATGTAAGTAATATTATTTCAGAAGAATTATCATTCAGTTATGATTAATTAAACCAATAAAAGCCTGGTTGCCTTCCATTTAGGCTACACCAATCAAAAGTATGAATTATCCATGGTCTCCCCTTGCATTCAGTCCTTGCTTATTTTTCAATGAGTCAAAACAAGAAAGGGGGGAGGCGAATGCTGACATAGTAAAGTTAAAGTAATTACATTATTGGTGACCAGTTGCAGTTTCTAAGAACAATCATGCGGAGTAAGGTCTAAAGCCCAGAACAGATATGGACTCTCTAGAATTGCCCATCTGGGTTCTATACACCATTCTCAAGAATTAGATACATCTCTTTTTATAAAATACCATTTTAAAGGGAGTTAGAAATGTTGAGATCAATGTTGAGACAGAGGAAAAGACTGTTGGTACTCGATGAGACAGCTTTCCAATGTTAACTTCTCGATAATGAAACATTTAAACATGTGCAAAAGTAGGAAGCTTCCCCGTATATCCATCACTCAGCTTCAACAATTATTAGCTCATAGTCTCATCTATATTCTTTTCCACTTCTCACCCCATATTATTTTTAAACGTATCCCAGACAGCATATAATTTTCTCTGTAAATATTTCAGTGTGTATCACTAAAGAAAAACACATTTAAAAACGTATCACATTCAAAATATTTTGGCAATAATTCCCAGGGAGAGTGTTTGTTAGGAAGCTGAGCGAAATGGGCATCTTACAAAAAGAACTAACATAAAACATTTTAACCACCGTGAGCACTTCCAATACAAAAAGTAAATTCAAAGAGCTCAGTTTTAGGGATGAGTTCTTCAAAATTGGGAATTGCGCTGGTAACTTCTCAAGATAGAAAGACCAAAAATTTCCACATGAAAACACACACACACATATAGAACACTTTGTCATGAAATGTCTTCTTCCGGCTTGGCATTATTTGTAACAGCACTGAGATGATTGTTTTCCTGCTATTGCCTGTTACTTGAATTTACACTCCTCGATGTAGATATGGCAAATGTGCCTGATGGGTTAGTATTCCCTGGTATTCATAATCTGAGTAACAAAAGTATCTGAGACTAGAAGTGGGAAGTCTGGGAAGCCCAGAAGGAGAGCACTTCTGGCTGCTCTTATGAGTGTGATGTTTATCACGATGCTTGACCCCTAGACATAGATGTGCCGGCAGTGGGTCCAAAGAAGATTTCTGCAAACTCAGAGATAACTCAAGCTGGAGCTTGGAAGATAGATAGAAGAATAAAGGTTGAATTTTTTTTTATATATCCTCTACTTCAAAGACTTTTTTAAAAATCCCTTTCCTATTTCAACTGTCTTAAAATGATTAGGTTCTGTGTCAACACCTGCACCCTTATCAAAAGGGGTCACAGAGGCAACATGATGATGGCATTGGCATCCCTCAAAAGGAATATGGAAAATGAAAGGTGAAGATCTATTTGCTAGAGTAAGAGTTCCCACGTTAGAGCATTCTTACTCAAATTTGAGGACGCAGGATTTACTTTATTATGGAAGGCTGGAATTTCATTCATTTCTTTATTCCACAAATACCCACTGAGTGCTTATAATATGCAAGGCTCTAGGGGTATAATAATGGGAAAACACAGTCTATTCACTCATGTAGTTAACATTCTAGCTATTTCCTTACACAATGTATTCAATCATGGTGGTTACATTTGTGACAATTTTTTTCCCCCTTAACCAGCAAAACGCTTTTACGAAACAAATTTTTTTAAGTCAGGCTCACCCAGAATAATCAAATGAATTTTATCTGGAACCCTAATAAATGAAGTACATTAATGTGATATTGACTTGTGAAAATGTTATAGCTAAGTATGTATTTCTATTATTGATTTATAAAAGCATCAATAATACCAAGGAGATTTTTTTGAAGGACAAAAAATGAAGGCAGAGATTATAGACAACTCAGGCTTCTGTCAACCTCGTAAATAGTCTTTCTCTGTATTTTATTTTGGTTGCAGCCACTTGGAGAGAGGTCTGAATCCTGATACACACAATAGTCTTAAATGTCACTTTTGTGTAAAAAAAGAGAAATTCTGACAATTTGAAGAAACTTTTCAATTAATTTCTCAATATACTTGAAGGGGTATTAGGAAGAAATTTGCATTTCAAATTCAAACATTTCTAATTTATGCTTATAGTGGAATAGTTCAGTGTTCAGCCTTTGGTGTGAAAACCTTTGTTTTCATTTCTGATCTGCATCAACTGTTCAGCCTTGGAAAAATTATTCAGTTGGTCTGGGATTGGTTTCCCTAATTCTAAAATGGAGGTGATAATACCAGAGTTGTTCAAATGATTAAATGATCAAATTAAATAATATATAAAATACTTAAATTCTACTTCAGTCAGAGGAAGTGGTCCATATAGGATACTTGGGATCTAATCCTATTCAATACAATCAAAGTCATGGTGGAGGGGAAGCAGCTCTATCCCAGAGACTGGAATCCAATTCAGTTCAACTCACCAAATCTTATTGTTTGATAATTGTGTGTGATGCACGTGCAAAGTGGTGGTGACACAGTGACAAAGATGCAAGATTCCATGCCGAAAGCATGAATTCAATCAAGAAAGGTGGGAGGTGAGAGACATTCCAGGCAAGGGAACAGCTTGTGTGAAGAGACTGCTTGAGTCTAGAGTTCCCAGAAGAACACAGTGTAGTTTTCAGTGTGACTGTGATAGAGAATGAGGGTGAAAATACCTTGGACTAGACAGTAGTAGTGGAGCAGGAGAAAATGGACAGACTTTTATAACATTTTGGAGGTAGAATTGACAGGGACTTGGTAACTGACTGGTTGGTATAGATAATAGAAATGAGAGCAATCAGAGATTTGGGGGTTTTCAAATAAGATACTGAGCAAATAATTATGCCATGTTCCAAGATTATGGATTGTTAGTGAAACTAGTTTGAAGAGAATTTTTTTCATTTCACATGAGTGTGTGTATAGTATCAATGGATGGAAAACGTCTATTTTAATTAGTTCAGTAGACTCCTACAAGGGGGGATGGTGATCAGTAAGGAGAATTGGACTGGATATAACAATGTTTTAGTTATAACAATGTTTTAGTTAACATAGGGTTGTTTCTCAAAGCCTTGAGGATGGGTGAGATCATATTGAAAGAACATATGAAAGAAGAGATGACCTATGCAGAGCTCGGAGACAAATCGACATTTAAGGGGTATGGTGATGCAGAAGAAGCAGGCAGGCGGAGGAAAAGGAATGACAATAGGGATAAGAGAAAAAATTAGGAGCATGAGATTTCACAGAAGCCAAGAGCAAACTGTTTTCAGAAGAATGGTCAGCTAATGGTAAACTGCTCCCAGGACACTATACTCATGGCCCCTCAAATGTGTCCATTGGATTTAATGACCCGGAGGCAGTTTCAGTGATGAAAGCAGAAGCCATCCTGTGATGGGTTGAATTCGAAGTGGAAAGTGAAGCAAAGAGGTAAATGGCTTATGTGAGATGTTTTCTGTTAAAAGGGGGAAGTATGAGATAACTAGAGGAGAACACAGGGTCAAGGGAGGCTTTGAGTCCTTGTTTTACAGGTTGGAGAGACCTGAGGAGCTGGAGTGCTACTGGAAAGGTCCTAGCAGAAAAGATGAAGTTGAAGACACAGATGCAAGTGGGGGCTGAAGCAGGAGGAAACCTGTCTCAGAGGATGAGGGGGGGAGACTGGCTTTAAATAGTGGGAGGAATCAAGGGGGCAGGTAGAATAAAAGCTATTTCAGATTTGAAAACTTTATTGTGGGGGAAAGTTGAGGCTTTATTTTCTCAGTAAAGAAGAAGATAAGGTCAGCTGTTGTGAAGAAGGATACACAGAGGGAAAGTTGAATAATTGGCTTCAATGTGCAAAAGTACCTTTGAAACTCTCGCCATAGAGAGTGGGAGATACCTGAAGAGAGTAGCCTTAAAAACAAGATAGTGTAGCACAAGTTAACATGCTATTTGTCTCCAATGTTTTAAAATTTGGTATATACCCTAATGCATTTGAAACTGGGCATTGTTTTCATTATTATTACTTATTTATTGACTTAAGTTAACATTTTTTTTTTAGTGCAATCCAATGTTTTTAGAATCTCTGATAAAGCCATGTGTCACGACCACCTAGAGGGGTGGGATAGGGAGGGTGGGAGGGAGGGAGATGCAAGAGGGAAGAGATATGGGAACATATGTATATGTATAACTGATTCACTTTGTTATAAAGCAGAAACTAACACACTATTGTAAAGCAATTATACTCCAATAAAGATGTTTAAAAAAAAAAATTTGCTTATAGACGTGTAGAGTACAGACAATTACTCTTAAACCCTACCTCTCAAAACCTAGTATAGTTTTCACATTTATCTCACTTCCCTATCTGCAGATGATCCATTATTTTCCAATGTACTGTTTTCACATTGCCAAATGTCATCATGCATTTTTGTTTTGAAATATCATAATTTTAAACATGAATTTTTAAGAACTATGTTCAACTTGTAGGCGTTTATCTAACCTTGTATTTGATTTTAATTTCAGGTTTACTAGTAAGAGGTTATAAACATCAGAACATTTTATATGTAATATTTAAGAGACTGTCAAATATATTATTTAGACAATGTCAAATATACTCAGAGCTAATGATTATATGATTTTGTTTCTTTGGCTTAGAGTCTGATACATTCCCATAGATCAATATTTCTCGATAAGGTCTTAAATTATTAAAACTTGGATATATTAGCAAGAAATATTGTTTCCTACAAACTCAAATGTAAAGGACAATTTGAAAGATACAGTGGGTTACTGTCATTAATGGAAAGTATCTCAAAAACTCTAAAAAGGTACTACCTTGGAAGCTTGGCTAGCTAAGGAAACTCACTAAAAGATATTAGTTTTTGTGTCAGAGAAAGATTGTGTCTACAAAGAGAAAAACTACCCTTATTTGAAAGGACAGTTACATTGTTCAACTGAGTTTTCCTTTGCAGAGGTTATAAATTCTGTTCCTGGACTGATAATCTGGATGACCAGTATTCCTAGCACTTAGGTGATACCAACCTTAAGTGAGAAAAATGTGATATATGGCTAGAGATTCTTCACAACCTTAACTGACCTTAGAGAAAACTTTCTGAAATAGGTCCAGGACTCCTTCTCAGAGGAGGCTTATCAGCAAGTTTAGCTCAATACACAGTGGGTTCTGTGGTGCATTTTGATAAGTCATACCCTCTGTTTAGAACACTTCATGAAAGTGTTGCCAGAAATACAATTATTGGATTAATCTTAGACTCTGTGCTAAGGCTCTTAATAGCTTTTTGGTCAATGAGTTCTCAATTAAAATGCAGTTTCTCATCCTCCTGGCAAATACTCACCTTTTAAAGATTCAGTTTACTGTTTGGATCACCTCAAATTTCTCCCTTCCTCTGAAATTCTTCCCCGTTAGAATCTAGTTTTCTCTGTATGTTTTAACCTATATATTCTGTAGGTTATGTATTCCTAGCACAGCTTTTTCACAGGGAAAATATTTAAATTATCTTTTACCCCACAGAACCAAGCACTATATTCTGTATAGAGCAACACAATGCTATTGATATTTGTATAAAAACTGGGGAGTGAAAATAAAAATTGTTGACCATCTTCTCTTTTTTCCGGCACCACTCAAAGCTCTGAAATATATTACCTTTTTAAGTTCTGTAATATTCCTTCATGAAGGTCTTTACAGCCTCATTATATAAGAGTAAAAACTGAGATTTAAATAAATCAAACCAAATACCCAAGATTATGATACACAGGGTCAGGATACAAACCCAAGTTTGTTTTCCATACTCTAAACAACATTTTCTTGTGACCACATGATATTGAGATAATTAACCAAGTCTTTTCTCAGAACTCTCTCCTTACACCCTCACCCATCACCTCTCGTGGAGGGGCCCGGAGCTAGGCAGCTGTGGAGTGAATACGAAATGAAGCCACGAGCTTCAGAGGACTCTCAGGGAACCCAGCTAACAGGAAGGAGAGGCATCAAAGTTGAGGCCTGACAGTGTTTTACAACATAACAGGTTAAACATGCTTACATGCCCAAGAATAAGAGCCAGAAATCAAGAAAAGGCTATGATAGGATGGATAAACAACAAGGTCCTACTGTAGAGCACAGGGAACTATATTCAATATCCTGGGATAAACCACAATGGAAAAGAATATCAAAAAGAGTATATAGGTGTAACAATCACTTCGCTGTACAGAAGAAATCAACACAACATTGTAAGTCAACTATACTTCAGTAATACATATATTAAAACGTAGGTAGAGGTGAGGTAACAATAAAGCAAAATCTAGGAAGAAGAAAAGAGACTCAAAGAATAGTTGCAAGGTCATTGGTCAAGAGGCAGGATGGTTGCTTGGAGGGAACCTTGTACAGATGGGAAAGTGTTGTTAATCCAGCTCTGCACTCATTATGGTTGAAGCGAGGGGGGAAAAATAAGCATCAGAAACAGTTACTGTCAGCTGGTTAACAACAGACTGTCCAGTTAAATAAATAGAATTGTCCACTTATGTGAGGTCACCAAGCCGTCTCTCAGGCTCTCTCTCTCCTCCACCCCATTTTTTGGTCCTTGTAACCTCAGACCCCTCAACCCCCATGTCCTTCAGTGGACACGGTCTCCTGTGTAGTCCATCCAGCTCTATGTTATTTCTACTGCTGGACGGATAAATGGAGCTACGTATCCTGAAGGTGGAGTACGGATGGTGGGAAAATGCCTTGAATACTGTTTTTCAAATATTAATGTGCAGACCACTCACCCGGGGAATCTTATTAAGATGCAGATTCTGATGCAGTGGATCTGGACTGGGACCTGTGAGTCTGACCATCTAAGAGGCTTTCAGGTGATGCCACGGTTACTGATCTTGTTGGGAAGCAGAGATATTGAATAATATGCTCTGAACTGAGAAGGAACTTTAAGACTGAAAAATGAAGCAGGCAGCTTCATAAAGTGCAATTATGAAGTTTGTTGTGGGTAACTTCCAAATGGGCAGGATCGGGCAAACAGTGACCCAGAGGTATTCACAGCTGTGCCTCTGAGAGGGGAACAGGGGGATTTAAAGGGGCCAAAGCTAACAATAGAATCTGACCACAAGGTAGAAGCACGTTCACAGGGATGGGAATGAGAGATCCCCCCACCCAACCCGGGGTCTTATGACCATTAACCATCTGTGTCAGCAAAAAGTATTCTTCCAGGTTTCATATCTGATGAAGGCAAGGGTAAAGGTTACTGGCTTGGGCACATTCCTTGCAAGCTGGCTAAAGCTCAGTCATGCAGAAAGGGGAGGGGGTAGGACTGGGGGCCTGAGATGGAGCTGATAAAATGGAGTCAGTGTGGTTCAGCCATGCAAGTCTACAAACCACATTTTAAGTAGCAAGAAGGTTCTACTTGTAATTCAAAATGTTGTGTGATACTCACTTTCTAAGTTGGCCTTGCAAACGTGGCTACGCCTCTCGTTTGAACACTCTGCACACCTAGAAGATTCTAAGAATTGCATGAAACATAATTGGACTATAGTGTGTGTTTATCCTTGTGGCTATAACAACTAAGAGACATTTGAATCAGAATATAATTTCTGTGGACCTTGATCTCTCCCATCATACCTGTACTCTTATCAAACATTTAGAAAAGGGTCAACACCTACCCTTCTAAAACTATTCCAAAAAATTGCAGAGGAACATTCCCAAATTCATTCTATGAGGCCACCATCACCTTTATACCAAAACCAGAAAAAGATACCACAAAAAAAGAAAATTACAGGCCAGTATCACTTATGAACATAGAGGCAAAGATCCTCAGCAAAATACTAGCAAACCAAATCCAACAATACATTAAAAGGATCATACATCATGATCCAGTGAGATTTATCCCAGGGATGCAAAGATTCTTCAATATTCGCAAATCAATCAGCGTGTTACACCACATCAACAAATTAAAGAATAAAAACCATATGTTCATCTCAATAGATGCGGGAAAAGCTTTTGATAAGATTCAACACCCATTTATGATAAAAGCTCTCCAGAAAGTAGGCATAGAGGGAACACACCTCAACATAATAAAGGCCATATATGACAAACCCACAGCAAACATCATTCTCAATGGTGAAAAACTGAAAGCATTTCCTCTAAGATCAGGAACAAGACAAGGATGTCCACTCTCGCCACTTTTATTCAACATAGTTTTGGAAGTCCTAGCCACGGTAATCAGAGAAGAAAAAGAAATAAAAGGAATCTAAATTGGAAAAGGAGAAATAAAACTGTCACTGTTTGCAGATGACATGATACTATACATAAAAAATCCTAAAGGTGCTACCAGAAAACGACTAGAGCTCATCAACGAATTTGTTAAAGTTGCAGGATACAAAATTAACACACAGAAACCTCTTGCATTCCTATACACTAACAACGAAAGATCAGAAAGAGAAATTCAAGAAACAATCCCATTTACCATCACATCAAAAAGAATAAAATACCTAGGAATAAATCCACCTAAGGAGGCAAAAGACCTGTACTCAGAAAATGATAAGATACTGATGAAAGAAAGAAAATTTATATAGATATAGATAACTGATAAGAACCTACTGTATAGCACAGCAAACTCTATTCAATATTCTGTAATAACCTATATGGGAAAAGAATCTAAAAAAGAATGGATATATGTATATGTTTAACCTAACCACTTTGCTGCACAGGAGAAACTTACACAACATTGTAAATCAAATACACCCAATATAAAATAAAAATTAAATTAAAAAATAAGTGAAAATAAAAGTTTTAGCAAAAAAAAAAAAGTATGATTGTATCTCTGATAGGAAAATTTAGGTGGAAATGTAGAAAGCCAAAGTTTGAAATCCAAATATTCTCTATTCCCAATTCCCTCTTAAACAATTATTATTCTACCCACTTCCAGCATGGCCTTTGAAGCATTTAGCCTAGAAATATTTATGTAAAGTCCATAGCATTTCACTACATGAATAATATATTTTACAAAATAAATTTCTGAGACATTGACTAAAGAATAAATTTCTATCTTTTGGATTTCTGGTTGCAAGTTCTATTTTCTTTCTGAATTTTATTATTAAATTCTTCTCGTACTTGATACAGAAAATATTTTAAATACTATATCTAATGAAAAATGGTAACAGGGTAGTAGCAATACTGCTCAACTTGTAGGAAAGAGAGTTGGGTCTGAGTTCCATCTGTCACTGCTAGCTATAAGACCTTGAGGAAAGATCCTATCTGAGCTTCAATTCTCTCATGTGTAAAACCACAGTTTTGGATAACATGATTCTTTCAAGTATTATAATTCTGTGATTATTTAAATATAAAAAAGAATTCTCAAAGCATGTCCAATTTGCTTTAAATTTGAAACTACAGTTTGAAAGTATAATGTAAAATCACAATGACCTCTTAAAAGATAATATCTAAACTAGAAAATAAAGCAGCTTTCCATCAGTCTTCCCAAGCTCTCTCCAGCAGGTTAACTATATCTGATGACTTCCGAGCACTTTATTGAAGTTGCTGATCCTTTCACCAGTAAAGAGATTTATGAAGACAAACTCTTAGTGTAGGAAGACATAGGCTCTAGTGTTAATTTTAGTTGGAAAATGCTAGCAGAATTTATGAAAAATCCAAAAGCTGAAATATACCATATGTATATTTCTGTATAGAATATATATATAGTATATATATATATATATATATATATATATATATATGGCTATATAGGCTTTCATCAGGAGTTACAGACTTTAGAGAATGAACCACGTTTCATTCTGGGTTTAGTAAACAACATCTATACTAGTTCAAGTAAACTGCTTGTCTTGCAGTTGTACTGACTTACACATGTTTACAAAGGTGATTATTTAAAGCACTTATGAAATTTATATTCTATAATATTATGGAAACCTGCCTTATTTCTTTTTCATAATTTCTAATTTTCATAGATACTTT
This sequence comes from Balaenoptera musculus, assembly GCF_009873245.2. NCBI lineage: Eukaryota > Metazoa > Chordata > Mammalia > Artiodactyla > Balaenopteridae > Balaenoptera > Balaenoptera musculus. The sequence continues at coordinate 5,089,208 of NC_045790.1, forward strand.
ATTAATTTTGTGGGCTACAAAGAGAAATACATGCATTTGTAGATGAATATATTGGATGATGTGTCCAGTTTTTATTTCAAGTCTCAGGGTAAATCTTAGTTTTAGATCTCCCAAGAAACTACTTATAAATATGTATGAAGTGAAAAGCTAGCAAATAATAGAAGATATGAATTACATAATTACATAAGGTATTGTAGCTTCATGGAAACATACAGACTCACATTTTTGGAGCTCAGTTTCATAATCAGCCCATGATGACTAGGTTTTCAAGGTTAGGTGCCACAAATTTTTCAGAACAAATAGGCAGTATTTTGTAAGAAAAAAAAATCCATTTATTAGCAAGTCCTTGCGCTAAAAGCTGTGGTGCCTATTTTCCTAAAAATTTTTCTATTATTTATGCTTGGCTTCTAAAATGACACTAAAATATTTAAAATATGATGCCTTAGGTCTTTGCAAGGCTTAATATCAAAATGTGAAGACTTGACTCTGGCATAAATGAAACTGGTTGAGGCAATGAAGGTGGAGCTAGTTGGTACTCACTTCCTCCTGCCTCATTCCCATTAGCAGGACCTGTGAGGGAAATGAACACCCACAATCCCCCACCCTTGGTCCCTCTACTGTATCTCTACAGGGAGATTGTTGTTAAAAAGGGAAAAAAAGGACTAAACAGAATCGAGTCTCAAAATATAATATCCAAAATGTCTAGGATACAATCAAAAATCACTCACTGTATACCAAGAAGCAGAAAGTAACAACTTAAGTGAGAAAAGGGTAACAACAGATGCTAACTAACATCAAGATGAATCACAAGTTGAAATTGCCTGACAACGATTTTAAAGCAGCCATCATAACAATGCTTCCACTAGTAATAAAGAATTTTCATGAAACAAACAAAAAATAGAAAACCTCAGCAAAGAAATAGAAGTTAAAAAAAATAGAAATTATACAACAACAACAACAAAAAACAACCACAATCAAATATCAAAACTCACAGAATGGCCTCATTGTAGGGCAGAGATGACAGTGAACAGAATTAGTTAACTTGAAAACAGATCTCTCAATCTTAACAGAGAAAAAATACACTTCCAAAAAAAATAGAGACTCAAGGAACTATGGAAGAATGGCAAAAGAGCTACAGTTCATATCCTCAGAGTCCCAGAAGTAGAGGAAAGAGAGGGTAGAACTAAAAAGTTATTAGAAAAAATAACGGCTCAGAAATTCCCCAATTTGTCAAAAGACATAAACCTGTACATTTAAAAAGCTGAATAAATCCCCCCAAATAGGATAAATCCAAATAAACCTGTACCAAGACACATCATTTTTAAACTTCTGAAAACTAAAGACAAGGAAAAGTCCTGAAAGCAGCAAGTGAGAAAGACACATTCCTTACAGGGGACACATTCCTTACAGTGGACACAGAAACCTGGAGGGCAGAAAGAAGTAGCACATTTTTTAAGTACTTAGAGAAAATAACTGTCAATTGAAAATGCTGTATCTAGTGATCAATCCCATTTATAATAGCGTCAATGACAATAAGATCCTTAGAAATACATTTAACCAAGCAGGTAAAAATTCTGTACACTGAAAACTATAAGATACTGGTGAAAGAAATTGAAGAAGACACAAATAAATGGAGAGATATCTCTTGTTTTTGGGTTGGAAGAATTAATATTGTTAAAATGTCTATACTCCCCAAAGCCATCTACAGAGTCAATGCAGTCCCTATCAAAATTCCAATGCCATTTCTCACAGAAATAGAAAAAAAATCCTAAAATTTATATGCAGCCAGCCACAAAAGACACTGAAAAGCCAAAGAAATCTTGAACAAGACAAGCAAAGCTGAAGGCACAATGTATTGGCACTTGGTCTCAGCATACAGACCTTGTAGCCATAATCTACTTAAATAAATATGATCCAGATGTGGCTAATAAAATTTTAATTTGCCTTAATTTTTAAGTTAACTATTATCCCAAAACATATATAAGACTACTATAGTTAACTATACTTGACAGGGCTCTCTTTCCACATTATCTTAATATAATGGCACAGCTAGACACAGATACAATTGTAGTTTTAAAAGAAACACCAGTCATCAGAGAATTAGCATCTTAAAAACAGTAAATAGGGCTTCCCTGGTGGTGCAGTGGTTAAGAATCCGCCTGCCAATGCAGGGGACACGGGTTCGAGCCCTGGTCTGGGAAGATCCCACATGCCGCGAGCAGCTAAGCCCGTGCGCCACAACTACTGAGCCTGCGCTCTAGAGCCCGCGTGCCACAACTGCTGAGCCCACGTGCCACAACTACTGAAGTCGACGTGCCTAGAGCCCATGCTCTGCAAGAAGAGAAGCTGCCACAATGAGAAGCCCACACACTGCAAAGAAGAGTAGCCCTCGCTCACCACAACTAGAGAAAGCCTGCGCACAGCAACGAAGACCCAACGCAGCCAAAAATAAAATAAAATAAATAAACTTATTTTAAAAAACAGTAAATAATATAAAAATTCCTAATCTTCAAATGACTAACAAGCCATCCACTTCTTACTAAAAGAATTTTACTAGTTAAAACATATTTTAGGGGAATAATGAATAAAAAGGTATGTTAAGGATGTAAGTCAGCTGGACAATACAATGTAATGAATACCTTGTAAACAGACCACAAACACATTCCAATTATTTACACTCTTGACTTGGTAAAACATTTGTATCATAAATTATAGCTTTATATCAATCTCATGTAATGTGGGCTGCTGTGTTAAACTCAAATAATCCCAAAATTCTCACAACTCCAACTTGCCTGTTACTAAACCTATTTCACTCGGATGTGCCTTTAAAAAACTCAGTATGATTTTATGGTTGCCTTCTAGATTCAGCAGCTACGGGAATATAAAACAAGCAGGTAGTTTATTCCAGTGCTCTGGCAGGTTTCAAGAGCCATCTCTTTACTGATTGAATTAAAGTTTGGTTTGGATTACTCTTACATCAGATGCTAATTAAAATGGACCTTGAGTAAACAGTCATTTCTCAAATCACAACTTTAAAATCATGGATGAGACCACTTCAGCTCATCTGGTTCACTCTTCATTCAAGGGACAATGAAAAGGTCAGAAGTATGCCTTTAAGAAGCAGCGTTTTGGGGCAAGACAAACTCTGTACCCCGAAGCACCATTACTGTGGGCTAAACTGTGTGCACTGAAGAATGGGAAATGCTGAGCTTTTAAACACAGTGACTTTCCAGAAATCGAGTTAGTTTAATGAGGAAAAACTACCTTTTGTGAAGACATAAACAAGTCTTGAGCACTTACACTGTATTCCGCAAGAACTCCACGTTGAATAAGTGTTGACCTCGTATGTTACAAACTGAAACTCTGGCAGAGGTTAACCCACTTGCCCCAGACCACAGCAGGAGTCCTCAGGGGATCAGGGCCACATGGTCTCTCTGCTCTTTCAGTGCCCACCCAAGATTAATCTTCTTAGAGGAGCGGATTTCATGGAGAAAGCTTGTAAATATTTATGAAATAGTAGCAAACTAAATATTACAGAAATCCTAGATAACCTTTGAATGCTCAAAGTCTCTACCTACACAAATAGAATCAAGACCCAAAAAAAGGCTGCCTGGAACCCAAGGATGGGAGACTGTGAAATTAAAAACTGAAGGAGCAAAAAGGTTCCTCCTGAATCATGCTGTCATGATGTGGCATTACTTTAACTTGTGTGGGAAGAGGTAATCAGAAGTTGATAAAACTGTCCCAAGAATGGCTATTTATTAAAGTTCTTATTTACTTCCTAGATTAACCACAAGAAAAGGCATTTTCAGAACTCTAATGAAAAACTGATGAACTCATAAAAGTGCTAACAAAAGATCAAGATGAAAAAAAAAATTAATTACATGGGACTGAGTGAACTGATGAGGATGAGTATAATTTTTGTGACTTTCTGTCTGAATTTAAAAAAAAAAATCCAACAAGGACTCAGAGGCAAAGAATATACAAATCAATTTTCACTGCAAAGTAAAGGAGCTGTTACAGTGGAGGATTACTGGACTGAATGTCAATATTATGACATAGTATGAGTGTGTTTCATGTTTGGTAATTGCAATCATTGTTGCTTTTGTTGTGGTCATCCATGTACAAAAAAAAAAAAAAAAAAAAAAAAAGGCCATTAGCCTTTAAGTTAAATCTATGGAAGTAAAATATCCTATTAAATATTTAACAGGGACATAGCCCACATATTGCTTAATTTAAATAATCTAATTATAGCAAGCCAATCCACTTAGCTCATCATAACACTTGAAGCTATTTACCTGAATTCACTCATCCTGACTTTAGTTCCTTTTTAAATTTTTCTCAAGCAATTGATTTACCATAAAATGGTTCTTCTTAAATACTTTTCCAATAATATTAACAATACAGGACCGTGAGTTCTTAAGAACTGATAAAACCCTAGTATGCTATAAAACATGGCAGTAAGTAATTAAAAGAATATAGATAGCCATGCCCCTGCAACAAATCCCACTGTATTTGAGTCAAATAACTAGTGGAAAAAATGGTGGCAGGGATGGTGGGGGTGATTTTTTTAAATTTGTAGTTTACATAAATAACTTAGAATTTCATAAGAAATGAAATGTTCCATAAAGAACAAAAGATATACCTAGAGAATATAGCATGCTTATAGAAGACCATGGAATATCATTGTGTGGCATTATTAACAGATAAATAAACCATCAAGTCTTTTTCAGAATGAGTCCAAATTTTTCATTAGGCTTCTGTAAGCCCAGGATTACAAACTACTCTATGCATATGCTCTAACTATATACATTAGTTTTGTGTGAGCAATCTGTGCTTCTGGCTGGCACATCATATAATTTTTAATGTGTGGAATTAACACAGACACTTAAGGACATTATGCACTATTATGGAATTCTCAGAAGTCTCAAAATGTCTCAGATGTGAATTCAGCACTCTGTACCCAGGCACGCTTTATGCGTATCTTTAACAATAACAACAATAAAACGGTGTTCTGAACAGAAAAACACCAGCTTGAAGAGGCAGCTTTAATTAAGTGCTTGAAGCAAGAAAGACTGCACCAGAATGAGCAGGTAATGCCCAAGGGAAACTCTGTTGTTAAAGGGGAAACTGGTTTAAGGGCAATCGAGTCCAAGCACAGATACAAATCTTTCAAAATCTCGTCTGAGATATGGGAACATATGTGTATGTATAACTGATTTACTTTGTTATAAAGCAGAAACTAACACACCATTGTAAAGCAATTATACTCCAATAAAGATGTTAAAAAAAAAAAAATTCTCGTCTGTTGTATTCTGCTTGCAGTATGTAGTGCTACCAAACTGAGGTCTTAAACTTACGTGGCGCAGAGTTCAAAAGGAAAAGTAAAGGAACACGATCAAAGTTATATTAAATAAAAGAAAACATACAACATTATAATTAAGGTGAAGTAAGGAAAGCAAAAGTATTGCAATTATAAAACTTGCTTATTAACTTGCTGGTACTGATCTTACCCTGGGACATAAGTCCTATGGACGTTAGTTTTCAAACAGATCAATTTGTCTTGTTCTGACATATCCAGTTCACCAGCTGGTTGTTCAACTACTCCAGATTCTACACAGTTTAATCTTAACAGCACATTCCCTTGGAAGAGCAGCAGTACTTCCTGCCTGCAAAGTGGTCAGCCTCCAGAGTATAGTTTATAGGAGGGAGTTTTGGAGGAAAGCGCCAGCAAAGATAAGCTCTTATCCTCCCACAGACCTGGGAGATGGGGCACTGTCTTCCTTGATGAGTACATTTCAGAGATGGTTTTCCAGTCTTCCTTGAGAAAGACCACTGGGTCGTAAAGCTGACAAGAGGCTACTTTAGTTTTTAAAAACATTTGCATACATTTCAAATCGGCAGAGAAAGGATTTACAATTTTTCTAAAATAAATGCTCTAAGAAAAGGAAGTAGAGGGAAGTCTCCTCCCTTATTTTCAACAGAGAAAATGACCCTCTTATTTTTCATGTGTATTTGCCTTTACAACCTCCAACACAGAGCTTCACACACACAATTCAAATTACATCTACTAAAGTAAGATTTTATCCCCTTTTATGTGCCTTGTCAATGCATAAATTTCCACAGAGATTACAGATTTTAGACATGACAGGAATACCCATGTAAGTTTAATGATTGAATTTATGCCTCTACTTTCATTTTCTTTTTTCTTTTTTTTTTTTTTAACTGACCTTGCTAAATGAGAACTGGCATAAATTTTCTTCTGAGGACTATGCTGGGAATGAGGGTTCTGGGAAAGATAAGAATGATGAAATTTTTTTGAAATGATTATAATGTCATTTTCAAACTATGCATTTCAGGTTGATTCAATAACTTATTTCCCATCTCTCAAATGTATGAGTAATTTGAAAAATAATTCTATTAACATGAAGCTGGTTAGAACAGACAATTCCTAAATGGCTACCCCAATGCTTTTGGTTGTGAATTCACAATAATGTACAGGTAATTATTAGGACTTACAATACCCAGATAGCGTGGCCACCCAGGTGCCATTACTTCAAGAAAACACTTGCAAAGATTCACTTCTTTGCCTTAGGAGACATGCCCCTTGGAATTAGTATGATTTCATCAAAATGCCACCCCTGCCTAGAGTGGGGTTGTTTTAGCCAATGCCATCCACATTTAAACTTCTCCTGGATGGAGGAGGAACCAAGATGGCAGAGTAGAAGGACATGCTGTCACTCCCTCTTGTGAGAACACCAGAATCACAACTAGCTGCTGGACAGTCATCGACAGGAAGACACTGGAACTCACCAAAAAAGATACCCCACATCCAAAGACAAAGGAGAAGCCACAATGAGAAGGTAGGAGGGGCACAATCACAGTAAAATCAAATCCCATAACTGCTGGGTGGGTGACTCACAGACTGGAGAATACTTATACCACAGAAGTCCACCCACTGGAGTGAAGGTTCTGAGTCCCACATCAGGCTTCACAACCTGGGGGTCCGGCAACAGGAGGAGGAATTCCTAGAGAATCAGACTTTGAAGCCTAGTGGGATTTGATTGCAGGACTTTGACAGGACTGGGGGAAACAGAGACTCCACTCTTGGAGGGCACACACAAAGTAGTGTGTGCATTGGGACCCAGGGGAAGGAGCAGTGACCCCAGGGGAGACTGAACCAGACCTACGTGCTACTGTTGGAGGGTCTCCTGCAGAGGTGGGGGGTGGCTGTGGCTCACCCTGGGGACAAGAACACTGGCAACAGAAGTTCTGGGAAGTACTCCTTGGCGTGAGCCCTCCCAGAGTCCGCCATTAGCCCCACCAAAGAGCCCAGGTAGGCTCCAGTGTTGCATTGCCTCAGGCCAAACAACCAACAGGGAGGGAACCCAGCCCCATCCATCAGCAGTCAAGCAGATTAAAGTTTCACTGAGCTCTGCCCACCAGAGCAACAGTCAGCTCTACCCACCACCAGTCCCTCCCATCAGGAAACTTACACAAGCCTCTTAGATAGCCTCATCCACCAGAGGGCAGACAGCAGAAGCAAGAAGAACTACAATCCTGCAGCCTGTGGAACAAAAACCACATTCACAGAAAGATAGACAAGATGAAAAGGCAGAGGGCTATGTACCAGGGGAAGGAACAAGATAAAACCCCAGAAAAACAACTAAATGAAGTGGAGATAGGCAACCTTCCAGAAAAAGAACTCAGCATAATGATAGTGAAGATGATCCAGGACCTCGGATCCAAAAAAGAATGGAGGCAAAGATCAAGAAGATGCAAGAAATGTTTAACAAAGACCTAGAAGAATTAAAGAACAAACAAACAGAGATGAACAATACAATAACTGAAATGAAAACTACACTAGAAGGAATCAATAGCAGAATAACTGAGGCAGAAGAATGGATAAGTGACCTGGAAGACAGAATGGTGGAATTCACTGCTGCGGAACAGAATAAAGAAAAAAGAATGAAAAGAAATGAAGACAGCCTAAGAGACCTCTGGGACATCATTAAATGCAACAACATTCACATTATACGGGTCCCAGAAGGAGAAGAGAGAGAGAAATGACCCGAGAAAATATTTGAAGAGATTATAGTCGAAAACTTCCCTAACATGGGAAAGGAAATAGCCACCCAAGTCCAGGAAGCACAGCGAGTCCCATACAGGATAAACCCAAGGAGAAACACGCCGAGACACATAGTAATCAAATTGGCAAAAATTAAAGACAAAGAAAAATTATTGAAAGCAGCAAGGGAAAAACAACAAATAACATACAAGGGAACTCCCATAAGGTTAACAGCTGATTTCTCAGCAGAAACTCTACAACCAGAAGGGAGTGGCATGATATACTTAAAAGTGATGAATGGGAAGAACCTACAACCAAGATTATTCTACCTGGCAAGGATCTCATTCAGATTCGATGGAGAAATCAAAAGCTTTACAGACAAGCAAAAGCTTAGAGAATTCAGCACCACCAAACCAGCTCTACAACAAATGCTAAAGGAACCTCTCTACGTGGGAAACACAAGAGAAGAAAAGGACCTACAAAAACAAACCCAAAACAATAAGAAAATGGTAATAGGAACATACAAATCGATAATTACCTTAAACGTGAATGGATTAAATGCTCCAACCAAAAGACACAGGCTTGCTGAATGGATACAAAAACAAGACCCATATATATGCTGTCTACAAGATACCCACTTCAGACCTAGGGACACATACAGACTGAAAGTGAGGGGATGGAAAAAGATATTCCATGCAAATGGAAACCAAAAGAAAGCTGGAGTAGCAATACTCATATCAAATAAAATAGACTTTAAAATAAAGAATGTTACAAGAAACAAGGAAGGACACTACATAATGATCAAGGGTTCAATCCAAGAAGAAGATATAACAATTATAAATATATATGCACCCAACATAGGAGCACGTCAATACATAAGGCAACTGCTAACAGCTATAAAAGAGGAAATCGACAGTAACACAATAATAGTGAGGGACTTTAACACCTCACTTACACCAATGGACAGATCATCCAAAATGAAAATAAATAAGGAAACAGAAGCTTTAAATGACACAATAGACCGGATAGATTTAATTGATATTTATAGGACATTCCATCCAAAAACAGCAGATTACACTTTCTTCTCAAGTGCGCACGGAACATTCTCCAGGATAGATCACATCTTGGGTCACAAATCAAGCCTCAGTAAATTTAAGAAAATTGAAATCATATCAAGCATCTTTTCTGACCACAACACTATGAGATTAGAAATGAATTACGGGGAAAAAACGTAAAAAACACAAACACATGGAGGCTAAACAATACGTTACTAAATAACCAAGAGATCACTTAAGAAATCAGAGAGGAAATCAAAAAATACCTAGAGAAAAATGACAATGAAAACACGATGATCCAAAACCTATGGGATGCAGCAAAAGCAGTTCTAAGAGGGAAGTTTATAGCTATACAAGCCTACCTCAAGAAACAAGAAAAATCTCTAATAAACAATCTCATCTTACACCCAAAGGAACTAGAGAAAGAAGAACAAACAAAACCCAAAGTTAGCAGAAGGAAAGAAATCATAAAGATCAGAGCAGAAATAAATGAAATAGAAACAAAGAAAACAATAGCAAAGATTAATAAAACTAAAATGGTTCTTTGAGAAGATAAACAAAACTGGTAAACCATTAGCCAGACTCATCAAGAAAAAGAGGGAGAGGACTCAAATCAATAAAATTAGAAATGAAAAAGGAGAACTTTAAGAAGACACCGCAGAAATACAAAGCATCCTAAGAGACTACTACAAGCAACTCTATGCCAATAAAATGGACAACCTGGAAGAAATGGACAAATTCTTAGAAAGGTATAACCTTCCAAAACTGAACCAGGAAGAAACAGAAAATATGAACAGACCAATCACAAGTAATGAAATTGAAACTGTGATTAAAAATCTTCCAACAACAAAAGTCCAGGACCAGATGGCTTCACAGGTGAATTCTATCAAACATTTAGAGAAGAGCTAACACACATCCTTCTCAAACTCTTCCAAAAAACTGCAGAGGAAGGAACACTCCCAAACTCATTCTATGAGGCCACCATCACCCTGATACCAAAACCAGACAAAGATACTACAAAAGAAGACAATTACAGACCAATATCACCGATGAATATAGATGCAAAAATCCTCAACAAAATACTAGCTAGCAAACAGAATCCAACAACACATTAAAAGGATCATACACCATGACCAAGTGGGATTTATCCCAGGGAAGCAAGGATTCTTCAATATACACAAATCAATCAATGTGATACACCATATTAACAAACTGAAGGATAAAAACCATATGATCATCTCAATAGATGCAGGAAAAGCCTTTGACAAAATTCAACACCCATTTATGATAAAAACTCTCCAGAAAGTGGGCATAGAGGGAACCTACCTCAGCATGATAGAGCCATATATGACAAACCCACAGCAAACATCATTCTCAATGGTGAAAAACTGAAAGCATTTCCTCTAAGATCAGGAAGAAGAGAAGGATGTCCACTCTCACCACTATTATTCAACATAGTTTTGGAAGTCCTAGCCACAGCAATCAGAGAAGAAAAAGAAATAAAAGGAATCCAAATTGGAAAAGAAGAAGTAAAACTGTCACTGTTTGCAGATGACATGATACTATACATAGAGAATCCTAAAAATGCCACCAGAAAACTACTAGAGCTCATCAATGAATTTGGTAAAGTTGCAGGATACAAAATTAATGCACGGAAATCTCTTGCATTCCTATACACTAATGATGAAAAATCTGAAAGAGAAAGTAAGGAAACACTGCCATTTACCATTGTAACAAAAGGAATAAAATACCTAGGAATAAACCTACCTAGCGAGACAAAAGACCTGTATTCAGAAAACTATAGGACACTGATGAAAGAAATTAAAGATGATACTAACAGATGGAAAGACATACCATGTTCTTGGATTGGAAGAATCAACATTGTGAAAATGACTATACTACCCAAAGCAATCTACAGATTCAATGCAATCCCTATCAAATTACCAATGGCATTTTTTACAAAACTAGAACAAAAAATCTTAAAATTTGTATGGAGACACAAAAGACCCGGAATAGCCAAAGCAGTCTTGAGGGAAAAAAACGGAGCTGGAGGAATCAGACTCCCTGACTTCAGACTATACTACAAAGCTACAGTAATCAAGACAATATGGTACTGGCACAAAAACAGAAACATAGATCAATGGAACAAGATAGAAAGCCCAGAGATAAACCCACACGCCTCTGGTCAACTAATCTATGACAAAGGAGGCAAGCATATACAATGGAGAAAAGACAGTCTCTTCAATAAGTGGTGCTGGGAAAACTGGACAGCTACATGTAAAAGAATGAAATTAGAACACTCCCTAACACCATACACAAAAATAAACTCAAAATGGATTCGAGACCTAAATGTAAGACTGGACACTATAAAACTCTTAGAGGAAAACATAGGAAGAACACTCTTTGACATAAATCACAGCAAGATCTTTTTCGATGCACCTCCTAGAGTAATGGAAATAAAAACAAAAATAAACAAATGGGACCTAATGAAACTTAAAAGCTTTTGCACAGCAAAGAAAACCATAAACAAGACGAAAAGACAACCCTCAGAATGGGAGAAAGTATTTGCAAACGAATCATTGGACAAAGGATTAATCTCCAAAATATATAAACAGCTCATGCAGCCCAATATTAAAGAAACAAACAACCCAATCCAAAAATCGGCAGAAGACCTAAATAGACATTTCTCCAAAGAAGACATACAGATGGCCACGAAGCACATGAAAAGCTGCTCAACATCACTAATTATTAGAGAAATGCAAATCAAAACTACAACGAGGTATCACCTCATACCAGTTAGAATGGGCATCATCAGAAAATCTACAAACAACAAATGCTGGAGAGGGTGTGGAGAAAAGGGAACCCTCTTGCACTGTTTGTGGGAATGTAAATTGATACAGCCACTATGGAGAACAGTATGGAGGTTCCTTAAAAAACTAAAAATAGAATTACCATATGATCCAGCAATCCCACTACTGGGCATATACCCAGAGAAAACCATAATTCAAAAAGACACATGCACCCCAATGTTCATTGCAGCACTATTTACAACAGCCGGGTCATGGAAGCAACCTAAATGCCCATCGACAGACGAATGGATAAAGAAGATGTGGTACATATATACAATGGAATATTACTCAGCCATAAAAAGGAACGAAGTTGGGTCATTTGTTGAGACGTGGATGGATCTAGAGACTGTCATACAGAGTGAAGTAAGTCAGAAAGAGAAAAACAAATATCATATATTAATGCAGGTATGTGGAACCTAGAAAAATGGTACAGATGAACCGGTTTGCAGGGCAGAAGTTGAGACACAGATGTAGAGAACAAACGTATGGACACCAAGGGGGGAAAGCCGTGGGGGGTTGGGGATGGTGGTGTGATGAATTGGGCGATTGGGATTGACATGTATACGCTGATGTGTATAAAATTGATGACTAATAAGAACCTGCTGTATAAAAAAATAAATAAAATAAAATTCAAAAATAAAACATTCTCCTAGATATAAAATTATTTTCCTCAGACAATGAAATTATTCCCAGGGCAGGCCATGGACTCTTTCAGCTACTCTGCTGCTCGGTCAGCTTTATTTTCCCTTTATTGTCTTCTCTAATCCAGAATTAGAGTCACTATCTGTACTAGATGCTTTCAACACACTTTGAATTACAGGGACAAGCTGTGTGCCTGGCCTGTAAGAGTGTGGATTCCAAGAATAGCATCCCCACAGGGGCCTAGGTAGGGCAGTGTTATCTGCAAGGCAAGGCACAGTGGGGTCTGCGTTCAAGTTCAGGTTCCCACAAATGTCTGGGCCAGGCAATGGAGGGACTTGGTAACACAGCACAAGTGTAGCAGGGGAGACAATTTCAGACCTGTGCTTAAAACTACTTTATCAGCAAGTCTTGGCGACTGTACATCCAAAACATCCTAAATGTTCCTCCATGGTCCCCACCACTATCACCATGCCAATCACATCTCTACCCTGGGTGACTGACAGACTCCTGGCCAAACTCTGCTTCCCCTTTTGCTCATCCCTAATCCGTTCTCCACACAGCAGCCAGCATCATCCAATAAGGATTTTTTTCTATGCGTTTCCCTGTTCAAAGCAACACCTTAACTTCAAAATGCACTTAAAACACAAGCCCTCCTCCCATCCCCTAAGTCACTGCATCATCCAGTTCCACCCTCCTCCTCGCTGTTACTCACGAGCCTTCTGGGTCCTCACACAGGCCCAGCTTGTTCCTCCTCTAGGGCCTTTGCACGAGCTGTCTCCTCTCCCGGGAACACTCTTCCTACAGAGCAAGGCAGGACTCTAATCTTTCAGATCTCAGCCTAACGATCACATCCTTACTAGATGCCTTCTCTACTCACCCAGCTAAAGGAGCCGTGACATCACTTTCGATCACCTAGTTTAACTTTCTGCCTACCTATAAGAATTCTATTTTTTAGATTGTTTGTCAAATGGTAAGACTGCTGACTAAAATGCAAGCTCCAGAAAGCAAGATCTTTGTCTGTTCCTCCAGCACCAGAAGTGTTCAGTGAACAGAATATGCTCAATAAATGTTTGCTGAGTGAACATATAGGTAGCATTATTAGAAGAGTGTTTTTTTTAAAAACAAACAAACAAACACACAAAACCATGGGTAGCAAAGTAAGTGTACAATTACTGATATGGTCCTGGAAGAAGTAATGGAAATTAAAACTAGAATTAGAATAGACATGGGAAGGAAAGGATGGATGAGTGAGGTGTTTATTTTGTAAGAGCAGCAATAGATGGAAAACATTTCTGGGGGGGGGGGGGGGCTGAAGGCTTTATTTAGATGTGCGTTACCCAGAGCAGCACACAAGCTCCATCGTACGGAAGGACCTAGAAGAAGGGTAAAGCAGTATTTGTGCTCAGTGAATAATTAATCGGTCACTGGTGGTCTCCGAGACTCTCTTTTCAACAGATTGAGGAACAATTAGGACACACATAGCCAATACACACCAGTATGACCTAGGCTGGGGTCCTTGCTTGTATATTTAAAAAAGTCACCCCTGGCCACAAGCATGATTTCGACTAGTGGAGAAATGTTTAGGAAAACACGAAATAGAAGAGATAGTATAGAAAATTCCTTGGCAAAGAAATGTGGCGATGAAATAACAGACCTACAGTAGTGTTCCTCGTTAATATTGTATGAGTCAGAGAGATGACTTTTAAAACAGTGATGAGATGCAGATACACACGGTTGTAATTGTCTTTATTTCTTTCAAGTTGAACCCAACTTTGTTCGCAAGCCTTCCTTTCTACTGATGGAGAAAAGTTTATCTTGTCAATTCAAAATAACTCAGTTCCTGCTGGTTTGAAAAACAGCCAACTTAGGGTTTAATCAATGAAAAGTTTCCCACCTCCCCTAAGTGATACATTCTTACGTTTCTGACATTGAGTGAAGGGTTTCTGGTCCTCATCTTCTACCTGCCCTACTGGCCCACGCGGTAGAGCTGCGCTCCCCTCCTGGTCTTCTGCATTATGTCAGTGCATCACCTGTGATCTCAAAATCCACTCAGTCTTCGTTTTCCCACATCAAGGCTTCTTTTTGTTACCTGTGGTATCTTAAAGTCAGGCTGTTGCCCAGAAACAGACCCTGAGACAGACTTGCATTTGGTTCACTGGGGGATGCCCTCGGGACCAGCACTCCTGAGGTCGTGAAGGAAGTAGACTGAACGGAGGGTAGTGACAACATCAGGAGCTGCGGGGGAGTTCTGAAGCCACCCTCATTTAACCCCCTTTGAGACAAGGGAGACAGGCCCTTCCACCCAGCACCTCCATTGGCTGGTCACTGGAATCAGGCTGGCCCAGCACACTTCTGGAGAGTCCTCGGTGGGAAGAGCCATCACCCAGCAACAGGCTTAGGGAAATGAGTGGTCACTTCTGCAGGGAACTCAGGACGACAGCACGGCAGCCATTGCAACTGGTCTCCCGGGATCAGAGCTGTGCCTCACGCACTACCCTCACTGGCCACTGGGGGGCTAAGGAGCTCTCAATTCATGATTATACAAGGAGACAGACATATACGTGTATATATTTGTGTGTTACATTAAGTCTTGTCTGCTAACTCTGTAAAATGCATGCAGACAAATATAATGTTTGCTTTAATCACTTCTATATACCCAGTACCTTTACACATTTTTCTAGTAGCACATAATAGGTTTTTACTAAAATTTTAACCTGTTAAATGTGGAAACGGTTGTCTAAATATTAGTTAAGTAAATGCTATTTAATGGTTAGGCAGCATCCAAGTTATGTGATATGTTTGTTAAAAACACACACTCCTGAATCCCAAACTAGACCTACTGAATCAGAATTCCCAAGGGCCTTCCTGGAAACACAGTTGTATTTATAACAAGCTCCCCATTGACGCTAAGTGCACCATTTACTAAGAAATTCCCATTGGGTTTCAATTTTCATGGCTCCTCACATGTTGGAAATTACTACCAAAGTACTTTTTTATAGGATGCTCTCCTACAAACATTTTAGAGGGATTTTTAATTCCTTTAATAGATTTTTCTACTCTTTCTTCTCATGCAAAAGAGTTAAAAAGTTACATAAGGAGAATTGCATAAGGAAACAGTATGGTGGTTCCTCAAAAACTTAAAAACAGAGTTGCCGTATAATCAAACAATTCCACTTCTTGAGTATATAGCCCAAAGAATTGAAAGCAGGGTCTTAAAGAGATTAGTACACCCACGTTCATGGCAACATTTATCACAATAGCCAAAAGGTGGAAACAGCCCAAGTGATCACTGACAGATGAATGGATAAGCAAGATATGGTCTATACAGACAATGGAATATCATTCAGCCTTAAAAAGGAAGGGAATTCTAACACAGGCTACAATGTGGATGAAACTTGAGGACATTATGCTCAGTGAAATAAGCCAGTCACAAAAAGACAAATATATATGATTCTACTCATATGAGGTAAAGAATAGTTCAACTCATAGAAAGTAAAATGGTGATTGTCAGGGGCTAGGGCGGGGGATGGGGGGTGGCTGTTTGAAGGACATAATGCTTCATTTTTCAAGATGAAAAAGTTCTGAAAATTGGTTACACTGCAGTGCATGTATACTTAACACTAAAGCACTGTGCACTTAAAAATGATTAAGACGGTACATTGAATGTTATGTGTATCTTACCAGAATTAAAATCTTAAAAGAAAATTGCATGAGGAGCACACAACCCACATCTTAGTTTGGGGGCTAAAACCCATTTCAGATGTCCATACGGTGGCTGATAATAGGAGTTTACAGAATTCAAAAAGATACATGCATCCCTGTGTTCATAGGAGCACTATTTACAGTATCATGTGTAAAACAGATAGCTAGTGGGAACCTATGGAGTAGCACAGGGAGCTCAGCTCGGTGCTCTGTGATGATCTAGATGGGCGGGATGGGGGGCGATGGGAGGGAGGTCCAAGAGGGAGGGGATATAGGTATACACATAGCTGATTCACTTCACTGTACAGCAGAAACACAACATTGTAAAGCAATTATACTCCAATAAAAAAAACAATAGTCCCGACATGGAAACAACCTAACTGTCCATCAACAGATGCATAGATAAAGAAGATGTGTTATATATATACAATGGAATACTACTCAGCCATAAAAAAGCATGTAATAATGCCATCTGCAGCAACATGGACGAACCTAGAGATTATCACACTAAGTGATGTCAGAAAAAGAAAGACAAATGTCATATGATATCACTTACATGTGGAATCTAAAATACAACACAAGTGAACCTATCTAGAAAACAGAAACAGACTCACAGACATAGAGAACAGACCTGTGGTTGCCAAGGCAGAGGGGAGTGGGGGAGGGAAGGACTAGGAGTTTGGGGTTAGCAGATGCTATACAGGATGGATAAACAACAAGGTCCTACTGTAGAGCACAGGGAACTATATTCAATACCCTGGGATAAACCAGAATGGAAAAGAATATGAAAAAAATATTTTATATGTATAACTGAGTCACCTTGCTGTACAGCAGCAATGAAACACAACATTATAAATCAGCTATACTTCAATAAAATTTTAAAAAAGAAAGAAATAGGAGTTTAATCTTTGCTTTCACACTAGAAGCATCACAAGAGCCAAACATATCTTCAACATTAAGATTTTGGCTAATATTTTGACCTCTTAAGATTCACCACCCATCTGTTAATAGACTCATACAGAACCTGTGTTTGCAGGAACACGAAGGTTAATGCTATTCCTTTAACCCATTAAAAAGTGGTACAACTGGGGAAGTCATCGTAAGAGGACTTCATGGGGTCCATGTTTATTCTCTATTAGTGACTTTCACTGTCCATAGGTACATTTTACCACCTGCTCAACCTGGAAATGAAAAAGAAAACTCCTCCACCTTTTAGTTTATAGAATACATTCTTTCCATAGTGCATTGGCAATTTTGTGGGTGACACAATCAGAAGGAATCATCTCTCCCCTCCTAGTTGAAATGACTGCTGTACCAAAACAATTTTTTTTTTTTTTAAATATTTGCTACTGGGATGAGAAATTTCTGAGAGCAAATGGATTACAAAGGATTTTTTTTGGGGGGGTGGTGGGATGAATTGGGAGATTGGCATTGACATATATACACTAATATGTGTAAAATAGATAACTAATAAGAACCTGCTGTATTAAAAAATAAAGTTTTTTTAATATCAATTTTTATGAATAATACAATCAATTTCCAGGCTAGAGTAAGGAGAACATGAGAAAATTAAATCCACAACTTATCTAAAGACCTACTTTTGCCAACCATTTTAGTCTTCCTATTGACCTAAAAGTATGCCAAGTTTAAGGTGATAGGTTATATGCCTTTTTAAAAAACATGCATAGAGGACACGGGGAGGGGGAAGGGTAAGCTGGGACGAAGTGAGAGAGTGGCATGGACATATATACACTACCAAATGTAAAATAGATAGCTAGTGGGAAGCAGCCGCATAGCACAGGGAGATCAGCTCCGTGCTTTGTGACCACCTAGAGGGGTGGGATAGGGAGGGTGGGAGGGAGACGCAGGAGGGAGGGGATATGGGGATATATGTATACGTATAGCTGATTCACTTTGTTATAAAGCAGAAACTAAGACACCATTGTAAAGCAATTATACTGCAATAAAGATGTCAAAAAAAAAATGCATAGTCACAGATCCTATAGGTGATTCCTAGAGGCAACCAGTTATTGAATTTTCCAGAATAGTTTCAGTGTCAAATATTCTTCCCCAGTATGCTCATAAAATCTTCTACAACTATGAATTTTGATTTTTTTAAATAATAAAATTAGGGTCACCAAAGGGATCCTGGAGATTTGTTAATAATTTCTAACCTACAGGATAATAAAATCTTGGGGGAAATGATAATAAATAGGAAAACTTGATTATTTTATTTTTTTATCTATTTTCCTTCTAAATTCTTACAGAAACATCTCAGAAATACCTAAAAATTAGCAAGCCAAAGTGAAGAAGTTGAACATAAATAATTAAGCCTTAAATGAGACGTGTGGGCCTGATTTTAATAAATTCTTAAGCATCTCCTGTTTTAAGGAAAACAACATATATCGTGTATTAGAGACTCATTCTTTTCTAACCTGCACTAGATCTGTACTCTGACAAAATGCAAACTTTTCCTCATTTTCTTAAAATCTGGAGAAGGGTGAAGAGAATAATGATAGGCTTATGTGCCATTTCTACAGAGTCCAAAGCTTTCGCTTTCGCTTTCTCTCTCTCTCTCCCTCTCTCTCTCTCTCTCTCTCTTCCACACCACCCACCCCGTCTCTCTTCCACCCCCTCTCTTTAATTACAATGATTCAGTTCATCCTCGGAACATCTTTTTGATTCTTCGGTCTCAGATTTTCAGGTCAGATATTTATCCATGAAATACATTTTAAAACTTATAACTCATTAGAACTTCTAATAGGTAAACGTTTAAAATAATTACCTAAACAATTGCTGAAGTCTTTTGAAAGATTTAAAAATCCATATATAAATAAATGTAATTACTGTCCAAGAGGATAATATAATAGGAGATTAAGTAATTAAGGTACATTCATTCTGCTATGCTTATTGTGTTTCAAAAATATTATTGCATTATCTTAGAAGTGAGTTTGAGTGCAGCAAAAGAAAACAAAAGCACTTAGTCTCCGTTCTCTAAACCATTTTCCTGTCTGCAAACATAAGGTTAGGAAAGACCGTTGAGAAGCATTCACAGTATGTGGTGAAGAACCTACAATCCCAACTAAAACGCAGGGCCGACTATGGTGAAATATATGAGCAAGTATCAGGGCCTCTCACAGTTTGAACTTCGTGTTTCAATAATGTATTTTAGGACATGTACACATACACACACACACACACACACGCTTTCTGGGTCCTCTGAAACATTTTTTTGAAAAAGGCCACTTTCCTTATAGCAGTGATAAATAAGCATGAATAATACAGGTTCTAGCAAAAGCAAGAAAGTAACAGAGCTCAGAATAAAGTCCTACATAACTACTTTCCCTAACTACTAATTGACCAACCTTCTTGAAAGTCAATGTGTAAAATGTATTACTAAACAGTGCTTGTGCCATCTCACCAGTAAATGGATTAGCCTTTAATGAATAATGAATGTTTTCTTCATCCTCTCCCTCTTTCTCCGTGACTTTTTTTTTTTTCTTTTTTTGGTAGTCCACAGTTACCTATGAATTGCATGGTTTCTTCCATTTATAGAGATATTTTGGGTCTCTGTCTTGATCTACGTTTCATTTAATTGGAATAGTGTGGCTATATTTAAACCAATTTTTAAAGAAGCACTGGGTAAAACAGACCTAACTTGATTTGGGTTCCTTGCCAATCTTGGATATTCAAATTTCTCCACTGCTTTTTGCCTCTGTTTTTTTTCATGCCTGGTAAAGTGAATTTTATATGGTTCAGTACTTGATGACCTGTCAAACAAACTAATAAATTTAAGAACTTTAGAAAATGTCACAGCTAGAAAATAGTAACTTCACTCTAATAGTCCTCCTAAATTATGTTACCACAAGACCATCAAGGGTAAGACTTCTCCTTGAACCAAACTTTTCAGTGAAAAGATTAGCTGATAATTACAGTGTGAACTCATAAAGACTTAAATTATAACCCTTTAAAGAAATATTTCATTTTTAAAGTGACCTATTACTGGCAGACCTCAAAGACACTGCAGGTTCAGTTCCAGACCACTGCAACAAAGCAAACATCTCAATAAAGTGAGTCACAAATATTTTTTGGTTTCCCAGTGCATATAAAAAAAAGTGTCCAATAGCATTATATCTAAAAAAAAAGTACACACCTTAATTAAAAAATACTTTATTGCTAAAAAATGCTAGCCATTATCTGAGTCTTCAGCAAATTATAATCTCCTTGCTGGTAGAGGGTTTGAAATATTTCAAGAACTACCAAAATGTTACACAGAGACACAAAGTGAGCAAGTGCTACTGGAAAAAGCACCTACAGACTTGCTCAATGCAGGGTTGCCACAAACCTTCAATTTGAAAAAAAAAAAAAAGCCAATCTGCAAAGCATAATAAAGCAAGGTGCAATAAAACTAATAAACTGTCTCTGTATTAATAATAATGTTTTATATATGAATGGAATATTATAAATCTGAAGCAATATAAAAAACATCGTCTCATTTAAACTGTACAACAACCCAATGTGGCAGGCTGTGTTATTATCATTTGTAGTGAAGAACCCAATATTATAAGAAGTCAATGTCAGCGTGTCAATGCCACAGCAAGGACCGCACCCACATCGCTTAATATTCAGTCCTCTGCTCTTCACACGGCCATGCTACATTCTTAGTTACATTGTACCTTGCATTTCTGAAATAATCATAACGAATAATTTTTTTTCATTTTAATTCTGGTTTTTTTTTTTTTTCTTTCTATACACAGTCTTCTCTGGGCTATTGTTCATGGAAATTACTCTGAATACCAATAAACCTAATTATTGCTTACATCCATTTAATATAAAATAAACTGATTGTATTTTATGAACATTATCCTACCCTAAATCCAGGGGTTTTGTTGTTGTTAAGATGTTATTTACTTAGAACAATTGTAGGTTCACAGCAAAATTGAGGGAAAGTTACAGAGATTTCCCATGTGTCCCCTGCCCCACACAGGTACAGCCTCCCCCATTATCAACATCCCCCAACAGATGGTACATGGGTTACAGTTGGCAACCACTGATCTTTTCACTGTCTCCCTAACTTGCCTTTCACAGAATGTCATATAGTTGGAATCATACGGTATATACCCTTTCAGATTGGCTTCTTTCACTTAATAACATGCATTTAAGTTTCCTCCATCTATTTTCATGATTTGACAGCTCATTTCTTCTTAGCACTGAATAATATTCCATTGTCTGGATGCACCACTGATTATTTATCCAATCACCTACTGAAGGACATCTTGGTTGCTTCCAAGTTTTGGCAATTATGAATAAAGCTGCTATAAACATCCGCATGCAGGTTTTTACATGGACATATGTCTTCCACATCCGCATGCAGGTTTTTACGTGGACATATGTCTTCCACTCATTTGGGTAAGTATCAAGGAGAATGATCGCTAGATCATATGGTAAGAGGACATTTAGTTTTGTAAGAAAGCACCAAACTGTCTTCCGAAGTGGCTGCAGCATTTTGCGGCCCCACCAGCCATGGATGAGAGTTCCTGTTGCTCCACATCCTCGCCAGCATTTGCCTTTGTCAGTGTTTCAGATTTTGACCATTCAAATAGGTGTGTGGTGGTAACTTGTTTAATTTGCATTTCCCTGATGACCTCTCATGTGGAACATCTTTCATAGGCTTATTTGCCATCTGTATATTTTCTTTGGTGACGTGTCTGTTAAAGTCATTGGCCCAGCTTGTTTTTTGGTTTGTTCGCTTGTTTATTCCTTCTTTTTTTCTCACTTTTTTGACCATACATTCTGAGTCAAAATCTTTTCAACCACAGTAGATTAAAAATATTTGAATGTATGGAAAGGGTTGTTGCCAGAGGAATCATTTCTTATTTTCCTCTTTGAGAAATGTAGATGCATAATTGAGTTTCATATTGATTTCGAAATTAAACTTTTCCCCTAGGAAGGAGTAGTATTTTGGTGGATGAATGTTCAGTACTCTAATTTGTAAATTCAACTAAGGTATTCTCATACTTGATCATGCATAGATCCAGTTACTATTTCTTTAATTGTGAAATGGTCAAACTTCCTGTGGAATAGAAATGTTTTATAGATGTTCTATTTACCTATATTTACAAAAACAAAAGCATATACACACCAAAGCAGCAAAATGCTACTTTCCAAAATGTCACTTTGAGTAAGAGTTGCATCAAGAACTTTTTAGCTAAAAATTAATTTTTTTCCCAAACTGGTATAAAAAAAAAAAAAGTTGTAGGAGTTCAGAGAAAAAACTGAAAAGGTGTTGCCTTCATTTGCAAGAATGTAATTTTTCTCAAAATCCACATACTTTCAAGATACATATTTACTAAGAATAGAGAAATATCGATTTTAGTATCTGGCATAAGAATGTAATATAGCCATGGCATAGAATAGAGCATAAATACTAATAGATGGCACATTTTATTGATCATTCACTGTTTAGGATGTGAATACTAAGCTTTGAGAAAGCTCAAAGTTTTGTTCTGTGTGGCATTGCTGCACTCTTCAAAGATCATCTGCAAATAGCCTTCCAGCACTTGAATGATAAATAAATTCTTCTCGTTAACAGTTGGTAGGAAACATTTTTCCATAAAGAGATCTTGGGTGTCTCTCACACATTGCACACAGTTGCTACAATCTGGCATAATCTTTAGTACCCCATCATAAAAGAAAATCCCCAAGTCTAGTCTCCAATGTAACCAGGACATTCTCACTACTTTTCCTGCTGTGCCCTGACAGTTACAAAGCACGAGTAACAAAAAAAGTGTACCTCCAGAGCAGTCAATTCTCAGACTCATTAGTTTTCTTTAATATTCCAATTTCATTCCAGGGATGGGCAAGACAAGAAGACATTTCATGTCACTTTAGGATAATATCATGTAATTCCAGGGTAATCAAGAATTCATAAGTGATCTGATAGTGAGAAATTCATTTACATTCGCTCCAGAGAGTTTTATCTCTTCAGATGTGACCTTGTATAATTAAATATATTTCAAATATCAAGAGAAATGGCAGCTAAGCAGACAATAGAATTCTTCATTTTATGTGGGTCTGAAATAAAGTGAAATTAAATTATAAGAGGCAGTCAATGTAATAGAAGATAAAAGCTTCCACTGAAATCCTCTCTGATCTTATTCATTAGCATTTATAGGACAATTATACCATGTGCTATGTAACTTAATTTTAAACTGACACTTCATTTCATTAATACCTCCCCAAAAGGACTCAAATGAAGTGTCCCAGAGACTCATTTGTAAATGTTACTCTAACTCAGATAATTCATATATGCAGTTAGACCCAACAGTGGGAATGCTTCTTTTTACAATAAAACAGACTTTTCAGGGGAAAAAAATACAGTTCTCTGTGTCACAATTGAAATTTTGATTAAATGTATCAAGAAATATGATTAAAACCACATCATCTATTATATTTCTAAAAAGACAAATCTTTAAAGAAACAGTAAGGAAATTACATATTTAATTTTCATAATAAAAGTAATCATTAAAAGACACAAATGTAATTTTATCAGAATACTTTAAAACTTGCATTCTCTTAATTTATAATTTATTATTTTCTTTGGAAATTTATCTTTTTCTTCCATTGTCAGAGATATGGTTTGTTTGACTATAATCAATTTAATTATGAGAATGAGAGTTTTAATTCAGTGTTGATTCATTACCAAATCATTTGTCATTTACAATGTATTTTCTTAATTCATTATATGATTTAACCTTTCTTATTATGATACATATACAGAACAGTATAGAGGTTTTGTTCTGTGTTCAGCTCAATAACCTATTGCAAACCAAATGTTTATGTAACTACTGCCTAGGGTCAAGCAATCAAACATTACAGCATCCCAAATCCCTGTCTTGACTGCTTCTAATAAGGGACCCTTCTCTCCCCACTTCATAAGGTAGCTGCTACCCTGGCATTAATGCTAATAAATTCTTGCTTTTACTTGTAATTTTATCATCTAAGCGTACACTGTCTCTTTCTGAATTTATATAAATAGAATTGACATTATTTTTGTTCAACAAGATGTTTGTGAGATCTAGGATGTACTTTATTTCATTCGCCTTCATTGCTGAGCAGTGTTTCGGAATGAGTATATCACAGTGTGTTTGTTTATCTACTGCCCGGCAGCACCCGTTACACCTGAGCAGAACGGGGTCTGCTCCAGGCCTCCTGGGGCTACAGAGACTGCAGGACCGAAGTGAAAGGACAGGATGTGTTTCTTAACACTGTATTAGGTAGGCAGCATTCTAAGGAGGCCCCAATATTTTCCATCTCCCCCTGGTGTACATGCCTGGCATAATCCTTGTGAATATGATGGATTTTACTCCCATAATCAAGTTATATTACAGCACAGTTAACTGCATAGGGCGACTTGATGATGTAGGAAAATCCAGCCTATTCAGGAAGGAAGACACAGAAACTATGAGGTTAATTCAGAAGGCATGGCATAGAGAAAAAGCTGAGAGTATGACTGTATGACCTTCTGGTAAAATTTGAGAAAAATCAGAAGTTCAGACCACTGAGTCCTATATACTGCTGTCTCAAGAGATTAAGGGTGTGTGTCTCACAGATTTGGAGACAGAAACTAGATGACTTCTTCTTAGGAAACGTTAAGGGCTTTGCTCCTCAGACATCTCAGCAGAAGCCAAAGATAGAGAAGGGATCATCTTTAAAATAGCTGTCGTTACGACTTTGCTTAGTGGAATGAAAACCAGTGAAATTCAGGCAAGGTTCACACAGTTCTGGAGAATATTATATCAACAGAAGCACAAACTTGGACTGAGAAGGATACAGAAAGTACTAGCAAGAAGCAGGCGAAATGAACTGCTCAGCAGCAAACATGTGCTAACTGTCATGGAAACAGAAGAGTGATGCAGATGGTAGAATCAGGAGCCCAAGGGTGGAGAACCAGAAGGCAGAGGAGAGACACAGAATTATTCCCAGGCCTTGATACCTAATTAAGGGACAACAGCTAGAGTTGACCAGGCTGCATTTTAAAACTGCCTTGGACCAATGAATTCATTTTACCATTTACTTTTTATTTCTCCCCTTTTAACTATTCCTGTTTCATCATTGCATGCTGAGTATTGGAGGAATGTAGGTTATCTATTTAGTTGTATGGTCCAAATATGAAGAGTAATTGTGTCCCAGGAGTTATCCTTAATTCAATAGACTCTACCCAGGAGCTTCATCTATACCTCATTTAGATGATTTAGATGAGATTTCAGACTATTAAACTGATGGGATTTTGGACTTGAACTGATACTGCAACCTGATGTAAATTGGGGAACTCTAGAGAGGTAGCGAATAAATTTTGCATTTGGAAGGTACATGAATCTTTGGGAGCCAAAGGGCAGACTGTGGTGGGCAGAATCTAAGATGCCTCCATACCTCCCTCCCCTCTGGTGTACATGCCCTGCGTAATCCTGGGACTGTGAATGTGTATTTTACTGCTGAAACTCATTTATGTTACATGGCACAGTTCACCTTACCATGGGGAGATTAACCAGGTGGGCTTGCCCCATCACATAAGTCCTTTAAAAGCAGAGAGTTTTCTCTGGCTGGGTGCAGAAAAAAAGTCAGAGACTCCAAACACAAAAAGGATTTGAAACACTAGGCTGGCTTAAAAATAGAGAGGGCCACGTGCTAAGGGATGTGGTGACCTCTAGGAGCTGAGAACAGCCCTGGCTGACAATTAACGAGGTAACAGGACCTCAGTCCTACAGTTGCAAGGAAATGAATTTTGTCAATGATCAGTGAGTTTGCAAAACCCTGATCCCCAGATGAGAAATGCAATCCCAGCCAACATTTGATTGCAGGCCAATGAGACTCAAAGCAGAGAATCCATCCACATCATTCCAGACTTCTGACCTGCGTAGCTCTGAACTAACTTATTTTCAGCCACTAATTTTGTGGTAATTTGTTCCACAGCAATGAAAAACTAACACAATTTGTTATCTTGATTTTAGCTTTTTAAATTTTTAGCTTTTGATTTTTTAGACACAGTGTGCCTAGCAGCTTTGTTTGTATTCTTACCCTGGGCTGCACACGTTATGGGTCAGGACTATTACTAGTAATGGGTAGGTAGGTCAGTCCCGATTTGGGATTATTATAAATAATGCTGTTGAAAATAATCTCATGCCTGTCTCTTGTTCACATGTACATGCATGTTTATTGGATATCTAACACTAGAATGGCTGGGTCATAAAAAGCAAATAAGATAGGAATATAATGCCAAATCAATTTAAAAAGTGTTGGAAACAATTTACATGCCCACTCAGTTTATCAGTGGTCCTGTTGTCCCTTATCCTTGCCAATACTCTCTTACTTTAGCCATCCTAATAGGAGTACAGTGCTATGACACGGTATTTTTAACATACATTTCCATGATTAATAATCAGTTTAAGCGCTGTTTTATATGTTCATTGGCCATCTGTATATTCCCTTTTGTGAAGTGCCTTCATTCTACTGCCCATCATTTTATGGCATTGTTTATCCTTTTCTTATCGAT
Organism: Balaenoptera musculus; assembly: GCF_009873245.2. Classification (NCBI taxonomy): domain Eukaryota; kingdom Metazoa; phylum Chordata; class Mammalia; order Artiodactyla; family Balaenopteridae; genus Balaenoptera; species Balaenoptera musculus. The sequence goes on from NC_045790.1 coordinate 5,116,076, forward strand.
TTTGTAAACATTCTATGTATATTCCAGATTGGAGCCTTTTGTAAAGTCTAAGTATTGCAGTTACCTTCTCATCTTCTATATTAGTCAGCTGGGACCGCCATAACAAATTATAGGTGGCTGAAACAACAGCACTTAGTTTCTCACAGTCCAGAGATTGGTAAGTCCAAGATCAAGGTTCTGGCAGGGTTCAGGTTCAGGGATTCCTCTCCTCCTGGCTTGCATGTGGCCACTTTCTCAACATGTCCTCACATGGCAGAGAGAGGGGCAGCAAGCTCTCTGGTATCTCTTCTTATAAAGGCACTAATCCTCTCATGAGGGCCCCACCCTCAGGACCTCATCTGAACCTGATTACCTCCCAAAGGCCCCATCTGCAAATACCCTGACATTAGGGATTAGGAAGTTAAGGATGTCAACATATGAATTTGGGAAAGAGGCAGCCCAGCCCCCAGCACATGCCCTTTCTCCTCTTTGCACTTTTAGTGGGGTTCCCAACATGTCTTTACATCAGTTTTTTAAAATTCTTATTATTGAAAAATATACATTCAGAATGGTGTGCCAAAAAAAAAAAAAAAAGCAAAACTATTCCATGATCTATCACAAAAAGAACTTTCAAGTAAACATTACTCAGATCAAGAAGTAGGACCTTGTCAGCACCTTGGAAGCCCACTTATGACTGCATCACATCATTGCCCCTCACTCTCCCCAAAGCAACCTGAGTTCTACCGTGCTTACATCCTTAATTTTCTTTATTGTTTTACCACCTAAGCACACATGCCTCTAATCTATCCTTTGGTTTGCCTTTTTTTAAACTTTATATAAATGAAGTTACACAATAACTATTCTACCTTGTGGGGAAACTTTTGCTCAGCATGTGTTTGTGAGTAGCTGTATTTTCTTCATTTTATTACTGTGTTGCATTCCATTGTATGAATATCCCACAATACATTTGTTCTTCCTTCTTTTTATAGACATTGTTAGATTTCCCAGTTTGGGAATATTATGAATAGTGCTGCTGTGAACACACACAAATCTCTTGGTGCGCACATGTACACATTCCTGATGAGCACATTGCTTTGTGGGAATTCATTATATATCCTGGATAGGAACCTTTGTTAATCACATATGGTGCAAATATCTTCTCCAACCTTTGTCTTCTCTTGGCACTTTAATGGTATATTTTGGTTAAAGAAATTCTAAATTTCTATGGGATTAAATAATTATCTTTTCCTTTATGGTTAGTACTGTCTTATTTGTCCCAGTTAATAATATTTCCCTATCTGATGTCAAGAAAATAATTTCCTATGTTAAACTTTGTAAGCTTTCTTGTTTTGCCTTTCACGTTTATCTAAATCATATACTAAATCTAAATTGATCTAAATCATAAATTTTAAATTTATCTAAAGCACAGCCTACCTGCAATTGACATTTGAGTATGGTGTGAGGTAGGAAGCAAGTGTCATTTTTCAATATTGATGTGTACTTTTTCTGGAACTATTACTTAAAAGGCTATTTTTCCCCACTGCTTTCCAGTTACATAAACCAAATGTCCATCTCAATTCTTTATTTCATGATTACATCTGCCTTTCTTTGTGGCAGTAACACACTGTTTTAATTCTTATAGCTCTATGATAAATATTGATATTTGGTAGAGCAAGACCTCTCATCTTTTGTTTTTCATTCTTAAAGAGTATCTTAGTGATAAATGGACCATTTGCATTTCTGCACAAATATTTTAGGATCAGCTTGACAAGTTCCCCAAAACCTGTTTGGGGAGACATGACATCTTTACAGTATTGAATCTCCCAATCAGTAAGCATGGTATTCATTTTTGTTTATGTCTTCTTTATTTTTTAAATTTTGGGTGTGGAGTTCTTACACTACTTTTGCTAGATTTGATGCTATTGTAAATGGTGTGATTCTAAAACTTTAATTTTTAAATTGTCTCTGAAATACAAACAGATAATTGATTTTTATATATTGAGCTTGCATTTAGCATTTTACTTCTAAGGATTATAAGAGTTTATCTGTGGATCATTTGGGATTTTCTGATTACATAGCATGCCATCTATCAGTAATGAAAATAATGTTTTAGTCGTTCATGTTCTTATGCATTTCATTTCTTTTTCTTAAATTTATTGCACTATTTAGGAGCTGTAATTCAGTGGTGAACAGAAGTATTATTACCTTCAGGGTCTGTTGTGTGCAATTTAGTAAGCATTCTCTGCTTGGCAGAAACTAGTTGGTCAATAACTCATTATTTTTAACAGTAAGTTGTAATTTGATCTTGAATAAATACCAAATATCCATTTGTTTCTTTTTATGTATGTAAAAAGTATGAATTGTGCCACAATCTTTGAGTTGTAAGATCTACCATATTTACTTTTTTTCTAAGTAAAATCCTGATGAACTCCCCAGAGTCATTGGCAGGTTCAGTATCACTCACTCTTGGGGCTTCTTGTACCTCCTCACTATAATTCTGTGAGCTTAGTCATTTTAATAGCCCCATCTCATAATTGAAGCCCAACTCAAGAAATCGAGACTCAGACAAGTTTAAGAATATCCTCAAGGTTGCAGCTGTAAGTGGTGAATCTGGGACCAAGTACTGGCAGTCAACCCCAGCTTCTCCCTTTTAACTGTGATGGTTTAAGCCCTCCGCGTCATATTTAGATAGAGCATCTATGTAGTCACATAATACTATGTGAACCTGTTAGCAAGTTTTGCTTTAAATTGTTGCTTTAAATCTATCTTTGGTTTTCAAGAGGAGAAGTTTTTAACCCAAGTCCATGCCCATCCTGTGGAGAAGTGAAAGCCATGGCCAGTGTGGAAGTTAAGCAGAATTTTCACATAACAGTTTTATCCAGAATCCTGTTATGGGACCCTTTGCTCTTTACCACCTTTATCGTATTCAAGGAAGTTAGGGCCCCTCGCCACCTCTCACATTTTCTTCTTTCTAATCCCCATCCTTGCACTCAACAAGAATCCTTACGCCCCCATCTTATCCATTTGCACGAGCTATGACTTTCTTAACCTGGCCTGACAAGGAGAGGTATTTGGCTTCACTTTATAGTAAAATGTCACGAGAACCCAGAGCCAGTGAGGCATGCTGGTTGACAGTGATGGCTCCCAGATGGGTGCAGTCACTACAGGAAGATTCCACTATCGTATTTTAGTTATTTCACAAGGGTTTTGATGGATGTCTAACCTGTACTTTTGCTACTGTGTAATTATAGACAAAATAACCACAAATCTGAATTACAGTCATATACGAATGACATGCAAGGTAAATTAGATAATTTTAAAAGTAAGTTCTTTGTATGTGAGGTAAAGGGAAGAATCATAATAAGATTTTAAGGGGGATATTTTGCATATAAAGTAGATTTGCTGGTGACACATCTCATTTAGAATTCTGTTCCTACTGAGAGCCTTTTCCTTCAACTGATGGGATGGCTGCTTGTGGGAGCCGACCCCAGGTTACAGGGAAGAGAGGGGAATATGTTGATTGCCACCAGCACATTGACCAATCTGCTTACAATTCTTGTAAATTATGTTCGCATAATTGACCCAGTAAAGATCAAAAGACAGCTAGTTGACCACAAAAGATATCTAGCTATGTCCTAGGAGAAGATGAAAGACTCTTGTTAGCCAAGTGAATGAGGACACCGCCATGGTGATTCTGTGTCCTCTATCCAGTAGCCTGTACACACCTTCTCAGGGCGTGGGTTGCCTATGCAGTGGTCTCTTGTCAGTATACTACACTGCTTTCCACGTAATCAGGTTTTGAGGTGCTTTTAAGAGCCTTCTTGCCTTTCAGAGTCCATTGCAACACTTTGATCTTGGGCACTGAAGATCAATGTACTTATATGTCTGATTTAATAAGTTACAATTCTAGGGCAAATCGGAAGCAGAGTCTACTACCTTTCTCCTATTTCGCTTATAAATTTTCAGTGTGTCTGAACAAGTTTCAGGATTTTTCAGTGAGGCTGAGACATTATAGTTTTGTTATTTTCCACAAATTAGATGTGTCAGCCCATTAGGTGGTAGGATTGCTATTCCTGTCATCAACAGTTTAGTTTGGAACGGAATGTTCACAGATTTCCAGTTAATTAAAAGAAAATTCACACTTCTAGTTAGTTATTAAATTTACATTTCTCTACTATAATTGTATATGATTTTAATTGTCAATGTTCATTTAAACTAAACAGGCACATAGTATTTAAATAATTTACAGAGACTACCTAATTGTGAAAGTACAAAGTATTCAATCAGCTGTAAGAGTCAGAGGTTTGGTCCTTCTTTACTAGAAATCTTTTAATTTCACAGTTCAAAAAGAACAAAAACACTTTCTGATCTTTGACTCATAGACCAACACTTTGGGGAAATTGAATTTAAGCTTGCTATAATTTCCAGGATTCAGCTTTTAGTTGCTGGTAGGAGCATGTGGGGAAGGATAAAAGATGGCACAGTACAAAAATCTATCAGGCTAGCCAGAAGGAAAAGGTAACCAACGTCATATTCTTTTTATTTTAAGAATTTGCTAAATAATCAAGTCATGTTTTGGAAATTGACATGTGTCTAGAATTGAAAATATTTTTGAAATTTAAGTCTTTTTTCGTTATCAAATAATATTTTTTGTTTGTTCTACTGTGTGCTTCATAAGGATTTACAGAAATCCTATTCTGTCTCATATACTATACTGGGCACTTTCACATACATTATAGAATAATATTTAATCATCACAAGGACCCTGCACCCTAAATATCCCTTTATTCTCATTTTGAAGGTGAGGAAATTGTGCCTCAGAGATTTAAAGTGTTTGTCCAAAGACCCATATATAACAAACAGCAGAGGCAGGATTTTAACCCATATTTTAAAGTCCAATGGCCTTTCAACTCTATGACATGCAGATATTAATGCAGATAACCAGTACTCAATTCAGCAAGTATTACTTAAGTGCCCACTGTGTGCCCAACACTGAGTGAAGAAATGGAAAGATAAAATTATATTTAGCTGGAGATATCAGTAATCTAAATGGCAGCATTTCTAAATTGAACGACTTTAAATATACCTGGTATATTTCATTTAAATATACCTGATACGTTACAATGGTTGAGTTTAGACATTTTTAATAACATTTTCTGTGTTGTTTGAAAAATATTAAGTTATTCTCTATATGACTTTAGATCATGAAACTACTAAATAATAATCAGTAATGTAAGACCTCTTGATGACATTATTTTCATTCTATGTGATGCTTACCAGTTAGTTTTTAAATAAAGGAGATGTGTATGTACACATGTGATATAGAATGTTTTGACGGCATTTTTTTCTTGCAAGATGTACCCTCTAATAATTAGCTTTCTAAAATATACACTTGCATCATAAGAAATTAAAGGATTTTTCTTTTTTTTTTGGTCCTACGTGTCAAGAGAAAGAGGCATCATACATGCAAAATTGGAACCTCTAACTCTTTCTATGCCCCAGGTTACTGGGTTAGAGACACTAGAGGGAGGTGTGGATTTCCCACTTGAAACACTTCCACAAGCCCAGAGCTCTCTGCACACACTAAGCAGCCTCGATAGCCGCCCCCATCTCCGTCCTAACTGATATCCCAGGGTGAAAACAACCCCCCAGGCAAAGGTGCCCTGTCCAAGATGTGCCTCCTCCCAAAATTAACCTTCAAAGACTCAGCCCTCTCTGCAGGTCACCTACACATGCAATGCTTTCTCTCTTTTGAGCAAATATTCACTTTATGTATAAAGGGAAAAAGTCATCTGCCTGCCCTCTCTGGTCCTAGAGCATTTTGATTCCACCTCTAGCATGTCTAGATGTCGTCTTACTTTTATTATCCAATTAATACTTTTATCAATAATCTATAATTTATGTATATAAGTAATCAATTCTTGGCTTTTAATAAAACAAACTAAAGTGTTACATTCTACCCTACCACTTCCTATCCCTGCGTTACTTATCTCTCTGAATCACAGTTTGTAAATAAGGATACTAGTGTTCCCTTATGTAGGTATCAGAAGATTCAATATTTAAGGCAGCCTTAAATTATATTGATTATAAAGCATCCGTAGCTTACTGTTGTGGATAATCATCTCAGGATCTCATTTATTACATTTTTTCCTTCTTTAAGGATAAATGATACAATGGGAACATAAGAACAAAATTTATAGATTTACTATATATAAATAGAAATAACATTGACAATTTTATGAAAATATTGTCTGTATTGTCATGAAAATGTTTAGCTTTTCAAGGAAAAATAACATGTTAGCCAACTTACAAAAGAATTTTTCTGAATGTGAACAATTTTCCTGGAAAATCTGAACACCCGTAATCACACCTGCCGTGTGGCATAAATAAGAAAAAGCAGAATGTAAGTTTGATAATGACAAAAACAAAAAAACTATCACAGTTTTAGATATGGGAAGCCCTTAGTTCGTCTGCATCAAACACTTGGCTGGTTTGTATTTAAATGACACCAATGGCCATCAGTAGAGCTCAAACACTGGAAGAGCCCAGAATTGGAATGAGAGACCTTGATAGGTTTTTAGAAAGTCCATTATATTTCAGTGAGAATTCCAGCTGTTTCTCAGGAAAACTACTTACTGCAATTGTCTGTGGCGAATGCATTCTTCAGACCAGAGTGCAGTTGTAGCAGGCAGCAAAACATGGGTCACGCAAGAGTAAATGAAAAGGCTCAGAGCCATCCGAGTGGGCTCTCTCCAAACAGCTGAAAAGTGCAGCTTTGAATTAAAGACTAGAATTTTCTCTAAGCTTTCATTAGCTGGTTCACCTCTTCAAGAGCCATGTGATTTCTTTCTGATCTGGCCAGAGGACTGCACGTTATCAGAGAACCCTACCTGCTAAAGGAAGTTTGCAAGTCTTGAAACTGTAGTCACTTCCAGATTTCTGAAGAGGCAAGCGTCATAAGGACAAGTAACCAGATCAATTAAATCACACTCCTATTTTAATTCGCTAAAATCATCCAGCAAATAGAGAACTGACTTTGCAAACTGGAGCTAACGTGTTACTTGAGTTTGCTGTGTAATTTATCTTATAAGAATCCGTGGCTGTCTTCTTTCTTAGTCACTATAATGGAGTTCTTTAACACTAGTAGCATGAATGGATTCTTAAAATCTCTGCGACATAGGTATTGCTCCAGAGTTAAGGATCATTTTACCTACTAGAACATTCTATTTAGTCTCTACGTAAACATTTCTATGATCATTGTGCAACCGGTCTAATTTGTTCCTTTCTCAGAGGTCATTCTCAATTAGCCTCGACAACTAACACAGTTTAAACAAACCTTTCTGAGAGCGATCATTTCAATTGCACTTGAGTTATTCAGAATATTCCAGAATACTTCCCTGTACTATCAATTGCTGTGTTTTGTTTTTCATGTGCTTCTGATTTTGTATTATTTCTCTTCTATGTCTTTTTTAAAAAGTCAGTCATCAGGTGCTTAACTGAGAGCCAAGGATAAGAGTAAGCAGGTTAAAATTCAGTCCAAATCTCAGGTAAAAATCAACCAAACCCCGCCCAGGGAATTCCTGGAGAGCCACTCAAGAGTAATGATTAGAAGCAGAACCGGCTCCCTCACTTGCCCTGCCCAGTGCAAAATGAAAACACAGGGCTCCTTGTTCAAAAAGCAGGAAAAAGGTACCTGTAAAATTCTTTTTTTCAATTAAAATACAAACCATTTTCCTTTTTTCCGCAGCTTCTGTCCACCTGTCGTGGTAGTTTTTTACTTGCTCTTCGTATCCCTCGGGCCTGAGGACACTCTCTAAGCACACGCAGACCCTCGCAGGCCCTGAGGACCCTGGCCCACAGCCTGGCACTTGCCACCCACTGGCCGACACGTCCTCCCGGCCGACTCCCTCGCCAGGGAACAGTGGCTGGCCTGCCCCAGTCAAGCCCGTCTTCTCCCTGCCCAGGCTTCCCCACCAGAAACCAGCAGACGAATGATGTCCAGGGTGGCAGCCTGGGCCCAAGGCTGCACTCAGTACCTGGATCTGAGTGGCCCGGAGGTTCAGCCCTGCTGGGTCACCCACAGAACGCACAGTGGTGCTGCCGACCCAGGGGATGGGGAAAAATCATCTCATTAGGAACACAGAAACGGTTTATCCGTTCCAGCGATTCTGCCCGCTCAGAATTCAACTTGGGAACTGGCTTAAAATTTCTGCAAAAAAACAGCTTAAAGAAACTCATGGCTGCAGCGTGACGCTTCGTTTTCCCCTGCGAAATTGCGTTAGCCAAGTTGATCATCTATTTTCCACAGATTTAACTATGAATAACTTCTCATTGTGGCCAGAAATCCAATCCATTCTCAAAAGATGATTTTTTTGTCACTGACAGTATTAAAAAGAATGTGTTTAAATAGTAGCCACATCATTATACAGCTTCCTGAACGATTTTAGAGAAGACAATACACATTAAGATACAAACATTTCAGTACTTGGGTTTTTAAAATGTGTTATTGTATATGAATAGGTCAGCATAGACCATACTCGGGAAAGAAGGTTTAGAAATATCTCATGAGGTACTTTATTGAACATTCTTGGAAGGCTTCACGGGGGAGGTGGCACTCAGGTTTTACCCTACAAAATTGTGAAATTTTGACACATTAGCAGGGTTACAATTCAGTGTACTAGTAATAGATGGTATGTTTGTGTGGCTTTTATTGTTGTTGCTATACAGGATTTGCAATTCGTCATGAACGATCTGTATTGGAGAGTTCTAACAAAGGAAAAAATAATAAAACGTATGAATATATTGAGGGTATTGTGTCTTAGAGAATAATGGAAATCAGATCATATAAATCTAGCAGAACCAAGATCATAGAAGACCTTGACAAGTACCCAAAAGTGGCCAGATATAAGAGAAAGGGGCCACTGTGTATTTTATACAACATTTTCTAGAATGCCTCAGCGACACGAGCCAGTTTGGAGCTGGGAGGACAAAGTCAGGAAAATAAATAAGAAGACTCTTGCAGGAGGTACAGATTATTGACCATCAAGACCAGAGTGACAGCAGGAGAGATGAAAAGAGAAGAACAAACATGAAAGACATAGACCTTCTAGGAAAAATGATTAAGATTTCATCACTGGCTACAGTTAGACACCAGAGAAGAGAAATGAAATAAAGTGAATGGCAAGACTTCAAACCACGGTGAACAGAAGATGTTGCTTTCCCAGAGGAGAACAAGGTCTCGTCAAGGTAATTTTGAAGTGTCAGTGGAATAATTTAAGGAACAGGTATTTAATGCCATCAGTTTCTGCCCAAAGTGATACAGATAGATAGATATAGATACGGATATAGATCTGGATATGTGATAAAACTTCAGAAAGTAAGAGTAAGGTCCAGGACTCGAAGTACAGATAGAGTTAGATTTCACTTCTAAGAGTGAAGGTCAGAATAAATAGTCATTCCACAACCTTGCTGAACTACGAGGTTCGGGGTGGGGGGCATATATAAGGATGATATCTGTATAAATTACAATAACAGTCATAGACGTCAAAAACAGCTGGAAGTATTGTTATATGAATAGGAACCAATGAAAGCCGTCTCCGAGGCCACACAAGATGGAGTGGAACTGAAGCTGTAATCCAAGGAAGAATTTTTTTTTTTACTTGAAAGGGCTCAAAGGAGAGGGGAACTATTACCTGCATTCAGAGATCCTTATATTCGCTGGAACTATATGATCAGATCCAGAAAGATAATCCGTAACAGATATTGGTGAAGATTCCCAGACTAGGAAAAATGACTTTTGCATAAATGACTTTTTGTGTTTCCTCCCAAGGGTACTTTTTATCACTGCAACTTATCCCCATCAACTGCACCATCGCCCTTTATCAATATATGTGCTCATTCTCAGGATGACCCTTACCATCATTCTTACTCAGAAGACATGGTGGTTATTGCCACCTTCATTATCAATAAATTTATTCAGATAGATCTGCTACTAAATTTCCATCAACTACTGTTGATGTGGAATAAAGTAAGGTTGAGCTGGCTGGATTTTTTTTTTTTTTACGTTTCAACATTTTTTTTCCTCTTCACTCAGTATAATTCTTCCTGCTAATCTGGAAAATATGTTTCCCTCAAATGGAAGGGAAAGATCAGTCTCTCTACTTCAGTGTTTTCAACCATGTATCGATTTACAACAAAATGCAGGAGGGAAAGGAGTGTCGTCGGGCTGGGGGAAAGCCGGGCTGGAATCAGAGACGATGCATCAGTCCCAACTCAGCCCAACTGTACAACCTTTATCCAATCATTTCACTTTTCACAAAGAAGTTAGACCTGACAATTCCTAAGGTCCTTTTGAATTCTGAAATTTCATGAACTTAATTGAATTAGCCTACCACAGTCAGAACTATATAAATTGTGTGCTGTGACTGGAATAACATTGATAACTAAACCATATGTTCTACCCATGTCCCACGTACTGTTTAGTGTGCCTGATGGGTATTATCTCATTTAATTCTCATGTTACCCCTGTGAGCTGGGTGTCAGTGTCCCCACTTTAGAAACGGATCAACCTTGGGTAGAGAGATGTTAGGTGACTTGTCAGTGGTCACATAGCTAGTAATGGCAGAGCTGTGATTTAAACCCAGGCAGCCTAGCACCATTCTGTGATATTAAACACTGTGCTATTGCTGGCGAAAGAGACTTGAAAACAAAATCTCCTCTATACCCAGCAAACCTCTCCACAAAGGTAGGAGGGAAAGAAACAGTTTTGCCATTGAATAACTCTTAAACCAGAATGTGATGCGCACCAAGGCAATTCTCAAAGGAGATTCAAAGACAGAAAGAAACCCCATCCTTTCACGCAGACGGTACCAGACTCATGATGGTTCGACTTCCAATTTTTTGACTCTACTGTGTAAAAGTCATGCACATTCTGTAGAAACCATACTGTGAATTCTGCATTTTGATCTTTTCCTGAGCTAGCGACGTGCGGTAGAATACTCCCTTGTGATGCTGGGCTGCTCCCGGGCAGACACACGCTCATGAGGGTAAACAACCGATACACCTACAACCACTCTATTGTTCAATTTCAGTACAGAATTCAATAAATTGCATGCAGTCTTCAACCCTTTATTATAATATAGGCTTTGCGTTAGTTGATTTTGCCCGGCTATAGGCTAACATAAGTGTTCTGAGCACGTTTTAAGGTAAGCTGGGCTAAGCTACGATGTTCTGTATGTTAGGTTTATTCAGTGCATTTTCGAATTAATGACATTTTCAATTTACGATGGATTTATTGGGACGTAATCCCATCGAGGAAAAACTATGTGGTCAACAGGTGCGACGCATTATATATATGTTCTCAGGATGCACAGTAATTAGTTTTCAAGGACTTGACAGCACTGTTTGTCTGACGTAGCTCATCCTAACTTTACTTGGTAGGTGGGTCGACCATCAGTGTTAGCAAACTGGCTTTACATAAAGGGAAAATCACCTTTTCGCCTCTTTATTAAAGGAGGCAGTTACGGAATAAGCTGTCCTTCGAGGTTAGGCTTCTACCCTCCCACAGAAAACTGGGAGATGGAGGCCTTGTCTTCCCTGATGATTACATTTTCGAGAGCTATTTCCCAGGTCCTTGATAAAGACATTCCTGAGTCTTAAAGCTGACAAGAGGCTTATTTAGCTTTTGAAAAGATTTGGATACACTTCAAAGAGACTGAGAAGGAACTTACAAGTTTTCTAAAGAAAATGCTCTAAGAAAAGGGAGGCTGGGGGTAGTAGGGGCAGGGAAGGGTCTCCTCCCTCATCGTCAGCAGGGAGAATTAAATCTTTTCTTTTTCATTTCTGTTTGCCTTTACACTGTCTACCTTGCCAGTACTGGAAATGGAGAAGTTACACAGGATTATACCACCTGCTCCGCCATTCTGTCAGAAAGATACTAAGGGAGAGGTGGGAGGTGAGGATAGTGCGTTGCCTGGATAATACTGTTATTTTGCATTTGTCCAGGGTTTTGCATGTTCCAAAGTGCTAGTGTGTATACATTTATTGGGTTCTCACAACTCTGTGAAACGCGGTAAAACCACCTTCCTTTTGGTATTTACTATTCCTATTTTTATGCAAGACCAGATTCAGGTGAGGAAAGACACGCTGAGAGGTGCAGCCAGGCGTGCCCCTCAAGGAGATGGTTTTCTTTGCTCCAGCGAGCTGCGTCCACAGTTGCAATCTCCTCCGGCAGCTCTAGGAAGCTGCTGTGTCACGTGGCTCCCAATGGTCAGCGTTGGTTTCTTCCTCTGCAGGACCCACGAGGAAAGTTTTCCGGAACCAGATTGAGATCCATTCCGTGTCTCGTTGCCGCTTGCCCTGTCTGCCCTCTCTGGTTTTCCTGATCCCATCTTAATTCTAACACAAGGTTACGATCTTCATGTTAAGCTTTTACACGCTGCTGGCTTCTGGTTTACCCACCTCTGGAGTGGGTTCTAGTCTTCAATGTTCTCTTCCTCTTTGACTCTCCCAGTGCAAACTCCCCACCCATTAAAAAGGCAGAGTCCATACCACCTGCTACCGTCCTCATTCAGACTCAGTTCTTGTCCCCCATAACTGGGGCTACACCTGGGGGAAGGACCGTTGAATGGATGAGTGGGATCCGTCTTAAAGGAGCAATTTACATTCTTTCCTTCTCCTCCCATACATATGTTTTGTCTCCCTCTTCATCTAAGGAGAAGAGGATTTATGGAAAATACAAATGTTTTTTCTCCAGAAAATCCTTTTGATATTTTTTAAAATGTGCTGGTAGTTTCAATAAAGTAGGGATATGTTTGCTTTTCTATCTAACATGAATAGATCTTAATGACTCGTCAAGCATCTCGGGTCTACCAGATGTATAGTCAAGAGGTGAGACGTAACTGTGGAATTGTTCGTGTGAAGAAATAAAACCCCAATCACACACACCGAGACCTGTGAAATCTAGCTAGACATCTGTTTCATACTACTCAAGAGATTCTAGATGTTCTGCATTCCTGAGATTTTGATTTTTTTGCTTACTGAATCACGAGTTATACTTGTGCGAAAGTGCTCTAGATTTTCCCCAACACTTCTATCGGTAAATGTATAGTCACAGAGGGAGACGAGAGATTTATGCATGCCTGTATGGTCTGCCATTTACATACAGATGATATATGCTTAATGAACTTGCATTTCCATCTTCAATACTTTCCTCCTCCAGTGCATAACTTTTTAATTTCTTACATATTGGTAATGTGATTTATAACAATTTTAGTTCTAAGAAATAAGTGTTAAATGGATGACACAGCCATTACAAAGCATATAATTGGGGAAGTAACTAGGGTCCAGCTAGGTAATAGGACAGCACTACAGCATTCGCAGTGCCCGAGGCTAGCAAGTTGCCTTATGTTCACTGCTTTGTGATTTATCTCACTACTCATAACAGCTTTGAAGGAGAGAGGTGACAATGTATGTGGTGGGGAGAGAAAGCAAGTGAACCCCAGTGCTACTGACTTTGTGCCAGAAGATAGAAATTACAATCTCCCAGATCATCTTCCATTTGCAAAGAAATTATCTTCCCAATTAACCACCAGAGTTCTGCTGTATCCCAGCTCAGGAACCTTGTGTGGGTCTCTGTAGCCTATACAATGAGTTCCTAGACAAGGCTGGAATGGAAAGCATTCCAAAGCTTTGCCCTTTCCCTTATTCCAGAGATGAAAGCCTGGCCTGTTCACCATAATCATCTGCCTTTGTGTTTATTTCCTCCGTTTAAACACCTGGAAAGCAGGACCATCTAAGATCATAGCGTGGAGCCAAGCACACAGTGGGCCTTTGATAAAAGGATGGTGGATGGAGGCATGAAAACATCAGTGAATCGATGTATATATTGACTTGTATTCACTCTGCAGGTTCATCATTAGCGCTTTGACCCTAAGTCATTTATACCTCAGGGATAGACCTGTATACTGTATACTGAATGGCAGAAGCACCAAGCTTTTGAGTAACAAGCTAAGCAAAAGAATGAGACAAGATCTATATCATACTGGCTTAAAATAAGCTTGTTACACTAGCAACAATGAAGAAATAATAGTACTCACTGTTTATGAAGTACCTATAATGTGCTAAGTGAGGCATTATTTAAAACGTATGTCTTAAATGTATGTTTATATATACATGTGTACACAGAAACACACACACATATATAATGTTACAACCTTGAGAGGTAGGGGTAGGTCTGCATTCTGTGGATGGTGAAACTGAGTCTCATAGAAATTGAGTAACTTACTCACCCATCTCCATTCAGGACAGGGGCCCTTTTTAACACGATCAAATTAGTAAGATCACAGGTAATTAACAGAGCTGCATTCAACCAGAAGACAAATCTACGTATTTAACAAAGTTTGACTGAGGTCCAACCACTTTCCAGCATCTCTGTTAGCTGGAGGGAAACAATGTTAACAAAACAACCACAAGATTTCTTCCTCCTGAAAGATGATCCCAGAGCCTACAATTGCCTCTGCTTCTTACCCTCAGAGGCCACCTAATACACAAACCCGGGTGAGGGCTGCTTTCTGGGGGCAGATCCCAGCCAGATCTCTTTCTTTGCTGTGTCCTTCACACCTATTTTGCAAAGTTCAACAAGATTTGTTTTGCAAAAATGAATCCCTTAGATTCAAGCGTGTTAAAAGTAGGAGGCTTCAGTTCTGTGAAAGATGCCATTGGTGATTTGCTAGGGATTGCAGTGAATCTGCAGATTGCCTTGGGTAGTATGGTCATTTTAACAATATTAATTCTTCCAATCCATAACCACAGTGTATCGTTCCATGCGTTTGTGTCATCTTCAGTTTCTTTCATCAGCATCTTATAGTTTTCTGAGGACCAGTCTTTTACCTCAGGTAGGTTTATTTCTAGGCATTTTATTCTTTTCGATGGAATGGTAAAGGGGATTGTTTCCTTAATTTCTCTTCCTGATAGTTTGTTGTTAATGTATAGAAATGCAACAGATTTCTGTGTATTAATTTTGTATCCTGCAACTTACTGAATTCATTGATGAACTCTAATAGTTCTCTGGTAATGTCTTAGGACATTCTATGTATAGTATCATGTTATCTGCAAACAGGGACAGTTTTACTTCTTCCTTTCTAATCATTAGGGAAATGAAAATCCAAACCACAATGAGAAATCACCTCACACCTGTGAGAATGGCTATCACCAAAAAGAACACAAATAATAAGTGTTGCTGAGGGTGTGGAGAAAAGGGAGCCCGCCTACACTGCTGGTGGGAATGTAAATTGGTGCAGCCACTGTGGAAAACAGCTTGGAGGTTTCTCAAAAAACTAAAAATAGGACTACCACATGACCCAGCAATTCCACTTTTGGGTACACCCGAAAAAAATGAAAACACTAGTTTGATAGCAGCATTACTTACAATAGCCAAGATATGAAAGCAACCTAAGTGTCCATTAACAGATGAATAGATTAAGAAGATGTGGTATATCTATACAATGAAATATTACTCAGTCATAAAAAAGAATGAAATCTTGCCTTTTGCAACAAGATGGATGGACTTGGAGAATATTATGCTAAGTGAAATAAGTCAGACAGAGAAAGACAAATACTATATGATATCACTTATATGTGAAATCTAAAAAATACAACAAACTAGTGAATAAAACAAAAAAGAAACAGACTCCCAGATACAGAGAACAAACTACTGGTTACTAGAGAACAAACTAGTGGTTACCAGTGAGGAGAGGGAAGGGGGAAAGGGCAATATAGGGGTAAGGGATTAAGAGAAATAAACTACTATGTATAGAATAAGTTACAAGGATATATTATACAACACAGGGAATATAGCCAATATTTTATCATAACAATAGAGTATAACCTTTAAAATTGTGAATCACTATATATTGTACACCTGTAATTTATATAATATTGTATAGCAACTATACTTAAATAAATACATAATAAATAAAAAGTAGGAGGCTACATTTAAAACACAAGGCCTTGTAGACTTTTCAACTCAACTTTTTCTTTAGCTATTTTTTTTAAATTGTGGTAAAATACACATAACATAAAATTTACCATCTTAACCATTTTTAAAAGTACCATTCATTGGGATTTAATATATTCACACTGCTGTGCAGCCATCACCACATCCAGAATTATTTTCATCTTTCAAAACTGAAACTCTGTCTCCATTCAACACTAACTCATTTCCCCCTCCCCCAGCTCCTGGCCGCCACCATTCTACTTCCTGTCTTTATGAATTTGACTAATCTAGGTATCGAGGCAACTTTTATAGGAAAGCCATCCACTAGCGAACATTGATGGTGTATTTGGCTCTTGCCAACTTGGTCACCTGTTTCCCATTTGGATTCAGTTGCCCCCTATGGGTGGGAGGTGTGAGCATCAGCTCGGATGCTGGCTTTGTGGGTGGGTCCCTGGCCGCGATGCCCTCACTATAGCCCCCACATCAAACTCTGACTCGATACCAATATTGATAGAACTGAGACTCCAATTCAGACCTGTCAGATGCTGACTCCTGAGCCAGCTCTCTCTTCATTATCCCCGACTAAAGATGCCTCCCCCTTTGGATGATCATCTATCATGAGTAGATTCTTCTCAAACAAACCCAGCTTCCTCTTCAGAATATTACAAGTTCCCATGCTCTTCTCTATACATCACAAGTAAAGTATAATACCTCCCCAAAGAAAAAATACATTTATTCACAGTTTAGTTATAAATTCAATCCGTGGGATTATATATCTATGCACTGATTCGTTGATGTCTATTTTTATTCCTGCAACACCATGTGAAAAGTTTAGGAGTAACTCGGCTCTCTTTGTATCATTTATTTCACCCTGAAGACAATAGCACTTACACTTTCCCATCTTTTTTCTCCAGAAGTAATCTCTCTATGACATTTTTTATTCAACTGAGCTATAAAAATATCAAGTGCTAATGGCTGTGACCCTGTAGCTTTTTCTCTCCTTCACAGCACAGATAGAAAAATCACTTTTCATTCGGGGAATCTATATTTCTATGCCGCCTCTTAGTGTTTAAAGCCAGCTCCCCACTGTGTTAAGTCAACCTTCCCAGAAGCTGATCCATCATTCTCAAGTGGCCTTGCTCCTGAAATTGGTTTGATGCTCTGGCAGTAAAGAGCCCCTGTGTAGCGCAAGTTACCTGGGTTTAACAGCTACTTGGGGTGGGGCTTGTCCTATTGTCTTGGAAATAATGACTTTGTATGTCTGCCCTGGATAGCAGAGGGAAAATGGCTGGTGTATCCAGCTACTGAGGATGTGAGGATCCCAAGTAAAATCAATCCTAAAGAATAATGAGGAAGCTCTTCAAGCAATTTTTTGTGGTTTTGGTTTTGAATGTGTCAACATCAATGAAGGGGCAACAGAATTATGCCTCTACCTTACTGCTTCCCAGGGGAAATATTTTTATTTTTATGAAGCTCTTCAATTTTAGCAATAAATTTTGTAAACCATAAACATAACATCTGCAAGTACAAGACCTCCAGCACTTGAGGTGACACGTGGCTATTAGGGGAGTTCACTGCACATTTACATAATAAAATGTGGCCATTGGGGGAAGAATCACTTGTTTATTGATTTAAGAGAATGAAAGGCCAGACAGTGACATTAAGATTTTCACAGGAATGCTCACTGTCAGTATTCACAAATGGTTTTAAGCCAAAGTACCTGGTACATGGTATGTGGTTTAATTTCAGTTATATAAACATTAGAGTAATCTGAAGTTTAAATTACATTTTTAGTTATCCTTGAGACTCCATTACCCAGGAAAATGCAATTTCAGTCTCTATAAATTTGAACAAAAATCAAAATCCAATGATTGCCTTCCTGTTTATAACATCCCATCCTAAGTTCATACTGCCCAGCTAACACAGAACAAGAACACATTTTTAAAAATATATATTATACATATTCCTGTTTATTTTTACTTAGTTTGCCAAGTGTTTCCAGGAACTAGTGTCAAAAAATGGTGCATCTGTGAACAATGAGAAAATCTGAAGACCTCTGCATCTTCATGTACATATATATTTTTCCAGTGTTATGAGATGTTGAGAATTTATGCATACTGTTTTTAAAATAAGTTTCATAGTATAAAATATTAATGTTCAATCCTCTCAGGTTATGTCAACTTACTAAGTAGGTATTGAACTACAAGGTAGATGTTCTGTTTTGTTTGTGATTGATGTGGTGTCTTATCTCTAATGCCAAGTTTATTGAAGTGTTAATTCCTTCTTTTTAGATAGACATATAGTTCTAGGAATTTTGACAAATGCTCAGTCATGTAACCCCCTCCAAAATCGAGATGTAGAATACTTTTATCACAGGAAAAAGTTTCTTCATGCCTCTTTGTGGTCAAATCCTTCCCCCCAACCTCCACACCCTGGCAACCACTGATGTTTTAAAATTCAAACTATTATCCAAGTGGGTACTGTGAGTAGTTATAAGGCTGGTGAGTAGCATACAGGAGGTTACTCACATGACTTTTCACCCTAACTTTTACCAGCAGTCTAACCAACCCCAGCCCCACTGTGCTGTGAAGCATTTTGAACTTGCTGGCCTCAGTCTCTCCATGAGAGCTTCTGCTGCCTCACATATCTCTCATGGCCTAATTTCACTTGTGTGACCTTAGACATGCCACTCAGACTTTCTTTGTTCATTGGCATTATCTAACATAGAGTTATGAAATGACATGTACAATTTTAAAGTATTTCAATTTTTGTCTGATTTTTAAAGGAAACTCTAAAAGTTTCCATGGTTGTGTCGATTTTTCCCTGCCCACTACCACCCAAAGAAAAATGACACATTTTTGCTTGTTTTCTCTGTCTCTTCACCTCCAAAATGTTCCCTTTACAGCCATGTATACAGTCTAATTCTGACTAATCAACTTTCTAAGCAATATTATATATGTATTTTTAAGTACAAAAGTATTGCAGGCAGGCTAGAAAAAAGAAAGACCCCAGTGTAAATGCTGGGAGTGAGGGTATTCTGCCTGCCCTTTCACCTTCTACTAGAGAAGATACCAAGTTTAAGAATTTGATGAGTATTCTGCTGGGCTTTCCATCTAGAGATAACATTTTTAAACAAAAAGAATGCAAAAAGAAAAAGAGAAAATGAGAAATCTATAAATTGCTCTTTTAATTCAACGATTTATCATAAATATCCTCCTGTGTCCGTAATATAGACACACATTCTCTTAACTACTGAAGAGTTTCCCACACTAGTTTTGCAATACTTAGCATTAGTGTTGAACATGTGGTTTGCCTCAAATTTTTCTCCATCACAGATACATATTGTATAATTGTGTGAATATTCCTAATAGTAAAGACTCCAAGAGGTAAATTGTTGTTACACATTATCTGTGTGTTTAAAATCTGGATAGGTCTTGTCCATTTGCCTTCAGAAAGGGAAATACTGATTCTACTCCCATCCATATTGTGACAGGTCCCACTTTCTCACTCCCTTCCCAACAAAGGGTGTCATCAGTTCTTTTAGTTTGAGCTGGTCACTTAGGGAGGATACAGGATGTCCCTGTTATTTAAAGTCAGAGCTTCCTTGTCATTAATAAGGCTGAGCATCTGTTAGAAGTTTGTTAGGGATTTGTGTTTACTTCTCTGTGAAGGCTCAGAATGTGGTCAGTGACTAGTTATGTTGACTGGTCTGTGAGTCTTTGCATCATTAATTTGAAGAATTCCTTTGCATTTTAGGACAATTAGAGCTTTGCTATACATACATTAAAAATATTTTGTCAGAGTCTACCCTCTTTTTAACTTTATTCAAGCATCGATGAGTTCCTTATTCATGTTTTTCTCAAGAGCAGGGGTTCTCAGTTCTGCTACAGATTAGGATAATGGTGGAGCCTTTATAAAAGGCTGCAGCCTGCCGCCTCCCCCTGCCCAATGCACAGATTCAAGTTCAATTCATTGGGGTGAAATTGGAGCATAATCCCCCAGGTGATGATAGCATACAGACAGGGTTGAGAAGAATTGCTTACTGTGCATACAAATCACTTGGGGGTTTCGTTAAAGCACAGATCCTGGGGTGAAGACTGAGACTCAGTATTTCTAATGAGCTCTCAGAAGACATGCACACTGCCGGTCCACAGTCTACACTTTGAGTAGCAAGGATGTGCAGTGTCTGGTTTTTGATTCTTAAGACTTTCTCTACTTAAGATTACCAAACTTTATTTTCTCCTGTAGTTCTTTTCTAATATTTTCTATAATTTTATAGAGATCATAAATCCATTTGGATTTTCATTTTTTAATAATATGATAGATCTAATTCTGTTTCTCTTTATCAGCATCAAATTGGACCCACCCCATTTATTAGGTTGATATATTTCAATGTAACATATTTTTGTTTTTTTAAAAAGTCTTCAGAAGAGTCACAGGTTGATAAAAGTAGAATTTTTTATTGTTTAAATAATATAGAGAGCTTACATTTTAAATTTATTTTGTTTCAGAAAAGGAAATTATACCCTGAAATTAACTGAAGTTTTAAGATCAAGAAATTCTTCTTTCTGTCCCTGTGGTCTTTAAATTTCAAATGTGCTTATTTTCCCCACTTAAATATGATTTCAATGCCAAATTCAAAAAAAAAACAAGCATAGAGGATGCGATCATTTATGTCTGATTTTCCATTTTTAATCAGTGTTTGGTGACACTATAGGATCCAGTGACATTCTCACTCAGTAGTGGTAATTCAGAGGTGGGAATATAGTACCAACAGGAACCAGCTTCTTGCTGAGCTCAGGGTACCAGGTCTTTCTTCCAGCCCTTTATATGTACCATAATGCACAGAAAAGCCACAGACTGAGGATTTTCAAATGACTATAGTAGGATGTTTACGATGCTGATATCTATTGATAAAGGTGCACAACAGAGTGGCTTTGTACCTAATATTTAATTCAGAAATGAAAGGAGAAATTCAAATGTGTAAGAGTTTAAATAACCAAAGCTGCTAAGTCAGGTGTATAAATAAAAATGAAAACTGAAAGAAGTCTTATAACCTATGTTATCTCACTATGTAAATACTTTTTCTGAAGAAATAAATGATTATTGAATAAATGAGTTGTGCACCAGCATGAATTGTCCTAATTTAGCCTAGCTATTTTCCATTATGATATTCTAGTAGAAATAAATCTCCATTGAATAATCTAGCCCTTGGGAACTCAATAAATACATGCCTTTTTTTTTTTTTCTTCAGTAAAGTCACAGCTCATTTAAAGAAATTGGTCACCAATGCCCAGTCACATCTTTCATGCATTTTTAACAAAATGTAATTCCTTGGGCTAGAGATTCAAACAATCTCCTTTTGTATCTGAAATTGTTTTATTCAGAACTTCTGTAGCTAAATAATTAAGTTCTATAGCCCAAGATTCTGGTTGTTAAAAGAACAATGACTTTGGAGTTGACAAAGCAAAGGTATTTTTTTCTGCTAAGTTAGAAATATTGTCCTTTAAATAGTCAAGAAAAAAAAAAAGTTAATACTGAAGGTTTTCTATTATACAATCTTTATTCCAGAAGATACTGATGTTTCTATTACTAGGAATAATGAAGCCCATATTTCATGATCGTTTTATTTGTCTAATGACAACTATTGAATGGCAAAATAAGTTTGCAGGATCAAAATATATCCACCTTCTCTTAGGTCATGCATGGGATGTAAATATTTCTAAATCTATCGGGCACCCCTTTCTGAAAAACACAGGTGTCCAGGTTAATAGTTAGAGTCAATTTTTAAAAGTTTAAAAAAAAAACACCTCTATTGTTTTTCCCAGAGGGTTACCAATCACGGGAGTGGTAATGGAAATATCATTGTAACTTTTGGATGCCATTACATCATTAAGAAACTTTCTTCCTTAAAGTTTTAATGTCTTTGGTTAGATTAAATACAGAACACAGGCAAAGTTTATGGGGCACGTGTGTTTTGGTGTGCCAAAACCATGTGTTTTTATCAGAGCAGTCCTCAAAGGGTAGACTGCCATCTTTGTAGTCAGAATGTGTTGTCCATCCTTTTATATTGCTAACAGTTATTGGATGGTTGTGTATATATCAAGTTAAATCATATGAAATTGCTGATATTTGGCTTTTGACCTATAAAAATAGAAGTTTTATATGGTTCAAACTAAAGTTTCTGTTTTGGGTGTGAGTTAATAATGTGCTTCCAGGCACTGACCTGGGGCCATGGGAATATGTTTAGCTTCTTCAGATTGGATGGAGCAACCTTACTTGAATTAGAGCTCCTGCTCTGTGGACCTCTGCAGTGAAAGCCAGTCTTGGGATCCCTCAACTATGTGAACCGTTTCCAGTGAGCTCAGTATCCTGTCTCTGCCCTGCCCTTGTTCTAATGCCATTGCCCTCAACCAGCCCATTCCCAAGTTTCTCTCTTCCCAATTCTAATTTTCAACTCTCCATTCTGATTCACCCTTCCATCATTCTAAACTGGAAACTATTTAAAATTAAGTTTACCTCATTGGCATATTTCTCATCAACACACTGCATATATTTCCTCCAATTCTAATGAATTATTTTGGCAAATTGGTGTGGTAAGGGTGTGGATAGGCTTACTTTTTTCTTTTCTAAGTGGGCGTTGGTTTCTTAAAACATCCTATAAAGAACTAGAAATACTGGCAATAGAAATCACAATACTTTTTTTGCATCTCAAAATTCTTCTCTGAATTTAAAAAATTATTTTAATTGAAGTATAACATATACAGAAGAGTGGCCAAATTATAAGGTTTCATCTCAATGAATTATCATGTAGTAACCAGCACCCAGGAAAAGAAATATTTTCATTTTTAACACCCTATGCTAAATTCCCTGATATTAAGCTTACATTATGGGAATTACACTATGTATGCTCTTTTGTTACACCTTTCGCTAAGCATTGTAAGAACCATCCATGTTGTGAACACAGCTGTAATACCTTAATTCTCATTTCTCTAGAGGAATTCATTGTATGAATATTCCCCAATTTGTCCAATTAGTTCTACTGTAGATAGAAATTTGGGTGGTTTCCAGTTCTTAGCTATGCTGAATACTACCACTGTGATCACCCTGTAATTTCTTTTGGTGCACAAGCACATGCATTTCTGGAATTGCAAAATTATAGGATGTAGATGTGTCAAATTTAGTAGGCAATACTTGCCAAATAGTTGTTCCAAATGGTTGTAGAAACTGACATTCACACCAGCAATATTTGATAATTCCATGTGCTGCAGACCCTCACCAGCACTTGGGATTGCTGGTCTGATTCCGTTTATATTTTATTGTACATCTGCAAAAACAGCAATTTTCATGTGGATTTTTTTCCAGTGATTACTAATAAATTTGAATAGCTTTTTCACATTTTTTTCATCAACAACAAACTCATAAGAGAATCTTTAAAAATCTGTAAACTTAAAAGATGCCTTTAAAAGTTGAAATATTATAGACTCACTAAACTTGTTTTAGTTGTCCTAATGTTCTAACTGTAGACGTCTAAGAAAGGTAATATAAAATCTCCTGGTACCTAGATATCTGGAATCTTGCTGTTTGTGAACACTATGAATTTTTAGCTCATTACCGTGTGCCATGCTTCACTCTCATCATTTTACAGATATTAACTGATTTAATTCTCCTGGCACCCCTATGAGCCAAGTACTATTATTAGATCAATTCTACAGATGAAGAAACTGAGGCACAGGGAGATGAAGTAAGTTGCCAGGTTTACCATGCTATAAAGAATCCCCGGTTTTTATTAAAATATCAGAAATTATCCTAGAATAATAAATAATATGTATTTTTTAGAATAACAACTATAGAGAGAGCAAGTTTGAAATGATTTTAGGAAGCACACGTTGAAGATTTATACCATACTTAACATTCTCTAGATGTAAAAATGATTTTTTTTCTGTGTTGCTATAACAAAATCCAACCCAAGTTGATTATGACTTTAGTGAAAGACTGTGAAATAAACAAATGTGTTTTAAAAGAACTTTTAATTCTGAGACGGAGTAATTCTTTCTACATTATTGTAATGAGAATAGTGAACCTTTGCAATAAGTATAAAAATATGGAAAATATTAATAATCATGAGTTGCACATATTTTGTGCTATAAATGACATTTCTGGCTGCTAAATGTTAACTGTATTATGCACAATGTATGATGTGGGTGAGTAAATGTTGCCAGGGAACTTTTAGTGTCTAAATTGCTTCGCTTTTGTGTATGTAAATTTGCAAACTCAACATTATGTTAGTATACCTTCTGGCACTTAATTATGTTTCATCTCATGATTTTAAATTTAAATGTGCTTTAATGTAGAAGATTTCCTTATTTTCATCTTCCATTCCATCCCTTGTTCCTGATAGTTACAATAGTAATGTAGTATAATAGGGCACTTCACCAATCCTAGCAGACTTGAGTGCAAAATATCCTTAGAACATCTTTAAACATTTTTATGAATGCAGTGTTATTCTCCTTTGTAGGAATTCTTCTTTTGTACAATGTATACTTCTGTTAATCACCCTCTGGCAGAGGGGAAATCTGGATGCCATGACAAATTCACACAGAAGACAGAGAGGTCTTAGGTTAATGAGGAAAGGCTCTCTCCCCATGTGCCAGACACACACCTATCCCCCAAACTAAGGTTGCCCAATGTAACAAATAAATATACAAGACGCCCTGTTAAATTTGAATTTCAGATTAACACCACTTTTTTTTATAAGTACATTCCAAATATTTCATGAAACATACTAAAAATCTGTTTCTGTATTTGAAATTCAAATGTAACTGGCCATTCTGTTTGTTTATCTGGCAGCTCTACACTCCACAAGAGTTCAGGAGAAGAGCATTGGCACATCAAGTCAACTACTGACACAACTTTCCTAAAATGTCATCTGTATTGTACTCACAGCAATAAATAAACACCATTTTTTTAGGGTTAGTAAAGCTTGCCAGGCCTGTAGGTGGGGGGACGCCTTGCAGATAACTAGATATAAGAATGATTTAAGAAAAGAATCTGAGTAAAGGAACAATAAACCCTTACTGTACTGGGGAATGCACAGAAATTTATAAGCTCCATGAAACACCCTAGCGCACTTCCAAAATATCAGGTCATTAGACAAGACTGTTTAGGAAGTAAAATGTCAAAATATCTTTTTCTATTATAGAAATTTAATTCAGTCAATGACTAGTTAATGGGCAAACATTTCCCAAACTGTTCTACACATAGGACATAAATGTTCAGTACTATAGTAACAGATACTCCTTAAAAAAGTATTCAAACGTCAAAAAGAGCATGAAACCCTTTGATTACATTTTCCCTGCTGTACACCATCAGTGGGCGCCTAGCTAATGGTGATAAGTAAACATTGCATAAGTTCAATGGCTTAAATAGTGTTAGACTTCAGGCAAGTGGTTTATGCAGTATGTGCCTCAGTTTCTTTATCTGTCACGTGAAAATAGTTACAATAGTTTCCTCATAAGGTAAGACTAAATCTTTTAGAAGAAAGCATGGAAGACCTTGGGGTCAACAGATGTATCTTAGACGTGACATAGAATAACTAACCGAGAGAGAAAAAATTGTAAGTTGGATTTCATCAAAATTAAAAATGCCTATTCATCCAGAGGTACCATTAACAAAATGAATATGCACGGCACAGACTGGGGGAAAAATGTTTGCAATATCTCTAACTAAAGACTGTTATCCTGAATATATAAAGAATTCTGTTAACTCAATAATAAAAAAATAAAAGACTTGGTCAGAATAGTCAGAATAATGGACTAAAGACTTGAGTAGAAACTTTACAAGGAAGATATACAAATAGTCCAAAAACAAGAAAAGTTGTGTAATACCGCTAGTCATCTTGAAATTGCAAATTAAAACCATAATGAGATACCACCACATACATACTAGAACAGCCAAAATTACAAAGACTTATAATGTAAATTGCTGACAATGATTTGAGGCAACTGGACAGCTCACACATTACTGGTGAGAATATAAAATGGCATAACTTCATTGTAAAAAACAATCTAGCAGGTTTTTAAAAAAATGTTACGCATATATATACCTTATGACCCAGAAAATCCACTGCTAGCTATTTATCAAAATAAATAAAGATAGATATCCATGAGGAAAAAAAAAAAAACTTGCACTAGAATGTTCTTTAGCAGCTTTAATCATAAAAAACCCCAAACTAGAAACAACCTAAGTGTTCATCAACAGAAGAATGGATAAAGAAATCATGGTATGCTTACATAATGCGATACTACTAGACCATGTGAAAGGCCTGAAACGACATAGCATGGATGGATCTTACAAACACTATGCTAAGAAAAAACTCATTCACGTGGAGTTCCGTAACAGGCAAGAACTAAACTTTGATGAAAACCAAATAGCTGTTGCCTATTTGTGGAGCAAATGTGCAGAATGACTCCAAAGGGCAAGAAAATAACTTTCTAGAGTAAAGAAAATCTTTTATATTTTGAACGAGGTGTGGGTTAAATGATGGTACTTATTTGTCAAAACTCAGTAACTCTCTACACATATAATCAGGGATTTCACTCTATGCAAATTATACTTCATTATACAAATAAATGGAGAAGAGGTTGTAATGTCGTGTCTCAATTGCCAAAAATAGAATTTGATTAAAACTATTATGCACGTTTGTGTTTCATATAATACAATTTAGAGTTGGGGAGGGATTTGGAAATGTTTCCAAATTCCACCCTGTTATTCCATTTCTCTGTTGAATGTTTTTGCCATGAAGAAATCTCAAATGGCTTGAGATTGTAGAGCTAAGCAAATTACATAAAATTCCCTTAGATTATAATTACAGCTATGAAATGATGATGATGATGACAGATTTAAAGCAGTTTGAGGACACACATAATGATGAAAGTATACAATTCTGTGACGACCTTTTACTTTGATGTGGTCAACAGGGCTAAATTTTCAAATGGATGAATGGGCCGATAAATTCTGTTGCTGTACCAAAATCCAACATTTTTCATAAGTTATGGTGCTGAAATATTGTCATTCTTCTCATGAGGACATTGCAATCTGGATTATAATTTCTGTAATATTACCATTAGGTCTCATAGTATATCTGTGAATATGAAGAGTGTTCCTTTGAATCTTTGTAGTATATGATTAAAAAATAGTAATAAGTTTTTTGCATCTTCTAGGAAGTTAGAGGTGTTTACTCTTGTCATTGACTCTAGCAGTACCCATTCATTGAAAATGCTTTGAGATATCTTAACATTAGGATTTTTTTTTAAGTGGCTAAAAATAATTGTTACAAGTGATCTAATTTTTAAAATTCAACCCAAGCTTAATCACGCTGAATTTTAATGAACATATAGTAATGGCGATGGCAGGAATTTCTTTCTTTCTTCACCCACACCTAAAATGGCCCCATGTAAGATGATATGTACTTGATGCCAGCTTATTATTCATTTTGCTTCATACAAGAAATAAATTTTGATATTCAAACATAGTGAAGTATAAGATTATGAATTCCATACTCATCCAGAATCAGTAAATCTATATTTTCCAAATTGCAATTAATATTCAACTTGCATCCTGGTATAGCGAAACTTTGTTTATTAGGATAAGGGATGCAGAATTGCAGTCATCAAAATTTCAGATTCAGTTCAGTATGTCTGTGACATCCTTAAGAGATCATTCTGACACCAAAACTATTTAAAAGAACCAAAGTTACGATTGGCAACATTTGCAGGAGGCTGTGAGTTGGATAGGAGAACCAGAGCAAATAAAATTTAAATCAACATTTAGCCACCCTGTGTATATAGAATTCACTCACAGAATCTCTCAGACATCCCTCGATAATTGAAGTCTGAGTTAATTTTTAATTGTTTTGGTTTTTTGTTTTGTTTTTTCCTCCATTAAAATTATTAGAGTAAAATATGGCAATTTTCAGCTTTCTTTTTCTTTTCTTTAAAACTTTTTAGAATATTTTTTGCCCATATAAATGGTTTTAACATGTTTTTGCAATGTTTCACACATCTTGCTTGAATAAATGCATGACCATTTCTTGATACTTCATCAGTAGGAAGAAGTTTGTATTGCTTTATATACTATAAAGCAAGAAGGGTTATAATTTAGACCACGAGGTGGGGAAAAAAATCTTGTTCAGAAGCTTATCTGTTGATGTTTCAGGGTAATAAAATTTGCCATTTAAGTATTTCAGATTCGAGTGTTTCAAAGTAGGTGATGTAGACAAAACTTTACTAAATGCCTATGTACTTGGCAAGATGTTTAATGGATAGGATTATACACATGATAGAATCAAGTGATCATAAAATGACTAGTAAAAATAAAATAGGAAATTTAAAAATTCTTACAAATTTTAAGACCTTATGGAAAGAAAGTTGCCAAGATATTTCACATGTAAATAGTTGAAATGAGCACCTATATGGTAGCTCCCCACTCTAAGTCCTTACTTCTTTTTAGTCTCACAACAATTTTATGAAGTAAATACTTTTTATTACTTCATCAGGTGGTAATACTAGTATTATCTTCATTTTACAGATGAGGTAAAACGTGTGACAGGTTCACAAAGCTAAGGAGTGGAAGAAGCCAGGTTTGAACCTAGGCAACCTGGTTCCTAAGTCTGGGGTCCTAATTCCTACCCTCTGTTCTCTAACTGGATTCACTGTTCTCTCTCTATTAAGGCAGGCATGTTGAAGACTTCTACCACCATTGATTAATTTGCTCAACCAACATGTTTCATGCAACACCTACCATGTGTCAAGTACTATTTCTTCCGATCATTTAGCAATTATATAACTAAGTAATCATTCCAATTAGACACCCCCCCCCCCATTCTTCTAACCAGTTTGGGCCACCTCTCCAGGCAGCCTGACCATAATGCTCGGTCAGAAAAAATTTCTTGAAAAGAAAGGCTATTACTAGTCCCTCCATCAACATGTTAGTTCATTGGTTCTCAAAGCGTGCCACATTTTAGAATCTGCTTGAAACCCTCTTAAAATTCCAATGTTCAGGCTGCACACCATACCAAACTGAATCAAAATCTCTTGGGGAGACTCCCAGGGAGCACTGTTTTTATATAGCTCCCCAGGAAATTCAATGGAAGGCAAACTTTGGGAGCCAACATGTTAAGGGATTTTTTTAATTAGCAAGCTGTCTAAAATAGCCCCAAGTGCCCCATTACCAACATGAATAATAATGTAAAATGTAAGTGTTGAATTATCTGAATTGGTAAGATTCCCTAACATTGAGGTCAAGCAAACTGTGATTCAGTTCTTCACTCGACTACTTCATAGCTTTGTGACTTTGGGAAAATCACTTTTATGAACCTCCATTTTCTTATCTGTGGAGGGAATAGGATAATTTTTACCTCTCTGAATCTTTGTAAGAATTAAATAGAAAAACGAACGCGAAGCCAAAATGTTCTGCCTTCCCAGGCCTTCACCTAAAAGGCACTTGCTGATGTTAATTACTGTGCTTAAGTACCCATTAGCTTGATCCCGTAACAAATACAACTGATCTGAGTTTTCCAGGTACCTTCTCACGCATGCCTGGTAGGAGTTCCCTTAAGCATTTCCCTCCCGGCCCCTCCCCTTCCCTCTGAGTTTCCACCCCTGCTGCCAGCTAGTGACACCATCATTCATTTGAAAAGTGCTTTCCTCTGCCGGCCATCACTGCCATCAGCCTCAATCTGGCCTCCAGCTCAAATGCGAGACAAGCTTTCCTTCGTAATTCATAATAGCACCGTGGAGAACAGGCTACAACAGTCAACAAGAACTCACAGAAGTTCCCCAAATGACAGACTGACTTACAACTGCTATTAGATGTTACAAAGGTCGGAGCTCACAGGTCCCTCTCGGCTCTGAGGTCCCTCACCAGGGCACCTTTCTCTCCAGCACCTCAACGCACAAGAGCCATCTCTCCCTGTGCCACGAGGATGGATTGTTCAGTGCAGGCTATGGTGCTGTTTCCCCAAACTTCAGAGCACATTTGTCAAGGGGCTGGCCCAGCTGGTCTCGAGCTGTCTCCACAGAGCTTCCCTAACTTCTGTCCCTCCCTTATCCTACTCTCTCCAGGACGGAAGGTACAAATCTTGCCGCAGGTCGTTCTGGCTGG
The DNA here is from genome assembly GCF_009873245.2 of Balaenoptera musculus. Lineage (NCBI taxonomy): Eukaryota > Metazoa > Chordata > Mammalia > Artiodactyla > Balaenopteridae > Balaenoptera > Balaenoptera musculus. The sequence goes on from NC_045790.1 coordinate 5,146,212, forward strand.
TCCACAAATGATGCTAGGTGATTTGCCATCACTTTGCCTCCAACTCAATCCCATCCTCATTTCTCTTCCATTTCAGCCACAAACATAGTTTGATTTGTTGCGACATTTGGAGTAGATCACAGAGTTTCCTACCACTACACTGTCCACGTAAAGTAGAAATGCAAAGGGAGAGAAGAAAAAAGAAAATTGGAATGAGAGCACACGAGGCTGATCCTACCCTTGTTTCTCTAATTGTTCATGAGGCTACACTTGATACTTACAATTTCATTCTTCCACTCTCCATTTTGTATTCCCATTACCTACAGTGGGCACTTCATCTTTGTGGCATGACCCAAGCCTTTATGTCTAAAGGATCTGAGCTCTCCATGACCTGAATTAGGTTGCTCGTGTCTTGAATACTTCAACTACTAAACACAACGGCTAGTACTAGGAGATACCTCAAAGGACTCTTAGGTTTCCAAACATACTCCTTCTTGCTTCATGTGTAGCAGAAACATATTTTCCCTTGGTAACCAGGATCAATTACCCTAGGCAACATAGTAACCCTGTTATTGCCTACTGGGGCCATGATATAGGAGCCCAAAATAATCAACTGGTCATCTCAGAACTTCCAGTTCAATGGAACCGTTGTTATATCTCAGTGTAAGCATTCTCCCATTGTGTAGTAAGGTTCTTATCTAGATAAGCCTCAAACCACGAGGACAGGAGGCTATAATTTGTGACTCGGTCATTTGGGTACTAGTAATGCAAACAGTTTCCTAGTCTTGCTATGTGTTGGGTACTCTCCAAAGTGATTTACATACGCTGATTTATTTAACCCACAGTACTATTATTTTCCCCTTTCAGGTTAGAAACTAAAGTAACATGCAGGGTCACACAGCTATTTGGTGGTCAATCTGCGATTCAAACTCAGACAATTTCATAGCAGATTCCATTCAAAAGCATGGAATTAACTACCAGACTATAGTAAGTCTCAGTCACAGTGAGAAGTGCTGGTCCGACTTTCCTACCCCTTGGCTCTTTGCCCCATGCATCCTCATCATTAGAGAAGAGGCATCACATATGTGTTCATGGTTTCGGAGCATATCCTGTGTGACAGCACCCCAGATTACAAAGGTGTTGTCCCCCAAATCATACAATGACTGTGTTTCTAACAGGTCATTCCACATTCTATCAAGCCAGCCATTTCTAGGTAATTGGCTGGTTTAATATAAGCCCAGTGAGTCATGTGTTTAATAGCACTTTGCCTTACTTTGTGTATTTTTGGTGAAATAAAGTTCCTACATTATGTGGCTAGCATGGGCGTAAGTAGGACGCTGAAGGAGAGGTGCTGAAGAAGCATGGTGGGCTGGAAGGCCAACCCCGCCCCAAATAAGTGCCTATTCCAGGGAGGACAAATCACTGCTCCCTTTGTAATCCACCAAGTTGAATGGTATTGGCCTGCATCCATTAAGCCAGGAGCTTTTGCTCCCATCAGAGGATGGAATTCTCCTGGGGTTTAGCCTAGGCTTCTGATTGTGCAGCGTAGGCACTCAACAGAAGCAGTGGCCAGAACAGCAGCCAGCAATACACTAACACACGGAAAAGGAAAGTCCATACACTTACGTCTTTCTACATTTCCATTCCACCACGGTGGTCAACTTGCTGCTGTGCCATTGAGCAAGCACGGAGGTGGCTTGGGAAAGAGGTTGGCATCCACAAAGGGCATCATTTGGTCCTCCCGACTATTAAAATCCTTTGTAAAAGGGAATCTTTTGCGAAGCACTCACCTGGCTGACAAATAACCTTATACTCTTGGTCTATTCTAAAAAGTCCTCTATATCAGTGGTTCCCAACCCCCGAGCCATGGACCGGTACCAGTCCGCGGCCTATTAGGAACCGGGCGGCACAGCAGGAGGTGAGCGGTGAGCGATCCAGCGAAGCTTCATCTGCCCCTCCCCATCGCTCACAATACCGCCTGAGTCATCCCCCGCTCCCGCCATCCATGGAAAAATTGTCTTCCATGAAACCGGTCCCTGGTGCCAAAAAGGGTGGGGACCGCTGCTCGAAATAACATATCCCCAAACCTTCTTGTCACCAGTCACCTGATTTTCTTGCTTGCAAGTCACTGACCTACTGACCAAATCTTTAGCTGCCACCCATGGATCAGTGCGCATCTATGTCTTCAAACACGCAAAGTAAACGATCAGATGTACTGCTCAAAGTTTTGTCACTTGGAGGGGGTTTCTTCCCCTACTGAAGAGACAGTCTACAGTGGGCTGTAATTCTGTCATATGTGTAATCAGCACCATTCCAAACCTAAGGGTCATATTCATTCCCTATACTCTTAACTTTCACATAAGAGACCTATCATGACTGTGCGTTCAACTGGCACCACAATTCAATAAACACACATTGAGATTCCACTTCTAATTTTCAACTATATTATCCTTATGCTAGAACAAATAATATGCTACTCTTTCAGGGTAGGCATAGAAATCCATGTTTTTCTGAATCAGTTCCTGTGAGCTGATAATGTTAAACACCGCTTCTGTCACCGTTTTTCTTTACATTCTCCAGTGTAGGTACCAGTGGTCAGCCCAAACCAGTCCTTGTATCTCTTCTGCCTCTGCCTTATGCCCTATATGCTTTTTATGTTGGTAGCCATTCACTCTGGCCAAGACCTCCTTTCAAATACGCATTTCATTACAGATAACCTCAGGTTAAAAAACTTTGTAAATATTTAGTCCTATAAGACATGGAATACCAGTGCCCCAACTTCTAAAGATAATGAACTTTGCTGCCTTTAAACATAACCAAATCAAATACTTCATCTCAGATTCTTTTTTCCTTTAAGATGTGTTGCCCATCTATACTTCAGATACTAACTGTCTCCCATAACTCAGGGGTTTTTGTTGCAGACAAAATAATCCATTCTAGCTAGTTTAAGCTCAAAAGGATTTATTTAGGTTATAGGTTAGTATGACGAAACATACTAGATGTTACATTCCAGGAATCATTCCCCCAAATCAGGGAGTTCAAGCCTCTGTCACGATAAGAAAGCTGTAGAGTCAGGAATTTTCCACCACGACTACCAGCTCTGGAAATGCATCCCGTCTCTGCCTTGATTGAGAAGTCTGCTGCCTCAAGAAACCATCTACCAAATTAGGAATTCACCCCCATGTTCCCCTGCTCCATCATCATGCTAATTTGGATAGATCATATTTTAAAAATGCATACTTCTTGTCCTACCCTTCTTCCCATCAAATTCAGCTGCAAATCAAAGTCTTGACTATGTACATCTAATTGGAAAAATCTAAACTAAATATGCAACTCCATAGCTATAACAGTCTGACTAGTGTAGGTTTTTAGGTCTCCAGCCTCTATACTATGCAAAGGAACGCCAGAACGATGTTAGGGTGGGTTACGGGTGGTGGTTGGGTGGACCCATCACCTCTTCTGGATCACACAGTGTCTTAATACCAGAAGAGATCAACTTTAATCCTCTAGGTAGTGGCAGTTTCAGATTATGTTTTCATTTTAGGAAAGATCATTCTAGACTTTAGTTGGAGACAGATTGTCATGCTGCAGGACTGGATATTGGGATCTTACTGTTTATTCTCAACATCACCCAGAAGTCATGATGAGCATCTAAACTAAGGCAATGGCAGATGAGGAGGGGTTGGCTACCAAAAATGATGAATGAATTCACAAAATGTCTTGACTTACCAAACGTTGAAGGTAATAGAATGAGCTTTCTAAAATGAAAATATAATCTATGACTGCCACAGCCTAGAAGATTAAAATCAAACTCTTCAGGTTAACAGATAAGTCACCATGAGAAATATGGGATGACTTGATCTACTATGAAAGTTTTTTAGGCTTAATTATCATTCGTGTTCAAGTGTTAGAAGGTAAATATTTCTGTAAAAAACTTGAGTTTTAAAATTTAACTGTAATTTATGCTTCCCCCATTTTGAGGAATATTATAGTTAACATAGATTTTAAGATATTCCGGTTATTTATGAAGTCTTTAAAATTCCCTTTTACTATTATTTATTATTATTCTTTACTATTATTCTTAGTTTATGTACTTAAATATGACAGTGTTCAATGCATTTTATGCACCAGAAAGGCAGTACTGAGGTTTTGAAAGTACGTATTTAAAATAAGCATTAGTGGGCTTCCCTGGTGGTGCAGTGGTTAAGAATCCGCCTGCCAATGCAGGGGACATGGGTTCGAGCCCTGGTCCGGGAAGACCCCACATGCCGCGAGCAACTAAGCCCGTGTGCCACAACTACTGAGCCCATGTGCCACAACTACTGAAGCCCGCAGGCCTAGAGCCTGTGCTCCACAACAAGAGAAGCCACCGCAATGAGAAGCCCGCACACTGCAATGAAGAGTAGCCCCCGCTCGCCGCAACTAGAGAAAGCCCACGCACAGCAACGAAGACCCAAAGCAGCCAAAAAAAAAAAAAAAAAAAGCATTAGTTTTCATCTCAAGGCATCACTGTGTATTGTCAATAATCACTATAACAGTCAGACCTCCATTCTTCATGCTTTAAGGAAAATATAATTCTAAATTTATGATTTAGAGGTCTAGCTGTGTCATTGACAAATGAGTGTAACAGAATAATATTGCAGATATTTACAGAGGATCATCCCTCCAAATATGCTTCCTTTATTGAATGTACCTCATTCCCCAACCAACTGATGCCTTAAGAATTGAAAGCATCTACATATTTCAAACGATAAGAGAGATGAACAGTCTCTACACATCTACTTGATTTCAGACTTCCTTAATATTTACAAATATGTTTGTCTTGTAATTATAATCTTGTTCTTAATAGTATAATCTATTTGTTATTCTCCGGTGATATTTCAATTCCCTTATGCTTAACTCTGCCTCATTGAGTTTTATTTTCTATTATTAGACCACATTGTGTATCACCCTCTTATGTTTTAAAAGAGTCATTACAGTTTTATTCTTTAAGAAAATTCCACAGTTCTTTCCTTTACAGTGGGTTCTGTTTCTGTTGTAATACAGACGAGAAACTAACACTGATTAAGGAATTAATCTTGTATTCCAAAAGGATACGCGGTATTATATTTCTGAGCAGTTGTTGTTGACCCATACACAGCCCAGTGATGGCGAGGAGGGGAAGAGCGGAGAGAGCGGTAGCTTATAAAGCACAACCTTCCCGTTTGTCTACATAAAGTTTTTCCAGTGGGAAAAAGATTTCTCATATGTGACTACTTAGGAAGAAAGAAATACAAGAACTGAACATAAATAAATTAACCACACTTATTTTCTAAAGTTTTACTCAATTTTACCCCCACTTTTTCCAGAAGGATATTAAGACAAATTAAAAAGATACTTAAAATAAGCAAGTTAGTATAAATTAAAAGTTGAATGAAAGAAGAAAGAAAATCCAAGGGCAGGCAAGTTGAAAGGTATACTCTCATGAGCACCTTCGTTCTTGCTCCCGGTAAGTACTAAGTTTGACAGCATTGTAAGCGCAAACCCAGAAAGGGAAACCAAGTCAATTCTACCGTTCTCAGTAACCAAAAGACAAAACAAGCCAATTGTGTAGAGCAAGGATTCTCTGCATTAAATCAGATAGGAGTTTCTCTGGTGAGTTCTCGAAGAGAACACAGAGGCATGGAATTGAGAACATCCTTGAAAGCCATCTCTGAGTAGATGAAAAGACTAGTTTCAGGGAGCTTTTTTTTTTAATCCTAAAGGGAACTGCCTAAAATAACAGAAAAGGGGTTTGTGGGAAGGTCTGACACTGATACTGAAATAAAATTATTGACAATTTCTGCTCATAACATAATCAAATATGTGGAGGAAAATACCTGACCACCTAATAAATTATGGTCTTAAAACCCAGCAACCTAGCAACATAAGGAGGCACAGCCAAGAGGAAATGCTCTCAGCTCAGTTTTCCTCTCTCGCCCTTATTGGCTGATTCAGCTGTAAACCTGTTCCACCTTTTTCACACACCCATCCACACTTACATCTTCTGGGTTTGAATCTTGTCATCATTGTAAAAAAAAAAAAAAAAAATTGGGGGTCATTTTTTTTTTTCCACAATTTTTACTTTATTGATATGAAAAGCTTTGTGCTTTTTTCTCCCTGGCCTCACCTGTTATTAAGTCCTCCGCACTAACAGTGGCAAAATGCCATTGCCTGTAGCTCTGTAATTATTCTGGTCCCCTGGCATTAGCTATTGTGGTGGTGCTTTTGTCCTTGCCAATTCCTCCTTCTTTTTCTACAAAACAGCTTTACTGAGGTATAATTGATGGGCAAGGGACTGCACATATTTCAAGTATACAACTTGATGAGTGTGGGCATACGTATTCACCTGTGCAACCATCACCATGGCCAAGATAATTAACATATCCATCACCTCTGAAAGATTCCTCCTGCCCTTTGCAGTTTTTTTTTGTTTGTTTTTTTTTGCTTTGTTGTGGTAAGAACACCTAATGTGAGACCCGACTTCTTAACAAATTCTTTAGTGCAAAATGTAGTACTGTAACTATAGGTATTGATACAATGTTATACAGCGGATCACTAGAAATTACTCACCCTGCAGAGCTGAACTTTATATCCATTGAACTGCAACTCCCCATTCCTCTCCCCCAACCCCTGGAAACCACCATTATACTCTCTGCTTCTATGAGTTTAACAATTTTAGATGCCTCATATAAGTGGAATCATGTAGTATTTGTCCTTCTGTGACTAGCTTATTTCACTTTGCATCATAATCTTCATGTCAAAGCATATGGTAGAATTTCCTACTTTTAAAAGGCTGAATAGTATTCCACTGTATGTACATACCACAATATTTTTAATCCATCCATCTGTTGATGGATGTTTAGGTTGTTTTCATATCTTGGTTATTATGCATCATGCTGCAATGAACATGGGAATGCAAGTATCTTCTCATATATTAGTTGGTTATTTGTAAGTATTCTTTAGAGAAATGTATATTTAAGTCATTTGCCTAGTCTTTAAATGGGTTATTTGTTTGTTTTTTTGCTACTGAGTGTATGAGTTCCTTATATATTTTGGATATCAACCTTTTATCAGATACATAGTTTGCAAGTATTTTCTCCCAATCCATAGGTTGCCTTCTCAATCTGTTGATGGCTTCATTTGCTGAGCAGAAGCTTTTTAGTTTGATGTAGTCCCACTCATCTATTTTTGCTTTTGTTGCTTGTGCCTTTGGTATCATATTCAAGAAATCATTGTCAAGACCAATTTCAAGAAAATTTTCCCCCATGTTTTCTTCGAGGAGTTTCATAGTTTCAGGTTTACATTAAGTTTTTAATCCATTTTGAGTTGATTTTTGTGTATGGTATAATATAAGGGTCCAATTTCATTCTCTTGTAGATATCCAGTTTTCCCAACACTCTGTTGAAGAGACTGTCCTTTTCCCATTATGTATTCTTGACACCCATGCCAAAGATCAGCTGACTGTAAATGTGTGGACTTACTTCTGTGCTCTCTATTCCATTCCCTTGGTCTATATGTCTTCATGCCAGTACCACACTGTTTTAATTAATGTAGCTTTGTGATATATTTTTAGTCAGGAAGTGTTACCTCTCCAGATTTGTTCCCACTCAAGATTGTTTTGGCTGTTAAGGGTCTCTTCTGGTTCCATATAAATTTTCAGATTATTTTTTCTATTTCTGTAAAAAATGCCATTGGGATTTTGATAGGGATTACATCAAATCTATAGAGTATGCTAAGTATGGACATTTTAACAATATTGTCTTCTAATCTATGAACACAGGATGTCTTTACATTTATTCGTGTCATCTTCAATTTCTTTCATTAACATTTTTTGTTGTTTTCAGTGCACAAGTCCTCCTTGGTTTATTCCTAATTATTTTATTATTTTTCAGGGCTGCTGTAAATGGGATTGTTTTCTTAATTTCCTCTTCAGATAGTTCATTGTTAGTGTATAGGAGCACAACTGATTTTTATATGTTGATTTTGTGTCCTGCTGCATTAATGAATTTGTTTATTAGTTCTAACTTTTTTGTCTGGAGTCTTTAAGATTTTCTACATATAAGATGATATCATCTGAAAACAAAGATAATTTTACTTATTTTTTTCTGAGTTAAATGCCTTTTATTTCTTTTTCTTGCCTAATTACCCTGGCTAGGACTTTCAGTCCTATGTTGAATAGAAGTGGCGAGAAAGGGCACTGTTGTCTTATTCCTGATCTTAAAGGAAAAGCTTTCACTTTTTCACCCATGTATAATATTAGCTGTGGGCTCCTCATATATGACTATCTTAGCCCATTTGAGCTGCTGTAACCAAATACTAAATGCTACAGACTGGGTGGCTTATAAACAACTGAATTTTATTTTTCACTGTTCTAGAGACTGGGAAGCCCAGAATTATGGTGCCAGCAGATTCAGTGTGGTGGCTGGTGAGGACCCACTTCCTGGTTCATAGATGGTACCTTCTTGCTGTGTCCTCACATGCTGAAAGGGGTGAGGGAGTTGTCTGGGGTCCCTTTTATAAGGGCTAATCCCATTAATCCCATTCCTAAGGGTCTACTCTCATGACTTAAGCACCTCCCAAAGGCCCCACCTCCTAATACCATCACCTTAGGCATTAGGTTTTTAACATATAATTTGGGGGAAACACACACATTCAGACCATAGCAATGGTCTTTATTATGTTGAGGTAAATTCCTTCTATACTTAAATTTATTGATGTTTTTATCATAAAAGAGTAAGGAATTTTGTTAAATGCTTTTTCTGCATCTACTGAGATGATCATGTGATCTTTTATCCTTCATTCTATTGCTGTAGTGAATTATGTTAATTGAATCATCCTCACATCCCAGGGATAAACCCTACTTGGTCATGATGTGTGACCCTTGTGTTGTGCTGTTGAATTCAGCTTGCTAATCTTTTGTTGAGAATTTTTACATCTATGCTTATCAGGAATATTGACCTGTAGTTTGTTTTCCTCATGAGGTCTTAGTCTGGCTTTGGTAGGAGAGTCATGAGTTTGGAAGTGATCCCTCCTCTTCAACTTTTTAGAAGAGTTTGGGAAGTGTTGGCAATAATTATTCTTTAAATATTTGATATAATTCACCAGTGAAGCCATCTGTTCATGGGCTTTCTTTGTTGGGAGGTTTCTGATTACTATCCAGTCTCCTTACTCATTACTAAGTCCGTTCACATTTCCTATTTCTTCATGATTCAGTCTTAATAGGTTGTGTTTCTAGAAACTTATCCATTTCTTCTAGAGAGCGTAGGTGGCTGTACTTACATTAGACAAAATACTAAGTCAAATTTTAAGTCAAAAACTGTCACGTGAGACAAGGGAGGACCTGTATCATAATGGGGTCAATTCATCAGGAAGACACAACACTATAAATGTATATGCACTCAACATCTGAACACCTAAATACGTAAAGCAAACATTGACAGAAATGAAGAAATAGTTAGAAATCCAACACTAGCAGGAAAATTCAAGACTCTACTTTTAATAATTGATAGAACATCCAGACAAAATCAATAGGGTAATAGTGACTTGAGCACCACTATAGACCAAATGTACCTGACAGACCTCTACTGAACATTTCACCCAAAGGTAGCAGAATACAGTCTTTTCAAGCACACACAGAACATTCTCCAGGATAAATCACAAAACAAGTTTCAACAAATTTAAGAATATTGAAATCATACCAACTGTCTTTTCTGATCACAGTACAATCACACTAAGTCAACAACAAATGGAAAACTGGAAAATTCACAAATATATGGAAATTAAACAACCCACACTTGAACAACCAATAGGTCAAAAAAATTCAAAAGGGGAAATTAGAAAATATCTTGAATGAAAATAAAAACAATATACCAAAACTTATGAGACCCAGCAAAATCAATACGAAGAGGGAAATTTATAGTAATAAATACCTGCAGTAACAAAAACAAAGGTTTTCAGATAAACAACTTAATGTTATACCTCAATGAGCTATAAAAAGAACAAATTAAGCTCAAAGTTAGCATAAAGATGGAAATAATAAAGATTAGAGCAGAAATATGAAATAGAGACCAGAAAAAGAATAGAAAGAAACCAACAAAACTAAGAAATGATGTTCAAAATGGTGTTTTGAAATGATAAACAAAATTGACAAACCTTTAGCTAGACTAAGACTATGAAAAAAAGGGAGAAGACTCATAAAATTAGAAGTGAAAGAGAAGGTATTACAACTGATGCCATAGAAATTAAAAGGATAAGAGACTGCTACGGTTTCTGAAGGGAAACACGTGATCCAAGACTCCCTAGATGTCGCCAGCGCAGATTTTAAAAATACCCCTTGACAGAAGGCAAGAACAGCATTAAGCAGGTCAGAAGGAACAAGCCAGGAAGAGCAGTGTCTTCTTAGTATTTAAATCCCTTGGGCTGGGCTTCACTGGTGGCGCAGTGGTTAAGAATCCACCTGCCAATGCAGGGGACACGGGTTCGAGCCCTGGTCCAGGAAGATCCCACATGCCGTGGAGCAACTAAGCCCGTGTACCACAACTACTGAGCCTGCACTCTAGAGCCCGCGAGCCACAACTACTGAGCCCGCGTGCCACAACTACTGAGCCCACGTGCCACAACTACTGAAGCCCACGTGCCTAGAGCCCATGCTCAACAAGAGAAGCCACCGCAACAAGAAGCACATACACCACAAGGAAGAGTAGCCCCTGCTCGCCGCAACTAGAGAAAGCCTGCGTGCAGCAACAAAGACCCCATGCATCCAAAAATAAATAAATAAAATAAAAACTAAAAATAAAAACTAAAAATAAATCCCTTGGGCTTAAAAGGCTTGCACTGAGTTGAAGAAATTCAACATAACTGGAGAGAAAGGTAAAACCATTGTTATTGTTGGACTCGAGACAAAAAGCCCACCCTTTATCCTTGGTAAATTACAGAGGCCTTCTTTAAATAATTCAGGATCATGTGGAAAATTATGGGATAGTTCTGTGTAGCCTCTAATAAAATATTGTCATCGTCTATTTCTTCCAAGCAGCGTACCAGGCCTTTTATTCAGCCCACAGCGTTTCATTTCTCAGGCACGTTTGCAGTCCCTGGTTTTCTCATCGCCTCTCCCTGCTTTACGCGGCTCGCCCTGCAGGGATCCCCCCTGAGCCTCCCTGTACTTGCTCTTCTCTCCTAGCGTCAAATTTCCTATGGATTCTAGTCCTGTTCTACAAAATACTGGCTGTATCTTTGGATTGGCATGCAGCTGTATCTCCCTGGATTGAATGGTGACCCTGGCGATTATCGCCTGTACCCTACCTACCGGTCATTAGATGCTGTCAAGTCCCTCACCTCTGTTCTCTGCACGTTCATCTCCCTGCGAGCCTGTGCTCCTTGTTCAGTCTCTAATGTGGACCCACAGTCAGTTTCTGTCCAGAGTGTAGCCTCCCTGGCATCTAGTTCCCACACTCCCCTCCAAGTGATGTTTCTGAAAGGTAATAACAACAACAACGGCTCGCGTGCTACACAGCCAGCATCTCTGCTAAGAGCTTTACATGGATTGCTATACTTAACTCTAAAACACAATCAGGAAAGAACTATTATTAATCCCATTTTATAGAGAAGGAACTAAGATTCAGTAGTTACGTAACTTACCCAGGGACACACAGTAATTAAGTTGATGTATCTGAGACTCAGGTCTGACCTCAAACCCTGTAGGATGAACTTCTGCTATATACTCTCCCACACACCCTTGAAAATCATCATTGGTTTTCTAGGTAAAAGGGTCTGAGACAGTCCCTTCCACGTGACTCCCAAAGCCTTCCCTGTCACCTCCTGAATTCTCCTGTCTCTGTATAATCTAAAATCCAACCATATCAAGCCAATTGCTCTTTTCCAAATTATCCTCGTTTCCAGTCTCTTATACACGCTGTTGTTTCAGTTTTTCCTAATATTCTGTCTGAAAACTCATGTGCTGTTTTAGATATACCGTACTTTATTCATAGGTATGAGTTTAATTATTTTATCAAAAACCTTGCTGAAATCAAGGTATGTTGTACTGGTTGCTTTTCCCCTGATTATTCAGCCTTAGGTTTCTTGAATTTAATCTTTCTAATTGGGTTTCATGTTAACCCTGGTTAAGGAGTAAACCAGGTTCCAACACACAAGTCCCTTTAACTCTCTTTAATAAATATCCTAGAACTACTGAAGTTGAAGCCTGATATTTTCTTTTTACCCCTTAATATCACTCCATAGAGCAGAGTGTAATTACTGTTAAAATTACTGGAAGCGTTTACCCAGATACGTTATTTGTCAAATTTGATTCCCCTTGGAAAAAAATGGCTCCTTTTAGATCCAATTCACTAAGCAACGATAAAAAATAAAAACAATTATAAATTGAATTTCCATGCAAATGTGGCCTTTTCCCTCTTCTGCATGAATGCACATTCATCAAACTACTATGCCTTATTGTTGACAGAGTAGAATAACCAAAAAATAACCACGTTTGAATTGTTTTGCTAGTTGCCAAGGTCAAGATTCATTTTTTCTCCAAGAAAGTTTATAAAGGTCATTAGAGTTTAAGGAAAGTTTGGATTCCCTACTTATCAAAAAGCTGTAGAGGAACTGATTCTCATAAACATTCAATTAGGTCTTTGAAGAAAAAGATTCATATTTCTATCAACTACAGAGAAAAGTATTGCTAAATGTCTCATTCTCAAAGGGCTTGAAACAACTGTGGCATTTAAAAGAAATATTTCAGTAATTTATTATAATAAAAAATTAAGCGGTATGGTAATATGCAGGAAACGTTAGCTAAGCTTCCCACTGTGCTTAGTCTTGATCTATTCCTCTTCTGAGTAGTGGCCTGTCTGCGACTGAGCCTCAGATAAAAGGATGCATGGAACCTTTGCGGAAAGTTCAGGGCAGAAGCTCTTACATGGATAACCCACAGTCCTCAAGAATGCCTGGGGCTGTGGCTATCTGCATCACATTTTCAAGAATGTAATATATTTTATTCGGTGCATGATTCAGCACTATTGAAACAACCTCAATTGCAGGACTTCTGCCAATAATACCTTATGAGGGTAAACTAACATGCTTCGTTTAAGGAATATGAATGTTCCAATACTGTTTCTGAAATTGTCTGGGTCACCAGAGCAGTAGACAGTCTCTCTTTCACTGAAATGTAGGTTTCTCATACTTCCCACCATCACACCACTTCTCACACTCACTGCAGAATTTCACATTTCTAACCGGAATTAGCTCTGGGGGAAAAAACTTCCCTTTTTAAATATCATAATTGTTCCCTCTTTCAATCTGATTGAGATTTCGTGTCCTGGTGAACTCAGATGGTTACTGAAATAAGTTGTCTGAGACTCATGTTTGTGAACCTGTGAAGCAATTGCTAAGGGAGAAGTATAAAACTAACTAATGCGTTCATCATGCAGTGTTTAATTTGAAATCAATGGGTCAATGCAGTCTGCGCTGCAAAGCCTGAAAAGTTGAAAGTTTCCAATCTGTGACTGGAAAAATGTCACAAAAGAGTTAGGCCCTTGTATGCTTATCTGACTGTAAATCTCTCTGCCTCTGTGTCTCTTTCTCTGTGTTCTTCTGTCTGTCTGTCTCTCTCTGCTTTAAAAAGTAAATGTCATTAGAGTCAGAGATTTGATAACCAGAACGTTCTAGTTATTAGCAAATTTACAAAAGATAAAAGGAAGCTCCTTTGATAAACAGAATACGCCAAAATAAAATTAGGGGAGAATGATGGCTGTAAAGGAGAAAAAAACTGACAAACAAATAACAAAACTTCAGGAGCTTTCAACAAAAAGAAATGAATTAGCTTAACGTCCACTGGCTCCAGTTTCAGTGTTGGGGTTAGATCCAACAGATAAATTATAGCTGAACACCAGGGAGAAGAGTATCTAAATACATCTACCGCCTTTGCATTTTTTCTAAAATACACACAACTATTTATGTCCTATTTCTGTTTCTACTACTTTGTGTTTACATTAAAAAATAGTGTATATTCTTGAAGATGCGTGTGCATATGCAAACATACACACTTGGACAGAAAGACTCCTGGGCTTTCCCATTACTCGTACCAAGGAGAGGACAGGATATTGAGGGCAGGGGCCCATCACCACTGTATCCACCCACATATCACTTACAACAAGTGCAGGCTCAGGCATGGGGAGGAAAAACCCCTCAGTGGATTCCTAGCCTTGTCAATACAACTCTTCATTCATGAAATGTTTATTATATGTGTGACATATACTACTGTTAATTAACTCCAGAAATATTTTTGAAGTTGTAATTAAATTTAGCATCACCCTTACTCTTTGTGGTTTTGTTGCTTATCCATTTTCAATGAATTTTGCTTCTTGCAAACAATGCTGTAATAGCAATAATACCTCATTTTTATTGTTCTGTTGTATGTCAGGTATTTCATAATCATGGTGAAGAGTCCAAATGTTACTTAGGGAATTTGAGCAGTATGTACTTTTTATGTAGATAAGTCACATCCACTACCACAAATCCCTTCTGGTTCTGTGATACAGCCCTATGTATATATCTATGTGTATAGATAAGGAAACCAACCCAGAGAAGTTAAGAAGACTGTCCTTGGTCACTTGACCAGCAAGACACAGATATTTACAATAGCCAGAACATGAAAGCAACCTAAATGTCCACTGATGGAAAAATGGATAAAGAAGATGTGGTACATATATACAATGGAACATATATACTCATCCATAAAAGAGAATGACATAATGCCATTTGCAGTGACATGGATGGACCTAGAGATGATCATACTAAGTGAAGTCAGTCAGACAGAGAAAAACAAATATCATATGATATCACTTATATGTGGAATCTAAAAAATGGTACAAATGAACCTATTTACAAAACAGAAATAGAGTCACAGTTGTAGAAAACAAACTTGTGCTTACCAAGGGGGAAGGAGGTGGGGGGAGTGGGGAGGGATAAACTGGAAGATTGGGATTGACATATACACACTACTATATATACAGACACACACACAGAATTACAAAGTACAGTTTCCATTCTTGATATTTCTATTCAAGGCTGATATTTTTACTTATTTAAGTAAGGACTCTTGTTTTAGAAGGTTTGAAAAATAGTACTAGTCAGATTTTTTGTTAATTTTTCTCCCTTTTATAATGATAGCTCTGTGCTCTTATGATCCTACATCCAGATTATAAAAAAATACTCGGTATCTTTTAGATCTATATTCATTAGGTTTTTAAAAACTACAGTGGGCTCTCGCAGGATTCCAATTCTATGAATTTCTATGAATACGTAGCCGTATCTTTTCAGGGTATCTCTTGGCCTTTTGGTTTAGCAACTCCGAGTCAGTTTGCCATTAATATTTCAGAAACCAAAAAGATATACACTAGCCAAATGAACATCGAAACTCCAACAGGACATTATCATAGAAGTTTCTCCACTGCCATCCAATATCACACTTTCACTCACCTTTATCTTATAGTTTACAACCTGGTTTAACAGCTTGCTCCTAGGTACTGGGTGACAGAGCGGGAGTATTCCAGTTACTTTATCCATCCATCTAGTCTTTTGGAGAAAGTTTCCCACGAAACATTTTCTTTAGCATCAGTTTATTGCTATTTCTTTTATCACCTCCTGACAAGTTGAATCAACTTGTTCCTTTTTAGTGCTAAGACTAAAGTGTGATGTTTGTGGAAGATTCTCATGTTACCTGCTGGGTGTTCCTTTTTCAAGATTGATGCATCGGGCTCTGACTCGCCTCTCCATTTACAAAGTTTTACTCTGTATCATTTGTGATGACCTCTGTGACATTTTGTTTTGTCCTAAAACAGAGCCTTAGTGTCAGGCTTTTCAGAGGGTTCCCCTGGATACAGTGTACTTTTGATTGACTCGTTACTCCCACAAAGGGAAAAGTGCAGCTGTGATTTCATTGAATTTGATCAGGGTAAACAGTTAATCTAAATAATCCATATCCACCACTGAGCAGTCTGATTTTCAAAGCAACAACCTCTCATTAGAACAAGTGTTCTTTATTCTGGTTTTCTTGAAATGTTTAAGGTCATTAGAACAAATGTTTCCAATCACTCAGTTTGTCAAATTATTCATGTGCTAGATGTCCAAGGAGCTACATGCCCCAAACAGAGCTCAGTGTCCGTTTGATGTTCTCACAAGAATGGTATCATCACTCACGATTAGCATGTTATTTCCTCTTCTCATGGCCTTTATTTTCTATTTCTTCTTGCACAAGTATGCTTTTTATTTTATTTGAAGCAGCCTCAAATTCTTTCTAGAAAATAGTAGATCACTAAACCTTTAACGACGTTAAAGTTTCCATCAGTTGCGTTATGTGGGCACTGCCATTGTCATTGTCATGGCCTTGCTCCACACTGATCACAGAATAAAGTACTTAAAATGCTCAGAACAAGAGGAGATGGGGAACCTGGGCACTCGTGAACCGGGGTGTTTCCATTCAGTAAGTGCCTTTTCATCACTGTACATTCTGAAGGCATTTTATACACAGTATAATGTTCTTCCTCATAAAAATCCTCTAATACTAATGACAACTCACAGATTGATGTAATTTACCCAGAGTCACACATTTCCCAAAGGATGGAACGAGCTTGGATCTAAAGGTTGTGTGAGTGTGAAAGCTCATCAATAGAATGGTGGAAAGACCTTGCAGGCAGGAAAACCCATGTGGGATCCTGACTGTTGCCATTTATTAAGCTCTACGATTACAGATAGATGACCTAGATTCTCTGAGTTTTAGCCTTCTTATCTGTAAGATGTGAATAAAATCTGCTTCCTAGAATCCTTGAGGGAGTGAAGTAAGATAATATACATGAAGCACTGAATAGAGTCCCTGATACATTCTAGACTCAAGAAATGGAAGCTCCTCAAGGGGCTTCCCTGGTGGCACAGTGGTTGAGAATCTGCCTGCCAATGCAGGGGACACGGGTTTGAGCCCTGGTCTGGGAAGATCCCACATGCCGCGGAGCAACTAGGCCCGTGAGCCACAATTACTGAGCCTGCGTGTCTGGAGCCTGTGCTCCGCAACAAGAGAGGCTGCGATAATGAGAGGCCCGCACACCGCGATGAAGAGTGGCCCCCACTTGCCACAACTAGAGAAAGCCGTCGCACAGAAACGAAGACCCACCACAGCCATAAAATATATAAATAAATAAATAAAAATTAAAAAAAAAAAAAAGAAATGGAAGCTCCTCAAAAAACTAAAAATAGAGTTGCCCAGCAATCCCACTCCTGGGCATATATCCAGACAAAACTCTAATTCGAAAAGATGCATGCACCCCTATGTTCATAGCAGCACTATTCACAATAGCCAAGATATGGAAGCAACCTAAAGGTCTATCAACAAATGAATGGATAAACAAGATGTGGTACATATATACAATGGAATACTACTCAGCCATAAAAAAAGAATGAAATAATGCCATCTGCAGCAACATGGACGGACCTAGAGATTATCATACTAAGTGAAGTAAGTTAGAGAAAGACAAATACCATATGATATCACTTATATGTGGAATCTAAAATATGACACAAATGAAACAAACTCACAGACAGAGAAGAGACTTGTGGTTGCCAAGCGGGGAGGGGTGGGGGAAGGATTGAGAGTTTGGGATTAGCAGAGGCAAGCTATTATATATAGGACAGATAAACAATAAGGTCCTACTGTATAGCACAGGGAATTATATTCAATATCCTGTGGTAAACCATAAGAAAAAGAATATATATATATATATATATATATATATAAAACTGAATCACTTTGCTGTACAGCAGAAATTAACACAACATTGTAAATCAACTATACTTCAATAAAATAAAAAAAAGAAATGGTTTTTATTATAAACATTATTACTATGAAAAAGCTTAATGAGGAAACTGTTGTCCTAGGAGATTGAGGAGAAGTTCAGGATGGCCACCAACACAATGACAGCGAGAATAGAAGTTTTTTTACATAGAAATTCAAAGTGGTTGGTTGTCAGTATGGGTTTGGCAGGTCAGAGCTTTCCTGCCTCAGAGATACACAGGTAAGGGATGGGGCTGGAGACACAGGTAAGGGATGGGGCTGGAGACACAGGTAAGGGATGGGGCTGGAGACACAGGTAAGGGATGGGGCTGGAGACACAGGTAAGGGATGGGGCTGGAGAGCACACCTTGAGCAAAGCAGAGAACAGTGTGCACTACAGGCCCTGTCACTGGCGGTGGCCTGTCAATCAGTCTGGACCTCCAGTAACCATCTGGAGAGGACACCAAGACCAGAGGAGGCCACGCAGTAAGGAAGGGTTACCTCCCTGGTCTCCAGAAAAGCCCTTCCTAATAGCCAGACAATTTGGACAAACTTATTCTCCTGGGTCACCTAAAAGAACTGTTTAATGAATACTTTAATCTCTCTGTCCGAGCAAGTGTAGAAATGCAGCCATAGGAAAAATAATCTTGGGTGGGGTTTCACCGTAATCAACTTTAAGAAGAGGTTTCTGAGAATAAAAGATCGGAAAATTTAGTGACAGAGATTCAAAATCAAAAATACATGAAACTATTATTTGTGTGTTCCCTTCGTATGTTTCCTCTTCCATGTTCAAAATGGCAACCCATTTTACACCAATCTATTTCGATTTTCAGAAAATTGATCTACATACAATTACTGCAAAATACACAAATGTTTTCTTAAAACAAAGAGACCCCCAACGATCTCATCCCTTTTAACAGTTCATTTTGTCATCTCAGATGCCTTTCTCTGGTTTTCCACTGCGTGGATCATGGGGTTTTGGTCTGTGGTTAACTTTCTCCTCTTGTGGTGGTTTCTCCTTGTGGCTGTTTACATGGTCCCCCCCAAGGAGGTTTCATTGGATGGTGCCTTTTGCTTCCCGTGTGACCCAAGCAAAGGCGAGCTGCCTCTGCCTTCTGTGCTGGTCTCAGTTCATAAGACGACCCTGTGAAAAGGCCAGGCACCCAGGAACCACCATCTCCTCTCATGATTTCAGATCCCCCAGGATCACTGGAAGGTCATGGGCATCAGAAAATGTCATAGTCAAGATCAATCCTTACAAATCCCCTCCCTCCCAAAAAAATAATCATGGCCATCAATACAGGAACCTAGAACATCACAAACAATATGCTGCTTTGTTAGCTCCTAGGGAGGAGAGAAAGTAGCATAGAGAAAATGACAACGATAGTAGCAATGCCCTCCAATTTTACGGAGCTTTATTCTTTCCCAAACTCTTACAGATAATATCCCTTTGAACACAAATTTTCAGAAGAGACCAAAACTGAGAAAGGCAATGCTAGTGTAAAAAACTGTCTGCCCTTATTCAATACCATATGTAGTAAAAAATTATCTGATGTCACAGAACGGCTTATTTTGTCTTTTATAAGGAAAAAAGGATGATTTTTCACAAGAGCTAAACATGATTCTATTGCTAGTGCCTGTTCATTTATGAAACTAGAAACTTTCATGCTGTTGCTAAATTATCAGTTCTTGAAATAATCGGGTGTTTTCACCACACTTTATTTTAAATTTGCCAGGTTGCTCTAGGCATGGAATCTTTCTATTAAATAATGTAAGAAAAACACATGGGATACATGTTCTTCAGCCTAGGCTTCTGGTCTTCAAAGTCAGCTTATGATATGGTATTAAAACCACCAATATATGTTTAAATGCTGCTACTGTGTTCAGCTATTATCAGTGAGGAAAGAAATGAAACAGATTCCCAAAGAAGTGTCTCCACATATTGCCTCAAACCCATCACCCCTCACTTTTGCAATAGCAGGGGTAACTGGGGTGGTTTTTTTTTTTTCCTTTGGCCACTCCCCATGGCATGTGGGATCTTAGTCCCCCAGCCAGGGATTGAACCCGTGCCTGCTGCATTGTAAGCACAGAGTCTTAACCACTGGACCTCCAGGGAAGTCCCCTGGGGGTGGCGTTTATACAAGAACTATTTCTACGTGAGGTATTCATTTACTCTGACCAAGAGCTCACTTATTGAGCAATTAGATGGTCAGATTTCCTGACACTCCATGGCTTCACAAAATCCCTCAAGAATCAATTTTTCAGCCAAAAGTGTTAAATACATTGTATCATGAACCATCTGATTTTTATGTTCTCTCTTAGCCAGTATACATATCGGGTGAGTCCCTGTTATTCTCCCTAGGGATATAGCGATTATATTAATGACAAAGAAATGCAAATTTCCCTGAGTCTATTTTCTTAATTAAGGCAAATGATGACTGAAGTTTTGAAACAATGTGACCAAAGGTACCTCCTTGAATAACAGGGAAGTGGCACACACCCACATTAACATTCTTCAGGAAGCTGCTGATAAGTTGATTTACACCCAGCTCTAGAAAATCAGCTGGCTTGAAAGAGATGATCTGATTTTGTAAAACCTAACAACTACCATTTTCCCAGAGCCATTGATCAGAAAATGAACTTTTCCTCAGTGCAGAATATTTTAACTTCAGTAGATTATGTACTCTGCAGTACAGACAGAATTCTGTGTGTCCACTGACATCAAGAAGTTTAGCTGCTATTTCCTATTTAGAGGCAACTAAGACAGGTTGAGTGTTGACTTCACACCAGGTTATTTTACGTAATGTAGCCTCAGTATATACTCCATTTGTTCAACTTAAGTGTTTTCTTCCCCATTTCTGTTAACAGACTAAATGTTCAGAAAAACTTCTGCTGGTACATAAGATACTAACAAAATATGTATACACTTTTTTTTTTTTAATAACATGGCTGATGAAGTAAAATAAGACTTCCAAATAGAGGGACTTGTTGCGAGGCAGAGCTCGCCCCAGAGGCACCTGCCGATTTTGGTGGTCTGGTCTACCCTCGAGTGCTCGCTTCGACGGCACATATACTAAAACTGGTCTAGACTCTAGAAGCCTTGAGACCACGTTCCTCAAAGGCAGTCATTTGCTCAGGACTCTCCTTTTCTCCCAGAGATTAAGTGCTCTCAGAACTGCTTAGTCATTAAACAATCAGGAATGACCCCATGAGATTCCAAATATTCCCAGACAAGGAAAGATCACGCTTAGCTGGGAATTACTGACCTAGAGCCTGGGTCTTCACAAGTCATGGAATGGCCAGGAGCAGTTGTCCAAAGCTAGGTCCCAGCAGGGTATAAGTTTGGAGAGACTTTTCCACAATTCTAGGACCCTCAACTGTTGACCCCATTAACATGCCAAAAGCAGAATAGAGTGGAAGAAATTACCCAGCATGGAAGCAAGAGAGACAAAAGGGTCGAAAATTTAAAGGAATCTTTCCATTTTGCTTAGCCATTGTTTTCCTTCAAATTTAAACTCTGTTGTTGTTGGTTTTTTTTAACATCTTTATTGGAGTATAATTGCTTTACAATGGTGTGTTACTTTCTGCTGTATAACAAAGTGAATCAGCCATATGTATACATATATCCCCATATCCCCTCCCTCTTGCGTCTCCCTCCCTCCCTTCCTATCCCACCCCTCTAGGTGGTCACAAAGAACCGAGCTGATCTCCCTGTGCTATGCGGCTGCTTCCCACTAGCTATCTGTTTTACGTTTGGTAGTGTGTATATGTCCATGCCACTCTCTCACTTCATCCAAGCTTACCCTTCCCCTTCCCCGTTTCCTCAAGTCCATTCTCTACATCTGCATCTTTATTCCTGTCCCACCCCTAGGTTCTTCAGAACCTTTTTTTCTGTTTCTAGATTCCATATATATGTGTTAGCATATGGTATTTGTTTTTCTCTGACTTACTTCACTCTGTATGACAGTCTCTAGGTCCATCCACCTCACTGCAAATAACTCAATTTCGTTTCTTTTTATGGCTGAGTAATATTCCATTGTATATATGTGCCACATCTTCTTTATCCATTCATCTGTTGATGGACACTTAGGTTGCTTCCATGTCCTGGCAATTTTAAATAGAGCTGCAATGAACATTGTGGTACATAACTCTTTTTGAATTATGTTTTCCTCAGGGTATATGCCCAGTAGTGGGATTGCTGGGTCATATGGTGGTTCTATTTTTAGTTTTTTAAGGAACCTCCATACTGTTCTCCATAGGGGTTGTATCAATTTACATTCCCACCAACAGTGCAAGAGGGTTCCCTTTTCTCCACACCCTCTCCAGCATCTTTGTAGATTTTTTGACGATGGCTATTCTGACAGGCGGGAGGTGATACCTCATTGTAGTTTTGATTTGCATTTCTCTAATGATTAGTGATGCTGAGCATCCTTTCATGTATTTGTTGTCAATCTCTATAACTTCCTTGGAGCAATGTCTATTTAGGTCTTCTGCAAGACCCGAATAGCCAAAGCAATCTTGAGAAAGAAAAACGGAGCTGGAGGAATCAGGCTCCCTGACTTCAGACTAGACTATACTAAAAAGCTACAGGAATCAAGACAGTATGGTACTGGCACAAAAACAGAAATATAGATCAATGGAACAGGATAGAAAGCCCAGAGATAAACCCACGCACATATGGTCACCTTATCTTTGACAAAGGAGGCAAGCATATACAGTGGAGAAAAGACAGCCTCTTCAATAAGTGGTGCTGGGAAAACTGGACAGCTACATGTAAAAGAATGAAATTAGAATACTCGCTAACACCATACACAGAAATAAAGTCAAAATGTATTAAAGACCTAAATGTAAGGCCAGACAGTATAAAACTCTTAGAGGAAAACATAGGCAGAACACTCTATGACATACATTACAGCAAGATGCTTTTTGACCCACCTCTTAGAGAAATGGAAATAAACTTTTTTTCTGAAATGAAGTTTACAAATGTCTAATTCTTTCCGCCACTTCTCTTTTCACATCTATCTTTCTCTGATGATCTCAGTTATGAGTCTTTATTATTCTCATTTATGTTGTTCTTCCATTTATCTACCATTTTCTTAATTCCTTTTAGATTGCTTTGAAACATTACATTTCATTTTCATCTGTTTTTAAGGTGCATTCTTTCTGAAAAACTTCCATTGTCTACAACTGTTCTCCCTATATGCTCTCTTATAACAACTGTAGTAAATCTTAATAACTTTAATAACATTTATTCATGTTTAGCAAACATTTATTGAAGATCTAGTTTGTGTAAGGAACTAAGATGTAGGAGAAAACAAGACATTACCTAAATAAAACATAGAGCTAAAGAAAACAGAGACAAATAATTGCAATAAAATATGAATAATATAACAAAAAATGAAGGCTCTGTGGAAACACAGCCAGGAAACTTCAGCTTGTTTAGGGGATTAGAGAAGATTTCCCAGAGAAAGCAGAACGAGGCTCTGGGCTAGCCAGGTAAAGGTGGGAAAGCACATTTGCAAGGAAGTTGTGGGGTCTGAGCAAAGTTGCATATGAGAGAAATAATTCTTAAAAAGACATTTATTAGATCAGAGCATAGAGTTACAAAAAAATAAAAGATTAGTGATAAAGCTAGAATTAACAGGGGACAGATCTCAGAGAGCTGGGAGTCATGTTACATTGATTGGAACAGACAATGAGAAAGCTTAAAGGCCTTAACAAGGCAGTGGCAATGGCTGCTTTATATCTTTAAAGAGAGTTCTCTAGCTGTTATGATGAAAACTCTGTCGACTGAAAAAAATGCACAACCTAAAAGTTGAGAATCGCGTTTTCTTTGGCAGACTTTCTGAGGGACTGGTCCAAAGAGGTGATGAAGGAGCCAGGATGTATGGGAGATTTTGCAACAAAAACCAGGTAGCCAGAACATCAAAAAATTACCGTTAATTAAAGAAAACCAGATATCTCAAGTTAAGGAATCTAGTGCTTTTCTATGGATGGGAGATGTGGAAGTCTGGGCTCATTGAAATCATTATTTTGATATGCACCTCAGCTATCTGGGGCCAGTATCCTGTGTTTTCCCATCCTGAGTCTCCGCAGAGTACCTTTGGGGGCCACTGTAGTGGCTTGATGGCTACAATATCCTTTGTTTACTGATATGGCAGGCAACATTTTTCATTCACAGCAGACAAAGGTAGGAAAAGATTACACAAAAACTGCCTAATTAGGAAGTGCTCCTAAGAGGGTGGTGGCTGCATTTGAAGAGAAAGGGATAGATTTAAGGAACATTAAGAGATTAAACTTGCTGTGATTAAATGGATAGAGTTGTCAGGAAGGACTGCCAGCTTTCAATTTTTAATAATAGACTTCTGTGGAGCTATTTATGAAAATAGAGAGCACTGAAATGGAGCTGGTTTGGGAGGAAAAAATTATTTCAGTTTTGAACAAGTTGAGACTGAGGAACAGAAAAACATCCAAGTGAAGTCTGTAGTTGGATTTACGTTTCAGGAGCTCAGAAGGTAAATTTGAGCAGTGAATAGAGTTGTGGGAATTATCATCACTGAGATACTAATCGAGTCATGAAAAGTGAATGAAATTGTCCAGGTGAAGTACTGATACGTGGAATAACGTGAGAAGAGGGCTATAGACTGAATTCTGACAACACCAACATATAATACTTGGGTAATAAGGAAAATGCTGCAAAATAGCCTGAACAGCACTGATTTAAAAGCAGGCCCTTGTCCAAGAGAACATGAGGACATACAAATACACCGTTTCCAGCACAGCTGAGAAGTCAGCAAGACAAGTACTTAAAAGCATCTGTTGTATTGACCAATGTGGATATAACTGAGGAACTAGGCAAAAAGCAGGTCTGTTGAAATCTGGTAGACAGGAGGTAAGACTCGGTTTTCTTACTTCTGAGCTGTTTTAGTTTCTGTGAGGAACTTAAACTCTTCATTGTCTGTCTCCTCAACGAGACTTTAAGCTCCTCGAGCAAATGAAACATGTCTCCTTATTCTTTATATCCCAAGTACCACTTATGGATTAAATTAATCTATAAATGTCTCATTTTCCTTATCTATAAGGGAGAGAGAATAATACCATCTCGCTTTTTTTATTTCACAGGTTGTTTTTAGGATCATACCTTGCATGAAAGAGTTGTAAATTGTAAATCCTACAGAAGTGATAGTTTTCGCTATTACTTCTAGATCCCAACAATTCAGGACTAAAGTGGAAAGAGTGTCACAAGATAGCTTATGATTTATTGCCAAATGAATATTTACCAACCATCGTTGCTCTGGGGGTTCAGGAAAAATAGGGCATTTCAGGCTGAAATTGTTACAGGATACTTTAGAGAATTGCTAGCAAGACATTCAGGGTGGTAGGGAGTGAGGCATGAACACAGTTTAGCATCTGGGTGCCAGGAATGGTGACTAAACCAATGAGATTAGTGCAAAAGAGTCTTAAGACTTTTCAATTCATTCTACATCCTTGGCTTAGACAAGAAAACTGCATTATTAAGGTTTAATGATTGTTGTGAGAAAGTATTTATAGTACTTGCTGCCATGCAGAATGTTTTATGAGTCTAATAACAGACAGTACTTGAACATGAAAGCTAATTTGCTCTCCTATCCTGTAAATGGACGTCCACTCTGGGGCGTAGAGCAAATGGTGGCCTAAAAACGTCTCCTGATTCCTTGCTCCAAACTTGACCTTCTAATTTGGAAGACAGACTTCAAGACACTTTGTATATTGAAATTAACAAGGTCATTTTACAATGTAAGGGATAGTGGGGAAATTTATTGATTTTGATAAGCTACAGGTTATTTCTTACAAGTGTAAGATTACCGTAATGTCTCTAGGCTTAGAAGTTAAAAAAAGAATGGGAAGAATGTGTGTGTGTGCGGAAATATCTGTGTCCTAAGAAAATTGTGAGGAAAAGCACTGCAGTCCCCAGCCAGAAAGAACAGTAACGGATATGAAGGATCGTGGGACCTCTGGACGTTGCCCTGAGCTGTGCAGATGCTACATAGGAAACGAAGGTTAAAGGCCCCTGGCTTTGAGGTTGCTGCAAAGAACAATAAAAGGGACTCGGTGGCTCTACTACAAGGCACAGCACATCCCTGATGTGTGAGATGATCTC
Source organism: Balaenoptera musculus (assembly GCF_009873245.2). Lineage (NCBI taxonomy): Eukaryota > Metazoa > Chordata > Mammalia > Artiodactyla > Balaenopteridae > Balaenoptera > Balaenoptera musculus. The sequence continues at coordinate 5,172,176 of NC_045790.1, forward strand.
CTTTTCTCCATCCCCTTCCTGCCCTTCCTTCACAACATTGCCAGAGGGATCTTTGTTCAGCATCCATCTGATCTGATCTTGTCACTCCTTGTCCTAGCCCATCAAGCAATGGTTCACCTTCCCTTCAGAATATAATCAAAATTCCTGAGACTCATAAGCGGTTTCCACGCTGTCTCCCACCAACCTTTCCAAACCGGACCTGTCACCACCCCAACGCACCCTACACGCGACCGGAAAAACATGGTTGCATTTCTCAATAGCCTGTGCTCCCCGCCCAGCACCTTCCACGCCTGCTTTGTTCCAGCTCACGATTTCTCATTTATCCTCCCAGCCTCAGCTCTAGCAATGCTTCCTCCAAAAAGCTTTCTGTGAAACACCACGGCTCTCACCACCCGCACTCGTGCATGTACAAGAGCGTGTTTGTGTGTATGTGTGTGCACACGCGTGGGCGTGCATGGCCACACACACACAACTGCATTTGATTACCTATCACCAAGCCCCTGCCTGGCGGTGGCGTTTATCCAAGAAATTATAATTACCCAATTCTCATTTCCTTATAGATCATGAACTACTTGAGGTTTTGTTCATTTCACACATCGTAGGTCCTCACAAGATATTTCCTGAATATTTAGTGAGTGAGTAACAGACTGACAAGAACAACAAAGATGGGGTTGGTATTAATAGACTTTGGCAAATAAAACAACCTAGCATAGTGAAAATGCTTATGGGAGGAAGAATACAATTGTTAAAGTTCCTGGTGCCTTCTGTGTCCAAATGCAAAACATTAGTCGTCTCCCACACCCTGCCCCCAAACAGAAGTCGATGTGTTGTCTAGTCTATTCCTCACCAAGAGTCTCCTGCTATAGCACACTCTGTGCATTATTTTAACTTCAAAAATAAAATAGCATGTGGCAAAGACACATTGGAAAGACCTCAGCATTGTGGCTAGTTGTGGACACCTTAAGGGTAGTCCCCTGGTAAGAGTCAGTGAAAACTGTATTGTTGTCTTCCTGTTGGGTGTCTTTATAATGATTTTCTCAGCGATTACTCTAAAAAGCAATATGGTAAGTGGCTACAAAGTGTAAGTCATGAATAAATGCTACCAAAAAAAATGGAAAATGGGAATATAACTTGCAGGGGTGCCATCATATAGGGATCCTAAAGGTGCCGTATCTGTAACAAATGAGAGTTCTGATGACCAGCTTTGGAAAATGATTAGATAACTCTAGAAACAGCTCTCATCATAGTAAAGACAGTGATGTAAAAAGTGTATAGGAATTTTAAGAAATTTTACTGAAATGCAGATGTGGAAAAAGCATTATATCTAAAGCAAATATAACATTTATGTGCATGATTTGAAATACGTATCATTTGTAACTAAACTAGTTAAATATTGCATCTAGACATTTGGCTATCTTATCTAATTTAGAAAGCTATACATTCTTTCTGGCCTGTTTTAAGAAAAATCTTCATGAACTTTTGTTTGGGAAAGTAGGGAAATCACCTTGTGTTTGTCTTACATTTAGGCACACCACGAGTAATAGTAAAGTCTACTAACTTGAGGAAAAAAATACCATTTTTTCCCTAATTGTCAAGGCTAGTCAAGCCAGCACTGTTTGAGTTCTTAGCCCCAGAAAGCAGAAATAGGTATTTTCATTTGCGTGTGTATATAAATTTTACCAGTTCTTAAAAACTGAAGAACTTGATGCTTAGACTTTAAAATTTTTTGAATTTGAGATTATTTTGTTGGTATATGATCACTTCATAGGGAAAGATATGGGCATTGATTGAGTTCCCGATCAACCTCTTAGATAATTCACAACCTCACAGCAATCTTTTTTTTTTTTTTAGAGGAAAAGAGGCATCATTTGAGACCAGGATGCCGAGGCTCAGAGAGGTTAAATAACCCAGCCAGCCACTGATGAATCTACAGTCATGGTCTGTGCTTTTACCTCCCAGAAAGAGCAATGCCGCTCTCACTGGAAAAACAGCTGTTTATTCATGAATCTAAACTCTGCAGCCTGAAAAATCAAATGCCTGCCACTCGATGCTGGTGGCTTGCAACAGAATATTTTCCTACGTATCTACTATTTTTCCAAATAATTTACAGATCACATTAAATGAAGGTCTTAGTGCAACATTGTTTCCTGTTCTGCTTTATTAACTCTGAATGAGTTTCTGTGCGCATTCTCTTTCTCTAATTGTACTGACTCTTTTGCAAAATTTACTACTTCGGAGAATGTGTAATGGACCAATTTTTTTTACCCTGTGTAACTCTAGATGAAATGTCTGCCAACTAGTAGAGCAATCAGATCTGCTCTTCTAAGCCAAATAACAGCAGAGGAGGAGGACTCGGGGGGCCCATGGCACCTGTCCTTCTTGCTACTTATCAACGCGTCTTTGCACAAAACAGGTATTTTGTTTAAAACCTGCCTCAACTCCTGATACTCACACTCTCCTGCCCCTCCAATCACTCACTTCCATGTTGTGACCTAACAGCTGGTTGATGGGGAAAGTATTATGACCCAGTTGTCCATGTGCTGCTTTCTAATAAGGTGATAAAGCATCAGTATTGGCTGACTTCCCATCAAAAACTTCTCAACAAACTTTTGGTGAAATGGCAGCAGGAAGAAGCATTAGCAGATGGGCTGTGGATGGACATGCCCATCTGGGGGACACTCACGAGACTGAAGTCCACTCTGCCGTTCACCACTTGATTATCATTTCCTCGTCTGTGGCAGATCCATGGAAAAAGGCATTATCTCACATCTCCCCATAGCACATCTTTTGAAATCAACTGCAGTTATCTCTTCGTTGTTTGGGGTCGGTATCCAGCCTGCCAGCAGTTCCTTTTGGGGGTCTCTCTCCATAAATAAATCTCCTCCTCAATTTAACAAAGACAAAGCTCTCAATGAACTCTGTTCAGACTGAACACAGTATAATTTACTTTTCAATTTCATACCCAAAGATTCTGTAATGGGGGGATGTAGGCGGTTAGGTTTTCAGTCATACCAAATGGGTTTTTAATATTTAAAATCCATCTGTTTACTTACAAAGAGTAAATGCCTGGCAATGAGGCTTTTGAAATGCAAATGAAGAGCTGCAAGACGTATTTCTGCTTGGGAAAACCCAACACTTTCCTGACAAAAGGGAGTCATAATGGCTCCTGTGGAATCCAACAATATTATAAATGGTGTTTGATCCAATAGTGAGTGATTTGTGTACTGGGAAATCTGTGGTCTCCTGTTTGTTATGACTGAGTCATGAAATGCTTCATCAATTTGTGGAAAGAGAGGAGATTCAAATTAGCATGGCATTTTGAAAACCGTCAGCTAAGACAATTCTAGGATGCCTTGCCTTATCGAAACCAGCTAACAGACTTAAGAAATGAAGCAGCATTTCAGAAAAGGTTCTCTATTGCTACTCATGGAGTACCAAGGTGGAGGTATTGTACATCTCCGCTATAGTAGGTTTAGACCAGAATTTAGCCTCATTCTTTGTTGTTTTTTCTTAACTTTGAGAAATTAAAGTTGACTTTTAAGAAGTCACTGTTCTCAGTTCATGATTTCATAAAGAATCACAATAATAGAATTTTCTGTAAATTATATTAATATACAAAAGTTAAAAACTGCTGGGACTGCAAATAAAACATTAGGATGAATTTTTCAAACAATCTGCTATGCTTTCAGTAGAAGTTACTAACGTTAAAACTCAGCCAGATATGATCCTATCGGTAGAAAACCTTCAGTATTGTTATCTCGCAGAATTTAATTTGAGGTACTGTTCTACCCACCTAATAGGGCAAGACCATCAAAACCAAACCCCTTTTGTTTAAATAATTCCCTTTTAGTTCTCAGAAAAAGAACATGACACTCAGGGTATTGCTATTTACCATTGCTTTTTATCTCCAAGTGTATAATGTCTAATCTGACAGGCGTTTATTTCTCATTCATATGAAGTCCCAAACAAGTTGTCCTGATTGGCAGAAAATTCACTTTCCAGGGGCGAGTTACTTGCTTGTGGGAACCAGTGCTTCTTCCATCTTGTGACTCCATCACCCTCATCATATGTCATTTCTTAACTCTGGCTTGGAAATGACTGAGGACACTTCACTCTTATTTCGTTGTTGAAGGGTAGTCCATAGGTGCAAGAGGGCTGGGAAATGTAGTCTCTGGCTGGACAACCAATTCCTAGGAAACCCTGCACCCAGAAGGAGTATTAAAACCCTTTGGCAGCCAATCCTTCCTTCTCTGGGGCACACTGCTTCTGCCAGTGTGGTCCCATCTACATTACACCCACGGGAGGGTTTGCCTCTGCCTGGGACCCACACTTGATCTAATCTGAATTTTAAGGGGAAGGACCAAAGGTTCTGAGTTTTCACTAGCTCCTCTGTTATTCTTCAAAGTGCTGAATTTGGGCGTCCCTGGTGGCGCAGTGGTTGAGAATCCGCCTGCCAATGCAGGGGACACGGGTTCGAGCCCTGGTCTGGGAAGATCCCACATGCCGCGGAGCAACTAAGCCCGTGAGCCACAACTACTGAGCCTGCGCTCTAGAGCCCGTGCTCCGCAACGGGAGAGGCCACGACAATCAGAAGCCCGCGCACCGCGATGAAGAGTGGCCCCCGCTCGCCGTAACTAGAGAAAGCTCGCACACAGAAACGAAAACCCAACACAGCCAAAAACAAATAAATAAATAAATAAATTTATAAAAAAAAAAAGCAGTGCTGAATTTGAGAACCATCTTAGAAGTAACATTAAAATACTATGATCTCCACCTCACAGATTGAAAAATAGTCTCAGAAGCATGTATTCTATAGCTCTTCATAGATAAATTGCTTTCAGCATGGGTCCAAGATTCAAAAACTAAACTTGTTTCCAGCTGTCAAGAGAATTGTAATCTAGGTGAAGCGGGATCTATGGCACGTACAGATAATTAAAATAGGCCTTCTCAGATGAGTGCTTCACAAAAGGTACAGATACTATGGTTGTAAAGAAAGTTTAAAAAAAAAGAGTATTTTAGGCTAGAGAAGGATGTTTCAAGGCCAAAGTAGTGTTTGATCTTATTCATGGATAAGACTTATTTGATAGGTGAGGATGGGAGGAAGGCCAGTTCAGACACAGGGAAAAGACATGGAAAAGCTAAGAGATGGTTCCGGGAATTTTACGCAATCCAGTTTGATTTGAGGTTTTCCATTTCTGGGCAAATAAAGTCGGGGGGTTCAGTGGATAGTAAGATACACATCCTGGAAGGTCTGTGGGAACCAGCTCGTCCAGGGAATCAATAACCAGGTCACGAAATCGGATTTCATGCTGCAGCCTTTGGGGAACCATGGAACGTCTGTGAGCGGGGGAGGGACTGGACCAGAAGTGGTCCGGATTCCACCCTTCCTTGAGCTCTGGCTTTGCCCCCGACTCATCCCTCTTGCCCATGTGACTTTGCCATTATTCTCCAGAATACAGTCCTTCTTGGCCTTTTGGGGAGGTCACCGTAAAATGCTGTCGCAGCCATCCTTTCAGCTCAGGGAAACTGTTCAGGCTCATGTGTTATCCCGGGCTCCCATGGGCGCCATAGCTCTCAGTGTCTGTGGTTTCTTCTTCTCCTTGCACGTGGAATCTCTCTCACATCCATTCTATCCAACGTGTTTGGTCTCTGTAGCTCTGGCTTCAGTTCTTTCCTGAGGTTCAGCCTCATCAAGACTTCCCTGGGGATCGTAAAGCACGGCCCATAGGACAGTGGATACCTGAGTACCTGCAGGCTGTCCTCGCCCCCCGTCCTGACCCCACAACCCCAGTTTCCTGCTTGTTGTGAAATTTTTAAGTGAGACTTTTAAGAGACACGAGTCATCATAAACTATACCTACCTAAGTACTTCTTCTACCTGCAATCCTTGGGTACCCTAGCCTCACGCCACTGATTTATACTCAGGCCCCTGAATAGGAGTCACTGAACCAATCTAGTGTTGAAAGACCACATTAAAAAATTCGACCTACCTACCTCCCAAATATGCATTCCTCTGGCCCAGACCAATAGAGGGGAAACATAGCTAATGAAAGAAATATTACATATTGTTATATTTAGATTAAAAGAGTAAATGAAAGTAAAGTGACAGCAGAGTTCATAGTTGTCTTTAGTCATGATTTGCAATGGCAAATTATTTTTTCCACATTCCATCAAAATGCCATCCATCCATCCGTCTTTCTACCTAGCTACCTACCTACCTATATACATTATGTGTGTGTGTAGGTTTGGGAAGTAGCAAGTAAACACATAGAGAACAAATCATTATTCAAACTTCCGTAGAATTTTTTTCAGTTGAGTACTTCTTTTTGAGGAGAAATTTACATATTTATCAGGGAATCAGGGATTTTAACACTGACATGGCTCTTTCTTAAAACTGAAAAACAGCAATTTGGGGCAAACGTATAATTTGTAAAATTATCCTCTTTTTACCTTGTGTGAGAACTCCGAAACATTAATTGGTTAGGTCAATGCTATTATTTAGCAATATAAATGAGAATATTAGCTACTCAAATATTGCCAGACCTAATTCATGTCCTCAGGTATTACCCCATTAGCATGCATCCACATGAGCAAGAGTCACAAAACTAATGAATTTGTCACCAGGGACGCAGATGGGGCGTGACACTGCCTCTCTGTTCTCTGCACACTCCTATCCAGTTGTCTTTATTGTAACATGATTACTTTTCATTCGATTCCACAAATTACATTATATCAAGTTACTATAGTGTAGCCTGTTACTAATTAAAATCCTTGTTATCTCTATACTTGAGTCAATATAGTTATTCGTTTTGTTTCTTACTAACCCTGGAGAAATTAGGAAACACTCCAGGCTCAGGATCTTCCGTGCCATTAAATAATAGTTATTTGTGTTTTGCCAGATGTAGAAAAGAGCCTACATTATCTCATTTTGGGGAAAATTATGTACCAATTACAGTATATGCTAGAGTTCAAGTTTTCTAAGAAGTGAAATTCTGGTTAGGAAGGATTTGATAGTCTAAATAAACCAGTGACTGGAACCCCATGTCAGCTGAGACCTCACAATGAGGAAATGTCCACGTTCAGTCAAGTTTAATTTGTTGTCAATATAGCATCAAGGCAGGGCTTTGAAAGCTTCCAGCATACATTCAGAAAACCCTAGACTCTCAGTAAGATCGCTTCAGTGCAGAGACGCTAATTAAGTCACACAAAAAGCATCTCTTTATTATTCTAAGTCCCCTTCAGTGCAGAGACACTAATTAAGTCACACAAAAAGCATCTCTGTATTGTTCCAAGTCCCCTTCCTCCACAAAACTTTAAAAAGCCCCAGGCAAACAGAGTCCTAGTTTGAATGCTGCTGTCTTTTTTTTTTAAGAAAGGATATTTGGGTCAGATTTCAGTGGTGAATGCTGGAGAAAATTTTGCTGCTTCACATGTTCTCTCTTCATAGCATTCTCTTCCATTGTCAAATAATCGCATCTGTCATGACATCACCACCTTTGGTGGTTGGGAACATAAGGCAAATTCCCTGGCCTAATTGCATGAAAAAAACGATCTCCGGCTGTACAATATATAATTTAAACAGAAAAACTTTTTTTTTTTTTTAAACAGACCATCTGCTTTGGCTAATTGGCAGATCTGGAAACACAGCAAAATCCTAAAATGTGTGGCCCAAACATACTGACTGTGGCCTTTTTTTTTTCCTGGAAAATCAACCAAGAGACACCTGTCTTTTTTCCTTAGAAGTTTGAAACACATCACCTGGCTATATTTCATAATTATTTCTTGCTTTCCAAATGCCAAGTGGCTCATATCCAGAGTATAATGAGGAGCTGTAAGATAACTGCCATGAGAAACATGCATTGGATTGCACCGTGCATGCCAGGCTCTTGATTATGCCCATAAGTAGTAGCCAGAAGCCCAGCGTGCAGAGCCCAAGGCCAGTTTGGCATTTCCACTTGTAAAAGCAACAGAAGTGAATAATTAAGAACTAAACGCTCCCCCCTCCTGAAGCTCTCAGCATTTATTTGCTCAACAAGTATTTCTAAGCTTCTATCTACAGTTTCATGGAGGGGTTTAAATAGTTTTAAATAATTGGATACCTACCATCCATTTAAAAAATAAATACGTGAGCAAACTCTTTTTTAACCAGTCAGAAATTTTACCATTTTCTCTTCCTCCTCGAACTTATGCTTTGATTCCAGTATCCTTATAAAATATTTTTTGTTTATAAGCCTATTGTTTATCCTACTATCTGCAACAAAAATATATTACTTGGTACTTAACGTTATTCACTTTATCAGCATTTCAAATTGATCCTTTTTTTTTTTTTTTTGATGTATCATAGTAAGACTACAGAGGGGTAAGAAGCATGCCTTTCTTTTGTCAAGTAGAATGGCATTTGTGAAAGGGTGCCATCTAACAACTGCAGTGCATCCTAAACGTGGTGATTTTAGAAAATAAATACGTATCGAATTTGAAGTTCCGGAAATTTTCTCTTAAATCTATCTATGTGCCTGATTAACCTTGTGTACACCAAGTGTATGCACACGCCAGTTCTAAAAGCCAGTTAATTGCAATGGATCTGTGATCCTGTGTTACCAGACCAAATTATGCACTGCTCCTTTCTAAATGTTTGTAGATTTTATGTAATTAATAAAACATAGACTCTTTTGGAAACCTTGTCATCAGGAATCACCGTTACAAAAAGTAAAACCATTAACACATGGGGGTCATTAAAGAGGGCTCTCATGCACAAAAGAAAAGTTAGACAAGAAGGTTTGGTTGGCCTGACTTCGTAAAGAAATTTGGATGCATAGCTGAATTAAGAATAAAACCCTTCTTGCCTCATATTCTATCATTAACGAACAACAACTTATTTCCACTAATCATTTAAATATTAACCCAATTATATGTTGGCCCTTAAATTTTTAAAGATATGGTTATGGCTTCTTGAGAATGTTTTCCCTTTCTTATCATTTCCCTTATTTCTCTTCTGTAAAAGTTTGCTGTAGCCCTACCATCTATCTGGCAAGTGTGTCTTGTGCCCACAAGGAGGATCATTAACTCTGCTCGTTTTGCAAGTGCTGGTATGGTTCATCTGAGCACGGCATCACTAAGCTAGAAAATGCTACTTCCCCGTTTAGTCACGTTGCTTATAATGGATGTCTTCAGTGTCACCCAGCTTAGCAGCTAATGAAAGTGTATAATGTGTCTCTAAAACCAGATCATCTCTTTTTCTTGTTCAAGAAAGAACGTTCCATTAAAATACTGTGATGATACAAGGCAAAATTTGAAAACAAAACAAAAAAGTCAATAGGGCAAAAGACAAATCTGATAAAAGACTGTTATCCAAAATATACAAAGAACTCTTAAACTCAACAATAAGAAAACAAACTACCTGGATAAAAAATAGGCAACACCCTCAACAGACACTTAACCAAAGAAGATATACAGATGGCAAATAAGCATATGAAAAGATGCTTCAGTCATATGCCATCAGGGAAATGCAAATGAAAACACAGTAATATACCACTATACTGCCATCAGAATGGACAATATAGAGAACACTGACACCACCAAATGCTGGCAAAACTGTGGAGCAACAGGAACTCACGTTCATTGCTGGTGGGAATGCAAACTGGTGCAGCCACTTTGGAAGACAAGTTTGGCAGTTGCTTAGGAAACTAAACATACTCTTATCATACGATCCAGCAATCCTGCTCCTTGGTATGTACTCAAAGGACTTGAAAGCTTATGTGCACACAAAACATGGGTACATGGATGTTTATAGCAGCTCTGTTCATAATTGTCAAAACTTGGAAGCAACCACAATGTCCTTCAGTAAGTGAACAAATAGACTGTGTTACATCCAGACCCTGGACTATTATTCAGGGCTAAAAAGAAATAGACTATCGAGCCATGAAAATACATGGGGGGACCTTAAACGCATATTTCTAAGTGAAAGAAGCCAATCTGAAAAGGCTGTCTAATGTAAGATTCCAACTACATGACATCCTAGGAAGGGCAAAACTATGCAGACGGTAAAAAGATCAGGTGGCTGCCAGGGTGAGAAAAGAGATGAATAGGCAGAGCACAGAGGACTGACAGGGCCATGAAAATACTCCACGATACTGTAACGATGGATCCAGGTCATTATATACTTGTCCAAACCCATAGAATGTACAACACCAGGAGTGAACCCTAAAGCAAACTGTAGACTTCTGGTGAGTATGGTGTGTCAATGTGGCTTCATCAGTTGTAACAAATGTAGCACCTGGTGGGGATGTTGATAATGGAAGAAGTTATGCATGTGTGTGGGTAGATGGAAAATCTATTTGCCTTCCTCTTAATTATGCTGTTAACCTAAAACTGCTCTAAAATATAGTCTTTAAAATTAAAAAAAAATAGTCAAGAAGTGAATTTCCAAATTCTTTCCTGGCTCTAATGCCATAGCAGAGATTTTTTAAAAAAATCTGACCACTCCAAGTATTTATTTTTTCAGTAAAAAAAACAAAAAATGGTGTATGATGGAGAATGTTATTAAACAGTTGTAATTTTTATATTATACACTGGGTTTGTAACCATGACAGAATAACTAGTATTAGCTTTGTCTTCCTGCCATTTAAAAATAAAAACTAAATAACTGAATACATGAAATAAATGGTTTCAATAATTGGAAATGGGCAGCAGAGAGTTGTGATCCCTGATCTCCCCTGAGGAAGGGTAAATATGGGGTGAGCCCTACTGTCATCCTTGCCTTCTGACTAAAAGCCCATTTAGAACCACAGTAAAGGAAAGGGATGCCCAAATATAGCACAGAAGATTTGGAGAATTGAAGAGAGATGGATCAGAGTTAGAGGAGGTCAAGGTGACTGATATTTGAGGAGTAGAGTAATGGAGAAAAAGAAACTCAGCTGTGCAGAGAAAAGCTCCAAAAATCTGCATAGAGGTCCTTGTAAGTATTTTGCCAAATACTCAGCTGATATGCATGTATTAAAACTAGAGCTACCATATGATCCAGCAATCCCACTTCTGGGCATATAACCAGAGAAAGCCATGGTTCAAAAGGATACATGCACCCCAATTTTCATAGCAGCACTATTTACAATAGCCAAGACATGAAAGCAACCTAAATGTCCATCAACAGATGAATGGATAAAGATGTTGTATATATATTCAATAGAGTACTACTGAGCCGTGAAAAAGAATGAAATAATGTCATTTGCAGCAACATGGATGGACCTGGAGATTATCATACTAAGTGAAGTCAGTCAGAAAGAGAAAGACAAACACCATATGATACCACTTATGTGTGGAATCTAAAATATGACAAATATGACAAATTAACTTATCTACAAAACAGAAACAGGCTCACAGACTTAGAGAACTGAACTTATGGTTATGGGGGAGGGGGGAAAGGGTGGGGGGAGGGATACTTAGGGAGTTTGGGATTGACATGTACACACTGCTATGTTTAAACCAAATAACCAACAAGAACTTACTGTATAGCACAGGGAACTCTGCTTAATACTGTGTAATAACCTAAATAGGAAAAGAATTTGAAAAAGAATGGATACATGTATATGTATAACTGAATCACTTTGCTGTACACCTAAAACTAACATGACATTGTTAATCAACTATACTCCAATAAATAAAAGTTTTTTAAAAACTACATAACTCTAAGCAAACAGCAACTACTGGGTTGTAGTAGGGTGAACAATTGCCAAGATGGGAGAGGCAAGAGAGATATTTGAGTTTGTCCAACTGAAGTGGATAAATGCTCATTAAAAATGCAGGCATTCAGGGGAGAAGTGTCAGCCTCCAGGGTAAAGGCCACTCTGCACCTACCTTATCAAACCTTAAAAACCAGCCTTGAAAGTGTCAAGATCATCCCTCAGTGATTAAATACTCGCCAAAACAAAACTTGCGGCTTGGTAAAGGAAGACAAGAAATATCCAGATACTTGACAACATGAAATACATAATAGCCATCCAATAAAAAAACTTATTAGGAATGTGAACACACAGGAAAATATAATTCATAACCAAGAAAAATTAGTTAATAGTGTTAAAACCAGAAATGACTGGAAGATAGAATTGGCAAAGAAGAACTTTGAGAGGTCAAGTTGGTAGAGAATGTTATTCAAATATTCCCTATCCTCATTCATTTTTTGTCTATTTCTCTAATAATTACTGATAGAGGAGGATTGTAATCTTCAATTATAATTGTGGATTTGCCTGCATTTTCTTTTGCTTTTTCTCTCTGTCAGGTTTTTCCTTTATGCATATTGAAGCTATGTTATTATGCACATACACATTTGGAATTGTATGTCTTCTTGACGAATAGACCTTTTATCATAATGAAATATTCCTATTTATCTATGGTAATATTTTTCGTTCTAAAGTCCACTGTTCTTATATTGATATAGCCACTCTAGCTTTCTTAGGATTTGGTTTTTTGCATGTTGTATCTTTTTGCATCTGTTACGTTCAAGTACATTTCTTGTAGACAACATATGGTTTCTTGCTTTCTGTGTCCAATCAGATAATCTCTACTTTTCAGCTGGAGTGTTTGGATAATTTACAATTAATGTAAATTTCAGTCTGATTGGGTTTAAATCTATCCTCTTGATATCTTTTCTGTTTGATCCAGCTCTTCTTTATTCCTTTATCTTCTCCTGACTTCTTGCGCATTGAGTGTTTTCATATTGTATTCTATCTTATCTATTGGCTTGTGAACTCTTCAATTTTGTTCACTTTTATAGTGGTTGTTTTAGAGTTTACAATATGTGTCTTTGATCTATCACAGTTTATTCTGAAGTAGTGTCTTGTATCCGATTACCTATAATGTAAGGCCCGTACAACAATAGATTTCCACTTTCCCCTCCGCTTCCTGTTCTATTGTTATACATTTTACTGCTTCCCACACATTGTACAAAGCCAGTACTATCCTTGATCCTAAAACTAGGCAAAAACATTATAAGTAAGTAACACACCAATTTCCCTTATGAATATAGGTGCAAATATCCATAACATGAGAGCAAACTGAATCTCTTAATATATTAAAAGGGTATATATCATGATCAGGTGTGGCTTACCCCAGTAATACAAGGTTGCATTTCTGTTCAAAAATCAATGAGTATAATTTATGATTCTAATTTTAAAAATAAGATAAACCCATTTGATCCTCTTAATAGGCACAAAAAAAGGTACTTAAAAACTTTGACACAAATTAATGATTACAAAAATTAAAACTGTTAGAAAAATTGGAATAAAAAGGGAACTCCTCTACCTGGTAAAGGGAATCTATTGAAAACCTGCAGTTAACATGCTTAATGTTGAAAGACTTAACTGTTAAGTCTGGGGAAAAGAGAGATGTTTTCTCTCATCACTTCTGTTCAACATTGTATTTGATGTACTAGCCAGTACAACAATACAAGGAAAAGAAAAAAAATACCATACTTGCTGTAAAGGAAGATACTAAACTGTCTTTATTTGTAGACATTATGACAATATACAAAAAAGCCCAAGATTTTACCTATTATACCTATTAGAAGTAATAGAAGAATTTATCAATCAAAAGGTACAAGTTCTATTTACAAAATTCAGGTGTATTTCCATTAACAATACATTATTGAAAAACAAAGATGTTTAAATACCATCATTAAAAATAGCATCAAAAGTTATGAAGAATTTAATAATGATAAAAATCACAAAATGTTAGTGAGATAAATTAAATACAACTTTATAAATTTCAGGAGATAAACTGTGTTAAAGGACAAGAAAACTCAATAATGTTAAGTACCAATTCTTTTCCAGTTTCTGTATAAATTAAATGCAATTCAAATCAAAATTCCAGCATGTTCTTTGGAGAAAACAAGCTGATTCCAAATTTTATATGTAAATCCCAAGCATCTAGAATAGCCAACAAAATTTTGAAAAAGCAGCAAAAATATGTATACTTCCTGAATTAAGACTTTTTATAAAGCTACAGTAATTAAGACCATATAGGACAAAGATAGACATGTAGATAAATGAAAAAGAAGTCCAGAAATAGACTCAAATGCATGTAATAAATGGACTTTTGACAAAGGTATCAAAATAATAATTCAATGGGCAAAGGATAGTCTTTTCAACAAATGAGTCTAGAAAAAAAAGTTACTTGTATAAAAACAGAGTTAATCTCAACCTTAATTTCACAAAATACACAAAATATTAACACAAAGATGTATTATGGAAATAACTTCAAAAGCTAGAATGGTAAGTTTTCTAAAGGAAAATATAGAAGAAAATCTTCATGAATTTAGGGTAGGTAAAAATATTCTAGACAGCACACAAATATCACACATATTTCCAAGATAGCATATAAATGGCAAAAGAAAGTTGTTTTCATAAAAATTGATAAATTAGATTTCATCAAAATTTAAAACCTCCAGAAAATAAAAAACTGTTAAAAAAAAAAAAAGTATAGACGAATATTTCTCATGAACAAAGACGTAAAAATCCTCATCAAAACATCAGTACATCAAATCAAGCAATATATTTTTTAAAATACACCATGACGGGGCTTCCCTGGTGGCACAGTGGTTAGGAATCAGCCTGCCAGTGCAGGAGACACCGGTTCGAGCCCTGGTCCGAGAAGATCCCATATGCCATGAAGCAACTAAGCCCGTGCACCACAACTACTGAGCCTGTGCTCTAGAGCCCACGAGCCACAACTACTGAAGCCCACACGCCACAACTACTGAAGCCCACACACCTAGAGCCCGAGCTCCGCAACAAGGGAAGCCACCGCAATGAGAAGCCTGTGCACCGCAAGGAAGAGTAGCCCCTGCTCGCTGCAAATAGAGAAAGCCCGTGCACAGCAGCGAAGACCCAATGCAGCCAAAAATAAATAAATAAAATTAAAAATTAAAAAAAAATACACCATGACCAAATGCAATTTATTCCAAAAAGTACAAGGTTGGTTCAATATGAAAAGATTAGTCAGTGCAATCTATTGTATTAACAGTCTTAAGAAAAACCACGATTTTGATGCAAAATTGATGCAAAAAATCATTTGATGAAATCCAACACCAATATAAGATAAAAGCTTCCAGCAAAAGAGAAGAGGATTTTCATAATCTGATAAAGGACATCTGCAGAAGAAACCTACAGCTAACACATACTTAAAAGTGTAAGAATGAATGTTTCCCCTCACAGTCAACATCAGACTAGAAATCCGTTAGCAAACTAAGATAAGCAATAGAAATAAAAGGCATACAGATTTGAAAGAAAAATCTAAACCTCTTCTTATTTGTAGGTAACATGATTTTTCAGGTAGAAACCTCAAGAAATTAACAAAATTCCTTAACTAATAAGTGAGTTTAGCAAGGTGGAAGGTCACAAAATGCAAGGTCAACACAAACAAAAAAGAATCAATTATATTTCTTTATACTAAAAATGAACTATTAGAGAAATTTATAACACAATACCATTGACAATGACTCTCCCCCCAAAAAAAGTCTTAGGTATAAATCCAGTATAGGATCTGTATGTTAAAAACAAAGAAATGTTGATGAAAGAAATCAAAGACCTAAATACAGAGATATAAGATGTTCATGTCAGCATAGTAAATATATCAATTGTCTCCAAATTGGTCTATAGGCTTAGACCAATTTCTAGAAAAATGCCAGCAAGATATGTTGTAGATATAGATGGCTTATTCTGAAATTAATATGAAATGGCAAAGGAATTAGAATAGTTAAAAGTAATTTTGAAAAATAAAGTTGGAGGAATCACACTACCCGACTTTATGACTTATTATACACCTACAGTAATCAAGAGAGTATGGGATTGGTCCAGGGATAGACACATAGATCAATACAACGAAGAGACTCCATAGGTAGACCCACACAAATAGGGACAACTGATTTTTGACAAAGGTACAAAAGGAATTTAATAGAGAAAAAAATCTTTTCAATAACTGATGATAAAACAATTGGCTGTTCATGCACACAAAAAAGAATCTTATATCCTTGACCTAAAACCTACACCTTTACAAAATTTAACTCAAAATGGATCGTAGATGTAAACGTAACATGTAACACAATGAAATTTTAGAAAAAAATAAAAGATCTTTGACCTGGAGTTGGGTGAAGAGTTCTTAGACATAACACTAAAACCAGAGTCCATAGAAGAAAATATTGATTGTCAGGAATAATAAAATTCTAAAGAAATATTCTAAGAAAGACATGAAGTGAATGGAAAACAACCAACTGATTGGAAAAATATTTTCAAATCTCATATGCAGTTTAGGACTTGTACTCAAAATATGTAAAGAATTCTCCCAACTAAATAGTAAGAAGTGGACAATCCAACTAGAAAATGGGCAAAGGTCTTAAACAGAAATTTTTACCAAAGACGATACGTGGATTGCAAATCATTTAAAAACATGAAAGTGTTCAACATTGTGTATTTTATAGTATATAAATTATACCTTAATTTTTAAAAAGTTTAAAAGGTCTGCTCTTCAAAAGAAACTATTTTCACAAAAGAAAAAGAAGAGATATACTAGGAGAAAATTTATAAAACATATACATGCCTAAGTTCTTGAATTCATAATATATAAAGAATTCTTAAAATAATTAAGAAAAAATAAAGCACTAAAGTACCGGACAAAGATTTGTTCAGATGCTTCACAAGGAAGACATACAAATGGTCAATACCATTTGTAAAGATGCTCCCCATTATGCGTCAGTGAGGAGAGGAAATTAAAACCACAGAGAGATGCCACTATTCACCCACTGGAATGGCTAAATTTAAAAAGACTAACAGTAGCCAGTGTTGGCAAGGATGTGGAGAAACTGGAACACTCCACATTGTCCAGGGGAATATACAATTTTGCAACCGCTTTGGGAAACAGCTTGGCAGTTCCTTTTAAAAAGTTAAATACTATATATGCTTACTCGGTGGCCTGGCAGTTAGACTTTTAGACTTATAGGTATTTACCCTAGAGATGTGAAAACATGTGTATACACAAATACTAATACACAGTGGTATACTGCACCTTTGTTCGTAATAGCCCCAAACTGAAACAATCCAAATACTCATCAATATGTGAAAAAAAAAAATGTGGTATATTCATGCAATGGAATACTACTCAGTAATAACAAGGAACAAAATGCTGATACACGGAATAGTGTGGATCAACATCAAAAATGTTCAACTATTATTCTGAGCTAAGGAAATCATATGTACTGTTTGATTCCATTTATATGAAATTCTAAATAGACAAACCTGATATATAGTGTCAGAAAGCAGATAATGGTGGCTAGGGATCATTGGTGTTAAGCCGGGGATCGGGGTGTTGATTGCCGAGGGCAAAGGGCATCTTTTTAGAGTGATGGAAGTGTGTTATAGTTTTCCTTTTGAGAGTGGGTATACAAGTCACATTTCAAATGGGGAATAATTCATTGTATGTAAATGATGCTTCAGTAAAGTTGATTTAAATTATATATATATACACACACACACACACACACATATATATATACACACACACGGCCCTCACTTGTTAACAAATATAAGCAAAATTTGTTAACTTCTCCAAGTCCAAATATTGTTTATGAAGTCAGCTGATGGAAGCAGCACATCCCATTTAAGACCATACCTTCCCAGGGGTGGGCCATCATACTAAGGCTATTAACAGAGACACTTGCCCAAACCAGCAATAATCCCTGTTAAAGCCAAACATTTTCTTTTGGACATTACTGCCAGTGTTAAGAAGAGCTCTGAAAGTCTACAAATAATCAATGCTGGAGAGGGTGTGGAGAAAAGGGAACCCTCTTGCACTGTTGGTGGGAATGTAAATTGATACAGCCACTGTGGAGAACAGTATGGAGGGTCCTTAAAAAACTAAAAATAGAGCTACCATATGACCCAGCAATCCCACTACTGGGCATATACCCAGAGAAAACCATAATTCAAAAAGACGCATGCACCCCAATGTTCATTGCAGCTCTGTTTACAATAGCCAAGACATGGAAGCAACCTAATTGTCCATGACCGATGAATGGATAAAAGACATGTGGCAAATATTGATATATATATTACACACACACACACACACACACACACACAATGTAATACTACTCAGCCATAAAAAAGAATGAAATAATACCATTTGCAGCAACGTGGATAGATCTCGAGATTAAGTGAAGTAAGCCAGACAGATGAAAACAAGTATCATATGATATCACTTACACGTGGAATGTAAAAAAATAAAAAAGGATACAAATTAACTTATCTACAAAACAGAAACAGACTCATGGACATAGAAAACAAACTTATGGTTACCAAAGGGGAGGGGGGGAGAGGGATAAATTAGAAGTTTGGGATTAAAATAGATATACTACTAAATATAAAATAGATAACCAACAAGGACCTACTGTATAGCACAGGGAACGAACTATACTCAATATCTTGGAATAACCTATAATGGAAGAGAATGTAAAAAAAGAATATATATGTATATATATATGTATAACTGAATCACTTTGCTGTGCACGTGAAACTAATACAACGTTGTAAATCAACTGTATTTCAATAAAAATTTGAAAAAAAGAGCTCTGGAAAATAACAAACAATAATAGAAACAAATTTTAAAATATCAGGAAGGAAATTTCACTTTAAGAACAAGAACGACAAAATTATTAATTATATCAAAATACGAAAAGAGACAAAAGATGGTATTTATAGGATTTTATCCTCCTGTACCATAGTCACACTGAACCTTTCCTTCTTTGTCATTTTACTGTGAAGGGATAATTTTTAACATTTACCTGATTTCTACATATCAGTGCTTGGCTCCACACTGAACAGGTTCACCTTGGTGGCATTTCTCATTCGTCACCTCTTTCTAATTAGCACACAATGTGATGATTTGGATTGCCTACAGAACTCACCAGGATCGTGCATGATAGTAAAATGCAGTATTCAGCTATTTGCACTGACTAGTTTTTCTCTGGTCTGCAGTCACAGAAAGCATCTCCCACTCCCTGGAAATCTTATAAATCTAGGCCCTTCTTTGAAGGAATAAGCAGACGTTGTAGATGGTCAGGATAAGTGCTTCATTAGCACTACAAATAAAAGCAAAATTCTTGCCCTGCTGGGTGGTGAATTAGTAACATCATGCTATGTCAAGAAAGATTACCGTAGTAAGATTTCCATCATTCTTCATGCTGCTATGGGATGAAAGGTGTGTAAACTGGAGAAGAGAAGATTAATGGGAAATAGGGAACATTTCATTCTATAACATTTTTTTAAAGATGTGAAAGTATCAAACAGGAATATTTAGGCTTAATGTTATAAAATTGAATACTAATTAGAGCTGCCCAAGAAGGAAACAGACTTGGATAGGCTAATGGAAAAAACCCATCATCTCAGAAGAATTTAAGCAGAAGTATGATGGTCATTTGTTTGAAAGTAAGAACAATTTTCCAGACAAGTTCTTAGTCATTTTCTGGTGAAGATTTTCCTCATCTTCTGTAAACTCCAGCTTAACAGCTGGTCTCTTTTCTCAACTTTAGGATTCGTGAGTCCTTAAAAGCTTCGGTACCCAAGTGAGTCAACAGCTATACCTGTTGAGACCTTTTAAAGTTAAAATAGCATTTTTTTGCTGTAGACCTCACACATTCATCTCCACTAATGATTCTGGGAAGCAAACAGCTTCGCTCTTTCTGAAGTGCTCCTGGTGTGACCACAGACCCCTGGCCCTTCATCTTTTTGTTTCCAAATAATTCTCTTCAGGAAACTCAGACGGTGAGAAAGCACATCACACACTTTGTAACTGTAAAAGCACAACTACTGGCAAAAAAAGAGTAAGTACCAAGGGTAAATTTCAGAAAATTGGACAAAAGCATTTTATAGACAAGGTGGATTGTATCAAAGACACCGACGGTAACTTCAGTATCTGTGGGTCAAGCTTTGGCAGTTGCCTTTCTGGTTTACCGTATGTGGTGAACTGGAACACATATTTGTACAATGTGCTACTTAAGTATTGGAAAAGTATGGCTACTGTATAGCTTTAAGAAGGTTTCTATTCTTCTATCTCCCTGAACATGCTTCATCCCAAATAGATCTACACCGATACCCGTCAAACCTTGATGGAATGTGTGTCTTGTACTACTCATGATGATGGTCTTCTTTGAGCGAATAACAAAAAAGAAAAGGGCACTACCTTGATGAGGAGTCAGACTAATGCGGGAGATAGATGGCTAAATGTCTACATATTTATAGTAGAATGAGGTAGATGCCGTAACACAAGATAACAAAATGCTATAACAATCTGAATGTTTTCAGGGGAGTAATTTGAACTTCCTATTAAGGACTTCTAGGAGGTCTCCAGATAGAAAAGAGAATGCAGGACATTCCTGGCAGAGGAAACATCATGTACAAAGGCACAAGGGCCAGAAGGGGGAGCGGGGGTTCAGGATAAGGCCTGTGGTGTGATGTGGCTGGAACATAAGCCATGAAGGGGAAAGAGGGTTCAGGTGGTGAGTCCAAGAAGGGCCAGGCTGGGACGGGCCTTGTGACCCTTAATAAAACCTTGAACATATAAAGGTTCCTGTGAAGGGCAGGAAAACTACATACATT
The DNA here is from genome assembly GCF_009873245.2 of Balaenoptera musculus. Taxonomy (NCBI): domain Eukaryota; kingdom Metazoa; phylum Chordata; class Mammalia; order Artiodactyla; family Balaenopteridae; genus Balaenoptera; species Balaenoptera musculus. The sequence goes on from NC_045790.1 coordinate 5,192,811, forward strand.
TCTTTTTTTTAATTGGAGTATAGTTAATTTGCAACATTGTGTTAGTTTCAGGTATACAGCATAGTGATTCAGTTATACATATATTCATTCTTTTTTCAGATTCTTTTCCTATACAGGTTATTACAGCATATTGAGTAGAGTTCCCTGTGCTATACAGTAGGTCCTTGTTGGTTATCTCTTTTATATACAGTAGTGTGGATATTCATCCCAAGCTCCTGATTTATCCCTCCCCACCACGTTTCCCCTTTGGTAACCATAAGTTTGTTTTCGAAATCTGCAGGTCCATTTCTGTTTTGTAAATAAGTTCATTTATAGCATTTTAAAAATTATATTCCACATATGAGTGATATCATATGATATTTGTCTTTCTCTCTCTGGCTTACTTCACTTAGTATGATAATCTTGAGGCATCATCATGATGCTTTGTATTCCTCTGGGAAATGTCAGTGGTCCTATTAAATCTGTTCCTCCAAACTGGTACACACTTTGAGGCAGCAGTGGCTCCCCTCGTGGAAGTATCTGGGAGTCATGCATGGGTAGCTAAGGAAGGAAATCATGCCCGAGATTTGGGCTTGGGAAACACCAGCCTATAAATGACACTACAAGCCGCAGACGTATTTCTGATCACCCGGAGAAAAATAAGAGGGAAAAGTCAAGAACTGTTTGGAGTATGAACAACCTATTCTTTAATCCTCTATTCTTCTCTCCCAAGGGCTCTTTCCATCCTTTATTTCCCCCTAAGACGTTGGCAAGTGTGCATGTGGCAGTATGGTTGCCCACAAACAACGTAGGCAAATAGAGTTCATACCAGTGTGTACGTTTTTACTCCTGATGTGAAAGGCACATGAAATTAGATGCAAAGGGCATCTGTTGAGGTGTCCGACCGACAGGAATTCAAACCCTGACTTCATCTTTTACCAACAGAGAGATTTTGGTAAAATTGTGTCATCTTCCTAATTCTCAGTCTCATAATATGTTTTTTAAAATGAGAGGATAAAGGTTCTGCCTTGTCCAGAATGTATATAAAATGCCTGGCCAGAAACAGGCTCTCACCAATGATGATTATGTTACTGGAAGAGAACAGGAGAGATGGAAAGACCTGGGGTTGGGGGTGGGTAACCAAAAAGTTTATAACTCCTTTGGGCTTCAGTTTATCAGTAAATAGAAAAAAAAAATGCTATCAAATTTACAGTGTTTCAGGGAAATAGAGACTGTGTGTGTGTGAATCTGTCTAAGGATGCAGATGATACGATTAACAGTGATTTAAGAAAAACTGCATTTATTTCACATACATAAAGTCTAAATAAATGCAAGGATGGTTTGGTGTACAGTAAAGCCAGGGCACTGGGATAACATTAAAGGCAAGAGGAAGGCTGTCATCAGTTAAATCAGCATAACAAAAGCTTGCCCACAATTCCTCCTACAAAACTACTCTTGAGTCATATTGGGCAAAACTAGGTCTGCTTTCATCCCTACCTGCTCAGGAACCTGGGAAAGGATGACCTCCCTTTTTCAGCCTTGTGAGAAATGCCTTGCAGTGGCTACTGGGCTGCCAACAAGAGTCTTTCGCTATCATCCAGGCGGTTTCCAATGTAAAAACCTCTCCGAAAATTTAGTTGTCCTTTTTCAGATTTTCCCTTATATAAGGATATACTGGGTTGGCCAAAAACTTGGTTCGGGTTTTCCGTAACATTTTACAGAAAAACCCAAACGAACCTTTTGGCCAACCCAATACTTATAATAAAGTGAAAGTTATTACTAAAAGCCTAATCAAATGCAAAAGGGAATTCTTGATCTAGTTCAGTGGCTTTCAAGCATTTTTTTAAGCTTCAGAATACTTTGTGTAGTTGAAACATTACCAAGAGGCCGAGTATGTAAAGTGAAAAAGGGCAGAGCTTCAGTAGAAGACGGTATGAGTCCCCAGAGCCCTGATGTACACCTACTACCTTGCCTTCCACTGTCCAGCACTCTCCACTCCGCGCAGCCACCGAAGATGCTCCAGTCCCACTTGTAGTGCTGCCTGGATGGAATAGAGCCCTTCAACAAATGTTCACCTTCCACTTGTACCAGGCACTGTGCTAGGCGCCGAAATCCACTTAAAAGGCAGATGAGGCCCCTATGTATATAAGGCTTGTTTCCCAGGATAAGAGATAGACATCGATATGGGGGGGGGGGGGGAAGACAAGTAAAGTGAAAAATGAATGAAATAATTTCACAGTTGAATAATTTCTATTAAGGAAAGAACTGAGAGGTGCAGATAAAGTGTAACAGGAGAGCCTGCTTTGGATGTGATGGTAACAGAAGGCCTTTATAAAGCAGAGACTTGGGACTTCCCTGGTGGCGCAGTGGTTAAGAATCTGCCTGCCAATGCAGGGGACACGGGTTCCAGCCCTGGTCCGGGAAGATCCCACATGCCTCGGAGCAAATAAGCCCGTGTGCCGCAACTACTGAGCCTGCGCTCTAGAGCCCGTGAGCCACAACTACTGAGCCTGCACACCTAGAGCCCATGCTCCACAACAAGAGAAGCCACCGCAATGAGACACCCGCGCACCGCAACGAAGAGTAGCCCCTGCTCGCCGCAACTTGAGCAAGCCCATGCGCAGCAACGAAGACCCAAGCAGCCATAAATAAACAGATACATAGATAGATAGATAGATACATAGTTAGATAGGTAGATAGCAGAGACTTGCGAATGGAAGGAACTAACCATGTGAAGAGTATGCAAAGAGGGGGGTTTCATACAAAAGGAGAGCAAGTGAAAACAGCAGAAAGCAGGGGTGATGGGACATGTTTAAGAGACAGGCAAGGGCCAGGTCCTCCAAGGCCTTGAAAACCATAAGAAAAGACAGATTTTTACTCTAGGTGTCATGGAAGGCCCCCGAAGGGAATTCTGAAAGGAAGCCTAAGTTGTGATCTAATTTATACTTTAATAAGATCACACAAGTGAGATCTTAACCATACAACCAAAGCCTATGGTTACTATTTTGACAAAATAGAGGATGTGTAATTATTATGCCCTTCTTGAGGTTGGGAGCATCGTATTTTTAGAACACTTAAGCATGATGCCAAAAATGGCACGCTGAAGCCCTGGACAGACACAAGCTTCACCTTGGCCCCATTCTTCCTCCCCCTATTTCACTCCTCACGGTAACTTCTCTCTTTCTACTGGAAAACTAGGATCCATCCGGAGACCAGTTTGTCCCAGCAGCAACTTTATCAGAGTTTACTCTCAACTAAGCTGGACTCTCTCTAAAGGAATTCTGTTCCAACTGCAAAGAATCTACTATTTCTCCCTGAATTGCCCTTTGATTAGGTTTGAACTGAAGATGGATTTCCCATATTGAGCAGAAACCTAGATGGCCTACCCTTGAACCTCTTTCTCCCCACTTCCTTTCATCCCCTCCTCATATTCCAGTTTAACTATTTAATAATATGTAGAAGACAAAGGCTCTCAATCAAGTCTTCTACAGAAGAAAATCTGCCTATATATTTTAATATATTCATCTTTCTTGCATCTATTCAAGAGTTAGATTCTGAGGCTCCAAATACCCAGGTATGAAGCTTGAACTGACATCGTGGTTCATCAGAGCTATTCAGATAGTCACCCATCAATTCTAATAATTTACATTTTTGTTCTTTTCCCCGTGTTTTAGCTAACAGCTGCAATATAAAAAATTCAATACAGAAAAGGGGCATGAATCTTTAATAATTGAGGTCTTGCAGAAAAATTTATTTTTCGCAATGATATAAATACGCCGTGTTTGACATAAGCGTTTTCAAATATTAGAAAGGAAAATTTGATGATAACATTCCGAAAAGATGTGCAGCATACTACTACCGTAGACAGGTACATAAAACCCTACTGTTGAAACAGCAGACCTCCACTAACCAGATAGGCTGTTATTCTCAGAAGATGAGGAAGTGCCGCCAGCATTATAAACCTAATAAGGTGGGTGATGTGGATCAATTTGTACTGTCCTTGACTTTCTGCTTCTATTAGAATTCTGAAAGATCATTAGCCACCTCTGGGATATGTTTGATGAATGGGTTTGGTTCAACAAAAAAAGGTGAGGTCAACCGTGAGCAGAAATTTTTCTTTTTTAAGTGTATTCCACAGTGAATGTGTGCTTTCCAAACTGCAAATGAGTAGAGGTTTATTCCTCAGGAATGTTCTGGTTCATGCAACAGTGCATTCTGCCTGAGGTGCCTTGGAGCACCTTCCAGCCACAGGGCACAGGACCTCTGGGCTGGGGTGTCAGCACAGCTGCTGAAACTGGGCGAGCCTAGACCAAGCAAGGACCCCAAACAGCACGCTGTTAATAAACCAGATCTATAAAAATGAATAACTAAAACAACCTGGCTAATATCTCACAATGACCCAAATTCTTCCCTATCACGAGAGAAGGTGAAACATACTTCTGTTCTTTTTACATCGTATACTTTTCAGTGTTTGGCTCTTTCATTAAAGACTAACCTCTTGGGCTCTTTTCTGTATCGCATCTTCCACTCTATTCTATAATAGCTCCGCTCCCCGTGCTTTCACCAAGAAAATGCTGTGGCAACACACTGAGAGAAAGATTTGCTTTACCTGCCAACATGAGGACGTGGTACTTTTTAACCATGGCCTGCTTACTCCCCTAAGTTTATCACCCACACAAATGAAGCTAATTTTACAAACTGAAGATGCTCTTTCTATTACGTTCTCCTCCAAATAAAAGCAACGAGCTTCACTCTATTTGTTACTCTGCTCTTTATAATTAGTTTTATGATGAATGGCGAGAATGCTTATGCCATAAATCCAGTCTACAACTCCCCCATGTCTAGATGGTTATGAATCCCTTGAGTAGGACCGAAAATACTATATATAATGACTCAGTCTGGCTTGTAATCTCCACTGCAAAACTTTTTAACCTCTTACATTCAAATTCATTCTACAGGCTTTTTAACTAGATCCAAGGATCTAAAATAATCAGTTTCCCAAAAAAGTAAGGCAACGCTTTAGAGTTTAGTAAAATCAGACAATTTCTGATACTTTAATACAGCCATACAAATACCACTGCCTATTATACATAGGATGGATAAACAAGGTCCTACAGTATAGCACAGGGAACTGTACTCAATATCCTGTAATAAACTGTAATGGAAAAGAATATAAAAAAAGAACGTATCTATATGTATAACTGAATCACTTTGCTGTACAACAGAAATTAACACAACATTGTAAGTCAACTATACTTCAATAAAATAAATGCAAACAAAACAAAACAAGCCAAAAAACCCAACGAATACCACTGGCTGACCCTGGAGACTCTTGCCTTCATTTCTTTAAATAAAGACTTAAAATATGTCATTATGAAAAATGAGTTCATATATCAGAAACAGCTTAAAAATATGAAGTGCCTGAATTTTTGGCTGAATATGGATCAAACTTGAAGAAGAGCTCTCTGCTACCATCCTCTGCCCAAAACTGGTAACATCGACTTTAGGCCTTTTATAAAGATTTGGAAATTTGGACATGACCCTCCTACGTCAGAGCACAAGAAATCTCATTTAATTACAGGCAGTTGAGAAAATGTTCCTTATTTAACCTGCCACTCAATCCTCCTTTTTGTTGTAACCAAGATTTTTTTTTTTTTAATAACACCTATTTGTTCTTCTTTTTACTTGTTCCTGCCTGTTCCTCAATGTCACTGACATTCTATGTCAAGCATTTCTATCACATATGAATATATGTTTGCCTAATTGGTACACATTTGTTGCGTGAGACTTTGGTCTGAGAAAAATCACATTGATTTTCCCAAATCAAGTTAGATTTGGCTCCATTCCCAAGCAGCAAAACTGGCAGGAAATCTAGTCTTTTTGCAAAGCTCCCTCTTTCTACCGCTTCTGCAGTTATATTAGAAGATCTAGAGAACCACAAATACTAGAAAGATCAGGAAATATCTGGTCTTCAGTGCAACGTGTTTCTCATTCTTATCTGTCCTTGTCAAACTCGAGAGTCTCATCTGAAGGTGGGCGGCCCCGAATCATGACATCCGCGTCCTCTGACCCAGTCGTGGTCACCGAGGAAGCACCCAGACCGAGGGTCTCAGGCACCACATCCCTCAATGGCCTGGATCCTCGCAAGTTTCATGAACAGAACCCAGCTTTTCAGGGAACCCACCACCCTGCCATAAAATCCAATTTTTTTTTTTTCCCTCAGGAAGAAGAGCTCTTCTCCAACAGTCTAGTATTTCAGTCAAAAGACTTCTTAATATTTATTTCCAGGAAAGAGCAACCCAGACCTCCAGGTCTCAAAGTTCTTAACCCTTTAGTGAAGGGGAAGGTAAAATATATCTTCCTTGTGGTGAGACTGAGACACAGCTGCTGGATTGGGTTCTCCTCAATCAGTAGGGAGGTAGGTGATAGATAGATACAGAGTTACATAGGTAGATAGTTATATAGCTACATGGATGATAGACATAGATAGATAATTGACTGATATGTGTGTGTGTGATTATATGGTTGGGTGTAGACTGTGTGTGTACGAATTCTGTACTTGATGAAGAGACAGGGGAAAAAATGGTGTATATCTTTTAAAATAAGGCCTTTTGGGGGGGCTCCCTGGTGGCGCAGTGGTTGAGAATCTGCCTGCCAATGCAGGGGACACGGGTTCGAGCCCTGGTCCGGGAAGATCCCACACGCCACGGAGCAGTGGAGCGTGTGCACCACAACTACTGAGCCCGCATACCACAACTATTGAGCCTGTGCTCCTAGAGCCCGTGCTCCGCAACAAGAGAAGCCACCGCAATGAGAAGCCCGTGCACCACAACGAAGAGTAGCCCCTGCTCGCCACAACTAGAGAAAGCCCGCACACAGCAACAAAGACCCTACACAGCCAAAAAATAAAATAAATAAAAATAAAAAAAAAGTTCTTTTGTAATAACAGCATCTCAAGAATGAAAGACACCAGCTAGTGAGGCTACTACAGAGTGAGTTTAAAGCAAGGGTGACTGTTTTATTCATCCTTGGTTTTCCCCTCCCTCCCCGATCCTATCCTGGGACCCAGACATAATAGATACGCAAAAGAAAAAAATGTGTTTTAACTTGAACTGAAATACAACCCCCAAAGTGGGTGTAACCTTCAGGCAATCAAATGAATACTAACACATCTTTTAATAGCAAACAAACAGTCAAGCAAATCCAAAGTACCAGAAGACGTCAGGAATTCCATCTTTACCTAACTACCCTTTTACTGCTGCTGTAACGTTGGGAACGTGCATCGCCTGCATCAGTTAGTTCCCACATGCACCTCTCAAATCAATTATTCATTCTTCCAACTGGAACCGTGTCTTGCATCTGACCCTCTTTCTCCAAAGATCCCCAAATCAGGCATATACACAGAGCATGAAGCCAGGCAAATGGATAGACACGGTAATAAATGGATAAACAAAAACCCTTTATTGTTATAAGGCTTTTGCACCCAATCTTAATGTATTCTCTCAGTGAATTCAAGCGGTGGTCTTTCTGCACCCTGCTAGCACACTGGTGGGGTTAGAAGGGTTGCTAATATATGGAAATAGGTATCCCATCAGCCCTGGTAGTCCAAGAGTTGGGCTTGGAACAGTATCCCTGTTTCGGTCACGTGGAGCTGACAGCAGTCTCCTTCAGGAATGCTGAGTGCCTGGGACATTTTATCATTTTCTGCCGTGATAGGATAGGGAAAGGCTTGGGGATGCCACGTATTTGATGATGATGAAAGGAGATTCTAAAGAAAACATGCAAGGAATCCAGGCACAGTTTGCCTCCAAGACAACTATCTATCCTCTTTTCAATAACGTTCCACTGCCTGGTGACACGGTCCAGTGAAAGCCCTGGAACCATTCGTCAATGTTTTCTTTGATAATAAGTTTAGCAAAGAAGAAACTCCTCTGAATTTCCTCTATAGGACAGTGAAAGTCATGGCGAACGGGCCTTCCCAAACACCTGGGTATCATTTAAACGAGTAGATATAAGATTCTCACAACTGCTATCATTTGCGTCTATACATTTCATTGCTTTTTTCCCCCCCATGTTCTACATCTAAGAAGAGTTCCATTTTGATCTGTTATTTAATAACATCAAAATTACCAACTGATTCATTTTTGAATGACTCAGCAAGTCTTCCTGTCCCTCCAGGCTGTAAATAAGAAGCCAGGAAAAGCAAGACAGAGAAATGTCATTTTTTAAAGATATTAGACATTACAAAGGGATTTAGAGACAGACACGAATTGGGGCTAAATCCTAAGAGCAGTTTTTCCCTTCGATGGTCCAATCAGTAGAAAGAGATGCCCACCTTGGTGCCAGGTTGATGGGCAGCACATCTGTCCACTGTGAACTCTGGGCAGAAACTTGCACGTGTTCCCTGCCATTACTGTCCTAGAAGGCCTTTGCTACTCATCCTGGGCACGTACTTGCATGAATAAATGTCTTTTCATTTCAATCCCATCATTCTCTCTAAAATAGCAAAAGTGAGGGCTTTTTCCCCAACAATATGATACAACACACCTTCACATCTTCAGCGAGAACCACCGATTTGGAACTTTGTCCTGTGGTTTCAAATGTGGAACCTTCAGGTCTAAGGCTAACTCAACGGTATCATAGCTCAAAAAACCTAGACTTGTTTTTGTAGTTGTTGAGGCCTGACCTTCTTGAGGCTGCTCTGGGTATTTTCCATCAGCTTTGTTTTTTAAGTGTCTGGTTGTTTGACCCCTGAAGTGAAGTTGTGAGGTTTAAAGACTGTCAGATAACATAACCATATCCTGCAATGTGTAGACACACACACACACACACACACTATGGATACCAACTCCTGTGTGAGCTTCATCTTTTTCTTATTCATCCGAAATATGAGGTGCATATGTCAAAGGAAATCTTTTCTTCAAATGACAATGCCATTGAAACAGCAAAGAAACATCTCTCCTGTGTGTAGGCAATTATTCCTACTTTACAGGAGACACATCTGGGCTGTAGTTGTAAACATGTCACATGCCTCTTCAAAGTCAACTTTTCCTTTCATAAGGACCTGCCAGTACCCTGAGTTTGTTTTTTTTCCAAAGGCACTATGATATCCTTCAGGTTTTGGTCCACATTTACTGAAAAATAATACTAGGCCTGTTCATGATTCAGATTCATGTAAACTTCACTTAACACTATATAATAATTTATGTACAACACACAGAGAGAATTAAAGAAAAGGACGCAAGGGAGAAAAACTCCAGTACAAAAAGGCTTTGTTTTGTGTTATTTTTTTTAACCATGGGGAATGAGTCATTAACATGAACCTTGCTTCTGTTCAGTATGTTTAAAAGAAAAGTGTTTAAACACTTGGAGATACCTAGAGTATATTTTTAAATGGTGATTTTTAAAATATATCACCTTGTCCAACACTCTAAGAAAAAATTTTTAATGTTTGTTACTTTTTTCTTTTTGTTTAGCTTCTGATAGCTCAGATTATAACTGTTATGGTTATACTACCATATTTAGTAGGGAACACATCTGGAAATACCATTTACGCTAACACAGGGCACAAAGACACATCGTGTGAGCACAGGAAGACAGAAGTATATTGGTGACTCTTCGAACAAACCTTACTATCACTTTAAAGATTGTTGCAGAAGCTAAAACATTTCCTCTCCACCTAACTTTTCTTCCATGATTAAGTAATGGGACCAAATTGAAGACTTTGCTGAATAAGGGTTTTTCCATTCTTGGCCCTTTAAATGAGAATTCCACACCGTTCCTGAGTGTGAGCGCACTCAAGTCTCTGCAAGTGTCAGTGCCTGTCGCAGGACACTGTCCACAGGCCCTATTCCCTTGATCTGAAAGCTCAGTCTTCTACTTCAGGTTCCTGAATCAAACTCTGGCCCCTTCTGGGCTTTTTGTAAGACTTTCTGTCCATCCAGCTCCGTGCCTGTTATCCGTGGAGACAGAGCTTGAACTGGAAAACCCTCTTACTGACCTCACTTGTTAGGACAGCCCTTGTCACGAGAGGGAGACTCACGCACTGAGAGGTCTGGCTTTCCTTTTGGTGAACAAGCTCTTGAAGGGAAAACATGGTCAGGAAGGCAGAGACAGAGAAGACTTGGGACTAAGAAAAAAGCAGGATCTCATTTTGGTTGGCTTCCGAGTAATAAATACATTCTTTAAATTATTTAAAATGTTTTGCGATTTGGGGAGCCTTCTGAGAAAATGAAACCTCAAACAAGTGATCCATCAGTTTTCTTTGTCTGGTTTTTTGTTATTAAGGATTTTGTCAATGTGGGTAAGAGCATAGACCTCCCAAAACCAAGACGGCAAAAGTACCTCTGTTTGAACAGTATGGAGGTTCCTTAAAGTAAAAATCGAGCTGCCGTATGATCCAGCAATCCTACTCCCGGGCATATATCTGGAGAAAACCATAATCCGAAAGGATCCATGCACCCCAATGTTCATAGCAGCACTGTTTACAACAGCCAAGGCATGGAAGCAACCTAAGTGTCCATCGACAGAGGAATGGATAAAGAAGATGTGGTACATATATACAATGGAATACTACCAGCCATAAAAAAAGAATGAATGCCATGTGCAGCAACATGGATGGACCTGGAGATGATCATACTAAGTGAAATAAGTCAGACAGAGAAAGACAAATACCATATGATATTGTTTATATGCAAAATCTAAAAAAAAAAAAAAATGGTACAAATGAACCTCTTTACAAAACAGAAACAGACTCTCACAGACTTAGAGAATGAACTTATGGTTACCAGAGGGAAGGGTGGAGGGAAGGGATAGATTAGGAGTTTGGGATTGACATGTACATACTGCTATATATAAAATAACCAACAAGGACCTACTGTATAGCACAGGGAACTCTGCTCAAAGTTCTGTAATAACCTAAATGGGAAAAGAATTTGAAGAAGGATAGGTACATGTATATGTGTAACTGATTCACTTTGCTGTACACCCGAAACTAACAACATTGTTAATCAGCTATGCCCCAATATAAAACTTTTTTAAATAAAAAAATACTTGTTTGATTTCTCTACCCTTAACATGGAAGAGGCAGAAAATAAATATACAGGTTCATTCATCCAGGCTGGATCCAGTTTCACTTTTGAGTTTTTGTTATTTTTCATTTCCCTCAAGTCCTTCCCTTCTACCCTTTCAGTCAACTCCCCCAGATCTAAACAAGGGACCAGGAGAAGATCGTCACCAAGACACCTCGGTATCCCAGTAACACACAAAAGGAGAATGACCCCTAGGTCTTCCAAAGCCATGTCCAGAGTATGCACCCACCTGGGCTTAACTTTGCCAAGTTCACTTCATTAGGATTTGTCCTGATTTATCCATTCTTCACTGAGCAGCAACTATTTGCAAGACACTGTATTAGGTACTGAATAAAAGATGAAGTTTTTTAAAGCCTGCTTTCAAGATTCCAACCACCCAGGCAGATTAATAAGTATGCAGTAAAAACTAAAAAAGAAATTAGAATGTAATAAATGTCACAAATAACACTCCAAGTGCTGAGAAGTTTCAAGGAGGGAAAGATTACAATTGATTGGGGACATAAATATGCAAATAAATATAAAAGAAATTAGAATTTGATCGATGTTATGAATAAGGTGCAAAATGTCCCGAGTGTTCAGGGTGACGGATGGTGGTCAGAAAGGTGCTGTAGTTTTATTCCTAATTACACTGTTATTGACAAATCAAAGATTCTAACCTAATTCCGATTGCCAGATCAGTGTTCTTGACCATCAAGCTACCCATCCTCTTTTTGTATATATTTTCTGATTTAATTTTAATAGGAATGCTGGGAGTTATGTCTCCTTGTTCCTGTTTCAGAGGCAAGGAAACGGAAGCCCGGATGTGTACAATAACGTGCTCTAGTTTATAAGGATGTACCCTGGGACCTCTGGTTTCCACTCATAATCTATTGTATATCTAGCATCCACTAGTTTATCTAATCATGAATGCTTCTGAATTACTTGAAACCTGCTTTAAAAGTGGGAACAAGCTTCATGGTGCAATCTCACATACACTGTTAATTTGGTAAACTTTTTCCAGTCCCCACCCAACACGTCACAGATTCCAGTCTTAATGAAACTGAACAAGAAATGGCTGTAAACACATGAAGGTAACTGCTTATATAGCAAAGTTCCCTGAACTTTTGACTGCATGTATTACAGTTTCTGGGAGAAGAAATCTTTTCTACCTCTTTAGAGGAGAGAATAAGAAGAAAAGATGCAAACCTTAGGCTACCTGATCTTTACAGCTCTGGGGAGCTGAGAAATGAATGTCCCAACTTTTAACTTAAAATCCTCTCTCCCACTTGATGCTGAGCACTTTCCCATTTCCAAAAATATTCATCGATTACCTACTGTCTACAGATCTCTGATATGTTTCACTAAGCAGAGGTAAAAAAATAACTGATACACTGAGCAAATACACAGTGTATCAGTTATGATGATACATATAAATAGATACATGTATTTCTCTAAGGCAAAAACTGCTTTTAAAAATTGTCTTAAAAATCCAAGTTATGTTGCAAACTTGGCAGAATATAGAAGCAACTGGCCTTTACAAGTTAAGGGTTGGGTACAGAGATGAAGAGCTAAAGTTGGGGGAGCTCTTAGCATGTATGGAGTAGAATGAGTGATCTAACTTGGCTGGAGAATAGAACATGAGGAATGGAGAAATGAAAGACAAGACTTGGGAAGGTATCGTTGGATAACTGTGGCTAACGATACATTGTTAGACCAAGGACATTTTGTGTAACTCAGCAGGCAATAAGGAGTTATTCCAAGTGTTCAGGTGGCTAGTGAATATGACGATTAGATTTCCTACCAGGCATATAATAGGGAAGATTAGAATAAGGAAAAATGAAAACAAGATCATCAGTATGAAAACTGTATTTCAGGCAAGAAATAGTGAAGGTCATAGCTAGTGTGACGACAGTAAAATGGAAGAAAGAGGGAAGGGGGGAGGGAGGAAAGAAGGAGGGGAGGAAATAAGGGAGGAGAAGAGGAAAATCAAAATGGCCCTAAGTATCTGATTAGATGTGAGCAGAAGAAAATGGGGCAAAGCCAAAGAATGAATACTGGTTTCATAATTGAAATAAGTACTTTTTTAAGAGAGTAAATCAACCTAGTAGTTCTTAGAAATTTTGAGTTTGAGGTGCCAGCTGTATATTCAGTGGAGGTATTTCAGAGGGAGCTACCTTTATTAGAAGGATAAATACTTACTGATATATTGGCATGCAGGTTGAAAGAACATAGTAACACAGCTGTTTTAAACTGGAGGGACAATAAATCAGGGTAAATCGCACTGGGTGTCCATCTCTAGAAAGCAGAGGAAAGGCAACTAGATAGTTAATAAGAGATGAATGAAAGTAGGTATTACAAGCATTGAAAGGATCCTGGGAACTGATAACCTGATCACAGGCACCCTTCAACTCTCAATCCCAAGTCAAACGTTGCTGGGTCTGGATATGCAGGAGACAAGGAACAGCTGCATGTGCTCTGATGGTTAAGGAACAACACAACCCAAGTATGAGGACCAGGGGGTGGGAAATAAAGGAAGAGCTTGGCGTTGGCAGTATGTGGAGGAGTTTGACGTTGGACAAGATTGGAAACTCTCATTTTTTGAGTTTCCAGTAAGATTGGTAAGAAAATATACCCATCCAAGCAAATCTTAGTAATATTCTTGAACTCTAAGTACAAAGCTTTTAAGCTTCTAAAAAAAAGAAAAATTAGGTACAAGGCAAAAATAAGATCAGAGTAGCATTGGTCTTCTCATTTATACAACTGAAGGCTAAACAGTAGAGTTGCATAATCAAGGCTACTGCGAGAAAAGAACCAAAAACCAAGGAATCCTATATTAATCCAAGATAAAATTCACCTATCAAAGCAAATGAAAGTTAAAATAGTCAAGATACATCAGAAAGTTTATCATTCACATACTTTATCTTAGGAAAATACTTGAAAAATATTACAAACAAGAAGCAAGTGACCAGAATGGCGACCTCAAAATCTAAGAGGATGAAATAGTGCAGAGCAGTGAACCCTGCAAAAATTATATATATGTGTATGTATATTTGTATATTTGTATACAAAATCTTAATAACTAAGGTATACCGCCATGAAATGAAATGTGAAGAAAATTCTGAAAGTACTACGCTGTGTCAACACACCGAGGATTTTGGAAGGGGAGGGTAGTTGGAGAGTAGTGAAAATATCCTAAAGGCTGTCTCATTAGGGGTTTATGAAGTCTGATTAATCAGAGTCCCATTGTTGAATAAGCAGTGCTGCTTTGAGGGACAAATAGCAGTAAGTCCTTCACAAGCAGTGGATTATTGTGCTTAACAGAAAAGGGAAAAGGAAAGATAATCACAAGACAGTGGAATCAGAACGTATGGTAGAACCCGAATATTAACCAAAAGGAAAGTGGGATACACGGTAAACTATTCAAACCAGCAAACAAAACTTTGCAAAGTAAGTACTGAACATAAAGTATGATCAAATTCAGTCATTTCACTAAATGTAAACGGTTGAATACTCCCATCAAGGAAGAGATACCATCAGATTGGGTTAAAACACAAAACCCAGATATGTTCTGTTTGTCAAAAAATGTTTTTAAGATTTTAAAAGGTTACCTATGAAAAGTGAGAAGAACATGGGAATATGGCAAATTGAATACAGGTAGTGAATTTTGCTTGGTTGTCCAAAGACCTCACAAACACTCTACAAAGAAATTTTTTAGCCATAAGCTGACAAGGTCATATGAAACAACAACAACAGCAGCAAAAGTTTGGAATCTGGAAGCAGATAAATTAGTGGTTACAGAATTAGTGGGCCCTGGAAAGTAAATCCTAAGCTAGCCATTGTAAAAGCCAAGAAGCTACCTGGTATGTACTACAGAATCCTTAAACGTCGCAGAAATTAGAGACTTGGAGTTATCTCGGGAGATGATGGTGAAGGAGGTGGAGACGGAAATAAGCCAGGGTTTCAAGTGAGGCCCCCAGAGCTCCCCCCCACATTCTGTGCTACTGCTCTCGCCTCTGACTGTAGACTAAACGCCTCTTCTCTGAAGACAGCACAGCAGAAGGTCTCTGGATTGGTGGGGATCAGGCAGAGTTCAAGGTAGGGAAATTACTGAAGACAGAAACATAAGAGAAAGGTACACCCACTGGAGGCTGAGAACCTCAGCTGTCTTGTCCATTAGACTCCCAGAACGCTGGCAGTCAGGACATTGTCCTCCAGACAAAAGAAGGATGAGTCATCTCTGGAACACCTAACACATCCAGGAAGGGACTTAAAAACATTCACATCAGGTGCCCCACCCCATCAACAAGCCAGACAGATCCCTTACAGTGAAGCTTACAGTTGAAAAGCTCCATGCACTTGCTCAGAGCTTCCATTCATCCTTCTTTAAACATTAACAGACAGGTAAGAAGTAGAGACATTCTGTGAATTTCTACAATGTGAAAGGTAGAGATCAAAGCAAAAAGTAAAATGATACATTTTTTTAAAAAATTGAAGGACTAATCAGGAGAAAACTTCAAAAAATAAAATTAAAAACAATCTCTAATATCTTCAAGGAAAAGACAAGATACTGCATAAATGAAATAAAAATAGGATGCCATAAAAAGAGATGTCCAGAGGATAAAAAGGATATCCTAGAAATTGAAAAATAAAATTGTACCTAAAATGGGAAACTCAATGGAAGTTTTGGGGAAAAAAATGATAAAATATCCCATAAAATTAGAGCAAGAATTAAAAAAAGAAAATAAGAAAAAGGGGACGGAAGATAATCATGAGAATAGTCCAGTTTTCCAAGCATTCCAATAACAGGGACTCAAGAAAGAGAAAATGGTGAAAACAATTATGTATAATATAATTTTCCACAGCTAAAATTTCTAAATAAAAGAGCCCATCAAATGCATGAGACAATGGATGAACATACACCCACCCCAAAGCACATAATCTTAACATTTCAGAAGACGAGACAAAAAAGAGAAGTATATAAGCTTTCATTGAAGAAAATAAATGGATCACATACAAAGGACTAGGAGAGATTCAGTTTCTCAAGAACAATGTTGGAAACTACAAGATCATTCTAAAGAAGAATTATCTCCCACTTAGAATTCTATGCCAATTACCTGTCAGCTCTAAGGGTAAGATAAAGACATTTTCAGACCCACAGACTCTCAACTATTTTCACAGACAGTTTCCAGAAAGCGACTGGATAATGTGCTCCTCTGAAACTAGGAAGAAAAATAAGAAAAAAGGAATGCATGAGATCTCTGAACAGGAGAGCCCGCTGAGGAAACAGTCAAAAGAAATCCCCAGGGTGAGAGCGAAGAGAGATGCCCAGAGGACAGGGTATACCAAAGAAACCAGCGCACATGGTGCAGGTCTGCAGACTCTGCAAGAGGTTTCTTCACGATCAATTTGATGGGGAGGAGAAGTAGACAACTGACAGAGACATTTTAGGATGAACAATAAAGTGTACTTATGTGAACAAAAATTATTTTTTAAAAAGTTTTAGAAGAGAGGAAAGTAATCCTACTTTACTCCAAGACTTCATTTACAACATAATGATGATGTAAACACTAAGGGCTGTAACTAAAATTATGCTCCAACTTAATGAAAAAAGTTGATGGAATGAGAAATGTGTGGAGTGGGGAGGAGACAAGAAGGGTGAAAGCTCAGTTCTTATTTTTCATAGTCAGAAACCCACACACAGAACTGAAACATCAAGAAGTAACAGTCAAGCAGGTTATGTTGAGCTATGGAGATAAAATACACAAAGAATCAACCAGAAGAGTTGAAAAGGATTGCTTCGGGGGAAAGGGAATGGAGAGGCTCAGAATGGATGGTTTTAACAAATTGGGTTTTTTACCCGCTAACTATTTGCTCTTTAAACTACATGTATATATAGTATAACTGCATGTATATATGATTTTAATAAAAATAAAAACTTAAAAGATTGATGGGAAGAAGGAAGAAAGGGAGGAGGGTGGGAAGAAGGGAAGGAGGCCCTGGAGGCCAGGATGGCTATGTTTTTATCAAATGATTTGAATTTTAATGTTCAAGATATCCAACAAAATGCAGAATAACACTGTCATAACTAAAAAGAACAAATTTAAGGTCATACTTTGTAACCTGTCCATTTAGTATGATTTTCGGCTCTTCAGCTCTTTTTCTATAGGAAAACCCAACTAATTTTACAACTCTTGCAATAAATCTAACTCTTGGCTGGCATTCACCACTGCCAGAATGGAAGACAGTGTGTCTTCCAGGCGTGTCCATTCAAATAAAGCCTTGTTATTATTCTAGCATTCTGTGCGAACCAGATGCAAGTCTGGAAGGCTTTTATTTTCCCATTATTTCAGATTGGGCCTAGGTCCAGTTTAAGCCAGTTTTTAAATTTTGTCAATCCTCCAGATAATTCCTACTTACCGTTATTTCTTAAATCATATTCATGAGATATCTTATTATCAATTATATTTTTGTATGTATTTTCTTCCATCTGTCTATAGCAAAATTATATCCATTTATAATTAATCACAGACTCTATAATTTAGGATAATGTTTCAAAATTTCCAAGTTAATGCTGCAGGGGAGCCTGTACTGTATAACTATGGGTATTAGCCAATATAACCAGAAATGTGATTCCCACTTTAAGAATTTGCATATATCATTGGATTAACCAGCACCCCTTTGCTTACAAGAACATAAAATCTTTTAGCTTAAGCATAGATAGATGATAGATACTCAGAATTTTTTCTTGGATGAGAAAACTGAGATGCACTATCAAATATAGAGAAGCTTTACACAGATGCTGTAAGGAAAGGCACCTTCTTTTTTCTCTAGAATCTCCTAATTTCTCATTTCTGTCTCCCAGCGTGTAACTGCTTTTTTTGTTCTCTCTGGTTAGAGGAGCTTTCTCTGTTCTTCCATCCACCCAGCAGAAGATGTTTTCCTCCCATTCTTGAGCAACCTGTGAATAGGGGATCTGTATAAGCTGATTACTTCTGGGAATACCAATTTCAGGTCCTAGAAGAGTGTCTGACCAGGTCTGGATCTGAAACCCACAGAGTACAAGCATTGGCTCCAGAGTCAGTTCCTTGAAGATTAAGGGGCATTTCTTTCTCAAGGAGGGAAGGCATTATATCAAACACCAGGACATAGCTACTATACTGCAAATAAATGCAATTAGATCACATGATAGTATTTTTAATATATTCTAATTCATCACTGACATCCTTGTTCTGCATACATCGCCTTGTTTTCTGTGTGACCATTTTTTATTGTGCAGTGCTCTTTGAAATAAAAAATGTACTTTACTTCTCCATCACTAGATTATGCCTTTCCTTGGCACAGAGGCTGCCTTATGCCTTTATATCTCCAGTAGCAAGAATGGTGCTTGGCCCTTGGTAGGTACCTCATAATGTTTGTTACATGCCTGTATAGCTTAAAAATATCAATAAATTAAAGACCACAAATAGCCAAAACAATCTTGAGAAAAAAGAACAAAGCTAAAGGTATCACTCTCCCTGATTTCAAGCTATTCTACAAAGCTACAGTAATCAAAACAGTATGGTACCAGCTCAAAAACAGACACATAGATCAATGGAACAAACAGCCCAGAAATAAATCCACACTTATATGGGCAATTAATCTATCACAAAAGAGGCAAGAATATGCAATGGGGGAAAATTGCTTCTTCAGTAAATGGTATTGGGAAAAGTGGACAACTATATGCAAAAGAATCAGACTGGACTACTTTCTCACATCATATACAAAAATAAATTTTAAATGTATTAATGATTTCAATGTAAGACCTGAAACCACAAAACTAGGAGAAAACATAGGTAGTACTCTCTTTGACATCAGTCTTAGTAATTTTTTGGATGTGTATCCTCAGGCAAGAGAAACAAAAGCAAAAATAAACAAATGGGACTACATAAAACCAAAAAGCTTTTGCACAGTGAAGTAAACTATCAACAAAATGAAAAGGCTGCCTACTGAAAGGAAATATATTTGCAAATGATTTATCTGATAAAGCATTAATATCCAAAATATACAAAAAAAAAACTCATACAATTCGACGTCAAAAGACTAAACAACCCAATTAAAAAATAGGCAGAGGATCTGAAGAGACATTTCTCCAAAGAAGACATTCAGATAGCCAAAGGCACATGAAAAGATGCTCAACATCACTAACATCAGGGAAATGCAAAGCAAAACCATAAGGAGATAGCACCTCACAATTGTCTTTTGGATAATATCCAATGCTGACAACAAGTAACAAGTGTTGGCGAGGATGTGGAGAAAAGGGAACCCTTGTACCCTGGTTAGTGGAAATGTAAATTGGTGTAGCCACTATGGAGAACACTATGGAGAATCTTCAAAATATTGAAATTAGATTTACCATATGATCCAGCAATTCTACTCCTGGGTGTTTATCCAAAGAAAATAAAAACATTAGAAAAGATATATGCACCCCTATCCTCATTGCAGCATTATTTACAATAGCCAATATATGGAAGCAACCTAAGTGCACATCAATAGGTGAGTGGATAAAGATGATGTGGTATACACACACACACACACACACACAAACACAATGGAATATTATTTCGCCATAAAAAGAATAAAATCTTGCCATTTTCGACAACTTGGATGGACCTAGAGGGTAATATGCTAAGTGAAATAAGTCAGACAGAGAAACACAAATGCTGTATGACTTCACTTATATGTGGAATCTAAAAAACAAATGAACGTAAAATAGAAACAAAGTCATAGATACAGAGAACAAACGGGGAGGTGGGGGGAAAGGGCAGGAGAGAAATAGGGGAGGGAGATTAAGAGGTACAGAGTTCCACTTGCACAGGTCACAGGTATGAAATGTACAGTGTGGGAAATATAGTCAATACTTACACATTAGAAAAAAAAAAAAAAAAAAAAAGAAAGAAAAGAAAATGTACTCACATACTGCTACATAATAGGGGCAACTAAAAGTTTTTTTTTTTTTGATTGATTGATTGATTGATTGATTTATGGCTGTGTTTGGGTCTTCGTTTCTGTGCGAGGGCTTTCTCTAGTTGTGGCAAGTGGGGGCCACTCTTCATCGCAGTGCGCGGGCCTCTCATTATCGCGGCCTCTCTTGTTGCGGAACACAGGCTCCAGACGCGCAGGCTCAGTAATTGTGGCTCACGGGCCCAGTTGCTCTGCGGCATGTGGGATCTTCCCAGACCAGGGCTCGAACCCGTGTCCCCTGCATTGGTAGGCAGATTCTCAACCACTGCGCCACCAGGGAAGCCCAAGAATTCTTGTATGTACTCATATCTCAATGTTTAACATTTTTGATCCTTTTTTACTACCATGATCTTTAACCACTTTCTTGTGATTTGATTATCAAATCCATACAAGGAATCTTTTATATGAATTTTTCTCTTCAACTGTTTGTGTGGAAAAGAAAAAGTTTTATAATATAGAAGAAATATTCACATAAGTATTACTTTTGCCATGAAATAGTTTCCTAATTGTATTCTACTTTACTCTAATACATTGTAGGATCGTTTCCTAATCAAACACATGCTGACACATTCCTCCATTTTTATTCTGCCTGTAACAAATCTTTTATCTAGTTCATCCTTTCACTTACTCAAAACGATTTAAGTATCTAATAGGTGTGAGGCACCATTTTGAGAGCCAGAGAAAAAGCAGACTTACAGAACTTAGAGCCCAGTGGGGAATAAGAGTGACAACAAACAAATCATATAAACAACAAAAACAGAGAGGGATAAGTTCTACACTGAGAATGGAACAGTGTCAAGTTTTACCGAGTGGTTGAATGTCGCTTCTGAATAACCGGCTCTGAGGACCAGGATGGACCAACCACACTGATATCAGAAGGAAGAGCATTCCAGGCAGAAGACAGCGTCAGACCAAAGCCAGGCCAAGGCCCCAGGTTAGAAGGCAGCCTGCGTACAGAAGTGCCACATCACTGTGGCAGAGGCAGAGAGATGAGGTTGGAGGAGCAGGCAGGGCTCTGGCTTCTTTCTGTGAGCCAGGGGGGTGCGACTCTAGATTCTACTCTCATAGATGGTGCCATCACTGAAGTATTTTAAGCAATGGAGTGGTAGGGTTGCCCTTATATTCTTCTAATACTGGTTCACCCTGTAAATACGTATGAAATGGAGTTAGCAAGAAAGCAAATTTGGGGGAGATAAATTGTGAGTGTGTGTATGTACGCTTGTGTTTTCTCATGCAGATGCATTGTGATTTATCGCAAAAGATCTGGATTTCATATAAGTGATTATCAAATCTCATCTGCATGTTTGCTGACATGTGTAACAAGTCAGTTTCTGAGGTCAAGATCTAATGCCCTCTTTTTCCATATGAATTTTAATGTTGCTCTCGACTGTACATTTATTCACTCAAAAGTGGTTATGCACTACCTGCTACGAGCCAGAAAGCATACGAACTAGACAACTGCAAACACAACGTGGTGAGCAAGACTCAGACTGTCTTCAGACAGCTGACCATTTAATGAAAATCTGCAAACACTCTAACCTCCTCAGGGAAATAATATAGAGTCACTGAGCTTGGGTGCTTCCTCTGTTTTAAGTATATGCAAACCATCTCTTCTGTTCCAGAAGGTGTGACAAAAGCTTAACTCCTTGCCCTGAACCTTTCTTGAACCAAACTGGTGCTCCTTTGTGGGGGAACTGATGGTCCCCACAGTTGCTGGCAGGCCAGCCTTGAACCTGGATGTTGTCTGTGAACACCTGTATTAAATGCTTCACAGTTAACATTATTCTTTGTCGTAGGTAGTGCTTCCGAAGAGAGGCTTTTGGAAGCTTTAGAATCTTTAAGAAACAAAGATTCCATAGCCAAGTAAACGTCCTAAGCACAGACTGTAAACCATTCTTGCCACTTTTTTAGCAACTATTTAAGGGTTTTTATTTATTTATTTATTTTTTAAAGATTTTTTTGATGTGGACCATTTTTTTTTTAAAGTCTCTATTGAATTTGTTACAATATTGCTTCTGTTTCATGTTCTTGGTTTTTTTGGCCCTGAGGCATGTGGGATCTTAGCTCCCTGACCAGGGATCGATCCCGCACCCCCTGCATTGGAAGGCGAAGTCTTAGCCACTGGATCACCAGGGAAGTCCCTCTAAGGCTTTTTTATATCTTTCCATTTAAAAAAAAAAAAAAAGCTTATTTAATCCAGTTTTCTGATGTCACTGACCTAGACCAGAGAACTGCTCTAGAATTCACCTCCATGACTGTCATGGGTTTTATACCTATCACAGGTCAACAGTATGCCTGCCCAGGCCTTTCCTAGAGTCTAATGGCAGCGTCCCCAGGTGCCAGCTGGGACACAAGCTGAGCCCTTGACTGTTCTTTCCTGACTCCCAGCCTATCCGAAGCCATCTCCTTTCCGTTATTTTATTCTCATTAAACAGCTAGCATTCCTCTTTCCTTTTCCCGATGGTCCTCATTTTCTTCTTGATCAAGCCAACCAGCTTCACCACCCTCCACGTGTGTTAAATCATTCAATTCCGGTTCACTTTGCAGGCAAACGAGTCCTAAACCTGATGGCTTGTCTAACGTAGCTCTCTCCAATCCGGCTACCAACTACACCCCAGATTCACCTCTAGTGCTTTCCAACAGGATCTCTCCAGTCCAAACAAAAAAAACATGCGTCTGTTCTCTGGACTTGGGAAATCATTGCACAGCCTTTATTCACTTTATGCCTCTCACCTGGAAATTTTCCCTCCTGCCAGTAGGAAAAGGCTTCAGGACCTAAAAGTAGACAGGCTGCCTGCAAGTGAAACATGGCTTAGAGACATGTTTTTTTTGTTTGGTTTTTTTTTTTTTTTTTTAATGGACCACACATTTCCAATTTTTAAATATTGGCCAATTTTTAGATAAAAATACGGATTTCCATCTTCACTTGAAAATCCAGAATGTCTGGTGACACTGCCCCTCATAGCAACAATTGGCTGGAGCTAAGGGGTGCTGAGTGGAACCAAGTGAACGGCCTTTGGATGGGGTCGGGTATGTGCTCCTTTGTCTAACCCAGTTTTCATTTCTCCCTCTTTGTTAGAGCAGGTCACTACAGACATTTCAACTTTCCCTCCCTGACCTAAGAATGAAGTTCTAATAGCAAACAGTACAACAGCCATTCAGGGGTCAAAGTGTCAAGATCCTCTGTAAAAACACTATTTAATTTACACAGTCAACCACAAGTTGGTCTTGAATTATCCTGTTGAATTATCTTTATTGCTGTAACTTAATACCTCTTGAATTCTGTCTTGTACCAAGCATTATGCAAGGGAATATGATAAAGAGAAGAGTTCATAATACAATGAATATATTACAAATCTAGACAAGTTATTTTAATACAACGCAATAGTGGAGGTGTATACAAAAAGGCACTAAAAGAAAATCTCTGGCCATTAGATGTATTGCATTCAGAGGGCTAACTTCTCCATAGACATTATTAATAAATGGCTGACAGGTTTGATGGCCAATATCAATTTGTTTTCTTATAAGAGTATTATAAACATCGATGTCATTATTGTAGGATGACAACTCCTAGAAGTCATAATTGTAATTTTGCAGGAATTATAAAATGTCTGACTCAATTATCATGAAGCACTAAGAAATCAGTACCACACATTAAAATGTACTAATTAAAGCTTTTTTAAAATTTCTAACCTGTTATTTATCTGTGTATCTCAAAGAAATATTTTGGATGTTTGGGTTAAGTGCTCTACTTGATAGATGTTATGTAAATCAGTCGCTATAGCTATCAATGTTTTGGATTATTTCTCAAATATAGTGCAATCTCTCTTTACTTAAGATAAACTCCAAATAAGAATTATTTTGAACTGTCTCAGTTTAAATTTCTGGAACATAAAGGTAACTTTAGGAATTATTACTACAATCAGACTCATATCAATCTAGAGACAAATCTGAGATTTAGTCTTTGGGGTTTAATAAAAGCAAGATCTGCTCACCTTGATTGTGACCCATTTATCTGTCTTTCCCCTTTAACTACAACTTTTCATATTTCAAATATTTGAAAAGAAATGTTTTCCTCATCTACCCACTTAATCCATAATCTTCTCTACGTGACAGTGTCCTTTGATCATTCACAACTTGAGTACTTCATTTTTATGCCATGCTCCTCCCTGAATGTCCCTCCACTTTGTAAACATCCCCTGTAAAATATAGCACTGAACAAGATGATGAGATATGATAGACATACAAAATTATTACCTAACCATATAGTATATCTGAGGAACCTATACTTTTAACAGCAGCATTAGTGTAAAAACCATGAACTTCACATTTCTTGAAAGGAATTTTTCAGCCCACCTTTCAAGCACTATCTTCATCCAGTACAACATTCACTCAGGACTCAACCCTTTTCATGATATGAAGACCCTAAGGACTAAGGCATTCTAGAATCATAAACTCATCACCCCATCATTTGTTCTAACGTAGAGCTTCATGATACTACGTTAACGCAACATCCAATTCACTATTCCAGAAATCGCCCTATTGTTGGAAGTGACCGATAATAATCATGACGCATATCAACGAGAACTCTTAATGATGACATATCAATGTTTTAATTCGTTGATAACTGCACGACACCTTATTCAGTAAACAATTGAAAATAGAAACTTGTTAGAACTTGTACTAGACTGAATAATGGACTCCCCCTCCCCCAAAGATGTCCAAGTCCTAATCCCTGGAATTTGTGAAATGCCTTACATGGCAAGAGGGACTTTGTAAATGAGATTTAGTTGAGGGTGTTAAGATGAGATTATTTTAGATTACTTAATCCATAAGTAGGCCCAAGGTAATCACAAGAGCCCTTGTAAGAGGGAGGTAAGAGGGCAGGGTCAGTGAAGGCAAGGCGGTGAAGGAAGCAGAGGTCAGAGCAAGTGTAGCCAGGAGACAGGAAATGCAGGCAGCCTCTAGAATCTGGGAAAGGCAAGGGAATGAATTCCACCCCACAGCCTCCAGGAGGAGCATGGCCCCGCCAAACCATTTTGGATTTCCGCCTTCCAGAACTGTAAGAAAATAAATTTGTACTGCTCTTTTACCATAAATTTGCGGTAATTTGTTACCACAGCAATAGGAAAGTAATATACTTCTTAGCCAAATTCTCCTTCCTCTGTTCATCTAGTAGACTTCCTGGGGGTAGGATAAAATACAACTTTTGCTTATTCTGAAAGACAGCTACTGAAGAACATAAGACTTTTTTCTTCTTCCTAATATTTGACTTTTCCCAACCCTGGTAAACTTTTTATGTATTATATGGTAACAAAGTAGTATCACGGGTATAATTTGATTCAGATTCGTCAGGAGTACTTGAACTAGTAAAATATATTTCCAAACAATCATTGGTTCCTAACACCAAAAAAAATGAATATATGATCAGTCTTACATGTTCTTAAAAAGACTTATTCTCTTCATTAATTAATGGCTAATTCATTCATTAGTATTATTAAGTATTCATAAATATTATATTATTAATTCTTCTTAAATGACAATTTTGGGGGTTCGTAAGTTTTGGTAAGGATTCAAAGCTTTGTTTAGAATTGTAGCATAACGTCAAATAAGGATCACACAATTCAGATGTTTGGAAACAGTATAAAATGCTATGAGAAATTTAAGACATTATCTACAGAGATAATGCATTTCTAACCGATCATAGAATGCTTTAGGCAGAAGAAAAAAGCATTAAGCTGAAGATTTCAACCATTCATTTTCTGGAAGGTTTTAGGATTTATTAAATGAAATTGGTTTATAAAATGAGACAGAATTGGTGTGTTTACATGTCATTAACATGAATGTATCGGCACCACTAGTCAAAAATATTAATCACATTTTTTATTCTTAAGCAATTTCTAGTTTATTACAGTGAAAGCATAGGTATTCATTTTTCCCAATATTCAAATAAAACTGCCTGTCAAAGTAAAAACAAATCAATAAATTCTACAAAGTGATGAAACAATACAGTCATTTAACATCATTGGACGTTCTCATGGACTGCCTAAGCATTCATCTCAAGGACAGATCAAGAAGCAACATGATTTACTGTGCCATCAGAAGTCTTAAGTTCTATATCTGGCTCTGTCACTAAACACACTCCTTGAGTCTACTATAAGTAATCTAATTGTGGCCTCACGTCACCCTCTTTGGGTCAATGTGCAGGAAAAACCTCAGGTCTTTCTCCTGTGTTTCTCCTTGACACACACTATTACCACACTCACAACACTTCAGATACCAGATGTGGGGGGGGGGGGTGTTTCCCCACATGAAGAAATTCTGCGACACCAGCTGGGTGTGCTACAATGTAACTCAATTCTGATGCTGTCTATCTGATGACAGCACCAGACCCTGCATGTTAAGGGCTCAGCCCCACAAGACTCTCCTCCACTTCAGATGCCAATGGCAGGTCATAGGTCCCCAGGATACCCATCACTTACATCTGACTTGGCTACAAATCGGAGGTTCCCATGACCTCCTCCCCCTTGGATTTGATTATTTGCTAGAGCAGCTCACAGAACTCATGGAAACACTCAAACGTTTACCAGTTTATTAAAGGATGTGATAAAGGACACAGATGAAGAGATACACAGGACAAGGTCTGGGAGGGTTCTGAGCATGGGGGCTTCTGTCCCCATGGAGTTGAGGTGTGTCACTCTCTTGGTACTTGGAAACGTTCATCAACCTGGAGGCTCTCTGAACCCCATACTAGTGGGATTTTATGGGGGTGTCCTCATGTAGGCATGATCAATTATTAACTACATTTGCAGCCCCTCTCGCCTCTCTGGAGAATGAAGGGGTGGGGCTGAAAATTCAGAACTTCTAATCATACCTCGGTCTCTCTGGGAACCAGCCCCATCCAGGAGTCTACCCAGAGTAACCTCATTCAAACAAAAGACACGCTATCACCCAGGAAATTCCAAGGGATTTGACACAGACCCTGCTCGGTGTCAGGCACAGGGTCAGAAGCCAAATATTAGAACAAAAGATGCTCCTAGGGTTTCTTATCACTTTGGAATATGCAAGGGTTTCAGGAGCTCTGTGCCAGGAACTGACATACTTAGATTTCTTATCACCTCAGTCATTCACCAGAAGGACTCCCCAGATTCCCCAGTTGCCTACACTCTACTGTTCCATAGACCCATATGCATACATTATTTTGTCCCTTCTATCACCAGTCCCCCAACTCCTGAAATCCTTAATTGTGTCCTTAGAGTCCATTATCGGCAAAACCCTTCCATCCTAAAATTAACCTCTGAAAGTTCCCTTCACATTCTTTTGCTCTAACATAACATGGTTATGTCTCCCCTGTTTTCCCCGTAGGGGCTGATTCGTCTCCCACAGTCCTTTTAGAAATACTATACACAGAAGTGATTGAAAATCACACACACACACACACACACCCGAAATCACTAAACCCAAACTCAATGAATCCTCAACTCAGCTTCGCTTGGTCAGACCTCAGAAACGCCTGTGGCCATCCAGCCAAAGGGCAAGTGCGGCAGAGAGGTGGTTAGATTGGCCGACAGTGGTCTTAACGGATTGTGGCCAAAACAGTTTACCTTTGCAAATACTGCAAAAGCCTATGTCCCTCTGAGCATACTGCTAGAGCCCCTCCCAGGAGATCAGCTCCTCGAAGTGAGGGGCCCTGGAGCTCGAGCTGGATGAGCTTCATGCGAAACCCTCCACTGCCTGCATCCCCCTATCAGCTCACTCCCTCTGGCACCTCCACCAAGGACCCTTTTTGGTTTTTAGCTTCTTATTTTGAAATAATTTCACACTTGTAAACAGTTGCAAAAATAGTAAAAACAGTTCCCATGTATTCTTCACCTAGTTTTCTCAAATGTTAACATCTTATACAACCAAAATATAATTATCAAAAGCAGGAAATTAAAATTGATGTAATACTATTAACTAACCTATAGATCTTACTCAAATTTCACCAAAATGTTTTATTAATATATATATATATATAAAATATATAATATAATAATATATATGTATGTTTTACTGGGATTTAATCCAGGATCCCATAAAGCACTTAATTGTCATTCTCCTCTAATGTGGGACAATTCCTCATTCTTTTTTTGACTTTTATGAAATTAACACTTCTGAAAAGCACTGACCACATATTTTGTCAAATGCCCTTCAATTTGGGTTTTTCTGATAATTTCTCATGACTAAAATCAGTTTATGCAGTTGTCAAAACCCTACCACAGAGGTGGTGCTGCACCCTTCTCTGGGCCTCACATCAGGTGACAGGTGATGTTGCTTTGTCACATTACTGCTGATGTTGTCCCATTACTGTGGATGTCATCTTTGATCACTGAAGTCAAGATGGTATCTGCGTATTTCTCCACTGTAAGGTTAATGTTTTCCTCTGTAATTAGTAAGTACCTTGTATGAAGAGGAGACTACAAAATATGCTGTTTCTCATCATAGTTTTTACCCATGAGTTTTAGCACTTATTGATGACACAATAATAGTAATAGTTATTACTCTGGTATTTACCAAATGGTGATCCAACACCCTTCGGCTCTACTGGGACCTCCACTCCATTGACCTTTCCAATGTTGCCCTCTACTCAGCATCTCAATGTCCTCACTTCCTCTTTATCAAGCTTCATTTCAAAGCTCAATCATCATACGTACTCCCTTGTCTGTACCCTCAGCTCCTTTTATGCTTCTCTTGCTTCATTTTACTTTGTTAAAACCATAGCTCTTCTCCTACTTCCTGCCCATGCGGTTAAGGTTTAAAGAAAAGCACACTAATAAGCTGGCTGGTCTCTCTCAAAATAATGTCCATAACCCTGGGAGACTCTTTAATGTTGTTAGTTAATTATACTCTTTCTAGTTCTTTAGTACAACTACTTCATGGCTGCTTCTCTCTCCTCTAACTCCCAAAATCTCTCCCATTCCCCCTCTCACTTGATGACCTTGCTTTTTATTGAAGAATATGAAACAGTCCAATGATCCCTCCAGCCAGCTCCCACCATAACACCTACTTACCAGCACGTATACTCATATGCCCTGTCCTACTGTTACCATAGAACTTTCTATGCTCTAATATTGTGCCTGAGGTCTCATCCTCTTTTACCTCCTCAAGGATGTTATTCCAGCAGGGTCTCTCTTTTACATCATCAAAATTTTGTCTGTATTAGATTATTACCATCAGTTTAAATTCTATTACTCCTAGCTTTAAAAAATAATCTATGACCCCACTTTTTTCACCTGTTAGGACCCCATTGCTTTTCTCCTCTTTATAAAAAATTCCTTAAACCTCTTTTCTGTAGTTACTGTCTGATTCCTCTCCTTACATATTCTCTCAAATAGACTCCAAGTCATCGCATTGGAAATGCAGTCAGTTCTCTGGACTCTCCCGAGTTGACCGAGCCTGGCATTTATCACAGCTGAACGTCCTCCCCTACGTGTCACAGTTTGTTCACTTAGCTCCAGAGAGAACATTCTCTGTGTTCTACTCCTAGCTGTTTGGTGATTCAGCCTCCATCACCTTTGCTCATTCCAACCTCTGAATGTTGGAGTGCCCGGCTTTCACTCAGTCCCTAGATCATCTCATTTCTCATTCAATCAGGTCTCTAAATGCCATTCTGATGGTGTAGTATTAGTCTTCCGAGGCTGACGTAACAAAGTACCTTGGGCTGGGCAGCTTTAACAACAGAAACTTCTTACAGTTCTGGAGGCTGAAAGTCCAAGATCAAGGTGTTGGCACATTTCGTTTCTTCTGAGGCCTCTCTCCCTGGCATGCAGGTGGCCATTTTCTCTTTGGGTCCTCAAATGGTCTTCTCTTGGCCCATATGCATCTCTGGTGTCTCCCTGTGTGTCCCAATTTCCTCTTCTTATAAGGGCACCACTGATAATGGATTAGGGCCTCACCCTAACAACCTCATTTTAACCTAACCACCTCTTTTAGGCCCTGTCTCTAAATACACTCACATTCTGAGCTACTAGGAGTTAGGGCTTCAACATATGAAATGGGCGGGGGGGAGTGGATACAATTCAGCCCAGAAGATTTGGTAACTCCAAAATTTCTCTCTTGTCCAGGATTCTCTCCAAAAATCCAGATTCATAGATCCAGTAGCCCGGACAGCTCTACTTGAATATCTTACAGACATCTCAAAACCAACATGCCCAATACAGAACCGCTGAAGTTTGCCCTGCAAAGCTGCCCCATCCACAGTCACCACAACCAGGTCCCTCCATCACAACTTGCTCCATCTCAGGCCTCATTGGCTCCATTTTACCACCCTTTCATTGCTCTAGCCTTAAAAAAAAAAACAAACTTGGAATCCTTCTTGACCCCCTCTTTAACAGCCCACATCCAATCCACGGATTTCCTAATCATGTGACTCTACCTTCAAAAATATACTCAAAATCTGACAATTTAGCATCCTCTTCACCACTGCCATCATGAACTAATCTTCAATCACCTCCTGCCTGGATTCCTACAGTAGCTTCCTAAGAGGTGCCCTCTTTCTGCCCTTGCCCCTTATAGTCTGTTCTCATTGCAGAAGCCAGAGTTATTCTTTTAAGACCTAAGTCAGGCTATGCTACTGCCCTGCTCAAGACCCTCCAATGGCTGGACATTTTGAGTAAAAAGCAGAAGTTCTTATAATGGTCTACA
Organism: Balaenoptera musculus; assembly: GCF_009873245.2. Lineage (NCBI taxonomy): Eukaryota > Metazoa > Chordata > Mammalia > Artiodactyla > Balaenopteridae > Balaenoptera > Balaenoptera musculus. The sequence goes on from NC_045790.1 coordinate 5,223,542, forward strand.
CGGTCTGCATGGTCTGGGCCGTACTCTACACCCCGTAACTCTGACCAACTTCTATTCTCATACTGGGTCACTACACTTCAGCCAAACTGGCCTCCCACTATTTCTCAAATATCCAGTCACGCTCTTGCTTTAGTGCCCTTGTGCTGGCTACTCTCTCTGGAAGGCTCTTTTCTCAGGTATCTGCATAGCTAGTTCCCTCACTTTCTTCAAGACTTCACTGAAATCTTCTCAGTGAGACCTTCACTGACAATCCTATGGAATCTAAAAAAAAAAAAAAGGTCACGAAGAACCTAGGGGCAAGATGGGAATAAAGACACAGACCTACTAGAGAATGGACTTGAGGATACGGGGAGGGGGAAGGGTAAGCTGGGACAAAGTGAGAGAGTGGCATGGACATATATACACTACCAAATGTAAAATATATAGCTAGTGGGAAGCAGCCGCATAGCACAGGGAGATCAGCTTGGTGCTTTGTGACCACCTAGAGGGGTGGGATAGGGAGGGTGGGAGGGAGACGCAAGAGGGAGGAGATATGGGGATAATATGTATACGTATAGCTGATTCACCTTGTTATACAGCAGAAACTAACACAACATTGTAAAGCAATTATAGTCCAATAAAGATGTTAAAAATAAAAAAAAATAAAAATGCTGTTCCTGAGCTCTACCAACCCCACCCTATCACCTTCAACCTGGACTTTTCCACTGTTCATGGCACTTATTACCATTTAGCATATCGCATAATTTACTTATTATATGTATTCTTTGTCTTCCAAATCTGCAATGTAAGTTCCATACTGATCTTTATTCATCTTCAGAAATATATACACAGTGCCTAATACAGGGTCTGGGACTATATAGGTGCTCAGTAAATATTTGAATATATGAGAAAATGAATGAACAACAAGCCTCATGCATTCCACTTATTTTCTTGAGACTCAGATCATTTCTTAATACAAAGGCAAATTATATAATTTCACTTGTCTACTCCAACCAGTAAAAATTTTATGATTCTATAGATCCTGCTTAGAAAAAAAAATCCAACTTTACCCAGCAGATAAGTTTTGTTATTTAAAATATTTTTTAAAGATTCTTTTTGAAAAACAAGTCACTGCTGATGCATTATATATTCATTGGGAGTCTCATGATACAGAAGTGGGGCAGAATAGGCATCCAAACTGAAGTGTTTGAGATCTGTCAATTGAAGGTCAATGGCAAATGAAGATAAAGCACCTTGAAAATGATCACATAAATCAATAAGCAAATGACTTTGATTGCAACTATGATTTAATTAATTATAGGGCACATCTGTTACATCAATCAAGTTAAAATCAGACCAGAATTTAAATAGAATATGGTAACTTAGGAGACCTTGCCCCTTTTTAGGTAAACTTTTTATTAATATATACATACAGATACATGCACAAAGCCTGTATTTACAGCTTGACGAATTTTCACAAGATGAATATATTCGTGTAACTATCACTCAGATCAAGAACCAGAATATGAGCAGCATACCAGAGGTCTCTATGAAGTCCTGGTCTAGCCACTGCCACCCTCACCCCCAACAATAAACACTGTCCTGACTTCTGATCTCATAGTTTTGTCTGTGGTTGTATTTTTTGTAAGTGTAATCGTATTATGTGTGCTCTTTAGTGTCTGGCACTTTTTCTTTAACAGTCTTTGTAATATTTATTCACATTAGTGTGTACAATTAGAGTCCATTCATTCTTCAATCTGTAATAGTCCACTCTATGGATATACCACCATTTATTTTAATATTGTTGATGGAATTTGAGTTGTTCCTAGTTTATAACTGTAACAGATAGTGTTGCTGTAAACATTCTTACACATGACATTTGGTGACCATTTCTCTTGAGCATTGATCTGGAAGTGGTCTTGCTGGTCGTAAGGTAATGCTGATGTTCAGTCTTCGTAAATATTACCAAATGGTTTCCAAAAGAGGCTGTTCCAACGTGTACGCCTATACCTTCAATATAAGACAGTTCAGTTGTTCCTCGCCTTTGTCAACCCTGAGCATTTTTGGTCTTCTTCATGTTAGTTACTCTGGAGTATGTGTGGTGGTGTCACATTGGTTTGATTTCTGTATGTTTGTGTGGTTCTGAAACTGAGTCATAGCATGCACACAGTAAAGCACACAAGCGTCTGAGTGAGGAAGTTTTACAGGCACACATACACGGTCATCACCATCCAGGTCAAGGTATAGAACATATTCACTGCCCCAGAAAGCTGTTTCCTCCGGGTAATACCCTCTAAGAGGTTACGACTTTTCTCACTGTAGATTAGTCTTCCTTGTTCTTGTACTTCAGATAAATAGAATCATAGTCTTCTGTACGAGTCATCATGTATTTCAAGTAGCAGCAGTAGACTGTGCTTTTTACTGCTTTATAAAATTACAAGATAGCACACTAAATTTTTCCCTCTACTGTTGATGGATATTTGAGTTAGGTAAGACTTCAGTGTACATTCTTGTATATGCCTTTTGCTGTAATCATTTCTAGGAATTGCTAGGCCATAGGTAGGCATACGTTTAGCTTTACAGTACACTGCCAGTTATTCAGAAGATCTTTGTTAATTATACTCCCACCAGCAACTATGAGAGTTCCAGTTACTCCATAAGCTCACCAGCGTCACAATAGCCACTGTGGTGTATATATGCTAACATCACACTCTTAACTGCATGTTGAACAACTTTTATGTTTACTAGGTATTTGGATAGCATGTTGTAATCTGTCTGTTCAAGTCTTTTGACCATTTTTTAATTGGGTTTATTGGGGGCTTTCTCTTGTTAATTTGTAGGAGTGTTGTGTAAGTTCTAGATACAAGTCCAGTCTTCCGTTGGATGTATATATTAAAATATTTTCTTCCAGTCTGTGGACTTCCTTTTCTTTCTCTTAATAGTGTTTTGTGATATAGGGTATTAATTTTCATAAAGGCCAATTTATTAATCTTTTATATTAGTTAATGCTTTTTACTCTCTCTTTTTAAGAAAAAAATATTTACCCAAATATCATGAAGATACTGTCTTATGTTTTCATATACAAGCTTTATTGTTTTGCCTCTAACACTTAGGTAGGACTATGATATGTAAATAATTTGTGTATTATGTAAAGTAGAAATCAAGGTTTATTTCTTTCTATAAAAATGACTAGTTGACCCAGGGTCATTTACTGAGAAGGTTATTATTTCCTCAAGTTACAGTACCATCTGTTTTTGAAAATTTGGTGATTCTACCTGTGGGAATACTTTTGAACTCTAATCTGTTCCATAAGTTCTATTCCATTTTTTGAGGGAATCCAGCTTATTTTTCCCCTTTTTACACACAAAAAAGTAGAAGAAATAATGCAGGATGAAACCTGTGAAAGTAGTTAATTGGTACAACACATATACACAAAAAAAATCTGGTAGTAAGACAACCTACAATGAGGAAACGCATGTAAATTAAGGTAGTTTGTCGGTTTCATATGAAACATTAAAATACAAAAGTCAAACACAAACATTTCAGTAATATCTTTTTGGATCCATCTCCTAGGGTAATGGAAATAAAAACAAAAAAACAAATGGGACCTAATTAAACTTAAAAGCTTTTGCACAACAACCACAACAAACCCTACAGAATAGGAGAAAATATTTGCAAATGATGTAACAAGGGCTTAATTTCCAAAATATACAAACAGCTCATACAGCTCAATATCAAAAAAACAAACAACCCAGTTAAAAAAAATGGGGAGATCTAAATAGACATTTCTCCAAAGAAGACATATAGATGGCCAAAAGGCACATGAAAAGATGCTCAACGTCACTGATTACTAGAGAAATGCAAATCAAAACTACAATGAGGTATCACCTCACATCAGTCAGAATGGCTGTCATCAAAAAGTCTACAAATAATAAATGCTGGAGAGGGCATAGAGAAAAAAGAACCGTCCTACACTGTTGGTAGGAACGTAAATTGGTACAGCCACTATGGAGAACAGTATGGAGGTTCCTTAAGAAACTAAAAATAGAGCCACCATATGAACCAGGAATCCCACTCCTGGGCATACACCCAGAGAAAACCATAATTCGAAAATATACAGGCACCCCAATGTTCTTTGCAGCACTCTTTACAATAGCCAAGACATGGAAGCAACCTAAGTGTCCATCAATAGATGCATGGATAAAGAAGATGTGGCACATATATACAATGGAATATTACTTGGCCATAGAAAAGAATGAAATAATGCCATGTGCAGCAACATGGATGGACCCAGAAATTATCATACGAAGTGAAGTAAGCCAGAGAAACAAATACCATACGATATCACTTATGTGGCATATAAAAAAATGATACAAATGAACTTATATACAAAACAGTAATAGACCCACAGGCATAGAAAACAAACTTATGATTACCAAAGGGGAATGGGGGGCAGGGATAAATTAAGAGTTTGGGATTAACATATACATACTACTAAACATAAAATAGATAACCAACAAGGACCTACTGTATAGCACAGGGAACTATACTCAATATTTTGTAATAACCTATAAAGGAAAAGAATCTGAAACAGAATAATGTATGTATTTATCTCTATAAATATCCATACAGAGAGAGAGACATCTGAATCACTTTGCTGTACACCTGAAACTAACACAACATTGTAAATCAACTATACTTGGAAGGAAGGAAGGAAGGGAAGTCAAACATGCTACATGGGTACCATTCCATTAGAATGCTCTTTCCTTGCTCCAATACCACACTGTCATAGTATCTATAGCTTTATAGGAACTCTTTATATGTTGTAATTTAAGCACTCCAACTTATTCTTATCCTTCAAGATTGTCATCGCCATTCTAGGTTTTTTATATTATCATAAACTTTAGAATCAGCTTTTTATTTTCCACAAAATTTAAAAAGGCTTGGCTTTTGCTTGGCATTGTATTAAATTTATAGATAGCTTTGGGAACAATTAGCATTTAACAATATTGAGTTTTTCACTCTATGAACACAGTATGCCTCTCCAATCTATGAACATATTTATACCTTTACTTTTTCTCAGCAATGTCTTATAGTTATGAGTGTATAGGATGTCATAACTTTTGTATTTATTCCTAGGTATTTAATTATATTTTAACAATATTGTGAATGGTGTTTGTTTTATTTTCTATTTGTTGCTACCATACAGAAATATGATTATTTATTGCCCTTGTATCCAGCCCTGTTTTTTAATAAAGTACCATATTCTGCTTTATGCTTAATTTTATAAATACATATTTAATTACTATTTTAGTTGATTTTACTATACACATACTAACATACTTGTAATAAAATCATTTTGTTTTATAAATTGTCTTTATATAGACTTCCAAGTATCAGAACAACCTAGAGGGGTGGGATAGGGAGGGTGGGAGGGAGACGCAAGAGGGAGGGGATATGGGGATATATGTGTATGTATAGCTGATTCACTTTGTTATAAAGCAGAAACTAACACACCACTGTAAAGCAGTTATACTTCAATAAAGATGTTAAAAATAAAATTTTTTTTAAAAACTATATTTTTAGAATAAAAAGAAATTCTTAAAATTGCTCTTCAACAAATAAAGCTATGAAATACTATGTTGATAGCTTCAATCAATCAGTTTCACAGCATGCTGTTAATATTTAGGAATTCAAATTGCCATTTTACATTTCCAAAAAAGAACCTTTCTAGTCAATACAAATCTTGACATTAGAAAATTACAAAGAAGAATTATTCTTCACGAGTATTCAAATTAATTCAAGTTAATTTGTCCCTTCGGAAGTAAGGATGACAATGAAAACCAGAATTTTGAGCGATTTCTTAATAGCACAATTATATGTGAGGATGAAGTCAGAGCTCTAAACCCATCCTGCAGAGGCTTCCCAGGTGCGGCCAAGTCAGGAGGACTCAATCCTTGTTTAATCACAACACACGACATTCTCAGGGGAGACTTTGGGCCTTCAGGGTTAGTGATTTTCAATTATTCCCAACTTCACCTCCTTCCACCCAGACCTAAAGTGCCAGCGAAGTTTTACAAGAATAGGGTCTGGTGAGAGGCTTCAGAGGGTAGAGCAAAATCAGAAATTCTGTCTGGCTTTGCAATATTTTCCCTAAAAGGTAATACAAAGGAAACAGATCAGAGCTAAATCCCAGTTCTGATTACAAACTGATGCCGAGTCTTCACTGATTTTATCACCTAAGGTCATTGCTGGGGGGTGGGAGAGGTTAGGGCAGGAGAGGAGCCGACATGTGTAAGAGTTTCTCTACTGCAGAGTAAAAGTGGTGGGTCTTCCATTACACGCTGAAGCTCCTCTCCCAGCATTTTAAATTTTATTTATTTATTTATTCATTTTTTTTTGGCTGTGTTGGGTCTTCGTTTCTGTGCGACGGCTTTCTCCAGTTGTGGCGAGCGGGGGCCACTCTTCATCGCGGTGCGCGGACCTCTCACCATCGCGGCGGCCTCTCTTGTTGCGGAGCACAGGCTCCAGACGTGCAGGCTCAGCAATTGTGGCTCACGGGCCCAGTTGCTCCGCGGCATGTGGGATCCTCCCAGACCAGGGCTCGAACCCGTGTCCCCTGCACTGGCGGGCAGATTCTCAACCACTGCGCCACCAGGGAAGCCCTCTCCCAACATTTTAGAAGTCAAGCATCCCTCCTGTTTTTCAGACTGACTTCTTAAGAACCCCTATCTGGTCGGCTAGAGCTTCGTAGTTCTTCTAGCTATATAACTTCAGATGCGTTTCCTGAGAATAAAGCTGAGCAGCCCTTCACCCACCACGGTTCTGGGTTACATAACAAAGATTTCCCAAACTGACTCACGAAAAAACCCCAGATCACTTCTTCCTGATCCTTTTTTCAAATAAGTGTTTTTTTCCTGATTACTGAAGAGTAATCTTGATGCACGCAATAACATTAATGCCATCATTAATAGCAATGGCTCTGGAAGCAGCAACAGTACAATTTACTGAATGTATCCTAGATGTCAGACACTCGTCAGGGAAATGCCCACTGTTCAATATCTGAAACAAAGGCCGAGTTTACCTCTTGCCATGCGAAGGAGGACTGTGTGAGACTGGTCTTATGAGCAAAGCAAAGAGCTCAGCTTACTGATGTGGGGAAGTTCTAGCTCTGGGATTGGTGGATTTCTGGAAGTGGGCGTGTCTAGGGACTGATTAGCCTAATTTACCTGTGTAGCTGGGTTACTACTGGCTGACCTGCTGACTTCTAGGAGCTGAGTTACTAAGTCATGAGTTGCTGCTAATTGATGTTTAGAAGCATGAGACTATCACTGACTGGCTGAGTTTCAGAAATTCAGTTGCCAAAGTGAGTTGTCATTTATCATCGTGGATAAATTTAAAACTGGTTCTGGGGATTACTTGTTAGTATGGCCAAAGGACAGCCTTTTTCTAGAGCACAGGAAGCTTTTATTGTTACAGTACTAAATGTTATGTCATTTATGTATGTTTTTTATTTCACAAAATCCCGTAAGAATATAAACCATTAGAATTTTACGTTTTATACATGGGAAAACTAATGTTTAGCCCATCCAAAGTCACATGACTCATAAAACTAGGACTAAAATTTAAACAAGGATTCCAAACAATTTTAGAACTAGGATTACATTAGAACTATCTTAGAGCTAGGATTCAAAACCATTTTAACTCCCAAAGAATCAGTACTTATTCAAGTCCTGTGTCTTTGTTCATTCAGTGAACAATATCTTTCTCACATGCTGAGTCATCATTATGGCAGACGTGGTTATAGGCTAAGGATACAGCACAGACGAATCCCTGTCTTTCTCCAGCTGACATGCATGCTGTCTTTCACTGATATTTGAATTCCGGCCTTTCCTCTTGCCTACTTCAGGATGTCCTCTGGTAAATAACTAACTGAATTAGGTCATTATTTTCCAAGTCACCGAAGTCATTAACTTTTTGTCCTCATTGGGGGCTCGCCTTTACTCTTCACCTCACCTCTGGAAAATCAGGTTTACATTTGATGGCTACATTTAGCTCGGCTGGCTGAAGATTAAAATTATAGCTCCAAGTTCTAATTGAATGACTGACAATTTTCTAAGTAATCTGACACCCATTTTTCAGGCACACCAACTAAGTTTATTTTTACCCTGTGCTTTAATATGAGGTGAATTTTTTTCCCCAGAAAACTTAACAGAAGGCGTTAACTTGTATTCAAATCTATGCAATGTTTCTGTTACAGTCACACTTTCAGTTTATTTTGAGCAAACAGAGAAAGCACATTACCTCATTAAATGGTAAAAAAGCATTTACCTCAGTAAATGGCAGTTTAAGATGTTTGGAGGTCACCTAAAGAAGTTCGTTTTTAAAAAAACAATAGGGAGGGGGTAAAGAAATTTCACAAGGGCTGTAGTCATTATGGCTGGGTATGCAGCCTCCCAGCTCTGAGACTTGGATGCTATTTAAGTGAGACCTTTAGAGACGGCTTTCAAAGCATTAGATTAACTGATTAGGTTGAGGGAACAAACACTTACAGAATGAATTTTAAAAAGAAAACCGTCTTAATAAAAAAAAGTGGCTTAATTATCCCGTGATGATGTGTCCTTCTTCTGTGTTTTAAAAACTCACAAATGGCTCTCAGAGATGATTAAGAAACTGCAGTTGCTTATGTGTCTGAAGAATTTCTATGTAACTGTTACCCAGATAATGAGAAACAAAGCAGTTCTTCTAAAGTATTGCTTTATATAATGTGATGTATACAGTTATGTGTAGTACATGAATTAAACACCAAGAGTAGATGTGTTTTCTTTTCACATTTATTGCTAAGCATTTATGTTTTCAAGTTAACAAAATGAAACAGTTATTTGGCAAAATGGGATGGTCTTATCAGGATGAACTTATATTTGTCTATTTGTATTTACTTTTTATTTCATAAATTAAAGGCTTTAGGTAAAGTGCTTTACTAGGCGTGGGTCTTGTTCTGTACAAAGCACTTGGACACACCTTACTATCTAGCCTGAGACATGCCACAGACAGTTCTAGAGCATTCCTGCTCTGTTAAGTGTCTTCTGTGTCGAGGATTTGGCAAAAAGAAGAAAGCTTATGATAGAAATCTCAAAATTCCCATGATTAAATCTCAAATTTGCCTGCAAACAAACAATTTTCATTCTCTAGGCAGAGGCCCTATATTGATCTTTATCTGTGAACCTGTTTGGGATAATCCAACTGGTGTTCACACCAGGGGCAGCTCTGGTTGGGGGACTTCCCCTTCAGCCTGCCCCCGTCAGCAGTGCCCAAGAAGGTATTCTGCTTTCAAAAAGGCCACATGAGCTACTCTATTCAGAAGTTTCCTAAGTCTTCTATAAAAAGAAGTATCAACTAAATTAATATATAAAACAAACAGCAAGAAGCCAGAATGTCACTACTAAAAAAAATAAAACCAAAAACCCTACAGCTTAAAAGGGAGATCCAAGGGCCTACAAGAAAATCTTACGCCTCAAAAAATATTTTCTTAATGAAGTAGACTATAACAGAGAATTTCTGTTCGTCTTTAATGAAATCAAGGAGGTCATTACATCTATTAAACAAGAACAGGTCAGGATAAGCAAAGTTTCAAGAATTAAAACCTCAATAGAGCAAATAAAATTCAATCATTGTAAGCCTTCAAAAGCTCAGGATGCTATAGAAAAATCAATCTGAACACATGCCTATAATGTGGAGGGAATGCAAAGAGATGCCTGCTAACCACAGACAATAATGGACATTTAGAATAGACTACAGAGAACTGCCTTTGAATCAGAGTATTGCCAGAGAGGAAAAGAAAGCAAAGGAATGAGAAATGATCATCAAAATGTAAGATAAAGATTAGATACATTCAGCAAATAAGTTCTGACTGCATCTAAAGAATCGAATACATTAGACCAAAAAGGTTTAAGACTCTAGCATAGAAGAAAGTATGGCATTCTAACTCTTAACATGAACTGTGATGAATAATTATTTTTTCATGAAGGAGAGAGAAAAGAGAAGGGTTTCAAGTTTGATATATATATATATATATATATATACACACACACACACATACACACATATATTATATATGTGTGTATATATATACACACACATATATATGTGTGTGTATATATACACACACACATATTATATATGTATATTTATATATACACACACATATATCACATATATATAAAGGAATATATACATCTTTAGGTATAAAAATTGATAAAGACATTTACCTGATTATCAGAACTTAGTAAAGGTTTTAGGTGAATGTTCTAACAAGTAAGTATCACTCATTCATCCGTGTTTATTGCCTGCCCATCAGGTGTTAGCTCTGCTTAAGGTACAGGGAATACAGGACCAAACAAGGCAGGCATTAGCTGAACCCATGGAGTTTGTAGGAAGGACAGACATCCTACAAATTATCACATTTCTACTTAATTATACTTGTAATGAGCTCTGCAAAAGAAGTTGTATTCAAACAGGAATTAACCAGTTCACACTGGCAAGTAGTGATGTAAATACAATTTTATTACAAACCAACTTCAAGTTTCACAACGTTACGTAGGAACTAGAATTCAGCTCCATGAGGGCAGGGATTCTTGTCTGTTTTGTTCACTTCAATCCCAGTGTCTAGAACAGAGCCTGGCACATAGTAGACACTCAAAGTAATTTTTCCCCACTGGTCCATAAATAAAGAAGTCTTCTTGCTGACTAATTGGTAAGCTAAACTCCTACAAGTAGCCTTCGCAAACAAGGAGAATAAAAAATACCCAACTTATCACATCTAGCATACTATAGATTATAAGTTGTTATTGATTGTGACACATCACTATTTTATATACGAAAAGAAATTAAGTTTGGAGAATCTAATAGGAAACCTCTTCCCCAGGCAAAGGCAGAAATTAAGGTGTAAAACTTAAACAACAAATAATGCTACCACCCAGAAAGTTACAAAATTAAATCTGCATGTCTCAATCTTGTCAATGGACAGAGGGAGGAAGAAAAACTTTCCCCTGAGAATTTTAATTCACACCATCACTACGACCCCAAAGACCTCAGAGACGGCAAGGTCTCAGGCTGGAGTAGCAGAATCAATTGGGAGATTGGAATTGACATATATACACTAATATGTATAAAATGGATAACTAATAAGAACCTGCTGTATAAAAAAATAAATTAAATAAAATCCAAAAATTCAAAAAAAATAAAGTATAAGTGTACAGAAAAATAAAATAGAAATGGAAAAAAAAAAAAAAGAAAGAAAGAAATCAGTGCAAATCCTCCCCTAAAGAGCAAAGCTTCAGTCCCGCCCCAGAGCAACTGTAAGACAGATCCTCATATATTCTGAGTCTTAGAATCCAGGAAAGGCAGAGGTTAGAGCATTTCTCTACATTTCACAGGGCTAGTGGAGAGGCTGTCCAGGTTATGTTGAAGGAAGGTCCCTGAGCTAATGATGAGGATTATTTTTCCTTTTGTCTCCAGGGTCCATCTGTAACCAGTCATATGAATGTTTACAATAGTCACCATCAATCCCCAAACTTTTCCAGAGGCGTGGAGGTCAATCAAAATTCCAAAACTTTTCCTCAGAAAAAGAACACGTGGTTTAAAAGTAAAATAGAAGAACCTAGCCTGCGGTGCTAGATTAAGGAAGATATCTACAAAAATGGGGTGCTTCTGCTGAGACTTGGAGGGTGTGTTGCATTGGTTGGGGTCAAAGGAACAGAAATCTTTCTGGGAAAGCTAAGAGCATATGTGAGTGCCCTCAGGTCAGAATGCATGGCCTTTCCAAGTTGCTCAAAGAGAGGCATTGTGCCTATAGCCTCAAGGGCAATAGTGCTGCAGAGTCTGTGGGCACAGATGTGCACCAGAGGATGAAGACATTTTTTCCGTTCAGTTAAAACATTGGCTGCTACGCCCAGAGCATGGATTTTCATGAGGGAAGGGAAATTATTAAATTTCCATTAATTTCAACATGCCCTCCTGGCTTTCCTTATAATCTTTGGGTAAGTGTTGTCTCCTCTCCTTTAACATGGGTATTTAACTCAATTTTAACTCACTTTTCTTTCCTTTTACTCCAGAATTTCACTCCACAGTTATGGTCAATTCTTCTCAGTCAATCTCACTCTACAGGTATCAGCTCTTCTGCCTTCAAATAGGCAAAGGTTTCCTGCTTCCTAATCATTCACCTTTTTCTTGACTCCGCTCCTGTTCCTTTTGATGTCCATAAATTATTTCTCTTTTAATTACTAAGATTTTAAAATATTTGGTCTGTACCCATTCTTCCAAGTTTTATCACTGACCAATCTCATCTTAGGCCCTGACAGCTTACATGTGATTTTAAAACTCTTCTCAAACTACCTGCTCATCAAGTGCAAAATATACTTCCTTGTTATCAAATCTCAAGGCTTCTCTCATTTCAATCTTCACTTGGTTTAAAGGTTATGTTGTTGCCCACCTCCCTCAATTTCTTCCGCTAATCTCACTCTTTGTTTGCTAAGATGTGGCACTTTCCCGTTATCTTTCTGTGTCTCTTTTTCGTTACTCCCTTTTTCCTCCCTTTTTATGGTCTTACATCAACCTTCTGCACTTCTGTCTCCTATAAGGGAGAAGTTCAAACAATGACCCCGCTCTCTGCCACCCACTTTACAGCAAGTTGCTCTTTTCTTACTCTCTCCCATTGTTTTCTGTTTCAACTTCTGGGACCCTGAATAAAGCCTTTAGATAATTTCCTGATCTGGAGTATAATTTGGGTTTGTGATCGTCAAGAGGGGTTATATAACCACTTGTAATTGCTCCCTACTTGTTTCTTCACTAGAGCGTGCATTTTGAGGACCAGGACTGCACATTCCTCACGGTTGTATCCACAGTGCCTGGCACCTTGTTCTCATCTACAGAATAGACGCTTAGCCAACAGCTTTAATAAGCAGAACCGCTCTGGTGTTGTGATAGTGAGCTCTTAAATGTGTGTGATGTTTGATAACGTAAGTTTATGTACGTTAAGGAAACACACACACACTTATGTTTATATTCTTAGTGGTTATGATCATTACTAAACCATTTTCATTGCAATTATTTTGAAATTAACCAAGGAAAATTAACCTTCACACTGGTGGACTTTATTGGATACAAATAATAATAACTGGTCCCAGCAATAATTCAAGAATAAATACACATTTTTAAAAGAGGACGCACGGATGGCTGAACATCTGCTTTGTTCTGGTTTACACAGTAGCTCTGTGGTGCTTCCTGTAGATATAATTACATTTAATTTTTAGGTTTAAGCTCTTGCTTTCAGCTGAACCATTATCTCCTTGCAGAAAACAAACCTAAAATACATCTTCCTAGACTTCTATTTCTTGTTCTGCAATCATTCTGAACTTCAGCTCAGTCATCTTCCCATGATGCCCCAGCTGCTGTCATTGAACTTTTCCTTTAGATACTATCTTCCTAGAGTATTTTTCTTTTTTAGGTCAAATTTCACTGAAATAAAAATTTGTCTACTAATATTGAATTCTCTGATCAATTTCCCTTGCATAGTCTTCGGTGTCAGCCATTTGGAACTTTAGAAATTCTAGGGGCAATCTGGCAATAAAATATTCTGAACTGCAGGCTGAACTTCCCACAAATGTGAGCTGTCACTACTGTCCGACTCTACTGATCAGCCAACTATGTCAAGCAGTGCTGTCATTGACTTTAGGAAAACAAGGAAACCCTTCAGTCATGTTGTGTCTGAAAGGAAAGTTGGGAATAAAAATCACAACCTTTTTTCCTTCTGTGGTTTATGATGGTGAAACAAAAGTAACATAGAATTATAATAATTATAACACTTATTGAATGTTTTACTGTTGTAAGTGCTTTAGAGTTGGTAACCATTTAATCGTCATAATGACTCTATAGATGCTATAATTATACCCATTTTACAGATGAAGAAAATAAGACATTGAGAGCTTAAGCAACTTGCCCGAGTAAAACAGCTAGTAAGGGGCAGAGCTTGAACTTGGGCAGCCTAAGTTTGAGAGCATATTTTCATAATGCTATAACCGTCAATACAATTCTATATTAGGTACATTGTAGATTGTAGGTTTTTATATTATTTGATTTTAACAATAGGAATTTGAAGACAATAAAAACTTTTGACTTGTTTTTATTTAATACTATCAGAAATAATTTCCTTTCCATTAGCTTCAAAAACCCTTAACTAGTTCCCACTACATTGGTAGGTTTGAGGGTTGCCGTGTGTGTGTGTGTGTGTGTGTGTGTGTGTGTGTGTGTGTGTGTGTGTGTGTGTGTGTGTGTGTGTGTGTGTGTGTGTGTGTGTGTGTGTTCGTGTGTGTGTCTTTAAGAAAATGACTTAACAGCCCCATGTCTATTTTATACTTATTGAGTCATTCTCACAGCAATCAAATCCAATGACCCTTTTTCTACTTTAAGCTATTCTCATCAGACTATCAAGAGTGAGCATTTATTTAGTGCCTACTATCCATCAGGAACTATAATAAGCACTTTACCTGATTCTTAGCCCTCACATCTATCCTTTGATTAAGCATATTTATTATCCTCTTTTTATAGGTCAGACTTAGAGTGGGTAACTTGTTCAAGGTTACACAGCTTATAAAGAGCAGAGCTGACACTACAAAACCTATGTCTTCTGCCCCAAAGCACAAAAACATATGTTTTATTTCCTCCCTATAAAAAGAGGCAGCTTCAAAAATAATATCCCAAATATGTGTGTCAAATCTTCTGCATCGTAAATTTTTTAAAATTTTTATTTCTTTACATTCAATTCTTTCCCTTTAATTATCATTCTTTGGAAGAATGAGTTGTGGTCTAGTAACCTACAAAGGTAACCAACATGGTATACATTTTCCTTTTTGAATTATCATTATGAATTCACAATTTTTTTCTTATTTCTATCTATAGCAATCTTTTTCTTTAATGGTGCTATGAGTTTCTGGTTGGGGACATGGTCTAGGATCTTGAAGCTCATGTCCTGTTTCAGGGGCCAGCTGCAGCGCTGGCACACGACACTCAGCTCCACAGTGCTGCTGTATGTCTTAGACCGTCCATCCCTCAGAACCTGGAGTCCACTAACCTGGTCTGGTCCACCACGGGGGCACCATAGCCTTGGGTCTGCCCAGAGCAGAGCAAGGCCTCCAGAACTGCCATCACCAAGTCCTCAGCTACTCCCTGGTCACTAGGGGGAGGACTTCTGCCCAAGCCGGACATGATGCCATGACCTATGGCAGTCACCTTTTTAATGCTCAAATATTCCCATCATTGACCAGTAGGAGCCCCTTAAGATTGACTCTTGTGTCCTATTATGGGCATGACTCAAGAGATCTCTGATGGCTTATACTTTCAGGCACAGGTAGATATCCTAGATTTACTTCCAGCCTAAGACAAGTGTATTGGTTTGGGTTCTCCAGAGAACAGAGTCAATAGGAGATAGATAGATAGATAGGGAAATTTACTATAAGGAATTGATTCATGCAGTACAGAGGTTGAGAAGTCCAAGACTGCATCGTAATTTTAGAGTTATATTTTCTTAGAAATAAATTTGATCTCCAAAACTTGTCTTGGGAATCCCATTTTTCAACATACACTTTCTGAGCATTTTCGTTTTCTTTTTTTGGAATTTATTTATTTATTTATTATTTATAATAATTTATAAATAAATTTTTATTAATAAAAGTTATATTATTTATTAATATTGATAAATTATATTAATATTAATTATTAAAATATTTTTATATTTATTAATATTTCTATTTATAAATTTATTAATAATATATAAATGTTTATATAATAATTTATTATTATTTTTTGAACATTTTCTTAATCACACAGCTCTTGGAAGATAAGTCTATGATCATCTGTAGTTTTCTAATGTTGGGTAGAGAATTTGATTTCAAATTTCACTAAATGAAATTGCCATTACCTCTTTTCATTAAAGATGAGAAAGAGAAGGAGGCAGAAGAAAAGGAGGAAAAAGAAAGGCTTGTTAACCACTGCTGATTCTACTCTGGATGTGTTAGCCATCAGTCAAAAACATTTGCGACAGGACACACAGTATTAAAAATGCACCAGGTAATCGCATTGAGTCTTTTCCTTCATGGAAACCGAGCACATAATATCCACGCTAATGACACTAGCAACGTGGATGAGCTATTCAGAGAGCAGAGGAGATTCCCAGGCGTCTCGTGCCTAGACACAGCCTCCCAGCTTCCTCAGCGTCACTCTGCACGTCTTGTTCAATGAAAGGGCACTCTGTCTCCGAAAGACAGACCAATGTCTTACTTTAGTAAACTGTTTAGTCCAGATGGGCCACTGAAGTGACCAGTGAACTATTAGTTTTCTTAAATAAGCGACCTTCAGATCTAAGCATTCCTGAGAGCTTGACTCTAATTCTAAATGGATCTAATTCTAGATCCATAATACAGTATTATTGAGTTAAATGAGAGGAACATTATTTTTTTCCTTTCTGCTCTGTTATGAACACCAGGTAAAGAATTTGGTTTCAAGATTTATAATGTGAAAAAACTGAAATAACCTCCTTTCATTAAAGAAGAGAAAAAGGAGAAAGGAAGAAAGACTGTGGCCATTGTTGATTTTCCTGCGGATTTGTTAACCAGGAGCTGACAGGCCAGCCAGGTCCACTGGCACTGAGTCTTTCCTTTCCACTTCTTCAAGCTTTAGGATACTTCCTTGAAACACACACACACAAGTGACTGTCCCGATACCTGGCGCCAGCATGAGGGTCAGTCACTGTGCAGTGACCATAGACAATCCATCCTGAGAGGGGTCTGTTTGTGGCGCCTGATAATTAATGATGATTCTGCAGAACAGCAGTTACACAGCACAGAGGAAATTCATCTTCTAAAGGTCAATGAAGGGTAGAAGCAGGAAGTAAAATAAGCCCCTAGATGTTTGGTGAAAAAAAAAAAAACAAAAAACAAACCTATCAATCTTTGTCAGTTGTTTGTTTTTTGCTTTTGAAAGGCATAGTGGAAACATCTGTATCTTAATAAAGGTATTGCCTGAAAATGAATTTCTTGTTAGAATAAGAGGGTTTTTTTTTTTTTAAGTTTCTTTAGGAAGAGAACTGGCTTTGCTTAGAAAATACACCGTTAGGCAGTTCGGGGTGTATATGGATGGGAAGGGTGTGAACTTGAAACAGGCTGGGACCTGGGACGCTTTGCTGCTGGGCTTGTACCTGGACAAACGTCTCCCCAAGCAACAGATACAAAGAAACTATAAAGGGACTAAAAATAACTGCGTGCATGTACAGGTGGGGCAAATTATGGACAAGACACAAAAAGACCAAAAACCTAACTGCCGCTGCTGAAGAGCCAAGCAAAAGCAGGGTACCACACATGCCCCCCACACACACCACCACCAAGGGGATGGGCAGACCTCCTAAGCCACCCCTTCAGCCAGACCCACCAATCCGCCCCCAAGCTCACCCCATTTAAGGGACCAGCTCCCTGCCCCCTCAGGGAGTGAACAAGCGTACCTGTTCCTTGTTTTCCCTGCAGCCTGGGTCCCAGTAAAGCCTTGCCTGAATTTCTCATCTGGTCTCATCAGTTTCTATTGATTAAAGAGTCCAAGAACCTGCGTTGGTAACTAACTCACTCCTAGCACCTAACCTCCCTCCAAGGCATGGTCACAACGCTACAAAAATAGTAACTGGAACGTAAGAGTGTGGATTAGCAGCAAGAGAGTTGGGCAGAGGGGGAGAGAGGAGGTCAAAGCCACTGTAATAGGGACAGTCTGGGGGAAGAACAGATTCGCGCGGGTTAAGGGAAACTGTGGTCTGGCCGCGTAGAAAACCACTTTGCTACCATTCCACAAGGTCGACTGCACTCAGAAATGCCTTCGTGGGCACCGGGGAAAGGGGGCTGCCTTTCAGACCTGGAAAAAGAAAAGGGACAAAGCCAGGAATGGCCTCCCGAGAATCCCCAATGACGGCAGAAGGACGCTGAGTTCTCCACCATACACTGATGGGAGTCTGAATCAAATTGCGTTGAAATCTAAAGAAATGGGGTGACTCCAGCTAAACCTTGGGTTTTGTAACATAGGTAACTAACCGTGATTTATTTGGGTTTATGTAGAAATGATTTAAAAGTTCTGAAAACCCTCACGTTGGTAATGGCAGCAACACTCATGGTGACAGCCATCTCAGCTATAAAAAGCACCAGAATAGAACAAACACGGTTTCCAGCCTTGGCTGCATGACCTCCAGCAGATATGTTGATGACATATCATTTAAATTCTCTCTACTTGTTTTTCATCGAATGGACTTGAGGACACGGGGAGGGGGAAGGGTAAGCCGGGACGAAGTGAGTGAGTGGCATGGACATATATACACTACCAAATGTAAAATAGGTAGCTAGTGGGAAGCAGCTGCATAGCACAGGGAGATCAGCTCTGTGCTCTGTGACCACCTAAGGGGGTGGGATAGGGAGGGTGGGAGGGAGGGAGATGCAAGAGGGAGGGGATATGGGGATATATGCATACGTAAAGCTGATTCACCTTGTTATACAGCAGAAACTAACACAACATTGTAAAGCAATTATACTCCAATAAAGGTGTAAAAAAAAAATCAATAAATAAACAAAACAAAATCTCATGCTTAGAAGAGTTGATAGGACCATGAAATTCAATAATTGGGATGAGAAGGATTGGAAAAGTAGAAATCATTTAACAAATAACAATGTCAAATATGTATTGAATGCTCTTTTGTGCCAGACTGTTGTAAACTGCATAGATGTATTAGATAATTTAATCCCGTCGCATCCACACAAAAATCCTATGACGTAGACACTATAGTTTTCTCAGTTCACAAAGAAAGGAGCCCGAGGCATAAATCTCAAACAGACGTGCATATGTAAGTGTCGGGCTTTTTGAACACTGATTAAGGTTGTTTTTAAATAATTTTTTATTTATTTATTTTTTGGCTGCGTTGGGTCTTCCTTGCTGCACCAAAGGCTTTCTCTGGTTGCTGCGAGCGGGGGCTGCTCTTCGTCATGGTGCACGTGCTTCTCATTGCAGTGGCTTCTCTTGTTGCGGAGCACGGGATCTAGGCACACAGGCTTCAGTAGTTGTGGCACCTGGGCTTAGCTGCTCTGCAGCCTGGGGGATCTTCCTGGACCAGGGATCTAACCTGTGTCCCCTGCAATGGCAGGTGGATTCTTAACCACCGCACCGCGAGGGAGGTCCCTGAACACTGCTTATTTTTGAGGCATCGACTTGGCTGGGCTACAGTCCTGCGTGATCCCAACTGCACTAATCTAAGGTGCTGCTGCTGTGAAGGTATTGTGTAGATGCCATGCCAGCCCGTAATGAAGTGATGTTAAGTCCAGGTGATTGTCTCAGATAATCTGGGCGGGTCTGAGTCAATCAGCCGAAAGGCCTTATTAGAGCGGAGGCGTCCCTGGAGAAGGAGCAATTTCACCTGTGGACAACAGCGTCCACGGATCTCCAGGAGTCCTAGCCTGCCCTTCCTGTTGGCCGCCCTGCAGATTGTGGACTCGTGTCACCAGCTCCCACAAGTACACAAGCCAATTCCTTGCACACATTTCTAAATCGAAATCAATATCAATGTTGCTCGAACTGGCTCTGCTTCTCTGGTTGCTTCCTGAGACTCACACCAAGCCCGTGAACTTCCCCGCTGGGCTAGTTCATCTTCTAATCTTTGAGCCTCAGCCTTCCTTTTCTTGCTTCAATATATTCAGGAATGGGTAGCAGTCTGCTGTTCTCTGTAAAGCGCGTTGTTTGTGTAAAAGCCTGTTTCGTTAGCTCAGGCAAGATCACACAGCTGGTTTACATCGAGACAAAGTAAAGCCGTAGTTTCTGAGGATTATGAAAACCACCCCTTCCTCTCCTCCTTCATAACCGCTGGTCCCCAGCACAGACACCACCCTCTCGCCCTGGGGGTCGTGTGACAGGAAGGTCCGCTAGCCCATCCTCCAGATTGGGTACCGGGCAGCGCTTCCGTCAGGCCACAGAACTGAAGTATCAGACAAACAGGCATCTAGTTTCCTCTCCTTCCAGAAGCCAAAGGCACCAAGTGTGCTTGCTGCCCTTCCACGGTCATTAGCATCTCTCCTCACAGCTGGCACCCGAGACGCGGACCTCAAGGAAGGGAGACTGAAAGCCAGAGGGAGAAGGGCTCTCACTGAAGGAGTGGGGGGCGCCCTTGTCCCTACTTCCCCGAGCTTTGCTCAGCGGCCTGCCCTTTGCAGGTCTGGCTCACAGCGACCAAGTTCAAGCAGCTGCTCATCATTCATGCACCAGGGCGGAGCATGTGGACCTTGCAAAGTCCCGGGAAGGAAACCGACAGACCCAAAGTTCCTGGTCTAGTCACGGCCCCATTTACCCATAAGCACACACTGTGCTCTAGTATGTCATCAGAACTCCTAATTATCATGCTATAAATTAGAGCAGAAAATTAACAGGCGCTCGAGAGGAAGGAAGAAATATGAATGTTACCTCAAATGAGATGGTAATTCGCTTGTCCTCTTCCCTCCGAGCCAGCTCTGGCTGTTTCAAATAAGTCCTAATAACAGTGCTAAACGAGCTCAAATCGCAGGTGAATATGAAATTGACCTACTTTAGAGATCTCAAAACTGGCTTATCAAGGTAGGTATCGTCACTAGGAGATTTGACTCGTTCTTAACTAGGTGAAAGGTGAGTGCGATGGCTAGTTTAATGGATCAACTTGGCCAGGCCATGGTGCCCAGATACTTAGTACAACATTATTCTAGATGTTTCTGTGAAGGTGTTTTGGGGGTGAGGTTAACATTTAAACCCGTGGACTTGGAGTAAAGCACATTGCCCCTGTAACATGGGTGGACCTCATCCAATTAGTTGAGGTTCTAGAACAGACTGACCTTCCGTGAGCGAGAAAGAGTCCTCAGAGCAGCGCGGCTGCAGCCCTTTCCCGAGTCTCCAGCCTGATCGCCGCCCCCATCAGACTGTGGACTCACCAAGCCTCCACAGCTGCGCGAGCCAACACCTTAAAGTAACTCTCTCGCTCTCGCTCGCTCGCTCTCTCGTATATACATACACACATCCTGCTGGTTCCTTTCTCTGGAGAAATCTGACTAATACAGTGAGTAAACTGACAACACTGGAAATAACCAGATGAACTTTAGGAATATAAAAGATGAGAACCCGGCTGCATTCATAGACCAATTACCGCTTTCACCAAATATCTTAGCTGACACTGTGACATTTTAGCGTCCAAGTACCAAAAGGAACAGTCCTCATAAATATATGCTAATATACATCCACCATACAGGCAGGGCTCAAAGGAGTACTTCACCACAAAGTCCCTCCTCAGTCCGTTCAGGCTGCTATAACAAATACAACACACCGGGTGGCTTATAAGCAACAGAAATGTATTACTCACAGTTCTGAAGGCTGGAAGTCCAAGGTCATCCTGCCAGCACGGTAGTCGGGTTCCGGTGAAGACCCTCTCCTGGACTGCAGACAACCAGCGTCTCACTGTGTCCTCACACGGTGGAAGAGGCAGGGGAGCTTCCCCAGGCGTCTTTTATAAGAGCACTAATCCCTCACGAGGGCTCCACCCTCATGACCTAATGACCTCCGCAAAGCCCCACCTCCCAACATCATCACGTTAGGGCATTAGCTTTCAACATATGAATTTGGGGCATGTATACATTCAGACCATAGCACCTTCCAAAGACTGCATGCTGATTTCAGGGCCACTGACTGCTCCAGCAAAGTTCCCGTGCTTCTGGGACTTACCTAGAAATATGGACAATCCCTAGAAATCTAGGAACTCAGTCGTTTTTAAGTCCAGCTGATATTAATCAAGCACCTTCATCACAGGGAGGGGATAGATAGTCCCTGATGTCTTGGAGCTCAGAGTCTGGGGGAGAAGTAGATGCTCAAATAATCATGCAAATGAAGGTCTAATTACCAACTAAAAGAAGTGCTGTAAAGAAGGATGCCTGGGTATTTGAGAGAGTATAACAGAGGCATCCAGAGTCTTCTGAAACCTGGCTACTCAGAGCGAGGTCTGCAAACCAAGAGCATTGGCACCACCTGGGATCCAGTTAAGAAAGGAGGATCTCAGGCCCCACCCAGACCTGCATTTTAGTAAGACCCCCAGGTGATTCACATTCATGTTAAATTTCAGAAGCAACAGGCTTAGGGGATTTTAAAAAACCCAAAAAACCTGTTTTACTATGGATAGAACATTCCAGCTGAGATCTAAATGGAAGGGGGAACCACTTTGTCAAAAGCAGAGGAAACCGTTTTCATTTATATGCAGCGATCATTATTGCTAATTACCAAACATTTCCAAGTATTTTTCCCTGACACCTTGTAGGACTGTCCTTTCCTGTCCCTGTGAAGTTGGATCTGGCCAAGTGATGATCTGGCTAGTGAAATATGACCAGGAAGGACCAGAGTCATTTTGGGGTGGAATTTTGGAGAACCATAATGTAGTTTGCCCTTCTTTTTCTTTCTGCCACGGTTGTCAGTGTATTTGGGGTTTCATAGTCAATAGGGAACCTGGAACAGAACCTTCACCGTACAAGATGGGCACATAAGCAACCAATAAAATAATCATTTCGGACAGCAAGATGCACTATGAAGGGAGTGAAATGAGGTGTGAGCCTAGAAGGCTGTGATGGGACCATTTCAGACGGTGGTCGGGTCAGCTTCTCTCTCCAAGGAGCTGCTACGTGACCTGGTACCTGGATGAAGAGAAAGACCCAGACATTTGACCATCTGGACAAGAGCCTCAAGGCAAAAGGAAGCAGAGTGTTCTGGAGGCAGGAACAAGTTTGGCAGCAGGAACACGGCCCAGGGTGGACTTGAAAGAGGGGAGAGGGGTTCAAGGTGAGGCTGGAGAGGCAGCCAAATCCCAGATCCAGAGCTTTCAGGTCTGTTATGAGGTTTGTGGCTTCGAGAAGCATGTGATCTGAATTACATTTCAGTAGCATCATTCTGGGTACTGATTCAGCAGAAGTCTTGTAATGAGCAGAAAGGAAGCACATCAAAAGAGCTAGAAGAAGGCCAGGTGACTAAAGTAGCTTCAAAGGGCAGAGAAATGCAGCCCTACCACTAGCCAACAGGGATGGAGAACTGGAAATATTCAGTGGACAGCACTGATGACTAACACAGCCCCCTCCCTTCTCTGTGTTATATGTAGTCACCCCTCCCTGAGGGAGACAACCCCAAAGTCCCACCAGTCAGAGGACCAGCCCCGGGTCCAGGATCTCCAGGTGATGCACCTTAGTTTCTGTATCAGAGAGGAATGTGGCGGTTTCTGCATCAGGTTTGGATGTGGCTTCTTTTCCTCCAGAAATCTACGAACTAAAGAGATAACTTACGGGCCCACCTCCCACCCCACACCCACACCACAAATCTGGAACAAGAACACAAGAATTCAAAAAAGATTCCCATTCAGCAAGGGGAGGGATAGCAGATACACCGCAGGCAGACATTTGCTCACTGGGTCATGGCAATTCTGGGATCCCACCAGGCGGTTCCTGTGAGGGTTCCCTACCCGGGAAGAGAAGGTTCCCTCATTAGGCTGTGATTCTTATGCCTCCGAGGGACTCCCTTGCCCTTAATTTTCCAAAATCCGTGTCTCCATCCTCTGAGAGGTTCTTCCGTTGATACTGTTCTCCTTGGCTTCAATCTGAAGTGCACACCACAGAATACTCCCCTGCCTGTCCGGACACACTTCTTCATCCTTAAGTCTCAGTCACGCCCCTTTCAGTTTCATCTGGGGATCCATCTGACAGTACACATCACCCCAAAACCTAGCTGACTTCTTTGCACACCCACATTTCTCTTCTCAATTTACATCTATTAGCCACTTCTGCTTTCTCACACCTCAAGTCTCTTGTCTCTTTCTCTCTGCACACAACTGGGGTAGGTAGAACTACACAGTTTCAACCAGAAAGCCGTTTTGCCCAATTGCAAAAATGTGGGTGCCATGCCTTAGCTGGGCTGTTGCTCAGAGTCAGTGATTTTGATGGTGGATGTGGTAGCCATGCCCTTGATGTCATACCTGCTGCAAGAGTATCACCTCAAAGACCATCACAACTTTATCTTCTAAAGGGTAGGGCTCCATCCTGCAGACCCCCAAACTTTAGACTCTCTCAATTCTCTTTTTTTCCTACCAACTGGCTAGTTCTTTTCTGAGCTCATTTTTGTTTCATCGGCACCCTGACAAATGTGGCCAAGGATGACCAAAATCAACTAATTCATGCCTTTGCTCATGCTAGACGGTAACGTTCTTGAGGGCAGGGACCATGCCTGTCTTGCTCACCATAAAATACAGCATGTGGAATGCAGTGCACTCAAGAGCTATTTATTGTGTGAATGAATGAATAAATGAATATCATTACTTTCATGTGATTTTAAAGTTTCTATTTGTATTCTACTAATGCTTTTCCTTATATTTTTTACAAACATTTGAATATATCGATTTATCTATCAGCATAAAGAATTAAATAGTACCTACACCCTTTTACCTCCCAGGCTATAATACTTTAAATTCAAATTTTGAACTGCCCACTTCCCACATACTCAAGTTTTGTTGATTTTTATTTTAACAACTGGAATTTTATATCCTGAGTTTTAGTAATTTTATTTTACGACTCTCATTTTCAGAAATCATTCTTAATATATTGAACTTTCATGTACAAAATTAGCCATAATTAGACTTAACTATAAATTGTATGTGTTTATTGTTCACCAGTTTCCTCTTTTCTTGAGCTCTTTTTTTCCAATTCATTTGTTGTTTGCAATGCCTCCTCAAGAATTGTTTTCAGAAAAAAGTACACGATGAATGAATGATGTTTCTGAATACCTGCATGTCCAAATTTAACTTTCCTTTGCAGTCACATGAATGAGAACTTGTTTGGATATTGAAATGGAGTCACAATTCACTTGCCTCAGAAATCCATGTAAATATCCCATCTCTTTCTAGAATTTAGTTTTAGGGATGAGAAATATGATACCCGGTTGATTCTCTTTCCAATGTGGATGGCCTGCTTTTTGTTTGTTTGTTTTGGGGGTATCTTTTTGTTTTTGTTTTTTCCCTCCTTATTTGAAAGTGTTTGGAATTTTTTTCTTTATTCTTAGAATTTAGAAATTGCACCTGGAAATAATAATATTTTCTTTACTATTTTTAACTGGGGTTAGAAGAATCTTTAAGATCTAACTCGATTTTTTCCTTCAATTTAGGAAATTCTTTCAATTTTTTTGACTGTAGTTTTTCCTTTGTTCCTTCTCTTCCTGGATAAAACTACCAGGTAGATTTTGGTATGCCTAGCTCAACTCTTCAGAGTTTATTGTTTGTCATTTTTCTCAAAATATCTCTATTATCTTTTATTCTGTCTTCTAAGAGTATTCCTCAAATTCCTCTTCCAGTTCAACTAAATTGAAATTAGAAAAGCGGTCATTCTGCCCCTCAATGAATCTGATCATTTTTTGCTAGCAATCACTTTTTCTTAATTTCAAAAAATATTTCTCCTCTTCAGTTGCTTCTTTCGCATAAGGTTTTATGTTATCAGTAAAGAACCTCTCAAATATTGTGGTGAATGATGATGGTTACCTTTTCTCTTCTGTTCTTTTTTGCCATTAATTCTTTAGTAGGGGACTTGTTCTATGATTTCTCATCTTTGTCCAAATTTTTCAAGGAGCTGTCTCCCATCATATGCTCCATGATTGTTTTTGTCATTTCTAAATAACAGTCTAGGCCAGTGCCATCTCAGAGTGTGTTCCTTGGACCTTCACCATTGGCATCACATGGGAACTTGCTAGAAATGCATTCTCCACCCTCACCCTACATCTTAATCAGGATCTCTGGTGTGGGACCAAGGAAACTTTTAACAAGGAGATAGAAGGATCTTTACATTCACACGAATGATGGTTTGGATACTGAAATGGAGTCACAATGCATATGCCCTTCAAAGTTTGAGAAGCAAGTTTCTAAGCTGATTAGTATCTGCAGCTCTTGTGGACCCCAGCAGGAACTGTGCAAAGTAACCATCGCCCTTGCCCTCCAGCGATACCCACACTGTACTCCAGAAGGCAGGTGGGAATCATCTTGAATATAGTAGAGAAAAGTAGGCAACTGGTGGGCATTCCAGCCCAAACATCCCGCTTCCTCTCCAAAGCCATCACCACCAGGTCAATCCTGGGGGGACGATGAGTCCAGCTGCTGTGAGTGGAATTCAAGCCATGTTCCCCAAACCCTTTCATCGTTCCTTTCTGGCCCCTGTCCTTCACGCCCACTCTTCCCTCCTCCCTCACTTCTTGTGGGTGGCAGAGAGAACCCGAGGGGCATCTGTGTTTGGTTAGAGGCACTAGGCAAGGAATTAAGAAGGTTCGATATTAAGGGGATACACTGCTAGGGTGAGTTTTTGTATGTTTGTTTCGTTTTCCCCTCCAGGTCTGTTGTCACAGGTGTGTAGATTACCTGAGCGCCAAACCCTTCTCCTTTGGGCTCTGTCTCACCCATGTCAGGCATTCCCTGCAACAAATCTTCCATGTGATTCAGTACACCTTCAGAGTGGAGGGACACGAAATGACAAAGCATGTGTCAGTTGCTGTATTCACCTTCTATCACCCCTGTAACAATCAAGAACTTATCAGCCTAAAACAACACCCATTTCTTATCTCGCAGTCTGAGGCCACAAGTCCCACACAGCTGACTCTGCTCTGGGCTCACAGGTG
Organism: Balaenoptera musculus; assembly: GCF_009873245.2. NCBI lineage: Eukaryota > Metazoa > Chordata > Mammalia > Artiodactyla > Balaenopteridae > Balaenoptera > Balaenoptera musculus. Next base: position 5,250,284 of record NC_045790.1, read on the forward strand.
GTGGGAGGGCAATGTCCCTCGCTGGGGCGTCTGGGGATGGGTCTGCTTCCAAGCTCACTCAGACTGTTGGCAGAATCCAGTGCCATGGGGTTGTAGGACTGAGGTCTCTCAGTTTGCAGGGGACACTCACATTCCTTGGCTGGGGGCCACCTTTCTCCAGCTTCCAGCCCCCAGCACTGGTCCAGACTGCTCCACACTCGGGGTCTCTCCTGCTCCCTCTCCCCCTGCAGTCCTCTGAGCAACTCTTCTACTTATAAGCAACTCATGTGCTTGCACTGGGCCACCCGGGTCTTCTAGGATAATCTCCCCATTTCTAGGGCAGCTGATATAGTGATACTAATTCCACCTAGTATCAATTAGTGATACTAATTGCCCAGACCCTGCCCAGCAGCTCCTAGATTAGCCTTTGATTGAACACAGGGGGTCAGGAGTTTGAGGGGCAGCGCTGGAATCCTGTCTCCCCTACCTGCTCCACGTAAGCCATTAGCAAGAACCTGCAAATCCTTATTCTGACCTAAGCTGCCAGGTACCCACTGGGGACCCTTATGCTTATCACTTGGAGGGTCACATGACACCCTCAGGAAACGCTGTGTCTAATTTCTGAAGGAAAGCCCCCCGCCCCCCGCTTTTCCAGTGCTGAACTGTGTGGTGAGAACCCCTCACCAGATCCCCCTCCCCCAGGAAATCACAATGGCTTCATCTGAAACCAAAATGCCTCAGAGACTGGGACCTATTGATGATCGCCTTTCTTCTTGCCTAAGACTTAACTGTAGATTTTGGCCCTAATGTGTCTTGGGTCATTAAAATGGGATTTGGAGAGCTAAGGTACTTTTGTGAGTTGAACTCACTCTCTAGAAACCAAAAGAGATATGAGAAAAACCATATTGCTCTTGAGAATTATTGCCATTGATATATTTCGCTAATATCCTCTACTAGGAACTTGAGTGAAATGGAATTGAATGAATTCCATTTTAAAAAAGGAATTGAACATGACCAATCACAAGAATCCAAGGGCTAAATTTCAAATAGTAAAGGTTACAGAAACCCTCTATGTTGAGCTAACCCTCTAATGAGAGAGACTCCCAACACTGACGTCTCAAATGGTTTTTGAGGACACTACAGAGAGAAGCCACATAATTGGAGGGTGTCATCCATTCCAGGAGGGTGTCCTGGAAAGAGAAGGATCAAGCAGCTGACACAATTAGGCCATGAAGAGGTTTCATTTAAAAGCTGAGAGCAAAATCGCTGTGCTTTCATCACTATTGTAAGGAGACTTCGGATACACCCCCTCTGGCAGAGCTCTGGTCTATAACGTAAAGAGCGTTGATTTCTCGCCTGCTTGGCTTATTTTATTCCTACTCAGAAGCACGGCTTCAAATTAGCTTCACCATTTATTGGCCTCTCTCAACCATAAAAGCATCTTTTCTCTCTCTTGATAGTCCAGCTCCCCATCTAAAGTGACAGAAGAAAGCTCCCACTCAAAGTCTGCATCCATCCTCCCCTCTGGTCCCGCTTCAAGATGTTCATCATATGATTCAAAGGGAAGTGAAAATAAGCCGCAGGCAGTGCAGCGCCAGTTTCCAATCTGAGAGGGTTCGCACAGCAGAGCCATGTGGATGAAGTTCAAGGGCAGCTGAGAAGGATGAAGTTCAGCCCACACTGGACTGAAGTCCTGAATTTGAGAACTCAAACTCAGAAAGTGATGATATTAAACACTAAAATATTTTTTGGGGAAAATGAGTTTTATCATATAATTTTAGGTCTGTTATATAGTTGTTGAGCATTAAGATGTTTTGAGATATTAAATTCAAAATCTGTCATTTGCAGTGTTGGAGCATCTGGCATTAAGCTGACACCATCCATCAGCACCCAGCTATGTAGAAATTGTGTGTGACCACTGTGTTTCCTGAGATCAAGGCTCAGAATTGTGATCACTGATTTCTTTCCTCTATTTCATTCAATCTCTGTTGTTTCATCCATGTGGCTCAATGCAATGAGCTTAGCTTTCCTTTTACTCTCTAGCGAAATAATTAAGAAAAATATAGATTCCCCCAAAATTTTATGTTGGCGGCTTGCTTTAGCTTCTGAAGAGGACCAATAAGTCTGAACCCTCAGTGAGCAGACCTAAACCAGACTGTATTCTAGTTGTCCAAGGAGTTGACTTTCACGTTAATAAACTTGTAATGTTTATTGAATTTGGAGCCCTAAATACCTGGCTCAAATCATGACTCTAGAACTTACTGATTATGTAACTATGAATGGACAAAGCTCTCAAAAACTCAATTTTATATTAAATGGGGAGAAAAGTTATCATTCAGGGTTGTCATAGGAATTAGAGGTAATATCTCTACCAGGCTTAGTATGGCAGAGAATAAGAACTAAAAATGTAATACGATAGTTTTTAATTTCTATTCTTATTATGTCTCACTCATATTATTTTAATTAATCTCAAAATATTCTTGTGAAAGTAAAATGCGATAGAATATATTTCATGCCTTTAACTGGTGACAAGGAAGGCAAAAAAAAAAAATCATTCTGGGTGTTTGTGTAATTGACTGTGGGTAATTTTAGACACCAGTACACATTACAGCTTTATTAAAATGAAAATATTTTACTTTTTAATTACTTTCAGGAACTTGAGTATGTGAGGGATGGCTGACAGAAGCTTGATTTGCCTCTGAGAACTCCTTGGACAATTAGAATATAAATCTTGTTTAGGTCTGCTAACCAAGGGTTCAGACTTATTAGTCCTCTTGCTGCCTGATTTTAGGTTGAATTGAGCTCAGTGTGATTTAGCAACCATAAAAATAAAGGTCCACTCACTTTTTGCCTGTTATTTAAGGCTGACCTGCACAGTAATATTCATTTATCAAGATACTACTTTCCTGTTTAATCAAAATATTCATTTTGAGCGTTACCAAAGATAATCCACCTTAAGATACAGCTTTATGTGAATTTTCCTCTAAGTAAATGAGCAGAGAGCTCATAGGTGGTCCACCAAGAGTCCAGGAGGCTATGTATTGTTTCTTGGGGAGATTAGATTCTATAATAGTTTAAAAAAAAAAAAGAAAGCTTCCAGTTGAGGCTTTTGTGTGTTTTTGCCACTTCAGCAGTCATTTCTTTTCTGTTATGGCCAAGTTAAGTTATTATGGAATTACAGAATGCTGAAACTTAAGAGGAACTTAATAGACCATGTAACTGAAAGATCATCACTTCACAGATAAAAAAAAATCAAAACTGAAGTCCAAGCGGTTGTGTGTGTGGCCCAAGGCCACACAACTAATAAATGGCACATGCCCCGATTCCTATTTTTTTTTATTCCACAAATATTTCCTGAGTTTTCATTATGTACAAGGCACTGTGCTCAGTGCTGGGCAAAGAGGAGTCACTGAGCCCTGGAGGAACCCTCCTCCAGCTCCACTTTCTCAATATTTAGTGCTTTCTATCGTCTCTGAACCCTGAGGTACGTACATCCCCAAAGGAGAAAGAACATCTGTCCTCAAATTGGGTTCCTTAATAGCAGCTAAAGTTTAAAATCTCAAGTTAGATACTTAGCTCTAAGAAGGAGAGAGAGAGAAAAATGAAAGAATTTTAGATGTGGCCCAAAGTAACATTTTTAAATAGGAAAGTATATGATAGTTTGTGACCCAGAAAAAAAGTAGAATTTGCTTAGCCCAGGAGGCTCATTTTAAGTTAAAATTATGTCATGGTCTGATGCTTTTAAATTAAACTTTTACTACTTAGCCATGTAAAGTATTTGATTTTTGAAAAGTCTTCATAATCAAGTAATTAGCAAAGACATACAAGGACATCTATAAAATGTGGAGCGAGACTAAGAAGGACATATCCGGCTTCAATTCCTTGCCAAGTGGAAGACTTTTTTCCAGTCTTATTTTAAATTATATATGTCTCTCTTTGAGAGAGGAAAAAATGACGTCTCTCTCCTCTACCTCTAGCAAAAGAATTCACGAAGCAACACAAAATGGTCTTAGTCATAAATATTTGTTGTTCTAAGGATGTGAAAATACAGCTATCTATGACTGGACTGTTTCACAGACCCGATGGGTACCACTCTCTAGAGCTTACATCCCATCAGCCGGGTAACTGATTCCTACTGTATTTTGGTCTCAGGCAAACTGAGCAAGTAATTTTCTACTTGGTTCTGCTTTATTATGTAAAACACAAAGCATGCCCTTAAAAATATGCGTTATTCATGCATTATCCTAACAAGCACTGCTCTCCCTCTGACTCACACAATTGATGGGCACCCCTCAGAATGAAACCAACAGGATGAGGTAGTTGACACCTTCATTTCACACATCACGCACATTTCTTTTTTATAACTGTGGTCGCTTTCTGTTTTCTCCTGAGTGATTTCTATGTGAGCAACTGCTTAGAATTTAGTTGTAAAGATCTGCTTGCATCAAAAATAGGCTCTCAAATGTGACCCTTCATTTTGAAGTTAAAAGATATTAGGCCATCTGGGTGCAGGGGCTGCTAATGTTTCCGACTTTAAGGGGATGAGATTTAAAAGGTGCTGTTGACTATGCCAGATACAATGGTTTTTTGCTTTTATATCCGTCCTGTTCTGGTTCTACTTCAGAGTTCAATTAAACACCTGAAATGCTAAATATAATCTGTGCAAGCAATGGTTCGCCTCACGGGATCAACATGTTATTCTCTTGGAGTTAATCACCTGCTCTAGCTGATTAAGTGTCTATCCCTGAAAAAGCTGATTTTTCCAACAAATAACTAAAAAAATGTCTCCAAGTTTACTACTCTAAGAAACAAATCAGCTATTCAGAAGAGAACATTTTTCTATATTCATGTTTAAGGACTAGTTCAGTGTGTGTTAATTGCTCTTTACATAGTGAGAATTATTTAGGGTTAATTGTACAATATTTTAATATGTAGAAACTTGGGACTGTATTGCCCTTTGACCCAATTCAACACCCCTTGATTTTTAATAGCACTCATTACTTTCCCTGCCACTTTTTTTGAGGACAGCTCCACCTTGGAGAAAGGGAAAAGGAGAAAGGGGGAGAAATGACTTTAGCAATTCACTTTAACACTTTATTGCCATTGAAATTAGAAGAATAGAATAAAGAATGAAACAGAGGTGCATCTGAAGAAGTGTGGAAAGACAGAAGAGGGAAGGAACAATTCTAACTGCCGTACAGGAAGAATTTTCTCGAAAAGGAGGAAATCGATACGGTTTTGAAAGCTGGAAAAGATTTTTATAGCCAAGGATGAAAATTCCGATTGAGGAAACAGATTGAGCGAATGTGTTGGGAAAGGAGAATTCACATAGTATTGGGGTAACTGGTGTAGAACAGGGTATATGGAAAAGAGAGTGAGGCGTGGTCCGTTGAGGCGAGATGGGATGTTTTGTCTCTAATTTGCATACATTTTTTAATTTAGCGCAACCAATCCCTCACATGAGCCTTTTTCCCTAAGTTTATTGAGATACAGTTGACAGACAGAACTGTATATATTTAAGCATGATTTGACTTACATACATCATGAAATGATGACCACAATAAGTTTAGTTAACATCTGTCATCTCATATACCAAAAAAAAAAAAAAGAAGAAAAGAAAATAAATTTTTTTCCTTGTGATAAGGACACTTAGGATTTACTGTCTTAACAACTTTCAAATACACAATACAGCAGTGTTAACTACAGTCGCCGTGCTGTACATTACATCCCTAGTGCTACTTATTTATCTTATTAACTGGATGTTTGTACTTCTGACCACCTTCATCCAACTTCTCCCTCCCCCTACCCCCCGCCTCTGGTGACCATAAGTCTGATCTCTTTTTCTACGAGATTTTGGTTTTTTTTTTCTTTCGCACGTAAGTGAGGCCATACAGTATTGGTCTTTCTCTAACTTATTTCACTTTGTATAATGTCCTCAAGGTCTCTCCATGTGGTTGCAAGACAGAATTTCCTGTTTTTATGGCTGAATAATATTGTTATATATACAATCATTTATTTATCCATTCATCTGTCAGTGGACACTTAGGTTGTTTCCGTGTCTTGGTGACTGTAAATACGTTGTTATGAACCTGGGGTTTCAGATAACTCTTCAACATAGTGTTTTTCACTTCCTTCAGATATATTCCCAGAAGTGGAATTGCTGGCTCATATGGTAGTTCCATTTTTAAGTTTTTGAGGAACCTCCATACTGTTTTCCACAGTGACTGCACCTAATACATTCCCACCAACAGTGCACAAGGGTTCCCTTTTCTCCACATCCTCGCGAGCATTTTTGTCTTTTTGATGACGGCCATTCTAATAGGCATGAGGTGATATTTCATACTGGTTTTGATTTGCATTTCCCTAATGATTAGTGACGTTGAGCATCTTTTCCTGTACCTGTTGGGTTGGTCATTTGTATATCTTCTTTGGAAATATGTCTATTTAGGTCCTTTGCCCATTTTTTAACTGGGTGATTTGGGTTTTTTTGCTATGGAGTTCTATGAGTTCTTTATATATTTTGGATAGTAACCCCTTATCAGAGGTATGGTTTGCAAATATTTTTCCCATTCCATAGGTTGTTTTTTCTCACATAGACATTTTAATCTCCTAATGCTAGATTCTCAGGCAGAGTTTCCAAAAATGGTCTGTTTCCCTCAGAAGCCACAACTGTGGGGCAATTTGCCCACTGGCTGTGATCTGATTGCTTTCTAGGGAGTCCAACCTCTAGTGCAGAGAACAGCCTAAGCTATGGGATATAGGGAAGACAGAAGCACATTTCCTTTCTAAGAAAACATTTCCCCCTTTGCCCATTTGTTAGCCTTTTCTTTGAAAGAATCTCCATTCTTTCATAAGGACCATTATTCTACCATCTTCTTTCCCACACACTGGGAGCAGCCATTGGCATAAACATCTCTCCTCAACTGTTTCTTGATCTGCTTCGGTTTATTTGTGGAATTTGGAAAGGCTCTCCTCTCTCCTGATGCATTCTTCTGTGATAGCAGTCTCTGGTTCTGGGTCTGATGGAAATACATTCTCTCACAGGTGATTTTTCAGTTTCAAACAGGAGTTAGAAAATGATTTCAGTAAAAGCCCAGACAGCAAATAAGGTTGGCTTTGTGGACCAGATATGCTCTGTTGCCACCACTCAGCTCTGCCATTGTAACATAAATGCAGCCATGAAATGAGTGAGCATGGCTGTATGCCAATAAACTCCAGTTATGGGCACTCAACTTTGAATTCTGTACAGCTTTCACATATCATAATATATCATTCATCTATTGATTTTTTTCAACTACTCAGAAATGTAAAAATCATTCTAAACCTCTGGGTCATAGAGATAGGGTTTGGAGTTGGCTAATCCCTGGTCTAAAATGTGGACAGAGTGACCTGTTATACCTGTGCTTCTAAAGCATTATATATTTTTCTAGACCTGCATTTATGAGTATGTAATGTTTCTCCACCATTAGACGCTGACCTGCTTGCTACTACTAATTACCCCAACTCTATTACTTGACCTATTATTATCATCTTTATTATCTACTGTATATAGTTGATATATGTTGTCTTATTTAATTTTGACAGCTACCCCATGTGGTATAGATAAGAACACCAACACAGAATAGTTAATAGTCCGGTTTTGTATATTTGAAATTTGCTAAGAGAATAGATCTTGTGTTCTCACGACAAGAAGAATATTGTAACTATATGAGGCAATGGATGTGTTCATTAGCTTGATTGTAGTAATCATTTCACAATGTATACATATATCAAATCATCATGTTGTATACCTTAAATATAAAAAATTTTATTTGTCAATTATACTTCAGTAAAGCTAAGGGAAATAAGAACACCAACATGAAGAGTTAAGGAATTTGCCCAAGATTACATGATTCTTAAGTGGCAGATATATGATTCAAATCTATTTGAGTATTGTACTACAGTTCTCTTGAAAAAACTATATATGACTTCCATATCTTCTCTCAATAATTTATTCTTTTCTCAGGTTTTCCCTCAAACATAACTATCTATGATTACTTTCACATTTTCACCGCTTACAACAATCTTTGGAGCTGAATTCTGGTAATTTTGATCTAATTATATTTTCCCATTAAAACTATGTATTAACTTTTTAATCATCCTAATATGTTAGATAAAAGAATCATTTAGCATACTTTAAGTTTATTAATTTAATTCTTAAAATCTACACTAATTAAAGTGGATTCATAATAATAATGACAAATACTTTTGAGCTAGGCTCAGGAAAGAGTCTTTACGTATGTTTTACTCTTTGATCGTTTAATCTTTATTATCCCTATGAGATAAATAGTATTATTTTCTCCATTTTATAACTGAAAACCTGAAGCATAAGGAAGCTACACAGCTTACCTAAGATTCCACAGCTAATAAGTGACAGAGCCAGAATTTGAACGAAGCCTGTCTGACTCCAAGTATATGTTTTATTAACCTAAATAAATAATAAAATAATAACCATAACAAATAATAATAGTAATAGTAATAAGAAGGAAAGGAAGGACGAAAGAAAGTAAGAAGGAAAGGAGGGAGGGAGGGAAGGAAGGAAGGAATTTAAAAGGTTTAAAAGTTGTACTGGAAAGAAAAATTAATTGGGATCTAAGAGATCTAAATACTAGTTTTTTAACCAGATATATGAATTTAGGCAAGCCACTTTAGCTTCTTTTATGCCCTCTGTATGTCCTTTTCCATCTGTAAACTGAGTGCTTAAGTCTAGGCATCTCCATGCTACCTTCTAGTTCTATCATTTTATGATCCTATTTTTTAAAAAAACTTTCTCCTCTTCTCCTCCTCCTTGCTGACAGGAAAGCACTTTTGAGACCTCAAACTTTATTACATAAGCCCTCTTTGATTATTTAAAATCTGTACTATTTAAGTACAATCAAAGACTGTCAAAACAGATATTTTATGTCTAGCATGGATGGAAATGCGTGATTCCCTGTAGAATGCAGGGGTTACCAAACACTAATCAGTTGAGACAAAGATTCGAGATGAGTATATGCATCTCACCACAGAATTATAATCAGCCCTGGCTGGGCTCTTTCATGGCAGAGTCAGAAACAGAATGAAAGAGGCCCTGAGCATAGAGACACGGAGAAGTTTCCATCTTATTGACAGAAACTCTAGCCTCACTCCCATCACAGTTGTATGTCTCTTGTGATTGAAGAGACCCGGGGGTGCCCTTTTCCCAAGCTCTGAATGGAGGTATGGCTTCTGTGGTGTAGCTCGTGGAGGGTAATGAAGGGAATCAAGCAAAATTAGTCAATTGTTAATGCCTGGTAAATAATGAAACCTTATTCTGGTTGTTCTTTTTTCTATCAAAAGAGTAAACAGTGTTCTTGAAGTCTCTGGGATCCTTTGTAGTATTCTTACCCTTGTTGTTTCACTTTCTTCTGAAAATCAGATTTTACTGATCTAATTGGTAGAAAAAAGAACTTCTATGACATGTTTTAGATCACTTTATTCAAGATGAATAACAGTTAGTGACGAATATACAACATCAGTGTCTTAAGGCAGATGATGTTTCGTACGTATAATAGACGTATATATACAAAAGTATATGTATCTATAAGTTTCTAACACTATTCTGTGAATAATGAATTGTAATTTAATAAAGAAAAATTAATATCTTATAATGGTATAATACTTTATAGTTTATAAGTCACTTTCCTGACTATTATTGTATTTCTTAGAGCAGTTATTTGTGGATATATTATTATTCCTATATCATAGCTGAGAGGAGTGAAATTCAGAATATCAAGTCATTATTGCAAGAACACATAGCTACTAGGTTTCAGGACAAGGACCTGAATGTAAAGATTTGAATGGCATGTCCAGTGTCCTTCCCATCAGGCCACAGTGGCCTCAGAGGGAAAGTAACTCTGGAACACCCAGCCCTTCTGATTCACTACCCACAACTCACCTCGGGGTAACTCTGGAGCATACAGTATGTCTCTCCTCATGCTTCAGTATATTTCCTAAGAAGAGCCTTTTCCTCTGTTTATGTCCTGAAGGGAAAGGAAGGGAAAAATTCAGTTTCACAAAATTAAAACTCTCAGAACAAACAAACTAAAGTTTGTGTGAGAAAAGGGGAGATAAATAACAAAGGGAGGAGATGGTCATATGACCCTCAACATTTGGTGAACAGAAGCACAGAATCCCTAACCAGGTAGATAATAACCGAGCTGGAGAGATAAGACATGAACAGACAGGATGTAGAATATTGACTGACAGATTTATTCTATTTTACTATATAAGATAATGTAACAGAAACCAAACTGAGGTCTTATTTTAGATCACTTAATGCAATTTTACAAGAATGGTAACCTTAGAGTCTCTTAAGAAGATAAAGTTGATTTCATTAATTTTTTTCTTTTTTAGTGTGGCAAATTCTTAGTAGAAATTGGTGTCATGTACAATAAACCAATGGAATTTAATATACGTAAAATCAAGGTGACAGAATATGAAATAGTGTAATCAAGGATAAGCTCAAAAATAGCCATGTGTCTAGTAGAAATTTTGTAAAGCAATTTGGGCTAGAGTTTTCAGATAAAACACAGGATAGCAGTTAAATTTGAATTTTAGATAAACAAATAGTTTTTCAGTATAAGTATGTTCCAAATATTGTGGCCTGTATTTTATTGGCTAGGTCTGGCTGTGCTGTTTTGGGTCAGTGTATATGGGAAGTGCTAGCAGGACTCAGCTATGCCTTTGCAATGAGTGAGCTGGGGCAGTGCTTTCTCCCCACTTGGAGGGGCCTTTATTGATGGCTTTGTGACTGTGACATTTAAAATCATTTTAACCTGGTCAATTCTATGAAGTTCTGCAAATAGAGATTTTAATTTGGAATCCTGCCTGAAAGTGTTCCCCATGAGCTAAGAGAAGGAAATTAGGGGAAAAAAATTCTGAGCCTCTCCTATACAATAAAGTTGATATTAGGATTTCCCTGGTGGTCCAGTGGTTAAGACTCTGTGCTCCCAATGCAGGGGGGCCCAGGTTCGATCCCTGGTCAGGGAACTAGATCCCGCATGCAGCAACTAAGAGCCTGCATGCCACAACTAAAAGATCCCACACGCTGCAACCAAAGATCCCTCACACCGCAACGAAGATCCTGCACGCCACCACTAAGACCCAGCGCAGGCAAATAAATAAATAAATATATTTTTTTTAAAGTTGATATTCATGATTTCATTCTTAAACACACCTACCTATGTGATAGGTATATCTAACTATTCTACAGATGAAGGAAATGAGGGTCAAAGAGAAAACTGATTCCCCAAAGTGTGAAACGGGGCTGTGAACCTGTTCCCTGTGCTTCTCCCTCTCATTAGCTCAGCTTCTGTGAGAAATGCGGGGCGGTGTGGAGAGACTCTGCCCAGAGAGAGAGACCTAATCCAGCCAAACATCAAACATCATCAGAGCCAAAGATACACAACCCAAAGTGAGAGGCTGTGGCACCTGCCTTGTCCTCCAAGGGGCACTTTTGTTTCTTGAATCATAATGTTCTATGGTCACATCCTCAATGCCAGGCAGAGCCCAGATCCCAGGGCTGGAGAGACTTCATTCTCTCTCATATGCATGTGCTTTACTTGGTGATGGAAAGTGGTCCATCATGTCCTTGTAAGGCAATATGAAAATACTTTGGCAACTGGAAATGTTTGCAACCAACATGACAATGTCACTTGTTAGAATCAATGTGTCAAAGTGTGTACAATAATTCATTTGACTCTTTTAACTCAAAACACTTTTTACACGAAACCCTGAAAAACAATTTGCATTTATTTTGGTTGGAAAGCCATGAAAAAGTAATCTCACAGCTTTACTAGAATAGATATGGCTCTTATTATCTGTCACTTGGTCATAACTACACAGTATGTAACAACTTCCAACCAAAGATATTACAGTCAGAAATGGAAAGGGACAGTGTCACAGTTGAGTTCTCTTTGTTAAGGATTTAGTTAGCTGCTGAGCCCTTGACACGTAAACTGAACAGAATGAAGCAGTTGATGAAACACTGGCCACACACAGCAGATGGGATGATTTTTCACAAAAACTACCAGCTGACTGACAGCATTATTCTTTACTTTAAAAACAAATTGGTGGAAGCAGAGGTTGGCTTTCTCTTGTGTTACTAGTTTGAACTGTAGGCGTTACACAGAGGCCATTCTTGTGGCCTCCGGGAGGTAGATCGTTCCCCAAATCATGGATTCACTCATCTGCCAGAAACAGAAATCATGCAAGCCAACCCCCAACTTTGCAAGGCCAGCTCATCCAACTTCAGATGAATACAAAAAGACACAGAGATAGCTGTCCGTTCTTTACAAAAATTGCTAGGAGTGAAAACATATCTTTATCCACCCAGTTATTAGCTATTTCAGTAGCTTGACAACACAGTAAACAAGATCAAAACCTTTAAAACTGAGTTAAGAAATTTTTATACATAAGCAGAAAGTTCATTATATTGGGTTGGCCAAAAATTTCGTTCGGGAAAACCCCGAACGAACTTTTTGGCCAAGCCAATGTAAACCATCAGATATTATTGAGTACGACAGCCTTTTATTTCTAGATCCCAGATTTCCAACTAGTTCACTCATTCATAATTTCACATGCATACCTTTGTTTATAAGGGCATTTATTCAATTAACATCTACTTAGCAGCTATTCTAAAAGATCTAACTTAGATGTTGGGGAAGACAAGCAATCATAACCCATTTTCTGTTCTCAAGAACCTTCAAATTTGGTCATATATATATTTTTTGAATGTTAAATAATGATGCAATAAATTAGAGGACCCCAAAATACATACGTGTTAAATAAGTAAAACATATTAGGGTCCATAAGAGGGAGAAATCAAGGTCATAGAAAAGTACGAAGAAATTGAATGGACCTCTTAAATAATTGTAGAAGTTAAATGGGGTAGAGACCAGAGGCATTTTGGGAAGGAGACAAAGGAAAGACTGGATATACGACAGAGATGTCCCCATGGGTGACTTGCTCATGTTTGCATGGCCTGGTGGAGTCCTGTGAACACCAGTGACAGTGGGACCCACACAAGATTGAAAACTGAACCCACTAAAAATAATAATGATGATAAGACAACAATTGTGAAAATGGACGACATATTTCATATGTGTACTAATCAGACACATGAAGAGTCATTGCTAAGGAATGCCGTCTAAGTAGTTGCCATATTTTAAGTTCTTAACAAGGTGTCAAATGTTCTCCATTTCTGAGTTTCTGTAGCTTCCATATATTCATCCACTCAAACATCACCTCAACTTACAGGTAGAAAACTTTTCATCTTCTGACACCACGGTCACCTTTGGAGAAAACTTCCTATATTCCAAGTACTACAGGACTCTGCACGCTCTTCTGCACGAGTTTAGGGTAAGGAAGACGGCTCCAGCTTGATGACATATTCTGACAATCACATTTGCTAAGTGATACACCTCACTCAGGATGGGTACTTCTCTATCCTCTCTTCTCTACCCACAGTAGAAGAATCCACCGCGGGGTCACACATTGAGCATTTTTTCCTGCCGAGTCCAAGATTTTTCTCAATGCCGTTGCCCAACACACTGGTCAGAGTTGATGCATGAAATAAACTACATGAGTGTACTTTCATCTACTCTGTTCGAAGCACTGTGTGAAGTTCAGTCTAGGAAGACCTCGTATTTAATGAGTACACGCTCAAGATTCTTGAGCGTTACTTTATACAAAATATTCTAACTAGTACTTTCAACAGTCTTATGAAACAAACAAACTATCATCCCCTTTTTACATATGAAGGAACCAACAAAATCCAGAGAGATTAAACAGCATGCCTAAAACCATATAGGTATTATTGATGGAATCAATTTTCAAACCCAAGCCTTTGACTCTCAAATCAAATGTCGTGGTATCAAAAGCCATAAAAAAAAGAACACACCAGCCTTCCGTCTCCTAGGAATTTAATCAGTAAGATAACCAGACACAAGTAGATGTATGCTGTTTTGGACTGTTGTTTATAACAGTGGAAAAAACCCTGAATTCTCATCAATTTGCAATTGATTGAAGAAATGTTAGTTCCCACATAAAATGGAATATTACGTAGTCCTTAAAATTATGTTGTAAGTTTATATTTACTGGCAAAATTTTATGATAACACTTGTATCAAAATTGCTGAAATAAAATATAGTGATTAGTGTCAACTGCTGGTGAGGAACACTCATACGTTGCTGATAGACATGAAGAACAGTACAGCCCCTCTGAGAAATAACTTGACATTTCTTACAAAACTAAACATGAGTCTGCCATAATAATCTAGCAATTGCACTTCTGGGCATTTGTCCCAGAGAAATGAGAAACTTCCGTTCACACAAAAACCTGCAGGTGAATGTTCATAATGACTTTATTCATAATAGCCAAAGCCTGGAAAAAACCCAAATGTTTATCCTTCTCACCATCCATGGGTCTGCTCTTCCACTGAACTACTTTTAATCCCCCAGACACATGATTCATGTTCCACCTCCTGCATTTCCTCATGCTGCTTTCTCCACCTGAAATGGTCTCACTCTCCAGACTCCACATTTCCTAGCCCTACCCATCTTCTTCATTGACTAGTAACGTGCTTATTACTCTGTGACGTCTTGCTCATTCTAGGTTGAAGTTAATTCATTTTTCAAAGAGAAAACTGTTAAACTCACGTTACTTATTAATATTGAAGTTACCTGTATATGTGTATCTCCCTGACAAGATGTTTATCCCCTATAGCACTTAAGATACTGTCCTGAACTTAGTAAGCAGTCTGACAGTTGAGTTCTCAAATTTTCAGATGTATAGGTGAACATACTGTGGGAAATCACCATAAATAGGCCAAAAGGGGGAGGTACGTAGAAGGGCAGAAATGGAAACCAAAAAATTCAACAAGATTAATGCAGGTGCAGTTTTGAAAAATCTGGAAAATGAAATACCAAAGTAAGTCATTTAGTAAATCGTGTTCGTTAGTTTAAAATCTAACTAATCGTTGGCATTTGCTCACTTGTTTTTCACGGGCGTTTCTACTTGATTATAGATGTCTCAATTGCTAAAATCATAGCCCTAGCCAATACAGCACTCAAGACACGTAGTGCTTGGGGAAATGGGAAAATGTAGTTCAATTTCATTTAGTCCCAGCCTCTTTATCCATTTATCTATTTATTCAGGCTTACAGGGACATCTATTATGGCAATACCCCAAGGCACAAAGAAAAGACTAAGCTGGAATTAATTAGCAGAGTAGCCAGAATAAACCCCCGAGTCTGTAACCCTCAGCTGTGCCATGAGGATGCCTCACCGTCCGGAAGAAGGGACTGAAAATTCTTCTCAGCCACTTTCCTCAAGTTCTCAGACCAGTTTCTTGGTCCGCTTCTCATCCACCCATCTCTCCCCCAGCCACGGCTCCATATTTTAAAATACTAGGTCAGAGTGTATTGTCTTTCTGAGCCTATAAGGAAATAAAAAGTTTATCCTTTCTATAACTTTCCTAGGCAAATTAAAAAAAACAAAAAAACAAAACTGGCTGCTTTCATGGAGTGTTAGAGAACAGGGGGGTGGGGGGCAGGGTGCAGAGTCTACTTCTGGCTTCACATCACCTCCATCCCTCTGCTCCAGGCCAGTCTCAGGTGCAGGCAATCAACAGGTAATCTGCCCTCCGAGGCTCAGATGCTCCTCGCCATCTGGCAGAGTCAGATGGGAAACACAGCACTATCCTTGCTGAGGGTTCCCCAAAGGGATGACGTGAGAGTCCGCTAACGCCAAGTCCAAGTTAGAAACTTGACTGATATTCAAAATAATTATACCACCCTATGTCAGATAGAATCCTGTGGAGATTAGGTTTCTGTGAGTAAATCAATCCTCCCCACGCAGAGAATTAAGGGGAGGTCATCGTGGCCCCCTGATCTCAGATACCCACCGCCCGATCCGCCAGCCTGCCGGGCTCCGCAGCGCACCAGCTGCCTCCAAGCAGCGAGGATGTATGGGCCATCGGGGTCCCGTCCTCCGGGGTCCCTCCCTCCTCCAATGTGGTCCTGCAGCATCACGTCACCCGAGCAGAACCTCAGGTCCCACTCAGACCGACTAAATCAGAGCCTTCATTTTCACAGGGTCCGCAAGTGATTCATATGCACAAACGCACGCCGGAGTGAGAGAAGCGACGCTCTGACCCGCTCCGGAGCTTTGTTTGCAATACTATTTTCTCCAAAAGAATATACACACAAAGATGATATTCTGGCAACATATTCATTAGATGTGAAGGCAAGAATGCAAGCTACCTACGTGATTGTTTTAATAAAACAATGTACACAAGCAAATTTCTATAGAGGAAACCTGCAAAAACTAGAGGGAAACACTATTAAACGCTTATTTTCTTTTTAACTTTATTAAAACCTGGGATAGTGAGTGCAATGCGATAGTGAGTGACTGAATTGTGCCCATTCCTAAATACAGAAATAGGACACACTGTTCTGTGCTGTCCTTTGAGTTTCTATGTACCTCTAGGAATAAATTTTTTTCTTCAGAGGATCCAATCATATATGCATTTTTCAGAGCACTTTAAATCATCTATATTTTGTTTCTGGGCCTCTCCCCTTTGTGGTCAAGATAATGTTATTTGTGTTTGCTTCACTTTCAGTCTTACACACGTAATAAAAACAATAATATAACGGTTTCTTACAAGAACTTCACATTGTCACGTTATCCTCAGCTCTGTGGTGCAGGTAACATTATAACCCTCCTTTTCCAGGTAAGAGGCTACAGCTCTGAGAATTCTGGTGATCAATTCAGGGGGATGAAGCCAGTAAATAAATGACAAACCCTATACGTACAGCCAATTTTGTTGACTCTAACTCAAGGTATAAATGAATTTCTTTTGCTGTTAAGTGGAATCTGCTGAAACAGAAACTTCTTTATTTTTTGTTAGTTTGGTTTGGTTGGTTCTTTTGTGTTTTTTTTAAAAAATGTTTCCAGTTTTACTGAGAAATAGTTGACATACATCACTGTATAAGTTTAAAGTGTACAACATGATGGTCTGATTTACATATATTGTGAAGTGATTATTGCAATAGGTTAAGCTAACATCCATCAGCTTACGTAGATATAATTTAAAAAAAAGAAAAACATTTTTCTCCTTGGAATGAGAACTCTTAGGATTTACCCTCTTAATTTTTCTGTACTACACCATATAGCAGTGTTAACTATAGTCAGTGTATTGTACATTTTATCCCTAGTAATTGTTTTCTCTTATAACTGAAACCGAAACTTCTTTTAAAAGATCTGTATTTCATAGAGTTTTGCTTTTAGTCTACAAAAATAAACACACAGACAGACAGACAGACACAGACACACACACACACACACACACACACACCCCTTCTAAGACTTTGAACCTGAAACGTGCACCTGCTGTGTTTTTTGATAAGAGGTGCTTTGTAAGTCAGCCTGAATGGGTGCTTTCCAGTGAATGGAGGATTAGTCTTGTTAATCACTCCTTGAAGCTACTGAACTTTTCCTTTCATGATCCTTCCAATTTATGCATTTTAATGCTAAGGTAATATCTGACTGCATTTGGGGGAAAATAGTTTTAGCACTTGGCAGATTGCAGAGAGCGTCGGTTTCCATTGCTCCTCCAGGCTGGGTGAAAGCCCTGAGGAAAACACACAAGTTGTGAGGCAGCGGTCAGGATCATAAATATTCAGTTCCCGGGGGCTTCTTTAAAGGCAGAAAATGTGGGTTTTTACAGCTATAAATAAGCTCTAAGTCTACTCAGAGAAACTGGATGTACGACATGTCCTAACTATCCTTCTTAAAATTATTTTGAGATCTGGTATTTAGAATGGATGGTAAATGTGTTCCGAGAAACAGGATACATTGTAATAATGTTTCCTAGAGGTCATTCTCCCTTTATTCACCTGGCTTTAAGAATTACTTACAAAATTGCATGACTTGATTAAAAATTAATATGGCAGCTGTAGTCCACCAAAGGGGAAAGACCCCATAAATAATGCATAGGGCAAACTATCTTAGGAACAGCTAATAAATGTAGATTTGTGGTAAATTATTAAAACTGGGTAGCATATGTGATTCAGTTATTTTGCCCAAGTTTGGAACGTTTCTATTTTCATGGATTTGGCAATAGACTCCTTTCTATAGACCAAAGTGAGACACCAGAAACTATGGGAATACATTGGGGATATTAAGAAACAATAGATTTGTTGACATTTACCATCATTTGGGGAAAAAATCTCTCTTAGAATTTCTTATTAGAATTCTTTGACAGTGTGAATGATACACTGTGCTCTTCTGTGTGACGGGCACTGCACAAAATGTTTCACATGCGGGAGTAATCGCGCAGTGACCTTGAGGGGCAGGTCTTAACCCACCCTACCTGACTGACTGGTGCTGGTGACTGGAAAGACTGTCTTCAGAATAAAGAATCCAGGCACGGAACCACCACAGTGCTCACCCTCTGCCTCAAAGGATCTCTCTTTTTTTTTTTATTTTTTTTAACTTATTTTAGTTTATTTACTTATTTTTAGCTGTGCCACGTGGCATGCAAGATCTTAGTTCCCCGACCAGGGATTGAACCTGTGCCCCCTGCAATGGAAGCACGGATTCTTCACCACTGGACCTCCAGGGAAGTCGCCAAAGGGTCTCTTCTTGAGGAGGAAATTGCCACCATATGGACAGCTTGGGCCGTCTCTCAAAGAATTGAAAGTTCACTTTTTGGACAACCCAGAAATTTCCCTCTTCTAAATATCCCCCCACATAATGTTTATGGAGAGATGACATCTAATTCTTCAGCAGATATCTCGCGCTAAATGAAAATGCACTTCTGTGAGTTACCACCTCATACCCGTTAGCATGGCTTTTACCAAAAAGACAGAAGATAGCAAGTGTGGCCGAAGATGTGGAGAAAAGGGAACCCTCCTGCACTGTTAGTGGGAATGCAAGTTGGTACAGCCCACTGTGGAAAACGGTATGGAGGTTCCTCAAAAAATGAAAAATAGAGCCACCATATCATCCAGCAATTCCACTTCTGGGTATTTGTCTGAAGAAAATGAAAACACCAACTCAAAAGATACATGCCTCCGCATGTTCATTCAAGCATGATCCACGATAGCTACGATATGGAAACAACCTAAGTGTCCATCGAAGGATGAACGGATAAAGAAGGTGTGATATACATATACAATTCGTATTATTCAGCCATAAAAAGGAGGAAATCCTGCCCTTTGTGACAACATGGATGGGCCTTGAGGGCATTATGCTAGGTAAAATAAGCCAGACAGAGAAAGACAAATAGCGTGTGGTATCATTTACGTGTGAAATTTAAAAAACAATAATACTAAAGGCAAAGGCAAAGAAACAGCAAGTAGAATGGTGGTTGCCAAGGGTTGGGAAGTGGGGGAAATGGAGAGAAGTGTTGGTCAAAGGATACAAACTTTCAGTTATAAGATGAATACATTCTGAAAAAGGTACGCACGGTAACTATGGTTAACAATAATACATTGTATATTTGAAATGTGCTAAGGAAGGAGATCTGAAACACTCTCATCCAAATAAATAAATAAATAAATAGCCAAAAAAATATCCAGACAACTATGTGAGGTGATGGATGTGTTAATTAACTTGACTGTGGTGATCACTACTCAATGTATACATACTTAAGACCATCACATTGCACACTTTAAATAGATGCCATTTTTCTTATCAATGGTATATCAATAGAACTAAGGGTGGGGAAGTATGGACGTCTAGTAAGAGGGTCTCTGTGCCAGCGCTCTGGCTCCGCTGTTCCACAGCCGTGCGGGGCTCTCTACAACGCATGACTGCTGTGCCCCTTGGATCAGGGTGGTGAACTTTCCTCCCACCAAGAGTGCCCAAGATACTAGTGAGATCCCTGAGCGGCTCCCTTCCTGAAAGACATCTTCTCTTTTTTATATGTGCTCATATATGCCTGTGTCCTGTGTGTCTACCCAAGGGTAGGGCCTTGTATACCCTCCAGGGGCGAACACACACGTCTGTGTGAGTGTCGGGCGTGCACGTTCACAGCCCCCGCTCCATGGTGTCACAATGGTAGCTTGAAATCAGCCCTGCTGGGAGTGTTTACACTATGGGAAGCGGTGCACACTACAAATGGTAGTGTTTTATTGTCCACAGAGCCAGTCTGTCGCTGACTAGAGGTTATACATCCCCACCCCTGCTACCTAGAACTCTCTCTTCTATATACTCTGTAATGAGCTGAGGTTAGGAGGTGGTTATAGCTGAACTGGTATATTACATATGTTTATTACTAATAGTCATTATTAACATGAAAAAGATAGATTGTGTTATATCACAGAAAGAGAATTAAAGAGTTAAAGCACTTTTCTATTCTTTGAATTGCTATTTCCAAAGCAAACTTGGACGACCCATTTTACTTGTTCCACGTCGATAAAATGGAAAGTAAAAAACTTACCCTAGCTAATTCGGAGGATCATCGTATGACGGAAATGTGCTTGCATCTGTGAAAACATTTTTAAAAATAAAATTTTAAAAGTCAAATTACTTTCCTCTTATTTTTAAGAAATTTTAAGAAAATATTATGTTTAATATTTTCAAGTAGTTCACATCCCTTATTTTATATAGGGGTTAGGGGTTATTATTCTTGCCATTTCACCTACTTCCAGCAAGGGGCAAGATCTTCTAATTCCAGGACTTTTCCCTCGGAGTCTGTGCCCATTGGTTACACAGCCATTTATTCATCTGCTGACGGTTCCTGCCTGTCTCTTTATTCTTCACCATGTTCATTACACCAAATATTTCTTGGTGTCCTGGAAAGGAGATCAAAGAGTATGAAACCATCCCAAGGAATGTTTAATATGTTGCTTCCGCCTCACAACATTTTCTATGTAATGTTTTTAATATTAAAGAAAGCTAGGTGATAATTTATCTAGATGACACACCTTTCAGGCAAAGCTCGTGCTTTAAAAAAAAAAAAAAGCACATCCAGTATGCAAAGTATACAAAGCTTTTAAGGTATCCCTATTTGAGAAAAAATATTATAAATTGTCTTTAAAGTATATAAAGTATATCTGTGAATAATTTTAAGAGAGCTCAGACTAAGAATTGACAGTGACAAAATATTAGAAATTAAAATAACTGATTTTCTTGTGTGTCATGGAGGAAAGTTCAGAAATAATATGGTAAAAATCTCAATCTGTCAGGAGAAAGGTAACAAAAACATTCAATTAAATAGAATTAATTCAGCTCATTTTTCTAAGGAAAAACATCAAATAATTTTAAAATAAGCTCATAATGAAATTTTAATGTTACCTTCCTGTTGATTTGTCTCAGTGATACTACAAATTGAACCCCAAATACTACACCCTCTAAAAAACAAATCTGATTCTGATATTCAAAATGGTGACCCTTTGTATTCTTTGCGTCTCCATTTATTTAACTAACATTTTGATCCCTCCTACGTTCAAGACACTATTCCAGGCCCAGTGGGGAATATAAAACTTAAAAAAAAGAGAAGCTCTTTCTGCACCGAGACAATTTATAATTGAATGGTAGGTTTAAATGTGCAGAATAAACATACCCCAAGAAAAGACAAATCAGGCAATAGTCATATGATGGTCATAAAGGACGATGAGGGCCCAGAGAGTGCAATCACTTCAGGTTGCAGACACAGTGGAAGGCTTCCCTGGAGCGGGTCCCCGGGCAATGCCCAACGAGCACGTCCTTCCTGAAGCAGGAAAGGGAGCAAATGCACTTCAGGGAAATTTTCCCAATTAAAGAAAGAAAAAGGAGTCACATCTCTCAGCCAACCTGAAAATTTAATGAGCCAGACCATAACATTCCCCCAAACCTTCTGGTTAACATAATTTCTACTGGACTCTTCTTTAAGTAAATGAGTGAATCATTGGCCTTGATGATCATCATGGATTTATCGAGGAGGAAGGACCTGGCATTGTCTTTGGTGTGTGTCAGAAAGCTAAGAGACATGCCACAGAGAGAGCATTATAGAAACACAAAGCTCTAAGAGAGATGGGACCCCAGCCCCACCCCATAATTAGCCTGCAACACAAAACTAGTCCACATGAAGGATGAAACATTTTGGTTGAATAAAGGGCCAGAAACATCGAGATGCTGGATAATCAGGGAGCATTGATGGAGTCAGCAAAGTTTCCATGGAGAAGGACAAGGTAGCAGCTTGACTGCTTGAAGGGTGGTTGGAATCAGGGGGGCAGAGGCCAGGGTAACTCAGGCCAGTGGCAACATGCATAAGGGCACAGAGGACAGAACACAGAATGAACGCTCAGCAAAAAGGGAGCAAGCATGAATGTCTGCACGGAGGGTGCGTGGGGTCATTGTCAGGAAAAGATGAGTAAATCAGGCAAAGGAAGGCATGAGAAAGTGTCAGAGAAATGCCATTTGCTTTGGTGAGAACAGCGTCCTGGGCATGGGACTATTTGGTAACGTGACCCGGATTAAGCAGATCAGGTCTTTGTGGAATACAGCAGTATCCTTGCCCAGCTATTTTAAAGAAAGGGACTGATTTTTAAATGTCAGATGACTCAGACTCTTCAGGAGAACCAAGAAAAAAGCTACTTCAGTAGCCCAGGGCTCTCCTGGTGAACACAGTTCTGTGGTCCCTGATGTCGCGTGATGCTGAGGCTGGGTGTCTGAGGTGTCACAGAGGTGACGCAGAAAAGCCGGGTGTCTCTGCCACCAGGCTTGTTAAAGAACCCACCTCATCGCTCAACCCCCTCCTGCATCTCAGCAGACGCATCTGACAAAGGGCCCTCGGTCACAGGCACGTCCCACAGCTGCAAGGGACTCTGGGAATGTAAAGTTGGTCTTCCAGCCTCTGTAACATAGAGACCAGAGAGGGGGAGGGTTAGCAAGGACGTGGAGGAAAACAACCAAAATTATCAGGTTCACTCAGTTTGATAAAGTTTAAAAAGAAAAAGCTGTCAAGCTTTAGATAAAGACTGAAATCTATATAAATTACCAAAAAAAATAGACATACCTATGGAGAACGGAAATTTTTTCCTCAAAATCCAAGGTGGTATAACTTAGCTGCTTTCTGAAAATACTTTTTTTTTTTTTTCAAATAAAAGTAGCGCATGTTTATCGCCAATTACTTGGAATATACAGAAATGTATACAGTAGAGCGGGGGAAAAAATCATGGATTTTAACCTTCAGTAATTACTGTTAATACTCTCTCTCTTTATATTACTCTGTTTGCATATCTCAACTCATATTCTATAATTTGGTATTCTGCATTTTCAATTTTTATATCAACTATTTTTCAGTTGTTGGACATTTTGACTATTTCCAGATTTTCGCAATTATAACTAATTCTGAAATGAAATATGTTATTAAATATCTTGCTATAGTCTGGATGATTTCTCTGGATGGGTGGAATTACTGGTCAAAAGAGAGGATCATTTTAAAGTCTCTCAATACACACTAACAAATTCCTTTCCATGAAGCTTATAGCAATTTATACTCATGTCTGAAATGTATCCATATTGTAGCACTTTTGCTGGAACCAGCTATTCTTATTTAAAAATTATTTTCCGATATTATGTGTAAAAATCATATGTCATTGTTTAAATTTGAATTCCTTTTGTTATAAAGTAAGGTTGAACTACTTTTAAAACACTTCAGACCAAGGAGTTCTTCTTTTATGAATTACCTTTTTATTCCTTTTATGGGAAGTAGAAGGCCTAAGAAACTTCTTCCCTTACTATTATGCTATATAAAAAGAAGCCAGAATATAAATGTTTTAGATGATGAGAAAATTGCAATATGCTGAATAAGTTGTTAAGTGGAAGTGAGGATTGTCTGGGACATAACCCTAGTATTTTATCATTGGGTTCTTCAAGGCAACATCTATAGTTTGCCACAATATAGCCTTTGGGGTCACTGGGAGTCTGCGGAGGGACCATGGTGGTGACCCAGAGTGACACCTCCAAAGTCAAGGGTGCTAACTAACCACTCTTGTACAAAAAGAACAGGAGAAAATTAAATAAGCGAAAATTGTAATATGACAGCTTAACCTTAGAAATGAAGCTCCCAACACTAGGATTGGTCGGGGTGTGCGTAAAATTGCAGAGTGTCTTCCTAGTTAATGAAAAATAGATCACATTCCCCCTCTCTCTAATTCAGAGCACTAATTAAGTTCCAGCAGCCTCTACCTAATCTTTAAAATATGTAAAATTGCAGTCCTGAAATTGTTAAGAGATTATAAATTATGTTATCTGTTGGGATTGGGGAAAGGAGCTTATGCCTCCCATTCCCTCATCCCACTTACCTAATAAGGCATTAAATGCTGTCTCTCTCTCAGCCATCCCAGGAATCCCTTTATTTACCCGCATCCTCCACATCAGTGGCTGTCCTGATCAAGGACACCGTCATTCTCCCCATCTGGACCAACATGCCACCTCCTCGCAGGGTCCCTCACTCTACTATTACCCAAAGCGCTCAAGTCCAATGTCTCTCTACTGATTCCCAGATCCCGTATAGACCCTTTACCTTGTGTAGGAGACCCACCCAATCTGGCTGTTCCCTGGCTGTGCAGCCCCATGTCACCACCGTCCTTCTGCATTTGGGGCTCCAGCCATGGGGGAGATGGTCCTGCCCTCCCGGGGCTTCTGCCAGACGGCTCACCCTCTGCCTCCAAGGATTCGGTGAAGCCCCTGACAAGCTGAACCCTTGCAGTGAACCCTGGAGATCTGGATTCATTTCACCTTGCGTGAAGCCTGGGAAACTTCCGATTCTGAAGCTGATTCCACTGTGCCTCAGGCTGCCGTTCTCCTCGACTTGAATGACAAGCCCTCTGTGACTTTGAATGACACCCCTTTTTATTCAGTTCTAGGGCACTGACCACCCCACGTGTGCAAATCATCACGGCAGAGATGCCTTGCAGGAACTCCACTATTTAGATACTCATGACACGGATATGCTGTTTAACAATTCCTCTGGGAACAAAAACCTTTTTAACAAAATTGGTGTGTGTACAGAGGGCTCCGAAGGACTGGTACCTGAGCCGTCAGAGAAGGCAGATCTCAAGCTGCTGTGCTGCTTCTGTAAAAGACTTCTCAGGGCTGGGCGTGAAGGGGGGAAAGCCAGCAACCTGTGGAACCTGCCAGAGAGCGTCAGGTCTCCAAACAGAGGCTGGAACAACGCGAGGAAAATGAGAACACTTCCTCCAGCGCTGAGACCTTACACTCGATCTGAAGTTCCTTCGCAGAGCGAGAAACCCACCCAATCTCAGGAAAGCCCCTCGTGCTGCTACCAGCTGACAGGAGGCATGTGCTTCCTTATACCCTTAAGCATTTTGTATTATTTTTACCACCGGAGATAAAGTCGAATCAAGTGGACTGACTGTTAAGGAAAGAGTTATTTCTATTCTTTGGAAATTAAACTGATAGGATACACTAAATATTACTTAATCTTTCTTTGATGGTTCCAGAGTGTCCCGTGTTCATAATTATGATTACCAATCACTTTCGTAATCACTATAATGTCATGGAAAGCATACTAACTAACTGAGCTTGGCCATTCACTAGTCGTATAATCTTTGGCATATCATGCTTGCAATTCATCATCTGTAAGATAAAGATAATTCTATGTACCTCATTAATTTTTGTAAAGATTAAATCGTATCGTACACTGCTCCCATCACAGTTTGTAAGGCATAGTTGAAATGCTATAAATGCCTCTCCCCTTTTGCTTATGCCTTTATAATGTAGATATGGAAAAAGTGGTCAAAGGCTTAAAAAATCAGAGTACTAGACAAAAGATATAATAATTAACTTCACCGAAGCCAAAAACAACCAGGAAAGACAAGTAAACCACGACAGAAATGGATGTAGGCTATCTTTTGTGTAACCGATTCATTCACTTATAGACATTAATCATTATCTCACAAATTCGAAGATTTACCTTTTTAGGTTAATGATTTCCTGACCACATGTGCTTTTCTTTCCTTGATGTTATTCTGTTGATCATAATATTTTAAATTCTTATAATCTTCCTATTGTAGATCTTGAGATGAAATGGAAAATAATTTTTAAGTATTTGATCTTGAGCTCAAATGAAAATAACTTTTAAGCAATAGCATAAATAAATTTTTAAGCAACATGACCAAAAGGATCCACAGATACGACCCCCTCATAGGTCATAGTGAGGTCTGCTCTCATTGATTCCTTTGTCAGAGGTCGAGTTTTCATCTCCCAGAGATTCAGCTAAATTTTATATCATTTTTCATATTTGATAGAGTATGTTTTTGTTTTACTTTGTTTTTATTATCAATATTTTTCTCTTCAAGGAACTGTAATCTTGCACAATATTCCCAAGTCGTTAAACTTCTTAAAGTCTTCCTTCCTGGGCATTAAGCCTCCTTTGTCATCTCTAATGCATTATTCATTTGTTGTGCCTTGGTCAGGGATAACGTCTGTCACTAGATCAATACCAAGGAAGCTCTGTGTAACTTTCCTAATTATACCTCTAAATTTCCAATTGCCTAATTCTTTGCCTACCACAAATGAGGATATCTTCCTATTTTCCATAGTACAAGACTCGAGAAGACTATTTGGGGTTTTAATTTTTCTCTTTACAAATCACTCTCATCCTTATTTCTTTCTACCCTTCAGGTCAAAACTTAAGAAAAGGTTTCATGTAAGTTGAAAACTTTGAAACACAAAATTTGATTTGCCAAAAACTGATATAGGCTTCTTCTACATTTTAGGAATTCCCAGTTTGGTGGCTTTTTTTTTTTTTTAACATCTTTATTGGAGTATAATTACTTTACAATGTTCTGTTAGTTTCTGCTGTATAACAAAGTGAATCAGCTATACGTATATATATATCCCCATATCCCCTCCCTCTTGAGCTTCCCTCCCACCCTCCCTATCCCAACCCTCTAGGTGGTCACAAAGCACCGAGCTGATCTCCCGGTGCTATACAGCTGCTTCCCACTAGCTATCTATTTTACATTTGGTAGTGTATATATGTCCATGCCACTCTCTCACTTCGTCCCAGCTTACCCATCCCCGTCCCCGTGTCCTCAAGTCCATTCTCTACATCTGTGCCTTTATTCCTGTCCTGCCCCTAGGTTCATCAGAACTTTTTTTTTAGATTCCATAAATATGTGTTAGCATACAGTATTTGTTTTTCTCTTTCTGACTTACTTCACTCTGTATGACAGACTCTAGGTCCATCCACCTCACTACAAAAAACTCAATTTCGTTTCTTTTTAAGGCTGAGTAATATTCCATTGTGTATATGTGCCACATCTTCTTTATCCATTCATCTGTCGATGGACACTTAGGTTGCTTCCATGTCCTGGCTACTGTAAATAGTGCTGCAATGAACATTGTGGTACATGACTCTTTTTGAATTATGGTTTTCTCAGGGTATATGCCCAGTAGTGGGATTGCTGGGTCGTATGGTAGTTCTATTTTTAGTTTTTTAAGGAACCTCCATACTGTTCTCCATAGTGGCTCTATCAATTTACATTCCCACCAACAGTGCAAGACGGTTGCCTTTTCTCCACACCCTCTCCAGCGTTTATTGTTTGTAGATTTTTTGATGATGGCCATTCTGACTGGTGTGAGGTAATACCTCATTGTAGTTTTGATTTGCATTTCTCTAAAGATTAGTGATGTTAAGCATCCTTTCATGTGTTTGTTGGTAATCTGTATATCTTCTTTGGAGAAATGTCTATTTAGGTCTTCTGCCCATTTTGGGATCCGGTTGTTTTTTTGATATTGAGCTGCATGAGCTGCTTGTATATTTTGGAAATTATTCCTTTGTCAGTTGCTTCATTTGCAAATATTTTCTCCCATTCTGAGGGTTGTCTTTTCATCTTGTTTATGGTTTCCTTTGCTGTGCAAAAGCTTTTAAGTTTCATTAGGTCCCATTTGTTTATTTTTGTTTTTATTTCCATTTGCCTAGGAGGTGGGTCAAAAAGGATCTTGCTGTGATTTATGTCATAGAGTGTTCTGCCTATATTTTCCTCTAAGAGTTTTATAGTGTCTGGCCTTACCTTTATTAGGTCTTTAATCCATTTTGAGTTTATTTTTGTGTATGGTGTTAGGGAGTGTTCTAATTTCATTCTTTTACATGTAGCAGTCCAGTTTTCCCAGCACCACTTATTGAAGAGGCTGTCTTTTCTCCAGTGTATATTTTTGCCTCCTTTATCAAAGATAAGGTGACCACATGTGCACGGGTTTATCTCTGGGCTTTCTATCCTGTTCCATTGATTTATATTTCTGTTTTTGTGCCAGTACCATACTGTCTTGATTACTGTAGCTTTGTAGTATAGTCTGAAGTCAGGGAGCCTGATTCTTCCAGGTACATTTTTCGTTCTCAAGATTGCTTTGGCTATTCGGGGTCTTTTGTGTTTCCATACAAATTGTGAAATTTTTTGTTCTAGTTCTGTGAAAAATGTCATTGGTAGTTTGATAGGGATTGCATTGAATCTGTAGATTGCTTTGGGTAGTATAGTCATTTTCACAATGTTGATTCTTCCAATCCAAGGACATGGTATATCTCTCCATCTGTTTGTATCATCTTTAATTTCTTTCATTAGTGTCTTAGAGTTTTCTGCATACAGGTCTTTTGTCTCCTTAGGTAGGTTTATTCTTAGGTATTTTATTCTTTTTGTTGCAATGATAATTGGGGATGTTTCCTTAATTTCTCTTTCAGATTTTTCATCATTAGTGTATAGGAATTCAAAAGACTTTTGTGCATTAATTTTGTCTCCTGCTACTTTACCAAATTCATTGATTAGCTCTAGTAGTTTTCTGGTAGCATCTTTAGGATTCTCTATGTATAGTATCTTGTCATCTGCAAACATTTACAGCTTTACTTCTTCTTTTCTGATTTGGATTCCTTTTATTTCTTTTTCTTCTCTGATTGATGTGGCTAAAACTTCCAAAACTATGTTGAATAATAGTAGTGAGAGTGGGCAACCTTGTCTTGTTCCTGATCTTAGTGGAAATGGTTTCAGTTTATCACCATTGAGAATGATGCTGGCTGTGAGTTTGTCATCTATGGCCTCTATTATGTTGAGGTAAGTCCCCTCTATGCCTACTTTCTGGAGGGTTTTTATCATAAATGGGTGTTGAATTTTGTCGAAAGCTTTCTCTGCATCTATTGAGATGACCATACGTTTTTTTTCTTCTTCAATTTGTTAATATGGTGTGTCACATTGATTGATTTGCATATATTGAAGAATCCTTGCATTCCTGGGATAAACACCACTTGATCGTGGTGTATGATCCTTTTAATGTGCTGTTGGATTCCGTTTGCTAGCATTTTGTTGAGGCTTTTTGCCTCTATGTTCATCAGTGATATTGGCCTGTAGTTTTCTTTTTTTGTGACAACTTTGTCTGGTTTTGGTTTTAGGGTGATGGTGGCCTTGTAGTATGAGCTTGGGAGTGTTCCTCCCTCTGCTATATTTTGGAAGAGTTTGAGAAGGATAGGTGTTAGCTCTTCTCTAAATGTTTTATAGAATTCACCTGTGAAGCCATCTGGTCCTGGGCTTTTGTTTGTTGGAAGATTTTTAATCACAGTTTCAATTTCACTGCTTGTGATTGGTCTGATTATATTTTCTGTTTCTTCCTGGTTCACTCTCGGAAGGTTGTGCTTTTCTAAGAAATTGTCCATTTCTTCCCAGTTGTCCATTTTATTGGCATATAGTTGCCTGTAGTAATCTCTCATGATGCTTTGTATTTCTGCACTGTCAGTTTTTACATCTCTTTTTTCATTTCTAATTCTGTTGATTTGAGTCTTTTCCCTTTTTTTCTTGATGAGTCTGGCTAATGATTTATCAGTTTTGTTTATCATCTGAAAGAACCAGCTTTTAGTTTTATTGATGTTTGCTATTGTTTCCTTCATTTCTTTTTCATTTATTTTTGAACTGATCTTTATGATTTCTTTCCTTCTGCTAACTTTGGGGTTATTTTGTTCTTCTTTCTCTAATTGCTTTAGGTGTAAGGTTAGGTTGTTTATTTGAGATTTTTCTTGTTTCTTGAGGTCGGATTGTATTGCTATAAACTTCCCTCTTAGAACTGCTTTTGTTGCATCCCATAGGTTTTAGGTCGTCGTGTTTTCATTGTCATTTGTTTCTAGGTATTTTTTGATTTCCTCTTTGATTTCTTCAGTGATCTCTTGGTTATTAATAGTGTATTTTTTTAGCCTCCATGTTTTTGTGTTTTTTACAGATTTTTTCATGTAATTGATATCTAGTCTCATAGCATTGTGGTCAGAAAAGATAACTTGATACGATTTCAATTTTCTTAAATTTACCAAGGCTTGATTTGTGACCGAAGATATGATCTACCCTGGAGAGTGTTCCATGAGCACTTGAGAAGAAAGTGTATTCTGCTGTTTTTGGATGGAATGTCCTATAAACATCAATTAAGTCCATCCTGTTTAATGTATCATTTAAATCTATAATCCCTTCAAATAGTTTCCCAGACCCTTTCTTTTTCTCTTCTTCTTCTGGGACCCCTATAATTCGAATGTTGGTGCGTTTAATGTTGCCCCAGAGGTCCCTGAGACTGTCCTCAATTCTTTTCATTCTTTTTTCTTTATTCTGGTCTGCCTTAGTTATTTCCACGATTTTATCTTCCAGGTCACTTATCCATTCTTCTGCCTCAGTTATTCTGTTATTGATTCCTTCTAGAGAATTTTTAATTTCATTTATTTTGTTGTTCATCATTGTTTGCTCTTTAGTTCTTCTAGGTCCTTGTTAAACGTTTCTTGTATTTTCTCCATTCTATTTCCAAGATTTTGGAACATCTTTACTATCATTACTCTGAATTCTTTTTCAGGTAGACTGCCTATTTCCTCTTCATTTGTTTGGTCTGGTGGGTTTTTACTTTGCTCCTTCATCTGTTGTGTGTTTCTCTGTCTTCTCAATTTGCTTAACTTACTGAGTTTGGGGTCTCCTTTTCACAGGCTGCAGGTTCGTAGTTCCCATTGTTTTCGGTGTCTGCCCCCAGTGGGTGAGTGGTTGGTTCAGTGGGTTGTGTAGGCCTCCTGGTGAAGGGGACTGGTGCCTGTGTTCTGGTGGATGAGGCTGGATCTTGTCTTTCTGGTGGGCAGGTCCACATCTGGTGGTGTGTTTTGGGGTGTCTGTGAACTTAGTATGATTTTAGGCATCCTCTCTGCTAATGGGTGGGGTTGTGTTCCTGTCTTGCCAGTTGTTTGGCATGGGGTGTCCATCACTGGAGCTTGCTGGTCATTGAGTGGAGCTGGGTCTTAGCATTGAGACAGAGATCTCTAGGAGAGCTCTCACCAATTGATATTACATGGGGCCGGGAGGTCTCTGGTGGAGCAATGTCCTGAACTCAGCTCTCCCACCTCAGAGGCTCAGGCCTGACACCCGGCCAGAGCACCAAGACCCTGTCAGCCACACGGCCAGGTACGTGGGGAGTTTCTTGCCTTTGGGGAAGTGTGAGGTCTTCTGCCAGCGTTCAGTAGGTGTTCTGTAGGAGTTGTTCCACATGTAGATGTATTTTTGATGTATTTGTGGGGAGGAAGGTGATCTCCACGTCTTACTCCTCCACCATCATGAAGGTCCTGTCAGGGCTTTGTTTTTTTGTGTTTTTTTTTTTTTCCCCTGACTGCTTTCTACACAACAGATTGAGAGAGAAAAGCTCCACTTCTGCAAATGCATTTTAGTTTTCATGAAAAAGAAAAATGAGAGATAATACTGATCAAGAATTATTCCCGTAGTAACTAGAAAAGATGGGTTTATCTTATATGACTGAATATTATACATTCAATAATTATGCCTTTCATTTGCATCCACAATTTAAAAGTAACTCTATATCCAATTAGCTTAATGTACAAAACAATGGTTCTTCAAAAATGTTTATGTCAGGACATGAAATCATCCAAAGTGTGGCTGTGACTTTTTTGGTTAATGATTATTGAGGAAATTAAGATTTTTCCAAGTGCCTTTTTTTTAGAACAAACTATATGAATAAGATAATAAAAAATAATATGGCCCCCTCCTCAGAATTTCTGAGAACTCTAACCATTATGTATATTCATTTAGACCAGTTTTACTCCACATTTTTTAAATTTTATAATCACTTGTGTATTAAAATTTTAAAAAACGGTTTGGAATAAAGGTTCCCAAACTCTTTTGTCTCAGGATCCCTTTACACCCTTAAAATGTCCAAGGAGCCCCAAGAGCTTCTCTTTATGTGAGTAACATCTATCAAAATTTACCAAAGTAAAAAATTGTAAATGAGCATTAAAAGCAAAGGAACACAGCACACATTCCATTCACCATTTGTATGATGACATCATCATACGTCACCCAGCCTTTGGAAATCACCACCGTGCACTAATGAGAGAATGAGAGGGCAAAAGCAACTGACATGTTAGTGTTGTCGTGAAAATAGACATGACCTCACAGACCCCTGAGTACCCTTGAGAACCACTGCATTACAAGAACTGCCATGAGAAAAGGGAACCCTCCTGCACTGTTGGTGGGAATGTAAACTGGCGCAGCCACTATGGAGAACAGTATGGAGGGTCCTTAAAAAACTAAAAATAGAGCTACCATATGATCCAGCAATCCCACTCCTGGACATATATCCAGAGAAAAACATGGTTCAAAAGGATACATGCACCCCAATGTTCATTGCAGCACTATTTACAACAGACAGGACATGGAAACAACCTAAATATCCATCGACAGATGAATGGATAAAGAAGATGTGGTACCTATATACAATAGAATAATACTCAGCCATAAAAAAGAACGAAATCATGCCATTTGCAGCAACATGTATGGACCTGGAGTTTATCATACTAAGTGAAGTAAGTCAGACAGAGAAAGACAAATATATGATATTGCATATAATCTAAAATCTAAAAGAATCTAAAAAAATGATGCAAATGAACTTATTTACAAAACAGAAACAGACTCATAGACATAGAGAATGAATTTATGGTTATCTGGGGGAAAGGGCTGGGGAGGAGGGATAGATTGGGAGTTTGGGATTGACATGTACACACTGGTATATTTAAAATAGATAACCAACAAGGACCTACTGTATAGCACAGGGAACTCTGCTCAATATTGTGTAATAAGCTAAATGGGAAAAGAATTTGAAAAAGAATAGATACATGTATATGTATAACTGAATCACTTTGCTGCACACCTGAAACTAATATAATATTGTTAATCAACTATGCTCCAATATAAAATTTAAAAGAATTTTTAAATCAAAAAATAAATAATTTTTAAAAGGACTGCCATGTTTTCATAAAGCATGAGTTTTTGATTATGCTCCTCAGTGTTCTATTTGGCCTTCCTTTAAAAATACTCTCTGGCAACAAGGATATATTGTACAGCACAGAGAATTATAGCCATTATCTTGCAATAACTTTTAATAGAGTATAATCTGTAAAAATACTGAATCATGATGGTGTACACCTGAAACTAATATAATATTGTAAGTGAACTATACTTCAATTAAAAAAGCAATCAAATGATAAAAATATTCTCTGAATGCCTCTTAAATAAACAAACAAATAAATAAGCCATCTAGCATCTCTTTTTTCTGGCAGGTGAAAATCAGCTAGGAGGAGTGAGGTGAGTCATAAAAGGTACAGTCAGCATGGGAATGGCCAGTTGGATGTAAAAACTCAGGATCAGGGAATCCCCTGGTGGTCCAGTGGTTAGGACTTTGCACTTTCACTGCCGAGGGCCCAGGTTCAATCCCTGGTCGGGGAACTAAGATCCCGCAAGCTGCATGGCACAGCCAAAACAAACAAACAAACAAAACACAAACAAACACACACCTCAGGATCAGAATGTGAGTCTCATAGGCCTAACACATGCCCTCCTGCCATACCCATGTCTGATCCCTACAGAAAACCAACACAGGGTTAAACCAGGTGGTTCACGAGAAGCAGAGACACTGATCTCTAAGTAAATAACGATGCTCAATAATAAGGATGTGTTTCACTGGAGAGCAGTTGAATATGTTAATTCAAGGTAAGACAGTTTAAGTATATAAAGGAAGATTGAGGAATGATTATAAAGTTGAAAAAATCCAAGTCAGTATTCAAAACACAAGTGGATTATTGGAAGAAAGAAAAGTCTAGGAGGACAAGGAGATGATGAATGGAAACGGTCCTTGGATGAAGGGCTTTGTTAAAATGTAAAGGACTGGAGTATCCCATCAGTGTGTCTACACAAACAAGTAATAAAGCCAGGAATGGACAGCGATACTTGTAAGATAATTAGGAGGAAGCATGAAAAAATCATTAATACACCATGTTTCTAAAACTTGCTTAAAATAGCAGATGTTTAGACACGTAACAGAATCCACGTGGTGCAGCCTATCTTACTGCTTTTCCTGGATGACAGACATGACTCAGAGCAATCATAATGTAAGTTTACTTTTTTTGACCCCTGTTCTTACAAACTTGTTCAGTGGCCTAGTTCTTCCCAGGCACCTGGATGAAGAACCACCCCCATAACACTGTGTTCCCTCGAACACAGTGGCAAGTACTGCAGTCTCACTCAGCTGCAAATCATAGCTCGATTCTGTAATCCAGCTGTCCCCTCCTATGTGACAATCCATCAGAACTCTCTAAGCACTTGAGGTTGACGTCTCACCTTGGCCCCAGTGTGGGCCCATTGCAGGAGCTCCTACAAGCAGGGAAGTGGGATTTAACCTCTTTCTTCTACTTCTCTGTGCCTAAGAAGCTCCTCCACACCCTGAGAACAGAGATTTCTGACTCTCCTGGGTGGTTCTGACAGGTTGGAGTGGAGCTGATGACCTTGCATCTTTTTGGGCTTGGCTGGTGTTCAGAGCTTCTCTCTGTCTCTTGCGCTATATACAGAGTTCCTTGTGGACCTCCCGAGGCTGGTGACTTCCCACCTGCGTTCCCATGACACAGGCCATTGTGTCACTTCTCCGGGGCACCATGGCTCCTCCCACACTGCTGAACATTAGAGGGTCACTGGCAGCTTCCTTCAGCTAGCTCCCATCTCCTGTGCAGTCAGTCTCCTGCACAGGATCTAGGACCTCCAGTTGTGGGCTTGCCTCTCCTGTGTACCTTCCTTTCCCTCAACAAACTCTGGGAGCTCCATTATTTACCAAAATGCCATCCTATTCTCTGCTTCCATGGGCTGGCCCAGCCAACTCTCAAGCTTTGGAATTCTCAAAGGTGACTCAAACAAATGCTCACTGTGTCACCCGAACTGTGTGTGTCTGGGGAGGGGAGAGGGGTCACATACCAAATTCTCCAGGCAGTCCCCCGGAAGTCCAGTTCTCTAAAGAGATCTCCTCCTGCCCCTGTTCCCCAAAAGGAAGAAGGTGAGACACATAGAACAACTCACTCCAAAGCAACCTGCAAGGTTCCTTCCCTGATTTCCAATGCCTGACCTTCTTATACGATTGATATGAATGAAATGTATAACGTTATCTAACCAGTTTCCCCCAACTTCTCTCTTGCAAGTTCTACGTGGTAATAGTTGACACTCCAGCTAACACTTCATTTTAACATCCTGATAAGGTGTATATAAATATAGATAGTAATACATGTATTAATACATATACCTACACATATGTATACAGGTTGTCTAAACGCAGAACTAAATGAGTCACTCACATCATACACATATACACATAAGGTCCAGTCCATTACAGTAATTGTCACAGCTGTGTGGTTCAGGAAGAGAATGAGTCCATCTTATAAATTATCTTCTCTCAGTGTCCTCAAAAAAGAAGAAAAAAGCAGCACGTTTCTCCTCGAGGTAAATCCACAATAAAAACAGGCTAATGGGAAAAAGCTCATGGAAGGCTCTTATGTGAAGGACTGAAATGCCAGATTCTCAAATCCTTAATCTAAGGAGGAATAAGACATATTATCATCATGAGAGAGGGTACAACGACAAAGAGTTATATAGCAATAGTTTTACCATGAACACATAAACGGTCATGTTAAGTTATGTTCCAATAGATACGTTTAGTGCTTTGGGCCGGTGGTAAAATACTGATGTATTACAAAGAGGAAAACATAATAACTTTTCATTTATTTGCCTCAGTAAAGATTTTTTTTTTTCTGAAAAGGGTAAACCAAACACTGATAAGAAGCAGTTGACACCTATGATAGATTACAAGCATGCAGAGACTCTTTTTTTTTTTTTTAACATCTTTATTGGAGTATAATTGCTTTACAATGGTGTGTTAGTTTATACTTTATAACAAAGTGAATCAGTTATGGAATGCAGAGACTCTTAATGAGCCCAGGACTCTTGAAACTGCATAAAAGATTACTGAGCAGATTTACAAAGGCTATCATTGAACTCCAGTTATGAAGCCATGCATGAGGATTCATTAAGAATGGGAGAAATCCCAGACGGGTAAAACCGATCAGTGCAGTCCTGAAACATCTACTAAACACTGGTAATTACTGATTTTAATACAGGCTATTAAAATGATAATTTTTAACCACATTGAGAGGAAATTGGTATCCAAAAGGAGTAATGCCTTACTAACTTTACTTAGGTCAAAGTAATTTGATTTCTCCCTTACATATGCCTACAATTATTGCTAGTAAAAAAAAAATGTAATAGGCATTTCTAGATCTCAAATATTGAATAATATTCTTAAAAACAACATGAAGGCAAAGAACAAATGGTGGAGAGGGTGTGGAGAAAAAGGGAACCCTCCTACACTGTTGGTGGGAATGTACATTGGTGCAGCTACTATGGAAAACGGTACAGAGGCCCCTCAAAAAACTAAAAATAGAGTTACCATATGATCCTGCAATCCCACTCCTGGGCATATATCCAGAGAAAAATATAATTCAAAAGATACATGCACCCCTATGTTCATTGCAGCACTATTTACAATAGCCAAGACATGGAAGCAACCTAAATGTCCATCAACAGATGAATGGATAAAGAAGATGTGGTTCATGTATATACAATGGAATACTACTCAGCCATAAACAAAGAATGAAATAATGCTATTTGCGGCAACATGGATGGACCTGGAGATTATCATACTAAGTGAAGAAAGTCAGACAGAGAAAGACACCTACATGTGGAATCTAAAATATGACACAAATGAACTTATCTATGAAACAGAAACAGACTCACAGACATAGAGAACAGACCTGTGGTTGCCAAGGGGGAGAGGGGGTAAGGGAGGGATGGATTGGGATTTTGGGATTAGCAGATACAAAGTATTATATATAGAATGGATAAACAACAAGGTCCTACTGTATAGTACAGGGAACTATATCCTGTGGTTAAACCGTAATGGAAAAGAATATGAAAAAAAGTATATATGTGTATAACTGAATCACTTTGCTGTACAGTAGAAATTAACACAACACTGTAAATCAACTATACTTCAATAAAATAAGTTTTTAAAAAAAAACATAAAGGAATGTTGAAACATATTGATAAAACGAAGGGGCTTTGTAACTAGTTCAGTGGCTAATGACCAAAGATGCTAACCTGAATGGATATAAATGGAGAGGGTTTGCTATTGTTTATTTACTCACTACACATGTACGGATGCACTGTTGATAGTTTTCCAATGAAGCAGGATTCCTTCATTGACTAGTTGGTCCAGGACTCCAGAGTGGGCATGGTTTACCTGGTGATGAGAATAGGAACAAGGTCAGCCTGCGTTCCACGGTCCAGCCTCTAGGGGACAACCAGTTGACCTTTCCCAAAGGAACAGGCTAGGGCGTTGGGGTGAGGTTCTAATCTATTACTTTGCTTCCTACAAAAATTGTTAGCACTGATGGCATCTAGACATGCCTCTTCCTTTTGAAGAGCAGGTTTTCCAAGCTGCTTTACAAAGGCAGACAAAGCAGCAAAGAATGGTTTCCTAAAAAAGAGGGTTTTTTAAATATCAATTTGAGATATTGTATGGTCTCCTCCCTTGCCTCAGACAGGCAGGCTATCTGTGAAAAGAGGGGAGCCATGGCTGGTTTTAGCAGACAATGTAACAGTCTGTTAATCCCCTCTGTTTCCCATAAGAAGGAAAGAATTGTTACAAATGGGACTCCAGGAGCCTGAGGCCTCATGGAACATGCCCCAAAACCTTTACCTAAGAAATAGAAATCCATCAATCTGGCTTAGTAAGTAGATTTTATCTTCTAGTACAGACGCCTGGGTGCCCTTTTCTCATATCATTCATCTTATTTATTGATAAATTTTCAAAGAAGATTGAAGATGTGTTCATTGATTCCAACTGGATAAATTGGCTTTTCATTAATGTGTTTTCCTTGGTGGAGAATTGTGTCAAAGCACAGGGGCCAAGCATGATGAGCCTACAATCAGACCTCAGATATTCACGCATTGGTGAGGCTGGGTCATTAGTCGTGTAGACAATTAAATTCAATACAGAGAGTAGTTGCTATAATTATTGGTAGCAGGCAAGCAAGCAACTGAAATTGATTCAGGCTAACTTAAGAAAAAGAACTTGATTTCTGAGAAGGCTATGGTGTTTCTTACAGAACCTAGGGAAGAATACAGCGTCCAAGCATCCAAGGCAGGAACCAAGGCAGATCTGGGACTCTCATTAATAGGAAATAGTGGGCACTGTCTCTGGAGTCGTGCCATCAGGATGACCTCTGTCTTCAGATGACTCTTCCCAAGTTCAAATTCCCGGGAAAGAAAATCTTGGCTGGTCTTGAGTCAAACTTTGAACCTTAGCTATGGTAAGGGCAACAGGCCATCTGATTGACAATCTGGTGTGGGCATCAAAGAATGGAGCTTCCATAAAAGAAAATTATCGCCAGGTCTCTTTCCCAGAATAAAAGACAAGGAACAAGCAATAATAACAGATATCCACTTGCAAAGATTGTACTTTGAAACAGGTTCACTGTGTTTCTAGTTTGAACTTTGTACATTAATAATAAGGTTCTAATGCTTGGATTGGGTGACAGGTTCATAGGTGTTCATTTCTCATTGTTTAAATAAAATAAATTAGAGCCAAGCATAGACCAATGATAACACTGTGTTATGAAGTATCAGTTATGATTTAATATCATCCTATAAACCTGAGGTACAAAATAAACAAAATGAACAATGCTATCCTTAATATCATACGGAAAAATCCAAACTGAGCAGGTGTGTTTTGAATACTTAGGACAATCTATTTACTGCTCTCTCTGGATAACAGTATGGTAAGTAACGAGGTGATCAAGCGGTCAGAAAATTCTCCTAATTCAGATTCCTCCCACTTCACCCTTAATCACAAATTACAAGTTTGTCTTAGCTATGCTGTCTTCAGATCTTACATATCAATGTTGGAATCAGCTTGTCCAATTTAACATATACACACATGGGCACAAAACCTATTGGAACTTTTATTGGCATTGTATTGAATCCATAGATCATTTTCAGGAGACTCAACGTTTGTGTGATTATTTAATTTTCCAATTCGTGAACACTCTTTCACACCTCCTTTCATTCTGTCTCATCCTATTTTATCCTACCTCTCCATTTATTGTCAATTTCAATACGCTTTTGTAATATTCATACTTTTCTGTATAGAGGCCCCTGCAAAATATCTGTAAGATTTATTCCTTAGGAGCTGTATAGTTTGTGTTGTCATTATAAATGGTGTCTTTTCCTTTAAACTGTTCTTTCTAAATGTTTGCTACTTGTGTATAGACATGATGTTGACTTTTGCTCAGTTAACTGTCTTGCTAAATACTTCTCTATCATTTTTTTATTTCCTCTTTTCAAATCTTCTGCTTTATTTTTTTTTATCACACTGACTAGAATATTGCACTGACCAGAATATAAGATAATGTTAAAAGCAATAAAGCAGTGAAAGCAAGTATCTTTGGTCCTGAATTTTAAAAAGAATGCTACTTACAATTTTCCATTTAGAATAATGTGTGTACACATTACCAGTTAAGAAAATTAGCTTGTGTTACAAGCTTCCTTTATATCATGAATGAGTGTTGAATTTTTTGGATGCTTTTTCTACATTGATTGAGATGATCTTATGATTCTCAGTCTTTTAATTACTGTGGTCATTGAAAATGGTAGAATTTAAAAGTGATTCCATATGTACATCCTTGGGGCAAGCTCAATTTGGTCATGATATATTTATCTTTTTATACACTTTCAGTTTGAGGTTGTAAATATTTTCTATTAGAAAATTATATCTACTATAATAAGTAAAATAGATTTTTAATATTTTTATCTCATCTCTGGTTTTGATATCAAGATTAAATCTGTCTTTTACAATGAATTGGGAATGGTGAATTATGAGATTCTAATGATTTGATCTTTGAAAATGTGGTAGAACTCACTCATACGATCACCTAGAATGGATGTTTTATTTGCAGATGTTTTGAAATAGTTACAGGACTATTAAGAGTCTACTGCTTCTTGAGCCTGTTTTGAAAGTGCTTCTTTCTCAAAGATTTTGTCCACTTCATGCAAGATGGACACCCCCCCTCCTCTCTAAGGTTTGTGTATTTGTTTGGTCATTTAGAAATCAACTTCTGACACTACTGAATTGTTCTATTTTTTCATTATTATTTCTCTGCCATTATCTACTTCCTTTCTTTAGGTTTATTTTTATTTATTTTAAGAGCTTAAAGTTGGACATTTACCTCATCGATTTTTAGCTTTTGTCCTTTTCTAATATAATCATTTAAAATGACAAATTTCCACTGAAGCTCCACTTTTGCTGATGGATGCCACAAGTTTTTGTATGTAATTTTTTCATTTTCTTTAGTTCTAAGTGTCTTTAAAATTTCCATCAAGATTTCCTCTTTGACCCATGACTTATTTTTAAATGCATTTTTAAATTTCTAAATATATGAAGATTTATTGATTTATAATAACTTTTAACTTAATTGCTCTGAGGTTAGAGAATATGGTATATATGACCCTATTCTGTCAAGTCTATTAAACCTTGATTTATGGACTAGTATAGTACCAGTTTGGTTTTAATTCAGAAGACATGTAGTCTCTATTTGTCCAACAAATGTAAAAGATCAACTATACAAAAGTACGTTCTATATTTGTATGTTAGATGAAACTTGACAATTGTGCTGCTCAGAACTCCCATATATTTGCTGATTTTTTTTCTCTGCTTTATTTATCAATACCTGATAAGATTGCATTTAAGTTTCCTACTATAATAGTGTTGTTGAAAATTTCTCCCTGTACTTTTATCACGAATTTCTCTTATCACAGTTTGAGGCTATATCATTAGATATTGTTACAATTTTTGTATCTTCATGGTATGTTGAAACTTTTATCATTAAGCAGCAGATACCTTTGCCTTTAAAATGACAAATAGTAATTACAAGCAATGTTTTATGGGCCCGGGGTCTATTTGACTGAGAGATCTTTTTCTATCCTTTATTTTCAATTTTTCTGTGCTTATACTTTAGGTATCTGCTATAGGTAGCATGTGGCCAATTTTTAG
This sequence comes from Balaenoptera musculus, assembly GCF_009873245.2. NCBI lineage: Eukaryota > Metazoa > Chordata > Mammalia > Artiodactyla > Balaenopteridae > Balaenoptera > Balaenoptera musculus. Next base: position 5,291,773 of record NC_045790.1, read on the forward strand.
ATCGATCTGACAATCCTTGTACTTTAAATGGCAAAATTAGTCCACTTTTACCTACTGTGATTACTGACATTTAAACTTCTTCCATCTTACCTTTTTAGTCCTTTTCTCCTGCTTTGTCTTTCTTATTTCTCTCTTTGGAACTTTTTAAAGTTGTTTGATTGTATGTTTATTTTTTCCCATTCTTTCTCCCTAATTGCTGTGAGTTCACACATTTAAATTTTTGTTCTTTTAGTGGTTATCCATGAAATATTAACAGTCTACTTAAGAGGATAAATTCTAAATTAAACAATTTGGACCCCTCTCTCAAGGAAAACAAAACCTTAAGACAACTTTAATCATAATACTGTCATTGTCAATATTTTCACTCTATCTTTTATTAGTTCCCACTATTCACTATTTCATAGAGGCCTTTTTTGTTTGCACTTAGAATTTATGTTTGCCATATTGTGCTATATGTATACATTTCTCCATGCCTAAGAAATCATCCTCTGGGATCATTTTTCTACTTTATAAAAGTATGTTACTTAGAGGATGTCTCCAGGTGATATATTCCAAAAGGTCTTTTTCCTTTACTTTGTGTTAAAATTTCTCTATCCTCATTCTTTTTTTTTTTTTTTTTTTTTTTTTTTTTTTTTATAGAATGAGCTCATGGATTATTACATAGGCATATGGGAGTCCATGGACTTTTTTTTTTTTATCTTATTTATTTATTTATTTATTTATTTATTTATGGCTGTGTTGGGTCTTCGTTTCTGTGCAAGGGCTTTCCCCCGTTGCGGCAAGTGGGGGCCACTCTTCATCGCAGTGCGCGGGCCTCTCACTATCGCGGCCTCTCTTGTTGCGGAGCACAGGCTCCAGATGCGCAGGCTCAGCAGCTGTGGCTCACGGGCCCAGTTGCTCCGCGGCATGCGGGATCTTCCCAGACCAGGGCTCGAACCCGTGTCCCCTGCATTGGGAGGCAGACTCTCAACCACTGCGCCACCAGGGAAGCCCTATCCTCATTCTTGAAATGTTGTTTTGCTGGATACAAATTCTAGTCTGACATTTACTTTCAATCAATATTTAAGGATATTATTCCACCATCTTCTGGCTTCTTAGGTTGCTGCTGAGAAGATCCTTTCATTCTAATTGTCTTTTTGTGTTTATTTTTGTTTGTGATTTGTTATTTCTCTCTGGCCATTTTAAAGAATGCTTGGGGGCTTCCCTGGTGGCGCAGTGGTTAAGAATCCGCCTGCCAATGCAAGGGACACGGGTTTGAGCCCTGGCCCGGGCAGATCCCACATGCCGCGGAGCAACTAAGCCCGTGTGCCACAACTACTGAAGCCCGTGCGCCATCCTCCGCAATAAGAGAAGCCACTGCAAGGAGAAGCCCGCGCACCGAAGCCCGCGCAACGAAGACCCAACGCAGCCAAAAATAAAAATAAATAAAATAAATTTATATATACAAAAAGAATGCTTGGCTTTGGCATTCTGCAGTTTCACTACTCTGTGTCTAGACATGGATTTCTTCTTATCTTTTTCTCTTTGAAATACATCATGCTCCCCAGATCTGTGGGTACATGATGTTCTTGGAATACCACAGCCATTACCTTTTAAAATCCATTTCATCTGCTTTCTCTCCATTATTTGTACCTAAAATTTGATATAGGTTATTGTTCCTCATTTTATCTTCCATGTCTTTCAATCCTTCTTTAATGATTTCTAACTCCTTATCTCTCATGGAGAACTACTGATAAATCCCTCAGCTGATTCTTCCTGCTCACTAATGCTCTTTCAGCAGTGTCTGTCATGCCATTTTCCTGTATTAAATTTTTGCTGTCAGCAACTGTATTTCTCACTTCTTAATGTTCTGCTTTTTAAAAAAAATCTGTCTGCATTCCTGAAATTTTCATGCTGTATATTCATCTTTTTAATTGTATTCTTTATTTCTTTGAGCATTTAGTACAGAGCCTCTTAGCATTCACTACCTAAACATTTCAATATCTGTAGATCTTCAGGGTATGAAGTTGTTGTTTTGTGTATGATTGTCTCTGTTGGGAGTTTATCGCTCCCCACTGCTCTTGTTCTGTCCCAACACATGCCATCGGTTACAGATTGTTCTGGTTTCTTCAGATGGTAAAAATTTTTCAAAAAACTCCTCAACTTTAAAAACTTACTCAGAAGATTCCACCAAGTAGGTATGGAGTATTTATGACACCACGAGTATACCAGGGCAATTCAGTACCCACACGCCTCTTGAAATCACCTGGGTAGCCCTATTGCTGATGGATTGCCTGTCCTCAGTACCTAGGAAAGACAGAAGATTAAGTCATATACAGTGCACCCATCAAGGCATAGCTGATATAACACACATGGGTTAAAAAGAGAAGGGAAGAGTTGCTTAAGAAATCTATTCTCAGTTAACCAATCGTAATGGCCATTCGCAAAACATTTTAGTTAACTGCTGTTAAAGACAAAATTACTCTGGCACCTGTGAAAACAGTAAGGAAGACTTTATCCAGGACTGTTGTGTTGGGGGCCAAGACTATTGCAATAGGGAGAAATATTGGGTTCAGTTTCAAATACAGCAAAGACAGCTGGTGATCTACAGCCAATGAGCAGAGGGAAGGGGTTAGTGGGTGGAAAATCACTAACAGGAGACACCAAGGGTGGGGGAATTCTTGCCAAACCTTCTTACTCGAGGGTGGGGAGATTCTCAATGAACTGACTTAGCAGAATTTTTGCTACAACTTGGCTCTGCAGGCACAGCAAGATCAGGGCTAAGGTTAAGACCTAATCGTGAAGAGGACTCAGAGGAGCTTGGCTGAAATTTGGTCAAGAAAAGAATCTTTGCCACTGGGCTTGCATTTGAGAAATATAATTCTTCCAGCCATAAAAAGGTAGCTTCCAATAGAAGTGTTTATAATGGTTATAGTCTAGGTGTTGGCTGTGCATTTCCCTACCAAGGTACAAGAAAGATTCTCTAGTTGGTGGTTAAGGATGGTAGTTCTGACACCAAATGGCCTGGGTTCCAATTCTGATTCTGCCATTTACCAGCTGAATGACCTTGGAAAATGACTTAACCTGATTCTGCTTCAAGTTCCTCATCTGCAAAATGGGACGAGTAGTAACACCTACTCGCAAGGGGATTTTGAGAGTAAACAATTTAATATATGTCAAGGGCCTGGAGCAGTGCCTGCTGCATAGTAGACCCTATGTGATTTTAGACAAGTTTAGCTTTTTAAGCTTTTGGTTGACTTCATTTATCAACCTTTAAGCTTCCTTCAAGCTTTTGGTCTAAATTCCTTCACCGGTTTCAGTGAAAACATCTAAGTCTGATCATATCTTAATTTTATAGCTTCTGCTAATGTCACAAAGCAGGCAACATGCCTCTGTAAAATCTTCATCTGACTTTTCTTTCTTCAAAACCAATACAGTTTCAAACTCTTTACCTCTTACTCTCTTTACCAGAGGCATTTAGGGACCAACTTTCATAACTGAGTATGCCTTAGGGATCTCGTCTTCCACCCCAAGTGGGGTTTTAAGGCATTTCTTCTGGGGGAAAAAAATGCAGAGCTCTTCAAAAGCAAAGACATTCTTCTGAATACAATGTGTCCTATCTTCTGTTGGCTTCTACTATGTATGTCCATTACTCCTTCATTTTACACAAGTGTTTTCATGCCCACTTACACGGTCTTCTGTCCTCGTCAGAGGCCCTGCAGCCCCTCTCCTTCCCGCCTGTGAGACGGAGCTTCTCAGGCTCACACTGCAGAGCCCGAGACCTGATGGGGCTCAGCAGGAGTGGACACAGCCCTTGGCGACACTCCCTGGAAAGGGAGAGGTGGCAGAGAGCAAAGGAAGTGAGTCAAACAGAAATCACAGGACACAGTGCCTTTAGCCAGTTAAAAGGTTATCAACAGCAAAACTTTGCAAGAGAAGTTACTGAGCTAAGATGTTAAGAGCATAGATTTTAAAGGTGAACATACCTGAGTGTGAATCTTGGTTCTGCCACTTGCTGGCACCAAGACTTGCTGGAATGTGTCCAGCAAGTTCTGACTTGATCATCTCTCTATCAGTAATATGACCATAAAATACTGTTTGACCAGAATGTTGGGATCTTTAGAGTGTGCAGTACACCCGTGTCTTGGGGAGATTTAAAATGCTCCCCTGTCTTTATTTACGAGAATGTATATTTGAAAACTTCTTAACGCTTATGATACACGTGCATTTCAGTTACAGCTTTTTTTCCCTTAGATAACTGTCTAAGAAATTTCATATTGTTATCTCCTGCATTAGCCAGGGTTCTCCAAGAAAGCAGAACTAACAGGGTGTGTGTGTGTACACATATATGGAGAGACAGAGAGAGAGAGAGAGAGAGATTTTAAGGGATTGACTCACACAATTATGGAGGCTGGCAAGTCCAAAGATTGCAGGAAAGGTTGGCAGGCTGGAAGCCCAGGGAAAAGGTGATGTTGCAGTTCAAGTCTGAAGGCTCTCTGCCAGCAGAATTCCCTCTTGCTGGGGGAGATCATTGTTTCATTCTATTCAGGCCTTCAACTGATTGGACGAGGCCCACCTACAGGATGGAGGGCAATCTGCTTTACTCAGACTCCACCAATTTAAATGCTAACCTCATCCAAATGACACCCTCACATAAAAACACAGAATAATGCTTAACTGCATATCTGTGTTCTGTGACCAAGCCAAGCTGACATATAAAATTAACCATTACATCTCCTTCTTATAAGAAAGTAATATGGAAATATGCTCACCAAATCATAAAGTTGCCTCAAGCCAGAAACCAGGGATTGTAGACCCATTCTTTCTCATCAGCCACTGGAGCCTGTTCATGGTCCTCTTAAATGGATCTCAGATCCATCCCTCATCATTGACGATGTCTTAGTTACACCTGTCATCACCTCTTACATGTACGAATGCAATAGTGTTGACTTCTTAAACTGCAGATCTCTTCCCAGCTAGACTCACATCTGAGTAGAGAGAGCTGTTCCAGGAGACAACTGAGGGACAGAGAGTATGTTTTGTTAAAGTCACCCTTCCCTCTTTCCATCTCCTTTCATCTTCTTCCTGCCACCTTCCCTTCTCCGTCTCAGCTCCCTCATTTAGATCAAGCCTGCAAGTTCCGACTGTCTCTTCACTAAGTCCCCCAGAGGAAAATGCCCTACTTGGCTTCCTCTTCCAGCCCTACATGCATGACACAGTATTTCTAAATGATAATGAATAATGTTATCCCTTAGGGCCACATGTGAGACCCATAGGTTAAAAATAAAAGCTGTCTTTTGTCATGCAACTAGCTGCTTTGTAAATGGGATCTCTTTACTAAGATTTCAAGTGCCCATAGGTCAAAGGCTACCATGTATTCCTCACCATGCTCAGCTTGGGGTCAGGCATTGATGAGTTGCCAGTAACCTTTTTCTAATTGAAGGAATAAAGGGAGACAGAATGGTAGGACACAGACCAGGGATTGTGATGCCAGATACACATACACACACACGCACACACACACACATACCTGCTTGCTAAGTCGGGTTCTATTTCTTAACTATTGGCTCTTGGGCAAGTAACTTCACTGATCTCAGCCTCATCTACAAAATCAGAACAAGGATCCTGACACCCACCTGGCAGGGCAGGGAAGGACTGAGTACAGGCAGTCACATCTGGCCATGCGGGCTGGGCACCAGATTACTTCGGAGGGAGCCATTCACACGGGTGGTTGACGGTGGGGACTCTGCCTGCCACTGTAATCTGACACCCCTATTTGAACAAAATCATCCATGTGATGCATTTGGGCCGTGCCCTGTTCACACCAGTCTCTGAGTAGGTGTTAGCTCCTTTCCTCCCTCCTTCCTTCTATACAGGCAGTGTCAGTTGGTTGTAAATGATAATTTAGGGTAATATGTAAGGTTTCAGTCAACATGCAAAACCTGTGATCTCGGAAATCCAAACATGCATCTGAAAAACAGATAAAATATATTTTGGATGAATCCTTCCAAAAAGGCCTGGATGTTTTCATGTTGACTGTGAAAAGGTGCTCATTAAAGAAAAGGAAGTTAATCCCACAAGCTGCTGAGCACCAGCCTATTGAAACCCATCTCTGTTCTGTGTCACGTTTCACCCCACTGCGCTGACATTTGTTTTCAAATAGACGTAAAAGAGAGAAAGGCTAGAAATGAGGAGAGTTCCGTCGTGTGAGGGCCCACGCTGCATTAGCTGCATCTGTTTTCTGAGTCTGCAACCCCTCCAGAGCTCATGCAGGGAGCTGGACCCTTGCTGCGTCTCAGGGAAGTAGCACAGGCAGCCGTGAGAAGTCCCCATCAAGAGTGGGACATCACCGATATGATGCCTGATACATCTTACAACACACAGTCTGCTCCATGCTGCATGGCAGTGTGCGGGTTCTGAACAAAATCAGACTCTGCTATGTTAGAGAAGATGACCCAGTGAATGTCAAGCAGTGTGCAGCTTTATAAAGTATAAAATGCCTGAAATACTTGCTGACTCGGGGATGAATCATTATTTTATGCTGCTCTTTTGAATTGCTGTATTCTGACTTCCTTCTCAACCATTGTTTCTAATATAATCACAGTCTTAACTTACCAAAGAAAGAATAAAGAAAAGGTGTTCAAATGGAAAATAGGATGAGCAAAGTGAAGTAGAGGATACAGAACTGGGAAACAGGTAGGACAGAATCAACTTTTTCTGCAAAGCACTCAGCCAGTGGAACGATGCAGATTCAATTAATTTCATTATAGTTCAGGGGTTTATGGACAGAACCCTGCAAAATCAATACGTAGGCCTTTTAAAGTTACTGGTTAGAAACTCAGTATCAGGAAAGAAGCAAGATAGGTGGCGGGGGAGAAGAGCGGAAAGGCCTATTGATAGCAGTGAGCGAATATAAGGGCCGTGCTATCCTAACACATCACAATAAAGGGTTTCCACATCTTGCATCTTAACGTGATAAAAATCTGATTCAAATATAAAATATATTTAAAAAGGACTGGAACACTTAACTATGCTATTGATATTTCTGATTCTCCATACTATCACTTTTTTCACCACTACTAAAATTGACAACACCAAGTCTGACATTTGTCCCAAGAAAGGGGGAAAATTCATCAAATCCTGTATAACAGGTCAGTAAGATCCATTAAAGCCTTCTGGTTGCAGACTTACAGAGAATATATAATTATTTCAAGCAAAAAAAAAAAAAAGCATTTGTGGATCTACTCTTTGAAGCCAGACTATTTATTTTCTTTTATTTTATTTTTTAGGCTCTACTGTGATTCATACTGGCTCCTCTATCACACAGAATTCAGAAAAACTCACATGTGCATTGTTGTTTACAAAGGTAGTGAGGAAGCAACATCAGTGGGGTGTGTGTATGTGTTTGTATAGGAGAATCAATGTTATTATGTTTCTGTGATCTCTATCTCTTTGTTTCTCTTAGAATGAGAAAGGCCAGTGTACAGGTTCTGCAAACAGCAGACAGCAGACAGAGATACCAAACTAAGAGTGAAAGGAAATAAAGTCTGTGAGAGCGTTTTGAGAAGTACCACGGTACTGTCCAAATGTAAGCAAGCAGTACTATTGTGTGGTTATTGTTATTACCGTTATTATTCGTAAGTAACCAGAAGAAAGCAAACATATGTCTTTTCTATTCAGAGAACAGTTGGTCAGGCACATATTTTTCCAACATTTCAGTACACAGTTAATATCGTAATAAAAAGGCATTTTTAATTAACAGTTCTGTTTAAATATAGGGCTTAATTCACTTGCTACTTTTCTAATGACAAAGATAACTAAATAGTCCTGTTTGTGGCTATGAGAGCCATTTTCATGGACAGATCAGGTCCTGCTCCTGGTGTGGGGCCTTGAGCACCTCTGTAGAAAAAATATGATGATCACCACATGACCTTGTGAATTCCTGTAAACAAACTCAGTATACTATGTTACTCCATAAGCTAATCATTTAATGACAAACTGAGGTAATAAGTCGCCCCAAATTCCTGGTACTTTGTACTTTATCCACAGATTAGCATTCAGGCTCCGTGACTGGTACGTACAAAGAGATCACATGGACATTAAGAACTATTCCAGGACAGCTGTTTACAACTGGGACCATCCCCCTCCACCCCCACCCCAGCTTATGGGACACGGACCATCTTTGGAGACATTTTTGATTGTCACAGCTACTGGGGGAGGTGCCATTGGCTGCGAGTAAGACCAAAGAGTGCTAGCGACCGCCCCTATACACACTACACGCAGGGCAGCCCACAGCACGGAGCAGTTTGGAGTAGCTGGTCCAAGAGGTCAGGAATGCCTCCAATGCCATTCAAAGTCTGGTTCATGGATCAACTGCCCATCCTTCCAAACCAGGTCCATGACAAGATAAGCAGCTTGCACCAGAATGTAAACGAAGCATGTCACAGAACAGTCCAGCTGACACTGTTCACACTAAGACTTTCTCAATGAAGGAAACAATACATTGATATACTTTCTGACTTAAGCTTCTTATCTCCTGGATGACTGGCACTTTGAGTAGTGTTGCTGCTGGCCACAAGTTCCCAATGACCCCCTCCTGGTCATCTTTGTTCATTCCCATAGCTGGCCCAAGATTTTTCAGGGATAAATAGTTTCCTGGACCCGTGGGTAGGCCCCAGAGAAGTCTTCTCCACACTGAACTTTCTTTTCTGTACCACATCTAGGAACAAAGATCTCAGAGAGACTTAGACTTACCAAACCAGAGCTTACATTTTTCCATGCCTACTTCTCTTTCAAATAAGTTTTTATTTGTACAGCCTTTTACATGTTTGCTATGGTTTTGGCATTTTGCAAGTGTATAAATATATATATTTTTAATCAGTTTCAATATAGAAAAGGCAATTTAAGAAAATTAAGTTTACTGTCTTTTAAGTCTTTCATGATTATTTCATAAATTTCCTGAATAGAATTAATGCTTTGTGTTCACCAAATTTTTCATATACTATGTATTTTTATATATTAAAAGGCATCTGATAAATATCTGCTGATAGAAGTGATTACAAAATCATGGTTTTAAGTAGATCCCAAATGCAAAATTTTGTGGATGCCTCCATATATTAATTTTTTTAATAATTAAATCCCTGAGTCTTAGCACAAATGATATCCTACCAGCATTAAACATTAATGACCCATTATGTGAAGATGTATCACTAAGCTACAAGAAATTCAATGCTATTTAATTTTCAGTAGCCAAAATAAACCTTATCCAAAACACTTTGTAATTTCAAACCATCATCTGAAACAGTCCAATAACACTAACATCAGATTTATACCAATAAAAGGCACCATGCTAGAAAGACCTTGACACTTAAATATTCATGGCACTGTGAGGAAATCTCTGCTTACTACACCTGACTCAAATTTGATCCTCATTAAATTGGATCAAAGGCCATTTCCTAGAGAATGAACATCAGGTGTTCAATGCGCAAAGGCAATCCGTATGAGCTACAGGATATATTGGTCAAAATGAATACCAGAAAGTTGTAGAGAATCGATAAAGATGCCAGATGAGTACCAACTGATGGGTTGTTAGGATTAAAAAAAAAAAAAAAGGAATTCTTCTTGTAGAGTTTATACAATTTAAAAGTCCCAATTGAATGAAAGACAACATACCAGACTACTCCTGCAATAATTACCACGACCCCTGCATAGCATACATGGACACAACGCACAGAATATATGAAGCCTTGGAGAGTAAAGGGTTTCCAAACCCTAACTCCATAAAGCTATTTATTTACTAAATGATATCCTGCTGACTTGGAAAATTAATACATTCTCCAAAAAATTCTTAAAAGATCCCCCAAAATATACTTAAAAACAGAAAAGCCCTTGGAGATGCTAAAGGACAAATAAATCACAGTAAAATTTCCTCTAGAGGTTCAGTGCATCTGTCTCTGTGTGTGTGTGTGAACATGTTACTTGACTTTTTGTTCCAAAGATTGATTTACCAATTCATAACAAGAAGTGAGTGTCATCAGTTGCTCAGCTGTGACAGCCTTTAAATTTATACAGCCATAGTTTCAAGATTACAAATGTAAGCAACATGGCTGGAGTGTTATAGTAAGAATGTTTATATCTACAAAAAACTAATGTTTTATATGCATCTATTCAAATGTTAGTTGGAAGGAAAGATTATATAGCCTATTAGCAACTGAGGAACAGCAGTTCTATTTTGCAGACACTTAAAGAATATCTACTTCTCCATCGTGGTGCTTCATGACTTAAAGAAAAGTGGTTATTTTATTTTTGCTAAATCAACAATTACTAGTTTATATATCATTATACCATAATTGCAAAAATGAAAAAAAAATATAAAAGACAATCCTTAAATTTTAAAACACTCATCTGTAAATATGGAAAAACAGTCACTTATCAAAGGACTCCCATATGTGTTTCTGCAGTCGACATGTCAGGTATACCAAGAAATACTTGGTGATGCATCAGAATCATCAGGGCTTAGGAATCAGATGATCATTCTGAGGAACATCATTCTTTACTGATGCTGCAGATTCTAAGTTTTAGAAATAAGAGACTCTCCTTTAAAAGATGAATTTCTACACAATGAAGGCAATCGCATATGCAAAGTGTTTCAAAATTAGCAACTCAGTGAAAACAGCCTCCAATTTGTCTTAAATTGAAATTGTAACATCATCATAAACAAATAGCCAGAATTCTGTCCTTTGAAAGGCATCCAAAGGAGTTACCCTTCTGGGCTAATTTTTGTGTCACTGCTTAATAATATATACATTTAAACTATGGTTGAGCCCAGTTTAGAAAGGAAACTACCACTCAAATTAGCCCCCTTTGCTTTCATAAAAAGGAGACATATTCAAAATGAATCAGGTCTGTCTGCATGCCTGAAACTCAGGCCTAAGCATGAATTTTCAAAATGCAGGCACAGTAGAAAACTATTTTAAGTCAGAAAAGCCCGCGTTTCAATCTATGCCTTGCTCTTTATTTAGGTAGGTGACCTAGAACCAATTACAATATTCCTTTGAATATTGAATACAATGTTCTCATTTGTAAGATAGAGAAAATGACACATTCAGGAGAAGGTAGTTGAAACAATGTACATAATGCACCTAGCCCAATATCAGACACATTTTTTTTTAAAAAATCTGTCTTCTTTCCTCTGTCTGTATAGCTACTAGAACAAATTACTACAAGGATTTCACAACTTCTAAGTAGACAGTGGGAAACTCAGGAAGCAGGTGGGAGCAGTTTGCCAAATCCATAGATTCAAGATATATTTGATGTTGTTTACAGTTATTATAAATAAACAGAATTTGTCAAGAGGTTTTTTTCCTCTGGAACACCAGAAATGAAAACTTCTGTCAAATCAATATAAATAAAAATGACTGACCATTTTACTTTTTTTTATAAAACTGATTGGGGCTGAAGACAGTCATGTAGGATCTGAACAGCCTGATTCAGTGTGTCCTTCCTTACAGGTAAAGAACCGAAAAAGGATTTCACCTCTCACTGCTAGCCAATCCCATCTAGAATAATACCTCCACTTGTTCTACCTCTCAGATCTAAAGAAGTTATGTGTTTGTTTATTTTTATGCTTTTTCACTTTTAATTCGAATAAAATTAGAATTGTCAAGCGCCATATGCTCTACACATTGCCTGTCACCATAGAAATGGCAGAAGCAAGTAAATATTTCTCCTTCTGTGTCCCCATGTTCAGGCATTATGAAAATGCATCCAGTGATAAAGAGATGAGTGAAAAGGATGGTGCGATAGTTTGACAAATGGAAGCACAATTTTTTTTTAATGCCCTGCCTTCCCTCATCAATCTTGTTTTTAAAAGTCAATTTACTATTTTTATTATTTCTTAATTTTTTAAAATTAATTAATTTATTTATTTTTGGCTGCACTGGGTCTTTGTTGCTGCACACGGGCTTTCCCTAGTTGTGGAGAGCAGGGGCTACTCTTCATTGCGCTGCGCGGGCTTCTCATTGCGGTGTCTTCTCTTGTTGTGGAGCACGGGCTCTGGTGTGTGGGCTTCAGTAGTTGTGGCACACAGGCTCAGTAGTTGTGGCTCGTGGGCTCTAGAGCGCAGGCTCAGTAGTTGGGTCACACAGGCCTAGCTCTGCGGCATGTGGGATCTTCCTGGACCAGGGCTCAAACCTGTGTCCCTGCATTGGCAGGCGGATTCTTAACCACTGTGCCACCAGGGAAGTCCCTGGAAGGACACTTCTAAATTGCTTTGTGAATTTAAAATGCTATGGCATCAATGTCACTTATACTAGTCCATAATCACATCTGAAAAGACTCTAAATCACATCTGAAAAGACCCTAAGCCCAGAGAGTCATGGATTTTTTTTTCACCATATCTTTCTTTAGCATCTGCTCCACAATGATAACCCTAGGAAATCACGTACTTGGAAGATGGGGCAAGAGTAGAGAGAAGCGGGGAGAAAATGAAAGAGGAAAAGAATACCTACAAAGGTATTAGTAGCCTCTGAAGCAACTTCTCAGCATGAAAACCAAGAAGGAAGAAACAAACTCTCTCAAGTATTAAAATTAGACTTTCTGCAGAAATAACAGAAACTTCGATATAGAAAACAAGTTTTTCAAGTTTCAAAAGACATATGGAAACCATCAGGTGATTTCAATCCTCAGTTTTCCTCAGAATCTTAGAGAAAGACCATAACCAGGTGTCCATGGAGTTGGTAACAGCCAATGTCACACCTTCTGTGTGTATGTGACCTGGCAGGCCAGAATCATTAAGGCTTTACAATTCTGGGACACATTTAACAATGGGTTGTCCTGCATTCTTTGTCGGCCCAAATGAATGCTGTGAGTAGATAAACACACTAAATGACCGTCATTAGATTCATCCAAATCAATACTTTATTTGGTCTTGTAGGTGGAGGTGCACCAAACAGCACTCACTGTACTTCCTGTTACCCCTAATCAGGCACTGCGTATGCAATGCCGCTCCAGAGGTGGGATAATGAAGTCGTATTAAACCTTATTCCAAGACTGTACTACCAGCATCATTAGGGCTTCGCTAAATAAGAGCAATATTTGTGCCACTAAGCAAATATTTGTGTTGCTTAGTAACACAAATATTGCAATGGCGGTGGCAGAGGGCTATTTTTCTTTCTCTGAAATCCTGACTCTCTAGTTCCTCTTCAGTCCTGCATCCATCAGAGATGTGATTAATGAGGTGGCTCCTTTCTGACAGTGCCATCAGCCTATCTTTTGTACACCCAGCAAGGTGCAAGCCAAATCTCATTTGTGTGTGAAACCGTTGTCTTAAATGGATTCGACTTTCTTGTGTTTTCATCAGCTTCCCCACCGAAACTGAAAGCAGCAGCACCACAACACCACAGTCCAGGTTTCATTGTATAGAAATCCCCTTAAAAGGGGAAATGCATTTCTGAAATGAAACTTGAATATGACCAGAAATAAATAGGCCTGATAGGTACATATGAGCAACAAATAGCAATGGCAAGGTAGTATTGATACTCGAGCCCGTACTGCTCGCTACACGAGAGGCCAATCCATCAAGAGATGAGGTGTCAGGGCAAGGAAGAGTGACTTTATTAGGAAAGCCAGCAGACCACGATGATGGTGGACTACCTTCCCAAAGAACCATCTTGCCTGGGCTTGGAAGCTAGTTTATTTTATAGAACAAAGGGGGGGAGGGTAAGGAGGTAAAGTTTAAAAAGGTGATAAGTTGTTGCAAATCTTCCCTGGTTCCAGTCAGACTCCAGAGGGGATGTGTTAATTTCTTCTTTCCTACAGCCTGGTCAGGATGTTTCCTGGAGCTAAACAAAGTATTTCAGCTTTATATTCAGGGCCAGGAGGCAGAGTTCCCGGAGATGGGCCATTATGTATAATTTAAGCTACAGGCAGCATCCCTTTAGTGATGAACTTGTAGCAGCAAAAGCAATAGAATACAAAGGTTAAAGTAAAAGAAACAGATCCAATATGGAGTCAGATTTGTTCTTCCCAACTACAATACCTCTTCTCAGATAAGTATTTACAAAACATTTATAAAGTTGGAAAAAACTTTAGAATAATTTTTTTTTAATTTTAAAAGCAGTCCCTCAAATACATCTCTTGATACCACTGAGACACCTCATTATAAAAGTCATCACTCCACCTTCATAAAAAAACTTGAGTGGGTCTCCATTTTCTCTCTCTCCCCCACCTCCACTCCACCCCTGTCTCATTCTCTCTGTCTGTGTCTCAGTCTCTCTCTCTCTCAGCAACATCTTGATGTAAAATACATGTGTGAATATACACAGGAAAATGCAAAAAAAAAAAAAAAAGATATAAGATCAGAAAACAAAAATTCTTTTTATTGATGTATAGTTGATTTACAATATGGGTATGTAGCAAAATGATTGTTGTATATTTTTTCAGATTATTTTCCATTACGTTATTTCAAAATACTGAATATAGTTTCCTGTGCTATACAGTAAATCCTTGTTCCTTATCTGCTCTGTGTAGTGTGTATCTGTTAAACCCAAACTCCTAATTTGTCCCTCCCCTGCCTCCCCTTTGGTAACCATAAGTTTGTTTTCTATGTCTGTGAGTCTGTTTCTGTTTTGTGCATAGATTCATTTGTATTATTTTTTAGATTCTCCGTATAAGTGAGATCCTATAATATTTGTCTTTCTCTGCCTGACTTACTTTACTATGTTATTCTCTTTAGCCAATCGTCCTTCTGTTGATGGACACTTGGGTTGTTTCAATGTCTTGGCTACTGTAAACAGTGCGGCTATGAACGTTGGGGTGCATATATCTTTTCAAATTACAGTTTTCATCTTTTCCAGATATATGCCCAGGAGTGAGATTGGTGAATCAAATGGTAGCTCTATTTTTAGTTTTTTAAGGAACCTCCATACTGTTCTCCATAGTGGTTGTATCAATTTACATTCCTATCAACAGTGTAGGAGGGTTCCCTTTTCTCCACACCCTCTCCAGCATTTATTATTTGTAGACTTTTTGATGACAGCCATTCTGACTGGTGTGAGGTGATAAAAAAAAATATTTTTATCCTAACTACAGTTGAACTCTAAAATAGGCTCTGGCCTTCTAGTCATCCAAGGCAAAAATAAAACATCACTGTGCTCTGAATAAATTTCATGCCAATTTCAGTGAATACAGACTTTTCCCAGAAATAAAAGTAAGGAGAAATTTAGCAAATATGTTGGGACGTCAACACATGCATTAATTTCCTATTGCTGCCATACAAAATTACCATAAACTCAGTGGCTTAACACAGCACAAATTTATGATTTGCAGCTCCATAGGTTAGAAGTCTGACATGGGTCTCACTGGGCTAAAATCAAGGTGTTGTCAGGGATCTATGCCTTTCAGAGACTCCAGAGGAGTCCCTTTCTTGCCTTTACAACTTCTAGGGGCTGCAAGACTCCTATCTCGTCCCCCGTCTTCAGAGCCAAGGGAGTTATATCTCTCTGGCCATCCTTCTGTAGTCACATGCCCCTCTCTCCACAGCCAGGAAGGATTTATCCTCTTTTAAAGATCCATGTGATTAGATCAGGCCCACCAGATAATCCAGCATAAATTCCCCTTCTCAATGTCCTTAATTTAATCATGTCACCTCACATGTTCACAGTTGCTGGGATGGGCATGTGGACATTAGTCCGTCAACCACAGTATGACATAACTTTAAAAACACAGGACCTCAAATCCCAGACCCAGGTTAGAACACTGCCCTCCAACAATTACTAGCAATGTGGCCTCGAGGAAATTATTTAACCTCATGAGCCTCAGTTTCCTCATCTGAGGAAACTGTAATATTGAACCTAAGATGTTGTTGTGTGAAACGGTTACATAAAATACTTAGCACAGAGCTCAATAAATCTACATCATGGGTATTACAGTTTTTGTTGACTCTTATCAGTTCTTGATAAAAGCTAACAGGATAAAACTGAGTTTCATTCTAGGACCTAAGCTTACGTCGTCTTAACACACTTGTTGCTGGTTATTTAACTTGACATCAAAGGAGAACTTTTAGAGTGCCTTGAAGAATGGATGGCTAATGTTTTGCATAGACACCTTCTCTTAAAAACACCCATTGCCTCAACCACAATTTTGGCAAAGGCTGAATAGCAATCAATTAAGTTTCAGCTCCCTGGTACATGTCCAATGGGTAGGTATTATGTTCTATTTATAATATAAAACTCCATTTGCTTCAACTATCAAAGAGTGAAGTGGCAGGTTTAATATTCTTTTTGTGAAAAATCAGCAGCCTGACACAAATTTTCTTCCAGAGAAAGAATCATATTTCTTGAACCACAAAACGACCTGTGAACAGGGTCTGACATTTTCTCAATAGAGCTCTAGATCCGGCCAAATGCGAGAACAAGCAAGCATTTGAAACACTGAAGGGGTAGATTGGACAGTTAAGGTCCCACGTATCTCACCCCATGGAAGCTCTCTAGGACAGATGGTGCCCTTCTAATCTCCCTATCCAGCACGCTATTGGTCAAATCCACTTCCCCCCCACTAAATCAATCACTTTCAATGCTAGTTAGACATGACTCTCAATATGAGAGTCTTCTTCCTCTCAATGTCCCCCACCTATGTTATCACTCCTTTATTTCAAGCCACCTATTCTGTGTTACGCAAGGTATCATTTGGAATCTATTTGAACCTAAGCAATAGAAAATCAAACCAATAGTGGTTTGAACTAAATACAGCTTACTTTCCTCATGTAACATAAAATCTGGAGGTGAGAAAGTTGAGGACTAGTGAGCAGTCAAGGATTATCAAAGACCCTTCCCCCGCCAAGTCACTGAACTTCCTGCTCCCCTATCCTTACTGGATGGCTTTTCTCTTCTTATCACAAGATGATAGTGACACTTATAGGCATTCCAATCATATTTCAGGCAGGAAGAAAGGTAATGGTAAAAGGTCAGGGGAAAGATGCTGAAGACACGTGCTGGTCATCAGGGTACCTTTCAAGCAATGTTCCCAGGATCCTGATCTAGTGATTTGTGCACATACATCAGTGGTCAAGCAGTGTCCGTGGCAGTCTGGGAAGTGGGGTATGAGTATCAGGGAACATTGCTGCTCTGGAAAATCAGGATTCTGTCGTTAGAAACTAGGAGTGCCTGCCGTACCTGGTCTACTGCTGTACTGTAGATTTCGAATTCTCCAACCTGACACCAGTGATCTGTGCTGTCTGTTTAACCCTTTCCACTGCCATCAGATTGATCTCCCTAAAAAACAAAGCCATACTTAAAATGGGCTTTGGCTCTTCTTGGCCCAACGCATATGTCCCCAAATCATCATCAAGGCATATTAAGACCAATCGTAATTTCATTCTAATTTACTTCCACAGATTTATCTCCTATTTTTCCACCTCATTCTCACTACATTTCAGCCACAGTTAACTTATCACTGTTCTCCTAATATGCATCCCTGCTTTTATCTATATCTTTATATCTAGAGAGCTCTTCCCCTTCTGTTTTTCTGGACAACATCCCACTGTTATTTTAGGACCCATCCTGAATGACACCACTTTTCTGAAGCTTTTTCCAATGATCCCCAGCAGAGTTTGTTGGGCTCTCATTTTGTGCTCATCTGTGGTAGCCTTTGCACAATTGTATTGTGCTTTCTCTGTTTCCAAGTGTCCCCCACCTCTGTTGCCTGAGCCTCCTCAAAGTAAGGCATCCTATACTTTTTCTGACACATATAAACCCTCAATGCATTTATGTAATAATTGATTAATTATTCATGACTTAAGAAGAGGATATATAAGTAGTCATTCAAGGACTAAAGAATCAGACAGTTTTATATGTCAAAATATGGCAATGAGTCAGAAGTTTGGGGAAAAGATAGAAAAGAATCAGAACCTTGGAGATGAAAAAAAGAAATAAGAAGCCAAGGATTCAGACAAGGAATCTAGGATTAACATATCAGAAGATGAAATCCAAGGATCTGGGCACCAAAGACAAGAAAAAGAACAGAGCTTGACTATTACCAGAGTGTAAGCCAGACATCGGCTGAGCTCTCCCACTACCAGCACACCTAGATATGATTATGTGAAAAGATTAACTGAGATTCTGGTGTGGCCAAGGTGGCAGAGAAGGAAGACCCTGAGCTCACCTCCTCCCGTGGACACACCAAAATTGCAACTATTTACAGAGCAACTGTCTATGACAACAATCTGAAGACTGGCAGAAGACATTTTCCACAGCTAAATATACAAAGAAGGACCCACAACAAGATGAGTAGAAGGGACAGAGACAGTGTAGTCAAGACCCACAGCCCAGGCAGGCGACCCACAAATGGGAAGGTAACCACAATTGCAGAGGTTCTCCCCAAGGAGCAAAGGGGCCTGAACCCCACATGAGGCTCCCCAGCCCCGGGGTCTGACACCAAGAAGATAAGCCTCTGGAATGTCTGGCTTTGAAGGCCAGTGGGGCTTGGGTGTAGGAGAGCTAGAGGGCTGTAGCAACAGAAATTTCTGCTCTTACAGCACACACACAAAATCTCACACACTCCAAGTCCCAGTGCAGGGGCAGTAATTTGGAAAGAGCCTGCGTCAGACCCAATCGCTGCTCTTTGAGAGGTTCCCCGAGAGGTAGGAGGTGACTGGGCCTCTCCTTGGGGACACAGATGCTGCCGGCAGCCACTCTGGAGGGCTCACCTGGAGCTTACCCGGACACCAGGAGGCCAGAACAAAGCCCAGGAACCCCTGCAGCCAGTTATCCCAGCACCCGGACACAGCCACCAGCGGGCCAGTAGTTATCACACAGCAGGGCCCTGGCAGCCAGCTGAGCCAGGGGCCAACCCAACCTACACGTGCGCCCACAGTAGTCAGCTCTGCCACAGCGCGTGGACCCACAGCCCACACAGGGGGCTCCTCTAGAGCCTACAGCTCTGGTGACCAGAGGGAGTGAGCTGCTGAGCCCCACCGAAGGTGTCCTACATGAGGCCACCTCTCCGAGATCACAAAACATAACCGACCAACCTAATACTTAGAAATAAATACAGGGGATGAGGCAAAGTGAAGAGACAGAGGGGTATGTTCCGAAGGAAGGAACAAGACAAAACACCAGAAAAAGAACTAAATGAAATGGAGATAAGCAGCCCAGTCAATAAAGAGCTCAAGGTCATGATCGTAAAGATGCTCAACGAACTCAAGAGAAGAACGGATGAACACTGTGAGAAGTTTAACAGAGAGTTAGAAACTTTAGAAAATAACCAAACAGAGCTGAGGAATATGATAGCTGAAATACAAAATACCCTAGAGGGAATCAACTGCAGATTAGAGGAACAAAGCAGTGAACTGGAAGACAGAGTAGTGGAAATAACCCAAGTTGAACAGAAAAATAAATTTTATAAAAATGAAGATAGCTTAAGAGACCTCTGGGACAACATCAAGAACACTAACATTTGCATTATAGGATTCCCAGAAAGAGATGAGAGAGAGAAAGGAGCAACAAATTTATTCAAAAAAAATCTGAAAACTTCTCTAAGCTGGGAAAGGAAATGATATCCAGGTCAAAAGCACCAAAAAAAAAATCCAAATAAGATGAATCCAAAGAGATCCATATCAAGGCACATTCTAATTAAAATGGCAAAAAATAAAGACAAATAGGGAATCTTAAAAGCAGCAAGAGAAAAGCAACTAATTACATACAAGGGAACTCCCATAAGACCACCAGCTGACTTTTCAGCAGAAACTTTGCAAGCCAGAGGGAATGGCAATGATATAATATTCAAATTAATGAAAGAAAAAGACCTATAACCAAGAATACTCTACCCAGCAACACGATCATTCAGATTTGAAGAAGAGATACAGAGTTTTACAGACAAACAAAAGCTAAAAGAGTTCAGCACCAATAAACCAGCTGTACAAGAAATGTTAAAGGGACTTATCTAAGTGGAAAAGAAAAACCACAACTAGAAATATGAAAATTATGAAAGGAAAGACATCATTGGCAAATACACAGTAAAGCTAGTAGGAAGGTTAAAAGATGAAATTAGTAAAAGAATCTATATTCACAATAAGTAAAGGAATATACAAAACAAAAAGATGTAAAATATGGTATCGATAACATTCAATGTGGAGGGGGTGTTAAATGCAGGTTGTTATAATGTGTTTGAACTTGAGATCATCAAATTAAAAGAATCATGTAAATATTTAGGTTGCTATATATAAACCTCACGGTAACCACAAACCAAAAATCTAAAATATATACACACACACACAAATAAAGAAGTTCAAACATAGCACTAAAGATGGTCAACAAATCACAAAGGAAGAGAGCAAATGAAGAAGAAAGGAACAAAAAAGAACCACAAAAACAATTAACAAAATGGCAATAAGTACATATCTATCAATAATTACTTTAAATGTAAATAGACTAAATGCTCCTATCAAAAGACACAGTGTGGCTGAATGGATAAAAAAATAAGACCCGTATATATGCTGCCTACAAGAGACTCACTTCAGATCTAAATACACACAGAGACTGAAAGTGAGGGGATGGAAAAAGTTATTCCATGAAAATGGAAACAAAAAAAGCTGAGGTAGCAAAACAAAGTAGACTTTAAAACAAAGACTGTAATGAGACAAAGGACATTACGTAGTGACAAAGGGATTAATCCTACAGAAGATATAACAATCGTAAGTATATATGCACCCAACATAGGATCACCTAAATACATATAGCAAATATTTTAAAACATGAAGGGAGAAAGTGACCATAACACAATAATATAGAGGACTTTTAACACCCCACTTACATCAATGGACAGATACTCCAGATAGAAAATCAATGCTTGTCCACAAGACAAGTCTCAATAAATTTAAGAAAATTGAAATCACATCAAGCATCCTTTCTGACCACAATGCTATGAGACTAGAAATTAATTCAAGGGAAAAACTGCAAAACCCACAAACTTGTAGAGGCTAAATAGTATGCGACTAAACAACCAATGGATCACTGAAGAAATCAGAGGAAATCAAAAACACCTGGAGACAAATTAAAATGGAAACACAAAGATCCAAACTCTACGGGACACAGCAAAAGCAGTTCTAGGAGAGAAGTTGATAGCAATCCAAGACTACCTCAGGAAATAAGAAAAATCTCAAATAAACAACCTAACCTTACACCTAAAGGAATAAGAAAAAAGAAGAACAAAAAAACTCAAAGTTAGTAGAAGGAAAGAAATAATAAAGATTAGAGCAGAAGTAAATGAAATAGAGACTTTAAAAAAACAGAAAAGACCAATGAAACTAAGAGCTGGTTCTCGGAAAGATCAACAAAATTGTTAAGCTTGTAGTTCAGACTCATCAAGAAAAAATGAGAGGCCACAAATAAATAAAATCATAAAATTGCCATTTGCAACCACATGGATGGACCTAGGTGGTATTATGCTGAGTGAAATACGTCAGACAGAGAAGAACAAATACCACATCATCTCCCTAGATGTGGAATCAAAACACAAAACAAACAAAGCAAAATGTATTACATATAGAATGGATAAACAACAAGGTCCTATTGTGTAGCACAGGAAACTATATTCAATATCCTGGGATAAACCATAATGGAGGGCTTCCCTGGTGGCGCAGTGGTTAAGAATCCACCTGCTGGGCTTCCCTGGTGGTGCAGTGGTTGAGAATCTGCCTGCCAATGCAGGGGACACGGGTTCGAGCCCTGGTCTGGGAGGATCCCACATGCTGCAGAGCAGCTGGGCCCGTGAGCCACAACTACTGAGCCTGCGCGTCTGGAGCCTGTGCTCCGCAACAAGAGAGGCCGCGATAATGAGAGGCCCGCACACCACGATGAAGAGTGGCCCCCGCTTGCCACAACTGGAGAAAGCCCTCGCACAGAAACGAAGACCCAACACGGCCAAAAATAAGTAAATAAAATTAAAAAAAAAAAGAATCCTCCTGCCAATGCAGGGGACACAGGTTTGAGCCCTGGTCCGGGAAGATCCCACATGCCACGGAGCAACTAAGCCCATGCACCACAACTACTGAGCCTGTGCTCTAGAGCCCATGAGCCACAACTACTGAGGCCCGTGTGCCACAACTACTGAAGCCCATGCTCCTAGAGCCTGTGCTCCACAACAAGAGAAGCCACCGCAATGAGAAGCCCGCGCACCGCAACGAAGAGTAGCCCCCCCGCTCGCCGCAAGTAGAGAAAGCCCGCGCACAGCAACAAAGACCCAATGCAGCCAAATATAAATTAATTTTTTAAAAAACATAATGGAAAAGAATATAAAAAACAATGTATATATGTGTATAACTGAATCACTTTGCTGTACAGCAGAAATTAACACATCATAAACCAACTATACTTCAATTAAAAAAAAATGAAAACAGACCCATAGGTACAGGGAACAAACAGGTGGTTGCCAGAACGGAAGGAATGGGGAGGTGAGCAAAATGGTGAAGAGGATTGAGAGGTCCAACCTCCAGTTATATAATAAATAAGCACGGGGATATAATATACAGCATAAAGAATATGGTCAGTAATGTAGTAACTTTTTATGGGGACAGATGGTTACTAGACCTATGGTGGTGATCATTTCATAACGTATGCAAACGTCAAATCACTTTCACTGATGAATAAGAAGCATCAGTTTCCTCATAAGTGAAAAAAATATTTATTCATTCATCCTACTAATACTTATTGTGTTTCTACTATGTGCCACACAATATGCTAAGCATGCAGATACAGCAATGAACAAGAGAGATCAAAAGCTTACTCTAACAGAGCTTATACATGTGTAGGGATAATAATCGTACCCACATCATAGGAGTATTGTGAGGATTAAATGACAAAATTCATGAAATACCCCTAGAACACTACCTGGCACATGTAGAACTTCAATTATGATGATGATGATGATGATTATATCAGAATATTATATCCTGATAAAAGCACATGATCACATGATCAAAGTAGGGTAATGAAGTGAATAGGAAAGTTCTTGACACCCAGGGATAAAAATAATGGAAGCTTCTCTTGCTTCATCTAATTTAATACATATTTATTGAAAGCCTATTATATGCCAAGTACTGTTCTAGGAGCTTGAGTTACAGAAGTGATCAAGAAAGAAAAAATGTCAAGGTAACGTAAAATGTTGGTTATCTGGTGTAGGAAGTCCCTATTCTATCTGTAATAGCCCCTGTTTCTGTGAGCTTAATTGACATGTCAAGCAAAGATCAAATGGCCGTCATCTTCATCAAAGATAACTTTTTAGGATCTCTGTGAACACCCATTTGGTGCAATCGTTGTCTCAGAGAGAGAAGCTTTTGGTAAACAAGGATTAGTTATTTTGTCCAAGGAAAAAGAAATTCCATTGACACATAGATTAAAAACCTGATACCCCATGGAAAATTACAAAACAAAAAATTAGGTTAAAAGTAAGTCAATCAAAGAATACGTACGTTTCCTAATAGTAAAGTTTTTTTTTATCTCTTGGGCACCATTCTCTGTCACGGCAACTTATGACTTTTGACCCAAACTCCCCCTGTTCCATAGTAAAACCTGGCCAAGCTGCTGTTTTAAGCAACAACTTGTAGTAATCCACAGATCTCTTCCATCTCAATTTGCCTGCAGAAGTCCCACAGTTGAAACCGCAGCTACCGTCCACCATCCTAGTCCCATCTTTTCAAGAGCTGCCCAATCTAAAGGAAGGGATATTATTCACGAACTAGAGAATAAATCTAGGAAATAATCATAGAAAATGTTCCACCTCACTAATAAACAAATGAATTCAAATTAAAACCATGAGGCATGATTTTTACCTAATACATTAGCACAAACAAATCATGTTTTTTGTAAAGTAATTCCCAGTACCATCAAGGAAGCAGTTAAATGGGTAATCTCATCTTGCTGATGTCAATGTTAATTAGCCTTTAGGGTAGAAATCTGACAATTGTATCACATGCTATTAACTTTTCCATACTTTTTGATCCACTAACTCACTTTGTTGGAATCTACCCTAATTTTGAACAAAAACATATGCACGAGGATGTTAGTCACGCCATTATGTATATTAATAAGATTAGAAATGATTTAAATGTCAAACAATGAGAGAACTGCTAATAAATTATGGCATATTATTCAACCACTAAAACATGAAAAAATTTTAATATAGTTTTTATAATCTACTTCACTTATACTACACTTCATTCCAAAAAGTGTGGTAGGGATATGATGCTAAATGGTTTTTTAAATGCCTAATACATTATTATATATGAAACATATTTTTTAACATGTACTGGAAGGAAATGTAGCAAATATTAAATAAATCAGTGAGATTGTGGATGACTTTTTCTTTGTTATTTTCCATTTTTTTGGAAAATTCTTATGTAAATTTGTAAAGAAAATATGCATTTATAAAAGTAATTCCAATAAAAATTACTTTAAAATTAATTATTAAACTTGCTACAGTACACTCTGCAGTCAGATTTGCAAGGCATAACAGAGCTCGGAAGTATTAGAACTCACTGTGAAACCTCAGGACCTACATGCCATCATCAGGACAGGAAGTCCAGACTCATTCATTTTCAAGATCCCATCATAGCATTTTTCTAGATTCCACATATATGTGTTAATATACAATACTTTTTTCTCTTTCTGACTTACTTCACTCTGTATGACAGTCTCTAGGTCCATCCATGTCTCTACAGATGACCCAATTTCATTCCTTTTTATGGCTGAATAGTATTCCATTGTATATATGTACCACATCTTCTTTATCCATTCCTTTGTTGATGGACATTTAAGTTGCTTCCATGTCGTGGCTATTGTAAATAGTGCTGCAATGAACACTGGGGTGCATGTGTCTTTTTGGATTATGGTTTTCTCTGGGTATATGCCCAGGAGTGGTATTGCTGGGTCATATGGTAGTCCTATTTTTACTTTTTAAAGGAACCTCCATACTGTTCTCCATAGTGGCTGTATCAATTAACATTCCCACCAACAGTGCAAGAGGGTTCCCTTTTCTCCACACCCTCTCCAGCATTTATTGTTTGTAGATTTTTTGATGATGGCCATTCTGACCGGTGTGAGGTGATACCTCATTGTAGTTTTGATTTGCATTTCTCTAATAATTAGTGATGTTGAGCATCTTTTCCTGTGTTTGTTGGCCATCTGTATGATCTTATTTGCAAAGCAGAAATAGAGACACAGACACAGAGAACAAATGTATGGATACCAAGGTGGGAGGGGGGTGTGGGATGAATTGGGAGATTGGCATTGACATATATAGACTATTGATTCTATGTATAAAATAGGTAACTAATGAGAACCTACTGTATAGCACAGAGAACTCTACTCAGTGCTCTGTGGTGACCTAAATGGGGAGGAAATCCAAAAAAGAGGGGATATATGTATACAAATAGCTGATTCACTTTGCCATACAGTAGAAACTAACACAACATTTTAAAGCAACTATATTCTAATAAAAATTAATAAAAAAAAATTAAAATCCCATCATAGGACAGGAAGTGAGGAGGCAAAGCCGATACAGAGTAATAATTGTCACTGCCTGTTTGTTTGGTTGGTTAGGTTTGTTTTATTTTTTAGCCCATCAAAGAAAAGTCTTGGAAAATTAGAGGATTTGTTAAGAACTTATTCTAGTCACTAAGTCAGAACAATTCTAGGTAAATTTTCTAAAATGAGTGCATTTACACCAAGCTTGAAATTAAATACAACAAATCTCAAAAACTTTGATAGCACTCGGAATCCAAGAACAATTTATTTTAGATCTGCCATCTAAGCAAGGCTCTTTTCAGAACAAAACTTTTTCAGTTCACAGGGTTTTATAATACGTTCAGAAGTCTCTTTAGGTCCCGCTGAGAAACAACAAAGCAGCCATACATTATAGACTTCAGCTGTATCCATCAATCAATCAATCAGTCAATCAATACTTGTTGTAATAAGCCTTTCAATGGGGAAAAGGTTGGAGATAAGAGAGGGGAAAGTTATATAAGAGGGAAAAGACTAGAAAAAAAACAGAGCAGTTCAAGAAATGATTAAAAATAAAATTTTTAAAAAACCTTGCAAGGATGGCTACACATTTTAATTTTTAGAGGCTAAACAAATGATAAAATGTCCCAATGGTTCCCCATCTTACTCATGACCAAAACCAAAGTCTTTATGGAACCTTCAAAGTCCTACTTGATCTAGACCCCATTTACTTTCTGGCCACATCTTATAGATGTCTTCTCCTCCTCAGATTCACCTGCACGGTTCTTTTATACTGACACCCTCCTCGCCCATGTGTTTTATTTGTTCACCGCCATGTTGCTCGGGGACAAGTCAGAAAACCAGGAACCACAGTAGGTATTTCAGCAGAAGGAATTTCATATAAGAAATTAGTTAGCTCAAAGAGTGGAGGACTTAAGAAGCAAAAAGAGAACATCAAAGTAACCTAGATAATGGCTGGAAGAAGCTGGTGTTTTCTTCCCTCCCCCTTGGGCTGAGTAAAAATGAGAGTTGTTTCAGGTTATGTGAACCTAAACGAAGCTTGAAGGGGTGGCCCTGTGGAGCCTGTACCCGGACCTCAGGGGAGCAGACGCCTCCTGGCTGCTTCTGGTACCTCTGAGGTTATTCTGGAAGTACTGGTAAAACTGGAACCAAGCACTGCTGGGTCAAAGCGTCAGTGCTGGGCAATCCTGACAGAACTGTCAAGAAAGAGGAAGAAAGAATTCCCTCTTCCCCTCTGCCTTCCAACCTTGCTCTCATATCCTTTAGTGGCAACACCTTCCTGAAAGCCAGCTGGAGATAAAAAATATACCTGTGTGATGTAATTTATAGAGTTGCAGTTCGGCACGACATAGAAGAATATATTTGGATCTGAGAGAGAACAGCTTAGCCACCCTACCCCATAATTTTGGCTTCTCAACACCCATAAACACCCTGCTACATATATTTGAACTTATACATAAGAACAAGTGAAAACACTCCCACTCTCTCTCCAGTAAGAGGAGACTGAAGCCCTAACAATAATTATTTGTATAAATCAGACACATCTCATCTAAATATTCTGTAACCTAAAGAGTAAATTGAAATTTAACTAACAATAATTCTATATAAACAATATGGGGAAATAAAGAATAGAAAATAAATTTGTTAAGATATATAAAACTATACACACACGCACATACATACAACAAAGAAAGAAGAAAATTTGACTAATAGATTTCTCAATTCTCTAGTTTGTCACAAAGCTTTTGATATATGTAAGTTCTTTCTTATACCACCCATTACATGTTCTCTTTGCCTTAATGTTTAACTGGTTAAGGTCCTTTTAGTTTTTTAGCTAATGGGATGATTCAAAATTTTATTCCTGAAGGATAAGAATCTTGAATGGACCTCATCTTTTTTTTTTTTTAATGTCTTTATTGGAGTATAATTGCTTTACAATGTTGTGTTAGTTTCTGCTGTATAACAAAGTGAATCAGCTATGTGTATACATATATCCCCATATCCCCTCCCTCTTGCATCTCCCTCCCTCCCTCCCTAACCCACCCCTCTAGCCTTATCTTTTTTTTAGTAGTTCTAGTTCTCATTAAATTTTACCATTGAACATGAAGTACTATGACCACATAGAATGGCCTGTATTCCCTATCCCCAGTATGCGGCAGCAATACGATTTTCCCTGGGGATCCGGAGTAATCACTCCAGCCAGTAGAATAACCCCCTCCTTTGTCTGCTAGATCTTTGGCAAGAGAAGATCAAGGTGGCCATGTGTGACCTCAATTTCTTACTGAATAGAATCATCATCATGTCTTCCAGTAAAAACATTCCTCCCTTGGAAACCAAGACCTTCAAACTGAACCAGCCCAAAGTTGTAGGGCTGGAGAAGTAAAAAATTGGCAACCAGGTAATAAGAGAGCAGCCACTCCCAGTAAATCACCTTGAATTTCAGGACCCATGTATTCTGGCTGTGTGAGAGGTATCCAATATATATTTTGGTGACCTGCTACATAGACCGTACCCTCTAATGTAGAACCGCAACCCTTCTGGGTGTTGTCACCCAACTGGCTCTATAACTGAGTCTTTTATAAGACATTGTTCTCTTCCTTATGGACCTTGGAATACAAACCATCCCAGTTAATTCCATTGCCATGTGCCCATCTAAGATGGCAAACTATCCCAGTTTGCCCAGGGTTGTCTGGGTTTTAACAACAGAAAGCCTCACATTACCAGAAACCATTTAGTCTGGGGCAAACCAGGATGGTTGGTCATTTTACCATTACTGTACTTCTTTTGCTATAAAAGAAAATTTTCTTCCAATATTTGCAGAATTCCATGATAGTTATTAGGACATTCTCTAAGTAGAAGGATGATGGGGCTGCCAGAAGCATTGTAGAAAGGAAAGAAAATTCCAGTTTCATGTATATTCCAGTGAAGAAAAGTCATTTTCTGCCTTGTAACAGAAATGTCCAATGTAATCAGCCTTCCATCCCCCTATTTACTGAATTACTGAAGGCTTCCTTTGGTTAGATTTTTAAATGGGATATAAAGAGTTTCAAATTCATGCCCATTCTAAGAAGTCCATCCATGTATCTTTACCCTGGACCTTGTTACCAATATTCTATTCCAACTCTTCCAAGGTTATCCAGGCAAACCACAAGCTACTGCCCATCAATCAGTGTATGGCCACACCTTTGGCCATCTTTCAGTCCAGATAAAGTGAAAACAAAATATACTACTCAAGCTCTGCTAACTGATTGGATTTTCCTTTACCACCATTTTTCTAGGAAACTATTTTTTTGAGGCTTTAATGCTGTATTAGTCCACTTCCAGTTGGTTTTAGTATATAATGCAGAACCATCTGCAGACGTGTCTATGTCAGATCCAGTAAGAGCTCTGGGTACCCCCTGTTGCAACTGACTTGTTACTTATAGAGCTGTTTTTGCTTGATGACTGCTTATTGCATATATGTATATGCATGTCAAACTTATGGCTTTTGTGGGTCAAATAATTCCCAGTTTATCATGATCAGCTCAGGTCACATGGCCATTTGATGTCCCACTGTCCAGCCTTCAGTCTTTAACAAGGCTCAGTAGCAAGTCGGGAGTTATTTCTCAAAAGTTAAATGGTTATATTCAGGGGAGGGTATGGCCTCCTCCATGGAATGCACTGGAATTCTTTTGCTGAGGCCTACCAGACTCTCCAAACAGCATCGACTCTGCTGGGTCATAAGGCCCCGAGCAAAAGAGAAAGAAGAGCTTACCCTGCAGCCCAGACGTACTGCACAACCTTTATCTCCCCCCGTGGTTCCACTCAAAACTGGCAACTGTACAGGTTACTCATAACATGGGTCAGAACATCATATTCCAATATAGTACATGTTGCTTACACACAACTATATATAAAATACATAAGTAATAAGGACCTACTGTAGAGCACAGGAAACTCTACTCAGTACTCTGTAATGACCTATATGGGAAAAGAATCGAAAGAAGTGTGGATATATGTATATGTATAACTGCTTCCCTTTGCTGTACACCTGAAGCTAACACAACATTGTAAATCAACTATACTTCACAAAAAATTAATTTAAAAAAAATCCAAAGAGGCCCACCACGCATTATGCTTTGTTTTTAGTGACAGATATGTAAGATGTTTTAACTTGTCTTTCACTGTAGAAAGATAGTCTGACATACTGCAGATCACCGGAGTCCCCCTGGAAACTCTACTAAGAAGATGCCCTTGGATTATGTGGCCTTTGTCTCCCACCCTCTGGCCTACGTGTGTTTCACTATGATATAAGTAATTTCTGGGTTCTGGCTCAACAGAAAAAAATTATATGATGTTATCAATTTAGTGGGCCAGTGTGATATTCAGCATAATGTTAAGATGATCAAGATGGGTCTAAAATAAATTACAGCAGAGAGTTAAATGGTGAGGATGAGCTCTCGTCTTCATCGGGGGAAAGCAAACTGCTTTTGGAGGTCCTTGCAAATTTACAGGGAAAAATCTTTGCCAGACAAATCACGATATATCAGGGGCCAGAGATTGTGTTGATATGATTAAGTTTATAATAATCCACGGTATTTTCCAACATCCAACTACCTTTGCACAGGCAAAACGGGCCGGTTAAATGGGAATGCGATAGGACTCACCACCCTTCACCTCTCATATCTTGAATGTGGCCTCACCTCTGCTGTAACCGAAGGGAAACGGTACTGCTCTTGGACTATTGCCCTGGTATGGAGGAGAGCTCGGAGGTTTCCACTTAGCCATTCCTATGATTATGACCTTCCTCTCACAGGTCTGAGGGTCAATGTGGAGATCTTGCCAGTTGCCTATTTCAATTACACAAGCCTGAAAGCGTGTGTCTGCAGACCTTCTGAACTGTTAAACAGACATAGATTTAATTCCATTTATCCTCTGACCTCTATAAGGACCCACGTGGATTGATGGCCACAGTGCCATTTTGGGTCCCACTTCCAAGTCAGTGACTGGGTATCCATAAAAGCCCTGGTAAATTCCTTCTCCTGAGTGTGTTGTCATCATAATAAATGGCCACAAGTCCATTTTAGGAAAGCCTTGAAGGACGTCTTGCAGCGTGTACTTATGGCAACATTGCATAGGTCTGTCTCAAGGGGAACTGGAGTCCCATCCAATCAAGGAGATATAGGTCAGTGTGCTGAGTTAGGCCTAGAAAAGAGGTAAGAGACTGAAAATCTCCATTGTGTTGATTTATGTCAGGATTTGGGCTACTAGATCCAGAGGATTTTCTGCAATATGAATAATGTAATAATATTCAGATTATTGGTAATGGGCTTGCTCATGTATTTCATCCTGAAGGATAATTAGTTACTTCTCAAAATGCCTGGGTATGAAAACAGTCTGATTTCCACTTCACCCCTTGTGACCACGATGGCCATGCCTCACCTGATCTCTGGTGGTTAAGGACTGACACAACCTCAGCCATTCCAGGATCCAACCATCCATATTGATATCAAGAAGCCAATCTCAAAGCACATTACCATTTCAAAGCACAAAAGGATTTTTTTTTAATGTGTGTGTGTGTGTCTCTGCATACTTGAGATCATAACAAACACACACTTTTGTATCTCTCTGTTTCAGGCAACATGTATTAAGAGGACTTGTCCCATGCCATTCCATATTGTGACAGCATGTTATTTAATTTTAGTGTAATGATCAATCATCTTTCCACACCAAAGACTGAAAGAGTACTTGGAGGTAATTATTGAAGTAACCAGGTTTGAAAGGATATGGGAAGAAATTAGATTTAGAACCTTGAAAGAATTAGCCTTGAATGAGAGGAAGAACATCTTTTTTCTCTGAAACAACAAGGAAGCTGGGTCGAAGGAATGGCAAGAAAAACTAGAATGTAAAGACAGTAAAATTTCTCTATTAATTAAAAAAAAAAAAAAAAGGATGTGGTCAGAGGATTTGGACAGGTGTCAAAGAGCAGGTTTACCCATGTCCTCACTGCTGTGGGGAACGAGGAAACACACAGAAATAGACCTATTCGCTGCACCAGAGCATAGCGGCAGTTATAACTGAGTGGGGTTGGAGAGATTAAAGGTGACTGTTATTTTTCCAAAATTTCCAAATATACATTAATTTATTATTTTTATAATCAGAAAAATATACCATAAAAATGTAGGGACAAAAAGAATCATCTTACCAGTAATGTGTGGGTGGACCCCCCTGGTAACTGAAGAGTTACAGAAGCTGGTTAGGGTCAACTGTCGTAGCCTGAGCAAGAAATTCCTGGGCGAGACATACTCGCCCTAAGCCAAGGTAGTGGTAGTCACGATGGAGAGAGGGGGATGAATATTTGGGAGGCAGATGCAAAAGGAAGATGATTGGTTGGCATAGTGAGAGAGGATTGGAGCAGAGACAAGAGAAGAAGAGGTTTCTGACCTGAGCACCCGGTTGGATAACCAGACCTGTCACCAACACCAAGAGATAAGATTAAAAAAAAGGCAGTTTCAGGCATGGGAGACTCAAGTATCTGGGAGATTTCAATGTGGAAATCATCAATACTCGATTTGAGAAATGCAGAGAGTGTGGAGAGTTGAAGGTTCATGGGCTTTGGACTAAGACATTCCTGGGTTTAAATCCTACTGCTGCCTCTTACTAACCGTGGGCCAAATATTTCTCTCAGCTTCCATTTCTCATCAATAAAATGAGGATAAATAATAAATAATAAGAATATTTGCCTGAGCCGTTGCTTGTGTGGTAAGGGAAATAACACATGTAAGTCGTAAGCAAGTGCTTAGTAAACCTGTAATAAATATATTGATGTTATTCATCATTATTATTATTGCATGCTATGTGATGATGGGCAGATGGGTCAATTTCTCAAAGCCTCAGGTTTTTAATAAACTGGAGATATTAAAATGTACCACGCAATTGAACTGAGCCCTAAATGAGCTATCGTCTAATCCAAAATCCTGCTCCACAGTGGTCATCGTGCCAAGGATGCCCATTTGTTTGCGTACTTTATCGTTATTATTGTTGTGATCTATTCAAATTCATTAGTCACCAAAGTATAAAAATGAAACATTACAATATTCTTGTTCACCAAGTTCACTGAACTTTTTAATATTTTAATTAGATATATTCCCTTTTTACCTTGCTTAAGAAGTGAATGGCCTTTATCTCAGCTTTTAGAAGGGTGTTTGCTTTTTATTAATTTATTTAAAAATTCTCTAGTTTGTTTATAAGACTAGTTAATTTTTGTAATTCTTGTCTACTTAATCTTTTAAATTTTTATGCTGTTTTTTCATGCACACAGATGGATTTTTAAAATTTTTAATCCTGTCTACCACTGTTTTCCTTTGTGATCGTCCTATTTTTATGCTTAGAGTATCCTTGCCCACATCAACATACACTATTCTATTAACTTTTTATAGTAATTTTAATTTTATAGTAATTATAATTTGTTAGCTAGAGTATTTAAACCATGGAAAATTTAGTTAGTTACATTATGTGACGTGAAATTTTATTTCCTTCAGATTTTTCCAACTAACCAATTTTCTCAATACCATTTGTTTTTTGTTTTCACAATATCCATCCCTTTTCCCATTTATTTGTGATGCTTCTTTTATTAAATACTAACTTTTTATACTATGATATGTTTCTAAGCATTCAACTTGGTTTTGACAATTATAAAATGCCACATTGTATTTTAAATTACTACATTTTAAGTGGCTGGGAAGTCAAATCCCATGTCCCTAATCTCCCCTAAAATCCTTCTTTTTAAAATTTTACTTAGACAGTCTTTGGTGTGCTTATTTTGAAATTAATTTTTCAACTCTTTTACTGAGTTCTAATACCCAATTCCCAATTAAATATAGGATGGCCTTATAACTTTTAATGTGGGAAGAATTAGCATCTTAATATTATTCAATCTTTCCTTTCATCAACATGATAGATTTTTTTCACATCTTCTATAATTCTCATAATATTTCAGAGGTTTACTTTATGTAGATCCCAAACCTTTTACTTAGGGTTTTCCTTGGTATATGTTTGTCATTTCGTGAATAAGATCTTTTCTTTACCAACTGTAACCGTAAATGATTATCACTAGCCTTAAAAAGAAAATCTTTTGATTTTCTTCTTGATCAGTGTACGGAAGTTATGTCTATATTACAAAGGAGTCTAGATGGTGTTCCCTGATTCATGTGCATCTTGATAATTTCGACATCTTTAAAAAGTCATAACAAGAGTTGGAATTTTAAATCTGCCACAGATCTTCAGAGTTTTGGTTACAGAATGCTGTGAAATAATACTTGCACGTATTCATCTCAGTTTGCTCCTCAAGAACATAGCCCTTCAACCAGATTTTGCTGCAAAAGATACATACTTTTCAAGGGAAAAATGTGGATCAACACCCAAGATATTATTTGTTAAGGTTCCCAAATGAAGTCTTCAGTCTAATCAAAAATCCCCTCTTTCATTTCTAATCCATCCAACCTCCCCTTTGCTCAATACATCAGAAGGCGGGCATCCTGCCTGCCACCTCAGGTAACGCCACATAACTGTCCAGAAGTGGCTGGCAGGTCCTGTCAGGAGACACCGTAACCCTCCCAGGAGCCAACTCCTGCACTGACATTTCCAGCCCCTGGAATCTGCAGGAAATGCTCCCACATCACAATGCTTTTACTTCGCCATTTGCTTCACCCTTGCAAATCTGTAACTCCTCATTTTACATTCCTTTACATTCTCCCATTTATAATCTAATTGTGTTAAACATTTCCTCTATATACATTAAGAACCACAGTAGACGGTATCATAATTTTTCCTTTTAACTTTCAAACTTTGTTTTTGTTTTTTTTTGGCCACGTCGCACTGGCATGTGGGATCTTAGTTCCCTGACCAGGGATCGAACCTGCACCCCGTGCAGTGGAAATGTGGAGTCTTAACCACTGGACTGCCAGGGAAGTCCCCTCAAACATAATTTTGAAAACTCGAAAAGGGTAGTCCATTGTCCTTACCCATGTTTCTGCTCTTTGCTTTGTCTGTTTTCTTTCGTGATGCTCCAGGATTCCATCTGTTAGCATTTCCTTTCTGTTTAGAGAAGAGAACTCCCTTTAGACATTCTTTTAGGGTAGGTCAGCTGGCAACAAATTCTTAGTTGACTCTAGAGCTGAAATGTTATCTAAATAATCCAGTATCTAGGAATATACCTCCATAAAGAAAGAGTCCCCTTCAAATACAAACCTTTTGAGTGGGCTGTGATAAAGGAAACGGTTAAGTGGTGCTATCTGAAATGGTGGCTTCTGATGCCAGAACGTAAACTTCCTAGTTCTTTAGAAGCATCCTGAATAAGGAAGGCTCTCAATGAGGAATACTTGGTCTGCTGACCATAGGCTGTAATGCACACTGTCACATACTGGGCTTTGGTAACCTGATTTTATACCAGGGTTTTACTTTTTATCCATGTACAAGTGATAGAAATATAATTAGCACAGTACTTCACGGAGAATAAAACAGGAGGGTAAGAAAACATTACTAACCCACTTTTCAAAGGCTGTTGAGACTTTGGTCTTTCAAGTAGTAATGAAATCATAAACAAAATGAATTGTGATTTTTTTTCTTTTTTGGCTGCATTGTGTCTTTGTTGCTGCGTGCGGGCTTTCTCTAGTTGCGGCGAGCGGGGGCTGCTCTTCGTTGCCGTGCACGGGCTTCTCATTGTGGTGACTTCTCTTGTTGCGGAGCACAGGCTCTAGGCTCGCGGGCTTCAGTAGTTGCAGCACGTGGGCTCAGTAGTTGTGGCTCGCGAGCTCTGGAGCAGGGGTCCGCAACCCCCGTACTGGTCCGTGGCCTGTTGGGAACCGGGCCGCACAGCAGGAGGTGAGCAGAGGGTGGGTGAGCGAAGCTTCATCTGCCGCTCCCCATCGCTCGCGTTACTGCTTGAACCATCCCCCCCAACCCCACCCCGGTCCATGGGGAAATCGTCTTCCATGAAACCGGTCCCGGGTGCCAAAAAGGGTGGGGACCGCTGCTCTAGAGCGCAGGCTCAGTAGTTGTGGCATGCGGGCTTCAGTAGTTGTGGCTCATGGGCTCTAGAGTGCAGGCTCAGTAGTTGTGGCATGCGGGCTTCAGTAGTTGTGGCGCACAGGCTCAGTTGCTCCGCGGCATGTGGGATTTTCCTGGACCAGGGCTCGAACCCGTGTCCCCTGCATTGGCAGGTGGATTCTTAACCACCGCGCCACCAGGGAAGTCCCATGAATTGTGATTTTAAGTGTAGGTGTTTAGGTCAAGACCAAATGGAGTTGAGGCTTATTTTATACTAGTTGAGGCTAATATAAAATTAAATGCTTATAGGAAGGGAGTGGGCAATTACGGCCTTAAGTAGCACTAGGGAAAAAAATCAACACATCTTAGTTGAAGAAAATATTAATCTTAAAGATAGTAGCAACGATTTCACAATGTTTCTGTCATTGTGTCAGACGCTGAAAAGGACCGAATGAATCGAGACGCAGGCATTCCTTAGAATCCTTGCATCCTTCCGGAACCACAAAGAAGCCAGTGACAATTTTAGGACGGGATGCCACAGGCAGAGGTGATGTGCCTGAGCCTTTTGAAGTCATAAAAGCTGCATAGGCTGGACCCTCATTTTCAGACTTCACAGCACATCCCTACGCAACTGACAGCCACTGGTCACATCCATGGGATACAAAGGCCAGCGCTCTGATGCACTGGCTGTGATTTCTAGTCTTTCTTAATGACTGCAAAAAGCAGGTGGAGGAAGGAATACCATGTCCGCTAGTCTGGGAAGCTCTGTCTACTGATTTTGCTAACAGCTGTCTCTTCGGCTGGTTCAATCATTCTGTTGGAGTATCACTGGTAAGGTACAAAGTCATACGTGCTTATAGTTCTCATGACCCTGCAAGAGCTCTTTCATTAAAAAAAAAAAAACTCAACGTGGAAAACTAGTATTATTAGATTAATGGGCTGTGTGGTAGCCCTCAGAGGAATAAGTAATTATGTTAAGTAAACCACAGCAACACAACTTTTTTTTTAAAAAAAGAAAAAAAGCCCACAAGTGAGAACTTGCCAAAAACCCTATTGTGAATGATGTAAATAATGCATCAATTTTTGACAAGCTTGTTTAATAGATGTTTGCTAAAAAAACTAATATATATTAATCATTCTCTGCCTCATTGAGTAAACAACGAAGTATCAGGATATACAAGAAGCCTGAATGCTTGTAGGGTTTTTTTTTTTTTAATAAAACTGATGTTATTATAAAAGTAATATAACAGAAAAATAGAACAAAAAAGAGGAGTGATTAAAAATATCCATCATGCTAAAACAGTATGGTTAACATGTGGGCTTCCTTCATTTTTTTCCCCAAAGCATTGTACATTCAATTTTGCACTGTAAATTTACTTCACATTAAAAAAGTAAATATTATCCCACATAGATACACGGCCCCCATAGTCATTATTTTTTGTGGCTATGATGTCCGTATAGTCAAAGTAACATAATTCTCTTAACCAGTCTTTCCTTTTGTATTTAAATTGTTTACAATTTTTACAATCATGTTTTCAGAATGTTTAAGGCAGTAGTTCATGAATATAATTTCTTCCACATGTTGAATGACTTGATTCAGAGATCTTCCTAGAAGTGAAATTACTGTGTTCAGTGTTATGAAGTTTTTTAAGAATGTGGATACACTGCATATTTTTAATTATTTTTCTGATTATAAAACTATGTTTTCATGCTCATTTTTTCATGAAAAGTTCATTTTTTATGAACTATGGAAGGGAAAAAAATACCTGCAATCTCCTAACCCACAAATTACACAATTTTAATATTTTGGCAGGTATTGTTCCAGTTTTTTTCTGCAAATATATTTTTTTCCCAAAATTAGGATGATAAAGTACACTCAGCTTGGTCATCTCCATTCTATAATCTTCATTATTATGGATATTTCTAATGTAATCACAAGGATCACAAATTTTAAAATTAAATTTAATCACTGATTCTACATACGAGGACAGTAAGTCTAGTCACTCCCTTATCGCTGGATATTGAGGTTATATTGAAGTATTTTCAATTATATAAAATTATGTAATAAACATTTTCTCACATAAATCTTTGACAATATCACTTGAGGAAAAGATATTAGGAGTCTTCCACTGGAGTATCATTATTTTAAGACTATTGATATATTCATCAATTTGTTGTTCAAAACTGTTCCTTCTGAGACGAAACACTCAATTTGACACACACACACAAAAAATGTTCTACCACTATTTGGACTTTCTAAAGTCTTAATAATTACTCTTTGGAAATGCAATGAGTCTATTACAGAATAAATCACAACCGTATCATGATTTTCCATCAAAATAAAATCTCTGAATCAGTTTGCTAAGGCAGTTTAGTGCCTGGAGTAGGTAAATGAAAATACTGCAAGATTTAGTTTGAGCCATAATTTTTTGAAAAGAACTGTGCTTTAAATCAGAAAAAAAATAAAAGAGTTGTGGAGGATCTAATGACGTCCTTACCTATGAAATGAAAATGGGCAGCTCTCCAAGGCCAATGAGAAGACAGAGACGAGACAGAATTGGGGAGAAAGCAGGAGAGATTTGGACCGAATTTAGAAAGACTTTTATTACGAGAGCACACTGGAATTTTATACCGAAAAAGGGAATAAAAATAGCATTTAAGATTAAGGTATAAAACTCTAAAATTTGAGAGATCAATCAATAGTCGGGGAAGAAGTTTCAGAATTGTAAGGCTGTTAACCAAACTTCTTCCATACTCTGGATATTTTAACTCTGACAGTCATTAGCAATAACTATAAATCTTCACTTTCTATCACACACACACACACACACACAAACACACACACGAGAATATAAAATACATCTTTGACCTTGTTGCCTGAAGGACTATTTACACATTATGGGTATCAACAGCATCTCCTATCTTAACTTTAAAATGCAAAATTGACCTGTTTTTCTAGATGAATGGTTTTAAAGATTGTTGCATCTATACTTCTTTAGCTGACTAATAACAGTAGCCCACTGTTCCACAATTTAGGATAGAATTGTAGATTCTACCATGGCTCTCACAACAGAAACTGAAGAAGCCCTGTCCCCAACACAGAAATAATGAAACAGCTAAAATCTCTTTTAACGGGAGAGGGGAGGGATTGGCGAGAAAGGGGTAGGTTTTTTGTGGCCCCTACGCTCCTGTGTATAACCCTCGTGGCGTCACAGAACAGTCAAAACTACCGTAATCACTAGCATTTTCAGTCTGCACTTTGCAGGTCTCCTGAGATTACACTGGGAATTTCATTTCAGTTGAGCTGAGTTGACTTTGGTAAACTATTTTTACCAGGTATCCTTCATGTTCTGTTAATTCCTCTGTGACATATTTTTCCTGTCCCTTGCATTAATCACTTTCACTGTATTTTCTTCAATATTCCGATTTTTGAACTTAAACCACTAAGTGATATTTAATTCATTCTTAACTAGGGTGAGACACAGCATATGTAAATCTCTCTTCTGTTGGGTACCAATGAGAAAGCAAAAGAGATCATGAATTAGATCCTCAGTGGAAGCATTTATTTTCTTATCTATCAATGATTATTAAGCCACATGCTCCTCTATAAAAATGAAGGGATAATAATAAAATAAGACAGTCACCCCCCCACTAAGAATTCTGGTAGCTCAGCTAAGCAAGTACTTCTGAATTAAGTTTTTATGTCCAAATAATTCCCGAGTTTATTTACAAAGTTGTGGAAAGGTACATTGACAAATTGGACTGGAACAGAAACTGTATCAAAAGTTCACAATCAAACTAAAAGTTCTAATATGCTTCAGTTGTGAAAGCTTCTGTAAATATGCAAATTTTAAAAAATCATCATAGGACAATATTAGTTGAAGCACTGCTGGTTCTTCTATGCAGGTATAAGAAATAAGATGAATCTACAGTTGTTACCAGGGTTTCTTTTATGCCGATTATAAAATTTCAGTGATGAGGCTATATGATTCTTGAGGAATTAATGCCTTCTTTAGAAGAAAGACATATTTGTCTACTTTCTGTAGGAACTAAGACATAAAGTTGACTTTTCTGTTTCCAAGTCTTTTGCATTAAACACTAATTTGCAAAATCTTGAGAGATAGGTTCATTCTCATCTGGATGTAACAGGATACTGTACTTTATAAAACGGACCAACTTTCATTTTAGAACTCTATTTCAGAAGTATTTTTTAAAGATTAAATTGATCTTTGTTGAGCTCTTCCTAGAGTACAGGAATATGTATTATCTTTGGGGTTTTTTTGTTGTTTATTTTAGCAAAAATCTTGAAGAGTTTCCAATTTCATCCCTTTTTACAATTAATTTTTACTTGATCCTATGACCACGTAAAAAATTATAAATATTAATTTTAGTGCTACTATTGATTCAACCTCTAGTGTATGTTGGGCATTGGTACACTTTACCCGTGTAGTAGCTAATACATAGTCTTGTAGGCTGCTCTTCACACAGAGAAGAAAAGTTACCATTTTCCTTGGCCTTGAGGTTTTGCAAGCACTTCCTGCTCTGAAACAGAATATTCATGTCCCTGCTCCCAACTTCACTGCTCCTTCCTTTAACAACCTATGTTTTAATAAAATTTACATTCAGAAGTTAATGTATTATGATGCTACCCAGGCTTTAAAATGTTTCCACGTGGGTGCTATCATTTGGCAACAGCCCTGAGAGGTTAAGACAGATGGGATGGTCCCCATCTTACTGGCAAGGAACTGGGGCTCAAAGAGATTCTGAGACTTACCTAAAGTCACACAACTGGGAAACACTAAACTCAGAGCCTGAATTCTCCAACTCCAACCTCTAAGCTCCATTCACCCGCAAAGTAGAAACATCAGTTTATTCACCATCAACTTTCAGAATTATGCAAACTACATGCAAATCAGGACATCCATGAACTAATTAGAAAGTATCAGGTAACGTGCCACATAGCATATGAGAAACATTACATAAATATTAATTCTGGGGATATTTCCTACACAAACTGAACGCACACGTGAGCTGCCTCCTCACACTGAAACTAAGTGTTGAGATGATACACCCTTCGTATTTTTTGTCTTTTCATTGTGTTTTATATAATTTTTGATAAATCATAAAAACAGAGAAAGGTACAGAGCATACTTAGGACAAACGCACATATCCCTACCATTGTAGTCGTTGACAATGGCAAAGATTATGTCATGCTTACATAGATGTTTTTAGATGAACAAATAAACATTACGTATTAAGCTGAAATATCATTTGATTCCCTCTTACCCACAACTTCTGTTTCCTTCCTTCTCCCTCAAGAGTTAATATCATAAATGTGGTATGTGCTTCTGATCTATCTTTATGTTTGCACACACACACATACACATGCATATACACCTATAGATCCATGAAAAATATAGGACAGAGGGTTGTAGAATATGTTTAAAATTTTACATAAATGTTGCTACACTGCACTTACTATTACATGTTTTCTTTTTATTCAACATCACAATCGAGAGCTACCCATGTTCCTAAATATCAAAATATATTCCTGTGTTAGAATGTAAAATGCAATACATTGTAATAAACCATTCCCTCACTGATGGATATTTAAGCTTTTCCCATTTTCTAATCTACGTATAACCAGTTAATCAGGGAGGCTCAACTCATTGCAGTAAAATCAAGTGTCAGTAATGTAGCCATTGACCTTCATCTGTTCTCCTGTTGACCTTCTTGCCCTATAGCCACAGGAAGAGAAATGGGGCAGAGTGTAAAAAGCAGAATGTCCCTGGACTTCCCCACTAGCCTAGATTCAGACAGAAATTGCTCCTGTGCAGGTAGTAGGGGAGCCGTGGCAGAAATGACCTGTGTCACTAAAAGTTAGTTCTCCTCTGCTGTGGGGTGCATGGAGGATGAAACCCCCAGACCTCTTCAGAGGACGCATGGCCAAGTGATTGTTCTGGATGATGAAATGGAAGCCGTGAAATTCTTCATACTGGAAGGAATGGACCACTTGGGCTTGTTACTTGTTGGATCCATGTAAACAGTCTGGCTCCTCGGGACATAATGTTGCCTTGAAAGAGCCACTATATATTCTTGCTGATGTAAAGCTGGTTGTTATATGGCCTTTTTTTACAGCAGGTGCGTCTCTTGTCCCTCAGGAAAGACTGTAATCAAAAATCTCATCCACCCTCGGGGTCTCCTCCCCACGCTGGCAAGTGGAGGGGGGATGTTTGGGCACCTTCTTAGCCCCATGGGCCCTGTTGTGCCATCTCTTCCCAAAGCGCTGACCAGGCGTGTCCAGCTCTGAAGGGCAGTGCCAGATCCTCTGTCTCTCGGGCACCGTAAACTATGGGAGTGAGTTTCTGGGGATCTCACAGAGAAAATGAATAGCTTCTCATCACAAATCCTGAGCTCTCTGAATTGTGTAAAGTCTGTCTCACCTCTCAAGCCTCTTCTTGTATCAGCTTGGA
This sequence comes from Balaenoptera musculus, assembly GCF_009873245.2. Lineage (NCBI taxonomy): Eukaryota > Metazoa > Chordata > Mammalia > Artiodactyla > Balaenopteridae > Balaenoptera > Balaenoptera musculus. The sequence goes on from NC_045790.1 coordinate 5,333,765, forward strand.
GGGTGGTGAGGAGAGAGGGCCAGTTATGGAAACTGGAATCTCTCAGTCCACCTGTAGGAAGGTTCTGAACCCAAGTTCAGTGGTTCCCAGACTCTAACGCAGGCCGTTCATTCACGTGCACCAGACAGCTAGGGAATCTGGGAAGGTGTGTCCTTGTGTGGACATGGGGGAGTGCCCCTAGAATATACCTGGAAGTAAAAGTCTTGGGTCATAGGGTTACCTAATGGTAATCATTAGTACCATTATTTGCAAAATTCTCCCAAAAAACTACCCCGAATCAAGTCTCTCTGGCTCTTCTGCTTCTGCCCTCCCACCTTGCCCCTGGGATGCTGGGTCAGCTGTGAGGACCCCTGGCTGGGGAGTTGTTTTCTCCTCTTGGGATCACCGATACCCTGCTTCCCTGTGACGTCCCCAGAAGTCACCTGCCTCAAACACTCCACCATCAACAAAAGAGGCAGAGGCTCAGGGACACAGGCCACTCCTGGACCGTGTGACCGCTCTCCGCCGGGGTGGTCTGTCCCCCTCGCCTAGTCCCACTGTGGGTCCTGAGTGGGGAGGGCAGGAAGGATTGCCCTACCTCCGTAGGGGGCCCCTGATGGTCGGTGGTGTCGGGGGAGCCCACAGAAGTGGGAAAATAAACCAAGTGGCCCAGACAGGTCCCTAAGGGCAGTGACCAACATCACGGGTCAGTGTAAAAGACAGGAAAGATGTAAGAATGAGGCTCAAAACAGGTATGGGCCAAGAAGGAAGAGAAAGGGGGGGGGCAGTTCCCTGGGTGGGGGCTTCACTGCGTGGGGTGGAGCCAACAGGCTCTAAGGCCAAACCCTGGAGGGAGGGGGATGGTACGTGGGCCTGGGCAGGCAAGTGAAGAGGCAGGATGATAGAACAGTTAGAGCATGTACCCCTCTGCAGCTTGTTCCCACACACACCTGCCTGCTTTTCAGAACGGAGAAATGAGGTGACACTACAGCTAGACCTCTTATTAAATCTCAGAAATTATTCGGTCGACCTTGACTCTGAATCAAAGGAAGCTTCCTGGTGGGCTTGTACTTCGATTCTACACATTCACTTTCACAGGTGGGAGGAGAATTTTATTGTAAAACGCCATTCGGGAACCATCCTCGAACTGAACACCGCCGGTATTCTATTCAAAATCGGAAGCCAGGACATTGAAGACTGTGGGTTATTTGGGATAAGCTAATGGAGAGAAGCCCATCCTGTTTTCAAGGATTGTTTGATGTCTGTATGCTCTTCCACCGTTCCCGTTTCTCAGAAAACACCTGGGGTTTTCAATCTGATCAAGCTAACGGTGTCAGGTGTACAGTGGCGTACCTTTAATGCAAGCACGGGAACCGAGGCTGTCAACTCTGCCAGATCAACGAGGGAGAAATAGTCACTGATCTTGTCTTCTTTGCCAATAAAAAAAAAGAAATCCTCCCTGCCCTTGAGTAATTCATATAAGTTTTTAAAACTCTACTTTCCATACTGAAGAGTAAAATTGAAGCATTCTTATTTTGTTGATCTACTTTTTAATAGCCCAGAAAAGCTGATTTGAGTCAGTGGTGCTTCTGCTTACTCGGGTGCAGAAACACATGAGAGAAAAGGCCAATCCAGGGAGTTGACAGATTCCAATCTTCAGCTCTAAGGGGCCTGAGCTGCAGAAATGTTCTTCCATTAATGAGACAGGTTTCATGCCACTTCATTTAGCTTTTATTCAAAAAGCTGTTAAATAATTGCCAGTGAAGAGGGAACCAAAACCTAATAGTAATAACCATGCCAAAGAAAAATGACTCTGTCAAACTTTTTTTAAAAAATGGTGATCTGAAAAGACGAGATTGCCACCAGCATGTTCCCAGCCTACTTCCTCACCTTTCTCACCTGCTTCATCCCTGTCTCTCCCCTACATGCCCCATCAGTAGCTCTTCTGGGTTGATTCATATTATGGAATTTTCCCCTGCATGACATTCTGAATATATCTTGTGATATTAATTACGGCTATGCAGTTATATGGAAGCAGTACATGTATTGCTGATCGTACCACCGTTAGCTCTTGAAGCAGAAGAAAAACCAGATGGATGAAAATTATCCTTCAAAAAGCAGACTCAGACCAAAACACTCCACGAAAGTTGCATGCATTTGTGCTTTCCTTCTAGTATTTGGGGGGTTCCAAGATCAGAAAAACAAGTTTTCCCAGTAAGAAAGAAAAATATTTAGTAAAACGCATTAAAAGAGTTTCACAATTTAATATTTCCTCTTTGCTTAAATAAAAAAAACTCTCAAATCTGCCAAGGACATATTTGCTGCTGAAAAATGAATTAGCACCTGGTTTCCTCAAGTAGCTCACTGATCAGTCACCATCTACCAAGCACGGAGCCTGTGGTCTGTACACACTGGGAGACAGAGGCGTGAGGCAAAGTAGGAGGAAGAAGACATTAGAGCTGAGTGACAAAGTCTAAGGACAGGAAAGATGTACATATGTCATAAATTAAAAAAAAAAAAAAAGAGAACCAAAGCAGTTGAGCTGGTAAAATTCACGTGCATAAGTAATCAAGGAATGTGAATCAGGGATCTAGGAAGCCTAGGACTTGGAATATTCAGCTCTACTTGGTGTTTTCTTATATGAAAAGTCCCTGTTTATATTAATTTTCTCACTGATGATCAAAAGAGGACTTGAAACAATTTAGCTTTCTATCTCTTTCGGATAATTAAATGCCTTCAGTCACAGACTAGAATGAAGGACACCAGTTTGAAAACCATTGCATTGTAGCTTATTTTACAAATTCCAGTTTTTCTATTGAAGTTTCCTAAAATAGTTACATAAGAGTAAGTAGACAAAGAATTACCTTGTAAATATCTCTCTGAGGCTTCACACATTCATCATCTTCAGATACCCAAAGTGAGGGAACTTCATCTTTCAAGCTTGGAGACTCACCAGGATTTGATAAATGCCTTTCATGAGAATGGTGATCTCGCCAGACTTCTAGAATCAGAGAACCAGCTGGGCATAAGTAAGAGGCTTAGTTTTCCTACAAAATCTAACGTATGTGAACCCTTTTGTAGAGCCCTAGAATTTAAATGAAGACCTGAAAGCTGTGATCGGTATTTCGGTATTTTAAAAATGAGCTACACTAACAGAAAATAGAAACGACTAATAAACAAATCAGGAATGTTCCATGTTGCTAATAATCAAAGAAAAGCAATTTCAAACAAGATACTAATTTTTCCTAACAAATTGAAGGAAAATAATTTATTTTACAAGGTGAGAAAGTCAATTATTAAAACAGTTTTGAAAAACCATTTGGAAATATATATTAAAGTTGGGGGGTATGAATTTGTGTAATAATTTTCACACTCAAAATCTGTCTTAAGGAAATTATCAGCCAAAACCAGTTATATAATAATGTTCATTGTTCAGTTACTTTTAATAACAAAATATATTTTAAAAATTAAATGAGAGAATAGTGAAATAAATATTATTTAACACTATAAAACATAATAAACAACTCAAAATGATCCTTTAAAAAATCATTATTAAAACAGGTAAATGCTCAGTTCTGGAGTCAAAAAGCATACCTTGTGTACTCTTTGTATATGTGTACCCTGGAAAGAAATAAATGAAAATGGTAATGTTGGTTCTTTCTGGAAAACAGAATCAAATGTGATTTTCTTCTGCTATTTGCCTCTTTCTATTTTCCAAATTATCTGTATCCCCTTTGTAATAATAAGGTCATATTAAAAAGTAAACAAAGATAGTCTGTCTTTTATAGACTACTGAAGGTTAACGCAAAAAAACCTGCACATGTTGTCTTGATATAAGTTGACTTTCTAAGGAAGAATTATTGGGAATTTTAGGAAGGACTTTGTGAACACAATTTTCATTCATCAAATAATATATACATTCAAGAAAACGCTGATCCTTGGTGTTGGACTGCAGGCCTCAGGCCTGTCGTTGCCTGGTCTTGGCCAAGACCAAAGAGAGAGCCCTGAGACCGTGACATCGAGGGTTTAATTGACGGGAATCTTACCTGTCAGAGGTCTGGAGCAACACCCCACCGTGCCCTGCAGATGGCGGGCAGACGTAATCTTCGTAATCTTCTCTACTGGGGGAGAAGGAAGCTGCCATTTATAGGGGAATCAGTTACCAGGGAAACCAGCAGCTGCAGCAGGTCCCTCCCAGCCCCTCGACCATCACGAGGGCAGGTGTTTCCCTTTAATAAACCAGCAGGTGGAGCCGTTCTGGCCTAAGGATTAGAAGGTCCACTAGCTGGGCACTGGGCAAGCACGGTCATGTGAGGAGGTGTAGGTGAGGTGGGCACTGGGCAAGCACGGTCATGTGAGTAGGTGTAGGTGAGGCTGGCACTGGGCAAGCAAGGGACGTACAGAGAGCAAGGGAACAGCCGTCTTGAGTGGCCTGACCATGCACTTGGGAAACAAGTTACCATTCTCCGGGACAGTAACATACCAACCATCCAGGAATGAGTTAGCCCCCGGGTTCCCTTGAGCGCTGATTTATGGTAACAGCAGCTGGGTTTTCATCATCTAGTGGTCCACTCTGTTTCAGGAGTGTGTGCTAACAGGGCACTTAAGAAGAAAATGAAACCAGCCATATAGATAGAAATAAATTTATATCACAAAGAGTAAGCAGAAAAATCGATTATAGTGACTTACAGAAAATTAACGTTCCCAAGATATAGAACAAGCTGTACAAATACTTCTAAAACTTGACTTTTTTTTTATTAAATTTTTTTCTGGGTTTTAAAAAAAAATTTTTTTGATGTATTCATTTATTTATTTTTGGCCACAGCTTCGTGGCATGTGGGATCTTAGTTCCCCAACCAGGGATCAAACCTGGGCCCACAGCAATGGAAGCGTGAAGTCTTAACCACTGGACCACCAGGGAATCCCCAAACTTGACTTTTTTTAAGTGGTATCTTGGAAAAGAAGAATTCAGTTCCATGTTTATATTGTCCTTCAGGATCTGAAAGAAAGGAAGTTATTGGAAGAAAATTGCTATTTGAGTCCAAACCCTATGACCCAGCTGAGTCCTTGTTTAGCAAATAGGTCTCTGAGATGAGTAAACACTTTTAGAGCATATGGTTCTGGGTATTCTGTCCCCAAAACGATTTCTTAAATTATTCCCCATACAGTGAAGGAGTCTAGTCATTTGCTCATTAACTGTTCTAAAATTAACTCAGTATTATGAAGTCTGATTACAATATGAAATACGAGTAGCACCAGAAAAATAGGGGGATGATAAAACTTTACGTATTTCTGATACAGCCTTTGGGTGAGTTGGGTGTTGACAGCTTTGCATTCACACTTATCTGCTGATCAACAGATGTTTGCATCTTACCTGCTCCGTCCCCACCCCTACACCTCCACTGAGAATATGGGATGCTTCTAGACATCCCTCCATGCTTACCCAAAACATCTCAAGCAAAGACGATGAGGATGATCTTCAGACCAGACTCAGACTTTCCCAACAAATGCGTGCTTGCCTCCCCAAAACAAAAAATACAAAAAATGACTGTGTGGAAAAGAAAAAAGGCACCACATTTCAGAGGCATATTTTAGAGTCCTGTTTCAGTGACAACCTCAGAGGGAAAAGAAAGGAAACTCACTCAGGGAGATAGTAACAAGCAGTGTTCACATGTGACAAGATGGCAGATACGGACGGTCAGAACAAAGGACCAGAAGAGCTCGTTAAAAAGTCGGGGCAGAGGGAACCTCAGAGATTTTGAAAAAGAAGAACAGGAAGACAGTTGCTCTTCCTATGCCTCTGTTGCCTCTCCTCCGCCCACCTGTGTTCCTTACTCAGCTTCTTAAACATTTCCTTGGCTTGAGCAGATTTTTTTCACTGCCTGAGCTTATTTTAATATGTACAGTTGTTGTAAAGGAATTTTCAGGTTTTAGGCAAAAAGAAAGTATTCATTCCCAGGTGAAATTTTTGGATATTTTATAGACAATCTCTCCTGCCCTGAAAACAGTATTTCAGCTATGTGAGGTATTTTATGCATTCCATGTCTGTGTTGTTAAAAAAAAAAAAAAGCCCTTTTCCCTTTTGTGGCTCCCTGAAAAAGTCTGTACTTTACATTAAATTTGCTTAACAAGTTTTGCTGTCTCTATGGATGCCTTCAATAGCTCTAACAGAATGGAAAAAAAGAAAAGAAAAGAAAAGGAGATTTGAGGGAAGAAGAACTTGAACAAAATAGGATTGAGAATATTTATTTAAAAGTTCAGATAATGCAACATGACTTAAAAATCCCAAACTCAAAAAAAAAAAAAAAAAATCCCAAGCTCAGATTCTAATTAAAAAGGACCACGTAGAAGCATATTAAATACTTTTCTAGATGTGTAAAGGCAGCCAAAGCAGAAAACCTTCACTTGCCCTTCTAACTTCTACAGTTGTAAAGGCTCAAAAAAAATTTTTTTAATACAATTGTTGCTGGTCTAGAGTAGCAATCTTGCTGTCAAGGAAAAGGATAAATGCCTTCCACCCAAGGATCCGGTTACAGCTCAGAGACCCCACTAGGAAGAGAATGGTGCCAACGAATTATTGCAGGAGTCAACCTGCATTTTCAAAGTCCATAAATAATGCAGCAAGAGAGCATATTTGGAGAAGGAATTTATCGGCCGTGGCTTCATCCATATGCAGGGGTGGGAATGTCATTCTGACTATTTTGCCGATGGGGCATTTATACTCTATTTGAGGATTTACATACTGATGAGGCTGAGGGAAGCCAGAACTGTGTTCCCAGGCATTGCTTTTCAAACACCATACAGGTTGCATATATGTTCTCGAAACATCGTTAATACATCAGAGCTAAGGAATCTGGAAGCCATGTAAAACTTGTCCACAAAGAGCAAAACTGGGCTGTCTCTCAACTTATTATTTGTGTCAGCAACAACCAAAATGATGCAATTTGTCTGTTGGAATAAGAATGCAATGGGCCTGACACTTACCAGAATACTCCATATAAACTGATGGAAAATGAATGAAAAGATATCACTGAGGCCAGATGCTTTCACAAAACACCCCTGTTTGACATACCCGGGTGCACAAGGAAGGGTTATAAAAGACAAGCTTTGCAGAAGTGAAAATCCATGTCCACAATATCCAGACCTCAGCTATTCTTGCAAGTGTCTTCTCAAATGTCCAAGCCAAGCACCTTCCTCCCCCGTTCCCCGCCCGCACTTAGCCTTACATATCAACTACTCTACGGTCGTGTCATCTTTCTCTTTCCTAATTAATAAAAAATCTGGTGTCTCAAAATTATTGCTAAGTTATCTGAAGTAGTTTAAAGTTCTAGAAAAACTAGACACATAGCATTCCCATAAAAAATAGAGGAAAGAAATTCTATGTTTATTTCTTGGGAATACCCAAGAACTGAATCATTGTAACAGAATGTAATGAAGTATCAAGAGTAGTATTCACGCATTTAACACATGTCCCCATCCTTTCTTTCTCTTTCTGGAAGATAGGTGTTCAATGTATGAGAAAGGATCATTCTTTTTAGAGTTAAAAGAGTTGGATTAACATACACACACCACTGTATATAAGATAGATAACCAGCAAGGATGCACTGTATAGCACAGGGAACTGTCCTCAATAGGCTGTGATAACCTATATGAGAAAATAATCTGAAAAAGGATGAATATATATATATATATATGTATAAAAATAACTGAATCACTTTGCTGTACACCTGAAACTAACACAACCTTGTAAAATAAAATTTAAAAAAGCAAACAAAAAAAGAATTGTTAAAAATTAAAAATTCCTTTTTTGAGTTAAAGGTCTTTCCTACTATTTCATTCATTTATTCAATAAATAGCTTTTTATATGTATAAAGCGCAGTATTAGAATAGGAAGTACATAAAAATGAGAGAGGTGTGGACTGCCCTGAGGGAACTCACAACTAACCAGTGGGGAGAGGTAGACAATTCCAATCATGCAAACTAGGATGGAATGAAATAAGTAGAGCAAGAAAAAAACACGTCAAGGACCACGGAGTTCTTAAAGGAACCACAGACTCCTTCAAGGGGCAGCATTTTTCTGGGCCACAAAACACGTAGTTCAGCAAAAGCACAGGGCAGGTGTCTTAGTCCGTTCAGGCTGCTGTAGCAGAAGTACCATAGACTGGGAGCTTAAACAATATTTATTTTTCACAGTTCTGGAGGGTGGGAGTCCAAGATCAAGGTGACAGCAGAGTCTGTGTCCGGTGAGAGCCCGCTTCCTGGTTCACAGATGGCTGTCTTGTTACTGTGTCCTCCTGTGGAGACCCCAGCCCTCTCAAGTCTCTTTAGTAAAGACAGGAATCCCATTCATGAGGGCTCCACCTCATGACCTCCCAAAGGCCCCATTTCCAAATATCACATTGGGGATTGGCTTTCAACATATAAATTTGGGGAGGGACACAAACATTTAGCCTACAGCAGTAGGTGAACGCGTGCATGGGGCCATTCAGTGCTATCATTTGGTGGGAGGATGGACTCCAGGAAAGGCAGAAGGGATGGATAAAACTAGAGCCATTGGTTGGGCTCATTTACTGGACAGCTGACTAAAGAGTTTATATTCAGTGACATAATAGGGGTGCCGGAATTAGCTAATGAAAACACAGGACACCCAGTTAAATTTGAATTTCAGGGAAACCTTTTTTTTTTTAACTGTAGGTAGGTCCCATGCAACTATGAAGTTCAACTATAAACTGGGAATCCTTCAGTTTATCTGACAACCCTATAACATAGGCAATGGGGAGCCACTGAAGGTTGTAGAGTAGGAGAGTAGCAAGCACAATCAAGGCAGTGATTCAGAAACACTGTTGTGAAACCAGCAATGCATGGCTCTGAGGTAAGAGGATACTTCAGGAAAGAAGAAAAGCAGTTTGAACTCGAGTGGTAGCAGTGAAATCAGAGAAGAGGGGAAATTTTGAAAGAAGAGTCAACAGGACCTGGCAACTGAGGAATGTAGGGTGCAAGGGAGAGGATGAACTCAGAGGCACCAGTGGTATTTAAGCCTGGGTGCCTGGAAGATCGCGGAGCCACCGGCAGAAAGGCATCAGGAAATAAAGAAACATGAGAGGAAACATAATAAGCTCCGTTGGTGACATTTTGAGTTGGAGGAGCTGGAAAACACTTAAAGGACAGATGTCCAGGGTCTTGGGAGAAGTGTCAGAGAAAGAGACAGAGATCTGAGAGTTATCTGCTTAAAGATGAGTGAGCTAAAGGCCCTTTTTGCTTTCTGTCTTTATATTTAGCTTCTCTTTGACATTACGCTGATTCATCTTAGAAAAAAAGAGGTTTACACCACAATCTGTCCTTGTATTTCTTTTCTTTTAAATTTTATTGGAGTATAGTTGATTTACACTGTTGTGTTCATTTCTGTAATACAGCAAAGTGACTCAGTTATATATATATTCTTTTTCATATTCTTTTCCATTACGGTTTATCACAGGATATTGAATGTATTTCCCTGTGCTACACAGTATGACCATGTTGTTTATCCATTCTGTATATAATAGTTTGCATCTGCTAATCCCAAACTCCTAATCCTTCCCTCCCCACCCCCTGTCCTTGTATTTCTTATAATAAAATAGCATTGCTGTTATTTTCCATGTGACTGTTACAGGAAGCAATGCCATGTAAGAAGGAACACTGAGCTTTGGGGTTAGACCAATTGAGATTCAAATCCCAACTTTTCTCCCCCAGACTGTGTGACTTCCTACACCATTACTTAGCTTCTTTGACCCTTAGTTTTCTTACTTGCATAACGTGTACTCATAAAATTTTAATAAGGAGTAAATGAGCTTTTATAGACGAAAGACTTAGCATAGTACCCGCCACATATAACTGCTCAATAAACAGCAAACTACCTGCACATATTAGTAGCTCAATGAATGACAGCTATTGTTCTTATTCTTTTATTGTTGAGGTTTTTGTTTCAATTATCAATAGTAATCAATAAAAACCTAAGTGTACTTCAATGTTCAGACTGCTCTATCAGGTAAAGAACTACTTATATTTGATACACTGTACTTACAAAATTATTTATCCTACTAAAAAGGTTAATTGTACACATAGACCAAACAACTGGTACAAAAGTAGAAGTGGCCAAATCAGTAAAGTTTTCACTTATCTAATTGCAAATAAATTTTTAAGTGACTTTTATACTGAATAGACCATTGGTTGTGGCACCATGAAGATTTAACAAGCAGTTTCCATGAATAAAGGCCCTGTCATTTCCAAAGGAACCTAAGTAGGACTATTGATCTGGTTGTAATTACTAGTGTACAGGGCAATTTTTGGCACTAAATCATATCATCACACTAACAAGATTAAGATTTTTACCTTGCCATGGACAATTGTCTAATTACACAAACTCCGATGTTCTGAAATGACTCTAAGTGTATATACAATATTGGCATTGACAGAAGAGATGGAACAGTATTTTGCTGACTTTCTTGTATTTTTAATAAAATTCTGCAAAGCTTAGCTGTAAAATCAGACCAAAGGGGAAAGCTCATAGGAGCTTCACAGGAAGAGGCCGTTTTGAAAACCCAGATATATGCATTTCTGAAAGAAACTAAAATGGCCTGAAAGGTTAGTTGAATTGAGCAACTGTGCACGATTTATTTCCAAACATATTAAATTTCCTCCAAACCATGACATAATCACCTGGCATGAACTCTGTTTACCAAGTGAAAAATTTGCCCAAGATAATCTAGTGAAAACAACAAATAACAGAGATTTTCCTCATTGAGAAGTTCAGTAACATGAAACTGGAGTGAGAAAGCTTTTATGAAGGCCACGGAGACTAGATCTTCTCGACAGTGCTGAGAATCCCTGAGCGTCTTGTTCCTCTCCTAAATGATGTATTTGTCTCAAATGGATCACCTCACTGCTAATTTCCGATCCCTGCAACCCACCCTCTGCTGACAGCACCATCAAACCAGTGGTCCACACCTTGCATCATGTCTCATCTTCAAGGGTTCCCAGATACCCCCCAATGGAGTGCAAACATCTCTGTTTACAACACAGGCTCAAGTTACTTTTCTCACCTCATCACCCACTGCCCTCCCTAAATTTTCCCTGAGCACCTCTCAACTGGACCGCTTGCCAGATACACTTCATTTTTTCCTTAAGAAGGTGCTGCCTGTTGGCTATGCTCACCCTGAGTAGCAGAAATTTATTTCTAATAGTCACTTAGGATCCAGCCCATCCGGGTTCCTATTTATATGTTAAGCCAGAGAAAGACAAATATCATATCATATCGCTTATATGTGGAAGCTAAAAATAAAGCTTTTTAATGATACAAATGAACTTACATACAAAACGGAAATAGACCCACAGACATAGAAAACAAACTTATGGTTACCAAAGGGGAAGGGGAGGGGGGAAGGGATAACAGATTAACAGTTACACACTACTGCATATAAAATAAACAACAAGGACCTACTGTAGAGCTCAGGGAACTATACTCAATATTTTGTAATCACCTATAAGGGAAAAGAATCTGAAAAAGAATATATATATATATTTACCTGAGTCACTTGGCTGTACACCTGAAACTAATACAACATTGTAAATCAACTGTACTTCAACAACAAAAACATTAAATTAAATTAGAATAGAATTAAAAATAAGTAGAAAACATTTTAAAAATAAACTATTCCTCTAAATACTGTTATATGTAATAATATGAACAGGGTTTAAGAATGCAGGCAATGGAGTCAAACAGACAAAATGGCTCTGCTGTTTATTTAGTTTCTTCATCTGAAAAATGAAGATAAAATATAACATACCCGGGCTTCCCTGGTGGCGCAGTGGTTGGGAATCTGCCTGCCAATGCAGGGCACATGGGTTCGAGCCCTGGTCTGGGAAGATCCCACATGCCGCGGAGCAACTAAGCCCGTGCGCCACAACTACTGAGCCTGCGCGTCTGGAGCCTGTGCTCCGCAACAAGAGAGGCCGCGATAGTGAGAGGCCCGCGCACCGCGATGAAGAGTGGCCCCCACTTGCCGCAACTAGAGAAAGCCCTCGCACAGAAACGAAGACCCAACACAGCAATCAATCAATCAATCAATCAATAAATCTTTAAAAAATAAAAAAAATAACATACTGCTTTTTTAGGGATTAAGTGAGAAAGACAGAGAAAGAGAGAATAACAGAGTTTTTGTCACTAGAAGGTAATCATTTCATGGTACCTACAAAATGGCAGCAACTCTTTAAGTGGAGCTCAGTAAAGAGGATAAAACAAGTTACTGGGGATATTGTCACTAAGTCTTCCTCACGGGGCGCCTTAATCAGTAGGACTAATATTAAGAATACTTTAGTCCACTTTGAACCCTTCTCCGTGCCTTTATTTCTCTCATATTGTTAATTGACTTCCACAGAAGTCTGTTTTCCTCTGTGATGATTTGTAAATTGCTGTTTTCTCTTTCACCGAGTACTTTGAATCATCATTTTCTTTGAGGAATCAACATTTTTCTGGCCATGTTCAAAGAGTGGCCCTTAGACCACCGGCATCAGAAACTCCTGGCATGTTTGTTAAAAAGATAGATTTCTGGGCCCTTCCCAGATCTACTGTGTACAAATTTCTAGGATGAGTTTAGAATCTCTGAGTGAATTTTAAGCACCCTAAATTTTGATCATCAATACTCTGTAGGCTAAGAGATAGGAAGAGCAGATTCAACTGCTTTTGGCAAAAATCACTTTGTATTTAAGTGGAATCAGAAAATTCAGCACCATGTATGCAGAAATCTGGAGTCTTTGAAATGTAAATACCTGGGAATATAACTCTCTCTACCCTAGCACCTTTGGAACTCATGCATGTGTCTATCTAGCGATGTGACCATTTCGCTTTTGGGGTGATAAGAGAAGTTTTTAAAAATTAGCTACAGATCTACTTCCCACAGTATGTGAGATGTTTCTAGAAGTGAGAGCAAACAGTCTCCAACTTTATAGCATATAAGGCTCAGGAGGCTGGGGCTTTTTATAGGAACACTGAGAAATTCAAGAAACGGTTATTTCCCTATAGTTTCATTGGCCTATTTCTCTCTTCTTACACCAAAACCACTGACTCGATTACTATAGTTTTACAGCATGTCTTGAAACTAGGTAGCACAAATCTTCCAACTTGGTTCTTCTTCAAGATTGTCTTTTCTGCTTTGGATTCTTTGTATTTCCATATAAGTTTTAGAATGAGTTTACATTTCCTGTGGTAGGCTGGGTAAAGGCCCTCAAAGACATTCAGGTCCTAATCCCTGGAACCTGGGAATGTTACCTTACATGGCAAGAGAGACTTTGCCGCTGTGATCAAGTTAAAGATCTTGACTGGAGAGATGATGGTGGATTATCCAAGTGGGCCATAAATATAATAACACGTGTTCTTAAAAGAGGGAGGTAGAGGGCTATTTGACTACAGGAAATGGAAAAGGCAATGTGACAACAGGACAGAGATTGGAAGATATGGCCACAAGCCAAGGAAAGCTGGGAGCCAACAGGAGCTGCGCAGAGCAAGTATCAGGACATCCCCTGGCACCTGCCGAAGGAACTGGCCCTGTCAACATCCATCTTGATTTCAGTCCTATTACATTCATTTCAGATTTCTGGCCTCTAGAACTAGAAGATAATAAACTGTGTTATTTTAAGCCATTAAGTCTGTGGTAATTTGTTACAGCAGCAATAGGAATATAATGCACATTCTATTTTTTAAAGAACCCTATTGGAGCTTTGATTGAGATTGTGTTGAATCTGTAGTTCAATCAGGGGATAATTGATTCTTTTTTTTTTTAAGGTTATGCTCCATTTATATTGCCTCTATTGCCTGTGTGAGCTTATTTTATACCTAATAGTCTGTACCCCTTACTCCCCTGCCCCTGTATTGCCCCTCCCCTCTTCCCTCTCCCCACTGGTAACCACTAGTTTACTCTACCTGTGAGTCTGCTTTTTTGTTATATTCACTAGTTTGCTGTATTTTTTAGATTCCACGTATAAATTGAATCCCTCAGTATTTATCTTTCTCTGTCTGACTTATTTCACTTAGCATAATACCCACCAGGCCCATCGTGTTCTCTCAAATGACAAGATTTCATTCTCTTTTATGGCTGAATCGTATTCCATTGTATATATACACCATGTCTTCTTTATCCAGTCATCTATTGATGGACACTTAGGTTGCTTCCATATCTTGGCAACTGTAAATGATGCTGCTGTGAATATTGGGGTGCATGTATCTTTTCAAATTAGAGTTTTTAAACAATAGTAAGTCTTCGATCCTTGAATGTAGCATCTCCACTTATTTAAATCCTCCTTAGTTTTTCTGAGCAATGTTCCATAGTTTTTAGTCCATAAGTCATGCACATCTTTCACTAAATTTATTTCTAAGTATCTGGTGGTTATGATGCTATTGTAAATAGAATTTCATTATCTTATTTTCTAGTCTTTTTTCTCATCTATAAAAATACAATAGATTTTTCTATTGACCTCATGTACTCAGATCCCGGATCTTCTCTTTTAATGAAGCTCAATGAAGACATAAATTAAAGATTAAAAGGCTGCAAAGAATTTCCTCCCCTAGGTAACTGGAAATTCACACATAATTCTAGTTCCCTGGAAATTCTACATTTATTTGACCATCTCTTTAAATCTATCCATCTGAAATCTTTTATGTCAGTCTCTCATTCAGACCTTATTGAGACAGAAGCTGACCAGCATATCAGCAGTTCTGAGGAGAGGTCTTTAAGAGAGGCCGGAAGGCTGATGTGGCAGGTTCAATTCAGATGATGATTATGTTTCAAGAGTGATGCAAGGGATTTGAGATGTTTAAGAAGAGATGGCTTCTCAGCAATAAGGCATCCTTTAGCTAATCACCACTAATTTGTAACTGTCAATTACCCTGCATCTTGGGCTCTGTCCTGGGAAATGCTTGTGACTTTTTTTTTCCAGTTCATGCATAACAAGCTCTTCAAAAAAGTCAGCGTGTCTCATCATTGTACTTTTTCCTCTGAAATCATAATAATGGGTAAGTACGCTCTTCTTTCTCATTAAGCACACACTTTCCTTCAATTTACAAAGTTGGAAGATTGCTTTTTTTCTTCCTTCTGATTTGTACTCTTTCTGGTGACAATTTAATGAATGTACTAGCGTGAAGGCTAATCTTAACTCACAAAAACGGGGGTAGGTGTACTTAGTCCCAGATGTTGAGCCCTCTGAAAACAGTTTTTATTTTTTCCTTTTTCTTTTAGGATGCTGGGGGGATGAAGGAAAGTAGGGAGGGAGGGAGGAGACAGATCCTATAAATAATGCAGTCCCCATCGCAAACGTCTATGCCTGTAGCGTGAACACTTTCCCCCTCTTTTATGCATACCTGTTGAATTGATGACACCTGTCCTATGAAAAAGACAGGAAAGTAGAGGTTTGGGGATACTTAATTCCCTGAAAGATTCAAAATTACACACCTAAGAAGTCACAGGAGTGTTTCCAGCAGAGTTTCAGAGGTGCTGGGTCACAGACCAATAGAAATCAGTTCCCCAAACTCACCTGAATTATTCAGTCCCACCGCTAGTCCATAGCCGACTCTCTTCAAGAGGATAAGTCATTCTTTTCTCAAAGGGAAGTTCAGTATTTCATACATACCTATTATTATTGGTCAATGTTTATGCATATATGTGTGCACCTGAGTGTTTGCCCTGTCTATATTTCTCACGAGAGATTACAAAAGTAAAAAGAATCTTTTAAAGAATTTCCTATTTATTAAGGCAAGATGGGTCAAAAAATAAGGGTAGAATTAAGAGAGGGCTATGGTCAAGTAAACGGGTCTCTGGGGGTATATCATTTCACCTTTATGTTAGGTGCTAGAATTTATTAGGGACCAGAGGAGCAAAGACATCCCAAAGATGCAGGTCTGAGAGAGGAATTAGGATTAAGTATTTAAAAAGTGATAAATTACATATTTCAAGTGGCTCATTTAAATATTTGAGTATATATGAATTTGAAAATATTATATTTTTAAACATGCATATGAACAAATGCATGTCCGTGAATCAAATTTCAAGAGGGAAGGGAGTTTATATGGTGAAAAAAAGCTTCTTTCCCTACACTGTCACCCAATCCCTCAGTCTCTCTCTCTGAAGGCCACCACTGTTGCTAGTTTCTTCTGTCCTACCCAAGATTAAAGAGTCTTTAGAAAAATGAATCCCTCAAGAATGCTACGTATCTATCTGCAGCCGCATAGACTGTTCGAGATACACATTTCATGGCATTGTCTGTGAATTAAGCTGATCGGTAGGGCTGTATGGAAAGGTTCATGGCCCACTGTGTCTGCTTCTCCTCAGAGAGATGGGGAAGGGTCATGGGTCGACCCACCAGTATTATTATATTAAGTAATATTACAAAGCTAACTGTCTAGAAAGTTTTTGCAAAAACGCGCTGATAGGGATGTCACACTTGTTTCCCTTTATTCTCAGCTGTAATTCAGATATGATTTTAATATTCATTTAGCTTTCTTTTAGCTTTCATTTTAATAGTCTGAATTAATTGGCGAAGACCCATACCCTGCTGGAAACTCAGACTTACTCCTTCTTCCAAACCCCTACTTCATAGATCTGCCTTCATTAAAAACTCTGTTAACAGTCACCCTTATCAGTTCATTTAGTGCTAGGCTGGTAGACTGCACTCAGTTGCTAGGTTGCTTGTACGGTGCCCGGGGCTGCCCCTGTGGCTGGTCTTCCGTTGCCATAAGGAGGGGCAGGCAGACCTCCCCACCCGCTGGGCTTTGAGTTCAGCCTTTCTTGTCTCATTTGCTGAACTCATCACTGATGGAAATAAAACTTATTTTTCTCCATTGAGTGCTTCCAGGTTTCCCCTTCCCTGTCTTCCTACTGACAAATGGCCTATTCTTTGACGCTATGACTCCTGATAATTAGCCGTCCTGGGGGGACAGAGCTGTTGTGCAGGAAGAAGTCATCCATCCTCTGGTGTGAGCAGTGTTGGTGCTTCAAAATGCACAGCCCAAGGAGCGGATGCCTTTGTAGAGCCCAGACGTCTCAGTGACCACATCAAGCAGACCAGCTGGGCCTCTTTCAAGCACAGAGGGACCTCAAAACTCAATTGAGCAGTCATGTTCCATGCTTAAAGGCAACAAGCCAGAGAACTAACAGAAATAGTTGTTGAGGCTTACGTAGCTGTGGTGCTTGGTCGGTATGAGTGACATAATATTGCAATTATCCACACTGGCATCATGAATAACAATTTTAAAGTGTCTAGATGGCTAAGGAAACATCTCCAGGCCTCAGTATTTTTAGTAACTTCAAATCATTACGTTGCAAGACAATTCAACCAGCCAAATCTCATTTGCTTTATTCTGTGAACTGAACTAACTGGTTGCTTAAAAATTTTAAACCTGCAAATTGCTATTTTTAAAATGACTTCAGTGCATGGAATCTTTGTAGGGGAAGAGAAATAATGTTTCCTCTACCCTTCTAGGTTCTTGGCTGAGACACTCCCTATAACAAAATAGATTAACAGGAGAAAAATTAATTTAATTTTGTGTGTATGGGGGCCCCAAAGACATGAAACCCAAAGAAGTGACCAACACAGACAGCTTTTATGCCTTCTAGATAAAGAAACAATAAATTTGTGAAGAATTTACAAGACAAAGAAGTGTGAATTTGGGGTAGGAAATTAGTGAAGAAGAAACAGGGTTTGTTTATATAGTCTTCTCTGCCCTGAGTTTCCTATCTCTGGTGATAAGAATGTCTCTCCACTTCCTGGTCCAGGGAGGATACTTTCCACGTGGAAGATTTATTCCCTGCTTTCAGGGGGAAAAAGGAGAGTCAGAGTGTCCTTCTTGTACTGGCTGTTTCTTAAGTAACTTTAATTGAAAATAATATACCAAAGTGGCATATTTTGGGGTGGCCTGCCCTGAACCCCACCATCTTCGTGTGGGTTATAATAGGGGAGAGAAAAACATAAGATGGTGAAATTTTCCTGTCCAAATTTTTACCCAGATTTAACCAAAAACTTAAAAGTTCCTAACTTCATTTATCTCTCCTTTTCAGTAGACTAAAATACTTTCAGCAAGGAGAAGACCAAAAGAAAATCTTGAAGGCAATTCTGAAAAGAAATGACAACCTCTAAGGATGAAAAGGCATATTATTTCAGTTAAAAAGAAAGATTCTGTTATTTAAGGTTTGATATTTCTTTTCTCAGAGCTTCACTGTCTAGCAGCTTAAAAAAAAAAACATCCAAGAATAAACCTGAACTTTCCTTCCATGACAACCCTCAAAATTGTTTGATTAGCGGCGCATGCTGTCATAAGGTGATGCCTAATTACGCACCCATGTTTCACTCATTATGTAATGAAGTAATGGCCTGGCACATTCATTTGAGAACAGAGAAATGAATGCCCTTTAATAAGATATACGTCTCCCACATTTCCTTCCCTCCTTCCCCAAGTAAACTTCAAAATGTGCTTGCTTTAGCTCCACGATGGGGGAGAATTCCCTGTAAGTCCTCTCCTGCAGCAGGACATTGTTTACTGCTACAAATGGCCACGCCAAAGATTGTTTGAATTAGCTTTAAGAAAACCGTTCTCCACTGTCACAATTGCTGTCAGTAAATGTCAGTAATTGTAACTCTTTACAGATGGGCTTTTGGCAGCTTTAACCCGCTGTGGACTAGAAATCCGTCTATTGCAAGCGTTCCAAAAAAAAAAATGCACTTGCCTTTTTACAGTTCTGGTAACAGAGACCTGCGGGGTTTTCCTTAGATTTGTTGCCTAGTCTCATACTAACGAGAAAGGGACATTTGAGCGGCGTAGTAATGAGCCCAGAGACCTCACTCCAGCCACACACAACCTGCCAGATTGTCCCCTGCCACCACTGAAAGCCGCGAACACACGTGCGTTCCATCCACACCCCACATGGGCAGAAACTCCGCCTCTGTCAATCATCAGGCTGGCAGTGCCCAGGCGGCGATGTGTGTGCCAGTTCCGACTCCCCAGGTGATGGAAGGGAAAGGCTGTTTCCTGACAAGCACAAAGAAAGGTGTTGTCAGTACACACAGGTCACCATGTTCTTGGGCTTGACGTCTTTGCCTTGATTTACTGGCCTTTAAAACATAGGGCCATTTGGTGCTGTAGTTCTTAAATTCATTGCTGTATTCATCCATTGCACAAATACTTCCTGTGAACCTAGTATGTCCTAGGTGCTCTGGGTATACACAGCAGTGAAGAAAACAAAAGTTTGTGTGTCCTCATGGAGCTCGTATTCCAGGAGGGGAAACAGACAGTTGTGTGTGTATGTGTCTGTGTCTATGTGTGTGTGATAGTGATAAGGGCTCAGGAGAACAATTAAACAGCGCAGAGTAAACAAGAAGCACCAGGGCCCAGGACCAGGTCAGGGGTGGGCAGGAAAGGCATGTGCTCTTTTACAGACTAGTCTATGGAGGGAGCAGGGGCAAGATGGCAGCATCTTTGCGGGCAGCAGTGGGAGGGAACAGCCCAGTGTCACTCTCCTATGTCACACACACGTTGTCCAGTTGGGGTGGAGGGCATCACCTTCCCCCTAGATTTTTATACTGCTGCTGGGTCCCTAGACTGCTACAAATCGCCACCAATTTAAACAGGCCAGGGCAACGTCACAAGTCATATTCAGAAATACTGTGCACGTTGGCACTTCATTCTGCCCACAAAACACAAATTCTTTAGGGCTCTGCTGCTCGATGACACCTAGTTACTCCAGCTCTATTTAATTGTGAATTCACCCCCTCTAAACACAAACAGATCGACATTTTATTATTGCTAATAGTATAACTGTTATGATTTCTCCCTTTTTTTCTGTTCATATTTTTATAAAAATCAAGGCCATAGGTGTCATTCCCTATTCAGCTTCTGTTACACAATATTATTTTCACATGTTTGTAAATTCTATTTTAATGGTGGTATAATGTACACAAAATAAAATAAAATAAAAAATAAACACAGAATTTAGAGGCTCAACTACCCAGTTAGCCATGATTTACCCTGAACACATCGTGGCTACCTGTGGCTTATTCCACCTCCAAACTTCAATCATATGTGCCGAGATTATAAGGATGACACCTTACTATTCTGTCTTCACAGAACATTTATGGCAGGTGGAATAAATAAGTCTGTGTCGTGGGGTAGATGTCCCCGGGCCACCTATCTTTCGGTGTACATTTGAATGCACTTGGCAGTTTGTTAAAACTGAGGAAATGACTCCTAATACAGAGAGAATGTCTCTGTTAAATAAGTAACGTCTAGATGCTAACGATCAATCCTGCACTCAGAATGCGGTGAGACGAATCTATCAGTGGTCACTGCCACTTACTGTTGGAAACACTTTATATAAGTCTAGCTGGTATTCATGCAACGCCTTTTTCCAAGCTCTTCTGCTACCGAATTACAAAGTGGCTTTACGCTTATTATTGTTCTGACAATAAATAATGGGACAATGTAAAGCAATAAACGATGCTGTCACGGTCGCAACCCAGGAAGTGAAGAGAACGCGCCATGGCGTGTGTGTGTATTCAAAACCACAGCTGAATTCGATGTGATGTACAGTCCCCGGAACTGCCTGTGTGGCTATGACTGCTGGAACGTGGTAATTATGGGTTATAAGGCTTAGGAAGAGACAGACCCACTTGTAAGTAGATGTATTAAATGCAAGCGCTCCGTTGGAGAAAAAAAAAAAATCTATATCTCACGTCTTAGGAAGTCCTGACTTATTTTCAAATGATTTCTAGTTTTTGCTGCCTCCCTATCAAATCATAGACAGGAAATAAAGCTAGAAAGCAGGAGAAAGGAAAAGGAAAGGAATTATCCTATGAGTTTACTGAGTACCTACCATAAATCGGACACAATGGGAAGTTAAGTTTTCTCGTCGCATCCTTCACACAGCAATACAGGCTCTATAGTAGGGTCACGATGGACCACAATTCAACTTGAGACTGAGACTCAGACCCATCATGTGATATATCCAAGGTCAAACAGGTCCTGGGGGAAAAATAGAGCGTGTGTGTAATAAAGTGCAACTAATTTTATTTTTCACTGTTGTTACAAACTCCCCAAATCATTCTTTGATTTTCTAACCTTTGAGCAATTAGAATAGGATGAATAAACATCATGAACCACATTATTTGCATATAATTTGCCCTGCCCATAAAGACTATACACTCTATCCCCAGATATTTGGGGAGGACAGTTTTATTTTTATTCCTCTTTGAATTAGTATTTCTTAATTTTCTCTTCCACTCATACCCCCATCCACCGTAAGAAAAATGCATAGTATAAATACACAATGTATAATAGGAGAACTGGAAACCAAGGAAGCATGATGGGACAGCACAGAAATAAACCTACATTTGTCAGATTACTAGCAGTGGTTCACATTTGGGGGCACTCATCTAGAAAAAGCCAAAAGCAGCAGAGGAAATCATCAGAAATAAGTGCAACAGAGCACAGATGAACTTGCAGGCACCTTAGCAATAGGTAATCTTGCCTTACATTTCGTCTTTATTCCTCTGTTGTATGTTTATTTTTCTTTCCTGTCTGCTCAAGGCCACAACCTCTTATAAACATCCCTTGATCGAATTTAATGTTTTTCTCAGATTAATCTGTCAAATTCCTGTCAACAATATAGAGAGAGTCAAACTGCTGAAAGCAGATGGTCTTTAAAAAAGATGTCTGAATAATGAATGCTAACGGGGCCCTAACAAGCCAGTTCTGTTTCACCCTGTTTAGTTAGTCAATGCAGCACAACGCTCAACACTTGTCTTTCAAGCTACAAGTATCAGGAAAAATACCAGACCTCTGGCAACAGCAGCCGATGTTCCTATTTGGGGGCATATATTAACCAATCTCCGGGGTTATTTCCTAGTACAGAGTCTCTTTCCTTGCTACAGGGCAGAAACAGAGCAGCAAAAAGACCAGGATACTCCCCAAACTCTGACACTGAAAAAAAATATCAGTTCTTCAACTTGATGTTTTAAAACTCCTGGCCTCAGTTTCTATGACCACCTAACAAACGATCACAAGCTGAGCAGCTTAGACCAATACCCATTCATCACATCACAGTTTCCATGACTCAGGAGTCCAGCTGCATCTTGGCTGGGTCCTATGCTCAGGGTCTCCCAAGGCTGCCATCAAGGTATCAGGCAGGCTAAATTCAGACCCGGAAGGTGACTGGGGATGGATCGGCTTCCAAGCTCGTTCCAGTAGTTGGCAGCATGCATTGCCTTCCGGCTGCAGGACTTAGGGCTCCAGCTTTTTGCGGGCCACCAGCTGGAGGCAATCACTGCTCTAGAAGTGACTGAAAGGTCCCCGCCATCTGGGCTTCCTCAATGTGGTTACTCACTCCATCAAGCCAGCCAGGAGTATCTCTCTCAAGTCTACTAAGATGAAATCTCATATAAAGCAGCCTAACCACAGAGGTGACAACCCATCCTTCATAAGCTAAAACCTGGCTGGCTTTGCCATCGTCTATGGGTTACAGACAAATCCCAGGTTGCACCCATGTTCAAAGGGAGGAGATACCACAAAGGTGTGAACATCAGGAAGTGAGAATTGTTGGGGGAAGTGTCACCCTAGGGTCTGTCCATCCTCAAGTGTTGGTTTTAAGACCAAGAAATCCTAGAGTTAGGAAGGAAAGAAACCATTGGTTCACAGATGGATACTCTATGGGTGCAGATCCAGGCACCAATGTGGAGGTCATGGAGGAAGTCCCTCTGGTGCCGGGTAGCAAAATGGAATGACCGCCATGTTTCTGCTTAGCAAATGCATTGATGGTAACAGCAACCTTCAGCAAAGGGAAACTTGGCCTTCAACATGGTGCAGTTATATTTTGGAAAACATATTAGTATATCCTCTTAGGTTTCTGAATTCAAATGATCACCTACTTCTTTATCAAAAAGCCATGACTCCATCAAGCCATTTAAAACAAAATCTAGGTCAGTCATGGATGCCATGATTCTCTCTGAGAAACAAGCAAAGTTTAGGGATAATTAGAACTATACAACTATACTTGCTGTAATTGTGTGTATTTGGTCATCTAAGTAAAAAATAATAATTTTCCCACCATTGCCCACCTTTTATTTATTGTCATCACTTGAGTCAATAAACCATCCAAATATGGTTACAATTTCTCATTATATTCCAAAATCCTTGCCTCCCAGATCATGTTTTAAATACTTCCCCAAGAATCAGAGGAAGGGACTTTTGGAAGATGAAATTCTGAGCCTAACTGACATGGAACTATGCGTTTCAACCCTCTTATTAAATTATACCTGGCTAATAAGAATCAGATTTTAGATAAAACAGCTGGATATACACTTCATAAGGGATAAATTGAAAGTCTTTGTCTTATCATCACACTTGAGGGTCATTTTAATAAGCAAGAACCAGACTGACCAATTGTTTTCAAAAAAAATAGCATATTATCAATCAGGTTCATCCCCAGATCATTTTTACACTCTGCCATCAGAGGGATGGAGTTAAGGGGCTCCTGGATATCTACATATTTTTATTTTAAATGTGCTGCAGCTTGACTGTCTTCCCCCACTTAATACAGGCAAATGATACGACCGATAAGGAATTAATATCCAACATACATAAACAGCTCATACAACTCAACATTAAAAACAAACAACCCAATTAAAAAATGGGCAGAAGAACTGAATAGAATTTTTCCAAAGTTGAAATGCAGATGACCAACAGGCACATGAAAAGGTGCTCAACATCACTAATCATCGGGGAAATGCAAATCAAAACCACAACGAGGTATCATCTCACACCTTTCAGAATGGCTATCATCAAAAAGAGCACAAATAACAAATGTCGGTGAGGATACAGAGAAGAGGGAACCGTGTACACTGTTGGTGGGAATGTAAATTGGTGCAGCTACTGTGGAAACGGAGGTTTCTCAATAAACTAAAAATAGAACTACCATATGACCCAGCAATTCCATTCCTGGGTATATATCCAAAAAACCAAAGATACTAATTCAAAATGATACATGCACCCCAATGTTCAGAGCAGCATTACTTACAATAGCCAAGATATAGAAGCAACCTAAATGTCCATCAACAGATGAATGGACAAAGAAGATGTTTTATGTATGCATGTGTATACACACACACACACACACACACACACAATGGAATACTCCTCAGCCATTAAAAGAATAAAATTTTGCCATTTGCAGGAACATGAATGGACTTGGAGGGTATTATGCTAAGTGAAATAAGTCAGACAGAGAAATACAAATACTGTATGATATCACCTA
Source organism: Balaenoptera musculus (assembly GCF_009873245.2). NCBI lineage: Eukaryota > Metazoa > Chordata > Mammalia > Artiodactyla > Balaenopteridae > Balaenoptera > Balaenoptera musculus. The sequence goes on from NC_045790.1 coordinate 5,358,067, forward strand.
TATGTGGAATCTAAAAACTACAACAAGCTAGTAAATATAACAAAAAAAAGAAGGAGATATAGAGATAGATATAGAGAACAAACTAGTGGTTATCAGTGGGGAGAGAGAAGGTGGGAGGCAATATAGGGAGAGGGGATTAAATGAGGTACAAACTATTAGGTATAAAATAAATAAGCTACAAGGATATATTGTACAACATGGGGAATATAGCCAATATTTTATAATAATAATAAATGCTGTATAAATGTTAAAAATTGTATAAATTTTAAAAAATTTTTAAGTAAAAATATCAAACAGCAACCATCCTGAGACAGGTAATGTCTTCCCCTTAAAACCTTTGAGACTAAGACCTCCTTGTTCATACATGACACTGCAGATTTCCAGGTCTTCATATGAATTCTCATTGAACACTGGAACATATCTAAAGCTGTTTGCTGAAGCAAATCCAGTCCTTCTATCCCTTCCGCTTGCTGTCTAAACATGGGTTGATTCTTCATTGAGACAACAACACCAAAACAGAGTCTTGAATTTTCAGAATAAATTATCCATATTTCCAGATAGAGTGGTGTAAATAGTGCCTAGGTCTTTTTTATTTCCTTGTTCTTATTTTCAACTATCACAATACCTGCATTCAGACACCTGCCTGTACCTTCAGCTTCAAGCCACCTTATCCAAAATTTAATTCAGCCAATTGATATCTGACAGGCAGAGTTTAGGGAACATACTCTTCTGCTGATATTTTTCCTCAAAAGATTCCCATGTACCAAACTGAGAAAGAGCTTGGGCTTTATTGTCAGGTAGATCTGGGTTCAAATCCCAGCTGCCTCTTTGGGTCAGCTAATCTACTTCTTTGCTCCCAGTTTCTCCACCTGTTAAAGAAGGGATAATAATAATCTACCTTGCAAAATGTTCAAAGGATATAGATTAATGTATGCAAAGCACCATTTCTTAAGAGCACCAAAAAATGGCAACAGGGTTTTTTTCCCCCACTGTGTCCACGTAGCTGGATTCTCATTACTTTAGTAGAAACAAAATCACAGAACCATGATTAAATAGTATGCCCTCAGTTTTTACTGAGGTTAGAAATGGGACAAACTATAAGAAGAATGCTTCTGCATAATTTTTGGTAAAACTACCCTTGAAAGCCACTACATATAAAAGTGTATGTAGACCTTGGAAGACCCTAGTAATTTTCCTTGGAGTCCGGTCATGAAAAATGATCACCTCCCGTGATGCATTTCTGCTCTCTTTTATTACAGGGAGATCTATAAAGCTCACCCTACTTCCCCTTGTGGGCTGGTTCATCCAGACCAAGTGTTTTCTTTACGGAGTCAGCTTCATGCCTTCACCACATCCCACCATCAGGTGCCAAAAGAAGGTGGAATCGTCTGAAAAGTATCCCTTCACAGTCATCTGTTTACTTAGCAGTTCTAAGTCCTGTTTAGCAAGTTAGAGAGGATTTGTTTCATAATCACTTGAGAAGTGAATAGACTATTGAGAATTAGATTTGGTGCCTAAGTATCCACTTATCATGATTCTTCATATACTCTGACGTAGAAGAATTACTTCTGAAACGTTGGAGGTTAATGAAATTGTGGTAAATCAGATCACTAGAGGGGTTTGCAAGGTCTCTTATTGCCTTATTAATGCAAGTTTTAAAACTTTCTGTAATAAACCTGCCTCAATAACTTTTTTAGTATTTTCTTTTAAGCAGTATAAACTTATTTTTACTTTTAAAATTTTATGCATGGGACAATCAATAACATTGATTGATCTTCAGCTGGATGTTTGATTCCATCATTAGCAGAGTTGAACAGAAGATAGAAATTTCAGTACATTACTCCATCAGGGATGTATTCTAGATTTTGTTAATAGTTAATACTTCTTTTCAAACAAAACGTTCAGTCTGACATTTTTCCTTATCAATATTCTTAAATTTAATATAAGATAGCATGACATCATTTTAATAGCTCTTAATAAAATATCAAAATAGTGATTCTCATTAAGAAAAGAAGGAGTATCAGGAATCTTTTCCAAACCACACGTGCCAACAAGCACCACTATATGAGTCTCCTCCTGCTGCTATAACAAACTACCATAGACGTAGTGGCTTAAAACAGCACAGATTTATGATCTTACAGTTCTGGTGGTCAGAAGTCCAAGCTGAATCAGCCGGGCTATGTTCCTTCCGGAGGTTTTAGGAGAGAATCCATTTACTTGACTTTTCCAGCTTGTGGAAGCCTCCTGCATCCCCCAGCTCATGGCCCCGTCCTCCATCCCCCAGCTCATGGCCCCGTCCTCCATCCCCCAGCTCATGGCCCCGTCCTCCATCCCCCAGCTCATGGCCCCGTCCTCCATCCCCCAGCTCATGGCCCCGTCCTCCATCTTCACACCCAGGTGTGTGGCATCTTCAAATTTCTCTCTCTGACTCTCCTGTTTCTCTCTTTCCTTTATAAGGATCCCGTGATTACACTGAACCCACCTGGATAATCCAGGATAACCTTAAGCTCCTTCAGTTAATCACATCAGCAAACTCCCTTCTGCCGTGGAAGGTAACATACTCAGAGATCCTGGCAACTAGAATGTGAACATATTGGGGAAAACCATGTTTGTGTCTGCCGCAGCCACCAAATGGACTTACCTAAGAACCATGTAAGAATGCATGAAGGGGCTGTGTGGTTGGAAAAATTTCCAGGCAATTCTAAAATTTACCACCTTTTCCCACACATCTCCCCATTGAGAACCACTGGGATAGAAATTATGTTTATAATGTATTGATTCACAATTTAGATGAAGTGCTTGCTTGCTTCTCATAAAAATAAAAGTGATCTTTGCTAGAGGAAGCTTCCAGAAACAGGACTGGGAATGCTACCCCTACCCATCTACTGCCTATGCCCATCACATTCCTTCTGAACCCTAGCACAGATCCAAAGGAAATCATCCTAAAAACAAGACAAGCTGAGGTGATTACCTACTGGGCAGATTTATAACTTTCTTGCTAATGCCAGTACATCTCCATGAGTACATAATTAGTACATGTCTTCATTGTCGAGTAAATGGTATAAAAAGAGACAAAACCCAATGGAAAATGGAGAGTCTTAACCCCAGGGTGTTCTGAAAGCTCTATGATTCTTAGCCTTTCCCTAATGTAAAGAATAAAAACTAATGGAATAAAGTACAAGAGCTCTGAAAACTGGTGAATGAGATAATGATAAATAGAAAGACATAACAAGGTTATAATAATTGGCTTGAAAAAATATACGCAAAAATCAGCTGGGTCAGAAAGAGCTTTGCAAGACAACTTAACACTTCAGAACACCTTAGACTTTTCAAAATATTTCAGTATTCATTAACTTATTTAAACTAGATTTATTTGGCCAAAAGAAGAGAAAGCAAAAAAGAAAAGAATGAGTTTCTATTATATGCAAAGGAAATCATCAGTATAAAAGAGAAAAGGGTAATATTTCAAAAGTTGGAAATTCTGGAAGCCTATTTGATTGGAGTTTTGATAATTGAATAAATAGCCAAGAGACCTACTGCAGGGATTCTAGTGAGTAAACAACTCTCTTAATGGGATAGTTTGAGTACAGTTCTACTTTGAGTATAGAAATTTGCATTCTTTGGTCTCTAAAGACAGTAAATTAACCGATAATTGTTGGTGGCAGTAATGTAGTAATATTTGGCTGAGTATGAAGTCATCCAAAAGCAAACACAAGAGGAAGTGAAATTATATCCTTAAACGATGAACATAAACCTACTAATTAGGAATTCTATTCATTTATGCCTATTTATTGACTGCCTAGCTATGTAGCAGGAATTATTCTACGTTGCAGTAAAGAAAAACAAAGTCCCTGCTCTGATGAAACTTAGATCCTATTGGAGAGAGAAAGAATAACCACAAAGAAAAATGTGTGTTATGTCAGATGGTCATTAAGAGTTCATATGAAAAATAAAGTACACAGAGAACAGGCAGTGATAGGAAAGAGGGTGCCTCTTTAAGGCTGAATTCATTTGAGTGCTACATTAAAAAAAAAAGAATTCTAAACAGTTTTCCAGAGAGAAATGTATGCAGAAGGCATTAATCATCACTGATCATCTGTTTAGTTAAGACATGACTTTTACTCTCTGGAGCTTATGCTGACTGTATGTGGGTTTTTGTTGGTGTCTCTTGTAATTTGTTTCCTTTCCAGTTGAGGAAACTTTAGGCCTTCAGAAATTAGTTCCAACCCATTAAGATTAAAGGTGATCAATGGTCTTGCTTCTGAAGGATGTCAGAATCATTGAAGGGAAACCTCCTTCCACGATTGCAGTTAACAGTTTCATAGTTCAATGGAAAGGGGGAATCGCATGCCTGAATCCTCTAGAAGGAAAAAGCCAATGACTCCAAAATAGGGCAAACCAGAGACATTAGTCGGGGGCGGGGGGGGGGGGGGGAACCTAAGCTTCAATTCGCTCTAATCAGCTGGCTGTCTGCCAGCCATGGCCACTAAGCTCCTTTAAGAAACCTCAGAAAACATAAATCCTTTACAACTGGGAAGCTCAAAGTATTTCTCAAAAGTGAATATTTCTCTCTTGTCTGTATTTACAGCACTCTAGGTAGAGGTTTGCAAAATGTGAAGTTTTGGTCAAATTTCACATAGGACATAAGGGTCACCCTTCACTTTGTGGCCCAATGGGTACAATATTTTTCTTCCCTCCTATTTTAGGAACATGATTAATCCATTAAGGTATCACGTCATGAAAGAAAAAGGATTTTCTTGCCTCTAATTTATAAGGTTATTTAACATAATAAATATTTGTCCGAGATTATTTTGGTCCTGTTTTGCATTTTATTTGGTTTTGATTCAAACTGAATCAGTAAAGTTTTCTATCCACAAGTTCTCCATCTTTCACTCTAAAGGCATCAATTCTTTCCAAAACTCTCACAGGCGTGTCCCTAACCTCAGTGACAGGTTCACCAAGAAGCAAACTTAAAAGAGGTCCTTTTGTAAGGTGTTGTAGAAGGGCATATTCTTCTGGGATGTGCATAGTCTCTTAATGTGGCAAAGAAAAATCTGCATATTTAATCTGTAAAGAATATAAATGAAAAGTAATGAAGGTTCAAAATTCCACAGGGGTGATTTCTATTCTCATACTGGCTGAATTCATGGGCATAAAGAGAATAAGCCCTTGCAAGTTTCTCTGATTCATCAAAAAACAAATTAGGTACAGTTTCAAACATTCTCCTGAGAAGTTTTATTTTCTTCTTTCAGGGTCAGTTATCTCTCAGTCATTCCCACCTCTCCCTCCCCAAGGACCTTCTATTCCGGGCTGCTGTTGAGGTTTCCACCACTGTTACTGCAGTTCAACCTCTATTCCAGGGAAAGTAAATAACAGAACAAAGAGAAGGAAAAAATAAATTTCCAGGAAATGATGTCAAATTACCCTGCTAATTAGCCAGGTCCGTGAGAGTGGTAGGAAGAAGTGCAGATTTTAAGACATAAGGCTCTCGTTCAAAACATGATCACACTACTACATATAAAATAGATAACCAACAAGGACCTACTATATAGCACAATGAACTCTGCTCAATGTTCTGTGATAACCTAAATGGGAAAAGAATTTGAAGAAGAATACATAAATGTATAACTGAATCACTTAGCTATACACCTGAAACTAACACGACATTGTAAATCAACTATAGTCCAATATAAAATAAAAATAAAAATTTAAAAAAACATGATCAGATTAGTTTGAAATTAGAGCTCATCTCTGGAAACTAACAATGCAATTGACTAATGTTCCTCTTTTTCCCGTTGTTATTAGCCGCTTTCAGATAGATTAGCTGTTCTTAACCAGGGGCAATTTTGCCCTGAAGGAGACATTTGACAACGTGTGGAGACAGGCTTGGTTAACTTGAGGGTACTACTGGCATCTAGCCAGTAAAGGCCAGTGATATTGCTAAGCATTCACAACAGCCCCCATAACGAAGGATTATCGAGCCCCAAATGCCAAAAGCACTAAGAAGCCCTGAAATAGATCACCTCAAAAAGTAGTCATTCAGGGCTTCTCTGGTGGCGCAGTGGTTGAGAAACTGCCTGCCAGTGCAGGGACCACGGGTTCGAGCCCTGGTCTGGGAAGATCCCACATGCCGCGGAGCAACTAAGCCCGTGTGCCACAACTACTGAGCCTGCGCGTCTGGAGCCTGTGCTCCGCAACAAGAGAGGCCGCGATAGTGAGAGGCCCGCACACGGCGATGAACAGTGGCCCCCGCTCGCCGCAACTAGAGAAAGCCCTCACACAGAAACGAAGACCCAACACAGCCAAAAATAAATAAATAAATAAAAAAAATTAAAATAGCTTTACCTTTAAAAAAAAAAAAAAGTAGTCATTCGGTCTTGTGCTTTAAAGCAAAACTCCCCGCTACCTGTGCCTTCCTTCACGGAGGCAATGTGATGTAATATGAAGTCTTAAGTTACTAGATAGAGTTTGGGGGAAGCCGAAATCACCAGGGAGATAAGTGGGAAGAGAGGGCCAAGGAGAGGTCCCTGGGGAAGCCCAACATTTGCAGGATGAAGAACAGAGGAGTCTATCTGGAAACTGAGAAGTGATCTAAAACATAGAATCATAAGAGGCAAGGAAGAACTTCCAGAAGAAGAGGTCAGGTTCAGTGAGGCAAGGACTGGAAAACGTGTGCGTGCTTTGACAAGTGGAGATCTTTGTAATAGGAGTTTCCAAACAGAGATAGAGGCTGAAGCCAGATCTCGGTGCTTCAAGGAGTAAAGAGCAACTCTTCCATGATTTTGGAGATGATGGAAAGTAGAACATTTTGTATTAGCTAGGGAGAAATTCAGATTTTAAAGGAGTACTTTTATTAGTTTATCTAGTACAGTAAGTCCCCAATATACGAATGAGTTCAGTTCCGAGAGCGTGTTCGTAAGTCCAATTTGTTCATAAGTCCAACAAAGTTAGCCTGGGTACCACACTAACACAATCAGCCATAGAGTACTGTACTGTCATAGGTTTATAATACTTTTTGCCTCGCTCCACTCTCTCAATTATCTTCACTTTTGTTTCCATCATCATCACTTGGCGCTTCTTAGCAGTACCAGCTACATCACCGCTGTTTTATGCTTGCTTCTGGACATCCTAGACTTGAAATAAAGATACTGTACTCTATACAGTACTGTAAAGTACACAAAAGCACAACCACTTGTAGAGGATGCACACACATGACAATGAACGCCAGACACGTGAACTAACTTACATTATTAGACATGCGAACGCATGTTCGCGTCTTTGAAAGTTCACAACTTGAAGGTTCGTATATACGGGACTGACTGTATAGTATTAGAGAGACTCAAAAATGTCTATAGCTAAAGAGAAGAAGCCAACTGAGGAAAAAAATTGAATGTGTGAGAGAGAGTTGATAACAAATGGAACAAGGTCACAAAGGGGTCATCAAGGGATGAGGTCTAGGGTGCAAGCAAAGAGGTTGGTCCTCAACAGCACAAGACACATCCTCTGAGACTAGATAAGTTGGGGTGTAGACAGCAATCATTTTATGAATAGGAAAAGGGTACGTTTACTCATTCAATACTGATTATCTAGGATATGCCCAAGTACTGTGCTAAGTATATAAAAATGAACAAAACATGGTCCCTGACCTCAAGGAGCACAGTCTAGTGAGAAGCTAAAGTCAACTCTAACCTTCACTGAAAACGAGAAGCCAACATCTTTGACTGGTACAGTGGGGAGTGGTACCTGAACAGAAGCTTGAAGGGACAGGTAAAGGTGATTCATCAAAGGGCACTGGACAAGGTGCTCACCAACAGGTGAGAGGGCTGAGGTTTAGTCCCAAGCGTCCAGCTGTGATTGGAGCATTTCATATTTGTTGTGGTGCCCACAGGCACAGATACTGTATTTTATTCAGCATGAACTCTGACACCTCCGTTTAGGAAGAACAGAGCACAGAGGAGTGTGATCCAGAGATGAAGTCTGGCCAGATGTGTTCCGAGGGAATGTGGGGTCAGGGGAATCAACAACGTGGGTTCAGATGTTGAAGCATGGAATTCACACGGGACAGAAAAGGAATAGGTACCAGGAGAAAACCGTTGGGTTTGAAGAAAATGGAGAACATGATGGCAGAAGGTCAAGACACAGGAAGAAGCAGGTGATAGGAAACTCTGATCTGAGATTCAGACACTAGAGTTATTATTCCTGTGTCATGGGGTCGTTTAGAGTGAGGGCAAAACACAAGATGGGGTCCTGAGAATAGGATACTGAAGTATGATGAAATTAAGTGCTACTGAAGTCAAGGAGACAAAGCTGTAAGACGAACTGTGTAGACAGGGTTTGGAATTGTTCTGGTCCCAATATCCTCAGTTAAGAAGAGGGGGCAGCCAGTAAACTGATGGGAAAAAACAACAACAACAATGATTGATAGAGCATAGCACAGCTGCGTATCAAGGCCAATGAGTTGGTCAGTTTGGTTTATAACATGCTATGGACTGAATGCTTGTGTTCTCCCAAAATTCATGTGTTGAAGCCCTAACCTGAATGTGATGATATTAGTAGGTGGGGATCTGGGAGGTCATTAGGTAGGTTTAGATTAGTTCATATGTGTGGGACTCCCATTATAGGATTAATGTCCTTATAAGAAGAGGAAGAGAGACCAGTTTTCTCTCCCTCTCTCTCTCTCTCTCTCTGTCTCTCTCCATTGTAAGGACATAGTGAGAAGGTAGCTCACTATCGTGGAGGAGCAGTTGGTCTTGAAGAGAGTAGCCAACATCCTCATCAAGCTGTATGGGATGAGGGCCGTGCTATCGCGGGCCAGCCGCTCTATACGCGTGGGGCTCCGGAACCATGACCATGAGGTTCTGTTGGCCAACATCTTCTGCACGGAAGCTTACTACCAGAATCTCTTCACCCTGTCTCAGCTGGACAAGTATTCTCCAGAAAATAGCGATGAACTGATCAAGAAAGTGTCCCAGCAGGTCCTGGAGAAGCGAGCCTTCCAGACTGGATGTCCTGAAGCAGAGGAACAGCGTTCCTACTGCTGTCTGCCCCAGACACACTCACGCCTTCCAGAAGGTAGAGAACTTGCTTTATTATTACAAGTTGACCATTTCTCCCAGTTCTCTACCTGACGGGCTTTCTCCAGGCCCCCGTGGGCACTGCTGCCTGACATGATCCCAGGCTGTGAGCAGACATGGGGAGAGCGCAGAGCTGCTGAGACTCTCCGGATTGGGAAGCTTCCAGGTGGAAGCTGGCCTGGGGTAGTGGGGATGGGTCTCAGCAGGGTGGCCATTTCTGCCAGACCACACACTCTCCAAGAAACAGCTTGAAAACTGAAAAAAAAGCCTCAACAAGAATTAGTCAGCACCTTTATCTTGAACTTCTCAGCCTCCAGAACTGTGAGAAATAAATTCTTATTGTTTAAGCCCCCGAGCTAAGACATGACTAGAAGACTAATCACCTGAAAGCACTAAAAAGGCGGCTTCCCTCTTGGCCCTCAAAGATATGAAATGTGGAAGATCTGAGTGACTTCTTCAGAGGAAGTCTTCCAGGGTGGTTGTGAGTTGTGTGCTCTGAAAGAGAGAGAGAGGAGAGAGAGAAAGGGAGAGAGGACGGAAATGTTTCTTGTAAAATTGAGACTACAGAGATAGGTTTGTGACAGAGAGAGGGTTATGCGGGATACGGCCGCAAGACTTAGGGAAGAGAGGTGTTCAAGGGAAAACAGATCAATACATGCAGTAAGCCACTAAGGGATGGAGAGAGAGTAGGTACAATATATTTGGCTGTATACATAATGCTCATTGACCACACTGATGATAGGTGAATGAGAAGTATATGGAATTGACTGGGCTCAAATATCCTCACTTGGGCACAAGTTGTTTTGGTACCAGAACTTGCCTGAGGGCTGGACAATAAATTCCTTGGTCTCAGAGACGCGCAGAGGGTTCCACAGGCTGACAGCGGTGAAATGAGCACTCTTCGCTGGACAGAGCTATTCCAGTCCTTAGAGCATGATGGGGACGTTATTCTAGAAGGGGGACTATCTCAGGCTCTCCAATCTAACACCGAGGCACCTAGATAATAGAATGAGACTAAAATCCCAGCCCTCCGACTAGTTATATGATTATACACAAGTTTCCTGTTCTCTCTGGACCTTGTTAACCTTACTACAAATGACGAAGACAGCTCCTTTCATAAGCAAAAGTTCTCTGACTCCTTATATTTGTTGATTGTTTCTTCAAATTGTTACCGCTCACCTTTTTGTCTATAGTACTACAAGAAGAATGTTGCTTAGAACTCATGCCTGGTTCCCTATTATGCACCAGATAAATTCTTTAATGAACTTGGCATGCAGCATCTACCACTACCTCGCCCTTGACTGCATTTCAGACTAATGCCTAATGAACAAGGGGCCCACCCTAGAAACACTACTAATCATTTTTTTAAATTTTTATTTTATATTGGAGTATAGTTGATTTACAATGTTGTGTTAGTTTCAGGTGTACAGCAAAGTGAATCAGTCATATATATATGTATATATATATATCTCACCATTTTTTTTCAGATTATTTTCCCAAATAGGTTATTACAGAATATTGAGTAGAGTTCCCTGTGCTATACAGTAGGTCACTGTTGTTTATTTTATATATAGTAGTGTATATATGTTAATCCCAAATTCCTAATTTATCCCTCTCCACCACCTTTCCCCTTTGGTAACCGTAAGTTTGTTTTCTATGTCTGTGAGTCTATTTCTGTTTTGTAAATAAGTCCATTCGTATCATTTTCTTAGATTCCACATATAAGTGATGTCATATGATACTCGTCTTTCTCTGTCACTCTTCCTTCAAATCACAAAGTCTTTTCACATCTTAACTACAACAAAAGAGAAAAAAAGATTTGCCTCTCATACGTAGAAGGGGCTACTATAATTCAATTTTACTTCCATTAAAAATCATCCTCCAAGTGCTCACTAAGTCCAAACACTATGCTAAGTACTCATGGATTAGTTGGTAGTGATGGATGTGTAAACCAGCAATTACACTGTAAATGTAAATCACCCAACAATTGTAAACCAACAAATATGGCAAGAGCGGTTCTTAAGCAGATGTTAAGTGGAGCAGAGAAGAGATACAGAATTACTTCTGTGTTCCTTTCAAAACACTATATTAAAATGCAGGAACTGGAGAAGTGCTACTCATTATATGTTGGAGAAATACGAGTTTAGCCAAGAAAAGTGTTTTCAGCAATAAGGAACTCTTCTAGCTTTTAGATAGGATGCTGCCGGATTCATGAATCATTGAATGAAGTCAATTAGAAAAAAAATAAAAAGGAAACTTGTTTCAATATTTTGTCCTTAGATTGTTTTATCCTGTCTCAGTGTACGGGAAAGGATACAGACTTTGATGTAGACTAGAGTTGGGCCAGTTGTTTATCCTCTATAAGCCCTCGTTTCCTAATCTGTAAAATTAATCTAAATTTTAGGGCAACCCAGCTACACTTCCTGCTTTTGGGTTCCATAAATACGCCTTTTGCTTGAACTAGTTTAAGTCTCTGTTCCTTTTCCAAAAAAATTTTAATATCTATTTGTGACCCTAAAATTTATTCAAAATTCATTGTCAGAGAAGGCTGCCCAACAGAACTTCTGGGCATCTTTCTGAACATGTTATTTCATATAACATGGCCACAAGTATTTGAATTCAATACTTCATGATTTGTCTTTTTTGTCCCCATTCAGATTTGGCTCTAGACTTACATAAAAAGGCACTTTGGATTCTGCTACACTAGTATCTACTCTTGACATTTTACTAAGAGCTCGTTTTTGTTAGAAACCATGACAAGCTCCTGTCCATGTGATTTGGTCGAAAGATCCCAGAGCCAAATGGTACAAGTCCCAGGCGCTAGGACTGGTGTTGTTTATCATGTTGGTGCCTCTCCCAGGACAACTTGACAATATCAGAACCACCTGAGACATTTCATTATGCTTCTAGTGATGACTTTTAGTTAGATTTCACGAGAATTCACCAGAACCATATGGTAGAAAAAGAAACTATTTCTTAGTACAAAATGAGCATAAATAAATGAAGGGTATTTCTATAGCCAGTAGTACAACGTAGTGCCAGATTTTCAAAAGAAATCCCCTTAGAGTTTAACAGACTATGATAGAAATTCATTTATGTATATATAATCAACTTAAATATATATATTTTAGGCATTTAGAATTATATATGTGTGTAAATATATAGTAGAAATTCATTCATACATATAAATATATTACACATTAAATGTATATAATATACACACACTTATGTGTATATAATTCCATATGGTTAAAATATCTTAGAAATATATATAAACTAGTAAAAGGGGTTATTTCTGGTAAGGAATAATAGAGTACTGAGGGTATGAGATGGGGTTTATTTTTCAAAATATACCATTTTGTATTAAACATTTTGCCTATGCATGTATTACCCAGCCCCCCAAAAATATCAATATGCAAATGAAAACACTGAAGAAATTATAGTCACTAAAGGGAAAAATAAGAGAAGATGCAGATTACAGCTTGTTTTAGTGTTTTTGGTTTCCTCTGGTTTCACATAATTTCATAGTTTGGTATTTTTTTGCAAGGATCTACTCAAGCAGGGGTTGTTATTTGGTTGGTTGGTTGGTCGGTTGTTTCATTTTGGGGTGTGTTTCTATAATAAAGGACCTTCTCAGGGCAGCTTATGTCCTGGCTTGGTTATTACTTCATTCCCAAAACTTGGCCTTCCCTTTCTCCTCTTCATCTCTGTAAATCTTACTCATCCAAGTTCCAGGATCCTGCCTTTCAGAATCTTTATACCATCTATACCAAACACCTTCAATAAACAAGCCCTATTCTGACATTACTCATCTTCCCATCTGAAATTTTACTATGTCCTGCTGAAACTGTAAGCTACACAACTCTGAGGGCTGTGCCCTGTGCCCTAACATTCACTGTATCGCTGCCCTTGCACCACCTTTGTGTTACATTTTATTTGTTCATGGCTCGTTCAAAGAGCGGCATGGCGTCTCTAGCACTGCCCTTAACTTGTTAATTTTTAGTTGTATTAATTAATGTTCAATAGCTTATCATTTGTCTTAGTTTATTCTCATCTTCGTGAAATAGGTAGAAAGAGTAGTCTCAGATTCGAAACCAGGGATGTGGTCTAACACAAATTTTGAGAGACAGGCAGAATTTGCAGGCTAAATGATCTTTATAAAGTCATTGGGAAAAACAAATCTCTCCCAGGAGTGGAGCCTTGGTAACTCTAACAATGCAGGGCTCGTCTGTCCACTGAGAGAGGGAAAAACCAACATCCTGTCTGGCACCACCTGCAGCACACTAACTGACTGTGGTCCCTCCATGGGTGAACTTCATCAAGTGTGAAAATAACCCTGGGACCACGGAGACACATCATTAATAGGGAAAATATACATCGTTGCTGGAGCTCAAGGAGACACAGCCCATTTAAACGAAGATAAACAGGGCCAAACAAAAGAATTACAGTAGGAAAAATATGTGGCCGGCCTATCAGTAGAGAAGACTGCTGCCCTTTATCATTACTTGTCACACAAGTGACAGATTATAAAACTCCACAATTCTGTCCTCGTTAATTTGTGAGCCAACCTGTACCTTGGCAGACACTTGGCAGGTTCCAGACATATGATTTATTGCCTCATTTAATCAAGACTGTGTAGGAAACTGATTTTTTGAATAAATTACAAATGAGGCACCTTTCATTTATTCTTAGGGACTGAGTAATACATACACATATGTATCTATGTATGTACATGTGTGTGTACATATATGTATAAAACTCCAAGATACACCATTTATTTATTTCTTGGTAAGAAACTTAAACAATTTCTATTCCTCTGCCTGCGTGAGAAAGAGAAATATATGCAATACTGTAGAATATAAATGCAGTCATCTAGTGTTTTTCAGTTTTCAATGTTATGGAAGAAAACCAACCTGAGCAGATTCCAGTACTAATAAATGACCCTGCTCTGGGGCTTCCCTGGTGGCGCAGTGGTTGAGAATCTGCCTGCCAATGCAGGGCACACGGGTTCGAGCCCTGGTCTGGGAAGATCCCACATGCCGCGGAGCAACTGGGCCCGTGAGCCACAACTACTGAGCCTGCACGTCTGGAGCCTGTGCTCCGCAACAAGAGAGGCCACGATAGCGAGAGGCCCGCGCACCGCGATGAAGAGCGGCCCCCCCTTGCCACAACTAGAGAAAGCCCTCGCACAGAAACGAAGACCCAACACAGCCAAAAATAAATTAATTAATTAATTAAAAAAAAAAAAGATCCTGCTCTGGAGGTTGTTGGCAATCTAAAGGCCATGTCATTTCATTTGACTTCCCAGTTTGCAAATATACCTTACATTGTCCTCGGAATGTCTTCTAAAATTTGGGGGAGCTCTGGCTCGACAGGGAAGGGGAACCATGTACCCAGCAGATAAACAAAATATCCTAGAAATAATATTACCCATTTTAAAATGACTCCTTGGCACATGGATTAAGTTGAAATGAAGTGCATGTAGTAAATGCTAGGTTGTTGTCTTGCCTAGGGAGAAAAAGTGCTTTCTAGAGTTCAGTGGTACATAGGCAGTTCATTTTGACATAACGAGGGAAAGTGATGTTAACAGCCAGAGGTCACAGAAAGCAAAGATGGAAAAGACCTATTGGATCATTTTCCCCATTCCCTGGAGAGGATTGCCACATGATACTTCATAGTGCTCGGTCCACTTTAGCTTTCAATTACTCAAGCAAGGGGCTCTCACCACTTCAGACTTTTTCCAGGAACCAGATCTTTGCTCATGACCCCCGCCTTCTTGGCTATATCAGAAAAGTATGGATCTTAGAACTAACCCTGCAGGTGCACACAGAAGTACTTTCCGCTCACAATCAGACCTCTAAGCCTCTGAACCCACTTTCTCTTCTGTCAGTGAATTTCAAAATGATTTCCTTGGTAACAACTCCCTCTGTCCTTTCCTACTCTACCTTCTCAGCCAGTGTTCACATCACATCCCTTTTACCCTGAGTCTTTATCTTAGCAGAGGAATCCTTCTGAAAAAACAAGTTCCTGTTTCAAAGGGTAAAAGAGCATGGGCTCTAGCACAATGCTATGCTTACGCATCCCCGTGACCATCTTGAATGAATGAACAAAAGGCGTGGATTTAGAGAGAATGGGAGAAGATGAAGTAGAGATGCACATCTAGAGAACTCCCTCCCCAAATCCTGCTGAAACGTGGAGCTGATGAGCAAGCGGAAGTTGGAGGAGGGTGCGGGTCAAAGAAGGTTTGCTTTTTAGGAAAAGGGATATTGCAGTGTTTTGGTTTCGAGATGGAATGACTCAGCAGAGGACCAAACATGAAGATGCAAGGAAGAGACGGGACAGCTACAGGAGCCATGTTTGTGGGCAGATGAGGAAGGTGGGATCAAGGGCACAAGCGGAGAGGGTGGTCTGATACGAGTGCACGGACAGTTCATTCCCTTCATCGGCAGACAAGGGGGAGGTGCTGACAGTTTGGCCATTTGATGGTGAGAGGTGGCCTCAGTTCTCCTTCAATAAAGAAGAGAATGAATTTTACGGCCATTCAAGTCTCCTTGCCCCCTCCAAGCTCCTTGGCTTCCATAGCCAATGAAGACAGAGTTTCAGCCTTTTCTAATTAGATATTTTATACAGCCTTTCACTTCAACAGCCTCCTACCCTATGATGCACTGGTTTCAGCTCTTGGGATCTCTCCTAAGGAAAATTGTAGATTCAGAAAACACTTATTCACCAAATATTCATTATATATTATATATAATAGTCATAGCTGTAATCATGTAAACAACCTAAATCAACAATAAGGAAAAATTACTCCACATTTGAAATAATATTTCAAGGTAATGACATGGAAAATTTCAATCTTAGTTTTAAAAGAACATGTAGGCTCTAAATAGAAGCATAAAAGGTAAAGGCAAATGTAAGCAATGATTGGCTTTTTTCTCAGCTTTATTGTGGTATAATTGACAAACAAAATTGTAAGATATTTAGTGTAAAACATGATGATTTGATGTACGTACATGTCAACTTAAACACATCATCATCATGTATATATATTTGGTGAGAACATTTAAGTTCTACCTTCTTAGCAATTTCAATCACACAATACATTGTTACCAATTACGGTCACCATGTTCTACGTTAGATGCTCAGACCGCATTCAGCTTATAACTAAAATTTCTACCCTTTTACCAACCTCTCCCTATTCCCCCCACCCCCTGCCCAGGCAACCACTTTTCTACTGTTTCTATGAATTTGACTTTTTAAAAAATTTCACATAAAAGTGATACCACCCAGCATTTGTCTTTCTCTGTCTGGCTTATTCACAGTGATTGACCTTTAGTGGTGTAATTCTTATTGATTTTTTTCCTCTTCTTTCCACTTTCCTAAACTTTCCAGGTCTTCTATAATAATTATATATATATATTACTATAAATACTTAATTCACTACATTAAACTCCCTATACTTAAAAGATTCCTAATGGATACATTTGGGTTCAAGTTTTTCTTTTCCTCCTGACATGTAATCACTGACATTTATTGAGTACTTAAAATATTTCAGACTCCCTTTACTGTATGATCTTGGGCAAATTTCTTATCCTTTCTGACCCTCGTTTTCCTCATTTGCAAATGAGTATCATTTTTCTCATCTGTAAAATGAGGATGTAATAAATTAGCACATGAATATATCTCAGAATAGAAATATTAAGCACTCAATAAATATAGATATTATTATTATTTCCATATATTACTTTGTCATATTTTGCTACTTATTCTATTGGTTCTTTTCATTCAAGGACATGAGACACATTTTTGGTCCTCTTTATATTTTCTTTTTTCAATTTTAAGCCAAGACAATATCTTCTATGGTCCCTCTCCTTTTCATTCTTTAATAGTATTATCAAGAAATGGAGCAATGCCTTGGGAGGACGTACCTTTAGCAAGTCAATTTTCCTCAACAAGGGCAGACAGCTCATTTCCTGCATGTCTCCTCCTATATTGCAGTACAAGAATATTGTTAGGAACTGGGAGTTTTGGTAGCCTTGGGAACAGGACCAATTCCCAGATATTTAATTTAGTTCTGGTCTCATCTAAATTGAAATTTTGACATAGCATTTTTCTCACACGAACTGTTTAGAGGGATTCTTTCCAATTTGTCTTTATTTATTGTGAAGTCAAGCCAAACCCCAGAGGTTTTTATGGCTGTTTTGGCAGTTATTGGGTGACAGTATTCAATCACTCACACACATGCTAATTTGAGATTACTGGTCCCTATAACTCTACCCATATAACATTCCCACCCAGTAATTCCAATAGATGCTTCAGAGAAACTAAAGAAAAACAAAATGGCTTGTAGCATGTATGTGTGAATGACACTAGGTTTGTTTCAACTCCAGAGAAATGCAGAATTGAAAGTACTTTCAAAAGGGCAGAGATTCTGTTTCTCCCATTTGAAATCTGTGCTGGTGTATGGCATCTTATAGTTTGTCTTTGTTTTTGTTTTTTGTTCTGCCTGAATTTTATGCTTTTTCACTTGCTAAAGATCAATTTCTCCCTTTCTCAGGCATCCCAGCTTTGGTTTTTTATAACTTTGAATTTTCTAAGAATTCTGTAAATGAATTTTCAAATCCCTTGGATCCAAAGGTGATCTTGTGTAGCTTGCTGATTTGATACAAGCAGCATTTGATTTCACTGGGAGGCTGTGATGTCACCCTGTTACTTGCCTTGTTGATGGGCTCATATGACCTTGGAATTGTTTATGCCCAGAGTTTTTATTTCTCGACTTGATTTTGTCTTAGGAAAACAAGTTACAGAAAAATCATTATTTTGATGGGAAAAATTCACTTAGTCCCAATTTTTAAGATGGTCGCTAGGAGTCAAACCAGCTCACAAAACGCTGCTTATTCCAAGGTATGAATGTGTGTGAGGGTACAAATAAATCAATAGTTAGCAGTAGCATTAACGTTGGAATACAAAAACGATCAGCTTCAAATCACATAACCTGGAGTCCAGCAAAATATATTAAGAAGTTGTTGAAGTACTTGGAAAAGTGTGAAATTTATGAATAGGACTTTTACCCTTAAGGGCTTTAGAGGAAAAAAAGCATAAATATACTGGTCCTTCTGATGTTTTTTTCTTGGTTAAATTCATTTTTTAAAGCCTCTTATGTCTCAAGACAAATTACCTTATAAAATGTGCATTTCTGACAGGCTTACAGATTAAGGGAATCATTGAAAGATAAGTTGTGAGTTTTCTGGGAAGAATGAGAAGATGGATATATTGGTAAATATGAGGAGATTAACTAAGATAATTAAGTACAAAGTATAGAACTGATAATTCAGGCTGAGAGAGGGCAGGGCTCTGGGGGTTGCTGATGGAGCCTGAAGGCCTCATGTCTGAGGTCGGAAGAGGCAGGCATGGTGCAGAGAGGAACTGGCACAGACGCCCGTAATCAGATGTTGTTTACTCTAAACTACAAGGAGTGTTTAGACTGGGAACTAGGATGTTTTCAAATAAGGTGTTCTTGATCAGTCTGTATTACAGAGAGAAAAAGAGAAACATGTGCTGGAGGCTTTTCTTGTACAATTTTAGTCCTGAAACTGGCATCTGTGCCCCTTTCTTAATTTGAGAGCTGGTGCATTCTACATTGAAAGTATCTGTCACTGTCAGTACTCAGATTTTTCTTTCCTTATAGAATATTTGATATTCAGTGGATTAGGAAGAGTCACTGGGGAATTTTCTGGTTGTTCTCAAGACTTTTAGGTCATTCTCAAGACTTCGGCTAGAGTTTTCCTCCACATTCAACTAAAACAAGATTTATTTAAATATACATTTTACCAAAAAGATCACAAGGGCTTTAAAACTGAATAAGTATCCTGTGCATTGCTGGTGAGAATGGAAAATGGTGCAATTGCTATGGAAGACAGTGTGGTGATTCCTCAAAAAATTGAAAATAGAATTACCGTATGCTCCAGCAATTCCATTTTGGGTGTATATATCCAAAAGAATTGAAAGCAGGGTCTCGAAAAGATATTTGTACACCTATATCCATAGCTGCGTTATTCACTATAGCCAGAAGATAGAAACAACCCAAATGCCAATTAACGAATGGATAAAGAAAATGGGGTCTATACATACAATGGAATATTATTCATCCTTACAAAGGAAGGAAACTCTGACACAGGCTACAACATGGGTGAACCTTGAGAACATTATGTTGAGTGAAATAAGCCAATAATAAAAACGACAAATACTGTATAATTCCACTTATCTGAGGTCCTAGAGTAGTCACACTCATAGAAACAAAAGGTAGAATGGTGGTTTCCAAGGGCTGGGGAGAGGGGGAAATGGGACTTATTTAACGGTTATAGGGTTTTAGTTTGCAAGATCAAACCGTCTGTAGCGCAACTGGACAACCATTTTGATTATATAATACTTAACACTACTGACTCAGCTGTATACTAAAAATAGTTAAAATGGTAAATTTTATGTTATGTGCATTTCACCACAATTTGAAAATAAAACTAAATAGGTGAAAGGAAGAGGTGATCTAGATGAGCTTAGAGATTATTTTCTCCTATGTCAACAATGATAATTCAACTGATATTTATATAGGGTTTTTTATTTAAAAGAGTGCATTATGTGCAATGCTTTTCTAGAATTAAACTATTCTCTAATATTTACAGACTAAAGCCTAACACTATTTTGGCAAAATTCTTAAATATTTACAGGGTCAAACAGTATAACACTGAACCAATGACTTTTCGTAATGTTGATGGTAAGACTTCTACATTTGTGCATTTAGACTAAATTATCGTGTACGTGGTACAAGTGAAAACTTATAAACTATATGACCTATTCCTTGCAATACACAGGATGTTTAAAATAAAATAAAACTACTGAATTATTAAAAAGTATAAGTGTTTCTATTGTATTAAAATGGATCAATTTGTGGGGAGTTCAAAATACTCAGCAAAAATATTTCATAGAACAGACCTCTGAGTTTTACCCAGTTTCCATTCACATCGTTTTCCTTTGAGGCAGAAGTTACAACATCAGAAGAAATGATACAAAGCAAAGAATCTTGAATTTCAAAATTTTATATTGCCTGACGTAGAGAAAATACAGTTCTCATTCTAGGTTCATGTAACCAGAAAAAACTATAAATTTTATATTCAGATTATGTCACTTGTATTCATTCACAAAACTCCTTTAATTATAATGACTTTTGAAAACTATAAAATGCTTAGAATGGATGGACTTAGAGATTGTCATACTGAGTGAAGTAAGTCAGACACAGAAAGACAAATATCATATGGTATTGCTTCTATGTGGAATCTAAAAAAAAAAGGGTACAAACGAACTTATTTACAAAACAGAAGTAGAGTCAGGGATGTAGAAAATAAACTTATAGATACCAGGGGAAAGGGGGGAGGGATAAACTGGGAGACTGGGATTGACATATACATACTAATAAATATAAATAGATAACTAATAAGAACCTGCTGTATAAGCACAGAGAACTCTACTCAATACTCTAATGGCTTATATGGGAAAAGAATCTAAAGAGTGGATATGCGTATATGTATAACTGATTCACTTTGCTGTACACCTGAAATTAACACAACATTGTAAATCAACTACACTCCAATAAAAATTAAAATAAATAAAAATAAAATGCTTAGGAAAATATCATATAATCTAAATATGAATTATTTGAGAAATATTTGAATCATCAGACAAGACCAGTTTTTAAACAGTCCTTAGGCAAATACTGTGGAAAAGGAAAAATAGAATTCAAATATTTCTACTATAACTAAATATACATTACCTTCTCAAAATTGAAATAAGTAATGAATGTGAAAATCAAATGATAGATGAACTGAAATAAAAGCTGCATCACAGATATGCAATGTTTGCATAGGCATTTATGTATGTACACATTTGTATAGGCAGTTTTTAGGCTATTACCCAAATGCCAAAATATTTTGTATGAAGTAGTCTATTATTTACTCTTTTGCAAAATCCATTCTAAGAGGATATACACTAAACTTTAAAAATGATGAAGAAAATAAATATTTTAACTATGGATTTCTCCTTTTTTTCCTTTCTCTCCTTTTTACACACTATATTTTTTCTGAAAATGTTCTTAATCCTTTTATGTATGTGGCACCTATATTTTTCACTTTGGGGGCCTTGATTCATAAGGTATTATACAAATGATCTTTGATATCTGAGTGTTTCCCAGAGAGAAGACTGTAAACCCATTTACAGTTCTAACCATGGAGAAGGAAGCTTTCCGTGAATGATCCTGGCCACTAGATTCAGGGCCATTACTACTCCACTGGGGCTACACCCTGGGGGGAAGGAACAGATGGTGTGACATTTCTTTTGTGTTCCTCTGAGCATGTCACACATTTAAAGCTATCCTGAAAATATACAAATCAATTAGCTGTTCTTTAAGCAAGTGATGAAAGAACGAGAGATTGAGAGACACGAGGACCCCATAGGAGTTGCCAGGTGTCCAGCTGACCTGACCGGCCAAGAGCGGACCCCCACGCTGAGATGTATCCCATCCCTCTTTTCTATGTGGCATGTAGGATCTAAGGGCAGATCACAGACAAGTATCAGAATTCTCCAGGTAACCACAGCTCACTGTTTCTCACTATGAAATGTGTGTGTGATGTCAGAGATATTTTCAGGCACTAAAAGGATTTAACAAGAGGAGAAAATCACAAGAAAAAAGTAAGCGGTGGAGTGGAGCTTAGCTGAGCCCGAGCTGGGCGGTGCTGGGGGTACAAACAGGACGCCAGGCATGTGTAACTACCAACATCCACTTCCCCTAGATTCCTCCCCATGCCCTGGTCAGAAAACTCCAAAGCTGTCATGAAAGGTTACCAGTCCTTCATTGGTGACCTTCCCTCCTCTCAGAAGTGAGGGAACCCAAATCTCGTATAATGGACAGCAGGCCTGCAGAGGGAAACACTATCTCCACCTTCCAGAGCTGTAAATAAAACGGCCTTTTGCTCCTGTGAGAAACACAGACCTCTGTCTTCCCCATCTGTTCGCTATGTAAACATCCTTGAAAAGATAATCCAGAACAAATGGTAGAGGTTGCCTCATTCACAAAACATGCAGAAATGCAAAGGACCCCCGAAGAATCGTATCCAGTTCTCTCCTCCCATGATTGAGTGGAATCAGGGAGTCTCATGGGGAAAAAAACAAATCTCAAATCCTTTCCACAACATAAAAAAAAAAAATTGGTAAAATGTATAAGTCACACATTTTAGCTGAAAGAGGGGAATATTCGGTATATCGTGGGTTTCAGGGTGATCATGTTTGTCTCATTTTAGCATGGTCTCAGAGTGACCTTGTTGCATGGTGATGGTCTGCAAGATGGTTATGTCCAGCAGAATCAGATGGATGGGCCGGCCGTGAGGGTCAGACCACTTCCCAGACATCAGGGGATGCTTTTTTTTTTTTTTTTCTCAACTGTATCATTGAATCAGGATCCACGTTAGGTTCTCTCCTTTGATATGTTTCTTAAGTGTCTTTTAATCTTTAGGATTCTCTTTCCATTTCTTTTTTTCTTCTTCTCCTAATTTATTTGTTGAAGAAATCAAGCCATTCGCCCTGGAGAAATCGCTATAGTTTAGATTTTGCTGAGTATCTCCCAGATGTGCCATTTCACATATTCATCGATCCTTTATTTCCTATAAGTTGGTAGTTAGATCTATAGGCATGACCGAACTCAGATTCAGCACTTTGCCAAGAATGCTTTATAGGCAGTGATGTGTTCCCTCATCAGGAAGCACAGAACAGGTGATCTGGCTCCTTTTGTGATGTCAGCTTGATCCATTAGTTCATTAGGGGTTGTAAAGGGTGACACTCTATCTCTTCTTTTTTTCATATTAGCTGGAATATATGTTGTCTACTTATTTAAGTTTAGTGTCCCAGCTATTTCCCAAATGACTCAAGATGCTTTGTATATTAAAAGAATAGAAAATAAGACATTTGGAAACAGAACTCAGTTGAAATCATAATAGAAGCAATTAGATACAGTGTCAGCAATTCTAATACTTTCTTGGTTAAATTTTTTGTGCTCTAGAGATAATATGAAATGCTTATATTTGAATGCTATGAAAAGGGACATACTTAGTGTGGTCAACCAGGACGTAAAGAGATTGACAGCTTTCTGGAGTTAACTAGAGACATAAAATCTGTACATTTCTCCTGTATAAAGAATATAGAAAATGTCTCTACACTGCTAAGTAGACAGTTATCCTTAACACTGCCACTTGGGATTAAAATATACACATGGCCTGTGTCAAGTAGATTGAGAAGTGGAAGAATATCTTATAGTCTCTAATTGTGAAGTACTTCTTGTCACTGTGATAAGACCTCAGATTATCCGGAATACTTAAGAGTATATTCTTGTTGTAAAAGGATGAACCAGGAAGGTTTAAGGTATGTATATTTCTGTGTGTTTATAACACATTTCATTTCATCATCAGGTATCACCCACAATAACTAACATATATTCTATATGCTCTTAAGGCCATATTCTGCTACATTCTATCTACCAAAACCAGAGTATAAAAATCAAAGAAATTTCAGCTCTATAATGTGTATTTAGATATAGAAACACATATCTCCAGATCAGTAGGGTCTCCTGCCCCTCTTGCTCTGTCCTTGAGATTAAATTAGGGGATTCAAAGGAGATAGAAGGAACTTGGCAACAATTCCAGCTGCTGAGCCCAGGGCAGCTGTTTGTCCAGCCTTTGGTGAGCCCACCACTCGGGATACCCTGGCCTTGCTCTGTAAAACTGATGGTCACTTAGATTCCCTGTCCCCTTGGGAACACTCTGCCAAAGGTAGACTAGAAAGCTGTCTAAACTCTGCTACTGTATTTTTCTGACATAATAAGCACAACTTATTGAACAGACCTAGATCGTTGATGAACTTAAAGTGCTTCAAGGTCATGATTTTGATATCAGTGACAGTCTTATAGACAGAGAGCTGCAGGAGATTAGACAGATGCTGTACTGACCAAAGATAAGACCCTGGCATTTGCCTTTTGACTAAACGTCTGATACATGTCAGCTTTATTTTGATTTGACTCTTGCTTTCCAAAGTGACATGCAGCCCAAAGAAACACCAAAAGACCGACAATTAGGATGCTTTTTAGGAAAAACGAAATACGTGATAGATAAGATCTATGCCATAAGTAAAACTTGATGAGAGAAATCACAGAATTGTAGAACTGGAAGGAATATTTAAGATCAACCCATCACGCTCCATAGGTGAGGAAAATTGAAGTGACTTAACCAGAGGCATAGGGCCAGTCAGTAATAGGTCTACAACTCATGTCCTTGGCTCTGGACTGAAAATCATTGAAGGTGACTTTTTAGTGTTTAGTTGCTACCCTAAATACTAAATATAGTGTCAGTTTGTGGCGCATAAGTGAAATCTCTAGAAAAAGAGGAAAAGTACATTCAGAAAACTGCTACATTTAATGTTCACGGTAGCAAGACACCAAAATTTCACTTGAGTAAAACTCATCATTTCATTATTACCTCCCAGTGATACAAAAAACCTTGGGCAGAAATTGTCGTGTTTGAAATGATAGTAATTCTTCCAGGTCATCAGGGTACCACTCAGCGGATTTCAACAGTAATATACCCACCACTAGTTTAGGGCCACCAACCAAAAAACAAAGCTAATGGTTCTACAGATGTTTCCTAGTCAATAAAAAAATGTCTGCTTTAGGACTTCCCTGGTGGCCAGTGGTTAAGAATCCGCCTGCCAATGCAGGGAACACGGGTTCGAGCCCTGGTCTGGGAAGATCCCACATGCCGCGGAGCAACTAAGCCCATGCACCACAACTACTGAGCCCACATGCCACAACTACTGAGCCTGCACTCTAGAGCCCATGCTCTGCAACAAGAGAAGCCACCGCAATGAGAAGCCCGTGCACCACAACGAAGAGTAGCCCCCGCTTGCCGCAACTAGAGAAGCCCGCAGCAGCAACGAAGACCCAACACAGCAAATGAAAGACGTAAATAAATAAATATAAATTTATTTAACAAAATGTCTCCTTTATAAAAATACCATACATTCTCGTTATTCTTTAAAATTAGATGAGTTCAAAAGGGATCTTCAAAGAGGCTGTACTTGAATTAAAATACAAAATCATGTTTAAAATCATTTGAATAATATTTTAGAAATGAATCTAAAAACTGTTCTACAAAAGAAATGCAAACTGTTTTTAATTTTAAAGCCATCTCTACCATCCCCCAGGAACTGCCTTGTATGAGAGCCTAATTTGCTAATCAGATGGATAATACCCGTCTTCATTGTGAGTTATGGTTAATTAGATGTTACAACTGAACTACTAAGAGACAACAGACCCCTCCAAGGGGCAGTCAACTAGAACATTATTCGGAGGCAAAGCAACCTAATTATTACCGCAAAGTTCAAATTAGAGGACTTGATTTGAACACTTAATGGACTCACTTTGGGGTCAAACCTCTTGAGATTAGTGAATTCATACCGGACAGTCTTTTTAGTACATTAAAATGGGCTTTGATAAAAGAAAAATACACAGAATCAGAAAATGTACAGAGAGGGAAAGGCAACATGTAGAGACGCTCCCACCAAGTTCCAGAGAGTTTCCTATAAAACTAGAAAGTGTGGAAGCATAAATCCCAAGTTGGGACAATCCCTCACGGGTGACCGGCAACCCCTGCTTCTTGCTTTGGGGACACGTGGGAGGTGAATCTCTTCTAGAAAGAAGCACTTTCTCGTACGCAGCTCCGGAGAATTAATCCTTCTCTCCCACAGAAGAGACTCCTGTAGTCCTTAGGGGTCAGAGAGGAAAGTAGTGAATGCACTCGGATTGTCGAGATGGTACCCACAGTGGTGCATTTGACAGACGAACCGTGAGGTTTAAAGAAAGAGTGAAGAACACTGTTTGGGTGGGTTTAGCAAATGTGCATGATCTATTTTCAGTCCCCTATGACTGTGCCGACACTATTTCCACAAGACGGTATGTCCTGTGGTCCAAACAACTGATTTACAAATAAACTTAGAGAGTGATTCTTGTTGGTATGTTGGTGACACAGAAGGATTTCAGTGACTGAATACATTACAGGAATGAGATTATAAAGTTTTCCTAAACATTGATTACTGTGCAAAGGCCTAATAGAACACAGGCCTTTCACAACTGGTACCCACAGAGCCCTTGTATGGATCTCCGATCACCGATCACTCATCATGCCTTTGATAGCACACCTGGATGGTGGGCCTCCACTTCATTTCCCTAACAAGACAGTAAGCTCCAGGCTCCCTCAGAGGCGGCACTGGGCTGTACAGCCCTTGGCAATCTTCCTTGGAGCTTGCACACAGTGGACGAGGGCTGAGGAGAGAGCCAGGGGGAGGGGGCACAGCACACCTGGCTCAAAGCAGAGAGAGGGACACGGGACAGACAGCCTCCTAGGTGAGACTCTACCCACACAACCATCAACTCATACCAGCTCGTTCATGGCTAGCCCAAAACTGTTTCGCTTAAAATTGGCAATAAACGGAAGACGATGAATTATCCAAAGCTCACTGAGAAATACAGAAGTCTATATTTTTCATCTTTCAGACTTAGCATTCTAAGGCATTCCTTCAGCTATTGAGAAAGGCTGTTTCTGGGACTTCCTGGTGGTCCAGTGGTTAAGAATCCATCTTGCAAGGCAGGGGACGCAGTTCAATCCCTGGTCGGGGAACTGAGATCCCACGTGCCACAGGGCAACTAAGTCCGCACGCCACAACTACAGAGCCATGCGCTCTGGAGCCCGTGAGCCACAACTAGAGAGAAGCCCACGCACCTCCACGACCCACACGCCACAACGAAAGATCCCACGGGCCGCAACTAAGACCCTATGCAGCCAGCCAATAAATAATAAATAAATAAATATTTAAAAAAAGAAGAAATGCTGTTTCTCTTCCTAAGTACAAGTGATTTACTGGGGTCTCCAATTATTGGCTTAATAAATGTTTACTGAATGAGCACTGTCAGGTCTGTAGTCAAAAGCTTGACCCTCCTCCACCCTCTAAGAGGACAAAGATCCCCCCCGAGTCAGGTTTAGGGAGTTTGCAGCACCTACTCACATCCTTCATCATCACAGACTTCCCACCCAGGTCTGGCCTGACTCCAAATCCTGTAAACTTTGCACTCTAGAGTCTGATCTGCAGATCTCTGTTTATTACAGGAAAAACAAAATAGAGGGGGGCATATTTTGATCTAAAATATTCTTGTGGAAGACCCCACCAGTATTCTTTTACAGTAAAAATTAGAATGTGAAATATTTTAACTGACCCATTGGTAAAACATATTTATAGGGCAGTCAAGAAAAATAAAGGAAATTGAGAATTTTTTAAGCACTTCACCAATAATCAGAAGCAATAAGAATAAGGATAAGGATTTCCCTGGAGGTCCAGTGGTTGGGACTCCACGCTTCCAATGCAGGGGTGCGGGTTCGGTCCCTGGTCGGGGAACTAAGGTCCCGCATGCCATGTGGTGCACCAAAAAAAAAAAAAAAAGAATAAGGGTAAACCCTTGCATGCAGAGAAACTCCATTGCAGAGTAATTTTGACGTCTGTTAAATTGGAGAGCAGGAAAGAGATCATAAATCCTTCCATGAATCCCTATTGTTACAGATCATAGGAGGAGACAATAATAATACTGTCTTTGATTGCAAACATGCAGAGAAAGTTTGAAAGTGAAACCTACAGAACAAACAGCATGCTAAGATTCTGTTTCAATGAATATTATACTATACTTGTTAGAAACTCCAGGAGAGCCCTCCTAATGTTTTATATGCGGGAGACTGAAAGCAGAGATGAGTATATATCCCACAGAAAGAAAGCCACCAAAACACACTTATTTGGCATAAAAAAAGAACTGAGAGATTCATGCATTTTATCACAGCCAGTAAGAAATGTTTTAGTCTGTAAGTAAGTTATCTGATTTGATTTTGTTCCCGCTGTTTGTTTTTAATTCGGCAAAGAAACATTTCCAAACTTTTGTTTTCTAATCTTAAAGACCTAAGTCCACAGTGATTATGTACCATCTCATCTGCCTATCCCTCTTCACATCTAATTTTAACAGCAAATCAGTCACTTTCCACTTCAAATCAGGAGCCAGGGGCTGAACTTGCGTGCCAGTTTGCTATTACCTCACGGGGGGAAAAATCTGTTTGGTTCCTGTTGATTTGAGAGGCATTTTTTTCTTTCCTGTGGTTTTACATGCAGTATTTTCAACACAGAGAACACTAGCAAAGCCTTGCCAGAAAGGGCCCTCTTGTTGGCAAGAGCCCATATGCTGGAACGTTCACCACCAGGGACCTGGGGCTGATGCCCACCTGGGTGCGGGCTGGTCAGGCTGCAGTCTGGTGGCCCCTGGTCCACAGAATCCACAAGGTGGGGTGCCAGGGGGTCAGTGTCCAAAGGGCGGCGTTTGCATCTTATGGAGCATTCTGCAACGTGTAAGGTATAGAGACCTCTAGGCATGAAATCTTACTAGTCTTTCCCCTTGCGATGAAACGAGGAGAAGATGGGCTTCAGCTGGGCTTCACCGTTCACGCTCTCCACACACACATGCCCGGGAGTAATTCTGCTACAACTAATGTGCTGTGTTCTTTCTGTACCCGTTCTTCTTCCTCCTTCCCAGAACACTTGAAGGAGAAGTTGGAAGAATACATGGCTCGGTTTTCCAAAGTGAGGATTGTTCGCACCAAGAAAAGGGAAGGGCTGATCCGGACCCGACTCCTGGGGGCGTCCGTGGCCAGAGGCGAGGTCCTTACGTTCCTGGACTCCCACTGCGAGGTCAATGTCAACTGGCTGCCCCCGCTCCTCAGTGAGTGACCCTCAGCCCCTGGGGCCTCCGGGGGAGGCGGGGGAGGGTGGCACGCGCTTCTATGTCATCCACCATCGACAAAGGCTAGAGACCCCTTTTACGAGGTTTACAGTGGGAGCGGTGAATTCTATCGTAACTATTGCTGGGACGTATAGGTAACTAGAAAGCCACAATGAAATAGACATTTTAGGTAATACCAACTGCAGTCTAACTTAAGGTTTGAAAAGGTTTGATTCTTTATCGACATTCACTGAGTAAAAACTGAAAGGAAAAAGTATTCATTATACTACCTGTAAGCACAGTATGATTAAAATACACACACACACAGAGTTTAGCAAGTATTATAGGATTGTTAAGAGATGAGAAAAGTATTCAGCCCCAGAATACAGTTAAAGTATAAGCGCACTGACATTTTCCCAGGATTTATAAGGCCATTCTCTTTTCCACTCCGGCACCAGCTTAGCTCCCTAAACATACGACCCACCACCATGTTTACACACAATCCCTCAAACACTCAGAGCTGCCTTCCAGGTGATACATCTTAAATGATCACTAGAAGACTATCACTTGAACTGTTAGAAACACAAAAGTCCTGAAAACCATTCAAGCTCGAAAACCTGCATGAGGTTCAGTCCAAGCATCAGAATCTTTTAAATTTCACAATTAAGTCAGAGATAAACCCCGGTAGTAGCTAAGGAATAAATTGTAAGGCTGAGGGAAAAAGTGTGTTTCTAAAAAGTTCTTGGCGCTCACGTATTGAGTTCCTTTCTGTTCTTCCACATTTCACTAAATCAACTTTTATTGTAAATATATCCCTGGCTTTGGAGCTAAAGCCAGTTGACATCCTCCTTCACAATAGCTGCCTCAGAGAGAATCATTTTCTATTGAGAACCGTGCAGGATTTCAGATAGAACCAGCAAAGCTCCATTAGTAAACGATGTGGGGGAAAAAATCAATTGAAACTGTGTTGCATTTGAAACAGGAAACGACCAGCAACTAAGGCTCCACCACATCTCAGAGCCATACTCTCGCCCGCAGACAACCGCCCAGACACCCTAATCAACGGGGATGTTTCCATGCTCCTAATGGCCAGAGATTCCTCTGAGCTTTTAATTAAAAGTACCTTGTCCAAGGACATAGCAATTTAGAGTTTCATCAGCAACCATCAGTTTCCCTTAAACGGAATTTGACCTATATGGTGTTGAATACTCAAGTCAGCACATGGCCTAATTTATTTATGAACCAAAGCAAGCCCTAAATGCCAATTATCAAGCTCTGATTGTTCATATGCATCTAACAGGAAAAAAAGAAAAAGATAGGAAAAAAAGGGAAAAGACAGAGAAGCCCACTTTTCTCATTCCAGCATTTCATTTCCTGTAGGCCTGATGGGTAAGAAATGATTCGCACTCAGGATCCTATCTTTTTTTATTTTCCTCTATCAGTGTCTTGACACACCTCCAAAAGGAAAAAAAAGAAAAGAAAGAAAAGGTGGAGTCACACAGTTTCTTGGTTCATTTTTCACTTGGGATTTTACCTGAATTTCAATTTCCCATTAAGAGTTTTTTGTTTGATCCCTGGAAATTGAAATGTAGGCACAAGCTTTAGATGAAAAACTAGTCATGATGCTTTCACCCGGAGCTGGTGTGCTGGATGAGAGCTGAGAGGAAATTTGAAGGGAAAGTTGACAGTTAATTAACAGACTCATTTCTTCGGGTCCCTGGGACTCCTTGTTGGTCAAGGAACTTGTAAATCAACCTGATTCTGAATTTGCCTGAAGAAAGTCACTGAACCTTAATACTCAAATAACTGCAGAGGTGATAGAAGAAATATTTTGGACACATTAATGATGGTCTCCTCTGTCAAAGACATCTATGGGGGAACGCCACTTAGATAAGTTAAAGCCCACTGCGGGCTTGCCCAGGTGAAAAACGATGCCCCAGAGCCTTGGTGGGATTAACTTAGAGTGAATGAATGAATGAAAGAGAAAGAAGAAAAGAGAGGGAAGAAAGAAGAAAGAAAAAGAAAAAGAAGAAAGAAAAAGAAGAAAGAAGAAACAGAAGAGAAAGAAGAAAGAAGAGAAAAAGAAAAGAAGAAAGAGAGGAAGAAAGAAGAGAAGAAAAGAAGGAAGAAAGGAAGAAAGAGGAAAGGAGGAAGGAAGGAAGGAGGAAGAAGGAAGAAAGGAAGGAAGGAGAAAGAGAGGAAGGAAGGAGAAAGAGAGAGAGAAAGAAAGAAAGAAAGAAAAGAAAGGAAGGAAGGGAGGAAGAAGGAAAGGGAAAAATAAAAAAAGGGAGAGAGAAAGGTAGATCTGGGGGAAAATCTTCCATAGGATTCTGTGGTTTCCATGCCCTGCCTTATCAGTGTCATCAGAATAATGATGCTGAAATAGCCAAACCTCATTATTTCTAAATTATGTCTTTTCTTTTTTAAAGATACTTAAATGTATTTTATTCCACACGCCACATCCAAAGGTCTTCCAAAGAACCAGAAAGCAGATGTTTGCACTTAAAAGTTCTGCCTGTCCGACACTATTAGCTTGTTGTAGTAAATACTGAAGAGATGCACATTGTTGGGAAGACAACACTTCACATGTAGCTGTTCCAGGTCAGCCAAAGTACCTGTACATGCCCTTCCCAGCACTGGCTGTTCAGGTCTCACATAATAACATCTACAAGGGAGGAGCTGGAGCTGTAACTGGAAAATAAGTCTCCTTTCTGCCTCAGAGAGGCACCATGGCCAACTGGAAAGACCCCACACTTTAGCACAGGACCATGAAGCAGGGATTGCATCCTAATTCTTGCCCTCAAAAGATGAGCGACCTTGGACAAGTCATTTAACTTCTCTGAGCTCAGTTTCTCATATGTAAACTAGGAATGATAATAAGAACCACCTCTCTGCGTTGCTAGGAGTGTTAGGAACAGCATGAGTATACTTAGTAGTTGCTCAAGAATTGAACAGTAGCAGGAATAGTAGCGGTAGTATCAGGCCATCTAACGTATTTGCAGATATGATGAGAGAAGGTAAAAATGTATAGCTTTGATAAACAGAGTCTATATTAAAGAACAGTAGCAAAATAGGACTGGCAAAATCTCTGGTAAGCCTGAGGGCAAAGAATTCTGTGTATAATCTGCCAGCATTTGGGGGGCGGTGGAGCGACAGCCGTCATGGCCATTGTAAGATTAGATGCTAAAAAAAAAAAACCATGAAGTTAAATATTTACATTTTGGAACCTCCAGAAAGCAGGCCAGTATTTTCTCAGCAGGCTCCAGTTGTATGCTTGAAGGAACACAAGGGCTGTTTATACTCCACGCATGTTGGGTGCACTGTAAAATGACAGACTGGGGACAGGTCAGAGCAAAACTGCGACAGAGGGAGAGCTAAATGCTCTTCTCCAGGTATCTCTGGGACATCACTGTCTTCGAGGAAGATGCCACAACACTAATTGCCCCTCATCACTGTTCCATCACGTTAAGCCCAGCATTCAGACAGAGATTCTGCAAAGTGCTCTGAAGGCAACAGGGAACCAGGCTGCGAGCGCGACGCGTTAGGAAGGGCTTCTCTTGGCAGAGAAATGAGAGATGACCTGGGCAGGTGTGTCATTTCCTATTCCGTGCTTTCATTTTTCAGACCAAATTGCACTCAACCACAAAACCATCGTGTGCCCCATGATCGATGTCATCGACCACAATCACTTTGGGTACGAGGCCCAGGCCGGGGATGCCATGCGCGGCGCCTTTGACTGGGAAATGTACTACAAGAGGATCCCCATCCCTCCAGAGCTGCAGAGGGCGGATCCCAGCGACCCTTTCGAGTGAGTAGCAGCCGAGGGAGGGTCCGAGGGGGAGAAGGGGCAGATAACTCAGGCGTGTGTCAGCTGGAGACCCAGCTCTAATGAAATGGAATAAAACGGGTGGCAAAAGTACGCAAAACGCTGGCGAAAGGTCAGACCTACAAGTTGTGTAAAATCACAAGCTGTGCTGAGTACATTCTTGAACTTTCTGAGCATGAGAGGGCGTGTGCGGTATGAGAATCGGTAAAGACAGAGTTCACAGCAAACGCACGGAAAAGGGATGCAGTCCCTTTCAGCCATTCTCTTAGAGGTTCTTTCCTCATTTTCAGTTCCCTCTGTTCTTTCTGCTTTTCCCTAAAGGATTATTTAAATTAACTATTTTACTTTTCTTTGTTAGGGAATGATATAAAATATGAACCAGTATTTAGGCCTAGGTTCCATGCCCTGCTGGGAATTGCTTCTTTATAAAGGAGGGCCATGTTTCAGATAGCAGCTGCTCCCAGAACTTAAACTTGGGGAATTCAATCAAATGATAGATCCAGAGTAGATGATCTTTGATAATATTGCCCCCAGTTTAGTTCTATACAGATATAAGTTTACAGTAATCTATTGATTTCTACAAAGCTAAATTCTTTTTTTCCAATGTGGACATGAGAACTGTCTATGTCAAGAAAAAGAAAAAAATATGGCTCAGCTTGACAAACTGTTAGGACCATTAATGGTTAATGGTGAACTTTTTCCAAAAGTTACCCAGAGATTGCCCAAGGCATGCTATTATCTATTCCTCATACGTCACCCTTCTGATATCCTTAAAACCTTTATAATTTTAAAACTACTATATTTTTTCTTAGTACAAAAAAAATGTCTAGATCAAGGCTTTGCACACTCTCTAAGATTCTATTTAACATGCATTAAAATCAATACTGTCTTTTTCTAATATTTTATTTTTTTACTGATGTATAGTTGCTGTACAATATATGTTACAGGTGTACAATATAGTGATTCACAATTTTTAAGGATTATACTTCATTTATAGTTACTATAAAATATTGGCTAGATTCCCTGTGTTGTACAATATATCCTTGTAGCTTATTTTATACCTAATAGTTTATATCTCTTAATCCCCTACCCCTCTATTGCCCCTCCCTCCTTCCCTCTCCCCACTGGTAACCACTAGTTTGTTCTCTATACCTGAGAGTCTGTTTCTTTTTTGTTATAGTCACCAGTTTGTTGTATTTTTTAGGTTCCACATGTAAGTGATATCGTACAGTATTTGTCATTCTCTGTCTGACTTATTTCACTTAGCATAACATCCTCCAAGTTCATCCATGTTGCTGCAAATGGCAAGATTTCATTCTTTTATATGGTTGAGTAGTATTCCATTGTATATATATACCATGGATGTATCTTCTTTGTCCATTCATCTATGGAAGATATTGCTTCCATATTTGGCTATTATAAATAATGCTGCTGTGAACATTGGGGTGCATGGATCTTTTCAAATTAGTGTTTTGGGGGGGTTTTTTGGATATATACCCAGGAGTGGAAATGCCAGGTCATATGGTATTTCTATGTTTAGTTTTTTGAGAAACCTCCACGCTGTTTTCCACAGTGGCCGTGCCAATTTACATTCCCACTGACAGTGTATGAGGGTTTCCTTTTCTCCACATCCTCACCAACATTTGTTATTTGTGGTCTTTTTTTTTTTTTTTTTAAATTGTTCAGAAAACCTCTTTTTTTTTTTTTTTTTTTTTAAATTAATTTTATTTATGGCTGTGTTGGGTCCTCGTTTCTGTGCGAGGGCTTTCTCTAGTTGTGGCAAGCGGGGGCCACTCTTCATCGCGGTGCGCGGGCCTCTCACCACCACGGCCTCTCTTGTTGCGGAGCACAGGCTCCAGACGTGCAGGCTCAGTAATTGTGGCTCAAGGGCCCAGCTGCTCTGCGGCATGTGGGATCTTCCCAGACCAGGGCTCGAACCCGTGTCCCCTGCATTAGTAGGCAGATTCTCAGCCACTGCGCCACCAGGGAAGCCCCTGTGGTCTTTTTTGATGATGGCCATTCTGACAGGTGTGAGATGATATCTCATTGTGGTTTTGATTTGCATTTCCCTGCTAATTAGTGATATTGAACATCTTTTCATATGCCTCTTGGCCACCTGCATGTCCTCTGTGGAGAAATGTTTATTCAGGTCTTCTGCCCATTTTTTTAATTGGATTTTTGCTTTTTTGATGTTGATTTGTATGATTCTCTAACGCCATATACAAAAATAAACTCAGAATGGATTAAAGACCTAAATGTAAGACCACATACTATAAAACTCCTAGAGGAAAACATAGGCAGAACACCCTTTGATATAAATCACAGCAGTATTTCTTTGGATCCATCTCCTAAAGCAAAGGAAATAAAAGCAAAAATAAACAACTGGGACCTAATTAAACTTAAAAGCTTTTGCACAGCAAAGGAAACCATCAACAAAACGAAGAGACAACCTACAGAATGGGAGAAAATATTTGCAAATGATATGACCAATAAGGGGTTAATATCCAAAATATATAAACAGGTCATACAATTGAACATCAAAAAAAATCAATACTGTCTATTCATTAATAACATGGGCTATAAAAGTTTACAGTAGAGAAACTCCCAAGTGCAAAAATTACTTCAGTGACTCACTTTAAATTACAGTAAACATTTGATAAACATCAGGAAAATGTTTCTTCCAATTCTATTCTCTAAGAAGATAAACTCTTGGGAAAGCAAAGGGGATTTCAAAAGACATTAGCCTGATAAAAACGAAGAGAAATCATTTCTTTTGTAATAAGAAGCGCACTCATTAAGTATCCAGAATTTCTGAAAGAGGCCTCTTCAGACGCGTAAATTGCTGGAGAGTTTGAGAAGAAATAATGAAGCCCATTGTTACTCTTCCAAATACTTCAGCCAAGATTTAAAGGAGATTGAAAACCACCAGGGAAGTTTTTTAGTAATCCAAGGGAAGGAGTTTCTAGTAAGCATTTGATGTGGGCCCAGCTGAGAGATGATCTTTAGACATCTCCGAAGGTAACCATCTGAAAGTCTTGGCAAAGGGGCTTAGGGTGGGATTTAAAGCCAGGCGGGTGTGGGAGAGGATACAGAAGGACCCTAAACATGGTGGAACTGTTATTAGATGGCAGCTGATGGTAGAATAGCCATGGTCCAGTTGCTACTATTCAAGTTTGCCATGTTGAAGAGCAAGGATTCATCCATGATAACTTTTCCAATAAGTACTGTAATCGTGACTGGATTATAATGACCTTCTACTTTACTTCCACTGTAACAGTGGGGCCCCTGCTTTCTGCAGATGTGGGACCAAAATGCTACCAAAGGAATTTCAAATGATGAAAATTCCAAAAATATTCTCAGTGTCTGCACTGACAGTTGAAATTTTTGTCAGGCAGACCCCAGCTATGGCTATCAGAGTATCAGGCACCTTGCTTAACCCCAGAGCTGGCAGAGTTGCTCATTTTCAGAATTAAATTACCTCTTGTTCCTCTCACCTACTTAGGTGGTTGCCATCCTGTCAACAATGGCATTCTGTCCAATACGACTGCCTTTCTGCTGTAAGTCCCTTTGATTCCTAGGAAGGCGGACACTTTAGCCTTTTGTAATAAATGTAACTTGCAGGAGGTGTCCACTTTGATCTTCAAGACTGCATTTGCCTTCCTGATAATAAAAGAATGCTTAGTTACCCAAGCGGCTCTGAGCAGTGTGTCAGCAATTCCATTATCTCGGCAGCCACCTGAATGTACGCATAAACAGACACGCTTTCAGCGAAAACTTGCTTCTCTAGATGTAAAGCTTTAAGATACACAGAATAAACGTGGTCTATCTATACATCTCTCAAGCCTGTCATGATTTTCACTGGTGGCTATGAGGATTTCCTCGGGGGTGGGGTGGTAGGGGGAGAGTAGGCAGAAAAGTCGGGAAGAAAGGAACTACAGAGTAACATGGAAATGTATTGCAAATTCCAGGACCTTTCGGACAATATATATGCAAAGACTGTCTTTGTGTAGCAAGTTGATCAAATGTCCTGAATGACAAGACCTGAATTCTCCCATTGATTCTACCATTGCTGGAGCTTTCTCCAACTAGTGACTGCAGTAGTGTTTTTCAACCTGGAAATCCTGTGAAATTAGAGGGACATGAACAATATTTAACAATTAAGGAATTGAATTGAAAATTTCAGAGTATTGTACGGGTACGTAAGTATAGCTATTCTTTCTCAGATATTTGATTTCAGTTATAATGCATATATGATCCTGGGTCATGATATAAATGGTGTTTCTTAATATAGGTTACACAGTCAGAAGAGTTCAATATCTATCAACTTCCTAAACTGGGAATCAAAACCTTCATCAACCTGACTAGGAAGGAAAAGAAAAACTCATAGATAACTTTGACCTCTAAGGAAAAAAATTACTTATATTTGCAAAGAGATCTAGTTTTCAGACAAACCACTCCTAGAATATGAGAGACAATGCAGTATTCACAGTTCAGATTATCTGGCAGTCACAATTCTGATTAGATTGGATATATTTGGTAAATATTCTTGTCTTTTGAAAAAAAAAAAAAAGAACTATTCTCCTTTACTGGTAGCTTATATCATGGCATAATGCTCTTAGGAAATTCTTGGTATTCATGGCTTTTAGCAGGTTTCCTTATTCCTGGTTTATTTCTAGTGCAGGGCACTTGGGAATTGAAGTCTTTTCTGTGTGACAAAACATAATATGCTCCTTTAGTCATGATGAGAAAAGGGAAGATATTCATTTCCTTTCTGACCACTAACTTATTTCTTCAACCTTATCTCGGCATCTGAAAGTTTAGAGAGAACCAGAAGGAATTATCTTATCCAGCTTCCCTTTAATGCAAGCAACCCCTAGACAGCATCCAACACAGATGACCAGCCTCCTCTTCTTTTTTTTTTTTTAGTGAAGTAGAGTTGATTTGCAGTGTTGTGCTAACTTCTGCTGTACAGCTAAGTGACTCAGTTCTACACATATATACATTCTTTTTTTATATTCTTTTCCATTATGGTTTACCCCAGGAGATTGGATATAGTTCCCTGTGCTATACAGTAGAACCTTGTGGTTTATCCATTCTAAATGTAATAGTTTGAATCTACTAATCCCAAACTCCCAGCCCATCCCTCTCCCACCCACCCACCCACCCATCCCCTCCCCCTTGGCAACCACGAGTCTGTTTTCTATGTCTGAGAGTCTGTTTCTGTTTCATAGATAGGTTCATTTGTGCCATATTTTAGATTCCACATATACGTGATATCCTATGGTATTTGTCTTCCTCTGTCCGGCTTACTTCACTTAGTATGATGATTTCTAGTTGCATCCAAGTTGGACCACCTTCCTCTTGAACTCATCAGGGAAGTAATATTTGCTACCTCAAAACACTGTCCCTTCCACTAGACTGGTTGACAGGAACATTTTCCTGTGGATTAAGAAAATTCTACCTCCCTCATCCCAAATTGTCCCACTTGAAACACAAGGAATGTCTAATTCCTCTTCAATGACAGAGCTGTTAAAAATCTTTGGAAACAGCTACCATGCCTGGCCCTCCCAAGGCAGAAAAAAGAAACTTGTTTCTTCTCCATGCTCAATATCTCCAGTTCTATCCTCATAACCTCCAGGTCCTCCAGAATCCTTGGAAGTTCATGCTGATTGATGGAAATGCTCGATTTCTGTAAATTCACATGACTGCTGCAGTTTCATCCACACTTCTCCAACTTGTTCACAAGGATAATGTGAAATATGCCACCCAACACGTCAGGTACTCAGGTCCTAATATATGAGTCTGTCAACCTTAAAAATAAAGTTAATTTCTGGAGAATTTGCACTGGTTTCTAGAGATCATGTTTCCTTGTGCTAAGTACTCACAGTCAGTTCAGCAGTTTATTCAATTTTGCAATTTTGCTGTGTATTTCAGAATCTGCCTCTATTCTGTCTTTCAGCTGTGGAGAGATTACTTTTATTCTGCCAGTCTTCTGCAAATAGATCTCCAACAATTCCCCAAAGGCTTCTAAAACATAGAGTTTTAATCATCATGGATGAAATTCTTGTACACCATCATTAACCAGGACTGAGATTCTCTATTTTCCATTTTTATATACATCAATCTCCAAAATTTTAAAAATAAAGGTATCTGCACTTGGAGGTGAAAAGGCCTCATAGGATACAAATGTCCATTTATTCTCTCAGACACCCCTATGTCCACGGACACATCAGTTTGAATTCAGTGCTTTCTCTACCAGTTACCTAGCCTAGAAACATCTCAGGGCATGGATAGCAATGGCCATGACCCTTGGCAGGCATCTCAAGGTTGGAACTTCAAATACTGAAGATCTCCTGAGATGTAAGCACCAAATGTAGATTCTTTTGGGCTGGTTCTGCAGTCTAGCACTGTGAAGCTAAGCCCATGTTGAAAGGGATAAGATTCTCCCTGTCCGTTACGGAGAGCTGTATCCCTGTGACATGAAAGTAAGATGCCTTCTAAAAAGACTTACTGACAGGGTCTTCCTTTATTCTTCCAAGGGACAGAGTGCAGATCCCCAGAAACTTGCTAACTATCTTTCCTACACAGGAGTGTCGTAAAGTACGGATGCCAACACCATGTGAACGGCAGTAACCCTCGGGTAACAAATACAATGTTGTGCTAAATTTTAGAACTGAATCAGAAAAAAAATGTGCCAATAAGCAGAAGTTTATCAAGCTAGAAGAAACCTTAAAGACAATTCCACCTCTCATTTATTTATTTATTTATTTATTTAATTGAAGTATAGCTACTGTACAGTACTGGATAATTTGCAGGCATACAAAATAGTGATTCACAATTTTTAAAGGTTATACTCCAATGACAGTTATTATAAAATACTGGCTAGATTCCCTGTGTTATACAATATATCCTTGTAGCTTATTTTATACCTAATAGTTTGTACCTCTTATTCCCTTATCCCCATATTGCCCATCTCCTCTCTCCCCACTGGTAAGCACTAGTTAGTCTATATCTGTGGTCTGCTTCTTTTTTGTTATATTCACTAGTTTGTTGTAGTTTTTAGATTCCACATATAGGTGATAACATACAGTATTTGTCTTCCTGTGTCTGACTTATTTCACTTAGCCTAATATCCTCCATGTTCATCCATGTTGCTACAAATGGCAAAAATTCATCTTTTTCATAGCTGAGTAGTATTCCACTGTGTATATGTACCACATCTTCTTTATCCGTTCATCTGTTGATGGACACTTAGGTTGCTTCCATGTCTTGGCGACTGTAAATAATGCTGTTATGAACATTGGGATGCATGTATCTTTTTGAATTAGTGTCTTTGTTTTTTTCAGATATATACTCAGGAGTGGAATTGCCGGGTCATATGGTAGTTCTATTTTTACTTTTTGGAGAAATGTCCATACTGTTTTCCACAGTGGCCGCATCAATGTACATTCCCCCCAACAGTGTATGAGGGTTCCCTTTTCTTCACATCCTCACCGACATTTGTAAACTCAAAATGGATTAAAGACCTAAATGTAAGACCGGATATTATAAAACTCCTAGAGGAAAACATAGGCTGAACACCCTATGATATAAATCGGAGCAATATTTCTTTGGATCCATCTCCAAAAGCAAAGGAAATAAAATAAAAAATAAACAAATGGGACCTAATTAAACTTAAAAGCTTTTTGCACAGCAAAGGAAACCATCAACAAAACCAAAAGACAACCTACTGAATGAGAGAAAATATTTGCAATATGACTGATAAGGGATTAATATCCAACATATATAAACAGCTCATACAACTCAATACAAAAACAAACCACCTGATTAAAATATGGGCAGAAGAACTGAATAGACATTTTTCCAAAGAAGACATACAGATGGCCATCAAGCATATGAAAAGTCTCAACATCGTTAATCAATCATCATGGAAATGCAAATCCAAACCACAGTGAGATATCATCACATACCTGTCAGATTGGCTATCATCAAAAAGAACACCTCTTGTTTTTATAGAAGAAGAAATCTAGACTAGAGTCTATGTGACTTATCCAGTGTCACAACTGATAAATTCAACAGCTACTGCTGGAATCTGGGCTTGCTGACTTCCCATTCTGTGCTGCATTCTTTCATCCACACCACGGTGGTGGGGAGAAAATTTAGAGTTGTTAGATGCCTATTACTATGTGTCAGGTGCTGGGGAGGAAATCTCCATATATCGCGAATTCACTTAATCCTTATCTCAAGTCTATGAAATAAATAATACCATCTGCGTTTTTACAAATGAGGTAATTCAGGCTCAAGAGGTAACTTTCTAAAGTTTATGTAAGAAATTGGAATAAGGACCCAGATGTAAGGATCCATACTATTCCATGGAAATTTCCACCTCCCTCTCTGCTCAGAGAAGAAACATTCTGTAGTGCTTCAGGGATGATCAAACAGAAGAAAACATTTTTGGAGAAAACAGTGACTTCTTCTTCAAACAGCAGTGCATGCAGGTAAATGACCACCACAAAACTGAAAGCATCACTGGCCATCACCAATCCTCTCACAAGTCTTTTCTCCAGATGTGTTCGACACACTGAGTTAAACAAAATCCTGCCAGGTCACCTCAACCAGATGGATTGTGGCTACACAAGGCTGCCCAGTGGAGGGGTGTGAGCAGGGCTGAGAGCTGGCCGGCCCTCTGCTCGGAAGGCCAGGGGCCCACCCTTGGGCTGCCCAGCGGAGAGCAAGAGGGGATCGTTCTCCTTGGTGGGCACTGGAGCTTTGTCTTATTAATGCAGAGCAGAGAACAACAGACTTCGGTCAAGTCACTCGCTGCCCAGAATGAACAACTAGCTTTACTCAGCACCTTATTGATTGCATTGTTTGACATTCAAAATGGTAACATCCCACTTGGGTAAATTCCCGGTGGGGACTGAGCTGTACCTTAACTTACTTAGAATTTGAAAGTAAAGATACTCACTTTTACTCTTTTCACATGAGTTTTGACCCAATATTGCCCATCCTGAATTTAAGCAAGATTAGTAAGGAATAGGCTCCCCATGGGGAAAAGGAGACTGGGCGGGTCTCTCCAGGCATTGTTCACCGTCTCCTTTTTTCTCAGTCCAGCCCCTGTTGGGTTACCTGTAAACCCTGGAATATCCATTTGGTAGGTGGGAGAATTTTATTCATATTCTACTTCTCAGGCTAAGTCAATATACCTCACAGATTTTGCGGTGACCTTCAAGCAATTGCTTCCAAACTTTGCCCCCTTTTCCCTCAAAAACCCAAAATGATGCAAACAAACTACCACAGTATTAGCTGCCTCAACCTCAATCTTCAAACACATAATTCTCTGTGATTAAGGTTTCGAAACCGTTCTCTCAAACTTTGGAGGGGATTAGGTTAGAAAGCAACATGGATGGACACAGAGATTGTCATACTGAGTGAAGTAAGTCAGACAGAGAGAGACAAATATCATAGGATATCACTTCTATGTGGAATCTAAAAAACTGGTACAAATGAACTTATTTACA
Source organism: Balaenoptera musculus (assembly GCF_009873245.2). Taxonomy (NCBI): domain Eukaryota; kingdom Metazoa; phylum Chordata; class Mammalia; order Artiodactyla; family Balaenopteridae; genus Balaenoptera; species Balaenoptera musculus. The sequence goes on from NC_045790.1 coordinate 5,400,385, forward strand.
AAACAGAAATAGAGTCACAGATGTAGGAAACAAACTTATGGTTACCAAAGGGGGAAGGGGGGGGAGGGACAAATTGGAATTGATATATACACACTACTCTATATAAAATAGATAACGAATAAGGACCTACTGTATGGCACAGGGAACTCCACTCAGTACTCTGTAATGACCTATATGGGAAAAGAATCTAAAAAAGAATAGATATATGTACATGTATAACTGAATCACTCTGCTGTGCACCTGAAACTAACACAACATTGTAAATCAACTATATTCCATTAAAAATTTTAAAAAAAAGAAAATACATTCATCAATTTAGCCTAGCGATGAGTTCCAGGAGAGTGAAATAGGACTCCAGCTCTCCAAAACCTCAACCACAGTTCTTGCATGACCTTTGAATGATTCCACAAGTCCTTCCATTAATCTGACCAAATAACCTATTTCATTAAGCCCATGTAGTATGTAACATAAAATCTAACATTTGTAAAGCACTTCTCTACATTACCTAATTGACTCCTTGTAATAATCCTTTGGCGTAGGTAAAGGAGCTATTGTTATTTTTCCAGTTTTGCAAATAAAGTGAGAACCAGAGAAATTAACTAACTACTAAGAGGCAAAACCAGGACTCAAATCAATGTCTTCTTTCATTCAGATTTCAAATCTTAGAGTTAATCAATAATCTCACAGGCGTCAAATCAATGCCTTCTTTCATTCATTCGGACTTCAACTCCTAGGGTCAATCGATACTTTTCGTTTCCTCCCCCTTGAAGAGACACTTTGGCACCCATGAAGTGCAGTGGTTTTATCAGTGAAGGTTTCCTGGCAACTCTGTAAGGAGAGCAGGAGAGGGGAAAGATTGCCTTCCTCCCCACACTGTGTCTTATCTGCAGACCAACCGGAGCTGGTAGGTTGAAAATGTCAGCTTTCAGTTTCTTCCTAATGAAGGGAAATGTCAACAGTGACAGCTTCTGGTCTGTTTATAACAAGACCTAATTCAATATTTGACAATCGCAAAAGGACAAAATGTTTAAGGAAAAATACTGTCAAATTTCTAAGTGTTGTCCTACTCTACAGAGGGTGAGAATCAAGGAACAGAAATGTCTCAGGGTCTTAAACACTAATCAAAACATTGAATAAAATCAATCTCCCTCGAAAGCCCAGAATGAAACCCCACGGAAGAGTTTTTTAATGTCAAGTTAAAGGCTGTAACATGGGCAGAGGTATTAGAAAGCAAAATTGTTAATGATCCGTCTGTCCCCATGAACACCCCTCCGCATTGCTCCCTCTCTGGGCTCTTTGGCTATCCCAGTCCTAGGTCTCGGGGAGAATCGCCATCTGATAAACAATTCACACCAAGGGCTTGTGGTAAGCCTTTTCCCTGGTCAGGACTTCTTTCTCCCTCTCCAGGGGGAGTGATCTTTACCCCAGCAAGATGCTCCCTATCAATTTCTCCTTTTTCCAGCATCCAGGATAACATTAACAAAATTAATTCCTGAATTAACAGTCACTGCCTTTATTCTACCTGTGCTGCCCTGCTCTTCTTTCCTTTGTCCTGCTCTCTGGAGGTCTCTGGGTTCCTGAGGTGGCTGCGGCTTTGATGCCCTCTTTCTGATTTCTGACCACGAGCTGGACTTTTAAACCTGTTTCTGCCACCACTCCCTTTAGGGTCACTCAATCACAGGAGACCTTGCAGACCATGCTATTCTGAAAGGAGATGAGACCTATTCCTGCAGGCTGAGATAGGTTCTTGTCTCTGTTCGCCAGTCACTCAGGACTGCGGTCCCAGTGGAACTCAGAAACACCCTCGCCGTGACTTTTGTCCTTTGAAGCCCCCGTCCTTGTTTCTTCAGTACAGTAAGTCCCCTACATACGAACAAGTTCCATTCCAAGAGCACATTCTTAAGTCCAATTTGTTCATAAGTCCAACAAAGTTAGCCTAGGTACCCAACTAACAGAATCGGCTGTATAGTACTGTACTGTACTAGGTTTATAATACTTTTCACACAAATAATACATAAAAAACATCTTTTTGCCTTGCTCTACTCTCTCAATTATCTTCACTTTTGTTTCCATCATTATCTCTTGGTGTTTCTTAGCAGTACCAGTTACCTCACCGCTGCTTTTACACTTGCTTCTGGACATCCTGGGCTTGAAAATAAAGATACTGTACTACTGTACTCTATAGAGTACTGTAAAGTACACAAAAGCGCAACCAGTTGTAGAGGATGCATGCACATGACAGTGTACACCAGACACATGAACTAACTTCCGTATTTGGACACGCGAGCGCACGTTCACATCTTTGAAAGTTCGCAGCTTGAAGGGTCGTAGCTAGGGGACTTGCTGTAATATCTCCTCTTGAACCTGGGACTCTCACTCTCATTCCTGGTCTTGCAGGTTAGTTAGCTCCTCCACAGCCAGGCTGCACACTGAATTCTGCCCCTCAGGCTCCTCTGGGCAGAATCAGCCAATCACCTCTCCACCGCCAGGGCCATCCAGTACTTACCGATAAACCTGCACGACTTAAGACTTAGCAATGGCTTCTGACGTACTGAAGAACTGTGGAATTCACAGACGGACTGTTGACTTTTATTGTCCATTCACCTGTTCTTTCGACCATTAACTGCTTTGCTCTGCTTCTCAAACTGGTGTCCTGAGTCCATCTTTCTGTCTCATGTGTGATGACTGTTTTCTGTGTCCTTCCCCCAACCCCGAGATGTGCCTTGATTCTACATACATTCACTCCTTGTCTGGACTCCTATATGGGTTCTGTGCTCCAGGATATAATCACACTGAGTTCCAGATCTCCTGTTTCTGACTCCCCATTCTTCTTTCATTAGAGTTCTACTGGCATTCAGCTAAGGAGAAACCGCCATGAATGAGCCCCCTTCCTGGAACCCAAGGTTCAGCAACATTTACTCTACCCGTGAGGACATCATACCAGAGCAGGGAGAATTTAACAGACCCTCTGCCATTCACCCAACTTCCCCTTTCCCTCCCAGTGAACGGGAATATAAACCCAAGGCCCAGGTGCATATAGCTTTGTTTTCTCACCTGAAGCTCCCGCTCTGCTGTCCTCTTTCCTTCCCTTCTCGAGTCAACAACTCTTTTTTTTCCTTCTAATCATTGCTAACATTGATACTAGAATGAGGGCAGGGAGGACTGTTTTATTCGATTCACTCATCACTGCACCTCTAGTACCTAGTTCCTGCCCATAACAGGTGCCCAATAAATATTTATTAAATGGATGCAATAAATATTAAGTTCAGGAGAGGATATGGTCCAACAGGGCTGTGTATCCTTGAAGAAGAGGTGACAGTTTTTCAGAAAAGGATAACAGCCGAGGAAAATGTCACAGCACAGTATTTGTAGGGCGTCACCCAAAGACTAGTCTGAACAAGAGGTGATTCTTATAGGGGAGTGGTAGAAGATAAAGAAAAATAAACAAATTATGGTCGAGACCAGACTTAGAAGGCCTTTATTCTGCATGTAGAAGGAACAGAGCTGATAAGGGAATGTTCTAGGAAAAACCATCTGGTAGCAGAAGGCCTTCCTGGAATCCTTTACATTATGAATGATAATGAAAGTCATTTGGAAAACCACAATCCAGGAGAGAAGAACATCTTTCACAAGAGGCTGGTTCTTAATAAGGTAATGATATTGATCCTTCAAGTTCTCTCCATTTCTAACAAGCACCGAGATGCTGTCAGAATCCAGGGCTGTCAAGTTCTAGACACCGACTGGAACCCGAGGGGAGTAGTGGGCCGTGAGGGCGCTGCTGGAAGTCCATTGGAAGGAAGGGCTGGGGGGTGGTTAGTGGACTTGGTGGGGGTCATGGTCTTAGAACTGGAGGGTAGGCAAGTGTAACAGCCTGGGGAACATGCACAGATATGAAGTCTAGTTAAGAAAATGAAACCTTACACGTGGTGTTCAGATGAAGCCTTTATAGTGTTCAGATGAAGTGTTTATAGTGAAAGAAATGATGAAAACTGGAGTCTGCATCCGGGACTCAGCAGGCAGGGGTCTGATGGCCCCGCAATGCTGCTGGACCTGAGCAAAGATCAGAGGGCAGGTCTGTAACTTGACCAAAGGGCTGGACAGAGAGTGATCGAAAGTCTCTTGTCCTGAAGTTCTCTGCCACAGAGATGGAAGATGTTGGCTGCCAGGGACCCAATTCCATGATTTTATATATATACGTACTCATCTTATCATTATATTATTATTTTATATTATAATGATTAGGATGACTTTATTATCATTATATAAATTTGATTATACATATTAAATTTGCTTATAAATCACCTCAAATTATTTTTTGAAGTGAGCCCATATGGATAGTAAGAGTGAGAAATACATAAAGCCTATCTTTGAGTCTATGATGAGGTCCTCCAAGGTGGGTGGTTTTCGTTAAGGATCACATGGCCGGAGGTGAGTGTCTAAGTCCTTTGGGGTCGCTGTAAGGAAAGACTGTAGACAGGGTGGCTTATAAACAATAGGAATGTATTCCTCACAGTTCTGGAGGCTGGCAAGTCACAGCACTGGCAGATCTGGTGTCTGGTGAAGGCCCACTTCCTGGCTTACAGATGGCCATCTTCTCGCTGTGTCCTCACCTGGTGGAAGGGGCAAGGGAGCTCTCTGCTCCCTTTTTCATAAAGGCACTAATCCCATTCATATGGGCTCCACCCTCATGACCTCAACACCGCCAGAGGCCTCACCTCCAAACGCCATCACATTGGGTGTTAGGTTTCAACATATGAATTTTGGAGGACGCAAACATTCAATCCATAGCAGTGAGACTGTGCCCAGAAATGAGTTGTATATACGATTGAAAAGCAACTTCAGAATAAAGAAATGAATCAATCAGAAATGATGGATTCCCCATCTCACTCTTCTAATAAAGTTTGAGCAAAAATAAATAAGCAGAATAGAATAATAAAACAGTAATGCACACACCCCCTTGATGTAAATAGAGAAGAGTGATATTAGAAAAGTAATATACTTTTATTAGCTTCCCTGTGACTGAAGTGGTCCGTCTTTATTGTCTGCTGTCCTGATTATCTATTTGGGGTCCAGGAGCAGTATCTACAGTGAAGCCGTATCCACAGAGGAAATGCTTTTAGCCAAACCACCATTCCCTCCTTCAAAGCAACAATTAAGCAGTTTCTTTTTCTTTTTTCCTTTCTTTCTTTCTTTCTTTCTTTCTTTCTTTCTTTCTCTTTCTTTCTTTCTTTCTTTTCTTTCTCTTTCTTTCTTTCTTTCTTTCTTTCTTTCTTTCTTTCTTTCTTTTCCTTCCTTCCTTCCTTCCTTCCTTCCTTCCTTCCTTCCTTCCTTCCTTCCTTCCTTCCTTTCTTTTTTTTCTTGTCTAACACTTCTTGGGGTAAATACATCTGAAAATATGATAAGGAGAAAAGGATGTCTGCTTTTGTTTCTTGGCATGCCAACAAAAATTTGACAAAGTGAGCTTCTTGAGGGAGGGAGGTTACAGGACATAATCCACGGGAGAGGCAAAGGCCCAGGCCACCCATCAGGGGAGCCTCATGTTGTTGGGGGTGGAGACCTCGAGTCTCCAGGCTGCAGTTTCTGAGTCAAAAGGCACCTTGATAGCACCTTCCAGCTCGAACCTTCTTCGGCTGGGGGCCTGGGGGTCACACCAGGATGTTCGTGGTGCCACGTCTCCCTCCTCGGTTTTGGCTGCTCTCCCATCAGTAGGAACGAGAGTGAGCTTGGCCTGGATCCCGCTGTGGAGTCGGGGGACCCAGGGCAGGGGAGCACAAGATTCACATGGCCAAGGCCGGAGGGTTCCGACTGCAGTGGACAGGGAAGAAGACGCGCGCAGGACGTGGTGCCCAAAGGGAGAAAGCAAGTGAAGAGCGATGCATCAGCGGAAAGAGATGATGACATCACAAGCCGGAGGACAGGAAGCCAGTCTGAAGGGCACGGGAGTCAAGGCCAGCAGTGGGGGGAAGGGCTGTGCCCACAAGAGAACATCAGGGCGGCGCTCGTGCAACGCCCACGGGGGAGTGGGCGCTGTTTCCCACCAACTGTCCCTCCCCAGCTCCACAACTGTAAAAGCTCCAGAAAACTCAGACCAGCCAAGCATTTTCCCTTGGCTTAACACACTCCAAGAATTAAATGTTAACTTTTTATAGCAACAGAGGTCACCTCATAGACAAAAATTCTAGCATCTAGGACAGGTTTCAAACATACAGTGACCACTCAAATGCACACAAATGCCACCTCCTCTGTCTCTGTACCTGAACTCGGGGTAGCCCCAGACAGAGCGTCGTTTCCATCAAGAGCAGCCGGCCTGCTTCCAACACAGGCAGGCCCCGGGGGCGAGAGTGCAGATGAAGGCCCACGGGCTACGTCCAAACACAGCTTATAAATCAAACAAGCAAACGATCCAGTTTTGTTCTATCCTCCCACCTTGGTAAATATACCTTCCCATCACCAGGAAGGCCAGGTCCGCAGGTCGAATTCCTCCTACAAGCTCTACGGACGTGGCGCCGTGTGTGGGCAGCCTGTCTCGGCCCGCTTGCCCTGCCTGCGCTTCGACCGCCGTGGGCACGTGCAGGCGGACGTGAAGCCCGGGCGTCCTGCTCCATCCACAAAAATAGCCGTCCTCTGGCCACCCCTCCACCCCAAGCTCCTGTCCACAGGAGGACAGCCCCAGGAGAGAGGATGGAAGAAGAGAGTGCGGTCTCAGAAGCACCAGCACCACAGTGTGGGGATTACGCACACCCAGCACCCAACTTCCAGGACATGTGCCGCCTCCAGGGGGTACATTCGTCAGCCCAAGGACGCCCATCCTGTTGGAGGGGACAGCCGAAGTTGACCAGAGCACAGGCCCTCTTTCCTGGGTCCAAGGTCCCTGGATGGGAGTGAGCCCTGATCTCACCATATAGATTCCTTCTGATCCAAAACATGGTCCGTTACAGGTAAATTCTCAGTCAATTCTCAATGCAAACTCAGTCCATTCAAATATCAAATTCCACATCAGGTCCAGGATGGCATCGTGATACTAGGGAGAGTCATGATGGGGCAGAGGGGTCATCTGAGTTTTTATCTTTCTCATCAGCTTCCCCGGGATTCACGCTGAATGCAGTGGATCTTTAAGAAGAGGCTCTTGTCCTCACTGGACCCCCTTGCTGGTGTCCACAGCCGTCACGTCTCTGGCTGCTGTCTCGGCATCTATCTCAGAAGGTCTAAGGTGTTGCTAAGTACTCATCATGGAGTCCCAGTTCCAGGCTCTAACTCATCCCTCTGCCCAGCCCCAAACCTCAGAGCTGGGTCCCTTCACCTCTGTCATGATCATCCCTGCCTGGTCCTCTAGATTTCAACTCTCATCTACCTACCACACATGTCCCCTCCCCCAGGCATGTTGGGGGAGGAGAAGTTTTCCCTTCTTCCCTTCTAGGTTCTTCAGCTGGTCTAATCATTAAGTTGACATAAGACAGATTAGCAGGAGAAAAACAAGTTTAATTTCATGGGAATAGGAGCGGAAAATATGAGACTCAAAGAAGTGGCCAAGCAGGCAGCTTTTATACCTTTTAAACAAAGAAACAATAAATTTGTGAAGAATTGACAAGACAAAGTAATTTGGGCTTGGGATAGTACATTAGCAACAAAGTCACAAGGTCTGTTTACTCAGCGTTCTGACCCTGAGTTTCCTGTCTCTGGTGATAAGGGTGCCTTATCCCCTCCAGGTACAGGGAGGGGACCCTTCACAGGGGAGATTTATCTCCTGCTTTCAGGGGGACAAAGGAGAGTCAGAGTGTCTGGTTTGCACTGGCCGTCTCTTAAGTAACTTTAATTCAAAATAATCAGGGTGGCAAAGCGGTGTATTTGGGGGCGGCCTGCTCTGCTCCCCTCACAGGTGAGAACACCTGCTCTCCTCCACACACACGCAGCCTGTGGGGATCTGGGGGACCCCTGCTCAGGCCCCCAGGCCAACTAACCACCCCCACCCGGTCACTTGCACAAGCTGCCCCAGGTCGGGTCAGGCCCCTACCTTCTCGGTGACTCAGATGCAGCAGTTCAACGGTCCGTGTCCCCTCCGCATGTCCACGTGGTGTTCCTTCTACACGTACAGGAGATGGAACCTAGGAGGGAACAGTTACAAGGTGAGAGAGAGGAATGCAAGACACTCACACCCGTCGAAATGCAGTGTTAGAGGCAGAGAAACAGAGAAACAGGGCTCGTCCGCAAGACCGTAGCCGAGAGTGTCCGCCTGTCCCTACATCTGTGTCCCCACCTCACATGGTGGCCACTGGTCGTAGGTGCTAAGTAAGTATTTATTGGATGAAGAAACGAAGGAAGAGTCAGTATTTGCAGGGACACCCTATGCTAGATCTTTCTTTTCTTTTTTTTTAATAAATGTATTTATTTATTTGTTTATTTTATTTTTGGCTGCGTTGGGTCTTCGTTGCTGCGCGCAGGCTTTCTCTAGTTGCGGCGAGCAGGGGCTACTCTTTGTTGCGGTGTGCGGGCTTCTCCTTGTGGTGGCTTCTCTTGTTGTAGACCACGGGCTCTAGGCGCGCGGGCTGCAGTAGTTGTGGCACGTGGGCTCAGTAGTTGTGGCTCACGGGCTCTAGAGCTCAGGCTCAGTAGTTGTGGTGCACGGGCTTAGTTGCTCTGTGGCATGTGGGATCTTCCCAGACCAGGGCTCGAACCCGTGTCCCTTGCATTGGCAGGCGGGTTCTTAACCACTGCGTCACCAGGGAAGTCTGTGTGCTAGGTCTTTCTTTCCACCCCACCCTGGGGACCTCACTGCTACTCAGGCTCTGGTGACTGTTGTCTACTTTCTGATCAACACAATGAAACAAGAAGTTAAAAATGGTTTTTAGACAGTAAATGGGGCACAGGGGCTGGGATCCACAGTAGGAAGATTTTCCTTGTGTCTAGAATGAGAAAATATACTAAAGGCAATTAAATACACATTTATTCACAAGTGAATTGAGATACCATAAGTAATGAATATTTATTCATCATAATTGAGCAATTTGCTACTGTTTGTCTTTCCAGAGAATAATAAGTAATAGATAGATCCCTTAAGTAATAGATTTCTGAGTTTTAATCTCTGCTTCTTGGTATCCAAAATTCTAACTAGACTCGCCCTGAAAACTATTACTTGCCTCCTCTGACAAATAATTCATCTTAGTCTGATGAATATTTTTTCCAATTTTATTGAAGAAATTCCCTAGAAGTTACGGAAAACTAAACAAAATCTGAGAAACTAAATTAAAGAAATCTAATTCTGCAAGCTGTGCTGAGTCAAAAAAATAAACCATAATTCTGAGAGGCTGAAATAACTCATTGAAAGGCATGTGGCAATAAGTATACATATGTCTAGAAAGTACACACATTTAAATAAATTCCACAGAAAGACTGTTTTCTCATCTGAGGTCACATCAATAGCCCCAATAATTTTATCTTAACTAACATAATATAGAGAATTAAATATAGCAACAAAAAATTCTTTAAGACTAATGCATATACTAAAATAGTTAACGAGAATTTTTCCTAAATATCCTCTTCTGTTTCATCTTTTCAAGTGACAGGTATAAAGGAATTTTCAGAACTAAATTTTTAGTCTTCTTAGTCTATCTTCTTAATTTAGAATTATTGTAGAAATCTAACCCAGAATGAAACTCCCGTTGCTTTGAGCCTAAAAGAGTCAAAACTGTTTGCTCAGGTTATTGTTGTGTTATACTGCCACCTGTTGGAATGAAAGGTAAATTGTTTTAAAGGAAAGCATTGACAAAAAGTCCAAATTCTTGTTTTTTGCAAAGGAGGCTTTGACTCTTAAAGGTAATGCAGACTACAAATCAAGACAAACAACCCCCAGGCTGAATGTCCAAAATGTCCCAAGTTGAAGAACGACAAAGTAAACCCTGATCGTAAAATCATCAGGCAGCCCCACTGTGGCTCTATTTACAGGTGAGCTGATACAGTGACAACATTATTCCTGGTATCTCCTCTGGCAGAGCTCTTCTGAAAGAACACGGGGACAGAAAAAAGATAGACCCCAGAGATTCTGAAGGGTGGTTTAGGAGGTACATGGAGATAAACGGCTGGTGCTGCAGGTAGAACACGAAACTGGGTTCATTGATCCACTGTGTGAATTTGAGCATCTCCTGGGCTGGCCTGGAGGCTGCAGTTGCCACATTCTGACCTAGAACCAGCATAGTGTGGGTGAGTGAAGCTTCGCCTCTGCTCTCCCTATTTGCTGCTGAAGCCAGAGACATAAGCAAACATCCACAAGGCTCTGTGATCCATCCTCAAGAGGAGGCTTGTACAAACCGCCCCAACTTAATCTGCCAAAGGGAGTGGGGCCAAGAACCCCGGTGGGGTGTCGGGGGCGGTGAGATCTTGGTGTTGAAAGGTCAGCCTCAAAAGAGAATAGCAGTGGAGAGAGTTAGGGAGAGAAAGGAGAACAGATGACTTCTGGGGAAGGGAAACTGCGTGTAAAAGCTCTAGCAGGAAATGGATGGAAAGCAGGGGTGGAATAGCGGGCTCTGGCCACGCCTGGAAGGGCCCAGAGGAGCCGTCACAGGGGCCCAGCCTGGCCACTCACTTCCTCATAATCTTGGACAATCACTTCAGTTCTCTGGACCTCAGGCTCTTCTGTAGAACACAAGAGTGTCGGCCTTGACCTTGACGGTTGCTGTGGTCCTAAGGCCATCGCATCAAGGTGCGAATCTGAGCACAGACACACCCAAGGTGACTTGGGAGGTTGTCTTTCCTGAGTAGTGGCCTCCAAGGGAGGATACGCCTATCAGAGGCGATGCCAGTGTGTCCTGCCTTCCACACCTTAGGGCCCAAAAGGACAACCCAGGAAAGATAAATAACCACAACTGTGGCTTCTGTCATTGGCTGAGCCTCCACTGATGGCCAGTTGCAGCCCTACATGTTCTGCTGTGATTGACTTTAATCCCCACCTCAGTCCTTTAGCTGGTCATCAGTATCCTCTTCATCTAAGCGGTGAGAAGACAGAGGCCCACGGAGCTAAGAGACCCCCTCAAGGTCACACAGGCGGCGGCAGAGCTGGGATCCGAGCGCACCCAGATTTGCCTGAGCCCACCTTCCCCTGCCCCAAGAGGACTCTCAGACGCATGTCTATTTATCTGTGAGATAAAATCGAGATTGCTAAGATCTGCCTGTTTCAGGGAATGCTGGGAACTGTGGCAACTCACTTCCAGGTCTTCCACAAGCTGCACCGGGGTTTGAAACAGAGATGGAATGTAGCTGCACCAATACGCATTCACTGTAGTACTAGATGCGAGAACATTTTACATCGGACCATCCTAATGTTTCTGGAGACTCTAAAGGGCTTTCTAGTGTTAACACCTTTATCATCTCTACAAGTAGCAGGCCCTGACTCAACGGTCTGTGTCTGCGAGAAAGCTGAAATGACCACCCTTCTCTCTAATTGCCCAGGAGTGTGACTCCAGGCTCACAAACACCTCTGCAAAGAGTTTCCATTCCAGAGCACGGCTAACCTCAGGCCAGTTCAGCGGCTGCATAACAGGCCCAGGATGAGACGGAGGCTCTCACCTTATTTATTATGGGAAGCTTATTATGGGAAGCTCATCCTGCAGCTTTGCTCCCCAAGCTGGATAACAGTGGGCGGAGGGGTTAGAGTGGGACTTTCTCTGGGGCCTTGTCTCCATAGAAACCATGTCTCATTGGATCCCTTCGAGGGGGGAGGGGAGATCAGCCCTCAGCTGGGACGTCAAGGATGCATTTCCTCTTCTTCCTTCCCCCGCCCCTCCCCCTCCCCACACTACCAAGTACCCGCGGACACCCCTAGTTCTCCCTGAGCACCCAGCCTAAGCCGCTCCTCAATGTCTACCCAGCGTGGGTTCCCCTTTCTCCTCCATGAAAACGCCTGTTCCTTTAACATGATAACACTAAACTAGGTATTTGATGTTAAAGAAATGTTTTAAACCACTTCACACTAAAATAAGCATCTCTAAAGGAACGCTTTACCTTCCAGACCCGGATGCCCAGTTACCCAAGCGAATCCCTCTTAGCACAGCAGGAAGTACAGGCGAGATACGGAGATTTCCCTAAGTACTTTCTCCAAGATGTCAAAAGGTTTTCCTCAGATTCTGCCAAGTGAAATGCCATAATATTGCTTCAAAACAGTATCCAGAATTCTGTTGCTATTATTAACAGCGGTGCCTGACACAGGTCTGGCAGTGTGCAGTGTACAAGGTCATTTCACCTGTGCTTTCTGTTTGATCTTCCAACACTTCTGGGAGCAGCCCTGGTACAAATTACAACATCACTCCACACCTGAGGAAACGCTAACGAGGGTCTTCTGCAAGGCAACAGGGCAAGGGGATGGGGCAGAAGCTACACCTGGGGCTTCTAACCCCGCGTCCTCCTCACTCACAAGCAAGTCTCCTTAAGGAACGCTCTGAAAGGAGACAGGAGACCTGCACCGTGACCACTGTCGCTCAAAACCGGGACCAGGGAAACGGGCGGCCACCTTCCAGCCAACTCAGCGTCCTGGGTGCTCAGGTCAGGACCTGCCGCTCAAGTGACCGAGCCCAGCCAGGCCGCCCTCGGGAGAGGGTACCCCGGGCTCCCACCACGCAGCTGACGGGACGAGCCCTGGCCTGCGACACACACACACACGCACACACACACACACCACACACACACAGACACACACACAGACACACACACACACACCACACACACACCTCATACACACACACACCCCACACACAGACACACAGACACACACACACACACCACACACACACACCTCACACACACACACACACCCCCCACACACCCCCCCCACACACACACCACACACCACACACACACACACACCCCACACACACACACCACACACCACACACACACACACCCCACACACACACACCACACACCACACACACACACACACACACCACACACACACACACACACACACACACACCCCTGATGGAGAGAGAGCCAGTGCTGGGCCCCTAGCAGGACAGAGAAAGCGAGCCGCAGCAGAGCTCTCCAAACAGCCCTGCCGAGTGAGGTCTCGGGCCCTTTCCTCGGCCCCCTCCCCCAGCCCCGGAGGAGCCGGTGGCCCAGGGAGGAGGAGGAAGAGAGGGAAGGGGAGCTGGGAACACGGAGCCCCTCCCTTCCCCACGGCCTGTCCTGGACCCCGAGTGCCACCCGTGTTGAGGAAGAAGCTTGGAATTGGAAGAAAATGTTTCTATTTCTGATTGAATAAGATTTCGTAGGACCTGAAGAAGGACCTGTTCTGGCTGAACGCATCCACCGCGGAGGGTGTGAGACCTGCTGAGATGTCCCCATGGGGCAGGGAAGGGACAGGGATGAAAAGTGCCTGAAAGCAGCGTGGGCGTTTCCCGCGGGGCCCCCGGGCTCGCTGAGCTGCCCGTGCCCTCCTCGTGGTGGAGGGAGTTACCACAAGGTGAGCCAGTGGGAGAAGCCCCGGGGACTCAGGAAACGGTACGTGGTCACCTGGGCGACACAACTCCAGCTGCGGATGCTTGCTGCCTGACCCGGCCCTTGAAGCACCAGGAGGTCCGGGGCAGGGGGCAGAGCAAGATGAAGCCCCTGCAGCTCCAGGCGTCCCAAGGAGAGCCGGGTCCCGGCAGATCCCTCCCTGGCGGCGGGGCTGGCTCCAGGGGGATGCAGTGTCAGCGTCCAAACCAAAAGTACAGCGCGGAGTCAGCAGGTTTCATCTGACAAGGTGGGGTTTCATTCTTGGAATAGAACCGTAGGAGATCAGAGAGCAGATAATAGGGTCCCATCTGTGTTTTCAGGAAAATACCTCTGGCAACGGGGTACAGAGGCCAGAGTAGCTGGAGTTGAAGCTAAATGCACTTAGACTGGTCAAGCGGAGAACAGAGTGTAAACAATGCTTGTGACTCCAGAAATGGGAAAAATAAGAGAGTCGAGAGGTAAACTGCAGGTAAGAGACAGGATTGATCGTTGCTGCCCTGAACAGACTTGCCTCCGTGAATACACGACTGCTGTTCTAAAAACACAGCCTACACAGGACTTCACTCCCTAGAAACCTAGGGACCCCAAAGGCCCAGTGTGCTCTGGCCAGCCCCCCAGAGCTCAGCCAGGTCGTGAGGGCTCAGCTCACCTGATGACGTTGCCTTGGCGCTGGGGGCCTCCATCCCCCCCAAGGGAATGGGGTCACCTCTCCTACGTGGCAGGACCACCACCGGCAGAAACAGCTCTGGTTCCCTCCTCCAGCCCCAGAAGAAGCGCAGACCATCTCTGTTCCCACCTCCACCACGCAGACAGTAAGTAGGAGGCCGCCCGAGCTCATCAGGGCCCTTCATTACCTCTGCAATGAGGGACACATGAGTCAAAAGGGATGCGCCTTGTGATACAATTTCCCACACCTGGAGAAATTCTCGTGCCCACCCCAGAAAAGAGCTCGACCTCCTCACCAGCTGACAACGGCTTTCACTTCCCTTGTTCACACCCAGTTAAACAGCTCCATATCTCCTTATGGGGACGACGGGTTTCCTAGGTATTCTTCAAAAATAATACTGTGACAGAGAATTCCCTGGCTGTCCAGTGGTTAGAACTCCACGCTCTCACTGAGGCGGGCTTGGGTTCAATCCCTGGTCAGGAACTAAAATCCTGCAAGCTGCATGGCGAGGCCACAAAAATAATAATAATAATACTGTGACTTTATCCAGACCTTTCTCCAAAGCCTGATAACATCAGCCCATGTTTGGGGAATGACTTGTCAGTTACCCTTGCAAAAGCTTCCTACCAGTTGTGGCAGATCAAATCAGACCCAGAAGCCCAGACATCCTGAAGAGGAGAAAAATCAATGTAAATAAATGTAATTTCTAAATAAAATATGCTTTTCCCTAATTGAAAAGTCATTATCAATTAGTCAGATACAACTTTAATCAGACACGAACGATCGAGGAATTTGAAATTCAGAAGAAGAACACAGGTTGGCATTTTAAAACCCTCACGTCTCCTGCCATGAGCCTTGAAAACCTTTTACCAGGTAACTGAGGTGTGAGTTTTAATTCCCAATAACAAACCAAGTATAAAATTATTTTAATTATGGTCAACTGGGTACGGAACATTGACGGTCTAATTACTAAGCAGTAATTCTGTATTCTGTCCCTGGGAAACGCACACCTGAGCCAAGTGCTTCAATAATTCATTAAAGCATTTCCCTGTTCAT
The DNA here is from genome assembly GCF_009873245.2 of Balaenoptera musculus. Taxonomy (NCBI): domain Eukaryota; kingdom Metazoa; phylum Chordata; class Mammalia; order Artiodactyla; family Balaenopteridae; genus Balaenoptera; species Balaenoptera musculus. The sequence continues at coordinate 5,415,590 of NC_045790.1, forward strand.
CAATTATCAAATCATGCGCCTTGATTACTTAGGAAAGTTACCCTTGTGAAAAAAGACTTTTACCAACCATCAAAACATGGAAAAATCCTCTAACCTATTTTACATTTGATTTTCATAGGAAGAATATAAAATTTTACAGCCACTCTCAGTTACCTAGGGCCCCTGTGCCAGAGGCAAAATGCAAGATATTACAAGGGGTGCAGCCTGAACACTTTAGACAGAATTATGAAGTAGGTGGGTTTGGGGTTCCTACCTCTCTAATTCTCATTTTTGCCACTAGTTTATTATAAAGGATTGCTTTAATTTCCTTTAAATATCAACATATTTATGGTCCAGGATCAGATTTTATCATCTTTATAGCCCCATGATGCCAAATTCAATGCCTTGAGTAAACATAGCAGATCATAAATTGACCCTTTTTCTATAGGTCATTTGTGACTTTGATAGTCTATAGTTATTGCTGTATTTATACTATTTTATCCAAAATACCAAAGTGAAAAAAACATGAGGTGAGGAAAAGCAAATGAACAAATACAAGAGCCACTCAATGGAAAAGCAAAAAATAAAATAAAATAAAGAAAAATCCTCAAAGAATATTTTCCTACATACATAGAGAAGACATTCCACAAATATCTTTTGGGGGGTAAATCTACAAAAGATTAGAATAAGAAAAAAACACATTTTCAACTTGGGGCCAAGGGTTTTGCCCACACTGCCAATAAAAAGGAGCAACATTTACTCAATGTGAAATTTAACTCTTCCTCCTGTTCTAATCCAACTGGCTACCATAAAGATAATCCTAAGAAAATTGCTGGATTAATGATAGGCCAAGAAATATAAGTGAGGAAAGGACAATTCACTGGTAGAATAATCCATTCTCAATAGCTGAAAACTGTCTTCGTGGAGTTTACTAACTCAAAAATAATAAGAAACACTGAGTATTTCACCTTCTATCATTCTTATCAACATCAACACTCTGGGACCTTCCCTGGCGGTGCAGTGGTTAAGAATCCACCTGCCAATGCAGGGGACACAGGTTCAAGCCCTGGTCTGGGAAGATCCCACATGCTGTGGAGCAACTAAGCCCACGTGCCACAACTACTGAGCCTGCGCTCTAGAGCCCGCGAGCCACAACTACTGAGCTCACGCGCCTAGAGCCCGAGCTCCGCAACAAGAGAAGCCACCGCAATGAGAAGCCCGCACACCACAATGAAGAGTAGCCCCCACTCGCTGCAACTGGAGAAAGCCCGTGCGCAGCAACAAAGACCCAACGCAGCCAAAAATAAATAAATAAAAAATGTAAATAAATTTATTAAAAAACAACAACAACATTCTTCTTGATCCTGTAGTTTTAAGTGGATTCTAAGGGCCAATGTTGACACTAGAATTGAGTCAAGGATAGCGTATCTCAGTGCATCTGTACTTTATCTACTTTTGAAAGAAATGCCTCCAAAATAGGAACTCCATCTAGTAGACATTTGTCAGTGTGAGTTGGCACAGCATGGAAACACATTTCCTATTTGGCAAATCTCCAGGGGGAGCGTGGGAGGCCGGTGGGGGAGGGATGCAAGTCCTGAGTTCTGCCCCCTGCCCCCTACCCAACCTTCCAGGCTGTGTCTGTGATCCGGTTGTGGTCAATCAAGGACTTTGAATCTTGAAAGAACGGATCTAGTGCTCAGGGACAAAGCTCATTCACCGTGGCGGCAGCAGCGGGGGTGGAGTCAGAAGTCAGTGACATGGCGGCAAGCGTCCAGGTGGCAGAGTCCAGCACGTGGTGATGTGTCCTCGGGGGTGTGCCCGTGGTGGCAGTGCTTCTCAGACTATTCCTGGGGAAGAAGCTGGGTCTTGGCCGTGACCTCGCTCTCTTGTTTTCCACCTGCTTTTCCACCTGCATAATTCTGTGAGCCACCTGAGGTCCTTCTAACAAAATTCCTTCTCCGTTTAAGTTAGACAGAGTGGTTTCTTTTGTTTGCAACCAAAGTCCCTGGCTTTTAAGGAAAATAAAATACAATTTTTTTAAAAGTGTAATTTTCTGAGAAGTGAGGCATTTTCTTTTTTTTTAATTTGGGGTATTCTATTAGCATACATGTTCTACTTTATCCTAGCACACTTTAATCTTTCCATCCGTACATTGTAATAGAGCCAACTAACAGTAATATAAACAACATACCTGTTAGTTGAGATGAAAATAAGACATCGCAGTGTTGTCTCAATCTTAAAAGTCAACCAAAGCTACTTATCAAGAGCATCTTCTTGTCCTGGGTTCCCAATCCTGGGTTCCCTGTCACAAACATGTTCTACTGAAGTGGATTCCAGCACTGTAGCGGGCCTGGCTCTAATACAACCTTCAAGAACAGTGGACTTCTGCCCTTTCCAGGGCTCTCCCTCAGTGGAAACATTTTTAGTTCCTCAAGGTTGGACACATTACTCTGCAGCACACCCTTAGTGGTTTTTACTGAAGTACAGTTGACTTACAATATTATATTAGCTTCAAGTGTACAACATAGTGATTCTATATTTCTATAGATTATACTCCATTTAAAGTTATTATAAAATAATGGCTATATTTCCCTGTGCTGTACAGTATATCCTTGTTGCTTATTTAGTTTATACATAGGAGTTTATACCTCTTCATCCCCTACCCCTATCTTGTCCCTCCCCGCTTTCCTCTCTGCACTATAGCCAATAGTTTGTTCTCTATATCTGTGAGTCTGCTTCTGTTATGTACATTCATTTGTTTTGTTTTTTAGATTCCACATATAAGTGATAACATACAGTATTTGTATTCTTCTGTTTGACTTATTTCACTTAGCATAATATCCTCTGGGTCCATCCATGTGGTTACAAATGGCAGAATTTCATTCTTCTTTATGGCTGAGTAATATATATATACATATATAGCCACATCTTCTTTATCCATTCATCTGTTGGTGGACACTTAGGTTGCTTCTGTATCTTGGCTGTTGTAAATAATGCTGCTGTGAACATTGGGGTGCATGTATCTTTTTCAATTAGTGTTATTGTTTTCTTTGGATATATACATTTTCAAATACAAAAATTAGACACAGTTTAGAAATTGATCACTTTTTTCTCATGGTGCACGCCTCCCTACCACAATGCGTTCCTCTGATATATATGGATATCTCCTATGGTCACCAAACACTCTAGTAGAAGCCTCCTTATGTTTTTGAAAAACACTCTTTGCCAGCCTACTTATAGTAAAAAGTAGTCTTTAAATTTGGGATTTAGAGAAATGTACAGGTAATCATGTTAACCCATCACCAGTTGAAATAATTCAATGGGGAGGTCGGGGCAGAAAGTCAAATTAGATTAGCCAACCAGAGAATCTGTCAATAAATGGAGAAAAACATAACTATTTGGAGTTGTTCCATTATACATGCTATAAAAAAAACCGACTGGCATTTCATTTGAAGATTGTTATTGCAGGTTGTCCTAATGGCCAGAGAATTCTTAATAGAGAGAACTTTGCAGATAAAAGTTCATTTTTGCTTTGATAAAAAGGTGGAAGTGCAGTGAGGTGAAAAGTCTGCTCCATATACCTTTTGGGGGAAGATCCAAGGTCACGGGTCTGAGCTAAAACATGCCGGGGTGTATTGCAGTCACGGCCAGAGTGACCACGCCTGATATTTCATGGAGGACGTAAATAGTGAAGAGCCGGGGACTTCCTGAAGTTGCTAATCTAATTCTCAGACAATATTAAATTTATGTAATACCAGTGATAGTATAGAATCCTAAGTTATTATGCCTGCAGTGTCTGATAATCACTATGACCTTCTGCTAAGAACCTAGTTTAAGTAAAAATTCTCTTATGTTCTTAAGAGTAAACTATGCACCATTGTAGAGCCATGGGAACATAGAGGAATGACAGTGATTTGTGTGTGTGTGTGTGTGTGTGTGTGTGTGTGTGTGTGTGTAATATCTGAGATATTATTTAAAATTATTTTCTAAAAACTATTTCCATCCACTTTTGTAAACATGGCATGGTCTGGTAGATTCTCATCATTGCCAAAGTTGTTTCTAGACTGTAGAACTGATACACCTCCAGTCAGTATAGGAAATATAACTGATGTAAACAGAAGTTTTAGCAGCTTAGCTAGTCCTGAAAATACAACACCTGTTTCAAAATGTTGAATTACCTTTGAGGCAAAGAGAGAATGGTCTAAATATCAAAAATGTAAAACCTCTAACTAGAGAAAAATTACTCTTTCCTTTTTTAAAGTAGAAAAGACAATTTCTTGACATGTAGCAAAAGATCCTATTGGATGTGACCTGAAAAACAAAGATTCTTTTTATGTAAACACTGGCAATTTTCAAGAAGATTTTAAACAAAAAAACACATAAAATTGACAGTCAGATTTCTGAAGACTAGTTGTCTTACCCTTTATAGGTATGAGTGTAATTCAAGTGCCAGAATCATAGGCAAATACTTCAAAACACTTTTAGATTTTTTTAATATCCTCAGCACTAAAAATAAACATATCCCCAATAAGGGAGCTGCACAAAGTGTAAATTAAATCTAAAAGCATCAGAGCAAATATTCCTGTTTGTTTTCTACAATGCTCCCATTTCTGAAGGAATGAAATTAGTTTTAATAACGTATTTTATCCCCAAACTTTTATTGACTATTTTAACGTACTTCTTTATTCTTAATTAGAATCATATGGAAAGTCTCTAAACACTGAATTCAAATTCTTCTTCAAGCTTAGAAGAATTTTCAATCCATCAATTGAATCCATAGCTACAAGGTGCAATTTACTGTCTTATTTAAATTTTATGAATTTGAATGTTTTCACACTAACTTTTCCCCCAAAAGCCCATATGAAACCAAAAGGGGAAAGAAACTATTCTCAGGCATCAGGTTTATGAGCATTTATCATCTCCTTCCCGAGCTGCCCTGCACCACGCAGTACTGTGAAGCCCGGACCACTTTCTTCTACAATCCACCAGTCCTGTCTCTGAATCCTTGTTTCACGCAGCCATTCACTGGCTTATTCGTGCAGTAAGATTTATCCAGCAGCTACAATGCACTGAGCATGATTTTGGGCACTTGGGAGGCGAAGACGAATTAAAACCTAGTACTTGCCCTCTGGCAGCTTACAGGCCATCCAACAGATCAACAAATGCAGAAGCACCGCTTGTACGGAACTGGAGATTACACAGAAATACAGATGTTTTAAACAGTACAAATATAACCATCTCAGGGCCTGGCCACTACATATTTCTGTGATAGAGGGAGATGGGCACCGCCTGGTCCCCCTTCAGCGAACGACTTGCTGTTTCAGCTGCTAGAAGGGCTGTGTGTGGACGTCCCCCAGCTGTCCTTCCCACAGGGGTGTCCCATCACCCATGCTCAAGGCGCGCCCTTGCCGTGGCAGCCACATCCGATGACTGATTGAAGGAGAGACCTTTGGTGCCCACACCCTGCTCCCCGTGGGGTCAGCTGCCCTGCAGGGTCCATGCGGCCCATTCTCTCTCCTCAGTGCAGCTGCCTCCCCTCCCTTCCACAGGGTGGATTCCAAGGGCACTTCCTAAAAAAAACCTGCTGCCAGAATCTGCTTCCTGGAAAACCCAACTGGCAACGTTTCTTGAATGAGTTTAAAAAACGAACCATGGTTACCATATGATCCAGCAATCCCATTCCTGGGTGTATATCCAGAAAAGGCGAAAACTCTAATTCAAGAAGATACATGCACCCCAATGTTGCAGCACTATTCACAACAGCCCAGACATGGAAGCAACCTAAGTGTCCATCAACAGAGGAATGGATAAAGGAGGTGTGGTATATATATACAATGGAATATTACTCAGCCATAAAAAGGAATGAAATAATGCCATGTGCAGCAACATGGATGGACCTAGAGATTATCATACTAAGTGAAGTCGGTCAGGAAGAGAAAGACAAATACCATATGATATCACTCATATATGGAACCTAAAAAAATGATACAAATGAACTTATTCACAAAACAGAAACAGACTCACAACACAGAAAACAAACTTCTAGTTATCAAAGGAGAAAGTGGGGCGGGGGGGGGAGGGATAAATTAAGAATTTGGAATTAACAGATAATCACCACTATATATAAAATAGGTAACCAACAAGACCTACTATATAGCACAGGGAACTATAATGAATATCTTGTAATAACCTATAATGGAAAAGAATCTGAAATGAAATACATATAAATATAAATATATATAAGAAATATAAATATATGTGTATAACTGAATCACTTTGCTGAAGCACCTGAAGCTAACACATTATAAATCAAGCATATGTCAATTTAGAAAGAAAGAAAGAAAGAAAGAGGGAAAGAAAGGCAAAAAAATGAACCATGGCCCTAGCTTTCTTGCACTGGAATGTGACCATCAGGGGTATGTACTGGAGACCACTGCATTAAACATAGTAATAATAACAACAACAACAATAATAATAATGGCAAAGAGCAACCTAGGGCTTGCCCTGCGACAGCCACAGTCTCAAGGGATCTGTAGCCAGCAGCTTATTAATCCTCACGGAAACTCTACAAGTGGATCTGTCATTGATCCCTTTCAGCTGATGAGTGGCAGGAAGGACAGAACAAGGCTCAAGCCCCCGCACTTCCTGCAGTGCTCCCAGGCAGTGCAGCTCCAAGCCTGCTCTCCTGACCACTCTGGTGCCTCACTTCTCTGGTCCCCTAGTGTCTTAACAAGTTTCACAGGGCCATTAGTAACTACCGTGGAATTACCCGGTAGAAGCACTTTTAGATCATAAATTACACCTGCCCTTCGTGAGCCCGGACCACGTGCCAGCACTGCTGTGTGCCCTTGACAGCCTCAAAGTATTGTCCTAACGTCTGTGAGTTAGGCGAGGCTTGGGAGTCCTGTTGGACCAATAAGAAAGCAAGTTTACAACTACCACGTGACTTAAAGTCAGACCTCACAAGTAGCAGAGGCACCCTCAAATGTAGTATTTCTATCTCCAGAACAAATGATCTCAACGTTGTTAGATATTTAGATTTATTCAACTATATTTAATCTATGAACTACTCCTTACCTAAAATGGGCTAGAGTCTCCTTCTCCAGTATCCATCATTTTTAGTTTTACCATCTGAGACAATCTCCAAACATCCCCAAAATGTGGAAAAAGGCACTGACCCCTCTGTCACTGAGAACAGCCCTAGCTATGATCCGGGACCTTCCCTGCTGAACCCAGAGAACCTGGACAGACTCCGTACATTTCTTCTGGAGCCCTTGTGAGCATGTACAAGAGCTTCTACCCAAAACAAAGACGGATCATTTTCTTCAGTTTTAAGCCTACATGCTATGAATGAACCACGTTACATATTTGATTCTACTTTTAGGGTGTTGATGCCAATTCTAAAAAATCCCAGTTCACAATGTATAATAAGATGATATCCTATTCTGCTCTTTGAAGATGAATTTAATTTCTAAGACACCTCTGAGGCTTTTGGCCCATGAATAATGGATTAAATTTGGATTAAATTTAGCAAGAAGCAGTCTCTCCTGTGGCCAGAGTAAGTCATTGGGGGGCAGGATGTAAGAGGTTTTCCTTTATGTTATTTTTCTTTTTCGTGGAGGTGGAATTACATGAATTTGTCACCTTGGGAAACATAGTGTTATAAATTCCTCCTGACCAAGTAGGGAAAAAGGATCTCTGAATCGTTCAGCTGTAACCAGAGTGGAGTGCAAGGAACGAAAAGGGGCTCTGATGCCCGTTCGGGGCAAATCCAGCTTTTTGGCGGCGGGCACAAATGCACAGGGAGTAGGACTTCCACAGGCTTACTCCTTGACTCAGGAAATGCACTCACTCTTCTCCTCTGTTATTTCCTGCATGACAGCAGTTCCCAGTGGCAAAGGGCAAGCTCGCCCTCTGGGAAGGGGTGCAAATATAAATGACTGGGATCCTCGTCCAAGGTGCCCTGTGGCCGACACCCTTCTCCTCCACCCCAAGCCCTCAAGGGCACTTCATTTTCACTTTCTTACTTTTTCCCTCCAAGGGCAGGTTAAGGTCCAGAAAAAATGCCATTGTCAGTGGAGGTTCTTGATGATGCGCCCAAATGTCTGCCCTTTTTCGGGTCTACCTGCATTCTGCCTCTCCCCTTGCTGGATGCCAGCCCCTCTGCAGGGCCTGGAAGAAGCTTCGAGAAGGCTACTGCGAGACCCTCCATGAACGAAGTGAACAGGGACGGACCCCACAGAGCATTGCTTCCCTGTCCATTTACTCTGCTTCTAACAGGACGGCTGACAGCACTCTGCGCTGGGGGAAGAAGAACCACAAAAGGTTTGCTTCTTCTTTGCCACGGGCCAGGCTTACCCTCCTCTGTGATCTGGTGGTGTGAAAATTACAGCCATTCGCCTTTCTCTAGAGAGGTACAACCAAAAACCACAGTGACAACAGCTTGCCTTTCAAAAACTTCAATAAAGATTGTGGAATTCATCACAAAAGAAGTGACAAATGTCCTTGAAGTAACTTCTAATGATGCAATTCAACAGTCATTTAAAAACAACTTCCCAAAGCAATATACGGGTTCACTGCAATCCCTATCAAAATGTCTATAGCATTTTTCACAGAAATAGAACAAACAATTCTAAAATTTGCATGGAACCACAAAAAAAGCCCAAATAGCAAAAGCAATCACGATAAAAAAAAAAAACCTAGAGGCTTCATGCTTCAGGATTTCAAACTCTATTACTATGGTCATAAAAACAGTACGATATTGACATAAAAACAAACACATAGATCAATGGAAAAAATAGCACAGAAATAAGCCTAAGCATATATGGTCAATTAATTTGTGACAAAGGAGCCAAGAATAAACAAGGGAGAAATAGAATAATCTCTTTATTAACTGCTGTTGGGAAAACTGGGTAGCCATATGCAAAAGAATGAAACTGCACCACTATCATACACCATACACAAAAAATAACTTAAAATGAGTTAAAGACTTGAATGGAAGATGTAAAACCATAAAACTCATAAAAGAAAACATAAAGGCAGTAAGTTCCTTGACATAGGTGTTGGAGATGATTTTCTGAATCTGACAAAAGAAGCAAAACCAATAAATGGAAAATAATGAAAGGCAGGACAGCAAACTAAAAAGCTTACGCACATCAAAGGAACCATCAACCAAATAAAAAGGCAAACTACTGAAAAAATGAATAATACCTTAATAAACTAACTTAGGAAAAAACTATATGGCACGATTAAGTGAATCCTACACCAAAATGCCTATGTTTTGGTTGTTAGGAAATATATTACTATAACTAATCAACTTATAAATTTTGGAAAGGCATGTAATCAACTTGATAGATGCAGACAAAGGAGCATGGTATGATTCTAAAGGTTATAATTATCAAAATAAAGAAAATATTCATGGATATATACTCAAAGAAATGTCACAAACCCCATCACCCCCCCCCAAAAAAATAACTGTTGGCAGCTCGAATTCAAAAGAGACATAGGACAGAAAAGAGATGCTTAGATTCTACAAAATCAGGTCTCAGTTCCTTCATTCCTGGAATTTTGAGCCACCCGGTGTGCCTTTCTGCCAGGTTGAGGCATGGGTTCCATGGCGGGGACTGGGAAAGGCACTGGAACAGCTGAGACTCAAACGCATATCTGACTATATTGTCATACTGTTACAAGTCCAAACGTGCACTGCTCACTGCACGACAGGCAAAGAAATCGAGAGGTGAGGTGTTGGGGCAAGGAATAGCAACTTTATTCGGAAAGCCAGCAAACTGAGGAGATGGTGGACGAGTGTCCCAAAGAACCATCTTACTCGAGTTAGAATTCAGGTTTCTTTAATGTGAAAAGGGGAGCGGGTGTGGCTGGAACTCTTTGTTCCTGCAACTGTCCTCGTAAGTCCAGTCACGATGTTCCTGTAAACCTCTGATAAGACAAATGATAAGACAAATATCATTCTCTGTTTTGCAACTTTTTATCTCTAAATGAATGGGAAAGTGTTATACCTTTAGAGATCAGAGCCTTGAGAATGGGCTATCCTGTATGTTTCAGTCTATAGGCAACATTCTTAACTTGTAGCAAAAGCAATAGAATACAAAGAAACAGATCCAATATGGAGGCAGATCTGTTCTTCCCTAGTGCAGAAGTTGATCTTCAGGACAACCTGTAAAATACCCATTTCACAGAGGAAACACTGAGGTTCACAGACACTCAGACTTTGCTCAGGCACCTACAGCCAGGAGTGGCACAGCTAGAAGCAAACTCAAATCTTCCTCCAAAGCCAACGTGGTTTTCTGTCTCTGTGCTGGACTTTAGTGACCTAACTTCTGTGAGGGTTTTGAGTTAAAATTAATTTTTCCTTGGTTATCCTAAATCTACTTCCTTAACATGTCTAAAATGGGAATGTCTCTTCTCTTTTCTTTGTCAGATAAAATGGTGGCTGTGTGGGTATCAGTGTATTAGAATTCACATTCTTTTAAATGAGAAGTTGATTTACCAAACACTATTTAAATTAAAAAGATTCCCAACGTGGTGATGTTCTCACTGTAGCTAATGCAGGTCAATTATGTGAGCATTTCCTAAATGGAACTTTATTGCTAGCTTATAATTAGATTCACCAGAGACTTATTAACCTCTGGGAAGAGTTACAAGATTTGAATAAAAGCAAAGCAAAAGAATAACGTCATCACTCACAGAAAGTAAAATCTGAAGCAAAAATAAAATAAAAATAAAATTCACAGGCACATAAGAATCAATTCACATGCACATAAGATTCAATTGTTTTTTTAAAAGAGTCAGATTTCCTGGGCCCTAGAGATAAGAATCCAATAAGCCTCAAGGTGATTCCAGGAACATTTTATTTGGGTGCTGTTCTCATGGACACAGCTCCCCAACCACACTTGGAAATCCACTGTTTGGACTGTGGCTGGAGGGCTTGGGGAGGAAGTATGCTTCCGGATAAGAGCTGCAGTTTGGAATTTGCAAGATGAGACAAGGTTACCCTCCCTGGGCTTCCCTGATGGCGCAGTGGTTGAGAATCCGCCCGCCAATGCAGGGGACGTGGGTTTGAGCCCTGGTCCGGGAAGATCCCACGTGCCACGGAGCAACTAAGCCCATGAGCCACAACTACTGAGCCTGCGCTCTAGAGCCCGCAAGCCACAACTACTGAGGCTGCGAGCCATAACTACTGAGCCCCTGTGCCACAACTACTGAGCCTGCGAGCCACAACTACTGAGCCCATGTGCCACAACTGCTTTGCCTGCACTCTAGAGTCCACGAGCCACAACTACTGAGCCTGCGCTCTACAGCCTGCAAGCCACAACTACTGAGCCCGAGTGCCACAACTACTGAAGCCCACGTGCCTAGAGCCCATGGTCCCCAACAAGAGAAGCCACCACAATGAGAAGCCCGCATACGTCAATGAAGAGTAGTCCCCGCTCGCCGCAACTAGAGAAAGCCCGTGCACAGCAATGAAGACCCAATGCAGCCAAAAATAAATAAATAAATAAAGGTTACCCTTCCTGATGAAGACTTTGAATAGGAACATTGTTAGCAGCAACATATAATTAAGTTCTCCCTTCAGAAATCATTGAGAGTGATAATAAGTTAGTGGATAATAATTTGACTAGATTTTAGGCTGATGCTCCTTCATCACCTCTTACTATTTGTAGCTACAATAAAACCTCACTAATAGAGACTTTTGTGCCTGAAGTGAACCTCCAAGGTATTAAAAAATGATTTGTGGAAGCAATAAGGTTTTTTTTGCCATCAACTTAGCCAACGGTTTGTTTTTATGTTAATTTTCAGTATAAGAGAGGCAGGCAAGTCCCTATATTACCTGTAGGAATGTAAATGTCTGTAATGTTTCAATCATTCTAGAAAATAATTTGGAAATTTGTACTAAAAGTTTTCAAAAACTTTGCCTTAGCAATACAAGTTCTGTCCTCATGAAAAATTTGCACAAAGATCTATAATCAAAAATGTTTATAATAGTGAAAATCTGGGGATAGTCTAAATGTCCACAAATAGGAAAATAAGTAAATGATGATATATTAGAATATGGAATAGAATACATCTCTTTTAAAATGTCTTATAAAAGTTTAAAATAATATGGAGGGAGTTCCTGGTGGTCCAGCCATTAAGACGTCGCCTTCCAATGCAGGGGGTGCGGGTTCGATCCCTGGTCGGGGAGCTAAGATCCCACATGCCTTGGGGCCAAAAAACCAAAACATAAAACAGAAGCACTATTGTAACAAATTCAATAAAGACTTTAAAAACGGTCCACATCAAATAAAATAAAGTAAAATAAAATAGAAAAAAGATTTTCATGGAAAATCACCTTAAATTGTCAAAGGTATTACTTCTCAACTAAGTTAACCAAAAAGAAAGAAAAAAGCACCTACAAAAAGAGACAAGAAATACACCAATGTATTTAAAACACTCATCTTTAAAAGGTGAGATTATGAACAACTGTCATTTGTTTTTATATTTTTCAGGCTTTCCACAGGGGAAAGTATGTCTTCTATAATTTTATAAGTAATTTTCTTTTTAAAAAATGAAAAGAAAGATGTGCTTTCTTTTTCATGTAATATAGGCCGCAGTTGCGGCTTTCCTCCTAAGTTCACTGAAAAGTGAAGAGAAAATATTGCTCCTTGATTTTCGATGCCTCACAATATGGCAGCCAGCTTCCCCCCCAGAAGGAGCCAGAGAGAGGGCACCCAAGGGAGAAGCCACCGCCTCCTTGTCCCCTGACCTCAGAAGGGTCATTCCATCTCCATCACCTCGGCCACATTCTATTCATTCAGTCAGGACTACGTCCACGGTCACTCAAGGGGAAGAGGTCACACAACAGCATGAACACCAGGACGTGGGGATCACTGGGGAGGGTACCAACCCCAGAAGGGTCTAAGCGTGAGGTCCCCACTGCTGATGGGGAAAGGCGGTCTCTTCACCCAAACAGAAAATCTGGACAGTGACCCCTGAAGGATATTTTTCTATCGTGCCTAAAAAGTGTCAGCAGGTTATAAAAACTCAATCTCATTCAATGCCCCTCCCACGGATCCCTGATCCCCAAGGCCAGTGCTGGAGGAGCTGCTGCCAGGGGAGGGACATGTGTGCCTGGGGTCTCCTGCTGGAATTTAGAGTACATTTTCCTGGAGAAAAAAAATATTATAAACAGTCCACGCTTTCCCAGGCCAACTACTAGAAGCCGATTTACCACAAACCTTAAAATTTTAACAGGAACGTGAACCTTAAAACATAGAGTACAGCTATGTCAACAGCATCAAATCTGATGATATTATAATTATTCTATGGAAAAATACATTTTGAGTTCTAAACAACTGACTTAAACAAGCAGACATTAGGAACATAATCACTTATTATCTGTCCTCTGTATGGACACACAAAAGGTAGCTTGTATGCCTTTTTGGATAATTTCAAGGATAAATGCTCAAATCTGAAACCTATAAAATAACTGGGACAACTGTCCATTTCACCCCAAAATAGTATTAGTCAACAGTCACAGCAATGGATTTTTCTATAGTATGGAAAAGAAAAATGAGGTCATCCTATCGAGTGGATTTCAGTTTGTTGTTTTAATAACAGTTATCCTGTGAAATTACTAGTCTGGTAGCATAAGTGGAACTCTGCAAATGAACCTTTCATTTATAAATAGGGAGTTAGGGAGTTAAAATTATTAATACGGTCCTTGCTAATTTACAGATCAATATCATAGAACGTATTTGCTGATAATAGCACCATGCACACGGAGGATTCAATAATTGATGAAAAGGAAATGTTGAATCTTAACATTTCTGATGAATCCAATCCTGAATATAATTCTGACTACACCAGTTTTTAGGCTTTTTATGCTGTTTATATAACCATTACCTTAGTATGATGATATTTTTCTGTCCTACAGCGTACGGAATTTCTCTCTTTGTTTTTTTCTTTCCCTCTCTCTCTGTCTCTGTCTCTCTCTCTTTTCCTATTGCTCCTGGGCTTAGGTTTCTGATAACTACACACTGAAAAAATTCCCACAAATATAAGTCGCAATCCCATTTTGACTCATTGGCATGGAAGGGCGATAACAAAGGGATTACATTTTCTTTTGCCTGTAGCTTTAAAGCAGCCACTTGACCTACAGCAACCATGAACCAAACTTTACTTTAGAGGTTTGTCATTTCGAGGGCAAACGTGGTGTTGCATTTCCCTCAAGGAATTTATTTGAGATAAATCTCTCAGGTTTATTTGGTTTCTTACCTACCATCTTGGCCTCAAGGGTATGTTTTTTTTCTTTTTTCCTGTTTGGATCTACCAATACATTCGATTCCATTCTAGAGCGCTCTAAAAATTAAATATTTACACGTTAATATTTCTTCCAGCCCAGGTAGACACAGTTAATATATACGAACAAGTTAGAAATTTGTATGCATTCAATTTTCTGTGAATAAGGATAAATTTGCTCTGTGTGTGTTTGTATGCACGTGTGTATATCTATATATTTATTGCGAGTATTCTAAGTACTTCACTTTGCTGAGGCACTTAATCCTAATTCAACTGGTTAAATTGCTATATTATTCCCAGAGGTTGTGATGGATGGATGATTTTTTTTCCAGCAAATATTTACTGAGTTCCTATGTGGGCCAGGCACTATGCTAATTTTCAGTCTAATGAAGAAGATGAACATTAACTTGATTTCACACAAGTATCTTTTCATATTCCCTCACTTTGGTTAAGAATACAAGGACATCTCTATAAATCAATTTCCAGACATACAAAGCATGGAGGACCTCTGAGCTTCCAGGGAGAACGCATGATTGGGTAACTTGGAATTGGGCTCTCACATTGTCCAGCCTCCTTCCTCCACCTGCCTTACAGTAAGTGTGGGAGCCACTCGAGGCTCAGCCTGAAGACCTTTATCGACTGATCCCTCACCCTCTCCCTAGGCAATCCTATTAAGTGTGTCTAGTGGCTTTAATTATCATGCGTATGAAGGTGACTCCCACTTTTATTTCTTGGTTCACCTTTCTTCTTTGGACTAGCTTTCTTTGGATTAGATTGATATATCCTACTGCCATTTGGCTTCTTCTCCTGGGATATCTTTAAGGTCGTCTCCATACTCATGACCTGTGTCTGGTCTGCATGACCCTGATGCCCTGTTCCTCTTGCACTGCTCCAGTTCCTAAAAAGATGCCACTCGTCTGTAAGCCTTTCAGATCCGAGCTTCAACATCAGTACCCCAGGGCTACCTACCCTACCGCAGCCTCTTTCCCATGACCACCTTCTTTCATACTAGTCTACGTTTCCCTTCCATTGTATTGTATTTGCTACAAGTTATATCCATATACTGGTGTGGATATGAATATTTTAATATAATATATGAATACTATTATAACCCCAACAGTTATACCATTATTGGGCCATTATTATACCCCCAACAGCTCTTAGAATCGATACTCAAGAAAAAAGTTAAGTGAATGAATGACTAGCATTGGATTCGCTGCTGAGAAGAAGGGACCATTGCTGGCTTCCTGTGCCCCTCGGCAAGGGTAAGAGCTCATTTCGAGTCATGGAGTCCAACACAACCAAGGAGGTTTCTGGGGTAGTTGGAGAGCATGACAGTATCCAGTGCACATTGTAAGGGTTGTTTTGAAATTTCCTCAAATTTGTCCTCCAGAAGATTCAGCAGAGTCCATTCTGAAAACTTCTCTGGGCTGGTCCTTTCTGAGGGGTAAGATGCACAGGAAGGAATGGGGAGTAAGGATTCTTCTCCAGCTGCCAACGGATACAGCTGTGAGAAGACCCTCGCCCTGGTTTCCACTCCAGTAGAAGCTGTTGAAGACTGAGAGCAGTTGCCCCCACTGACAGGAGCAGAAGTGGAATTTTCCTTCACCAGGTGCTACTGAGACCAGCTGCCAAGGAGACTCTCCATCGTGAGTATGGTCCCCAGAAGTCACAGCTGAGGGACATTCCTCAGACAAGACATTCCTCAAGACATACTGCAGGGCGCCCTGTGTCACAACAGCAGCTACCAGGAGTAAACATCACAAAGTGAGGCCACGGCGCCCACAACTTTGGGTTCAACGCCCTCTCTGCTCTTAGTGGGCATTTTAGTATCGTCCTGAAGGACAAGACTGTAGTTCTTTCCATGTATTCCTCTCTTTTGTGAAGAAAAACTATTTTTCCAAGAAAATACTTGATGAGGATTGAGGGCCAGAAACCCTGGACAAGGGCTTACATTTATTCTAGAGATACTGAGTGAGAAACTAGCTCTTAGAATCACAACTGAAGGTACGCCTCAGAAAATAATGAAAGTAAAATTTCTCATTCAGAATGGGAGAAACCATTTTAATAGATTAAATAAACTCTGAGTATTGGTTCTGTAAATGTAAGACTGTCTTATTCACCATGTAACCCCAACAGTCCTTAATTCAAAAAAACGTTGAATGAGTGAATGGGAGAATAATAGCTGAATGGACAAATGGATGATTTCCATTTATCCTAAAACATATTCAATAAGAATAGGACACCTGGGCTTCCCTGGTGGCACAGTGGTTGAGAGTCTGCCTGCCAATGCAGGGGACACGGGCTCGAGCCCTGGTCTGGGAAGATCCCACATGCCGCGGAGCAACTAGGCCCGTGAGCCACAACTACTGAGCCTGCGCGTCTGGAGCTTGTGCTCCGCAACAAGAGAGGCCGCGACAGTGAGAGGCCCGCACACCATGATGAAGAGTGGCCCCCGCTCGCCGCAACCGGAGAAAGCCCTCGCACAGAAACGAAGACCCAACACAGCCAAAAATAAATTAATTAATTAATAAATAAATAAAATTTAAAAAAAAAGACTAGGACACCTGATTTCAGTAAACATATATAAAGTTATTGAACAAGGCAGATTTACTGATAATATGTAATACTTGTTCCCCAAAACAAAAGATACTTTCCATGTTTCCATGGTTTTATGTAGTAAAACAATAATTTTTCTCGTTTTTAGTCTGCACACAAAAATCTAAACAGCAGAGTCTCTGTAAAGCCACTGAAGCTACATTGCTGACAAGGAATCATTGAAAATTTAAAAAGACAATAAATTAGGTGCATCATACAGATATGGGTTGGAATGTGATGAAGGGAAGGGAACCATATACTAAGTCAGGTTGTTTAGCATCTTTTAAGGGCAAAAATGTCATTTAACTCCTCACTGGAAAGTTGCTGCTTCCTAAAGCTGTTCCGCTTTGGACCATGTAAGAGCATCCTTCAGGGGAGACAATGGGTTAATCTTACTTGATATATTGTTTGTGATTGGGGATTTTTACTGATGAAAAAGGGAAATACTTAAAGCTTAGAAGGTGAAAAAAAATTCTATGAAGGATAGGAGTTGTCCCCAGGAATACAGTGTCAGACAGAGGCTAATACTGTCCCATCAGCCCTCATATATCACCTTCTTGGGAGTCATCCTTGGAATCTTGGATGGGACAAGGACTATTTAAGATCACTGGTCTTTCAGCACAATCTTCAAGAAGAGAGACTAACAACTGACCTAAGGGAAATACGATTGCATTAGAGGCTCAGAAACTTTGGCTTTGACTCAAGTCAACATAGAGAAATTGTATAACATCCAGTCTATAAAACCAGATAACTATAGACTGTACTTAACAAAGGTGTCCAGGATCTATAGGGTAGTGATAACTTTCCTTAAAATCTTGAAGTGTATACAACCAAGTGTCACAATGACCCACAAATAAAGATATGTGTTTCAGATAAGTAGCTGAAATCAAGAACCTCCCTTAAGGCCAGGATCACAGATATATCATGCATGTTTGGACAGGCATGGCCTCAGGCACACTGCCTCTGTAGCAATAGTGTAGTTGAGGATGCAGAGAAAATGAAAGGAAGTTGGGCAATGACTTAGTTATAGGATCAGGTACAAGTTGGGGACCAGCTGTCAAGTTTAGTGTCCAAAGGTGCAAAGCACACTCTGATTTGATTCACACCCACTTTGGTCTCCAAGGGGACTCATCTTGTCAGGGATGGGTGGGGAGAGGGGGTTGGTTCACGGCATCATGAGTTCAAAGTCACTCTGATGTTTAATGCAAGATAGTGTTCAAATGACATGGTTCTGGAGGTTCTGGCTGGTTTGACCAGGACAACAGCCTACAGAAAGTAAGAAAGTAAAGAAGACTTAGGCCACCAAGGGAAAGCATAGCAAGAGATACACCACAGTCCATAGGAGCAGTGTTCAGGTTCAAGGTCTGCTTAAGTCCAAACCCTGGTGGGCAACTTCAAGTTTGTCCACATTGGAGGGACTTAGGCATTACCTTCTGCCTGGGAACTTGGCTTTGAGACTACCTTTATAGAACAAATCAATTAAAGTAATGTTTATGGACTAAATGTTTGTGTCCTCCCAAAATTCATATTTTGAAATCCTAACCCCTAATGTTGTGGTGTTAGGAGTTGGAGCACTGGGGAGGTCATTAGGTCACGAGTGTGGAGCCCTCGTGAATGGGATTAGTGCCCTTATAAAGAAAAAAAAAAGAGGTACAAGAGCTTGCTCTTGCTTTCTGCTCTTTACCATGTGAGGACAGACACAGCAAGAAGACAGCCATCTACAAGCCAGCAGGCAGGTCCTCCCCAGACACTGAATCTGCCAGCATCCTGATATTGGACTTCCCAGCCTCCAGAACTGTGAGAAATCAAAGTTTGTTGTTTAAGCCACTGGGTCTGTGATCATTTGTTATAGCAGCCCAAACTGATGAAGACAGAAATCCGAGTAGCTTCTTAGTAGATAAAAACCTCAGGGCCTCTGCACAATGAAATATTTTTCAACTCTAATTCTAGTCAAGTATTTGAGGGGCAGACGTATTCTAGGGATTTGTAAGTGATTCAGAAACCCCAGCTCCAGCCTGCTTCCATCCTGAGATTCCATCATCCCTTGTGGCCTCAGAGCCCTCGCTTCTGGTGGTAGAGGGAAGGAAGATGTAGTAGATCACATGGAAAAACAAGCAGGCAGAGGTCTGAAAATAGATCACTTCCACCCACATTCCGTTGACTTGAATTAATCACATGGCCCCAACTGAACATGGCGGGAGGGGGAGGCGGGGAGGGGGGCGGTTAGTTCCTGGACGTACAGTCCCTGTATGAGCAGCCACTTCCCAGCAACAACTCTCTAGCATGAGAGGAGAACACATGTCCTTGGTGAGAGGCTAACAGCCTCCACAACACTGTTTACGCAGATCACATGTTTATTTGGGGCAAGGGAGACAACAATGAGAAAGCAATGAATCACAGAGATAGCAGAGGAAAGGAAAAATGGTTTCTGGAAAAGGACAGGACACATATATCCATTTATGGGGGACTAACATAGACTTTTCTGGGCTGAATTGGTTTTTCATGAGCATATTAGTGCTGTAATCTGTTTATACGGTTGGATTAATCTCATGTCACTGACAGAGAAACTGCAAGGAAGAAAATAATGATTATCCAGGTTGGACCTGTCCCATGGGAGTGTTGTGATAAACAATGCTTTAAAGAGCGGTCTCAGCAAAAATCACATTAAGAAATAAATGTAATAGAGGAAGGAGAGAAAGTTAATACAGAGCAATGACTTGGGGTTAAGCACTAGGCTAGGTGTATTAGTTAGCCATTGCTATGTAACAAGATTTCCACAAACTTAGCTGCTCACAGCCACACACTTATTATCTCATAGTTTCTGTGGGTCAGGAGGCCAAGAATGCCTTCATTGGGTCCCTGCAGTCAGTCTCATGAGGCTGCAGTCAAGACGTAGGCCAGAGGTACTGTCTCATCTGAGGCTCCAATGGGAGATTATCCACTTGCAAACTCACTTGAGGTTTTGGAAGAATTCAGTTCCTTGCCATTGCAGGACTGAGGGCATCAGCTTTTTGCTGGATGTTGGCTGGAGGCCACCCACAGTTCCTTGCCCTGTGGGGGTTCCCCACATGGCCACTTGCTTTCCGAATACCAGCAAGAGAGAGAGAAATTCCAGCAAGATAGTGGCTACTATCTTTTATAACATCACCATGTAATCATGTATATCCTGTCATCCTCACTGTATTCTCTTAGCAACAAGTCACTGTTGTTATGGAATGAGTGTTTGTGTCTGCCTCAAATTCATATGCTGAAGTGCTAACCCCCAATGTGATGGTTTTGGAGGTGGGGGCTTTGGGAGGTGATTAGGTTTAGATGAGGTCATGAGGGTGAGCCCTCATGGTGAGATTAGTGTCCTTATAAGAAGAAGAAGAGAGACCAAAGCTCAATAGCAACCCCAGCCCCTCCCCACCATGTAAGGGCACAGCGAGAATGCAGCCATGTGCAAGCCAGGAAGAGGGTCCTTATCAGAAACTGAATCTGCCAGCGCATTGATCTTGGACTTCCCAGCCTCTAGAACTGTGAGAAATTAATGTCCTTCCTTTAAGCCCCCCAGTCTATGGTGTTCTGTTACAGCAGCCTGAGAGGACTAATACACCAATCCTGCCACACTCGGTGGGGAGGGGAATCACACGGGGGTGTAAACGCTGGGGCAGGAGTCCTGGGAGCCTCCTGAAACTCTGTCTACCACCCTAGGTAATCCTGTCGTGGGCAAGATTATTCCCTGTTTACTAAAAGGAGAGCTCAGTAAAGGTCGAAAGAAGTCAATTAATCTATTGCCATACATTCTGGGAATGATAAAGCAGGGATTAAAATCAAGCCATCTTGTCACCATACAGTATAACAAACTTGTCTTTAGGATTCCACTCCTACCTCCTCTTTTGAATTTCCTAGGCACCCTGAGTGTCCAGGCTCTCCTGCTGATTCCTGCAAATCCTGGTACATCTGATTGTGGTCATGAATAATCTTTCTCCCAGGACAGCACCTTGTAGTCGGAGGCTTGGAATTCCCCACCCACCCACCCACTCACTTTACTGCCCAATACTAGGACCTTACAAAGTGCCTAACTAGCTAACAAATCAACTAAATTGTGCTAATAACATTGCATTCTAGCACTCAGGTAAGATAGTTGTATTGTGAAAGGGCATTATGAGAGAGAACAGCTGCCAGATTTCTACCCTCATATAATTTTTATTTTTTGCTTTATGGAAACCTGCTTTCCAAAGCAGAATATCCTCAATACCGTTGGCAAAGAAATGCAACCTCTTCATAAAAAGAGGCCAGAAGCTTCAAGGACCTCTAATATCCTCTCCAGCTCTATGTTTTCATGTTTTTGTTTTATTCTTTACTCAGTAACCTCCAACGACTTCTTCCAAGGTCATTGCCAAAAGTGTCAGCCTGGCATTTGAGCACATACAATAATCTGGCCTGAATTTTCCTTTCCAAATGCACTCACTGCATAGATCTTACATGTCAGTCAACCATTCCTACGCAAATGTACCATATGATTCCTTCCCTGTGCTTTGCCTCTTCCTCAGTGCATTTCCTGGTCCCACCTTCCTTTAAGCCAAGAGCAAGCGTCCCCAGTGCCACAGTGCCCCCCATCCACCTCAGCCCATGCCCCACTCTAATGTCATGTAAAAATTCATCTGTGCACTCAAGTGACCCTTGGATCACTTTCCTGTGAGTATCTCCAAATGCATTTTAAAGCTCTTTAAACACAGAAAATAGTTTCTGCATTTTTGTATCTCCCACAAGAATGTAATTACAAATACCGTGAAGTCAAAAAAAAACTTCATTAAGTGAATATAACCCCAAAGGATTAAAATGAATGATAAATTTAGTCAACAGTGTGGGTTAAAGGAGAAGACCTGGGGGGGCCTTAGACACCCGCATACACATCATTACCACTTGCTGTGCACTCTCCTAGCAGAGGCTGCTTGTATATCCTATATGCATCACATCGGAATACCCTAAATTTCCCGATTACCCAGTTTGCTCCTTTCAACCAGAATGTCTTTCCCCATTCTAGAGCCACTTATACAAACCTTTCCCAGTGTTCAAGCCCAAACTAAACATTTTCTCCTATGAAAGTTTCCCTCACCTTCCTAGTTGGAATGAATTTCTCTTCACTCTT
Organism: Balaenoptera musculus; assembly: GCF_009873245.2. NCBI lineage: Eukaryota > Metazoa > Chordata > Mammalia > Artiodactyla > Balaenopteridae > Balaenoptera > Balaenoptera musculus. The sequence continues at coordinate 5,437,599 of NC_045790.1, forward strand.
GCTTTCTTACTTTCTCTGCCCATCTTTTATGGTCTTGAATTATAGTTTATTATATTTCCTCTCTGAGTCACCACAGTGAGTTGTAAACTCCTTGAGAATGGGAAATGATCATTTCATGTTTCTCTTTTATATCTTTCGGGATATCAGGACAGACCCTGCAACAGTAGGTGATAAAATAATATTTATTAAATTAACTTGGGAAAGATGCCCCAGCAAATCTAGCCGGCCTTTATGCTAAAGGAGATTGATGACTTACTGTGCTCTCTTCTAGAGATTGAATTTAAAAGAAACCATGTTCTAAATCGGGGCAAAACTATGTTTTATCTCAAACAAAAAACAAAAGATCCAATCTGAAGAGGGCATAATTATGCATGTGGAAAACCAGCTAAGATTCTGAGGACTTTCAGAAAAAAAAAAAAAAAAAAAAAGCAGACACACAGAGACTGATGTTACAAATAGTTTTCCTAAAACATGGTTCACATTCCATGGATTGTCTAAGTGGTAGAGATTCGCACTTGCTATTTTTTTTTTAATTTATTTATTTATTTTTGGCTGTGTTGGGTCTTCGTTTCTGTGTGAGGGCTTTCTCCAGTTGTGGCAAGCGGGGGCCACTCTTCATCGCGGTGCGTGGGCCTCTCACTATCGCGGCCTCTCTTGTTGCGGAGCACAGGCTCCGGATGCGCAGGCTCGGTAGTTGTGGCTCACGGGCCCAACTGCTCCGTGGCATGTGGGATCTTCCCAGACCAGGGCTCGAACCCGTGTCCCCTGCACTGGCAGGCGGACCCTCAACCACTGCACCACCAGGGAAGCCCCCACTTGCTATTTTTAATATTTTGTATTTACTTTAACTTGTATTAGAAATAAATATACAGTAATATCAAGGATAGTTTTGCTTCAGATGATGCTCAATTAAGTTTAACATTTAAAGAAAACAAAATGTAAATCATAGTCCAAATAATGTGCGGTATAAAAAAAGTGTGAGATGACTCTACACATGACTGCAGCTTGCGAAAGAGTGACCGGTCCCTTGTTCTAACTGGAATCAAGGTCATGAAATCTCACTGGAAGTCCTGATTCCCCAGTTCTACCATTTGACCTTGGGCCACTTCCTCAGGGTCTCTGAATATAAATCATAAATCTCTCTCAACGGTTTTCAGCCCCGGGGTATCTGCTTTTTCAAAGAAGACATTACATCGCTAGTCACATTCATTCAATTTCTACCAACATCCCTGAATTTCCTCCACCTGTACGTTTTCATTTTCATGCAGCTCTGCTTTCCCAAAGCCCCCGTCTCATGCTGGGCCCTGCATCTCAACTGACTAAGCTTCTTTGTCCCTGCTACAGGGCCTCCCTTCTTCCTTAGAGAGGCCTGGCTCTTGAGTTGCAGCAAACTCCCCTCTGTCTGCGGGGCTATCATGAATCGTCAGTCTGTTTTCCGTCTCGGGCTCTGGTGGGCCAGGTCCTGGCCGGTGTTCCTTCCCAGGGTCCCAGCACTAAGCTCTGGGCAGCCTGCCAGCCAAGGACAGTCGATCTCTCTCCAGGGCCTGAAGGTTCTAAAACAATACTGTCCTTGGCGTCATTGATTGAAAACTGTTCCACGTGTTGCCTTGTTGTCCTCACTTACTGTCAATGTCTTATCAATGTAGTTGGTCCTTCCAGCTGAATCTTAAGTAAATCATTACGTACAACCCTTTCCCTGACCACTTGATGATCCCTGGCCTTGTTGCTTTATTCAGTGAGTGATTAGAGCAGCTCACACGTGCAATCAGATACAGCTCCAAAGTGCCAGACGGATCAGTTTGACAAAATGGGAAATAAAAATGGAGTGAGAACCAACCATTTCAGTATAACAACACAAAGACCTTACATCCCCACAAGCTTTCAATTATTTAGAATATCATATTACACAGGTGCTTATTTTCCAATCTCACCTTTCTGTCTTCTATATGCATACTTTTAAAGGAGATAGGAAAAGATGATGCAAATTCAAGCAAACATCAGAAGTCAGGACCATCATTGCAAGGCAGGACCATATTGTTTGTTGCCGTTCTCTCTCTAGAAACAGGAAAACAATCTTTGTAGATAAAACATAAAGGTTCATTGACTATTGTTTCTCCTCCTCTGGCTACCTGGCTTTACAACAGCTTTGAATTGAGAGTAGGTGGTACAGAGGGACCATAACTGTCCGACCTCATGAGCTTTGAGCTGTTTAATTCTTTATGGTGAAGTGGATTCCAGTGTTTTTGTGTTGCTTTTTTTTTTTTTTTTTTTTGTCAAGTCTATTTTTGAGAAACCATTTTCACAGCTTTTACAAGAAGATGTCACTGCGGCTCTGGCGCAGGCAAGGGGGGATCTAATTTCATTACAGTTAAGTGCCTGCCCCCCATTACCTGCCGTAATAGCATAACATGGTATATTATGGGGCTTTAATAAATAGGAAGGATGTGGGTTGCAGCGCATTTTAGTAGAAACCAGATTACTTTGGGCCACACATCAGCCTCTTCAGTTCATCCTATCTGCCACCGTTTCACAACCTAATTACAGGATTTTCTGGAAATTGCCGTCTGGCTGTAACTGGATGGCCTGCTTTGTGGAGCAGAGACAGGCGGCCCCACTGGCCTCTGCCTTCATCGCTGCCAACAGGTAATTGCATCGGACTTCCGTGTGAATCCCCGTAGGCGGGAAGTAAATGAAATCTTATAATTACCTTTTATTCCCTTTCCCCTGAAGTTGGGATTAGGCCAGCGCATATCCAGAGGAGAGAAGGTTGGGGCGGGGGGGTGGTCTTTAAGAGTATTACTAGTGATCTGATCAAGGGGAAGTAGGCGGGCCCATCCCCAGCCTTTTGGCTGCACACAAACCACATCAATAGCCATATGTCTCGTTCACTTAGGAAAGTGTGAGGCGCCGTCTGTTTAAATCAGGATCACAGTGAGAAGCGATGGAGAAATCCTGAAGACAGGGTCTATTATTTCAATATCTATGTGCAAGGCACCAGAATTCAAAAGGATTTATCTGAAGGAAAGGGGCAGGTGAACAGAGCTTAAAGAGGAAATGGGCAGTTTCAGACTATCCCAAAAATATAAGAAAGCTCATTGCTGCTCTTCTTGAGACAAATTTAAAGGGGTCATTTAAGTGAGATGCCTAAGAGGGACCTGAATATTTGAAAGGGTGTGTGAGTTTAAGGCCATCGTTCTCTAGGCCTTTAGAAAGTGCTCTTCCAATCCAATGAGTCTTTAATGGACGGGATAAAAGCAATTCTCTGATTTAAGTTCTAATCATGAGCCTGTTAAGAAGTATGAAAATAATCTCTAATTCAGCAAGTCTTGACTTGGGGGAAGGAAAGGCTCTTCCCTGTGTTTCCTTTGCCTTTGGTGGGGGTGCACTGGGTGTAACTGGAGACTGATCTCTGATGACGTGCTGTCCCTGATTGCTCTGCAGGTAATTCTTTGAAAATATTAAAAGAATGGAGTTCATTTAATTTCTACTGCCCTCCTGAAGAATTCTAAGCCGGGACAAGAGTCCACATCCTTGAGAAGTATCTTTAGAGTTGCACTTTACTGGAATTATATTACCTAGATATAATTTTCCAAAATGCATCTTTCAGTGGCTCAGCAAAAGTGTGATGGAAAAGGTGACATTCCCTTTAGCCAGGTGACTCTTCTGAAAACACACACACACACACACACACACACACACACACAACTATTCTCAATTGTAACGTGCTACTTTCACTGAGTATCCCGTCATCTAGTATTCATTCAACAAATATGCATTGCGTGCCAACCTTGGCATCATGCTCAGAGCCAGGGCACAGGAATAAATGAAATGGCAATGCGTCCACTCTCATGGAATTCATACTCAAGTAGGAAGCCATCCAGAAAAGTAAATACCACGTGGCAAGGACGTAAGTGCTACAAGGAGATGCAGAGCAAGGAAAGGGTAGAGAGAGTAGGCAGAGGGCTTGGGGAGTTACTTTCAATATCCTCTGAGAAGAAACCTGCAGTGATGGAGCGACTCGGGCTGGAGCAGGTTTGGGTGTCATAGGAGCAGCCAGAGGCCAGGGGGGCTGCAGCAGAGTGACGGAGGGGAAAAGGGCAGTGGTAGCAGATGGAATCAGAGAGTGGGCTGTGGCCAGGACATGGAGAGCCGTGTGGGCTTTCTGTGATGAACACGAGAGGCCACTGGAGGATGTGGGCAGAAAAGCGACACGATCTGGGACATGCCAGGAGGTCCTCTGGCTGCCGTGTGCACAAGAAGTGATGGCGGGCGGTGGGGAAGAACTTGGGAAGACCAGTTAGGAGGCCACTGAAATCAACCAATTAAGAGAGGATGAAGACAGAGACCAGGTCTTCTTTAGAAAGTTGTTTGGTAACCCCCTCATGAAGCTACTGATTCAAGCAAGGAGTGTCGTTTTGTGTCAACTATCAGTTGAATGATTGGGGAAGGACTAGTTATTCACATGTGCCACAGTAACACTGCACAGATGCCCTTCTGATCATGGGGGGTGGGGGGCATACCTCTACAGTTGAGAGGTCAGGCTGTCGCTTCTCTAAAACAGAGGTCAAACAGCTTGGTAGGACCATCAGGTACCATTTACCTCCCTGTGTGATGCAGTGAGAAACACACAAGGGTATTACAACTGAAAATGTTTAATGTAAGGTAGTCAGTTCTTTAAATCTAACTTCCAGGGAATAGAGAAACATACTAAACAGTACCAAGAGGCTACAATCGGGCAAACACAGAGGGTGGGAAATTCTGTAGGACAAAGATCCACTCTGTTCAGCAACTCAGTGAGATGAGAAAGGAAGCAGTCTATTTAAAAAAAAAGAAAAGATTAAGAAACAGAACAATCAGATGCAAAGTGTGGTACCAGATTGAATCTTGATTTGAGCAAATCAGTCATACAAGCATTTCGAGGACAAATGCAGAGATCTGAATATGGGCACAGATACTATTAAGCAATTATTATTAATTTTGTTTAATTAATAATTATATTATTAATTATTATTATAATTAATTATTATATTATTAATTATTATTATAATTAATTATTATATTAATTAATATTAATAACATTGTTGGTTTTGACCTCATAGGAAATTTTTTTTCTTCTCAAAGATGCATGCCTAAATATTTAGGGATAAAATGGAAAGGTACTCGTAATTTACTTTAAAATCCTCAGCATAAAAAAGTAAGCTTAACAATAAAGGCATTTTTTACAGATCCCAACCACCATTCCAATACTATTTGATCTGAATTAAATATGGCAGAGGGAAAGTCAGAGTAGAAATAGCAGTCTATCCAGTTGAGGTTGAAATATCTGATTTTAGCAAATTTTACAAAACATCTGACTATGTGAACAGAGCCTTGGAAAGGGGCCCGGTAGAAATAAGGGGCTCTGCAAACTTAGCTTCTATCTTCAAAGTAAGTCTACCTCCAGGTAGTCACCTGTAACTCACCTGTAATGCACGGAGGCTCACCAGGAGCCTGGCCAACTTCCTGTGTGTAGAGGTGCACTATTGCGGCATAGCACTGATGAGAAAAAGCTCAGGAAGCAGACCCAAATCTGAGCTATCTGCTGTTCCTGCCCACTCACCAGGTGCCCCCCCTTCATAGCCAGCATCCTAATAAGAATGAGCCCCTCAAAGATGAACAACCAGATAGAAACCTAACTGGGACTTGTGCTAGATACGGCAAGAAAAAGTTGTAACAAAGGCAAATGAAAGATCTACATAGAAAGACGACACACACGAAGGAGATCAAAAATGAGCAAACGCATCTCGGTGAAATCAAAGAAAGTATTATCGCTTGAGGAAAAATAAAACTACAAACCCCAAGCATTCAGAAAAAGGATAAGTTAACAAAAGGAGATAAAACGTGAGCTGGAAGTGGTCTGAAAAATAATCATAGTAATGATAATAAAGGAGGAGAAAATGCAGTCAAGGATTGTATCAACTAGAATTCTTTTGTTGCAAGCGACAGAAACAGACTCAACTAGCTTAAACAAAAAGGGAATTTAATGACAAGATATGGGGGAGCTTCCCAGGTCAAAAGGAAGACTAAGGACCACACACAGGAACAGGAAACTCCAGAAGGTCTTGTTGGAGGAACATGTTCATAGTTTTAGCTGGTGACACCCCTGTAATAAATTAATGAAAGACAACTGTCTATCCCCACCCCAGTTCAAGATTCAGGGTCCCGGGGGATGATGTCCTATCCTGGCTCTTAGCAATCCCAAGGCAGTGCGTGAAGAGGTTCAATTAAGGGTCCCGCAGGGAGGTGAGAATATATTCCATCTCCTGCACCAAACAGAGGAGAGGCGATTCTTCCCAGGGAAATAACGGCATTGTTCATTCAGAGACGTTAATGCTGCAATGCCAAAAATCAGTAACCATCCACTACGGGGACGTGATGCACAGGTCTGAGAAAAAAATGAAAAGGGAAAGAATTTTTTTTTAATCTAAATAAAGGGCTTAGAAAGAAAATCATAGGTATAAATGAGAAAGGAGATCAAATATACTCAAGTGTTTGCTTTTGAGATCCATCAATGATTACTGAAAATGATCCTACAAGAATGAGTGAGATATATTTATCCCCATAATCCACCTCCACCTCCTTCTTGGCAAGTGTTTTTACGCTGAGTTGAAGTGAAGGTGGTGTGGAATTTTCCACAGCAGAGAACACAGCACTGCTGCAGGCTGCATGGTATTTTCTCCGTGGATCTCAATAGGGCATGTTATCCGAAAGCTGGTCAGCACAGCTCCTGGGTAATACAGGGCTCCAGAGAACTGCACTGCTGATCCCTTACCCATTACTATCTTTACTTTGTTTATTATCCAGATCAAGTCCATTTATAATAAGCAAATTAGTTTCACATACTCATCTGAGCCACACATGAGTTAGCCTGAGATACTGGGCTGATCTCATCGTAGAAGTTAAAGAGAAAGCAGAGATAAATCCACATAACTACTTTTTGCCTGCTGCTAGTTCAAATTGCAGCTTGGCAGGAGAAAGAATATACTGGAAGCTTTTAATTATTTTTTATATTAAGAAGAGTTGGGGCTTCCCTGGTGGCACAGTGGTTGAGAATCTGCCTGCCAATGCAGGGGACACGGGTTCGAGCCCTGGTCTGGGAAGATCCCACATGCCGTGGAGCAACTAGGCCCGTGAGCCACAACTACTGAGCCTGCACGTCTGGAGCCCGTGCTCCGCAACAAGAGAGGCCCGCGCACCGCGATGAAGAGTGGCCCCCACTTGCCACAACTAGAGAAAGCCCTCGCACAGAAACGAAGACCCAACACAGCCAAAAATAAATAAATAAATAAATAAATAAATAAATAAATAAATAAAATTTAAAAAAAAAAAGAAAAGTTGAAGGAACGCAAGGAGAAAAACAGGAGACATGGAGACATCTGCCTTATAGAAATGGTATCTCCATGGCCTGTTTGACACAGCATAGAAAGAGCTGGGCTTATGTTGACAGCTAATCTGAATATTTGAGACTGAAAAAAAATCACACAAGTACTGAATTACCCGAATTATCTGCCCACATCATCAGGGAAATATAGACCAAGGGAACCCTGAGTGCTTTAACCTCAAAATAGCTGTTGGGACTCTCAGAGGAATGGTACCTGAAAACAAAATATCTAAACAAGTCTGACTAGGTTTTCCTTCTTTTTTTAATTTTAATTTTTATAACAGCTTTATTGAGGTATAATTGTTATACAAAAAACTGTGCAAATTTAATGTATACAATTTGATGAGTCTGCACATATACATGGGTGATTCTTCATTGATGGATTTAGGTTTTGCCATCTTTGGGTAGCAGAGCTGTTAAGAATGAAGCCTCCAGAAACAAGCCAAGCCTACATGTGGTTCCCAGGCCCACTCCTTACTATCAAACTGCTCTGTGCTTTCTTTTCCTTGTGGGGTTATTATAAGAATTAGATAAAACATGTAAGGCAACCAGAACAGAACCTGAGGCTGGAAATATTTCATAAATGCCATCAGTTATTTTTTACTGTCATTAAATATCATGAATGGATAAAATCATCACAATAAAGACAATGAAAATTTGTTATTATCTTGAAAGGCATACTTTGAAATCGTCCAGGTTTATGTATTACAGAGCTTATCCTGTCCTTGAGAGTCTGTACATTCTGTCTGACATTGTATGTAGGTTCTCTGTCTACACACATATTGTCCACGGATAAGACTGCAACCAACTAGAGGTCAGAGAGGCCACCTTTTACTCAAATGCTCACGATCTGCACCATATTATACTAAGTAATACAGCAGTAGTGTTTTAATTTTGTTCAAGAGCTGTGAAATTGGACAGCTTTTTGTTTTTAAGGAAATGTATCAAAACTACAATGAGATAACACCTCACAACGGTCAGAATGGCCATCACTAAAAAATCTACAAACAATACATCCTGGAGAGGGTTTGGAGAAAAGGGAACCCTCCTACAATGTCGGCTGGGAATGTAAGTTGGTACAGCCACTATGGAAAACTGTATGGAGGTTCCTCAGAAAACTGAAAATAGAACTACCATATGATCCAGCAATCCCACTCCTGGGCATATACACGGACAAAACTATAATTCAAAAAGGTACATATACCCCAGTGTTCATAGCAGCACTATTTACAATAGCCAAAACATGGAAACAACCTAAATGTCCAACAACAGATGAATGGATAAAGAAGATGTGGCACATATATACAATGGAATACTACTGAGCCATGAAAAAGAACAAAATTATGCCATTTGCAGCAACATGGATACAACTAGAGATTATCATACTAAGTGAAGTAAGTCAGAAAGAGAAAGACAAATACCATATGATATCACTTATATGTGGAATCTAAAATATAGCACAAATGAACCTATTTACAAAACAGAAACCAACTCAGAGAACAGACTCACGGTTGCCAAGGGGGAGGGGGTAGGGAGAGGGATGGACTGGGAGTTTGGGGTTGGAAGATGCAAACTATTACATTTAGAATGGATAAACAACAAGGTCCTACTGTAGAGCACAGGGAACTGTATCCAATCTCCTGGGAGAAACCATAATGGAAAAGAATATAAAAAAAGAATGTATATATGTGTATAACTGAGTCACTCTGCTGTACAGCAGAGATTAGCACAACATTGTAAATCAACTATACTTCAATAAAAAAAAGAAAAAAGAAAATCTAGTAGAAGAATAATGACCAAAAACTAGCATCTAATTACTTTCAAATACATTATGATGAAACTCATTGATGATTGACTAAAATTAGACCTTGTTGATCTTTATTTCACAGTGAAAAAGCACTTTTACCCAGGTTAAATTTCCCCAGCCTTTAAAAAAAATCAGCCTCTGTGACTCAGAACACCTGTTTTTGTTTCAAAGGAAAATGTTCCGTGGAGGTCTATCATAACATATGTATTAAGCAGCAAGACGTTCTACAGAGAGGTGCCCTGGAAACTGGGAAAAACTAATAAATATTGCATAGGGAATAAACTCTATTTTACTCTAGTGTTTATAAATGAAGTAAGGGAAGATTTTCCTAAATTATATTTAAGAGGAAAGGGGATAACTAAAGGATGCCTAAAGTTGTTATTGAATTATAGCAGTTAAAACCAGATCACATTTATGAGGCTTGAATCACTGGTACTGTACTCAGCCACTAGTGCATTTTAGAGGTGACTTTTATATTGTTACTTAGCAATACAGTTGCCCCTTGACCAACATGGGCTTGAATTGCGCAGGACCACTTATAGGCGGATTTTTTTCAACAAATACTACAGTACTACACTCTCCGAGGTTGAACAGGCAGATATGACTGCTGGGGGGTGGGGCGGTCAGCACCCCCATCCCCGCCTTGTTCAGGGGTCAACTGTAGTTACTTGTCAACTTGAAAATAATCTTTCCCTGACCATTTTGACTGTTCTGGCTTAATAAGTGTGGTGCTTAATTGAATAGGGAATCCCATATGGCCTCTTCATACGTAAGTGTCACTCTACTCATCAGCAATATTGATAACAGGTGGAAAAACTGTCTACAGCTCAAGGCATGGTGTCTGGTCTACAGAAGAGAACCTCGGATGCTATTTTCTTTTGTCTTCAGAATGATTCACAGGACATAGAAAAACTAATATTTATAAACTTCATTCAGCAGAGAAAATGTTCTAGAATCCACTGAAATGCACTGATTTAGATGAGATTTAAGGAGAAGAAGGTTGTGCTGTACCCCTGAAACGAACAGGACCTTGTAAATCAACTCTACTTCAATAAAATAAATTAAATTAAAATTAAAAAATAAAAATTACCTCAGTCCTTTTTTGCTTGTTTTTATGGGTTTTTTAAAAAATGTTTTTTGAAGTAGAGTTGATTTACAATAGCGTGTTAGTTTCAGGAGTACAGCATTGTGATTCATATATATATATATATATATATATATATATATATATATTCCTTTTCAGATTCTTTTCCCTTATAGGTTATTACAAAATATTGAGTACAGTTCCCTCTGCTATACAGTAGTCGTTGTTGGTTATCTATTATCTCAGGCCTTATAATTTAAAAAAAAAAAGAGAAGCTGGTGAGAAATATACTTCCTGTTTCATCTGTAGCACACATTCTGCCTCACCTCGCCTGATTCTGGAACTCTGACAAGCTTGGCCACGTGAGGGTACCGCACGGCTTGGCTTGTGTTGTGCGTGTGTGCTTTCTGTCACTCAAGCCCATTTCAAAACATCTACTAGACAGAGACTTTCACATCTGGTTGGCTCCAGATATCGTTCATAAGCGCTTGAACCAGCCGACCTGGTTACCACGGTGAAATCAATGTCATGTTCAAATTATGGAGGAAGAGAGGCAAGTCGAGGATTCCACAGAAGAGTGAGCCTGGTGGCCGGTCTGCCACGGATTTTGGACGTTTCCTCAGTCCTACAACAGGCTCTCTCTTCCTGGTTCAGAAACGCTCCCAGGGGCTTTCTTCCCACACTCCTCTCTAAAAGCGCACAGTAATCCAGCCATTATCATTCTATCAATACTCTCGGCCCTGTCTTAGCCACTGTCTTAGTCCGTTCAGGCTGCGATGGCAAAATAACACAGACAGGGGAGCTGATACACAACAGACATGTATTTCTCAGGGTGCTGGAGGCTGGAAGTCCAAGATCAAGGCGCCAATTTGGTGGCCTTCTGGTTTGGGCCAGAACACCCCCTCTGTGTCCTTACATGGAGCGGGGGCAGGGAGCTCTGGGGGCCTCTTCACTAAGGCACAAATCCCATTCACGAGGGCCCCACCATCACGACTTACCCCTCCCAAAGGCCCTATGTCCTAAAACCATGCACTTTAGAGGTTAGGATTTCAACCTATGAATGTTGGGCGGACACCAACATTCAGACCATCACAGCCAGAATCATAAATAAGTAGAATGCAGCTCACCTCGCAAGCAGAGCAATGGCTTACAGTGTTGGAGCATCACTAAGGAAGCAGGAAGGAACAGAACCGTTTGAGAAACACTAGAATACCTTGTGAAATTAAGTAAGAGTTCTTTGTCCATATTTAGAAAGTGGCAATAGTAGCTTTTGTAGGGGTCCATTCTGTTACTGTTGTAGTGTGCTATTTCCCTTGGAAAAGCCATGGCACCTCTACTTCAGTTTCAGCTATCGAATACATCCAAGTCATCTATTTACTTTATAGGGCTAATGGGAAAATGTTCATCTATAATACTTTCAAGTACTCAAAAGAAAGTTCTTTAATCTATTAGAAATCTCAAAGCTACATGTAACGTTACGGCATAACACATATATCAGATTGGGTTTACAGAATATTTACTTCCTTTTTTCCTTTACATGGTCTTTGATGTTCTGTTTCTATTTTAACTATATTCATATTGTGCCCCTTATTTTAAAGTATTTCAAATAATTTTGGAAGGAGATGGGTTTCAACAAAAATAAAATGAAACTTTTAGGTAAAGGCAAATTATCCGTGGAAGAATACCCACATAGTGTCACCGTTGTAATTATGGTCTTATTATTGGATCTCCTTGCCTGAAAGGATTTGGGGTTTGTTATCTCCCTAGAAAAAAAAGCAAGTTGAGAAACTATTAAGCTTTGCCATGTGATGTTGAGGCAATATATCCGGACAGAGCAGAAAATTCATTAGACTTGAGTGTTTCAAATATCTATACAAGGACAAGGCCAAAGCTGCTGTCAGAGAGAAAGGACTGGTACACTAGGGCACAATAACTTCCATTTTTCTTCATCTGGGTCTGGTGACCCATTCCACGAAAATGCCAGCACTGCGCTATTTCATCCAGATGAACTGGGGTCATGCCATTGAGATAAACGCTATTTGCTCAGAAAGCCCCGAAGCCCAGCTCGGCCAGGCTGTACTCCTGATAATATTCAGAATCTCACTCACTAGAGTCAAAGTGACATCCGGTCCCAAGGACATTTGCAGAATTTGGGGCCAAAGGCTTTCTGCCTCCCAAAGGCAAAAACTTTGAGCCGGTGGGGCTACTAGGTTGAAGTTACACGTTAGTAGTCACATACTAGTAGACTCTTGATTACTGAGCTGAACAGCAACTATAACTCTGACACCTTTCTGTTTTTATGGCCACGCAGCATGCGGGATCTTAGTTCCCCAACCAGGGATTGAATCCGTGGCCCCTGCTGTGGAAGCCTGGAGTCCTAACCACTGGACCGCGAGGGAAGTCCCTAATTCTGACACTTTTAAGTACCAATTTAGTTTTGCAATATTTTCAAATATACTCACGAAAGCCACTGTTTAACTGTTTTGCAAGATGTACATTATACTTCCTATCTAGAACCGTTATATGTACCAGATTTATTTTCCCTTTTGTAGAAGCTGGATTACGTTGGTTTCTTTTTCCATCTTTTGTCCCCATTCCTCTCCTTCTCTCTGAACTCGCTCCTCCCTTGGTTTTTGTGATAGGATTTTACCCTGACTTTCCTCCTGCCTCTCTCCTCAGACCCTGCAGGAGCCTCTAGTGTTCTCACATCCTGGGTCTTCTACCTCTGTCCTAGGTCATTTCATCTGATTTCATGCTCATGAATCCTACATCTAGACCTCGATTCCAGGTCTTTCTCCTGAGCCTCAGTCCTGCATATGCTATTTAATAAATCCATTTGGATATTACACAGACAACTCAAAGCAAACGTGTCCCAGACTGAACTCATCCTCTGGCCTCTTTACATGCCTGATTCCCAGTTTCAAGGAACTGCACCACCTGATTGAACTGACCCGATTTCCAAAGAGACGAGGCTTGAATGCACAACCAAACTTTCAACCTCCCTTTCAAAATCTGTTGATCCTATGTCCCCAGCATCTCTTGGGTCCATTCCCTCTTCACTATCTTCACTGCTTCTACCTTGGACCAGGCTCATCCCTTCCCACCTGGACATCTGGACCAGCCTCCTAGCAGGCATCTCTGCTCCTGGAATCCTACTCAAAACTTCCATTCCCAAACGTCCGCCAACATAGTCTTTCTAAAATAGAAACCTGATCATGTCATTTTCCAGCTTCAAGCACTTCAATGGATCCTCACTGACTCTGGGATGGTGTGTGTGCCTTTGTGCATCTGAGGGAGATAGAATGAGGAAGAGACAAAAAGAGAAGGAGAAAAATATGCTAGGGTGTGATGTCAAACCCTCTTGGTTTGAATTCACATTCAACCGTGTGACATCAGTCAGATCATGTCAACTCTCCCTAACCTGGGTTTTCTCATCTATTAAATGGGGATAACACCTGTATCTAACTACTAGGGGAATTGTGAGGACAAGTTGAGACAAAGTATTCAAGGCACCTAACCTAGTGCCTGGCTAATAATTAGGAGATGTTTGATCAATATAGTTATTGTTGTTCTTATTCGATCAAGTCCAAACTCATCAGTGTTACTTACCAACCCTCCCCTCCCCCAGCCCGTACTCACTACCCACCCAGACTCATCTTTAGCCAAACCCTTCACACCCTAGGATGCCACTGTGTCAGCTGAACTGCTGTGGGTTCTTATACCTCCTGCCATTCTGTCGTAAATGCTTTGTCCTCTTTCCTTCTTTGCCCAGCCAACTCCTACTCAAGGCTCCAATCAGGCATTTCCTGCACTGGATAACTTTCCCTAACCCACATCCCCACATGGATTATGGGCCTGTGCTCCGAAGTTTATAATTATTTCAATCAAAACTTGCCTGCCTTCTGTGTGTCAGTCCTGTGCCAGTTGGGAATGAATGAATGTCTGGGGATACAGACCTTGCCCTCACGGAATGCGCAGGTTCCAGTGGGACAGAGATGCTGGGACAGGTGTGTTCCCAAGCTTCAGGAGAATAGGTAGGAGAGGCCTCCAATCTTGCCTCGAAGGGTCTGAGGCAGCTTCTGGAAGAAACGAAATTTCCAGAATCTTCTGAGTAGACTAAGTTTGACCTATCGTCATTCATTGTCCAAATCGAGACACTCTTAAGAATAAAAGAGAGTGCTCTTCATAACCAGCCTGAAACAATAGACACAACCAGGACTGTCCAGGACAAACAGGTTGGAACATCCCCCTCCGTAAGGCTGCATGTCCCCCGTCATAGACTAGAGTGACCATTGACAGTACAGAGCACAGTGCTGACACAGCTTAGTGGGTGCCAACTCAGTGTGCGTTGAATGCCTGCAATTAACGAGTTTTAGAGGCGGCAGTGGTATTACCTCTCGAGACAGTCAGAAAACCCGGAGGGCTGGGGTGTCCACAGTGAGGAGAAGAGCCTGTCCTACCCCTCAGGCCAACGGGAACACGGCAGGACGAGGACAGCAAAATGAGCTCCCTACACAGCAGCTGGGCTAAATATTCCTTCTGTGATTCTGTTGGTTTGTCCACATCGTTCTCAGCCCACACCACCTGTGATGTGCTTGCGGGGGTGGGGGGCACAGGACAGCAGGGTGCAGGGCATCTTCTGACTTCACCCCCTTCTTGACTAAGGGCTGTCGGCAAAGCTCCAATTCTCCAGCCTCTACCAGGCTCATTACGTGGCCAAACTTGCCCATCTTTGTAGCATGTGCTGTGGCCCATGACATCCAGAAAAATGAGCAACTTTCTCTTTTCCAGCTCCAGACAACATCATGACCCCACAGGGAGGTAAACAAACCCTCAGAATACAGTTACCTGAGCCATACAATTGGAGTAAGAAGAGGGTAATAACTTCTGAAACACACAATTAAGGGAAGCGGTACTAAGCAGGAATCTGCGCACACAGGATTAGGAGTAGAACCCTCTCTTCCACACTCACTCCTCATAGTTAACCCCCTAAAGGGTGTGTCTGACAAATGTCAGATTACAAAGTCCAGAAAAGGAGCCTTAAGGCTCTTTTTTGTATTATCGGAACCCAGCAGTGTATAGAATGAGCTACAGGCAGTTTTCTGTTCTGTTTATAGCCAAAACTGAATACTTAGAAGCCAGTGGTTACCTGGTGACTCCAATTTACGATTCCTGAAGGGATGTATAAATAGACAAATGATTCAAACCCGGGAGAGTCTAGAGCAACACTACGCAGTCATCACAGGCACTTAGAGCTAAGACCGCCCAGCTTAAGTGGAGACTCTATACCTCCCAGAAGTCAAAGCGCTTGGAAGATCCTTGTCACACTTCATCTTCTCAGTATCTTCGTGAGCGAGCAAGAGAAAAAGATTACCATATTTAGGGACATGAAAAAAGTGATGAATATAGCTTACATAAGTCTCCTAAGAAGAGAGAATCTGGACAGTCACATGTTAATTATCTGCCTTTTTCTAGCAGAGAAAATTTTAGTATAAGATGCATGCTACTTCCGAACAATGCATCAGTAGGTCTCCAGTAGCTCTTCAAATCCTAAGAATTACTAGGGCAAATAGAAATGTAATTTTATCTCATGATTTCACTGATGGAATACAAAAGGAGTGCCAAGCTGGGAATTAGGCAGCCAGCTTTGAGTCTCCCTCTGAACCTTCCAGCTGAAGCACCCAGAGCTGGGCACTAATGGGATCCCGTTCCTACCTGGGAACAACACTTCGTACTTCACTGATCAAAGCCTCAGGTGAAATCATACATAAACGAAGGCTTGGCCTTCCACGGAGCATGATACAATCTAAAATACTGAGTACTTTTTTTTTAATCTTGGGACCTGAGGGCACTGGACTAGTGAACTGAGAAACCCAACTCCTCCTTCTAAAATTTGTTCTGGTGATGACTTCAAGAACATCATAACCCAACAAGATGACATACTACATGACAACCTGTGAATGTGTGGGTATATCTTGTGCATTCCAATGACTGAGCAGATATTAAATACTGGATCTGATTCCAAACAGAGCTCATTGATTTCTCTGGAGTATCCGATGGTACTCTATGTTGGGAACTGTAGAGCTGTCCTTAAAAATCAGAAGATGTGGACAAGAAAATTGTTTTCAATCAAGATGAGAGAAGATCCTTGCGCAAATCATCTGTGGCAATGAGCAGACTTAAAATCTTGAAGAAGGCAAGTTTACAATGATGAATATAAATCAATGCCTCCTATTGTCAATCCCTAAAATAAAAGAGTCAATTTTATTATTATTTTAGCTGACTTACATGGAGTTTCCTGGAAGCACAGCTTGACGTAGGGAATGAAATGCTTGGTGCATTTCATTTCTTGCAGGAGTTGCTTCAGGGAAGACCTGCAAGGGAACAGGTTGACGGACCGGGAAGGAGAAATAGCCAAGAAAGGCATGGCCTCATCCAGAAGGGTCTGAGCATAACACACACAGAGCTGACCCTCCGTGAGAAAAGGGGGCTGGGCTTTTTCACCCCATGTCAGCCTGGCAGTGGTTGCCCCTGTGGGTAGCAGGGGAAGATGGTATAACCATCTCAGGGTTTTCTGGGCAAGGCAGCTACCTTCAGCCTAAGACAATTGTGCAGAGGGTAAGCTGCTGGGAACAGTTCCCAGTGCACCTGCAGGGGATGGGGATGGGAGTTCCAGTAGAAAAGGGGGTCCAGCGGGGCCCCAGCAGCTCCTGGAACTGAAATCACATGGACTGTTTCATGGTGAGTGTAAGGACAACTAACTCGCTAACTTAGAAATATCTACTTTACACACTTTTCAAATTTTCTACTATTTGCTACTCAAATTCCAGTTTGGAAGCTACACTTATAAGCTCCTCTTGAGAAGTGACTCAGCCTTGATTGTCTTTCAATTTCCACCACATGTCGCGGTGTAGTGTGAGTTTAGCAGAATGGAGTGGAGCGGTGGGGAACGGGGTAGAATCAAATCTCAAATGAACTGGAGTTCTTGGAAGGATGTAAGACCAGGCTTTCATCTCATCACAGAGAACATGCTAAGTGCAACCACAGGATCTAAGGAACTACACATCCTGTCACTGAATACACACCTGCTGTGGTCGGCGTGGATCATGCTATTAATCATCTTGAATCCATTTATGAATTTACACCAAAATAAAAAGGAATGTGAGCGTGTCAGTGAAAAATAAAAGGAACTGAAACAGATGACCAGAGCTCAGGACAAAAATCCCACCAGCATAAGCCCATCATCGCGGTGGAGCTGGGGCTGAGGCAGGACCTCGGGTTGTGCGGGAGAAAAATCCAGCCCTGTCTTCCAACCCGGGCCTTTCGGTGAGAGTCAAGGTCACACCAGTGATGCCCGTTCCATGAATCTGGTGATGGTTACTACCTCAAAGGGCATGAAAAGTTGTCTCTAAAAATCACTCCCCCCCAAAAAGAAATATCAAGTTACAGAATTCTTCAAATCCAGCTTTTGACGTTAAGTAGAAACACAACAATTGACTTCCTAAGAACAAGCTCTCTGAGCTCTGTGAGCATCTTGCCATCCTCCTATCCCCACAGACTGCCAACTGCCTGTGACAACAGCCCATGTTCACGGAGAGCTTCTGATGCTTTCCATGTACACCTGCTCTCACAAATAAGTGTTTTCTATTATTATCAGCCCGATTTTACAAGGAGGAAACCTAGTCAGAGCCAGTAAGGAACCTGCCCACAGTTAAGTCGCAGAGGAGGGACTTGAACCCACGCATCTGGCTCCCAGGCTCATGCTCTGGGACCATTTCCCATCCCTCTACACTCCATCCTCGCCATTCAGTCTCAACAGAAAGCAAACTTAATTCCAGTGCTGTCCTAGTTGCCGCTCTGTGAGAGCCAAATCCCTGTAAGCTGTGTGTCTGTTTCTGTGCCGCCGGCCTCCATTCACCACCTTCCGGCCACCACGCTCATTTCTCATTTCTCTTCCTCCTCCGCCTCGTTCTGCGTGATTCCTCTGCACTCTGGTCAGCGGACCGTGACCCCAAACCTAATCAATACGTTCAGCGTGCTCATCAACCCTCTTGGGCTCTGGAAAGACGCATCCAAATAGACAAGGAGAAGCAGAGGAACGAGTCCTCAAGCAGAGCGGATTATTCACATCATTTTCTTCTACCTCCCAACTCTCTTGTTTTTTGCCCCTCAGTCCACACACCCGGCTACTTGCTCTGAAGTCTGCAGGTCTAGGTGATTTTTCCACTCATCACCATCATCTAAGAAGACAGAAACCCAGTGTCCCCCTATTCCTCTCCCCTGGGAACCGTGGGTCAATTTAAGGAACATTAAAAACTCTAGCAATGAAAGAGTTCCTCCTATCTGAACCATTTTCTACATTGTTCCACAACTGCTGTAATTGTACATTTTTTAAAACTTTGTAGTATTTTTTATTACTTCGGGGTAAAGAACCCATTCCTTCCGTAATTTACAGCCCCAGGCTATTTCAGGTAATATCCCTTCGCTTTGGCCCTGGGTCTCTATGCATTCAGTCTTTGGTCCCTTTTATGAGGAGTAGTTTTATAGGCGGTTGTTTGATACACCATGAAAAGTTCATTCCTCAAAAACTTTAGATGCAATGGAACAGGTCAAAGGACAGTGCAAGTTACAGAGCAAAACAGGTCCTGCTCTGGTTTTAGAGATAAACAGCTCAAATCATGCCTATGACAAAAAATATATATATATCTGGTTGACTGATGATAAATCTTTAACCTGGTAATAGGGACATGATAACTCCACCTCAGGGTTATTAGGAAATGTGACCAAGATGAAAAGCAAGAAAACACTCAGGAAGAATCATGGAATAAATAAATTCCATGGAAACATGTATAGTATTCTCTGGGTGCATTAAAATCAAATGGGAAAAGATACAAGGACAATTGGGGGGTCCGTTTCCATACTGGCATTCATTTGAATATTCCTACAAAAAATTTCCGAACATTTTTTGTTCAGGCCCAGAGGGTTTCACGTGCTGACTCAGAGTTAGGAGGCTACAACTACAGATCCTAAAACACAGAGAGGGTAGGGGTGCCTTTGCTTCTCTGGGCTGAGTTTCTCCAGTACATTCCCATCCCTCCTGCGATCAGGCTGTGACCACAGCCAGGCCTTCCTAAGGTCTCCTCCACGCAGCCCTCTGACCCCTAGCTTTCAGCCCTTCCTCCTTCTGCAGAGGATGGCTTTTCCCTGATTTCCACCCTCCTCTCCAGTTCCTGAACATTCAAACAGGCCTCTCTGCAAGTTGAACATGTACTTACCTGGTTCAAGAAACGCCCCTGTGAGTGGCGGACCACCCCCCAACCCTGGGGCAGGAATGGTTCACACACCTCCTGGAACTTGTCATCCTGTGTCTCAGGCTTCCCAAGCAGGAAATAAACCCCACACAGAGGCGCTCTAGCCATCCTTACACCAATTCACTTTCCTTCATTCTTTTTCCATGTTCTATCAGGAGGGAAATGTCAAAGACTTTCCGTACATACATTCCAACCTTCACACGCATAGGCTCCAGGCCAACAGAAGGAACAGCAGTGTCCCCTGTCACTGACTCTGGTGTCTCATTTTGTGTGTGTCTCTGTGTGTCTATCACACTGTTCGTGTAAAACTTGGAAGTGATGTGGAAGACTGGGATTGGCATATATATATATTATATATATTATATATAAAATATATATATAATAATGACATATATAATATATATATTATATATAATGACATATATATATGTCATTAATATATGTCATTATAGTATATATAATGACATATATAATATATATATAATATATAATGACATATATATGTCATTAATATATGTCATTATGTTATATATAATGACATATATAATATATATATTATATATATATATATATTATATTGACATATATATAAAATAGATAACTAATAAGGACCTCTGTATAACACAGGGAACTCTACTCAATACTCTGTAATGGCCCATATAGGAAAAGAATCTAAAAAAAGTGTGGATATACATATATGTATAACTGATTCACTTTTCTGTACAGCAGAAACTAACACAACATTGTAAATCAACTATATCCCAGTAAAAATTTAAAAAAAAAACAAAAAACTTGGAAGTGATGCTCAAAACTGCCCACCAAAGCAAGGGGTACCATTAATTATCAATGGCCAGTGAGGAGTGGCTTCTTAAGTTCAGAATTTTTTAAACGAGAAAATGAAGAGCTATTCTGGGATTCGTTTCTGTCAGAAGACACTGATTTTTGTCAATAGTGGTCACAGGAAGTTAAGTAGAGTTTGGATGGTCTGTATCCTCCATGCTAATTTGCAGAACAGAAACAGGAAGCGATTATGTGATAGTGGGAAAAACAATTTTTGTCCTTCAGATTATTTTTAGGATAAGAATATGAATGAAAACAACATCCTAGACTTCAGATTTTTAATGAATTTCAACTGACCTTCCCCTCGATTAATACAAATTAGTAGGAGTTTATTCTAATTGCCTTCTGTTCATCGCAATTATTTTAAGCATTATCCGTTTTAAGGATGATTTTTAAATAAGCGCATGAAGCTCAATATAAATATCTTCTCTCTTATGATGCAAGGATTGATTGCAGTGTAGTGACACCTTAAAGAAAGAAAAATGCAGAAATATCCATCCAATAAGCCACCTTCAAACATGAATAGCACATTTTAAGCCTCAGGAGCTCCTTCCAAAGAGTAACTGCAAGAAACACTTAAACTCATTTTTCCAGGGTTGCTTTCAGAGTATTAGAGTCAAGAAATAATGCGCCAGTTTTTTGCAGTCAGATCTTACTTTTTGACCCCAAACTGTAATGCTAGCTTGATCTTTTATGTTCCTGCTACAGCTGCACTTCCTCTTTTATTTGATGACAGGTTGCTTACCTATCCCACCCCTGGTCCCCACATTCTTTGGGCTCTAAGCCCTGCCAACTTTACCTCTTAAATTTTCAGCCATCCATCACCGTTTCCACAGCATTAGCACAATCACAGCATCACGTCTCACCTGGACAGCTGTCACCACCCCCCCAACTGGGTTCTCTACTTCAGAGTTATCACCCTCAAATCCACCCTCTACACTGCCAGAGTCATCTATCCAAAAATCTGAATGCATTATTCCCCTGGTTAAAATTCTTTGGTGGTACCCAGCCTCACCAAAGACTAAGAGTGTTAAGCTGGGATTCATAAACCTTCTTGGATGGGCCTTCCAGGAGCACCTCTAATTCTCTTGAATCTTGATGCAGAATTTTGGGTGACTTTACATTTATTTAGAGAAAGATCATAGCTTTCATCAGTCTCCATAGCTTTCATCACTCTCCACGGCCCAGCAAAGAGTGAACACTGAAAGCTCCAAATCAAACTCATACTCCATGAAACAGTTCACAAGACCCTCAGCACCCTGACCCCTGCCAAGGTCTCTAGCCTCATTCTCCGCAACACTCTGCCTTGCACTTGATTGTCCAGCTTTAACCAAGCTTCCAACACTTGTACCTACACACACCATACACCACACTCTCCAAACTCCACTGGGGACACATCATGCTCTTTCTGTCTATGGGCTTTGTCTGCTCTATTTCCTCTGCCTGACACGTGCTCCTTCCCTCTTCCTGCTCACCCCACTGTCACACCCAGGTAAAGGCACATTACCCTCTAGTGATACCACAAAGTGCTATACACACCTTGATCTTTTCTCACACCATGCTGTTTTGATGCCATGTCTGTCTTCCCCATTCACCCTGGGCACCACAGGGACAGAAAGGTGACTCTTCACTTTTGTATCCCATATTTAGTACCTTGAACCTTGGTTTTCAGTAATTGTTTGTTGCATTTTACTGCAAAGAAGTAGGCTATTCACCTTACTCCTTGGTCATCTGTTAGGTTACCGATGAAAAAAAAGTCCCTGGCAAATCAACATCTGTTAGGGACTGAACGTCTGTGTACCCCCAAAACTCATATGTTGAAACTGTAACCCCCAATGTGATGGCATTAGGAGGTGGTATTGGAAGAGGGAGGTGATTAGGTCATGAGGGTGGAGCCCTCATGAATGGGATTAGTGTCCTTATTAAAAAGTCCCCGGAGAGCTCTCCAGCCATCTTTCTACCACTTGAGTATACAGGAGGTAGGTAGCCTGCAACCAGCAAGAGGGGTCTCACTAGAACCTGACCATGCTGGTGCCCTGATCTCAGACTTCCCCACCTCCAGAGAGAGAATTTTCTGTTGTCTGTAAGCCAGCCGGTTTATAGTACTTTATTATAGCAACATGAGCTAAGGCAACAGCCTATAAAATTGATGCTACAAAAGCCAATACAGATAATCATCTTCATACTCTAGAACTATGAAGGATTTAGCCAATAAGCCCAATAGTTCTGAGCCTACAGTTCTAAGTGTCTTTATTCTTCTGGTGATCAATCAAGGTAAGAGCAAAACACTAGTGAGTGTGTAGGCGATGGTGGCCACCCAGAAAGTTTTCCCAAACCCCCTTCTTCTGGTTCTAAACCCTGCTGCCCTGGCCACAGAGGTAGGCTGTATCCCATCTCATTCTATGAAAAGGTAGATGCTAGGTCCAAGCAAAGCCAATCAAATTCCTTTCCTGGTACCGACGTAGAGACACTGTCAGAAAGAATCTCCCTGTGTCCTAGGATTGTCAGATAAAATGCTTGGTTAAATTCAAATTTCAGATAAGCAACAAATTTTTTTAGTGTAAGTACATCCCAAGTATTTCATGCTTTACATCGCTAAGTTTTGAGGTGGCTTGTTACATAGCAATAGGTAATGTGGTATAGATTTTGTGCTAAGGATTCATTTCCTTTTTGTTATTTTGAAAAATGATTTATTAGTTTGGGAAATGAGCATCAATTTTTTAAAAGATCTATTCTTTAAAAACACCTGACAAGTTAGGAAAGAGAGTATTTGTCAAGACCAAAGGACAAAAGGCATCAAGGACCCTCCACGTGGCTTCTCTGCATGGCCTGTGCTCCCTCCTAGCCTGGAGGCTGAGTTCTCACAGGGTAGCTCAGCGCTCCAAGATCGAGTATTCCAGCAGGCAAGATGGAAGCTCTGGGGTGTCCCGTGAACCACCTCGGAAGCCACAGGGCGTCGATCTGCCAGACTCCGTGGATCAGAGCTGTCATAACCCCATCCAGGTTCAAGGACAAGGATGTAGAACCACCTCTCAATGGGAAGAGGGGCTAAGGCTTTGTGAATATGTTTGAAAACTGCCCTAGAATGAGAAACAGAGGTGGACACAGATGCAGAGCAGCAAGGGTGTCCTTCTCTCCTGCCATATGTAGTTAGATGAAATTTCTTTGTGGATGAGCTGGCCCAGAGGGGAAAAGAAGGTGATGCTTTTATGCAGATTTTTAATAAATTATAGTTACAGCCTTTTTGCTTATTACTGCTTTTCCTCAGTCCGTGTTTTCTTTTGCTCTGCTCTGTTTTTAAGGAATTAAGATCATTAAGCAGGGGGTAGATGTACAGTGTAAATTTATTAAACAGTAAAGATTTGATAAGAGGTATTAAAAATCCATGCCACTTACAGTCCATTCTAACTTGATATAAAATGCTAGGAAATGAGACCAAAATTGCCTTTGAGTTGCAATCAGTGCCGAACGGAAAAAGCATATTTTGCATTCCTTACTAAGATGAAGGGGTAATGTTTCCATAAGAAGAAACTGTCAAATGTTTATTAAATAAATGAAGCATAAAACAAGCTTTCCTGCAGTTTCATCCACGCTTGGATTTTAATAACTAGCATTTATCCCTTGAATGAAAAGTTCTATTTGTATCCAAGAAGAAAGGCTCCCCACTCTGCACTGGGGATTTTCAGCTCTGAACAGTCTCTGTTACTGATGAAAGAAGTGATTTGCTCTGCCATTTCACATTAACTGTGTTCCTTGCAATGTCGGTGTTGACGGGAGGGATAAGAGCCTGGCAAGGGAGGGCAGTGGCAATGAGGGGGGATCATTCCAGGGGTGGATGGCAGAGTGTAAGGGAGTATGGACCCCGACAGACCAGAACAGAGGGGAGACAAGGAACTTAAGGGAGGTGCCCTCATCCACATTGTGTAAGGATCTGAGGTGCATCCATGTGAAAATAGGGATTTTAGGAAGGGCTGAAGGTCATGTTGGAAGGTGGGAAACAGGAGGGCTTTGGAGTCTCCATACAATAGTCTTACAAAGTCCGGACTGTGTTTTATGTAACAGAAGCAAAGTGCCTCTTCCAAGCCCAAACTGGGATTCAGAGACTGGCTGTCCTAGTGGGCTGGTGATGCAGCAGGAGTGGGGTTGGCGGATTATTTTTAAGCTAAAGAAGGAGGGAAGGTGTCTTAGTCCATTCAGGCTGCTATAACAAAATCCCACAGACGGGGAGGCTTGTAAACAATGGGAATGTATGTCTCACAGCCCTGGAGGCTGCAAGTCCAAGACCGCGGTGCCAGCGTGGTCGGGTTCGGGCAAGGACCCTGCTCCGGGTTGCAGATGGCCAACTTCTCACTGTCCTCACCCGATAAAAAGGGCGAGGGAGCTTTCTCAGGCCACGTTATAAGGGCACTCACCCCATTCCTGAGCGCCTCGCCCTCGTGACCTCAACACCTCTCACAGGCCCCACCTCCTCACTCCATCACCACGGGGGTTAGATTTCAACTTACGAATCTTGGGGGACTCATGCATTCAGACCATCGCAGAAGAGCATGGGAAACAGAGAGAGGAGCAAAAGGCGATAAAGAAAACCTCGAGGTGATGGATGGGCATCTGCCCCCTGTCTGGCCTGAAGACTGGTTGGTGGCCCCCCTGGAGAGCAGATCCAGAAGCAGAACGCGTTGAGTCAGAGAAAGACTTTGTGAGGCTCTGAGTGTGAGCCCTGCAGCTTCAGTGCAGGGTCAGCCACGTGGACGGGACAGTGGCCCGGGCTGGCTCGTCCGGGGAACCGGCGGATCAGGACCCCTGCCGGGGCGTGGCTTCCTCCCAGGGGGGCTGCCGTGGGCACAATGGCAAAGTGACTTAATGGGCTGGAGTAGCAAAGCAGAAGCCGATCTGCTCCTAAGCACACAGCTGACATCCTGAGGGACCCCCAGAGGACCGGCAAAATCCAGTGGGCAGAGACGGAAGCCCTGGTCAGGCAGACGGACGCAGAGGCTCTAACCCGATTGTCCGTGTTCGTGTGGTCTCTTCTGTCGCTTCCGGTGGGGACAGTTGGCATTGATCAGAGCGTATGAGGAGAGGATTGATAACTGACTCGACTGCCACGGTCACTGTCCTGCTATGTAACAGGAGCCGTGGCTAAAACCTGTGGCCGATTAGAAATTAGAAACGAATGAATCCAGTAAGAGCCACAGGATAATTACACTGGGGGCCTAATTTTGGAATATAAGGAAAAATCCAAAATTCTGTTTTGAGCCAGGGCTCCAGGTCCTCACGTTGCTCAAAGGAGGGCCTGGGCAGGAGGGAACTCAAGGCAGCAGGTCCACCTTTCCACTTCAGATGGAGAGGCCACGGGGGAGACCAGGGGAGTCTGCAGGTTCAGGGTGGGGTGCGTGGCCCCAGTGTTTGTTTAGCGGCACCTGTTTAAATGGCAGAATTGCCAGGAAATAGCAGCTCTGTCCACACACCTGAGTGCATCCATCCGCCCCCTCCAGGAGAGGGGAAGTGTTCTGGAACCAGTCACTCCAGGGGTATTCCTGGTACCTCTTCCAATTGCACGTGTATAGCCACAAACACACCACACGATCTCACACACACACACACCACACACACACCATTCTGGATCACAGAAGAGTAGCTGAGGGACACAGCATCGTGGCCATGTCAAAGGAAAGTAAGCCTGAGAGAACACTTAGCACGTTCTATCCATTCTCCTCCACTCTCCGGTGAGATGGCTGTTGGTATAGCCTTCGGACGTCCAGAGTCTTCAGTTTCATCTCACGTGAGACCAGAGCCAACCACTGAAGCCACGGAGGCACCAGTAGGGCGAGCAACTTCAGAACCACCAACCTAACTGGAACATCCAAGCCCGACTGTTTCCTTGACCATAGTCTGGTTCAATGCGCTATGGAATCTGCACTGACAAACGCAAGATTTCTCCTCTGGCCAACTCTTTACATCCTTTCACAGGAGACTCTACTGTTCCAAACGTGACACAAGCAGCAAAAAGCACATTCAATTTTATAAAACCGTAAAGTATGACATAGTATAATATGTGTTCGTTTGTGATAAAAACGAAGTTATAAATCATGGCACAAAATAGTACAAAATTTGTACTATGATTTATAACTTCATTTTCCTCATTTTATTCAAAGAGCTGACATCATAATTTTGCCACCTGCTTTTGGATAACGGTTTGGCCCTTACTCCTTTTCTACTAACCCTTTTCTAAACATTAACATTCGCATTTACAAATCTAGAAAAATAGAAAGCTTTTAAAAATTTTTTAAAAGGCTTTTAATTTCACTGTGAGCAGCTCTCAAATCCAGTTATGCATTGCAATAGACCCTAAGGTGTTAGCAGAGATAACTTTAAAAAATAAGCTTAGGTTAGACCTTAGAAATTAAAAAACTAACTAAAATCCTGTCTGTCTCAAGGATTATTGTCATTTATCAGTAGCATAATGGAATTGCTAATATGTCCTCTTCAAATGCTTGGAATTCGAAATGAGACCCGTTATCAGCAGTCAACGGAGGCCTAACAAGCCGTCCCAGAATTTAGGGGCTTTCCAACAGCAAACCTTTCGTTGGCTCACAATTCTGAGGCTCAGAAATTTAGACTCAGCTGTACCGAATGGCTCTTCCGCTGCTCTCACCTCACAGGGTGAACAACACATCCCAATGTCAGCATCCAGGCCAGCATCTGGGAAACCCCTCCATCTCGAGCAGAGCAGAACAGCTGACACCCTGGGCCTGGGGCCCCTCGTGTGGCAGCAGTCCTCTGGTGGCTCATTTGGATCCTGATGGCCTAGGACAGTCTCACCTACAAATCTTTTAGTCGGTGCCCGGTGTCAGCTGAGCCAAGTATCTGCAACAGGTTAGCCCAGGCTTCTTGAAGCAGCAGGAGAGAGTGCCAGTGCCAGTGGACCAGGCTTGCCCAGACCTAACACATCTGAGATCCACATGTTGTTCACTGCGTGACTTTTAGAGTCCACCTTCTACTTGGTGAGTCAAAGCACCCCTCACTCCTAGGATACAGTCCAAGAACAGTTGTCTCTCAGAAAGAAAAGCAGAAAATCTCTGCTGCTGTTTTTGCTGCTGCTGCTATCTTTTTAAATTAATTTTTATTGGAGTATAGTTGATTTACAATGTTGTGTTAGTTTCTGCTGTACAGCAAGGTGAATCTGTTATACGTACACATATCCACTCTTTTTTAGATTCTTTTCCCACATAGGTCATTACAGAGTATTGCGTAGAGTTCCCTGTGCTATACAGTAGGTCCTTATTAGTTATCTGTTTTATATATGGTAGTGTGTATATGTCAATCCCAATCTCCCAATTTATCCCTCCCCCTCTTTCCCCCTTGCTACTATAAAACTCTTAGAGGAAAATATAGGCAGAACACTCTTTGACATAAATCACAGGAAGATCTTTTCCAATCCACCTCCTAGAGTAATGAAAATTAAAAAAAAACAAAAAACAAATGGGACCTAATTAAACTTAAAAGCTTTTGCACAGCAAAGGAAACCATAAACAAACAATAAAAGACAACCTTCAGAATGGGAGAAAATATTTGCAAATGAAGCAACTGACAAAGGACTAATCTCCAAAATATACAAATGGCTCATGCAGCTCCGTATCAAACAAACAAATAACCCAATCAAAAAATGGGCAGAATATCTAAATAGACATTTCTCCAAACAAGACATACAGATGGCTAAAAAGCATCTGTATGGTGAAAAAAGATGAAAAGCTGCTCAACATCACTAATTATTAGAGAAATGCAAATCAAAAGTACAATGAGGTATCACCTCACACCAGTCAGAATGGCCATCATCAGAAAGTCTATAAACAGATGCTGGAGAGGGTGTGGAGAAAAGGGAACCCTCTTGCACTGTTGGTGGGAATGTAAATTGGTGCAGCCACTATGGAGAACAGTATGGAGGTTCCTTACAAAACTAAATATAGAATTGCCATATGATCCAGCAATCCCACTACTGGGCATATATCTGGAGAAAACCATAATTCGAAAAGGCACATGCACCACAATGTTTATAGCAGCACTGTTTACAATAGCCAGGACATGGAAGCAACCTAAGGGTCCATCAACAGAGGAATGGGTAAAGAAGAGGTGGTATATATACAATAGAATACTACTCAGCCGTAAAAAAAGAATGAACTAATGCCATTTGCAGCAACATGGATGGACGTAGAGAGTGTCATACTGAATGAAGTAAATCAGACAAAGACAAACATCATATGATATCACTTATATGTGGAATCTGAAAAAAAGGGTACAAATGAACTTATTTACAAAACAGAAATAGAGTCACAGATGTAGAGAACAAACTTATGCTGCTGCTATTTTTTTGTGTGTCAAGCCCTGCAGTCTGTGCAGCCTGTGGAAGAAGGAAGAAGGGCAGCGATGTTGAGACACAGAGGCCAGTCTGGTGTCCAGACAGCGGACGGCAGAGGGAAAGAGCCTCAGGTGACTCAGCTTGGCTGGCTCAGGATACAGGCCCTAAGTGTTACACCTCATTACTTACACAATCCTTTCAGCTCACATGTTAGCAGGGCCATCTGTCCCTTTATATAACCATAGTCCCCAGGTAGATGCTCGTAGCTTCCTGTGATTGGAATCAAACTTGCCCTCCATTGCAACATCCTGGCCTCCAAAGAGGCTTCTTTCTCCCAGCTCAGGACCCACTTCGTTCTTCGCCCCTGGAGTCACCACCTCCTCGCATGACAGACGGGTCACATTCCTCCCTCAGCCATATAATCCCCATTACACAATAAACAGTAAGAAAATTATACCCCAAAATACCTTTTTAAAGATAAATGATACAAATGAATTTATCAGGAGTTATTTAGCCACTCTTTCCCAAATTCTAACGTAAGTAATGATCTAATACTTAAAAGAACAAACTTGTTAGAAAAGATATGTTGTTTTAATCTGCAGTATCCTTTTCCTCAACAATTGAATCCTAGTTGAAGATAATTATATTTTAGCTGTAATTGTACTGGGTCACAGGCCAACTAAAAATTTCTAGTTACATAATTGAAAACTATGTGGTTCATCCCTATGTTGATTGACTTTGCTTGATGGAGTCCTGAGGGAAATCGTGCTATTTCATTTCTGATCAAATTCACATTTGAACCCACATGTCCAGAATTCTCACTGACACCACTAAAATGAAAGGAAATTGAGAACCAGATCTCTAAGAGGCCAAATGGAAGTTTTCCTTTGGGTTTTTGGACCTAGGTTTTAATTGTCAATTTAAAAAATAAATTTTAATGTATATTTCTCTTTCAATAGGATTTTTTTTTTAACTCTTCTGACCCCTAAACAACACACGAGATGTATTAAATTTTGAAATAAACACTTTCTGGAGATGAGAGAAAGTAGACAAAAATATTCTGGAAAAAGATGTTTTATTAAAACACCATTTTTTCACATATGCGGAAAGAGTCCACATGTGAAATAGAGAATATTAGGAAAACGAGCAACTCCTTAGAACGCTGTGGGAATCACAGGGTGAGGATACCAGAATTACGAACTATACCCTGGTTTAGCAAAGACAACCAAGTACACACCTGAAAATCAGAACACGAGGAGTTTTTCACGGGTACCAAATAAGAATGGTTCTAGGACACTTGTACATTATTGCCTCTTGAACTTAAAGTCAGTAAAATTTGGAATATAAAAATTAATGTAGAAAAGCAAACTAGTCTACCACTAGTAAAAAGGAAAGCATATTTGTTACCTGGTTAAATAGCCTTAATGTAAAACAGAAAATTGATTTCCATTAAGTATTCAGAACAGACACATTTCTATGGCCCAAAGAATAAAGAATCTTCAATAGAAATACGTTGCTTTGTGGTTATATTAATTTTAAAAGGCATCCCAAAGGTGACAGGTGGTTTTTTAATAGCAAAACCCAAAACCTGATTTGTGACATTACATGAGCAATACTCATGAAGTTCATTAATATGTTAAAAATTACACAGACACAGAACCCAGTAAAACATTGCCTACAACGTGTTAACATTCCCAGGATAACAAAACCAGTAAGAGCATTTTGGAAGAAATCAAGTAATGTGAAGATAAATAAATTAGAGACTGCGGGAAATGGGGCCAGTGGGGTGGGTTTCAGGCAATTAGTATTATACGTAAAATGGAAATAGAGAATAGAAGAACATGCTGAAAATTATCAACGGCCCTTCTTCATTTCCTCTGAGGAGAAAATAATGTGACACATAAAAATCTTTTGATCTATGAAGAACAAAGCCATCCTTCTCTTGATGTCACTGCAACACTGCACCAGACTTAACTCATATTTGTGTGATGGGGTGTGGATTTCAATCCACAAACCCAGATGTGCATGACACAGCACAATATTAACTTCTCTTCAGAACTACTTAAATCCAACTCTAATTCCCTGCACAAAAGTAGCAGGAAGTTCAGTCCCCCTTACGAGGGGTGGCAGTTACCAGAATCCAACGAGGCCAGTCGATCACACTCGTCCTGAACACAGCTGCCAGTTCACAGGGGTTGCCACCCAGACCCCTATAGCCCAAGCCACTTGGTTTCGAATCCAGCAGTTCTGCCAATTCCAAGCGGGATAAAGTTTGTCAAGGCCAAGAGTCATGGTGGCTAGGGGGTTTATCTTCCCTGCGTGTCCCACACTGGAGACCTTGCCATTATCCAGGGGCACCTGCACAGTGCAGAGTGGGGGGCTCCATCACCCCAGGACCTGACAGCTCTTGGGGGGAGTCTACCTTCTCGCCCTCTCTCTCCCCTCTCCGGGCATCATGCATGATCTCAGGCTGGGGAGGATAAGAATTAGAAGGAGCAGCTTCTATGAGTTTTTGAGTAGCTGCTTCTTGCCAAGCCACAAAAAAGAGTGAGGGTGAGAGCCCTGGTTTGCTCTGTGCTTAAAATGAGAAGGGTGGTGGCAATCCAAGGGAAAAGACAAGTACCAATTAATTTATGGATAACTGGTGTTGCACTGACATTGCCTATTTCATGGACCAGCAGGGATTCTTAGCACCCATCCTGCACAGCCCAGGGGCGCCTGTCAAACATCACCCCCCCCTAATGCTCTGGCCTCGGCAGCACCGGCCTTCTTCCTTGTCTTGTTACTATTCTCCTTCCCAACACAGGGCCTTTGTGTACCTTCCTCCTTAGCCTCAAATCCATCCTTTACTCTTCTTTCTTTCCTTTTCGAAAAATTCATTACCTTGTGGAATTTTCAACAATTCCTCTCCAAATATTGTCATGATAATGACATGTCCTTGGCGATTTCTACCTGTAGACTGAAGGATACTAACATTTCATGATAGATCTGTAATTTCTTGGTAGGATTGCTACCTTTATCTGACGCTCCTCTTATTTGATCAGACCCTAGATCATTGTGTTTGGACTGGTACAAAACTTGAACTAAAGTGTCAGGTTAGGACGCACTTTATGATGAACTTTTAACTTCCAGAAGTGGAAAGGTAAATCAATTTTTATAGTTTTGCTCTTTATAAAAAACCAGGATATTAAATTCTAGGAATTCCTCCTAAAGATTTACTCACACACGTGGAAATGATGTATGTACAACATTATTTACTGTAGAAATTAAAATATTGAAAATAATCTAAATGTTCACCAAAATAAATATACATCTATATGCATAATGGGATAATGAGCAAATGTTAAAAAACAGAACAAGGAAGCTCTTTTCAATATGGCATGATCATTAAAATACTTTAAGGAGTTTTAAAAAGAACTAGGTAAAGGACACTATATGTAGCATACAATCATTTTCATAGAAAAGGAAGAAAAATAAGATATATTTGTATTTGCTTATATGAGCATGAAATGTCTCTGGAAGGATGCCTAAGAAAAAATCATGGTTGGTTGTGATGAGAAAAATAGTGGCAGGGGATAGAAGTAGGAGCAAGATTTTTTATAAATATATGAATATATTATCTATTCCAAATAATTAAACATTTTAAAATGTTCTAAAATAAAGATTAATAGGTGGATCTGCAGACTTCCACATCTGAACAAGATGGAGTAATATGGGCCAGATTTACCCTCCCACCTGAAAAAACAAATAAAATACATGAAACAGTGGTTTTCAAGACACTTGACAATGAAGGACATTGATCCCTGAGAGATGGGAAACACTAAGGTGAGACCTAGAATCGCCCCAGCTTACTGACTTGAGAGAGTCTCCAGGTTGTGGTATAAGGAAGGGGAGCCCAGGTGGGACCAGCCTGAGTTGATGTGGAGCTGAGTCTGGGGAGAATAGGGCAGCTAGAATTTCAAGGGCAGAACACCACAGAAGAGAGCCACACGGGAGGGAGCCCCAAGATCTGCAGTGGGTACCCCCTGAGTACTCAGCAGAGGACTGATGAGAGCATGTGTGCAAAGAAACTACCCAAGACTAGGAAAGGCACCACTAGAAAGAATTAGAAGTAACAGTGCCCAGAACACACCCAAGGCTGGGAAGAGTGTCTGTTCCCACCAGCCAGACTGAACGACCTGATGATTGGCAGGAGGTTGAGTAGAGCACACAGAAGGGTCTTGCCTTAAGGGTATGAATAATTTGTAGATTATGCATTGCTCCAGACTGCCTAATAAATCTTAAGAGCAAAACCCAAAAGGGTCAAACTACCTCCAAGTAATGTAATTGCATCCTAGAACAAAGCTCAAAAATGTTCAGAATATCCAGCTCCCCAAAAGTTCTATATCTCAATGAAAAATATATTAGGCAGGCAAAGAGGCACCAATACATGGCCCATAATGAATGGGTAATTCAATGAATTGAAGTTATGAACTAAGAATTAACAGACAAGGACAATTAGATGGTAATTATAACAGTATTCTATAAATTCAAAAAGTTAAGTAGACATGTGAGATATAAAAAGACCAAAATTAAAATCCTAAAGGTGGAAAAAAATGTGTGAGATTAAAAATGCTTTGTTGTTGATGGGATTATCAACAGACCAGACTTTACAAAATAAAAAAAAAAAGATTAGTGAACTTGAAGGTATAAGAACAGAAACTATCCAAAATGAAACAAAAAAGAGAATTTTTAAAAATGAAGAAAGTGTATAAATGGACACTGTGGAGGATATAAAAGAAAGGTAAGGACAGAAAGAATATTGGAAGAAATAATGGTCCAAAATTGTCCAAATTTCATGAAAACTATGCCTACAAATCCAAGAAACTCAAGTATTATTAAGCACAAGAAACTGTGCCAAGAAAACTATACATCATGTGTCACATTATAATAAAATAGCTCAAATTCAATGGTACAGAGATCTTAAAAGCAGCCAGAGGGAAAAAAGACTCATTGTATACAGAAAAACAGAGATAAAGATAACACATTTCTCATGAGAAACAATACCAGTGAGAAGACAGTGAGTAATATCTTTAGAGGATTAAAAGAAAAAAGCTGTTAACTTGGTATTCTATAGCCAACAAAAGTATCTTTCTTAAAATGTAGACATGCAACGAATGAAAGACTTCATCACCAACACACTCCCACTACAAGAAATGCTGAAGAAAGTACTTTAGGCAGAAAGATAGAAATCTGAATCTACACAAAAGAATGAAGGAAACAGAAATGGTGTTCATAATAATATAATTTCATATATATATATATATAATTTTATTATTTAAATCTTTTTAAAAGATAATTGAGTCCTTAAACAAAAATAATTATGATATGATCTGAGATTCATAACATATGTAAAAGTAAAATGTATGGCCCACAAGGTACAAACATAGGGGAAATAGAAACAAAAGGATTTTATCAAAAGGTTCTTATAAAATACCACTGGAAGGTAAACTGATAAAAAATAAAGACGTATGATAGAAACCACTACAGCAACCACTAAAAAGGGAAAACAAGGAGATTTCATTAAGTCAAAAAAGATACTAAATGAAATCATGAAAAATATTCAATTAATCAAAAAGATAGGAAAAGGAAACAATAGATGGGACAAATAGAAAGTAGATTATAGATTTGAACCTAATTACATGAATAATAGTATTAAAAGGAAGTGATCTCAACAGCACAGGGTGGGAGGGGGAAGCTGGGGCAAAGTGAGAGTAGCATGGACATACATACACTACCAAATGTAAAATAGATAGCTAGTGGGAAGCAGCCGCATAGCACAGGGAGATCAGCTCGGTGCTTTGTGACCACCTACAGGGATGGGTAGGGAGGGTGGGAGGGAGGCTCAAGAGGGAGGGGATATGGGGACACGTGTATGCATATGGCTGATTCACTTTGTTGCGCAACAGAAACTAACACAGTATTGTGAAGCAATTATACTCCAATAGATCTATTAAAAAAAAAAATAACAGTGATCTCAACAACCCAATGAAAAGGCAGAGATTTTTAACAGCAAGATGCAACTATAAGCAGCCCACAAGAAAACCACTTTAAATATAGACACAAATAGTTTAAAAAGTAAAGTAAAAAGATATAAAAGGTATAAATAGTAGTGTTTAGATAGTACAAATCTAAAGAAAGCTGAAACAGCTGTATTAATATCCAAGCAAAATCAATGTCTGAGCAAAAACTATTACCAGAGATGATAAAAGTCATTTTGTAATGAGAATGAGGTCAATTCATCAAGAGCACATAAAATTCATAAACATTTATGCATTTATTAACAGAGCTACAAAATGCATGAAGCAAAAAACTGATAGAACAGCAAAAAGAAATAAACAAATCCAGAATTATAGTCATAGATTTCAATATCCCTCTCAGTAATTGATACAACGAGGAGACAGAAAATCAATAAGAATATAGAAGACTTGAACAACACTATCAACCAACTTGACCTAATAAATATATGGACCACTCTACTCAATGGCAACAGAATACATTCTGATAGACCACATTCTGAGCCATTAAAAAATCCCAATAAATTTAAAAGAATTCAAGTCATACAAAGTGTATTCTCTGACCACAATGGAATTACCTGAAAATTGATAACAGAAAGATCTCCAAAAAATCCCAAATAGTTGGAAATTAAATTACGCATTTTTATATAACCCATAGGTCACAAAAAGAAAACAAAAGGGAAAATTGGGAGTATTTTGAACATAATGAAGATGAGAACACCACATATTTTTCATAGGATTCTGCTAAAGAAGTACTTAAGGGAGATTTATAGTACTAAATAGCTATATTAGAAAAAACCAGAAAAGTCTCAAATCAATAATATCAGCTTCCACTCTAAGTAACCAGAAAAAGAAGAGAAAATGAAACACAAAGTAAGTAGAATAATTAAACTAATAAAGACCAAGGAGAAATCAGTGAAATATAAAACTGAAAAGCAATAGAGAAAATCAATGAAACCAAAAGCTAATTCCTTAAGCAGATCAATACGATTGATAAACCTCTAGCCAGACTGACTAGGAAAAAAGAGAGAAATAACATAAATATGCTCAACATCATTAATCATTACGGAAATGCAAAATAAAACCACAATAAATACCACTATGCCCCTGTTATAGTAACTAAACTTCAAAAGACTGCCCATATCGAGTATTTGAGGACAGGTAGTTGTCGGAATTCAAACACTGCTGGCGGGAATATAAAGTTACAACCTTCCTGGCAAAGAGTTTTGCAGTTTCTTAAAAGTTTAAGCCCACACCTACCATATGATTTAGTCATTCCACTCCTAGGCATTTCCTCAAGAGAAATGAAAGCATATGTCCCCACAGAGATTAGTACACAAAACTCATAGCAGCTTTATTTGTAATAACCCCAAATTGGAAACAACCCAAATGTTCATCAGTGGGTGAATGGATAATCAAACTGTTGTACAGTCATGCAAATGGAATACTGCTCAGCAATGAAAAAGGAAGAAACTGTTAACACATGCTGCAACAAGGGTGAGTCTCGGAATAATGATGCTGAATGAAAGAAGCCAGACCCTCCCAAAGAAGAACACATACTGTATGATTCCATTTATAGAAAATTCTAGACGATGTAAACTAACCTGTAGTGACAGAGATCAGTGATGTCCAAGCGGAAGGGAATGAGGAGAGGGTCAGGAGGGAGAGATTACAATGAGGAAACTTCGTGGGGGTGATAGATGTGTTCCTTTCTCTTGAATGTGGTGATGGCTGCACAGGAATATTCATAAATGAAAATCTATCAGATTGTCCACTTAAACTATTTGCAATTCATTGTATGTCAACTATACCTCAATTACGGTGTTCAAAAGATTAATGGACAAATATAAGTAAATACATGAACAAATAAAAGGTTTGTTTCTTACCAGCCATTCACACTAGTCAAAATACGAAGCACTAATTTATCTGGAGCTTGGCAAAAACATCAATGAAGGTAAAGAGGTCTGTTTGAATTTGTTTTATTATGCCTCAAATTAACTAAAAATATACCCCATGGTTAGTTTTTTATAAACTCATTAAGAAAACAAGATATTGTGTTTCCAACAAATTATTTACAATTAAAAAAAATCAATCTAGGACTTTCTCTTGCCTGATATTTATACTAGTTCTATATCTACGATAATTCTAGTTGGGAGATTCATTCTGCACAGTGTAAATTCGGTTGCACTCTGGTCTCGTGCTTTACACAATCAAATGAGAATATACTGGTAGGACTTAAGATCTTTATATTTGTGGTTCAGATCGAATAGGATTGACTATTTCTGATTGCTTATGCCCAAGCCCTGTGGAATCAAAGATGACACAGAGGTAATGTGCTCATTGGGGAACTGCACCCACCACATGGTACCGTCCTAATCTGTCCCAGCTACAACTGTAATTACCCTCTAAAATTCAGTGCGTGGAAAGTGGAAAAAGATTATGCTGCTGGAGAGAGGGCTAAAGTACGGTACATCTGGTTCTAAGACTTTTATTTCAAACAAAATTTTAAAATCGCGTGAGATTCTTTGTTATTTTTCAAATCCTGCTCACTTTCCTAGAAGGAAAAATAAATCCCTTTTCCTGCCTTGTAATCTTTCCATCTACATAGCGTATACACATTTTTTTAAAAAATCTAAAATTGCAGTGATAAGGCCAAGTACCACCTTAACATGCAAAATCTTTGAAATATATAGCACACTGAAATACAATAAATTCACGTTTATGTCCCTCAAGCGCCTCGTAAAATGTTACCAAGAGTACAACTTCAGCTGGTCTGTAAATTGGTGTGTCTTATATATTTAGACATATTTTTAAATGTGTGTCTTCAACATTTAGTGCCTTGTACTCTTATGTATAAATATCCTCTGCTTCAAAGTCTTCAAAACTGTCACAAAAACTATATTGACCGAGTGTGTTTTTACAGATTTGCTTGGTCTGCATCAGGTGTTCTCTAATTGTTTTATGTCCATATTTCAGTAGTTGTCTCTCTTCAACTCCTAAACATTGAAACAAAAACGGTGTTGCAGTAAAGAATTCAAAGGCTTTGAAATCAGAGGACCTGGTCCAGCCGCAGCACCACTGCATCCTGGTGCCACCCTTGGGAGCTGGGCCCTACCTTTTTCTGCCTGTTTCTCCCAGTGGCACACAGGGAGGGTATACCCAGGGCTGCTGTAAGGATTAATCAAGGCAACTAGACAAGGCTGTCAGCCGAGAGCCCAACACATAGTGAACATTCAAAATCACAAGAGTGGACTTCCCTGGTGGTCCAATGGTTAAGACTCTGCCCTTCCACTGCAGGGGGCACAGGTTCGGAGAAGTAAGATCCCTGCATGCCGTGCAGCCAAAGTAATAATAATAATAATAATAAAAACACAAAAGCTGCCTTTGAACTGCAAAAAAATTTTAAGGCAGGGTCCAATGATTATAAATTATCTCATTACATAGCAACATGACTGCAATATATCCTAGCGACAGCGGAAAGCCTAAAAATTAGTATTTGATCAAAAAGAATATTTCCTAGAAGGCAGACTTTAAAAAGTACATAATTAAAGTGAAAAGACCTAATTTAAATTCCAACTTTGGCACGTTAATAGATGGTTGGTTATTTTATTCTAACTGACCATCTTGTAGTCTGTAAAATGGACATGACCTGGAAATAGTAGGTGCTTGCTGAATACATACTGAGAGATTAAATCAAAGATATGGTCTACAACCGTGTTTTCTATACTTTCATCTGTCTGATAGCATAAGATCTCTTTGAGGAAAAGCCATAGAACTGATGGATTTTCCCAACATATCAGACAGTAGTCGTCATGTACTTCTCTCTGCTGACAAACATATGGAGCCATTGCATGGCTTTAGAGTCTGAACTGTGAAGTTCAAAGCTCAAGGGGGTTCCAGGAGCGATCAGAGACCTAGTGTGAACTCACGTCCACTCACAGAAAACCCGAACTGAAAAGCTCCCTGCGGTGAACACTGAGACTTAAAGTTTGCTTTTTTTTTCCCCCAAGCAAAATGCCATGGTCCCTGATGTTCATA
This sequence comes from Balaenoptera musculus, assembly GCF_009873245.2. Lineage (NCBI taxonomy): Eukaryota > Metazoa > Chordata > Mammalia > Artiodactyla > Balaenopteridae > Balaenoptera > Balaenoptera musculus. The sequence continues at coordinate 5,476,508 of NC_045790.1, forward strand.
GCCCTTTAAAGATTATTTTATTCCTTTCACAGGTCTCCCGTTATGGCTGGAGGTCTCTTTGCTGTGGATCGCAAATGGTTTTGGGAGTTGGGGGGCTATGACCCAGGTTTGGAAATCTGGGGAGGAGAGCAATACGAAATCTCTTTCAAGGTAAGCCGTCAGCACCCTTCTCACACTAGGTTGGCATCATTTTGACCATTCTAATAGAATGGCATCATTTCGTTTTGTGACCTCCTATGTTGCAAATTAACAACCAAAATAGACATGTCATTTTCCCACCTCAGCTTTTGGATGAGAGAAGCTACTTCCTTCTGATGTTTCCGTGAGACGTAGTCATGCCATAAAAGAAACACAGACGAGAAAGAATTCAAAATCCCACTTGCAGGGGGGGAACCGTGGTGTGCCAGCACTTCTGCTGCCCCGCTGGTACTGCATTCCTTCTCAGGCACCTAGAACAGAGAGACAGAGGCATGAAGGTGAAAGAAATGGAATTACTGGAGCTTTTGCCCGTTGTGTTTGTTCTCGAAATAATACTCCACCTTTTGCTCGTAACCACTATTCCACAATTTCAGTAACAGAAGAGTAATTTTAAATTCTGTAATTCTAAATGGGAAAAGAATTTGAAAAAGAATAGATACATGTATATGTATAACTGAATCACTTTACTGTACATCTGAAACTAACACAACATTGTTAATCAACTATGCTCCAGTATAAAACAAAAATTAAATAAATACAATATGAATGACAAATTAAAGCTATTCTTTATATAATTCCAAAACAAGTGAGTTTTTTGTTTATTCTTATCTGAAATTGCCCAGGTTTCCACTTGCTTTGACCATAAGTACTCGCAAAAATTATACTTTATTACATATATATACATTCATATATTACATATATACATATAGGATATATGCAAGTATATGATAGAATATCAAATTTCAAGGTTTGTAAGTGAAAAAAATTTACCACAGCATGTGAAGACCAGATAACCAAAGCAAAATAAACTGTGCAAAAGGTTTTTTTTTTCCTTTATCACTATCATTATTCATATCGAAGATATAGTGATTCTTGCAAGATTTATCATACAGAAATCTCACTAACTAAATCAGCTTTCCTAATTACCTCTATTATAAAATCAAACCAATTCTTGGTAAGAAAATAAAGTGTATCTTGAATATAGTAAAAGTCAAACTTAATAATCCAGCTAAACTTTTTAAATTTATGCATAAAAGAAATTGACAAAACTGGTTTTTATTTAACTGTTACAACTATATTCTATGTGTTAACAGAAACAGTATGTTGTCCCCAAAGTGTCATAAAATAAATATTCCAAAGAGAAACTCAGGAGACACGATTGCAGGCTTCAGGACATCTAGAATTTTCCATCTCACTGCTGGCAATAAGCCTTGAAATACTATTTATTAAATTAGTGCTTTTTTTTTTTTTTTACCATCACTGAAACACACCTAATTTCACATCTAAGTTACTTTTTTCTTAACCTTTGTATACATACATTTACTTCATTTATTTAATGGTATGTGATGTACAGATGCTAGGCCAAGTGCTTTATATGCTTTATATAATTTAAAATCACAACTCAGAGAAGTGGGTATTATTCCATTTTATAGATGAAGAAACTAAGACTTAAAGTTTTAAAAATTTTAGATTAAATTTTTTAAGTTTTAAAGATTAAATAAACTACCCAGTGTCACTTAGGGATTAAAATGCTCCACTTCTACTTAATTGCAGAGAATACAGAAATTTAAAATTGTCTGTTCACTCAAGGCATACCTACCAACACCATTCCAGAGTTCATGGTTAACCTTTTGATCTCTACCTAATGGTTCCTCTCCCTGAACAGAAGTATCTTCATTATACCCTAAGAGCATAGCAGCAAACTTTGTACTGACCCTGGCAAAATACTACTGATTATCAGATATGGCCCAAAGTTGGGGGCAAGTTTACAGTAATACCTTCCACTGGAAAAACAGAATATTGCATTTGATTCCAGCAATAAAGGAAAATAGGCATTGCTCTATTTGCAATCTCATCAGAAGTTAAAGAATGCTTTTTACTTCTCATGGTTCAAGATAATTTTTTGTTAGATTCTCTTAATTCACGAATTCTTTAACTTTAAAATGCTATTAAGAATATCTGCATTCTACAAATAATAAATGCTGGAGAGGGTGTGGAGAAAAGGGAACCCTCTTGCACTGTTGGTGGGAATGTAAATTGATGCAGCCACTATGGAGAACAGTATGGAGGTTCCTTAAAAAACTAAAAATAGAGTTTCCATATGACCCAGCAATCCCCCTCCTGGGCATATATCTGGACAAAACTGTAATTTGAAAAGATACATGCACACCTATATTCATAGCAGCACTATTTACAATAGCCAAGACATGGAGATAACCTAAATGTCTATCAGCAGATGAATTGATAAAGAAGATGTGGTACATATATACAATGGAATATTACTCAGCCATAAAAAAGAATGAAATGATGCTATTTGCAGCAACATGGATGGACGTATAGATCATCATACTAAGTGAAGTCAGTCAGAAAGAGAAAGGCAAATATTATTGGATATCACTTATATGTGGACTCTAAAATATGACACAAATGAACTTATTTCTGAAACAGAAATAGACTCACAGACATAGAAAACAAACTACCAAACAGGTAAGGGGGGGGGATAAATTCGGAATTTGGGATTAACACACACATACTACTATATATAAAATAGATAAACAACAAGGACCTACTGTATAGCACAGGGAACTATTTTCAACTTCTTGTAATAACCTATATTAGAAAAGAATCTGAAAATATATATATATAATTGAATCACCTAAAACACTGTAAATCCACTATACTTCAATTTTTCTTAAAAATTGTTTAATAAGAAAAAACAGAAAAAGAAAATCTGTAGTAAGCAGGAGATACCTGGCTTAGAATAATAAACTGGGTGTGGATAAAAGTACTGTGGGAAGTCTGGAGCGTTTGCAGAATGGACATTTGCATTCTAAATCACCAAGGTATTTTTTAAGACAAATACAAACTCGAACCTCTCATTTCTCTGTCGCTTGTATCTATCGCTTCTCTTCGGGGTGACCTGAGATTTTATTACCCCATTTTCTCTTTCTCAGTTATCTGTCATTCTGAAGGATATAATTGGAATGCAGTCCTGTCGTCTTTGTCTAGAAACCATGGCAACAGAGCTAGAGGTTCAGGACTAAATTGCCCCAGGTTGTTTGATTGAAATGACAGATCCTTTGGCAACAGCTATATCTTACAGGGTCCCATTTCAGACACATCTCTCCATTCTTCCCGCTATTGTGTGCTGACCTTGGGGTTCCTGTTCCTCCCTATTAGGATTTGTAACACGAGGGGGACACCCTCAAGCAGGGTTTGGTAGAATTTACATGGAAGACGAAGAATTTTCTCCATGCGAGAGAAATTGAAAGAATTGTCCACAAATAGCTGTGTTCAATGGTATTAAAAAGTCAAAGAAAAATGGAACATCTGCATTTTGGGACACAGTCCACAAATTGCGATTAATTTTACATTGTAAAGCACTGTCAGATATACACTGGTCAGCCCTTCAGGCTTGGGAGTATGTACGGATAACTGAGAATTTACTAGTCTATTTCACACCATAACATAGAATTTGTTTCAAGTCTGAAACTTAGAAGCTCTAATTCAAAAGATTTCTGTCTGTGGTTGTTATCAGGCATATTTGCTTGCTGTTTGCATTTCAATGAAAGAATCATTTCACTGAGGTTTATGACAAGATTCCATGGCTGAGTGAAAATATTTCCAGAAAACTCTGCTTTATATTAAGGGCTGAGTTTTTGGTCAGACGGCGTTTGGCTAAGAGGGCTCCTCAATTCCCTGTCTCTATAAATATCTTTCCTTCCTTTTTCTAACATCTGCCTAGGTGAGTGGATTTCATGCCATCACACAGAAACCAACACAGCGTAATTTTCAGGAGTCCCTCAAGGAAAAGGGCTCTCTAGAGAAATGATCTCTCTGCGCTGCGCCAAGTCTTCAGTCTCTTTTAATATGAATCTGAATTCTCACGTGGCCCAGAATTATCCAGCTGCCTCTCAAACGTTGCTAGGTTAACCAGCTGCCAGGAAGGAGAAAGCACCATTTAGTCAGTCACTCAACAAGTTTTACTGAGCATCTAATTTACACCAGGCAGTGTTCCAGGTACTCAATTTGGAGCTGCATCTGGAAACAAAGAGGAAACCAAGACAGACTACAGAGTGTTGCAGGAAAGAGACAACCCTCCTTTAAATGGTGTGTGCCACTTAAGTTACTGAAAGAGTGTTAACACGGTTATGGGTCTCTGATTGTCCAGAGTGCGTTTTTATACCCATTCCCCAAAGATCAAAGTCCAAATGTTAGCATTTTCAGAAGAAAACTCTTCCCAAAAAATAAAAGTGAGCAATAAACACTAATTAGCCACGCACATGATTTAGAATGAAGCCCAGGGACTCTATTCCACAAAATCCTCTGGCATGAGACATAAAACTTAAATCCACATAGAAGAGCATTAAATTTGGTTCGTCCTTTTCCACGCCCAGGAGCGTAACAACACGGTCCCACCTTAGTCCAATATTCCTTGGGCCATCTCTTGTCTGGGAAGAGCTGTGACCTCCAGCCTCAGCTGTGCGGAAACCTTCAGCGCTCCAGGTGACATGAATCTGAGCACCATATGCCCTAGAGCGAGTCTAATAAATCTGGAAGCCCCACGGCCTATCTGAAATCACTGGTAATGGATTGAAACACCCCATGCAACCACCTTTGTTATGTGCTCTCGTCCTTCCCATGTGTTAAGCTTAAGGTTCAGACATGTAAGGAAATTTTAACTTACCTCTCACAATCTTTCAGCCCTTACCAGTCACTAACTCATTCAACCGGCATTTATTTATCGATTACAATGTGCCAACTCTGGGCTAAGCTCTTGAGGTTCCAAGATAAATGTGAGAAAGATTCTCTCCAGTAGCCGCCTGGAGAAGTAATTCATCCCAATTTCCCAGTATTGTTTGGAACATATTTTATTTCCATATTCACAGGAATATATTCAGGAGGCTCTTCAACAGCCTCCCTCTCTCTCCTCTTTCAACTGATCTCCATTTTTTTATTCATTTATTCCCTGAGTTGCTTTACTTTCCCCTCCTAAAAGCTCACAGTGGTTCCTAAGGACCCCACAAATCACAAATCAGATTAGCATATGAATCATAAACCAGGGAAGCTTCTCTCAACCATCTGCCTCAGCTAACCGTCTCCAGCTACACTGCAAAACCAACTTAAGTAGTGTTTTCCTTTCCTTCCCAGAGAAGATGGAAACACAAACATCCATCACTGTGCCTATTTATTGCAGAGATTTTAACTAACCAGACTTTGATGAAATTTTTCCTGAAGATTTTAGTCATTCCCTCTAAGATATTAATCAGGAACCTTCACCATGAGTCCGTGTACTGTGCAAGCTAGACTCCGCAGAAAAATGCAAAGGAAGCCCAATAGAAGCCTTCTTCGGATCAAGTACAATTGAGATGAATATTTCACCCATTAAACATATACATCAATTAAAGCAGAAAAGCACAAAAAAACCTACATTAAGAATCTCCTCTAAAGTAAAACATACAAATGTACATTTATGCACTGATCTTCTAATGCAAGAGAGGCCAAAGCTGTTCCTTCTGCATTTGGGTCCTCGGATTGGGATAAACTAGAGATGCATGGACCACATCCACATTGTATCCATCATGAGTCCCAGCTTGGGCTCCTTTAAATTGGAATGAGAATCTAAAGACACTTGGAAGCTATCTTCATGCAGTCATAGAATCCTTCCGATTTTTTTATGGTTTTACCCCATCCTTTAGTATTACTTTGCTCACATCTAATTTGACAGCAATTTTTAAACAACTCCATCTTTCAAACTCCTCAAATTAGTTTTGACACGAACAACAATTCTTTTCATAAGAGTATTTCACCAATTCAAGTGATATTTCATTAAATTACATAATTAACAATTTTTAAAAACTAGCACAATCCCCTTTGGGAAGAAATGCACTGCCTTTGAGATACACATGTAACTTAACAATTGTGAGCCAGAAGTTCCAGGTGTATTCTATGTAGCCTGTATTCGGCATAGGTCCACCATAATATGAATGCCATTCAATATGTTTACAGAGAGAATAGAGAGGGATGTTTCACACAGTAAATTGAACAGAGATTCAGACCTTGCTGTCGAAAACTCTCAGTCTCATAAGTGACAGGAAAAGCTCATGTAGCAGAGGCAGCTGCATTTCTGCCTTTGCACAGAGGCAAATCACCCGGCTTGTCGGGCTCAGGTTTGGGGCGAGGCTGTCCCCTCTGGTCCTCATCCCTGCCCAGGTGCCCCAGTGCCCTGCCCTCTGTCCAGGAGACTTACAGGTACCCAGGTTGCTGAGTGGCCAGTGTCTTATAGTGATGAGTCAGGGCAGGGGGACAGCCTTGGTGCCCTTTCTCTTGTCTCTTCCACTCTGTGCGCTGGTCCTACGGACCAGTTCCCACTCCTGTTTGCTAGCTGTCACTTCTGTTCCCTTCCCTCAAGCCCAATCTTGTGTATTCTCTCTAAACTGAAAAAAAAAAAATCGGTCCTAAAAGAAGCCTCTGGGGTTTCCTTGAATCTTGGCGTCTACCTGGCTGGGGGTAGGGAAGAAAATGCTCCCCAAGGGAAAATAGAAGATGGAAAACACAGTGAACATAACAAAGGGAATACTTAAGTTTTAATCCTGCCACGTACAAATAAACATTTCAGCTCAAAGAGACTAAAACATACCTGAGATTTTACTAGACAGCGTCCGTTTATTTTGTACCCCTTTATGACTTTTAAAATCTTTACATGGAGCTCCCTGTGTCCCAAAGCCCTGGCCATTTTAGTCTTCCTATGGTGGTAATAACTATTATTTGGTCCTTTAACAAGGAAAAGTAATGACTTAGCATCTAAAGGTCACGGAATTAAATTTCTTATTCCATTCAACACTAATGCAAGGTAAAAATATAATTTCTATTTCATAATTGCAAAGGCAGGCCATTACCTAGTTAATACCAAAGCAAGGAGCAGAATTGGGGTTCGCTCTCAAAACCATTAGGCTAATTTCTCTTAGCTGGAAAAAGTAGAAGACTTTATGCCCTGATGCAAAAGTGGCTACTGTCATTCTCTGAAACCACTTTTAAAAAGAAATGCAGGCTCTTCCCAGCGGGAATTTTTATTAAATGCGAGGGCTGTCAACTCTTGTTATTATTTAATGTAAAATTTAATTTTTTACTGTCTTCAAAATGCAATGGTTATTCAATAAGGATTGCATATACATGATCGGGACTAATCGTCGAGTATAGAAGACTCAGCTCTTTATTCGATCAAACAAGATAACAGCCATCAGTTTACAACTGTTATAGCTCAGGAAACTGTATAGTCTAGAGCTTAACCTCATTACAGAGCTTCTCAAGAACAAACATGGATTTTATTTATTTGTACTTAGAAAATCACAAGAACCCCACTAAATTAGCTAAATTTAAAGTTTCCCTACATAGTAGGAAGCCATCAAAAAAATTTCGAGTGTATTTATAGTTCAACAATTGAATGTTATACAATTATAATTTACACTTTTAAACTGGAAAAGAAAGGTCTGTTCTTAGAGATCACTCAAAACAGAAAAGGAGAATATGAAGCAGAAACCAAAAAAAGCCTAACTTTACCCTTGACAAAATTCTCAGATACCTTACCCCCAACCACAGTGTATAAGGAACGTTATCATATGCAGGAAGATCAATTCAGTGGTGGTAAAACAGGGGCACAGGAAGATGGAATGACCCCAGCTACAAATCTCATTTGAAGTCAGCAGATCTTACTTCCCCAAAGTAATTGGCACCTCCTAAGGGAGAAAAATCAACAATCACTTTTTTGAAACGGTAGCAACAGGTGTGATTGCTGGTGGCCAGAGCTTCTCTGGATTGAGTCTGGCACCAAAGGGAAGCATCCATGGAAGGCTGGGGACAGGTCTGAGGAGGTTTCTACAGACCAGCCACATTTTCAGGAAGCAGGCTGTTAATGAGGCAGAATGGAGAAAAGATACTCAAGATCACAAGCAGCCCTACAGCAGCCAATTCCTGTTGGATGCAGGCAAATAAAGGCTAAAAGAATTCACTCACGCACTAAATTGTGTGTCATAAAGTGAATGCCTACCGTACTTGGTAAGAAGAATGCACCCTACTCAAAGATAAATAATAATGACTTTTTAAAGGAAATAGCATATTAAAATATTACAAGAAAAAAGGAAGAAAGGATCAGGAATGGTCACCAAAATCATGCTGCTATACCTTTTTATAAATTCTTTTAAAAGGTTAATGAAGTCATTGACTCTGTAAAACAGTATGAAATGCTGAACTTTCTGAGATTAGGAAAAATGTTAAAAGACAACAGAAGGAGATAGAAAATAAACAGCAGCAGTCAGGATATCATGAAAAAGAAAAAGAAAACCAAAATGAAGGTCACATTGAAAGCAACACAAAAGAGAAGGAATATTCTGAAAATATATAGGGACACAAAAGATAAGACTGAGAAAAAGGAACAAAATGAAATTAAAATGAGCAAAGTTAAAAAGTAGTAGAGTGGAATGACATGGAGGATAAAGGAGCTCATAGTAGTATTCCCAAGGGACAAAGTTAAATTGAAATAACATATTTCAAAACCTAAGAGATACAGCTGAAGCAGTGTTCAGAAGAAAAGGTAGACTCTTAAATTCTTACATCAACATAAAAAAGAATAAAAATAAACTAAACATCCATATCCAGTTTGCAAATAAAAAATAAAATAAAGCTAAGGAAATATTAATAAGCATTTGAAAACTTAATGATTTAGAAAACCTAAAACTAGTAGTGCAAGAGCTAGTTCTTTAGAGCCAAAGATAAATCATTAATAAGAGATATAGCTAGGTATGGAGACAGATAAATTAATTAGAAAACGATTAATTGACATTTATTAGAAGAAGAATACACAAACTCGGAAGCAACCTAAATGTCCATCAACAGATGAATGGATAAAGAAGATGTGGTGTTTATATATATGTATATATACATACACATACACACACACACACACACACACACACACACACACACACACACACAATGGAATACTACTCAGTCATAAAAAAGAATGAAATAATGTCTTTTGTAGCAACTTGAATGGACCTAGAGATTATCATACTAAGTGAAGTAAGTCAGACAGTGAAAGGCAAATATCATATGATATCACTTATATGTGGAATCTAAAAAAAAAAAGATACAAATGAACTTATTTACAAAACAGAAATAGAGCCACAGACATAGAAAACAAATGTATGGTTACCAAAGGGGAAGGTGGGGGAGAGATAAATTAGGAGTTTGGGATTAACAGATACACACTACTATATATAAAATAGATTAAAAAACAAGGACCTACTGTATAGCACAGGGAACTACATTCAATATTTTGTAATAACCTATAAGGGAAAAGAATCTGAAAAAGAATAGATATACATATATGTATAACAATCACTGTGCTATAAACCTAAAACTAACACAACCTTGTAAATTGACTATACTTCAATAAAATAAAATAAAATGTATAAAAATGGGGAAAAAACAGGAATTTTCAAAATGTAAATGATCATAAGAGATTGCTCAATTCTAAGCAAATACAGTTAAGATTATAGGGAAAATGGATGATTTTTAACAAAATATAAATGACAAAACTGACCTCCAAAAAGAAAAAATCTGAACCAACTATATTCGTTTTCTATCACTACATAACAAATTACCACAAACTTAGTGGCTTAAAACAACCCAGAATTCTCCCACAGACTCTGGATTGCAATCCAGCATCTTTCTGCAGGGCCTCTGCTAAGATCTCACAAGGCTGAAATCAAATTTTCGGCCAGCTCCATCCTTCTCTGGAGGCTCAGCCAGGGAAGGATCTGATTTCAAGCCCCCTCAGGTTGTAGGCAGAACCCATCTCTCTGTGGTTTGGGGACCGAGCCCCTACTGTCTTGCTGGCTGTTGTCTGGACATGACTTTCAGTAACCAGAAGCCCAGCTCGGGCCCTTGCCCTGTGGTCCCCTCCCCGGCCCTCTGGCAACAAGGCAGCTTTCTTCTCCAAGGCGAGAATCTCCTCAGACTTCACATCCCTACACCTCTGTCTTCAGGAAGGGCAGAGTCCCCTTTTTGGACTCTGGTTAGGTCAGACTCTCCCAGGATAACCTCCCCTTTTATTAATTCAAAGTCAGCTAAATTGGGACCATAATTATATCTGCAAAACCCCTTCGCCTTTGTCATAAGGTCACCTTCACCTAAATCACAGGCGTGAAATCCATCACAATCACACACCTCCCTACACTCAAAAGGCAGAGATAATATAAGGACTTGTGTATCACGGGGTGGGAATTTGGGGGGCCATCTCAGAATTCTGCCCATCATGCTGCCCAATGACCACAGAAGAAATAGAGAAAATTGTCAAAAAGCTATATCCCCTCCGAAAAATAAAGCACCAAACCTCATTAGTTTCTTCCAGACCTTTAAGGAACACTTGCTACAATGTTTATCAAAAACTGTTCTCTAATAACAGAAGAGAAAGAAATATTTCAAGTTGATTAGATAACTGGCATAATATTGATAACAAAATCTGACCAAGATAGCACAAATAAACAGAAAAGTACAGACATATTTTACTTGTAAATACTAGCATTAAAAATAATAATTAAAGATTACACAACAGAATAACTATTCAAAGGCTAATCCACCAAAATAAGTGCAGCGCCAGGACTTTTCCCATTAATTTATTTAATATCATTTAGGATTATCCTGATGATAGTAGGCAATTCAATTAGACAAGATAATATAAGAGATATAAAAATTGGAAAGGAGAACAGAAATTTTTCATTAATTGCAAATAATATTACCATATATCTACCTGAACAATTCAAGTTGAACCAACTGAAAAACTACTATAAATAAGAAATTCAGTAAGTTGCTTGGGTAAAATGTGTGTGTGTGTGTAAATATACAGAAAACAACAGCCTTTATGTATGAAAACAACCACCCAAAGGAAGACACCATTTACAACAGAAAGGAAAAACCAACTTGGAATAAACTTAAATGTCCTAGACCTCCATGAAGAAATGTTACAATGCTACTGAGGGACACACAAAATAAATAAATGAAAATTCATAATGAAGATAGTTCTCCCTAAGCATACCCCTGTATTTAATGCCATCCCAGTAAAAATGATAACATGAAGTTTTTTTGGATGGGGGAGGTTAAACGGGGACAGCTAGATAAACTGCTTCTCGTTCATAAGGGAAAACAAATAGAATAACAAGAAAATTTCTGGGGAAAAATGATAGGGGGCTAACTTAGGTAATCAAATACAGAAATTAGACAGAGATACCTATGGCACAGAATTTAATTAGACCCAGATAATATGACAATTTAGCATAAGATAAACATTTCAAATCAAGAGGAAGAGAGTGGATTCCTCAGTAAATAGTGTGGAACAACTATTTATCTAGAGAAAAAAAATAAAGATGAATCCCACGTGTGAAATGACACAGGTACACTGATATTTATCTCAATATTGTTTTTATTGATGAAAAATGAAAAAACATTAAAATCCACCCTAGGGGACTAATTAAATTAATCACTATGAACTACAGTATGGCCTTTAAAAAGAATGCAACATGGGCTTCCCTGGTGGCGCAGTGGTTGGGAGTCTGCCTGCCAGTGCGGGGGACACGGGTTCGGGCCCTGGTCTGGGAGGATCCCACGTGCCGCGGAGCGACTGGGCCCGTGAGCCACAACTACTGAGCCTGCGCGTCTGGAGCTTGTGCTCCGCAACAAGAGAGGCCGTGACAGTGAGAGGCCCGCACACCGCGATGAAGAGTGGCCCCCGCTTGCCGCAACTAGAGAAAGACCTCGCGCAGAAACGAAGACCCAACACAGCCATAAATAAATAAATAAACAAATACTTAAAAAAAAAAAAAAAAAGAATGCAACAGGTGTATTTTTACTAATATGGAATAATATCCAAACCTATCATTATTAAGTGACAAAAAGGGCAAGGTACAAATATATATGCAAAAATAAACATGGAGAGAAGATAAATTTTGTTATATATATTTAATAATTTACATCTATAACATGTCACATAGTACAAATGTAAGCACTTATAAGAAAAAATGACAATATTAATTTCATATGCAGACAACTGTCACAGATGTATTCACATATCCAGGAGATATTTATTGAGAGCCTACTGTCTGCCAGACACTGAGAATATAATTGTCAACAGAAATGACAAGTTCTCTATCTCGTGGAGTTCAGTCTGAGGGGGAGACAGATCATAAATAAATAAGTGAATAAATAAACAAGATCATTTCAGATGCTGCTAAGTGCTAAAAGGAGTCCAGCCAGCCAATATTACAAAGTAGGAGCCTCAGAGAAGAGATGGCTAGATCTGGCATCATGTTTTTGAAATATTTGCATCTGTACCCAAACTAGAAGGTGGGGAAAGGGCTACAGTGTTTACTGGTTCTCATCCTCCTACTTCTCCAACCTTGAGTGTCTCTGATCCAGCCATCACCAGAGCAAATGTTCCATGTGTTACAGGACCCACAGACTGGTGGGAGAAACTACAAAATAATGACACACTAGTGTCCCAAAGAAAGGGGGTTGTTCCCCGGGGCCCTGACCCCAAGCCGGTCCCTCGGTCCCCCGCCCTCACCATTGTAAATTTCCATACTCTTGGTTCCCAAGACAAGCCTCCAGCACACTGGCAGAGAACCGACAGTTCTAATTAATAAGCATTTTCCACTTTCTCCGCAGTTGTCTGAAAATACAAAAACCTCCGAGTGTGTTTAATTTATACTCCTGAAATAGTTTCCTTGTCTCCTTAGAATGGTACAACTCAATCTCATTTTGGAAGAGTACACTTTCCCACTTAAGCCATCTCTATATAAACTCTAGTGATGATGCTTTGTACAAATGGTTTTGGTAGAAATAAATTCAGTCTTATCAAATGTACTCATTAGAAATCCTTTTTATGCCAAGGATGATTCTAAAATATTTTATATACCTTCTCATTGCTTTTATGAGACAGCTATGTTAAAAAAAAAAAAAAACCCTCTCCTTACTTCTGAGCCTGCAAATACCTCGAAGTGTAGTTGCATTTTGTGTCTAAAATGTGCCAGAAGCCTTTTTATGGCACACCGTATACCTTCACATACACAAGAAAATATCTGGAGTTGTTCCTATGGGGTTTCTTCTCCTACAATATTTAGCCTAGGTGATATAAAAATAACCATTCTAATTCAGCATGCCCAGAATTGATCTTCCAAAGAAAATATTAAAATGACTCTAAACTCATTCAGAAACTCAAAGATAAACAGAAACAGCTGCTAAATGTCTCACAAGCCAGTCTGAGATTCATTTCAATTATCCAACGAAAGGTACCTCAGGTGAAACAGAGCATTTTCAAGTTAAATTTTATGTCCATTGGATAGAAGCCTGGCAAGTCTAAATTCCTTCCAGTTGTTAATTCCTTTATGTCTGATGGCATTTTCCTAATTCCCTATTTAATTTTATTTTAGCTTTTATAGAGAGCTGTAAAGACAGCGGGATATAACAATTTACACAGCATTCGGTACCTGTGTTCAGGCCAATTTAACTTCCTATTGAGATCTTTTTCTAACATTGAAATTTTTAAGAATTTTTGTATTTTTCTGGTTGCCATTTTCCCTAACAAGAAAAATGAAATACAATCTAATGACTCTAATGCAAGTCAGTTGACACCCCCGCAAAAGCTCAAGAGATATATGTTTAGAAAGTTACCAAAAAAGCTCTCCATACAATTCTCAAGCCTGTCATCCAAATCCTAATGACAGTACTATACAGAGCATGGGGGTATATGCATGCATCAACTTTAGAGGTATAAGGGTTTGATTTTTACCCTTTACATCAAGGTCAGCAACCTACAACACACCAGGACCCTGTAAGCTGACCCCACAACTCTCTCCCTCTCTTCAAACTGTGAGAGGACAGTTGAGAATACAATCCCTACCTCATCGCCACACATTCAGACTTGCATGTCACCATAAGCCTGACCCCCCCCTCACACAGGTCAACATGTGGATACATGACAACCATTCCCTGTAGCCCACACATACCAGAAGAATAAAGCTGGTCCCCTAGGGTAATATTAACACATGACCACTATTCTCGAGCACCTATTATATGCCAAGGGTGCTATGTGATTATTCAATCGAGTCCTTACAACCATCTCCTGAAGCAGACACGTTAGCCCAACTTTACAGAAGATGAAAGTGAGACTCAGGAAAAGGTAGTAACCTGCCCAGTTCAAGACCTACTGCCAGATGTTCTTTGCTCTGTCCTGAACCGTGAAAGCATGTCAACTTCTCAAGATAAAAAATATCACGTAAATGCCATTATGAACCTTTAAGAGTGCTAACATTTTTTATTCTGATGACATTTCTTCATTTTGAATGTTTCCCCTCAAATTTCAACACTTATCAACTGAAGCTTAGAAAACCGTTTGCTTCTCCAGAGTTTCCGACATAATGGTCTTCATCTGAGTAGCTTTTGACTGATGTGTTTGACAGCTCCAGACACTCAAACCCTGGCTGTTCAGAGAGCTTTTTTTTTTTTTTTTAATTTTTTTGGAGTATAGTTGACTTACAATGTTGTGTTAGCTTCAGGTGTACAGCAAAGTGATTCAGTTATACATGTACATATATTCATTCTTTCTCAGATTCTTTTCCCATATAGGTTATAGGTTATTACAGAGTACTGAGTAGCGCTCTCTGTGCTATACAGTAGGTCCTTGTTGATTATCAATTTTATATATAGTAGTGTGTATATGTTAATCCCAAGCTCCTAATTTAACTCTCTCCACCCCCCATGTTTCCCCTTTGGTAACCATAAGTTTGTTTGCAAAATCTGGGAGTCTGTTTCTGTTTTGTAAATACTGGGTTGGCCAAAAAGTTCGTTCGGGTTTTCCCATAACATCTTACAGAAGACCCGAACGAACTTTTTGGCCAATCCAATAAGTTCATTTATGTCATCTTTTAAAATTAGATTCCATATATAAATGATATCATATGATATTTGCCTTTGCCTGACTTACTTCACTTAGTATGATCATCTCTAAATCCATCAAGAGAGAGCTTTTTTAATGTGGATTCTTTGGTTTACTAGAAGACAGAAACCCAATTCTGACTAACTTAGAGGAAGGGGTAAATTGGACAGGACACTCAAGTAAACAAAGTGTGAAAAGGTCAAGGAAATGAGTGAGCCTCTGGGAGGCTGCCAGGACCCTTTCCCTGAGCACCTGACCTCTGCCGCTCTCTGAAGAATGCTCTTTCCACCCCTCAGGGATGGCCACTAGAAGCTCTCAGGCTTTCATTCTCTGCTTCGCCACCAGAGAGGTAATTCCAATCTCACGAAATCCCAAGGAAGGATTTCAGTTAGCGTGACCTGAGTCCAGTTCCCACCCCGCCACTCGGAAGGTAGGATGATTGACCGCCTGACTCAGGGGTGAAGGAGAAGCACATGTTTGGGTATTTCCCTAAAGGAAAGAAGTTGTTCCACTACAGAAAGCCAATTTTAAAGAGTTTTAAAAGCACTTTCATTTCTTTTTAGCAGATGGTGAAGCCAGAAAATTTAAGCAATAGACTTAAAATCTGGAGGCACATAGAAATAATAGTAAAAAGTGAACACTTTGCTTCTACTGTATCTTCTAAGCTATAGAATAATGAGTTAAGGGAAATGAGGGATTGTGTCCTTATACTATAGTATTTTTACCTAAAGAAGCACTCTTAAGATGTTCCAATCCATTCTTTCCTCCCCAAGAATTAATGTTTCAAATAAACCAAAAAGGGATATATCTGTTTTTATGTCCCACCCCAACCACTGTTTTTTTAAGAGCACAGTGTTACTGCAGATATAAACGTCACGTCTTAAAAACAGGATCTTCTGAACAACGTACCCTGTGAAACCCTGACATCCCCACCCAAACCTCTTGAAACTCATTAAATGCAAGATAGTTTGGGCACGATTTGTTTATACTGACATAACAGAGCATTTCTTACTTTGAAATAATCTTAAACAGATGGCTCAAAAACAAGAGCTTTCCCCTTGAGACTAGAAACCAACATATCCTCAGTAAAGACTGCAGATACATTTTCCAGTTTCTGCTTTTATTATGTTCCAATCAACAAATAGAAAAGGAGCATCGGGCAAGGTCAAAATAAGCTGTTCTTTTTTTCTCCTAATCTCAAAGAATAACCTCAAAACCCAGGTTTCTAAGAATAAAGCAAAGCAATGGTGTGCATGTGCCTTTCCATTGTTACCTTTTTTAGATCAAGTCAGGTCAAAAAGTTCAGTTTTTATTACATCCAGCCTGGAAAAGTAGTTTAATGACAGACACAGCCCTTTGCAACATCTACACACTAAAGCTTTTTAGGTTAACAACTAATATTTTAATTTCTAGTTAGATGGTACAAAGTGGTTGATTGTCTAGTCTTAAGAAGTTTTTCAAACATAACCCATCCAAGTCATACCATACACTTAGAAAGTTATTTTCCAGCCCCAGAAATGTAATTTCTTATTTATATATGCTCTGTACTTTTATCATCAATCACTTCTTTATACTAAACCAGTTACAAATGAAAATAAGCTCAAGATAGCTTATTCCCTTGAAACTTGTATTTGAATATACTAGAGAGCATAGCTTTTATTGGCAGCTAAATGGAGGATTATCATTAAATAACTGAATTGTTTGGAATTAACCTTACTTTATATCAATAAACCAGTAGTGCATTCATTTATTCAACAAATACTTACAGGGCACCAACTGTGTGTCAGGCACTGTCCTAGGTGCTTAAGATACATCTCTCAATAAAACACACAAAGACACTTGCCATTTTTAGGGAGAGAGGCTGATAAATAAGAAACATAATGAATCACTTTGTCATACAACTGAAATTAACACTACATTGTTAATCAACTGTACTCCAATATATCAATAAAATTAAAAGTTTAAAAAAATAAAGAAGCATAATGAATAAGTGAGGGAGAAGGTGTTAAGTGCCGTAGAACAGAAACAGAGTGGGGTAAGGAGGGCTGACAGTGTGCGGTGAGAGGGTGTTTGGGGCCAGAGGATTTGGAGCTAAGACTTGAAAGAGATGAGGAGCTAGCCATGGGGAGTTTGGGGAGAGAATTCCAGACAGAGGGATCCGCCGGCACAAACGCCCTAAGATGGAAGGGTGTCTGGCACGTCGGAGGAACAGAAAAGAGGCCAGAACTGCTACAGCGGAGGGAGGGAGGGGCAGAAGAGGAGGAGGGGAGATTAGGGGGAGAGCAGGCTTTGGAACTGAATGCGCTAATACAATTGTTTTTCTTAAATTTACGTCACCATTTCCATGTAGTATATTATGCTTCATCTTATACTTGATAATGTTCCCTTATTAACCTCCTGACAACCAATTTCTTACTGAAACTAATTCATATTCCATATGACTGCTGTAATTGTATGATTCCATTCAATTTAACATTCTCTGTGCCGAAACTCCAGTTTGTGGCTGATATTGAAAAGTGATTAAAAAATAAGGCAAGCATTCAATTATTCATTCAATTTGAACTACATGATGGAAAAAACACACTGTGCTCATTCACGGGTAAAATAACACTGCTTTAAAATATTTATGTTGTCAAAAGAAGACATGTTATTTCTAAATCTAAAACGTTTCTCCAAGAATTAGATACTTAAGTATGACAAATGCCATAATATTTTTAAAGAATATCATCACATCATGCTACCAGGAAATGTCTTTTAAAAATATAAACCACATCTTTCAGAACAAATATAGGATTTGAGAAATGCCAGAACAGTTGTGCTTTCCTAAAGAACCATATACCCACTCTGTTACCCAAACATACCTCCCTAGTGTGTCAGGATATGCATCCCTCTACTGAAACAGGCATTGCTATTGAAGATTGAAAAAAATAAAAGAAGTATGTGGTGATATCCATGGTATAAAAAAGCAAAACAATTCTACTTATCTTTGATAAAGGAGGCAAGAATATACAACGGAGAAAAGACAGCCTCTTCGATAAGTGGTGCTGGAAAAACTGGACAGCTACACGTAAAAGAATGAAATTAGAACACTCCCTAACACCATACACAAAAATAAACTCAAAATGGATTAAAGACCTAAATCTAAGGCCAGACACTATAAAGCTCTTAGAGGAAAACAGAGGCAGAACACTCTACGACACAAATCACAGCAAGATCCGTTATGACCCACCTCCTAGAAAAATGGAAATAAAAACAAAAATAAACAAATTGGGACCTAATGAAACTTAAAAGCTTTTGCACAGCAAAGGAAACCATAAACAAGACAACCCTCAGAATGGGAGAAAATATTTGCAAACGAAGCAACTGACAAAGGATTAATCTCCAAAATATACAAGCAGCTCATGCAGCTCCATATCAAAAAAACAAACCACCCAAAAAAAAAAAAAACAAAAACAAAACAAAAAACCACCCAATCCAAAAATGGGCAGAAGACCTAAATAGACATTTCTCCAAAGAAGATACACAGATTGCCCACAAACACATGAAAGGATGCTCAACATCACTAATCATTAGAGAAATGCAAATCAAAACTACAATGAGGTATCACCTCACTGGTCAGAATGGCCATCATCAAAAAGTCTACAAACAATAAATGCTGGAGAGGGTGTGGAGAAAAGGGAACCCTCTTGCACTGTTGGTGGGAATGTAAATTGATACAGCCACTATGGAGAACAGTTTGGAGGTTCCTTAAAAAACTAAAAATAGAACTACCATATGACCCAGCAATCCCACTACTGGGCATATAACCCTGAGAAAACCATAATTCAAAAAGAGTCATGTACCATAATGTTCATTGCAGCTCTATTTACAATAGCCAGGACATGGAAGCAACCTAAGTGTCCATCGACAGATGAATGGATAAAGATGTGGCACATATATACAATGGAATATTACTCAGCCATAGAAAGAAATGAAATTGAGTTATTTGTAGTGAGGTGGATGGACCTAGAGTCTGTCATACAGAGTGAAGTAAGTCAGAAAGAGAAAAACAAATACCGTATGCTAACACATATATATGGAATCTAAGGAAAAAAAAAAAAAAAAGGTCATGAAGAACCTAGTGGCAAGACAGGAATAAAGACACAGACCTACTAGAGAATGGACTTGAGGATATGGGGAGGGGGAGGGGTAAGATGTGACAGGGTGAGAGAGTGGCATGGACATATATACACTACCAAATGTAAAATAGATAGCTAGTGGGAAGCAGCCGCATAGCACAGGGAGATCAGCTCCGTGCTTTGTGTCCACCTAGAGA
The DNA here is from genome assembly GCF_009873245.2 of Balaenoptera musculus. Taxonomy (NCBI): domain Eukaryota; kingdom Metazoa; phylum Chordata; class Mammalia; order Artiodactyla; family Balaenopteridae; genus Balaenoptera; species Balaenoptera musculus. Next base: position 5,496,010 of record NC_045790.1, read on the forward strand.
GGTGGGATAGGGAGGGTGGGAGGGAGACGCAAGAGGCAGGGGATATGGGGATATATGTCTATGTATAGCTGATTCACTTTGTTATAGAGCAGAAACTAACACACCATTGTAAAGCAATTATACTCCAATAAAGATGTTAAAAAAAAAAACTCTGAAAGTAGAGACAATCGAGTTTATGGTGAAAGCAAGTTGGCCCTGAGGTCATAAGAAGCAGGACTAAATGGGGAAGGTCTTAGGGCCCCTACCTAAGTAGGAGTATAAGCATAATTGAATGAGATGATCATATTCAACAAGTATTTACTATCTAAACATGAAGCAAATCATTACACACATGCAAATAAGTCACTTGATTCCAGTTGTCATAAGCACTGTCTCTACTTGAAAGAAAGTTCCATGTGTTCAGAACTTTGAATCTCCAACAGTGAATGATTCCTGGCATACAGTAAGTGTTCACTACCCTATTCGTCGACTTGATTCATGAATTACCTGAAAAGAGAAGTACGGGATGGAAAGAGAGTATAAAACAGGAGTCCTAACAAATCTAGGTGAAATCTGGAAAATAACTAGGAAACAGTCAAGGGGTAGGAAAGACGAAGGGGAGAATTTCTTTAGAGAGAAAAATTTACAGCAGCAAGCCCTGAGGAGGGGAACTTGGTCCTTTCTAGAGAATCAAAAATAGACCAGATGGGGGAGGAAGGGGAGGGCAAGAAAGGAGACAGTGATTGAGGGACAATTAAGCAAAGACGAGATAATGCAAGGCTTCGGAATCGTTATGCAGGAGTTGTAACGCTACCCTGGCAGCAATAGAAAACCACCAAAGGATTTTAAATGGAAGCATGATAGACTCAGATTCATGTTTTTAAGTGATCACAGTGGCAATATGGAGGAAAAAAATAAATTCTAGGATTCCTTTTTAACACTGATGTTAGCATTTTAAAAAAAATCTGGACAGACATTTTCTGAATTGGACTTAGCTATAAAGAAAAATTTCTGAGGGGGAGAATTTTAAGAATTCGGAGTAGGTTACCGATAGAAGGCATAACATTCGCTTCATTGGCGATGGCGGTGGGCTGAATTCTAAGCTGCCCCTCTTCCCTGGTTTCCTCCTACACTTAAGTTATATTCCAGGGCAAAAACGTCATGGCAAATGTAATTTCCAGTCAGTTCACGCTAAGCTAGGACGATGACCCTGGTGGGCCTAAACTAATCACAGGGGCCCCTTGATTGATTGATTGATTGATTGATTGATTGAGACTCAATAAATTTTTGAGTGAGTACTCTTACAGAAACTGTACTACTGCCTTTAAATCTATTTTGCTCAGTTAATTCTCACAACTCAGTAAGGTCTTTTTTTTTTTTTCCCAGCCAAGCTAGACCATGCTCTTTTTTTTTTTTTTTTTTTAATTTGTATTGGAGTATAGTTGCTTTACAACATAGGAGCCCCTCTAAAGCAGGAAGTTTTCCCCAGCAGGGAGCGCAAGAAGTCAGGGAGATTTAAAGCCTGAGAAGGGTTCTATGTGAGGGCAGTTAGCCGTGGCTAAGATGGAGAGTTCCTGGAAAAAGGAACTGAGAATGGGTCTGGGAGCAGCCCTGGGCATTCCCAGCAAGGAAACGGGCCCTGGTCCTACAGCTGTCAGGAACTAGATGAGCCTGAAGGCAGGTTCTTCCCCGGAGGCTCCAGATAAGCGCTCAGTCCAGCCACCACCTGGATTTCAGCCTCGTGAGACGCCAGGCAGGGGACCCCACGGAGCCCACATGACCTCTGACCCACAGAAACGGGAGATCATAAATAAATGTGTGATGTTTGAAGCCACCAAGTTCTGGTAATTTGTTACACACCCATAGAAAGATCTTTAAAAACTGTATTACAGTGACCCTCCAAAGAGAATTAGAATTTCATGTTTGTGTGTCTGTTTGGTTATTTTTTTGCCCTACCTTGGAAAGGAAGGCAACGAGGATTTATTTAACTTTCGGTTATGGCTGTCCTTACCCTGGCAAACTCTCATGAGAAGTATCTAGTCCACTTCTGCCTCCTGTCCGCGTATTCTACAAGACCACATGGACCACAGAGTAGCTTATGGCCAGAGAATGGGAGGCACTGCCCCCGGGCATGGCCCCGCATCTAGTCCTCCTTTGTCACCATCCCTTTGTCCCGCAGGAGGGATTGGCCACCTCACCAAATGATGAGAGAAATACAGTCCCCTTTTCATGAAGAATAAACGCCTGGGCCAACCAATCACTCTCTCCCAGCTGCGGATGATAGGAAGGCTTCTCTGCCTTGACACTTGCTTACCTCTGACATTTGATTACACACAGGACTCCTGAACATTCTCTGCTCTCCGGTTTCCCACCCCTGCATCTATTGTCTAATTACTTTCAAATTGTCTCTCTTTAAAATGCACAACTGGGCCTTCCCTGGTGGCGCAGTGGTTGGGAATCCACCTGCCAATGCAGGGGACATGGGTTCGAGCCCTGATCTGGTAAGATCCCACATGTCGCAGAGCAACTAAGCCCGTGCAACACAATTACCGAGCCCGTGGGCCACAACTACTGAGCCCGCAAGCCACAACTACCGAAGCCCGTGTGCCTAGAGCCCGTGCTCCGCAACAAGAGAAGCCACCGCCATGAGAAGGCCATGCACCTCAACCAAGAGTAGCCCCCATGCGCCGCAACTAGAGAAACCCCGCGCACAGCAACGAAGACCCAACGCAGACAAAAATAAATAAATAAATTTATAAATTTAAAAAAAATAAAATGCACAATTAATAAAAGGAAATAATCTCACAAATATTCAGGCTGTTTGATTCAATTTTTCAATAAAGTTTTTGAGAAAATTAAAATTGTACTTAAAAAATTCACTGTATTTGATTTAAAATGTCAGAAGAGACTGAAAATAGAACCAAACAAAACAGGGTTCTTAGAGTGGACCAACTGCTGTAATAATCCCCAAATCTCGGTAACTTAGCGTCAGTCATGCAGCTGCTACACTTCAGCCCTGGGAGAGAAGGAAGCTGTGTGCTCTGCTCCACCCCGGTTTCCAGACACTCAGGCCCCATCTGCCTAGTGCCTCCACCACCTTCTAGGGGCTCAGAGGCCTCCTCTGGATCTTCTGCAATTCATCAGGCTCTGAGGGAAAAGAGAATCATGAAGGGGAGAAAGGAAGTCCCCGCTCACTGACTTGAGCCCAGAGGTGATGCACATCACTTCTGTCCACATTCCACCGGCAAGAAATAAGCATACAGCTCCTTCTGAATACCAAGGAGCTGGGGATTATAGCCTGGCAGTGAGCCCAGGAAGAAGTGAGCATGGAAATGGGTACGTCCTGCACCGTATCTCCCACAATAGGATGAGATAAAATCTGTGGGTGACCCGTAAACTTTCATCATGTGTTAGAGTTCACCTCCACCATGGATTTGGAAGTATGTAGTCCAGTTATTACTGCCTGACGAAGCACCCCAAAATCTACAGCATAAAACAAGCATTGTATCAAATTCATGGATTCTGTGGGTCCCAAATTCAGAAAAGGTACAAAGGAGAGAGCTCACTTCTGCTGCATGGTATCTGGGGTCACAGCTAGGGGCTGAAATCATTTAGAGGAATCTTCATCTACATGCCCAGCAGTTGATGTTGGATGTTGGTGAAAACAGCTGAGGCTGTCGACCCGAGTGCCTACACGCGACCTTTCATGTGGCCCAAACTTTCTACAGTGGGGTCTCAATGTCAGATTTCTTACATGGCAGCTCAAATTTGCAAAAACGAGTGCCCCAGCGGACAGGCAGAAGCTATGTTGCCGTTCATGACTTCAGTCACTTCTGCTGTCCTCTACAGGTCTAAGAATTCACAAGCACACCCAAATTCAAGGACAGGGGACATAGTCCCACATCTCAGTGGGGGGTACCAAGGTCACATTGTAGAGGGGCATGTGCAATGGGAGATATTGTGGTGTCTAAGTTGGGAAAATGCAACCTCCCGTATGTATTATCTTAGAATCCCTGAATTTCAGTGTTTGAAAGGATTGTGTATCTTATAGAACAGGGACCAGAGAACTATGACCCACTGCCTGACTATGTCAACAAAGTTTTACTGAAATACAGTCATGTCTCTTCTTAGCAAAGTTTCATAGTTGCAAGACCATATAACCCACAAAGCCTAAAGTATTTACTATCTGGCCCTTTACAACAAAGTTTGCTGACTCTGTAGATAAACTATTGACTTAGTAGGTGGGCACTGGAGTTAGACCACTAGGACGCATATCTCTGTTCTGGATGTGGCCAATTCTGCAGCTTTGGGCAAGTTAGCCTGTAGGCTGCCATGTTCCCACCTGTATAACTGGGGAAATAGTAAAGTCTGTCATTGAGTTGTGGGCATTAAATGACAAAGAGCACAGTAAGCATTCATAAATGCTAACTCTTATTATTAGAATTACCTAAAATATCAGCTAGATCAACTGTCCACCAGAGTTACATGCTTGTCTACAAAATGTCATCGACTGTGGATTTCAACGCACCTAGCAATACAGGAAGCCCATTTCATCTTTAACCGAGCTGCCTATTACAAATTTCCTCCTTCCACTGGGTTGCAATCTGTCTCTTTATAGCTCTATCCTATTAATCCTAGTCCTAGCTCCTTGGGGTTCTACGAACATCACTACCAAATGTTAGATTCTTCATATATTCGAAAAGTACTTCTCTGAATTTTATCTTATCAAGACTACAAATCTCCATTCTTCCAACTGTTTTTTTTTTTTTTTAATTGGGGGGATTGGCTTAGGGCTACCAAGTTTTTATTTTGCCAAGGAAGGATTTGTTTGTTTGTTTTTTATTTATTTATTTTTGGCTGTGTTGGGTCTCCGTTTCTGTGCGAGGGCTTTCTCCAGTTGCGGCGAGCGGCGGCCGCTCTTCATCGCGGTGCGCGGGCCTCTCACTATCGCGGCCTCTCTTGCTGCGGAGCACAGGCTCCAGACGCGCAGGCTCAGTAGTTGTGGCTCATGGGCCCAGCCTCTCCGCGGCATGTGGGATCTTCCCGGACCAGGGCTCGAACCTGCGTCCCCTGCATTGGCAGGCGGATTCTCAACCACTGCGCCACCAGGGAAGCCCCCAATTGTTTTTTTCTAAGACACAGTTTGTATCCCTTCCCCATGTTGGTAATTCTCTTTACAAGGGAATATAAAGCATTTTCTCAGAAATTAGCATAAGACTTCAGGTAGATAGATCAAGACCTTTAATCCCTAAACTCTCCATATTTTGCTGGTGATGTGTTTTGTGCTACTCAGTCTTTTTCTACCTTCTCCTGCTCTGGAAGAGTTGATTTTTGCAGGTCTGGGGACAGGTCCTTATATTTACCCTTTTTATGTTTAATCTTATATAGCTCCAGCCTCTCGGGATCTTTCCAGATGTTGGTACTGTAGTTTAGAATGTTCTCTGCCCCTCCCAGCTTTACATGATCTATGCACAGTACTGATGACTTCATCTAAAGCCAAGTTGAAATTGATACCATGAGTAGTCCTGAAGTCTCAGGAGTTAGAGCAACTGAGTATCGTTTTCATAATCCATTTGCCATCCCCTTGGAATTCCATTCATCACTGTTTGTTCACCAGTCTTACTTAGGGTGCCATTCCTCTTAGTGAAAGAAGTTGGAAGCAAATGGAAGTTAAGACATAAACATTTCTCTTTCTCTCTTCCAATATTTCACTTTAAAAGAAGCTGTGTATCTGCATCAGTCAGGGTTCTCCAGAGAAACAGAACCAACAGGGTACATACATGGAGAGAGATTTATTTAAGGGAATTGGCTCCTGGGATTGAGGAGGCTTGGTAAATCCAAAATCTGCAAGGTAGCCCAGCAGGCTGAAGATGCAGGGAAGAGTTGCCTTTCAAGTTCGAAGGCAGGCAGTCTGCTGGCAGAATTCCTTGTTGCTTGAGGCAGGTCAGTCTTTGTTCTCCAAGGGCCTTTAACTGATTGGATAAGTCCACCCACATCATGGAGAGAAACTGCTTTACTCAAAATTCACCAATTTAAATGTTAATCTCATCCAAAAAACACCCTCATGGAAACATCCAGAGTAATGTTTGACCAACTATCTGGACACTCTGGTGCAGCCTTTGACACAAAAAATTAACCATTACAGTATCTAACTCTTTTTAAATCATTTTCTTGCAATGAAAATAGCTAAAAATCTAGCATATATGAAGCCTGCATTTATGTTTTGATAATTAGTCCGTTTATAGTAAGCAGCCTGTTGTATAAAACCATGATTAATGGTTTGAGTGGGCAGTCATGGTAAAATATAACCAATTAATTTTTATTACTACATATAAGTACAGCATCTTAACAGATACCCTGAGTTTAACATCTCTTGAGTTCACATCACTAACCAATTATCTTCTGTACCTAAGAAAAGATTGGGAGTGGGGAGAAATTAGAATGCAACTCTGATTCTTAAGGTGAGCTCTACTGAAAGTTTCAGAATCTAGATAAATTATGGATATACCTATGTGGCTTAATTCATTCACCTATTTTAGAAATTCCATTTTTATACTTTAAATTTTTTAACTGACACAAATTCCAATGTTATTTCTTCTAATGATTTCACAAGATTGTCAAAACAAATATCTATATAAATAAGATGTCTAAGCATTAAATGCCAGTTTATTACAATAGTTGTGTTAAAATTCTACTAGAATAAAAAACATGTCAACATGTTATCTATGGAAATTAGATTTACTGAACTAATATTTTGGTTCTATACTCCTATGAATCTAGGTTTTTTTAATGTGGTTTGTTTGGTTTTTTTCCCTTGGTTAGCCATTGATAATAAACAGAAATTATTGATTTAGAGACTTTAAGAGATTTTACGATTTTGTATGAATCTTACTAATAATTTGGGTTTTTTGGTATGAACGGTACTGTTCTCTTTTATTATACTTTTAATTTCCCCTCTTTAGGTTTGGATGTGTGGAGGAGAAATGTTTGACGTTCCATGTTCTAGAGTTGGTCATATCTACAGGAAGTACGTCCCTTATAAAGTTCCATCTGGGACCAGTCTGGCAAGAGTGAGTAACCAGGGATCATAATAAGTGGGGTTTGAAATGGTTTTCCGTGTGCAAAACGTGAAGCCTCACGCGTGGTTTAATCCAAGGCACCGTCTGATCAACATACAAATCCACAGCTTGGCCATTCCATTTGGCAGGCTTTTAATGTAGAGGTTCCTGTGTTTCTCAGAGTTTTATTTCCATTCCTTAAGGAAGTATTAGTTATGATGCTAAGTCTTGTTATTAATTGTATCGAAGCACTTGCACATACATTATATTTATATATTATTGTATTTGCATATTATATTTAGTCTTCATCTATACTTTCGGAGCTTAATATTCTTATCTTTATTTTGTAGATGAGAAAACTGAGGCTTAGCAAGGTGGCTCTTTCACGTACACGAGTGACAAATAGCAAAGTTGGAGTTTAATCCCAGGTCTTCAGAATGGACCCCTCACAGGGAGTGTAACACGATAAGTCAGATGGAGAACAGGGTAAACGGGATGGAGAGAGGTGTCTCCCAAACTCTGCCTTCCTCTCATTCGTAACCAGGGCCAGATCTGCCTAAAATTTTACCCCATCCTCAAAATTCCAAAACTGGTCAAGTCCAAGATTTTTTTTTTTAGATATTGTTTTGAGTAAAACCTTTATCTTAGACCAGACGCAAGGATGTTTTCTCTTCTGCCTTTTACAATGTTTGGGAGAACATGGTCATACCTTCTGGAAACAATCCTGACAATTGCCGTTTTCCGTGTCCCTTTTTTCGTCGCTCGGTCAATTTCAGGCACCACAATCTGTACCTGCTACTGCTAAGACCCCAGGTCTAGAAAAAGGGTGTTTCACCACCACCCTCTGCACCATGTTCCCCTAAGAATCTAATCCCAAATGATTCATGTTTGTTCTTTTACTAATAAGGCTGCAATATATAATCAAGTCTTTTATATAAAGTTCAGTAAGCTCACACAACAAGCTTTTAAAAACATATAAACTAGTTCATCCGTATTCATGAGAGTATCAATCCCACAAAGGCAGAGTTTTTCTCGGAATTATTTGCTACTATTCTCCCGGCACCTAGAACAAGGGTCCGTGTCACTCATCAAGATATGTTGAAAGAATTAATGAGTCAGGAAAAACTAACACAAGAAAATGCCGCAGGTCTAAGGTCTTACTAACATGTAAACATTTTAATGAAGTATAATAAAATTCTCATTTATAGTGAGTTATTTTTGGGGAAGGAGGATTCTGCCTTATTCCCTTTCTGAGATTATTTGTCAATGATGTCCGTTTTCTCTGTTTTCTTAGGCACACCATAATCTCTCTTACAGCATTTTGAGTTAATAGTAATGAAGTTATATTACATGCACCTTGAAGGGAGGTAGTCACATTGTTCCTCCCTCCTCAAAAGACTAATCAGACGTTAATAACATACTCCATTAAGTTGTTAGAAAAACATATTATTTGAAGAAAAGAAACCAATCACAAAATCACAAAGTGATTAAAGAGCTGCATTGGGGGTAAGGAAATATGATTTAATTGAGGCACAAGACTTAATACATCTGAATCTGAAAACTCATGAACTCCCAAAAAGGGAAATGACTGAACAGTTTTGAGCACATACCATAAATCAGCTGTGTGGATATCGTAAGTAGTAGCAGTTTAAAATATCCGAAAGATAATGATGTTCCGTCGTTTGTCCATTTCACTCACTCATACGCTCCACGCTTGTGTCCCAAACTGAATCTTTTATTTGCAAGATGGGTGGTGTGTGTGCTTGGTTTGCAGCCAAAAGTAGAGTCTAGAAGCTGGGGGGTGGGAGGGAGTTGTGCAGATCTTCAAAAACTAACTCTGTTCATATACTTCAAAGAAAGAAATTAAGTCCTTCTTCAAAGACTGTCAAGTATAGGGAAACGGGCTGGCACATAAAATTTCCAGCAAAGAGTGAGGATTTATTCAAATGAAAAATAGTCCATAATTCTGAATTTTAATATTTTCCACTTAAATTTTACTTGAGGGCTCCTTTTTATTTTTTTTCTAAACTGCTAGAGCAATCAGAAAGTCATAAATATTGAGGCTCAGCTGTCACTCTAAGAAACATTTTATAATGTTTTTTAAATAAAAAAGCGTATTAAAATGAAAAACAATTCTAATATTTTGTGGGAGAATCTCAACTACCTGCTACACCCTGCATTATCACTGAATCATCAAAAATGAGGAGACTTTACAGTTGCTCAAATGCAGGGCCAGGTCCACACAATAGGGAGTTCATCCTTCCAGCCTTGCAGGAAACAGAGAGGAAGATGGAGAAAACTCCACAGGCTTATTTTCTTATCACAAAGCTCGTTTAATTCTTCAGAAATGTGCACCCTTCTTTTATGTACCTATGAAAATAGAGGACTCCAGCTGACTTTCACAACACACACACACCACACACCACACACACACACACACACACGTGTGAATAGCCTGCAGTCCTCTAAATAGCAAACCAGCATGTATCATAGAAATAAGTTCAAATAATTAGCTAGTCAGTGCCTTCTATTTACCTAGCATTACAGTCTGGCTGGAAGAGACAAGATATCCACACACGAAACCATTAGAGGACAATCCAAGACAGCAAATATGAATAGTTGTTCAAATGTGTTGTAAAGATGCGTGTCGTAGCGGGAAGAGGAGGGGATGGGGGTACATTAGCTGCTGAACTGAAAGAGGACCTTCAAGGATACTTCGGTTCGCAGAATCGTGATTCCCGAACTCAGGACCGGTGGACCAGTTCCTGGCCCACTTTTCACCCAGCCTCAGTGAACTGAGAAAAATAAGAATCACAAAGCTAAATCTATTCCATTTAATAACATCTTTTTATGCAGCAATGTTAGGCTTTTTTTTCCTCTTATGACAGTATAGGAGATGGTAGATTTTTATTAATGCCCTTATTTGGCAAGAATAAAAATTAGCCTCTCTATGTCAATTCCCACAAAATGCAAAGTTCTGGGACATTGTGCCCTACAATTCGGCTTCATCAGGGAATCAGAGTGTCCACGTGTCATGAGTAAAACCAAATGTTTTACCATGTTAGCTTGGGGTCCAATGTCAGTACACCGGGCACAGCTGTGATACCTTCTCACCAGGAGCAAATGGCCAGTCCCTGAGGGAAGGGCTGCCCACTCCTAGTGCTGCAGGGGGACCAGAAAGTCCCCAGGGCCGAGGTGACAGACATCCCCTCCTTGGGATGGCACTGACTGTCCTTTACACAGAGGCGTGAACAGCCAAGTGGCTGAGTAGCAGAGGGGGGAGACCCTCGGTGGAGACCCTCCGAGGAGACCCTTCACTGCGACAGGCTGTGTCATGAGCCACGCGCTCTGCAGAAGCCATTTCGGGCACCTCAGACTTCCCTGTGAATGCCAGTGTGTTTGGGGCAATCATGCCATTGGACCTGAGACCGGTGACATAACAGAGGCGCAGAATAGCCACCCCACGGCTAAACACACCAGCTGACGCAGCACGATGTGGTCCCCTCGGAACACGTGGCCGGGGTGTGTCCCTAGGAGGGCCCCTTGCAGAGCAGGGCAGCCCTGCAGACCGTGGGTGGGGTCCTGGAGGCTTCCTCGGCTGCACAGGAGACCAAGCAGGACCCGACCCTCACCCTGAGTCTGTAAGGGATGCCCAAACTGGGGGATTGTATCCTTCTGTGTTCTGCCATTGACGTAAGATCGATAACTGTTCTTTTTTAAATTTCATCTTGCATGTCATGGCAATCACTGTCCAAATTTCAAGATAAGAGCTGTAAAGCCAAAGTCAAATCCCCATAATAATCGATTGTTAAAGGGGATGGAGATGAAACGTCCCGCGAGCAGAGCTGGGACTGTGTCTGTCCAATGCTCGCAACAAACTGGCGCGGCTGGGAGTCCTGGGGGAGCCCCAGCAGGAGAAGAGGGCCAGGTAGGAACGAGCGAGCACAGAGAGCGACAAAGGACTGCGTTTGGGCTGCCGCAGTTAAACTGGGACGGTGCAGTGGAGCCAGAATGCAGACCAAGGTGCATACCTTTCCCTTACCCACTGCAGGCAAGCACTCGGGGGCTTTGAACAGGAAGTGCCAGGGTAAAAGTAGAAGGGGTAAAATGGAAAGATCAACCAACAGGTAAATATTAAAGGAGAGAAAGACTAAAGAAAGTAACATTTTGAATGCAAAAAGCATCTGTAAAGAAAACTTCCCGGGAGATTTTCATTGATTTGCCACCCTGCGCAAGGATAGAGAGGTCAGATGTGACTGCAAAGTTTTCATCGCCACGTCTGAGACACTAAGGTACACATACAGGGACGAGAGGAAGGGACGGATGCTGAGGCTGGATTTAGATAAGCTGGGTCATAAGGTCATAAGCCTGCACACAGGCTCGGGGAGAGCCAGACCTGGGAGACGTGCATGGACTTCCCGTCCAGAATTCTGAGAGCCCACAAAAGCCAGATTTTGCCAGATTTTCTTTACTAATCAATTTTCATTTTTGAAAAAAAAAAAAATCCCATGCCAGGCACTGTGCTAGGCCCTGGAAGTATAAATGCTGAACAAGTTAAGAACAAATCTTAACTTCTCATAACTAACAGCGCCAACTGTGACAGTAAATCCATGCAGCCCCACAATCTGTAAATGACAATCAGAATGTCATGAGGGTGAGAAGAGTTAAGTAAAAACCAACAGACTCACTATGGAATGAGATCTGTATCTTACCTAGTTTACTTATAAACTTCTGTACAGAGATTATAACGGTATGGTTGGCATTATGATTTAACAGAAGAGAAAGCAGGTCTCCTGAATAACATATAGCATAATTTCACATATATAGTGATATATGTTCTATATTAACAAATGATATTTAAGGATCCTATAGACTACACTGTGATCCACATGCACATTACAGATATTTTGACTTTATATATTCAGTTAGGGTTTCTTAGCAGAATATGGTGACCTTTGAAGATTTCCTACGGTTATTGTGCTTCGTGGGCACAAAGGTGCAATCTGAGGTCTGAGGGACAAGAGTTGCTTTGCCTCTGTCAGCTGTGAAGTGACTTCCTAATGTATGTCCCAAGATGCCTTTCTCCCAGTGTCACATCCCTGGGGACATCCAGCCCTGCTGACCCCATAGATCATCTCAGACCCTCGGAGTTGGTGGGGGTAGAAGAAGGAATGGAGGAGGAGAGGAGAAGGAGAAGGGGAGGGAGGAGGAGGGGGGAGGGGGAGGGGAGAGGAGGGGGAGGAGGAGGGGGGAGGAGGAGGGTGGAAGGGGGAGGGGAGGGGGAGGAGGGGAGGGGAGCAAGGAGGGGGAGGGGGAGGGAGGGGGGAGGGAGAGGGGGGAGGGGGAGGGAGGGGAGGGGAGCAAGGAGGGGGAGGGGGAGGGGGAGGGAGGGGGGAGGGGGAGGGGGAGCAAGGAGGGGGAGGGGAGGGGAGGGGAGGGAAGCAAGGAGGGAGGGGGGAGGGGGAGGGGAGGGGGAGGGGGAGGGGGAGGAGGGGAGGGGGGGGAGGGGGAGGAAGAGGGGGAGGGGGGAGGAGGAGGGGGAGGGGGAGGAGGGAGGGGGAGGGGAGGAGGAGGGGGAGGAGGGGAGGGGGAGGAGGGGGGGGGGGAGGGGAGGGGGGGAGGGGAGAGGGAGGGGGAGGGGGGAGGGGGAGGGGGAGGAGGAGGGGGGAGGGGGGGGGAGGAGGGAGGGGGGGGAGGGGGGGGGGAGGGGGAGGGGGAGGAGGAGGGGGAGGAGGTGGAGGAGGAGGAGGGGGGAGGAGGGGGGGAGGGGGGAGGGGGGGGGGAGGGGGGGGGAGGGGGGGGAGGAGGGGGGGAGGGGGAGAGGGGGGAGGAGGAGGAGGGGTGGGGGGGGAGCGAGGAGGGGGTGGGGGAGAGAGGAGGGGGAGGGGGAGGGGGAGAAGGAGGGGAGGGGGGAGGAGGAGGGGAGGGGGAGGGGGAGCAAGGAGGGAGGGGGAGGAGGAGGGGAGGGGGGGGAGGGGGAGCGAGGGGAGGGGGGAGGAGGAGGGGGAGGGGGAGGAGGAGGAGGAGGGGGGAGGGGGAGCAAGGAGGGGGAGGGGGAGGAGGAGGGGGAGGGGCGGAGGAAGGAGGAGGGGGGAGGGAAGAGGAGGCGGAGGGGGGAGGGGAAGAGGAGGGGAGGGAGAGGGAGAGGAGGGGGAGGAGGAGGGGGAGGAGGAGGGAGGGGAAGGAGGGGCGGTGGAGGGAGGAGGAGGGGGAGGGGGAGGGGGAGGAGGGGGAGGGGGAGGGGAGGGGGAGGGGGGGGGGGGGGGGAGGAGGGCTTCCCGGTCAAAGCCAGACCACCCCAAGTCGATCAGCGAGTGATCCTCACTGTGCAACATGGTGTCGGCTACCCTGCCTGGAGTAGATGCAACAGAAAATAATATCTGACGTATGCAGATATGTCCCTTGTTTATCTCAGAAAAATATATCAGTTGAGGGAAAGCATGAACAAAACCAAAAGGACTAGTTTGATGTCAGAAAATGAAATCGCCAAGAAGGTAATCAAGTGTGGTGATGAATGCGAAATCGACTCTCCCACAAAGTGACCTTCCCCCCCTCGTGAATGTAAATCAGTTGATTCTCACGAAGCTGCCCAGCAAATAGAGCTGCAGCACCACTACCTTGGCCGCCAACAGCAGCCAGCACTTCGTCCAACTTCTCTGAAAGCTGCAGGATTCAGAGGCTTTGTTTGAAACTGTCCTTGGGTTTGGGGACACGGTAGCCTATCATGGGCTTTCCCCCAAAGAGCAGAAAATAATGAATTCTTCCCAAAAGACAGCTTTCATAAATGGCTAGGACTTCTGTGCAGATGCAGTTCCTCTCAAAACAATAACTATTTCAAATTCTTCCTCACAGTGTAACCAAAAGGGCAATAAATCTGTCCAGTACTCGTGGCAAGAACTAAAGATGATTCACCTACTGCTATCATGTGTTTCTCTCCCCTCCCGGCCATATTTTAAAATATAATATCTCCTATTTAGATGGAACTTTTTAAATTTATTTTTTATTGAGGTAAAATTGATTTATAACATTATATAAGTTTCGTGTGAACAGCATTATATTTCTACTTTTGTATTCACTACAGTGCTCACCACCAAAAATTTAGTTTTCATCAATCACCATGCAGTTGGTCCCTTTTACTCATTTTGCCCCCATTTCCCCTCTGTAACCACTACTCTGTTCTCTGAGTCTACGTGTTTGTTTTTCTTTGGTTTGCCTTGTTCATTTATTTTGTTTTTTGTATGTCTGTTTGTTTTGTACATTCCACATATGACTAAAATCACACAGTGTTTGTCTATCTTTGTCTGTCTTGTTTCACTTAGCATAATAACTTTAAGGTCCATCCATGTGACAAAGGGCAAAATTTCATCTTTTTATGGCTAAGTAATATTCCACTGTGTATATATACCATATCTCTTTTATCCATTCATCTGTTGATAGGCACTTACCTTGTTCCGTATCTTGGCTATTGTAAATAATGCTGCAATGAACATAAGGGTGCAAATATTTTTTCAAATTAGTGTTTTCATATTCTTTGGAAAAATACCCAGAAGAGGGCTAAGCTGGATCCTACTGTAGTTTTATTTTTAATTTTTTGAGGAATCTCCATATTGAACTTTTTATTTAAAAATTCAAGCATCTTCCATAAATAATATTTCATCATTTTTCCTGATAGCCTCCCTAAAAATCAATCATAACTTTATTATGTGACAATAATGGTTCAATAAATCATTGAGATTTGATGAGTCCATTGCGGGTTATGAAGATAAATGTCATCTCTAGCCACAAAGAAGGCTCAGGCTGCAGAAATTCTTCAATAAATATTTATCAAGTGCCCACCATGTGCCAGGCGGAAATGCATAGAGCTTGCCCCATATCCTAAACCAAGAGCATTGGACCTTTTAATTAAATCAAGCCTCCCCTTTGTAACAGAATGTCACCTCACCCAAGGACATTCCCCACTAGAGATAAGTTTCTGCCTGTACAGCACTCATACTAACCTTCAGTGATGTCCCTTTTTCTACCGCTTGTTTTGCATGTGAGGAAAATAAGGAAAAGTAAAACTATTCCATCTGCCAAGGACCTAGGGAGATGAGATGGGAAAACGTGAAACACACATGTGTTCCCCACGGCTTGACCCTCACTTGCTCCCTTAATTCCTACCCCAATGGTCTGAGAATTTTAAGTATCCATGTTTTTTAGCTGTTCATTTAACAAAAAACAACAGAATCACACTTTGTCTGTAAAATGCTTAAACAATATGGAGGTAAAGCATAGAATTTTCATACCAAACATAGACACCGAAAAAGAAAGTGAAGTAGCAAATCACTGACGGGTACAGTCTCTTACCATTTGAAAGTTTCGTGAACAAAATACGCGAGGTAAAGACAACATTACTTTAAAATTCAGCAATTTCCCACCAAGCTTCTCAAAACTAACTTTTAGTTTGGTCTTCTTCTTATTTCCTCTACGTACTTTTCGCCAAAACTCCCACAAGTTTGCCATAATCTCCATAACCAAAAATGCAACTCTTGCAAGAGGGAGTAGCCCTGGCTGCTTTATGACTCTGCCTTTTGGGACCTCAACTGGACGATGAAATCGCAGGAGCTCCTGGCTGAGAGGGACCCATTCAGGGGAATTAGCTTCTTACCCTGAGATGTGTAAATGCAGAGTGACGCTGCTGGAGACCTCTGCTGTGTCATTTCCATTCTAATCACCCTTGTTTCCAGTTGTTTATTAGTTCATGGCAAGAATTCCAACTACAATTCCAGCCCAAGCACATTTCCTTTTTAATGTCATTTGAGGTGGAGAAAACAGTTCCACTTGCTACTCTATAAACTGAGAAATGGTCAGAAACCAATGCGCGGCTTTGTGGTGTCCGGATGCTCTTGGTGTTCTAATTTTGAAAATGGTTTATAAAAATAAAATTTCACAGATTGCCTAAACTTTGAACAGATGTAGTTTTCAACTTAAGAACCCTGCGTGAGTTGTTAAAAACATAAAGATTTTTTTCTTGCCTTTTTTGAAAGTATGAAAACTAAAACAGGGTCTTCTAATAACAGATAGAACAATGCTTCAGCACCATTTAGTTCCAGCACAATTTGTTGGACTGCTTGCTGTGGGTGTTCTTGTGGAGGAACAAAACACTAGATACTGTCCTTGGCTGATGGTTAGAAGATGCTGGTTGTGACATATGTACATGATATGCGATATATATAGCAAATGTATCAATAATCATCGTCCACAAATGAGATCACACTGTCCTTTGCACTCAGGTTGTGATAGAAGGAGACACCATGGGCTTGACTGCCAGGTGAATGCCCTTCCGATCATCCCCAGGGGTCTCTAGACGCCCCCAAAGTCTTCCTCTGCGTGCTCACATACCTGTTTGTCAGAGGAAGTCCCCACTCTGCATCGCACGAGATCTGCCCTTTGCCTTGTGCCCCCACTTGCCTCTGCCCACCCACCCCACTGTAAAGTCATTGGAGAAGCCACACCACCACCATCATTCCCAGTAACAGCATCAACTTCTAGCTTGTGGTGTTGCCTCTGGAGGAACCAGCGCTTCGGTCCTCAACGTGCCAGAACTTGTTTGGGTCCTGGATAGATTCCGACAGGCTGGCCATCATCTAGCTGTGGGCCATGCGTCCTCACTGGAACACAGAGACCTCTGTTTCTATCGGGATCCCTTCAACAATTCCCACAACAACTGGTTATCTCCACTCTCTCATAATTTTTTTTTAGGTCATGAAAAATAATTCCATCATGTTCTGACCCTCAATCTCAGCCAAATACGGTCTTAAGGGATGAGAAAAATAAGACAAAACAAAACAGAAAGCATGTTTTTTTTTGCGCTATCATCCTGTTTTTGCTTCTGAGGCTAGGTCATAAAAGGCATTGCAGCTTCCACCTTGATCTCTTGGATGGCTGGCTTTGGGGGAAGCCTGCCACCATGTCATGACATGGAAACTCATGCAGCCCTGTAAAAAGGCCCATATGGAGGAACCTGAGTCCTCCTACCAATAGCAAGCACCGGTTTGCCAGACACGTGAGGGAGCCACTTTGGAAGATCTTCCAGCCCCCTTTGAGGCTTAAGATGACTGGTTCGTCAGCCAAAATCCAACTGAAACTCATGAGAAATACAAGCCACATTGCCTAGCCAAACCACTCCCAAGTTCCTGAGCCACAGAAACTATGAAAGATAAAAGAGAGCACCTCTGTTTACAACATGGTTTACTGAATATTTTAAGCCCACTGTTGAGACCTGTTGCTCAAGAAAAAGATGCTTTTTAAAATATTATTGCTCATTGACAATGCACCTGGTCATCCAAGAGCTCTGATGGAGACGAACAATGAGATTAATGTTGTTTTCATGCCTGCTAACACAACGTTCATTCTGTGGCCCATGGATCAAGGAGTAATTTCTACTTTCAAGTCTTATTATTTAAGAAAAACATTTCCTAAGGCTATAGCTGCCATAGATGGTGATTCCTCTGATAGATCTGGGCAAAGTAAATGGAAAACTTTCTGGAAAGAATTCACCATTCTAGTTGCCATTAAGAACATTCATGATTCATGGGAAGAGGTCAAAATATCAGCGTTAAAAAGGAGTTTGAAAGAAGTTAATTCCAACCTTCAGGGATGACTTTGAGGGTTCAAGGACTTCAGTAGAGGAAGTAGGGGGAGATGTGGTAGAAATAGAAAGACAACTAGAATTAGAAGTGGAGCCTGAAGATGTGATTGAATTGCTGCACTTTCATGATAAAACTTGAACGGATGAGGAATTGCTTCTTGGGGATGAGCAAAGAAAGTAGTTTCTTAAGATGGAATCTATTCCTGGTGAAGATGCTGTGAAGATTGTTGAAATGACAACAAAGGATTTATAAAATGACATAAACTCAGCTGATAAAGCAGCGGCAGGGTTTGAGAAGATTGACTCCAGGTTTGAAGGAAGTTCTACTGTGGGTAAAATACTATCCAACAGCATGTCATGCTACAGAGAAATCATCTGTGAAAGGAAGAGTCAATCGATGTGGCAGACTCCACTGTTGTTTATTTTAAGGAACTGTCACAGCTACCCCAGCCTTCAGCAACCGCCCCCCCTGATCAGTTAGCAGCCATCAACATCGAGGCAAGACCCTCCACCAGCCAAAAGGTTATGACCTGCTGAAGGCTCAGATGATGATTAGCATTTTTTAGCAAAAAAGTATTTTAATTAAGGTATGTACATTGTTTTTTATACATAATGCTATTGCACACTTAATAGACTACAGTATAGTGTAGATAATAACTTTATAGTATAGTATAAAGTATAGCATAATATAGTATATACTATAGCGTAAATAATAACTTTACACTATAGTATAGTATAAACATAACTTTTATATGAACTGAGAAATCAAAAAATTCATGTGACTCATTTTATTGTGATAGTTGCTTCTTTGTGGTGGTCTGGACCAAACCTGCAATATTTCAGAGTTACGTTTGTTAAATTCTTCCAATCCAAGAGAATGGAATATCTGTCCATTTATTTGTGTCTTCTTCAGTTTCTTTCATTAATATCAAAAACTGATATACAGGTTTTTGATATACAGTTTTTGATATACAGGTCTTGGTTAAATTTATTCCTAGGTATTTTACTCTTTTGATGCAACTATAAATGAGATTCTTTTTAAATTTCTCTTTCTGATAGGTCATTATTATTGTATAGAAATGCAACAGACTTTTGTGTATTGATTTTGTATCCTGCAACTTTACTGAATTTATGTATTAGTTCTAACAGTTTTTTAATTGAGTCTTCAGGATTTTATATAAGTAGTATCATGTCATCTGCAAATAGTGACAGTTTTACTTCTTCCTTTCCAATCTGGATTCTTTTTATTTCTTTTCCTTATCTAATTGCTGTGGCTAGCACTTCCAATACTATGTCGAATAAAAGTGATGAGAGTGGGAATCCCTGTCTTGCTCCTGATCTTAAAAGAAATCCTTTCAGCTTTTCACTGTTGAGTATGATATTGGCTGTGGGCTTGTCATATATAGCCTTTATTATGTTGAGGAACATTCCCTTTATACCCACTTTGCTGAGAGGCTTTATTATAAATGTATGTTAAATTTATCAAATGCTTTTTCTGCATCTATTGAGATGATCATATGATTTTTTTATCCTTTATTTTGTTATGTGGTGTATCACACTGACTGATTTGCAAATGTTGAACCATCCCTGATTCCTGGAACAAATCCCATTGATCATGGTATATGATCCTTTGAATGTATTGCTGATTTTGGTTTGCTAATATTTTGTTGAGGAATTTTGCATCTATCTTCATCAGGGACGTCAGCCTGTAATTCTTCTTTTCCTGTGGCATTCTTGTCTGGTTTTGGTATCGGGGTAAGGTGGTAATGCTGGCCTCATAAAATGAGTTTGGAAGAGTTCTCTTCTATTTTTTGGGCGAGTCTGAGAAAATTTGGTACCAATTCTTTTTGAATAATTGGTGGAATTCACCAGTGAAGCCACTGGTCCTGGACTTTTGCTTGTTGGAATGTTTTTGATTACCCGTTCCATCTCCTTACTAGTAATCAGTCTGTTCAGATTTTCTATTTCATCATGGTTCAGTGTTGGTAGATTATACATTTCTAGAAATTTATCAGTTTATTCTAGGTTGTCCAATTTGCTGGCATATAATTTTTCATAGTAGTCTCTTATGATCTTTTATATTTCTGTGTTGCCCATCAACACGTAAATGGATAAACAAATTGTGGTCTATCCATATATAGTCTATAAAATATAATAAAAAGTAGTACATGCAACTACGTGGGTGAACTTCAAAATAATCACACTTGGGGCTTCCCTGGTGGCGCAGTGGTTGAGAATCTGCCTGCCAATGCAGGGGACACGGGTTCGAGCCCTGGTCTGGGAAGATCCCACATGCCGCGGAGCAACTAGGCCCGTGAGCCACAACTACTGAGCCTGCGCATCTGGAGCCTGTGCCCCGCAACAAGAGAGGCCGCGATAGTGAGAGGCCCGTGCACGATGAGAAGGCCCCCGCTTGCCGCAACTAGAGAAAGCCCTCGCACAGAAACGAAGACCCAACACAGTCATAAATAAATAAATAAATAAATAAATAATCCTTCCCTCTACTTTAAAAAAAATAATAATAATCACACTTGGTGAAAGAAGCCAGACAAAAAGCACGTATTTTATGATTATATTTAAAATTCTAGAAAATGCAAACTAAATTATAGTGATGAAAAGTAGATCAGTGTATAACACCAAGAGTGTTAACCCTTAATTTACACCCTTAATGTTTACACCCTTAATGTAAACTGTGGACTTTGTGTGATTATAGTGTGTTCCTGTAATACATGCCCCACTCTGTGGGGATATGGATAGTGGGAGAGGCTATGCGTCTCTGGGGGCAGGGCACATGTGGGAAATCTCTGCCCCTGCCCCTCAACTTTCCTGTGAACCAAAAACTGCTCTGAAGACATAAAGTCTTAATTAAAAAATTTTTTAATAGATCAGTGATTGCCTGGGGATGGTGGAAGTGCCCAAGAAAGGAGATGGGAAGAGAGATTTCAAAGAGGCATATGGAAACGATTGGAGGTGATGGATATGTTCATTATCTTGATTGCAATGATGGTTTCAGTAATACATACACATGTCAAAGCATACCAAATTGTACACTTTAAACACAAGTAGTTTATTGCCTATCAATTATTCCTCAATAAAACCATTTTTAAATTAGGTTTACGTGCATTTTTAATAAGATATGTAGTTAAATAATTTGGGGAGTTATTTTTTGTTTGTTCTATATCTAAAGCCTACATCAAATGCTATCAGAAACACTACCATAAATATCCAAAATATTCGGCCAAAAAATATAATAGAGATATAATTAAATTATATCAAAACAGCCAAGAGCATGTAACCATTTGCAGACAGCCTGCACAGCCTTGGGGAAGAAGAGAGAGGAAATTGCCTGTCAGAGAAGCCTCTTTTTAGGACTAGATTAGCCATCCTCTCTTCATGCTGAAGACATCCCACTGACTTCAAAGACTCTCTAGATCAGAGAAAAATAGCACTGGGGTAAATAATTGTGTTGAGTTGAGGCTCTCTGAAAAAGATCCTCTTTTGAGCTGTAGCCATGATGACATTTATCACATCATCAGTGATAAGAGGACTTTGGGGCGGGACTCAGGAGCTACTGAAGTGCTCTTAAGCTACAAACAGGAGAAAAGAAATGCATTTCAATCAAAGCAGAAGTTTCAGAGTCATGGGAGAGTGGTGCGATTCCTTGCTGGAGAAGTGACTCCGACAAATACGCACCTTGCTGGTGAGACTGGCTTTGCTGGTTATCAGCAGTTTCTGGAAAAACCACCGGAAAAAAATGATAGCTGAAGAAAGAGAAATCTATTACTGAAGCCACCATAATACAGTAGCTTAACATTGACTCAAGCACAACGTGTGCATTGGGGTCACACCAGTGGGCACGTAGGATTGCACCCGCCACAAAGAAGCAGAAACACACGACTGAGGTGAGGTGGCCCAGGTAGTTCACATGCACGAGAATGACCCACTCAGCTCTCAGATAATAGAAATATCCACTTCCTTCATGCTTTATGATGAAGACGATCAGTCAAAGCTGAAATCTGTTCTTATGACTGAGGTAGCAAAGTGATGAAGTGTTCCTGGTAAAATATCAATTCAAAGACCCGATGAGTATTAGAATTAAGGAAAGATGTAGCACTGGAGAATGCACTGAAAACGACTTGAATTCTAAAGATCTCTACTACAGGGGTGAATGTGTTAAGTGAGTTAATAATTATCTGGGCAACACAGAGAAGGGAGACGTTAATACCACTTTGGGTTGAATAGGGGGGCTTGTTGTTACACAAGGAACCACAGGGGGTGACATAAAAACAGAGGAGGCTCTCAATGTCACGTGCACAGAGGTGCTCAGCATAACAATTTTTATTTCATTTGTCATTCAAGAAGTACAAAGGTCTGCAGCTTTTGAAAACACAGAAATAGAGAAATCCTTCATTTGTTTCCTACACCAGAAAATAAATGTATTCCTCAGCCACAGGAGCTACCTTCCTCTGTTACAGGAGTCCCATGCTGGGTACAACCCTAGCGGGTGAAAACCTCTTGGACCCACCTTGAATGGGATTGACGCCTCTCCCCCAACTCCCCTTTGTCCACACTACACTAGGAGCCGGGATGGAGCTCAGCCCAGACGTGCAGACAGAGGTCTTCACCTACTTATTTTCAGACTGAGTTTAACCAACAGTGAGCCACAAATTGTCAGTTCCAGCCATGTGGCACCCTCACCTCTAGCTACCCGTTAGCACTAATGTTGTCATGAGCCCGTGGCTGCCCCCCTCCCCCTGCTTGCTTCACAGATGGAGGGCCAGCAGGACACCCCACCCCCGTTAGAGACAGAAAAGCAGTGGGACCGGGAAGCATATTTAGGTCAACTGTGCGTCATAGCAGGCTTCTCTGCAGAGAGCGTGAAGCTTCTCTGGGATGACTTCCACCGAAGCAAAGCATTCACTCTGTACTGGCAACAGCATCAAAACATGCCAGCCTCTGCATATACGGCCACTTAATCAATTCAAAAACATCCATGCAGCATATGTTGTATGCCTATTATGGACGTCGGGAGTAGGGTTGCCAGATTCAGCAAATAAAAATACAGGGCGCCCAGTTAAATTTGAATTCCGGATAAATTCTTTAGTGTAAGTAGGTTCCCTGCGTAAAAAGATAAAATGAGACAAAATTTTTAAGAGTTTATCTAAGCAAAAATCAATTCAAATTAGTCAGCGCCAGACAGGAAGTGGTGAGAAATGCTCCACCCACAGGAGCTGGGGAAAGACTTACACGGATCAGAGAAAAAGCAGAAGCAAAGGAAGGAAATCATTGATGGGCTGTAGCTGAAAGCTGGTTGGCTGGTTGTGATGGGCTGGCCTTAGGTGGTTTTTTTGTGTTTTTAATTTATCTATTTTGGCTGCGTTGGGTCCTCGTTGCTGCGTGCGGCCTTTCTCTAGTTGCGGCGAGCAGGGGCTACTCTTTGTTGCGGTGCACGGGCTTCTCATTGCGGTGGCTTCTCTTGTTGCGGAGCACGGGCTCTAGGCATGCGGGCTTCAGTAGTTGTGGCACGTGGGCTCAGTAGCTATGTCTCGCGGGCTCTAGAGCGCAGGCTCAGTAGTTATGGCACACGGGCCTAGTTGCTCCGCGGCATGTGGGATCTTCCCGGACCAGGGCTCGAACCTGTGTCCCCTGCACTGGCAGGCAGATTCTTAACCACTGTGCCACCAGGGAAGCCCCTGGCCTTAGGTTTTGATCTTGTAACCCGGAGGCGTTTACAAACTACATTTCGGTTTGCTTACACAGGCCACCAAGGCATCTGAGCCACCTCAGTCCAGTGGCCTCCTTGTTTCCATTAACAAGGGTGGCAATGACCAGAGCAGATCCCGAGCAGAGTTCCGTGGAGGAGAATAAAACTGGAGAGGACAGTTAGGGACCTACTGTGGAATGTCTTCAACAGCAGGCAACCAACCAGTATGCGACCAAAAGTTGGGTGGCCGTAATTCAAGAACCAGCTGTTTAATTTCTTTTAGGGGAATGACCTTTGTTTAGCAAAACACCTGGAAAGGACTTGTTGGTTATGGAAAGGTAAGCCTCAGCGTCTGGCCAGGAGAAGCAGAGACAGATAGTGAGAAAGCTGACTTACTCGGCATGAAAAGGAAGAAGGAGTGACATATTCTGGTACAGCCCTGCAGAAGAGGTATAAGAGGGAAATTCTGAGGACAGCACATGTCAGGAGGCCAAAGGACAGGGAGGAAATTTTGTCCAGGCAGAAATTCTCTATAGGAGCTAAAGAATATGAAAGAAGTCAGAGCTTCCATCTTCCTGAAATCAGCTTCGTCTCTGCCACTGCCCTCACATCTTCCAAGTCTAGGCCTCGCTGATCTACCCGAGACGTGTTTGAGAGGTGAGGAACAGTGGGTGTGTGACCCACTCAGCTCGGCATGACCGAGGTAGCGAGCAAGGCCGGGCAGGAGGCCAGCAGGAAAGAAGGAACGATCCCCGAACAGGACATCGAAGTGAAGGATGAACGTGTGAACCCACATCCCTGGGAAGCCACAAATCTTAAGGAAGACAGGAATGTGTCATTTGGGGTTAATGCGGTTTCATTTAAGTCTCAAAAACCAGGAATCCCAGCTAACACCTAGCTCCACATATATAAGGCAACTTTTATACCCAACTCCTGATAGTTGGGGAAAGAATGATTGCATGTATAGATCTCCCAGGGTCCGTACTTCCTTCTTTCTTTCCTCTTCTTAACTAATTATTAACATCTTAGCACCATCACCAACGTTTATTCGATCTCAGGAGAGATGGGCCAACTCAGATTGATTTCCTTTTCTCTTTGTTACCATCTCGGGCAAGATGTGTTATTGGGAGGTCAGTTTCACGATTCTGTCCCTGTGCACCCAGCGATGAATGTTTAAGTGAGAAATACTGCTTTGCTCCTACCCTGTCACCTCCATGTATTTGAGTGTATAGGTACATGTGTTCCTGTATGTGATTGTTCTATTTCCTGCAGTGGGTGGATTTATTCTACAATCTATGAAAGACCAATGAAATGCTTCTTGCAACTGCTTATAACATTTCTCAGCTGAGGTTCCAATGGCTTCCCCAAAACTAAGTACTGATACATAATGACAGTGGCAGATTCACATAGTGTATTGTTATTTCTGGAACAATGCCTTCAGAATGATATTATTTGGCCAGTCGCCTGGACTGCTCTAGACTGTCCCTTGACTATAATAATTGACACTTCAGAAAGTTTCCTCCTGGAGGCAAACTCCATTCAGAGAACAGAGCATCTGCAGTGGAGGATGTCTGATGAGTCATCAGAACATTAAAACGGTCAGGATTCACATGTATGTCAAAATGTTCATGTAACACTCCTTGCTGGAGAGACACTGGCAATTAGTTTTTGCAATTATTGTGCTGGTTCTCTTTCCCCATCTCCTGAAAGCTACCGCAAAAGGGCTCGATGATTTGACATTCATTATCCCTGGAGTATGTCTATGATCTTCCTGCTTTCCTTGGAGTGTTTGGGAAATCAGAAAACCTAACCTTCAGTCAAGTATTTCGATTTGAACAGGACGTGATAAGGCAAAAGCTACCTGCTTGGTTCCCAGGTTAACTACCCTGCAGCTTCCCTGATGTTGCTGACAATCTTCCAACTTGCCATCTCCTGCCTCTTTCACTTATTCACGTCATCTATTCTGGCAAACATTCATCCTGACCCTTGCAGCCATTTCCAATTGAACGCATCTGAACTGGTCAGTTCCTCTTTGAGTTTTCACAATAATTCCTATTTCTATTTCAAAAACCCAAAGCAACAAATATCTACCCTTTAGCAACAGTGCTTTTTAAAATATTGTTTTTATTTCAGTGCCTTTATCAATAGATAAATGCGCACGCTAGGAATTTCTTCATATTCATTTTATAAATGGTCTTTTCTTGACTCTACAATCAGCATGCCCAGATGAGCACATACATGTGCTAGGGCCTTTTAATTTAAAACAAAACCCAAAACACTATCTATCCCTAACTTCACAGCATTTATAGTCTAAAAGTGCTTATTTACCCAAGTCAAATAGATTTCTTAGTGACAAATCTTTCTTGCAAGCTATCAAAAATTTTAAGGCATGTCTCCACTTAATAAATCACTTTCTCATTATTCCTAGGTAATTTACCTCTGCTCTTTGCCTCTGCTTTTTGCTATTTTCTTACCTTTATTCATTTTTGTTTATGAGAGAAGCACAACGTAGGTGAAAATTAAATATTTTCACTTTACATAATAATTGGAATACAGGAGAAAGGTTGAAACTACAGCCAAAAATCTAATTTGGATACAAATAAAGTTTTAATATTATCGACCAATTTTTTTCCCATTCTATCTTTGAGCCTTGTTGCTAACCATAAAAACTGTCTGTCCAAGGACAAATGATAACAGAGCGCATTTCATCCCGAACATTTGTCAGAATGAAAGGTAAACGGCAAAGTGATACTGAAGACTCATACTTGGACGTTACGTGTGCATGTGGTACCTGGTGCCAGGACAGAGCAGGAACCTCCAAATATCACGTTTCCTTTTCTTTCTCCAAACAAATGGGGCAGCTCGGAGTCTGTGGCGAGGGCTAGACTATAACAAAACAACGTCGACTCTGATCATCTGTCAAAGCAAACTGGAGTCAGAGGAAAGAAGGTGTTCTGGACCAGGCAATGCCAGTGGGATGGTAGACAGCACAGTGATAGCAAATGATAATAACCCCTCAGAGAACAATCCTTACACTCTCCACGTCAGGAACCTTAGAAAGGAAGGAACACAGAGGCAACCAAGAAATCAGAGTAGTCTCCATGGCACTGTGTCTTCTCTGCATCTTGCTGATTAACTGAGCCCTACATGTGCTAACCAAGGAGTCCACGGGGGATGAGGTGGGGGAGAGGCCCCCGGGGACGCTGGAGGTAGGGGTGATGGGGAAAAAAGAAAAGGGTACAATTCCACTAGGAATAGGGTATCTGGAGACTCTGTCTTCAAATCCAGCAGACCTCTAGGCACAGTTTCAGGCCCTATTTAGGATTCCGTAGCAATTTTTAAGACAAAGCAATTTTCCTAAACATCCCTAGTTTTTACTTTAGTCACTCGTATCTGGGTGTATCTGGGTCTTATTCGAGTTCCCAGCCGTTCTGCTCATTTTATCTTCTAAGTGCAAATGAGAGGCTGGAAAGGGTGAATATTCACACCAGCTGGGGGCTTAAGATAAGGAATTTGAACACAAAACAACAAGAACTAGAGCTTGTGGGACACCAGCCTATGAAGCTGGGGCATCAGAACTGATGCTCCAGACATGGCAGTGTTCTCTCTACCGCTCAGCACCGAGGGGTGAAGGAGTGTCAGAGAACACCTCATGGCAGCGACGGCCCTTCTCCAAGACCACAGAACAAGTCATTTCACCCACGGCCAAGCCCAACACCCAGGCGTTCTATCTTCCAATGCTGCGCTATTATTATTCTACTAGGTACAATAGCTCTAATAGCCATAGAGCCTATTGTAAGCCAGGTACTATTCGAAGCCCCTGACAGGTGTTACTTTACTTAACCTTACAACCACTCCCCTGATGGAGGGACATACTGCTATGTGGACCTTCTTCAGGAGAGGAATCTGAGGCCCAGAGTGTGTAAGTTACTAGCTCAGTCTCAAAACTGGGGAAAGGGCTGAGCTTCCTACCCTCAACACCCACACTCCTTGCCCCTAAGGAGCGTGCATGTCTCCCTGCCCCCTCCCCCCATGGCTCCAACTGCAGAGAAGACTGGCCCCCTGGTGCTCCTTAGCCCGACTTCACTGTGCAGTGAATTACTAAATTCTCCTGGGCATCCGGTGGCACACAGCGTCACCAGAACACAAAGTCTTGAATTTAGTAATACTGGGCTCTCTCGCTGTAACTG
This sequence comes from Balaenoptera musculus, assembly GCF_009873245.2. NCBI lineage: Eukaryota > Metazoa > Chordata > Mammalia > Artiodactyla > Balaenopteridae > Balaenoptera > Balaenoptera musculus. The sequence continues at coordinate 5,523,571 of NC_045790.1, forward strand.
GGAGAATAACAGCTTGTTTGCCCTCATTCTTTCCAAGCTCCCTCACTGTTCCTTGAAAGGGTTTAAGCAATTTGATGCCTAAGAACGATGTCATCAGCTCCAGGCCCAGCTCCTATAGTTCTACGTGAAAAACAAAGAATTTGTCACCGTGAAATAACAGGAGGGACGAGAAAGCGGAGAGGATTTCAAGCTGGGTTTTTTGTTTTTTTTTTTACTGGCTCTGATGAATTCTCTAATTGGCAGTTGGACCCCATGTCAGAAGCAGAAATGTGTGCAAGGCCTCGGGCTAATCATCTCACACCCCTCGCAGTTAGGAAAACTCCTAACGAGAGCTGCCTGAGGTTGTCTGATTTTTTTTCTTTTCTTTTTGTCCATTTGGAGGGCAACTAAAATCCGCCTTTGCGGGCACAAGCCAATAACTGACCCTCTTTTCTGCTGCACAGAACCTGAAGCGGGTGGCGGAGACCTGGATGGATGAGTTTGCCGAGTACATTTACCAGCGGCGCCCGGAGTACAGGCACCTGTCCACGGGGGACCTCTCCGCCCAGAAGGAGCTGCGCAGACAGCTCAAGTGCAAGGACTTCAAGTGGTTCATGGCGGCGGTGGCCTGGGACGTGCCCAAGTACTACCCTCCAGTGGAGCCCCTACCCGCAGCCTGGGGGGAGGTGAGGCGCCCCCTGGGGGTGGTAGTGGGGCTGCTGAAACCCTCAGCTCCCTTGCCCTGTGGCCAGGGTCAGCTGAAATAATCTCCGATAAATACATGTCCTCTGTAGGAACTGCTGGGGAAGGGCATTCAGCTCACCCCTCGAACCCCTGGCCACTGTTGACTCCCCAAATTGATTTTTTTAAAAATGCACCTGGAAACTATTTATTTGAGATTAGTGAAATTGCCCTAAGAGCTTGCAGAGAATGAAAATATCTGTCGTGCTCCTGTGTACATAAATGTGACCTGAGGTCCACGATAAAATCCCTCCCTGTCCGCCGCGCGCACAGCCTGGTTGCTATGGGCGTGCGCAAGGACGAGGTGCCCCGATGGGGCTTGGCGGCTTTCCTAACCAGGTGTGCGATGCAGAATCAAGAAGATGCGCTTTCCCGCAATACCCAGAACTGTGGCACGTGTGGGACCTCATGGGTTCCTTAAATAAGCACCAACCTTTCCACCTCTGAGCGCTTCTTTTAAATTTTACTTCATGATCTAAAATGGAAAGAGCTGAAAGGCCCCAGCTGCCCAATTTAAAGCATCTATATTTTGGCATATAAAGGACTTTTGTGCTGGGTTCAGTTCTGTTCAATCTCGTTACTGTGGCCTTTTCCTCTTAGGAGAGGGTGTGCTAGAGCAAGGACTCAAATTGGATGAGGTGAATTTAGCCTGCAATTTAATCTGCTCGTAGCAGGGGGCTTGGGGGGGGGGGCGGGTAGGAGGGACGCTAGCGCCATCCCCACGCTCAGGAGCGGACTGTCTCGGGTCGTGCAGGCGCCTTCCCATCGTCGTCCTTGACTTTGTGGTGTGGGGAGAACAGGTGCTTGGCCGGTTAGTGTCTGTGGCTTGGCAGAGCTCTGAACACAGGTGGCCCCCGGGCGTGGCAGGGGAGGCCCGCGCGCTGGGGCAGCGTCCTTGCGTGGTCTGTCCTGGCTCCGCGCAGGAAACGCGCTCCGCAGGTTACACGCGCGCCGCTTGTTTGGCTGAGGGGCCCGTGGAGAGGTGGTTCTCTGCTTGACCTGGGATACCTCGGGCATGAAGGACAGAGCCAAGGCTAGCACCACAGGCTTCATCTCCTAATATTTTTTTGTATGCGCACGTGGTCCTGATCCTGGATGCTTCAGTCAGTGAGTAATTTGGTCTCTGATCCTTTGCATCTTAAAGATTTCATTAAAGCATCCCTGGAATATTGGTAATATTACTCTGCTGGTATTCGTTTTCGTTGTCTAGCAGGGGCTTAATTTACAGCAGCAGAAATTTAAAGTAGACCCCAGAGAGAACTTTCGTAGTCTAAGGTGTTGTAAGACATAAGAATTTGTTACCCAATAAGCAGGTGAGTTTCTTCCTCGAGTTTTTGGGTTAAGGTTATGCCTGCCGTCTTTCCCTGATCATCTAAAAACAGTCCTGCCTTAGTGACTTAGGAAGCTCTCCGAGCGCCCGCGGCCCCGCCACACGGCAGAGTCAAGCGACCCCGGCGGGAGGACGCGGAGGGGAAAGAAGTCCTCCCCGCCAAGTCCCTTCTGCCTCCGGCGCCGGCTCCCGGAAGCGCTGGTGTTGGTAGCTGGTCTGATGGCCTCAAGGTTGCTCCGCGGAGCTGGAGCGCTGGCCGCGCAGGCCCTGAGCGCCCGCGGTCCCAGGGGAGTCTCCGAGGTGCGCCCTATGGCGTCTGGAGGTGGTGTTCCTACTGATGCCGAGCAGGCGACTGGGCTGGAGAGGGAGGTCGTGCCGCCTGCACGCAAGGGTCTGGACCCGTACCATACGCTCGCCCCGAAGGCAGCCTCAGGCACCAAGGAAGACCCTAATTTAGTCCGCTTCATCACCAGGAAGCGCATGGTGGGCTGCATCTGTGAAGGAGACAGCAGTGCTTGCACAAAGGCGAGGCCCAGCGAGGCCCTAGCTGTGGGACCCACTGCAAGCGGGTGCCCTACCAGCTGGCCCACGGAGCCCCTGCACTAGCTCCCCCAAAACGGGATGTAAAGTTTCTTCTTTGCAGTAAAGACTAGCCATTACATTGGCTCCTCCTCCCTTTAAAAAAGAAAAGAAAAGAAAACTCTCCAAGACCTCCCAGTATTACTGTGGGATTCCGGACTAGGTTAAAATCTCATCAGTCTTTTCCCTATGTGGAAACGTAATTTTTTATTCCAACCTGGCTATTACCTAAACTACGACTGGTCGCATTTTCCCTCATTGCATGACTAAACCATAATCTGCATTTATAAAGCATCTTGGGGGGGAAAAAAAAGCATCTTGCATGGAAACAGATTCAAAATTCCCCTGCGGTTCTAGAAAAGACATAACTTTCCAGGAATAATAAGAACCATCTTATGGCCAGTGGGTGATGCCAGTTTTTAATCTATTACTCTTGACTACCTCACAGCTTTACGTGGTTGCCTGGGCCCTAGAGACATTCACTTCGTCATCCTTGGTTTAAACAATCAGACATTGAGAAGATCAGATCTTCTTCTATTATAATGGCAAATTTCTTTCCCCAAAGCTTCAGAACAGCAAGCAAAGTAAGGTCACCTTTAGGTTTAGGGAAAGAAGAAAATGGCAAAGTAGTTCAAGGGCCAGTTACACTCAGTTACATTTGCTCAGTGAAGGGGTGGTACATGGCAAGGATGAAGACGAGACATGGGAGGAAGGCAGAAGGAAGGGGAATCAGCAAGTGACAGGGTTTGGGCTGGTAAAGTGTATTGAAAAATATCTATTTCCCAAGCAGGGGAGATCCCTGAGAGTAAAAGTGATGCCTGGACATTTAATGCAGGAGGCAAATGAAGTATTTGAAATGCAGCTTAATCTACATGAAAGACCATTTTCTAACTATATATTGGGTAATAACCTACTTCTTAATGGTGGATAAATAGTGGATAAAAATTGCTAAATGTGCAGAATATACCTGTGGACCATTTTATCTCTAAAAAAATTCAAAGTTTTCACTCGTGTATTCCTTGGCCCTCTAAAAAGAGCTTTTGTTTATTAATTTTTTTTTTTGGAATAATTTTAAACATACAGAAAAGTTGTAAAGAAGGCACAGAAAGCTGACATACACCTTTCACCCATTTCTTCTAATGTTAACATCTTACGTTTGCCACCATATGTTTAACCATAGCACATTTAAACTAAGTAATAAGTATTAGTACAATACTATTAACTCGGCTACAGACTTCAATCAGATCTCACCAGTTTTGTTTGTTTGTTTGTTTGTTTAACTGATGTCCCTTTTCTGCTGCAGGATCCAATCTAGTGTATAAAGGGGCTGTTTCGTTTCCTATAAACTTTAAATTAATGGCTCGAATGCGCCAAGCTCCTACATAAATGTAATAGGTCACTTGCTGTTTTGATAGAGAGTGAAAAGGGAAAGGCAGACTGTGTGGTTTTTTAAAAGCAGCGGTAGGAAGGAACCACAAACCTCCAGCAATGAAAACACAAAACTCCTTTATGGGAGCGCTGTGCCAGGAAGCAGGGTAACGTGCTGTTTCATGCACTTGTACTGGGAACAGTTTCCCCCCTGCTCCTCTGTGCCAGCCTGATTCTGGGTAAACAATGAAGTGCTCAGGCAATCTTGGCTCTGGTCGTTGGAACCAGCTTGGAAGGATGTGTCACAGACCATACACAGCCTATAAGCTGCTACTCGTTTCCCTGACAGATTCAGCTGGTTGTCGTGTGTGTCTCCTAACTCATTCCTCTGCTTCCCACGCCCCCCGCCCCTTAGCTTATTCTCCACCTGAAACGGGAGGCCAGGCCACTGCCTCACTCAGAACCGTTCAACAGCTACCAGCTCTCTCGGGGTCAAAGTCAAAGTCCTCACCTGCACCCTGAACGACCTGGCCCCTGTCGCGCCTCCTCCGACCTCATCTCTTACTGTTAGCCCTCGGCTTCCTTGTTCCAGGGACACTGGCCTCAGCGCTGCTCCCCATCAGGCCAGGCACAAGCCTACCTCAGGGCCTTTTCACTTGCTGTTCCTCCTGCTTAGATCCCAAGGCTCTTCCCTCACGCCCTTCAGGCCCTTTCTCCAAAAGCACCGTCTTCTCGGAAAGCCCTCCCCGGCTGTCCCCTCTGTCGTGTGCAGCAATGCACGCGGGGCTGCCCATCCTCATCCACCCCCAACGCCCCTCCCCTGCTCTCTCCTTCTCATCAGCACCCCTCGCTACAGAACAAGCTGTGTCATCTACGTATTTATCGTGTTTCTCACCTACCTAGAAAGCCAGTTCCAGGACATAGGGGTTCTGTGGATTTGTTTGAGTTACTACTGCCCTTCAGCAGCTAGAAACAGGGTTTGGCATACAGTGGGTGCTCAATAAATGCTTATTGAGTGAATGATGAAGGAATGGAGGATCCTGGCTCCGTCACCCCCTCTGCATTCACGGCTCTGCCCAGAGGCCCCCATGGGCAGGCCAAGCTCGGGCTCCCCTTCACCGCACAGGGAAGGGTCTCCACACCACTCCCTGGCCGGCCATACGGAGGCTGCCTCTCTGGAAAGGCTGGCCGGGAAGACAGTGTGAGTAATGCATCTCAGGTGAGTGATTCCGAGGGACTGCCAGGTCCACATTCCATGTAGTCCAACAAGATATGACATATTCTCTCCTGACATCCTAAGGAGAAGGAGAACCTCCAAAAGTGAAAATCCTCCGTGCCAGCAATTTCCAATCTCTCCATGCCACCTTCGCACTTCAAAGGCAAGAAGAGATTAAAGTCACCTCTGATGGAGGTGTCATTCCGTCCTCTGGTCGCCAGGGTAGTGGGTGGAGTGGGGAGGTGAGGGGTCCCGAGAGAATAAAGGGGATTTTGAGCCATGTACTAAGTCAAGCATCCCTTGGTGCTATTCAAGTAGAAGCAATGCGCTTTCCGCAGTGCTGTGTTGGAGAAGAAACCCGGGTAAGAACAGTTGAAAGCAGAAAACTGTTCTTAAACCAGGCACAGAGGGAGTGTGTCTTTTTGTGTCAAGATGCTAAATGAACGCAACAGAATTTCCGATTATTTTTTGCCTTCTTACTCCTTCCCCTCCTTAGAATTCATGAATTCGTGATAGCCATTTATAGTACTCCTTTATAGTCCAAAAAGTAGAGTTCTGCAGAATCCCACATCTTCATGTGTAAGAGGGAATAAAAGATGTAAAATAGACAGGCGTGTCTTTCCTGACCAAGCTGTCTGCTTGCCGTCCTCAATGTGCCAATCTTGACACATCCGTTTGTCATCTCGCCATTGTGCAAAACTTTTGAAAAATCTTTATTTTAAAAATTCATTTCAATGCCGAACTCCTGCTGCTGCTATTTAAACCCCTCGCTCAAGAGTCATGTCACCCTGAATTGCGGCATCTTCACAAAGACAGGCCCCCGGAATCATCCCAGCTCACCTCCTCGGCTTCAGCTGCTCTTGACTTCTTTTCACTGGCTCTCTTCCTTCTGATGTTCTCACGGCGCACGAGGCCTTTCAGATTTCTCCGTATGGGCTTCCAGGAGAGGAACTTTGACACTAGGAGGCGTGTTATCTGAAAGGCCATCTGACGGTGTGATGCCGTCTCTTTCAAACAAATTCTACGCCAGGGCGGCTACTGGGTAACACAGAGGGAAAAGCCAGGCTCCGGCTCCTTTTCTTGGGAGAGCAATGGCCCCCTTTCCCGTCTCCCCCCAACAGCCTCGACTGGCAACTGGGGAACCCACAGAGGACGTGTCTTGCTGCTCCCCTGGCAAGCACGCTGGGACCGTCACTGCCCTTCGGCCGCTCTCTGTCTAAACCAGACCTGTAAACTGAGCAGCCGTTCAGATGATCTGTCATTCTCTGAGTGCACGAGACTTGATCTGTCATTTACTTTCTCAGGCAGAGACAATGCTGGCACACTATGCTAATTCATCTCTCTGGAGCTCTACAAGCAGGTTGAGAAAAAGGTAAGACTACATAAAGAATTGCATTGTCCTTTGAGCTTCCACTATGTGTTTTCTGAGTTCTCAACAGCTGAGACAGCTGAAGACAAACTTAGTGTTGTCTTCAACACTAAACGTGATTTTAATTTCATATCCCCAGCTGAGCAAACTGGGCATCTTAATGTCTCAAAAGCAGCAATTTGACCCATGTCCTAATAGAATCAGAGGTGTTTCAGAACTAAAAGATTTTTCTGCATATATACATATATTTATATGCCAAAAACTTTCTATCTTCTCCTTCTATTTTGTTCTTCCTTACAATGTGTATGTATTCATACTGACATATGTTTATATACATAAATACATACCTTTGGGGTTTCACATGACAGGAGTAAAGGAAATTTTAAGTGTATGTTAGCCTAATCATGAATTCATTCTAGTGTTTAATTTTAATAACTGGTACGTTTCTAATTTCAGCAATGATACAGAATTAATAGAATTTGAGGATCACTCAGCTATTAAAGTAGGATTTCCAATGCACAGCCTCAGAGAGTCAGCATAGGTGGAAAAATTCAATATAATTTTTCCAGCCATGGACATAAGAATACCCCCCACCCCACCCATTCTTTTACAAAGAGCCCAGCTGGCTTCTGGGAGAGCTCGGAGTGGTCCCTTCAGGGGCAACTGCCCTCAACTTCAAAGTCTAGTGACCATCCACAGGTTGGTGGAGGACAAGAAAAAACACAGCAAAAAAAATGGGCAAGATTCTTGGGGTCCTGGAATAACAGTGAGAAGATACTGGGAGTCATGCTAAGAGATGCAGACAGATGCCAGGATGCATCATTGGGCTTGGAACTGGTTTCATCGTTTGCAGGCAGACAGTAGTTAAGAACAAGAGCAAATATTCTTCCAAGTGTCCTCACTACGCATTGAGCTGTCTGTCAACAGTAGGTCTTGGCTGGCCCTGTTCCAAACTCTGGGACACACAGTTACTGCACCGCTTAGACGTAAGTTGTCCCTTCCATTCACAGCTTAAAGGTCATCAGTCAGTCTTAGATTTTGTGAGCGACCTGAAACATAACTGTCTCTTACTTGGACTGAGAGATGGGAAAAAACAGTGGTCCTGGCCTCCCCTGAAGCCACCATTCTTTCTCCACATTTTGTTTTCTCTCCAACTATCTCTTTATGTTTTGGACCCACTTGATTAGATTTCTTATTAATTTTAAGAAATACAGGAATTTCCTTTGACCACCTTTAGATTTCCAAAACACTGTTTCTGTCCCATCAACAACAAACAAGCTCTTAGGCCTTTCCCTTCACAGCCACATGCAGGGCCTTTTCTCTTGAGCTTCTATGGCCAATGTGAAGTCTGTTAGTTGCTCAGTTTCTGAAAAAGGGGGCCCATCCGTTAGGCCCATTACAAAGAGAAATTAACATGACACGATAATCTCAGGAGGAGCTTAACTTTCTAGACCATCCCTAAAACAGGAAGGACAAGTCACTTTTTCTTAGTCTTGTTCTAGACCCAAATCATGCAGAACCAGTTACACACATCGACCCTCTTTGCCCACACTTTTTTGCCAGAATTGCATACCAGTTGGCAGCAAATAATTTTGTTCCAGATCCTGACATTCAAATACTGCCATTCTGCTGGAAAAAATGAAAAACCATATGGTGTGATGCCGGAAATAAAAAGCTAAATTTTCTACAATATTCTTGTTTTAAAATATACTGGGATTTCCAATGCTAAAAACATGGCCACAGCATGGTTTTGTTCAATCATAAAAGCCAGACAAAACATATAGGATAGCAAAAGAAAAAACACACACAACATGGATAACATCTTACATAAAACTGGTGACAAGGAACCCCCAGGAATCCCAGAGTAGGGTTAGTGTTACCTATACACCAGGCAGCAGCAGGTCTTGCATGGGATCACTGGGGATGAGGGGTTGGTAGCAAAGAAAAAGAAGAGTGTGTACAGTGCTATGAGTTGCAACTCAGGAATCAACAAATATTCACCCCCAAAAGGAGCCGATCCTTTACAGAACAGGAACTAAAGCAATTAAATCTGCAAATGACCAGTGAAATTCAAAGACTCCCTCACAGGTTCCAAGTTGAGGACAAGTGCAAAGAAACCATAGGAAACCAGTAAGGGGCCTGGGAATTCAAACAATGCCAAAGCAGCCTCCGCCCACAGGATCTCAGAAATGCTCTGACACACACCCTTTTGGAAAGACAGAGACTCATTCTTTCCACTTCCCTTCCACCAACCTTGCTTAAAAAAAAAAACCTGCTGATCACTGGATCTGAAACAAAACACTGTGGGTCCCAGGGAGACTAAACTTCTAACACCAGAGAAGGAGGTATCTGAGCTGGACCCCAGGACGTGGTGGACAAGCACGTGGAAAGGCAGCCTCACTGCTCTGGAAGGAAAGACCTTCAGACTCCAGACAACACAGAGTTAGAGGCAGGAAGCTCTTGTGAATCAGGCTCACCCCTGAGAGACAGAGAAGTCATCATGTATATAAAGAGGCCATATTTTTTTTAATCTGTCACAGTAACAATGCAGAAGAGAGCCCTGCAGAGGAACTTTCCAAGAGAACCATTTAATTTATATGTGGAAAATAAAACCAGATTACAATAAAACCCCATACGGAGATACAGCAAGGATAAAGATTTAAATGAACCAAATAAAGTTCCAAGAGATGGATGAAAACATCCCACAAATGTGGCCACAAAGAGGATGAAAACAGCAACATATGATTTTTAAATGAGCTAAAAGAAGCTTAAAAACAATCAAAGCTTGAAAGAACCAAACAAGTCAGAATTAGAACAGCTCAGAAACGAGATGGCTAAACCAAGGTTCTACTGTATAACACAGGGAACTATATTCAATAGCTTGTAATAACCTATAATGGAAAAGAATCTGAAAAAGAATATATATATACCCACACACACATATGTGTATGGGTATATATATATGTATGTGTATGTAAAACTGATTCACTTTGCTGTACACCAGAAACTAACACATTATAAATCAACTATAATCCAAAAAAATTTTTTTAATTAAAAAAAAAAGAAGACACTTGGAATGATGTGAAATGTGATGATATGAAAAGAGAGCTGAAAACTCAAGAATGAAAAGAGAAGAAAAGGAAAGAAAAAAAAAATATCTCAGAAACAAAGACTGAATTAGAAGAAACAAAGAAGCATATAGAGACCCAGGGAGGCCCAGGAAGAACAACCAAGGCTGGAAGGGGGAGAGTGAAATTAATAAAGCGGAAATAAAGAAGAGATAGAAGATTCTACCAAAGATTTGGAACAACAGAGATTTAATGAAGATTTAACATCAATTCCCAAAGAAGAATGTTCCCCCGCAAAATGAAAGACAACAAAGACATAAAACTATATTTAAGAAAACCTTCACAAAATAAAAGATTTGAACCTACAAATTAAAGGGGCTATAGCTGAGAAATTCAACTGAGAACCATCAACACAAACATTTCTAGTAAAACAGTTGTATTTTTTAAATGAAGGAAAACAATTTTGTGCATTCAACCAAAAAAAAAAACCTAAGCCAAACTTTGAAGCACAAACATTTTGTACCAGAAAACAATGGACGACATTGTAAAGATGCTTCAGAAAATAAAATATGAGCCAAAGATTTTATATCCAACCAAACTGTGCTTCAAGTATAAAGCCCACTGAAAAATAGTTATAAACATTCAAGAACTCAGGGATTAATTTTCCCAAGAGTCTTTCTGAGGAACCTACTAGAGAATGAGCCTCAGAAAACCAAGAGATGTTTAGATTAGCTTGGCCTATGGTCTGGTAGAGACTGGCTGAAAGGATAAAAGAATATGCAAGAAAACTGTAAGACACTGATGAAAGAAATTAAAGACGATATAAACAGATAGAGATATATACCATGTTCTTGGATTGGAAGAATCAACATTGTGAAAATGACTATACTACCCAAAGCAATCTACAGATTCAATGCAATCCTTATCAAACTAACAATGGCATTTTTCACAGAACTAGAACAAAAAAATTTCACAATTTGTATGGAAACACAAAAGACCCCGAATAGCCAAAGCAATCTTGAGAAAGAAAGATGGAGCTGGAGGAATCAGGCTCCCTGACTTCAGACTATACTACAAAGCTACAGTAATCAAGAGAGTATGGTACTGGCACAAAAACAGATATATAGATCAATGGAACAGGATAGAAAGCCCAGAGATAAGGTGACCTATGTGGGTTTATCTTTGATAAAGGAGGCAAGAATAAAATAGAGAAAAGACAAGACATCTTCAATAAGTGGTGCTGGGAAAACTGGACAGCTACATGTAAAAGAATGAAATTAGAATACTTCCTAACACCATACTCAAAAATAAACTCAAAATGGATTAAATACCTAAATGTAAGGCCAGACACTCTCAAACTCTTAGAGGAAAACATAGGCAGAACACTCGATGACATAAATCACAGCAAGATCCTGTTCGACCCACCTCCTAGAGAACTGGAAATAAAAACAAAAATAAACAAATGGGATCTAATGAAACTTAAAGCTTTTGCACAGAAAAGGAAACCATAAACAAGACAAAAAGACAACCCTCAGAATGGGAGAAAATATTTTGCAACGAGGCAACTAACAAGGATTAATCTGCAAAATATACAAGCAGCTCATGCAGCTCCATATCAAAAAAAACAAACAACCCAATCCAAAAATGGGTAGAAGATCTAATAGACCATTTCTCCAAAGAGATATACAGATTGCCAACAAACATATGAAAGGATGCTCAACATCACTAATCATCAGAGAAATGCAAATCAAAACTACAATGAGGTATCACCTCACACTGGTCAGAATGGCCATCATCAAAAATCTACAAACAATAAATGCTGGAGAGGGTGTGGAGAAAAGGGAACCCTCTTGCACTGTTGGTGGGAATGTAAATGGATACAGCCACTATGGAGAACAGTATGGAGGTTCCTTAAAAAACTAAAAATAGAACTACCATACGACCCAGCAATCCACTACTGGGCATATACCCTGAGAAAACCATAATTCAAAAAGAGTCATGTACTACAATGTTCATTGCAGCTCTATTTACAATAGCCAGGACATGGAAGCAACCTAGGTGTCCATCAACAGATGAATGGACAAAGAAGATGTGGCACATATATAAAATGGAATATTACTCAGCCATAAAAAGAAACGAAACTGAATTATTTGTAGTGAGGTGGATGGACCTAGAGTCGGTCATACAGAGTGAAGTAAGTCAGAAAGAGAAAAACAAATACCATATGCTAACACATATATATGGAATCTAAAAAAAAAAGGCTCTGATGAACCTAGGGGCAGGACAGGAATAAAGATGCAGACGTAGAGAATGGACTTGAGGACAAGGGGAGGAGGAAGGGTAAGCTGGGACGAAGTGAGACAGTAGCACTGATATATATACACTATCAAAGGTAAAACAGATAGCTAGTGGGAAGCAACCGCATAGCACAGGGAGATCAGCTCTGTGCTTTGTGACCACCTAGAGGGGTGGGATAGGGAGGGTGGGAGGGAGGGAGATGCAAGAGGGAAGAGATATGGGAACATATGTATATGTATAATTGATTCACTTTGTTATAAAGCAGAAACTAACACACCATTGTAAAGCAATTATACTCCAATAAAGATGTTAAAAAAAAAAAAGAATAAGTTCTGCTAATAAGAACTTAATAAGTTAATGCCCACGGGCATTAACTAGGATTAAAAGAATGTGTTTAGACACTGGAGGAGAAGGAAGAAAAGGGAAAAGATTATAACTAATCAGTACTGCTCAGAAAAGAGTAAAATTAGACATTACCTTAAAAAAAAGGAAACTTCAGATATTATACACAATATTAAAGGTAACCAGTAGAACAAAAACACAAACCATATGAAATACCAAAGATTACAAAGAGAAAAGAAAATGAATCACATAGTGAAAGATTTACTAGATACAGTAAATAAATAATAAATTGATATGTCAGAGCTGAGATCAAACATATAAAGAAATTTGTTTAATAAATTCAAATTGACTAATAAAGCAAATCTAACTCTCTGTGGTATGAGACATACCTTAATCAAAAAGACACAGAAAGATTAAGGATTAAAGAATAAGCATAGATACACCAGGGAAATTCAAGTAATAAGAAAGCAGAAGTTCAGATTTTAATACGAAACTTGGTAGAATACAGGGGAGCAAAAACACCTAAAAAGTTAAAAGAAGCCAAAAAAGACATTATAATGCCGAAGACTGCAGCCTATAGAGAAACAACTTTTATAAGGTAGAAATTGCTGGAAATGCAAGGAGAAAAGGACTGAAACACACCAAAATTAGGACAGCTTAACATACCTCTCTCAGTCCAAGACATAATAGGTAAATCCAAATTAATAAGATTCTGTGTAATCTAAACCATGTAATCAGGAATTCCCTGGCCGCCCAGTGGCTAGGACTCTGCTTCCACTGCCAGGAACCCAGGTTTGATCCCTGGTCAGGGAACCAGGATCCCACAGCCATGTGGCACAGCCGAAAAAACATAATAGTAAAAAAACTTTTAAAAATCAATAATGTAGACCTATTTAACTCTGAAACATTTTTTCTTAATTCACATTCTTTTCAAGCACACAAATTTTAAAGTATGTTAATGTTATAAAGAAAAAGGTTTGCCACAGAGATCTAAATATAAAAGAAATCCAAATATAAAATTAACAATATAAACACTTAGGATCTTAAATTTGAATTGGAAATGGCGGATCATGATTTTTTTCTCACTTTCTAAAATACAAATTTTCCAGCTCCATCCACTGAAAAGGGCTAGAAACAACTCCAGTCCAATCTCACTGGCACATCTAACTCGCAAGGCAGTCTCTAAGTTGGATTCTCCACTCAGTGGAACTAAGGATCCTTGAAGAAATGGCTGATTCTAGTTGTGGAGCAGGAAACATAGAAAACTGGGCTGGGATGTTTTGTTGCTCCAGAAAGTAAGGAAGGGAAGGAGCGATTAACGGCTGACATGGGTCTGATCAAAAGGACACAGGCGTCAGCTAAGCGTTCCCACTTGCCTTAGGTGGGAGGCTATGAACATCCAAAAAGTGACCCAATTAATTAAAATATACTAAATATACAAAAAGCTGTAAATTCATAAGAGGCAGGGAGGTGAGAGAGAAACAAAATAGAGTCCACTGAACACCACTACAGTTCATAGGACACCAAATCATTACTCTGAAAAATAGACATTTTAAAGGAAACAATGAAGCATTTTTCTCACTATTCTAGTATAATATGTATTTCAGGGTGTCCAAGGAGCCCTCGTGGTTGAGAGTTTTTTATACAGATTCGCAGGTAATAAACTGAAACAGAAAGATAGAGTTCAAAAAATCAACATTTTGCAACCCCTAATCCCATAACTGATTCAGGAAAGAATTCATCATTGGATGATTAAACCCTTAGACAAAATAGGGAATGAAAACAATCAAATTATCCAGCTACTGTCACCTAAGCCCAGTGATCAATTTTAGCTTCATTAAAAGTGAAAAAAAAAAAAAAAAAAGTGAATCACACAGACATGCTGACAAGACACAATGTGACAGCTGGAAAACCAAGAACCAGGTCTGAAATAATCTTTTATAAACAATAACAGCAATAACAACAACAAAACCAAATCTGAATTTAATAAGCTTTTAAATGTAAATTCAGTTCACAAGAAATTCGGGAGTAGCAGAGAAAGGTAAATAACGTCTCAGACCAAATCTAGAATTTAAGAACCTAATTCCTTCACTAAGTTCATACAGGGAGCGGGGAACTGTTCTAGATTATGAGACATTCACAAGGCTCTGTGGAGCTTAACAAACACACACAATGAAATGGAACTTGTTTGGATCTAGAATAGAATAAATAGAATAGAAGTAGAATAGACTAACTGAAAAGAGGCATTTTTAGACGATCAGGGGAATTTGAATATGGGCTAGGTATTTGATGACACTAACTATTGTTAATTTGCAGATATGTGGGAAAATGTTTCTCTCTCTCCCTCTCCCTCTCCTCTCTCTTCTGTCTCTCTTTCTCTGTCTCTCTCTCCCCCATCTCTTTGCTCTCTTTTTTGCTGTCTCTCTCTCTCTCTCTCCTGGAGAAGATTAAACCATTTAGGGGTGAAATGACACGATATGTAGAGTTTGCTTTAAAATTATCCAGCAAAAAAGGGAGGAGGTTAGGAAGTGAACAGATAAACAAGTATGGCAAAATGCTGATGGTTTTCAAACATCAGTGATTGGGACATAGCAATTTTCATAATAAGTTTTTTTGAATGCATGGTCTTTGAAGGAATGTGGGAACGCAATAACAATAGAGAAATAGTTACATTTTGGTGACACTGTAGTCACAGCTAGACATCACCATTTTATTTTATTTGTACCCTAGAGCCAAAAATCATTATATTGGAACCATCATCATACCTATCATGTTTGAATGGCATAATGCCTCAATAATACAATATTTTACTCAGATTTTTGTACTTAGGATGTTTATTACCTTTGTCTGAGAACTGGTGTGGAATAACATGAGACAAGATGCCATAAATGTATGAGCAGATGTCACCTTTTTGTCTGCCAGAATCCCTCTCTCTCTCTCCTCTCTCTCTCCCCCTCCCTCTCCCTCTCTCTCCTCCCTCTCCCTCCCCCCTCCCCTCTCTCTCTCTCTCTCTCTCTCTCTCTCTCTCTCTCTCCCTCCCTCTCCCTCTCTCCCCCTCTCTCTCTCTCTCTCCCTCCCTCTCTGTCTCTCTCTCTCTCCCTCTCTGTCTCTCTCTCTCTCTCTCTCTCCCCCCCCCCCCCCCCCCCCCCCCTCTCTCTCTCTCCCTCCCTCTCTCTCTCTCTCTCCCTCTCTCTCTCTCTCTCTCTCTCTCTCATTTCTAAAGGTTGGAGCACTGGTTCTTAGCTGTCTAGAAAACTTTCTTCTTTCTCATCAGTAAAATAAAATTAACTTTTGAAATCATATAATGATTAGTAAAATATATAGAATAGTTCATGTTTTCAAAATGCTTACTCTTATTGACTTAGTTCTCCAAACATACATGAAACATATAGTCCAATTATTCACCATTTAACTAGATAGCAACAGAGACCACACTGGTATTAAAAGAAAGCATGGGGGGAAAAATCACCATGTTCATAGGAGATGCTAGTCTCCACAACCAAAATCACTATGTAGCAATCCGAGTCAAAATAATACTATTTAGAGGAAATAAAGTAGACAAAGATTATAGACCTAAAAAGCCCTGAGACACAGAAGTCACATAACTGCACAGGTGAAGCGTGGTGTGAGGCAAGGCTTCTCACGTGCACACAGACACGCCTGGAGGGGCTCAGCCCCGTGCCCAGCAGCACCAGAGACCCGGGAAAGCACTGCACGGCTCCCCCCAACATCGAGTTTACGTAAAACTTGGCAGGAAAATAATACTGTATGAAAAATAACACTGATACGAAATGGGCACGTTAGAGAATAGAATGCACAATACAGAACAGTTTTTTAAATAAAAAGAATTCTTCAAGAAGATGCCGTACTTCAATCCAAGACTGCCAGCTCCCCAGATACACGTGCACCTGCCATCAGCCTGGTCCTCGGGGAAATGTTTGGGGACCACCAGCCTAAGGAAAAGGCTGGATGGATGAAACTGACCCTCCTCTTTGAAGACCCAGAAACTTAATCTTTTCTGGGTCTCACAATGATCAGATCTCAAGAGAATCACTCGCCTCAACTGAAATGCACATGGCTGAGAACAATACCAAGACGTCCAGTATTAATTGTCAATGAATCTGTCAACAGACGAACGGATAAAGAAGATGTGGTACATATATACAATGGAATATTACTCAGCCATAAAAAGGAACGAAATTGGGTCATTTGTAGAGACGTGGATGGACCTAGAGACCATCATACAGAGTGAAGTAAGTCAGAAAGAGAAAAACAAATATCGTATATTAACGCATAAAGGTGGAATCTAGAAAAATGGTACAGATGAACCAGTTTGCAAGGCAGAAATAGAGACACAGATGTAGAGAACAAACATATGGACACGAAGGGGGGAAAGTGGGGAGGGGGGATGAATTAGGAGATTTGGATTGACATATATACACTAATATGTATAAAATAGATAACTAATAAGAAAAAAAACTGTCAATGAAAATGACAACTGTCACAAAGCTCAGAAGTCCACGTGTGAATAAAAGCAGCACGTCTGGCCTCAGAATGCTATGTATACACCAAACGTTCTTTGGAAACCTATCTATTGACTTTCTATGATAAAGTGCGGCGGCCAAGTGGAACAGAAAAATGTGAAATCCATATCGTCAGCACATCCTCTCCATGTAAGCAGACCAAGTAGGAGTCAGAAAGTTGTTTGGTGAACCTGAAGTCAGAACAAAGACAAAGAGAATATTTAATGCGTCACGGATGCCAATGGGTTTGGTTTGCCCGAAAGAGCAACACCGGAGTCTGTTGGCTATAACTGCCCACTTCACCTCCATCCCAAGGACAGCCCTGCTGTTGAGACGAGGGATATTCGCAGTAGGCGGTTGCCCTGGGCAATAGGTGGATGGCACTGCCAACATCCACCTCTCACTCACCCTTGCTGTCCTTCCATGACTGAGGAACCCTTCTCACCAACACGTTCTTTCTTTTTTGTGTGCTGCTCCATTGAGGGGGGGACTGAGGAGCTTCACTGGCCACCCTGTCTCTTCCAGGGGCTTACACAGCTGTCATCTGACCTGTCACGTGTTCACTTTCATTGCTCTGGTTTCATTCTGCAGTATTAATGGGCCAAGCGCTGTAGCCATCACCACAGATGAACCGTGAGCACAGGAGACAGAGCTTTGCCCTCGTGTGGCCTAAGGGCTGGTGAGCCATAACGAGGGTGAGCCGTTTGCATCATTCTGAGGGACAAACACCTCACTCACAGCATGCAGACTAAATCCTAGCGTTCTTGAAACCCTCTTCACTGGTCAGAACAGCTTCTGATGAGACCACGTCTCCACGCACACAAAAGGCCATGACAGAACTGTTCTTCTTCAGTGTTCCTGGGGACTAGCCTGTGCACCCCCCCAAAAAACAAACCCACAACGCATCCCCTTAAATTCATAGGCTACCTAAGTGCATACAAATGAGCCCATAAAATGTCACATTGCAGCAACTTCCAAAGGAAAATGCGGTAATGAAAGTGCAAAATATCCCTCAGCTTTCTTCGTTCGTTTATTCTACAGACTTGATTGATCTCGCTCTGCCACACATCAAGCCCCATGTGCAAAGTTTTGACAAATACGATGATCTTATTTGCAAAGCAGAAATAGATACACAGACGTAGAGAACGGACAATACCAAGGGGGAAAAGGGGGGTTGGGATGGATTGGGAGATTGGGACTGACACATATACACTGCTATGTATAAAACAGATAACTAATAAGAACCTGCTGCATAGCACAGGGAACTCTATTCGGCGCTCCGTGGTGACCTACATTGGAAGGAAATCCAAAAAAGAGGGGATAGATGTATAGGTATAGCTGATCAACTTTGCTGTACAGCAGAAACTAACACAACGTTGTAAAGCAACTGTACTCCAATAAAAATTAATATAAAAAAAACAAATACGAGAATAACAGGAAATGATCGTTGTTCTCGGTCTCTCAAAGTTCAGAACACACCCTGCATTCTGCCAAACTCCCAGCCACCTCTGTTCGTTCACATTCCAGCTCCAACATTAATGGGATATGTTCAAATCAGGTGAGTTACTTTAATGTCTCAGTTTCTTCAGCAGTAAAATGAGAATAATAGTCCCTACGCTCTAGAGTTAGTGGAGGATTAACTGTAGTTACGCATGTAAAGCTCTTACTTCAAGGTCTGGCATATGGCAAGTGACCGACAGAAGCTTCCTGCCTGCACGGGCAGTGGTGATGGTATCCGCAGTATCTGCACGTCCAGATTCATGGCTAAAGTAACTGGAGTTGTTGTGTTAACAGTCTGGCCATCTCAAAGCCAAAGGAATACAGAATAACCCAAAGATAATCATTCCACGTCTGCTATAGTTATTGACAATTAAATATCTAATTCCCATATCTAAGAGAGAAATTACACTTAATTCTGTTCCATGCCAAAGTGAAATGAGCAAGTATTTTCTCCTGAAGATAACTGGTGTTGTCTCCTCTAAAAGATCCAATTTTCAACAAACGTTTTGGATAGAAGATGCAAACTAAATAAAACAAGGGGGCTTCCCTGGTTGTGCAGTGGTTGAGAATCCGCCTGCCAATGCAGGGGACATGGGTTCGAGCCCTGGTTTGGGAAGATCCCACGTGCCGCGGAGCAACTGGGCCCGTGAGCCACAACTACTGAGCCTGCGCGTCTGGAGCCTGTGCTCCGCAACAAGAGAGGCCGCGATAGTGAGAGGCCCGCGCACCGCGATGAACAGTGGCCCCTGCTCGCCGCAACTAGAGAAAGCCCTCGCACAGAAACGAAGACCCAACACGGCCAAAAATAAATAAATAAATAAATAAAATTAAATAAAACAAGGAAAACTGAATATGGAAAAAGCAATTTCATTTGACAGTGTCAGCCCCAACCGTGACATTCTGAATGAGCAAATGGTGGGGGGAAGTTCAAGTTCATATCGAGTCTACACCTGGGTTACATGGAGCAGAAAATTGCAAGGGTCTCCCATTTTTCAGGTACTCCTTTCTTTCTTCTCTCTCTTGCTCTCCCTCTCCAAATGAACTATAAGATTGCTTATGAATTTAAAAGCAGACTTTGCCTCTTCCAGCTTATTAGTGCTTTCTCTGGTTTTAAGAACCCTCTGAGCTGCCCTGCTTGGTTACAAACACTGGCAATAGGCTGGAAAGCTCGGCCGTGACTACTTGTACATTAAGAAAACAATCTTGGTTAGTTTCTAAAGATGATAGTATGGGTTGGAAGGGAGTTAGTCTCAAATAAAGCGGGATTGGAGAGGGGAAGATAAAAATAAAAATGCTTATCACCTGCAACTACCTGCAGCTGGTTTTAATTTCCTCCCTGCAACCGGAAGTAATCCCAGTCTTTTGGGGGGATTTCCAGACAGCTCTCTCCTGAAACAATTATGTACCATCAGAGAAGAGCAGATCATGTTATATCTCTTCGTAAGATTTTTCCTTCTGTGTAAGTGGGGGTGAAATATGTTGTTGGCATGAGATATAGTAAGTTCTAAATGCATGGAGAAAATTTTATTCATTCAGAGGTCGTATTAAGCACAAGTCTCTTCCGACATCCACCTCAAAGCAAAGAAATTCAGTCCTGCCTTATATGTCCCGCCATTACCTCCAGACCCCTTAGCTTGGCTTCTTCTCTTTCATGGATTTACAGGAAGTGAAAGCAACTTCCTAAATCACCATCAAGTAAGCACTGTATTTTTTTTATTATTTTTTAAAATTTATTTTATTTATTTATTTTTGGCCGTGTTGGGTCTTCATTGCTGCGTGCGGGCTTTCTCTAGTTGCAGCGAGCGGGGGCTACTCTTCGTTGCGGTGCGCGGCGTTCTCATTGCGGTGGCTTCTCTTATTGTAGAGCACGGGCTCTAGGCGTGTGGGCTTCAGTAGTTGTGGCACATGGGCTCAGTAGCTGTGGCTCGCGGGCTCTAGAGCGCAGGCTCAGTAGTTGTGGCGCACGGGCTTAGTTGCTCCGTGGCATGTGGGATCTTCCCGGACCAGGGCTCGAACCCATGTCCCCTGCACTGGCAGGTGGATTCTTAACCACTGCACCACCAGGGAAGCCCTATTTTTTTATTACTGTGAAATATACATAACATAAAATTTACCTTTTTAGCTATTTTTAAACGTACAGTTCAGTGGCGTTAAATACATTCACACTGTTGTGTAACCATCCCCAGCATCCATCTCCAGAACTTTTCATCACCCCGACCTGAAACTCTGTCCCCAGGAGCCAACTCTCCATTCCTGCCTCCCCCACCCCCTGGTAACTTCTATTCTGCTCCTCGTTTCTATGGATTTGACTGTTTCAGGAAACTGAGAAGTAGAACCATACAATGTTTGTCCTTTGGGGGCTGGCTTTTTTCACTTAGTATAATGTCTTCAAGATTCATCCATGTCTTCAAGATTCATCCATGTTGTAGCATGCATCAGAACTTATCCGTTTTTAAGGCAAAATAATATCCCCTTGTACGTATATACCACATTTTGTTTATCCATTCATCCGTTAATGGAAGCTTGGGCTGTTTCCACATTTTGGCTATTGCAAATAATGTTGCTATGAACATGGGTGTACAAATACCTGTTCAAGTCTTTGCTATCAATTATTTTGCATATAATTGCCTTTGGAGGGAGCACAGCCCAGTCAACACTTTGATTCTGGACTTCTGGCCTCCAAAAATGTGAGACTACATTTCAATCGTTTTAAGCCACCAAGATTGTGGTAACTTGTTACAGCAGCTACAGGAAACTAATATACCTTGGTTCCCTCATTGCAAAATAGAAATACAATAGTACCTACCTCAAAGAGCTGTTGTGACAGTTAAATGGAATAATCCATGGAAAGCCCCTAGCACAGGGCTAACACAGCAAGCTCTCAATGGAATGTTGGCTATTATTATTTACTGCTGTGGAAACCCTGATTTGCATTACAAATGGATAGAGGAGGCAATACAGTACCTAAGTCATATGCAAGGCAGAGATTCAAGATGTTTTTTGCGTGAGACTGCTCTCAGCTGTTTTTTTTTAAAGCAAAAACTATAGCCATTTTCTTGTCTACCAACGCCCATGGGTACAGGGAATTTTTCAGATCATGCATTCCAAAGAGCAAATTCTAAGCTCCCATGTGTCTGTGAAACAGTCTTTACGGGCCACCAGACATATAACGCAAGAATACTTTGTATATATACATCTTTCTGGAGAGTCCATAGCTTTCATCAGATTCCAAAAAAGTTTAAAATCGCTTACATAAAATGATCCTGACAGCCTTGAATGAAAAGATTAAGACGGGGCTCAAAATATAAACCAGGCAAGCATCACATTCAGCTGGAGGGCCACCTGTGGCTCAAAAAATCATTGCTGCAGGGAGATCAGCTCGGTCCTTTGTGACGACCTAGAGGGGTGGGATAGGGAGGGTGGGAGGGAGACGCAAGAGGGACGAGATATGGGGATATATGTATATGTATAACTGATTCACTTTGTTATAAAGCAGAAACTAACACAACACTGTAGAGCAATTATACTCCAATAAAAATGTTTACCAAAAAAGTCACTGCTGGAGCTTTGCCCGTCACCTAATTCCAGCAATAAGAGGAGAGCAGTCAGGACTTGGGGAAGGGATTTGAGAGATGAGTCCAAGCCAGGGGCTTTGCGACTCCAGCCATCTCCTGAATAGGCCTGGTGTGTGTGTGTCAGAACAGGAAGTGGACATTCAGTGCATCCAACAAATAGGTCTAGCAATAAATTCCCTTGAAATCATTTGAAAAATTCAGTGTTTAGTGAAGCCTCTTTGTAAAACCCTAAGATCAATTGCCAGAATAACAATAGCTGTCATTGTGACCCCTCTCATTCATCAGCAGAGAAACTAGCTAGAAAAACAGTTAACCTTTTTCTTTATTTAAAAGGCAATTATTGAGTAAGTACTATATGTTATGGACTAAATTATGTCCCCCACCTCCCAAATGCGTAAGTTGAAGCCCTAACCCTTCAACAATATAACTATTTGGACATAGGGCCTTCAAGGAGGTAATTAACATTAAATGAGGTAATAAGGGTGAGGCCCTAACCCTATAGGACTGGTGTCCTTGTAAGAAAAGACACCAGGTGCCAGAGAAAAGGCCATGTGAAAAGACAATAACAAGGCTGCCGTCTTCATACCAAGGAGGGAGGCCTCAGGGGAAACCAAACCTACCGACACCTTGATCTGAGACCTCCAGCCCCCAGAACCGTAAGAAATAAATTCCTGTTGTTTAAGCCGCCCAGTTTGTGGTATTTTGTTATGGCAGCCCAGCTGATGAATCCATTATACACCAAGAACTACGCCAGGGGCTGGAGTTACAGAGATGGTTAAGGCATAGCTTCTCCCCAAGCTCACTGGCTTGAGGTAACACTGCAGGATCCTGCAAGAAACAGAACCAGCCCTTGGCCTCCCAAAGCCACCTGACACTAGGGTGTGCCTGCCAAACTTCCTCTTGAACTTGCCTGGACGGGTTGTTTAGGTTGTATGTGGACCCAGACTCATTAGACCAGAACTAGACTAATGCTGGCTTTCTTTAAGACCTCTTCTGTTTTGTTCTGCATTGTTTTGTTTTGTTGTTCTGTTCTGCTCTATTTTCAGGGAAAAATAACATCTCACTCTCTCCCAGAGAAAGGATAACTCACAATCTCATCAAACCCCAATTAGCTCGTTCTCAGAACTATCCACCCATTGAGTCTGTCCTGATTAATTACATTCAGTTAAGAAATCTGAGAGGAGGGAGATTATGCAAAATGCTCAGATTACAAGGAAATGTGATATTATCATTCAGAAAGCTGACCGGAGCATTCAAGCGTTCAGAGATTATTACACTGGTTTTTGCATGAGACGGTGCTCCAGGGTGGAATTTCTGGTGTCACTGGTTTGGAGAGAGAACATTTGCTTTTTCATAGGAAATATTAAACAGTTTTCTTATTAGTTTTGCACGAATTTCCCTTGATACAGGACACAGTGGTGGAATGCTGGTCAGTGTGACTCAGAATTTTAAGGCTGGCCTCCAAAGCTCACTATTTCTGTTCCCCATCTGTTTGATTTTGTGTCAGATGGTAAGAAGGAGAGTGGGAGTATTTTTATCACCACTCAGCTTTGTCCTCTACAAAATGGAAATGTTACGGCTTCATAATTGAGGGCCCGCAAAGAAATATTTCAGGGAAGTAGTTATACCATGTATTACACTACTAGTTGGTATCCCAAATGCAATTTGACATTTTCACCTTTTTTGCCCTTAAAGACCCAAGTCACCTCTTTTAATATGGTGTGTTTAACAATGATGAAATTTACAGTAGAAAACTCAGACCCTGAATTATCTTACTTGAAAATAAGGACAATTTGCTGACCTTCCTTAGAAGGATGGCTATTAAACTCACGAATGAGTTCAAGAGAACCTACTTCTCCAGAGAACTTTAAAAGCCCACAGATGATCATGTGTCTCAGGGACTTTGCTGCAATCCTGTCCAGGTCTAAGGGTCACATCCTTCTCAGAATCAACTCTATGAATTTGATTGCAGATGTTCATTAACTAACAGTCCTGAATTTTACACAAGAGCTTAACATCCCTCTATTCGATAAGCTTTTCAACCTGCCCACATTTCAATGATCTGACCTGAATTCAACAGGAAGAGTTATTTTATCTGGACACCATGTTGTATGAGTCATCTCTCAAGTACTAAAAAAGTTGCTTTATTTTCGACGCCCGTGGCTATTACCCTCAGATCCTTGAGGATGATGTTGGAAGTGGATTTTCACGATTACCCTGGAGCACATCGGAGATTTACTGGCAAATCATAGATGAACGCAGCAATTGGCAGGAGTGTTTTCGTATTCCTAGAACAGCACTCCAGGGGAAAATGACAGGAATAGGAGATGTCAAGGTATTAGTTAAAAGATGAGGTGTACGACGGGGCCGAGTCTGCGGAGATGGCTCCGAGCTGCTTTCCGAGTGTGGGGACAACCACCTTGCCGGGGTGTCTTCCCACGATCTCGGCAGAGATGGGGCCACACTGCACACGAGCCAGCTTCTCCCGAAGACACTGCCTTCAAAGAAGCATCTCCGCTCGTAAACCCCTTGACACACGCTGGTGCTGTTAGCAGCGTGGGAAGTGGTCTTCTCCTAGATCCCTTCTCTGCACGGACTACTCATATTAACTCCCGACTCTCAGATCTCCTTCTGGCAACTTTTCCTGTAGATACTCCTGAACTCTCCCTGTAAAATTTTCCTTCAGGTCTCATTTCCCCTCCTCCTGTTCAGCTTTAATGAACTAGTCTGAGTTTTGTAAATTGCAGGGAGAAAACCAGGGCATGAGTGACTCTGTTCATCTCCTAAGCTACTCCTTACACTTTACCCAAAAAAGGTCTGCTTTCATGTTTCTGACATACAGTGCGCTTTTGTCTCATAACACGTGTGTGCATAACTCACACCAAAGCGTGAATAATAGCTGCCTGAGCTCTCAGAAACTTTTGCTCGGCCAAGCCAGTCGGTCACTGGCTTTTGCCAGCCGTGCACCCCTTCGAGGATGTGTACTAAACTAGTTCCTTCTTTGACTTTGTGAAATTACAACACCAAAACCTAAGGGAAAAAAATCCAAACTAAAAAAAAAAATTAAAATATCATAGTTACTAAGAGTTCATATTCTTGTGTGCTCCAGAGATCACGATTGTTCCGTCTTCTCTGCTATATAAGTCATCACTATTCTGCCATTTTCTAATTTTTCTTTTCGGAAAGTGGACTCTTTTAAAAAGCCAGATTCAAAATCTAGGGTCTCGTGCAGAGGTCAGGAAATGCTTGCTCCCTTTAACACCCCTGTGATGCCTTCTCTGGTACCAGCACCCCTTCCCCCCCGCCCAGAGTCCAGCCATTGTGGGCAAGCAGCTGGGCCCCTTCAGCCCTGGACCTGGACCACTGGTCACTTCTCCATCCCTGGGCTGCCAGCGCTTTACCGAAGTTCCCTGATCGTTAAAGTGGTTTTATTTCTTTTTTGTTTTTTTCTTTTTCTTTATTGAAGTATAGTTAATTTACGATGTGACACATCGTATTATTTGTAATGGCTACAAAGTATTCCATTGTATGCCTCTATCATAATGTATTTAAACAATTCCCTATCAATGGATAATGGATATTTATGTTGCTTTGATTTTTTTTAAGTGGTTTTATTTCTAACACTGCTTCAGCTTCTCTACCTCAGTCAGACTCCAACCCAAATTTGGACTAAGATCACTTCTTTTCTAAACCCAAGGATTCATAGCTTTCTTTCATCTCCATGTATCCCTTTGAGCTCAGTAAAGCATTTACCACAGACTTATCACCCCAAACTGCACTCTTCTGGTGAATTAATTATATCCATTTCCATAACGTGTTGTAAGAGCTCAGATCTAGGGATCAGAGACATAGGTACAAATCCCGCTTGCCATCTACCGGTCGTATAATCATGGACAAACCATTTAATTTCCCAGAGCCTCAGTTGCCATTGGGAATGGATACACAGCACAGCAGTGGTGCAGATGAAGAAGTGAAATAATGGTTGTGAAAGCTCCCAATTTAGTATGAAGTAGGTACTCTCATTTCTCTTCCTTCTATCAGAGAAAGTTGCTTATCATAACTCTAATAAGTGGTTTGTTTATACAAATCTTCCTCCATATCTATTTGCGCAAATCAAAATGTTTTTGGCGATTAATCCTTAATCTGAAAGTTCTGTTCTGACACTGGATATCGTTGTTTCACAAACAATACTCACAATTCTTCATTTCAAGTGGCAGGACACAGTTTTAGAAATAGACTATTTGGAGGAGAACACATATAAATCTGCAGGCCCTATGGTAATATTTCTGCCGTGGGCTCATCGTTTTCTTGCATAATGTAAGCCAGGCTTCCGAAATGAGCAGTTCCAGTAGGTCCCAGGGCAAGAGAGAGATGCCAAAGCAATTAAGTTTATGGTAAATTCAGAAGAGGAAAATGTGCGTACGATAGGAAGAAAATCTCTGTGGGCTTAATTTCTAGGAAAGGCAGGAGTCGTCTCTGCCAGCAGCCACGGGACGCCACTAGCATGGCGCAATTAGGGGTGGAATGATCTGCTCGAGCAGAAATAGTGTGACGGCCACAAGGCAGAACCTTCCACAGCGAAGGTCCTAGAAGGATAATGAGAGCGTTTTCAGTACTTGGCATTTATATGCTGGGTTTTTTTAAAATTTTTGTGGAGTACAGTTGATTGCCAATGTTGTGTTAGTTTCAGGTGTACAGCAAAGTGATTCAGATTATATATATATATATATATATATATATATATATATATATTCTTTTTCAGATTCTTTTCCATTATAGGTTACTACAAGATACTGGGTACAGTTCTCTGTGCTCTATAGTAGGTCCTTGTTGTTTATCTATTTTATATACAAACGTGTGTATATTTTAATCCCAAACTCCTACTTTATCCCTCCCCTTCCATCCTTCCATCTGCTGTTTTTAATTTCTAAAAGCACCTCACAATTTTTTTATCCTCCTCACATGAATTGGGGAGGGCTCATATATAATTCTGTCCTCAAGTCTCCCCATCCCAGAAAGGTTGTTCCGTGTTAATTCTGCTTTTCCTCATTCCCATCGAGGTCAAGCTTCCTGAAAGAGGAGCTTGCATTCGTTGCCTCCCATTTTTCCTCTGTTCACTTGGCCATCTGTCTCCTGCCTTCACTGACCTTGGAAATTGAAACTGTCCTTGGAAAGGCCCCTGGGGACCTCCTAGCGGCCAAGTCCGACGGCCCCTCCCAGCCCCCCCTGACCTCACTAAGGAATTTGACTCTGCTGACCCCCGCCCCCCTCCATGTCCACTTCTTGAAACCCTTCTCTCTGCCTTCTCTCTGGCTCTCCTCTTACTTTCCCGGCTTTTTCCCCGACAACTCGTTCTTTGCCTGCTTCCCAGAGAAACCATTCCCCGAATTCCACTCTCAACCCTCCTCCTCCTCTTTGCTGTGCAATATCACATCCTCCTCTGACTCCAACTATTACTCAGTCAGATTCCAGGCAGGAGGCAGAAATCACACCTGTAATCTGAACAGGGAAATCTTCATGGGCAGAAAAGCATTAACTAGTAAAAGGGGTAAAATGGACTTTATAGGGCACAGAAGTAGCCGCCTTCAGGGAACGTGAGCAAGGCGGGAACTCAGAGGCTTAGGAGAGCCCACCCCTCCCCCTTCCCCTCCCCACCCCTCCCCCACTCCTCCCCTCCCCCACCTCTCTCCTGCCCCTCCCCCACCCCTCCCCCTCCCCCCTCTCCTCACCCACTCCCCCAGCAAGGAGGAAGGTCAGGCCTCCTTTGCCAGGTGTGGCTGCTGCAAACAGCGCTGCCAGGTGGTGGTGAGGACACCTGCAGGAGGCAGGAGCCCCCGCGAATCCATGAGGACCTCTCAGGTGAGGCCGCTTCCTTCTGCCCCACCCCACACGCCCACGTGCTGATACACATGGGGAAACAGGGCACATGAAAGAAGGAAAGAGCCTTCCTCCTGCTCTGCACCCTCCATTAGTAAAGCCTACAGTTGTAACCGGTGCGAGGAAAATGTCTACAGGGTCCACCCTGAGTACCACAAAGCAAGGCAGAGGGGATAGGTGTGGAGTTGAGAGGTGATGTCTTAATAATCGACATAGTGGATGATTTCCAAATCTGAATTTCTTACCCTGACCTCCCTCCCAAACTTCAGACTGTCTATGTATGGATGTCACCAAGACACCTCAAACTCAGCACATCTTCATTATCCACAAGCAAACGATTGTCAAGACCTGCAAATGTTCTCTGAAAAAAAAATGTGTCTGCAGTACACCTCTCCCTTTGAATACGTACACATTCTTTGGATACATTCTATCACTACCTCTACCAGAGTTCAGATTCTCGTTATCGATTAGAACTGGTGCCTTTGCTCACAACAGCATTACTCTTCATCTCTCTTTCCCATTAACACCAGAATTGACTGCCTAAAATAAGATTTTCTTCTCAAAAACTTCTAATAATTCTCTCTGCCAACAGCACAAGGTCTACATTGCTTATCTTGGTATTTGCAACCTTCCCAAAATGGCACCAATCTACCCCCCTGCCAGCCCCATTTTTCTATGCATCTCAATACTGCTTCTGCTAGTACTACAATAAAGCTAACATTTATGGAGCAATTAGTATGAACCAGACACTAATGCGAGCACCTTTTACGTATAATCTCATTTAATCATCACATCAAATTTATCATGTATCATTATTATTATCTTCATTTTACAGAAGAGTAAACTGAGACAAAAAAGAAGCGAAATAAGTTGCCTAAAGTCCCACAGCTAGTAAATGGTGACATCAAACTCTAAACCCAGGCAGTCTAATTCCAGAATCTATACTCCTATATACATTATATTTCTTTCTAAAAATAAATACACGTAAGAATAAATTTAACCAACAGGGCAAAAGACATATAC
This sequence comes from Balaenoptera musculus, assembly GCF_009873245.2. NCBI lineage: Eukaryota > Metazoa > Chordata > Mammalia > Artiodactyla > Balaenopteridae > Balaenoptera > Balaenoptera musculus. The sequence continues at coordinate 5,552,359 of NC_045790.1, forward strand.
AAACATTACTGAAAGAAATTTTAAAAGATCTAAATAAATGTTCATGGATTAGAAGACAATCTTGTTAATACTACCCAAAAATACTATGGCAACACTACTCAAAGAAATCAACAGGCAATCCCTATCAAAACTCCAAGGGCTTTTTTTTTTTGCAGCAATAGAAAAACTCATTCTGAAGTTCATATGGAATCTGAAGAATCCTAAATAGTCAAAACAATCTTGAAGACGAAGAACAAAGTTGGAGGACTCACACTTCCTGATTTTAAAATGCAACACAAAGCTACTGTAATCAAAACTGTGTGGTACTCCGATGACCCAGCAAGCCCACTTCTGGGTATATATTCAAAGGAAATGAACCAACCAAAAACCAAGAAGCAAGTAAATGTGAACTGTCTGTCATACCGGCATTTCCTGATTGGATAATTTATGCTTTAGTCTTCCTCTCCCAGGAAGGCAAAGGTTGGTCAACTTAGACTCGCCCAGCAATTAATCTTCTAATATTTTATCCCATTTGAAATGACCCAGATAGTCAATGAATTCTCTTTATTTAACTTAGTTTAGTTTCAAGTTAGCAAAATCTGGAGGGACTATTTTAGACAGACATTCCCAGAACATAATTATTCCTATAGAGTTTACCTAAAAGCTCTTATCTCATTTACATTTAAGTTTCATCATATCAAGTTATTTTCCTTGCTGACAAATTTGCAACAGATATAATAAGGTCTTGTTTGACCTCTAGTCTTATTTGACCTCTAGTAAACCTAGGTACAACAGAAGTATTGTACTTAACACTGATGACTCTAAAAACATGTCTATATCAATCAAACCAACAGGCTTCAGTAGCTTCAATAACAGATATCAATTCAGTACTGAGTATTTCCCAGATCACATGAACCTGAAATTCATTCTATGTCTGAGAATTCATATAAGCTTGTAATTTCTTTTAAGCAAATAAACAGAGCTCATCCACAAACCAATCTTGGCAACGCCATCTAGAAGCAGAGACACCTCATATTTATAAGGTACACATAGTCATGCATATATCTCTACAGACACAGAGATCTCACAGTTTTCCTGCTACAGCTTAAAAGGCCTCTCTTTTTTGTCTTCACTCTCAGAGATTAAAGTTCCTGAGAGCCCAGGTAGATCATTTATATCTCAAAAGGCACAGGGAGAGAAATACCAATTCCACCTAGAAAGCCAAATTCCTCTAACAGCATAAGCAAAAACCCATTTTAGAATGTCAAAGGCTTCCCATTTTGGCCATTTTCACGGCTTTTTTTTTAGTTTCTAAATAGCCGATTCAGTTTAAACAAATAACAGGAATAGAGAATAATCCATATCATTCACACACATGCACACGCCTCACTTGCAGAGGAACAGGAATCAGCATTCAAGTTAACGTTCGCCTCGGCTCTTAGCTCAGCTTCCGTGGCCTTTCTTAATATAAAAGGCAATGGCCAGCCCACAGCTGTGGCCAATATCTCTGCAACAGCCGTAGGGGCGTCTAGGAGTTCTCTGTACTCTCTCGGCGGCCCCCATTCATCAAGGACAGGCACTGCAGGACCCCGATACTAGTGGACAGCCACCCCAGGGTTACCCCCGAAACTTTCAGGCCCCACGTGTTAGTGGTCGGCCCCAAAACTTTCCATTCCCAGTCCTAACTTCCCGACATCTCGCTGCTCACGGGCGTTTCCTCCGTCTCCTGGCTGTTCCACCAAATGTTGGGCTGCACCCTGCAGGCCTACAAGACCTGTACCTGCCCAGCTTTAAGAAGGAAGGAAGAGCCCGGAGCCAGCGACAGAGGCGTCAGTGGTTAATGCATAGGGGAGCTTACATGTCTGAGGAGGGTCCTGGGGCCACTCCCCACTGTGGACGGTGGACGGCGGGCAGGACATGGAAGCAGTCTTGGCTCCCAGCAGCAGGGGGAAGCCCAGTTATAGGGGGATTGATGTCAGGTGAGCTCGTCGGTTACCAGGGAAACCAGCAGAGGAGCACACCCCTTCCCTCCCATTGGATGAGGTATCACGGTGGAGACGTTCTGATCTCAAGGTTAGAACAATCACCAGCTGCGGCCGGGCAAGTACTTAGGGAGGTCAGTCATGTGAGTCTGGTGGTAGCGATCAAAAAGAAGTAACTGTTAAACGCTAGCGGATCCCTTGTAACACGTGCTGGGCCTGGTTGTGAGTAGAATGCAGCACACATTCAAGGCAGGAATAAGACGAACAAAGTCTGAGGATCTAATGTAAAACACGCTGACTGTAGCTGGTAACACCGAATTATACAATTGAAACTAGCTAAGCAAGGAGAACTTGAATGTTCTTACAAAAAAAAGATAAATATGTGACGTGATGGCTGTGTTAATTAACTAAATGAGGAGAATCCCTTCACAAAGTAAACGTATATTCACTCACCACAAGGCATACTTTAAATATCTAATTTTAGGACTTCCCTGGTGGCGCAGTGGGTAAGAATCCGCCTGCTAATGCAGGGGACACGGGTTCCAGCCCTGGTCTGGAAAGATCCCACATGCTTCAGAGCAACTAAGCCCATGCGCCACAACTACTGAGCCCACGCGCCTAGAGCCCGTGCTCCGCAACAAGAGAAGCCACCGCAATGAGAAGCCCGCGCACCGCAAAGAAGAGTAGCCCCCGCTCGCCGCAACTACAGAAAGCCCACACACAGCAGCAAGGAAGACCCAATGCTGCCAAAAATAAATTTTAAAAACTAATAAAACAAATAAATATCTAATTTTATATGTCAATTATACCTCAAAGCTGAATTTAAAAAAATAAAAAGGTTTATGGGCTCTCAGAGGAGAAATCCTTTTCCCACTTTACTAGTCAAATTCAATCAAAGCTGCAAGACCCTGAAAGAAAACTGGCCCCATCAGGTGTATTGGCAGCTGAGGTGCCTGCGAAGCCCTCTCGGTGCTACAGCATGCCGTGGGCACCAAAAAGGTCACAGTTTTCCAAGAATGAAAAAATAAATTATCACCAACAGAACTCTGGGATTTGAAGAAATGTTGTCCATAGGAAGGAGAATCACTAAGCAACAGTTTTTGGAGCCCATCAATAAAATGATGGACGTCTCTGCAGCTGTCTTCACGGTCTTGAGGACCCTGACCCCACCCGGGGGTCTTCATCTCCCCCAGACATGCCCCGCCCTGTGAGGACACCATGCCAGAGGGGGATCAGGAATCATTGGTCGTGATGCGCCAGGCCTTTCTGGGTCACAAGGGACTAGACATGCTTTCAAAGAAGGGGACAGATTTTTGGAGGGTTGAATTCGAATTTATTTTTATGAATTTTTTAAACTGAGATATAATTGACCCGTAACATATTACTTTCAGGTGTCCACATAATGATTTGATATTTGTACATATTACAAAATGATCACCACGATAAGTCTAGTTAACATCTGTCACCACAGAGTGACTAGTTTTCTTGTGATGAAAGCATTTAAGACCTACTGTCTCAGCAGCTTTCAAATATACAACACAGTACGGTTAACTATCCTGACCGTGCTGTATATCACATCCCCAGGACTTATTTATTTTATAACTGGAAGTCTGTACCTTTTTTTAGCATTTTCTGGGGGGGCCCCTGCACCGTGAGGCATGTGGGATCCCAACCAGGGATCGAACCTGCGCCCCCTGCATTGGAAGCTTGGAGTCTTAACCACTGGACCACAAGGGAAGTCCCCTGGAAGTCTGTACCTATTGACCCCCTTCACCATTTCACCCACAAATCCTTTTTTATTTTTCACTGTATACCAGTATCTAGCATAGTGGCTGGGACATACCAGGTACTTAATGTTTGTTGAATGAGTCACGAACGTACTACTTCTTACTTAAAACACCCCGAGTCTATGGGGGGCAAAAGGATAGCAAACCATGGTCTAGCGTTTGTTGAGCTGAGGTGAGTCTCTCTTCGACAACCAACTGAATTACCTGCCAGCCACCTCGACATTTATCTCACATGCCCCTTCTCCTGTGCCTCTTTTATAAAACCTCTCGTGTTGGGGAGGAAAAGCCAAGGTTCCAGCTGAGCCTGACTTCTCTTGCGGACCTAAGAAATCCTTCACTCTCCGCCAGACCTTTTCCTAATCCTTGTCCAACAGGAGATTATCTCTGTACTCCTGTCATACACCTTGAGTCCCTTTTGCCCCATTTTTCTCCTGCTTCCCACCCGTTCCTAGTCAAGCACCACCTCACTTTCTAATCCTGCCCCGTGTCTCTCAGATTCCTTGATGCAATTTTAGTGCTGCCGAGTCCCCGTGCTGGACGTCAGAGGAACAGAACAGGAAAATTCCCTGCTCTGCCCTGCCCTAGATCTGGGCGTGTGTTTGCCTGTGAACTGCTTTTCCTTCAGCCGCAAATACAGAGCCCACGGTGAAAAAGTCCAAATCATTTGTGTTTTTTCTTGCCTAATTTTTTTTAGAAAGAAAACTTGATTCAAATGGATAAGCAAGTATTAGGGTCCGTTCTGTTGGGATTTTACTCATCTGTTTATTATGACAGATCTGTGCTTATGAGCCGAGGATGGGATGTGCGCTCTGGCTGAAGAGGTGGGAATGAAAACAGCAGCAGATGAGGCTGGCCTGATGAGCCTTGAGACCAGGTGCCCGCCTTGTCCTCTAGTGAGCTCTCCGCATCTCTTCTCTGGCACAATGATGGGCTGAAATCTACACAGATGTGGACAGTTATGGCTTGGAAACTTGAAATTTGGTTTCTGCAGCCATTTATCCCATTGTCTACACAGATGCCATTTGCCTGAGAATTTAGAACATTCAAGGACAGGAATTATGTATATAATTTATCAGTAATTTTACACTCATTTGAGGGTGCATATTCAAAAACTTTCTCGTTGACATGTACACACTATATTTAAAATGGATAACCAACAAGGACCTACCGTATAGCACAGGGACCTCGGCTCAATATTACGTAACAACCTAAACGAAAGAAGAATTTGAAAAAGAATAGATACATGTATATGTACAACTGAATCACTTTGCTGTACACCTGAAACTAACACAACATTGTTAATCAACTAGACTGCAATATAAAATAAAAAGTTTAAAAAAATTTTCTCGTTGAAAAAAAAAAAAAAGGAACATTCAAGGGTTTAGAAAAGGGTTTTCTCTACCCCTGCCAGAGCCCTTTCACGCTCATAGCATTTAGAAACAGAAAGAGGCCCTCTGATGGCTTTGGTGCAGATCCTTGGGCAGGTCTGGCAGATACTCTGCCCGGCATCCCTGGCTGGTCCAGGTCCTTTTCCTCCCCGAGTCCTTCTCTTCCAAGAGCAGAGCCCGTGCAGCTGGTCCCTCTGCGGCCACGTGGCCATAAACCGATAGCAGCTGCTTTTCCCTCCCCGTGGATCCGAGCTCCTGGACTCAGGAGAGGGAACAAGAGTGCCCTGAAGGCGCCTTTAGCATCCCTTGACACTGGTTCTCTAAGAAGAGTGAGTCTGTGAATTCAGTGGCCAAGAGTAAAGCGAGAGCTCGGTCCAGAGTTCTCCCCGGCAGCCCTCGGGTGGAGCAGCTTTAGAAACCAACACCCTGGCCCCAGATAAGATCAGACCAGACGGGCGCTGATGGATGCTGGCCTCTGGAGAGAGATGAAGGCTCAGACTTCTGCCCCTCAGGGTGCTTCTCTTTCACCCAATAAACTGGATCACACACCTGGGAGCTGAGTCCGCAAAAGGCCTATTTTAAGCGTGGCTCCCCAAATTCCACAGTAAAATTCCTCCCTGGTGCTTGACTGAGGAGGTGGAGAAAAGGTGAAGGAAGTGGGAGTGTCCGGGGTGCTCGCCGACATGGCCTAGTTCATCCCCTGTCCTTCAAGATCGCCCATGAGACTAAGAGAGTCAATTCATTTGCAAGGGGGAGGGGGGGATTGGGGGGTGGCAAACATTTTCCCTCATTCAGCTTCAAATGTGGAGTCTATGGTGCCCAGGAAAGTGAATAGAAAAATGCTTGTGTGTGTCCACTTACAGTTTGTCCATTTGTTTTTGCAAGAGTGTCCATAGCTCTCCTTGGATTCTCGGGGAGGTCCGTAGGCCAAAGTAGGTTCAGAACCGTTGCCCTGTGTCCTCCATTATTTCACATCCCCTGTCATCGGGGACAGACACCCCGAGAATAGTGGTCCAGTAGCAGAAGACAAGCCCCAGCTGTTGCCAAATTCCGTGGATCAGGAAACTGGAAACCACATTGATTCCCTCCTGAATGACACTATACCAGCCTCTACTCCTAAAGGAAGTGGAAATGAAACAGCTCTCTCCAGCACACCCCATCCAGGCGTCATTTATTCCATTCGTGACACCCAGTACATCACATGACAACCTCCTCTCTGCCTCACCGCCCCATCCCAGGAGGATCAGGCCCCATTCAGGCATCCTTCCGTCCTGGAGAGACTCCTTATCTACTCATGCTGGGCAAAAGAACCGTGACTAAAACGATCACTTGAGTACATCCTGTTCTTGTTTCCATTCTTAGTGGTACCTAAAGGGATTATTATAATCCAGGACTCTACAAAGGCATGGAAAGGATTGAGATCCTTGAGCTTATCTAAGCAGACACACCTCAGTAACAAACTGTAGACATTGCCCAGCTCTGCAGCAGGATGTGGGTCTGATGCCGACAGGAAGATTGGTGGAACCTTCACGCAGGAAGATCTGACGTGGGGAACTGTCTGCAACCAGACTTTTTCCATTGCTGTTTCTGCTGTTGATATTTTTCACCCCTTTTCCCACCCCCAACTATTCAGTTCTTTACATCCATGTTAACAAAATACTTGCTAAGAATTATGAGTGTTTTTTCCTCATTCTGCAACTTTTCAAATTCCAGACATGATGTGGAGAACCTTCATCCAGTAGAGGATTACACCGACAGTACTATCCTTCCTGTTTTGCTAATACTCTAGGATGGCATTAATTTATCATCCAGCAGAAATGCTAAACCAGGATGACAGGTGCAGACAAAGACCATCACCAGGATGACAGGTGCAGACAAAGACCATCCCAGGATGACAGGTGCAGACAAAGACCATCACCAGGATGACAGGTGCAGACAAAGACCATCACCAGGATGACAGGTGCAGACAAAGACCATCCCAGGCCGCTGGGGGCGTCAGGTGGCCACATCCTTGCACAGTGATCTCTCTCTTCCTCATAGCTTTTATCTGCACCACCTGCCTCAGAGCGGAGCTCTCCCAGCTAAGGTGGTGAAGGGAGAAGACACTTTGAAGCAGGAAGATAACCAGTTCCAAGTTCAAGAGCTACCTGAAAAAGAAAAATCTCCCATCGTACGGAAGTCATGGACTCCACGTTCGTGCTCCTGGGTCATAGCTTCACACACTGCCCGGCTGAGATTTTGCTGTTCAATCTTCCCATGTTCTTTTACACGTAGACTGGGCAATGTTCTAGTTAATCCTCTGATTTCTCTCCATAAATTGCATATAAATTTAAGGCATCATTCAATCATCATGTAATCAAAAAAAAAAATACCAAATCTCCACCAGGATTGTCAGGAGCCAGGGGTACAATGAAAAACAGCCCATCCTCATCCTGTCTTCTTTCCACAGCTTCGAAACGTGGCAGCAAACCTCTGCGTGGACAGCAAACACGGAGCCACAGGGACCGAGCTGAGGCTGGACGTCTGCGTCAAGGATGGTTCTGAGAGGACATGGTCTCATGAGCAGGTGCGTCATGGGGGGAGGGGCTGAGGCAGGGGCAGGCAGTGTGGGAACAGACCTCTAGGTGGGACCTGGGTGAGGCCCTGACAGGTCACCACCCAGCTCTGCAGTCAAGGGAATCACTTCACTTCTTTGCTTCCGTTTCTTCTCAGAACAGTCGTGATTGTTAATTGAGATCATGTACAAAAATGTGCTTTAAATAATAGAAAGGGGGACTTCCCTGGTGACGCAGTGGTTAAGCACGCTCCCAATGCAGGGGGCCCGGGTTCGATACCTGGTCAGGGAACTAGATCCCGCGTGCCACGGAGCAACTCAGAGTTCGCATGCCACAACTAAGGAGCACACGTGCCACAACTAAGGAGCCCACCTGCCGCAACTGAGACCCGGTGCAACCAGATAAATAGATAAAATAAATACTAAAAAAAAATAAAATAAAAGGGTGGCAAAAGATAGACCATGCTTTTAAAAAACTAATAATAACAGAAAGGGTGGTAGAGATGTTGATTGTGACCCTAGTCTTCTATTTCCTTTCCCAGAATGGTAGTTTTCAAACCATGAAAAGCTTGTAGAGTGCTACGTAACTTTCCCAAGCAAATTTCATGGTTTTACTGAAAGACTCTTGGTTATTCTGTAAGTTTTTGTGACTTTCTCTAATCTTATTTTCCCCCTCTGGCTGTTTACTGAAAAGAATACTTTACATACACCTCTCGTGGTAGCAGCAGTTTGTAATCTTACACACAAAGGATCACTTGGAGGCAATAACACCCCAGCATGGACTTCAGGGGAGGCTTTAAGACTATTTATTGCTTTTGCTTGAAAAATATTTCGGAGCAACTCAGTTTATTAAGTGAGGTATGATTCCTGACCCTCTTTGAAACACCCTTGAAAGGGGCTTTCCTCACACTGTGTCACCTGTAAAAGAGGAGAGACAGTGGGTAGAATTATGTCTGCCCGTTTGTATTATTTGAATATTAATTTACAAAATATTTCAAATAGGAAACTATAAAAAAATTACGGCACACCCTGGTGGACTCATCACACGGACTGAACGAGTATCTACAGCTATTGCCATATTTTTTACAAGAAAAAAAATGTACAGATACAGTGAAAGCCCCTTCCCCCCACCCTACGCCCCCCTCCCTCCCTCAAAAGGATACATCTCAAGTTCAAGATCCTATGTCGGGCTTATGCCTTGTCTCCCAGAATTGTCCACGATGCTTCTCTTATGAAAACCAAGAGTAGGCAAGCAGTCTCCAGTAAGGCATTAGTTCTCTCCTCCAGCTGTTCCTCAAGTGTCCATCTTGAACATCAAGTCAGTGAAGCTCCCCGTCCCCCAGCCTGGGTTCTCCACGAGCTGTTCGAGTGCGCAGACTCGGCCTGTCGGCCCCGCCCCGGCCCCTCCCCACCGAGCATCCCCTAACCCTCCGGCCTGCAGAACAGCGCAGAGCCGCTGATTCAGGAAAACAGCAGCGGCAGACCAAGCCCACGGCCCAGCCCAGAGTCCGCCAAACAACCCCTAACCCAACACCCTCCCCCACCCAGCCGGGAGCCCGGTCCTTGTCCTCTTCTCCCGCAGCCTCGTGGTCTTCTAGAAGGATCATGGGCCTTCGCTCAGGCCAACCTAGATCCCAGCCAGTTTAACCTGTGCGTCCTTGTGAAATCGTTATATCTTTCGAGGCCTTAGTCCCTCCCCCTTTAAACAGGGACAGTAACACCCACCTCACGAACAGGGTTATCGTGAGAATCAATAACGTCCGTGACGTCCCAGCATCTTGCACAGGTAGCAGGTGCAAAGCAAATATACTCTGTCTTCTTCCTTCTCACAGCCTTCCCCGCAGATCGCTTTATACCAACCCCAAACTAGAAATCTCCCGCCATCCGAGGCAGCCGCCGAACATCAAATACTACGTCTCACTCCCTCAAATACACCCTGCACGTGTGGACACGTATCAGATGGGTTTTAAAGAAGGTCCTGCAGCTCGAGGGTCACTGGGGGGCGTGGAATATCCGTGGAAGCTGACGGCCTACTCCATCCTCTGTCCCTTTCTATAAGTGCCACGGGGATGTGACCAGGGTGGTGGACGGTGCCAGCCTGTTTCCCCCAAGAGGCAATTCAGACTGCAGCCTGGGAACAAAAGAGAAGGCTTCAAGGCCAGTCAGTAAGGCTGGCATCTAGGGTGGGAAAGGATATTTTTTTAAAAAGGAAAAGGAGAATGCCATAAGGAAAATCCGTATCTGTTGGGTTAAAGTTCACTCCGCCATCTCTATTCAGCCCAACCAAGAGACACACCTATCCAGGTGGCTGATACCTGAATGCCTGGATCAGGTTGAACGTCTCCATCCCCTGGAATGTGCTAGAATGAAATATGCTCTGGGCTGCAGATTTTGTTTGACGGCTGCACGTAAATATAAAGAAAACCAGCTACACTGCATACATTTAAAATTTTTTGGTTCAGCTCCTCCCCGACCCCGCCCCACCCCAAGCTAAACTGCAAAAAGCCATGGCATGTAATTCCAGAAATAGTCACCAGAGGGCAGCACTAGACAAGCAGACAACTATCTAAGAGGAACGAAAGATCAGTTACTACAGCTCGTGAAAGAGATTTCCAGCCTCTAGCGACTTCTGAAAACAGGGCAATGCAACAAGGTTGAAAGGAGGTAAAGTCAATCATATCTGAAATACGTATCACCGTATACTGACGTGGCGGTTCAATCATCACAAGCTGCTTCATTTTCCAGGAATTAACTCTTCGCTTTTTTCGATATATTACTCAAGGACTTCTAAAAATTAGGACTCATTCTTCTACCTTTAGATTAAAATTCCCAAAGGAGAAAAGAATATCAGGACAGGAAAATTATAGGCACTCTTTTTTGATTCAAAAGCATTCAAAGAACATGAAAGGGGCACTTATTAGAGCTGGAATGATTTTTTTTTTTAATGGCAAAAATAAAACACAAATGAATAAACAAAATAGTTCCGTGGGGAGTTAAAGAGAGTCTGTGGAAGCAGCTGGTAAGAAAACGGCTTTTGTCACAGAGGAGGGGGATGATTGAGGCTCCCCTGAGGGAAGGGAGCGTGCAGTTCATTTTCCAAGTCTTCGGTGCCAGGGGGCAGCCCTGACCTGTGCTGGGAGGAAGTCTGCAGGGGAGTCTCCGTCCTGCTCAGGATGCTGCCCTGCCCAGAGCTGGACAGAGACGTGCGCAGACGGAGGCGGATCAGTGCACCTGGTACAGGACAGCTGACGGGGGTGCAGGGTCAGCCTCAGGGCCGAGGATGCCAGACCACAAGGAGAAACGTGCAGTAGCCCGGACCTCTGCCAACCGCACGCCGATGCAAGAAAATCTAACTAATCACGGAGAGAAAAATCGTTTCCATCTTCTCAGGTCAGGTAGCAACACTGAGATAATAAATTGACGTGCAGCAGCGAGGCTTGTGAGCCGGTTCGTATAACACAACACAGACTCAGGCAACGTTACACACACCAAGAAGTATGACTTACCTATCATTCCGAATCCGTTTTAAAGTATCACTTCAAAGAGGAAAGTGGAGAAAGGAACATCAATTTACTCCAAGGCTGAGGAATTTGAGGTTGAAAAAAAATCAGGAGGTATTGTGCAGGGAACCTGAATAAAATCTGAATACTTCTTGTCAGCGAGGCGCAGCCCAAGGGTTTGCAAACCATCAAATACGTGCATGAGGTCTGTCTGTTTCCGCTTTGACACGATTGCACGGGGGCATGTGGGCCTAAGGAATGAGACGCTCGGTGCCTGATTGGTTCCTCACCACCATTAGGATAACTTACGTGGCAGGAGACAGCATTTCAAAGACACGAGAGAGAAAGATCTTAGCTAATGGCAGGTGCAGCAGAATAAAGCCGTTTATATAATCCAAAGACGCGTCTCCCGGGACGCAGGAAAGTAAGCACCAGGTGATAATAATAATACTAATGCCTCAAACACTGAAGCCTACAAGCGGATAATCAGTCTGCACAGCTGAGAATGATTACTGCACCCTCATAACAAGCCTGGAAACAAGAACTAAAAGTCACCCGAGGGTGCCCTGAGATGTAATTGTGACAGCAGATGAATAAATCAGCCGAGAGACAAATGTGCCCGTTTGCTTTCACGCAGGTATTCTTTTGGACTTGACTGATCTATTTAATAAAAAGTAAGGAAAGGAAACAGAAAGAAAGTAAAAAGTAAGAAAAGACTGTCTGGGCTTCCCTGGTGGCGCAGTGGTTGAGAGTCTGCCTGCTAATGCAGGGGACACGGGTTCGAGCCCTGGTCTGGGAGGATCCCACATGCCGCGGAGCGGCTGGGCCCGTGAGCCACAATTACTGAGCCTGCGCGTCTGGAGCCTGTGCCCCGCAGCGGGAGGGGCCGCGATGGTGAGAGGCCCGCGCGCCGCGATGAAGAGAGGTCCCCGCACCGCGATGAAGAGTGGCCCCCACTTGCCGCAACTGGAGAAAGCCCTCGCGCGAACCGAAGACCCAGCACAGCCATAAATAAATAAATAAATAAATAAAAATTTAAAAAAAAAAAAAAGAAAAAGAAAAGACTGTCTACAGAGGCGTACACAAGCCTGGACTCCTGAAGTGTGCCGGTGGCCAGTCATTGCACTTCTGCAGGCCAATTGTCCCCAACTGGGTGATGATGACAGAGCCTTTCAGCTCTGGCTTCTACGTGTATAAAAACCGAAACGAGGAAAAGAGACAAAGCAGAAAATCGATAAACCATCAAGACCACTGGTTCCTGCGCGGGCTGCACTGCTTATAGTACCAAGGGGTTGTGATATTTAAATAACATAAAGATTTAAGCAATGACAGGTGTACAGGCCAGGAAATTTTTATTCTAATAATAGGTAACTGAGCCTAGAATCATTGGAATTGAAAGCTCCAAAAAATTAATTATTGTTGTAATTAGACACAAACAACACAAATTCATTTGAGAACCTGAAAAGACTAATTATTAGTTCCTCTTGACAGTTATCCCAATGCACTTTCTGTTAATATAATGAGTGCGAGTTTTTACTTATTCAATAGAAATTTTATTGGACGTTAATTAAATGTCATGAATTGTTCTGGGTGCTGGAAACGCAAAGATGAAGAAGATGTGGTTCCTGCCATTACGGGTCTCACGGTCTAGTGAGGGATACAGAAACACAGTCGGACACTCACGAGAAATAAGGTGGGGGATGGGAGGGAGGAAGGGAGGGGTTCAAAGAGAAGGCTTCTTAGCGAGTGGACCCCTGAACTTAACCTTAAAGGACTGCTGAGCAGTAACTAGGTTGGCCAGTGAATGTGGGCCTTCCAACCAGAGGGGCTCCTGTGAACAAAGTCACCGAAGGGGAAATACATACCACCTGATTAGTGCAAGGAACTACAGTTTTTTAAAACTGAGGTGTAATTGACCTACAGTTTTATATTAGTTTCAGTAATACAACATATTGACTCGTTATTTGTATCTATTGTGAAATGATCACCCCAGTAAGTCTAGTTAACATTCGTCACCAAACATACAGAATTTTTTTCCTGTGATGAGAACTTTTAAGATCTACTCTCTTAGCAACTTATAAATCTTCTATTGTTGATAGAACATAAACTAAAGGGAAAGGGATGCAGCTGGAAAACATGGCAAAGTCCAGATGGTGGAAAGTTCTTTATGTGTTAAAGAGTCTGAACTTCATTCTCTAAGGGTTATGTGAAAATATGGTGAGATTTCAGGTTAAGAGGTAACATGGTCATATGGGTCTTTTAAACTCTAATTCGAAAAGATACATGCACCCCAATGTTCACTGCAGAAGTATTTACAATAGCCAAGACATGGAAGCAACCTAAGTGTCCATCGACAGAGGAATGGATAAACAAGATGTGGTACATATATACAATGGACTACTACTCAGCCATAAAAAAAGAATGAAATAATGCCATTTGCAGCAACATGAATGGACCTGGAGATTATCATACTAAGTGAAGTAAGCCAGAGAAAGACAAATATATGATATCACTTATATGTGGAATCTAAAAAAATGATACAAATAAACTTAGGTACAAACAGAGATAGACCCACAGACATAGAAAGCAAACTTATGGTACCAAAGGGGAAAGGCAGAGGACGGATAAATTAGGAGTTTGGAATTAACATATACACACTACTATATATAAAATAGCTAACCAACAGGGAACTGTACTCAATATTTTATAATAACCTATAAGGGAAAAGAATCTGAAAAAGAATAGATATATATGTATAAATGAATCACCGTGCTGTACACCTGAAACTAACACAAAGTTGTAAATCAGCTATACTTCAATTTAATAGAAAACAGATATGAAGGTACCAGAAGAGGAAGGTGGGAAAGAAAGCAATCAGAAGGTCGTTCCAAGAGTCCAGACAAGAAACATTGAGAGCAAAGGTGGTGGAGACAGAGGGACAGGGACCACCTCCTGTAATACTTAGAAGACAAAAGTGGTGAGACTTGGTGATGGAGTAGATGAAGATGATGAGGGAGACCAAGGACATAAAGACAAAGGACTCCCAGGTTGCGAAGCTGAATGAGGTGACCAACTAAAACAAAACACAGGAGCAGAAACAGGTTTAGAAGGGAAGGAAATCAATGGAACTCAGGATGTGGTGACTTTGAGATGTCTATGGGACACGTAAGAGGGAGATCCTACACAGGGTTGGACATAACACAGATGATGAGTTATGCACGTACCAGCGAGAGTTAAACTGAGCATGTGTGAGACCAACCAGGGAAGGTGCAAGGGTGGGATCTGAGGAACCCTGAGCTGGACCTACATTGACGGGATAGACAGAAACGGGACATGGGCAGGACAGAGCTCTAGGATAACACAGGAGCACAGTATCTGAAAAACCAAGGGAGCGGTAGGTCCTGATCTGAAGGGAGTGATCAAAAACCAGAAATAGCTGAACAGACACTTTTCCTTGAGAAATGATTCCCCTGCGTAGGGTTTGAATGAATCTAAAAATGCCTCAGTCCGCAATCATATTAAAATGATGACAACGAATCTAGGGAAAGAGACCACACAATTCCTCTGCATGAATCTATTTCAAATGCCTAGCCTAAAACACCTTCCTCTATTTAAAACATCCTATTTTGTCGTGTCTCCCAGGGAAACAGAAGGCAATCTCTCGCCACAACTCAGACAGTAGGCTTCATATGTTTGATTTAGATCAGTTCTTTCCGATTTTCTTCAGACCACTTAACCCAGCTTTTTCAAGTCTTCTGCAGTGTCCCCACCATTTAACTGTTTCTGTTAGCCATCCCTGGAATTTTGCCAGATTCTCTGCATTTTCTTACCCAGGTAGGACCCCAAAACTGCGGTAATCTGCAGCTTGACAGAGCCGAGTGTATTGTCTGCTTACAGCTCAGCACTGTGTTTGTTTTTACATCCACACAGTCTCCTGACATTGAGATGTTAGAATTGGAAGAAATCCTAGGGCTGATCTAGTCCATTTTCCCACTTACTTAAGGATTTCTCGTACTGCACCCCTCAAATGGTTATCCAGCTCAAACTCCAAAAAATACCCTTTCCTTACAGAAGTGTTGTTTTTTCAATTTAATACATTGTAAAATCAATTTAGTGCATCCATAAGTCACATTTTAAAAATAATAGAATGGGGACTTCCCTGGTGGCGCAGTGGTTAAGAATCTGCCTGCCAATGCAGGGGATGTGGGTTCGACCCCTGGTCCAGGAAGATCCCACATGCCGTGGAGCAACTAAGCCTGTGCACCACAACTACTGAGCCTGCGCTCTAGAGCCCGCGAGACACAACTACTGAGCCCACGTGCCACAACTACTGAAGCCCTCGCGCCCTAGAGCCCATGCTCCACAACAAGAGAAGCCACCACCATGAAAAGCCACTGCAGTGAGAAGCCTGCGCACCACAACTAGAGAAAGCCGGCGCACAGCAACGAAGACTAGCCCCCGCTCGCCGCAACTAGAGAAAGCCCGCACGCAGCAACAAAGACCCAATGCAGCCAAAAATAAACAAATTAATTAAATTAAATTAAAAATAAATAAAATAAAATAATAGAATGGATGGATGGAATAGAATAGACTAAGACAGGAAAAGTTTGGATGGAATATCAGAGTCTATTAAATGCATTGAGGACAAATATTTCATGAAATTTCCGTTTTCATTTGGGGGAAAGGGGATCTATGCATATTTGCAAACTGTATCTCTTACTGGGAGTCACAGTCTAGAACTTTCTACACTGCCCGGCAGGATTACTCTTACCAACTCCAGGAAATCAATTTGCCTATTCTTTACTTCATCAAGCTTAGCTTTCATTTAAATCAAAATTTTCAAGTTGCTGGCATCCATCCAGCTCAACCCTACTCCCGGTCTTTTCTCAGTTAATCTGCCCATTTAAGCTAACTGTGTGGCATTTAACCCACTAATTTTTTTCATCCAAATGAAGAAGGTAAAGGGCATCATTAAAAAGTTTCTCCCCTCCTTCTGTCCCTCTGTCTCCCTCTGTCTGTCTGTCTGTCTGTCTCTCTTTCTGTCTATCTAACCGGAACACTTCATTTGCTTTTTTGGCCAGCCTTGGCCAAAAGTGCTTCTGGTGTTGCTACAGAGCATTAGCATGCATGCCTTTTTCAGTGCCCCTATTATGCTGAGACATAGGTCTTTTCCTGTAAATCACGAAGCAGGAGTTCTTCGTAGCTAAAGGACATACCTCCCCCTGCTTCTGAATCTCTCCAAATTCAACTCACTGTAGCTTTTCTGCTATTGTTGTTTTGTTAGCTCTTCACCTTTGGTTGGAGAGAAGATATTCGGCCAGGTGAGCCCCTGCACACCCGAAAATTCTGCTTCGACGCCATCTCCCATAGCAGCCCGGTCACTCTGTATGACTGTCACGGCATGAAGGGGAACCAGCTCTGGGGACATCGGAAGGTAAGGGCCAGCTCACTGCGGGCAGGGAGCTCTCCAACTGCCCTGCTTCAGGTTTTCTAACGCAAAGGTTTTTGGTTTTAACGCACTGTTTTGACTTAAATTGTTACCTGGCCATTTGGTTCATGCATTTGGAGACCACAGCAAAGATGAGGGGAAAGACAGAGGGTGTAGGAAGGGGCATTGCTTTGGCTTTGCTGGCCACGTGCACACCCAGCACAGTCAGTTATGACTGCACATGGCTTTGAGCCAGGACACAAGCCCTACACGGGAGGGGCCTGGTCTCAACCCAGATGGCTCCCAAACGCAGGGGCCACGTGCCCTGCAAACAAATGTGCACGTGTAGAGTTTTTCACGACACCAATTCACACACACACACGGATTAACACATCTCTTTACTTATTATGCATCTCAGGCTCATTCGCTTGGGAGCTCTCTGGGTTAAGACAATTACATTTACACAAATACTAATATATTCATGTAGATCTAATTGTTGCAACCCTTATATAGAAAGACCCATTTTTAATCTGGCCAAAATCCTGCCCAAGTATAGCAAAGGAGAACTTATTTGGGGAATTTAAAAGTTTAAAGAATTAGAAGGGTAACATTTATTGCTAGAAAAAATAGTTCAAAACTAAATAGAAAATCATATTTTATTGAGTTGAGCATTTAAGTAAAACATAAAGAGCAATTAAATATTTTAAAATATTTCCATTAAGTTATCTTTTGATAGCTTTTTAGAATACAATTTTTCTCTCAGCTTCTTTGGTTTCTCAGGCAGGACTCAGCTGTCAATTAGCAAGAACTCGTAAGTTCCATTCTGCTCCTCAAGTTTGCAGAATTGCTAGGGGCCTCCCCGGCCAGGTGGAAGATGCCCTCGGTTTGCCTTTGCACACTCTGGAATGACTCAGCCTCACCCCAGACTGTAAGGAAAACGTCCCACCCACCACTTGAATCAGGAGTGTTGGCCAGCCTTGGCTGAGGTCAAGTCAGTATCCCCTGAAATCACAGAGAGCTGAAGGGAAGGGTCTGCAGAGAATCAACATGGGGACCACTGGTTTTGATACCTGTTCCCTCACTTAGTGAGCTTTCTGGCATCTACCTCTTAGAGGTGGGCACTGAAACTTATACTCAAAGGCAGACTCATTTGTACAAGTTTATTCTGCACACTGCCACACACCCCTGCCAACATCTGGCAGGTTGTGGAAAAAGTACAAAACACCAGTTGTTATATCCTCTTAAAAAGCAATTTAAAATCAAAAGAGCTAATGAGAAGATGGCATCCGATATGATACGGGGTGATGGGGGGAAATCAGACAAGAGGAAAACCTCCCTGTTTTCCTTGTGAGATATACCAGAAATGATTAATCTTGTCAAACCCTTTTGCTATTCAATATAATGCAGTCCGTGCGTGGTGCAATAAAGAAGTGTTTTGTTTTGTTTTTGATGGTTATATGCTGACCGTTAGGAAGTTACTTTCAGGGCACATGGATAAAATACCTGATCTGCCATTTGCCTCGTGTGCTGTTGGTCCCCACGGAGCGGACCGTTTCTCATCACTGCTTACAGCATGAGGGACAAAACACACCATAATGCCCAGTTAAGCCAGGAAAGTACAGGGACCCTCCAGGCACAACTGTGCTGGTCTCTTTCCTCAGACCTGGCCTCATGTGACTCTGATTTCACTCACCGGGTAGTTATACAGCAAGCACGATTTATACATCATCGGGAACATGCCCAAGGCCTAAAATGGAAAGTTTCTGAAATAGCTCATCTCAGGTGATGATTCAGGCCTGTTCAAATGTACCTGTTTGAGAAAGACCCTTGTCTATTCCAAGGGCCCTTCCCGAGGCACAGAGCGAGAAGTCCCTCTGGTGGGTGCCGCCTTGTCTGTTTGGAGGCATTGCTTGGCCCTGGGGGCTTTGGACAGCTTAGCAATCTCTGGAGTCGGCTTTGGGGTCCCCCTTTGTATCAGCACACTGACGAATCCACGTGGATCCCTGAGACTCTGCTAACTGCCTAAAGGACCCCTGTGGGGCATCTCTTGGGCTCCGTCCTCCTCATCCTCCAGCTGGTGAAGATTCACAGGGCTAGTGTCTTACACACTTCACAACCACCTGGGCCTGTTACGGACAATCCACAGAGGAAGAAACAGATTTGGGGCCAAGCCAGCATTCAAGCGCAGGTGCATCGGGCCTTGAAGTCTCTCCTCTTTCCTGCGCCCTTAAGCAATCCGATCAATATTCCCCGGGGCGAGTCCTGATACCTGTTGGATTCTGCATCACCAAGACCAGACAAGCGCTTCTCCCAGCCACACAGAGATTTCCTGGATTGAGTAGTGGCTGCCGGCGACCTGCCTGAGTGGGGAAGGGCGCCGTCGGCCCCGCTTTCTGACCTCTCAGCACCCATCAGCTTTCAGATCTTGTTGGCCTTTTTTTTTTTTTCAGGAAGATTTTCCCCTTTCCCCCCAGCTTTACTGAGATATAACTGACACACAACATTGTGTAAGTTTAAGGTATACAACGTAACGATTTGATATACGTATGAACTGAGAAATGATCACCACAACAAGTATAGTTAACAAATGCATCACTGTACAGAGTTCTGTGTGTGTGTGTGTGTGTGTAGAACTGTTAAGATCTACTCTCTTGGCAGCTTTCAAGTATACGATACAGAGTTATTCACTGCAGTCCCCATGCTGTGTATTACAACCCCAGAAACTTACCCAGCTTAGAACTGGACCACCCTCCCTGACCCTCCGCCCCCTGGCTCTCAGTTATTTTTCTGTGCCGCTCTTTGCCACCACGAGAAAAGGAAGGAGTCCCTATCCTAGGGTCGGGTAACTAGGCTCCTGCCCAGGCATCTCCCCTCATAGCAGGTACCCAGGGTAAGAAATCCCATTTTCGGTTTCTTTCGCCACCAGGGGGACCCCGGCTACAAGAACGATGAGTCGCAGAAGAGACCTCAGTAAAAATATTCAAGTCACCAGCCGACACTCAAAACGACATCTGAAACAAGAAACTGTCCCGCCGCCTCCTCAACCCCCTACATCTAGTTGGTCCCTAAGACGTGCGAACCCCTCCCTCGCCTTGCCGTCCCTGTGGCCACAGCCCCGACTGCAGCCCTTCCCGTCTCAGTCCCCGATAGCTGCAAAGGCTCCCTTAAAGGGCCACCCTGCCTCCGCCCTCCCCCCCCTGCAACCCACCTTCCATCCTGAAGTTAGAGGGGTGCCCACAAGAGCTGGTCACTGCATCCCTCTGGTCTATACGTTACTTGGTTTCCCACCGAGAAGATGAAGTGCCTTCTCTCAAATTCTCATCCTGCCTCTTCACGATCTGGTCAACGTCACGGTGGCTTGTCTGGCCTAAGACATTCTAATTCATCCTGGAACTGTAATGTGATCTTGAGTGAGTTATTTCACATGTGTGATTTTCAACTTCCACGTCAATAAAACAGAGACAGTAATTCAATGAGATAAACCGTGGAAAACTTCCAGCAAGGTTTCTGACCATATGATCGAATTTCCATCCATGTGAGTGACAAGTACACTTTTTACACTGAGAATAGTGGGGAGCTATATCATGCTGTATAGCAATCTATGCTAAGAAATATTAACTACTGTTATCCCCCCAGATCAAGAGCTATCTCCCATGTCCTTTTCTGGTAAGGAAACATTTTTATGGGAGTATAACATATATCCTCATTGGGGTTTCCCCAGATGTAGACCCTGAAGTGAGAATTTGAGTGCGAGTGGTTGGGAGATGCCCACCTGCCTCCAAAGTCATGGCAGAGAGTAGGGAAGTGAAACAGGGAAGGAATGGGAACCAGTATAGGGCCTGTGAAAAAGCAAGTACCACTGTGGGCAAGGGGAGACCAAGCCCACCGACACCTCTGCAATGGTCTACAACACGTACCGACGGGAAGGGGGTTGGGCTATTTGAACACCACCACAGCCAGTCTCGGCTTACGGCTGCTCCTGGAGGGTGTTTATTCCTGACACCTCTGGGCTGCTGCTCTTACAGACGGAGCTGTTCTAGAGCCCAGAGAACAGAGGCCGTAGAGCGAGATACAGGGGCCAGCTTCAGGAGGTCAGGTCGGCAGGCACTGAAATCCTGGGGCCTGAAGAACTGTGGGCAGGTGCTGCCTGAGAATCCAGACCTTCCCACCTTCACCAGCACCTGGCACGTCGGTTTCTTTTTCTCTTCCTTTTTCCGTTCTGTGGTTGTAGAGTGAGATCACACGTCTGTTAGCCTTTTTGGAGACCTTCTTTGAGAAGGACCTGTTCAAGTCTGTTGACCGTGTTTTAACATGGGTTGTCTGACTTTTTTTTTCTTTTCTTTCTTTCTTTTTTTTTTTTTTTACAGATTTTGAAGAGTTTTTGGTATATCTAGGTATAGTGGTTATTTGTAAATATCTTACTCTAGTCAGTTTCTGGCCTTTTCTCTCTCCTTGGTGAAGAGCTCTTCTTTCTGATTGGTGTTTTCTGTGTCCTGTTTAGGAAATCTTTGCCCACACCAAAGTCAAGAAGGTAGTATTCTAAGACATCTTTGGAAGCTTTGCTGTTTAACCTTCTGCATTGTGGTATATATTCCCTGGAATAGTTTTTGTTTACAATGTAAAATGGGGCTGTTTGTTTCATATTTATATTCAATTGATCAATCATCATTTACTTAAAAAAAATCATTTTTCCCACTGCAGGGAAGTGGCACCCTTGTCATAAGTCGAGGGGCCTTATATGCATGGTCTATTTATGAATCCTCAAGTTTTTAACCCTCTGACTAATAAGTCTTAGCCATACAGAAAGTAAACTGAGAGAAATAAACAAACTTAACCTAATAAGAACCAAAACCCCATAACATCAGTCTTAGTGGTGAAATGTTTCAACTTCCCTCTGGAGACTGGGAATAAAATATAATGTCTGCTACCGTCACTTCTATTCAACATTGCACAGGGGGGCTTCCCAGAGCCATCAGGCAAGATAAAGAAATTAAAAGGTATAAGAAACAGAAAGGAAGAAATAAAACAGTTTACTCACAGGCGACATAGTTGCGTACATAAAAAAATCCACAGGTTATACATCCAAACTATTAAAGTTAGTAAGTACATTCAGCATAGTTCTGGATACAAGGTAAATATAAGACAATCAAGTGTCTGTATGCCAGCAACAAAAAACTGGAAAATGAAATTCTAAACTTATTCCACTTGATCACCATAAAAGGTATCAAATAATTAGGAATAAATCTCACAACAGATGTGCAAGGCCTTTATACAGAAAACTACAAAACATCACTAAGAGGAACTTTTAAAAATACAAAGGAAAGCTAGCATGTTCAAGGATAAGAAGACAATATTGTGAAGACATCCGTTCTCAAGCAGGTGTTAGCATTTCATGCAAAACCAATCAAATCCCAGCAGGTTTATTTATGGAAATTGATGAGCTGCTTCTGAAATTTATATGGAAATCAAAGGGCCAAGAAAACCAAGAAAAAGTTGAAGAAGAAAAAGAACAAGTATCAAACACTATAAAAGTGCCAGGTACCCAAACATTACAAAAATACAATTATTAGTGTAGTGTGCTGTTGGCATAAGGATAGACTGATGCTCTAGAAAGAGAAGCCTGGGTATTGGTAGTTTTAAAAAGCTCCTAAAAGGTTCTGATGGGGAGCCAGATGGAGAATCACTTTTCTAGTTCCAGTTTTTACCTACTTTCCTTACCCTACTCTTCCCTCCTACTGTAGCTGGAAATTGCCCCTCTGCTTGTGTTCCTATACCATTTTGTTCCCTTCTTTGTACTTAGAACATTGTATTATGCATGGTAAGTCTCCGCTTATAGATGTTAATTATCTGAGGGCAGGAACTTTTTCTTGTATTTCTGTATGGCCTGCCTAATAACTACTACGTAGACATTTGTAAATAAGTATTCATTAAATGGGCTCAATTACTGACGCGATCCCCTCCAGGAACCCCAAGCCGCAATGGATGAAACTTAGCACATCTTTTGGTTTCAGAACCAAGTTCACAGCCTCCCCAAAGTCCAAAAGTGAAAGGTTTACATCACTTTTCTGAGTTGCTCTCTGGGGTGTCCTTATAGTTTAACTTCCATAAGAAAGGGCTTAAAAATAACATCAAACAGGAGAATACAGATAAAAAGACACCTGTCAGGCTAAACTGATAACAGTGAAACAGTCACAGTACTTTGAAAAGTGAGTGGGTGGAATTCTTGGCATGTGCCCACATCTGACTATTTATGGTACCTTGTGTTACGTGCCAGGGCTTTAGCCTCTCAGCTCATAAAATCCTGCTGGTTCACGAAGATGCCAGATGGATGGCCACAAGGTTGTTATTTTTAAATCATTCCGGTTTGGTATTGATTTAGGACCTAAAATGAGGAAACAGAGTTTAATTAAAAGGCGTGAAATTCGACTCTCCTTCTGATAAATGAAGCCCCACTACAAAATCCTGGACTTGTGGTCATGCTTAGACAGTCACACTATCCCTGACCGGCCCCTTCATTTCTGGACAGTCCCAAGTATCACAAAGCTCTAAGACTTTTGGTACCACACAGATTAAATTTCATCCATTTTGGTCAAGACGGATTCCAGATCCTTGAACAATGCTTGTCTGATCTTTACTCCTTACTTCCAATTACATGGCCCAATTTTTCTTCAGATAGCTTCATTGGGACCTACCTCAGCCTCCTGGACACAGATTCTTAACACACTCCAGATGGTCCTAGAGGGTGGCGTGATGCCCAAAAGGGAACACAGTATTCTAGGTGTGTTTGACCAAAGAATAGAATGAGTTTCTAGCACCCCTTTGTTATGAGCAGTATATGCCTGTTGAACTAGCTTGAGTTGATTGACTTTCTGCCTTAACTTCACATACTTGGCCTCTTAATGAGCTTTCAGTATTAAAAAAACCACTCTTGCTTTGCTACACAGACACGTCTCTGTAGTCTTCTACCTGTACAGTTCACCTTTTATACTTGGGTAGCCATCCATTGGTTTCTATTAAATTCTCCCTCACGAGATTTACCCCAGCCTGGATTTCGACTCTTTGATCCAGCTTATTACCAGGTGAACTAGTTTTACTCCAGCCGTGAGTTAGGGCAAAGTAGCGTGCACTCAGGCCCTCATCTAAGCTGTTGATCCCAATGAACAAGGCCCAGAACCGAGCTCTCCATCCTATGATGGAGGAGACATTGGTCCATCGGGTGCAGTTACTCAACCAGATACAAATCCACCTAATGGTGAATTATCTTCTAGCCCACATTTCTCCAGCTTACCCATAGGAAAACAAAGGGGGATTTTCAAACATCTTGCTGAAAAGCAGATGCACAATGTCTACATCATACCCTATACTCTGAAAATAATAGGAGACACAATAGGAGACATGAGCATTGTACCCTGAGAAGTTGTGATCTTCAGTACAACTTGACAATTCAAAGATGAGCAAGGTTAACTCCTGGGAGGGGAGTACAGACACCCCTGCAAAGAAGCTACATTTTCAGCAGTGTTGCCTTCCCATTCTGTTTCTGTCTGTGTGTCTAATCCAGCTGAAGTCACTTCGTCGTCACGTCCTTTTAACTTTTGCCATATCTGGGTGCCTTAGCCATATCCCTGCTGGTTACCATTTTACCTAACAGGCTTCACTGCCACCCTCTGGTCACTAGTAAAAAGATTTCATCACAATCTATCTCAGGCTCTAACATATGGACAAAGACTTCCTGAACTGAATGCCTGTCAAGATCGAGACTGTCAAACTTTAAAGGATCTTGGTAATCGGAACTATACAAATTTGAAATTAGTATTTGCTAAGGAGGACAGTTCTTCTCTACTGAGCATGTGTGGGTCTGGAGCAGGACCGCCAGTTGGCTCGGCTAAGAAGGGGGTGAGGGCCTTCCCTGGCGGTCCAGTGGTTAAGACTCCACGCTTCCAACGCAAGGAGTGAGGGTTCGATCCCTGGTCAGGGAACTGAGATCTCACATGTTGTGCAGCATGGCCAAAAATTTTTTAAAAAATAATAAGAAGAAGACAGGGGTGAGACAGGCTGAGGCCGAGAACACAGGGGCTGGACCCTGAGGGACCTGGGATTTGAGTTCTGGCTCCGCGGTGGTCCTAGCTCTGGGATCTTGGGAAACTTCCTTACTCTGTGCTTCTGTTTCCTCGTTTATCAAATGGCAATAATAACAGTATCTACCTTAGAAGATTATTGTGATGATGAAATAAAAGCTAAATGCACCTAGGACACGGCACTTAATAAGAGTTCAATGAGTGTCAGCTATTACTCTCTTAGGTGCCCGAAAAACTTCTCCTGATTTGACTTTAGCTCTCCTAGTAAGTTTACATAGAGGAAACGATAGGCTGTCTAGTCGTCTTCCTATACTATTTTAGCTCTTTAACTGTCGCTAAATATTAGAATGTAAATTCCACAAGTGCAGGGATTTTTCTCTGCTTTCTCTCATGCAGTATCCTCAGTACCTAAAACACTGCTTGGCACGTAGTAGGTGCTGAATTAACATTTGTTAAATAAACAGACGAACCTGGCTTCCTGTTTGTCCACATTCACTCTCTCTTCAGGTTGCTTATGTGGATAAAGTAGATAAAATGAGAAAATCTGGGTGGAACATTTAACACTACAAGGCACATAAATACATACTCGATAAATAGCAGCTATTATTATGTTGATGTGACTGCTGGCAGGTTTACTGAGGGGAGATGAACAGCTATGGACAGATGGAAACAAGATATGGAACAGATGGGTTTTCTCTACTCTTGGAGTTTTCAGTCTAGTGGGGAAGCAGACAGATTTTTAAATTGAATACATTAAGTGTACAGGATAATATGGGAACGGGACACTGGGCTCTACCCAGGTCAGAGAGGTACGCAAGGCAGCTCTGACACAGTAGCTTTTAAATGGAGACCTAAAAGGTGAGTAGGATTTAGGCAAGTGAAGAAAAGAATCTGAACAAGAATGGATATATGTATTGGGTTGGCCAAAAAGTTCGTTCAGTTTTAAGTAAAAATAAAAGACACATTTTTCATTTTCCCCAAGAACTTTATTGAACAACGTATTCATTAACTAAATGAACTTTCTTTTATGTAATGTTGGCAGGAGTTTGGTTTATTTTTATTTATTTATTTATTTACTTACTTATTTATTTTGGCTGCGCTGGGTCTTCATTGCAGCATGTGGGATCTTTAGTTGCGGCACGTGGACTCCTTAGTTGTGGCACGCAGGATCTAGTTCCCCAACCAGGGATCGAACCTGGGCCCCCTGCATTGGGAGCTCGAGGTCTTACCCACGGGACCACCAGGGAAGTCCCCCAAATGAACTTTTTGGCCAAACCAATATACGTATAACTGAATCACTTTGCTGTACACCTGAAACCAACACAACATTGTAAATCAACTATACCCCAATATAAAATAAAAATTAAGTTTAAAAAAAATCCCAGATACAGGGATCGGTTTATGCAAATGCCCTCGGGTAGGGAAGAGCTTGGTTTCCTTGGAAGAATGGAGAAGCCAGTTGAAGCGTCTGAGTGTGAGGGGAAATGATGAATTCTAAGGCCAGGGGCAGGCCTGCCTATACAAGACCTCGGGACCATGCTAAGAATTTAGCGAAGAGGCTGGGAAGTCTTTGAATGGTGTGAAGAGCAGAGATTTAACAAATCACAGCCGATTCTGTAATGATCCTGGCTGCTCTGAGAATTGAGGGTGTGCTCATGCCCATCACTTGCCTGTAGCCCAGAAACCCAGTGATGCAGCAGGAGGCAGGGGCTGTCAGCACTGTCTCAGCGCACACACCGAGGGCTCTGTCGGTCGGGGCATCAGAGGCGTTATTTCTGATTGGCCAAATTATCCACTGATGCAGGAAGACCAATTTTCTCCTCCTGTGAGGAACTGTACCTGTCCAAAGAAAAAATGGAAAAGGATAGGCAATCAGACTGCTTTGTCCCTTTTATGCCTGTCAAGGTGTTATTCGCATTCTCCCAGATGCCAACAGCAAAAATAGGCAGGAAAAAAACCACCTGATGTGTCTTTCTCCCAGAACTCAGAGGCCACTCATATATCCACCTGGTTCTTCTCCACGACCCTAGGAGGTGGGAAGGCGGATATTTTTGTCCCTTATCTCATCCCTCCCTCCTCCTCCCACTCCATTCGTCTTGCAGATGGAAACCCGAAATCACTAGCAAACGAAGGGGCCATCAGAGATTCCTGTCAGAGATAAAACTAGGATTAAAAACTAGTCTCGTAATTCCGAGCCTTCCTTCTCTCATATCCATACTAGAAACAAAAGGACATGGAGGCGATGTCTCTCACAAATGCATTTGCTGTCAGTGTGAGTTACACAGAAATGAACAGTCAGCAGGAGGGAGTAACTCGACTCTCCCCACTTTACAGAGAAGCTATCTTGAGGTCCAGCCTATACCCAACTGCTTTCGGGGCATCTAAACCTGGATGTCCCATAAACACCTATGACTCGTTATACCTGAAACAGAGATCATCATCCCCACCCCCAATCCTGCTCCTCTTTCCGCAATTCTCACCTCAACACTGCTTTTCCTCTAGTCATCCCCTCCCTCCACCTTAATCCCCACGTCCCATCAAATCAGAACGCCCTGTGCATTCACCTCCTGAAAAAGCTTTCCAACCATGTCTCAGGTCACCCCCAACTCCTCCCCATTGCTGTTGCTTTCACCTCGGCTCAAATCTGGACCACTGCAGTAGCCTCCAGCTGTGCCTCCGGCTGTATCCAGAGTCCCCCACTCCCACCCCATCCTCCTCTCTGCCACCAGCATGAGGCACCCAAGATGTGGATCCTTAACTCCACTGTTTTAAATCCTCCAACAACCATCCCGCATGCTTGCCTGAAAAGTCAAGCCTTAGTGTTGCACCCCAGTCTCCTCATGATGTGGAATTCATCTGTCACCCTCTGGAATCTTCCCCCTTGCTCCTTGTGCTTGGGCCACGCCAAGTGACCTGCTGGTCCCCAGCACATGATGGACGGAGCCCTCCATCACCTCTGACTCATCTCCGACCACTCTCCCTCACCCTGGCCTCCTCGTGTTACTCTAACCCACACACTGCATCCCTGCTTAGGGCCTCTGCACTGGCTGTTGCCCCGTCTGGCACCTCTTCCTCCAGATACTTGCATGGCCAATTCCCTTACCTTCTTCAAACATCACCTACTCAAATGTCACCTTCCCAGTGAGGTTTACCCTTGCCTCCCTATTTAAGTTTGCACACCAGCCCTTCCCTTGGCACTCCAGTTTCTCCGGACTGCTTTGATTTGTTCCATGTCACCTTTGAACAGGCCATGGAAACAATTACACTCATGGTTTATGGTCTGTGCCCTACTGCTCTACCCCCAACCCCACCTCTAGAATGTAAGCTCCAGAAGGGCAGGAATTTTTTTTTTTTTTTTTTTTTTAGCACTTTTCTTTTTTATAGCTACTTTATTTATTTTATTTTATTTTTTGGCTGTGTTGGGTCTTCGGTTCATGCGAGGGCTTTCTCTAGTTGAGGCAAGTGGGGGCCACTCTTCATCGCGGTGCGGGGACCGCTCGTCATCGCGGTGCGCGGGCCTTTCACCATCGCGGCCCCTCCCGTCGCGGGGCACAGGCTCCAGACGCGCAGGCTCAGTAGTTGTGGCTCACGGGCCCAGCTGCTCCGTGGCATGTGGGATCCTCCCAGACCAGGGCTCGAACCCGTGTCCCCTGCATTAGCAGGCAGATTCTCAACCACTGCGCCACCAGGGAAGCCCAGGAATTTTTATATTATTAAGGTTATTGATACATCCCAAACACCTAAAACAGTGCCTGACAGATAGTAAGCACCCTGTAGACTCTTGTTGAATAAATTGAATGCATAAATATACCTGTTAGTTCACATGTCTCTGTTCACACATTCTTCTTTATTCATCCTATTCCCCCGCAGCTACAATCTCATTGACACTTTCTGCTTCAATCATGTCTTGTTTACCTATTGGTCTCCCCCACTTCTTGGGCCAGGGGAGGCATCTTAGGTTATCTTTCTATGCCTACTTCCTAACACACACCGGAAAATAAAAGGTGCTTAATAAATATTTGTTGAACCCAGATGCCCTGGATCATGTTGTATTTCAGGCGACATGTAAAAACCCGGACCATAACTAAACAGAAGAGCTCATTCCTGAACTAATTACTTTGGTCCATAAATCTTTTGCTTAAACCAGGAGGTACTGATGTATCCATTCGGATAACGGGTCGAGGCAGGTGCCAATTTTTGCAAATTCTATTTCGCCAGGATTTCAGAAAATGCAATTTGGTCTTGAATAGCTGGTCTCAGACCAGATGGTTAGTGCGTTCTGATTTTTAGAATTGGGGACGCTCCCTGACTGAAAACAAATTAAGAGGAGAGCAGGCGTGGAATAACCATTACTTCGTTAGTTACTGCATGTAGGACATCGTGCCAGCGATTTTACATATATTAACTCATTTTATCCACAGCAAACTCGTGAAGCAGATATTATTATCTATATTTCACAAGTGAGGAAGCTGAGGTTCAGAGAATTAAGCAACCAACCAGGGTCATGTAACAGATGAGTGGTGTGACAGGAATATGACCAAATTTCCTGTGGAATAAAGCCCTGGCCCCCTGCACCCTGCCGCCGTGTGGGGGTTTATTCTCAGGGTCATCTTCTTGTACGTTATGAACTCACCCACCTATTTTACTGCCTCTGCATCTTTGATGTTTGATTCTTTTACTACCCTGAACACAGTGGGTAATGTTTTCTACAACATACCTGTTCTTTTAAAATTTGGACCCTACAGAGGTACAGAATCTAATAAAATTTAGTGCTGGCCTCTGAATACCCTGGAGTGTCATACCAGCTTGCTTTGAAGAGGTGTCCCTCTCCAGGACCTACTTGAAAAGTCCCACCCAGCCTTCACCCTGGGGACCGATTGGAATTTAGCCTGACCTGATTTGGTTATGAAGGGCAGTGCCATAATGCTGAATCTGAACTTTTTCATTTCCTGCTCAAGGATTTCTAACTTTCTTAGGCAAAAACAAAACAGAAAAAAACAAGGGAGGAAGCGGTCAGGGAAGGCGGGAGGACGCAGAAGATACAGTTTGCGGCGTTACTTTTTGAACACCCGGGGCACAGGCTCTGCCCTCCCTCCGGACTGAACAGAGAAGAGTCCAGGTAAAAGTGCCCTTTCAGGAGGGTTGTTAGGGAACACCAGACTTGCCAGAGGGCTCAGAACTCTATCCCAGAGGAGAAAACTCTATTTGGTTCTGTGCCAGCATATCTTGTCATGACGGAGGAGACTAAAGGAGAAAAGGGCTGTCGTAGTGTGTAGATGTCCATCCCAGTCTCCCAATTCATCCCTCCCCTCCCTCACCCCTGGGTAACCATAAGTTTGTTTTCTACATCTGTAACTCTATTTCTGTTTTGTAAATAAGTTCATTTGTACCCTTTTTTTAGATTCCACATATAAGCGATATCATATGATATCCTTCTCTGTCTGACTTATTTAGTATGATCATCTCTAGGTCCATCCATGTTGCTGCAAATGGCATTATTTTGTCCTTTTCAGGGCTGAGTAATATTCCACTGTATACACACTACTATATATAAAATCGATAACTAATAAGAACCTACTTGTATTGCACAGAGAACTCTACTCAACACTCTGTAATGGCCCATATGGGAAAAGAATCTAAAAAAGAGTGGGTAGATGTACATGTACAACTGAATCACTTTGCTGTACACCTGAAACTAACACAACATTATAAATCAACTAGACTCCAATAAAAATTTTTTAAAAAGGGCTGGTGTCGGACAAGGGGCCACATTCACCAGCGACGACGCGCTAGCCAGGAGAAGCATCGGTAACGACGTTTAGCGATCCAGAAG
Organism: Balaenoptera musculus; assembly: GCF_009873245.2. Taxonomy (NCBI): domain Eukaryota; kingdom Metazoa; phylum Chordata; class Mammalia; order Artiodactyla; family Balaenopteridae; genus Balaenoptera; species Balaenoptera musculus. The sequence continues at coordinate 5,582,885 of NC_045790.1, forward strand.
CTGAGCTGAGGAGAAATATAATGATGGCAGTGTATGTAGCTCCCAAGGTCAAAGTGGAAAACGCATGTCTTGGGGACACTAAAGGTGCTTTCAGAAGGTTCCCCTTTAGGACCTGCTGGACACGCCAAAGACACGGAAGGTCAGCCTACAAGCAGAGAGCAATCATCTATTAGTCCCCAGAATATGGTGGATAGTGTCTATTTGATGCCCTGTCATTCGTCACCAGTGAACTTCGGAAAAAAATGTTCATTCAATTTTATGGCTGGGAGAGGCTTCAGAGATGGATGTTATCCACCCCCTCGTTTTACTGATGAAGCGTCTCAGACACAGATAGATGTGGGGAATTCTACTTTTCAACGTTTATGAGAACATGAAGTATAGTTACAGAAACATACTCTGGATGGTTCAGGGTCGTGCTGAATCTGTTCATCCCACCCGACTGTCCCCACGAGCATACCTGGATCTGCCGGAGCGTGTATTCCAGCTGGAGATTTGGAAAAGTACGATCACCTTATGGCTTGGAAAATAACATTCGGAAAAATAACATGTTCAGAAAATCTGGTTTGGCTTTTGCATCCACGCTGAGGCGCACACACTGAGAAGGGAAGAGAATTAAAACACGTTCTACCCCTTTTTTTCCCTCATTTTTTAGTTTTTACGGAAATATGTGTTTGGGGAGAGAAACTGCAAGTCTATGGGGGGGGGTCCCCACGTGAGCTACTGACAAAAGTGACAATAGGAAGAAATCTAGATAGTTATGAAGGAAAAGAAGTACCTGGATGTGGAACAGAGTGAATTTTAGAATTTAGCAGGTCACATAGAATTTTCACGACTGTAACAGCTTAAGGATGCTCTTTGAAAAGCTGATGGGAATATATTAGGCCTGTGTAGCTAAATTGGTAGAAAGTGGGGCAGGAGACGGAGTGGGAGGGGTGCTGGGGAGGAGGGGGGTGGGAGGGCCAAGGAGCTGCTGCCTAGGGAGGCGCGGGGGCGGCTGTGGGATGGGATCTGTGACCTCAGCATCAACATCAGCCCCAGGAGGGAAGAGGCGGGTGAGCTCAGGGCACAGCCTCCTCCTCCAGAATCTGTGACCTCGCCCATGAAAGGAGAGCTCTTGCCGGCTGCCCTGGGGTCAAAGGGCAGCCAGTGAAGCAGGGGATGAGGAAAATGGGCAGGAGAAGTCAGCAGCCCTCTCGTGTGTAAGGAAAGTGAAATCCACAATAAACCTGGGAGACTTGAAAGAGGGCAGAGGAGAGAAGGGAGCCTATGTACTAGATGTAGCTCTGTGTTTACACTGAAAGTGGAAACATGCAAACGAGGCTTGGGGCCGCCTTCCTCCTTCCTTATTCTTCCTTCCTTCACGGGCACCCAACTAGGCAAACATCCGGGTCCGAAAGGACGTTAAATATTAGTTGACAACCGGTGTAACCCAGAAATGCTAACATGGGATGCCTAAAAGCTGAGTCTAATGTCCCTCAGTTAAAGAAAATAAGCAGACCCTCTAAATGTTTCCTAAGCTAAATAATAAAACATAACTTGTTCCCAAAATTTCAGCAGCGATCTGGGGATGTTTTTACATGTTATTGGCCCTTTTTTTTTTAATGCATAGACACGATAAGAGACAAAAGCGTTTATTGCTAGTTAAGGAAAGATCCCTCTCTCGTAGCACTGGTTTCCTTCTCCCTGCTTGCACAATAAAAAGCAGTGTGTACTAATAGAGGCTACTCACATAATGGGCTTGCTCACCACTTAAGCTCTGTGCCCTGCTAGCACCTTCATTCACAGAGCCGTTCTCTTAATCACATACTGAGCTAACAATGCCTCCCTCCACTTTACAAAAGGCAGGGAGAATTGCATCCCAGGAAGAGCAGGGATGCCGATAAAGGGGTCGGGAAGAGGCAGTAGCTCAAGAGTCAACAAATTTGAGCCTGTGCTTGGAGATTCTGCCTGTGCACTGTGTACCCCCAGTCCCGAGTTCATCCTGGGACCTGGGCAACCCAGCACCCAGCTCACTTGGTCCCTGGTCCTCTGGTATTTCCCTTTCCCAGTACAAGGCTAGGGAACATGATGACTCTTCTGGTCCTCTGGGTGTGTGTGCGCGGCTGCGGCGGTGTCTGCTGCGGACTAAATGACCATTTCTGTACTCATTCCTCTCCCCAAACAGCTAGATTAGCAGCTACTTGACAAGCAACCTCATGCACTTTTCATCGTCAAAACCCGAGCGTGTAACAAAATGCTTACCACAGAGCAGGAAATGAATGGATTATATTTTTTAAAAATCCATGAATGAATGAATTCTTTGTTTCTGGCTGAATCTGCTTGGAGGGCCCACATTGCACCAACGGTTCCTAGGAAACCACATTCCGTGTGGCAACTCCGCCTCCTGTTGTTTGAGTTGGGAGGTGGTCTATTTTTTTCACACTCTGGGTATACACTGAAGTATCAGCACGGTTATTTTACTTCCTCTTTATATTTTGGGTTCCAAGCATTCACCGTGTATGATATCAGTCTCTTCTTTTCTTCCTGATCCCTGCAGGACAGAACATTATTCCATCCTGTGAGTAACAGCTGCATGGATTGCAGCCCTGCAGAGAAGAAGATTTTCATGGCCAGATGTGACCCTCTCTCCGAGACCCAGCAGTGGATTTTTGAACATATTAATATGACTGTTTTAGAAAAATTTAACTACCATGCCAGCTCCTAGAAAGAAAAAAGGAAGGAAGAAACAGTGATTACCTACAGGTTATAAAAACTAAATTTTAGCCAGTCTCTGGGTCAAAGGAGTCAGGAATAACATTTCCTAGATCCAGGAAGTCTGGTTTAAAGATATGTAAATGCCACGACAAAGTAGGTTGTCCCGAAGAACTTCCTGCACCTGAAGAACTTGGCTAAGAAACTCACCAGCTGCTTCTGAGAACTTGAGCAGTCCCCTTGCTGGCCAAGGGCAAAGATGATTTAGGGACTTTTGCAAACAACTGCTGAGTTAATAAATCCTAGCATTTCTCAGGTCAAATCCTGCAGTAGTGAGTAGCTATGAATGGATCCTCTTAAGTGGGTGGGTGGGGTGGAGGTGAAGGGCATGACCGCTCTGACAACCTGTCGCAGGTTTAGAACGGGCCATTCTCCGACTAGAATGGTTAAAAGTGCTGCAGATGATTCTAGAGTGCTCATACCATTCTGTGTTCTTGTTTTATTTTGCAATGAGGGTGTGCTATCTAAGACTTAAATTACATCATGAAATGGACTTGGAGTGTCTCCATGCCTTCATTGACGTCTGCCATTTTCCTTTTACAGCAGAGGTAACTTACTGGTCATAAAAATTCATGCTCCGTAAATTAACTGAAGTTCTAATTCAGTGCCCTTGTATGAATCCAGCTGAAAAACAAACACGAAAAACTATGCTACCAAGTTACTCCAAAGAGAAAGATTTCACAGAAGCAGCAAGACCATGTAAGGTTTAAGGAGAGGAATTTCCCTAGGAAATCTATTTTTACTTTTCTATTATTCTTAGAATTTTAAAAGTCTGATGTTTGTCCAGTCATAGTTTTATTAAGGAAGGACATGGAGTGAGGTTGATGTAATTTGTTCAGGAGATTCTTAAATCCAAATAAATCTACACTCCAAGTGACATGAAAATGGCTTAGTACACTTCAGTTATGCTTGATCAGTGCTAGGGACGTAGAACTGGTTGGGTTTGCTCTCGGCTGGGGTTTTTTGTTTATTTGCTTTATATCGTAGGTATTAAGGATGGTTTAGTTTTCCTTGGAAGCACATTGAAGGAATTTCCATTAATAAAGTGCTTCTGACCCCATTTTCTATTAATGGGACAAGATTTCAGGGATGATTAAAAAACTAAATGGAACATTTAATCCTTAACTTTTTTTTTACTTTTCAATAACAATGGGGGTGGGGGAGGAATATACAGGGATGAGTATACAGGAATATACAGGGATGAATATATAGAGGAAAGAATGATGTTTGTTTTATATATATATTTCTCAAGGTTTTTTCAGGTAGAAAAAAGTTTTTATTTTGCTTTTGTTGTTTTCTTTCAACTCGCTTTTCATATGAATAAAAAATATATATATTGTCTTGGATATAAAAGCATTGAATTTTAGAACTGGGAAGACACTTAGAATCCAATCCCTTTGTTTTTACAGATGAATAGCGAAAGCCCAGAGGAGAGTGGTCCTAATTCCTGGCAGGGCGGATGGGTCTTCCAATGCCTGGTGTCCAGTGCTTTTCATCCTGTGTTGCCTCTTCCGCTATCCAAGAAGGTTCTGGTTTCTACTCTGATTTAACTAGAAATGTTCAGTCCCTAGATGAGAATAATATGCCTGCCTGGGGATGCCCACAAGAGTAGCATTCACGTTCAGAAACTTTAACATATGAAACCTCTTCGCGTAAATGTTCATGATTTTGTTCTCTCCTTGAAATCTAATCAAAATGTCCAGTGAAACTGCCCTGCTAATAGGTGGGGAAGAGTTATTTCGTTATCTTTACTGATTTTTCAAGCATACCTCTGAAGAGCTACTCTATTTAAACTGACAGTCACAGAGATTTTTGTGTGTGTGTAGGTCAAGCGGTCTTGAAGCTTTCAAGATGCATAGTGGAGAAAATCAATAGTGAGAAATTAACCTGTGTGCTGAACAATTCCAGAGAGTGAGTGAAGATTGATCTCAAGTGTTCAGAGAGCAATCTGGTTGTAGAATGAGATGAGCCTATAAAAATCCACATTATGTCACTAAACAGTTGACTGCTGTGTTCAGTTCCACCGAAGAGCCAGCCCCAGGTTCTGCACCCTGGGAAGCCCAGATTTGCAATATGCAAGGGTGCTCTCATCCTGGGAATACCGCATCCTTTTGTTGTGACAACCAGGATCAACATAGATTGGTCTCCTGATCTCAGAGGGCCTTGTCTCTTACTTTGACGAGAAGGACGTAATATAAAAAGTTAAAATTAAAAAATTTTCAAGAGAAGCCTGAGACACGAAAGCCAAAATTAAAACCTCAAACTGCCAAGTAATTGTTAGATGTGTGCAAAGGGGGAACATCCAAACAGAATCAAACGAAGCCTCAGAATCTACTCCCAGGCAGGAGGGCCTGGCACTGCAATAAACACGTCCAAGGAGGTTTCCCAGTACCACCAAAGGGCGGGACACTGCTTACTTGAAATACCGCTATGGCCATTCTGAGAAATAGAAGATTGCATATGTTTTTGCATTTATTCGGCAAAAGGACTGAACAGTCATCAGAGAGATTCTCTTTCCTGGAAAGAACACGATTTAGAAACGGAGCATCAGAGTTCGGAGCCGCCCTTTTATCAGAATGAGAAGAAAAATAGCAGGAAGTTCCTCTGGCCTTGGAAATTGCTGCTTCTCCAGAATAAGAAATGGTTTTGCCAGAAGTTAGAAAATAGTTAATTTTTCAAATCCTTTTTATGCATGTACTGAGAAAAGGCTGTGCTGGAAAACAGTTGTGAACTAATTGTGGGATTTATATGTGCTCCAAGGTTGGCTTAATACCATGGCAATAACAATGACTGGCTTCTAGGTCTAGTTTAGTTTAAAATATTAACATGATCACATGACTGTTTTGAAATGTATTCGTTATAACAGAGGCCCCTGTGTATAATGCAAGTTCCAGGATTATTTTGTGAATTGGTAACATAGAGCGTTATACAACAGATGTGTAACACGTAACGAAAATGGATTTCCAGTCAATGAAAGAGAGCGTTAGGCCCATTCTGTTCACATTCTAGCAAAACACTTGACACGGTGTCCTTTAGGGGCAATTACATGTTTTCTAAAAAAGCAGCCAGGGGACTTCCCTGGTGGCACAGTGATTAAGACTCTGCGCTCCCAATGCAGGGGGCCCGGGTTCAATCCCCGGTCAGGGAACTAGATCCCACATGCACGCCACAACTAAGAGTTTGTATGCCACACCTAAGGAACCCATGAGCTGCAGCTAAGACCCGGCACAACCAAATAAATAAATTAAAAAAAAAAAAAAAAAGCAGCCAGAAAATAAAGGGCATATAAATATCTCTTTTGTGCTTCTTGCCCTCACATGAAAAACTTTGATTTCAATTCCTTCATAACTCCAATAACTTCATTATCTCCACAATGAAGAAGCAAAAAGGAATCTTTTATTGGAAAGACTGGCATATAAACTTTATGTCAGACACATCAAAAGAGACAAGGACACTCGGATGACAAAGCCAACTGTCCAGTGAGAAAAGGCCATGCCCACCTCTGGGTGACATCACACATCTGAGGACCGGAACAGCATTGATGGCAAGGCTGGGACGCTCCTTCTGCTTTTGACTTCCCATCTGAAGTGTTACAGACTTTTTCCCAGGAGTGGACAGCGCCCCAGCCTCCAAATGCTGCCAGGTCACCTTATGCAGAATTCACAGTCTTCCTAATAATATGAGGTTCTTGTGAACATTGATTTATCCCTGCGACCCCTTTAGGAATATCTCCTGAGGCCTCTTCCCCTGGCAGGGATATAAGGTGGAAATACACTTTCATAAGCAGCTGCTGGAGATAAAGAAAGAGGGCATTTTATATAAATCCTGGGAGACAACACCTCAAAGGGAAAATATTTCTCAGTGATCCCCTGAGATTCTGGGAGTAAATGCAAACGGCGAGAGGTAGTCTGTATCTCTAGACACGGGTGCCCATCACCCCCTGGGTTCACTCCATCACCAGGTCCTGACCTGGCCGTCCTAACTCTCACACGACACCACCAGCTGTAATTACTCTCCACGTGTGCCACCGTGGCGGGAACACTGAAGAGTGACAAGTGGCCAGTCCTCCCATGCCGCCGACGTTGGAAGATTGCTCTTTGATTTATGTCTGGAGCCTTTGTTGGAGGCCCGGGAGCTGTTTGCGACTCTATTTGGTAGACTTGACATTGGCGCGGAGCTTTTATCACAGTCACTCATCTCCGCGCTTGATACGTCAGGCTGGTGTGTCTGGTACCGCGGCTTCTCAGCAGACGACAGCTCAGGCACGTGTGTGATGCTTCAGAGAAACCTGGGGACATTTCTTCTGTCCCTCCGCCCTGAAGTGGCCCCCTTCAGCTCACCACAAGACAGCCCCCAGGGTCCCTAGAGTCTGCCACACCCCACGTGTGCCCGGGTCAACCTCAGTACAGAAACGCTGGACGTTGCAGAATCTTCTATCCTGACATCATGCACCTTGGGAAGGGTGAGCTTATTAGTTTGTAACTAAGTGACATAAGTCCTGGTTTACCAGGGACAGTCCTGGTTTCTGCCTGTGTAATTATCAACAGCACCCCCTTTCACTCTTAAAAGTGTCCTAGTTTGGATAGCAAATTTTATGTTCTCTCTATCTATGATCCACCTGCTTGTTTACTTCATAGTTCCCGTACTTATGAATGCCCAGAGTCTACAAGAAATCAGCTAGTCTCACCCCATCCCTTCACACAGGACCAGACGAAAACCAGTTCTATTTGATGATTGTCTAAAGCATTCACATGGTTCTTTACAAGTTGCTTCATGGAAGCTTTTTAATTAAGAGTTCTTACACCCATCTACATTGTTTCGTTGAATCAAGATGATTCTAGTTTAAATGTTTTTTTCATGATTTAAAAACTTGATTTGAAATTAACTAAGTCATTTTCTACTTTTCCAAGCTGAAAACAGTAGACGCCCACCAGTAGCTATATTATTAATTCTCAATATTATGGTATAAGATAGAGATCGATAGATGATAGGTAGATAGATAGACAGATTCTATTTGCAATATTTCTTTTGTTTTTAAAGCGATTTTACATTTATCTCCTTCTGCCCTTGTAACCACCTCTGCGGTAGAGGATTATTACCGTCCTTATGAAGAAAATGCAGGACTTGTGCCCAGGAGGTGTGCCCAGATCAAGGTCACACAACAAGTTCACAGCAGAGCTGGGATGAGAATCCAGGCCTGGATGCTGAGGCCTCAGTTCCTTCCCGACTCCGTGGTGCCCACACCTCACTGTAGGGTCGTTGGTTCATAGTCAAACCAAATACGAGAGGGCTTGAGCTACTTCACTGGTGGGAACAATCCTTCCTTGGGAGCCTCTGTTTTTAACCTTTAATTATATTTGCTCTTCTTCCCCCAAGCGTATTAAAGGGAGAACACCAAACTGCATTCAGGATTAGTCCCTCTTAATGAGATTTCCAGGGTACTTGCAAGAAGTGATCTATTAAAGCTATTTGCATAGCTCTGGAGGAGAAATCCTCAAGCAAATACTGTGCACTTTGGGAGTATTAATGGGTTCAGCCCTCGGTGGCGGGGGGCAGCCAAAAAAATAAAATAAAATAAAAATAGATTGCTGGACCACCTTCCCACCCCCAACCCAAGATTCTGATTCATTCAATCCGGGGTAGAGCCCAGGAATTTACATTTCTAACAAGTTTCTAGGCAATGAGGATCCCGATGGTCTGGGATCCACCCTTTGGCTTAAATCAACAGTCTCACCATTTTGAAAATACCTTTTAAAGCTAGTTTTATTGATGTTGAATGTGTTTAGAAACCATGTATTACACTTAAAAGACCTCTCTTAGAAATGATAAAATCCCAACTCATTCAAAATCCAAACTGAGTGTAACTCACTTCAATAAATATTTATTGCCAGAGGAAAGTTTCTCTTTTAAATCTCTTCATTTTTAAAATTCTTTTAAATTGATTGATAGTTGATTTACAATGTGTTTCAGGTCTACAGCAAAGTGATTCAATTATACATATGTATGTATGTGTGTGTGTGTGTGTGTGTGCGTGTGTGTGTACACACACAGATTCTTTTCCATTGTAGGTTATTACAAGATATTGAATATAGTTCCCTGTGCTATACAGTAGGTCCTTGTTGTTTATCTATCTTATATATAGTAGAGTGTATCTGTTAATCCCAAACCCCTAATTTTAAAGCTCTTTAAGTCAAGATCACAGAGCTGAAAGACCAAGAATAGGCAGTATTATGGTATCAACTAGGTCAAGGCCCCTACCATTAAGTGCCTGGCATTAAGCACCACATTAATAATTCAATTATTATTGTTCCTTCCTCCGTTAATGAGCTTCATGCTACTGTAGAATAGTATTAAAAATAAAACGAAGGCATAGTATGGTTAAATAATTTACTTAACATTGCTTTTCAGTATATCAGCCCGTCTAACCTAGACCATGCTTTTTCTCCAGTTCTGTCTTGAGAAAAGAAACATTACTTTTTTGGTGGCAAATACCTGGCCGAGCTCTTTTCACAAACATTGTGCAGATGTGACTGAGCTACGGTTCCTCTCATCTTTCAAAAATGCTGCAAGTTTAATTAAAAGTCTTTTAAGTGTAACAGTATCTCACTATGTCCAACTCAGTTGAGTAACTTCCCTAGAAACAGCTGCAGAAAGTAAAGAAAAGCTTAGTATTTCTGCCATGTTGGAAGTGTGGTTGTCTTGGATTGTAACCTTCTTTTCATTGAAAATAAATACGAAGATCTTTTTTCAAGGTTTGTTTCTCCCTTGTCCTCTGTCTTCAAAAATAAAAGTTAACTGAGAATAGGTCTTTTTGTTTTCAGTGTATTTAAATTCTAGCCCCTAGTGGTACACAGAGTAAATCCTCCAAATTACATTTTTTTTTCAAGTATTTTTCTAGTTGTGTGTGTGTGTGTGTGTACCATGGATTCATGAAGGAGAACATATGATGGGGAAAAGAATTTTGCTTTACCGCTGCTTGCTATTCAGATTGTGTCACCCAGCAAATTGCTTGTTACGTGATGTATAATGTGGCCAATCATCCCAGCCACATGTGTTCAGATCTTACAGGGAAAAAAAATGCAGCAGATGCAAAAGCGCCTTTTAGAGCCAAAACTAGACAGTGCATCTCATCTCAAAAAGATACACTTCTGTCACCAGGACTTTTGAATTCTTGGAAAGGAGTAAGAACCCGGGACCCAGGGGTCCCCAACAAGGCTCCCGCACCCTGCAGAGAAGGGATTCGAGGAGGTGGGCTGTGGCACCGGTGAGGATGAGAGAGAGAAAGAGAAACAGCCATGTCTTGAATTCCTCAAAATAATTTGTTTACTGTCCTGGAGGAAACAGCGGGGAAGTGCTGAAGTGGCTGAGATGTCAAAGAGACGATCTCAGAAAAGAAATGCTGCACTTGAGCAAGCAGTCACCTTTCATCACTGTCTCCCTGACCCACACCTCCCACCCCCAGCAAGTGGCCAGGGTCAGACCCACACAGACCTGCACCGCCCCGAAAAGCGCCTTCAGCGGGAACACAAGGATTTCTAAAGAATGGGAGCTCAAACAAGGATGAAATAACTATGCAGAGTCCCTGCGATGTTCAAAAAAGAAAACCATCTCGAGGCCAGTTCATCCGGATAATGAATGCCCCTGGACGTGGATGGGAGGCTCTTTGGGAGAGACAGGAAAGCCTGAACCGGAGGAGAGCTAATGACCTTGTTCCGACATCCATCAGACATCAGTCGGCTGCCAGAAAACCGCCCGTGGGGTCGGGGCAGCGGCAGCGAGGTTTAAAATGGCCAGAGAGAAAGGCTGTGGGTAAACGGGCTGCACTCGGGCGCAGCTCCTAAGGAGGCTGACGGACGTCTCGACCGCGGAGCCGGCACGTGCTCTGCAGAGCTGACTGAGCCACCCGCCGGGGGCGCAGGGGACCCCAAGGCCCCCTGGGAAATTCCTCTCCTCTCCTGCCTCGTGAATTCTCCCCTATTTCTATCGATCCTGATAAACTTCCTCCAAAATGAAGTCAGAACATCAGATCCGTGTCATTCCTTTGCTGACTCGATGATCTAGAGCGTCTTTCTCACCGGGTTCAAGAGAAATGTGAGAGCAGCCCAAGCCCCAGTCTCCCTGCAGGCCATTCCCTCCGAGGCTTTTCTCTCCGACTAGGGAAAACTGTTTCAGGCAATGTCAGCAGGCTGGTCTTTTTCTCTGAGGACCGGACACTATAATTTAATTAGATAAATGTTTGTTGAGTCCCAACATGAGTGAGGCCTCACGTTGGAACCAAAGGTCCACATAGCTAGGAGAAAAATGTCTGGTTAACTCTCAGAAAATGATGTTCTTGCCCTGGCTGCCGCCCTGGTGTCCCATCTGAAACTGGGTGAATCTCTACCCTCCCTAAGTCTTCCCTGCAGGAGTGTGGTCGTGATGAAACACGGGAATGAACAGGACTGGCAAACAAAATGTAAATGAGACATGTTTACATTTAATGAAAGTCCGTCCTCTGGCAGCTTACAATTCAGCAACGTGATTCTTGGATAGGGTGACCAGGTAATTTGTCAGACAAACCAGAAAATTTTTGAGAATGAAATGAGGTATTATTAATAATGATGGAGGAGAAACAACCTAAGTGTCCATCAACAGATGAATTGATAAAGAAGATGTGGTATATATATATATATATATATATATACACACACACATACAATGGAATACTTCTCAGCCATAAAAAAGAATGAAATAATGCCATTTGCAGCAACATGGATGCAACTAGAGATGATCATACTAAGTGAAGTAAGTCAGAAAGAGAAAGACAAATACCATATGATATCACTTATATGCGGAATCTAAAATATGACACAAATGAACTTATCTATGAAACACAAACAGACTCACAGACATAGAGAGCAGACTTGTGGTTGCCAAGGGGGAGGGGGTTGGGGAAGGGATGGAGTGGGAGGTTGGGGTTAGTAGATGCAAACTAGTATATATAGGATGGACAAGGTCCTACTGTATCGCACAGGGAACTATATTCAATATACCATGATAAACCATAATGGAAAAGAATATTAAAAAAGAATGTATATATATGTATAACTGAATCACTTTGCTGTACAGAAGAAATTAACACAACATTGTATACCAACTATACTTCAGTAAAAAAAATTTTTTTAATAAAAAATAATGATGGAGGAAAAGCAGGTGGAAACCAGGCCTGGGGAAACCAAAACATATGGTCATCCTCTTCTTAAAGACACTAACAAAATAAGACGAATTATTAAGCCTGAACCCACATAGCCAAAAGTTAAGGGTTCTTGGATAGAAAAAAAACTTTTCCTCTACCCTCTTAGTTGAGTTTTAGGGGGCTATGAGTTAAACTGATGAAAGACAGATTAGCAAGAAAAAAAAAAAGATATAAACTTATGCACAGGAATTCACAAAGAAATGTAACTCAAAAAGGCACTTAGAATTTGGGATGTATGTGCCTTCTGACTAGGGCAGAGGTCCCCAACACCTGAGCCGTGGACCGGTACAGGTCCACAGCTTGTTAGGAACCTGGCCGTACAGCAGGAGGTGAGCAGCGGACTAGCGAGCGAAGCTTCATCTTCCGCTCCCCAATGCTGCCCAATGCTCCCCGTTGCTCCCCGTCACTCCCCAATGCTCCCCAATGCTCCCTGTCACTCCCCAATGCTCCCCGTCGCTCCCCGTCACTCCCCAATGCTCCCCAATGCTCCCCGTCGCTCCCCGTCACTCCCCAATGCTCCCCGTCGCTCCCCGTCACTCCCCAATGCTCCCCGTCGCTCCCCTTCACTCCCCGTCGCTCCCCAATGCTCCCCGTCACTCCCCGTCGCTCCCCATCGCTCCCCAATGCTCCCCGTCCCTCTCCAATGCTCCCCAATGCTCCCCGTCGCTCCCCGTCGCTCCCCATCACTCCCCAATGCTCCCCGTCCCTCCCCAATGCTCCCCAATGCTCCCCGTCGCTCCCCGTCGCTCCCCAATGCTCCCCATCACTCCCCGTCGCTCCCTGTTGCTCCCCATCGCTCCCCAATGCTCCCTGTCACTCCCTGTCGCTCCCCGTCGCTCCCCGTCACTCCCCATCGCTCCCCATCGCTCCCCAATGCTCCCCGTCGCTCCCCAATGCTCCCCGTCGCTCCCCGTCGCTCCCTGTCGCTTCCCATCGCTCCCCAATGCTCCCCGTCGCTCCCCACCACTCCCCATCGCTCTGCATGGCTCCCCATCACTCCCCAATGCTCCCCAACGCTCCCCGTTGCTCCCCGTTGCTCCCCAATGCTCCCTGTCACTCCCCGTCACTCCCCATCGCTCCCCAATGCTCCCCATCGCTCCCCGTCGCTCCCCAATGCTCCCCGTCACTCCCTGTTGCTCCCCATCGCTCCCCAATGTTCCCCGTCGCTCCCCGTCGCTCCCCAATGCTCCCCGTCGCTCCCCATCACTCCCCAATGCTCCCCGTCACTCCCCGTCGCTCCCCAATGCTCCCCGTCACTCCCTGTTGCTTCCCATCGCTCCCCAATGCTCCCCGTCGCTCCCCGTCGCTCCCCATCGCTCCCCAATGCTCCCCGTCGCTCCCCGTCGCTCCCCAATGCTCCCCGTCGCTCCCCAATGCTCCCCGTCGCTCCCCGTCGCTCCCCAATGCTCCCCGTCGCTCCCCGTCGCTCCCCAATGCTCCCCGTCGCTCCCCGTCGCTCTCCAACGCTCCCCATCGCTCCCCGTCGCTCCCCAATGCTCCCCGTCGCTCCCCATCGCTCCCCGTCGCTCCCCATCCCTCCCCATTGCTCGAGTTACCGCCTGAACCACACCCCCACCCTATCTGTGGAAAAACTGTCTTGCATGAAACTGGTCCCTGGTGCCAAAAAGGTTGGGGACCACTGGACATGAGGATAGCTGGGGCAGAAGGTCACATCTAGGAGAACAAATGAGATCTTAGAAGGGGAGGGGGAGAAAGGGCACTTATGAAAAGACAAGTGACTTTTTGGAAATACCAATGGGCCCTTAGGAGAACAGTTGGGATGTATGACAGTTTCTGTGACCATGTCAGTTTGGGTGCAGTGCCAACTTCTTGCCTCCAAACAGAGAAGATTAGAATTCTTCCTTGGGTGGGGATTTATGAAAATTGAGTTCTTTTGCTTTTTTTTTTGGTAGGCTCTGCTTTCAGGCAGATAAAGGAGTTGAGGCACTCAAATGCCTGAGGTCAAAATAATTCTTATGCCAAAAGTGGCAAATTTTGGGGGTGGTATATCATCATGACCCCCTTCAGTGTTCACAAAGCGGATTTGGGTTTGGGTACTTAGATTTTCTTATCGGAAAGTTCTTTGAAATCATGTAGGTTATGTGGTTTTATTTTGCTATTTTTTTTTTCTTTTTTTTGGCTGCGTTGGGTCTTCATTGCTGCGCACGGGCTTTCTCTAGTTGTGGTGAGTGGGGGCTACTCTTCATTGTGGTGCACGGGCTTCTTACTGCGGTGACTTCTCTTGTTGCAGAGCACGGGCTCTAGGTGTGTGGGCTTCAGTAGATGTGGCACGCGGGCTCAGTAGTTGTGCCTCGCGGGCTCTAGAGTGCAGGCTCAGTAGTTGTGGCGCACAGGCTTAGTTGCTCCGTGGCATGTGGGATCTTCCCGGACCAGGGCTTGAACCCGTGTCCCCTGCATTGGCAGGTGGATTCTTAACCACTGCTCCACCAGGGGAGCCCTTATTTTGCTATTTTTAAGTTTGGGAATGAAACTTTTTCCAAACTAAAATTGTTTATAGGTCATTATAACTAGATTAAAATATCTAGGCTATTCACCGCTTGAAATGGCCCTAATGTCTTAATTCATCAAATCAGGGTATCGAAATAACATCATAATAACCAGCTTAATTTAGAAAATATAAGTAAAAACTTACAGTGAGGGTGCTTTATAAAGGAAATATAGTCTTCTCCTCTGTTGTGGTATGTAATCGTACATACTTAATTTAAAAGGGAAGTAGAACTTATAAGATTATTGAATTATTAAATATCTCCCACAATATTAAACATTGCTATTTTGTAGTTTGTTTTATGTAGATTTGCCAGTAGAATTGTGTTTTACTTGATGAATGAGGATTTTGGAATGAGACTGCTGTCAGGCAACTTAGCAGTAAAACAAAATAGTGAAGAAGACATTAGGTTTTTATTGCTTATTTACTTCCTTGGTTTCTCATTGCACAGGGGTAATTCCCTCATCAAAGTGAGGTAATAAGGCCTGATGGACCTTCCCAATAAACATGCCTCATGTTCAGAATGTGGGCGGTGCCAAGCTTGTTCAATTTTAGTGCATCCTGAGACAAATGAAATTGGGGGAACTTCCATGAAATGAAGCTATTTTCTTCAGGGTCTGTTCCTCACAAGCTATATTGCAGCTGCAGCAAAAATGAGGAGACAATAAACCATCTGGTTTAGAACCAAATCAACCAACCAAAAGAATACAAACAAAAAGCAAATAACAAACAGAAGGCTCCCAAATGCTACTCCACCAATACACCTGTGAAGACAGCAATCGGTTTATCTAAAATATGTATGTACTAGATGCTTACAACTGTGTTGAACAGATGGATGGGTGGATGGACGGATGGATGGACGGATGGATGGATGGACGGACGGATGGATGGATGGATGGATGGATGGATGGACGGACGGAAGGATGGACGGATGGATGGACGGACGGATGGACGGATGGATGGATGGACGGATGGATGGATGGACGGATGGATGGATGGATGGATGGATGGACGGACGGACGGATGGATGGACGGACGGATGGATGGATGGATGGATGGATGGATGGCAGGAATAATGTCATCCATCCTTCCCTGTACTCCTCTCAGTATGTAGCATATCTCAACCCCGAAAACGGGGAGCAGAAAGAAAGAGAGAGACTGAGAGAGGGAGAAAAGCAATATCAATGGAAGCCCACACTCTAAAGCATAAGAAATATACCTTCACTGGGTATTTAGATTGATGTGGTGAGTTCTTTCATAATTGCTGCTCCAAGGAGGAAAAAATGAGGCACAATCAAAATACATGCCATTAGGCAGTGGACAGGGAAAAAGTCTCAAAGAGCACAGGTCCCTGACCAGAGGGCATCTCTCATGACCCTGATCTGCTCTCACCACCCGCCACCCCTGTGGAATTCCCCACCGGAAGAGCACAGATCAGAGAACGACTATCCTCCCTTTCCCAGCTCATGCTGACATTTTTACCCCTTTCTAAATGTATACAGTAAAGGTATTCACTAGGCATTGTCAGTAGTTAGAGAAAGGAATCTGAGAAAAAGAAAAAGATCCAATACGAGCTGAGATGTATACAAATTATATACGGAGTTTCTATTTATTGGTGGAAATGGCAAATATAGATTATATAGAGTCCCTTGGGGGAGATATTTGTTCCAATGGCCTGGACCTCAGTAAAGCTAAGGCGGAAGGGTCCCACTGCGTGATAGCCCTGAGCTTCTTCACTGTTAACGGGAAGAGCACTGACCCTCTCCAAGTGAGCCCTGGGGCACCAGAGCTCAGGGAGCCCAAGGGACAGCGGAAGCCACGTAAGTGTGTTTACGCAATAAATTCACGTTTACCCATCTGTAAGTAGGAATCTGTGATTTGAAAGCTTTCCCAGGTAGTGACATCGATTTCTGAAACTAATTAAGCAAGAAGAAGTGCATGAAACTGAGAAAGCACGGAAGTTTAAGGCAAACATTGGGCCATAGCACAATCAGAAGAGGCTTCCGAAGTAGCTGAGGAAGGTTTACTGACTGTTCTTGACCTACAAACTTCACTTCATTTTGCTTATGTTGCTTAACCGCAGAAAGGGAAAATGATCAAAAGCAATGGATGTGGGAATTACTTTCCTGATAGTGACTGCTTTGATCTGATGGGAATTAACATTCTTAAATTTCTCCAAAACACATCGCGTTTGACCAACTGTGCTTCTTCTTCTAAATCATCACAAGAGGAGCAAGGCTTACCGTACCTGTAGCAAAGCTGTTTTAGTTTTTGTTTCTGATTCCTAAGGTCACCAACTCTGATTTTATTGAAGTTAAACTTGGCTATTAATTAGCTGTATAACCATGGGTAAATGACCCAATACCTGTAATTTAGAGTATTCATTCCTAAATTGTGCTGTATTCTGAAGTCCCTTATAAATGGATGTTGGAAGGAGGCGATAGTGAATAATGTCCTCTAAACTGAGAAAGAACTTTAAGACTGACAACTGAAGCAGGCAACGCCATAAAGCGCAATTGTGAGGTTTATCGTGGGGAACTTACATACAGGTAGGATCGGGCGGGTGACCATCCAGAGGCATTCACAGCTGTGCCTCCGAAAGGGGTACATGGGGATTTAAAGGGGCCAAAGCTAAAAACAGAATCTGACTGCTAGGGAGAAGCACGTCCCCAGGGATGGGCACCAGAAGTTCCCGCACACACACTTGGTGGGGGCGGGTGGTGGTGGTCTTACGACCATTAATCATCTGTGTCAGCAAAAGGCATTCTTCTGGGACTTCCCTGGGGGTCCAGTGGTAAAGAATCCCCCTTCCAGTGCGGGGGACATGGGTTCACTCCCTGGTCAGGGAATTAAGATCCCGCACGCCACAGGGCAACTAAGCCCGCGCGCTACAACTAGAGAGAAGATCCCGAGTGTCGCACCTGAGACCCAACACAGCCAAAAATCAATCAATAAAATAAATATATTTTTTAAAAAAGCATTCTTCCAGTTTTCATATCCCATGAAGGCAAGCGTAAAGGTTGACAGGGAACTTATCTGACTTGGGCGCACTCCTTGCGAGTTAGGCTAAAGCTCAGTCACGCAGCAAGGGGAGGGGGTAGGACTGGGGGCCTAAGACTGAGCTGACACAATGGAATCAGTGTGGTTCAGCCACACGGTGGGAAATTCTGTGATTTTAGAGTAAGAAGAAAACAAGAAAGGGATCCAGGTCACACTATAAGAACTTAATCTGGAGAACATGGACCGTATTTTCCCTGGCTTGGAGGGTTGGAATAAGAGTAACCATCGTCAGCGTCAGACTGCACAAGATAACTGTATCCACACACCACTCCAAAATGAGGTAAGGATTGACACATATACACTAAGATGTATAAAATAGATAACTAATAAGAACCTGATGTATAAAAAATAAATAAATAAAATTAAATTTAAAAAAATAATAATAAATATTTTTAAAATGAGATAAGGGACCGTAGGACACTCAGAAATGCTAAGCGACTGGCAGTGTATTAATTCTATCAGCTACTGAGTCACTCATTCATCAAACATTTATTGAGTGCTGAATGGCAGACACTAAACATACAAGTTCTCAAAAACCTGTAATAGTGCTTTATGGAAAAGCTTTCTCCTATGAAGCTGTTCCCATAACTGAGTTCACAAGGAGGCTAGTCAAATAGTCTGTAAACCTTGCCAGCAGGCTGAAAATCTGCTTATGGGATTACAAAACCCCAGCCAGAGCTAATGTTTAAAGGAAAACCATTCTTTACAGTCATCTCACTCTCCTTTACTATTGTTTTTTAATAGATGACTGGAGATTTCTCAAAGGATAAGGTAAAAAGAAAAGGTAAGAAGATATGGAGTGCTTTTGAAGTCTTTAAATTTTCTAAAATAAAAATGCCCTGTTATCTTCAATATAAGGAAGGAAACTAGGAATGACACATCCTTGGTAGTGCAAAAAAGGAGAGCCTTCCTTTTCCTAAATATTCCCCTCTGGCCCAATCAGCTAATAGAAGTCTTGCCAGGGAGCATGGGAAAGGCAGCAGTGCTCAACTCCTTATTGGGTCTACTTGTGTGCCTTGATCAGTTATAAGGTGGCTCACAATTAATTTAGTAATAACATGTAAAGCTCCAAAGTTTCCAAATTTTTTACTGAGTTAAAAGAATCTGAATTTTTTTCCTAAAAGAACGTCAGTCCCACTCATTTGTGCTCTGATATGCTTTCTCAGTAGCACGAGAAAGGGGTAGAGTTAGTCCTGAGAATTGAGGGCCACCTGGGCTCTGAGCACGAAGACTCGAGCAGATGCCTTGGGTTGGGGGGTTCCTCCTGAATTCATCACCAGCCCTTCCCTCTTTTACCTCCTAGGATCTGTGGTCTCCCATGGTAGAGGAGAGAGGATGGTAAGTACTTTCCCTCCCCAGGAAAGTTTTGAGAAAACAGTGCACAGCCTATGGAAAATACAAGGCCATTTACTCTGCCCCAGTGTGATCATAAAAAGCAAACCAGTGAAGAACAAAATTTCATCTCCTCGGGCAAACACTTCTGATAAAGCCAAATTCAAACTCTTATTTATCCAATGTTAACAAAGTAGGTGGCATTCCCTCTGCCAACACTAAGCAGGCTTCCATTTTTCAAACACTGGTTTCAAATTTCTCTTAAAGGAGGCAGAGAAAAAGCACATTGAACAGCTCACTGATATTTTCCAACCTGGCTGGAAATGTTCCAGCTGTACCAGTCGTTGGAAAGGGAAGGCTATGATCTCAATTGCCAGTTTTTAGCCATCTAATAAGTAAATAGCCTAGGCCCAATATTTATAGGCAGTTACACCGTGCTGTACTTGATAAATACTCCTGTGTGGCCGCCTTAAAGCAAAACAAAGGACGTTGCTGGATAACAAGGCAGCTGCAAAAATTAACGTTCGATCCCAGAGGAGAATGTAGTTTCAGGATCACAGAAGCAATCCCTGGCAAGAGAGATACCTGTTACAAAAGAGTGATGATTACTAAAAGAGCAAGAAGCCACTGCAGATATATTTAAAGCATCCTGCAATCATTTGTGAGATAAGTAACCCCGCCCGGAGCTGAGCACAGTAAGATAACTGAAAACTACAATTCCACTTTATCATCTGAGAGTCACAGCCTAAGGGAAAGAGCTGCACAAATTACAAACCTCACCTGAATCTTATATCAAAGCCATGCAATTAAACTTTCCATTGTCAGAAGCACGCTTGGTACAAAAGGGATTTTGCAAAAGGATATTGGCCCAAGCAACGGTGGAATTTGGTGGGTTAGACCTTGGATCTTTTAAAAAGCTCAGAGCTTCTTTTTGCAACCATTTGTAAAATCCTTTCCAGAAGCAGGAAAAATCTATATGCTAATCATACAGTTTCCAATGGGCTAGAAGTGAAGAGGAGGGCACAAATCTGACTCAGAGGGCAGAGGGACTGACATGTGAAAAGAAATGATTAAAGGATTCTAAAACGCCCAGCTCTGCTGGAGTAGCAACTAAGAGGAAATGTGATTGCCATCGGAAAGTGTCCACAGAGTGTAAACAACAGTCAGAGTCATTACTGAGCTGAATAGGGGGAATAAGTTGGGGTGAAATTAAGGACAGAGAAATTTAAACTTAATGTCTCTGATGAAAAAAGCTGCGAGATAGTGAAACATCCCCCCAAGGGTAACCGTCCTCTCAAAGATCAGGCAATGCCGAGAACCAAATGAGCACTTCTCCAGTCCTTTGGATCAGAAAGCCCTTCATAAAAGAGCCGGATTCGGGACTTCCCTGGTGGTGCAGTGGTTAAGACTCCATGCTCCCAATGCAGGGGGCCCGGGTTCAATCCCTGGTCCGGGAACTAGATCCCACACGCATGCCACAACTAAGAGTTTGCATGTCACAACTAAGGAGCCCTCGAGCTGCAACTAAGGAGCCAGTGAGTCGCAACTAAGACCCAAAGCAACCAAATAAATAAATATTAAAAAAAAAAAAAAGAGCAGGATTCTACTTTGGGGAGAAAATAATTGTCTAAGATTCCTCTCAGAGAAGGAAAAGTATACGGTGGGAATCAAAGCAGGGAGCCAGTTTTAGAGGAAGTCAGGTAGAGGCAGAATGAAGAAGAGAGACACAGGTGACCAGCAAGCACAGAAGAAGTAAAAACACCACCTTGGGTAGACGCTTCAAAAAGACAATGGAGGACCTGCCACCAACACAAGCTCCCACAGAGGTTCTACATTGACAGGCTGGCAGGGCATCTTCTCTAGTTAATCATCACGGCTCCATCTTTCCTTGAAGAAGCCTCAACACTTGGAGCCAATCTACTATGTGAAATGTCTGTGTCCTTAAGCTGAGAAGTAAT
Organism: Balaenoptera musculus; assembly: GCF_009873245.2. Classification (NCBI taxonomy): domain Eukaryota; kingdom Metazoa; phylum Chordata; class Mammalia; order Artiodactyla; family Balaenopteridae; genus Balaenoptera; species Balaenoptera musculus. The sequence continues at coordinate 5,603,727 of NC_045790.1, forward strand.
TCTCTAAAAACTATGGTAAGCGAGTCTTTGGAATATTTCCTGTTTTGTAGTTCAAAGAGTAGTGGCTCAGAATACAATCTTGGCATCAAGCAGATTGGGGTTCAAATTTCAGCTCTGCTCTTCATCGTCTGACCATTGGCCAATTAAGACAACTTTTCCATGACCCAAACTCTCAGCTGAAGATGGGGTAATAATACAGACCTCAGGCAGCCAGTGTTCTTGAATTGCAAGAATTATGCTGGAAAACTTAAGCAGGAATTTATTGGAAGGACATTACAGAGCTCAGAGAATCAACCACAGAAGGGCTGTACGAGCACAAGCCTCCACCTGCCTCTGGCTCACGAGCCCTGGGGTTCGGAGCACTCACTCAAGCTCAGCACACCTCTTCCCCTTTAAAGGAGCCACAGGGAACCCTCGCGAGGTCACCTGCGTTGCCTCAGTTGTGAAATGGGCTTTAGAAGCTGGTAAGGATGGAAAAGGATATGTATTTGAAGCACTTAGTCCAGAGTTTGACCTGGAAGAAATACCCTAAAACCCAAGTCATCATTGTTGCCAAAGCACATTTTCACGTAAGAGCCAATATGTTTGGTCAAGCAAGTGAAATCAAATATAGGTTTTTCTTGAGTCTAGGTACTTAATAAATAAGAGTATTCAATAAATACATTAATGGGTACAAGCTTAGCATCCTCTTAGCATTGAAGTTATGCATTTTAAACTCAATTAAGACACACACACACACACATACACACTTTAATGAATCACCTGGGAAAATAATTCACATCTATGCTATCAAATAAGATGAGAAAATTCTAAGCATTTCTGTAAACAAATACTTTCTACAAAGATTCTCTTTGTAGAAAAATTCACAAGTCCAGTAGGTCACCAGGCTCCTGTATTTTCCGACAGATCACTACACTTATACAACTGTATACATTCGGCAGATCTGAACTGTGGCATCGAGCGAGGAAGCTGTGAACAAGATCCCGGGGCGACCCCTTGCCGAGTCAGTCCAGAGGTCCGGTCTCTGGCTGTGCCATCAGGCTGCTACATCTCTAGACCTTTGCCACCAAATCCTCTCTTTTCAAACAGTAACAGAATTACCAGGGGAGACATGAGCACAGCAGACATCTGCAGAAACTCAGAAACCCAAAGGTGAGAGACTGCTGGTTACACCTCCTCCTCCACGATTTATTCTAGAACGAGTTTCTGAGCGTCGCTTACGGCAAAAGTGTGACTTAATCACAGTTTCCCCTCCAACGATCCGCTTTTAAAATAATTGAATGTTTAATTAATTCTCCAGAGGAATCTAAAATCTGCAGTTTCTGAATTGATTAAAGAGTGAAAATGTTGCAGTTTTTCTATAGCTCTGAATTCAAACAAAGTGCCCCAAAATGCTGATGGTTAGACAGTCTAAAGGATACTTGAATTTAGAGTTGAATGTTAATTATATCTAGGGGACCACGGACGAAGACTTCTGGACAGACTCCATCCTGTTTTCCACAAGTAAGCTGTTCCTGAATTTCAAAGAAAGGGGACTAATCATAATCTTTTTGCAAAGACATGTCATTATGCATTTGAAAATGGTAGTTTGCAGTGAAATTTTAAAAAGCTACATGGGGATATTTTTAATGGGTCTTTGCTGAACTTCACCTGATAAATTTAAAATTCTACAGCAGAAAAAGAAAAACGGTATCCTGGCTCTTACCTAGCTGCAACTGAGCAATCTGATAAACAATTTACGAGATCAATATCTCGGCTGAAATAGTGGGCAGCTCCAGGCTGATTACTTATCAAACCAGAGCGACAAGAATTAGGGCATTTTTGGGACAATCATGAGAACATTTCACATGTCACAAGGTAACACAATAGCCTCTATTCAGGTACAGATTCTGCTTGTTACAAGAAGTTACAAAACAACCTATACTTGGAGGTATCCTAATGATGGTAGAAATGGTAACATGAGGAGAAAGTGGGGAAAAGGATTATTAAGGGGCAAAATAAAGGGATTAGTTTTCTTTTCACACACCTTAATCAAAATGGGAGCGGGCAAGGAGAGTCAGATTGCGCCCAGGTCAGCAGCAGCAACAAATAGGTCACGGATGAGGTTACAATGCACCTTCAACATCTAGGTGTCCAAACACCCACAGTAATTTAGATACAATGTCATCTCTCTACTTAACAACAAACAAAATATCTTCCTAAAAATTAGCATTTTCACACAAATGTTTGAATACATAGATTCTACTTGGAAATATTGGACTGATTGTTCTAAAAGTAAAATAATGACAGACCACAGTCTTCCACTGTACAGAGAACATCTCAGATTCACTCATACTCCAAACTTGCCCATCCCACACTGTGACAACCAGCAAGAAAGTTTTGTTTTGTTTCAGATTTCTTGGAAGAAAACTAAAACTAGCTTGGCCCCACAGTTGCCTGGATCCTCCTGGTGGATGGGACCGGGGTGGGGAGCAGGGGGTGCCCAGTGGGGCAGTGGGCAGTGGCGTGTTCAGGAGAAGCTGAAGTTCCAGCAGCCAAGCAGGTCGTTGAGGAAATTAATTACCCAGCGCAGACGAAAGCAACACAAGCAAAAGGAAGAGAGACAGATTCTCCAAAAGAGGGGACCCGAGCAGTAAGTGCAAGAATAACAAAACCAGGTGCATCAAATTCAGGGGCTGAGAGGGAGATTTTGAAAAAGGAAAAGGAACCAGGAATCACAGGCAGAAATAGGTGGAAAGGCAGAGTTTTAAACTCGCCAAAGGGAATTTTTCACCATGTAGGTGGGGTGCTGGGAGCTGGATATGTGGAGCAAAGGTGCAACACTGAGCTGGACGATGTACAAGCTCATTCAATAAATTGCCTGTCAGATAAAGTGCACTGGGAGGTGTAAGGAAGGGGGTTAATATGTTGCAAAATATCTCCTCGTTTTGCTTCCTCCCCAAATGCCACTTAGGAATTCAAGGTCAGGTTTAAATTTGCACTTTTCTTCCCTAAAGCAGATGGAAGGGCAGGATCTTCAGGGTCAGTCTGGAATGCGGCTTGGTTGGAAGTCCTGCTGTCATGCTTAAGGCAGCCCGCTTTTCCAGGGGAGACCAGCTGAGCAGGTGTTTGTCATGCAGAGAACAGAGGCAGAACAAGACCCACGGAAGGAACATTAAAAGCACAAAATCAGGCCACGTGACAATAACCGTGGCCGCGGGGAGCACTGAGGAGAAAGTGAGTCGTTGTGAAAACAGGGGATGGAGTCACAAGAAGGAGGGGCACAGAGCAGCGGGTTTTGCAGACAGTCACCGCAGCTACCGTGCCTGGGCTGTGTTGCAGACAGACGCTGGAAAAGGCCACATGAAACACACACACACACACACACACACACACACACACACACGGACGGACGGACGGACGGACGCAGAGTTCACCCTTCCAACAGACACCACAGAGTGGGAATCAAGGAGAAAAACTTTTCATAACTACGCTTTATAGCCACAAAGAAATGATCTCTATTTTAATGCCATTTTCTCTCTTTGGGAAGCCTTCCCCGAAATTAGTAGTTTGCAGTGAAATTTTAAAAAGCTACACGGGGATATTTTTAATGGGTCTTTGCTGAACTTCACCTGATAAATTAAAAATTCTACAGCAGAAAAAGAAAAACGGTATCCTGATTGGAAAGTTGCATATTTATCCCGTAAGTGCGAGCAGAAGACAAAGATACTGAATCGGAATATTGATGGTGAAGACGTTAAGTACGGATGAGATTGTCTACGGAGCAAATGTGGAGCTGATGGAACGCGGAGGAAGATAACAGCCGAAGGAGACAAAGAAGACAGAGGGATAAGAGGAAAATCAGAAAAGCGGCCCTTCATGGAGGCCAAGGTTTCACGGAGGACAAAATATGCCTGCCGGATTAGTGACGTGAAGGTCATATTTCGATGATAAAAAGAGCAGAAGCTACTTCGGCGTGTGTTGATTATGGTGGAACGCGCGGATAAGCGGAGTAAGTGCAGACAACAAGGCTTTCAAGAAGTTGGCTGTAAAGGGAAGGCAAGCACTGGAGACAAAGGTGGAAGTGGGTTAGTTAGGTCCATAAACAATCTGAATGGATGAGACGCGGACATACCTCAGCGCTGCACAGAGGGATCCATTAAGGAAGGAAACAGTGAAGATATAAAAGAGAGAATGGATGATGGGAAACAGAACCTTCCTGAATCAGCAGACACAGAGATCCTGACCACATGCAAGGACTGATCTCGGAGAGGAGGAGAGAGGGAAGGAAGTTGAGAATGTTCCCCTGGTGGCTGCCAGCTCCTTTGTAAAGTGAAGGGCGAGGTTACCCCACAGCTGAAGAGAGATGGGGCTGATGAACGGGAAGACTGAGGGGGGGTTGGAGCCGGAAGAGTCTTGGCAAGGACTGGGAAGCACCTGCGTCAGGGCAGCGCGGATGGATTTCCAGGTGATGCTGAAGGCCGGCTGAAGTTTGCCCACTGTGAACTGGTGGTGGTTAAAACCTACCCCACTGTAAGGTTTTCTCCAGCAGTTCTTCAGCTACCTGGGCACAGAAATGGAGAAAAGGGACAGCTAGGGTTGACGTTTCCTCTGATGAATATGACAAAGGCAGAGACGTGACTTTGGAATCTTGAGAGAGACACAGGGAAATGATGGCTCGTAGACTCTGCGTAAGACGTGGAAGAAAGTAAAGATGAAATAGGTGAATGAGCCGTGAGAAGCCTAAGCCATGAACAGTCGATGCCCACCTGAGTTTGAAGTCTGGCCAGAACACGAGGAACCAGACAGGAAGTCTGGAAAGACAGGAGGCGGCAACCAGAGGGCGGGTGGCAGGCTTGTGATTCAGGGGTGGGGGAAGTGTTGGGTGTTCTCAGCTCCAGGCCGTGGCTCAGGGAGTGGAGGGAGGTGATGTGGAGGAGAAAGCTGCGGAGAAAGGAAGTCGAGAAAACGGGGGTCAAGGTGTGCGGGAGGCCATGTGTGTATAGGTGATGTGACAGCAGGAATCAGGGTGAAGGAGCACCCTTAGACCAACATAAATTCACTAGTGAGTGAGTGAGAGAGACAGCGAGAAGGAAGGGAGGCAAGCAGAGTGAAAGGTGTGTTTTGCTCAACGAAGCCTGATTTTCAACGAGACTGTGGAAGTTGTACAGAAACACCAGTGGAGGACAAGGAGGGAGCCAACCCTGCCTCTAATCCCAGAGGCACAGGGACCAGGAAAAATGGGCAGCCTCCTCCTCCTGCCCAAAAGAGGTGCATCTTCAAGGGAACCCCAAAGTCTCAGCCCCCACCTCTCCGGGCCATCTCCCCTGGTCCTTCCAAGTCTACCGTGTCACTATGCGCTGTTTCAAAGGTTGCATTTTTTGTTTAGCGCAACTCTAAGTTAAAGCAGTTATTCTAGCAACATAATCTCAGAAGCAAATCTGAATAACATTCCACTTTGTTGGAAAAGTCTAGATCTGAGTTTAACTTTTTAAGGAAGACTTTCAAGGAAAACTCACCAGAAACTCGTGTTCACAACCTCCCCAGTTGGCGTGTTTGGATTTGGTGCTTGGTGTGTCTGTAACAGCATCCTTTCACACTTCTGCATCTCCACAGTTACAGGGTCTTAGTCGTGAGTCATAATGAACTCTTCTTTGGTGAGTGGGAGTAAGATTTGCACGTGAACCTGAGACACTAAATTATTAATAGCCTCCTAAGGCTTTGGATTTTTGCTGTGATGCCTGTAGTGCTTTCATAAACGTTTAAGGTCATTACAATGAAATGTAGGCTCAAAATATAAAACTTTTAAAGCTATTCTTCCCACTCCAGTTTCAATATTTTTCAAGATAAGGAAAACACTAACAATAAAAGGCCCTTTTGAGCTGCTCTTGGGGTAAATATTGAGGCAATGAACTTAGTAATACTTTTAAAATGCTATGGCACGGTACTGAAAAAGAATAAGCTCTGAACATTTTGTTTTCACTCTATGGCATTTATAGCTCATCAGCATGACTTCCTTGACAGTTGGTGTTAGCATTAAACCAATTCTACTCAAGAAAAGTGAAAAATTGAAACGACTGTGAGATTGCCCCCAGAAGACATGTAGTTTTACTGGTTATTGCCTACTTGTTTCCTCTAGGTTCATTGCGGGAGACAGTGCAAGAAAATATTCATGAGAAACTTGGATCACAAAGACGAGAAGTCTTTGCAAAATGCTGAAGAATTTGTCATTGAAAGGCAAGGGGCGGGGAGATGGAGGAAGTCAGTCATAGCTGTTACCTTCAAGGGTGAGAATGAAAATAGAAAGGGTCCAAAGGAAACTCGGCCCTAAGAAGGGATTTCCAGAAGAGACGTAGGTTATTTACAAGTTTTTAATGGATTTCCAGTTGTGAAAGAGTAAAAAGAAATAAAACAGGTAAGGATGAACAGGCACGCTCTCTGTCAAAGAAAAGTAACCAAAAGCGTATTTGCTTCAAAAGAAATAGCTCTGCATCTGCTAGAGAAGGAATGACACGAAGTGAGAACATTCAGAGAAGTCATAGAGGAAAAAAACAAAGAAAATGAGAATCCTAGGTCTGCAGTGGTGGGAATCCTTCTGCAGGAGAAAGGAATGCAAAGGGTGTGAATTAGAGAATGGCAATGAGAATGTGAGATGAAATTCAAGGCAGGACCTCAGAGCCAATATGGGAAAGAGGAGGGGGGTTCATAGGAATCTAGAGGTTGTGACAGTCACACAGTCAAGGAGACAGCAGGATGTGTAGCAGGAAGACCTAAACCAGATACCGCGTCTACACACACTCAGAGAGACGGTGAGAGCAGACTACAGCGCTCAGGTATGCTTTTTAAGCTAACGTTTCGAAATTATAATATTGAGTATGAAAAGATAAAGTGTGAAGTAACTGGCGTCAGGGCTCATCCCAGTGGTTCTGTGAATTTGCTGGGGCTGTCGTAATAAAGTACCACAAATAGGTGGCTTAAGGAACAGAAATGTGTGAATACTACTCAGCCATAGAAAAGAGTGAAATCTTGCTATTTATGACAACATGGATGGACCTAGAAGGCATTATGCTAAGTGAAGGAAGTCAGACAGAGAAAGACAAATCCTGTGTGATCTCACTTACATGTAGAATCTAAAGAACAACAAAAGAACAAATATAACTCAACAGAAACAGTCATAGATACAGAGAACAGATAGGTGGTTGCCAGCGGGAGCGTGTGGGTGGGTTGGGTAGAGAAGAAATAGGTGAGGGAGATTAAGAGGTGCAAACTTCCAGTCGCAAAATAAACGAGTTGCAGGTATGAACTGTCCAGGGTGGGGAATATGGTCGATAACTACATAGTATCTTTGTACGGTGACATTTCTTAACTAGACTTATTGTGGTGATCAGTTTGAAATGTATAGAAATATCAAATCACTATGTTGTGTACCAGGAACTAACATAGTGTTGTAGGTCAATTAGACTTCAAAAACAAACAAACAAACAAATTCATAGAAAAAGAGATCAGATTTGTGGTTACCAGAGGGTGGAGGGGGGGGGGAGGGAGAATTGGATGAAGGTGGTCAGAAGGTACAAACTTCCTGTTATAAGATAAATAAGTACTAGGAATATAAGGCACAACAGGACAAATATACTTAACACTGCTGTGTGTTACATAGGAAACTTACTGAGAGTAAACCCTAAGAGTTCTCATCCCAAGGAAAAAATATTTTTTTCTAGTTCTTTAATTTTGTCTCTATGAGAAGATGGATGTCCACTGTACTTATTGTGATAATCACCTCGTGATGTATGAAGTCAAACCACTCTGCTGTACCCCTTAAACTTATACAGTGCTGTCTGTCAATGACATCTCAATAAAACTGGAAGAAAAAAAGACCCATTTACTGAACATGAACTCACAATCTTATCAAAAAAAGCTAACATCTAAACAGTGATTTTCCTTTGACTTTTCAAACAGGACTGACAACTTTCTGTGGCCAAACATATCAGACATTAAAGCAGTATCTTTGTAGCAAGGCTTTTCTTTTTTTTAATGTTTTTATGACATTTATTTCTAGATCCTTTAAAGCAATTTATTATTTTATTACTGTTTTTATATAAATTTTCCTTGCTTAACTGAAGCATAGTTTGGCCAGAGTAAACCTGTGACAAACGTTTATTAAAAAACAAAGTCCTGGGACTTCCCTGACAGTCCAGTGGTTAAGACTCCGCGCTTCAAATGCAGGGGGCGCGGGTTCCATCCGCGGTCGGGGACTAAGATCCCACATGCCCCGCGGCGCGGCCAAAAAAAAAAAAAAACAACAAAGTCCTTCCCCCCTTGGTAACCATAAGTTTGTTTTCTAAGCCTGAGTCTGTTTCTGTTTTTAAATTAGGAGGTTGGCATTAACATATACACACTACTATATATAAAATAGATAACCAACAAGGACCTAATATATAGCACAGAGAACTCTACTCAATATTCCATAATAAGCTCTATGGCAAAAGAATCTGAAAAAGAATAGATACATGTATATGTATAATGGAATCATTTTCCTGTACACCTGAAACTGACACAATATTGTAAATCAACTATACTCCAATAAAAAATTAAAAAATTTTTTTTAAAAATGAAGACCTAATTCTCTGGGGAAAACATCTCTGGGGACAACATCTATTGTCTCCAATTTCTCCTATGTTGTTTACAGAAAAGGGAAAGAAATATGAATAAAACTGCATAAAAACAAACCAAAAATCCCAGAAATTTACTTTCTCACAGCCGTGGAGGCTGGAAGTCTGAGATCCAGGAGTCGGCAGGGCTCGTCCTCCGGAGGCTGTGAGGGACTGCCCTCGGCCTCTGTCCTGGGCTTGCATGGACATCTTCTCTCCGTGTCCCTTCACGTGGGGTCCTTCCTGTGTGCATGTCTGTGTCTACATTTCCCCTTTTTCTGAGGACACTTGCCACATTGGATCAGGGGACCTCGTGGGTGACCTCATCCTAACTTAACCAATTTCATCAGCCACAATCCTTTTTCCAAATCAGCGCACATGCTCAGGTGCTGGGGGTAAGGACTTCAGCCTGTGGACTTCAGCGGGGACACACGGTGGGCAGCAGGGTCGCCAGCACAGGCCCAGCAATCGTGGGATTTCTGTGTAACCCAGATGTCATCTGGGGTCTCCTGCTCCTTGACATTGAAACACAGTCCTATTGGACTCCCATTCTTGCCCAGTGGATATTCACCCCCTCTCTAGTACGAGGGGCTTTTCCAGGTGGTGGGGCATCTATTGTCAAGACCCACTGTGGTTTCCGGCCCCTGCTCCGTGTGTTCTCACCCTGCACAGCCATGACCCTGAGGGCCGTACACGCCTTACTTCTGTGATATCCGCCAGAATCACGTGGAATAGATGAGCCCCACTCACCAAGCCTTTGTGAGGGGAATGGACACATGAAAAATCTGAAGGTCATTGGAGGGGACCAAGCAGGGCATAGAGGCCACACACGCAAACAACCTAAAATCACCTGCCGACCTTCCTGCAGCGAAGAGCCCTTTGGACGCATCTGCCACCAGGCTTCCCCGCCAGGGTTGCGTCTTCCTGGGGCCTGGCCAACCCTCAAGCAAGCCTTATGCCTCCTGCAGTCCTCTGAGAGCAGGCGTGATTCCCCGAGGAAGAGGGAGAACCTGCTCCTCTCTCGGTCACATCTGTCACCTTGTCCCCAGAGCAGGGCCACCCGTGTGCCCCTGTGTGGCTGTAGCCCTTGTGATCACAGCTCTCAGCTCCCCTTTGGAGCCGCTCTCTCCACAAGGCTCATCCATGGGGAGTCCCTGTATCAAATCAAAGATGCACCCCGGCCGCCCCTCTATCCCTCCTTCCCTTTCCGCAGGGCTCAAGGCAAAATGCCTCCACTCACTTCAGGCCCATAAACTTCCTACAGCCCAGCGTGTGAGTTCAGACTTGTCTCAATCCCAGAATATATTTGGATAGGGACTTCCATTTCGTTTGTTTATTAAACTTCCTGACATGGGAGTTCTGGCAATGAAAAACAAGAAAATTTCTGTCAGAACTGAAAGAAATTGAAAATGTAAGAGAAGTGATCTAGGGGAGTGAGAATCTGTGCTTTCAACATGTCAGAAAACAGGGGAACTGATTAAAATACAATATATAGAAAACGCTCAAAGGAAAGCAAGCACAAAGTCAAAGATTTGAAAGAGCCGAGTAAATACTCCCAACTGCTAGGATATTCATCAAGTACAAGCTAGGAAAAAACAAAGGTAAAATACTGGAGTGAAATGTCAAAAGACAACATCCAAGAGACAATTTGGTCAACAGAGTCAAAACAGGTAAGAGAAGAGGAGAAATGGAGCAAGATTAAAGACATTTCCTACATTTTGAGTATGCAAGAGGAGACAGGGTGAGAGTAGGCTTAGGAACTAAAAACAGATGGAAGTTTAGCCAGGAGAAAAGGGGGACAAAAGGAGCACGGCATAGACTTGTTTCCAGAACAAGTCTAGAAAGGACTGATTCTGAGGGCAGTGGTGGATCCTGGGGTGCACCCCACATCCCCTCAATGAAGCATCTTAAGCACTGGGGATGCTGTGGGCCTTCAGGGATTGCCGCAGACAGAAAGAGGGCCTTACCCGGGCTCACACACCTTCCCAGGGCAGCCCGCAGCTGGTGACAGTCTAGGTCGGGGTAGACAACCCTAAGGGCCCTGCTAGTCCCACAGCCCCCTGAAGGCCCTAGGCCCTAGGTCCTCACGGCTCCTCCCCTGCCATGTCCTGCTTTCTCCTCTCCTTTTCTATGTGTTGGTACTAAAAGCATTCCTTAATTGATACCCTGCCCATGAAACTCCATCTCAGAGTCTGCTTTCCTGGGAATCCAACTTGTCATCCAAGATATCTATTCTTAGCAATTCATTTGCTTTTTCAGATGAATTTATATGAGACCTTGAAAATGAATGATGTCATAGTCTGTCTGGACTGCTATAAATAAAATACCATAAACTAGGTAGCTTATGGACCACAGAAATTCATTCTTCATAGTTCTGGAGCCTGGGAAGTCCAAAACCCAGGTGCCACAGACTGGGTGTCTTGGTGAGACCCAGCTTCCTCATAGACAGCATCTTCTCGCTGTGTCCTCACATGGTGGAAGGGGCCTCATTTATAAGGGCACTAATTCATTCATGAGGGCTCCAGCCTCATGACCTAATTATCTCCCAAGGGCCCCACCTCAAAGTACTATCACACTGGGGATTAGGTTTTCAAAGAGTGAAATTTGGGGAACACAAACGTTCAATCTCCAGCAAGTAGTATGGAAAAGATGCTAAGCAGGGGAAGAAATCCTGCTTTGTTCTTTGAAACTTCAAGGATTGTCTGGGAAAACCTGGTTTTTAATGTCATATGCAAGAAAAGTCAATAGTTTAAAGAAACAAGTGTATTATAAATAAAGAGTTAAAGAGAGAAAGGAAAGGCAATTCTCACTTGAGGCCACTAACACTGTTGATAAATTCCTTATATGAGTCTTATTTTAAAGCCTGGTGTGTTTGGCAGAAATATGATGGACAAGGCACAATATTGTGCCATAAAGCGACGATAGCTGCCTAGTGATTTAAGAGAAATAAAGAAGCAAGATAGAGAAGGGTCTATGTTATATGCCAGGGGGATGTATTAAACCCGCAACAGTGAGCAGCCATGATCCACAAGAGGAGCAAAGAGAGAGATGAAGGGAAAGTCCTGGTGAAGTTTAGGTCCTTAGTCTTAGTCTATTTATAAGCCCTGCAAAGAAGAAGGATCTCCAATGTTGGCTCGGGAGAAACAGTAGGTTTTGCAAAAGAGCTTTCATTTGAAGACACTCTCAAAGAAGGGGTGGGTAACATAATTAGAAAACAGTTTTACACTGAAGAAGCAATTTCTGGGGTGAACTTTCTCTTCCATGGTTGGTTCTGCCTACTATTAAAAAAGTGTGTCGGGACTTCCCTGGTGGCACAGTGATTAAGAATCTGCCTGCCAATGCAGGGGACATGGGTTCAAGCCCTAGTCTGGGAAGATCCCACATGCCATGGAGCAACTAAGCCCATGCGCCACAAATACTGAGCCTGCACTCTAGAGCCCGCGAGCCACAACTACTGAGCCCGTGTGCTACAACTACTGAAGCCCATGCACCTAGAGCCTGTGCTCCGCAACAAGAGAAGCCACTGCAACGAGAAGCCCGCGCGCCGCAATGAAGAGTAGCCCCTGGTCGCTGCCACTAGAGAAAGCCCGCATGCAGCAACGAAGACCCAATGCAGCCAAATATAAATTAAAAAAAAAAAAGTGTGCCATATCAATGGCAAATTAAAGCATGCTATAATATTGTATTAATTAGCATGAAAAGTAGTCAATGACATAATGAAAGAAAATTTCAAAACTGCATGCTAGTGACCTCATTAACATGAAATACTGTGTCTCCATGTGTGCATTTATGTACGCAGTTATCACTGGATAATGGAACGTTGAAGGATATTTTATATACTTTTGTACTGGTCGAATTTCCTGTGACATCATACACAATCCATACAATGTTTAATACTGAGTAAATGATGAAATCAAAGAAGATGACAAAAAAGAATCAGTCTTGGGCCAAAGACTTTCCTGTATAATAGAAATGTGAAAACCGTTAAGTGCAGAAAAGAAGAATTTGTGAAATATGGTAAAACATAAAAGGACAGAAGTTAAGAAAATCGCAACATTTTTAGATGGGAAAAAATTAAATGTTTGAGAAACTGAAACTGTTGGGAGACAGTTCTCCATGGAATGCTTGCACTCCTGCACCGCCTAAGCCTTCTGAGTAAAGGCCAGGTTTGGAGAGGGAACAGCCTGAAAGCTGTTCCTCCAGAGAGGTTTAGAAACAGATCTCAACAGGGACATCCCGGGGTAGCAAAGATAAAGCCCAGTACTTCCACCCAGAGACTTTGGCTAACAGTCCAGGATAATGAGAAATCTCCCTCTCTCCAGAGGGGAGAATGGGCGGTCGTCCCAGCAACCCCATTTAGCTCAGAATCTCCTCGTTGGGGATCTGCTCCTGGGATGTACTCTCACTGACTGCATAGGTACCACTGGGCCCTCGTCACATCACATCACTGCGGGGACAGGGATGCAGGAACTAGTACGTAATGCCTCTCTGACTGCTGATTTGCTGTGAGTAATAAATGGTCTGTGTCTCTGACTTTGGGGTCTTGTATCCTGCTGTCAGGACACTATATATATATAAAGCTGGGACAGGCCAACTTGTCATCTTTCAAGAAGAGTAAAATCTTAGACCCAAGTGTAAATTATGTTATTTCCTTTGGTGTTGGGAAAAGAACTATAAATATTTTGAATTTAATAACACTCTGATAATCAAATGGGAGCCCTGATAGCTGAAGACCCCGTGCAGATTTCAGGGCACAAGTTCAGTGACTCATAATCTTAAACTCAAATATGATGGACGTTGGTAGCTTTACGTCGTTCAGATGGCATACATCCCTTACCGAGTTCCTGCTCAATAAATAGCTGCCAGATTTGATGCTTACGTGCAGAAATACAAATTGCACATTTATGCGTCTACATTCATAGGATCATCGTGCTTCTCTTCAGCCTTCCTGTCTGCTCTCACTGGATGTGGCTTATTTTACTTTTCCCCACCCTTCCTGCCCAGTGCTTGCCCACCATCTTTTCACCATGTTGTGCCCTGAGTTTTGAGATGTTCCTATGTTTTATTTGTCTGCGAGGCGTGTTTTTTCATCCCTAAAGTTTATCAGTTTTGTCCTGTTTCTCAGAAGGGCAAATAACAGCCAAGAGCCACCACTGACTGAAGGGAGGCAGGGCTGTCTGTCTGTCCACCAGGCAGCCCCCTTTCACTCTCTCCGATGACCTTGTTCCAAAGACTCCCTGGACCTTCAGGTTTCTCTCAGGTGCCCCACGAGATAGGGGCATATATTGGGAACTTGAATTAAACGTCAAGAATAGCTCTCCTGATAGTGCTCTGAAAAGGTTCCAGATACCCTGGCAGTGAAAGCAAACAGTTGCATTCTCTTTACCTTCTTCATGTTTGGTCAAGCTGCTCCCTCTCAATTGTTAGTTTTTCAATTTGCAGTCTTATTGTTCATTATCAGAACAAACATTTTTGATTGCTTTATTCAAAAGGTCCACATCAAAATATGCTCTAAAGATGTTTCCGGGAAAATGGACTATTGTTGCTTAAATGCACACTTACCAGAGAGCTCTTAAGAATGCCTAGTAAGTGCCTACATTTACATAAGATTCATTTGCATCACAATTGCTGCACTTTGAATGCCTTTCTTTTTCTTTCTTAGTGTTAGTTTCTTAACCTCTTCTCTTCGCTGCATTCTTTAAGACCTCAGCACTCTCCCTGTGTCAGTGCTAAGACTTGGGTGGAGTCTTCAGGAGATAATATTGCCTTGTCTCTAGGACGAGCGTGGGTGCTCTTGTCTAGCGGGGATGTCTTGCACGTCTGAGTCTCACCCTACCCATGCTAAATATTCTAAAACAAAGTCTTCCCTCTTTTGTTCTGCTACTTAGTTTAACCCTCTGCTGCACAGTAGAGAAAGGAAGAGGGATGGAGAGGAGAGGTGAGTCCCTGAAGGCAGGAAGGAAACCTGTCTTAGAAGCACAGGTGTGTGCAAGAGATATTATCTACATCAAGATAATTCAGGGAACTTTCTTTGAAATATCTATTCGGATTAGGCTGAGACAGGTTTTTCCGAGGCACACCTTGAGTTGCCCAGCCGCAAAAATTTCCCCTTCTCCAATGCACCACAGAGAGGAGAGAAGTGGAGGAAAACAGGCATCTTGGAGGCTATGGTCCAGGGTTGGGATTGGCAAAGTACTGGGAACGTGAATTGAGATGTCAGGGCATCAGGTCCTAGCTGAGAGTTAAATAAATACATCTCCAAGTTCACCTGGACTTGGCTTAGGGACCAGCAAAAGAGAGGAAATAGTGAAGGGTGATGACAAAATTCAAGTGCCTTTGTGAGGTCTGGGTTGGGATAAGATCAGGTGGGGTCTTGAGGCAGGAAGGATGTGGTAAATGACGCAGAGGCAGGGCTCTGGGGACAACCAGAGCGGGTATGGGGGAGGGAGGCTGGCAGGCGGGAATCTTCATCCTGCTTTGTCGCTGCTACACTCATTTCTTTCCCTCTAGCTCTCCTTCTTACAATTACTCCTTCAGCAAACTATCACAGAGCATGTAGGATGCCCGAGACATTGTACCAGGCAACATGCAAATCAGATATTCCTACCTTAGTAATTACCCTGTTACAGGGGATCACGGTCTAGGCCTCCATTTCCTAAACTATGTGTAAAGCATCGTTACGGTTTCCATAAGCTACAAATAAATATCTTCTGACATTTTGTTTCTGTGGTCAAAGAAGTTTGGGAAAAGCCTATAATATGCCACTGCTGGATAATCACATTGTATATCTGCACGGGAACGACGCTGACATATCCAGCAATACAGAAATTTTTCAAATCATTATTTCATCAATGTTTGATCACAGAATTCAAAAGTATGAGAACTCAAAGTATGAGAACTTTGTTTCTCAGAACAATTTGTAATATTTTAAACGAGGGGTATTCTTCGAACATATTTTCAATGGTGATTTAAAGTCTTTGTCTAGCAAGTCCTCTGGACTCCTCGGGGACAGTTTCTACTGACTGCTTTTCATCCTGTGAGCTAAGCTTGGCTCACAGGTGGGCACCTTCACACAGAGAGAGCTCTGAGTCAGGTCAAATAAAGGCCAGCTTGAGATGGGGCTGTTCGGTGAGGTGCTGGACAAGTTAGGAAGTGACAGTTCTCTGGGGACGGGGCTCCAAAGCAGTTCTGGCCCCTCCAGGGGTGGCAAGTCTCCTGGAGTTCACAGCTTCCCTGGTTGTGAGCTGTTGGTTTTCAGGGCTACAGCAGACCTTGGAGAGGGGGTGGAATGAGGGCAAGTTAAAATGTCACAAGTCTTCCTGGTTTTTTGAGGTTCTGCCATTTTTCTTGAATAAACACTCCTTGGTTAGTTACAAGCCTGTGGCTAATTTCCAGAGTTCTGAAAAAGTGGATTTTGACAGTTTTTGCCAGTGTTCCTACTGCTTTCACGGACGAGCAGATCTTCAGAGGTCCTGACGCCACCATTCCTTGAATGCACTTTTTGGATGCCACTGTGCGTTTATTCTTGTTGCTCCCCATGCTAGGAATGCCCTTGTCTTCTGTTTATGCTGCTTGGAAATTTGTCATTTGGATGTCAAATGTCTCGTGCTCAGTGTAGCCTTCACCGACCTCCTTTTCTTCCTCCCTCCCGGGCAGGATTACTTATGCCCCATATGACTTGTTCATGCATTTTACAGCAGTCACCACACAGCCCTGAGCAGAGCTGTTGCACTGCACACTCAGTTCTGGATGCTATGAACCACGTGCCCAGGGCGCACGGCTTACAGACATCTCGAAGTCGCCCGTGGAGTTACACAGAGAACCATCCACGTGGCCACACCTGGGTGCCTTGCGTCCATCACCACCAGCTAACACGAAACACTTAAGACAGAAGTAAGGTGTTGTTCACCTAAGATTAAATCCAGAACTTCTCTAAAGTACATACTTAATCATTTTTAAATGAATGAATGAAGACATTTATGTGGAAGACAATTTTTCCAAGGACCAGGGCGGAGGGGATGGTTTTCGGGATGATTCAAGCGCATTACATTTATCGCGCACTTTATTTCTATTATTATTACATTGTAATATATAATGAAATGATTATACAACTCACCACAATGCTGACAGGAGGTGGAGCTCAGGCGGTAATGCGAGTGACGGGGAGCGGCTGTAAATACAGATGAAGCTTCTCTCACTCGCCAGTTGCTCACCTCCTGCTGTGCGGCCCGGTTCCTAACAGGTCACGGACCGGTACCAGTCCATGGCCCCGGGAGTTGGGGACCCCTGTTACAGATCATAGACAGACTCTTCCTCAGAAAAACTTATTATGTAGGATATAAACAAGAAATAAAAAATAAGTGAACTAAATAGAGACCTATACTGCCATGGGTTAGGAATAAAATTCCCATTATTTCCACAGCAAGAGAGAAGGATTAGCAAATTCATGCATTAACCTTCTGTTTATTATGGGATTTCTACTTAAGTCATGCTTTAGGCCTTAATTATACACGTTTCCATATGTCTTATTAAGAAATCCTTAGGTTGCGAGAAACAGAAGCTGCCTAGAGGTGGCTGAAGTAATGAGCAATTTTTGTAAAGAATCAGAGATATTTCACAGAAACCAAATGAACAACTTGACCAGGGCCCCTGAGGAGACAAAGTCAGAACTAGAAGGTCCACAGCTAAGGTCACTCCTCCCTCTCTGAGACCATGCTCTCGGATTCTCGTTTCTCTTCTCTGCACATCTGCACATCTGCTTTCATCTTTTCTTTCTCCCAAAAGGCCTACTTTGTTCTAGGGCAGCATGCACAAGGTCACCACAGCCGAGGCTTCAAATACTCTGTTAAAGCATCTCATCAAAACTAACCAGAGTTGCTGAGTCCCTGTTTTGAATTCCTACGAGAGTGAATCTGTGGGACAAGCCTGGATCAAGGGGGAACCACTTGGCTACGTGGCTGTGCTCGGGGGCAGGGTTATGTGGCTCACTTGCTAGCGACTCAGCCACGTCTGTGGGAGCTGGCTCACTGGAAGGAAACGGGCAGTGGGGACAGGGCTGCAGGTGATGGGAGTTTACCTGGATCGACACCTTTATTCGTCTGTTAGGGCTGCCATCACAGAATACCACTGACTGGGTGGCTTAAACAACAGAAATTTATTTTCTCACAGTTTCAGAAGGTAGAAATCCAAGATCAAGATGCCAGCAGGGTGGGTTCAGGTGAGACCTCTCTTCCTGGCTTGCAGACAGCTGCCTTCTTGCTAATCACTTGGCCTTTCCTCTGTGTGCCCTCGGAGAGAAACCTGGGTTGCCTCTTCTTCTTCTTATAAGGATACCAGTCCTACTGGGTTAGGGCCCCACCCTTATGACCTCAGTTAACTTTAATTATTTCCTTAAAGGTCCTATCTCCAAATATGGGGGTTAGGGCTTCAACATATGAATTTCAGAAAGACACAATTCAGTCCGTAACAGCATCCCAAAAGGTACCCACTATGCCATCGAAAATGATATCAGATTTTAATTTCCAAGTGTAATGCAATGGCCACTAATGGACTAGAATTGTTAAAGAATAATTCATGAATTACGTTTCCTTCTACATGGCCAATAACCTCATTTATATGTATGGAGAATATGTGGTCATGTATATTCAGTTCTCAATTATCCATACAAATGAAGATGTAGAGTGTATATTCAGATGACTGAGAAATGAAAAGTACTGTTGCAACTGCTCTATTCTAGTAATCAAATGTCCTATAGGAAGGAACAGTACCATTTGGAGAACATAGGGCATAACTTTGCTGTGCCTTTCTTTTCTTAATTGAGTAGGAAGAGCTGCCCTACTGGAGTCACGTAGCTCTCTCCATCCTGTTTTATTGAGTAAGGGAGAGGGTAGCACAGAAAGCATGAAACTGGGCCTCAAAATGACAGAAGTGGGACTTCCCTGGTGGCACAGTGGTTAAGAATCCACCTGCCAACACAGGGGACATGGGTTTGAGCCCTGATCCAGGAAGATCCCACATGCCACGGAGCAACTAAGCCCGTGTATCACAACTACTGAGCCTGCGCTCTAGAG
This sequence comes from Balaenoptera musculus, assembly GCF_009873245.2. Lineage (NCBI taxonomy): Eukaryota > Metazoa > Chordata > Mammalia > Artiodactyla > Balaenopteridae > Balaenoptera > Balaenoptera musculus. Next base: position 5,622,424 of record NC_045790.1, read on the forward strand.
CCTGTGAGCCACAACTACTGAGCCCACATGCTGCAACTACTGAATCCCACACGCCTAGAAGCCCGTGCTCCGCAACAAGAGAAGCCACCACAATGAGAAACCCATGCACCAAAATGAAAAGTAGTCCCCGCTCGCCATAACTAGAGAAAGCCTGTGAGCAGCAACAAAGACCCAACACAGCCAATAAATAAATAAATAAATATTAAAAAAATAAAAACAGTAAACTGATTAAAAAAAAAAAAAGACAGAAGTGAGTAGACCTGGCAGAAAATGAAGAGGACTCTTTATGGGATGCAGAGGTCAATTTAAACACATTGTACTTATCGTACCACTCAGAGGATTGTATCTGAGCTTTAATGGGGGCAAAACCATCCCCCTCCAAACAAGTGCTGCTCCACTCTGTCTCTGAAATCCATTCACTCAAAGCCAAAGACTTATTCAGATACCACTTGGGTGCCGCTCTGAAAGCAAACATCCTAATATTGTCTCTGGAGCTTAGGAATACTGTTCTGCTCCCGGGAAACACCTCTATGCCCTTTCGGTCCTCAGGAAGCTAGTAATCTGGAAACATAGTTAAATCTTGAGTCATTCAGAGCCTGCCCTGTGGAGTGCTACCCTGACTCCGCTGTGCCCATTCTCTGCCAAAACAAGGGAAGGAAACTAACACAGACCGAGCACCTGCTGTGCAGCAGCAATACATCATCTTACCTATTCAGTTCACTCTCATTTCATGTAAGGCTACTACTAATCAGACAACTCCTTCAAATACAGAAAATAAGAAATGACTAAAATCTAACATATATGTCAATAAATTACTATTTATAACTTTTATGGTCTAGAGTTCTACAGTACATGAAGTGTAGAGTCGTGGTTGGGAATAAGGGCTCAGGAGTGCAAATGTCAAGGTCCAAACCCCAGCTCTACCACTTCCTGGCTGTGTAACCTCAGACAAATCACTTAAGCTCTCTGTGCTTCAGTGTTCATTATCAAAATGGGGATAATAGTAAGGTCTACTTCATAGGATTGTTGGGAGGAATAATGAACAAATGTAAATGCTTGCAGAATATATGGCACATAGTGCTATGCTCGTTTTGCTCTCATTTCAATTTCTGTTACTTCCATGTTAGCTACTATGGCAGGCAGACTCTGAGAGGGTCTCCGCCATCCCCACTTCCCGTATTCACACCCTGAATAATCCCTTCCCTTTGAGTATAGCTGGGACCTGGGCGTTGCTTCTAACCAATGAAATACAGCAAAGGTGATGGATGTCACTCTTATGATCAGATTAATAAAACTGAGCTCCCTATGTTGCTGGCAGACTCTACAGCCTTGTTGGCTTGCATTAATGATGCAAACTTCCACACTGGAAAGGCGCACATGGCAAGGAATTGAGGGCAGTTCCAGCCAACAACCAAGTGGGAAACCATGTCCCCAGTCCAACAGCCCCGGGAGCTCAGGAGCAAATCCTTCCCCAGTGGAGCATTCAGATGAGACTCCAGCCCTGGCCAACACCTTGACTGCAGCCTGTCAGAGACCCTGAAGCAGAGGCTCCACCTAAGCTGTGCCCAGGTTCCTAGCCCAAAGAAACTGCATTAAGAAGTGTGGACTGTTTTAAGCCACTGCATTTTGTGGTAGTTTGTTTTGCAGCAGTGGATAGCTAATATACCTCAATAGTGCAAAACACAAAGTGATTGCTCAGATAAATATTCATTCTCTCTCCCTTCTCAGTTATAGTTATATGTATATTTTTTAATGTGATTTCTGCCTAGAAATCATTCTTTAAAGCATTGGTGATTATAACACACTGCTCCAAGTTGGCTTATATCTCTTGTGGTAACTGTTATTCTCTTGCTTTGATTCAGTTTCTTCAACAATACTAACAACTCCTCAGGAAGTACCTACATGTGGCATTACCCATATTATCTCATCAGTTTTCACAAAAATCCTGAAAGGTAAGTGTCATCACCTCCATGTCACAGGTCAGGACGCTGGTCTTCTGAAAGAGTAAACCCCTTTTCCAGGGCTATAACTAGACGCTCTAAATTCTCCAAAAAAGAAACAAAAGGAAAAGCCACCAAGGTTTATGCTCATAGCTGTTCTCAAGATAAATACAATTTGCATACAGAGAGTGCATAAAAACCTCCAAGATGCAATTTCTCTTCTTTCTTCATTTCTTTCACCTAGAAAATCCTCATGCATCAATGAGGATTCAATCTGTCCTTCTCCGCGTATCACTGCAATCAGGCAATGCTCTTGCTGAAGCGGAGTGATATCTACTAGGTGTCCTGTGTCAGAGGACATCTTCAGACACAACCCTATCTGAAGAAAACTAGCACCAACTCAGAGTCGGGCCAACCACTATCATTACAATATGCAAAGAAGCCTCCAAAACAGTTTTTCTGTCTAAGTTAATGCTTAGGCAGAAACAGAGCTGAGATTTATGCCCACAAATATCAAATTCAAAATTATGGTTCCCATGACAGTCATAACTTACCCTCAAGCACACAGGTAGTATTTTTAGTTGTTAGGTTATAGTGGGAATGCTGCAGCCGAAAATATATGTGTGATGTGTTTAGATTACAGCTAATACAAGACTGGTTAATGGAGATCTCCTTTACCCTAAAGTTGTTTATCTTTACATGTAAGCTGATTCACTGCATTGTGATTTTGGCACTTAAAGAAATGTGCGTTTCAAATTCAAGGGGGTCATAATGACTTGCAAATTTAAATTAGTTAGAGCTTAAAACAGGCAGTGTCTGAGCTCAGCACTCAATGACAGGTAGTGGGAATAGGTAACCTCAGAGCACATTCAAATATTTAAGTTAAGGAGACTCAGGCAGAAAGACTAGTCTTGTTTATACGGTAGGAAGAAGCCTCAAGGTTAAAATAAACCACACATATTAAATGATATACATAGAATATGCACATTATACTTTGTGTCCTAATGATCCAGTTACATGCATACAAGTCTTCCTCTAAATACATTCACACATTTACAGTCATTCTTGAAAAACAGTAGAAAGTGGATGTGAACATTTAATCTTGAAAACTAGCATGTCATCGTATGCCTGGGCCTGAAAATAAATTTGGAAGAAGAAACAGGATACAAGACAAAAGGAAGCCTTATATATTTAGCCTTCCCCTTCTGTTTGGATTTCTCACGTACCAGTGGCTACTTGGGGAAAATGGCTTGGCTTCAGTGGATGGTTAAATTATCTGAGTCCATCTCAGACAGTGCTGTAGAATGTGCCCGAGACACAGCACTTTGGGGCTTTTTATCCTTGTAGAAATGCAGATTTCTGAAACAGTGTTTGGATATCCAAATTCTTCTTTGTCCATAAATACTACATGATCATACATGCAAAGATAATCAAACTAGGCTCACACACAGACATAGCAGGGTTTTTTTTTCTTCACTCAGAATTTGAACTATGTGAAAACACTGAGCTCTGGAAGGGAACGAGAAGAGATCATTCAGGAGTGATAGAAAGATCTGGAATATTTTAAATGGACAGGAAGCATGGAGGGGGTAACTTAAAATGAGCATTTTAATTGGTTTTCCCTTCAGCTGTGAATCCCCAATTATCAAAATCCTGGGTTTCAGAACATAAAAGGTTGTTTAAAATGAACCAGACTTCTGAGATTGGATCCACACGGTAAACTAATCACATGCGCGCACCTGTTTTCCAAAGGTGCATTAGATGAAAGACGTATTTTAAAGCAGTGGTTCTCAAGGTGTGGTTCCCAGAACAGCAGCTTCAGCCTCACCTTGGAACGTATTAGAAACACAAATTTCTCCAGCCTCTTCCTGCATCTACTGAAATACTGCACATCTACTGAAATACTGGAGGGCAGGGCCCAGAAATCTGTGTTTTAACAAGACCTCCAGGTGACGCTGATGCAGGCTAAAGTTTGAGAACCCCTGATTTAAAAAAAATAAATAAATCCAGAGTAGCCCTGAAACATAAGAGAGAGTACCGTCCGCAGACAAGCGTGTTGAGATGTTTCTGATACAGAAGACAGACTGGATGGACGCTGAAAGCAACAGTAACAAGAGAAAACTGCACATCTTATCACATGCGGGAGAAAATGTCTGCTAGGGCAGCAGCAGTTCAGGGAAAGGATTATCTTATCAAAGAAAAGTGGTGCGAGTGGGGTTTGGGAATGGGGGAGGAGGGTGGGGAGCCTGTGGTGATTAATCGGGTAGCTGCCTCGGCACACCCGGCCAGGGCTGACCACTCCCCTGTGTCCCTCCCTCAGCCCACTGTTGCCAAGCAGCAGGGAGCGGTGGCCTTTACCAGTTATAGTGGAGGGTTTGGGTTGTACCAGTAAAGCAGCGCTGGGCCCCAGCTGGTTACTAATGGGAAAGATAAGTGTCCCACACCAAGGACAGGCGACTGCCTCCCCCCAGCAATCATCATTGACAAGACAAGGTCATCTCTACAGGTAGGCAAGCAGGGATTCTTAAAGAACAAGAATTAGAATCACTTGAAGAAAACCAACACCACGAGAGGAGAACCAAACTCAATAAGCAGAGGACCTAATAAAAATAGTAGAAATGAGCTAATAGAGCAATCAGAAGAGAATTTCAGACTCAGTTGTGTTTATCAGGGATGGCAAACGGCTTTGCTTAATAGAAAATCCAACTGAATCTTAGAGGTTTCTTTTTTTGTCATATAGAGAGTAGGATGGAGGGGGTAGCCTGAGGCTAATGTAGCTATTCGGTGATGACTTCAAGGATGTGTGATCTTTCCGTCTTTCTGCTTTGCCACCTTAAAGAGTGGTTTTAGTCCTAATGGTCACAAGACAGCTGCTGAGACCCCAGACCACATAGCTGCATCCAATGAATGAAAAAGAAGGAAGTAAAGAAGACAGCACCAACAGACTTGGCCAGAATTATATTTCATAACCTCAGCCAGGTGCGAGGTTTTATAAATTACAACATCTAGAATAGAGAGACCAAGGTTGTAAACCTACAGAGTACCTGCCACATAAGTATAATTATTATATTCGGAAAGATTTAAGAAGATATTGCATCTGCGAAAATTTTATATGTAATTGACAAAATTAAAAACTCAGTCAATGGACTGAATAGCAGAACGGACAGAGCCAAGGAGTAAATTAGTGAGTTAGGAAATCAAAGGGAAGAATGTTAGAAAAACTCCCAGAGCTGAAGTCTTTAGAAAGACTCTGAATTTCAAGCAGGAAAATTGAAAACTATTCTTGGAGGAATTTCAGAACACCAAAGATCAAATGAAAAAAATCAGAAAAGCTTCTACAGATACAAAGCAGGTTGCTTATTCATGTTAGCTGCGAATAAGTCCCCTCCATTGTCTGTCCCTCTGCTCTGCAATCACAAGTTAGCAGCGCAGCCCCCCAGTCCAGGACTACATGGGTTGATTAAAGATTTCCACCTTCAAGCAGATGGCTGCAACAGTATGGTTAATACCTAGATCCTACGTGAGCTCTGCATAGGATAGGAAACAAAGAGCAAGTGAACCCTTTCGCTGATCTCTATCATGCGGTCTTTCCTTTACTGAGTCAAAAACATAAAATTATGACATGAACCAGAGAGATGTAGGTAGCTCTATGTTTAGCAGACATTAAAGCAAACAAAAGTACACAACATGGCGGGGAAAAAAAGGCAATAAAAAGAGGTAACAGATTTGTAACAGACTAAAAGAAATTAGATATTGCAATATTAATATTAGAAATAATAAAATGTAAAGAAAGAAGCATTTGCTGGCTTTAAAAAGGAACACATTTTTATATTTATAGAAGATACAAACCACAAGGAATATATAACAGTAGTAAACTTTTGTGTACTTATAAACACAACTGTGAAACCTATAAAGCAAAAGCTGAGAGTAAAATAAGAAATGTGAGAGTTTGATATATCTCTCTAAGAAATAGACCAAGTAGACTCAAAAGAAGGTAATAAAGTTGATCTAATTTATATTAGTTCTCGTTCTCTCTCTCTCTCGTTCTCACTCCATTTCTCGCTCTTACTCTCTCAATATAAATAAAAGCTAATGCACTGGAAAGGCCAATAAAATAAGCAAAGTTTGGAGAAGAAAATAAAAGACACAAAATAAACAGCATTAGAAAATAGAATGTAGCATGTCTTGCATATAGACAAGATTTTTTTTTATTATGAGAAGATAAAGTATAATTTTGCTCCAATAAACCTAAAAATCTAGATCTCATAGATGATTCCCAAGGGAAAAAACTGACTCAAAACTACACTGAAAACCTTAAAATATCAAAAACCGTATGGAAATTTTAAGATTAAAAAAAACCCTAAAGTATACCAGGACTAGGATGATTTTAAGGCAAGAAAAGAATAGTTCATTTCTACACCACATAAACCAGTCTAGAGTGTAAAAAAAAATATGAGAAAGTTGGCAGCTAATTTTGACACCAAAGCTAGAAAACACAATACAAATTAAAATGCAGGTTAATATCACTTGATGAACAGGCCAGAGCAAGGGGAACCTTCCAGCTTTTGCCATTGGTCTGGATTTGGCAAAGGCTAAGACATAGAACATGTGACTTGGGGAGAGAGTGAAGCATGAAAGGAACTTCTGGGGATATGAACCTGGGCAGTTTATCCTCCTGTGTTTCCAGCGCTGATTTTCTAGCAAAATGAAAATAATAACAATAGTGACGATGATAACTCCTCAAGTTTGGAGATCATTACCCGTCCTCACAGAGTTATACGTGAATGTTGGGCCCCTAACAAAGAAGGAATTTTCCAAACACAAATACGGCTTTCCATTAAGCAGGCAGATTCAGACCTTGAACTCAGCCCAGAGTCCATATTACAGCAAATCATTTGCAGATGCCTGTGAGTCAGGGATGTGTCTAGGAAGGAGTGATGACAGCCTTCTCTGGGATGCATCACCTAGTTGGGCTCGTCCAGTGACATTCTAGGCCTCCAGGTATGGCCTCAGAGCTGGGAGTTGTCCTGGCAGGGCTGCAGCACACAGCAGCTGCCTGGAGAACAGATTCAGAGCACAGACAGCTGTTTGGCTCAGAGAGCGGCAGATAGGAAGAACCCTCTGCCTGCCGCCAAAGTCAGCTGGGATATCTGCTATCCTTGCAGATATCAGGTCTCTATTAAATATGTAATTTAAGGGCTAAAATGAAAACTGAAACGAACCCACAATTTTTTGGAACAGTCTTCAAACATTCCAATCGTAGCCGTGCTTGTTTTAATACAGCCGGCCATCTTCTGAGGCTCAAAAGGAATTTCCTCCGAGCAGGAAAAGTCTGAAAGGGAGTTCTTCAAAGATCCTTGGGGAAAAACTCTGTTTGCTAGCAGGAAAGGAAAGTTCAAGATGCCTCAGAGACCACACTGATGAAAAAATACTCTCACCTGTCAGGGCAAGGGGAGGTCATCTTGGGTCGCAGTTTGAGTCAGAACTCTTGCTCAAAACTCAAAGAGCAAGAAGACCATTAAAGACATCACCTCGCACAACAAGGACCCAAGAACACACATCCACACATGGAATTCATTACACACGTGTGCACGTATGTTAGTGCAGGGATGATGTCCAAAATATTTCACTGCTCTCACGGCATAGGATGACCACTCCTCCTGGTTTGTCTGGAACGAAAGGGGTTTCCTGGGACATGGGCCTTTCGGTGCTAAAACTGGGACTGGCCACGGGGGGTTAGATCACCCTGTGTCAGGGCGCTAACCACCCGGAACAGATGCCTGCTCTACACAACCCATGTGGCCTTACTGGTGCCATATCTGACTTCTCATCCTTAGGATCTGAGGATCTGAGCTCTGGGCAACGTGCAGTCCTGTGTTCAGTTCCCCAGATTTCTCATGCTTTCTCCTGCCTCCGTGCCTTTGCACAAACTCTTCCCTCCACCTAGAAAATCCCTGTAACTTCCTGCAAGAAGACTTCGTCACCCTTCAAAAACGGAACGGGTCCATCTCTAAAGATTTTCCCTAGGACTCTAGACTTTCTCCTATATCCAGAATGTGAGGGAAAAGGGGAAGCAGAAAGAATTCCACGGAAGCAAGGTTGCTCCTATCAATTCACTCATCAATGAGGAAGCATCGCTGAACATCTCTCCAATTGCCCACTCCCCAAATTCTGAATCAAAAATCTCTTCATCACAGTCGGTAACATTCTCCAGGGAGCCACTAAAAGCTATTATGGGCTTCTGTTCCTGCTGCCAGGGCCTGAGGCAGGGTGGAAAAGAATCTGAACCCGATGATTTGAGGCCCAGTAATGAAGACCCGCTGTTTCTGCAGGTCTGGGCCGCAGCCCTGCTCATAAGAAAAATCGTTTTCATTCAGATTAGATTACGTCACGTTGTCTCTGAGCAAACAACTGGCGTATGTCCTTGAGAGATGCAGTCAGTTACGGAGGCTCCGGTGACCAGAGCCCTCCCGGGTCCGGGGACTGAGCCAGACCTGGAAGGACTTGGTGGCCCCTCCCCCGCTCCCAAGGCCCCGCCCTCCCAAGGCCAGCTAGAGTCTGCAGGCCCCGGGGAAGAAGCAGAGGTGAACACTGTCCTTCTGGGGAAGGACGCAGATGCAGATGTTCCTGCAGCCACAGGAAGAAGGCGGGATTGTGACCTGAAGATAGAACCAGGTCAGGTTGGGGGAAGGCCCACAGGGACTGGATCAATTAGGGTCCCAGCAGGAAACAAATGGCCCACGCAGAGCAGGGAAATTCAGGAGAGTTTAATAAAAGGTGTGTTTACAAAGGCGTGGGCAGGGCGTAGGGAAACCAGAGATCAGTGCGACTCCCCGAGCTGGCCAGGCAGGTGTTACCACCCTTGGGTGAAGGGAGGGTGCGGTTACCAGAACCCAGAGACAGAGTGCTGAGTGAAGGGAGACAGCCACGTGACAGGGGGTGACACCAGACACCTGGTCGCACAAAGCAGAGTGGAGAAACACAGGCAAGGTCTGCAGGGCAAACCGTAGGTGTCCGGCACATGGACACACAGGGTGAAAGCCTGGGTCTGTGGTCCTTTCCTTCAAAGGTACAGAGAAAGTTGCAGACTACTTCGAACTTGAATCTTGGTCCTTTTCTTAAAATTTTATTTATTTATTTATTTATTTATTTATCCATGGGGGCACACGGGCCATCCCAGTTCCCCAGCCAGGGATCGAACCCACGCCCCCTGCACCGGGAGCGTGGAGTCTTAACCACTGGACCACCAGGGCAGTCCAGAATCTTGGTACTTTTAATCTCTGTTAAAAAGCATCAGAGAGACCGCCAAGGTGAATATCCTGGCTCTACCGGGAACTAACCGTGTCACCCGCGGCAAGTTCTCCCCCTTTCTAAGACCTGGCTCACCCACCTATCAATAGGCACAATAATGATACTTATTCAAGACTGGTTGAGATTCAGCAAAGCATCCCCCATAGTGAACGGTGCTTAATCAATGTTAACACTAATTTTCCGGTTATCGCTGTGACTGTGTTTTGATAAATATTCCATATGCTATGTCACCTGATGTTTTCCTATTGAAAAGGCTAAAGGGCCAAGGGAACAAGGAGGAAAGGAACAGAGGCTTCTCTGTCCCGTTCTCTCTGGCACCAAGAGAAAGAGGAGTGGCTGGGTGACCGGATGTGCTAAGACACACAGGCCATCGAAGCAGGCGAGAGGCCCAGAAGGTCAGGCACCAGAGGGGATATTTGCAGAGGCATTGTAAGGCCCAGCTTTCCAACCGACTCTCCTAGGTTCAAGCATCTACCCCCCAGGAAAGGGCTGGGAGGCTCACACATCCCTGTTATACTTAAAAAGGGAAATAGACCAGAGAAATGAAATTGAATTTATGTACAACAATCTATGCATTACGCAATGACATGAAAACTCTACAGCAACTCAGTGGTCATCTTAGCACATGTCTGGGAGAGCAAAGAAGACAGGAAACTTCTGACAACAACAAAAAGTCACCGTCTGCACGAACTTTCTTTTACGTAACGACTTGGGAGAAATGTCATTTAACTGTTCCCTGTAGTTTGGAAGCACAGGATTTTCTCCTCTATATCCCACCTTAAGTGTAATCTTTTAGGACCTACTGTATAGCACAGGGAACTCTACTCAATACTCTGTAATGACCTATGCAAGAAAAGACTCTAAAGAAGTGTGGATATATGTACACGTATATCAGATTCACTTTGCTGTACACTTGAAACTAACACAACATTGTAAATCAACTCTACTCCAATCAAAATTTTTTTTTAAAGTATAATCTTTTATAGTAAAACTTCCTGTTTTGACAAACTGACGTAGCTAAGTTAAAAACAGAGAATGAGTACTGGCCAGCTGCTAGCATTCTGTGGGTCCACAGATCACTTCATTCAGCGTCGGAGAACAAGGCAGATGCAGAGAAAGCAGAACTGAATTTCTGCCAGGAGATTAAGCATGAACTGAGAGCACACAAAGAACTAACACCAAGGACATGTGTGCCGTGAGCCCTGGGCTTAACATTTTAGTCTTTGATATCTTAACTGTTTTGATTCCAGAAACTTAAGCGGACATTGGTAAGTTGTATGCTCTTTTTTTTTTTTGGATGGTTGGTTTTGGACTTTTGGCTTCTTTAAAATAGCAGCTTCGTTGAAATATAATTCACAAAGCATACAATTCACCCATTTAAAGTGTACAATTCAGTGGTTTTTAGTATTTTCACAGGAATGTGCAACCATCCCTGTTGTCAATTACATTGTCATCACCTCAAAAAAAAAAAAAATCCCATCCCCTTTAAATATCACTACTTTGCCTCCACAACTATGCCTCTCCCCAGCCACAGACAACCACCGGTCTATGGTCTGTCTATACGGATTTACCTGTTCTGGCCATTTCATATAAATGGAATAATATAACATGAGCTCCATTGTGACTGTCTTCTTTCACTTAGCATAATGTTTTCAAGTTTATCTATGTTGTGGCATGTATCAGTGCTTCACTGCTTTCTATGGCAGAATAATATTCCATTAAATGGATATCCCACATTGTGTTTACCCATTCATCAGTTAACGGACATTTGGGTTGTTTCCACGTTTTGGCTGAGATGAATAGTACTGCTATAAACATTCATGTATGAGTTTTATTATGGATATATGTCTTCATTTCTTTTGGGTAGATTTCTAGGAGTGGAATTGCTGGGTCATATGGTAACTCTATGCTTAGCAATTTGAGAAACAACCAGACTGTTTTCCAAAGTGGCTGCACCATTTTACATTTCTATGACTCCTTCGTTTTTTCTACCACTCTTAGAATGGTTACAATGGTAATCAACCTAACAGCTAAGTGAAAGTACAAAATACTGGGCTGGCGTCTATGCCAGTCACATCCACAGACAATTCTTCTCCGGAATGAAGATTCTATTCTCATTTCCCCACCCATTCCCATTGACCAGCGAGTCACTGTGAATCTTATGAAGATTCAAATAAGAACTGTGTAGTCCTTTGTAGTATCTCTGTGAGATGAATTCATCTTATTTATTTTATTTTCCAAAAACAAGTGAGGGTGCTTCCCTGGTGGCACAGTGGTTAACAATCCGCCTGCCAATGCAGGGGACACGGGTTCGAGCCCTGGTCCGGGAAGATCCCACATGCAGCGGAGCAACTAAGCTCATGTGCCACAACTACTGAGCCTGCGCTCTAGAGCCCGCGAGCCACAACTACTGAAGACCCCGTGCCACAACTACTGAAGCCCGCATGCCTAGAGCCCATGCTCCGCAACAAGAGAAGCCACCACAATGAGAAGCCCACGCACCGCAACAAAGAGTAGCCCCTGCTCACCGCAACTAGAGAAAGCCCGTGTGCAGCAACGAAGACCCAACGCAGCCAAAAATAAAATAAACAAATAAATTTATAAAAAAAAAACCAAGTGAGATAGGCAGGAAGGGCATGACTATCTCCACTAAACTAATCAGGAAACAAAAAGAGGGGAACATTTATAACCTGTCCTAAGACACATTTCAGTGATGATGCCAGGGATAGTATCACATATTTCAATCTCTTCCCTCCAGTAGGAAAGATGATATTAACATAAATCATAGCAATGCAAGATGTATGTGCTACCAGTCAAATGGGTGACAAGAGCCAAAATGTAATAAGAGTTTGTAAAAAGTGATAGCAGTTGGAAAGGTACTGGGGAAAAAGGAGGAAGATACAAGGAAGATTTCCTGGAGGAGAAGAGAAGGTGGTACTGAGCTGGGCCTTGGAGGACACATAGGAGTTTGAATGGGTTGAGGTTGGTTGAAGACACTGCTGGCTTACATAGCAGCAAGACCCACAACTTGGAAAATAAAAGCAGAGTCAGGGAACGTTGGGTAGTCCAGTTTGAGTGGAAAATATTCCCTCATGTTTAGTTGAGCAGTAATGGGTGATGGGTTTGAATATAGATATCAGTAAAAGAATCTGGTCTCTATTCAGTAGGCAGTTGAGAAAAATCAGCAAATTTTTCTTACAGGATTTTCCCCATCAATGTGGTGCTTTAATGACACTATTATGGCAGTACCGTATGGGGGAAAAAAGTAAAAGGATTGGTAATGGGAGTAGAAAAGCTAGTTAAAAGACGATCAAAACAGACCAAGTGTAAGATAACGAATGCCTATATCAGAGGTTCTCAACCAGGAGGTGTTCTGTCCCCCAGGAGATATCTGCAATGTCTGGGGACATTTTTGGTTGTCACACAGTGTGGAGCACTCCTGGCTTCCATTGGGTGGGGACCAGGGGTGCAGCTGAACATCCTACAATGCACAGAACACCCTACAACAAAGAGCCATCTCTCCCACAATGTCAGTGGTGACAAGGCTGAGAAAACCTGGTCTGAATCAAGGTAGGGGCAGTGAAAATAGAAGCAAATGACAGATAACAGAATTATCTTCATGGAAGACGTTATAGGATTTGATGATGAACTGAGTCTGGAGGCAACAGAGAGGGAGCAGGTGTTGTGTAACTTTATGATTGACAAAATTATAACAGCAAAAGCAAAACTGTTTCAAGAGGGAATTCCCTGGCAGTCCAGTGGTCAGGACTCCATGCTTTCACTATGCAGGGCCCACGTTCCATCCCTGGCTGGGGAACTAAGATCCCACAAGCCACGTAGCCAAAAAAAAAAAAAAAAGTTTTAAGAAATTCATAGGAGGGGCTTCCCTGGTGGCGCAGTGGTTAAGAATCTGCCTGCCAATGCAGGGGACACGGGTTCGAGCCCTGGTCTGGGAAGATCCCACATGCCACAGAGCAACTAAGCCCGTGAGCCACAACTACTGAGCCTGCTCATCTGGAGCCTGTGCTCCGCAACAAGAGAGGCCACGACAGTGAGAGGCCCGCGCACCGCGATGAAGAGTGGCCCCCGCTTGCCACAACTAGAGAAAGCCCTCACACAGAAACGAAGACCCAACACAGCCAAAAATAAATAAATGTATAAAAAAAAAAAAGAAGTTCATAGGAGAAAGGAAGTGTATTGAATATGTTTTTATCTTCTCATTATCCCTTTCTTTGGAAACAACCTCCTTCTCAAACTGTAATGTGATTTGGGTGGGGAAGATCACACCCTCAACCCAGTCCAAGTGGTACTTTCCTGACCTAAGTCTAGCCAATCAGAATCCACCATAGACTCGGTCTTCCCAATGGTTCTCCAGGTGGGCATGTGACCCAAGCAGACCAATCAGAGCTCTTCCCGGAAGTCTACACATCACACCTGAAGCCAGAATTAAATTAAAACAAAGGCAAGCAGAGCAGAGCAAGGAGAGAGATAAGACACAGAGACAGAAACAGAATTTAGGTGATATCATTCAAGCTCCTGGATCTGAGTGTGCCTGAAATACGAGATTTAGATTTCCCAGTTAGATTAAGCCAATACATTTCCTATTTGGCTTAAGCTAGTTTGTGTTGGATTATTACCTCAAATAGAAAACAGCTAATAACAAAAGGATGAGATTAGTTTTCAATGTGTTAACAGATGGAAAATTCATTATATAGGTTATAAGTGGGGGAGCAGCTAGAATTTAAAGGACTGGGTTAGGTTAGGAGCTATATTCTGGAAATTATTTCTTTACAGGTGACAGTTAGATGCCAGAATGGTTGTGATCCTTTCGAAATAGGCCAAAGCAAAGAAATAAGACTTGGCATTTATTTTATAATTTATAATAAAATAAAAGGAATTTGAGTTACTGTTTAAGAAGTCTAAATTTTTAAATGGTGGTCATTCAGAAATAGTAATCCTAGTAAAAAATATTGGAAACAAGTAATCTGTGAGTTATTTTGAACTATTTGTAGTTTCACCACATGAAGAACAGCTTTGAGTTTGTTTGATTCTGGCCTATCAGTGTGGGTAATCATTTGCCTATTTGTTCTTAGATCTCTTTCCTCTGCTTCCCTTGCTCTGTTTGTACCACAGAGGGTTGATTTCTGCAAAACACACTGCCCAGGTTCTTTGCCAGTTGGCTTCTGGTCAGTTTGGCCAGTAAGAGTCATTGGCAGGGGTGTGGGGTATGGCAGGTGGGGAGAAGCCAGAGCTCGCCTCCCCTTCTTTCCCTGCTTTGGCCAGTATTTCTGGCCGTGGCTGTGCCTCTTCCACAGCCCCGGCTTCCCCCAGGCAGCTCAACCTTGGTGGCCCCCATTCTTGCCAAGCCACCCCCTCTCTTTGTCCCTCCAGCCCTGGAGCTGCTGGTGACGTCTTGCCATTACTAATCTCTGGCCTCACCATTTGCCGTTTGCCCTTTAACTCTTCCGACACCCTTGTAACCAGTACCCCACGTTAAATCCTTTCTATTAAACTGCCTGGTTTGGGTTCTTTTTTCCTCACAGTACTCTGACCCTTCATTGCCTAGTATCTTAGTCAGTTCAGGCTGCTACAACAAACATACCATAGACTGAGTAGCTTAAACGACAAACGTTTATTTCTTGCAGTTTCTGGAGGCTGTAAGTCTAAGATCAAAGTGCCAGCGTGGTCAGGTTCCTGGCGAGGGCCCTCTTCCTGGTTTACAGGCAGCTGCCTTCTTGCTGTGTCCTCACCTGGTGGAGAGAGACATCCTGTCTCTCTTGTGTTTCTTATAAGACCACTAATCCCATTAATGGGGGCTCCACCTTCCCGGCCTATTTACCTCCAAAGGCCCCACTTCCAAATACCATCACCCTGGGGGTTAGGGCCTCATTATGTGAATTTGGGGCAGGGGCCAGCAACATTCTGTCCATAGCACTTAGTCTCCAATTCAAATCGCCAGAACTGCGGTGTGAATGGGGGGCGGAACAAAAGGAGCCCATTGGCAATTTTTGACTTCAGTTACATAAGACGTACAAAACTATTGTGTTGCTGATGATGGATATAAAATATAGTTCATAAAGAGCATGAAATGTAAAGTCATATACGAGCAAGATAAAAGTGTGAAATGGCAGAGACCTAAGTTTCAGAGTTCAGAGGAGGGAGCGAGGGATGGGAATCGCAGCATCAAGAGAAGGCTGAGTGGAGGGGGGAAGACCAGGGCTGCTCTCCAGAGAGAGGAGGGACCGCAGGGCAGCGGATTGCAGAGCCACAGCCAGTGTCGTGCGGGGAAAGGGTGGAGCGCTGCCAAGAAGCAGGAACGAGCACGGTGTGTTCATGGCCGGAGGCACTGACGGGTAAACTGGTTCAAATAAGCAAGGAAAGGTCACAGTGCAGAGGGCCTTCAATAGCAGCCGAGCACTGCGGGGTCTGAGGGGTCCGGCCCAGGAAAACTGACGGAGCGACGGTGTCCTTTTGATCAAGGCTGTAGCCCCTTTTTCATCTAGCTAATGGAACACAGAACAAAGATTCCGGAAGCTGGCTTTTATTCCCACTTCCTGACCCACTGTATAACCTTGAAATCTCAGACTTTAGGTCTCAGTTGCCTGATTGCAGAGGAGTCAATAAGATGTAAGAATCATCCAAAAGTTAAGATTTCTGTTGTTTTTCGGAGGGCAAAGTATTTCTCAGATATTTACTCTGCACCTAACCTTGTGCTAAACCTAAGATTACAAGGTCAGATTTATTTTTTTCCAATGCCAAATGTACTCCTTCATAGTAAAGAAAGTGACTCGATGTTGTGGAACAGTAACCAGAAAGAAGGGGGTTTTCCCCAGCACCGAGTTCTGAATTGAGTGGTTGCTCTGACCTTAAAAAAAAACAGACTGGAAGAAATGAAGCAATGATTTAACATAGTCTATTACTTGCTTTTGAAAAGTGAAAGTACACATAAACCCAAGAAATAGCATGTCATTCAAAATCTGATGTTTTTCTGAGAATGAAAGTGGAAAGAAACATTAATGCAAAGATTAAAAATTATTTTGGAATTTACAAGTGGGTTAACTTGACAGGTGGCTGATGAAATAAAATTCTACATCCCAATTTATATTAAGGTGAATTTGTTTTGTCATGTGTTATTATAATTCCCATTACAAAAGCTAGTAATCATTCTGCTGTTATCTCCACTTTTATTGTGGGAAGAACCTGCAGAAGCAAAATCTTAGCTCTTATCCAGTACCAGGAAGGAATTGCAAGTCAGAACAAACAAAAGACTTAATTATAGCCTTGACGTGAAAGCAGGAATAGCACACGTGGAACTGAAATCTTACCCAAGGCAAATTATTTAAAAGGTGGGGAGGAGGAAATTAAAGAAGTGAACTGCAATTTTAGCTTTTGGAAGAAGAAATCAAACTTCACGTCTAACCTCCTGTAAATTGATACTGGTAAAAAAAATTGATTGGCACTTTGAGTCTTTCAAAGGATTTTCCACCGATTTTGAGTTGGTTTTGTTAACTTCCCCCAAAAACAGTATTTCAGTGCTGATAATAAAAGGATTACGCTAGCTATCGTCAATATAACTTTATGAAATAAAGACAAATGTGAATTGAGCACAGTTTACAAAACTGTGTAATTTCACTTACGACTTAAGCTGGGAGTAAAGGGCTCTCAATAGAAATAAGCCTCTTAACAGAAGGCAAGTCAAAACTTACTAGAGTCCCACAGTTGTGTCCTTGGGTAAAACGAGCAGGCCAGGAGGTGAGGAAACAGGAGTTCACCGGGCGGTTCCAGCTCTGAATAATGACAGGGCACAGCACGCCACGCCGGCTTAGTTGTGGCACCTGCACACGATGAGGATTCGGAGCACTTTCCCGAGTTTAACGTGATTTTCAGCTAACCCTTAATTGTTAAGGCGTTACAGCTGCTGTGTCATCCCTGCTAGAATTGCTCTATAGGCTCTTTTCAGCACCTGTTTTGCATTTACTGTTAGTATTAAGAGACAACACAAATGTAAAATGAGACTACTACTTCTGAAAGGTGCATGTATACATTTGTTATCAAACATTTTTAACCACACACACACGCAAGGAGAATGATTTCTTAATGCTGCATAGATGAGACCAGCTCTTTGAGTTGGGAAGGTCAAAAATTGTAAAAACAAAACAGGAACGGCTACAAAGAAACTCATGCATCGGTCCGTGAGCAATTTCATAAAAACCTTGAAAAGAGAAGAAAGCACCATTTTTCCCATGGGCACTTCTCTGCTGGGGAAGAGGATTTGTCTCCATGACCACTGTACACCCCTACACCTCCTAAAAAGCCTGCACCCCAACGTTACTTAGGTGGCCAGACCTGCTGCCGGCCCGACCTCACGGCTCACGAAAAGGCTGCAACAGGGAAGCTGGGAAGTCCCGGCAGCCGGGGGCCTGGAAGCAGCCGGGAGCCATTTTCCTGCCCATCGCATCCCAGCCTCGGTCCCAGGTAGGCTGCTTGTGCTAGGAAAGCCCTGGGCAGCCACCTTTTCACATTCCTGCGTTTTCTCTAAAAATGACATCACTCCTTACGTGAACGGGTTTACCCTGAGCATGTGCAGAGAATTCACAGGAACATTTTGATCTCTGCTGATTGGAGTGGAGGTTTGTGAAACCACAGAGCCTCCGCTGTCAAAGCCGGCATCTCCTGTGTCGGTGCTCAGAGCAGGTCATTCCCGTCACAGTATTAAAATATTGATATATGGGTCAGGATGTAGCTATGAGATCCACGTACAGGCCACTTTGAGCTCTCCTCTCTCATCCGTCTCTGGAGGGACAAGAAAATGCCTGCAGGCTGACCGCTGGGTAGAGGCACGGACCTGTGGGGCTGTTGACGGCACGTCTGCGAGGGTAACTAAGTTCCGCTCCAGCCAGGCTGACCTGACGACCCACAGCTCCGTTAGCCCCGTGCCAGCGACCACCTTGGTGACGACGCCCAGGTGTAGGTGTGTAACTGATCATCCGCGGAGGGAAGGCTCTGAAACCCTCTGATACCGAAACTCCCCAGCGGCCGGCTGGCCTCCTCAGGCCTGGAGCTGATGTTATCTTGTTTTAGCTCTGATGTTTCAATTCTTTCTTTAACATGAAAGCACAGGGGATCAATGGGAGCTTTGAAAATCTGTAGGTGGCAAGATTTATCAGCTCTAGTCTGTTTCATCGTCACTGGAGAAGAGATTAGCAAGTATACCTTCCAACATGAACAATCTAGCAAAGAAGGGAGTTAAAATTAACCGCTTAACAGGGGCATGACGTTAAAGAAAAACATGAAGGCCTGCAGTGGCTATTCGGGATCTAATTTTTTTTTATATGGGTGACAAAAGATAATAGAGAATGATGTCAGTAGCTAAAAGGGGATACACCGTAACTGAGAAAGGAAGCCATAACATAGCTGATATCTGAAAGTAAATGGACTTGTGATCCTTAAAAATAAAATTAAAATTCTCATACAAGAAAACACTATGGTGAGAGGTCTCAAAGATTTTTTTCTGTTCTTACTGTAGTAGATAAAAGGCAGTGTATGTCTTACAAGAGAGAAATCAATGCACAGGACACCAAGAGGGTTGAGAATTGTTAAAGGTTACACAGCAAGGCTGTTCTTGATTTCTCGACAGCAAATTTCTCGACACCACCCTAACCATATTACTGCACGGTTGCTTTAGAGGTCATTTTACACGTGAGCATGTTTTCTTTCGTTGCCAAAGAAACAAAAGATTCCGCTAGATATATTGGAGCAGGTTTAGGTATTAGAGGGAAAAAATAATCTCTCACTGTTTGCTGTAGTTGACTTAATGCCCTGTGGTCTTTTTTCTTAATGCTACACGCCACTAAAATGTATTACTTTGCACCTTCTTTGAATCCAGTTGAAAGCCAGCAGAAGGTTTCTTTCCCAACAACCTTGATCGGCTCTTTTTCTGATCTCTAACTCTGTGATGGATGAGGTATAATTTTTAACACAAAAATTGTATGGCCGACTATGAGGATAGAAGAAAGAAACAGGTGTTGGGGTGATAGAAAGACACAGACGATCAAGTTAGACATGAAACACCATTTCCACTTTTTTTTCTGACTTGAAAGCCAAGAAAGAAGCTTGCTCCCTGCAGAGAGATTTTTTTTTTTCTTTTTTTTTTCTGCAGAGAGATTTTGAAGATGCAAATGCAAAGTTGGGGATTTCAGACTAAAACTGTCTCTCCATCACAGAAAGATGCATGCGTTTTATGGCTTTTGGAGAAGATTAAGAGGGATGGGTATTTGAGAAAGGCCTGCGAAGGATATGAATTGTTCAGATAGAAGAGTGCAAGTGTAGCAAATTCTCCTACTCTCTGTGAACAGCATGGAAAGACATACATAATCGTATCTGTGGACTTAAAAGGCACTCTAAAGATTTATGACTTAAAATGAACGTAAAATATGAGTCTAGCAATGTCTGCTTTTTTGCAAGCTACTGCAGGGTTTGCTTTGCAAATGCATTTGATTTGGAGAAATGGCACTTGGTAATTTATCCACTGGCGTAATAGATGATCCAACATTCATTTAGCTCCTTTCCCCACACTGCTAACAAAATGTATTATGATTTAGTAAAATTACCTGGTATTTGGAGCAGGGGGCTATGGAGATTCGAGGTAAGAACGGGTTCTATTAAAGAATGGTGTCTTCTAGGAAATAATCTTGCCTTAGGGTGATATAAAACGAACAACCAGCGAAGGCAGCTACAGAATATCTCATATTTGTTTGTTCGGTTTTTTTTTTTTGTCCGGCTGAGCCCAGCAACACTCATTGGCTGGCGTTATCAGTACACACACACAACTGTATCGCATTTCCCTTGGTTTTGCTCTCATCTTATTTAATATTCCTTCATAACTTTTCACTTAAAACACAGTGAGGATACGTAGAAAGAAAATCATACGGGTGCATAAATAATTCATATGCACCTGAAGGCCTAAATATCATGCTAGACAAAAACAAGTAGTAAGAAAGGTGAACAAGAAGTTAAATTTAAATGCTGTTAAAAAAAAAAAAATTCCGGTGGAAAGCTGACTGAAGGAGTCTGAAAACTAATAACAAATGACACTGCTTGCTCCATGAGGATGAATGTAACCTCACTCTTTGGCCCACATAATAGTAATTGAACTAATTAATCAGGGATTGCCTTGAACTTGAATAACTTTTTGGAAGATTGTTCATGTTAAGGTACTGAACTGTCAGCTCAATTCAAAGAGGTTTCCAACTCTATTTACATAGGATTCTTCTTTACCTTCTAGGAAAATATTCTGAACTCTGCCCAGGCTTCATAGAAGCACTTGTTTAAAACATAAAAGTACTTTGAGGGACAAAATAATTGAATAGGCTTAGCTTGGCGACACTTAACAAAGCATGTAACCATGTTGCATGTATTTCTATAGAGTGGTAGTATTTAGTAGTTTACTGTCCTGTAACTATTGAAACATGTACAAAACTAGAAAACAAAAACAGTACACAGTAATCTAAAACCTCAAGAAAATTTAAGTGCACAGACATGAAAGCCAAATGACCTTCTTATTTATTAGTGTTACACTTCCCTGTGTACATATGTCCTTTTATTCTATATAATGATAGATTAATGATGATAAGAATAATGATTAACATTCATTTACTACTTATTGTGTGTCAGGCCCTATGCTAAGTAAAAGATTAAGTAATCTTAAAAGATTTATCCCATTTATCCTCCCAGTAGCCCTAGGAGTTACCTCCAATTTACAGATGAGGGAACCTAGGTAAGAAACTTGTTCAAGGTGACAAAGCAGGTAAGTGATGGAGCTGTAGTCCAGCAGTCTGAATCCTGAAAATATTCTCTTAAATGTATGTTATCTTCTGGGCTCATCAAAGAAGAAACTGTCACTGGCCCTATTGTTATGAAGCAAAATTAGGTATGTGTTGAGTCTGTCTTAGCTCCTCACTGACGGATCTACTGAACGGAAAGAACTTCAGTTTTAAGATGGTTTCACCTCTCAAGCAATTGTCTCAAGATATGGATATCAAAGATTATGAAACTACAATGGCCTGTATCATCATTATCTCCCAAACATAAAATATCATTTGTTTTTATTCAACAAGAATTTGTCGATCACCTATTAGGTACATAATAGGCTTTTTAAAAATAGTAGGAAGGATGGCACAGGCGATAAATTACACAGATATTTCATCTAGGTAGACATCTTTCAGCAAATTTTATTGATATGTATGGGCTCGCCTTCATTTACCAAATAATCAATGCTATTAACGACAGAATTATCTGGAATCCAGACCCACCAGACTTTCCCTCTGCCTTCAACCTTTCTTCCTTCCTTATAATGAAAGGTGCCTTTAACCAAGGAAAAGGGAGATGGTTTGCAAGTGACTGAAAGTTGACCTTCTTATCTAGAATTTCCTTCCCTGTGATGGCTTTGGTTTGTCTCTTCATCACCTTTGGTTTGGGGAATAAAAAATCAAGGCGATACAGTTGCAGTTCCAAAATCACCCCAGACTCCTCACAGTACTGGAGGGTCAGTGGGGCACCAACTGGCCTGGCCTAAAGGAAGTGAAGAGTAGAAGGAGAGAGGGGGGCAAAGGCAGCCTGGATATGGCCCAGCTCTGCAATCTCTCTATCCCGTTCAGGGGCAAATGCTTTATGTTAGTCCTCCTGTGCTCTCTCAAGGATGAAAATATTCCTCCTAGAGAATCCTTGCTTTATAAGAGTAGTTGCTATTCTAAAGCAGAAACTGGAAGTGTATTTGGGAAGGAAGTGGTGGGAAAAGGAAAGGGGTATTAGTCCCCTTAAAAAAAAGCAGTAAGGGCTTCCATGGTGGCACAGTGGTTGAGAGTCTGCCTGCCAATGCAGGGGACACGGGTTCGAGCCCTGGTCTGGGAGGATCCCACATGCCGCGGAGCGACTAGGCCCGTGAGCCACAACTGCTGAGCCTGTGCGTCTGGAGCCTGTGCTCCGCAAGAAGAGAGGCCGCAATAGTGAGAGGCCCGCGCACCGCGATGAAGAGTGGCCCCCGCTCGCCGCAACTAGAGAAAGCCCTCGCACAGAGGCGAAGAGCCAACACAGCCATAAATGAATAAAATAAAATTTAAAAAAAAAAAAAAAAAGCAGTAAGGCATTGGAGGAAATCTGAAAATAAATACATCTTACACACACACATACTAACAAGACCACGTTAAAAGTTGCTTAAACCATTCCCCAAAGTAGGACAATCTATGGATTCTAAGATTTCTTGTTAACCGATATCCATTCACTTCTTTGGGAAGGATCGAGGAAAGTAATAGATTCTCTTTGTTCTATTCCAATCCTGTTGATGGTGGATGCTTAAGATTATACTTTGATTTTTCAGAATGAATGTATTTCTGACCAGGTTCTGGAAGCCTCAAAATAACAGGGCAGTTTTCTAAGAAAGGCACTTGTAAACTCTTAGGAAAACGACTGAACCTTCTCTCATGGAAATGGGCTTTCATCCACATATATTAATAGTTAGTCCAAAATACAAATCCCTCCTAAGAAAATTCATGTAAGAGAAACAATATCTCTAACAGAATCTTCTCGTGCTTTTTACATACTATACCGTCATACTCTTGAAGTTGGAGGTAAAGCAGAGGTCGTCCAAGCAGGAGTCTCCTCTAAAACTCCCTAAGAAGTAATCACTTGCTAAACACCATCTGGATGGGAAATTCTACCTTCATAGCTAACCATTTCTTCCTTATTCTGAAATCGAGTCTGTCTTCCTTCACAATTCCACTCGTAAGTACCAGATTGACCTCTTGGAACATCAGAAACTTCTACTCTCTCTGCCACACAAGAGTCCCTTAACATCTGAAGACAGTTATGGACACATAAGCCCTTTCTGTCTCCCTGTTTGCAGAGAAAAGAACATAGGATTTGGGCTCAGTCCTAGATTCAAACCTGGCTGTGCCGTTTCCCACTTACATGGACATGGATGTAACATTACATGTCTCTAAGCTTCAGTTTCCGTAATGAAAAGGTACAAGAAATAATACCCATCTCAGATGGATTCCATACATTCATTGTATGCAAAGTGCCTGACACGGGAGGTCCTGAATTAGCTGTGACTAGAATAACCATTATACTGTGCCTTCAAGCTCCTCCTTCCATTCCAGTGGGTCTCCTGACACAGCGGAGCTGAGCTGCATTTCAAATGTGCCAAAATACCATCATTTTCTCTGGGTGTCCTGGCTGTGGTGTATGTGAGAAAGAAAGCACCATATTCATTTTTATGTTCTCTCCTGTGTACTGCGGTCATTTTTTAGAATTAAAGAAACTCTCTCTCCCTTGTCATATAAACACTCTTTCATTATCAGCATTTAAACAATTTCTGTTAGTAATAAAGGATCCTCTAAGAGAAATATGTTAGTTCCCCACAGCGTTTTAGTCCTTCGGCCCTAAGAGTGGCCCAGGAAGGCTTTTATTTACCCACTTGTATTCTACAAATATTATCATGTTCTGGGGTCACCATGGTGTCAAAAACAAGTTAAGGAAGCTCTGCAGTAGAACTTATCAATACCTGTCTTGGTGTGTGATAATAGAATTAACTAAATATTATACTCCAGAAGGCTAAGAAGAGTAGAATGAATTATATTTTCCATTTGTCCTAGACCTGATACTTCTATTATTGAAATTCAAAATGATACCTGAGTTTTGGGAGAGCCACATCAGACTGTTAACTAATATTGACCTTGCAGATAATAAAAACTTCTGGCAAAAACATAGATTCATTCATTCATTCAAAAACTATCTTTGGTCTACTTATTCTGTACATTATTCTAAGTACCAGGGACATGGCTTTGAACAAGATCAATAAGATTCTTTCCCTCTTAAAATTAGAAAAATAATAAAACTTTTAACTGAAGTCAATGGTATCTATAATATAAACTGAATTTTAAAAATAGAGAAAAAAAAGAACTCCCAAATTGCTGCCCTGGCTCATTTCTGGTCAGGCAGATAAATATCAGAGCCCAAATGGAATGGGAATAAATTACTTTAAAAAATAATCACCTAGTATTTTTCCTCTTCATTTAATATAAATAAATGCAGAGAAATGCACACTAGGCTGCCGACATGGCTGGTATTCTTCCGGCTACTATGTGTTATAAGATACACCATCTACCCCTACTTCTCCAGCCACACGTTTATAATTTTCATATAATGGACACAATTTGGGATAGCTTTCTCCTGGCAACTGCTAGTGGTTCTTTTGATAGAACAAAACAGAATTGAGGCTGACAACCTGTCTTGATTTCACTCTTCATGATATGATTCTTGTATACCTTTGTATGTGGTATTGTGACAGGTAGGTAGGTTGTGACACAGTGGCAAACTCCAAAATCTCAGTGGCTTAAAGCACACATTTTACTTATTTCTTGTTCATGCTCTATTTCTATTGCAGGTTGGAAGCAGGACTCTGCCTTTGATAATCCCTCAGGGGTCCCAGTGGCTGAGAGGCTGCCATCTCAAATACTGTGAATTTCCAAGCAAGAGGAAAACCCGATGTGGTGGAGTAGACACTGCCCTGTGGAGCTTTCACTTTCTGTAGCAGAGGAATGACCTGCCACACCTAATTCCAAGGGCACAGGAAATACAACCTAATTCCAAGTGCACAGGAAATACAAGCCATGTGTTGAAAAAGAGACAGCGTGGAATTTGCAAACCACCATAATGATCACCACAGGAGCACAAGTCACTAATTATTTTCTTCTCTCCCAAAGCAATATGACTTTCAGGTGTTCAGAATCCTACTTTGACATTTATGCTAATATGATCAATTGGTACAATCTATAATAGTGCATTAAATTTAGGAAATTCTTATGTTTTCTGGCAGATGTCATCATACATCTTGAATATATTCTTTAATTAGACATTTCACTTTTTCAGTGTCAAAGTAGTATATCATTTTATACTTTTGTAATAGAGTGATATTCATGTAAAATACTTAGGTCTCTGAGGGGTATGAAGAAGTTTAGAATGATATGGGCTTCTCACCTAGGGTTGAAATTTTCTCAAATGCTAAAATGACATTAATTAACTGTGATTTTTAAAAATGTATAAAGCAATCTGTATACCTGATTCACTTTGTTATAAAGCAGAAACTAACACACCATTGTAAAGCAATTATTCTCCAATAAAGATGTTTTTAAAATAAATAAATAAATAAATAATAAAAGGTACAGATTTTCTGACCATAATTCAATAAATTAACACTAAAATTGAAGAGCCAAGGAGAACAATAAAAATAAAAAGCTAAAAAAAAAGCAATCTGGAATTTTTCTAATATACCTTCAGCTATAATCCATCTCATCTATATTTTTATGAGAAAAAAATATGAGACGTTCATGGTTTTTCAGTGAATGAGGTTGTAGGGATTACTTGACTGTGGATGATTTGGGTTGGCCTGAATGTGACAGTGGCAAGCATTTTTGTGGAACTCTCCTGCTCAATGCTGTATACAGTACTGCTGGAGTCCTTACAAATGGAACCACTATCCAGAACTTAGTTTGTGAAGAAGTGTCTGGCTAATAGGCTATTCCAGCTTATCTTTCTTTTTAAAAAATTCTGTTGCAAATAACATTGTGTTTTCTTGATACCATTCACCTCTAAAGAACCTGATTTTGATCTCCTTTCCCTTTCCTACAGGCTTTCTGGCTGGCGCCTGTTTTATTTGTGTTGATTCTCTATTGCTTTGCACCTTTGATAGGAGTGAATATTTTTCTCTTATTCTTTGTTTAATACAGAAGGCTGCACTTCCTATACTATCCTCTGTTACTTGAACGAATTTCAAACAGTCTTTCAGAACTCCCACATGGGGATGACAATAAAAGTAGTAATTATACAAACACATGGAGGCTAAATAATATGTTACTAAATAACCAAGAGATCACTGAAGAAATTACAGAGGAAATCAAAAAGTACCTAGAAACAAACGACAATGAAAACACGATGACCCAAAACCTATGGGACGCAGCAAAAGCATTTCTAAAAGGGAAGTTTATAGCAATACAATCCTACCTCAAGAAACAACAAACATCTCAAATAAACAACCTAACCTTACTCCTAAAGCATCTAGAGAAAGAACAAACAAAACCCTAAGTTAGTAGAAGGAAAGAAATCTAAAGATCAGAGCAGAAATAAATGAAATAGAAACAAAGAAAACAATAGCAAAGATCAATAAAACTAAAAGCTGGTTCTTTGAGAAGATAAACAAAATTGATAAAGCTTTAGCCAGACTCATCAAGAAAAAAAGGAGAGGCTACAAATCAGTAAAATTAGAAATGAAAAAGAAGTTACAAATGACACCATAGAAATACAAAGGATCATAAGAGAGTACTACAAGCAACAATATGCCAATAAAATGGACATCCTGGATGAAATGGACAAATTCTTAGAAAAGTACAACCTTCCAAGACTGAGCCAAGAAGAAATAGAAAATATGAACAGACCAATCACAAGTAATGAAATTGAAACTGTGATTAAAAATCTTCCAACAAACAAAAGTCCAGGACCAGGTGGCTTCACAGATGAATTCTATCAAACATTTAGAGAAGAGCTAACACCTATCCTTCTCAAACTCTTCTAAACTATCGCAGAGGAAGGAACACTCCCAAACTCATTCTACGAGGCTACCATCACTCTGATACCAAAACCAGACAAAGATATCACAAAAAGAGAAAATTACAGGCCAATATCACTGATGAACATAGACACAAAAATCCTCAACAAAATACTAGCAAACAGAATCCAACAACACATTAAAAGGATCATACACCATGATCAAGTGGGATTTATTCCAGGGATGCAAGGATTCTTCAATATATGCAAATCAATCAATGTGATATACCATATTAAAAAATTAAACAATAAAAACCATATGATCATCTCAATAGATGCAGAAAAAGCTTTTGGCAAAATTCAACACCCATTTGTGATAAAACTCTCCAGAAAGTGGGCACAGAGGGAACCTACCTCAGCATAATAAAGGCCATATATGACAAACCCACAGCAAACATTATTCTCAATTGTGAAAAACTGAAAGCATTTCCTCTAACATAAGGAATAAGACAAGGGTGTCCACTCTCACCACTATTATTCAACATAGTTTTGGAAGTCCTAGCCATGGCAATCAGAGAAAGAAAAGGAATCCAAATTGGAAAAGAAGAAGTAAAACTGTCACTGTTTGCAGATGACATGATATTATACACAGAAAATCCTAAAGATGCCACCAGAAAACTACTAGAGCTAATCAATGAATTTGGTAAAGTTGCAAGATACAAAATTAATACACAGACAACTCTGGCATTCCTATATACTAACAATGAAAGGGCAGAAAGAGAAATTAAGGAAACAGTCCCATTTACCATTGCAACAAAAAGAATAAAATATCTAGGAGTAAACCTACCTAAGGAGGCAAAAGACCTGTACTCAGAAAACTATAAAACACTGATGAAAGAAATCAAAGATGACATAAACAGATGGAGAGATACACCACATTCTTGGATTGGAAGAATCAATATTGTGATAATGACTATACTACCCAAAGCAATCTACAGATTCAATGCAATCCCTCTCAAGTTACCAATGGCATTTTTCACAGAATTAGAACAAAAATTTTTACAATTTGTATGGAAACACAAAAGACCCTGAATAGCCAAAGCAATCTTGAGAAAGAAAAATGGAGCTGAAGGAATCAGGCTCCCAGACTTCAGACTACACTACAAAGATACAGTAATCAAGACAGTATGGTACTGGCACAAAAACAGAAATATAGATCAATGGAACAGGATAGAAAGCCCAGAGATAAACCCACACACATATGGTCACCTAATTTACAACAAAGGAGGCAAGAACACACAATGGAGAAAAGACAGCCTCTTCAATAAGTGGTGCTGGGAAATCTGGACAGCTACATGTAAAAGAATGAAATTAGAACGCTCCCTAACACCATACACAAAAATAAACTCAAAATGGATTAGAGACCTAAATGTAAGGCCAGACACTATAAAACTCTTAGAGGAAAGCATAGGCAGAACACTCTTTGACATAAACCACAGCAACATCTTTTCTGACCCACCTCCTAGAGTAATGAAAATTAAAACAAAAATAAACAAATGGGACCTAATGAAACTTAAAAGCTTTTGTACAGCAAAGGAGACCATAAACAAGATAAAAAGACAACCCTCAGAATGGGAGAAAATATTTGCAAACAAAGCAACTGAAGAAGGATTATCCCCAAAATATATTGAGCAGCTCATACAGCTCAATATCAAAAAAACAAACAACCCAATCAAAAAATGGGCAGAAGACCTAAGTAGACATTTCTCCAAAGAAGACATACAGATGGCCAACAAACACATGAAAATACGCTCAGCATCACTAATCAGAGAAATGTAAATCAAAACTGCAATGAGGTAACACCTCACATGGGTTAGAATGGCCATCACCAAAAAATCTACAAACCATAAATGCTGGAGAGGGTGTGGAGAAAAGGGAACCCTCCTGCACTGTTGGTGGGAATGTAAATTTATGCAGCTACTATGGAAAACAGTATGGAGGTTCCTTAAAAAACTAAAGGTAGAACTACCATGTGACCCAGCAATCCCACTACTGGGCATATACCCAGAGAAAACCATAGTTCAAAAAGACACATGCACCCCAATGTTCATTGCAGCACTATTCACAATAGCCAGGTCATGGAAGCAACCTAAATGTCCATCGACAGAGGAATGGATAAAGAAGATGTGGTACATATATACAATGGAATATTACTCAGCCATAAAAAGGAATGAAATTGGGTCATTTGTAGAGACATGGATGGACCTAGAGAGTGTCATACAGAGTGAAGTCAGAAAGAGAAAAGCAAATATCATATATTAATGCATATATGTGGAATCTAGAAAAATGGTACAGATGATCTTAGTTGCAAAGCAGAAACAGAGACACAGACGCAGAGAACAAATGTATGGATACCAAGAGGGAAAGGGGTGGGGTGGAAGGAATTGGGAGCTAACATGCTGTTAGCACAGGGAACTTACCTAGTGCACTGTGGTAACCTAAATGGGAGGGAAGTCCAAAAGGGAGCGGATATCTGTATATGTATGATATCTGATACATTTTGTTGTGCAGTGGAGGCTAACACAACATTGTAAAGCAACCATACTCCAATAAAAATTAATTTAAAAAAAGTAGTCAGTAATTGTTGATGAAAGCTTTGTAACTTCTGCATTGCATAACAGGATTGAATTGGGAGGAACAAAAGTGGGGCCCCCATGCTCCTTTGTATTCTGAGAGAGCTTACAGGAAGTGCAGGTAGAGTCTGAGTCTGTTATTCTCCCAATTTAGCAAATGCAATGCAAGACCCAACCTGATAAAAATTAACGAGATGATTTGACAAACTGAATCTTTAGACAACTAGGAAGTATTATCTATGACTGATAGGTCTGGTGTTGTGTCTCTGAGATTATAGGGTGTTTAGATGTGCCAAAACTGAGTTAGTTGGAGAAGATTTACCTGTATTGCATTCAGTATTGCCAGAAAGTCTCCATAAATTATCCATTTTCTAAATATTTATTTATTTGTTTGTTTGTATGTTTATTTTTGGCTGTGTTGGGTCTCCACTGCTGCGCACGGGCTTTCTCTAGTTGTGGCGAGCTGGGCTACTCTTCGTTGCAGTGCACGGGCTTCTCACTGCGGTGGCTTCTCTTGTTGCCGAGCAGGGATGCTAGGCACGCAGGCTTCAGTAGTTGTGGCACGTGGGCTCAGTAGTTGTGGCACAGAGGCCCTAGAGCACAGGCTCAGTAGTTGTGGCGCACAGGCTCAGTTGCTCCGTGGCATGGGGAATCTTCCTGGAACAGGGCTCAAACCCATATCCCCTGCATTGGCAGGCGGATTCTTACCCACTGCACCACCAGGGAAGCCCCTCCATTGTTTACTATAAAATTTTTATAATGTTTTGAAGGCTCAGGTTAGAAATACTTATCTGTTGGCAGCATAAACTGAATCTAATGTTTTGTTCAACCTTTTTATGTATTACCTACCCCCTTAGTTTTGATGTAATTTACAAAGATACTAAAGTACGAAAAGAAAACAATAATTGAGAAAATTCAGGATATAAGAAAAATATGAATGAGAAAATTAAGGCTATGACAGCCATCAAAACCAAGAATCACACACACAAAAAAAGTGATCTTGGAGCCAGATCTCTGACTGTGTATTACTAAGATTTGCACCAAAATTGCCAAAATAATGAAGCTTATTAAGTCACATTACTCTCCCTAAAAATTCTTCTTCATAGTATAATACTTAAGAGAAAGAGAGAGAGAGAGAGAAGTTCACAATGTAGTCAAATTTTCTAATCTTTTCCTTTGCGATTTGTGATTTTTGTATTTTAATGAAGAAATTCTTCCAAGGTCATAAGGATAATCTCTCCATCTGCTTCTAAAATGCTTAAAGTTCTGCCTTTCACACATAAGCCCTTGATTTACTTGGGTTTTTGTGGGTTTTTTTTTTTTAATGTTGTGAAACAGAGATTCACTTTCATTCTTTTTCTACATGGAAAAATCAATTATCCCTAGTCATTCTAGTTGAGGGAAAATGAGTGGGAAAGTAAAATGACCACTGTGGCCAGATGGAGACAATTCAGTACCAATATCTGGATTCCAACCTCAGTGAAGCATGGAGAACACTGGTGCTGTAACCCTGGCAGAGACACAGGCTGCTCAGAACGATCGCCTTGACTCAGAACTTGGGGTTTTAGCCTTTCCAGCACACTCACACATAATAAATCTTCCTTATTTGGAGCTTCACTAATTCAGAATTGTTAGCATTCAGTTACTCTGTTGAAGTTTAACTCTACCAAGAATAATGACAGAGATTGCAAACAATCTTAGGCGTATAAAGAAGGATGTTCACAAGAAAGAAAACTATCTTCAAGGACTTCAAAAGAACCTGTTTGTTTACAATGTTATGCTTAAATATATGTTTAAGTCAGTCCACCTCTTATGAACTTCTACTAAGCAATCATCATGTTTTTACACATTGATAGAAAGAAATAATAGTTTTTAGACTAATTTGAAGTAGCTTTTTTCCCAGAGTCATATCATGTTTTTAAATAGAAGCAAATACACTGCAATACTGTTTAATGAGTTCAATAAAATGGAAAATAATCCTTTAGTTACACTGGTAATCACATGTTTTACTCAAAGGAATTAATTTTGAGGAAGACAATTAAGATGAAACAGAAATGTCAAAACTTGTCAGATTGTGTGATTTACTAATCATTGACCCATATTAGTTTTATTGATTTTATTTTATATGCTATGTGGTTGAATTATCTAATGTGTAACAAATTACCCCAAAACTTGGCAGAGTAGCACAAAGCAACAAACATTCGTTGTCTCGCACGGTTCCTGAGATTTAGAACTCTGGATGGCACCCTTGGGTTCTGGCTCAGCTGCCACTTGAACTGCCGTCATGGAAGGTTCAGCTGTGGGAAGATCCCCTTCCAAGCTCACTTACCTGTTCGTTGGCAGGCCTGGGTTCTTGCTGGCTGTGGGTCTCAGTTCCTTGTCACAGGGGCCCCTCCAGAGCTGCCTGAGTGTCCTCTCCCGAGACGACCTACTTCCCCAGAACGAGGGAGCCAAAAGAGGAGTGTGAGCTAAAACCCGAGGACGTGCCATCACTCCTGCTGTTCTAGGGCCACACAGACCAACCCTGCTACAAAGTAAGAGGGGATTACATGGTGGGGAGTGAAGTAGGAGGCGGGAAAGATTGGAAGCCATTCTGGTGGCTTTGCTGTTACACTGTGTTATTTTAAAAAAGAATATAGAAAAAAAAGGGAAGAAACACAAATATAGGGAGCAGGAGATGTCCATTCAAATAGAAGGCTCAGAAATATCCCCATATATGTAAAAACATAGTACACACAAGAGTGGCATTTATAGGGACTTCCCTGGGCTAGCAGTTAGGATTCCGGGCGTTCACTGCAGTGGCCCAGGTTCAATCCCTAGTCGGGAAAGATGCTGCAAGGCACATGGTATGGCCAAAAAAAAAAAAAAATCTCCGAGGAAAAGAGTGGCATTTATATATACTTCTGGGTATTCAATTATGCTTCTTACATGCTTTGGGGTCTTCTATTTCAATCCATTGGTCTATTGTGGCATCATCATTATTCTGGTTTTGATTACCAGACCATTAGAACATATTGCAATATCTGGTAGGGAAAAAAAAACACAAAAGAAAATATTAAACAAGAACAAAATTACAATTTTTTAAAAACTGGCTTTTATTTTTATGCTAAAATAATTGAGCTTATCTTCCTCCCCTTGCAGATTCATTAATGTCAAAGAAGTGGCTATCAACAATTTATGAAAAACAGAAAATACTTTTAACAACTTGGGAAAGGAATGCAGGATAATGAAGCTACATAATCATAGAGGAAATGTGGAGGGGACACGTGAACAATTGGTTCCCAAGGGGAAGGCAGCAGCTGGGGAAAGGTGACACAGACATGTAGACCTTGGAAGAAAAAAACGGATGATCGCCAAGGTATTCAACTGTAGCTGAACCTTAATATATTGGCTTAGTAACTTTTTGTTTATGTTGTGTGGGTTTTATTTTTTTTTAATGTTTATATATTTGGCTGTGCCGGGTCTTAGTTGCGGCACGCGGGATCTAGTTCCCTGACCAGGGATCCAACCTGGACCCCCCAGCCGTGGGAGCGTGGAGTCTTAACCACAGGACCACCAGGGAAGTCCCCTGTCTGTGGTCCTGATTTTGCAATTTGCATGTCCACACAGAGTAACGTGGCATGAGCGGCCAACTGTAAATCAAGGATACTTGCTTTCTCATTCTCCTGGCCACCATCGCCCTTTACACCTGTGTCATTCGTCGTGTAATAACTCCTATGACAACCCCAAGCCTCAGGGGTGTAATGCAGTGGAGGCTAAGTTCTTGCTTGGCCCCAGTCCGGAACGAGTGCAGTAGGAAGAAGAGGGGGACTCTTCCAGCCCACTGACCTTGTCTTCCCCTGAACTCTGTGCATCTGACGACGGGCAGAGGACTGTGTACGCTGATGATCAGGGGCCGGGCCTGCAAGTGGTGTACGTAATTTCCATTGGCCAGAACGCAGTCACGTGACCCCCGTGCGAGGGTCTGGGAAATGCACTGAAGCCGTGCTTCCGGAAGAACCGGGCGGAGTTTGGCGAACACACAGTGGTCCCTGCCTAGCATCCCCACTGCCCCCCTGGGGGATGAGGATGTGTGCTCTGCTGAAACCCCGCCTGCAAAACTCTAGCATTCAGTCCTTCAATCTTTCATTTTCTTGTACTTTATGCTTTGAAACAGCTATTCTTCGAATTTGTAGAAATAAGAAGGAACTTTACTACCCAATGAGTTTTAAAAATTCTTATTGGGTACAGTTGCTTTACAATGTTGTGTTAGTTTCTGCTGTACAGTAAAGTGAATCAGCTAAACGTATACATCTGTCCCCTCTTTTTTGGATTTCCTTCCCATTTAGGTCACCACAGAGCACTGAGTAGAGTTCCCTGTGCTATACAGTAGGTTCTCATTAGTTATCTATTTTATACATAGTAGTGTATATATGTCAATCCCAATCTCCCAATTCCTCCCACCCCCTCTTCCCCCCTTGGTTTGAGCTGGGTGGTAGACGGTAGGTCTAAATGAAGGCAGGGGACTAGTCTGGAGCTGCTGTGAGTGGTTGGGTGAGGTTGTGCTGCTCTGAAACCACAGGGCTCATACTGCAGGGGATCAGTAAATGCAGGTTGATGGAAATTCTAAGTGGTAAAGTTCCTCTTTTAACTCACTGATGCTAAAGTATGAGAATGCAGATTTTAAATGATGGACAGTTGTTTTAAATGCCTGCTTGTATGCAGGTGTGAATTCTTATTCCCAGCACCTTCTCTCCGTGCAATCAACATTTTTAAAAACCTTTGAAGTAAAACAATCTGCACTTTAAAATTTCCATATAGAATACAATGAATTCAATAAACGGTCACTTGAGACTGAAGAAAAGAGAAAGGTAATGAAAAATTCTGATTTCTAATGCTGAGATTTCAAAATTAAAGAAGCAAAATAAAATTTAAAACCTCAGATGCAACAGATTTGAACTATTGATATTTTCCCCCTTGACTGATTTGCTTTTGTTATTAAGCATTAAATGACTCATGAAATCAGACATCATATACTCCTTTGCAATCATTTATTTAACTGACCTATTTCTAGGCAAGAGACACAGTTCAAGTCGCCTGGTAGACTTCACAAGAGGAACTGGTGATTGAAATTTTATTTAATGTTGAATTAAGGAATTGTAATAAATTATTTCCTCTTGCTAACACATCTGATTTAAGATTTTCTCAATCCTTAGCTTAAGCAATTGAGGATTTTCCTTAGATTGCATTGATGGATTATTAACCTCCTGTTTTCTCAACTTTGGTTAAAAATAATTCTAATTTGTTGCACAATCCTAGTTCTAGTTTACTTTTTCTCTTTTCTGTGCTCCCAGATTGCTGCTCCTCCAATTTTTTGTTTCAATTTTTTTCTTTTCTTATCATACATTATACGTTAAGAGCTTCATGGGTAGCTATGCTCATTAGCGTCTCCTTCCTTCCTTCCAGCCTTCCTCCCTCCCTCCTTCCCCCTCTCCCTCCCTCCTTTCCTTTCCTTTCCTTTCCTTTCTTTCCTTTTGAACATAAGGCATCAACTAGAGTGAATCATGGCAGTGAAACTCTTGATAAGTTCATGATGTCAGCCATAATGGCATAACACTGAATGACAGGTACCCAGAAAAAGTGTTTTCACACAATTCTAATAGTAAAAAGGGATATTTGAAAATAGTTATAAAATAGAACGTTAAATTTTTAATTAAAGGTAGTAGTGAGAAGAACGGCCAAGCAAAAGAAACACTTCCTTTTTTTTTTTTTAATTTATTTATTTGTTTTTATTTGTGGCTGCTTTGGTTTTTGTTGCTGTGCGCGGGCTTGCTCTAGTTGCGGCGAGCGGGGGCTACTCTTCGTTGTGGTGTGCGGGCTTCTCATTGCAGTGGCTTCTCTTGTTGCGGAGCACGGGCTCTAGGTGCGCGGGCTTCAGTAGTTGCGGCACATGGGCTCAGTAGTTGTGGCTTGCGGGCTCTAGAGCACAGGCTCAGTAGTTGTGGCACATGGGCTTAGTTGCTCCGCGGCATGTGGGATCTTCCCGGACCAGGGCTCGAACCCGTGTCCCCTGCATTGGCAGGCGGATTCTTAACCACTGCGCCACCAGGGTAGTCCAGAAACACTTTCTATTACCATTAATCATTCCATTTGGATTTCCCAGGCTGTAAACTCCGTAAGAGCAGGACTTTGTGTCCTCAGTCTGGCACAGTCACTCAACATGTGTTGCATGAATGTATCAATGAAATCATATGTGAACGGTGAGGCTTATTATATACCCTCAAACGTTTCAAATACAACCAGAATCCTTTCCATGTTGAGATATGAAAATTTGTGCATAGTGTGTAAGAAGAAAGTTATACAAATGCTTTTAATACTGCGAATAGATTGTCTTTTTTAAAAAAGAAAGCAAGCTGGACAGTCATAATATTTGCAGGGCCTAGTCCACTGGTGGATGTTCTGTGATCTGTGCTGATGGAAAACTGTCAAATCACACTGAAAATGTCTCCTTGTGATGAAAACAGTTTCATTTCTGGAGTCAATTTGCTACCTGCTCCTTTTCTGATTTAGAAAATTTTAAAAGAAAACAAAAATGTGTTGGATTTCAACCATCTTATTAAAAATTGTGTCCACAAAAGAACAATGCAGGAACAGCACTGCTTTCGTTCACCTTCCCCAGGTTCACGAAGTCATCCCCGTGACTGTAGCTCCTTTTCTAGAACACAACCCACGGTGATGCGTTGTCCCAATATCTGTAGCTCCCGCCCATTTGTAAGCTCCCCAGAGGCCAGGAGCAAGGTCCTCAATTCGAGTCCCTGGTATAATGCCTGGCATATGGTAGGCACTCATATTTTTAAGCAAAAAGTAATTTGGCGGCATAAAATTGAAATTTGTTCTTAATCTTTTTTAAAAAATAAAACCCCCAAATTCTCTTACTCTCGGAGGTAATCCTGAGATCAACTTGGTTATTTGTTAAAATGTTAAGCAGTCTGCCTAATAGCTGTTTGCAGACGGGCCCAGCTGTTGCATTTTGTTTTGTCCTGTCTTCCCACCAGATTGCTGTCAGTGAGGTGCTCATAAGCACCGCTCTGAATGTAATGGGTAAGCAGACACCAGGACATATTCACTTGCTCCGTGAGTCTGAAAAGTGCCTAGTACAGGTATTACATGCCCTTGAATGCAGCAGCTGTCCAGCAGACAGAAATTGCCTGAACTGAAGAAAAGCGCTGGCTTCTCTTCCTTCAGTCTACTTTTAGGAAAATAAATATATGTGCATTCTTAACATTATCTGGTAACGGGAGGCGAGAGGCTCTAAGCTGAACCACGTGGACCCCAGGCTCTCTGTTGCTCTCAATCCACAGCCACTGTGGTCTGTTTGCCTCCCTTTCCTGTCGTCCTTAAGATTATTTCTAAAATCCTTGGTTTAGCCATCGCGCACCGTGGACCGCTCACGCCAGCCGTAGGACTTCTTTCTGTTCCTTTATCCCCCTCAGCCACCTCCTTGGCTGGGCGATACCTACTCCTCCATCGGTCTGCTCTTCAAGGAGGCCCTCTGTGATCCACCGGATTAGGTGGCATGAGGCGCCTCCGCTGCATCGTGTATTGAATCTGAAGTGGGTCTCATCATAACACACCTTACATAACTTACTGTCCGCCTTCCTTCTGGGCCTCTAAGCTCTGTGAAAGCAGGGGGATTTTCCCGGCTCATCCAGCACCGTGTCTCCAGCGCCCACGCTCAGTGTACGACGACTTAATTAAATTGAACAAATGATTCATGTCTTCAACTTGATACAGGAGCTTCCACCGAGTAAAGGAAACCTTAGACTGGGAGTTTGTAGAAATGGGTTCAAATCTTATTCGCAGCACGGTGTGTTCTAAGGCCAGTTTCTTTGACCCTGGTCCCCCTCTTCCAACAAAGCAAGTAAAATAGCTTAATTAATTTGCCCCATCACAGTTTATGAAGCTGAGACACCCTTGCGCTATGATAAACTCAGCAGAGGTACTTTGGTCCCCTGAAGGTGACCGTTGTGCATCATCGGGGCAGGGCAAGGGCTGTCCTTGAGCCGCAGCGGGGACTGTCCTGCAGCTCTGCCTCTGGGGCCACACTGCCCGGACTCCGCCAGCTACTGACCAGAGTGGGTATCTGTCTGCTGTTTCCCCAGAGTCCACGCAAGACAGAATCATTTCTATTATTTTATTTGTGAACTCTACCTATTATTGCTCGGCGCCAGGACAACCGAAATGTACCTTTGTGGGTCTCTGTGATTCCCATTTAAAGCCTAATGAGGTCAGTCAAAAGTGAGGCCAAATTCACCATTTATTATTTATCATTTGTATCCAACTTCCCAAAAGAGGAGAACAGGCTGTTTAAATCATACCCCAAGAACAGGAAAGATCAGGGTAACTGGAGTGGTGGATAGTAGGGGTTAGGGCTCAAGCAGGTGACACACGGGGTAAATGGGACATCGACTACAGGCCCTTGATCAGGAGTGTTTCATCCCTCTGTTTTCTTGCTCTTTCTCTTGGAGATGCAAGAATATTTCTTTTTAGACGTCAAAAGAAAAAACAAAAGTACTTCCTAGTTCCTGACCTGTAGGTCGATGCAGAAGAACTGGTGTTTCTTCTTAGGTTTCCTCCTTTCCAGTTACTCACGTCTTGGTTCAATAATTAAAATACACCCGCTGGGGGGCTTCCCTGGTGGCGCAGTGGTTGAGAGTCTGCCTGCCAATGCAGGGGACACGGGTTCGAGCCCTGGTCTGGGAAGATCCCACATGCCACGGAGCAGCTGGGCCCGTGAGCCGCAATTGCTGAGCCTGCGCGTCTGGAGCCTGTGCTCCGCAGCGGGAGAGACCGCGATAGTGAGAGGCCCGCGCACCGCGATGAGGAGTGGTCCCCGCTTGCCGCGACTGGAGGGAGCCCTCGCACAGAGATGAAGACCCAACACAGCCATAAATAAATAAATAAATTAAAAAAAAAATACACCCGCTGGATGAATCACATGGTGGGACGATATATGTAATGGAAACTCAGCCATATCCAATTGGTAAGAGTAACAAACAGCTCAGCCAACGTGTCTATGGTCCTCGGTACTCAGGAAAAGGCTTGTTCTCAAAGTCTGTGCCCCACAATGAGCGTGAATGTTCATCAGTCAGCTCCTGTCCTCCGAGACTCTCCAGTCTCTGTAGATGGGATTTGTGCTGAAGATTTTTGTTTTCTTTTTAAAACGCAGGAAAAGAAAATCTTGTAGGTTTTTCACCATAACCTACCTAATGTGACCTATTAAGTCATCCCCTTGGCTATGGATCTCCGTTTTATTTTGCTGACTTCACCCTGTCTTCCTGGTTCCCACCTCTTTCTTAACTCTTGGTTTTTAAAAAGTGAAAAACTTAATAACCACAAAGCCAGGAACAACCAAGAAACCACAGCCTTATTTTTAGACAACACATAAATCATCCCGAAAAAGGTCTCTATCCTAAGGATTTCCCCAGATGTAGATTCTACAATTCCCTCTGTATTTTTAGTTCAAGAGTCACAAAACCCAAAGTTTGTATTCTTTGTCATTCAAAAAAGAAACTTGCACCCAAAGTGTGAAATTAATGGCCAGCTTTTGCTGTTGTTGTCATTTATCATCTCTGGGAGCAGGATTATGATCTTGAGAAACAGTAACTACCTTTCTATTTTACTCATGTGAGCTATGTGCAAACCAAAGAACTCTGGTCTTTAAAAAATGTTCCATATATTAACTAACTTATTTTTTTTTGCCTTAGAAACATTCTGTGTTGTATCAGTGGGATTCCATTATTGGGATGGGTGTGGGGAAGATGGAGTATTCATCGTTTAAAAAAAATTGTTAAAAAAGTAAGTTAACTTATATATAGTACCTGTTAAACATTCACTTTATGTTTACCTATACACGAACATAAATCACAAAATTGAGAATAATTCATAAAACTAGATATTCTGTCAGGTGGCCAAAACCTGTATTGTTCATGGAAGCTTGAACCTAAACATTATAGAAGCTTGAACCTAAAACATTAAATAGATAAATATGACATATAATAGGTCAGTTATTTCTAAAGTGTAGTAAAGTTGGGGTTAAAAGAGATGATTAAGTAGAATGTGAATTTTTAAAATTTTGATAGTTATGCATTAATTTTAATAAGTGTAGAAAAATTTATACCACAATCCTGTGATTTTACTAGTATCATTGTTTAGTACAAAGCTAAACTTAACTTTATAAAAGTACATAATTTTAATGAAAAATATTAAGCAATAATATATGTACTACTCTAGGTATGACTAAAGATGGCATAAACAGTACCAAGATGAATAAAGTTCAGGAAACACTAACACAGGTAACTCACTAGTATTGGTACCACATGTACTATATGACTTAAGTGTTACAAAACTGAAATCAAATTATCATAGAAAGTGTGGTGATTTGGCTCACCTGTTACTACATTTACATAGCATCATTAGGGAAATAACAGTGCCTTAACATTTTGTTCTTAGGCTTTTTCCACTTAATTACTCTGTTCAGTCAATGAATATGGTGAATCTTTGAATACGTATTAAGCGTCTACTATGTTCAAGGCCTCTGATGGGTAATTTCCAGGAATATAGAAATCTTTTAAAGACACACCACTTTCTTTCTTTAAATTTTTTTGATAAGGTTTATTTTGAAAAGTAACACTTTCATAATCAATAATTTAGATAAGAAAGAGGAATATTGAGAAGATTCCCAACAATCCCACTATTGAAACAGAGATCAAAATGTTAGTGGGTTATTTCCTTATAGGCTTTTTTAAATGAAAATATATTATTTATTTTATTAACGAGTTAGAACCGGAATGCACTTACTTTTGTATCATATTTTCCCCCACTTACTGTTTCCATTTTCCCATGCTACTAAATATTTTCTAAAACATGATTTGAAGGACCAAATACACCATTTAACTCTTCACCTACAAATACATGTGGCTTAGTCCTAGCCAATAAAAGTGATCAGAAGGAATGTTCACCGCTCCAGGCCTGGCTCTTAAAACACATCATAGGGGATCCTGCACCTGCTCTCTTTTTCCCTAAATTGCCAGCTAGATGCAAAGAATCCAGTGGAGGACTAGAGTTCCTCAGGGGATGGGAGATCCACTGAATGGGAAAAGTCTGGATCCCTAATGGGCTGGGAGGGGCGGAGTCCCTTCGGTCCCCCCAACCCGCAGAGAGGATGGGGCTGTGATGTGATACATTTTCATTGTATGAAGCCCCTGAAGTTGTGGGGTTGTTTGTCATAGCAATCAGTCTACCCTCATTCATTGATGTTCTTCCTCAAAGTCTTAAAATCTTCCAAACTCCTGTTCCCTGGTTTGGCAGCACCTTTTCTATGGGCCTTATTTTGACTTTTTCAGTTTGCTTAATCTCAGCTGAAGTCATTTTATCTGGTCGTCAACTGGATGTGCGAACGTACTTTATTTCACTTACTGCCACTTCTCAAACCTAAGCAGGAGAACAGGTTGCTGCGCATGATTTTGCCCTAGAAGACGAATGTTCTACCAAGGACTTATTTAAGAAGGTCCTGCAGGATCTTCTCCTTCTCCACCATCCATCTCGTTTTCTAACACTCTGTACCAAAAAGTCCATGGAACCTACAATCTTTAGGATGTACTTAGCATAGGTATGCTTCAGTATCTCATTTGAGGCCATTATACTTCCAGGACACAATGTAAGGTGACCACTAGAGGTTTTTGCTCCAGGGGTGATATCGTTGAACTTATATTTTAGAAGAATAATAGTAGTGGTAGGTAGAATGGTTTTAAGAAATAGGAGATTAAACGATGGGAACATGGTAAAGAAACTGCAAAGAAATGTGAATCATAGCAGTGGGAACAGATGCAAAAGCAAACATCAGTGATGGGGTGGTCCTGACTTGTTAATGATGAAATCTGGAAGGAAAAGTGGAAGAAACTGTGAAAGATGTCTTAGAAATTTCTTTTTTAAGTGTCAGTGGCTAAATCAGGAGCCTAGGAAGAATAGATGATTTGGTGGGAAAATAAATGAATTCCACTTAACGGAGCTGAAACCTTGTGAATGGGTCAGTCGACACAAAGATTCAAAACTGAGGAAAAGAAAAAGAACTAGAACTGAATTCTAAACAATGCTGTCTTTTTTTTTTTTTTAAATAACCCATTAACTTTAATTAATTAATTAATTTATTTATTTATTTTTGGCTGTGTTGGGTCTTCGTTTCTGTGCGAGGGCTTTCTCTAGTTGCGGCAAGCGGGGGCCTCTCTTCATTGCGGTGCGCGGGCCTCTCACTATCGCGGCCTCTCTTGTTGCGGAGCACAGGCTCCAG
This sequence comes from Balaenoptera musculus, assembly GCF_009873245.2. NCBI lineage: Eukaryota > Metazoa > Chordata > Mammalia > Artiodactyla > Balaenopteridae > Balaenoptera > Balaenoptera musculus. The sequence goes on from NC_045790.1 coordinate 5,664,234, forward strand.
ACGCGCAGGCTCAGCAGTTGTGGCTCACGGGCCTAGTTGCTCTGCGGCATGTGGGATCTTCCCAGACCAGGGCTCGAACCCGTGTCCCCTGCATTAGCAGGCAGATTCTCAACCACTGCGCCACCAGGGAAGCCCAATGCTGTCTTTTTATATAGCAGAATTTGTGATGAGACTGACAGTGAGTGGCCCGAGAGACAGGAAAACAACCAAGCGCCCAGAAGCCAAGGGATGAGAAAATTTCAGTAAGAGTTCTACTATACTGTTTAACCCGTCCATTAACTTAGTATTTTTTTATTTCTGGAAATTAGGTCTTTTCTCAATTTTACTCATATTTTCAGAGCTCTCTTTTCACTTCTTGAAGTGTATTAAATGTGATTATATTCTGTGTCTGGTAATTCTAACTGCTAAGTTTTTCAGGCAGCCTATTTTGTAGAATATTATTTCCCACCCAGGGCTTTGGGAGTTCAGTGATTTTCAACTGTGAGTGACTCATCTTCTTAGGGACACAGGAACAGGATATTTTTCAAAGCCTGAGGTGAAGAGAGTTCTTTCAAAAAGGATTCACATTTGCTGTTCAGATGCCTTGTGACACCATTAGTCTGGGATCACTTTAAGTTCTTGGTTTGAGGTTTTTCTAAGCATCCAGGTTGTGTGAATTCTGACTGCACACCAGGGTCAGGGCCACATTATGATGACTAGTTTCCTAGTTGGATGGTGTGGGGTATGTGTAGAGGGACGTTTCTCTTCAGGGTGAGGGGAGTGGGTTTACTCTAGTTCTCTCTCACCTTGGGGATGGAACCCTTCTGGGATCCTAGTTTTTGAGGTCCTATTAGGCTTTCCACTTTGGGGTGGACCCTGAATTTGTTTTCTGTTCCTAAATCCTTGAACTCAGGATGTAAAAAATACTCAGGCACCCTAGGTTTGGCCAAAGCCCTAAGGCAAAAGCCAGCTTCCGTACTCAGCTTACCTTGTCTGTTCAGTCTTTGACCTTAGTATTTATTTTCTTGTTACCCATGGACGCATTTAGAAAGATTGCAGAGGTATTTCACCTGGCACTTCCAGTTGTTTTCATCAGCTCAGGTGGCCCCGCACCTAAACTGCCACTGTTACTTGGGAGATTCTATTTCCAAGTACAGGTAGTTCCACTTGAGAATATAGTGTACACATGAAAATCTAAAGCAAATTGCCGAATATTCACTTACACACTTTCTTTAAATAACGTGTGCTGCCAGAGCCTTTAAAGAGTTTGTTTTACAGGTTATTAATTTAACTACTTACAAAGAGCCTGGAAGCAGCACAACAACTTCAATGATTTGGAACCATAATAGTTGAAGCATAATCAAAATATACCCATATTCTGACCTATTCTAACCACCTCCACGGTCAGAATCCTCGTCCAGGCTACCATGAGCCCCTGTCTGGATGATGAAAATAGCCTTCTAACTGGTCCTTGCTTTTATTGTTGTTCCTTTCCTTACCAAACCCAGAAGCCAGAGGCTGTGGTCCTACTTGGATGTGAGTTAGATCAGGCCACCCCACCCACACTTCCTCAGCCAAAGCTCTCCTCTCGTCCTTGCTTTTCCTAAAACAAGCAGGAATGTTCTTGCCTCAGGGCCTTTGTATCTGCTGCCCTTTCAGCCTGAAGCCACCTCCGCTCAGGTAGCCATTCGCCCTGTTCCCTCAGCCCTTCAGGTCTTGTCCAGATATTATCCCCTCAATGCGACCGTCTCAGACTCTTTAAAACTGAAACCTTCCCTCACTCCTATCCGCATTCCAAATCCCACTTCCGTCCTTGATTTCTTTCCACAGTATTTATCTTCTACTACACCACCTAAGTAAATGAGTTATTCTTGTAAGCTCTTAGGATAATTCTTGGCACATAAGTGATATACCAGCATCGATAACGATACATAATCATTTACATACCTTGTTTATTGTCTGACTCCATGACCACAAGGATTTCTGCTCCTCTAGTTTACTGCTGTTTCCCATCATTTAAAACAATGGCTAGCACATGATACATGCTCCAAACACTGTTGAATAAATAGAAATATCTATAAATATACAATAAAAGATCATAAAAAGGGATTGTTAAAAATCTTTTTACAGGGACTTCCCTGGTGGTGCAGTGGTTAAGAATCCGCCTGCCAGTGCAGGGGACACGGGTTCGAAGCCCTGGTCCGGGAAGATCCCACATGCCGCGGGGCAACTAAGCCCATGCGCCACAACTACTGAGCCCGCGTGCCACAACTACTGAAGCCTGTGTGCCTAGAGCCCATACTTCGCAACAAGAGAAGCCACTGCAATGAGAAGCCTGTGCACCGCAACAAAGAGTAGCCCCCGCTCGCCACAACTAGAGAAGGCCCCTGTGCAGCAACGAAGACCCAATGCAGCCAAAAATAAATTTAAAAAAATAAAAAATAAATTAAAAAAAAAAAATTTTTACGTAGAGAAATAGAAGCCATCCCATAAGACCAAGACCTCAAAGACCATTCTCCAAAAAAAAAAAAGGAATTAAAATTCAAATTTCAAAACTCTTTGCAATATACCAAAAGGTACATTTATCTAAACGACAGTATTGTTTTATGCAAAAAGATCTATTTCGCACTGCCTTGACCGATAGCTCTAAGAATACCACACTTCACTAAGTCTCGATTTGCATACAGGTACCACAATAACACCCATGTGTATCATATATCCTCACAAGTGAAAAGTCACAAACCAAAGTTTTTAAATGACAGTATTTTGAGCTCCTGTGAAGATCAGCACTCTGGGCCCACATCTCCCAGGTGTGGCCCTCCAAGTAGTGATTAACATAGAGCCACACGTTCAAATAAAGAGAAAATGTACTGTTCATTGTTCAGTCTAAAAAGATGAAATTTCTGGGCATCAGCAAGGTGAAGAATGACATCGTTGGAAAACATAAGGCTTAGAATGACCAGATATCTACTCCCAGGCCAGCCTCTAATTCCTGGATCATTTAGGATAATCTCCCTGCATATACCCAGCATACACCTCAGTTTCATTCGTATGCAACTTTGCTTATCTCCTTTGAAGTGTCAGAAAAGGCTTCTAGGCATAGTCAATTACTAAAAATAACCCAATCTTATTATAACTAGTCAAAACCATTCAGAAGATGGTGCACAGCGCTTCTTTGTCGTTCCCATCATGTGCCTTTTGGGCTGCAGGTTGCCTTGGACGAGCAGGAGAACGTTCCCTCCTCCTTGGCCCCTTTCTCCTGCTGCACACCTCTTCAGACCTCCCTGCAGAGACCTTGCTCATCCAGCTACACCTATTGTGGTCCGGCCAGAGAGATTCGGCAAAATGCATCACTTAGAATCTCACATTCTTTAATATGGGAACCTGATACCTTCAAGAGAAACCAGCCTCTGTTTTGCTAATACGGTTGGCAGTCTGCTGACAGTGGGTTCTACGTCCTGAAAATATTTGGAAAAAAGAAAATTCCAGGAAGTTTCAAAAAGCAAAACTTGAATTTGTCACACTAATGGGAACTATTTAAACAGCATTTACATTGTACTTAACAACTATTTACATAGTATTTACATTGTATTGGGTATTATAAGCAACCTAGAGATGATTTAAAGTATAAAGAAAGATGTGCATAGGTTATATGTGAATATATATCATTTTACACAAGGGACTTGAGCATACCCGGATTTTGGTCCGAGGGGTCCTGGAACCAATCCCCCTCAGATAATGAAGGACAACTGTACTGATAATCTCTCGGAGCATAACTTTGATGCAACAGAGGTGGAACAGAAAGAAGCTCTGCCAGTAAGAGGCACCAAGAACCCACCTATCATACATAAAAATGAGAGTTGGCTAGACTCTCATTTCTAATTTCCCTTCAAGTATTAAAATTTCATGAAATTAGAGTATGAAATTCACTGGAGAAAGACTCAAGTTCTCAGCAGAGTGTGGTTAAATGACAGGAAAACAGTCTTCAAAACTGAAATTTGTCAAGGTATTACTGTAAGTCCTATGACAGTTTGTGCATATAAACTTCCACATCAGTGGGCAGATAGGTAGTTTCAGTTTATTATCGAGGAATTACAGCACTCATTTTGGTCAGATAAAAATATAGAACGGTGCACCCTCCTTCCCCAGCCCCTAAATGAGGGCAAAGCCACCTACTTCTAAAATACTTTTGCAAAACATTTAGATATTATCGCCTTTTAAGATCTATTGATTCAAAATGATTAAAGCATGGGGAAGAAAAGTACCTCAACCTCTATACACATTATCAAGTCATACAAAGACACTGAAACTCATAAAGATTAGGGCAAACTGAGATAAAGAATTTCATAGCTGAGGTGACGTGGGGACGGTGACTTGCTTCGGTTTCTAAGATTTTTATTTTTTAGCGACAGAAGTACCTGATATAATTTTTATTAGCTATAAAAAAGATTGGGGTATTTTTAGTAATGCACTGTACCTAGAAACCTTCTCAGACATCTCAAAAGAGAAATAACAGAATTGCATACAAACAAAGAAACTGAGGTATAGACGGCAGAGAGCTTATGCAGAGAGTTTACCCTAAATGATCTGAGAATCAGAGGCTGAACAGGAAGTAGATACCTGGTAATTCCAAATCTTTTATTTTCCAACTCTGCCATACTGCATCTTGCTAAGGCCTGGAAAGTTCACCATTTTTTTAATTTGCATTTTTAAAATTAATTTTTATCGGAGTGTAGTTGCTTTACAATGTTGTGTTAGTTTCTGCTGTACAACAAAGTGAATCAGCCGTATGTATACATCTATCCCCTCTTTTTTGGATTTCCTTCCCATTTAGGTCACCACAGAGCACTGAGTAGAGTTCCCTGTGCTATACAGTAGGTTCTCATTAGTTATGTATTTTATACATAGTAGTGTGTATATGTCAGTCCCAATCTCCCAATTCATGCCCCTCCCCCCGCCCGGTATTGTCTGTTCTCTACGTCTGTGTGTCTATTTCTGCTTTGCAAATAAGTTCATCTGTATCATTTTTCTAGATTCCACACCGGAAAGTTCATCTTTTCTTCAGTTATCTTCTAACAACTGAGCAAAGAACAAGAACATTTTCTCTTCCTGTACATATATGCAGTATATCGTCTATCACACAATGCTTCTAAACTTGCTTAAACCATAGAGGGAGCATGTGAAACACAGCACATGTCAACTATGCTTTCACTCCTTCTCCCCCAACACAGCAGGTCCTGTGTGCTAGGCACTGTGAACGTCTGGGAAGATGACATCAAATAAGGACATGGCCTGATGGGGGTGACAGACCACTGAGTAAGCAATAACAAAGCTGAGCCCTACATGCCATGACCAATGTGAACAGGGGGCTCGGACAGCATAGGGCAGGGCTGGGGTCTGAAGAGAACGGAGGAATCTGGAGGAACTGATGTATAAACTGATTCTGAAGGATGCTTGGCAGTTTGGTGGGAGGTAATTGGTGTTGAAACTAAGACAGTGTTCTGGGTAAGGGAATAACCTGTGTGAAGGCCTAGAAGGGATAGAGAAGTTGGTCCATTCCAGAAACAGAGAGAAGGTCAACGTAGCTGCAGTTTAGGTTGGAAAAGAGGACTCGTGGCCCCGCTGAGCCTGTGGAAGTAGCAGAGGCTGGCTCGCAAAGGTCTTTGGAATAAATTGAGAGGTTTGGGCTTAATTCTGAGAGCAATGGGAAGTTGCTGAAGGGGTTCCAAACAAGAGTGTTAGGAGACAATGTGTTTCAGTCGTCGCTTAAATAAATGGTCAAGTCAGAAGAGCATTCTGAAATATGGGAGTCTGAAAACAGTACAGTCTCCTGGAGAGGTAGTGTTCCACGGCGTTCAACCTAAAAGAGCTTTTTTTTAAAAAAATAAATTTATTTATTTATTTTTGGCTGCGTTGGGTCTTCGTTGCTGCCCGCAGGCTTTCTCTAGTTGTGGCGCGCGGGCTTTCTCTAGTTGTGGCACGTGGGGGCTACTCTTCATTGTGGTACACGGGCTTCTCACTGCGGTGGCTTCTCTTGTTGCAGAGCACGGGCTCTAGGCATGCAGGCTTCAGTAGTTGTGGCACGAGGGCTTCAGTAGTTGTGGTGCGAGGGCTTCAGTAGTTGTGGTGCACGGGCTTCAGTAGTTGTGGTGCACGGGCTCAGTAGTTGTGGCTCGCAGGCTCTAGAGCGCAGACTCAGAAGTTGTTAAAAGGGTTTTAAAATAAGCATTTCTGCCATCACAACAGTGTAGGAGACCATTAACCTCATCAAATGGAAGCCCTAGTGACAACAGTCTTTATTCCAGATGAGCACAACTCAGGAATTATCCATCTCTTTAAGCTTATTACAGAAATAGTAATCCATGCCAGAAAAAAAAAGTATAGAGGCAGAATTTGACTTGGTTGTATTCTACACAAGAGTGTAAATTTAAAAGTCTCAACCATCTATTAACATCACAGGACAATCAGAATTTCAGAATTGGAAGGGGTGTTCAAGATTCTTTGGCCCAACACCTTCATTTCAGAGTTGAAGACAGTATACAGAGTATTTCTTTGCAAGATAGTCAGAAATGAGCAATTATTTAAGATCTGGATTCTTTTTGAAAGACTTCAGCATATCATAATGGTAACCGAAATACTACAAATAATAAATGGAATAACGAGTATTCTGATTTCCAGTGTTGTTCTTAAGCCTCCAAAGACCCTGACCTCCTAGGATTCACAGCCTTGTGTGGACCCCTTCCACACGGCACCAGACCACAGCTTCTGGACCCCTGTCTCTCTCTCTCTCTTTCCCTCCCTCCCTCTCCCAGATCTTGTTCCCTGCAGGAAGCCAGCTGCCTTGTCCTGAGCGGCTCTGAGACAAGGAACTGAAGTGCCCCCCAGTAACCCGTGAGGCCTGCCTGCTGGCCTGGGGAGTGAACTTGGAAGCAGGTTCCTCCAGGCCCACCTGACAGCCTGGCAACAACCTCAGGAGAGACCCTGGGCCACAGCCACCCAGCTGAGCCACTCCTGGATTCCCGACCCTCAGAACTGCATGAAACAGTCAAAGTCTGTTGCTTTAAAATGTTACATTTGGGGGTAATTTGTTATGCAGTAAGAGATAACTAATAAACACTGTCCAAAATTAATATATTCTTAACAAACTTAAACTATACTTTAACAAAATTTAAATAGCAATTATTTTCTAAACGATATAATACTTTTTTTTTTTTTTTTTTGGCCATGTGGCTTTCGGAATCTTAGTTCCCTGACCAGGGATCGAACCTGGGCCCCAGGCAGTGAAAGCACCAAGTCCTAACCACTGGACCAACAGGGAATTCCCTATAATACATTCTTAACTTAAAAATACTATCACGGATGTCCTTCTTTGAAAAGAGGTGATCAAATGGTTTACAGAATAGGCACTAGGATATTTAACCAATAATTTATAGGTCACTGAGGCTAATTTAACCTGAGCTCTTAACAATCACATATAGTTAAAACTGAACTTTGGTTGCTGACAGTACTTGCCCATGGCTATGTGTTCCCATTTCAATACAATTTAATTCCTTCCTTCCTTTCTTTCTTCCTTTTTTGGAAATCTCAGTAGACACAATAATCTGAATTTAAATTAAAAGTATCACTTCCTTCTTAGTCCTGAGTAACCCTAGTAGGATTCAAAGTGAGGGGAAATAACGGTCTACCAGCTGATGGTGATAACCACGATACCTAAAATAATCACCTTTCTAATTCAACAAAACCCCCAAAGTTTTATCCTTGGAAGGAGAAGCTCCAGGTAAGGAGGACCAGCAGTTGATAAAGTCCTGGCCTCTCTTCTAAGTTTCATCTTCTGTTTATATTCTCAATCCAATTATTCATTATTTCACCAAAAAATATTTATTGAATCCTTTCTACAAACGGGATACAAGGATGAACTGGACGGACAAGGCTCTGTCCTCACATACCTTATGTAATTATCAGGGAGGGAGACGTAGAGCACCCAGCAGGGTACCGGTCCCAGTGTGTTGGTGGGGAGGGCCCTGGGGGATGGGAGGGATTCGGGAGGAAGCATGGGAAAGCTTTTGTGTCACTTCAGGCAAAAAGAATCCCCCCACCCGGAAGCAAAGGGAGTTCAAGACACACTTAGAAACTCAGATGTTCAGCTTGGCTGCAGGATAAAGAAGGAAGGGAGGAGTGGTTAGACCCCCAGAGCGGGCATCTCACCTCTAAACAGCAGCCCCGGCAAGGGCGCAGCTCCTCGTGGTGGGTTCCCCTCGGACAGAGCAGGCAGGGGAAGAATTTAAACCAACAAATCTTGAGGCCCTGACCTTTTGCATCCTAAGAACACATTTATATTCCGGGCCCAGAAGGCTAGCCCAGCTTGGCAAGGAGTATGGACGCAGCGACACGAATTCTGAGACTAGAAATCTAATCTCTAAAAATCCGATTTCTCTAGAAATCTAGTCTGCTTTGAATCCCAGCTTGAGAACAATAGTGACGCCAGCCCCACTCACGTGCAGTAAATGCAGTAACACGTGCTAAGCATCCTGCACACACCAGGCCTTCAAAAGAATTATCTTTCCCCCATTACTTTGGAGCCCCCAGCTGAAGACACCACGTCACCATCTGCCACATGAGACCCCATAACCTGACAGAGGACAAGGCTCTCTTGGCCATCCCGTGTCCCTCCAATTAAGTTCTGGTCTCAACCCTCTTTCCCAGCGAACCCCGGGTTAGACAAACCAGAAGTATTCCCCTACAACAACCCCTGTCATATGGTAACTGTAGTATTCATTAAGAAAAAACGAATTACACCCAGACACACTGAGACTTGCCCCATCACTCTATCTGTACTTTATATTTGCATATGTACTTGACCTCCATTATTCCTTTTGATGATATTGTGAGGTGAGTATTGCAATCACTGTCGGGCAGATAAGAGCCCAACGTTCAGAGAGGTTAAGTGACTGACCATGAACTAAGCTTTGGATGCGTGTAGCTCTTCATTTTCTAAAGAGTTGGGTCAACTCTGCTGAGGCTGCCTCCTTGCAAATGCTGCAACAGGTTTGTATTTTATACTTTTGAGTTTCTTTTAAACATTGTTAGGACTCAGAGGAGCCTGGGCTTTTACAACCATATACCCACTGGTCAATTTCTAATTCTGTGTCCTTTCACACGTATTTTAAGTTCTCTGTGCAAAACTTAAAGGGGGTGGCAGGGTCATCTCTCAATACCATTTCTGCCCAAGAATCCTTCTGATTGCCTTAGGGAGTGATAAGGACCACTTTCAATTTGCACACCTGCCCGACTATGCTCATAAAAGTAAAAATAAAGCTTCCTATTTTCTTAATAATCAAAAACTGTCTCCTCTGTGCAAATGAGACCACAAACAGAAGGTTTCATTACTCCTGGTGGACTTCAGCTGCTGATTTCAAATGGAATTATTCCCTCAAGTAATCGGAGTAAGATCCCTTGAAGGTCACCTCCTCCAAGCCCAGTCTCTGTCTAGGGACGTCCGCTTTGTAAAGGAGTCCTCCCCACTGTGAACAGCCCAAGTTGGGTCCACAAATGAACTTGTTCCTGCTTTCCAGAGTTAGCTAAATAAACGTTTCCCCAAGCACCCTTTCCTTTCACTGTTTCTCTGAAGGTGGTGCACAGATGAGCTGGGTCAGAATCACCTGGGTACAGGTGATGCCTGGGTCCCCACATGGACCTGAATTGACCCAGGAGTGGGGCAGTAGCTTTCTACATTACCCAGCCGGTTCATACTTTATCAATTAAATTAAAGTCCAGGTCTTTTTCATCAAAAAAAAAAAAGGTCTTCGGCAGTCTCCCTCGTCCTATGTGAAAAGCAACTGGTTTTGATTTAAGTAGTTGATAAAAATGCTGAGTCAGACAGTGACTTGTATTCAACCCATGACAGCCCTCCAGGTGCTGTATGTATTCGGCTAACATGCATTACTCTGCACAATTATCCAGCCAAGAACAGACCTGAATGGCTGAATATCGTCAGCCATCCTACACTTCCCCCTATTGTTCACTGCCAACATTTTGTGGGAATTCTGAAATGATGGCATCTACAGAAATCCCCAATATACTAGGTAGTGTAACTCAAACCATGAAGCACATGGAGTTGGTCTGGTACAATTCTTTATCTATCCTGATGATGCAAATTCTCTATTTCATTCTAGAAATTTAAATAACCGGGTTTCACTTGTTTTAAAGTACCTGCAGATAAGAGACAATATTAAGGAAGAAGGATCAACTTTTACCATCCTAAAACTTAGGAGAAGATATTAAACATTCTGTTCAACTTGAATTAGGCAGATACGAGGTCACACTGATAACGTAATCACGTGCACCTGGCAATAGAAGCGACTGACATCTTTGTTGGGAGACATGGGCACAAAAATTATTTCCTCCGGCTGGGGCATCTGGCTAAACATTTCTCAATACCCTTTCCTGTGTAATGTAGGTCTCAGGCAGAAAGGCTTTTGAAAAACAGAAATCAAGGAACCTCCATCAAGCGGCAAAAATTGGGTCTGAAGGAGGCGACGAGGGTGGAGTATTTTTTTTTTTTTTGAGTGTTGTTTTACAAACCCCGAAATCCTCGGTCCTAGGAATAGAAACTTAGCCCTTGAACAAGGTTGGTATTGCTTATTCTCACTAGGTTGGCTTTCTTCTAATTAGCTCAAGAGACAGCGACGTACTACCCGCTTTCCAAGTAGAGCTCCTGGGGTCCGGTGATATTTGCACATCACACCTGGGCCTTTCGGTTACAAATCCGGCTCCTTAAGGAGCCGTGTGAAGAAGCGAGCACAATCAATAAGGAAAAATCCTCCCAGCTATAAATCAGCCACGTGGAGCTGCGGCAACGGCCGCCGCGACTTCCTGGTTTCCTTTCCGCCCGCCCCGCTGTGGGGGCCGGGGGGGCCGGGGGGGCCGGGGGGCTGGGGGGCCGGCGTTAAGGCCTGAGTTACGGCCCCAAAGGACAATAAAAGTTGGGGACCCGGGCAGCTTTAAGGGCTGAGCGGTGGGGCCGAGGCTGAGGACAGACCTGGGGAGAGTGTAAGTTAGTCGCATGGTAGCAGGACCTGGAAGGGTCGAGGACAGCGGCGGGGAAAGGGCTACGGACCGGCCGGGGGCCGCCCGGCGAGGGCGTGGGGGCGGGAGCGGCCCGGGGAGGGAGGGGAGAGCGGGGGTGGGGCGGCCCGCCAGGCGAGGGGAGTTCCGGATCGGAGGCGGGGAGGGCGGCCGCCGGGCGGCGGGGGCGGGAGGAGGAGGCGAGCGCGGAGGGGGAAGGAGGGAGGGGAGAGCGGTGGCGGCGGCTGCGCCCGGCTGTGCGCCTCTCGCCGCCGGAGGAAGATGAGGCTGAAGATCGGGCTCCTCTTACGCAGTTTGCTGGTGGTGGGCAGCTTCCTGGTGCTGGTGGTCCTCTGGTCCTCCCTATCCCCGCGGCCGGACGAGCCGAGCCCGCTGAGCAGGATGAGGGTGAGTGACCCGCCCGCCCCCTCCGGCGGCGGCGACCTGCAACTTGTTTTGTTCGCGCGCCTGGCGGGGGCGGGGGCGGCGGGTCGGGCGCGGGCTCCGCAGGTGGCGCGGCGGGCGGGTGGGGGCCCCGAACGCCGCGTCCGCCCCGGCCCCTTCCCGCCCCGCGCTGCGGCGGGGGCTCGGCGGCCGCCCTCCGCACCTGGAACGCGGGCTGGAGGAGAGAAGGGCCGGGCCAGGACCGCCGCGGCGGCGGCCGGGGACGCGGGGCTGGTCCGGGCTGCGGCCTGTGGCGCGCGCATGCCTGACGGAGGCGAGGGGCCGCGGCCGCCGCCACCGCCGGTGCGGACCAGGCCCCTGGGTCCGGCCGCCCCCGCGCGTCCGGGGCGCCCCCCTCCGCCCGGTCTCGGGCGCCCCCGGCTGCCAGCCCGGGTGGGAACGCGCGGCCCCGCCCCCGGCTCCGCGGAGAGCGCCGCCCCATCGGCTTCGGCGCCGAGACAGGCGATGCGCGGCCGAGGCCTCGCCCAGGACCGGCCTCCCTCCCCCTCCCTTTCCCGCTCCCCCCTCTCCTTCCCGGCGGCCGCCCTCGCCCGCCTGCGGACCCCCGCCCCGGAGCCCCCTCCACCGGCCGCCCCGTCGGGCCGGAGCCCGCCCCACCTCTCCTCTCCCCTCCCCTCTCCCCCCCCCCCCCCCCCGGTTGCGGCCGGGCCGCAGGGCCGCCAAACTAACTTGTGCGGTCGCCGCCCGCGCCAAGGGCTCCTCCGGACGCGCTGTCCGCCGCCCGACTCTCCCGGTCGGTGGGGCTCTGTCGGCGCCCCGGGACGTGGGTGACCGGACCCCGGGCTGTGGCCCCGCTGACCCGGCCGTGCCCCCGGCCCGACCTGCCCGTCGTTACGGCCGCGCCCTTTCTTCCCCTGGGACGCGGGAGCCGGGGCCTCGGGGGCTGGGGAGCTGTGCCGCTTCCAGCGCCTTGTGCAAACAGCGTCTGCATTGCATCCGAGGGGTCGCCTTTATTAACTTTTCTTTTGGAAAGTTAGCGTCTGGAAGTAGAGGGAGAAGGCGTCCTTTCAACACTAAGAATCGTAGGAAGAGATTTCCTTATCTGCGCCTGCCCCTGTGATGAGGGAAGGTTTACTCTTGAGATTTAATCTGAAGTTTTAGTGTGTATTTGAAGACATAACGGCCCTGGAATCTCTTTATAACGTATGGGGTGGATTCCCCTCTAAGTCATCTAAGTTAATGGTAATAAAAAGTACCCAGTTTTCCTTTTGAATGTGTTTGTGGTTTTAAGTCCCTCAGCTCTCATGGAGTGATGGTGACCTCTTTATGATTTTGCTTCAAAATGACTTATTGACAAAGGACGACCGAATATTGCAGTTGTTTGAAAGCATTTGTGATCAAATGGCCTTTTACCGAGAGCTAATAAAGACGTAAAGATGCCATTTCCTGGGGGAAGAAATTGAGGAAAGAGTGACAGAACTAGCGATATTCAGAATGTCCTGCAGTTCAGATGACAAGTCTTCTAAAGGGGTGATGGAGCGTCAGCCCCAACGCCTGTTTCCTCTGAAATATTATATTAGTGCTGGTACAAGTACTGAGCCACGAGCTCATTTAATAGCTGTAGGAGGTGGTTATAACTTGATTTTTGGTCCAACTTATTGGATAAAAGTTTGTCGTTGGGTCCAGGGTAATTTCTGTCATTTGCCAAAGACTGAAGCTAGCTTATTAAGACTTTCAAACAATTAACATTAAGAAGAATGCTTTATGTATGTGGAGAGCCAAACCCTTTTATTAAGTTTGTGGGTAAATATTAACTAAGCAAGTTAAGGTATAGCTTATAAATCATAAGAGCATAAATAAGGGACTATTGCCTCCCTTTAATAAAAGCTAACCTAAATGTTTCTGAAATACAGCAGTAGAAGGACATCTCCTTTCGGGAAAATTCTGACTCTTTGATTATGATTACACATACTCCACCCACTGTGAAACACCTGCCTCTCCTTAACACTAATCCATGTATAGGGCTTTTTTGGATTCTGATAAATGGCCTGAGATAGTCTAGGACAATCCCATTTACCAAGTACAGGTTATGCTTCTACTCTAGCACGCTGGTCCTGGTGGGTCCGCCCTGTACAGCTTTTTGCCTCATACTTTCAGTGTTCCAGGCACAAAAGTCTGCCGTAGCCTGGTGCTTTTTTTTTCCCTGGACTACTTCCTCCTTTAGGTCTGCCCAGCAAAGTGCGTCACCTATGGTCAAGACAAGAGGAACACATTTCTTTTTGCTTTCCCATCTCCGGGCCTCTTGCTGTTTCTCTGATGTGAATGATGTGAAAAGTGATCTTACCGTTCAAATTGTACTCTGTTGGATACTATTTGATTTATTCAACAAACATTTTTGAGTACCTCCCATGTCCCGGTGCTAGTTGTCAAGGAAGTACTCCTTGCTCCTAAACTCGTGGCTCTTGTAGGCTAGTGGGTCAAAAATCACATTAATCAAGATTTCACAAATGTGTAAATAAAAATTGTGCCACCACATGCTATGAAAAAAAAAAAAAAAAAACAAACCCACAGGGGGTGAGAAAATGGAGGAACTTGGTCATAAAAGCCTGACCTGAAGAAATGGCTTTTGAGTTGAAATCTGAAGATTTGAAGAAGAGTCATTGTTGATCTGGGTATGGGAGGGGGACACCCCTGAGAGGGAGAAGTATGTGCAAAGGCCCTGAGGTAGCAGGTAGCATGGTGAGCTGAGGAAGTGGAAGAAGGCCAGCGTAACTAGAAGATGGAGGGCGAGGGTTCAGAGAGACCATGCCAGGAATCAGGTCTTTAGAGCAGCCGTTAACTCCAAGGATGGAGCTCGTCGAAGGATTTTTAAGTAGGGGAGAGGTGGGCTGAGATTTGTGCTTTGAGAAGACCACTCTAGCTGAATTGGTTTAAAGCCGGAGCAGATAGGAATCCTGTTGGAGGTTATGATAGCCCAGGTGGAACGTGATGTTGATGGCATTGGCAGGGTGACGGTGGAAGGAGAGAAAAGTCAGTTGGTTCAAGAGCTGTTAAACGAAGATGCAGAGGCACCAGGACTAGGTGTCTGCATGTGGGAGTGAAGGAAAAGGAAGGTGTCCAGAGGCACCCGATGGGTGGTAGAAGGATGACAGATTGTTTATTACATGGAAGGTTCTGAAGACAAAATCCATACATTCTGATGTTATGTTTTATGGTTATAACGGGAAGGCTTATCATCTTAGGCTTTGTCCTCTGAATATTTTAAGGTCAGCATTTATTAAAACCATCTGTTTAGCACTTGCAAAGTGTAGACAGTTCCTTTAATTAATAAATTACAGCATCTCCCAGACCATTTCTCCCGGGTTTCGGCGCTGAGTGTTCAACGTTGAATCATTAGCCTCTGAAAATAAAGGTCTGGAATGGAGATGTTGCAAGACCTTCAGTGGCTCTTTAATAGCAAATTCAGTACTCGTGAGAAGCTGCATGTAAACCGGCAGCTCTCTGTATGTGCAAATGTTACTTGACTCAGACTATTAATGCCACTTAGGCTCAGAGCATCCATAGTAGGACTAATTCAAGAACCATTGCTAGATGGAGAGGTTTTATGTGATAAGCTAAGACCAGTGTAAAGGAACACTGCTTAATGAGGCTGTGACTGAATTGATCACCCAGTCAGTCAGGTTCTACCTTAACAAAGCCTTTTATCTCAGCGATGATTGGCTGCAACCAGAAAAGCTCTGCCCTTGACCATGAGATTTCTGTTTCAAATGGAAGCTCGTTTATTAGGGATGGAGCTATCACTTAGAAGAAATGTAGTGTCTTAAGAGGTCACTGTTGTTTCGGTTCCCCAAGTGAAATGCCCTGGGATTAGTTTTTGTTCCATTTTGCTGTCCTCCCCCACCCTTGCAGTGAAAAAACTCCCTTATTACCAAGTCTAAGAAATTTGGGCTCCATAGGCCTCCTGAAATTAATGCTGAGTTTTGCATACACGTGTGTTCTTCTGGGCGGCTGAGAATCAGAAGCTTTCACGTTTCTTAAAGGTACCTGCAAAGCTTAAAGGTACCTGCGAAGCTTAAAGGTACTTGCGAAGCACTGAGTCCTTGGGAGGCAGAATGCCTGTTTCCTGCCCATGGAATTTCTCCCTCGTCTTCCATGGTGCTGAAACACTCATTACACCCTGGAAATGCAAACATTCCTGAGAACTGCTGTATCTGTCGATTCTGTGGAAGTGTTTCCCATCCAGTGTTGGAAGGTCAGGCATCAATCCTGTTACTACCACCACCCCCCCTCCCCCACTGAAAATACCAAGACGGTCTCAAGGAAAAGTCCCTGTTCTAAAGGGATCACATCCTAGTTGAAAAAAAGGATGCAGCGCCCACATGGCCTGGGTTCCTTCCCCATCCTTACTCTGGTAGCTGGGTAAGGAAACCTCGCTAT
Source organism: Balaenoptera musculus (assembly GCF_009873245.2). Taxonomy (NCBI): domain Eukaryota; kingdom Metazoa; phylum Chordata; class Mammalia; order Artiodactyla; family Balaenopteridae; genus Balaenoptera; species Balaenoptera musculus. The sequence continues at coordinate 5,680,119 of NC_045790.1, forward strand.
GGGAACTGTCACAGGACGTTTCCTTAGCGGGTGGCGAAGGCTTAGAATAGCCATTCAGGGAGTGCACAATTATTAGTAAAGAAAGAATGGAAACTGCCGAGCTGTTGAATCTGGGTAACTGTTTTGTGATGGGGCCGGCTGCATGGAATGGGAGATAAGGTGTGGGCTTCGATCTGTTACTAGTGAATTAGAGACAGGGAGAAAGAAGGTAACGCATCGTGAATGAACATCACGGTTCTGAGCCTGGGCCATTTGTAAACAGAATATTTGTAACTTCTAACTTGATTTGTTAAAAAAAGGTTGGTCAGCAAGATTTGAACAGCTGTTGAATATTGGAACATGGTTGTGATTATTCAGCTCCAACCTCGACGATTGTCTTTGTTCATATTTTAGATTCTAATTTTCATCCCTGAGGAATGAATGTACAATCTGACAGAAGAAGAAAAGCAGTGAAATCAAGAATTTAAAATTTCTAGAGTAGAACGGACACAGCCTGAGACTATGAAAGGAATGATTTTATGGTTGGAGTTTGTGTGGTGGAAGAGGGAAGGGTGAGAAGGTAGAATATGTGTTAACAATGTGGACAGAATTCTGTGAGAATTGGGAGAGATGTATTTGTACTGTAAACATGGCAGTCATTCAGTCAACAGACATTTCGAATATCCGTCGAGTGTTTACTAAGCACCATCCATGGCTCTAGGCATCGGAGAGGCTATGCAGTAGAGGAAGTAGAAAGCTTTGGCGTAAGGAAGATGCTACTCAGGTCATGACCTACTAACCACACAGAAGGTGTGGAACTGGAGGTTGGAAAAGTACGTTGGGGCCCTATTTTGAAGGTACTGAATGGCAGGCTGAGGAACTGGGTTGGGGTTTTACTGATTCAGCAGTAAGAGCAGCTTTTTGGAAGCTTTTGAAATGGAGTTAGGGAATGGTGACGTTCAACTGCTGATTCCCTGCTTCAAAGATTTCAAACACCTGTTGCCTACGAAGTACCATCTACTGCTCTAGACATTGGAGGTACTATAAAGTAGTAAAAAACGCTGTGATAACAGATAACATCTGTGAATCCTTTGTGCCAGGTCAGCATTCTGCGTGTGTGGTGTTAATTGTAGCAATAACCCTCTCATGCGGTCTGATGTAATCCTCACTGAGTTACAGAGCCTTGAACCCTGCCCAAGGTCATTTACACAGTCAGTCTCAGGTGTCCTGACTTCTGCTGTGCCCTCTGACCTCCCGCAGATTTTAACAACACAGATGAGCTCGTGTGGCCCCCATTGAAGGGGGCCGCAGAGACGCTGGAGAGGTCATTTCACACAGAGAGAAGCATGTGAGGCGGTGCAGGATGAGTGGAGGGACAGGGGCCCAGGACCCCGCGGGGAAGGCGATGGATGAGCTGAGTCCCGGATGTAGCTCTCAGGGAAGAGCCTCCCGGCCGGCCAAGGGGACAGGCAGGGCTGCCCTGAGGGTGGAGGAGGCCGGAATGCATGAGAATTAGAAAGAAGGCCATCGTGGTGGTGGTGGGAGCTGAGCTGGGTGTGTCTGGAGGGAGGGCAGTACTTGATGAGCTGGCAGGTGTAAGCAGGGGATGCTCTGGGTTGGGTGATAAATTATGTGGTCATCGCACCGGGCATGGTCCTAGATAAACAACACGAGTGATTACCTTTTTGCCACAGGTTTGCGGGCCAGATGCACAAACAACAGTTGCAGGGGGTGAGAGGAGGGTCGTACTAGCTGCTGGGTCCCCGGGTCCCCGGGAAAGCAGCAGCTGGCCGCGGGGTGGGGTGCAGTCAGAGCGGTCCCCGGGAGGGCAGGGCGGAGGGTGAGCGCGGGGACAGGGCCTGGGCACGCAGAAGCAGGAAAGGGCCTGGAGGGATGGAAGAGAGCCCGGCGAGAGAAACGGAATCTGAGCCCTGAGACACTGAATACTGTGAATGGTTCAGGCTGGCTCCGAGGAGTGATCCGGGAGCAGTGCCTAGGCCAGCTTTCCGTGAGGAGAGAAATGTCCCTGTAGCTCATGCTGAGCCTAAACCAGGAGGGGGACCAAGAAAGTGAATATGTGGGGAGAGAGAGATGGTGACGGTAAGACTTAGCGGTGCGGCTGGTGGGAGGAGGAGCTCTGCTGGCTGGAATGGGCCGGGAGGATGCTGAAGCCTCAGCAGGAACAGAACCGTCTGAGGCGGCAGTTCTCAGCCTTGAGCAGGAATCAGAGTCGCCCAGAGAGTGTCTTAAAGCCCGGGTCGTCCGGCCTCCTGCCCGCGCTTTCTGATTCAGGAGGTCTGGGGCGGGGCAGAGAATTGGCGCTGCTAACTGTTCCCAGGTGACGCTGCTGCCGGCCCGGGGACCAGACTTTGCGAAGTGCTGGTCTAGAGCACACGTAGCGCTGGGGTCCGTGAGACAGAGCATTTGTGCGGTTTGGGCATAAAGTGCGTACAGGCCACAGGCCAGTGGAGTGGAGGTGTCTGCCGGGTAGATGGAGCCCGGAACGGGCATCGGAGCTGGATGCAAAGTGTGAGCTCCTGGGCAGGAGCCCAGCTCCAATCTGGGGCCTGGGTACTGGAGTGGTAGCTTAGGGTGTGGACGTGGCATGAAAGAGGAACCGGGGAAATGCCAGGAGGAGGAGAGATGAAAGAGGGTTCAGGCGGAAGTCAGATGACTTGGGGAGTCTTGCCCGACCACCAGCAATTCCAAGTGCTGCAACGTTTGAGCAAGAGCTGATGAGAACGAAGGATGTAGTGAGCGGGCGGCCGTGGAAGCAGGAACACCTGCCGCTGCGCCGCCCCCTGGCACCTGGGGTAGAGGAGGGCCTGCAGCGCGTCTCGGTAAATGTGATGCCCAGAAACACTGGCTCAGGTAAAAAAAGAAGTTCAAGTGGTGAACACTCATCTTCCCTGGGGGAAAACTACAAATCGAGAAAGGGTTTTATTAGAGAGCCATGAGTACCGAAGAGGACTTCCCACATTGGGGTTATCTCTGTTCTGCCTTAATTAGGCCTCTCACCCCCACCCCGTGTGTGTATAGAGACACATGTGTCCATGTATTTTAAGCTGAACCACAGTCATGTAATTTTGATAATACAGACTGTATATACTATACACATTGTATTAAAATATGATGATAATACGTATTAGGCACTTGGGGCATTCTTTTAGTCTGAGATCCAGTTAACTTGGAAAGCTGTGATTAGAACAACATTTTAATATTTGAAGTTGGGAAAGGAATTTTTTCCTGAGAATATTAGGCAATTTTTAGTTTGTAATAATATATTAATTTGGCTGATGTGTAACTAAAGGAAGAAACAATAGCAAAACTGTAGGCTTAGCATTTCAGTGATGTTAGTTATTTTTTTGTTTTTTTTTAAATGTCTGTATTATTTTAAATTTTTATTTATTTATTTATTTTTGGCTGTGTTGGGTCTTCATTTCTGTGCGAGGGCTTTCTCTAGTTGCGGCAAGTGGGGGCCACTCTTTGTCGCGGTGCGCAGGCCTCTCACTATCGCGGCCTCTCTTGTTGCGGAGCGCAGGCTCAGTAGTTGTGGCTCACGGGCCTAGTTGCTCCGCGGCATGTGGGATCCTCCCAGACCAGGGCTCGAACCCGTGTCCCCTGCATTGGCAGGCATATTCTCAACCACTGCGCCTCCAGGGAAGCCCCAGTGATGTTAGTTTTTTGAAATGAGGTCTACGGTTTAATTCTGGTTCAGTGCTATGGTCCCGAAAGCAACCCTGAGACAAGTTGGAACTGCACTTACCCAGGGGTTGGGTCTTTTTTTGGAGAGGGGAGAAGTAACTTGCAGTTGCTTCATTTGCTAAGCATCCTGAATATGTCAAAATGAGAAATGTTCTCATTTTTGCTCCATTATAAATTCCCTTCTGGGCTCCCCGGCCTTTGTAGTGTTTTAAAGTGTGGCTCCCGAGAAGCATTTAAACATGCCAGTCGGGATGCCTGATCCAGCTCACTGAGTGTAAGAAGGGCTCCGCCGAAACTTGAGGAAAACCTTAACTTTGCATTATCTCATTAGGTTTGTCGAGTTGCTGTAGAACAGCCTGGTTTCCGAAGTTTAGAAGGTACAATTAGCTGCAGTATTACATCAGTACCAGTGGGCCTGCTAAGGGGCTTCTGTGCCAAGCAATTGGAATATGTTATTACCAAGGATGTTTTAAACTGGGTGAATTAAAATTAAATCACATACTATTGGGAGCAGTTCTGTATGAAAATAGAATAGCAGAGATGACCTCATCTCTTTTTTTTCCCATCTTCAATCTTTTATTGAGTCCCTGGGTTTAAGCGTACATTTGGGCCTCAGGCAGATGCTGCTCTCCTCAGTAGTAAGCTACGTGTTCAGTGATTATCCGGCTTACACATAATTTTAGCATCTGTAGTTCTTATCTTTATAAACTATTTTATAAGGTGCTTTGGGATTGAGGTATTCACTGGTCATGTGTACACCTTATGAAAAGAGTTGGTATTTAAAGAGTAAGTATGTCTTAAAGAAACATTAAGTGAGAAGTTGCCAAAACTTCTTTGTCACTCTTACGAGACGGTGGGAGTGCCAGCATTTTTATTTACGAGATTGTCTGTAATTATCCTTTGACTCTTGATTTTCCCTTTTGATAAAAATACCAGAAGAAGAAGAAAACCCTGTGAGAAGACGCTCTGATGAGTGTGAGCAAGGCTGGCAAGTAGCCTCACGAGGGTGTGAATGTCTGACTCTTCCAGCCGGAACCCTTCATTTCGAACCAACCCAGCTTCTGAGTCCAGCTACTGGAGTGAGACAGTAGCCTCAGGTTCTTAGTGCAGGACAAGAGACACTTCTGAACAGTTTTACAGGATTTTAAGAATTACACTTGTTGAGAAGTGATATCGTAACACGAACGCAATACCTTTATGCTTCTGTGAGAACTTTTTTGATAAATTCTTTAGAAAGACTAAACAGAAAAAAAAAGATAGAATAAGTTACAATAGTATGTTAACAAAGTCCCTGGTCATGCTATTTGAATGTGCTCTAGGGGTTCTTTATTTGTCAGCATTTACTATGGTACTTCAAATAATTTTATTCTGCTGAATTTTAAGTAAGTATTTCATATACATATTATTAACAGCTCTTATTGGAAAAATAGTTCCCTTATAACCCCAGCAGAAGCCAAAGTGTTCCATATAATTGAGTCATGTGAGCCTCATTCTGCCAGAATATATCAAAGATACCTGGATAAAGATGTCCAGATACAGAAAATCAGAAGGGAGATTCCACTGCTCTTTAGATTTATGGTTCATTAGGCACTTACATAAACGTTTCAAAAATGACTTAGGAAAGACCTAGTGGGGTTAAGTCAATTAAGATATTTTTGTTTGCTTGATTGTTTAATGCTGCTAAGAAAAATATGTTTGTGATGGGAAATATTTGCCTAGAAAAATTTACCCTGCAATATATTATACTGGACTGGAGTTGTTGGTCAGTAATGGCCCGTGTACCTGAGAAATCAAAGGTTGACTTTATACAGCCACTTGAAAACTTGTCTTAGACATTTTCTACAATTCTCGGCTTCTTAGGTATAGGTTTTAATTCTGCTTACTTGGGGTGATTTAAATCCAACCCCTTTCTCCCAATATTTCATCTTGCAGTTTAATATTGTACCATGCAATTCTTATTAGACAATTTGATCATCATACTTCTTAAAATTTAACTAATCTGACAGAAGTAGCCTTTTAGTCTCTAGTACAGCAAGGTGTCCCATGTAAGTCTTAGTATTTGTTACCTTGACAATCTGTAGGATTTTACATCTTTTCTTTTAAAAGAAAGTGTTTAAAACCCCCTATTCAAAAATCTGCTAACTCTTGCCAGGGTGTTTAAAATGAATAAAAAAATCCATTAGATTTTTTGGCAAATAAGCTCTCAATTATACAGAACAAATGACTACAAAGTGCTTTTTAGAGTAATGGAATGGAAATGACTAAAATCTCATTAATTTACACATGCAGATTTTTCTACTCTGGTAGAGGGTTTAGTTTTTTAAGCTAAAAGATCACTGTCAAGATTGGAAATTTTGATCACTTAAAATATATAATTACATTTTAGCATTTAAGCAAAGGATTGATAGAATGGGGAAATACAGGCATGCGGTTTCATTAACTTGCTCTGTGTGATGATGGACTCGGGGAAATTCAAAGTCCAGTATTTATCAAAGAAATCTGGGGAGGACTTCCCTGGTGGCGCATTGGTTAAGAGTCCGCCTGCCAATGCAGGGGACACGGGTTCAAGCCCTGGTCCGGGAAGATCCCACATGCCGCGGAGCAACTAAGCCCGTGCGCCACAACTACTGAGCCTGCGCTCTAGAGCCTGCGAGCCACAACTATTGAGTGCATGCACTGCAGCTACTGAAGCCCGCGTGCTCTAGGGCCCGTGTGCCGCAACTACTGAGCCTGTGTGCTGCAACTACTGAAGCCTGCACACCTAGAGGCCGTGCTCTGCAAGGAGAGAAGCCACCGCAATGAGAAGCCCACACACCGCAATGAAGAGTAGCCCCCGCTCTCCGCAACTAGAGAAAGCCCGCACGCAGCAAGGAAGACCCAGTGCAGCCAAAGAAAATAAAAATTAAATTAAAAAAAAAAAGTCTGCAGGAGAGTGTTTCTATTGTGGTGGCCAATTAAAATAAATTTGCTTGCAGTCCAGGGAGATCTTAGTGGGTAGTCAAGAGAAAAATACTTTTAGCAAATAGTTTTCTAAAATTCTCTATTCTAAAAATGTGCTAAAAGAGGATGATTTCCAAGTACCTTGGTATTTTAAAGGAATACATTTTCTGTATGAAATTGAGATAACTCTTACTCTTCTTTTTGTAGTTAGCATTTAGACTCCAAACCATGGCACATGTAACTTCTATTTTAAAATAAACGTAGAGCACACGTAAGCACAGTTGTTAACCTCGAAAACTTTGAAGAGCGACATCAAACCTGCAAAGATGATAGAGCCCCAAATGCCAGGCTTTCCCCAGGTTCTGCTTGCCTCCCAGCTTGAGAAAAGAAGCGCTGGCGTGGCCTGAAGTATGGGTCAGAGGGCGTGTGTTCTACACGGGTATTCTCAGATTCTCTCTCCAGCGTCCCCTTTGAAATCTGAGGAAGGCTTTAATGAACGTGGTTTCGTTTTCCTTTCCATGAGTTACTGCCGCAGGAGGAGTGCCAGCCTGTACCTGTGACTGAATGGAAGAAAATTGCAGCCAGAGTCTAATAAATAGTTTCACAGTGTACAGTCCTGTTTCCTAAGAGGCAGTTGTCATCCTTGATCTCTGCTCAGTTAACTGGTAACACTAAGAGAAAAGTAAATGCTAAAATCTTTGTTCTATGTTGGCAAAAATCACTTCCTGAAGATAAAGTGAGTCGCTTGCAACCTGTGTTCTGATTTGCATCTCCTTCTTTAACTTAAATAACAGGTACTTGTGTTTGAAAGCAAACATCTCATGTGTAGTGACTTATGGCTTAGAAGGATAGATACAATGCAGAAGGAGTAGCCAAAAGGAAATTGTCGTGACAGTTAAGGAATAGATGATTTTTAATATTACAGAAAAGCAAACTTAAGGTAACAGCAAAGGTAATATATTTGTGTTTGTTCAGTATTTTTGTTTCCTAATGAATTGCCATACCTTTCCTACAGTTTTTTCAGTTCTTCATGAAAACTGAAATCTGTTCAACTACTTTCTCCTCCCTTGGGACAGGGCATTTCCTTCTCTGGTTATGAGACATTTATGGAGTGGTTGGTCTGTGTCTGTGGGTCCCAGTGGGTGCCAAATGTGACAATAATTCCTTCAAGGTTAAAAATGTCTGTCATATATTTTATTGACCACAGAGTAGCTAGAAGAATCCAGCCTGCCATTTGGGCACCCAGCATGTTGCCTCTGAATGGTGAGGACAGCAGCTTACTCAGAATTTTTTTTAACACACAGAGCTTGCATTTTCTGAAAATACCCAATTCTTTTAAGTTAAAGATAACTGAACCTTCACAGTCCTCTGTTCTACCCATAACTCTTGTGATGAGTCAGTGCTAATGAAAAAATAAAATTTCATTTTTAAAATTAGAGACAATGAAATGAACCTTTCTCTCTTTTTTTAACCTTTTTGCTCTGTTACTGCTGTGCACCGTCTCCCCACCACTCTTACATGCCTCACAAGATGCTCTAAGAAGCTGTTTCATCTTGTGAACTATTGACTTGGAATGGAAGTAACATTAGAGATTTGGTTTTCTTGTAGGAGATTCCTTTCTGCCAAAGGACTGCAGATTTTCCTTGGTTGGCATGGGCTTAAAATTTTAAATTGCCTCATATATGCTGTGACGAAATTCGAATCAAATTTAAATTACTAAGTGGAGCGTGCAACATTACTTGATAACATTTTTGAAAAAAAATTTTAAACCATGCTATTGGTACTTTGACATGTTAATACCCTGCAAGTGGAAGTTTCATTCGACTTCTCTCCATTCCCACCATCTCTCATCAGGTGACAAAGTATCCATCCACTTGTCAGAGTCTTGAGGTGGTAAAAAAAAAAAAAAAAAATCAGAAAATGTGCAGTGCCGTATTAAGCCAGGTCCCTGATTTATTTCTAGTGCCTTCCATTTAGATACATATTTGATTGATTTACTTACTTCCTAAATCCATGGGCCAGTTCTGCTACTCATAGCTGTTTTTATTTAGGATATCACAGGTGTATGTTTAAAAACATATTTGTAATAGATGACTGACACCCAGAAAAGTAAAGCAACAAACAAAACCAGCAGGCTTTGACTGGTTTGCGGTGAAGCAGAAAGCCAGAGGGATCTGCGTTCCGATCTGCTCACCACCACTCGGAATCCCCTTTGCCCGCCCAGAGAATGTCCAGTGTGTTCAGGGAGTGGACGGCGGGTCCATCGGGGGCCCCTGGGGTGTTGAAAGGACCCATCTCTTAAGATGCCAGACTTACTGCTGCAGCGAAGGTTAGTGAGTCTCAGAAAGAAAGGTGGGAAAACTCAGTTTGGGGAGGGAAAGCTAGTGTCCTGTGGGATTTATACGACTACAGTTACTTCTCTGAGAGACTTCCCTGAGGTTCTAAGGGTACTGGGCCTGCATCTGTATGATTCATAAGCCTGCGTAAATGCTTCCTGTCTGGGTGGTGTAAGGAATTAAAATGTATTGGATATTTGGCCCAAGCAGAAGAGACCTGAAGCCCAGGAATACTCAACTTAGAATTTCGCCCTGTAGGCCAGTCACCAGGAGGTAGTGGGGGTCACGTCTGTGCTGCGGGGAGGTTTACTTCCTGGTGCAGCCTCAGAGCCTACCCGTCTCCTGATCGTCTCCTGATCGCAACGCTTCTGTCGTGTAAACTGTGTGCCAGGCAAGTAAGGACAAGCCCTGTTTAGGGCCCAGACATTCAGCAGCCTGGTGGTTTTGAAATAATCTGATACTTCACTGGTGGTTTCTTCTGACTCTGTCACTGAGATTATGAAAAACCCAAATCAGTGCAGAATTTATGAGAAAAGATTCCTAGGGAAGGCGCGTTGAAGTGGATTACAGCATTCCTTCCCGGGCTTGGGGCAGGGCAGAGAGTGTGAGGCAGGAGATGTGGGAAGACGCGCCACGGAAAGGGGAGGCGTTCTGCTGCGGCTCAGGGTCCTGGTCCGGGGCGCGACCTCGAGCCTGGGCCGTGACGGGGGGAGGGGAAGGCCGGCCCCCCCCCCCCGCCCCCGCCCACGTCCGTGTTGATAACTATGGATGTTAATCCCCGCGAATACTGAATATCCTGGGGGAATTCTGCTAATGCCTAATTTACCTCCTGGCTCGTAGAGCAGGAAGCTCCGCAAGACAAGCTGGCGATTGAAAGCGAAAGCTGACATCAATCCGTCCATCACATGGTAAAAGTGGCACGTGGACCGTGACGTGGGTTGAAAGCCCGTGCAAACACTGTCACCAACACTGGTGGTCTTGGCCTGGCGACGGCTTCTCCCAGCCCCCTTTCCCTCGGCCGGGAAGTAGACCCAGGATCTGCCCCAGCGCTGCCCTTGGGCTTCCGTCAGGTCGGAGCCCCCCGGGGCCGGGTTAACCTGCAGTGTCGCACATTTGTTCTCTCTTCCTTCCTTCCCTTCCTCCTCCTTGGAAGAGCATAATAATTCCTGTGTCGCTGCGAGAGTGCTTAAAAGAATGATAATACTTACATTATGCAAATTTGTTATGAATTCCTTATTTTGAATGATCAGTGAAAAGGGGATGAGTATCCTAGACTTTAGACTTCTGCCTTAAAAGTTATGCCCTTTGGTGAACTCATATTCTAAAATGGGGAGGGAGGAAAACGCTATCATTTATCTACTTCTGAGTCACACTTTTCTCCTGAAGTAAACGTATGTTCACGTACCCACATTTTCACCGTAAGCAGCTTCGCTGTAGACTTCTTTGCCACATAACAACTGGCCGTCAGGCAGTTTTACCGTGAATGAGAAAATAACTGGTTGGCAGTTTTTGGTTTGATGGTTTGGTTTTCAACTGGTTGAAATGTGGTAGCAGTTCTTCCCGTTAGGACCACGTTGGTGGTCTTAAGCCGACAGATGCCGACGATTTGCCCTGAGAGATGGCTTCTTACTTTGATGCACACCACGGTTGACACGAGATACAACCAGTTATTTGAGCAGTATTGCCATGGTCTACACACATTTTTAATATACTCAAATATTTTGTATTTCACAGTAAAGTCTTTTTAATTTAGTTATTCACTTGTCACGTTTCACTGTCTTTTTTCATGCCCCTCTTGGGTTTTTTTGCTATTTTTGTTTTTTGTTATTTTATGTTCTACTGCAAAATGGCCAATTAGTTATGAGGCAAAAATGTTTGCGGCAAAAGTACCTAGAACCATACATTCACTGTAGAAAATATAAAAATGTGAAAGAAAATAGGAAACTAAAAATCACCTGTAATCCATCTTGCTCAAAGCTAATTATTACGATCTGTCTGGTGTATTCCTTGCTCACATTTAAGCGTTTATAGGCAAAGACCTTATATGTACTACTCTGTGGATTGCCTTTTTTTAATTTTACTGTAGAAATATTTTAATTTATATATTGTTTCTAGGATATATACTGTTTTGTAAGGTAATCTTTTAGCACTTGGTCATTTTAGCGTGGAGGTGATTTAAGGAAAGAGGACATTAGGGAAAAAAGAAGTCCCAGTATGCTGGGAATTGCAGACCCTACACTGTCATGTGCATCACATTTGCAAAGTTGTTTTTCCACCTGCCCCTTCCAAAAAAAAAAGAAGGCATCGATATGATTCTGAGTTGTGTTGGATGGTTTATAAAAGTTGCTGTTTAAACTAATTTTGGGTGCGTCCTGGCTAACCCAGCGGTTAAATGGAGCTGGACGAGCAGCTGGTCTGTGCAGGACGCTCATCCCACGTCTCTCATACCCTCCCCAGCACCGTCCACACTAGTTTTGAGTTGTGGCTGCTAAACGCTCTGAGCTTTTAAACCTCTACTTAGTGAATGAGTAGTAAGAAATCTAAGTCACTGCCCTGGGGTTAATTATGAGGCTTAGTAAAGACATTGTTAGCTTTACTAACCCTGATCCTGTTGTCTCTGAGCTGTGAACACTAATTTTTCTTTTTACTGATTCAGCTCTGCTACTTCTGGATCTTTGTCAAATACTCTTCTCTATATTAGGAACATTTAAAAATGAGAATTATGCCCTTTTAATCCTTGCATAGTTGGACTACACCTTTCACTGTGCAGTGATAAGGCTCTTCTTTTTTAGGACCTTGAATCTTATTTTAAGCACACACATACATTTTGTTTATTTATTTGTGTGTGTGTGTGTGTGTATATATATATATATATATATATATATATATATATATATATAAAATAATAGGTGAGCACTGTCTCTCCTCACCCAGAATTCTAGTCTGAAAATGGATTGGTGAGCATCAAATGCTAATCAGGAACTTTTATTGAATTCTTACTATGCCCCCCTCTAGGCTTGTCCACATTCTCAATTTAATCTTCTGACATTTTACAGATGAGGAAATTTGTGGCTTAGGGAAATTAAATGCCTTGCCCGAGGTCACTGGCCTTGTAAGTAGTGGAACCAGAGTTCAAACCCAGCCCACCCTCTCCGGTGGGATCCAGTACCACCCAGTGGCACTTCCTGAACTGTGTACTGTGAACCAAGATGTACTAGCAGGAGTTACTTCCAAGATTTCTTGGGCCAATAAGGCTGAGAACTGTTTCATGTTATATCACCCCCTTAGAGGCTCACAGTGTACATTGGATTGTTAAAAGCTCTGAAAACTCCCATAGGAAGTAAACTTAAAGATTTCATCTCGTCTTTCACAAAGGGACCTGGTCACTGACTCAGTCTCTAGAGAATGCTGGCATCCGGAGAGTACAGGCTGCTGGAGCTGGATCCAAGTGACAGAGCTCCCAGGGGACCAGAGGGCCAGTGCCCTTCCTCCAGGGAGGACCCCTCCTCCAGGGAGCAGTCGCCAGCCGGGCTTGCCCCTGTGTTGCTTTCCGGGGGGACACAACTCCCTGATCTTGCTGCATTATTCAGCCAACATGATTTCAGTTCTGTTGTAAATTCTCATACACAGCACGTATTTCACAATTACAGAAAAATCCTACCGATCAGTTCAAAGAGGTTTCTTAGAACAGCCATGCTTGGCCGTCACCAACGTCTTGCCCCATTGCCTGAGCAGCCCAATGAGTCTAAGTATTTATACTTAAGAATTTCTTTTATCCAGGGAATCCCAGCATAAGTGGTTCTTTGACTTGGGTTGTGAGACAAATGGTTTTAAGTATAACCCATATTAGATTGCTATTCACGTGGAATTAGATGGCCAGTGTATAAATTATGTTTCAGCTACTGGACGCTCATTTCATATCATGAAAATATCAAAGCAGGTCCCCTAAACCAAATAAACTGCTTTTACAGACATTTTACAGGCACAGAAAATCAAAGATGCATCATATTTGTTTTGTGGATAAATTTTTCTGCACAGGCAAGGTTGAGTGAAGCTTCTAATTTTAAAATATGAGTCTAATAAGGTTCACACTGAAAGTACTGCCTTTTCTTTTGGAAACTCCCTGCGGTAATCATGGATAGTCTTCCTTTGCTCCGGGGAACTTCTGTGTACAAAATTAACATCATCTGTCTTGAGCATTTGCACTGCGTATTCAGTGTGCATAATGCCTCCGGATGTCTTTGAGACAGAGGATTCCTGCCACCGTCCCAGCCTTCCCTGGGGAAATGGGGGAGGGCAGATCAGAGGTTCAGGTGTCAGTGGGCCCCCCTGGTTGCATGTGAATGTGAAGGCATGGTGATTAGCTATTTGGGGTCTATATCAAAATACAGATTTGACTACTGTAACAGAAATCTAAAAATTTAGGGGTTTTCCTCCTACATAAATACCCAGACTGACCGGCCTCCTTCGTGGTCCTGCGCGACATCATTGGGATCTGTGCCCCTTCTGCCTTGTTGCTGTGTCATTCCCTCGTGGTCTAGAATGGATCCCTGCAGCGGGAAGGATGGAAACAGAGAGGGCTTGCTGCTCCATCTGTAGTATCACCTTCAGCTACATTCCACGGGCCAAATAGCCTCACTCTGAGGGATGTTGGAAATGTGTCTTTATTCTGGGTGGCCACATGCATGGATAGAGCTCTGAGGTTAGGAGGTGGTTAATTATGAGAGGGAAGAAGAGAAAGGAAATTGGAAATAGTGGTCTTTGCCACAGAGTAATAGCATGTAAGTTTTTTAATGATAAAGTTGTAAATCAGGGGTCAAAAGCCCCTTGTCACTCAACCTTTGGCTCTACCTACCTTCCCCTTCCCTGGAAAGATCACCTTGGTTTTGGTATCTGGTGTATGTTTGGTCTTCTTACCCAAACTTAAAATCTGTGACTCTTTGTATCACTTGATTAACTGTTGGTTCTGAGACTCTCAGGCTTGTCTGCTAAGCTCACATCAAGAGGAGAAAGTTTTAAGTTCCTCTTATGCACCTGTAACCACCAAGCGGTACTTTTAACATAGTGTTATCACATTGAATTACTGTGGTAATTAATTTTATCACATCAAAATCCTGTTCTTTTGTTTGTTAGATTGTTAATACATTAAATGGTTTCTTGGTCTTTTTTTTGCTAACGGGATCAGTCCCCCCTCCCTGCATCAGGAGGGACACTTTATCCACTGTCAGAAACGTGGGGAGGATGAAAGGGAGAGGTGGGAGTGTCAGAATTTAGCAGCTCACAGGAGGGGAGGGCCCGGCTAGTTGGGGTTCAGATCTCAGGGGTGGCCTGGTGAGGGCCCTGGCCTGTTGCATCTCTAGAACGTCATGAGGCTGTTTTGGGGGTCAGGGCTGGTTGGGATAAATGCTGGAATCTGGAACCACACCAGCTGCCGTGGTGAAGGGCCTTTACTCGGAGAGCAAGCGAAGGAGGGATCTCTTCTGCCAGCCTTCCTGCCGCCCTCAAGCGCTTCCTGTTGGCAAAGCCTAAAGGGAGAAGAGTTTGTAGAGGTCCTGACGCCAGGGTGGAATAGAGAAGGGAGGGTTGGAGCCGAGAAGACAGTAGTTTAATGACCAGCACGGTACTTCCTGGATATAAAGTCTTCCTTTGGGACCTTGCTGCTAGAAGGGTTTGGGCCAAACAGCGCTGAGAAAGAAATCAGGGAGTAGGTCTGGACTGGCCCCGAGGTGGATCTGACTTCCCAGTGAGACAAGAATAGGCTGTGTTTTCCAGGTGCCCTACCTGCATGCACACGTCTCGCGCTGTCCCACACCTGGACCCCGGTGTGTTTACGCGAGAGAGCTCACCTCCCTCCTCGCAGCCTCAGAGTTAAGGACGCAGCTTGGATTTTCCTTTCTTTCCTTTCGAAACCTGTTATGAAGCTACTATTTATACATCTCCTTGAGTCTTTCTTGAGTCTATTTCCAGGGTCTGTGGCTCATTTAAAAACGACTTAAACTTTGTCGGCGGCTGGCATTTTGCTGGGCCTTGAAACAAAGACGATGAGGCTGCAGGCTCCGCCCCCAGGGAGGTAACAGCCTAGTTTGTGGGACAAGGTGAATGTGGAGAAACGAATATCACACGCTCAGTATTAAAATAGAATGAACTGTGCCTGGAAAGTGGAAACGAGAGGCTCGTGGAGGAGAGTTGACTTCGGGGCTCATCCGCAGAGGTGGGACTTGGGCGGGCGGGGTGGGGAAGGGCAGCAGGCAGAGACTCGGCCTCGGCGGGGAAGGAAGTAGTTGCGAAGCTGGCGCGTGCCCTGTACGTACTTTACGTTACGGAGAAGCGTTACTCAGTTGTCCTGAAAGCGTCCTCGTCTCGGCTTTAAGGGGATCTTCTTGTTTCAGAATTTTGAATTTGACAGGCCTCCTCCCTCCCACCCTGTCCGTTAAGATTTTCTGTCCTTCAGCCGTATTCTTGCTGAGATGTTCACTTTTATAAGCAAAAGAGTCCTGTTATTTTTTCCTTATCTTCAAGCTGACGCTGTCTCATCCCGTTTTCATATTAGTTTCCGCACCCCCCACCCCAGAACAGTTTCTAGTTTCCATATGTGGGACCTGTCTTGATGGGTATCAGAATCTCCAGACACTGAAAGCTGCCCCGGCTGCCATGCCTCGAGGGGAGGGGGCACTTCTGTATGTGCAGGTGAGCTCCTGAGTTGTCGTCATTGCCTTGAAAGGCAGCAGAGTTAAATTGTAGGGGGGCAACCAAAGGGCATCTGCCTAAACCTTTCTCCCTCCGTGTTCCTCTTTGTGACAGTGTTTAAGGTCATCCTCTGCATAACATTCTGTTTCAAAGGGACCTGAAACCACCTCCTGGTGTCTGCCCCTGTCCCACGGACACAGCTGGCGGGAGCAGAGGTACCTAAGCTAGATCACTTACAGCCTCGGTCCTGGGACCTTTGAGTCACGTGGCATTGTCCACTAGAGGTGGTCTGTTAGGCACAGCACCACGGTCAGCTCCTTAAACGTCAAACATACAGGGCAGAGTTTGGGGAGGAAAACCTGGAAGTCTTTGTGAGGAAACCAGTCATCAGAGAAAGGAATGGGGTGGACTTTCTCCCCAGAAGCAGAGGTGAAAGAGGTTATAGAGAAGGACAGGCACAGGAGACAATTCTCCTTCTGCCTGAGAACCTTCTGACTTCCCCAAGACCTACCTGTTCTTCCTGCAGATTAGGTTCTGTGACATTTGCCTGCGTCCTTATAATAAATGCCATTTTGCTTAAACTAACTTACATGGGCTTCTGTAACTTATACACAAATTATACACAAAGAGTAACATGTGCCCCATACAGAAATAATCCTCTGCTTCAAGCCAAATGAATTACTGTCATGGCAATTATATATATAAACCAGAGAAGGTTTCTGGGCAGGACTCTCAAATCCCAGACAGGAAGTTGCTCCTCAGCCCCCATGTCTTCTGTCGCTGCCTCTGTCTTTTTCTCTCCCCAGACCTCACCTTTGGGTCTGAGGTGTGGCCATGAAGGAAGACGAAGCGTGTTTTTGTACAAGAGTATAATCTGTTTTTCTATAATTTTTTAAGATGTCTGTCTGGCTTTCTGTTGATCTTTTTTGACAAAGAATCATTAACTGTGATATATAGTATGACTATATATAATATGAAATCTGTGGAGATTTCTGTTTAAATGAATGATAACTCAGAAGGCAACAAAGTAGAAAAAAGGAATTACCTCCCAAATTGTTGGCAGTTAGTTAATAGTGCTAATGAGTAGTGCATTTGCTTTAACTATAATCTCAAAAATTAATTTTTTTTTCTGGTTAAGAAAACGTATCATATTTACTTGGTTTCTAAAGAATATGCGCTTAATGAATTGGGAATAAATCTGTCATTTACTGGGGAGGTGTCCGAGTGGCTTATAAAATCAGATGATTGTACCAAAGCTGTAGACTATTAAGTTTTAAAGACGAGGCTAAACATGTTCAGTTGTTAACAGTATTCATCATTTATTGCTGTATTTACTCTGAGTTGTTGGCTAATATATAAATTTTGTTCACAGGCTATGTAGTTACGGAATTTTATAGTGAAAGCAGTTAGACTTAGTTTTCAGCTTTCTTATTTGTAAATGGATTTAAGGTCTTTTTGATAGTCTAGGAACCAATTAAATATGTCTTTAACGGTTCAACTAATTGCTTCATGACTTTATTATTTATTTTACTGTATTTGCTTAGGGTACAGAGTATTAAAAGCCTTAAGAGCTAATAGAAGGTTAAAGAAGCTAATGATGTAAACTAATTGGAGCCCTTATTGTCAGATTTAATATAACTTTTTAATACACAGTATTTATAGAGGCATGTTTTGTACATGCCTTGAGTTTAGTTCACTTATCAAGTTGGAAAGTCTGTCTTACTACCCAGGGTTGGTAAATACCATATTGCAACTTTTAGAAAATATTTGGAAAGTTTGGGGAACTTTTTTTCCTCAGCACTTTCGTAATCGCAGTAATAGTCTGTGGCTTTGAGTGTAAATTTAAGGATTCATTATGGTTAGAAACAAGGGAGAGATGATGTTTGCTGACAGTAAAATGAAACTGATACTAGGTTTTGAATCTAAGCACTTTTGTGGAGGTAGTTTCATGTGAGCCTTTGATTAGGATTTTATCTTATAAAAGATAAATGTAATCTGGCTTTTAGCCGTGGGTGCGTCCAGACCGAATCTTGACAATGTCCTCTCTATCTTTTGTTGCTGCTGAAGAGACCAGTGAAAGGTTGTGTGAACCTGAGAACTTCCGTCTTAGTTTTCCTCAGCTAAATTTCAGCCCAGAATCCAGTGGTTAAGGGGCAGGTGCTAATTTTCAGTGCCCATTTAATACTAAAAACTCAATTCATTCATAAGATTCGGTTTCACATACACGTGAAGTATTTATAAAGCCATTTCTTTCCTTTAATCTCAAGACCAAAATATAAAGTGTGCCTCTGGGATTTGGAATTATGTGTTGGGCTTGATGAAGTGTCATTCAACAAGTCTGCCATACCTCTTATACTTTATTTTTACTTGTTCAGCCTCTTCCCTAAGTATTTGTGACCAACTTTAGTTATTTCTTAAAGGGCATTTAAAACCGTCTGTCAGACGGGTAAGCAGAACAGTCTTCCAAGGATTGAAGGGGGTCTGAGTGACCAGCTCAAGTTCTAGGCTAACCTTGCAGTGAGTTTTGTATTTGGACCAGTTCTCTGGATCTAATGCAATTCCATTCATTCCAGAATTTAAATTTACATGCTTGAGCCGGTTCTCCTTCTTAGGATCATTCTGCAGAGGAACAAAAGTAGCATAGAATGCCCCTCACTTCCCAGGGCCTCCAGCATCTGTGAGTGTAAGCCAGAAACATATTTTCTTCTCTAGGGACACTGGGTCTGAAGATAAATGACTTCTCAGTGTAGGAGCAGAGCCGTCCTTACCCTGATGAATCTCTGGACAGTCTGATCACCATTACGAATTTTGTTCCATTCCGTGCTTACTATGAGTGTGGTTAGTGAGATGGGGAAGGGGACTTCAGCTTGATGTACTCAGATGTGTGGTCTCTTAGACAGTAGACAGACACGAGATCTGGTGTGGAGTTCAAAGAAGCTTTCAAAAATGTCATGTGGTATTTAATAATGTCATATGGAAAAAATACATATCACCATGTGGCTTCTATTGTCATTTTAATTTAAACCTGAAAACTAAAATGTGCCTCTTATTGATGTTATACATTCAAAAGTGTAGCTGCCTTTGAGTTATATGGAAATTAATAATAACTCTAACTGCTCACTTTACTTGCTTTCAGATATGAATGAGATACTTATAGTTATTTGATAGTTCCCTAATTAATAAGAAAAAAATTAACCTCTGCACAATGCATGACATTAAGTTATATATAATTACATTGCAGTTTCCTAGTTCATATTTTAATAATGGAGGGAGTCTGGAGTTGGAATGTATTTAACTAAGGCATTTGATGTATTCCACAAGATCTAAAAAGAGCTTGGAGTTTGGAGCAGGCGTAGGCACTGTTAGTTGGTAATATGAGGATTGTTGTTTGGTTGTCATGAAAACAAATTAGTTTAGCGCTTAGGGTGCTGTAGTGTAATAAACCTAACCTCAGAGCCGTTTCCATATTTGGACTTTGCTTTTTGAAAATTATCTTCATTTCTGTTGTTTAAATATCAGATTGATGTATATCCAAGTTGGGTTCTTTGCCCAACATCCAGAGGTAGAGGTAAATTTGAGAGGTATGTGTATTTCAGAGAAAGTGAAATTTTTAGATTCTCTTTTATTTTTTTTTTGCAGGGAAACAGAAGGAACTATATCATTTGAGATTGTCAAGATACGGGTAGTAGGGATCTGATTCCATGACTTCCTTCTTTTTATAAGTTCTGTAAAGTAACCCCAGAGTCTCAGATTCTTATCACTGAAATCATATTCCTGTCTTAAACACAGCAATTCTGCTATGCAGGATTTCTGTAACCTGAGCTTTTATAAATTTATACTGCATCTGGAGCCTATCATAACATGCTGTCTTAGAACAGGAAAGAAATTTCATTCATATAAAGCAAGGGAAGGCGTAGGGATGGCTTTGATAAACCCTGGACCAGCTTCTATGAAAAAAGTAATTCATTTCGTAATCAACTTAATTCCAAAATGTGAAAAAGACCTTTCTCTCCTTTCTGAAATCTTATCCTGTAAAGGGATAGAAAATGGTACTACTTGTCACCAGAGATATTCCTATTTTGTTTCAAGCTTAGATGCCATAGTACCTAATGTGATTGAATATTAAAAAAAAAAAAAAAAAAAAAAAGAGTCTCACCACCGTTCCTTCTCGTCCGGGGATTAATTGTGCCATCACAGTGTCAACACACATGGGGGTGGTGGGAGCTGGGCTGTCCTCCACCTCTGGGACATCCTGGCCACCACACCTCACCAGGCACCCTGCGCCCAGACCCGGGAGCGCGGGGACGTGCAGGCCGGGTGGAGGGAGGACGGGAGACGGAGGGAGGGGCGGGGCTTTGGAGCCACCCTCCCGGTGGCCAGGTAATTGGGGCAAATCACATAACCTTTCAGAGCCTCACCCTCCTGATCTGTGAGATGGGGATCCTACCACCCTCAGCGGGCTGCCCAGAGGGTTAACCGTAGCTTAATGCACTGTTACCCCTTACGATTCCTGGCTGGGGGAAGGAAGCCCAGGACTCTGCATGTGGGGGAGGAAAGGGGCACAGTAAGGCGTGGTCTCCAGGAATAAACCCTGATTTCCATACCAACAGGGGACAGGTGACAAGTCCTGTGATGGAAGTAGCATGTTGTAGTAGTTGAGGCCAGAGCCAGGGCTCTGCCGCTTACTTGCTTTAGAACTTCGGGCAAGTTGTTGGACCTCAGTGACTGAATATTCGGGACCCCGGTAGTGCCTCTTTCTGGGAATTGTTAGTATACGCAAGGTTCTTAGGACACTGCCTGGAACATAGGGACCACCTGCTAAACTAGATGTTGCTCCTGACGATGGTGTGATATTCCTACCCCGTTCATCAGCATGGCCATTGTCCCCGTCATCAGAAGGTGACGGTGACGTCATTCTCATCTTCATCATAGACTCTGCCTGGTGCCTCGCACAGCCCAGATGCCCGATATCCTTCAGCCCCTCCTAATGGTCACCCACCACGTAGACACTGTCCTACACAGGAGATTGAAACCTGCCTCATCTGTTTTCTACCCACGTTTACTTCTAACGAAAAAAAAAAGTTCTTGAGGATGTGTAAGTCTTAAGTTTGGTTGTCTTCCTTCTATTTTGGGCAAATGGGGAGGTGGCGATAGGGTGGAGGGTAGGATGGAACAGATCAGAATCTGCAATGAGCCACTTGCTGAAAGGAGATGAGAATCATGGCTCTGTAATAATAGCGAATTATCATAAGTGACAGTAAGGCACTGAAAGAGTCATCATGTTCCTTCTGAATCAACAGAAGTTAAAATTTATCTGGAATAGTTTTGGCATTTTATCGATTTCAAATTCTTGGAAGATTTAGCAGTCCAGGTAGAGAATACAGAAGTCTCAGTTGCTGCAAACATTCATAACCCAGAGAACTCTTTCCCTAACGATTTAGACAAATGAGGGGTTTTTATGAAGCTAAGGAAATTATTCAAATTCTATTTGTACACGGAGGAAGTCATTTAGCTAACCAGTTATATTTCTAACTTCTGTCGCAGCCCTTTGGAATTAGTCATATCACGTTCCACTGAAAGGCACTCACCTTTTTGCAACATGACAATTTTATGGCAAGAGAACGAAATGTCGGCCCTTTCCCTTACAGAGAGCCACATTTCTCCTTGATTATTTAAGGCCGAAAGAAAGCCACTCAGGTTAATTGTTTTCAGACCATTTTCAGTTATCTGCATGTGTTATCCGTGCTGCCCTGTTCTAAACCACTTTGTTCTTGGAAGCGCTTTCTAAAATCTATAGGTTTCTACACTTTAAGAAAGGGAAAATATGAGTATCTCACTTGACATACCATCGTTTTTTCCTGGGGAATCCTAATTACTACAGTAATATCAGAGAGCTGACAACCTCCTACATGTTTTAAGGTTCCAAGTGCAAGACCTAGTTATCTGAATAGCGTATATTCTCTTCTCACTAACAGAAGTTTTAGTCCTTTTAAAATTAATGCTGTCTGGTCTGTAGAGGACGCTAAGGGGTGAGAGGTGCATGTGTCCTCATTAAGGATCTTGCAGCAAATTTATTTTGTAGGATATAGTTGTTTCCATTTTTTTAGTACAGAGATTCTATAATTCTGAAATTCTATATTATAGAGTGTGTTGAATGTCGCTCTTTATTTCAGTGAGACAAAAGTAATGTTCTCAATGAGAAAGGGATTAGAATAGCATTTCTCAAATATCGCTTTTGAACCTCAGCTTAAAAGAGAGATGTATCACAAAAGCTTAAGAGGAAGAGAGAATATTTGTGGGACAGCAACTGCATGCTAGGATGACACTAGGTGTTTTCATAGAGCATTTAATTCTCACAATAAACCTTCAAGATCTGTGATATTATCCATCTCAAATAAATTTGTTCAGATTAAGTATGTTGCCTAATGGCTTTGTAAATTATTGTTTTGACTTCGTTTTAATGTCTTTAAAGTTCAGAGCCAAATTATTTTACTTACTTTTAGCAATTGTATAATGCCTTTTAGAATGAAGCTCGTGCTTACCTTTTTTCCCCTTGATTTTACTGCCTTCATTTCTCTTTTCTGCCTGATATTTTAAAGCTTTTTATTTTATTTATTTTTAATTTGGCCGCACTGCACAGCCTGCGGGATCTTAGTTCCCCAACCAAGGACTGAACCCAGGCCCTGGCAGTGAAAGCGCGAGTCCTAACCACTGGACTGCCAGGGAACCCCCTCTGCCTGCTATTTTAAAAATTGTATTTTTCTGGTATGTCTTTAGGTAGACCGCCTCCTATCCTTTTCAGTAAAAAGTAGGATTATTAAATTAACTTATTCACTAATTACAAATTTGGCCAAAGTCACACAGGTAGGATATGGAAGAGCCTGATATTAATATGATTAATTGCAAAATACTTGCCATTCTCACTGCACTTTGCGCCCTTGTGGAATCCAAATAAAAATAAAGAAAAATCCTTGAGTGCTTTGAATGCATTCACAGCTATTGTAGGACTAGGGATACAATCTATTTTGAGCAAAGAGAACTGGGTTAAATTCTATCTCTATATTGAGCCAAACTGAGAACTCATTTTTCAGTCTATGGGATTCAGTTCAACATTGCACTAAGTTAATGGAAATGCTTGTTCCCATTCAGAGCAGACGACCAGCCGATGGTATCAGAGAGGAAATCTTAGGAAGAGCACCCTTTTCCTGGTAACTGCAGACTGTGTGCTACAGCCTCCCATGTTAATTGTCCTGCAGGGCCTAGGAATGCTCCAGCCGGGCTGTGCAGACCCCGCAAACATCTTTTCGTCAACTCCCACTCTGATGCCATTTTGCTGCTTTACCTAATAGGAAGGCAGAGAACTGTCAGATCTCTATCTCTCAGCGTTTTTTTTTTTTTTTCTTTATTTAAGTATTTTATTTCCAAGTTGTTGTTGTTGTTGTTTGGTGTTTTGTTTTTTTTAATTTTTATTGGAGCATAGCTGCTTTACAATGTTGTGTTAGTTCTACTGTACAGCAAAGTGAATCAGCTATATGTATACATCTATCCCCTCTTTTTTTGAGTTTTGAGAAAAGTGACAGTCTGCCTGAGTTTATACTTGTAAAGAGAGAAAGAGAGGAAAGAGTCTCTCTAAGAGGAAACACAGCAGATCCTATCTTTGTGAATTGTTAGGAAGTCTAATTTTCAAGTTCATAATATCCATTGATTTTTCTTCTTTCTGATGGTTATCGCTGTTCCATAGCACCCTTGATAATTGTATGATACCAGTTGTCTTTATTTTGCCAAAGGGCAGCAACTCGTCCGTGTTTCTGAGAACCTGAGAAGCAGACGCTCTTTAAGGCCTTTTTCCTGGTCTCTCCCCAGCGTGAGGCGTGGGGCTGGCGCTGAGCGGGCCTTGCAGACGTTGTTCTCCGAAAGGCAGGCACAGGTGGGTGGGTGCAGCCCTGTACCAGATGTTACGCAAGGCACACCCACCGCACCTACTTGTCCCCGAGCTTGGTGGGCCGCCGAGGAAGGAGAGCCTAGTGTGGGCCCTCACTTCCCGAGGGGCTGGGCCCCCCGCTTTGTGTCCCCTTCTTTCCTGCCCCTCTGCCCCTGGGGACTGAGCCTCCTCTGCTCTGTGGTCTGCACGGACTGGCGCCCATCTCCCCACGGCCCGTGCAGCCCTCTCGCATTGGCCCCCTGCCTTCCAGAGAGGTGCCCTGCCCTCTGCCTTTCTCTTCCCGGTTACGGGTTTCCTCCTTGTACCTTGTCTTTGGTTTAAGTGGGTTCTCAGGAGGTGGAAAGGCACATGTGTCCAGCCTTGCCATCTCAAGCCAAACCTTACCGTGGCTTTGGATGGATAGGATTTCACATTTTTTTTCTGTAATCAGACCTACAGATGGTTCCTTTTGAGTGCTACCCCTCTGGTACCACGTTTAGAAACTTCTTCCGTTTAAGATCATGTTTTCTTTCAGTGCTTCCATGAATTCTTTCTTACATTTAAATCTTAGTTATTAATTTCCAGAACTTATTTTTGTGGCTGGAATAGTTTAGAGATCTACTCCTTGTCCAAATGGTTCACCGATTGCTCCAGTATCCTTTATTAAATACTCCGAAGTTTTGACGTACCACCTTTATTAAATACGAAATTCTTACATACGTTTGAGTCTGTGTCTGAACTTCGTTTCATTGATCTGTCTCTTGTCCACGCTGGTGCCAAACCTTTAATTGTTGTGCTTTCAGAGTCCATCTTAGTATCTACGGGGCAATCCTCTCCCCACCCTGCTGCACCACTGTTCTTCACAACACTCTGAGCTGGGGCTGCCTCCCCTCTTCTCTTCTGTAGAAGAAAGGTTTGCGGCGTCGCACCTTTTGAGCAGGGTTGCCACAGATCAGCCCATCTCTCAGCTCTTCTGGGTGCATTCCCAGGGGCAGGAGGGAGAGTGGGACTTCTGTGTCACACGCATCCCCTCTCCACCCAGGTTTCGTTCTCACTCACTCCCAGGACTAGGATTGAAAAACCCGAATCCTCTCCGATTCTGTGAACGTTTTTGCGTAGTTACTTGGAGCCAAAAGGAAGATGGTCCCTTAGGCGGACTCGGCACTGCAGGCGTTCCCACCCCTGGCCCCTCGGTCCTTCCCCGCGTCCCACCGCCCTCCCATCTCTGGCAGCCTCGCCCTCCTTGGCCACTGTGCCCCCGGGAGGGTGCAGGCGGCCTAAGGCCCCTCGGGGTGGGTGCCTTTCCCACCCCGACCCGCCAGCCCATCCTTGGCTTCCCTCCCGGGGCCCCGCACGGAAAGTTCCTGACCTTGTGTGCCTCTGTGCTCAGGCAGAGCCGGGCACCTAGCGATTCAAGAAGTACTTATTTAATTACACTTCAACAGAAACACCACAGCGTAAACACGGCTCCTTCCAGCCAGAGGAATGAGTGCTTGCTTCCTGGCAGGAAGGATGCCAGGAAACCTCCGCTTTGGCGTCTCGGTGGGCTTTAGCGCCTGTGTACGAGGAGATAGAATTTCAACATCCAGAGCTCACGTTCGTTGACGGTTTCGTGAACGCACTTAGAGCAAAGTGAAACATGGTCACCCCTGCACAAATATCAGAAGACAAGGAGAGCAGAAAATCACTTTTACTTTCTTTTTCCTCTTACGTCTGCTGTATTAGTCCCATCCTTCTTTTTGATTCTTCAAAAAGCTAAAATGTTAAAAATGAACCGGTTTCTACGGAAGATACTTGACCGAAACTCTATTCTGGTACTGTCCACCAGAAAAATAAATGCAGGTCTCATATATAATGTAGAATTTCTAGCAGCCACAGTAAAAAGTTTTAACCCAGGTGAAATTAATTTTAACGTAATTAACTCAATATATCCAAAGTCATGTCTCAGCATGTAGTCAACATAAAAAAAATATTGAGCTTCTTTAATTTCTTCATTGCCTTTGAAATCTGGTGTGTATTTTATACTTAGAGCACGTCTCACTTTGGACCAGCCGCGTTTCACGTGCTCAGTAGCCACATGTGAGATCATCTTCTAAATTTTGGATTATCTTACTTTGTCCTTCTATTGAAAGTAACTGTTTCTAGGAGTTCTTAGCTAGGGGTGCCTCTAGAACCACCTGGAAACTTTCTCAAAATGTGCATTCCTGTCTGTACTCTCATTAGGATCTGGTATGGTAAAAAACTGTGTGTGAGCCTGGGCATGTGTGTTTTGAAAAAAGGTACATAGGCGATTCTGACAAGTACCTTTAATTAAAAACCACTGAGCTAGTCCAGTTTCTTCATTTTACCTATGACTAAACACATCCAGCATGACCAGCTTTCCCAGGGAGAGTAAGGGTACACACCTGAGTCTTCCAGTAACAAACCTGGCATCCTTGCTGTACCGTGCTCCTTGCTCTTGCCAACATACAGGTAAGGAAGGGTACTAATACTGTACGTAGATCTTCAGTAACAACAGAGGGACCGGCAGCAAAGGGGGTCTTCAGATTATTCTTCTGGTTGCCAGGAAATTAAATGTACAACACCATAGTGGTATGCGTTCCAGTGCACATGCGCGCGCGCGCACACACACACACACACACACACACACACACACACACACACACGCACTGTTTATGTGCTCTTGTTAATGGAAGTTTCATTGTGA
Source organism: Balaenoptera musculus (assembly GCF_009873245.2). Lineage (NCBI taxonomy): Eukaryota > Metazoa > Chordata > Mammalia > Artiodactyla > Balaenopteridae > Balaenoptera > Balaenoptera musculus. The sequence goes on from NC_045790.1 coordinate 5,706,394, forward strand.
TGGACATGACTGGGTGGATTTTATATGACCTTCCATCCTCCTGATGTCTTTTATTTATTTATTTTTTTTTTAGAAATTCACGTTCTTTTATTTATTTATTTATTTATTTATGACTGTGTTGAGTCTTCGTTTCTGTGCGAGGGCTTTCTCTAGTTGCGGCAAGTGGGGACCACTCTTCATCGCGGTACGCGGGCCTCTCACCATCGCGGCCTCTCTTGTTGCGGAGCACAGGCTCCAGACGCGCAGGCTCAGTAATTGTGTCTCACGGGCCCAGTTGCTCCGTGGCATGTGGGATCTTCCCAGACCAGGGCTTGAACCCGTGTCCCCTGCATTGGCAGGCAGATTCTCAACCACTGCGCCACCAGGGAAGCCCCTCCTGATGTCTTTTAGACATTAGCATTAGTCTATAGCATCGTGGATTGCTGTTTTGAAACTGCTTTTAAAAATCGGTATCAAAATTGCCGTCAGTCTATCGAAATTATTTTAATGCATTTCTAGTCGTCATGACCTAATATAAAAGTTCTTCAGCCTCTCAGTTTTCAAAGTGTGAGAAACACATTCCGCTTGAGTTTTCCAGGTTAAATTTCCGTATCTTGAAACGAGTGACAGAACTGCCAGATACCAGCAGACCGTATGGTTGACTGCTCTGTGATTTTATGGAATTCTCTACCAGGTGTGAGTCACATGGCTTTCTTCTCTTTCTTTCACATAGAACTGACAAGGGCAGCCCATGTACTCCACAGAAAGATAATAAATCTCAGGTCATCTAGAGGTAATGCCAGGATTATTTCAGATGAGTTGAAGATTAGGGAGCAAACTGTTTGCTAAAAAGCAAAATCAGTGTTAAAATAACACTAATTCTGTATGATGTAACTAGAAGGATTATCTGACAGTTTTATTTAAGGCAAGTGAATTTAATAATTAACTATTTTCCTAGTTCTTTGATCGACATCCTTATTAAAAATCAGTAGAAGTCTGTCTACAGAAATTGCAAGTAATTAACAAGGCCTATGAAATAAAATAATGGTATTCTTAGTGCCCTGCAAGTTCCAGAGTGTTTAAGCAGCCTTTTAACAGTAATCAGGATGGTTATATGGCTCCAAGTTGAAAGAGTCTTGAGTCTAGATTATCCAGACTATCTTTGTAAAAAAAGACTTTTTAAAGAGAGCTTTCGGGTTCACAGTAAAATTGAGAGGAAGGCACAGAGTTTTCTAGTAGACCCCCAGCACCCCCCCACGCACGGCCGCCCCCGCCATCCCCACCAGGCGGCACCTCTGCTGTATCCGATGAACCTGCCCCGACAGGTCATCACCCCCCAAGTCCGTAGTTCCCCTTGGGGTTCACTCTTGGTGTTGTACGTTCTGCAGGTTTGCACAAATGCATAATGACATGTCTCCATCGTTACGGTATCACGGGGTTGTTTTCACTGCCCAGAAAGTCCTCTCTGCTCCACTTGTTCATCCCCTCAGCCCCCTGCCTGGCAACCACTGATCGTTTTACTGTCTCCATAGTTTTGCCTGTAACTCTTTTTTTTTTTAAATTTATTTATTTTATTTTTGGCTGCGTTGGGTCTTCATTGCGGTGCAGGGGCTTCTTATTGCGGTGGCTTCTCTTGTTGTGGAGCACGGGCTCTAGGCACTTGGGCTTCAGTAGTTGTGGCACGTGGGCTCAGTAGCTGTGGCTGCCGGGCTCTAGAGCGCAGGCTCAGTAGTTGTGGTGCACAGGCTTAGTTGCGCCGGGGCATGTGGGATCTTCCCGGACCGGGAATCGAACCCGTGTCCCCTGCGTTGGCAGGCGGGTTCTTAATCACTGCGCCACCAGGGAAGCCCCGCCTGTAACTCTTTACAAGTGAAAAATTCAGACTGAGACCCAAAGACATCAAGGGATTAACTCCATGTTGCCCAGGGACTCCTCGCCTGCCCCTGTCTTCTGACTCACCTCCCTTTTTCATGGGCTATGATGGCCTTCTGTTGTTGCAATGCCCTAGTGTATGAAGATGTGCTGATTTGCTCTAACATAATGATTAAAAACATTGTGAGATCTGACTACTGGACTCAACACACAATAGAGTAAAGATGAGCAGCGTGGCTTCAGTGTTTCAGAGTTCCGTCTGTATGTCCTTCTGTCTGCCTGTCCTTCTGTCTGTCTACTACTGGGCATTAGAGAGTGATTATTTCTTCAGGAGTACATTTCTTATGACTGAGTACAATAACCAAATTTTAAAAATAAAGTTTTATGGAAAATACTAAGACCTGGGACCACAACCCTGCTTTCCCTTTTAACATACTTGATCCCTTCAGGAAAAATTCCACTTTGGAAAGTGAATGTAATATAATAAATAATGCACTGGGTTATATATGGGTAGAGTATGGGTTGCTCTTAACTGACTTCTAATATATTAAATATTTGAGAAAAATGTACATATTTGTTAATAATTTTAAGTTGACCAAACGATAAACAGAAGACTCCTTATGTGGAATGCTCTGATGTGTTTTTAGTATTCAAGATGCTTAACGTAAATAAGAAGAAGTATGATTTCTCTTTTTACATTCTCCACCTATCCGGCGGCATTTTTCTTTTTATACCGGACAGTGTTTTTATTGCACAATTAAAACTGACACACCTGATCCTAAACTCCGTGTGCTGTTCAGGTGCCCCGAGTGAGGACCTGCCCCCCGTAAACTAGGGGTTTGTTAACCAATGCCATTTCAGAATGTTAAGGAGAAGTGGGCTGAAAACCAGCAAGAAAAAGCTATGGCGATGTTTGCAAAACTGGTCAAACAGTGTTAACAGTTGAGCTGTGATGGACAAACAGGAAAAATCACTGTTGTCTGAGAAGAGTCTCAGCTTGATATTTTTATTACTCACTGTACTTCACAATCAAATAAAGGAGACTGTTTGCACACATCCTTAAAACTATAATCTGATAGCTGTATGGTGATTATTTCTTAGTAATTTTTGAAGGTCTGCCAACCAAAAAACTTGTAATAAAACTCAGTCTTATGAAATTAAAGATTAAATTAAAAAATACAACTGTCCCGATAAATATTAAAGCACTGACATGCATGCAGCACACCAAATCTAGTTGTTTTTATCAACTTTAGTTTTAAAAAGTCTTTCGTCTCCTTGAATGAATTACATGAACAGCCTTTCCTATTATTACTAAGAAGAATTCTTCATAATTCTTTATAGCAAGTTTGATTTTAGACTAAGCGTTTTTAGGTACGTTCAAATGGATTCTTCCACTATGCATTTCCGAGATCTTGACCCCAGAGCTTTGCAAATATTCTGTATTTCACTTCATAAAGTTAATACAGGGGCTTTTCTACCGCTCCAGGCAAATTTGGTAAACCTCAAACAATCTCTGGTTCGCAGAAAAGATTGGGATGCCTCTGAAAATAACACACAACCCAACGTTATTTATATTTTTTTGCAAGACACAGCTAAGATGCAATCATTAGACTGTCTCCTTTAACCTTGATGTTTTAGAAGAAGTTCAAGTGTTGTTCCTTTAAACAATAAAGTTCAGTTCACAAGACAGGATAAGTACAAAGCTCTTGAAAACTCCAGAAGAGTCCACACGTCATGATACGTATCACAGCCTTTGGATTTTTTTTTTTTAAATTATTTATTTATTTATTTATTTTTGACTGTGTTGGGTCTTCGTTTCTGTGCGAGGGCTTTCTCTAGCTGCGGCAAGTGGGGACCACTCTTCATCGCCGTGCGCGGGCCTCTCACTATCGCGGCCTCTCTTGTTGCGGAGCACAAGCTCCAGACTCGCAGGCTCAGTAATTGTGGCTCACGGGCCTAGTTGCTCCGCGGCATGTGGGATCTTCCCAGACCAGGGCTTGAACCCGAGTCCCCTGCATTGGCAGGCAGATTCTCAACCACTGCGCCACCAGGGAAGCCCAGCCTTTGGATTTTGATAAGCTGAGACGCTTTATGCTGAGAAGTCATAAACTTGTGTTTTGACCCAGATCACTGTGTAAAGGGGGCAGTGGCTTCAGACTTCTTATCTCTAAGCATCTTGCCCCCGGGACACAGAGTGTGCTCCAGGGGAGAGAGCAGGATCTCAGCTTGAGGAAGAGGAGTCTGCAGGGAACTGAGGGCCCTGAGAAAACAACCAGACTGTGAGAAACCTTCAAAGGGAAAAGGAACGGGCAGACCCAGACGCTCCCTAAGGCAGAGGAAAATGCCGGTTACGTGCGCACGTTTTGTGTGCTCTCCATAGAGCGTTTCCTTGCTCCCAAACCCACAGCTCTGTGGTTTTTTTCATTCTGTTCTTCCAGCCCCGGTAGTTGTCCAGCATTTTCCAGAACGTTACTCCACACCTCTGCCATACCAGAGGCCACACCGGCACATCCTGGCCCCCAGCCTGAGGCCGTACCTAGGGGAACGCTCACTGCCTGAGTCGTGGCCACGTGCCAGTGCCCGGAGCCAAGCTGTGGTTTGGACGCTGCGCCTGTTCCCTCTGTGACCGAATCGTCACTGCCTGCCGGCTCCTCCTCACCCCCAGACTCGGCTCCTTGAAGGCAGATGCTGTGACCCTGGTCTCTGTTCTCTGCTGGGAACACGGTGGGCCCACAGAGGAAGTTAGTTGAAGTTGCAAATCCAGCCGTCGGAGAGGTTCTGAGTTAGTCCCCTCAAATGTCTGTTTCTCTCTTTTGAATCCACTTCAGCCCTAGGGGCACTGGTTAGGTAAGGATGAGAGCTGCCAGCTGGGCGGGGGCCCATCGCTCACCCCAACACCTGAGGACGTCCTGGGCATGGGGCGTCCCTTCCGGGAGCATTCTAACAGTCCCTGGGGCACTTGACCCCTGGGCTCCTAGAGAAAGTTCTAGAGCTGGTCCAAGGGCTGGGATTACAGCTCCAGCAGCGGTGATATTGGTGTTTTTCTCTAGCTGTAAAAACTGTAAGTCTATATTTAAAACGACAAGCAAAACAAACCAACCCCCAAAAATAAAGTAAAGCCCATGTGTGAATCTGTTTCTCTGGACGATCTTACAAAGGCAATAAAATTAAAACATGCCAGAGTCTTCGTTGTATGAGAAGGATAAAAGTACATGAAAATGAAGTTGATACGAAAAATTCAGTAAGTAAGGTCCTTTAATTATAGAAAATTTAATGGTCCTTTAGGTTTAGCTATCGTGGATAGGGTCTCAAGACTTCTCCAGGCATGGGATACGTACAACTACCTTTTTGAATTAACTAAGGAGCTCATTTCTGGTAAATGAAATGTTAGAATATAGAACCATATAAAAACCACAATTCTGTCAGTTATTTTTGAAACTGTTATTTCGACTGCATCTTCACAAACATTCAGATCCTTGAAACTGGCTTTAATGATTACTGAGAATGATGTCCGTATGTTGTTTCCATGTCAGATGTTTCAGTAGGCTAACTCTTCCCTCCATTAATATTTTTTCAGCCACTGATTTACGTTAGCAAACACTTTCTTCATACAGAGTGCCAGGGTAAACTTAAATCTTGTAGCTGATCAACAATTCCAAGTCAGTACAATCTAAATGCACGAAATGTTTTATACATCCTCCTTTAGTCAAAATATATCGTTTTTATTTCATGTGGCAATAGTCCATTAATTTGCCCTACTTATAACTAGTAAATATCTGACATCTTTAAGAATGTAAGGTTGAAGTGAAAAGCATGTTTTACTTTGTGCATTTTAAAACAGTTTTCCACAAAAGAAAAAAGCAAATCAGAATTTCCCTGTGCAGCCTTCTTATTTGAAGTGGATTTAATATCTGCTTCACCCAGAGACTTGAGTGTCAGAGTTGTCTATATTTCTTTGCCTTAAGTGATAGGAGGTGGTGGTTTAGCTGTTTGTATTTTTCCTTAAATCTTCATACCCATATTTATCCATATGCTGTACTTAACGACACACAGTGAGGGTGGAATTTAATATGCCTCGTACTTCCGTGTAGATCTGGGGAGGCACGGATATTCTGCAGCCTGACTTCACTCAGACACTCTTTAAGGACTGGGTTGATCAACTTGCCGCCTTGCTTATGGAAGATAGTCCCTACTAATAGGTGCTCCATCTTAAGGGAAAAAATACTAAGGGTGCCAACAGTTGTTTATAAAATACCATCGTAAAGCCATCAGGCTCCAGAGAGCTGGCTGATTAAATTTCATAATAACCTTAATTTCTCTGACTGAGTCAATTCATTAAATTTTCTCCTGGCTTCTGGAGACAAGGTAGGAAAACAGATTAAATTCCTATCCCTTATGCTATCTGTTGGGCTTGGCAGAGTTTCTTAAAAAGTTTAAATGATAGGGCTTCCCTGGTGGCGCAGTGGTTGGGAGTCTGCCTGCCAATGCAGGAGACGCGGGTTCGGGCCCTGGTCTGGGAGGATCCCACATGCCACGGAGCAACTAAGCCCGTGAGCCACTATTACTGATAAATAAATTAAAAAAAAAAAAAAAAGAAAAAGTTTAAATGATAGTAAAGATAGATGGTTTATCCTCAAATCTTAGCATAGATGTTTTCTGTAGATTAGAAGTCATTTCATTTGTGAATGAGAAATGGCTTCTGATATTTTTTAAAGAATGAATCTTATTCAACTGCTCCAGGCTTAGAAGAGATTGTTGGAATTTGGGGTTGGGTGAGTAGTTTTATTCCAAGTACTTTTCTAATTGAATAAATGTGAGAAGTTTTTCTGAAAGCTAAAAAGCTTTATCTTAAAGTAAATTTGAGAGGATTTTTTAAATTATGGAGAACTATAATTACAGAATTATAGTATCACATTTACCTAAAATTCTCTGTGAATATTTTGTTTCCTTTGCTATAGAAACAACACCCAGCAATAGCCGTTGTGAAGGGTGTGTGTGTGTGTGCATGCGCGCGTGTGTGCGCGCACACACACATGCATGCATGTTTTTTTAGTGGAGGGCTGTTTGAAGGAAATTCTGTAATGTACTCTAAAGAGCAACTCTGGCAATTTTCTCAGCCACTTAGATTTCCTGTTTCCTTTTATTTTGAGCATTACTGTTCACATTGTGTTGGTTGTAGGATGGATAATATACAGTGCAAATAGTAGTAAAATAATAGTAAAATTTATGTTCAGAGTCAATTGTAAATATTAAAATGGTTTTAGTAGAGAGTGAAAAGCGTATGTGTTCTAAATTTTGGCAGTTGCCCAATGCCCTGATCCATCCATCCATCCATCCATCCATCCCTCCACTCATTCATTCATTTAATTCTTTTTTTTTTTTTAGTTTATTTATTATGTATTTATTATTTATTTTTGGCTGTGTTGGGTCTTCGTTTCTGTGCGAGGGCCTTCTCCAGTTGCGGCAAGCGGGGGCCCCTCTTCATCGCGGTGCGCGGGCCTCTCACTATCGCGGCCTCTCTTGTTGCGGGGCACAGGCTCCAGACGCGCAGGCTCAGTAGTTGTGGCTCATGGGCCTAGCTGCTCCGCGGCATGTGGGATCTTCCCACACCAGGGCTCGAACCCGTGTCCCCTGCATTGGCAGGCAGATTCCCAACCACTGCGCCACCAGGGAAGCCCCATCATTCATTTAATTCTACAAGCACTTACTGACCCCTGCTGTTTCCAGCCCTGTGCTACATGCTCCGTGTGCAGAGATAAATGAGTCATGGTCCCCCCCCTTAAGCAGCCACCAGCTTCCAGATGCTTGGTCATTTCGGTGGTTTTATTTCTTTTCATCAACATCTGTCTTCCTGGAGATCTGCTAGGTACTAGGGATATAGCAGTAAAAGGACAGGAATAATCTCTTCTTTTATGAAGTTAATCTCCAGCCCAGTAATAGAAGTCAACATGAATGAAATAGAGAAGCAACAAATATTGAGCTGAACTTTTCAAATAGAGTAGAACTATCAGTCAAATTAGTACACAGACATGATCCTTTGGTGAGAAGCTAATTAATAAGTGAAATGAAAGTAGAAGGTTTTTTAAAAAGTAGACTATTTTTTAGAGCAGTTGTAGGTTCAGAGCAAAACTGAGGGGAAGGTACAGAGATTTCTCATATAACCCCTGCCCCACACATGCATAGGCTCTCCCATTATCAGCATCCCTCACCAGAGTGGTACACCTGTTATAATTGATGAACCTATAGTGACATGTACTAATCAATGAAAATCCATAATTTATATTAGGGTTCACTCTTGGCGTTGTACCTTCTATGGGTTTGGACAAATGTATAATGACTACTGTTACTGTATCATACAGAATATTTTCACTGTCCTAAAAATTCCTCTGTGTTCCACTTAGTCATCCCTCCATCCCCTTTAACCCCTGTAAACCAGTGATATTTTTACTGTCTTCATAGTTTTGCCTTTTCCAGAATGTCACATAGTTGGAATCACAGCCTTTTCAGATTGGCTTCTTTCACTTACTACTATGCATTTAAGGTTCTTCCATGTCTTTTCATGGCTCGATAGCTCATTTCTTTTTAGCACTGAGTAACAGTTCTTAGTTCAGATGTATCACAGTAGATTTATCCATTCACCTACTGAAGGACATCTTGGCTGCTTCCAAGTTTTGGCAATTAGGAATGAAGCTGCTATAAATACCCATGTGCAGGTTTTTGTGTGAACATAAGTTTTCAACTCCTGGGTAAATACCAAGGCGTATGGTTGCTGGATCGTACGGTAAGAGTATCTTTAGGTTTGTAAGAAAATGCCAAACTGTCTTTGCATTCCCACCAGCAGAGAATGAGAGTTCCCGTTGCTCCACACCCTCACCAGCATTTGATACTGTCAGTGTTCTGGACTCGGGTCATTCTAATAGCCGTGTTGTGGTATCCCATTGTTTTAATTTGCATTTCCCTGATGACATAAGATGTTATGTGCTTGTGTGCCATCTGTGTGTCTTCTTTGGTGGGATGCCTGTTAAGGTCTTTAGCCCGTTTTTTATTTTAGTTGGGGAGGGTTATTTTTTTAGGAGACTAACTGGAGTTGTGGAACTACCAATGGAGATGGCAAAGCCAGATTCTAAAACAGCAGTTTCTAGGCTCAGTCTTGGAAGATTCTTAGCATTTGACTTTTGGAGAACTTTAATATTTCAGTAGATTAACTATTAAATAGTTATTCAATTAACTGTTTTAACTTTATTTGGAAAAGGTAGAAGTCAGATGCCAGTTTTATGTTTTTATATTTATAGTTTTTTTTTTGATGAATTCAAATAATAATTCAAATGATAATAATAATTGAGTACTAAAAAATACAGGTCTACTAATGAGAAGGGTGTAATTCTTTTTTTGGGGAATAACATTTTGCTTAATTGGGATTCAAAGTTAGTACTCCCTGTCGTCACAATCAGTTGCAAATATTTACCTGTTAGCGCTGATCTGCAGTGAGCTCCAGCTCTGACTCAAATGTTGGCAGGTGCTGCGGTCACACCAGGCTTCCCTGTATAGGCAGGGACTTTATTCACTTGCAGTTAGCTCAGTGGCGTTCATTTTATTCATATTTATTCCACCGCACCCACTCTTTAATTACTACCGTTCAGAGAGATTGATCTGGTGAGAGAGACACCTGAACTGAAGCAGGAATCATAAACGGGGCAGGCCCTTTGTTTTCCTCGCTCCATGCTCTATAGAGCCGCCCCTCAAACCGTCAGTGGTGACAGAACACGCTTGTTTGTTTTTTATTTTTATGCAGTCACAAACCAGTACCTCTGTGCCATGCAATGAAAGTGAATTAACAGAAAAATGGAAATTTGAAAAACATACACAATGCAAACCCGAGTTAGATTCAGGAGACATACAGTTAAGCTGTCAGATTGCTTTAAAGTTTCTAGATGCTGCCTTTTCCCTTCTTTACCCGCCTCCTTGTGGGTCCAGAACACGGCCCCTCAGAGTCTCGTGTCCTGCCCCTCAGCACACGCTCAGCGGTCACGTAAACATCCGCGTGATGCGGCGTGTGTTTCACAGAGAATTCCACATCATCTTAGCGATCTGTACACCGTACCTCCGTTTGGTATTGATTTGTTTTTAAACCAGCTAATTTTTAAAGTTGGGGGTATGAAACAGTGAAAACTTACGTTCTGAGCACCTCCTTAGAAATTGTGAACTTCCCCTCCCCCTTATAACCTATCACATTTAAGCAGGACTTTTCTGTAAACTCCCCTCATTTGATCCTTTTGACAGCTCTGTGAGGTTAGACACATTACTTCCCCCATTTTAAAAGTGAGCTAACGCGATTTACCTGGGATAATATAGCTAATTAGGGGAAGACATGGGCTGGAAACTGGAATTCCCATCTCCTATTTTAGAGCTGAGACTAACCCCCTTCTATCCCTGACCTCCAATGTTTTAAATAAAATTGCTACTAAGGTCAAAGCACCAGACTGCTAGTTTCTGGCTCTGGATCTTTTTTGGCCATAGTAGTGTAAATTTCTTCAGTGAGAAACTTCCTCAAAAAAATCCAAAAAACAAACAAAAAAACCCCATCTCAGCACTTCTCTAAATCAGTTCCAGGAACCACTTGTACTTAGATGGAGCTTCCTGAGGATAAGCAGTCCTCTTGTTTCAACAAGGTGAGCACTTTGAAAGCTGCCTAAGGAGTGAGTTGGAGAGTTTTTGAGCTTTGATACTGACCGTAATCGAAAAGTCAGGTCAGGCAGTGTCTGTATTCTGCACTTGTGTTTCAAATGTCCTTCCACCTCTTTTTAATCTGTATCCTGCCCTGTTCTAACCCATGTTAAGTGTTCAATAAATTTGGTGAATAAATTAAGTAGTAGTTTTTTTAAATTAGTACAGTAAGATTTCTAAGCTTGAATTACATTAGTAGTTTAACGTTGATCTAAGAAAAGCAGGTGATACTAGTTCTCATATAAAACAATTCTGTGATCTAGAGTGAGGTATTCAACAGTAAAAACATTGCTATTAAATTTAAAAATTGCACAGTGCATTCGGTTGTATATGCGTTCTTTAGGAATTCCTTTACTTCACTTTTGGAGTAAAACTAACTCCCTTAAATGAGACCCCTAGTCCCAAATTTGTCAAACTAAATGATTATCAGAATCATTTCAAAAACATTAAAATGTTACTTTCCCTTAAATTTTTTATAATGAAACTTGTCTTCAAATATACAAGAAGTTGAAAGGATAGTACCGTGAACATCCATCCATATGAACACCTCTTAGACTCAACAGTTAATAATATTCTGACAAAGTTGCTTTCTCCCCCTCCCTCCCCTCCCCTTCCCACTGTATACACAGACCTCTCTCTGTGGGTCTCGGCTTGATTTGATTTAGGTGAAACCTTTTCGGTAAGAATACTTCTTCATTGTCATGTGTACTTCATGTTAAAGCACATTAGGAGGCAGAGGATGCTAGATCGTTCCATCATGAATGGTGCTGTGTGATCACTCGTTCATGGTGGTGACTGCCAGATGGGTCTCTTTTTCGTAAACAGCAGATGTGCAGGAGCAATGCTTTGGCACCACGTGAATGCTCCCCAGCAGGCTGTCTTCACCTGAAGGTTTCAGCATCCTTCGGTCCCTGCCAGAGTCCACTGTTTCCTCCACAGACTCAGCTGGCATTCTTCTGTAAAGGGGACCATTCCCTCATCCACTGTGGCTGGCCCGTAGCTCCTTCTAAAAAGCAGGGGTAAATGCTTATTGCTTTCTCTTTAATTGCTATGTTTGGAGTAGGTGTCACTAAATCAAACCTTACCCTCATTTTTTCAGTTCCACTCTTCTTTCTGACACAACCAAATTGACTCACCTTCTGATTTCCTGCCTCAGACCCAGAATCAGCCATTTCTCCAAACAGCCCCAGTTCCTTGTCGTGAAGGATGGTATTTAGAAGTCAAGAGCTAACGTTAGGTGCCCTCTTTCTACTTTTAGGTCATTTCTTCTAGGCCCTTTCAGTATTCTCAGAGCAAGGAAACATGTGGATTTCTTTTCATCGTGAGTTCATATTGATACTTCCAATTTAAATGTAACAAACTTTTTGAGCATTTTTATGTCTTATTTTGAAAATCTTGCTTCTTACTAATATATTTGCTTACTTCCTTCATATATACATGTTTAAAATTACAATGTCAATATTACTACTAAGAAAGCAACCCTGAGGTTGAAGATTTCTTTGCAGTTCTTTCTGTACCTGAGGAGTTTTAGAAAATACAAGTTTCTATAACCCCAGATCTTTTGAATCAGAGTCTTGGGGGGATATTAGTGTCAGCTGGTAGGTTTGTATTTTACAAATAAATCTGACTCTCCTGTCCTGGTCAGTCTTGGGATTTCTGGAATGTGGGAGATCTGTTTGCTTTGGGTAATATTTCCCCCCTTTTTATTCCTCCTGAGACATTTTTATAATTTGATTACTGTATAATGTAACCGCTGGATAATTGGCACAGAGAGAAAAATGTAAAGACACGGGAAAGGGATTGCCTGGGAAACATAAGAAAGGTCAGGAATTTGGTGGGAGTTGTGTAGGGAGCTTAGGAGCAACTGCCTTGAGCAGTAACTTTCCGTATGTTCAGAACCTGTTCTCTGCAGCCTCTTCCCTACAGTTCTTTAGAGGTCTTGAAGCAGTAATCCGTCTTGAGGAACATTTTAATATCTACTTAATAACCGCCTAACATTTATTGCATATGCGGTGTTGCCCGGCCCTCGGTGTTTCTGTGCATTACCTCACCCCCTCCTTGCAGTGACCCTGTACTTGCTTGCTATTATTCCAACTTTGAGGAAACTGACTTAAATACTGTGGTCTCTGCTTGCTGAATGGCTTCTTCAGGAAAATACCAGGTTTCTCTTCTTGGAGGTTGGGTTCTCCAGGAAGCGGGCTCTGATCTGGGGTCGGTGCGGGGCTCTGGGGGCAGCGGCTTTGGGAGGGAGGGGCTGGCCCAGCTGCACCAGGCTGAGCTGTGACGGGGGTTCTAGAAGCCCTGGCCCTCACACACACGGAGCCCTGGATCACAGGTGTCCATCCCGTGGAGAGAGGGAGGCTGGGCCTGGGACCGCTGCCTGGACGGTCACTCTGGGCCGCCCCGTCCTACAAGGAGCCTTGGCCTTGGGTGAGGCAGTCTCGTGGCCGCCGCAGCAGCAGGGGTCCCCGAGGAGGTCTGGCTGCCGGGACCATCCTGCGCCCAGCCACCCGCAGCTGGGGTCAGGGGTCCTGGGGGTTCTCACAGCACCTACCACATCGCCAGTAAATTTGCTGTGGTTTCTCCAAAACAAACCATTCTGGACAAAGACTTTTTTTTTTCTATGACTATCCATTTCTTATTTTTCCTATTGAAGATGTATGTTAAAAGAAGTCAAAAAAGATTGCTCTTGTGTCACTCATCGTAACCCTAAAGGCTTTCTTTTAACCCAATTTTATCAGCCTTGAACCCTTGCCTTGTAGGATACTGGCCGGGCCAAGTGTTTACGTGCAGGCAGCCTGTTACTGTTGTTTGCAAACTTCAGGTGTTTAGCTTCTCTAATCCAGTCCGCAAAAGTGCTCCCTCTATAACCATGCTTGAAAGTTTCTCGAAGAAGTCAGTGCCAGAGACAGCCTTATGCTGACGCAAGCTAGAGACCCCGGAATCCCAGACCCCTCTCTCAACCTTCATCCTGTGTCTTCCGATGAAGAAGGTGACTCGCTTTTGCTTCACAGAGACCCCCTTCCAGCTTTTCGCTTGGGCTGAAATAGGGTGTCGCTGACCCCCTGGTGTTCCTCCCCCTGGTTCGGGGGACTCAGTGCTCTCAGCAAAGGACAGTCCTGATGGTTTCCTTTGAATTAGGTCAGGCTGCGTGTCGTAAGTTCACTTGCTTTGAGGCTATGTCTGTCTTCGTTTTTATTGGAGGATCTTCTTTTTTTAATTTTTTTTACATCTTTGTTGGAGTATAATTGCTTTACAATGGTGTGTTAGTTTCTGCTTTATAACAAAGTGAATCAACTATACGTATACATATATCCCCATATCCCCTCCCTCTTGCGTCTCCCTCCCGCCCTCCCTATCCCACCCCTCTAGGTGGTCACTGAGCTGATCTCCATGTGCTATGCAGCTGCTTCCCACTAGCTATCTATTTTACATTGGTAGTGTATATATGTCCATGCCACTCTCTCACTTTGTCCCAGCTTAACCTTTCCCCCTCCCCATGTCCTCAAGTCCATTCTCTACATCTGCATCTTTATTCCTGCCCTGCCCCTAGGTTCATCAGTACCACTTTTTTAGATTCCATCTATATGTGTTAGCATATGGTATTTGTTTTTCTCTCTCTGACTTACTTCACTGTGTGTGACAGACTCTATATCCATCCACCTCATTACAAATAACTCAATTTCGTTCCTTTTTATGGCTGAGTAATATTCCATTGTATAAATGTGCCACATCTTCTTTATCCATTCATCTGTCGATGGGCACTTAGGGTGCTTCCATGTCCTGGCTATTGTAAATAGAGCTGCAGTGAACATCGTGGTACATGACTCTTTCTGAATTACGGTTTTCTCAGGGTATATGCCCAGTAGTGGGATTGCTGGGTCATATGGTAGTTCTATTCTTACTTTTTTAAGGAACCTCCATACTGTTCTCCATAGTGGCTGTATCAATTTACATTCCCACCAACAGTGCAGGAGGGTTCCCTTTTCTATTGGAGGATCTTGAAATACATACTTACAGTATGTTTGTTCTAGAGTTTTTAAAACTTAATCTTATTTCTCAGTACACAAAATTTTGACACCCAGCAACATAATTTGTTTGCTTTATAATATTCTCTAAACTGGACGTGAGGTGTCTTAAAATTATATGTATGTCATATACTTTAGTATGTGGTTAAAAGACAATATAATAAAAAAATGACATCAAAATTAATGGTAAAATCCAACTACTCCTTTTAATTCCTAATTTCTAATTTACCATGTGTGTCTACTGCTTTGGAGAGAAAGTAAGATGAAGACTTTTAACCTCTTTAATTTTTTTAATTTAAATTTAAAAATTTAACTCCCCTTTAAAGAAGTATCTTAAGATGATGTAACTGGGAGCAGGTATAAGAACAAAGTGTAGTGAAGCATTTATTTGTTCTTATTTTAAAAAGAAGCGTCTTCACGTTAAGTGCTGTGCAGTGCAGGACGTGGGCTGCTACCTCGTGACTGTCTCGTTTTAGAAGATACGACGTAATTCTCTCCTTTGCTTTTAAGTGATCGATAATCGATGATTGATTAATAATTGAATTCACCACATTCTGTTTTTTGTGCTTTATTAAAACATTTGCTAAAGCTGGCGTGTTTTGTTTTTGTTTTAATGCTGCCTAAAGTTTGGTTGTGTCCTCAGATGAAGAATATCCCTAGCTGTGCCCTGTGTGTGAACTTTTAGCTTAATCCTTCTGTGGTTATAAGTATTATTTCTCTGAGCCTTCTGTCAGCTCTGCTTGTTGTGTATTCTCTCTCTGTTTTATCACTAAATCACGTATGGCAACCTCTCTGGCAATCAACAAACTTTAGAGCTTACTGTGATATACAGCCTCCTTACAGAAAAAAAAATCTCAAGTTATTATATGAACTGTTTTCTAATGAGTCAGTTTTTGTCAATAAATAATTTTTAAAACAAGTTTAAAAGGAAGCTTAACAATTTTTTAAAACTTTATACTAACATATGTTCAATATAGGGACTAAGGAAAACCAAGACATAAGAAATATATCATCTACAATCTCACCACCAGAGACAACTACTACTTTTAACTTTCTTTCCTTCTAGTCATTTCTATGCTTTTCTTTTTGTAAGAAGAGAGCATATGGTGTAAGCAGTATGCATAATCAATGTATGTCTCCTAGTTTTAAAAAACTAACATTATATCATAAGGATTTTCCACAAGAATTATTTTTCTTAAACATTTTTATAGTTAAGTACTCTTCAGTTGTGTAAGTGCAGCATTAATTTTCTTGACTAGTCTTCATTATAGACTTTCTGTTTGTTTCTAGTATATTTGCTGGTATATGTTGCACTGAACATTTATGCATAATATCCTGTCTGTAATTAGAGTTATGCCCCTAGAATACATCCCACTTCTGAAATTTTGTAGTCAGAAGGAGGGAATGTTTTTAAGGATTTTGATACATACAGCTTAGATGGTTCTACAAAAAAGTCCACCGAAGTCACACTGTTTGTACTTTTTTTTTCTCTCCTGAGGAGAGGGTGCGAGATCTTTGTGACCCTAAAAAGTTTAAGAACCACTGATGTATGTTTATAGAAAGAGATTTTATGTTTCTCAGGTTCATCACTGCCTTTTAGCTTTCTAGAAGGCTAGCAACACACATTGCCCAAAGTAGATGTGCAAGAAATTTGGTGAAAATAGGGTCTTGGTGAGACCTCCATGTGCTCGAAACCGAGGCTCTGTTTCAGGAAAACAGGAGTAAGGTGACTCGGGCAGTGGAAATGCTGTAACTCTTTCTCAGTGTCAATCTGAACACCTTATTGTATTTACTTCATATTTGTCAGTGGCAGACAAATAGAAGATTTCTGAAAACCATTCTGTGTTTCTGTGAAATCAGAATAGGTCCTGTGTGCCAAAGTGAGCAACTGAAAATAATTTATATTTTTCTCTGTAGAAATAAAGTCACATGAGATGAGTATATATTCCATTTTCTTACATCCTGATAGTCACCTAGGCTAGTGGGCCCCATAGCAAGTTACTACTACTTTTTGAAGTGTTAATTGGATTTCTGGAAGATTACTTCTATGAAAACAGCCCTGTCTGAACTATTTATTACTAATTCTAGTTAATAACATTGTATTGGTTTGAAACTAAAGGAAATTTTTTTTTTGTGGCCGTGCTGCGTGGCCTGCGGGATCTTAGTTCCCCGACCAGGAATGGAACTCGCACCCTTGGCAGTGAAAGCTTGGAGTCCTGACCCCTGGACTGCTGAGGAAGTCTGGAAATTTTTACTGAAATGAATGTACTGAAATTGACAGTGATTCTAAGGGCTGTATTTTACTTTTTGTATTTCAAAAATCTTGATACTTATCAATTTGTATAGTTAAAAGGTATGAAAAACTTGTGGATGCCTCCCTCCCAGGAGAGAATAAAGTGGTCCAGAACGTGGGCTCTGGCGTCAGAGACCCTGGGTCTGTGTCCCGCCCCTGCCACCCCCAGAGTGTGTGGCTTTCAGCAAACCCCTCAGACCCTGTGCCTTGGTTTTCCCATCTGCAGAATGGGACAGTGGTGTTACCCAGCTCCGAGGGTGATGGTGAGGATGGCAGGAGACAGGTGCTCTTACATCGTCAGGGTCCTGCCCCCTCCTCACCCTGTCTCATCTTTGTGGTCATCGCCTTGGAAATCAGCTTTCAATAAAACACTTGGGTGAGAAATTGGTTTACCGCTGTGGGTTTTTCTTTTTTTTAAGATTTTTTATCGATTGATTAATTGCTTGCTATGTTGGGTCTTCGTTTCTGTGCTAGGGCTTTCTCTAGTTGCGGCAAGCGGGGGCCACTCTTCATCGCGGTGCGCGGACCTCTCACCACCGCGGCCTCTCCTGTTGCGGAGCACAGGCTGCAGACGCACAGGCTCAGCAGTTGTGGCTCACGGGCCAAGTTGCTCCACGGCATGTGGGATCCCCCCAGACCAGGGCCCGAACCCGTGTCCCCTGCATTGGCAGGCAGACTCCCAACCACTGCGCCACCAGGAAAGCCCCTGTGGGTTCTTTTTAATTCCTTTTTTCACTCTAAGCCTTTGGAGGCTCTGTGTGAACTTTGCTGCCTTGGGCTGTGCTTTGTCTGACACTTGGCTGCTGTCTTCTTCTCGTACCTCCTTTCCTTCATTCGTAGATACCAAGATAAATGTCTTGCTCACCTTCGAAGTACCAAGTAAAGGAAAGAAATTTCCTTCTTTCAACCTGAATGACTTAGGGCCACCAGAAGATTATGGCAAATAAAACCAAAGTACCTGGGGAGACTTGACGGTCCCAAGTACCACGCAGATTATTTGCCAGCATTCTTCCGATCGTCGCGAAGGGCTGTCAGACTTGGTGGCGCTCGCGTGTGACCGGCCGAGGTTGGCTGGGGTGTGTCAGAGCAGCGTCCCTGACGGACCAGCTTCTCCCCGTGGTGGCGAGGTGCTTGCCCTTCCTCACCAGCAGCTGTGGCCCTGCTTCCCACAGAGCCGAGAAGGCGCTCAAATCACTTGTGCGGTGTTCTAGAAAGATGCACTGAGTACCTACCGTCTACACACAGATAACCATCCCGGCCCCCCCCCCCCGCCCCCCGCTCTTTGTGCTGGAGCCACAGTGAGTCCCTGGGGGGCTCTGCAGGACTCTCCCCTCCTCTCTCGACCTCGTCCTGCATAAGCCCTCCTTCTCAGGGAGCCTTCCCTAACTTCCCAGGCTAGGCCAGCCCTCACATGGCACCTCATCTGTGCGATGACTTGATTGCCTGTCTCCCCCCGGAAGGAGAGCTCCCCAGTAGCAGGGGTGCGTTTGCACCGCCGTGTCCCCGGGGTCGGCAGAGTAGGGGCTCAGCACGTGCTCGACAGCCCGTCAGCCGGCCGCTTCCGAGGAATGTCTAGGGC
Source organism: Balaenoptera musculus (assembly GCF_009873245.2). Taxonomy (NCBI): domain Eukaryota; kingdom Metazoa; phylum Chordata; class Mammalia; order Artiodactyla; family Balaenopteridae; genus Balaenoptera; species Balaenoptera musculus. The sequence continues at coordinate 5,724,869 of NC_045790.1, forward strand.
AGAACACGAGGACCACAGGGTGCCCCTAGCACCGGGATGACGAAACAGTGGGCTCTCTCCATCTGCGGGTGGGGAGGAATAACCGTGGGGAGCCCCGAGGCCTCGGGACCCAGGCTCCTGGGCCTCAGCCGGTGTCATCGTGTGTCCCGAAGCCGGTGAGTGGGTCCTGCTGCAGAAGCAAGCCACCCCTCCGGCCTTGGGGTTCTCGTTAGTTTAACAACATGCCTAGTTTTCAGCCCTGTTGATGACTCCTTTCTTGAAATTCTCTCCTGCATTGCTTTCCCCGGCATTTTATTTCTAAACTGGTTTCTTACTAGTCTGAAAACATCTGGGCCCCTCTCCGCATTCAGATGCTCCCTCAGAGTCCTCTCTCCGGATTTCAGCTCTGCGCTGGCCTGCTGCCCACAAGGCGCCCGCGCTTCGCAGGATGCCGCCAGGACCTCTCGGCCTTTAAGAGGCACCGCCAGCATCTCAGCTCCTGCCACCTCCCCACCGGTCCTCTCCACTCCTTACACCAAGCCATTTGCATTCCCTGAAGAGTCCCTGCGTTTTTTATGCTTTGGTGCCTTTGCCTCGGTCTAGAAAGGCTGCCAGGCCCCACTCTTCCCCCGCCATCTCGCAATCCTTCCCACCGCTCCTGGGATGGGGAGTGTTTGCAAACCCAGGTCATGCCGCTTCCGGCTTCCCTTCCCCTGCGAAGAAGCCTGGGCCGCCTTCTGACACGTCAGAGAGCGCCTGGCGGGTAGCAGACCTATAATAAATACTTGGATAACTAGAAGGACAGTTTTTACCTTTCTTTTTTTTTTTTTAGTTCTTTTACCTTTTAATGACGCATATAAATATTAACCTGAATGCCAAATACCACTCATGATAAACTGGAGGATCCCTGGATAAGCATTCCCTCTTGAGAGCAGGCCTCTTGTAGCTGAAGAGTAAAAGGTCAGAAAGTTTATTACATGAGTAACCCTGATCTACTCTGAGGGTATTTTTCTTTCTCACATAGTTACAATTCCTTGTCACCCCTCCCAAAATGGATTTCTTGTCGACATGGTAGGAAATGTAGTAAATGGTACTCCACGCTTTAAAATGATACATCTGCCCTGAAAATGTTGAGGTATTTTCTTTCCCAAGGTGATTCTTTTTTCAGATTTGCAAGAGAAGATTATCTTATACCAATCGCAGTGTATGTGTGGTAAAGCCCCACATTGCCGTGCTGTTTTATGAGCTGTTACTTCGGGGCAAAGCCAGGGAGAACTGGAGGAAAGGCTGTTTGATGCACTTCCCTCTGCAAAGTAGCAGCACTCCACGTGGGAGTGATGTGCTCATTCTAGAACTTCTCCCCCAGAGAGATAATAGGACATTGCTTTCTCAGCTTTCACGAGGGTATTACAGACGTTCTCTCCTGACACGGATCCCACGTTTGACCTCGTTCTGCTCTCCCTTAGTAAAATGTTTTCCTTAACGTCCTAAGAATTATTGATGATCCTCTTGGTGACATAATTTCCAAGACAGTTTTCAGGAAGATTTGGAAATCATTAGTGCTTTCACTGGGATCACCAGATGTGAAGGAGAATTAAGAGTTAAACTGTTTGGCTTCGACTGGTATTAGATTATGAAGTGTATTGTTATACTGGAAACAAGAATCAAAGGGTAGAATTAAATAAGCATGTGCCTGGATTTAAAAAAGAAAAAAGAAGTTTTAACAGCATGGTCCCCAGGGACGGATGTAGGGCTCATTCTTTTAAAATATTTTAAAGATGATCTGGAAAAGAGAGTGGAGCACGTGTCAGCTCTTCTAGGTAAGAAAGTGGAGTTGATTGGCCCAGGCTGAGAGAGGGTCCCAGAGTACGTGGGTGGGCAGGTGGGCAGAGGAGGGCCAGGCGGGGGCTCATCTTTCACCAGTTCAGCTCTCAGCGGGCCCTCCGGTCTCCACCTGACAGAATGCTGCAATTGTTCCTTCAAAGGGTCTGTTCAGCAGGGTTAATTTCTTGCATCTTATCCTACCAAGCTGTTCGGCTTTTAAATGTATATTACCACTCTCCATCACATACATAATATATATGCATACATAAATTATTCATGTGTTTAAAGATCTTTGCAGGTTTTAATTTACCATCTTTCTCTCTTCGCTTTGCTTTCATCTTTTTCTCCTCACTCTTTCCCCAAGACTTTTCTTATTTTTAGACAGGTCATTTTGTAGGAATAATGTGGTAGGATATTTATTATGAAATGGTGACAATTTTAAAAAAATTTTTAGAATGAAAATACCATTTAGGAACTCTCTTTTTAAAATTCAGTAATTGCTTAGCTCCCAAACACAGAGAGTTACCCACTCTATCCTTTTATGGTTTCTAAGAGGTATTCTAATCCACCTTTCATTACCTGTGGGAGATGGGGCTTTTAAGTGACATCGATGTGCCTTGTTCTTACAGCCCTGTCTCGACATCTGTGCTGTTACCACTGAAATGATGGCATAAACTTTGGCAAATATAGCTTCGTCACCTTTTGAAATCTGCTACAAAATGATTTATTGATTTTGGTTTTTTGTTTGTTTTGGCCACGCCGTGCAGGATCTTAGTTCCCTGACCAGGGATCAAACCCATGCCCCCTGCATTGGGAGCATGGAGTCTTAACCACTGGACCACGTAAGAAGTCCCGATTTATTGATCAGTTGTTTAGTACCTATGTTTGATTCTTAAAATTCAGTTCGAATCAGCTAGAGATTTAATACTAAGTATTCACAATAATAAATATTGTTTTAAACCTGTAAAGTATATATATGACTCCGTTAATGAGCTAAGGCATGAAAAATAAAAGTTATTTGGATTTCGTCAAGGTGTTTACATTACATGTTTCATAGACCTCTTGGTTAGTTGTCTATGATAATAACTTTGATCTGGGCCATTAAACAGTCTAAGAAATAAAAGCTTTTTGTAAAAGGATAACCAGTTTGTTATTTTCCTATTTGTAGACATTAACGTATATTTTGGTCCTTTATCTGCCCATTTCTTCTTTTAATGTATTCCCTCTTGAGTACTATCTGGTCGTTTTCTGACCTGATTTAGAATCTCTAGCTTATTTCTGTTTTGAAAACAAGGACCAAATTTAGCAGGAGACCATGGGCAAGATAAATTGCACTAGAGGCTCAGACTAACACCAGCAGGTTTACTTTCTTGTGTTTAAATGAAGTACTCGTTTTCCATGAAATAACAAATTTCACTTGCAGACATGATTTATTCAGATCTGAAGAAGAGAAACTAAAAAAAGGATTATTCAAATTTTAGATTTGTAGGGAAAGTAATGTTTTCAGTCATCTCATTTGGATTCTCAAAATGCTAAAACTTAAACCAAGTCCAGCAGTGGCATAAGACAGTGGATGCAAAGCCAGTTTATATTCCAGCAAATAAATAGGTGATGTGACCCCCCCCAGATGTTACCCATTTGCTCAGTCCATGAAGAAGCACGCATTGAGCACCTACTGTCTACACACAGATAACCGACCTCCGAGAGCCCTCGTCTGACTGGGGAGAAACATGTGAACAGATCCTAAGGGAATTTGGGAAGAACAGTGTTAGAAATATTTGGGACCTGGGAGAATTGGGGGGGGGGGCATTCAAAACTGCTGGCTTGAACTGCTGGTGCTTAATGATAATTTCACATTTACAAAATAGAACATTAGACATTATAGTGTTAATGCAGAGAAGGATCTTGTGTGAAATCTCCCTTTTTCCAGTTGTAATTTGAATTTATATGTTGAAAATGGAAAGTTTTTATTACTAAGGAATTTGCAGTTTACCCTGATACCTTTTTAAAAATGCAATGCACTGACATAGTTATTAAAAAGTAACTTTTATCATAATTTTAACCAATTTGATCACTTATTTTAGTTTGGTTAAACTAAGTTTTGTTTTAAAGTGTACCATATGCTTCTGAGGAAACGTGATAGATTTTATTACCCACGCTTACTAATATCCCTGTCAACCACTTTTAAACTATACCTAATCACTGGAGTAATCTAGAGTTGAGAGAGATCAAACTTAAAAATTAGAATTTTTTTAATATTTCAGAAGTCTTTCTTTTTAGTATTGCCTCTCATCTGTGAAACAGTTTAAATAAATGTATATCCTATAATGAAATTCTTACTTGTCCATTAAGTTTGGGTTCTGGTGAGATAAAGGTAATATTTCTTGTCAGTTAAAGAGTGATTTTCCTAAACCCTGAATGAAGAGGTGCGCCCACAAACACAAGAAGAAAAGTGTACCCACATACAGTGTCCAATGGTATGAGTGATGTTAAATATTAGAAACGTACTGAAGTATTTACTTGAACCAGAGAAAACGATGGAAATTGGACACTGGCTAATTTATAACTTGGGATACTGTCAGTGCATAATTGTTATCCAAAGGTGGAACATAATGAAACTGACGTTGCAGTGTTTTTATAAATACTGGTGGGGAGAAAGCTGCTTAACTCTTGTTTTGTTTCTTGGATGATGTTAAATGCTGGAAGGGGTCAGTGTTTCCCACTCCCAGCATCCGGATTTCATCATTGACCTGGCGGAAAAGCCTTGAATGGATTAGAAACAGCTGGGATGAAGTGCTTGCCTTTGCCTTCTGCTTAAAAAGGGAACTTGCAGCCTCCAGAGGGAGCGGACTAAAGGATGCTAGACAACATCAACTGAGAGCCCGCTCCAGGCCTCAGAAAATGTAGCTAATTTTAGATAACCTTCACGAGGTTGTCTTCAATAACTCACATAGTTGGTTGCCCCAAAATAGTTGAGACTTTTCTACTGACTATGTAGTATTTTACGTACAGACTGAAAGTTTCTCATTATATAAGTCAGGCAGATCGCAAATTTATCTCCAGAAAATCATTGTGCCAGTGCAGATGGACACTTCCTTTAAGAGTACCATGTGATATGCACAAAAATACAAATCTACAAATCTCGACTAGCCGCACAACTATGAGATTTATCAGGAGGCTCTTTTATAATGGAAATCTCCTTTATTAACATGAATAAGTGTTCAAAAATGTGGTATAGCCACTTTTTAGGAGGACACCTATATTTTTTAATATGTATTTAATTAATTAATTTACTTATTTTTTGGCTGCATCGGGTCTTAGTTACGACAGGCGGGGTCTTCGTTGCAGCATGCAGGATCTTTAATTGCAGCATGCAGGCTCTGCATTGAGGTGCGTGGGCGTCTCTCCAGTTGTGGCCTGCGGGTTCTCTCTCTGGAGTTGTGTTGCGCGGGTTCCAGGGCACGTGAGCTCTTCGTCGCGGCACCACGCGGGCTCTCTAGTTGTGGTGCGCAGGCTCAGGATTTGTGGCGCGCGGGCTTAGTTGCCCCGTGGCACGTGGGATCTTAGTTCCCCAACCAGGGATCCAGCCCACGTACCCCCTGCATTGGAAGGTGGATTCTTCACCACTGGGCCACCAGGAAGTCCAGAGGACACCTATTAACTTCAGTATTACAAAATACAGGACAGATCTGTATTATATACTGCATTTCATGTATTGCTCATCTGATTAAGGAGGAGTGGCATTTAATTGACTCTGAACCTGGTAGGAGGTTCAAGTGCAGCGCTGCCTTTCCCATCGGTGACTGGCTGCCAGTGTCAGCAGCTCTGATATAACAGGAGCTCCAGACAGTCCAGGGATGCGCTGTCCCTAGGGTACGCCTCGGTCCCCCTGGCTTACTGTGTAGTAGCCTGTGACTGGTGGTTACCTGCCCAGGTCTAGCCTGTGGTGTCAGGGTTGCTGACCTGCGTTCCTCCCGGTGGAGCAGTTACGGTGATGTCAAGTGTGCTGCTTTCTCCATGCTCTTCCCTTTTGGTTTATGTCCTGGCCTGGTGCTTGGCATCCCTACTGAGTCCGCCCGTTTCTTTGGGCAGATAATCCTTCTGTCGGGATGTAATGCTTTTTCTCACTGATAAGCCAGACCCTCCTCCATTTCCAGTTCTGCCGTAACTGCTAACAGAGGCATTGCCATTGGTCTCAAAATGTACTTGAATAGGGTCCTTTTCCATAAGGGAGGACATCCTACGTATTCAAGGACTGGTGAGTCCTCTGTTTCATCTTGAGTGTATCCATTTCAAGCCCTGAGGAAGCAGGCAGATTACTTGACACTCCCCTCCCCCCTCCCACCATGCCCCAGAAGGGCCGCCGACGCCCAGGGCAGTGCGGTCAACTCTCAGGCCTCTGAAAGGAGCCAGAGTGGGTGGTCTTCCTGAGCACAGGATGTCAGCAGGGGCTGGGCCAGCTCAGAATCCAGCTGTAGTGACCAGAGAGAAACCGGCTGCCAAGGCTGGAGCACCCCACCCATGCCTACATCCTGCCGCACGCTGGGGAGAGTCTGGGGACTCCCCGCCCACAGGCTCACCCCGTTTCTTCTGAACTTCGTTGCCTGTTCTCACCCCTCCCTCCCTGCTGTCTTCTGCTCCTCCTAGGTGAGTGAGTGCAGCTGGAGAAGGGATGCAGATCGGATTTATCTAATTTATCAAGAGGGTCTTTAAGCTGTAGAATTAAATTTGACCTGTTACCTTGTAGACTCTGTGGCTCAGGCAGAATGACAACCAAATCGCGAGCAGTTGTTAGTGGCGGCCACGTCCCAAAGCAAAGCTGGTTTCTCAAGAGATCTGGTGGCTGCAGAAGCTCTTCATTATGAGCTTAGCTTTCTAGGCTCACCTCGAATTTCAGATCCAAGTCTGTGTTACTTTCCTTTGCTCTAAATTCCTTTGTATTCGTATCATTTCTACTGAGGCATGACCATCTTGGAAAGATATCGTGCGTAAAGGTGATTTGGGGTCGAGGGGGAAACTTGGTAAATTGTAAGATGGAAAGTGAGTAGTCTGACCTGATTCCTGATAATCCCGTATTTCCATCTGGTGATTAGTGAGTCTGTTTGATCCTGTTTTTCAGTACATTTCCACCTTTACAAACATACCGATCTTAGAAGATGATCTCCCGATTCTGTTTTCCATTTCTAGTCAATAGTGATCCATTGATTTTGACTGTTAAGGAAATCAGCTCATGCTTATGAAGGTATCTTAACACCAGCAAGTCACAAAGGCAGCTGCTTACTCTCATTCCCTCCCAGGAAGAAGGAGCCTGTAGTTCTCCCTCTCCGGGGAGTTGAGTGTTACACTACTTTACAGTCATCCTTTGAATCATATAACATGACGATTGGACGTGATTATTCTTAATTGACTTGGGGTTAGACAGACAATTCTCGTATTTGGTTTTGCCTTCAGATTTAATGACATGGAGGCTTTGAGAAGTGAGCAAATTCAATTTTTCTGGTGTCTGTTATACAGCGTTATTAAGAATACAGCGCTGTGCACAGAATATAAAGTTAGGTCCTCCTCTCCTCAGAGAATACAAAGTATCGCTAGGAAGCTTCCGTCTCATCAAGCCCCTCTTGCCCTGTCCGTGTTCTCCCTTTCCCTCTCAGACTCTCTCTCATAAGTCAGGCAGATATTGTAGGATTCATGCATTTATTCAGTAAATACTTACTGAGGATTGCGTGCATTGGGGTGCAGTGGTGCATCCCATGGACGTGGTCCCTCCCCTTCCACGGAACTTCCAGTCTAGTGCAGGGATTGGGGGCAAATCCGTCCCCATTAGCCTGTCTTTGTAAACAAGGTTTTGTGGGAACACAGCTGTACCCATTCGGTTACGTACCCTCTGGCTGCTCTGGGCACTCTAATGGCATCTCGAGTAACTGCAGCAGAGACGCTGAGGTCCCTAGCAGGGAGTGTTTCCTGCTCCTGCCCCAGGGGGTGAGGTGGAGAGATGAGTGCAGGCCGGAGCCGGAAAAGCTCTGGGCAGAGTGTCTGCTCTCCTGAGGGAAGAGGGCCGGCGTGGAGCCTGGAAGCAGGGGAAGGGACGTGTTCATACTTGAATTTCAGGGAAGTCACACCGGCTGCTGTGCAGAACAGTAATGACGAGAGACAGTGAGTGCATGCACGCGTTGGAAGGAGAAGCACTAACGCCCGGGGTTCAGGCGCACGGGCTCTGCCTGGATGCACGTTTCAGCCTTGCCTTGTACTGATCCTGACTTTAGGTCACTTCTCTGTTGGCTCTTCTGTCTGTGCAATGGGGATGGCAATCACAGAACCTAACTCTTGGCATTAAATAGGCTGATACGCGTGAAGCACTCAGAACACAGTGTTTGCAGTTGTCACTGTTATTCCTATTTTAGTCTTCCTGTTAAGAGGGCAGAGTGGCCTTGGCAGTGTTGGCCAAAAATTAATCAATCTAAGAAAGAAATGGAAAAAATTTTTTGAGCCAAATTCGAGGATTATAACCCAGGAAGAGCATCTCAGAAAGCTCTGAGAACTGTTCTGCCTGTTAGAAGTCAAGGCACAGGTATATAAGTTTTTTTTTGAGACAGAGGGCTGTACATCCAATGACGTATTGTTGACAGTTTACACGATCGAGATCTAAGTGCCATCGCGGTGGGTCACGTGAGCCCTTACAAGGCAAGAAGGAATGTTATCTTTTAAGGCGTTGTCGTGTTGATGCTGGGAGAATCTTGCTCTTGGTGGTTGAGCAGGTATTTCTGCCGATGGGGAGGTTTGGTTGATGCATAATGCAGACACACAGTGCGCAGTGGGGGAGAGAGGAGGCCAAGGGGCAGAGAAGAACTTCTGTGTTGAAATTTTTCTTGTCTTGCCATAGAATACGAATCTTATTTCACAGCAGTGAGGGTATGGAGAAAGTGGCCGGATTCAGGAGCTACACAAGGCAGTAGGATTGACAGGAGTCAGGGATTGATAGGCTGTCAGAACAAGAGGCTGGGGATGAAACGTAGGATTGGTGTTTGATCGGTCGAGTGGGCAGTGGTTCCCATCCCCGAGGTGGGGAGGACAGTAATGGAAACGGGTGTGTGACATGGGGTAAGTGGTAAGTTCATTCTGGGGTCTTTTCAATTTAGGTGCCAGGTTGATTAAAGCAGAAACGTTGAGGAAGCAGTTGACTGTGGGTCCGGAGATGAGAAGTGAGATGTGGGCTGAGGAGACGGGGGTAGGAAAGATCAAATGAACCTGCACCTCGCTCGGGAGAGGAGATGCCAGAGCGAGGAGGAGTGACAGGCAGGCCCCTAACAGATCTACAGAGAAGTCCAAGAGGCAAAGGTTAGGGAACTCCCGGGTGGTCCAGTGGTTAGGACTCGGAGCTCTCACTGCCGAGGGCCTGGGTTCGATCCCTGGTCGGGAAACTAAGATCCCACGAGCCTCGCGGCCAAAGAGAGTCAAAGGTTAGACAAAGGGAAGATCGAAACAATTTTTGGAGGAAGATGAGCACGAAGTTCGAATCCATTAAACGTTCTCTTGTTGAGGTGGGTGAGTTTGAGAAACATTTAAATTCGCGAGTCTCACATCAGACCCCACCCACCTAAACCACAGCACGTCTCTCACGATTTGGGTACCTGATTTCACCTACTCCCATGTTCCGCGTTCTTCCAGTAAGCCGTTTTCCCCCAGTGGAATATTAGGCACTACAGCGGATGCTCTGTTGACCTTCGGTGACCTGTGCAGTGTACTTTTCTGTCCCTTTTCTGTCCCTTTTTCCCTCCCCTCATTCTTTACCTACCCCGTTACTGCTTCACTGGAGCCTTGATGTGAAAAGTTGAAGTGGGGGGACCATGTCTTCCTCCTTTTTTGTGGGGTACTTGGTTCAACATCAACAACTTGAGTCCAGTATCTGAGAGTTTTATAATGACCTCTCTATTTTAATTTGTTTATTACAACACTGCAGTTGTAGAGTATAATTTTGGAAAGAGCCAGGAGATAAGTGGAGAAGAGGACACTTTCCCATCACCGGAATCACCTCCAGCTTTTCTGCGCCTACCTCCTTGTGACAGAGACGTGCTTGGCTGCCTCTCCTCGGGATGGGTCAGTTCCCACCAGAGCCCTCAGCGCTTCGGGACACGGATCTCGGGCAAGGCTGCTTCCTGCCTCCAGACTAGCCCTACTCTGACCCTTAGAGCTCACGGGTTAGGCTTCAGCTACGTCCCTGCTACTCGACTCAGGTGTGCGGTGGCCAGAAGCCTGATCCAGAAGGCTTATCCACCTGTACCTGGACGAAGGCATCACGTTAGATGGTTAGGCGAAGTGCTGCATCTTATGTTTAGTTTTGTGCTACAGGAGGAAAATTGTGGAGAAACTTTGAAATGGACCAGAAAGATTATGGGGTGCATTATCCAACTCGGCTTTCTGTGTTATCTCACCCTTTCATTATCTCTGAGCTGTTTTACCATCCTGTAAATGATAGAAAACTGCTAGTAATGCACAGGCGTCTTGTCCATTGAAATGGCAGTCATGTACTGTGGAATGCAATTGGTTACTGCTCTCTGGATATTGACCAGTTTTTACCAGTTTTGCCTCTATTTGTAAATTCTTTGCAGTATTCTTGATGTTTATATATTTGTCTGTTCTTTGGATTCACCTTTGAACGGGTTGTAACGTCTTACGGTTCCTTTTAAAATTAATCGGTCAATTAAAATCTGTGTCCCACGTTCAGAAAAAAATTCTTGTTATACATACACACGTATGTTCATACCTGCATGTAAAATCTCTAGGAAGATTCACAAGGAAGCGCTGGCTGTGTGCACCTCTGCGGAAGGGAATGTAGGAAAACTTGCCTTTCACTATACGCCCTTAGCGATCCTTTGAATTTTATATCACATGCTTATAGTATTACCTAAACAAAGAGATAAACTTGTTAAATTCCTTTTTGAACTCTCTCAAGTCAGTCCTTAGCTAGCCGTTACCAAAACTTCAACATGGACTAAATTCACATTTGAATTAGCTGACTTTCCAAAGAGACCTTTCTGTCTCTAGATAAACTACTGGTAGACGGCAGCCTGCATATCAGAGTCACACCTGGAGCCTTACTTCTGCACTCTTTTACGTTTTTTACTTTACTTTTCGAGACAGCTCTAACACTGTAGAAACATGTCAGTGGGAGGGTACTGATTCTTTCGTGAATCTCTTAAGGAACCAGGGGGTCTTGGCGTGAGGCGGCTGGCAGACCAGCCGGCCGCCTGCGGTTCTGGTCCTGACCTCTCACCTCGCCCCGGCCCAGCTGCACATACTCTCTTGCCTCCTCCGCTGGTTATAGCTGGAGGTGCTCCCTTTAAGCCAGAGGAGCTCAAGCCTGATGCATGTTGAAATCACCTGGGGAGCTTTTAAAATTCTGATGCCCCAACCAATTAAATCACAGTGTCTGAGGGGTGGGACGCGGACATCAGTATACTTACAGCCACGGAGGTGAGGCTGATGTTGAGAAACAAGGCTCTGTGCACTGATTCAGGAAAAACTTCACATGTGACACCCCAGAAACAAAAGCACTCAGGATTTCTTTTTTTTTTTTTTAAATGTTTATTTATTTATTTATTTTTGGCTGCGTTGGGTCTTCGTTGCTGCGCATGGGCTTTCTCTAGTGGCAGCGAGCGGGGGCTACTCTTGGTTGCGGTGCACAGGCTTCTCATTGAGGTGACTTCTCTTGTTGTGGAGCACGGGCTCTAGGCACACGGGCTTCAGTAGTTGAGGCTCGTGGGCTTCAGTAGTTGTGGCTCGTGGGCTCTAGAGCACAGGCTCAGTAGTTGTGGCACGTGGGCTCAGTAGTTGCGGCGCACGGGTTTTGTTGCTCTCCGGCATGTGGGATCTTCCTGGACCAGGGCTCAAACCCGTGTCCCCTGCATGGGCAGGCGGATTCCTAACCACTGTACCACCAAGGACACCCTGCACTCAGGACTTCTGGCGGGAAGATCTGTGCAGGGGATGAGGAAAGGGAGACAGTCCTCCCAGAATACCCGTACACAGAGTCTGTGTTTCCTTGGGACGCCTCTGGAATGTGGCCAACTTAGGTACTGGGTGTGGTTTAAAAGCCCCAGCTGACTCGGTTACAGTCACCAGAGCTTTTTTTTTTAATATAGTTTGGAACTCAGCTAAACTTTCACTGAGCAGGAAATACCTAATGGGGGCTGTTGAGTGCATATCCCAGCCCTGTTCCTCTGGCATTTGGAGCACGAAGCCAGCCTCGGGGTGGGTGACGCCTGACACCACTGCCACCATGTGGCTGTGTGACCGACAAAACATCCTATTCCTCGTACACCAGATAACTGGGAAAACCACACTGTACAACAGGACCTGTTAGGTGCCTGCTTTAGTCACAGGTCCTAGAACCTCATTGCTCTGACCTGTAACAGTGTGCTTTGGGACTTCCCTGGCAGTCCAGTGGTTAAGACTCCGTGGTTCCACTGCAAGGGCCATGGGTTCGATCCCTGGTCGGGGAACTAAGATCCCACATGCTGCACAGCGCAGCCAAAAAATTAGGGAAAAAGAAAGAAAACAACAATGTGCTTTATTAAGGGGTCTTTGATAGAGAGTCGTGTTTATAAGGGGAGAAGTAAAAAAATGCATCCCCCCCTTCGTTTTGGAACGGTTAGGCAAGGAAATAGTCTCTTCTTGGTTCCCCCTGGGAAAGGTACCTTCTCATGGGGGCCCTGATTCATGGCCTGCTTCTGTTTCATATTTCAAACCATTTGATTGTTGCCTCAGCTATTTTGAAAACATGAAAATTGGTGTCATAAACTCTGCTGTGGTTGCCTTCATGTACTCACTGTATACCCCTCCCTTTTGTGTAGGAAGACAGAGCTGTTAATAACCCCATGCCTGACCGAGGGGGCAATGGACTAGCTCCTGGGGATGACAGATTCAAACCCGTGGTGCCCTGGCCTCATGTTGAAGGAGTAGAAGTGGACTTAGAGTCTATTAGAAGAAAAAACAAGGCCAATCATGAACAAGAGCGCCATGCTGGAGGAGATAACCAGAAAGACATAATGCAGAGGCAGTATCTCACATTTAAGCCTCAGACTTTCACGTACCGTGATCCTGTGCTCCGCCCAGGGGTCCTCGGTAACTTTGAACCCAAAGAGCCCGAGCCTCACGGAGTGGTTGGTGGCCCTGGAGAGAAAGCCAAGCCGTTGGTTTTGGGACCAGAATTCAAACATGCAGTTCAAGCCAGCATTAAAGAGTTTGGATTTAACATGGTGGCGAGTGACATGATCTCCCTGGACCGCAGCGTCAGTGACTTACGACAAGAAGAGTAAGCACAACCCCTCCCCTTTCTGACCTGGGCGCGCGTTTCCATAGATGCCTAGACTTAACTTAGATGGTTAGGGTGCAAAGCGTATTTGTGCCTTCATTGCAAGGGAATAAGAGGGCCTTTGGTCCACGAAGTGGCCACAAGGGGGAGATCTCCCCACTTGTGTTATTTCACTGAGGGTGTGGCGTATAAAATTCTGGGGTCTCCTCTACCGGTGCTGCTCAAAGTGTGGTCCCCGGACGAGCACCGGTCTGAACTTTCTGTTCCCGGTCCGCAGAGAGAAAACGAGCTTGTACCAGGCCGTGAAGTAACTATTGCTATGAAGTGCTTTACGTTCACCTGACAATGTTTGAATAACACCAGAGCCTTCTCTCTTGGTGCGTTGTTTTTCCTTCTGCACCAAGCTCCTTGTCTTGCTGTGGGACGGCAAACAGGAACGCTGCTCGGGACGCTTCTGGAACTAGCTGGTTGTTTGCCTTCTTCCGTTTTTACCCTCGGCACTGAAGCTGGGAACGGAAGCCCCTGAGTATGTACTGTACACAAGGCGCCTTCCGACAGATGAAACCGTAGCGCTCACGTTCAAGCCCTTTTCGTGTAGTGAGATTTAAAACAAAGGGTTTCCAGCTCCTGACTTTTGATAATGGTGATTATTGAATGAACTCAAAGCTTTTTCTCTTTCAGTTTATTCAGTAACTGATTCTACTCAGAGGGTCTAAGCAGCTTCCATTAGCTTCCACTGTGCGGGTGCACGTTTTATTCACTGCTACTAGAAAACTTTCCAGATGTGTCCCCTGTGACGGGTGGTTAACGCAGTCCTTGTTTTGAGAAGTGCACACAGCAGGCGCGCGCACACACACGGTCCCCACGGCAGCAGCCTTTATGACCCTGCAGTCGAATTCTGGACCTACCAGAGGGCTACTCCAGAGACTTTGGACCTTCCTATATTGATTTGATAGGAGTGAGGGGTGGGGGGTGCCTGAAATATGCAGAGAAGAAAGAAAGAGAAGCAGTAGAGAACCAGGGTGGTGAGGGACATAACCTCTAGTACAGAGAAGAATTGGAGCATCTCGGGGGACTGTGAAGGGAGAGTGTGGGAGCAGTTATTCCTGGTCAAGGTAGAGACTTGCCTGGTCGCAGATTTGCCATATTTAGAAAGAAAAAAAAAAAATAGAAGATGCTCAGTCAAATTTACTTTCAGTTAAACACTGGAGAATGTTTAGGATAAGTATGTCCCAAATAGTGTTTGGACTATACTCACACATTAAAAATACTTGTGGTTTATCTGAAATCCAGATTTAACTGTGCATCCTGTATTGTATCTGGCAGCCCCCCTAGGCAGGGGCTGAGGTGGTTGTCATAGAGCGAGAATTGCCGTGCATGGACGCTTTAGGACCCCAGACGGGATCTGCGGTCCTCCCTGGAGTGCCTCCCAGTTCCCCGAGACAGTCTCAGGCCGTGCGTCTGTCCCAGGGGGGTTCTCGGAGGACCTCGCGATGGCCTTCTCCTCACCGTGATGGGGAAGGAAAGGGGGGGGGAGAGTCTACCACTGACTTTCTGCTACAGGCCAGGACTTGCTGCAAGTGATCTTATTTGATTCCCACAAGCAAACTGCGAGAGAGTTCCCACGTATGAATGTGAAGTCTGAGGCTTAGCGCTGTGACTTCTCTGTATCTGCCCAGCGAGATGGCAGAGCTGTGGTCCTACCCGAGGTGGCCCGGTTAGAAAGGCCTTCTCCCTCCTCGGCCCCACCCCTTCCAGGACAGTGTGGCCCCGGGCAGGGTTGCCATCCCCGGGTGAGCTCAGCGTGGACACGGAGATTTTAGCACAGGAATTACTTATAAAAGATACACATGTAAAACACCAGTTTTAAAATCACTTTAAAATCTAGCTCACTCTTCGGTATAAGAAATGTGCTAAGATATAAAATATCAATAGAAAACCAACAAGGACCTACTGTATAGCACAGGGAACTATACTCAGTATCTTGAAATAACCTATAATGGAAGAGAATCTGAAAAAGAATAGATATATTCATATGTGTATATATATATATATATAGTACATATGTGAGTGAATCACTTTGCTCTGCACCTGAAACATTGTAAACCAACTATAATTTAAAAAAAGGAAGGAAGAAACATGCCAAGAAAATCAAAGGCATACGTGCATACACGGCGGAGCAGCGCCCAGGACTAGCGTGGCCCTCGGTGCCTCCCCCTCCCGCGCCCCTCACATCCTTCTGTCCCCCAGCCCTCTTCTTCCTGCCACCACGCTCCGTCCCCGTCCACCCTTCCACCTCCCCTGTCACCAGCCACGGCCACGCCACTGTCATCTCTCCTAGAACCCCGCCAGTGCCTCCTGCCTGTTCACACCTAGCCCGGGGAACATCATTCTTCGCCTTCCCAGAGCACCTAGAATAAAACGTTCCGGGCCTGCCCACCTCGCCCTGGCCGCGCGCCTTCTCCCGGGGCGTTTGCACGTTCCCCCCACCCCCCGCGCCCCCTCACCTCTGTGGGCTTTTTCCTTTCTCTGTGGCCCCTTCCCAACCCTCAGGCTCCATCAGACTCTCTGGCCTGCTTTATTTTCCATTACTCCTCTCTGGCCATTTCATTCCTAGTATCTCTCAGATTTTATAATTAGACATTGGTTAATTTAGCTGTCTATTGACTGTCTTTCTTACTAGATGATAAGGTCCCAAGAGCAAGGAATTTGTCTGTTTTCTTCACCAGCTACTTCCAGTAAGTGACACCCAGGAGCTTGGCCGTGCCCAGTGGTGAACATCTGCTGAGAGAGTGAATGAATGAGTGAGTGAATGAAGGAGTGAATGAAGGAGTCTGCTGGGATCAGACCTTGGCTCCATTACCAGACGCGAGATCTCAGACCAGCTCCTTACCCTCCCTAACCCTCAGTTACCTGATCCGTCACGTGGCTCCACTAATACCTATACCCCCTGGATTGGCATTGGGATTAAAGGACATCATAGACTAAAAGTCGCACCACACGCCTGGGGGTTAGAAACTTAAGTATTAGTGGCTGTTTCTTTTTTAATTGCTGTGGCACTTTCTTCAGGTCACAGTTTGTCTAACCTTGAATGTTTCTGTAACTATGCAGCTTTGAGGTCCTCTGTTGCTTTTTGGAAAATGTGGATTCCCCCCACACCGCTGTGTCTGCATCATCTTACATCTCCTCGCACCTCCCCTGATGGCAAAGCCTTCGTCCCCTTTGATGATTTCAGACACGCCAGGCGCCTCTGAAGCTCCCATCTCTCTGGGCCTTGCTCTCCTACAGTCGTCTTTCTTCCTGCCTTTTGCTGTCTTTCCTAACTGCATTCCTCCCCAACCTGTCGCCTTCCTTCTTTTCTTCTTTCCTCTAATCTTCCTTCCTTCCTCCTGCCATGCCTTTACATAGGCTGATCATTTCTTTGTTCTTTTCTCTGGCATAACTGGAGCAGCGCTTAGAAATAAGATTATTGCATGTTCCTGCAAGGATCGTGTCCCCAGTCAGATAAAAGGACCGAGGCTATCTTAGCAAATGATCCTAAACCCCTTTCTAAAATTCTATGCTAGTGAGAAAACTTTTGTTTATACTCAAAATATGCAAACATACTCCCAGAAGATTTTTTTAACTGAATCCAGATTATTTTTTAAATTTAATTCTTTCTCACCCTTTTTAAAAAAAATGGGATAGGCTTCTTTCCTGTTTGAACACTGTAAAATTCAGTGTAGACTCGTAAATAATTTCTAAGTTGAGTTATTCATAATTGAGAATGTGGTCAATCTTAAGAATTTTCTCCAAAATAAAAAGGTCAACAGCAAATAAAGCACTGCTAAGTTTCACGTAGTATCTGATGTGCATATTAGCACTTTTCTGCTCTACCAGCAAAGTGAAAGCATCCCACGGGCCCACCTCACACGCACGCCCTCCCTCACACTCGGTCCCCATGGAAAGCATACTGCACAGGGCTTGAACCTCCGCAGCTGTGGGATCTAGGCCTGATTAGCCTGCTCTCTTGCCTCTGTCACGCATAATGAGCCACCTGCCACGCTTGGAAACCCAGCTTTGAGCTGTTTGTCCAGTTACAACATCGGCCCCTGGCTCACTCGCTCATTCTTGTGGCCGTTCCCTCTGTCCTTTTGGATGAAAAGCAGGACAGAACTGCCCAGCTGCCAGTGTGACTCAGGCTCACGTCTGTTGCAGCTTTGAATCACATCCCCTGGCTGAGTCATTTACTGGCTGTTGATCGCTCATTAGGAGGGTGAGTAACAGTGTTTGGAGGGAACTGGAGGCCTCCTTCTTTTCTAAAGGCTTGAGCCAAGAATGACCTCACCTGCCTTCGCACTTGTTTTCTATTAAAAAAAATACATGATTTTCTGCACAGTTCAACGGAGATGGAGTATCTCCAATAAACGAGGCACTGTGCTAGCCCATCAGGGATGCAGCAATAAGAAAGTACAGTCCCTGCCTTCAAGGGGCTCGCCATCTACCCCTGGGGAGAGGGGAAAGGTTACCGTGACGTAAGAGCCTGAGGAAGGAGAGGGGAGCCGCGTCGAGTTACAGGGAAGTCAGGAAAGGATTCATGGGGGGAGCACTAGGGACGGGCCTGACGATGAGGAGGTTTCCCAGGAGGAGGGTACAGGTGTAGAGGGCAGGACGGTAGGCGTGGGCCGGGAGGAAACCCGGTGCCGTGGCTTACGTGGATGGAGCAGTGAGTGCAGAGACGTACAGACACAGCTGGTAGGACAGAGAGGGAGGCGTTTGCAGGCCCCCAGTGCCGCTCTTCATAGTCTGCACTGAATGCGGTGCAGGGAAGACCTACCGAAGGGGTACCGAGAGAACGTGAGGAGTGTCAGGCTGCTGGGGTGTCCGGAGCGGGCGGAGGGTGGGGGCCTGACCTGGTAGAGGGTCCGTAGCGTCACAGTAGGAACTTGAGTGAAGGCCCCAGAACCAGACAGGAGACTCAGGGGGAGAACAAGAGTTAGAACCGGAGGCGCTGGCGCCTGATGGAGGGGAAGGAGGAATGAGACATCAGTACGAGGCTTTGAAGCTTAGAAACAGGAAGAAGGCCACCACTGACCAAGGAGGGGGGAGGTTCAGAACAAGCTGCTCTGCCCAGAGCACCTGTGCCCTAGACCTGGGCCTCCCCCGTGCTGAGCCCCACAGGGGGCTGAGCCCATTTATGGGAAGTGCTCTTGGTGGTTACATTAGATTTTCTTCTAATAAAGCATAGGATTTTATTTCCTTTACTGTGAACTAACGGCTGATGCAAATATATGGAAATTATTCTTGCCCTTTTTCTGCCCAAGAAGGCAGACAATCAGGGGTATATAATCCAAGCTATTTTGTTTCAAACAAATGAATTAAATATTTTGACTTGTTGAACAAATTCCTCTGCTTCTACTGTTTAACCTTTCCTCCTGCCTACACTGCTATTGCATTTCTGTTTTGTAGAAAGCTATCTCAGTTGCATTGACAGAGCGAAATAATAGATGTTAAAGTGCTTCAAAAACTCTAAGAGCTATGCAAATGTTAATATGATTGTTAATAACTTTGTTAAGCTTGTCTGTGGGAAACTGAGGTGTTTTTTTAAAGATATTATACACTGACATTCCTGCCTTATACACTAGGTAATTCTCTTCTTACCTGGTACCAGAATACTGATATTTAATTTTATTTAAGGTTATGGTCGTGAGCTTTTTTCATTCTCTGTCTGTGTTAAGGGTTCTCTTTGATACCTTTGTGTAGAATATAGTAATATAATTTATCAAATAGTTGCTATTTTCAAAATAGGCTGTAGGGTTCTTTTCTAATTTCTGTTTCTATACATTGTGACCCATGGGTTTCAATTAACACTGACTAAAGGTAAGGAGCCGCTCGTAAGAGGTTAAAACAAATTATTAGAATTATCTATAAATCATGTACACACATGTGTATGTGAATCACGTATGTGCACATGAACTTCAGTGCTGCGTCCTAGTTTCTGTTAGCACAATGAGCGCTGGTTCTATACGACGCCGTCCAAACGACACGGGTCACGACCATTGACATGCACTCCTTTCCTCTCTTGGATTACCCAAAGCACAGCTCATTTTTCAGACTGCAGTTTGGCAGCCGTAGAGCTAATCTGCAGGAAGCACATTTGAAATTGGTTTCAGGTGACCCACAGTGGACACGCTGCTGCTTTTACACCCAGAAAGTATTGCTTTCTAACTGGCCTGAAAGTTTTTACTCTTGGGAGCCACTTTTTGTGAGTTCAGAGGTTTTCCACATGAACTTTAAAAATAAATTGTGTTCTGATACTTAGTTTCTCTTCTTCTTTCTCTTCTAAACATACACGTCTGAACACACGCACGCGCACACACACACACTGCACTTTGGGATTTTCTCAATGATGGGGGCACAGCCGATTTTTATTCAAGGTCCTGGCTGACCACAGGAGACGTATTTAGCCAAATGGGAATTACTGGAGCTATCGGGGTAACTTAGGTCACCCCAGTTCGCACAGCAGTTTAGAGGGGTGCCTCCGGAAACTGGACATGGAGGTCATCTGCTGCTCCGGGCCACCGTTAGCAGGGTAGCAGCAACCTCGAACCCCCCGCCAGCAGCCTGCGGGGGTGGCTCCCGTCCCCAGGGGGGACGTTCCTGTCCTGCCGAGACCCCGTGTGGTTACTGAGGTCCCGCCCACGAACATAGCTTCATCTCCCCACACACCTCGCCCACCACGTCACAAAAGGACAGGGTTTGCCTGGTAAAAGTATAACCCCGGGTGCTTGATTTGTTTTCGCACAGCTCTCCACCCCCAACCGGGAGTTTACAGTAAGTCCCTGGAGGCTGGCTATGTGGGTGGAGGCACCGCGAGGTACCTCATTACATTCCACCCCAATGACAGACAGTGTCAGGGAGACCTTGACTCTTTCTTTCCCTCCAGGGTGAGTTTCCCACCCATCCAGAGCTCTGACATGGAGATGAAGGGGGAGTTTTGGTGCCCTTTCCTACTGGAGCATCTGAGATTTGGAGCTGACGGTCATTTCAGAGTGTTTGGTCATTGTCATCTGCTAAGAAGTCACCAATCCCTCAGCAGGGAGCGTCTGAACTGCCACAGTGCCCGGTGGACGTCAGGCACGGGCCCTTCCACCCGGAGGCTGGCACGAACCCCGGTGCTTCAGCCACCGGACCGTCAGATTCAGCCTGGTCCCTCGCTGTGTCCCCTCTGCGTAGGGCCCTCGGGTGTTTGGTAAACAGGGAAGTGGTCCTGGGGGGGTCCTCCATTTCCTCCTGCGTGGTGATGTTTGGAGGTGGGCCGGCAAGGTGTCCCACAGTTAAAGTGACCGCCAGGACAGTGTACTTATGAAGATCTGGAGAAGAAAGTCTTTCTCTCTAGCGCCAGGAACGGGGTGAGGGCCTCAGGACACCGGCGCTGCACTGTGCTGGGCGACGTGGACCCGAGGGGTCCCCGAGAAGCCAAGCGGAACGTGATGGAGGAGAAAGGCTGCCCTGGACCACCTTTTAGTTCTGGTATCGCTGCCCTGCGCTAGAAGAGACTATCTCCCAGGACCTGCACAAGGAGAAGATGAGCCCCCGGGCTTCAAGGCTGCGCGGACGCAAGGGATGGGCTGTGATGAAACTGCACGTTGGTAGCGATTTTAACCGATTGACTTTGGTTTCCTTAGGGCCCTGGTCCCCATGCGCCCTGGGTTTCCAGTGGTCTGGTCCTAGCCCTGTTGTTCCTTTAAGTCCTCTTCCTTCCTTCCTTCCTCCATTCCTTCCTTCCTCCCTTCCTTCCTTCCTTTCTTTTTTTCTTCTTCTTTTTTCTCTTTCTTTCTGCATGATTTTACAAAACAGAAGGCCTTCCAGGGGAAAAAATGTGTATGGCATTGGAGCAGAAGTGCCCCTATTGCAGTGAGTCAAAGCTGAACACCCAGCGAGGCGCTGCCCACACTTAAGAAGCATCATCTACCTGAAGCGGGCTATTTTTAGGCCACGCATAAACCAACAGTTAAGGAAGAGAAGCCCGTTTGTTCTGGAAGCACAGTAGCAGCAACCACCAGCTGGGCCCGGGGCGAGTACGTAGGCATTTTTACTGATGAGGCTGCAGGAGAGAAGGCCAGCCACGCGAGGGGGTGTAGGTGAGGTGGGACCAGGCAGGCAGGGGCTGCCCAGAGAGCAAGAGAACAGCCGTCTTGGGGGCCTGCCGTGCAGCGGGGCAGTTCTGACCGCTCCCCCTCCGGGCGGGCGGGTCCTTGGGGAGAGCTGTGAGGCGGGTCAGCAGCACCATTTCCTCTCAAGCAGGGCCTGGGGGAGGAGCAATAGGAATAACGCATGTGACTCCCTGGGTGCGCTTCTCAGTAAGTCCATCACCTTTGCTCACTTTAAGCCAAATATGTTAAAAATGCACTTAGTATCACAAATAGAATTGCTCTTTTGTCATCCTTGCAAAGTATAAGAGGAACAAGCTAATTACATGAGTTAAAATGATATAAAAACACAGTTTACATTCAGTAATATCTTTTAGTTCATCACTGGGAAATGGCCGCGGTTTTGCGTTCCTCTTCGCGGAATCCCAGGGGAGCGTCCGCTGTCCCAAACGTAGCCAATGTGGAGGAGACTGTCATTTTTAATAACCCAGTAACTCACTGTAGAATGAGCACTGCCGTTTCAATCAGAAGCAAAACACCCGCACCCTCTGCAGAAAGGCAAGTCCCAGCGAGCAAACCAGAGCCGGGAAAAAGGGCTCTGGAGACAGATCTGAGCACCTGAGCTCCAGGTCCCTAAGACCCTGGGGATGCGCCACGGTCCCCGCAGACACAGGAGCTGGTGGGGGGGGGGCGGTCTCCCGCGAAAGATGGGACCGCCCCGCGCTTGCGCCGCGTTTCGCGAGGCAGGCGCTCCCCCCAGCGGCGGACGCGCTCGGTGCAGGCCTGCAGGGGCTTCTCCTCGGAGAGCCGGGAGCAGGAGGGGCTCCAGGGAAGCCCGCAAACTCCGTCCTGCCAGCTGTCCTTCCAGGCCGTGTGAACGCCGGCTGACCGGAGAAGCAGCATCGGGTGTTCTTTTTCAAGGCACATCCAGAAGGGTCTGTCCTGAGCAGAGGATGAAGCCACCTCGGCTGGGGTCTGGCTGCCCGTGTCAGCGTGGCGCAGCCTCGGCTGGGGCCGAGCGCGGGCTGGGAAGGTGCCGTGACCGCAGGACCCCAGGCTCCAGCCCCGGGGCGCTCACTTAACACTTCAAGCGGTGGGGATGTTTCTCGGTCGCCTTCCCTGAGGTCCACGCCTGTCTTTTACTCCCGGGTGATGAGCTGCCGCCGCGATGCCGCTTCTCCGTTCCGTACTTCTCCGTGGCCGCGGCTGGTGAAGACGGGGTGCTCCGTCAGTGGCCGCGAGGATCACCGGCATCCCCGACCACCTGCTGAGCCCCTGCTGTGTGTCTGGCAGTGTGCTCCGTTCTCGGACACACTGTCTCCCATCCTCATAACCGGGCGGAAACAGCGTTATTATTATTATTTTTCCTCTGGATTTGTAGAGGATGGAACTGAGGCTCCGAAGCAGATAACTTGAAGGTCACATTAACTAGAAGATTCGGGCGGCGGGATCCCGGTTCGGGCTTCCACACCGCATCGCCTTGTTAGTGACGCTAAACCGGTGGCCCGGGGCGGCAGGGGCGGGGGTGGAGGTGGATATTACAGTATATACATCACATTAACTGTTTGAAAGAGGAGAACAGAAAGTTAGAAAAAGGGAAAAGGCAAAGACTTTTGTATGTCATTACTGCAGAATCTTTTCCTGCTTCTAAGCCGCGTTTTCTCCGTCTCGGCACTACTGACAGTCTCTGTCAGGCCGACTGTCCTGTGCCTTGTAGGATGTTCAGCCTCATCTCTGGACTCTGCCCACCCAACCGATGCCTGTGGCACACACCGCCCCTCCCTGTCCTTAACTGTGACAGCCCAGAATGTCTCCAGACTGTGCCACATGGCCCTGTAGGGTAGAATCCCCCCTGGTTAATAATCCCCACCGCTCTAAGGGGCCAGTCAAGGTAACGTTGGCCAGAGGTGCCGAGCAGGGGTGGAGGGTATGTAACACAATGGGAAGAACAGAGATGGGACTTAGAACGTTGTGGGGACAGCCGGCACAGATCGGTTGAACCGCCAAGTAAATAAAGGTAAAATGAAGTTAGGTATTAGCAGTGAGGGTTTTGTGATGGGTCTCAGGCTACATCATGGCAGAACATCTGAACATTATCAGTGGTGTTTCAGTAATCATTCATGGATACATGGTCTCTCTCTCTCTCTTAATATAACATGCACTGGGGGTGGAATGGAGAGAGCTGCCCGTCATCCCACTGTAAAAAGGCCCTATCCTGCCCTTTACCTTGTCCACCTTTCAGTCAGTGGGGGCCACTGATGACACTTTCAGAATTTGGTGCATATTTATCTGAGCTTTATTCTAAGTTATTCAACCCATTCCCTTGAATTATCCCTTATTTCCATTTCCTTTCCTTCTAATCGGGAGAATTACTAATACTTGCGAGTGAAATTATTCTAAGTAACAAGAAAAATACTGATAATGCTTATATTCTTGACCTCTGAAGATAATTTTGTACCATACTTATCTGGATCATTGTAGAAATTGATATTTTAGTTACATATCAGCGAGTATCAGAATGAATTATGTGAAAGTAAAACATGTAACAGCACACATGTTTAACAGCTTGGCCTGTTCATAGCCTACAGACCAGCAATTCTTCACCTTCTTGGTCAGGCCCCCTTTACATGCTTAAAAATTATCGATAGCCCCAAATTATTAAGGTTTTTTTATATGGGCTATATCTATCACAATTTACCATACTGAAATTAAAACAGAAGTTTTAAATTCAAATAAGAAGAAGAAGAAGAAAAACCTATTACATGTTAACATATTTTATGAAAAATAACTAAATTTTCCAAAAAAAAAGTCTGATAAGAGTAGAATTGCCCTGGATTTTTTCCAGTGCCTTGAACGTCTGGTTTATAGAAGATTGCTGAATTCTGCGTTCAGTCTGTGCCCATATGCTGTCTTGGATGAAGAAAATCTGGCCTCGCACAGACTTGTAATTGGAAAAAGGAGAAGTGCTTTCAATCTCCTTTTCAGATAGTTGTAGATATTCTTCGTTGATACTAGACCAAAACACAACAAGTGGTAGTTTTTTAAAAGTAATGGCCACATAGAATCTGAATCCCTCAGAAGACCCTCCCCTACCCTGTTGTTAGTCGGTCTCGCCCTTAGACGGGCCTTCTTTTTTTTTTTTTAATTTATTTATTTATGTATGTATTTATTTATTTATTTATGGCTGTGGTGGGTCTTCGTTTCTGTGCGAGGGCTTTCTCTAGTTGCGGTAAGTGGGGGCCACTATTCATCGCGGTGCGCAGGCCTCTCACTATCGCGGCCTCTCTTGTTGCGGAGCACAGGCTCCAGACCTGCAGGCTCAGTAGTTGTGGCTCACGGGCCCAGTTGCTCCGCGGCATGTGGGATCCTCCCAGACCAGGGCTCGAACCCGTGTCCCCTGCATTGGCAGGCAGATTCTCAACCACTGCGCCACCAGGGAAGCCCTAGACGGGCCTTCTGCTCTTAGGTGATGTTGTAGCATCATGTGTTGGTCATCTGGAAAATACCGGTTTCCTGAGCAATGCAGATCTTCCAAATACTGACAATTTCATTGTGTGGTAAGCACAACAAAGCCCCACTTGTTAATATCATCATCGATCTCATCAGAAAAGTCTTCAACTCCTGGGATGCTGTCATAATTCCAAGAGTCTAAGTTTTGCTTGAATGTTCAAGTTTTATCATCGGTGACGAATGATGTCAGTTGTTTTCCTTGAAGTGACAGGCTCCCTTCATCTGTGTTTGAGAAAATGCCAAATCACCAAGTCTGACTGGCCTCGGTTTGTCTGCGGGTCCTTTCAAGTGCAGCGGCGTTCTCTGAGGGACTCGGCGGGTTCGCCGGGAGCTCGGCCGCGTGGTGTTCGTCCTCGAGATGACCGCTGTCCTCAGTAGGAGCAGAAATCCTTTCTGCACACTTCCCATCTGTCTCACAGGACGCTAAAGCATGTTCTCAGGGGTGAGATGTAGTACAAATTATAAATCCTCCCCAAGGAGGACTCACCCCTCCATCCAGGGCACGCGGTGTCAGCAGCATCGGCTGTACGCTGGGTGTGGCAGGTGAGGAGCATCAAGGCCACAGGAACCTTCTGGTGCCGTTACCTTGGTTTGTCCTGAGGCACCAGCGATTTTACCCACCTTTGCTTTCGTGCCATCAGATTAAAGATCAACATAGTAAAAAGGTACTAAGGTCTTAATATTATCATGAAAATATTTTGACCTAACCAAAAAGTGTCTTGGGGGCCCCAGGGATCTGTGGACCGTACTTTGTGAACCACTGTTAACAGATCTTTAGAATAAACTAGATGAATAATAAAAATAATGAGACTTCAAAAAAAATTGTCATCCTCTAGTTTGATCATTGACAAATACAATGACATTTTATAAAGTTCAAGGAGATCTTTTATACCTGATTCACTGGTAATTTCACCAGATTCTAGGGTTACCAGTCATTTAGATAATTAAATGCTTACTTAATCCAGAATTTAATTGAACTCTATTTTAATTAACTGATAAATAAGAACTTGATTTTATATTACCAAAGTGCTAGAACATCTACAAAAGGGTAGGTGACCTGATAGTATGAATGAGATCCTATCTCTACATTAATTACATAGGACTAAGGGATAAAGTAATAGCCAAAAAAAAAAGAAAAAAGAAAAAAGACCAGCTTTACTATTCTTGGGACGGCAGTATTTTTAAATGGTATGATGCAGTCAGCCTCCAAATTTGGAGTAGTTTACCGTCATCGTAGTAATTTAAATGATTCAGAAAAGGAACTCGTGGGAGAAAACAGGGATTCAGACCCCAAGGTTCAAAGTTCAACAGTTTATTAGTTGGGTACTTTGTTAAATCAGTATTTTGTATTGATCACAATTCCAGGAATTCATAGCACAGTGCACACAAGTTGTCTATATTTTCTAAATTCTAGAGATGATATATAAATTATCATATAATTTATCATATAAATGTATCATAAAATGAGGTCAGTAGTATTAACATGATGAAAATGTTTGGTCAGACATGATGCAGGTGACCTAAGTTAGCTTCTAAACTGCTCACTCATTGGTTGGGGACATCTATAAAGCTAGTCCATGCAACACCTTCCCCCTAAGCAAATTACCAGACAAAAAATGGTACTTTATCATCTGCAGTTTTTATATAGACAAAAAAATTAAGTTTTGGAGTTAAAATTAGTCTTAGGACCAAGTTTTTAATGAGGGAACTATAGCAACCTGAGGACATGCCATGCATTGATTATTTTCACCCCCTCTTCCATTTGAAAAAAAGTCTTCTATATAATACCTGAGTAGTCAGAAGGCACTTATTATTTCTATTCTAATGATTGCAAAACTTTGAGCAGATATACAATGGAATCAGAAGAATGCACTCAAAGCCAAAGTAACGAAGACTAAGACGTGAGTGGTTATGATACAGGACAGAATGTCATCGATAAGACAGAGCCGACCCTGCGGGACGACCAAATTGTCTTCTTTGTCCCATCTGTGTCCACTATAAAGTGTAACGTGCGGATGACACAGCTCTGTCCTGACAGGGCAGGAGTTCTCAGAGGACACACCGCCCCACAGTCCTCTCTGAGTCCCATTTCCTCATCTGTAAAGAGAGGGGGTCGTCAGTGTTTTTAGCTCGTTTCCTGCACAGAATTGGCAGAATCCTCTCTGCCAGCGGCTTCCTAGGGAGCACCTCTGCTCTGGTTCTCGCATCTCCTTGAAATCCCCCGGCTCCTCCGTCTGGTTTGGAAACCCCTCGACTAGGCATCCACCAAGGTCTTTTCCGTTTTCAAAGTACTTTTTTCTACGTTTCTACATCCTCCCCTGGGTCTTCCTCACGTTCCTCTAGATGCAAAGCCAAGTAGAACCAGACAGCAAGCAGCTGGTGTGCAGCTGTTATCACTCCAGCTGAGCGAGTGTGGGTACCGCCTCTTTCTGCCCCCGGGGGCCCGAGGCCCTACCAGGTGTGACAGCTCTTCTTGGAAAGTCACAATAGATGCAGGATCCAGGCAGAGGCACGTGCTGCATCGATTCCAGCCCTGCAGCAACATGACACTGTCCTGCCCTGGCGGGGGGACCTCAGGCCGGCGGCCAGGACCCCAGGCTCACCCTTCTTTGGTTTCCACAGAAGGAGGAAGGGGACCAGGACGGATGAACCGGGAGACAATCAGCCATTGCGTGTCACCAAGACCAACCCTGCCAGCATCTCCGGGACGGGATCCTGTTGGGAGAGCAGCCCCTGTTACCCTTCCTGCGGGCCAGCCCCGGGGGTGGAGGAAGCCCATTTTGCCACATCGACCAAGAAAGGGGTCCCCTCTCTCCCCTTCCAGAGGCAGCTACTGTTTGGTGAATATTTGTCGTGTTCTTTGCGCATACGAAGTGTATACGTATATTCATGGTTTTTAGAGCATGAAAGACTTGCTTTGTGTGCTAAAAGCTCATCGCTCCCTGCCCTTCCTCGTGTGTGGCTTATGCTTGAGCCTCACCAGCCTCTTCCCCGTGATGTGACACGGTTAGCAGACCACCAGTCACAGTGGATGGGAACCAGGGCCCGAGATCCCACTTTCGCCATCACACGACAGCTTTCACAGGGAATGGCCTGGGCACTTCAGGAACCGTGCTCGTCATCTGTTGAATATTCCATTGACTCGGAATTCTAGAGCCACAGGGGGCCGGAGAGGTCACTGCTCCTTCATTTCGTGGACAGGGAACCGGAAATCCAGAGCAGGCACGTCTGCAGGGTGACCCAGCCACAGGAGGCATGCTGTCTCCCCGGGCCTGTCTCCACACGCGTAGAAGCCCAGGCAGGTCTGCTCGTCAGAGTCGTGTAAGCTTGTTATCTGTGCTCTGTGTTTATGCAACGTCCTTGCAGTAATAAAATGTTCTACTTAGGAACAAAAGGGGAGTATCTTTTTATTTATTTATTTATTTATTTCACATCTTTATTGGAGTATAATTGCTTTACAGTGGTGTGTTAGTTTCTGCTGTATAACAAAGTGAATCAGCTATACATATACATATATCCGCATATCTCCTCCCTCTTGCGTCTCCCTCCCACCCTCCCTATCCCACCCGTCTAGGTGGTCACAGAGCACCGAGCTGATCTCCCTGTGCTATGCGGCTGCTTCCCACTAGCTATCTGTTTTACGTTTGGTAGTGTATATAAGTTCATGCCACTCTCTCACTTCATCCCAGCTTCCCCTTCCCCCTCCCCGTGTCCTCAAGTCCATTCTCTACGTCTGCGTAAAAGGGGAGTATCTTATCAATTGCAAAGTGACTGTCTTTAACTGTAGGCACTGAAAATCCCGACTCTTTGCAGCAAGAGCCTCTGCTTGTATCTAAGTTGGAAGAAGCCGTTGCAGGGAGAGCAGAGGGCCAGGTGGGTGTGGTCCCCGAGCAGAGGGTCGGTGTTAAGGGATCCGGCAGACCCACCCATGACGTGCAACTCTGTCACCCGAGTGCTGAGGACATGCTGCGAAGGAGCTTTTCCCTGAACTGTCTGTAGACCTTCCGGATGGCAAATCTCCACAGCTGAGGGGTGTCGAAGCTGGCAGCCCCCCACCCAGTGGGCTCTGCAGTGGCCCTGCCCTGGAGTGGCTCGGGCAGTGGGCTGGGCCTGAGCCCAAGGAGGAGGGGCCACGGGTGCCTGGGAGCCCCAGGCCCACGGATGCAGAGAGGCGGGGCTGAGAGGGGTCAGAAGAGCCTCTTCTGGCAAATGTGGGTGATAGTACTCGGCTCATAAAGTGATTGTGAGCATTAAATGTGATAAAGAACGTCAAAGGCATGTGACACAGTCGGTAACGTGAGCCCCACTTGTCGGAGGTCACCCCCGCCTGCTGTGGCAGAGACCCTACAAAAGCTCTTGCTCTGCGAGGGTCTCTCTTCACACTAGGTGTGTGTTCAGCCTCATCCTTAGGGCGCGTCACCCTCACCGTCACATAAGAGGTAGCAGTCACCCTGCTACAGAAGAGGAAGACGTCCTTAATGTCAACATCAGATGAAGGACTACTTACTGGGAGGTGTGGGGCAATTGAAACTATGATTTGCATCGTTAGGAGAAGGGCAGAAAGAATTAAGATAGATCAGGGCTCTGGGGTGTAGTATGTGAACAAACACTTCATAACAATAAACACCTTTGTCATTTCTAAAAACACACATCTGTTTTCCAAGTTACCCCTGTATTTCTTCTGACTCTGAGCTTCTTTGGAGCCTATACTGTCATCTAAGCAAGAGACCACATTGTCCTTTGAAAGGGTAGGTTTGCCAGTGACACAGGCTCATTTCTCTGTTCCTACCGCTGCTAAGTGCTGAAAATCTCTCTGTCTCTCTCTCTCTGTCTCTCTCTCTCTTTTCTTGATCTCTCAATCTCTTTTTCTCTTCTTTCGGCAGCTTCCTGCAGTTTTCAGAGCACATTTTTATACAAAGCATCCCTGAATATCTTACAGAATGTTCCCAGCTTACCGTGACTTTTTATGACCCTACTGGTTAAAGTTTCATTCTCTGGTCTAGTAATTGTTTTTCCAAGCATAAATTTAATTTTAATGGAGAGAATGTAATTCAGTCTCTACCTCTTACACCCTGCAGGTTGTTTTGACAGCCAGAAACGTTTGCCCGTAGATAGAAATCCACCCACCCCCCATGCTTTCCCTTTGTAGTGGGCAGTCCAGAGTGACAGGCTTCACAGCCGGCCGCTGACATGTAGCTTCTGTGCGTGTGCATTTTGATGGGCAGTCAGTTCTCATCATTCACGGGGGTGAGGCTCATAAAGTCCCTGCGGACACAGGGTCAGGGATACAGAAGCATCACTGCCGGAGGAAACGCAGGGAGAGGTGCTCACACGCCTCTGGCACCTTTGCATCACTGATGTGTGCGTCACCTTGTCTTATGTGTGTTTCTATTTAAAGGCACCTTATTTAGTGTGCTGTCGCGTCGTAACGTTGGATCCGCGGCCAGCAGCCTTAGGACTCACGCCTGCAGGAAGCCTGTCTGACACACACGCTTTCTCTGTCAGGCTCAGCACAACCTCGCACACATAGGAGCCCCACACAGCACTGCAGCCCAACCTCGGGGGCCACGCTAAACAGCGAAATCAGCAACCAAAAGCACAAAATAAGAAATAAGTAGACTAAACAGACGCTGTAAAGGACATGTTTACAGTACCAGAGTAAGAGCGTCGTCCTGTGCCCACCTGTTCGCATTTCCCTGCCCTGCATGTGTTCTCAAATGACCACAAACATGTCCCAAGTACTGATTTTGAGTTACAGATACATGTTAGAGAGGAAGCAAATTAACAGACAGAACCCACGAATAATAAGGAGCCACTGTGTTTTTGTATATTTGAGTATAGAGTGCAGGTTAATCACAGAAATATTTAGTATAGAGTTAGTGGACAAAGCGCCCAATATCCCATTATAGTAAGTGCAAATCTTCGTAACACTGAAAAATGGTAATTCTAATTGACCAAATATTTTTACTTGTTAATCTACGCCAGAAAGAAAATCTGACAGTGGCTTTTAGAAATGTCAAGACCAAAAAGCGTAGACTATTAAGATTTTCCATTCAAAGAACAGAAATAAACTGGCCTGGTTGTGATTCAGTGTACCCTGCCTCATTCATCTTTCTTTTCTGCCTCCCACCCCTCCTTTCCCGCCCCTCCCCCCATACCTCCTTTACTGTCTTCTTGCTAAAGGGGCTTAGGAAGGAGCTGGAATCATGCCGGGACGGGCTCACAGAGGCTGCTGCAGTCAGCGCAGGGGCCGTGAACCAGGAGGTGTCCTGCACTGTTCAGAATATTTATTAGATTTAGTGCTGAAATAGTCTCTGTTGATGAGCAGACCTAACCTGAGTTTCTCAGGTACCGGTGACCGTGTAAAAGGGGTAGTACCTTACTCTCAGGCCCCAGTGCATCACTCACCCACGTGGTTGGATGCCGTATTGAGTCTGTTTAATTTCCTAGTAACTAGCCTAGACTTTTTATCAGGAACACTTATTAATTTCAGATTTTAATCTCCCCTCCTCCTCAAGAGAAGTGATTGATTGAAATTCTTTGCAGTAGCACATAAACAAAGACCATCCCACCTGACTCTTACTTCAGCCTTCATTTCAGAGGAGCACAGCACAGTCTAATGGGCCATGGCCATGAAGTCAGCTGTCATAACGCAGGAAAAGGGATGGACAGCTTTTGAGAAGGGAAAGTTGCAGGCATGGTGCTGGGAAGGTTTCACATACCAGCGGGATCCAGTAAAACTACAGATATCGCCCCCAGCTGATTGTGGGCAAGTTATTTTTTTTTTCAAATAATTTTAAAAAATATTTATTTATTTATTCATTTTGGCTACGCCGGGTCTTAGTTGCGGCATGCGGGATCTAGTTCCCCAACCAGGGATCGAACCCGGGCACCCTGCATTGGGAGTGAGGAGTCTTGCCCACTGGACCACCAGGGAAGTCCCGTGGGCAAATTATTTACAAAAGTCCTGTGCAGAGAAGAGCAAGATAACGTACATGTGTGCATATTTCTAGAACCGGAAAATACAAAATGTTAATGAAATGTACTTTGAAGTATAGCCACTAGTTTTTAACAATTCTGCAGAGGTACAGGAAAGTACTGTTATTGGCGGTATGTAAGGCTATGGATCCTTTCAGGGAGAAATCTTTAAAATTAAAGTGGGAATACTTTGGAGGTAAATACAGTGAAACTTGTTTCCTTTCAGCTGTGACAGTAACCCTTATGGCTGTCTGTGCTCCCCAGAAGAAAGACTTAACAGACTGGCATCACCTTCAGAAAACGAGACTTTACATAGCCACAGGGTTCAATTAAATTCCTCCTCTGAGGTCTTGAGTTTAGCAGCTTAGGGGAAAAAAATGCCTAATATATTTTTTAATGACAGTGTTTTGTGAATAGAAATTGCAGGGAGAAAATGGTTTCTGCATCCTACTGTCTTAGGAAATGAGGAAGCTGCAGAAACGGCTTCCTTGCTCACGAAGGCCTTAGTGTAAAAGGTCATCGTGGGGTTCGGTGCTATGAAGCTCATCTCTGGGCGGCAGACACCGGGCAAGCACGGTGGGCCCGTGGCCAGGCCTGTCAGAGGGGCTCAGAGTGCGGGAACTGGGGGTCGACGTATGTGTTAAACCAGTGATGTCCGCTTAGGGTATTGAGAGGAATTTAAAAGGCAAACCTTTTTACCCCTGAGCAACATAATTGAACACATCTCAATTGCTGCAAAATGTATACAATTTTAAAAAACTGCTTCAGAATATTTAGGATTGATTTCTGAGACTTTGGGTGGATTTTGAAGAAGTATAATTTTTCTACCACATGAAATACTTCCTGTCTAAAATGCTGATAATTAAACATACTTATTCAGGAATGCTGGAAACACTACCCTGGCACTTGGAAGAGCTGGCTTTCTTGTTCCGATTTATAAACCTCCACGAGCTGGCAGCCGGCCCTCACACGAGATTTCTTCCCCCCGAGCTCTCACATCTCTGTGTGTGCGTCCCGTTCCCCCCCGGGCAGGGTGTCTGCTCTGGGGACAGCCGTCCTCCTGCACCCCGTTCTGTGTCGCCCCCTGCTCTACCAGTGTAACAGGGTGATGGGATTCGATGGCATAATTAACCAGCTGGTATCAGGAGGGAAAAATGGCAGCAGTGAAACACAGGCACCTGCAGTCTGATTTGCAAATCTGTCCAATATCCTACTATTGAATCAAAATGCAAATGGGTATAAATAGTAATGTTTTTATAAAATGTGCCCCCCGCTGCTTAGAAAAGATGCAGTGGGGCAAAGCCGCCCACTGGGTGAATGCCTTGGGAAACGGGGAACTCCAGGTCTGGGAAGCCTTCATGGGATGGTTTTAGTTAGAAAAGAGGTACCAGGACAAGACCTCTTGCCCAGGGGTTAGATGCTTGTGAATCTTTCAAAGCTACCAAGTGATGTTCTGTTCACTTGTAGTTGTCTTAAGTAGCCATTTTATTCCTAAGTATTCTGAAAGAGGAAAGTATATATATTGAATAGAAAACTTAGAAGAAGAAAATAAAAATCACCTCGCAGCCAGGCTGGAGTTTCTACACAGATGCGCCATGCAGGGAGGACCACGTTCCTTCACGGGTCCCCTGCCTGCGGTGACGTTGCTGTCATGGCCGAGCTGCTGGCTCTGTCTTTGTGCCGCACGGGGATTATTCAGCAGGACGGATCCCCGTGGACCAGCCAGAACAAAGGATTGGTAACCTTTGCCTCGTGCCTGGTGGCGTTTCCTTGATTCTTCTCACCGTCCAACACACCCCTGGTCCTCCCCGTTGCTCCGTCAGCTGCCACCCAACACAGATCAGATTCGTGTTGCCGTTTCCCTTTTTTCTTTCCTTTTTGGTAATCGTCTCCCATGTGTATGGCCCATCTGCACACCTATTACAAACCCAGGGCCTCTGAGGAGAAAAGTTAACAAATTGATGAGTCACCTCACTTGTGATCTCACAGCTGTTCAGTCCTTGAGTTCCTTTGCCAGAGTTTAATGAACTACAGTGTTTTCCAAAGTGGTGGTTGGAGATTTCCTGGCATCTGTCTGCCTCCTTCAGGGTGAGAATGAACATCCCCTGTCGCTAACTTACCTTTACAATAACATCCCATCTCTGAGCGTAACCCTTTCGATAACTAACTTCAGCTTACTTTTGGTGATTCACTAAGTTCTGGAAGATTTGATTTTCCAGAAAATTACAGTGAAGCAAAGATGTAAGGGAGAAGATAATTCAGTTAATATAGGAAAAGAAGGATACTACTTTAATGATTTCTAGAAACAGTATTACCCACTTCCTCTTCCACAATATTTACTAAACATCACATATGTATCAATTATACTACATGCTAAACAGGCAACATATCTTTTTAATACCTTTATGAAGGTAAATCGCTAAACATACTGCATATATTCTTATAGCCCCAGCAATTGCTTGTTCTGCGAATTAATAAATGCTAACTGTTGTACATTATGTACTCTTTTCCACATCTGTATTCAGAGTTTTATAGTTGAGTCTTCAAAAAATGATCTAGTGTATATATATCCTCATTTTGCTGTAGGAACATAAGTATCAGCCAGTGTTTAAGACCTTCCATAAATAAATGTTCTACGGCCTATATTGATAACTCCTTTAATACCTAACAATTCTCTGGTGGGGAAATTATTTGCTCAGTCCAGCCTAAAGTCACCATGCTGCCCTGTAAGTTTATATCTTTTTTTCCATCATTACCAGGGTCAGAATCTGCCTTTGGAAATACGGGTCCTCCATGTGGTCAAGGTGACTTCCTTGTTGAAATCAGAGCACATGGAGAAGGCATATAATCACTCACTGAGGGATGAAACACGGATTTTTTTATTTTTTCACTGAAACATGATTCAGTAAACATTTTTTTTCACATCTTTATTGGAGTATAATTGCTTTACAATGGTGTGTTAGTTTCTGCTGTATAACAAAGTGAATCAGCTATACATATATCCCCATATCCCCTCCCTCTTGCGTCTCCCTCCCACCCTCCCTATCCCACCCCTCTAGGTGGACACAAAGCGCAGAGCTGATCTCCCTGTGCTATGCGGCTGCTTCCCAGTAGCTATCTGTTTTACATTTGGTAGCGTATATATGTCAGTGCCACTCTCTCACTTCGTCCTGGCTTACCCTTCCCTGCCCCGTGTCCTCAAGTCCATTCTCTGTGTCTACGTCTTAATTCCTGTCCTGCCCCTAGGTGCATCAGTACTGCTTTTTTAGATTCCATATATATGTGTTAGCATATGGTATTTGT
Source organism: Balaenoptera musculus (assembly GCF_009873245.2). Classification (NCBI taxonomy): domain Eukaryota; kingdom Metazoa; phylum Chordata; class Mammalia; order Artiodactyla; family Balaenopteridae; genus Balaenoptera; species Balaenoptera musculus. The sequence goes on from NC_045790.1 coordinate 5,759,906, forward strand.
TTTTCTCTTTCTGACTTACTTCACTCTGTATGACAGATTCTAGGTCCATCCACCTCACTACAAATACTCAGTAAACATTTTAAGGAATGTTTGCAAAGTGTGATCTTCAAAACAGTGTTGAACTTAAACTCCCAACTTGGTCTCCGCACAACTGTCACACTGACTTGTGTTTTGGTGCAGTGCCGTTGGTCTCCACTGACAGCCTCCAGGAAGACAGCCCAGGGAAGCTCATCACTGCGTTTACCATACGGAGGCCCCCTGGAAAAAAAATCCCAGCTGGTCTTCACGCCAAGAATATTGTACTCTTTCCGAACAACTGGTTTGTTAAACACAGTCCTGACCAGGTTTCCCTGCTAGAAAATTCAAGCCAAATTGTGGCCCATCCATTCGAAGTACGGGGCAGCGGTGGGGTGCAAGCCCACCCTGCTGCCCAGCTCAGGGGGTGCCATCTGAGTGTCTTCTCTGTGAATGGTGCCCCAGGACTGTGCACACAGGACCCCTTGGCCCTCTCATATGCACTTTTAAAATCTTGTTTTTGCTTCCTCTTTTTTCTTCTCATTCTTTCTTTATCCATCTTTTCCCCCTCCTATTTTAGAGTTTTGTAGTATTGTTGTATTCTGTGTGTCTTTGTAAGCTGCTTGAAGTCCTTTGGAACGGTGCAGCATTCCAAAGTGCAGTGGAATTCCAATGGTGCAGTGGAATAAGGTGCAGCATGAATTAATGTCAGAGAAAAACAAATACCGTATGCCAACGCATATATATGGAATCTGAAAAAAAACAATGGTACTGATGAACCTAGCTGCAGGGCAGGAATAAAGAGGCAGACATAGAGAATGGACTTGAGGACACAGGGTGGGAGGGGGAAGCTGGGGCGAAGTGAGAGTCGCATCGACATATATACACTACCGAATGTAAAATAGTTGGCTAGTGGGAAGCAGCCGCATAGCACAGGGAGATCAGCTCGGTGCTTTGTGACCACCTAGAGGGGTGGGGTAGGGAGGGTGGGAGGGAGGCTCAAGAGGAAGGGATATGGGGATATATGTATGCATATGGTTGATTCACTTTGTTGTGCAACAGAAACTAACACGGTATTGTGAAGCAATTATACTCCAATATGAAGTTCTATTAAAAACTAAAATAAAAGTAAGTTACAGATGCAAACCTGTATTGATTGGTTCATGCCCCTAGCGTCGTTTACATCCATGCCGTAGCACCCAGATCCTTGCACCTGGTAGCGGTGGTTGTCTCAGCTTAGATATATTGGTGTTTAAGCTGGTGCTTCTGTAAAATCAGAATATGGCATGAAAGCTCGTGTGTGAGATGAGAGTCCAATATAGCTAGAAGCATATGGCTTCCACTGTGAAATATTCTTTCTCTTTTCCCAGGGAGTTTTGGAGAAATGTACAAGAACATTTGTCCAGTACTAGGATTCCCTGCCAGATTTTTTCCCTAAATTGTGGTTTGACATTTCAGATCATTAAGTGGACACATCTGTCCGAGTATGTTTTCCTTTTCAAAAAAAAGATCATTTGAAGACGGCTACCCAGCAACAGAGTCAGCATTCTTAGTTTGCCCCGACGCAGTTGGCATTCTCAGCCCTGGGATCAGGCACAAATCACTCCACAGAGCTGAGTGCGGCCGTCTGTTCGTGGCTGTATATCCCCTGGGTGTTGAGCAAAAATAAGGAATTCATTTTCCTGTTTGTTTTTAAGCATATATTGGTGAGTAATTCTTGGTAAATCTGTGGTTTAGGGGAAAGAATCTTAAAGGCTTCGTTTCTAAATCTTGCCTCTGTCACTAGCTGTGACTTTGAGCAAATCATGTGGTCTAGAGGGGCCCCCTCCGGACTATTCAGGTATGATCGTGTATGTACCATACGAGCTAGTGGAACTGCATTTCCTCAGCCTGGGATGAAATGGGATCACAGTAACTAATACGAAAAATACCACTTATTTGGCTCAAACATTATCCACTGTGCTAGAATTTTAGGTCCCTCAGATTCTTCCCAGCCAGCTCTGGAGCCAGCTGTTGAACACCCTGGGAACGAATCTTCCCGGACTTCTCCATGCAGGGGGCTTCCTGTTGCTGCCTACCAGCCAGGGCTGCCCAAACCCTTGGCCCAAGGTCCCTGGTGCCACTCCCGTCCCCACCACAGGGACAGAGTCTCCCCGTGGAGCCACTCTGGCACCTGCCACCTGTGAAGTACCCATCTTCGTGGAGAGCGTGCCCTTCACACTTGCTTGGCTTGTCAGGATACTAAGCAAGCCAGAGCATCGGTGGGGCGGCAGAGATGGAGCTGTTCTCGAAGCCGTCCTCCAAGGTTCCCGCCCCAGGGTTTTTGTACATGATCCACGGTTGCTGCAGAGGCCAACAACCATGTAACCTTAGGAAGCCGCTGGCTGTTTGGAGCTGTGAATTCCAACTGCGCTGTGACTGTCTGAGGGTCACTGACAGCTGAGCTGCCATGGGTAAGGACTGGACAGCTGTCCCCCACTACTTGTGGGGATGCCAGGAAACTGCCTACCAGAGGAGGCTAGGGGAAATGGAAATAGGACAGATACAAGCTTTTCAGAGAGCCCGGGGCCACAGGAGGCCACCAGCGATCTGGGCAGATAACGGTCCTGCTGCTTGTTCTGTGAAATACGTGAAGCAGCGGGTTTTGTAGCTTCCTGCCTTAGGAATCAGCCATGATGAGCTAGAGAATTTCTGGTCCAAGTCATTCTGCTCTGCTAGGAATTTCCCCCTTTTCTCCAACACATTGGTCACTTGGACGTGAAACAAACCTGAGCCCCTCAACTCTCTGCCCCAGAAGATGAAGTTGAGATGCAGCTACCCACTTGGAACCAGGGCACTTGCTTAAAAGCTTGCACACGTGGCCAGCGTGTGGTTTTTAGTTTAGATTGAGCTGACTGGGAGTGTGGACCTGATAGAGATTACAGGCGTGATGAGCTAAAGCCACCCATCGTCCCTGCCTTCATACCGTTCTGGTTTCTTGCCTCCCAATTGTGGCACCACATGGAGCGTGCCAGAGCGAGCATGGCAGACACCGTGCTTCCTCAGTTACTGAGTTTCATCCTGAAAAACTTTTGCATAACCAACCATTAATCCTGTGTTCATTGATTTTGACTTTCAACCCCAATGGAGCACAAGTTAAAGATTTCTTATTCTCCTTTTCATTAATATTTAATTCATTAATGAAGAAAATGTGTGGTATTCTATGATGTAGTACAGCATTGTGAAGAGGAGTATTCCTAGAAAAATTTTTGAAATCAAATCAACCAATATGTATTGAATATTAACATAATATATGAAAACACTGTTCCAGCTATGAGCAGAACTTGTGGTGATTAGCTGACATTTTCATCTTGGAGGAAGCATGGGTTCTGTTAGTACAGACTTAATTTTGACCTTCAAGGGAAGACTGACTGATAAGAAGGATTGATAAGAACATTGGGGGAAAATAAGTAGAGCATCCTAGAGTTTCTAATAATCAAGGAAAGGGATACAAGCTCTTCAAGGCATAGAGGTAGAGTTTTGAGAAAATGATTAAATACAGAATAATTTTTCATGCTTCAATTTTATGTGCCCAGTCAAAAGAAAGAATATATTATCAAGAAGGGAATAGTCTACCTGGGGGTGAGAACAGGGGACCCAAAGAAGAGACGTGGTCATTGCACCCACAGCTGTCATGGGAGAGGTGGCCTGAGTCTGAATTTAGTCTGTTCAGCAATCCCTATTGTGGAAGAGCATGCATGGAGCTTTCAAAACCAGCAAGATGATCAGATCTCAGGCTTGCCAAGCAACCTTCCAACTGTAACCAGTTTTTCATAGTCTGCTGAATTAGATATTATTTATTGATAAAGCTTAAATACATAAAGGCTTTATATCAAACTAAAGATGTTAAAAAAAACCTAGCTGGGACAGAGAAAATGGAAGGAAATTGTTAATAGGCATGTCATTTTTGGTTATGAAATCCATTTTTGACTTTTTAAGTTATAGAAAGGTCACTATGAAAATTCGTCATTCCTGTCTTCTGATACAAGCACCTGGCACCACATAGGTGCCCTGGAAATATTCTGTAAAAATTACTTTTAAGAAAAACTCTGCAGGATAAACAAGGTCCTACTGTATAGCACAGGGAACTATATACAATATCCTGTGATAAACCGTAATGGAAAAGAATATGGAAAAGAACGTATATATATGTATAAGTGAATCACTTTGCTCTACACCTGGAACGAACACAACATTGTGCATCAGCTATAAGTACGCACGGCCGGAGAGTTCTGCAGTAACTAGCGCGGGGCACGATGCCCTTGGTGCCGAGGGTCTTTAAGCTCTCTTGGAAGATGAAGTGCCAGAAAGGAGAAACTACTCAAAAGTCTGTAACAGAACCCATCCGTTTCAAGGTGGCATCGTGTTTCCGTTGGCCCTCCTTCTTCCTGGAGCTTATTACAGATTTTATGCCAGTAACGTGAGAGAAATGCTGCGGAACGGGGGTCTGACCTCAGCACAGGGTGCTTCTCTCAGGACTCAGTCTCCTGGTCCAGGCTCTGCATCGTCATCGGCACTTGTCCCCCGCGCGCTCTCCCGGCGGCCTCCTCTCCCAGCGCAAATGCCCGCCTGCAGTGTACGTCCCCCTCCGGCTGCTCCCGTGCCCCAGGGGCTCTCGCCCTTTCTCCTGTAGCGTCGGGGCGACAGGAGGGTGGCGTGTCCTCGAGGTGTTGGCGGCAGTTTGGCCGGTACCCGCCATCCCTGCCACCCACTCCTGGCTCCCAGGTGTACTGACCTTGCTCACCTGCTGCCCCCCAGCCTGCGGGCCCCACCCCACGCCTGCCCCCCTGTGGGCGCTCATCTCCCCTCCGGCTCTCACGGGTAGCGGGCATCCTCTGAGGCCGCGGGCCAGGCTCCGGCTTAAGCCGTCCACCCCGTCGCTTCCCTGCACGTCGCCTTACTCCTTACGTGGTGGCTCCTGGCAGCCCTGGTTCTTAACTCTGTTGCTGACAGCAGGTGGAAACGTCTACGCTCTCTGGCTCCATCGAGAGCCAAGGAGACGGCACAGGAGAGGTGGGAAGGGACTGCCTAGCTCCCCCTGCCCGCATACCCACAACATCATCTCTACCCCATGCTGCCGCCTCCCCGCTGGGCCTCTCCCCTAAAGTTCAGACAGGGAGGCCGGGCTTGAGCCCCTCCTTCCATCTGCTTTTATCCTGGTCTCTCGACTATCTGCTCTATTTTGGTCTTCCTCCAGACTTCCCCCCTCTCCTGCTAGAAGACCATCTGTCTCCACCTGCCATACGGACTGACTGATTCTTGACAGTAGCTCAAAATAGTTGGACTGCGGGGTGGAGAGTGGACATTACGCAGAGGAGAAAACACATCTAGAGGCATTTCAAAAATACCCTTAGAGCAGTTCAGTAAATATTTATCGAGCGACTGCTCTGTGTTAGATGGTGGTGAGCAAAGCAGTTGAGGTTCCTCTCCTTAATGAGCTTACCTTACAGTCTCGAGCCTTTTGTAGGAAGGATTCCAGGCAAGGGCGGGTGTAGAGATTGATGCATAAGGATGATCATGGTCACGTTGTAGAGCCAACGGAAATGTCCATAAGGAAAAGGTCACATGAATTATGGAACAGCCAGGAGTTCCCTGGTGGCCTAGTGGTTAGGATTCTGGGCTTTCACTGCCAAGGCCGGGGTTCAGTCCCTGGTTGGGGAATTGAGATCCCACAAGCCACGTGGTGCAGCCAAAAACATTTATTAATTAAAAAAAAATTATGGAACAGCCATACTTCGCAATGTTGTGCAATAGTTACAAAGAATTAGATAACAGGATAAATCTATACATACTCACATGAAAGAAGAATCTATACATACTCACCTGAATATATCTGTATATATATACAGACATACATTTATATGTCTGCATGAGCATAAAATGTCTAAACACAACAACTAGTAACAATGATTTCCTCTAGGAGATGAGATTTGTTGGGGAGAGGGAAGGGGGGCAGCTTTTACCTTTACTTTATACACTTGTATATTGTTTGGATTTTGTACAACAAAGTGTGTATTGCTTTTGGAATTTTTTTCAGTTTTATTTAAAAAATTTTTTTATACAAATTTTAAAGGTAACTTCATTTGTGGTCATTACAAAATATTGGCTATATTCCCCATGTTGTACAGTACATCATTGGGCCTATTTATCTTATACCCAACAATTTGTACCTCCCTGCCCCCAATACTGCCCCTCACCCACACTGGTACCCACTAGTTCTCTATATCTATGAGTCTTCTTCTTTTTGTTATATATACATAGTTTGTTGTATTTTGTAGATTCCACATGTAAGTCATATCATATGGTATTTGTCTTTCTCTGATTTATTTCACTTAGCATAACGCCTTCCAAGTCCATCCAGGTTGCTGCAAATGGCAAAATTTCATTCTTTTTTATGGCTCAGTACTATTCAATTGTAGGTATGTATGTATGCATATGTATATGTGTGTGTGTATATATATATATATATATACTGCTTCTTCTTTAATCATTCACCTGTTGATGGACACTTAGGTTTCTTCCATATGTTGGCAATTGTAAGTAATGCTGCTATGAACATTGGGGTGCATGTATCTTTTCAAATTAGTGTTTTTGTTTTTTTCAGATATATACCCAGGAGTGGAATTGCTGGGTTGTATGGTAGTTCTATTTTCAGTTTTTTGAGAAATCTCCATACTGTTTTCCACAGTGGCTGCACCAATTTACATTCCCACCGACAGTGTACAGGGGTTCCCTTTTCTCCACATCCTCGCCAACATTTGTTATTTATGTTCTTTTTGTTGATAGCCATCCTGACAGGTGTGAGGTGATATCTCTTCATGGTTTTGATTTGCATTTCCCTCATGATTAGTGATGTTGGTCATCTTTTCATGTGCCTGTTGGCCATCTGCATTTCCTCTTTGGAAGAATGTCTCTATTCAGTTCTTCTGCCCATTTTTTAATTGGGTTGTTTGTTTTTCTTGATGTTGAGTTATATGAACTGTTTATATATGTTGGATATTAGCCCCTTATCAGTCATATCATTTGCAAATATTTTCTCTCGTTCAGTAGGTTGTCTTTTCGTTTTGTCAGTGGTTTCCTTTGCTGTGCAAAAGCTTTTAAGTTTAATTAGGTCTCATTTGTTTACTTTTGCTTTTATTTCCCTTACTTTAAGAGATGGACTTGAAAAAAATATTGCTTTTGTTTGGTAATTTTTAAGACAAAGAAAATAGGAAAATATATACCAAGAGTTGTCGTTACTGGCACATAACCTAGTTTACATCTTTGGAGTTATTTCCAAACCGTACAGAGGTGAGGGAAGATGGAGAAATTGGGAACACACTCTCTTCCAGCTCTTGTCCCCTTGTCCTGTAGGAATGCAAGGTAGCACGTCCAGACCTTCCGATGGACGGTCTGCCCAAGCAGTCCCTGGGACAGGAAGGTGTCCCCTGTGGGCCCCCTCTCGTCTTCACTTTCCCCCTTCCTCCCCTCCTCCATTCCCTCTGTTTCCAACTCCTTGCAGTCTCCCATTCAAGGTCCTTATCTGGTTCATTTCCCCAAGCTGTCATCTTTTGCCTTAGAAATCAGCAAGTTCCAAATCTCCTTCCATGACTTAAATATTTTCACCAATTCTGGTGTCTGTTGTAAATCAAAATCTGTGTCTTTCCCATCCAGTTCTGCTTCTTTAGGCCCAGTGCTTAGACTCAGGGAAGAAAATTATTGCCTGAATCTCCATCAGAGCGTTTGCTTGTTTTTGCAGTTTCGGGGAGGGAGATCATTTGTCCCTACCCTTCCAAAATTAGACGTACCTGCCCAGGTTAGTTTCTCTCCAGAAATACTCATCACATCTTCTTTCAAAATCTGCATCCCTCCACTGCTGTATTTTTTAACTTGGTACTCTGAAAGAGCATGTGGCCCCTCCCAACCTTGGAAAGCCCTCTTTGTTGCCGAAGGCTACCATGCCCCCACCCCCTTCCCCATTCCTGGGTTATCTCCAGGCCACAAAGGGCAGGGAAGAGGGGGAGGGGAGAGAGCTCCCATCACATAATAATAAGCTCGATGTGTGCCTTGTATTGACATTATATTCAATGTCAGTATCAGTTCCTAGACCTTAGGTCAATTCTTAGCCATTCATAGATAGGTATAGCTAGTATTTTTTCTTTTTCTTTCATTTTACTTTTAACAAGATTTCTTGTAAACCCAAGACAGCCTAGGTTTATGTCCTGGCTTCATTACTTTCTAGCTGAGTGATCTTAGGCAGTCATTTATCCCTGACCTCAGTCCCCTCATCTGTAAAATGGGGACATTAATAGTACTAACCTCATAGTGATGTGGGGAGGTTAGATAAGTTAATAAAAGTAAAGCACAGAGAATAGTGCCTGACACATAATAAGTATATGCTGGTATTTGCAGTTATACTGCAAATGCCCTTTTTTGTAACTTTGCCTCTTCAGTTTTTTTCATGTTTTAATTCTACCTTCCAAAGATATAGATCTTCCGTCTATTCATTTTTTATCTGAATCCCATGCACACAATTCACTGTGTGCTTTTATCTTTTCCTCCCCACTTCTTTGGTGTCAGTACTTTTTAAATCATCCTTCTGGTCTCACCCTCGCCTCATGGCTCCAGGACGCCTTCCTGCCCACCTGTCTTGAGGTTGAATGAGGGCCACCTGTCAAAGCACCATGGTTTCCCCACTGTCACACGCAGAGAAAGTGCAGACGTTTGCTCTGTGTCTCGCGGTGGGCTTCACAAGGGCAGAGACTATGTCTGCTCCTTGATGCTGAGCTAGTGCCTAGCTCAGAACGTAGCAGGTACTTACTACTCCTTTAACAAGAAAATGCAGATGTAAGAAATAAGATTGAATGGATTCCAGACTCAGTCTGTATTTCTATAAAAACAACCTCTAAGAACACAGACAATTGAGAACTACGTTGAAAGGGAAATAAACACCCGGAGAAAACATTGTTTGCACCTCTATTGGGCCAGGTCCTATTTTAAATAATGGTGGTATAGGTTATCAAGCTGATAATGTTAATTGCTGCTTTTATGGTTTTAAATTTAATCTTGGGAACAAGCTTTTTTACTCCTCCATGAAAAACTTTGGGATTAAAAGAAAAATCTTTCCCTTCCACTTACCAAGGAGAAGGTAATAGGCACCAGATGCTAGTTCTGAAAGCTAACTCCTGCAGAAAGAACATGGGTCTCAGATTGTTCTCATCCGTCTGTCGTGTTCTTACTGTCTTGTTCTTCTCCCATAACCAAACAGAAAAAAGTGGGTGTGTGTGTGTACATACACACATATATGTGTATACACATATGCTTGTATATGCATAATATACACACAACTGTACCTCATTATCCACCGGGGGATAGGTTCCAGGACCCCTTCGGATACCAAAATCCATCCGTGGATACTCAAGTCCCTTATATAAAATGGCATGGTATTTACTTATAACCTATACACACCACCCTCCTGTATACTTTCAATCGATTATTTATAATACCTAATACAAGGTAAGCACTATGTAAATAGTTGCCATGGCAAATTCAAATTTTGCTTTTTGGAACTTTATGGAATTTTTTTCCAATATTTTTGATCCACAGTTGGTTGAATCTTAAGATGCAGAACTGGCAGATATGGAGGGCCGACTGTGGCGGGGGCAGGGGGGGTTCTCTCCAACTAGAAAAAGGTTTCTGGCAACTTTATTCCTGCTACAGTTATTTGAAGTAATTTTGCGTAAAACGGTTAAAGACCCTTCTTTAGTCAGTCTAATAACTCTAAACGCTATTAGAACTTTGTTTATTCATCCAACAGTTAATTTTGGAATGTCTCTCGTATGCTGCACTTCAGCCCATTTCATGTTTTTCTGAATGTTTTAGCCATATTAGAACAGGACAGCTTTCAAACACAGTTATACAGTGGTTTATTCACAGCAAGTGAAATAAATCCCTTGCACCAGAAGCTCAAGTTTTAAAGCAGAAAATAAACTGAGGTTGAAGTCATGGAAAACAAACCTTAATACCATCCCCAGCTGAGAAGCATAAATTCACAAATTAGTTCTCTTTGTCACAATAAGTGCCGGTTGGTGAAGAAGTAGCTTGAATATGAGTAACTTCATCTCATAGCAGCTTCTCTCTTCTACCTTGGGTTTCTGTGAAAATATAAAATGTATTTCATTCACTTACCTTAGTTAAGTCAATAATATTTAATCCAATCGGAAAACGTAGTCATAGTAAGTCTGGAACCAAACACTGCAGATTGCCTCTGAATAAATATGATGAAATGTTCCTTTTGCAGATGCAAGTATTGGCATTATGATGAGAACCTGCTAACGGCCAGCATTGTCATCGTCTTCCACAACGAAGGGTGGTCCACCCTCATGAGGACAGTTCACAGCGTAATTAAAAGGACTCCAAGGAAATACTTAGCAGAAATCGTGTTAATTGATGATTTCAGTAGCAAAGGTAATGGCTATGGAATCGACATTTTGTCTATAATATAATTATAAGCAATTGCAAAAAGGTGATCTCAAAATAGTCTTCAGAAGTTAATAATTAGCACCTATTGATAGCATCTATTATCAACAAGTTGGCACTATGCTAAGCACTGTATGTGAATTATTTTGTTTCGTTCTGACGGTAAGCCTTGTGATACATATTGTTCATCTTCATTTTGCACTTGAGGCTCAGAGATGTTAAGTAACTTGCCAGCGGTGACAGAGGTAGTCATTAACAGCTGCATCCAAATCTATAGGCTCATAAGTCTGTGTATTTAACCACGGTCTTATACTATACCAATTCTGTGGGCATTGGGTTTTATACAAATTTAATCGTAGAGGTAATTTATTGAATGACTGAAAAAAATGCAATGGCATGTATATTGTAATGCCACCCAAAGCTCTGTCCAAATCTATATACTGAAACCTATATACCTGTTTAATAGCTTGTATTTTGCATTTCAATGTATTTTGAATTTGACCAGAAACCATGGACTATTTTTATTTATAAAAGAAAGTACCTACTAAAGCTTATTTTGTTCTAGATTTGATTTAAGATATTGAATAGAAGGAAATTGTGTTTTATTTTTTACTCTCTTTATGGAGCAAGCTCTAACACATTTAGGGAGACATCGGTTAGTCTTGGTTCAACTTGGCTAGAGAGAGATGGAGCAGTGATTTTCCAGATAAGTGGGGTTTTTTAAGTTAAAATTTTTTTCTTCAAATAGATCCATTATTGTAAGCTGAATATATCTTCTTAATGACGTAAATATCAAAAGATAGATAATGCTATAGCTCAGACCCCAAAGCAGCATGTAATTATGCTCCTAAAACCCAAGTCTGGGCAGTTATTTATTCTTCTTTGCTTGTCCTAAAACTGAGTTGAAACCTTTGAAAACTGACCAAAGAGCACAGACCACTCAATAACAACAGGATATCTGCTTTTTGGCAAATGAGTTTTGCAGAGAGTTTTTGTATATAAGTAGTGATACCACTGGATATAATGTTAGAAAAGAAGTCAGAACATGGGCAGCATAAAAATACCATTCAAAATGGCTTTACAAGAGCTTCCTCCAAAACTTAATTTAGAACTCTTGCAGTCTGGATAAACCTCTGCTGTTTTTGGAAGGACACAACCAGAATCTTGATCTTGTATACGTATATTAGCATGGAGAGAAACAGAAATATGACCTACCACTTTCTTCAACTAATCATTTTTAATTACAGCAGGGAATGTATAACTTTAAATTTTCAGTCATCAAATGCCTTTAGCTTAGACATCTTGGTTGCAATTTTCTACAACGGGATCATTTTCATTAAGAATACTATTCCTGTCTCAAATAAATATTTGAAAATATGTTTTTAAGTGATACTGTTGGTGCCAACAATGTTTTAGATTTAGCAAAACTTAAGTCTACAAAAATAACTTGGAGAAATCCCATGTCTATGATTGTACTGATTTTAAGAACCACTATGTTATTAATACAAGTTAAAAAGCTCAGAATAGTCCTTAAAAAAAAAAAAGTGAAGATACACCAAAAGGTGTTTCCCATTCTAAAATCTTGCTTTCTTGCTTGGCCCGAGGAAAGAACAAAATGGGGGCTTAAGTTTTTTGTCCAGTTTAATTTTTTTGTGATCAGTGCTTCTGTTGTTACAAATCTCTAACAGCCTCTTGTGACACATTTTAAAAGCAATTACATATAGGGTCTGCTTAGCTTACAGCGTGGGGAGGGTCGTTGATTGGGGCTACTCTTGGACAGAAGTACAGAAGGTCTTTAATTACTCTTCCCAATTTCAAAACACCCTTGAACATCTGTCAGTCCTATCCTCAGTAAAACTATACAGCATTTGGTAAATCTGACTTAAGTGAAAACTTGGATTGTTTTCTTTCCCCAATATATTCAGTAATTAAAACTCTGAGTTATAATTTTTCTTTTAAAGACAAAATACTTAACTAATTTATATAAAACCTCACAAAAGAGCTGGCTGCTCAGAACCCTCGGGTTTCTGGAAGTTACAATGTCCTCAAAACGGAAGGGTCTGGGGCCTTTGAACAGAGAACACTCCTCTCCACCTGTGCATCGGGCAAAGGGCTACACGGACCACGTGTCCTCCTTGCAGCACTCAGGGAAGGAAGCTGCGGGAGCACTTCCGCTCACAAGTGCACGTCATTTCCACCTGCTTCTCATTGGCCACAGCAAGTCAGGTGGCCCAGCGTGCAGTCCGGGCAGGGGCTGGGGAGGATTGATCATCCCCTAGCAGGGCCCGTGTTCGTTCGGGGCACTGATCTATCCACTGTAGTGAGACCCAAGGGCAGCCAAAGTCATCTTAACTAGAATCTAAATTTAAAGAGCACACCATCAACTCATTTCTGGCCGTAACAATTTATTTTAGATATATTTAGATCACATATCCAAAAAAGTACCTAATGCAAGTCAGAAGGGGCTTTAGAAAAAAAAAACTTAGGACTGTACCGAACTAAAAAAAATAGGAAGGTAAGAGCTTTTTTAAAAAAAAAACAACAGCAACAAAAAACCCTTATATTGAAGGGAAAATCATCAAGACTTTCTGGGGAAACATTGTAATTCAGCATGAGAATTTTATTTATAAGTCTCATTACAACTGGACACCAAAGTAGAGAATGGAAAATTTTTTCTTCTCAATTTTGAATACCCATGTGTGGGTATCTTGCTAATTATAAGCTCCTTAAAAACGAGTAAAGTATTAAGTGTACAGCCTGATTTGCCCATTTAACCACTGGCTCATTACTAAATACAGCTGTTTTGGGGGTTGTTTTTGTATTCATGGGCCAAAATTTTAAACAACTTAAAAATAATTTTTGTGTCTTCAAGAAACATCTTTAAGGATCCAGGAATTAGTTGTGGCTGTGATGAGTCAGTTTCATTGGCTCATAGTGATGCAAACAAAAACTGTTCTCTTGCAACTAGGAAGCCAAGATGGAAAGTTTGGCAAATGTATCTTGTTTTTATAACATAAAATTTTCTCTACCAAACTGCAAACATATATATATGTGTGTGTGTGTGTATATATATATATACATATATATACACGCATATGTGTGGAAATGATATATGTATTTATTATATAAATATGTAAAGATTTATTTATAAATATATACATACACACACATATATATATACAGACACTTGATGCTTAAAATACAGAGAAAATGGGATCTTTTATTGTTACTTGCCAACTGAATGGGAACTATATTCATCACCACACCAAGACTACTCCCTTCAACACTGATTGTAGTAGAAAGATGGCTCAGAAACAAATATTAACCTATACCCTGTGTGGATCCCGAAGGCCATGTAATGTTATTTATAGGCAGTACATCTTCAGAAATCCTGAACCATTGCTTCTTCCAAAAGCAGAAAACTATTGTGCCTGAAAGCTTCTAGATATGATATTAACATTTGATTTTTTTAAGTTTTCATGTCAGTTGGCATAGTCATCATTTATTTGTTTAGAGAGAGGTTTGATAATTCTCAGGCTAGCTAGTTCTCCGTAGGTATATTAAGCTCAAAATTTAACTCAATTAATACACTTCACCTTACTTCCCTATACATTTAACATTCAATATGGTCTGTGTAAAATTACCGAGTACTCAAAGGACCTGTTGCCTATCCTCATTTCTTGAGAAAAATAAGACTTTAAATGGGGACTTCCCTGGTGGCGCAGTGGTTAAGAATCCGCCTGCCAGTGCAGGGGACACGGGTTCGAGCCCTGGTCCGGGAAGATCCCATATGCTGCAGGGCAACTAAGCCCGTGCGCCACAACTACTGAGCCTGTGCTCCAGAGCCCACGAACCACAACTGCTGAGCCCGTGCGCTGCAACTACTGAAGCCCTCGCGCCTAGAGCCCGTGCTCTGCAACAAGAGAAGCCACCGCAATGAGAAGCCCACACACCGCAATGAAGAGTAGCCCCCGCTCAACACAACTAGAGAAAGCCCGCACACAGCAATGAAGGCCCAACACAGCCAAAAATAAATTAATTAGTTAATTTAAAAAAATAGTTTAAGTGGTTTATTAGCCATAAATATAATTTATAATGTTGACTGAATTTTTTATTCATAGAACACTTAAAAGAAAAACTGGATGACTATATTAAGCTGTGGAATGGCCTAGTCAAGGTATTTCGAAATGAGAGAAGAGAAGGTTTAATTCAGGCACGAAGTATCGGTGCCCAGAAGGCTAAACTTGGACAGGTAGGACACATTGGATATCTATTATGTCAACATTTTGGATTTGGTCACTAAAAGATCGTCTACATTTTTAAGTACCCATCTAATTTTTAATTTTTTAGAATTGAAAATGCTACCTTAAACAGATAACTTATATCAAAATTGACTCTAACGCCAGTTTATATTAGCATCTAATTTTGAATTGTACGTGATATATGTCGTGCTGTATATGAGTTTTCTTTCACCCTGCCTCTTTTTTTTTTTTTTTCAGGTTTTGATATACCTCGATGCCCACTGTGAGGTGGCGGTTAACTGGTACGCACCACTCGTAGCTCCCATATCTAAGGACAGGTAACATTACCTTGCTTTTTTTCTTTCCTGGTTGAAAAGTAAACCTCACCCTAGAAGGACAAATAATGTTCCCATTCTTCTGATTCCAGTTCCATTCAGTGCATCAAGTTGTATGTTGAGTACTATTTTTTAGCTAGTTGTTTCCCTGGGTGGATCTAGGTGGCTACTTGGGGCCGATTCACATGCGGGCAGTTAGACATTTGGGATAAGCCTAGGGCATCTCACTCAGAATCTTCTTCCTCTGGCTACAAAAGCTTTGCTCTAAGAGTAATATTAATTGTTCCCGCACACTGTGGTAACATTCTAAAGACTTGAAGGAGCATGCTTTGGAATTCTGCCTGTGGGTTGTTTTATGCCCTTTGAAGTGATTATTTTACACAGTAAGGGCCAGCTCTTACCTGTGGCAAGACCTTGGGTTCCCACAGGACCTTTAAAGTTTAGAAGTAGATGACTATCCTATGGAAATGTGGTGATCACCAATTTACAGAAGGTCTGAAACAGTAGACAGGCAGCACCAGTTTTCTAGTTCCCAAAGCCTTCCTTGCTTTTAGTCCAGAATCCTGACTATTTCAGAATCAAGAAGAAATAAGACATGTCCCTGTGGCAATGGCATGAGTCAGAGGAAGAACTTTTGGAGGATTTTATCATCAGAGCATCTATCAGACACGATTTCCACGTGCTGTCTGATTTAATCCTCGCAGCAACCCTGCAAGATAGATATTATTGCCTCCTTTGTATTACAGAGGATACTGAGGCTGAGAGAAATTAATTAGTTTGCCCCAAATCTGACAGCTTATAAACTACCCAACTGAGATCTCTCCGGGACACCTTCCACCGCATACTTAGAAATCCGAGAATCATAAGGAGAGATAACCAGCCTTCACCTGTCCTGGTGAAAGCTGGCAGTCCTCGGGGTGGTGAGGGAGGCCATACCACAGGGACCCTCCACTCGCCCATGGGAGTCCACTGTCTGGACGGAATAAAGTACCTTTCCCCTGTATCGAAATTCTAAGCCCCATTGATTTTCCCCTTCTCCTTGGTTTCTAAACATCTAAAAAGCACCTTAACATGGCTGTAAAAAACTAGAATCTCCATTTTAGGATATGCATTTTAAAATTCTTTTCTGATAAAATGAATGTTGGAACAAGCAGGATACCGATTATCTTTGTAGAGCTGGCTCTACACCTGATTGGTCATATAGTTCTAGCATTTTCATGAAGCCCACGTAAAAGGTATAAGATTTTTTTGCTCCAGATTCTCAGGCCACTATTTATGTTCTTCAGCAAGTTTTGAGGGATTTTTTTTCCTTGTTTTTTTAAAAAGCAGGAATACAATACAGTACTTTTTTTTTTTTTTTTTTGCAATAAAAGAAAAGCTGTTTTTTCCCAATAAAAAGAAGTAGGAAAAGAAGATCAAGTAAATGTACAGAAACAGATTTTCATAGTCACTGCTTCCAAAGAAGTAGAAAGCAGCAAAGAGTTGGGAGCATTGCTGAACGTGTAGCAGGTATTATCTTTCTACACACACACTCATTTTTAATGGAGGGGTAAGGAGGGAAAATAACAGGCAGGGAAATCTGGTAAATAATGGGAAGTTACCAAGAGAGTGTTGCCTGTAGGACCACAGTGAAAATGAGGAAATCCTATTAAGTTCAAGTTCATGGCTCTTTGTCCCTGACATGTGTCTGTGAGCCCAGGGACATCTCCTCTCTCCTTCCCTTAAGAAAACAGCCTCCTTGACTTTTCAAAGCATTCATTCACTTCCCATTAGATATGAAAATCCCCTAGTGGGGGAGAAAAAAAGGCAAACCCACAGTAACAAGAGAGAA
The DNA here is from genome assembly GCF_009873245.2 of Balaenoptera musculus. NCBI lineage: Eukaryota > Metazoa > Chordata > Mammalia > Artiodactyla > Balaenopteridae > Balaenoptera > Balaenoptera musculus. The sequence continues at coordinate 5,776,825 of NC_045790.1, forward strand.
TCTAGTTAGGCATGCTCAACTAGTCAGTTTTGGGTTCTTAAATGCTTTTTCATTTTCTGTAAATGTTTCAGAACCACATGCACTGTGCCTCTGATAGATTACATAGATGGGAATGATTATTCCATTGAGCCACAGCAAGGTGGGGATGAAGATGGTTTTGCCAGAGGGGCCTGGGACTGGAGTTTGCTATGGAAACGTATTCCTCTAAGCCACAAGGAAAAGGCCAAAAGAAAACATAAAACTGAACCTTATCGGTAAAGATTACTCCTTCCTTTTCTTACGTGGAACGTTTACCTAAGTACTTTTCTTTTTTTCCTTCCCCATGTACTCGTGTAAACATGTGGGTCCCTACACGCCCTTGCATTTCATCTTCGCTGCCATCATCACAATGCAGAACCACTTGCACTGTGCCGATCATAGATGTCATAAATGGCAACACTTATGAAATTGTACCCCAAGGGGGTGGTGACGAAGATGGGTATGCCCGAGGAGCATGGGATTGGAGTATGCTCTGGAAACGGGTGCCTCTGACCCCTCGAGAGAAGAGAATGAGAAAGACAAAAACTGAACCATATCGGTAATCACTAAATCACTTACCTGTTTCTCTTTTCTCCAGTTGCTGCTAACCTATTAACCTCTTGCCAAGCTAAAAAAGAAAAAAAAAAAAGAAACTTGTTTTTAAAACTGTAGATGCTGTCTCAGATTCTGAAAGGGTTTCTTTCTTTGTGCTGTTTCAGAGGTTTAAACTCACACCTGCTTCTTTGTGGTTGCTTTTTCCTTAAAAGCAAGCTCCGTTTGGGGGTGAGCATGCTTTATGGCATTAGTTCCAAATACAGGTGAAAAAAAGAAAATCTTTGCCATCATGTCCTAGTAGACTAGACATGAAATTTTGTTCTTTTGATGATTACGTCATTCTGTAAGTTTAAAATGCTCACATTGCTTACGATCCAAGTTTTATATCCACTTTGATGCCTTGCGGGTAGTGTTGACAATGAAAGACAGTAACAAGAGTTTTTTTTTTTCTTCCTTTTGTTTTATATGCTAACTCTTAAATACTAATTTCATCCCAGTTAAATCTGATGAATAAAAATACATGACTTTGGGAAATGTTACATAGAATCCTTTATTACTTCATTTTCAGAAGAGCACTTGATGAAAAGGAAACTTCATTCCAAAATCTTCCTTTTTCTCCCTTCTTGTGGCTCTTCAAATAGAACAACTTGTGCCACTCTCTCTTTGGTCTTTTCACTGGAATATTTTACCATCTTTCAGAAGAGTGGCCCCAAATGAAATGTTTGCGTAAATGCTAATGTAGGCTTCTAAATGTGTCTGATTTTATTTTTCTGATCTTATGGTTCTGCTTTTGGTCTCTCTCTTACTGTTACGCTACTGATGATGTTGAAACTCAATTTGGGGAAGGTGTCTCCAACGTCATGCAAAAAGCTGGTGGGATTTGGACGTGTCGTGATACCAGGATACTGAAATGGCAAACATAAGGAAATTATACAACTTTCAGCTTTATTTGACATTTTCCAAATTTCTCTTTGAAGTTCTTTTTCAAAAATTGTCCAGGAATCTACTGCTTACCCGCTTACGCTGACTCACAAATAATTCTGGGAGAAAAAACATAAGGGGTAATAACTACAGTTCTATTTCTACCAATCCCATGGACTAGTAAAGAAAATTTTTAAAATGTGGTAGAAAATTTTAAGGAAAGTTTCTCTTTAAGTTACTCACTGATTTCCATGTTAAGATACATTTTCAAATATGTACTGAGATAAGTGGGAATATATTTAAAGATCAAAAAGGCATAGTTATAATAGAGTAATGTTAAATGACAGTTAAATAAATGTGGCATGAAAGTATAACTGAAAACGCAATAGGGCTGTTTCTCCTTTAAGAAGAAAAGCCTTATGAGAGAATGACTTTCCCCTGATGTGACTTCCCTTTAATATTGAAAATATTTCTTGCTTCATTATCTTTTTAATTAATATATTTATTTATTTATTTTTGGCCGTGTTGGGTCCTCGTTGCTGCACGGGGGCTTTCTCTAGTTGTGGCGAGCGGGGGCTACTCCTCGTTGCGGTGCGCGGGCTTCTCATTGCGGTGGCTTCTGTTGTTGCGGAGCATGGGCTCTAGGCACACGGGCTTCAGTAGTTGTGGCACGTGGGCTCAGTAGTTGTGGCTCGCGGGCTCTAGAGTGCAGGCTCAGTAGTTGTGGCGCACAGGCTTAGTTGCTCCTCGGCATGTGGGATCTTCCTGGACCGTAGCTCGAACCCATGTCCCCTGCATTGGCAGGTGGATTCTCAACCACTGCGCCACCAGGGAAGTCCCTTGCTTCATTATTTAATATTTAATGAGTGCTTACTATGTGCCAGGCGCTATTTTCTGGGGATAAATTTTAAAGAGACCTGTTCCCTCATGGCACTTAACATGTAGTGGGTGAGACAGAAATTAAACAGTTAACTGCAGGAATAACTGGAGCAGCAAGTGTGACGAGTGGTGAGAAGAAAAGCTCACGGAAAGTGTCTTGAAAGTGACGCTGAGGCCGAGCCCTGAGGGATGAGAAGTCGGCCCTGTGGAGGAGGAGGAAGGACCGTTCGGGAGACTGCGGCATAGCCAGGGCCCTGGGACAGGAGGGGGTTGGGCAGAGCAGGGAGGCATTGCCTGCTGCCTGCTGGGGCTTGGATGGGGCAGGAGAGAGCGGAGGACACAGTCGGGGTTCCTGTGCCTGGTCTAGGATGGCAGCAGTGACGCTAGGAAGAAGTGGGTTCAAGATGTGTGTTGATGGTAGAATCAGTAGGAGTTGGTGATAGACTGAATATCAGGTGTGCTGATGAAGAGGCTCTAATGGAGGGATCTACCTAAGAATCGAATGCAGTGATAATTCACTGTTCCCAGGGGAGGGGAACAGGGTGAAAATTATTCCTAACCGTGCGAGTGGCTTGCCCTAAAAAACTATCAAGTCTTTTTTTCTCTTGTCCCTAAAAAGTACCCAATTCAAGGTCATACTCAAGAAGGACCACAGATCACCCTTTGGCAGCCCTGCCTCCTGACACAGTAAATAGCTGTGTCTAATGCTCCTGTGTCATTTCTGTGCTATATTTGCAAACTCTGAATGAACCGTGGCTGTTCTACCATGATTTACGCCCTTATTTGGCAAACCACTGAGCTATAAAATTAAAAAATGAGAGACTACTTCCATGGTGTATGGTTTCACTCATCCCAGAATGAATCATAAATCATTTCAGGAACATTTAGCAGACCACGGCTGTATGGCTCAGTATTTTTAGGAGTGAAAGAGAAAATTCTATTTTAACTAAGTCTCAAGGCTTAATTTTTAAATAAACAAAGGAACCAAGGCGCCCTCTAATGGGGAAATGATGTAATGCTCTAATTTGTAACGAACTGTAACAGGATTTCAGTTAGAAATTATAGTAAATTCATAAGGAATTATGAACACATTGTTTCATGAAGGCTTTATAATTTCTTAATGTTTGGCCATCAGTTTTGTCTCTTCTATGCACTACTTATACTGTATTCCATAAAGGCTTGTTATCTGTTGTTGAAGGGGTATTGGGGGTTTGTCTTTAAAAGTTATTTCAGCGTTTCTTTTTCTTAGGTCCCCAGCCATGGCTGGAGGATTATTCGCCATTGAACGAGACTTCTTCTTTGAGCTGGGTCTCTACGATCCAGGCCTCCAGATTTGGGGTGGTGAAAACTTTGAGATCTCATACAAGGTAACATTTCATTGAAACAAATGCAGTTTTCTAAGCAGTTATGGATTCTTGTGACATTCAGATAAGGCTGGTTTCTTTGGAAAAAAAAAAAAATGAAAAACCTGTTTAATGCATTTCTCTAAATTATAAGGAAAGACTAACAAAAATATTTGCCTTTTGGGAAAACTAAGGCAAAAATGCAAGCTCCAAACTTACTACATACGTAGATGGCTCAGCTAAAAATGGAAGCCAGCGAGCTTCAGAAGTAAAAATACCTCCTCTCCTTCCCCTCCCACCCCACCCCCGAAAGCCTTCTGTACCTCGGAGCCTTTTGTGATAGGAGCCCTTGCGGGAATCAGCAGGTGTGGGGCTCTATTTGACCATCCACTGCTGAAGCTCGCCTTCATCACCGCGGGACAGGATGCTTCAGGTCAGAGGTAGTGATCGTGTGTCCAACAGTGATCGTGTGTCCTCACACTGACCCTGGAGCTGCCTTCCTGCAGCACCCACCCCTGCCCCCCGCCACTTCCCCAAAAGAAAGAAGTATTTTCCAGTTCGAGTTGAACACATAGGCGTTACCTCTTGTCTTAAATGTCCGGTGCTCAGCACTGGGAGGGACAGAAGAGGAGGAGCTCGGTCCTCGCTGTCAAGGAACTTACAGCCGATGAGAGATGAGAACTACGCTTACATTCGTAGTACGATCAGAAGGTAGACCGACATTCAGGTGGTGTGATTCAGAGGCAGCATCATGCTGGGGGACGTTTTCGAGGCAGAACCAGGAAGACGGGCCGAGCTAAGGGGGAGCAGAACGGGGAAAGGCGCAGGGCGGGCACGGGGCCCACCGTCTGGCAGAAGCCGACAGCATGAATCCGACGGGCGTCCAGGAAGATGGCGTGGGCAGGGGCGCCAGGTCCACAGTGAGGAGAGCCTTCAGTGCTGGGCTGAGAGACTGTTGCTTAATCTGACAGGCAGTGGAGACCCATCGGAGAGACTAAGCAGGGGAGAGCATGACCCAGAGCGGCCCTTCAGCCAGCCGAATCTCCTGCTATAAATAAGGGAGCCTGAGTAGAGGCAAGCGGAGGCCAAGGAGCCGCCGGTTAGGCGGGTATGGGAACAACCCCCCAGGTGGGAGGAGGCGTGTTAGCGCTGGGAGAGATGAAGAGCGTTGGGACGCAGGAGTCTGCGTGGCTCTGCGGGGCTCAGGACGGGCCCCTGGGTGCCCTGTGCGCCTGCGTTCCCCAGCGGCCTCTTTGTTAGCACGTGAGCTTGAGAAACAAGAAGTTATCGTAGGCTCTGTTTAGCTGGTGAATTCCCCGTAGACCCTGTGTCTAATTTAGACTTTAGGTTTACGTTTACAGGACAGATTGGGCGTTTGAGACAGCTGCCACGTGTGTCTTTCCTGACAGATCTGGCAGTGCGGTGGCAAGTTACTGTTTGTCCCTTGTTCCCGTGTCGGGCACATCTACCGTCTTGAGGGCTGGCAGGGGAACCCTCCGCCCGTCTATGTCGGGTCTTCTCCTACCCTAAAGGTGAGTCTTCCGGTTAAAAGTGGGGGGGCTAGGGAGCTGACACGTATGTGCCACGTGGCCACTTAACGCCAGCTCGCTGGCCAGGCGACATCTTTTAATTAATTTATTTATTTATTTATTTATTTGGCTGTGTTGGGTCTTCGTTTCTGTGCGAGGGCTTTCTCTAGTTGCAGCGAGCAGGGGCCACTCTTCATCACGGTGCGCGGGCCTCTCACTATCGCGGCCTCTCTTGCTGCGGAGCACAGGCTCCAGACGCGCAGGCTCAGTAGTTGTGGCTCACGGGCCTAGTTGCTCCGCGGCATGTGGGATCCTCCCAGAGCAGGGCTCGAAGCCGTGTCCCCTGCATTGTCAGGCAGACTCTAAACCACTGCGCCACCAGGGAAGCCCCAGGCAACATCTTTGAAGCAGTCACGCAGGTTCTCACTTTTCACTTAGACTAGACTTATTCGTGAAACTTCTTATTGTTTTCTAGGATTATTCCTTGTATCCCACTCTGATTAGAATTCCATTATTGAATGGTTTTGAATGTTCTCCGTCAAGATATCTCAGACTTTAGAACTCCACTCAATATTCTGTAATGGCCTATATGGGAAAAGGATCTAAAAGAAAGAGTGGAAATATATGTATAACTGATTCACTTTGCTGTACACCTGAAAGTAGCACAACATTGTAAATCAACTACACTTCAGTAAAAATTTTTTTTAAAAAATGATAACTCAAATTTTTAAAACCTGACACCATGTAGGAGAGTCGTTGAAAGGGAAATACCAATGTCTATTATTCCCACGTGAGTGAAACACTATTTTTGTTTGGTTTTTAAAAAGTAAAGTAATTATAATAGAAGTTTGTGTAGTAAACAAAATCACATTTTTCAACAGTGCTTGCAAAAGGTGAATGAATAACTTTTGTCCCTCAAACCAGGGACAAACCAGGAGAGCTTCACACAGAGGCCACAGACCCAGTGCTGGCAGGACGATGGCCTCTCTCTTTGATGGAACAACTTAGAAGCCCTTTGTTTGGGCGGCTTTCATAGACTCTAAGAGCATATGACTGTGGTGCCTTTCATTTTCTGGAGCCCTTAACCAAGTCAAAAGCAGAAGGAGGTCTATTTTTGGCTACGGATGCGACTCAGGACCGTTCCCCAAAGCGAGTAGATAACAGAAGCAGAGACTAGGCTTTAAGAACCAACACAGCCCTCTAACCGACCAAATTTTCTTAGAAGTGGCCAAACGGAGCCCCGCCAGGACAGGGGACGAGATTTAAATCTCTGCAGTAAGACGGAGATAGCCGCCAGTGAACACTGGGCCCGACGGCGTTGCAGGAAGACAGCCGCCCTTGGAATCCGCCCCACAACCACGAAGAACTGATGGAAAGTCAGGTCGGTTCAGGAAGGCCGGTGCTACAAGCAAACGGAAAAGAGACGAGAGGGAGACACTCATCGCTGTCAGATGAACCAGCCAGCGCAGCCTTCGCCAGAATCACCAGCGCCTTCTGTCCTCCGCTTCTGCCCGTCCCCTCCACCCTCCAGGGCTCTTCCTCCAGCCGGTGGTCTTCTCTGAGCTGCAGACCTTTACGGTCTTCTAGACCGTCTTCTTTAGCCGTCTTCTAGAACACCTCTCTCTCTCTCTTTTTTTTTTTTTTTTTTTTTTGGTGGCACCGCGTGGCATGCAGGATCTTAGTTCCCTGACCAGGGATCGAACCCGAGCCCTTGGCAGCGAAAGTGCGGAGTCCTAACCACTGGACCTCCAGGGAAGTCCCTGGAACCCTCCTCTTAGATGGCCCTCAGATGTTTCAGACCTGGCCTCTTCAGAGCTGAGCTTTTAACTTTCCCTCAGAGGCGGCTCTCTACCTCAGGCCACCTGCACTCCCTGCCCCGGTTATTCGCCTCAAAGCTGAATCTGATGTCTGCTACCTGCGAGGACCCTTCGGACGGCCGTCAGCTAATGGGTGACGTGCAAAGCCCTTGGAAACGATCAGTCGTATCACTAATAGCTCACACTTCGTGAGTGCTTAGTGTGTGCAAATCTAAATACTTCGCACTGATTAACTTCTTAATTAGCCTCATCTTAAAATGAGGAAACCGAGGCGGCTTTTGTCTCAGCGAATCCTGCATTCCCGCTGTGGTGATGGACCTCTTTCAGGACTCCACATGCACCATGATTTGTCATATATTTGCACTGCTCTTTGCCCCGGGTCCCAGTCCCGCCTGACTGACCGCTCCTTCGGGACTGAGCCGTCCCCGCCCTCTCCATCCCAAATAATTAAATGCTCCTCCTTTTTGTTGCCGTAACCTTAGGCGTGTGCACTTAATTCGTCATGTTCACGAGTACCTGGAAGACACGGACTGTGTCTAACTTTGGGTGGATTTGCAAGAATTCAAAATATTTAGCAATAATGTTGTGTGCTTTTAGGAGGCTGCCGCTTAAAACTTTCTGAGCCCACGGGCTTTTGCAGAAACATGCCCACGGCCAGGCGTGCACCCCTTTGATAGTTGTCTTGTAGCCAAGAGAAAATTTAACCTGAACACTAGACGTTCCTGCTCTGCGGCCCGAGGGCCAAACCCAGCCTTTTTCAGTAAATAAAGTTGTGTCGGAACCCAGCTCTGCCGTTTGTTCGCGTGTTCCCTGTGCTGCTTTCTCACTGTAGCAGCAGAGGTGAGTAGTTGCAACAGAAACTGGCTGGCCACCCAGCTGAAAAGACTGACTCCCGGGCCCTTTATAAAGTTCGCTGCCCCGTGATGTCCAAGCGCAAGGGCCTCGCTGGATCTGTGCCGCGTCCATCGCATCGATTCACGCCTACGAGCGCTCATTCAGTGAAACAGTAGAAGTTAGATCTTTGTCAGTTCTCACACGTCAACTTACATGATTGTTCTTTAGTTGCTTTTCAAAATGCACCCCCTGGGGAAACTATCCACTTAATTCTGGGCTGCAGTGCAGTGGTTCAGGTGTAGCTGTTACAAGATGGGCAGAGCCACTTGCAGAAATGTGCTTGTTGTTTTCCCCAGTGGTTTCTGATGTGAGACCCCTCCCCCCGCACGTGCCAGCAGCATGGTCCTCAGAGAGGAGATTGTTGAGGGGTCAGGGGGTGCCCGGTGCCAGCCAGCCAGCCTGTCTCACCAGCCCTCTGCGCTCAGCTCCATCAGCAGGAAAGAATGGATTATCTTAGAGTGTGGGACCTTCAGCGCAGTGACACCAGATTCTGTGTCCGTCAATACGCGTGACAGGGACATGTCAGAGTCACGGGCTCGCTTGCATTTGTGTCATTAAGTATCGGGTCCTATTGAAACAAATTTGTCGTATGTTGGTCATATTTCGTATGTCGAAGAGAGGCTGTTTATGACAGTACAAATATTTTTGGTTTTTATAATGACGTTAATTTTCTTTTTCCCAGAATTACGTCAGAGTTGTAGAGGTCTGGTGGGATGAGTATAAAGACTACTTCTATGCCAGTCGCCCTGAATCAAAGGCACTACCATATGGGGATATATCAGAGCTGAAGAAATTTCGAGAAGATCACAACTGCAAAAGTTTCAAATGGTTCATGGAAGAAATAGCTTATGATATCACCTCACACTACCCTCTGCCGCCCAAAAATGTCGAATGGGGAGAAGTGAGTATCAGCCGGGGGTCAGATCTCAAAGTGTGTTTGTATGCAGACTGAGCTTGGGAGAAAGCAGAGCGAGATGGGAATGTTGGAGGAGAGAGGAGAATTCTTGGGGGAAAGTTTGGTGAAAAGCTGTTAACCTCCCAGCCTTTCCACTGGACAGTTCCCCTGCACCGACCTCCCGCCCCAAGTCCCTCCTGTCTGCTCCGCTCGGGACGCTCTCCGCTCCCTTCAGCTCCTGCCTTTCCCCACCCCTCGCTCGACTCCCTTCCTCGGCGAACTCCTACCTACCCTACTGCTGTCCACGTGGAGATTGCCCACAGTGAAAAGCCTTTCTACGCTTCCCCACTCCATCCCGAGACTCAGGCCTGCCATCCTCTCGTAACTCGGAATCACTGTCTGTAAGGGCCCCGGGGCCCTGCTCACTGCCATGTCCCAGTGACTTACGCGGAGGCCCCATGTGCAATTGGCACCCAGACAGTGAGGGTAACTGAAAACAGTGAAAACCAAAGGCCTTGATCTGTGTTGCTTTGTCTTTGTTTCTTCAAACTTGCCTCTGTAGCCTCCTTTCTGAATGCACCCACCCTTGTGCCTTATCTGCTGCCCTGTAGGTGCATTAAACACACCATGAACTTTCAAGCCCACAAGACCTTGCTTAGTTATGTTTTCAGCAAATAGTGGTTGAGGGCCTACGAGGTGCCGGTCAATCTTCTAGACAGAAAGTGTGACAAGCAAGGACCTTCTCCTCAGGGACCGTGCATTGCTAGTGGGGCAGAGAGAGAAACAGAAAACAAAGAGTGTAGTGACAGATGGCGGAAAAGGCTATGAAGGAAATAGACAGCTGCTGTTTGAGGGGACTCAGGGACCCGGTAAGGGAGGCTTCTCGGAGGAGGTGACGGTGGGTCTGAGATCTGAATGTGAGGAACCAGCAAATCAGAGAGCCGGGAAAGGGTGCTCCGGGTAAGGATGACGGTGTGCCTGCCGGCTGTGAGCCGGGAAAGGCTCTGCGTGTTTGATAAGCAGAAAAGAGGAGGTGCAATGAGGCGCAGGGGCAGGTGGAAAGGGCAACCGTCCTCCTGAGAGTGGGAGACCACAGGAGGGCTTTAAACAGAAAGGTGATGGGATTCCATTTATGCTGTGTTTTCACTCACCCTACAGTGGGGCCTAAGAGTGGAAGCAAGGATGCGGGTTAGGAAGCAGTGGGGCGGTTCCAGGGAGAAGTGATGGTGGCTGGGACGGGGTGGTGACAGTGGAGGTGGCGGGACGCAGGCCCCGTCAGGGTGCTTAGTTCATCTGGAGGCAGCTCCCCGATGGGCAGGGCAGCGGAGGGTGTGGGCCAGCAGGACAGCTGGTTTGGTTTTATTTGAGTATCGGGTTGGGTGGCCGCCAGGGTGGGGAGGTGGGCAGAGGGGGCGGCTGGGGAGGGGCCCAGAGGGACCAGGGGGGCACGAAGAGCCCAGCAGACACCCCGCTGGGCCGTCCAGATCTCAGGCCCAGAAAGGAGGCCACATGTGCATCTAAAGACGTTTATTTGGATCCAGCAGCAGGTAGATTGTTTCATGGGACGGAATGAGAAAAATACAGAGGAAAGAGGCTGGATCTGTCCCTAAGGAGCCCCAGCACTTAGCGTTTGGGTAGAAGGATACCCACGCTCGCGCTCTCTCTCTCGCTCTCTCTCGCTCTCTCTGCCCCTCTGTCGTAACTCCCAACTAGACCGAAGCCCCTGGGAGTCCGGACCGCCTTTTGGTTCTCTTTCGCTCTGGAGAGCACCTGATCAGCACACTGCCTTGTGCGTGGAAGGGATGGATTCTCCTGGAGAGCTTTTGCCCAGTAGAGGCTTCAGAGTCCCCCCTGCACGTGCTGAGGGCTCTCAGATAACCCCCCCTTCAACTCAAATCTCTGTCCCAGAGCCCAGACTAGGGTGTGTGAGGCTGGACGCCCCCCCGCCAACCACCCCCCGTGCTGACGGCTCAGGCCCCAGACTCCGGCGCCTTCGTTGACGCCTCTCCTCTCACACTGCACACCCAGTTCCCGAAACCGCCCTCCCTCGCCCTGCTCTAACCCGCCACGTCTCCCACTGAGACGAGCCCTGCCTGCCCCCGGTTAGCTGTCAACGCGGCCGCCGGGCCGGGCCGGGCCGGGCCGCGTCGCTCCTCGCGCCGAGCCCCGCCAGGAGGCCCCGGGCACGCCGAGGTGGGGGGCAGAGCCCTTCCTGGGGGCCCCGCTGCTACTCCCCGCCGCGCTGCAGCCCGGCCGGCCTCCCCCCTCGTCCTCCTCCCGCGGGCCTGCGCCGGCCTTGCCCTTCCCTCCCCCGGGATGCTTTGCCTGGGGAAGCAGAGGGAGCGTCTGCAGGCACGGCCAGGGCTTCTGTGCACCTCGTGCCCCCCAGACACTCCCACCCCGCAACTTGCTCATCTGTCTCTTCTCCTTGGCTCTCACTTGCCACTTTCTAACGTGTCTGTTACGGTTTTGCTTATATTCGGGCTTGCCCTCCTAGAGCGTCAGCTCCCTGGGGCGAGGATCCGATCCATCTCGTGCCCTGGCGCATCAGAGCCTTCAGCATGCCTGACGCAGCACTCACGTAACAGCTGACGAATAAATCAAAGCGCGAGCCAGTGAACAGGTGGAACGTTCCATCCTCCCTTTACGGTCTCACCCTGAACACGTGTTCGGTTTAACCCTCCCCGCTCTGGTCCCTGCACCTCACAAGCCACTTCTGCACCCTCCCTGCAGCTTCCAGGGTGAACCCCTGCCCTGTCCCCTCCGGGGGGCCGCCTCCAGCACCGGCCGCATCCTCTCTGCAGACCGCAGGGCCTCCGACCCCGACTGGCTTCTCCTCTGAAGCTCTTACCGTCCTGGGTGCTCAGTCAGTGTTTGCCGACTGAAGGAATGAATAAAGCATTTTATCCAAATACAGGAGTAATTTATAATTGAGATATAAATCTGTAATATTTCCAATAAGGAAAAAGTTGTGGTTTTTTTGTTTTTTGTTTTTTACAAAATGTGCATTTCAAACATGGAAACGCGTGTTTGCTGCCCACCTGCAACATCCATAGTCAGAGAGCAGCCTCACTGCCCAGGCCCCTGGGGGCTGCTGCCAGGAGTGGGAGCCTTACCTCCCAAGTTCACTCTGGCCTAGACCCGGGGGCCAGTGTCTGTGACCGCCATGGTCAGCTCCCTTTGCTCTATTTCCTTCTCATTCACGTGAATGATCGTGAATCTGAAATGGTACTAATGGTATCTTTTTATTTTTTTCTTCTGTGGTATTTTGTCAAAATCTAGAGGCCAAGACCCTCCGTTGGAATGAGCTCATTCCAGTGCTGACTTCAAGACTTAAGTGATTTCAGAGATGACTGTAGCTCCGAACTCCTCAAGGCCTGACAGGACAGTAGGGACCCGGTTAACTCGAAGCTCTCTGATGCCACGTGAGAGCTTATTAGAGTCTAAACTGTCGCCTTCCCTATGGTTCTCTGTTCATGTTTTTTAGATCAGAGGCTTTGAAACTGTGTACTGCATTGACAGCATGGGGAAGACAAACGGAGGCTTTGTTGAGCTGGGCCCCTGCCACAGGATGGGCGGGAATCAGGTAAACAGCCGGGCTTTGCGATTAATTCCGTCGGCGCTGGAAGCAGCTGGGCTGACCGGGCACGGGGTTTCGCCCGGTTTTCCATTTGGTGACTGTGATTGTTTGGTAAAGTAAAACATTCCGTGAAAAACTGACAGTGCTAAAACGTTTACTTAAATGAGGGGATAAGAGCAGTCCTGGTTTTCATGTAAGCAACCAGAATCTAGAATTTATGTCCTATGTAGATTAGAATATATTCTTGCATGAGTGTGTAACTATGTAAGCCTAGCTCCCTAACAGTATTATTTGCAGATACTGTTCAGTACCCGCATCTTCCCCCCAGTAGGCTGGGATGCTTTTGCCAATCATGTATATTTCACTAGTATATTCTCTTACTTCCTTATGTGAGTATTTTTCTTGTCTCTGATTTACATTGTGAAATATTTTCAGGTCTGTTTCCACTTTCTTACATTGTTGGTTCAAATTCATATGTTAATGACCCATTCTGTATCTAAGAGGCTAAAGAACATAATCCTTTAAGAGTTAGAAGGGGTCTTTACTACCATCCAAATGAATAATTCCTGTCTTTGGACTTACAGTTCTGGACATACAGAAACATGGTAGAGAAATAGGATACTCATTGAGCTGAATTATAGGAGTTAAGTTTCTTTCTCTCTTTCTTTTTATTTAATAGCTTTTCCGAATCAACGAAGCCAATCAACTCATGCAGTATGACCAGTGTTTGACGAAGGGCCCTGATGGATCCAAAATTATGATTACACACTGTAATCTGAATGAATTGAAGGAATGGCAGTACTTCAAGGTAATCTGTGTTTCAGTTCTGAAATACATGCTATTTCATTTTAATAACACCTACCGTGTGGAATTTAGACGTATAAACCTTAAAACCTGCATTCACGCTGACTTGCATGTCCGTCTCACTCACTCATTTGTTTTCCTGAGCACTAGTGACTCATTGTTCCACACTGAAGCATCACTTTTATCCTCTGGTGTAGTATTGTCATGGAAGGAGGCCACCTGGAGTCCATGCAGACCCACTGCTAATTTATCAACACAGGAAAACCAGTGTTCCCTGAGGCAGTCATCACCATTGTTCTAATATCAAAAGCCGATCTTTTTAATCCAAAAGAGTCATTCATTAAAATTACGTATATAATGTGTAAGTATACCTACGTATGACACATAGAAAATATTGCGTTTATTTTTGCATTTTATTTTATTAACTTTTAAAATATTGCTGCCTGTTGTCCAGCAGGTGGGGATAGAGACGAACAAATAACGTGTTGGACTCTAGGCCTTCAAAGCTTCTCATCGTGGCTGCTTGCTAAATGCAACAGGATACATGTCGCCTGTTGCTTGTTTTAAAGGTCATGTTTAGTTTCTCACTTGACTCTGCGGGAGCAGTTTTTCTGTTTCAGCTGTGAATATTCAGAGTTCTGTGCCAGGTTGAGGATTCCAACATAATAATGGTTTTCTGAATAATTTTCAAAGTCTAGACTTGGCTAAAATAAATCAATTTATTATGAAACAAAAAGTTGGGGAAGCTGCCCCAGATTGAAAGAACCTGGCAGCCCTGAACTTTCTTTACGCGTCTTGTGTTCGCTGTCATGTCCTCCCTGTCAGCAAACACTTGTTTGCCACATAGTGATGATGTTACGACCCAGCTGAATATTTCCAGTTACCATCGTGCATAGATAATTACTATGAAGTGGTAAGTATGTGTCAGTTGCTGATATTTTTCTTATAACAAGTTAGGAAGGAGAAGATGAACATAAATCCCAGAGAAGAGAACATTTATTTACACAAAGAAAGATGAATAATAGCAATAAAGGCTAGGGGTGAGTAAGGACAATATTAGTAAACTAGTAAAAGAAGGTTAGCAGATGCAAAACGACACAAGAAGAAGTGGATAAGAATGGAATGTACATATTTTAGATATTTTAAAGAGCACAGCACTGAATATCCGTTTGTGCATCAGACATTACGAAATATTCACTGGGGCCCTTCAAAAAATATCTAAAGCCCATCATACTATAATGGCAGAGAAGGAAAGAAATGCAGAAGTAAAAATAAGCAAAATGCCATAGGACAGCAAAAGAGAGATTAACAGGAGGAGTTATTTCTGATGAGTTTCATGTAGGAAGTATCACTGTACCAGGTCTTGAGGTATAAAAAGGCTTTTCATGGATAATAAATGAGAAAACGGGTGAGCAGAGGCGTGGCATCAAAGTGTAGAGAATTCTAGGAACTGCGTTTGGTCTGGTTCCCTAAGTTGTTCTCCATGAGAAAGAGCATGGAACTTTGTTTTGTGGGCTTTAGGGAGTGACTGACATTAGTTAAGGATCACAGTGATAGGAAACAGTGGATACTTTTAGGAAAATAATTCTGGAAATATTGTCAGGTATGGACTGGTGAGCAGGAGGCCAGCTCGGTCAGTGGTTCTCACTCTGCCCCGTCTCTGGACCCCCTTTACATCCTTACAAACCACTGACACGCTCCCCAGACAGATTTGTTTTAGAGGTTACAGCTAACGGTATTTCCTGAGTTGGGAATTAAACCTGAGAATTGTTGTATTTATGTATGTATTCACGTAAATGTAACAATCATAACCATATTACATGTTAATATAAATAACACTTTTATAATCCCCCCAAAAGTGAGAAGAGTGGCATTGTTCTATAGTTTCACGAACGCCTTTAATGTCTGGTGTAATAGATTCTTATTCCGCTTCTGCATTTAGTTTGATGCGATATGTCGTTTTAGTTGCGTATTTGAGGAAAATCCGGCCTCACATACACGTGCAGTTGGAAAACGAGGGGTAATTTAATAGCCTTTTCAGATAATTGAGGCTGTTCTTCTTCAGTGCTACACAAGTGTGTAAGAGGTAGTTTCTTAAAAGCTTTGCAGTGTAGAATCTGGAATCCTATCAGTGAACATTTTGTTCTTTGTTGCATTAAACCCACTGGTCTGTCTTACACCGGAGTGGATCTTTTGTAGCATCACACATTCGCTGCTCATTTGGAAAACATTGGCTCACTAAGTCATGTAGATCTTCCAAATGATGGCACATTTCATCGTACAATGCCAAATAAATCACAAATATAACCACTGATTTCATCAGAAAAGTCTTTAAATCTTGTGCAGCTGTCAAGTTCATGGTAATGGATACAAGTTTTCGAAAACTCGAATTTTTGCTTGAAAACTCAAATTTTATCAATGGCAACAGATACTGTCAGCTTTATATTGTTGTTTTTTCCTTGAAGTGATGGGCTCACTTTATTTTCTGGAAAATGTCTACCCAGTCCCAAGTTTGCATAATTGTAATCTGCCTGCAGGTTGTCCTTTCAAGTCAGAGTGACAACCCACGAGAGAAGGAGCTCGTTCAACCCTCGGGTCCCGACAACTGCTCATGTGCTGTCCACTCTTCCCATACTATCTCATAGGGTCAAGGTTTAATAAAACTAATACGTGGACACCAGGGGGGAAAGGGTGGGGGGTGAACTGGGAGATTAGGATTGACAAATATACACCGCTGAGTATGGAGTAGATATCTAGTGAGAGCCGGCCGTATAGCGCAGGGGACTCTACTCGGTGCTCTGTGGTGACCTGGATGGATGGGAGGGAGGTCCAGAAGGGAGGGGATATGTGTATACATATGGCTGACTCACTTCGCTGTGCGGCAGGAGCTAGCACAACACTGTGAAGCAACTATGCCCCAATTAAAAAAATAGTAAATATTTTAAAAATTAATTTAAAAAATTAAAAATAGGAGACGATCTACATCCCAGGGCCATTCATTATGAGGATTAAATGAATTAATACACGTAGAGCGTCTGGTATGCGTCTACCTGGCATAGAGCAAGTGCTCAATAAATGTTAAACGTTATTATCATTAAAAAAAAAAAACCGAACTGGGCTTCCCTGGTGGCGCGGTGGTTGAGAATCTGCCTGCCAATGCAGGGGACACGGCTTCGAGCCCTGGTCCGGGAAGATCCCACATGCCGCGGAGCAACTAGGCCCGTGAGCCACAATTACTGAGACTGCGCGTCTGGAGCCTGTGCTCCGCAACAAGAGAGGCCGCGATAGTGAGAGGCCCGCGCACCGCGATGAAGAGGGGCCCCCGCTCGCCGCAACTAGAGAAAGCCCTCGCACAGAAACGAAGACGCAACACAGCCAAAAATAAATAAATAAATTTAAAAAAAACAACAAAAAAACCTAATACGTTTTTACTGCTTTGTCAAGGGCGTTCTCAAGTGAAACTGGCTTTTTTTTCTTTTTTAATTGTGAGTGTGCGTCCATGGAGAACATGACTGCGTGATTGATGCTACGGCCCCAGCACGTTCACCCAGCATGGCTTTTGCACCATCGGTATACGTGTCCACACGATGAAGAAGGCAGATGGGGCTCTTTGTATTATTATGAAATCGTTTCGACCTTACAGACCCAATCTTAGCTAGTCTGACGACCACACTCTGAACAGCCCTGAGCTGTACTGAAGGAAACCTCCAGCAGGTTACCAGGGCTCGACCAAGGCAAGGGCGGTGGGGAGGGGAAAGGATGCAAGCCCAAGCCACTGCAGATGTCCGTCCTCAGCCAACGACTTGGAGGAAGGAAGGAGGGAAATGCAGCCTGAGCCGTGCTGTCCTGAGCACGGGAAAGCTGGTATCGTCATTAGTAGGATAGGAGCTAGAGGAGCAGGTTTGGAGGGGAAGATGATGAATTTAAGTTTGTATGTATTGAATTGGAGGTACCAGCAGTACATCATGACTGAACAATAACAGGATGTAGAAGACTGACGACCAAGAGAAACACAGACTCTGGGGTGTGCCTGGCTCATGCCTGCCCGATTCGCTTGAATAGTCTTCTTAGGAAAGCCAGGCTGTGACTTTGTCTAATGTCAGTGATATCACACAGTGCAAACCTAACACTGTGTTTCCCTGTGTTTTCCAGAACCTGCACAGACTGACTCACATTCCTTCCAGAAAGTGCTTGGATCGCTCGGAGGTCCTCCATCAAGTGTTCATCTCCGACTGCGACTCCAGCAAAATGACTCAAAAGTGGGAAATAAATAACATCCATAGTGTTTAGAAGGAATGAAAGAAACCAATAACCTACCTACTGACACGTAAATATATACAGGACTGAAAACCTCCTGAAACCTGCTGCAACTATTGTACAGCTCCAAACCCAGAGGCTCTTGAGGAGTCTGAGGACATTGATAAACTGTGATTTTACGATAACATTATCATCTGCAGTTACTGTTTACAAAACTGCTTTTACCTTAAACTTTGTAGATGTTTACATCTTTTTTTTGTTTTGTTTTAAGATGATGTTGGTAATCTGTGCATTTAGCTCTGTTTTATTTAGAACAGAGTAAAAAGCATTGTTGTCTTTTTGGGATTACACTCAGGGGTCTGAAAGGCAGTTTGATTGTTTTTTTTTTTTTAACACACTTGAAAAAAGGTTGGAGTAACCAGATCGTCATATGTAACTTGGTGATTATCAACCTGTTGTATCTTTATTTAATTTTACATCTTTTTGAAGCACTGCCACAGGTTATTAGCCAAGGTGGCCTTCCTTCACAGTCATGCTGCTTTTTTGAAAGGTGAATTTCAACACATTTAGTGCCTCTTTTCATTTCTTGGTATATTTCAAGAGCTTTTGATGCAATTTGTAGGATGTTGATGGACTTGTCACCTGTCTGAGGAACACTTTTACCACTCAGAACTGAATTAATGTGCTACCATTTGCTCTGAAATTGAATGTTGTATTGCTTGAAAAAAGAAATGACAAGATGGAACATCCAAAGCTATTCCGTAGGGTTTGAAGACTGTATGGCATTAACTCCCCTATTTGCTGGCATTCCCAGTGTCCTCTGTCAGTACCAACTCCTAAGGCAGCAGAGGGTCTACTAACTAGAGAAAAATGTCCCCTGACATTGGGGATTGACTTTTCCCCATTCCCTGTCACCACAGAAAACTATAAATAACTAACTCTCAGTTTTGAAACCTTGAAGAGGGGGTAACAAAAACAACAAAACACCACTGTAAACACATCAAAGGTTTGTTCTGACCGAGGTGAGAATTTCCAAACCCTTGTTGGATTAAGCCTTACAAGACTACTGTGTGTTACAACCTAAGCTGTGCAATTTATGAAGCCAAGGGTGAATAGACGTTTCATTTATATCTTCATGAAATTCCCTGCACAGTTTTTAAATTTTAAAAAAGGCTATTTAAAAATATAGTTCATTAACAAATATGAATTCTGTTAGATTATCTGTTAGTTCCCTAGTGTTTCTTATTTTTTTTTTGAAAGCATATTTCTATTAGTATTTTTCCAGTGAAAAGAAGACTTGTTTGAATTTACACATTTATTAAGATAGTACCTACTAGAAGAAAACCAAATACTCCAAGTTGTCAATAGATTTTAATTGCTAAATAGTCTTTTATTACCTACAAGGTTAAATGCTATGTCGAATGCAAAACAAATTTTTTTTTAAATGATGAGGTAGGGAATGGCAAGTAAATTAAGCATTTTTGATCCTGTAATCATATCAATGAAAGGAATTCACAAACTACTACCAGAGGGAAATACATTTAATTAAAGCCTAAAAAAGAAAAGGGAAAAAACCCTACATTTGTTTAAAAGAAAAGCCTACAGATTTGTTTCTTCCAAGCTTAGCTCTTAACTTCAGAGAGTCAAAGTTCAACATCCTAAACAGAGTTTTATTTATAATTTTTGAATTGCCAATTTGTATTTTGCTACTGATCTCTGATCAACCATTTGAACTTTCATTCATCTCTAGGGATGTTTAAAAAGGAATACATTTATATGATTATATAACTGCAAAATAAATCAACTATAAATAAGAAACTAAGAGAATTGGTACTTTAATTACTTGTGTGTTTGCAAAAAGGCTCCATTTTCTTTGTTGAATAGATTATAACCTTGTTAACTATGCATAGGCCTAAGAAAGGTGGCACATAAACTGTGCATGTAAATTTTAAATGGGTATTTTGTGCAATTCGTTAAGATACTCTATAAAAAATGATTCTATATATTGAAATCAGAAACCTTACCAAACACGAAAACACATCAGAAGCTGCTGCCATAATGACTATTTTCTACTGTAGGCTGCTTTGGAAATAATTCCCATATCCTTGCTTTGTAAGTTGATAATATCACTATGCATTTCTACACATTTTATAAATTTGATTTATGCAGATTTTGATACACTGTATGTTTCTGTAGAAATTGTATAAATATTCAAAATTTTATTAGGGATAAATTTGAGAAGTTTATGTATATCTTAATTCTGGGTTGCTTGTTTTTTAGGTGAGAAAAAAATAAAATACTGTATTTTAATCCATGGGTTTTTTTAGTACTTGCAATCATTTCTATATCTAAACACCGCATGTTTGAAATAATTACTTGATTTTACTGTTTACAAGATACACTAACATAATAGTTAAAATATCATAGACCACAGTTATATGTTGAGTATGTGCTTGAGTGCTGGTTAGAATTCTGCTTAGAATGTGTTTAGAATACTCAGAGCTTACCTATCTAAGAAGGAAACATAAAGGCTTATTTTTGCCCCTGGTTGCCTATGTATAGAAAATTTTTAAAAATCACTTATCAATTACAAAAAACAACCCAGCAACGTATATCTTCCTTGGCAGTGTATTCTACTATATCATTACCCGTTGAAAGCAAAAATTTAAGTCAAAATTCTTTACAACCTGATAGATCAAGTGAGTAGAAAGAAGGGAAGCCTACCAACATGAAGTGAGAACTGGGCCGTAGGACCTTGTAGCACAACCCACGACATCTCAGGAGAAGGTACGGCTGCCAGCTTTCCAGTGAGGGGCCATGTTGGTCTGGGAAGCTCGGCTGTTGTCATGGCTTCATTTCTCAGCTGCTGTGCCTGAGAAACGTGGAAAAGTGACAGAGCACCAGACTGAAGTGAATGGGGGCTCATTTATCTCCTAAGAGATAGCCTTTCACAGGGATCTGGGAATATGTTTCATCATTTCTGGACAGACTGTAATTGGGGAAAAAAAGCCACTTAAAATTCAGTGGAGAACATGACAAGTACCTGACCTGAGCCAGAGGGCTAATAGGCCAGTAACTGGGTATGTGAATATTAACCCATGTGAAAGCACTTTTAGAAGTACCGAGCACTATGAGAATGCATATTATTCATTAGAATCTGTTGCCAAAAAATGGACAAAAGTCAGAATGATTTGGGGGGACCACTGTCCCTGGGAGTAGAGATTAACAGAAGGGCTGTTTCTAAACTAAATTCGATAATTGCTTTGCCAATCTCCTTTTTCAGATTTTGAGGACTTCCCCAGCGGTCCAGTGGTTAAGGCTCTGCGCTTCCAATGCAGGGGGCGTGGGTTCGATCCCTGGTTGGGGAACTAAGATCCCACATGCTGTGCGGTGGGGCCAAAAAAAAAACTTTTTAATTAAAAAAAAAAAGAGTTTGAAATGCCTATAACTGTGGTTGGTGGGTTTTGGTTTTGTAAGTGGATCAGGCCTTGGGCCCGTGTCTGAGCAGAGGTGGCATAAGGGCACCTTAATTTTCATAACAGAATGATATTACAATCTGCTCATCTGAATAGTATAGTATGGTGCACTTGTCTGCATTCGAATCCCTGTTCCATTGCAAATTACCTGTGTGACCCTGGCAAGTTATTGATGCTTCTCTATGCCTCAGTTTCCCCATTCGTAAAAGGGGGGAAATAATAGTCCTGTTTTATAGGATTTTTATTAGGCTTGTATGGGTTAACATACATGAAGTGCTTAGAATAGTCCCCAGCATATAATCAGGGTAATATAAATGGTAGCTATTGTTACCTGGTTTCAAAGTCTTAAAATCAGTCTTTAATCAGAAGAACTAAGACAGCTACACTGCAGACCCTCTATAAAGGCTATGTGTGTGTGTACCTGTGTTTCATATGTGAGATATCATTACCTCCACTTTCCAAGTGAAGAATTTAAGCTCATAAGTTAAGCATAAACACTGGGGGTGAAATGGTTATCCATAAGAGAGTAATTGTTATCTCTACCTCACACCGTTCATGTGTAGAACGTAGTTTTCAGTGGTCGAATTTATAATTTAACCTTTGGATAGAACTAAGTGCATCTGGAAGAATGTCTAAGATAGAACATTCTTTAAATTATCTTTAAACGAAATTTCTCTTGGGCTTTTGATATGAGCAAATAAACTCCAGCTGTCTTAATGATTAAATGCCCAAAACAAAACTAAAACTTTCAGTAGAAAATAGAGATGAATAGACTTCCTCATCTGGCCATAGCATAGTAATTGTTACTGCCCTAAACAGAATGCTGCTGTCCTAAACAGCTATAAAACTGAACAAAATATATGCAGCAGCTGTTTTCAGGAATTGGGTAACAGGCAAAGCAGACTGTAATAATTTGAGAGAAAGGAAGCACACAGGGTGAACCCTGGTTCAGCATGTCTGTCTGCCTGGAGAACTTTTCCCACCACGGTACAGGAAAGTGGAGCTCAAACCCTGGTGATTTGGCCGAGCTGAAGAGGATGCAGAGACAGCTGGAATTGACAGGGCAGGTCACTGGAGGGGGCTGCACTTGAAAACCAGGAGACGTGTACAGCAATTTTTATAGCACTGCCATTTATAACAGCAAAAGCTCCAGGAACAACCTAATGACCCATCAACAGGAGAGTGGATCATTTGTGGTATAATCACATGACAGAATGTTACAAGGCAGTGAAGGTGAATGAACTGGTTAAAAACAAGCCAGTAGGGTAGTGTTGAGTGAAAAGGGCAATTCCCAGAAGACTTCATTCAACAAATACGTTTTGTAAAATCAAAAGCAACTAAAACGTACAGTAAGTCACGCATTTATATGTGATCAAATATACGTGGATAAAATGTGATTGAATAAGAGGTTAACTTATAGTTACCAGAGAAGAAAGGGAAGAGGGGAGAGACAAATTAGGGGTATGGGATTAACAAACTACTAGACGTAAAAATAGATAAGCAACAAGGATTTACTGTATAGCACAAATTATACCCAATATCTTGTAATAACCTATAATGGAGTATGATCTGCAAAAAGACTGAATCACTATGCTATACACCTGAAATTAACACAATATTGTAAATCAACTATACTTCAATTAAAAAGAAAAGGTTAAATAACTTGTCCAAATTCCCAAATTTAGTACTGGAGTCAAGGATATAACTCCAGTACTCAGTATCCCCAGAGCCCTGTGGGAGGAATGTCTATTGTACTTTCCACATAATTAGTTTTCCTGTCCACCTAAACTGTTAAGAATCTCAGAAGTGAATCTGGTACTCTTATCATAGCAAATATATTAACACATACATATTGTTTTGCGTACTTTTAGCTAACATTTATTATTCACTATTTCTTGCCACTAGGATGTCTTAGATGTATTGTCTCATTTAATGCTCAAAAAAAAAAAATTCTGATTTTAACACCTGAGGAAACTGAAAGGTTACACACGAGGTCTGATGTTACCAAACTGATAAGAAACAGCCCTAGTCAAACTGATCTGATTCCCAGTGTAAGCTCATCAGCTCACTCTTAATTTCTTTCATAACTTCGTTTTTCCTTTTGTATGTCTGTATTTTATATAGTTTGTTCTTTGTATAAGCCATCTCACCTTTATTGCAAAAATGTAGAGAATCAAAGAATAACACATGAATGTATGAATTACAATTTTGCTTTCTCTTACCTACTGCCCTAGGGCACTGTCCTAGTTGACTGCTATGTTTTCCTGAAGAAAGGAGACTGGACCAGTTCTGAAATTTGATGCTACATACTGCTTAAAAGGTTTTTTTTTTTTTTTCCTTTTAATGTGACACTAATCGTGCTCCTGAGCCACTATTCTATAGACATGTTAACTCCCAGGATGAGGCTAAGAGAGGTCTGCGCTAAGTCCTGAAGAACAAAGGCTCAGGAGCCCAATATTCCATTAAGATCTCAGAGACAATGTCTATTTTTACCTTTACAACAGGATAAGAAGTTAGATGAGTTTCCAATCAGGGCGAGAAGGGTTTCTAGACAACTAGGAAAATAATGCTTAGCGGGGAGGCCTGTACTTAAACTTTTACCAACAGCCCTAACTCAAGTAAATGTTATTAATAATCCTACATTTACCTACACTAATTTATAGAAGTGGCAAACTAGTGACCCTTGACAGAATCTTACCTACAGACATGTTTTCTTTGAGCCTGACATTTGAATTCATTGCTAATATTTACAATTCAGATTTCACATTTTTTAAATATCTAGAATTCTGGTTCCACTTGAAAATTTGGGAGATTTGGGAATCCTAGACCCACACATCCAGCAACAGGACTGAGCTAAACAATGGCTGTCCCCTTTATCCTGGGCATTTATGTTTACAAATGTTTTTAGGACAGCTACTCTTTCTGGCACGAGGTGTACAAAAATGGCTTATTGCTAGAGAAAGATGTTTTATTTTTAAAAGGACTGGATCTTGTGCATCGGCAAAACAGGCCCTTTAGCTTTCTTCTTGCTATTCCCCAAGAAATAAAATCATTACTGCTTTGTAAACATTTTTAGTGGTATACGTAGTAATAGAAAGTCAGCTTTAAGATAATGCTATGTTTGGCTAAGACAAACTTATGGTTTAGTACTTACAGTAAATGATGCTGTTAAAGAGCAAAACACAGAAAGGCATACTGTCCCATATTGAGCAAGTCTGCAAGTTACATAAGGGACCTCAGCATCTTCTAACACAGCTTTTATAGATTAAAAGACCAAAAGTAGTGGCTACCATCCGAAAAGAAATTTGAGGCCCTACTTCAGTTCTTGCACCAAAATAAATTCCAGAAGGATCAAAGATTTAATTAAATAATAATAAAAAGTAAGAAAGCAAAGACAATTTTTATAATCTTTGAGTGGGAAAGGCCTCCCAAGGCCACTAGAGAATAAATTTGCCTACATAAAAACAAATCTTTGCATGAAAACAAGCATCATAAAGTCAAAAGACAACAGAGAAAAAAATATTTACAATGCATGTCACAAAGGGTCATTTTCCTTATTTCCCACAAATTACTAATAAGACCAATGAGACAGAAGACCACAGGAAACACTAATGGCTCTTTAACATAAAAATATGCAGAATTCATAATAGGAGGAACCATTTTTTATATAAGAGAATAGCAAAGATTACAAAGTTTGAGAATGATAATGTTGCTGAGATGAGGAAATAGACATTCATTGCTGTGGAGTATACATTAGTAAAACTTCTGAGAGCAATTTTGGCAGGTTTCAGCAAGTTAACAGCACGAGAGCAGGTTCTGGCATATACCAAGTACAGGTTTTAGCTAGTATAATTAGCACAATTTTAAATGCACAAACTTATTTAAAGAATTTTTTGAAATCATACAAGGATATTCATGGCAATGTTGTTCTTAAAGCAAAAAACCCACAACCATAACTATCTTTAAGGAACTGGTTAAATTGTGATCTATTCAATGGGCTACTATTCAGATGGCTATTTAAGTGAAATGTGGCAGCTCTGTTGTGCTAAGAATCTAAAATGATGAGAATTAAAGGGCAGAACAACATATATAATAAGCTTCCTTTTGTGCAACATTGATATATATGCACATATGACTGTTGTGCTTCAGTCTCTCTTGAAGGGTAAATTATTACATTACTGGAGTTGCCTCCTGGGAGAACCTGGTAGTTGGAAATCAAGGTTGTAAACTACCCACTATATAGCCCTTTTACATTTTATACCATCAAGATA
The DNA here is from genome assembly GCF_009873245.2 of Balaenoptera musculus. NCBI lineage: Eukaryota > Metazoa > Chordata > Mammalia > Artiodactyla > Balaenopteridae > Balaenoptera > Balaenoptera musculus. The sequence goes on from NC_045790.1 coordinate 5,802,064, forward strand.
TGACTTTTTAAAAAGAAAAGGGGGGGCAGGTGGTTTTCATAAACACACCCCCAAGTACTGGCTGGCCTGGGATAGAACCTGATTCTTACCCCTATTTCAGAGCTTTCCAACATAACCACTCCTTGAGGTCATTTAGTCCTGAAAACAAGGGTATTTTAAATTTTGATCCACACTTAGAGAAAATATCAAATATGAGGACTCATCTCAAATGCTGAGATTATGGAACAACCCTTGATTTTAAAAAATGAGTCACTCTTAGACATTTAAACTATATTTCATTTAAAGGACAGAATGAAAGCAAACACAAAAACTCCCAAAAAGAAAGGTGACAAGGAACCAGATAGGTCTGCTTCATGGGTCTAAGTTATAGATATAGAAATCCTTAAGAAAGACTCTATTTCAATTTTAAAAACTCCTATTTAATATCTTTTCTATGCATTAAGTACTGTTGTAAATACTTAACATTCTCATTTAATCATTAAAACACTGCGAAGTAGGTACTGACACCCTACACAGATAGAAATAAGCCCAGAGGTAAAGTCCATAGAGCTAGCATTTGGTAGAGCTGGGGAACTGGGATCCAGACCTAGGCGTGTCTCTAAAACACCTTACCCCCAATTTTCTGGCATTAAGTCACCTAACACCAGGAAATATTTTTTAAATACATAAGCTAGTTTTCATTTTATGATCAGTAAAAGCCCCAAAACAACAACTGTGATATTAATGGAGGGCAATCTCTAAGAGGTCTGAAGATTCTACTTGAGTCCATCTGCTTTGGGAATTATGCTAATACCTTACCTTCCATTTAACAACTTTGGTTAGTATTTCCTGTGTCAGAAATAATTCCAAATATGGCATAAGATAGACAACCAAGGCTCCCATGGTTGGGTAATAAGAATTTTGGCTTCTATTTTTAATACTTGATAGGTAACCAAGATTGTCAGGTTTAACTATGAAACTATCAACAAATAGGTTTCTTCTATAATCTCTTAGACAACAGATGGCTAACTTTCACTAATAACTTGATAACTATTTACAATAGTTATCTAAATTCAAATACAAGCAACTGCTTCCTCAAATGAGCATTTCCTAAGTAACTGCTTTCACCTGTAAATAAATATCCTAGTAAAATCTCGCCTAACTACAGTCATGGAAAATCACAACAACCATCTGAAAAGCTTTCTTGGGTTAGTTAACGAGAATTCTAGGCTTAAGACCACACTGATTTTTAAGATTTAACTCAAAATTCACTCTGGTATTCTACCCCAAACTAGATCATTATCAACAGAAAATGTAACCCTGCTCCTATTGTTTTTAAAAGTTTATGTGTTTTTAGGTATGGATTCACTGTATGAGCTCCTCTGCCTCGTATTAAAAAGAAAGTTTCTCTCAAAATAAAATGTCAGCTAAAAAAAATGGAACAAGTTAGCTAACAAATGAACATAAATGTCAAGAACAAACCTTGCTCATTTTATAAAACTGCATAAATTTTTTAAGTTCATTAAATTCCACTGCTGCTTTTTAAAGAACACTTTGTAAATATGAATAATATGGGCATGTTTGACTTTTAAACAAACGTTATACTGAATCAACCATGTCTGAGAACTATTAGGCAGAAAAACAAAGAAAAGTTGACATGGTTCCAGACCATGACTTTTAAAGCAAAAGCTAATTGAGCATATACGACAAAGACAATAGAAATAATATACATAATTTTATTACAAAAATTTTTTTTTTAAAAAACAGAATGCAACATTCTCATTCTAGAAAACCCAAAATTCACTATTGGTACTAATTTCTATGAGTTTGCTGTGCTACCATACACAAGTCAAGAAGTTAAAGAAACCATTAAATATTCAGAAACATTCAACATCAGAAGCTTTAAAATCTAACTGTATGTAGTAGCCCCTCAAAAAGCTACAACCTGCACTTTTAAAAAAGTATTTTCTCTACAAAGAATCTTATCAGCTATACAAAAATCTGTACAGTTTTTATACTGAAGCTAATATTGAGCTGCACTTGAATTCACATTCTTAGCAGAACCATTGCCTGAGCACACACGCACACTCCACACGCATCATTACAGGATAGCCATTTATTCCTCGTCTTCATCCTCTTCCTCCTCGTCTTCATCTTCTTCCTCCTCTTCCTCTTCCTCCTCATCTTCTGGTTCATTCTTCTTCTTGGAGCCTGTTGGCCTGCCAGGGCCCTTCTTTCCCGCTTCACTCTTGCCCTTGGCACGGTATGCGGCAATATCCTGAAATATTGTCAAAAACATAAAATCGTCATCCGGTGTCATTACTCAACCATGAAAACCACGTAGTTGTAAACAATCTAAGATTATTGGCCAATAACCCTGATGCCCGTCTAAAACTTGGTTTTGAGATCATTTGTTCCCTCCAGGCCTTAGAAAGCTAATGATGTAAAATGATGGGGGTGTATCAGGTTGACGTCTGCCAGTACTTTCGCTACCGTTATCTGTTAGCGGCACAGAGCCTGTCCCCTGACTTCACCTTTTAGATACACCTACAAAAAACATTTAGCCCTCCATCCTTCTCAGCTAAGAGATGCATTTTACCCCAAATACATCTGAATGCAGCAACCTCCCAGGGCTACAAACACCGGCTGCCGACCAAAGAAAGGAGGTGCCAATTAGCTTATACTCCTTCCGCGTCCAACTCTCATTAGACCTTTTCAAAGCAAAGCTGACAACCATCAACACAGAACCGCGGAAGGTTCCCCACTTGCTAGTCAGGGAAAACTGACTACAGCTTCTACCTATTAACATACAGCTTCTACCTGCGTCTAACGCGCTCATTTAGAAACCGTCGACCAGATTTCAACCTTGCCTCCAGAAAATTCACACAACACACCTTTTCGTATTTCTCCTTTAGCTTAGCTGCTTTCTGTTCGTACGGTTGTTTGTCTTTGGCTGACTGCTCAGACCACATTTCACCCAATTTTTTGGCAGTATCGCCAATGGATAAGCCAGGGTGTTCGCTCTTGATCTTTGGGCGATGTTCGGAGCAAAACAGGAAGAAAGCAGATCTGAAAGGAAGGAACAGAGCTGTAATGACCTGAATGAAAAGCCATGCGGGCAATTCAGTTGACTGAAAAAAACAAAACAAAAAAACTTACGGAGGCCTTTTAGGCGCATTGGGATCCTTTTTCTTTCCCTTCTTGTCGCCTTTGGGAGGAACGTAATTCTTCATCTCCCTGTCATAGCGAGCTTTGTCACTTTTTGCCATATCTTCAAACTTGGATTTTTCCTTGGCAGACATGGTCTGTGGGCATGAAAGCAGCAGTGAAAATGCAACACTGTAAACCGACATCCAGCCCCGAAGAGGCAGGGTTCTCTTCAGGGCCACATTTGCCTCCGTCGTCTTAAAATACACCGGCACCCCGAAGTCCTGTGCCTCAGACTCTGAATAAACACACTGGGGCCAGTCGGCGGCGGAGGCAAGTTCAAAGTCACGGCCACCTGCCCGCGTGAGGACCCTCGCGCTCACCTTCCATCTCTCGGAACATTTCTTGGAGAACTCGGCGAAGTTGACCGAGGAGTCGGGGTGTTTCTTCTTGTGCTCCTCCCGGCAGGTCTGCACGAAGAAGGCGTACGAGGACATCTTGCCCCTCGGCTTGTTGGGGTCGCCCTTCCCCATGATGCTGCTGCGGCGGCGGCGGCGCGTCCACCTGGCGGGAGAGCGCGGCGGGCGCTGGCGGGCGGGGCGCCTTCCCGCCCAAAAGCCGCCGCCCCCCACCCCCCGGGCCCGCCGCCCCCGCCCGGTCCTTCCTGACAGGAAAGCCCCCGGCTTCCACGCCGCGAGCCCTGCTCCGAGCTGCCGCCTCGGGCCCCGCGTTCAAACCACTCCCGAGACGGGCCCGGCCGAGCTTCCCGCCTCCGCAGTCCGGCCCGCCCGGCCCGCACCCGGATCCCGCCCGCGGGGCGAGCCCCGAGAGCCGCAGGCGCCCGGGCCGGCCGTGAGGGAAGGGGGCCGGCCGGCCACGCACCCCAGGCCCGGAGCCGGCTCTTGCCTGGCGGTAGCTTTTCCTCAGAGTACCGCGCAGCGGCCGGGTCCGACCGCGACGCTGCTAAACGCGGCTCCGGCGTGAACTGGTATGTGGCTAACGCAATCCTCCGTCTCTTGTTTTGCAGACTTCTCCGCGCCACGGCAACTTGACGAGCCGGGCCACAGGCCACACCCCCCACCGCTCCGATTGGCCCTGGGGATTATTCAAACTCGGAGAGGCCCCGCCCCCTCGCCACGACGGCTTCCGAATGGCCGGTGTGCCGCCAGGCTCGTCCCCCCGGCCGCAGCCTAGCAGGTTCGGTGGGTCGCCCGGGTAGTTAACTCCTAGACCCGTTAGAACCGGTCAGGAGAGGAATGTGCTGCTCGATCCTGATTGGCGGCCGGAAGAGGGTTTGAAAAATGGCGGGCCTAGCGCTGACTGGCTGGGGCGGGCGGCGGGGGGCGTGGTTGGCCCGTGGAGAAGCCCCGCCAGATTTAAAAATACCGTGTCGCGAGTCCGCGGGCTGGTCTCCGGGGTCGACGGCGCTCTGTTTGCGGGCGCTGAAGGGGCAGAAGCGGCTCGCCCCGCCGACCCCGACGGCGGACCAGGTCCTGTTTGTCCCCCGCCCCAGCGCGGCCCACAGCCCCGGCTCCCGGAGCGGTGGTCGCCGCCCCGTCCGGAGAATAACAAATACGGAGGCTGAGGAGCCTGCGCTGCGGCCGACGGCCGGCGCCGCCGGGTGTCGCTGAGGCTGGGGTAGGACCCGAGGAAGATAGGTGGCGGGGACCGGGGAGGGGCGGAGGGAGCCATTCCCGTCCCCATGGGGGTACCGCACGCCCGCGAAGCAGGGCGCCTTCCGCCCACGGAGTCCGCGAGGGGCCACTCCTCCCTCCCCCTTTGTCCCGGCGTCAAATCCCGGGGTAAACAGCCGCCCGCGGGCGGCGGGGCGGGGCGGCCGACGTCTTCCCGGTCCCGCCCCTGCATCCGGGCTCCGATCCCGGGCCTAGGTCCTGGGGCCGGGCCCACACCCCATCCTCCACCCCTCCCTCCACCCTTCAGTCCCTCCACCTGAGCGCTGCGACGCCCCTCCCACCCCGAGGCCAGCCCGCTGTCACCGCAGTGGTCACTGTCTGGTCCCCGCAACGCGATCGTTTTTAAAACCTTTTCCCTATCAAAGATTCCCTTCGAGACTCGCGTGAAAGCTCCGCACCCCCCGTTGCATTTATGCGCCAAACTGCGCTCCGCGGCGTTTCCAGGCTCCTCCGAGCCCAGGTTAAGAATCTTGGCTTTAGTGTCTGGTGAGAGCGCAGCCGAGCGACCTTAGCTTACTGCTTCCAGGCGTCACCAGCCGCCTTTCCCGGGGTAGGAGGACGTTGACTGACATCTTATGCTATTTCTGTGTTGTGTTTAGTTTTGAGGGTTATTTTTTCCTCTTGGCCCATATGTTAACAGTGACAGTTGGTTTCAACAGATTTTAAATATTCTTGCTTTTCTCAGTAAGTTCGCTGGCATTTGTTAGACTGTGTGCTCCTATTTGGTTTGGATACGGTGATCATACTCGCTAGAACCTCAGTTCCAACAGCTATTTTTCTAGATTTACTAATTAAAAACTAGGTTTTTGCAAACGGAAATGGATGTTAGTTGCACAATATTGTGCATGTCCTCAATACCACTGAATTTTAAAATAAACTTGAAAAGTAAGGCATCAGTGATCTGTTCATTGCTATTTGAATAATGTATGATTTGTTTTTTCCATTTGGATTTTTGTGTGCTTTTATAGCATGGTTGTAACTGTGATCTTATTTGAGAATAGGGTCATTGCAGATGTAATTAGTTAAGATGAGGTCATACTGGAGCTGGGTAGGCCCCTAATCTAATATGGTCGGTGTCCTTGTTAAAAGGGTTTGTTTGGCCATAGAGACAAGCATGGAGGTAAGATGATGTGAAAAGACACAGGGAGAAAATGGCCATCTACAAGCTAAGGAGAAGGGCCTGGAATAGATTTTTCCCGTACAACCATCAGGAGGAGCCAACCCCACTGACACCAATTTCCATTCTTTATTCCATCACAGCAGAGAACAGGAAAACATTTCTATATTTAATCTGCATTTACCCTCCATGCCAAGACTCCACTCTGCTGTACTTCCTGACCTAAAAGTAACATTGAGATGCACAGTGAAGTCATAAATGAAATAAGGCTTAAGTGAGATCTAGACAGTGGTTGGTTATAGAACAACTTTTTTTTTTTTTTAATGGAAACTATATACAGAATCTGGTAGCACACACAAAAAATCTAATCCCAAAGGTTGTTCAGAAAAAATGGATTAAATATACAAGAGGCCTAGTTCACTATTATGAATTACTTGGTATATTCATTATGTCATGACTAATATGACTTTATCAGAAAACTGAAATGTCCTATGAAGAGGTAGTACTAAAGGTGTTTCTCATTGTGCCACTAATCCTGTTACGGTTCTAAATGGGAAAATAAGATTGTATTTCTAAAGAAAAAAAAAAAAAGGTTGTACTCAACTTTAAAGCCATTTCTTTTCAGAAACATATCAATTTCATATATTCTAAAACTAATTTTCCAAATTTATTTTTATTAGAATACTGCATCTTCCTAAAAGATGATAAAGGGGAAAGGGTTTATGTTTCTCATAAAAAATGTGTAAATTAAAATCCAACAAGGGCTGTGATTTTGAACAGTACACTTAACATTTCTAGACTTTTGATTGCCAAACTGTAAAATGACATTTGGGGGATAATCTCTAAGTTTTATGATTCTATAATTCTGCGAATATGTGATCATAATGTGAGGAAATATTTTAATTTTAGCAGTTGTTAGGTGGTCAAGAGATTATAATTAAAATTTAAAAGATAAATAATTTGTTTCCAGGAAATCCTTTGGTTATAAGTACCAATAAGTTTGAGCCCAGCTACTTCAAAACAGTATTTGATGAAGTAAGAGTTCTATAGCTACTCAAATGTAATAAACTATATAGAACAAACTTTAGATTACACACTATTGCTCAGTCATCTTCGTCTTCTAGTAAAATGATCTTACCAGGGTTTTTCCCCCTAGGCGATACCAATATATCACTTTATTTGCCGAACTTTGCCTGAGTTCAGCATCTCACAAACTGTAACAGCATAAATATTTAGCAATAAATTAATTATGAGCTAAGATCGAAGTTGTTTCCAAAGTAGGTCCCCTATCCTATAAGTATAAATAGCTGTTCTGTAGATAAACTGGAATTTATCTATAGCAATGTCAACCTGGCAGGACTGTGTAGAAATAATCTGGGTTGTGCTACCTATTGAAATTCATATCATTTATCCAGTCAGTTATCCTAAAAATTTGTACTTTTCATAATCATCCAATCATACTGGAAAACCATGAGGGGAAGAAAATATATACATTTTTTGTAACCTCCCCTCATACACACAAAGCAGTATATGATAAGTTCTCAATAATTATTGATTGATTAACTCATATAGTTAGTCAAAATTAAGTATACTTTCCGTACGGTAAGTTGCATATAAAATTATTATTGTTCTCTCAAGGTGCATAGTTAGTGTAAAAAACGGAAAGCCGTTAATTGCTCTGCACACATATTAGTTTCTGAAAGATGAATCTTACATTGGAGTTTAATATTTTCAAGTTGTTTGAAAGGCAGAGGAGAAGGAAAAGCATACTCAAGTGTCATCACATGGGCACAGCCATTTGTGAGTAGACCACTGGTTCTGAGGCCTAACTGTTAAGAATCACATTAGTGATGCAGCTCAACAGTAAAATTTTTTTTTTAATAATTCATTTTATTTTAAATTTATTTATTTATTTTTTATTTATTTATGGCTGTTTTGGGTCTTCGTTTCTGTGCGAGGGCTTTCTCTAGTTGTGGCAAGCGGGGACCACTCTTCATCGCGGTGCGCGGGCCTCTCACTGTTGCGGCCTCTCTTGTTGCGGAGCACAGGCTCCAGACGCGCAGGCTCAGCAGTTGTGGCTCACGGGTCCAGTTGCTCCGCGGCATGTGGGATCCTCCCAGACCAGGGCTCGAACCCGTGTCCCCTGCATTAGCAGGCAGATTCTCAACCACTGCGCCACCAGGGAAGCCCAACAGTAAATTTTTGAAGAAATGAAAATGCAGGTAAAGAAAAAACAAAAGCCTCTCGTTCTGCTGCTGGCATTTTCAACAAAAAACGATAAGAAAATGAAGGTATTTTGTTTTTCTTCAAAAAAAACCCACAACTATTATTTTTGTGAATCAGTGTGAACTAAATGTCCACCGAAAGAGCAGAAATGAATCTTTGGTAGTCTTTCAGGGCTAAGGAGACAGACCACCAAGACCTAAAGCAAAAGCGCATGTGACAATGTCTAAGGATCAGGAATATGAGCCAGATGTGAACTGGGTCTTACTAAGACTTCACAACACAGCCTGGATACATACAGCTCAGTCCCTCATTGGATTGAGATAATCAGTCCCTTATCCTTCTACCTATTAGAGGGGTTGGTTCTGCCCTACAGAGAGGAAAGGTCAAATCCTCTCTAGTAGAAGAGGTCATCTGGAGCAAATCATAATAAAAAATGTGAAAACTAAAGACAGAAAACATCTTAGGAACCAGAGGAAAAAGACAGTAAGTTTTAAAAAGCAACAATAAGCCTGAATGCTGACTCTTCAACAGAACTATGAAATCCAGAAGACCATAGAAGGACATCCTTAAATTACTAAAGAAAAAAACCAAACTGCTAACCTCAAGTTCTATATCCAGGGAAAAAGCTTTCAAGAATTAAGGCAAAATAAAGATGTTTTCAGACAAGAAAAAGCTGAGAATTCATTCCCTCAGTCCTGCTTAAGGAAAATGATCCTAAATCCTCAGGAGGAGAAAAAGAACACAGGCAAGGGTAATTATGTAAATTATTTGTTTAAAACAGAATAATAATGTCTTGGGCGTTTTTATAACATGTAGAAGTAGATAGGAGAAATAAATGGAGTTAAATTGTAAGCATCTTTTGTTGTTCAGAAAATGATAAAAGTAATCATTTGTATTAAGCTGTAATATGCCTAGCATGATGTACATACTTTGATTGGGGTCCTAGTTACACAGGTATGTGTATATATACACTTATATACGTACACATGTAGGTATGTGCATGTGCAAAAATTCATCCTCCTGTATGTAGGATACCAGGTCTTGAATAAGTCTATGCTTAAAAAGCCAATGACTAGTGGCTACTAAGCATGTGAAAATATGTTTAACATCATTAATCATTAGGAAAATGCAAATTAAACCCGCAGTAAGATATCATCTCACACCCACTGGGATGGCTATAATCAAAAAGAAAATAGCAAGTGTTGGTGAAGATGTGGAAAAATTGGAACACTCATGCATCACTGATGGGAATATAAAATAGTACAGTCACTATGGAAAACAGTTTGACAGTTTCTCAAGATTTAAACATATTTACCCAGCAATTCCAGTCCTAGGATCTATCCAAGAGAAAGGAAAACCTATGTCCACAAAAATAACTTGTATATGAATGTTTATAGCAGCCTTACTTGTAATAGCCCAAAGCTAGAAACAATCCCAATGTCCACTAACTGATGAATAAATAAACAAAAATGTGGTGTATCCATACACTGGAATACTATTCATCAGTAAAAAAGAATCAAGGGGGAAAAGGGACAAACACTGATAAAAGCTATAACATAGATGAACCCTTAAAAACATTATGCTAAGTCAAGCAAGACACAAAAGACAACATATTGTATGATTCCATCTATATGAAATTTCTAGAAAAGGCAAATATATGTATAGACACAGAAAGCTAAAGAGAGATGCCCTAGGGCTGGAGGTGGGAGCCCTGCTGACAGCACAGAGGCACAACAGAACTTTTTTCAGATGATGGAAATGTTCTGGAACTGGCTTGTGGTGATGGTTGCACAACTGTATAGATTAACTGAAAATCACTGAACTGTACACTTACAATGGGTAAGTTTGTGATATGTAAAATATGCCTCAGTAAAGCTTTTTTTTTTTTTTTAAGGCCAATGACTTATTTTTCTGCTTGCAGAGTACTGAATCCAAAATAGTCAAGAACAATTTAAACTTTAACAATAAGAGCTGCAGAATACAGTATGAAAATAGAGGCATCATTTGAGAGGGAGCGAATACTACTCTTCTATTTTAGGAAACAGTGGTTAGAGTCAGCAGCTATTGAATTGTATAATAGCATTGTTAATTTGGCCCATATTTAGCTGAATATCTATTGCTTTCATACAGGAGGAAAATAATTCTGTTGTAATTTTTTTTGAAAATATTTTTTTGTCTACTTTTTTGTAGGTGTTTCCAGTTAAAGTAAATTTGTGATATATTAATACTGTGCTCACCTTATATCTAACCAATGACAGTTTTAAGTTTGGTGATGACTAAAAATTGTAAATTCTGGTGTAAATACTCATAAGGGTGAAATGTTTACAACTTTGCCCCCTAAATAATTTTGATTCTATGCTTAGTAGTTTGATGGTATTTAAAAATATGTTTGTAAACAATATGAGATTTTTCAGATGTACTTTAAAAAATATCCATCTAAATTCAAAGTCTAGAATTCTAATTAGACTAAAACAATGCATTTATGCAGAGTTGAAGATTGGACTAATTAGCAAAGAAGAAAGAGTATTTACTCTGTGCCTAGTAGGACAAGCTGAAAGTTAAAAGGACAATGAAAATTGAATTGATCTTACTTTGTGGAAAACTGTCATTCTAGGAATTTCTGTAACCAGTTCTCTGGACAATGATCCCACCTTTGTACAGACACAGCAGTACTCTGTCTATTCAGTAACCTCTAAGCCTGTCTCATTCCCACATTTTTTTGTGTTCTTTTTTGAGAGGGGGGTGGCAGGGTGAGGGTTGGTCTGAAGGATCCTGGGAATGGAGTGAATGTAACATAGAATCTGCATCTGCTCTCCCTGCTGAGTAGGAAATCAAAAGAAAGTCTATTCTCAAAAATCAAAAACAGAAGTCAGTGAGGTAACTCCACACAAATGTGAAATACTCTTAATGTGGATAAGATTTAACCAAAAGAATCGGTATTTCTCGATCTTTTCTCCTGCACAAGATCCCTGGCATCGTACTTTCATGAGTCTGGATTCATTTTCAGGTTCTAACGCCAATCTTCCAGTGCCAGTGCTGCTTCCCAACCTGCACACCCCTCTCACCACTGCAGCTTCCTGAAACACAGTCGCTTCATAAAAACCTTAAACCTGCACGCCTCCAAAATGTCTGTATTATGTCTAAAGCAAGTGAGAGAAGAAGACACTGTAAAAACACACGTGCTGATTTATGACACAAGAGATGAGCCAAGGAGAAGACAGAAGACGCAGGAAGGTGATTGTGACAAGCAGTAATGATAAGGGCGGATCATGGGCCAGGTTGCACAAAGTGGTAGCTGTATACTGAGGGACATTAGGTTTTATAAAATTTATGGCTAATGCCATATGTATTTAACAATAGAATGTGATACACGATACCATTTATTTAACAAACATAGTGTATGCTGTGTGCCAGCCACTGTTCTAAGTGCTCTAAAAATATCTAATCCTCCTAAAGCCAATGAGATAGAAATACTAGTGTTATCTTCACTTTTACAGAGGAAGTCACTGAGGCCAAGAGAATTAGTTACTTGCCTGAGGTCACAGTATCAGCCAGTATCCAGTCAGGAAAAGAAAAGCCACTTAGGGTATTTCAGAAGGAATGTTATTACGTCTATTTTTGACGGAATCCCTACAGAAGGACTGGAGGAGCAAAAGGGAGAGAGAGTGTCGCTCTCCAGAGGTTACCGGGATCAAAGCCAGCATCCCTGCCCTCGGGACGCGAAACAGAAAGCAGTGTCATCCAAAACCCACAAATGTGTGCTTCTGAGGTTTTTGGAACTTAACTGTTGGCGTTACTGGAACTATCTCTGCTAGCTGCTTCGCAGGAAGCCAGCAGCCTTCGGGGACCCCCGTTCCTGGCCATCATAGAGGAGCACGGTGCTGCCGGGGCTGCTGGAGCCCGAAGACAGGAGGAGTGCCTTCCACCCTCCTCCTGCCCACTGATCTGTCAGCAGAACCGAACTGGCGACCTCCTGGCAAGTGAGTCTGGGACATGTCCTTTAGGGTTCCAGAACCCTTTAGGGTTCCAGAATCCAGAGGAGAGAGTAGAGAGAGAAAGGAACTGAGAGACAACAGACAACCTGCACAGTCAAACAACTGGCAAGTGGCCAAGCTTGAATCTCAAGCAGTCTGGTTCCCGAGTCCGTGCTCTCAACTACTACGTTGTGCTATGGCACTAGGATGTACTGTAACAAGAGTATTTCATACATTTTAAATTAACATCTGATCATAAATGTCAATTAGCAGCAAAGAAATTGTAGGACTTGTATACATTAAATATTCCACAAATATTTAGCAAGTTCCTACTTTGTGCCAGGCGCTGTTCTACTAGAAATACATTGAAAGGGAGGGGAAAAAGAGAACAGAAAAGAGGGAAGAGAGCTCCTTTCTCCCTATTTCAGATTGAACAAAATTCTCTGGGAAAGATTCCAGCTGGCTTGGCTTGAATCATGGGCCCACCCACTGGACCAAGCACTTTAGCTGCTGGGTGGGTATTGGGGAAATAACCTAGTGGAAATGCCCTTTATAATCCTGAGACAAGGATTTGAGTGCAGGTAGTTTATCTGGAGGATTCAGGAAACACCAGTAGGAGGTGGGGAAGTGAGACAAAGAAGGGAAGGCAGTAAATAAAGGGCGCCTTATTAAGCCAGCTACCATTGGTAATGCCTGGAGCATAATCCCACGGGAAAACTGGGAAATGGTATGAAACACATGCCTCAAAGCTACCTACCTGAGGGGCAAGAGAGCTGGGGTAACTGTACAACAGACCCTGTCAGTCATTAGGTGAGAGCTGCTGAGATGAGAGCCTGATAATTCCCTGCACTTCCGAATTGCCCTGACCCCAGGGACAGGGCTGCCTTCCATTCTTGGGAGAAAGCCCTCGGGCAAAGATACAGATACTGATGGCAGGAAAGCAGCCTGAGGAATTGAAGTGGTGAAGGCCAGAGAGTTACCTGCGAGGATCTGAAGGGTCTACTGCACTTAATTTCTTCATCAGATAAAAATTTCCTCTACACAGAGTTGTTATGATTTCAAAGGAAATAATGCCTGGAAAGAGTTTTATGAAGTAGAAAGTCTAATACAAACAATTATTGTTTGGAAGTTTCTTGAAGGTAAGGAATTGTATCATGTTTTGTATCTCTCCTAGGACCTTGCACAGTGCTGTATATATGTCATAGGCTCAAATATTCACCCAGTGAATTTATCAATTTAATTAATAACTACATATTCCTTTTAGGTTTACAAAAGGTGGACTTATTTTTAAACTGTCATTAAGATCAATAACTCATTTCTGCTAACTTCTGAAAGAATTTTTCATGTTTCAGGAGTTTTAAGTAACGTGGTCTTGTTCTAGTCCTTCTGTTATTGTTCTTAAATCTAGACAGTGGTAGATAACTCTATTAATCACCTACCCAATAACCATTCTCCTGTTCCTTCTTATATTAAAAAATACCTTGATTATAATAAATAGGGTATTCATAGATTGTTGCTGGTTCAAGTCAATCATGAGAATGCTACTCTGAACAGCATGGGGGAAAGTCAGGAAAATCACAGGTACCGACCCTGACACTGATGAACTCCTGAGGCATCACCAGTCTTCTATTACTTCAGAAAAATAAATGCCCAACAATACTGTTAAGCAGGTATTCTGTTTTATGCAGCCAGTGATTCATAACTTTTTAAATAACTTTTTTCCCCTCTTTTTGCATAGCAATCCCAGGACAAGTCATTTTATTTCTGGAGTAAATTATTTAAGATAGTAACTTATCAGGACACACAGATGAGCAGTAAGCGGTTAGACACACTATTCGTAATCCTTCTGCGTTCCCCTCTGACTAAGGCAAGCTCACAGGATTCCCCACAGCTCTCTTCCTGTGCTCTCCCTGCAGTATTCACTTTGATATTTTAAAACTTAGGTCTCAAGAAGCTCAGCAGGGCTCTGTCACAGAAAGTGGTAGTGAGGTGATGACCTTTCAGGTACCAGTTAATGTAGCATAATTAGTCACCATGCTCTCCTCTGCCCAGCTTCTTGGCTTGGCTCCACCACATTCAAAACATACGTTCTCTGTTCTCCCTCCAGAATATATTTTGAATCTCTACTTATCTCCGTCTCTGCAATAATCACACAAGTTCAAGCTGCAATAATTTCTTACCCAGAATACAGCAAGAGACTCTGGTCTCCCTAATTCCAGGAACTCTTGGCCTTAACAATCCTTCCTCCATGGAATAGCGAGAATGATCTTCTCAAAACATAAGTCAGATCAATTGCTTCCCAGCATAAAACTTTTCAGTGGCCTACCGTTTCACAAAAAATAAAATCCAACACCTTGGACTTCCCTGGTGGCTCTGTGGTTAAGAATCCACCTGCCAATGCAGGGGACATGGGTTTGAGCCCTGGTCTAGGAAGATCCCCCATACCACAGAGCAACTAAGCCCGTGAGCCACAACTACTGAGCCTGCGCTCTAGAGCCCGCAGGCCACAACTACTGAACCCGTGTGCCACAACTACTGAAGCCCGCGTGCCTAGAGCCCATGCTCTGCAATAAGAGAAGCCACTGCAATGAGAAGCCCATGCACTGCAACGAAGAGTAGCCCCCGCTCACTGCATCTAGAGAAAGCCCGTGTGCCACAACAAAGACCCAACCCAGCCAGAAATAAATAAATAAATAATCTGTAAAAAAGAAGAAATCCAACACCTTCCCATTGCACACAATGCCCTGCATCGTCTGCCCTCTTCCTGTCTCTAACGTCAGCCCCCATGGCTCCCTGTCCCTCGCGCCATAGTTACATACACTATCTTTCAGCTCCTTAAACACCAAATCTTGCGCCTCGAGGCCTATGCACAAGCTATTCCTTCTGCCTAGAAGACTTTTACCTTCTTTCTCATCATAGGTGGCTCCTTCACTTCAGGTTTAAGCTTAAATATAAAGTTGCTGCCCAAATTTCTCTCATAACAGTTATCACACTCATCACTAACTGTAATAATATGTGTATCTGTTTGCTTATTAGTTTAGGGGTTCTATCCTCAGCTAGACCCCAACTGGGCAGAGATGGTTTCTTTTCTTCTCCTTTAACACAGCACTTGGTACATGAGTGCTTGTAAATTTCAATTAAATGAATTAATCAATGAAGTAATAGTACTGATTTGACTTGAAAGCAATCCCCAGAATCCAAACTGGATTTTTTTTTTTTTTTTTGTCCTTCCATGTAACAGAGGGATGTGTGATTGCAGCTTTCAGCATTATGATAAACTAAGTACTTGGGTATTTTTGTGTTCTAAGAATTATTTCCTGAGTAAATTATTCTTTTTAATGCATTACTAGGATGGCAGAAAATGGAAATATCTAAGGAATTCCCCTCTGCCAAAATAAGGGCCAGGGTAGGGGGAGACCCCAACCATGAGCTAAACTCAGGAGTGGTAGCTTTGAGGGCTAAGTAAACCTGAGGCCCAGGTCAGCCCTGAGAACAAATGCCCAGGGCAGCAGTTTAATGTGTGACCCTAACCTGTAGGCTCACAACAAGGAAGGGAAACTAACTGGAGCCAATATTAACTCAGGCCTTTTGAAGAAACTAAAAAGCATATTGGTAGCACACTTTGTTTCTTCACAGAAATGTATGAGAATCTCAGTTGGGAAAACATCCCAATTTAATGTTGCAGAAAAATCACAGATCAAATTAAGTACAAAATCAAAGATGACCAAGCAAATGAAGAAGCAAGCCACTGTTGAACAAACCCAAGGAATTCAGATATTGCAGTCACTAGATTTGGAATATAAAAATCCTTAATAGGAAAAAGGACAAAATTATAAAGATGAAGAAGTAACAGGTGTCTATTAGGAACGGCAAGAAAGATTTGAAAATTAACCAACTGGATCTTCCAGACATAAAAAACATAATTGTTGACATATTAATAAATGGGCTGAACAGATTAGATAGAGCTGAAAACAAAATTAAACTGGAAGATGTTACTAAGAAGTTACCTAGAATGAAGCACAGAAGAAGGACATGAAAAATAGTTAAAAATGAAGTTGAGAAACATTGGAAATAGAACAATGTTTATCACTATTCCAATATGTTTAATGACTTCTACAAAAAAAGGGACAGAGAAAAACAAGGAATGGTACTATTTTAATATTGTAGGTGAATTTTTTATAATGAAAACTATGAATTCAAAGTTAAGAAGCACAAAATAACTCAAGTAGTTTAATAAAAATAAACCAACAACAAATACTGCAAGTTGAATTTGCAGAATATCAAAGATAAATGATTTAAAAAGAAGCTAGAGAGAAAAGACAGTTTCTCAAGGAAGGAAGACAGACTTCTCAATAGCAACAATGGGAGCCCAAAGACAGTGAAATAATACCTGTCAAGTGCTGAAGGAAAATGACTGTCATCCTAGAACTGTGTGCACCCAGCAAAATGATCTTGCAATATAAGTGCAAATAAAAACGTTTTAAGATTAAAGAAAGCTGTGAGACTCAACAGACTAGCCCTAACAGGACTTCTAAAGTAAGTACTACTGAAGAAGGAAAATAACCCTAGAAGTACAGTATGAATACAAGAAGGACTAGTTAGCATTAAAGCAAAGAAAAAAGAGTTGCCAATATGGGAAAAGAAAGACAGGAAATAGAAAATAACCAGTTAGAACACAGAGAGAAACATGAAAAATATAGAAAAGAGCATCAGAGATAAATGTGACAAAGTGAAAAAGTCTAGCTTCATGTACCTTGAGTTCCAGAAGATGAAGAGAGAAAATGGAGGAAAGATAATTGAAGACGTAATAGCCAAGAATTTTGCGCAACTGATAAAAGACACCCATAGATTTAAAAACACACAGGGAATTCCCTAGCAGTAGCTAGGGCTCTGCGCTTCCACTGCGGGGGGCATGGGTTTGAGGGTTGGATCCCTGGTCAGGGAACTAAGGTCCCGCATGCCATGGGGCACGTCCAAATAAATAAATAAAATAAAAACAGTTGTGCCTTACCAAAAAATAAATAAAAATAAAAAATAAAAACAAAAACCCCTCAACCTAAGCCTCACACCTTATACAAAAATTAACTCAAAATGGATAATGGACTTCAACGTAAAATGGAAAACTATAAAATTTTTAAAAAAACAAAAACAACACAGGAGAAAATCTTTGGGATCCAGAGCTAAGGAAAGAGTTCTTAGACTTAACACCAAAAGCACAGTCCATAAAAGGAAAAACTGATAAATCAGACCTCATGAAAACTAAAAGATTTTCTCTGTGAAAAACATTGAGAGGATGAAAAGACAAGTTACACACTGGGAGAAAATATTTGCAAACCACATGTCTGGGAAAGGCCTAATGTCTATATTATATAAAGAACTCTCAAAACTCAACAGTAAAAAAAAAAATCCAATTAGAACAATGAACAAAAGAGATGAACAAACACATACCAAAGCAGGTACAGTATATGCATGGTAAATCAGCAGATGAAGAGATGTTCAATATGATTAGCCATTAGGGAAATGCACATTAAAACCACAATGACATATCACTACACACTTATCAGAATGGCTAAAATAAAATTAGTGACAACACCCAATGGTGGAAAAAATACAGGGAAGCTGTATCAATCACTCGTCCATTGTTGCTGGCAATATAAAATGGTACAGCCACTCTGGGAAACAGTTTGCAGTTCTTAAAAACCTAAGCATGAAACTACATACAGCCCAGCAACTGCACACCTGGGAATCTATCCCAGAAAAATGAAGTCTTTATGTTCACACAAGAACCTGTACATGAATGTTTACAGCAGCATTGTTTGTAATTGCCCCAAAATGGAAACAACCCAGATGTCCTTCATCAGGTGAATGACTAAACAGACTGCTTTACATCGGTACTGTGGAATACTACTCAGCAATAAAAAGGAGCAGATTATTGACACATGCAACAACCTGGGTGAATCTCCAGAGTACTGTGTTGAGTTAAAAAAAAAATCCAAAAACTTACATACTGTGTAATTTCATGTATTTTTATATATTTTGTTTTGAAATGACAAAAATTATAGAAATGGAGAACAGCTTAGTGGTTTCCTGGGATTAAAGAGGGGGTGGGGTCAAGAGGGACATGGGTGTGGCTATAAAAGGGAACAGGAAGGACTTCTGTGGTGATTGAAATATTCTGAATCTTGACTGTCTGTCAGTTCTGGGCTATGATATTGAACTATAGTTTTGCAAGAGGAAACTGGGTAAAATGTACACAGGATCTCTATAATGTGCCTCACAACTGTATGACAATCTGCAATTATCTCAAAAAGTTTTATTTTAAAAATTATAATAACGAGCTAATGGAGGGGGAAATGGAACAATAAAAAATATTTAATTGGTTTTTTAAAAAGGCAAGAAAGAAGAACATGAAAAAAGATGCAACAAATGCAAAACACACAGCAAGATGGTAGTTTAAAACTCCAAGTGCATTATTAAATATACTAAATAATTCGATTGAAAGACAAAGATTGTCAGACTTATTACATAAGCAAAACCCAATCCTCTGCTGTTTAAACAAGATACGCCATAAATATGGCACAGAAAAAGTGAAAGTAAAAGAATGGAAAATGATGTATCATAAAAACATTAACCAAAGAAATCTAGTATAGCTACCCTAATATCAAACAAAGTCAAATTTGTGTCCGTTATTACTAGAGACAAAAAGAACATTTCTCAAAAGAATCAACATATCAAGAGAATATAACTAAAGTCCCTACATATTAAAAGATAAGAAGTATTATGATCAATCAACTGGAAAATTTAGGCCAAATAGACAAATTCCTTGAAAAACATGCCTTAACAAAACTGACAGGTGAAGAAATAGAATATCTGAATGGTCCTTCATCTATTAATAACCTTAGCCTGTACTTAACCTTCCCATGAAGAAAACTCCAGGCACATATTTTTTTCACCAGTAAAGTCTAGCAAGCATTTAGGAAGTTCACAAACTCTTTCAGAGAATGCAAAAAGAGGAAACATTTTTGAACTTCTGTTATGAAGTAAACAGAACCTTGGTACTAGAGTTGCCCAATTAAAACTAACTTCATATAAGCAATGAACACTTTTTAGTATAAAATATTGCACAGGATATACTTATACTAAAAATTACTCATTGTTTATTTGAAATTCAAATTTAACTGGGTGTCCCACACTTTTATTTGCTAAATCTAGCTACTGTATTGGTAACAATACCTGATAAGGACTTTACAAGAAAAGTAAATTACAGGCCAGTGTCTTATGAACCTACAGGCAGTAATCCTGAACAAAATATTGATAAATCCAGCAACGTAGAAAAAGGATAACATGATGACCAATTTGGTAGTCTTCCAGAAATGCAAGATTAGTTTAACACTCAAAAATATCAGTCATTGTGATTTGCTACATTAATGGACTGAAAGGAAAAAAAATCATAAAATCATCTCCAAATGCAGAAAAAGCATTTCATGAAATGCAACACCCATTTATGATTTTTAAAATTTTTAGCAAAGTAATAATACAAGAGAACATCCTTAATCTAATAAATATATCTCCAAAAACCCTACAGAAAACATTGTATTTAATGTGAAATGTTGAAGTAAGTTTTCCCCTGAAATTGGGAATGAGACAAGGAGATCCACTATCACACTTGTACTCAATCATGTATTGGAGGTGTTGGTCGGTGTAATAAAGCATTCCCTTCTTTTCCCCCTGCCCCCTCCATAAGTAAAAGAACTGGAAAGAAAGCAACAGTGTAATATGTAAAGTAATATATATGTATAATATAAAGTAAAATTTTAAATATTCTTTAAAAATCCAAATTCATCTGTAGATTCGGTGAGATCGCAATATAATTCCCAGCACATTTTTAAAGAATTTGACAAGCTGATCCCAAAATTTATGTAGAAATGTAATAGGCCAAGAAAAGCTGGTAATATTAAAGTAGAATGAAGTTGGAAGACACACTATCATATATCAAGATGATTATTAAATGGCAATAGCTAAGCAGTGTGGTATTGGTGAAAAGATAGACATATAGATCAACGGAACAGAAAAGGCCTACATATATAAAATGCCTTGATTTATGACAAAAGAATCACTGCAGTGCAATGGGGATAGGATGACATTTTTTAAAATAAATGGTGCTAGATTGAGTATCCTCATAGACAAAAATTAAATTGAAGTACTTCACATCATACACAAATATCAATTCTAGGTGGATTGCAGTTCTAAATGTAAAAGGTAAAACAGGAGCTTCTAGAAGATAACAGAGGACAATACCTTCATGACCTTGCCGTAGGCAAAAAAATTTTTAAATAAGACAGAAAAAGCATTAATCACACATAGAAAAACATTGATAAACAAGATTTATGAAAATTAAGAACTTCTGTTCATCAAAGCGTGCAATTACAGTTGTGAAAAGCCAAGCCCCAGAGGGAGAAAAGATATTTGCAGTACAAATATACCCAACAAAGATCTCATATCCAGAAAATATGAGGAACTCCTACAAATCAATAAGAAAAAGACGTCATTTTTTTAATGTTCAAAAAGACTTGCACAGACATTTCACAAAAAGTTTTTCCAAACGGCCAATAAAGCTGTGAAAATATGCTCCACAGCTGTAAGAGAAATGTAAATTAAAACCATAATGAGATACCTCTATATATCACCATATGGATAAAATTTTTAAAATGATCATATCAAAATGTCAACAAGGATGCTGAGCATCTAACTCTTAGACTCTGGTGGTCAGAACCACTTTGAGAAATCATTTGACTGCATCTACTAAAGCTGATCGTAGACATAATTATGTCCCAGAAATTCTACTCCTAGGTCTATGCCCTCAGAAATGCTTATGTATATGTAAACATAGTCCCATAAACATATATTGGAATGTTTATAATGGCATTTTTTGGTAATAGCTAAAAAATCACTCATAGGGAGTTGGAGTGAATTGTCTAAGTGGAGAGTTTAGAAAAGGAACTTGGGTGTGCGCAGCCCAGCCACGTCTTTCCCCTTTTCTCCTAGGAGCAAGCTGCTTTCAGGAAACGTGCATTCTGTTCTCTGCCTCCATGCCTTCTTTTTCAAAGTCCAGTGTGGGTGTGGCCTTTGGTTGAAAGGTTAGCTCTCTGATTCTGGGGTTTTCGAATTAAGTTCAGTTGCCTGCTGTACAAGTCAATTCTCTATATATCAGAAATAAGGGAATATTCAGTCTCCATATATGATGTCTATTGTTTCCCTATTGCTTCATATTATTTAATGGGCCCCTTCAAGGTCCCCAAATCTGGTGCATTGGCCAAAATCATCAAGAAATAAGACAAAAAGTGAGGTGGATGGAGACCAAACACGCAGAGACTGAGACTTCTGGAGTGAGCTTGGAATGTAGCTTGAAGTTTTTGAGCCCAAACCATATGAATTCTTGACCTTGGCCTTTGAGGCTCATACTCTGTAATGTGGTAGATGTTTACACTCACACAGTTTTCTTTTAACTGCCGTGCTCTCTGAGGGTGTCTTTAACTCTTAGGTCATGTGGGTCTTTCACTTTGGTGGGCTACTGAAATTTATGGTAATAGGCAAATAGCTGTTTTTATAAGAGCCCTGCTAGCCATAGCAAGCATGCATGAGTCCCAGCAAAGAAAATGCCTCTAACAAGCAAATAACCTCCAGCAAAGACAGGTGGGCCTTGCTGGCTGGCCTAAGCAAGTGAAGCCTCAGCTTCACAGGTCAAGCTAGGCTCAGCAAACTTATAAGACCTTCAGAGGCCTCAGTAAAGGGAAGGCCAAGAGGACCTTAGCAGACAGGAGTCTTAGCAGACAGCAGCACCTTTGCCCACTTGTGGATGTGCAGCCCCCCACAAATCAGCTGATTTCTACAGCCTGTGGAAACCCTAATAAACAAGGACATGATTGCAGGCGAAAGAGTCTTCCCCTATACTGACCCATCAGACATGAGAGGCAGTCAATTATTTGCTGCTTATACTGTATTTTTTCAGCTGGGTCTACAGTCAAGGACATATCCTGCACCCAAGTTTCATGTGTGTTATAAAGGACTTATGTTTGAACTTCTAGCTTCAAATTGTCACTGCCAGGCCTAGTTAGACAACGTGGATAGGCATATCTAAATCCTACCCATTTGTATTTTATTTTTGTCTACCTACAGGGCCAAAGGAGGAAACTATTCAGTACTAACCTCCTGGATTCATGTGGCTTGTCCACAGGCTCTTGAGAGTCACTCATTACCTATTAGGTTGACTTTAATTCTTTGATTCCATTTGTTCTGACCATGGCTTTATCTGCCATGCTACAGTCAAATTGTAGCTTCATTTATAGGAAGGGAGAGGACTTATATTAATAAATAATGGGAGTTCTTATTATAAAGACTATGCCATCTTTTTGAGTTGGAGTTAGAGAAGTAACTCAATGAAATGATTACAAATCCAAAGGTTAAAAAGGCAATTTAAAAGACTGCTTAGAATATTGTCTCTAGGAATCAGATGTGCTTAGAAAGTCAAGGAGAAGCTAGGGTGACTTGAAAAGTATGCTTCAGTCTTGTCTTCTGAACAGTAATAATAGTATAGAGACAAAATAAGGAAGGTGGGGGACTTCCCTGGTGGTGCAGTGGTTAAGAATCCGCCTGCCAATGCAGGGGACACGGGTTCGAGCCCTGGTCTGGGAAGATCCCACATGCTGCGGAGCAACTAAGCCCGTGCGCCACAACTACTGAGCCTGTTCTCTAGAGCCCACAAGCCACAACTACTGAAGCCCGTGCGCCTAGAGCCTGTGCTCCACAATAGGAGAAGCCACCGCAATGAGAAGCCTGCGCACCACAACAAAGAGTAGCCCCCACTTGCCGCAACTAGAAGAAGCCCGCGCACAACAACGAAGACCCAATGCAGCCAAAAATAAATAAATAAATAATTTTTTTAAAAAAATAAGGAAGGGGCTTCCCTGGTGGCGCAGTGGTTGAGAATCTGCCTGCCAATGCAGGGCACACGGGTTCTAGCCCTGGTCTGGGAAGATCCCACATGCCGCGGAGCAACTAGGCCCGTGAGCCACAACTACTGAGCCTGCGCGACTGGAGCCTGTGCTCTGCAACAAGAGAGGCCGCGATAGTGAGAGACCCGCGCACCGCGATGAAGAGAGTGGCCCCCGCTTGCCACAACTAGAGAAAGCCCTCGCACAGAAACGAAGACCCAACACAGCCAATAAATAAATAAATAAATAAATAATAAAAAAGTGTTTAAAAAAAAAAAAAAAATAAGGAAGATGGGCTGATTGCACTGGAGGAAGAGAGAGGTTTCCTTAGGAGACTATCTGACCTCTTGGAGAGACAGCTTCTGGGGGAAGAGACTAGGAAGATGCAAAATGGAAAAATGAGATCTTGAATTCCAGGATAGACAAGTATAAGAGAGAAATGGAGATGCACTTGGATCTAAGTGTTCTTAAAACTTTATAAAATGGGGAAACACCTTCACTGTTATTAGATCAGAAAACGACTGTGGCCCAAAGAAATCTGACAGAGGAAGAAAGGCAAGATCTCAAAGGGGCAGACTGGAATGACTCCCCAAAAGGAATCAGGATCTAGAGAACTGAGATGCAGTTTCTAAGGGCATAGATTGACTTTGTAAGGGCAATTAGGGAAGCACTTCTTAAAGACTGGGGCTTGACTTGCAGGGAATTTAATTTTTCTTTGGGAACTTGACAATGGGAGGTTGTTCATATTCAAATGTGGTTTTATTACTGAAGTATCTTTATGTTTTAATTTGAAGTCAGTAAAGAGTCTCTGCTTACTATGGTCACAATGTGCCTAGATAGAATTCGAGGTAGGAAATAGAAGAGAGAGTGAATTTTCAGCCTTGGGCACAGAATAGACCTTGGGAGGGATTGGATTAATGTCATGTTTTGATCCATTTCAGAGCCTTCTGTGGGAACAGACCTACACCACACACTTTGTGATCTAGGAGAAATCACAAAGGGGTGGTGATGAATATTGAGAGGGGGACAGACTTCTGAAAGTGGGAGCAAAATTACCCTGGTTGAATGCTGAGCTCCTCCCGAAGAGGACAACTCCATGCCCAGAGGACTCTGGGCTTAAGGTCTAAGCACAGTGGACCAACAGAAGGAAACCCACAGAATGGCCAGTAGGGGAGGGGAAATGATTCCTTACCTCACTCAGTTCCCTCACTCACTCCTGCCCTGAGGAGGTGGGATGACTTATCTGGTGAGTCGGAAAGAAACTGGGTATTCCTCTTCCAGCCCCTCCTCCGTCCGTCTTGGGAGCCAGCCTGCCTCAGACTGCACACATTCTGCTCTGTTCTCTGCCATGTGGCAAAGGAAAGGCAGTCTGTGGTTTTCCAGCTCACCTGTGATTTGACGCAGTTCATTGTTATTGCCTACAGAGGGGGACTGCATTCCCCAATATTAGCTTTATCAGTAATAAAGGAGATCCTATGGTTCTCTACCAGCCCTATTTTTTGGTGGTCTTTATAAATAGATTCAAGATTCAGATGAGGAGTACCGGTACTATCTACTTGGTTCCATTGAATTTCTAAGAGGCTGGTTTCAGAGATAAGATGACTCCAGTGTAGTGCTTGAGGGATGAATAGATGGATGGCATAAAAGCAAGGGATGACAGTTGCCAAAGAAGGAAATAGCACACGCAAAAGCACAGATGGTTTTGACAGCGTGGTGTGTTCTGGGTGGCTCAGTAATGCAGAAGCGTGGAGGGCAAGGTGAGAAGTGGCAGAAAGGGGCTATAGAGCTAGGCAGGGGCCAACTTTGGAAGGGCTCAGACTTTATCCTGTAGGTGATGGGAAACAGCGGGGTGGGGAGAGAATGGAAGAAGTGTTTCGAGCATAGGACATACTGGGAGGTGTAGAACCGGAGATAAATGCTCATTACCCTTCTAAGGAGCTTGACTATTAAGGCAGTGAGAGAGATTAGATAAATATCTAGACTGCCTCTTAGAGTTAAGGGGAGGATTGGCTTGTATGGGGTGTTGTTTTAACATGTGAGAAACTTGAGCAACTTGCAGGTTGTAGGAAAAGACTGAAGATGTAGGATGGAGGGGAAGATAACTAATGGGACAAAACACTTAGGGAGGTGAGAGGTAATAACATCTAGGATACAAATAAAAGGATTCTTCTCTCTTCCACCAGAGAAGCCAAGTTTTGTTAGAATACAGATTTGTTGGTAAGCACAGGTAACAAATTTCTGACTATTAGTATCAATTTTCTTGTTAAATAGCAGGTTGGTCTTTGGGTGAAAATGAGGAGATAGATGGTGGAATGGGAGGCCAGAGACATTTCAATACTCTTGAGTACTAACAATTCAGTACTCGCTAGGGATGGGCAGAAGGACCTGCAGTGAAACACTGTGGAGGAACAGTGGTCACTAGGCCTGGACTGAACAAGAGCTGAGTTTTGCCAAGCAGATGAGAAGGAAGGTTTTCAAGAGAATTGAAAATATTGAAAGTGGCTTAAGTGACAGAACATAGGATATGAATAGAAGAGTAACTGAAGAATGTTAATTCCTCATTGTAGCCACACCCTGAAGTCACTGTTGCTGGATATAGGAGTGACACTTTCTCTAGTGGGACTGAGAAGGTGCCAATGGCAAAGAAAAAAAAAAGACTTTATTTATTTATGTTTGCTTATCAGAACAGTATCTAATTCACCCTCATTCTTTTTTTTTTTTAAACAAAAAGAGGCCTTTTATGAACCAGATATAGCACCCACATTAAAGGTAACAGCATTAAAACAAATGTAGCAAGAACTATTGGTATTATAATCAAAAATTCACAGAAACACACAAATAGTCCACACAACCTCTCATAGGAGTCTGTTGTGAACAAACATAAAATATACCCTATCAGTAGGCATGACTTAGAAATCTGATTATATACTTTGTGGCAAAACTTCAAAAATTTCCTGCACAATTAGGGAAGTGGTCCATAAGAGACCACCCTCACATCTGACACCAGCTTCAGAGTTCACAGTTTCCAAGACCCCTGTTAGGTTTGATAATATATTTGAAGGATGCAGTGAACTCACTGTAAGTGGTTGTATTCACACTTACGGTTTATTACAGCAAAGGGATACGGATTAAAATCAGCCAAAGGAATTGGTGCACAGGGCAGAGTCCAGAAAAAGTCCAAATGTGCAGCTTCCAGTTGTCCTGTCCCAGTGGAGTCACGGACCGCATTACTTTCCCAGAAACAATGTGCAATGACACACACAGAATATTGCCAACTAGGGAAGCTTATCTGAGTCTTGGTTTCCAGAGCTTTTATTGGGACTCAGTTATGTTGACATGGTTGACAGCCCTCATGGCTGATTTTTAGTCTCCATCCCCTCTGGACGTAGAGAGAATACTATGTGGCCCAAGGCCCCCAGGTAAACAAACCTACTCTTCCTAGAGATTACCTCCCAGGACATGAGGGCAAAGACCAGACCAGTGAGGTTAATTCTTTTTTTTTTTTTAATAAATTTATTTATTTACTTATTTCTTTTTGGCGGCATTGGGTCTTCATTGCTGCGCGCAGGCCTTCTCTAGTTGCGGTGAGCAGGGGCTACTCTTCGTTGCGGTGCGCAGGCTTCTCATTGCGGTGGCTTCTCTTGTTGCAGAGCATGGGCTCTAGGCATGCAGGCTTCAGTAGTTGCAGCACGTGGGCTCAGTAGTTGTGGCTCACAGGCTCTAGAGCGCTGGCTCAGTGGTTGTGGTGCACGGGCTTAGTTGCTCCTCAGCATGTGGGATCTTCCTGGACCAGGGGTCGAACCCATGTCCCCTGCATCGGCAGGCAGATTCTTAACCACTGCGCCACCAGGGAAGTCCAGGTTAATTCTTTACTACGCATCCCCAAAAGGTCAAAATACTCAGTTCTCTGATTATATTCTTATAAAAAGTA
This sequence comes from Balaenoptera musculus, assembly GCF_009873245.2. Classification (NCBI taxonomy): domain Eukaryota; kingdom Metazoa; phylum Chordata; class Mammalia; order Artiodactyla; family Balaenopteridae; genus Balaenoptera; species Balaenoptera musculus. The sequence continues at coordinate 5,829,123 of NC_045790.1, forward strand.
GGCATTAATAACCTATTGTCTGGCTCCCAGCTACCTGAGTCTTATGTTTATTACTTATTGTGATTTTACTTCATAGCTAGGATTGTTTCATTAAGTTTTTCAAATTCATGTTGAAATGTTGAGTTATAAATTTAATTTGTTTTATGGTAACAATTTCCCAGTAAATTTTCATCTTCTGTAAGAAAATTGTTTTACTCTGTTTCACAGTTTCTTACTGTATTTTTGAGTAGCTATTGTGCATATGATTTTCATAATCCTCATATGTGGATGAGTTGAATTTTCCTAGACTATTATCAGGAGGTGGAAAGAAGGGCCAGGATAGCTTTACAGAACTAATCTCTCGTGGGCTCTCTCCTCCATTGCTATAGCAAAAGAGTTACTTCCTTAAAATATGGCAACTCTGTGAAATCACATTTCCTCTGCCTCTCAGTACCTAACCTGGCTCTGAAAAGCTTCTGCACACAGTTCTCAATTTCCTGATTCATTCACAGGCTGCAGGGACCAAGTCTTTGCCTTCCAAAATAATATCACTTTTATAAAGTTGTTTTACTGGTGCTTTCTAAGATCTGCTATCTCTGATTAGGCACTTTCTATCCTTCTCTCTCTCTCCCTCTTGGGTATTTGGACCCTATTCAATCTCATATCTTTCCCAAAATGTTTTCTTGAATTCCTACGTACACTTGCTGCACTGTGCTTCTGGTCTCAGTTGCCTACTACAGTGTTCACATGTAATTTTGGAGCCTTGGGGTTTTGCTAGTCAGCTGTTTGCTGAAAATTCAGTTTCCATGAACTTATTTTCATTCTCCTTGTTGCTGTGGATAGATTTCAAGAAAAGGAATAAGAAGAACTAAGCAGATCCCATGTTCTTATAGAATGATGATATAATTAATTTTTCTCCCATGTTCTCAAAAGAAATGAAGAAATTCTCTGAAAGTACTATGATTGTTGGCTTTAGATAATGAACAAGAATGTTCTGGTTATCACCAGCCTAATCAGAGCCAATTATATAGATGTTCACACCTACTCTGACATTAAGGCTATGTCTAGAAGATAATGTGACAAAGTAGTTTAATGGAAAATCATATAAGGCCTACAGTGTAGATTAAAAAATTTTAATTCAAGAGGCTCAGAGAGAAGCAGCATTTTATTCTGACATGCTAAAAAGAAAACAGTTAGTAAAATGTTTCTCCTGAACCCAGGAAACTAGAGCATTGTACGGGAATGTTTAAGAAGGTCTTATTGGATCTTATCATAATCCAGTTGGATTATGGATGAGATGTCCCAAAAATTCTTGTTTTGATCCTGGGGATATAAAGCTATGTTCAACCTATTTTTGAAGATTAATACCATTCCAAATTGGTAGTCAGCCACAGATAGTTTTGTATTTGTAGAGCAAGCTCCAGCATTACCTGGGAACTACCTCTGCATTTTGTATGCCTCACATTCTGGTGAGAAGAAAATCATGGTGGAAGCAGCAGAGATGGGCTGACCAAGATGTTAGACTCCAAACACTATTAGGTTGCAGATGTTGTTTTAACATAAACAGTACTAGTCATAGTCATAAACAAGCAACTTAAGAAAGGTGAGACAAAAGCTGAGCATTTGGCAGTCACTTGGATCTAGGCATGAGTCCAATACACATTAAGGAGGGTAACCGTAGTGAAACATCCCCCACTCTGTGACAGGACCCCCAAGAAGCATAGGCCAAAAGTGGGGATATGGACTATAATCATTTGTTTGACTCAGAAATCCTCAAGCATGGGTTCAGGACTATTGGAACCCTTAACGACCTGAAAGAAGGCAATGAAACTCCTCTTTGGAAGAAGAGAACATGATCCAATGCCTCAAATTATTTCCATAATTAAGTTTTCAAATAAAATGAATAGCAAACAATCAAAGATAATGGGATGAAAGAAGAGTCAAGAATTAGCCAGCACCAACAGAAACAACAGACAAAAAGACTTGATAACAAACATAGTCTTTATACCACTATGCTTGTTATGTTCATGGAAATAAGTCAAGCTTATAAATTTTGTCAATGAACTGGAAACCATAAAAAATGACATTTAAGATTTGGAAAATAACCAAATGGGAATTATAAAACTAGAAAATAGAATAGTTAAAGGTATAAAAACTATGGGTAAATTTTAGAGCAGATTAGGCTCACCTAAAGAGAGAATGACTGACTGCAAGATAGGTTAAAAGAAACATCCCAAATGAGGGAAGGAGAGACAAAATTAAAAATAAAAAATATTGAAGATAGAGCAAGAGACATGGAGGATACACTGGGATGGCCTAATATATATATCAAACTGAAGTTCCAGAAATGAATGAGAGAATAAGGACCTAGACAATATGTGAAGAGATAATGCCTGAAAATTTCTGAGAATTGATTAAAGATGTTAATCTATAAGAAGCCCAATGAAGTACAAGCAGGATTTTAAAAAATAAAAGGCATTTTACTTTATGTGAAACCATAGAAAATCAAAGACAGAAAAAAAATTTTAAAAGAAGCCAGAAAAAAAATAGGTGATTCTCAAAGGAACTTTGCATTTTCTAGAAAGAGGGCAAAGTAAAGATTAATACTGGGCTAAAAAAAGTACAGAAAACATATTATAAGTTTTAGGGTCAAAAGAATAGAAAAAGTGTATAATTTCCAAACTAATTGGGGGGAAGTGGGATTATAAAAAAAAATCCAAAAGAAAACAAAAAAAGGAGAATAAAAATGTAGAGTAGGCACAACAAATATAAAGCACAAAAAGTGAAGGATTAATATGTTTGGGTTTAAATATATTGAAATATATTAGTAATTACATAACTATAAATAGAGTAAATGCCCTAGTTAAAACACAAAGATTATCAGGTCAGATTTAAAAAGAAAACATGCAAAACCACATGTTTTAGAAACATATCTAAGACATCAGGATACAGAAAGGCTGAAAGTAAAAAGATGGAAAAATATATCATGCAAACACTAAGTAAAAGACAGGTGTTGTAACTATATTGATAGCAACCAGACAGAATAGAATTTAAGGCTAAAATCATTACAGAGATTATGAAGGTCACTACAGAATGTTAAAATGTTCAGTTCTGGGTTTACATAACAGTTTTTAATTTGTATAAATAATATGGTCTTAACATATGCAGAGGAAAAATTGACAGAACTAAGAAGAGAAATAAATCTACAAGCTAAGTGGGATATTTTAATTTAGTAATTAGTTGGAACAAGGAGACAAAAAGTCTGTAAGGATACATAAGACTGATTAGTCCATTTAATAATACCTGATGGACATAAATAGAACACTGACCTAAGCACAATATAAATTGTTTTCAAGTAGATACAGAATATTTTAAAAAATCAACCATATTCTTGGTTAAAAAGCAAACCTCATTAAATTTTAGTGGACTTAGAGATACGAGACCATCTGTATATGTTTGGAAATTAAGACATCTCCATCCAAATAATTTAGGCATCAAAAATAATCATGAAGGAATTTAGATAATATTATGATGTGTGGGATGCAGACAAAATAGTATTCATAGGGAAATGTATAGCTTCTAATGAACATATTTGTAAAGAAATTAGTAAAAGAATAGCAAAATAAACAAAGTAGAAGGAAATAATAAAAGAGAAGAACTGAAATAGAAAAAAAATACCATAGAAACCATGAACAAAACTAAAATCAGTCCTTTGAAAGGTCTAATAAAACTGATAAAAACACTCTGGTGAGAAGGTAATATAGAAAAGTATCTTCATGACTTTGAAGGTACTAAGATACTAAGGAACTATTAAGTCACAAAAATGACCAGTCATAAAAGAAAAGATTGATATATTTTTTTCCACAGTAAAAGACTTTAGGGACTTCCCTGGTGGTGCAGTGGTTAGGACTCCACACTCCTGATGCAGCGGGCCAGGGTTCGATCCCTGGTCAGGGAACTAGATCCCACATGCATGCTGCAACTAAGAGTTTGCATGCCACAACTAAGGAGCCCAAGTGCCGCAACTAAGACTTGGTGCAACCAACTTAAATAAATATTAAAAAAAAAATTAAAAGACTTTAACCAAAAGTCACCACCACAGCCAAAAGGCAAGTGATAGAGTAGGAAAGATATTTGGAATACATAACTTCGAGAAATGGCTCTTATTCAGAATATATAAAGAACTACAAATCAATAGAAAAAGTCACAAACCCAGCAGAAGAACAGCTGAAGTCCGAAATAGAAGCTTCCAAAGAGGAAAGCCCAAAGACCAATTAACATATAACCTCATTAGTAATCAGGAATACTCAGTGTAAAATCACAATGAGATACCAGACAAATCCACTGGATCGTTTAAAAAAAAAAAAAAAGTCTTGTGGAAGTGTCAAAGTTTGGAAGTACCCAGTAAAGTTGCAGCTATGCATACTCTATGACTCAGCAATTCTGTTCCTAAATACCTGTCCTATTAAACTGTAAGCACAGAGGTATCAGGGCACATGTACAAGAATGATCATGGCAAGGTTGCTTTTAATATCCCTAAACTGGAAACAACCCCTATGTCCATCAACAATAAAATGGTTAAATAAAGTGTATTTTATTCATTCACAATGAAAAGAGCTAGTTAAGCGAGGTACAAGCATATCTTCAAGACAGGGAAGAAGCCAGAGAAAACAATAACAAAGTACACGATTCCACTTAAATAAAGTTCAAAAACACACAAAAAACTAAAAAGTCTTTTTAGAGTTCATAATTGTGCGGTAAAATTATAAAGAAAAGGCAGGTAGTGAATACCAGAAATCAGGATAGCTGCTGCTGGCCGGGAGAGGGGTTAGATGGAGGAGGAGCACATGCGGTCACTCAGGGCTGTCAATCAAGGCCAGCAGCACAACTGGTGGGACCCAATGCAAAAATCTTTTTTCTTTCTTCCGTCTTGTCTCTCTCGACCTGTCATGGTGTTTTCTAATTTGCTATTTAACGTCGCTCTCCCTTGGGTATAGCGATTCCTATTGGTCAAAGGCAGACCCTCACAGGCGCCCGCCGCCTGACCCGCAGCTCAGCGTGGGGCGGAGAGAGGGAGGGACTGCGCACCACAGCGGTCACTCCCTGCGTCAGCGCGGAGTGCTCAGGTCAGTGCAGAGATGGGCAAGGAGAGATCCGCCAGAACCCAGAAATTCAAAGATGAAAGGTTAAGAATTTCATGATGATGATGATCACTGAACCACAAGCAGAGTGGAGAGTAAGGGGTCGGAAGGGGTGGGCTTCTGAGCCTCTGCCCTGTGCCTCTGCGCTGTTTGCATGCCCAGAAAGCTGGCCCTGTTGACAATGTTCTATTTCTTGACCTGGGTAGTAGTTATATAGATGCTTGTTTTACCAAAACTGCTTAAATTGGACATTTATGTTTTGTGCACTTTTTTGGTGTGCTTGCTGTATTTTAAACTAGGTAAAAGAAAGCATGGTATAAAACAGCATGATCCTTAGCTGCAATAAAATAGAATTATTCATGTATAGACATGTATATACTGGTATATGCATATAATTGTTTTTCTAGAAGGAAACAGAACTTGTTAACATTGGTTGCTTTTAGGGACACGGATTTGGGGAGATGAAATAGGCTTTTATTTTTCATATTGAAACTTTTTGTATTATTTGAATTTACCATCATGTTCATGTGAAGATTATGTACTAATTTGCATATTTTGAAATTAATTTCTTTAATTGCTTATTTTGCAATAAAACCAGAAAAGTTCAATCATATTAAAAGCCTTAGAGGGAAGAAAGGCAGGGGAAAATGCTTTTTAAAGAATATTTTGAACACTTTCAGAAAGCAAAGAATATTTTGATGATGTCAAAAACACTCTTATAATTTAGGTTTCATAAATCATTTTCCATATTGTCTATTGTGAGGTAAATTTACCATGAAGCTAATGGATGTAAGGTTCAGAGTCCCTTAAAAGGCTTGTATCTAATTTTACATTCATAATTCTGTATATTTTTCTTAAAGACCCCTCAGATTATATAAACTTGAAGCTCCCCAAAACCTGATTCCAACCTTGACTGTGAATTATACTTAGAGCAAGAAATTATTACTGGCCCTGAATATGAGGAGTTTTAGACATAAACAATGATCCATGGTTGTTAAGAAAATTTCTTTGTAGGGAGGACAGATTCACTGAAGAGATACTTTAAATCTCAAATTTACATGTCACCTACTCCAGGAATGTTTTCTACTTGTCAGAGGTGAATCATTTCCTTCTGTGTGCTAAGTCTGTACTTTTCCTCTAATTTTATTGAGGTATATGTCTTTGTCTAGGCTACTATAAGAAATAAATACCATAGAGTAGGTGGCTTATAAACAAAAGAAATTTATTTCTTACAGTTCTGGAGGGTGGGAAGTTCAAGATCAAGGTGATGATAGGTTCATGGCTGGTGAGTGTCCACTTTCTGGTTGATAGATGGGCATCTTCTCCCATGGATGGCAGGAGGAGTGAGGTTGCTCTCTAGAGCCTCTTTTCTGAGGGCACTAATCCCATTCCTGAGGGCTCCACCCTCATGGCCTAATCACCTCCCAAAGACCCTACCTTCAAATATTATCACACGAGGATTAGGTTTCAACATATGAATTTTGTGGGGACACAAACATTCAGTCTATAGCATGTATCATGTGCTTGTTAAGCTACCTGTCTCCCCTATTAGACTGTGAGCTCCAAAATGGCTAGGACCCTCTCCCAATTATTTTTGTATCGCCAGAGCCTAGAAAAGATCCTAGCATGCAATAAATGAGTGACTGAAACTTCTGAAAACACTGTATTGTCTGTAAAGGAAGCATAGCCACAATTCATCACTTTAGTAAAATTCATATGAAATTGATATATAATTATACCGTACATGAACTGATTTGATCACATTTGCAGAATGTAGACTATAAACTTTTTTTTTTTTAGACTATAAACTTTTAAGGGCAAGAACCAAACAATTTTAAATTATATAAAATTACAAAAAAATATGAAAATCCAATATCCCAATGTTTGCCTTATACTGTTTTTAACAAACTAAAACTTACAAATGGAAACCACCTTTTAGCCATTCCCAGATACCATCCATTGGCCTCTCTAAGAGATGACCACCACCTTGAAGCTGGTGTGTGTCCATTCTATCCATATAGTCTCATTTTTACTATTTAAGAAAATATATCTATAAACAATAGGTAGTATTATTCTGCGTTTTAATACTTTAAGCCAACAATATCTAAATACACATGTGATGTGAGCCACATGTGTAGTTTTAAATGTTATAGTAGGCACATTTTGAAAAATGGAAACAGGTAAATTTTAATGTTTTATTTAACCCAGTATAGCCAAAATATAATCATTTGAACATGTAATCAATATAAAAATTGTTACTAAGCTAATCAATATTCTTTTAAAAACGTCTGGTACTAAGTCTTTGAAATCCTGCTGGTAGTTTATACATACCGGCACATCACAGTTCAGATGCTAAATTTAGATTTCATAAAATTTAAGTTGAAAAAATAGATTCCCATCCAAGTTGTTCCAAACATATTTAAAAGTTTTCCAATAACTGAAATCAGTTTTAAAAATTTAAATGAATTAAAATTAACAATTCAGTTTTTCAGTCACAATAACCACATTTCGAGTGCTCAATATCCACATAAGGCTAGCAGACACACTGTTGGAAAGTGCAGCTTGAAAAGATAACACAAATACTCACCATTCAGCATCTTTCTTTTGCCCACTACATTTTTGTTTCTTTCTTTGCTAGATCCTAAAACATAAGTGCACAGATGGACTGAATGGCTTTGAATTTCAGGGCAGATGACAGTTTATATTTTTAAAAAATCATCTATCAATAAGTTTACTCAGTAAATATAAAAGAACTTTCAAAAAACCCTACTGCTTTCTGTCTTTGTTTAAACAATGGGATTGTTAAACAGGATATACGTACTGATAAATAATGACGCGCTGCAATTAGCAAAGGCGCAGCCTTCGTACCAGCCTCTCCCAACCTTCCACCCCGCCCTCCACACGCACGCACCCACACGTACACATGCACACGCGCGCGCACAGACACGTACACAGACACGAGCGCGCGCGCGCCCCGACGACCCCGGAGCTGCGCTTTCCCTGCGCTCTCGGCCGGGCGCGCGCCTTCGGGCTCCGGGAGCCCCAGGCTGACCGAGACTCGGAGGGGCTACACGTCCCTTTTAAATGCTATTAGACCGCCTCCCAGTTCCCTCGAGGAGAAAGCGGAGAGGCAGGGGGTGGAAGCGAAAAGCAGCCCCGTTAAGTCCACTTGTCAGCAGCTCCACCTCAAGAAGCGGCAGTGTGCGCCCCGCAAGCCAGCGCGTTCCTCGCAGGGACAATGCGAGGATCTGGAGGCGGCCTCCAGTCCGACATCGGCCCCATCCTGGCGCGGAGGTCGGCACGCGCGTTTCCCCCTGGCAGGCGCCCTCACAGACAGTCTGGGGCGTCAGTCGGCGCAACTGCTATCAGATCCCGTGGTGTTAGCTGCGGGACCTCCGGGACCCGAAGAACGCCAGGGCGCCCGTTCTCCTCGGTCTGGGTTTCCCACAAAAACATAGTCACATCAAAAACTTTTTCCACAGATACGAAAACAGCCCGAAACTTTTTTCCCACAAGCTCCCTCCACTTCCCTCTTACTCCCGCCCCCCGCGTTTTGTGCTTCGCCTCAGGAATTGAGTGACCTCTTCGTGCAGAATGCCAGCTCTGCAAAATTCAGGACCTAAACACAGCCCAACTTCCCGGGAGAGACCAGAAACAAGAAAACCTCGCAACCCCAACCACACGCCCCTTCTTTTCCCTGTGTTTCACCAAAAAAAAAAAAAAAAAAAAAGGCCCGACCCGCCTCCGCGCCATGAATGCTGGGATAAGTAGTTCCCCTAAACCGCGAAGCGCTGGGTCAGATTGGAGCTGAGGTTGGCTCCCCGGAAGAAAACTACGATTCCCATGGTGCCATGCGACAGAGTGGAAGGGGCGGGACGGGCAAGGGCGCAACGCGCTTGCGCAGGTCGAGGGCCGGAGGGAGGCGGAGGCGCTGTGGTCCAACTGCTGAGGAGTCTCCATGTGACAGTGAGCGGCGTCCCGGCTCCAGGCGACGCCAGACTCTGGTTCCCGACCCCAAGCTCCGTCCACTGTCCCGGCGCCAGCAGACACCGGCAGGCCGGGGGCCCGCGGTGTTGTCCGGAGGCCGCCGGCGCAGAGTGAGTAGCCGCCGCCGGGCAGGTGCCTGAGGGACCGCCTAGACCCCGACGTCTCCCGAGAGGCGAGCGGCGCGGCGAGCGGGGCTTCTGTCAGCGCGGCGCCGCGAGCGTGGGGACATGAATGGCTTCACGCCCGAGGACATGAGCCGCGGCGGGGACGCGGCCGCCGCCGTGGCCGCCGTGGTCGCCGCTGCCGCCGCCGCCGCCGCCGCCTCGGCCGGGAACGGGGCCGGAGCGGGCGCCGGGGCCGAGGTGCCGGGCGCCGGGGGGGTCTCGGCGGCGGGGCCCCCGGGAGCGGCCGGGCCGGGCCCGGGGCAGCTGTGCTGTCTGCGCGAGGACGGCGAGCGGTGCGGCCGGGCGGCGGGCAACGCCAGCTTCAGCAAGAGGATCCAGAAGAGCATCTCCCAGAAGAAGGTGAAGATCGAGCTGGATAAGAGCGTAAGTGACGGCGGGACGGGCCTGCCCTGCGCGCCCCACGGGCGCTCGGGGAGCGGAGCAGACGCGACGTCGGTGGGGTGCGGGGCCCCCAGACCTGGGCGCAGCGCGAGCCCGTTCTGGCGTCTCTAGTAGGAAGCAAACAACAAAGTGCTGCAACTCGGCCCTCCGCCCGCAGCCGACAGGCTCGCGCGCCGCGGACCCGCGCCCTGCCTCCCCCTCCTCCTCCGCGGGGGCCGGGACGCGAAACAAAGGGGGCGGCCGAGCAGCGGGCCCGGAGTAGCTGTTCTGCAGCCCGGCGGCTCCTTGTGGAACGGAGGCGCCTTCTTTGTTTTGCTGCCCGAGCCGGCGCTCGGCCCCGGGGAGTAGCTCCCCCGGTCTGGGGACAGTGGAGTCCTGGTAGGGCCTGACGCCGCGGGCGACGAGGATCCCGTTCCCCGTCCCGCGGGCGCGGGTGCAGGGGACGCCTGGCTGCGAGCCGAGCGGCCGTGTCAGCATCCCGGGCAGCCGCTGCCAACGTGGGGAGCGCGCAGCCTCTGCGGTTTTGCCCTCGGGTTGGCAGCCATCAGGGTTTCTTTCTTCGTCCTTTCGCACGTCTGTTCTTTTGACCGTCGCTGAGGTTTTTAGAAACGGCCATTTGAACTTTTCGGAGCTCTGGGCGGCGGTAATAAATAACAAAATGTCAGAACCGGCACACATCGTGCATCTTTTTAGCTTGCACTTAGCTTAGAGGTTAATGTAAAAGCCTATTAGCTCAGTCCTCAATTGTTTGTTTTTTTTAAGGAGTAACTGCTAATGTACGAAACCTGGTATTTCAGATGTTACCGTACAGCTCTCAGAACTATGTAATTAAAGTTTTTGAAAAGTTTATTTGGGATATTTTCTGCCTATTCAGTTAGTTCCTCCGTCGTGTTCATGAGAAACTTTTCAGGTGTACTTGAATAATTTCACATTGCTTTTGTTGGAAAAACGTATTACTGATAAATGCATTTAATACGCAGAGGAGTTCATAATTCAAATTTAAATTTAGGATGTGAAATCAGCAACTTATTTGTAAAAATGGGTAGTTTTGTGCTCGATTATAATTTGAGTATTAAGTTAGCAAGGTTAGGAAGCATACATTACGGTATTTTAAAATGCTCTTTAAGTAGAGAAAATGCTATCAAATAGCAAAATTGTGAACAGCATCATTTTTCCCTTGTTAACAAAAACAGCATGACTGAACTAATCTAGTTCACCATCGCTGCAATTTGAATCCAGACGGTAGGAATTTCTCGTTCTTTGCGTCTCGCTTCCCTTACTGGCACCTCTCCCCGCCCCACCCCCAATCCTCTTAACAATATTGCCAGACATGGTAGGTTTTAACTGGGTTCAGGACTGAAGTAGAAAGAAACGTGCGTTGTCTTAACAATGGCCTGTTTGGACTGTTGTTTTTATTTTTAATAATTCACTGTGAAATGTATTTTTAATACATAGACACATTTTACGGCAATCATAAGTAGTCTGTGAAACTCTTCTGTTTCAGGCAAGGCATCTTTACATTTGTGATTATCATAAAAACTTAATTCAGAGCGTTCGAAACAGAAGAAAGAGAAAAGGGAGTGATGATGATGGAGGAGATTCACCTGTTCAAGATATTGATACTCCAGAGGTAGGTGAAAGTTTCGTATGTTAAATGTAAATCTTAAGTGCTCCATTCTGAAAGTTTTATTTAAAAAATATGAACAAATTTTAAAAATACTTAAAGCATTTGAGAAATCTGAAAATGAAAGCAAAATTAAATATGGCCAGTTAACATGCAGTTACACAATTGGACTTGTTACAGTTTCAATTGACAACTCTTAGAGCTCTGTTGTCTTATAAGTTCTTTTTTTTGGTCCCTGGTCTTTAATAATTATGCTCAAAAGATTGAAGTGTTTAATACATTTGTAGTTTTGGTTATATAAAAGGCATTTTTAATAATGGAGTTAAGTTTTCATTGTGTTGAAATTGCATTGTTGTTATATATAACAAAGCTAAGTCTTTTAACAAATGATATGTTAATTTTTTCCAGGTTGATTTATACCAATTACAGGTGAATACACTTAGGAGATACAAAAGACACTTCAAACTCCCAACCAGACCAGGACTTAATAAAGCCCAGCTTGTGGAGGTATATATGAGTTTTAAGCTATTTAACCTTTAAATGAGCCTGTTCATACAAAAAAGGGTCATTAAATGCTAATGACATTATTAATGTAGCATATATAACAATACCTTTTATCAGTAGTTAGAAAAATCAAAGTTAGTAAAAAATCTATTGTGGAAGAATCTAGTTGCCTAGAAATGTTTGTCTACCACTTAGGAAATTCCTTTGTGTAATGACTACTCAGTGGATTCTGTGCAGTTTTCTAAGAATCTTCCAATAATGACTTTCAGAAATAGTGAGTGAAAGTTTCTTTAATTCTCATTCTAGAAACCTGTTTATTTTAAAATTCTATTTGTTAAGTAAACATTTATTGAACACCTAATTGAGGCATAATAAAATAAATTAATAAGCTTTGATGTCTTCATTAGAATTTATTTTTTGAAGTTTTTGATGGAGTAGGTTTTACAGATAAGCCCCTAAACAGTATTCCCATACCTGGCTGATTTAACTATTTCAGAACTTGTCCTGGTTGCTGTTAGTTTTATTTGAAACACCCATGTTTTTACATCTAGAAGATGCAAAGACTTGTATCCAAGCTTTTACTTATAGTTTCTTGATATAGGACTTGTAGTCCTTCAGTGAATTTTGAAAAATTGAGTGTGTTTGTGTTCTCAGGAAATAATAGAGCCAAGAAATCTGTACATCATATTAAGATATTTATAGATTTATATGTTTGTACTTCTGTCATATTTAAAATAAAAATGCTTAACCTATTCGACAGGATATAAATAAATATATAAATCAGTTTTCTCATATTCTTCAGCTTGAATTTAGTAATCCAACATTTTCTAAAATGTGCATATTGAATAAGATAGAAGATGAGTAGAATGCTTTTAACATTAAGATCCAGTATATTAACACTTTAGCCAGAGCTGCTGCTTTCCTTCTTGCCTAGGCAACAAAAATCTAATTTTTCTTTAAATTTGATTTAAAAGATCACATCCTTTTTGGATTGTATAGTACATTAATATAACATAAATATAGATATTGCCTGCCATGATGAAACTATATTGATACATATACAGTTACTAATCAAGTGAAGGTACCTTTGTTTTGGGACAAATGAGAACCGAAGAAATGATTATTTTAAATGTTACATTTAAATGTATATATTTTTTAAATGCAGAAATCAAACGAAGTTTTTGATAATCTGATCTTCTTTTTAAAAAGTTAAATTATTTCTAGAGCTATTTTCTTTTTTAGAAATGAGAAATCCAAATAGTCACGAGTGTTATAACTTACTCAGAAATGCAGATATTTACAAATGATTCCAAAGTTGAGTGACTGTCCTCCTTAAGTCTCTTAATTATCTTTCTCTTTAAGAAGTTTTATCTTCTAGAATCTAAATATGCATATCAGCGCCCCAGTTTAGTCTGTTATACTTCTATTGGTAGTTGCAGTGCACAGAATGAAAAGGCAAGAAAGCAGGTAAACATTCTTCAGTGGACATCCGTTTTTCCCTTCTCATTTTCCATCAGTTTTTATTCAGAATAATTCTCAGGGAACCTTAACAAAAAATATTGCCAATGAATGAATGAATGAATGTAAGTTGTAGCAGACATATTTGTAAGATAATTCATGATTTGTTTCTATAGTACCAAAACTTTTTCAACTTAATGTTTATCCTTTTTCCATAAGTAGAGACTAAACCATTATATGATGCATGTGGACTCCTACATTCTGTTCTATTTCATTGATATTTGAAGTTTAAAAGTAAAACTGCTTAATTCCTAATCTAGATCTCAGTTATAAAATTCAAAATAAGTAAAAGGAAATACATATTGTAATTAATATATAGTTAATTGAGTGGGCCAAGGGATCCTTTGAAATCACGCTATCCCTTGTTCATAATATCTTACTCTTATATGCTTTTCATCCTGTTGGTTCTTTGTTAAATTTATTTTTAAAAGGAAATAGCTCTTATCACACTTTTTCTTTTGATGACAGTATTTTTTACCTAGTTTATAAAATCTGTTAATATCTATAATTTAATTTCCTCAATTTTTTTTTTCTTTATAGATAGTTGGTTGCCACTTTAGGTCAATTCCCGTGAATGAAAAAGACACCTTAACATATTTCATCTACTCAGTGAAGAATGACAAGAACAAGTCAGATCTCAAGGTTGACAGTGGTGTTCACTAGGAGAGGTGGGGTTGAGAGTAAGACTTGGATGTTCATGTTAAGACTGCTTACTGCTTTTTCACGTGTAGAAATGTTCCTTGTGTATTTTTTCTACAGAAGATTTTCTCTGGTTTTATTTTCTTTGTTTCTGACTCTAATAATTAGTTGGAAACTCATGTAAAATGAGCTTTCCTAGATTAAAAAATATTTTAAATAAAGGTTATTACTATTATAGTTGCTTCAGTGTATTTATTTTGTGAAACTTGATTTTTATTTTAAACTGACTTTTAGGGACCAGTATTAATTGAGATTTTAATGTGAAGATCATTTTGTTACCTTTTTTCTTTTTTCTTTTTTTTTAATTCTGAGGAACTAACAGAAGTAACAGATGTAGCACATTTGCTTTCTCTGGGACAGTCTGATTTGGAATTAAGGATATCCTAAATAGTATTATTTTTTAAAGTGCTTTTTAGTACTAACAGGTTTGAAATATCAGGAAGAACAAATAGTTTAATGCCTGCCTCCTTCCAAAGAAGACGTAATGTGTCAGCAAAGGTAAACACAGTGCTGAAAATTGAAATCTGAACATAGAATTAAATAGTTTGTTGTTTCTTTAAATTTTGTTTTAGTGAAAAGGTATTTATATGGCACAAATATAGAAAGAACCTCTGCACTGCCCCTTAATTTTCAGTCATGTTCTGTACTGCTTACACTGCAAATTAAAGCTAATAAATTGGAGAGATCTAGAAATCTAACAAGATCTTAAAATTTGGGTCATACATAGCTCTGACTTGAGTTCTATTTTATTTCCTTTTTATATTTCATTCTCTATCAGTTTTCTCTTAAATATTTTTAACCTCTGCTTTTCCTGAGATTGTATTATTTAACCAGGGTCTTAGAGTTACAAATCAAATTTATAGCTTGTGACATCAGAACAGAACAACAGTTTCAGTGAAGTGTTCTGAGATTGTGGTACAAATTTCAGGATGGAAATGGCCGAGACCATTAATGTAGCTCAGGATATCTCAAGGCTGACATTTGGGCCTGATAATTCTCTATTGTGGGAGGCTGTCCTGTGTGTTGTAGGTTTGGCGGCCTCACCGGAGTCCACACACTAGAGCCAGCAGAGCTCCAAAAGTGATAACCAAAAATATATCTAGACATTGTCAAATGTCCCTGGTGGGGACAGAATCACCCCTGATTGGGAACTGCTATGTAGCCAAATTTAAAGAACATACTGGTTCAATAGAAGGTGAGTCTGTGTATTTTTAAGTGTTCTGAGTGTATTGACAGCTAGAAAATAATGGTGAGCTCTAAGGCTACTGGTCTTTGTTCTTGCTGTGACCATTTAAAGATTTACTTGCTACTTTATTGATGAGCCAGAGCTTGTAATAATTGGTATTACAGAAACCTCTGGTTTCCAGTACTCCAGAAATCTCCATGAGAAGTTTTTTTCTTAGCTGTATGAAGATGAACCACATAGCTACAAGATGTGGTGGTTTATTTGAAGAAAGTATTACCTCTATATTTTATATTTTTACCTAAATCTATAAAGACTTAGTTTTTCAATAGAAACTTGTCTGTAGGCTTATTTTTTCCTATAAAACCACACTCCATTTTTATGAAAAAAGCTTGAAATTATTTGCTGACATTAAAATGTATGTTTATGAATACAATGAATCAATGTTAGTTTCATACAATTATGTGCATAAAATGCAGTTGTATAAAAAAGTGAAAGAATAAGAGTTGAGTGTTGATTATCCAGTGAAATTAAATCCTCGTTAGAGCAATTTAAAACATGAAAAGTTGAGAACTTAAGAGCCTCCCCAAAGATGAGAGACTCAGGAAGCTGCAGTGTAAAAGTTTTACATAAAAATTTTAATTCTTTGCTGTTGGGTTTTAAAAATTACGAGTTTAGTGGAAATCTTTTTACTTACCTATATCTGAACAAGAAAAAGTAAATCTCTGTAAGTATATGGTTTACTTTTAATATTAGAGCACCAGGAAAAGAATCCAAATTTGACTACCATTGGGGTAGAATGTGTAGCAGCAGCTCAAGAAATAAGTTATTTGGTAACTACCTTCTACTGAATAATCTAGCAAAAGGCTAAAAATTAATGTCTGAAATTTCTTAAGAAAGTAAGCTCTATTATTTCTACATAAAGCTTTTTTTTAAATTGAAGTTAGCCACTTTAAAGTGTACAGTTTGGTAGTATTTAGTGTATTCACAATGTTGTGCAACCACCAGCTCTATTTTAAAAACTTTTCCTTACCCCATAGAAACACTGATAAGTAACTACTCCCAATTCCACCTCTTCCCATCCCCTGTTAACCTCTAATCTTTCTGTCGCTATGGACTTGCCTATTATGGATATATCATGTAAAGGGAATCATGCAATACATGTCCTTTTGTTTCTGGATTTTTTTTGCTTTAATATTTTCAAGGTTTATCTAAATTGCAGCATATATTAGTAGTTTTTGCTTTTTATGGCTGAATAACATTCCATTGTGTGAATTTGTTTTTCCAATCATCCATTGATTGGAAAATTTGTTTTTCACAATTTGTTTTTCCAATTTGTTTTTCCAATCACAATTGGAAAATCACAATTTGTTTTTCCAGTCATCCATTGATGGACATTTAGACATTTGGATTTCCACCTTTGGCTATTATGAATAATGCTGCTATAAACATTTGTGTACAAGTTTCTGTGTGGACATGTCTTCATTTTTCTTGGATATATATCTAGGAGTGGAGTTGCTGAGTCACATGGTAATTCTATAACGTTTTGAGGAACCTCCAAACTTTTCCATAGTGGCTGTATCATTGTACATTCCTAACAGCTATTTCTCCAAATTGCTAATACTTGTATTTCCTTTTTTTTTTTTTTTTTTTTTATTAAAGCCATCCTACTAGGTGCGAAGTGGTATCTCACTGCGGTTTTGATTTACATTTCTTTTCAGTTCCTTTGTTCATTTTTAAATTGGGTTGTTTTTGTTGTTGCTGAGTTGTAGGAGTTCTTTATTCTAGGTATTGACTCTACATCCAATATATGATTTACAAATATTTTCTCCCATTCTGTAGATTGCCTTTTCACATTCTTGTTAATGTTCTTTGATGCATAAAAGTTTAAAATTTTTATTTAGTACAATTAATTTTTTTCTTTTGTTGCTTATACTTTTGGTGTCAAGCCTAAGAATCCATTGCCAAATCCAAGGTTATAAAGATTAGCCCGTATGTTTTTTCTAGGAATTTTATAGTTTTAGCTCTTATATTTAGGGCATTGACCCATTTTGAGTCAATTTTTGTATATGGAGTGAGGTAGAGTTCCAGCTTCATTCTTTTGAATGAGGTTATCCAGTTGTTCCAGCAGTATTTGTTGAAGAGACTGTTCTTTCCCCACTGAATGGTCTTGGCACCTTTGTCAAAAATCAATTTGCCATAGGTGTTTTGGTTTATTTCTATATTCTCAATTCTGTTCCTTTGGCCTATATTTCTATTAAGCCAGTACCATACATATTTGACTACTGTAGCCTTGTAGTATAGTAGGTTTTAAAATCAGAAGGTGTGAGTCCTCCCACTTTGTTTTTCTTTTTCAGTATTGTTTAGGATATTTGGGGCCCCTTGCAGTTCCATATGAATTTGAGGATTGGCTTTTCTATTTCTGCAAAAAAAAAAAAAAAAAAAAAGACCATTAGAATTTTGATGATTGTACTGAATCTGTAGATCGCTTGACAGTTGCCGTCTTAAAAACGTTAAGTATTTCAATCCGTGAACATGGATTATCTTTCCATTACTTTTAGGTCTTCTTTAATTTCTTTCTATAATGTTTTGTAGTTTCCAGTGTACAGGTCTTTCACCTCCTTGGTTAAATTTATTCATGATACTTTATCCTTTTTGATGTTATTATAAATGGAATTGTTTTGTTAATATCTTTTTTTGGATTGTTCCTTACTGGTGTATAAAACACTGATTAGTATGTGTTGACCCTGCACCTGTGGTGAATTCATTTATTAGCTCTAGTAGTATTTTTGTGGATTTTATGATATTTTCTATATATGGAATCATGTTATCTTTAAATAGAGTTAATTTTACTTCTTCCTTTTTAATTTGGATGCTTTTTATTTATTTTTCTTGCCGAATTGCTCTGACTAGGACTTATAGTACAATGTTGAGTAGTAAGGATGAAAACAGGCATCCTTGTCTTGTTCTTTATCTTATGAAGACAGCTTTCAATCTTTCACCATTGAGTATAATGTTAATTGTGGATATATCGTAAATGCTCTTTATTTTATTAAGGAAGTTTTCTTCTATTCTTAGTTTGCTGAGTTTCTTAATCATGAAAGGGTGTTGAATTTCGTCAAATACTTTTTCTATAACTGTTGAAGTAATCATGTTTTCCCCCTTTTTGTTCTGTTAATTTAGTATATTACATTGAATTGTTTTCTTTGGTTGAACCACCCTTGCATTCCTGGGATAAATATCACTTGGTCATGGTGTATAATCCTTTTAGTGTGCTGTTGGGTTTGGTTTGTTAGTATTTTGTTGAAGATTTTTACATCTATATTCATAAGGGATATTGTTCTATAGTTTCTTCTGCTGTCTTTATCTGACTTTGCTATCAGGATAATGCTGGCCTCATTGAATGTGTTAGAAAGTGTTCTCTCCTTTTCTATTTTTTGGAAAAATTTGAATAGGAGGGACGTTAATTTATTTTTTAAAAGTTTGATTGAATTCACTAGCGAAACCATCTGGTCTGGGACATTTCTTTGATGGAAAATTTTTGATTATTGATTCAACCTCTTTACTTATTATAGGACAGTTGAGGTTTTCTATTTATTCTTGAGTCAACTTTGGTAATTTTGTGTTTCTAAGAATTTGTCCATTTCATCTAGTTCATTCAATTTGTTGTCATACAATTGTTCATAGCGTTCTCTTATAATACTTTTAATTTCTGTAAGGTTGGTTGTAATGTCCCTGCTTTTATTTGTAATTTTAGTTATATGTGCTTTCTCTCTCTTTTTTTTTTTTAGTAGTCGAGCTGAGGGTTTGTCAATTTTGTTGATATTTTATTTGGTTTCATTGATTATTATTTTTCTATTCTCCATTTCATTTATTTCTGCTCTAATCTTTATTATTTTCTTTCTTCCACTGGCTTTGGATTAAGTTTGCTCTTCTTTTTCTAGTTTCTTAAGATGCAAAGTTCAGTTGATTTGAGATCTTTCTTCTTTATTAATGTATATGTTTGCAGCTATAAATTTCTCTCTGAGTACTTCTTTTGCTGCATCCCGTAAGTTTGGTATGTTTTATTTTTGTTTTCATTCATCTCAAAGTATTTTCTGACTTTCCTAGTTCTTTCTTCTTTGACTCATTGGTTGTTAAGGATGCATTGTTTAATTTCCACATATTTGTGGATTTTCCTGTTTTTCTTCTGTTATTGATTTCTAGCTTCATTCCATTATGGTTAGAGAAGATAGTTTGTATGATTTCAGTTTTTTTAATTTATGGAAAATTGTTTTATGGGCTAACAGACTATCCTGAAGAATGTTCCATGTGCACTTGAGAAGAATGTGTATTCTGCTATCGTTGGGTGAAGTGTTCTGTATATGTCTCTTAGGTCTAGATGGTTTAGAGTATTGTTCAAGTCCTCTGTTTCCTTTTTAATCTTCTGTCTAGATGTTTATCCATTATTTAAAGTAAAGTATTGAGACCTCCAACTATTATTGTAGAACTATTTCTCCTTTCAGTTCTGTCAGTGTTTCCTTCATATATTTTCTGGCTCTGTTGTTTGATGCATATATATCTATAATTTTTATATCTTGTTGTGGATTGACCCTTTTAACTATAAAATGTCTTTCCTTGTCTCTTGTACAATTTTTTTAATTTAAAATCTATATTGTCTGATATTTATATAGCCATGCCAGCCAGCTCTCTTTTATCTGCTATTTGTATGGATTTACATAGTTTTGATAGCAAAATTCAGATTATGATCTAGGCAAGTGATGGTGGTTCAGAAATAAATTTTTGTCGTGTTATTGCTTATTTATTTAACTGGAGTTAGTTTAAAAGTGTCAAGAAATGTCTTATGTATGATATATATTTTTTTAAGTGTGTGTACTGTTTACTATAGAATTTATTCTTTGGGGATTAGGAAATTTCTTGTATTTCTTTGTAGCTAAAAGCTGATACTATAAACTTCAGTTTACTCTATGTGTCATGTCCCAGTTGCATTTATAGTCTACATAGTCAACTATAGTTCTCAAATAATAACCATATTAATTGCTACTAGATTATCATATATGTGTTTGTGTGTGTGTGTGTATTGTATGTGTGTGTATTCCCTTTAATGTATATTTAAAGTAGACATCAAGTCAGTTTTATACCCATAATACCCAACAGACTTACGTTTTGACTTCTAAAACTCTGGAAATGGAGATCACATATACTTCTTTCGTTGAAAATTTACTATAGGTTTTTATTTGTAAAATTCTGAGAGTATATTGGCTACATGTATGCCATGCATTTCTCTCCAGGTATACCACTATACAAAGCTGAGCACATTTTGGTGATACCATTCTATAGAAGTAAATTGAGGAAGCTAATTCAATGTAATTTACTATACTTTTCTAATATCAGTTTCTCTTTAATTCTTTGACAGAAAAGTTTAGGTTTAGGTGGTTAATGCAGTATGATTTAGAAATATATGAATTTGATAATTTTTTCCTTTTGGGAAAATTATTTTAAAGCCCATAGTATTTTACTGGTAAGATTATTTACATTTTAAAAGTACCTGTCATAATACTTTGCTAAGACACTTTATTATTGAAAGAATTCATGTGTATCTCTGGGCAATTATAAGGAAGTTAAGGTTGCAGAATGAGCTGTGAATGTTCTTACCTGTCGTCTCCCTCTAAGAGTTGTTGCTCATTGTTTTGTTTCTCCATGTTGCTTCCAATTCTCTAATAATCCTTTAGGATTAGTACCTAATCCCAGCAAACAAAAATTTTCAAGGAGTCCCTATGGATTATGATGAGGAAAAGAAAAATTTTATCAAGAAGAGATGAGCTATTAGTAAGTATTACTGTCAACTTTGTGCTCAGCACCATGGAATTCATAGTAAGAACAAGAATATAGAAAGTCAAAGATAAAAATACAGATTGTTATTCATTTAAGCATTTAACATATATGAGCTATCTGAAATGTACTTGTCGCATACAAGTAAAAGTTTGCTTTCCTAAAAAGGAAATAGATTATCTGATACTATTAAATAAAGTAGTGGTTAAGACTCTAGATGCTAGAGGAAAACTGGTCAAATTCAAAACCTGGCTTTACTGCTCTGATAATATAACTTAATATGAGCTACTTAATCTCTAAGCCTTGGCATTTTTGTCCATAGAGCAGGGATTGTGATAGTACCTATCTAATTCAGTTGAAAGACAGTGTTTACCACAATAGTACATTTTTAATAAAAGCTTAGTTGTCTTCTGTTGTAGCTAAAAGCTATTGAAAAAATAAAGGATCTATTCATTGAATGACTGAATGAAATGTTTGCTTTTAAAAACGTATTGACCAAGTCAGAAAAGGTTGCATAGGTAAGTTGTGTGAACATTCATGTTTTTACATTTATTTGGTAAAACATATTGACCAAGTCAGAAAAAGTTGTATAAGGTACGTTGTGTGAACATTCACGTTTTACATCTATTTGGTAATTTACATAAAAAAGAGTGTGTGCTTCTATAATGCATTCATTTCTAAAAGAATGTATTGCAATTTGATATTATAGGTTATTTCCAGAAAGGAGAGAATATGAAGAATAGTCATAATAATCTATAAAATTCCATTTATTAAATATTTAGCTTTTTTCCAAATATTATTTTTCTCATCAGGTTTTGAGTGCAGTAATAAGGGAATATTTAGTAAAAAGCCATTGTTGAATTGCCTTGTTTTTTTCCTCCCTCAAAGAGAGTCTATACCAAGTAGAAAATGTACTGATGATTTTCTTTATTTACCTATTCTATGCACTGTTCCAGAAAGGATATAAGACTTCTGTTATTGTGTTAGTTTAACTTTAATACCTGTCAATTCAGTGAAGGAAAAAAAAGCTCAATCAAATCATATACTGTGCTGATGAAACAATATATTTTGAGTTTTTTTAAAACAATTCCACTTCTTCATGCATTTTTGTAGAAGTCATACTATTTGAAAACATGTTCTGCCTTATGTTTTTGCAGCTTTTAAGAGGAACTGAATTCTGATTACCTCAAAATTGTTTTGTTCAGCCCAGTAACACCTATTGAACACTGAAACTGTTCTGCGTGTGGTCTTGAGAAACAGATCAGGGACCTCCAAGGATGTATTTCAGTGAAACAATGTCACTTTAACTCAAAATTGTTATCTCCTAGATTTACTACACGTGTGGTGCTTCTCAAACGTTTCCCCACAGCAGTACTTTGTATAGCACCCTACACTTCTCCTTTGTAGCAGCAGGCTTCACATTTATAAATGTTTGTAATGATTACAGTTTTGTTAGAATACAAGTTCCAAGAGGAGAAGTCCATCTTATTCATTACTACATCCCCAGATCTTAATAACAGCTGGCCCTTAGTGAGTATCTAATAAATTTTTATAGCATGAAGGACTTTCTGAAATTAATTCTGCTGGCTACTCGTCAGCGCACACCTCCAAAGGTGTGGAGCATAGTCCAAAACTGCCTCTAACACCCAGAAAATATCTTTGAAGGCATCCGTTTTATTTACCTTTAAAATTCATGTGACTTTAAATTCTCATCCATTACATGTTTCTTTTAATGTGTTTTGTTAGTCCCAAGAAAAATGGACACGTCAGGGGTATGTAGCATAGTTTTAAGGATACAACTATGTGAGTGTTTTGGAACTGGAACTCTCTTCAAAGTCTGTCTTGATTTTTAGCAAATACCTTAAACTTGAGTTAGCATCTGAAAAGTGGGTTTAAGAATACTTATCTTGATGGTTTTGTGGTTTATTAAGAGAGCAAAATGCAAATGTGCTTAAAGTACTTGGCATACATAATATATATTCAAATATTGGCTCCCTTTCCCCCTCTTACTAGAAAACTTCTGGTTTCCCTTCCAAGAACCTCAATTTATCTCTGGTTCTTTTCATTAAGTATACATGATCTGTCAAGAACAGAACTGTCAAGAACTGAAAATATTCTCCATCTTTGAGCCAGGGTTATGGCTCTTCCTCTGAGGGACAGAATTCTTTTACTGAGCACAGTGAACACCTTGTAGATGAAAATTTTCTAGTCAAAAATTTTAAACAGTTTCCACAGAGAAAAATTAAATGGAATTTTTATTACTGCTAATTTAACACAAGTTTACTTAGGCAAGTAAGAATTTATAGAATCTGTGCTTTATTGCACTGCATAGAAACCAGAAATACAGCTACACTGTTGTAGTGTGGTTTGTGGGGAATTAAGAATGGTGTTGTCTGGAATACAGGATGATTCTCAGTGATTGTTGCAAGGAATCACGAAAGAGATCTTTGGTCCAAAGAAGACATCTCTGAAAGAGAGCAGAACATGAATGAATTAAATCCAGCTGAAAGTTAAGATATATGTTAGACTTTTCTGAGCAAGAAATGGACGGTGATTTCCAGGATTTCAGATATGACTATTCTTTTTAGGTGAATAAAGTACAAAGAGAGTGAGTGGGAGGACTTTTGCCACAAGAGCAGCAAAGACCAAGAAGGTAATCAATTCTTCTGCTTTCCCCCATCTGCCATGGACATTATACTGTCGTTTGTCTATAAAGAAAAGGAAAGATTGGGTGATTTCAAAACCTTACAAGCATACCAGAATATTCATTTCTCTGATATGGGTGAGGATAGGCCATGAAGTTTAAATCTACAGCTAAGAAACAGAAGATTAAAAATTTGTTGGGAAGTCAATAAGTAAATTTCTAGGTTTTATAGGGAAAGGTGAAATTTTGAGCTACCCAACTCTATCCACTCTTGTTGGAAAGATCACATAAGGTGATGTATAATAAAAATGCACAGTATAATATAAAATTGTGTATATGTGCAAGGTAGTATTATGATTATGGCTCATTAGAAATATACTTAGCATGCAATGTACAACATGATGACTGTAGCTAACACTGTTGTATGGTATATTTGAAAGTTGCTAAGAATAGATTACAGGATATCACAAGGGAAAAAAAATGTGTAGCTATATGAGGTGATTCGTGTTAACTTATTATGGTAATCATTTCACAATACAGTTGACCCTTGAACAATGTAGCAGTAAGGGGTGCTGAGCCTCTGTACAGTGGAAAAACCGTGCATAACTTTACAGTCAGTCCTCCATATCTGTGGTTCAACATCCGAGGATTCAACCAACCATAGATGGGATAGTACTGTGGTATGTATTATGTTTAGTGAAAGAAATTTGCGGATAAGTGGACCCATGCAATTCAAACGTGTGTTGTTCAAGGGTCAGCTGTATATGTATGTCAACTCATTGTGCTGTACACCTTAAACTTATACAGCGCTGTATTTAATTATATTCAGTGCAACTGATAAAATAGAATGGCAAAATAAAATTTGTGTTTATAGGCAAAAAAAAAAAAAAAAGAAATATACTTAGATATTTGTTGCTACTGGGAAAACTGTAACCCAAAATCAGGCAGAAATTATTTTCATATATCCATACTTCTAGCTCATCCATTAACAGTGGATAATCACAAAATTATATCATAAAGTAAGTACATTTCAATAAATTAGTTTCAAGTCTTACAAAAAAGTAAACATGATATTTTAATATTAGATGGCGTTTCATTTATGTAGGAAAAGTTAAATCATTTTATGGAATCAGTTAACTTGAGTTCTTGATATCATTGTTTAATCAAGTGATTCTCAAATTTTATTATGCATCAGAATCGCTTGGAGGGTTTAAGCCATAATTGCTGTGCTTTCTCTCCATTGTTTCTGATCCAGTTGGTTTGGTCTGGGGCCCAGGGATGAACTCTGTTTTTAACAAGAACTCAGGTAATGTTGAAGCTGCTGTTCTGGGAACCATACTTAAGAACCAACTGGCTTGGTAGAAAAAATACCCAGGCCAAATCAGAAGACCTGTGTTCTAGTCTCAGTGCTGATATTAGCTAGTTATGTGGGATGGTGGTCATTTTACCTCTCTACACCTTTCTTTGATAAGATGGTTATATCTGCCCTTTCTAGCTCACAGATTTCTTAGAAATATGATGATATGTTGAAAGTAATTTGAAAAAGCTGATTTCAATATGAAGTAACCAAGATCATAGTATTTGAGGTTCCTCAATAACCAGGAGAAGATTATTTTAAAATCAAGAGCTATAAATATTTATTTATATATCTACCTTTGTATTATACTTAAAATACATCTACTTTCCAAGTCAGTGGATAATCTCTATTCAGTTAATTTCTGGTTAACTCATACATAGAGCTAGAAAGTTTTTCTTTCACCATTACCGAACTTTTCCATCCAGTTACTTGATCTGTTCACTGGGATCTTTTTTTTGATGGTTATTACTATTATTACATATTATTTCTATGTTTTTTATTATTTTCCTAGAATTTGATATTTTAAAAAGCAAATAGGCGGAGAACAGAAAAAGGTAATTCACAAATTAAGAAATACAATTAGTAAACAAATTTCAAAAGATATACAACCTAGCGGGCAATCAAATACATGGAAATTAAACCAAAGTGCCATTTTTGTTTTGTGTCTACTAAATTGGAAAGAATATTTTAAGCTTGTAATATCAAGTGATGATGACAGGTTCTCTCTAACTTGCATATATTGGTAAGCCATCATTATTTCTTTTGGAAAACTCACTGGGATCTTTTATCTAAAGCCTTTTATTAGTTTTCAAATTAGTTTAAGATGTCAGCCTTGAAGGTGACTTCAACTACCAGAAGATGTTTTTTTTGTGTGGTTAAAAATCAGATAGGAAATTTAGAATTTAATAGATTGGAGTGTTATTAATTTCCTGTATCTCATTTAGTTTTACTAAGATCTGTCAAACTCTGTCTCTTAAATGAAAACACTCATTTCGGTACATAATGGTGATGATCCTAAAAAATAGCTGAGATTTGAACAGGGTTTTACTGAAAAGGGTGATTAATTTTAGCACACTCATTATGAAGGTGTCTTAAGAAAGAGTTGTTGTACATACACTTCACAGCAATATGTTTTGTGATTGCATTTCCTTACTTTGGGCAGCAGAGCAATTCACTGAAGTTGCAGTAACAGATCATCTCACATCCCTTCCCATCCCAGAAGTGATCCTGGACGTTTACATCAATCTTTGTCAGGTCAGCTACTCCTTCTGGAAGATTGTGACAGTCGCGATCTTTCAGTATCTTTCTGTAGCAAGAGAGGCGATTTGCAGGCATGGCTTGGACTCCTAGCAGCAAAGTTAGTCCAACGGTGACAGCAAGTACTATAAATTTCATTTTGGCTTTTGGCCCTGAGATAGAAGAAAAACCAAAATGTGTCAGTGTTTGTATGTCTGTTTGTTTGGTTTAAAGATGGAATTCATCTGAACATAAAGTTCTGCAGCATTCTCATAAACTCTTGAATAGAAAGAGTGGGCATTGATTTTTTCTATTCTCTTTGAATGTCTCTCAAAGTTTAGTTTTATGACCACCTACAATAAAAATCACTTAGAATATTTGTTAAAAATGACATGCCTGAGCTCCACAAAGAAATATTGAATGAGAGTTATGTGAGGGAGGTGGAAGGGAGATAGCGGGAAGAGCCAGAATCTGTGTTTTTAAGGACCCAAAGTCATTTTTTTCAGTATTTTCAGTAGAGAAAAACTGCTTTTTAAGGTGATAAAACTCAAGTAAATTTCGGAACAAATAGCATCATTGTGTACTGTGATTCTTGACCTTGCATATCCTAACAACATTGTCCAAGAATCTGGGTCCAACCCTGACAGAAACATGCCCAGTTATCCTGACACTGACAGATTATATTCTATAGATATATTTATAGTTAAGTTTTTAAAACTTCCAGAATTATTTTGGGGACCCATTTTTGTTGCATATCTTTAGTAATTGTGAACTCTTCTCCCACATGGGTTACATCTTAGCCTCAGTTGAAAACAGAGGCTTGAATTCGCCATAAGAGGCATTTACCCTGTTCTTGAACACCTACCATGATGGGGAACTCATTGTTGACTAAATCCATATATTCCACTGATACAGTTCTAACGTTTCCCTTACTGGAAAATATTTTTTTGTGGCTTCCACCCACCAGTTCTAGTTTGAACTCTTGGGGTCATACTGCAAGTCTAATTCCTCTTTCAGGAGATAACACTTTAAGTATCGTATCTGCGTACAACTATGGAATATGCATTATCTATTGAATCAGGTTTTTCTGGCTTCCATATTAAACATGAAGAAAATGGAGGCTCTTGTAGTAAAGGAAGACTAGCAAAATAGTTGGAGGGACCAGAATCAGACTCCACAGCCATTCAGATTTCATCTTGTTGGCAGGTGCTGAAGTGTCTTTCCTACCTCTGGAGTATTAAAAAGGGAGGAAGACAGATATGTATATTGTACGATGAAAGAAAACAATATTGTTGAAAGGAAATTTTACTATGAAGTTTTCTGTGATTAGATGCACCTCAAAGGTCAGTTATTTTAGGTAAGATAATGGGTTTAAAAAAAAAAAAACTTAGTTATTTTAGAGCAGTTTGGCTTACAATAAAATGGAAAGGAAGCTGCAGATTCCCGTGTACCCCCTGCCCCACACATGCACAGTCTCCCATGTTATCAACATCCGTCACCACATGGTACATTTTACCAAGGATGACCCTACATTGACACATCCGAATCACCCTAAGTCCATAGTTGGCCTTCGGTTTCATGCCTTGTGTTGTACATTCTATTGGTTGGACAAATGTGTAATGGCTTATACCCATCATTTAAATATCACACATGGTATTTTCACTGCCCTAAAAATCCTCTGCGCTCTGCCTATTCATCTCTCCCCACCAACCCCCAGCCCCACAGCAACCACTGGTCCTTCTTATTGTCTTCATAGTTTCACCTTTTCCATAATGTCCTATAGATGGAATCACACAGTATGTCAGCTTTTCATATTGGCTTCTTTCATTTAGTAATATGCTTTTAAAGTTCCTCCATGTCTTTTCATGGCTTGACAGAGCTATCTTTCTTTTTTAGCACTGGATAATATTCCATTGTCTGGATGTACCACAGTTTATTTATCCATTCACCTACTGAAGGACATCTTGGTGGCTTCCAAGTTTTGGCAATTATGAATAAAGCTGCTATAAACGTCCTTGTGCAGGTTTTTATGCAGACATGTTTTTAACCTCTGTGGATAAATACAAAGGAGCATGATTGCTGGATTATATGCTAAGATTATGTTCAGTTTTGTAAGAAACCGTCAAACTGTCTTCCAAAGTGGCTGGATTATTTTGCATTCCCAACAGCAATGAATGAGAGTTCCTGTTACGCCATATTCTCACCAGCTTTTGGTGTTGTCAGTGTTGTGGATTTTGGCCATTCTACTAGGTGTGTAGTGGTCTCTCATTGTTTTAATTTGCATTTTCTGATGACATATGATGTGGAGCATCTTTTCATATGCTTATTTGCCATCTGTATATCTTCTTTGGTGAAGTGTCTGTTAAAGTCTTTGGCCCATTTTTAAAGTCAGGTTTGTTTTCTTATTGTTGAATTTTAAGAGTTCTTTGTACAGTTTGGATTAACAGTCATTCAGCAGATGTGCCTTTTGCACATATTTTCTCCAAGTCTGTGGCTTATCTTCTAATTCTCTTAATATTTTCTTTCAAAGAGCAGGTGTTTTTAATTTTAATGAAGTCCAGCTTATTAATTATTTTTTCATCTATCATGTCTTTGGTATTGTGCCTGAAAAGGCATCACCAAACCCAAGGTCATCTAGATTTTATCGTATGTTATCTTCTAGAAGTTTTAGAGTTTTGTACTTTACTTTTAGGTCTATGATCCATTTTCAGTTAATTTCTTGTGAACTGGGGCATGTGGATGTCTGGTTGTTCCAGCACCATTTGTTGAAGAGACTGTCTTTCACATTGTATTGGTTTTGCTCTTTTGTTAAAGATCAGTTAACTGTATTTGTAGAATTCTATTTCTGAGCTCTCTATTCTGTTCCATTGACCTATTTGTCTATTCTTTCACCAATACCACACTGTGTTGATTACTGTAGCTTTATTGTTAGTCTTAAAGTCAGGTAGTGTCAGTCCTCCAGCTTTGTTCTTTTCTTTCAATATTGTGTCGGCTATTCTGGGTCTTTTGCCTCTCCATATAAACTTTAGAATCAGTTTATCAGTGTCCACAAGATAACTTTCTGGGATTTTTATTGGGATTGTATTGAATCTGTATACCAAGTTGAGAAGAACTGACATCTTGACAATATTGAGTCTTCTTATCTCCATGAACATGTAATATGGAATATCTTTCCACTTATTTAGTTCTTTGGTTATGTTCAACAGTTTTGTAGTTTTTCCTCATATAGATCTTGTTGTATATATTTTGTTAGATTTATACCTAAGTATTTCATTTTGGGAGGGTGCTAATGTAAATGATATTGTGTTTTTAATTTCAAACTCCACTTACTCATTTTTAGTAGATAGGAAAGCAGTTGACTTTTATATATTAACCTTCTACCCTACAACTTTGCTATGATTTAGTTCCAGTAGTTTTTTGTTGATTCTTATGTATTTTCTACATAAACAGCCTGTCATCTGCAAACAAAGACAGTATTATGTCTTCCTTCCCACTCTGTATACTTTTTATTTCCTTTTCTTCCCGTATTGCATTAGCAAGGACTTCCAGTATGATGTTGAAAAGGAGTTGTGAGAGTCAACATCCTTACCTTGTACCTGATGTTAGTGGGAAAGCTTCAGGTTTCTCACCATTAAGTATAATGTTACCTGAAGGTTTCTTTAGACAGTCTTTATCAAGTTGAGAACATTCCCCTCGATTTTTAGTTTACTGAGAGTTTTTATCATGCTTGAGTTTAAATTTTATCAGATGCTTCTCCTGCATCTTTTGATATGATCATGTGATTTTTCTTTTTTAGTCTGTCAATGTGATGGATTACATTAATTGACTTTCAAATGTTGAACCAGCCTTGCATACCTGGGATAAATCCCACTTGATTTTGGTGTATCATTCTTTTTATACCTGTTTGGATTCAATTTGCTAATAATTTGTTGAGGATTTTTGCATCTATGTTCATGAGAGATATTGGTCTGTAGTTTTCTTTTCTTGTGATGTCTTTGGCTGGTTTGGGTATTAGGGTAATGCTGGCCTCATAGAATGAGTTAGGAAGTATTCCCTATGCTTCTGTCCTTTGAAAGAGATTGTAGAGATTTGATATACTTTGTTCCCTAAATGTTTGATAGAATTCACCAGGGAACCCATCTGGGCCTGGTGATTTCTGTTTTGGGAGGTTATTAATTACTGATTCAATTTCTTTAGTAGATACAGATCTACTCACATCATCTATTTCTTCTTCTGTGAATTTTGGTAGATTGTGTCTTTCAAGGAATTGGTTCATTTCATCTAGGTTATCAAATTTGTGGGCTTTTCCTTTATTATCCTTTAACTTTCCATGTGATCTGTAGTGATGTCCCCTCTTTCATTTCAGATGTTAGTAATTTTGTGTCCTCTCCTTTTTTTTTCTTAGTTAGCCTGGCTAGAGGTTTATTAGTTTTATAGATCTTTTCAAAGAACCATCTTATGCTTTCATTGATTTTCGGTGTTGATTTCCTGTTTTCAATTTTATTGATTTCTGCTCTAATTCTTACTATTTCTTTTCTTCTGCTTACTTTGGAGCAAACTTAATTTGCTCTTTTTCTAGTTTCCTAAGGTAGAAACTTAGATGATTGATTTTAGATCTCTCTTCTTTTCTAATATATGCATTCCTTGCCTTCATAACTTTCCCTCTATGCACTGCTTTTGCTTCATCCTGCAAATTTGGTAAGTTGTGTTTTCATTTTCATTAAATTCAAAATATTTTAAAATTTCTCAAGATTTCTTCTTTGACCCATGTGTTATTTAGAAATGTGTTTAATCTCCACATGTTTTTGTATTTTCCAGTTATCTTTCTGTTATTGATTTCTAGTTTAATTCCACTGTGGTCTGAGAGCAGACCTTGTGTGACTTCTTTTAAATTAGGTAAGATGTGTTTTATGGCCCAGAATGTTGTCTATCTAGGTGAATGTTGCATGTGAGCTTGAGAAAGACGTGTATTCTACTGTTGTTGGGTGAAGTGATCTACAGATATCTATTATATCAAGTTGATTGGTGGTGTTGTTGAGTTCAACTATGTCCTTTCTGATTTTCTGCCTGCTGGATCTCTCCATTTCTGAGGGAAGGGTGTTGAAACCTCCAACTATGATAGTGGATTCATCTACTTTTCTTTGCAGTTGTATTGGTTTTTAGCTCATGTAACCTGATACACTGTTGTTAGGCAAGTATCCGTTAAGAATTGTTATGTATTCTTGGAGAATTGACCCCTTTATCATTATGTAATACCCTTCTTTATCCCTGATAACTTTTCTTACTTTGATGTTTGTGCTGTCTGAAATTAATATAGCTATTCCTGCTTTCTTTCGGTTATTGTTAGCATGATGTATTTTTCTCCGTCCATTTACATTTGATCTATATGTGTATTTATATTTAAAGTGAGACAACATATAGTTGGGTCATGCTTTTTGATCCATTCTGACAATCTCTGTCTTGTAATTGGTGCATTTAGATCATTGACATTCAACATTGACATTGATACAGTTAGATTAGGATCTACTATGCTTATTATTGTTTTCTGTTTATTGCTATTGTTCCTATTTTTCTCTTCCACTCTTTCTCTGCCTCCTTTTCTGGTTTCAATTGAGCATTTCCTATGGTTCCATTTTCTCCCCTTTCTTAACATATTAGTTATACTTTTTCTTTTTTACTTTTTCAGTGGTTGCCATAGTGTTTGCAGTATTCATTTATAACTAACCCAACTCTGCTTTCAAATAATATTATAACACTTCACAGTACAGTAATGTGAGTACCTTATAATAAAATAATTCTAATTCCTTCCTCTCATTCCTTGTATCATTGCTGCCATTAATAAGCATATATATCTATACATATATGTATCTTTATATACATACATAACATAGATAGTTGAATACATTGTTGCTATTATTTTGAACAAACCACTACCTCTTAGATCAATTAAGAATAAGAAGAATAAAAGTTTTTATTTTACCTTGTCTTATTCTAATTCAGTGCTTTTACTTTATGTAGATCCAAGTTCCTAACCTATATTATTTTTCTTCTCTTGAAAGAACTTCTAGCATTTTTCACAAGCTGGTTTACTGGCTATGAATTCTCTTAATTTTTGTTTGTCTGAGAAAGTCTTTATTTCTCCTTTACTTTTGAAGGATAATTTTGCAGAGTACAGAATTCTAGGTTGGTAATTTTTTTTTTCAACACTTTATTGCACTCCACTCTCTTCTTGTTTGCACGGTTTCTGAGAAGTTGGATGTAATTCTTTTCTTTGTTCCTCTGTAGGTAAGGTGATTTTTCCCCCTCTGGCATCTTCTAAGGACCTTTTCTTTATCTTTGTTTTTCTGTAGTTTGAAAATTATCTGCCCATGTGTAGATTTTTGACATACGGTCTACTTGATGTTCTCTGAATTTCCTGTGTCTGTAGTTTGGTTTCTGACATTAATTTAAGTAAATTATCAGTCATTATTGTTTCAAGTATTTTTTCTGTTCCTTCCTCTCTTTCTTCTCCTTCTGGTGTTCTTGTTATGCGTGTGTTACACCTCTGTAGTTGTCCCACAGCCCTTGGAGGTTCTGTTCCTGTTTTTTTTTCAATGTTTGTTCTCTTAGACTTTCAGTTTTCAAGAATTCTATTGACCAATCCTCAAGCTCAGAGATTCTTTCCTCAGCTGTGTCCAGTCTACTAATAAGCCCACCAAAGGCATTCTTCATTTCTGTTACAGTGTTCTTTTTTTTTTATTTTTACCCTAGGGGTTGAGCTATTCTTTTTTATTTTATTTGATTGATTGATTGATTGATTGATTGATTGATTGATTGGCTGCGTTGGGTCTTCCGTTGCTGCGCGCAGGCTTTCTCTAGTTGCAGTGAGCGGGGGCTATTCTTCGTTGCGGTGCGAGAGCTTCTCATTGCGGTGGCTTCTCTTGTTGCGGAGCACAGGCTCTAGGCATGCAGGCTTCAGTAGTTGTGGCACATGGGCTTCAGTAGTTGTGGCTCATGGGCTCAAGAGCGCAGGCTCAGTAGTTGTGGCACGCGGGCTTAGTTGCTCTGTGGCATGTGGGATCTTCCCGGACCAGGGCTCGAACCGATGTCCCCTGCATTGGCAGGTGGATTCTTAACCACTGCACCACCAGGAAAGCCCAACAGTGTTCTTTTTATCTCTACTATTTATTTTTGGTTCTTTCTTAGGATTTCCATTTCTCTGCTGGCATTGCGCATCTGTTCTTTCATGCTGTCCAGTTTATCCATTAGACCCCTTAACATATTAATCACAGGGTTTTTTTTTACGCATTTTAAAATTTTACTGTAATAGGTATAGTATCATTAATTTACATTTTAATATTTTGCATGCTACATACATTTAAATAGGATATCCCTTTCTAATCCCCATCTAGTATCAGGAAAATGCTTGTAAGTTTGTTCTACCTTGTTGGTAATGGTATGCATTTTAAGTGGCACTGGGCATCCCCCCGACTCCAATCCATCATCTTTAATCACAGTTGTTTTAAGTTCCTGGTCTCATAATTCCAACATCACTTCCATGTCTGGTTCTCATGCTTGCTTTATCTATTTGTCTTTGGTATGACTTGTAAATTTTTCCTGATAGCCAGATACTATGTACCAGGTAAAAGGAACTGCTGTAACTAGGCCTTTGGTAATGTGGTGGTGAGATACGAAGGGAGAGGAAGCATTCCATGGTCCTATAATTAGGGCTTGGTCTTTTAGTGAGACTGTGCTTCCGGGCTGCGAACTTCACAAATGTGTCTCAGTTCTTTCCTCTTCCCTTAGGTGGGACAGGATGGCTAGGTGGGCTGGAATTGGGTATTTCCCTTCCCCCAGATTGGTCGGGCTCTGGTAATACTCCAGCTGATTAGGCTCTGGTTCACTGGTTTCTGCCAAGGGCAGGCCTTGTTAAGAAGAACAGAATGCTCTGATATATTTCAGGAGGGTTCCTTTCCCATCACCTGCCAGAACCTTGTGGAGATTTTTCTCAGTATTCACGTAGGAGTAGAATAGCTGGTAGGTGTATGTTTTACATTTTAAGGAATTGCTAAATTGTTTTTCCAAAGTGGTTGTACTATTTAAAATTTCCACCAGCAGTCCAGTTTGTCCACGTCCTCTCCAACACTTGGTATGGTCAGTCTTTTTTATTTTTTGCCATTCTAATAGCTGTCTCATGGTCGTTTTATGTTGCATTTCCTTAATGATTAATGGTATTGAGCCTCTTTCATATGCTTATGTTCATCTGTGTATCTTCTTTGGTGAACTGTCTGTTCAAATCATTTCCCATTTTAAAAAATTGGGCTTGTGTTCTTGAGTTGTGAGGGTTCTTTATATATTCTGGACACAAGTTATAATAATATCTAATAGAGATATTATTTATTAGGGCTTGGTCTTCTAGTGAGACGAAGCCCTAATAAATAGGTTTTGCAAACATTTACTCTTCATGCATGGCTTTCCTTTTCACTTTCTTAACAGTGATTTTAAAAGAAGCATAAGTTCTTAAAATTAACGAAGTCTAACTTCTCAATTTTTTTAATGGAATGTGCTTTTGGTGTCATAGCTAAGAAATTATTGCCTTACCCAAGGTCACAAAGTGTTTCTTCTATGTTTTCTTCTAAAGTTTTTTAGTTTTATGTTTCAAATTTAGTTTCGTGGTCCATATTAGTTTTTTTTGTTTTTTGTATATAGTGCATATGGATTGAAATTCTTTTTTAGGTTGTTTTTTCAACTCTAGTTGTCCAATAGTTTTAGCACTATAAGTTGAGAAGACTGTTGTTTCTCCACTGAATTGCCTTTGCATCTTTGTCAAATATCACTTTTTAATATAGGTGTGGGCCTGTTTCTGGACTCTGTTCTTTTCCATTGTTCTATTTGTTTATTTTTATGCCAGTACTACAGTTTTGATTACTGATGCTTTATAGTAATTCTTGGAATTGGGTAGAATTATCCTCAAACCTTTGTTCTTCTTTTACAAAGTTGTTTTGGCAATTCTAGGTTTTTTGCAGTCTATTATGAATTTTGTTATCAGCTTGTCAGTTTCTACAGAAAAAGCCTGCTGGAACTTTGGTTGAGATTGCATTAAATCTATAGATAAATTTGGAGAGTATTAGCATCGTAATAATATTGGATCTTCTGACCTCTGAACATATTTTTCCATGCTTTTATTTTTACTTTTTGTGGCTTTATATTTCAAATGTGTTTCTTATAGACAGGCAGTCTATAGGTTGGTCTTGCTTTTTTATCTAAACTGACTACCTCTGCCTTTTAAGGGGAGTGTTTAGATCATTCACATTTAAAGTGATTATTGACATGGTTAGATTTAAATCTGTCATAATTTGTTCTCTATTTGGTCCATCTGTTCTTTGTTTCTTTTTCCCTCTTTTTATGTGCTCTTTTGGATTAACTGAAATTTTTTTATAATTTCACTTTACTTCTTCTGTTGGCTGATAAGCTGTAATTCTTCATTGTGCTATTTTGGTGATTGATTTAGGGTTTATGTTACCTATTTTTACTTATCATTGTCTTTCTTCAAACGATATTATGATGCTTTACATTAGTATAAGAACTTTACAATAATATATTAACATTTCTCTCCTCCCATCCTTTATGCTATTATTGTTATACATTTTTTTTATGTATATGCTATAAACCCCAAGTATATTATTTTGTTTAAACAGTCAGTTAAACTTTAGGGATTTAAATAACAAGAAAAAATATTACACGTTTATCGATGCAGTTTCTATTTCCAGTGCTTTTTGTTCCTTTGTGTAAATCCATATTTCCATTTGATATCATTTTCCCTATACCTGAAGGATATCCTTTAATATTCTTATCATGTAGGTTGGCTGGTGATGAATTCTTTCAGCTTTTGTATGTCTGAAAATGTCTTTATTTCACCTTTGTTTTTGAACAAAGGTTATAGTATAACAGGTTATAGTATGATAGGTTGGCAGTTTTTTTCTTTCAGCACCTTAAGGATATATCTGTTTTAATGTTACTT
Organism: Balaenoptera musculus; assembly: GCF_009873245.2. Taxonomy (NCBI): domain Eukaryota; kingdom Metazoa; phylum Chordata; class Mammalia; order Artiodactyla; family Balaenopteridae; genus Balaenoptera; species Balaenoptera musculus. Next base: position 5,865,393 of record NC_045790.1, read on the forward strand.
TTAAATTCTAGCATGTATCAGTTCTGGGTTGGTCTCGATTGATTTATTATTCTAATTATGAGTTATGTTTTCCTGCTTCTTTGTATGCCTGGTAATCTTTGACTGGATGTCAGAAATTTATAATTTTGCCTTATTGGATGCTGAGTATTTTTATAGTCTTATAAGTATTCTTGTGCTTTGTTTTGGGATGCAACTAAGTTAGTCGGAAGCAGTTTGATCCTTGCAAGTCTTGCTTTTATGATTTGTTAGGTGGTTCCAGATCTGTTCTCAGTCTAGGGCTAATTATTCCTCACTACTGAGGCCATTCCTTCTCTGTGAGTATTCCTGGCCTTTTGAGTACCAGGCACTCTGTTCTCTAATCCTTTCAGATATTCCTCCTCCCCTCCCCCCTTCCATAGTTCCCTCATTTGCGTACACTAATCAATTTTCTGCCAAATACTTGAGTGGGGCCCTCTGCAGACTCCAGGGTTCTGTCTCTGTGTATCTCTCTTCTCTCAGGCACTCTGTTCTGTGGTCTCCAGCTGCCTTGGTCTCCCTGACTCCCAGCCCCATTTCTACAACTCGGGGAGTTGGCTGGACTCTATCTGGGTTCCTTCAAGGCAGTAGACTGGGGGAAATTGTAGGGCTCACCTCACTTGCTTCCCATCTCCCAAGAATCAGTGTTCTTCCTTGCTTGAAATCCAGTGTTTTGACAAAGATTGTTTCATATATTTTGGCTGTTTTTTGTTGTTGTTTCAAGGGAGTGGGCAGATCTGGTTCTTGTTACTGCATCTTGGGCAGAAGTAAAGCTTTCTATATCACTCTCACTATTTGTAGCTATTTGGGGAGGAATATGAAGGACAGATACCCAAATCTTACAGATTCTGAAAATGAGCTGTGTGATACTCTGTTGATTTTAACACAAGCCGAATTCTCAGAATTATGTTTCTCCCTTCTTCTACTTTCCCTTCCCCAAATTGAAATATGGTTCCTCTGATGTGCATCTCTTAGGGTAAGTAGCTATTTGTCCCAGAATTCAACAAATAAGACCCAGTATGGTTGCACAGGAGCCATTCATTTAGGCTGCCCTTCCTACTTCCACAATGGTGCTTGTAAACTTTGTCCTCGAAGAAATAGGCTGCTGAAATGTAGCCCGGAGTCGCTCTCTAATCTTCAGGCCCAGATCTTCTTGTATTTCCTCTGCACAGACCAGCATCAACCCAGCAAGGATTTTCAGGAGAAGAGCAGCCATTGCTGGGAAGGTGGGGAAGTGAGAGAATAGTGCTAATGTGCAGGTCACTGATGAGCTATTCAGCAATCACATGAGAGAGAGGAGAACAGGAGCAAGCTGCTTTTACTTAGTTTCACTTAACAAATGTTTCTTAGTGTTTCATTTATGCCAGGCACTGTCCAGAGTGCCAGGAATACCAAAGGAATTAAGGAAAATATCAACAACTAAACCCATCCTCTTCCGACAACTCCACTTTCTTTGAGTCAAAGCTAAAGTCATTGCAGTGACCTCCATATGCAATCTGGCTCCCCATCACCTCTCTGAAATCATCTATTCTTCCCCTTGTTTTTTCTGTTCCAGCTGTTCCTCAAAAATGCCAGATGCATTCTTGCCTCAGGGCCTTTGCACTGGTTATTTCCTCTGCTTGGAAAGCTCTTCCTCCAAATATCTGCATATCTAACTACCTCACCTTCTTCAAGCCTTTGCTCCTCAATAACACCTACCCCACTGTGCTACTTAAAATTCTGTCTCCCCTTACCTGCACCCCTATGTTCACTGCAGCACTGTTCACAACAGCCAAGACATGGGAGCAACCTAAGTGTCCATCGACAGAGGAATGGATAAAGAAGGTGTGGCACAGATATACAATGGAATATTACTCAGCCATAAAAAAGAATGAAATAAAGACGTTTGCAGCAACATGGATAGACCTAGGGATTATCATACTAAGTGAGGTAAGTCAGACAGAGAAGGCCAAATGTCATAGGATATCACTTATATGTGGAATCTAAAAAAATGATACAAGTGAACTTATTTACAAAACAGAAACAGACTTACAGACACAGAAAGCAAACTTATGATTTTCAAAGGGGAAAGGTCAGGGGAGGGACAAATTAGGAGTTTGGAATTAACAGATATATACTACAATATATAAAATAGATAAACAACAAAGACCATATAGCACAGGAAATTATATTCAATATCTTATAATAACCTATAATGGAAAAGACTCTGAAAAAGAATATATATGTGCTATACACCAGAAACTAACACAACATTGTAAATCAACTATACTTCAATTTAAAAATTTTTTTAATTAAAAAAATAAAATTCCATCTCCTCTTTCAGATTCTCAATCTGCCTTACTTGCTCTAGTTTTCCATGGCATTTATAAACCTCTAAATTATTATAAAATATTCTTATTGTGTCTCCCCAAACTTGAATGTAAGCTCCAGGAAGGCAGGATTTTGTCTGATATGTATCCAAGTACCCTAAACAGTGCCTGGCACGTTAGTGAAAGAATAAATAATATATCCTAATCTTTAGATGCTTACAGCCAGGGAAGGAGGAGTTTCTCAGATTACTAAACTCAATATCTAGTTGCAGAGAACTATTTATGCCTGGAAGAGGTTAGTGAGCTACCAAATCCTTAAATTTGCATGTCATCAGGCACTACTGTTTTAATTTAATTGTATTTAATTTTTTCTAAATAGTTTGACTTTAAAATGTACTTCCCAATTTCTTTTGTTTGTTTGCTTGCTTTTTGTCAAAACTAGCATTTATTCTGGCCTACTAGCTCATACGTGACTTAAAAATATATGTTTCTATGTATGTGTACCTTTATCAGAAGATTCAACAACAAACATCACCTGGCTTTTCTCTAACCCCTCTCACCAAATCCCTCTCTATCAGAAGGTGGGGTGTATGGGGAGGAGTTGGGAAGGGAGCTGTAAGCTCTTTTTAATCTTTTTGCCCTAATGCGATAGAATTTTTCTGTTATTTTAGGTCTTTGGCATATTTCTTATCTTTTAGAACTTTGATCTTCAGAGTTTTTTTTACTATGTAATCATGTTCTTATTTTTGGTAATCTATCTTAATTTTGTCTATTCCTTGTGGCCTTTGGACAAAGTCATGCATTTAGACAATTTGGCCTCGTATTTCCTTTCTTGTATTTCCTGCATTTAAGTGTAGTTTGTTCTTAAGCTCACTTCATGACTATTAATGTCTTATGCTTTCTTTCCATCGGATGGTTCTAATGAGAACTGTAATCCTAGTTGGATATTTTTTTTTTTAGAAAAATATCAATAATTTTTCTGAAAAAAAGTAATAGTTTAAACATGGAAAATACAGAAAAGCACAGATAGAATAAAATTCAACTGGAGTGTCAACATGGAGAGGGCTGTTGTTAACATTTTGTGTGCTTCTTTTTGATGTGCACTGGCGAGGGTGTTAAGAAGGAGAAATTGAGATGGCCAGGGACAGTGGGAAACTCTAACATTTATGTTTGCGGGGGCTGGCGGGGGAGAGGTACGTCGGAGAAAGAAGTTGAAGTTGATTGAAGAATGAGGTGAGGGAAAGAATCCAGGATGACTCTTAGGTTTCTGACCTGAATGGTACTGACATTTACTGACATGAGCTGAGGATGAATTGCAAGGAGTCGATCTAGCGGGAGGGGATCTAAGGGTAAACTTTTGGACAAGTTAATTTTTTTTCCTTCCAGTTTTATTGAGATATAATTGACAAATAGCACGGTATAAGTTTAAGGTATATAGCATAATGATTTGATTTACATACATCATGAAGTTATTATCACAATAAGTTTAGTATGCATATATCATCTCATACAGGTACGAAATAAAATAAATATATATATTGCTGCATATATATTTTACTTTTTTCCTTTTGGCCTCAACATTCTTGGCTGATTTGCGTTGATAATATGTATAAAGCAGATAACTAATGAGAACCTACTGTATAGCACAGGGAACTCTACTCAGTGCTCTGTGGTGACCTAAATGGGAAGGAAATCCAAAAAAGAGTGGATATATGTATATGTATAGCTGATTCACTTTGCTGACCAGTAGAAACTAACACAACATTGTAAAGCATCTATACTCCAAAAAAAATTTAAAGAAACAACCAAAAAAGAATTTGGACAAGTTAATCTGAGATGCCTATCAGACATGAAATGAAGATTCTGAGTTGGCAGTTGAATGTGAGTCTGGAAGTCAGGGCCAGAAGTACAAATTCGAGAGTCATGGGGATATTTATCGATAGTATTTATAGCTGTGGGACCGCAGGGTGGTGAGTGCAGAGAGGGAAGAGAAGAGGGGAGGGATGGAGACCAGGGCCAGCCCATGTACGGGGACTGGCGGACGAGATGCCAGCGCCGAGAAGGCAAGCAGGGTACCTTCCCCTCCTGCATCTCTCAGGGGCCTGCTTCCAGGCTGGGCTCACAGAAAGCATTCAGAAAGCGTTTGCTGAAGGAAGGAACAAGTAAATTGCTGGAGAAGTAAGTGGGTATGTTGCCACACCATGCGCCTTTCCTGGCTGTGTCCCGGCCAGAGCACAGAATGATGTCTCTTGTCCACCTCAGTCACGTACCGGGATGGAAAGTTCCACACCTGGCGAGCACTCCCTGGTAGTTTTTCTTTTTTTTTTTTTTAACACTTTATAAATTACATGTTTGAACTGAACTGAAGTCTTCTCTTCTTCCTTTACTTAAGTGCAGATAAATAGCTTTAACTATTATTTGGCAAGTGGGGAGATGCCTGAACCAGTATGTTACCATGATACATTGGTTTGTTTTTTCATTAAAAGACACCGACCTTCATCCTTCGCAATCCATCAAGATCATATATTTTTCAAGCGCCAACAAGAGTGAAATGACTTTGACCAATTCGAAGCAAATTGCTCTATTTTTTTCCCCTCTTTCTGTTGAAGTACATGCATTTAAAATTCCTCCTGAAGTACATCCAAATTACAACAGAAAACAAGGCTAAAAACTGAATATCTGAAGGAATAACAAGAGATCTTTAGATAGTTACCAATTGGTTTTTTTGGATTCAATTTTATATAATTAATATTGTAAGATACCATTCATATCCCAATAGTGGCATTATTTTTAATAGATCACTGCAGAGGATACAGAACTATGAACAAGATGTTTCCAATTAAGCAACAAATCATTGTCACCATCATATGGGTAGGGCATTGCAAATTTTGGTTGTGTGAGGGTATTTGGCACCGGCAGGCTTTTGAATGGTTGGAGTTAAGTGGAGACTTAAAAAGAAAAAGTATCTCATTTAATGGCCAAAACAAGAGCTATGTCGTGAAAGCGTTGAGGCCTTTATGCAGCAATGCTCATGCAGACAGCTGATGCCAGTTCTGGAAACTGGTATTAAGAGCAGTGGGATGAAACAGAGTTGATGAGTTAGACAGGAAGGGCAGCCCATTTTCAGATTCCTTTCATAACACAGCCAGAAAGAAGCAAAGGCTGCACAAACGAAAATTCCAGCTCAGAACTTGACATTTAAAATATCAAAATTATAGTTGGAAGAGATTAAAACTGCCGTCCAGTCGTGGTGTTTTTCCATTCATCTTTCCTGGTGGATGAAAATCACTATTATTGTTAAAATTCCCACTCTCTGTACCAGAAGAGTTTTGTATTAGAATGACTGAGGGCTGGAGTGAAACTTCTCAAAGTGTAGGTTAAAGGAAAAGAAGTGGTAGTAGAAGGTGGATAAGCCTTCCAAACATCTTTAAAATAGACACGATCAGCCCCAGTACCCAAGAGACCTTCATCAGTGGAAAAACAAAGTCCACGTCCTCCCTGAAGGTGGTCTGCCTTCAGGTACCTCAGAGGATGATATGAGTACGCAGGCTTGCATCATGTTAACTATTTCCCTGGCCATGAGAAATCATCATCACTGGATAAAAGGACCAGCGTTTGGGAGAGCTTTACACGATCTATGTAACTAAGTCAAGGAATTTTAAAGAGGAATTTTTATAAGCCCCAAAGGGAAAAAGAGTTCCCTGTATCACAGCAGTACAGACACTGTGTTGTGTTCCACGGTGGGGACACCAAGGATGAATTCCATGAATTCCCTCTTTGTCTCACACATTTATACCTTTTAGGAATCAGGATTTAAAAAATTTTTTATTGGAGTCTAGTTGCTTTACAATGTTGTATTAGCTTCTACTGCACAGCAAAATGAATCGGCCATACAGATACATATATCCCCTCCCTTTTGGGTTTCCCTCCCGTTTAGGACATTACAGTGCATTAAGTAGAGTTCCCTGTGCTATGCAGTATATTCCCATCAGTTGTCTATTTTATACATAGTAGCAATAGTTGTATATGTGTCAATCCCAATCTCCCAACTCCTCCCACCCCACCCCTTTCCCCCTTGCTATCCATACATTTGTCCTCTACATCTGTGTCTATTTCTGCTTGGCAGTTAAGGTCATCGATACCATTTTTCTAGAAGGAATCAGGATTTTTAAAAGCAGAAAACATTCACTTTCTTAGACATTGCCATTAAACTTTACATAAAGTAGGAATACAGAGATACAGCTACTGCATTGAAAAGGAACTTGTGTACTTCATCAGCCTCGCGTAGTCCTGAGAGCTGGAATGGTGGAGCCAGATTCAGGGCAGACGGGGCTTTAACAAGGAGCAGCAGTGAGGGAGCTGCCTCCTTTTAAGTCCCCAGTTAAATGCCTTTCCCGTTAAGGAATGTACATTTTCTGTTCTCTTTTCATCTGATTCTTTTCCTCTAACCTGGGAAAGCATCCTCTTTCTCAAAGTGCACACATCACCTCCTCAGAGACTCTCTCTGCCTCTCTGTCCTTCTCTTCTGACTCAAGACACAAATACACTTCTGCTCTAATCTATAGCAGTAGTTTGCAGTAGAATCAATGACATAAAATGATTTTTAAGGAAAAAAAGTCCATACCCTTTTTCTTCTCCTTTCCTTTGGTCTTCTTGACAGAGGAATCTTCTGAAATGCTCCAACTCGCTGGGTGAGTTTGGGCAAAAGGAGAAGAGAGGAGGTGCTGGAAGGAGGTTACAAACGGACCTTTGTCTGCCTTGTCGCCCGCCCGCCAGGACCGGGGAGAGGAGGTGGGGGCGAGAGATGGGGCTGTGAGACCTGCCCCCCAGACGCTTCCAAGCCAGGCGAGAGTGAACCAACAGCTTCTCTACCGAAGGAAATAGCTGGTCTGGGCAGGAACCTCAGGGAGGCAGACTGTTAGAGCAATAAAATGTAGGACCTGAGGGATTTAAAGAGAACACAGAGCTCTTCTTCCCTTAAGAGAAGAGTGTGTGTGTGTTTGTGTGTGTGTGTGTGTGTGTGTGTGTGTGACAGAGAGAGAGATGAGGACAAAGAGAGCAGAGAGATAAGGACAGAGAAAGCAGAGGAGAGGGAGGGAGGGGGGAGGAGGAGCAGGAAGAACGGCTCCTGTGATTCCGGAGAGCGGCTGGCTTTGCACCTCTTCCCCTTTCACAGTTTCTTTGTGAGTTTTCACCAAGTTTTCCTCACCATCTAGATCTCTTATTTTGACATATTGGTAGAAGGTCTATCCCACCTCACCAGCTCCTCACGCAAAGAGTCATTATCTGTCACTGGAAAGCAAAAAATAAAACGACTAAGAAATAAATCTTTTCTGTGCCTCAGAAATAAAGGCACGAAAGGAATTTCACTCTGTTTTGAGCAAACTGAACTGGAGTTGTAGCATCTGTTAACTGTCCTTTAGGTGTTGTTTTAATTCCATCTGGAGCAGAGTCCCAGGAGTTAGAAAGATTATAACAGAGCAAGATTATCTAGATGGAGAACAGGGGGTGATCCTGATTGTATTAACAAGGGCATGGCGGTGAAGGAGAGGTGATAGCTTTGGGGATTACAGTGGTTTCATGTGGCTGGAACTGAGGGTGGGAGGAGATAAAACAGAGGAAGAGAAAGAGGCAAGTTGATGAAGTACCTCACATGCTGTGCTAAAAACTGTGGCTTTATCCTGAAGGTCAACGGAAAGATGATGAAAACCATTAGAAAGGATGAACCCACTGACTGCAGTGTCAAAGGAGGACGGTGTGGGAGGGAAGAGTCTAGAGGCAGGGAGGAGGGTAACCCAGAAGAGAAGATGGTCAGGAAGCAAAACTGAAAAGATGTGGTGACCAGTTGGATTTTCTTTTCTTTTTTTTTTTTTTTTTTTGTCTGCGCCGCACAGCACGTGGGATCTTCGTTCCCTGACCAGGGATTGAACCTGTGCCCCCTGTATTGGAAGCACAGAGTCTTAAGCACTGGACTGTCAGGGAAGTCTCTGCAGTAGGATTTTTATGTTTAGGGTACAGGTAGTTGAGAAAAGGGGAGATTCTATTAACTTTCGAAGGTTTGGACCCTTGGATGGATGATGCCGTTACTCATCTCGGAAAAAGAATAAAAAAGGAGAGCAGTTTTGGGTGGAGCAGGAGTGGGGAGAGGAGAATGGTTAGTCTGTGAACGTGGAATTAATTGAAGGAGGCCTGGGTGTTACGGGATGTTTAGTAGGCGGTTGGCTAAATGGACTTGGAGCTCGGAAAAGAAATATGAGCTAGAAAATCAGAGTTTATCCGCTAGTCAACTAACCATCAACTAAGTAAGTGATCGAGTTACTCAACTAAATGATAGTTGAAGCCATGGCTGTCCCAGTTAAAGAAGCTGAGCCTGTACTCTGGGTGCCGGGCACTTCACGTGTCTGAACGCATTCGCTCTTCCTTATGACCCCGTGAAGTCGGTCGCGTACTGGCCCCACTTTATAAGAGGGGACACGTCAGAGATGTCAGGGAACCTGCGCAGGATCGCACACACGCAGCCTGCAGCCTGCAGGTTCTGGGTCTAGTGCCCACGCGCTTCCCCACGTGCCAGGAATGGACTCCGAGCGAGAAGGGAACTGGGCTGAGGTCAGAATCACAGGGGCCACTGGCATTCAGGGGTGAGCAGAGAATGGGAGTGGTAGAAGAATTCGGGGGGTTGGCGTGGAAGTCAAAGGAAGGCGTTTCCGGAAGGGAGGTGAGTGGAAGGACCTGCTGACAGCTGTTCTAGGGAAGCCATGTGTACACACCCCGGGACGGAGGAACACACAGCCAAGTGAAGACCTGCAAAACTAGACTCGGTCAGCGGCCTGAGAGAGCTCGAATCTCCAAGCTCCACTTCACGGAGGCTGGAGCAAGTGGCATGGGATCCAAGAAACAGATGCGAGACGTGTGTGCAGTTGGCTGCACATTCCCTTGGCGTATTTATAAATACGTTCCCTGTGATGCTTACTACAGAAAGCTTATGCCACAGAGATGGTTAATTTATTTGTACGACTTCAATGTGTAGAAATACGTGAGTATGAGGAAGAAAGTGGAAACTGTTCAGGCCTCAGTCCACCTGAAGAGCGTCCATCTCGATTACCCAGCGCTGACCTCGCCCAGAAGTGCAGTGCCTCTTCCTCTTATTTCCCTGTGCATCTAACGCTTCTTTGTTTCCCTGATTACAGTGCTCATTCTGTTTCCTTGTATTTAATCCATAGTTGTTCAAAATAGTTGGTTCCTTTTTTTTTTAAATATTATCTACTTTATAACTTCTTTTTTTTTAAATTAATTAATTAATTTATTTATTTATTTATGGCTGTGTCGGGTCTTCGTTTCTGTGCGAGGGCTTTCCCTAGTTGCGGCAAGCGGGGGCCACTCTTCATCGCGGTGCGCGGGCCTCTCACTATCGTGGCCTCTCTTGTTGCGGAGCACAGGCTCCAGACGCGCAGGCTCAGTAGTTGTGGCTCACGGGCCTAGTTGCTCCGCGGCACGTGGGATCTTCCCAGACCAGGGCTCGAAGCCGTGTCCCCTGCATTGGCAGGCAGATTCTCAGCCACTGCGCCACCAGGGAAGCCCCAGTTGGTTCCCTTTTATAGTCAGCAATATCCAAATCCATACGGTAGGCCTGGCGTTGTGTTTCTTGCAGGCCTGCTTCAGGGTGTAACTGTCCATTGCCTCCGGATCATGTTCCTAGTCACTCAGGAAAGATTTCCCCTCAAAAGCACATTTGCATCTGGGCTTTCTAGTCCTTTGTTATGTCTCAAACGTTTACTCATCACTGGCTGGACTCCCATCATGTCTAGGGAGAATTATTGAACACTGTTAAACGAGAAATGTCTGTAACTATTCAACCTGATATCCATGGCACAGAGTTGCCCATTTGGGAAGCAGTTGAGTTGCAAACCAAGGCCTGCAATTAGAGAGGTTGCCCTTGAGACTTTTTTTTCCTAATATTGCAATATTTATTTATTTATTTGGCTGCGCTAGGTCTTAGTTGCCGCGTGCGGGATCTTTGTTGCGGCGTGCGGGATCTTTCAGTTGCGGCGTGCGGGATCTTTCAGTTGCGGCATGCAGGATCTTTCAGTTGCGGCATATGGGATCTTTAGTTGCGGCATGTGGGATCTTTAGTTGTGGCATGCGTGGAACTAGTTCCCTGGCCAGGGATCGAGCCCAGGCCCCCTGCATTGGGAACGCAGAGTCTTAACCACTGGACCACCAGGGAAGTCCCGCCCTTGAGACTTTTAATTTGGGGCTCAAATTTTTAAAAATCTGAAACCAGTATTTGTTTTCTTGTACATGGAAACTTAAGGCATTTCGTTTTATTTTGTTTTTTCCTGATGGACTGTTACTGAGACTTCTTGTTGAGCCCTGGTTTATGTTGCTCTGGAGACCATGTGTCTCTTTGAGACAAGCTCTGGAGCTTCCCAGAGTAAATGTCTCATGTGAGGTGGGTAAGGCTGTTCAAATATACTGTCCAGATTTCCAGGAAATAGTTCCTGCTATGTTTTTATATGATACTTACTATATATGTGTGTGTCTTATTTATATAGGTATATGTTATCACTCTTATGTCCAATCACGTTTATTACAAATAGAAAAATGCCCCCAAATTAATGACAGAGCCAATTCATGATATAGAACTTAAGCAATTATGTTAAAAGTATGGGCATTAAATTTGAAAAGCGAGCTGATTAGTATTTCCTAAAAAACAAGCAAACAAATGATAACAACAACAAAATCCTTCCAATCAGAAGAAGTCTCATGAGATGTCTTAGGTATAAATAATTGTACACATTGGACATCTTAAGCTTGTGAAAAAAATGAGAACACACATAAACTCTTCCCCTGATTTCCACCTGAGAGCTCATGCATGTGCCCTGATTTAGAATCTGCTGCTTCTGTGTTTCCTAATTGACCCGTTTCTCCTGTTTCCTTCAGGCTTAAATCCTTTTGGAGTCGCTGAGGGTAGGGTTTGGAGAGAAGCAGCAGCTGGTTTCAACCTTCGCAGGCCCCTCCCAGGAGAGAAGGAGGACCTGTTTTATGTGAGTATCCTTAACAAAAGGAGTTTCAAAATAATGATGCTAATGGAAAACTAATTCATAGTATGTTTGTTGCAGTAATAATGAGCTACAGACAAAACCGCCTTTTAGAATGTCTTTAAAATCTTCCATCCGTTAAAAAGAAACAGTTAACCTGTTTTATTAACTTAATTATTTTTGAACTCAGTACAAGGATATTCTTTTTGATGAAAACTATTTAAAGTTTCCCTTAAGATTTCCTCTGAACCTGAAACATTTGTGCTGAGAATGGTTTTTGCATCTGGGTTGAAGAAGATAACCTTTATTACCCAAACTTAGTTAGCTTTCTGCCATTGCAGTGACACTTAGGAAAACTTACTCCACCAAGGAGCCTCCAGTGAAGCCCTTGAGACAGAATTATAATCACCAAGGGGCTGTCACCTACGATGTCAAGCTGATGCTGCTGCAGCTGTAGGAAGGGACCTGCTTCCCAGAGGCCCTTGTACTGGAATTAGGATGCACTTGGGAACTGGCAGGATGCCAGACAGGCAGCCGTGGCTGTAACGGGGCTCGTGGCGGGGATCTTCTTGCTCAGAAACTTTTCATCAGAAGAGCAAACACATGACCTCCCTTACCTGGGCATGGACAGTAAGTCACACTGGGGGCCTGGGACTTGTTCACAGCATTGGCATGTAGAGGTCGTGAGCACCCTGATGCACCTGATCTTTATTTTTTTGTTTTGTTTCTTGTTTGTTGTTTTTTGTTTTGAACATACGAACTTTTTATTCAATTTGTTTCACAATAATGGTAGTAATCTAATAGTGAAATAGTTTGATACAATAGCAATCAACGTTTAAAGTATTTTATGTTTTAAAGTATGGCTCAAGGAACACCCATTGCTTAAATGCAGTTAGACATAACAAGACAATATTATTCTATTGGCATCATTGACACCTATGAACAATAGCCTAATGGATAGATAAAGGTTTAACCTTCCTTTTCTTTGGTGGCTGTTGAGAGACTTTAAAAGAACAGATAACTCATTTCAACAGGAATCTGCTACTGATATTAACCTCTGCATAATCCCTAGCTAAGACATGGAATGCTAAAAACAAACTTTTGTTAGCTTGACCTCCTCCACCCCCTAACAATAAAAGTTATCCCCAAACCCATGTTTTTATTTTAGATGTATTGATCTTCTAGTATAAGGCTTGGCCTTTTATTTTATTATTTTTATTTTTTAAAATATTTATTTATTGGCTATGTTGGGTCTTAGCTGTGGCACATGGGATCTTTTGTTGTGGCGTGTGGGCTTCTCTCTAGTTGTGGCACACGGGCTCCAGAGCACGTGGGCTCTGTAGTTGTGGCACTTGGGTTCCCTAGTTGTGGTGCACAGGCTCAGTAGTTGCAGCACGCGGGCTTAGTTGCCCCCCGGCATGTGGGATCTTAGTTCCCCGACCAGGGATCGAACCTGCGTCCTCTGCATTGGAAAGTGGATTCTTAACCACTGGACCGCCAGGGAAGTCCCAAGACTTGGCCTTTTAAATACCAAATGCAGTCAGTGGCCAACAAGCTGACTTCTTCTGGAGAGTGAGGAGAAAGCAGAACGGAGAAATTTCTTTGAATTGTTTGGTGACTTTTAGCAAATTTAAAGAAGTCAGTAAATCCTGAGGCTTGGAGCTAAACCTACTGGTAAATAGTTAATTACATTTTGTAGACACTACAGTCTTTATCTTGTGATGAACCTGATCTTTAAATATCATAGAAATAAAGTCAGAAAAAATGGACCTCCAGAGAGAACTGAATCTAGGAAAACTGTCCAGTTTTAGGAGCCCATGGAATATTTAGAATAAATGTTAACATGAAAATAAATTTTAGCAGGAAAAGAGGCCAAGAAGGGAGGGAACTTGAAAATAAGGCCTTTGGTTTCCTGGCAGTCTAAAAGAGGCATTGGACTGACAGTAAATGGAATCATAGTCCAGATCACAACGATAATTTTGTGATTTGTTGGAAACAACCAACTTATCAAACCGAGAAAGATGGAAAGATTGATTAAGTGTGCCAACGTGTGTTCTTTGTAGATCCCGAGTGACTGTCGAAGCTTCCCAGGTACAAGCCTCTGGTTGGTCGGTAATGATAACAATAACAGTATTGACAGTAGTAATAATAATGTCATTGCCAAGTGTGCCAAACATTTTAAAAATGTGGGCTTATTTGACCCAAGCAACATTCTTTCATGAGGTAATTTTTCAGATGGGGGAACTGAGGCCCCAAAAGATTAGGCAGCTTGGCCAAGATCACCCAGCTGGTAAGTAGTGGAGCTGAAACTGGAAAGAAGACATTAGGCTGTTAGCCCGTTGTCTCAGTGAGTAGTAGAAGGAGTGGAATGAGAGATGAGAGAGTCTAAAATAACAGTATTACTCAAAAAGGCTGCAGCCCACAGCCTGAGTATAAACGAACCACACATCCCCTCTGGGACTCAGAGCCTTCCTTCTTGTACCCCCTTAGTCTATGTTCTATTAACCTGGCTTGAGACCATTCTTCCTTGGACACTTATAAACTTGAATCAGATAAACAGTTTCCTACAAAGTCAGATATGGAAAATTGCCAAAATGTCCATCCTTTGGATAGAGTTTCTAAGTGGTTATAATTCTAGGAGTAAAATGATAGTGCCAGACACTCAGTAAATATTTGTTGAATGAATGAATGAGTTAGTAAATGAATGAGTGAGAGGATAAGATACTTGGGTAGACGGTAGGTTGTTGGGAGTTACTCAGCATTCAGTAATAATTTATTGAGTGTCTGCTGTGTACTGTGATTGATGTTTAGTGTCAGTGAGAACCAGCTCAGCAGCGAGCCACCACTGTTTTCTCAAAGTGCAGGCTACAAAACCGTACTATAAATCCTCAGTTTTCTCCCTTGTGAAATAAAAGGTTTAACTGACGGTCTTTATGGTACCTTCCATTTCCCACTTTCTGTGAGCATATGATTCTCAATATATTTTTAAAAATAAACTTTAAAATTTCAGAATAGTTTTAGATTTATAGTTGCTAACAATACAGAAACTTCGATATACCTGTACCTATATCTCTATTATTTAACGTCTTACATTCATGTGATATATTTGTTACAATTAATGAATTGATCTTGATAAATTGTTATTAACTAAAGCCCATACTTTATTCATTTTTTTCTTGGTTTTTTTCTAATGTCCTTGCTCTGGACACCACATTACATTTACTGTCAAGTCTCCTTAGGGTCCTCTGGGCTGTGACCATTCCTTAGACTTTGCTTGTTTTTGATGACCTTGACAAGTTTTGAGGAGTACTGGTTAGGTGTTTTGTAGAACGTCCCTCGGTTGAGATTTGTCTAATATTTATCTTGCGGTTAGACTTGGGTTGTGTGTTTTGGGGAAGAAGGCCACAGAGGTGAAGTTCCATCTTCATCACATTGTGTCACGGGCACTTACTGGGGACAGACTCACCACAGTGGATGTTGACCTTGATCCTGGCTGCGGCAGTGTGCGTCGGGTTTCTCCACTGCAAAGTTGGTTGTCTTCTCCCCACCGCATGCCACACCCTTTGGAAGGAAGTCAGTCTGCACAGCCCACACCCAAGGAGTCACGTTATGCTCCTCCTCCTTGAGGGCCGAGTACCTGCGTACAGGTTTTGGAATTCTTCTGCACACGAGATGTGTCTGTTCTTCCTCATTTATTCATATCAGTATGAACTCATGGATATTTTATTTTATACTTTGGATTATAATCCAATAGTACCTTCTTGTTTTGTTTTTGGCTGGCTGTGTGGCTTGCGGGATCTTAGTTCCCTGACCAGGAATTGAACCCATGCCCTCGGCAGTGAAAGAGCGGAGTCGTAACCACTGGACTGTCAGGGAATTCCCTCCAATAGTACTTTAAAAATGTTATTTTGTTGCTCAAATTGTTCCAGCCTTGGCCGTTGGGAGTCCTTTTAGTTTTCTCCTGTGTCCTTTTGATATAAACCGTCATCAGGTGTTAGGTTTTTTCCCCCAACATTTTCTTACTTTCTGGCACTACAAGAAGCTCCAAGCTCATCTTGTATATTTCCTGCCCCAGTCCTAGAATCAGCCATGTCCTCAAGGAATGCTGGTTCCTTTTATTGGAGAATGGATTGGAAACGCAGACCCAGGCACTAGATGGACTCACTGCCACTGGAGTGTCATAACTTCTGGGCCCTCTCTGCTGATGGAGCTGGGAAATATAGGTGCATATACTAACCTATGTGCACACATCTGTAGGTATTTCTCTTTGTCACCATTGTATTTATATCAAGCTACACATGAGTTCATGTTGATGTCTCCAACTCTAATCTGATTCTACATGAACTGTTCTGACCTTCTCCCCTTGCTGATGGGTAACCTCCCTCTCCTGTCCCCACCGTCTGCCACTCATTTAGTTGTTCTGTTCCAGCATTTGTGTACAGCAGTGTCAGAATTGTTAACCCGTATCCTGCAATAAATAATTTTACCAACTAGGACACAGTGCTGATGTGCAGTGTCTTTTGCCCTCAGTTTTATAGGCTCCATTTACAAAGTTGCTCAGGTCAGCACCTTTCCCTCTACCCCACGCTCCAGTGAGGTTGTTTTGTACGTTTGTAATACAGTTAGATTGTTCTATCACATTCTGCATTCCATCCTGCAATACCCCAACCTCTTAAATATACTTTTTTAACGTTCATGCATTAAGGATCAGTCTTCGTGCTGTAAAGGTCTATGGGTTTTGACAAATACATAGTGTTAACTATCCACTATTACATTATGATACAGAATAGTCTCACTGCCCTAAAATATCTCCTGAACTTCACCTAATCTGTCCTCCCCCTGCCTGGAACTCTGGCAGTTATTGATCTTTTTACCATTTCTATAGTTTTACCTTTTTCAGACTATAATATAATTGGAAACATATAGCATGTAGCCTGTGTAGACTGGCTTCATTCACTTAGCAATATGTATTTGAGTCATTCACGTGTTTTTAGAGTTCAATAGTTTATTTCTTTTTATCACTGAATAATTTTCCATGATATTGATATACCACAGTTTGTTCATCCTTTCACCTGTTGAAGGACATCTTTGTTGCGTACAGTTTTTACAATTATAAATAAAGGTGCTATAAAGGTTTGTGTGCAGGTTTTATGTTGACATACGTTTTCAAATTTTTTGATCAATGTCTTTTTAACATTTTTCAGGTTGATTGTAATTGTTATTTGTAATCATCTAGCTTTTATATGACTTCTCAAATATAGCTATTTAAAAAAATAATTTTCACATAATAAGTCTGTTCAGCATCAGGTACCATTTTTTATAAAAGTATAAGCAATGAACCTGTAAGTGTTTTATGGAATAAGAGAACTCTAGCTGCAGGGCATTTTAGAAGTATTTACATTTAATATCCTTTGAAACATGAGCAGACGTGATCTGCCGAGGCCATTTCTTTTACACTGCAGGGAAATTTATAGGTGTTAAATTAGCTGCAAAGTTGTTCCTTTATTGCTCTGTCACTAATAAAACATGTTAAAAATTGCATGTTTGGAAATCCAAATAGAAACATTTGCAAGTTGAAGTAATAAATACAACACAGTATTTGATAACTAAAACCAGCTCCCTTTGTGTATATACATATCAGATAGGACACAGGAAATGGCAAGAAATAGTAAGCTATGGAAATATTTTCCCTGGATATTTCATCTCTAAATACATGATATGTTTTTACATATATTATAATCCTATTAAAACATCACTTACTGTTTCATAGGATGTGGGCATGCATTAGAGTGGGAGGCAAATATGTCCATTAAAATTAGCCTAAAACATGGTAACAGTTCTACCAAAAGAAAGCCTTTCTATAACACTGTCTTCTGTCCTTGGCAAGTTAGTCTTTGCTTTTATCACTAATATTCCAAACAGGGCTCCTTTGAGGATGAAGTAGCAAAAATTGTCCCCACATTGTTACCACCTTACAGAACTTTCACTGCGTTTTCCCACAGAATCCGAGTGACTTGTGCCAATTGGACAAGCAAGGCTGAAGTGTAAAATATCCTGCATCAAGAAAGCTTCAGCAGTGTATGCTGGGTTCCCTGGTGGCTCAGTGGTTAAGAATCCGCCTGCCAATGCAGGGGACATGGGTTCGATCTCTGGTCCGGGAAGATCCCACATGCCGCGGAGCAACTAAGCCCATGCGCCACAACTACTGAGCCTGCGCTCTAGAGCCCGCGAGCCACAACTACTGAGCCCACGTGCCACAACTACTGAAGCCCATGTGCCTAGAGCCCGTGCTCCACAACAAGAGAAGCCACCGCAATGAGAAGCCCGCACACCGCAATGAAGAGTAACCCCCGCTCGCCGCAACTAGAGAAAAGCCTGCGCGCAGCAACAAAGACCCAACGCGGCCAAAAATAGATTAATTAATTTAAAAAAGAACAGTGTATGCTATGTTTTATTTTGTGTCTTAAGTTACTCGATGTAAAATATTTCAGAAAATGGGGAAGGCCAAGTATCAGTGAGAATGAGGGGTTTAAGACTATCATACTTGTTCAGTGTGTTTCTCTTCTCCATAGAAATTAGAGCCTTTTTAGTGTCAGAAAATTAATGAGTCTGAACTATGTTGGCAAATGCTGGGATTTTCTTCTCTGACCTAAAAGTTTCAGAGATTTCTCCACTAGGAGCCTGACTCACTCAGAGATGCGGACTGGCTTCCCAAGAAGCTTGGGGGATGGGGTGGTTAGGGCTTTAATTCAGTGGAAGAAATTCACGAGAGGATTCTTGGGAGTTTGATTCTCTCCGAAGCAGAACATACCTTATGATTCATTTGACGGGGGCTTTTATAGATAGACTATGCCCCTTTAATATACAAAATTATAACAGGGAAAAATCTTCTACCTCTCTTTCACAAAAAAAATATGTTTGTTTCTTTTATTTTGTTTTTTAGCTGGAGAAGCAGCAAGACGGAACAAGACATTGACCCCCTAGATCTTCTTGCCTTCTTCCCCGAATACTCTCAATTATGCCAGTACAGGTGAGTTGATATACAGGTCTCTGGGGAAAGGACATTTACAGAGATTGTTCTTCCCTATATCCCCCTGATGTGCCAAACTAAACTTACCAAGGATCCTCCAGGAGGAGAGGGATCGACACTCTGTCCCCTTCCCTTCTGAGATTCAGCTTTCTAAGGGCTGAGATAGCCCTGACGGAGGGTCCCTGGTAGCGAAAAAACATTAAACGTTCCCCAGGAAAAAAGAGGGAGTCTGAGTCAGGAGCTTAGGCTCAACACCAGAGCCTAGAGGTTTGTAGGGGAACAGCGTGTTCTAGATACAGTGTGCAGCTGTGTTTAGAAACCCAATTACACCCGGGCACCTTGGCAAAGTGGTCATGTTTGTGGAACAGTGGCTGACTGTGTGAGTATAAATCCAATAAGCCTTAGGAGTCTGTGTCCTCAGGGCCACCCTGCTGCCTGCACAGGGTTCTGAAGCAGAAAGGACATCCTCACGGCAGGACAGGGACTCACCGGAGCCTGTCAGAATCAGTTTTGAACAGGGACACTATGTAGAAGTGATTAAAATCAGAACTTTTTTCTTTAATTGAAGTACAGTTGATTTACAATGCTGTGTTAGTTTCCGGTCTACAGCAAAGTGATTCACATATATATATATATATATATATTCTTTTATATTATATATATATATATTCTTTTTTGTATCCTTTTCCATTATGGTTTATTACAAG
The DNA here is from genome assembly GCF_009873245.2 of Balaenoptera musculus. Taxonomy (NCBI): domain Eukaryota; kingdom Metazoa; phylum Chordata; class Mammalia; order Artiodactyla; family Balaenopteridae; genus Balaenoptera; species Balaenoptera musculus. The sequence goes on from NC_045790.1 coordinate 5,884,492, forward strand.
ATATTGAATATAGTTCCCTGTGCTATACAGTAGGACCTTGTTGTTTATCTATTTTATATATAGTAGTTTGTATATGCTAGTCCCAAACCCCTAATTTATACCCCCCTTGGTAACCATGTTTGTTTTCTTTTTTTTTTAATGTATTTTATTGAAGTATAGTTGATTTACAATGTTGTGTTAATTTCTGCTGTGCAGCAAAGTGATTCATATATGCATTCTTTTTCATATTCTTTTCCATTATGGTTTATCACAGGATATTGAATATAGTTCCCTGTGCTCTACAGTAGGACCTTGTTGTTTATCCATCCTATATGTACTAGTTTGCATCTGCTAATCCCAAACTGCTAATTGATCCCTCCCCACACTTTGGTGACCATAAGTTTGTTTTCTATGTTTGTGAGTCTGTTTCTGTTTTGTAAATAAGTTCACTTGTATCATATTTTAGATTCCACATATAAGTGATATCATATGATATTTGTCTTTCTCTGTCTGACTTACTTCACTTAGTATGATAATCTCCAGGTCCATCCATGTTGCTGCAAATGGCATTATTTCATTCTTTTTTTATGGCTGAGTAACATTCCATTGTGTATATGTACCACATCTTCTTTATCCATTCATCTGTCAATGGACATTTCGGTTGTTTCCATGTCTTGGCTATTGTAAATAGTGCTGCAGTGAACATTGGGATGCATATATCTTTTTGAATTATAGTTTTGTTTGGATATATGCCCGGGAGTGGGATTGCTGGAACATATGGTAACTCTATTTTTAGTATTTTAAGGAACCTCCATACTGTTCTCCATAGTGGCTGCACCAATTTACATTTCCACCAACAGTGTAGGAGGGTTCCCTTTTCACTGCGCCCTCTCCAGCATTTATTATTTGTAGACTTTTTATGATAGCCATTCTGACTGGTGTGAGATGATACCTCATTGTAGTTTTTATTTGCATTTGTCTGATAATTAGAGATATTGAGCATCTTTTCATGTGCCTATTGGCCATCTGTATGTCTTCTTTGGAGAAAAATCTATTTAGGTCTTCTGCCCATTTTTTGATTGGGTTGTTTGTTTTTTTATTGTTAAGTTATATGAGCTGTTTGTATATTTTGGAAATTAATCCTTTGTCGGTTGCATTGTTTGCAAATATTTTCTCCCAGTCCGTAGGTTGTCTTTTCATTTTGTTTATGGTTTCCTTTACTGTGAAAAAGCTTATAAGTTTGATTAGGTCCCATTTGTTTATTTTTGCTTATTTCTGTTGTCTTAGGAGACTGAGCTTAGAAAACATTGGTATGATTTATGTCAGAGAATGTTTTGCCTATGTTCTTTTCTAGGAGTTTTATGGTATCCTGTCTTATATTTAAGTCTTTAAGCCATTTTCAGTTTATTTTTATGCATGGTTTGGGGGAGCATTCTAACTTCATTGATTTACATGAGGTTGTCCACCTTTCCCAATGCCACTTGCTGAAAAGACTGTCTTTTATCCTGTGTATATCCTTGCCTCCTTTGTTAAGATTAACTGACCATAGGTGTGTAGGTTTATTTCTGGGCTCTCTACTCTGTTCCATTGATCCATATGTCTGTTTTTGTGCCAATACCATGGTGTTTTGTAAAATCAGGACTTTTAATAGACTGATCAGTTCCTTCCCCCTGGAACTTTGAAACAAGACTACTCCCTTTAGACTAAGTTCCCAGATTCCTGGACAATTTGTGGATTGAAGAGTCCTTAAGAGAGAGATACTGAATTACCTACAATGTAGAGGGATGGAGGCGTAAGCAAATACTTAGAAAAATAAAGAGAGACGCCCAAGTTTTGAATCCAAAACCAATGGAGGTCATACAGATTAATACGCCATTCACTGGGACTCACCAAGAGCTCAGGTGTTTGCCAAACTTGTTTAACTACTGAAAAAAATTTCTTTTAAACTAAGAATCCTGAAGGACTAGATTCCAAGGAACACTGGTTGGAAAATGCTTATCGAATGGCAGAATTTTAGATACTAAATCATGACAAAGGAGCAGTCAATTTGGGGCAGGGGTTCTTTCCTGGTACCTGCCCTTACGATTGCTTGACTGTCTCAGGGTAGACTAGCCCCACAGGTCTGTGGCACTAATCACAATGTCCTAATAACTCCAACCCAAGGAGGGCAGAGGAGAGGGTGCTGAGCTGAGATCACAGCCTTTTTCTTGGCTCTGTCCATCCACCCTTGGCCTTTGAATAATAAACCCCTGCAGTCACTCGTTGGCACCGGGTGTAGGGATTTTCGTCCATTTTACTGTGTATCCTCAGTGCCTAGACTCTGCCTGGCCCAGTTTAAATGTTCAATAACTATGTGTTAAACATTGAACTTCTGGCCTCCTCTGTCCTGGCGAAGTTACTAGAAGCCTAACACGGTGTTTCCTTTGCATAGTTCGTGCCTTGCACTGCAGGTCAGGTCCTTGTGAAGGTGCAGGAAGTGTGAGAGCAGCAGTGACTGGGAAATCCTGACTGGGTGTGTTGGGCCCAGTCCTCGGCAACACATGGAAAATAACACTTGATTTGTCAGTCAGCTAAAACCCATATCTGCCCAAGTCAGACCAACCTGGCATGGCGGGGGCAGGGGTGCAATGAAGCCATTTCAAGCTCCACCAGCTGAATCACTGTCCCCCCAACCCTGCGTTGCCCAGTCTAAGGATGATGGGCAGTGTGTTTAACAAGCTGTATGGCAACGGAAATTTTATAAACAAATGTATATAAATCAATCATTATATAAGTAAAAACCTAAAATATTCCCTTTTTGGGACTTCCCTGGCGGTCCAGTGGTTAAGACTTCACCTTTCAATGCAGGGGGGTGTGGGTTCGATCCTTGGTTGGGGAGCTAAGATCCCACATGCCTCGGGGCCCAAAACCAAAACATAAAACAGAAGCAATATTGTTACAAGTTCAATAAAGACTTTAAAAATGGTCCACATCAAAAAATCTTAAAAAAAAAAATTCCCTTTTTATTCTCTCAACTAAACTAAACTCATCCTGAAGGTGCTGACTCTGTGGTATAGATTAGAATGGTCATCCAATCATTCTAACTATTTCTCAGTCATTAGTGATGTTCAGAAATTACTTGGTGGTCTTATGTTTGCTAAGCTCTCATGAAGCTGGACGCTACCCGTCTCTAAGCTGTGACTCTGCAGAGGAAACGAGCTCTTCCGATGCCTTCCCCGTGAACCTGATGGTCATTAGACCTGGGGCCAGGCACTGGCTGCAGTGGGAGAGTGACCAGGCGGGCTGTCCCTTGTGTTCTGGGTGCTGGCGCATCTCGCGGAGCCCGTACCTGGAGGGCCTTTGCTTCCACCCTCACCTACGGCACTGCCCCAGCCAGCCTGTCCCTCCACCTCTGCCCACCTGGGCCCCTCCTGAGGGCAGGCAGGGACTGCGTCCGCTCGGCTACCGCCTTGGCCTGCTCGGCTCATGCACCAGCGTCCAGGTGCACCCGTCCCAAGTCCCATTGCCACCTGCTCAGTGGCCACTGGATGATGTCATTCGGTGATGTGTGATCTAACCTCAGCCGTTTACCAGCCTTCGGGACTGTAGTTCTGTGTGATAACCTGCAGGAACACCATGCCAGTGCGTGCAGGCTGAATATCACCCCTGGCCCCGTCCCTTCTGAGGGGTTCAGAGAGTCCCGAAGTCTTGTGCGTGGGTTAGGGCTGGGCCGCGCACCCTCCCCTTCTATCTCACGGTACCTACCATTTCCTCCTCTGTCTCTCGCCTCCGGACAGTGGCTCCCATGTTGATGTGTTGATTCCTGTTGCCCTTCGGATGCTCTGTCTCTGAGCTGAAGCAGGAGAAGGTCCCCTGCACTGGCCTGATGGGCCCACACTTGCCAGGCTAAGCTGCCTTCTTCTCTTCGTGACTTGCTCCTCGCTACACCCTGAGTGTCTGTAACCACACCAGACAGTAACCCCAGCATCTACCCCCGGCCGCTGACTGTTGCCCACACAGCTCACCATCTTCTGGGTTAAGCCTGTGCATTTTCCCCCAGTTTTAATGAGAAATAATTGACGTACAGCACTGTATAAAGTTAAGGTGTTCAGCGTAATGGTTTGACATACATATATTGTGAAAAGCTTACCACAATAAGTTTAGTAAACATTACCTCTCATATAGGTAAAGAAAAGAAGTTTTTCTTCTTGGGATGAGCACTCTTAGGATCTACGCTCTTCACTTTCAGATATACCACACGGCAGTGTTAACTGCCGTCACCCTGACGTACGTCACATCCCCAGGGCTTATTTATCTTATAACTGGAAGTTTGCACCTTTGACCAATCTTATTCCACCCCCCCGCTCCCGCTGCCTTTGGTACTTTTGTAACCACAAATCTGATCTCTTTTTCTATGCCATTTTTCTTTTCAAGATTCCACACGTAAGTGAGATCATACAGTACTTGTCCTTCCCTGTCTGACTTGTTTCACTTAGCACAATGCCTTCGAGTTCTATCCACATCTTGCAAATGGCAGGATTTTCTTCTTTCTTATGGCTGATTATTCCATTGTACGTATATACCAAAACTTCTTTGTTCCTTCATCTTTCGATGGTCACCTCAGTTGTCTCCACTTTTTGGCTGTTGTAAATAATGATGCCGTGAACATAGGGGTACAGCTGTTTCTTCAGCACAGTGTTTTCGTTCCCTTCGGGTACATGCCCAGAAGTGGCATTGCTGGATCGTATGGCAGTTCCATTTTTAAGGAACTGTAACTAGAATTTGCCCATTTTTAAATTGAATTATTTGGGGGTTTTTTGCTATTGAGTTGTATGAGTTCTTTATATATTTTACATATTAACCCCCTATCAGATATATGATTTGCAAATGTTTTTTCCCATTCTGTGGGTTGTCATTTCATTTTCTTGATTATTAATTTTGCTGTGCAGCCTGAATATTTTGACACTCTTTCTGCTCTGGGTTATTTCTTCCCCCAATAGCTTGGTAGCTTAAGAAGAGGTCTTTAATCCCCAATGGGTTAAGGACATTTTGCTCAACACACGTGGGCATCAGAAGCAGCCATTTGAGTGGGACCAAGGCATGAATACTGAAAACTCCGCAGGTGACCTGGATGTTCATCCAGGGTGGAGAAGAACCCTTAGCTTGGGGGCCCTCTGTTTGGGTCCAAAGCACGTACTCAGTTTTCCCCTCCATTTGTAGGCCCAGCGCTGGATGTACCGATGTGCCACAATCGGACTGATTCTTGGGAAGCTCATGGTTGGTTGTTATCTGGGCCTCCTGCCGCTCTGCAAACCGCCCCTATGGACGGTGATGCACAGTTTCCTTTAGGTTAATTCCATGAGTTGCATTTCAAAAAGAAAAAAAGACTTGACCTCACAAGGAAACCACTTTTAGTTGCTTCATTTCCTGGAGCCTACAGCTTTTTTTTTTTTTTTTTTGGTACAGCTGGCAAAACGCCTGGGACAAGATGTATTCAATTCAAGTTAAAGCAGAGCTATGTCCGGAGAAACAGACGGCCCACCTAAGGTGAAAAAAATTACCTTCTTGGCGGGCAAGCCAGGGTGATTTATTCACCTCTTCCTCTAGGAAGGCAGGAATGTGTGCAGGCAAAATAAATACAACATGTTACAAGCACATTCCACAGATGAACAGAATAATTGGTGCTGAACAGGCAGTGGGAGGTATCCTCCTGCGTCCAGGCAGGCTGAGGGAACTTGTCACACACACATGAAAGTGCCCCCAGAACTGGAATATCACTCCATCGGGGAGGTAATAAGAACCAGGACATAAGTGAAGAGACCCATCGTAACCCTCTCTGAGAGCCCGTAATGACACGCTGAGAAGATCAGGGACAGGTACAGGCTCAGAAAAATGACTGGCCATACACAGAGCAGTGAGAATTGTATTGTGCTCCACCTGAAGAAACCCTCCCTGTCTGGGGTTAATGAGGTAGACAGGTAGTCCGCGTTTGTTTAGAAAAGGGGCGATGTGGCCTCAGAATTTGTTGCTGATTATCTAATACTTTTCCTGGTGGTTACTCGTGTTCAGATCACCTGGAAAGTACATCCCGCTCAGAAGGCTTTTCCAATACCTGATGAAACACCCCTTAAGTGTTTCCGCTCTTTTGTTCTGAGTCTGCATTCAACAAGTAACATTCTGATTATGAATTTGGTCTCCCAGTTACCTTGATAACGTCCGGGATTGAGGAAACAAGTTTGGAGGTCACTGGAAAGGCTTATTATATACTTGTTACAAATAAGTGAATTTGTGTTTTGTTTGCTATGTCAATCTTTTGAAAGTGTGGTTAGCACAGGTTAGTCCTGCAACCTACATGCCCGCCAGTACAGACAAAATCTGCTCTTTGGACCTGCACAGCTGAGTGCCAGAACCTGGAATCTCTGGCCATTGCTCCATATGCAGTCTTGTGAGGCTCCACCCACACAGCCCAGGGTCTGTGCCTCTCTTTAAATTCAGCATAAACCGACCCCCATAGTCACCTCCCTACCTGCTTCTTTAAAATTAGCAGAGGGTAATTCTAAATTATCTTCTCTGCAGTGACTTCTCGTGTCTTGTAGCCTTGAACCTTAGGAAACAAGTTGCATTACCTGTGATCACACTGTGACCATGTAGTTTTACCCAGTTGCAAACTTTCAGCTTCCTGTGGTCCTTCTGCCCTCTTCACTTGGAGAGCTGGGCCATGGTGAGGCCACATGAGGATGTACTGAGGGTCCCCCTGTACCCCTTGATCAAGTAACTTGAAAGGAGTGCATGTTCTCATCCACAGGAGCAGAACTAGAATGGCACTTCTGTCTGTCAGCTGTGCCCTCAGTAGCTGTGAGCTTGGCCCTTCCCCCATCAGAGAGACTGTCCTTCTGTGACCTGCCCTGGCATCCTCATCCCGACTCTCACAAAGGCACCATCGCTTCAAGGACTTTTGCTTAGTCTTCACCTTCCTACGGAGTAAGTTGGTGGCACCGTGCACCCCTTGGTGGACACTCCACACTGGTTGTTTGCTGGAGGGCATTTGTCCACTTTGGTGACCACTAGTTTTTGCTCACTTCCAGAATGAGATGGAAGCAGGAATGACCCAACTCTGGAAATTACCTATTAGCCTTACATCCCAGGAATTGCCCTGTATCCCTTGAAAACAGCAAGCTATCTTCCCTTTAAATGCAAAATAGAAATATCAGTATTGCATATTAATTTCTTCTTCCCCTAATTGGGAGAGTTGGCCGAAGGACTAATAATGATGACTGTTGTAAAAATGTTCTTAAAATAGTCGCTTCATAGATAAGAGATGCATTTACTGCAACCGAGATTTATGAAGGTTCTGTGAGATGGCAAAATGGAGTTTGCAACGCAGGATGTTTATTGCTTCCAGGGGCTGTGGCTAATCTCTCATGAAGCAAGTTTTCAGTTGGGTAGAGATTGAGTAATTAGAACAGAGATGCATTGTGTAACTCCTTCTTCCTCTTTATTTACTGTGAACCAGTGAATACCCTCAGTCTCAAGCTGCAGGCCAGCTTAATAGATTTGATTTTTGAGTGTCTCGCATCATGAGAGCTCAGCAGTTCTTGCAAGAAGTGCCCACAGATAACCAAGGCCTTGTATCTGTCTCTGTGCTGATGTTGAACTTGTCTGACAGAGTCACCTAAGGGCATCCTAATAGCCTTTTCTTTAAAGGGAAAGAGAACTGACATTTACTGATTAGTTTACTCTGTAGGCATACTGTCTTTATTTCTCATGGCTAATCTATGAGATTGGTATTATTTTCCCTATGTTATAGGTGGGATTGAGACCAGAGAGAGTAAGTAACTTGCTCCAGGTAGTAGAAAACCTTCGAAGCTGAAGACAAACATGCTCTCTTCTGCTCAGTTTTATACAGGAGAAGTGAGGTGATAATACAGTAGAGCTGGATTTCTGGATTTAAGACCAGGCCTGTCTGACCCCAAAGCCACTGCTCCTGCTGTGCTGTGTTGCCATATTGACATACAAGAGGCTCGATAAATGCCTAAGGGTTTTTTTCTTTTTTTTTAGTTTTGCTACTCTGAATTGTTTTTTTCAATTGTGTGTGTATCTGGCAAAATACACATAATATATAATTTACCACTTACCCATTTTTAAGAGCACAGTTCAGTGGTGTAAATACATTCATAATATTGTATAACCATCACATCTCCATAACTTTTTTCATAAAACTGAAGCTCTGGGACTTTCCTTGTGGTGCAGTGGTTAAGAATCCACCTGCCAATGCAGGGGGCATGGGTTCGATCCCTGGTTCGGGAAGATCCCACATGCCATGGAGCAACTAAGCCCGTGCGCCACAACTACTGAGCCTGCGCTCTAGAGCCCATGAGCCACAACTACTGAAGCATGCACGCCTAGAGCCCTACTCTGCACCAAGAGAAGCCACCCCAATGAGAAGCCTGCGCACCAAAAGGAAGAGTAGCCCCCGCTCCCCACAACTAGAGAAAGCCCACGTGCAGCAACAAAGACCCAAAATGCAGCCAAAAATAAATAAAATTAAAAAAAAAAAAAGAAAAGAGTCTTTAAAAAAAAAAACTGAACTCTGTTCCTACTGAACAATAACTCCCTCATCCCTCTTCCCCTAGCCGCTGGGAACCACCATTGTACTTACTGTCTCTACGAATTTGACTATTTTTAGTACCTCATATAAGTGGAATCACAGCATTTGTCTTTTTGTGATTGCCTTATTTTAGCATATTGTCCTCAAGTTTCATGCACATTGTAGCATATTGTAGAATTTCCTTCACTTTTAAGGCTGAGTAATATTTCATGTATGTATGTATCACATTTTGCTTCTCCATTCATCTGTCAATGGACCCTTGTCTTGTTTCCACATTTTATTTATTGTCAGTAATGCTGCTGTGCGCATAGGTGTACAAATATCTCTCTGAGACCCTGCTTCCTTTGAGATATATACCCCAGAAGTAGAATCGCTGGATCATATGGTAATTCTATTCTTAATTTTTTGAGGTGCCTCCATACTGTTTTCCACAGCAGCTGTACCATTTCGTATTCCCACTAACAGTGCACAAGGGTTCCAATTTCTCTGCATCCTCGCCAACACTTACTGTTTTGTTTCTTTGATAGTAGCCATCTTAATGGGTGTGAGGTGGTATCTCATTGTAGTTTTGATTTGAATTTCTCTAATAATTAGTGATGTTGAGCATCTTTTCATGTGCTTATTGGCTATTTGGATATCTTTGAAATTTGTATATCAAGTCCTTTGCCCATTTTTGATTGGGTTGTTTGTTTTTTGTGTTGTTGAGTTTTAAGAGTTCCCTATATGTTCTATATGTTCTGGATATTAATTCTGATATTAATCAGATATATGATTTACAAATATTTTCTCCCATTCTGTGGGTTGCCTTTTTACTCTGTTGATAGTGTCTTTGATGCACAGAATTTTAAAATTTTCATGAAGTCCCATATGGTGTCACATCCAAGAAATCATTGCCAGATCCAATGTTGTGAAGCTTTGACTCAAGTTTTCTTGAAAGAGTTTTTTTTTTTCTCCCTTAGGCCTTACATTTAGGTCTTTTATCCATGTAGAGTTAATTTTTATATATGGTGTTAGTTAAGGACCCAACTTCATTCTTTTGCATGTGGATATCCAGTTTTCCCAGCACCACGTGTTGAAAAGACTTCTTTCCCCATTGAATCGTCTTGGCATCCTTGTCAAAAATCAGCTGACTATATATGCAATGGTCTATTTCTGGATTTTCTATTCCATTATTGTTATGTCTGTCCTTATGCCAGTACAACACTGTTTTGATTTCTATAGCTTTGTGGTAAGTTTTGAAATCAGGAAGTGTGAGTACTCCAGTTTTGCTCTTCTTTTTCAAGATTGTTTTAATTATTCAAGGTCCCATGAGATTCTCTATGAATTTTAGGATGGGATTTTTCTATATCTGCAAAAAAAAATGTCATTAGGATTTTGATAGGGATTCCATTTAATTTGTAGATTGTTTTGGGTAATATTGATATTTTAACAATATCAGGTCTCGCAATCAGTGAATGTAGGATCTATTTTCATTTATTTATCTCTGTAATTTCTTTCAGCAATGTTTTATAGTTTTCATTGAACAAGTGTTTCACTTCCTTGGTAAAGTTAATTCCTAAGTATTTTATTCTTTTCCATATTATAAATGGAATTGTTTTTGTAATTTCCTTTTTAGATTGCTCATTTTTAGTATATACAAATGCAACTAATTTTTATGTATTGACTTTGTATCCTGCTACTTTGCTGAATTCATTTATTAGTTCTAATAGTTTTCTTTGTGTGGAATCTTTTAGGGTTTTCTATATGTGAGATAATGTCATCTACAGAGATAATATTACTTCTTCTTTTTCAGTTTGGATGCCTCTTATTTCTTTTTCTTACCTAATTGCTCTGGGTAGAACTCCAGTACTATGTACAGTGGAAGTGGTGAAAGCAGGCATCCTTGTCTTGTTCCTGATATTAGAGGAAAAGTTTTCAGTCTGTCACCATTGAGTACGATATTTGCTCTGGGTTTTTTGTATATGGTTTTTACTGTGTTGAGGTAGTTTTCTTCTTCTATTCCTAGTTTTTTCAATGTTTTTTACCATGAAAGGGTGTTGAATTTTGTCAGTAGCATTTTCTACATCAATTGAGATGATCATGTGTGATGTTTTTTCTTTCTTTCTGTTAATGTAGTGTATTACATTGATTTTTGTATGTTGAACCATCCTTGCATTCTGGGAATTAATCCCACTTGGTCATGGGGCATGATCCTTTTAATATGTTGTTGAATTTGATTTGCTAGCATTTTGTTGAGGATTTTTGCATCAATGTTCATGAGGGATATTTGTTTGTAGTTTTATTGTTGTGTCTTTATCTGGCCTTTGGTGTAAGGGTAATTCTGGCCTCATTGAATGAATTAAGAGGTGTTCCATCCTCTTTGATTTTTTGGAAAAGTTTAAAAGAAGGATTGATATTAGTTCTTCAAATGTTTGGTAGTATTTGCCAGTGAAGCAGCTGGGTCCAGGGCTTTTCTCTGTCTGGAGATTTTTAAAATTCAATCTCCTTACTAATTGTAGGTCTATACACATTTCTATTTCTTCCTGATTTAGTCTTGGTTGGTTTTGTGTTTCTAGGAATTTGTCCATTTTATCTATGTTGTGCAACATGTTGGTATATAATTGTTCATAGTACTCTCTTACATCCTTTTCCTTTCTTTAGAATCAATAGTAATGTCCCCCCCTTTTATTTCTGATTTTTGTAATTTGATTCTTTTGTCCTTTATTCGTAGTCCAGTAGCTAAAGGTTTGTCAATTTTGTTGATCTTTTTGAAGAGCCAACTTTTGGTTTCATTGACTTTCTTTATTGTTTTTCTCTTCTCTGTTTTGTTTATCTCTATTCTAATCTTTATTATTTCCTTCCTCCTGCTAGCTTTGGGTTTAGTTCGTTCTTCTTTTTCTAGTTCCTTAAGTTATAAAGTTAGGTTGTTGATTTGATATCTTTTTTTTTTTTTTTTTTTTTGCTGTACTGTGTGGCATGTGGGATCTTATTTCCCCTGACCACAGATTGAACCCGTGCCCCCTGCATTGCAAGCACGGAGTCTCAACCAATGGACCGCCAGGGAAGTCCCATCTTTCTTGTTTTTTTAATTGAATATAGTTGATTTACAATGTTGTGTTAATTTCTGCTGTACAGCAAAGTGATTCAGTTATACATATATATATATATATACATTCTTTTTTCTATTCTTTTCCACTATGGTTTGTCTCAGGATATTGAATATGGTTCCCTGTGCTATACAATAGGACCTTGTCATTTATCCATTCTATATGTAATAGTTTGCATCTGCTAACCCCAAACTCCCAGTCCATCCCTCCCCCACCCCCTCCCCCTTGGCAGCTACAAGTCTGTTCTCTATGTCTGTGAGTCTGTTTCTGTTTTGTAGATAAGTTAATTTGTGTCATATTTTAGATTCCACATATAAGTGATATCACATGGTATTTGTCTTTCTCTTTCTGAGTTACTTCACTTAGTATGATCATCTCTAGGTTCATCCATGTTGCTGAAAATGGCATTATTTCTTTCTTTTTTAAGGCTGAGTAGTATTCCATTGTATATATATACCACATCTTCTTTATCCATTCAGCTGTCAGTGGACATTTAGGTTGTTTCCATGTCTTGGCTATCATAAATAGTGCTGCTGTGAACATAGGGGTGCATGTATCTTTTCAAATTAGAGTTTTGTCTGGATATATGCCCAGGAGTGGGATTGCTGGATCATATGGTAGCTCTACTTCTAGTTTTTTAAGGAACCTGCATACTGTTCTCCATAGTGGCTGCACCAATTTACATTCCCACTGACAGTGTAGGGGGGTTCCCTTTTCTCCATACCCTCTCCAGCATTTGTTATTTGTAGACTTTTAATGATGGCCATTCTGACTGGTGTGAGGTGGTAGCTCATTGTAGTTTTGATTTGCATTTCTCTAATAATTAGTGATGTTGACCTTCTTTGGAGAAATGTCTATTTAAGTCTCCTGCCCATTTTTCTACTGGGTTGGGTTTTTTTTGGGGTTTTTTTGTTTTTTTTTGTTGTTGTTTTTTTTTGTTGAGTTGTTCTTTCATATTTTTAAAGTAAGTGTTTATGGCTATAAGTTTCCCAATTAGCAACACTTACACTTCATCCCATAAGTTTTGGCATGTTGTGTTTTTGTTTTCATTAGTCTGTAAGTATTTTCTAATATCGTTTGTATTTTCTTCTTTGATCCATTGGTTGTTGAAGTGTATTGTTTAATTTCCACAATTTTGTGAATTTTTTAGTTTTCCTTCTGTTGTTGATTTCTAACTTCTATGCATTGTGGTTGGAGAAGGTATTTTGTATGATATCCATCTTTCAAAATTTGAGACTTCATTTGTGGCCTAACCTGTATTCTATCCTGGGGGATAGCCCATGCACACCTGAGAAGAATATGCATGCTATTGTTGTGTTTGTTAGATCTAGTTGATCTATTGTATTGTTAAGTGCCTATTTCCTTTCTTATCTTCCGTCTGGTTTTTTGGTTTTTTATAAAATTTTTATTGGAGTATAGTTGACTTAAAATGTTGTGTTAGTTTCTGCTGTACAGTAAGGTGCTGTCTGGTTGTTTTATCCATTGTGATAATGGATCTCGAAGCATCCAACTATTATTGTAAAATTGTTTTATTTCTCCCTTCAATTCTGTCAGTTTTAATTTCACGTATTTTGATGCACAAATGTTTATAATTGTTTTATCTTCTTGCTTTATTGAAACTTTTATTAATATACAGTGTCTTTCTTTGTTGTAAACTTTTTCAATTTTAAGTATTTTGTCTGATATTTTTATATCCACCCATGCTCTCTTTTGGTTGCTATTTGCATGGAGTAACTTTTTCCATCCTTTGTTTTCACTCTATTTGTGTCTTTGGATCTAAAGTGGGTCTCATAGATATAGTTGTATCATGTGTTTTTATCAATTCTGCCAATCTCTGTCTTTTGATTGAAGAGTTTAAACTATTTACACTTAAAGTAATTACTGATAAGGAGAGATTTACTTCTGTGATTTTGCTATTTGTTTCCTAAATGCCTTGTAGCTTTTTTATTGCTCATTTCCTGTGTTACTGTCTTCTTTTGTGTTCAGTTGATTTTTTATAGTGAGATGTTTAAATTCCTTTCTCATTTCCTTTTGTGTATATTCTGTAGCTGTTTTCTTTGTGGTTACCACAAGGATTACGTTTAACATCCTAAAGTTATAACAGTATAGTTTGAATTTATACCAGCCTAACTTCAATAACGTACCCAAACTCTGCTCCTTTACAGCTCCATCCCCATCCCTTTCAGCTGTTGATGTCATAAAATTACATCTTTCTACATTGTGTGCCCCAAAACATAAACTAATATATTTTTAAAATTCAGTTGTCTCCTAAATCATGTAGAAAACAAAAAGTGGAGTTACAAACCATTGTTACAATAATACTAGCTTTGATAATTATCCATGTATTTACCTTTATTGAGATCTTGATTTCTCCATATAGATTTGAGTTACTGTTATGGCTTCTAGTGTCTTTATTTCTTGCAGGACTCTTGAGCATTTCTTGCAGGACAGGTCCACTGGTAACAAACTCTCTCGCTTTTATCTTGATGTCTTAATTTCTCCCTTACTTTCGAAGGGCAGTTTTGCTAGACATAGAATTCGTGGTTGACGGTTTCTTTTCTTTTAGCATTTTCACTATATCAGCCCACTGCCTTATGGTCTCCAACGATTCTGATGAGAAATCTGCTGATAATCCTATTGAGGATTCCTTGTATGTGATTATTTGCTTCTCTCTTGCTGTTTTCTAGATTTTGTCTTTTTCTTTGGCTTTCAGTTCATCTTACTTGGAGCTTATTGAGCCTGTTGGATATTTTTTTCTTAATTTTTTATTTTGGCCACACCACACATCATGTGGGATCTTAGTTCCCTGACCAGGGATTGAACCCATGCCCCCTGCAGTGGAAGTACGGAGTCTTAACCACTGGACTGCCAGGGAAGTCCCCTGTTGGATATTTATATTCATGTTTTTCACCAAGTTTGGGAAGTTTTCAGCCATTATTTCTTCAGATATCCTCTCTACTGTTTTCTCTCTCTCTTCTCTTTCTGGGACTCCCACTGTGTGGTGTTGGTCTGCTTGTTGGTACTTCAGGTCCCTTAGGTCTGTTCACTTTTCTTCAGTCTCTTTACTTTCTGTTCCTCATACTTGATCATTCCCTTTGTCCTTTCTTTAAGTTTGCTGATTCTTTATTCTGCCTGCTCAAATCTGCATTTGAATTCCTCTAGTGAATTTTTAATTTCAGTTATTTTACTTTTCAGCTCCAGAATTTCCTTTTGACCTCTTTTAAGATTTTCTATCTCTTTACTGATATTTTCATTTTGATCATACATTGTTTTCTTGACTTTTTCCACATGTTCCTTTAGTTCTTTGAACATTTTTATGCAGCTGTTTTAAAGTCTTTGTCTAATATTTCTTCTGTTGGATCTTTTTCAGGGACAGTCTCTATCTATCTATTTTATTTCTTTGAATGGGCCATACTTCCCTGTTTCTTTGTATGCCTTGTGATTTTGGGGGTTGAAAACCGGACATTTGAATCTAGTAACGTGGTAACTCTGGAAATTATATTCTCTGCCTTCTCCCAGGGTTTGCTGTTTTTTGTTACTGTGTTTGCTTATTGTTTTTGTTTTTTGATTCCATAGACTGTCTCTTAGCTGAGGGTGTCTCAGGTGTAAACTTAAGGTATTCTTAGGTCTTTTCTGAGACTTTCCCTGGGCATGCCCAGTCACTTTTAATTTTCCCCATATATGCAGTCATTTTTTAATAGTCTAGTCTTTAATATCTGACTACCAAAAGGGGAAAAAGAAAAATAAAGGGGGTTTTAAAAGGGCACTGTCCCTTTAAATCTCCTGGCTGTCACTTCAGCCAGATGAGGAGGGACTTGCATTAGTGGGGGAGGGGCTACAACAATGGGCACTGCCTCTTTGTCTGCCCCTCTGTGATCAGAAGCAGTGACCAGTGACCAGAGCACAGATCACTGATGTCCTTTTTGCCCACCCAGGCTCCTGCAAGCTGTGCAAAGCTGCTCTGGGAACCATGCACAGCTGCCTGCCATGGGGTTGGGGATGGGTAGCTGCTGCTATGCTGAGAGCTGAAACTGGCCAAAATGAACAGTCCAAGTCTTCCCATGGACATTGCAAGCCTTCAGTAAGCTGTCCAGAGTTCCACAATAGTTACGTCAGACAGATTTCTGCCAGCGTGATTTTTGTCTGGGTTGTGGGGGGAGACAGATTCTTAGTGCTTCCTACTGCACCATCTTCCCAGAATCTGCCAAGAGTTTAAAAAACAGATTTCCTTTTTTTTTTTTTTTTTTAAGAGCAGTTTTAGGCTCACAACAAAACTGAGTGAAAGGTACAGAGATTTCCCATACATCTCCTGTCCCCATTATCAACAGAGAAATGCCTCTGGATTTTGTAAGTAAAATAAAATCATGTGTAAGAAAACATTTCTTGAGAAAAGACCGAGTCTGGCCCTTTTAGGACCAAAGCTCGTGCACCGGGGATTCCTCAGTACCTATGAGGGAGAAGCCCTCATGGTTCCTTTTTCTGGGTGTACATGTGAAGTGCAGGAGTAACAGTAATACTGCCACCCAAAGTCATGTGTTTTCTGTCAGTGGCCCCAACATTTTCCTACTTATCCAGGAGTCGTCTTTCATAATGACTTATCCTACTTGAAGCCTCTTTATTTAAATAGTTGCCAAGTTCTAGAGATTCTGTTGCTGTAACATCTCACCCATTGCTATGCTCACTCCCACTCTTCTGTTTCTTCTTCTTTCGTTTGGCCATGCCACGTGGCATGTGGGATCTTATTTCCCTGACCAGGGATTGAACCCATGCCCCCTGCATTGGGAGCGCGAAGTCCTAACCACTGGACCACCAGGGAAGTCCCCACTCTTCTATTTCAGACCCGTGTACATGGATTCTTTTCTGTCATAAGAGTCTCGTAAACAATCCTCCCCTGTGCCAGACACTCCTTGTTCCCATCACATGGCAACTAGATGTATCATCCTAGAGCACGGCTCCAATTACCTCATGCTTCTGCTCAAAAATAGAGAAGCTCCCCTATTCCAAAATCAAAGCCTAGAAACTGAACTGTCTGGGGCAGTCCCCAATTTCCTGGCGTCCTTTCCCAAAGCCTGAGGTCCTAGGACTAGAGTGAGCATTTTGTTTCTGGGTGCTGTTTCCTCAAAGTGGTGCTTTCTGAGCAACTACCAGCTGCAGGAGTTCTGCTTTATAACAATCTATAAGAAGAAAATAGTAACTTTCTAGACTCTCCAACCTTCACCCCAGAAAAGCCTCTGTCCTTTTCCATTAAGTTGTTTTCTAGCGCCACCTGGTGTTAGAACTAAGCAGCAGTGGCTCTAGAGTAAAAGGAAGAACCCACTGTGTTTTATCCCAAACTGAGGATCTTTAGCACCAGAAAGGAACCTTAGAGATCATTTAGACAGATGCCTTGTTATATAGATCAGTAATTCATCCAGGATTTAGAGCAAGAACTGAATCCACATTTCAGTCCAAGGCTCCTCAGTTTTCCAACACATCCCCCCCGACACCCTCCTACCTCAGCCCCATGCCTTCTTAAGCCTCGAAAGGAATTGGGCCAGAGTGATGATACCACCTTTGGAAGAAGACAACAAAAGGATATTAACTTTTATTGATCCCTTATTATAAGTCAGTTACTGTATTGAATACATTTATAATATCTCATTTATTCTTCACAGGTAGCCTGTTCTTATTCCTGTTTCACCGACGGACAAGGTAAGGTTCAGAGAGATTGAGTGACTCATTATAGTTACGTTGTATTATTTGTTCACAATTATTCACTCCCTCCGTGCCCTTGCCATACTTCTGTGTCTGGGCCACATATACACTCACTCCCCTGCCCTCACTGACTTTGGGCTTGGCCACTTCGACTTTCTTTGGTCAATGGAACGTGAATGAAATTGATCGGTACCCCATGAGAGCAGAAGTTTTAAGTTCCGTGGTGCGATTAGGTGCACTTCAGCCCTGACCTCCTCTGTGGGGACAACATAACTGAGAGGGTAACCGTCCCTCCAGCCCTGCCCCTGGAATAGGACACATGTGGAGCAGGGCCAAGCCTGTCAGTCACAACTGACCCACAGTTAGCCTGCAGCCCTTGTGAAACATGAGCAAAAAATAAATATTTGTCCTTTAAGCCAGCGTTCCCCAACTTTTTTGGCACCAGGGAGCAGTTCCGTGGAAGACAATTTTTCCACAGACCCGGGGTGGGGGTTGGTTTCAGGATGATTCAAGCCCGTTACATTTATTGTGCACTTTATTTCTATTATTATTACATTGTACTATATAATGAAATAATTATACATCTCACCATAATGCAGAATTAGTGGGAGCCCTGAGCTTCCTTTCACTTGCCACTCACTGATAGGGTTTTGATGCGAGTGTGCAAGCAATTCATTTATTATGGTCTCTGTGCAGTCAAACCTCTCTGCTAATGATCATCTGTATCTGCAGCTGCTCCCCAGCACTAGCGTCACCACCTCAGCTCCACCTCAGATCATCAGGCATTAGATTCTCACAAGGAGCGTGCAACCTAGATCCCTCGCATGCGCAGTTCACAGTAGGGTTCGCACTCCTATGAGAATCTAATGCTGCCGCTGATCTGTCAGGAGGTGGAGCTCAGGTGGTAATGCGAGCGATGGGGAGCGGCTGTAAATACAGATGAAGCTTCGCTCGCTCTCCTGCCGCTCACCTCCTGCTGTGCGCCCGGTTCCTAACAGGCCACGGACCAGTACCTGTCGGTGGCCCAGGGGTTGGGGACCCCTGCTTTAAGCCAATGAGAATTTGGGGTTGTTTGTTGCTGCAGCAAAGCTGACCCATACAGGATTGAACACAAGTCTGACTGACTCCAAAATCTCTCCGGAAACGGTGAAAAAGAACCCTGCTCCCAGGGTGATGTCTGATTTAACGAATTTAAGAGCCTGTGTGTTGGGTCTGAAGTTGCTAAGGTTCTCGCCCCCCTGGAGTCTTTGCTTAATTCTGCCCCGGCACTGACACTCAACTTGAGGATCCAACTTAGTCTGCAGCCTGCTTCTCCAGCTCCGCCTCCTCAGTGCTTTTGATTCCCTTTCCTTTGATTTACTTTTTCTTCTTTTTAAAAGCAGTTATTACCTTCCAAAATACAGTTAACTTATTTGTAATGCATACAGTTTAAATGCTGCCCAGCTGAATGTTAGGAGGGAAGGGGTTTTTTTTTTTTGTCTGTTTTGTTTATCGTCGTTGTCCTTCCTTAAACAGTGCCTGACACGTAGTAGGTGCTAAAAAGTACCTGTTAAATGAATGAATGAAAATAGGAGAACACTTCTGAAATCATGGTAGCTGTTGTGTTTTACTAGCTTGACCAGTAGAGGTCATAGATGAGTTCTTTAAATATCTCGGACCTGCAACTACTTTTATATGTGTTTTATGTCAGGGTCTGTTCACTGTGGATGCCTCGGGGATTAGTGTGGGTTGCGATGTGGCAATGATCAATCTGATGGTGGCATTTGGCATATATCATAAAAACTGCTGAAAGTGAAAAACTGATGATGTCTCAGATTGGTTTCTCCTCCATCTATGACCTAGTCTTGGGAGCCAAGAAAAAAAAATGGCAAATAGGATGCAAGATGGCGCAGAAAGTGTCGGCTTTAAGGTTGTGTCTATTTATATAAGTTGCTTGTAAATAAAAGTTAAATTCAGTCACACAATCAGAGAGGATAGTAAATGCTTATTGGCAACTGCAAAGCTATTTGCCTAGATTAACAATGGAACCTTCCAAAAGTGTCTGTGTATGTGTGCATGTGTGTTTACAGATACAGCCTAGTAATACTGGAACACTTCACTGACCTTTTCCTCTCCTCTATTACAACAAAAAATGGAATCACAAGCCGTGATTCTGCCTGCAGGTGGTTTATTCTCCCTGGTTCAATAGCTCATGCTAAACTTCATAGTGTGTAACTGCACGGGGGGCAGATTTAAAGGGATGATGAGACTGGATTGGAAGCAAATCGTTTTCTTCAGGTTGCATATGATTTATGAGTTCAAGGATAAAAATTTGAGAAGGAAGGAGGTCTAATTTTGTTGCTTGCCTCTCACACACCAGGCACTGAGCTAAATACTTTTACAGGTCATCTCATTCACTGTGCCTGAAGTGAACAGTGTCAAAGATAGCACCTAGCACTTAGTGAAAGCTCAAAAATTACTGAATAAATGAGTGAGGGAGTCTATGACCATTAGGAAAAGGATCTGTTTCTTTGTTTTGTTTTGGTTTGTTCCAGGGGGTTGATTTGTTTTATTTCCTCTGTGGAGCTAAATCCAATTGAAACGCAGAATGTGGGTACCTTTGTGTTTGGTGTTTATTCATATCACGTGTCCACTTACTGGGCACTGAAAAAGGATGCCTAGAAGGTGGTTCCTGTCACGAGACACTGAAAGGTAGGCGTGGATGGCGAGCTTAGGGGAACGGGCGTTAATTTTGGTCCTGCTGTGAAGCTGACCTTTCCTTTAGAGTCTGTGCGATGAATATTGTAATCACATAACTTCTACTGATTCTACTTGACACATGTCATGAGACAAATGTGAGATGCCCTATTTGAAAGGTTTTGTGGTGAATCAATGGGAAAGGTAGCCAATAGTGGGAGTTTAATGGAAGTATTTTGTGATGGCCCTTGGGGAGGGCCTGGGACTAAGTCACAAACTCCGTCCTGCAGCACATGTTGCTCTGGCTTTGTCTCCATCAGTGGCGAACAAAACAGGAAGGACAGTAATGCCAATATCATATACCACCTATACCTCTTCTGCCTCTATGGTTGGGGTGGATTGCCAGACTGAGGAACTTCATTATGTTTGAATATCAGAGATGATGGTTTTCTTGAGCTCTGTGTTGGTAAACAGCCAGATAACATAGTTTTATTCTATTATGAGGCTTGTAGCCAGATAAATGCAAGGGTAGATTCTCCTATGTGATGATATGAAAGAGAATTCGCCAACTACTCAAGAATACTTTCAGTGTGGGGCATCAGGCGGGGGAGGGGGACAAGGAGCCACAGGAAGGGTTCCCCCCAAGAGTTTATGGAGGTGCGTCCTCACTCCAACAGAAGTGAAATAGGACTTCTTTCCTCTCCCCTCTCTTTTCCTCCTCTCCCTTGCTTAGAGCTTTCTTTGACTATTAGGCATGTGATATATTCATCGCAAGCATAATCGGTACACAGAATGTAGAGATGCCAAGTGTGCGTGAACAAATTAGAGGTTCTTCGTCAAATCCAAACAAACATATACTTGATAATGGCTTTGGCTGAAATGTATTTTTACATTTTGTAGCGTGTTCCCATTTGCCCGTGGTTAGCAAAGATTAAGCTTGCCAAACTTTAATGCGCTACAAATGCCATGTTCAAGGCAAAACAAGTGCACTGTTACAGGATCTGGCAAATCTAAAGCATTATCAACAGCTGTGGTTTTCAAATACTTTGTGAGACTGGAAAAATAAAGCACATGTGCGTTTAGAGTGGGCATTTATGCTCCCATTAATTTTTTAAAATATAATTTGCGGTTACTGGTAGTTTCACATGGTTTTATAGTTACAATCAAGTTCTGATTACATGTGATAATGGCCAGAAGGCAGAAATTGATTGAGTCCCTCATTAATTAATTAATTAAGGATTCATTGAGAGAAATCTCTGTTCACGGACATATACTTGGTGCTAATTGTAGCAAAACACTTCCCACCCCTCCCCATCCATACTTTTGCCAGAATTGCCATGAGTATAAGTGTTCATTTGAATTTCATCCCATTCCATTTATCACCATCAAAGGACACATCTTTAGAAATAAAAAGGTCAAAAGGAAGGAGAATTGTTGTAGGGATAATGAAGGAAAACAGCAATTCTAAATTGTTAAACAGTTGACTTCTATATAGGAGGGTTCTGTATTATGGTTCCAAGTATCTGATGTTGAAAACCATTTGAAAAGTGACAAGAAAATTGACATTTTGCTTTACCTAATGACTCGAATTGATAAGGTTTCATCATAAATGTCACCGTATAGGACACAGATCATTATTTATCAATATCTTGGCTTTTCATTTTCTGTTTTGAAAGTTAAATCCACTTATCACAATTACAACTCTGTACAATCAATTAAAAATTACCTGTCAGAGATTATCTGAAGTCCAGATTATCTGTGTAGGGTCAGAATTTACCCTGTTTTATACAGAGCAGGCTCAGAGGATCACATTTCACCTTTGTGCCGATGTTGGTTTTAGCTACTGTCAAGAAGCCCTGAGTGATCATGGTTTACTTCACAAAAAGTTAAGGGGAAGCTACCATGAACCTCATGACATTAGGTTGGTTGGAAAGAAAAAATCATCTGAGTTATTAAAGTACTAATTGTGCACTTTAAAATTGATTTCATTAATTTTTAAATATTTTTAATAATATACTTGATAGTCACAAACTTGATTTACTCAACATTGTTGCCTGGTGAAAGTCCTTTGAAGATGTAATACAAAGGTAAGACTTGATCCAGAATGTGCAAA
The DNA here is from genome assembly GCF_009873245.2 of Balaenoptera musculus. Taxonomy (NCBI): domain Eukaryota; kingdom Metazoa; phylum Chordata; class Mammalia; order Artiodactyla; family Balaenopteridae; genus Balaenoptera; species Balaenoptera musculus. The sequence continues at coordinate 5,906,627 of NC_045790.1, forward strand.
TCTAAGTTCCCATATGGTCTAGATGTCCAGATCGTTTTCTTGGAGATCAGTAATCCAGCTGGACCCATGCATACTTTTTTAATTGAAATGAAATAAAGTTCCCAAGAAGAGTTGCTTAACCGTTTCAGTTCCCTGATCAATTTAGCACATTAACTTGTATAGTTGATGAAAAAAATTTTGCTAAAAAAGTTAAATTTTAGGCAATCTGGGGAAATTATATAAATTTGAAATTTAATTCAAATTATTAACAAGAAAACCTTATATTTATATTCCCCTTTAATGTGAATAAATGCTTTCACATAGTGTAATTCTCTTTATTTCTCTTTTGGTAACATTTTCCTTATAATATTTTGCTGTGGCTGTAATCATGCTGATGGGAACTTCACACACAGTTAGTTCAAATTAGGGGAGGCTTTAGGGTAAAACTTGAGCAGATCACAAAAACTTTAGGCATCGGAGGACACCATGAACGGCTTATTTAGCTGTGCTTGGTGGTGTTTCATACTGTAATCATTTAGCTATTTGGTTATATGTCTCATTTCTTAACAAGATAAAAATTGTATCTTTTTCTCAGGAAGGCAAAACAGTGATATAAAGAGTTTACAGGGTAACAGTTCACTCTACCACAAATAGGTATCTCCATTTTGTGTCAACATATCTCTGAAAAATGACAAATATTCTTAGCTGCTTCTTCTACTAACCTACAGTCGCCTCCTTAGTAACGTAAACTTGGGATATGTCAGGAGATCGGGGTGCACACGACGGGCACAGAGCGCCCTAAGGAGCGGCTGATACGGAGCCGGGCTTCTGGACCATCATACCCAAGGCCATTTTCTGTACACACTGAGCCTAAGAAACGTGTGCGGCTCCTCACTTTGATTTCACAAAGCAGACAAGCTGCTGTAGAAATTGTCAGTCATCTTCTGTTTCTGCCCATTATCCACATTCCTGTGCCAATCATCAGAAAGAAAATTACATATACACTTCATGACTCCTGAACTGACAAAAATTTGCTGCTGTGGAAATACTTGCATGGTTCTGTAACAATAAGTAAACCCAGAAGTAGAAGTATATTTTAAAGAAAAAAAAAAAAAGGAGTTATCAGTGAGTTGCCAATTTCATGACCACCACTTCGACTTAACTTTTTTTGGTCCTGGAGCATTCTTTCCATTTTCCAAAAGACTTCTCATTACTCATTAGGAGGGTTTAGCCAGAAACTCAGAAGGCATAAGCTGTTCAAAAAGATCACAGTATGTTTTTCTTGAGTTTCATTCAGCAGCAAGGAATTTTCTGGTTGTTTTAATTGGTAGCTGGCTTCCCAGTAGTTTTCCATTGCAGTCATACTACTTCACTCCACTTAATTTAAAAGACATCCATTTCTGTGTCTCTCACACATCTACTGAATCTCTCCTACTTCCCCGAAGGAGTAAGTATGGTGGCCACTGTGTCTCCAGGCCTTGGTCCTTTGTGATCATAGCTCTCTGTGCTCTTTCTTTCCATTGGCCCAAGACCGATGAGCTGCGCAAAAAGGCTGGATTTGCGGCATTCATTCCTTAAACCAACATGTCTCACCAATCTTTTATCTTACTGTGTAAGCCCTCCAGTGCCAGTCCACCCCTGGAATAATAAGAATATCTCTTCTCTTGTTGCTTTCTGCCTTCCCCTCCCCACCCCTGCATCTTCTCCTGGGACCTAAGAGGGTGTTTCCCAATGGCTGTAATAATAGTAGGCAGTATTTATTGAGCATTCTCAAGCGTTTCCCAGACAATTCAAGAACGTTACACGTAGAGCAGGCCTAGGTATTGATACCTCTGCTGCCACTTCTGTGCCATCACTCCCATGCCATCAGGGGCTGAGACCCCAAACCAAAAGTTCTCCTGGGGAAGAACTTTTAATTGCCAGACTTAGCAAGTAGAATTACAGAAATCCCAGTGAAACTTGAATTTCAGATAAACAATGGGAAAAAATTTAGTGTAAGCATGTCCCAAATATTGCACGAGAGGTACTTATATTTGAAAATGATGTATTGTTTATATATCCTTGCTTCTCCCAAACCAGGTCACTGGCTCTACCTCACTCTCGAGCTTTCTGTGATAACTCACTCCCAAAACATGGGGAAGTGAGTCTTCAAAAAGCTCTCCTCGGAATAAACAATATAAAAATTCCTTGATTGTACAATTCTAGGTATGTCCAGGAAGCCCATGTGCAAACATAGGTTTGGAGGCAGCACGTTATAGCAGCAAGCACGCGGGCTTTGGAACAAAACAGCTCTGTGTTGCCTGACAGCCCTACCACTACTGCCTGTAGGACTCTGGGTAAGGGCTTTAATCCTCCTATGATGCAGTGTCCTCCTTTGTAGTAAAAAGAGAATAAGACTTAAATTGTAAGGTTGTACATTAGTTTTCTAGGGCTGCTGTAACAAAGTACCACAAACTGGATGCCTTAAACAACAGAAATGAGTTGTCTCACAGTCTGGAGGCTGGAAGTTTGGAGTCAAGGTGTTGGCAGGGCTGGTTCCTCCTGAGGCTGTGAGGGAAGGGTTTGCTCCAGGTCTCTGTCCTCAGGTAGTAGACAGCTGTCTTTGTATTCACATGGCATTCTTCCTGTGTGTGTCTCTGTGTCCAAATTTCCCTTTATTTTAATAAGGAGACCAGTCATCTTGGATGAGGATCTTCCCTGATACATCACCTTGACCTAATTACCTTTGTAAAGACTTTATCTCCAAATAAGGTCCCACTTTGAGGTACTGTGAGTCTGGGCTCCAATGTATCTTTTGGGGGAAGCAAAATTCGACTCATAACAGGTTGCCAAAAGAATGGAATATGGTAACCTATATGAGGCACCTAACAGAAACTCTGGATTATAAGAAATACTTAAGAAATAGCAGCTTTTATAGTTATTATTAACAGTTCTGTGTTTTGTTTTGTAATGATCTTATGAATACACAGTTACTCTCTGGGATTAATGGACACATATATAGGTCTAGGTGGGGAAAATGTGTAAGTATCTGGAAAATGTTAGACATAAGAATCAAATATTGAGGACTTCCCTGGTAGTGCAGTGGTTAAGAATCCGCCTGCCAATGCAGGAGACACAGGTTCGAGCCCTGGTCCGGGAAGATCCCACATACCATGGAGCAACTAAGCTTGTGAGCCACAACTACTGAGCCTGCGCTCTAGAGCCTGTGAGCCACAACTACTGAGCCCGCGCACATAGAGCCCGTGCTCCGCAACAAGAGAAGCCTCCGCAGTGAGAAGCTAGAGCACCGCAACGAAGAGTAGCCCCTGCTCGCCACAACTAGAGAAAGCCCTCACGCAGCAGCAGAGACCCAACGCGGCCAAAAATAAATAAATACATTTATATAAAAAGAAGAATCCAATATTGAGAATAAAGGACTTTATGTTTCTGTATGTGTTTGGGGTAGAGGGGAGAGAAAGAGCAGGGACATAAGATAGATGGTGAATAGAGGTGATAGGATTTAACTATCCAGACTGACACATGTTGAATTAACACTCCATTTTACTTCACTTTGAAAACAGAGTCAGAGAGAGACAGAATCAAAGTTTACCCTTGAACAATACAATCTGCCAGAAACGGTCAGAATCATTGTGTTTTTTAGAGCAAAAAAATAGTCATCAGAGAACCAGTCACTCGATTCTGATGACAGAAAAAGTCAGACTGTAATTATTCTACAAACAGCATTACTTGGAAAATGTTTACTAAAGCAAGTTTCAAGCCTCTGTGGGATTTAAAAGTGGTGCATTTTCTGTGGCACCTTTCATTTCAATGTATTCTTTGAAGAGAGATTCTCACTGCTAATAAAACTAGAAAGGAGAGAATTTCATTTGTTAGTTCGTGAAGAAAGACACCCCGTTTGATCTTGGACATTTCCCTCCAGGATACCCTCTGTGCGGCTGGGTTACTAAGACAATGCAGTGGAATGTGTGGCAGGGAGGTTGGGTCTTCAGTACCATGAAGAAGGGTGATTATTTAAGGAGTCTGGCCTCCATTAAGAATAGAACAAGAGGGGGCTTCCCTGGTGGCACAGTGGTTAAGGATCCGCCTGCCAATGCAGGGGACACGGGTTCAAGCCCTGGGCTGGGAAGATCCCACATGCTGCAGAGCAGCTAAGCCCGTGTGCCACAACTGCTGAGCCTGCGAGCCACAATTACTGAGCCCACGTGCCACAAATACTGAAGCCCGTGCGCCTGAGAGCCCGTGCTCCACAAGAGAAGCCACCGCAATGAGAAACCCGCGCACCACAACGAAGAGTAGCCTCTGCTCGCCACAACTAGAGTAAGCCCGCGTGCAGCAACGAAGACCCAACGCAGCCAAAAATAAATAAATAAATAAATAAATAATGAAAAAAAGAACAAGAGGAAATATGTTTGATTTGCAGAAGAAAGGATTTAGGCTGGATCCAAATGCCTTCTGTATTGGTAATCAGTAAAATAGATGCCCAAGAGAGACTAAGTAATACCACTCCTAAGAAGATCTATAAAATTATGATAGAAATTGCATTGTTAATAGTATTTGAAAATCATAAGGCCTTATGAATCTTCTGTCCAGCATATGAGATTTGCATAGGGTAATGCAGCCTGAGGCTCTCATGTGTTTGCAGATTCTCAGGGTTTTACTTCCCATGTCCTTTCCCCCATAGGTCAGGCTAAACAGAAGAGCTTCCTTTAAGTCTCGCTTTGGGAGGGGATAAATGTTTTCAGTTCTCCCCTTTCACAGATGTATAGTAATTCAAGTGTTCTTTATTTGAGGGCGTTAGGTCCAAATTTCTACCCCTCGTGGACCCCAAAATTTGCCTCCTGTACTTTCATAGACATTAAAACTCAAACCCATTGTTAAACTGGCACAAAAAAAAAAAAAAAAAAAAAAAAACAGAACAGTCAAAATATCAGTTTCTGGAGTATTTCCCTTACTTTCCTATTAGCACTTAAAAGCCTACTTTTTATATTTTTGTCCAGTACCTCTAAGTGATTTGTAGTAAGAGGGTTTTCAGATTATCTAATCAGCACTATTGCTAGCAATGAAAGTCCTGTGTTGTTTCTCATGTATTTATACTTTGAACATTTCGTTCTTATGTTTTGTCAAGATTCCTTTGTGTATGTAGTCACTTCTGAATATGAACTTGCTTGATAACCACTTCTGATCCTATATAGACTTACACTGAAAATACCTTCTTAGGCAAAGTGAAAAAGATTTGTGCAAGGTCAGCTTCAGGTTGCCCTCCCTCGGGTTTAAGGTTTGGATTTGGACTGTCTGGAGAGCCTAGATTCCCTAACAAAATAGTTTGAAATGCAGTCTCAGGCCGATAACAATCCTGGAGTCTTCAATGAAAGTTATTAAAAGCCTTCTCTAGAAAGGTGTATTTTCAGCCCTACACAGAATTCCTATAGATAGTCTCACCAAAATGAACTTGCAATTCTAAATTACAAAATACATGAAAGAAACAATCCAGAATCATCAGCAATAACAACCTGTATAATTAGACCTTAAGAACTTCAGGAAAAATATTTTAAGTACATTTAAAATTGTAAAAGAGAAAAAGCAAACGTTGCTAAAATATTTACAAGGAGTAGTTTTTCAAGCCTACAAAGGGGTTAACTGGTACGCTCTCCCATAGGTCATTTTACTTACGAAGTAACTCAGGGCCAGAGTTCCGCTTATGGGCAGGAGGGCACTCTGTTATTTTCAGACCACCCTCTGCACATGCTAGGGTTCAGTGAGCAGAACTAAACTTGGGAACAGGAGCCACTGCTGGCCTTCAGTCATGGGCCGCTGAGCAAAGGGAAATTTAAATCTGTATTCCAGCTGAAGTCAAGTTTGGAAAGCAAACTGATTAATTCCAAAAGGGTAGAAAGAGTGAGAATCAAATGACCGAGAAGCAAGACAAAGCCAGTGAATTTAGGAGGTAGACAAGGTGCTGTTCCTTCAGGCAAAAGCGTACAAGTGGAAGCAACCTTCATAGGTCACCTTCAGAGGAGGCTGTGGTTGGGAACTAGCTTGGGGGGTATTCAGAAGTGTTGTTCTGACTGTGAAGTAAGGCCAGATCTGCTGAAAGAAATCTAATTTCAGAAAGAGACTGTGTCTGCTAGGGTGTTAATAGGAGATTCTAATCCCTGGAACTATACATACTTAACTGGGCTTGGTCTCTCCTGCCTCTGCCCCAGGAACTTCTGTCCTTTGTTGTGTGGGTGTTGGACACAAAGCTACCAGAGACTCTGTCTCGACTGATCAGCTTCCAGATGAATGGGACAGAAACGTTTCTCAGAACTAGAATCGGGCCGGAATGTTTTAGTATGAATCTAGTGCCACGTCGGGTCTGTAGATAGCAAGTCATGATGAAAAGAAATAGGCTGAAGTCATGTGATAGCTACTTGCATCCACATTTAAGTGTTTGGAATTTTTGGTACCTGTTTTTAGGGTACAGAATGGAATAAATAGGATACAGTTAAATAAGTAAAATCAATTCAAACTGCTTTTGCGTAAGAAATTTCCAGATTTCCAGAGAGGAAAGAGCTGTCTTCATGAATGAAATCCAGCTCAAAGGTAAAAGCCAGATTAGCATAACTTGATGTGTGTGTGGGATATGTCTACGAGTTGGAAACATTCTAGTTGAACAGGGATAATTTAGAGCCAGTTTCCAGGGGGTCTAGAAAATCATCAAGCAGCTGTTTTTTCTTCCTTCCTTCCACCCTCCTCCCCTCCCCCTCCTCCCCTTTCCCCCTTTTCCGTCTTCCCCCTCCCCTCCCCCTCTCTCCGTCCTGGTTGCTCCTTTTCTCTCAGCATCTGCCTTTGCAGACAACCTCTCAACCCCGACGTCTGCATCTGCCACAGAGAGTTTTGCTGCCCTGCACCCTCTGTTTCCGGGTCAGCCTGTGTCGGGTGTTAAATCAGATGCCTCTTCCAGCCTGAGGCAGGGATGGAGGAGGTCGAAATAATCAGAGTCCTAAAAGTGATGGAAAGGTAGAGAGTGGAGTTGCCTTTTACCTCCTTGAATAAAAGTGGAGCTGCCCTTCGCCCCATGGGGTAATTGTCAAGCTACTCTGTGTGTTTAAGGGCAGTGGGCACCCAGGTCTCTCTGTGATGTTCTGTGCAGTTCCATGGAACACTTCCCCGTTTCTCTCAGATTATGTCGAGGCTGGTGGTCTTTGTTATGGCTCATGGTTAGTGATTCTTCTGGAGGTTGAGTGAGGAATTCTTTTCCTCACAGTGTGGTGAAGGGCAGGGGGGAGGTCCCCTCTACAGATAAGAGGAACCATGAAAGTGAAATAGTTAGACTCAGTACTTTGCAGATAGAATTCTGGTTTTCTTCCTGTTTCACTTGTATATGTTATTTTTTCCAGCTCCGGAGGCTAACAGATAAAAAAGCGGTTTGGGCTTAGGTAGTGCCTTTTTTAGAGTGGCATTTACAGCACAGTTTGCATGCTCTGAGGAATATTATAGCCGAACAAATAAGGAATTCATACTAAATAAATTTGAGAAATAATTAACAAAGTAAAGCAGGATCCTCTACTGTAGGACTTCTCAGAGCCTTCAATATGCTAATGGCATTGGTTTTCCCAAATTTATTTGACCATCAGAAAAGCAGCCGCAGGGACTTCCCTGGTGGTCCGGTGGTTAAGACTCCACGCTTCCAATGCAGGGGACTCAGGTTCAATCCCTGGTCAGGGCACTAAGATCCCACATGCTGTAGGGTGCAGCCAAAAAAAAAAGTAAAAAAAAAAAAAAGCAGCCGCAGAAACAAAAGCTTTTAACCTGGTTTCTGCCAATGCAATTTTCCCTACTCTCTTGACCCAAAGGTTCATCTGATGCTGTGCTTGCCCAAGACACTGCCGCCCCCCCCCCCCCGCCCCCCGCCCCGCCCCAGACCTTCCCTTCTCTACTCTGTTTTGTGACACAGGGGCCAAGACTCTGGAGACCATCCTTTGTGCTGGCTTCCTACTGATGCACCCAAGAGGGAGACTGGGCAGCAGAAGGGAGAGGGGTTTTCCTTGTTCCCTTTTGTTTGCTGCTTCTGGGTGTCAGCCTCTCAATGGCTCTTCACCGGGCAGCAGTGGCTGTTTGCTGTCTTCAGCCTCTCTCCATGGTCCCAGAACCTCACTGCACTCCATCTGAGGTAGCAGTGGTCCCAGGTCCAAGAGGCCTCTCCTCCCACCTCCTGAGGTACCAGTGTTACTGAACTCAGGTTCGGCTGCTCGCTGCTCAAAAGCCAATCATTGGAGAGGCAAGTGTCAGTAGAGGGGAAAGGTGCTTTAATCAGAAAAGCTGGCAATCTGGGGAGAAGGTGGACTCGTGTCCAGAGACCACCTCTGAAGATTCTGCTCAGCCATGACAGTCTTTAAAGGGAAAAATGTGAGGAGGAGGAGAATCTCAGGGAATCATCAAGGCGGGAGGTTGGGTTCTGCATCTCCACTGCGTGCAGACTGGCTGACTCTCTCTTCAGATGTCATCTTGTCCGAGTGATCTGCCAGCAGGATTGCTAAGGGGGCTACTGGGGGTAGAGAGCTAGTCATTCTTTAACTGCTTCATTGTTCATTCTTCTTTTTATCTAGGAAGAGAATCAACAGGTCAGGCAAATCATGGTGTGCATTCAGGAGAGCATAAGTCAGGATGTAGTTTCTATTGGTTAGTGATCTCATTCCTATAATTTGGTTTTTAAGGTTAAAGAGGGACAGAAATGAGTAAACAGGAAAGGGGCAAAAGAGCTGCTTTCAATTCCCCACTGTTAAACATCATCCCATTTCTGTGGGATTAGGGGCGAATGTCCATCTTCTGTAACTGCTTCATGCTGACATTGGGCGCCTTCTCAGAGTGGAAGATGTCAACATGGGTCTGTAGCATCTCTTTGTTGACAATTTTAGTTGCCCGTTTACATGTACGGGCAGAGCAAGCTATAATTATTTTGATGTCACAAAGGCACAGATTACTATGAGCAATAATATTAATCCCATTCTCTTGAGGCCAGTTCTTGGAATTGTGCTAGCCACAGATTCAGTGCTGCTCAGGATGGAGCAGCTTGTGTCGTGCCCTCTGGTGGCAGTTACAGTATCTGTAAAACAGCTCAGGAATGCCCGTCAGACACTGAGTCCGTGCCTCTGTTGTCCTAATCATTAACTACTTGAGCCTACGCTTTTGTGACTCAGGGAGGCCTGGGAGACTGGAGCTTTTCCACAAACAAGGGGCAGGGGACATGGGGGGCGTTTGTACTTGTGGGGACGGGGCTGCAGGGTTCGCCGCATTCCGCCAGCAGTGGCTCAGCCGGGCCCTACCCTGAGACCTGGGTCCCAGTCCTGTGTGGCCCTCAGTCAACTTCCAGGTCCGGTGACTCCAACTCTTCCCCAAGAGTGGAAGCTGCTTCCTACCTATCTCTGTATCCTAGTGTCCTGTTTTGCTTTTTTCGTCTTCTGACGTCTGTAACAGACTTCCTGTATCAAATCCCCTCTGTTGAAACACCTAGTGTGGTGTCTGTCTTCCTGACTGGATCTCGATGGAAAAAGAATGCACATGAGCGCCTCCTCTGCAGAGGAGTGTCTTTGGAGACAGAAGGAAGGTGGGAGTGTGGGTAGAGGGGGCAGGGAGGAAACTCCTGGAATTCTTTCCTTGAATCTAAAGCAGTGTTTTCCAAATCTTACAAGTTTAAGTGAACTCAAATGAATTTAATCTAGGAGATTTCACAGCTTGCCTTGAGATAGGAGGAGACATTCTGGGGTGCTATTAAAATAGAATTATGAATTGCTTTCTCATCTCTTAAGTTACTCAGCAATTTTAGTAAAAGTGGAATGAAATGTCTCTTTTTGCATGACTGTATTTGCCACACCTGTACCATGGATTAGTCATTCCAAGACAGTGGAAGAAGACACTTAGTAGAGGGTTGGAATTGGGAGTAAAACACAAGCAGTACCTTCCAAATGGAACCTCCAAAGATACATTTTTAAATATTTGGTTTTTAAAAATAAACTAGGGCTTCCCTGGTGGCGCAAAGGATAAGAATCCACCTGCCAATGCAGGGGACACAGGTTCAATCCCTGGTCCAGGAAGATCCCACATGCCACGGAGCAACTAAGCCCGTGCGCCACAACTACTGAGCCTGTGCTCTAGAGCCCATGAGCCACAACTACTGAAGCCCGCGTGCCTAGAGCCCGTGTTCCACAACAAGAGAAGCCACTGCAATGAGAAGCCCGCGCACCACAACGAAGAGTAACCCCCGCTCACCACAACTAGAGAAAGCCCGCACGCAGCAACGAAGACCCAACGCAGCCAAAAGTAAATAAATAAAAAACAAAACAAAACAAAAAAAACTAAACTAAGTTCTAGTTCTCAAATACGGATGATCATTAGAATCATCTGGGGAAGGATTAAAAATACAGAGTGCAGAAACTGACCCTATGACCAGGATTCAGACTCTCCCAGTTTGGGGCCCCAGAACTGGTATTTTTTGAAACCTCATGTGAACAAGGGGTTCTGATAATCAATAGGTTTAGGATCCATTATTATATAGAATTTTAAATTTTCTATTTTTTTTTTTTAAACACTTAGATCCAGAATTCAGTCTTTTGGGTTTTTTTCCACTAAAGGTCTGAGCAAGGAGCAGAGCTGACATTCTCTATCCTGGCGGGGGCAGCTGGAGGAGACAGAAGGCAATGGAGCTTCCCTCGGAGACTGGCTTTTGAAGGGCTTTTGATCATCTCCACTCCCTGCCAGAGCCAATCACGGATGTCAGAGCCCAGGCAGCTGTGGCAGCTCAGTTTCCATGGCAACACCGCCTCTGTCAGGAAGCTGGGATTCCCTGATCCCTGGGCCTTTCCCCCATCAGCGCTGAGCTTTTCCCAGTTGTGGGATCCTAAAAATGATCAGGCATCTGGCTCCTTTAAGAAACAGCCCCAAATGTCCATAGATCCTGCAAGGAGCTTATCAAGTCCCTGGAAAAGGAAATAAAGGAAAGAACATAGCCAGGGTCAGCAGCAAGAAAGAGTCTCATTTACGTGTAGCCGGGTCAGTTTTCTTGCTTGGTGACTTTGAAATGAAATACAGAGCAGAGGAGAGCCTCGGTATGAAAAGCAAACCAACACGCAAACAAGCAGCCACCGTTTATGGAAAGAGTGCAGAAGGGTGTCCCCTCTTCCTGCTGCCTCCTGGCCGCCTGTTGCAGCATTGAGGAAGTCAGGAACTTTCTGCTCACAGCAAAAAGCTCACAGAAAGGACACTGGATCTGTTAAGATCAAGAAAAATAAGGATCACGTGAAGGTGGGAGTTGGGTGCAGCAGTTCCCTTTACACGGTGGGTGTCACGGACCGAGGGAAGGCAGAGAAAAGAGGCAGCCCTGACCTGGGGTTGCAGCTGAAGCCACCAGCCCCGCTGATTTAAGTATGTTAGAATCTCCAAAATTCAAACAAACTAATTTTTTAAAGGGATGAAGAGGCTGCTTGTCTTCCAGCTGAGCCGGCCGGTCCCCTGTGCCGCCCAGCGTGGGTGATGTTGGTGGGGACTTAGTGCGGAAGAGCAGGTCCTGGATGTGATCCGGAAACTCACCAGGCGTGTGGCTTCGCAGTAGTGGAATCTGTCGATATGAACAATCCTCAGCACGTTGGGTGATTCGAGTGCACTTTCATGATTCCCTCTCATTTTACCCCTTTGCTATTTCCACACGCTGCAGGAATCCCTCACCCCCCTCTGAATTATGTGCCGCTGGAGACGGATGCTCGGACCTCCCACTCAGGCAGGGCAGTCCCAGCACCGCCAACTCACAGGACCTATTGTTCGTCCCTTCCTTACCCGGTGCTGTCACCGCAGCCCGGCGCTGCAGCCCAGCCGGGAGGGCGGGAAACGAGTCCCCAGACAGCCATCCATCTCGCTCGTAAACGCTCTGTATTTTACTAAGTTCCATCAACGTTCACGTACACACCGAAGCAAAACAATCCTCCTCTATGCATTCTTTTTTTCTCAACCTGTATGCAGCCCACAGACGTGCATGAAGTATTCGCGTGTGTGTGCTGGGAGCGCTTGAAGCCCTGCGCGCATCTGTGCAGTGGTGCGTGTGCGCCCCAGGCCGCGCGCCAGGGCGCACGGGACACCTGGCGCCGGGCAGAACCGCCACCTTCACAGGCTGCACGTGGAGGCCGAGCTGCTCCTAGGCTGGGATCCGCATGAAGCACTCTTTGGCAGTTTCCTCCCCAGCGTGCCATGTGTTGGTTGTTTGTTTGTTTGTTTGTCTTTTGCCTGTTAATAACCATTTCTTTAAAACTGAAGTGTAGTTAATTTACAATGTGTTAGTTTCAGGTGTACAGCACAGTGGTTCAGTGATACATATATATGCATAATAATACAAATATATTACATGTATATAATTTTTCAGGTTCTTTTCCGTTACAGCTTATTGCAGGGTGTTGACTGTACGCCCCTGTGCTGTGCAGTAGGTCCTTGCTGGCTTTCTGTTCTGCATGCAGTAGCGGGCACATCCCATGGGTTGGTTTTAACTGCCTCACTCATCTTAGCGTGTCCAAAGACTGTGTGATGAGTTGGTGCCCCAGCCTGCTGCTGCCTCTCTCCTCCCCCTCTTCTGCTCCCACACCCAGATTCGCCGGGAACGTTTATCGCTCAGTAAACAATAAGGGATTCCTTCTGCGAGTCCAGGAAGACACGAAAGGCAGCTGTCTTTTGTGTTAACATCAACTCCGGCTCTCCTCACCGTCTTCTTTCTACTTGTTGTAGGCCCTCTGCCCACTTACTTTAGAAAAGAAGCAAATGTTACCTGAGCTTCCCAGATCACGCAGTCCTGTTCTTGAATAACCTTCCAACGGTTTACTATGTAAGATACCCAGAAATACACACACACACACACACACACACACGCACGCACACACACGCACACACACACACACACGCACGCACACACACACACACACGCACACACTGTGTGTCAAAACCGAACAGTTCGGCATCCTCTCCTCGTTTTTAATCAACGGCTGCTTCCCATCTAGTTTTCACCTTGTGAAACTCATGAGGAATCTGAAGTCGTCACCTCCGCTTCAGACTGAGCGTTCTGAGGAGTGCTAGAGGGCAGACGGGACAGGAGTTTGAAGGCTGTTTCTCCGTATTCTTGGACCCCTTCAATATGCATCTTTCAGCCCGATGCTTGGTGCACCACAGTGCACATTTGAAGTCTCAGGTTAGGGAAGTACCAAGAGTGGTAGTTTTGAGGCTGACGAGAAGCACCTGCAGATTCCTTTCTCGTTCAGCTCCAGGAGTTTCTAATCTCTTTCAGTGTAAGTCCTCTTGACTGGAGTGAGGCTTCTAATATTACCTCTTACGATGAGTGCTTTTCAGACCCCGTAGAAGGCATCCTAATAGTCGAGAACAAGAGAGACTTACCACAGAACAGGAGAGAAATGATACAGGACTTGTATCAACAGGGTTGGACAACAATGATGAAATTCCACATTTTTATCTAGAATCATCCTGGAATGATTAAGGCTGAGAAGACATGAGGAAGGCCAGGGGACCGTCCTGTTACAGCCTGTGGTGCCAGCGTCCAGACCATCCTGCACGTGCTGGTCACCTGTCTTTGGAGGGTGAGCCCCCAGATGCAGGGAGGCTGGAGAGAGCAGCGTCTGTGTCTTGTCTCCAGGCATCTAGGGGAGAATTCGTGTCCTGGGGTGATGCTTTTGCCTTGCCTTTATTGAGAACTTTCTCGTCTGAATTCTCACATTACTTTTTTTTTTTTAATTTTTATTGGAGTATAGTTGCTTTACAATGTTGTGTTAGTTTCTGCTGTACAGCAAAGTGAATGAGCTATATGTATACATATATCCCCTCCTTTTTAGATTTCCTTCCCATGTAGGTCACCGCAGAGCATTGAGTAGAATTCCCTGTGCTATACAGCAGGTTCTCATTAGTTACCTGTTTTATACATGGTAGTGTGTATATGTCAGTCCCAATCTCCCAATTCATCCCACCTCCCCTTCCCCCTTGGTGTCCATACATTTGTTCTCTACGTCTGTGTCTCTGTTTCTGCTTTAATCTTCATGCATAGTTTATATGATCCGTGCCGTGTGATTATACGCCGTTAGCTTCCTCTCTGCATTTCGAGGACAGAGTTTGTTTTTAGGGCCACGCTGACTTGCAACAGTCATTGTGGGTGATCTGTCTCCATCTATCCCGCCCTGAGCATTCTCTACATGAGAGGTCAGCAAACATTTTCTGTAAAAGGCCAGTGTGTTTGGTTTGAATGTTTGTGTCTCCCCAAAATTCAGATGTTGAAACTTGATGTCCAAGTGATGGTATTTGGAGGTGAGAACTCTGGGAGGTGACTGGGTCATGAGGGCAGAGCCCTCAGAAGGGGCACTGGGGCCCCCTCAGAGGGCTCCCTTGTCCCTTCTCCACGTGACACACAGCCAAAAGGTGGCCGTCTCTGAACCAGGATATGGGCTCTCTCCAGACACTGAATCTGCCAGCACCTTGACCTCAGACTCTGCAGCGTCTAGAACTGTGAGAAAGAGATGTCTGTTGTTTACAGGCCTCCCAGTTTATGGTATCTTATTAAAGCAGCCCAGGGACTTCCCTGGTGGCACAGTGGTTAAGAATCCGCCTGCCAATGCAGGGCACACGGGTTCGAGCCCTGGTCTGGGAAGATCCCACATGCCACGGAGCAGCTAAGCCCGTGCGCCACAACTACTAAGCCTGCGCTCTAGAGCCTGCGTGCAGCAACTACTGAGCCTGCGTGCCACAACTACTGAAGCCCGCACGCCTAGAGCCCGTGCTCTACAGCAAGAGAAGCCACCACAATGAGAAGCCCACACACCGCAACAAAGTGTAGCCCCCGCTCGCCACAACTAGAGAAAGCCTGCGTGCAGCAACAAAGGCGCAATGCAGCCAAAAATAAATTAAAAAAAAAAAAAAAAAAAAAAAAGCAGCCCAAACAAACTAAGACAGCCAGACAGGACACATTTAGGCTTTGTGAACCACATGGTCTCTGTTGTAACAGCTCTGCTCTGCGAGAAAGCAGCCAGACACAATCATACGTAAATGAGCAAGGCTGTGTTACAATAAAACTTTATTGACAAAACAGGCTGAGGGCCAGAAGCGGTCCTTGGCAATAGTTTGATGATTGCTGGTCTGAGTCCATGCCAGTCATCCCATTTCCCTTATTAGTGATCAGACCAGGCAGGCATGTGTGTGTGTGACCTTATCCTGGTCAGGAAACAGGAGGGGACATCTGGTGCGGGCCTCTGGAAAAGGCTTCCTTGATTGATTCTAAGACCTTGTCCCTTATTTCCCTCTGGACCTTGCTGTGTTGGGAGCAGGCATCGTACTCCCTGGCTGAGGATGGCCCAACACTGGAAGGAGGACAAGGCTGAGAGGAGCACAAAGAGGAGAGAGACCCTGACATTCTCACCCAAGCCCACTCTGCTCTGGTCTCCAAACTATGCAGATTAATCGATGTCCTTCTTGGGTAAGCCAGTTAGCCTTTTTGTTTACAAGAAAGCATATTAATTGATACAGCTCTACCCCTGAAATGTTTAAAATGATGTTAAATTGATGTAAATCGAATCTGGCTTCTCCTTGGGGGACAATTATATACTTCATACTGCATTTCTGATAAAGAGCCCAGTGTCCAACTTTTTACAAAAATGATAAAAAATGCCATGTTGAGTCAAACATACATGGCGTGTTTCTAGAAAGTTGTTTTTACAGTGCATATAACTGATGATTAAGACAGAATACAGTGAGTCGCTTCAAATTCAAATTCGCATGAGTGTGTATCACATGAAGTTCTCGTCTTACATCTTCATAATTCCTACGTCTTAGTGCAGGAAATATAGTAAACACTCACTCAGGTCACAGAATCGACTGGGATTTTTAGGGAACATTTCACAAGACTCTTTGAGGAGAATTTTAAGGATATTTGGGTCCACATGATAAATTTAAAGAGTGTAAAGGGGTCCAGAACCACTGACTTGGAAGTATACTTCATGAAACATGAAAATACGGGAAATACGATGTCAGGGGGTAAAAAGCAGAACACTGAAGTGGACATGCAGGGACTCCAACTATGTAAAAAATACATGTGCACAGAGAAGGAATGGATGAAACTATAAAATCATAATTTAGGTAATTCAAGTTTTATTTTCATAAAATTTCCAAGTTTTCTACAATAAAAAAGTTTTGCTTCTATAATCAGGAAGAATAAAATTTCAGTACCGACCACAGAGCACACGTTTGCCTTATATGACAGCGGCTGCCACCAAAAGAACATCATTCCTTTTATAAGTTGTGTATAAGGATTTAATACGCCTGACTATAAGACAGTGAGATTTTTAAATAAAGAAACTCCAAAATCAAATGAATGTATTTCTTCCTGGTAGTTCCTTTAGGAGACGATATGCTTATTCAAATGACGTTTTTTGGAGCTCCTGTGGAAGAACTGTCGGTGAACAGTCAGCCACGGAAGAAATGGATCTCCTGTCTCTATCGAGGCATAGCATTCTCTCTCCTCCCTCCTCAGCCAGCTTCAGCTAATGGTTTGTGTGCTTGTTGACACTGACCTCCAGCGCCACTGGGAAGGGCTGTAGGGTCATGTGCAGGGGTGGAGCCCAGAAGCGCCCTCAGTCTCCATGTAAAAGCAGGTCTCTTTGTGGATTCCGAGATGCTTTAGGAGTTAGCATAGGTTTACTTGGCTGTACCCTATAAAGGCGAATTAAAAGAAAGTGAGGAATTAATTGCACTTTCCTTTTTATTTTTATTTATTTTTAATTTTAATTTTTTTAACATCTTTAATGGAGTATAATTGCTTTACAATGGTGTGTTAGTTTCTGCTTTATAACAAAGTGAATCAGCTATACATATACATATATCCCCATATCTCTTCCCTCTTGCGTCTCCCTCCCACCCCTCTAGGTGGTTGCAAAGCACCGAGCTGATCTCCCCGTGCTATGCAGCTGCTTCCCACTAGCTACCTATTTTGGTAGTGTATATAAGTCCATGCCACTCTCTCACTTCTTCCCAGCTTACCCTTCCCCCTCCCCATGTCCTCAAGTCCATTCTCTACATCTGCGTCTTTATTCCTGTCCTGCCCCTAGGTTCTTCAGAACCATTTTTTTTTCTTTAGATTCCATATATATGTGTTAGCATACGGTTTTTGTTTTTCTCTTTCTGACTTAATTCACTCTGTATGACAGTCTCTAGGTCCATCCACCTCACTACAAATAACTCAATTTCGTTTCCTTTTATGGCTGAGTAATATTCCATTGTATATATGTGCTACATCTTCTTTATCCATTCATCTGTCGATGGACACTTAGGTTGCTTCCATGTCCTGGCTATTGTAAATAGAGCTGCAATGAACATTGTGGTACATGACTCTTTTTCAATTATGGTTTTCTCAGGGTATATGCCCAGTAGTGGGATTGCTGGGTCGTATGGTAGTTCTATTCTTACTTTTTTAAGGAACCTCCATACTGGTCTCCATAGTGGCTGTATCAATTTACATTCCCACCAACAGTGCAAGACAGTTCCCTTTTCTCCACACCCTCTCCAGCATTTATTGTTTGTAGACTTTTTGATGATGGCCATTCTGAGTGGTGTGAGGTGATACCTCACTGTAGTTTTGATTTGCATTTCTCTAATGATTAGTGATGTTGAGCATCCTTTCATGTGTTTGTTGGCAATCTGTATATCTTCTTTAGAGAAATGTCTATTTAGGTCTTCTGCCCATTTTTGGATTGGGTTGTTTGTTTTTTTGATATTGAGCTGCATCAGCTGCTTGTAAATTTGGGAGATTAGTCCTTTGTCAGTTTCTTCATTTGCAAATATTTTCTCCCATTCTGAGGGTTGTCTTTTCGTCTTGTTTATGGTTTTCTTTGCTGTGCAAAAGCTTTTAAGTCTCATTAGGTCCCATTTGTTTATTTTTGTTTTTATTTCCATTTCTCTAGGAGGTGGGTCAAAAAGGATCTTGAAGTGATTTATGTCATAGAGTGTTCTGCCTATGTTTTCCTCTAAGAGTTTTATGGTGTCTGGCCTTACATTTAGGTCTTTAATCCATTTTGAGTTTATTTTTGTGTATGGTGTTAGGGAGTGTTCTAATTTCATTCTTTGCACTTGCCTTTTTATCCCTACTCAGTACACAGCGCCATGCTGAGCACAAAGCAAAGGTTCAGGTCATTGATGTTAACTGGGACATCTGTGACACTGCGGAGTCACTGTAGCTGGGGACTGGATTGTCTGTGTTGACGTCACTCAGCTAAAGAGAAGCTGAGAGTTATCAGCTTGTTTAGACTCATAGATGATTCAGTTTTCCCAAATAGCCTAGAACTCGGTCTCTTACTGGGGTGACAAACTCTGCCCAGTTTGCCAAGGATATTTCTCATTTTAGCACCAAAACTCATGCATCTCAGGAACCCCCTCAGATGCAGGCTGACTGAGGTGGTTGGTCACTCTCTCCACTGGTGACCCAACTTTATAATGATGCAACTTCCCTTCATCTTAGTCTGACCTGGCTTCTCCAGCCAAGCTTTCACCCAAGGCTGGATGGAGGCATCCAGTGGCCCAGCCATCTGACCTCTGCTGTGTGTCGTTGTCCTACAGACGAACAAGCCAGAACAAAGGGATGAACTGCACAGAGGCAGGGCCCTACACGTATAACCTGGTTATAATTTTCCTGGGAGAGTTTGGGTTCCTGGCTTATCCATCCATTTCTTAGTTATGTATGTATGTATGTATGTATGTATGTATGTATTTATGGCTGCGTTGGGTTCCTGGCTTATCTGTCCACTCCTTATTTATTCATTTATTTGTTTATTTATTTTTGGCTGCCTTGGGACTTCGTTGCTGCGTGCGGGCTTTCTCTAGTTGCGGCGAGCGGGGGCTACTCATCGTTGTGGTGCGCGGGCTTCTCATTGTTGGGGCTTCTCAAGAGTTGTGGAGCACGGGCTATAAGCACGCAGGCTTCAGTAGCTGTGGCTCGCAGGCTCTAGAGTGCAGGCTCAGTAGTTGTGGCACACGGGCTTAGTTGCTCCACGGCATGTGGGATCTTCCCCAACCGGGGCTCAAACCCGTGTCCCCGGCATTGGCAGGTGGATTCTCAACCACTGCACCACCAGGGAAGCCCCCGTCCGCTCCTTGTAAAGAACAACTGCCTCTCAGGTTGGCTCATCACTTCTGTTTTGCCTGTGACATACAGAAAGACAAACCAACCAGCCCAACATGACCCTGCTCAGAACAAGGTTTTCTGCCAGGTTTTCACATGCTGGAAAACTTGTGTCCCTCGGAAAGAAACCCCAGCAAAATGAAGCCTAATTTTTATTTATTTTTGCATTCAGAGAGGAATGGCAATGTCTTCCATGTCCTAGACACATCTTAATTTGTGGATTTTTTTCTTATTTGACTCTCTTAATAGGAGGAAAGTATGCCAGGGCTGATTTATGGATCTCCAGTGGTGCCAGGCATCATTTCACATGTGCACAGCTGCTCCACAGTAGTTTAACTTGGCGGATAGTATTAAACCCTGGAATTGTGTCATCTATTTGTACACGCATACAATAGCCTCCTTGTGCAGGTTTTTCAAGAATCCTTGCAGGCATGGTTGAGACTGGGCGTTTAAGGAGCCTCACAGAGTGATTTATTCTGTTGGAAGGCTTTCAGAGTTTCCAGAATGAAGGATGAGATAGCATTTTGTGCCATCGATTAAGTTCCCCAGGGGAGTTAGAGTCGGGCTAACGTGGAGAGGCCTCAAGCCCGCGGTGGGACCTCCCATTTCAGTGGTCGTCCAGGCGATGTGGGACATGTGACTGCTGACAGCAGGCTGGCTTTCATTCTGACGTGTCGCAGGGAAGCAGCTAAAAGTGGGGGGCGGGATGATCTAATGCAAGTCGCCGCGGGCGTAAATAACTTGAGAAGCTCTGTTGACAGCAGAAAGTCCGGCCTCCGCAGTAGTTAACAAGGCTATCTTCAAATTCAAAGGGCCCTGACATTTGTCACAGTTGTCCTTTGTAGTCAAGGGTGCTACTGCGGACACCGTGTTTATCCCTGCAGCCGAGTGTGGCTGAAAATACCCGTGTGTGACAGATGATAAGGCCTTTCTGCGGAGGGGGACAGAGCGGACGTGAGAGCCTGGCTGGGGTTTGTGTGCGGGCCTCCCAGCGCACAGCTTGGCGTGTCACAGAGCATCTTGTCTCCATCTGCAGCGACCTGACCGCTCTGGCCTCAGCCCCTCGGCTCCAGCGGCCCGCAAGGGTCTCCATTCTTGAGCGACTTTCCCTGGGTCTTGCTTGCTGTCTCCCCTGCCTGCACAGGGCAGGCAGGCTGGTGCCAGACTCCTTCCTACACCCCGGCTCGGGGGAGAAGCCCTTTGAGGTGGGCTGGGTCCCTTGACACTTTTGTCGATGGGTGATTTTATTTTGCCACTTCAGCACTGAGCGTTTTCAACTGGAAAGACCTTTGAGGCTGAAAGGACTTCCCCCCTTTCTTGGTGTCGCCTGTCTTAGGACAGGGAAAGGCAGAGGCAGTGCTCTGGGCTCAGGTGTGCCTCTCCCGTCGGTGGGCTAGGAGGGCACTTACACAGTTCGTTGCCGTAAAAAATGGTACCTCACCAGCCTATTCTCAAAATCCTTTCTTAAGGCCAGAAATTCCTAAAGGCTCATCTTGGAAGCCTAACAATAGGTCCACGAGCCAGCGACAGGGCTCAGAAAGCCTTCCTGCCCGGGCGTCTTGCTGGGGGCCACAGCCCATGGCCAGCACCGCGTGACTGCTTATTACTTCGCCTCTTTGGCAAATAAAAATCTTTCTACCCGTGGGTTCAAGATGGGGCTTAGGAAAGAGAATAAAAGGGCTTCTTGGTGATGCCTTAGCCTTAAAATCTCCTATGGGAGGAACTGCTAATTGTCTTGAACCGGGAAACCCCAAGAATCTTATGAGCTCCTTAACCACTGAGTGAATCGCCTTATCAGACCTTCTTCGAGAAGAGTCTGGTGCATAAGGAAGTTTTGATGAGGATGACTGAGAGATGAGAGCGTGGTGCCTGAGACCCACCCTGGGCACTGGACTTCCCCGGGAGGCAAAGACGACCTGAGCCTCCATGAGCAGCTAAGGGACACTGGTGTCCAAGAACAAACATCTTCTCGGGAGGGAGAGCGGGTCTGGAATTGGGAGGCAGGGGAACTGAGCACAGACTTTGTCTACTTCACAATTCTGCCCCTTTGGTTTGAGGTCATTCAGTAGAGTTCCATCCCACACAAGTCTTGAAGTTGTTTCTCCAAGGAATCTCTCTGAATCAGCTTTCATCTCTTCTTGACCCTCTAAGGGACGCTGGGAGGGAGGCCCAGAGTCCCCAAGGCTCCGGCGCATGTAGCAACGGTCTCTGATCCTGTAGATATTGTTTTTTTGTTTATTTGTTTGTTTTTTGAGAAAGTAGGAGGAATGGGATTGAAAGTAACAAGCATCTAGTATGTTCTGTCATTCCCATTTTATAGATGAGGAAACTGAAGTTCGGTTATGGGACCAGGATTACGTGAAAGCGAATAGCAAAGCTGGGATCTAAACGTAGGCCACCTACCGGGGGTGAGCAGGTTGACAAGTTAGCCCAACTCAGAGAGCCCCCTGCATCTGACTTCTGCACTCCATCTCAGAACTGTGGGCTTCTCTCTACAGTCCTGACTGAGAACTTCACCAGGAAGACAGCAGGTTCTCCTCATGGTGTTTGAGAAACCACTGACTAAAGAATGAGCCTTGCCTGTATCCCTGATGATCTTTTAAAATAGTAAATAGTAGCACTGCTATAATGGTGAACATTGAAATGCCACCATCTGCCCTTGGTCTTTCGGAAGGTACCAGGCAAATCTTGCTGTTCTGAGACCGATATTTAAATTCTTTTAATTAACTCATTTATTGACCAGGGGATTTTTGCAGAATCTATCTAACGCCTGTGGCTGGTGATTTGTTATGTAAATCAATATTGAAACGTCTCTGGTCAATAACGTTTGGGTAACAAAAGACGTATTAATAAGTCTCTGGTCAATATTAATAAACCTTATTTGGTTTGATGAGTTAAAACAATACCCTTAGCCTCCACTGTGTATGTTGGACAAGAGGTCAGAAGGAAACAGTTCCTCTGAGATGACTCTCCAAAGAAGATCCTAATAGGTTTGGGTTGATAGACATCCAAGAAGTTACAGATGATAGGGGTTGACACCCTTCTAAAATTAATACATGCCCAGTAGGCTAAGCCCATGGTTTCCTTCCTTTTCCATTGGATTTCTAAATGTCAGAAGTCCCCATCTTCATGGTCTGTGACGTGATGGGGCCCTTCTAGTTACAGAGCTCTTCCTCATGAATTGCTCTGTGAAACCTCCAAGACAGTGCTTCATTCCTTTTCTGTCAGGTGAGGACATGGAGACAGAACGCCCGTGCATTCCTGACGGCAGCACAACTGGTACACCACGGAGCTGGGGCTAGAATCTAGAACATGAGTGCTTTTAGCATTGCCCCGCCGTGCTCCCTCTCCACATTCCACAGAAGTGTTTATTAAGGATCACATTTTGCATAAGGCAGCCGATGGTAGCAATGGTCACCTGAAGCCAAGGTCCCAGGCTGTGGAGCTGGTAGGGCTGGGGCGTCTCTTGCCTTGGCTTGGGGTTGGCCCAAGGGATTAAAATCACTGGGGTACAAGAGGAAGGATGCCAAGGTTGGAAGCCGGGCCCAGGCTGAATTGGGCTGTGCTGGCGGCATGCGAAGTTATGAAGCATTTTCAAAGTATCTATGACATTTTTTTTTAGGTAATAAAATCTTTACGTTCAAACTGTTAGAAAATATTTGAAACAAGCCATTCCTAAATATGTTTATGTAAGTATTCCTAAGACACACTACACACGTGTGAGTCAGACTAAGTTCTTCATAAAATAGAATTGAATTCAGTTGTTTAAAATGGGTTTGCTGTTGGGTTGCATGGAGACATGTACGTGATTTGATCGTAGCCCTCACTTTTCAATGTTTTGAGTGTCAAAAGGACATAGGATGGCACCTTTCTTAGGAAGTGTGATTTATAATATACTCCACACTCAGTGAAAATTGAGTTTGTGTAGTAGTTAGGATTAGGTTGCTAGAAGATCCAAAATAACAGTGGTTTAAAGAAAATAGAAGTTTCTTTTTCTCTCATGAAACGAAGTCAGTTCACAGATGGTTTGGTGGCTTCGTGGTATCAGGGGCTCCTCCTATCTTGTTACTCACTATGCATGAATTCTATTTCCAAATTCACTTCGTGGGCCAGTATGGCTGCTGGAGTGCCAACAATTATATCTGCAATCCAGGCAGTAGGAAGAAAAAAGGAGTGAAAATGAGGGAACGCTCTCTTCTACTTCCACTATGTCTCCTCAGCTAGAACTCCGTGATACGCCAGATCTGGCTACCAAGCCGACTGAGAAATGTATGATTTTAGCTAGCCGTGATGTTCTCAGCTAAAACAATAATTGGGATTATTTTAACAAGGAAAACAAAGGGAGAATGAATATTGAGTGGCAATTAGGAATCTCTGCCACAGGTTGGTTATGGAACCTGTTCCCTTCATCTTGTTCCCTAGGCTCCCCGCACTTGCTCCTTGCCCATCCGCTCTTGCACACATGCAATTAAAAAAAGCCCCTATTGCTTGAGAGACCC
Source organism: Balaenoptera musculus (assembly GCF_009873245.2). Classification (NCBI taxonomy): domain Eukaryota; kingdom Metazoa; phylum Chordata; class Mammalia; order Artiodactyla; family Balaenopteridae; genus Balaenoptera; species Balaenoptera musculus. The sequence goes on from NC_045790.1 coordinate 5,930,282, forward strand.
AGAGCCATGCAGAACAGAAAAGATCATTATGGGTGGAAACTGAGTCAAACTAGGGAGCTTCTTGCTATGATTATTTGCCTTTATTATCAGTATCATTTATATCATCATCAAAAAACCTTACTGTGTACTAGAATGTGTAGGGGAAAACATCAGAGGTGTTAGGAAATATAATACAGGATTCCTGTCTCTACCCTTGACTTTCTCATTTGGGGGAGATGAGACTCCCAGAGTAAGGTCCTGTCAAGAGCTGTGAAAGGGCTGAGATTTTCCCCCACTTGTAAGTGAGGAGCTAGCCCGCCAGTGTCCTGCGTGCTGGCAGGAGACACAGGACCCTGGGTCAGAGATAAAGGACTTAATTATAGCAGTAGTCTGAGTGCCAGTCTTTTCTTGTGCTAGTTCCCCAGTTCCCGCAGGGTGACTCGGGTGGCCACATGGCGACTGCACGGCAGCAGGTGTCATTACAGGAGAGGAACCTGGGGCTCAAGGCAGGCAAGCCTTGTACGATGGGAAGTAAGGGTGCCGCCCCTTCTCCAGAGGGAACCTCCGTCTCCGAGGTTCCAGGCTGCCCACTTGTAAGCATCCTTGTAAAGACGGTCCCTCCAAAACAGAGGTGTAAGCGTCTCTGCCTGCAAGATGTCAGACACAGGAGAGGCCCGTGGAGAACCGTCTCCCGCCCGACGTGACACAGCGCACGCCAAGCGCGGCACCAGGACAGAAGCACCCCGGTCCCCTGTGAGTGAGCAGAGCGCGCTGGGGGCCGCGCAATCGGGGGCCTGGAAGGGAGGGCGAGGCTGGACCAAGAGCGGGGAGAGGGCTCCGACCCCCATGCAGGTGCGCAGACGCGGTACAATGAGGCGTGCGCAGACCTACCGAAGAGCAGTTTGGTGGAAGGGAGAGTGTTACAGGAAAGCCGTGGGGTCTGGACGTCCCGGCAGGGCCTGGGATGCCTGAGGAACTTCCCACAGTGAGGAGGAGGGTCGGTAATGGTGCCGCCGGCGATACGGCTCGGGATGGCCGGAGTGGAGGAGACGGGAGGCGAGGCAGGGACCGGTCTGGGCATCAAGTGCTGGGTACGCGAGCGCTTCCCACATGGCAGGGCAGCGCACCTGTATTTATTGTTTCGCTTCCTTTACTATGGAGCAGGCAGGCAAGCTTGCAGGGAACTTCGTGTCTGTAAGGATGAAGGGGTAGCACCACTGATAGACCCGTCATCTCAAGTGGCACTTCTGAATTTCTCACGAGGGCATCACCCAGGTGTTCAGTGCTGGATCCTCTCATGTATTTTAGGATCAGGCCCTTCCCTGCAGGTATCAGTGTGAGGTTCTAAAGGACCCCGGGGGCCCTTCCTGCCCAGGATAAGGGAGGGCTTTGGTGTGGGGCAGATGGATAGAAATACCTGTGTCGTACCTGGGTGACCAGTCACAATAGCAGCTCTGAAAGTGAGAAAACTAGTGTAAAGGACACGTCCCCAGGGAAACCCGGATACTAACAGACAAATGGCTTCAACAGAGGAGCCCCTGACAAAGAAGATGCTGGACATCCCTGTCCTTAATCCTCAGACTGGAGACGGAAATTCTCCGTGTCCTCGAGTGGCTTCCTACTCTTCTCACAGAACAGTCTTGGCTCCTTGACGTGGTGTGAGAAGCAGGAGCACGTCCCCCGGCCCCCGCACCTCCACAGTGAGTGAAGTGGCCCTGACTCGGCTTGGCTTCCGCCATCCATCATGGAAGGCTTTGGCAGACCGCTGTGGAAACAAACTCCTAAATATTTTAAACAGAGACCATGGCTGACAGGAGTCAAACTTTCTGTATTAAGGGAGGATTAAAACCTCAGCTATTTCCAGTAATTTATTATGCACCCGCTCATAAACACATTGCACTGGTCACGGAATGTATACGTGTAGCAGGCCCTCCAGAGACAGATGAAGAACACTTCAAGGGCATCAAGGGCACCCAGGTTCCAGCATGGAAGCAGAGTCACAGTTGGCAACCTTTGCACAGTAAGTCCCCTGACCGTTGGTGACCTGTGTCCTGTGGGCCACTGTCTGGGAACCACTGCACATGGCAAAGGAGCAAGACCCTCTGGCCTTACTCAGACCCATCATTACACTGTCCCCAAAAGTGACCCATGTCAGCCTTCAAGGGCTCACGTTGAGAAAGGCAATCTGTCTCAAGTGAGAAAAGCCATCCAAGTGCCAAATTATTGATGGACAGTCACCACACCCAGTGTGCTGTGTCTGACTGGGCACCACACCTCAGGGGCAACATTAGCCCCAAACGTGACACATGCAGGGCAGATGCATCCAGACCAGAAGGGGACACAAACCATGCGACACTGGGACAAAGGAACAGGATTCACATGGATAGAAGGGGGGGCACGCTTGCTGTCCGGATGCTCTGGAGGTCGTGGAGAGGAAGGTTTTCCCAGGGTGGGGGCGGAAACCAGTGGTAAAGGGTGGTCGCTGTGAGAACAGATTTATGCTAAAAAACCCGGGGGTGTGGGGGGAGTACTTCCTAACAGAGCTCTTGAGAAAGGGCTGAGCTCTCTGCCCCTGGAGACGCTCAAGCCTTCACTGCACAGCCATGCTGGAAGAACACTGCAGAAAAACTCCAGCATCGGATCACTGAAGGAAGGGACTAAGTTGTTTCCCCCACAGGACCCTGTGATGCCATGCATGGGGGACTTGAATCTGAAGTTGGGGTGTGTGTGTGGTGTGGTGTGTGTGTGGTCTTGTAATAGGGAAGAATAAATCTGACTCCATATTGGATCTATTTCTTTAGCTCCAACCTTTGTGCCCTGTTGCCTCTGCTTAGTCATGCTGGCTCTGCACCTTTTGTAAAAGAATGTTGCCTATGGCTTGAAATATACAGGATAGCCTGACCTTGACCTGACCTGAACAGAGACTAACAGGAACGTGACCTGGCCTACTGGACAGCTACAAGAACAAAGGATCTGACACCAAGAAGTTTGCAACAACTAACCACACCCCTCCCTCACCTTGCCTTTAAAAGGGCTTTGCTGATAGCTTTTCGGGAGTTTGGCCTTTTTAAGGCATGAGCCACCTGTCTCCTTGCCTGGCCCCACAATAAACCTCTCTGCTCCAAACTCTGATGTTTCAGTATTGTTTGGCCTGTGTATTAGGCACACAGACTTGCGTTTGGTAACAATTATGGCGAGCCAGCCAGGAATCTGTGCCTGTGGCGGGTGGACCCCGGCCAGGGACAGCCCCTTCCCAAGTTCCCAGCAGCTGCTGGAGCTCATTTTGCTCCGGGGAACTGCAAGGGACTCTCCCTGAGAGGCGTCAGCTGCCCCAGTGCACAAGGCCATTTGGAGCAGAGAAACATCCAGAGCTATGGTCCACATTTGGTGTCACTTGGGGGTAAGTCACTCCATCTTGCACAGGCTGGGAATTCTCTCCACTCCATTTGGGTTACTTCCCTTGTGGGAAGTGAGACACTCTGGGTCTGTTCTCTTTTGAGAGCTAAGCCAGTCTATTTGGAGACCTCCATCTGGGAGTAGAAATGGAATTTTAGACTACACCTCCACTGATTTTGTGTGTGACCGTAGCTTATTTGTTATTTGTGTTTTTGTGTGTGTGTATTGTTTTGGGGTGAGCCACTCCAGCTTGTGCCTTTGTTAGTGAGACCATACGTTTGTTGTTTGTATGTGTGTGTATCAGTATGCATTGGTCAGTTGAGACGTCTTCGGTAACAGGGTTCGCATATGATGGCACCAGGGTATCCTTCCCTATTGTGTTGGGTTTCACCTGTGGTCGAGCATTGGTTGGGATTTTCCTTTTGCAATGAATGGGTATCTCCCTTTTTGGTGCTAGGGAACTGTGATCGTGAAAGACCATTTTGCATTGCATTTGTTTGCTTTATTAATATTAGATAACACCGGCCATGAATAATTAAGTATGGCTAATCAGATCTCTGTTCCATCTTATAGTACCCCTAGCATGTATTTTGCAAAACTGGGAGATCTTCAGTATGCTCCTAGAAAGAGAGAGAAAGAAGGTATTTTTTTAACACTTCACCACCACTACATTCTTTAGACTCTGGACTAAATTAATTAAGATGATGAAACTCTCTTAAAATTCCAAAACTGGTTCTTTTTGCATATGCAGTTAAGAGAAAGCTGGCTTAATAAAATACCTTTTTTTCAGAATTCTGACCCCAAGAGAACAAAAATATTCTGAGGAGCAAGCTTGAAGGTAACTAAGTAAACTCAACCTATTCCAACTGTTATTTTTGGTTTGCATTTGCCAGGTGAATTGCCATGACACGTGTGGTAATGATTCCTTATCTTTACATTTGCATGTTGTTTGTTGTTAAAAAGTAGGATCCTTGTTGAGGAAATTGTTGGACTTCACCCTTTTGTTTTTGTTCTGCAGGTATTAGATTTTGTTCTTTGTGTGTATGTTTACATTTGTCTTGCATAGAAGTATGCTGGCTATGAGATCTCTTGTCTATCTGGATGTATGTATGTTTCATTATGATTAGGTGTCTTTGTCTTTGGATAGTATTGCTGAGGTTAACTTGTAAATGAGCTCTATTTAATAGACTTAAAAGTAAACGCTTACAAATTAAATACTTACTACTATTTAGAAAACAGGCCAAAATGAATTTCAGGTCCTCATGATCTGGGAAATATTCACTATGGAATTGATATCTGGTATTGAAGCTAGCTTAAGCTTGTTGGTTTGACTAATACAGACATGTCTTTTAGAAAATTCAAACTATTTAGGATAAATCTTATAACCAGCAATAGAAATTTCTAGTAAGCGTTTCCGAAAAATAAGTATAAATTGTGAGAGATGCCTTTAACATTACTTACTTACTTAGGATGCTTTTAAATACTTGTAATAGAAAACACAACTAAAAGTATCTTAAACAATTACGACTAATTCCTAATGGTTCCAGCATAGATTCAGTCAGTGAATCAGTGACATCAAGGATCCAGGTTCTTGCCATATTTTCCTCTGCCATTCTTACACGTCAGTTTTGTCCTCGGATTTGTTCCCTCATGATCTTAAGACAGCTTCCACGGCACCAGTCCTCATCTAACAATGACCAGATTCAGGAAAGTATGAACCTTTTTGTCCCTTTCAAGAGCAAAGGAAACCCAAAAGTTCCCTTATTTGCCTTCACAGTTCTTAAGCAAGGTTGCACCTGTACTAAATCAAATATTGCCAAGAAGAAAAGGAATTACACCAGGATTGCCTTAACCTAATCCTCATTCACCCACTGGGGCTAAGGAGGGACCAATGAAAATCATGGGCCTAATAACTGAACAGTATTGGGATTCTCTTGGCAAGGAAGTATGAAGGGAATTGTTGGTGTGGTCAATACAGACATGTCTTTTATTGTGCCTGGGTTTACTGAGGGTGAATGGGTTTATGTTGTTCCTGTTGCGCAGTTTGTCAACAGAAAAAAAAATTAGCTTGGTATGATGAAATTCTTATAAGTAAATTAGATGCATATAGGATGAGAGCTTTTGGGTGACCTCTTTAGAAATGGCTGTGATTTGGGAATGTCTACTTAAGGGTGGTCCTTCCAGATATTTGGTAACTTAAATTTTAGAGTTGTGCTAGTTTGGGTGGGATGATGGGGGGTTACTGAATAGCTAGGTCATTCCCAGGCAGGGTACTGAAACATTAAGTACTGAACATAGAAGCTAAAGGTGTCTGGGACTACGTTTGGTGCCACACTGAGATATCTTCTATAAAAAGCAGATGTTTTAAAAAATTATTATTGTTGTTTGTTTGCCAACCTACAGAATGCTAAAGGACAGTTCATAATTGATTGCTTCTTGGTTTTCACTAGAAATTTAAGCGTTTTTGTTTAGAGCTTTGGATTCAAATTTAAATATGTAATTAAAGCTACTAAAATAATAAAGGAAACATTTCAGTATACAGCAGGAAAGTAGGATATATGTTTGGAGTTCTACACATGGTTGGGCTGAGATTAGGTTAAACTTAAGTAAATGGATTTTGTTATTAAAAATAGGCTGGTGCAAAACTAGATTTGGTCCCTCTCTACTAAGGGAACAAGTTTACTTAGAATGCTGCTTTTGATAACAGATTATGTGAACTTCCTTGCCTTTAAGTGATCTATATTTGCTTCTGAGATCTCTTCTCACTTTGGTTAAGAAACAAGTATTGTCTTACAGTGACTTGTGATCTTATTTGACCAAGTGTTTTGAAACTTTTTGACGAACTTCCCAAGTATCAAATTTTAATTAAAATTCTTTTGACCTTCAGCTCACTTTGGGATGCTTTAGAGGGCCCTTGACGCATCTTAGAGAGAAGTATTTAACTCGTATTATTTGGTACATTGAATTACACGGGAAGCATTGTCAAGTGGGTGATAAGCCTCCTCAGATTATACAGTACAGATAAATGTTATTAATATAGATATTCTAGAAACTATGTAAAGTTTCTGAAATGTAGATATGTCCTGGTATAATGCTATCAGTCATAATTCTGGTTATCTTAAAATGTTGTATATCGCAGCAACTTGACTAAGCTTTTTTGTTAACACACTGTAATCAGATCTTTAACCTTGCCTTTTTAAGTCTTTAATAGACAGTTAAGCTGATGCTTTGCAAAAGTGCTTCATCTTCAAGAAGATTCATAGGAATGACTAATAAATTTTAGATTATACTACCTTTTTTTTTTTGCCGCACGACATGGCAAAATTAAGTCACGATATTAATTCCCCAACCAGGGATTGAACCCGTGTCCCCTGCAGTGGAAGTGCAGAGTCTTAACCACTGGATCACCAGCGAAGTTCCTCAGATTATACTGCTGAACTAGGTAAGAAATTAAAAACCCTAATGGAAATCCTGATGGCTTCATAAAAAGTTAACAAAAGGATTGGTTACTAAGTGAACTGGTGAATATGGTTATAATGTTTATGGGTTTTGTCTGGAAAATTACTGATTTTGATTTGTGTTTTCCAGATATAGGGAAGCACTTCCCCTCCAGTTACTCATGACTTAACAGCAATTTGGTAAATTATACCTTGCTGAGTAGAACTGAAATATTTTTCTTTTCTCTCTGGCTGGTCCCTCCAGAAACTGGAGATCCTTGGGTTCTGAGCAGCCTTATCAGGTGAATGGGAAAGACTGTCTGTCTCCTGGCATGTACAGGAATCTTGATATTTTGGGGACCAAGAATGCCACCGAGGCAGAATCTGATGGCAGGCCTTTGGCATGGATTTCCTGGCCTTGAGAGGCCTTTGGGAATTCAGTCTAAGACTCCTGAGGAGTTCCACCACAGGCAGTTTGGGAAAGCCTATGTAGTCAACTGACCAGACTTAATTTACGTGTTTGTGGAGAACACTGCCTGCTTTAAGTCTACTGCTAAAAGCACATGTACAATGCTTGTGTGGCAATTGGGTATAAGTAATAAAATGTATGGCCTATAAAGTGTATACCCATTAACATACCTCTGAGCCTGTTCACAATATTTGATCAGTTTTCCCCCATCATGAATATCTAGGCAAATATAAAGGAGGCCTAGCACCAAGGGACATGATCTAGACCTGGGGCAAGAAGCTAAATCACCCTGGCATCAAGGGACATGTTTTGGTCTGTTGAAGAATTTGCAATTAACAAGGGAGACGATGGGAAATCTACATATTTTGAGGTCTGGGTAAGTCATTCTAGCTGATACATGATTTCTTAAACTTATACTGACCAGAGCAGCCTGTTTTGTGGCCTTTCGGACATGCATTGTACATCTGCCTTGGCCACGGAGGAGTGCAATACATTTGAAAGTCAAAACTGGAGATGTGGTTCAGACGTTCAAGGTAAAACTAGGTGGCCATTGTGCGTGTGATTTCAGGCACATTCCTATATTGCTGAAAACTTGAATTTTCTGAGCTCTGTCCTACTCGGGATGCCACCAGCCATTCTCAAAGCAGTGTCTGCTGGCAGACGGCAGCTGCAACCTTATGACCTCAGGGTCTCCTCTTGTAACTATTATAAACTCTTGGACAGCAAAATTGCTTTAGATGTCAGCAGAAAAAGGATACGTGCAGTGGTCAATTGCTCCTGTTATATATGTTAATACCACATCAGAAGTTAAAACCTACTTAGATAAAAGCACACAACTGGCTACCTGGCTACAAGTCTCCCCCAAAGTGCCAGGTCCAGACTGGTTTTCAGGCTTATTCTCCTAAATTCCTCAGGGAATGAGATTTTTATTATACAAGACTCAGATCCAGGACTTGGAACTTGAGAATATTTCCAGCTCTGTGTCCATTCCCCAAATCAAGGTAGGACTACGTTCCATTTCAGCAGGAAGTGGTCAGAGTGGTAATCACCCCATTCCCTGAAAGAACTGGGTAAGGATGAAACGGGATTGGAGTTTGAAACCAAATCGCTGTGAAACGGAGTTCCTCTGCTGAGTTTATGATTAACCTCTCTATCCAAAACACTGTTCCCCTCTTGTTGTCCAACACCTTCTCCTCAAGATTGAGGAGTATCAAAGAAAAGGGAAGAATTGTAATATGGAGGAACAAATCTGACTCCATATTAGATCTGCTCCTTTTACTTTAACCTTCTTTAACCTCTGTGCTCTGTCGCCTGTGCTTAGTCATGCTGGCTCTGCATCTTTTGTAAAAGAATGCTGCCTAGAGCCTGAAATACACAGGACAGCCTACAGGATAACCTAACCTTGACCTGACCTGAACAGAGAATGACAGGAACATCAGGACCTGACTGTGACCTGGCCTACGTAGACAGCTACATCCAACAACACAAAGAAGTTTGCAACAACTAACCACGCCCCTCCCTCATCTTGCCTTTAAAGGGCTTTGCTAAAAGCCTTTGGGGAGTTCCAGCTTTCTAAGGCATAAGCCACCCGTCTCCTTGCCTGGCCCTGCAATAAACCTTTCTCTGCTCCAAACTCCGACGTTTCAGTATTGTTTGGCCTCACTGTGCATCGAGCACACAGTGTGTGTGTGCTGTGTGTTGTTATGTGTAGATGTGTGTGTGGTATGCGTGATGCGGTGTTTCTGTGTGGTGTGTGTGTGGTGTACACGGTGTGTGTGGTTTGTGTGGTGTGTGTGTGTGGTATGTGAGGGGTGTATGTGATAGGTGTGCGTGGTATATGTATCTGTGTGGTGTGTGTGTGGGGGGGGTATGTCCAGTGTGTGGTCTGTGTGTATGTGTGTGGTATATGTGTGTGTTGCATGTAATCTGTGTGTGGTCTGTGTGGGGTGCGTGTATGTGTGTGATCTGTGTGTCATCTGTACGGTGTGCATGTAGTGTGTGTGGTATATGTGTAATTTGTGTGGTGTCCGTGGTGTGGGGTGTGTGTGTGGGATGTGTGTCTGTGGTTAGTGTGGTGTGTGTCATGTGTTCGGTGTATGTGTGTGTATGGTATATGTGTATGTGGTGTTTCTATCTGTGCTGTGTTTAGGGGTGTGTTTGGTGTGTGGAGTGCATAGTGTATGTGTGTGGTCTGTGTGTATAAGTATGTGTGGTCTGTCTGTGTGGTGTGCATGTGTGTGTGTGGTATGTGTATCTGTGGTTTGTGTGGTGGGTGTGAGTGTGGTTTGTGTGGTGTGTGTCATGTTTGGTGTGTGTGTGGTATATGCATGGTGTATGTGTGTGGGGTGTGTGTGTGTGTGGTGTGTCTGTGGTTTGTGTATCTGTGGTGTATGTGTTGTGGTCTCTGTGTGTGGTAGGTTGTGTTTGTGTATGGTGTGTGTCTGTGGTTTGTGTTGTATGTGTAGTGCGTGTGATGTGTTTTGTGTGTGGTGTGTGTGATGTCTGTGCGTGTTTTGTGCCGTGTGTGTAGTGTATGTGTTGTGTGTGTGGTGTCAGTGGTGTTTGTACACAGGCAGTACACGCAATGTCCTGACACTGTCCTCTGTGTATGGGATGAGTGTTCCGTCTTCCCAGGTGTGACAGGGGTGTCCTTTTCCTCACGCCTTCCTTTACACACACGGGAAAACCAACGACAGGGGAGACTTGGCAGTAGCTTAGAGCCAGGGCCACTTCCGGTTAATTTAAAGAACATTTATGGATGAAATGGCCAATCTGAAGTAAAAAAAAAAAAAAAAAAAAAAAAAAAAAGAGGTTGTGGGGAGGGAGACAGGTTAAAAAGAAAGAGGAAAGGAAGCAGGAGGAGGAGAAGGAGAAAAACTTGTGAACTTCAGAACACTATACTTGCGGTCAAACAGAACAAATTTCTTTTTACTCGGTACATAAACTTGTCCTAAGCAATGTGCTCGAAGGGAAAATTCCCAAGCTGCAGTGCTAGGTTCGGAGTCATTTATCAAGTTAATCATGATCTATTTTCTTGCCCTGAATAGCGTCAGCTGGAATATGTTACATTCCATCCCAGGAAGGGAATCCAAGGGAACAATTCCCAGCAAGCAACTGTTCAGTCTGCAGAGTGAAAACCTCCAAGTCCTTTCATTACTGTTCCCAATATTTTTCCATCATCTTCCAATTGGGGAGATATAGTCAAATGCGAAAATAAGGATTGGAACATACATTATACAGTTTTGGAACCAACACGGTGTTGGTGTCAGGAGAGACCAAGGTTCCAATCAGAAGGCAAGGCGAGGCTTGGTACAAGATATTCACTTACAGAGGGTGGAAAAAATAATAAGGCTGGCCTGGTACATACTTGGCACAAACTTGTAAGAGTACAAGTGCTTAACTCAGTTCCTTTCACAAGTACCTGAAATAAGTGGTTGGCCTAATGATATTTTAGCATTCAGCTATGTAATATTTGACAGAATAACAGAATATGCAAAACTATAAAAATGTAGTGAATTGTACACTGTGAATTGTAAAAATGAATATCAATTTGAGGGATACAACAGATTTAAAATGTAAATTTTTATAATTCTGAAGTGTCATTATGTTCATTTACTTCATTTGAGATAAAAAATGCCAGTATTCTATTTGACTCACAGACCTGATGGAGCCACCTTGACCATGAATGTCCACAGGAAAGAAAATGAATTGGGCTACAAACTAGTTTCTCTAGTCTATGAAGTATTGTCAGCCATGAGTTCTCTCCCTCTTCCAAATTTGGGCCTGATATTAATACTACAAAGGCCATATGTATCTATACATGAAAAGGAGGAAGCTGGGAATTTTCTGGATCATGTGGCCTAACAAAAAATTTCTCATGGAATACACAATGAATTGAAGCAATATTTTTAAAGAAAATTTACTTAATTATAATTTATCAAGTTAATTTCTTCTATTCTTCCTTATTTGGTTGTGAGTAAATAGTCTACCGGCAAAAGATATTTTCCTATTGTACTAAAGAATCACATTATCCAGTTTTTGGCATTGGTCTAGAGTCTAGATATTTTTATATCAATATTATGCAAAAAAAATCACTGGAATTTAACCTAATTGACTACTCAAGGCACTAGATTAAAAGTCAGTGAATCCACCCAGGAGACAAGCAAGCACAGGTGCACAGCAGTTGACCCCTGGCATGTCAGCTGTTGCCTTTTGGGTTCATGTGAATGTGGGGAGGGTGGAAAAGAGCGAATTTGTTGACAAAATTTGCTAGTCACCCAAGGTCAGATTTTTTGCCTTGGATTGTTTTGGGAGAACCCTGCCAACATTTAGGAAATATGATAACTTGGACATTTGCCTATAATTCTTGTAACCCCTCCCGGCTGGAGCTAAGTATTAGCATTAAAACACTCATGTTAAAATGGTCCTCCAAGGTTCAGCATCTCTAGGCTGCCTTACTCTGCTCCCTGTTCCATTTCACCTCAATTCTAAAAGCTCCATGGGTTCTTCTATCCCAGTGACGCTGAGTTGCATCAAGTTGGCCAAGACAGCAAGCTTTGGGAGTTAGTGGAGGAGAACATTTTGACATCATCTAAAAAGAACATGTTTTGTAATTACAAGAGGGTAGGGAGTGAGGAGACTTCTCCCCAGATAATTGGACCCAAATGGAAATAAGGCTTTGCAAAAATGGAATTATTGAAAAATATCAGTAACAATGATGTCTAGATGGTAAGTCAAACAGTGGCTACCTACAAAATCCACCGATTTATCCATTCCCTGATGAAAACCTTTACTCAGCGTTTCCTCTGAGAAACACTGCCAAGCACATGGGTGGGTGTTAGACAACACTCATGTGTAAGGGAGATGGCCCTGCTCGGAGAGCCATTCTCAGAGCTCCAAACGGACGAGGACAGCTGCCCGGTGCCCTTAGTCTCCCTACCACTGACATTTCCTCACATAAGCCAAGAGGAGGAGTCTGTGACTCAGAAGGCCCTTAGAAGCATTTCATGGCTCCACCCTTTTCAACTGCAGGCATCAGAAGAAGATCCTGACTAGGCACAGCCGGGCACACTAAGGACACAAAGCACGGCTTGTTTAAGTGAACTCATCCCTGTTTTGAAACCCACTGATAAACACAAACTTTTTGCAGATAAAACAAGAGAGGCAGAGAACAGAAGGTGGTTGCCAGGGGTCAGTGGGGGCGGAGGGGCTGAGTACCACGGGCAGCAGAGGGGGCGTTCTGTGGGAGGGAGTGGTTGGTCCTGCGTCCTGACTGTGGTGCAGCTACGACTCTGCGCATGTCTCAAGGCTTACAGAAAAGTACACACACAAAGAGTGAATGTACTGGATGCCCATGCACAGTAAACGTAAAGAAAAGGGGACCCGCACGCACTGTTGGCGGGAATGTAAATTGGTGCAGCCACTATGGAGAACAGTATGGAGGTTCTTTAAGAAAACTCAAAATAGAGCTACCATACGATCCGGCAATCCCACTTCTGGGCATATATCAGGAGAAAATGTATATCTGAAAAGATGCATGCACCCCAATGTTCACAGCAGCACTATTTACACAAGCCAAGACATGGAAGCAACCTAATGTCCATCAACAGATGAAAGGATAAAGAAGATGTGGTATATATATACAATGGAATATTACTCAGCCATAAAAAGGAATGAAATATCGCCATTTGCAGCAACATGGATGAACCTAGAGATGATCATACTAAGTGAAGTAAGCCAGACAGAGAAAGACAAATACCATATCACTTATATGTATAATCTAAAATATGACACAAATGAACTTACTTACAAAACGGAAATAGACTCACAGACATAGAAAACAAACATAATTATCGAAGGGAAAAGGAGGTGGGGAGGGATAAATTAGGGGTTTGGGATTAGCAGGTACACACTACTACATGTAAAATAGATAAACAACAAGGTCCCACTGTATAGCACAGGGAACTATATTTAGTATCTTGCAGTAAACCATAATGGAAAACAATGTGAAAAAGAATATAAACACACACACACATATCTGAATCACTATGCTGTACAACAGAAACTAATACAACATTGTAAATCAACTATACTTCAATAAAAAATCTTTTTTAAAGTGAACTCAAAAATTATATACATAACACTATCTTTAGTCAAGTGTGGAAACAGAGACCATAAAATAACCCATTGGAAATATACAGCACTTTCCAGGTTAAAACTCCTCAATGTAATTTAAACTGTATACTCCCATTTGTCTTGACTTTAAAAGATTAGGAGACATGTTGATATGAAGATAAATGTTTAATAGATGTATTGGACAAGAATAAAACTCTGTCTCTGGGCTTCCCTGGTGGCGCAGTGGTTGAGAGTCTGCCTGCCAATGCAGGGGACGCGGGTTCGAGCCCTGGTCTGGGAGGGTCCCACATGCCGCGGAGCAACTCGGCCCGTGAGCCACAATTGCTGAGCCTGCGCGTCTGGAGCCTGTGCTCCGCAACAAGAGAGGCCGCGATAGTGAGAGGCCCGCGCACCGCGATGAAGAGTGGCCCCCGCTTGCCGCAACTGGGGAGGGCCCTCGCACAGAAACGAAGACCCAACACAGCCATACATACATACATACATACATAAATAAAAAGAATGTAAGCAGACAAGAATAGCATTAAAAAAAAAAAAATTAAAAAAAAAAAAACAAAAAAACTCTGTCTCCTAACAAACAGCCAGAGCAAGAACTTTCTGCCCCCAGAGACATAGTGTGCAGTGACAGCACAGTTCAAGACCCCATTCCAACCGTGTCCATCAAACTGGGCACTGAGCCTGATCCGCCTTTGTACTTTCAGCACAGTTTTGCTCAGAGTAGTGCTCAAAAAATCTTGCTTTACCTAAAGTGAAGGGAGGAGAAGGCTTCTGGCGGGTACACACAGAGCAGAAGCTCGGAAGTATCCCCAGTGTGGGATCCATGTAACTTCAAGTTAATTTTGCCACCGTGTGTAAACCAAGACTGCCCAAGGTATTTTCATTTCATTTAGTTTGGAAGTCACTCAAGGTGGAGTTCAAAATTAAGAAATTGGATGCTATCTTGGATACTGGTGATGGGCCATGAAAAATAAATTAGGTCCTTTAAATAGTAAGTACTGTATAAAACAACCCAGGAGTTAGCCAAAGAAAAAAATGGCAAAGCCAATTTTTAAATAAACTTTTCTGTAATCAATCAAATCTTTTTAGAATTCAGATAATATAACAGACTCAGAATTTGGTCATAAAAAGAAAGCTGCCAAAATAACAACATAAAATAAATGTAGAACACTTCATTTTTACGAATTTGTTTTTTCAAAAGAAAACAGAGACGCTGCCAATTTATCCCTCAGCAACCTTCCAACTGGGTAAAGCACTAAAATAATATATGCTATTTAAAAATTATAAGGAATCCGTTAAATTGCCAAGGTCTCAGATTTCATGTATTGAGGATTTTGCTTTGATGGGAAGCAAATGCTATACACACCCTATTGGAATTAGATATTTCTGGATGTGAGCAGCAGTTTTCTTTGAACTGGACGGAGAATGCTGTATAAATGAGACTGAATAATAAATACTTGCCTGTGGAGTCCTCTCTCAGCGTCAGACACCAACCAAGCAGCCTGCAGGAAGGAGGAAGAAACTGGCCTGGGCTCATGGATCCCCCCTTCCAGGTTTAGACAGGGAACAGTTGACCTTCAGCTCCTTCAGAGTTCCTGCTGCACTGGGCGAGGCTTGTTCCTGCCGCCTTACTGTCTACACGAGGCCACTGACTCTGTTAGAGGCCTGTGTTGTTGCTTATCCTGCTTTGCAGCTACCCAGGCTCTGTGCCTGTGTGCCCAACTCTCTAATACACCAATGACAGCCTTTCCAGGGGTCTTACCTTCGCTGGGAGGCCGAACACGTGGCCCAGCCCAGGCAGAGAACCCAGACAGGGTTAGGAACAAGGGCTTCAGTTCTGGCCCTTTCCTATCTCTTCTCTTTTCCCCTTCCCTCTCTCTCTCTCACCCGTTTATCATTGGTACGCACCATGATGTGTTTACTAGGTGGTATAAGCTGTTATAGCAGAAGGTAACAAGGCTTCTAATTGGTGCAGAAGCCTGCATTGGGTGTCTCTTACAAGCATTCCACCAAGCCAGGCACAGGGAGATGAGAGAGGAGTGGGACCCAACCCCCCCCCCTCCCTCTTGGCACTCTGAATGACTGAGATCAACTCACAGGCGTATTGATTTGTCAGGCAGACCCTGGTTGCTGAGCAAGTGGCCATAAAGACTGTACGAAAAAAGAAACAAACAAAACCAACAAAAAAACAAATCGCCTTTCCTCCAAAGCAAATTAAGTAACAGAGATCCAAATTGGATCACTTAACATTTTCTGTTTTAAATGTACTTAAGAACATTTGCTTACTAAGACGAGTTTTTGTTTTATACAACCTTAGAGAAGCCCTATGACTTTTGTCTTTATTTCCTTTTAATACAGTTCATTGAAATTATCTGGATTTGGCACCTTGATTTGTTACTTTTTAGCATTATGTGAACTTTTAGAAACAATCATCCTAATAGCCATGTAATACAAGTTTTATTCAATAGTTTTTAAAAGTGAAATATGTTCATAGTTTAGTACCAAAAAAGTGACTAAAATGAACAAATCTCATGAAATTATCAGTGGACTCTAGGAAACAAAGCATTAAAAGAAAACTCTGTGAGCAATAGACTTTGAACATATTTTCCCCCAAAGATCAAAGGGTAAGATTAAAATTTCAAAAGTGTGATGATTTTTAACCTTTGAAGGTTACGTATTTACAAAGAAATAAAAGCCGAAAATATTATATATATTTTGAAAATTAAAAGAAAAACAGCAACTCAGTTCATGTGATGAAATAATATTGACTATGCACCAAGTTTTTACAGTCCACTAGTCCTGGATACTGAGATTAGAAATGCAGTATAGACCGAGTTAGAATAAAATCATCTGATTGACTTATGGGAATAAATTCCAGGTTTATTTGAAGGCAAAGAATTAAAATCACCCTCTACAATGTCCAACACATAGTCAGTTCTTAATAAATACTGGGTGCACGGGGGGAAAACAATGCATTCTTGGCTTGGAGGTTTAAAAAAGTCTTTGAGACGCTTCTTGGTCTCCTGATTGCGTTCAGCATGCTGACCTGGATTCTGGATGAGAATCACCCTGTCCACGGGCAGCTCGGCAGGAAAACCCAAACAGTCTCCTCTGAAGCTTCTACCAATCCTCACCCCCGACGCACACTGTTTTATACTCAAATGAGTATTTAATGCAATTAAAAAATTTTAATGGCCATTTCAGAGTTAAAAACATCAGGCAAAACGGTTTTTGGACTGGACTGCCTGGTCAATATAGTGCAGTGGTCACCCTGGTAGCCCGTGCAGCCCCGCCACATGAGAGGTCCTAACTTCTGGGGGAGGCGGGGAGCGGAATGACTTTGAAAGTGAGAATCATACTGACTTCTTACTACCTCTGCTTCTTCCTTTGCTTACCTGTTTCTCCCTTAATTTCAGCAAGAGGTTTCATTTGTTATATGGTGAATTTACCATGAAAGAATCTTTCTTTTAAGGAGGAAAATAAAATTCAATGTCTAACACTTGGCTAGCTAATAAGAGACATGTTCACAGATATTTTATCTTTATCATGTATGATTTCCTCTACAAGTTACAGCTCCAGTATGTTAGCTTTAGAAATGTTATTTTTATGTGAAGCTTTGTGATACTTCATGGCTGAACCTGACAAAATTAGATTTCCTTTTGCCAGGTGTACGAGTCAGGGTTCTCTAGAGAAACAGAACCAGTAGGGTGTGCGTGTGTGTGTCTCTGTGTGTGTGTGTGTCTCTGTGTGTGTGTGTCTCTGTGTGTGTGTGTGTGTGTCTCTGTGTGTGTGTGTCTGTGTGTGTGTGTGTGTGTGTGCGCGTGTGTGTGTTACGAGTTTATTGTAAAGAACTGGTTCAGGTGATCATGGAGGCTGAGACTACAAGATCTGTAGTCAGCAAGCTGGAGATGCAGGGGAACTGATGTAGCCCCAGACTGAATCTGAAGGCCTCAGAACCAGAAGCACCGATGGTAGGATTTTAGTCTGAAAACCAGCAGGTCTGACACCCAAGAAGAGCTGATGTTTCAGTTTTAGTCCAAAGGCAAGAAAAAACTGATGTCCCAGCTCAGGGGCAGTCGAGCAGGAAGAGTCCCCTCTCACTGACAGGAAAGTCAGCCTTTTTTGTTCCATTCAGACCTTTAGTCGGTTGGACGAGGCCTACCCACATTAGGGAGGGCCATCCCCTTTACTCAGTCTACTAATTCAAACATGAATCTCATTCACAACCCCCCTCACAGACACACACACCCAGAATTATGTTTGACCAAATGTCTGGGCACCCCTTGCTCCAGTAAAGTTAACACATAAAAATTAACCATCACACCAGGTGAGACTCAATTGTACGATTAAATGAGTGCTGATAAATTTACATGCAAGAAATTATGCTTATATCCTAAGTTCAAGCTTTTGGTTACAGAACATTTGAAGATTTAATGAACCATTTTAAGGGGAAATTAGTTAGCCTTTGCAGTGTTACCTGAAAAACTATTGTTTAACCAAAAACAATTCTATAAATACTAGCCACTATTTAATTAGTTCATTAATTCATGTATCAATCATGCATGTGTTCAGCAGACCTCAGCTGAGTATGTATTTTGTGCCGGGCACTGTGCCAGACACAGGGTGTTCAGATGCCAAAGGAGAAAAACCCATTCCTGTCAGCCAGGAACTTACTCTCTAGTAGGTGAGATAGCCAAATAAATTAGGAAGTAAAGTGGGTTACTGAATATGCTTTTTATTGAGATATAATTGACATGTAACATTATATTAGTTTCAGATTGGAGGTAGAGACAAGACAGTGGAGTGGAAGGACTTGAGCTCACCTCCTTTCATGAAAACACCAAAATCACAACTAACTGCTCACAACCAGTGATAACAAAGACTGCAACCTACCCCAAAAGATATTCTACACCTAAAGACAAAGAAGAAGCCACAAGATGGCAGGAGGGGCACTTTCACAATATAATCAAATCCCATACCCACCGGGTGGGCAACTCACAAACTGGAAAATAATTATATTGCAGAGGTTCTCCCACAGGAGTGAGAGTTCTGAGCCCCATGTCAGGCTCCCCAGCCTGGGAGGAGCCCCTAGAGCATTTGGCTTTGAAGGCCAACAGGGCTTGAGTGCAGGAGCTCCACAGGACTGGGGGAAACAGAGACTCCACTCTTGGAGGGCGCACACAAGGTTTCACGTGCACTGGGATCCAGGGCAAAGCAGTGACTCCACAGGAGCCTGGGCCAGATCTACCTGTGGGTCCTGGAGGCAGGGATCGGCTGTGGCTCACTGTGGGGGGAAGGACACTGGTGGCGGAGGCCTCAGGGAATATTCATAGGTGTGAGCTCTCCTGGAGGTCGCCATTTTTGCACCGAGACCTGGCCCCACCCAACAGCCTGCAGGCCCCAGTGCTAGGACGCCTCAGGCCAGACAGCCAACGTGGGTGGGGGACACAGCCCCACCCACCAACAGACATGATGCCTAAAGTCACGTCCTGAGCCCACAGCCACCTCTAAACACACCCTTGACATGGCCCTGCCCACCAGAGGGGCAAGACCTAGCTCCACCCACTAGTGGGCAGGCATCAGTCCCTCACACCAGGAAGCCTACAAAAGCCCCTGGACCAACCTCACCCACCAGGGGACATACACTAGAAGCAAGAGGAATTACAATCCTGAAACCTGCAGACTGGAGACCACAAACACAGAAAGTTAGACAAAATGAGACGGCAGAGAAATATGTTCCACATGAAGGAACAAGATAAAATGCCAGAAGAACAACTAAGTGAAGCGGAGATAGGCAATCTGTCTGAAAAAGAATTCAGAATAATGATAATAAAGGTGATCCAAGATCTCGAAAAAAGAATGGAGGCACAGACCAAGAAGATACAAGAAATGTTTAACAAAGAGCAAGAAGATTTAAAGAACAAACAGAGATGAACAATACAATAACTGAAATGAAAAATATACTAGAAGGAATCAATAGCAGAATTAATGAGGCAGAAGAATGAATAAGTGAGCTGTAAGACAGATTGGTGGAAATCACTACCGTGGAACAGAATAAAGAAAAAAGAATGAAAAGAAATGAGGATGGTCTAAGAGACCTCTGGGACAAAATTAAATGCATCAACATTCGCATTATAGGGGTCCCAGAAGGAGGAAAGAGAGAGAAAGGGCATGAGAAAATATTTGAAGAGATTATAGCCAAAAACTTCCCTAACATGAGAAAGGAAACACTCAAGTCCAGGAAGCACAGAGAGTCCCATACAGGATAAACCCAAGGAGGAACATGCCGACACACATATTTATCAAACTGACAAAAATAAACGACAAGGAGAAAATATTAAAATCAACAAAGGAAAAGCAACAAATAATATACAAGGGAATCCCCATAAGGTTATCAGCTGATTTTTCAGCAGAAACTCTGCAGGCCAGAAGGGAGTGGCAGGATGTATTTAAAGTGATGAGGGCTTCCCTGGTGGCGCAGTGGTTGAGAGTCTGCCTGCCAATGCAGGGGATGCGGGTTCGAGCCCTGCTGGGAAGATCCCACATGCCACGGAGCGACTAGGCCCGTAAGCCACAACTACTGAGCCTGCGCGTCTGGAGCCTGTGCTCCGCAACAAGAGAGGCCGCGATGGTGAGAGGCCCGCGCACCGCGATGAGGAGTGGCCCCCGCTTGCCACAACTAGAGAAGGCCCTCGCACAGAAACAAAGACCCAACACAGCCAAAAAAATAAATGAATAAATAAATAAATTAAAGTGATGAAAGAGAAAAACCTACAGCCAAGAATACTCAGCAAGGCTCTTGTTCAGATTCAATGGAGAAATCAAAAGCTTTACAGAAAAACAAAAGCTAAGAGAATTCAGCACCACCAAACCAGCTTTACAACAAATGCTAAAGGAACTTCTCTAGGTGGAAAAGAAAAGGCTACAAGTAGAAACAAGAAAATTACGAATGGGAAAGCTCACCAGTAAAGGCAAACACACTGTAAAGGTAGGAAATCATCCACACACAAATATGATCTCAAAAGCAGCAATAATGAGGGCAGTACAAACGCAGGATATTGGAAATGCATTTGAAATTAAGAGACCAGTAACTTAAAACAATCTTGTATATATAAAGACTGCTATATCAAACCTCATGGTAACTGCAAACCAAAAATCTACAATAGATACCCACACAAAAAAGAAAAAGCAATCCAAACACTAAAGATAGTCATCCAATCACAAATGAAGAGAAGAAAAGAGACCTACAAAACAAATCCAAAACAATTAACAAAATGGCGATAAAAACATACATATCGGTAATTATCTTAAATGTAAACAGATTAAATGCTCCAACTAAAAAACACAGACTGGCTGAATGGATACAAAAACAAGACCCGTATATATATGCTGTCTACAAGAGACCCACTTCAGATCTAGCGACACATACAAAGTGAAAGTGAAAGGATGGAAAAAGGTATTCCATGCAAATGGAAATCAAAAGAAATCTGGGATAGCAATATTCATATAAGACAATATATACTTTAAAATAAAGACTGTTACAAGAGACAAAGAAGGACACTTCATAATGATCAAGGGATCAATCCAAGAAGAAGATATAACAATTATAAATATATATGCATCCAACATAGGAGCACCTCAATATATAAGGCAAATATTAACAGCCATAAAAGGAGAAATTGACAGTAACACAGTAATACTGGGGGACTTTAACAGCCCACTTACATCAATGGACAGATCATCCAGACAGAAAATCAATAAGCAAACACGGGCCTTAAATGACACATTAGACCAGATGGACTTAATTATGGAGCATTCCATTCGAAAGCAGCAGAATACACATTCTTCTCAAGTGCACATGGAACATTCTCCAGAATAGATCACATGCTGGGCCACAAAGCACGCCTCAGTAAATTTAAGAAAACTGAAATCATATCAAGCATCTTTTCCGACCACAACACTATGAGATTAGAAATCAACTACAAGAATAAAACTGTAAAAAACACAAACCCGTGGAGGCTAAACAATATGTTACTAAACAACAAATGGATCACTGAAGAAATCAAAGAGGAAATCAAACAATATCTAGAGACAAATGAAAATGAAAAAAAGATGATCTAAAACCTATGGTATGCAGCAAAAACTGTTCTAAGAGGGAAGTTTATAGCAATACAATCTTACCTTAGGAAACAAGGAAAATCTCAAATAAACAACCTAACCTTACACCTAAAGCCACTAGAGAAAAAAGAACAAACAAAGCCCAAAGTTAGTAGAAGGAAAGAAATCATAAAGATCAGAGCAGAAATAAATGAAATCGAGACAAAATAGAAAACATCAATGAAACTAAAAGCTGGTTCTTTGAAAAGATAAACAAGATTGATAAACCTTTAGCCAGACCCATCAAGAAAAAGAGGGAGAGGGCGCAAATCAATAAAATTAGAAATGAAAAAGAAGTTACAACAGACACTACAGCAATACAAAGGATCATAATAGACTACTACAAGTACCTATACTCCAATAAAATGGACAACCTAGAAGAAAAGGACAAATTCTTAGAAAGGTACAACCTTCCAAGACTGAACGAGGAAGAAGTGGAATATATGAACAGACCAATCACAAGTACTGAAATTGAAACTGTGATTAGAAACTCCCAACAAATGAAAGTCCAGTACCAGATGGCTTCACAGGCGAATTCTATCAAACACTTAGAGAAGAGTTAACACCTACCCTTCCAAAACTCTTCCAAAAAACTGAAGAGGAAGGAACACTCCCAAGCTCATTCTACGAGGCCACTGTTACCACAATACCAAAACCAGACAAAGAAACCACAAAAAAAGAAAATTACAGGCCAATATCAATGATGAACATAGTCGCAAAAATCCTCAACAAAATACTAGCAAACTGAATCCAAAAATGCATTAAAAGGATCATACACCATGATCAAGTGGGATTCATCTCAGGGATGCAAGGATCCTTCAATATCTGCCAATCAATCAGTGTGACACACCACACTAACAAAATGAAGAATAAAAAACTTATGATCATCTCAAGAGATGCAGACAAAGCTTTTGACAAAATTCAACACCCATTTATGATAAAAACTCTCCAGAAAGTGGGCATAGAGGAAACCTGCCTCAACATAATAAAGGCCATATATGACAAACCCACAGCTAACATCATACTCAACAATGAAAAGCTGAAAGCATTTCCTCTAAGATCAGGAACAAGATAAGGATGTCCACTCTCACCACGTTTATTCAACATAGTTTTGGAAGTCCTAGCCATGGCAATCAGAGAAGAAAAAGAAATAAAAGAATCCAAACTGGAAAGTAAGAAGTAAAACTGTCAGTTTGCAGATGACATGATACTATACATAGAAAATCTTAATGATGCTACCATAAAACTACTAGAGCTCAGCAATGAATTCAGTAAAGTTGCAGGATAGAAAATTAATGCACAGAAATCTCTTGCATTTCTATACACTAACAATAAGAGATCAGAAAGAGAAATTAAGGAAACAATGCCATTTACCACTGCATCAAAAAGCAAAAAATACCTAGGAACAAACATACCTAAGGAGGCAACAGACCTGTACACGGAAAACTATAAGACACTGATGAAGGAAATTGAACATGACATAAACAGATGGAAAGATATACCACATGCTTTGATTGAAAGAATACTGTCAAAATGAATATACTACCCAAGGCAATCTAGAGATTCAATGCAATCCCTATCAAATTATCAATGACAACTTTCACAGAACTAGAACAAAAACTTTTAATATGGGTATGGAAACAGAAAAGACCCCGAATAGCCAAAGCAATCCTGACAGAGAAAAACGGAGCTGAAGCAATACGACTCCCTGACTTCAGACTATACTACAAAGTTACAGTAATCAAAACAGTATTGTACTGGCACCAAAACAGAAATGTACATCAATGCGACAAGATAGTAAGCACAGAAATAAACCCACACACCTATGGTCAATTAATCTATGACAAAGAAGGCAAGAATATACAATGGAGGTAAGACAGTCTCTCTTCAGTAAGTGCTGCTGAGAAAACTGGACAGCCACATGTAAGAGAATGAAATTAGAACACTCGCTTAGCAGCATACACACACAAAAAAAACTCAAAATGGATTAAAGACCTAAATGTAAGACCAGATACTATAAAACTCTTAGAGGAAAACATAGGCAGAACATTCTAGGACATAAGTTGCAGCAATATCTTTTTGGGTCCACCTCATACAGTAATGAAAATAAGAACAAAAATAAATGGGAACTAATTAAACTTAAAAGCTTTTGCACAGCAAAGGAAACCATAAACAAAATGAAAAGTCAACCCACAGAATGGGAGAAAATATTTGCCAATGAAGTGACCGACAAGGGATTAATCTCCAAAATATACAAACAGCTTATACAGCTCAATGTCAAAAAGACAAACAACCCGATCAAAAAATGGACAGAAGATCTAAATAGACATTTCTCCAAAGAAGACAAACAGATGGCCCAAAAGCACATGAAAAGATGCTTAACATCACTAATACAATGAGGTATCACCTCATACGAGTTAGAATAGCCATCATCAAAAATTCTACAGAGAGTGGAGTCAAGATGGAGGACTAGGAGAACACAGAATTCGCGTCTCCTCACAACTAGGGCACCTACCAGGCACTGGTGGGGGACCACAGATACCTAAGGGGACGGGAGGAAACCCCAGCGACCGGGTAGGACGTGGGGTGTGGGGGGAGTGTAAGGGGAGAAGTGGAGACGGGACGGGACTGGCACCTCTGAGGGGCGGCTGGGGGAGGGGAAGGGATCCATGCCAAAGTGGGAAATTGGGGGACCATTGGGAGGACAGAGGATCAAAAGGGAGTGTGGCCAAGTTTCCCCTGCCCACTTGGGCCCCTGGAAGCCTGCTGAGATTCCGGGCCTGATCCTCTGCCCACCGAGGTCCCCTCTAGCCACACAGGCCCTGAGGGAGTGGGAAGGAGGGAAGGGGGAGCAAAAGTAAAGGTCGGACCTCTGGGACCGGCACCACTGAGGGGGGTGGCTGGGGGAGGGGAAGAGTTCCTACACCCAGCAGGACCCACCCTCGGTTAGCGGTCCAGCAGCGACGGGGGAGACCCTGGGGGTGATGGGGGAGGGGCACAGAGGAACAGAAGGGAACGTGGCCAATGCCTTCCCTGTCCACTCAGGCACCGGGGAGCTTGTTGGGCCCCCAGGCCTAATCCTCTGCCCTCAGAACCCCCTCCTGCCGCGCAGAGCCCAAGCCCTGCCCCTACACCCCCACCCAGGGCCCCACCTCTACACTCGGAGACCCCCTCTGAGACCCCCTCCATCACGCTGGGCCTAAACCCCACCCACACACCCTCACCCAGGGCCCCACCTCCAAACTCCGGAACTCCACACTCCAGAACTCCACACTCCAGAGACCCTCCTTCCCACGTGCTGCCGGCTCCCCTTCCACGCAGGTCCTAAGCAGAGGGCCTGCCCCACGCATGAACGTTGCCCCCCCACCAACCTAGGTCCCGTCGCACCTTAAACCCCCACCACTGCCTAAGTTCCACCCCCACCTAAACTCCACCCCCCATAGCCAAGGCTTTTTTTTTTTTTTCCTTTTTCCTCTTTTAGATTGGGGCTCTGTTTTACCCTGTTGATTCACTGCTGTTCATTCATTTATATTTTTATTTTTCCTAATCTTCTATTTTTCTAATTTTATTTTATTCTTTATACTTTGTTGTTGTTCTCTCCTTCTGGCTTGTTCCCCCTCCCACACACACACCCTTTTTTTTTCTTTTTTCTATTGTGGTTTTATTTTACCCTGTTCCAGTGGTTTCAATTATATTTTTATTTTTCCTAATATATTTTTTATCTTTCTAATTTTATTTTGTTTTTATTCTTTGATATTATACTGCTCCTTTTTTTCTTTTTTCTTTTTTGCCACGCCACACAGCTTGCAGGATCTTGGTTCCCAGGCCAGAGGTCGGGCCTGAGCTCCTGTGGTGGGAGCTCCGAGTCCAAACAGCTGGGCTAACAGAGAACCTCAGACCACAGGGAATATTAATCAGAGTGAGATCTCCCGGAGGTCCTAATCTCAGCACCAAGACCTGGCTCTATCTAACTGCCTGCAAACTCCAGTGCTGGATGCCTCAGGCCAAACAACCAGTAAGACAGGAATACAGCCCCACCCATCAAAAAAAAAAAAAAAAGAAACGACAAAAATATATGTTACAGACAAAGAAGCAAGGTAAAAACCTACAAGACCAAATAAATGTAGACGAAATAGGCAACCTACCTAAAAAAGAATTCAGAGTAATGACAGTAAAGATGATCCAAAATCTCAGAAACAGGATGGAGAAAATACAAGAAATATTTAACAAGGATCTAGAAGAACTAAAGAGCAAACAAACAGTGATGAACAATACAATAACTGAAATTAAAAATACTCTAGAAGTAATCAATAGCAGAAAAACTGAGGCAGAAGAACGGATGAGTGACCTGGAAGATAAAATGGTGGAAATAACTGCCAAGGAGCAGAATAAAGAAAAAAGAATGAAAATAATTGAGGAGAGTCTCAGAGACCTCTGGGACAACATTAAAGGCACCAAGATTCGAATTATAGGGGTCACAGAAGAAGAAGAGAAAAAGAAAGGGTCTGAGAAAATATTTGAAGAGATAATAGTCAAAAACTTCCCTAGCATGGGAAAGGGAATAGTCAAGTCCAGGAAGCGCAGAGAGTCCCATACAGGATAAACCCAAAGAGAAACATGCCAAGACACGTATTAATCAAACTATCAAAAATTAAATACAAAGAAAAAATATTAAAAGCAGCAAGGGAAAAGCAACAAAAACATACAAGGGAATCCCCATAAGGCTAACAGCTGATCTTTCAGCAGAAACTCTGCAAGCGAGAAGGGAGTGGCAGGACATATTTAAAGTGAGGAAAGGGAAAAACCTACAACCAAGATTACTCTATCCAGCAAGGATCTCATTCAGATACGACGGAGAAATTAAAACCTTTACAGACAAGCAAAATTTAAGAGAATTCAGCACCACCACACCAGCTTTACAACAAATGCTAAAGGAACTTCTTTAGGCAGGAAACACAAGAGAAGGAAAAGATCTACAAAAACAAACCCAAAACAATTAAGAAAATGGTAATAGGAACATACATATCGATAACCACCTTAATTAAATGTAAATGGATTAAATGCTCCAAGCAAAAGACATAGACCGGCTGAACGGATACAAAAACAAGACACGTATACATGCTGTCTACAAGAGACCCACTTCGGACCTAGGGACACATACAGACTGAAAGTGAGGGGATGGAAAAAGATATTCCATGCAAACGGAAATCAAAAGAAAGCTGGAGAAGCAATTCTCATATCAGACAAAATAGACTTTAAAATAAAGACTATTACAAGACACAAAGAAGGACACTACATAATGATCAAGGGATCAATCCAAGAAGAAGATATAACAATTGTAAATATTTATGCTCCCAACATAGGAGCACCTCAATACATAAGGCAAGTACTAACAGCCATAAAAGGGGAAATCGACAGCAACACAATCATAGTAGGGGACTTTAACACCCCACTTTCACCAATGGACAGATCATCCAAAATGAAAATAAATAAGGAAACTCAAGCTTTAAATGACACATTAAACAAGATGGACTTAATTGATATTTATAGGACCTTCCATCCAAAAACAACAGAATACACTTTCTTCTCAAGTGCTCATAGAACATTCGCCAGGATAGACCATATCTTGGGTCACAAATCAAGCCTTGGGAAATTTAAGAAAATTGAAATCATATCAAGTATCTTTTCCGACCACAACACTATGAGACTAGATATCAATTACAGGAAAAAAAAAACTGTAAAAAATACAAACACACAGAGGCTAAACAATATGCTACAAAATAACCAAGAGATCACTGAAGAAGTCAAAGAGGAAATCAAAAAATACCTAGAAACAAATGACAATGAAAACACGATGACCCAAAACCTATGGGATGTGGCAAAAGCAGTTCTAAGAGGGAAGTTTATAGCAATACAATCTTACCTCAAGAAACAAGAAAAATCTCAAATAAACAACATAACCTTACACCTAAAGCAATTAGGAAAGAAATCATAAAGATCAGATCAGAAATAAATGAAAAAGAAAGGAAGGAAACAATAGCAAAGATCAATAAAACTAAAAGCTGGTTCTTTGAGAAGATAAACAAAATTCATAAAGCATTAGCCAGACTCATCAAGAAAAAAAGGGAGAAGACTCAAATCAACAGAATTAGAAATTAAAAAGAAGTAACAACTGACACTGCAGAAATACAAAGGCTCATGAGAGATTACTACAAGCAACTATATGCCAATAAAATGGACAACCTGGAAGAAATGGACAAATTCTTAGAAAAGTACAACCTTCCATGACTGAACCAGGAAGAAATAAAAAATATAAACACACCAATCACAAGCACTGAAATTGAAACTGTGATTTAAAATCTTCCAGCAAACAAAAGCCCAGGACTAGATGGCTTCACAGGTGAATTCTATGAAACATTTAGAGAAGAGCTAACACCTATCCTTCCCAAACTCTTCGAAAATACAGCAGAAGGAGGAACACTCCCGAACTCATTCTACGAGGCCACCATCACCCTGATACCAAAACCAGACAAAGATGTCACAAAAAAAGAAAACTACAGGCCAGTATCACTGATGAACATAGATGCAAAAATCCTCAACAAAATACTAGCAAACAGAATCCAACAGCACATTAACAGGATCATAGCTGATGATCAAGTGGGGTATAGCCCAGGAATACAAGGATTCTTCAATATATGCAAATCAATCAATGTGATACACCATATTAACAAATTGAAGGAGAAAAAATATACAATCATCTCAACAGATGCAGAAAAAGCTTTCGACAAAATTCAACACCCATTTATGATAAAAAAAACCCTCCAGAAAGTAGGCATAGAGGGTAGCTACCTCAACACAGTAAGGCCATATATGACAAACATCATTCTCAATGGTGAAAAACCGAAACCATTTCCTCTAAGATCAGGAACAACACAAGGCTGCCCACTCTCACCACTATTATTCAACATAGTTTTGAAGTTTTAGTCACAGCAATCAGAAAAGAAAAAGAAATAAAAGGAATCCAAATAGGAAAAGAAGTAAAACTGTCACTGTTTGCAGATAACATGACACTACACACAGAGAATCCTAAAGATACTACCAGAAAACTACTAGAGCTAATCAATGAATTTGGTAGAGTAGCAAGCAGGATACAAAATTAATGTACAGAAATCTCTTGCATTCCTATACACTAATGATGAAAAATCTGAAAGAGAAATTAAGGAAACACCCCCATTTACCATTGCAACAAAAATAATCAAATACCTAGGAATAAACCTACCTAAGGAGACAAAAGACCTGTATGCAGAAAACTATAAGACACTGATGAAAGAAATTAAAGATGATACAAACAGATGGAGAGATATACCATGTTCTTGGATTGGAAGAATCAACACTGTGAAAATGACTCTACTACCCAAAGCAATCTACAGATTCTGTGCAATCCCTATCAAACTACCAATGGCATTTTTCACAGAACTAGAACAAAAAATTTCACAATTTGTATGGAAACACAAAAGACCCAGAATAGCCAAAGCAATCTTGAGAAAGAAACACGGAACTGGAGGAATCAGGCTCCCTGACTTCAGACTATACTACAAAGCTATAGTAATCAAGACAGTATGGTACTGGCACAAAAACAGAAATACAGATCAAAGGAACAGGATAGAAAGCCCAGAGATAAACCCATGCACATATGGTCACCTTATCTTTGATAAAGGAGGCAAGAGTATACAATGGAGAAAAGACAGCCTCTTCAATAAGTGGTGATGGGAAAACTGGACAGCTACATGTAAAAGAATGAAATTAGAACACTTCCTAACACCATACACAAAAATAAACTCAAAATGGATTAAAGACCTAAATGTAAGGCCACACACTATAAAACTCTTAGAGGAAAACATAGGCAGAACACTCTATGACGTAAATCACAGCAAGATCCTTTTTGACCCACCTCCTAGAGAAATGGAAATAAAAACAAAAATAAACAAATGGGACCTAATGAAACTTAAAAGCTTTTGCATAGCAAAGGAAACCATAAACAAGATGAAGAGACAACCCTCAGAATGGGAGAAAATATTTGTAAACGAAGCAACTGACAAAGGACTAATCTCCAAAATATACAAGCAGCTCATGCAGCTCAATATCAAGAAAAGAAACAACCCAATCCAAAAATGGGCAGAACACCTAAAGAGACATTTCTCCAAAGAAGATATACAGATTGCCAACAAACATATGAAAGGATGCTCAACATCACTTACCATTAGTGAAATGCAAATCAAAACTACAATGAGGTATCACCTCACAGCAGTCAGAATGGCCATCATCAATAAATCTACAAACAGTAAATGCTGGAAAGGGTGTGGAGAAAAGGGAACCCTCTTGCACTGTTGGTGGGAATGTAAATTGGTGCAGCCACTATGGAGAACAGTATGGAAGTTCCTTAAAAAACTAAAAATAGAACTACCATATGACCCAGCAATCCCACTACTGGGCATATATGCTGAGAAAACTGTAATTTACAGAGAGTCATGTACCACAATGTTCACTGCAGCTCTATTTACAATAGCCAGGACATGGAAGCAACCTAAGTGTCTATCGACAGATGAATGGATAAAGAAGATGTGGCACATATATACAATGGAATATTACTCAGCCATAAAAAAGAATGAAATAATGCCATTTGAAGCAACATGGATGGACTTAGAGATTGTCATACTAAGTGAAGTCAGACAGAGAAAGACAAATATGGTATCACTTATATATGGAATTAAAAAAAATAATACAAATGAGCTTATTTACAAAACAGAAATGGACTCACAAACTTCGAAAACAAAACTTATGGTTACCAAAGGGGAAAGGCTGGTGGGGGGAGGAATAAATTAGGATTTTAGGATTAACATATACACACTACTATATATAAAACAGATAATCAATAAGAACCTACTGTATAGCACAGGGAACTCTACTCAATATTCTGTAATAACCTATATGGGGAAAGAATCTGAAAAAGAATGGATATATGTATATGTATAACCGAATCACTTTGCTGTACACCTGAAACTAACACAACATTGTAAATCAACTATACTCCAATATAAAATAAAAATTAAATTTAAAAAACACTGTACTAGTTTCAGATGTACAACATAATGATTCAGTACACGCATGCACGAAATAGTGTCAATGGTAAGATGACCACACATGCTCCTAGCCTAGAGCAGCCCCCTTTACACCTGTAGTCCCAATGAACTCATTAAAAGCTCCCTATTGTTTGCAAAAGTGTCCTTATTTGGGCAACAAATTTTGCAGCCACCTAGCTAGACGAGATGAGAGAGAAGTTTCTGTAAGATAGAGGAGGGATGCCCGTGAGGAAGAGGCTGAGCTACCCGCAGGCAGGGGGACAGGAGGGCTCTCAACAGATCCTGGGATTGATCCCGAGAATGAGGCAGAGTGCTTACTGGGCAGAGAGAGAAAGGGAAAGGGCGCTCTGTGCGTGACGGCCACGGGGCAGGGATCAGCAGGGGCCCCGGACCACGGAGGACTCCGATATGTCTGGGCAGCAGCGGAGGGGTGAGGGGGGTGAGGGTTGGAGGAGGCCATCAGGGGTCCCTGACTCAGTCAGGGGGTCACGGTAGCTGAATCCTAAAGGCTTCTGTTGTGTTGGGCTGGGTACTCTGAACACATCCTGCTGGTAATGATGACGTCACAGCAGACAGTTTAGGTTAGATGTGTGATTTAGAAAAACAAACATGTCTGTTAAAACTTGAATTTCTGAGTATTTACCGATTTGAACCAACTTTTTAAAAATTACATCAGTGGGGGGCTTCCCTGGTGGTGCAGTGGTTAAGAATCTGCCTGCTAATGCAGGGGACACGGCTTCGAGCCCTGGTCCGGGAAGAGCCCACATGCCGCGGAGCAACTAAACCCGTGCGCCACAACTACTGAGCCTGTGCTCTAGAGCCCGCAAGCCACAACTACTGAAGCCCGTGCACCTAGAGCCCATGCTCCACAACAAGAGAAGCCACTGCAATGAGAAGCCCGCGCACCACAACGAAGAGTAACCCCCGCTCGCCACAACTAGAGAAAGCCCGCGCGCAACAACAAAGACCCAACACAGTCAAAAATAAAATAAGTAAATTAAAAAAAAAAATTACATCAGTGTTAGAATTATTGGCACCATTATCTTCACCATCACAATTTTAGAGCTTTTTATTGGATGGTTATTTAGTTCTAGGCATTAGGCAAGGCAGGTTACATACACTGCCTCAATTAATCCTCACAACAGCCTTTTGAAGTTAGCCTTAGATCTGATTCCCATGCACGTGAAATTTTGAGTGGGGGAATCACCAAGAAATGTTCAACCTTTGAAAATAAATAAGCAGTAATTTCAGGTTAGCACATTTAATAACGTTTGCAGAAATATTTTGATTTTCTCGCTGGTCCTTCCGAAGCCCTGCCAGGAGTCAGGGTTTTCTCAGACAGTTGCCACCTGTCTGTTAACACCAAGGTTATCCTGATAGACTGCGAGTAGGCTCTATGGATTCCTGTGCTTCCTCAGGAACTACTTATTCTGTAATTTTAGATGAAGCCAGGAGTAAGAAACGTTGTTTAATAACTCAGGATCCCACAGATAAAGAAGTGAAAGTTTATCCAAAGAATAAAGGAGCCAAATGGAGGTTCAACTGGACAGGGATGCCCAGCTCCTCTCTCAGTAACTGCCTGTAAACAATACAGAGCAAGGTCCCCAAGTTAAGGAATGTCTTGGTGCAGGGACTTTGCAGGCAAGGACTCTTGTAAGGAAGCTCTAGAATAATGGGGCTGGGCTAACGTCACCTGTGACTCCACCTGGCATTGTTAAGTGACTTCAAAATTTTTTATTTTATAAATTAAAAAAGATTTATAAACTCAACTGTTACGTATTTTCACTTAGACTGTTGCCTAACTGCTCATGTTCACGTCATACCCCAAGGTAGGGAGGCATAGCTAACATTTTTTTCTCTCGACTGGAATGCATCTTTTGCTTTGTCTTTTTTCCTTAGAAGAAAATTATTTTAATCTAAGGATTATTTAATTACAGACATTCAGATGGCCAATAGACACATGAAAAGATGCTCAACATCACTAATTATTAGAGAAATGCAAATCAAAACTACAATGAGGTATCACCTCACACAATGGTCAGGATGGCCATTATTAAAAAGTCTACTAATAATAAATGCTGGAGAGGGTGTGGAGAAAAGGGGACCCTCCTGCACTGTTGGTGGGAATGTAAGCTGATACAGCCACTATGGAGAACAGTATGGAGGTTCCTCAGAACTAAAAATAGAATTACCATATGATCCAGCGATCCCACTCATGGGCATATATCTGGACAAAACTATAACTCAAAAAGATACATGCACCCTAGTGTTCACAGCAGCACTATTCACAATAGCCACGACATGGAAATGACCTAAATGTCCATCAACAGATGAATGGATAAAGAAGGTGTGGTGCATATATACAATGGAATACTACTCAACCATAAAAAAAGAATGAAATAATGCCATTTGCAGCAACACAGATGGACCGAGAGATTATTATACTAAGTGAAGTTAGAAAGAGAAAGACAAATACCATATGATATCACTTATATGTGGAATCTAAAATATGACACAAATGAACTTATCTATGAAACAGAAACAGACTCAAAGACATAGAGAACAGACTTGTGGCTGCCAAGGGGAAGGGAGGGTGAGGGAGGGATGCAGTGGGAGTTTGGGGTTGGTAGATGCAAACTAGTAGATACAGGATGGATAAACAATGAGGTCCTACTGTATAGCACATGGAACTATATTCAACAGACAAACCATAACAGAAAAGAGAAGAAAAATAAAAAGAATATTTGATTTTACCTTACATAACTCCTTATTTAATGCTCTTCCTTTCTTTATATAAATCTAAGTTGTACCTTATCATATTCCTTCTCCCAGAAGAACTTCTTTTAACATTTCTTGCAGAGTCGGCTGTTTTTGTCTGAGAAAATATTTCTCCTATACTTTTGAGGTATATTTTTTGCTGGATATAGAATTCTACACATTACTCTATATAAAATACATAAACAACAAGGATCTACTCTATAGCACAGGGAACTATATTCAGTATCTTGTAATAACTTATAATGGAAAAGAATCTGAAGCTGTACACCTGAAACTAACACAATATTGTAAATCAACTATAGTTAAATATAAAAAAATTTGTAACTATGTATGGTGCTGATGAATGTTAACTAAACTTATTGTGGTGATCATTTTGCAATATATACAAATATTGAACCACTATATGAAACTAATACAACGCTATACATAAATTATACCTCAATTTAAAAAAATAAAGGACAAAATATTTTTAATTAAAAAAAAAAAGTCACCAGTTTTAAGGAACTGAACCCTGCGTAAATCCAGAGATTTGTGGATGAGGAGGCAGACTCAGAGAGTAAATCCCTTGGTCTGAAAGTGGCCAGGTCTCTGACTTCAAAGCCCTTAACCACTTAAGGAAGCAGGTCACTTGAACATTAGAAAGTAGGAAAATAAAAACATAAAGTTTAAGATAAAAACATAAAGTTTAAGTGAAGAGGAACAAGAGTCAGAAGTTCTTTACATTTTAGAATATCTAGTAGCTCCTCCACATGATATGTGAATTCTTATGATTATTTACTGGTCACGGTCTACAATTACACTGTTTTTAAGGGATGACACTTAATGATCATTTAATTCAAAGTCCCTGGAGTTACCTGTGGTCATGAGATGTCAACAGACTTGACAGGTCACAGCTGCCTGCAGATCACTCGTCTGTGGGTAAGCTACAGGTAGAGACGAGTCACTAGACCAGTACCACGTCCCAGCAAAGAGCGGTGTGATATTGTGATTTATGAGAGGGGCTGGGGGTCGAATCAATCACCAGCGGTCAGTGATTTAATCAATCGTGCCTATGTAGTGGGGCCTCCAAAAAACCCCAAGAAGGGTGCTGGGAGAGCTGCTGAGTTGAGGGACACGTGGACGTGCTGGGAGAGGGTTCACTCTGAGAGGGATGGAAGCTCCTCGCCCTCCCCAGGCCTTGCCCTACACACCTCTTCCACTGGCTGCTCCTGAGTTATATCCTTTTATGCTAGATTACCAAATCTAGTTAAGTAAAATCCTTCTCTGAGTCCTGTGAGCCACTCCAGCAAATTAATTGAACTCGAGGAGAGGGTCGTGGGCACCTCTGATTTATGACTGGTTTGTCAAAAGCACAGGTGACAACCTGCACTTATGACTGGCATCTGAAGTGGAGGGGGCAATCTTGCAGGACTGAGCCCTTAACCTGTAGGATCTGATGTTCTCTCCAGCTAGGCAGTATCAGAATTGAGTTAAGAGTGTAGGAACCCAGCTGGTGTTGCAGAATTGCTTGATGGGTGGAAAACCCACCCACATGGTGTCAAAGTGAAGTAGTATAACAGAACATGTTAAAGTAAGGAGAGACACACAGGAGTGATACTTATCACTGCATTCATTGCGTTAATACAGTTCACATGCTTTTTTGAAGGACATGTTGTATGCCAAGTCTAGGGCCTTTTGGAAAATCTAAATTGGTTAGACAAGAAAATAAAGATCACAAACATTCGTAGTTATTCAAGAAAAGGAAGTAAACAAGATGAGAAATCCTTGTGTAGTGAGTGAATATTTTGAAATAGTCATCTCCTTCCTCCCTCCTCCTCCTGTCCCTTCCTTTCAATTAAATTAGGTCATTCTCTACTAATTGAATCAAGGAAGCGATGTGACAGCAAGAGAGAAAAAAGAGCCTCTTCCAGGATTCTGAGTTTCCAGAGACAAAGCTTTCAGGCATCACACCAGGGGTTCTAACTATGCAGCTTCTTCTCACCCCTTAGGGGATATTTGAAAGGCGCTGTATACTAGTTGGGGGGTAGGTGTTTTTCACAACAACCGGGGACATTATTCCATCACCTGAAAATAGTGGGTGAGGCCAGGGATGCTAAAGAGTGGGGAATATCCTGCAGGACAAGGAAGGGCTGACCCCAAGTTCCAAGAGCACCTCTGTTAGAACTCACTGACAGGCAAGGATATGGAGAAACTGGAACCCTGTGCATTCAGCCACTCTGGAAAACAATATAGCAGTTCTTCAAAAATTAAAGTTAGAATTACCACATGACCCAGCAATTCTACTTCTGGGTACAGACCCCTCCAAAAATTGAAAGCAGAGACCCAAATAGATACTTGTACAACAGTGTTCACAGCAGAATTATTCATGATAGCCAAAAGGCGGAAACAACCAAAATGTCCATCATCGCACAAATGTGGTCCATCCATACAACAGAATATTATTCAGCCTTAAAAAGGAAAGACAGTCTGACACAGGCTACGACACGGATGAACACTGAAGACATTATGCTGAGTGAAATAAGCCAGACACAAAAGGACACATATTGTACAGTTCCACTTGTATGACGTACTTAGAGTAGTCAAATTCATAGCGACAGGAAGCAGAATGGCGATTCCCAGGGGCTGGGGGTGGGGAATGGGGAGTTAGTGTTTAACGGGGACAGAGTTTCTGTTTGGGAAGATGAAAAAGTTCTGGAAATGGAGAGCAGTGATGGTCACACAACAATCAGAATGTACTTAATGCCACTTAAAATTGGTTAAAATGATGAATTTTATGTTATGTGTATTTTACCACAATTAAAACAAAACAAAACTCACTCAGTGGCAGAGGAGACATTGAAAGCAAGTCTTTTCTGCCCTTAGGCCCATAAAAAGATTCCTCAGGCTGGGAGAAGCAGCAAGGGAGGCCAGCTGGAGAGGCAGGCAGTGATGGGTTTCTGAGAAAGGCCCTGCTCGCTGTTCTTGGGGAATGGTCAAAACCTTCACAGATCTCAGACGGGGAAACTTGTACTGCGCTTCCTGGTACAGCCCTGAGAATGGCAAGAATTTGGAAGAGGGACAAATATGGCTCTGTGCCGTGTCTTGGCCACCCCAGGTCTTAGCCTCACAAAATCCCCAGGCCCCAGTGAGTGCACGAGCAGAAGAACAATTGCTGAGTGCCCAGGAGTGGTGGGGAAGCGGCAGAAAGAGGCACAGGAGCTGAGGGCAGGCAGATGGAGCTGAAGGGACCTCACAGGGTTGCATTTATGAGCAGGGACAGCCCAGGCTGATGGGCAACAGTGTCCCCCGAGCACACAGACACTACGGAGGATCAGACGAGTCCCTCCAGTGCCTCGGCTCTGTGGAAGCCTCCCCGGAATCTGCGTGTGACACCAGAAACCGAGACACGTCTTGAAGTGACTGAACGAGGGTTGGAAACAGAACTGTAGTTGCACCACCAAGTTACATTTATTGCAGCTGAACCTGCAGCTCGACATGCAAAGCCATCCTCACTCCCCCCAGCTCTCTAAAGGTTGCGGAGCCACTGGGGGCCTTCAGCAGAACATCCTGTCTAATTTTTAACGTGTATGAGGACCTCCACCATTAGTGAGTTCAATCGCTATCACTGTGCTTTTCCTCTGTTCACAAAATGTTTCTGCACCGTGTTGGGTGGAGGTGCTTCAGCAGAGCACCCCCCTGCCTACAGAACGCGGCCCCCCCCAGCCCTCGTCCGAGGCAGCACAGCCCGCCCGGAAGCAGTCTTCCACTGTAGGTGCCTATTTTCTATTTGGGCATGGAGCAAGGAAGTGAGCTGAATGATTAAGCTCCTGGCCTGTGATGCTCCCCACATGGTCTTGTTTTTGTTTTTCTTTAAAGGAATGATGCTAAACCCTAGTGGCTCCCCCAAACACCTGGATTTTAGTATCTGAAAATTTAAGATAATTAGCAAAACATAATTCCGACTTAATATAGCTTTCATCTGCTCGTATCAATTTAATATGATTATTCCCAGTGTTAATTTCAAGTTCTAAATAGTCTCCTGTAACAGGCGGCTCACATAGAATCCCATCTCTTCATTTTACTAATTCTACTGCAGATAAGTGTTCCCTTGGCTATTCAGGCAAATCCTTGTAATCCTGGGAATGTGGTCGTTAAGTAACTAACCTCTGGTTGGAAAAAAAAAAAATACCAGTCCTGGTCTTCATCACATTTCGATACTCTATGGAGCCCAGGTTTGGGCAGTTTCCAGTTTTCTTCTGTCTGGAGACTTCAGTTGCCTGTAAGGCTTCTGACTTCTGTTTTCCTGGCATGTCTGCTGTGGAGCGTCTCACAGCTCTAGCTCGCCCCCCAGCCCTGCACACTCTCGGGCCTGCCCCCTCTCCCTCTCATCCTCCCTCTCACCCTGGGAATTAAAGGTACGTGCTCTGCAGTCTCAGTAACCTGGCTTTTAAGTGAGACCACAGTACAAAATAATAAATGAGATTTTAAACAACGTTTGAAGTGGGTGCAAGCCGTGCTGTAGGTTTCGAGACGGATATTCTCGCAGAAGCCATTGTGGAAGATGACGAAAGGCAAATGAATCACAGATGAGGGCGAAACAAAAACAAATGAAGTAAGGAAAATGAACAGACACAGATTTTAGAAATGATTTTCTATTCCTAATTAGGCTTGATACCACCATGTTTGGTTACTGATATGTCTTCATTCACGTCTTTGGACCTTCTTAAAAAAACAAAGAAGTCACTTCAAGGGACCCCCCGTTTCAGTTCCAGTGTGTGGCTCAATACACTTACGGCCAGAGTCCGGCAGCCATCACACACCTACGGTAATGCCCGCCTTCGTGGTCATGGGGTGCTGCCTGGATCTCATTTCATTACTCAGGACAATACGACATTCGTGTCCACAGCAGTCTACGTTGCTCCAGGTCTGAACACGGGCATGGAGTAACCATAAAATAAAAGGAGGGGAGGGCTTCCCTGATGGCGCAGTGGTTGAGAGTCTGCCTGCCAATGCGGGGCACACGGGTTTGGGCCCTGGTCTGGGAAGATCCCACATTCCACGGAGCAACTAGGCCCGTGAGCCACAACTACTGAGCCTGCGCGTCTGGAGCCTGTGCTCTGCAACAAGAGAGGCCGTGATAGTGACAGGCCCGCGCACCGCGATGAAGAGTGGCCCCCGCGTGCCGCAACCAGAGAAAGCCCTCGCACAGAAACGAAGACCCAACACAGCCAAAAATAAATAAATAAATAAATAAACTCCAATCTCTAAAAAAAAATAAAATAAAAGGAGTGGATAAGGGGACAACAACACATAGCTCAGGGAACCCACTGATGGCCAATTTACTAGCCCAGCCAGGTAGGCACGATCACTGTAAGCTAGAATAGTACCCCAGATGACAAAGATAGGAGCAAGAGAATGAATAACTACCTAATGGCTGACTGCAGACACTGATTTGTTTTCATAATTTTAGGTTGAATATACCAGCTTGATGAAAGTTTTGAAAAACCGAGTATAATTCTTTATTAAAATAAAAAGCACAGTGAGTTATGCTTTTAAAAAAGACTAACTTTAGGGAACTAGATATTTTCATGGCTCCACTGATGACTAGCTAATTGACAAAGGGAAAATGCATCTTGTGAGTTCAGAAAGCTGGGGCTGCAACTAGTCTACTTATTTTAACCAGTCTACTTTCCTATCTGGATGTATGTGTAGAATATGCAAATCGAATAAAATACTTATATTTTACTGTATACATCTGAGTTAAATTGTTGTCCAGATTTGGTTGTCAAAAGTTGCCTTTGGAAATTGCTAAAATCCACTTCCGGTAATAATGAGGTGATTATTAATTGGGCATGATGAAAACAGCACAGGATTGGGAGCTGTAACACCTGTGTGACAGCCCACTCTTCTATGCTTGTATACTCAACAAACAGTCCTTAGTGTCTTTGGACCTCAATTTCCTTGCTTAAATATGCCAATGGTTAGAATAAAGACTCTTAACTTGGGTTGGAAGGGTCCATGAATCCCCTGAAATTAAACTATTTCGTGTGTATTAGTGTAGAGGCCTTTCTCTGGGGAGAGGTGTGGTAGATTAGACACACAAGCAGCAACAATTCTCATCTAAAGGTATTATGTGATTCCCTGTCCCTGGGTATGGGATGGCCTTGCAACTTGCCCTGACCAACAGGATGAGGCAGAAGTGATGTTATGTGACTTCTCAGCCTTGACCTTGCTGCTTCTGCCCTCGTTCTCCTGGAAGGCTGCCCACCATGTAAACAAGCCCTGGCACCCCTGCTGGAGGGCTGCGGCCCAGCTGGCAGCCAGCAACAACCGTTGGGCATGTGTCTGAGGGTGTCCTGGACCATCCAGTCTCAGTTAAGCTAAGGATGACTGAAGCTTCCTGAGGGATCCTAGATGAAACCAGCCAGCTGGGCCCAGGAAACCAGAATTGTGAGCAAATTAATAGTAGCTGCTTTAAGCCACTAAGTTCTGGAGTGGTCAGTTACCACTGTATTATTTAACTATTCCTAGAGTGTATTTAGCTTTTATCGAATTCTCAAGGGTTATGACTTTCTGAATTTGAATTAGATTATTTCAAAGGTTATGATTCCTTGTCTCTGCTCTCTTTGTTAACTATGTCATAGGTATAATTTAACGTGGCAGTCTTGCATTCAAACTGCATTTTAAAGTAAATTCTAGAATTTTTGAACTGAAGAATCAGCAGGTCTTTGAGTCTATAGTTCAAAGACGTTTTCTACTTTCCTCTTAAAAAAAAATGTGGAACAGTCCTCAGGCACATCTTACAATCTTCATATTTTTAATGATTAAAGCAATTTCATCTGAAAATTCTATTAATATTTCGGTTTGTTATTTCCAGACCAACGTTTGAACTTATTTAGGACAGCGAGCATTGCTCCTAAGTGATCTTATTCTTCAATCCCTCTTAACCAAACTCTGTCCCATCCTCTCTAGCCTAAAGTGTAACACAGAGTCTGAGGGAGTGGTCTCCTTGCATCTTTACTGCTGACGTAACACGGATGAAGCGCCATCCCAGCCGTGCATGGATTCTACACTTGCTTTTGTTTCAAACAGCCCTCTTCATCACTGGGAATGTTAGCCTCCTTCTGGATTTAGTCTTTCTGACTCTTTTCTCACATGTTCTTGGCAGTTTTTTTGTATCCACGCTTGCTTTTCCAGACCATCTTTCACACTTTACATACACCATTTAAAAATATATCTGACCTCAACAAACAGCTTCCCGCACAAAGATAGAAATCTTTTTGGCTGCCTCCTTCCCTTTTCTTCTTCTCCTCCCCGCCCCCAACCCGCCCTTGCTTTGGACCATTTACAATTGTAGCATCAGAAGTTCATTTTGAGGACTCTCCCCTGCTTCTTTTTGGAATCTCAGACCAGGGGGTCAAAGTCAAGCTTTTATAATTTCCTGAGATATTTTAAAACTCAAACTAACCGACTGTATGTCTGGCAGTGACCACATCCCTCTGGAATTTTCTGATGGCCAGGTGGCCCTCTTCCAGGATTCCTGTCACTCCTGATTTTCCGTGCAGAGCCTCTGAGTTGGCCAGAATTAGAAGCAGGGTGTTAATCCTCTT
Organism: Balaenoptera musculus; assembly: GCF_009873245.2. Classification (NCBI taxonomy): domain Eukaryota; kingdom Metazoa; phylum Chordata; class Mammalia; order Artiodactyla; family Balaenopteridae; genus Balaenoptera; species Balaenoptera musculus. Next base: position 5,971,356 of record NC_045790.1, read on the forward strand.
CATCACTTCCTCTCCCTTCTGAAAGATGAAATTATCATGTGGGTTAGCGATTCTCAACCTGGCTGCACGCTGGAATCACTAGGGGGCGGGGGCACTTAAAAACAAACATACAAATGTCTGGGGCCCTACCCTGAGAGATTCTGCTTTAATTAGAATGGGTGGAGCCTGCCTATCCATTTTTTTAAAAAGAAGTCTGGGATTATTCTAACGTGCAGCCGGGGTTGAGAGCACTAACTGAGGTAAATCATGAATTTATCAGAGGCTCCGAGTTTAGAAAATGAGACATCTGGCGGATGCTGGGATAGCTGAAGCCCCCATCACTGAGAGTCCGACTGCTTCTCTTCCCTAATCCATTAAGTTTTAACACAGGCAATCCAGTTCTAGCATGTCTACACAGGACAATGACAACCAGACCATGATATTACTTTCTGATTGTTGATATCAATCTCAACACAGCTCTAACATCTTTAAACAAGATGAAGCTAGACAGCAAAAAGTCCTTTGAAAAGTTCAGAAAATAGTTGGGGACAGTAGTTTTTCTGAAATTCCAAATAAAGATGAGCTACACTGCTGTGGATGGTTTTCCTTATTAGTTAAGAGAGTAGTTTGACAAAGGAAATGTACTGCAAATGAAAAAATAAAGCAAAATTTTTTTCTCCTTCTTTCATCAATTTTCAGGATGCTAATTCCGTGTTAGTCAAAAGGCAACTGACATGTCAAATACATTATATTTTTGAAAAATTCTCTCTCACCATACATCGCATACATTACATACTTAGGCTTTAGAATTTTTTAAAAAATTCTAATTGTTAATTATTATCACCAAGGATGCAAATGCAACTTTTCATGAGGCTATTACCCTTTCACAATGGCAACGGCCTTGTTTCTAGTTAGTGGCAGAACTGATTTTGGTGTCACTCGCAGAAGTAGGCTAAGTGTCAGCCAAGCTGGGATGCTGAGGCGTGAACAGCAAGTCAATTCTGAAGGAGCATCTTTTCAAAGGACCTACTGAGGGCACAGCTGCATCTTGGCGACCACAGCACACGCTGGGATTGCACAAGCATGATTACGCCAGGTAGGTGGTGTTAGACACTAGAGGCATGCAGGGGAATTCAGCCTCCTATGAACTAGAGATGACCAGAGGAGAGCAGTTTTCCTGAATGCTTACTCCAGGAATAGAAGCTGTAGAGTCTAGCTCTAACCTGTTCCAAGTTAGCTGTGTAGAAACTGCTATCTGCGGACAGTAGAAGTGCAGAGGTATGCTCTGTAGAATCTAAAAACAAAAAGACAACAGAAAGGATGAGCAATAGTGTCATGCTGAAATACTGCAACTGCTTTCAATCAAGCAGGCCCTTTTGGAATCACATGCATTTTGTCAATAATTCAGTTTTGCAAACATTTTGCAATATGGTATCATCTGACAAACTCTCAATAATGCATTTTTCCACTTTCTAAAGAAAGCACATGTAGAAAATGGTGTCAAATAACATGAAAGGGTGTGTTTTGAAACTGTGGACACTAAGAAAACTAGTGTTGCTTCTCTTTCCAACTCTAACTCATGCCACATTGAGCTAGGATTACAGGAGTTGAAAATAATGCATGACAAGATGGTAGAATGAAAAAGAAATCTTGACAAAACAAGACAGAGCTAACAGCAGAGTGAAGGCAACTGCTACAGGGTTTCCTAAAATTGGTGCAAGTAACTCAGACCGAGAGTTATTTTAACATCTCTTTCATTTTACTTAGACATACCCAAATACACACAAATATTTCACCATCTACTGCCAAATATCAACAATGAAAACGATGTATACTTTTGTTCTGTATCAGGGCAAGAACTGCAGATACATGCATAAGTGTTTACAGAAGTTTTTAAAAATCTTAAGTTATATTTCTCCTCCTACCGAAATTGTGCAGTCTTTCTAAACAACTCTGTCGACTTTCCTGGAGAAAAGAAAAGACTCCCACTGTTTCAAATTAAGGTCCACATATTAGCAGAGGAATTATTGGTTATGACCAATGGAAGACAGATTGGCTGTTCCTTCAATTAGAAGTACGTACATTCACTTTATAAATAGTTTGCCATTGGAAAGCAAGCACTTCAGATCTCAGGTGTGCATCCGTGATTACTTTTTCCACCTCTTTCCTTAGTAGGACAGGAAAAAACATACTTAGAACCCTAATGTTTTGATTTTGCAAGCAATACAACCAACCTCCTGATTTCATGGTAAACCAGGAGGCCTTCCTACTTTGGCACAGTTCAGCCAGGACTGCACAAATGACTGGGATCAAAAGAAGACATTCTGCTTCTTCACTTGAACTGAGTCAGTGCGAATTAATTTAAAATGTCAAACTTGATTTCAATAAAAGAGACTTGAAAAACAATACTGTTTGGTTAAGAAAGAGGTTAATGAGGAAAATGTAATCCCCACTCAAATGCCATTGGAATGCAAAGCCACATTTATTTGCATGTGTGGTAGCTGTAAAAGGTCCAAGGAATTTTGTTTTCAGTGTTTTGAATTGTTTATAATGTATTCTCTTTTTATTCCATCTACTAACAATTCCCAGAAATGATGGAAATCAAAAGATGGAAAAACATAATGGCACTTGGGTTCTAAGAAAATTACCAGTTGCAACATCTGCTCTAGCCACAGTTCATGAAGCAGGTGATTATGGAGACAATAAAGAAAAATGTTATTAAGTCAGTAAAAATCCCTTGAACCTTGCCAATTCTGTGATAGCGCCTTGAAGTCTGACACTCCAGAACAGTCCATGAAAAATTGTGCAACAAAATTTTCACTACTAATGATGGTCGTTTGCAAGCACAGAGTTCAGATATTCCAGGCTGCAGGACATAAAACACACTACAATTTCTTTGACCTCATTACGTTTTATTAAAGCATTTACCAAAGTGTCAAATAAAACAAATCTATTATTTAAAAATCAACCCTGGAAAGGCTTTTCAACAGACCAGTTTTTCGTGGCACTTTTAGGTATTTTCCCGCACATTTCAGGGCCAGAAACTGCTTCATTAAGAGCACTGGGTTTCAAAACAACGCCATCTCCCCAGGCTCGGCAGCCAGAGCACAGCCCTGTGCTGGGAGCACCGGCCATCAGTTAACCGAGGAGCCAGGCCCTCGGAGTCCTGGCAGAAAGTCTGCCCTGTTAAGGTTCAGGCCACAGTTCACCTACTGTAGAGCCGCTGCTCTATCGGTTAGGATTACCGTTGCTTGAAGTTTTATTTAATGCCTTGATCCATCACTTGAATGGCCTCCTTAGGCTTTCAAATATGAAAGAATGAAAATGAGACAAGAATTAACGTTTTTCTGGCCTCTCCTAATATTTCTATTTCTGGCAAATTCTTTCAGATATGGAGAGTGATACAGTTCTACAGTAATGAAATCCCTTCAGAAACCTCTCCTGTTTCCCTCCCCCGAAGTTTTCAGGGGACAGGACAGCCTGTGGAGTAACTCCCTGCACCCCTTCCTGACCTAGCCCATTGGTGCTTTTGGAAGAACCACCGGCCCGTTTGGACTAAACCCTGGCTGGGGTGAGAGGTGCAACGTATTAGGCCTCTGAAGTCCCAACCACTTCACAGAAATCAATAAACTAATACAGAATTAATATTTTCCTACAGTCTCAGCACCAGGCCCCTCCTGGGTTCCTGCGGCCAGGCTCCACGCCGTCATCACTGAGGGCCCAGGCTGCAGCATCGCCTCTATCTACATCGCTGCTGGCGTGTAGCAAGAGGGACTGAAGACCAAGGGCAGACCAGCGGCAGTCATTTCCACTCCCACTTCATTGGCCAGAGCAAGTTCACATGGTCACACCCAAGTGCAGCAGACGTCTCCTCCTGCAGGGAGGGGTACCGTGCCGAGAGCAGTGAGACCGTTCCCAGAGCAAGCCAGTCCTTCTGGACGACAATCAGTAAGGGACACATATTCAGTCTTGTCTCTGCTCAGGAAGAACCGCTGAGCCAGAGAATCAGCTCCGCAATAAGAGCTGCAGTTCAGGGCGTTAAGGTGGGGCCAGGCAGCAAGGCAGACGGAGGCGGCGGCCCGGGAGTCCGCCACTGTGGCCAGGGTCGGCAGCGCCCGTCCAGCACTGCGTTCACACTGAGCCAGGCTGACTTGCTCAAGTCACTTGCTGTTCAGTCGGGCTGGAAACCGAAGACTCACTCTTCCCTTAACTAGGGTAAAGGCTCACTGGGGAGTGAATGTCCAGAAATTAAGGTGCAGGACAGGACAACATTCAATCAAGTAACAAAATGGGCAGAGCAGACGGTCACGGAGCCCTAGCGAAAACGTGTGCCTACACTCTCCAAAAAAGTGCTGGTTTTCCTGCTTTGTTGCAAAATCCAGAGAGGGAAGCTGGTAGAAGGGAGGCTTTGTGGTGAGAGAGGCAGAACAAGCTCCGGGTTTCAGGACAGCAGGCAAGCTCTCCCGGCCCTGGCTCATCACCCGCAAAGGTCCCCCCGCCCAGGACGGTCACCTCACCAGCTGCAGGGTCTATGCCATACTCTGTGCCCACACCGTCCTCTCCCTGTGTCAGTCAGGGTTCAATACAGGAAACGGAAAACACTCCAGATCTTTCAAGCTCAGAGGGATTTAATACAAGCTATCACACGGAAGGGCTGGAGGAGCAGCCGTGAGAGCCCCCATACCCTCTAAGCTGGGGACCAGGCAGTGGGCCATGGGGTGGGGCCACTGCCCACACTCATGCCTTCCAGAGCCCTCTTGGGCACCTACACAGCTGAGGAAAGAGAGCGTGCCTCAAATCTGCCTTTCAAATCCTAGGTGACTGCATTTCATTATCAGAACCTGCCCTGCATCCTGCCTCTGGCTGCAGAAGTGACTGGGAATTCTAGTTTGTGTGCCCCAGGCCCCGCAGCACAAGGAGTTCCATCGGCAAGAGCGTGGCTCTCCTCCAGGGACAGGCAACCACAGTGCTCAGTGGCTGCCAAGAGTAAGGGGCCCCGGACCCCTCCTCTCCTGAGTCCCCTCAAGGTGGAGAGCCCCAAAACTAACCAGTCAGAGCCGCTGTTACTGAGTCACCCTCCTCCAGACCTGATCCCCTGGCAGCCTTGAGTGTCAGGGGACTGGCTTGGGGGCAGGGGCGGGCAGCGTTCATGGAATTAAGGTGGCATTAAGGCCAAGATCTCAGGAGGGCTCCCCTCTTGCCCTGCCAGTCACCTTCTCCCCCAACACCCTTCTCAAAACAGACCACTGGTTCCCACGGTCTGGTCCTGGGCCAGCTTCGGCATCACTCAGGAACGTGTTAGGAACGCACCCCAGCCTGGGTGCGTCAAAGCTGGGGGGGTGGTAGAGCCAAGCAATCTGTAGCTTAACAAGCCCTCCGGCTGATTCTGCTGCACCCCAAAGTTTGAGAACCCCTGCAGTTGGGAATTAGACATTCCTGGAACAAGAGAAAGTGGAAACAGTGCCCACCTGATTACTAGGGGTGAACATGGCATACATCTCAGCAGAGGTCTGGTCAGGCTAAGATGGAGCCTGGGCTAGGTCCATTGCCCCAAAGTCCAAATCTACGTCTCCTTTCCCTCTGGTTGACCACGTGGGACAGGGTCAAAGCCATGACCAGCATGTTTTCAGGGGAAGAGAGAGAAGGAAGGCCATACCCAATCTGGATCTGGCTCAGGTAACCAATCCCAGCACCTGGAGTGGAAAAAAGACAGGCCTGGTTGACATTCCTGAGGACAGGCTCCTATGCCAGGAAGTAGGAGAAAAAGCCAAAGGGAGCCATCGACCCTTAACACAAAAGACCTACCCTCTAGTAAACATGGTGTAATCAAAGTCTTGTAGTATCTGTGCCCCTTAGACACCGGGCGGAGAGGAAGATGAGGGACAGAAGCATTCCTCATGCCCCGTGTCAATCCCTGAGCTCCTAAATTGGCTTAAGACTATTCTACCTGCCCCTGCTAAGATAAGCTAAGACAAAGACTCCCCGTTCCAAAACTTCTGACTCCAGCTGCCCCTCCCCCCTCCACACCCAGGTTGAATAAGCAGAATTCTGCTTTGGACTTTGCTGCAGAGGTCCTGTTCCCATCTTCCTGTTGCCACCTTCCTCTCTGAGGCCTGGGGCTCCATCTCATTCTTCCATGCCAATCTTTTTCCTGGGGTCTGAGGCCTGATGTGATGTCTTATCAAGTATTACTTTTGTAACCAGGAAAGAACCCACTGTGCTGAGATTTTAAAAACTGAATACCCACCTCCCGATCTCATTTCCCTGAGGGTCATGCTCAGTGTCAGATCTACAAGGGGGCATATACCCTCTAGTTCACTGCAGAGCACCAGGAGGCGGCAGGAGCCCCAACCCTGCACCCCAAACCTCAAGAGCGTAACATGGATGGGGACCTTGTTGGATTTTTCTACAACCACAGCTTTCAAACTTCTTTTTACTGTAATCCATGATAAGAAATACATTTTGCATTGTGACTCAGTACACACGTATGTATACACGAGAAAAAAGACTTATGAAAGAATATCCTTAATATCCTTCTAATATTTTCTATTCTACTTTAAAAATGCTAGTCAAACCTCACATTACTGAGTTACTAATGGCTGGCAACCCGTGGTGTGAAAAACACTGAAGTCCACACGGGAATAAACACACCACCGGCGCCCCGGAGAAGGCAGCATTCATAGCACACTCTCATCGTGACCAGCACTGCTGAGAGCTCTGTGTGTTTGTATGTGTGTTGCTGTCATTTCAATTAAAATCGTAAAATTGCTGCAGGCCATAATTCCAACTCTATGCTCCTAGTGTTCCAATAAATACAAAAAAATTACTTTTACTGGATTCATCTTAACTTCAAATTTGGTGATTTGAAACAGCAGCACGTGTGGATGGCTAAATTCTCATTACCAGATAAGCAGTTATTTTCTAAGTTTCAACAAACATTTTTGTTCAATGTAGTTTGGTTTAAATCAAGTAAATGGATATAATTGCATAATCGAGTTTCTCTCTTCTCCCTGTTAAATAAAAGCAGTTCAAAGACTGGAAACATTTCAAGGATAAAAAATGGGGTTTGAAAGCTGAAACGTGTGCCTTTCCTAATAGATTCAGACCCTCAGCTGTCCTATGAGGGCAGCTGGAAGCCCTCCTTTCACAGCTCGGCCGGTTCTGCCTCTTTGGGACCTGCACCGACTCTGTCCCTCATCTCAGGTAGGCCCAGCACACGACACCGGGGCCTCTCCTGTCCCCGCAGGACGGGCCCACGCGTCATCTGCAGCGCAGACAGGCGGACACAGGATGCTGGCAGATTGGAACCGGCTTGCCGCGCTCCGCGCCCTCCTTCCCCAAATCAAAACCCACCGAAAACACCGCAAAGAGCCAGGAAACCTCATGGCATTAATTACTTCCATTCCCCAAGCTGCATGTGGCACACAGGACACCTCGTATCCCTCCAGGGGTGCGCAGGGGAGGGCGGAGGGTGCAGGGAGGGAGCGCCAGCCCGGCCCACCCTTCCTCCCAGCTCTGCGCCCTGGGCTCAGGCCTGGCTTGAGGGTTGGCGCCACCTGGCTTTTTCAAGCAGAACGAGAGGCAGGAGGTCGAGGAGGTGGGCGAGGGGCTGCGGGCACTGCGGAGGGAAGGCGCCCCGGAGCGCCCCCCCTTCAAAGCCCTGGGGCGGCCAGGCAGCTGGCAACCGCGCACTGCGGAAGGACAGGCAATTACCCTCCCGGGAACCGAAAACCCAGGAATTTCCCCCGCTACTGAGGTTAGAAGAGCGGATTCCACATTTAGGGCAGGCCCGAAGCGCAGAAATAACTGTGGCAACTCAAAGCGTTATAAATCAGCACTGGTCAGTTTACGCCTTGATGGGCTCTGGCTGGTTTTACCTATCAGCTATTCTGCGCAAACTTCCCACACCGACCTGCGGGAAAAGAAAGGAGACAGGAGAAGGGGCTCTGATCTCCACGCAGCTGCAGCACCGGAAAGGGGGCAGCTTGTTAAAGAAACCTCCTGTGCCTGGGTTTGTTCACATGCAAAATGGGGAAAACCACACGTTCAGTAACTGCTGCAAGTGACCTATGTGAAAATAAAACAAAGCCCACCAGGAAGTGCTTTCGACGTTACCGCTTGAGTAGAAAAGTACAATCACAGCTGTAATAAAAATGGTAACGGACTCTAACACCCATTCAGGGCTCTATAAATCTGCACTGTTTGTGTGCGTGGACGTGACGCACTCACGGAAGGACAATGGGGGACACTACTACTAAACCTGGACTAAGTTATCTAAAGTGATTACCTATCCGCCTATTTGAGCTGGCCTCTTAAAGAGGGGAGGATCTAGAGAAAGGTATGTTTGGAAGCTGCTTTTCCATGTAACCATGAAGGTGCACCAACAGACACATGGATGCATGTAACAGGCACACATTACGTGCATGAATGGAAGTGTGTACATGCACGGGAAACGTGGGTTTGCATTTATTATAATAACAACTCAGGTGCAGTGCTACACGGTTTACTGGAGACTTTGCAGCATTCACTTTTCATTTAACCCTCACAACATTAGGGGGCATCATTAATCCCCACTTTACAGGTGAAAAAACTGCAGCTCAGAAAAAAATAACTTGCCCTGAATCTTGATGATGAGAAGCTATAAAACCAAAGATATTTATTCTAATTCTGGGCCTTTCTCATATTCAGCAAACACGTGATGGACACCCACTGTATGCCAGTAAAGCATTGTAGCCACAAAGATTAAAGACCTATTCTACTGCCCTCGGGAACTCACACCTAGTGGAAAAGAGAGAAATGACACTCCTGTAGAATATAAACTCTGTAGTCAGCCTGAGGCTTAGTGAAGGCTTCCAAAAAGAGCAGACACCCAGGTGGCATCTTGAAGGACAAGGAGAATGACATCCTTCTACCTTATGGAAAAGGAGGGAGGTGTGCAGCAGGCAGAGGGACAACACGTGCAGAGACATGAAGGCAAAAGAAACTGGGCTGTTCAACACAGTTCAGCGGAGCCAGGGCTCAGCATGTGTGAAGGGAAAGTGGTGAGAAAGGAGATGTTACGTTAGGAGCGTCACATGCTCGCATTTGGGTTTTCCTGAAGTCTATGCAGAGTGAATGGAAGATTGAGAGTAGGGACATGACAGGATCCAACTGCATTATACAAAGACGACACCGGCTGCTGCGAGCACAGACTGGAGAGCACACCGGCAGGAGAAATAATGGAATGACGCAAACTCAACACCTGTCATCACTGAGGCAGGAGGCAGACAGGGTGGATTTGAAAGATACTAGGAGGACCTGGTGGCAGCTGCCAGGTTACGGCCCAGCTCCTGACTGATGGTGGCGCCATTCACAGAGCCTAGGAGAACAGACTATGAGTGTGCAACAGGGACTAGAAACGCATTCCGTTCTGAGCGTGACGAGGTTTAAAAACCTAAGTACATCTACTTAGGACGTGAAAATGTCCTCCAGCAGGGGGTGGGATATTTGGGTCTAGCACTCCTAGAAGAGGTCTGAACGGTAAAAAAAATATGCCATCAACGTCACGTGAAACCATAGAATGGCTAATAAAAACAATAACGATAATAATAATAATCATTGCTAACATGCATCTAGTACTTACTACATACGTGGCACTGTGAAAAGCACTTTTAGTAGATTTTCTCATTTAATCCTCATAACCATCTCAGGAAGTATTTAGATTGACTATAGCCCAGGGAGAGGTTTTCATATAGGAAGAGAAAAGGTCCAGAACAGGACCCTGAGGATGAGGTTTAGGAGGAATGGGCGAGAGCTCTTTGTACTCTATTGCACAGCTAGAGTTGCAACGAACACCTCACATAATCGCCCAGATTCAAAGGTGGAAGGTGGGTATCCTTGCTCCGGTCCTACCTAGGACAACAGCCTGCAGCGGCTGTCTGGGCTGGGTGGCCCACTGCCACAGGCCTAAGGGAGACCCCCTCAGCCCTGGTGCTATGTGGGGTTCTTTTAGCCTCCAAGTTGTCAAGGTCCCCCCGCCTGCAGGTGAGAGAGGCAGAGACTGCTTCAGTGCAGAGAAGCTGCCTGTTGCGCTACACGCCCACGGGAAACACATTACAACTGTCCCTCTGAAACACTCTGGATTCCAGCCAGGAAGCACCACCAGGCTCATCAAGGTCCACCAAGGCAGGAGAGAGCACCCACACTTAATTTCCAACATGGCAGACAGTTCCCCACATCCTTATCTCACATCGAGAAGGTGCTTCCCCAAAACAAGCAAGAGCAGCTTTACCATCTTACTATTAATGCTCGGTAATTCCTTTGTTAGCTCTTCCACCTGCCCCCAATGTTGATAATTTGGGAGTGTGTTGTGTGAGGGAAAAGGATCAGTGAAATATTAGTCTGAACACTGGCTTTACTTTACAAATTTGTTAATTATTGTTGTGCCTCTTTATTAAGTTTGATCATGGATTTCTACCTCTAAAGAGACTCTAAAGACCCGTGAGACTTGTGGCTGTATCCGCATTAGAGGACCCGTAACCTTGTCCCAAAGCTCCTTGTGGGCTCGCCGTCCACAAAATAGAGCAGGAATGTTTAAAGAAGCGCAGCACAAGTGACACGGTGCTGACTTCGAGTTTTGCTTTAAATCTGTACTCCTGTACCCAAGACCATTATATTCTGGTCTGGGTATTGCTGTTCTGAATGAGAAAGTGGGGTGAGGAGTGTGGATGGCTGGGTGGTAGAAGGAAATATCCTAGAGACTTGACCCATGCTCACCTGGCCCGTCTCTGCAATAATTTTCACGGAGTATGGCACTGAGCAAGAAGCCATCCTGGGCTCTCTAGCTGTGCGACCGGGGGTAATCAGCTCTCTGGGCTCGTGTGCTCATCTGCAAGAAGGGGCAGAAGCAGCTCTAAAGAACTATGCAGGTTTAACATTCACTGATTAACTTACTAACTTAATACAAGAATAAGCAGGGTGTCGGCGTTGGCTCTGTTGCTTCTGCATCTGGCAGGGGTCAGGGACTCACTGTATGCTGATACACACAACAGCATCAGAAAATATAAAAACAGAAATTGGGTTTGTGAACCAACAGATTACCAAGATTAAAAATTAATAACATAAGTACATGCGTATGCATACGCACAAATATATAATACACACATATGATAAAAATTAAAAACGTGTATATAGAGAGAGAAATAAATCCAGAGAAATTGACTGGTCAGGACATGCAGCAGGTTGATGGCAAAGGCAGGTGTAAAGTCCAGATTTTCTAACTGCTTGTCAGGTAATTTGCCCACCGGTCTGGGTATGTAAGTCACATAAGTCACCAGACACTGGAAGATTTGATGAGATTCATGTTTAACCAGCTCCACGTGCGGCGGTGTGTTTCCTTCCCCCACTATCATCAGTAGCGCATTAGAGAAAGCTGCATGTTCTGGCGATGGCATGGATCTTCTGTTAAATGGGAGCTCCCAAGAATTTACCCCTACCTTTAATACTAACCCTACGTGTAAATGTGCTGAAGGAGAAGAGCCTGAGATCATTTTTCAGAGGCAACAGCAATCCATTTAACAGAAGCAGCGAGAAGAGACGAAATGATCCAGCTTCTCCTTCCACTGAGGGCGGTGAGGAGCAGCGAGCTCTTAGGCATCAGCCTGGGAGAGAAGGCACCTCCCCAGCTCCGTCCTAGCCTACGCCCTGGGCTAGCAACTACCTCGTCAGGGCCCAGCTCACCTTCCGGGAAGTTCACAAGTTGAAACGAGATCATTTTAATGACCCCTCGCGTTCTGAGATTTCACCTTGAGAAATTCCTGAAGCAAACCGCCTGAACTTTGAGCCAACTGTCCCTTGCCTCTCTCTGCTAGGTTATTTAAAGAACTGCGATAGTGGTCTCCTATTGTTTAGCAGTAATAATAATTTTAACATGGCTGTTAATGAGGAAGAGGAGCTTTGCACCTAAATCTTGTTTAGACTGAAGTAAAAAGTAAACTGAAGCCAGGTTTGCAGGCTTTTGCCTTCCCTTCACTTCAATATCCATTAACTATTGAAGAGCCCTGACCTAAGGAGAGCGAGACGCTGAGGCCTGAGGCCTGAGGCCTCAGCTGGTGTAACGTGACAGTAAGGGCGCGCTTACCAGCAGGAAACTTACCTGCTTTTGCAGGTAAAATGCCAGAAGCGACCTGGCGCTTCTGCTCTGGGTCCCGGGCGAGTCACGGCTCTGCGGTCCCCACAGCCCCTTCCCGGGCGAGCATCACATCCCGAAAGGTCGTGGATCGCCTCGCAGCCTCCTCGCGAGCCCGTGGCTCCCTCCCACTGGGGGAGAAAACCAGAAAAGCCTGGGGTGAGGGCGGAGAGGGGATGGACAAAAAGGGAAGGAGGAAAATCCTGCGAAACGTGTTTTGGCAGGTCCGGCATTCGGAGACCGCCATGTGCGCTCCATATTGCGCAGCCCCGGTCTTTGATGTTTTCCCTGAAAGTAGAGACATTATTCTTTCTCCAATTGCGCCTGAGCCCCACAGACAGGAAAACAGCGAGGCCAGGGCGCGGGCCCCCGGTAGGCCGGCCACGTGGACCGAGGCGCTGTCCCGACGCCCGCGGCCCCGGGCTCTCCCGTCGCGGACACCGGCCCGGCTGGACCCGCGGCGTCCTGCCCACGGCGGTTAGGAGTTAGGAGTCACCTCAGGACCCTCGTCTCTTTGGAGTTAACCGAATGGCCCCCCACGGGCCCACTGTCAAGTCCTCCTTCCCTTTGCCTCCCTCTACCCGTGGCCGTACGGCACGGCGGCCTCCCGAGGACTCTAAATCCGCTCGGGCTCCTCCCGGGGACGGGGAGGCCCGGGCCGCCACCGTCCGGGACTCAGAGGCGGGAAAGTCCCCGCTGCCGGGCGGGAGGGCGGCGCGGACGCGGTCGCAGGTCTCGCGCGACGCGAGGCTTCGATAACCCCAGCGCCTCGCAAGTGGGCGGGGCGGGGAGGGCTCGCCCGCGAGAGCAGCGATGTCTGAGCTCCCGCCGCTTCCGGGTCTCCACGAGCTCTTCCGGGGTGCGCGCCACGCGGACGGAGTCGGCGCCTGTGGATAGCTACAAGTGTGTAGCGGAAGGTTAGCGCCGAAAAAGAGCTGTAACAACCTTAGCCGACAGTAACGTCCGGGTGGGCGACACCAGGACCCCTCCAGTGAGTCACGATCAAGCTCCAGTGCTCAAGCAAGTCAGCGTCTGCTCTCCGCCCGCCCAGAGAAGGGGGATCCGGGAAGCGGGGGACCAGGGCGCGACCTCAGCATCCCCGCCCCCACCCGTGGTCGCGAGTACTCGGGCACGGCCCGGGCGCCCCATTAGCTACCCTAAATTCACTGGGCGCAGAAGACACGGCTTTTCTGCACTCTCGCCTCCGGGAAGGTCTCTGCTCCTGGTTGTCTGGAGTGAGTCTGGCCTGAGTGTGAATTCAGTCGGGCGGGCTCAGCTAACCTCGAGCCTCGAGGGTCAGGAGAGGAACACTGTCCGCAGAAGTCATAATGATGCCCTGTCCGTTCAATGGGTCAGCTGAAGCGGGCTCCCTCGTGTTTGGGCGCTGTGTTGAAAGTGGGAGCAGATCCTCCTGAGGTGATCTCCTTTGTGAGCCTGAAATTAACTGGACACACCTGGCGCCTTTACTTACAGTTGCTGTCAAATAATTGCTCCTTTTCCTTCAGAGCATGCGTCTGTCAACCAGGATCAATTGTCTCAGCCTACTGTGTGCTCAGATCTTTACCAGCCCCTTCTGGGGATACCAGGCCACAGAAGGCCAGTTTCCTGCCCGTGAACCTGGCTCAGGACTTGGGAATTAGCGCGTTAGTGGAAGAAAGGGAGGGGGCACATTAAAATTACTTATTCTGCTGCACTTTTTTTCTGGAATGACTCAAAGTCACCCGGAGAAGAATATAATATTGCACGCCTGGCCTTGGGCTCGGCTTCCTTTTTCTGACCCTTCCTCAACCCGGCTTTCCCTCCTTAGGAGATGTGGAATTCCCCCTATGAAGGGTGGGTGGGGAAAGAGCCAGCCCAGGTAAGTATGGGAACCACATGGTCTCGGGAATGGACAAAAGGAAATCATCGCCAAATGCAACCAGTCAGGTGGTGGGTAGATTGAAGCAGAAAGGGAATAGGAAATGTGAATAACCCCCAAGGCAGCAGACTCCGGTGGTGAGGTGTGAGAAACAGTCAACATTTGGAGCTCTGGAGTCAGAAGATTTTTGGCAGCTGTTAGATAACTTCCTGATCTGCAGTAAAGTTCACGTGACCCAGAGGATGTTTCCGCAATTCCGTTGCCTGGCTACCTTGCTCTCTTTCCAAGTCTGCAAGCTTAAGAGATTTTACTGGGTCCCAGTTGAATGGTGGTGCTGGCCAAATACGGGCCCAGGAAGGAGTCCTGACCTCCTACAGGGGCAGCCCCAATCTCACTCACCTGTTGCCTACCTAGCTCTCAACTGCAAGGTGACATAGAAGCCCCCATTTCTGAATGGGGGATCCAGGCGCCCCCGTTTCCAGCCGCCAACCTGTCGGTGCTGGACACTCCACAAACTGTCCAAACTGAACATTTTTTTTTTTCTATATGTATAGTTCCAATCGTCTTCCACTGCCCCGGCGCCCTCCTGCCCCATCAGCAGGAGGAACGCGGTTTTCCATAATTAGGGCCTGACCAGTATGGAAATACATGCAAGGTGTTTAATTTTCCTTAGTGAAAAAATTTTAAAAGGATCCTGGCGCGCAATGCAGGATTCCCTGGGAAGCAGCGCTCAGTTAGCGGGGCGCAGCACCCGCCAATCCTGAACACTTCTCTGCGTGGGCGAAGGTGGAGGAGGGGCTGAGGAGCCCAGGCCCACGCGGCTCCCTACGGCCCAAATCCCTGGGTTCTTCCAGGGCCAGTGCAGTTGTCGCCTCTTGGTCCCTGCGGCCGGCTGGCCCTCGCATCGTTCCCACTCCCAGGCCCCGTAGTCACGCACGTGGGGCCTGGCCCGCCCGGCAGGTGGATAGGAGCTCTTGCTCCACTGGCATCGTGAGTCCGGGTTTTTGCGCAGGTTCCGGCCGGCTTGGAGGGATCATCGTCCGGGGCGGTCTAATGTGGGCTTTCCAGACGTGCAGCGAGAGGGTTATAGAACAGGCTGGAGAGCAGTCGCAAGAAAGCAAGGATCAGACCTCGCCCGCCGGTCGGAGAATGTAAATTACGGGGCAAGGCGCTTGTGAGACCCAAGGGAAGGACTTGGAGACCCCAGAGTCGCGGGTCGGGGGAGGGAGGCCGTTGCTTAGGAAGCCACACCTCGCGGTGGGAAGAGGGGATGGCAGTTCCGTCACGTTTCCCGCGTTTCTAGGAAGAAAGTGCGGTGATTTCTCCGAAGATGAATAAATACACAGCCATGAGGATCACCAGGGCTAGGAGCCAGGAACTTTCAAACCCTTATTGGGCACATGTCCCCATTTTTCAAACGCAAAAGCAAACTCGGCGAGGCCAAGATGCTGGCTCGAGATCATAAAGCCAGTAAGTCCAGAAGCCAGGACCCAGCCCAGGTGCACCTGGCCCCGAAATGCATTAAGGCACTTGCCACTCAGCCTCTGGCAAGGGGCTCAAGCTGGATCGTCGCTACATTCCTAATTCTACAAGAGTCGCAGATCTGTCCGAACTCTTGAATGCTTTTGGGGGCGGGGGGGCGGTGTCATCCTTAGCAAAGGAGAGATTTACTTTAAACCTGCCTCTCGGAGGGAGTTGGGGGGGTAGTAAGTCTTCTTAAGTATGCCAGGGATGTCTTCTGTTTCCGCCGACCATAAGCACGGTGTGGTCGAACCGTTTCACGTAAGTGCCTTCCAGCCCCGCGCCACTGCACACTCAGCAGCTCACAGCCCGCCGCCGTCGTGCGCCGCTCCGCCGGCACGGAGCGATGCCGAAGCAGCAGCTGGGGACGTTGTCGCCGGCGCCAGCCCCACTCACAGCCACGGCGCAGAGCGCAGCTGCACTGGCGTGCTCGCTTGGAGCCATTTCTTTCTGGTCTTGGCTTAAGAAATCATCCTGATCATGAATAACTGTAATAAGATCACTCTGGCCCCAGTTGTCCGGAATGGTGAGCAGCCCAGAGGCTCCCCTGCGACGGCCGGCGCGGGACCCCTCCGGTACCTGGTCGGGGAGGGCCTCGCCTGGACCTGCCCGCACCCCCCGGGGCTTCCCCCACCACCAGGCCGGGCCCCCAGCTTTCCTACCACCGCCTGTGGGCAGAGCCCTCCAGGAGGCCAGCCCCGCTGGAAAGCGCCCTTCCCACGCAAAGAAGCCCAGAGATACTGAGCAAGGGAACTGCGCGCTAGAAACCGCGTGGAGAAACCCAGCGAAGTGGAGACAAACAAGCTTTAACTCGGGTTGTTGGAAACTCAGGCAGAATTCCGAAAGCCCTTCGATTTTTGTGCACAATTGTTTTCCTTTTTCTTTCCCTCTGTTACTACAGTTTCTGGTTCTTCTCATTTCCTTCTTGAATTTCTTGATTTTTAGAGTTTCCAGACGGCCAGAGTCCCTGACAGGCGAGGAGATTTCACTTCCGGGTCGCGGCATCCTGCTTGGAGACGGGAAGACCAAGTTCAACTCAAATTGGCAACCTAGTCCCGGTCTCTGCTCAGCCTCTTGGACTTGGGGTTCCTAAAGTTGAGTGTGGCCCACCAGCCACAAGTAGGGGCAGAAACTATAGCAGAGGATGATAGAGGAGAAATACACCAGCGCACTGCGGCTTTCTAACTTGTTTTGTACTTGTCTATCAGCCTTGTCACCAGAGTCAGATCATCAATCACTGTTTATTAAACAAAATGGTGGGCTAGAGGGGCTAGTTACTACTTGGCGTTTAGGAAATCATCATAGTCACTCCCTCTCCCCCACTCCCCCCATGACTGTAAAATGAATTAATACACCCTGCAGGGTTAAAAAATAAGGACCACTCATTTAGCTGCCTCCAAGCTTGGAACAGTGCTCCAGGGGAAATGATGGTCCAGAGCTCTTAGATTAACCAGAACTTCAGGAACTGCCCCAGAACTTCCCCTCCATGCCCAAAGGGAAGAGAGGGCTCAACAGGGATGCGTATGGCTGCAGGGACCCTTTAAAACAATTTGTCCTCAGTGCCACCTGGAGTCGCTACTCTGTGCAGCAGACTGCCCTAAAGAGAACGATGTGGGCTCCTGCTCCATCATTCTTCTTGCCCAGGCTCAGCACCAGGAGAGTAAAGAAAGAGGGAAAGGAGAAAGTAAATAGAGGATGGAGAGGATCTGGGCTGGGACTGTCTTTGTAGGAGAAGAGGAAACAGAAAAAAACGCTTGCCTAAGCAACTCCCAATCCACAGTTGCCTCCTGCCACAGGCCGCACACTCTCCTTCCTTGCCTTCTGGCTTTGCCTGTTCTCTCTCACTCTCTCATCCTACCTTCCACACAAATGCCTCAAATCCAAAATCTAGGCATTTTCTCAAGCAGTCACCAGACCGCCTCTCTGCAGACGAAAGGGGAGTCCAGGACACCACGAGGCAACTACTGAACGAGTGCTGGGAGGTGGAGGGACGCAAATAACAATGTTTGGGAGGTGGAGCTCCTGGGGTTTCGCTGCCAAAAGTTGACACGTGGGTTTCCAGAGCCCCACACTCAGTCCTTCCCCCAACCTAGGGGTGGGTGGTCCCTTTTGCTCACTGGACAGACTCTAACCTCTGGCCCTGACAAGTGGAGAAAGGGCAGAGGTGGCCCTTGGAAGTTAGGAACCGTGTTAATCCCTTCCCAGGCCTCCCCAGGCTGAAGGGGAGAGCTCTGGATTCAGTTGAGATATTAGCGGTAGAGCAGAAACAAGTCCAGTGAATTTGAGTTTAAATCTTCTCAATGCCAGTGTGGTGGGGCAAGAAAAGTGACACTGAGGGACACGTGTGGTGGACTCTGGGCTCCCCTGGCTGAGTAAGAGAGTCTGGTAACTTTGGCTTTCATGGATATTTTGGAGGAATAGGTATAAAGGCACTACAGCTTGTACAGTGCCCAAAGCTTCGAGTCCCTGCTCCCGAAGTTCCCATGGCCTCAATCACCCTCTAGGAGTGCATGTTAGAGGCTCATGGAAGGCAACTCAACTCCCTCTCAAGGTCACCAGGAGACCTGGCCCAGGCTGCAGGACCCCTCAGTGTGTCATCAGCTCCCAGGACATTGCTAGAAGCACAGAATGGTAGTGAGGGGGCCTGGAGTTTGTCTGCAGGCACAGATCTGTGGCTCTGGCCAGGGCCCTCCTCTCTGCACCTCAGCTTCCTTGCAGTCACACAGGGTTTGGAAATATTCCTCTTACAGTTTGTGAAGATTAAACAACATGCAGCCTGCAAAACGCTCCACACATAACAGGCTCTCCTTAGAAGTTAGTTCCTCCCCTCACCCCACCCACCCCATCTCCCCAGGTAGAGGGCAGGCGGATTTCATTACCCCCCTTGATGGAAGAACTGAGGTGGGGTCCTGGAGGAGCAGCAGAGAATCACTCTTACCTTCCCCTAACTTTTCAGATTGAAGCCCCAGGGCCACCGGCCTCAGTCCTGCTCAGGTGGCAAACCCGGGCCTCTCCCGGCTCCGCAGCGCCCTCTAGGAACCCAGGCTCAGGAGAGGCCCGGGACCACGGTCTCCACCGCACCAATGAGGGTCCAGTGCACTGAAACCGGACTCTGAGACCCCTTCAGCCCTTTGTCGGGGAGCGCGTGCCACTCCAGAGTCCACTCAACAGCCAAAGAGCTGGCGACTCCTGTTGCGGGGGAGCTGTGGCTCCCACGCCAGCCTGACTTGCTTTCTCCTCTGCTCTGAAGCTCTCCTGCCTGGGCGCTTGGCTCTAACTCCTCTACCCCGGGCCCCTCAGTGCCCAGATGCTACGCCTTGGGCCGGGTGCTCCTGCAGGGAAGGCGGGACTTACGATGCAGGCCAGGTCCTTCTTCTTGACTTGCTGGAGGCCCGGAGCAAGGCCTTGTTCACTGAAAAATCGCCCGTCTAGTCGCACATAATTTACCAAAAGTCGGGACAGTCCCCGCAGCCTTTTTGTTCCCACAACCGCTCCCTCCACCCCGCTGGAAGGCCAGGGTTAAGACCTCCTCCACACCTGTGCGCCCCTACTCAGGGGCCACCACCGGCACCGCCTTCCCGGGGTCTGGAGATAGATCCCAGAAGAGGAGAGAAGAAGGAAGCCAACGAGGCCTCACGCTGAGAGAGCCGGCATCGTTCCCATCACCAGGAGAAGCCCGATGAAGGCCGTGGTCCTGGGAGGCCTGGCTTGGTGCGTGGAAGTATTTAGCCGGCTCAGTGCTATCACTGCCTAACAGGGTGTGAAAAGTAATATGAATGTGAAATACTGTGGGAAAACGGAGAGTTTCCAAAGCAGGCAGCGAGGCCCTTCTGCGGCCTGGCCTGCAAGGCCCAGAGTCTCGGCTGCCACACACGTGGCGCCAGGAGGCACTGCTGCGGGCAGGGACCGCAAAGGGGACTTGGGGGGAGGGAGTAGGGACCGGAGCGGGGGTGGGGCGCGCATCGAGACGTCGGGAGGGGCCGGGGGAGGGCAAGCTGACAGCACCCCCGCGAAACCTGGGTAAAGCTCCCGGCTCCTGACTGCCCAGGTTGACACAGGACGGCTTCACTACCTCCGCCCTAAATGCACGGAGAAAGACTTGGAGTTTTCAAATAGATAACCATAGGTTAGGTTAGTAAACAAGATTTTACTGGTTTTATGAGACAACCTATCCATCCACTGGGTAGAGATGCCAGGAGGTATGCGGGTGCTTTCTGCAGGAGGTGAAAAGGCGAGGTCCTACTTGATGCAAATTTCTCCAATCGATTCCAGATCAAGAGCACATAAACCCGACCAGCGTTCCCACACGGTGCCCTGCAGACAAGGACCCGTCCTCGCGGTCTGACCATAAGCCCCACGCCCGACCCACAGAGGCCTTCGGACTCTCCCAGCTCACAGGCCTCCCCAATCCCTAACCGTCTGACGCCCGAACCACGGGCCGGCCTCACCCGGAGCCAGGCCACGGGCCGAGCCCCCGCGCGGCGTCGGCGCCCAGGCACCTTTTCCTCGGGCGAGGGCAGGGCCCTCCAGCAAGGCCTGGAGAAAGCCCGGGCCGGGATCTGCCTGCAGGGCCTAGAGCTACACCCCCTCCCCCCGCCCCGAGCCGGGCTCCGGACCGACGCAACGCGACCGGTCTGGCTGGAGCAGCATCGCGGCCCGGGAGGCCGAGGTGCGAAGGCTCCCTTTGGGCAGGTGCCCCTGCGTCGTCAGGCGCCTCGTCAGTTTGGAAACGCTCGTACCGCTCGCTCCTGTTTTCTGCTCTCGGGGCCGCGTGCCGGGCGAGACAGCCAGCCTCGCTCTGTCAACCTTTCCCGGACAGGACTGCAGCGGAGGCGCGGGGTGACGGCGCGGGCGGTGGCAGACGGTACAGGTTTGGAGACAGACCCGCAGCTCACTATTCTGAAGCACGAGGACTGAGCGTATTCACGAGGGGGTGGCCGCGGTCGCCCTGGTTAGCTCCTGCAAACAGCTCCACGCTCGGAGGGTAAACCCGAGCTCCAGGACCCGGCGCTGGCAGGGGCGCGGACGCAGGCGGAGGGGAGGTGGACGCGGGCGCGGGCGGACGGGTGCGCGCTGGAGGGCCAGGGGCGCGCTCACGCGGCGGGAGGGTGGGGCAGCTGGGCCGGGGCCGCGCCCCCGGGAACCCGGAGCTCGCTGGGTCCCAGCCTCCGGGTTCTGTCCTGTAAGCCCGAGCCTCGCGAGTCCCGCTCCGCGCGCTCCCTCCCGCGGCCGCGAAGCAGCGAGTGCGCGGCCGAGAGCGAGTCGAGTCCCGCGGCCCCGGCCTCCTCCCCGGTCTCCCCAAGCCTCCCGGCGCCGCGCCGCGGGCCTGCCTCCCCCGTGAGCTCACTTCCTCCCCGGCGGCCCCCGGAACCGCTCCTGGCCGGCGCGCGGGCCTGGGGCGCTGGGCCTGCTCCGAGCTCCTGGGCTCTGCTCGGGCCGAAGTCCGCGAGCTGCGAGCAGCTCGGCCGGGAGGAGAGGAGAAGTCGAAACTTCTGGAAAGAGAGGAAACGGCTTCATTCGTGGCCCAACTCAGAGCGCGGGCCGAGGCCGCCCGCTGCCCCTGACTCGGCCCGGAGGCCTGCGTCTCTCTACGTCCTTCTTTCTTTCTGTTTATTCTTTTCTTCTTTCTTCTCCGCCCCTGGTCACCTAGTTTCTCCTTTAGTTTTCACCTGTGTTTTAAAAATTCATATGCAGGCACGTTTAACAAGTAATTTCGCATGCTAAAGTCGGCAGCAGCGGAGGGAGAATTACAAATAGGCTTGGATTTACTTAGCTGGTAATTCTCCTCTCCTGCCTACTTAATTAAACGGAGATTCTAGTGGTGCTTCAGGGCCCGCAAGTGACTATGACAAGCATATTTTACCTTTACATTAAAATGCTGTCCCCGGGGCGTAATCCAAGACCGGGCTCCATTTATTCGGATTTCGGACCTGAGCTCTGAGCCCTGAACACTGCTCCCCAGCCCTGGAAGGATGGCTTGTGGGCACTGTTTAGTTTCCCTGCTGATTTTTCATTTTGTCCGGTTCTGTTTCTGAGGCTTTAGGAAGGACCGCGCATGGCTCCCAAGGACCCTCAGTATCCGACCGGACTGCCTCCAGCCTCAGACCCCACCGAGACCCACGTCCAGAGAATGAAAGAATATTTTTAAAAGCGTGAATGTGGGCAAAACCAAGAGCCACCTCTTGGTTCCACCACGCAGAGAGGAGCCCGAACAGAATCTTCAGCCGGGACAGCGGACCGCATCTGGCGGCGGTGCGGGTGGACTGTTTCCCTGTAGAATCCAGCAGCCCGGTTTCGTGTTTCGTGACCGCGCCATGTCTCTCCTCCCGCGCTCTCCTCTCCCCCACCTCGCCTTTCTCTGTCGCAGTGATCGACCAGCCTCCCTTCCTCTGCGATTCCCTACGAATCGTTACTAGTCCCCTGGCCCGACCACAGCCCTTCTCCGGCCCAGGCATGCAGCCGCCAGGAGCCCAGCACCCGCCTGACAACTTCCAGGCTCTAAGGGAATCGCATGTCCGTGTTGTCACCAGATCCACCAGCGCTTTTGATGAGAGCTGCTTCGCTTTTGGAAACATCACTCCCTCTTTTTTCCCAAGAGAGAAGAATTTCTTCTCCTGGACTGGCTTAAACACAGACACACACACACACAGACACAACACACAGACACACACACGACAAAGTATCTGTGTTGTGAAAACATCAGCCTCTAACAGCTGTCTTGGAGTCCAGTAAAGACTTTCAGGAAATACGAAGATAGGCCTCCAGTAACCCACCCCCAGATTATCATTTCTCTGGCAACCTTTCTTCCCGCCTGGTCCTCTACATCATTTTTCTTTTTTCTTCAAAACTTTTCCTACCGCCATCTCCTCCTTATTTATACCTTCATCTTTCTTAAAGGAGAGATCCCTGGAAATAACTATCTAAGGAGAGCAGAGGAATCCACCACCCCCAGTTTCACTCATTAGTGGCACATGCTGGCCAGGAACCAGGAGCATGTTTGAGTCTGAGTCTTCTCATCTGTAAAGAAGGGGTTAGAACTCCCAAGACCCATTTCCACTCTTAAATGCTATACTGTTAAGACAAAACTTTTCTTCTGTATTTCTGAACGATTGAAGATACATATATATATATATATATATATATATATATAATACACACACACACATATTCCAACAATGTCCTGTGTCAAGAAGACCAGGACATTTTAAACTTCTGCCAGTGCCCTCTTTGGCCTTCCCAGACCAGCCTTCCCTGCAGGCATGAAAAGAGCCTCAGGGTGGAGAACACCAGGGGTAGGTCTCCTGATCACAGCCGCCATCCAAGACCACTTATGGTCACATGACTCATTAGGACGCTTAATCCTCATCTGACCTGCTGATTCAAGCACCGCCAGTGAAACCTCATAAAACTGGTCAAGAGGCTGGCCAACATATGCACACATTAAATAGAGTTATGTGAGCCTTAGGATTCCAGTCTGATGAACAGCTCCAGAGCTGTAGAGGGCAGGGGTTTGGGGTCCTTTTCGCCTACCAATGCCCTTTGGTCCTACCAGGACATCATTTGAACTCAGTGGGTGATCTGAAAGCTACCCCCCTGCAGAAGGTGGCTTAACCACAGTAACTAAGGCTAAAACCTGCCAGTGGGTCCCTAAGAGGGACAGGCAGGAATCTGTTCAGAGGAGGAAAAGAGAATCAGCAGTGAGCTTTTATTGTTATTATTGCATCTAGTATTACTATGAGAGAGGGGCAGGGAGAATCCCAAAGTGAAAGAAGAGAGATTTTTGGCATTAATGGAAGGCGTGGATACTTAGCAAGCCTGTCCCTGAACACACACACACACACACACACACACTCACAGTAATAGCTATAAATGCTTTCAACCCCACTGACAAGGATAAGGGAAGGCATGGTGAGGAGGAGTGTGGGCTTGAGCCAATTTAGCAACTGCAATTCTGGCCAGGTACCAAGAAGTCACAGAACACCCCAGATAGCAGAACTGGCCCCATCTCTGGCAGGGGCCCCTATGCATGGCACTTTTCCTACAAGGCATGTCTTCTTCTCCATCTGCATCTGACTCCTAGATAGACGATGGTCAGGGTCAGTCACTGTTGGGCAGCAAGACCACTTGGCCTCTCTGAGAACTGCCCTGATAAAACTGATGTGACTGGAGGTGCCATCTGCTGTGTATAGGGAGCAATTAACCCTGGCTTTATTTCTGTCTCGTTGAATTGTAAAGGACAAAACGCCTGAGGTCTATCAAGTCTACATATACTAACTTATTACACTGCAGGATTTAGCTCAGCTGTTTTAAAACACAGGTGCATTTCCCAATCACTCCCCCGCCACCCTCCCCTGCATTTATAACCCATACAAAATATCTACAGGCTAGAACATGGCAAAACCTCTCTGAAAGTAGGAAGAAATTTATTTGTGATTTCCTTGGTGCGTAACAATTTAGTCCTTTTAAATTTGACTGGGGGTGTGTGTGTCACATTTGGGGACCCACCAAAAAAGGAGAAGCCACATTCCTACAGTTCTAAATTTGATAACCTCACTCTTTCTGCTTGCTTTTCTTCCTTTCCTTCTTCCCCTTTGCCTTACTCTTTGGATTCAGCAACAGAGAAAAGACAATCCAGTTTGGAGCCTTAGGGATCATTTGTTCTGCATGTGCCCCGTCTTCCCTTTCCCATCTATTTTAAAATTGCAATCGGGAGGCATCTCACACCCTAACCAGATTTGAGCCTCTTCAAGTTCTTCAAAGCTTCCAGGGATCTGCCCCCATCCCCCAATCCCTCCCGATCAGCAGAACAGATACAAATGGAGTAACTTGCAGCCTTCCAGATCCATAGCAATTCTATTCCTATTTGCTTTCTATGCATTAGGAAGCTCTGCAGGAATATGCAAGAAATTAATAACAATGAGAAAGAAACTGGACAGATAGAGAAAGGCTATTCACACAGACATTTTGTATATTTTCGAACCAGGAGAATGTACTGCGAATTCATGAGAAATCAACTGATCAGGATATATATGAGAGACATTAGGTGTTGAGTACACTTAGACATGATATCACACCTTGAGAAGGAGGATCTAGAGGCCATCTATGGAGAATATGGGATTGAAAAACATGTAATAAAACTTTCTCTTTTGCTCAATGGGTCACAGGTTGGAAATCTGACTAGAAAATAATATTTTAATGCAGAAATATAAAACTTTAGGCGAGGCAGAATGTACACTACTCCTCTCCTGTTCTCAGATGGGAATATTTGCCAATTGAAAGCCATTTGACCCTCCAGTTAAGCCAGGTTACTAGCAACACTGACTTGCAGGACTGGCCAAACCCTCAATCCTAGGTGGAAAGGCTGAGCTAGAACACAACTGAAGAAGAAAGATTGACGCTTCCTAATAGATGCTTGAAAATGGACAATTTCTTGTAAAGGAGGACAAGACCCTTCCCTAGAAATGGCTGCCTGTCAGCCTACTTCCGCCTTACCCCTCTCAGGGTGGGCTGAACGCTTCACCCTAGGACATCTGCCCATTTCCCTAGGCTTTAACCAGCTGCAAAAGTTCTTGTTAGGCAAATTCTACTCAGGAAGCCTAAATCAAAAAGAAAGTAAAAATTCCCTTAGTGATGTTAACTCAGAAACTAATGGATCAACTAAGCAGTGAGTTGAACAATCAACCCACTCCACCCCCAGATCATTAAATGGTCCCTGGATGCCAAAAAAAACCTTTAAGTTAGACTGCCTTGCTCTTTAAAAAATATGCAAATATGGATAAACAGCAAGATCCTACTGTATAGCACAGGGAACGCTATTCAATATCCTGTGATAAACCATAATGGAAAAGAATATGAAAAAGAATATATATGTATAACTGACTCACCTTGCTGTACAGCAGAAATTAACACAACATTGTAAATCAACTATACTTCAATAAAAAATTTTAAATATGCAAATAACTCCACGCCCACTGGGGACCCATCCCATCAGCTCACACTAGAGTTTACACCACCTGCAGTTTTTCTGGTGGCATTAACTCCCGCTAGTAAACAACTTAAACCATTCCTGTGGCAAAGGTCAATTGCAAAATGAAAGGGACTTTTAAAAACTTTTATGTAAAGGTATGGTATATGGAAAATCACAAGGGGGATTATCTTCGTTCTACCCACTCGTGTTAATAAACAATCCTCCCCCAAACACAAAATCGGACCCTCTTTTCCCCACGAAAACAGGTGGTTAACTATGTGATTTCTAAGGAGGAAGTCGGTTATATCGAAAAATGGGAGAGATTTCTGAAGAGGTACTAGGAAAAAGAGCAGGGCGATGTTTTTGAGACGCCCCAAAGGTGGTATTTGGGGGAAAAGGTAGGGCAGGAAGGAAGCGGAGGGAGTTGAAAGAGTCCTTGGTTTCCCCAGCTGTTTGCGGCCGTTGGAACATATGGAGCCAGGGTTTTCCAAAGATGACAAGGGATAGAAAGTACAATTCTCCCCCCTCCCCCTCCCCCCTCCCAGGCAGGCCTTCCCCCAAATGAAGATATAGCTTCAGGCTGGAGACTTTTCCTCCTTCCACAGGGAATGAGCCGAGGTCACTTGGAACAAAGTCTCAACATTTAGTTTAAAATAGCAGAGTGATTATGGAAGCAACAAAAGGAGTCAAGGTATTTGTGCTAAAAAAAAACCCTTCAATCTCAGGTCTGGCTGGCAGTGGGAATATCCAAACGGGTTCTTCATATTTCACGTTTTATAGACAGTCTTTTCCCTAAAGGATATACTTTCATTAGGTCATAAATGCACCAGCAGATGAGAGAGAGGCAGAAGGTGTGTGTGTGTGCGCGCGCGCGCGCGCGCGGATCAGCGGGGTCTTGGTAGGAGGCGGGGTCCCGGCGTGGGGCTCCGTGCCACGCGCTCCTGCGGGCGGAGGTCAGGGACCGCGAGTGGAAGCAGCCGTTGGAGACGCTTCCTCTCTGCTGCTTCGCTTTCTTAGTTCTTAGTTTCCGGTGGGTCCACCGAATCTTCTGACTGCCCAAGGTCCAAGCATTTACTCACCACAGGCCACAGAGGGGTGGGGGAAATGACGTGCCTTTTCAAGACAGTTTGTTAAAATTTTAACTCGGTGAAGTTTACTTGTTGGGGCCTCAGGGCCAGAGCCTAGGAGGGAGGTAAAGGGGTTTTCTGGCGACTTTCACTTCCCGCTGGACCGGGTTGGAGAGGCTTACCTCCCCCAGCACCCAAGGACTGAGACAAGGTGCCCTGCTCCAGACAGGAGAGGGCTCTGCAGACGGGAATCGCCCGTCGCCGACGGCCACTTCGGCTTCTTTCAGTCTATTTCTCCAAGTGAGTCGGAGCTACGCAACCAGCATCAGTTCACCGCCTATATCGAGTCCCGGAGAATTAAATCCGCAGCACTGATTTCACACTTAGAAGTTGGTACCAGTTTTGAAATTATTGTAAAATGCCACCTGGATGATATATCGTCTGTCTAGGCCAGATTAGCAAGCCACGAGCGCATACTCTGTTTAAATCACAGCCCGAAACGCGGAGAAAATGTTTCAATAGGGATCTACACGCAACAGAGGGAAACTGGAGCAATAATTATTTCCCTCTTTTTTTGATTTCCTGTTTCTAAAGAAAGCATTGGTATCAAGGACGAGTTAGGTAATGTGAACTAAAAGGCTAGCAGGTCGCTGTCGTTTAAGCCCAATCACAGTTCGTAGTTCAAGGAAAACTGCCTTTAATTGACACCGTGTATATATTCCTCTGCTACTCTCGGGCTCCCCAGGCAGGAACGCCCCCAAGAGTATTTATTTCTAGGGCTGGAAACAAAACAACTAACCCGGTCTGCTGCGTAAGAGAGCGTTCCAAGATGGACTGCCGGAGAAAGGCTTTTTGACCCCTGTGGAAATTAGTCATATTGACAGACGCCCGGGGAAGGTAAATTACCCCGCGCGCTGACGTTACGCAGAAGCGCGCCCGGTTGCGCCTCCGCCGCGGCGCCCGCCGGGCCAGAGGCTCTCAGTTGGTTTCTCCGGATTCCGACAAAGCCCCGCTCTGCTTCTCTGGGCCTGGGATTTCAACGTGAAGGCGATGGAGAGAGCGGTAAAAAGATGCTAGAGAGGGCAAGAGAAAACCAAAAAAAGTGGAGGGGAAGAGACAATGCTGTGCGCCCGCGGCACGGGCAAGCTGGATGGAGACCCGGAGAAAAGGAGCAGAGTCCGCAGGGGAGGGAGGGAGGGAGGAGGCGGGAGGGAGAGGGTCGCGCGGCTCCCGGCTCCCAGGTCCGCCACTTGGGAGGTCCCGGCCCCAGCGCAGGCCCGGCCAAACGTCCCCCCGGGAGGCTCGCGGATCGGGCGGGGTCGCAATTACACCTCGGCTCCAGGCGAGGACTTAAAAACCAAGTGGCTGGGGCTGCAGTCTGGAAACAAGGCCCTGCGGTCATCAGAGCGGCGGCGGGGGGGGGGGGGGCCGGGCCCCGTGCACTGAAAACTTTTACAGGGCATGTGGGTACAAGAAAAAACAAACCCCAAATAAACCACTTTTATCCAGCGTGGGCCGTGAAAATAAAAGCTGCCTTCTGAAGGGGGCGAGCGGGAGTTTTGAAATTCAGTGTGTGTTTTGCTCTTGTATAAAGAGTGTTGTGATTTTACCTGATAACCAGGGAGAATGGTAGGGGAAATAACTGAGAGATTTTTTTTTTTTTTCCGGGAGAGGGCTGTAATAGGGGTTCACAGGTTTCTCCCAAATCATATTGCGTCCCCGGACTGCAAACAACTGCATACATCCATATGGATGATTACACACAGTGTGGCGGGACCCTGCGAGACCGGGTTATTGTTGACATAAAATAGGATCTAGTGGTCCTACCTCTCTGCTTTCTCAGATTGAGTCTGCAGAGAGGGCAGAATGGAGAGCGTGAAAAGCGTGGCATCTGATTTTACCAGAGATTGGACCCGAAGGCTTGGCTACAGAAGGCCCGGGTCAGGGCTCAAAGACAAGGAGAAAGTCGCCCAGAGGTTGCCGGGCGGGCGCCCAGCTAAGCCCGAGCCGGGCCCTCGAGGTGCAGAGGGCGGTCCCTTCGGGGCAGGCCGGGGCTGGGGGTGGCCGCCAGCTCTCCCCGACCCCCAGCACCTTGGGCCTCGTGTCTGCGGTATTTTTAGCTCCTCTCTCGGTTCCATAGAGACTCTTTTGAAAGCCAAACTGAGGCTCTCCAAGCTGGGAGGGGTGGTGTGGGAGTTGGTGGAGGCGGCTGCATGGGTATTTTGATGGAGAGACCAGTGTCTTATCTTTAAATTAAAGCAAAACTCGTTCTCTCCAGGTCTCTGTTCTTCCTTCCTTTTTTCTCTTTCGCCGCCGGCCCAGTCCCGTGGGAACACGCCGAGTGCCCCAGTTCAGAGGATCGTGGGGTAGGGATGGGTGGGGTCTAGAAATCCGAGCAGAATCGGTTGCCGCGCGCGCCCCGCTCCGCCGTTCACCCCCCTCTCCAGGCCTAGGCACCCTCGGGAGGGGCCGGCACCGGGCTAGGAATCTCCATCGCCTCCGAGGAGGTAGCGACGGGGCTGTTTAATTTTTAAATAAAGGTTTAACGTAAGTCCAAATGTTTCTGCAATGGAGCTTCCAACCCGAAGCGTGTCCCGGAATGCGAAACTTGGGGCGCGGACCTGCAGCCGGCCGCTCTCAAGTGGGCGGATGTAGATTGCGTGGAAAGCTGGGACTCGCTGCGCCCCCTCTCACCTGCGAGATGCCCCAGTCCAGCTTCCGCCGCCGCATCTCCCCACGCCGCATCACGCGGAGCCCCGGAGGCTCGCGAGGCGGCCTGCACGCCCTTCCCGGTCCCGGAGGCAGCCCCCGCCCCCTTCCCGGGCTTGGCGCGGCCCCTGAAATTGCCGGGGCTGGCGGGACGGCGCTCCGCCGGGGAAAACGGGCAAGGCAAGCAGGGGGCCAGGCCGGGTGCTCTCCGCTTCCTCCTAAGGTTCAATCCTCGCGCCCCCCGCCCCCCAGCTTTCCCCGTGCCGTCCACCCCGGCTGCCTGGGGCGCTCCGAGTTGCCCCCAAGTTTCAGACGCCGCGCCCCTACCCACCGGATTGCCTTCGGGGCCCCTTGGTGCTGAGTCGACGGCGCGGCGCTGGGCCGGGCGAACAGGAACCACCAGGCTCGCCAGGTCTGCGCTCTTAGCAGCCGGGTAGCCCTTCGGGTCGAAGGTGCTCAGTGGAGAAGGAAGTGCAGAGAAAAAAGAAGCGTGGGGGGCGGGGAGCCTAAGCTACAGGCACGCACGCGAAACCAACTGTGGGGTTGGACTTTTTCAGTTTCACACGAAGCGACCTGGAGTATCTGGAGAAGGTTTTTGAAGACGTTTAGGAGGGAGGGTGAGTTTTCTGCTGAGAAACTCAATCTGCCATACAGTAGCGGCCCCATCTGGGATCTGTCACTGCTGACAGCACCACAGGGCACAGCCGTGATCTTCTGCACAGCCTGCACTCCCCGAAATACCCTCCTTAATCAAAGGATGTCTGCGCGCCGGGGCTCAGCTGACCGCGCCGGGAGCAGAGCGGCCGGCGAATTCCACCCGCCCCACCCCCGCCCGTCCCCTACCCACGGACAGAGCCCCGGCCCCTCTGTCTTCCCAGCACATTAATTAAAAGCGGAAAATAGACAGAGGCTGATGTCATTGCTCTCAGAAGATCATAAACGTAAAAGAGTCATCCTGTGAGAATCCCTGAAAATGACTTTAATGAATAATTTCAGAGACAGTTATGGCTTTGGGTGATTACTGAGGGAGAATATGAAAACCAGATTTGCAAAGGGAGGGCGATGGTCAGGCGGCTTGGCGGACACTTTCTCCCAGTAAAACCGCACCAGTTTTCCTTCGTCGCCAAGTTCTACTTACAGACTTAGCCTGCGTTTTCTTCTTCAAAAATAAAAGCAACAAACACACGGTTTTTGTTTCCTGCGTTTCTGCCTTATCCTAAAGACAAAATGTCAGCTCAAGGCAACAACAACTCACTTTAAATAGAAGGCAGTCATGCACTGGCCTAGTGGTCACTGGCTTCCATCTTTCCAGAAGGAGGTATTTACTGCCATCTTAATTTAGAATGATACCTTTTTTGGCCTCTTCTCTAGGCAATGTACTTAAGGAAGGTTGAAAACTCTCTCTGCCCGAGTAAGTGCACTGTTTGTTCTAAGTCCTTTCAGTGGGGGGGGGGGGGGGGCCAGCAAACAAGCAAGCAGCAAATGACCCCACGTCCTACAGAAAAATCTGCAGGTCTCCCTGACTCTTTAGTCCTTGCTCACCATTGAATTGAAAGATGATTTGGTGCTACATGGAATGACATTTTGAAACCCTCCATCTGGTCACAGGGAAATATCAGGTTGAGTCTGGTTGTTCAGGATTAGTTGTGCATTAAATATACTATTTGAGAAAATGGGGTTGTAAGTTGGGGTGGGGGGGGTCTGGTGAGTACCCTATGATCCTTTATATAAACGATTTAGCTGCCTGCAAGCCTGCCCTCTTTGCTTAGAAATATACACAGGGATTCTCTGGGCCTGTGGACCACATTGATTCATTCCATTTAATTCCAGTAAAAGTTCATTTATGCTAAGTGCAAGTGCATAGGAAGAACCAATGTGGTTTTGTTGTTGTTGTTGTTCGTTCTGTTTGTTTGTGAGTGGTCTGAATGACTCAGAAAACTGCCTATTTGCCTGAATGAACTCCACCATTAAGGCAGAACCTGGAGAAACCACTTACCAGCGCTATGGGAAACTACTTCTTGCAGCGATTACCTGCCCCTCCCCCCCTCTAGGAGCTCAGATAGGCCCCTCCTCCTCCAGTTATTATGGATTCAGTCTCTAAAAGCCTCATTCTCTATCCCCACCCCGCCCCCATATTTCCTCTCCCCTCCGCTGGGGATAGGGGTGTGTGGGAGGGGATGGGGGGCGCTAAGTTCTCTCAGTGTGATGCTTTCACCGACTTAGGAGGAGATGGTTCTCTTCCCTTCTAGATTACAAGAAGACACTTTGGAGGTTGCCGTATTGAGTGGCCTCAAACAATCGAGGAGGGGTGAACATTTGGGACATTTTCTCGACTGGATCCCCTGTTTATTTTAGATACTCTTGGCTGCCCAAATAGATCTTCTCATCACTACACTCAAATCATGGGCTATGACTTCTTTTCCCTCTAGCTAAATTATCTGTAGCTTCTGAGTAAACAATCAGCTCGGCCTTTGCAGCCTGTGCTGAAATAAATAGCAGCTTCTGGCTTTGCTTTGAATCCTTGCCGTTGCCCAGTTAAATCAAGGTGTGGGACTGATCCATGATATGGCCAATTCTCTCCCAGTAGAGACTATAAATAATGCAGGCCTCACCCTCCCCGGAGAGAGCCATCTCCATGCGGACCCGTCCATTGTTTCACATGGGCCTTTGCGAGAGTGCCAAGGTCGAGGGGCTGGCTGCAGTGGGTGTGTGTGGCCTCAGGAAGTGGTTCCGGAATCCCCTAGGGGAGTTTTGAAAACTGCAGACTTCAGGTCTCACCCCTGACTGGCTGAATCAGAATTTCGGGTGGAGGTGAGGGCTGAATTTATATCTTTCCCAGGTTCTTCGGGGGTTTTGGATCACTAGGTAAGTGTGGGAAGCTCCAACCTAAACGGTTCTGGAGTTGGATTCATCCCAAAGACCAGGCCAGCGCCCCAGGGCACCAGGGGGAGGTCAGGGGTGTCGTCCTCCCGCCCAGGAACTGCACAGATATACCCAGCCTCTGCTCTGGGCACTGAGATATAGTAGGGGACAAAGCTGCCGCCCGGCAACCTTGCCCTTGCAAGATGTCAGGGTTTGTGTCAAGCACAACTCCTGAGGGGGAGGGGGAGGCAGGAGAGGGTCCAGAGCCGCTGCTTCTCAGATCCTTTGGGCTGTAATAGCAGGTGCAAAGACGGAGGCGTGGGGAGACATCCTGTTCCATAACCAGCGTCTGCCCGCCCGCCCCGCTAGGCAGAAACTCCCACTATTTTGGCTCGAGGGCTGTAGGGGCCAAGCGGGTGCCAGTACCGGGAGAGCAGCCCTAAGAGACCCCTGGACCCCTAAGAGCCACCTCCTCCTGGCAGCCCGGCCTGCATGGGCATGGCTGCAGGGGCCGCAGCTGTTGGTGTAGGAGAGCAGCACCCTGGCCCAGGGATAGCAGAGGACCGCCGTCGGTCAGGGCCAGTCGCGGGAGCCTTTTCCAGGCCGGATGCACCAGATGCAGTGAGTTGGAAAACTTAAAGTGGGGAGGGGGCCCGTAGAGACGTTCCCCGGCCACACCTCACCTCCAACAAGGAAAACAAAACGTCTTCTGGACTAAAAATACATATTGAGAAAGTCCCCGCGCGCAGGCGGGCGGCGCGCTCCAGCTGCCGGCCTGGCCCGGGAGGACTTGGCCGCGCGGTCGCCGATTACACCCAGCTCGGCTGGGGTGGCTCCGAGCCGTCTGCCCTGACGTCAGCCAGGCTCCGGCCCCGCCGCGGCGAGATAGGCAGCGCGGCCGGGCGCGGGCGCGGCGCTAATCACTCCCAGATGGCCCTAATAGCGGAGATAAAGACGGACGGAGCGGCCGGGAATAAATTTGTAATCAGGGCCCTACCATCTGATCATCAAAGCGGCCCAACTGCCGGGAGAATTGGAAGGGAATGCGTGTGTAGGGGGGTCGGTTCTGGGGAGAGGCGGGGGGCGCGCTCCAGCAGGGAGCTGGCTTGGGCAGGATGGCGGGGACAGGAGAGGAGGCTCGTCGGTGCGCCTGTGACTCAGTGCCCCGCGCCCCTGGACCGCCCCCAGCCGACCGGCCGCCGCCGGGGAGCTGAGTCTGGCCGGGCGGCACCCGCGGACCCGCTGCGGGCAGTGCCTGCTCCCAGCCGTCCGCCCCCGAACGTGGGATGGGTTCCTCTCCTGGAGTTGCCCCTCTCCCCTCCTCTCTTGCCAAACAGTTAAACAACACTTGGTCCCCCATCCCCCTGGGGATGTAAACCCGACAGCACAACTGGGCTTCTGGGGAAGAGGGCTGCCGGGGCCTCGGGGCCGCTCCAGGGTCTCTGACTCCGAGGGATGCGCGGGCTCCCACAGGCCCGGGGACTCAGGCCCGGTCGAACGAAAGGGTCCCCTCAGGTCAACAGATCCGGAAGAGACAGGCGGCGCCTAGGGTCCAGATGCAGCCCTCCCGGGGGCACACGCCCCAAGCCTCCTCTCCTCATCGTCTCCGCTTGGCACCTACCACCATTCTGGTCTCCAATTCCAGGCGCGTGGGTGGGACTCGCGGGAAGGGAGCACGCAGGGCAGCCGTGGGGGAGAAAACCGCCGGCCACACGCGCAGCCGGAGACGCGCAGTTTCCTTAAAGCTACAGGAAGAGCGGAGCCGTTTCCTGCGCTCTGTAGAGCCGCTGTGCAAATGCAGTGCCGGCTGTTGTGGCATCCTGTGCCCAGGGTACGGGCCCCCGCACACACACCTGAGGCCCTCGCAGCCGGCTCGGGCTCTCGCTGCAAAACTAGTCTCGGAAGCAGCTCGCCAGGCCTCCTCCAGCTGCCTGTGGCTTTGCCTCGAGATCACTCTCACCCGCGGCCCCCCTTCCTGCGAAATCCGTGTGCATGCAATTCACTCCTTTTGCCACCTTAACAACGGGGTGTGGGCTACCAGCCCCGGACGGCGGCCAGCAGCGGCCCAGGTGAGGGGGCAGGGATGCAGCCGCCCTCCTGTCCCGACTCTTGCACACTTGGTTTCCAAGGGGCCCGAAGGTTGTCGTCCCTGGCGCCACTGCTGCACTCGCCTCACCGCGGAGACGACCAGGACGCCTGGTCCTGCCGCCCCTGAGGAGGGCAGCCTAGGTGAGAGGCCCACCTTTCCTAGATGCCCGGACCTACTGGCTAACCGACTGGGAGGATGGAGCTTCCCACCGTGCCCCCAGAGTGTGGCCCCGGGATTTAGAAGGCAAGAAGAACTCCAAGTGATCTTGCTGTCATCTCCTTGGCATGTCGACCTGAAAAAAAAAAGAAAAAGAAAAAAAGGAAAAAGAACAAAACAACTCTGAAAGCCACAGTAAGTGTCCTGCCTGGGGGGCGAAAAGTCCTGGAAAATTGGGGTTGGGACCAGGGAGTGCTCGGGTCTCCCTCTGTCGAGTTTCCCAAATTACTTCCCAAGAAGGTGAGAATGGGTCTGTTGGCGCGCGCGCGCGCGCGCACACACACACACACACACACACACACACACACACACAGACACACACGGCGGCGAGCCCTCGCCCCGCCGGTGCTCCAGGGTTATCAGGCTCTCGGCCCGCGCGGCGGTCTGGGGCCGGCCCCTGACAACCAGATCCACCATCAATTTACCTTCCGCCGCCCCAGCTTCCCATTTAGCTTTTAACGTCAAATCCTGCATTTTTGTCGGCTCCGGCCTGTCTAGAGAGCTTGTGATTTCGCTGCAGGAGTGATTGCTTTTAACAAAATGGCAGCAACCACATTATCCGAGCAATTAAAACAGAGGCCTTTTAGCCAGTCCCACAAGGCAGGAGCTTGGAAACTTTTTTTTTTTTTTTTAAGCAAAGAAGAAAGGGAGTTAAAAGAGAAAGAAACGTGTAGAAGAGAAAAGCATGGAAGCGTGGAAGAAACGCCTGCTTCGCCCACCACTCAGTGCCCTGGGACTTGACGACGTGGGGCGGGAGGTGGGGTGGCACTGCGCATTGGGAGGGTGGGGGCGTGCGGCGGCGGGAGTGACCGACAATCTGGGGTGTCTTGCTGTTGAAGCGTTCGGCCGGGTGGTGCGCTCGCCCGGTTAGGGGGTTCGGCCCCCTGGGGTGTCGGGTCTGCCGGATGTCTGGCCCGTTGAGGTGGCGGCTGGGTTGGAACGTCCAGGTGGTGGAGGTGTCGGGGCCTGGTGCTGCGGAGCCCGAGGAAGCGGCGCGGCGGGCGGGCAGGAGAGCGGGCGGGCAGCGCCGGGCCCAGGCCAGACAAAGAGGCCGGACCCGCGTTGCTGGAGCGCGGGTTTAAAAGCATGTGCAGCAGCCGGCGGCCTCGTAGCGACGGTGCTGCCAGGGTCTTCTGGCTCCCTTCTGCTGGTGTTTAACAAACCACAAAAAGTGTTAAAGCGGCAGCAATGCGTTAAGGCCCAGGTGGCGAGGAAGACCACAGCCAAGCCAGGCCCACACCAGCCAACACAGGCACGTGAAGACAACAGCTCTGGGGTTCCTGTTTTGAAAACCTCACCGCCTCCACCACCGTGCACTCCACTACCTCGGTAAACTCTATCCCTCCGCCCCTAGGATCTGGCATCTTTCTCTCGAACGGATTAAAGTAAAAGGCGGCTGGAGGCGGGAGAGGGAGGGAGCCCCTCGGTCAAACGGACAGGGATCCCGAGAGTCACAGAAAATCAAGGCGCGCCTCCCTCCGCCCCCCAGCGTTATAAACAAAGGCAAGTGTCTGTAAACACAGCCCCGCGCCCACCATGTCGGCCCAGCGCCGGCTGACCCGAGGGGAGAAAGTTCAGATCGCTTTGGCCGAGTTGTTCTAACCCCGCGCCCTCGAGTCGGCGGCCGCCCGCAGCAGAATCCCGCAGCGCCGCTCGCCCGCCTCCCGCCCGGCGCTTGCGAATTCGCCGGCTGCCGGCGGTGGGCTCAGAGGCGGCACCCGCCAGAGTGGGACCCCTGGGATGGCGGGGGAGGGTCCGTGCCCGAGGCCGAGGTGCGAATATCACCCCGAGGATGGGTTCCAAGGTGGAAACCCTCTGGCCAGCCTCCCTAGCCCCAGATCTGTACACGCGGCGTTTCCTGAAGCAAACCGCTTTTTAATAAGTTTCGCCCTTCTCCCTCCCCCCTCCGCACCCCCCATCCCTCCCTCAGCTCCCCCTCCCCGGCCTGCCGAGCCCTTTCCGGCACTCCAGCTTCTCCGACTCCTAGAGCAGAGATTCCGCTCTGGCCAAGCCCACGGGCAAAGGAAGCCTCGGAGACTTCCTTCCGGGATGTGCCTGGGCTCCCGGAGCCCGAACCTCCGACGGGGGTGGGGGGGAGTCCCGGCGGCTGAGAGCTGGGGACGGAGCCCCGGGCTGGCCTGGCCTGCGGCCGGGAGGACTTCAGACACCGCACAGTTAATATTGAGTTCCCTATAGCTCCTTGTAAATCTAGCGCCCGCTCCACGCCCCCCCCCCCCTTTAAATCCTCGGTCGCGTTCTTGACCTCTTACTTGACGTAGAATTCCTGGTTACCTAATCACGGACTTTTTTCCCCCGAAGGGCCTCCTCCTCCTCTCCCTCCCCGCTCAAACCAGTCCCCCCCTCCCCACCTAACCCCCCATCGAGACGACCAGCCAAAACCTCTTTTCCTTTCTCCTGGTCTTTTCTCCCGTTTCTTGGATGAAAGCCCTATATTTTGAATTAAAAACTCTAGACTAGTTCCTGCGGCTGCAATAACGTGTGGGTTTCTCCCCAAAACGCCCTCAACCGAAAATGGCTCCTCAAACAAAACCCGAAGCCCCCCCCCCACCCCCCCACCAATGGCATCTGGTTGATTTCAGGAAAAGGACACCTTTCCACCTTCTGAGCAAACCGCCCAGGCCTCTCTCCGGCCAGACCCTCCTTCCGCAGCCCACTCAGCGCTCTCCTGGGGGCCAGGGGCAGAGGGAAGGGAGGCAGCGCTCGATGGCGCCCAGGCCCTTTGGCAGGATTTTCACCAAGGACACTTCTCTTTAAAGGGCCTCCTCGCCAGCCCTGCGAGGCCAGGAGCTCAAGTTGATGACTGGTCCGAACCACTGACTCTATCAAACAAAGTTAGAGGCAATCATGATAATTTAGTTTACTTCTGAATATTTTAAATATAATGAAAACAAGTATAACAGTTTTGTTTTCAAAACTCTTTTGAGGTATCCACCATTAAAAGATTGGGGTTTTGTAAAAAAAAAAAACACACAGTGGTTTATTGAATACTTACAACGTTTACACCTTCAATATTAATTAAATTCCACTTAGTTTTAGAGGACGGAAGTGCACAAAACAAGTAGCTGTTGGAAACATCTTCACATAGGGAACCACCACAGATGAAACGGCAGCACTAGATACCGACCCCAACGGAAATGTTAGCGGCCCCGTTTTCTGCTTTGAAATAAAACTTTATAATCCCCAGGAATATTTATATCCAAAGGCCAAGTATTAAAGATACACTTCACATACACACTATTGTCCGCTGTCTTTATCTGGAAGGGGTTGGGGAGAGGGCACCGCTGGTGTCTACACAGCCAGGAGGAAACATTCACAAACAGAGAATCTACGAGACGCCGGGATCCCTTACCACGCGGGAGTGTCCTCTTCATATTAAAATATGGAATGCTTTTCTTCAAATATCCACTTTGTTTTTGGAGGGGAAGGTGGGGAGCGGATGCCTCGAAGGGGGGCAAAGAGAGGGAGGCACATTGCACATAAATAAACCGGATGATCCAAATGCAGGAAGTCCTCAGAGCGGAGCGCGCGGAGCTTGCCCGGAGTCCTGGGTCTGCATCCGGCTCCTGGGCCCGGCTCGCGCTCTCCTCCTCCTCCTCTTCTTCTTCTTCTCCTTCTCCTCCTCCTCTTCCTCCTTCTCCTCCTCACTGCTTGAGCTCCAGGGCCCAGACGTGCTGCGGCCAGCCCGTCCGGCCTTTGGTTTTCTTGTCGTTGCTACTTACTGTGCTTTTCAAGATTTCGTTCTGGGCAGAGGGGAGGCGAGGGGGAGAAAAGGAGAAAGAATCAGAGAGGAGACCCGGTTCCACGCCACCCCCGCGCTTTTCCCGGCCAGAGGAGAGAGAGAGCCAGCCAGGGATGGTGGGTAGGATGCTTTCAAGTCCCAGCCCCTGCAGAAGAGCTACGGAGGCCGGCCGCTGCCCTAGTTCCCGCCCGGGCCTCCAGACGCCGGCAGCGCTCAACTCCCGACCGGCAGGTTTATAAACAACCACCCGTTTTCAAGTCGTTTATGGAGGAACCGGGGGCCTTCTCTCTAACTCCAGATGTAGGGGCGCGAGCGGGGGTCATCGCAGCCCCAGCTCCGCGCTCTAAGGAAGATGGGGTGAGGTGCCCCTGCCTTGGCCTGGGCCTGTCCGCATGCAGCTCGGCCTCCGGCTCGTTTCGGCAGTGCCTCTCCTTCCAAGGCCTCTGAAATCCCCGGTTACCCGGGATCACTCGACTATGTAGCGACTAAAGCGCCATAGGCCCCAAAGAAGAAAACCTCGACAAATGGGATAATTTTCCAGGCCCTTCGTGGCAATAGCCCTGCTCTGAACACCACTACCCTCTGGGCAGCTGGTAGGAACTTGAAAAAACTAATTTTCAGTTATAATTTCGTGTTACTGTTAACAACAATTACAATGACCAAGATAATATTTACTATTTGTCTTAAAATGTACAGGCTCATGCAAACAAAACAAGAACTACCGTGAAGTATACTCATCTGGGAAGTCACATTTTAGCCTCAGTGCCAAAGAGAAACTGCATTTTGAAGTTAAAAGTACTAATTTTATGTTTACCTTGACGTCTTCCCGGCACAGAAATCAGAACAAGCATAAAATTCTTAGGATTAGTGGCTGCCTCATTCTCAAGAGGGAGAAATGCAATCACTAGTGAAATAATTGGGATCAAGCGCTTCTGAGTAACTTATTTTAGAAATATCTGAAAGCAAGATCGGATTGGAAGCCAAATGAAGGCTCTACTGGACAGGGAATGAGGGGTCCGGGCCAGTGCGATCGGGAGATCAAGCCGGACCCTGAGTCCGCGAGGCCCGCCCTGAGTGCCGGGGGGAGCGGCGATAACCCGCGGGTAAGATCACCAGCGCGAAGCATCCCTCTTAACCTCCTCCGCGTGCTGACACCCTCCCCCACCCCCTCCGCTTCTGCGGGAAACCATCCCGACCAGAACCTGGTGCAAGCAACCCTGGCTCAAGACGCAGCCAAAGAACGCGGAGTGCCATTGCTCAGCCCAGCTGTAAAGAGACCGGAATTCCCGGTCCCCCGTACCCCACTGCCCGCTGCCCCCTGGTACTGACCAGTTCCTTCTTCCTCTTCTCTTCTTTCACGTCTGTCTTCTTGATCTCCGCCTTGAAGGCCTCCGCCTCGCCGTTCTGGTCGTCCTTGGCCAGCAGGTCCATGAGGTAGGCGATGTAGCTGGTGGCCAGGCGCAGCGTCTTGATCTTGGAGAGTTTGGTGTCGGCGGGCACGTTGGGGATGCACTCGCGCAGCTCAGCGAAGGCGCTGTTGATGCTCTGAGTCCTGCGCCGCTCCTTGCGGTTGGCGGTGCCCCGGCGCTTCACCGGGCGCGGCCCCCCCAGGCCCGGGGGCCCGGCGCCCGGCGGCACCCCCCCGTAATGGGAGTGGTCCAGGCCGGCGGCGCCGCTGGCGTACTCGGGGCTGTAGGACAGGGCCATGCTGTAGTCGGGGGGCGACATCTCGGGGTGGCCGATGAGCCAGCCATGGAAGTAGGGGTTCTCCTCGTGGCTGCAGCGGCTGGCGGCGGCGGCGGCAGCGGCGGCGGCGGCGGCGGCGAACGGATAGCCCTCATGGTGCACCACCGGGTGGTGGGGGAAGCCCCCCACCAGACTCATCTCGCCCTCCGCGCCCCTCCACGCGCCCCAGCGTGCGCACAGTGCCGCCGCGCCCTCGGCCCGGGCCCCCGCTCCGGCGCTCGGCGGCCTCCCCCACCCCCCAGCCCCCAGCCCCCGGGCGCCCCGGCCGGCCCGGCAGCCGCAGAGGGGGCTGCTGCAGCCCGGGCCCCGGCCCCCCGCCTGGCCCGCGGGGCCCGCCTCAGCAGCGCCGCGGCCGCCGGCTCCCCATAGGGCGCGGCGAGGTGGTCCCGGCACCGTGCGCCCCTGGCCGCCGCCGCCGCCGCCGGCTCCCGCCTCGCTCCACGGCCCGCTCGCAGGCTTCTGCTTCCCGGGCGTCTGCGGGCAGGCACAGTCCTCTCGTGCTCATGCAAAGGTGCCCGGGCTCCGGCGGGGCTGCTCGGCGGAGTCGCCGGGCTCCGCGCCCCGGCCGCGCGCCCGGCGCCGCTGCTACTCGGAGTCCCGGGGCGAGTCCAAGCCGCGGCTGGAGGAGCCGGCGGGGTCGACTGCTCACTGTGAAGCTACCTCCATGCGACCCTCCCCTTCCCGCCCTTTCCCCTCCCCCCACCAGCCTGATCTGGGTTCTTGGGCGCTTATTGTTTTAATGAAATTTTTGGTTGTTGTTGTTTTGGTCCTTGAATGTGATTTTAGCTGCGAGTAACGTGTCCCGCGCTCCTCTCGGGCTCCCTCGGAGGGTTTTCAGAGAGGTCTCAGTGCATCCATTTTCTCAGATCCTCTCCTTCTTTCGGGGGGAAGGATCTAGGCCCTGCAGGCGCCCTGGAGCGCGAAGGCGGCGGCTGGGGCTCGGAGGGGTCTGCGCGGCGGCCTTGGGAGCTCCCGGGCGGCGGCGGCGGCGGTTCTCCGGGACTGGACACCGTGAGGGAAGCAAGAGGATTTTCCTAGCAGGATCTCCATGTACAGCTACATCTTTAGGGCCGCTCGGGTTAATATATGTCGTCAGAGGCTCCTCACGCCAATCCCGGGGCGGCGGGGGCGGCGCCTCGCGCTCTCTGCAATAAAACTTTTTGATGTTCTCCTTGCTAATTGCCGAGGTCCTCATCCAGGATTGGCTGCCCCTTCATAACCAGAAGATAATTAAAACGAGGGGGGGAGGGTTAAAAAAACTTTTTTATCAGCCGGAGGTTAATGCAAGTGTTTAACAGATGCTTCACTATTAAAATATTTTCCCCCCAAGTCGCAAATATTGAAGAATCTTAAACCAGGTACGGTATCACTCCGCTTTCTTTTCTGATTAAAAAAAAAAAAAAAACAAGGAAGCAGATATTTCTTTTCGAAGTGTTTTGTAGGTAACCGAGGCAAGAAAACCAGAAGGCAGCGGGCGCAGTTCCGTGCGGGGCCGGGAGCAGAGGCGGCGGGCGGTCCCCACGGAGGCGCGTCTCCAGCCCAGGCGGGCGCGGGGCGCGGGGCCCAGGGTGCGGGGCGCGGCGGGGCACGGCTGCGGCTTTGACCTGGGCACGGGCTGGAAACGCCCGCCTCGGCGTCGCTGGACTTACCCACCATCCCGTTACCCAGGCCAGGGACGTCTTGGGTAGCTCATGTTATTGTGGCTGCTTTTGGAGATCATGGTGGAGACCCCGGGACCGACGGCCAAGCCGATTGTAAATACTCTTACTTCCATGTTCTTCAGGGACACCAGCCCCAGCGAAGGAAGACCTTAAGCGATTTCAAAGCGCAGGCACATCGATTCCCCGAATTTGTTGTGTGGCCGGTATCGGTGTTCCCCTGGTTTAACTAGCCTGTCTGGTAAGTAACTGAATATTTTTTACAGCGTGTTCTGAGCTTATTTTCCAGTTTTTATGAACAAACATATAAATACATTTCTGCATTCCTGCCTCTGCCATAAAAGCGGGCATCTGTGGAAAGCAGGTTTAGTTATCGGAGGGGTACCATTAAACACCAGTTTAAGAGGCAGGCCGGGAGGACGGCTCGTGGATGTTTAGACTGCTGGCCTTGGTGATCTTGAACGCATTATAACGGAAAACGGATCTCCACTTGTAAGTCACCCGGCCGCAGGGCACCGGGGCCGCGGCGCCCCGAGCGGCGTGAGCCTCTCCAGAAAGCTCGCAAGAGGTTGAGGGGGGGCGGCGGTGGTGGACGGTGGCAGGAGCTGAAATGATCCCCGGGGCTTGGTCCTGAGCCGCCAGGGGAGGCTGATGGGTAGCTGAGGATTCCGCCCAAAGGGTCGGTGTGGAAAAGGGTGTCTACAGGAGCCTGCGGGCCGTAAATTAGAGGGAGCCCACGCGGAGTGTGCAGGGGCCCGCGCTGAGCCTGGGACTTGCCGCTGGGCCTGGCGAGGGTCGCCCAGGGGAGGCCAACTACGCTACCTTGGGCGTCGTCTCTGGCAGGCAGGCAGAGTCAGGCCCCAGGCCGCAAAGGGAGTCCCACCCAAAGGACTCAGCGAGCACAGTCCTTTCCTTGCCTGCTGCGTGCGTTTTGCGGGGCACACGGTTGGGGATGGAAGGCCAGGTCAGCACGAATAGAGGGCGGGGTTGGGGGGTACCCAACTCCTGAGCTGCCAGGGATTGGGGCGGCCGCCAGCCACTAACCCCAGAGCCCTGGGCAACAGCTTTGGGAAACATGTTTTAGGTTTTAGGTGGCCGGGCTGCAGGAGAGGGAAAGGAACCCAGAGAGGGTCGTAGAAATCCAGTCTGGGAGTCCTCATGACGGCCCATTCAGTCCCTTCAGCAAGGGGTCAGTTTCCCTGGATGCCCCCAGCAGAGGTGTTAAGGCAGAGGACAGGAGGTGGGGAGTAGCTGAAACCAGACTGGTTGGTAAGTGCCCTTTGGGCTCAGAACAAAATAGCCACCTAGAGCTTTGAACCCTCACCTTGGGTAGGTCTGCAGTTTTGAGCACAAGGAGAGTCTTTTAAAGACCTTGTTGTTCAAGGAAAGAATATAGGTAGTGTGGTCAGGGTTCTGTTTACATTTTCACCGGGGGAGGCCAACCCTGAATGTGTAAATACTGGTAGTTCGATCCTCTGACATTTGATACATTTTTAAAAAGTCTGTTTATAAAAACACATCTAGGCCTCAGGAGCAGGTAGACAAAGTACGATGATTGCACCCTGGCTGGGAACAGATAAAAATGCAGGGAAAGTAGATGCAAGCTGCTTTCAGGCCAGGGGGAGTTTGGGGAATTGAAAGGAGGAGGAAGAGGCCAGGGAGAGGGCTGCACCAGGGCACTGGGATGCAGTGTCCACCAGAGGCGAGGGGCCTCCGTGGTAAAGGCGTCAGAACTCGCCACTTGCAGCCTTTCTCCCACGCTCTTCTCATTGAAACAAAAAGAGGACGAACCCCTTCATGGTCCCAGAGAGCCCGGCAAGTGATAGAAGAGATGGACAGCACGGGACAGAAAAAAGTCGTAAAAGATGCTAATCTGAACATCCGTCCTCATTGACAGTGAGTGTCATTATCAGTTAATTAATGTGATCCGAGGGTCTAGGGGTTCATGAATCTCCGAAAGCCAAAATGCAGAGGCTACAGCCCTAGAAAGGGGGCTTGGAGGCAGGGGACAAATGGGAGAACTCTAGGGTCCCTAACTGGCTGAGTTCCACTCTGGATGCACAACCAGAGTCCACTTTTTTCTGTTAGCGCTCTCTTTGGGACATTTTGCTCCGGGTCCAGTGGGATGCTGGATTCGTCTGCTGCTTTGGAAAGCTGTGAGGCAAAGATGCCGTCTCAGGTTTGCCCCCCGTTTCGGTGGCCAGTGCCTTCTGGGGGGCTACTGATGGAGCCGGTGGTAGTGGTGGTGATGGAGGGGAAAGTGGGAAAGGAAAAGGAGGAGGGGGAAGTTCCTGGCTTAGTTATCAGCCCAGGGACCCCATCCTGGTCTGTTACTAGTGTGGCCTCTGGTGTGCTGCTCCCCAAAGGGCACACGTTCCGAGTACTCCAGGGCAGGTGAGACGATGCGGGCTGGGGGCCGCCTGGGGTGCCTGCAGGAGGAATCCTGCAAGGACGAGGGTGTGCTAACATCTTCCCCTTTTCTGAGGCCCTGAGCTGAGCTGCAACCAGTCTTACCTAGGCGGGGAGACTGCTTCACAGGAGGGGGGGCTGGGGATGAGGTCTGCGATCCTTGTAGCTGACGGTGTACCCACTGTGCTGCACGTTACATCTGACGTTGCAGCTAAGCAGACGGAACTGGGGTCCAACGTTTATTCTGGGCCCGTGTCTCCTGTCTCTTTTCCCTCACTCCTACCCCTTCCCCTGGAAGGGAGTCAAAGGGCACGCGAATGGCGGCACACTCCCTTGCAAACGTTCTGGTCTTGTGAGATATTACTTTTAAAATAAATCTGGTTTAAAGTAAATATTTTCTTAAAAACTTCAGTCTGTTTTTAGGGAAAATACAGATCTTTTCGAGGTATTTATTATTTCAAAGGCGAGGGCAGTTTGTATCTTGTGTTTTACTCATGAGAACTCAAAATAAACTGGACCTGAAAATAACCAGGCCAGAGGGCCATAAACACACATTTTATGTTTATGGGAATTATGGCTCAATTCCCTTCAGCGTCTTTCAAATTTCGTTTTCCCTTATTTTCTTAACCAACGTAGTAGAAGTGACTCTGGGCATTCCTTTAAATATCTATAATGCTCTTCTGGGAGGTGAACCCCAGAACGTGCTAAGAAGCCCAGAAAGAACATCAAACCCAGAAAGTGGCCGCAGAAGCAGTGTGTTCTTGAAGATGTCACCCCAGCCTCACCTGCTCCAAGGATGTGCTTCCTGTGACACCCTAATTGCTCCACGTTTCTGTCTGTCCAAGGGTGGGGTTGGTTCATTGTACCTGCTGGCCACTTAGCCCCAGA
This sequence comes from Balaenoptera musculus, assembly GCF_009873245.2. Classification (NCBI taxonomy): domain Eukaryota; kingdom Metazoa; phylum Chordata; class Mammalia; order Artiodactyla; family Balaenopteridae; genus Balaenoptera; species Balaenoptera musculus. The sequence goes on from NC_045790.1 coordinate 6,016,251, forward strand.
ACCTCTAGGACAATCTAGAACCACGCATATTGTCTGAGTGGCAGCAAGAGTCTCCCTCTAACTGGGGTTTTGTAGTCCCTCCCTTTCTTGTGTACCTTTTGGCGAGTGACAGTGGCCCCAGAAACGTGGTGGTGCTCGAAGTACACATCTACAAAGCAGAATCAAGTTTGATCGGACTCACGTCTGTTTCAGAAACGAAGGGCAGGAAGAGCTGCCCTTGGCTCTTGGGAGGTTTCATTTCTCGTGAGCATTTTCTTGTTGGATTTTGGGGTGGGCCTGGGGTATTTGGTGAGTGAGCCCTTGTCCCTCCTCTTTCCCATCCGAACAGATCTGTGGCGACAGGGTGGGGAGGGGCTGATCCACATGCAGTGATGACTCTGGAGGGGCTGATTGCTCCGCGTTGATCAGGAAACAGTTAAGTCAGTGGAGAAAATTGGAACTTGCTGGGTGCTTGTAACCCCCCTGCATTTAGCCCTTCTCTCTCTCTTTCTCTCTTCTCTCCTCCCTTTCTACCTTCTTTTCCCTCTCTACCTCCTTCCCCCTTCTCTCCTTCCCTTGCTTCTAATTTGCCTTCCAGCAATACTTGGATTTACAGGGTTTTTGGTATCATAGAACCTGAAAGTGGTGAAGAATAAGACACTGGCTCATCCTTAAATAAAGTCCTTTAAGAAAAATATTTTTAAAAATGGAAATATGACTGACATATAACATTGTGTACAATAATTAAGGTGTACACTGTACAAGAAACATCTTAATGTCCACTATGATGGGTGGTGGGAATTTGCATTTTCTCCAAATAATCAATGACTAGATCTTCATATTAACTGGCAAATGTGCTGCTGCTCTGGAGGGTCTTTATTGATGAGGGGGAACCTTTGCCAGGTATCCACATTTGTCTGTAAAGCTAAAATCCGTACTCAGACTGAAGGGAACAAAAGATAATGCACATGAAGGGGCCTCACTCCGGGCGGCATGATGTATATATATATACATGGGAAGTGTTACTAATGTAATTATGTGGTCCTAAGAGGTATGATAAATCTGATCTTTGCTACTTTGTAGTAAAATATAGATGGAGTTTAGAGCAGAAGTGGCGGAAGAAAATACACCTCACAGGATTTATGTCAACTACTCATTCACATTCTTGTTTCAATCAAATCACCTACACACACAAGCAATATTTTCTTCCAAGCCGGGAGGAAAGCATTCAACATGCAGAAGAGGAAGTAATTGTAATTTTGCATACACGCTCTAAGGAAATGGTAAGGAATAGACTTCAACTAGTCTGCAATACAGTCTGCGGTTCAGAATAAAATATGAAAGCAAATGGCAGCTTAAAATGCGGGGCTTTGGACAAACCACTCAAGTGACTGAAGGGTCTGTTTGTGTCTGGAAGCCCCAGTGCCTTCCCAGTTCTAACTGCAGTGTGGCTCGCATTCCTGTTCTGAAGCCTCCTTTGCAAATTCACAGAGATAGATTTCTCTAGCCCTGGCAGTTGCTTCCAAACCCTTGCTAGTTTCTTCCGGGGCCTTTGCTTCTAGACGAGGGCTCGCCAGGATGGCTAGGTTTCAGGTTAACAAAAAGAAACCGTTTTATTGTCGATATTAATGGCAAACCTCGATGTTTACAAGGCTTGGGTTCAGCAGATCAAAAGCAGCTTGGCTTGACTTCTCAATATTCTCTGGAGCTTAGACAATTAACTGCAATTTTGCTCCTAACGAAACAACACAGAGAAGTTCGTTCCAGAAACGCTGAAGGTAGTCTTTCAGCAGAGATTTTTTTTTTAACCTGTGTACAACCTGTCAGAATCTAAAACATTTGTCCACTGAGGCTGAGCTGAGTTTTGAAGGAAACCTCCTTAAGAAAATGTGTTGGCAAAGTGTCTTCGTTTGCAACGCCACGAGCCTGTTCAGCCCTGCATTCCATGCTTGCCTCTCTGGATCCGGCAGACTGAGGTCTCCCTGGTAATTTGGGTACACCGAGTCTCCAGTTAATGACAGATAATCAGCCTTTGGGTCATTCGGTCATTCTCTTATTACAAACCCCTCCTGCTCTCTCTGATCTCCTTTCAAACTATATTTCACACAAACAAATAAAGCAAGACAGGGACAAGTTCTTAAAAGAGAGAGAGAAATATTAGAAACTCCCGATACAGAACGCTACACAAGGAAAGGCAAGCTAAAGGAGGATAGGAAAGGACATCTTATCCAAATGAACATGTTGTGTACAAAACATTAAAGGAAAAGGCTCTGGATTCTGTTAAAGTGACAGAAAATTAAAATAAAAATAATTGCAGGCAGAAAAGTTATAACATAAACAGAGAAGGCAGGATGCTTGCTGGAAATGCGCAGCACCAGGAGGCGAATTTGTTGTTACAGATTATATATCTGCAGTGTGATTGGAGAGGCGCGACTTTGTTTCATTTTCCAGGAGAGAATGGATTTCTTTTTAATACTTGTGTGAGTGCCCACTTAAGTTAACACAGGCCAAAACCTCGAGGAACAAAAAATGGAATTGCATTCTGCTTCTTGCAAAGCATCCAACTTCAAACGAAGGAATTGGTTGCATACAGAAAAAGCAGAATTCCATTCAGAACACATTGAGAGACTCCACTAGAAGCGGATGACTGATGCTTTTTTTGTTTTGCTGACAGAAGGCACAGATCATTCTTGGGGAAGTACCACCGAAGCCAGTTCTCCCTGCCCCCACAGCACCCGACCCAACCCCCCCCGGGGGTCTCCATTTGTCCAGTCTACCTTTGGCTGTGACTCCAGAAAGACAAACTTCTGATTGGCCAAGGTATATCTCTGACCACATCCCTCTGGGAAAAGCCTGGGAACGTGTAGCTCTAATAAGAGCCCTGGGGAGAGTGCCCCAGTGCCATTTTCCTGCCCCTGCCTGCCCTTAACCGTACCTTTTGGCCCAAGTCCAGGGCTCCTGAAAGGTCAAAGTCTAGCCGCTGGTGTCGTCTGCAAGCCCTAGGTTTTCAATCCTAAGAGAGACTGGAACTTATTGCTCAGGACTTGATCCATTCAAGTTCTCCAAGTCAGAGGGGCAGCTGGGGGATCAGCAGGTGACGATAAGTGTGACCCCTACATTGTCCTCAGCTGTGTGTCTGGCACCCCTCGACTTGACAGCGGAGCTGGCAAACAACCCATGTCTCTCCCATGTTAAAGAATCCACACTTCTTGGTTTCTTCTAGGCCCAGCGTAAATGCCACCTCCTCCAGGAAGCCTTTCCAGGTACGGCTTTCCTTCTCTCTGCTCCCGCAAATCAGGTCTCCCTTCTTCTGAACTCCGTTCTGATGCCCCCACCCCCACCCCCATCTTCTCTCCGGTAGATCTCTGGGCACACATCTTTCCCCTCCTGTGACTGTGGGTTCCCTGAGAGCCCACTCGAGGCACTGTACCCAGTAGGTGCTTAAACAACTTGCGTAAAGGATGACAGAGAAATCTGGTGAATTCCGCGTATCCCAGTTGCAATCGGATTGCAATTTTCTTTGTTTTGAAAGCGACCAAAGCTAGCGGCGGAGGCGGACGTCGTGCCGAAAGGCACAGACCTTCATCGCCAAGCCCTCGGGAGAAGCAGGGAAGGCTCCTCGGCTGGACCGCGCGTCCGAGGGCTCCGCATCGCCGGCGTGGGATGGAGAGTGGGGACCCATCCCGGCCTGGTCTCCCCTGGCCCCTCCGCCTCCTGAGCTGTGGAGCCAGAGCTGGCCGGGTGGACTCCGCGGACCGGTCTCTCTAAGCCTTGGTTTCCGCATCTGAGCAATGGGGTAGCCACGCCGGCCGCGAGGATGCGCACGAAAGATGAATGAGATCAAGGCGCGCGCGGGGCTGGACGCCGGACACACAGGCTGCGCGCAATAAATGTGTGTGTGCTTTCTCTTCCTTCCTCTTGCGTATCTCGCCTTCCCTTCCAGCCGCCGGGACCCCCAGCCCGACAACCAGGGCCGGGTCGCGCCGGAGGGCGCCACCGGGCCTCGGGGCCCCAGCCGCGCGGGCCGCGGGCGCCGGGGGGAGATGCGAGCGCGGGCGGAGTTTAGGCCGTGGCCGGCGGGAGGTCACTGCGCGGGGCGGGACGGGACGGACGCCTGCTCCCCCTTCTACCCCCGCTCGGCTCCGGGGCTTTTCGCCCGAGGCGGGCAGGAAGGGGTTAACGGCGCCCCTCCCCCCCCCCCCCGAGCTTCCCTCCCGAGGTCTCATTAGGGAACCCTCCCCGCTATTTTCAACATTTCCTCAATCAAGGGCCTTTAAATAGAGCTGCACAAACAAATTGGCGGCAAAAGCGTAGATCTTGTCACGATTGAGACCAATCCAATATTTCAGCCTTGTTTGCTTTGCAATTACGGGCAGGCTTGTGGCTTCGGTGCCACCGGGGCAAATCTGCCGCCGCCCGCTTTCTCTCCGCACCGGGCGGCGGAGGAAGGACCCGCGGAGCCGGCGCGGGGAGGGGCGGGGGCGGGCGGAGAGGAGGCGGGTAGGGGGCCGGGCCGGGGGCCTTTCCTGCACCCGGTGCGGAGGCGCGCGGAGCCGAGTTGAAGGGCTTCTCCTACCCGGCCGAGCGGCTGGGGCGCACCTAGTGGTAACGCACCGTGCAGCGCGCACGGGGAGTCCAGGGTGTGCCCTTGCCCAGCTTCCTTTCTCCCCTCTTCCGTTCCCCTCTCTTCTATCCCATCCCATTTTCCTCCAGTACTTCCAGGCGGTTCCTGGATTTCCCGCTGCCTCTCGCTGTTAAACCTACTGGCCGGCTCCGTACCGTTTTCCATGGCTGCTTATTCTTGTTTGACTTTTTGTACAAAGTCACTTTAACTCGGCTGCAGGAGGAGAAAGCTCCAAGGCCTCTGGCCCGGCTCCCGCGGCCGCCCAGTCCTCCTTGAACCTGCTCGTTCGGCCACTGCGGGCCAGCCTAGTTGGTCTCAGCAGAACAGTAGTTAACTCGAACCAGGTCTTAAGCCTTATATTTCACAGACAATTATATCTTGGCTGCTGTTTCACAAAATTGTAATATTTGCTTTATACCGAGGAGGATTTTTAAAGTCAAAAACAAATACTACATTTCAAAAAGAAAGTATGATAATAAATCTCTTTTTATGGATTCTCTCTGTATACGTGGAAACCACATGATTTAACTCCTCGACCCCCGCCCCTTCAGGCGCAGCTGAAGTTATACAGATACCGGCTTTTAATACACAGTCTCTGTGTCTGGGGGGAGGCACCTGCATTTGTCACGTTCAGTATAGTTTCCAAGATTTCCCACCCCACCCTGACCCGTGTAGCTGAGTGCAACAAGGATTATAATATAATTAGGTCTGAGATGTGAGGTCCATTTTCACACGAATTCAAGAAAGATGGGCAACACGGGTAATTAATCCACAGTTTCATATTATTTTCTAAATGACTACCCATTTTCCTCTCCTGTCCAGATGGGAAAGTTGAGGCAAAGAAATATTTTTATGAGACTCTGGGGGTGCATATTAAAATATGCTTCTAATGCATTAAGGACCTACATTTCTTTGCTGGTGGTTATAAAAGAAATCCATAGCTGTTCTTGCCAATTAGCAATCTCTTTTAGGCTTTTTTTTTTTTTTTTTTTTAATAATCCCACCGTCATTCTTCTAGATTGTCATGTTTTGGTTCTCAGTTTTATTTAAAGCAAACTTCAGAAATGATGGTTTCATGAAATTGTGCGATGACAAAGACACAGAATAATATTTCAAGTCCATGAGTCATGCACACCTATGTGTACCTCTCTTGCAGTTTTCTAGCTGATTGCTTTAGTATGTCTATAAGAAATACAAAGCAGTAGCTAGAAAGAATTCTCTCTTCACCAAAAGAATTGGTTTGACATATTATTCAGTGCACAAATTATATTACTTTCATGTGTGTTAATCTGTTTGGTATTAAAACTGCTAGAGTGTTTTAAGCATTAACATGTTTTACCACGCCACTTTCAAATTCGTGATCTCAAATAATTATAAAGGTTTTGATGTTAATCCCACGTTAAGTGAACAACTATGAAAATACCCTGAAAGCATTATTATGCTTATATAAATGCCAACAAACACAACTGTACGGGGAACACGATTACTTTTTATCTGACATTATCCTATAGGGATATACATTCATTTCTTTTTAAATCAGAGCAGTTTTCAATTACTTTTTAACAGATTTTTTTTCAACACAGCATTTTGCAATGCCTACAAACCACAGCAACTTTGTCCTGACAGATAGATATTTTTCCTTCATTGTTATTCATTAGCTTCTTTGCAAACTCACTATAATAGAATAATATAAAAAATATCAAAATATAGAAAACAATTATTAGACTCTACATATTTATTTCAGTAAGCTAATGTTATTAAAATTGAAAACATGTGCCTGGCATATAAATGTTTCTCTAAGAATTCTTTTTTGGATGCATAGTTATTATTTTTTAAACCAACTCAGATTTTCAAGTACTGATTCTTTCCCTCTAAACAGGCATTGCATTGTTTTAAACAGTAGCTCCTGGAACAGTACCACCCTTAGTATTTTAGACTTTCAAACGACAATTGGAATTGGATAAATACTTTCAGCTGGGAGCACTTTCCTAATACCTTTGTAGGTAATAGGAGTCACTACTTGTGCTGGGTGACAAACAGACAGTGAACTGGACATTCAGATTCTACCCTTTGTAGAACCTACCAGAAAATGGAGTTTTCCTATAAGATTGCTGTGGTCCATCTAAAAAAAATGCTGTGAAGATGTAAAATCAGAGAAAATGAGTGAGTGCTTTTTCTCATGACAGTTATGAAATGATGGCTTAAAGAGGGATGCAAAATTTGACACAGGAGGAATGCAGAAACATAAAATCTGAAAAAGAAAGTTTCCGCAGGCAGCATCTGGGTCTTTGTGTATAACAGGAGAGGCATGAGTTGGATCTGCAAAACCAAATAGATTGAGTTTGTTTGTTTCAATTCAGTGATTTTTAAAATAGATTTTTCACTGAGTGAAGAAGACCCATCAAGGAAATGTATACAAATTCTTGTATATAGAAAATACTAACTACCTTGATTTTTCATATTGGGTTAAAATATAAGGACCTTTAAGCTACTATACCACTGTTCTTTCTAAGTGAATGCATGTTGTCATAACTGGTGTCAAAAAGCATTGATTTTTTTTCAAATTGGTGTTAAACTGGAGTAATAAAGTATATCCATGAGAGGATTTCCATAAACTCCAACTTGTGGAGAAAACGGTGAAAAAACTTTTTCAGGAAGAAACCAGGCAACTTTAACTGTTATTAATCTGGGATAAATAAAGTGAGAAACTGCCTCCTTACATTCCTAGTCATTCTTTCTGCTTTTCCAAACATTGTTAAGTTCTCTGAATCTTGTGCTAGTCAAGTCAAGATGATGTTAGCAATAAAATTACAGAATCTAATCAAGTGGCTATTTTTGCTTTATTACAAATATAAATTATATGTGGGCTGTTGAAGTGCTTTTTCTTTGAAAGCTGAATTTTCCCTTTTTCAGATACAGTGATGTTTAATGAAGTGTTCATAAGAATAAATATGATGGTTCATCAAGGATAAAATAGCTATGTCAAAAAAGTGGCATTTGAGTCCACTTGGTGTGGGCTGTGCTTTGTAAATTATAGTGCTTTTAAAATCACAACCTAGGTATTTGTAATGAGAACATCTGAGAAGAGAACTCAAGTGACCTCAGTGTACACAGGCAAGAACATCTGAATATGAGGAAATAACTAGATCACACACTGAATTTTTCTCATTGCCTTGGATGCTAGGAGTTTTAAATTATAACCTCAGATACATCTGAACAAATAGTAAGCCAGACACATTTTATTGTATTATTGTTTATACCCTGCTTCATGTTAGAAATAATTTACAGCAGTTTTTTTTCAAGGATTGGTAAGATAAATTTTTCAAAATCTCTTTGTAAGAATAATTCCTGTAAGTATAATTGTAATTTATTTTGTTTATTACAAGATCAGTGATGTGCTCTGGTAAATATCTGATCCCAAGATGAAGCAACATCACATTTGGAATGAGACAAATTTGAGAAATTAATTTTGAGTACATTGTAAAGAAATCTTAGTACATACAAATAAAGCTATTATTATGCATGGAGAGTAGCATAACACAGTGATTAAGAGCAAGTCTCTGGAGTCGGAGGCACAATTTTGAATCTTGACTAGAGCAGCTATCAGCATGTGATCTTGGGAAAATTACTTAACCATCCTTAGCTTCAGTTACACTTCTGTACAAGGTGGATAATAATCGTCTTATCACAATGTCATGATGAACATGTGGTGAGATGATTCACATGAGGCTCTTAATTGAGGGTCTGGCATACAGTAAGTGCTTAATAAACACTAGCTCTTCTCTTTGGCATAGCTGTACAATGTTAAAGACTAGCATGCCAGGTACATTCCTGAAAGCTGCAGAATGTGGGGATGTTGACAGCCCATGGACTTCATAGAGATTTGTATCAGGAGATTGACTTCCAGACCTCAAGGTTGACAGGGTGAAGGAAAAGTCTTCTGTCTGTCTTTAGAGGCTCTAGAAAGGTATGGGGAGGTGGTCTTAGTGAGAGCAACCTGCTAAACTGGCAGAGGAAATCTACCTGCATGCCATCTTGGCCATGTGTGGTGGTCTGTTGGTGTCTAACACAAAGGTCTAAACTAAGAGAAATGACATCTGAAAGAAATAGGATACCCTAGGTCAATGGTCTCCTCATTGATTTAATTATGCACCCCAAGAGTAAAACATTTAAAGTATATTTATTGGCAAATTATATATCTGCACTACTTTACTGATATATTATGTACATTATATACCTTTGCAAAAGCGAAACTACAAAAGGGCAAGATAAAGAAAAATTAAACAATAGGTTTAAATATTTAAAGGTGAGATTCAGCCTTATCAGTTGTGGATGCAAATTCACACTTTAAGTAGCCTCTGGTCACTTAAAAATACTTTAGTTGACTTACTGTTGGATTCATGTTGTCTGTGTTTCTGCCTTGTTTCATGGCTTTAGGACTAAAGTGCTTAACTTGGAGCCAGCACAGTATCAATTCTGTCATTTTCATTTTGATGGTTTCTGCCTGTATTCTTTCAATTATCTTCAATACAAGGTTCTTTGCAGGAAACTTTTAAAGCCCTTTGTCCATTTGGTGAAGGTTAGTTTAGTTGCAACTGGATTATATAATCTGCTTCCACCTAACTGAACCAGATAAACCATAACACATCTCAGTCAAGCTCATCTCTGTGAGCTTGTGGTGGTGTTACTGAGTCCAAGATGGTATTGCTCACCGCACAACAGGCCAATAAATCAAGAGATGAGGCGTTGGGGCAAAGAATAGCGACTTTATTTGGAAAGCCAGCAGCCCAAGAAGATGCTGGACTAGTGTCCCAAAGAACCATCTTACCCAAGTTAGATTTCAGGCTTCTTTTACTAAAAGGGAAGGGGGGTGTGGCTGGTTGTTGCAGACTTCTTGGTGCCAGAATCCTTTGTTCTTGCAGCTTTCCTGTTAGGTGTGGTTACAATGTTTCAATAAACCTCCAACAAGACAAATGTTATTCTCTGTTCTGCAACTTTTTATCTCTATATGATTAGGAAAATGTTATACCTTTAAAGGTCAGAGCCTTGAGAATGGGCTATCCTGTATATTTCAGGCAACAGGTAACATTCTTTTGTGATTAACTTGTAGCAAAAGCAACAGAATACAAAGGTTAAAGTAAAAGAAACAGATCCAGTATGGAGTCAGATTTGTTCTTCCCTATTACAGTTGGGGGCACTGTTAGCCCCTCTGCCCTTCAGATCTCCCCGACTCCTGGGTGCCTGGGACAACTGTTGATGAAGACCAAGTGAGGGTGTTGGTGAACTCATTTCTAATTGTTTATCTAAAAACAAAAGAGAATTTGTACTCTGGTCTTCTTGCACCCCATTCTCTGGGGCGTCACCATCCTAGACTCAGAAGTCATTGTGGTTCCTGCCATTTTTCTACCTTGACATTCTATGGCAGAATGAATGAGACCCTTTGGCTCCCTGGACTTTGTTTTCTATAACTTGCCTTATTCTGCTAGCCATGTAGTTGTGTAGCTCTTCACTGTTTACAAGTTGCTTTCACATAGTTCTTTCATTTGAACTCAGCACCTCTGGAGGGCAGGTAAGGCAGGTCTGATTCTGTCCATTCTAAAGGTGAAGAGATGAACCATCAGTGGCGTTGACTGGAGATGTAAAATAATGGCCCAAGTTCACACAGTCAGTAGGCGGTAGATCTGGGTTTGAACTTGTTTCCTGAAAGCAGTATCATGCCGTTTCTGTTCCATCATCTTAACTGAGTTTTAAACTATATTCATATTCGCCTGAATTGAGGTGAGACAGAGCTATAAAACTGAACAGAAGCAGTGGTTCTAAGTGGTTCTGGGAACGGATTGAGAGGAAGCATGTTGGTTAGAATATATGAGAATCAAACGGAGTGATGTAGAGGAAAGGAATTAGCATTCATTGAACACTTATTTTATCCTATGCTCTATATACACATTATTACTTTAATATAGTTATTTACCTGGAAGGAGTAGTTTTTACATATCAGGAAATTGAGGTTCAGAGATGTTAAGTAATTTGTCTAAAGTACAGAGATTTTAAGTTGTAGAGTTTAAACCAAAGCAAGCTAATGTTTATATATATATAAATTATATACATATTTAATCGCTGTGTAGTGTTAAAAATAACAAAATATGTTAAATTTGGAAGCCTTGCTAGCAGTTTTTTGTCCTAAACTGGATTTCTGGCTTTGGCTAAAAATAAACCATGACAACACCACATGCTAATGAGGATGCAGAAAAAATGGGTCACTCATACACTGCTGGTGGGGAGAAAAATTGGACAGCCAGTCTGGAAGACAGTTTGGCAGTTTCTTAAAAAGTAAACGTGTAACTACCGTATGACTCAGCAGCTGCACTCCAGAGAATTTATCCTAGCTCAGTGAAGACTTAAGTTCACACAGAAACCTGTGCGTGAATGTTTATAGCAGCCTTATTCACAATAGCTCCAAACTGGACACAACTCAGATGTCCTTCAAAGGATACACAAACTGTTCACCATTTTGTTAAGTTAAGCATGTACTGTTAATTGTAGTACATCCATACCCTGGAATACTACTCAGCAATGAAAAGGAATAAATTATTGATAAGCTCCACAACCCAAATGAATCTCTGGGTGGAAAAGCCAACCCCAAATTGTTGTATGCCGTCTGGTTCCATTTATGTAACATTTTTAAATGGCAAAATTATAGAAATAGAAAAAAGATTAGTGGTGACTACGGGTTAAGGAGCCAAGAGGGTGGAGGGAAAGTGGGCGTGGCTATAAAAGGGCAACAGGAGGGATCCTGGTGATGGAAAAGTCCTGTGTCCTGACTGTATTGATGTCAGCATCATGATTGGGACATTGCACTATAATTTTGCAAGGTTAGGAAAAACTGGGTAAAGCGTGCATAGTATCTCTATCATTTCTCACAACTGCGTGAGAATCTACAAGTACCTCAACATAGAAAGCTTAATAAAAAAGTGGGCTGCCCTTCAGTGAATTCAATCCCATGCCTTCCAGATCACCTGCAGATTGAGGAAGGTTGAGATTATGAGTCGGAGGCGTGAACTTTAAGGATGATGATGTGATACCACACAAACTCTTCCAAATCTATTCCCTCCGATGATTTTTATTACTGATTGTAGTGCATTCTTACTGCTATTTTAGGGAAGCATAAAAATGCCACCTCTCTTTTCATAGGACTTCTGCTTTATAAACCGTGGTGTGTTTTTTTAATCCATCAGGATTTACACATTAGAAGAAGAAACGAGACCACATCGGATCTGATTGTCTCAATCTATTTTTAAGTGAATCAGAGAAGAGTTTTTATTACCCTTTTTTCCCTTTCCTACTTATTTTTCTTCTTTTTCCCTTCTTCTATTCAAATCCATATTTCCCAATATCGTACTATGTAATCTGAAACACAATGTGTGCATATTACAGATGGAATTAGTAATGTCCTTCCTAAAATGGGAAATATAAAGATATACTGAATCTCCGAGGGTAACTTACCATTTGCACTATGCCTGGATGTTGTTTCTTTTGGAGAGGAGTAGTGGAGATTATAAGTGTAATTAAAAAAAAAAAAATCTATTGATGATTTGTTGAGACAATAAAGTAACAGCAGTATTGCAGGGGGCTGGTCTCGCTTTCCCAGGCCACCAGAGCAGCCCCAGGGCCTCTGCTAACACCTGACAATGCCGGAGAGTGATTTAGTCACTGCAGAGGAGCTGCCTTCAATGACAAATAGGGGTTAAATTGTGAGAATTTCAGGACACATTTTGGGGAAGGATTAAATAAATCAGGGGACTTGCTGACAGCAAATAGTATCTTTGAGAGGCTGATTTGAAACACAGAATCAGAGAATTGAGATGAATCCCAGGTGGTCGTTGGGAGCTGGATAAAGTCCCAATGAGTTGGCTGACTTAAGTCTTGTCTTTGTCTCAGTGTCATTAAATAGTCTTTAAGTGATGCCTTATTAATTATCACCTTAAGAAGAGATGATGCACATACAGAGGTGGAGTTAAGGTATGTTAATCGAGGGAACGATATTTGTAGTTCATTTAAATGATTTCCCTCACGGTAGAGTTAAAAGGCCCTAGAACTGCCTCTTTATAATCTTTCCAATTCTATCACTGTTTGTGTTACTATAACACATCTTTTCCGAGGAACTTAAACGTACGTTCAATTTTTAACTGTCAGAATGAGAAAGAGTTTTTCATTCTGACAATGCATTTAAACATTTATTCTCTTCAATGGTGAATAATAAACTTTACTCAAGGATGCCACTGTTGGATGTTGAAATGAAGCCTTTTACCTCAACTAGCTCGCCGTGGAACGAGAGATGCCAAGGAAGGCGATTGGTAGCACACAGTCTGAAAAAAAAAGGGCATTTCCAGCTGCTTACTAGGAGGAAATGGCACGGTGGAAGGGGAAGAGGCTGTGAGACAGGTGAATACCAGGGAACAAAAATTCCTAGTTCCACATCTATTCAAGACACTTTAGAACGGCTGGGCTGCCTCACTTCATAGTTTTCCCAGACCAAATAGACAAAGGAAAAACAAACAAAAAAACCGAAAGCAAGCAAAATCCTGAAAACAACAACAGCACAACGAAAACTTTAATTCGAGCCAAAACAAAAATTGGGCTTTTATGAGGTTGACTTGAGGTCAGGAAAAGAATGATAAACTTTGGAGAGGAAGAAAGAAATCATCAAAGCCAAGAGAAGCTCAAAGTGGAGTTTAATAGCAGCTATCGTATTGCGCCCAAGCCTGGACCACTCCTGCTGCAGCTGTTTCATTTTAAGATGCTCCGGTTCCCGATCCCACTCACACAGCCCTCCACAGTGACCTGGGCGCACACACCCAGGCACCCGGGCCGTCCTAGATGACTGAAACCCCCCGGAGGATGACTGTAGAGGCAGTGTGAGTGGAAACAAGGAAACCCAATATAGCAGTTTACTGAATCACATCTGAGGCCTAAGCCCAGTGAACAATTAACAATATTGGGGATCTCCTGGTACCTGTCAAAATTGTAGTGATGGTATTTTGTGCAACTTATGCCCGTGTGAGGAAGTTATTTTTTCTGTTTAATATCAATGGACCTTGGGTAGTAACTTGGATACAACTTTAAAAAACTTACTTAAGGACAGAAGTGGTTATAAGCTTCTCACTCTGGAGGATCTCTTTATTTTTAAATTTTATTTATTTATTTATTTTTTTAACTTTTTATTTTATATTGGAGTATAGTTGATTAACAATGTGGCGTTAGTTTCAGGTGTACAGCAAAGTGATTCAGTTATACATATACATGCATCTTTCTTTTTCAAATTCTTTTCCCAATTAGGTTGTTACGGAATATTGAGCAGAGGATCTTTTTAAACACTGCAAGACATTAGGCCTTTTGCAGAGTTCATATTATTGAGGGGCAAGCTTTGTCTTCCTCTTCACAAAAGGAGGATGATTTGCTGTAGGTGTGACTGTTCCCACCGGGCAGTGAGCGCCTCCAGGACAGCATGAAGTCCTAGAAGTTGGGCAGGGCCACCCTACACCAGGAATTAGAGGTTCGGAATAATTAATAATAATAATGATAGAAAATATAGTAATACTATGTGCCAGGTCCTGTTCTAAGTGCGTTTCCCACATTAACTCATTTATTTTTCATAGTTACCCACTAAGGTACAGTCGTGACCCCTATTGTACAGCTGAGAAGCTGCAGCACCAAAGTGTTACAAGTCACACAGCTAGTGAGCTACAGGCAGGAGGGAAACCCACGCTTACCCACTGCCGTTCACTCAGGCGCTCAATAAAGAGCAGCTGATGTATGACAGGTACTGGGTTCTCTGCAGGCAAACTAGTGAATCCAGATGGATGTCTCTGCCTTCTTTGAGCTTATCACCTATTGGGCATAAAGGCTAATGACTTACTGTGTTGTGGGAAGTTATTAGGCCATGTTTGTATGGCATGGTGATTTTGATCTAAGCTCCTTAATACACACAGGGAGCCCAAGTCCTTCCTGCACAGCCACGGCTGTCTTCTTCCTTCCGCTCCCCACCGGAGTGGTTCCTTTCCCAGGAGTACGATGTGTGTCTCAGGCTAGGCGGTCAGGCTCCCCGCCGGGATATGACTGCACCGGTAACAGTGGCAGTAGGGGTAGGAGGTGGCAGCAGGGTGATCTTTGAATGCGTTGCTTTTCTTGTTTTTTTTTTTTTTTTTTGGCCATGCATGCCACACAGCTTGTGGGATCTTAGTTCCCCGACCAGGGATCGAACCCGGGCCACGGCAGTGAGAGCACCGAGCCCTAACCACTGGACAGCCAGGGAATTCCCTGAATGCATTGCTCTTAACTCAAAACTTTGTTTTGATGTATAGCCATACAGCTCTGGAATGTGACTCTGGGATCACCCACTCAGAGATGGCCCCTTGAGGGGGTTTTGAGAAACTCCAAGGGCTCTCTTTTATACAAAGGAAGGTCCAAGCTACTTTTTCTGAAGTATAGTCACATTTATTTTCTTGGACCTCTGCCTAAACAATTCTGTCTGGATCTTTTGGAAACCTTAAGATGATTCAAACTCCGAATTAAGCAGAATCAATTACAGGAGGTAGATCTGAGCCTAGTTTTTGAGACTTTTATCTTGAATTCCATCTGGAATCTGCTCCAGGATATAGGCCTTTGTGATTAGGGGTTGGGTTCCCAAGTTCAGGTGGATGGAATTTATTCATTCATTCTTCAGTCGATGTTTGAGTGCCTATTTTTTTTTAATTAATAGCTACTTTATTTACTTATTTATTTTTATTTTTGGCTGTGTTGGGTCTTCGTTTTGTGTGAGGGCTTTCTCTAGTTGCGCCAAGCGGGGGCCACTGTTCATCGCGGTGCGCGGGCCTCTCACTATCGCGGCCTCTCTTGTTGCGGGGCACAGGCTCCAGACGCGCAGGCTCAGTAGTTGTGGCTCACGGGCTTAGTTGCTCCGTGGCAGGTGGGATCTTCCCAGACCAGGGCTCGAACCCGTGTCCCCTGCATTGGCAGGTGGATTCTCAACCACTGTGCCACCAGGGAAGCCCTTGAGTGCCTATTTTAACAAGACCTAAAATAAATCAAACTTGAAGTCCGAGACTTCATTGGTTTTCTTAAAGATTCTAAAAACATAAATGCTATCTTTAGATTCACATGAGTATTTAGGATGAAAAGGAAATAAGTTGCAGATTGTTCCGAAAACAATGGTTGATCTGCTCTGGAGGAGAATCTTCAATTATAAAACATACTCATACATAGAAACACATTTGGTAGTGAGACAATATAATTTTATAATATAATCACTGCCACTGAGACCCAGCCTCTTCCAAATGTGTAAAATAAGAGTTTTAGTCACACTAATGAAAATGGGAGTGACATATGTGCATGGAGTAAGTCTTTGGTTGAAGGCCCAACTGATTAGGAGCTGTGTTCTGTGGTTTTTGCCACTTGTGTGTGATTAAACCCTACAGAATAGAGTCTGTCCCCATGCATGGCTTATGAAGAAAACTAGTAATGTGATATTGAATTAATGATCCAGCTTCTCAAAAGGAGAGACTATTGGCCTAACACCTTCCTAAGTTGGAGCTGTCAACATGTTTAGTTTGCTTCTAATGGGAGCGAGGCTGGAGAAAGGAAAAGCTTTGTAGGAAAGGTTATGTGATATTAATAAGAACCACATTCTGTTTGATGTTCTCTCAAATTGTATGTGCTTTATCTCACTAAAAATTGAACCGTTCAAAAATAATAAATCCTCCTTTTCTATGGCCCACAAATGATCAACATTTTGGATGATCCAAAAACTTTTGTCCCAAAGATATCTCCACTTCTAGCCCATCTTTATTTGCTGGTGCTGATTTACAGCTGAAAGCACCACTTCCTGTTTTTTCTAAGCATAAAAGTCATAATGTGTTTTACAAATACTCAAAAGAGCTTAAAATCCATGAAGCTCTGTATTTCTATTTTTTTTATTCTTCTATAAGAATGTATTCAAATTTGTTAAACAGATGGCTTTCTGTTTTTGAAAAAAAAAAAAACCTGCTAAAAGTATTCACCTCAAGATGGAGAGCTCGTAGGTTAAATTTCATTCTGGAGTGCACTTTTACAACCAAGTAATTAACCTTTCAATATGAGGGTATTTGAAGGAAACAAGAAAAATCTTAACAAGAGGATCTCACAAACATTGGTATGGAAGCCATCCCAGAGATGCTCCAGAAAGTTAATAATTAAAGACTTTAAAATAGTTTACAAACATTGTTTCATTTTCCAAGTTTTCCTGTTTTCTCTCTTTATTACAATAACCTTAAGAGATAAATATCAATACTCCAAGGAGTGCATAACAATAGAAATTGGCACAAAATTCTTAGTGGGAGGATGGAGGTGCTGACATTCATTGGTTTTAGTCAGTTACATTTTTTGGGTACTTACCATGTGTGGAAGTGTCTTCCATGCTTGTGAAGGGATACAGCACATTATAGCATGTAGAAGATGCTCTTTGAACCTACAATTTAGTGAGTCTGAGAAGAAATGGATTAAAGAAAAGTTAAAAGGACAAATAGAAAGGAATAATAAGTGGAGAGCTGAGGTAGTCCATGATTGTTGTCTGAGACATTTTGTTAATAACACTAAATTAAAAGAATGAGAGACCATTATGGGATGGAGTGGGCTGGAAAGAGCTCCTCTGCTTACAGCTTGCTCTCCACCTTGAGAGTCAGACCTATTTTGGAAAAGCAGAATTTGGGTACATGGGGGTGGGGTTGAGAGAATACTCTAGAAGGGAGAAGAGTTTCATTTTGGAGACAGAGAGATCTGAGTACAAATCTTGGTTCCAGGGGCTCCCCTGGGTGTCCAGTGGTTAAGACTCCCCGCTCCCAACGCAGCGGGCCCAGATGTGATCCCTGGTCAGGGAACTAGATCCCGCATGCTGCAACTAAGAGCCCACACAGGGCAACGAGGATCCTGTGTGCCACAATCAAGACCCAGCGCAGCCAAAATAAGTAAACAAACCAAACCAAAACAAAACAAATGTTCGTTCCATTGCTCTCCGGCTGTAGAGTCTCGGGAATTTACTCTACTTTTCTGAGTGCCTTGTGGAAAATGGGTATAGTAGTGACTGCTTAATTTTGTTTTAGAATTAAAGGAGATAACATATACAGAGTGATACATAGTAAGCACTCAACACACGCTAATATCCTTAGTTGGAGGGAACATCCTGAATAAGTATGGAGTGAGGAGAGAGCTGGCCATGTCCACGGGGCAATGAGAAAAAATGAGTAGGATTCTCACTGCCCCATGGAAAATGAGAATGGAGGGGAGGATTAAGTAAGAGCAGCAAAGTGAGACAAAGTGGAAAGATAAAATAGGATCAGAGATGTTCACTTGTCTCCTCAGTCAACATGGATTGAACTCCTTTTCTGTGGGAAGCCTTCTGCTAAGCATGGGGATGCAAAGAGGAAAAGACTGAGCCTGCATTTCTATGGGGCGTCAAACTAAGCAACTGGAACTTTATCTCGAGGGGAACTTTCAAGAGGGGAGGAGCTTGAACGTGGTAGTTTTGGATGGTAACTGGAATATATTTCTCGAGCCCCGAGATAATAAGTTCAATTGTTGTCTCCTAGTGGTTGGGGGTTAATGAGCCTGCAATCCCGTTGACCAGGGTCCTGTGATGGAGAGTCCATGCAGATGGATGAGGAGGAAGGGCCAAAGGGTGGAACTTCATCTCATCCCTTGAAATATAATCTTGGCACTGAAACTACTCATATTGCACTTGTGGTGAAGTTTCTCACCTAATCTGGGATTTTCCACACTCGGTGATTATTGCGTTGGGCCTGCAGTCATGAAGACCTTAGAGGTTGGCACCAGAGTCACTGTCTATTCAGGGCGAAGGACAACGTGAGAATGCAGACGTCGGTGACTTTCTCCATGATTCTGTGCTCTGTGAGCAGAACTCCCCTCCCTGTTGGTAGATCTCTGTAACCAGAGGCCCCGTGACGCACCAAACACACGATACTCAACCAAAAGTTGTAGATTGAGCACAGACATTTCTTCATGAAGCTTTGCCTGGATAAACAGCTTCTATGTCTTCTACTCACGAATTCTTGGCTCTTGTTCTTACCTCTGCTTCTGTCAACTACCATTTTTATCTCTCCTTCCCTTTTTAAAGCCCAAGGCTCAGGAGAACGCAGATCAAATGAGATGTAGAATCTATTACTTTCTGGGATCTCCTAATCCATCCTAGTTCACTACTATTTCAATGGCCATTGTCTTTATTTCAGGGTTGGTACCATATTGAGTTGTGGTATAGAACTGAAATATAATTCTTTTTAAGATGATCATGTTTTTGTTCTCAGCTTGGAAAATGCCACTGGGGTGTGGGTTACAAGACACACAGTTTATAGGAGGACAAGACACCCTCTTTTAATACCTAAACACCAGCATTATGTCCAGTATTGTGTATTATTTTATACCTGGCTTTGACACCCCTCTGCACAGACATCTATCAACCCAGCATTCAATCTACACGTTTTTTTGTGGCTGTTTAACTCAGGTGGTTAGGGCATTGAGCTAATGAGAACAAGGTCACAGGTTCAACCTTTGTGTGGGCCAGCAAGGTTTGCTTTGTTCAGTGGCCACAGACCTGGTCCAGCCAGCTGTCTAGCATGTGTCTGCCCCAGGTCATAAGAGGACATGGCAGGAGTGTGTGGATGGACAAGAGAAAATCCATCACCACCATTAGAGAAAGCCACGGCGAGCACGTGTCCTACTAATGGGGGTCAATAATGTCTCATTCAAATGAGGCTGACATTTTAATACCTCTGGCTGAGAGGGACTTTTGAACACCACGTTTAAACATTGTTGCTTTTTTGTGGGAATTCATCTCTCTAATATATGGAAGCCTAGCTGTATAAGACCTCAGATGATTACAGATTTCCAAATATAGTTGAATGACTTGAATATTTGAAAAGTTGGTTTAGTATGAAAAAAGAAATTTCAGTATGGCTGTTCAGTTATCTTCCTTTTTTCTTAAAATCTGTTCAAGCTGGTGAAATAAAAAATTAATTAGTTCTTCAGAGAGTTGTTGATAATCATTACCCTCATTTACGAATGAAGACATTTTAATTAAATCTTATAATTAGACCATTAAAATGTTAGCAAGAAGGAAGCACAATTAATTCTGTGTTATTCAACTCTTTGGCCATCACCCGGACCCCACAGTCCAGCTTTCATTTCTATGCAAATATGTTCCCCAAATTACTTCATTATTTAGCATCATGTCTTGTTAGATTTCAAACTGGATCCAAATCAACTCCATTCCAAAGTGTTCTGCCTTAGCTCTTTCCCTCAGTTGGGTCTTTGTGAGCATTGAAAAGACATTTGATGTAAAAGAGAGGAGAGCACAGTTTACAAAAGGGAAATCTGGCAATAGAGGATGGAGAGTGACATATTGGGAATTCTTTTAAAATCCATTTATTAAACAAACATTAGACCAATGATAATGGAGATACATATTAAATTTTTTTGAATAGATAATACATGCACAAGATTAAGAGTGAAAAATATAAAATGATAGATTGTGAAAAATTTTGCTCCCTTCTCCTGCCCTGCATGGACCCAAGGCTACCTCCCTCATAGAGCCATGTTTATTAGTTTCTTGTGTCTTGCCTGGAATTTCTTTATGCAGGTTTATCTGAAACGCTCCGCTCCTTGAATGCAAAAGTTAACACACTATAAACATTGTTCTTAATCTTGTTTTTGTCACTTAATAATGTATTTCAGATATCTTTCTATATGTGCAGAGTAGCCTCATTTTTTTTACGGGTGTGTACTATTCCACTGAATGATGTACTCTAATTTACTTATCCAGTCACCTATTGATGGATCTTGATAGAATTTCTAATATTTTCTATTACAAACAGCAATATAATAAATTACTTGGGGATGCATTACCTAGAAAGCATTCTCATTCCTTTTTTAAATATTTGCATATCATTCCATTGAAAGGATATATCATAATTTATTTATCTAGTCCTCTTTTGGTGGACATTGAGTTTCCAGTCTTTTATTTTTATAGACCATGTTGTAATAAATAACCTTGTATGTGCATTATCTTATATATGGGCAAGTAAATGTGTAGAATTAATGCCTAGAAGTCAGATTTTTAGTAAAAATGGAAATTTTAATAGAGTAAAAGTCATGAAAAATGTATCATCACATTATACAATTAAATATTTTCACTTATTGTCCTTTAGGCAGTGTTAGAGCCATACAACGTCTGAAATTAGAGAAGTCTGTGTAGCCTACTTAAGGGTATAGAAAATGACTTAACAGGAGAAGTGCGAGCCCATGATAACTGCATGAGTGAAATATTTGGTTGTGAATAATATTTTTCTGTTATGGATACTTTTCAGATACTATTAGCTGAGGAAGGTGCGGAAAAACCCTTCTGTCACTGAGTCCGAAATTTTATGAGAAAAAAAGTTAGTGCTAGTAATGATTAATGTTGGCAGGTACAATTTTAAAAATTTACTACATTTAGGTAATTTTATTTGATGCCTAATTAAGTGTGATATGATGAATTCTAACAATTATTTTTTTTTAATTTTTATTTATTATTTATTAATTATTTATTTTTTGCTGTGTTGGGTCTTCGTTTCTGTGCGAGGGCTTTCTCTAGTTGCGGCAAGCGGGGGCCACTCTTCATCGCGATGCGCAGGCCTCTCACTATCGCGGCCTCTCTTGTTGCGGAGCACAGGCTCCAGACGTGCAGGCTCAGTAGCTGTGGCCCACGGGCCCAGCCGCTCCGCGGCATGTGGGATCTTCCCAGACCAGGGCTCGAACCTGTGTCCCCTGCATTGGCAGGCAGATTCTCAACCACTGCGCCACCAGGGAAGCCCAACAATTATTTAAGATTAAGAAACAAGAAGCAGAAAAGAAGGTAGAATTTAGAGAATATGGCTAAAGAATGCTTTCCTCAGTAGTTGTCAACCTACATATCCTTGTAGTTAACATTGTTGTTAGACATTTCTTGCTCTCTGTCATCAATATGACTCTTCCCTTTAAAGAAAAGGGAATTTAAGTAAGTCATGGATGGAAGACTGGTTTAAGGTGGGACACATTAAGACCTGGGTTATTTTGGGACCATAGCAATGGGATTCACTATAGAGTATTCATTCATTCATAAATCCATTCATTCAGTTCATTGATTGATTCATTCCTTGTCAGATTCCATATTTACTTCGCTCCTGGTGTGCTAATCATTGTGCTAAAACTCTGGAATATATAAGAAGTACAAAGTATAGGTCATACCTTACAGTCCTGTAAGGGAATTAAGGAATGCACACGATACAATAAAAGGGTTCACGGTAAATACCTCAAGAATGATATAGGGACTTCCCTGGCAATCCAGTGGTTGGGACTCCGTGCTTCCAGTGCAGGGGCGCAGGTTCAATCCCTGGTCGGGGAACTAAGATGCCGTGTGCCGAGTGGTGGTGGCGTGGTAAAGAAAAAAACAAAAGAAAACAAAACAATGATATAAAGTGCTATGGTGGGGCTTTTCTGGTGGCACAGTGGTTAAGAACCTGCCTGCCAATGCAGGGGACACGGGTTCAAGCCCTGGCCCAGGAAGATCCCGCATGCCGCAGAACAGCTAAGCCTGTGAGCCACAACTACTGAAGCCCACGTTCCTAGAGCCCGCGATCCACAACTACTGAGCCCACGTGCCGCGACTACTGAAGCCCGCGCACAGCAACGAAGACCCAACACAACCAAAAACAAACAAACAAACAAACAAATAAATAATAAAAAATAAAGTGCTATGGTGGTTCCAAAGAGGAAGACATTACTTTCAATGGGCAAGAGATGGTGGCATTTGCCCTGGAGTACATGACAATTGGAGTAACAAAAACACAATGTAGTAGGTTTTACTGACAATGCAGTGACTTATTCAAAGTCTGCATTGACTGGAGAAATTGTCGGAAGCTGATGAACGGATTACTTCCCAGCTGCCCCCCTGGTTCCATGGGGTCCACTGGGTCTGGGTGGGCTGTTGGGCAGAGGATCTTGGCACTTCTCCAGACCCACATGAGGGGCAGACTGTGTCATCTGTTGCTCAAAGACCCAAAGGCTCTTTCTTTTATGGTTGATTGTATCCCGTCATTTTTAGCGTGTATTTTGGTGTGAGCTTAGCTACCATCTTCTCAGGATGTCCCAGCCTTAGCAAATTCACCATGTATCTGTGGCGTATTTGATAGATACAAGTAGAGGTAAGCAGCGTGGCTTCCTAGGCATTACCCTTGTGCAAGTTCTTTATCCATCCTTACCCCAGTTGCTAAGCCACACTGGCTGCATCTGGAGCAGTTTTTCCCAGCTTTGCCACAGAATAACTATGGAAAGGATCTTGAGGAATTTGGACCTAGGATGGGACATGGGAGGAAAGGGAAATCATTTTGAGTGGAAGAAACAGGACAAATGGTGGCAATAAATTGTTCCCTATCTGTGCTAATGCAGTAGCCCCTAGTCAACATGTAGCCTACTGAGCACTTGAATGGGGCTACTGCAAATGAGGAACTGAAATTTTTTATTGTGTTTCATTTCCGCTAATTTAAATTTGAATTTAAATGGCCACATAGTAACTAGTGCCTACTGTATTGGACAGCCCAGCTCTAAGCAATTCTTGGGACTTCTGAACATGTAGAACCATAGCATTTAAGAGCTAGGATAGACCTTAACGTTTACCTAGTCTGGCATTTTGATTTTACAAATGAGGGGGTTTGTTTTACAAATGGGGAAACTGAAGCCCAGAAGGTGGAATGCCTCATCCAAGGGTTTTGAACATGAGTATTGATGAGTGGAGTTGGAAGCTGGCCTTCTGATGCCCTGACTCCCAGTTTGGTGGACTTTTGACCCTACCATGTGGCGTCCCCAGGGCTGTAGCCACAGCCAGCTGAAGATGGTTGATTGGAAGATTAAAAAAGTGAAGTCAAGCTTAGTCCTTCAAATCAACCAGCCAAGAGATGCGTGCTGGACTTGGTGCCAGGTACTGAGATCAGGAGGGCATTTGTTGGAGGAGAGAGGTGCAAAATGGCATAAAGAACCCACAATCAAGTTGGGGAAACAGGACATTTTCTGAAATAGATATATTAGAATATATTCTAGTATAATATATATTTCCATGGACTTGACCTGTATTAAAGTCTCTAACACAGGAGGTAAAAGATGACATTAATGTCATTCAAACATAACAGTGGTTGATATGAAGCAAACTTCTGCTCCATGGTTGACTTTGCATTCTTGCATCCTGTATTAATTACACATGCTCATTTATCACCACAACCAGCTGTACTATTTCTGAAGTTTTAACATGTGAAAGGAAAGTGGTGTGCTTCAGGATTGTTTTCCTGTAGAATGGTGATGATATAGAATTAATTAGTATTAAAGCTATGTTGTTAGATCACAGAGGGGTAAATAGTCATGGAAGGCTGTCTATTAAAATCAGGAGAAAATTATTGGCTATTTTCTTTTAGGCATAGCTTGGAAATCAAATCCTCACTTGGCTTACTAAAGTCTGAACCTAGTATTGCATGACACCATTTCCAGAGATTTTTTTTTTTTCCATTGGTAGGCAAAACAAATGAGACCCAAGTGCTCACAGAACATTCCAAAGAGTCAACAGAGAGAAATGGAAAGTATTAGAAACATGATTGTCTTTGGAAAAGGAGACACAAATGTAAGTAAAATGGGGAATGAAAAATCATCTATTATCTAAAGTAGAAATCCACATTGTGGATGTTTCTTAACACTTTTTGTTTCTCTGATTTCATAAAGGTAATGTGTGCTTAATGTATTCAGCTAGGGAAATAAACAAAAGACAAAAAAAAAAAAGCAACTAAAACTCACTCAATCTCACTCAGAGAGAGCCCATGTTAATTTCTTTTTTCCCTTCTTTGCAAAACCTAGCTTGAAATATTTAGTTACTTAATATTGCAGAGAGTTTTGTATCATAATTTTTCACTTAACCTTAATTAAGTTTTGACTGGGGAAGTTTTTTGAGCGAAGAACTTCTGTTAGGGGAGCCCAGGCCGGTTGGGAAAGCCACGCAGTGTTTTCCACTTCTGCAGGTCTTTAAGGATGTTAATAAATTATGTCTTGTAATCAGTAGTTAATGACTTCCAAAAGTTTTCTTTGTTGCCGTGCCTTGGTAAGGGGGTAAAATAATCTGGCTTGGTACCTTATTCATTGACTAGCTGCTGATATGAACCATCCATCAATCTGTACCAAGTACTTGCTGTGCTTGGGTCCCCAGAGCTGCCAATTTAGGAAACACCGTCATCAGTTGGTGGGGGCCAGAAAGTCCCAATTGTCTCCTTGGCATATAGAGATCCGATTTGGTCTAGGGGCTTCCAAAGTGGACTTTTGAGAGCCCTCTTCTTTTTCCAATGAAACACATTTATGTAATCATGTTACATTTATAATGCGGACTTTTTCTATGCCATGTAAATGACTTCACATGCTGTTTTCTTCAGTCCTTGGAAGGGATCCCTGATTTGGCAATTTGTTAATTTTTTAGTGTCTGTTCTTGCTGCAAATGATCTATTAGAAATATTGCTAAAAATGTTTTTGGTCCAACTTGGGGAACCTAAAATGATACTTGGTACTTTACTAACCTTGAACTTTATAAATCAGTTTCTCATCCTCAGAGGAATTTTTTAAAAAAGATGTTGTTTCCTGCACAATTATTGCCTCCTTTGATCTCGCACTACATTTGGTCTTTCAGATAAGGGAGCCCAATAATTCCTCAGCTATAACTTTAGCAACACAGATAACTATCAAGCATCGTGTGACATGCAGTTCATTACTCAGTTGTGAATAACCAACCGTGGTCCTGTATTAAATGTTTTACAGCGCATCTCTTCATGGCTCACTGAGTTAGTATAACACTTAGGAATATCTTTGTGTCCAGGAGGGATAAAACAACTTATAAAATGGCATATGAGATTTAAATGGAAACATTTTAAGACATCTTAGAAGAAGATAATGCTATAGTGAGGTAAATCTCCATATGTAGCTTAGTTATTTTATTTTATTCTATCCAATAAAGGGGCCTCCTTTCTTTGATGTGTCTGGTAATTCTCATTATTGCCTTCCGGATAAAGTAGATGAATATGCAGAAGCAAGATGCAGTCTTCAGAACTCTCATGATCAGCATTTACTGATGTTCCATCATCCTTCTTTATCCATTTTATAATGTACCGTGGAGTTATTTGCAGGGCATAAAGACCTCTTTGGAATGTAATAGAAAACAAAAGATTGGTTCAAGATCTGATCACATACTTAAGGACAATCTTCCTACAGTTTTCAGTTCACCAAATAAAGAGTTGGCAGTCTGGAGAGGCCTGGAAGAGCAGTTTCCTAATTTTGAGTCTTTGGCGAGCTGGAATTCCACCTGCTAAAATGTAACAGTGTGGAGATTGTTATCCACTGGGTACATTTGCAACTTTCTGTTTGGTGCTCAATAAAGCAGACTGTATTACTGTGCTGGAAAAATTTAACTTGCTGCTCATTTGAGTACTAATCTATCAAAATATTTCCTGGACTTATTTTACAAACTAACAAAAGAGCTATTATACGTTTACCATCAGAAAGTTCTTAGTTCATATTGATATTTTTGATTCCTTAATTGAATGGTTTTCCTTCCTAGCTTAATGTAGACATTATTTTCAGATTATTAGTGAACTAAGAGAAGGTTAATTTGTAAGTTGAATTGGATTTTTGTTACAATCTGAAAAGCCTTTTTGTAACCCAAGAACATTTTTTTCCTGGGCTCTGATTCTCCCTACCACCACTCCCTCGGCACCCTTCTGCCCTCAAATGAGGCTCCCCCATTTCTTAATTTCTACTTCTCCTCAGTAAAGTGACTCCTCTGTCAGATAGTATGTACTCACTTTTCAGGACCAGTTGGTTCCTAAACATTCTAGGGGGGATGCAGATGTTTAATATGACAGCAAAGGAGGAAAAATGATGAGAGCATAAACTTTTCTGGCATAGATACCAGGGTAAAAGTCTGATTGCTTTACAATGTAAATTTGAACTCTAGCTCAAAAAGACTTTTATATTATTTTTTCTGAAAAATCACTTGAGATGATAAAATATGTAGTAAGTTTTTTTCTAATTTAGCACAAAAGCTTACGAAAAAATTTTTTCCCTATCATGTCTGGGGTTGTATTTTTTTCTTCTCCTGTGTAGAATTCTTTAGCAGAGTAGGTTCAAAGTTTGTTTAAACTTGGAGATGAATTTTTCAAAAAGGTGGACTTAAAACAAAAGTAGTATGGACTAATTCCTACCTTAAAAACACAAAAGAGTTGTTTTCAATTCTGCTGTCCTTTGTTCTTACTCAAATCCAATTTGTCGGTGTGTGTGTGTGCACGTAGGGTTTGTGTATATGCATGAACAATTAAAAACAAGACTTTAATTAAAGGAAGAAATTACCATAGTGAATAAGACTGTCTATACAAGCAAAATAGAGGGTTATTTAATAATTATCAGGTGAATTTGGACTATAAAAAATGACATGATGGTGGATCTTAGTACCAAATTCCAATTCCTTCAATAATAATTTTTGCAGTATGAAGGTAAGTCTTCACTTCATCAATGTAGATCCAACTTAAGGTGTTTGGGCACGGGGCACTGTAGTATTAGCAACCTGAACCTGCCTCGGCAAGGTTTTGTCAGAGTAAAAATCTGTATTTAATAATGACCTTTTCATAAGTTCCGCCTTTGCAACTGGCCATGTGGGACTGTTTGCTTCGCTGAGCTGTCAGTATGGCGAATGGAAAATAGCACCAGTTTTAGGATCAAAAGACCCCACTTCCGAATCTGATAGCTGCAGGACTTTGCAAAAATCATGAAGCTTCCCTGAGACACAATTTGTTTCCTCTATAAAAGGGGTCCACAATAGCACCTACCTTACAGGGCTGTTGTGAGGAAAAGAATTAGATATGTGAAAGTACCTGATAATGTCCCTTATCCATAGTCCCTGCTCAGTACATATTATGTTCCCACAATATGAAGGATTACTTACTACTGATTAAACGTTTAGCAATTTTTTTGCAAGGTGGCGTCAGTCAAAGTGTTTGGGGGTTACCTCATTAACAGTCATTGTATCCCAACGACAGGCATCCATGCTATTGTATATTTGTGACCTCTGATCATCCTCAAATGAGGAAAGGAGTGAGAGACAAGGGCACCTCTTTGCAAACTTGATGGAGAGACGCCTGGCTGCCCTGAGCGGTTTTCTTTCTGGAGAGCTTCATGCGCGTCGAATTCCTTGCCTTGCAGCGGTTATGTGCTCAGATAGTTTTCCTGTGTACCCTCTGGGGCCTCATGCAGACTTCCTCCCCCACTACACAGCCACACGCCTCAGCACAATCAGAAAGAAGCTCATTTCTTTGCTAAAATCACAGTAACCCTGCAAGAGCCGGGAGATGGGAAGTGCTGGGGGGAGAGACATGGCTCCTCCCTTGGTTCAGCTGGCCTGCATTTTCTCCCAGTCCCCGCAGAGAGCTTGGAGAGGCCCGTAGCATGGGCTCCATGACCTCCTCTGACATCCCGTGTCCTCTCTGTCGCAGGAAAGGCTCCAGCTTTTATTTGAAAATCGGCCCTGCAGTACGTCCAAGCTCTGAAGAGGAGAGAGCTGTCAGGGGTGGGCACTGTTCTCTCTTGGGGATTGCTCAGTCTTGAATGGCCTGCTCCCCCGCCCCCCAATCTGGGTGTCCTAGTGGAGACTGAGGCCTCACAGGCTACAGCCCCTGCAGCTGGATCACCCCTCTGTCCATGGTGGACGATACTTTAAGGGATGAAGCTTTGTGGCCCGGAGATCTTTTTGCCTTTGCCCTGTTTGCAAGCCACGCCACTTCCATGATTGCTAAGAGGGACTTATTTACAAAACAGAAATAGAGTCACAGATGTAGAAAATAAACCTATGGTTACCAGAGGGAAAACAGGGGTGGGGGGAGGGATAAATTGGGAGATTGGGATTGAAACATACACACTACTATGTACAAAATAGGTAACTAATAAGGACCTACTGTATAGCACAGGGAACTCTACTCAATACTCTGTAATGGTCTGTATGGGAAAAGAATCTAAAAAGAGTGGATAGATGTACATGTATAACAGATTCACTTTTGCTGTACACCTGAAACTAACACAATATTGTAAATCAACTAGACTCCGATAAAAATTTTTTAAAAAAAGAGGGAGGTGCCTGGACTCAGGTAACCATCGCCAAGTTTTGTGACCTTTAGTCTTATCTTTGTTATTTAAAGTAGGCATAACAATAGTACCTAACTGTTAAGTGAACTAAGATGCTGTGTCTATTGCCTTTGGCACATCGTAGGCGCTCCAATACATGTGTTTTACTTCAGATAGTCACAAAAATAAGTCCTGATTCAGATGTGAAGAGCTTCACAATCATGTACCTTCTCCTGGCCGCACACAGGTGCCTTGGTGCTGGTGGAGATGCAGGTTGAGCCCCTCCATCCTGGTTCCAGCGGCTCTGCTTTGGGCTCCCTGGGTCCTACCCTTGCTCCGTGGGTTTAAACCGCTGCTGGTTTGAACAAGTGCGGGGAGCCTGGCGGGGGGGGGAGTGGTGGAGAGTGGCAGGACTTTCTCCGTTGGTTTCTCAAGGAGCCATAACTCTTTCAGATTCACTGCTCACATATGGCTTCCAAGTAGCCCTGGCAGTTTCCATCCATGGTGCAGGCTGAGAAAGGTAGGGTCTGGAAATCTCATAAAAGCTGACTGAGTGGTAAAGGAAAATCAATCTTCTCCTGCTTTGGACCAAGTTGATGAGAATCATTCTCCCTGATTCTCCATAAATTGGAACAAGGCTTAGGACACTAATCCTACTGTAATACCATTTGAAGACGAACACTGACATTTGTGACATTTAAATAACAGTTCAGGTCTGCTATTAAACCAGGGCCTCCAACTGTTTAACCTTTGCCCTTGTGTACTATTACCCTTGGTCCAGTGCATGCAAATGTATTTATTAATGCATTTCAGCTTTCTGATGACACGTGCTTATTTCATTTTGCTGGCTACATTTTCAAACTTTTAAATGTGATACATTCCAAGGCTCTCTCTTAGATCATTTTTATAGAGTTAAAGCTAAATAAAAGTTGAGGCAATTATCCAGAAATCTTCCTGTGGGTGGAAGAAAGTGTATTTATGGAACTAAAAGTAGAGAAACCCCACGGCATCCTTTCATTCAACAAAATTTCACAAGTGCTTTTTTTTTTTTTAAAGATTTATTGATTGATTGATTGCTGTGTTGGGTCTTCGTTTCTGTGCGAGGGCTTTCTCTAGTTGCGGCGAGCGGGGGCCACTCTTCATCGCGGTGCGCGGGCCTGTCACTATCGCGGCCTCTCTTGTTGCGGAGCACAGGCTCCAGACGCGCAGGCTCAGTAGCTGTGGCTCACGGGCCTAGTTGCTCCGCGGCATGTGGGATCTTCTCAGACCAGGGCTCGAACCCGTGTCTCCTGCATTGGCAGGCAGATTCTCAACCACTGCGCCACCAGGGAAGCCTCTCACAGGTGCTTTTTATGTATCACGTACAGTGTTAGATCTAGTAGGAAGAAGATGTGCCTCTTGCCTTTAAAGAACTGTAGCTACGTGATTTGTGACCCTGCTCAAGGAGTTCTTCACCTTAACTTGTATGCATCTTACCTTAGTCTTTGCTTAATTGCACTGACAAAATCTCGACTGGTATCCAAAAAGCAGATTCTCATTTAGTTAAAATCACGTTAACTAATGAATTAGAGACTGGGGGACATGGATCTTTTTCACTTAGCTATGATATTTTTAAAAAGATAGTGTTGGTCTTAAAAATCAGGAATAACCTTCTCTTCATTCTTGGATATTTTTCTAAACAAGAGAAAACGCTTTCTGGTTTGTTCTTTCTCATCACACACCGTTTCCTGAGAGGTGACAAATCTGCTCCACGTCTCATGGAAAATCAGGGTCACTTTGCTACTAGGGTCACTTGGAAGCCTGAGATTCTAGTTTGGCTTTGTGTAAAGCTAGTCCCAGCCTGGTTGGCACCTGAGAGACCCAACCTGGATGACTGGTCCTGCCAGTTTCTAGCTGTGCGAAATTCAGCAAGATGCTTCACTTTACGGGCCTCGGTTTCCTCATCCATAAAATGGGCTAATTGTACTTCCCTTGCTGAGTTGTTGGGAGGATCAGAGAAAATAATTCTGGGAAGATAGACAACATAGAACCTGGCACACAGCGGCCCCTGTTCAGGTCCCCATGCTTTACACTGCCCCTACCCCACTTTATCCCTGCTCTAGCTCTGCCTCTGGTCACAGCTCAGCCTTTCCCTTCCAGGCCAGTGGTTCTAAACCAGGAGCAGTTCTGTCCAGAAGACACACTTAACGTCAGGAGACTGTTTTTGTTGTTACGATTTTAGGGGGAAATGCTACTTGCATCTAGTTGGGAGAGGCCCAGACATGCTGCTAGACATCGTATAATGCACAGGAGATCCTCTCCCTTCCCCCCAGCAAAGACCCATCCAGAGCAGTGGTCCTGAGGTTGAGAAACCCTGCTCTGGGTCCCTGGGACCCTGACATTCTCTCCCAAACAGCCCATTGCCAGGGTCTGTTCTTCTCATCACCTGGTCACATGTGAGTGGCTATTTGAGAGAGATGTGGGAAAACCTTGGGTGTGCGGAATGGGGTGTCCACATGCTTCTGTGAGGCCCCCCCCAGATGCCTGGGGTGGATGATAAGGCAGCGGCTCTCGGGCCAGCTCTCTTGCGTTCCAACGTGGATCTCACAGGAGGCTGAGGACCCTCCATTACAACTTGGCCTTCCAAGTCATTATGAAGGGACATCTGTCAAGGTCAAGTGATAAAATATATTTTATTGGACAGTTTGTAAGCTTGATGAATAACTTTAAATATTTAGACATACGACATGGGGACCTCTGTTTGCTTTCTTGCTCTGGGTCCCACAAAAGTTAGGGATGGGCGAGCCAGTTGGATTTCTAAGACTTCGTGCCCTTCCCTCTGCATGGCCGCGCTTCCTTGGTTCCCCCTTCAGAATTGGTTCTAAGAGCTTCCCTGTACTTGAGGCAGATGGTGAGCAGTGGCTCGGTTGCCGTGGGCTCAACACAAGTCTGTTTCGGTTGCTAGTTTGTTCCAGAATGGGTGATCTTTTCTGTAGTTGAAATATTTACGGTGACCATCCTCACGGTGACCTCTTTGCCTAAGGGCTTCACTTCAGCTCAGGCCTGGGCCGCTAGCAGTCATGTTTTTAGTACATCTGATGCAAGCAAGGCCTTCAGAATCTCTTCCAGGGAATCACTTTCTGTACAGTGTCAGTGCTGTAAACGTGAGAGCTGCCATGGGACAGCCATCTTTGACCACGAAGAAAGGTGGTAGGAGAGAAAGCAAGAGAGAGACAGAGACCTGCCTGGGTTCTCTATGGCTTTCCAGCCCTGCAAACGTCTCTGGGATCCATTAGATACCTCAGTTCCTTCCAAGAAATTCTTTTGATTGCTTAAGCTGGATTGAGTTAGTCTCTGTTATACACATAACCCATAACCACAATAAGACCCCATCTTTCAAGTCCCTCTTTCGGTACCTTGCCTCCAATCTCGGAGCTCTTCTTTTTATAATTTTTTATTTAAAAATTTTTTTAAAAATTGAAGTATAGCTGATTTACAATGTTGTGTTAATTACTGCTGTACAGAAAAGTGATTCAGTTTTACATATACATACATTCTTTTTTTTACATATTCTTTCCCATTGTGGTTTATCATGGGATATTGAATATAGTTGTGCTATACGGTAGGGCCTTGCTGTTTATCCATCCTATATAAAAGCTTACGTCTAATAACCCCAGCCTTCCTGTCTACCCCTTCCCCAACCCCCTCCCCCTTGGCAACCACAAGTCTGTTCTCTATGTCTGTGAGTCTGTTCTGCTTCGTAGATAATTTCATTTGAGTCATATTTTAGATTCCACACATAAGTGATATCATATGGTGTTTGTCTTTCTCTTTCTGACTTACTTAGTATGATAATCTCTAGGTCCATCCATGTTGCTGCAACTGGCATCATTTCATTCTTTTTTTGCAGCTGAGTAATATTCCATTGTATATATGTACCACACCTTCTTTTTTTTTTTTTTTTTTTTTTCTAGACATTGATTCTCTTTAATTTAGCTATACTCCAATTTAATACTTTAAGAGAAACCTTTACAGGTACTGAGAAAAGGCCATGTACCAGGATGTTCATTGCAACGTTGGAATAGCAGAAATTTAGAAGCGACATAAAGATTCATCAGTGGGGGAGGGTCAATACAACAGAACACTGTATGGTAGTTAAAATACATAAGTGAATCATGAGTGAACTGATGAGGATGAGTATAATTTTTGTGACTTTCTGTCTGAATTAAAAAAAAAAAAATCCCACAAGGACTCAGAGGCAAGGAATATACAAATCAATTTTCACTGCAAAGTAAAGGAGCTGTTACAGTGGAGGATTACTGGACTGAATGTCAATATTATGACATAGTATGAGTATGTTTCATGTTTGGTAATTGCAATAATTGTTGCTTTTGTTGTGGTCATCCATGTACAGTGCTTGGTGTCAGTCTATTTATCTCTTGTAAAAATAAAATGCAGTGTGTGTGTGTGAAAAAAAAAAAAAAAAAGAAATGCAAGAAAGCACTAAAAAAATTAACTTTCAAGGAAAACAAATATCAAATTTAAATGTATTAGCTTTAGTCAATGAAAGCCTCTGTGCTAAATACATACACCTGCTAAAAAGAATATTAATATTTGTATTCTTATGTGAGAATGACTACTTAGATATTAACTATGTTCTCTCTTGAGATTGAGGATAATTTTAGAAAATAAGATTCAACTACTATACTCAATCAAGCTAAATATTATAGATCACATATAAATACAAAAATAAAGAAAAGCATTTATGAAAAAAAAAAAATCAGTCTCTTTGCTTCCTCTGGAAATACAATAATCAATTTAATAGCATGGAAGGCTGAGCTGCTCTTTGGAAAAGATAACATGTTACAAATACAGTTGATACCCCTTCCCCAGTAGCTCACGCTTCTGCCCATGTTTCTATTCTTTTACTACATATTTATGTAACTATAAACAGGTGTACTATTTTTTTTTGTACCACACCTTCTTTATCCATGTTGACGGACACTTAGGTTGCTTCCGTGTCTTGGCTATTGTAAATAGTGCTGCAATGAACACTGGGGTGCATGTGTCTTTTTGAATTCTAGTTTTGTCCGAGCTGTCCTTGTTCTCAGCAGTGCAGTCGCTGGCTGTGCCGTGGACGGAGCCTGCAGCTAGCTGTCACACTTTGCCCATCAGCAGGACCCTTCCTGATCACTTGCAGGTGGGATCGACTCCTAGGAGCTGTCCCGCATCAGTGGGTAGGTTTGGTGTTGGGACCCGTCTCCTTTGAGTTGCAAGAAGCAGGACCGTTCAGGCCCTGTCCTTCAGTGTCATGTGCTTTTTCTCTAGAAATCTGCAGTTTACAACTGTGTCTACCTGCTTCTAGAGATACAGACAAAACTCCCCCAAATAGATAATTGCATTTGGGAAATTTTTGTAGAGCAGAGGAGGAATCAAATTTTCACCTGGACATGTACAGTTTATTAGATGTAATCCTGAATACATATCACTGCAGAAAAACTGACAGGAGAATATATAGCCGAGTATTCAGATGCTGCTGGTACAGCGCAGCCTAACTCAGAGGACACGGGTGGGGTTGTGAATCAGAGTATGTGTACATGTGAGTGAGTGTGGGTGGGTGTAAGTGTGTGAACCTGCTACTTTCCAAGATCTTCATGTGTGTTTTCTCATTGGATCCTCATTACAACCACATGTAGTAGGTCTTGTTATTTCCATTTTTACAAATTAAAAAACAGGAGCCCCTGTTCATGGTGAAGGTAGTTTGAATTCAGGTATGAGGGTAGTAGTAAGGAACTCTAGTTGGGAGATATGGAAACCAGTGGTTTTCTTGTATTCATTTATTTATTTTTTTGGCCTCTCCGCATGGCATGTGGGATCCTAGTTCCCCAACCAGGGATCAAACCTGTGCCCCCTCCATGGGAAGCACGGAGTCTTAACCACTGGACCGTCAGGGAAGCCCCCAGTGGTTTTCTTATAGAAGAGAATTGCTGGGAATGTCTGTTTTTATCTGTTTGCGTCATGCAAAAAATTAGGTTCTAAGAAGCCACTTAGAAATTTTTACGTTGCTTAGCTATTGTGGCCTGCAGACTCACCTGAGATGTTTCAGTTTCTTTTTCCTCTCTGTTTGTTCACCTGAGGATTTAACCCTACTTCCAAGAGATTCAGTTGATTCATTAATACAGCCAAACTTTTGGGCAAAGAAGTCCAAGTGGCTTTGAGACGTAGTGTAGTTAAGACAATTGATTGACTGGATTGCTTCCTCTCCCTCCTGTCTTTGCTGATATTTTCTTAGTTTCCCCTCTGTTGTTTGTCCTTCTTTTCCTTCTCATTTTTATCCAGGCTGCTCAATCAATGTCTATCGGTTTATATGGTTTTGTCTAAAGTTTTCTTTCTTTTTTATTGAAGTATAGTTGATTTACAATGTTGTGTTAATAAAGTTTTCTTATGTATAGACTCAGGATGGCTGTCTGGCTAATCTGATCATCTATACTAATATAATTAAGATGACTTAAAAAAAAAAAAAAAAGGCAAACTAATTCCAAAAGTCAATTCCTTAACCCCTTATACATTCTGTTTATGTTTTCAGTCTTAGCCTGGCCATAATTTTAAATTCAAGAATTGAACCTAATTATAGATCTATGTATAAAAAAGATGTTTAGAATAAGTTTGTCATAGTACAGAGGATTCTACGTCCACCGTTTTATGACTTAATTTTGTTTATTCCTAAAATATCCAGTCTAATGGACATATCCAAGATCATCTAAATAGGGAAGTTTTACCATGGTTGTTGACAAATTAGATTTCTTTTTCCAAAATTACCATGTGTTTTAATCAATAACTAGTAAGGTTTAAAGTCTTACACATTCTACTAGTTATGGAAGAAAAGTAAAGGACTAAAGACCCATGTCTTTTCTACTCACAGTAGAAAAAAATGATGAATCTTTTCATCACTCAGCATCATGGGATGCTCCAAATATATTGTGCTTTTTCCCCCTTGGAGTTATTTATTGGCCAGAGGGGAGGGTGGACAGAACTTCTTTTGAAGTTAAACATCTTGCCTGGATGAGCAGATATGTTGCATCAAATCACAGTAATAAAAAGACAAAATGCTTTATTAAATCTTCTTTATCACTATATTGTGCTCCAATAGAATGATCTAATTAAAGACACAGTGGAGCCTCTTTTCATGTGAAGAGGAGTTCAGAGGCTTTTGTTATTAAAAGGTTTGCACAGAAACAAATACATTGCTGTCTTGCTTCCAAGTTTCTCAGGGGTGCCTCCTTCCTGTTTTGCTCTAATAATTATGGATGTCTTGTCTGCCACTCTGAGGCTTGATACTAACTTGTCCTTTTCATCTTCAAAGTACCTGCAAGGCATTTACATGATTAATATTCATAATACCACTCTGAGGTAGGCACTGGAAGTGCTCTTCTTTTCTCAGATATGGAAACAAAAGAAAAGAATTGAGGGTGGTATTTATTTGATGCCGCTGATAAGCACTTTGCTTTCTGGTGCTGAGCTCCCAAATGTCCAAGCTGGTGCCTTTCCCTGACATCTCTGGCAGTTGCTGCCAATTCAGTCCACATAACGTGAGACTTCCTCGAGCCATCACACTAATGGCCATCATCGTCATGGGAAAAATGTACACAAATCAGGGAGAGCACGATTTGGGACTGCCCCTTGATTGGAGTCTCTCTAGGTCCTCTTGATTTAACGAGCATTCACGAGGTACTGAATGGCGTTTTAATTTAATTCCTGAATGATATCCTTCTTGCCTAAGAACTTCATTCAGGTTGGGCTACATTACAGATCAAAAACTAGCAGCTGCCTATAGCTAATCTTAATTGGCCGGCCACGTTGTTTCCTAATTTTCTTTTTGGATTTGCAATTCTTGTGATGAGCTTGGTGCTTCTTCGATCATCAGAGGCACCCTCCACTGCTTGACACAGTTGATTTTGTGTAATTTGTGTTACCTGCCTAACTGCTGAAGGCTTTTGAGTTTGCTGACGAAATAGAGAGGGAAGGATTATTTCTCCAAACCAAGGCAACTTTGGTAAATTGGCAAAATTGGTAAATTGTTGAATTTCTTTGACGTCATGTCACCCCTGCCCAAAAATGATCTCTCCCCTTTCCCTGTCAAATTCTTATGCATTTATTTCATTTAGCATTCTCAGAGGAAAGTAATCTAATAAAGGAATCCACACGGAATTGGGAATGGCTGGCCCCAGTATGATGGTTTCTTCCTCTACAGCTGCTGGGAGTTTAAAAGAAAACGCTAACCCCTCCCTCGTCTCTGGTATCTGCTAAGCCAATGGAATTTTTTTTCTTGGTGGGGGGGTTGGCTAATGGCATGATTGGAATCTCTCAAGTCACGTTATATAGTTGTGATGATTAGCTTTTACACTGCGTGCATAGCATATAAGGCAAGTCCCACCCCGAAGCCTATATTTCTATATTCAGATTTCTATGTCAGAATCTAGAAAACTGGAAGAAATCAACCAGTAAATGTTAAAAAGCAAGTCTGAAACATTGCCTGTTTCCTTAGGCTTCTCTCTGCATTAAAGAGAGGACAGGAAGAGAAAGTTCTGGGGTAGCAGCGCAAAGAGAGCTAGGCAGACCCTCTTACATTTCTGTTCCCATTCTGAATTTCATGCTGACCTGCCTGGCGCTCGGAGTTTCAGACGCAGATAGAGTGGAGATTTCCAGCCATGATGAATGATCTTGGACAGAGGCGCTGGTCGGGTAACAGCAAGTGTTAGTGAGAAACGTGAAGCATTCCGGTGGTGACTTATTCCAGGATGGACCTGCAGGCAGAAGCCGACTTCACCGCATCACTGCCCTGAGCCCTCTGAACCTTCCCTCTCCACTGGAACGTGCCCTTAGTTGAAGTAAGTCGACCTAAGTCCTCAAAGGCCCAGGCAGTGCAAAAACAAGTTGCTTTCTGAGCCATGTGCATCTCAGTTAATTCCTTTGGCCTTCCATTTATAATTTTTACAGGTTTTCAGCTTTAGTTTAACAGTAATTTGTGATCAAGGTTAAATTAGAGTTTGTTTTACTTTTGGTGACATTTTCACAACTAATTTGAACTTAGGTCCCCCGTTGGAGAAATATTTACAAAGAAATAACATCAAATTGCATGGAATAAATGCCATGCCATTTAACTATGTAAATAGCAGCTGAGATGTTTAATTGAAAATAAAACACTGGTAAAATGTAAACATCATTTTGCTCCAGTTGCTCTGAGCAGAGGCTTCAGTGGAAGCAGTGAACGCAGGAACTGAGGGCGGAAGTTAGAGTTGGTGACAGGGTCCACTAGGTCTAGTATGTCTGCAGATCTTTTCAGTAGTCACTGTGTCCTTCAAGGCTGTTCAGTCCACCTTTCAAAACACACTCATTCATTTTCTTTTTTCAAAAAAAACCCCAAAACACTAATTCAAAAAGATACATGCACCCCATTGTTTCTAGCAGCACTATTTACAATTGCCAAGACCTGGAAGCAAGCTAAGTGTCCATCAACAGACACTACCTTTGCACCCCAAGCAAAACCTTCCCAGGTCATATCTTGACAAGAGTAGTATTGGAGGAAGCATACATACTTGGTTACGGGATAGGGAATGCACAATTACCTTGGGGAGAGTTGTCTAAATATATCTACTTTTTGGACGAGGGGTCCTCTATTCGAGGTTTATAGGCTTTAATATGTGAGGATGAAATTGTAACACCTTGATCTAAAATTTAGTAGAGGTGGAGGATTATTTCAATGATCCCAACCGATTGCATATTTATCTTTAAATTACATTAATTGGAGAACTTCCATTACCTTTGTTGAAAAACTGATCCAAAGAGGTGTTATAACAATTATTAAGAGCACAGACTCTAGAGCCAGGCTTATTGGATTAGCTAGGAACCCCCAGCAAGTTACTTAACTGTTCTGTGTTCTCATCTGTAAAACAGGTATAAAAATAATACTTAGTTCATTGGGCCATTGTAAGGATTAAACGAGGTAACATATGACAAGTAAATAGAATAGTGCCTGGCACAGTTAGTGCTATATAAATGTAGTTATTCAGTTCATTAGTAAATATGCATTAAGAGCTTTTAATATTTAGCATTTACTCATCTGCATTAACTTTCTATGTTATTATTATCTTTTATGGGAAACTTTTTTTTTTTAAATTTTCCCACACTGTGGGGCATGCAGGATCTTAGTTCCCTGACCAGGGATCGAACCTGTGCCCCTGCATTAGTAGTGTGGAGTCTTTTTTTTTTTTTTTTAACATCTTTATTGGAGTATAATTGCTTTACAATGGTGTGTTAAGTAGCATGGAGTCTTAACCACTGGACCACTGGGGAAGTCCTGGGAAACTTTTTTTACTGATTTATTTTATTATTTTTTTTCCCAGCTTGATTGTGGTATGATTGAAAAAAATTATATATATTTAGGTTGTACAATGTGATTTCTAAAAAGATGTACAATGTGATGATTTAATATGCATATACATTGTAAAATGATGAGTACAATCAAGTTAATTAGCATATCTAGGATCTCACACACTTTTGTGTGTGTGTGGTAAGAAAATTTAAGATCTACTAATCTCTTAGCAACTTTTAAGTACACAATACAGTACTGTTAACTGTAATCACCACACTGTACATTAGGTCCCTAGAACTTAGTCCTCTTACAACTGAAAGTTTGTACCCTTGGACCAACACCTCCCTATTTCCCTGGCCTCTCAGGGAAACAATTCTTTAAGGGAATAAACCTGATTTCAAATTCTCACTGCTTCATTCCCTGAAGAGAGGGTCAGGTTTTGAAGAGTTAAAATCTGATGAAAATGTGCTCATATCTGGCAAAATTCTTAGTATGAACACTTTTTAAAAAAAATTTTAAAGGGCAGCATCTGGACTTCAGTAAGCAAATATGCAATAAAATATTATTTTGACCTTTTAAAAAGTTGATCTTTATTTTATTCAAATGGTAAAAATATCCTGAAGAGTAAAGTTCCATGTTGAATTGCATTTTGGCCATCATTTAGTGAAATATGTATGTGCAGACAATGCTTTTACATTTCATATTTTGTACCAAGAAAATTAGACTGAGAGAATCATATAAGCTGAGAGAATCATCTAAAGTAAAAAACCGAGAAAGATCAGACTTCGACTCACCAAACATGGGAACCCAATTTGAAAATACCCTTTTTAGTTGAGAAATGACTGAATCTTGTGTTCTAGCGTAAGGGTCAGAGAACTTAGGACAGGTTATTTTGCTCCCTGTTACAGCCATGTTTTTGTGATCGGAGTCAGGCAGAACCCGGGAACCATCTGATACCCGTACTGGCTGCAGCACAGACATCGGTGTGAGGACACATCTATTTTGTTTCCCGTTCGAGGCATTTAAGTTCCAAAGCTCAAAGTGGACTTTGCCAGAAATAGAAAATTATTCCCCCAGTTCAAAGGCTTTAAAAAAAAAACAAATGAAACTAGCACATTTATAGTAAAGCTTTGTCGTGTGTGTGTGTGTGTGTGTGTGTGTGTGTGTGTGTGTGTGTATGTGTGAGTCTGTCATCCAACTTCCCTTTTATTAGTCCCCTGTCCACTTTCCATGAAGCCTCTCTGTGTGGAGTCCCAGGTAGCCGCACAGCTGGTTAAGGGGGCCAGACTCTCTCTTCTCCCGTATGTAGCCATGTGATTTATTTTATTTGAAATTTTTTTCTAATCCATAGACTTTATTCAGATTCTTCCAATTGTCCTAGTAATAATTTTTTTTGCTAGTCATAAAATGAAGCCTGTATTCTTTGTATTGAAGCATAGCTGATTTACAATATTGTGTTAGTTTCAGGTGTACAGCAAACTGATTCAGTTATATATATATTTTTCAGATTATTTTCCATTATAGGTTACTACAAGATATTGAATATAGTTTCCTGTGCTATACTGTAAATTCTTGTTGCTTATCTATTTTATGTATAGGAGTTTGTTAATCCTGTACTCCTAATTTATCCCTCCCCCACCTTTGGTAACCATAAGCTTGTTTTCTATGTCTGTGAGTCTGTTTCTGTTTTGTATATTCATTTGTAATATTTTTTAGATTACACATATAAGTGATATATATTTGTCTTTCTCTGTCTTACTTCACTTAGTATGATATTCTCTAGGTCCATCCATGTTGCTGCAAATGGCAATATTTCATTCCTTTTTATGGCTGAGTAATATTACATTGTGTATTATACACGCACACACACACACACACACACACATCTTCTTTATCCATTCCTCTGTTGATGGACTCTTAGGTTGCTTCCATGTTTTGGCTATTGTAAATAGTGTGATGAACACTGGAGTAGCCAGGCAATATAGAATCGGGAATCACACGTTGTCTTCTGGGACTTTGGTTCTTGAGCAAGCAGTGTGCAGGCAGGGGGCAGATGTAGAGCATTCTGGAAGTGGAATTGGAACAGCCGGCTCGGCCAGACCCCTGCTCTGGTTCTGGATGCCCAGCTCTATCGGGCTTCTGGGTTCCTGACCATTTTCCCAGCCTGGCCCTCCAGCTTTCCACCAATTCTGCAAGCCTCTGTGTACTTCCGTTCAATCCCCTTCCTCACCTTTTTTTTGTCTTCCCTTAAGATAATCAGAGTAGGTTTCTATTTCTTGCAAACAAGAACTTTCATTGGTGCAACAATATTCAAAGCCTGCGTAGAAATAAATGTCAACGTTTTACACTGAATTATCAATGCAGCTGATGGTAACTTACCTTTCAGTAATGTTTCCTTCGAAGCAATTAGCTGTTGTGAAACTGTAGCAGTTATATGCTTTTGTAGGATTGCACAATGCGATTTTGCCCAAATGTATTATCTCTAACCAGCCAGTGAGAGTATACCTTTTAACTTGGTTCTGTAGTTCAGCCTCTTTGCTGCTATTTTGGAGATAAAATTTTGACATTATTGGAATGAGCTACACTAATGTCTTTGGGGAGGCAGGGGAGGGTCAATCAACAGACACATAATTGGTTTCAATACTGTGCTTTCCAGAAGCGCAGGGTCGGCTGCGGTGTTATTAGGTGAGATACTGTAGATAGTTTTACATGTCGGGAACGATTGACATGCATCCTGCAGGTCTGATTACCAGCATTAAGGAAGTTCTGCTCTACATAACCCCCAAAGCAAAGCCTCCCCCCAAAGCAAAGGAAAGTTAAAGGTCCCTGTTCTACCATTAAAAAGGGAGAGTAATGTGCCTTTTTTTGATTGACTATAAACTTTGACTCATGGGACTTTGTTCTTAAAGGTGAAAACAAACATGAATAGGAGACAAGTTGTTTTCCTTAAAAATCCTTAAACCCTTGGTTGAAACCATTTATCAGAACGTTTCTTAAAATAAAATCAGTACTGCCTTATGGTTATCACAGGAAAAAAAAAAACCAAGTGAAAAAGCCAAAGTGGACATTTTCCTTAAAAATCCAGCACAAATGAAATTTTATACTTCTAGGCCATTGCCCAGAAGAGTGATAAATGTGATATACGATATGTGAGACCGTTGTAGGAATGGCATAAGGAGTTGTATTTATAAAAGATTTTGAGTAATTAAATGATTGAGAGTGAATTTTTGAGACGTATCATAGATCCTTGAAATACAAAAGTAATTAGGTGATGCACACAGTGAATTAAAGGCATTACTAGTAATGTCCAGTAACACGCATATTCCCAGTGACACGTGAGCAGAGATGTGGTTGTCAAGTCGTAAACCTGGCCCTTTGCTCCCAGCTAACCAGCTAACGAACCTGAGGCCAAGTTACCTCGCATGTGAGGTAAAGGGCATGGACGCTGAGACCACAAGCTTCCTATCAGCTCTGAAATACCACTGTCCTAAAAGCATACGTTTAATCTTGTTATTATTATTTCTTTCGTTGTTTGATTACGTTTCTCTTCTCTCAGAACGAGGGCGAAAAGAAATAGAAATGCAGTGTCAAAGCAGACCGTTCTGATCCTAAACGCTGAGCCTCTGAGTGGATTCGGGGTGCAGGCCCCCCTAGTTCATGTCCTCCCAGCCAAGAAAGAGAGGTGGGCCCGGCACTGTTCCACTAGCGCCCAGCGCCCAGGGCAAAGGCCACGTCTCTGTACACCACAGGGAGATGCTGGTGTCACCACAGACAGTGCTGGATTGCAGGGGCGGTTTCTGCCTCTGTCACAAAGGGCCCCGTGGCTTTGGACAAATTATGTAGCCTCTGTGGGCCTCTTATCTTCAAAAGAGGACCTAGGACAGGCCTTCAGCATTCTTTCCAGCTCTTATATCCTTTGATTCAAAGAAAGCATTGTCTTGGGTATCAAGTAATGATCCGATCTGTCTACTAATTTGAGGTCAAGTTTTCTTTATTTTGCCTAAAATAGTATCATTCCAAGCTGCAAGGTAGAGATAGCTCCCAAATCGAGACTAACTTGGCCATTTAATTACAACAGGAAGATTTTGGACTTTTCCTGGAGCCAAGGAAATAAAAGAGCAGGGCACACCGTCAGGAGAGCCGTAAAGTTGTGGGAAGATGGAGAGATTAGACATTTTTCTATCGAAGGCAAGAAAGTTGTAAGAAGAAAGTGAAAGAGAGAGAGAGAGAGGGAGAGAGAGAGGGAGCGAGCCCCGGCAAAGGAGTGGGGGAGGAAAAAGGAAATACATAGAATAAGTGCAGCCCCTCTCGGGCTGCGGGTCTTTGAAGTGAGGCCAGAAGCACAGGACAGGACTGTGAGACCAGAGGTCGAGAGAGAAGGAGACGGAGACCCTTCGTTCAAAGGTTGATAGTTCTGTGTCAGGAGTACTTTATCAGAGTGAAATGCCCTGTGCGTTTTTAGATACTTTTTAGAGAAGTAAACCAGTTCTGGGGAAGTTTCCCAAGGTCTTTGTGAAAGAAGAGCTCTACGTTTAAAACCTAAAAGAAAGATATTCTGCAACTAGAGGCTCTGTTTTCACTGGAAATAACAATGCACTAGGAAAGGCCTGGTGTTTCCTATTTAAAAGGATCCAAAACAAACTGGTTTGATTTTTATTTTGGGTGAAAAGGGTGGGTGAGTGAAGCCACTGACAGTGATTTCCAGAGCCTTTCAATTGCTCCCCAGGATCTTCACGGTTTCTGCAAGTTCAGTGCCACGTAACGGGTAAATTATGAATGAGAAGAGGAATCTTTGCTCTCCGTAGGCATTCTGGTTCCTAAACGATGCCAGCCAAAGGTCAAAACCAAGGTGAATTCAAGTTTGCTTTGGCAAAACCTACTTTCTCCTTCAGATAGCTGAATTAGGTGATTGTGTAAAATTAGCAAAGGTTACTATGGAATCCTCTGGAAAGTTTCCTACAAGTGTAGGAGACCAGGGCCAGTGGTGTTTCCTTGAATGAGTTATCCAAAGTGCTTCAGATCACTCAGTTCCAGGGAGATATAGATTTTTTTTTTTTTTTTTTAAACAAGAAAGCCAAACATTTTCCTCTACATTTGGCGGGTTTCTTCACATGGAAGTGACGTGGTCCAGCTTTTTATGTGTCCCCCTCTCCTCTGATGTGCCGTCAGGCAGCTTCTCAGGTGATTAAGAGGGGCTCACAGGGAACTTCCACCTCTGACTGTTTAACTTACCAGCACATCTAAAAGCAAGGCTGATAAAATTCATAAATTTGTCGCATCTCTTGAGGTGGATGACACTCGTCAGGTCCGTTTCTAAAACGCTTTGGTTCTGTGCTTTCGTGAAGCCGGGTCACCGATGATATATGTAATGCAGAGCGATCAAGTCATAACTAACCTTTAAGTGTTTTCCTGAAGGTTAAGACCAGAGGATCTGAATAAAAAGTAGCAGGATCCTTGCTCTGGTCTTTTTCTGACATTTCCCAAATCCCCAAGGCTGAGGACACGATACAGGTTGGAGCACATAAACTGTTCCATACTCATGGCCCTCGCTGCACGCTCACAGGCAAGTTGGTTTCTGTGGGCAGGGAAAGGAATAAGCACATACTATGCGACTAATATTTGATGTG
This sequence comes from Balaenoptera musculus, assembly GCF_009873245.2. Classification (NCBI taxonomy): domain Eukaryota; kingdom Metazoa; phylum Chordata; class Mammalia; order Artiodactyla; family Balaenopteridae; genus Balaenoptera; species Balaenoptera musculus. Next base: position 6,061,081 of record NC_045790.1, read on the forward strand.
ACTGTGGGTTTAATTTTAATAAGCTTATCAAAAACACTTAACTGCCAAGAAGACACAGATGTAATAAATTACATAATCACAAAATGCTGAGATGTAAATTTCTTTTGTTTGACGTATTTTAAAAAAACTCATTTTTCTAAGCTCTTGAGGTACAGTTGTTGTAAAACAACTCATTTAACACCAGCTCAGGATTATGAAAATTATTTAACCTGTGGAAAAGGATTACATTTCCTCCTCTTTTAATTGTTCATCAAAATTTCAGAGAGAATGCAATCTTTTCTTATACATGATGACAAGCAAACTCCGTGTTTCTTCTAGGGTGGATGGTTAGCTGTCCTTGTATAACTAAATATCATTTTCTGAAAAAGCAGGTCAAGTAATGTTAGACTTAGTAATAGCTGTGGGTACCTTGAGTACGTCTCAAATCAATAATGACAGAGGTAGCCTGATAGCAATTTATGAACCACAGTCCCCTTGGGAAACATATTTCAAACCATAACTTCATCTAAACTGTTTATCGGCTAAGCTTGCTCAAATGTATGAAGTGTCAAAAAGTTTCTTTGACATTAGGCTTGTTATCGGCCTTTGATTTATGTACCAAAGCAAAACGTAGTAAATAAAAAGATTGTTTGGTGGTTTGGTATTTTAAGGAAATGATTAGAAACATTTGCCAATGCTATTCATTTTATATGTTTTTATTTTTCCCTTTCCAAATTAAAAAAAAAGTGTTTCCGTCCAGTGAATGACTTCACAGTAATGGTACCTTAAACGATCATTATCGTAAGCAGAAAGGCCAGTGAACTTGCTATGAAATATTCAGAAAACTCTGAACTAAATGTGTAATATTCGTAGAAAGCATTTATCCCTCCCCTTGAATTTTGCGTACCCAGCAGTTCACAAAATGTCCCGTTTATAATTTGAGGCACATTTATGGTGGTAAATCTGACTTATTAAAAAAAAGGTCATCATATCTTAGTTGGTTTTTGTGGAAACTTCCACATGGAAAATACAAAGGACTATTCTCTTGAAAAGCATCCTTCAGGAAAATTCTTGGGTGTACACAAAGCATTTTTATTTGCTTAGGAGTGGAAATACCGACTTTTTAGCTTTTTTTGATGATGGAATATTATAGAGGTATAAAATGCATCAAAAGGCAAGCTGTAAGACAAATCCTTCGAACAATATTTCATTTAAATATTTTAGTCCAGTATTTTACACTTTCTTTCAATTTGAGGTTTTCCATTCTTATAATTACTTAGGCAGATTTTCATATTAGGCAACTCTATGGGCAGAATGTATATAAAAACTTAAATATAAAATTATAAAAGTTGACCAAGCATTCCAAAGGATTGCATTGTGAATTTTAAAAGATTAATTAAAAAAAAACTGGTATAAATGGAATTCACTCACACATTGAAGGGAAACAAGAGACCCAGTTCAGATGGACACATTTTAATGCAAGGATTGCTTAAATGAGGACTATTTCTGTTTCCAATATATCTTTTTCTGATTGGTTAAGTGATAAGTTGATGGGCACCGTAAAAAAAGTCACAAACGTGGGAGGACAAACGAGTACCCAGATACCTATGCCAGCATTGTTAACTTGTTAGTGAATCTGTTTCCTTGAAAACAGGATACAGTGAATCTGTGTATATTTAGTGGAAAGTGGCCACATTTACTGGAGAATTAGGAGAAAACACTCCCCGATGGAGTCAGAAGTTCTGATCTGCTATCCTTCAAAGAAAGGCTGTTTCCTAGGCTGGCCAATATTCCTATGGAGCAACCTATGCCTATTGATAAGTTATCGGATTCCTCTCCGGAATCAGTTTGTCAGGAAGGATACGGGGGACAGCAGGGGTGGGGGGCGGTGAGGGAATTTTGATAGTGGCTTTGTCTGATCGCCAAGGTAGGAAGGGGGTGGAGTATTGAGAAAGGAAGAATAAGAGAGGTAAAGATAGGAAGGAAAGCAGGGAGAGAAGGGGAAGGAATCCAGCAGAAACAAAGCAAAGCAAGCAGGGAGAGGATATCTAGAGAGAAAAAAAAATCTTTGTAAATGGATTCTCCTTCCAGACCTCCAGGCACTTTAGAACTGGGATTCCTAGCCTGGATTTCACAGACTTCCCTAAGTCTCTGAACCCACTGAAATTGTAGGCATATTTTGTGAGTATGTGTATGTGCATTTTTTTTCCTGGGGAAAGTGTCCTTTTCTTTGATCTGATCCTCCAAGGAGTTCCAAGACTCAATAAAACTTAAGAACTACTAGTTTAGTGGGATCACACACACACTGTAAAGACATGTGTCTTTTAAGGAGTCTTTGAATGCCTGGGATTGACTATAGATAGCCCAAGAATGTTTGTTTCTAGTATTAAAAGTTGTGTAGCCTGGGAAGATTATTCATTCTTCCAGAACTCTAGAATGCTAGCTATTCAGTCAAATGCCATTGATTGACTGTTTGCATTAAATGAAGTCAACATTTTCCCAGGGGTCCTGGGAGAGTGGAGAAAGAGTTTGGCTCAGAGAAAAGGGTGTTAATTTGGAGCCAGATGCTTCTGGGGACACAGGTACTCTCTGGAACGCTAACTGACAGTGTGAAACGGGACAGGTAACATCTCCTCCTTAACTCTGTATCCTTCCTGATAAATGAAGATGATGCTGATGACCTCAATAGGGCCGTTGTAGAGAGGAAACAAAATGCAACACTGGCTTACGTTGATTGGGTGCTTACTATCCTCCACGCACTACGAGAAACATTTTATATGCTTTATGCAATTTAATCTTCCCAACAATTTTATGAAGTTGCTATTATGTTCATTTTCTCTTTATAGATGGGGAAACTGAGGCATAGAAGTCAAGAAATTTGCTCAGGGTCATGAAAGAGAAATGATAGAGCCAGTATGTGAACACAGGCTCTGTGACTATAGCCTGTGCTCTTGAACCATCAGTCAGATTGAGGCAATGCACCAGGGGGTCTTAGCCTAGTGGTTGCTTAGTTGCTGCTGCTGATGGGAGAGGATCCTGGTCCTTCCTTGGATTGGTTACCGTGGCACAACTTGCACTGAAGCTGCTCCTATTCCTGAAACATGTATTGTTATCTTATTTCCCTCCGTGTTAAATGTTATTCTGTAATGTTCCTACTTGTTCTTCTCTACTCCCCTTCCAGATAACTTCCTGGGTTCTTGTGATTCTGTAATTCTAGGGGAGAAAGGATGACAAGAATCTTGATGTGAGTTTCAGAAGAAAACTAATTTTGCATCACCTACATAAAGTTGCTTCCTAGGAGCTCTGGGAGAAATTGCGTCTCCCCAGACACCTGGTTTTCTATCAGAATTAGATCCAATGCCTTGGAAGTATTATCTAGCAAGGTAGACCCCGTTTATTCAACACACCACAAAAACGCTGGAGATGTAATAGCTTTCTTTTTTAGTTAGCGCACTTCCCGTGGACAATTATACAATCTAAGTAGGCATTATATTATTTGCTACTTTACATTCAAAGGAAGTTCAGAATTTTTCCTCTTTTGGAATGTTTTCCTTTTCTCCTGAGAGATCTGGGTATTCATGAATGTGTTTAGTGTACTTAAATCCAAGAAAACCACATATAAAAATGTAAATTTCTTTTTCTTATCATCAAACTTCCTCTCTTTTTTGTTCTTTCTTAGTGCTGTTAATCAGCAAAATGGCCAATGTTGGTTTTTTTTTAAATAAATTTATTAATTTAATTTATTTATTTTTGGCTGCGTTGGGTCTTCGTGGCTGCATGAAGGTTTTCTCTAGTTGCAAGCGAGCAGGAGCTACTCTTCCTTGCGGTGCGCGGGCTTCTCGTTGTGGTGGCTTCTCTTTGTTGCGGAGCATGGGCTCTAGGCATGCGGGCTCAGTAGTTGCAGCGCGTGGGCTCAGTAGTTGTGGCTCGCAGGCTCTAGGGTGCAGGCTCAGTAGTTGTGGCGCACGGGCTTAGTTGCTCCGCGGCATGCGGGATCTTCCCAGACCAGGGATTGAACCCGTGTCCCCTGCATTGGCAGGCGGATTCCTAACCACTGCGCCACCAGGGAAGCCCCCTCAATGTTGGTTTTAAAAGCATCTTCTTATCCAGATTTTGGGAGGTTTGGAAAGATATGTGCCTGTTGAATTAGAGCTTTTTTTCCCTTCTGGGAGGAAGGACACGTGCAAAGCCTTAGCTTTTCTGTAGTGGCTCGTACGCCCGGTCTGGACTCCACGGGGAGGCCAGGGAACGGGATTCGGCCCTAGAGATAGCTTGTCAGTCATCATGAGGGGTGAGTCAGGGCATCACCTAAGTTGTCCCTTTGGGTCACATGGAAGAAACAATTTACTGGCATTGATGAGTGTGATTAACAATGAGATAGGATATAGTGCCCCCTCCACCCCCTGCCGGCTATGGATGTGTTTAAAAATATAACAGTTATCTTTTTTCTTGAATGATTAAAATGAAGCTCTGGGGAGGAAAAGGTGGTTTGGAAAATGTCTTAGTGGACTTTTCTATTTCTATGCTCTATTCTAAGGCTTAATTCCTCAGTTCCCTGTCTTATCCTCACTGTTCACTCAAGTAGTGATCTGAGTAATTTTATGTTCACTAAAGCTCAGATTTCCAGCCACATTGATTTAAAAAATCAAATAAATCTTTGTTTTCAACCGAGTAACTAAATGGATGAATTTTCAGCTCCATACTCTCAGAGCCTAAGTATCTGATAGGCATCCTCGGGGCTTTGAAATTAAGCCCCCTTTGCCTATTTCTTTTTCCAAATGTACTTTTCTTTCGTTTCCAAACATCACCTTTTAAACCCAAGGCAATCATGGTGCCTCGCTACCTTCCAAAGCTTTTTGGTCTTCAAGTTGGAAAGTAGATTAATTTTAGAAGAGGGGTCCCAACACCACTTTGCTCATAGATGAGCTCTTTATTTGTCAGGAGCAATGTTTTCGCAGTAGGTAGAGTAGGTCTTCCCCGTTGGAAACACGGCACGAAGAATCCTTTGCCGAGGTTCTGGAAAGGCTGGGGTGGGGTTTCCTGACCTACCCCTCCCTCAGCATCTTTGCCCACTCTCCCTTCTCCTCCTCAGAAGCAGGGTGCAGCGAAGGGCTGCACAACTGGTTTCCCTGGAGCCTGGTGGAACCCTAATTCCTTCCTGTCAGCACATCTCTAGGCCACTCTCAGAGTTAGGATAAGCACTGGATAAGCAGTTGAACTTCTGGGTAGTTTTCCAAATGAAATTCAACCTCTAGACCTTTTGGGGTTTACTGAGTCTTCCTTACTACCCTAAGATGAGTTTGGAATGAATTTTCACTTAATGGATTCTATTTGTGGGTAGGAGAGGCAATGATTGCGTTGCTCAGAGTCTCGAGTGTAACTTCAAATAAGGGAAAAGAACCCAGCAGGAATGTGAGAAGAGCTGAGATCCCAGGGAAGGTGTGCTTGAGGAGGTGCGGGGAGATTCTGATCACCTGTTGAATGGAGATACTGTATCTCACGTGACAGAGGTCACCTCCTGACAGGAGAGTTGTGTTTGAGTGGGGATTTAAAAAATAATATAGCTGATGAAGAAATATGAAAGACATTGCTTTGCAATATGGTGAAGTGACTATGGAATGTTCAGGATGAATGACTGAGTACTGATGAGCTGGGAGAAAGGCAAAAAAAAATTACAAGTAAAATTTGTAGGAATAGCGCCCTGAGTGAGTGGGACTATGCCTCCTGCAGGCTTGTTGCAAAGAATTTTCTTTGGGGAAAAAATCCCATTGAATCACGTGACTTGTGAATCTGGTTCTAGGTCTGTAAATGTAATAAGAATCGAAAGGGAACTATTTTAAAATACCAAGATATCTTTAAAAATTATCATTTTTTAGCGCACTATTGACAACTCATTAACATAGGTCATTACACTGCAGTTTGTCCAGGTTACTGCTTTTGTACAGGGGGCTAGAATGAGGGTGAAACCACTGTGTGCCCATGGCACGGCCCCATTTCACACCGTATGCTTCATTTGGCAAATGATCAGGCCCCAGATATGTGTGCAAACAGCCCCTCTCTCCATTGATTTATTTTGGTAATGTAAATAATGGAGAGAAAAACATTAAAATTTGGCAATAATAGTCCTTTGGACTAAGTCTGTTCTTTGAAGATGTCACTTGTTTCCCATAACAGAAAAATGTTATCACCAATACCTCCTTCAACAACAAACCATCATACAGGAATGGACCTTATACAATCAGTGGAGTTACCAAGAAGTGTAAGATTGAATCTTATCCTCAGGAAGGTTATGGTCTAGTCAGGAGTACAAGACAGGTAGATCATATGATGACATTAGATATGGTAGCAGAAGCTAAGGGCCAGATGTGTGATACTGATCAGTAGTGCTCCAGGAAGACCAGGTGGGATTGAGGGTAAGACAGGTGGATTAAACAATGGGACTTGAACCAAGGCTGGAATGGATGGTGGACCTGTCAGAGAGGTGGGGTGGAGGATTTAGGGAGTGGGGTAGATTTTATTTCTGTTTGCAATTATTAACTTCATTTCTTCCCTGAAATAGAATTTTACAGTTCTGCTAGTTGCAGTGTGATTTGTAATGTCTACTTGCAGGGGAAGTATAATTTCTTGGCCCCCTTAGGCTGGGCTTGCCTTAGTGACTTGCTTTGGCCAATGAAATAGGAGTGAATCCTGACATATGCCCCATCAGAGCCGCAGCTTTAGATGGGACTGTATATTTCCCTCTGTCCTCTTCTGGGAGCACAGTGTGTCCCAGAGAGTGGTAGCTTCTTGGGTGTGGATTCCAGAATGAAGTGACACATAGTTGGATCCTGGAGCAGGGGCTGAAGCTCACTAAAACCTACATGTCATGTGAATGAGAAATAAATATTTGTTGTTGTAATCCATTGGGAGTTTGGGGACTGTTTGTTACTGCAGCACAGCTGACCAGTATAGGGAAGGAATTCAACTGGAGCAACCATGTGGGGAAAGAAAGCTCCATGTGTGAGGGGCCGTGAAAAAATCTCATTTGGTCTAGTCCAGGGATTTGTGTAGGAGCAAAATTTCAAAAAAGAGGTGGGCCATACTATGGAAGCCTTGAATAGCAGATTAAGAACATTGACCTTCTTCTACAGGCTGTGGAAAAGCCCTGAAGATTTGGAGTTCAAGGGCACAGGAAGAAAGGGAGAATTTTAGGAATATTTGTCCAACAGCAGTGTCAGGATGAAATGGAAAGTGGGAAAGAAACCAGTTAGAAGCAGCATGTTCTCAAGCATGTGCTTTAAAAATGTTTCAAAGAAAAAACAATCATTTCTTTGGAAGAGGGTGGAGTTGATATCTCCACGTACGAGAGTGCAAAGAGAAAAATTGAACGGGCGAAACAACTTTAAGGTAAAAGCAATTGATGTGACAAGGATAGCACAAATGTTTTCCTTGGCCAGGGAAACAGAGCCACCTGCCATGACTTGTGGATGTCCTTTTTTGTCCCTTCTCTTTGTACATATATTCTGACTTACATGCAGCCTATTCCTTTGTCTGCAGATCCATAACTGTCGTTCAGCTCACTGCGGTGTGTATCCTGCGAAGTCAGGGAGTAGAGGAGAAGTAGCTAAGACACAGAAAACTCATAGACTTCTTGTAATCTGCCATCGTTATGTGTAAATCTATACAACTTCAGCATGAGGGACCTTGACCACACACAGGAACTGGGATGCAGGTTGACAGTAAGGGTGGCTATCTGTTACTCAACAGAAATATGATGTTTACCTGCTCCTGAGTTTGCTCTGTAATTCACCTGCTTTGGGTCCACCCATGAGTATCTTTCATTTCTAAGCAGGACAATTTAAAAAAAATTGAAGTATAGTTAATTTACAATGTTGTGTTAGTTTCAAGTGTACAGCAAAGTGCTTCATTTATACATATACATGCATTCTTTTTCAAATTCTTTTCCATTATAGGTTATTACAAGATATTGAATATAGTTCCCTGTGCTATACAGTAGGTTCTTGTTGTTTACTTGTATTATATATAGTAGTGTGTATCTGTTAATCCCAAACTCCTAATTTGTTCCCCCCTACTTTCCCCTTTGGTAACCATAAGTTTGTTTTCTATGTCTGTGAGTTTGTTTCTGTTTTGTAAATAAGTTCATTTGTACTATTTTTTAGATTCCACATATAAGTGATATCATATGATATTTGTCTTTCTCTGTCTGACTTACTTCACTTAGTATGATAATCTCTAGGTGCATCCATGTTGCTGAAAATGGCATTATTTCATTCTTTTTTATGGCTGAGTAATATTCCATTGTGTATATATATCTGTATCTATATCTATATCTATCTGTCTTACATCTTCTTTATCCATTCATCTGTCGATGGGTGTTTAGGTTGTTTCCATATCTTGGCTACTGTAAATAGTGTTGCTATGAACATAGGGGTGCATGTATCTTTTCGAATTATAGTTTTGTCTGGATATATGCCCAGGAGTGGGATTGCTGGATCATATGGTAGCTCCACTTTTAGTTTTTTAAGGAACCTCCATGCTGTTCTCCATAGTGGCTGCACCAATTTACATTCCCACCAACAGTGTAGGAGGGTTCCCTTTTCTCCACACCCTCTTCATCATTTGTTATTTTTAGACTTTTTAATCATGGCCATTCTGACTGGTGTGAGGTGATACCTCATTGTAGTTTTGATTTACACTTTTCTAATAATTAGTGATGTTGAGCATCTTTTCATGTGCCTGTAGGCCATCTGTAGGTATGACAATTTTAAAAAATGGATTCAATGAGCTGTCTTGTATTGTCCCAGGTGATGTGTCCTTGGATTGATGGGTTTATTGAGGGCAGACGCAGAGACTCTTGGTGAACAGCACAGAGCCGAGAAGGCCTTCTAAACTTTACAGTCCTCACCTGAATCCAGAAGTGAATCTGTTCCATTTCTAATGCCTCAACCGGGTTTTCTTAATTGCACGGAGGTGTTTTTCTTACCCTGATCACAGTGTTTGCCTCAAATCTCATAAAGCCCAGCGTGTTCTTGCTGCTCTGAAAGTCTCCTGCTTTGTGAACTATGAGGTTTAGTGCATTGGGACTATCTGTGCACATTGCATTCACTTAAAAAGGGAAAATCTTCTCAAACAGCTCCAGCTATAGAAATTCAATTTAGTTTATTTAGGAGGAAATGAGAAAACTTGCTTTGTAGGTGTGGAGTCTTACAATTGTTCTGACTGGTAAAAGTGTGCTTTGGGGGATGGTTGGAAGAGCATGGAATTGCTGCAGCCAAAATTATTTTTGTGAGCACATTTCCAAACACACGATCATGTTTTGATAAGAAAAATCTCTTTCTCCGAAAGTTCTCAGGGCCCACTTGTCAGCCCCTCACTCCCAATTCTGGAACCTGTGTCAGGCTGCTCTGTGGCTCGGTTCTTGGTGATATGTTTTCTATTTGAGTCAACTTGATGAGAGAAAAATTACTAAAAAGTGGGAATGAGCTGTGAGGTGAATAGGGTTTTTCTATCAAAGTGGAGGTATTTTTAAAAGCATTTATTATTTCAAACTAAAACATTTATAGAAAGCCATGAGTGTGAAGTGTATGGTTACCACTTGTGGATTGCCGTATTGAAAAATTCAAGCTCCTAGGAAATATTTACTGAGGCTCTGGCCAGCAAAAAGTTCGATCATGGGAATAATTTGGTCCAGAAGCCATGTCAGTTTAAAACAATCGTTTACTAACATGCTAGTAGCAGGCAATTAACTTTCATAAATGTTGCCATGATTGAGACATAATTTGGGGTCTTAGATGGAAACAGTTCTGTCATTAACGGAACAGAATTGAAATGCCGAATGTCTGTGCCTTACACATGATGTGTTTGTCAGAAGTGAGAAACTCACTCCTCCATTTTCCATATTTTATGGGCTCTGATGTAATACGGTTATTTTTTTCTGTGTTGAAAATGATGAATATCATTTTTGGCACGTTTGTTCCATAGTAAAAGACTATTTAGTTTAGAAGCTAAAAAAGTCTGGCTTTGACTGTGGATTAAAGAGATGTTGTAGAGCTAAATTCACTGTCTTAGGGAAGATCGGTTTTGTGTGGCATCTCTGGAAATTTGTTTGGAACTTAGAAAATTCTCTTGTCATGGGAATGCTGGAGATCTGAGGGAAATGTATTTAATCACGTTGGGTGAGAACGTCCCTTTTTGTGTGAGTTCTTAGTAAGCTCACAGTGTTTCTTCTCACTCAATTATGCATCATGGAGTTCATTCTGCAACAATGTATATGGGTGTTGTGGGATAAAAAGCCAGCTGCAAACTGTATTTATGGTATATGATTTTACATACACATAAAATTTTATGCATGTGCACGTGGGTGCTTGTGTATAAAAAGAAAGATGACTTGAAGGTTGTTAATACTGAACCCTGGGCGGTGGGTGTTGGGTGATTATTGTTTTCTTTGTACAGTTTTTAGAGTGCTCCATTTTCTTTTGTTATTATGAAACGTGCCATACATTTGAGGGAGGACATATGTCCAGTTTAAAGCAGTGTAATGAATAGCCACTGCCTGGGTGAGAAAACAGAATATTGCTTCATCTTAGAAGCCAAGACTTCCTTCTGTCCCCGCCTCTTTCATGGAGGTCATTGCTTGCCTGAATCTTGTGCTAATCATTTCTTTGTTTTTCTGTATGGTTTAGCCACCTATGAATGCCTCCTGAAGCCAGAAATTGGTTTTATTTTTGATTGTTTTGAACTTCAAATAAATGAAATCATACTGGGTATATTCTTCTGGGACTTTCCTTTTTTTTAGCTCTACGTTTTTGAGATTCATTCATGTTGATGTGTGCAGTTAATTATTCCTTTGTGAGTGGAAAATATCATTTCCTCACCAAAACATCACGGAAGTTATAGTTATTTTGAATAGCAAAACCTCATATTTATTTTTAAGAAATACATGTGCTGGAGGAACGCGGAAATAACTGTGTTTTTTTGGTTTTTTTTTTTGCCTGGGAGATTTGATCCCAGGATATCATCAGATACATACTTTTTTTTTTTTGGCTACTCCGTGCAGCATGTGGGATCGTAGTTTCCTGACCAGGGATCGAACCTGTGCCCCCTGCAGTGGAAGCTCGGAGTCCTAACCACTGGACCACCAGGGAAGTCCTGAAATAACCATGAGTTTGTGAAATGAAAACATTTTTTTTTCCAGTTCTCATATGTCCACATGTTGACGCTGTTGATAGCTGCCTACAGAATGTGATTTGGGGGATCCCTGGCTGTACACCAGAGCAGAGAAATACCTGCCTTTCTTGCCCTTGCTGGACAGCCACTGTGTCTGAGATTCAGCCATTAGTTATTCTTTCCTTGGGATTTTAGGCACTAGCTCCCCAAAGGAAAACTGTGTCATTTACAATCCAACATGAATTAGTTTAGCCAGTGATCAGCTTTAGTACTGATACTTGGAAAGCAATGAGCAGGTCTTGGGAGGCGGAGGAAAGGGACAGTTCTAGACCTTGAGATGTTTGGGGACGGGCTTCAGTGGGACATTTAAATGAAGAGCTCTGGGGCTCCCGAAGACAGAGGACAGGGTGAGGAGGCAACACCAGGTGTGGAGACACAGAGAGAGGAGGTAGGTAAAATTTTGCCCCCTTTATACATTTGCCGACTGTCGTGACAAGCACTTTCTGACGACTAGTTTCTGAGCGAGGCATCCTCAATTCCAAACGTAACTAAGACTCAGCCCCTGCTTTTAGAGGACCCTCAGTCTAACAGAGGAATCGGATACTCTAACAATCTTTGTACCGTGTTCTAGAAGGCTACTGAGAGAGCAAAGGGACAAGGACTGACCGCCGAGGGGCTTCCGTGAAGGGGCCGTGCCTATGCGGAGACTTGAAAGAGGATGGGTCTGCGGGACAAGGAAGGGAGGCGGTTCCATCCGCGGGAAGGACGTTTACCGAGGCACCGGGACATGAGAGCGCGGACTCCAGGGAACAGCTGATACTCATGGCCTGCCTGTGGGATCCGTCCTACATCACCTAGCGATGGCTCTAAAATCCGACCATGTCACCCTCCTATTTGACGTCGGCCCACGCCTCTCCAGACTGGCACGTGGCATCTTTGCGCTTGGCCTCAGCCCACGCCCCCCTACCATGCTTTTCACTTTATTTTCCTTAAATGACCCTCTGCCTCATACTTTTCTCACGTATAAAAATAGAGAGCTGCATCAGGCCCCCTTAACTCAATTTTCTGCCTTTTTCTACAGAGAGCCTGACAACGACCACCAGCACCTGCTAACTGGGGAATGAGTATTTCATCTCCGAAACAGATTTCTCTTTACTATTGCAGTTAAATTATACAGTTCCAGAAACATCCAGGTTCCTATGAATGTGGATGGACTGACTATCCCTGAAAGTCCAAATGCAGAAGTCTATGAGAACAGAACACCAATCAATCACTTGTCAAATCTTTGAATAGTTATTGTGATCAGGATACCGTATGACCATTATGCCATGTTATTAATCTACTGGAAAACAATTTGATCTTGCTTGTATAGTGAACCTATAATATACATGTTTGTTTATATTTATCTTAAATTTTATAATTCTTTCACAAGTGTTTAGAAACCAACTATTCAAGGACCATATACAAGGTATGGTTTTATTGTCCTTTGCTGCTTTTTCTTCTGTTTGGATAAAGTATAAATATGGTACAAGAATCATATCTTACCAAAGCAAACATATGTATCATAGTTTAAAAAAATGTTAAATTTGGGAACCATCAACCATAAATAAGAAAGCATCGAAACTGTAAGAAGCAAATAGATCTGTTATCTAGAAATGAATAGAACATGCTGTGCAACTCAAATTTGATTTAGCCAATAATTACTGGCCCCTCTTCTAGGCATTGTGGAGGACACTGTCACAATGGTGGTGATCATGATCGTTCCACGAAGCAATGCCTCTGCCCGTGGCAGCTCTAGGGTAGCACGACTCTATCAAGTCTACTGAAGAGTCAGAGAATGGAGAACTTCCCACCCCTTTCCTTACCGCCAACCTCCAAAAGCAAGCTTTCTATCATTTGACTCTGCTGAAGAGGAAATCCACGTAAAGCTCATCAGCCCTGTAATTAATCCAGAGCAGGTGGTGAAGAAGTGAAGCGGTGATGGACCCAGGCAGATTGAATTACAAATGCTGGAGTCTGCACTTCACTCCAGAAACTGATAGTGAATGTAAGGGGCCTTTTCCTCACGTGCTCAGGCTGAATGTTATCAGCACAGAATTTCTGATAGTGCAGAGAAAAACCCTACGAGATACTGCATGTGGCTCTCAGACCCGCTCCCTTCGCCATCCCTAAAGCCCCTCTCGGATCCCTCACTAAACGAAGGATGCTGAATTGCACCAAGATCGTGTTTTAGACCATCTCCCTGTTTCTTTCCAGGTCCCCTCTAGGATGTATTTATTCTGGGAGATATACAGGAATATCTCTACTGCTAGCATCTCCGTCCAAGCCACCACATAGTTCACCTGGTTGCTGCAATATTCTCCTAACTGGTTTTCCCACTTCTGTCCTTGACTCTCTTTCAGTCTGTTCTCAACACAGTGGCCAGAATGATCTATGAAAAGGTCACTCCTCTGCTAAAACCCTGTAAGGCAGTCTGCCTACGCTCCTCCCCCGCCCCGCCCCATCATCTCTCTCACTGAGTCTCCCTCCGCCCTCCTTTCTCACCATACATTCCCTGCATTGGCCTCCTTGCTGTTTCTCCAACAGATCGGGGACCCTGTCACCTCAGGGCGTTTGTACTTGCTGTTCCCTCTGCCTGGACCACTCTTCTTCCTGTATCTGACTTATTCCCTCACTGTCTTCAGGTCTGGACTCCAGTATTACATTCTCTATGAGGATTTCCCTGGCTGTTTTCTGTGAAATTGTAGCTCCCAGACGCTGTATTTCCTACTCTCCTTCCCTACTTCGTTTTTTTCTAGGTACTTATCATCATCTCATACATCATACATTTCACATTTTCACTTTGTCTTTCTTCTGTCTCCTCCAACTGGAATGTAAGGTCTGTTTTCACGTGACTGTGTTCCCAGTGCCCGAATGGTGCTGGCACAGAGTAAGCACTTGATGTACATATTTGTGGAGAAAATGAATGAACGGGTGTGTGAAAACACGGGCATACTCCTACCTTATATTGCTTTTATGAGAACACTCGAGTTCCAATCCAAATTTTAGTTAGAGCGACACTTAGTTCTCATTAAGTAAAAACATTTGCCCGTGGTGTTTCCTTTCTAGGTGCCAGTGTTTGAATTTTGTCTTTTCCAAGCTTAAAAGGATAACAGATTGAGTGCAAGTTTAATGATTTCTGACTGTCACTTGTAGAAAGGAGCCCCTTGAGTTAGAAAGTGAAAAACCTTTATGCTTTCCAGAAATATTCTCTTTGAGGAAAGGCCTCAGAAATAGCTTTCAAATATATCTTTGTGGGATCTACACATCCAAAGAGCAAAGAAATCTTTCAGCAGCAAGACTTATCATGAGATTAGGGCTACTTTTACATTTGAGGTGGGTGGTCACCTCAATGAGACCTCAATTGGTCTAAGCCTGTTCTTCATCTTTCTTTTTTAAAAAATTAATTAATTAATTATTTTATTTATTTTTGGCTGTGTTGGGTCTTCGTTTCCGTGCGAGGGCTTTCTCTAGTTGCGGCAAGCGGGGGCCACTCTTCATCGTGGTGCGCGGGCCTCTCACTATTGCAGCCTCTCTTGTTGCGGAGCACAGGCTCCAGACGCACAGGCTCAGTAATTGTGGCTCATGGGCCCAGTTGCTCCGCGGCACGTGGGATCTTCCCAGACCAGGGCTTGAACCTGTGTCCCCTGCATTGGCAGGGAGATTCTCAACTCCTGTTCTTCATCTTGATCTTCAGATATCTGAGAGAACATCTGGGTCAGGTCTATGTTGCTTATGCATTTCCTTTTTCTTCCTTGACTTAATCAGAGAGTAAGAACATCATCTTCTCTGCAGAAGGAAGATGGAGAGTCAACTGATCTGTCAGATACCTGTTTTTATAACATTTTATTGGAACACAGCCACATCCTTTTGGTTACGTGTTGTCTATGAATATTGTCTACACCTGCATTCATGCTACGATAGCAGAACTGAGTACTTTTAACAGTGGCTGTATGGCTTGTGAAGCTTAACTTATGTACTTCTGGCCCTGGATAGAAAATGTGTGGATCCCTGACATCAGGCTACAACCAATTCACATTGGGGAGGCCAGCCAAAGGCAGTTAGCCACGTGGAAGAGGAGAAAACAAAGGTTTGATAATCCACAGAGTGGCCACAGTCTTTAATTAATTAATAGGCAATTACATATTTTCTCAGTTTGTACAATTGCTTGATCCTGTTACATTATTTGTAAATATAAATTTTCTAAGCAGAACCATTTATTCTCATTGACATATTGAAATTCAGAACTATTTCGTTTTAATTATGGATTGGTTTTCAAGTCACGGTGACTTCTGCCACTAATTTGCAGTTCCTTTGCAGCTTTTCAGATCAAGTGCTATTGTATTATTAATTTAATTTAATTTATTTATTTGGCTGCGTTGAGTCTTCGTTGTTGCACGTGGGCTTTCTCTAGTTGCGGCGAGCAGGGGCTACGCTTCGTTGCGGTGCATGGGCTTCTCACTGTGGTGGCTTCTCTTGTTGTGGAGCACAGGCTCCAGGCGTGCGGGCTTCAGTAGTTGCAGCACGTGGACTCAGTAGTTGTGGCTCACGGGCTCTAGAGCGCAGGCTCAGTAGTTGTGGCACAGGGGCTTAGTTGCTCTGCAGCATGTGGGATCTTCCCAGACCAGGGCCCGAACCTGCGTCCCCTGCATTGGCAGGCGGATTCTTAACCACTGCGCCACCAGGGAAGCCCCAAGTGCTATTGTAGAATAAGCACCACTGCATTTTTATAACACACATTACACTATAATTTACCTGTTTTTTATATGTATCTTTTAATATATGATTGAAATTTGTTGCAGTGATTAGTTTTGACGAAATCATATCTCTTTAAACATAACTACTTCACAGTGGAAAAATAGGTAGCATCAATGTTGTAGTTAATTTGGTCATCCAGTCAGGTTTTATGAAAACAACTTGCTTCTTGGATTTTCTTAAAACACAGCACCTATACCTTTAATGTGTCTTATTTGTAGAATATCAAGATAGACTATATTGAAATGTCTATTGAGATGTGTGATAAATAATCAAAATTAAGTACTGTGTTGAATGTTCGAGAAACTTTCAGAATGTGTTACCTGCATTTGGGAATCTCCAGGAAGGCTCTACTTAGAAGATTTGTCATCTGTTTAAATTAGTGAAGTTGGTATAATAGAGACAAAGTGACAAACCCAGGCTTCCAATATTTATTGGGAAATACAAGGCCACGTCACATTTTTAGTATTCAATGCAACTTTAGTGGTCTGAAAAAGTTAGGTCTCTGTAAGCGTAACACAGTCAGATTTATGTAGGCACCTTGGAAAACAGAGGAGACTTCTGCCTATAACATAGGCTTAACTGTATAGCCATTAAATCACAAATAGAGACTGTATCTAGCACTGCATTGTTGCAGTACATTTTATCCTTAAATCATCAAGTATTAATAACAAAATTTACCACTTGTGGAGTCTCACGTGGCCAGGCCGGTTCTGTGTGCTTTCTGGGTATCCTGTCATGTGTGCTTTACAAGATCCTCCCAGCTCTATTTTGCTGATGAGGAAACTGAGGCTTAGAGAGTTTAAGTAACATGTCAGGAACACAGAGAGGAAGTAATGGCACCCAGTTTTGGCTGATCCAGTCTATGGGATTGGATCCTCTGCAGTGTACTACTACCCTCAGTAGGTGTAATCTTAGCTTATTGATTATGGGAAAAATCTTAAATGGATTCTCTCTTCACATCTGTTTTTATGTCTTGTACAAAATGGTTAAAAACAGAGTACTTTCCTACCTTCTATCACATCCCGCACCCTCAACCCTGCATCCCTTATATTTGCATACTCCATTACATTTTAGAGATCATTCTAAGTAAAATTAAAAAATGATTTTTTCAAAGTATTACAGTTATCCTTCTCTTCTTTATCCTTTTCCTAGGTTCTTAAATATGATGTAAATCTCACCTATCATTCCTGCCTCCAAAGGTACTTTCTCATTTAAAAAAAAAAAAAAAGAGAAACACAGAAATTCCAGTGTTATGGCAGACAGCTGGACTTTGTTGAGATGACTTAGGTCTGGAAGGTGTTCGTCCTACTGGACATTTCTGGAAACAAAGATTTTAGCTTGATTTATGGTGCTGAAATAATTATTGTTATTTTACGGACTCCACATACTTCCATTGGAAGAACAACATTTGGAAAGCATCTTCCAATCGTCCAGGCACCGTTCCTTGCCCTGAATTACTTCCATTTAATTAAACCAGGTGGTACTTTGTGTCAACAAATTTTAGATAATGCCTGTAAAGGGACTTGAAGGTGAAAAGTACAATTTAGCGGGACACGTTACTGATGTGATGCCATCAGCCCGGATAATGACAAGTAATTGAGAAGCCCCTTCTCTGTACACTTTTATGTACAAACAATCGTTGATGTCTAGATGTCTACGGCATCTAGACATGGTCTGGAGGGCATGCTGTCCCTCCACAATCATGGGAAACTTTGGGGAAGAAGCGAGGTTGTTTCACGCTGACCTCCTTTTTCCCTCCCCTGGCTCCTGGACTGTTTGCGGAATGAGTAGAAAATTATTTTGCAGCATCTAGAAGTCAAAGTGTGCAGTCACGTTGCCCTCTCAGGGCACATCTGACTGAATTTCCACTTCTTCCTTTGGAAGAATATGGAGAAAAGGAGGTGAAATTTTTCACAAGCAGTTAATATATTCAGCAAAGCTTGCATAATGATTTCAATCATTAATAAACGATTATTGACTAGTTCATAGTCTACCCCGTTCCAGAAAAGATTTGAGGTGATGCACATGAATGTGTAAAGTAAGGTTAAAAGTATGCATGGATACGAAGTCCAGACAGAGGAAATATAACATGGAGATCAAGGCTGGGGAGAATTAGAGCAGAACAACTCAGGCCAAAGTGAATAATGCCGAGTTGTGCTTGGCTCTGAACTTCCTGTGACTGACTTGGAAAGGGAATCATGACTAGTAAGGTCTAAATTTAATTCACCGAGAAGAAACTAGACAAACATTTCGGTGCCCTTTTCCCCATTATTTTGAGCAGTAAAAGTCACAGAGGGTCAAAGCTTTTGTAAGTCCCATCTTGTCCTGGTAGTCCTTTTTAGGGAAGTGAATTGATTCTTTCCTGCCACAGATAACGTAACTAAATGGATTATTCCATTCCATTAAATGGAACCTGGAAAAAAATTCCTCTCACAATGTAGTCAGTTTAGATCTGGGCTGGAATGAATGCACTTCTAGGATCTGGCTGGCTCGCTCTTAGTTCAGTTATAAGGGCCAACTCCAGTGATAGTGTTTAGAGCTCCAGGGAGCCAGACTCACATCTTTTTCTCTTTCCTCCTGAGTATGCCTGTTCCGAGGACTGTGGCCGCTGTCTCAGACCCCCCTGTTAGGAATTGTGAAGGGTCTGATGTTTTACCCTACTGGCAAGCAGACAAGTGAGCCTGACTTAGTTCATGACTCACGACAACAGCAGCAGCCGAAGTATCCCGAGCTCCAGTTCCCACCCGGCCACATAAAGAGGGCTACGGATGCCCGCGCAGTTCACGGGCTGCATTACAGGGAGGAACCCTGAGCTTAAGGAGCCCGGCTATTTCAATATTTTATCGTGGGCAGTAAGCATGCTGCTCCTTCGCCCCAGAGAAAGACATTTATCTCCGTCTTCCAAGGTTGTTAGTTATGCAAACACCCTCAGTTTGGAACAGTGGCAATTAGCGCCTCTGCTTCTAAGAAACGCAGAAATGTGACAGACCTGCTGTCTCGCAACAGTGGTGTCACGCCTTTATATCTACTCAAGTACTATCCGTCCCTGAAAATGAAAATTTTCACAACTACTTTTTTTTTTTTCCAGCCTTCTTGGTGCCTATATTTTATTTTTTAGAATTTTTATTGGAGTAGAGTTGATTTACAATATTGTGTTACTTTCTGCTGTACAGCAGAGTGAATCAGTTATACATACACATCTATCCACTCTTTTTTAGATTCTTTTCCCATATAGGCCAGTACAGAGTATTGACTAGAGTTCCCTGTGCTATGCAGTAGGTCCTTATATTAGTGATCTATTTTATACATAGCAGTGTGTGTATGTCAATCCCAATCTCCCAACTTATCCCTCCCCCCCCTTATCCCCTGGTAATCGTAAGTTTGTTTTCTACATCTGTGACTCTATTTCTGTTTTGTAGATAAGTTCATTTGTACCCTTGCATTTTAGAGAAATCTTCTCTCTCTCTGGATTTTCATTGTAACCTCTATCAAGATTTTGTTATTAGTCTTCTAATATATACTTCCCTGTTACTAATGGTTTCATATGAGTCAACATTTTTTTCTCAAGGAGGGTCTAGGGTATTTGAGGGCAGAAACCACTTTTGGAACTTATTTTGTACTACTATAGCACTCAGTATTGCAGATGGTATATATATATATATATATGAAATATGTGGCCCTTTCATATATATGAAAGGGCCACAGTTGGAAAGATTGTCCATGGTAACAAAATGAAAAATAATTGCCCATTCTTTCCAATTTGTCATGCTACAATGAGCAAAGAAACAGAATTCCTAACTAAGAATCTGAAAGTTTTTATGATTTCATAGCTGTAGCATGCCAAGATTCTACAGCCAAATCTTGGCTTGGCTTTACTGGAGTTTAATCGTGGTGTGTTGGTGACTCGTGTTGATTTATCTCTGATTAAACATAAGGGGTGGAAGGGACTCTCATGAGACAAGGGTGGCTCTACTTTTATCCAGAAGCTTTTTTGCCTAAATAGGGCCAGCAGTGTGAAGAAGACATGTGGCAGCACGGTGGAAGGCAAAATTGTGGGTGAGCACAATCGATGTCGATATGAATTAATCAAGCAACAAGTCCATGTTTGCTGAAAATTAGCTAGGTATCTGCACTGGGCGAGTCTTGTCAACCTGGCTTCTGGTACAGAAGCAGAGAATGAGACCAGCATGTGTACTTGAAGTAAGTCAGGAACCTAAGTAAATATTTTTCCTTTTTTTCTGCATATCTATAAAAAAGCAAAATATGTTTTAAAATGGAATTAGAAGGCCCATCTATAGAACATGATTTTATAGATGCGTGAGAGGCACTTTAGCCTAGTGGGCATCATAGGCTTTGGGGCTTGGTTAAAATCCGGACTGCACCACTTAAGCACTGAGTCAGGTTAAATTACATGAGTTTGCAGAGTTATCAGTAAATGTGGAAAATAAAGCCCACTTCTTGGAACATTTGAGAATTAAATGACATAATGGGTGTCAAGCACCCAGTGGATGTACATCTGGTACATACAGTTGGGCCCCAAAAGGGTACTTTTCATTATTATTAAACAATTGAGTCATAAGGAAGATTCGAGGCTGGAAAAGTGGGGAGGTGATTGAAGAAGAATTAAAAAGAGCAGAGTTGGCCGAGGGATGAATCGGCAGAGAACAGCAGATGTTTAGGGCAATGAAACAATTCTGTATGTACTATAATGGTGGATACATGTCATTGTACGTTTATCCAAACCCGTAGAATGTATAATACAAGGCCAAGAGTGGACCCTAATGTAAACGATGGACTCTGGGTGGTTATGATGTGTGTTGTAGGTTCATCAGTGGTAACAAATGTAGCCCTCGGGTGGGGGATGATGATGGGGGAGGCTGTGTGTGGCAGGGGGAGGGGGTTAGATGGAAAATCTCTGTACCTTCCACTCAATTTTGCTGTGAACCTAAAAGTGCTCTAAAAAATAAAATCTGTTAAAAAAAATCAGCCCTTAGAAGTGTCCCCCAAGTAGGGAGTGACCCAAGGGATATGGGACGATTTTAACTATGAGCCAGGTTACCCACCAGGACTCAGAAATGGAGGAAAAAAGATGACTACCCTTCAGTGGATTGTCCCGATTACTGATGGATTAAATGAAGAATCTCAATGTTCAGGGCCACGAAGAAAAAGCATTAAATTTTGTAACCCTATCAATCTTTGTAAATTTTCCACGCTAAAAGTGGACAACTTACATATAGAGGCTTTGCCTGAGTTTCAAGTTGACTTTTTGTATTTTTTACTTGCATTTTTAGATAGTCCCATTTTAAACCATAAAATCAAAATTATGATGTAGAGAGTAATAGTTTCTTTGTCAAAGTGAAATAAGGTAATTGGTAGTTTTCCAAGACGGTCTGAAGGGGGTGAGTTGTATTTATGTGATCGAAATCCATTGGTTAAATGCACAGGGATTAACATCTGTTAAAAGAATTGTGCTTGGCATGCAGGTGTTTCAATATTTGCATTTAGTATGTGTTTCAGAAACGGCCTCTGAGAAAAACATTTATATAACAATCTGGTGGTTTTATTGTCTAAATCTGTCAGGACAGTCATTTTGTTACCCAGACTTTGTGACCCTCTTGCAAGCTGTAAACTATTTAACGAAGTGAGTACATTGAGAAAGATGACAGACTTTCAAACTCGGGGGAAAGAGTCTTATATGAGAAGAATCAGCTTTTCCCCTGGAGACTGCGCCTAATATGTGAACAGCAAAAACAATTACATTGGTGATTTCAGGAAGTCCAATAAAGTTCATGGCACAGTCCTACTTTTGAAATATTACATCATTCAGCAAAAGCTTAGGCTCGTATATTAGCTGAAATGAACTAATCATGAATTAATTACCATCAGTTCGCTTTTGTGAATGGAGTGCAGAGGTAGGGCTCTGGTTTCAGTGCCTTCGGTGCCTTGCAGCTTAACTGTGCTGCTGTTTAAGTGTCCCTGTACCCACAGGTGAGGGCGCTCAGGGTGGATTCCATCCAGCAAACCTGAGGATCCCCTCTCATTGTGGGGACTGACATAACCATTCCCTAATCCACGTTGTTCAAATAAGTTGTGCTCTGGTCATTTGTTTTGTAGGTAAAGTGGGGGGGGGGGGGAGTAAATGCAGCGTTTCTCCAGGGATTTGTGGCCTAAAATTAGAAAGAAAACTAGGGAATCAGTTGATTTTGCACATTGCCAGATTATCCCTCGAGCTCATGAAAACTGGGTAAAAGCAGAATTATGAATGATTTCTACTTTATAAAAACCACACATGGCTATGATAGCACATGATGGCGCACTTTGGCTTCATTACTTTTCAAGTGCTTTAAATGTCTTTAGGGTATGTGGATAGCCAGTCAGAAATTAATGTTTTGTGTATAAATAGCAATTAGTTTTTGACGTTAGTATGTGCCGTGTGGCTTGTTCACCACAATGACTCTGCTTTTTGACTTCTAGATAGTTCCTGAATTAAGGCTATTTCAGGCCACTTTGGAAATTCACCCAGGAAGTTTCAGTTGAAGCAGATTTCAGATACCTCATGGCTTCAGGTAATTGACTCCATCAGCTGAGGGTGGGGATGTGTGTGGGATTGTAATTCGAGTTTTGTCTGATGGCTTCTGGAACAGTCTGCACTTTTCTGGGGTTGGAACAGCCATCTACTGTGTTTTCTTCACTGAACACACACTAGCACTTCTCCCGATTGCTGTAGCCAGTCCCGTAAGCTCTACCTTATCCATTTCTCCTCCTTTGGTGGTTTGCATGGACCAGAAAAATCTCCAGAATTTTTTGGGGGGAGACCTATGTTGATAGTCAACTTTTGATTTTGCCCATTATGGGTGTGAAAAATACTCTTATCATCTAAAAAAATGAGAGTACATTTTAACACCCCAAATTGAGAAAGATATAATGCATGAATGAAGAACAGCACTGTAAATTGAGTAAATTTAACTTCCGCAGATGTCGTTTCTTATTTTTCTCATTTGGGTGACCCTCTGGGAAGAGGGGATGGGAACCCTGGCCTGGCCTTTCTCTCAAGGTTATTGTGAAACTCACATGGAATAATGTATGCAAAAGTGTTTTTTGGGCCATAAAGCACAATGAAAGTGAGGTTGTTTTATTGCAAATTTATAGAAGATGATAATGAGGTGCTGGAACTCTCTGGATAGGCACAGCATCAGGAATCAAATGAGGAATCACCTCCTTGTTTTTCCGCTGAGCATGCAATGCCTTCTCTAGTCTCCAACGGGTAAAGGATGTAGCGGTTTTAATCGAGCTGGTTTAGACCTTTTCCTGAAGCGCCCTCCTACTGCTACTGGCTCCTTGAAGAAAGAAATTTTTTTTTTTTTTTTGGCCGCGCCTTGCGCTTGGGGGGATCTTAATTCCCCAACCAGGGATGGAACCCGTGTCCCCTGCAGTGGAAGCACAGAGCCTTAACCACTGCACTGCCAGGGAAGTCCCGTAGAAATGCTTCTTTTCTTCTCTGTGATGGCCCTTGAGAAAGGCCAAGAAATTTAATTGCTGAGACCCAGAGATGCTTTGGGGAGCACATGGAGAGGTGTGGTACCCAACTCCTTGCTTGGCATGTTGTACTGCTAGTAAAGCTCTACAGACCTTGGGATGTCCTTCCTGGATGTTGTCTGCCCTGCTTCTCTTGGACTCTGCATACACCTCCCTTTGCTCCTACTACATTCTATTTAATTATGTATTAATATGCCTCTTTCTTCTGGTATGTACCTCCTTCAGAACAGGTCTTTATCTTTCATTTTTATGTTCCCGTCACACAGTAGATTCTTATTAAATGTTGAACTCACCCAAACATGGGTCTTTTTTGTGACAGCCACATGACTCTGTTTACAAAATTAAACTGATGGCCCAAATCTTCCTGTCTTTTTTTATGAGGGTTGCTGATAAATCATATATTTCCTATTTCTTAGTTGCTTACTTTTTCCGGTGTCAAAAGCAAAACGTTATACAACTTTGTTTCATCTTGTTAGTCTGACTCTGTACTCAGGGTTTAATTTGAGGGCAAGTCTGATTTTTAATTTCTTACATGATTTTAAATCCGGGTAATACGTGTATAAGGAGTGCAGTTTAAAGGACACAGAAGTGTGTGCAGCATAAATGAAGTCTCCTTTTTCTCTGTGTCTCAGAGCCTGCCACCTCTCCTCTCTGGATGAAATTGTTACCTGTTTCTTGTATATTCTTCAGAAATAATTTACACGCACATTTTTAATATGTATACATTGTTCTACATGGTGCTGGATATAATACAGTTGATGAGTAATCTTATTTTTCCCTACACGAACTTATACATATTTCATGGGTCACACAAGGTCACATAACCAAATCACATTTAGTATATTTTATTTTATTCTTTAATTTTTTTTTAATTTTTTAGTTTTTATTTTATTTTTTGACATTTATTGAATAAATTTATTTGTAGCTTGAAATAACAAATTGTACTTGGGTGAATAAAAATATCTTTTGAAGTTTCATGCAGTGAAAATAATTTTGGTATTGCAGTTCTGAAACTCTCCAGTCCATTCCCCTCTTTCCCCATTATAGCCTTGATTTTAATATCTCTATTTTTGTTAAGCTGAGGTTTCTTAGTACCGTAACCGTAATGATATTACAGAATAGACTATGATATTTTGTGTTTTAACGTATTGTTTAGTGTCAATTTAGACTACCTTCAGCAATGTATGGGAGTGCCCATTGCCTTGTCACATTTAGTATATTTTAAATGGGAAAGAAAATAGGTATCAATTGGATTTCATATCTAAATTTTAACTTGACGTTTTGGACCCTTAAAAAAGACTGCAGGGCCATACATTTAAAAACTTTATTCATTGAATCTTGACTTCAATTTCTTTCGAAAGGATACAATAAGAATTGTAACTTGATGCTGAAAATCAACCTAATAACAAGTTTGACTCAGCAAGGCATCATGCATTTCCTTAGAGGATTTCTAAAAATATCCAGTTCAATTGGCTGATAGGTTGCTAATTGGGTAAAGCAGGTGAAATATATATGAGCTTCAGAAATGACCATCTTTAAGAAATTCTTGTATACCTTAGTGTACATGTAGGTGACGAGCAGTCATACTTTTCGGCTAGGATTGTGGGTGGTGATGAGTACCTGAGACACCCTTATTCTGGGTCTTCAGGACCTATTGAGGCTAAATCTGTTTCTATATTTCATTTTACCCATAGCATATTGTGAAATAAACAGCAAAAACAGATAAAAATAAACAACAGAAGCAATGACAAGAAAAAAAGTCATCACAAAGCAAAATGTAGCTTGAAATTTATTTACGGACATTGAGGAGAGAGTATCTTATAGACTTGCTTTACTGATGGTGTGGGATTTACAAACAGGCAATATAGAATGAGAACTGCTGAAACAGAAAAATCTCATTCCTTAAATCTGTCTCATACTGTCTGACTTTTATATTTCTATTAAAAGCATGATTATTTTTGTCGCCACCTCCCTACGCCCAAAGTCTTGGAATAATCTGTTATTCTTTTCCCTCTAATATTTTTAACCAATCACCCAATCTAGCTGCCTCTTATTGATCATCTAATATCTGCTAAAAACCTTATATGATCTAAGTCTCACAATATCCTGTCAAGTAATCATTATTATTCCCATTTTCCCAATGAGAAAACAGAAGCTCAAGCGAGTTAAATGAGGGACTCTGTGTCACTGAGTTTATAAGCAAAAGAGCCAGATTTCAGGGCCTGGTTTATTTGTCTCCCAAACCTATTTTTTCCAGTGATGGAAACTCTCCCTCTCAAGGAATACTGGTACTATCTATGGAGTTTACCTCCTAAATGTTATGATTCTGTTTAAGAATCAGGGACACAGATTTAGATTAATCATAATCCTTGGTTCAAGACACTTTCATTGCTGCTTCATTCATGGCCATCTTCTTTCTGTTTGGTGTTTCTGTTTTGATGTAATAATAATTAATAATAATAATAATGTGAACTCCTACCCAACCTGAGAGAGAGGACCTTGAGAATAACTTACACCTATTCAATAGCTCTCATATCAATCTTCTTTCAATTCCCTCTGCTACTCTGCTACTTAAAAGTCTAAATATCTCACTTTTGGGCTCTTTAAATTCCTCGTAATTGGCTTCTATCCAATGTTCTTTACTCCAGTTCACTCTCTCTGAACATCTCTTACAGACTGATATGATTTTATTTATTTATTTATTTGGCTGCACCAGGTCTTAGTTTTGGCACGTGGGATCTTTTAGTTGTGGCATGCGGGCTCTTAGTTGTGGCATGTGGGATCTAGTTCCCTGATCAGGGATTGAACCCAGGGCCCCCTGCATTGGGAGTGTGGAGTCTTAACCACTGGACCATCAGGGAAGTCTCCAGATTGATCTTATTAAAATACAACTCTCTTCACATCATTATCTTGTGCAGAATCTTTCCCTCTCCCCCCTGTAATTCTACGCTGGCCTTTGGAGACCTCTAGGATGTTACCTCGTCCTCCACTCTAGTTATATCTCACAGTCTAGATAAACCAAAGTGTTCATGCTTCTCAGACTGTCCCCCATGTTCTTATCCTTAGCACTGCAAGCCATTCTCTTTGCTTGTAAGTGTTCTCCTCCAATCTCTGACCATTCGGTCATCTCTTTCATGAGGTTTTCCTTGATTCTCCCAACCAGAAGGAACTCTGCACTCCACAAATCACTCATATATTAGTGTATATGCCATGGTTCTTATCACCTAACAACTCATGTTACAATAATTTATCTTCTTGTTTTATTTCCCTTAATAGATTGTAAGCCTCTTAGAGATAAGAATATTTTAAATTTAATTTCTGTACATCTCATCAGCATAGTCGTTTGCTTGTCTTTGCCCTTGTATGAGGGAAGGATGGGTGTCCATTAACCTCAGGTGTTCTCCAGCACCAACCAATTCCTTGTGCCCTTCCTGCTCAAAGTTGTTCTTCTCTTGTTTTCCATGACTCACGGCTTTCTCCGATCTGTGCATTGACTACGTGGGTGATGGGACGGCTTAGTGGGGGTAGGAGCAGGGGAGACGAGGGAGGGAGGACAGGCAGTACCCAGTGACTGGGGCTATGTCAGTTGTCTCCAGGGAAGTGAGTGTAAACACATGACAGGCGAGACTATGACAGTATCACTGCTCCTTATTTCAAGGGTAAGGAGTGACTGGAATGGATGTTAGATCAAGGAAAAGGAGGCGGACGGGGGCTTCGGTTTCACTCCCGCGTCCTCTGCTTCTTCTGGTGTGTCCTAGGTGATTAGTCATCCTTGCTACGTTGCAGAATCACACCTTGCCCATGAAGAGCATATTATAATTCACAGTATCCCTATTTTGAAGATTAGGAAAATAGATTGATGACATTTCTTTAATTCCTTTATTTACTGTTTAGGAAGTTCGTAGTACATCACTCTTAGCCTAAAAGAATGTAGGAACTTCTGGGAGACAGAACAGAGTCGATATTTTTATTTTATTTTTTATTTTTTTTATTTTTTTTATTTTTTTTATTTTTTATATTTTAAACAACCCAAATTTTATTTTATAAACCAATGACAGCTACTAGAAGATGCTTTAGATATTTTTATTTTTTAAAATTTTTATTTATTTACTTATTTTTCGTGTTTTTATTTCTATCTATCTATCTATTTATTTTTGGCTGTGTTGGGTCTTCATTGCTGTGCGTGGGCTTTCTCTAGTTGCGGCAAGCCGGGGTTACTCTTTGTCGTGGTGCGTGGGCTTCTCACTGCCGTGGCTTCTCTTGTTGTGGAGCACGGGCTCTAGGCGCGTGGGCTTCAGTAGTTGTAGCTTGCAGGCTCAGTAGTTGTGGCTCGCGGGCTCTAGAGCACAGGCTCAGTAGCTGTGGTGCACGGGCTTAGTTGCTCTGCGGCATGTGGGATCTTCCCGGACCAGGGCTCGAACCCGTGTCCCCTGCATTGGCAGGTGGATTCTTAACCACTGCACCATCAGGTTAGCCCGTATTTTTAAATACTATGTCTGAACTGGAGAATCAGCAGAGGGAACCACACTGTTTAGTGTGGTGCTGCCTTAACCACACACTATTAGACACTAACATGCATTTCCTAAGATTCTTTAACACTTATGTAAGATGTCCTCTTGCTTCTTTCAGGGGCTCCAAATGCCACTGGCTTCCTAGGCTACTGTTTGGGTCAGATCTCAATGTTTAGAGCAAAAGAGCCATGACAGACAAAAGATGCCTTGTTTAATCGTGTGAGCTCTAGTTTTCTAAGATCCATCTCAGTTATGTTGCTAAGCAGGAACAGTTCTCTCACACATTTATTTCCATGAAAATGCCACTAATGAAAACACTATAGAGTCATACTTCCACTGACCCTCCAATAATTCGTGTGACCCACCCTGTGGTGCTTTTCTTTTTTATTTTTATTTTTATTTTTATTTATTTATTTTTGGCTGCATTGGGTCTTCATTGCTGTGCGCAGGCTTTCTCTAGTTGCGCTGAGCCAGGGCTACTCTTCGTCGCGGTGCGTGGGCTTCTCATTGCGGTGGCTTCTCTTGTTGCGGAGCACGGGCTCTAGGCGCGCGGGCTCAGTAGTTGTGGCACACGGGCTTACTTGCTCTGTGGCATCTTCCTGGACCAGGGCTCGAACCTGTGTCCCCTGCATTGGGCAGGCGGACTCTTAAACCACTGCGCCACCAGAGAAGATCGCTCTGGTGCTTTTGTAGATTTACACCTCCATTGAAACATTGAAAACTTGAGAGAGAGAGAGAGAGAGAGAGAGAGGCGGGGGAGGGGGAGTGAAGGAGGGAGAGAGACTGAGACTATTTTTAGCTTGACTTCTAAGTCAGGGCAGAGAGGAAATAGTCACCAACGTTCATGACATTTATGTCTAGGTGATGAGGCCTGTCATGTTACTAAGTTGTTCAGGATTTCAGTGATATTTCTTTTAAAATATAACCTACAGATTGAATGTACTTAAGAAAAATTCCAGAAGAAAACTCATTTCCAAAGAGTTCTTTGGTTGTGGTGGTAATGCTGAGGAATGTGTGTTATTGATCTTGTAATAGAAATAATGACTTCAACCCAGGTTTTCTAAGAAAATGAATGACTGCCCCAGGTTAATGGCCTTGAGGCAATCTCCCAGTCAGCCCTCCATCCTCAGGAAATGCCCCAGGCCTTGATCATTATTGTGTAAATAATACAAAAGTGGGTATAGTTCTCTGGTCAGATGGGAAACATACACCCTTATTCTCTCCTGGATTCCCTTTATGACAATAAGAATAACACATTAGGGGAAAAATGCAACAGTTTTGCTACCAATGCAAATAAATAGTCTTGTTTAAACAAAATTATTAAACATAATATTAAGTAAACTTGAACTCTGTATGTTTGAGTGAGAAATAATGGAAAACTCCATGCTCAGAATTCTTCGACAGCTATAGTTACAGCTAAGTAGAGCCAAATATTGAATTGAGAATAACGCAATTACTGTCGTATAGATATTTCAAGTTAAAATCAGGGTTAAATTAGACACATAATTGACTGCTTTAATGGTTGCAACGAAAGACGGTACTGAATTTACTTTTAAAATTAGGACCTTATATTCTCATAAAAATATCTTACGTAACTGCGCTTGAAAAGTTTTCAAATAGATATTATGATGTATAGGGATAGTTTTCTTATCTTAAAATATCAAAGGATTTTTATGGTCTTTTCATGGGCTTATTTTGCATTCCAGGATCTTCAAGAAGGCAAATAGTAAAATGAAAAACACGTGCAGGAAATTAGGATTGCAGTTGCCTGGGCCGCTGAAGGGGTTGCTACTGAGGGGGAAAGGCCTCGGAGGGGATCTTCTTACGTTGAATGGAGATGTGCATGCATAACGTCGTCCCAAATCCCAAATCCAGGTGTAGAACTTGTACACTTTAAATATCTCACGATTTTATTTGTCAGTTATACCTTAATAAAACTGGAAAAAAGTAAATTTTTAAAAAATGCTCTTTCTTGCTGTGAGAGTTCTTCTAATATTTGGGGGATCAGCTCTTTTTCTAAATGATTATCCAGGTGGCACGACACTATTTATTAAAAAGTCCATCTTGTCCTCACATACGTGATATGCTACCTCAACTAGAATTGATGTTTCCATAGGCAGTTGGATTTATGTTGACACTTTCCTTTCTGTTGTATCAGTCTGCCTGTTTATTCGTCTGCCATGTTTTGATACAGAGAACTGCTAATCACTTCTCTCTTGGTTATTCTTTCTAAGGGGCTTATCAGTAATTTTGCATCTATTTGACATTTATACATGGGTTTTAGAGCCAACTTGCTTAATTCCAGGAAAAAAATAATCTCATTTATATATGTGTTTTTTTGGAAAAATCACATTACATTTCTATTACTTAGAAGGATACTTGGTATCTTTTTGTTGAGTCATCCTGATGAAAAGCAAGGGCTGTCTATTTGTTCGATGTCACTTTGTCTTTCA
This sequence comes from Balaenoptera musculus, assembly GCF_009873245.2. Classification (NCBI taxonomy): domain Eukaryota; kingdom Metazoa; phylum Chordata; class Mammalia; order Artiodactyla; family Balaenopteridae; genus Balaenoptera; species Balaenoptera musculus. The sequence continues at coordinate 6,091,523 of NC_045790.1, forward strand.
AGAGTGTTTGTATGTTCCTCATGTAGGTTTTGTACATTACTGTTAATGTACAAAATGTTTTTTAGTTTTTGTTGATGTTTTTCCTGTCCTTACATCTTCTGACTGGTTATTATTTATATACATTATGGCTATAGATTTTTGTATAATTTTGTATCTTTCTAACTTACTGAATTATTTTATTTATGATAGTTTTATCACTGATACCAATATTCCAAGAAAAGTATTATACCATGTGAAAATACTCTCTTCAATTATTTTCTCTTGTTTCATTGCATTAGCTAATAAATCCAATTCTGTTCTGAATAGTTCAATAGAATAGCAGGAATTCTTGCCTTGTTTTGGATCTTGGTGGAAATGCTTCTGGTGTTTACCTAGTAAGTCACTGACTGGTTTTAGAAATGAGGTAAATTTATTTGTATCAATTTGAAGAAAAATCCATGGTTTTCTATTTTACAACATGTTTTATCAGAAATGAGTTTTGAATTTTGTTGAATTTTTTTCAGTATCTATGTGAATAGTCAAATTTTCTAAAGATTTTTTAAAAATGGTGGTCATACTAATGGATTTCTTAATATTGAATCACTCTTACTTTCGTGTAGTAAGCTTTACTCGGTCAAGATATATTATTTCTTTAATATGCTATTGGAATCTATTTCCTAATATCTCATTTAAGATTTTTTTTTGTCCCAATATTTCAAAGTGAGATTGGTCTGTGTTTTTTCTTTACCATGCTATTTTATCAGGCTTATGTATCTATAGCATATTTCCTTTGTAATAAAATTTTTTAAAGTGTCTTGTCTATGCTTGGAAAAATTAAAGTAGCATTGGATTATCTAGTCTTTGAAGGTTTGTCTGAATTCCTCTGTGAAACCATCTGTACATGGTAATTTTTAAGGGCTAGTTCCCCATTTCTTCTATGAAATTGATCCAAGTTTGTTGTTTTTTTTTAAGAAATCTTTATACGGGTCTACAGTAAAAGAATAATGGCCCCTAAAGTGTCTCCATGACCCCAATTCCCCGGGACCGGTGACTATGTTATGTTGCATGGGAAAAGGGAGGGTGCAGTCTGATTAAGGGTAAGGACTTGAGATGGGAAGATTATCCTAGACTATTTAATCTTTTGAGACCTTAAAAATGCATAACTTTTTTTTTTTTTTTTTAATGGTGGTCAAAGAGATACATTGTGAGAGGACCTTGACCTGCACCCACTGTTGCTGGCTTTGAAGATTGAGTGAGGACCATCAGCCAAGGCTTCTGGTGGCTTCTAGTAGCATGGAACGACCCTCACTGACAGCTGGTAAGAAAATAGCCACAAGGAAACAAATCCTGGCAACACACGAATGAGTAGGAAACAAATTCTCTAGAACTTCCAGAAAAGGAAGCATACTGCTGACATCTTGATTTTGTTCAGGGAGACCGACATTGGATTTCTGACCTTCAGAAAATATAAAATAATAACTTGTGTCAAGCCACTAAGTTTGCCAAAGGAATAAATAAATAAATAGATTATTGCTTTAAAAAATTGTGCTAAGACACTAAGTTTGTGGTGACTTTTTATGGCAGCAATAGAAACATGTCAAATTTGATAAATGTATTTTATAGGAAAGGGACTATTTTAGCTAGGTTTTCAAATTTATTTTCATAGAATTATACAACATGGAATCATGATTTTCAAAGTTTTATCTATTTATTTCCCCTTGGTCATTTATTATTTTGTGTATTTGTACTTACTCTCTTTTTCTTCAATGAAGTTATAGCTAATTTTTGTTTATGGCTACTTTCAGGTAATCTGAATCAGCAGTCTTGGATGAGAAGGCTAAAGGCCGTATCTTACCTGATCTTTGCCACTAGACTGGCCCAATTAGCTCCGTGATGGTTTTGAGAAGACAGGGCCAATCTTACCTCCTGCTAAATCTGCCTCTTATAATCTCTTTTTTAAACAATTTTAAAATTTTTATTGGAGTATAGTTGATTTACAAATGTTGTGTTATTTTCAGGTATACAACAAAGTGAAGCAGTTATACTTATACGTATTCCACTCTTTTAGATTCTTTTCCCATATAGGCCATTACAGAATATTGGGTAGAGTTTCCTGTGCTATACAGTAGATCCTTAGTAGTTATCTATTTTATATATAGTAATGGCAGAAGAGGAGAATGTATAATGAGGCCAACTGTTGGCATATGCCATGTCCTTTATCTCATGATTGTTTTCTTATTTTTTCCATTAACACTAAGGATGTTTCTTTGCACTTAAATGCTTAAAAATTTCCGTACACTAAGTAGTATTTATATTGAGAGAAATTTATCTTTCTATAGTTGTTCTTTTTTTCCCTCCAATGAAATAGCCTTTCATCATGTATTTTATAGCTAATAATGATCATGGTTTTAAAAAAAAATCAGCCAGTGAGAGAGAAGGGAAATATCCCAGATTTCTGCACATTGAGAAAAAATGTCATTAACATTTTGATGACTATTCTTTCCTACAACCTTTTTAGAAACATACACTACCATTTTCTAAAGATTTTAATCAAAAGTGATCATATAATAATGCTGCCTTTACTGTATAAACTTTTAAAAAATGCAGTTTTCTTTTCGTTCATTGTCTTTTCTCTTCCCTCTAAGTAAATAACCCTAGGAATCAATGTTACCACTTTGGTACATTCCTTGGCTTACTTTAATTGATGGTCATATAATTATATTCATACATATATTTACATATATTCATACACATGTATAATTGTATGTATATGCAAATACTTGGGTATTGTTTGGTTTAGAAAAGTGGGATAATGTTATATATTATTACATATTGAATTATAATGCAATATACTATTACATGTATTTCTCTGCCTCTTAACTTTCTTACTTAACAGCATGTTGTAGAAATCTTTTCAGTCATTGATTTTAGAATGAAATTATTCTCTGTAATTGCTGCATGTGATCTCATGGTATATATATGGTTTTATCACAACTTATTCAAATTTTTACCCATTAATGGACATGCATTTTTTTCCCACATCTTTTGTCCCGGCCCTGGAAAATGGCATTAACCATTCTTATATACCAGTACTTTATTTCTACAGAATAGATCGCCAGTAACAGCGATGCTGATGCAAAGAGTGTGTGTGCTTTAAATTTTGCTTTTCCAACAGGCTGTAACAAGTCATACTTCCTTCGGCAGCATCTGACTGTGTCCTTTCCCACATCTCCGTCAGCAATAGGTGCTATCACTCTTTTAAACCTTACCAATATCATCTGTGAAGTGATATCTCATTGCTACTTTAACTTTTCATTTTACAGTCATTGAGATTGTGTCTGTGTTCTGTGTGTGTGTGTGTGTGTATGTGTGTGTGGTATTTTTTAGGCTATTTGAAAAATATTGCAAAACAAAACCCATGGATGTTAGTACTTCAGTGACACAGAGTACACTCTAAATTTGTCTACAGAAGGCCGTTTCAGCTGTTCAAAAGATAAAAAATTCTGCGTACAACTTTTCTTGTGATATGAAATAACCATTTCACTGCTCTTTTTCCTTTCAGAAGCAGTTTCAAAATTTAAATTGCCTAATTAACTGGTTGTTTTATATTATTTAAAACCCAGGAGATGACTAAATAACTAGTAAGCGTCTACTGCCAGGTAAAAATTTGCTATGCATCCCATTACTCCAAAAGTAACATTTGTCTATTTTTACAATGTTTAAAAATACTTGGGTTACTTTAATCTTAAACTTTTTGGCAGTCAATTTAGAAAAGGGTCGACTGCAAGCTCTTCAGACGCTCTGGCTGGGTCTTTTCAGGTAAATGTAATTACCCATCTCAGGAGGCTAAGATTCTAGTTCTGTAAGTTTGACATAGGTGAACTTACCTAAAGACTAAGAGAAATAATTTTGTCATAATTCAGACTAAGGGTAGTCTCTAGTATAAAAGACATTAAGTATTGAAACCATTGATTATGTTTAACATAATTGATTTTGCTAAACATTAAAACCAGTCTTCTCCAGTGTAAAAGTCTTGGGTTAGGTGTTTAAAAGAGAACAGTGGGTCAGCCTAGGGTTTTTCAATATGATTATTTGTGGATTTATTACATATGTGTTCTATCTATTTAAAATCTGAAATCTTAAAAAACTGTTTCTTTATGCCATTCTGCTAGTCCCCAAATATTACAGCTTGATTTACTTATGCCAGTCGCAACTTTTAAAACCTATTCAAGGGAATTCCTGGCGGTCCAGTGGCTAGGACTCTGCACTTTCATTGCCAGGGCCCAGTTCGACCCCTGGTCAGGGAACTAAGATCTCTCAAGCCGTGCCATGTGGCCAAAAAAAAAAAAAAAAAAAAAAGCCTATTCAAACGTCCCACTCATATTATAGGCACTGTGATTGCTCTTAGAAATTCAGAGTGCATGATTACTGTAGCTGTATGTAAATGACATACATGTTATGGATGCCAAATCTAATACATGTATTAGGTGTAGTAGATAATTTCCCCCTCGTGGTATCATGTTTCTCTTAACTCTTTAGGAGTCTGTGGGTTGCAATCTAAATGGTCTGAGTGCTAGGTCAATTTTTTAAATATAAAGCTGTAACAAAATTGTAGCTACTTTTTACTATGTGATCGAGACAGAACTGTGAAATCAGTTTGGCTGTTCTTGTGACATTTATAAACAAGCAAAAAAGTTAAACTGTCTATAAAGAAACTGCATTTGTAAGTGTTTATTATTAAATCCACCACTGCGTTGCTGACTAATAAAAATGGAAATGTGTGCTTTTATAGGTTTATAAAAAGGCAAGCATCGTTTCGTGAAAAATATCTTGCACCGATTGAATACAGGTGGCTGCTTGTTTGGACTTTGAAGATGTAAAGGCTTAGTATAGATGTCTGAAAAAGGTAATACAGCACAATAAAAAAAAATCTTCCTCTCTTTGCTCATCAATCCTTTGGGTATTCCATGTCAAATAAACGCTACAACAATTTATACTAAGAGTACACAGTGGAAGTGCCAGCCCTAACACTCCTTAGGACTGGATACCTGCCAGGTTTTTCACACCAATATTTAATGTGAACTAAAACGTCTTTTCCATTGGAAGTGTGAGAAGGAGCTTGCTTTCCTATATTTGGCTACACGCTTACATGAAGTATAAAGTCAAATGCCCGTGATGTTCTCTTTATTTCAACCATGATGAATTGTGTTCATTTGTTTAAGTGCATGTGGCAGCTTTAGTGTTCCAACTATAAATTTTGGTTAACTTCTATTGACATGCTGTATTAAACTTAAGAAAAACAAATTACACTTCACCCGTTTTAATTGACTAAATGTGTCAAAAACACAGTAAGTATAACACGAAAGGTCAGAGCCTTCGTCTACACTGTAATGGGTGTCATGGCAGGGATCCAACTTTTCTTGTACATTTCATTTTTCACCAAGTTTGAGGACGAGGCATACGTTTCACGTTCACTTCCACTTCTCATTTGTACTTCAAAGTTTATCACAGGCGGTGTGACTACCAAGAACACTTTTCTCTTGTGCTATTTAAAGTTCTCTTCACAGTGACGTGCCTGCCCAGAGAATACTGATGTTCTCCTGTAAACAAGGCCTCGAGAACGGACTGCGGCATTCTCAGGAACAAAATGCTGATTTATAGCACACCATAGATCAATGTAGCACTGCCTGGAAAAGACCTCGTTTACATATCTAGTCCGTGCTTCCACGATTGAACCAGCAACTGCGTGGCTAGGGGCCGGCTTAAACTTGGCACCCTGGATTCCCTTAGGATCTGATTAAAGTTGCCAGTTCTTTTGCTCTGCGTCCAGTGGTTTATAGGAATCTTTATTCCTCCATTAAAATTTATTAGCTTGATGCCCGATGATTACATAATATTCATGAAGCTCTCTCTCACCTGCTACCACCCACCTGTCCTATTTTTTCCAGAGTTACCTCTTGGTCTGGGATTTTTTTCATCCCCTTTCTCAAAATTAGCTCCTTTTCCAGGGTTCCAACATGAGTTTCCAGTGTGAATTTACGTCTGGAAAAACTCTCCATGGGGCAGGTGTTTGCAAAGTGTTACGTTTCGTATTGGGGAAGACAGGGATTCTAAAGTTTATGCCACTTTCACCACTGCTTGTAACAATCTCATTCCGTATGACATGCTTTACCAGCAAGAAACCACACGTTGTATGTTGGCACTAATGGGAGGCTGTCAGTATTTGTTCTGCTCTGATCCACATGGGATGGGAAGCCTAACAGTCATCCTTATGCAAGAAGCTCAGACACTGCCTGATGGGGCTTAATCAGGGCTTTCGATTCTCCTTAAAGGAAGGAAGAGACCACCCCCCGGGTATCACCACTACCGTGAAGATTCGATGAGAATGAGTCTGGTTCTAAAGACGGGCTGGCAGATTTTCTGTAAAGGGCCAAGAGGGAAAATTTCAGCCTCAAAGCCCAGATGGTCTCTGTCATAGCTACTCAGCTCCGCCATCCACAGAACAACCTTTGGTATTTTGTAAACGGATAAGCGTAGCTGTGTTTCCAATAAATATTTATGGACAATGAAATCTGAATATCATATACATTTCACGTGTCATCAACAGTCTTCTTCTGACTTTTTCCAAACATTTAAAAACATCAATACCATCCTTAGCTTGGGGGCCATACAAAAACAGATGGCAGGCTGCATTTGGCTTGAGGGGCCCTAGCGTGCCACCCCTGCTCTAAGCTAATACAATATTAATTCTAAAAGGCCCAAGACATTAGAGTAGGGAGCTTTCCCTTTTAAAATAGAGTTGCTCTAGTCATCTCTTACATACAAGAATCGTTTCCCTCCCTTCCCTCATTTTCGGTCAGATGTGAATATGGTGGCCTTTGGAGTTCTAATCCTGTGAGAATGGGGTGTAGCAAAGGTGGGTGATGCCGGGCCCGTATCTGCTCCCTCCTCGCCGTCCCCACTCCCGTCCTCTCTGCTGCTTGGTGCAGCAGGCCCGGCCTCTGTGTGAGGCTTTCTTTGGCTTCTGTGAGGTGCCTTTGGCCCGTGGGAGGTTGTGCTGGAAGTGCTGAGGCATTAAGGTCCCTTGGGAGGAGCCCTTGGCCAATGACTGAGAGAGTCGGAGGGTAAGTATCCCCGGTGTGGGTTGTCCCGAGGGATGGTCTGCATCGCCTCTCTGGTTCTCAGGGCGATGGGAGCCCCCGTTGCTAACAGCCGCAACCTGCTCAAGAACATAACCTTGATTGGCCTCCATCCTTTCTGTTTCATCCCGACTTCTCTCCTGGCGCTTCTCAGGACTCCCTCCCAAATAAACAACCTGCTTGCTAGAGTCTCAAAAGATGGCACATTCTTAAATTCAAAAACAGCCTTTTGTAAATAATGAAGGCCACCGGCCTAGGTTGTAAATCTTAAATCCTTGCTTTCTCTAGGCAGAGCCGGCCACCTGTCCTTCGATTATGGCGGGGACTTTTTCTCCTCTTTTGATTTTGGCCAAAGGGCAGAAATCAGAGCTACTTGGCCCTCTGAATGCTTGCTAACCAAAGAGCATTCTGAGAAGTGGTGTGACATTTCCACCCAGGTCACACAGGTTGTTGTGCCCCGTGTGCTGTGACACATGACACAAGAAAATAGGCCAGAGGGGACACTGTGTCCTCCACCTCCTCCCCCATACCAGCCTGTGACATGTCAAAGACTATCTCTATGACAGCTCACTTTCTCTTTTCTGTTGTGAAGTGTAGGACTGGGATGAAGAAAAAGGATACGGTCTCTTTGAACTCCAAATCCTTGATAACTTTTACTCCGCGTCTAGCCCATTACAGATTTTCTTACTGCCCTCTGCAACTCTGGCCCATCTGCTGACTTTTCTTCCAAAGCACCTCTGCTTTATGGTGCTAGAATAAACTATTCCAAAAAACAATTTTTAAATCTTTATTAAAACTCTTTAAGAAGTAGTTAAAAGTTTCCCCCCGATAACGCCCTCACTCTGGATCTTTCTTTCATTAGCAGGAAGCATGGATATGCTTTACTAACATCCCCTCTACTGGATCCTGTTTTTGAAAAGTACAACATATTTACTACTTATGGTGTAAGTGGAAAAGGAATAGGGGTGACCAGAAGCCTTTTTAAGGTAAAATTTTCTTGAGGAAGGAGAAATAAAGTGAATAAGTGCAAAGGAGAGACATTACGATTACATTTATAGCAGCAAAAGGGGGTGGTGAAGGATCTGAAATCATTAAATACAGAGTTGATAAGGTAGAAGGGTTATGTTTACCTAAAGCCAGAGACACAAAGAGAAGCAAATTTATATTTTCTCAAAAGTTTTTATTTTAATAGAAGGCCCTGCCAATACTTCAAGTTGAATGTCGGATTTTAAAGAATGTATGCTTGAATCATTTTCACCTTATTAACTTCTAATCCCTATGAACATTAAATCAATGTTTACTTGGACCGAAAATTTCTTAGGTACTTTGGCATAGAGAATGATGTGAAAGGCTAAGGTGAGAAAAAGGAAGACCAGGGATGGACCAGGAATTATACTTTTATAGGCTGTACTTACACAATTCAAAGTGAAATAGATGCATTCATACAGTTTAGAACTTGGCTTTGAGTCTACACTGAATATGGCCAGTTTAGTTCAGCAGGTGATCAAGATGATTCAGGACAGAAAAATACAGTTAAGAATAGTCCCATGTCTATGATGAGCTGTGTATTAGATGAAGTCTTCTCATTTAACATTGCTACAAATAAGAACTTGGAAGGATCGATCGATGGATTGTCTTCATTCGTGCTATGTATAGGCCCAGTGCTGGGTGTTAAAGTACTGTGGTTACTAAGATGTGGTCTCTGGCTTAAGCAGCCTCTGGTGATTTATGAGCAACACCAAAAATGGTGCAGGAAAGCCCAAGAAGTCCCTTGTGCTCTTTGATTGATTCCACTGCAATGTGGAAAACCTATGGTGTGGTCGTCGCTTTGCTTGGTCATAGATTCATATAGACTCCATCCATCCATTCACTCACTCACTCAATATTTTTGGATCACATACTATAAGCTAGATATTGTGCTAAGTGTTTCAAATGTCCGTGGGGAGTTACCCTCTTGTCTTTAGAACAAACCAACACTGAGATGTAAGGATACATTAGTAATCCTTGAGCTCCAGGAGTCATTAAAATTGAATTATGGCATTATTGAGTCTCGAAATAATCCATACATGAAAGTTAAATTATGGAAGATGACAGTCTTTGAGGACTGCTTCCTGACAACATATCACTACAGTCACATGAAGATGGGGGGTAATCTGAAGACAGGACATCCTCTATATTAGGTTCAAAGAATTAGTCACCAACTGTTGCTCTTCATAATCTATAACATCCATGCATCAAAATTCAGCAGTGGTTTTTCAAGTTTCCTACTGGTCATTTGAATAACCTTGCAGATAAAGTGTTTTACATTATGGATGGATGTCCACCACCTTAAGATCACTGCGCATCTCACTCGATTGTTCCTTGGGATGCCCAGCTGCACCTCATCATATATCACCACCTTTCAGCCGGCTCTGGTCACCCTATCTCACACTTCATCACATCCTGCATTCTTTGGGAACTCTCTGCTCTGTTAAGGAATCTGTCTCCATTGTTGCCTAATTCATTATTCCCAAACCAATTATAATTTAATCAGACTTTATTGGTGTCCAAATTAGTTCTTTTTACTGTATCAAACCAGGACTATTGCACATTATCAAAAAGCAATATTTTCTATGACCAAATGTGGTCAAGAAGTATTAAATGATACTACGTAGTTTCTGGGCTTTATTCCTCTCTATATTGATTCTATGAACTTGAGCAGGCAACTTACTATGGAGCCTTTGTTTCATTAAACAGAAAGAAGTTAAGATACTTGCTGACTGCCCTGTTGAGGTGTCCGCGTTATGAGTTGGTCATATTGCTTTTGGTGATGTTAACTTGAGCAGGTTATTACTTTGAGCACATTTCAGAGTAGTGAGTGTCATTTTTTGGGGGGTCACCTTCTTACCTTAAACAGCTACATAATTTCCTTCATTCTGATGACCAGTCCAGGCCGAGTGTGAACTAATCTGGATCATTTGAAAGACAACCTCTATACAAAATTAAAAGACCGGTTGTTACATGATTTACTGTTGATTTAAGTAGATTTTCCTGAGTGAATTATTCCTTCAAATTTTCAAGGCAAAGTTGCCAACATATATTTTATTATATGATGGAATTGGTCATAGCAAATGTAATATTTTTATTTACAATCATTTCACTTTTTCCATTCAGATTCTCATGTATTCTATACGTAATTTCTCACTCTTTGCTATTATAATGATCTCAAATTACCCAAATAGATTTTCCCATCACTCTGTGTGTCTTAATCTGTTCAGGCTGCAAAATACCACAGACTGCATGGCTTATAAACAACAGAAGTTTATTTCTCACAGTTCTGAAGGCTGGGAATTCCAAGATCAAGGTGCCAACATGGTTGTGTCCTAGTGGGAGCACTGTTGCTTGTTCATAGCTGGCCATCTTCCTGCTGTGTCCTCACATGATGGAAGGGTCAAGGGCGTTCACTGGAATCTTTTTCTTAAGGGCATTAATCCCATTCATGAGGGCTCCACCCTCATGACTTAAGCAGAGTCATGCTTAAGTCATCCTAATACCATCATCTTTGGGGGTTAGGATTTCAACGTATGAATATTGGGGGGACACAAGCCCTCTGACTATAACATCATGTCCACTGGAATCAAACGTTGTACATTTAGAAGTTCACCCTCCCCACAAGGTTACTGCAATTCAGTGTGTTTCAGTGGGGTTTGGTAGAGCCTTGGGGAGGCCAGCCAGCAATTTCAAGATCTAATGTGAAAGGATCATGATCTCTGATCATCTCATTTCAATAATTCTAGAAGTTGTATTTGTAGATATATGGTATGTCTCATTGGTGTGACTAGCTCATTATTCAATTAGCCTTAGTGAATATTGAATTTATACTATTAAAGCAGGAAAAACATGCTTATGGGGCATTTAAATTATCATTTGGAGAATTATTTATTACTTAGAACAATATTTCAGTTAAAAAAATCAAACTGCTGCAAATTTAGGACTACTGACTTTTACCAAGTCTTCCTTGTGTACCTCGTTATTGCCTAGGCTTAAAGCATGATATTAATCACATATGTTACAATTAAGCAGGCAGGTGTGTGTGATCAATTTTTAATTTTGTTTTTATTTTACTCTGTGGTGTGTGGAATTTAAGACTTTGTTTATTCAGAGGATGATGAGAAAACCCTGCCTTTGGGGTACTCCATAAAAATTTACAGAAACAATGCTTTTTTCTTTAGTCAAAACAATGCATTTCATTGACTTTAATGACTACTTGAAGTTGTAATTGGTTTGCCCTTTGAAGCACTGTGGTATTTGTTAGTGGTTTTTAACTTAAGAGATGCTGGTCGATATACAAATGGATTGATAAATCTTGACAGATGTTAGAAACGGGCATTTTCAATTTAATTTCAGGAATCTGAGAAAACAAATGTTAAAGTGCAAAATAAGAGGATATGATGTTATATAGTCAAGTATACACAAAATCATACTTAGATTTATCGGGTGTGACCCAGAATGAGAACTGTGTGAATTGTAAAGATTGAGACAGGCACTGTGGCACTGATATTTATAAGTAAGCAATGGAGGGTGCATCTAGAAGAATTTTGTGTAATCTCTGACTGCCAGTAGACATAAAACTTTATGATTGGATTCAGATGGAAAAGGCAAGATGACTTGACTGATGACTTTTAGAAGGTCCATAGCCAGTCTATGATAGCCCACTGCCTACCAAGAAGACCAAAATGTCACCTATACTTACTCCTTGCTCAGCAAGCATTTCTTGAGTCCCTTCACCATCATTCACAGGTGATGGAGATAGAAAGATAAATAAGACACTCTCTCCCCTCTAGAATGGGGCTATATGGAAATAATAATAGTAGTAGTAGTCAAAATAATAATCATCATTTATTGGACACCTAAAATATGCTCCCTACTTAAACGCAGTTATCCCTAACACTCTGATTCTGCAAAGCATCATTTGCTCCAATTTGTCAACAAAGAAACAACCCCGAAGTGGTTAATTAACTTGTCTGAGTCACAGAGAGCGAAAAGAGAATTTGGATTGGAACCTTGTTCAGATCCCAAGGTCTAAGGTCACCGTTTTGAAAATACATGGGTCAGATCATGTAAGTCATTTAGGACATTCCAAGTAATTTATATTTTATTCTGAAGGCTACTGAACACTGCTGATTTTAAACAGCCTATGGCATGCCAGGGTTTGGGCTTTAGAGAGAAACTTCTGACAAGGATGGAGAATGGGGTTGAGACTGGAGGTAAAAAGCCATGGCAGAAGTTAAAGTGGGAGAGGATGAAGTCCTAACTTAAGACATGGCAGTGAGAATGGAAAAGAAGTGGATGGATTCAAGGCATATGCCAGAGGGCGTGGGTGCAAGGATAAGGCAAGGATGACATCCAGAGGTCTAACTTGAGAAGCCAGTTAGGAGATGGTGCCATTTGGTGCCATTATCGGGATAAGAAATACAAAGAGAAGAGGGGGTGAGATTAGTTTAAAATACTGTATTGAAAAATCATACAAGCTTATTATAAAAATTAGAGCAGTACAAGAAGGCAAAAAAATGAAAGTTAGATGTTATGCCAAATCTTAGAACTCAGAAACACTCATTACTAGATAGATAAATTACAGGATTTACTCAACATGAGATCGATGATTCTTTCCTATAAGGGATATTAGTTCCTAAAATCTCCCTCTAAAGTTAAGACAAAAGATTCTGATACATGTCAAGAGTGATTCTGGTTTGGTGACTACACATTATATATCTAAACAGTATCCTAAAGATTCAAGTTCAGTTTTTAATGTGCTAAATTTGAGGTGTTTTGGGGACGTCCATACGGAACTGTCCTTCAGTCAGATGCATTTGTGGTCTTGGATCCACAGTGAGATCAGGGCTTGGATGTTATCATATAGGGGGAAGTTGAAACCCTGAAGACGTAACACTGGGTTAGCAGGTAGAATTGATGAGGGTTGAGGATACAGCCTTTGAGGGACTCAAATATTTAAGGAGTGGGAGATATAGGAGATGACTCTCCATCTCCATCCATTCCTTATGTAGAAGAAAAACAAAGAGATATGACATGATAAAAGCCAGTTGAGAAAAGAGTTTGAAAAAGTTGTCCATAGCATCAAATGTCACAGAACAATCGAGTAGGATAGAGTGGATAATTATCCAGGGCTATAGCAATTTGGGAACAGCATGAACGGCAATTTGGTCTCATTGAGAATGGTTTCTGTAAAGTGGCGGAGAAAGAAACCACATTACAGTGAGTGAAGAACTAAGTGGGCCGCAAAGACCACTGTTAAGAAAGTTGGTTGCAAAAGACAGGGGACGCTAGAGAGACTGCTCAAGAGATACACGGGGTGGAGAGAGGGCTTGTTTTTTCACATGGGAGAGGCTTGAATCCTATGGGGAGGGTAAAATCCAAAACAGAGGAAGAGGTTCAAGTATAGGCGAAAGCAGAGCTGATTCGTGGTGGAAGATGTGGATTGCCCCACTAGCTTTGGGCAGGAGGTGGGACATCTCATTCTCTGCGACAGAAAGGGTGTAGGCTGGAAGATATACCATATAGGAAAATAGTGCTTTAAGAAAGTTTTTCCTAAATAGCTTCTGTTTTCTATGTTAAGAGAAGGATAAGATAATCTACTGTAAATGAGAAAGATAGGGTTTGAAAAAGTTTGACAAGGAGTAAATGTAAGTGGTAAAAAAATTGTATGTGCTAACGGGAAAGGGAGCAGACCAGGGATATAGAAGGGACTGTTGCTTGTCCCCAAAGGCTTGATCAGAGTTGGTGCCAGATTTCATGGCTGTGTGATTGTCTTCACGGAACTTAGATGTAGAAGCAGAGTAGATCAATGGTTAGATTGACCCAAGGGTTTCCAGTCCTTATGCGTCAGAAGAGAGACTGACAAATTCAAGAGCCAGTAGATGCTAACCAAAGAATGTTTGAATATTTGAATAGACTGTGAGACTCGGGCTACATGGGGAGAGAAGGGGAGGAAGAAAAGGCAGGTTCTCTGAGATTGATGACAGGTATTGATAAAAGTAGGAGAGCGGGGAATCTGTAAAGAGAAAAAGTTGTGACTGGGATGTGGTGCGCTAGATGTAAGAGATGGAATACTTCCAGTGGAAATGAGAAATTTAAAACAGCCGGAAGCAATTTGCATATTTTTTCATGAGGGGAACAGGGTAACTGGGAATTCCATTGTTGTGGGCTCGAAATTGCAAACACAGCAGCTGTGGTAGAACCACATGTCTGTAGAGTGAAGACAACCTCTTTCTCCCCAGCTATCAAGTCTACAGAGAACAGTCCTTCTGGAGTTAGAGAGCTGGAGCTCCATTTGGGGTGATGGAGATGGAATGAAACCCTGTCATTCCAAATCTACTGCAGCTAATCTGAAAATCAACTTGTCTTTACTTTCAAACTAGAGTGAATTAGTTTTTTGCATCCTGCAACTTTACCGATTATCATACTAAGTGAAGTAAGCCAGGCAAAGAAAGACAAATATCATAAGACATGGCTTATACGTGGAATCTGAAAAAATGACGCCAATGAACTTATTTACGACACAGAAATAGACTCACAGATATAGAAAACAAACTTTTGGTACCAAAGGGGAAAGGGTGGGAGAGGGATAAATTAGGAGTTTGGGGTTAACATATACACACTACTGTATATAAAATAGATAACCAACAAGGACCTATTGTATAGCACAGGGAACTCTACTCAATATCTTGTAATAATCTATAAGGGAAAAGAATCTTGACGAGAATAGATATATATGTGTATAACTGAATCACTTTGCTGTACAACTGAAACTGACGCAACATTGTAAACCAACTATACTTCAATAAAAAAAATTAATTAAAAAACCCCACCAAACTAACGTGATTATGTGAAATGGTTGCTTTGGCCTCTTGTCACTCATGACCATGCTGTGACAGAACGCAGCACATTATACGGTGAGCACTGTAGCATCTGTCCCATTAGACTATGATTTCATCCGTGGCAGTGACTGCATCTTATTTATTTCTGAACTCCCAGTGCTTATCAGTGTCTGACATGTCGTAAGGATTCAGTAATGTTTATTTTCTCACATAGACAGAGATAATCAGGAAGACTTCATGAACTAAGTAGGTTTTAAGCAACTGGCTGTTCTTTTTTGTCACTGTTTTCCATATTTGACTTTCTCCCAAAGGATCAATATAGCACACAGTAGGTGCATAGTAAATATTTGCAATCAGTTGATTATAAAAGAGCATCCTGCCTTGATTGTAGAATTTTGGACATTGCTTTGTTGTTATTTCTGTAAACCTGCATCTGTGGAACTATTATATATTTACACAGATTCCATTTAGTTTTCTTAGTTCTGACCAAAAAACATGTTTTATTTCCAGAAAATATGCCTTTGAAATATGGCTTCTGCACCTTGTTGAAAGTATTTATCACACGATTCTGACTCTGATGGAATGATTTCAGTAGGAGTGGAATATCTCTGTACATTTATGGATCCTATGAGAGATCTAGGATGCTTGCAGACATTTAGAAGTTTACTGAGAACTCTTCTGAAAATGTTATACCCATTGATGCGAAGCTTGTCTACCTCACAAAAGTGGAAGGTTGAACCCCCAGTTTATTTTTATCTTTTTTTTTTTCCTTGACAAGTTCCATACCAGTCAAAATCATTGAATAATTACTCAGAGAGCTCAAGTGTGGTTTGGGTAAATTAACATGCCTGGGGGATCATTTGACTGACACAGGATGGAAAAAATTTTGCAATTTAAAAAAAGGTGGAAAAGCCATTTTAATTACAGGAATACTTGTGTACTGGCAACTGGAATGGCTAGTTCCTTTCAGGGGCACAAGCAAATGTCAGAACTTGGTAGAAAGTTTGGCTGGATCCTGTGCCATAGTCTTTGAGATTCTCTGCTCTGTTCTCAATTTTAGGGGGTGCTGCTCGTCTTGTCTTGGACCAAAGTGACCTTCTTTATTTTTACTGTTTGCTGAGAGCTCAGTATCTATCATCTATTTATCTATCATCTAGAGAAGTTTGAGGTATCCGGTCCCTAGATGTCTCATAAATATTTATAAAACTCCACTTAACACAGAAAGGGACCATGAGGGTGTGGAAGAGCATCAGCTGATTTAATTGTGATCCCGACTGAAAGTATTTCTATATTCAATGGCCATCACAAATAGCCACATGCTAATAATAACATCTTCAATCTTTTTTTAAAAAAATTAATTAATTAATTAATTTATGGCTATGTTGGGTCTTCATTTCTGTGCGAGGGCTATCTCTAGTTGTGGCAAGCGGGGGCCACGCTTCATTGCGGTGCGCGGGCCTCTCACTATTGCGGCCTCCCTTGCTGCGGACCACAGGCTCCAGACGCGCAGGCTCAGTAGTTGTGGCTCATGGGCCTAGTTGCTCCGTGGCATGTGGGATCTTCCCAGACCAGTGCTCGAACCCGTGTCCTCTGCATTAGCAGGCAGATTCTCAACCACTGCGCCACCAGGGAAGCCCTTCAATCTTTTTTTGACCACAGATTTTAAAACCCTAGTAAGGTAAGAGGCCTGATGTATTACTGTTCTACAGCAATTTCAAGATTTCTGGCACAGACTTAGTGATGAGACAATGCCCTGTGTGACAAACCAAGATAAATTGTTTCTTTGAAATCTGGCTCAAAACATCAGTGTTGGTTATTTGAAAATTTCATCAAATGCAGTTTAGATCACTTTAAACTTATAAACAGTACCCAGAAGGAATAGTCTCATGGAAAAGAAATATAAGCCTGTACCAATTTAATTAGCTGTTTTCACCATTGGCTTAAGAATCAACATTTACAGGTACA
The DNA here is from genome assembly GCF_009873245.2 of Balaenoptera musculus. Classification (NCBI taxonomy): domain Eukaryota; kingdom Metazoa; phylum Chordata; class Mammalia; order Artiodactyla; family Balaenopteridae; genus Balaenoptera; species Balaenoptera musculus. The sequence continues at coordinate 6,108,480 of NC_045790.1, forward strand.
AATGAACTTATTTACAAAACAGAAATAAAATCACAGATGTAGAAAACAAACTTATGGTTACCATGGGGGAAAGGGCGGTGGGAGGGATAAATTGGAAGATTGGGATTGACATATACACACTGCTATGTATAAAATAGATAACTAATAAGGACCTACTGTATAGCACAGGGAACTCTTCTCAGTACTCTGTAATGACCTGTATGGGAAAAGAATCTAAAAAAGAGTGGATCTATGCATATGTATAACAGATTCACTTTGCTGTACACCTGAAACTAACACAACATTGTAAATCAACTCTACTCCAATAAAAATTAAAAAAATCAACATTTACATAGTGGGATATGTTTTTTTATAAAATGTCACAAAGTAAAATAATTATGTGTCAATTAATAGTCTCGATTTCTGAAACAACTGAATGTTTCCTTTTTCCAAGTTAAAGACTTTTCAAGAAAGATTTAAATAAGTATGCAATCCCAACCAGATGTTACTGTAATCCCTCTGAAAGAATAGTCAGTAACAATTTTTTTCATTCCTGATTGCTTGTCTTGTTGACAAGACTTTTCCGAATTCTTCTTGGATCCTAAGAAACAAAAAAGGGATTGGGGGGGGGGCATAAAATCTGTTACTTCCTGCTATTAAGTTAGACAGTTTGCTTTTGCTTTTTCAGATTTAGTTCATATACATTTTCCTAATGTGTCAGGAAAGCTGGGCTCACCTCATGGCTCTGGTTTCACCCCTAAGTGAGTGATTTTAGGGTCAATTTTTCCCATGTCTGCTCCTGGATTCTTATTTGAATCAAAACCAAGCTTTGACTTCACTTTTGGTGTTGCTGACTGCAAATTTCTAATAATCTACCTCTTCAACAAGTCTTCCCTTTTTCCTACACCTGTTGATGATATTCCCAAACATTGTTTTCTGTCCCCTCGACTTCTATTATAATGTATTTTTGTGCCATGTTCAAAGACGTCTTTCCAAAAAATAATCTTTTTTGCTACTGTTCTCCCAATCATAGCTCAAAATAATATTTCTTAATGGCTATAGGTGGCTAAGTCACAAACCAAACACGGTGTCTGGAGACAAATTTCCTAAAGTGAGCTGCTGTGTTAAGAGACCCATCACCTGTTGTCTCCCTAGGTGTTACGTGGTGACAGAGAGAACGATGAAAGAAACTAGCTGTTCATCTGTTGGAGCAGGAATTTAATAATTTCATCCTCCTCACAGCCCTGTGATTAAGGGTACCCTTATTTTTCTTACATTGTAGATGAGGAAACTGAGGTGTAAGAGGTTAAACAATGTTCCTCGGATCACACAGTGAGGAACTAGCAGATCGGGGGTTTGACCTTCGGTCGTTGCCATTTTGAGGACTGTCTGTACTCTTAACTACCACGTGCATCAACCCAACCAGCATTGAGAAACATTTTCAACAGATCATAAAAAGAACTTGTGTAATGGGAAAAGTCAAAGCTCAGCTTATGTGAATGTTGGGTGAATCCTCCTGTCTTATACAGTACTGTTCAACGATGCCCCAAACGCCTCCATTGTGTCCGGAGAGAAAAGTATGACCTCCCTGGAGTTAAACTCTGGGAAACCAATAAAAAGACTTGCAAGACATTGATTTATAAAGTGGAAGTTCAAGTTACTTCTGTAAAGAGAAATATATGTCTATAGGATTACAAATATTCATCATTTGGAGAGAGTTTTTTCTTTAGCAAGGATTCACTCAGGAAATCCATTTATATATTACAAAGCTTCTATAATCAGAAAAAAGAAACAATGTTCATAATGGATTTTTCTTTAAATACTGTAGCTGAATGATTGTTATGGGCTGACTTGTGTCCCCCCGCCCCCAGATTCCTGTGTAGAAGCCTAATCCCCCAGTACCTCAGAATGTGACTGTATTTGGAGATAGGCCCTTTAAAGAGGTAACGAAGGTGAATGAGGTCATATGGTAGGCACTAATCCAATAGGACTGGCCTCCTTATAAGAAGAAGAGATTAGGACACAGACACACGTGGAAAAGATGATGTGAGGACACAGGGAGAAGGTGGCCACGTGTAAGCCAAGGAGAGAGAGTCAAATTGCACGTAACTTGATCTGGCTCTTCCAGCCTCCAGATCCATGAGAAATAAATTTCTGTTGTTTAAGCCACTCAGTCTGTGGTGTTTTGTTATGACAGCTAATATGATTAAATTTTTTATTGTAGAATGATTTCCATCTTACTAAACAATATTGCAAAGTTAGAGTTTACCGTCTCTCAACAGCCCTGAGGATGTCCTGAATGACTTTTTTTTTTAAAGCTTAATTTATTCAATGATTTATGCTTGTGTGTATATCATAGGTATAGCTAGCTTATATATACAAGTGAGATGAATGACAGCAATGATACCAGGGATGGGAGCGAGGAATAAGGATTACTTTTTTTTTAAGATTTTAATTTAATTAATTTATTTGTTTTTGGCTGCATTGGGTCTTCGTTGCTGCGCACAGGCTTTCTCTAGTTGTGGCTAGTGGGGGCCGCTCTCTGTTGCGGTGCACGGGCTTCTCGCTGCAGTGGCTTCTCTTGTTGCAGATCACAGGCTTCAGTAGTTATGGCACATGGGCTCAGTAGTTGTGGCTTGTGGGCTCTAGAGCACAGGCTCAGTAGTTGTGGTGCACGGGCTTAATTGCTCAGTGGCATGTGGGATCTTCCCGGACCAGGGCTCGAACCCATGTCCCCTTCACAGGCAGGTGGATTCGTATCCACTGCACCACCAGGGAAGTCCCCTGAATGACTTTTAATCTACTTCCTAGATTCTGTAATTGCTTGTCTTTTACATTTTCGCTGGTAATAAATTATATTATTGCTTAATGATAGTGATTAGATTTGGTAAACACTCTAGGCCAGCACTGAACAGTTAAAATATAATGTGAACCATTAACGATCACAGTATTAAAGTTTCTAGTAGCCACATTAAAAAGTAAAAAGAGGCAGGTGAAGTTAATTTTTATATGACTGTATAGTCATATATGTTAAATCATATATATATTAATATTATATATGATATAGTCCAAATAGAATCCATTCAACATGCAGTCAGCATAAAACTATTATTATTTTCTTAAACAGTAATACAATATTCAAATTTATTCAGAACTTTTTCAAAGCATCACAAAAATATGTTCACCAAATCTCTACACAATATTTCTGTTTTCTGCCTGTTACATCTAAGGTCAATATTTTTCTTTTAAACTTTAGAAAAGTGTGCTTATTTTATTTTATTATTAGTTGTCCATTTTATACATATTAGTGTATATATGTCAATCCCAATCTCCCAATTCATCACACCACCACCACCATTAATAAAATTATTAATGAGACCTTTTACATTCGTTTTTTTTCCATCCTAAGTCTTCACACTCAGGGAGCTCCCTCACCTCCTCCCTCACCCAGAATTCCCTCACACGGACAAAAAAAGAAAAAAAAACACAACTCTTCAGATTTTACTCTTAGAGTGTAATAGGGTAGGCGGTCAGCAAGCAGCCTTTATTGGTCTTGCTCAGCCATTGGTCTGGCATCGTACTGGGCCCCGCCCCCTCCCATTCCTCTGTATAAAAGGAGCCCGAATTCAGAGTGAGGGAAGATGGTTCTTTGACACACCTGTCTGCCATCTTCTCAGTCTGCGGGCTTTCTGATTAAAGTCGTTCTTCCTTGCCCCAATGCCTCCTCTCCCGATTTATTGGCCTGCATTTGATGAGCAGAGTGAGCTTGGGCTCAGGGTCAAGAGCAGATCTCATTTTGGACCACATTTCAAATGCTCAGTAGTCAGTGTGGCTAGTGGATGGGACAGCTCTAGACCAACTGTTGAGAATTTCAGAGACACCTTTCTCCGAAAGCAGTGTATTATATTTGCACATCTTTTTAAGGCAGTGCTTCTGCAGGTGCCTGAGGTTACCTGTGGTATGTTGGGTTTTTTTCAGTTTCAATTTCAGAATGCGATGTGCTCTTACATGAGAGCATAAACTTGGAGTTCGGTGTACAGATTCCTACGGACAAAATGCAATAGGAGGAAGCCATCACCAAAGTTCCAATCAGGCTACGTTTTCCTAGGAGGGGTTACTGGAAACATTCCATTCCCTTCAGTAAATATTTATGAAATTGCCCACTACAAGCGAGGTATTAAGAGAGAAAATATGTGTAAGAGAGAAAACTCGTTAGTTTTCAAATTGAGTTATCTTAAATATTGAAACTCTGTAAATGGATTAAAGGGGAAAATGCTCCCATTTGTGGTTTTTTCCTCTGTTCTCTCATACACGATCTCATATATCTCTTCATAATCTTGGGAGCTTTATACAAATGAGTCAGCTGAAGCTTGGAGGTTTTAAATAAATTTTCCAAGATCACTTTGTTCACAACTGGTGATGTCGCTCATCCATATTTGATTTTAAAAGATTCGTGAGATGGCTAAATCTTATTCCAGTGCATGTTTTGTATTTGAGAAATTTCAAAGTAACGTGACGTGTGTATGAATTTTACAGAAACCATTAAGCCTAGCTCTCAAGGGCACGGATTTTGAAGTAGGCTGGACTCAAGTTCAAGTTCCTCCTCTTCCACTTAGAAGTTTTTTTATTTTTTAAACCTTATTTAAACCCCAGAAGCCTGTTTCCTCTTTTAGAAAATGGGCATTGTAATAGTTCCTATCTCGTAGGGTTGTATTAGGACTGAGTGAGCTAATGCAGGGAAAGTACACCGTGCCAGGCATGGGCTAATGACTCACCAAATGTTAGCTGCTTGTTCTTTTTTTTATCATAAGCAGTGACAGGCCTGGTACATGTTAACTCTTTCAATTTACAGGAATTTTCTCCACTACTCATATACATTATATATTTATATACAAAATTTGATTAAGCAGAGACGCCTGGAGTACTTTTCCATAATTAACCGCTCAAACCATCTTAGAGAATGAGAACAGCCCTCTGACGCAGACCTGACATTCACCAACAGCTGGTGCAGAGGACAGTGCTGATGTCCTTCTACCTACGAACTAAGAGTTTTATCCGACAGAGGTGGTGACCCTGATTTCTCTCTGAAAGATACCTGAATGCCAGCCAATGCTGCTTTAGGATCTGACACACCACCTGACCCATCTAAATGCAGATAGAGGAATAAGGTTTTTCAAAGGTCACATTGAAGCCATTCAAAGTGTTTTACGTGTTTTTGCTATGGCTGAAGATTGTATTAAGACAACTGTAACAAAAACAACAAAAATCGAAATGAACCGATGAACAAAAATAGAAAATGAAAGGGAAAAGAGAGCTTCTGTCCAGGATTGAAATTCTTCCACTCGTCAGTCTTAACCTTTTTGATAATTATATCATGTGTAGCAGCAAAGAAACAAAAGGGGATAAAGGTCTTAGGATTTATATTGATAAACTACGTGTGGTGCTCAAAAATGGCATGGAATATCTTGTTTAAGCTGTAAAAATATATTAGCGTGTCATGTTATCTTCATAAATTCTTCTCACACGTAGGGTGGGTGGAGTTCCCAAACCCCAAGGCACATCACCAATTTGGCTGGTCACTGCAATTCATCAATTGTTTTGTCACAAATTTGCAGGCATACAGTTGGGACTGAGGTATTATGATTCTAGAGGGTTTGATAATAGGTGAATTATTAGCTGTTGGGGACAGATTTGTTTCAGAGCCTTTCTGTGGCAGTCTCTCATATAGGAAGGCGATCATTCTCATGGAATTTGCTCCCTCAGACTTAAACAGATTCTGACTAGAGCTTGTAATTTTTTTCCCAGTAAAATTTCATTAGTGGTTAATCACGAAGGGTAGAGCTTTCCGGAAGTTCAGCAAGTGTGTTGAGAGTTCAAACATGTCAAATTTTAATCAGTCTCACGATGGAACAACCTTGGAGATTCTTTGTCACCATGTTTACACACACTTGTATTCCGTTCTTCCATGTATGATCACATGTTGAACTTGAGATTTGAACCTTTTTGGAAAACAAAAAGACTTTTAGAGCTTATTTCTTCTTAGGCTGAGCAATTTTACTTTTTGGTCTTTGAGTATTTCAACAGCATCTAACTTAGATAAGGATGCAAGAAGTTAAATGCTTTTTGTGGATGTTACAGATCAAGCCACATCAACCCAAAGTGTGCTTAAGCCTCTTCATTCCTTTCTAAAAGCTTCTCAAAGAAGCCACATGAGTCAGGGCAGATTAAGCAGTATCATCTCTACCTCCAAAGGTGTATACATTTGTGGGAAACTGAAAGGAGATAAGCCACAAAGGAATGTAATAAAGTTCTCAATAAATTCTCAAAGCTCCAAATTTCTATTTTAGAAGAGTTTCTTTATATTTAGGTAATTATTTTAGTTCATGCGTTGTCATCAACTCCAAACTTAGCTTGACTGCTAAAATATTATTAATTGCTCATATTTTTTTCAGTGGGGGTCGGAAGATATGCAAATAACGAAGGGTTTCCAAAAAAGTCAACACAAAATATAGTTAAATTGGAAGAATTAGATAATGAAACACATAATTTAAATTATGCTGAATCCAAAGTTTTGGCTAGGAATACAACGCTGTCAGACTTTTGTGCTGTTTTTCCTGTTTTACTGAAGACTGGGTTCACCTGAAAACCGCATCTATATTTTCCTAACTGGAGGACAGAAGGAGAATATCAGACGTGAATTAAAGAAGGAGAAATGGTCACCTGGGCAGCAGAAGTCCCAAGTGGCAGTTGCATCTACAGCAAACATTCTCGAATACTGAAGTAGATCTAGAATACTACTAAAGCGTTTTATCTTTTTGCTGTGTTGGAATATTTTTTTGGGTGAGGGGCATTTCTGTTTCAGCAAAGAATTATGAGGCTGAATTACTGGGAGTGCGATTTGGGGCCTGAAAGATATTTGATTATGCACTATTGAGGGCTAATAATTAAAATGAGGTATGAGTCACAGACACTATGTATTCAAAAGTTATGTGAATTATTTCTAAGTTATTTTGAACCCTTTTGTCAGCCCTATACCTCTCATGCCATTTTAGAGAGCCCTTGGCTGAGGGCAGACTCAGTCTTAGATTATCTTATTTAAAATGCATTATGAGGGACTTCCCTGGCGGTCCAGTGGTTAAGACTTTGCCTTCCAATGCAGGGGGTGCGGATTTGATCCCTGGTCGGGAGTTAAGATCCCACATGCCTCACGGCCAAAAAACCAAAACATAAAACAGAAGCAATATAGTAATGAATTCAATAAAGACTTTAAAAATGGTCCACATCAGGGGCTTCCCTGGTGGTGCAGTGGTTAAGAATCTGCCTGCCAATGCAGGGGACACAGGTTCGATCCCTGGTCCAGAAAGATCCCATATGCCGTGGAGCAAATAAGCCCATGTGCCATAACGACTGAGCCCACATGCCGCAACTACTGAAGTCCGTGTGCCTAGAGACCGTGCTCTGCAACAAGAGAAACCACTGCAATGAGAAGCCTGTGCACCACAACAAAGAGTAGACCCTGCTCGCCACAACTAGAGAAATCCTGCTCACAGCAGGGAACACCCAACACAGCCAAAATAAATAAATAAATAACTTAAAAAAATAATAATCAATAAAAGAAATGGTTCACATAAAAAAAAATCTTTAAAAAAAGTAAAATGCATTATGAGGGATACAAAAGAAATCTAAATTGTAGATTATATTCTGGAAACTTACAGACTATTTTGGGAAAGCAGCACTCACTCATAAGAGTAGAAAGAGGGAGAAGACCAGTGAGGGTTGAGGTGCTACAAAGTGACTGCACTTGGATGGCAATGAACAGGGAGGGTGATAATCCAGGCCTGCACGGGATGGTGGGGCAAGCTGACTAAATGTTGAGGTTGAGATGTATCTGGTATGAGGAACTGGAAGGCCTTCTCCCTCTTACCTATTTGTTTAACTCAGTTGCTCATTCAAAATGTGTGTTGGGCCTGGACAGTGGGCCGGGTGCCTTGGAAGGGAGCATAGCGCTGAGGACAGCAGGTGTGGTTGTTACCTCCAGAAAGTTTAGGGTCCAGCGGCTGCAGGCAGACATGTGGAAACAAACAAATGCATCTAACAGCAAACCGTGGTGAACAATAGTTAAGAAAAGCAAGATGCTGTGAGAAAGATTGTGGGTTGGGGAATGAAGGTCTGAAGAAGAGGCACTTAGGCTGAGATTTGTAGGATCTATTTATTAAGATATAAAGACACACTTCTTCCATGAGATTTGCTAGAATTAGATAGAATTCTCTACTGAATTGTTCTTATATAATCATGTGTGTGATAGATGAAATAAAGACATACTTAAGGCATGCTCATTTAATTCAGCAAGTGTATCAGTCAGGGGCCCAGCAAGAAACAGATGCTATGTGTAACATGGAGAACTTCAAGAGGGTTTGATACATTGTACAAAGCTGTGGGGAGGGATAATGCAGTACTCCCAGGACCATTCATAGCAGAGCCATCACAATCCCTAGACCCAAAGAGACAGGTGGGTGGCATGGTTACTAAGATCTTCAGGGAGAAAGCAGTAAGGAGAGGGGCAGTGACCTCGGTCGAGGGACACAGCAGCCTGAGGTGACCCCCCCCCCATCCCCAGTGCCCAATCCTTTTCCTTCTGCTCTCCTGGTAGGTCCCCTTCTGCTGGCCTCAACTAGAAGTCAGAAGACCATGACTTCCACACAGGTCGGCCTCCCAGTATAGAGATCAAGGTCCAGAAGGTGGAGCCTGGATCTGGTATGGTGGTGGTGGTGGTGGGGGGCACAGACAGAAGATAGCTCACACAGCAAGTCTACACAAAGAACCTCCTGTGGGCAAAGCTCAGAGGTGGGAATGCAGAAGAAATAGAAGCCCTGTGAAAAGATTTATGAAGATTTGTTCTGTTGTGAATTCATTTGTGGGGGGGTGTGGTGTGATTTATCAGAATCAAAAACACTGCTGTCTAGATACCATTACAGTAGACCTTTCTTGTATGATTTCTCCTGTGTGGAAATTCAGACTTCTCTCCTAGGGGCTGCGTTTCCTCCATAGTGTCTATCATAATATTATCCGAACCATGTTGGAAAGTTACGCTGCATGTGACACAATGTCCCGGGGAGTCTCACAACCCAGTCCCCTTGTAACCAGGGTCACGCAGGCACTTATAGCACATTCTTTTCTTTTTAAATTATTATTATTTATTTTTCTGTTTTAGCCGCGCCATGTGGGATCTTAGTTCCCCGACCAGGAATCGAACCCTGCATTGGAAGCTCGGAGTCTTAACCACTGGACCACCAGGGAAGTCCTACAGCGCATTCTTACAAGGTCACCTTTTCTGCTCTTTCTTGGGGAAGCTTTGCAGTTTTTTTTTTTTTTTTAGCAAGGCTAGGGATGTGGCAGAGCAAGGAGGCAGGAACTGAAACGTGCTGATAATAGCAGCTGACTTTGTACACGGAGATTCCTGGAAGAGGAAGGAAAGGCTGCATTCTCCAAGCAGCCCCAATTCCCTTTGCCACTTTGGTTTCAAACCCTGCAGGAAAAAGACAGCTCTGAAAATTGACAAGCCATCACTTGCTCATCATTACATGGTCACACGGGAAGCAGCGAGCACGCAAGCCTACGGGGTCACCGGTGGGTCTGGAAATCTTTGTAATTTTATAGGGAGGGTCACCACTGGCGGCAGGTGGCGTGATGGGACGCTGACAGTTTACTCCTTCACCAGGAAGGATGCTCAGCAGTTGTGTTAAATGATGATATACGTGTGTACAGGATACACTTTCGTTATAAAATTTTCCCCAAACGTGAGAATCTCAGTTAATTCTTGCCGTGGTCCTGCGGGTCAGGCTGGGCGGGTCCTGCTAAGTCCCATCTCGGATGAGAAATTGCGTCTCAGAGGCCGGCTGGCCCGTCAGCGTCATGCAGCTGAGAAGTGGCAGAGGTGCTGGAAACTAATTCCAATTTAAAAAAAAAAAAAATCACAGCAGTTTCCAGTGGAAGATTTCAAAGCAGAGAACATCTAGGACTCTCACTGTTCTCGGAAAATTCGAGAGTGTTGGGATAGTCAGGAGCTTTTCTTTTGTTTATAAATGTGTCCAGTGAAAAGAGAACTGTGGTTGGAAGGAAAATTCCACTCTGTTTGAACGGCTGTTCAAATAGCTCCTTCCTGGTTGTTTCTCTCTTGAGAACACCGGCAACTGGCCTGGAAGCTGTTTGAGGACAGTCTCAGGCCGTTTTCCCTCCTGCTGTCACAAGTGTTTACTCTCAGTACAGTGGAACTCATTCCAGTGCTTTGAACAGTTTTAGAAAGGCTCCTTTGGCTGCTAGACGGAGAAGAGACATTGGATGAGATGGAGGCAGGTGAGGCCACCTGGAAGGCTGGTGCCCTCACCTCAGTGAGGGAGGATGGTGTTTGGACCGAAGGGTAGCAGAGGGGGTGGTAAGAAGTATATTTTCGTATTTTGAAAGCACAGCCAGCAGGACTTCCTGACGGTTTAGACGTGGGTTGTGAGAAAAGAGAGGCAATCAAGACAAGTGTTTTGGCCTGAGGCTCTGAAGGGGAGGAGGGGCCACCAGCGAAGATGGGGAGGTGGGAGGAGAAGCCAATGTGGACGGATGGTCAAGAGTCCAGTTCTGGAAATGTGGAACTCGGCACGCCTGTTACACATTTGTATTAGTTGGTTTTCTTCCTCCCTCCCTCCCTTCCTTCCTTCCTTCTTTTTTTTCTTTCTTCATTTTCTCCATTTGTTCTTTTATAATGTCAAATTAAGGCAAGACATATCGAATTTCTATTTAATATAGTTTATTTCACTTTTCTAGCTTCCAAATAGTCACCTGCAAGAGGGGAAAAAAGAAATCAGAAACAAGTACTCTTACTATTTTTTAAAAATTTATTTATTTTTGGCTGGGGGGAGGGGCAATACAGGGGGAGGGGGTTAAGAGGTACAAACTACTATGTATAAAGTAAATAAGCTACAAGGATATATTATACAACATGGGGAATATAGCCCATATTTTATAATAACTATAAATGGAATATAACTTAAAAAAACTGTGAATCACTATATTGTACACTTGTAACTTATATAATATTGTACAACAACTATACTTCAATTAAAAAAAAAAAAGAAAAAAAAACAGGAAATACAACTCCATTATGGGCTGGCTTTTTTCTTCCTATTTGTGATGGTCTCCTCCCTAACTTCCCTATCTAAAGTCTTTTAAGATCCATCTCAAATTGCTACTCAGTGAAGCCAGCCTGAGAACTTCCACTCTCATCATAGTCTACTTCCTGGGCAGCCATGCACTTAATAGCTGTATCATTGATTTAGACACAATTATTGTGGAACTGATCACATGCAGCTTAGCACAGTGTTACATAGCTTTTAAAATTTTTCCGTGCATGTAATTCTTCGCTCTCCAGTAAGTTTCTAAGGTGTCTGACAGTAGATAGGTCGTGCCGTTTTGTTCTGGGTGCAATGTATTTTTTTGTTGAACGAAATAATTTATTCATTTATTCAAGCTCACTAAAAGCCAGGAGCTGTGCTGAGTATTGGCATACACCAAGCTTTATCTGTTATTTATTAATTCAACACATTTTTGAGTGTCTAACATCTGCCAGGTAATTGAGATACAGGAATAAAGAAAAATAAATTTCTAGTTTTGTGGACCTTACATCTTAGAAGTGGGGGCAGAGCATAAAGAATAACCAATATGTACATATTCTCAGGTACTGATAAGGGCTGTGAAGAAAATGAAACACAATGGGGTGATAGGGAGGGATGGAGGCTGAGTGTCGGGGTGTCTGGGGGAAGATGGTGAGGAAGGGTCTCTCTCAGCAGACGGAATTTGAGCAGAGGACTGAGTGAAGTGAGGGGCTGGGACAAACAAACATCTGCCTGGCGAGAGCTCCTGGCAGAGGGGAGGGCAGGTTCAAGTGCCCGCGATAGGGGTGCCCGTGGCATGTCTTGGCACAGTGAGAAGGTCACTGTAGCTAAGAGACCCTGAGTGATGGGGGATGGGGGGTGGGGGACTCCCAGGAAGTGAGGTCAGGGGGCAGGCAGGGACAGCTTATGGTGGGCTTTAAAGGATTTAATTCCACACAGGAAGGGAAGATGGTGGGAGGTTTTGAGACCACTGACATAGTCTGATTTATGATGAATGAGACGAATGAGAAGGATCCCGGAACTGTTCTAAGGAAACTGAAAATCTATTATTCAGAGTTCTACTATGCAAACATCCATAGCCATTTTTATTAAACTATGAAATAAAAAAAGGAAATTTACTAAAAATTAAAAAATTCTAACTATGTATATGGTATTAAGTAGGGTGTATATATAAGTGGGTAATTGTGGGAAGTAGCAATAGTAAATTTAAGTCGAAAATTATAGCCTCCAAAGTTATAAAGGTGAGGAATGTAGCATTTACAAACTGAAAACTCCAGTCCAAGAAATGCAACGTATTCATTTGAGAAATGAAAGGTGTGGTGATTTTTTTTTACTTCTATATTTGTACATCTCAAAATATCAAGGTATGATTTAAAAACTCTATGTAATAATATAAATTTCTATTAGTTGAGTTGTGGGACCCAAGGAATATTAATAAATATTTGCAGCACTTGTTTGCCTCAAATAAGGGCATAGTGATTAGTTAAGTGGATCTGAGGGGCTGTGAAATAGAAACAATTATATGATCTTAAGGTATTAAACAATCAAAACTATTTTTTTTTCTGCCCACAGATGAGATCTTAGCACTGTAATTAAGGCATCTGGGCTGTGATATTAATTTTGACACTGATGTGATAGGCTACTTGGAGCAAGAAGGAATAACGGAGGAAACAGCCAATGCTTATTGAGTGCTCTCTTTGTGCGGGAACTCTGTGAGCTACGTGCTTTGTGTGGGTGTTTTCTTGCCAGAGTTCTGAACCAAATGAGAGAGAAAACAAAACTGGTCACAGGGAGAGCCAAACATCACCTTTACGACAAATGAAGCTGTTACCAGACAACATGGCAACAACAGGCTTCAAGCAGCAAACCCTGGAATTAGATGGATTTCTGCATCGAGATTTTCCACGGAAGGGTAACCTAAGATGAGTATTTAGAGCAGGGCAGAAGTTGAGTGTTCCGTGGGCAGCTGATCCCAGGATAAAGGGAGAGAAATGATCTGTTCTACCTCCTCTTCCAAAGGGGGTACTCAGGGGTATTTGAGGATATCCTCTCTTCACTGAAATTACAGAAATAGACAAGAACTGTTCTTCCTGGTAATGAATGTATTAGCTCATTTAATTCTCACAGAAACCCTACAGAGTGGGTATTATCATAATTTTACTACACAGAAACAAAGGCACAGAGAGGTGAAGTAAATTGCCAAACGTCTCACAGCCCTGGCAATGATGGAAGCAGACTTGAACGCTGGCAGTTTGGTCCTAGAATTCTCACCAATCCTGCTTCTCTCATCGTTTTTAGCTGAGCTTTCTTATCTGAAAAATGAAGGGATTAGGCTAGAAACATCTCTGAGAATTCCTTTCAACCTTAAAATGCTTTAATATGCCTTTAGGTTTACTGCAGACATATCTGGGTGTGTGAACTATTTTAAACTCCTCAGGCAAGGGAGAATATGGAACAACATTATATACAACTTAGAATGTTATTCTGATGAAAAGTCTCAGTAGGTAATTGTAACCCAATTCTCTTTTCAATGTGGAAAACTTAACAGTTTAAAAAGGAGCAGACAGATGGAATTTTGCTAATGTGTCCAAGAAGGAAATATGATTTCACATGCATATTATATGCAAGTTTATGAATGCAGTCATAGTGTCTGGAACCGAGGTAGGAAACTGTGATGAAAATCAGTGAAGTAAAATATCAAAATAAAACATTGCATGACAACTCCTAATGGGGAGCAACGCTGGTGCCTTTAATAAAACTTGGGAGTATTAATGTGAGATGTAAGTGGCTGAAGGATTCTGAATTTCCCCGGCAATATTCATATGTCACAAAATGAATGTTAGCTGGCAACAATTCAAGAAGCGACACACTTAACATACCACCGTTGAGATGCCCACGTTATGATCACTCACGGTAAATTGTGACATTTAACTTTGTGTTAAATTAAGTAGACCCTTGTTTATAATTTCCTAAGAACTTGTTGAAAACAAAGATTTAGGATTATAATCTCAACTAAGGATGGAATGTGCGACTTAGGTAACAAGCTCACCTTTGTATATTTGAGAGGGTACAGGCATTATCAACATATTTCAATGTCTTCCTGGCAGCAGAGAATTTACTCCACATTTAAATCCACCCTGGGCATTTTGGAATAATGTTTTTGATTGAAGATTTTTAAAAAAATCACCTTGAATTAATAAGCTTCTAAAAATGGCTTCAAACCAATATAAGTTCTAATTATGTAATTAATAGTTCAAATAACTTCAATTTTGGTGTCAAATTAATTTGGTAGTTGGCAAGTGTCAGATACCTTTATTCAATGCAATACATTTAAATTCCAGCTGATGTGCTTTCTTCTCTTCTCTACCAAAAAAAAAAAAAAAATCAAAAGTATGGCATTTCCTTTACTAATTAAATAATATATCTTTGAAGAGTGTGACTTTAAAAAAAAAAAGCATTTTCTTTCTTCAGGGGTTGCTTTGGTATTATGTATAACTACAGTTATAATTCTCAGCTTATAGCTACTCTCCTCTTAATAGTATTATTTTCCAGAATTCTTCTGGCACCTCAGGGGTTCTTTCCAAAGAATTTTCTTTTCTTTTTGGTTAAAAAGAGGTTTTATTTGCCTGCTGGAACTTTATGTATACTTGCTCTTTCTCAAGTGTGTGTGTGTGTTTCGAAATTATGTCTTTACAACTATGGTATGAATAGTATGTTACGATTCTTGATTTCCATAAAGAGTCTAAGCATAAGAATGATTTTTTAATGATACAATTTAATCTACGTATACATTATAAATTACTTCTAATAATATGTTTACTTTATTGACTAACATCTCAGGATAGAGGACACGAATTAGTAAGGAGTAGAGCTGGCATATTAAAAAGAGAAATGAAAAATGCCTATACTCTGGAGCAGAGTGGTTTAATAAAACAAATAGAAAAAGGACCAGAATCTTTTTTCCTCAGTGCATATTACAAAGTGTAATAAAGTCTCTAATGTGTAGCATAGAGTAAACTAAAACTACGTTATTTGACTCCTAATAAACTATGTCGATGACTTGTTACAAACAAATGAATAGTAAAGAGTAAATATGAATGTATAAATACGTTGACACATAGTCAAAAAATTCTAATAATGTCCAGGGTGTAGTGACCACGGAGATGCCAGGGGAGGGGAGGCTGAGTAGTGAGGTCTCATCTGCTGCTTATTTTGAGAACAGGGACTTGGAGCGCTTGTGAAATATTCTCTTGTGATTCCTCCAGCTATAAATAGCTTGCTTTGGGTCTGATGGCGTCTAATCAGTGACTAATGATTGCCGACCAGGCCACAGTTAGCAACAGCAACAACAGTAGCATTTATGGGGCTTTAATCCTCATAACAACCCAGTGAAGTAAGGATTATAATTACCTTCATTTTACCCACAAGCAAGCCAACCTCAGAGAGTTTAGGTCACTTGCCAAAGACCATCAAGCAAGGCAAATATCACTGATATTTACTGTGATCCTGCGATGTTCTAGGCACTGGTCTTGAGGACAGAACAGAAGAAAAGGCAGCCTGTGCTCTCAATTCCTGTCTAGTCTCCTGGGGGAAACAGATGAACTCCCAGGCAACTACAGTGTAGAGAGCTAAGAGCTAATGCATGCAGTGCTGCAATGGTGTGCCGTGAGATACAGAACACATTCCTAGGGGGCCAGGGAGACTTCTGTAGGCAGAAAGTAACAGAGCATGATACGACACAGGAAACTACTGCTTTCTCTGCAAATGTACTGCCAGAATCCACCTTACATTTACTTTCAGGGCTGTGTTTAGGAGGGTACTTATCTATCGTGCCAAAGAAAATATATACTTGAGAAAAGCACTGAATAGTTTTGCCATAGCCAGTTGTTTATAAGATCAGATTACCATTTATACACTCTCAGCTTTAATATAAGACATTTTAGCTGCTGGAAAGTGTTTTGTCATTTAGAAGTGTTTCAACATTTAGAAGGTCAGCATTACATGTACTTTCCCGTCACATGGAATGATCACATGAATTTATAGCATCGGCAGAGCCATCTGTAGATCTGACCAGATTTATGAATGAAATGCATGACATTCTCGGTCATTCATTGAAGCTCTAGCAGTGGGAGTAAAATCCAGGATATTGTCTGCCCAGCATCTCTTTTCTAGGAACTTCCCCTTCCCCCAAGTCACCTGGTTGCTACGGGTGCCACCATGTTTGTAAATGTGACCATTGATTGGTTTAGGGTGGGAAGAAGAGTCCAGCTGGTCTAATCATATTATCCTACTATTTGGTCTCATGGATTAGGCTTGGTTAGTCAGAGTCTATCCTGTTTCCACCCCAGATGGGTGGACTGCAAGTCAGTTCTGACATCAACTACCTGGAGTTAACATCAGACTCCCCAGGTTAAGGGCTCTCACCTCAGACACCAGCTGCAGGTGGTCTACCCAGGTCACCTTCACTTCTGACTGACCTGCTATAAATTTGGGGGTTCCTATGATCCCCTCAGTTTCCATAATTTGACAGAAAATCTCTCAGAACTCAAGGAAGTGCTATACTCACGATTACAGTTCTATTATAAAGGACACACCTCAGGAACAGCCGAATGAAATGTTGCACAGGGCAAGGTCTGGGATGGTCTCAGACACAGAGCTCTATCCCTGAGGCGCTTCAGGGTACCTCACTCTCCTGGCACAGTGATGTGTTCACCAACCAGGAAGAGCCTTGGTATGCAGAGTTTTTGTTGGCATATCATTGAGTAGACACGATTGGTTGGCCGTGTGACTGTACTCAACCTGCAGCCCCTACCCTCGCCCTGGAGGTTCCAACCCTCTAGCCACATGCCTGGTCTTTCTGATGACCAGCTTCCTTCCTGAAGCTACCTGGGTACCAGCCACGGGTCACTTCATTAACATAACAAAGGGACTTACCGCTCAGAAAATTCCAATGGTGTTTGAATCTCTGAGCCAGGAACCAGAGACAAAGACCAGATATATTCTTTATTCTATCACAGAGTCCATCTTTGGAAATTCTTTTCCTAGAACTGAGTAAGAGAACTCATGTTTTTTAGATTTCAGTACCGTGATACGTAAAGCATGTTGACCACCATGTTTCCCACTAGAAAAACAGAAGCCAATGTGTAGAGAAAAAAGGAGAAATGAAGAAGATGCACAGAGAGGAGAAGAGAGGAATGGGGGAGAGAGTGAGCCCTTAGAGATTGGAGTCCCTTTTCCAACTCTTTCCTGTCCTTGCTTTCTGTGACATGTCACATTATCTTTACCAAATACCCTTTCCTTCTTCTGACTTCATCCAACTCTAGAAGAGTTTCTCAAACCACTAACTGAGCATCTATGGGTGGAGTGAGCAGGTGAACATTTATAATTAAATGACATTGAGCTACGGGTGGGATTTATATTCACTTACTATGTGCTGCTTAGAAGGTCCTTTCTTTGCCTTGGACAAATGCCCATCTTGTTACTCTTCAGAATGAGCAGGTGTCGGTGTTTGGGGAGAGTTGTCTACCCATGGTCAGATGGTTCCTTCCATGCTCTGAAGCAGGTCTCTGGCAGTAAAAACAGCTCTCTCTTTATAAGATGCTCCTGCAGCAGCTACAACAGAGTTGGAACCAGCAACTCAACTCTGGTTTTTGCTCTTGCTGACCTTCTCCTGTTGCCCTGGATACATACAGGTTCCTTGTGCGGTCCCACAGTTGTCACTTGGGAACCTTAAGTGTGGAAAACATTCAAGCTCTTAGGAAGACTAGAGAATGTATTATTTGACTCTGGGCTTTGCACTTCCTCCTAAAGTGTCCGTGAGAGTGTTATCAGTGTGTGGAACATATTTGCCTCGCCTGGGGGCTTTTGCATGTGCCAGTGTCTCTGCCTGGAACACTCCTCCCAGATCTGTCTGCGGGACCTGTGTCCCTCTCAGCACCGTCTTACGTTTTGCTTAAGTGCAAACTCCTTAGTGATGCCCCCCTGACTCCTGGTCAGTGTGGTTCCCACTCATCATTCTCTGTCCCTTTATCCTGCCTATTTCAGTTTTTAGCACTTAACTACTGGCATATTGAACATTTATTTGTTCACTTGTTTGTTGTCTGCTCCTTTAGAACATAAAATTTTATGAAAGAGGGACTTTGCCTATTTTGTTCATTGTTTTATCCCAGCACACAGAGGAGTGCCAGGTGCATTGTAGGCAGTAACAGAAATTTCTTGAATAAAAAGAGAAATGAAGAAATGCTTGTGCTGGTCGTCATCTTTTGAACACGCTTCCTACATTTGGGGGAACTTCCTGTCTTGGGAATCTTATCTCCTCAAAAAGGCTAGTCAGATACAGTACTGGATTTCCAGTCCTCCCTTGTAGCTGGGGCACCGATCAGATGTACCCACACGTTGCTCTGAATCAGAAGACAGCAACTTTTGGAGTATGTACCAGGAGAAACACGTGTGTGTGTGTGGTGTGTGTGTGTATGCGTGCATGTGTGTGTGTTGGACAAAAGCAACAGTGGTGGAGGTTCTAGCAGCCAAAACCCAATGTCAGTGCTGTGAGACGCAGCTTCTCTGCTTAGGGGTGTTGGGCAGTGGATTTTTCTACGGAATAGTCTGTTTGTGTTTGGAGGTTATACCTCACTGCATAGCCTCCAGGTTTTACTCTTTCCCCTGTAACAGAGTTTGTGAGCTTACAGTTACTTTTAAAAACAAATTCTTTTTTACTGTTTAAACTCGAGTTTGAGTTCTGTTGTCTGCAACTGAGAATCCTAACTGATTGACAGCCGGTTTGAATCTGGATAACACATCCAGAAGTCTACAGTTTTAAAAAGCAAGTTAGCAGTTTATAAGCTAGAATACTCTTTGGGTAGACCTCAGTGTTCATCCGTCAAGGGGTTTGCAATCTGTTTTGCATAGAAGTATGTTTTCAAGTGAAATTTTACAAGCGGATGAGCACCCAATATGTAAAACAGATAAAACTGAAGCTGCTCTGGTTAAAGGGTGTAGGTGTAAGAATCCTTGACCCCTCTTCTCTGAGTCCTTAAGGCTCCACAGGGCATGAGAATTCACAGACAATTTAACTGCCTCATTTTCTAGAAGAGGAAATGGGTACATAGTAAAGTGTAAAAGACACCGCTTTAGTGACAGAACAGTAGCTAGAACCTCAGTATTTCTACACCAGTCTAGATGTTTTGCACTACATTACACTGTAACCTCAAAATAAAACAGAAAAGTCATCAACCTCTTTAAAAGTTTTCTTCTGGGCATAGTTCAAGTAGCAGAAACAATATTTCAATTTAGGTTCTACAATTGATAAGTTTTAACAAACTCAATTCAAAACCTATTTCCAATAGAGAATTTGAGGGTACTTTAAAAGTTAACACGTTGTGTGGCTATTAACTTAAAAGTGGACATCATCTAATAAAACTTTTGCTTAAGGTAAAACTCTGTTTCAAGATTTCTCACCAGGATATGGTAATCTAAGTGCTATACCTTACACACTTAAAATTCAAAAGCATTGAAAGAACAAGTCAAAATAATATTAACACATATGTTAAGTCTGTCTAGATAAAAGTCCAGTAAAATCAAATCAGTGAAGCAGACATACGTTTTCCTATTTTGTCTCAGTGTGTGCATATGTGCATGTGTGTTTTCTATGGCTGGGCAGATGTAGCAAAACAAACTCTTTCAATTAGTGACATGAGTCCCTTCATTTATAAGGCAAATTCAATTAAATTGATATTAAGTAGGGGATCCTTTTGAGTTTGACCTAAATTTTCGGAACCTGAAACAACAAACCATTATATAGCAAATATCATTAAGTCCCCTGTTCTTGCAATCACAGTTCAAGCCATTGATAATTTTATTTGCTGTGGTTACCTGTCTCAGACTGAGCTCCTATGGAGAAACCAAAATTCACAGCAACTCATTATTGCCAACATCTTTGATTCTTTCTTTTATTTTTCTTTTGAAAATGATAGTGATGATTACTGCTTGGTGATTTGGAGGGCTGTTTGTTTATGACTCAGCCTCCAAAGGGTTATAATTTCCCATAAAATTGCTGTCCACACTAGGACCACAAAGCAACTCCCTTCTATCATGATTTTTTAACCGACTATTCCCTTTATAACCATTAAAATTTTGTTAAAGCTGTATCTTTTGTTAAAGGTGTATCTTGAGAGTCCTTACTTTAAAATTTTTAGGGGCTTTTGGTAAGTGAATAGAAGAAGTTATCCTCAAGTGAATTTTTATTTCATTTAGTTCCAAAAAAGAAATGAGGAACTCATCAGGGATTTAGGACAATTTCATGACCAGTGTGCATCATCGACTTTCTTGTTAGTGGTAGGAAGCTAGGTAAGTGACAATATGGGCTCAATACGTGGCATCTAAAGCTGCTTCTGGTGTTCCCAGGTCAAGATGCCTCCCCATGGCACCACTGCTGTCCACATCTGTCCCTCCCAAGGTCCCTGTGGCTGCCACCATTGGGCCCCAGGGCAGTGGTAGCACTGGATACGTGGAATTCTCAATGACCAAAGCTTTGCTGTGTTCCAGCACTCATGCTTTGTTCAGAATGCTCCCTTTCCCTGGAAAGTCAAGTTTTTCAGTAGATCTGATAGGGAATAACTGACAAGATGAAGTCTTTCTCAGGAGGTTTTCAGTCCCTCATGTAAAGAGACGAATATTTCTTGCATTAATATTTTTGACATTTATGACAAAATAACCAAGGACCACTATATTAAAACTGTAGTTATGTGACATTTGTACTGAATCAATAACTATGAAGTCCCATGAAGCCGTCATTGACCTTTCTGTTCTTTGACTCTAAAATGGCATTCAACTCTGCAATGTTTTCATATTTCAAAGTTGTAATGCTATATAAGCATTCATTCAGCCGTTTTTTAACCTATATTCATTGATCCTTAACCTGTGCTAGGTACTACCACTCAATGAGATTCAAACCTCCATCCTTGCCCAAAAGTATTTAATATTGATCTATATAAAGAATTGGTCTCCAGCCATGAATGGTAAATATGGTTTTAAAAATGTCACCAAGCCCTTGTCCTGACTCAGACATTTTTCAAGGTTAAAGCAAGTTGCTTGATCTCTTTCCCTGTATCTTGGAAATGCTTGTAGAAAAGGTTACCTTAGACAAGGCCAGAGGGGCCCCTGACCTGGGTTCACCCTTTAGAGAATCCTGTACATCATAAACACCACTCAGTTCCAGTGAAATGCTTTTCCACTTTTCTTGCCCTGTATCCATGAAACAAAAGGCTCCATTGTCCTAATGCCATGAAGGCTTGTGGATTTTATCACTGCCAATGTCAGAGACAGACACTGCTTTGGAAGCGTGGGAAAAGAATACTTAGGTGGAGCA
Source organism: Balaenoptera musculus (assembly GCF_009873245.2). NCBI lineage: Eukaryota > Metazoa > Chordata > Mammalia > Artiodactyla > Balaenopteridae > Balaenoptera > Balaenoptera musculus. The sequence goes on from NC_045790.1 coordinate 6,129,984, forward strand.
AAATAAATGAATTTGCAAATCCTTTCTATCAGATAACATTAATACAACATTTTCTTGAGTTATAAAGTATTTGTTTTCCAGGAGTGCTGAGTGCCTATCTTACTTTCCTTTGTTTCTAAGGACTCAACTGTGTCCCTCCAAATTCATATGTTGAAGCCCTACCCAGCAATGTGACTGTATTTGGAGATGGGGCATTTAAGGAGGTAACTAAGGTTAAAAGAGGTCATATGTGTGGGCTCTGATCCGATAGGCCAACATCCTTATACCAAGAGATACCACAGTGGTCCCTCTCGCGTGTGCTCAGCAGAAAGACCATGCGAGAACTGCAGCAAGACGACAAATACTTCTATGATCTCACTTGCATTTGGAATCTAAAAATGTCAAACTCGTAGAACCGGATGGGTTGCCAGGGGCTGGGGGTTGGCAGGGGTTGAGAAAACTGCAAGATGTTGGTCAAAGGTTACAAACTTTCAGTTATAAGGTAAATAAATTCTGGGGATCTACTGTAGAGCCTGGTAATTATAGTTAATAATACAGTATCATATACTTGAAAGTTTCTAAGAAAGTAGATCTTGTGTTCTCACCACAAAACATTTAAAAAATAACTATGTGAGGCGGTGGATGTATTAATTACCTTGATTGTATTTTGATGGTAGTAATCATTTGACAATATATATGTATAGCAAATCATAATGTTGTATGCTTTAAAAAAAAATCACATTGTACATCCTCAATACATACAATTTTTATTTGTCAGTCATACCTCAATAAAGCTAGGAAAAAAAGTGAAAAAAAAAAAAGACATCTGTCGGCAGCAGGGAAGAGTCCTCTCCAGAAACCAAACCCTGCTGCACATTGATCTGGAACTTCCAGCATCCAGAACTGTGAGAAGTAGATTTCTATGGTTTAAGCCTCCTAGCCTGTGTTTTGCTATGGCAGCCTGAGCAGACTGATAACACGTGTGTTCTAATCCCTGGATCTGGAGATGGTCATAGATCAGTGAGGTGTGCACGACAATTGTACACAGTGGCTGAGTAGCATTTTGCAACGTCAACTAATTCCTAGTGCTTAAAAATATGTACATTTACATAAGTCTAGATGAAACGTGAAGCATGACACCGCTTCTTTTTTCCTCCTATTTTATTGATGTGTAATGGATAAATAAAATTGTATATGTTTAAAGTGTACCCTACCAAGTGTAAAATAGATAGCTAGTGGGAAGCAGCCGCATAGCACAGGGAGATCAGCTCGGTGCTTTGTGACCACCTAGAGGGGTGGGATAGGGAGGGTGGGAGGGAGACTCAAGAGGGAGGAGATATGGGGATATAGTTATATGTATAGCTGTTTCACTTTGTTATACAGTAGAAACTAGCACACCATTGTAAAGCAATTATACTGCAATAAAGATGTTAAAAAAATAATAGTGTACAATGTGATGATTTGATATATGTTTACATTGAGAAATGATGACTACAGCCAAGGTAACTCACACATCCATCACCTCACGTAGTTTCCTTATTTATTTACTTATTTGAGGAGCATGCTTGACATTTAATCTCTTAGCAAATTTCAAAAATATAATACGGTACGATTAACTATAATCACCATGCCGTACATTAGATCCTCAGAACTTATTTATCTTATAACTGAAATTTTGTCCCCTTTGACCTGTGTCCGCCAATTTCGCTGAACCCCCAGCCCCTGGCAACCACTATTCTCTTCTCTATTTCTGTGAATTCGACTTCTTGTTTTCTGATTCCACACAGAAGTGATAACATACAGTGTTTGTCTTTCTCATGACATTGATTCTTTACCTTGGCAACTGATGGACATTGAACATTTTGATTGTGAATGGTTTTATTTTTATAAAAACATTTAATGAGATCTAATTACATTTTCAAAAATTTAATTAAAATTTCAGTTTTATCTCTATCTTCTGATTTAAATTTTGCTATTGATTATAATTTTCATCTTGCTATTTAGTTTTAATATATTATTTTAAGTATTTTAGAGGAAAAATAAGAAACATGAAAAATAGTTTTACATTATTTACATTTGGAAATTTTTTACACTTTGAAAACAGTGTTTTATTTTTGAATCCTTTAGATCAGGGGTCAGCAAACTATGACCTATGGGTCGAATCTGATCTGTCTTTGTTTAATATAAAGTTTTGCTGGGCTACATCCATGCCCATATTTTTATGTATTGTCTATGGCAATAGCATGATGTTTTCATGCTACAACATCAGACTTGAGTAATTGCTACAGATACTGTATGGCCACAAAGCAAAAAAAAAGAATTACTATCTGGCCCTTTAAAAATAAAGTTTGCTGACGCCTGCTTTAGATCACTGAGAGTGTGTACAATTTGCATCATGATAAAAATATAAAATACAAAAGTAGATCTTAAAATAGGATAAAAACTAAAAAGCAATAAGAGAGAGAAAATTTTCAAATTAGTGCTTCAAATTTGAATAACTGGAAGCCAGGAAAGTGAGCAGACTTCTGTAGAGCATGGCCCACATAAAATTTGCAAGCAGGAAATTCTTTACTTAAAGAAGATTTAATGAAAATGAGCAAGGAAATTTTTCTCATCAAATCCACAACTGGAACTGTTCAGATACAACGGCTGCTGTGTCAGATTCTCATCAAACAAAGCTGTAACCACTGATCAAAACAATGAAAATGAAAGAGAAAATTATTCCTATCAAATTCATAATTCAGAGACAGCAAATATAACTCTGGCATGCTTGTTAAAAGTTGAAGAAAACTACATTCATAAAATCTGCAAATTGGGTAAGAAAGTCAAAACCTCTGGAACTTGACTCTGTTTATTGGATGACGATTCTGGAAAATGGCTGTCATATCCTGACACGAATGAAAATGTTTCTAGCAAAGCACAATCTGATTCAAATCAATGATTACAGTTTTCCATTGGATAAACATGGCAGAAAATTTATATTTCGTTTTTTTTATAGACTTTATTTTTTTAGAGCAGCTCTAGGTTCACAGCAAAATTGAAGTACAGAGATTTCCCATAGAGCACCTTGCCCTCACACATACACAGCTTCCCCCATCATTAACGTCCCTCACCTGAGCGCTACCTTTGTTATAAAAGATGAACCTACACTGACACATCATTATGGCCCCGAGTCCAGAGTTTACGTCAGGGTTCACGCTTGGTGCTGTACATTCTGTGGGTTTGGACTAATGTATAACGACACGTATCCATTATCATTGTATTGTACAGAGTAGCTTCACTGCTCTAAAAATCCTCTGTGCTCCATATATTTCACTTTGAACCCAAATTCTTTCAAACTGGGAAAGAAGCTGTTATATTCTAAATTCAAAGTATCTTGTTACTACTCTTACGTGCTTCTCAACCAATGTCCATAATTGGTTTTGGCCAATGAAGACACTTGTGACTGGACACGCATTCTTAATTAAAAGAACTTGAAATGTCATGTGCACATAAAATTAGCAAATATGAGAACAACAACAAAAAAGACAGAATAAATGACAAAGAGTTCATATTTTTCAACAAAGAAGTAAATATAGAACAGAATACACAACACTGTTATAATCCTCTTAAAAGAATATTAAAAGATGATATCATGTGTCCAATATAAGCACAATGATGCTTATTGCAGCTCTAACTTATTTTTACTTTTTTATTATTTTTAAAAATTTTATTTATTTTTGGCTGCCTTAGGTCTTCGTTGCTGTGTGCGGGCTTTCTCTAGTTGTGGCGAGCGGGGGCTACTCTTCCTTGTGGTGTATGTGCTTCTCATTGCGGTGGCTTCTCTTTGTTGCAGAGCATGGGCTCTAGGCTCGAGGGCTTCAGTAGTTGTGGCCCACGGGCTCAGTAGTTGTGGCTTGCAGGCTCTAGAGTGCAGGCTCAGTAGTTGTGGCGCACAGGCTTAGTTGCTCTGTGGCATGTGGGATCTTCCCAGACCAGGGCTCTAACCCAAATCCCCTGCATTGGCAGGCGGGTTCTTAACCACTGTGCCACCAGGGAAGTCCCTATACATATTTTTAAACATCTCAATTCTACTCTGTTAACAAATTTTAATTATACAATACAGTGTTATCAACTATTGTCACAGGTTATACATTGGATCCTTGGACTTTTTTCATTTTAGAGCTGAAAGTTTGTACTGTTTTTATCAACTTCTCCCTAATATTTCTACAAAACATGAAAACATGGAAAATTTTTGAACTTAGCAGAAATGATTTCCAAATTTGTTACTAGAATGACTAAGCATGTCATGTGAATAAAAAATGAAAAATATGATTTCTCTTTTGGATGGAGAATAAAATTAGATCACAAACTTATTGGATAAAAAAGTAAGAAGAAAGCCCATTAAAAAAGCAAATGTTACTCAGTTTAGCAGGATTTCAAAAATTATGTTGAGAAGTTCCTCAAATAAAGATCAAATTGTGATTTTAGTGGAAAATAAATTATGAATTTAATTTTCATGTTAAAAATTTTGTATGTTAATAATGTTAGTAAAAGATAATGACCAACAACACAAACAAGATGTGCTTGGCTGCTTCACTTTAAAAAGAATTAAAAAACTTAAAAAAAAAAAAACCTTGGAGAAAATGATTTTTCCAAATTGCAAGCAACTAATGTTAAGGATGCAACCAATGTGACATTTCATTAAAATAGAAGGAAATTATAACAAGAAATGAAAATATTTCATGACCATGCAGAAAAAGATTCATGTACAAATACTTCCAAAACTAATTTTCATAAAAAATATTTTCTGGCCATTAGAAAGCAAGTTACGGTCTCAGTTGAAGAGAGATTGGAACAAATGGAGTCACACGCTGCTATTTTCAGTTTTCTGGATCATATCCCAGCATTGATGATTTTTTTTTTTTTTTTTTTTTTAGCATTGATGATTTTAAAGAGAAGAGTCTAAGAGATATTCTATGACTCTTGATACTACTTTAAAATACTTTGAAAATCCAGTAAGAGTGATGGACATGTATATCTTGTAACTAAACTCTTTTATCATGTTTTTGTGATAATAGTTTATCAACCAGCATTCTAATGTTTGAACATGATTTATTAATTTTCTTTTTTAATTTTAATTAATTAATTTATTTATGGCTGTGTTGGGTCTTCGTTTCTGTGCGAGGGCTTTCTCTAGTTGTGGCAAGCGGGGGCCACTCTTCATCGCAGTGCGCAGGCCTCTCACTATCACGGCCTCTCTTGTTGCGGAGCACAGGCTCCAGACGTGCAGGCTCAGTAATTGTGGCTCACGGGCCCAGTTGCTCCGCAGCATATGGGATCTTCCCAGACCAGGGCTCGAACCCATGTCCCTTGCATTGGCAGGCAGATTCTCAACCACTGCGCCACCAGGGAAGCCCGATTTATTAATTTTCATACTCACTTCTGAATCTAAGTATTGCTTTAAATTTTGATGAAAAATTCCATTTGCTACTGTCTCAGAGCAAACGCTAATGAATAAAAAACGATTTAACAACTACAGGGACTCAAGAAAGGTCATGTGATTTGGCTGTCACTAGAGCCCAACCACGTGGAAACCATGACTAGAACAACATAATGAGTGAATCTGTAGAAAATTTATGAGATAAATATGTAATTTAAAAAATAAATGCTGGGGCTTCCCTATTGGCACAGTGGTTAAGAATCCGCCTGCCAAGGCAGAGGACACGGGTTCGAGCCCTGGTCCGGGAAGATCCCACATGCCTCAGAGCAACTAAGCCTGTGCACCACAACTACTGAGCCTGCGCTCTAGAGCCTGCGAGCCACAACTACTGAGCCCATGTGCCACAACTACTGAAGCCTGCACGCCTAGAGCCCGTGCTCCACAGCAAGAGAAGCCACCGCAATAAGAAGCCTGCACACCGCAACGAAGAGTAGCCCCCCCACTCACCACAACTAGAGAAAGCCTGCGCACAGCAACGAAAACCCAACACAGCCCAAAATAAATTAAGAAACTAAATTTTAAAAAAAAGAGCCCTCTTTAAAAAAAAAAAAATAAATAAAATAATAAATGCTGATATTTTTGTGTTTTATGACCCACCTAAACATTGCTGGCCCACCCACCGAACACCTAGATATGCACCATAAAATTTATTGATTTATTTTTATTTATTTTTTTAAATTAGTATACATATTTTTATTGGAGTATAGTTGCTTTACAATGTTGTGTTAGTTTCTGCTGTACAGGGAAGTGAATCAGCTATAGGTAAACATATTGCACAATAAAATTTAAATTCAGTTTTCTTTGAGATTTTGCCCAGTCTTATTAAAAACCACGGTTTTACATGTATTTTTTAATGTTGTTGTTAAGAAGATATACTTTTCTACATTTGTGACTCATTTCTGTTTTGTAAGTAAGTTCATTTGTACCATTTTTTAGATTCCACATATACTGTACCCCTGAAACTAACACAACATTGTAAAGCAACTATACTCCAATAAAAATTTAAAAAAAGAGAAGATATACTTGTTAAAGTAGGAGAATAGAATATATTAAATGTTTTATTTAACAGCTTGTTAGCTTGCTGTCAAACTTAAATATTTAGACATGTGATGTGTGGGCCCCCAAGGGTCCCCTCAGCTCTCAGGGTTGGGTTGGCAATGCTGGCCTCATCTTCAAGGCTTATCATGAGGAACTTGGATGAGAGGAAAGTGGCAGCTTGTTGATGATGGAGGAAGTGATGTGCCTTCTCCTGCTGTTCCTAGGAAGTGGGGTTACTTCTCCACACTCGAGTGTCTCACTATTTCCTTTCTACTTTAATGCTGTCTGCCTTCTTGACTGAAAAAGTGTGGGTTTTTTTTTCTGATTTTTATTGGAGTATAGTTGATTACAATGTTGTGTTAGTTTCTGCTGTACAGCAAAGTGATTCAGTTATACATACACATCTATCCACTCTTTTTTAGATTCTCATATAGGCCATTACAGAGTACTGAGTAGAGTTCCCTGTGCTATACAGTAGGTCCTTAGTAGTTACCTATTTTACATATAGTAGTGTGTATGTGTCAATCCCAATCTCCAATGTATCCCTCCCCCGCTTACCCCTGGTTAGGTAAGGGTTTTGGTCTTGAATGAACCCACCTTTGTAGAAAATCAAAAGAAATTTGCATGTGGATTTTTCCTCCATGCTTCCAGGGAGGGTAAATGCCTGACCATCTAGGAGAATCAGCCCCCGTCACCATCCAGACCTATTAAATTTAACAATTTATTGAAAAGAAGGCTATGCTGTTATATTTAAGCAGCTATTCCATATCTTACATGCCAAAGTTGTTAAAAATAACAAAAGACTATTATCTTGAATGTGACAAACCAAATTATGTCTTAAAATGTGATTAATTCCATGAGTTTGGACCTTTTAAGTCCATGTGGTAAGCAGTATTCCTTGGGAACTTTCTCCGCATGTGTCCAACGACGTAAACAAAAAGTTAAAATACAGCTTACACTCTCCCGGGCATTCATTAGCATAGCAAAGGAAGCAGGAACTAACCACATTTTACATAAAAAGACTTTAGCAATCTGTGTCTGCTTGCATTAGCATTATTCAATCTGCGGTGCCACTATAGAAATGATTTATTTATAGGCCTATCACCAAAATGTGTTCTTCATTAATTCATATTTTTCTCAGCCTCACATTACTTCTTGAACCCATCCAGGTGGTTTTTAAATGCTGAGGGTAATTTAAAACTGAGCAAAGTCACACACCCCTGTTTTTCAGGGCTTAAGAATTATTGAATGGAAACGTCCTTATGGCTCATTTGATATTTTGTCCATTTCTTTGCCTTTAATTAACCTGAAGAATACCACAAATGTGAGCTTGGCTGGACCGTGGGAGTTGAAATCCGCATTGGGAAGGGAATAAACCTTGAATGCCTTGCCAAAGATATTTAGAAGTGTATTTCTCTCAAGATTAAAGCTGAAAATCCAGAATAACTGCAGTTTATTCCAACAATACAGTTCGGTGAAACTGTGTTATATTGAACATTTCCTTCTATATGACATTCATTAAAATAGAAAAGGCCTCATCTAAAGCCTCGTAAAGTGACGTTTCCTCTATATAATATTTTCCTGTATGTAACATTCAAAAAGGGCCATGCCCTGGAAAACATTACAAAGGGCTTTTCCTGTAGAGTCTGTGCTTGTTGTTAAATTTATTTTGGGTTGCCCTTTCGGTTAGCATTTCATAGCTCTTCACAGATTCAGTCAATATATAATGGGGAAGAAAGCCCCACGGTTTGCCTTTAATTCTATTAATAGGAAGCAGCAGGAGAAAGTTGACATTCCTGGGTTGGAGGTTCTTGAGCACATTCTTTTCTTCTGATAACGCTTGTCACATCTTCCATTTTTTTTCCAGGGAAATGTGTTGCTTATGCTGTTCTCTGCAACTCATGGAATGTTTGGAAATGATCTGATCACCAGAAAATCTTGTTCGTAAAAAAAAAGTGACTCCCCTCCCTTCTGGAGAGCAACTTTACCCCTACGTGTGTTTCCATATTGCATTATACGAGCAAAGCCGCCATTTACAAAATGGTAACTGATTTGGGTTGCTATGGTATGATTTATCGATATCTGTTATTTTTCAGCCTAGCAAATGAGTCCATTAGATGACGAAAATGTTTTTCTACATCATCAGAGCCGAGCCCTTTGAAGTTTCTAGTAACATTATATACATATACTATAGTATATGTACATATATACAGCGAAATTTGTGCAGAGGTAACTTGTCCTCTACTACTCTAGTATTTTGTGGTTTGTTTTAAGCTGATGTTAACCCCAAAGTACTCATTTATTTGAAAATATGTTTTGAGTCCCTACTATGTGCTATGCTAGACCCAAGGCAGAAGAGTGACACGGATCTCATTTGCCTGAGTATTTGGACAGTTAACAGGGGCTTGCAATAGAACCTGAAGAGGGTCGACATCAGCAGAGGCACAGGTTGCTATGCAGACAAATAGCAGGGTGATCTGACCTCCTTTATGGGGGGATGGGTATGGTGGGTGGAGTTGAATCTGACACCTGAAGGATGGTAGGGACAAGCTAAGGGACGGGGAGGGTTGAAGGTTGGGAAGATTCTCAGACAGAGGGAACGGCACTTGCAAAGGCTCAGAGGCCAGAGAGAATGTTCAAGGAACCAACCGTTTGAGGCCAGGTGTGAGGGGGAAAGGGGCAAACACGATGCCAGGTTGTCTGTCTCTTCTCAGCATGTTTCAGGCAGAGCAAACGACCTCTACGGGGAGCTAAAGTAAACCACCGTAAAAAGGTACATCTGATAAGCCAATTATAGATTTCGAATTTAACTGCACCTCGCACATACAAATTGATTGCGTAGGCAACCTTGCCAGGCCTGAAATTTAGACTTGCTCAGGGCAAGAAGAGATTTTTCCACGGTTTCTAATTGATAATCTGGGTGCCAAGAGGAGTTTACTCCTGCTAAAGGTTGTACTATTGAGTCTTCTTGGGGCTATGCTGGCCTGGACACACATTTGGAAGCGGAAAAGGCGCCTTCAGGATAATAGCTCCAGGCCTGTCGCAGAATGCTTGTGTTTGCCTCCAGGCCCGGAGCGCAGGCGCTGCCCTGTGATCCCTGCTGGCCTCAGTCCCTCCTGCCAGGTGAGAGGGCTCCTACCAGCGGCTTCCTTAGTGAGGAGGGGAAGGGGGTCACCCAGAGATTCGGGGCTTCCTTCATCCCCAGGAAGCAGTGAGACAGAGAATAGAATCCATGTGCGTCCCCGTGTGCAGGTTTTATTTTTTCCCCTTTCTTGTAATTATTCATTATTTTTTTCAAAGTTAGCTATTTTTATTATGAAGCTTTTCTCTTTCAAAAATGACCTGTGATCTAAAAAGATGATACAAATGAACTTATTTACAAAGCAGAAACAGACTCACAGAGTTCGAAAACAAACTTATGGTTACCAAAGGGGAAAGGAGGGGAGGAGGGATAAATCAGGAGGTAGGGATTAATAGATACACATGACTTTATATAAAATAGATAATCAACAAGGACCTACTGTATAGCACAGGGAACTCTATTCAGTATTCTGTAATAACCTATATGGGAAAGAATCTGAAAAAGAATTGATATATGTATACGTATAACTGAATCACTTTGTTGTACACCTGAAACTAACACAACATTGTAAATCAACTATACCCCAATATAAAATAGAAATTAAATTTAAAAAATGACCTGTGATCATTTTTACCAGATGTCCCCTGTTGACATTAATTGCTTTTTTAGGTTCTCATCACAAGAAAAAATATTTGTAACTCTGAATTGTGATGGTTGTTAACAGGACTTATTGTGGTGACCATTTCACAATGTGTACAAATATTGAATCGTTTTGTTGTACACCTGAAACTAATATAATGTTATATGTCAATTATACCTCAATAAAAAATAGCAGTGATAAAAGCAAATGCTTTCCAAAAACTATGAACAGAAAACAAAAAACCATGTTCTTCTAAATGTCCCCCGTCTTTCTTCCCATAGGTACCACCATTAACAATTTTTTTGTGTATATACTTCTAGAACTTGTTCCTTTCTATGCCCAGGTAGTTCTGTGGTGGGTACTGTGATGGGCCCAGATGTCCCCTTCAGGACTGAAGGACTTATTCCCTCACTTGTGGCGGGGTGCATCTGGCAGACAGAGAGTAGATTGGTGGTTGCCAGAGGCGGGATTGGGGGCCAGGGAGCGGGGGAAATGGGTGAAGGGGGTCAAAAAGTACAAGCTTCCAGTTATAAGATAAATTAGTCCCGGGGATGTCACGTACAGCTTGGCGACTATGGTTAATAATACTGTATTGTAGATTGGGAAGTCGCTAAAGCGTAGGTCTTAAAATCTCTCATCACAAGAAAACACATTTGTAACTATGTCAGGTGATGGGTGTTACCTAGACATTGTGGCCATCATTTTGCAAGATATACATATAGCAAATCATTATGTTGTACCCCTGAAACTAAGGCAATGTTATATGTCAATTATATCTCAATGAAACTGGAAAAAAAAATTAAAAATGAACAGTAGGATGGCAGGAATCAGAAATGAAATTTTACAGCTTCTATTTTTCCTTTTAAGTTAAATGACTCAAAATGGATACGACATCAGCAACTTGATGAACTGCAGGTTGGGGATCCTTGCAGGATGGATTTCCAGGGAAGCTGGCTCTAAAGCAGAGAGTAGTCCTGCAGGGTATTTATTAAAGTGTGTCCTTCAGAGCAGAGCCTGTAGGAGGAGGGGAAGGAAGCAGACATGAGAGAGGACAAAGCTGGGCTGCAGTGAAGTTCAAAGGAAAGGCCTCAGCCGATCCCACGGGGAACCCTGGAGCTGTAATGCCCCACCGAGGTTGTCCCATGATGCTGGACCCTCACATCCTGGCATCAGATGCAGACCCCCTGGGAAGGGAACATGAACTTGGGCGAGCTGTCTCCTCTTTCTTTTAAGAGCAGAAAAGGAGAGAGGTCATTGCCACTCTGGTCAAAAGCCCCGGAGGTGGTAGCCGCGATGGCACTGCTCTGGTGTCCACAGTGGGCGTATCACTTAGGGCAGTGCCATTGGAGACACTGTGACAGAAAAGGCCGGCAAGGCTCCCTGGGGACAGCTGCTGGTGACTGTAGCCCAGCAAGGAGAGGCTGTGTTATCTCGCCCATCGTGACCTCCAGGCCTTCCTCTCAAGGAGCTTGCCAGGAGCTTCTGCTGGCAGGACAGAGGAGGGGATTGGTAACAAAAGCAGCAAACAGACAACGTCTGCTGGGAGCTTTCGGCTTCAACAGGCATTAACTCAATCCTTGCACCAAGTCTCAGAATAATAGTACTATTATTATCATCATATCCCAGATATGGAAACTGAGGCAAAAAGATGTTAAACTCATTCAAAGTCACAAAGCAAATATACAGCAGAGCTGGGATTTGAACACCTAAGTGCTCAGTGGCTTTATGCAAAAAGTCACTCTGGGGACATCATCCTTTGTATGGTTGGCTAAAGGGCTGAGCGTAAGAGAAATGACTGAAGATCACATTTTGATTGGACGGTCATGTCTGGCCATTGGGAATACATCTATGGCATAAGGCTAAGAATTTTATTGTTTCAAGGAAACAAAGGAATGGAGAAGGGGCTTTCTCTGTGAAAGCCCATGGTTTTCCTTTTATCATGTAATTTGGGCTGTGTGGATCTCAGAATGCATTCCAAGTAGTTTTGGATTTAGGGCTGACTTTGTCAGTGGGAATCATGTGCAAGGTCTGATGTGAGGGTTCTCTTGCCTCCAGAGGTTTCTACCCCTACCTGACAGTGCCTGAAATTCCAATATTAGGTACTCATTCCTTTGAATGTTGAAGAGTTTTTATTTTACAGGATGCTCTCTTGAAGTATACACGTCCCTTTTGAAGGATACATTTAAGTCCCTTGAAGGGATGTGGCAAATACATGTCACTATATCCTGAAGAGTGTTTCCACAGTATGGAGGGTTAAGGAAGGCAGGAAAGGGAAGAGAAATACAGAAAAGTGTTTCCCTAAGAGGGTGTCAGTGAAAAATTGCTTCTTCAAGTCCCTGAATTTATATGCGATAGCCTGATGACACATTCTCATAGAACTGTGATCAGTAATGTAAGTAAGTGTTACTGGGTGGGTTCTTTTATTCCAAATGATTCATTGTTTAGGATGGTGACTGGCTATTTCAAGAAAAGTTAATTATTTAAAAACATTGTTCACAATGGCTAGTATCTTCATACTTTTCTGAAACTGTCCTGTGTCCCAGATAATGGTGAAAAGAGAGCTTATTTGAACACTTATCAGGCAGCACATTAGATTACCATGGAGGATACAGTAAAACACCATAAGATAAAGTGTCTGTCTTTGAAACAATCAAACATCCCTTTAGATGTGGCGGTTGTGTTTGTAGGTCCACCGTGAAGACTGTTGATGTCTGATCGGTGCTGTATTTTCAGCAACATTTGATGGATCACCGAATTCATTATTTTCTATGACTCTGATTGTCAAGTTACAATTAAGAAAAAAAATCACAGTTAAGATCCGACAGCACAAATAAGTATAAACAAATCACACCCAACGTGTTAGGAGCTCATATTCTGGGATAATTGATTAAGATGTGCAAAGAAAATAATTATAAGAGAATCATGGCCTGGATAAAAATAATGTATCATAAAAATATAAGGCCCTGAGTATTTATGAATAATGCAAAAAAGTCTGTATTTTTGTATTGGCCTTTTGGGTTTTTCAAGAGGTGGTGAGAAATCACGAGACTGATAGCCGAGACCTTGAGTTTCCTCTTCTGTGAAAAATGTAGGCTAATCGTACCTTTTGTACACGTGTCGGAGTTATTGCGAGAATCAAAGGAGGTTGTGTGTGCCGGGCCTTCTAAGCTATCACGGGTGAGATGTCATCATGGCAAGTTTGCTCAGAAAAGGTGGGTGGGGAGACAGAGGTTTCATGTCCTCATCACCAATGTTCACGTGTCAGAAGACAGCGTGGTTAAGTGCACAAAGTGTGGGCTGTGTTGGAAAGTCACTTCATTGCAATGGGGACCTGCCTTTTTCCGTGCAGTGGATCCAAATGCTTATCCAGATTTTCAACCCTCCCCCACCCCAAAGTGTTAAGAACCACAGTCTGGGAGAAGGTATTTTCTGTATACTTTTCCAAATGATCTGAGAGTAGAAGAAACAGTTTCTTTATGGAAATTTCATCAATTAGAGTTGATGGAGCACAGACTAAGTACCAATGGGATGTAGCTCTGTTTAGAACACTGATCCTTCACCAGAATCTCATCCATCAGGGCTGCATACCTTAAGTTAACTGATTCACTTTAGATTTGACTTGCAATTTCAGATAATGCATTAATTGCATGTCATGGCATAAAGTATCCCAACAGTAATATTTGCATGGAATTTGGGTGTGTCTACATGGATCTTGGTGAAAAATTAATTCCATTTTCTTTGCATAATTATGATGGGGAAACAAAATATAAAGAATTAAAAGAGCAGATATTAAATATTAAATTTTAAAACACTTCCAAATAAAATATTTTCAAAAATTTTAATGAGAAAATTGAGCTTGCTTTTATTCATTAGGCTTAACGCTTGAAATGACTACGTGAAATTGATCAAAACTTGTAGATGACGATCTCTTCAATTTTTAGTATTTCTCGTGGATGAGAAGCTTATTTCAAAATAACTTTTGAAATGATTTATCAACCAATCAAAAATTTACGAGTTGAAATTATATTTTAAAGTGTCTAATAGATTTTGCTCTTTTCTTTTTTCCTATTGAAAATATCTAAGGCTCATGTGCATGGATTCTAAATCTAATGGGACTTTTTTGTTTTGCTTTTATTTTATTTTATTTTGGCCACGCCAGGCGGCATGTGCGATCTTAGTTCCCCGACCAGGGATCGAACCCGAGCCCACTGCAGTGGAAGCGCGGAGCTCTAACCACTGGACCGCCAGGGAATTCCCCCGGTGGAACATTTTCATACCAAGTATTTCAAACTAATGAAGCTCTAACTTTGGGAAAGTGTGTGCATCGTCAGAGTCGTCATCGTGCAGCCAGACTTGCACAGCCCTAAATGTGCATCAGTCAGCAATGGGCACAGGAATTCAATCCGTGTGAAGCTCAGCGTCAGGACCCCCACCTGTCCTGGAGCCTGCAGGAGCCCTGTCCTGCCTTCCTGGCCTGACATCTCCAGGGCCCATGCCGACTGGCTCCTGAGCCCCGTGCTGCTTCCCTGAGCCCTTCCACTTGGACAGAGGGATACGAGTTTCTCCGGCAGCTGCATGGCCCTTGTTCAGATGGCTGAAGTGGACATGCAGGTGGCAGAACACCCGAGGAAGGACAGGAAGTGCTGAGATGATGGTCATTCTCTGGCTGCCTCTGGGGACAAGTTGGGACCACGTAAGGTGCCAACCCTGGATGAGGCCCTTGATGCTGGAAACTGTGGCTTGGGGACTTTAAACACTCCAGGGGGTTCTGCTCCCCCAGGGTTGAGGGGACCAGTGTCTCCATTCAGGTCACACTAGCAGGAAAGCTCTGGACTGGGATTCTTTCAAACTTTGGTGTGCGTCAGAGTCACCTGAAAGTCTTGTGGGAGCACAGCTGCTGGGTCCCATCCGCAGTGTCTGGTCCAGTAGGTTTGGGGTGTAGCTTGAGAATCTACATTTCTTTTCTCTTTTTTTTTTTTTTTTTGGCCGCGCCATGTGGCTTGCGGGATCTTCGTTCCCTGACCGGGGATTGAACTTGCGCCCTCCGCAGTGAAAGCGCAAAGTCCTAACCACTGGACTGCCAGGGAAGTCCCAAGAATCTGCGTTTCTAAGATGCGTCCAGGTGATGTTGACACTGCTGGTGGGGAACCATACTTTGTGAACTACTGCTCTAGAGTATGGGATTTCTAACAGGATTTTATGTAATTCCCCACTTTTCTTCAATACATTTCTAGAATCCATCTTTTAAAACATCTATCCCTCTGTCTTTAAGAATATTTATAGTGTCCAAAAGTTTCTGGCCATTCACAGACTTTAAGATGTGCGGTTTTGAGAATCTGAGAGCAGCCCAAATAAAAGAATTCTTAATTTTGCCAAAACACAAAATTATGTTTCTTGTTAAATAACCACTGTGTGTATGAGCTGGCAGTCAGGAGCTGGTGAGTGATTCCTCAAAGGTCAGTGTCAAAACTCAAACCATCCTTGTGTGCTACTCAAGGCTATTGTACCCTTTAAGTGAATAATTACATATTCTCATGCCGGGGTCGCAAACTCAAATGCCTGAAGGATTCAGGGAAGCAGTTGCACATAAGTGGAGAGAGCCGGGTGGAGAATGTGGTGACCTGATGGGCTCGTGTCCATCCAAGGACAGAACCTTCCAGAGCTCTAGCTGACGGATGCCAGGTAGGAAGTTGGGGCTGCTTTGAAATCCGGATCTTTACATGAAATCTCTCCCTGCCTTTTCATGCCAGCCTCTAGAAGGCCCAGTAAAACACATTTGTAAGCCAATTCTAAATTTACTTTTACCATCCAAAAATACCCCACCATTTTAGCAACACTGAAGAGTTTGGAAACCTAGCTTTTATGAATGTCAAGGGCTCACAGTTCAACATTTTAAAAGAGTTTAGTTTAAATCTGTGTCTGCGCTTTACAGCAATTTTATTGTAATGAAGGAAAAGAAAGGTACTACGGACTTTCATTCTTGGGACAGGACGCTTCTCACAGGAAAACTCAAACGGACTTGAGAAAGGATGAATTCCATGCCACGAGTATGTGTTCTGGTGCCAAACAGAGACTGTATTCTCTGTGCTGTGCCTTATCATTATTCACATTCTTTTACTAGCCTGAAAATCGTTTTGGGAAACAAACCTCCGGTTGTTGAAAGCAGAGATAATTTTCCTAAAGTGAAACAATTTGCCATTCAAATGTTTTTATCCGAGGACCAAAGTTACCGTATGACAGCTGAGGTGTTTATGACCCACTTCCAGTTATCTGGGACCAGGCTGCTGGATTTTCATATTAATTCTCCTCTCCTTTGCTTACCCTTTGACTATTTTGTTGCTCGTGCCCCTGCCAATCGTAAGCCCGGCCGATGGAACGGTAGGATGTGGTTTTACTAGCAATTCTTTTAAGAGTTAGGTTGAGAGGCTCTTGGAATCGAAGCCTTAATTGGAAGTTAGGGTTTTGGCATTTTTAATTTGTACATTTTCCTGCCAATCCTGCTTTCACTGAAGTAGCTGGGGCTAACTAGGATTTGCGTTTCTTCTCTTTCCAAAACACCCAGGATTTTTGGTGTTTTGCCTTGAGAGGAAAAAATGTCAATCTTTTATAGGAAAAGGATAAACACCAGCCATCAGTGAGAGCTAAGTCAAGGGTCGGCGCATGGAAGAGCCAACCAGTGGCCTCCTTGATAAATCACCTCGCATCTCTGGGCCTAGAAAATGAATGGGCGGGATGGGCAAAATCAGTGATTTTCCCACTGTGCTCTGGGGAGCCGCAGGGTTTCTACCAGCTGCCTCGGAGGAGCCGGGGAAGAGGGGCATCACCTCTGCCACTTCATCGGGAGCAACTCTGCTTCTATCTGAATGAAAGTTTATGCTGCAGACAGTTTGAAAACCACAATTGTCAATAACCATTTTAGAACAATTCAAGAAGTCCTCTTCGCTCCTCACGGAACTGCCGTGCTCCCATCTTCCCGGGCCCTGTTTTTATGCCACATCCCCTGCAGGAATGCTCACCTCCCCTTTGGCTGACCAGCCAATCCCTATTCATTTTGAACGTTAGGTAAACATGCCTCGCGTCTTAAATACGCTTAGTTCTTTGAGAGCAGGAATTCCGTTTACACGACCCCAAAGGTCCTAAAGCACACAATAGAAACATACTCGTTGCTGCATTGAGATCTATTTTTATAGTTTAATCAATGAACAGATTGGTATTATTATTAGCCTACACACCCAGGTAGGCAAGAGACAATTTTATTTTCCTCTAATGCGTATACATTTCTATTTAGAGTCCCCGCTTCTGCCACGGTGACAGAAATTTAGCCTTAGTCATTCTGGGGTTCCTCCCCACCCAGGGCTGCATCTCAGTTCCTCGAGTTTACTTAGTGCTGACCGTGGGGAGGTGTGAGCGCTGTAGCCCCTGTACAGGTTTCAGGTTGTTACAGAGACAACCCCAGTTCCCACCCACGTGATCCTGTCACATGGTCTCCTCTTTTCTCTGGTCGTATTCACGTCTGTACCCCCCCTACCCCCAGAGATCATGTCTCTTCTCCCCTCAGGCCAGGCTTTGAAAATCAGGTTTTAGGTGGACTTCCTGGCAGTCCAGTGGTTAAGACTCGTGGTTCCGCTGCAGGGGGCATGGGTTTGATCCCTGATCCGGGAACTCAGATCCCAAAAGCTGCGTGATATGGCAAAAAAAAAAAAAAAAAAAAAAAAAAAAAAAAAAAAAAAAAGAAACCAAAAGAACAAACAAAAAATCATTAAAATCTTGTTTAAGGGAGAAGCACTGTTCCTTTAAACTGAAATTTTTGCCGTGGAAACTCCCCCAGTACTTGTCTTTCTGTCCCACCAGCACTTCAGCTCACACACCAAAACCATGAAGACTCCTCTGCTTCTGCTTTCAGCCCTGTGAGGCCTCCCACCCTAGTGACCAGCACACTATGTCCTGGATTCCTGAGTAAAGGATGGATGAGGTGTGGGTGGGGATAGAGAACAAGAAACATCCACCCAGAGCAAAAAACTAATTGGACCGCAAGCCTTGAGCTAAACAGCTTGCAAAAACTGTGATGGTCTTAGAGGCCAGGGTTTTATCTTAAATATCCAAATGAATTCTATAGTCATAAAACATTCATAAAACATACATACTCAATGTAAAAATGCTTCAAGATACTTTCAATAAAAAATTACACATGCCTACAATCTTGAAGCAAAAAGGAAGCATCTAGAAAGATGTTACATGTTGTGTTATGCATCCCAGGGTGCCCTAGCGCATTTCAGACAGAGATATGGGAGCAATCCCAAGAAAACCCCAGTCCAGTCCAGGTTACATGTGGCAATAGTGTTGGGAGGAAAGTGGTGAAATATGACACCAAACACATGAAAGAAAGGCCATGTTCGCCAGGAAGAGAATTAATAAACCATGAGACTAATTTTAGGAACGATATCAAAACCAAGATCATTCTTAGCTTCCAAAGATAAAAGAGAGGTACTCTTTTCATGTAACCTTTTATTTTCTCTCCTCTCCATGAAACATCTTTGCTGCAAGCTGTCGGCCAACCTTCTATTATAATGAAAGTTACTTTATTTACTCTTGCAGTAATATAAAAAAGCAAGCTTTTAGAAGAAAATTATACCTCCTGATTTTTAATACAGAATTGAAATGAGATGATATCAATGAAGGAATTAAAAGTATTCCTGATTTCAGAATACCCGGATATAATATTCACTTGCCTTGAAAATCACAGTGAAAGGGAAACATAAACGAGGAGAACGGGACACTTTAAAAAATAATTAAGGCCTTACTCTGACTTGATTGCCTTTATCTTAAAACCACGTTATTTTCTAGCAAAGGATAATCAGACTTGCTGCTAAAAATAATGTGAAGAGTCCACATTCCAGAGAGTTTGCCTAAGACAGTGAGGAAGTTCTATGGCTTCTGAGACTTGTAGGCAGAGGTAAACCTAAGAAAGCGGGATTTATGTAACAAATAGAAACCAGCCAGCACTTACGTGTGGATGAGAGAGAAGCAGCTCATTAGTAAGCCTGGAACGTCTGGTTTCAAAGGCACAGAGAAAACAGTGAGACCCATTGCCTTCAGAAGGCTCTGAACTACCAGAAATAGTGATTACTTGTGTCCCATCGTTCTGGAGCAAGTAGATGGCTTTCTGAAAAAAAACCAACCAAGTCTATTTCATAAGTCTTTTCGTGCTAAGATGGAAGAGGAAAATGCCTTCCCAGGGTGAGTACTTGTAGAGGGAAGGTGGAGGCCTGGAGCCAGTCAAGCATTGAGAAGGATGTGATGGGCGAAGACCCAGGTTCACTGACAGCTCCGTGGGACAAAACCTTCTCAGCCGCATTTCCATGAAGAAGACGAATATGAAAGAACCAAAGCATGGAGTTAAGCCTCTCTGTTTCAAAATAAAATGTTGAGTCTCCAAAAAGGCTAAAGTTTTCTTCTCTGAGTTGAGACAGACATTCACGTCACAGGCAGCCCAAAGTTCTCCTAGAGGCTTCTTAAACTGTATTTTGGTTAAGGACCAGCTCCAGCGATACTGGTGCTCAGGGCTTTTTGTTTGTTTGTTTGCTAGCAGTGAATGCACTTAGGTTTACGTCTCTGTCCTGACTCTCTCTGGGTGTGCTGTTGGCAGATGCTTCTACAGAGCGTGGAAGATGGAGGGCTGCCTTTACCAGTCAAATCTTTTCTAAACGAAACTGTGCCGAATTCAAACAACTCTCAGAGTTCAGGGCTCCACGAAGAGTTCTAGGTAGATATCAATCGTAAATGGGGAAAAGAGTGAAGAAAGGAGTAAAAGGAAAAAAAAAACCCCAGCTCTGAGGAGCTGGCATATTATCCCTTTGAATTAACCATAGCTAATAGAGCAGACAAATCAGTGTTTTCTCCCCACAGCTTGGGATCGCCTGCATCTTTCCTCATCATGATATTGTTTTGCAGTGAAGTAGTGTGACACGACACACTAGTTAAAAGCGACAACAGATAGGTTTTCCCAACTCTTCTCTTTATCACTGAATCATGGTAACCTGTGAGCTCAGCCTCAGTTGAACATTAGCCACAAGCGTTGGGGATCCTAACGATTACTTTGTAAAAGGGATTTAATAACATATTATCTAACTGAAGCCAGGTGACCGGACTGTACAATCACCCATGACCCCTTTTGGTACCAAAGGTCGGCATCTATTTTTTTCAAATGCTGTGATTAACTCTTTGGGAAGAAACTTAAACAAGAAAGGTCCTAGAAAGTAGTACATTCTTCTTAATACTTAAGGGTATGAAGCTAATGTAGGTTGCAGGGTCAGTGCAGGTGGAGGGGAGAACACATTTTTTCTTGTGTTCTAAGGGTTGGAGATACGGTGAACAAAACACAGAAACCTCGCTTTTACGGAGTGTACATCACACACACACATGCACACACACACACACGTATTAAATACTCCAGAGATAAATAAATCGAAATAAAGGAATAGAGAGTGATGGCAGGAGTGATATTTCAGATACAGTGTGTGTGTGGGGGTCTCTCTCAGGAGGTGACATTTGAGCAGAGACTTAGATGAAGGGGAGGGGGAGACCGTCAAGTTCTAGGAGAAGGATGTTCCAGGCTGGAGAACTGAGATGTACAAAACCCCTGAGAACCCCTGCTGGGCTGGGGGAGCGGAACCATTTACTGATCCGGGAAAGGCTGGAAGAGGAGCAGGGCAGGCCAGGATCCAGGAATCAGGAGTTCTGCTGTTAACATCTGACGTTTGAGAGGCCCCTGAGGCATCCAAGGGAAGGTGTTGAATAGGCAGCTGGAAATCTGAGTCTGGTATTTGGGGGAAAGGCTGAAGCTGGAGATAAAAATTAGGGCATCACTAATGTGGAGATCATACTTCAAGCCACAGGATTAGATGATTTGTTGGGAGTAAGGCAGAAAGAAAACAGTGGAGAGTCCAAGACTGGGTCCCCAGGGTCACCCACATCTGGAGGCAGAGAGACAAATGTGTGCAGAGAAGACACAGGTGAATGGCCTGCTTTCAGGTAGTAGGTCTGTATAATCCAGGGGAAATAGCTGGGATTTAATCGTGAGGATTTCATTAGCAGTAGTGAATTCAAAACCTCAGAAGCCCTTTACAGGGATTCCTTTTCAAATATATCAATCAAATGATAACCTCATTAAAAACAAATCCCAAGTGGTCCACTGACCTAGCATGATATGACATAGAGCTACCTCAGAGTTGGAAAGAACTTAGCAGTAGTCTGCAGAGTTGCAGGATAACATCAAGATGACACTAAAAGCACTTTTAATGTGAATATTAAAAGATTAATGTATACATGCAAGTAATAAAGTTGGGATCCACAATTTCCCTCCTTAGCCAGGTGAGTTAAGATCTCTTGAATTGTGTTTTTTAAAATTATTTTTATTTTTAAGCATATATTTTTAAAATTAATTAATTAATTAATTTTTGGCTGCGTTGGGTCTTTGTTGCTGTGCGTGGGCTTTCTCTAGTTGTGGCGAGCGGGGGGCTACTCTTCGTTGCGGTGCGCGGGCTTCTCATTGCGGTGGCTTCTCTTGTTGCGGGGCATGGGCTCTAGGTACTTGGGCTTCAGTAGTTGTGGCACGTGGGCTCAGTAGTTGTGACTCACAGACTCTAGACCACAGGCTCAGTAGTTGTGGCGCACGGGCTTCAGTAGTTGTGGCACACGGGTTCAGTAGTTGTGGCTCGTGGGCTCTAGAGCGCAGGCTCAGTAGTTGTGGCACACGGGCTTAGTTGCTCTGCGGCATGGGGATCCTCCCGGGCCAGGGATCGAATCCGTGTCCCCTGCATTGGCAGGCAGATTATTAGCCACTGCACCACCAGGGAAGTCCCTCTTGAATTGTGTTTTGTTCCCATATTTTAGGAGACATTAAAAAGAAATTTACTTAGAAAAATATTCTTTACCCCAGTAGAAACATAGCAAAGGATATATCCAGACCAATCACAAGGGAGAACAAAAGGAGTAATAAACTCCAGTAGTAATCAAGTAAAGACCAATTAAAATGAGAAACCAATTTTAATATTTTGGAGTGACAATGGTTTAAAAAGATAAGTGTATGTGCACTCACATACATTATTGGTGGGAATGTAACTTAGAACAACTTTTCTAGATTGAAATTCAGTAGTCTATTAAAAGCCTTAAAATACTTGTATTCTTTTTGAGAGTAATTCCGCTTCCAGGAATTTATCTTAAGAACGTATTTTGAGCTAGGTACTAAAAGTATTTATTGCAGCAATATTTGTAAAGATGAAAAATTAGAAATAGCCTAAGATTACAGTGGTAAGGGAATGGTTAAATAAATTATAGTATGTTCATATGATGTGATTTCTCTACATGTTTTGGAAGACTACTTCATGACATGGATAAATGTAAATCGTCTGCTACAAGAAAATAGCAGGTTACGGAATATTGCACACATTATGATATTAATTATATGTGTATGCACATGCATATACACAGGAAAAACCTGAAAAAACTTCTACCAAGACATTTATAGTGATTTTCTCTGAGTGATGAAATAGAGATGATTTTTAAATTCTCCAAATAACTTTTACATTTTATAAAGTTTCTACAATATTCATATATTACTCTTATATTTAGAACTTTAAAATTTATGAATATTTAGGAGGGAAAGATGCTCAGACACTTTTGCTTTCCTTTTAGTAACATATTACTATAAAATTAGTTCTCCTATTTACTGTTATTGGGCATTTGTAGTTTCAACCAAATAATTTTCATAAGTGAGTCATTTACACAGGGTTCTCTTTTCTTCTTTCAACTGGATGTCGTGACATTGACCCTGCCCGCTACTTGATGATAGCAATCTATCATTACTACATTACATCATAGTCACACTTTAGACCATAAGAAGAAAGTGAAAAATGGAAATAAGTTCAGTTAGCAGAGCTGAATTAGGTGATTCTAGATTCTTGCCATTGTATACATGCTAAACAGTATGGGACTGAATAACTATCTTGAATCAATTATTTTCTTCTTTCTATGTAGGTTCTAATCTGACAGTGCATTATAATGCCGGAGGATTTCTTAGGCCCGAAATTTCAATTCTGCAAACTCTCAACTTCAATCTGGAAATTGTTGTGGTAGGGAGGACACTAATTCCTAAGCTAGGAATTTCGATGGAGTAAAGTTCCATTCCTTGAATTAATGAATGGAAACCATTTGAGGAAGTCATGTGAAAAATATTGTAAAATTCATTATGGATATTGATGAGGGTGATGATCTATATAGAAGAGCTCAAACTTCTATGATAAAAATACGTATCTGTGTATGCGTGTTTGTTTAAAGTAGTTAACTGGCTAAGATGATTTTTTTTTTAGGTTTATAAATGGCATGTATGTAAAAGGACATTAAGTATCCTTTTTAAGACAGGATATTTCTGGCCTTAGAATAACTGTACAGAGACTCAGAAAAAAAATGTCAAAGTGGTAAAGTAATAGAAGCTACTCTATGTATAATTCAAGCAAAAAGAAAGCATCTTTTCCCAAATCACCACTAATGTACTGGTTTCCCTTGAATGACCCAGATAATTGCCATCATATTACATTTCATTTGGACTACAGAGACCTGACTTTTACATTTTGTCTTCTATGTAGAACACAGAGGGGGAATAAAAGCATATGCACCTCCCTTTACGGAATTTCCCAATGAAATTGCAAAGGAAGTAACTCACCCAAAAGTTGTAGCGTAAAGCAAAGACCTTAATTTCTGTCGGGCCTCTGAAAGAAGACTTAACTACATTGAAGGCAGGTTTTACTTTTTCTCTATTTACTGCCACACTATTTCCATCCATTTGGTGAGAGTCATCTGAGGGAAGCATTAGTGTTAATTAAACAAAAAGCAAAATATCTTTACAAGATTATAAATTAGTTTTAACACTTACCTGTTTTTAGAAGTTGCATTGCCAGGTCACTTTGATATTTCAGAAATTACTTCTCAAGTGTAAAAAAAGAATTTGAACCACACCATTGGTGTGATTTCAGAATGTTTTAGTGACTGAGGCTAAGGAAGAGTTATAAACTCTTTAAAGAGAATGCTGCAGCTTCAGACCTTGGAGGTGGGCTTGGTGCCGTGTACGTAACAAGAGTTATTACTCATGTCGGCTCTTCCAGGAAACACATGGGCCTTTTTTTGGCTGTCGTCACAACTGAATACTTGAATTACCCCTATCTGGTCTCTGATTGTTTACAATCTTCTCTTGAGGGTGCAGCACACTCCAATTGTACTTAAGACACATAAATCTCCCTTCAAAGTCTTGGGAGCCCTTGGGCTTCGGAGCCTAAAGTGCAACTGACACAGCGGCCTCTCAAATGTAGGTATTACACTTTGTTTAAATTATAGAACAATCTAGACTAAAGAATGAACTCTATGATAATTCAGCTAAAGAAAAGTATAACCACTGCTAAAAATAAACTGCTCGTAATCACCAGTGACCCTTATTTATTTGCGGCTTCCTTGAGGATACACTGGGGAGCAGTGATTTGCGACGCCACCCCATCGCCAGAAACAAACAGACAAAGCAAACTACAGATAGAACTTTACTTCTTAATCGCACTGGTTAATTGGAATTTTTCAGGTGGCTCCAACTTAGAGAAAAGTACAATTTGTGAGGTTCATGAAAGCTTACCCGCCTTGATTCAACCTTTAAATGCTTAAATTCCAACAGCTTCAAGTATTCCTTATTTCCGCCATGTATCTCCTCATTTCCCTAATGTATCATTTCCATCACAAAACTGCACATTTGGCATTTTTTTAAATCACAAATTATAATTCTGCACTAAAACTTGCAATAAATCAAACTGAGTTGAGCCCCATACATCTTTTGTTTGGCTGGAACTATTCTAGTGCTTAATGAAAGTTGCTTTGGCTGACGCCTTAGTGCCTTAATTTGTCTGGCCACAGTGGTTGGTTTCTGTCTTTTCCAGAAAATGGCTCTGTAGCCAGTGTTTTTTATTTATGTTGCTTCATAGCCATTGCATGCTTTGTTTTACTTGGAAGCTTATTTTCTTTTGGCTTTGCCTACCAGCAGATCATTTCTCACTTTCTGACTTTATCATCTTTATTATAACAATTTGGTGGTGGGGGGGGGATACATGTGTCTGTATACCATCATCAAAACACTTCTTTTAGTATTTGGATTAATGCCAAGACTTTTGATAGACATTTCAAAATGAAGCTAATACTTGAAAGAGCCTTTCACTTAGTTGATACAAATGTTACCTTTCGTATGAGTTAAGTGTGTCATGCTGAGTAATATGGTTAATTAACATCTGCAGATTCATGTCAAAAACTTACTGCTGTCTGAACTTTTCATTAGTCATTATTTCAAGAGAATTAGTGGCACCCTTGCACTCAAGACATAACTGCAGTAACAATTAATTCTGGTTTATTTTTTGCTGTGGTTGGCTAAATACTCGTTGTGTTGACACTTCTATTCCCAGCTTGTTGGCTTATGTATCTGAGCAAAGGTAGTTGTATGGGAGATGTCTGGGAGGGTATTAATGGCTGCTGAATTTAAGTGAAGACTATAATACAAAAACATAAGAAATAAAAAGACAACTTGTATACTGATTATCTTCTTTTTTCCCCCTTAACTTTAACAACACATTATCTTTTATATTTGGAATATAATTGAGGGGCAAGAAGCTACAAGAATTAGTAGAGAAATGCATGCTTAATAATTAATTTAGAATTAATAGAGAGATGCTTGCTCCCCGAGGCATTCACTTGGGACCTAAGAAAGGCTGTATTAAATCTAAAGCAAAACAGCTACTCTAGACTCCTCCTAACAAATCTTAAAAAGAACGTTTAACAAGATCAAATTGATCCTCAAGGAATTTAACTACCTGCCCAAACAAAGTACAATACTTTTTTTTTGGCTATAAGGCATGTGGAAGTTTCCCACCAGGGATTGAACCCGTGCCCCCTGCATTGGAAGCGCGGAGTCTTAACCACTGGACCACAAAGGAAGCATACAATACTTTTTATTTTTTAAATTTTTTAAATAAAAAAATTTTTGGCCACTCCTCATGGCATGCGGGATCTTAGTTCCCCAACCAGGGATCGAACCTGTGCCCCCTGCAGTGGAATCATGGAGTCCTAATCACTGGACTGCCAGGGAACTCCCAATACTTTTTAAAGGAAAACAACAGAATTCAGACACTTAATGTATTAGTCAAGATTCTCCAGAGAAACACAACCAATTAACCCACTTGACCTAGTTCACATTTATAAAAGATTACACCTAACGATGACAGAACACACATTCCTTTCAGATAAGTGTAGAATATTCATGAAGTTAGGCATATACTGGGTCAAAAAACAAATCTCAATAAACTTTGAAAGACTGAAATTTTATAGAGTTTATGATCATAATAGAACTAAACTAGAAATAAGTTACAGAAAGATATCTGGAAAATACAAAAATACATGGAAATTCAACAACATACTTTAAATAATCCATGGGTCAAAGAGGTGATCTCAAAGGGAATCAGAAAAATTTTTGAATTGAATGACAATGAAAACATCCTATATCAAATTAGTGGGATGCAGCTAAAATGGTGTTTAGAGGGAAATTTATAGCATTAAATGCTTGTGCTAGAAAAGAATACAGCTGTAAATCAATAATATAAGTTTTACTTTGAGAAACTAGGCCAGAGAAGAGAAAATTAAACCCACAAATTTTGCATACAATTTCAGGTGGTTTTTTTGAGTCCCATCATGCACTTTGGATTAAAATTCCCTGATCCTTAATGATATATCTTAGATTTGTATCCCATCCTAGACCTCTTTCTTGAGCCCCAGAATTTCATGTTTAAGTGCTTTCAGGACATCTACAGTTCAGTATTTCACAGACCCCTAAAAATCAAAAGTTACGAAAGGTAGTAAATTAACTCCTTCTCCCTCCCCCTTTCTTCCTCCCCCCCTGCCCACTCTTCCTTTTTCCTCTTCTAAACCTAAACCAACGAATGGTGCCACTACCCACTCAGCTGCCCATATATCAAAATCTTGGGTATCTTCCCCCTCCCTCACACATCTAATCAGTCATGAAATCCTGCTTATTGCTTATTATTATTATCAATCACCTAATACTAAATCCACCTAAAACTCCCTCAAATGCACACATTTTTCTCCCTTTCTGCTGCTACTGTCCCAGAGTGGGTCACCAACATTTCCTGGGTAGATTATATAATAGCTTCTTCCTAACTTACCTCCCCCGAAGTCTGTCCTACACATCCACTTTCACTAGGCAGTCAGGGGGATATTTCCAAAAGGCTAATGTCACACCCTGTTTATAACCTTTCACTAGCTCCGCTCTGTTCTTGGGTTTAATTCCAGTGTCTTCCACATGGATTATAAGATCCTTCATGATTGGGACCCTACTTATCCCAAGGACCTTTCTCTCTCCTCCTGTTCTGCTGTTAACTTCCTGTTCTACCCATGATGGACTTCTCCCTGTCCCCTCAGTTTCATGCTTGCTCTTTCTTCCAGGCCTTCAAAGATGCTGTTCCTTCTGTCTGGGATATTTTTCCTAACTTTTTCCCTTTGCACCCTTATGTCCAATGCTCTCCACATTTTATTAGATCATCCTTATTCATTCTTTAGACCTGTAGTCTCATGGTTATTTCTCTGTCAGGTCTTCCCTGATCTTCCTTTTACTGCCTTTCTGTCTTCGCCTCCAATGGATCAGTGTCCCTGCTGAGACTCTCATTACATTTTATCATCTGAACTGTAATTTCTTACTTGTGTATCTTCCCTACTAGACTGTGATATAATGTTTGTCCTTGTAGATACGATTGTGGTGCCTTCTTTTTGACAATCTATGGTCAGGCAGGAAGGATTCTGGAATTCTTAAAGTAGCTGGGAAAATATATGACAAAAATAGTGTAGTATAAAGTAAGACTGGTAGACATTCAATGAATACTTGTACAATTAATATCCTTTATCTGTGATTACATATTGTCATATGCCACTATCAAAACCTATGCTCTTACAGATTTTTTTCCTCTATTTTATTAACAAGGAAAATATAACTTTTTTGTTAATAAGTGTTGGTGCTGTGTTGGGTAGATTAAGAAGAACAATTAAATGTCCATTGAGTTTTCTCTCAATTTTCTGTATATTTTATTATATTTTTCTTTCACTGAGAGGATTCCAAGCATAGAGTTATGGATATTTGCTTGAGAATCTATGATGCAAAGACCTCAGCATCCCAACTAAATGAAAAATTGATGGGTTTCATCTGTGCTAAGTCATTTTGCCCGTCTTTCATTTTTTTGTATTATTAAATTGTAATTGCCCATTCTCTCCGGCCTCTTTACCAGGAACATTCAAATGGTCAGTACTAAAATTACACCATGCCATCACCAAATGTCCAGTACCAGATCCTTATTAGGCTAATAACAGATCCGTTAGAGATTAGAAGGGGTCAGTGTGCCCTTCTGGCATGGCTCTTGTACACTGTACTCTATGTAGTGGAAAAACAAAATCATTAAAATACAGTTATACACAATTAGTCATTAAACCATGTTGTAAACATTTGGCTCATTTAACTAGTCTTGGTTGGCTGGATTTGTTTGCCAAGTTACACTGATTAAAGTGGCAAAGAATTATGGGATGATCTAAAATAACCAATAGTTATGTGCTCATAATTTTAGTTTTCTTTATAATACGGTAGGAAGGAAATCAACAGTAAAATCAATGTGGTCAGCATTGATGAGCTGTATTATTGTATCAGCCTTAACCACAAATATAACACCCTTAGAAGTGTTCTGTTCGTCCATAACCGTCCAGCTCTAAGGAGGAAAAGAGGTGTCAGTCATATGGAAGACACGTGGCATCCAGGCATAATGATGTTTCACAGGTATTTAATTTCCCATACATATAGTATTCTAATAAGAGACTATTACCAACAGATTAAAGCTTTTATTTTTTAATAGATCTGAGCATTTTAGTCTGATGTGGCTTTTTTTTTTTGGTAGTTTTTTTGCTCATTTTGGTCAATGATCAGGTCATTGATGTTATTCACTCATTCATTTAATCCTTGAACTTTTATTTATTTAGTATACATCAGGGAAAGTGCGGTTGAGGCTCCAGAGATGAATAACACACAATGTATGAAGTCAAGGGGGTAGAGCTATAGGTTGAGGTGTGGTGCTCTTTGCATCTGTGTGTGTCTACGGGGCTCCCTTCTCTCTGAGAGGCTCCCTGGCCTCCATCTGAGGAGTCCCTTTGACCTGGTGTCTCTCTCTGGAGCCGTGCGGACATGGTAGGGGAATGCCCGAGGCAACTCTGGCTTCTCTGATTTGGATGCTTTTCCCTTTAAAGTATTCAGAGGATTTCATGCCTGGCTCTGGGTTATCATTTTTCCTCAAATAAATATTCTAATTACCCTTAGGTCTCTACTGATCTTTTACTTATTTTAGAAAGAAGCTTCACTGATGCATTACATTTGTTGCTATGTAATGGCAAGCAATACTGTCATTATGATTGCTACCATCTGTACAAAATGAGGAGAGGAAAAAACATACAATAGGGCTGAAGATTCAGAGCCTCTCCCCACAATCGACAAGGGCTCATATTGGGACATTGCCTCTAATTTGGTCCAACCCACATGCTAACAGGGTAGCTAGATTTCTCTGGGCTTTTAAAATTTTGTTTTGTTTTGTGACTTAAAGGTTTTTTGCTTTTCCTTCTGGGAATAGAAATATGTTTTCTTCCATTTTACAGGCAAACCACTTCAATAGAACGTGGCTGGCAGCCATGTGGTCATATATGAATCCAACAATTAATTTAGCAAAGAAAACTGCTTGTAACAAGTTTTGAATTTGCCATACCAGGTAGTACTTTGATGATAAATGAGGAGACGATTGCCAAGAAAGTGACAGTAACATTAATAAAAAGGTATGTTCCCTTTACTCGTTTAATGATAGTCAAATTGTTAGTTGCCACCTGTTTGAAGTGAAGTCCATGGCATTTGTAGGAGGTACTTAACACTTTTTACGTATAATTTTATAGCAAAAATATGGTGTTAATTTTCAAGCAGCTTACAGTCTAGTAAACTTTTGAATGAGGGCTTGTATTACCCTTATCTGGAACTTCTAGGTCTAGACTTTGGGTTGGCATGGCTTCTAGAACTGGCTTTATGACTGTATTTCACTACCAGTGATCTAGCCAAAGTTAGTAAGTGTGGAGTGGCTTAAAGATGGCAAAACAACACAAAGGAAAAGTCAAGTTAACTGAACACAGTAGAATCTCATAAAGGGTTATTAGGAATCTGGGGGAAGTAGCTCATACCAGTTTTTGTTCTATCTCACAGATCGTCTCCTCCCTGGATGGTTCCTGCAGCTCTGACGTTTGTAGAATCAAAGCTTTTGCCACCCAGTCGTCACTTCCCACACTCAGGGAGCACAGATGGTGCGCGGTTAAGCCCCTGTCCTTTTACAGTTCCTTGGCATCAGGAGTGGATAAAAGGGAAAGCAAAACTGTCAGGATACTGTGTGAATTTTGCTTACATTTTACTGAAAGATAACTGCTTAACCTCTGTCTAGGGAAATTAAATATTCCATAGCCTTGCATAGACATGTGAGGTGCATATTTATAGTTACATGAACACTATGATGAATATTTCCTCTGGAGAAATCTGCAACAGTCTGTTTATATTTAATTTTATCAGCTATTTTCGGTAAGGTTACTACTTACACAGTTAGATATTTATTGCATGTATCATAAAAATTTTGGTTGAATTTATGAACTGAAACGTGTGGTCAGGTTCCAAAATTATACTACAATTCAAATTAATAGGCTATTATAGATATGATGATGGTTGCAGAATTATCCACAATGCACCAACAGGTCTGACTTCTGGAAGGAGATATGAACATGTCCTTGAAATATTTTACAAGTAGGGATAAGAGGGAATCCTAGCCCTCCCCTTCATTATATGAGAATGGAATTAGCAAATAAAGGTTTTTTACCACTAAAATGTATATATAATGCTATTACATATTTCCAAGTATGAAGCATGACAGCCAACGGCAACCAGTAAAGTTGTACAAACATGAGGTCAGAGGAAAAAGATCAGAAATGTGTCCTAGCGTTGTTTCCTTTTGGTCCAGCTTTTACATGCACACGATTAATGCACAGGGGTCAAGTGCTAGATAGGGTTAAATAATGAGACTACCATTCTTTCAAAGCTGTTCTCCATGAATCTCTAGACTTTCAAACAGTTTGGCCTGGTGTGACTCTTTCAATATGCAGAAGTCATGACATGACCCAGGAAGTTTACCAAAACGTTTGTACTGTTTTATTTAGCCTGGTATCCAGTCTTCCAGGGCATTTACAAAACAGTATGAATTCCTTAGAGGATACCCAAAAGGAACTATTTACATCAAGAGAGAGAAGCTTAGGAAAATTTTAGAAAAGGATTAAAATATGCAGTAAACATTAATTTCTCTGCAAAAACCTGTTTTTTACACTAATTATTTCATCTAACTTTGAATTTGAATTCAGACTTGGGGGCAAATAGTCAGATTTTATACTTCAAAACATAATCACTTTTTATGGCTACAGGAGAATTATTGTAACGGGAAGAATTTCTGATATGGAAGAAAATCACATGGTATTGTAATAGTCTTATTCTGATTTAACAGAGATACCCAAATTTAGACTCTGTTCTTGACTTGTACTTGGTTCAAACTCTTTAATTCTTTTATGACTATCTTCATGTATAAAATGGAAAAAGCAATAATTTCAACTTGTCTTTTGGAGCTTTTGTGAAAATTAATAAAATAAAAAGTAGAAAAATCAATCTTGGTTAATATTTGTTTTGAGAGGCTAACAGAACAATGTGATACCAACATTGTATCTAGTTGCAGCCCAAATTCTTCAGAAAGCAGTAGCTAATTTTCAGTGATACTCCTGGACTTGTCACATCTTGGTAGGAATTTATATTGAAATGGGTTAGAAGAATAAACTTCAAAAGGATGAAGAAACATCCTTCACATGCCATCAGAGTGTTCTGTTTAAAATGCAAAGTTTACCATTTTACTTCGGCGTTAAAAATTCTTGAATTTTGAATCTTAATATGATGGAGAAATCTTTATGATTTCTCCATCATATTAAAGACAAACATAGTATTACATGATGCAGTTTTGATTATCCTTTTTCAGCTTTGGTTACCATCATCCCATTATGTACCCTGTACTTCACTTATACCAAACTTCATAGAGCTCCCTGAAAGCACCAAGCTCTCCCAAGCTTTCCTGTCTTCGTATATGTTGTTCCCTCTGCCATACCCTCCCCTCCGTCCATCACCAACCACGTGAACTTCTTTTCACCTTTCAAAGCTCAGCTTATATCACTTCCTCCTTGTACCTATTCCTGACCTTCCTACTGCCTGAAAGAAGGCCATATTTGTCTTATGTCTGTCTCCCAAATACTGTGGGCTCCTGAAGTATAGATTACCTATTCTATATACATTTGTGTCTCTAGAGCCTAGCTCAGTGTTGCTGATTGAACAAATAAATAAAAGGATGAAACCTTGGTATGGATTATGCAGTGTCACTCTGGAAGCATCTGAAGTTAGGGACTCATAATAAATTAAACCACTCCACTCTTCTAAGGGTTGGAATCAGTTGAGAGATGGATTGAAAGATGGAGCCGAGAATCAGGCACTTGAAGATCAAAGTGATGGCTTTGTTGCTGACAAAGGCTGGGTTCCGTGGTTTAGGTATGTGGTAATACTGGTTTTCCTAGTAGAACTCAAGATTAGACACAATACTTTCTCAGTCAAGGCAGCTCTGGACAACCACTGACCACCTTTGTATTGACCACCAACTTTACAGCATGACCAGCAGTAGAACAGAACACATGCATATGGTCAGATCTCAAAGAGGAAGAGGCGGAGAGCTGATTCAGACCTGCCTACTTTTTGTTCCAAAGCCATCAATCAGTTAAGTCAACCTCTCTTCCTTGGGAAAGAATTAGTGAAGGGGCAGAGCAGCCCAAAGTGTTGCTTGAATGAATGTCCTTCTACATGGGAACATGAAATCAGGGGAAAGTAAGCTTCCCTTATTTACCTTCTCCTAATGCTACTAAGGCTGTCTTTCTGCATATCCTTTCTCTGTTAATGGCATTACTCTTCCTCAGCGATTCACATATAAGTAGAGACACTATTCTAGTCTATAGCTCACATCCCCCAAAGAGTAATTGACGATGATCTCCAGACTATATTCTCTGTCCTATAATTAATTGCTGGTATCTTTTAATTTTTTAAATATAAAAGAAATACCTGATTACTTTGAAAATTACAACAGATTTAGATATATAAAAATAAGCCTCCTTAAAAGTATCTTAATCTTCCAGCCTTTTTCCCTGTCTGGAGATAACTATTATTCATATATGTGTCTCCAGACATTTTTCTAGACATTTATTCATGCTTAGACATAAAGGTTTTTAAAAACCACAAATAATAATAACTGATAGACATCTTCTTATGTCATATTTTGTTTACGTAATTCTTTTTAACATTCTATGAATGAATGTTTCATAATTTATTTCAGCGCTCCCCTCTTGCTGGATAGTTAGGTTGTTTCCAATTTTTTTACTACTACAAAGAATAAAGTTTCTATACACCCATCTGCCTTATTGTTCCTGTAAGAGAGATTCCTATAAGTAAAACTGTTGAGTCAAGAATCTTGTGCATTATAATTTCGACAGACATTTCCACATTGTGCTTTAAAAGTCTATACTAACAATATATTAAGTTTCCATTTCCCAAAATGTATGGACCCTGGATATTATCAGTCCTTGGAGTTTTTACCAGTTGAGCAGGTAAAACATCTTCTCATTTTAATTCCATTTGCTTTATTATTTATGAAGTTGTACATGATTTTGCAAGGTTATTAGTCTTCAGTACTTCCTCTTCTGCCAGTTCATGATTTTTGCCCATTTTTCTTTAGTTTAACTTTTTCATATATTATGAATTTTAATTCTGTTTCTGCTAAATATGTTGCAAATATTTTCTTACAGAAGTGGCTTTCTCTTCACTTTGCATTATAGTTAACCTTTTACTGACAGATTTTATTGCCAACATTTTCATAGACTAAATTCCTTTATAATCATCACTCTCTTTTGGGAATTTCTATTTTGTTCCCCTGATCTATTTATCTATTCTTCATACTGTTTCAATTCTATAGCAGCAGTACTTAATAACAATAATCTCTAATATTTATTGAAACTTTAATAAGCACCTGGCATCATTGTACTAATCTTCACAACTACCATATGTGGTAATTAACATTATTATCACCATTCTACATATTAGGGAACTGAGGTCCAAGTAGGCTAAGTAACTTGCCCAGGGTTACGAGCTAGTAAACAGCTGAGAATTGCCTATCCATGGTCAATTTTTTTGTTTTGTTTTGTCTGCATTGGGTCTTCATTGCTGTGTGTGGGCTTTCTCTAGTTGCAGTGAACAGGGGCTACTCTTCATTGCAGTGTATGGGCTTCTCATTGCGGTGGCTTCTCTTGTTGCAGAGCACGGGCTCTGGGCACGCGGACTTCAGTAGTTGTGTCTCGCGGGTTCTAGAGCGCAGGCAGTAGTTGTGGAGCATGGGCTTAGTTGCTCCGTGGCATGTGGGATCTTCCTGGACCAGGGCTCGAGTCCCTGTCCCCTGCATTGGCAGGTGGATTCTTAAGCACTGCACCACCAGGGAAGTCCCAGTCAGTGTTCTTAAACACTATACCATGAGCACTTTCATAGGTAAATAGAATGCATTGACAATTGGTATTGCAAGTTGTTCCTCAATGCTGTTGTATTTTACAATTTTTTTATGAGTTTACTCTAATGGGTAAATTTTATAATCACCTTGTCAGTTTCCATAAAAAGTTCTGTTGAGTTTTCAATAATAATTTTTTTGAAAGTTTAGATTACCTTGAGAAAGAAATGTCATTGTCATGGGCTGAATTGTGCCCCCCACTCCCCACCAAATCATATCCTGAAGTCCAACCCCTAGTACCTCAGAATGTGACTGTATTTGGAGACAGAGCCTTTAAAGAGGTGATTAAGTTAAATGAGATCATTTTGGGGGCACTGATCTAACATAAATGGTGAGATTTTGAAACAAGCAGATTCAGAGGGAAGAACACATGAAGACCAAGGAGAGAGGCCTCAGAAGAAACTAACCTTGCTGACACCTTGATTTTGGATTTCTATCCTCATAACTGTGAGAAAATAAATTTCTGTTGTTTAGCTGCCCAGTCTGCAGTACTTTGTTCAGTCACATAATCATGTCATAATTTATTGTCTTCTCATCTAGTGGGGTGTTATGACTTTTAATTTATTCAGTCCTTTTAAAGATTCTTCAGTTAGATATACATGTTTTCTTCAAGACTACATGAACTTTTTTGTTAGTCTTGTCCCTATTCATTTTATTGCTTTCTGTTACTCTAGAAAATTGGATATTTCTTCCATTATATTTCTAATTGATTATTAATTGTTATATATTTATATTTTACCTGGCTACCTTACTGGACTCTTTTATTAGTTTTAGTAATTTTTCAGTTGTCCTTGTGTCTTAAGGCAGACAAACGTATACTATGCAAAGAACGGCAGCTTTGTTTTGATTCTTGATTTCCAACGTGTACAGTTCACTTTTCTTGTTTTATTGCATTGGCTGGAATGTTTCAAAATAAGCTTGAATAATAGTGATGATAGTGAGTGTCCTTGTCTAGCTCCTGATTTCATTTGGCAATCCTTAATTATTATATTTATCACAGGTTTTTATATAACGTTTAAGTTATAACTTTTCTAGGCGTCTTATTCTCTCCCTTTATCAACAAAAGTAATTACAGGACATGCTTTACCAGAAATTTTCAAAATAAACCTATGGGTTTTCTCCTTTTATATGTTAATATGGTGAATTGAATGAATAGATTTATAAATTTAAACCATCTTTAAATTCTAAGAATAAACCTGTGTGTTTATTGAGCATTCTTCTTGTAATTTACTGGGAGATTTGAATTATTAATATTTTACTCATGAATTTTTCAGAAAATGTGTGTATGGATAAACTTTCCAAGTCATTGTAGGACTGAAGATTAATTTGCCTAGATTAATAGATGTGAATATTTATTTATTTATTTATTATCAGTAAAGTTCTTTTAAGTTTACTAGTTGCCTTAATTTAATCAACTAATACTTCATTTCTTCTTAGTAAGCAATACGTTCATGACCTTCTTAGAATATTAGTGTAATATACTCAAAGGGGAAAAACTGGGGTTTTAGAAGTAGTTGGAAATGCTAAGACAGAGTTCATAAAATTCATTAAAATTACCATAGATGTGAATAATAATTTAATTTGATATAGAATTCTAGGCTCAAAATAACTTTGAAGACATTGGTCCAGTATAGTCTGGTATTCAGTATTGTAGAAAAGGAATTAGAGGCCAGTCTAATCCTCTCAGATTAGAAAAAACTCACAATTTGATGTGAATCACAGCAAAAATGGATTAGTGTGGAAGCTTTTAGACTTTATATGAGCTATTTTGTTGTGCCTTACTTTTATACCCTATATGGTTTTCACTGTAATACATCCCTGCTAGGTAGGATGAAGTGAGAAAATTAATGTTTCATCGTTTTATTCAGTTAGCATAATCTAATGAAAGAGCACTAAACTTGGAAAGAATAAGAAATTCTTACTAGTGAATAGGAAGCAGATTAAAGATTGTACCACTTTGTCAATGCAGAAGTGAGGCCAGAATCCAGGTCTCTTAATTATGAGATGTATGAGATTCCTGTTAGGAAGTTTGCTGGAGCAAAGAAAAATTGGAACTTTTACTCAAATGATAAAAGGGCCCTGGCAACCGCTAATCACTAGAGGAAAAGCCAACCTGAAATGCACAGGTACTTTGACCTTTGCTCGTTCTGACTATGGCTTGGTTAGATTTGGAACTTTCAACCTTTAAAAATATTTACCCCCTTTTTAATCATTGTCTACATATGTTTAAACAGTATTTGTATACATAAGACTCTGGAATCTCTATTATTTCCTGGGGATATTTAAAGTACTGATTTACACTAGAAACTCAGTTTTCCCGTATTTGTTGCCTGTATTCATTTTATCAATCTGGGAGTTATCTGTTGGACATGAATCTACTAAACTTGTGACAGAGATTACACCCACAGAATTTTTATTTATGAATAATTGGCTCCTGGATTTGTGAAACAGAACATGAATCTGATGGTCTTATTACAAGTTGCCCTGCAGGTTTTCATGAAAAAGAAACATGACAGTTTAAAGAGATAATACCTGTTTGATGAAACTGGTCATTTTGAAACCATATCTCTCATTGGCCATCCTGTTTCAGCTGTTATCATGTTAAATAATCTTGCATGTCCATGTGAGAGTCTTGGGAAGAAAAATACAATTCCAAGTAAAATAGAGAGTGCTCATCATTAGTTCTGTAAGGAAGTTAAAGTGACTACTTTAAAGGATTGAAATACATAATGTAGAAGAAAAGATCTGACTTTGAAACTTTAGTGTAATGAATAACAGAGTGTATAGCATCAGATAGAAATATTAACCCAGAAAAATGGCATATAAGTTTTGTTATGCACTAAATCTATTTATTGAGTAATCTAGAGCTATACACCGGTTGACTCACATACACACTGAATGAGGTGATTTAGGAATAAGGTGAATCATCATTTTTAGTTTGGGAAAAACCTTTTTCCAATGGAGGCAGGTATTTTCAGAATTCATTGAAGTATATTATAGTTCTGCTATTACTGGGTGATCAAGTGCAAGTAGGCACAATATGATGTTTCGATAGCTGCTCAAAGTTAACAGTGACTCCTTTGTGATCAGCTAAGGTTATTTTTAGACCTAATTCTAGATAACTCAGAGAAGTGCAATTCTGTATTCCACATGGCAATGGCAGCAAAATTTGTCTTCGAAGACGTTGCAGGCCATTATGCAGGATTCCTTGTAAACCCCTTTCCCCATTTAAAAACCACTGAGAACACAACCTCAAAGCAAAGGGAGGTCCATGGTATTTTCATTAGGAAGATCACACCTTATTCTTTTAGGAATTCTCTGTCTCTTGGTATAACTTGCTTGCCTACTAGTTTGTGGAGGGAAACATCTTCCAATCCTGAAGAAGCTTGAAGCTCCGGTGTAATTAACCACCTCCATCTCATACACTGGCTTCTGTCCTTACTGAAACCACCCTACGTGTGAGCTTTTGGAACATTCCTGGGAGAACTCTGTATTTATTTAACTTGAAGGCAAAACAGCAACATGCTAAATAATGTGGTTAAAGTTGTTAAAAGCCAAAATAAACACTTATAATTATCTCAAGAAAAACGGTGTCAGGCCAATGCAGTCTCTATAAAGTGGACTCCGCTTGCGTCTTTCAGGCCCTGCTGCACAATAGATCATAGTTAAAGGTCTGTTAACAGACCTCTGACGGCTGAGCGGGGTAGCTTGTGGTTTCCTTCGAAGCCTATTGGCATAATGTGAATTTATGTGTGAGGTGCAAATTGGCAGTTGCCATCTATTGGTGCTTTTGGCAGAACAGAAATCATACCGTAGGGCTACCAGCAGGAAGTGCATTGCTTTGAAATTACCCAGCAGGGTTTCTACTTGCTGCTCTTGCTGCTTCTGAGACAGAGGGCTTCCATCGTCTGGCCATGATTAAAATCAAAGTGGAGGCTTCTTTGCTGGGTGCCAGTAAACTTAGGTGAAAAACAGAAACAATCTGGAGTTTAATTATTTTAAAATGCAATGTAGTCAAGAAACAAAGATGAAAGCATTTTTGACTAATCTACCCCAATTATTTCACATAAACGGATTTGCTAAAAAAGAGACCCATAGAGAGAGAGATTGCCTTTACCAGAGACTTCATAACCTAACTCATAGCCATAAAATACATCTATGCCACGTATGCCGTCTCATGAAACTCATAGAGAAAAGTGTCCAAACATTATACTTTGGGGTGAATAGAGAAAACCAGATGTGCCTTTACCTTATTCCCAACTCAAGATGCTACATTTATATGAAATAAGCATGGAATAAAATGTATTGGCTAATTACTTACTACCTTAAAATAATCCATCTGAGGGAGTATCTCTGTGCTATAATTAAGATGGGTGTAATTCCATAGTAGGCTGGACAGATAATTCCCATTACGCCTGTAGTTCCCAAAGCTGGCAGGTTCTGGATTTCTTCTTTTCAGCTTCTCTTTTTTTCCCACGAAGAGTACAAAAGCACTAGTCATGAGTTCAGAGTTTGCTGTCTCTAATAATCCACTGGGAGAACATTTAACTCAATTTTGAACAATAAAGAGGGAATGCAAACTTGCTATTACATTGAATCGACCAGCTCTCAAAAAGAAATAGTGGTTGGAATCAAGGGTTAATGTGTAGGTTCTTTGCAGAATACCCACGCATAAGTACTGGGAGTTCATGCTTTCAGTTAACAAATATTTACTGAGTACCTGCTATGTGGTAGACACTCTGATTGGGACTGGGAACAAGCCTGAAGCTAGAGAATTAAGTAGTTATTTACATCTGTCACTCTGGAGACGGAGTGCCAAGCAAAGGAAGTATAGTGTGCCAAGGAGTACACAGTGGGGACACCTACCCTGCAGCTGGGACTCTACCACAAGGAGAGGCGTGGAGGTTACATTTCTGCCACAAACGTCACATACTTTAGAAAGACATATAAGAAGAGGAAAAACATCATTTCGATTGCAAGGTTAGAAACGGCTTTAGAAAAATGGGACATGCAGGTCTGTTCTCTTCCTTTAAAAGTTTTCTTCAGCGAACTCCACTCTATCATGATACTTCAAATCATCTGGCCACAACGGAGAGCAGGTGTGTAGAACCTCTCCAAATCCTACAGCCCAAATGCCGAAGGCCTGTATCTTATCTGATGACATTGCTCAAGGTCAAGGCTCTTGAGCTACCACACCTGCTGAGGCAGGGGGGGAAATCCAGATTTTAAACCTTCTTCCACTTTAATTACAGTATAAGAAAGAGAGAAATCATAATAGCATAGTTATGTTAAAGGGCATTTATGAGGGGGGAGGGATAAATTAGGAATTTGAGAATAACATATACACACTACTATATATAAAATAGATAACCAACCAGGACCTACTATATAGCACAGGGAACTCTACTCAATATCTTGTAATAACCTATATGGGAAAAGAATTTGAAAAAGAATAGATACACATATATGTATAACTGAATCACTTTGCTGTACACCTGAAACTAACATGACATTGTGAAGCAACTATACTTCAATAAAAAATAAATAAATTTTTGAAAAGTCATTTTACTAATATGAAAAAAAGAGCATTTATGCGTATATTTTGCACCTATCTAAATTTAGAACCTGGCAGTTATAACTTGGTTTCGTTTGACAGATAGGAGCACAGAAGACTCAGGCTGCCTCTGGGTTTGAGAAATTAACACAGAATTTGATGGCTTTACATGAAAATCTGCTTACAAAAACTAGCTCCCACTGGTGGAAGTATCTTTCTGTTAAGTACGCGAAGTTGCTGGAAGCTTTTGTCTCTCTCAAATGCTCCTCCTGATCAGATTTTCATTCTGTTCCCAAACCAACCTTTAATTCAATAAGCATAGTCCTTTCATTCAGGAAGAATTTCCATGACATTGTGTTGAATCAAATGTACACGTTCAGTATCCATCCCAGCAGCACCACCTATTGTTATGTTGTAGCCCTTGTACTAAACTTCCCAAGCATCTACTTTGTTTATTCCTCTAGTATTTCTGTTTGGCATCCAATATACTACACATTTTGCAGGTTGTAAGGGTTAAGCATGAGGATTGTGGTGACGTTTCTAAAGTTATAAATCGGTTCTGTACAGAAAATACAT
The DNA here is from genome assembly GCF_009873245.2 of Balaenoptera musculus. Classification (NCBI taxonomy): domain Eukaryota; kingdom Metazoa; phylum Chordata; class Mammalia; order Artiodactyla; family Balaenopteridae; genus Balaenoptera; species Balaenoptera musculus. The sequence goes on from NC_045790.1 coordinate 6,171,162, forward strand.
TTTGTAGTACTTCAGACTTTCATTTTAATTGGTGAAAAGAAACTGAATGGAGAGGCTATATGCTTATAAAAATATTTATGGATAGTAGAATAAGGTTTGGTAAATCAGATCCAATTTGTATCTGTATGTTTTGAAAGTTACTACTATCATATATTATTTATCAAATATAAGTGACCGTTTTTCCCAAAGGGGTTTAAAAGCACTTGTAAAAAACAAATATTATTATTTGCATTTACAGGTCAAAACAAACTCAGGAAGCAGCAAATGGGCTGCTATGGAATTTTGCAGCATTCTTCCCAGAAGAGACAGAGGTAGGATTGGAAATTTTACGTAGTCTTTATTTGATATTTATATATACATATATGAATGTGAGTCATAAACTATGTTTGCTGTAAGCCGTGTTGATTCAAACCGTGTAAACCATGAAAAGGATGTTAGGAAGAAAACAATAGGTAACATAGAGAGTACTTTCCTACACACTGTATCATTTAATCTTCCCCACAACTCCCTGGGGTGAGTGAGGTGGCCTTGAGTCCTTGCCCTCTTCTTCTCCTGCTATCTCCACTCTTTTCGAAATTTCATCCACTCTATAGATTCAATTACCATCTCTACGTCGATGGTTTCAAAATTTCTATTTATGTCCCTTACATTTCTCCCAACCTCTCGGGAAAAAAAAGGTCTATATTTGGAAGTTCCACAAATATCTAAAACTCACCGTAGACTTATCATCCTTCTTGCCAGATCTCCTCATCTTCCTTATTCTCCGTCCCAGTTAACGCCCGACCACCTGTCTCGTCCTCCAGCCGGAACCTGGAAGTTATCTTAGGCCCCTCCTTCCTGTTCATCCCCTTCACTCAATTAGTCATGACAATGACATCTCCTCAATATCTCTGAATTCTCCCATCTTTAGTTCAGGCCTTATCATTTCTCACCTGGTTCATTACAATAACTCTTCTGCTTCAAATTGGATTTTCTCTGCTTGCAGAGAAATGGTTCTAAAACTCAGGACTCAATGAATGGTTTCTCATTGCTTTTAGGATGAAGTCCAAATTTTTACACAAATAATATGATGCCATTTAAAAAACAGGACCCATGACTAAGTTTCCAGTTTTTTATCCTACTGTTGAATGATGAGACGTTCAACCACATGAGATCTTTAGCAATCACAAGGGACCTGCCCTAGGGGTGCCTCCCTATTTGGAAATCCAGTAATAGAATTCATCATATTATTAGAACTAAGGATCAAAATCATATGATCATCTACAGCGATGCTTAAATGACATTTGAAAAATTCAACACCCATTCAGGTTAAAAAGTAATAAATTAGAAATTGACAGCTGCTCTAATATGATAATGTATATAATACTCATCTTAACTAATGAAGTGACCATCTTACCTAATGAAGAACATAATTGGAGGAATTCTTACTAAAGTCAAGACGAAGAAAAGACACTGAGTATCTCTACTACTATTTAACTTTGGGAGTATCAGCCAGTGTCATGAGATATGAGAAACTGGAGGCATTAAGAGTTGGAAACAAAGAGGTTAAGCCATCTCTATTGCTATTTGATTCCAAATTGGAAATAAATAAGGTGCAGAACAGCATGTAGAGTGACTATCCTTTGTTTAAGAAAGGCTGAGGGGGTGATAAGACTATATACATGTATCTTTTCAAATTAGTGTTTTGAACATTGCATCCTTTAAGCCAACAAATATTTTTTAAAGGTTTTTAATTCAATGCAGAATAAGAGATTAGGTAATACTATAATTGTAATCTGGAGTATTATTTGATGTACTAGTTTAGCATCACATAAAACCATCTTCAAGAGCTGTATTTCATTACTTATTTAATTCTACTTATGCCAGGAATCTTTCAAGAAAATGCCCTATCTGGAAATTTTCATGGCTGAGGATTTTTGATAAGATTCTAAAAATTCAACATTCAGTCATTGAGCGTTTGGCCACAACATGGAATAAGTATGCCTCTAATTTTCAGAAATAAAGGAAAACTCAAACTTAAAAAAGACTACATACCATTTTCTCATATTTTCAAAAGAAGTAATACAAGAATAAACTCAAAGTCAATAAAAGTGGTTACCCATAGAGTGAGGGAAAGGAATAGGGTGGAGGCAACTTTGGAGCTATATAAATATTTTACATAATTGAAAAATCAAAATGAATTCATGAAGGAAAAAGAACCTGTTGTCTTGAAGAAAGGGTGCTGTAGAGTGGAGACCGTTCTGAGGGGCGTGCAGTCCTGGCTGGGCTGTACCTCTGCGGGTGCAACGAGGCTGGTTCTGGGAGTTCTGGGGAAAGGCTGGAACCAGGTGCCAGCGTGGAGGTGGGTGTCCTGAGGCCACAGAGGGCAGACAGGATGTTTGCTTTTTTACTTTAAATATTTATTTATTTATTTCCGTGTTTATTTATTTATTTGGCTGCAACAGGTCTTCAGTTGTGGCACGCGAGATCTTTGTTGTGGCATGCGGGATCTTCTGTTGTGGCTCGTGGGCTTTTCTCTAGTTGTGGCATGCGGGATCCAGAGCACACGGGCTCAGCAGTTGCGGCACATGGGCTTAGTTGCCCTGCAGCGTGTGGGATCTTAGTTCCCTGACCAGGGATTGAACCCGAGTCCCCTGCCTTGGAAGTGGGATTCTTAAGCACTGGGCCACCAAGGAAGTCCCAGGGAGACAGGGTGTAAACAGAAACAACTCTCTCCTCTGTTCTCTCTCTCCCTCTCTGTCCTTGTCTCTCTCCCTATTGGCAGAGCCTTAAGAAGCCTATGGCAAAGTAGAAATTTAATCTGCAGGGTCCCAGACTCAGCATCACAAAGCAGAGGGAGGTTTTGGGGGTGAGGACAATACCTTAGTAGTTGATATTGCTGGGAAAATTGGGACCAAGAGTTTCCTTAGCATGGGGAGAATTTACAAGGGCCCAAATGACCCTGTAATACAAGGTCGTCTGCATACCAACAGGGGCTGACACATTAGGCAAAAATTGATTTCAAATAAGATATTGCAGGTGAAATGGTTGAGAATTAGAAAGTGCCCAGCAAATACACAAGATTAGTGTGTTATTGTTGGTGTGATAATTTCATTCTTAACTGTCATGGGTGTTAATAAAACAAAGTGTATAAAGTCCAAGGTAATCACAAGATAAATTGTGAAAGATGTCTAGCAGCTTTAGAAACAGAAATAATCATTTGTTATTACTTGTCTCTAATTGAGCTGATTTTATTTTACTTTGGAAGTTAGGTGAGTTGCAAGCTTTCCAACGGACACCCATTGTAATTAGCTTTTCTGTAATAACTTACACAGAGTTTTGTGGATCCTTACAAAAATCTGAATCAAATTTTTTTCTAGTGATGTGTCTATATGTTATACACTGACTACATAAGGGCACTGAATTACTGTACTATAATTACATGGATGATCATATTAATGTGTATCTCTGTAGTGCAACAATTTTTGTGTTTGTTCATTCATCAAGGATAACCATGACTAATGCAATTATAGCTTCGTTTTAAACTCATTATTCATGGTCATCAGTTAAGAGATAAGAATGGAATTATGTTGATAAGTTTATAAACTAATGGCTGGAGGCCAATCAGATTGCTTCATGCTCTTAAATTATTTTATGATGATGTTACTTATGGTAACATGTGGATTTGAAGCAAAGCTTTTGGGATTTGAGCAACACTTAAAGAGCTGTAAGTCATTTTTCATTTTTGTTCTCTCATATAGATACAGAAAAGGTACATTAAAATTATTTCGTGAGTTTAATTAACACCATTATAGATACTGCAAATACTTGTAAACTGAGAATAATCTGCAAAAAGAAGAAAATAATTCTGATGCTTTGTGCAAAAAATAGCATAACAAAATATAGCAAAGAAGTATGTGATAATTGGTAAGTCAGAACATTAGGAAAAGATTTTGGGAAACATTTATTTGTTTGGAGAACCAAAATAGTTGTAACTGGGCCAGATGACGTACTTAGTTTCTAAGAGAAACATAAACTTATGCGGAATAAAAAGTTGCAAGTGGTCAATAGAATTTAAAAAGTACTGAAATCATCCAAGAACAAGGTAGGCCTTGGTATAGGACAACAGTCTCTAATTCAGGTGTTACTGATTTGCAAAGGAATGGATCATTTCTAATTGGAAACTAAAATCAATTGAACATTAAAATAATTTTAATCAAAAACTCATCACGTGTCTGTATCATTGTTTTTCTACCTGTAGAATATAGTTACAAGCCACAACTTTTCCAACTTAGTAAATATTTATTGAGCATCTATTTAATGTGCAAGATCGTTAGGCATCCCAGTAGGGGCGAAAGGTAGAAAGATATTGTTAAGGAGTTTGTAATCTGGCAATGTGAGTAAGAGAAAAGTGTACACATTTTGAGAGCAAAGGGTAAAGTGCAAATGCTGTAAGAACGATACAAACACAATGTGTGGAAGGTTGGTGGAAGGAAAGAGCATCTCCAGTTGGAAAGATGAGAAAAAGCTTAATGAAGGAGAGAATATGTGAGATGAACCATGAAGAATAAAAAGAACTTCCACTGGTTGATAACAGAGATATGTAAAAAAACACAAGCAGTGTTGATTTTGTGCTAGGTACTGTCTTAAGCATTTCATATGTTACCGTGTCATTTAATCCTCAAACAACCACAGGAATGGTGCTCCTGTGACCACTATTCCCAAATAAGGAAGCTTAGAGTGGTTAGTGGGTCTCATGGTATGTGGGGATCCAGAGTTTGGACTTGGATTCATCTAGCTCCAGAACCCAAACCTTAGTCACTATGTTATACTGCCTTGTAATGAGGAGTTGTCTATGAAGGTGAAAACTGAAAAACCTACAGCTCCATAACATTCGTGTTTTAGTAAAATGATGCTTGAGAAGTTGACGTTGACCAGTAAGAATGTGACAAAAATGTATGTTATCATATTCAGTTGAGAAAGTAAATACAAAACTGTGCATGTGCTTTGTTTATAACAATGCCAGCATATAGGAGACTCAGTAAATGATTGTTGAGTGTATTAATGAATAATGTAGAAAATGTGCATGCACATGGGCAAAGATCGAGAGAGCAATACATAAAATGATTAGTTGTAACAGGATTCTGGCCTTTTCCTCTTTCAAAGTCATCTTTAATCAGTATATTTTCAGCTCTTCCAGGTTTGAGTACAAGCCAGCTGCCTATTTCGTTTTCATTAACAGAAGACTAATTCTTCAGCCCTAAAGAATAAGTGCATCAATCTGTGATATCAATAATCAATGGAGAATTCTTTTTCAGGATATTTGTTAACATACACAATCTTTCTGAATATTTTTTTATTTTTTCACCTTTTAATTTTTTCCGTAGTGAGGGATATAAATCCAGATAAAATGATGCATAGATAATTTAGACATGCATGACAGAGACCAGATGAGGCAGCGAGAGTTTGCATGTTGACTAATTTCTTTAATTTCCCCAAATTGAAGTCTTATTAATCATTTGCTAGTTCCATGAAATGCTACATTCTTCAAAAAATGCCTCATGATAAAAACAAGAGAAAAGATAAATGAAAATGGTCAAAGTATTCAATAACATGTTGATGTAGTAAAATTTAAAAATAGAGCTTAGCATATTGTGGGATTTTGCCTTTAACTAGACTAAAATACATTTTGTTGAGTCAGAAGAAACTATTAAATACCATATACAAATTGCTTTATACTTATTTGATTAGGAAACAGCATTTACATATGTGTATGTACACATGCATTATTTACCAGTGAAACTGATTAACTCGTCTGAAGCACGATTTTTTTTTCATTAAAAAAAAGGGGCTTCTGGTAGCAACATAAGCTACATCTAAATGTGCTAAGTTGCCCATTTACCATGAAGCTGTCAGGTTTGAGTGGGTCCCAGAGCAAGAAAAGGCTCTGCAGATGGTCCAAGCTGAAGCAGAAGAAATTCTGCTACTTGGGCTTCATGACTGGGAAGATCCAATGGCACACAGAACGTCTGTGGAAAAATAGAGATGTTGTATGCAGCCCCTGGCCACCCCCAAGAGAAGACTCTTAGGGTTTGGGAAACAAATCCTTTCCCTCTTTGAGAAATAGCTACTGCTCCCAACTTGCTACTGGCCTCTGGTAGACACAGAACCTGACTAAGATGCACCAAATGAACATTTGACCTGAACTGCCTTTTTAATCCAAAACTTCGTAAAGCTGGGTTTGCTCAGAAGCAGTCCATCATCCAGCGACAGTGGTACCTAAGAGATGGGATTCAGGAAGTTACTGAAGGCGCATGTACACACATTGTGCCTACTTTGTGCCTTGGCTTATCTTGGCATCTGCTTCGGCTGCTCTAATCTCTTACCCTCAATCCACCCCGGGTTCCTTGAGGAGTTTCCTTTGATCAGTTGTCTGAAAAGGCAAAAATTCAGGTGTGGCCCATAGGTGGTTTTGCCTGACATGCTGGTTCCAGCTAGAATTGGACCAGTGCCACGTTACAGCCTTCCTCCGAGGTGGCCCAGGACCTCGGGGAGGGAAAAATCTCCCCAGTAGGAAAAAAATCCGCAAACAGCGCGTCTGATTATCTGCTTTGCTTGGAAGGAGAAAGGGCCAGAGATATAAACTTGGAGGAATTCGTGAGTAGTGGCTAACAGGTTGGCCGGAAGTTCAGGAGGACTATGAGAGACGGGTGAAACGAGGACCTGGGACAGGATGTGTCCGTGGGCTCCGTGATCCGCAGACGGGACCGCTTCAGTGTCACCCAGCCTCTCCTCCCCAGCTCAGAGCTGCTCCCTGGGCTCGTGAACAAAGGGACAGCGATGAAATGATTCCAGTAACACGGGCTCCCCCTCACCCAAGCTGATCTGATTACTGCCAATTGAGGTGTTCAACCTAGTCGTCCTCTTCAGATCTAGTGAAGACCCTGAGAGAGGGACAGCGATTGGTGGAACGCTGGGGAGGCAAGCAGGCGTCCACTGAGCCCTCAGCAAAGTCTCTTTCCCCGCAGGGACTAGCCGGCTACCCCAGGGAAGCAGGTAATTTCGGCACCCCTCCATCATGAAGGAGCTGTGATTTATCATCACTGGAATCGACTCTCACTCTGTGTGTTGACTTGGCTTCCTCGCCCATACCTCTTCTGCAAGCCCTGCCATTCACAGACTTGGTCTTGATAGCCATCAAGTATCCTGTACAACATTCTTTACGAGTAAAGAACTCCTTTTTTTTTTTTGGCAAATGAATTATAACAATGGGCGTATGCCTCTACTCTTCACTGGTTTTACCCTGAATCCCCTCACCCTTGGCCCATCAAATGCCTTCCAAAATAAGTGCAGTGGAGGTTTCCAACATCCTTATGCTGTTAGACTTACAGCTTTGTTATCCAAAGGAGTAATAGTGTAGGAATGAAATCATTAATTTGATCTTTATTATTTAGTGGAACGACTGGTAAGTAGTTATTTCCATTTCCATTTGCCTTTTTATTTTTCTCTTGAAGTTATCCTCTTAAAATGAGATACAAAAATCCAGCATTAACTTAGTCAGTGTTTATTATTATTTTAAGGATTGTTTTAATGTGGTGTTCAACATGAGAATATTATATAAACCAGCATCAAGTGATTTTCGCTGACATTTATGAATGAGGTTAGTACTTTAATCAAATAAGGATATTAAGAGCTGGACTTAAAATCCCATTTAGATTCTGATTTTGTTTAGTATAATTTTTCAAGCCAAATAACTTCATGTATTTTTAAGGATTCTAAGTCAACAACCAGATATTAAAGTCGGAAACTTTTTCAAATGCCTTGTCAAAAGTCTTTAAGGTTATTTATGGAAATATTTAGTAATGTAATTTTAGGACTTCGGTAAATTTTGTATTGCTTTGATTACACTTAAAAAAGACTTAGTGTCAAAACATAACTAGCTAAAAATTTAAGCAAAAGCATACTTTGAGTAAGGGAGAGAACTTATATTACAATAGCTGAGAATTTTTGGGGAGACATCTTCTGTAAAAAACACATAGATCATTCGAGAGCAGCGTCGGCAAGATAAAGACATACTATTAATATAAACACTTAAATGTTCTGATCTAAACGTCGTACGCTCAGGATAAAATTAGAGTCAAAAGTTAAACAAAATATAGCAAGTAACTTAAAAAATATGTAACCTAGAGGTTAACATAAGCTATTCTGAAATGAACATATGAAATGCACAGAATGCATAGCGCTAAAGGTGAGTGTTATAGGCATTTAAAAAATTTATTTTGCTTCACTCGAGGGGGGGAAAAATGTAGTTCAGTATAATCTTTTCCATAATAGGAAATAAAGCTTTAAGGTAAAAAGTGTAGTGACTCTGATGCAGAAAACTTACACCTGTACCTTTTCATCTTCTGAGTTAACAATATATAACCCGGCAAAAAAGCTGCTTGTGCTTTGTCATTGATCAAATCAGGACAATTTTCCTGGCATGGAAAGCATAGTAATGAATGCTAAAACTCTCAGCACTCCAGGTACTGGAAGCCAGGAGCATTCGTTTCAAGTCCCAATGCTGCCAGTAACCATGTGACTTTGAGGAAATAGTCACCTTCCTGAGCCTTAGTTTCCTTGTATGTGAGGTAGGAATGCTGACTTGTGCCCTGACTCCCTGAATTATGAGAATCAAATAACTCTGGCACACACTGGTGAAACGAATAAATGAATGAAGATATATAAATGCATTTTGTACATTACAAAGCCCTAAATGCAAGTGAATTGTCAACTGTTGTATTTCTCAAGCTTACGATCTGATCTAAGAAACATTTTTTTAAAATTGAAGGAAGAACGCCTGGTTAAAATATTTCGCTCTTTGGATGCAGGTTGTTTCATCCATCAGTGAATGCAGCAGCAGTGGGTTAGGCTGGTTGTCACCTACGGGGTGACATTTGATGAGTGTACTTCATTTTCTTTTTCCTAAAAAAGTATAGTAGTACCTCGTGACCAAAGCTTCAAGATTGGATAGGCATTGCTTGGCTTTTCTGTTAGCTAGATGTGTGGCCTTGAATGAGCCACTTCAATGTGCTGGATTTTAGTTCCCTTCTTGGTAAAATAAAGGCGTAATAATACCCGTCTTTTCCATCTCATCGCTGTCTAATATAGGGGCTGTTGAGGAAAGAAAGGACCACACATGGTATTGGGGAGCATGGGGGTAGAATCTGCCCAGGCTCAAGGGTTTGGCAACCTGGGGAGCTCCCGATAATTCCAGGGCAGAGACATGTGGATGGGAGACGATGTGGGGTCCCCAGCGTACAGGTTGTAGTAAATCATGGGGGAGATTTGAGGAGCAGGCAGAGAGCCGGACTCTGGGGGAATATGAACACCGATATTTACCTCCTATCTCCAATAGGTAGGATGCAAAGTACTTTTGATTACCTCTTACTTACTGAATTATTCTGATGAAATAAATCAGCTTCTTCCTTTGGGGAGGAGGTATTTTAGGACTTCAGTAAAATTAGATGCAGGCACGGAATAATCTCACAGTCCTGCCTTTCAGTTCAAGTACGAATGGGCCCCATGGTGAGAGAAAACCCCCAAATTCCAGGGGTGGAAAAGAGAGTTGGATTTCCCCTGTCTGGGACCCAATAGGATAGGTCTAGCGGCTGGGGGAGAGGAAGGGGTTTAGTAAGGACTTCAATTATATACTACGGGTGGGAGGGTTTGGTAGTCAATATCAGAAATGATTCTAAGCGTGCAAGGGTAGGTATGTATTTCTGGTGCTCCCCCACGTTATTTTATTTTTTAAAATTTATTTATTTATTTATTTATTGACGTGTAGCTGATCCACAATATCGTGCTAGTTTCAGGTGTACAGCAAAGTGATTTGGAGATATATATATATATATATATAATTTTTTTATTCTTTTCCATTATAGATTATTATAAGATATAGAACATAGTTCCCTGTGCTATACAACAAATCCTTGCTGTCTATCCATTTATTTATTTATTTATTTATATTTTAAAATTAATTATTTATCTTTGGCTGCATTGGGTCTTCGCCACTGTGCGTGGGCTCCCTCCAGTTGAGAGCGCAGGCTCAGTAGTTGTGGCGCACGGGCTTCGTTGCTCCGTGGCATCTGGGATCCTCCCGGACCAGGGCTCGAACCCCTGTTTCCTGCATTGGCAGGCAGACTCTTAACCACTGAAACACCAGGGAAGCCCTATCCATTTTATATATGGTAGTGTGTATCTGTCAATCCCGTACTCTTAATTTATGCCCCCCCACCCACTTTGGCAACCATAAGTTTGTTTTCTGTGTCTGTGAGTCTGTCTCTGTTTTGTAAATAAGTTCATTTGTACTATTTTTCAGATTCCGCATATAAGTGATATCATACGATATTTGTCTTTGTCTGACAGACTTCAGTGCTTCCCCCCTTAAAACCGAAAGGAGATGCATGTAAGCCAATTATCAGAGACTTTTCCTGTCAGCCTGCAAGCACACACTCGGAGTCTAGAATGAAAGCAAAGCACACCTTTGGGTTCCAGCTGAGCCTTCCAATCACCCAAGGCCCAGTGGGTCTTGGGCCTTTGGGCTTAGTTCCTTTTTTACTGGATTTGGACTTCTCAACAGACCTGAGGCCTCTCCAGACCCCATGTCATAATCTCTGATGTGCTCTGTAGGGGAACCTGTTCGCTTTGGACCCTCCCTCTCTTCATCTTCTTCTTCGTTACAGAGATTTAGGCTCTTCATATCTTTTTGTTCCCTCACTTGTCCTTCCTGGATCCTATGGCATTTACTTGGCTGACTTCAAGTTTTGGTTTTGGTCGGTTTTGTTTGGTATCACTGCCAGGAGGGACAGGGGTGAGGTAGGTGACCAACTGACCCTGATCGTCCTGCCCTGATGAGCTCCTGGCCTGTGAGATTTTCACCTTTCAAACCAAGAAAGTCCCAGGCAAACCGGGAGCAGTTGGTCACCCTGGGATCTAGGAGCGAGGACAGAAAGAGGAAATGCAGTATTCTGCAGTCAGCGTGGAATACTTGCATTAAAAACCAATCCTTTTACACTGAAAAGATTAACCTTCTCTTAGTGTATTTCCTGTGACCTTCAAGGAAACTGTTTGCCTTGAGAAATACATGTGTCTTAAATGAATATGTGCGTAATAAACCCCTCTCAGCTGAAACCAGCTCGAGCAGACTTGATTCTCACAACCACACCCTCCGCTTTCTTTCTCCAGGCACAGTGACGGTGCAGGCAGGCATTGGTGTGTGACCCAGCTCTGCTACTGAGGATTATCTCGTGGAAATTTGGCTTGAGCTCCTAAGATGTTTGTTTGTTTGTGATCTGTGTCAGACTGCAGAGACAACTTAAACTCAAGACTCACCAGTGGATACACGTCTCCCTTGAGAATGAAACCAGCAAAGAAGTAGGCAGAGTTGCAGGGCACAGAAAGGGACTGAAGGCTTCTCACCTGGTTGGAACGTCGGGGTCTGGTCACACCTGAAATGACCTTGCAGTTACAGGCGTGATAATACTCTCTATTTTGTTCCAAAGGGTTGGAGTTGTGTTTGTGTCACTAGGTACCTAAAGAATACTGAATAACTCAACATGATACAACGAAATTTAAATTTATAAACAGATAAATTTGGAGTACTATGGCCATAAGGTGGTTCACTTCATTAAATACTCAGTTTGCATTTAATGTATAATTCAATTTTAAAATGTTTGATGGGCATGTATACTTTCAGGAACACACATAATGCTTAAGGTGAAGGAAGATGGGTAGAGCTCTTTCTCTTAGCCTGACTCTGTTGTTTAACTAGCATGTTGCCTTGGGCAAGTTACTTAACCTCCCTGTGACTCATTTGCGCCATCCAAGAAATGTAGATAATAATAGTAACTAACTCTTAGAGAAATTGTGTGTAGATGGTGAAGCAGCTAGAACAGTGGTCTGGCACTTGAATGAGAGTTGGCTCTTATTGATAAGAAATAAATGGTTGTTAATTCATCCCTTTTTCTATCACGTTTACAATTAATATAATAGTTTTGAGGCAGTTTTTAAAATCTTTTGTAAAAATATTTTTATTGGAGTGTAGTTGATTTACAAGGTTGTGTTAGCTTCAGGTGTACAGCAAAGTGAATCAGTTATACATACACATACATCCACTCTTTTTTAGATTCTTTCCCCACAGAAGTCATCATTAGGCAATTTAGATAAGAACATGCAGCATCACACATACGTAAGCAAATACATCAACCACTCAAGCATTAAAAGAGGTAGAAGCAATTATGTAAATAAGTAGACAGAGGAAAAAGGCTGAAGATTTAATAATAGGCCAAAGAGAAAACGTTATTTTTACAAGTCCAGGTTATGGCAATTTTTTTGCTCATTGAAAAATTTTACTTATTATATCAATTTTCCAGAAAAAGATAAATACATGACGCAGACATAGGTTTCAGAGAGTTGGTTTGAAAAAGTCTTTGTTAGGGTGAATGCTGCTGCTTTGATAATAATAAACAATCGCATAGGGGCTTCCCTGGTGGTGCAGTGGTTGAGAACCTGCCTGCCAATGCAGGGGACACGGGTTCGAGCCCTGGTCTGGGAGGATCCCACGTGCCGTGGAGCAACTAGGCCCGTGAGCCACAATTACTGAGCCTGCGCGTCTGGAGCCTGTGCTCTGCAACAAGAGAGGCCGCGATAATGAGAGGCCCGCGCACCGCGATGAAGAGTGGCCCCCACTTGCCGCAACTAGAGAAAGCCCTTGCACAGAAACGAAGACCCAACACAGCCATAAATAAATAAATAAATAAATAAAATTTTAAAAAAAATGCTTAATAAAAATCTAATGAATTTAAAAAAAAAAAAACAATCGCATAATAAATAGTCTCATAATTAGCACGATACTTCGCCGCCTCTGCTTTGTAAAAGGAAACAAAAGGCTAGAACTGGGTCATATCTCCAATGTGAAATATAGGGCATTTCAATTAAGATTCAAGTTGACTTTTTAAAGTGTTATTCAAGTCAAATGCTACCCGATGTCAATTGCTTCCAGCTGCCGAATGAGTTTGTAAAGTTATAGGGCGTTTCAACAGCACGGCCTGCAACGCGCCTTAATCTCGAGTTACAACAGCACGACTTGCAACGCGCCTTAATCTCACGTTTAAAACGTAGAAGATAAATCACAAAGTGCATAAAAGTGTATCACAATCATAATATGTGATAAATAAAGAATAACAGTTATAAGTAATAAGTCCCTATTCCCCCCCCCCGTCTTCTTGCAGGAATATGCGTGGAACAAAGGCTACAACGTGTGTGTAAACTTTCAGAGGCAAATTACCAGTTACTTCCAATGTTAATCTTCTCTTACCCCTTTCCATTTTTTCAGTGGACAATTTTGCATATATTTAGGATGTGTTGACTGCTTTTTATTTTTTTCTACAGGTCATTTTCTTGGAAAAAGAATGGGGAAATTGTATTTCAAACCAAGACATGTCGTGACAGTTTAATTCATGCTCTTGCCATTTCAGTGGAATCTCTCTGAATCTTCTGCATATGAATGAGAAAAAAAATAGTAGAACCGTTCAGTGGTCAGACATTACTCTTACTGCCTCATTCTGTAAATTCTTCAAGTCAAAATGAAAATTAAATGGCATTTTGAAACAAGTGTACACATATGAGAGTATCTTCCAGAATTCAGTGGTCTAAGACTGGATTAGAAAGAAAGAAGGTTCATTGCCGGCCAGGCGCTTATTCCCTATTTTTCACTTCTGTTTGTAATTCCTGTCATCTTTGTTTCTTATGCTTTGGCTAAAAAGGGCGAGTCATATTTATTGGAACTGGGTTTCAATAAACATTATGCATTATGGTGAACCAGAGAGTGATTTATTGATAATTTGTCACTTATATTTATGAAAATGTAGACCCCAGAGGTGCAGAGCTGGTAAATCATATTCTACAGCTTGAACGTGTTGGTTTCCCCCCCTACCCGCCCCATTTACTGCCAAAAGCACACCATCCACGCTGACTGCCCCATACAACTCAGGTCCTGGTCATTACGCACTTACACAAAACAAGAAAGAACAACTGTGAGATATTTACTTTTTTGCTTCAATATGTTTTCAGTTTAATTCTCAAGTCGAAGAAATAATAAATTGATAAAATGTAATTAGATGTGAGATTACAATTTAATGAGGCCAGAGAAGGGGCAAGAATGTAAATGGAACAGTAGATCGTGTGGATTTTTTTTTTTTTTTTAGTTTGTTTATTATGTTACAGCTGTAAAGAACTTTCGCACCGTTTCCAGATGCAGGCAGCTGTTAGTCCTTCCGGGAAGGAAACAAAGGTTCAGAGTTCATTTTGATCCACTTGTTCCGGACTAGTGGTATTTAAGACGACACTTGGCGGGGTTGCAGCCTCCAGCCGGACCCGAGGTTGTCAGGATGGGCTTCGCTCCTCTCATCTGGAAACTTCTCCAGCCACAGGAGGCCCAGTTTTCCTAATATGTTTATCTCCCATGGTGATGTCAGCAGAACTCAGCAAATCTAATATTCATGCTCAAGCAGATTTGCTGGTGCTCTTTCCTTATAAGAATAGGCCCTATATCACTCTTGCAGCTGCTTCCTCCAGATATGTGGACGCCCTTTGTGTTTCATGTTCTCTCAGACAGGGCTTGGGCAAGGAACAAAGCACCTACCTATCTGGCTGCAACCTGTTTTTCTGGGGTTTTTTTTGTTTTGTTTTTTATTCACAAAAATCTAATTCCAGTGTTTTTTCTGTTCTGTTTTCTACAGATGTGACTATAACCATGTCTTTTTCCATTTGGCCAAATCTTTTGAACATAAAATATTTACAGCAGGAAAATAGCACATCTTTTTTTTCTTTTTTGGAAGAATAATTGAAAGAAATAAAGAAGATTTCTGAACACAATGTAGGCAGAAAAATATTTCTTAAGTGTAATGCTCTATGTCTAAGGAATCAAACTCATGAAACTGTATATATGTTCCACACAGAAGTCTACAAAATCATGTTATGTGAACTGTTGTATAATATCTCAAGTTTTCATTATATGGTAACTAATCACTGGTTTTCAGGTTCACAGTGCTTTTTATGATTTGGTGGCAAATATATAATGAAAAGATGGAGAAACAAGCATAATTAGCTGCAGATTTCTCTTACACTTATGCAAATCTTTATTTCTTTAATGAAGAAATACTGATTGCATTTGAAATCTGCAACTACATGCGTCAAGATAGTTGGACGCTTACTAAGTGAAAGATGGGGAACTTATGTCTCCTCGTGAATTTAAGGTAATTTATTCCCACACGTCTTATTTACATATGAGCAGGTACATGTTAAAACTATTTCTAAATGAGTCTCAGTTTCAGTTATTTTTAAGCATGACAGTGTTGTAGCAACCTTAGGGGCTATCTTTGATACATAACTAATTTTATATAACTAAGTTATATATAATTTCATATAACTTTGTAATTTTAAATGGTAAAATTACATGTATTTGTGTTGTGTCACAGGATTGCTTATTTTTTTAGCTTTTGAGAAACATAAATGTTGATTATATAATACTTAAAGTGCTAATTCCGCACCCAAATCACTCTCTTTTTCAAAGCCATCATCAAATATGCCTCTTTTGCTAGATTTGCAGTCAAAGCATAGTCTCAAATTGTAGGTGAAAGACAAGGCCCTTTTAGTTTGTGTTAAGGACTAGTTAAAAATACAGTATAGACGCTGTACACAAACTTATACAGTGCTGTAGGGCAATTATATCTCAATAAAACTGGAAGAAAAAACAGGATTGATGTTACAAGCATTTGTTTTATGGTAGTTTGAGCAAAAGTTTAATTGTATACGTACTGATCTTATATGCAAAGATCTCCAAGTGTAAATTCTCATACAATTTGGCCCTATAAAATTCTTCGTGTCCTCATTTTATAAATTTGTAAATTGATATTTGAAGATTTAGTATACACTGACCCAGGTCACGTTGCAGCCACAGATAAGAGTAGTTTTATATCAATTATTTTTTTGATATAAATTTATATGCTAAAAAGTTAGATTTTAAGACTGCCCACTTAAAAAAATTCCTGCAAAGAATGGAACATAAGATTGGTTTTCAAGTCAAAGGGACTGTCACCTTAATTTATCTTAACCAGAAGAGTTTGACAAAGAATACATTGGGGGCTTCCCTGGTGGCGCAGTGGTTGGGAATCTGCCTGCCAATGCAGGAGACACGGGTTTGAGCCCTGGTCTGGGAGGATCCCACATGCCGCGGAGCAACTGGGCCCGTGAGTCACAATTACTGAGCCTGCGCGTCTGGAGCCTGTGCTCCGCAACAAGAGAGGCCGCGATGGTGAGAGGCCCGCGCACCGCGATGAAGAGTGGTCCCCGCTCGCCGCAACTAGAGAAAGCCCTCGCACAGAAACGAAGACCCAACACAGCCATAAATAAATAAATAAATAAATAAAAGAACGTGAATTTCTTTAAAAAAAAAAAAAAGAATACATTGGAAAAGAAAGCTAATAAAGGACAATATCAGAAACCACCAAAGATATCTATTTGAAGTTATATTTTTAACTCTTATGTTTATAAATTCTAATCACATAGAATGTAAAACCAGAAGATTTGGAAAATACTTTCATTCGCTGTTATTTGAAATGTGGAATTTTTTATTTATTTATTTATTTATTTATTTATTTATTTATTTTTGGCCGTGCTGGGTCTTTGTTTCTGTGCGAGGGCTTTCTCTAGTTGTGGCGAGCGGGGGCCACTCTTCATCGCGGTGCGCGGGCCTCTCACCATCGCGGCCTCTCTTGTTGCGGAGCACAGGCTCCAGACGCGCAGGCTCAGTAGTTGTGGCTCACGGGCCCAGTTGCTCTGCGGCATGTGGGATCTTCCCAGACCAGGGCTCGAACCCGTGTCCCCTGCATTGGCAGGCAGACTCTCAACCACTGCGCCACCAGGGAAGCCCTGAAATGTGGAATTTTTTTACGTGAAGGTAAGGTGTATGGCAGAAGGGATCCTGCAGGTGTACTGAGGTCCCTGATCAGCTGACTTCAGTAAATCAGAAAGGAGGCTGTCTTGTGTGCGCCTGACCGCAGATGAGCCTAGAAGGGGCGGTGCCCCCCCTGAAGGCAGGCGACGGACAGAGGGCCTACGGAGCAGGCTACCTAGCAAGGACTGGACGAAGCCTCTAGATGCTGAGATCATTCCCAGCCAAGAGCTGGCAAGAAACCAAGGCCTCAGTCCAATAGCCACAGGATCAGCATCCTGACTGCAGGAGGACTCTGGGCTCCAGGTGAGAACCCAGAAGCGGCTGAGACCCTGAGCAGCGAGGCCAGCCACACCAGCCACGCCCGGACTGCTGACCTGCAGGGCCGCCGGTGAGATACAAGGTGACTGTTTCGGGCTGCCTAGTGTGTGTGATTTACTGCGCACCGGAGAAAACGAATAAAGCTATCGACTGGCAAAGCCAAGGTTCTAACTCAAGTCTGTCCAACACCAGAGCCTCTCAGCGGTTCTTCACGTGGACACGTATTATTGTACTGCACTGCACGCTCATTCTCTGCATAGTTCTTGTTCTAAATCATCTTTGACTCTGGGTTCCAGATTAAAGGTAGGCAAAAATACCATGCAAAGAGAGTTTGCTGGGCTTTGAGTTCCTGGTCCAGGCTGATGCGATGAGGAAGAGCAGGACTGGAGAATTTGTGGATATCCCCATCCTTGGTGTCAACTGAATGACGCTAATAGCAGTCTTAACACCTTATGCTAAAGTCACTGCATCTGTAGAATCATGTGTGAACATAGCTGATGGCACCAGCTTTGGTTTGTCATTGAACATGTCACCCTGTGTTTCTTTATAAAATATGGGATTAGTCAGACCTAATTTTATCCCTACCAGACCAAATAAAGATTCCATAAGAGAGAACGAATTGAAATACAAGCAAGACAGCTGAGGTTCTGAAGTGCTGCACCAGGACTCAGTTGTATGGGGTCATGAGATAAAATCCAGTGTGGGTTTCAGGGCTCCGAGGGCATCAGGGACTTGCTCTTTGCCTAACCATTTGTAGCAAGACAAGTTCTCTGGTCCATGTGGCAGAGGGCCAGGAGAGCAGGCATGACTGCATCAGGGTGTTCAGACATAGGAGTCAGATGAAGATTTCCATATGCCCCCGTGAGATGTGAGAAAAGCCCATGGTTTTACATTCCCAAGAGAAACACATACAGCCCTGAGACAGACCTCAGGTGATATTTGGAGACTGGGCTGGGTTTGTGTGAATCAGGAATTGGAAACCAGATGAGAGTGAGGTGCCTTTGCAGGTATCAGCACGAACAGATGAGGTACAGACAACAGACCTTCTGCCCCTCTCCCCCACAAATGACACACCTCTGACACTTGGGGGGGCCCTGGAGCTTAGGTACAATTCTAGGAATTGGGTGAAAGGGAGTGAGTCACCCTGAAATAACTATATATATAATTATAATTATATATGTGCTATTTATATTTATATAAAACTATAATATATAAAATACCATATATAATATATATTATAGCTTTATAATAATAACTATATTTTAGGGTTATATGTAACTATATGTTTTCCTCCATCCAGTGGGACTGGAGCTTAAAATAGAAATTATGTCTTGTGAAACAACAATAAAGAAAATTCTACTTCCTGAAAACCTAGGTTTGGGACCTATATATGTGTAACTATCCCATTTCATTAATGACAATGAATTGGTGTCAGCAACATCATATTAATCGCCAACACCGTGCGTATTGGAAACTGGAACCCACCGAGGCTGTGATCTGTCCAAGGTCATATAATAAATTAGTGGCTAGCACCTCACTAGACTCTAGACTTTCACCTGGTCTTTGTTAGTGCTTGTGTTGGAATAACACTTTCCTCTGATATCTAGAAAACTGAAGGCTCAGCCCCACTTTTATCTCAGGTTTGCGGAATGTCATTCCTGGTTTATACGTCTCCCGATGCCACTTAACTCTAGGGAAACCTGTGGCTGAAGAGTAATGGATGAACAGTTGGTATCGCAAAGTTTTGAGGGGGTAGTGTCCTGAAAATAAATGCTCATGACCTGATGCTTATAAAAATTGGTGAACCCTGGGCAGGGATCGGAAGAGTCTTGGAGAAAGATGGTTGAAATATGTTTAATTTCAGTAGAAAAGCCAATCTGCAAAAATATACTAGTTCCTGAAGTCTTAAGCATTTCATGACCAGCTGCGAGCAGAGGTTCATTCCAACATCCCTGTCCCAGAGCCTGGGATGTTAAAATACCATTTAGATCCTTGAAGTAAGCTGATATTTTCACCTTATAAAAATACCTCTGCCTGTTCACCTGAGAAGAAAAAAAAAAAAAGTGACATTTTCTGGTGACTTTCTTGAAGAATCCCGGTACTCATTTTCAAAAGGGAGAAATGGAAAAGTCTTCATTTCCAGCTGCTTGGAGATGGGAGGGAAGGAATTAGTATCTGCAATTCTTACAACGGTCTGTTGTTTTCAGAAAAGTGTAAAACACTATGTGTACACGTAGGTACAGAGGAACAGGCATGGTAACATTCTTTGACAATAACTTGAAAGTCTTTTTAAAAAAAATTTTGATTCTCGTTCTGCCTGCAGGATATCCGAAGGCAAAGATTTCGGCAGGAGTTGGATTCATTCTCGGATGTCAATGAACTACCCTGAACTTCCTCTCTGTACGTTCTCTGCTTTTAAATCCAGGGAAAGCTGTCAGCTTTTAAGCGTGTATATGGGACATCCCTATTTTGTCACTGCTGGAAGTTACCAAAGCCCTGCCATCTAATTTGCTGGTTTTTTTTTTTTTCTCCTCTGTTGAAATTAGTATTTGAAATTTGAAAGCCCCGCATTAGCACCGAACATTGGAAACATTTTATGGCCCTTCAGCGGTTCTGTAGTGCCAGCTTGTTTTCCATCCCCTCCGCGTCTCAGGATGCTAAGTGCCCAGGGACGGCCCGTAGAGGTTTCACCATAATCCACCTTTATCCATTAACAGACACTCAATCACTAAAGTGCTTACTAGACTAAACATATTTATCCAACCGAATCACACTTTACAATGCAAATCTGCCAATCAGACCCCAGCTATTAACAAGAATCTGCTTTAAGGGGATTTTGGTGTTTGTGCTGTGAAGAGCCCGCTTACCTACAACAAACCACTAAACCAAATTAACGTAGCTGTATCCTCATAAAAGAAACCAGATATCCTGTTGTGAAAATGGAGAGCTTGGTGGGACAGACCTCCTTTGATGGCTTCGCGGTGTGGCAGACAGGGCTTCAGACTTCCAATCTGGCCACCAAGTCATTACGAACCTCCACTGTTCAGCTCTCGATAACTTTAAAAGCAAAATAAAAATGCAGCGTCCAGGTAACTCCGTTAAGTCGTCAACGTCCTCAGTTACTATTATAATTGCCGTAAGTGCTGTAATTGTTGGATAAGGCTCCTTAATTCTAATTGCTCCTTCAACCAAGATCATGTTGTAAAAGTGCTTGCATTAGCCAAAAATAGAATCCAAAAGACACAAATGTGGTAGTAATAATAATTCTTTTTATTAGCCTGGCAGAGAGGAAGAGAACAGAGCTTTAAAAACTTCAAAGTTCTGACCAAAAAAAAAAAAAAAAAATCAGAATTGGAGGGACTCATATATTCTTTGCCCCATTATTAGAGCAATACTTACTAAGTGTCATCACCACAAGCTAAGGGTTTGACAACACTTTTTTTCTAGTCTGCGGGAAAGTTATGCCATCTGTGTTGCCACACTGATTTAAGATTTCTGTCACAAGCTACATGACACAGCCTTGAATGCCCTCACTCAGAACTCTTAATTGCCCCAGACTTATTGGTATTATACCTCTTTTAAATACCAATATTTTAAGGCAGCTTTGACACTTGGTAGGGTTTGAGGTAATTTTTTCCCCCACTTAGCTAGCAAGAGAAGAAAGGTAGAATTTACTCAGAGTTAAGCTACCGACACAAAGTAAATAGGAATTCGTAAAATAATAGGCCATTATACTGCACAGAAAAAGTGTACTACTGTATCTCAACTCCACACCTCTGGTACGAAAATGAAATATGAATTTCCAGTCTCTACTGTTTATCAAAAATAACGAGCACTTTCTTATTTTAGTCGACTTTATAGGCACTTCTGGGGAAAATATTATGTGCAGCTAGAGCCAGCTTCGTTTTGGAGGGCACTCTTCACTCTGGAATCATTTCCAAAGTGAATAAACCACAGTGTGCATTTTCCCAAAGATCAGCCGAAGAAAGACTTCAAGCCAAAATAAAAATTAAATTGTCATGCAGCAAAATGTCAGCAGTTTGCTAGAAATATTTCAGAAGCATGGGTATGTTCCTGAAATAGGAATAATAAATATAAACTCTTGTTTCTATATGTGTTTAATCTTTGTCTCCCCCTCTCATCTCTCATAGTGTAGGAATGAATTACAAAAGAGCTGCCAGATGAATCATGACATATTTTGAGGTCAGGTTTTTGCTGTAAAATGTGTGAAAAATAGTCTTGATGACCTACTTAGTTAAAAAAATGAAATAAGAAAAAACACTAATGTTTTTGTACATGTGTTAAGAAGTGCAATTCTTCTGACATTTGAAGTAATAATGTGAATATCCTATAGTTATGTAAATATCCCATTCACGTCAATGTGCACCAAATAATGTTCTTATAAAATTACCTGCCTTATGTTTATGATAATAATCTGGGATTTAGATCTGGACATGATAAATGTTATGTTTATGGCAAGCATGGAGTAGTGAAAATACTGAGTAAAATATTGAAGAACAATATTGGAAAGTTTAGCTCTTGGCCTTGAAACCGTTTTTTTCCAATTTAGCTATCACAGAGGACAGCATTTATAAGCATAATTATAATGTTGCTGTTTTTTCTTCCCTGATGGCTTTTTAATTTCAGTTTTCGATGGGAATATTCATTAGTTTTTTGATGGGAATATTAACCATTCACTATTTCATGCTGGATTTTGAAACTGCATTTTTCTGGCAACAATATGTATCTATCATCCCAGAGAAGTATGGATAATGTATAGTCAGTAAAAACATTTAACGATATGGGTGCTGTGTTGGAAAGATAGAAGAAGCAGGAAACACCCTCCAGTTTAGAGGGGCTCATGAGATAGAATTATGAAGAATTTTATAAAATATCTCCAAGAAATATACAACAGTGTCTGCAGGATTCCTCTAAAGGAAAAAGGAGATAAAGAGAGAAGGTTTCCAGCATTGGATTGTAAATTCTTCCTGAGGATGACTGTCATTTTCATTTCTTAATACCGATTAGAGCCTGACATTGTACAGGTAGGAGATCAATAAATGTGTGTTGTCTTAATGAATAAAAGGATTCCAACAACAGATTTTGGGGGAGCGAGACTCATGGAACAAGAAGGTAGCTGTTCCCCCCAGGCCATGGAAAGGTGAAGGCGGCCGGGAGAAGCAAAGGGGCTGGTGGAGGAGGGGCACCTTTGAATTCTACATGTCCTCTTGGGCTTTACCCCAAGGCAAGGCAGACAAATAGCACATTTTCACAGATCCAAACTTCAGAACGCATCACTGTTTTGAAACATCAAAGACTCTGCACTAGCGTCCCTTTGTGGTACAGAAAGCAGGACCACCTCTTACAATCAACCTGGGAAGAGATGTAGTTTTTATTTAGCTCACTTCCTGGTTGGTAAAGGAGTTTCTTCTGCAGCCTCCCGGCCACAGATCTAAGGAGAAACTCACTTGTTACTGTAGAAGAAAGTTCAGATGTAAGGTCTTGTTTTATTATCTCACAAGGGAAGATAAACATCTTGGAAGAAGATGCCCAGGATCTGGGATGAGAGTCCCTTGAGGAAACCACTCACCACTGCGATCATGTGTACTTATATGGCCTCATGAGTTCTTTGTGTCTAAGTAGAACATTATTGTCACCCACCCAACCCCCTGCAAATGGAACTATCTGTAGTAGACTTTTAAAAACTGTTTTAACTAATTGTTTTTCCTGTCTCCTAGTAGTTCAGAAGATTCTTTCCATATCCGCCTGTTTCCATCAGTACCACCTTAGACCCACATTGAAATAGCTAGATCGTTTAGTGCTCACAGCCTCGGGGATGTGACAGAGCAAAAATCTTTTTGCTTTTAGTTTACAAAAGTCAAAGCCAGAGGGAGAAGAGAGAAGGTATGAGGGGTAGTCAAAAACTTAGAGATTTGGGGAATGAGGGATTTTATTGTCACACCAGAAAACATTTCCCTGGATGGAGTGTGGGAGGAGAGGAGGAAGAGAAGTGCTGAGAGAGAGCTTGGTGAGTCCTGGGAGAGGAGCCCGGACCAGATCTAGTTAGATCCGTAAGGATTTGTAAACACGCCAGATATATCTGTGAGTTTTGTGAGCAAAGGGGACGCAGAGCTCCTGAAGGCAGCAGGACCCCAGAGCAGGAAAGGCTGCCCAGTGGGTCTGGGAGACACGTACAGACAGCCTCCCAGAGATTCCCGAGGGGCAGGCTGACCAACATGGCAGCACATGGTGACGGACCCCAGGGACAGAAATGTCGTGTGGAAAGGGATGGCGGCCACCTGAGTGCCTGAGTGACTGATGAATGAAGACCAGCTGGGACATGCCGCAGTGGATATCTGACAGCAAAGCGCCCATGGCACCCCCTTCCCAGGTCTTGGTTGGCACCATGGACTCACCTAGACCTTGACCATAACAACAATGGGTGATGATCCCAATTAACTGAGATTTGGGTTATGCCACCAAGGTAGAGTGGGGAAGCAAAATCTAAACGGTGCTGAGTTACGGAATGGAAAACTGTCAGAATGTTCTACTGCTTGTCAACGGTCAATTTGTAGACTGTAATGGACACCAGCTACATATCATTAGTGTTTCTAAAACTGTGAAACTGGCAAAACAAAGAAAAAATACTCAGCCCCTCCCCCCCAAAAAAACCCAAATGGATCTAGAAATGCAAATGGGTGTGAGAATAGAGTGAATGTTCTCTGTTTCCTCTTCCCCCACCAACTGGCACATGAATACCGGTTCCGCTCCACACAGATGACAACTGTTGATGAGTATTTTTCAACCTTTTAGAGCCCATTAGATCATAACAGGCATCTTCATTTGAGGTTGAAAACACAGAAGAAAAGAAAATTCTACTTTCACGAGGTTAATTTTTATATTAAGATTTTATCCTTATTTTAAACAAACTATGAAGCCTACAGAGTTTGCCCATCATGACTGGCCTCGGCAAAGAGACAACGTCTTTGCAGAACCCTGACCAGAAGTGATGTGGATTTTTTGTTTGAGCATGACCCAAGCAGCTCCAATGACGCATGAAGTGACAGAAATCTCAGGAGAAGGCCCAGGTTAGGTTCATTCAACAAGGGGCCATTCAGGGTTGGCCGATGGCTGAGAAGCCATGGTAAGGTAAAAGAAACCATGGGCTCTGGTTCCAAAGACAGTCACAAGCAAACTGGAATCCCAGCATGGACAGCGTTTCTCCCAGCTGCCTAGATTTTGTCTTTTCTTGGAAGAACTCGCTAGACCTTTAATCCTTGGATTGTGGTGGAGTTTGAAAATGAGGAAAAGGGAACATGAGGCTGTAAATGGATTCTGTTTACGGTTATTGCATTTAAAGGATTTTTCATTCATTTTCTCTTGGAGAAATAGTACTTCTATCAGTGTAGATATCAATTTTGAAGGAATTCTGCAAATTGCAAATATATGGCAGGTAAATTACTTGTAATAGATTTCACAATTAATAATAATAATTTTCATTTATAAAATAAGAATTTTTGAAAATGATTGGATCACCGAAAATGGAGGGCCTCCTGCCTTTATTATAGGCTTTATCTTCTATTATCACCCAAGGCACTAACATTAAATAAAATTATAAATTTAATTCTTTAGTTGCACTAGACACATTTCAAGTGCTTAAAAGCCATGTCTGGCCGGAGGTTACTATTTGGATAATTCACATAGAGAACATTTCCTTCATCACAGAAAGTGCTATTGGCCAGTGCTGCTGTAGAGCTAACAGTCGTGTTATCAGGAGGAGAGAAAATCTGAAATATTACTGCCACAGTTTCATTCTTTATCTACTGTGTAAACACAAAACTTCTGTTTAGAGCATGTTTATAGTAACACCATGGCTAATATCCTACTAATTCCAGTTCTCACTGACTGGCTGACTGACCAACTGAATGAATTTTTCCTGATTTTAATGTAATATGAGATGAACAACTAAAGTAAAATAATGGTTTATTCTACTGATTGGAGGTTAATGAGTGTTCTTTACATGAAAATTAAAATACCGATGACATGATTATTCTTATCTCA
Organism: Balaenoptera musculus; assembly: GCF_009873245.2. Lineage (NCBI taxonomy): Eukaryota > Metazoa > Chordata > Mammalia > Artiodactyla > Balaenopteridae > Balaenoptera > Balaenoptera musculus. The sequence goes on from NC_045790.1 coordinate 6,196,516, forward strand.
ATCTTAGCCTACAGATACAAACCACATCGCTAAGGAAGAAAACACACCATTTGGTTAATTCTGCGCCAAAATATTTGCTGTTTGGTTGTTTTAGCATTTATTTCTTCAGTGCTTAAAAAGAATTGGTGGAGACAACATCACAAATATTTATGTATATTCAGTGCAGTGCAAGCGTCTTACACATTTTAGAATTAATCCTGAATGCCCTTGTGTACTCATATGACGAACCCTGAGGGCAAACTTGTTTGGAGTTTTCACATTGAGTTAGATGAGGGAATCAGTTCATTTGAAAGACTAATCTTTAGGTCCGTAATCTCTACCTTTTCCTGTGTTTATCTTTGAAATCCAGTTTTGTTGAGAATTGTGGAATAATGGTTTACACTAAGGAAGTGAGTCAGTGTCACCATGAAGTAAGAGGATTAAATTCGGGGAACAGTAATGCCCAGTAGGGTTCTATGTTGTAGAAATGGGTGGTAGGCAGGGAGACTAAGCAGATTGTTCTGGAGGAAACACGTATGGATCCTGGGAATCCAAAAATACTCTTAAATTGAAGGTGACTCCTTGAAGATGGTTGAAAAAAATAAGATGCAATTTTTCAGTGACATAAGAATCCATATGTAAGGTGATACCCATGTGTATCCCTCTACTTAAGCACGTAGAGGATTTTTATTTATAAAGAAGATTTTGTTAGGTCTTGTATCTACTTCTAAGTCAGATCTTTTTGAAAGGAATAGTTTGTCATTCCTTTGAGTGAGTGATGAATGAAGTTTTCACTTTTTGGATTAAATGTACTTTCATCACTTTGGATTTTTAAAACATATATTCAAAATACAGGAAGCAGCATTTAAATTGGTACCAGTGTGCTGGTGGTTTCTCCACACACACAAAAGAAGTCTAGCCACATATATACCTAATTCCAGAAAAGATGAGAAGAAACTTTGGGTATCACAAACGGAATATGTAGCTGTTGGCTTTGCTACTTTTTTTTCATTCTTCAGTAATAGAGATGAAGGCAAAAGATAGCAGTTTTTGAACATTACTATTTTGAACACAAAACATATGTGCTATTTTATAAATCCTTAAAACCCTTTCAATGCTTGGGAGCTTTCTTATGAGGTTCTCACTGCATTTGGAATCAAGAAATATTTATTAAGTTCCCACTTTGTGGAGAGCAGTGTGTTGGTTCTTTTGGGGGATAATGAAAAAATACGACATAATCCCTGCTGTAGGGGGGGTTTGGAAAGCAGTGGAGAGAGAAAACTCTCAAACTCTCAAAGCAAACAGAGGAAGGAGTAATGCAAGATAGCTTATTTTAATGGTATAGACATTAAACATAATGAGGCCTAGAGGAAAGGGCAGGTTCCCTGGAGGAAACGGGACTGAAGTTAGGTTTTGATGGATGGATGAGGGTTGGAAAGCAAGATGGGCAAAGGAGATGCCTTTGAGGTAGAGGAGCTATAGGTGGGGTTTTGGAGACCCGAAGAGCATGCAGCGTTGTTGGGGCAGCTCTTGATGCAGCTGGAAAACAATTTTGAAGACTGGAGTGTCTGAGGTTGTGTGATGAAAGTGAAGCTTCCTATTATAGTCAGGCTTTGTGTCTGAGCCCCTTGAGGGACCATGGAAACCACCAGCGATTCTGACCGCCGTTAAAGAACAAGAGGGGACGGTCTCTGCGTTCTGGGCTCTCCTCGAAGCTAATATTTCATCAATAAAGAAGTGAGTAGCCAACTCTTCAACACTTCTTTTACCTAAAGGTGATTGAATTTCCTCTATTAGTCTGCCGTCCACGTTTAAATGAAACACAGTATTTTGAAATTTTTACTTATGGTTAAAAAGTTTCTCAGTGGTTTGGAAACTTGGGTAGTCCTAAATTTCTCTCAGATTTCCCCTCCTTATTAGTTTGTATAAATATTGATTCACCCTAGCAATGAGTTATGGGTAGGAGGGATTTTGCTCCTCTTTTGTGCTATAGAACACAGCATTCCAGAAAAACCTCATTTCCGTTGATGAATGGCTATTGGCATACAGAAATCTGGCATGTGGTTGAGGAGAAGGGATACAGCTGACATGAGAAAAGCTGGAGAAGGAGACCATAATCCCCCTTCAAATTCACTGCTTATTAGAGGAGCTAAAATGATTAAGCAGCTGGAGGTTTTGATGTATGAGGAAAGATTAAAAGAATTACATGTGTGTAAGTTGGCCGTAGAGCTAAGGGGTATGTGCATGTGTGTGGGGTGGACCCTGATAGCTGTTTGCAGATAATTGAAAGTATAAGCTCCACAGAGGGAGAGGGATTGTAGAGGTGGTCTTTAGGGGATTATCTAAGGGCAATGAATGAACTGAAGAAAAGGGGGGAAAATGGCTTCATCAGGAGGACTTTCCTAATGGGTGAGACTTAAGAGGCCATAAAAGAATCTCCCACAAGGGGTGGTGAAATTCCCATCCCTTGAGTCATCTGGAGGAGGCCTATAAAGTGTTGGAAGCACACCATGCTGCCCTGTGGGGGACAGACTTAGTAAGCAAGACCATCCTTTGTCTTGATGTTTTACAGCTCAATTTCGAGGATGAATCAATTGGTAAACAGTAAATCTGGAAACTCCCCAGGAACGGAGTCTGTCTCATCTCACTGATAATTTTCTCCAAGTAAAAGAGACATGTCCCACACCTCTTCCTCCCCTGATTTCCACACATTGTCCTTGACATTATATCATTTCTTAAGGGACATAATGGTCCAATGGTAGAGGGATTGCAAGACGGAAAGTGTAGGCAGCATGTAATTCATATGAACGAACCCTCCCTGCACTGCAATCTCTTCCCCTGAACACGCCTGCCATCTGTTATGTTAGGAGGATGTGCTGTATTGTGTTCCTCATGGTTCCTCAGTGTTAATGAGCGTTTGGACCACACTACTCCTGGAAATGAAATTGGTCAAGGCTAGCTTTTCTCCAGTACCATGACAAGGCAGAAATTCTTTCTGGTGACTTTTGTAATGAAAACCAGAGTATGTCTATTTTTACAATTTGCACAAACTGAAAGAGGTAGGATCTCAGAGCTCTTCATTTCAATGCAAATGGAAAAAGAAAGAAAGAAAGAAAGAAAGAAAGAAAGAAAGAAAGAAAGAAAGAAAGAAAGAAAGAAAGAAAGAAAGAAAGAAAAAGAAAGAAAGGAAGAAAGAAAGGAAGAAAGAAAGAAAGAAAGAAAGAAAGAAAGAAAGAAAGAAAGGAAGGAAGAAAGAAAGAAATCCCATAACCTTGTAGGATAATATGCTTCAACCTCATAGTTTGCCTCTCAGGTTTTTCCCCTGTGGGAGGAATAATACATGATTCTCACACGAAGATTTACATCCAAGTTTTTCTGCACAGTGTTATTTATACAACTAATAACTAGAAATAACCTAAATATTAATAGTAGGTTAAAAAGTTTTTATGTCTTTATGATAAATTGTCACAGCTGCAAAATTCATGGTTTTGAAGAATACATAATAATATGAGAAAATGCACATGATGTGTTGGAAGAAGTAAGCAAGACATACAAATACAGGGACATTTAAAATGTATTTAGATAAGAAGATGGGTGGATAAATGGAGAGACATTTATATCAGCCTTGTTATCTCTGAGCGGTGGGATTATGAATGATGTTAATTTTCTTCTTCATACTCTTTCATGTGTTTTGCAATGAATACATATTACTTATCACACTGTGATTTAAACAGATTTTTACATTTGAAAGTAAAAGAAATTTTTTTAAAAACACGGGTATTTGGATAAGAATATTTTGCATTAAGCAATAGACTAATCAGAGCTCAGAGTGGACTTTTCTGCATAAAAAAATAGATTAGGTGGAAAAAATTGTGGTACTTCTGTACAATTTAGAAAGAGAAAACTTAAATTTTGTATTTTTTATCCAAAATATTTTTATAAGCTGAAACAAACAGAAAGTTGAGCATTGGTTTATGTCAGCATTTCACAAACTCCTCCCAAGTAACCTAGTGTATCAAAATATTTTATTATGTTTACTTCCAAAAACCTTTCATTGGGGTACAACGTCAGACATTTTATTTATTTTTAATTTTTTTTAAATTTTGAACTCTTCAAGTTTAATTCCACCAAAATTACATCACAGAATTGGGACATAATGAAGTATTTCTAATGAAAGGAATAAACAGAACTTGCCTAAGCACTGGTTCATATTTGTGACATGTTATGTACACACCAGGCCTGGAATTTCACCACTCCTGTCAATAGAAATTCACAAAGCTCAATACGCTGTACATTTTAAAAAGTACTAACAAAGATAAACATGTTTCTGTTCTTCTGGACTTACTAGAATCTTTATATAGTGATATGTATTTCTGGATATATGTATATCCAGATAGATATTACGACATCATTTTCTACAGTAAATCAATAGAGGAATTACTATGAAATGTAGCATAAAACGTTTTCTGTTATTATCTTTAGTATTAAGTTTTCTCCTATTAGCTTTATTATTTAGCATTGTTGTAGAATATCAGAATTATGAAAAAATTAAAATTATGAGAATCAGAAAGAAAAAAATGATCAAATGAAAGCAATTAAAACTATAAAGAATTCATGAGACCATCACAAGTAAAAAATACAAGATTTCATTCATTCATTTTACAAATATTTATTGTGTGCCTTTGATGGCTCTGGTGCTCTTCTAGAGACAATGAATAAAAAAGGACAAAGATCCCTGACACTGTGAGGTTTTCATTACGGCAAACTTTAAATCTTCCATGACACACTAAATATTGTGAAAGTAATCTTTATGTGAAGTTTTGCGCTTGTTTGTTTTTCCCTGGAAGTAGAAGCACTGAACTAAAGAAGTTATACTTTAGAGATCCCTGACAGATATTGTTAAAATGGTCTAAATGATTTGATGTTTTTCTCTATTAGTGTAAATTATTGTCTTAGCATCTTTTATTAATTTATCTTTAATTTATTCATCAGTCTGATATGCCACATTCAATGGCATACAAAATATATTATATATACATATATGCATATATATTCTATTTTATTAATCTACCTATTCTACTTTCCATATGAAGAAGCAGGGGACAGACGTATTAATTAACTTTCCCAACCATTAGAACAAAAATATGAATTGTCTAAATTATTTGAAGACATATATTCAAAACAAAATAAAACAAATAAAGCAGACTATATAGTAAATAAAGAAAGCAGTGAAATTTGAAGCATAACAGAACATGTGATGGCAGGGACAAGACCAAAAAATTTATTGATAAATATGAATGGGCTAAGTGAACCCACAAAAAGAAAAGACTCTGATTGAATCACAAAGCAACACACAACTAGTAATTGCTACTACATGAGATATGTCTTTAAAAAATAATTTAGTAATGTTGAAACTAAAAGCATAGGAAAAGACACAGCATATACACACTACTATATATAAAATAGATAACCAACAGGGACTTACAGTACAGTACTGGGAACTCTACTCAATATTTTGTAATAGCCTATAAGGGAAAAGAATCTGAAAAAGAATATACATATAGATATATAACTGAATATAAAACTGAATATAACTTTATATATATATATATATATATATATATATATATATATATATATAAAGTATATATATAACTGAATCACTGTGCTGTACACCTGAAACTAACACAACATTGTAATTCAAGTATACTTCAATAAAAAAAAGAAAATACAAACAAAAAGTGAAAGGGTTGTCATCCTCACTAAAGACTGGAGTGAAATAAGATGAAAATGTTACATGAGATAAGCAGGATAATTTATTAATTATCATACACCAAGTTATTTTTTTTGAAAGTTCCTTTTTTTTTGGTTATAAATTTATTTATTTATTTATTTTTGGCTGCATTGGGTCTTCGTTGCTGCGCGCGGGCTTTCTCTAGTTGTGGCGAGCAGAGGCTACTCTTCATTGCAGTGCGGGGGCTTCTCATTGCAGTGGCTTCTCTTGTTGTGGAGCATGGGCTCTAGGGGGGCGGGCTTCAGTAGTTGTGGCACGCGGGCTCAGTAGTTGTGGCTCATGGGCTTTAGAGCACAGGCTCAGTAGTTATGGTGCACGGGCTTAGTTGCTCCGCAGCATGTGGGATCTTCCCGGACCAGGGCTCGAACTGGGTCTCCTGCATTGGCAGGCAGATTCTTAACCACTGCGTCACCAGGGAAGTCCTACCGAGTTACTTTAACTTAGACAAGTTTATTAATGTTTTCGTCCCCCTGCTTCTTCACATGGAAAGTAGAATAGGCAGATTAAGAAAATAAACTGGGCAGCCAGCCCTGAGACCAAGCAATCTTGCTTTCTAGCACCACTCCTTACCTGGATCAAAAGTCAGTGCATGGATTTTCCCTCCTTCTCTGACTCAAGAATGTATATATGGCAGACTTTCCTGACAGTGTAATGCCATTGAAGGTAGAAGTTACATCCAAGGGCAACAGAGTCAGTAACTTACAATTGAACCATCGGTAGTTCCACCCTTAAAAATTCTTTAGCCATTAAGAAATTTCACGCCCCTCTTCACAGGGACCTAGCTATCACGTTTCTTGTCTTCTTGTTCTTTCTTTTCTCCTTCAGGCTGGTCAGAGACCTTGACAGTTATTCCCTCTGTATTGGTTAAGTATGTGGTTCTCTTTTCTCACTTCCAACCCACAATGGTCATGCTCTGAGGTCATCCTACAACCAGAAATGCTGATCAAGGTGCTGCTTTGTCAATGGAGGGCATTTTCTTTTCTAACAGGGATTCTGACATCAGTTGTTAAGTTACCTTTTCTTTTTCTTCTTCTCATTGCACACTTTTTGTTCCATAGTTGAGTTTTTTTCCCCTTAGCTTTACTGAGGTATATTTGAAAATAAAATTATATATATTTAAAGTGTACAATGTAATGATTTGATCTATGCATACAATGTGAAATGATCACTACAATCAAGTTAATTAACACATCCATCACCTCACATAGTTACCATTTTGTGTGTGATGAGAATGATTAAGATCTACTCTCCTGCCAAATTTCTAGTGTATAATAGAGTATTATTAACTATAGTCACCATGCTGTACATTAGATCTCCAGTGCTTATCTATCTTATAACTGAAAATTTTACCCTTTGGCCAACCTCTCCCCATTTCCCTCACCCCTCAGTCCCTGGCAACCACTTTTCTACTTTGTTTCTATGAGCTTGACTTTTTTTTTTTTTTTTAAGATTCCACATATATGTGAGATCATACAGTATTTGTCTTTCTCTATTTAACCTATTTTACTTAGCATAATGTCCTCCAGATTCAGCCATGTTTTTGCAAATGGCAGGATTTCCTCCTTTTTAAAGGCTGAATAATATTCCACTGTGTTTATCATCTCTATCATCTCCCACATTTTCTTTATACATTCATCTGTTGGTGGACATTTAGGTTGTTTCTGAGTCTTGGCTGTTGTGAATATGCTGCAATGAACACCAGAATGCAGATATCTCTTTGAGATACTTAGTTTCCTTTGAATATATACCCAGCAGTGGGATTGCTGGACTGTACGTAGTTCTACTTTAAATTTTATGAAAAAAATTAAAATTATAGTTGAGTTTTGATGGATCACTGTAAATTATGTCAAATAATTTCATTCTCTCTTTTGCTTTTTAACTAATACACATTAGCTGATCTTGTCCATGTTTAAAATTTTGATACTTTGTTCATTGTAAGGTTTTTTGCACTCATTTTGATTTCTAAAAATATTACTTATAAAGATTATTTCTCTTATTTATTGAGTCTTTTTGGCACCCTCTTGAACTTTGCGGCCAAGGCAAAAGCCTCACTTACTTAATCCTGGTCCTGGCCCTGCCCATTTGTCAGAACTAGCTATTGGGAAATCCCAAGAGAAAGCAAAGTCATAGCAAAGGGTTTAGCAACACTTTTCCGATAGACGTAATTAATTTTCTCCCCATTTTTCCCTCATAGAGCTAAGATAGCTTGCCAGTTTTTTTTTATTATCATTTTCAAGTCATCTTAGATAACAGTTGGAATGCAGTCCACTTCTTGATTTATTTGCCCATGTGTCAAGCACACTAGCAATGCTTGTTGACCAACAAGACGAACTTCTGCTCATGGTTTAAATCTGTTGCAGTTTATTTGAGAGAGTTTCTGGAATTTGGGAGACCACATAGCTCTGAAAAAAATCAAATAAGTTGGTGCAGAATCTATTGGTAAATCCTCAAATTACAAAACACATAGTCATTTTTATGTTTTCATAAATTATCCTTCCCATCCTTCCCAGAAAAATGCTCTCCTATTTTATGTAAATGAGCAAATGATAGCTTTTGTTAGAGAAGAGTTTTGGACGTCTGAAAATATTGAATTATTTAGTATCAAGGGGGGGCAAGAGAGGAGGGCAGTTGTGAATAGTTTTGGAGGGGCCAGACCCTTGGGTCTGTCATTTTAAAATTGTGAATATTTACATATATTCTTCTGGATTTGAAGAAAAAATTCTTATGAAAATAGTGTAATTAAGCTTTTGGAGGAATTGGGGCATCAGATCTAAGAGACAGGCAGAGCAGGAAGAATGTAGATAGAGCTGAAGGCCAGTCTGAGGTCCAAGGGTAGGAGATTTGGGGACTCTGTTTTCTATGTTGAGTCATATATTTAAAAGAAAGACAGGGAGCTTTTGGTAAAAGAAGTTCAAGACAAAATATTTTTGTTGCCTCTCTGCACCCAGTAACTGCAGCTTATGGGTGACCAGGATGGCAGAGAGCCCAGCTCTGCTCAAGCAGTTCTTGGTTCACCTCCAAGTGACCATTGGTGAACAGGGTCTCCTCACTGTGTTACTAATTAACCCTGGCAGACCTTCAGCGTTTTCATTACCTTGGCAGAACGTGGGTTTCTTCCTCAGTGTGCTGTGCTAGCCTCTGGGACCACACTTATCTCTACGCCAGCTCCCCTCTGAAGGCATGAAAAACCATGACATTCCACCCTGCTGCTAACTGCCGATGTCGAGACAGACCTGGGAACAGGGACGCCTCATTTAGGTGTCATTTGTTTTCTTTAAAAAGTGCTATCCAAGGTCCTGTTTTTACTTCCTGTTCTGAAATAATTATCAGAGTTCCTTGTTTCAGTTGATCCAATTGATTTGGGAATAGAAAAATCATAGGCTAATGTACCATGATTTCTGCCTTGTTAATTACCCGAAGAAATTAGATTTGTGGTTTGTAATTAACACAGGATCAAATGATGAGAATCACAGCATGTTTAATTGTATGATTCAGCCCCCACATGTACACATGATCGTCTTTATAACATCCCTGGACATCTTGCCATTCAAAATCTGCATGAATTCTTTTCATATAGTCAATTTCATCTTTGGGAAAGAAGCTTGGTTCAAAGACCAAACAGAAGCTTTTGAGCTGTATAACTCAACCTACAAGTTAGAGTTGATATTTAGGAACCATATTGTTTTGGGGTAGGAACTTAGCTCCCCAAACCTCAGTTTCCCATCTATGAAGCAAAATTTACATACCTACTTCAAAGGACTGTTATGATACTACCGGAAAATAGTGTGTATGATGTGCGATTTCAGTCTAGAAGTCACTAAACTGAGGTCACATTTCTCTTTTCTGTACAGATTGCAATAGTTTGAGTTGAACTTCTACTTCATAGCAAGCGGTTTGTCTTTTACCATGTTATCTCATGTTTTTATCATGAATATGTTGGGGAATCCAGTAGGTCTGGGTGTTTCACAGACCCAATCTAAGACTTGTTTTCCGGGGTTCTGCTCTGCTTCTCCCTTGAGCCTTTCCTGCTATTTCAAGGAATCACACTGGCTTCCCTCTGGCTGCTGTTCTGTCTCATATGTGGTATCACCACCCACACGGGATACATGCAGACATGACAAAGGCAGGATGAGGCTACAACTTGCAACAGGACGTTATTAGAGGCTTGGGGAAATGCAAGGAAATTCCAGCAATAAAAAATCTGAAACTGACTACTAAAGGTGGATGTTCTCAGATACGGGAATGAGACTGAGTCCCATTACAGGGCTCCCCTACTGCAGCGTTTTTACTGAGTTCCTGGCTTGCCTCACTGGGGCAGACCTCCAGCTTCTGCCTCTGTTCCCAGCCTATTGCCATGTCACAGCAAACACCTTACCCTCCCAGCAGGGCAGCCCTGGTGTGATTTCACCTACTTCAAATTCAGTCCCTTAACTCTTTGTGACCTTGAGATGGAAAAACATTTTCTTTCTACCTCCACCTCCAAGTCCTCAGCTCTGCTCCAGAATTTAACTGTACCCAGGAAGATGGGCCATGGCAACTTCTACGACATCTGTGGAAAATTTTCTTTCGTACCTCCCCACAATATAGGGTATGTTCAACCATAAGATTTCTAGCAGAGTATAACAATCTAACATCAGTGTTTTCCCCAAAGTTGCCAGCCTTTCCTCCAACTCAAGGTAAACACCAGGCCTATATTTTTTCCTGCTAATTTTATACACACACACACACACACACACACACACACACACACTGCTATCGACTGAAAGTTTATATTCCCAGAAAATTCTTATGTTGAAACCTAACCCTCTGAATGGTGATTGAGTCATGAGAGCAGAGATTAGTGCCCTTGTAAAAGAGACCCCAGAGAGCAAACTAGCCCCTTCCTCCATCTGAGGACAGAGAGAGAAGACAGCCGTGTCTGAACCAGGAAGCGGGCTCTCACCAAACACCGAATTTACTGGTGCCTTGATCTTGGACTTTCAGCCTCCAGAACTTTGAGAAAGAAATTTGTTTTGTTTACAAACCACGCAGTCTATAGTATTCCATTATAGCAGCCCGAAGAGACTAAGACAGAATGTATAGACACACATATACAAATACAGACATAGATACCAAGACACATATGAAACAGTGTAGGGAATTCTATCAAGACGCATATGAATCAGTACACATCTTTCTCCATCAGTATTTGTCAGACAGGACACTTTAGGGAAAAATTTCTTTAAAATAATAGTAGTAATCTGAGTTTAAGGGGACAACCATAGTATGATCATAGTTGTTTTTTTTTTTTTTTTTTTTCTGCTGCTTACAGAGGAATTAGCTAGCACTAAGTAAATTGTCAACTTTTCCCTGTTATATAGACTAGTTTAGCTTCTAAGGTAATGCATTGTCCCAGATCTTTTTTTTTTCCAGAAGACAATTTTTACTTAGCTTTTGTGCATATAAAATTTATTTATATGTGTCAGTTTACCTAGAAAAAAGGAACAGTTTCATCTTTTTATTTAAAATAATGTCTGTTTCTCACAACAGAGAATGCAGCTTGAAACTTATAATTGAGTTTTTCAATTCTCTTCCATCAGCTGTTCAGAACCATTGAGTGACACAAGAACCAACTTGTCATATATTTAAACTTCTTGCTGCACACTGGGTGTTCAATAATATCGGTTTCCCTTTCTGATCTTTAAAAACTTTTCCTTCAGCTGTGTCAAATTTAATTCTCTTGAATTTTCATTCATAGATTCCAATTCTGTACCTTGGGAAGCTGTACGATTTCATACACTTTAAATTGCAGCTCTGCACAATATTTGGTTTTTGCAGCTGGCAAAGGGCAGCACAGATTTAACCCTGTGTCTTAGTGAGTGTTGAGGCACAAAGTGTGCCAGAGGAAATCACATGCACACACACACACACACAGACACCTACTTTCCAGGCATGAAATAAAGCACGAGGCTTTTTTATATGCCTATTTTCCTTGGATTGGGAAAGGAAACAAGGAATTTTGGTAATCAATGCTGCTGACTAGTTTTTTGGAAAGGGAAGGTCTATAATTCATGGTTAAAACTTTAGTGCATAAGGTATTATATTTTATCATTTAGAAAACTGGACCAATCGAAGGCAAGATGATTTTCGTTATATCTCTGACTTTCCTCTTCATAAAGTCTTTCTCTGTCAGTATTTGTCAGACAGAGGGGGGCTCTCATGCAGTGGGCCTTCCCCAGGAGTCATGTTTAGGTTAACGATGGAATTTTGTCTTTAGTATCTCATCACCTTACTTAACAAAATATCACTTTTTCAGAGTCCTATGAGCCATTTCTCCATCCATCCATCCATTTGATTATTCACTATCTGGTCAACTCTTTGAATGGCTCAGTGACTTACTCTATTATTCCTCTTTAAAAATAATATGTGTATGTGTGTGTGTGTGTGTGTGTGTGTGTGTGTGTGGCTTAGAACTGGAATTGGTCTCTACAAGGATTCTCCTTTATTGTATTCTGTTAAACAGTTGCCTTGTTCACTTTCAAGTATTTCTTGAATAAAGACATAAATAGCCAATTGTCAAATTTTAGAAAAACTGCAAGCTATGAGACATAGCAAATACAATAGATGTTATTTTTGTTATTTAAAATAATTTCCACAAGTTGGAATTAATAGATTAATACAGGCAAGATAAAATTTAATATAAGTCTACATGAAAAAAATGTAGATATATATTTATGGGTAAAGGGTCAGTTGTACAGGTATAAGCTGGAGCAATATGACTAAACATCAGAACCTATAAAAGATATTTCAGAATTTTTATTGATGTGTGTTTCATTCTATAATGAGGCTTCAAAAAATTATGCCATTTTAGTCTGCATTACTAGAAACATTAATATCTGGAGAAAGGGAGGTTATCGCATGCTTCTATATTCTCCTTAGAGAAGATTTGGAGTGCTGTGCTCCCTTCTGGGTAGTTTTCTCTGCTGGGACATTGACAAACTGGGTATGCCCAGAGCAGAGCGGATAGGACAGTATAATCACAGAATCACTAATACAGGTGACATGGTGGGAGGTACTGGGTGTGTTTAGCTGGGAAAAGGGTAGACTTGCAGAGAAATGATCATTACTTTTGAGTATGTAAAATTTATCTGAATACAGCAGTATGAAGAAAATCTTAGTCTCTTCAAATCTGCATTTGAAATACTGTTTTGCTATTTAGTAACATTCTATCAAGCAGGTTAGCCCTTTATATCATCTAGAAAATATGGGGCTGTTGCAATATTGCTTCTCAGTTTAGTTGTGAAGATTAAATGATGAAATCTATGTGAAGTGCCTGTTGTCACTCCTGGCCCATAATAAGACCTCAATAAATGGTAATGATTATTCTGGCTAATATTTTCAGATGGCAGGAGGAGATCAAAGGTAGGAGATTACAATGAGACTGATCTTAATAAATATAAGAATACAAAAATGAGTATAAGAAAGAAGTTTCTAAAAGTTGGAGCTAATAATAAATAGTGGGTTCTCTATTACTGGGAGTGTGGAAGACAAGATTGTATAACTACTTATTCAATAAGTGATAACTGGATTATATGAACACTCTGGTCCTCTTCAGTTATAAGTTTCTACGAAAGTCTTAGAAGCAGGATGTTTAGAAGCAAAAGAAATTATGGTTGTGCACAATAATGAGAATAAACTTCCTGGATTATATGATTTGACAAAGTTATCACTTAAAATTTCTTCTGCTCCAAGTCTGACTGGGCTTCAGCATTTTCAGAGGACATGGCTTCAACAAAGTCTTACTTGGCTATGAATTTTTGTTGTTGTTGTTCTTTGTGATGATATTCAACAAATATTTAAGACATTTCAAAATAAAGTTTTTGGTTGAGGAAAATCTAAATTTGGAAAAGTTACAAAGTGTTCAAACCAAGAATTCTTCTATCAAAATAAGTACACATTGTTGGATTTCAGGAAAGGACAGACTGGAGTCAATTTTGCTGATTTCAGGCTTCTAATGGCATAAATATTGACACAGTAGAGATATATAGACATTGGCAATGAAAGTGAATGCAAATTTTCATTATTTTTCTTTTCTCAGACATTTTCTAATGATAAAGACAGTTGTAAATTATTACAAAGAAGAGTATAGTAAAAAAAAATTCAGCAACAACAATGATGTGTGTTGTCATACTACAATTGATTAGGTGAAACATTATTGGATTTAAGAACAAATTTTTAAATCAAATGTGTTATCTATTATATGTAGTAGGCAATTAGTTAAAAAATGATTTGTGTGTATGTCTCAGAGTCCTTGCATCTGTCCACAATGAGATCAGAAGAACTACCCCCAAGACTTGTTGATTGTGTACCACCTTTTCACATCATGTGATCATAGAAACTCTGGGCCAGGGGTGTGAGAAATGGTTTTAGAAAGTTACCCTTGCTGGTGTACCTGTAGGTAAGTCTACGCTTTCTGCCATTCCTGGTTTGATTTCTTTATAAATTTATTTTATAATTTTTCAGGAAATACATTTATAGTAGACAATTCAATAAAATGAACAAAGACAGGAAAACAGTTCACTTAGTTGCTTTAATGACCAAATAATGAACTACAATTGCAGCCAAATTTCAAAAGTCTTTTATAGGGAAACATGAAAATTATTAACAAAGTGCAAAGTAAAATGTTCATCTTGTTTTTCTTAATGAATATGTGAGACACATGTCTTTAAAATCACCGTAAAAGAAACAAGAGAGTATAAGCAACTGAAGGTTGGTTGAGAAGACTTTTTCCTGTGGTCAATGATCTGCTCCTTGGGAACATTTTGGTTATTTTCCCACACACGCTCCTTGATCACAAACAAAAGAACACAAAAGAAAAAAACCACTTAAATTTTGCGATTAGATAGAGACTTTTCCTGAAAGGTTGCTTTTCTTTAAAAAAAAAAAAAAACAAAAACAAACTAGCAATGATTACGATAATTTCGGATAGTTTTAACTATATATTTCCTTCCATCAGTCCCTATCTCTAGAGATCTGCTTAATTTATAGTGGAACCTAAGTGAACTTGCAGATACATTGCAACTAGAAACTTTCACTTACACTCCTATCATTTTCACCCAGAAAACATAAGAAACTAGAACTTTTCCTGCTTCCTGCTTTAAACTCATTACATTTAAAAGGCACCTTGGTCTTCAGCACAAAGGGAGTGTTAAATTCATGTTTTCACATGTATGCATTCTATAAGCGTGTTTAAAGATACATATTTGATATATTACTGTTGCTTTTATATAAACATAAGATCCAATTACCTCATATATTATACTCTGTTATATTTACTGTCCTTGAACTCTTCCTCTAAAAATTTTAAACTACTCAGGGTGCCCATCCTCTAGGTCTATTAATATTTTATTATGTCAGATGGACAATGATAAAAATAAAACCAACATCTATATACTAATGCAAATTCCAGCTTTCTTCCCATTTAGCATCAAACTTAAAAGCTCAAAGTGCATAACTTTAAATTTATACAATAAACGTCATTATTCACAAAATTTGAACATAATGAACAGTAAAAATCCCAAAGTAAATATCCAACCCAAACACTCTCACTAGAGCAGACCAATTATATATATATATATATATATATATATCTCACATATATACATATATATAAACTTAATTGCATCATGCCCCCAAAATATTTAGTGAGTAAAGTAGGAGGGTTCAGGTAAAGTCTTCCAGATACCTTATTTACATCAGCTCATAGGACTTCTTATTTTGCTTAGAATTCAAGTTATTGAGTTACACAATAGGAATCATAGACTTATAGGACAATAAACATAGCCACAGGTTACATAGTACTCAATGGTGAAAAGCTGAAAGCTTTTCCTCTAAGACCAGGAATAAGACAAAGGTGCCCACTCTTGCCCTTTTATTAACGTAGTATTGGAACTTCTAGCCACAGAGTCAGACAAGAAAAAATATAACAGGCATACAAATAGGATAAAAAAGTAAAACTGTCACTATTTGCAGGTGACATGACACTATATATTAAAAACCCTAAATACTCCATCAAAAAACTATTAGAACTAATAAATTAATTCAGTAAAGTTTCAGGATACAAAATCAAAATAAAGAAATTTGTTATGTTTCTTTACACTAACAACAAACAATTGGAAAGAGAAATTAAAAAAAAAATCCTATTTACTATTGCATCAAAAAGAATAAAATACCTAGGAATAAATTTAACCAATGAAGTGAAAGACCTGTACTCTGAAAACTATAAGACATTAATAAAAAAATTGAAGACAACACAAATAAATGCAAAGATATACCACACTCAAGGATTGGAAGATTTAATATTATTAAAATGCCCATACTACTCAAAGCAATCTACAGATTAAATGCAATCTCTATCAAAATACCAATGGTGTTTTTCACAGAACTGGACAAATAATTTTAAAATTTGTATGGAACCACAAAATACACCCAATAGCCAAAGCAATCTTAAAGAACAAAGCTGGAGTTATTATGCTCTCTGTGTTCAAACTATACTTCAAAGTTATAATAATCAAAATTGCATGGTGTTGGCACAAAAACAGACATGTAGGTCAATAGAACATAATAGAGAGCCCATTAATAAATCTATGCTTACATACTCAATTTACTACGATAGAGCCAAGAATATACAGTGGGGAAAAGACAGTCTACATAAACGGTGATGGGAAAACTGGACAGCTACCTGCAAAAGAATGAAACTAGACCCCTTTCCTACACCATATACAAAAACAAACTTAACACGGATTAAAGACTTAAATGTAAGACCTGAAACCATAAAACTCCTAGAAGAAAACACAAGCAGTTTGCTCTCTGACCTTGGTCTTAGTAGTATCTTTTTGGATCTGTCTCTGCAGGCAAAGGCAACAAAAGCAAAAACAAACAATTAAGACTACCTCAAATTAAAATGCTTTTGCACAGCAAAGGAAACCATCAATAAAACAAAAAGGCAACCTACTGAGTGGGAGAAGATGTTTGTAAATGATATTGCCAATAAGGGGTTCTTATTCAAAACATATAAAGAACTCATGCAACACGAAAGCAAAAACCAAACAATCTGATTAAAAAAATGATCAGAGGAACTGAGTAGACTTTTTTCCTAAGAAGACATACAGATGGCCAACAAACACATGAAAAGATGCTCAACATGGTTAAACATCAGGGAAGTGTAAATTAAAACCACAATGAGATATCACCTCACACCTGTCAGAATGGCCATCATCAAAAAATCTACAAACAATAAATGCTGGAGAGGATGTGGAGAAAAGGGAACCCTCTTGCACTGTTGGTGGGAATGTAAATTGGTGCAGCCACTATGGAGAACAGTATGGGTTTTCCTTAAAAAATTAAAAATAGAACTACCATACAATCCAGCAATTACATTTCTGGGTGTTTATCCAAAGAAAACAAAAACACTAAAAATTCATAAAATGGTGAAGGTGATATATATGCACCCCTATGTTCATCACACATTGTTTACAATAGCCAAGATATGGAAGCAACTTAAGTGTCCATCAATAGATGAACGTATAAAGAAGATGTGATATATATATATACCATTTATATATATACCATTTATATGCACCACATACTATATATATGATGGAATATTACTCAGCACTATAAAAGAATGAAATCTTGCTATTTATGGCAACATGGATGGACCTAGAAGATATCATACTAAGTGACATAACTCAGACAAAGACAAATACCATATGATTTCACTTATATGTGGAATCTAAAAAACAAAATAAGCCAATAAAAGAAAACAGGAAGGGACTCATAGATACCGAGAATAAACTGGAGGTTGCCAGAAGGTAAGGAGGTGGGAGGTTGGGGGAAATAGGTGAAGGGGATTAAGAGATAGAAACTTCCAGGTATAAAATAAATAATCTAATGTACAGCATAGAGAATATAGTCAATAATACAGCAATATTTTTGTATAGTGATGGATGGTTACTAGACTTATCATGGTGATCAATTTGTAATGTATGTAAATGTTGAATTACTATGTTGTATACCTGAAACCAATATAATATTGGTTGTCAACTATACTTCGATAAAACAATATTAAAAAAAGTTACAAGTATTGATATCAGTACAAAAAATAATGTCATAAATAATGAAATGTGTTGGTCTCTGTGTATTTAAGAACATCTAGAAAGTACAAACTGTTTCTGCTTATCACAAGAACAACTTATTAAATATTACATTCATAAAAAGAGCAATAGCCTTGCCAATCAGTATAAATATATGTAATCTGTGTAAGGTTAAGATAGTCCTTAATTGTTTATAAAGACAACATTTCAATGATTGATTAGATTTTAATTAACATTAAGCGTTCTTTTAAATTAACAGTTTGCTTCAGTTTCTCAGTGATTCAACAGAGACTGTTAATATTGGTTTATTTTGATTTAAATATGCCGAAATACCTCATATTCTCAATAGCCATGATTACAGAGAAGAGTTCTTTTTTTTTTCTATTTAAAAATATTTTTGGCTTGGCTTAAAATATTACATACCCATGTTTTGTATAAGGATAATTTCAATACTAGTGCCTAAACCTGTAAGCTTTCTATTAAATCTTGGTAATTTTTTAAAAGTATAAGAGCTTAGAAATGGTATTGTATGATAATGTATTTGTAGTGTTGACCTTAAAAATAAAAGAGCCGTTATTACACCAGCAAAATGAGCTTAATTAGGAATATCAGAGAATCGCAATTCGTGACAAACAAACTATGATGACGCACAGGCAAGTCCGAAGAACAACGGAGGTGAGGTGTTTGCTTGTAGAGAAAAGTGGAAGTTTGGGGGTTCTGAGTCCGGGGTGGTGATGGCTTCTCATTGAGTTGACTGCGGCCAGGCAAGGAGAAATTCTTCCTTCTGCTGGGGCCTGAATGGAAGTGCGAGAGAGCGCCCCCTTCAGGGATTCCATTTTAAATGAGGTTTCCTTTATTTTCACAGTAGACAGCAAACATAATTATTCTGCTTACAAAAATGAAAGCATACTATGATGTTACATATGCCGACAGAGAATGCTAATTTGATTCATACTTTTTTTGTTTAAATGTGTCAAATTTTGGAGTTTCTAATAGTAAAAAATATTTGCCAGCCAAGCCTTTCATTAATAAGACTTCAGACCCCTTAAGCTTATAACATTGAAGAACCAAACTTAAAATTTACTTATTGGACTTCTTTTCTGAATAGGATTGTAGTATTATGGTTTAAAATAGCAGACATCCAAAATGAAAATCTTTTCAAGTTTCACTCTGAGGAATTTTGGATTTTATATAGATGTTGCCTTTTCTTTGCCCACATGTATAAATTTTAGGAGAAAAGGATGCTGAATTTGTGTGCGTGTCTGTATATAATGATGTCATTATAGCCTATTATACTCCAATAAAGATGTTAAAAAATATATATATAATAAAAAATAGTCAAATATGTGGAATTTTAAGTAATCCTATAAGAATACAGAGAACTAAAGCTTCTTTGCCTTTTTGAGGCAATGTGCACATGTAACCTGTAAAATGAGCATTTGAGAACCGATTTCCTTTTCTCTCTCTCTCTCTTACTTCCTCCTTCACTCCCTTCCTTCTTATCTTTTTTCTTCCTTCCTTTTCTCTTTCTTCCCCACCCCGGCTGTCCCCCACGACTGCATTCTGTAATTGTTGATAGAGCTGGTCATGTACAAGATCTAATTTATAAATTTAGATTGTCCCAAACACACATTAATTATTTTTTAACTTAATTTTTTTTATGGATAGGAACATAATTCTTTTCCTATGCATAAAACAGGAATCAAATTGACAAAGACATCTTGGTTGACAGCTATAGTTTCTCTTTCTACTGGCCATCAGAAAAATCACTTAACACTAAACAAAGTCTTTGAGATCCATGTGTGAAATATGTAATCTCAAATAGTAGGCCCTTTTCCAATTATGAAAATATACTGGCCTGTGTCTTTTTTTAAGAATGAAAATACAAAGTTAAAAAGACATAGGTCGTTAAATTTAGATAATGTTATCAATGTAGGCCACGGAACTAAATTCTTCAGGAAAAAAACTAAAGGAGTCTATTTCAGCTACTGTGCAATTGCCGGTTTGCCATTTCCCACACTGCTCTCAAGCTGAGGGCACGTGGATTTTAACAAATTTCTACCTTCCTCAGGAATTTTTCAGGCTTTAAAATTTTTTTTTTTTAAGTATAGTTGATTTACAGTGTTGTGTTAGATTCAAGTGTACAGCAAAGTGATTCAGTTATGCATGTATATATATTCTTTTCCATTATAGATTATTACAAGATACTGAATATAGTTCCCTGTGCTATACAGTAGGTCCTTGCTTTTTATCTATTTTATATATAGTAGTGTGTATCTCTTAATCCCAATTATCATGCAAGTGAATTAGGTCAGACAAAGATAAATATCATATGCTATCACTTCTTTTTTTTTAATCACTTCTTTGTGGAATCTAAAAAATGGTACAAATGAATTTATTTACAAAACAGAAAGAGACTCACAGACATAGAACACAAACTTTATCAAAGGGGAAAGTGGGGTGCTGGGGTGTTGGGGGAGGGATAAATTAGGAGTTTGGGATTAACAGACTTTTATTTTAAGAACATTTAAAAGCCACGATTTTATTTAATTATTTAAGGACAGATCTCCGTCAGGATTCAGTAACGTTACTAAGAAATATTTATCATTTTTTTCAGATGAATGAAATAATTTTAATTCAAATCAAAGTCATCTAGGCTAAAAGCGGGGAGCTTTTCCGCATAAGGTAAGGTCAGTGGAAACAAAGGCTTGTGGGTCTTATTAAGCCTGCATTAAGCCACTGTAAAGGGTTTCCTTGGCTTCAAATGTAAATGCTATGCGGTCTACAGAGAAACGCCGCAATGGCTTCCTCGTGTTTCCTACTTGTTAAGTGATCAGACTCACAGTTATGATGTACCCACTTCAAAGCCATAGTCTGAGTACCAAGTAATAAAACTAGTTTTGTTAAAGTATTTTTTTTTAAAATTCTGAGGTTAAATCGAAAAGAAAGGCTATATTCAATATGAATTGTTCTCTTTTACGAAACAACGTAACGAAGCTGGGATATTTTTCTTGTTTCTACAATTTCAGGGAAATGACAAAGCAGGGATTTCAGAAGTTCTGAGGATATATTTTGATATTTTAATAGGCCTCTTGCCAGGTATGATTAGACACTCAATAAATAATTGACTTGAATTGTTTGGGTGTTTTCATCGGGGAGCACATAATATCGATTCCTTTTTGTTTTTACTTTAGGAAAATTCCTGGAAAGTCTTCATTAAGTAGAAAACAAAACAAACCATGAGACCCACAAGGAATAAATAACAAAATTGACTTTGGGGCTATGGAGTTTGACTTTGCAGCTTGTACTCGAAGCCTCTATAACAAAACCTCTCCGCTAATGTGAAGCAGCTGTGGCAATTGCACAAAATGGTCCAAACTGTTGAAAAGCCATTAAGAGTCTGATGTATGTAGAATAAAAAGGTTCATTCAGCTTTTTAAAAGGTTTCCCAATATGGAGTGTTATTTTATTTTATAACCACGTCTTAGTCATATTAAGTTTAAACGCCACAGAAAATTTTAATGACCATGTGACTGGCTTTTTGGGTGAAATAGCAAGAATTCTTTAACATGCCTAAAATTCTTTTAGGAGAAAAATGGTACAAATCTATTAGGGACACTGTACAAGTTCCCACTATGAAGTGTATGTTTAGAAAATTGAGTATCACATAGAGGATGATTTACCATTTGTTTGTAGGGGAACCTAAATAAATTAGAGTTAATTTCTTTAATCCTAAGGCATAGAGAGGCTTTTGGAAATAATGAAAGCCACTTGCTTTCCCAGCCCTTTCATAAGTCTGAGCCTCATGTATTGACTGTACATTTTAAAATTGATTTTTAATAGATTGTATGATTTTGTGACACACGTTTTGAATCTTTTCCTAAGGATGTATGAAAGATTATACCTTCTGTTTCTCCCGTTTTTCCTCTGAAGGTGATAGCTATATGATGTTTTTTATGCATTCATCTGCTTTATTTATCTTGATTTTTAGGAGGTCTATCTCTGTGCCCTTCAAGTTCTACCTGAAACTAACACAACGTTGTAAATCAACTATACTTCAATAAAAAATTATTTCTAAGAGAAACGAGGCATTAGTTTATTACTGTAGTCAGTAGTCTACTTGATATGAGTTCAATGTTTTCAGTAGATTATAACTGTACAGCTACAAGAGCTGTAAATGTGTTCCTTCGAAATCCGCTGGGAATTTTCCTGGGTTATTCTGCTGTATACACTGATATACACGCTATGAAGATGCATTCAGCTGGACCGCAGTCACCAAGCCCAGAGAAGCCCTGTGAGTGCTGAGGCCACACACCAGCGACAGGGCAGTTCCGACCTGCTGAACTTCATCGCTCTGCTATGTTCCCCTAAGACCAGTCGCGGTAGAAACCCTGATTCACAGGGAAAACGACTGGTCATCTTCCAAGACATAAACAAGCCCAAGAATTGGGAGCCTAGGGTTTGGTTTGTTGGCTCGAACGTTGGAGTCCTTTGATTCTCTGAGAGCTCCATCGGCCCTGCTCTGTTCGGGGCATTTTGCTAGATGCTGTGAGGAAGATAACATTGCCTTTGACTTCAGAGGGCTTTCCTCTTGTTGGAAAGGAGAGATGTATATACTTTTCTTTATTGCGAGGCAGTGTTGTGATAGCAGTGTTCTCCTGGTGCATGGCGCTGGCACTCAACGCTATGAGAGTGGGGTAAGTGCCCATGGGCAGCAGAGGTTTTCCAAATGCCTCACTGGGCAGGTGAGATTTGAGTAAGACTAGTGGTGGGGGATGGCACCATCTCCATGGGGTGGATGTGGCATATTTCAAGACAGAAGAGTCAACCAGAGTAACAAAAACTAGTGCATTCTAGTGCACTAGAATAGTGACAGGGAAGTTTGGAGAAGTCAGTAGAAGTCATATTCTAGTCTCTTAATAAATATTCATTGACCAACAATCCAGATAAGCTATAAAATCCTTGCTTATCTATTTTCCAAAACTCACCAGAGAGCTGAGGATGCAGAGAAGCTGAAGTAAAGTAAATTCTAGAGAGTCACAACACCTTCCTAAGAGAGAAGAGGCCCGTGGTTATTTTCAGAAGCAAATACACCATTGACTGGGGTAAGTAGAAATGAGTCCAACACTGAATGGACTTTTATTAGCCACCTGTGGGCTGGTGTGATGGATTAGAACTCCAGAGAGCCTTGTCACAAAATGATTCCACATCCCCCTGCCATCTCTTTCCCCCAGGGCTTTTGCTGAGTGCCAAAGATTGGGACAGGGCCCAGGGCTGAAAGGATGTCCCACCCTGCCCCTGTCTGGTACACCAGACTTTCTCGAGTCAATAGCAGTAGCCCACTGAAGGCTGGCACAAAGCAGCCGGATGGAGATGAACGTCACACAGTTTGGAAAGCTGAGAACTGAGCCATAAAGCAAAGGGAGGTCTCAGTGTCTCCCTGGTGCTCACACCAGGTCCTGCGGAAGAGATGAAACCAGTGGTAAACTGGACCTGAGGCTACCACAGATTCCAGAACCATCTCAACAACAGATTAGAGTGACTTGGTCCCGCCTACCCCATACCATAGCAGAGGCCTGGTTAAAAGAAAAATGGGCATTGCCCTTTTCTGGGGGTAAAGATTATTATTGACTTCAGTCTCCTTTTTTCTTTTAGCCAAAATGTCCTGCATACAATAAGATTAAGATGAGACGCTTTTGGTTTGCTTTTTACTTGCCTACAGCTATTTTTTTCCAGTTGTTAAATTACCCTTTTTGCACACAAACACACACACACACACACACACACACACACGTTGAAATTAAGGAATCTTTTTTAATCTTTTGTATTCCACAGCCACCAGTATTGTCAGCGGGTAGAGAGCAAAATTACATAAAATAATTCAATCATTTAGTTGACCAACAGCTTAATATTTCTAGGTACTATGAAAATGACAAAGATGAATAAGACAGCATACTGCCTTCAAGATGCTTGTGATCTACGAATTGATTGATTGACATCTGTGATAGACGGAGAACCAAGACACAACTAACCTTTGACAAAGTCGTGGCATTTGTCTTCTTACATTCCAGTGTGATTTTCTTTGATTAGATTCAATTAGATCATGCACATGAAGTAGTTAGCTGAGTGCTTGACACATAGTAATCCCTCGATCACTGTTATTTATTTATTATTTGAATCATTATCATTATTATAAAATTAAAGTATAGAGATGCTCCGAAGTTCTTTGATAAATTTCACACTACCATTTTCATTACTCTCTAAAATGGCAAGTGAGGGACCCTGAAACTTAAGCTTTTGGATTCATGGTAAATTGGCTTTCACTCCATCCGTATTTAAAAGTGTTTTCAGAAATAAGACAATCAAATTTGTTTGCTCTATCAAAAATTTACTGTTGTTTCAGTGCCACTTTCCTGCTTTCTGTCCCATCATCCCATCTTATGAGGTGAGAAATGTGAGAGATACAGCTTCTACTGATTATAATTATGTTAGGTTCATTGGAAACAAAGGTAGAATAAAGGAAATAGAAAGTAACAAAACTTAAATTTCTTTTGGGATAGTAATATAATTTCTATAGGTCTACCATCAGATCCCCTTTCAGTTTGCCTCCTTGTAAAAATTCTATTGAAAGAGTCAAGCACCTATTTTCTTGGTTGCATCTGCAAGTGTGTGGGTATAAAATATACTCCAGGTTTTTTCGATCATAACTCTTGTGCAATATCATCAGTATCTCACATAGGGTGGAAATGGGGCCATATAGAATATAAGCGACTTGATCATAGCCTTAAGAAATTCCATGGATTTTTAAATCCCACAAAATATGTTGAACAGCTACTATCAGGCACTGTGTCTTCCTGAGTCACTAAACTAGCTCTCGCTTTCTTCTGTTCTTTTACCTTCTATTACTTCTCCACATCTTTCACCCTCCTTCCTGCCCTCTTTTGTTTGTCTTTAACACGGTCCCTCACGGATTCCTCTGGCAGTGTTAGCTTTTCTCCTCTGATATACTAGTTTCTAGGTGATAAGTTGAGCATTGCGTTCTTAAACATCTAAGGATAGCTTTAATTGATTTAACCACTTGACTTTAAGCCACAGTTCAATTTTCAACTGATATGATGGCACCTTTTATAAGGGAAGAAAATAGGAGACCTATAAGTCAACTGGGAGATAGGGTAAGTGCCTCTATCCGACATCTTGATTAATATGAATGAAGTCAAGCCTGGTTTAGTAGTTCATAGGTTCACATCAGCCATGATAACAGTAGCCATTAGTGATGACACTGAAGGGTCCAGCCTCTAACTAGGATTTCCTTTGAAGTTCAAAGGACCTAGCTACCAAGTTCAACTCCAAGATAGGATGGGAAATAGAACATAGAAAACGCTGAAAACATCAAATGAATATAATTTACTTTTTCATCATCATACTTCCTAAAGCTCTCAGGTCATTTTCATGAGTTATGTAATTATGATATAGTGTGACTATTAAATAAAAGCCACCAATTTTATTTTCAGAAAAGAGATCCTAGTACATGTTGAGAAGATACTTCTCTGTAGTGCAAAAAGAAAAGGGATAATTCATATCTTCCTGGAACAGAGTATATAACAAGTTCCATGTAGCTGCTTTGTGAATTTCTCAGTGATCATGGAAGGACCACATATAGGAACATTACAGTCTAATTGTTAGGTTTTAACGTGTCCAGGGCACAGTTGCTTTTCCATTAGTCTGCACGGTTTCTCATGCAGGGGTCTTGAATCATCTGTATCAGGAACACCTGGGGAAATTATTAAACAATGACATCCCACCCCAGATCTACCGAACCAGAATCTCTGGAGACAAAGCCTGGGATTCTGCATTTAATATCTACTCTTATAACCACTAAGTCTGTTATTTTATTTTTTGGCCGCGCTGTACGGCGTGCGGGATCTTAGTTCCCCGACCAGGGATGGAACCCAAGCCCCCTGCAGTGGAAGCCCGGAGTCTTAACCAATGGACTGCCAGGGATGTCCCTCTCAGTGCCTTCTAAGCACACAGTTTTTCAATGGAGTATTTATGAAACTTACTTTCTCAGTCCTTTGAACTTAAGGGAAAACTGGGATTTTTCTCTTTAAGCAAAGGAGACATTAGTGAAGTTAAACTTTGGTAGTCCTACATCTTCCAATAAAATGCTTATCACAGTCATGGTGTTATCAAATCACAAGAAAGGAGAGTCATAGAATTGCACCTTTCCCCCCCAAAACTCAGTCAGTTCTGAGAAGATCTGGTGGGTTGCTTGTAGCATAACATAACTGAGGTCATTCGAGGTGGCATTCTGAGCTCTGTCATCCACAATCCTCACCATGGGAGCAGGTTTGGTGGCAAATGTCATGGTTAGAAGTCTACTTAAACCGTAATAAACCTCCCACTGGAGAGATGGTGGTGCTTACTCCTGTCCGGGGAGACTAAGTCATTCGACTACGCTGGCCCTGTGTAATATGTGTCCAAACAGGAATGTAACTGAGCTTCTGGTCCTAACTTGGTCAAGAGGTGCTATTAAGGCCGGTGGAAGGCGGCTGGATTTGGAGTCTGGTAACATGGTAGCCTGAGTCATCCCTACTTTTGTAACCTCCATTTACATTCTTTGAGCCTGTGCTCAGGCATTCCACTTGTTTGCGGATCTATTTTTATCTCATATGAACTTGACAGTAACTCTCTTGGGCTCCCCTCGCACCAGAGACTGGAGCTTGATTCCGTGCTCAGACCGTGTATTAATCCAGTTGCTTCCTCACAGACCTTGCGCCCATGTTCCCATGGAAGCAACAGAGAGCCCTGCAGCATGGTTTAGACAACCTATGAGGCCAATTTCTAGGCCTGTGGCAGCAACCTGCCTTCTGGAAGGAAGTCTTTTTTTGTCAGGGTCTGAATTTCAGGTTGGCTGTTAGTATTGTCTCTTTATCTTTTTCCAGAAATATTGGGGGTGGTAGAGATTCATACTGGAATCTAGAAGGTGTTTAATCCTTTTGCCCACATGGACTGCTTTTAAATGTTCCTAACAATGATCTTATGGATATAAGAGCAAGGGCATGGGAACAAGGGTGTCTTGGTCTGTATATACAAAGAAGATATGATTATATATACATATATATGGAATATTACTCAGCCATAAAAAAGAATGAAATAATGCCATTTGCAGCAACATGGATGGACCTAGAGATTATCAAAATAAGTGAAGTAAGTCAGACAGAAAAAGACAAATATATGATATCACATGTGGAATCTAAAAAGCAATACAAATGAACTTATTTACAAAACAGAAATATCTCACAGACATAGAAAACAAGCTTACGGTTATCAAAGGGGAAGTGGGGGAGGGATAAATTAGGAGTGTGGGATTAACAGATACACACTACTGTATATAAAATAGATAAACAACAGAGAGCTACTGTATAGCACAGGGAACTATATTCAAGATCTTATAATAACCTATAACATAAAAGAATCTGGAAAAGAATATATGTGTATACACACACACACATATATACTATAACAGAATCACTTTGCTGTACACCTGAGACTAACACAACATTGTAAATTAACTATAATTTAAAAGATGGTCAATACAAAAATACACACACACAGAAGACCAGGATGGTCTAAGGACAGGGGTCCCATAGGATTGGATGGTCAGTGAAGGCCTCTTTAAGGAGGTGACTTAAACTGAACCAGAGTGACAAAGAAGGGCCAGGCCCTTGAGGTTTAGAGATGGGGTCCCAGACAGAGGATCTGCTGAGGCAGATGCCTGTGGCAGGAACAGACTTGTCCTGTCTGAGAGACATTGAGGTCAGTGCAACTGAAGTCAAGCCACAGGGGAGAGGGGAATGAGGTGCAGCTAGAGGTCTGGGTTCTAGGTGAATCATTTGCATTATTTTCTAAGAACAATTGGAAAGCCATTGAAGAATGCTGAGTAGTGCTTTGATGACTTCAAATCCACTTGTTCATGACAAGGAGGAAATTGTGAGTGAAGTTGTTTTGATCTAAGAATGAAATTATTTTTATAAGTAAAGTTGTTTGGATATAAAAGTGAAATTGATGTGTCAGGATATAGTCATCAACATCTGGTGTTGCTGATAAGCTGTAAATACCCAGAGTTTGTGACGGCTATCCCAGAGTGTTTGATCTGGGCAAGGTGATGTTTTGCTGCTATAAATAGCTTGCTGAAGACCTAGGGACATTAGCTCCTGCCTGGGCAAGGCGAATATTTGCTCTGCAGTGGTGAACACTGAGCAGTGGCCTCTTGCCCACAACACGGGCAGCCTGGTTCCCTAGCAACAAGGGACTTATTTTTTGTAATGGTAGCTGGACGTCAGCTCTGGGTTGGGTAAGCCGTCTCCCCGGAGAACCAACTGGTACAAAGGTACACCTCAACTAAATATGGACATTCTTCCTTTCATCTCCCTTTGCCTGGAACAATAGTGTAATTAATCTGTCATTGGTTCGGACTGTGTCATTTCTTTACTGGCTCATTAAGGGACATTATCCTGTACGCTATTGGCTTGTGAAATTATTATAATTCCCGCAGTGAACCGTGTTCAACAAAATATTGGCAAAGACAGTCCCAGTCTCTGAGCATAACTTGCCCCAAAACAACACAAAGAGCTTTAAGAATTTAGGTCATGTATTTTTGGCAGGAGTACCTTACACCTGACGTAGCATAAGAAGTAAGTTTTTTTGCTTTCCCTTCTCATTTTATTTTCTCTGCTTTTCTCTTTCTGTATTAATAATAGAGAAGTCATATAGAAATGATAAGGTGTATATATATATATATCACTTTCTCTTTTTACTACCCTTCAACCTACGCTTAGTCTCAATCCCCAGGCATCCGCTTCTCTATTAAGTGAGTTCCTTAGGAGGAAACTCGCCTCAGTATCATTTTGGTTAGGCTTTCCCTGGTCTTTTTAAGTATAATTAAAATCACTTATATATGCATTTATCATGGCATTTATTATACTGTGTTGTTAGAATTGTTTTACTTGCGTCTCCTTCACTGGTCATGATTTCTTCCTCCCCTGAACACAACGAGTTTGTACTTTATAAGGATTTATGTTATTTGCTTAGGTCCCATGAATAGAACACAATTCCTGGCACATAGTGTACATATGGTAAGTGTTTGCTGGATGAGTGTTAACAGGTCAGTTGACTTGCAAGTGAGTAGCCGAGCTGGGAGTAAAACCAAAGTCTTGATCTACAGACTGAATTCCTGGGCAAAAGCATGGAGTCTGCCTTAGTTATTGGAAATCTGTCAATTTATGAACACTGTACGTGTGCTGACTTATTCCTGATATAAGTTCCTGAACAAAATCTGTTTTCACTGCTTTAACTACTGTCTGGCCCTGGTGTTCAGTGTGTGTGTACTTATTGAAAAGCCTCATTAATTCATGCCAATTCTGTGCAAAGGAGTCTACATTAATTAAAAAAAAACCTCACAAAATACTTTGTTGGTAAAGGTCCTTGAAGCCTTATTTTAATGACTAGATAAGGCTGCCTTGTATCTTTTTTGTAAAGTTTCTTCCTGAGACCTTTCTTTTCTAATAACTGACAAAAGCTATGAAGGCTTAGCTAAGAAAGGTCAACATCAGGAAAGTGCCTGTTGAAATTCTTCTACAAATGTTAATATAATCAACATACATTTTTGGGTGAGGTATTTTCTTTCTAGAAGTTTATGGTATGCACCAGGATTTAATCGCTCAGAGATATTAATCGAGGGCAGCACAGTGGAGAATATAGTTTTATGGGTAAAACATTGAACATTTTTTTGTTAATATTTCTTTTTAATCCGAAGACAGCCTTTCTACTGCTTATGAACATGATATTAATCCTGCTTTTCTTAAATTCATTTCCTAAATCATATTTTCTTTTAATATAATTGAAAATTTTAATATTATTATGAACATGGTTTCTCTGATCCCTCAGTCAAAATGAGAAAATTTCTAATTTTAATTTTTAAGTGAACTTTGTGAGATTTTAGCTGCATCAACTTAAATAACAATCAAGTGCTTGCTTCTGGAAAAAAGAAACATTGAGCATAATTTAGGTGATTTATTCAACTTCAGGTAATGGAGGAAACCAACTTTACTTTTATGTAATACTTCCATATTTTCTTGGTAGAGCTCCCTAGAGGAAAGCTCACTTTAATGTTCATAAGTCTAACTAATATCTGTTAGTTACAGTAAAAATGAAAAGTTGACGCATTTTATGTTTTTTTTTCCGATAACTCACTTAATTAGAAGTGTAAAGTTTATTATATTTTTATTGGATGATTTTAATTCTTAAAAGGAGAATTCTAAACAATGATGATAAAATGATTCTTTTCATGGAGAGATTTTTTTTTTTTTTAAAAGGGGACTTTTGTAGGGAAAGATCACACACTTCCTTGTGTTCTACAGCCAGCATCCTGTGTGTTATTTAGAGGTCCTTTATCATGGAGGGTGGTCCAGTAGGAATTTACCAGAGGGAAAAAAAGGAGTGTACAAAAATTTAATTATTATTTGACCTCAAATAATTATATGCCACTTAACTAATTAAAGAGCAAATTAACAATGTACCACTAATGGGCAGTCTGTTCCTTGCATGACTCACTCATCTTTCACAAAGAATAAGTGATTTGTATTAGAAATGAGTTGTGAAGGATGTTTTTGGGGATAACTATTGCTGTCATTGCTATGGTAAATCACAGGCTCAACCTCTGGACAAAAAGAGACTGGCTTATCAGAGCCAGGGAAACAGAAGCCCCAGCCTGATAGCTCTGACTCAAGGCCTTGTTTCAAAGCTATGACTCAGTGCAACGCGGCCAGGCAGCCCTGGCCTTCTCTGTTCCTTCCAAGCCAGCCATTC
Organism: Balaenoptera musculus; assembly: GCF_009873245.2. Lineage (NCBI taxonomy): Eukaryota > Metazoa > Chordata > Mammalia > Artiodactyla > Balaenopteridae > Balaenoptera > Balaenoptera musculus. Next base: position 6,227,290 of record NC_045790.1, read on the forward strand.
ACGCGCTAATGTGCAGGTTGCGTGCCTCACGCCGATTATTTCTGTGAAGTCCTTCAGAGTCAGCCTTATTTTCTCGCAAGCATTCATCTTCATTTTCAAGTGAGTGAAGGCGGGGTTTCAGTGGTAGCACTGTCCGCAGAGCAGAGCGAGCAGTTCAGTCAAAACAACAGCTGAAGAAACTGCTAGAAGAATGTTCACAGTAACAGAGAGGCTTTTCGTATTTCAGTGTGGGGTGTAGGTACGTTGGCGGTGAGTGTGCTTGTGAAGCTTGTGCAGATCATTCCTATGGTGAGAATCAGAATATCTGCAAGTGTCAGCAGGGATCTCCTCGTTTACTTGTGTTGTCATTGAATGGATCTTTTTATGTTCATTATTTCCCTCCTTATAACTTTTTATGACTTCTTTTATTTATTCCATCCCTTCTTGGGACTAAACTACAAAGATTTATTTTTTATTGCTTCTTTATTTAATCACCTATATTTTCATGTAATTGGTTGAGCAAAGGACAACGACCTAGTGACCCAGCATAAGTAAGACTACGTGTCCATCAGCAACAGCCCAAGTGCGATAATAGACAGCAATTGTCAGTGTGCAGACACACAGGGGTTCGGGCTCCAGGGAAAGACCTCAGCCTTGGTACTCAGGACCGGTCTATTACCACCAGGCTTAGAAAGAGGCTAAATCAGAAATCCAGATTTTTGTGTGAATTCAACTGACACTGTGCTGGTCAACAGTTTCCCAAATTGTTTCTGGCCCTGGGGCTGCCAACAACACGTGCAACTTCTGATGTGAACTAGAAGTTTCTGCTGGCATCCTCTATTTCACCTTAACTTACTGAGAAATGATCCTCATTTTCTGTTACCTCCAGCCAGTGGAGAGTTTCACAATAAACCAGTTGAAATTTGAGTCGAGTGATTACAAGTAATTTGATATAAAATAATTATTGTTGCTATTTAATAGGTGAGAAAGGAGATGCTTAGAGAAATTACAGTGATTTGCCCCAACAGTACAAAGCTGATAGAACTTGTACCTTCTAAATACAAATCTTGTGTTCTTTCCAGTCTTTCTGTGCGATGGACTGAATTGTGTCCCCTTCCCTCCCCTAATTCATACAGTGTGCCCTAACCCCTAATATGACTGTTTCTGGAGATAGGGCTTTTAAAGAGGTGACTAAGGTTAAATAAGGTCATACGGGTGGGGCCCTACTCTGATAGGACCGGTGTCCTTATAAGATGTGGAAGAGATACCAGGGGCATATATACATGGAGAAACAGCCGTGTGAGGACCCAGGGAGAAGACAGCCCAGGAGAGAGGCTTCAGGAGAAACCAACTCTGGAGGCACCTGGATCTTGGACTTCTGGACTTTGGGAAAATAAATTTATGTTAAGTTAAAAAAAGAAGAGGCAACAACAGCCTCCTCTACTCAAATGACCAGACATGGATTGCTTTACATTTTTTGATCCAAGTATACTTCATTTGTCTATGATGTTAAGTTCAAAATATTTGAAAGAAAATAAACTGATTCTTATTAACATTTGGATGTCTGGTCTCATGTAGCATGTAATGGGGATGTAATTATATTTGCTGAATGAAAAACGCTGCTAAATAGTTTAATGTTTGGAAATAACAGTTTGATGAAAACATTTCTCTTTTCTTTTGAATGACAAACAATGAGTAGATATAGATATAAATCTTCAAAAAGTCATGAGAAAAATGCAATATTTTTCTTAAAAAATAATAATTTGTTGACACAAACCTCCATTTTTTCCTACTTAAAATGTGTGAAGAAAGGTTTTTATTTAGACTTAGTATTATATTAAATTTCACCCAAAAATTATACTTTTTCCATTCCTATATGTTTTTATATAATTTCTAATTATATATTTTGACTTAGTTGTGAAAATGTTACTAAAAAATGCTAAAAAATCTAGAACATGGCATTATAAGAATAAAATTATAATTAAATATCAACATTTAAAAGTCTCCCTAGTATGGCTATACAGTATTAAAAACAATGAAACTATTACATATATATAAGTTATTTGGAAAAATAATTAGCTAACATTCTCCAAAGTATAAAATACAGAAAACAGAATAATATATATTATTTGGAATGAATAGTTAAGAAAAAGTTATTTTGATTAGAAATTGAATTTTAATGATGGATATCTTCCAAATTTTTCAGAATGAGGAAACTGAGTAACACAGTTGAAAATTATCTCATCTTAAAAAAATTTTCAGGCATGGATGTAGGTGAGGTGGTTGTATTACTCTATAATGTGAGGGGAAAAATAAGGATTAAGAAATTAAAATATGTCTTTAATATAGTACTCAAGTAGAAATGGACCATTTTCAAATATAAAAATAATCAGTTATTTAGAAGAGTGATGTGTATTTGTTACCTGAAAATAAACATTTCTATAAAATTATATTTAACAGTGAATAAGGGACATTCATTCTCATGACATCCAAATACAGACTGTGTTTACTGTATGTATATAAATGACATAGAGAAACTGGAAAGAGGGGGGAAAAGGAAGAAAATGCTTTAATTTATAGCAGATGTTTAAATGCACCTTGGGATACATTCCTTATGGACATACACAATTAATCCTTCAGAGACTGCAGCTCACATCATGCTTGCCTTACCTGTTCACTGGTTTACACCTGCACGTTAGCAGTGCACCTGGCTGAAATGTGAGTGACTCCCAACATCAGCTTCTTAAATTTTTTTCTATAAATTTTCCTCTTTAAAAGGTAGCAAAGTAAATTCAGAAACAAAGAAATGCACCTACATAAACAAGGAGATCCCTGAAAAGCATAAGCCGCCACTGGACTCAACCAGAAGGCACAGGTGGAATGAGAGTTTAAGGGACTTTAGAGCACTATGAATATTTTTCATGGCGTCACAATTACAGAAACACCTGGTTCTGCAAATGGGTTGGTCCATTGAGAAAATTTTCCACAGTGTTCAATGAGCCTCCGAGTAGGTTTAACGCCTACAACTCTACATAGAAGATTACGTAGATTTCAGCTACATGCTCCAATGAAGTTAAAAATATCCTGGCCAAAGGTCTTCTTGGTAACTATTGTTCTGTCCACAGTAAATAAATCTTTATTATGAACTTTTACTTTGCATGTTAGTAGCAAAACTTAAAATACTGTGAAACTTGCCTGATTTGGAGAACATATTGGGATTTAAATCAACTGGTTCTAATTTGGTGTGAAGACCTAAGACATCATTAGGCAAAATAGTAAGCACTATACCTGCTAAACAATAACTTCCCTTTCTGTTCCCCACTGCAGCCTGCCACCAGTCCCCAAAAACCACCTCTATACTTTCTGTACTTATGATTTTGATTATTCTAAGTACCTAGAATAAGTGAAACCATATAGTACTTGCCTTTTTGTGACTAGCTTATTCCACTTAGCATAATGACCTCAAGGTTCATTTATGTTGTCGTATATTACAGAATTTCCTTCCTTTTTGAAGGCTGAATAATATTCCACTGTAGGTATATACCACATTTTGTTTATCTGTTCACCATCGTTGGTCACTTGGATTGCCTCCATGTTTTAGTTATTGTGAAAAAATGCTGCTATGAATATGGGTGTACAAATACCTCCTCGAGGCCCTGCTTTCAATTCTTTTGGGTGTATACCCAGAAGTGGAATTGCTGAATCATACTATAATCCTATTTTTAATTTTTTGAAAAATTTCCATACTGTTTTCCACAGTAGCTGTACCATTTTACATTCCTACAGTGCACAAGGGTTCCAATTTCTTCACATCCTTGTCAACACTTGGTATTTTCTGTCTTTTGATAGTCGTCATCCTAAGATTGGGTATAAGGTGGCATCTCATTGTACTTTTGATTTGCATTTCCCTAATGATTAGTGATGTTGAGCACCTTTTCATATGCTTATTGGTCATTCATATATTTTTTTTAGAGAAATGTCTATTCAAGTCCTTGCCCATTTTTAAATCAGGCTGTATGGAGTTTTGTTGTTGAATTTTAGGAGTTCTTTATATATTCTGGATATTCATCCCTTTTCAGATATATGCTTTTCAAATATTTCCTCTCATTCTGTGTGTTGCCTTTTTACTCTGTGGACAGTGTCTTTTGATGAACAAAATTTTTTATGGAAATCCAATTTGTCCATTTTTTCTTTCACTATCTGTGCCTTTGGTGTCATATCCAAGAAATCATTGCCAATGATTTGAGAAGCTCTTCCCCTATGTTTCCTTCTAAGAATTTTATTGTTTTAAGTCTTCATTTAGGTCCTTGATCCACTTTGAGTTAATTTTTGTGTATGGTGTTAGATAGTGGTCCAACTTTGTTTCTTCTTCCTGTGGATATCCAGTTTTCCCAGCACCATTGTTGGGAAAGACTGTCCTTTTTGTATTAAATGGTATTGGCACCCTTATCAAAAGTCATTTGACCATATATGTGAGGGTGTATTTCTGGACTTTCTATTCTATTCCATTGGTCCATATGTCTGTCTTTATGCCAATACCACACTGTTTTGATTACTGTAAATTTGTAGTCAGTTTTTAAATGAGAAAGTGTGAGTCCTCCAGTTTTGTTCTTTTTCAAGATTGTTTTGGCTACTCAGGGTCCCTTGAAATTCCACATGAATTTTTGGGTGGGTTTTTCTATTTCTACAGAAAAAAAATGTCATTGAGATTTTAATAGGGATTGCATTGGGAAGAATCTATAGATTGCTTTGGGTAGTAATAACATTTTAACAATATTAGGTCTTCCAATCCATAAACGTGGGATGGGTTTCCATTTATTTATGTCTTCTTTAATTTCTTTCAGCTATATTTCATAGTTTTCAATATACAAGCCTTTCACCTCCTTGGTTAAGTCCTAAGTATTTTATTATTTTTGATGATATTGTAAATGGAATTATTTTTGTAATTTCCTTTTCAGGTTGTTCATTGTTTGTGTATAAAAATGCAACTGATTTTTGTGTGTTGATTTTGTATCTTGCTACTTTGCTAAATTCATTAGTTCTAATAGCTTTTTTGTGGAGTCTTTAGGATTTTTTACATATAAGATCATATTATCTACAAACAAAGATAATTTTACTTCTTCCTTTACAATTTGGATGTCTTTTATTTCTTTTTCTCGCCTAATTGTTCTGGCTAGAACTTCCAGTACTATGTTGAATAGAAGTGGTGAAAGTAGGCATTTTTGCCCTGTTCCTGATCTTAAAAGAAAAGCTTTCAGTATTTCACCATTGAGTATATTGTTTACTGTGGGTTCAAATTATTTTTGTTAGAGTTTGTGGTTTGTCTTTCTAAATTTCTTTAGGTTCAGCCATTTTGTTTCTGTGTGGAATGTCTCTTCTAAGCGTCACATAGCTAGAGTTTTTTCTTTTTTTTTTGATCAAATCTTTAAATAGTATATAGTCTGATTATTTTATTATGATAGCTAAAATAATTATGTCTGATTTTATTATTATTATTATTTATCTTATTTCATTTTCCCCATTATCTATATTCTATTTAGTTTAATAATCTTTCTTTATTCTGCCTTCTCCTCTCTAATGGGTTGAAAGCTACATAGTTTTCCCCCAGTGGTCATAACTCACCTGTTTGGTGTGAATACTTGACTTACAAAAGTCTAATATTAATTACTATTTTTATCTTCCTTAAAACTATGGAAGAACTCTACAATGTTTTAATTATTATCACCTCCCCTATCTCACATATTACTGCTTTACAGTATTTTAATTGACTCTATTTTTATAACAAATAAATTAGTTATTATTTTATGACATTCTTGCTTACTTAGATTTACCCATATATTTAATAATTTCCTTGTGTACCCTTGTTTGTTGCATTCCATCTTTCTTATGAACTCAGTTTCCTTATTCATCAAGTATGAACTTTCTTTCAGTGAGGATTTGTGAAGAATAAACTTAATTTGTATTTCACAGAAAATGAGTTTATTTTACCCTTATTTTTGAGTAATAGCTTAGTATATAGTTTATAATAGTTTTGTATATCCTTGGATATCAGTTATTTTATCAGAATTTTGAGGATTACTCCATTGTCTCATGGCCTATTATTGCTATTGAAAATCTATTATTAAAAGTAACCTGTCTTTTCTCTTTAATTACACTTAATAGTTTTTTCTTGTTTTGTGTATTCTATAGTTTTTCTCTCATATATGGAGGTTTGGTTTTTTCTTTCTTATGTTCTCCACTTTCTCTTTTAGTCACTTAATTTTACTTTTTTTATAGCCCCTATTAGGTTGTTCTATTATTTGAGGTTTTTGAGAATCTAATTTGGGTGTTCAATTTTCTATTGATTCTTTTTTAAATTTTCTTATTTTATATTGGAGCATAGTTGATTAACAATATTTTATTAGTTTCAGGTGTACAGCAAAGTGATTCAGTTATACATATGCATAAAGCTATTCTTTTTCAAGTTCTTTTCCCATATAGGTTACTACAAAATATTGAACAGAGTTCCCTGTGCTATACAGTAGGTCGTTGCTGGTTATCTATTTTAAATATAGCAGTGTGTATATTCTTATTCATGGTGGGTTGTTTCCTATGTGTTTTAAATTTTGATTTGTGAACTCCTGTTGAAAAGTTTTTGTCTATGCATCTTAGATGTAAGATGTGTCCTTCCACAGCATTTTAAAAAAGTTTCTGCTCAGTTTCCTGTGAATATCACTGGCCCAGGAACAATTTCTATATTAATTTATCAGCTGGAGTGTTCTAGGATTCTGATGAAAGTAAATCTAAAACCTCAAATATGCATGAGGTATAAACTATGGTTACACATTTTCAAGGGGAACTTTTTTATTTATTTATTATTTATTTATTTTTGGCTGCGTTTGGTTTTCGTTGCCATGTGCAGGCTTTCTCTAGTTGCAGCGAGTGGGGGCTATTCTTCGTTGCGGTGAACGGGCTTCTCATTGCAGTGGTTTCTCATTGCGGAGCGTGGGCTCTAAGCATGCAGGCTTCAGTAGTTGAGGCATGTGGGCTCAGTAGTTGTGGCACATGAGCTCAGTAGTTGTGGCTCGCGGGCTCTAGAGTGCAGGCTCAGTAGTTGTGGCGCACTGGCTTAGTTGCTCCGGGGCATGTGGGATCTTCCTGGACCAGGGCTCGAACCGGTGTCCCCTGCATTGGCAGGTGGATTCGTAACCACTGTGCCACCAGGAAAGTCCCAAGGGAAACTTTTTTTTCCCACTCAGAGCACAGGTGGAGACAGGTTTTCTTCTTTATCTTCCTAGATGGGACAGACTGTTTTCTAGCCTCCCCCTTCATGGAGGGAGCAGTCTTCCAAGCGTCTCAGTTCAGTGAAGGAATTGTCGTTCGTATGTTCATCTCCTCTACTTTCTTTCCTTTCTTTGGGTTGTCCTATTAGCATAAGTGCCATTTTTTTCTATGAGACAGCCATTTTCCAGGAGATTCCTGGTTTTTAAACCCTCTGTGTTACTGACACAAAAATAATTTTAGAAGGTTACAAAAGCCCTTAAAGAAGGTTTACTTTATCTTACTCAATTACTTTACATATTCGAAGTGGGAGAGCTTTAGTTCTCCATATAGCTTGAACCAGGATTTGAGAACTAATTTTTAAACTTTCTTTTTTGGTAGGAGAATCTTTCTAAACATAATGTCAATATATTATCCAAAATTACATTGTATAAAACAGAAGAAAAGAGAAAGTGCTTAGGTCAAAGTGGATACAGAGTAGAACATCTTCCTTTTTGCCCCTCTGTGACTCCTGGGGTAGCTCAAAGGAGCATTAAGGCTTCAAGGCACAACCTTTACAACCCTCTCTAGTGAGATAAATTTATTTTCATAGCCTCTTGACATAAGCCTGGTGTCACAGAAAATGCAATGGAATTTGAATCAGGTGACCTTGATTAAAGCCCCAACTTCACTGTTAGTTAGCAGTATGACCTTGTGTAAACCACTCAACATCTCTGGGACTCAGTTTCCCCATTTTTAGAAACAAAGACCGCTGGACCAAATGATCGCTAAACAGCTTTTCTGCTGAAATATTGTAGGATTATAATGCTCAACCAAAAGTGCTCCCAGCACAATATTCTGGAGATACTAGGAATAAGAATGTCATTATAGAACTAAATTAATTGAACTCAATACTCTGCTATGTGTACTCTTGGGATTATTTAGCAATTCAGTTATTATATGTAGCTTGCTCACAAGATATATTTTAAAATATTTGAATTTAGACTTTGGCTGAACAGTTAGAAATTGAATTCAAATTATAGCTATATTTGAATGTTTATCACTAAAAATAGCTTAAATGATAAAACAGTTCTGTACACAGCCAACTTTAAGTCTAATGTAGGTGGAAAAGGAATAATTAGTAAAGATGAGTTTTGAAAAGATGTTTATAAACGAAATTCCTCATCAGTCTCATTCATCTTTCAACCACCACAATTGGTCACAGTATTTAACATCTAAGAAAAAGTCTTCAAAACATAAATTTCTTTTTAGTAACTATGACAACATTCAAAACAAAGAGAATTTTAAGAGGGCTCTATTTTTTCTCCTTATTTACTTTTTGGCAATAATTATTTCTGCTTCGGAAAGAAGTTCATTTAAATTTATTGCGCTTCTTGACTTAGAGATTAGTACATACCACAAATTAGCTCTGTTTTAGCTTTAGGATAAAACTAACAGCAGTAGAAAGAGACCTGAAAGCGTTGGTGTGATATTGTGTTAAATGATATTTTACAAGCTTTAACTTAAAGTGTCAGGTACATCATTATATAGTTTTCTTTCCATTGCACTTTAAAGTTTCATTTTAATGATCAAATACAGAATAAGACATATTCTTTGTAAAATAGGTCAGACTTGGACTTGAAGTTGGTGACCTTACTGTATTAAAAACTGAATCTGAGGGACTTCCCTGGTGGTCCAGTGGTTAAGACTCTGCGCTCCCAATGCAGGGGGCCCGGGTTTGATCCCTGATCAGGGAACTAGATCCCACATGCCACAACTAAGAGCCTGCCTGCCGCAACTAAGACCCGGTGAAGCCAAAATAAATAAATAAATAAATAATTTTAAGAAATTGAATTTGAAATATTTTAGTATGGTAGATTATTCTAGGGAGGTACAGATTGAGAAAATGCACTTTTACCCAAAATTTTGGAAGTCGTTTCTTACCCTTTTTCTGTGATTTGATTTTCAAATTGAATTTAGGTTTGCAAATTTGAATGATAATATTTTATCCCACACTGGACTTCTACTTAAAGCCAACTCACTTAACATGGTGTTTGGCAGCAAAAAGAAAAATCAATAAAAATAAAAATGCAACCTATGGAATAAGAGAAAATATTTGCAAACCATCTATCTGATAAAGAGTTAAAATCCAAAATATGTAAGGAACTCACACAACTCAACAGCAAAGAAACAAACAATCCAACTTAAAAATGGGGAGAGGACCCGAATAGACATTTTTTCAAACGAAGACATAGAGATGGCCAACAGGTACTTGAAAAGGCACTCAGCATCACTAATCATCAGGGAAATGCAAATCAAAACCACAACGAGATATCACCTCACACCTATTGGAATAGCTATTATCAAAAAGACATGAAAGAACAAGTGCTGGGGAGGATGTGGAGAAAAGAGAACCCTCTTGCACTGTTGGTGGGAATGTAAATTGGAGCAGCCACTATGGAAAACAGTATGGAAGTTTCTCAAAAAGTTAAAAATGGAACTACCATAGGACCTAGTAATCCCACTTCTGGGTATATATCCAAAGAAAATAAAAATCAGGATCTTGAAAAGATACCTGCACTCCATGTTCACTGCAGCAGTATTCATAATAATCCAGAAATGGAAAAAACCTAATTGTCTGTCTATGAATGAATGGATAAAGAAGATGTGATACATCCAGGAAAGAAGGACATCCATCCTGCCATTTGCAAAAACATGGAAGGAACTTGAAGGTGTTATGCCAAGTGAATTAAGTCAGAGAGAGAAAGACGAATACTGTATGATATCTCTTATATGTAAAAAAGCTGAACTCATAGAAACAGGGAGTAGAATGGTGGTTGCCAGGGTCTGGCGGATGAGGAAATGAGGAGATGCTGGTCAACGGGTACAGATTTCCAGTTAAAAGATAAATAATTCCTGGGAATGTAATGTACAGCACGATGACTATAGTTAACACTGCTGTATTATAGTCTTGAAAGCTGCTATCAGAGTAGATCTTAAAAGTTCTCATGACACACACAAAAAGGTAATTATGTGAGATGATAAAAGTGTTAACGAACTCTATTGTGGTCATCATTTTGCAATATGTCAGAGTATCAAATCCCCACGATATTCACCTTAAACTCACGCGTTATACGTCAACTATATCTCAATAAACCTGGGAAAAACATGCCACTTGCTCACCTAGTTGAGAAAAAAGTTGTTGGTTGGAATTCAGCTGGGTAATGATTAATCATTCATATGTTTATATTTTACTAAATCAGGAGAGAAAATGACCCTATATTCACATGTAAAAATTTAGGATGGTGGGTAAGGCCTATTTTATAAATCAGGAAATAATGTCTGCATGTAGTCACTGGATTCTCAGGGGAATTAGAATAAAGAGATCCCTCCATAAGAGTTAAAACCTCTCAGGCAGAAAGGATAAATAATTTTTCAAATAGGTCATTTTTTAATCCCGGAGAATGTTGAGTTAACAAACAACACGTACTTGTTCCCTCTCCCATTACTGTTAAGGACCCATAGGATAAAAACCCCCAAAACCACAAGAAAGCACCTCATGGTTTTGCTTGTATTTTGTTATAAAAATAAAAGAGATTGAATTAAAATTCTCACAACATTTCTTACAGACATATAAATGAGCAAATGATAGCTGTTTTACATAATTCTTTGGAATACTCTAGTTTTAAAATAATTTTTTGCAGGAAAAATAACAGGAAGACCTATGTGGCAATCTCCTTAATAGGTCCTGAGTCACACTATAAAGATAAGTTGCTTGTTTTTCATGGACTTTTCCAGTTCTTAGTGGCAGATCTTTCTTATCGGGTAGTATTAAGTAGTTACATTTAGATACACATCATGCTTCTGGTATTCAATGAAACTTAGAATCTTTAAAAGTACTAGACAACAGAAAAATACTTGGTAGTTAAGCCAGTTAAATCTTTTACAAATCAGAAATGTTTTATGGGTTTCTTTAAAACTTCTTCTTTCAGTTGACACCATTTTCATTGAAATGCCCAAATGATGAAATTAAACCTTTTTGGTCGTTGTAATGGTATAAATCTGCAAAGAGTTTCTTCAGTCAGCTTATCTTGAATGCATTCTTTGCTATTGTTACAGAACATAACTTTCCTTTTAGGGACAGAATTTTATAAGAAATTCTCAGTGGTATTACTCATAATAAATATACTTCACGTGCATGAATAATGTTTAGAATCTGTCAAACGCCACCAAGACATTTTAAAACCTAAATTTCCCATAAGGCCAAAGAGAGGTGTGTATATGAAAATACAGGTTAAATTCTTGATCTATAGAGTCACTTAGTTTCAAACATCCTATTAACTGGAGGGAGTTTGTAGAGGTACGTGACTTCATTAAAATGCTGCACGATGAACACTCTTCCTGGCTTTTCTATCTTCTCTGGCTCACAACTGGTTCGTTTCACACCAGGATTCACTCTATGGGAAACACCTTACACAGCGACTGACTACACAGGACTGACAAGTCCTGGTTTGGATAGGTGTTTCCACTTACCAGGGTTTGACCATAAGAAACGTTAAAAAATTGAAGGTTAAAAAATTGTGAAATGTCAGCAAATTCATATTTTTTCATCTAATACTTGTATGACCCTGGGGAAGTTACTGAATTTCTTTAGGATTGAAAATTCTCATTTATAACATGGAGAAGATAAAGTTTACCTCATAAAATCACTACAAGAATTAAATGTAATACCAATGTTTTCTTAGGTCTGTCTCCCAAAGCAATAGAAATAAAAACAAAAATAAACAAGTGGGACTTAGTCAAACTTACAAGCTTTTGCACAGCAAAGAAAACCATAAACAAACAACAAAAAGACAACCTAGGGAATGGGAGAAATATTTGCAAATGATGAGACCGACAAAGGCTTAATCTCCAAAATATACAAACAGCTCATACAACTCAACAACAAAAAAACAAACCACCTAATTGAAAAATGTGCAGAAGACCTTAATAGACATTTCTCCAAAGAAGATATACAGATGGCCAGTAGGCACATGAAAAGATGCTCAACATCATTAATTATTAGAGAAATGCAAATCAAAACTACAATGAAGTACCACCTCACTCTGGTCAGAATGGCCATCATTAAAAAGTCTACAAATAACAAATGCTGGAGAGGGTGTGGAGAAAAGGGAACCCTCCTACACTGCTGGTGGGAATGTAAGTTGGTGCAGCCACTATGGACAACGGCATGGAAGATCCTTGATAAACTAAAAATAGAACTACCATATGATCCAGCAATCCCACTCCTGGGCATATATCTGGAGAAAACTCTATTTCAAAAAGATACTGGGGGGGCTTCCCTGGTGGCGCAGTGGTTGAGAATCTTCCTGCCAATGCAGGGGACACGGGTTCGAGCCCTGGTCTGGGAAGATCCCACATGCCGCGGAGCGACTAGGCCTGTGAACCACAACTACTGAGCCTGCGCGTCTGGAGCCTGTGCTCCGCAACAAGAGAGGCCGCGATGGTGAGAGGCCCGCAGACCGCAGTGAAGTGTGGCCCCCACTTGCCACAACTAGAGAAAGCCCTCGCACAGAAACGAAGACCCAACACAGCCATAAATAAATAAATAAATAACTTAAAAAAAAAAAAGATACATGTACCCCTCTGTTCATAGCAGCGCTGTTCACAATAGCCAAAACATGGAAACAACCTAAATGTCCATCAACAGATGACTGGATAAAGACGATGTGGTACATATATACCATGGAATGTTACTCAGCCATAAAAAAAGAACGAAATAATGCCATTTGCAGCAACATGGATGCAACTAGAGATTAACATACTAAGTGAAGTAAGTCAGAAAGAGAAAGACAAATACCATATGACATCACTTATATGTGAGAATATAAGATATGGCACAAATGAATCTATCTACAAAACAGAAACAGACTCACAGACATAGAGATCAGACTTGTGGTTGCCAAGGGGGAGGGAGGGAGGGAGAGGGATGGACTGGGAATTTGGGGTTAGCAGATACAAACTATTACATTTAGAATGGATAAACAAGGTCCTACTGTATGCACAGGGAACTATATCCAATCTTCTGAGATAAACCATCATGGAAAAGAATATAAAAAAAAGAATATATATGTGTATAACTGAGCACTTTGCTGTACAGCAGAAATTAGCACAACATTGTAAATCAACTATACGTCAATAAAAAAAGAATTAAATGTAATGATGCACATAAGGTAATTTGCTAGTGTTTAGTCTACAGTAGTTCTTTTGGTGAAAGGTTAACTATTGTTATAGCAACCCTCCTGCTACCGTGGCAGTAGAGCAGGAGTTTAAGGAAGTATTATTACAAATAAAGTCCATGTTCGTGAGGGTTCCCTTATGAAACAACCCAAAAAACCCACATTCCCTTTAGTGTGTGATACCCAGGTTTCTAGTTTTCATTGGAAGAGTACGGGTAAGTTCACACTTGCTGACTTAACAGAATGGCCCCCCCAACTCCATGCAGGGGCTTCCACTGGGGTCACATTCACTGTCTTTTGTTCTAGTTTGAGAGAGTTCAAGACATTGATGCGAAGATATCTAATCCGGGAATCTTATTATTGGTGTTTTTCCTTTAAATTCTTATTCATCTCGTATTCATTCAATTCTTCCACTTTATAGGTTCTTCTCAAGACCCTTGATGTGCCTGAAGTGCTCAGACTAACACATTTCTGTGAAAGGGTCTCCATTTGTCAGGATGCTCTGATCACACACTTCTTGTCCTCACCTCCCATGGCTTGGTCGCCCCTATTTCCTCCCCACTCGAGTTTCCACCAGGATCCTCTGGATGAGCTCGGGTATTGCAGAGGACACCTTGTTACCTGCCAGCCCCTCCTGCCTCTGATTCTCCGTAGGGATATAAGAATACCAGCTGTACCTCACAAAGTCCAGAAATGTAATACCGATGACTCCTAACATACATATTAAATGTGGGCAGTTTCCAGCGTGAAACAGAAGTACCCAGCACATTCTAAACATTTTAGCCTTTTTCCTCCTCTACCAGAAGGAAATCAAAGTTTAGGGAAGTTACGTAATTTGCGTAATATGTCACAGCTAAATACGAAACTGGTTTTAGAACATAAGTCTAGTCTTACGTCAAAGCCTTGTTTGGGTTACATTTCCCTCCTACGTTCTCCTATAAAACTTAGCAATCATTACTTTGTGTGATAATGAGCCATGCACTTTCTGCCTCTTTCCAAACTGAGGGCATGTGAAGGGAGAGGATGTATTTTTGTCCTCTTTTAAGTCCAACGCCAGGAATTGCTTGATGAATAAGGGGAAGAGGAAACTTTCCTCGTATTCCTGTCACTTGAGACTTTGAGGCAGCTTCAGTATTTTTGATTTTCACTTTTTCCCTGGCTACAGCTTTTGGCAACTCTCAATTAAAATCTCAGCATCTTCCAAAGATCTTGTGGGCCCCACTCCTCATCCGTGCCATCATCTCTTACATTTTGGTTGGAACCATCCCTCCTACTGGGGAGCCCCAAGTTTCCATTTGCTTGGTCTGGATTGCGCCAGGAGTGAAAAGGAGCAGAAAATGGAAAGAGAACACACGTAATCTGCGCTAGCAGAGAAATATTGTTATAACTGACATACCGCTGGCGAGTGCAACCTTTCACCTTCTTACATGAGAGAGAAAAGCCTTCTTTTCAAAGTCTCGGCAGATTTCACCACCGAGACGTAAGACAAGTGAAGTGTCAGCTTGGTTCAAGTTTGCCCTGATGTTCAATATCTGTGGGAGATGTACGGATTTATTTCAGGTTCAAATGAATTTACCATTTTTAAAATAATTGTGTTCCTGTAGGCTTAAAGTTCAGTAAGTTGGTGTAGCTCATTTTCATTTTCGTATTGTGCTTCTATAGAAGTCCTTGGTTACTACTGAGTGATTGGCTGTTATGTTGAAGGTACCACATGTTCACACTCCTATCTTTCTCACTACCGCTTTGTAGGAAATCCAGGTGCCAAATAGATCTTTATTATTATGGTTATCATCACGATTTACTCAAGAAATGTTTATTGACTGCTGACTATTGGCCCGGTTATGGAGGAGACATACAATCAGTAAATAAATATTAGTATGTCAGGGGGTGATAAATTCTATGAAGAAAAATAAAGTAGAGCAAGGTGAGAGAATGTGAGGTAGTAGAAGGTTGTAGCCATTTTACATGGGATGGTGAGATTTGGCTTCTTTTGGTGAGATCACACTTGAGAAGAGACCTGAAGAAAGTAAGCCAAGTGGTCCTCTGGAGGAAGAGCATGCCAGGCAGAGAGAAGAGTAAGTGCAAAGGCCCTGGGGGAGATCAGATGATGTGTTTAAGGAGTAGCAAAGTGGCTGGACGAGAATGAGCCCGAGTTGATGGAGATGATGTCAGAGAGCCGACGGGGACCTTATGAAGGTCTTTGACTTTTACTTAAATGGTGGAGTAGTGACACGACCTTCTCGAAAGGAGAATGAAGAGAAAGGTGTTGGGATCAGGAAGTCCAGGCCAGAGGCTACTGAAAATAATCCAGATGGGAGACAGTGGGGGCTGAGGTCACAGTGGCAGCAGCAGAGGTGGTAAGAAGCAGTCAGACTCTGGATGGATTTGGAAGATAGAGCCAACCGAGTTGATTGATGTATTGGGGAGGGGAGTCCAGGCTAATCCCCTGGCCTCGGGCCTGAGTAGCTGGAAGAGGAGGGTTGCTATGGACTGAGACGGGGGGCACTGTATGAGGAGGAGGCTTCGTGGTGAGAAGGGGGACAGCACCATAAAAAATGCAATGCATTTTTCATTGTAAAATTTAAACAAATCTAGCCGGCTTTAATTTTGGCATCCGTCTTACATGAATCCGCTGAGAATTTCTTTGGAGAGACAGATCCTTCTCTTTAAGGCAATGAATAAGATTTTTATTCATCATAACTTAAAGGGACAATAAACCGAAGTTGGTCATGATAAAACACAAAATCTCTACCGTCAGTCTGTGTATACAACTGTCTCATGGATTTCACCTCCTTGAGTAACAGGGGTGATTTTGTGGTGTGTGAAGCCAGAGAGCATATGGTTAATGTAAATAGTGAACTAGCTATCTGGGATTTTAAAAGTCTGGGCTTAGATTAAATTAATGGGAAATATTTATGGAGAACCCAAGTAGTAACGCATGGGTGATGTCGACTGGGAACTAAAAAGTGTGGCCCCGACGTCCATGGAGATTGTTGGGTCCTGGCTGCTGTGGGGACTCATGAATATTTGGGTGGTTTTCCTGTGTGTATAAAGAGGAGGCCATGCATGGATGGTCAAGAAACCCCTTCTTCAAGTGCACAGAGATACTTACTGAGCGTGAATGGCCACCTTTTCCTCTCTGCATGTGCAACTGACAATTGTGTGTGTTGGTTTACTTTTCATATATTGGTTTGAAATCTACTTTCTTAACAATTAAACTATCCCTCTTATTCAATCAAAACAATACAGAAACTCGAATCTATCATGATGTTTACCCAGAATAGTAGGCGATAAAACCCCACGATTAATAATCCTCTCAGGAATAGCCATGGTAGCTCCCCAGACACACTTGCCAAGGGTCCCTGCACTTTCCTAACAAGTGCCTTTTCATCAACCAAACACCACAAAAGCCTAAGTTAGGAAGTGGAGTCCTAGGAATAACAGACATCTATAAAGAGGTGAGACTCTGACCGGCAGCCTCAACAGAGCAATCTTGTTTCTAAACATAGAAGCAATTTTCGGGCCTCTTTCAGGGCAAGGAGACAATTATTGCCAAAACAAATAGGGCAGTGTGTCTATACCTCAGGCGCTGAGTGGACGCCGTCTGGGCAGGGCCTCCAGCTGGGGAGGCTGTACATCAGCTCAGCTGGACCACACTGGGCTGAGGACCACTCTTGATTGTCTTTGAACAGTTTAAGCACGTCTCCTTAATTGATGGATTAGCTGAATACAGAATACGAGACACAAGAGGATTGCTGATGCATTTTGCACCCATTTGCTTAACAACAAAAATGTACTGTCTTCATGAGGGATGGGAGGCTTTCATCAAGAATGTTAATAATTTTTGAAACTTTAGGATAATTTTCAAGTTGTCTCAGAATTCTGTGTATGCCCCGAAACTATCCCTTCCAATTTATCTTGAGTGTCAGGGCAGGAATGTTATGGATTAATGTTCTTCTCTTCAGTTACGTTAGGATTCTATGCAGGTTTCCATAAATAGCTTTATTGAGCTTCCAAATTTTTGCTCAGTAATGATTACTTCTGGTCACTCTTTTAGACCCCGTGCCACCCACTTACATCAATGGGTTTGCTTGGATTCCACCCCCCACCCTACCTCTGATTTAACTCCGGGACCATGGTCTTCATCTCCACCCACCCCTGTGGTTGGGGCTGGATATCCAGATTGTGTGAATCTGTATAGAACTGTAAATAACGCCATAACGAACATCTTCATATGTACACATTTGAATATATTTTGTATTATTTACTTAGTTTAGATCCTCAGAAGTGGAATTATTATGGGAGTTTGTACCAATTTATACCATCAACAAAATGTACATGTACTTGTTTCTGTATACTTTTACTTTTATTTTCTAACTTAACATTAAGACTTTCAGCACCTACAGATACGTCATTCTTCTTTAAGACTGTTATGAGTTCTTCATCTTATTGTAAATTCTCTTCTTCATTATTCAGCTATAAATGCCTTGTGAGGTGTAGTGTGATTCTTCCTACATGTTGTATCTGCTATTTCAGATCAAAAACTCAGGTATATAAAAAATTAACTTTATTTTTTCTACAAGAGAACCGCACACTCCAACTATTTAACCTCATGGCAGAAAGTAAATCTTGATCAACTCAAAGTAAATTCAGTACATTCTGGTTTTTTTTTTTTTCCCCCAGTAAGTTCAGTTCAGTCTTGAGTTCATCCTACCTTGCCTTCTAGGGCTGCTCTGCAGAGCAGTATTAAGTCTTCCTGGCCTCAGTGCATCATGTCACCACTGCTTTCACCCCACGATAAGCATGGATTTGGTGGTTCTTACAACTTGTGTCCAGCCCCACTATCTTGGCTTCTTCTGGAAAGTTAAGCACAGGTCTCCCCAATGCTCAGATCTCTCAGACCCTTCTCATCATCTTACTATTTTGTTTCCAACTGAACTTCTCCTCAACCTCATCCAGGGAAATTCTCTCTCCTAAGGCATGGGGACAAATCCAGCTTAGTCAATAATCTTCTAAATCCCCAGAGTTTCCATAAAGTCTAGAAACTTAGGCAACTTCTGCATAATATCATTAAGGACATTTCCAATCTGCAAAAATATAATATAATATTATCTACATTTCCAGACATGTAGGCGCCGTGTATTACATATGATAAGAACTCAGCTTTTGAAGCTCTAAAGTAAAGAATCAGCTTGTTTTGTTCTTTACATCCTACTGGGTTCTCTTCCTTAAGCTACCAAGGGGAAATACTCTGGCCTTCTGGATTGGAGTCGGGGGTGGGTGGGGTGTTGGGAGAACACACAAATTAATACTTTCCACTGTTATTCAATTAACCACATTCATTCTTTACCCATGTTCATGAGAAATGGCCAGCAGAACAATTTCAAGATATGCCTTTGCAATTGAACACATAGGATAGAACAAGCTAATAAGTCTAGGGTGTTGATAAGAAATCTGTGGGTAGTTCCCTCCAGTTCTTTCTCTAATTCCACGGTCAACCTATTTGAGGTATGATGCGGGTGCTTTTGTTTCTTTGGTGGCTAGGACAGTGCGCCTGCCACCTAATATATTCTCAATAAATGTCTGATAAAGAAATAAATGATAGGGATGCCACAGTGGGCACTATTAGGCAAGCGGGGTCCCCTAGGCAGAGGCAAATCTAACGTCTGTTTGCAGACAAGATCTAGGTAAGCATAGTTGTTATGCAGCCCAGATTTATATGCTAAAGAGCCAAGATCATGGCTATGGAAATTATGGCAATGGTCACCCAGAATAGGGAGATGACAATAAAAATTAGAGACTGACCAGAAGGCAGAACACAACCAAACCTGGCTGAACACCAGGGCTGTGAGTGGTAAGTGCATGTATCCTTTTTCTGTGTTGGTGGTCTTCAGGACAGCTAAAAGGAGAATGGCAGACCTGACCTATTCTCTCCCATTTTCTGGAACACTGTGTGCTCTTTTGGGGCCCACTCCATGGTTATGCTCACAAATTTATCACATCCTTTCTGCTATGTCCCTGTAGCTCCTCTGACAATGAAGAATAAGGATGCTCCAATTAAGTGACTCTCCTATAATTTCTCATAAATGAAGTAAAATCTGGAGCAAATGAAAGGAAATTCAGCTACAAAATGGAAAGTATGTCATCTTTGAATTCTTCGAACCATGTATTCTTTCTAGTCAAGTGGCTGTACATTCAACCCTTTTTTCCTTCTCCTTTCATAAGTGGGTAAAATTCATTTTCATTCCACATGTGATTTGTCACCTAAACAGCTCCTGGGAAGGTGATTTCTGAAGTTAGAAAAGTTTGTTTACTTTTATGCTGATATTGGTTCAGTATTTCCTTCCCAGTTTTGTTTATGTTGTTTGTTAGAAATTTACTTAGCAAACTCCGCTTTTGTGGAAGTTTCACAGACTTTGGCTCAGCCTGTGAATATGCATTTACTGACTTGAAAAGATTCCAATCTTTTTACTAAGGCTCACAAAATGTATTTAAGTTTATATTTTAGGTCCCTATTTTCACTTTCTTGTCAACGCTTCTCTACTTAAATAGGAAGGTGCTTTGACTCTAGCAAAACCAATATGGACTAATCTGATATGTACTATTTCTGACTTATAAAATACTCAGAAATTTATTTCATGTTTTTCTTAACATTGCATTTGTATTAAACCTGTTTTGTTTGTTTGTTTTGTACAAACAAAAAGATTCTATACTGAAATATATATAAAATGTTACTCAGAAGGCATAATATTTTAGAAGATTTAGTTAGTTTACTATAAATCAGAAAGTATACAGATTTAACCTATTCCATTGTCTACCTCCCTTATCAAGAAATATGCTAAACATAATGTTACAGTTTTTCTATGTCAGCAAGAAGGTAGTCAACTTTGAGGAGAATATAGTCTTTAATTTTGTCAAGGGAATGATTAAAAGAAGCAAAAAGAAAGATATGTTGGTATTCTTGTGAATTGCCAGGAACATCTTTATCCTGAGTTCAGAAATGATCTTTTTATAATTTAAAGTTAGCTTTTCAAGTTAATTTTCAAGTGAGTATATTTAAATTAAAAACTAAAAAAAAAAAAAAAATCCCAGAACAAACAAAAACATGAGCTTAATCTCATCTCCTGTACTCATTGATGTGGACTGTGGTTGAAAAAAAAATTTTACAAGAAAACTGCTTAATTTTATCAATATAGGCACTGCTCTCATGCTATCATTACTGAAGAAAACATTCTGATGTAATAGCTGTTGTGATTCAAATGAAATTACATACCTCTGTGTAATTCCACATGGCCACAAATTTGTGTGCTTCAGCTAGTATGGACTAATAAAATTCTTTCTGGAAGTGTGTTTCTGTCTAGTGTCCTTTTTCATGATTTCCATCTCTAGGTATTATAGGGAAATATTTGGGATTTGAGAGTGAGAGAGATTTGGGGGGAGAGAGTTGCAACTTAGCTTCTGATTTCTTGATTACTCTGCTTGATAATCTCCTGATTTCCTTACTCTCTTTCTCTGTTTTCTGGTTTAGGAAACTCAACTCTGTTTTTGGCACTGGCCTTTTATCTTCCTTGGTTAATTTAATTTTAACAATATCTGTAACTCTTTTTCTATCAGTAAGTGGACCTTGTGATCTCTGAGTCTCTTGTCTGCTTCTGACCTTTGATACTTGATGTAGTTGTAGTATTTTCTATGAGCTATTTATTCAACTATTTGATTTTTGCTGTTTTCATCATTTTTGTGTGAATTTCATTCTGATTAATGAATGTTAACCTAATCTTACATTTTCCATATGTCCCTGGCCACTTGCTTACTTCACTTAAAAAATATATTTCATTTATTTTGCATCTAGTAATAAATACATAATAAATAAATAAATACATGTAGCATAATAAGCATACAAATGATGAATATAGTTTTGACTCAGTTTGTCTATTTATTAGGAAAAGAACATAAAAATATTAGAAACAGCATTGGGGAGGATAGGGAAGGGTCTTGAGTTGGGGGTAAAGTAGGAAGCAGGATTGTTTTTAATATGTTATTGTACACACAGAGATTTTCTTTGCTATTCCTTTCTCATCTTTATTCACATTGGTTTTATTTGTATCAAAAGAGATAGGCACAACATTGTAAATCAACTATACTTCAATAAAAAAAATAAGATTAAAAAAAAAGAACCATCAACAATGTGTAAAAGAAAAAGAATAACTGGCATAGGTAATAATTGAGTGCTTGAAGATGGTAAAGGAGGAACACATTCCTAAGGTCTCTGTGTCCCTCAGAGGTAGAGCGCTGATTGCTAGGATTCCCTGTGACCGACCCCTAAGCAGGCGTGGCCTGTGGTCAGAGGAAAGGACAGAACAAAGGGTCAAGACACAGGAGGTGTTCTGGAGAGAAGGGAGGAACTTGAGGTTGAGATCAGTCACCGACGGCCAATGATCTGATCAACCGTGACTACATCCATAAAATCTCCTAAACGATAGAGTTAGGCGAGCTTCCAAGTTAGTGAACAGACTCACATACCTCACTGACCCCAGGGTCCTAAGACAGAGGCTCCTGTGCTCAGGACCCTTCTGGACCAGACCGCATGCACCTCTTCATCTGGCTGTGAATGTGTACCCTTCATAATAAACGGTAAGAGTAAGTATAACACCTTCTTGAGTTCTACTGTGCTCTGAGCAGGGAGGGTCCTGGGAACACTTGATTAGCAATCGGCCCAACATAAGTGTGGGTAGACTGAGGACCCCATTTGCAGCTGGCATCAGAAGTGGGGGCAGTCTTGTGGGACAGAGACCTCGATCTGCGGAATAACTCTGAATAGTTTGTGTAAGAATTGAATTGAGTTGTTGGGGGACCCCCACTCCCCGCCAGAAAAAAAAAAGACACGGGAGGTGTGGGTGCCTCTATGGAGCTGGCTGTGCTCAAGACTATCAGAGAAGAGCTCTTCATTTGTTCTCTCATGGAGTCCCTTGTGGGCATCAGATTAGAAGGCAAAGGAATTTTTTTAAAACCCCCGAGGCAGGGAAGAAAACTTCACTGAGAGATAAAACATCTTTAATGAAAAACAAATCAACTTAAGTTTTTGGGAAACTCTAATATTTTAAGGTGAGTTTCAGACATCACTTTGGAGCCCCATTAATTGATTCCACAACCAAACACTTTATTGAGCAAGTGTTATGTATCAGGCACTGGGGTAGGAGTTTGCAAGGGTTTGCACTGCTGTACTAAGCCAGACAGTGGGGTGTTGGTAAGAGTGTCTAATACACCAAGGGTGACAGGGAATAATCATTAAATGAATAGATAGGAACATATTTATCAGTAAACCTGATTCAGAGATGTCTCTCACCATCTCTCTCCTCCTTTCTTCTTGAAAGGTTTACTGGCATTTTTAGTACCTTCAGGGTCCGCAGAACTTTCCCTTTGGCATTTGCTGGGCAGGGGTCATCACGCACGTGATTGGGATATTTGTAAGGTCTCCATATGGAAGTGTTCCCTCCGGTGGGTGCAGCCCTCTACATCTTTGGTTTGAGCGCTTTTGCTTTTATATTTTTATACTCAAATCATTTTCTAAAGTATGTAGGCTAATTTAATTTTTGTTTTTAATTGACTCTGTAAATATTTATCAGGTGCCTCCTGTGAGCCAGACTCTATGCAAGATTCTCGGGAACCAACAGTGAAGGGGACCATGGTGTCATCCCTCACTGGATGCTGGGGATCTCAAGGTCAAGTCAAGAGGGGCAGGTGAATCACATGAAGGAGGGGAACCTTGAAAGCAGGAGAGCTCTTTGTCTATTTCCCTTCCTGCTACTTGCACAGAAGGTACATAGAAGGTGCATGACAGGCCGCTCATTAATTGCTGTACAGTACATGCTTGTTGAATAAAGGGAAAAAACCCAATAGGGTTATATAAGAACACATTTAAAGAATGAAGGGGAAGAGGAAAAAGAAGAGGATGAGGAGGAGAAAGAACACAACTTGACCCAGGAGTTGTTTTTTTCCACTGGAAGGTTTACAAAAGGCTTCCCTGAACGAGTGACACTCCAGCTGAGATCTGACATATGGACAGGAGATGGTGGCAGTGGGGAAGAATAATGTTCCAAACAGAGAGGGTAGCTCGTTTAAATGTCCTGTGGCTTCAAGGGGTTGGGCTGTGAGGGTGTTTGATGAGGCTCTAGAGATGGACGGGACCCAGGCCATATCAGACCTTGATGGTTGCACGTAAGGACTTTACCTGTCTCCTATAAGCCGTGAGAATAAGACCAAGCCTCCATTTCCTTTAGAAATTCAACACTCTGGTTGCCAGTTATTGGGGTATAATATATTGTTTATTTCCTAACATTCACATTTACTAAAGAATGTGAATACTGGTACATATTGTGGACACTTCAGCTTGTAGAAAATTTTCTCAGCTGTCCAATATTTGAAAATAGATATTGTAATAGAAGGAACACATGAAAGACTGTGGAATCTAAATGCTTTTACTATTAACATAAAAATATTTATTAGCATCTGATAGAAAAGCATAAGAAGTCTGCATTCCTCTGCTATGGACAGAATGTTTTTGCCCTCCCAAAGTTCATATGTTGAAACCCTAATGCCCCATGTGAGGGTGTTTGGAGATGGGGCTTTGGGCGGCTAACAGATCATGTGGGTGGAGCCCTCATGCTGGGATTAGTGCCCTTATAAGAAGAGCTAAGAGAGAGGTTGTTTCCTTTCTCTCTGCTCTCTCCCACGTGAGGATACAATGAGAAGACAGCAGTTTGCAAACCAGAAGACTGCTATCACCAGGAACCAGATCAGTCACCACTTTGATCTTGGCCTTCCCAGCCTCCAGAATTGTGTGGGGGTTTTTTTTTTTAAATTTTTATTGGGGTATAGTTGATTTAAAATGTTGTGTTAGTTTCAGGTATACAGCAAAGTGAATCTGTTATACATATACATATATCCACTCTTTTTTACATTCTTTTCCCATATAGGCCATCACAGAGTATTGAGTAGAGCTCCCTGTGCTATACAGTAGGTCCTTATTAGTTATCTATTTTATATATAGTAGTGTGTATATGTCAATCCCAATCTTCCAGTTTATCCCTCCCCCCCACCCCCCAGTAACCATAAGTGTATTTTCTACATAAGTGTATTTTCTACATCTGTAACTCTATTTCTGTTTTGTTTTGTAGCTAAGTTCATTTGTAGCCTTTTTTTTTTTTTATAATTGAGAATATTCTTTTTATTTATTTATTTATTTATTTATTTATCCATGGCTGTGTTGGGTCTTCGTTTCTGCGCGAGGGCCTTCTCCAGTTGCGGCAAGTGGGGGCCACTCTTCATCGCGGTGCGCGGGCCTCTCACTATCGTGGCCTCTCTTGTTGCGGAGCACAGGCTCCAGACGCGCAGGCTCAGCAATTGTGGCTCACGGGCCCAGTCGCTCCGCGGCATGTGGGATCCTCCCAGACCAGGGCTCGAGCCCGTGTCCCCCGCATCGGCAGGCAGACTCTCAACCACTGCGCCACCAGGGAAGCCCTGTAGCCTTTTTTAAGATTCCATATATAAGCAATATCATATGATATTTGTCTTTCTGTGTCTGACTTACTTCACTCAGTATAACAATCTCTAGGTCCATCCATGTTGCTGCAAATGGCATTATTTCATTCTTTTTTATGGCTGAGTAATATTCCATTGTATATATGTATCACATCTTCTTCATCCATTCCTCTGTTGATGGACATTTAGGTTGCTTCCATGTCCCGGCTATTGTAAATAGAGCTGCAATGAACGTTGGGGTGCATGTATCTTTTTGATATATGGTTTTCTCTGGATATATGCTCAGGAGTGGGATTGCTTGCTCATATGGTAGTTCTATTTTAGTTTTTTAAGGACCCTCCATACTGTTCTCCATAGTGGCTGTACCAGTTTACATTCCCATCAACAGTGTAGCAGGGTTCCCTTTTCTCCACATCCCCTCCAGCATTTGTTGTTTGTAGACTTTTTGATGATGGCTATTCTAACTCATGTGAGGTGGTACCTCACTGTAGTTTTGATTTGCATTTCTCTAATAATTAGTGATATTGAGCATCTTTTCACGTGCTTTTTAACCATCTGTATGTCTTCTTTGGAGAAATGTCTATTTAGATTTTTCCATCCATTTTTTGATTGGGTTGTTTGGGGTTTTTTTTGATATTGAGCTGCATGAGCTGTTTGTATATTTTGGAGATTAATCCCTGTCCATTGCTTCGGTTGCACACAGAATTGTTGAAAAATAAATTTCTGTTGTTTAAGTCACTCAGTCTCTGGTAATTTGTTATAAAAGCCAGAACAGACTAAGACACCTCTTTCCACATATTTTAAAAATTACCATATATATTACATATAGAGGGACTCATTTACAATGATAGGTATATATTTTTGGAATGCTGCAAATACTGGAATGCATTTTTCAGACACCATTTTTTGCTTCAACCATCCTTCCAACCTCCCCCATGAAAACATGATCAGCCTTGTAGGTGACTGCTGCTCTCAGCTCCCCAGTCTGCTGTCACCTGGGCTGTTATGTATGCTGTGCCCTTGCTGTCCTTGCCACGTTTCCTGGCCAACTCCTGGGCGTCCCCCCCAGGCAGTCCCCCTACCTAACCAGAAGTTCCCCTCTTTGGCAACTGTCCCACACTCTGGAATGGCCCCATATCCCAATCCTAAAGCAGCTCGAGTCGGGCATCCCTCTTTCCCTTCCCTGCCCTTCTGACTAATCTGTAGGTCCCTGGAGAACAGAGAAGCTCAGAACTCTGTTCTGTCACTTAACTCTGTGATTTGGGGCATGTTTTAAAACCTCTTCTAGCCTCTGTTTCCTTATCTGTAAAATGATAACAACAACAAAATGCTTCGATAGGACATCCATATGCCGGCCATTGTGTCTGTTTCTAACAACATCCTTCCCAGGCAGATGCTGATGTCATTTCCATTTTCAGGATGGGAAAACTTGCATCCTGAGAGGAGAATTAATCTGGCCAAGGCTGCATAGCTAATAACTGGTAGTGGTAGGCGAGGCAGCTGACAGTAGAGTCTGGTTGCTAGCAGCTCTACGTTACACTCATTAGCCTTCCTTACTGATTCTTGTGAGCGTTAAATGAGATGATTTTTTGTGAAAAGTTAAACACCGTGCCAGGCACATAATCAACTCTCAGTAACTATTATTTGTACTATTTGCATCTGTAATTTTCAATTATATTTGATTTCTCCTATGTTCAGATGAAAAAAAAATAGCATTTTCTAAAATTTGTAAGAAGCTTTTGGTCTGATCTGTGCTTTTTGTTCTTGTTTCAGTCTTTTAACCTTAATGCCATGTCCAGAATTACTGTGTTTTGTCTTGTTTTTCTGCACAGCCTGGCACTACTTTTATGACTGAAGACCACATTCTGTGTAAGGCTAAGTTTCCTTTTGAATGGATTACAACAAGTGGAACTGACTTTTCCAATTACCTATTCAATTGACCTGGTACAAAGAAGGTTAAAGTTCCCACCTAATATATGATCATTAAAGCGTTTCATGGACCTTTTCAGACAAAGCAGTCTGGGAAACTCTGAGACAACATCATTTTTGGTGCCAGACTGATAAGGCATTTAGCATTTGTCAGTTACAGGAGAGAGAGATGTTGATATATTAATTAGATGTAATACCTCTCTTTGGGTAAAATGTGAAGAATTTCCTTTTTTTTTTTTCTTAAAGAAACATGTCAGATAATAAAAGGTAAATATAGAGTGGCCTAGATAATGTAAAGAACCCTTTAAATTATACCAGAGCTTTAAAATCTACACATACAAATATTTGGGATTCATGCACTGAAAAATATTTTTCATCATCACATTGTTAATTTCGTGGTTGATAATTTCCGAAGGATGATTTCCAATGCTTGGTACCAGCAAAAGTAAATTAAGAAAAGAAGTTTTGGGCAAAAGAAAAAAAAATCACTTAGGTAGAAAAAATGAATTTCTCAAGCACCACACGCCTCTTCAACTTTGTAAACATTTTTTTTTTTTTTGCCAATTTCCGAAATGTCGCAAAAACAAACAGTGAGTAAATCCAATAATTGTCCTCCAAGATTTTAGTCTTAGTTGAAATCAATCATGTAGGCCATTTATCTCCTCCTTTTCTTTCCCTCCCCCACCGTCAGACCGGTGTGGGCTGGTGACTTGAATGGCATTCACCCACATGTGTTTCAGTTTGGGGATCCTTAACCATAATTGATGAAGGATTATTTTTCTTTTTCTTTAAGAACAGATACACAGCATGCTTTAGGAACTGGGGACCACAACAATTTATGTGAAAAGGACTCTAAATTCCACCTTTTAAATATTTTACACATTTTTAGAACATTGAGTCCTATGTGCCAGTATTCAGGGAGAAAAAAAAATGTCAGCGTTGCATATTTCAGATAAGCGTTTGACTATAATATTCTAGTATGTCAATTCATTTTTGTCAGATTTAGAGAGCTAGCACTTATTGTAAAAATAACATACATGTTATATTTATTATACTATACTATATTATATTATAATAATATTTATACTAAAACCCTTAGGAAGTTTTTCTATTCCTTACGCTTTGGTGTAAACCAAACTGGATTTGGTTTCTTAATTTATTTCCTTTTATGGAAATAAAAAGTAAATTTGTTTTTGTTTGTGTGTCTGGTTTTTGCTACAGAGTATCTGATTTCAGTATATATTGATGGTGGAAGTTTAGGTTTAATTCCAGCAATTCAAAGTAGCCATTGTAATCAATCTCTTTCTCTCTGTCTCTGTCTCTGTCTCTGCCTCTCTGTCTACCAGAGAAAAAACTGAGGTATAGAGCATTTAGGAAAGCATCGAAGAGCACATGTCTAGAACTGGCAGAATCAGGGTAAAACCCAAATTTCCTTCCTTTGATAAGCGCTGTATTTTAACCGTATTCTAAAAAACTTGAACTCAGGAAGAAAATACAGATCATGGCATTTTCTTTGTATTCTATAGTCTTCATTTAAAACACATCGTTTTGGGTGCCTTTGTTAGTTACAGGAGGTAGATTCATGTCCGTACATTAATTAGATGTAATATTTAATTATATCACAGGTCATATCCTTATTTCCCTTCATTTCAGAGGGCAAAATCTCTCCTTCTAACCTTAGATACAGGGCTTGGAAATGAGGGGCAAAATACCTTGGAATATTGTCTTCAACTTTGATTAAAGTTTGCAGATCTCAGGGTATCACCTGTCATACTGCCATGAAATATTTTATGAAAACAGTCTCATAATACATATGTGGTAATGTTAGCTTTGCCAGCATGATAGGGTGCAAACACTTGCAGGAAGTGCCTGTGTGCTAAACTAGCTGTGAGTCATGAATCCTCCTAACTCTTGATCTCATCTGGACTTGTCTTATCAACCAGTGGGGAGCAGAGATTGTGAGCGCTCCCTTCCCCCCCTCCCCCCATGCACGTTTAGATACACAGGGTCAGCTCTCTTGGCGCTGCTGATGCCTGAGATAAGTGTCGAGGGTTAAAGCTTGTGACTAAATATCTGGGGGGAAAAACACCGTAATGCGTTACACCCAACATGTATTTCCAGTGACATCAAGATGCTCGGTTTGGGTTATCAACCTTGTTGCTAGTGTAGCTTGGATTTGCGCAAGAGACTTAGTCACATTATGTTCTTATTCTAACAAGAATATTTTAAGTCTAATATCCTAATTCTCAGAACACTTGAAAGAAATTCTGAAGCAGATCAAACGACTCAGGACATTATCTTTAATGCCACAATGCACCGCCTTTCCAACGGTTTCAGTATTAGGAGTTGGCACCCAGCCTCAGACTTTGGAGATTGATGTTAAATCATCAGCTCTTTGTAAACTATGCTGAAAAAGATCTCTAGCTTTACTGTACACGTTTACAATGTTTTTCTTTTTGCCAATTGGAGGAGACACCGGAGCTTAGTATCCACTCATGCACAGGTTTTATAGGATGTCAGACAAAATGATTTTTTATTGAGGAAGGGTCAAACAAGTTGTGTTTTTTGTTGTGTCACACTATACAATTTGAGGGCCGTGTTATAAAAATTGGGGGCTCCAGCAAGAAGCCAAAGTCTCAGAATGGTGATTTAAGACTACATTATCCTGTTTCTAATTCCTCCTCTTTCTTCCTGCGGAAATGTAATTGCAGAAGCTTGGAAGAAGGGGTTGAAGCGTGGGTTTCTATATCTGCCTTGAAGAGAGTCGTAAAGTCTGTTTTATGAGTCTCTCTCCAGCCTCGCTCTACTTTTCCAAATTAAAGGAGACAATATGACAATCTCACCAAGCTCTGATCTTACATCTTAATTTGCAGACTCAGCAGCAATATCAGTATCTGGTCTAAGGGGCTCAGAGAAAACCATGCTGAAATTAATGGCTTATCTATAGAAATTCAGTAAAACGTCCTCTGTATTAAAGTAGAAGCCAGTATTTTTTTAAAAAAAGAACCTCCCCATCATAAAATTGATGTATTCTGATGTATTCTAATTTTTTTTTTTTTTTTTTTTTTTTTATTTATTTATGGCTGTGTTGAGTCTTCGTTTCTGTGTGAGGGCTTTCTCTAGTTGTGGCGAGCGGGGGCCACTCTTCATCGCGGTGCGCGGGCCTCTCACTATCGCGGCCTCTCTTGTTGCGGAGCACAGGCTCCAGACGCGCAGGCTCAGTAATTGTGGCTCACGGGCCTATTTGCTCCGCGGCATGTGGGATCTTCCCAGACCAGGGCTCGAACCCGCGTCCCCTGCATTGGCAGGCAGACTCCCAACCACTGCGCCACCAGGGAAGCCCCCTATTCTGATGTATTCTGATGTAAAATTGATGTATTCTGTCAGTCTCTTAGTTTTGACAAAGGTACCTTGTGAATGTAAGATGTCAACAATAGAAAGAATTGGGTGACAGGAATTCTCTGCATTATCCTTACAACTTTTCTGTGAATCCAAAATGATTCTACAGTAAATTGATGTGCTCATTTCGAAGCCATCATACTTGTCCTAATATATTTGTGACATCATAGCCTAAAGAGTGGGAAGCTAATTTGAAGTGCACTATTTCTGCTTCAGATTTAACAGAGAGTTTTCATAGTGCGGGGTTTTGCCCATTTCTGTGATTTTAAGAACTGAGGGCATTTTGTTTCTTAGCGTATGTCATATAAAAGGACTGTGTGAACCTGTCTGAAAAATATTCACCAACCGTTTGTTTAGAATCAGGTCAAACAGACCCATAACATCTTACACGAAGTCCCTTTACCTGTACAGCCTTTGTCAGAAAACTGTAAATAAACCTTGACTGACAGTGTCCCTTGATTGCGGCCTCAAAGACCACCCACTTCTGGGGGCGAGAGGCTAATTCTGACTCCCCATCAGGCCCATTGTAGACCTTAGGAAAACAAGTATTTCACTTCAATCTTCTCAAACTTGGACAGACCTCGTTAGGAGCTGTGGTTCTAGCATTTGGAGCAGAGACAAGATCAAGCCTTAGTAACTATTTAAACAGAAGAAAGATTAGAGTTTACAGTTTATCTTATTGAGAAAACCTTCAGTGAGGGAAAAAAATGTGTGTGAGCTTTAACTACAACGATTCTATGTGTAATGAGATGCCATTGATCATCTGGAGAGAAAAGTAATATGCTTTGACATATAAATCTGTACACAGTGCTTCTGTAATCTAAATCTATTCCCTTGCTGCAGAGAAACATTGCTAATGAAAGCCAAAAAATACATTAACCTGCAAAAAGAAAAATTTATTGACATGACTTTGCAAATCACAGTTAATTGAGTCACAAACAAAACATCAAATAAAGGAAATAATGTGGTAATTGGGGACCTTGTTCTGCATAATACACTTGTTGGCATACATTATAGGTTTGCTATCTTCTAAGAGTATTAAATCATTGTACAAAAACATTGCCAAGAAAACTCTTCATTTCCTTTTGGTGACTTCTTACTGCCCTCAGTGGAAGTTTAATAGAAAAGGAAGGACATGATGTAGCTTTAATGACAGGAAACCCATGGCCTTCCAAATGAATAAATTCCATCACTGGCTGACACAAAGTGTGCTAATTATTTCCTTTGATAAATTAAAAGCTGTAAAAGTCCAGAGTATATAAACATGTGGTTTACAGTTATAATCAACCTGTCTGCATTATTGAAAGTTCATATTATCCTCATTATTTAATAAGCATTACATTTATTTTTTTATTCCAGAAAAATTGTATTGAAAACGTGTTAAACTTTTATTGACTGGAGAGATAACTAAAGAAACTAACTAACCTTCATATTTATGACTCGCCAGATGCTAAAATCAAATATTGATCTATTCCTCTAATACCAAACTCTGAGAGTGAAGATGGTTTATGTTTGTGAAAAGATGAAACAAACAAAATCAAGTAAGAACCAATCAGGTCCAAAATGTGGAGAGGAATTAGACTATTATACTTGATTTTATTATTTTATTTTAAGCATCAGCTAAATTGTTTGGGAGTGAAATAGAGCAATTCTTTTATTGAGCAACATTTATTATGCACCTCTGTATGCTCTGTATAAATTAATTTATTCATTCCGCAAGTATTTATTTAACACATCCCATGTGTTCTGTGGATACCATAGTAGCCAATACAGGTTCTCATTCTCCACGTCAGGGAGCTTGCAGTCTAGTAGCGGAGCTAGTAATGCAGTGATTATACAGTTGTAAACCTGGAAATGTGATAAGGAGGTTTGCAGTTTCCTGAAAGCCTCCTGACCATGGGGAGAGCTGTCCTTGTCACAGAGGTTAGATCTTCCCAGCGAACGGGGGATCCCATTGGAAGGTGAACAGTGAGCTGAAGGGGACGCGGAGAACTCCAGGCAGAGACGTGGCATATGTGAAGGTTTGTAGTAGGACAGAGAGAAGGCTCAGTGACATCAGGTCAGGACGTGAGGGGGTTCAGAGTCCAGCTCACCCGCACCTCCCCAGCGCCCTTGTGTTCCCTTTCCTCAAGGTGAGTGCAGACAGCACCAGGGCACGTGGATTGTTGGGTCGAGTGGGGGCTGTATCTCAGCCCCATCACCACGTTGTTGAATGCCCAACGCAGGCATGGCCTGCCCAACACGTATGGCAGCCCTGGGGAAGTGAGGTAAGATAATGCAACGGTGGAAAGACAGGTGGAGGTCAGGTGATGAAAGATGCTATACACTGAATCTGTGTCTGTGTCCCCCCCCCCCCCCAAATTCATAGGTTGAAACCTAATCCCCAATGTGATGGTGTCAGAAGGTGGGGCCTTTGGGAGGTGATTAGATCCTGGGGGTAGCGCCCCCATAAATGGGATTAGTGCTCCTGTAAAAGAGGCCCCAGAGAGCTCTTTTGCCCTTTCTATCACGTAAGGACACAGCAAGAGGAGACGTTGTGAACAAGGAAGTAGATTCTCACCAGACACGTAATCAGCCAGCACCTTGATCTTGGACTTTCCAACCTCCACAATTGTGAGAAATAAATTTCTGTTGTTTATAAATGACCCAGTCTATGGTGTTCTGTTATAGCAGCCCGAAAGGACTAAAGCATAAGACCTTGCCCTTTGTAGCAATAAAAAAGAGTGGCTTCTCCTATGCTTATTCATATTAAATAAACCAATTTTTCAACTTCAATTTTGCACAATTTCCAACATTTCTCAAGTTCTAACTCTCAGCAGCTCTTCAACTAAGCTGAACAAAACACCTTGTTATACTCATCCTGGTTTTTGCTTCGTCTTGTCTTCACATTCAGGAATGATATCTGTTGCGTTCTCAACCACTTATTCTAGCCCTCTTTAGACTGGCTAAAATAAAAGACACTTCATGTAATCTAGCAGACATATGTGAGCTTCTATTAAGACTTCACGATCCCTTACAGAAAGGTAGTGTGGTTCTGCTAGAATTTAAAGGATATTATAATAATGCCTTACAAAAGAGCTATGAAGTAAATAGATGATTTCATTCATTCATTCATTCACCTTTTTTTAATTCTTAAAAGTTCATCCTAGATTCACTTTTACCAGGAGCTGTGAGAGAGGCTAGGAGACCAAAAGAATGAGTCTTGGCAGCTATTCTCAAGGTACTCACTCAGCCTGGGGAGATGGTCACTGAAAACAAGTAACTAAGAGATCACAGAATAGTAGATCAGTAGAACTCTGACAGTTCCTAACTCAGCCGGTGAGGGAAGGCATTCTGGACAGAGGCTGCAAGGAACTAGCCTAGCAAAGAAAGGGGGAAGAGCCCTCCAGACCCAGAGGGCAACAGGAACAAAATCAGGGGATGAGAAAAGCGTGCTTCAAGGAAGAGACAAGCAAGAACTGAGACGGGGTGGTAGGAAGGGCCAGATCAAGGGGAAGCTTGAGTGGTAAGGAGCTTGGACTTAATTTTTGAGAGATGGGGAACAATTGAAGAATCTTGCTGCTTCTCATGGGATCCATCCAAGGAGTCCATATCGGAGTTTAAGGCTTCTAATCAGATACAATTCTTTACAACTGCACCATGCATCCTGTAGGAGTTTCGCAAGTGTTTTTCAGAATGGCACAATCTGGAATAGAGTGGGAAGGCTGTTTAGTATAACTCAGAGTAGTAGCTCAGATTGACATTTCAGATGTATCACTGGGATGTCTGGATGGAAGAAAAGTTTGAGAGGATCCCAACTCTACACACATACCAGTGAGGAAACTGTTGCAACTGTTCAGGTGAGAAAGAATGAGAACCTCAATTAAGACTCTTGGTGCTGAGAGAAGACAAAAACTTATGAGGCACCTCACACCAGTCAGAATGGCCATCATTAAGAAGTCTACAAATAAAAAATGCTGGAGGGGGTGTGGAGAAAAAGGAACCCACTGTTGGTAGGAATGTAAATTGGTTCAACCACTATGGAGAACAGTATGAAGGGTCCTTGAAAAACTAAAAAATAAGTTACTATATGATCCAGCAATCCCACTCCTGGGCATATATCTGGAGAAAACTCTAATTCAAAAAGATACATGCACCCCAAAGTTCATAACAGCACTATTCGCAATAGCCAAGACATGGAAGCAGCCTAAATGTCCATCAAATATATATATGCAATGGAATACTACTCAGCCATAAAAAAGAATGAAATGTTGCCATTTGCAGCAACATGGATGGACCTAGAGATGATCATATTAAGTGAAGAGAATCAGACAAAGACAAATACCATATGATATAATTTGTACATGGAATCTAAAAAACTGATGCAAATGAATTTATTTACAAAAACAGAAACAGACTCACAGACATAGAAAACAAACTTATGGTTACCAAAGGGGATAGTGGGGGAGGGGAGAGATAAATTAGGAGTTTGGGATTAACAGATACACACTCTTATATATAAACTAGATAATCAACAAGGACCTACTGTCTAGCACAGGAAACTATATTTAATATCTTGTAATAACCTATAATGGAAAAGAATCTGAAAAAGATTCATATATATATATATGAATCTTTATATATATATATAACTGAATCACTTTTCTTTACACTTGAAACTAACACAACATTGTAAATTAACTATACTCCAATAAAAAAAACTCAAAACAAATGTAAGAGGAATTTAGGAGATAATAAAAACCAGGCTTCATGTTTACTGCTTAACTGAGTGTTTGGAGTAAAAGGTGGGAGACAGATCAAGGATCACTCTCAGGCATCTAGCTTGGATAACAGAATAGAGTACGGTGGAAAAACAGAAAATATAAAGATATTGAAAGCACCAAAACATTCATAAATTGAATTGGGAAAAAAAATTATGTGCCACAGGAAATTTTAACAAACGTAGACCTCATTACCAGCCACGTGGAATAGCATTTACTGGCACAATTGTCCACGACACTATTAACAAAAGGTCTGTCTTTGGCAAAATGATGCCGTTCCAATGATGCTCGGACAGGCAGCTTCTTGGTCTTGTCCAAGACAAATCCTTCTTGTGGCAGATTCAGTGCATTTTCTCCTATTCTAACCGTACGTTCCTTCTTGTCATTTCGGATACTTATCAATCACACCTCACCCCCGCATCTCTGTTTTCCCTTCCCAGTTCTAAATAAACCTAATCCTTTTAACTTCCACTCAGAGACTTTATTTTGCAAACAATGAATCATTTTGCTCCTTCGCTTTGGGATTCCATCCAGGGAGTCCATTCCTCATTTTTAAGACCTCAAATCAGACACATTTTTCTACATTTCTATGCCTTGCCTCAAAGAGGTGTTTGATAAGTCTTTTCAAAATGATAAAGTCCTGAAGATGGTGGGAAGATGGTCTAGGAACTCCCACAAGCTAGAATCCTATTTATTCCAGTTTATTATCAACACATTTTTAAACACTAACATGGCATTGATGACTCATATACAATCCTCTATAATCCCATCTTCTGTTTATGTTGTCTTTGCCGGTAACCAGGTCTTTATCATCAATTCTGTGCAGTTTGTTTCCTCCCTTTTACTTGTCCTGATTAAATTTTTATTCTCATTATTTCTGCCTATTTTTCAAGGTCATTGAAAGTTGTAATTATCTACTCCAAGTGGCTAAGCTTCCCACTCAATTTGGTGCCACTGGTAATTTAATGAGCTCCTCCCAAATTCATCTGCCATTAAAGATGTTATTAAATAGTTCGGATCCAGGGTGATCCCTTTGAAAAAAACATTCATGCCCTCCAGGCTGGTATTGCATTGTCGATAACTGACTCTTCTTGAATATTTTTCTAACATGTTTGTGCTCTTATCTAGTTGCAAAACAACTTAAATAATAGTTAATAAAATAACATATGTCTGTGTAGTATTATACTTTACAGAATCCTCCCCTCCCCCCCACCAGATTACTTAATTTGCTGCTTAAATAACTCTACAAGATGGGAAGAAGAAGGGTTATCTTCTTAACCTAGTCAAAGGCTTGAGAAACTTCTAAGGTACCTATTTCAAAGGCTTGGAAACTGAGGTTCAGGTTAGTGTCAAGTTCTCTCAACGAGCAATTAGTAGAACAAGCTCTTTAATGCATATTTTCTGACTTCAAAGCTGATGTCCTTCCTACTCTACCATGATGAACCACTCTGTTTATATATTAATATGTGGCTTAATATTACATGAAGAACCTTGATTAAAAAGTTCTCATAATTCTATCCCAATGTTGATCTTGCCATTCTTTTAATACCTAAGGCATAATTGGTCTGTACAACACTATTCAATTCAATGTGTACTCATATGGGACCCAGAACCACAAAGGTTGTAAAAAAATTATAGGGTGCTATCTAGCACCTAGTTAGTGGTATTTTGAATTTTTCTGTTTATTGCTTTAAGAAAAATGGCTCACTCCTTGAGGACAGATTCTATGTAGTGTGCATAGGCAACCTCAGCCATATCTAGCAAGTTCCGGGCAAATAGTATGAATTTTTCAAATACTTGCTGGCTTACTTTGCTGGCTGAACTCCATATTAACTGAATCCCTACTATGTGTCCAGTGCTGTGCTAGGTATAATGCAGGTTGCATGACTTTGTCTCTTGCAAAGGGAACATTAATGAACAAGGCATATTGGGTGGATACTTAGGACACCCCTTGACTAGACTAGACTCTTGACCCTTGACTGAAGTCCAGGCTTTGAGCTGAGGAGGAGGAGGAGGAGGAGGAGGAGGAGGTAAGCTTGGAAAGATTAAGTTGTTCTATATTATAGAAAACCTTGAAATCAAGCAAAAGAGGCTAGACAATGTGGTAAACAGGAAGTATCCTTTCAATATCAAATAAATTCATTACCAAGGATGAGAAGTAGTGTTAAGATTAGGTCATCAATTGTTTTTAACATATGGTAATGTGAGTACTCCATATTATTTGAGAAATAATAAAATAAAGAAAGAAGCTCTTCTTACCTCCTTGAAGTGGATTGTTTTCCTTCGTGTTACTTTTGCTCCCCTATCTAGATGCTTTATCTAGCACATTCTTGGCACCCTTCTCCTCTTCCTCAGAAGTCAGTCCTAGTTCTTTTGCTTCTGTCTTTCACACATTTATTGCTTCTGGAGCAAATAAAGTGTTTCAGCCATCATTTGTGTTTGCAAATGACTGTTAAACCCATCATGAAGAATGCTGCTCATTTTGTCCTCGAACCAATCAGCTCATCCAATCATTTGACATGAACGTAGAGGGCAAATTACACAGAAGGAACCTGGGTTGTGTAAGTAACGTAAAGAATAAAATGAGATAGTTGAGGGCACTGAGAACTTCTAAGCTAGTCATGCAATAAAGTGTGATACATCCCAAGTCTTTTGTATATCCCCCAATTTAAGAATACCACTTTTGCATATTGTTTACTCCATAAAGTAAAATACCATTTAAAATATTTAAATATCTCATTACTGTATTCATGGTACCTGCTACAGTTACTATTTTCATGATTCATGTGGGTGCTGGGGGGTTGTCTAGGTTCCCTCAATGGTAAATGTGTTTTCTATACTTAATATCCTGTGATAAACCATAATGGAAAAGAATATGAAAAAGAATGTATATATAAGTATAACTGAATCACTTTGCCGTACAGCAGAAATTAATACAACATTGCAAATCAACTATATTTCGTTAAAATAAATTTTTTAAAATGGTAAATGTGTTTTCAAATGGATTTCTCGTTTTAAAGAACTTACAAATGACCATACGCCATTCAACTTTTGCTATCACTAAATGCAGTCAAACCCATAAAGGTCAAATCTGAGAACATTTAGGTCTACTGAAATGAGAAATAAAGTTATATTTTTAGAAAGTGGCCCAAATAAAAAGAGTTCTAAAATGCAGTCCAAGAAATTTGGATCTGATGGGTTAAATGATGGGGAGTTATGGTTTGAGCAGGAATAAGACATAATCAATATGACAGGCAATTGCAGGCTAAATGCTATTAAAGTCACAGATTAGAGTCAGGAGGAGCAGGGAGAAGACCACCACAGTGATTTAGGTATGACGCGGTTAGCATAGCTGCTAGAATGGTAGCAATGAAAACAGAAATGCAAAGACGAAAGAGTTTCCGTGCTGGTTCTCCAAGGGCTTACAGACCAGTGGGAGAGACAAACATGTAAACAAACTAGCACAACAGGGAAAGAGGTGAAGGATCAGAGATATAAACCAGGACCCATGGGAACACCCAAGGGCTCAAAGGGCCTTAGAGCAGGACACAGGAGGGAGAACCTTCAGAGCAGAAGATGGAGTGCATTGATGGTACCCAAGGCGAGACCAAGGTCCTGATGGGACTGGTGCTTTCTGCTAAGGAGCTTGTTCTATAAAGCAAGCCATTTCAAATATTAGTGTGATATACTCCTATGTGTAATTTTAAAAGTTCACACTGGAAGTAGTTTGGAGCATGGATGGAGGAAAACATCAACACATCTAAAGATAAGTATACTAGTGTGGTGAGAATAGCCTTGGTTGTTGTTTGGGGTAAATAAATGTTTTTACGGAAGAGTTCTGAGAACAGTCTCTGGTATGTAGTAAGCTCTTAATGAATGTGGCTTCCAGAATTACTACGATGAACATTATGTTACTCCTATTTGAATGATTGCAATGGTCTTAGTGAGATATGAGAAATCATTAGAACATGTACTAGAGGTCCGGAGGTGAAAATGAAGAGGAAAGCTCAGATTCTCAAACTATCAGCAGGTAGGAAAGGCTAGAATGAGGATGGTTCTGTTTTGATGACCAGGTAAGGTAGACGGAGAGGTCAGGGATATACTCTGAGACTTTGAATCACGGCCTATTAGGAGACTGTGAAATCAATCTAGAGGGTTATGAGTGGCCTTATGAAAACCAAGATAGAATAGAATTGAAAAGTTCACACAGAGATATTACCTTGCAAAACTTTAATGTGGATGGTACTTGTGAGAACATTGTTGGTGGGTCTAACGTGTATCCAGGCACATCTAGGAAGTAAGCACAGGTCGGAATGAGTCTGGAGGATCACAGGCCTCCAGCTGCAAGGCTGTCAGCCCAGGTTCCCTGCGAGCAGGCTGATTTCCAGGAGGGCCTGGGGCCCAGGAGCTGAGAAAAAGTGTGCTTTCCTCCTTCTTTCAAATCTGCATATTAGATGAGAGATCAGTTCTCTTCATGGATTAGAAGTATGAAGAAAGGATAGAATTTTTTTTTTTCAAGAAA
Organism: Balaenoptera musculus; assembly: GCF_009873245.2. Classification (NCBI taxonomy): domain Eukaryota; kingdom Metazoa; phylum Chordata; class Mammalia; order Artiodactyla; family Balaenopteridae; genus Balaenoptera; species Balaenoptera musculus. The sequence goes on from NC_045790.1 coordinate 6,266,895, forward strand.
ACTCATCCACAGGGTAACAAGAGGAATTAGGAGTGTGTTCCCCTCTAATACATGATTTATCTTCCTCTAGTTTTTGATGAGGTTATTATTGTAATTTTTATTTGTAGATTGGCACTACGATGGACTTAAAATGGCAGTTCTGTGGATTCAGAAATGCAGCCCAACCTCACTCTTCTAAGATCTCTGAAGAATTTTTGCTTCATAGGGAAATAGTATTTTGCTTAAGTGTAAGAACAACAGAGCGTATGCATGTCTTGGCTTTCCTATTGCTAAAGATAATGGTCAGAACAGCATTTTACTGTTCTGAAGCCGAAGACTAGTCTAAGACTCGGAGGGTGAAACCTGAACATAATTTTATTGTAAAAATAATTTATAACTATATCGCGAATGTATCTCCAAATATGAACCTACAGCATGAGTGCAGATTCCAACTGAGGAGAGTCCAAACCCCCAAGCTGATGAGCCATTAGGGTACCGGAGTCGGGGGCTGGGGGTAGAGCGTGAAACTGGTCCACTGGACCAGAAGATTTCCGGTTTCCTAAGCTGTAAGGAGCTCTCGGATTCTTTGGAGCCTCCTCCATCCTCCTAAGATGCAAATACAACCACTTTTGATACTTATTAATGCTTTCTTTGAGGTGTCTCTTGATTCTGTCTCATTCTTCCAGTCCATGATGCCGTGAGGCATAGGCACAATTCCCTGTGCTGGATTATTATTGTCTGCAACTCTGCCTTCTCCAGAAAGTCCTTCCCTGGACCCATGGACCATCTTCTCAAGGGAATGCTTCAGTGGGATTTCTTGCCTTGCTCAAAACTCCCTTTTTTTTTTTGGCTGCACCCTGCGGCATGCGGGATCTTAGTTCCCTGACCAGGGATCCACCCCGTGCCCCCTGCAATGGAAGCTCAGAGTTCTACCTATTGGACTGCCAGGGAAGTCCCCTCAAAACTCCTTTTTGGGACAATTAGGTATCCATATAAGAAAAAAAAAACAAAAAGGGAAGGGAGTGGAGTCCTTTCATACATAATTCCATATAGAATTAAAATCCAAATGTGTGTGGCAAAAGAATAAATAGTTTAGAAGGTGATTCAGGAGAACATCTTCATTAAATGGAGGGTTACCAAGGGTTTTTTAGACAAACACAGGAAGCACTGACAACAAAGAAAGAGATAGATAGCTCTGACTAATTTAACATTAGAAATTTATGTTAAGATTAAAATTAAGTTTTATCAAAAGACACCATATAAAAAATGAAAAGACAGCCTTCAGAACAGAAGAAAGCATTTGCAATGAGTAATCAACAAAACTCTAGTATCCAGAAATGTTTAAAGAACTCCTACAAAACAATATGAAAAAACACACAACCCAACAGAAAATAAACAGGCTAAAGAACAGGAACTTGGGGGATTTCCCTGGTGGGCCAATGCAGGGGATGCGGGTTCGATCCCTGGTAGGGGAACTAAGATGCCACATGCCTGGGGGAAACTAAACCCAACTAGAGAGAAGCCCACAATGAAGACCCAGCACAGCCTATATATCTATATATATATATATAAATGAACAGGCACTTTACAAGAGAAGAAGAAGAAAAAAACCTCCTTGATGAATTTTGATTTTCTGCATCTCAAATCCCAAATTCGTCCTTCAAGTTCCTTCCGAAGCTTTCCCCTCTAAAGCCTTACTTACAACCACTTTCCTGAGACCTCCAGTATAGCCAAACTTATTGTCTCTCAGGGAAACCTTGTCTTTTCCTCCCTTCAGGCTTTTAAAAGCTGATACATAAGCTGCAGCTCCTGGAATACCTCCCTGGCTGCAACCACAGATACACGCTAAATCTCCCCTGGTCCGAGGGAGGACCTACATTCATTTATTTCTTGTAAAATCCCTTGTGATCCTTGTATTCTTCCTTTACATCATTTTTTTCCTTTCTCTGTTCTTTTCCTTTCCCTCAACCAGACATCTAAGCTCTTTGAGGTCAGACAGCATGTCTTCCTTCCTTTAAAATCAGCACATTTTAGGACGTACTTTTGCATAGAGTAGTTACTTTTGATTGATGATCGTGTAAAAAGAATGTCTTTTCTGGATATTTTCTTGGTGTCAATGAGGTCAACATAATAGCATCTGTAATCACTCTGAAGTTTTGCCCTTCAGCTCATTTGGTTTGAGAAAATGTTTTCCTGAAATAAAAGTAATTTCTTTCTCATTTTTTCCATAGTGAATATCATCCCCATCCATCTCCACTTTCCCTTCTCACGTCAAAGGATCCACACAATGTTGCGATCCCATCTCCTTAGTATTTCCTGGGTCTATCTTAGATCTCAGATCCCACGTCCTGTGCATCCCATGGCCACTGCCTGGGTTTGGGTCCCCGTGATTCCACCTGGAACTTTTAGTACAGTCTTTCTTGCTGCTGAGCTGTCATTCACACGGCTGTGGGAATGAGTTCCCACAAAGCCCAGTTGGAAAGGTTTTCCTTCCAGGATCAAACATAAACTTCTCCAGGGAGGCAGCAGCACAGTGTCCAGGTGTGTGCACAGCCCAGGGCTTGAATCCTGGCCATGACACTCACCCTTGAGTGGGAATAGGAAGAAAAGAAGACAAAGGATGAATGTGAAAAACCTCCAATGAAATAACCACTCAAGGACCGCAAGAGCAGAAGAATAATCAACAACGGCTTTGGGCTTTTGGTTTGAAAATGGTATGAACGTTGAGACAACAACAGGAAATTTATAGTAACAAGTGGACAAATTGTTCTACTTGCTCAATGAATATTCATCTGGTACCTTTGATCCTTAGAATGTTCCTACTAAATTGATAGCATTTTATAGGCTTTGTTAATGTTATTTTGGGCAAATTACCCAATCTGTGCCTCAGTTTCCTCATCTATAAAATGTGGACGATAGCACTTGTTCCATAGGGTTATGACAGACATTAAGTAAGATGAGAAGTTATAATCTTAGAACGGCACCTGGCACAGAGTTTGGGCTTGGAAAATGTCAACTATTATGATGACCGTGGTGGTGGCCTACAAAATGTTTGACCATTCGGGTCCCCTCTCCCATCATGCCCAATTAATCACACTCCTTACATCTACTCTCTCACGAGAGATGTTCTCATTGTTCCGTTTCTGCAAATAAAAAGTAAGCACCCTTCTCATTCTTCAAAACTGGTTCTCAATTCCCCCTCATATTTCCTTGTTACTCCAGGCTGTGTGAATGGTTCCCACTTCCAGGGTCCCCACAATTTTAATACCATTTCTGGAGCACCTGTAATATTGTAATAATATAATTAGGCTATTGTATGTTATGGTATTTAAAACAAGGAATTTTTAAATTAATTTTTATTGGAGTATGTTTGCTTTACAATGTTGTGTTAGTTTCTGCTGTACAGCAAAGTGAATCAGTTTTACGTATACATATATCCCCTGTTTTTTGGATTTCCATCCCATTTAGGTCACCCCAGAGCACTGAGTAGAGTTCCCTGTGTTACACAGTAGGTTCTCATTAGTTACCTATTTTATACATAGTAGTGTATATATGTCAGTCCCAATCTCCTAATTCATCCCACTCTCCCCTTCCCCTTTGGTATCCATACATTTGTTCTCTACATCTGTGTCTCTATTTCTGCTTGGCAAATAAGATCATCTATACCATTTTTCTAGATTCCACATATATGCGTTAATACACATCATTTGTTTTTCTCTTTCTGACTTACTTCACTCTGTATGGCAGTTTCTAGGTCCATCCACATCTCTACAAATGACTCAGTTTTGTTCCTTTTTATGGCTGAGTAATATCCCGTTATATATATATGTACCACATCTTCTTCATCAACACGTGGAATTTCTTGATTGCAGCGAAAATGCCTGTTAGAAAATAAGGCTTATTGTTATTTTCTGACTGTAAAAGCTGTTCATTGTAAAAAATTGGGGGAAAAAAGTTAAAAATTGAAAAAAGTGTCAACTGTAATGTGAGCAGCTAAAGAAAACCCCAGTTTATAGTTGATATGTTTACCTAAGGTATCTTAAAGCATTTTTAAAGCTATACTGGGGTTGTCTCACATTTACTGTTTTGATTTCTGTTTTTTCTTGTTTTTGTTTTTTTTTGCCTTATCATTTAAGGGCCTATATCTTAATTATTTTGAGGTAGCCACACTATCAGTCATGAAATCTCCTGTGTTTTCCTTTTCTCATCCTTATCCCTTCTTTCCCTCATTTAAAGAGGGACTCAAAGAGGCTATATTAAATAAATGTGTGTTTCATGAATTACAGTTTATTTAATCTCTACAGCGTTAAATGTTATACTTTCTTTCTAAGAAATGAAACAACTCATTTTCTTCACCTCACTGATATTTCAAATTTTACCTTGTTATCATTCATGGGTTTTGCTTCAAAGGTTTGAAAATAGTTAAGTTGTGAAAAATTAAGTTGGGGTGGTAATGTCTCCATGTGCTTATTTCCAGTCATCTTTCTTTGTTGTTAAAAAATAGAGCATTATAGAGATGGGACAGAAAGTAGTACATTTGTTCTTGGGCACAGGACAAATTGATGTCTGGAACTTGCCCTTATATGGCCGATTCACTTTGTTATACAGCAGAAACTAACACAACACGGTAAAGCAATTATACTCCAATAAAAGATGTAAAAACAAAAAATTAAAAAAAAAAAGAACCATAAAATGGCTGCATTTAACGTTAACTATGTCCCAGTAGAGTTGAATTCGAAGAGAGTCTCACATTTAAAAATTTCCTTTAACTTTGGCTCTGCTTGGGAGTTTAGCTATATCTCCGAGTTGTGCTCTGATAAACATTCTCCCATTCTTCCTTCCAGATGAGAAGAAATGAGCACCAAGTTTTTTTTTTGTTTTTTGTTTTAATATTCATGAAAGTAAGGGTACAATTCTTGCCTCCATCTAACAAGTTTGTTTCTAGGTTTCTGGTTAGTGAAAGGCAGATCTGGAGGACACAAGAGAAATCATGGAGGCAGGTTTCATAAAGCACCCTTTAGAGAGAGAAAAAAACATTTTCCAGCTTTTCAAGGCCTTGAAAACACTAGTGTGAAAACACTAGATCTTGCATAATATATTATTGTTAAAAAATTATGGGGTTATGGGGGATCTTTTTTTTTTTTTTTTTTTTTTGGTCTATATGTGTTTTAGCAACCTACAGGCATTGGTTGCGTTAATTATTTGGGAGTCTTTTGCTTTTGGCTAGTGGAATGGTAAAAAGATTTATTCAACATTTTCTAATTTCCTAATGTCACAGCTGAGGTGAACTGTGAAAAACTGCAAATATAACAGCTTCTGAAGGAGTATCTCTTTTGTGTAGGATCTGCTAAGTTAGAGAGGCCTCATGGGGCCAAGACAATTATCCACACTCATCTGAAGTTTGGCGCTGTCATGAATGGTAGGCGTAGGGCCATTATGTGAAGATATGTTTCCCCCTCAATCAACGTGGGGACAACAGGGTAGAATAGAGATGGAACAGCCTCCCTGTGGCTCTCTGAGTCATCTAAGCATAGTTCTTACATGATTATTTAATGCAGAGATGTTGTTCATGCTGTTTGGTGAAGGATTTCAACGTTTTTACCATCAAGTTGCTCTTCAAATATTTAACATTTTTAGAAAAATAAGCTCTGCTCTGAAAATGGGCAAGTAGTACCTCAGTGTAAGAATAGCTCATTTCATGGGCAGAAGGAAAGAAGAAGACATGTATGGGTCTATAAAAGAATGAATTCTCTTTTAAGTATCTCTCCTTGTTCAAGGAGGATTTCTCCATTAAAACCAAACAGGGCAAGTATTAGAACTTTAGACTTACATGCACTAATCACAAAAGGAGGTGAAACACAGTAAAATTTAACCAGTGTTTGTCCGTTAGGGACCAAATTGAATTAGTTTATTTGAAGAAAATACTTTTATAGTGATTTTACTAAATGACTCCTAATTCTTTGCCAAAGGGATGCACCTAGAGAAATTTGAAAAAGACAAGAAGAAATATAAACAAATGATAAATTCAGGGCAAGACCTTTTCTCTAGACGCCTTGTTTTGCTGTGACTGTGTTTCATTTCTTTTTACTGCACTTTTAAGAAAAGAGTGTTTGGCAGTGAGTTAGAGGGTTATACACCTCTTCTTCAGGGAGAACCAGGAAAAGGAATTATGATGTGTGCCATATTGTAAAGGAAACATTTGCTTAGAAACTTGTAGCTGACATTTTTATGCAAGATCTAGTGTTTTCAAGGCCTCAAAAAGCTGGAAAATGTTTTCAGAGTGTGAGGAGGAACTCACATTAAAATGGACCATACTTACTGGTCTCTGATTAAAAATGGCATGTTTTGGTTTTTCCTCCCACTAGGTGCTGCTTGACCATGAGCATCATATGATTAACATTGTTGCAGAGCTGGATTCCCCCTCAATGTACTGTGGTGTTTGGACACATATGTCCAAGCCAAAAGGTTTTCTCCTTTTTCTAGAACTTTTGTAAAAAGTTTCTGATAGTATTTTAATAAAATATGAAGAAATGGTTAAGTTCTTAGAGAGTTCTGTTTTAATTTCATTAGCTCATCAATTGAAGTATTTAAAAATTTTGTGTTCTTTCTTGTTCATGAAAGCATCATATTTTTCTTGACAAGTCCAATGCTTCAGGTAAGGACCTCTGTAAAACTGTCTTCATGTGTTCCACTACCAGGTTTTGCCCCTGCCTGCAGGCAAAGTGTTCTGTGGGTAAATATGACTCTCTTTGCTTCTCCTCATCCCGGTTTTTCAGAGGTGTACAAGCAAAGGATGCAGAGCTGGGGGCCCTCAGCTGGGGCTCATTCCTGCTCCTTTGAAGGGTGTCTTTTGATGTCAGGATCCAGCATCTATGGAGTTGGAGACAAAGTGGAAAACCTCACATGCTCCACAAACTGTTTAAAATTTTTATGAATATATAAGTTTTAAGAGAGTCAGTATAGCACAGATCCCGACATAATCAGTAATGGTCATTAATGAAATGAACTAATAAATATTATAAAGTAAGTTTTCATTTCATTTAAGATTTTTTTTAAGATCCCCCATTTTCTTGTCACCAATCATCAAGTGCTCTAGGGGATAACAGATCCTTCATTGAATGTTAACTCCACAAAAGCAGGGATTATTTTCTATTTTGCTGAAACAGAGAGATCCCTGGACAATTATTTAGAATACATATACCTAGGCTCTAACCCAAACTGTTGAGTAAGAATTTCCAGGGTTGGTTAAGTAGTCTTCTGTGTTTTTAATAAACACTCTAGTTGCTTCTTATGATCAGGTATATTTGGGAAACGCTGAACAATACAAAGCATACAGACCAAGCTCGGAAGAATTCCAGTGTTTCAAGGGGTGGGGAGGAGAGAGGGGCAGGGATGTGGATACCAGGAAGGAAGATGGGAGAACACAGGGAACATCAAAATCTGATGCTCTCAAACCCTCTTCTCCAGACCTATCAAACAGTCCCCCTAAAATTGCTTTATTTTATATTCTCTCATTTTATATTACTTCTGAAGACATCAATATCTTTATTCAATATGGATTTGCACACACAAGACTTTCCCATACATTTCACCAAATCATAAGGCAGTTGGCAGTCAGAATTACTTTTGCTCTTTCTGTGTTTAAAATATCGTTTCCCTAGACTAAAACAGTGCCTTCTGAGCTAAATAAGTATATTTTGACCAATTATAGAAGCTGGAGATAAAAACCCTGACCTCATATATGGAAGCAGCCCCAGAACTCTTTCTGCTGCTATGGCTTCTGACCATTAGAATGTGAGCCTTTACAACCATAAACAGCAAGTACAATGAGGCTGTGAAGATCGCATATGAGGTGTGACATTCTTTTCTGTGAATTCCATAATTGCCATTTTGATTTTTATTGTGGTTTACTTCATTTGCTACAGTGTTATTGGGAGAACCAAAAGGGTCTGATTTAAAGCTCTTGTTTCGAGCTAAGCCCAGGCTACTGAGAGGGAGGAGGGGCTGCAACTCTGCATTTTAATGTCACAGCCTGCAGCCTAAATTCAAATCAGATTATATTCATCAAGATCAAAAGGTATTTGTATAGTTATTTGTTTGCAGATTTAAAGTTAAAGGAAAGAATTAAATAATATGAACTTATAAACTGAACTGGCCATCTCTCCATGAGTGTTTGAAATTGGTTGAGTTTATTCTACAAGGTTTGAGGGTTCTATTTTCTGCCTTTTCTATCTAATGTTTAAGTGAAGGTAGGTTTAGCCGATCTGTTTTATGTCTACATGACATGCATCTTCCTTCTTTTTTGGCTCAATTCTCCCTTTTGGCTCTTGACTTCTATCACTGTTCTGGAAAGTCAGGAAGTCAGCCAGAATCAAATGAAGCCTAGCAGATTTCTTAATAGCATTTATTTAGGACAGTAATTCCAGTGGCAGCAAGTCCACCATTAGCAAGGATATATTGGTTACTTTTATTACGTCGGTCTGAATTCCTTGTCTGTCGTGCTACACATAAACCCAGAAGAAAACAGTTAGCAGATTTATGGTTTGCACTGTCTCTGAGATGTTACTTTAAATACCTGATTCACAGTTCTCTGGAGGGAAACCTCACCCTCTGGAAGCGTGAGAGGCCAAGGGGCTGGGGTGACCTTAGAAACAGAGCTGGGCTTCTGTGCATCGCAGAGTTCAGTTTATTTCTCCAACTAAGGAGAGAGCTGTGAGTCTCAAAGATACAGTCAAGAACATTGTCTTCTTGTTTTTGCCTACTTCTGATTGCCAATCAAGGCAATGACTTCAAAAAAATTGAAATCTGGACTCAATGTATTGCAGATATACTTCTGAGCCATTCATGGTGTGGGTATTGTTGCTGAAATCTTGGCTTCTGTACACGAGTGCCAAATATAAATGAGGAAAGAGAAAAGGTGGCTTTATTTCTTTGCCAGGCAAAGAGGGAACACAGTGAGCTAGTGCCTCTAAAAACTGCGCCCCCCCCCCCCCGCTTTGGGAGGCTAGTGAGAAGTTTTATAGTAATGGTTCAAAGAGGGCATGATCAGCTCGTGGACATTATTCTGATTGGTTGGTGGTGAGGTAAGTGGGAGTCGGCATCATCAACCTTCTGCTTCCAACTGGTCTGGGGTCTACATGCTTGTGGGAAGCATACCATTGTTAATTGTTAACTTCTCTCACCTGGAGGGGGTTTTAGCATCTGCAAGACAGCTCAAAGATATTGTTGTGTGTGTCCATTGATGGGGAACCAGGACCTTGCCTCAAGGCTGAACTATTGTTTCTCTTGACTTTGTTTCTCCCTTGTCTCATGTCCCCTCCCTTCCCTAATTAACAACTGTTTGAGCCTGTCCATTGGAGCTCAGGGAAGGTCATGGACGTTGAATGAAGGCTATTTCCTGTAATCAAAGAAATGGGGGACACAGAAAGTCTTTGTGCCCCGGAGCCCCACAGGGCCCTGCTCTGTATCAGTACAGACTACCTGATTCAAAAACACGTTGATGACGTTTACCCTGACAAAATCTGAATATAATGGAACATGGGGACATATCATCATAAGCTTTGGGGAAGAGCTAGTTGACAAAAGGCATCTGGATTTCATGGCAACATCTGTCCCAATTTAACCTCCAAGAATAATGAGGGATGCTTCTCATAATGGCTTTTGTACCTCCATGCATTTCATTTAAATTGTTCACCTTGAGAACAATTGTTGTTCCTAGAACTCCAGTGTTGTTCCTAGAACTCCAATGGCATTTACTTGATGGGTAGGAAAGCAAAAGCGGTAAGATGGAAAACTCAGAGAACAGTGAGAGAGGGGTTGCCTTCTAACATTGGCTTTGTCTGGCTTCCTTGGTGATTCGTGTCCTCAGGAAGTGATGGAATGGATGGTGGAAGTGATGATGGAAATAGTGCTCAATTAAATTACAAAAATACAGGTTCTGGGGCTTCCCTGGTGGCGCAGTGGTTGAGAATCTGCCTGCCAATGCAGGGGACACGGGTTCGAGCCCTGGTCTGGGAAGATCCCACATGCCATGGAGCGACTAGGCCCGTGAGCCACAACTACTGAGCCTGCGCGTCTGGAGCCTGTGCTCCGCAACAAGAGAGGCCACGATAGTGAGAGGCCTGCGCACTGCAATGAAGAGTAGCCCCCGCTTGCCGCAACTAGAGAAAGTCCTCGCACAGAAACGAAGACCCAACACAGCCAAAAATAAATAAATAAATTTATATATATAAAAAAAAAATACAGGTTCTGATCATGCTACTTATCGTCTCTGGAAGTTAGTTTCTGCATCTATAAAACGGAGATAATCACGCCTCTCTTGTTCCACAGGGTTTTTTGGTAAAGATCAAGAGAGATACTTGAGAAAAGTCCTATAAAACTCTAAGATTTTTTACAAATTTTAAAGTATTTTTATTGAGATAAACACATGCACAACAGTTTAAAGAAATCAAGAAGTTCTAGTATAACTAGTACAGCTGTAGTTCAGTAGAAACTGTAGTAGCTGAGGGGGCAGTGGTGGCCCCAATTTGTTGAGCATCTAACGTATGCTAAGAGCTGTTCTAAGTGTCAGGTTCCTTATACACATTGCTTTAATATCCACAATAACATTGTAGATTTTAAAAAAAAACTCAACTGCGTAAATGAAGAAACTACGTTTCAGAGGGAAGTGAAGCCATTTTCCCAAAGTCACCCAGGAAGTAAGTGCAGAACAGTGTTAGTTCCCACTAGATGAGCATCAAGTGCATCTGAGCAGAACAAAATGATACAGGTCATTTGGACCTCACCACCGGCCTCTAGTGGCTACGCAAGCATTTCTCTTTTCTCCCAGCACTGTGGGCGAGATCTGTGGCACCAGAAATACCCTGTGCAAGGAGCCAGGGATATCGACTCGTGATAGAGGAGAGGAAACTGAGGCCCTGGGCGGGTCCTGCAATGCGGTAACTGAGGCTCTCAGAGAGTGGCACTCATTTGTGCACAGCTGAGACATGGTCCAGTCAGAACTGGAACCCATTTATTACTTTTGCCTGAGACTCGTGGACTGGGAACAAAATCAAGGAGTAGAAGAGTCAGAACCTTGTAACTCAGTGAAACAGGCACCAAATTAGGTAAAATAACACTAGCTTTGCCTCTACAGTTCCTAATTCATTGTTCCCTCAAACCAGTAAAACAAAACATTAAAAGTGTGTTTATTGGAGTGCAGCCCCGCAAGTGTGGTCTGGGCCCTCTTTCTAGCTGCAGAGCCTCCATTGGATGCTAGTTGTCTAAGGAAACAGAATATAGGTATTTCTCTGTCTTGTTCATCACTGTATCCCCAAGCCTCTAGAATAGTGCCTAATGTATCTTGGGTACTGGGATGCCAAAAGCCCACTGGACCAAAATAATATAAAAGACATCCAAGGAGAACATCTCTGAATGGGAGGCAAGATTCCTCAGACAGCCGTGTGGCTGACAGGGTCTTGGTGCTCCGGTCTGGTGTCAGGCCTGAGCCTCTGAGGTGGGAGAGCCAAGTTCAGGACATTGGACCTCCGGCCACACATAATATCAGTTGATGAGAGCTCTCCCAGAGATCTCTGTCTCAACACTAAGACCCAGCTCCACCCAATGGCCAGCAAGCTCTAGGGCTGGAGGCCACATGACAAACAACTAGCAAGACAGGAACACAACCCCACCCATTAGCAGAGAGGCTGCCTAAAATCACACTAAGTTCACAGACACCCCCAAACACACCATTGGACACAGCTCTGCCCACCAGAAAGACAAGATCCAGCCCCACCCACCAGAACACAGGCACTAGTTCCCTCCACCAGGAAGCCTACACAAGCCACTAAACCAACCTCACCCACTGGGGGCAGACACCAAGAATAACAGGAACTATGAACCTGCAGCCTGTGAAAAGGAGACCCCAAACACAGTAAGTTAAATGAAATGAGAAGACAGAGAAATATGCAGCAGATGAAGTAGCAAGGTAAAAACCCAACGGACCAAACAAATGAAGAGGAAATAGGCAGTCCACCTGAAAAAAGAATTCAGAGTAATGATAGTAAAGATATCCAAAATCATGGAAATAGAATGAAGAAAATACAAGAAACATTTCACAAGGAGCTAGAAGAACTAAAGAGCAAACAAACAATGATGAACAACACAATAAATGAAATTAAAAATTCTCTAGAAGGAATCAATAGCAGAATAACTGAGGCAGGAGAATGGATAAGTGACCTGGAAGATAAAATAGTGGAAATAACTACTGCAGAGCAGAATAAAGAAAAAAGAATGGAAAGAATTGAGGACAGTCTCACAGACCTCTGGGACAACATTAAACACACCAGCATTCGTATTATAGGGGTTCCAGAAGAAGAAGAGAAAAAGAAAGGCTCTGAGAAAATATTTGAAGAGATTATAGTTGAAAACTTCTTTAACATTGGAAAGGAAATAGTCAATCAAGTCCAGGAAACACAGAGAGTCCCATACAGGATAAATCCGAGGAGAAACAGGCCAAGACACATATTAATCAAACTATCAAAAACGAAATACAAAGAAAAAATATTAAAAGCAGCAAGGGAAAAACAACAAACAACATACAAGGGAATCCCCATAAGGTTAACAGCTGAACTTTCAGCAGAAAATCTGCAAGCCAGAGGGAGTGGCAGGACATATTTAAAGTGATGAAAGGGAAAAACCTACAGCAAGATTACTCTACCAAGCAAGGATGTCATTCAGATTTGACAGTGAAATTAAAACCTTTACAGACAAGCAAAAGTTAAGAGATTTCAGCACCACCAAACCAGCTTTACAACAAATGCTAAAGGAACTTCTCTAGGCAGGAAACACCAGAGAAGGAAAAGACCTACAATAACAAACACAAAACAATTAAGAAAATGGTAATAGGAACATACATATTGATAATTACCTTAAATGTAAATGGATTAAATGCTCCAACCAAAAGACATAGACCAGCTGAATGGATACAGAAACAAGACCTGTATATATGCTGTCTACAAGAGACCCACTTCAGACCTAGGGACACATACAGACTGAAAGTGAGGGGATGGAAAATGATATTCCATGCAAATGGAAACCAAAGGAAAGCTGGAGTAGCATTTCTCATATCAGACAAAATAGACTTTAAAATAAAGACTATTACAAGAGACAAAGAAGGACACTACATAATGATCAAGGGATTAATCCAAGAAGAAGATATAACAATTGTAAATATTTATGCTCCCAACATAGGAGCACCTCAATACATAAGGCAAATGCTAACAGCCATAAAAGGGGAAATCGACAGTAACGCAATCATAGTAGGGGACTTTAACACCCACTTTCACCAATGGACAGATCATCCAAAATGAAAATAAATAAGGAAACATAAGCTTAAATGACACATTAAACAAGATGGACTTAATTGATATTTATAGGACATTCCATCCAAAAAAAAAAACAAAACAGAATACACTCTCTTCTCAAGTGCTCATGGAACATTCTCCAGGATAGATCATATCTTGGGTCACAAATCAAGCCTTGGTAAATTTAAGAATATTGAAATCATATCAAGTATCTTTTCCGACCACAACGCTATGAGACTAGATAGCAATTACAGGGAAAAAAATGTAAAAAATACAAACACATGGAGGCTAAATAATATGCTACTAAATAACCAAGAGATCACTGAAGAAATCAAAGAGGAAATCAAAAAATACCTAGAAATAAATGACAATGAAAACACGATGACCCAAAACCTATGGGATGCAGCAAAAGTAGCTCTAAGAGGGAAATTTATAGCGATACAATCCTACCTCAAGAAACAGAAACATCTCTAATAAACAACCTAACATTACACCTAAAGCAATTAGAGAAAGAAAAACAAAAAACCCCAAAGTTAGCAGAAGGAAAGAAATCATAGAGATCAGATCAGAAATAAATGAAGAAGAAATGAAGGAAACAATAGCAAAGATCAATAAAACTAAAAGCTGGTTCTTTGAGAAGATAAACAAAACTGGTAAACCATTAGCCAGACTCATCAAGAAAAAATGGGAGAAGACTCAAATCAATAGAATTAGAAATGAAAAAGGAGAAGTAACAACTGACACTGCAGAAATACAAAGGATCATGAGAGATTCTACAAGCAACTATATGCCAATAAAATGGACAACATGGAAGAAATGGACAAATTCTTAGAAAAGCACAGCCTTCCAAGACTGAAACAGGAAGAAATAGAAAATGTAAACAGACCAATCACAAGCACTGAAATTGACACTGTGATTAAAAATCTTCCAACAAACAAAAGCCCAGGACCAGAGGGCTTCACAGGAGAATTCTATCAAACATTTAGAGAAGAGCTAACACCTATCCTTCTCAAATTCTTCCAAAATATAACAGAGGGAGGAACACTCCCAAACTCATTGTATGAGGCCACCATCACCCTGATACCAAAACCAGACAAAGATGTCACAGAAAAGAAAACTACAGGCCAATGTCACTGATGAACATAGATGCAAAAATCCTCAACAAAATACAAGCAAACAGAATCCAACAGCACATTAAAAGGATCATACACCATGGTCAAGTGGGGTTTATCCCAGGAATGCAAGAATTCTTCAATATATGCAAATCAATCAATGTGATACACCATATTAACAAACTAAAAACCATATGATAACCTCAGTAGATGCAGAAAAAGCTTTCAACACCCATTTATGATAAAAAGTCTTCAGAAAGTAGGCATAGAGGGAACCTACAACAACATAATAAAGGCCATACATGACAAACCCACAGCCAACATTATTCTCAATGGTGAAAAACTGAAACCATTTCCTCTAAGACCAGGAACAAGACAAGGTTGCCCATGCTCACCACTATTATTCAACATAGTTTTGGAAGTTTTAGCCACAGCAATCAGAGAAGAAAAAAAGTAAAACTGTCACTGTTTGCAGATGACATGATACTATACATAGAGAATCCTAAAGATGCTACCAGAAAACTACTAGAGCTCATCAATGAAGTTGGTAAAGTAAAAGGATACAAAATTAATGCACAGAAATATCTTGCATTCCTATACACTAATGATGAAAAATCTGAAAGAGAAATTAAGGAAACACTCTCATTTACCATTGCAACAAAAAGAAAAAAATACTTATGAATAAACCTACCTAAGGAGACAAAAGACCTGTATGCAGAAAACTATAAGACACTGATGAAAGAAATTAAAGACAATGCAAACAGATGGAGAGATATACCATGCTCTTGGCTTGGAAGAATCAACATTGTGAAAATGACTATACTACCGCAAGCAATCTACAGATTCAATGCAATCCCTATCAAACTACCACCGGCATTTTTCACAGAACTAGAACAAAAAATTTCACAATATGTATGGAAACACAAAAGACCCTCAAGCCAAAGCAATCTTGAGAAGGAAAAACGGAGCTGGAGGAATCAGGCTGCCTGACTTCAGGCTATACTACAAAGATACAATAATCAAGACAGTATGGTACTGGCACAAAAACAGAAATATAGATCAATGGAACAGGATAGAAAGCCCAGAGATAAACCCATGCACATATGGTCACCTTATCTTTGATAAAGGAGGCAAGAATATACAATGGAGAAAAGACAGCCTCTTCAATAAGTGATGCTGGGAAAACTGGACAGCTACATGTAAAAGAATGAGATTAGAACACTACCTAACACCACATACAAAAATAAACTCAGAATGGATTAAAGACCTAATTGTAAGGCCAGACATTATAAAACTCTTAGAGGAAAACATAGGCAGAACACTCTATGACATAAATCACAGCAAGATCCTTTTTGACCCGGCTCCTAGAGAAGTGGAAATAAAAACAAAAATAAACAAATGGGACCTAATGAAACTTAAAAGTTTTGCACAGAAAAGGAAACTATAAACAAGACGAAAAGACCACCCTCAGGATAGGAGAAAATATTTGCAAACAAAGCAAATGACAAAGGATTAATCTCCAAAATATACAAGCAGCTCATGCAGCTCAATATCAAAAAAACAAAAAACCCAATCCAGAAATGGGCAGAAGACCTAAATAGACATTTCTCCAAAGAAGATATACAGATTGCCAACAAACACATGAAAGAATGCTCAACATCACTAATCATTAGAGAAATGCAAATCAAAACCACAATGAGGTATCATCTCACACCGGTCAGAATGGTCATCATCAAAATATCTGCAAACAATAAATGCTGGAGAGGGTGTGGAGAAAAGGGAACCCTCTTGCACTGTTGGTGGGAATGTAAATTGATACAGCCACTCTGGAGAACAGTATGGAGGTTCCTTAAAGAACTAAAAATAAAACTACCATACGACCCAGCAATCCCACTACTGGGCATATACCCTGAGAAAACCATAATTCAAAAAGAGTCATCTACCACAATGTTCATTGCAAGCACTATTTACAATAGCCAGGACATGGTAGCAACCTAAGTGTCCATTGACAGATGAATGGTTAAAGAAGATGTGGCACATATATACAATGGAATATTACTCAGCCATAAAAAGAAACGAAATTGAACCATTTGTAGTGAAGTGGATGGACCTAGAGTCTGTCATACAGAGTGAAGTAAGTCGCAAAGAGAAAATACCGTATGCTAACACATGTATATGGAATCTAAAAAAAAAAAAAAGGTTCTGATGAACCTAGGGGCAGGACAGGAATAAAGACACAGATGTAGAGAATGAACCTGAGGACACGGGGAGGGGGAAGGGTAAGCTGAGACGAAGTGAGAGAGTGACATGGACATATATACACTACCAAATATAAAATAGATAGCTAGTGGGAAGCAGCTGCATAGCACAGGGAGATCAGCTCAGTGCTTTGTGACCACCTAGAGGGGTGGGATAGGGAGGGTGGGAGGGAGATGCAAGAGGGAAGAGATATGGGAACATATGTATATGTATAACTGATTCACTTTGTTATACAGCAGAAACTAACACACCATTGTAAAGCAATTATACTCCAATAAAGATGTTTAAAAACAAAAAAGGATACAAGGCATACCCATTTTCAGTACTTTGCTTTTCTTCCTGCTTGAAGCTGTTATTACTCTATTCCTAATCTCATATTTCCACTTTTGCTCTAGGATCCAAGAGAATACAAATGGACAGGGCCATCATTTCGCTTAGAGTTTTTTGAAACTAGCACGACTGCAAGAGGCTCTCTGAAACTGCTGAGATCTTTATGAGCAACTCAGCCTATAAAGTATACCAAATCAGAGTGATGAGCACACTGCATATGGTGTGTGATTCTGTAAGTTTTCAAAATAACCTGATGGAGACCTTGAAGATGCTTCTACCCAAATAAATGCATCAGTGAGGCTAATGTCAGAGAAAAATGGATAGTAACTTTATAAAATATGTTACTCCCTGGAAAATATCCTTGAAATTGTGAGATCTTCTTTTTCCCCAAATGAATGTTACTGAAATAAATCCTAAAATGACAAAGCTTTGGAAAGATCTAGCCGGATAGTTCTTACAAATATAGCAAAATAATGTAATAAGCACACTTAAATAATGATGCAGCATCTTTTAGACCATCAAAACTGGGTTCTTAGAAAATAAAAACATAAAGTATGGGAAAAAATTTTTTTTTACATAAAAAAAAAAAAAAACCCTTGCAACTTGTTATCAAAACATTCAAATTAAAATGAGGTAAAGTTTTTCACGCATCGAAAGGCCAAAGGCTTAGGAAATTTAGGGAATTCCCTGGCAGTCCAGTGGTTAGGACATGGAGCTTTCACTGCCGAGGGCCTGGGTTTGATCCCTGGTCGGGGAAATAAGATCCTTCAAGCTGCGTGGTGTGGCAAAAAAAAAAAAAGGCTTCGAAAATTTAAACCTGATAAGGCTTTCTGTGACAGGCTGACTTGCTGCTGATGGAAGGGAAGGTGATAAAACCTTTATGAAAATACACTTGGAAATATTATCAAGTAACTTCAAAAGTTTCATATGTTTTAATCCATTAATTCTATTTCTAAGCAAATAGCCAGAGATGAAACATAGATTAAGTATAAGTAGTCATTTTATTGTTGTTTTTTGTAGTCAAAAGTTAGAAAAACACTATGTTCAAAAATAGAGAAATATTTTAACGAGTATACTTTCCATGATAGTGTGCTTTTAGCTATTAAAAACAATATAGTTTAGAATATTATCTAATAGAATGTCTTATGATAAGGTGGGAAAAAACAACTATAAAAAATGCATACTGAATATATATATAGTTTTGTTTAAAAGCATAGAGCAGAGAAAAAGCACTAGACAAATATACACTAAATTTGGAGGCATAAAATTTAGCTTTTCTTGATAAGCTTTTGCATTTCCAAGTTTTATACAAAGGGCATATAATAAAAAGCTTAAATGAAATTATTCGCAAGCGTATTATACAAAATTCAAATAAACTGAGTGATGCTGAGCAAGAAACCTATTTTGACTGTAAATTAATTAAGTAAGGAATTAACTCCAATAGGCCATCACTTCATTGAAAAGAACAAAATATTTAAAGTTTCCAAAAAGAGTTTTGCATGACATTTTATTTGGTTTTAGGAACCCCAAGATGGTCAGACATTAAATCCTTCAGTTGTTGAAAATGAATACCTCATTACAACTGCTTTCTTTCCCTGGGAGTGGAATTTGCACTTTTTCCCTATTTCTATTGTTATATTTTCTCAGTTGCCCAAATAATCTATGCTCAGAGAGATAATATTTTGGCAACCCATGCTGGTTGTTTCTTTCTTCATAGTCACTTAAAAAATAAATCCTTCAGGAGAACATTTCTTGAGCTTACTTTTTCATTATTTCCAGAGGCAAAAACTGGCAGGGCAATTTATAATTCAATTTTTGCTAAATCCATGACACCCAATATATATGTCAGGCATTTCAACGGCAGGGTACTTTGGGGATAGGTGATAAATTGTACTGATTAGAAGTGCAAGCTGTTCTTCTAAAAACATCATATCAAAAAGAAGGTAGGTATTATTAGGAAAATGTAATGTATCTTTAGATTGTCCAGAAACATCAGAGATAATCACTTCATGTGAATATATTCCCCTTAGTGTTATACAGCAAAATATGACAGTTCTTACCAACCTTTTGATAGCACTCATCTGGAGAGAGCCCCTATGGGTTCACAGACCTATCCTGGGCTGGTCGACTTCCAGCAGCCACATAGCTGTTAGTGCTGCAATAACTCATACCTGCCAGAATGACTCACTCTGAAACCCGAAACATGGCCCTAATCATTTTAGGACACTGTTGGTATATACGAGTAGTATAAATATTATTTTATAATATAATCTCCTCTGATCTTTTTAAATATCCTTTCAGTGTTCCAGATATTTCCCTGTGTGATATGGATGGCTTAAGCAAAGCCATGGAATCCCCTAGGTTATCTTCAAAAAATGCTGAAAAAAGTAGACGATTGAAATATAAAAATCCTCTCTGGTGGTATACATGCCTCTGTGTGTGTGTGCATGCGTGTGTGCATGTGTGTGTACACACACATGCTGCAGTTAAGCTTGGCATTCCATTAATGAGTGAAGTAATTAAGCAAAGCAAACCGGTAGGTTACCCCAGGTTTAAGACTAGGGAATGGGCCATGGAGCCTTACACCTCTAGGTCAACGGTTTCTGTTTAATCGGGCTGTTAATGACTAAAAGTCATTGTTTCCATCTGAGAGCTGTTTGGTCTCCATGTGAAGTAAGTTGGTGGTCTGCTCTCAGTTTTTCATGTGCAAGGTACAGATCATGAAATCCACTGCTGCTTTTTGCTCTGCTGTTGGACAAATCGGTAAAAAAAAAAAACAAAAACAAAACCAAAAAACATGCTATTTGAAGGAAATGACAAAACAACTCTATCTGGGACTGAGCACACTGCAAGAATGAGATGTCTTCCTAAATAGAGAAAGTTATGCTGAAATAATTGACTTGAAATAATGGAAGACTCATGAATTCGCTTTGACTACTTATAGCTGGCTTTTTATTTGCATAGTTGCTTTCCCCAGAATGAACTTATTTGAACCTCAGAGTTAATGTGTGTGATGTAGGCCACGCTGATAAGAAATCAGAGCTCAGAATCCAAAGCTCTAAGAGGTCAGGGCTGCCTAAGATCAAGTAGTCAGTTTTCCCATGGACGCTGGAGTAGCTTCTTGGCAAAGGAGGACTTAAGGAGGACTTCCAAACACCTGGAGAATTTGGCTAGAAAAGAAAAGTAGATGATATTCCTGAAGGATGTCAGCATGAGGAAAATCAAAGTAGAAATTTGCACAGTGTGTTCACAGTAGCACACATCACAGGCATTTTACATTCTGTGTTCACACAGGACTACTTTAAAATAGATTTTAACCTGCACACACAATTACATTAATGAACACCCTGTGTGTTCACACAGACTAAGGTTATGGTAAAAAGAATGAACTGTTAGTGGTGTTTTTTCAACAGGAAAACTAGCCTTAAAGATCTCGTCAGAACAAAACACGTAACTATTTATGAGGAAGCAGATGTGAAATGGCTGCTGGAAATAGACAAGAAGTATACAGGCCTCTTCTGTGAGAAATGCACAGTGGCTGGAAGATAAAGGTTATTATGATTCTAACAGAAGCTAATAAACGTCTTGATTAGAGAAGAAAGGCTTCTGATAACCCTGCAGCTAAAAGTTGTGATTGTGGGACTTTCCAGTCAAAATGATTCCCAAAGTCCACAGAGCGTGCAGCAGAGGCTGGTAGGGCAAACGCAACCGGGTCTCAGCTGGGAGAGATGTTCCCCTACATGCAGGGGTTGGAAAACAGTGGGGATCATTTGTGGGTTTCACCATGACAAGGGCATGAATGGTCAAGGTCAGAGATACCCAGCTTCAGTCTCACCCCCTGAACCCTTGTCCTGTCCCCTTGCCAGGAGCACCCCGACCAATAAACACCGTTATCACTTTTCTCACCACGCTTTCTCTGTAGATCCAAGACTATAATTCCAAGACTGACAAAGCAAGAAAATCAGTACTCATGGCCTCCACACTTTGATCTTTACTTATCCTTCGCCTACTTAAATTTTGCCTCCACTTTTGAATGATATTCCTACCAAGCTTGTCACGAAACTGAACCTGTAATCTAACGGATTCTTTTCAGGTGTCATCTTATTACACACTTTTCTTTTTCTGGAAGCTCTTTTCTGTCTTCACTTCCCAAGTTCATTCTCTCTGACCTTTCAGAACACTCCTCGCTCATCCCCGTAGGTTTCTCGGGCCTCATCAGCTCCCTTACAGCAATGTTCATTAGGACCCAATGCTTAGCTTCCTCTTCTTCTTTTATTGAATTTCCCCCCGACATCCATTGGCCTTGGCTGCCACCACTGACGATTCCCAAGTTTCTATCTCCAGCACACATCAATCTCTTGAACACAAAATCAACAGTGTCTAGAAAACCAGTTGTATACTGCACATCTCATAGGCAGATACGGATTTTCAGGAGTGTCAAATTATGCCACTACACTCTTCTTTTTTTCTGTTTTCATTTAAGTGACATGTTTTTATAAAGTGGAGCTAAAATTAAAATTTAAGTAGAGTTGTTTTTTCTATTGAAGTGTAGTTGATTTACAATATTGTGTTAGTTTCAGGTATATAGCAAAGTGATTTAGTTTTATATATATATGTATATATATGTGATTTTTAGATTATTTTCCATCATAGGGTATTAGAAGATATTGAATGTAATTCCCTGTGCTCTACAGTAAATCATTGTTGCTTTTCTATTTTATGTATAGTAATTTGTTAATCCCATACTCCTAATTTAATCTCTCCCCCCTCCCTTTCCCCTTTGGTAACCATAAATTTGTTTTCTATGTCTGTGAAAAAAAAATAAAATAAAAAATATTTAAGTAGAGCTGGAATCTGCCTTCTAGGTTAGGTAAGGAGACGAACATAAGCAATTACGAGAAGATAAATTCATGATCCAAGGGAGACAGAAGAGGAAGGGCTTGACTCTGGAAAGGCAGATGGAAGAGAAGGTGAGTAGTTAGAGCCCAGGAAACATCTTAGGGTGGATGACACATAAGCCAGGGGTCCCCACATGATGAGAAACATTCTGAACCGAAGAAGTAGCATGTGCATATAGCTGAGAAAGACTAAGGCATGTTCTTGCACCCCTGGGTAATTTGGCATGACGGCAAAGGGCAAGGAGGATGGCAGAATCGCAGTGAAAGAGAGGCAGCAACCAGATCATAAAGGTGTTTTATTTCCAGGCAGAAAAATTTGGACCTTATCCTGTAGGTAATTGAACAATTAAGTAAGTTTAACTAGCGATAGCATGGCAACATCAGTTTTGTTTTTCAGATGATTATTCTCAGTTTGTAAAGAGGATGATGGAGGATAGAGAGTATTGCATTATGAAGACAAAGGCAATGGGGGAAGATTTTTAGCAGCCAATTAAGAAATCATGAGACCCTGATTTAGGAAGCCAGAATTGGAACATAGAGTAAGAAGTGAAGTCCATAGGTACTATTTTTTGAAAGTCGAATCAGCCGGCTGTAGTGACCAGTGAACTTGGAAAGTGAAGGAAAGGATGGAGAATTGAGGATGACCACCAGATGTCTGGGTTTGGTGAGGTAGGGCACGGTGCCATTGAAAAAGTTGGACCTATAGGAGAAAAAGAAAATGAGAAAAGTTTTATTTTACCACGGGCTTAAAAATGCAAGCTTGAGAGTCAGAGCAGAATAATAAGCTCTTCATTCTAGGATCTGTCCTATACCTACCCTTTTCCCCCTTAGGACAGTAAGCTGTGGGCTTACTCTTAATGGTAGAAAGGTCAGGAGTAAAGAAAGAGAGTACATTGGAAAGAAAAGAGAGCATATGGCAGAAACATCATCATTATATTAAAATGCAATGGGTGAAATGTGGGGGGCAGGGATAAACCAGAAGCTTGGGATGAACACACACACACTACTATATATAAGATAGATAACCAACAAGGACCTACTGTATAGCACAGGGAACTCTACTCGATATTCTGTGATAACCTATATGGGAAAAGAATCTAAAAAAGAATGAATATATGTAGATGTATAACTGAATCACTTTGCTGTACACCTGAAACTAACACAACATTTTAAATCAACTATACTCCAATAAAATTAAAAAATAATAATAAATGGAAAAACAATAAAATGCAATGTGTGATCTTGGGCCTGTTCCTCAGCCTATCTGAGTTCAATTGCCTTATCTGCTAAGAGAGCAAAATGGTACCTACCTCACAGTGATGATGTGAAAAACAAAAGGGCCCATTTTAAGGTACGTAGACACGTTCCTTGCACTCAGAAGTCTCTCTTGAAATTGGCCCAACCTTTCCCTTCCAACAGTAGGGTTTTCAAATAGCTTAAAAATTCCCAGATATTCTTCTTCTTTTAAAAATAAAATCATGGGACTTCCCTGGCGGCCCAGTGGTTAAAACTTCACCTTCCAATGCAGGGGGTGCGGGTTCGATCCCTGGTCGGGGAGCTAAGAGCCTACATGCCTCATGGCCAAAAAAAAAAAAAAAAAAACAAACAAAAAAAAAAAAAAAAAAACAATATTGTAACAAATTCAATAAAGACTTTAAAAAAAAATAAGAAAAATAAAATAAAATCATGCTCCTTAATGAA
Source organism: Balaenoptera musculus (assembly GCF_009873245.2). Taxonomy (NCBI): domain Eukaryota; kingdom Metazoa; phylum Chordata; class Mammalia; order Artiodactyla; family Balaenopteridae; genus Balaenoptera; species Balaenoptera musculus. The sequence continues at coordinate 6,290,517 of NC_045790.1, forward strand.
ATCCTATGTTCTAGTACCTTCTACAGAGAATAAATAACTTATTGGCATTGTTCTAAACCTGCCTGATGTACTGAAACATTTGGCAGTCTGACCTTACCTAATTGTGATGATTTGTGTCAACTATATATATATATATATTTTACATAGTGCTTAAAAGAAACTAGCCACCTTTTAAAGGACAGGCTTCTAGAGTCCAACCAGTTTTTATAAAAGTTACTATACATAAGCACCAAATGACTGTAGCAACTTGAACCTGAAAATGAAGCTTCCTTCCCTGTAGGAGTGGGATGGTGTGAGCAGAGTTGGGCAAAACCCAACATTAGATTTGGCGGGTCCAACGGATGAAACACTTTAAAATTGATGGCTAGAGTGGAATTTGATGCAATAGCGTCTCAGGAAACCTGACAACAAAGAAATTAGCATTTATAAAAGCAAGATTGAGGAAAACTTTTGGTATAAAATAAACCAGACCTAACCAAGTTAAATTTCTCTGGAATTATTCCAGCCACTGGGCCCCTTATTATAATCTATATAATTTGGTTTCGTTGATGTAGTTGTTTGGGTGATTTATGCTACTGATAATAGAAGCTTATAAATTTCTTGAAGGGAAGTCTAGGCCTTCCTGGTCGATGTGTTTTAATTCACTTACACAACCCGTTTCCACTAGCAGCAGCTTAAGTCTTTTATATAAATCAGAAGTGCCTGCCCTTTCCAAACTCTTGTCTATGCCCTTGTAGAGCCATTAAAAACATGTCAGGGTGGAACATAATTGGCAGAACGTTGGATCTAATCCACTTTCCCTCTGTCTGAAGCTGTGCTCTGGCTTGTAGATCCACAGAGAAGATGGATGAAGCTTTTTAATTTTTCAGCAGTTGTTTTCAACTTAGTATTTATAGCAACACGAGAAAGAGAGAAGAAGAAAACCCTGTGCCCATATAAAATGAAATGCAATCGTGAAGTAACTATTGATGGACTTTCATACAGGCATAAGAATGGATGAATTGATTGACAGAGGAAAGAAAGAATGAGACTAGAAGTCCAGGACCGAGCCCTGAGTGACTCAGGACAAGTGACTGGCAAGGCTGTCTGAGCATGAAGGGCCATTGAGGAAGGAAGATGAAGACAATTTGTTTTTTACTGAGAAGCCAAGAGAGGAGAACGTTTGGTTTTGAAGGGAAGGTGAGAAGTAGAATCTGGAAGAAGAAATGGGGTGAAGGGTATTTTAAGACTTGAGCATCTTTAAATGGTGATAGGAAGTAAACAGCAGACATGACATTGATGAGAGAAGGAAATGGATACCCAAAGAGGTCTTGTTTATGTGGGTTGTATCCATTGCTATTTACTGTGTAAGAAATTAAAACTGAGAAATTATTAAAATACCCATGTATTAATTCATCTAAGTTGCCATAACAAACCCATTACATATCAACAGAAATAACATGTTTTTATTTAAAAAATGGGATCTTCCAAAGTAAAAATAAATTAGTGATGAGTGGCACTGTTTAAAATTTTTTCAATTCTCTTTAATGTCATGTTTAATAGGAGACAGCTGGGTTCTCACATCTGCCTCTGCATTCCATCTGTTGCCTTATGTTGTTTTGGTTAAGGGTTTTGAGAAAATCTGGCCTCATACAGATGTATGGTTGGGTAAGGCAGCAGTGCCAGTGTGCTTCTCTGATACCAAACTAGAACCCACCACACGGTGGTTTCTTAAGGATTAGCTGTGGTGTGAAGTCCGAAACCTTATCCCTGTGAAGTTTTTGTACTCTACCATCATTTGTTTGTCTTGTACTTTGAATCGAATTATGCAGATCTTATGAATCTGACATATTTTATCACATGATGTCAAAAAATCGTATTTGTTAATATTATCACTGATCTCATCAGAAATATCTTTAAGTATTGGGAAGCTGTCATGATTGTGATGTTAGATACAAGTTTCCCCAAAGTTAATATTCAGTCAAAAGCTCAAATTTTATCTTTGCCAATAAATACTTTGTTGTCCCTGAAGTGACAAGTTCACCTAGTTCATTTGCAAGAAGATGTCTGCCAGATACCTAAATATGAATGACTGAAGTGGAGTAAGACCCTACGGGGTTTTCCTGGGGACAGACTTCCCCCCACCCCGAGTCGCCTGCCTCTTGTTTGACCCTCTCCCTCACCTTGCCTTTAAAAACTCTCCCTTAAAAGCCATCAGGGAGTTTGGGTCTTTTGAACACGAGCTGCTCATTCTCCTTGCTTGGCTCTGCATTGGGTGCCTTGCAATAAACGCTGTACTTTCCACAACGTTGTGTCAGTAGATTGACTTTGCTGCTCATGGGTGGGCAAATGCAAGTTTCGTTTGGTTTAACGTGACCATATTTTATCTATCAGACATTCTTTCAAGTAGAATGGTATTTCATGAAAACAGCTCTCAATTCAAACAATTACACAAGTATTTTCTCTCAGAAGAACTACCATTTTTCACTATGCAGAAGTGTTTTATATGTACTCCTTACTATGTTATCCAGAATATTAAAAAGATGTATACTCAAGAATTGAGGTTTAATAAAATTAATAACTTTTTTTTTTTTAACTTTGGGTTTATTTATTTATTTATTTATTTTTGGCTGTGTTGGGTCTTAGTTTCTGTGCGAAGGCTTTCTCTAGTTGCGGCAAGTGGGGGCCACTCTTCATTGCAGTGCGCAAGCCTCTCATTATCGCTGCCTCTCTTGTTGCGGAGCACAGGCTCCAGACGCGCCAGCTCAGCAGTTATGGCTCACGGGCCTAGTTGCTCCGCGGCATGTGGGATCTTCCCAGACCAGGGCTTGAACCCGTGTCCCCTGCATTGGCAGGCAGATTCTCAACCACTGCGCCACCAGGGAAGCCCAATAAAATTAATAACTTTTATTGCTTCATCAAAGTCATTCTTAAGTAAAATTGGTTCTTAATTTTTTAAGTGCAAGTGTGTGACGTGTAAGAGTACAATGATTACTGGCACAATTTGTAATTGACACTCAGGCATCCACAGGGCCACCTGCCACTGGCTTTGCTTTATCCGTTCAAACGTCAAGACAGTGGAAAAGTCAAACAATGGCTTAGTGTTTTATGGAAATAGTTTGACTCTTTGTGGAGCCTATGCCTATGAAATGTTCTAAAGAACCCCTGGGGTCCATGAAACACACTTTGAGAACTGCTACTCTAAGAAATTACGATGTAAAGTCAGGATTTAAATCACTCCGAAAAATATTATTAAATAAATATTGCTAGGACTATCAGAGATTTATTTGGAAAGAAAAAACTTATATCTTTACTTCATATTATACAAATAAAATTTTAATGGATTAAATAATTAAATGTCTATGGTTTTATTAGCTAAAACTATTAGAAAATATAGGTGGCTATGTATCTAATTTAGGAACGAGGAAGACTTCTCTCTGCAAAAACACAAAAGAAAACAATTATAAAAGGAAACACAGTTTTTTCCAACAACAACTTGAAAGACTTTTTTATATTGAACAGCTTCGGTGTCTACAGAAATATAAACAAAACAGAAAACTGAGAAAACAGTATTTGCAACATATGTAATCGTTAAAGAGTTGTATCTTTCATACATAATGGGCTCTTATGAATTAATAAGGACAAAGGAAAACATGATGACAGATAACTTCTCAACAAAAGAGCTGCAAATGACCAATGAACAAATGAAAAACAATGTTCAATCTTTCTATAGATACAGACATTTAAATGAAAAGTGGTGAGGATGGGAAAAATGATTGTATTAATTATCTATTGCTATTAAAGAAGTTACCCCCAAACTTAGCAGCTTAAAATAATAAACTGGGGGGCTTCCCTGGTGGCGCAGTGGTTGAGAATCTGCCTGCTAATGCAGGGGACACGGGTTCGAGCCCTGGTGTGGGAGGATCCCACATGCCGTGGAGCAACTGGGCCCGTGAACCACAACTGCTGAGCCTGCGCGTCTGGAGCCTGTGCTCCGCAACAAGAGAGGCCGCGATAGTGACAGGCCCGCGCACCGTGATGAAGAGTGGCCTCCACTTGCCGCAGCTGGGGAGAGCCCTAGCACAGAAACGAAGACCCAACATAGCAATCAATCAATCAATCAATTAAAAAAAAAAAATAATAAACTGTTTCTCATGGTTTCTGTGGGTCAAGAAACTGAGGGCAGCTTAGCTGGGTGGTTGTAGCTCAACGTTTCTTATAAAGTTGCAGTCTTTGCAAGACTTGGTCTGAGGCTGAAGCATCCTGCTTCAAACTCATGCAATGACTTCCTCTCCAATGGGCTTGGGACAACATGGCAACACGATTCCCCCAGTGCAAGCAATGACAGAGAGAGAGGGGGAAAAGAGAGAGAGAGAGGGAGAGAGAGACAGACAGACAGACAGCGAGAGAGAGAGAGAGAGAGAGAGAGAGAGAAAGCGAGAGAGAGATCGAAAGAACAAGACAGAAGCAGTCTTTTTATAACTCAATCTCTGAAGTAATAGCCCATCGCTTCTACTATATTCTATACAATAGAAGCAAGTCACTATGTGAAGCCCACCCTGAAGGGGAGAGAATCATTGAGGACTTTGTCTTAGAGGTTACTTAATGCAATGATAATCTCCAACATGGTCAGAGAGAGATGAAACAGGTAGAAGAAGGTACTATTTCCATCTCTTTGGAGGGCAATTATGCAATATATATCAAAACTCTAAACATCTTCTTGGCCCTTGTGACATGGCAATTCTATCTCTAAAAAATAATGAATACAAAGAATATGTAAAAGACACTCATGGTAACATAAATTATAATAGTGAATAACTGGATGAAACAAATTCCTAATAATATAAAAATAGTTAAATCAGTTATTATACATTCCAGGAGTATAATATTTACAGCCCTTAAAAACATTAAAAAAAACCTTTTAATAACAAAGGCACTTACTTGTGATCTATAGTTTATTGGGGATGTATATACTATATGATGATATGTTTTATAAAACAATGCATGCTCTATGCACTGAACCCACGTTTAGAAGGATAAAATTCCTTTTTTTTTTAGGTTTTTCATTTCTTTATTGAAGTATAGTTGATTTTAGAAGGATAAAATTCTAATATTACCAGTGATTGCTTTTGTGTGGCAGTGTTTAGGGAACTTTTTTCCATCTCTATCTTTTCTATATACTCTAATTTATCTGTATTGAGCTTTTATTACCAGACAATCAGAAAAGAGAAAAACTATGGAAAATAAAGAAGTAATGAATCAATTTTTTAAACAAATCAACAGAAAAGGAATTTTGATAGAAATGATTCTGAGACCAGCTGCTAAAACACAATATGAAAGTATAATAATTATGTTTTAAGTTGTTATAGTTATGATTCTTTTTCCATACGCAGCAAGATAAAACATGAGCTGAATGGCATCGCTATTTTATATCTGTAATTATAAATAAAATTCGAGCTAATAGGGCTGGGGGTTCAAGGAAAGTTATCAACAGTCTAAAAGTTTGTCACTGAAAAAAAATTATTATTTCTTCCTTGATTCCTGAAAAAGCAGATACATTCCAGCTTCTTCATTAAATGACTGCCCTGTTCTAGAAGGACAGGAATTAAGTGATTTAAGAGGTTGCTTCTAGTCTAAATAGAGTGGTTTTGACCAATTTAATTGGAATTCCATCCAAAAGTTTTTAAGAAAGAATGTTAGTTCAAGACATGTTAGCATAATTCAAAGTAAATTTCCCAAGCCACCTCTAAGCATCTTTCCTCGTGTCCCTGGGGAAGCCAAGTGAAGCATGCCTCTTGGTGTTACTCATAATCCTTTCTAAAGGCTCTTTAATACATCTTGTGACTGAGTACATACTGTTTATAAGTGAGAAATTTTGAAACAGGATATTTTTGAGACTATGATATCGTATAAGAATTAGTTACTTCAGAGTTGAGCTGAGTAGCTGCAAGCAGGCAAAAGAAAAGAAAAGAAAAGAAAAAGTAGGCTAAAACATTCTTTAGTAGGTATTGTAGACATCCCCTTAAGAAGTTCCATTCTATAACATGTTCTCATATGATACATGCAAAGTTAAGGTTTCATGTGGAGTTCCACAACTGCCCTGTTGTGATGGTGTTTAGTAGCTGGCCTATTGTAATCTATCTTTGGAGAATGTTTACTATATTTTAAAAGTTGGATCCGAACCCATCCCCAAGCTTAATGCTGACATTCACAAGGGCATGATTGGCTCTGTCTTAGGCTGGAGAAAGCCCTTATTATGGTGGAGTTAACTGAGCCAACTATTAATAATGTCAGAATACCATTCTGCAAAGCAGGGCAATGCTTAGTCAAAGTGGTTCATATTAGCTGAGCATGAGTGAAGAAATCTGAACAGGCTATCTCAGAGTCCTGGACTGCCTTTGACTCCACCACCCTCGTGAACACAGGGGAAAGCATCAGGGTTCATGCTCCTGGCTGTTCAGATTTCTTAGTAAATGTTTCACTGTGTCCCAAGGAGAAGACAGAGTGTTTTAATGTGGGAAATGGAAACTTCTGTGCTGTCTGTTCTGGAGAAAAGAATGTGGTTTCTAAAATATTACTTTTTGAACTTCCTGTACTGTATTTATACAATTCTGACTCTTTAAAAGGCTAAATTGTGTTATGACTAAACCAGTCACTGATAGACCCAATTTGCTCGAGGAGAAAAGTGTTCCTTGCCATCTGTGTGCAGTTTCCTTTGGGTGGTACGTTCTTTCCTGGCCTGCACTACCCTGCAGGCAGCAGGGAGGCATTAGCTATGGCAGCCACTTTTCACTGAGCAAGCGACGTAACCATATTCCACCTGAGAACATGTTATGGTTTAGTGTGAAAAGCAGAGGTGTGAAGAGAGACCAGACTGGAATCCAATCCATCCTGTCTTCGGCTTCCCTTTGCTGAGCCTCAGTTTCCTCTTTGTAAAATGCAGATAATAATCAATACCTCTCGAGGTAGTTTTGAAGATTAAAGAAGAGTGTGTGTCTAGCCCAGTGCCTCGTAATTAGGAATTGCTGCATAAATTATAGTTTTTGGCCAGACAACCAGAGCAATTTGGTTTCATTTGGGTGTGGAAAATGTGTTCAGCTGATGAAAATGAATCGGTGAATTTTCAGACACTAGCATATGCTCAGGGTTATCTCTCTACACACTTTGCGAACTCAAAAATAGGACATGATGTCAGACTAGGAAGAACAGATAAAGTAAGCAACGCTCTTTTAATTTTTTAAAAAATTACAACCCATAGTAAGAAATAGATTTTACATTGTGACCTAGTTTACAACACATATACACATCATAAATGTAACTGAAATTAAAGTTTAATGAAATAATACTCTTCTATGTGTGACACACTCTGATATTTTCTCTCTTTTTCTTTTCTCTTCCTTTCTGGTTAGAACCAACTAAGTTAATTTCACAAGCACAAATGATGTATGAACATCTTGAAAAACACTGATTCAATGGAGAGTTATTAATTTATCATGCAAAGTTGTTTAGTATTGGTTCTTGAGTGCCACTTCATTTTACTTGTATTTTATATTTTTAAATTATATTAATGAATGTTTGCCTTTAGGAAAGGGGAAAGAAACTAACAGTTGCTAAGTAGGTACAGTGCTAGATATTATCTGTGTTGTTTTGCATATATCTCTTCTTCTGTTACACAAATCTTACTATTATTCCTATTTTACAGATAAAGAAACCAAATTGCAAGTGATAAAATATCTTACCCAAGATTTCAAACCTCTTGATTTTCCATTGTCTTTAAATGCAAGAGGCCAAATGACTTCCAGTGACACATCTGTGAGCTTTTACCTGTGGGCTACTTAAAGGAAAATATATTGTATATTCTTTCCTTTAAGTTACATTATGCATCCTTGATTGCTTAAGAATAGAATTTGGGTTTAAATTACAACACAAAAAATATGGAGAAAAGGTCATGTATTAATTCTACTTTGTATCATCTTAAGTGTAGTGTAGCCCTCACCAAAAAGTATTCTGAAATGGTAGGATAATTAGGTAAATTTAACATTTCTTTAGCATTTCTTTGTGAAACAGAACGTCCAGGTGTGAGACTATTTTGATCTGTGATTCTAAATACAACAGTTTAAAGTTTTTTCCCCTTAAAAAACACTTTTAGAAGAGACAATACAGGAATCTGTATTCTCTTTCAATTAAAAATAAACCCCGCTGTGATAGTACAATCATAAACCTAGAAGGATTTTCGTTGGATTCAGTGTTTGAAAGGATGATCAAACTCCAAGTTTATTTTTTCATAGTTTTCTTTTTCCCCTACAGATTCTTCCCCGCAGCGGATTAACAACAGACATTTGAAGTTGTACTGTTTAAATATCTTTGAATTATTTTTGTTTAAAAATGTCAATGGGTACGATAGGAAAAGTACATTTTTTTCCTTGTAACTTCAAAACAATTGAACAGAACCTTTGGATTGAAACCAAAAATTGAATGTTTTCACTTTAAGAAGATTTTCTCTTCTGAAAAATAATGAATGAGTCTCTTTGCAAGTTTAACTATTTTGTGTTTCAAGTCTCTGGTTTTCAACATTTTATGGTATTAAAAAGAAGTAAAGTTTCGTGAATAAATAAGCATAATTTTTCTTTCTCACTTCTCTCTCAAATCGGAAGTTATGTAAACTTCAGATACACGTAAGGCTTCTATACAGATGAAATGCATAACGGTTTACAACATGTAAACAGAAGCGTTCCATTTCAGTAGTGACTACTTCTTTAAGTTTGTGTTAGTGAATGACAGACCTTGAGGGGCCAAAAGGACGGTAGAAGAGGAAGGACATCATTTTCTGCTTGTCTCCCATGGGCTCTGAAAAGAGGCCCATCACCGTGATGCCCCTTGAGGGGCGCAGTGGAGTCCAGTAACTTACACTTCAGTGGATTACAAAAAGCCCGCGCAGGCTGTGGGGGACCCATCGGAGACTGACCAAGTTCCATAATTTCTGAATCTTTATGTGTTGGGACAGTTGACTTCTGAGGTCTACTTTCAGAAGATCCTGGGGCTTCCACTCTCAGAACTCTAGGGCATCCCAAAGCCCCCAGGCTTGCACCTGCCCCTGAGCTGCGTTAAGTCACTAACACGCCTCTGCTGAAGCCTTCAAAAACCTTCCATTGTGGGAAACATGCCCCCAGGGGAAGATGTGAAAATTACAAAGGCAGATTTGAGATACTAATGACTTTACGAAATCTTTCTTGAAAATTTTAAATGTATACTAGCTCATTTTTTTTTTCAAACTGTCTCCTTGTGATCAAGTCAATATTTGTAGATGTTATGTAAGAGCAAGGTACATCCCCTTTGCCTTTCCATTCAAAACTGGCTGTAACCATAAGGCAAACAGATTCCTTTTTTTTTCGTGAAGGGAATTTGTAGAGATAAGATGAATGCTAACTACCACTGAATGGTGACTCAGTTGATAGGTGAAGGTTATCAGAAGGAAAATATGGAAAGATAGATTAGTGGACCTGTTGATGGACTCACATTGTTTTCTTATTTTCTTTGTACTCTGATAAAACCAAATTTGTGACAAAGTGTCATAATGCAAAAAATATATAATATTAACTTGGTGCAGAAGAAGATGCATTTTACTTATCTTTTATAGACTCCTAAGTGATTCTACTGAATATGTGTAATATATAAAATGAAAAAAAAGACTTTTTCAAAAAAAAAAAATATATATATATACATATATATAACTGAATCACTTTGCTGTGCACCTGAAACTAACACAATATTGTAAATCAGCTATACTTCAATAAAATATTTTAAAAAGAAAAATAACAGACTTTTTCAATATAAGAATTTGTTATTTTTATTGGTCATAATTGAATATTTTATGATTACATAGAAATAAAGGAGCAATGTGTTTAGAACTGTACTTCAGGACAATTAACCTGGCATCATCTGTGCTAAGAAGAGGGGCTGGGAATGGAAAAAGCAGATTCATCTTTTAGCAATAAACATAATGTTTTAAAGATCGTTGCTCAACATTATTATAAAAAGATAGCCATAGGGCAGACTAAAAAGACACCCAGAGATAAGTTAACACCAGAGTTCTAGTTAGAATTTGCTCTCTAACTAGTAACCTTGGGCAAGTCACTTTACCGTGCAGAAATTTAGTTTTCTGCTCTATAAAATAAGAATTGTCATCTGTATTATCTTTTCAAGTTCGAGAACAAAAATTTTGGGGGGACATCACTATTTCACCAAAAACAAAGTGCCTGGGAACTTAACAGACGAAATTGCCTTTTATGCTGGGCTCCCCTCTGCAACCAGGAGGAATCTGAAGCACCAGCTACTACGCAGCCGTCCTGCAAGGTGTGAGTCTACCTGTCCCATCAACTCTCCCTCTGCTGTCTCTCCCTGAACTCTGTGCTTCAGCCGTTCCATACTGGCGCCTGTTCCATGAAAACATCATGCCCTCTTCCTTCTCTGGGTCAATTTCTCTCCATACCATCGTCTCTGTATTCCCGCCATAGCTACCACCTCCATTATTGGATAATTTTTTATTCTTCAGTCTCCGTTTAATCCTGTGAAGGTGCCATAAAACACCTGTAGTCAGAGTACCTAGGTTCAAATTCCTAGTCTATCACTTTTAATAACAGGTGACTTTGGGCAAATACTAAGTCTCTACTTTTTCATCTGTAAAATGGGAATAAGGACCTATTAAGTTATGAGATTTTAAAGAGATTTACAAATCCTGGCTCTGTGCCTGTCATGTAGTACACACTCTTGAAGAGTTTACCAATAGTTTTAGCCCCAGAGCTGTCTGGGTTTACCTGTGTGAGAGCATTAGCTCCTTGCTGTGGAATTGCCTATTTAGTCTGTTGTCTCTCTACACATGCCCACTGCCATCTCCACATCCCAGTTAAACCCTACTATTCCTGAAAACAGAAACTGCTATGTCCTCAGCAGCTAAAAATTACCCTGTCTCATGGTGGAGGCCAAATAAATATTGAATGAAAACATGGTTATTCCACCTTACAACTTAATGGGGAAAGAGTCAGACTGCAATTCTAATCCAGAAACGTAGTCTAGAGTTAACCTGAATGAGTTAGGAGTTAATTTTTTTAACAACCTAGAACTTTTGGCATACCAACAACTCATTTGAAAAACATTCAAGTATTTATTTTAATATTTAATATTTTGGTCATCTTAGAAGACTTAGCAGGTGTGACTTCCCTCACCAGGGACCCCCAGCTCTCTGATTCGTTCTTTGGAGATTAAATTCCATGCAGCTCTATATTTACAAAACCATCTCGCAATATGTTCAGGTATTCTTTATTTTGGATCTCATCGGTGAAGGTAACATAAATTGGTAATCAGATTTTCATTTGGCCAAAGTAGCCAAGAAAACACCGTTATTTATTTTCTAAAATCTAACGAGTCATTCAGGAGCAAGAAGGCAACCTGTGGGAAATGCCATAATGAAACATGATTTTTTTTTTTCTATTACAAAAATGACAGAAGCTTATGCACGTTCATGTCTGGGCACCAAGGTTTCCAATCAAATAGATTCATAATCAATCTCATTTTGTGGAAAAAGAAATAAGAGAAAAAAGAAGTAATTGGTTTGGTCTTTAGGGATTTAAGCACAGGTTTCTTGTCTCTTTTTCTTCATGATATAAACTTTTGCCCAAACCTGCTGTCCTTCTGCATTGCCCAGCAGGTCAAGGCCATCTCATCCCCTTGGTCCTGTGAGAATTTGGAGCCATTCACCCCCCTTCACCTTCTCTCCACTTTTCATCTCTTCTGGGTCCTCCTGTTCATCTCCAGGATCTTGTTCTCAAAGAATCTCCTCTCTTCAGCTCAAGTGCCTCTACCCAAAGTAGCAGCATGGGGGCCACTTGTGCATCGGTGTTAATGAAGTCATGACAAACCTGTAGTAAGTTCACTGCCCCTAAGATGTCAACCCTGAAGGACAAAACTTGGTTGGATGCATAGACTCAGCGGGAGGTGTGTGGCCCTGACTTGATAAGTTAGACATTCTAGATGTGTGTGCAAAACGCAAAAAACAATGTGAGGATAACACAACCTTAAAATAGAGGACTTAATACGGTTTCGGAGAAGGGAGAAAGTATGTATGTATATAATTTGCTTTTAAAAATTATGATTATTAGAGTGTGCTATTCCAATGAGTCATTGATGAGAAAATAATGATAAATCTATAAAATCTATGAAGCCAATTTTATAATTTAAAACAATGTTTATATGTTCTAGCCATAGAGTGATTTTGAAAACAGAGGCGATCACCACCTACCCTGATTCTCTAAATAAGCATTCCCTTGCTTCAGTGATAGTGGTTTCGTCAGATTATCTTGTAGTTCTTTCTATGATTTAGTCAGCGATATTGAACAGGCTCTAAAGCAAGAAAAGAAGGGATACTGGATAAAGTAAATAAACTTAACAAGGCAGAAGATACATGTATCCAGAGAGTTCAACAATTTAGAGGATTCGTCTGACTTTTTTAAAGTCCAAAAGTCATCTGTGTTGATTATAACAGGAAACTAGTCTTCCAAGTTAGACAGTGTATGTACGTGTGTGTGGTCTAAACCTTCTTTTTAAAAAAAGTGCATTGACAAACGTAAAAAGCCCTTTGAGGAAATCGCAACTTCTGTATTGTCTCTCTTCATTAGGTCTCTGAAAATATTTTAGTCAATTCATACATAGAAATGCACAGTCCTTGAAAAATAGTGTGTGTGTAAAACACCCACTGAAACCTAGCTACAACACTGTTTTGTACACAGCAAAACTGTGTACATGTTCACCGTTGATGAAACATGCTAGCCATTTTTATTTTGGATCTCATTGACAAAGATAGAATAAATTAATAACCCTTTTTTCATTTGGCCAAAGAGTCCAGGAAAACACCCTGTTGTCCATTGTCTAAATACTAACAAAGTCACAAAATAGTTAAAAGATCTCAATATGACAATACTATCATTCCTCCATTCAACGTTTTATTGATGCCAAGTGTATTGTGACAGCTTGCAGATGACACACAAAAAATCTACGTTATCGTGGAGTCTGAGATCCTAAACTTATAATAGTTTTCACTGAATGTAGCGAACTAAATATTTTTGGGCGGTGGGGGGGGAGCGGGCCTGGGGTAGAGTGGGGAATGAGAGTGATTTTAAGAGAGAGGAAGGGGAGAAAAAGAATGCAAACTGGCAACAAGCTTATTAAAATAATAATGATGTCAGTCTTCCTCCTGTGGAAATATACACTTCATCCTGCTCCAGTACTGGGGAGTGCAGATCTCCTGATAAGACCAGGGGACTTAGTTGAGGTTGGATGAATGCTTACCATGTGTGACCAAGTGGGAAGAAACTGTGGTGAGACAGGGAAGGAGAGAAATAACTCACTTCGTGTCTGGCATGATGGTGTTGGATCCCTTTAGCGATGATTTCTGTGTTATGTGTGAGTTATGGGAGTTTGAGCTTGCTTTATGCCTTTTGCAAAGAAACGCCTTTTGGCTCAGATTAAGTTGTGATCTTTTCACTTTGGCACCTCTTCCCCTGGGGTCAGCATTTCCAGTTCATTCCCCAGCCACGGCTGCAGCCAGCCTTTGAGATCTCAGAACGCTAGAATGCAAACCCAGGTTGTATTTAGGCATTTAGGGAACTTGCCAGATCCCATAAGGTAATGACAGCTAAGTCATAAGGCAGCACTTGACTCTCTCCCCATGACCCAGTTTATAACACTGTCAATGGCGGCTCTTACAAGTTAATTGGGTTCATTACAGCAGAAAAGGAATCAGGAAGATCGAATGGGACAAAATGCTTCCATCAAAATGTTTTAGGGCATTTAAATTGGAGGGAGGGGCTCTTGGCTTTTCCCCAGACACCAAAGGGAAAGGAGACACACAGTTGAGGTCGGAATTCTCGTACACTATGCAGATTATTATGATTAAAACCTCCTAAGTAAACTGGGCTGCTGGGGAGCCTTTGCATTTTGTCTTTGTGAAATCCCAAATGCTTTTGAAATTGGAAAACTCAAACTACTGGCCTACGAAACCCTAGAGAACCAGCAGACCAGAAAAGGAAACCTGGCATAATAAGAATAAACAAGGAATCTGCTTAAGATGGATGTGTATCGTCAAAAGAAAGGTACATGCAGACAAATTTTAGTCTCTCCAGAGCCTTTCCAGTTCTTCTGCTTTTCTATTTTTTTTCCCTCTGACAGCTCCCTAGAGTTTTCTGATGTCTTTCTTGAACTGAGTTCCCATCATTGTGGTTCTTAATGTCCCCCAGTTTGTCTAGGCATCGTCTTTGTCTTCCCAAGGGGTTTTCATGACCTGTGATAAGGATACTTAGACTTATTAAAAAACCTATAAAAGTCCTAACTACATGCCTTTAAAAATTCTTTTTGTTTTGCTCTCTTTTATTAGTTCATTCTTTATTTATTTGTTTTTCTTTATTTTTAAGGGAGGCAAAGTATTGCATATAACCTATTACTGCCCCTGACCCAGCTTCTGAAAGCAGGGACTCAAGCAGGGGCTTGGAAGACAGGCAGGGCTGAAGTTTCATTAGGTCCCATTTGTTTATTTTTGTTTTTATTTCCATTACTCTAGGAGGTGGATCAAAAAAGATCTTGCTGTGATTTATGTCAAAGAGTGTTCTTCCTATGTTTTCCTCTAAGAGTTTTATAGTGTCCAGTCTTACATTTAGGTCTCGAATCCATTTTGAGTTTATTTTTGTGTATGGTGTTAGGGAGTATTCTAATTTCATTCTTTTACATGTAGCTGTCCAGTTTTCCCAGCACCACTTATTGAAGAGACTGTCTTTTCTCCATTGTATATCTTTGCCTCCTTTGTCATAGATTAGTTGACCATAGGTGCGTGGGTTTATCTCTGGGCTTTCTATCTTGTTCCATTGATCTATGTTTCTGTTTTTGTGCCAGTACCATATTGTCTTGATTACTGTAGCTTTGTAGTATAGTCTGAAGTCAGGGAGTCTGATTCCTCCAGCTCCGTTTTTTTCCCTCAAGACCGCTTTGGCTATTCGGGGTCTTTTGTGTCTCCATACAAATTTTAAGATGATTTGTTCTAGTTCCGTAAAAAATGCCATTGGTAATTTGATAGGGATTGCATTGAATCTGTAGATTGCTTTGGGTAGTATAGTCATTTTCACAATATTGATTCTTCCAATCCAAGAACATGGTATATCTCTCCATCTATTTGTATGATCTTTAGTTTCTTTCATCAGTGTCTTATAGTTTTCTGCATATAGGTCTTTTGTCTCCTTAGGTCAGTTTATTCCTAGGTATTTTATTCTTTTTGTTGCAATGGTAAATGGGAGTGTTTCCTTAATTTCTCTTTCAGATTTGTCATCGTTAGTGTATAGGAATGCAAGAGACTTCTGTACATTAATTTTGTGTCCTGCAACTTTACCAAATTCATTGATGAGCTGTAGTAGTCTTCTGGTGGCATCTTTAGGATTTTCTCTGTATAGTATCATGTCATCTGCAAACAGTGACAGTTTTACTGCTTCTTTTCCAATTTGTATTCCTTTTATTTCTTTTTCTTCTCTGAGAAAAGAAGTCTGTGGCTAGGACTTCCAAAACTATGTTGAATAATAGTGGCAAGAGCGGACATCCTTGTCTTGTTCCGGGGCTTATAGGAAATGCTTTCAGTTTTTCACCATTGAGAATGATGTTTGCTGTGGGTTTGTTGTATACGGCCTTTATTATGTTGAGATAGGTTCCCTCTGTGCCCACGTTCTGGAGAGTTTTTATCATAAATAGGTGTTGAATTTTGTCAGAAGCTTTTTCTGCATCTATTGAGGTAATCATATGGTTTTTATTCTTCAATTTGTTAATATGGTGCATCACATTGATTGATTTGTGTGTATTGAAGAATCCTTGCATCCCTGGGATAAATCCCACTTGATCGTGGTGTATGATACTTTTAATGTGTTGTTGGATTCTGTTTGCTAGTATTTTGTTGAGGATTTTTGCATCTATATTCATCAGTGATATTGGTCTGTAATTTCCATTTTTTGTAGTATCTTTGGTTTTGGTATCAGGGTGATGGCGGCCTCATAGAATGAGTTTGGGAGTGTTCCTTCCTCTGTAATTTTTTGGAAGAGCTTGAGAAGGATGGGTGTTAGCTCTTCTCTAAATGTTTGATAGAATTCAACTGTGAAGCCATCTGGTCCTGGACTTTTGTTTGTTGGAAGATTTTTAATCACAGTTTGAACTTCATTACTTGTGATTGGTCTGTTCATATTTTCTATTTCTTCCTGGTTCAGTCTTGGAAGGTTATACCTTTCTAAGAATTTGTCCATTTCTTCCAAGTTGTCCATTTTATTGGCATAGAGTTGCTTGTAGTAATCTCTTAGGATGCTTTGTATTTCTGCGGTGTCTATTGTAACTTCTCCTTTTTTATTTCTAATTTTATTGATTTGAGTCCTCTCCCTCTTTTTCTTGATGAGTCTGGCTAATGGTTTACCAGTTTTGTTTATCTTCTCAAAGAACCAGCTTTTAGTTTTATTGATCTTTGCTATTGTTTTCTTTGTTTCTATTTCATTTATTTCTGCTCTGATCTTTATGATTTCTTTCCTTCTGCTAACTTTGGGTTTTGTTTGTTCTTCTTTCTCTAGTTCCTTTAGGTGTAAGGTTAGCTTGTTTATTTGAGATTTTTCTTGTTTCTTGAGGTAGGCTCGTATAGCTATAAACTTCCCTCTTAGAACTGCTTTTGCTGCATTCCATAGGTTTTGGATCGTCATGTTTTCATTGTAATTTGTCTCTAGGTATTTTTTGATTTCCTCTTTGATTTCTTCAGTGATCTCTTGGTTATTTAGTAATGTACTGTTTAGCCTCCATGTGTTTGTGGATTTTACGTTTTTTCCCTGTAATTAATTTCTAATCTCATAGCATTGTGGTCAGAAAAGATGCTTGATATGATTTGAATTTTCTTAAATTTACTGAGGCTTGATTTGTGACCCAAGATGTGATCCATCCTGGAGAATGTTCCATGTGCACTTGAGAAGAAAGTGTAATCTGCTGTTTTTGGATGGAATGTCCTTTAAATATCAATTAAATCTATCTGGTCTATTGTGTCATTTAAAGCTTGTGTTTCCTTATTAATTTTCTGTTTGGATGATCTGTCCATTGGTGTAAGTGAGGTGTTAAAGTCCCCCACTATTATTGTGTTACTGTCAATTTCCTCTTTTATAGCTGTTAGCAGTTGCCTTATGTATTGAGGTGCTCCTATGTTGGATGCATATATATTTATAATTGTTATATCTTCTTCTTGGATTGATCCCTTGATCATTATGTAGTGTCCTTCCTCATCTCTTGTAACGTTCTTTATTTTAAAGTCTATTTTATCTGATATGAGTATTGCTACTCGAGCTTTCTTTTGATTTCCATTTGCATGCAATATCTTTTTCCATCCCCTCACTTTCAGTCTGTATGTGTCGCTAGGTCTGAAGTGGGTCTCTTGTAGACAGCATATATATATGGGTCTTGTTTTTGTATCCATTCAGCGAGCCTGTGTCTTTTGGTTGGAGCATTTAATCCACTCACGTTTAAGGTAATTATCGATAATGTATGTTCCTATTACCAACTTCTTAATTGTTTTGGGTTTCTTTTTGTAGGTCCTTTTCTTCTCTTGTGTTTCCCACTTAGAGAGGTTCCTTTAGCATTTGTTGTATAGCTGGTTTGGTGGTCCTGAATTCTTTTAGTTTTGCCTGTCTGTAAAACTTTTGATTTCTCCGTGGAATCTGAATGAGATCCTTGCTGGGTAGAGTAATCTTGGTTTTAGGTTTTTCCCTTTCATCACTTTAAATATGTCCTGCCCCTCCCTTCTGGCTTGTAGAGTTTCTGCTGAGAAGTCAGCTGTTAACCTTATGGGAGTTCCCTTGTATGTTATATGTTATTTGTCATTTTTCCCTTTTTGCTTTCATTAATTTTTCTTTGTCTTTTTTTTTTTTTTAATTAAGTTATTTATTTTTGGCTGTGTTGGGTCTTCGTTTCTGTGCAAGGGCTTTCTCTAGTTGCGGCAAGCGGGGGCCACTCTTCATCGCGGTGCGTGGGCCTCTCACTATCGTGGCCTCTCTTGTTGGGAGCACAGGATCCAGACGCGCAGGCTCAGTAGTTGTGGCTCATGGGCCTAGTTGCTCCGTGGCATGTGGGATCCTCCCAGACCAGGGCTCGAACCCGCGTCCCCTGCATTGGCAGGCAGATTCTCAACCACTGCGCCACCAGGGAAGCCCTTTTCTTTGTCTTTAATTTTTGTCAATTTGATTACTGTGTGTCTCAGCGTGTTTCTCCTTGGGTTTATCCTGCCTGGGATTCTCTGCGCTTCCTGGACTTGGCTGGCTATTTCCTTTCCCACGTTAGGGAAGTTTTCGACTATAATCTCTTCAAATATTTTCTCAGGTCCTTTCTTTCTCTCTTCTCCTTCTGGGACCCCTATAATGAGAATGTTGTTGCGTTTAATGTTGTCCCAGAGGTCTCTTAGGCTGTCTTCATTTCTTTTCATTCTTTTTTCTTTATTCTGTTCCATGACAGTGAATTCCAGCATTCTGTCTTTGAGGTCACTTATCCGTTCTTCTGCCTCAGTTATTCTGCTATTGATTCCTTCTAGTGTATTTTTCATTTCAGTTATTGTATTGTTCATCTCTGTTTGTTTGTTCTTTAATTCTTCTAGGTATTAGTTCTTTAATTCTTCTAGGTCTTTGTTAAACATTTCTTGCATCTTCTCGATCTTTGCCTCCATTGTTTTTCCGAGGTCCTGGATCATCTTCACTATCATTATTCTGAATTCTTTTTCTGGAAGGTTGCTTATCTCCACTTCATTTAGTTGTTTTTCTGGGGTTTTATCTTGTTCCTTCATCTGGTACATAGCCCTCTGCCTTTTCATCTTGTCTGTCTTTCTGTGAATGTGGTTTTTGTTCCACAGGCTGCAGGATTGTAGTTCTTCTTGCTTCTCTATGGTTACTTCTTGACATGTATAGTTTGCCAGTTTTCTAAGACTCATCTTTCTTCACTGATTACTAACATGATGGAGAGGTGCACAAACTGTATTGTGACCAAATTTCCATGACATTGGGATTATGTACTCCATGAAATTCAATTCCACCTACTCTGAGTTCTAGACTGTGATTCATGTGAGATATGAAAACAAATCCTTGTCTTTAATGAAGGAGTAGTCATTTTAATTTGGTAAGCTTTAACTTATATAGATGCGTGTGTATGCATATGTATGTATGTATACACACATATATGTATATACACATATATGTGGGTATACTTAAACTTTTTGTTTGGTATGAGCTTTCTTTTTGGAGCCAGATATAAAATACAATTGGAACCCAGGTTTGTAATTCTAGAGGTATCCTTCCAGAGCCACAGACACATTTTTTTTTTTTTACAGAAATATGATGTAGATACAAGGAGAATGATGGAGACTTGGAGATGTATGACTCATTATCTGCTTCCTAGAGGGAGAGCCTGTTCCTAACAGTGAATCAGAGGCATGAGACAGGCATGGAGCATCTGAGGATGATGAGGAGCCATGGCTGGTGGAGCTCACGTAACTTCAGGGTCCCCGTGTTGGACGTACATTTAGAAACAATCTCCTCTCTCCAGGATAAGAAATTGCTCCCTTAATTGAGGAGCCAGAATGCTTCCCAAGAGAAACCACTGTTACCAAGGATGCCCCAGTATTCTCTGGTAATTCAATTTTTCTTCACCTCTCCCTTCTTTCCCCCCACCCCCATGGCAAACACACACACACACACACACACACACACACACACACTCACATATCCCTCTGTAGAAGCATCTGGCACAATTCCTCTTCCATTCCTTCGATTCACAAAAGGAACTAAAAGATTACTTATTCCTGTATTAGATGGAGTCTTGTATGGAACATGATGACATCCAATTGTACATTCAATTATTCACTCATTCATTAAGCAAGGAGCATGAACTGGGCACCTTCTATGTTAGAAACTGCTTAGTTGTCCCACCGTATCCGGTCTCCCCTTCCTCATATCAGTAATAGAACTCTTTGGATTTTCCACAGGACATAAGTCTCCATCTGGATCCTTGAGGGTGGCTAATGTGAGCAACACTTAGGTCACTTCCTTAGAAGAGATGCTTCTTGCCCTCCCCCTTCTCTCTCCCTATCCAGGGTAGAGGGACCAGATATAATTCCAGGGAGCTAGTGACAACATTTTGGATAGTGATCCTGAGGCCAACAGGGCCACAGGGTGGGAGGAGCCTGGGCCCCTGTGTGACCTTGTGGAGTGCAGAGCCCTCCCTGCCCTGCACTGCCAACTCACTGGAACTTGCTCCACGAGATGGAACAAAACTTCCATCTTGTTTGGCCAGCTGTACTTTTGGGAATCTCTTAGTCTGTATCCCAATGAGTAGACCAACTCTGATGGATATGAAAGTATGGAAATTCATGTAAATTATTTAAAACGTTTTCCTAGGTATGAAATAATTCTGCCTTGCACCTTGACAGCATCAGGCTTCGTTCATGCCCTTTTCTCTTCCTGTGATATCCCTTATCCATGACTAGAAATTCTATTTTTCCATTGAGAGTTTGCTCATATACCACCTACTAGTAGCTCTTGCCAATATTACCTCTTCTCCTGAGCTGACCCTATACCTTCTCGACTGTTCCAGGTAAGAATAATCTCACTTTTTTGCTTCTCTCACAACATATTTTTTTGTCTATTAAAGTAACTACATGCATGCTTATATATTTCACTAGAGACTTCTGAACAAAGACTGTCTGTTACTAATTTTTCTATCTCCCTGACATCTAGAGCAATGTCTTCAATAATCCAATAAATGTTTGCGGGATATTCATTGAATATAAGCCTTACTCTTTGTGTCTTTACCAGGCTACAATAGTAAACGTTTTCCACAATGAATCTGCAGAAAATGTTCATAGTTACTGCCCTCTTATTCATCAAATGGAAAAGTAAATGTTGTTTCAAAAAATTGCAAGAGAAGGATATCTTCTATCTTGTTTCCAATTAGAAAGTAGTAGCCTGCCTTGAAAACATATGCCAGAAAAGCTGGCCATTGCTGGGATAAGATAATTATGATGGTAATAACCCGTTTAAAAGAAATGTCAGCTGCTTCTGTTTTATTCTTCATGAAATAGAGCTGTGGCCTGTTTCAGGATGATGTTTTCAGGACCTGGTATATATTTTTATTTCCCTACATGAGTCTTTCATCCTTTTACTGACATTTATTCTTTTCATGCAATTATCCTGAAAGGAAACTCTGGCCAGGCAAATGGGTTTTTGTCTGCCTCTGAAGAGACGCTCCTGTCTAGTTGCTGAGCTTTCAAGTTCTGTGATCAGGAACCCTCAGGCCCATTTTTAAGGGGTTTCAGGCTGGTTGAACTTCCCTGTCTCCCAAAATGTCCAAAATGAGATTACACCATGGGCAAGATCAATTTACTGGAAGGTACTTAAGCGATAAATCTGGAGCTTTTTGTCCAGTCACTGTTTCTTTCAAGCTTTGTGACAGAAAATTAAGCCACAAGAGCTTTGACAAATTGGATATTACCCCATCTAATTGTGTGTGTTTAAGCTTATCACACTGAATCGCGGTATTGTAACTGACTATGAGGCCAGAAAGGCCTTTGCTTAATCAGTGCAGTGCCATTTAACAGCGATAAATCACCCAACTCAAATGTCATAATAAGGTCACAGAAACTTGAAGGCTAAAAAGAGAGAACATTAAAGTCAGCTGATAAGTAGAGGAAAAGAGCAAGTGGTGCCAGGGGAAGTTCTGAGAGCTTTGCTTTTTTAGAAGCTGGTAGAGCAACTCAGGGGAACTCAGGCTTAGCTTTCAGCTGAGATCAGAAAAGCTGTCAGTCACTTGGTTGAGGAGGAAGTCATTCTGTGAGTTCCTTAGCGCGCTTCTGTCTGTGGGAAGGTAACTCCTGCCCACAGAGTACTTGAGGTTGGTGGTTCATCCTGAAGATGTTTGTACCCCCGTGGATAACACTTCATGGTTTTTATTTCACTTATTCTTTGCATTTTTTCCTTTGATGTTTCTTTTAAAAAGAAAGAGCTCAGATCTGATCTGGTACCAGAGACAAGAGGAAATAATGCCCAGTTACAAAATATTTTTGGAAAGGAACGATTTGATTCAATTCACTTGTTTGCAAGGGAGATTTTATTTCCTGGAAAACTTGCCAATTTGAATGTTACAGGACAAAAAGAAAATGACTAAACACGTTGTTTCATTTTTATTTTTAACACCCAAGGGGGTACTGTGCAGTCTGATAAGTCCTTGTAAGCACCTCAAGATAAAACTTGTGAAAAGCGGGACTCCAGCGTGGAGGCCCCTTGAAGGCCAGCACTCCGTCCCCTGTGGCGCATACTGAACACTTGAGCATGCCCGGCCCTAATCAATACTGCTTGACTGGCTGACTGACTCTGAAAACAGAGCTGTAGTAAATGGTAAATAGGAAAAAAAAAGGCACACGTAATGTCTCTTTTGACTGTGGAGTACTAGGCAATTGCCATTCAGCTTGTAGACTTCCTGCAGAACTTTTGAATATTTTGTAATGTGATAAAAAAACTGAGTATAATGACCACTGTTCAGACTTGGAATAAAACAGCACAGAGAGTGAGAACAAGGACCACGTCTTATAGGAAGAATGATTTAGATTTCATACTCCCTTAGCCTGTCAGCCGGGAAGATATCCATGTTTGGAGCAAGGTTACTGAGATTGCCTTCTAGTTCTGTAGAGCCCTGTGTGGTCCATTGGCCATACATGGCTGTGGAAACTCAAATGTGACCAGTCTAAATTGAGATGTGCTACAAGTGTAAAATACATACCAGATTTCAAAGACTTAGTGTAAAAAAGAACTTAAACTGTCTCATGAATAATTGTATATATTGATTACATGTTGAAATGACAATATCTTGTGCTGAGTTAAACGAAATATATTATTAAAATCAGTTTCAAAACAGAAACAGACTCACAGACTTAGAGAACGAACTTATGGTTACCAGGGAGGGATGGGTGGCAGGGAGGGCTAGAGAGCTGGGATTGACATGTACACACTGCTATATTTAAAATAGGTAGCCAGCAAGGACCTACTGTATAGCACAGGGAACTCTGCTCAATATTCTGTAACAACCTAAGTGGGAAAAGAATTTGAAAAAGAATAGATACATGTATATGTAAAAAAATAAAATAAAATAAAATCAGTTTCACCTATTTCTTTTCACTCCTTTTAATGAGACTACTAGGAAATTTAAAATTACACATATGGCTTGTGTCATATTCCTATAGGACAATGAAGAGTCACCTGCGTTGGTATCATCATTGACCTGGGCCAGGTGTAATCCTGTAAAACGCAGAGGTGAAACACTTCCTGACCCATCCTAATCCCCTGAACAAGGCTGTGTCCCAGAGCTTTTAGCTCCAAATCAAAGAGCTGGAGTTGTTAATATACCAAATGGAAAATAAATCTAATAGCATCAATGGTATACTTGACAACTAAAGGATTACTTCTGGGAAGACAGGAATTGGCATTATTCAGCTTGAAGGAGAGAATGACAAAGTGCAATTTAATAAGCATCTTTGGGGACATAACGAGACAGGCCAAGATTGAAACATGAATGTTGGAGGTTAACTTGAATGATTTCTTAAGAGTCAGGGTTGTTTAACACTTGAGACAGGTTGTGACTCTCCTTTTTCTGGAGGGCAATGATAATAAGGTAGGGCCTCCTCTGAAGTGCCAGAGAAGTATAAGATTGTAGAAAACAATTTAAGATAGCAACCCCAATATCAGTATTTTTTCAGATACTTGGAGTGCTTCTGAAAGTTGGTGACAAGACAGGACAAGATTACTGGCCCTTTCCTCGGGTTGGAGCCACCTTTAATTTCTCTCCTTAGATGTTCATGAAATTCACTATAAAATGCATTATTCTGTGTCATCTCATCATTCTCTTAAAGAACTTGCATTTAAAATTCATCAAAATATTATATCTGGGACTGGACCGAAAACTCCTCAAGATGTGAAACGACGTATTATATTTCCTTTTTATTATTGTATGCCCTTGTATGCATATGCTATATTGTGTTTATTATATGAATAAGTGTGTGTGTGTGTGTGTGTGTATATATATATATATATATATATATATATATGCTGTAGGACATGGTAGCTATTCAAAACTATTTGATGAATGGATAGATATATGTTAAATAATAATAAAGAAACCTAAATGTCTGCAATTCCACTGCTTAGGTGGAGAAGGCAGCTAAAGCATGGTAGAAATCCCCAGGTCCCCAATTCTGATCCAGTACGTTTATATAGCAAAATCTTGATAAGTCAGTGCTGCACATAAGTATAATAGAGTTTGGATTTTTTGCCGGTGAGATATAATGTGAGACCAGCCTACTATTTTAGTAAGTTATCAATAATTTCTCTAAAAATATTGATAGTTTAAAATCGTTTGCAAGGTAAGTTTTTGTTAGTATGGTTTTCCATTACTATGTAAAGGAATGGTCACTACCTATATCAGTATGAGAAAACCAAATGAAACAACAAAGCTCTAAAAAAAAAAAAAGGCATTCTGCTGAAATAGAAGTCCCTGATCAAGTTAATAGCATGGTTTATAACCTATGCTGCATTACCTGAAATCTACATCCAATATAAGTTCTTGACTGTAAGACTTTGGGTTTTTTATTTTAGACAAATGTTTCTGGCCTCCATTTTTACAGTGTTTTCAGTCAACTTATATGCTGATATCTTTGGCTGATTATAGATTTATTTTCCCTATATTTATATCCAGACATAATTTTTAAATGGAAACATCTGAGTTTTCAGCAGCTATGAGTCAATCTTGAGCAAGGAAGTAGTGTTCATGCAACACATGGTATCATATCTGGGTGTGGCCAAAATAATGCACATCCACATGCCACATCAGGAAATTAACAGTAGAGTTCGTCACTTCTCAGAATGTGTTTGGGCTTAATCTTACTCCGTTAAGGAGGAAAAGTAATTTTAATTTGGTCTTCCCTTAAAGAATCTATTGTCTCTTCTTCTTCCTAAACTATTAACTTCACATCCAAACATTTTGAACAATGCTGACAGGAGTTAATTTCCAGACTTTTACACCACCTTTGGCTGGACACGTCCCTTTCCCTTCGGTGCCAACACACAACAATTTGGCCTTTTGTAAAGGTCGCATATTTTCCTTGGAAGTGGAGTTGCCCTAGCTATGTCAGAAAACATGTGTGTCCATTCTTCCAAATGAGAGACTTACATCCTTACTGCCCAGGATCCCAGAGTGAGCCAGTCAAGCTGTTGTTACTTTGTTGCCGAGGTTGGGGGGAGGGGACATTAGTGCCTGTTTGGAAGATGACTTAAAGCTTTCCAGGTATCGATAAATTTCTTTACCAGACTACCAACATTGGATTGGGTTGTGAGGTTTACATCTCACAACTTTGTTGCACCCGTAAGCAAATCATATGAAAAGATGAAAAAATAACATAAATTTTATCATCTTTCCAACAGGTTCATGGAATCGTTCCTTTAAATATTAGGAAAAAGTACTTTGGCTGGTATATATAGTATATACAGTGAAAACTAAAGTGACTACCACATGCTTTCTTGGAGAATGCCAATGATATTTCTAAATGCCCTAAAATAAATTCTTCCCTCCCTGCACTGACTACTCCCCCCCGCCACTTCCGATGAGTGAGTCGCCAGTTGCTTGGGCCAGGCAATTTAGTTCTTAGTACTTTTATCAGCAGGAGAGGTCCCAGCCTAAAGCAGGGAACTTGGTTTTTTTCTTTTTATTTGTTTTCTTTTCAAGATATCGATGATACGGCCCTATCAAATGTACAGTTTAGTGAGATGGATGGCACGTCACTAACTGGCAATTCGGGGCAGTCTGACCCTGCTTGTTTACATGAACACGTTTTAGTTCGCTTCCAGCTGCACTGCCCACTGCCCAGCACTGAGGGGAAAAGCCATCAGTGGGCCGACAGGTCCGTGATAAACTCACCCCCCATTTGGCAAGCAAGGAAGCGGGACGATAAGGGCTCTGATTTATGTTTTATCTGTCACTAAGTTTTCAGGCAAGTCGGGCAGCCAGCCTGAAATGACTTGGCTCTGTTATCGCCTCAGATGCCACAGGTTTCTCAAGAGAGGCAAAGTCTTTGGCGACTTTTAAAAAGAACTTTCTTTCACCTCTTGAGGAAGCTTAGCGGTGTTGCATTAAAACACCCGCATCTGCCTCACTAAACTTTGAGGCTCTAAACTAGCCTGGGAGGGCTCCTTCCCAGGAATGATTTTTTTTTTTTTTTAATTTTTATTCGGGTATAGTTGATTTACGATGTTGTGTTACTTTCAGGTGTACAGCAAAGTGAATCTGTTATACATGTACATCTATCCACTCTTTTTTAGATTCTTTTCCCTGTAGACCATTACAGAGTATTGAGTAGAGTTCCCTGTGCTATACAGGAGGTCCTTAGTAGTTATCTATTTTATATACAGTAGTGTGTATATGTCAATCCCCAAATCTCCCAATCTACCCCTCTCCCTCTTAAGCCCTGGTAACCATGTTTGCTTTCTATATCTGTGACTCTACTTCTGTTTTGTAAATAATAATATCCTTTTTTTAGATTCCACATATAAGTGAAATCGTATGATATTTGCCTTTCCCTGTCTGACTTACGTCACTCTGCCTATATCACCTACATATAATTGAGGTACTCTTTTGGAAGCACAAAACCAGTCTTGATAGTACAATTATGGGAATGCTTGACATTTAAAAAAATGTAGGTACCTACAAAAAATGTGTTAACATGAAGATTGCATACAGCCCTCTATTCAAATTCACCTAAAAAGAAAAAATTCTACAAATAACATGAATTCAGACTCTGAATAAAATCTAGCTTGTCTTCAGAGAATGAAAATTAACTCAAAGAGGATCATCTGTCTTCGGGGAGAAGAGTGTCAGTGGATACAATTAGAAAGCAAAAATCTCCTGTTCCTTTGTGATGGATGCCGCAGGATGGCCATGGGGGTCAATGGGAGATCACCCTACATAAAAGCACCGAGAGTCCTTATCTAGTGACTAACACAGTCAGTAAATGAAAGCCCTCCTTACCATTCCCCAACCTGTTTCAAGTTGTTTTCTCCCAAGTTTAAATTGGCTTGTCGTTTTACAAGGATGGATGGGTATTATTTTTAAGCTTTTATTTTACAATGGAGGAATGTGAGGGTTTCACAGTGAAGTTTTCCCATGGAGAAGGGAATAGCAATGAATCATAAACAGTGTGAACCCTCCCAAGCTTCCTTCATATATATATATATATATATGTATGTATGTATGTATATATATATGTATATGGTTATGTTGTAATATCTTCTCCCCCAGTTGTGTTTTCTTTCCAAACATCATAAGAAAAGTGGGGGGAAAGGCCCTTGGAAGCTATCTTCTGAAAACAATTGTAGTCTATCTCCTGTATTCCCAACTGTATAATCTTTTTGGTATCTGACGTGGACTCAGAGAAACCCACGATGTATTTTCCCTGAGGAATATCCTTTAGTGATGACCCTCCTCCTACTTTCTTTCTGGCTAAAATCCAAACTTCTTAGCATGAAAACTACTGTTTACCCTTCTGGCCTCATCCACCGTCACTTTCTACAGGCACTTTGTATACAGGTCACACTAAAGTACCTGAAGTTCCCTCAATATTTCATGCTTTTATCCCTTCTTAATTTTACTCCTCTCTAGGAGAGCAAGGATTTTAAAAGATAACGGTTTGATCACTACTGTTTCCCCCAATGCCTAAAACTATTCCTAGAACTCACTTAGTAAGTGTCAAATAACTATTTGTTAACTGAATAACATGTACATACTACTGCTCCCTTAGTCTGGAAAAATCCTTCTCTTTTCCTCTCCGGACTGAATTTTACTTGTATTTCAAATTTTGGGTGACCTAGGGGAAGTCTTCTCTCCCCATCTCCAGATCCAGGAAAGATGTCACTTCCACAGCCTCTTAGAGCACCCACTGCGTCCCTTCAGCATTTTCTACACTGCATTTTTTTTCAAAACAAAAAACTTTTAATTGAAACGTAGTTGATTTACAATGTTACGTTAGTTTCAGGTGTACAGCAAAACGATCTAGTTATATATATATAACTAATATATATATATTCTTTTTCAGATTCTTTTCCATTATAGGTTATTATAAGGTATTGAATATACCTCCCTGTGTCATACAGTAGGTCCTTGTTGTTTATCTGTTTCATATACCGTAGTGTGTATCTGTTAATGTACACCACATTTTAATTGTTTGCATCCACTAACAGACAGACAGCCCCCGACGGAGGCTGGGGGTGGGGGCATTCTCCAGTTCTCTATGCCCTGTGTCTATGTGACGATATGATGAGTCTGATTAATGCCCATGTTTTCTCGTGCCCAGAGACCTCAATGATCTGATCGCCTATACTTCTCCCCAGTCTCCCTAACCCTAATCTACTCCCTGCACCTCCCGGCTGCTCCTGCATGCACAATGCAGACCTTAACCCCTTCACGCTCTGTCCCTTCTGCCTGGTTGCCCTGCCTTCAGATTTGCTCTGTCTGGAACTCCCTCACTGTTTTTGCTCAGATGGTCACCTGCTCAGCGAAGACTGCACCCTACCCACCCTACCTAAAATGCTCCCCCTGCCTTCCCCTATTCCTGATGCCCTCTGCCCGTGTTACCTCCTAACTTACAAGAGAATATCGTGATTTGTAGGTTCATTGTTTATTGTGTGTCTTCTCCTCACTTGAAAATAAGTTTCACAAAAGAAATGTCCTTTGCTTTATTCATTAAAATGATGCCTGGAACCAGTAGGCAATCAATAGATACTTGAGTAAATAAATGTTTATTGTATACATACACATGTATACATTTATATATATATATACATAAATATATATTTACTCTTATAAATAAATCAGTTACATAGTTGAATAGCATTGTCATCTACCATAACACATGTCATTTCTTTCCCTTAATAAAAGCTATAAAGAAGTTTTCACTGCTTCTTTCGAAAGGCCAATATACAACTCAATGGAAGTTGCAGTCCCATTCTTAATGTGACATTTAAAATTTCCTTTTAAATCGAATAATTTCCCTTTATAAAGAATACTTTCTTTGCCTCAAACTTCTCACGAAGTTGCAATGTTTCCTTATAAGCCACAGTTTCCAGCCCCCTTAGATATTGTGGTTAATTTAAAATCGGTCTTCTCCACTTTAGATGACTTCAGTAAAAACCATGTTGTAAGCTCTTAAATTCCTCAGTGTATTTACACGACATATTGGTGGACTGAGAGAAAGATGCCGGAGCCGGGCCTGGGCTTCTGAAGCTTCCTCTTGCTGTACAATTGACTATAGAGGAGTTTGTATTCCCTATAAAAATATTTTCACTTTATTTACCCACTTTTTATCACAAATAGTTTTTTAACCACTAATAAACACAACATGAAAATATTTGCTCTTGCTTTCTCATCACCGTGATGGCATCTTCCCACTGGCACTGGGCATGGAAAACAGATATCACTGCAAGTCCCAACTGCATTTATTATTCTCCACACGGTCCTGTCATTAGAGAGCAGAGAGACCCAAACTTAACTGAAACATGGCAATTTTATCTTTCTCTTGAGTTTAGATGTGGCTTTTGGAACATTAGATTTAGGAAGTAAGGTCATCTGTTTGCTTTTGTTACTTTTGGTTTTCCTTTTTCTTTATGCCTTGCTGTGCCTTTTCTATCCTTCCTTCCTTCCTTCCTTTCTCTCTTTCTTTCTTTCTCTTCCTTTCTCTCTCTCTCTCCACCCCCCTCTATCCCTCTCTCCCTTCCTTCCTTCCATTCTTTCATTTTTAGCAGTTTTTTTGTAGTTATTTAACTAGATCACTTTCACTTCATATTTACTTTGGATCTATCTACATTTGTATTAGTATAAGTAGAATAATCCTGTTACACAGTTCCTTTTTCCTTGCTCAAAGATATTACATCCCCATGGGATTGTCTTAGTATAACTGCAGTCTTCTGGATTCGTGTCCACTTGGTAACAAATGAGTCAGTTGGCATGGACGTATTCCACATTAATTATAAGATGTGTAATTATTATGTACAAATGGTATACATAGTTGATTTATATCCTTACATCACTGTTTACAATGTATAGGAAAAGTTTTGCACATACTCTGTTAAAGAGAGATTTTCAAAAAGTATCTTAATTATTTTGAAAATATTTTCCGTGTCTTAAACATACTGTACTGAGAAACAGGATGTCTGTGCCTTACATACAATAGAGCAATAGCTGGTGTGGATGGGACGTGGCCAAATGCAGTCTCAATCAAATGTTACCATTATTTTCAACATAAACTGAATATCTTCTGAGCATATTAGGTAAAGGCTTGGTGTTGACTTTGAACAGCATTGACATGTTTTATGTATTAAATTTAATCTCCACAATCCAGAGAGGTTAAGTATCTTTTAAAAAAATAACTGCTTAAAGTAGCTTTACTCAGTCATCTTGTTGAGTGGAAGGGTTATAACATATTATCCTGTACTGATACACTCACATTTATGAATTTAGTAATGAAGTACATTTCACCCAGCTGATAATAATACATTCCCAGAGGCGAGAGTGGTACATTTTTAAAGGTGTGGAGGGTAGGTTATGGAAGATCTTACGGGTGGGATTACATCCAGGATGACCAAGCCCAGCAGATTGTTGTGATGGAAGACTGGTAAGCGAGGGCCTTGAGGACCAGGTAGAGAGAAGAATAAGAGAACGCAACCGGGTGAAGCAAGGAATCTCTACTTCCTTGGGTATCCCAAAAACTTTACAGTGGGAAGTATTCTGTGGGTGTTTTTTTTTTTTTTTTTTTGGTCATGCTGCACAGCTTGTGGGATCTTAGTTCCCGGACCAGGGATTGAATCCGGGCCCTCGGCAGTGAAAACACGGAGTCCTAACCACTGGACCACCAGGGAATTCCCGGTATTCTGTTTTTATAATAACACGTAAGGTGGGATAATGTGTTCAACTGTCCCCTAGCTTGATCTGCAATGTATCTAGACCTTGAGGCCCTTTGCTCCACTCAGCTGCACTTGATTTCACCCAATCACACAAAGGAAGGATATCAGAGACCAGGCATTGGGCCACACACAGGAGGGCAAGGATTTAGGAGAAATAGGTTAGGGTTTTTTGCACTCCTGGAGGGTTTGTCTTGGAAGGGAGGGGGAGAGGTGCCAGGTAGGTGGGAGCTGATAGACTCAGAGCTTAGCAGGAGTAGGCAATCAGGCACTTCTTGTCACCAGCGCCCAGACGCCCCGTACGAGCCCTGAGACCATCCACGCACCTTTCAGATGCACAGTGGACGTCTCTTGTTCCTTGTAGGAGTGAGAGCTGTCCTCTCTGTTACTCCTCTTTGAATTTTGCACAGATGGTTTAGCTCAAACATTACAAGGGAAAAGTGACCCAACGTAGCACAGAGACTTTTTCTTCTCTTAAAAGACTCATACCCGCTGACAGTCATGCCTAAGCTACAGGCTGTCAAAGGCACAAAGTGAACTGGAGAGTAAAAATTATGCTGTAACATTAAGAGGGTCAGATAGGCCAGCAGACACAGAGTGTGAAACGTACATTCATTACCACTTAATTCTTGAATTGCTTTGTCTTCACAGCCAAGCAGGATTTTTGCTTTAGTCATTTGGATAAACTAAAGCTGGATCATTCTAGCAATTCCTGACTATAAATGATGAAAGTTCTAAAGAGAATCTGTAAGTTTACAGAAACTAATGTTAAACGTACTATCCTGCATTTTCTGCCACACCGATGTGTGGCAATGGTGTAGTTTGCCATTTATTTGGTTTGTCTCAGGTGGGTACTAATAAACCCCAGAATACTGCTGTGAAACGTTTATTCATTTTTAGGATGTGAGGCATGAAGCCACCTTCAAATAAAGATACTATCCTAATGCAGGGACTTCCCTGGTGGTCTGGTAGTTAAGACTCCAAGCTTCCAACACAGGGGGCGCGGGTTCGATCCCTGCTCGGGGAACTAAGATACCATATGCCACGTGGCACGCCCTCCCCCCACCAAAAAAAAAAAAAGAAAAAAAATCCTAATGCAAAGGTCAAAATGACTGATTATATCATATTGTTATATGTGCAGACAGCAGGTGTCACTGGTGTTGACAGTCTTTCAGGGAAGAGCATTTGACACTGGGAGCCAGTCCATCCTAGGGCAACCCCTGAGCATCAAACCGCTGCTGTTTTAGTAGCAAATGTAGCAAGCAATGCCTCCTGCACTATTTGTGAATCTGAAGTGAGAGGTCGTGTTCTCACATCTTCCTGTCTGAGTTTTGCCTGAGGAGGTCACTGCCTCTGACTCTGGGTTTGGGAGAGAGATTTTCAAACATCTTGTACATTTAGATGCTGCCCCAGAATGCCCCATCAAGACCTTAACACTTTTCCCATCAACTTTATGTATTTATTTATTTTAACAGGAAAGGTCTTTTTTTTTTTAAATTTTCATTTATTTTATTTCTGGCTGCGTTGGGTCCTCGTTGCTGCGCGTGGGCTTTCTCTAGTTGTGGCGAGCAGGGGCTACTCTTCCTTGCGGTGCACAGGCTTCTCACTGCGGTGGCTTCTCTTGTTGCGGAGCACGGGCTCTAGGCGTGCAGGCTTCAGTAGTTGTGGCGCATGGGCCTCAGTAATTCTGGCTCCCACGCTCTAGAGCACAGGCTCAGCAGCTGTGGCACATGGGCTCAGTCGCTTTGCCACATGGGGATCCTCCCGGACCAGGGCTCGAACCCGTGTCCCCTGTATTGGCAGGTGGATTCTTAACCACTGCACCACCAGGGAAGCTCTCCATCAACTTTGTTTTGAAAAGAAATGGTTTAGAAATAGCCATGTGTTCAGCCGTCACCAAGGATATTAGTGAGAAAACACCTAAAATATGTACAGCTTATGTCATACCATTGCCTAATAAATTAGTACAAAAAAAAGCACAAAACCTCAAAAATACTTAATGATGATGGGATATGTTATCACACTGTAGCAGTGTATAGTCTGGAAATCTTGCCAGAAAATTTTAGGGACAAAATTCAACAGTTCATTTCACATGCCATACAAATATTACGGGTGTCCGGATGTGGAAAACCTATTTGGATGCCCAGACTGGGGACACTCGGGGTCATCACCGAGACATTCTCTACCAATTTTTAAAACAATTTTCAAGTACAGAAAGGTACAAACAATCCTACAATGTGCTCTATGTGCCCCTCCCTGAATTTTAATAGCGACCAACATTTTGCAAGACTTTTTTTTTTCCTTTAGAAACCTTTCCCCCCCAAAATCTCAGACATCATGCCATTTCACTTGTAAATATTGTCCACATGCAACTTTAACTTCTAAGGACTTTTTAAAATTAACCACCGTTCCCCCAACACCAACAAAATTAACAATCACTATTGCCTATATTCATATTTCCAGTCGGTATCCAAATTATCCTGATTGTTTCGAGAATGTTTTTCTTTTTTGTTTTGGAATAGAGAATGTTCTTCTATGGCTGGTTAGTTCCTATAAGGATCCAAATAAGATCAATAAAGACAAATACTGCATGGTATCACTTATATCTGGAATCTTAAAAAAAAAAAGTAAAACTCATAGAAAAAGAGTAGAAAAGTGGTGGATAGGGGCAGGGGGTGGGGGAAATAGGGAGAATTTGGTAAAAGGGTAGAAACTTTTAGTTTTAAGCTGAACATGCATGGTGACTGTAGTTGATAACACTGTGGTGTATAATTGAAATTTGCTAAGAGAGTAGAATTTAAATGTTCTCACCAAATATACGTACGGTGATGGATGTGTTAATTAAGTCAATGGGGTGATCTTTTCACAATGTGGGCATATATCAAATCATGATGCACACTTTAAATGTCTTACAGTTTTGTCAGTTACACCTCAATAAAGCTGAAAAAATGAGATCAATACACCGCACCCTTTTGTTTGTCACTTAAGTCCCTCTTATTCTGTAACAGCCCTCTTCCACCCCACTCTCTTTGCGTCACTGATTTGATGGAGAGACTAGAATGTCCTCAGTTCTAGGTTTGGCCAGTTGCTTCCTCCGCTGGTCTTTGTTCTTTGGCTTGTTCTTGTAAACCGGCATTTAGATCCAGAGGCTTGGTGACCTTCAGGCTCAATTATCCATGGGTGGTGCTGAGCGCTCCCTGCATCCGGTCCTGAGGCACCTGTCTGGTCACCCTGCTCTTGGTGCGGCGAGACTGCGATTGGTGGACTCAGGTGAGGTCAGCCTGATTCTCCTTTATGATGAGCCCCATCACTTCTCTTTTTTTTTTTTTTTTAACATTAATTGATGACCACTGCATAAATCCATTATTTCACTGCACTTGGCAAAATAACGATTCCCTAATTTTGTCATTTCTGGAATTCCTTTATAAAAAGGACTCCATCAATTATTTAGGAACCCTGAAATAAGGACTCTTTCTCTATTTATAGATGCTCAGAATAGCTTGTTATTGCACTAGCAACCCTGAAGGTGTCCAGAGTGGGGTGCTTTGGGGTATCATTATGAAAGCATATATATGATGTATTTTAATCCATTGCAGTTACTGTTTTTACACTAAAGCCGTTACATCTTAGGCAGCTTCTTCAAGTTGTCTCCTGTGTCCTTTTGACACAATCCAATTCCTCTTCGATAGACTTCTTGCTTTCTGGTGCACTAAGGCCTCCCAGGCTCATCTTACACATTTGCTGGACCTAAAAACAATTATGTCTCTAAGAACCCTTGGTTCTTGTTAGTGGGAAATCTGACCACCAAAATTTGACTTTTCTAAGAAACAGTGTTCTTGCGTCATAGGCATAAACATTGCACATAGTATCTTTTATTTTTTCAAAACTCCCAAAGTATTTGAAAAAGCTAGACATATAAAACCTTAAAGTGGACTTTTCAAGGTTTGGTAAGCCAATCTGTTACTTCTGTAACAATTTAAAAATTTTATGTACACTTAGAGATAGTGTGTGTAAGTGTTTTCATGTACGCCTTCATAAATTTTATTTAAATTTTTTTTGCTTTTCTGAATCAGGAAATACGTACACCAGTGTTCACTTGGCAATTGCAAAATGTAAGAACAATATAGTTTAAGGGATGATATTTTTAATCAAACAATCATCTTTTCTTATTTGTAATGATTTGAAAAAATCATTTGTGAATCTGCTTTTCTTAAGCTAGTATTTCTATAATGGAACATTCAGTTCTAAGACCTGGCATGTAGGTTTGAAGTAGGTTTTTAGTTATAATTTAGAAGCCTAGCATGCAAAGAAATCTACTTTGTCTAAATATCTTTCAAAACAGTGCAATTCCTCAGTCAAATAACCCTGGAAACTTCAGCACTATTAGAATCTGCCTAAAATCTCTTAAGTTCTCTTCACTGCCCGAAGTGCAAAAGTCTCCACATAATCCTGTCTTTTTTTTTTTTTTTTTTTGCCTCACTTACTTTGATTACTTGAGCTCCAGTAGGTATATTCCAAGGCTTAATGTTACTTAGGCCCTTAAGCACGTGGGGCCAGTGTCGTGCTAATTAATATTTTGGAACAAAAGTGCCAAAGAATCTCATGAGGACACCCAGCCTTAGATGCTACAGATGGGGGGAAACTGGGTTGGATGGGAGAATCAGCAATCTCCTCCTCTGGTCCTCTCTGCATTTGATTTCAGCTCTGTGGTACTGGCTGGTCCAGTTCAAGTCCTGACATTGGCCTAACTGGATATGGGTCACTCTTTCTCTCTCTCTCTCTCTTTTCTCACTTCTACTGCCCTTTGACTCATACGGGCCATTCATTTTTAGGTTTTATGTACAGCCCTTTTCATTATCAAATAGAGTCTCTTGTGGCCTTCTGGAAATACTTGTCAACTTAGAGGGGGTTTGTTGCTGCTTTTCTCTTATGAAATAAAAGCAAACCTTATATAACACTTATTCTGTGGGCCAGAGTTCTAAGCACTTCACATAGATCAACTGACAACACCCCAGTGACAAGCTTGCTGCTATCAGTCCCATTTTATAGATAAGAAAACTGAGATACCTAGAAGAGATGAACTTGCCCAGCGTCACACAAACAATTAAGGGCAGGGCTGTGATTTGGACCCAGGCAATGTGGTTCCCACTAGTCTCTGAGCCCCTCAGTTTGATGCAGAATTAGCTTCTGTGAGCTGGAGCCATGAGGGGTCCTGGGTCTTTGTCGGATGGTCCGGAACTGTGATAATAGTATAAAGCCCTTCTCCGTTACTATAATGGAGTGAATTTCTAAATGAAACAAATCAACACACATGTAGGTCTCTGATAAATAAAATGGATACTTTAGATTGTCCTTGAAGGAAATAAAGTGGAAGATTATATATTACCATTATAGTGACTGTGTTCTACATCCACTGATGTTTCTGGGATACAATTTGAGAGAATACCGAAATAAATATTGAAAGGTACAAACCAAAGGAATGGTATATTAGAAAGTATGGGCTAAGACTCTGGATGAATCACGATGTATAAAGAAATATTCTCACCCAGAACCAGGAAGCTGAGAGTACCACGACCTACACAGAAAAGCTGATCTATTCTCCCCACCAGACCCTGACTTCTACACGTCATTCTCTACACAGCTAGAAGTTACTGAAGTCAAAACAGAAAGCCTACTGACCCTGAAGCAGAGCGGAGATGCAGGAAAATGACGCACTTTCCCCCAGTCCTGGGCCTGCGCATCTTGCTGTCGATTTTTCTAGGCATCGGCGTGAAGTCACTCCCACATGCCATTGGGTCCTGTGCCACTGAAATACCTGGTGCTGACGAGGCAGAGACCACCAGCCTCTAGCAAGGCTTGGGACCCAGGTCTCTGAAGGTGAAAGGTCACAGCCTCACCTCACGACACCGTCTTGGGTCTGTTTCTTATTACCAAGTAATTTCCAGAAGGTTTCCCAGGGGCAGCACCGAGGGAAGGAGGCTCCGAGGACAAGAAGCACTGACCTCCATGCAGCGTCTTTGCAGTGACTGAGAGTGAGAAGGGCCTGGGGCTCAGGAGGAAGGCGGCCATCTCCCCCCATCCCGGCCCCAGGATGAGCGTGGCTGTCCGAGTGACCTGGCCACTCCTCAGAGGACACGAGCTCATTGTGAGGAGATAGGAGGAAAAGAAAGCTCTGCTGTCAGAAGGGCCACCACCTCTCAGAAGCTGCTGGCTGGAACCTTGGGCAGGCCAGTCCCCCAAGAGGAGAGGTGCAAACCACATCCATGGACCCGAGGTGAAGGACCACCATTAAAAGTAAATACGAAACTCCAAATGTGTAAATCCGATATAAGCCAAACCATATGGCATAAAACGAAAACATTTTCTCCCCATCCTTTTGGTCACACTGTTTCCTAGTAGATTTTACCCACAGGAAGGTATTAACACACCTTGGGTCCTGGAGCTTCTCCCCTGATCCAGGACCTTGATAAGACGAGCAGCTCAATGGTCCTCCCACTGTGCAGCTTTGTGTGTGAGAGAATGTTGTGTGTGTAGAAGTGCTAAAATCCTGGGGTAACACCTCATACATTAGCGGGCTTCCCTGCCAAACAAGGTCATTTTTCAGACAAGTCATAAAGTAGCCTAAAAAACAAGTGTTGCAGTGTTTGCTCCAAATGAGGCAGTGGCCAGGGGACCGCCGTCCCTGACATCATTTCTAACACAGCCAGCGCGGGCTTGCTATCTGATTAGGGCTCCGCCACCATGGTGCCAGACTCCCTCCTGAAGTGAGGTGGCGGAGGGAAAGTACTCTGTCAGAGTTACCAGAAGGTGAGAGCGTCTGCTGCAAGTTTCCTTCGGAGAGCTTCAGCTGGAATTGCCTTTGATTCTTTCCAAGAGAATCTTTTGAAGCTATTTATGGAGTTTGGCAGTAGGTAAAGATGAGCTTCCAACAGGAAACTCAGCCAGCATCAGAAGGGAAGGTGACCTGAAGGATGCAGGCGTTTATGTACAAATGTGGTCAAATAGCTGACTTGCTGAAAGGACGCTCCGCGGTCTCCTGGGAAACCAAAGCAGCCGTATCCCTTTATCTCTAAAGGCTGAATTTTCACTTGGCTGAGCCCTTGACCCAGCACCTGGTACCAGAGAATCATAACCTCTCTCACTGTCAGTTTATTTACCTTAAACAATAAGAGAAATGCTATACGCTTCACTGACGCATGGGAAAATTGTGGAGAAAAATACCAAAATGTGTTTTGAGATTATTTGATGAAAGGATGATAGATATATATATATACACACATATATATATATATATATATATATATATATATATATATATATATATACACATATATATATGTGTGTGTGTGTTATTTCTGTAATGTGTTCTTTTCTCCCCCTCCTCCTCCTGGCCTGTCAGCTGCTACATACATAAAACTTATCATAACTCCCAACCCTCTTCATTTCCACCTTCCAGGCAAACTTTTGGAAGTGTAGATGGAAGATTCTGTGGTGTACCTTTGCTTTATTCAATTGAGGCAATGCACACAAGAGAATTCTGCAGACCTTAAAGTCAGACAGAAATATCCATTACCATTTTCATTTTTTAATTGAGATAATACAGTATGAGAATGCATCAGACAAATCTGGACTTGAATCCTGGCTTTGCCCCTGACACATATGTATAGCTTATGCATGCACACATGCACTCACACACGCACACACTTGTGAGCAACTAGTCACACATATGTACACGCGAACACAGACGTTCCCACTCATGCATCAATTTGGGGCCAGAAGACTGGGTTTGAGTCCTACCTCCACTACATAGCAGGTGTGTGACCTTGAATAAGAGACTAAACATCTGTACCTCTGTCTCCTCATTTGTACATCAGAAACAATAACAGTACCCATCTCACACCCTTACAAGGTGGTTGTAAAGATTAAATCAACGAGCTACTCAGAACAGTGCTTGGCAATTAGTAAATGCTACATATTTATTTGCTATTAACATTAAGGGGACAAACTCAGCACAGTTAGAAGAGAGATTTCTTTCCCAACATGGCTTTTAATGAAATTTTCCACGTGTAAAGGGGAGAAAGAAACATGTGAATTAACAAAAGTTTTAATGGGTCAGGTCATCTTAATACCGCACACAGAAAGACTGCATAGTTTTCATAGCGAATGTCGGGCTTTTCTGGTTTACCCACAGGGAGAGTCAGGCCTGTGCACCAGTGACTTTCAGGAGAAATGTGAGACCACAGTGGGTAAACACTGTAAGTGCCTCAAGGTTCGTTTCGAGCTGTTCTCCTAAGAGTTTAATGGATGCAATTATCTGCTTTCTCAGAAATCTGGGGGATTGGGTGGGGCCTCTCAATGTGAAAGAAAATAATCCTCACGGTTTAATATCTACTTTCCTGAGTGATGGAATTTGCAGGGTCACCATTCTCGTTGCTGCTCTATTTCCTGCATACCAACCCCTTAGTGTGGCTGTATCATTTTGTGTCATATTTAGAGTTGCGTTAGGTTCATACAAACTGTTTAAAAATGTTTATTGCTTCTCAGATTTTCTCTCTCTAATTATGATGTGCTTTGGACAGATTTGGACAGACCTTGATTTGGACTTTGGGCTGAATACTCAGCCGTTTGGAGGTGCTAAGAGAAGAATGAGGAGTATGTACTAAGTGGTGGAACGAGTGGGATTTAAAGAAACACTAAGCCCCAAAGTAACAACCTTGGTTATTAATTCTGATTTATTCTTCATCACAGCCCATCCTAACCTTGATTTCCAGCAGGCTTAAGGAGAGAGGTTCCATCCGCAGTAGTGAAACTTCCTATTTGTACAAAGAAAAAAAAAAAAATTCTCCTTTGACATACAGTACGTAACGCTGCCTCTATATGATGGTTTAATATGTAAATCTTTGCACCTTTGATTTCTATATAGAAATTTATTTCTGCATCTTCTCTCTTCTACAACCTACTGCCAGAGGGCTTCCTTAAGGGTTCACATCCCTTTACTTTGACTCATGGAGATATGGTGTGCCTGCCTTCCCTCAACTGTAAATTTTTAGTTACACACATTATCAACTCATCAACTGCTTCTCATTTTTTTATTTTTAAATTTATTTCTATTTATTTATTTTCGGCTGTGTTGGGTCCTCATTTCTGTGCGAGGGCTTTCTCTAGTTGCGGCAAGCCGGGGCCACTGTTCATCGCCGTGCGCGGGCCTCTCACTGTCGCGGCCTCTCTTGTTGTGGAGCACAGGCTCCAGACGTGCAGGCTCAGTAACTGTGGCTCACGGGCCTAGCTGCTCTGCGGCATGTGGGATCTTCCCAGACTAGGGCTCGAACCCGTGTTCCCTGCTTTAGCAGGTGGATTCTCAACCACTGCGCCACCAGGGAAGCCCCCTGCTTCTCATTTTTTTCAAGGAATATGAGCTGCTCAAGGTTTTTAGATAAATACAATAAATACTTACATTTACCCAATTAACCATTTCTTTTTTTGAGATACCGCCACCAAAATAGTGTGATATAAATTGCTTCCTGAAAAACTTTAGAGTTACACTAGATTATAGCTTAAACATTTATATGCAAACAAAATTTTAAAAAGGGTTTAAATGGGAATAAATGATGGACAGGTAATCCATTTTTTGATGCCCTATGATGTCTCAGGCACTACTCTTTGTTTAAACTATTTTACTTAATCCCCACAACAAGCATGTGAGAAATTCAGTTACAGGGGCAAGGAAACCAAGGAATTGTTGAAACTCAGTAAATTGCACTCATTGTAAGGGCTAGAGATGAGATTTTATGCTAGATATAAATAACTAAATATTCTGTTTTTCTAATGTAGAAGTCTTTATGAATATTTCAAGCACACTAGTTATTTTTAGTACTATTTATTCAATCAACAGAATTTATTAAGGACTGAGTATCCACAGTGAATGCATTATGATAGCACTGGAAAAATGAAAAATCTGATTCCCATCTTCAAAGATGGGAATTTGGAGAAAACATACAATCCACGCCTTCGATGACCACAACACTCTATGAAACATGGGACAGACAAATAGGCGTAAAGACAACTGGATTGGTTCTCATTTATGGAAAACCTCTTGGAAGAGGGGTGAATTACATGAGGCCCTCAAGGATGGGCAGGGATATATTGGCAGGAGGATCTATCACCAACTTGGGGTTGGCGCTCAGCATACTGCATTCAGGGGACAGTAGGAAGGTCCCCCCACTAGGGATGTGCTCAAATCAAAGAGCTGTGAGAGGGTGGAGGGTATATGACCAATTTGACCAGGAGTGGAACAATCGGTAGGAAGTCTGGACTTAAGGATATAAACACAGAAGGTAATATTAGAATTTTATGAGCCCCAACGTATCTTAATGATGGAAGTATTTTAAAATATTGTAGGGCCAAAAGGGACTAAAATGATGATGCAGTTAGGAAGATAACTGGGGCAATTTAGGCTCGAGGTGATAAAATCTGGTTCAAGATGATATAAAGGGGGAAAATAGAATGCAGTGATTCATTAAAACTATGAGATCTAGTGGAAAGTTCCAGTGGTAATTGTTTGATTTGGAAAAATGGTTTTGCAATTTATTTGATTTTACAGGAGAACCATGTTATCTAATCCAATTGGTACTGGTGTTTGGTTGCACAACCACAGAGTTAAAGAAAGGAATCATTAGGAAAAGATATAAACATGTGGTTTGAACATTTAGTTATCTTGAAAACATTTATTGCATAAATGTTCATGCATTTACCGACACTTGGTGCAATTCCAAGCCTTTTCTTTGATGGATATGTCCATTGGAGTTCTAAATCATCCTTCTTGTAAAAATCATACCCTTAGGGCATTACTTACAAGTTCAGGTTGTTTTTCTTCGAATGAATTAAAGACTGTTACAAACCAATATGATCAAAAAATTCACCTACATTTTGATTTCCCTCCCAATCTCTCAAAGTTATCTCACCTACACCACCCTTCAACAGCAATCATTTCAGTGACAGTTTTATTAAATCTTTCGAAATGATTCCCTTTAGTTTTCAAAGAAAGATATCTTTCTTTTTGCTCTAATGTTTCATTGATTTATTTGATATCTAACTACATTACATACATACAATAATAAGTACAACTGCCATAAATAGGTTTAGAGAAAACACAGCTGACTTTTGGTTTAAATATGACTCAACTAGAATCCACAAGAGTGCAAACAAAAGCTCCCAGGTGGGATGGGAGCTTTCAGGGGGCTCCCAGCCGCAGTCACCGTGTTGTTTTGATAGCATGAGTCATTAGTTAATCCAGCAAGTTAGAAAGGAGAGACTGGCGAAGAGCTTGTATTGTTCTATACAGAACACAATCCTCTAAGAGCTCAATGGTAACTGATATTTATCATAGTTACCATGTGCATTAAAATGGAGCCTGGCGTGAAGAGTTTCTCATTTTATAATGAGCATAGCTTGACTTTAAACATATAGACCTTCCACATTTTCTTTTGGGGAACTTCCAGTTCAACAGAGAGTAAATGCCAACTCTAACAATTTTTAAATTTGTAGCAAAATCGAGGCAGCAAGCAGATAAGAAATGAGATAGAACTTGATATTGTAAGGTAAAAGTTTAAAAAATGTGTTTAAGCCACAATTTTATTCATTTCCCACATTCTTTAGAGGTTAATCCACATGAACGCCTATTGACTTTTTTAAACTGTATCTTTTCCAACATTTATAAAATTATGAAATATTTATTTGCAAGAACCACTTTAGGAAATTTTTTGTAGAGCTTTCAGAAACATGAAATAAATCGATCATTCTGATTTCCCAAATAAGTGAAGTTAAGCTGAAAAGTTATCACTAATTTCCTTGAAGTCATCCATCAGGTTGACAAAAGCAAAGATTATAATGAAACATAAGATACTTAATCCAAGTATACTACTTGGATTAAGTATCTTATGTTTCATTATAGTTAATCCATCTTATCCTTCGACATGATACCCCTCTATCTGTTCTCCCATCTCACTCTCTTTTAAATCTAAGACTTTCACTGATAGATCTGAATGGCAGAGCCTCGGTCACATGCCAGCTCCTACTACATGGCAGGCTGGTTAAGTCCATTCCTGACTTCCACTTTGGCATTCCATGTCCATAAATTAGGAAGCACCCAAACACAGGGAGTTAAAATTACAGATTGCGACAATTGAGCACTATAGCTGATTTCAAATCATGCCATCTCATGCCGAAATGAATCTTTTTCAAGGGTAAAGGATAAAAATGTGAATATCTCAACTCTCTATTTTAAAATATAATCCAATTCAACGGACTGAAATATCTTTAAAAAAATCGATAGAAGGAATGTTGAGTGCATTCATCATGGAAGTGTATCTCCACCATAGTTCATCTTTCAAACCCCTCTATGTGATAACCATGTCACATCTAGTGTTTTATAAATTGGGTGATTCTCAAAAATCCATTTTAGTGGGTATATGTCATTTAGTGGGCATCAGGACGGCCATTGACAGCTTTTAGGTCTCTCGGAGATTTTTAATTATGACAGGGTGGGTAAGCATGCAATGCAATGCCAAAACCCAGCCATACATTACTTGTACTTAAGGAGCAGGGGAGTTTGGAGCTGAGTACTCTAGCTGATAAAACACACATTTTTCACCTACCAGACCTCAGCTCCTCTTGGCTCTGATTTCTTAAGTAAATTAATTTTGTTCTATCAACGATGCTACCATTAGTTGATAATCCAGGAGGCATGCCATGCATATTTCACCCTTCCCTGGCTTCTTACTGTTTCTGAACATCGGCTGAATATAAAAAGGAGAAATTTTGGATGTGCTTGGAGACCCACTACCTTTAGCTTTAGCTCAGAAATCGTACAAGTTTGGTGAATGTGCCAGCAGTTTTGAGCAGGACCTGGGAGATAGTTGGAGTGATTATTCTAATTTCTATAAGGGAACAAAATATTAGCAGATTTAACTAAAGTGTCCCCATGTTCACTGAATTGAGAATGAATTTGTGTTTCTAATATTAACTTTGTGAGGATACCAATTAC
Source organism: Balaenoptera musculus (assembly GCF_009873245.2). Classification (NCBI taxonomy): domain Eukaryota; kingdom Metazoa; phylum Chordata; class Mammalia; order Artiodactyla; family Balaenopteridae; genus Balaenoptera; species Balaenoptera musculus. The sequence goes on from NC_045790.1 coordinate 6,334,614, forward strand.
TTTTGGAGTTCTAGTGTTCTGTGTTTGTCTCCCACTCAGGCCTGGAAAGTCCCTCGGGTTAGGATGAAAGCCTAACACGTAGTGCAGTGTTTAGCATGTAGTTTCTGCTTAAAATGTGGAGGGGGGGGCGTGGGGGGCGGGGCTTGAGGTGGGAACAGGGTCTTATGAGGACCAGATGAACCCACTAAGAACATTATCAAAGAGGATTTGGGAATTAATGATCAAACAACAGAATACAAGAATTAAGACTCTGAAAAGATAATACAAGAAGCTTTCCAGGAGTACCTCAGATAGACAAGAAGCTCATGCAGAAAGAAGAAAAAATCAGATGTCTATGCTTTTTTCCTGGGCTGCTGACTGAGTGGAAGGCCGAGAGTGCAGGGCACATTCGGGTGGGTGCTTTTAGGGTCTACCCAAATATCCCACAACTCAGCCTGGGGAAAACTTATAACAAGTTCTTTGAATGTGGGAACTTAAGAAACTAAAAGAATAAGATAACCCTTCCAGGCGTCATAATCAGGGAGGGAGAACCCAGCTGTGAAGCCTTTGGGACCTTTAATAACAGGCTGTAAGGACAGAGAAAGCCCCGTGGTCTACCCCAGTGACACACCCTCGTTACAGGGCTGGCCTTGCGGTGCAAGACGGCAGGCATTCCCAATCACAGGCTACACTTGGGCTTGATCAGGAGACAGTGTGACTCACCAGGAGGGGCCATACTGGCTGAATGTGACATTAACAATCCATCTTGGCCAACGGTGGTTGAGTGAAGAGAAGTTCCACGGGCAGCGGCAGGGAGAACGCGTGAGCCACTGGATTCTATCTGGGCTAATAGGGATGGCCTTTCCGGGGAAAGTCCAATGATGCTTCTGGCCTCCGACCTGTTCAGGGCCACTTTTTTCATCTTAAATGATTGCAAGTGAGGAGGCATCTTTAGGAACAACATAATGATACAATCGTGTTTTAGAATTTTAAAATAGTATTAGTAATTCTAATCACTTTATGTCTTAAAGTATGTACAGCTTTACCGAGTAGAGATATATAACTAGTCATCATTTGCATCTGGTCAGACACAGGTTTTAGAGAGAAGAGTGGTGTGACCAACATAGAAAGCATTCTGTTTTGACTTGATTGTAAGAGACAACTTTTGGGAGGTCAGAGAGAAGAGATGAAAAAGGGATGTTTAATTCCTGAAAACTTTTCTGTCCTATTTGAGACCGTGAATATTAGCAAAAGAAGAAAAAAAAAGAAAAACTAGTAAAAGTCGTGCTCACTTTGGCAGCACATATACTAAAATTGGAATGATACAGAGAAGATTAGCATGGCCCCTGTGCAAGGGTGACACGCAAATTCGTAAAGGGTTCCATGTGTTTTTGGACTGGGAGTTTGGGGTTAGTAGATGCCAACTATCACATATAGAATGGATCGATAACAAGGTCCTACTGTATAGCACAGGGAACTATATTCAATATCCTGGGAAAAACCATAATGGAAAAGAATATAAAAAAGAATGTATGTATAACTGAGTCACTTCACCGTACAGCAGAAATTAACACAATATTGTAAATCAATTATACTTCAATTAAAATAAATAATAATAAATAATAAATAAAAGAAAGAAAATAAATAAAAAGAAAAAAAGTTGATATTGATTTCATACTGAAATGAAAATGTTTGGGATATATTGCGTTAAATAAAATATATTAAGAAAGTAAAAAAAAAATAGTAAAAGTCACTCTGCTAAAGAATGTAATTCACCTAAATCACAGCATTCCATATTCTGAACCCTTTTTAAACACACGGTTTGCAAATAATTAATAACCTGGAAACTGTGACAGATTGTGGATTCTGAAAACAGAAAACCCCTTTTTAAACAAAGAAAATTCTTGAGTATTTCTCTATGTACTGTTCATATTATGTTTTCCTATCTATCCTGTCCCTGGTTGACTTGAATTGGGTGGCAAAAGGATATTTGATTATGTTAGATTTCTGCCTAAGGTTAACGAGTAATGTTTGTGATCTGAAACAGGTATATTACGTTGATAGTGTCAGGAATGCCTCCCGCTGTGCAAAAAAGGTGTCAAAATGCCAATAACCAAGTGTGTGGGGAAGGTGATAGGGACTATATCTGGGTACTTGGTGGGCGGATCATAAACTCTAAATAAGTGGCACTTGGGCTCGGACAGCATCATACTTCGTCCACATATGTCTTTTCCTCTGCACCACCAAACCCCATCAACTCGCAGCCTGCGGCTTTAAACGTTTCCCTGAGCAAATCTCAAGGTATTTCTTTCTGACTCCCCTGTAAATAGGTGGTGAAGAGAGAAGTCTCCTTTGCTTTCAAAAGTCTATGTTAAAACTCCAGGGCTTCCCTGGTGGCGCAGTGGTTGAGAATCCGCCTGCCAATGCAGGGGACACGGGTTCGAGCCCTGGTCTGGGAAGATCCCACATGCCGCGGAGCAACTGGGCCCGTGAGCCACAACTACTGAGCCTGCGCGTCTGGAGCCTGTGCTCCGCAACAAGAGAGGCCGCGATAGTGAGAGGCCCGCGCACCGCGATGAAGAGTGGGCCCCGCTTGCCCCAACTAGAGAAAGCCCTAGCACAGAAACGAAGACCCAACACAGCCATAAATAAATAAATAAATAAATAAACAAATACTTCAAAAAAAAAAAACCAAAAACAAACAAACTCCAATGCAGCTCATCCATTTTCATCTTTTTAAAAATAAATTACACCTATGAATTGAATATCTTTAAAAATGACATGCCCTTTAGATGCACTGAATCACAAGCTTGCATTTAAACCTCCCGAAGAAGCTCTGAATCACGATGGCCTTCAGAAGGAGCTCATAGAATTTCTAATCTAGTTACCTTCTTGGCAGCTGCAAAGACTGCCCTGCTTGTCTGGCTTTAAAGTGGATTTAAATATTTTATGTGGGTTTTTTTTTTTTCCAAATTAACTTTCATGATAATTTACAAAAATATTTCCTTCTTTCTCTCGTTCAATATTTATTTAGTGCTTACTACGTGTCAGGCAGAATTTTAGGGTTTGAGTTACTATAGTGAAAAGAACAGATGTGTTTGAAAAGTTTGCTTTTGCAGAATGCACTAATGGATTTTCACTAGTTTTATGCACGGACTATTTCCGTATCACTGGGATTCAGTGCAATCAGGAGATCACTGTGATCTTTTGTGAGAGGACACTCATGACAATTAATCGCATTATTCTTGCCCAGCCACTGGGCATAGTGCTTCTTTAGCCATCAGATTCAAGGGGACAGTCTTTCCTCCTTGTCCTCCACGCTATCACCTCCCAGTCAAATAATTAGTCTGCCCACCGCATCTTGAAAAGCTATGATTCAGAACCTCCACCATTCACATCAGGGACAATGCTGGGGAAAGAAAAATTCATAAAAAGGCAAATCCTTGTAACCTCCTAATGTTCTACTTTTCCTGTCTCTGGCTTCCTTTTTTAGTGCCATCTATATCGTCATTAGTTCTGCTTTTAATTCACTGGGAAGAAAAATAAAAGAGGTGGGAAAAGGCCACATGGGTGTTGGGACAGGTAGTAAGTAGTTGCATTTTTAGGCGGAGACTTTCCCGGTAGCCCTACTGAACTCATGTCACCAGTGGCTCCCCCTGGTAGCAGGATACAGCTGTGGGACGCAGTGGGTTTCCCTGTTGGATGCTTTGCCATCCTATCAATAGTCCTCATTGCTGGAATTATGTTTGTCATATTGTAAGACATGAAAGATTTGAGTCAGAGGTTAGAGGGCATTTGTCCTCAAGTCTTCTCCCATCACTGAAGAACTTTTCTTATTTTCAGATTCATACTTTTGGATGACTAATAATGTTCTTTTCCCACAAATGTGATGTTATATCTTGAATTTAAATTCTCACACATACCGGGGGCAGGGAAGAGGGGTAAATTGGGAATTAATGGATACACACTATTATATATAAAATAGATAACCAACAAGGACCTACTGTATAGCACAGGGGACTATATTCGATATCTTGTAATAACCCATAAAGGAAAAAAATCTGGAAAAGAATATATATATAAAATTAAATAATAATAAATAATAAATAATATATATAATTAAATATATAATATATAATGTATATAATTAAATCACTTTGCTGTACACCTGAAACATTGTAAATCAACTATACTTCAATTAAAAAAATTCTCACACATCTTGTATGAAAGAGTTTGAATCATATTCCTCCTCTCCTCCCTCAGAGACTTTCTCTGTTGCCGACTATGCAGATGTCAAGGGAGTTGTGAATCTTTTAATGTAAATCTATGGGAAACAGGGTTTCTTTAAAAGCAACCAAATTGTGAGAAATGTGGTTTTACTTTTTTAAAAAGCAATCGAAATAGCTGTACCTCTAAATAGGACATATGGGGATATATGTATATGTATAGCTGATTCACTTTGTTATAAAGCAGAAACTAACACACCATTGTAAAGCAATTATACTCCAATAAAGATGTTTAAAAAAAAACAAAAACAAAACCAAACTAAGCCAAACAAACAAAAAATAATAATTCTTTACCTTCGTAGAAAAAAGTTTAATTTTCTTTGAAAAAGATCACAAGCTAAAGCACTGTTCATTAGAGAAATGTATTCTGGATGAATGCTTTTTGACAGCAGTACCATCTCTTTGAACAGTTTGGTAAAACATACTAGAAATAAATTCAAGCAAGTTCATGAAATTGCCTAAAGAACTAGAAGAGAGTATAAAGTATAATGCTTTTATTACTGTGTGTGTGAGTTAGAATCCAATAACATTAGTGACTGAAACCACATAATCAAACAGGTGTATTTGATGACTGAATATTTTAGTTGGGGGTTTCTGGAGCTTCTCAAATAGATTTAGAACCTTTAATAACTTTTTCCACATACATATAATCTGGTATAAAACATGTATAAAATATTCTCTCAGAAAAGTAACTGCCAGTTTGTCTTGTTTCCTATTCTGGATTTTCACTTTTCAGTTTTCTCCTGGACTACAATTTCAGAATAGCTATCTTACTGAAAATAAAATTCTGTAACAGTTGAAATCCGTGTATTCACAATACAGAGAGCTGAGATACTGATGCAGTAAAAATGGTGACGTCGTTGTTTTAAAAACATTGTGGCACATCATTTATTTCCCTATGACAGTTTCTGTCTCTCAGGGGAGTGAATCAAAGTTTGACTTAGTTAACTAAAACAGATTATTAAGTTAGCATAAACTCAATCAGTGGGAAACCTGGCAGCTGGCGCACTTATTTATGATGTGTCAAATGTAAAATCATGTTCCTACTTTGAAGTTTTGCTAGCAAGTCACATTGCTAATACCAGGAAGGAAAAAAAAGTCTCTTCTAAAATATTTGGATGTGAAAATAACTTTACAATTGTATTTATGAAAAGGTTTCAAGGCTTGTTGTATAAGATATGTTGGTACAGAATTATTTGGCAACCAATTTATAAAATTAAGTAATTATACATTGTAACTGAAAAACAAAGCAACTGAGAAAAGGCCATCATTGAATTGTAAGAAACAGATTTTTAGATATTATTTATGAGGCATTTCAAAATGAAAAGATTCTTACCCAACTTATTTTACTTATCTATAGTTATTTTTAAATTGTCTCCCTTTTCTTTTTTGCACTTTGTACTTATTCTAGTTTTTCATCACTGAATTATGGAAATATTTCTAAACATTACCAGATTAATGAGGCCACCAGGCTTCAGTGTAAAAGTAGATTGTGAAAGTCAATTTTGCTGGTTTAATAGCAGAGGAATAATGGAAAATATGAATTCATGTTGTCTTTGGGTGCATTTAAAGTAGGAGATAAATTTTGTAAACATGTCTATGTAGTCATAAAAATATTTTATTATACTGTATTATTCTGTTAGATGATATAGACGATATCTATGCCTCAGTTTCATCATTATACGATAACATTTATTTTCAATAAAAACATGGGCTGATTTTAACTGTTATAACTGGGAATTTAAATTTATAACTTAGAAACACTATAAAATATTTCTATGAATATCATTCCTACACTAAAATATGTATAGGTACTGCAGCTGGGTATAAAACAAGTAGCAAAGAAAAAGTACACATTCAATGTAATTCAGTGAGTACTCAGTAAGTCTCTACCACGCACCAAGAATTCATAAGATATAAGCACAACACGTGACACCTGTTATCAAGGAACTTATAATTTGTTAAAAATATAATTTATGCTTCTGTGAATAACATTTATTTATGACAGTACAATGTTTAATGCCATTGAGAGGATGGTGTATTGAAACTTTAGAAAAGAGAACTATAAAGTAAGCTTCAGTGTTTAGGAAAGTCTTCATGGACAAGGAAGGATTCAACTGGAAGGAGTAAGGACATTTTAGGTAGTAGAATGAGCCAAGATGCCAAGACCAGACAAAGAAGAACTTGTTTAGGGAGTTGGTGTGAAGAGCTTTTTGCTTAAATAAGGAAAAGTCTAGGGAAGTAATGGACACTAAGCAGCGGAAGGAAATCAGGTTTTGATGAGATCTGGAGGATTTTAAATACTTTCATAACATGATAATTTCTATAATCTAGACCTAACTAGTTGGTTTCTGTCCCATAAGCCTTGGGAGATACTAAAGGACCTGAGGAATGCAGTGTTTTGGAAAGATTGATCCAACAGTAATATTTGGGATGTTTTAGTGGGAAAGATAACAGAGGCAAGAAGGCTAAAATAATGGAAACAAGTAGTTACTACCAGGACAAAGGTGGAAAGCAGAAGTGGTGAAAAAGAAATGGTTTTTAGAGAGGTGTTTAAGAATATTTATGCTCCAATTCAAAAGATGATTGTTTTTCTAGTCTTCTTATAAAATGTTTCTTTTACTTTCTGCAGCTCTGGTAGACTCGAGATGGCTGAAGATCCTTTGCCACACCTCTCACTAAGAAGAGGTGTTTAATTCTCCGCCTCTTGATTTCGGGCTGGATGTGGTGAGACTTGCTTGGACAATAGAATATCACAAGTGGTATTCAGAGACTTTGAGACTATAGGTCATAAAGGACTTAAGGCTTCTGCCCAGGCAGAACCTGGCTGCCAGATGGTGGCCAACATGGAGGGAACCAAGGCCCCAAATCAAAGCCCCTGCTGAACTTTCAGCCATCAGCGGCGCCAGTTTCAGTAGCTGCTTTTTCATAGTCAGGGAAAGAATGTGGGAGAGGTAAGGTGTGCAGTTTAGGAGCTTCGCTTCACAGGCTGACTCTACCTTTGATGGAGGGCGATTACTTCTGCTTGTATATTTGGTTATTAGTATTTCATATTTCTACCCCTCGTATCTGCTACAGACATATTACTTTCATTAACTCATTCAAAACATTTCAGGTTAGTCTTAGAAATTCTTGAGACACATGGCCACAATTTCATTTCCTCTTTCCATAACAGATATTCTAATTATTTTTTACTTTGATTACATAAATTTGATGCCAAAAGCAGATGAGAAGTTGATACAGGGCATCAGAATAGAATATAAGTAATAAAAAATTCACATCATAAAAATTTCATGTGAAGTATTGTAAACCAGACTTTTAATAGCCACCATTCATTGAGCCCCTGTGTTAGACTTTTTCCCCTTGAACTAGCATCACTGAATTCTCTGAAAAATAATTTAAATTGTGATTCTGTTACAATGACAATCTAAAAAAATAGCATGTGCATACACTGGGTCATGTAGATGACTATGCCATGTCTGAGTTCTCTCGTTTGGGGATGTACTTACAATCCCATTTGCACTCAGGGAAGGCCAGATAATGTCACAATGTGCTGTAGGAATAAAAATTAACAGTATTCTGGGCTTCCCTGGTGGTGCAGTGGTTGAGAATCTGCATGCCAGTGCAGGGGACACGGGTTCGAGCCCTGGTCTGGGAAGATCCCACATGCCGCGGAGCAACTAGGCCCGTGAGCCACAACTGCTGAGCCTGCGCGTCTGGAGCCTGTGCTCCGCAACAAGAGAGGCCGCGATAGTGAGAGGCCCGCGCACGGCGATGAAGAGTGGCCCCCACTTGCCACAACTAGAGAAAGCCCTCGCACAGAAACGAAGACCCAACACAGCCATAAATAAAATAAAATTAATTAAAAAAGAATAAATGTCGTTAGGAGGAAAAAGCTAATCAATAGTGGCTAACATTTATTGAGCAGTTTCTTTAAAAAAAAAAATATGATGGCTAAACTTCACTGGACATTAAAAAAAAAAAATTAACAGTATTCTGAATATAGCAAAACAGGGTGAGGATCAAATAGTTATAGGATAATTGTTAATTATTTAATAATTATAATTATAGAGTAGACAGCCAAATGGACAAGTCAAACCCTAACAATTATCAAGTAAAAACCTTATTTTGTGGCTTTAGGTACCGTACTTGAGCTATAAATGGACAGATTGGGCAATTCCTGTTTGCCCAATTTGCAACAATTCATTAGCGGTAAGTATAATGATAAATGAAGAGTAAAAATATTTCTGTCTAGGATCCAGAAATAATTGGTTTCCATATCCTTTCCATGTTGATTTCAGTTACACTCAATTTCATCCTCACTTCAAGTAAACAATATAATTTTACAGAATTATCAAGAACTACCTTGTTAAAATTGAGAATGATTCTGGGTCGCTACCTTTCATTTTATGATTGTTTTTGTAAGTGACAAGTAGACTAGCTATCATTTTATACATTAAATAATGTATCCAGCGAACTGGCTTTTTTAAAGAATTGAGTAATTCCTATATGCTCAAAATAGTAGGAAAACATAAGAAGACACATCTTGTTTATTCGTTAAATTTTATGTTGTACAAGTTATTTGCCATATGTAAGTAAAAAATTAGTAATTTTTTAAATTTAGTAACTCTACTTTTTTTCCTTATATATTAAGCCTTAGAATTTTATTTTTTCCTTTTAAAACTCCCACCCTAATGGGGTCAATTCCCTAACACAGGTTTCATAACCATGGGAAAGTTGCATACTTCATGTAATATGTTTGTTTATGGCTCAATATGTCATTTCAGTTTTTTGTGTCTCTCCTCACACTTATAAAGGTACTAAAAGATGCCACAGAGTAATCAGCGAATATACGACTTCATATCAACTAAAAGCACTTTACAGAAGAGGAGAGACTGCAAGGCAACAGATTTCCTATAGCAGTACTTTCCTAAGTGTGCTAAGGTAATTAGCCTCAATAGGAGATAATTTTGGTTCACAGGGGTTGCTGTTGCTTTAATCCTTTCTGGGAAATTTGGATTTTCCATTGATAGCAGTTTTAACAGGTCACACTGGAGCCAGAGTGAATTAAAGTGAAGAGCTACACAGTCTAAACAAACATTCCTCCCCATTATCAGAAGCCTGACAACATAATAGCATAAACTATAGTCATGTGGTCACATTGACAAGTGATGCAGGAACAATTAAAAATCAAAGAAATGCTACATTTCTTAAATCAGACTTGAGTTGGGGTAAGCATGTTTAAAATGACCACTTTCCTCCCCTCCCCCAGAAATTTTATCTTCTGTTTTAAATTGAAAGAATTATAACACTGTTTATTTGAATCATTCTTGTGATTAGTCTACCTCTCTGTTTTGTAAAATTAAGGTAGACTGTGGTAATATTGTTTTACAATTTCAGATACTTAAACCTTGAAAATACTATGTGATTTGGCATGCTTATTTAAAAAAAATTTTCTATTTTACCAAAATTGCACAACTAAACAAATTTAGAGCTGCAATTCCACTACATTTTACATTTTCCCCAAGGATGTTGATAGAACATGGTTTGTTTATATTTACTGTGAAACCTTTTAAAATATATGATGGGTAATGTAGTTTACATGTTAAAAGTGAAATATTTTTCTATGTATTTTTTTTTGTTTTTTTAACTAGGAGGTTAAAAAAATAACTCATAAAATGGATAGACTTATACTTCAGTGGGCTCTAAGTGACAATATTTTGTCAATACTTTTGGTGTTCTAATATTACTTTATTACTTTTAGATGAGAGTTTTACAGATACTAAAAATTTATCAAAATGCTTTTGGCTACAGAATGTTTGTGTTATAAAGCAGCAACAGATTTTTTTGTTGTTAAGGGAGATTGTATTAATTGTATTTCAAAAATCTTTTACTAGACTTTCTCTGTGTATGTGTGCGTGTGTGTGTGTGTGTGTGTGAGATATTCACCCGCACAGGAGGAATTTACCTGCACATGTTTTGAGCTTCATGACCACACATCCTTCGCTTTCTAAGACCCTCAGTTTCAAATACTCTGTTTCCGCCAGTATATTCAGATTTGCCCAAACTTATTATTTTTGCTCAGAAAAGGAAATAAATCAATTACCACAATATTAAAACATCCTCAAGTGAGGCTTTGTTGTTTCTTCGGCAGAAAATTCTCCAAGCAGTGGTCTGGCAAACAACTCACTTTACCCTTGATTTTATCCTGGTTTGGTGTCTCTGAAGAACAACTGACTATTGTTCTGAATTCAGGGTTTGGGGTCAAGTGATAAGTGAGCAGGAAATACCAAGGTGCACCAAAATGAATGACAGAGGAATTCAATTCATCTTATTTTTTAAATACCTACTGTATGCTGGAAATTGTGCAAGGTACTGTATGGGATACAGTAAAGAGAAATATCCAGCTCTGTCTTCAGAGAACAGACAAGTAGTGGGGAGACAAGCCATAGGAAAGTAATTACTATAGGAAAGCTATAGGTACAGTGTGAAAATGTTAGAAGAAAAAGTGCTAAGAAAACAACAAAGGAGATACAAGGGCTTGAAAATATCCCCAGTTCAGTGATTCCCAAGCCAGCCCATATGTGAGAAACACCAAGGAAGATCTTGATAAAAAATCAAGTACGTTAGTACTTTCCTGGACCCACTAAATGAGAATTTCAGAGGTGGGGGGAAGGTGTAGAAACTAGTAATGTATATTTTTAAAAGAATCTCTCCTGATAATTTTGAAGCACAATTAGATTTGCAAACACTGTCCTGGTGTAGGAGATTACGAAATTTTGTGTAACTGTATGTTTAGCCCTCCTAATTGTTTTCTATCTGAGGCTCATTCACATGGAACGGACTCTTCTAAACTAACTCCCGTTGGCAAACTTCCAAACACCCCCTAAGTAGCCCCATGATGCTCCTGTCACTTCATTTCTTCAGACAACATTTATAATTTTGTACAAATATTGGTTGACATATGCTTCCATTTTTTAATGCATTCTTAGCGACTTGCTCATGATTTTTATCTCGAGGAAACTGTCATTTAAGGTCATTGTGAGAATTTTTTCTTGTACTTAAAAGAATGTATATAAATGAATGTATATATAAATCTACATATGTATGCTATGATCATACGTCTGTTCACATTTATACATTTTCCCATATCAGCCTAGTCTTGTATTTTGTCTATGGTGGTTGTGAATGGTTTATTGATAGAAAACTTTGGAAGGTATTAGCCCAGGACTCTTCACAAGCATGCTGATAAACATTTCAGTATCAATATTGCCCCTCAACTCCAAACCCATCCCCCCACTGCCCCAAAGCAATCCTGGCTATAAATGATTTCTGGGAATTTATACTTGTTAAGCTTTAGGGCTATTTCAACCAGATTCTTGGAAATGTTAATGATCTGGGAGAGCAATTCTCAACATTCAGCTCAATACCTCCAGGAGAGTGGGAGGTGGGAACACAATGATTAGAGAGAAGACAACAAACAGAAGGGGAGAAGGGGTGGGGACCCAGGAATTTAGAAGAATGGAATCAGTGGGTTATGCATCTTTCTCCCCCCCACTTAACAGTTTGTAGACCTAACTTTTGAATTCTGCTTCTCTCATCAAATCTGTCATTTTACTCAGAGTTTATTCTCTTCCATCAAAATGTTTGTTAAAGTGGAGAGTTCATTTTATTTTAATTTGCTCAGAATATACTATTTCCACTAAACTGAGTCAACTTGTATAAGTAGTAATAAAGCCAGGAAGCAAAGTTTTCAGGAAAGTGTAAGTATAAGATATTTTTCCATTAATACGTACATAGGGCCAACGCCCAATGCCAGTTCATGGAAAATGACAATATTTCATATCTTTGAGGCCATTAGACAAATGGACATAAAAGGATATAAAATATTTCTGACAGTATCACTGAGTTCAACCAGCTGGATTGCAGTGAGATAGAGAAACTTTAACCAAGAGTTCCCTGTGGGAAGTAATAAATGTATCTCTTTCTTGGGTTAAAAACAATAACAACAGCAGCAATAATCCTATGAGGCAGATGACGGGGGAGGGAGGAACAGACTGGCACTGTGGCCTTTGGGCTCCTTCTGTTGAGAACCTTGTGCCGAGGCTATTACATCCTTCCTGGCAAAAAGAACTCAAGTTTACTCACATCGTGCTTCCAGACCATGCAGATTTCTGACTCAAAACAACTCTATTCTCGGCCCATAACAAATCAAAAATACCTCTGGATCAAGGCACAGGAAAAAAAAAGTACCCGAGATGCAACGGATACCACATTCTGTAAAAGTTCCCCAACAAAGGAAGGTGCCAATGGCAAGCTGGAACTTTAAAATAGTTCAAAAGGTGCATTGAGTGTTGCTAGAATATGCAGTACAGCTCTTAGTTTCTGAGGGTCACCCCTGGAGTAATGACATTGACAACCAAGGAAATAAGAGTCCATGCTCATCTGATTTTATTTTAGCAGTTATTTCAGGTTTTACCCTAAATACTACGTGGACAGAAAAAAAAATGTTACTTTATGTATTGACTGACTTTGTAAGTTTCTTTTGGTTTTTTTTTTGGGTGTTTTTGTTTTTGTTTTTGCTTTAGCCCATCGTGAGACATTTCCCCAGAAAATGTTGACCAGCTCAGGAAAAGTATTTACAGATTTAATAATCATTCAACAAACTTTTCAACCAACAAGTATTTACTGGGCATTGGCTACAACCAACCCTGGCTGAAGGATTCTAAAGTACTGTAATGTCACCTAGAGGGCTGGGATAGGGAGGGTGGGAGGGAGACGCAAGAGGGAGGGGATATGGGGATATATGTATACATATAGCTGATTCACTTTGTTATACAGCAGAAACTAACACAACATTGTGAAGCAATTATACTCCAATAAAGATGTTAAAAATGAAGTCTACCGGGATTTTGATTGAGGAAAAAAATAAAAATAAAAATAAAGCACTGTAATGTAAATTTAGAAGACATGGTCCCTGTCCTCAAGGAGTTTACAGTCCCACCAAGAAGATATATGACATGAAAAAGAATACTGTATATGAGGTACTTAGAATAATCAAAATCATAAAGACAGAAAGTATAAAGGTGGTTTTTGGGGACCGCTGGCGGGCTGCAGTGGGGGACAGAATGGGAAGTTATTGTTTAGCAGGTATAGTGCTTACTATTTTACCTAATGATGTCTTAGGTCTTCATACCAAATTAGAACCAGTTGATTCAAATCCCAATATGTTCTCCAAATCAGGCAACTTTCATAATATTTTAAGTTTTGCTATTAATAGGTGAAGTAAAAATGCACAGTAAAGATTTATTTACTGTGGACAGAACAACAGTTACCAAGAAGGCCTTTGGCCAGGATATTTTTAACTTCATTCGAGCATGTACTATATACATTACACGAATTGCCTGAGGAGTAGGGTGAGTTGGCTGCTATCTGCCTGCTGTGTTTGGGGGGCACCATAGATAACACCCCTCAACCAGCTGGTGTTGGTGGCACAAGAAGTACCTGAACCCCATTTACCTTGAACCTCCCCTCTCACAGCTTTTGTCCTGAAGCCAATCACTTAGCAGTCTCTTAGTGCCTATTCCCTTAGCAGAAAACGGAGACGATAACTTCCCTCATTCATAGAAATAGTGGTGAGAGATTTAAAAAATGAGATAATATGTCTAAAAATGAGTTTTATTTTTAATCATCTGGTTTAATTTGGAGCTCACTGAGATTCATTTACTACGTGCAAGGCTCTGTGCTAAAGGCTTTTTTTTTTTGAATTTTTGAATTTTATTTTATTTATTTTTTTATACAGCAGGGTCTTATTAGTTACCCATTTTATATTGTGCTAAGTGCTTTGATGGGTGTTATGCCCTTCATAGTCAAGGTCGTCTTGTGCATAAATATCGTTATCCTTCCTAACATATGAGAAAACTGGGACCTAAAAATGTTAGATGAAATGTGCGCTAAGGTCACACTCGAGTCAGTGGAAGTGTTAAGATCTAGGTTTTTCTGAAGCCACAGAATGCACTCTTAACCAATATGCCATGTTGCTGTCTTTTTGGTGCTCAAGAAGCAATTGATTTCTAAAGTATTCGTTATAAATTCATCTCTGAAATTCCTACACATACTCTTAGTCATTCAACATTGTGGTGTCTCTAGAATATCACCGTTAGTGTCTGTGCTCAGAGGGGGAAGAGAACAGGGCTGGCCTCCTAGCCTTCTCCTGTTACGAGATTAGCGTATTAAATTGTATGATTTTCATATCAGAAGAAACAGGAAATGTGGTACTGAAGGGATGAAGTGTGTGACCTAAGTGCCCTTGAAGAAGAGATGGATAAAAGAGCTGGCCCCATAAGCCCCGGAGACAGACTCCAAGCATGGTCCAGTGTATGAGGGAGCAGGCCTGGATGGTGGTCTTAGACTTCGAGAGAACTCTCCTCCGTAATTGAATGCAAAGTAGGTACGTGAAGAAGATCGACAGATGTGGAAAGGAGGTGAATTTAAAGTGGCCACAAACATTTCCCCTATTTGACCCTGTGTTGCTTGTTGACGCCCAGCCCTGACTTTGTAATTAATTGGGTAGGGTCAATTACAGAGAAGACAAAGATGGGAAACATAGCAAACAGCTGTGTCACTTCCTTGGATTAGACTGAAACTATTCAAAATAAGTTTTGATTAAAAAACCCCTGTATACCAAGTTATACAAAAGTAAGGTCACGCAGTCATATAAAATTGGCTTGTGCTTAAAAAGGAGAGCCGTGGTATGCTATTTGTGTACGCTTGATAAATACTTGTATTTTGAGATCATTGCAACCATAAAGGGATTCTAGCAGAGTGATTCATATGAAGTAGGTTAAGTATTAAAGTCACTACCATTAAAACTTAAATGAGTCTCTCTCTAGAAATTCCTAATGTGGGGCGTAATTTTGATCTGACATGGTCCATAAATGATTTCCATTAAACAGTGAACCCTTTGAGACAAAAGGATTTCTTTTTGGTTTTGTACAATACTTAGTGCACTTAGAGAGTTTAGTTTTTTTAAAAAGCATTTGTTAGGCTAATGAAAAATTATTTTTAAAAGGTATGTCTAACAGACATCTCCAATGTACCATGGCCCAAGTTATATTCTTGATCTTCTTGCCAAACCTGTTCCTCCCATACTTGGCCACGTCTCAGTAACAGGCAACTCCTTTCTACCTGAACTCAGGTTCCAAACTTGAGTCATCCTCTCCCCTCTCACATCCACATCTGACCCCTCAGCACTTCTATGAGCTCCTATTAGGGTGGAGGCTAAGCTACCCTAATAAGGAGACTGCAAAATAGAGGCTTAAGGGCATTAGAGGTTAGTTCTCTGTCACGTAAAAGAGCAAGAAATATAGTAATTATGATCAGGGCTCTGGGGCAGTGGCAGATCTGCCTTCCTCAAACATCCCAAGGTTCCCAGTCATCACCATTTCCAGAAAGAATGGAGACAAGATGAGAAGCAAATGTGGGGTCACCATCTCTAGGAGGATGGTTAGAAACTGTGGTTTCTAGTTGGGTATCCATCTGCCCAGAAAGAAGGAGAGAACAGGTGTGGGAGGACAGCCAGTGATGTCTGCCACGAGTTTATATTTCCAAAATAAATTCATCTCCAGCTATCTGTCATCTCCCCTACTACACCAGCTCTGCACTACTCGATGGTCCCACCATCAACGACCCCATCAAACTGGCGTAACTGTTTCTGCTCTTGCTTCTCTAAATCCTTTCACAGCGCAGTCTGTGGTGGTGGTCAAACTCACATCAAACCGTGGTGTTTTTCTGCCCTCGACCCAGCAATTACTTCCCATCTCACTGTGAGTGAAGCACATGGGCTGGCCCTGCTATTTCCTGAGCTCAACTCCTACCCACAGAGTGGACCATCTGGCTCCCACATGGCCTGCAGGTTTCCTCCCCCCCCCCCAGGGGACTGGGGTCCCTCAGCCCAGCGGTTCTTCCTCCAGTGTCCCAAAGGCTCCCTCTCACCTTCATCTGGATTCACATGCAGCTCCTGGCGACACCTCGACAGCCCATCCCGTGTAAAATTACAACTCTTCTGTCACCTGACACTCCCTAGCCTTCTTCCTGTCTTATGTTTATCTTCAGCGTCTTCTAACATATCCCATATTTTACTTATTCATCTTTTTTCTCCCCCCACCCCCTTACCTCCCCAACTCCAGAAGGTAAACTCAGGACAATAGATGTCTTCGTCTGTTTTGCTCTCTGTACCGTATAGGCGCCCTGACCCATAATAAATGCTCAGTAAATTCCTTGGAGTGAATCACAGGGAAAAAATATACAGCCTCAGGCATCCGCCTGCCCATTGAAAGTACTGCCTTCTTGTAAATACTTAGCAGGATATAAGGAATCAATCTTATAATAAGAGTTGATGTTGTGAGGCTCTATGACTAGCAACTAAATATTGAATGAGCTATGGAAGGAAACAGAGGCTTGAAATTGGGAGATTTTATGTTTACGGCCATTCTGAGACTAAACTGTTCATGAAATGAAACAACTAATTTCCACTGTTTGCCTCAGTTTTCTCAGTTCAGTAAGACATAAGTATCTACTTTAGGCTTATAGGGATTTGGAAACGTAAATATGTGAAAAAGGCAATGCACTATCTCAAAAGTACTTGCATATAATTTACCTTTAAGTTTACAACCTTTATTAAATTAAAAGAGTACCAAAGAATTTGCTAATTTCAAACAGTTTATCTTGGTAATGTGTACAGAACAGTCCTTTTCTATTTTGTGTTTCAGTCTCTACCCCAAAGTTGTACTGGATCCCAAAGATGCCTTGAATATGTTTAATAAAATAGCCATAGTAATAGTTACTGAGAACTTTCTGTATGTAACTTGAATATTTTTACATATTATATTAAATCCTTATAAAAGCCCTATGAGGTAGATTCTAACAGGTAAGATATGATTATAGTTGACTTTAACAACTAAAATATTAATAAAATAAATATAATTTGATCATTTAAAAATACTTCAATTTTGACAATAAAACCCAATTAGCAACCAAAAAATGTGTAAATACATAAAAAAATGAAATTGAGTTATTTGTAGTGAGGTGGATGGACCTAGAGTCTGTCATACAGAGTGAAGTTAAGTCAGAAAGAGAAAAACAAACACCGTATGCTAACGCATATATATAGGATCTAAAAAAAAAGAAATGGTACTGATGAACCTAGTGGCAGGGCAGGAATAAGGACGTAGACACAGAGAATGGACTTGAGGACACAGGGGAGGGGTGGGGAGGGGGAAGCTGGGGCGAAGTGAGAGTAGCATCAACATATATACACTATCGAATGTAAAATAGATAGCTAGTGGGAAGCAGCCGCATAGCACAGGGAGATCAGCTCGGTGCTCTGTGTCCACCTAGAGGGGTGGGATGGGGAGGGTGGGAGGGAGGCTCAGGAGGGAGGGGATATGGGGTTATATGTACACATATAGCTGATTCACTTTGTTGTACAACAGAAACTAACACAGCATTGTGAACCAATTATACTCCAATAAAGATGTATGAAAAAAATCAATCAATCCATCAATAATAATAATAAATAAAATAAAATAAATCTATTTTTCTGAGATGAGTATTTACTTACATGGACTGCTCCTTCACTTTTCTTCCACAATTGGTTATTTCCTCAAGTTCAACCAACAAGGAATGTCCAGATAGATTTAAAATGTAAAAAGCAATAGCCTTCAAAATAATTTCCTCTTTTACACTCTGATAAAGATGCAGTGCCTAGCAAAGGTCACTCATTCAAATCTCATTGCTCCAGTCTTCTTTCCTAAATTAGAAACAAAAAAAGAACATGATTTTTCCCCTACATATTAACTACACATGACCCCATAAAAACAAGTTTTTTATATTTATAAAAGTGACAAACTTAGAAAAAGAAGCAAATCATGTATATAACGACATAGTTTGGAATTATCAAGGAGACAACCCAGATTCCTGCTAATTTAGTTTCAGAAGATGATAATAATGCTTTTTTATCTCAAACTTGGCTCAAGCTTTCGGAAAAAATATTTCCCCAGGAAATTTGAAGCCAGTTGAAGCAATTGATTTTGACTGACTGTATCCAGGATCCTCATTTCTGAAGTTTGGCTACTCCCAGGATCGCTCAGCCCCACGTATCCAAACGGTTATTCAGAATTGAATCGACAACTTTGACAGAGTTAACATCTCTGCTGGCCTTTCACAGAACACCCTTGTTACTCCAGAAGACGAACAAGAACCAGAAGAGACATCCCCAGTCTCCTAGCCACAGCAATTTATACAATCAGAAACAGTGCTGGAATAGCCACTGTCAAGACACCATGGAGGGGGCACAAATTTCAGAGAGAACATGGTACCCATCTTCAGGGAATAGAATTCATCACCTTCTAAAAAAAATCTTTTAAAAAAAGGACATCTCAAACCTTTTTTTATTTTCTGGACAAGTCTGAACAGACTCACAAAACTTGTTATTTCTTCAAAATTCTCAACAGTGGTGGCCATGATGAAATTCTTGACAGCATCACTCTTAACACAAACAACAGATAACTTCAAATTCATTGAAATAAAAATGAAAAAGGCTTCTGGATGTTAAAAAAAACACTGGCTTTTTGCAAACCTTCTACTTAGATAATTTTACATTGATTATGGAAGTTTTAGTATCACCATGACTTTCGTTAAGTTTTATAATGGTAGCTAAGATAAGTACAGCTAAAAAATTTCCAGAGTGTTCTTGGGTTGAAAGGGTCACTTCCTTAATAGATTGAGGCTATGTCAAATCTACTTTAAAATGAGATAGCACATATAAAAATACTTTGAAAAGTTAAAAGCATCATATAAATGCAGGACCTTTCATAGATCGAGGCCCTGTTTTGGAAGCACTTAACTATAATTACAAATGCTGATAAATGAAAAAATAGGGCACCCAAAATGCTTTCATTGCCTTTTCCCCCCCCCAGTGCAAATGCACTCACCGATGAGGAGAAATCTATGTCATACATTAACCTGGCAAGGCCATTTAAATACCAAACATATAACTAATATTCAAATCTGAGGTCTCCTTTGAGCTAAGCCCCAGAATGTATGATCCCTCTTTCTTTTAGCCCTGTATAAATGTAAGTTTGTTATAACAATATTTTAAATTATGGTAGTCTAATGAACATAATTATAAAAATTATTTGTCTTTTAAAAAATGATTCACTCATCCAAAGCTATAAAACTAATACATTTCTTTGAGACTTGTTCACCTCAAAGGGTTGGGATGGTTATGTTTACTTCTTCACTTTTGTAGGAAAAATAATGTACAAAAATTTCGTGTAGGGGTAGCATTAAGAATTAACTTCAGGGACCTCCCTGGCGGTCTAGTGGTTAAGACTCCACGCTTCCACCGCAGGGGGTGTGGGTTCGATCCCTGGTAGGGGAACTATAAGATCCCACATGCCATGTGATGCGGCCAAAAAAAAAAAAAAAAGAATTATTAACTTCATACCAAAAAAATTACTCCGTCCTTAGGCTCTGCCTTATAAAGCTGTGAGGTAACCCTAGCTCCCTCTACTGGCTGAATCATCATCCCATTTTCTGAGTTCTGTTGACCCAAGACTGACACTCTCCCCCCAGAAACAAGGAGGAAAACCAAGGAGTGCTCTTCTGGCCATGTGCTGGCCTTTCAGAAGCAGCCCTGAGCCAAACAGGCCTGGGAATTTTCTTTCCATCTTTAGAAAAAAAAAAAGTGATTTACCACAAATAAAGAGCCCTCAGTGGAAGAAAGGGAAGTATTTTCCTTAAAAATTAAAAAAAAAAAAAAAAAAATGGACCAAGGCGATTTTTGAAGATGAAAGTACAGATGTACAGTGCTCTGTACGTATAGAGTACGACTTGTCCCAGGATAAATAAAAAGAGACGAAGCACTTTGGAGAATACAGTCACATCAAATCTCGTGGCTGCGACGTCCGAATGTTAGAAATCCAATATTTACCTTCTTGATAAATGTCTCATTAGGGCCCTCCTACTAGACAGGGCAGAACTGGATTTGGGGTATTTTAAGTGGCATTACACATTTTCTTTAAGTTCAGAGGGTTAAACAGGTAAGTGGTTTCACATGTAGGTCCTTCCTAAAAAAATGAGGACAAAAAATGATGAGCTAGCTACTTTTTTTAGAGGTGGAAAAAAACGAGTCAGAATACACAGTCTCTGGAGACCCAGCTCCGCAGTAAGTGGAACCTTCTGACGGTGGAGGCCGGCGAGGCACCAGCTGGCTTCTGTCACCCTGACTGGGGCGGCCTTGTTAGTGTAGCGTGACCCCTGGAGGGCTCACACAGATAATACCGGCACCTCACCCCACCCTAATCTCCCACCCGTCTGAGCAATTCAACAGCAGATAGGGGCAGTGAGGCCATATTATTCCAAACAACATTTAGCTGAATGGTAGCTGAAGATTGTGACAGCAAAAGACAAATTCTCCCGGTCAAATACTTTCCTTCCCAGAAAAGTTTCCTGTTTTAGTACTTTTAAGGCACAAAAATGTCATTAAAATGAAACCAAAATGGAAATCCCACAGCACCCTGAGTTGAACCTAGGAAGACTTTTTTTTTTTTTTTTAATTGTATAGTTGCTTTACGGTTACTTTTTTTTAATTGTAGAGTTGCTTTGCTGTACTGTTGTGTTAGTTTCTGCTGTACAGCAAAGTGAATCAGCTAAACGTATACATCTATCCCCTCTTTTTTGGCTTTCCTTCCCATTTAGGTCACCACAGAGCACTGAGTAGAGCTCCCTGTGCTATACAGTAGGTTCTCATTAGTTATCTATTTTATACATAGTAGTGTATATATGTCAGTCCCCATCTCCCAATTCATCCCCCCGCTGACCCCGCACAGGAAGACTTTTAAATCTCAAACAGAATTTGGGGAGCTTCCTCTGCTATAAGGGGCAATGACAAACACCACCAGCTATCCAGATAAAGACTAAATCATTCCTTCATATATTGACATATTTTGTGGACATTATGCCATAACTCCAGATATGTGCAGAGAGACTGTTTTTACAATATGCATCCGAATTCTTGGTGGCCTGTAGCCATTCTTCCTGGAATGAGACAGAGTTATGAACACATAACCTGGGTCAAAACTCTGAAGGCCAGTGACATAGTACTGCTTCATTATACAACAGACCCTACATTTAGGTATCATCAAATGTGTTTTCTCACGGCGCAAATGAGCAAAAGCAAAAACTTTCCTCAATTCTTACAGCTAATTTTCAGGGCTAGAACTGTACCCTGACATTATTTCATATTTCGAAGTGGGAACCTAAGCAAATTGATACTTGATTTATATAAGGAGAATTAAGAGCAGTGCCTCTGGTTGCTTTTTCTATTTCTGTAGTTTTTCCTTTCAAAATATACAGCACCAGGATTTTGCTGTGATGTTCTAATAATCCAATTTGGGTTTTAAATTCTGGCAATGAGACTTATGGGAAAAAAACCATAAACTCTCTCTCCGGTAATCTGCAATGCCTGGTGCTCTCAAATAAGATCAGACAGTGATCGGAGATGATGTTTTCCTGTGACAGGGCGCTGTGTTTTGGGAAAGATTGATTATTCTTTTCATTTTGCTTGCACCAAACATGACCTGGCTTATATGCTATAGTTTGACTGAGTGCTATAGCCAGGGTCTCTCACACCTTTGAGGTTCACAATAGCTATTAATTATGAAGGATGCTAATCATTTTTTAAAAATCTCCTTTCAGAAAAATATGCATTTTACACACTTCAGAGGAGGTTAATATATCAATAAAGAGCTGTTTTCTATATCATTCTTTTAAACAATATTGACAGACTTGTTTAATGATAAGGATTAGATTTCCTTCATTGAATAACATATTATATAGCTTTGAAATTCATACTTCATCTGAGAAAAATATATTTCCTGCATGTCAACGGAAATTGATTCATTAGATGTTGTTATGTTGGTCCAAGAAAGTAAGCTCATTCTGTGTGTCTGTGTGTGGGTGTGTGTGTATAAAGGAGGGAAACGTTGGTGAGAAGTGGAGGTGGTTATTCACTCTTGTACACCAAAGTAATTCATTTGTTGAATCTGCCCATAAGTCTCAATAGATTATGAAACAGAAATGAATGAATCCATTCTCATTAGAACAGTTTCACCAGTTTATTAAGAGCTATGTCTCTGTGTACTTTTTGTCACAAAGACAAAGGGAGAATTTATTAATGATAAACATGCACACTATTTCAACCTAATGAGAAGCATGTCATTTTACATCTGGAACTTGGTAATTTTCAAGCCAATCCTTTTATTTTACTATTTTGGAAACAGAATCAAGAAGATGAAATAATTCTTTTAAATTCACCTAATTGGTTGTCAGGGGAGTTCATGATCAAACCAAGACTGCTGAATGAGTCTGTTTGCCGTATCCACTTCCACCTGCTGTACTGGACAATTTTTAGGCTATTCATTATAAGTCTGTTAGTAAATAAATGTAGAAGTAGAAGTATGAACATCCTTCTATGATTAAAATGTATCCCAATAGGATTATAGGAAGAGCCAGATTAAAAAATAGGCAAATCAGGCAATCTATATAAATCACTGCAATGAATCAGAACTATGATGCCAGGAAACTAGGGTTTCTGCAGAACACTTTGTACACAACTGATAAACCGCAACTCGGTCTTGCTCTTGGTGAAAATAAAAGCATTCCTCACCCACACTAGCCTACCTCTGAGTATTTCATTTTGGCTGTGATTCACAAGTTGGCAGGGAGTGCCAGGGACAGTTAGCTAAAGTTCATAAACAAGTAATACAAGGCTTTACTGGAACAGTGATTTATTTTATTATTGAAATAATTATTTAAAATTTAAATTGTTTAACATACTTCCTGAGAAACTGTCTATCCTAGAACATTGGAAATGCAAACTGAAGAATGAAAAATGCAGATAAATGAGAAGATTTTACAGGCATGAAAGCCAGGAGAAAACAAACATTTATATTATTTGTAACAAAACTTTATAATTGTATCTATGCACAATATAGCTTCCTGTATTTAGTGATGGAGAAACTTAGATAAAAGACAAATTCCAGACTCTTATAATGTTATCTTTTTAATGGATAAGAAAATCCCATTTATGATAGCAGCAGCAACATCAAAAAATGCTTAGAAATAAATTTAACAAGAAATAGTCTAATCCTACATAAAGAAAACTATAAAATACAACTGAAAGCAAAGTATTCTTGAAAATATGAAAGATATTCCTTGCTCTAGGATTGGTTGTCTCAATATTAATATGCTACTCCTTGGTTAGTTAATTTATAAATTTAATGTGACCCTAATGAAAATACCAGTGGCCTTTTGTAATAACAGAGTTAGATGAATTCGTACTTAAGTTCACATGAAACAATATGAAAGAATAGCTAAAGAAACACTGAAAGAAAGAGGGAGAACTAATGATAAGAGAACCTACTACAAAGCATCTACAATTAAAACAGTATGATATTGGCATGTGACTAGATAGATAACCAATGGAATAGAATGCAAAATCAAGAAATAACTGTGCTATGTACAGAAATCCAGTGTATGGTGCAGGTGGTCCTGTAATCACTGGGACAAAGGCTTTTGTTTTGTTTTGTTTTATTTTTAATAAATATGTTGGGATAACTGGATAGCCATTTGAGAAAAGATAAAATTAGATCCATTTCTTGCATTGTATACAAGAATAAAAAAATTTATCAGAGATCTGGAAGTAAACATGCCATACAGTGACCAGAAGAGAATGTGGGTAAATTCTTCTCTAATCTGACTGAAAGGAAAGACCTCATTATGATCAAAACTCCAGGTGCCACAAAACAGAATGATAAGATGGACTACATAAAATTAAAAATTGTAGAGCAAAAAAACCCAAAAAACAAAGAAACAAAACCCAAATGCCAGGGAGATGCCACAACCCCACCCATTAGCAGAGAGGCTGCCTAAAATCATAATAAGGTCACAGACACCCCAAAACACACCACCAGATGCAGTCCTGCTCACCAGAAAGACAAGATCCAGCCTCATCCACCAGAACACAGGCACCAGTCCCCTCCACCAGGAAGCCTACACAACCCACTGAACCAACCTTACCCACTGGGGGCAGACACCAAAAACAATGGGAACTACGAACCTGCAGCCTGCGAAAAGGAGACCCCAAACACAGTAAGTTAAGCAAAATGAGAACACAGAGAAAGACAGAGCAGATGAAGGAGCAAAGTAAAAATCCACCCGACCAAACAAATGAAGAGGAAATAGGCAGTCTACCTGAAAAAGAATTCAGAGTAATGATAGTAAAGATGATCCAAAATCTTGGAAATACAATGGAGAAAGTACAAGAAGCTTTTAACAAGCACCTAGAAAAACTAAAGAGCAAACAAACAATGATGAACAACATAATAAATGAAATTAAAAATTCTCTAGAAGAAATCAATAGCAGAATAACTGAGGCAGAAGAACAGATAAATGACCTGGAAGATAAAGTAGTGGAAATAACTAGTGCAGAGCAGAATACAAAAAAAAGAATGAAAAGAATTGAGGACAGTCTCAGAGACCTCTGGGACAACATTAAACGTACCAACATTTGACTTGTAGGGGTCCCAGAAGAAGAAGAGAAAAAGAAAGGGACTGAGAAAATATTTGAAGAGATTATAGTTGAAAACTTCCCTAATATAGGAAAGGAAATAGTTAATCAAGTCCAGGAAGTGCAGAGAGTCCCATACAGGATAAACCCAAGGAGAAACACACCAAGACACATATTAATCAAACTATCAAAAATTAAATACAAAGAAAAAATATTAAAAGCAGCAAGGGAAAAACAACAAATAACATACAAGGGAATCCCCATAAGGTTAACAGCTGATCTTTCAGCAGACACTCTGCAAGCCAGAAGGGAGTGGCAAGACATATTTAAAGTGATGAAAGGGAAAAACCTACAACCAAGATTACTCTGCCCAGCAAGGATCTCATTCGGATTTAATGGAGAAATTAAAACCTTTACAGACAAGCAGAAGCTAAGAGAATTCAGCACCACCAAACCAGCTTTACAACAAATGCTAAACTAATGTCTCTAGGCAGAAAACACAAGAGAAAGAAAAGATCTACAATAACAAACCCCAAACAATTAAGAAAATGGTAATAGGAACACACATATCGATAACTACCTTAAATGTAAATGGACTAAATGTTCCAACCAAAAGATATAGACTGGCTGAATGGATACAAAAACAAGACCCATATATATGCTGTCTACAAGAGACCCACTTCAGACCTAGGGACACATACAGACTGAAAGTGAGGGGATGGAAAAAGATATTCCATGCAAACGGAAATCAAAAGAAAGCTGGAGTAGCAATTCTCGTATCAGACAAAATAGACTTTAAAATAAAGACTATTACAAGAGACAAAGAAGGACACTACATAATGATCAAGGGATCAATCCAAGAAGAAGATATAACAATTGTAAATATTTATGCACCCAACATAGGAGCACCATAGGATCCATAAGGAAAATTCTAACAGCCATAAAAGGGGAAATTGACAAGTAACACAATTATAGTAGGGGACTTTAACACCCCACTTTCACCAATGAACAGATCATCCAAATGAAAATAAATAAGGAAACACAAGCTTTAAATGATACATTAACAAGATGGACTTAACTGGTATTTATAGGACATTCCATGCAAAAACAACAGAATACACTTTCTTCTCAAGTGCTCATGGAACATTCTCCAGTATACATCATATCTTGGGTCACAAATCAAGCCTTGGAAAATTTAAGGAAATTGAAATCGTATCAAGTATCTTTTCCAACCACAACGCTTGAGACTAGATATCAATTACAGGAAAAAATCTGTAAAAAATAGAAACACATTAAGGCTAAACAATACGCTACTAAATAACCAAGATATCACTGAAGAAATCAAAGAGGAAATCAAAAAATACCTAGAAACAAATGACAATGAAAATATGACAACCCATAACCTATGGGATGCAGCAAAAGCAGCTCTAAGAGGGAAATTTATAGCAATACAATCCTACCTCAAGAAACAAGAAACAGGTCAAATGAACTACCTAACCTTACACCTAAAGCAACTAGAGAAAGAAGAACAAAAAAACCCCAAAGTTAGCAGAAGGAAAGAAATCATAAAGATTAGTTCAGAAATAAATGAAAAAGAAATGAAGGAAACAATAGCAAACATCAATAACACTAAAAGCTGGTTCTTTGAGATGATAAACAAAATTGATAAACCATTAGGCAGACTCATCAAGCAAAAAAGGGAAAAGACTCAGATCAATAGAATTAGAAATGAAAAAGGAGAAGTAACAACTGACACTGCAGAAATACAAAGGATCATGAGACATTACTACAAGCAACTATATGCCAATAAAATGGACAACCTGGTAGAAATGGACAAATTCTTAGAAAAGCACGACCTTCCGAGACTGAACGAGGAAGAAATAGAAAATATAAACAGACCAATCATAAGCACTGAAATTGAAACTGTCATTAAAAATCTTCCAACAAACAAAACCCCAGCACCAGATGGCTTCACTGGCAAATTGTACCAAACATTTAGAGAAGAGCTAACACCTATCCTTCTCAAACTCTTCCAAAATATAGCAGAGGGAGGAACACTCCCAAACTCATTCTACGAGGCCACCATCACCCTAATAACAAAACATGACAAAGATGTCACAAAGAAAGAAAACTACAGGCCAATATGACTGATGAAAATAGATGCAAAAATCTTCAACGAAATACTAGCAAACAGAATACAACAGCACATTAAAAGGATCATACACCATGATCAAGTGGGGTTTATGATCAAGGGATCAATCCAAGAAGAAGATATAACAATTGTAAATATTTACATACATCACAGCAAGATCCTTTTTGACCCACCTCCTAGAGAAGTGGAAATAAAAACAAAAATAAACAAATGGGACCTAATGAAACTTAAAAGCTTTTGCACAGAAAAGGAAACCATAAACAAGACGAAAAGACAACCCTCAGAATGGGAGAAAATATTTGCAAACGAAGCAACTGACAGAGGATTAATCTCCAAAATTTACAAGCAGCTCATGCAGCTCAATATCAAAAAAACAAACAACCCAATCCAAAAATGGGCAGAAGACCTAAAGAGACATTTCTCCAAAGAAGATATACAGATTGCCAACAAACACATGAAAGGATGCTCAACATCACTAATCATTAGAGAAATGCAAATCAAAACTACAATGAGGTATCATCTCACACCAGTCAGAATGGCCGTCATCAAAAAATCTATAAACAGTAAATGCTGGAGAGGGTGTGGAGAAAAGGGAACCCTCTTGCACTGTTGGTGGGAATGTAAATTGAAACAGCCACTATGGAGAACAGTATGGAGGTTCCTTAAAAAACTAAAAATAGAACTACCATACGACCCAGCAATCCCACTACTGGGCACATACCCTGAGAAAACCATAATTCAAAAGGAGTCATGTACCACAATGTTCATTGCAGCTCTATTTACAGTAGCCAGGACATGGAAGCAACCTAAGTGTCCATCGACAGATGAATGGATAAAGAAGATGTGGCACATATATACAATGGAATATTACTCAGCCATAAAAAGAAATGAAATTGAGTTATTTGTAGTGAGGTGGATGGACCTAAACTCTGTCATACAGAGTGAAGTAAGTCAGAAAGAGAAAAAGAAATACTGTATGCTAACACATATGTATGAAAAAAAAAAAAAAAAAAAAGGTTCTGAAGAACCTAGGGGCAGGACAGGAATAAAGACACAGACATAGAGAATGGACTTCAGGACACGGGGAGGGGGAAGGGTAAGCTGGGATGAAGTGAGAGCGTGACATGGACATATATACACTACCAAATGTAAAATAGATAGCTAGTGGGCAGCAGTTGCATAGCACAGGGAGATCAGCTCGGTGCTTTGTGACCACCTAGAGGGTTGGGATAGAGAGGGTGGGAGGGAGATGCAAGAGGGAGGAGATATGGGGATGTATATATATGCATAGCTGATTCACTTTGTTATAAAGTAGAAACTAACACACCATTGTAAAGCAATTATACGCCAATAAAGATGTTAAAAAAATAAAAATAAAAAATCCAAACACCATAAACAAACACAAAAGACAGGGAAAACTGGGGAAAAAATATTTACAAAAATACTACTGAGAAGGCTAATTTCCCTAATACAGAAAAAAGTTATACCATTGAAGAAAAGAACAAAAATCTTACAGAAAAAAGAAAATCAAATGACATGAACAGACAAGTCACAAAAGTAGATATTAAAAATAACCCTTACACATATGAAAAGATGTCTAACTTCATTCAAGTTAGAGAAATTCAAATTAAATTACACAGAAATATTATTTCTCACAGGTTAGACCGGCAAAAAAATCAAAGCTTGACAAACGCACTCTTCTGCTGATGATGTTGAGAAACTAACATTCTCATACATTACTGGTGGAAATGCAAAATAGCACAATACTTATAGAATGGATTTTGCCAGTATCTAACAAAATGACTTATTCATTTAACATTCTAAGAATTTACTGTAAATACACCTCCAACTACAGGAATAAAAAAAAATATATATATATATATACATATATATATGCATGCACAAGATTATTCATTACAGCAATTATAATTACAAAATATTGGAAATTATTTAAATGTCTAAGCATAAGAGTTGGTTTACTTAACCATATTACAAACACTCAAAGGAGTACTATGCAGTTATTAACATATATACACTACTATATATAAAATAGATAAACAACAACGACCTACTGTGTAGCACATGGGACTATATTCAAGATCTTGTAATACCCTATAATGGAAAAGAATCTGAAAAGAATATATATATATGTATATGTATATATGTATAACAGCCAGCCACTTTGCTGTACACCTGAAACTAACACAGCATTGTAAATTAACTATACTTCAATTTTTAAAAAAAAGAAAAAGAAAATGAAGATTTTTGTGAATTCATATGCAGTGATCTCTAGGACACATTGTGAAGTGAAAAATACAAATGCAAAACAGCATATACATTACACTACTTTTGTGCAAGAAAACAGGGAAAGTAAGAAAGCATACATAGTACTTGTTTTTACATTAAAAAAAAAAAAGCATACACACACAGGAAGTGCAAACCAGCAGACAATGAGGTTGATTACCTACAAAGTGTGGCAGGAACTGAGATGGGCTACAGAAAGGAGTGACAGTTCTCTGAGTTTTTGTAAATTTTGACTTTCTGGAAGCATGTTAATGTTGTTAGTAATCAAAAAGTAAAATTAAATTAAGGATGAGAAGGGAGTTCCTGATATTAAAGCAAATAGAAATAAATAAACCAGGATCTATTTCAAATGAATAACACTGTCACACTGGAGGAGGGTAGAGAACTAATCTAAGTTATTAACAAATGTGGTATCTGACCATATGTCCTGTCTTGGGCAGACAGACAAGACAGATGAGAGAGAAAACTGCAAACAAATTCTGAACTCCCTCTAGTGTCATAGATTTGTTTATTGTAAGGATATAAGGGAAGCCATTCTATTAGGTATATCGCAGGATTGAGCAAATTAGCAAATGTATTTACGTTGTTGGGAGCCAGAGATCTCAAGTGGGAGAAGGGATATACCAGCCAGAAATAGAGCTGGCAACCCTGTAGGAACTCACGATTTCTAATAACCATATGTGTGTGCGTGTGTGTGTATTGGAGTGTGCGTATGCATACATATATACACATATATCTGTGTGTATATATACGTATGTATACATGTATATAAAAGCACATGCTTTTTAGTTTTCCTAGAAGTAAAGAAACGCAGAAGCAATCAGTAGACCTAGTGCCCAGATGTATTGGGGTCTAATGCCATTATGCTCTAAAAGAAGCCAGTGCTTCCCTGAGAAATGTTTGATTCTAGGACTGAGGCAGAGTGGGTAAATGAACAACAGGGAAAACCATGTTCCAGAAAGTAAGAAAGCACTCAAAAAATGAGGAGGCATGTCATAAGAACACAGGACCCACCCTGAAGGGGCTTCAACTGGAGAAACCTGGAAAAATATGAGGAACACAATAATTAAGGAACAGTAATAGATTATAGACAATTGAAAAAGTGGAACCATGAGTCCATACCAATAATAAGTAGATAATAAAGTGAAGAAAGGAAAGAAGGAAAAAAGGAGGGAAGGAAGGAGGGAGGGAAGAAAAGTGAAGGGAGGGCTCTTGCTTATAGAATATTGGGAGTCAACTGGTAAATGTAGAGGGCGTGATAAAGAATTGGAAAAGCATAATTTTTCAGCCAAAGACTAGTTCAGGCAAACATCATCAATGGGAGCTAAATCAAGAGGGGGAAATTTGATGAGGAGCAGAGTATTTGCACGGACTTGAAACTTTTTCGCACAGATTGCTATTACTTGCAAGGAAAAAAAAATTAATAGCATCTTGCAAGATAAGAATGGCGGGGCCTCTCTGCAGGACTCGATTTCAGGATCCCAATCCTTCGCCATCCTAACCGGGAGGGTATCGAGTCAACAACTGCAGGGCTCGGACACGCCCAGAGCCATTTGGGAGGCCTCCCAGACGCTTCATTTCTCTCGCTTGGGTTTACGGTGGGGCACGAAGAGCGTGAGATGAAATGCTGCAGAGGCTCCGGGGCTGCGGCTGCTCGCCACCCTCCGGGGCTGGGGAAACAGGGCCCCTCCAGGCCTCCCCAGCGGGCCAGTGGGGCAGCAGGGACACGGGCGGCTGCGCGCGCTCCGCGTCCCGGACCTGGGTTCCAAAAGACGACGCCGGGCTCGTCTCCGTGTGTGTGTGTGTGTGTGTGTGTGTCTTCCCCTCCTAAACCGAATTTCTTGAATGAGACAGTCTGATAAGAGCAAAAGTCCTGAAGGCAAATGGTTTCAAGTTCCAGCCTCGCTGCTTCCTGGCTGTGGAGATTGTTAAAGCTAAGTGTAGGATTTCTAGTTCGCAAAACAGAAATAATGGAATAGGGACTTGTGACCACTAAATATATGTAGCA
Source organism: Balaenoptera musculus (assembly GCF_009873245.2). Classification (NCBI taxonomy): domain Eukaryota; kingdom Metazoa; phylum Chordata; class Mammalia; order Artiodactyla; family Balaenopteridae; genus Balaenoptera; species Balaenoptera musculus. Next base: position 6,365,975 of record NC_045790.1, read on the forward strand.
AACAAATAATAGTTGTGAGATATATTCAAGTCGTCAAGAAGGTTATACTGTATTGGGGAGACAACCCAAAAGTGAACCATTTATGAACGTTGCCGCAGATGTGTGGCGATTTGGAGGAAGGCCTATATCTTATAGTGGCAGGGATGAAAAGGATGGAGAAGGAAGATGAGAACCTGTAGTCTGGGAGGCCTATCGATGTATAGCTATGAGATAATTGGTGAAATGCCTTTTAAAAAATATATGTATTGGTAGATGGCGGGTGAAAAGGCTGAGAAGCCAGATACTAAGGAGAAAAAACCTGAAGCCAAGAAGGCTGATGCTGGTGGCAAGGTTCAAAAGGTAAAGCAGGGGAAGCCCCACTGCTGCCCAAACCCTGTCCTGGTCAGAGGAATTGGCAGATATTCCCAATCGGCTATGTATTCCAGAACGGCCTTGTCCAAGAGGAAGTATTCAGCAGCTAAATCCAAGGTGGAAAAGAAGAAGAAGGTGAAGGTTCTTGCTACTGTCACAAAACCAGTTGGTGGTGACAAGAATGGTGGTACCCGGATGGTTAAACTTCGCAAAATGCCTGGGTATTATCCTACTGAAGATGTGCCTCGAAAGCTGTTGAGTCGCAGCAAAAAACCCTTCAGGAAGCATGTGAGAAAACTGTGTGCTAGCATCACTCCTGGGACCATTCTGATTATCCTCACTGGGCGCCACAGAGGCAAGAAGGTCATTTTCCTGAAGCAGCTGAGCAGTGGCTTGCTACTTGTGACTGGGCCTCTGTCCCTCAGTCAAGTTCCTCTGCGGAGAACACACCAGAAATTTGTCATTGCCACTTGCACCAAAATTGATATCAGTGGTGTGAAAAATCCCAGAACATCTCACTGATGCTTACTTCAAGGAGAAGAAGCTGCGTAAGCCCAGGCACCAGGCAGGTGAGATCTTCGACACAGAGAGAGAGAAATACGAGATTACAGAGCAGCGCAAGGTTCATCAGAAAGCTGTGCACTCACAAATTCTGCGAAGAATCAAAGCTGTTCCTCAGCTCCAGGGCTACCTCGGCTCTGTGTTTGCTCTCACAAACGGAATTTATCCTCACAAAGTAGTGTTCTAAACGTCTTACAAAGAACCTAATTAAATAACTGTCCATTTCAAAAAAAAAAAAAAAGTAATAGCTATACAATGGAGAGATGAGACGACACCCTGATAGGATCATCAAAGTTAACGCCACCAATGAGAGGCAGATGGGCACGATGTCTTGAGAAGGATATAGCTTCCTCTATGTGATATTTCAGCTGAGACTGTATAACTTCAATCGAATAATGAAGAAACAGTAGACAAATAAAAAACGAAGACTGCTCTGTTTTTTAAATGGGGGATTATACTTCAAAAATGTCAATGTTGTTAAAAGATAAAGAAAAGCTGTGGAAATGTTCCAGGTCAAAGGAGGTTAAAGAAACATGAGAACTAAATGCTATACTAGATCCTAGAGTGATCCTTTACTAGAGGAAAAATAATGTTATATGGGAAATTATTAGGTCAATTGACAGATTGGAATACAGCTGGGGGATTAGACAACAGTTAAATATATTACAGTACGTGGTTACATAAATGAATATCCTTATTCTTTAAAAAAAAATACACGTAAAGTGTTAGGGGTAAAGGGCCATAATACATGAAATATGCTCTCAAACGGCTCAGAAAAATATTATGTAAATAGATGGATGGACAGATTAGATTGGCAGATTAGATGTATTAAATGATAGATGATACAGGTAGATGATAGATTGATAGATACCAAATAATAAAGCAAATGGGGCTAAAAGTTAAGAATAGGTGAACCTGGGTTAAAGGCTACCCAGGCATCCTCTGTATGATTCTTTTTCTTGCAACTTTAAGTTTGAAATTATTCCCAAATTAAAAGTTAAAAAAATATAGCTTATAGATGGCACATTTAATACATAATTTTGAATATAAAGATTGAAACATTTTAATTCATATAAAATCAATTTATTCACCCCACTCCCAACCAAGTAAATACTGAATGAATAATTAGCAAATGTTAATTTGAGGAATACCAAACAGGGGCCTGCTTGGAATCCATGTCTTAGTGTAGCTCTCGATATTAATGAACTTGTAAGTTAAGTTGCTTTTGGTATCATCTGTACCTCCCGGAAATTAGAACACAAAAACCAGTAGAAACAAACTTCTGCAGCAATTCTTACCAATAAGAAAAACCTGCTTGGTTATCAAAAAAGAAATGTTAAAATCCCAGAAAACAAACAAACAAACAGTAAGTTCATCTTAGAGTCCTTGACAGCCAGCAAGTGAAAATATGGAGGTGGTTACATTTGGTACCCAGAGAGTCAGAAGAGCAGAGTTCAAAAACATTCAGAGAAAAAATAAATTTGACCCCCAAACATGAATTTCTGGAAGAGAGTCTAAAATGTTTGAGAAGTTATGAAGGCCTCATAAATGCAATTCTAGTTGACGAGGAATAAAAAGGGAGGTATAAATAGGTTAGGATTACAATGTGTAATGATACATGACCTCAACAAATTTTAATATAAGCATAAACATTGAAAAAAACCCAACTAGGTGTATAGCCAAAGATGAATGGAAAGGGTGATGAGGACATATAAAAATAACGTCAGGAAGACTAATTCTTTAATTAATTTGAGGTGCTTACCCCGCCCCACCCCGAACAGAGCAAAAGAAAACAAAATGTTTTCTGCTGCTGTATTTGAAGCAAAAAATAAAGGAATAGAGGACCTTTGCTCAGCCTGAGGGGTCATGGATGAGACATTGCCTGGGCTGAATTTTGCAAGAAAAGTTTCAGAAATAAGAGAATCAGGAGGGCTTTCTGCGCAGAAGATAACCACCAAGAATGCTGCAAAGGTATGGCGTTAAGAAGGAGTCATAAGGCTTCTATTAAGAGAGGCCCTGTAGGATCAGATGTCTGAGACAGAGCCAGGGCATGAGAGCCTAACGTATCACACCACAGATTTGGGAATTTGTGCTGCAACTGTAGGAGATGGAGACCTTCGGGAAATTTTAATATTAGCATTTATAATCATGTAGTTCCTCGAAACACCGCTTTTGCCACATCCCACAATTTTAATATGCTACATTTCCCTTATTATTTTGTTCAAAATATATTTTTTTCCTTTGTGATATCTTTTTTGCCCCAGGAATTATTTAAAAGCGGGCCACTTAATTTGTAAATATTTTGTGTCTTTCTAGGTAGGGCGTTGTTATTGCTTTCTAAGTTAATTCCTCCATCGTCAGGGGACATTCTCTGCAAATTTCCATCTTTTAAAATCAATTTGGGAATTATTTCGTTGCCCGGGATGTGATCTAACTTGGTGAGCATTCCACATTCACTTGAAAAAACTACGTATTCTTTAGTCATTAGGTGTGATGTCCTATGACTGTCCATTTGGTGATGGTTGGTCATTTAGATCTTCTACATCCTTCCTAATTTTTTATAGGGTTGTTCTATCAACTACTAAGAGAAGGGTGTTAAAATCTTCAATTACAATTGTGGATTTAACTATTTCTCCCTTTTTGTCTGTGAGTTTCTGCTTCATGTTTTTTTATTAGTAATATATTTGCTCTTATGGCTCATCGTGTGACGAGTAATCTCCTGTCTTGAAGTCTGAAGGGGCCGTCAACTCCCAGATTCACCCAGTGTACTTTGTCTTTCCAAGGCAGGCTTCTCTCTCATTGCTGTCTGCTGTTTCCCAAGCCCCCTGCAGTAATCCCCACGCATGTGTAGCTGCAGTTATCCAGGAATTTGAGGGAGTTTATGCTCAGGTTCTGAGTCACCCCTTCTGCAACTTTCTCATTTCCAGGATTTCGCTCCTAAATTTCCAGCTGCTTTGTCAACCCTAAACCCTGTCTGTTTGACAGCTAGCTAGGTGCTAGGATATGACTTAGAAGCTCATCATGAAGACTTTAGGTACTGTTCTAAATGCGATGGGATGCACTGAAGATTTTGAAAGAGGGCCGTGATGTGATGCAAATTTTATGGCAATACGATTACTCTTAATGCTCTAGGGAGAGTGTGCTGTCGAGTAGCAAGAATGAAAGTTGGGAGAGACCAGCTAGGGCGTGATTGCAGTAGTCCAGACGTGTACTCTTGAGCTTCACTGTCGACTGGCTATCTGCAGGAATAAACACACACTCTGGGAAACTGAAAGTAACATTTTTCACAAGGAATCAATCTTTGTAAATGTCTCTGTTTCCGGGTATGTCAGGCCTGATTCACTATATATTGGCTTATAAGGAGTAAGCGAATGAGCAGTCCTTTTAATGAAGAAAGAAGCAGTTGAAAACATTATATTTCATTTAACAGATGTTTACCGAGGGTCTGTCAAGCGACTGCCAGGCTCTGATCTAAGTCAGGGGACATACTAGCCAAAGTCCCCAGCTTCAGAGAGGTTACCGTCTAGAGGGGGAGATGATAACAAAGAAATAGGCTAATGGACCTGGATTTGGCAGGTGGAGGTAAGTGTGCTGAAAAAAAATAATGAGGGGAAGGATTAGAGCAAGTGGGGTTTAACTTCAGAGTACTCAAGTAAGTCTTCTCCAAGGAGGTCACATCTGAGCAGTGACCTCGGTGAGGGAAGGACAGAGCCACGTACAAATCCAGCAACAGCGGACATCAAGATGCAGGAGTGCTTTGGTGTCCGGGTACTGCGAGGAGAACAGAGTGCTGGATTCAGAAAGATGGCATGTGAGACACAGCCAGGGCCAGGGAACATCAGGCCTTGGGGGTCATGGTTAGGAGTTTGGATTTTATTTGTCAGCATAACTGGTAGTCATTGGAGCAAGGAAGTAACATGAGCTGATTTATATTTTGAAAGTATCACAAAGTGTTTGTTAGGACAATCCTTCTTGATCAATTCCTTTTGGGGAGAAAATGATCCGTGACTTCTTGCATTTCTGTATACCTTGAGAGTAGAAGTACCTGCCACCTTGGCTGCAGATTATGTTTCTAGGGATGTGTGGGTGAAGAACAGCCTTGGAGGTTAGAGAGAACGTCTTCCTCTGGAGCACGTACCTTAAGCACAGATTCCTCCCCTGTAACGCAGCCCATTGTGTGTATCTCCTGGCTCTCTCTGAGCTTCCCCAGAGGACTGGGGGCTCAGGAAACGAGAGCAAACATTGATTTTGGGGCTCCTGCTATTTCCTTGAGCAATGAAGTCCTTTGTCTGTGACTCGGGAGAACTGTATCTTTCTCCAGCATCCATGGAACGTCGGCAGGCTAACTTATTAGCTTATAAGTCAGGTCAAAGCTCATATCCTTCACATTTCTTGACCTTTTGTGCAAGGAGGATGGAATGCTGCCAGGATGTTCTGGAAAAGGCAGGGGGAGATGCTCTCAGTCCAATTCCCAGGAACGTAGGGAGGGAAGTCTGTGGGAATCAGAAGTGAACAGGACCAAATCCTACAGTCGACTTGGCAATAAATGGTGTCCTTCTCTTCACTGCTTGTTAGTGAGGGGAGACTGGGGAGGTGGCTGCAGGTTGACCACAGGGAACTGGGTTTAAAGACAGACTCTAATCCCCAATTCCCCTTCATGAACAAGCAGTGAAGAGAAGGGCAGCATTTATTGCCAAGTTGACTATACGATTGGCGGGGGCAGAGGGGCAGGGTGACAGGAAAGGAGGACTTCTTTCCCATCTGGCCATCAGTTACGTGTTTGTGGAATGCGGAAACTAGGACCAAGGTTCATCTTGGGTGGGTGAAGTTTCCACCCGCCGGCAGATAGCAGTGACAGTGATACTCACTTATATTTAGTGTGAAAAGTGGAAAATTGGCACCCAGTATGAGCAGAAACCAGGCAAATTGTAGACCTTTGGCTGGTTCGGTGAGAGAGGAGAGGTGGCAGTGTGTAGCACTCAGGGAAGAAGGGCAACATCTGGGCCATCGTACAGCTCCACCATTTTGCCGTCTACTGTGCCAGCCTTGAAAGCCTTTCAGAAAGGACAGTAAAACCTCTCAAGAGGGTTGTTTCCATTGAGTCTTAGCTGCTGTAAGAGAGCTTTGGCCCCCTGGGAGAAATTCCCAGGAGACGCCAAACTCTAGTGGGAAGCCATAGATGAGGCATCAACTAACATTTGGACTCATTGTGGCTGCAGATTTTTTTTTTCAGAAAGATATCCTTTGAGCATCTATTGAAGTATAACTTTATGGTAAACCCTTCAATAAAGTAGTTGTGCTCCAGGTAACTGAATGAATCTCTAAATAACACATTCCTATTAGTCACCCATGGGGTCCTCATCCTTCCTCTTCCCAAAAGCCACGTCTCTGTCCATATCTGGTCTGCATTGCCAAAACCGTGAAGCTACATTATTTCTTAGAGATGCTAGTAAGAGGCCAGTTAAATGTTGGGGGCACATCCAAGAAAATTATGACTCTGGCTTTGAACGAGTCGATCCAGAGGTTTGCTTTCATAGGGGAATTTCATAGAGCTTTTCATAAAGAAATTCATAGAAATAGAGAGCCAGTTATCTTTTGAGGCTAGTCCTAGTTTATTATAATGCAACCATATCATCCTATTTTTTCCAGTACACTATGGTGGGATGGGAGAAAACAGGACTTGATACAGTGTTTGATTTCTTGATTTCTCCTCCTCTTAACTCTCCAAGGAGGTAATAATTCCATTTGGCTAACGGGTCCTGGAAGGGAAGAAGACTGACCTATTGTTGGAGTCTGCAGCCTTTGGGTTCCTGTGATGCAGAGCAGGTGAGAAAACTTCAGGCCCACCTGCTGCACAGTTTGCAGAGGGTTCCATGGAGAGATAGTGGTCTAACACTTTGGTAAAGTCTGGAGTGAAGACAACTAACCCAGTGGATTCCTGAGGAGGTCCAGCTATTCTGAGCAATTCTTAATAAATATTACTCCTGATGTCTTGCTCACTTGTTATACAGACTCAAGGGAGAAACTTTCCAATGCTGCTGACACGGACTTCTTTTGAATAACTCTTCCATAGTGAACTGAATCGTTGCACTCTTATAAAACCAGGAAGACAATCACTCTCTAAGACTGAACTTTCCTGAGAAGTGCCACAACCCACTGGCACCCTAGATGCTGCCTTCTAAGTAAGAAACAGATCTGTAACTTTTATTTCCCCATCTGCTTAGCCCTCCAGGCTTTCCTATAGACAAAGTTAAATGAGTTCAGAAGAAATAAATAACTACGATGTTCCTCATTAGCCTGGTGAGTATCAATGATAATCAGAAAATGAAAAATGACCCAACATTTAAGAGTAATCCACACTTTTAAGGATGGAAATGAAATTGAAATAGTTAGAACAGATAGATCCCATTGAAATAGGGGAAATTTTTATGGCAGTAAAGTAATGAAGGAAACAGGAAAGAACTAAAAATAATTCAATGAGATCTGAGGGAGAAGTTCTACAAAAAAAAAGAAGTCTTAGAATGATAAAGATTTTTTTGCTGGTAAAAATTATAATAAGTTTAATTTAGAAATTCAACAGAGGCAGTAAAAAAAATAGAATGGATACTGATGAAAGCCTCATTAATAATATGGTAAATGAACTGGAAATTATCCTAAGATAAAGAGTGAAAAAGCAAAGAGTAGTAATTAGGAGAAAAAAGACAAACATAATGGAAAAATCGATCCAGGAGATCAAATAACCCAAGAATTCAGAAACAGATAAAGAAACAGATGGGGAAAGAGAAATAGTCAAAGAAATAATAGAATATTTTTCTGACTTGAGTTTTTAGATCAAGTCTCCTGATTAACAGGCCAGATTAACAACAACAAAAGACATTCTACATAACCCGGAAATTTTTGTGAAACTCTAAGGATAAAAAGCAAATATTCCAAACTTCCACATAGTGAGAAGACTTACCAATAATGAGTCAGAAAAGGGAGAGATATTCCCGCTGCAACTCAGGAAGCTGCAACAGAGTAAAAAAAATGTTTATGGCTTTCTAGAATTCAAGGATCCTACAGGTAGCCAGGATATAATTCAGGGGTGAGGGAGAGAATGTAAAACTTATCTCACAGAAATTGAGTACAGTGATTAAGCTGACAAAATTATAGAAGCATATAAAGAACTTGAAGAATATAAGGTGATATATGAACTGTCTACATCATAAAGACTCAGAAAAGTCATTTTTTCTTATGCCCATGGAATGTTTTTTAAAAATGGATATGTACTTGGTCACAGAATAAATCTTAATCGATTCCTGCAATGCATATTTTATGGCAACATCTTTGGACTAAAATAAAATAGAACAAAAATGTAAAATTTCTGGTTATTTAGAGATAATAAGCATAAGAATACTCTACAGCAAAACCCACAGGATATAGCTAAAGGAAAATCCACAGCTTTAAAAGATTTCACTATGAAATAAGAAAGATTTAAAACAAATGGAATAGCCATTCAATTTAAGAAAGAGGAAAAATACAGGAGTTGGAAATTAATAAAGATAAAAGCAGAAATTACTGATTTAGGAAACGATAATGAGTTAACATTTATAGAGCATTTGCCATATACCAATTACTGAATAAGTGCTTTGTAAGCATTGTGTTATTTAATCTTCATAATAACTCTAAAAGATAATATTCATCATGAAAATTAACAGTCATAGATCTTTATGAGGCAAATAACTACATCAGACTCTATAAAGAAAAATAGAATTACAATTGTCGCAGAGGTCTTTTAAAGAGCTCTTTCAGCCTTTGATGAGTTTAGAAAACAAAAGGCCAACACTCCCTGAAAAACTAAACAAAACAAAAACAAAGCTCAGAGAATTGAATAAGTAGACAAGGTGGAGTACATGCATATTTAGATTTTTCTCCTATAAACCTGCTATATGCTTGGAATTAATAAATATAACTGATATATTAAGACCCCAATGAAAATTAAATCTGAAAAGCTGAACCTCGTACAGGTCACTGTCTTTGTCTAGAATTTAATATATCAAGGAATTAATAAGCATTTCTAAATAGAAACATCTTGAAACTTTAAATATATCCTCATCTGAAATCACATAATATTAAGCAAATAACAAATGAGGATTTTTTTCCCAAAATTTATAAGATGAGGCCCAATCTATGCATACAAGCAAATTTTAACAGCCTGAAATATTCTGAATAGTAAACAAGAAAAAGTCAAAATAAATAAACTAATTATTCAACTCAAAAGGTCCTGATATGTAAAAACTAAGGAAAACCAGCAAGGAAGGACTTCTGAAAACAAAGTAAAACAATTATTTTAAAAGACTTAAAAAGGATTGTTAAATCTTTTTGCTTACTTTTAATTTCTTTTGTCTATTCTAATTTATTCAGAGTAAACTCAAGTTTGCATCATAACTGTATTTTGGATCATAACTGAAATTCCTTCCTGTTCTCTCCCGATCTCATTCAGCTACCTTTTCATATGTCCTTCCTTAGGACCATATGACGATAATCTTTCGTGGGCTCTACTGTATCACAGGCCTGTTCCTTTCCATGAACTGCCTACTCCTTCAAAGAGGTTGCACTAGGAGTTGGCTGGTTTGTGCCAGACAAAAAGTGGGGCAAATCAGCCCCTTTTCCCTGAGGGCAAGAGACCAGTTAGGCTCTATCCGGGTAGGTGGACCTTTAAACTGTAAACCCTGTGTGTGCTTCTGGCCACCTTACACGCCCCGTGGCCTGGTCCGCCTGCACTGAGAGAGCAAAATGAAACTGATGCACGGACCGGGGAAGGGGGTGTGGAGGGCAGAGGGTAGAATTAAGAGAGAAGCAGCCTGGGCAGAGCTCACGGGGTCCTCTTCCGGCTCGGTTCCGTCCCAGACCTGGAGTCACTGAGCTGCCCCAGCATCTCTCTCTGTCTCTCTGTTAACCCCGTTTCTGGCTGGCTGGAACCAAAAGAATCCTCTATCAACACATTGTCTTTTCTTGCGTTTCTTATTTTGTTTCTAGTCGTTATTGTTCAGTGACTTTACTGAAAAATACAAAGCAGATTCTTTAAATATCTCGTTTTGCTTTCTTTAGTCAATCGCCTCATCTTTCTATTAATAAGCTCCAGGGAGGTGATTTTTTTTTTTTTTAACGTCTTTATTGGAGTATAATTGCTTTACAATGGTGTGTTAGTTTCTGCTTTATAACAAAGTGAATCAGTTATACATACACATATGTTCCCATATCTCTTCCCTCTTGCATCTCCCTCCCTCCTGCTCTCCCTATCCCACCCCTCTAGGTGGTCACAAAGCACAGAGCTGATCTCAGGGAGGTGATTTTTTAAATTTTTGAAGTAATGAGTTCTTGAAGAAGGACAGGTCCGTCCAGTTGTGGGTGGATTCTCTCTGATTCTTTCTGCTTTCCTCAGCTAGCTACCTGAAGGGTTCTAACCCTTTCTCCCCGTGACTCGGCTGGCCGGTTTAGGACTCTGCCGGACCTCTCACTGTGAGCGGTCGAGTTCACGTCCAGTCGTTCTGAAGCAGCCTTCCACCTTCTCTTGCCAGAATCAGCAGATGAAGAACCGTAATCCCTACATGAGCCACTTTCAGCTCTTCCAGGCTCAGCTTGCTCTGCAGCTGATTTCATATCTTGGAATGTCAAGTGCTACTCCCTCTCCAGCCGGCCTCCTGAGTTTCAGTGCATCGCTGGCAGTTCTTTATCCTGCCTCTAGTCCTGGAGGATAAAGGTTCATGTCAGGCTGTGCTTGTTTGTAACACAATGATACACTTTGCCAAAACCACTGGTTCTACGTGTCAGAGACCACAGATATGAAAACAGGCGGTTTTAATACAAAGACTGCATAGTATGGAAAATACATAGTGTTAGAAAAGTATAGAACTTGTATAAAGAGAATAAATTGCCCTATGGAGACTTAATGTGTAGGTCCCTGTGTATCTCAGGGTTAGTATTTTTTTAGGGAAATAATTGTAAAAGGGATTAGAAATCCATTGAGGAAACTGGATAAAAGGCTATAGGGAGAACTAAGGGAAAGGTCCTCTAGCTTCCTGTTTGCGGTGTGAGGTCTCTCTGTTGCTGTCACTCTCTGTACTCATGCTTTTTGTAGGTCATTATAAAACCTGAACATAAATCACAATATCGGAGAAGCAAAAGTTAAAATGTATAGCTAATTAAAAGTGAGATAAGAATAACAGATGGTAAAACGAGAAGATTTAACATTGTTTAAAGCAGTCACTATTTAACATAAGAGAATTTAACTACAATGCAAAAACTCAAAACCTTTTAACATTTTTGAAAAGATTAATGGGATAAAGATTGTTTCTATCACCACGTCAACATGAAATGAATAGTATTCTACAAGTGTTTAACTGGAAGACGTTTAAAGAAGGGTCAATGGCAGAGAAATGGGAAGAGAATCAGAGGAATTGGTGAAAAGTGGGGACCACGACCACTTCTAGACTTGAAAGGGGAGGGAGTGTCTTAAAAATGCTGTCTCCTGAACCCGTGAAGGTCACCCTCCACGGAGAGGGTCAGCCCAGGGAAAGGAACAGTGTGGCCAAGTAAAAAGGGAACTCTCTCCTCCACCCCCGCATCTTCTTCCTCTCAGGGCACAAAATGGGGCAGAGGATAGCAGAGAATGAACCTAGGGAAGGCAAACAGAGAAAACCAACCAGAAGAAAAATTAAATTCTTAAGGCTAGGAAATGATGACAAAAATAAAAACATGAAGGCAAAGGGGGGAATTATTGATAAGTTTAATCGATAAATTTAAAACATTGAGGGTCTTTAAATAAAAACTAAGAGAGAGTAGTCCCAGTGGGATTATAGACTAAGAACAAGAATTGGGGACTAGAAATCTGAGTAAAAGTATGAAATAATTTGTTTTAGAAAACGAAACCAAGGAAGGAAGTTTGAATGTTAGAAAAAGATGATAAAAGTAGAATGCAACAATGAAAATAAAATCAACATAAATCAAGGCAATAATATACACAAACAGGTAACCTAACTATGAACATTAGCAGAATTACTTTCATTAGTTTTATTTGTATACTTTATATATTTGCAGATTTTTGAAATAATAAGTATGGCTTATTTTTATAATCAAAAGGGGGGAAAGTATTTAGAACATAAACGCATACACACACACAGCCCAGCTGGCCAACTGATATTCAGAGTGATACAGCAATTAAAAGAATGTATTACAGATGAGGAAACTGTTCAGAATTAAGTAATTTGCCTAAAACCACATCAGTAGTTAATTATTGGTTATTTATTTATATGAATAAAGCTTTGAAGAAAAAATAGTAGTGAGGAAGTAAAGTTTTTCTACTCTGCTGTACCCACTCTCAGCTACATTTAAAACTCAGTGGCAGTAGTGCCTCTCTCTCAAGGTTTCTGCCACAATTATTTTGCCTTTTCCCCTCTCAGGTAGAGAAGAGGCAGGAATCTCTATCTTTTATTATATGCCATTTCAGAGAATTTAGGGAAGCAGACACAGTACATTTGGTAAATCCCTAATATGAATGTTCTAACATTCAAAAACAAATGTAAGAATGTCATCGTATTACTTTCCCAAGGCAGCCAATTGTGTGATACCAGCATTGAATGGAAAGAGGGAATATGATGGAGATAAGTATGTTCTTGCTTCCCCTCCAGGGAGGGCGGTACCCTCAGCTTCCCAGCCCCACAATTGCCCCCGCCTCCCACTCTCTTGGGATTCTTACATTTCTCCCACTACCCACCTTATGCACCATGGAAGACGTCTGTTGAGAATCACCACATTTTTTTGTATATTTCAACCTCCGAATTTTTTTTCAAACTTTACTTTCAGTAGTTTAAATGATAAAATCAAGAGTTTTGTCTTCCTTCTAATATAATAAACAATGATTCAATATTTTTAGAAACTGCGCCAGTTCCACTGCCTGAAAGTTACAGAAAATTCTCCTGGCTGAGAAAAGCAATGCCTATACTGAACTTTCTTTTCATTGTCATCTCCACCAAAGCACCCCAGAGAAGCCACAGCCAGTAGCTTTATTTGTATGGAAGCAAAGGGTATTTCCACTGCCCTGCACTTCTGCTCTTGACATTTTACATTAAGAGAAAGTCCAGACATCAAAAAGAAATATAAGGGGAAGCTGAAAACTGAATATGGATAAATAAAGGAAGCCCTGACTAATGGGAGTTGTTGATGGTAAATGGTATAATTGGTCCTTGCAACTTTATGGAACAGATGGGATTCCTAAAAGATCTTAAGAAAAGATAACTGGAGGGTGACATATATTATATAACTGTCATATTCTGAACTCAAGGAGAGTTCTGGGAGAATATAACTAAATTAGGAGCATGTAAAACAAATGTGTTTATTGTTATCTATTATTTATGGCCCTCTGGATAGCTGGTAGCTCATTTGACTATACTTCTGCCTAGACCAATTTAAATTAATCTAGCTGGTAAATTGAATAATGTGGTATCAACTGCTTTGCTGCAATCAAGATATATTGCATATAACCCAACTCTCTTAATCTAGTAAACATATTTTCCAATGTTGATGGATAATTGCCTTTAAGTGCATCCCCTGTTCCCTCTGCTTTTAGGTCTGGCTGATAGGACCATTACTGGAAGTGGTGTGTTCCCAGAACCATTTTGAGAATGCAATTTGGCTTAACTCTCCCATCAGTAATATCAGTATAATCTGAGAGTTCTAAAGGCTATTAGCTTTCTGTAATGGTCTTGGACTCCCTTAAATAGTGACCAAAAAGGATCCAACAGACAAGAGGAAACAAACTTCAACTTTCAACCCCCTAATATTTTCTCCATTTCAGTCATTTCAGGATGAATGTTCGCTGTAGTTCATAAGCACATACTCCTAAAGGAAAAGAGTACCTCTGTAAAGATTTGTGTGCTCTCTAAGTGACTACAGAGCATACAGCTAATCAAATCTGTCATTTCCAAAAATAAATTTGTCACTGTTGTCAATCTGTTTCCAGTTATACTTTCCTCGGACGTTTGTACTGTGACATATCAAGAAGCTATGAAGAAAGAATGTTGGTGAGTCTTGCTTTGTAGACCTGTATTAACAACTAAGCTAAAAACATTTCAGTAATGCACAAAATCCCAAGTCTCTTTCACCAGTAGGACAGGCTCAGAATTATGAGTTATTTGCACTTCCTGTTTCCTTTTAAACAGTTGGTAGATATTAAGTTTGGCTTTAAAAATCTCAGCTTGTGTATGCTTCTATTCCAGCCTGGAAATCTTTTCTTTTAGTTTTTATCGGTGATTGCTTATTACTTTAATGTTCAATATTAGAGCTGTGATTTTGTGAATTTAGCTTAGATGCCGTCTTCACTTTTTAAGATTAGGCTCCCAATCTTCCAGTGATCATGATTATCGATAACTATAAAGGTAGACTTGAAGATGGCCCGGTTTCCCCACCGTGGGGCGATCACTGGAAGGGGTTTTCCAGGTGTGGGTACAGCTAACTGTGGGTCCACCTTTGTTTGCTGTTCCCATTTGTGATCAGCGAAACCAAATGTTGGCACAGCATTTAGTTCTGCCAGTGTCGTTCTAGACAAGACAGGAGGGGCTGCCTGTTTTATATCACAGAAAAAACTAGATATTTCCAAGAATTGTCCTTTTCAGTTGAAGAGTAAAGGACACCCAGAAAACCTTGGGGGTTAAACGTTATGAAGATAATCTCTAAATGGTCATATCTTAAACTCTCACGCCAAGGGGAAAACAAAATATATAAACAGACAAACAAAAAATAAATGCTTCTGTGTGTTATATTTCATCAAATGAAACTGTTAATATATGAGTATATTCTGTTTTATCTTGAGTTGATACAAATGTATAATCTAGTACATGCATATGTAATAGAAATATATTTATATGTGTTTGGACCAAAATCAAAATGAGATCATATTTGGGAAAGTAATTTATGCTTTGCAATACATTTAAAATATAAGATTTATTACGTATAGATTTAGGTAGGCCTAAGAAGCAAGATGTTCCTTCACTATTGCATTGACTTATCCAATTAGAAGTGCATTATCTGATTCTTCACTGACATTTTTAGGTAATCATTTGATCACCGTATAGTTTCCCAGCCCAAATCCTTCCTTAAACAGAAAACTGTAAATCATAAAATATTTACCAGAGGAGCCAAGATGACTGTCTCAAATCATCTCTGGTTTTCAGATGCATGTGTTAGGCAGTATTTCAAAAGGCATAAATATGTATAAATGCTCTGTAAAAATCCGCTTGAGTTATTCATATGTTAGCTAATTCTCTATCTTTATACACACAAACATACATATATACACACATACATATCCATACATACACATATATATGAGTTTTTAAAAGAAAAAGCTAGGTATAGGCTTTGTACAGTGGCCAGTTTTTATAACTTACTCAAAACGTCATTTTAAGAAACAAAGATGCTTTGCATTAATTTTCTGACAAGTGTTCTAATTCACACTTGAAGCATATAATATACAAATAAATTCAACTGTATGTACCTTGAGGGCAGAAATTGTGTCTTTCGCTCCTTGCACGATTTTACTACAGATTTTAGGATACTGCTAAATCCAAAGTGGATATTTAATAGAGGTTTACATTGAATGGCTGGCTGAAAAATATCTTTCTAATATATTCCCAAATAGAAATCTGTGTTTGACTAGGTTCAGTCACCTCTAATGATAATGAGAGATATATGCTTACAGCATACAGAACACTGGTCCAGGAAGAGCTGAGAAAAGGTGAAGTCGAGCCATAAAACCACCAAGGACCATCCAACCATCTGTAGACTGAATAACTTGGAGTGATGGAGAAGCACTTCTCTTTTCCCAAAAGAGACTTGAGTTGTAAAGCGATGCCTGTTTATCCAGGTCACCCTTGTTTTATTTCAGAGTGTGCACTTACTCTTCCCCACTGCTGCCAGACGTGACTAGCATGTGATAGTGACAAATCAGTTACACAGCATCTGAAGTAACGAGACACTCTTGTCAAGTAGATCTTATGAGTCTGGAATGTTCCAGATATGGAGCCATGATATTAATCCAGTAAATGCTCTACTTAGACTCAAGTCAGCAGATTTTTATACAGTGACACTTACATACTTAGCATTTTGATAAGGATTTCTGAGGAGTTTCTATCCCTGGGGATTTGCTCTTGTTGGGGAGGACAGAGCTATAGATTAAGAAACCAACAACAACTAGAGAACAAAACAATGATATGACCCAGTAATAAAATGAATGGTACAGATGATAAGTGTTTGAGGAATAAAGAAATCAGTGTGAACAGCTGTGTTCAGAGGTCGGTTTATGAGGAGAGTGGGTCCTGGGAAACGAGCCCAATGTGGGTTGGTGGAAAAGATGGTAGAGACTTGAGGGAGGGGTGCGGCTCATACAAAGGCGTAAACGTGGCGTGTGAGCATCTGAGTGTCTGTACTGCAGCGTGATCCCAGCAGGAGCCGTGGAGTCAGACTTCCTGCTCAACTCAGAGCCTGTCCCTGCATTACCTCACCTGCCTTTATCTCAATTCTCTTACCTGTAAAATGAGGGAAATAATAGTATATATGTATAAATTTATACTATATATATTATATGAATAATGTGTATAATTTTATGGCTTCTAGATCTCTTATCTCTCTGAGGATTTTTTTTTTTGTCTAAGTTGGGTCTTCGTTGCTGCACGTGGGCTTTCTCTAGTTGCGGTAACCAGGGGCTACTCTTCGTTGCGGTGCGTGGGTGTCTCATTGAGGTGGCTTCTCTTGTTGTGGAGCATGGGCTCTAGGCGCACGGGCTTCAGTAGTTGTGGCACGCAGGCTCAGTAGTTGTGGCTCACAGGCTTAGTTGCTCCACAGCATGTGGGATCTTCCCAGACCAGGGCTCGAATCCATGTCCTCTGCACTGGCAGGCAGATTATTAACCACTGCGCCACCAGGGAAGCCCCTATTTTTTTATTTTTATTTTTTAAACACAACATGATTATCTTTTAATACACAACCAAAACAAAACACCATAGTAAATTAATGGCAATAAAATATGGTATTTCATTTGCATTGCATGACTAATGCTTAACATCTTTAGTCATAAATGAGTTCTTAGAAACCAGCAACAAAGACATTCATATACCAAGGAAAGTGGGGAAAAACCCCAGAAAACAGAAGACAATGAAATAACACAAGTGACTAGTAAGGATTAAGCATATCTGAAGATGACTGAGCTGAACAATAACAGAAGAAAAGCAATTTCTTTGTAATATCATATTACCAAAGATTAAAAATCTAACATTTATACAGCTTTAGGAAACAGATCCACATATATTTTTAGAATCTTTTCTTCTCTGCCCTCCATTATATTTGTTTCCTCCAGGTTTCTTTCATCTGTTTGGTGTTTGTTTATTTCTTTAGTGTTTTCCTTTTTCATGTTAGACTTTCCTCAAATATCTGGTAATCCTGAGCTGCCTAGGTCTAGAATGAAGTACTTAAAATTCGTTGATTCAATATTCAATAAACATTTATTGAACGCCTATGGTGTGCCAGGCAGTGTTCTAGGTGCTTGACATTCTAAAATTAAATAAATTAAATCTCCCTCATTACTATTATAGTTCAACATTTCACTCACGAAGAGCAAAGAGTTTACCCTTCTTTCATAATCCTAATATATACCCATGACTAATATATGTTTATAATTATAAACATACATTTAAAAAATTATTTTTCCATCCTCTAAGTGTATGTTTTTGCCCCACTGCACAGTACATTGTTTCTTCCTATACATCATTCAGTAAAATCTTTGCTGAGTAATTAATATGTCCCAGGTGCCCATTTCAGCAATATGTAAAACAGAAAAAAAGATTTTCAGACAATAAAAAGAAACATGGCCTATCTCCTTGAAAAAAGGAGGTGACATTCTGGTTGCAGAAGTGGGGCATCGAAAAATATTAACAGTGTAAGTATGACAGAAATGGTGTGGAAATTATTATAAGGCAGCAAAGGAGATGAACCATAAGCTGAGCAGGCCATGAAAGCTTGGCAATTCTAACTCTATAGTGTGGGAATTAAACCCTCCGTGCAATAGAGTCAGAAAGATCTGGACCCTGATTCTGCTACTATTAGCTGTGCAACCCTGGGTGATTTACTGCAACCTTATAAGCTCCAAGTACCTTGTCCTTAAAGTAAGTTTCAGAATATTACCTAATTTTTTCAGTGACGTTTGAGTGTCTACCATAGGCCAGGCTCCAGGGATACAATGGTGATTAAGACAGCTTTGGTCTCAGCCCTCATTAAACAATAAACGAGGAGTCCAAATTGTGATAAGTATTCTGAATGGGAGATACGAGAATGCAGCTAACAAAACAAACCCTAAAAGAACTGGTCCTCAGAAAGGAGACCAAAGCTCTGTGCTGCCTGTAGTTGACCTGGAGGGTTAGAAATGTCCAGAAGGCCTGTGGTGAAGGGGTAGGAGCAGAGAGGGGGGCATGGGGACGGGGGCAGAGAGGCAGACAAGGATTTTGACAGACTGTGGATTACAGAGGACCGTAAACCACAATAAAAGGTGTAGACTTTAACCCAAGCATGATGAAAATCTATTGAAGGGTTTTAAATATACTTCACTTAAAGAAGTGTTACAAGGATTACATGAGAAATTGCATGTAAAATCTCCTTCCTTCCTTCTTTCCTTCCTTCCTTTTGTTCTTTTTATTTCTTTTTCTTTTTTTTTTTCAAATTATGGGACTTTTCTACTTCAGGGGCAGTAGTACTAATTTACATCTCACTCATTTGATAAAGAGCTTTGTGGTAAGAACCTTGTTATCAGACTGGCCTCTTTCTGATTCTTTCTACGCATCCTTAGGGCTGCATTCCCCAGAGAGTTGTCCAGATGACTCACCCCTTCATTCAATTCTCATGGGAATAAATTGAAAACACTATTTTAAAACAAATATGACATTTTTAAGAAATACATAAGACACGCCCCACTCCCATCCACCCTTGGAATAGTTTTCATTCTTCTCTGATGAAAGGAAGACCTTGGTGGAAAAGTTTTACAAGCTCTGATGGTGTGAGCTCTTCATAAATGTCCATGTTATTGTTATTTAAAGGAAAGAGAGAAGAGATTGAGAGAGGCCTTGAAGACACAGGGCAGAAGGAACTAGGGTTTGCAGGAGGGGGAGGACAGATGAATGGAGAGAAGAGGAACACGTTCCAGGCTGAGGACTCACTTATTGTGAGTGAAAGAAAATTCACAGCATCAGTTCACACACAGTATGTTGGAGGGATGATCAGCAGAGAAATCTGGATAGGACAGGGTCAGGGCCAGGGGGTGGGAGGGGTGGAGAATCCAGTGAGATCCAGAGAGAGAGGCAGAATTAGACTACAGTGTGATAAATAACTCCAGGGTAGAAAGCAAACAAACAAACAAACAAAAACTATGATTTTGATTCATTAACCTCCCACCCTTTCTAAGATACAAAATAAATTTTTTCAAAGTTGTAAATATAAAAAAGTAGGCTCAGGGAAATTCCCTGGCAGTCCAGTGTTTAGGACTCCATGATGTCACTGCCGAGGGCCCGGGTTTGATCCCTGGTCAGGGAAATAAGATCCCACAAGCCCCGGGGTGTGGCCAAAAAAGAAAAAAAAAAAAAAAGTAGGCTCAGAGATTCAATAAAATCGCTAAGTAGAATAAATGCATTTCCCCTCCTACACACGGATGAAGAAAACAGTTAATTAATACAGATGAATGCTGTTGCCTGCCAAACCAGCTTCTGTTCGACCAAATGGAAAAAACGAATCTGGGGTCAGATCCCTTCAAATGAAAATGCATGGTTGTGAGCTTCTTCATAAGCCTGGAAGGGGGAGAGTACATTGAGTAATTAATACAGTATGTGGTAGCAGAAATAGAGACACAGACGTCGAGAACTGACGTATGGATATGGGGGTGGGGGGTTAGGCGGTGGGGAGCAGGGAGGAGGGGGGATGGGATGGATTAGGAGATTGGGACTGACATATACACACTACTATATATAAAATAGATAACTAATGAGAACCTACTGTATAGCACAGGGAACTCTACTCAGTGCTCTGTGGGGACCTAAATGGGAAGGAAATCCAAAAAAGAGGGGATATATGTATACGTAGAGCTGATTCACTTTGCTGTACAGCCGAAACTAACACAACATTGTAAAGCAACTATACTCCAATAAAAAATTTTTAAAAATACAGTATGTGGTATTGTACTGTATAGTACATTAATTCATATCATATAAAAATAAGTTGATCAGTTATACAGTGGTTTGTTCATTTATCGAGTATTAAGTCAGTCTGAAAGAATCTAAGATACTCATAAAATTAAACGAATGATACTAGTAAAACAAACAAACAAATAAATCTATTAAAAGAAAACTAGCAGTGATCTACTAACAGAAAACTAGCTCCATAAGTTTAATAGACTTAACACAACTAGCACAAAGGTAGTTCAGTGTTAGAGTGCTATTTCCCCACTTTTATTCTGGCCTGAAATCTGAAGTCAACCATGTTAATTTTTTTTAGAAAACTGGAATAATTTTGTTGTAACTACATAAGTTATTAGATGAAATGTTTCCCATATTGCCTCTAAAATGCTAGAAAAAGAACTGCTGTGCCATAGATAATTTGTAACTGTCTTTGCTTATATAAATTCCGGTTTAGAGATCTTCCCCTATTTTTGATAAATGTGTTAAATTTTTGAATGTGAAGTTTTAGGAGAAAGCGTTTGTCTTACACTATTCTTAGTTTATACATCTTTGTGAAAGCCAGTCAAAAGAAAGACAACAGAGCTATTTTTAGGAGGTTTTCCTACATTTTTATTGCCTTTTAATGAAAGAGATCCTTGCTTTTTGAGGAGGAGATGATGAATGGTAGGGAGTGTGAAGTTTAAAAGAACATATATCTCAGCTATAAATTCCATAATGTGGATACAATCCCTTTTGTTTAGATCTCTTAACTTTTCTCCAAGCAATGGATAGCCCATTTGGGAAACCTTCACATATTTAAGCTATATTTACATATCAGAATTGTGTTTTGGTGAAGCAGGTGATAAAGACATGGGAATCTTCCAGAATGTAAAGAGGAAAAATAAATAAATAGGAATCAAAAAACACCCCAAGCTTGTAAAATATTCACTCATATTCAGACTGGGGCAGCACACAAAAGGCTGAGCACATCCATCTTGATGAAATTTTGTAATTGCAAAAATAAAGAGAAAAACTCTACAAGCTTCCTGGAAGAGAGGGAGGGAAGGGGGGAAGAGAGAGAGAGAGGGAGGGAGAGAGAAAGGAAGAAAGAAAGAAAGAGAGAGAGAGAGGGAAAGAGAGAGAGAGAGAGAGAGCCTACAGAGAAACAAGAATCCAACTGCATTAGATTTTTACAAGTCAGATGCTAGACGACAAAGAAGCAACTTACTCAGATATTCAGATTTTCAGGGGAAATATTTTGAATCTAGAATTTAAAATTATATATAGTGCATATATATTACGTGTACATATATGTGCAATTTTGTTTTTGAAGATGTATGTTCATATGGTTCAAAAATCGAAATAATATAAAAGTATATAACATACAAAGAGAGGACTCCCACCTCTGTCCCTCCCTCCCCCTCAAAGATGGTAATTTTATTTTTTTTGTGTGTGTGCATTCTTTTAATATTTCTTTGTAAATACGTAAACAAATGTGAATATATACATATATTTATTTTCCCTTTTCGTACACAATTTATAGCTTTATGATAAATACTGTTCTATTAGTTTTTAATCACTTAACCAAAAATGTTGGAGACTTCACCTTTTTGGTACCACAGTCTTGGTCAGGTCACTCTTTTTTATAGCTTCCTAGGACTGTGCTGTGTGGATACATCAGAGTTCATGCCACTAGTCCCCTATTGCTGGACTTCAGCAGTTTCCAAACTTGTAGTGTTATAAACAGTCATGCAATTAATAATATTATATAAATGTTATTTCTTAAATGTCCACGTGTATCTGTAGGATTACTTCCCAGTAGCAGGATTACTGGAAATGTTAAATGCGTTTACATAAATAATATCAGATTTCTTTCCTTAAGAGTCATTCCATTTTGGAATCCAGAAAACAGTGTATAAGAGCACTGGTTTTCCCCCAGTTTTGCTAGAAGAGTATGTCAACCTTTTGGAATTTCGCCAATAAAAAATGTAAAAAATGATATCTCAGTGTAGATTGAACTTGCACTTCTCATATTACCACCATCAAGGTATTACTTCTTTTCCTATGTTTGAGGGGCATTTACGTATATATCTGTGAACTATTTTAACCCCGTTTCTTTGGGGCTGTTAGCCTGTTTTATCTCAATATCTAGGAGCTATTTGTGTATTAGGGAATAAGCTTTTGTTAATGAATGAGTTACAATCCCCGCCCACCAATCATCACCAATTTTTCATTTATCCTTCGAGTTTTTGTATGATGTATTTTTCATTCCTTGAAGTTCTTGATTTTTCTGCAGTCAAAATTGTCATTCTTGTCTTTAATGACCTCTGGATTTTGCATTATACTAGGAAAGACCTTCCCCATTTCAGCATATAAAATAGTTCCATGATGCTGTAGCATTTGCATGGTTTTATTTTCAAAATTTCAACTATTGATCTGTTTAGAATTTGTCCTGGTGTAAGATGTGCAACGTTAACTTACTCCAGATGGCTAGCTGCTCGTTCTAACACCACTGATCAAAAGTTTATATTTTTTAATGAACAGAAACCATGGGTTGATGTTTGTTTATAATTTCAGATTGGGGAAGGCTTTTCTACCATAATACATGATCCAGTAGCCATGAAAAGATGAGACTGATATTCGGAGCACATGAAAATGGAAAGCTTCATCTTTACTCACTGTTTTCTAATGGCACCTTTATCACATATGAAACTCCTGTGCATATTTTTGTCTATTTTTGATCTTATTATTCCGTTTTATGTGCCTGCTTACATATAAGCACTGCACGACTCTACCTGCTGAGGTTTATAGTAGACTTCATATCTGCTAGAACTAGTTTCTGCTCATTGCTCTTTGTCCGAGTTTATCTGGCTAAACTGCTTATCTTTTATGTGAACTTCAGAATCATTTCCTCTGGTCCCAGTCAGTGATCACATTAAATTAAATTAAAACAAACACAAGACCTTGGGAAAGTAGACCCCATTGATATCGAATCTTCCTTTCTGTGACTATATGTTTTTCTATTATTTTAAGTTTACCTTTCTGTACTTTAGAAGTGGTTTAAAGTTTTTTTCATACAGTATTTGCACATTTCTTGCTAAGTTTAGGCCTATGGTTTTATTTTTAATGTTGCTATTAAAAGTGGGGTCTTTCATTACATCTTAAAACCAGTAGTTTTATGTTTAGGTAAATTCTATTTATTTATGTATATTAATTTTATATTCCACCAAGTTACTCTGTTATCCAATACTTGTAGTGTTTTGTTTTCCTACTTAGTGTCCTAGGTGTCCCATGAAAAACATTAGTCTACTGCAAGTAGTGATAGTTTTACCTCCTCCTTTCCAATATTTGTACCTCTAATTTTCTTCTCTTGTCTAATTTATAGGTTAATCTCATTCAAACAACGTTATATTGTCATAATGACAATGCATATTAATTCTTGTCCTTGACTTTAGTGAGAAAGCCTACAGTATCTCCCCATTAGTATGATGCTGGTTTTTGGATCTATATCCATATGTCCACATATAGATAGGTGATCAAATTAAGAAAGGAAGTATAAAGTGATTCCTGTATTGTTGATGCTTTTAGCAAAAATGAATGTGTATTTTTAAAATTTATTTATTTATTTATTTTTGGCTGTGTTGGGTCTTCATTGCTGTGCAGGGCTTTCTCTAGTTGCAGTGAGCGGGGGCTACTCTTCATTGTGGTACGCAGGCTTCTCATTGCGGTGGCTTCTCTTTGTTGCGGAGCGCGGGCTCTAGGCACGCAGCCTTCAGTAGTTGTGGCACGCTGGCTCAGTAGTTGTGGCTTGTGGGCTCTAGAGTGCAGGCTCAGTAGTCGTGGTGCACGGACTTAGTTGCTCCGCGGCATGTGGGATCTTCCTGGACCAGGGATCGAACCCGTGTCCCTTGAATTGGCAGGTGGATTCTTAACCACTGCGCCACCAGGAAAGTCCCAAAAAAATGAATGTGTATTTTGTCAAATACCTTTTCTGAATCCAAGTAGATAATCACATAATCTATATGAATAGTTTGATAATATCAAACCAGAGGGTATATGGGCTCTCTTTCCAATCTGCTCAATGTTCTATAAAACTAAAACTGCTACAAATAAAGTCTATTAATTAAAAAAATTAACTTGTATATATATTTAAAGAAAGGGTGGCATAAGTTTCAAGATACTGTATTAACTGAGAACGATTGAGAAGACAAGAAGGAAAATATTTAGAAATAAGGGACTTGTTAGCCTTAACCTTAGAATATTCTCAATGGAATCACAAAGCTTCAGTAGAAACACATTTCCTTCCATACAAATTCAATATCTTTTGGAGGTTTTCAATTTTCTGATTTACCTTATACAAAGTTATATAAACCTGATTAAAGTTACAGAATATAAATCGATATTATTAACCTTAATGACATAAAATTATAACAACAAAAACTGGAAAGTAGAGGGTGAAGAAAAGGGGGCAGAGATGGTGAATGTACTTTTTTAAAATGGTGAGATACTGACTAAAGGTGATAAAGAAATATAAGATGTATATTTTAATGACATAAAGAAAACAACTTTTAGGATGAAAATCATGTAGTGAAATTTAAAAGTCAATAGAAAGGGGAGATGATATTTGGTGTGTAATTCCACATATTTTCATAGAGGAGAATAAATAAATATTAACTGCTAGAGACCTTCAAGATGGCGGAAGAGTAAGATGTGGAGATCACCTTGCTCCCCACAAATGCATCAGAAATACATCTACATGTGGAACAACCCCTACAGAACACCTACTGAACGCTGGCAGAAGACCTCAGACCTCCCAAAAGGCAAGAAACTCCCCACGTACCTGGGTAGGGCAAAAGAAAAAAGAAAAAATAGGGACTGACCTGCACCAGTGGGAGGGAGCCGTGAAGGAGGAAAGGTGTCCACACACTAGGAGCCCCTTTGCGGGCAGAGACTGCGGGTGGCGGAGGGGGGAGCTTCGGAGCCACGGAGGAGAGCGCAGCCACAAGGGTGCAGAGGGCAAAGCGGAGAGATTCCCGCACAGAGGCTCGGCGCCGAGCAGCGCTCACCAGCCCGAGAGGCTTGTCTGCTCCCCCGCCGGGGCGGGCGGGGCTGGGAGCGGAGGCTCGGGCTGCGGTCGGATCGCAGGGAGAGGACTGGGGTTGGCGGCGTGAACACAGCCTGAAGGGGCTAGTGCGCCACAGCTGGCTGGGAGGGAGTCCGGGAAAAAGTCTGGAGCTGCCGAAGAGGCAAGAGACTTTTTCTTGCCTCTTTGTTTCCCGGTGCGCAAAGAGAGGGGATTCAGAGCGCCGCCTAAACGAGCTCCAGAGGCGGGTGCGAGCCGCAGCTATCAGCGTGGACCCCAGAGACGGGCATGAGACGCTAAGGTTGCTGCTGCCGCCACCAGGAAGCCTGTGTCCGAGCACAGGTCACTCTCCACACCGCCCCTCCTGGGAGCATGCGCAGCCCGCCACGGCCAGGCTCCCGTGATCCGGGGACAACTTCCCCGGGAGAACGCACGGCGCGCCTCGGGCTGCTGCAACGTCACGACACCTCTGCCGCCGCAGGCTCGCCCCGCCTCCTCCGTACCCCTCCCTCCCCCCGCCTGAGTGAGCCAGAGCCCCCGAAGCAGCTGCTCCTTTAACCCCGTCCTGTCTGGGCGGGAACAGACGCCCTCAGGCGACCTACATGCAGAGGCGGGTCCAAATCCAAAGCTGAACCCTGGGAGCTCTGCGAACAGAGAAGAGAAGGGGAAATCTCTCCCAGCAGCCTCAGGAGCAGCGGATTAAAGCTCCACAAACAACCTGATGTACCTGCATCTCTAGAATACCGGAATAACAAAGAATCATCCCAAAATTGAGGAGGTGGACTTTGGGAGCAACGATATATATATTTTTTTCCTTTTTCTCTTTTTCTGAGTGTGTATGTTTATGCTTCTTTGTGTGATTTTGTCTGTATAGCTTTGCTTTCACCATTTGTCCTAGGGTTCTGTCTGTCCGGTTTTTTTTTTTTTTTTTAGTATAGTTTTTAGAGCTTGTTATCATTGGTGGATTTGTTTTTTCGTTTGGTTGCTCTCTTCTCTCTTTCTTTCTTTTTTTAATTACTTAAATTTTTTTCTTATTATTAATAATTTTTTTTATTTTAATAACTTTATTTTATTCTTTTCTTTCTTTCTTTCTTTCTTTTTTTCTCCCTTTTCTTCTGAGCCGTGTGGCTGACAGGTTCTTGGTGATCCGGCCTGGTGTCAGGCCTGTGCCTCTAAGGTGGGAGAGCCAAGTTCAGACTCAAATCAATAGAATTAGAAATGAAAAGGGAGAAGTAACAACTGACACTGCGGAAATACAAAGGATCATGAGAGATTACTACAAGCAACTATATGCCAATAAAATGGACAACATGGAAGAAATGGACAAATTCTTAGAAAAGCACAACCTTCTGAGACTGAACAAGGAAGAAATCGAAAATATAAACAGACCAATCACAAGCACTGAAATTGACACTGTGATTAAAAATCTTCCAACAAACAAAAGCCCAGGACCAGAGGGCTTCACAGGCAAATTGTATCAAACATTTAGAGAAGAGCTAACACCTATCCTTCTCAAACTCTCCCAAAATATAGCAGAGGGAGGAACACTCCCCAACTCATTCTACGAGGCCACCATCACCCTGATACCAAAACCAGACAAAGATGTCACAAAGAAAGAAAACCACAGGCCAATATCACTGATGAACATAGATGCAAAAATCCTCAACAAAATACTAGCAAACAGAATCCAACAGCACATTAAAAGGACCATACACCATGATTAAGTGGGGTTTATCCCAGGAATGCAAGGATTCCTTAATATATGCAAATCAATCAATGTGATACACTATATTAACAAACCGAAGGAGAAAACCATATGATCATTTCAAAAGAGGCAGAAAAAGCTTTCGACAAAATTCAACACCCATTTATGATAAAAACCTTCCAGAAAGTAGGCTTAGAGGGAACCTACCTCAACATAATAAAGGCCATATGTGACAAACCCACAGCCAACATCGTTCTCAATGGTGAAAAACTGAAACCATGTCCACTAAGATCAGGAACAAGACAAGGTTGCCCACTCTCACCACTATTATGCAACATAGTTTTGGAAGTGTTAGCCACAGCAATCAGAGAAGAAAAAGAAATAAAAGGAATCCAAATCAGAAAAGAAGAAGTAAAACTGTCACTGTTTGCAGATGACATGATACTATACATAGAGAATCCTAAAGACGCTACCAGAAAACTACTAGAGCTAATCAATGAATTTGGTAAAGGAGCAGGATACAAAATTAATGCACAGAGATCACTTGCATTCCTATACAGTAATGCTGAAAAATCTGAACGAGAAATTAAAGAAACACTCCCATTTACCACTGCAACAAAAAGAATAAAATACCTAGTAATAAACTTACCTAAGGAGACAAAAGTCCTGTATGCAGAAAACTATCAGACACTGATGAAAGAAATTAAAGATGATACAAACGGAGAGATATACCATGTTCTTGCACTGGAAGAATCAACATTGTGAAAATGACTATACTACCCAAGGCAATCTACAGATTCAGTGTAATCCCTATCAAGCTACCAATGGCATTTTTCACAGAACTAGAACCAAAAATATCACAGTTTGTATGGAAACACAAAAGACCCTGAATAGCCAAAGCAATCTGGAGAAAGAAAAACACAGCTGGAGGAATCAGGCACCCTGACTTCAGACTATACTACAAACTACAGTAATCAAGACAGTATGGTGCTGGCACAAAAACAGAAATATAGATCAATGGAAAAGGATAGAAAGCCCAGAGATAAACCCACACGTATATGGTCACTTTATCTTTGATAAAGGAGGCAAAATTATGCAATGGAGAAAAGACAGCCTCTTCAATAAGTGGTGCTGGGAAAACTGGACAGCTACATGTAAAAGAATGAAATTAGAACACTCCCTAACACCATACACAAAAATAAACTCAAAATGGATTAAAGACCTAAATGTAAGACCAGACACTATAAAACTCTTAGAGGAAAACATAGGCAGAACACTCTATGACATACATCACAGCAAGATCCTTTTTGACCCACCTCCTAAAGAAGTGGAAATAAAAACAAAAATAAACAAATGGGACCTAATGAAACTTGAAAGCTTTTGCACAGAAAAGGAAACCGTAAGCAAGACAAGAAGACAACCCTCAGAATGGGAGAAAATATTTGCAAATGAAGCAACCGACACAGGATTTATCTCTAAAATTTACATGCAGCTCATTATCAAAAAAACAAACAACCCAATCCAAAAATGAGCAGAAGACCTAAATAGACATTTCTCCAAAGAAGATATACAGGTTGCCAACAAACTCATGAAAGAATGCTCAACATCCCTGGTCAAAAAAAAAAAAAAAAAAAGAATGCTCAACATCACTAATAATTAGAGAAATGCAAGTCAAAACTACAATGAGGTATCACCTCACACCAGTCAGAATGGCCATCACCAAAAAATCTACAAACAATAAATTGTGGAGAGGGTGTGGAGAAAAGGGAACCCTCTTGCACTATTGGTGGGAATGTAAATTGATACAGCCACTATGGAGAACAGTATGGAGGTTCCTTCAAAAACTAATAATAGAACTACCATACGACCCAGCAATCCCACTACTGGGCATATACCCTGACAAAATCATAATTCAAAAAGAGTCATGTACCACAATGTTCATTGCCGCTCTATTTACAATAGCCAGGACATGGAAGCAACCTAGGTGTCCATCGTCAGATGAATGGATAAAGAAGATGCGGCACATATATACAATGGAATATTACTCAGACATAAAAAGAAACGAAATTGAGTTATTTGTAGTGAGGTGGATGGACCTAGAGTCTGTCATACAGAGTGAAGTCAGAAAGAGAAAAGCAAATACCGTATGCTTACACATATATATGGAACTTAAAAAGAAATGGAGCTGAAGAACGTAGGGGCAGGACAGTAATAAAGATGCAGACATAGAGAATGTACTTGAGGACACGGGGAGGGGGAAGGGTAAGCTGGGACGAAGTGAGAGAGTGGCATGGACTTATATATACTACCAAATGTAAGTAAAATAGATAGCTAGTGGGAAGCAGTTGCATAGCACAGGGAGATCAGGTAGGTGCTGATAGGGAGGGATAGGGAGGGTGGGAGGGAGATGCAAGAGGGAGGAGATACAGGGATATATGTACATCTGTAGCTGATTCAATTTTTTATAAAGCAGAAACTAACACACAATTTTAAAGCAAATATACTCCAATAAAGATGTTAAAAAATAAAAGATAAAATAAATAAATATTAACTGAAACTAATCAGGAATCAGAGGTGTAATGAATTTTCACAGTTATAAAGATATCTAGAATAATTAAAATCAGAAACTGTTATTAGTTGTGACTTCTTGAGTTTGAACTTGGGTGAGGTAGTAGTGAATAAGGGAGAAACATACTTTTTGTTTTATACAGACTGTGTATAATTTTAAAAATTTAATCCATGTTCATGCAGTAATTCAATAGTCATATATGTACTAACATGGTAAGAAGTTCATTACATAATGCAAAATTATCACCAAATAACAAGCATAATATATTCCATTTTGTAACAATTATACTTGTGTGTGTGTATCTACACATAGAAAATTCTATAAGGTTACGTACCAAACACTCTGGAGTGTGGAATGAGGTTGAGGATCCCTTCACTTCTAAAATGTTTGAAAAATATTCTCTCTCTCTCAAGAATATATGTCACTTTTAAAAGAATAAATTTATTTGTTTATTTTCGGCTGCATTGGGTCTTCATTGCTGTGCGTGAGCTTTCTCTAGTTGTGGCGAGTGGGGGTTACTCTTCGCTCCAGTGCACAGGCTTCTCATCATGCTGGCTTCTCTAGTTGTGGAGCACAGGATCTACGTGCACGGGCTTCAGTAGTTGTGGCACACAGGCTCAGTAGTTTTGGCTCATGGGCTCTAGAGTGCAGGCTCAGTGGTTGTGGTGCACGGGCTCAGTTGCTCCCTGGCATGTGGGATCTTCCCAGACCAGGGCTCAAACCCATTTCCCCTGAATTGGCAGGCAGATTCTTAACCACTGCACCACCAGGGAAGTCCCTATGTCACTTTTTCTTTTAAAAAAAATTGTAAATCTATACAAGAAACAAAAATCCAAAACACCTAGAAAATATGGAGACCCAGAGGCCATTCACCATGAATGGGCTCCCTCATATTCAGACTTACAAGAATCCTCATCAGCTACTTAGGGAAAACCACCTCAATAAAAGCCAGGTAGAAAGAATTATGCAGACACTAAAAGTTTCCAGAACACACCATTAAATTCACCAAGGAAAAAAGTAAAAAGAGGGAAGATTCTTGAAACTATAACTATAGACACTAATTGATTCATTAATTTATTCAACAAGTATCTATTGGATTGCTTAATCTATAACAAGTACCATCCATTGATTACCTATGAAAGGAAAATACAATTCATGTTCAAGATAGATGATCGTGGGAAGAAGATCAAGAATTGTACACAAAGGATACATTTCAGGATCAGCTCACCACATCCGAAGTCTTCAAGGAAAAGTAAAACAAATCAACTCTACCTTTCTTTCTCTTAATGCTATGACCCTCCAATTAATGACTCGCCTGTTGTCCTCCCTGGTGTGGCCATCCGTGGTTTTGATCCATCCGCACCAAATCTTTGATGTCTAGATCATGTTATGTAATTAGTACTCTTGAAGGAATGAAGACATTAGACAATGAATGAATCAATGAATTCCAGGCACAAAATCTACTTCATTCTTGATTTGAGGAACTTAAGAGTCCCAGAAGGTGTTATGGTAGTGCCTCAAACAGACTTCTTGCTGCTGATCTGGCTCTGAGTTTGTAGTGGGGTGGTTACAACTTGCTTTTTCTCCTCTTCTTCTTTCCCCTGCCTGCCCAGATCCCTCATTTGATTCCCTGTCCACTTATTATACCTTCCATGGGGTCTACCTTTTTCATGCCACTCTTCCTGAACATGAGGGTCTTGCCCTGAAACTCCATTTCCCGTCCCTGGATTCCTGATTTCTTCTCTCAACTATACCTGCCTATAACTCTTGTGTCTCAACGGTCAGGGACCCCTTTGATGTCATGTGTTATCAACCAACCAGGGCATCCGTTTCAGGCACATGTTTTCTATTTCCTCAGATTCTCCTGGCTCGCCAGGAGAGGCTGATCAACTCCTAGTGAGCTCAAGGGGTTCCACTCGCTGGGGTCTACCAAATGCCCTCCCAGATTCTGTAGATCCTCCTATCACTTGGGGACTTATATGAAATGTCCCACGGCAGAGGTTTCAGAGTGGCTGCCAAAACATCTGGGATGACAAAACCAGAAGTGTGGGAGAATTGTCACATCATGGGGTAAATTTTAAACAATATAAAACAAGAGATAAGAGGGAGCTTAGAAGATAAATTTTCTCTTTCTTCTCTCCAAGGCACAGATTTTCCTATAGCCTGTTCAGAGCAGTCCTACATGGAAATTTCTGCTGAGATACATACTGGTTATCTTTGCAGCTCACATGAAAGCAATGGCCAGAGCAGTAATACATTTCTTTCAGTTATTTCTCGTCCTTCTGCCTCATTTCCCCATTCCTCACTCTTGCTTCTCTGAGTTTTTACCTCCCAGTAAAAGCATCAGCTCTTGATACTTGCTATGGACTGAATATTTTTCATTTATTGAAGCCCCATGTGATGGTATTTGGAGATGGGGCCTTTGGGAGTTAATTAGGGTTAGATAAGTTCATGAGGGTGGGGCCCTAATGATGGGATTAGTGCCTTTAGATGAAGAAGCACCAGAGAAGACACAGAGAGAAGACAACCATCTTCAAGTTAGGAAGAGAGTCCTCACCAGAACCTAACATTGTTGGTACCCTGATCTTAAACTAGCCTCCACAACTGTGAGACAACAAATTTCTGTTGTTTAAGCCACCCAATCTGCATTATTTTTATGACAGTCTGAGCTGACTAACACAATGCTGAAATCAGGCTTTATTTTCTAGGGAAACTGTGCTAAGCCAACATCCATCATTTTATGAATATTGGATATCCATTTCACCTACTTCTTCTTTGCCTGAGTCTCTGTCCATGATCCTGGTGTTCTGCTCTATTCAGTAGAGCTCCTTTGTTTCCATTATTGAAGGAGCAATCTTGTATCTCATAGCTTGTGCTGGCATGTACATCTGGTGTCTGAAATCCAGCTCTTGGGACTTAACTCAATTGAGGGTTCTGAGTCCAGATTTGCTGCCCTAACAAGACAAAAACACAGACCTTGGGAAGGAGCTCTGTTGACTCATACCCAGAACTGCTAACACTTAGCAATCTGGATGACCTATAAAAAGAATCATCTATGAAAGGAAGCATTGGCAACTTTTTTGTATATCTTTTGCCCTATTGACTCCAGCTAGCCTTCCTGAAGCTGGATCATACATACTGTATCCTGTGAGTAAATAGTACTACCTCTTACCAACATGGTATTCCTGGTGTAGGTCTTGATCACAAATTTCCTTGCACAGCCTTGATGATAAACTGTGTTAAGTTTTGCCTATTTAGCATAACAGGCTGTTACATGAGACTCTTTCTGTCTCAGTGTTGATGGAAACCCCCAAATCAGAGAATAATGGGGGTCACCTATTCCTCCCCAACCCCATCCTAAAGCAAAGTGCTCAGCCCTATAAGCAAGCTACATTTGCAAAGAACTACACTAGATCTCCCAACACTCGCCCATTATTCAACTTCAGAGTATAAAATTATGAGGTTAAAAATTCTGATAAGGTGAAGTGTTTTGGAGAAGGGTGTCAATATTCTAAGTGTCCCAGGAAGGAAGCCAAGTGAGTGAGAGAGGGCTCTGAGAAAAGCACTCTGGTCTTGGTGGTGCCAGAGCTGGTCCCTCTCAGTGGGAGGAATGTGAAGGTGAGAGCCTGGCTGAAGTGGCCGCGCCTCGAGAAAGATTTGCACTGGGAAGTAACTGCCTTCAAACTGCAGTGGAACAAAGATATTTATGGACCAGATGTGGATCCTGCTGTGGTAAACTGGCCTAGGGATGCATTTAAAAATTATTCCACTCAAGGGACTTCCCTGGTGGCGCAGTGGTTAAGAATCTGCCTGCCAATGCAGGGGACACGGGTTCGAGCCCTGGTTCGGGAAGAGCCCACATGCTGTGGAGCAACTAAGCCCACGCACCACAACTACCGAGCCTGTGCTCTAGAGCCTGCAAGCCACAACTGCTGAGCCCGTGAGCCACAACTACTGAGCCTGCACTCTAGAGCTCACGAGCCACAGCTACTGAGACCACGAGTCACAACTACTGAGCCTGCATGCCACAACTGCTGAAGCCCATGCACCTAGAGCCCATGCTCCGCAACAAGAGAAGCCACCACAATGCCCGTACATCGCAACGAAGAGTAGCCTCTGCTCGCCGCAACTAGAGAAAGTCCACACGCAGCAATGAAGACCCAACGCAGGCAAATAAATAAATAAATAAATAAATAAATAAATAAATAATCAATTAATTAAAAAAAATTATTCCACTCAAGATCACTTTGGAAGACCATTTTCATCTAATGGATGGGCCACAGGAAACCAAGTGGAAAGATGGAGTCTAGCTGGCTGGTGAGGGGACGTTAGGATAAGGAGAACTTCAGTAAGAGAGTCCCAGCAGGGATACCCTAAGAGACTCAGTTCTACATATTCTCCAGCAGCAGGGCCCCCTAGGCCTGATCACATCTGTACAAAGAGCAGTTAGCGAGTGGAGAAGGAAGTGGGCGAAGAAGAGGACAGCCACGCCTTCCTTCCCCCACTGCGGTATTCTCCGCTTAGTCAGGCCTTAGCTTTGGGAAGGAGAAATTTAAATTGGGTAAGAGTTTAGGATTTTGAATTACCCTCTACTGGGCCAGTCTTCCTATGTTCAAATAACGTCCAGAAGTTAAGGAATCAAGCCTGCAAGTCATCCCAGGAGTAGGGAAAAATAAGTTGTGAGACTGATCTGAAAGAACAACGGGAGAAAATACATAAAGTTGGTTTCTGGTTATCATTCCAAAATCCAATTTTTAATAAATCAGAAACAAATATACACCTCTTTTTTCAGGTCTTGTCTACATATATGTACATTCCAGCAAAACTGAACCAAGATTCCTATACTTAGTGAAGACCCTCTTGGCATTTTGCTCAGAATAACTCATCTTTTGCAGGGTTGGCTCATGTATTGCAGAACTTTTGTCATTCTACATTCTTGCCCATTAAACATCAGTTAAGCTCTCTAGTAATTTTGACAAATGTTTCCTAAGAGCAGTACCTCCACAAATTGAGAAGCACTAACTCAGGGTAAATGCATTAATGCTGAAAACCGAGGTATCTTCAAATGACATGGTAACCCCCAGGCACATATGGCAAAAGGTGAACCTTGGGTGGAAAACTCTAGATTCTCTCCCCAGTTAAGATCTCAGATTTAATAATTTACATCTCAGTAGGAATAAAAGAAGAATCCACTGAAACCAATTAAGTTCTTTGGGATGCACTGTACCCCTTGAAATGGAACCTACAGCCCAAATATGAATCTAGAATAAATTCCATGTTGGAAATCCTACCCAAACATAATATGCTACAAAAGTTTATGATCCCAAAGTGTCATCTGCAATAATATGGTGAAAATGAAATCCAAGAGAGTTATCAACTGTGCACAGTGGCAAGTACTGATTTGTCAGAGATCATATTTGCTGCAAATATTGCCAAAGAATTTGGAACCTGTAAATAAGAGTGTCTAAAATACAACTCTCTACGACATTAAGAATTTATGATGGGACTTCTTGCAAGTGGGGCCTGAAAAGATGGCATCGTCAAAAAGAGGGATTCAAATAGAAGAAAATTAAATAAGGAGATAAAAATAAAACACGTTGCACTGTGTCAGGAGCATAGATGTTTAAACAAACCAAAACACACACAAATGCACACACATACACACACTCACACAAACTAAAGAAAGAGGAGGTCTAGGAGGAGGAATAGATGAAGGAAAAGGAAGAGGATGAGAAGGATGAAGAGGAGGGAGGAGGTTAAGTAGAAGGAGGGAAGGAAGGGGAAGTAGAACCAGCAATTATACATCAAAGAATTAGTCCTCTGTCTCCCAGGGATTTGAGAGATGACCTGCCATCGGTTATCAAGGAGTGAGAATCTGAAAATAAAGGGGATAAGATCAGCACTGGCTATATTAAAAATTAAAATGGATCCAGCTTGAAGGAAATAAAACTAGAGGCAAAAGTATTCTATGCAAGAGGTTCTTGAACCGAATCACCCAAAGGTAAATAGACATCAAAGGCAGATGTTGCAAAGTATACATTAGCCTCCGAGTTCCCTCAAAATAGCAGGTTTATGACAGTCACTAAATAAATAAATAGATGCAATGGAGACCGTAAAATAAGTGATCCCAGGGGACTAGTCTTGTAAACTAGAGCTTTGTCTACAATAAATGCACTATGGCTGAAGGTATAGAGACTCTTTTTACAAAGTAGGGAGATGAATTAATTACATGAAATACAACATCTAAACTACTATGACATAAATAATATAGAAATAAGAAATTTTAATAAAATACACCTTTAAAAGTCTCTACTCTTATTATTTGGTGGAAGTGCACAATGCAACCTTCATTCGACTTAGCTTACCTAGCTTACTCTTCTCCCTTTAAGGAAACAACTCTGGGAAAATAACAACGAAAACATGATTTTAAATTAAAATTTTAAATAATGAAACGAGCCTCCGCATTCTTTCCAAAACTGAGAGTATAAGATTTAGCAGACGCCTTCAACCAAAAAGGAAAATGGAGTGTAAATATCAGCCAGTTGTTGATACTTTTTTGCTTGTTCCCTCTTCATTCCTTACTCATAGCCCCTGAAATCTTCTCATTCTGCCTGTGAGGATGATTATACAAAGTGCTACATCTCCCAGAGATGTCTTTGAGCAAGCTAATTCATGCTTAAGAATCACTAATGCATCAATAAAATAAATTTAAAAAAAAAAGAATAGCTAATGCAAATCAAGCACTTACCAAACACTCAGCACCTTGCATGTAGCAATTTATTTAATTCTCACAACACTCATATGAGATTGATATTCTTGTCAGCCACATTTGACAAATGAAAAGTTGCGAAGGCTGAGCTACCAGGAGATGAAATAACTTGCCCGATGTATGCAGCCAGGAGGAAGGGGGAGAGCCAACTTTTAAACCTGTAATGCCTCTCCACTCCCAAGCAAAACAACTAACTGCTGATGTGCTTGCATGAATAGAAAAATGAGACACACCTAGTGTCTTTCATAAACAAGCTTAGAGACTTGACCTGGGGGACCCATGAAGGAATGAAGACCCTCAGAAGGTAGAGAGTGTTGACTAGAAGAAGAGAGATGCAATGTGTAGAATACGTGGGAGGCTCCCGGCTGTGTGTGGGATGGTTGTCATGTCATTTCTCATCAGATGTGTAACTTCCAACCTTCCTTTTCTTCTGACGAGGAGGTGAAGCAAGGGGAGAAATAGTACTGAAAATGGAAAATCAATTTTGAGAAGATAGATGGTCATTTGGAGGCACAATTATTACACAGATTAATTAAGATAAATCTGGACCAGCTGAGAAAATAAAAGTTAAAAATATTCTAACATTTCTTACTAGAAATAAAATTTTGAAGGACAAAAACCCATTCTAGAACACCTCTATACTACACTTTTATGCAGATGTGACATAACACAGTTCTTTGTTTCCAAATTGTTGTATCTCTAATGACTTTTGAAATTACTAAAAGAGGTAGCAATAATTTCTTTCTCATTTTACAATTTTGTAAATTACTCCTTAATTTATCTTACAGAATTGTAATGATCAAAAAATAATAATTTTATCTGCAACTTTATTCAATTAAAACCCTTGAATTCTTTTTTCATTGATTTCCCAATTTTCAAATTTGCCAAATGTAGCATTTGCTTATATTATATGCCTTAAATATAGATATTTGTTTGCCTGTTGATATTTTAAAGATGCACTAAGGAAGGAATCTATAAGGCCTGAGATTGTTTACCCCCAGAAAAAATAAATAGGTAAAACACTAGATTGATCAACCAATATTTTATTGATCATTCGTTAAATGGACATTTTATAAATGTTCACCGAACATTTTCTATATGCTAGATATAGGGTGGAGTACAAGATTACAGAAGACATGCTGGCCCATGCTCTCCAGAAAAGGGCTATAATAAACACACTGTCATCACGGGAGGAGGGTTTTTTTTTTTTTAAAGATTTATTTATTTATTTATTTGAATGTGTTGGGTTGCTGCTGTAAATTACTGCATGCTAATTTTCTCTAGTTGCGGCGAGCAGGGGCTACTCTTCGTTGCGGTGCATGGCCTTCTCATTGTGGTGGCTTCTCTTTTGCGGACCATGGGCTCTAGGCACACGGGCTTCAGTAGTTGCAGCACTTGGGCTCAGTAGTTGTGGCTCGCAGGGTCTAGGGCACAGGCTCAGTAGTGTGGCACGCAGGCTCAGTAGTTGTGGCTTGCAGGCTCAGTAGTCGTGGTTCGTGGGCTCTAGAGCACAGGCTCAGTAGTTGTGGCATGCAGGCTCAGTAGTTGTGGTTTGCAGGCTCAGAAGTTGTGGTTTGCAGGCTCAGAAATTGTGGCTCGCAGGGTCAGTAGTCGTGGCTTGTGGGCTCTAGAGCACAGGCTCAGTACTTGTGGCACATGGGCTCAGTAGTTGTGGCTCACAGGCTCAGTAGTTGTGGCACACGGGCTCAGTAGTCGTGGTTCGTGGGCTCAGTAGTCGTGGCTCATGGGCTCAGTAGCTGTGGCACACGGGCTTCAGTAGGTGTAGCACACGGGCTCAGTAGCTGTGGCACACAGGCTTAGTTGCTCCGTGGCAGGTGGGATCTTCCCAGACCAGGGCTTGAACCCATGTCCCCTGCATTGGCAGGTGGATTCCTAACCACTGCGCCACCAGGGAAGCCCCAGGGAGGAGGTACTGACAAGTACTTTGAAAATGGTATATGATGGGTCAGAGAACAGGGAGGAAGTCATTTGTGCTGGTGGGCAAAAATAAAAGAAGACAGTCTGGGAACTAAAACTAAGGAATGGAGGAGGCAGAAAAATAAATTTTCCAGATTTGCTGAACTATAGATTATTATTTGGGGAAAATGGAAGCATAAAGAAAAATGTAACTTGGATCAAGGTGATGAAGGGCCTAGAAGGCCAATCTAGATCTATTTGTATTACACAGATAAAACATCTGGATGACTGATCTTTTCATCCAGATACATGGCATTATTCCAGCACTTGACTCGGAATTTTCAAATAACAAATGTCAAGAAAACATAATCCTTGGGTAAAGGTCAAGGAATATCTGAGTTTGATTTTGGAATTTTTTCCCAAGGGGAAGTCTCACTACTATCCCTTGAGACTTAAAACAAAAAGAAATCAAGGTTAAGAAAATAAATCCTGACAAGAGGTCAAAAGAGTCAGATGGTCTATAACATAAAATGGGTCTATTCCAATTCTCACTGACATAATTTTATGGACATGAATATTTTAAATGGTCTCTAAAGTGGTATAGTACCCTCAACCCACACGCAACCAAGACGCGAGGTTGTTGCATTGGCTATTCCTGGATCAGTATTTTAAATGGTAAAATGCACACTGGTGTCCCCTGAACTTACTTTGAGGTTCAGGAGTCTTTATTTATTAGTGCATGCACTTAAATCTGTAAGCTGGAAAGTCGTGAGTTCAATCATAAATTTGGGAGTCATGAATTTGTAGGCAGTCTAGAGTTCAATCATAAATTCTGGAGTCATGAATTTGGCATTGGTTTCAGTCTTACCAAAATGTATCTTCCTAACTCTAATCCAGTGACATCACTGTGGCCTCCAAACCTTAATCCCTAAGTAGGCACAACTCCAACTATAAACACTGGGAGTTTTTCACATTTTAAACTGTAAACCCCAAATAACCAAGAGTTTGGTTGTGACTTTAAATGTGCATGAAACTCAGATTTTGACCCCTATAAGCATAAAATAAAAATAAAAATTCTTCAAGCACGTATTTTAGCAAAAAAAGAGTGTTTTTCTCTTTCTTGAGTGGGGCATGAGTTAAGAATAATCTGTCACCATAACTTTGAACTACTTGATCTTGGTATGCATTTTTGGTCTAGTTTTAATGTTTCTTAAACTCAATTTCTCTTGTTTCCTTTAAAATGGACTAATCTCCAATCATCATGGAAATAAGTCAAGTAAATGAAAAATCATAAATTACATTGGGACTCACTAATTCAGTCAGTTTATTTGGAAACAAATGCCTGGGGCTTCAAAGAGAACCAACTGCCTTAGCTCCAATTCATTGTATTCATTGGCCAATTTAACTTGCCAGGGAAATGATAGATGATTTAACAAAGTGAGTGGTCAATGTGACTTTCTGTTCCATCCACAGAAGTGTCGGGGGTGGGAAGGAGGTTGGGAGCGGGGAGGATGGAAAAAGTCTGGAGCATTCATTCTACATCATGGTTTTTATGAAACATTCAGGTTAGTTACATCTCCACCACCCCCAAGGAAGTATCATAAAACAACCCCAACATTTTCAAAGTTAAATGCTTTCAATTCAATTCTCCTTTAATTATACATACTAAAAAGCATTTTTAGGAAGGTATGAATCCCCAAAGGCTATGAAATATCAAATGAGATACATACCAATCAGAAAATAATTGAACCCCCTTACAGTTTGTTATATTGTTAGAAACGAAAACCAGAGGATATCAACAAGAAGAACAACACCAAAATGAATTTGAGAAGTAAATGATATATTTATCTTATAGCCATATTGTGGTTTCTAGGTGTAAATGTATGTCTGTATTATGACCTAGTCATTTGAGATCTGAGAGAGATTTTATTGTTCCCATTTATCAGAAAAAGAAAACTGACAAATGGAAAGATTTAATGATATATTCAAGACCACACACTTGATAAATAGAAAACAGATATCCATAATCGTTCCAACTTTCCACTATAATTCACTAATTATTAAAATGTAAGTGAGGGAAAAGAGCTATAGACAATAAGATATTTTATAGAATCCAATATGATATTTATTCATTCATTTGTTTAAAAATGATTTCATATATTCACTGTCTCACACTTTATCATGAACTAGTGAATAGGTAAAATGAAAA
Source organism: Balaenoptera musculus (assembly GCF_009873245.2). Taxonomy (NCBI): domain Eukaryota; kingdom Metazoa; phylum Chordata; class Mammalia; order Artiodactyla; family Balaenopteridae; genus Balaenoptera; species Balaenoptera musculus. Next base: position 6,406,368 of record NC_045790.1, read on the forward strand.
ATAAAATATAGTTTTAAAAGAAACAGGTTGCCAAATATAGAATTTCTAAAGTGGCAACTAGTTAGATAAAACTGATATTTTCTCATAACTTTTGCCTCTATACCATTTAGAGAGTTGTTAAATTCTTCCTTGCTTACCCCTTTTTAATTTTTTCTGTAGATATTTGCAATGAGAACTCCAAAATAGAATTCCACTTTGAATTTTGAAGTTTCATTATAGGAGATTTTCTACAATTCTTAGCTCACTATCAAGTAGTTTATTTGAAATATAGTAATGTATTATTGGGCCAAAATACTTAAAAAATTAATAACTGAATTATGGTGAATTGACAATAGTGGAATCAAGTTGGAATTTTAACTCTTTTTTTCTTTTTTAACTCCCAAATTCTGGGTGAATATAGTATGGATTGGCAAGTGTAGACTTAGCCTAAGGGGTAATTTGGAAAAAGATTCCTGAATTCTTGTATTGATATACAGGAAGTAGAAAGCAAATGTCAAATATAAATGTAAAACAGGACGGAATAAACTATGACAGCAGACCACGAAAGTGGCTCAGTTCAAACGGGCTTGTCTGGGAATTTTGTGCTATCCAGATGGGTCAATTTGATACATGCATTTATATACATCCTACGAGAATCAACTAAAGTCTCTTATAACTGGAATGTATCACAAGCTGACAGCTTATGAAATACCAAAGTATTGAAATACAAGCACGGTGTGATGAAAATTAGAATAACATACAAAAAATCAACTTTAATTAAACTGTGCATTAATTGGATCCAAATTAGTTGTATACTCACAAGTCCATTTGGATGGAGGAGCGGACATCTGCTAGTTGTGTAGGCAAAGGCTGAAAGATAATTTTATTTTTAGTCACTTTAGGAAGGAAACAGAGAAAACACAGCAAATATGACAGGCTAATTAAATAAAATAGATATTTTCAATTACCGTACAGTGACTTATCATGTTTACCAAAGAATGACCATGTTATTTTGAGCAAAGTCATTAGAAAACAAAACAAAAATTTTAAAAATATATAATAAAATAATCATGAAGACAATGTGTTTTTAAATAAATACATAAGTCAGAACCTTGGGAATGAAGATTAAAAACTAAAGTGGAATAAGTATAAATAATGAAAAATTAAAATCTATACATTTTCATGTTTAAAGGAGGGAGGGAAGCTTTCTTATCTGCTGTTAGCAATTGTTACGTTAGTTCACACAGAACCAGAAAGATTACTAGGAGGGATGGCCACCTTTAGCTAAGTTGTAGATAATTAGGTAAATTAGCAGGAAGGAGGCTGCTTCTCTCTGCATCTTTGCTCCTTTCCTTCCTACCATCTTCAGAAATATAGAATTATCATAGTACATGCCCCAGAACTTTATTCTGTTGATACTGCTTTTGTCTTGGTCTATTTCTGGTCATTGTAAGTTGAATTTACACCCTGACCTACAGAGCTGGATAAAATCCATTTCGTTAAGTCCCTTCATGTTTAGGAATCCTAAATAAACTACCTTCAACAGACTATTCCTGTGCTTGTGTCCAGATTTAAAGCCATGTAACACCTGGACTTTGTGAGCTTAACCTGCTGTGACAAATAAAAATAAATAAGAAAGTTTCCCGTAGTTGACAACCCAGGTGGAAGTTTTACTACAATTTCCATCAGTCACGGGGGCAAGGCTTCAAGTGAAATAAACTGTATTTACACACAAGTTTTCTCAGAAAGGTGGCTGTATTATATAGCTTTATACCGCCTCTGAAACTTGCAAAGAGACTCATGGATATAAATAAACAGTGAAAACAAATCCCCTCGTCCACTTGAATTTTTTTAATGTTTACTTGAATCTTTTCTGTATCTAGACAACTTACACCAAGTAAATTTTGCCCTAATTCAGGAGGGAAAAAAATGGGCACTCTACACTGAATGACATAATGCTTTGGGGGAAAAAAAAAGCCCAGTATAAGGTGTACTCATTCAAATCCATATCGCAATTGATTCTGTGATTTTCATTTCTCTTTTATTCTGATTTACTAAACTGATAGGGTAGGTAAGGTGTGACAATTAAAATTTTGGAAAATACTGTATAAAGACAAAAAACCCCAAAACTTCATGCAGCTACAATCTAAGGTAGAGCGCTGGATAAAGGAATCAAAAAGTCTAGGATTTGGATCAAAATCTCAAAGGTATTTTTTTTAACTAACCAGATTTTTTTTAAGCATATGATGTGAAAATCCAAGGCAAGTAAAAACGATTTATGAGAGGAACTTGCAATAAAATATTAAAATGTTATAAAGGTACTATACTTAATAAAGTATGGTGGTACTGACACAAAAGTAAAACCAAACTAGAGTTCCAAAAAAACAGAAAACTCTATAGAAAATAAAAATATGGTATATTATTAGGATGACACAAAGTAATTGGAAAAGGATGATTTTGCCGTTAGTTAATGTATTTAGCTTTTCAAGAAAAAATAAAGTTATCCTTCTACTTCTACCAAGAAGCAACATGGTTTAACCATCGAAACCACTTGGATGGTTTAACAGTCTTGATATCTACGAAAGAAAGAAACCATAAAAGATGAAGAAGAAAATATAGACGAGTATTTACTTGATATTGAGGCATGGAAAAACTTAAGCATAGAAGCTAAGGAAGATAACCTCATGGCAAGAGCAGAATGTTTTAAAGCATAAAAGTGAAACCCCTGAATCACAAACAGAAAGAACATTCAAAGGAAACGACAAATTAGAACAGCATTACAACACACGTGGTAAATTAGTGATCACAGCCCTAACTAATAAAGAACTACAAATAAAGTTAAAAAAAACCAAACAGACCAATAAGATTACACACAAAAGAAAGGAACAGACAACTTTAAAAAAAGGAATAAAAAGTCATTCAACGTATCAAATAGGGTTCATTCCATTTTAACCTAAGAAATATAAATTAACATGAAATAGCACTTCTCACTTTCTCTTTGGAAGATCTAAAAAATAAACGATAATACCCAGTGTTATTTGGGTAAAGCAAACAGTCCTATACTTTGCACAGGAGAATAAATTAAAGCATTTTGAAAAGATACGTTGCCAATATGGATCAAGATCCTTAAAAATGTCTATGCACCTTGATTCAACAATTCCATGTCTGGGGATTAATCATATGGAATTAATTTAGAGATATACACTAAGATTTATGTATAAAGATAGTCATAACAGCTTTATTTATAATAGGAAAAGTTACTTAAAAACTCAATTAAAAAAAGATGAGCTGAATAAATTACAATACATACATTAAATGCAATCTCCTACAACCATTATAAATCATATCTTCAAAGAATATTTAGTGACATGCAAAATACTCACAAGCAAATTGGGATACAAAATGCTATATACACTGATTCAAATTTTGTTATTATACACAGACACATGCAAACACAAACAAACACAGGAAAAGACTATATCAAACTACATCAAAATGTTAACGTGGGTTAAGTATCAATCTTGGATGTTAGTTGATTTAAAATTTCTTCTTTACACATTTCTGCATTTTCCATGAATGCATATTGCTTTTCTAATTTAAAGGTAAGAACTTTATAAAATTCGGTGTTTGACCATAGCTTCACCAGCTGTGTGAAAGCCCTGGGGCACCTGATCTTCTCTTAGGATCTTCATTTACAAAGTGCCCACCATCCTAGCTCTGCTTTTCAGAGGTAGATGTCTAATGTGTCTCATAGTTTCAAAAATAATAATAAAAGGATTCCACATATTGAAAGTTGTTTTAAAAAATAAGAGGGCATTTCTGATCAATCTCTGACACCTTCTGGAAAATTAGGGACAAAAGCTCAAAAATGGTTCAGGCTTCAGGGTCAATAGAATTATTGGGGATGGTATTTCTAACTGTAGTTTCCACACTATGGTTGCTGATGGTAAAATGCTTACACCCTCCACCGATTAATAAAATAAAACCAAGTTGAAAGAAAAGTAGAGCGTCGGCATAAAGAAGAAAGCTTTTTGTTAATATAAAATGTGAGCACCATTAAGGAAAAAAGGAAAACAGATTTCTGCATTGCCCACATTGGTACATCATTTCTGAAACATTGGATCATGATGGATTCTGTCTCTTAGTCAGGAGTCAGAGAATACTGATGTCTAACAAGCCTTGGTGTTTGGTAGACCCTCATTGCTCTTTGCCTATATCTAGCCAACGTGAAAGTTTTAAAATTATTATGTTGGTGATAAGAAAGGGGTAAGATAGGTGACTGGACATAAAGAATAAATGTGATATATGGAAATAGAGCAGGTGGGACTGTTGTGCTTCAGAAAGGCAACAGTTGCATTTAAGTGGAATAATAATGATATTACTGATAGCAGCCAAGAACATGTTTCACCCTACTGAATTTCAGTCACCTTGACAATAAGGAGTCATATGCTGAAAATTATTAAATGTATCCCTTCATTATACTGTTCTAATGTTTTTCTTAATTTAATAAGGCAAAGATTTTTACTATTTAGGGAAAATATTTAAGACTTAAGGTTTTTTAATATTTAAGGAAAAAGATTAATTGCCGTGGTCATGTTTATAATCTACCAAGAATCATCTTATATTTGAGGTCAGAGGGTCTACCATCGGGTAGGAAAAAATCAATCAAGACATAGACATTTCTGATACTTACATTTTTAGGTATGGAATTATAGAAACTAAATTCTGAAGTTCTGAGGGTTCTCCAAGCTTCGATTTCACGGAGGATTTAGAAATGTTTACGTTTCACCTTTGTTGAATATCTAGTCATATTGTATCTTTAATAAAAATTGGTGAGATCTTTTGCATGCTGGAGAAAAGAATAAGTCATTTCACTTTTATCACCCTTTGTAACAGTCTGTTATTCAGTCAGTAACTTACTACAGCAGTGATTTTGAATGGCGGTGACTTACAGTGGTAGTTACAACTTTAATCCACTTGGGTGCTCTGGTACAAGCTGGTCATCTTTGTTTTTAGAAAGATTCAGCAAGCCATGCTTTACTATTATAAATTCAACCTTAAAGTATATTTCTTTGATGAAGATATTTGAAAGAACAGGAATAAATTCTATGGCTCCATGTAATAACTTCTCCCCTTTAAATCACTACATTTCTTCATGTCTTTTCTGGAAGTTGAGCAAAAGCTCCCCCAGGAGTGACTAAGATGATCAGAGTATCGGTGTATTTTCAACAAAAGCAACAGAAAGTTCATTGAGCTCCTCCTTTTCCGAGCTGCACTCTCAGTCACCTTCTCCCTGCATTTTTGTGATCGGGTCACCCACATGCTGCTTCTCTCATCCACAGTTTGGAGACAAGTTCAACAGTTATTTGCACAGAGTCACACACAGTATATATAAAGTTTCATGTTGCTAATGTAGTCAGCTTTCTTTTAAGAGTGAAAGGATATTTGTTCTGCAGACACCTATGCCTTTTTAAATATGTAAAGGTGGTAGAGGCTTGTAAGTGTGTCCACCATGTGCATTTGGCGGGACTTGGTATTGCACGTGTAGCAAGTTCAGAGCAAATTTGCTAAGCACTTAATCAATTGATGATAATGATATTCAATGATAATGACTTCCAGGGATAATGAAAGGAGTTTTTAGTACTTAGCATTATTGAGAGGGACTGTTGAGAGACAATAATGTTGCAAAGAATATGGACCTTGGAGCCAAGTAGTATCTTAATTTAATCTCAGCTCTAATTTACAGGCTCTGTGATAGGATGCATATTACTTAACCACTCTGGTCCTCCGTGTCTTCATTAGTAAATAGCTACATTTTGGGGGCAGGGATTAAATGTGATAAAGTATGATGGAGAGATCATACATAATATACACTCAATAAATGGGAGTGAGCTTTGAAATTCTTGATTAAAATACACTAGAAATTATTTAGAAGGCTATACTTTCTGTCCATTGAGAATACGTCCTCTTCCTATCAAAACTATTCAGAGCATGAGGTGATCGCTAAGAAAAGTTGTTTGAATTTTCAAGATCTAAATAATAATTGAAATATATAATTGGTATTTCATTTCCTCATTTTTCTTATTTGAAGGCTGAAATCCAATTGTTTATTTTTGACTTCTTTAACTCTCTCTCTTTCCCCTGGATTGTAAGCTTTTTGACCTCAGGTCTGTTCTGCTCCTCCTTGCTTTCCCAGTGCCTAATATACAGTAGGTATTTAATAAAAATGTGTTGATTGAATGAATGACAACCAGCGAGCCTCCTTCATGAGACAGCGAGAGATGAAAGTGATAACGGCACAGCCAGCCTCACGGACCTTCCTGCCTCACTAAGGGCTCAGCAGAAAAGCACGGAGCCGCAAACAGCACATAGTTCTCCGGACCACCTGATCTCTGATCAGCCCACTGAATCTTTCCTATCATTGGTACAAATAATATATCAATATACATTAATTTCATTTTATATAAATGCAAATTCATAAATCTTAATTTATCCCAGAGTTGGGAAAAGAATAAGAAAATGTTCTTGTCTGTAAAAGAAATCATGGGAAATGCCCAATATTTACTTCGTTATTGTTTGGCTGCATCTGAGACCTTTATAATGGGCCCACTTGAGGGATCGGTGGCATCTCATGAAAGAAGAAGTCAGATAGATCCCCTTGTTCTACCAAAATGTTAGGCGGCCAGCGAATGGGAAACCCAAGGGAGGGGTAGTTTAGCCTTTTATTTTACTATCTGCCACTGCTTTTGAACAGCATGGGTGGTGCTTGGGGCCTCTGGCACTGTTCCCAGAAGCACTGGCCCTGCCAAGCAGAATTTGCACCTTCATAAGTGCTGATTGACTGTGGTAGAAAGATACAGTCCCCTTTGGGAAGCAGCATTCTGGGAAAGATATTATACCTTCAGTCTGGTTGAGGGGAATACCCAAGGAAAAAAGGAGTATATGTCTGGTACTAGTAGGTAGCAGATAATTTGATTCTTTTCTCATTACATCTCTTTAGTCTACCATGTATTTTGAAGACTTGCGTTCCCGAGACACGGGTCATAGAAAAATAAAATATGAAAGCAGTAGGGTTTTTCTTTTTCTTCTTTTTCTTCCTCTCTCTTCTCTCTTTTTTTCTTTTTTACAGAGTATTGTAAAAAATTTGTTTTCCTGGCTAACCACAGCAAACTTACAAAGCTTTCTTCATTACGGTTTGCTATTTAAACGACCAGCTCCTTCTGCGAGAACATCAGACATATGTCTACCAGATGCTGGGAACAGTGCAGTCCTAAGGACCCCGCTCAAGTGAACAATAATCTGTGGACAGCGGGTGTGAACCTGAGCTGGGCCATACACCTCATCAGACCCAATGGCTAATTGATTTCAAAATTAGACTTGGTATTTCTGAACAATAATCTTAAAAGGCAGCCATAAAATACATCAGGATCCTTTGAGCTAGCCAAGCTTTCATCCAAATGGCTTATTAGGAAGAGCTGGCACACCTGAACTTTGGCACAGTCAAATAAATCCAAAAACAGCAAATGGAAACCACATTTGGCACTGGAGGTCTGTCAGGAGAAGGTTCTATTCATGAGGAAACATGATTGTTGATTGTGAAAATAATTTTTGTGTTACAAGGCAGGAAGCAGTTCATTGAATGTGTGTTACTTTGACATCTGTGATTTACACAATAAAATATGCATAATAGGTACTTGAAGGCTTTTGGGTGTCACATAATCTTTGGAACACCAGAAGAAGGCAGGGCATAGCAAGGGTTATAGTAGTTCCATTAGTGATAACTTAATCGCATGCGTAGACCTACCCCTTTGAACTCTGAATTGCTGTTGCATGGCATCAGGGTCCAAAAGGGTTTAAATCCGACGGCACTGCAGTGACAATAAATTATAACAACTATTTTAGAAATGCTTGGAATCTTATCTTGCCTTCAGAGTGTGCAAACTAAGATTACAAACCCTGGTTTAAGGATGGCATAAATTCTGAGAACAAACAACTAAGATTTACACAATGTCAGTGGTGTATTTCAATACACTTGCAACATTTTATTAGGACTTCTACACATACAAATGGAAAGCCCTGTGTTTTTGTTTGCTTGTTTTGTTTGTTTGATTTTTTAAAAAAAGCAAGCAATAAGGTATATCTAGATGGGGACAACGACTTACAGAGTTGACTGCACAATCCATGTAAAAGTGGAATTCTTATTTTAATCTTCTGGCTGTTTTAGAAGAACAGCTTTTGGCATTTTCTTTACACTTCTTATCCAAATAATTGACTCAAGTTTTAAAATTAAGTTTACGTAAAGGCAGTCTGCTTAACTGGATGTATTTGTTAAGCCTTCTCACGTCCCTTTTAGACTTTATCCAAGGGTAACAACATTTTTCATAGAAGGAGGAGAGAGAAGAAAACAAAATTTAAGGGCAGGAACGTAATTATTAGCCTTGGGCCAACCCAAAACTCACACAGCAAAGAATCATCATGAGAACGAGGAGGGCAGGACGCGACCCTGGAGAATTTATCTCCAATTGAAAACATTTTCCTCTCCCTTGTGCTCTCCCTTTTCTAGGGCAGTGTCTCTCTGATTGCTCCAAGAAAAGCTGACAACCTAAGAGCAATCGTGATTATGAATTTTTACCTAAGAAGTTACTCCTCCCCACAGCCTGGGCTGTGCTCATTAGGGGGTGACTGCCACTTGGGGATTAGTGGTTGGACATCTAAGAAAGGCAGATATGAGTTCTATCCTCTGCTCTTCCATTAATTCACTGGATGATCTGGGACACGTCTTCTTTCTGGACTTGTTTCCTCATTTTTAGATGTTGAGAATTGGACTAGATGATTTCTAGGGGCTATTTCAGTTCTAAAATATTATTAAGCTATAAAATAGTTCCTTCAAAGTTGAGATAAAGAAGCTTGGGGCAGGGATCACTGGCAAGAAAACAGAAGAAAAGAAATATTTAGGGTGTGATACTTAATGAACTGAATTAGGACACATGCAGTGGTTTTAGAAATTTGATTTATAACCACATTTTTCATTATAACAAGATAGAGAACTAACCCACAAAAACTTTAATGAGAAAATACTATTTGAAGTGGAAATAATTTTTTAGCCAGAACTAAGTAGATGGAAAAATCACTCATTAGCTCTACTAGTACAGGGTAATAGCAAAATTCTCCAAAATAAAATTAGTTTCTAGGAGTTCATCCTTCAAATCACAGTCTCCATTTATCTAGTTAGCCAGCATATTCTTGAGTGTTTCTTTTATAAAGACAAATAAATATTCAAGGCACACAAATTCTCTCAAGAATTACTAATGTTGAATTCTGGAGAGTTTTAGATATTATGAAGATTAACTACTTGGTATTCTGTTTATATATTGTGTCAATATAAAATAGAAAGCATGTATTTAGTTTCAAAATGTTATTGACGAGACTCCCCTGGTGGCTCGGTGGTTAAGAATCCACCTGCCAATGCAGGGGACACGGGTTCGAGCCCTGGTCCGGGAAGATCCCACATGTCGCAAAGCAACTGAGCCCGTGCGCCACAACTACTGAGCTTGCACTCTAGAGCCTGTGAGCCGCAACTCCTGAAGCCTGCCCGCCTAGAGCCCGTGCTCCGCAACAAGAGAAACCACCGCAATGAAAAGCCCGTGCACCCCAACAAAGAGTAGCCTCCCCTTGCTGCAACTAGAGAAAGCCCACGCACAGCAATGAAGACCCAACGCAGCCAAAAAAATAAAATAAATAAACAAAATGTCGTTGACTCTCAAAAATTAGAATCCAAAATTAATGCTTAAATTGCTAAAACACTCTTTGTTCTACATTCAAATCCAAAATTCTTAGGATTTTGCATTTCAGTATTGAAACTGATATTACCATGACATTGTGTTAGCTATACCTTTAAATAATTTTATCTGGAATCTTAACTAATGTATATGTTTTTTTAATTTAAAAAAATTGTTTTATTGTTAAACTTTTTATCGAGTGAAAGATTCTCTAAACTCTATAGCGCTTTACAATTTTCAAAAACTTCACACACATGATTTCCTATAATCCTATAATGACCCTTTTTTTCTTATCCCCTACCCTTATATTGCCCCTTCCCCCTTCCCTCTCCCCACTGGTAACCACTAGTTTGTTCTCTATATCTGTGTCTGCTTCTTTTTTGTTTTAATCACTAGTTTGTTTTATTTTTTAGATTCCACATATATTAACTAATGTATTTTAGAGGATACTTATTTGTATTTCATTGAATATGCCTTTTGTCTCATTTTAAGTCATTTTCTAATTTTTGTAAAATGGCAATAATAATGACAACAATATTTAACAAATGTATTCTAGTGTGCCAAGTATTTTAAATGCAGTAACTCATTTAAATTTCACAATAAACTCACAAGGTGGGTACTACTGTATCTATTTTATTGATTAGGAAAACAACTTTAAAGAGCCTACGTAACTTGCCCTAGTTAACACAGTAACTTGTAACTATTACTTACCAGTTCCTATTTTCTACAATAAGCATCATTATTACTGGAATGAGTGTAATTAATTCACTTATTCATTCTATATACAAATACTCCTGGGTGCCCTACTAAACGGCAATCAGTATTCTAGGCATAGAGGATAGAGTGAAGTTACATTCTAGGGTGGGGAATCAGAAAATAAATAAGTAAATATATAAATAAACAAGATTATTTCAGTTAGAGGATAAGTACCCTGAGGGCCACCATGTTGTAACTGTGAGTATCATGAAGAAAATAAAGCAGAACAATGCAGTGGAGAGTGATGGGGGGAGTGATTTTTGATTACGTAGTCATAGAAGCCTTCCCGGAAGAAGTGGCATTTGAGCAGAGATTTAAATGACAAACAGCATCCAGTCTTGGAAATATCTTATGAAGGGACACCAGGCAGTGCAAACAACTAATACAAAAGCTTTGAGGTTGGGACAGGTTTAATGAAGACAAGAAACATAGAGAAGGCTGTGGAGTTAGAGCCCAGTGAAAGGGGGAGAGGAGGCAAGATGAGTACAGAGAGGAGGGGGTGGGGGCCAATGTGTGGCCTTCCTGGCCTGGCCGTGGTAAAGAGCATGAAATGTGTTACTAAAATACTAATGTAATCCTACCTTTTAAATGAGCGTCATTAACATTTGTTTTAGTGACCTAATGCAGAAATTTCTGAACTTTTCTCTTAGAATGCTTCAGAAATTTTAGGGAAAAAAAAAAAAAGGAACGGACCATCTCCCTGGAAAAATGCACATGTACAAAGAAATGTTCACACTATTTCAGGAGTTAACTGGGTTCCTGTTCCCCCAGGACTTATATATGGGCCCATGGATTTCAATTAAGAAAAATCAGAAAAACTAATAGTGAGCTAAATGAATTGCGGTCATTAAATCATAATTATGATCCTTACCTAAGTAGACAGTTTTCCCCCCAGAATTATGTAGTGCAGACCACAAGGCATGCTGCCCTACACAAGGCTAAGTTTCCAGTTTCAACTTCAGAGTTGTATTTTTTTTAACAGATCTCAATCGTCTTTCTGCAATTCTGACATGCAAAAGCCAAATTCTTAAAGCTGAAAAAAAATTTTTAATAAATTAACTACCAGCAAAATTTTTTTTTTAATGTCTGAAACATTTATATTAACATATTTCCATACATATTTCCATACAAATACAAATATAAGATTTTTAGAAATTTCATGTAATGTCTGAAACATTTATATTAACATATTTCCATACAAATAACCCAATGAAAGTTTAGTATTAGTTGTTTTGTTTGTTTTTTTATACTGCAGGTTCTTATTAGGCATCAATTTTATACACATCAGTGTATACATGTCAATCCCAATCGCCCAATTCAGCACAGCCCCATCCCAACCTCACCGCAGTTTTCCCCCCTTGGTGTCCATATGTCCATTCTCTACATCTGTGTCTCAACTTCTGCCCTGCAAACTGGCTCATCTGTACCATTTTTCTAGGTTCCACATACATGCATTAATATACGATATTTGTTTTTCTCTTTCTGACTTACTTCACTCTGTATGACAGTCTCTAGATCCATCCACGTCTCAACAAATGACTCAATTTCGTTCCTTTTTATGGCTGAGTAATATTCCATTGTATATATGTACCACAACTTCTTTATCCATTCGTCTGTTGATGGGCATTTAGGTTGCTTCCATGACCTGGCTATTGTAAATAGTGCTGCAATGAACATTCGGGTGCATGTGTCTTTTTGAATTACGGTTTTCTCTGGGTATATGCCCAGTAGTGGGATTGCTGGGTCATATGGTAATTCTATTTTTAGTTTTTTAAGGAACCTCCATATTGTTCTCCATAGTGGCTGTATCCATTTACATTCCCACCAACAGTGCAAGAGGGTTCCCTTTTCTCCACACCCTCTCCAGCATTTGTTGTTTGTAGATTTTCTGAACTACCAGCAAAATTTGACCTAATGTGAGACTATTTATGATTTATGTTTATTTGTGCCACTCATGTCACTCATGTGTCTTGTGGCAAAGATAATAATGTGTCGGATTAGAGAGTGATGTCTTGGTTTCCACTAGTGATGTTAATAGGTGATAGATACGTAGATAGATACATAGATAGATGATAGAAAGATAGATAGATAGATAGGTCCCTACATTCCCCCACCCCACCAAAAAAAATCAAAATTCTGAAACATATGAGGCCTTGAGATTTTGGGGTAGGGAAACACAGACCTGCAAAACTTCTTTCCTTCTGAAATATTTCTTGAGTATTTTACACGTCAGCACCCAGGGCTCAAACCGCTTACATCCAGCTGGTACCCTGACAGGTTTTAGATGACAGCCCAGTGTTTCCTCAGTACAGACCACCTCTGGAAGGCTACAGGACACTGGAATGTTCTCCCTCTGCGTATAAAAGAAACACCTGAACCAAATTAATCTGTGCTTATCCAGTGTGAAGTTCACAGTGTCCCTCAGCTGGTCTTCCCTTCGCAGGGTGGTCTATTGACTTAGCTGCTGTGCAAAACAAGCCCAAGCAGGGAGTCTCCACTTCTTGAGGGGCTTTTCCGGGAATTATTCCTAACCTATTCCCAAGCTTGATTCTTCCTTTGTTTTCTGCATTCTCAACCTTTATTTAAATAGAGCAGCTTTGTATTTTCAAGGCATTTTATCATCATCAAATTGCTAATACATCTCACATTGTCTTAAAGTAGGCATTACCGTCCCTGTGCTCTGGAGAGACCCAGAGATGGATTAAGTCATTTGCTCAAGGAATCCAAATGTGACAGTGATTAGGCTTAAATTAGAAGTCAAGAGTTTCATACATTGTTCATTTCTCTAGTCTCTGGGGCACCATACTATTATCTGGGAAACATTCCCAGAGACCAAACTAATTATTCCTAGCGATGATGCTTCTGCCTACCATATAAACATTTCAGAGGCAAAAGAGGAGGGAAGAACTGTAAAAGAATGAACTTTCCATAATGTATTAATGTAATGAATACAGTGACTGTATTAACTCTCATTCTTTGTATGATCTTTGCCAAATCATTTCTCCATGATTTGAATATATTTTAACAGGACCATTTAAAACCTAAAACAATTATACTCTGAGAAATAAAATATTAGATTAAAGCCATTAGAGTTGAACTTTTATTTATTTGTTTACTTTATGTATGTGCTCAATGGAAAAGTTAAGATTCGTTTTTGCAGGTACTGAGAAACCAGAAAAGAATGTGTATTTTATAAAAGTTTCTAGCGGAGAGCTGCCAAACTTAAAATATTTCTTTTAATCCAAACCTGAAAATTTGGCATATGACTCAATAAGGAAAGGAGGGCAAATTGGAGGAATTATTCTTCTCTAGCTTTTCCCAAGTCTTTCTCTCCCCTGCAGTGTCTTATGGACACTCTTTAATTCCTTTTTTTTTCTTCCTCTGTTCCTCTCTGCATCACTGAAACTAGCCTGCTTCCATTTACACGCAGCTTGCATCCAGGTTTTTCTCAACCTGTACCTCAGCCCCTTAGGTTTTGGTGGAATCTGCTGTTATAAAAAATCTGCAAGATGTTAACTAAAGCAGTATTATAGGTAAGTGTATAGCCTTAAATACATTTGATAAAAGCAAAAAGTTGATGAAAATAAATGAATAAAAATTTCAACTTAATAAATTAGCAGGGAACACAAGATAGAAAACTAGAAAAAGTGGTTAAAAAGTTTATTTCTAATAAACCAATAACCGTGACTGTATTCCAATGGATAGTCAAACATAAAATTCACCCAAAATGACACAAGGCATAAACACCAAGTCAATTTTGCTGCAGTTTCAAAGGACAGAAAAATGTCCTCGTATCATCTGTTTCAGGAAAGAAAAGGAAAAACAGAAAGAGAGCTAGCCAGTCTTTTTATGAAGCTATTATAACGCGGATCCCTGGAGAAAAGGGTTGCACATGGAAACAACACTGCAGATCAATTTCATTTATAAATATAGATGCAAGATGAATAAATTTTAGTAAATAAAATTCAATGGCATATTAAAAATCCATGATAACTAAAAAGGATTTATTCTAGAAATGTTAACTTCTTTTCTCCATTATAAAATCTACATTTCTATTTATTTCAATATATGAAAAGTAAGTTGATAAAATTCAACATTCATTAATGATTTTTGGACGTTCTAAACTAGAATAGGCAGCAGTTTCCTAACCTGACAAAGTCAATCTATCTAAAAACTGTATTTCCAAAATGAGGATGTGAGAAGTGTGATGGATAGTCTCCCAAGCAAAAAGCCTTTACCTACTGAAGATTATAAAAAAACATTTAAAGTCTTTGGAAACTTGCCTAAGGGCATATAGCAAATGAAAAAACATCTCTTCAAGAAAATCTACTAAATCTTGGTAAGAACAGTGAGAATCTGTGGTATTTAAGCCACGACCCACTTACACCTCCTCTCCCCAGCTCAGTGTGAAGGAAGATCTTCTCCAGGCACATGCCACCAAGCAGGCAGGGCTCCCTTTCCACCTTGCTCCCCATGCAGGGATGTGGTTTCACCCAGGGAGGGGCTGGCCACCAGCACTTCTCATATCCAGCCCCCAGTTCTGTCTTGCAGAAGTACTATTCCAGGCAGGCTTGGACAAGAGAACCTGTCTTTGTTCCTCAACTCAACTCCCACTCACAGAGAGGAAGCTCTAGTCCAGAGGCAGTATGTGGAGAATACTGAGCCTTAAATGCTTCCACCCAAGCTCACTTCCAGGGTGAAGATTCCATGCCAGGAGGAACAAATTGAGAAGATTGATATCCACTGTCCCCACCCAGATCTCTTGTCAGAAACCAAGAGTATCCTTTGGGGAAAGAGGGTCATTGTCTTGGCTGCAGTTCCAGTGTACTGGCACAGAAGGTGTGCCGAGGTGGACACACAGATTAAGAGAACGAAGCACAACACAGCTCTGCTTAAGGAGACTGTATTTGGAACAAAGTATGGGGAGGGTCATGAGTAAGGCTATTGCAGGAAACGATGGAGAGCTCAGCGGTGAGCAATGAAGAGAAGGTCAGTAGCTGCTGAGAGAAACAAGCTAAATTGTAAATGAACAGACCGAAAGAGAAACTCAGATAATTTCTTACCTGTATGGTAAAATACAGCAAAATTAGATCCTTACCTTGTATCTTACATAAAAATCATTTCCAGATGGATTAAAGATCTAAATGTGGAAAGCAAAGCAATAATACCTTGAGAAGAAAAGTATTAGATAACATCTTCATGATGGGGTAGGTAAGAATTTCTTAAAATATAGAAAAAATCATGTAGAAAATGATTGATAGATTCAACTAAATTAAACTATAAAAGTTCTTTTTATAAACAGACACTAGAAATTAAAATATAGGATCATGTCTCTATGATTTTGGAACAGGGAGCGTGATATTTTGATCTAAGAAACATATATTTCAGTCTTTGTTCCCAGCTCCTGGCCAGAGCCTCTAAAACCCTTGTAATTTCCTAAGTGACAGGAGTTTTAGAAGCATTTTTTGTCAGAATACTTGTGTTTTTTGCCAGTTCCTGAAATAGCTCCAGAGTGATATGTCTTTTGCCATCCCAAACAAGCTCCTTTCAGCCACACCTGAGTTTGGGTTAAAGAGGTGACTTTTGGAAAGCCCCACTTCCCCCAGGATGGGGGCTGGTTGCTAGGGAAACCAACCACAAGATTAGAGGCTTGGAACTTTCAGGCCCACCTCCAACCTCCGGGGATAGAGGGGCTGGAGTAGAAGCAATCACCCAATGACCGATGATTTAATCCATCATTCCTATGTAATGAAGCCCCATAACCGTAAGCAAAGAAATTGGGTGAATACAAAGAAGTGCTGAGAGGGAGGGGTGCTCAGAGAGCACAGAAGCTCCACACCTCTTCCCATATACCTCGCCCTATGCAGCTCTTCTATTTGGCTGTTCCTAAGTTATATCCTTTAACGTAAATCGGTAATAGAGGCCATTCTAGCAAATTATCTGTGAGCCATTCTAGCAAATCATTGAACCCAAGGGAGGGGTCACAGGAACCCCTGACTTACAGTCTGTCAGTCAGAATTATAGAGGGCTGGGACTTTCAGCTGCTGTTTAAAGTGGGGGACAGTCTTGTGGGATTGAGCCCTTAACTTGTAAGGTTTGCGATAACTCCAGGTAGTTAGTGCCAAAATCGAATTGTAGAACCCTCAGTTGGTGTCTGGAGATTTGGAGAATTGGCTGGTGTGGGAAAACCCCTCACACATTTCACATCAGAAGTGGTGTGTGAGCAGAGGAAAGCAGTGTGTTTTTCCTTTTAGGGAGAATTTCTTGACAAGACAGACACCCACATACGCACAAAAAAAGAGGAAAGATGGCTATATCTATCTCCATTGCAGGTTAAAACTCTCTTCTTTTTAAACAACATACCCTATAAATAAAGTAAAATGACAAACCACAATGCAATGCATATGCATAACAATGCAAACAAAAGAAATAGTGTCAAACACATTTAAAGAACTTCCAGCATAAAAAGACATAGATTCCAGTAGAAAAATATGGAACTGGTATGAACAAACAATAGAAGCAGAAGTCCAAATGGTTAATATTAACACATATTAAACCTTTGTAGTAAAGAGGGAAATACAAATAACTATCACAATGACATAATATTTCACACCCCATCAGATTTGGAAGACCTTGAAAAGTCTAACAAAGCAAGTATCAGCAAGAACGTGGAGAAAACTTCTCTCACTTGAAGAGGTATTTAGCAATATCTAGCAGAGTTAATTGGTGTATCCTATGGTCCAGGGGTTCTACTAGCTATGTATATATTCCAGAGAAACACAGATATATGTATAACGAAACTTATCCAAGGTATTTATTGCAGAACTGTTTATGATGCAGCTCTTAGAAGCTTCTTAAATGTCCATCAGTATAGGCAGATGGGTAAGTAAATGTTGGTACATTTACATAAAGAAAAATATAGTAGATAAAACTCAAGCTTCAAGTATCAACATGACTAACTCTCAAAAGCATAATGTTGAGGGGAAAATTATAAATTCAATATACTGTTTATAAAAATACACAAAACCCTGCCTTAGAGAGTTTGTAAATGTGTGTGATAAAATTACTGAAAATAGCAGGGAATGTACACAGTGACCTCAAGATAGTGTTTAGTGCTGAGCGGCAGAAGAGATATAGAAAAGGAACTGAACAGGAGATGTACAGAGATCTATATTTGAATAGATCTATATTTTATTTTCTTAGACATTTTTGAAGCAAATTTGGCAAATGCTAATCAATTTTAGTATTAGGGAGTGAATTCACGGTGTTAGCTATATTATCCTCTATAATTTTCTATATTTTTGAGGTATCTCATCATAAAGATATTTAAAATAAGATTTAGGAAGCAGTAGCAGTAGATATGTGCAGTATTGTACAGTGGAAAAAGAATGGACTTTGGGATCTGATACAGGAGCTGTGTGTCCTTGGGAAGTGTTTTTAACCTCTCTGAACATCGGATTCTTCTTTTGTAAAATGACCCATCATGACATTTGCCTGCTGGTGTAGTGATGAAGATGAAATGAATTGGCATTAAGAACAGGTGCCTGATATCTAAAAAGCACACGATAAATACTAATGATCTTATCCCAGGAACAGATTTCGTACTTCAACATAAACACATGCAGAATTGCTTTTTATCATGTCTGGTAGTATTACTGAAAAATTCAGTTCTGAGACTACACCCGTCTGGAATAGGCTTGGCTGCACAGAGAGTTTTATGTTTTTGACTCGAGATGCCTTCAGGGACCTGAGCCTGTCCTGTCTTCCTGTCTAGCCACTGTCAGCATGTGCTTTGGTCCCCCACACCCCTCACTTCCGCTCACAAGGTGACTACCTCTACCGTTATATTTTTTTGTCCAGGTATGAAAATGAGAAAGAGCAAAGTCGATTGCCTCTTATGAAATAATTCTCCAAGAAGCCCTAAAAACTTCTATTAACTTCCCATTGGCTAGAACTGTGTCGCACGGCATCTGTAACAGCAAAAGAGGCCAGGAAGCTGATCTGTGGCTGGGCGTGCCCCCTTGGACAAAAGTGGACTTCCGTTAGTAGGAAGATGGAGACAATGAAGAGATCTGGGCTGGGAACCAGCAAGAACTGTTGTAGAGCTTGCTGTTCTATGCATCCCACAGGGACCTGCATTTTGAGTTTGGGTTTGCCCTTCTAGACTCTGATGACTTCAGAATTCCTCCCTAGAAATGATTCTGTGATGACTATATGATTGTAAATTAATTTCCTTTAGTAATTTTATTTAAGCCTGTGTGCATAGCAAGTTCACTGCTTTGTTTAAATGACATGGATAAATAGGGGGCGCCTTGCGGGGGTGAGGAAGTGGTTGATGGAGCTGATGAATAAGGGGAATCCTGAAGGCCCCCAGAGTCCTCAGCTGAACCCCAGATACTAATACTTATGCATTTAACATCTCCAGACACAACGCTTAAAATTAAGGGGTTTTTTGCTCTTGGAGTAAATCAGCAAAGTACAAAGATCGCAACTCTTTTTAATATTTTTTCATGAGGGGGCTTAACTGGATTTTAGCAAAATTGTGCTTTTCTCCCTTTAGCTTCTATCTTTCTGTTCTTATGGTCTTATAGGAAGAAACTCAGCGAACTAATATGTATATTTTAAATTTATTTTATTTATTTATTTTTGGCTGCGTTGGGTCTTCGTTGCTGCGCGCGGGCTTTCTCTAGTTGCCGCCAGCAGGGGCTACTCTTCGTTGCGGTGCGCAGGCTTCTCATTGCGGTGGCTTCTCTTGTTGCGGGGCATGGGCTCTAGGTACTTGGGCTTCAGTAGTTGTGGCACGTGGGCTCAGTAGTTGTGGCGCGCGGCCTTCGTTGCTCTGCAGCATGTGGAATCTTCCTGGACCACGGCTCGAGCCCGTGTCCCCTGCATTGGCAGGCAGATTCTTAACCACTGCGCCACCAGGGAAGCCCCGAGAACTAATAGTTTTCAAAGAGAAAGCAGTATTCCTCCTCAGCGGGATCTTGCCTGAAGCAACCTCGTTTACAGGCGCTTGCTTGGGCACTCAGCCCAGTCTGTTACAGACATGGTGCAGCACAGGTGTGGTAGAGCTGCAGTAATGAGTTGCATACGCTTCCAGTTACATTCTCATTTATGATGTCATCAGGGTCCAAGAAAGCAAGAATATTACAAATTTTGTTAAAAAAGAACAAGGGAAGGTTCTGAGGCTCTTTTAAAAGTTAAGTATTCTAGGAATTATGATTAAAATCAAAATTTTGAACTCTTACAGAGCACCCCATTTATAGCAAAGCATTCACCAATGAAAACTGCGTAGAGAGAGAACGTTTTAAAGTCTATGGGGAAAGAAAGGGGGAGGATAAAACAAGTTTTCCCGTAATGTCAGTTCAGGCCAACCTTGACCGACTACCATTCTACCTTCAAAGTGTGGTCCAATACATTGATCTTAACACAAGTTCTGTTAACACTGGCTTTTAAACAGGATAAAAAAATAAAACCAGATTAATGACTTACCTTAAGTCTTACCTTCATTGGACACTGCAAACAAAGCCTTGGGCTCCATAAAACTCTGATTGGCTCATGTACAAAATTCAACCTCGAATTTTATCTTGGTTTCATTTAGAAGGATCTCTCCTGTCATGATCAAAGGTGGTACGCATGGCTCTCCTCTGGGGAGTGATCTGAATCTTCAGAATCTCCCTCCACCTCCAAACGGGATCTGGGTTAATATGAACTGCCTTGGATAAGGATGTATACTTGTGCTCCCTATTGTATTCACATGGAATAATCAAGTCATGCAATTCACACTTATACCCTTTTCTGTTGCACAAAAGTGTGAAATTGTCATAGAGGCAAATGCAAATAGTGCAAATGCTTCCACTTTGATTTTTGGCCCTAAGCCATCTGGCAGGGAGGGGTGAAGGGAGTAAAAGCAAAGGGACCAGCAGAAGTATCAGCCTTTTTTGTCTAATGTTGTAGAGGTTCAGGTGTCAAAGAAGTGGGAGAAATGGAAGATTATCTCGATAACAATTCTGAACTGTTTAGTCCCTTCCAGTGGAGACTGGTGACTCAGGAGCTGCAAGGCCAGTCACGAGAGGATGGGATGAGGTCAGACACTTGACCCCAAAGCCTACTATTTAAAGCAAAAGCGAAGTGGGAGACAGGCCAGTCACAGACCAGTCAACCAGCAGAATTCACCAAACCCAAGCAGAGCAGATGTAAGAACCACGATCCTGGGGCACACTGAAGATTAGAGTTGACCAGAGTTGATGAGGAGGTGGGAGTCTAAGAAGCGTCTCCATTTGGAAGACACAGTTCTTTGTAGTGGCTTCTTCTATACACATGTGCCCTCCCCTGTCCTGAACATCGTGCTGTCTCCGGTATTCAAGGGGCAGCATTTGACACTGTGTCATCAGGTTGTCATCGCCCCCTCAACAAACCTTTCTAGGTGTGACACAGTTCACGCAGTTGTCATGCCCACCGTCCTCAGACAAGTCTGTGCGTCTGTGCTAATACATGTGTCTTAACTGATAAGGCATCTGGAAGTCTCATGACAGCTAAAGAACTCTGTCCCTTCCTCCTTCTCTCCTTGGAAACTGATGCCCTTCCATCTTTCCATCTAAACACTTGTTCTTCCAAATTTTCTTTTTTTTATTACAAGATATTGAATATAGTTCCCTGCGGTATACAATAGGACCTTGTTGTTTATTTATTTTACCTGTAGTAGTATGTGTCTGCCAATCCCAAACTCCTAATTTATCCAAATTTTCCATTCTCGCCAAAGCAATGATAATTCTTCCAGGTGGCAAATCTGTCATTTTTGACTCAACCCTCCCCTTTATCTTCTCCATGGAATCTCATCCTGTCTGCCAGTCTCTGCTTTTGAGTTCATGTTTTCTTTTGTTTTGTTTTCCTCTCACTATCAACACCTAGACTAGACCCTCACATCAAACTTGGATACTTTGAATGGTCTTCTAATTTGATACGCTCGTTCCAGCCTCTCCTCTCCCAAATCTGGGATCCCTGAGAAGTCTCATTACCTGCAACACTAAGTCTAAACCTTAGTCTGTGACGCTCAGTATCTGGCCCACTTTCTTTATCCATCCAACCACACTTCCCCCCTTCCCCTCCTTACCACCCATTTCCCTATTTCCAGTTTTGCCATGTTTTTTACCCACTTCTTCTAATCAATTTTCCTTGCTTAGCACTATTCACAATAACCAAGACATGGAAACAACCTAAATGTCCATCGACAGAGGAGTGGATAAAGAAGACGTGGTACATAGATACAGTGGAATATTACTCAGCCATAAAAAGAATGAAATAATGCCATTTGCAGCAACATGGATACAACTAGAGATTATCATACAAAGTAAGTAAGTCAAAAAGAGAAAGACAAATACCATATGATATCACTTATATGTGGAATCTAAAATATGACACAAATGAACCTGTCTATGAAACAGAAACAGACTCTCAGACATAGAGAACAGACTCGTGGTTGCCAAGGGGGAGGGGGTTGGGAGAGGGATGGAGTGGGAATTTGGGGTTAACAGACGTGAGCTTTTATATATCGGATGGATAAACAACAAGGTCCTACTGTAGAGCACAGGGAACTATATTCAATATCCTGTGATACACCATAATGGAAAAGAATATGAAAAAGAATATATATGTATAACTGAGTCACTTCGCTGTACAGCAGAAATTAACACAACATTGTAAATCAACTGTACTTCAATAAAATTAAAAAAGAAAAAGAAAGTGACTGCTAATGGGTACAGGATTTCTTTGCGGGTGATGAAAATGTTCTGAAATTAGATACTTCAATAAAAAAGAAAGAAAGAAAGAAAGAAAGAAAGAAAGAAAGAAAGAAAGAAAGAAAGAAAGAAAGAAAGAAAGAAAGAAAGAAAGAAAGGAAGGAAGAAAGAAAGAAAGAAAGGAAGAAAGGAAGAAAGAAAGAAAGAAAGAAAGAAAGGAAGAAAGAAAGAAAGAAAGGAAGAAAGAAAAAAAATTTCCTTGCTTAAAATGCATCCTCCTTTCTCTCTAGCTATCCAAATGCTACTTATCCTTCCAAGTTCATGCCAAATTATCTCCCTTAAGCCTTCTCTGAAAAATTCGGTCCCTTTAATTCCACAGTCCTAACTGTCAATACCACGCATTTAGGTTTCTAGAAGATTATGTTCTGGTTTGTGATATTTAACGCGTGTTTTAGAAATTCAAGTGTTCCTCCTTAAACTGCTTTTGAGAGCAATGACTTTGTGATTCATTTCTCCTATATTAAGCTTTCTCCCCTGCAGGGAACAACAGGCACACAAGGGGTGTTTACCACATATTTATCACATATGCCTGAAAACATGGATAAAAGAAAAAAATGATATTAAGATGGATTCTTAGAAAGTCAGCTTGGGGTTCAGAGAGGTTTAAACACATTATACAGAAGAAATATTCAAAGACACTAAGAATGAAATATTCTTCTCCCTCTCTTCTTTGGACCAGCACCTACGTTGGCCCATTCTACTCTATTTTTTGGCCCTTTGACCAATTTCCGGGCTGCTAAATTGGCCTACATTCCAACTTCATCATTGGCAAGTAAGATATCACCTCCATATTTAAATAAATAGTTAACTCTGACCTCTGGCTTTACCAAGTGGAACAGTGGTTTCCAAAAACGGGACCCCGCTGCTCTGCCACATCCTTTGTGACTTGGGGAAGGGTCTGTTGCGATCCCCCCCACTTCCCTGTGTTGAGTTCACTTTCTCTTCCCCTGAAAATGACACCAAAGCAAGACAGTGGTAAAAGCAGAGTCCATGGGAAATGGGCTGAAGGATGAAGTAAATTTTATTTTGAGCCGAAAAACAGTTTCATTCTAAATAGCCAGCATACATAGTACTTTCAGTTAAACAAGATAATGTAATTTTTTATTAAGCACCAAAGAAGCAGAGAGCCTGGGCGAAGTAGGTTGCCAGCTCTGGATCCTCTCAGCAGTTGGGTGATCTAATAAGTAAACACTACTATAAAGGTAGAAAATATACCCAGAATATGAAAATTTATTAAATAACAACAGAGTGAAAATTCTCCTCAATTAGTTCTTCCATATTCCATCTTCAGGGGCTGTAGCACAGTTGTTTAAAGTATGGAAGCCATGTAAATTTTGTAAAATCCTTAAAGGAAAGGAAAGCTGATTTTAGACTGTATAAACAACACTGGACTGAGATCCTGGAAAATTGAATTGGCATGTATAATCTACATGCAGAAGTAGAATCTGGGAGTAATTCAACAATTAATTTTGAATAAGAACATCTCACTTTTATCATTCTTTCTCAACACACGTGATTTAGAATTTCAGTCATCAAGCCATAATGGGTTGAAAATACGAAATTAGCTCACCACATTTATGTGTAGACAAGATTAACATTCAATAATGTGCTGACTCATCTCGCTCACCCTAAACGTATTATTTTCAGATTTGACTTAAATAGCTAAGTTACCACTTTATCTCTTTCTTTGTCCAAGCCAACCTCTTTCCTCCCTTCCTTTCGCAGGACCGTCTTTTCTTCTTGCTCACTATTATCAAACCAAGCCACAAATCTAATTAAGCTGTCTTGATGCCAAAATCTCTGCTCCTGGAGAAATATATCATGCAGCACATCTAGGTAAGTGAATTAAAAACCCATCCAGGCAGGTATCTGGTGAATGTCTCAGTTCATCCTTGCATAATAAACTAGCTTCTCCTGCTCATTCATTTGTCAGTCACAGTAACTAAGGATTATTGTTTGCTGAATGTACGTGACACCAGCAATTTGCAGTCTGTTGGCAAGAAAATCAGGTTAGAATGACAGAGTGAGAAATTAAGCAGAAGCCTGATGTAATTAGCTACAACAATCAGGGCTCTAATTTCTGATTTATTGTTTCCTGTTTTCCTGCTGCGCTCCACGCTGTGTATACTGTATGCGCTCCATATAGGCCAAACAATGGCCTTATCAGTCCTGGCAAAGTGAGAGGTCAGAGTTAACAATATTTATTTAAACAGGCAGGATGCTTCCCGCTGCAATTAGGAAATAACTATTACTAATAGGCCCTTGGCACTACTTCCTCATTTATACAATTTTTTTGGAAGGAAAAAAAAAAAACAGAAACAAGAAGGAATTGGGATTCATTTCTTACAAATGCACGAGAGTTGATTCATCTCTCTCTGGGGGACTCTTTCTTACTCTCAAAAGACCTATGATTCTAAATGAGCCAAACAAATCATTATTGTTATAGCTGAATATTCATAAAAATACGGAAAAGTATCCTTCCTGATAAATAGTACAGTTTTACCTTCAAAGTTCTATTAAAAGTTTATTGCAGATCGCTACCCACTCCCACCCCACCCCTGCCTTGGAAACTAGTCTGTAATGAATTTCCTTGCTTTCCATCATTGAAACACAAACATAAAATGGAATCAGGCATTCTTTTTATATTTGGAGAAAGTGTTCTTTAAAATTGCCTGTAGGATCTATTCTGAAGAGGAAAATTATGAGCATTCTTTTTTTTTCTAGAACTAAGTTTCCAGTTTTTTTAATTTATTTTTATTTTTGGTATGTGTTGGGTCTTCGTTTCTGTGCGAGGGCTTTCTCTAGTTGCGGAAGGTGGGGGCCACTCTTCATTGCGGTGCGCGGGCCTCTCACTGTCGCGGTCTCTTGTTGCGGAGCACAAGCTCCAGACGCGCAGGCTCAGTAGTTGTGGCTCACGGGCCCAGTTGCTCTGCGGCATGTGGGATCTTCCCAGACCAGGGCTCGAACCCGTGTCCCCTGCATTGGCAGGCAGATTCTCAACCACTGCGCCACCAGGGAAGCCCCAACACAGTTCTTTTCTTTTAAGTTGACAGATGCTCCTTGTCTTTTAATTCTCCCAATAGTCTACGAAATAGGAACTCATTTTCTCTACTTTACAGATAAGGAAACCGAGGCTTTGAAATTCAGTAACTTGCCTGAGGTTATTCAACTGGAATAAGACCCAGGGATCATTCTCCACTAGGTGCTTAACTTTTTGTTCTTTAGCCTTACATCTTAAGATCTTAACACAGTAAGATTCTAACCAAACATCTGCACGGATACATGGAGATGAACACAAAAGTGTTCATTAAACTTTTATTAAAACCATCTCAGCTAGATGAATTATCATTGGATACCAGAAAGCTAAATATCTGTCTGTAGACCCTCCAAGCCTTAATACTGTAGTAGCTGACAAACCATCAGCATGTTAGAGAATCCTAGTGCTCCCCTCACCCCTCCCCACTTCAACTTATGTCTGCTGCTCCTTCCTCAATAATTAAAAAAGAAAAAAAAAAAGCTGGGCAGAGGCAGATAGCCAATAAGAATGAGGATCAAAACTCTCCATCTCTCTTACAGTCAGTAGATGTGGTCACACGTTGAAGTTCTGGTCAATGGTGTGAAGGAACGTGTTACGGGCAGGGCTCAGGAACCTCCTTAATGTCTGTCATTCTTGCCAATTGCTCCACGTGGGCAGTGATCCCACTTCCCCCTCCTTCTGCAGGACTTCATTCCAATCATCCTCCCCCTGTCTGTCATAAATCATCAATACTTTTCCTTTCTACTTGATTATTTTCAAAAGAATATGACCATGATTATATTTCACCCATTTTTATTTATATATTTATTTTATTGAAGTACAGTTGATTTACAATGTTGTGTTAGTGTCAGGTGTACAGCAAAGTGATTCAGTTATCCATATATATATATTCTTTTTCAGATTCTTTCTCACTATAGGTTATTATGAGATATTGAGTATAGTACCCTGTGCTATACAGTAGGTCCTTGTTTATCTATTTTATATACAGTAGTGTGTATATGTTAATCCCAAACTCCTAATTTATCCCTCCCCCACTTTCCCCTTTGGTAACCACAAGTTTGTTTTCTATGTCTGTGAGTCTTTTTCTGTGTTGTAAATAGATTCATTTGTGTCAGTTTTTTAAATTCTACATATAAGTGATATGATATTTGTCTTTCTCTGTCCAACTTACTTCACTTAGTATGAGAATCTCTAGGTTCATCCATGTTGCTGCAAATGGCATTATTTCATTCTTTTTTATGGCTAAGTAGTATTCCATTGTATATACGTACCACATCTTCTTTATCCATTCATCTGTCGATGGACACTTAGGTGGCTTCCATGTCTTGGCTATTGTAAATAGTGCTGCTATGAACATAAGTGTGCAGGTATCTTTTCAGATTAGAGTTTTTGTCGGATATATGCCCAGGAGTGGAATTGCAGGATCATATGGTAGTTCTAGTTTTAGTTTTTTAAGGAACCTCCATACTGTTCTCCATAGTGGCTGCACCAATTTACATTCTATTTCATCCATTTTTAAAAGAATCTTCTTCTGACCCCACTTACCTTGCCAGTTACCATCTCATTTCTTTTCTCCCCTCTGCTGAATTCTCAGAAAACATGTCAAAACTCACTGTTTCTAATGTTTTAATTAATGCATCTCCATGCTCCCATCGGAATCATTTCACTTCTGTCTGAAGAAATTCTCTCAAATCTTTGCTGCTTTGGGAGCTTATCAATACCTTCAAACAATTATTTTAAAATTTTGCCCAGATTTTCTACTTATTCTTGGTAAGAGTACTGGTTTGAAATAAGCTAGTACGTTATCACAGGAAGCAGAAGTCTCACTGGATGTCTCCCTGGTAGACTTCTCGCCCAGATTCATATATTCAGATGCACGCTTCACATCGCTGTACAGATGGCTAATAGCTCAAACAATATTGAAACTCTGGCCTTCCCCTCACCACCTGCCCCCACCCCACCAAATCCTCACCAACCAACCTCATCTACTAGGTAATATCATCTTACTTGGTAATATTATCAACCTTTTAGTTGGTCAACCTCAAATCCTTGGAGTCATCTTTTATTTCTCTTTTTCCCCTCAGACCTCCTAGTCAATCTTCTGAGATTCTGTTGACTTCATCTTCAAGATTTCTCCAGAAATTAATCATTTCCCTCCATCTGTACTGTACAACTCTAATCTGAACCACTGTTAGATCTTGCCCAGATTGCCACAATAATCCCCCTAATAGGTCTCTCTGAGTCTACCCTGATCCCCTACAGTCTATCCTCAACAATGCAGGTAGAATGATCCTTTTAATAATTAAATCAGATCATGTCACTTTTCAGCTCATACCTTCCATTAGCTGCCCAACTGAATAATCAAAGACCTTACTATAACTTATAGGATGCTACTTAATGGTCCCCTCCTTCCCATTCTGACCTCATCTACCATTTTTACTGTCTTCCATCATCATACTGGCCTTTTTGCTGTTTCCAAAACATGTGAGGCATTTTCATATCTCAAAATCCTTGCTCTATACACTTCTTCTTCCTGGAGAGCTCTTCTGGTTAACTATTACCCTCTCAAATCCCACCTTTTCAATGAGGTGAGGACTACCATGACCAATCTATTTTAAACTGCAGCTTGCCCAGCTTTTAAAATGACCCTCTCAATTCTCTTTACTGTGCTATAGGTTTTATTTTTTCCATTGAATTTTTCACCTTCAATATGATATATAATTTGCTTTTTATGGTTTATCTTCATTTGTCTTCCCCTGCTAGAAAACATGTTCCAAGAAGACGGAGTCTTTTTGTTTTCCATGGGTGTATTCCAAACATCCAGGACAGTGCCTGGCATATAACAGGTTCTCCATACATATTTGTTGAATGAATAAGTGAGTCAATGAATGTATACATTTCTCTTTCTACACATCCTTGGTTAGAAGATGAATGAGATGTTTGCTTATCTTGAACCATGAGAATATATACCATATCCTAGTGTATTTGTGTTCTGTGTCTGCTGTAACAAATTACAAGTCACAAACTTGGTGACTTGAAACAACAGAAATTTATTCTCTCACAGTTCTGGAGACTAGAAGTCCAAATCAAGGTATCTGGAACCACACTCCTTCCAGAGGTTCTAGGGAAGAATCTACTCTTTGAATTCAAAACTTAGAATGGAATGCTGTGGCCACATTACTCCAGCCTCCAAGGCCAAAATCTTCAAATCTCTCTCTGCTCTGTTTTCGCATCACCTTCTCCTCTCTCTCTGTGTGTGTGTGTGTCTGATATCCCTCTACCTCCACTTACAAGGATACATGTGCTGGCATTTAGGACCCACATATGAATAATCCCACATAATCTCCCCCATCTCAAGATCCTTCACTTAATCACATCTGCAAAGACTCTCTTCCTAAATAAGGTAACATTTAAGGTCCCAGGTTAGGGCGTGATACCCTAGAAGGTCATTATCAGCCTACTACACCTGGGGATGATGCTGGAGCACGTTTGGTTCCCTCAGAGCTGCATGGAGCAAAGTTGTCATGCCAGCCCTAGAATCCTTACTTTGGGATTTTAGGCTAAAGAGAAATAAACCGATTTTAAGCCACTCTTATTTTGGCCCTTGTTAAATTCGACCAAATTGGATCCTAACTGATAAAAGCTGATGAGTCATTGTTAATATCTTTTAATTGAAATATTACATTTACCTAAGATGAAGTTTCACAGACTAACCCTAATGTCACGTTTCTTTAATTTAGACTGGAAATTTATGGACTCATTGGGTAACATTGGTAATTTCGCGTTAATTAGAAACTCTGATAAAAAGTGAAAAAAGTTATAACTTGATAATGAAGCTTAATAGAAATTTTTAAAACTTGAAATGTTTAGAGAATATAAAAAGTTATATAAAGAAATCTTATTATAGAACTATTTAGAACCACTGCTCTATATGAAAGCACATTAAATAGCTGAACAATTATCTTCTTTACCTACTACATTTTCTAAATAAGCCT
Organism: Balaenoptera musculus; assembly: GCF_009873245.2. NCBI lineage: Eukaryota > Metazoa > Chordata > Mammalia > Artiodactyla > Balaenopteridae > Balaenoptera > Balaenoptera musculus. The sequence continues at coordinate 6,435,712 of NC_045790.1, forward strand.
AATGAAGAGCAAATTACAACAGTCTAGACTGAGTCACAAAGATATGAACATTCTCAATAAAGTATGAGCTAAACAAATACTGTATCTGATAAGTGCCGGTGAATGGTGACTGAAAAGCCTAGTTTTTAAACAGAAAACTGCCTCTTTAGCCCAATTGTAAAAGCTGATATTTATTTTGACATGTTTGTCAAACAATAAATTAACACAATATTGGGCAATTCTAATTCTGCAAAGATAAGCCCCAATAAACTTTCAGAGAGATCCTTGGGGGAGAGATATTATTGGAGATTATAAACTAAAAAAGTGTTAGGAGATTAGAGATGTGAAAGACAGTTTGCAGGCTGTGGGATTCCAGAGGACATCTGTGGCTGGTCCTTCCCCTATATGTCCTATTATTAAGTGACACTGTTAGGGAAAACATCTCAGGCCAAAATAAACTCTAGGACCTGGTAGACTTATGTATTAGATGTGAACGTGTTATAATTAAGCTACCTTGGCTCCCAATGGCTGCCCAAATGATCACGTACCACATACATTTTATCAAAACACTAAAATTTTATGTTCTTGCTTTTCTATACATTATCATTAACTGGCGTATCCGGTAGTTAACGCACCACCATCCAGCCAGGTGCCCAAGCTGAAAGTCTTTTTTCCATTCTTCCCCTCCACATCCGGGGCGGGGCCAGGGCTGAGGAAGTGGGGAAGCAAGTCCTAACGTATTTAATATCTCCTTCCGTGCATCTCCCATTACTATCACTTAGGTCGACTCCAGAACTATCTTTTCCCATCCAAGTCCCATTAAGCTCCTAAATGATCTCCACACATCTATTGATGCCTCTCTAATACCATCTGCTTCCTGCATCCAGAGGAATCTGCTAAAAGTACTAATACATCCTTCTTCTGCTGAAAACCATTGGGTGGTTCTTCAAGCCCATTCATAATCTGGCTATAGAATTTCACGGTGAGAATATGACCGTTGGAGAACAATTCAATGAATATATCATAGCAGGTTCTAATTGGTTCTCCAAGTGGCACAAGATAAGCAACAGCATTTAGTGTATCAAAGAACCAGATTATCAATCATTGAACGTCTATAACAATCTCCCTTTGTCTACTCGTCACAGTAAATTGCAGGTTTTCATTCCATCTTCTATGCTATTTTCAGACTTGAGTTATTCCTTTAGATTCTTCTTTCAAGTGACTCATGTTCATCCCTTGAATTTTATTCCTATTTTCCATTGTCTCCATCCTCTAGTCAAGATCCTTCTCACTTTCTTCCTCCACTTTAACTTTTAATGGAAACCTCTTCTTCCTCTACACCAATGATTTCAACAGTCAGCAAGGAGCACCACTAGGACACATGACAACCGTCTTACCATGATCAGAGTGAGACAGTTCTTCAAGTTCAGGTAAAAATTCATTTTGAGAATCACTGTTCCAGTTTTCCTCAAAATTTTCCTTAAAATGACCTTCCTAAAATATCCCTGTGATCATATTACTCCCAACTCATCCACCTTCAATGGTGTGTCATTCTCATAGAATAAATTGCAAGCTCCTTAGAATTTCACATTACCTGGCACATCTACCTGTAACCTATGCATCTTTCAAGCTGGTTTGCCACCATCCCCAGAGCATCCTGTCTCACTTACCCCCCCAGTCTTTTCTCACTGACTCATTACCTCGCAAGCCTCGTGGCACATCTTAGATCATAACATTCTTATTTATTTTTATGATTTAATCTTTCTATCCCCACCTAGACACTAAACTTCTTCGACAATAGAAACCAAATCTTAGTTATTTTTCTCCCTCAGTGTTCTTGCACAACGTTCTAATCCGTAGTCAACAAATTAGTTGGTTTAAAAACTTACTCACTTGGGACTTCCCAGGTGGTCCAGTGGTAAAGAATCTGCCTTCCAACTCAGGGGATGAGGGTTCGATCGCTGGTGGGGGAACTAAGATCCCACATGTCACGGGGCAACTAAGCCCACACGCCACAACTAGAGAGAGAAAAAATCCACACGCCCCAGCTAGAGAGAAGCTCACGTGCTGCAACAAAAGAGCCCGTGTGCTGCAACAAAGACCCGACACAGCCAAATAAATAAATATGTTAAAAAAAAAAAAAAGTACTCACTTGATCCACCTTAGCTCTTTACTTTATTCAGGTGTCAAAGACAAGGAAATTCAACAAGGTAACCTGTAAAGTTTCTTATTCTGGATTTCCACACTCAGTTTCCTGAATGCCTGAGACCAGAGACTGGACTGAAATTCAAAGGAGCCCATTTGTTCGGAAACGCATTTAAAAATCTCTGTGAGACCACCGGGCACAAGACTCATTTTCAGAAAAGCTAAACTTTCATATTCATGTAATTTCTCTCATAAGTCCCCAAAGTTGTTTTTGTTTTCTTTTATAAATAAATAAACAAATCTAACGATTATTTTTTTAGATAAGTCATAAGTTCATGATGGCACACAGCCTCTAGGAATTTATGGGGGAAAGAAAATTTCTACGTGAAGTGGTAATTGTTTCTATCCCCTGGAACAGCAGACCTGACCTTTGCTAGAAAGGTAGAATAAAATCTGGGAAGGTAAGATTCAATTCAAATGAGCAAGGCCCTGCATTTTTCTCTTAAAATTTTGAAAAGTCTCTGATAATAACGATCATACCTTACAGATCAGTATCATTTTAAAAAATAGGCTTAGGATATATATCTGGATCTATCTGTCTGTCTGTCTATCTCTCCATCTATCCATCCATCTAGTCTGTCCCCCTCCACCTCCACTTCTGATCTAGGCTCACCAGAGGAAAATATAGCACTACAAATAAGAGTATTGCTTGATCTGAACTGCAAAGCAAAATTAAGTATAAGTATTATCTAATGCTGATCATCTAATATCTGCACCTAGCCAAACACACAACGATAAAAACTAAACTCTATACCAAACATACATATGTACATACATACATGTGTACATACATACCTGCTCTAAGCATGATCTGCTAATGCCTGATGGTTTGATTTTCTTAAACATGAAAAAAAATTATATCCGGGGGGAAGGAATAAATAATTAATAAGAACGTGCTGTATAGCCCAGGGAACTCCACTCAATACTCTGTAATGGCTTATATGGGAAAAGAATATAAAAATAAGGGTGGATATATGTACATGTATAATTGATTCACTCTGCTGTACACCTGAAGCTAACACAACACTGTAAATCAACTAGACTCCTATAAAAATTGAAGAAACAACAAAAAAACTATATCCTATTAAGAGCTACACTTACGGAAAGAAATCAAAGTGAAAGACACCACTTTGCTTGTTTAAGTGGACCGAGATCTACATAGTGTTGTCCCAAACAGGCACGTGCTGATTTTCGCAGGGGTCGTTTAAGAGGGCAGAGTCACTACAAGACAGAGTAACCGCAAGACCTGATCGCTAATTTGCTGCCAGTGAATGCGGGACACAGATCAGAATTTCAGATTGACCCTTGATTTTATAAGTTAATACCAATATTCCTTACATTATTAGTTTTACTGGTAAATCAGGAGCAAGTTGTTGGAGCCAGCTGTGACCCCAGGGCAAGAAGTCTTTGCCTGCTCTCACCTTCTGACAGTTTGGGCTGTTAATTACCTCAATCAACTAGAACACAAGCACCTCTCTGTCTGCCAGCTGGCAGGCTCTGCTTCAGAAACTGGCAGCTAGGGAAGATTTAAAACCTGTAAAAAGGGCTGCTATGTAAACAGTTTATTGTATAATATTCGATGACCAGAGTAGACCCGCATCAGTAATCAAAGGTAGGGTCTGCTATCGGGCCTTGAGAGGGTAGCAAAGGAGGAAGTTAAAAATAGCTTTTGTTTATATCTTCTTCATCCAGAAGAATGAAACTAGGGCTTGTGGCTCTGGAGGAAGGACGCTGGTGCCTTGGAGGAAAGGCAGCCACTTAGCTCTCCTGAAATAAACGTGGACACAAACAAAAAGAGGTAACTAAGCAGTTGTGTTTACTTTGCAGAAATCACAGAGTGGGTGGAAAAGCTGAAAGCTCTCCACCGGTTCAGGATGCTGTATGGGCATTCACTCTAAAAGGGAATCTGTACCCATAACACATGTGTTATGTATTACGTGTGTGTTGTGTCGTGTAGCCGATTATACTCGCTGCTCTATTCCAACCAAAATGGCTTTCCTAACATTCAAGGACATTTAAAATACATTTTTCAAAATCATGCTAAAACTTTTGAGATTGTATCTGATACTTCACAATCTCCTCTCCAATTCTATAGGTAATTTTTAAAACATTAATTTGATTACACTATCAAAGGATAAATCAAAATGCTAAATGATTCTTAATATTTTACATTCCACTTGAACATTAAAATTCAGAGACATCTGGTCTTTGTTGATTTAATGGCTGGTTTCATAAGCCAACTGGCTTAAGTTCAAATCGTGATCAGAATCTAAATTATTTATTTGTTTTAAAGAAATATAAACAAGCATAATACACTGTGATAAAGTAACACTAATTTTCAACAATGAAAGGAAACAAAATTAACGTGTATCTGCCTTTGATTCATTTCTTGGAGGCATTTTTTTCATAAATCTTTCCAGAAGAAATAGTAGCCTTCTTGATATTTTCCTTGGAGTCTCTTTTCATATAAATTATCAAACCAAATCAGAATTAAATATTTTTATACACATACACACACACACATACACCTCGCCCAAATATTCTACGGATAAGAATTATAAAGATGCCTGTATTGCAAGAAGACTTGAAAAACCCCACATCTAAGAGTAAATCCTACAAGTTTGTAATCTTTGCCTTGCCTTCCAGAGAAGCAAAACTTCCATCCCCTACTCCCTCATTCCTTGCAACCTCCCTGAAGCGTCTGTTACTCTTGTTGATCATAGTAGATAATACTGATTGCTTGCTATTTGCCACGCAAAACGAGAAGCCTTTTAAGATGATTATTTCTCATTTATCCTTTGCAATAGCCCTATGAGACAGGTTATAAGATTGCCTTCAGTCTACAGCTGAAGATAATATAACCTGCTCACAGTCATACAAATATTAATACAGAGATTCTGTAGCAAATCTTTCTGACTCGTGGCTCTAGACTCTTAATTGCTCTGCTACACCACCTCCTCCATCATCGGTACTTTCTTGAAAGTCTCTCTTGGAAGGCAATCACGTCTCCGTGCTTTCTTGCTCCCCTCCTTCCTTCTGCTGGAACTTCATCAGTTCTATTATTTTTTCTCTTAGGTATATATCCATTCCCAGGGCTTCCTCCCACTCACTGTTGTCATTTATTTCAGTGGCTTTGACTTTTACTTCTGTGCATGTGGCTCCAAACCTTCCTGGACTTTCTGGAGCTCCAGTACCCTCCATTTGGTCTGGGTAGGCTCCCGTCTGCAGCAAAGCTGCCCTTTCTCTTGTCGCTGCATCTTAATTAATGGCATTACAATCCACCCAAGCTCAGGATTCTGTTTCATCTCTTCATGCATCACCCACTCAGGTGAAAAACATCTTAAGAATCCTACTTTTGAGAGAAATCTTTTTTTCCTACCCCCATCGCATGGCTAGTTTGAGTCTCCATTCGTTATTAGTATCCACTAAAGTAGCATTGCAGCAGCCAAGGAACTGCTTTCGTTACCTCTTGTCTCATCTTCTCTAATCAATCCCACATTTTGCCATCAGAAACATCCTTTTAAACCCAGAATGGCCCTTAGAACTCCCCTTCTCCAAAACCTTCAATGGTTTCCCAATGTACACAGACCAAAATCCAAGCTCCTCAGTTTAGTAAATCCCTTGGCTTAGTTCTGGTTTACCTTAATCCAGCTTAACTTCTACTTCAATACCCCAAGATGCTCACTCTGCCTTTCCTAATCAGCCCTGCCCTTGTCTCCTCCTGACTGTCCTTTCTTTGTGGGCATCCTCTTCCTCTTTCATCTTAATCCCTCTTAAACCACCTCTGGTTTTCTCCTATGAAACTCCTTGTGTTCCCACTGGAAATTCATCCACCTCTTCATTTATTTAAGATATATTTATGGAATACTTACCATGTGCCTTACACTACACTAAAATCTGAAGGCTTAAAAATAAAATACTGGGTCCCTTCGCTCAAGGAATCTATAATAAGCTAATGGAGAAGACAAACAAGTAAATAAGCAACTAAAATGACATGTGGTTTTCATGAAAGACACACACTTCTAAAGTGCACTCAAGAAAAAATAACCTTAAAAGTACTATGATTACTTTTTTAAAAAAAGAAGAAAAAGAAGATTGCTTCATTAGTGAATTCTGCTAAACACTTCAGGAAGAAATGTTATTAATTTTACACAAACTCTTCCAGAAATGAAAGATTCCACCATTACTCTGATATTGAAAATCAGACAAAGCCCTTACACAAAATAAAACTAAAGACCAATATCTCTCATTAATATAAATACAAAATCCTATATAACATTTTATCAAATCAGTTCAAGAAATATATAAAAAAGAATAGTATATCATGATAAAAGAGGGTTCATCCCAGATATGTTAGGCTTGTTTCAACATTTAAAAATCAGTAAATTTGGGGCTTCCCTGGTGGCGCAGTGGTTGAGAATCTGCCTGCCGATGCAGGAGACACGGGTTCGAGCCCTGGTCTGGGAAGATCCCACATGCCGCGGAGCAACTAGGCCCGTGAGCCACAACTACTGAGCCTGCGCGTCTGGAGCCTGTGCTCCGCAACAAGAGAGGCCGCGATGGTGAGAGGCCCACGCATCGCGATGAAGAGTGGCCCCCGCTCGCCGCAACTGGAGAAAGCCCTCGCACAGAAACGAAGACCCAACACAGCCATAAATAAATAAATAAATAATTTTTTAAAAAAAATCAGTAAATTTACTTTGTTATATCAATAGACTACAAAAGAGAAACCATTTTATCATCCCAATAAATGGAGAAAAATTATTTGACAAAACTTAAAGTCATTAGTGCACAATAGAAACTCCTAGGAAAGTATAAATAAAAGGGAACTTCCTCAACTTGATAGAGGGTATCAACAAAAATCCTACAGCTAATATCATATTTAATGGTAAAAGAGCAAATGCCTTCCTCCTAAATACTGGGATCAAGACCAGGATGTCTAATCTCAGAATTTCTGTTCAATATTGTACTGGGGATTTTAGCCAGTGCAAGTAAGAAAAAGAAAATAAAAGTCATGCAATTTGGTAAGGAGGAAATAATTGCATCCTTACTTGCAGATAACATGAAACATGATAATCAAGGTAAAAATCTTAAGGAATCTACAAAAACATGACAAGAACAATAAATAACTTTAACAGAGTTAACATACAAAAATCTATTTTATTTCTATATATTAACACCTAACAATTGGAAATTTTAATTTAAAAAAATCACACATCAAAAACGTAAAATATTTAGGGATAAATTAAACTATTAAATAAGTACAAAATCTGTACATTGAAATTTTCAAAACATTGTTGAGAGACATTAAATAAATTAAACAGAGAAATATACTATGTTTGCAAATTGGAAATTTTGATTTTGGGAACCAATCAGTTTTCTGCAAATTAATCTGTAGATTCAGCATGATCTCAGTCAAAATCCCAACAAGCTTTTGTGTAATTTTTTGTGTGTATTTTGTATATTTTTGTGACAAGCTGACTCAAAAATATATATTGACATGCAAAGAAACCAGAATAGAAAAAACAATTTTTTAAAGGACAACAAGATTAGATGACTTGCACTATCTAATTTCAAGAATTATCACAGTGCTACAGTGTGGAATTAGTGAAGCATAGAGGTATAGCAAACTTAAGGTAATTCAGAGGAGAATGGATAGTCTTTTCAACAAATGGTGCTGGAACAAGTAGATATTTATATACCTCTTACCTAGGACAAAAGAAGTACATATTAATTAACTACCTCATTATATCAAGGGGGGATGGAAAGAGAAGTGGATGATAAAGCAGGAATCCCAGTAGGAACCAGCTCTGGCTCCACCAGTATCTGTGGTTTTGGCAAGTCAGTCCATCTCTCTGGATATTGTCAGCAAAGTGAAAGTCGTGGGCCAGATTATCTCCAAAGCACTTTCCATTTCTAATGTTCTGACAGTCTATGAGGCCATCAACCCAAAGGGGCTTATCCTTCAAGGATTGACTGTTTTGGTGGCAGAACCCCAGCTGGAATGAAAAGAGAAGGAGGAAGGGAGACAGAGAGAAACCAAATTGAACCAAAATGCCTTTTTACATTGGGAATTTGTCATGTACAACTAATTCTACTCCCGGGGAAATTACAGTTATTTCTATTCTTCCCACAAGAGGTTATTTTGGGCCCAGAAAATCAGTTGTCTTTGCCACAGATCATAATCTAATCCAACCTGGGCTTTATGATTGTGAATAGGTTCTAACAATCCAATAGCTAAGACAATAACATGAATATTAAAAATACTGAAATTTCCTGATTTGCCTTTTAATCAATTTCTAAAGAGTAACCACAAATAAGATGATTTAGGCCTCAGAAGTGGCCACATGAAGTAGGAGAAATAGTATAGATATAGAATCTGTATTCTCTTCTCTGCTCCACCCCGAATTATTTGTATGATGTTGGCAAGTCACTTAAGATCTTTAGGTGTCAGTTCCATTATTAGAGATGACGTGTTTGGGTTTTTTGGTCTTTAAGGTACCTGACAATCATGAAATTCCTTGAAACTATAAAAATGAAGTCCAAATTGAGAAATACAAATACTCGAATAATACTGAAAGCCTATCCCAGATAAATCTAGCACAAAGACTCATAAGCAACATTTCCCTCAAGAACTGGCATTCTGGGTTATCTTGGACCTAATCACCATTGTTATAAGAGAAAGCAGAAGGGCAAGTTTTGTATTCAGTTTAGAAGATAAAAGGGTGAATTACATCCATATGCCACAGATCTCAAAAAACCAGCAAAGTTTAAAGGTAGAATAATTGAAAAATAATCAAATATGTAACTTCGATCAATGAAAAGGTGAGAAATTTGTCATAGATTCCTATCACTAGATCAGTTAAATGAGAGATGTAAACGCTCCTTGGGAGAAATAAATTTCAGTTTCAAGGCTTAAAACCCGCCAAGCTTCAGGTAAAAGAATTCTTCCATGCTGTACACCCGAAACTAACACAATATTGTAAATCAACTATACTTCAACTTAAAAAAAGAGAGTGCTTCCAAAGAAAGCAGGAAGAGAATATATACTGAAGAATGATTCAAAATAAAGTGAAATATATTTTCTAGCAAAAATTGCTGCTGCTTTTAGAACTTAAGGTGTAAGAAAAATTTTCAAAAGAGAAAGAGTTCATTCTCAGAAATATTCTCATAGCAGGAAATTTTTCTAGACCCATGTCAGAATATCTCCTGAATAGTAGGGCAATGAGTAACTTAATTTCTCTTTAAATTATTCTGTTGCTGCATCTCACACATCAAACATCTTACTGGTCGAGGTTGTTCAATTGTATAATTACAGTACTTCTCATTCTTTTGGTTATTTCTTAAATTATCTCTTTAGAACTGTCAGATAACTTAGATTTTATCCTTGAGAGGACAGTTCTGCTGTTAGAGAAACAAAGACTGGTGTTTAACGGAGTAGGTCTTAGGCGAATCATAAGGATTTAGATTCATAAAAACCAAATAAACAAAAGCAGGTTTTGCCTTCCTGTCAACATAATGAGCACGAAGTTTCTCTGGCTTTAAGCAAATGTGGACTGTCATTTTACATTCCCTCCCCCCCCCCCCCCCAGTGTATGATGTAACAAAATATTTCACAAATAGCCAGAAAGGAAATCAGACTCTGGTGAGGATTCTCAAGACAGTTATTGTGAGTGCTTGTGTACACACATTCACACACGCACACACAGCCTGTTTTGCAAATGAGGAAAAACATGGTCTAATCATTTCTGCAGAAAATACACCTTATTAACCCTTGGGCAAAGCATCATAGCTGAAATCTTGAACAGGATGGGTCCTTTAAACCATTCATCATTCTTCTATTAGAAACCACTCCTACTTTCTCATGCAATACCTACGATGTTTAAAGTAATAGAGGTTCTAAGTACACGAACAAGTTAGAAATATTTCAGAAATAATGACTCAGACGTCATTTTATAATTCCCCTTCACAGTAAATATCTAAAAGAATCATTTTGAAAATTATGCTTTGCTTTCTCTCTGTTTTTTGTAACTTTCCATGAATTCTTACATATCTTCAAATCATCAGTTCCTCTGTTCTCAATAAAATTTCTCAATGAAGGAAAAAATTTAAAAAACAAGAAAAAAAGAGAAGCTAAAGGGGAAGAGAGGAGAAATGAAAGAAAGAAAAAAGGTAAGAATTTAACATTTTTAAAATAATGACGAAACATGCCTTCTATACTCTCAGATTTTCAGCATTGACCATGGGGACGGAAGCTTCTGTGGCTTGCGTGAGTATGTTGAAAAACTTCACATACTCTTTAATTCACTAACTATACCCAAAGGGAAACAAAATTCAACAGGAATTTGAAAGCTCTCCTGGATGTCACAGATACCTCACACCTTATGTGTGTCCTAAGAAGAAGGAAGTTCTCCAAAAATTTGCAGGATTAGGTGTTTGTCTATTCTGGACACATCATCCATTGACATTTAGAAGGCTTTTAAATATGCCATGATAGATTCTACCAGTAGCCTTTGTGGAACTAACTTTTCTTCAACTCACTGGACCAATACCCTAACTGGCAGTTGCAAGGGACAATCCTCAGCCCTGTAATGGCAGACAGTATCTATACAATTCACAGAGAATAAACTGGAATCTCAATAAGGTTTGCACACCTGTCAGAGGTACTCTGCTACAGGTTCAACAACAGGCTCTCCAGAAGAAGAAAAATGTGTGTGTATACATTTATTCTTTATTATACCTTTTACTGATATAAAGAATGTGTAGCACACAAATTACAAATAGTAATAAAATATGTAAAACTCTTTTTTTTCCCCAAATTTCACACAGCCAATTTACTCTCGCAGAGGCTTTGGTTGATCTTTGCCAAACTCTTAAATTCATTATCGATCTCTGGTTACAATGGATGAATATAATTCTAACATCAACATTGGTTAATATTTTCATTTACCTTAACAAACAAGATGAAAGTAAAAACAGCAAAGAAATAATTTGGAACTTCACTCATTATCAATGATATGAGCATTTCCTTTGCTGAATCTCATAATAGTGTGCAAATACTAGGAGGATATGTCATTAAGTGTCGCATTATTCACATTATAACAGCTACAGCTATAATGCACTTTTAAATTTGATCTGCATTATTATTTCCTCCATCATTGTTTTTAAGTCTAGACCAAAAAAAAAAAACCACCAAAATCCGGAACAATAAATAAAGCCCTAATTCTCAGCGTTTGCCAGTTTCTATGGCTTGAGTACTTCTTCTCTGATAGAATTTAAGCTACAAACATGCATCCCCAAAGGCGGGAAGAAATATTCAACAGCACACTGTTATATGGTACTTCCAAATACAGATACAATAGACATGAATTGTCTCAAGAGCATGGATGATAGTACAATGTAGTAAATTAAGTAGGAAGGTCTGGGAGTTTGGGATTGGCAGATGCAAACTATTATATATAGTATGGATAAACAACGAGTTCCTCTTGTATAGCACAGGGAACTATATTCAATATCCTGTGATAAACCATAATGGAAAAGAACATGAAAAAGAATGTATATATATGTATAACTGAGTCACTTTGCTGTACAGCAGAAATTAAACACAGCATTGTAAATCAACTATACTTCACTAAAATATTTCCAAAATTAAAATAATTAAGTAGGAAATAATAAATTTTGAGTATGTATTACTTTTGTTTTAATGTAATTTACTTAATTGTAAGTTTATGTAATCCAATTTTTAAGAGTGGCTATGTTTAACAACCAGCTCACAAAATTCCTTAATATTTAAAATCTGCTCTTGGGAGCCAGCGTGGACCAACTATTCAAAGTCCACCAGGGGCTTGAATACTTGCCATTTTGTCATAGCTTCATGAACCTAAATTCTCACCTAGGTGAAATATTACTGGAATTACCAGAAGAGAACTTCTTTTAATTTCACTTAAGAATATACCGCTTAGTAAATATGTCCAAATTTGGCAAATGCTTTTGAAAGCCAATTTGTTAATGATATAAACATCTTATACCAATGTGTATTTACACACCACAGAAGAACAATAGAGGGTTTACATTTTATATAGGTTTAAGGTTTTCTGTTTCTTTGTTTCCATAACAGATTACAGTAATCAGAATAAAAGTAGCCAGCAATTAGCCTGCTTATTCTCCTTGAAACCATTCAGAACAAAATTTATTTATAGTATAAAACACCAGAGCCTATAAAATTACCAAAGCCCCATCTTCAAGAACGTAAGCAAGATACTTGCATTTGTAGATCAGAGTTTGGCCGAAATTCCATCAAGTGATCCTGAACCCTGTCAGAAATCTAAGTTAAAAGATACCTACAAATAAGTCATATATTTAGTTATGAATCAAACTTTCCACCTGAGAAAGAAAGAGGTGTAGTATAAAAAGAGAAAGAGCATCGAAGGATTGGCATCAAAGAGGGTTTGGGTCTAAATTCTAGTCAAGCCGCTTAACTAACCATGTAACTTTGGGAAATGAATTAACTAGTCTAATCCTTTGTTTCCTCAAAGATAAAGTGGAGATTGCAACACTTACTTTACAATGCTCTTAGGATTACATAAAGAATATCTGTGCATTACAGGGCACATAGTAGCAGATCAGTAAGTGATAGTATTATGAAAACGTATTCTTTTCTGCCTAATCAGACTTGTGGAGACTAAGGTAGGAACCCATTAGAGAATAAATATTCATATGCACTCAAGATTTTTTCCAGGAAGATTCTATTCAAAGCAAAGTAAGTAGACATTTTCACCAACTCCAGAGGATACCTCAGGCCCCAAATATCTAAAAAAAACAAAAACAAAAACAAAAACAAAACAAAACCCATCATCATTGGACTTCTTTGGGTTAAGACAATGCAAATTAAATCTGAGACTCTGAAGCTGTATTTGATCCATCAAGTACAAGATCTTCAGAAGTACTGCAAGTCCCCTGCAGTCTTTACAACTCAACCCTCTCATAAAGAAAAAAGAAATGTTAAATATCTGCTATTTGCTCCTGAAAGAGTCACATTGCATTCAAATGCACAATTTAGGCATGGTGATATTAGAAAATTCTAGTTCAAATGCATATTTTACCTAAAATTGATTTCCTTAGCCCTCAGTACCCACTAATTCATTAGCATGCATCCATTTTTCATTTAGTTTTCCTGAGAGAAGATGGGGCCAAGAAAAGATAACTTATTGGGAGTGGGTGAAAGCTACTATCACATGGAAACTTCCTGTCTGGGAGAGAAAGTGATGCACTTGGGGGTACCACAGCCTCTGGCCAGTGCCCTGGGGAAAGACAAAAGGGAGCTTCGTAAACAAAGTTGTTCTATTTTGCTGTTTTATGTGAAAGCAGTACTGGCCACAGTCATAAAAAAATCACTATTTTTCTTAAGCCACAAAGAATATTTTCTTGAAGAATTCTTATTAATATAGAAATACCAATATCAATTATTACAATAAGTCAATACCAACAAGTGAATATTTTTACTTGGGCTTTTCTCTAGTGGCAGAAACCCATCTTCTGAGGTAGCTAGCTCCTGGCAGGAGTGCTTCAATAGAGTTAAAAGTATCTCTTCTTCGTACTTTATGTCTCTAGAAAAAAATGTATGACCCAGAATCCCTGAAATAACAGTTAAAGGAAACAGCAGCCGGATGGAAAATTGAAGTCCCAAAGCAAAAGCAGGGGCAACTGCTGAGAATGTCCTGCCTGAGAGGGGCTCAGAGGTAACCACCAGGCTGGAGGGGAAATGAGAAGATTTTCCTTGACACTATTTGCTTAGCAAGCACACAGTTTTTACCTAGAAAATATATTTATTTAGGGCAAATTAGCACCAAGAGTTGGAGGGAGCCCTGATGGAGATGATGAAGGAGCTAAACCCTCTACAGGACAAAAAAAAAAAAAAAAAGAATCCCATGTGCCTGCAATCACTCAAATGAGGAGAGAATAAAAATCTAAATTTATACTTTACCTGAAAAACTTTACCCAATTTTTTTATTATAAGAAGCTAATTTAATCAAAAATCAATCAATATTTATTGATTGCCTACAATGTGCTTGGCCCTGGGTAGGAGTAAGAGATGTCCCCTGCCCTCTCGCTGCATGGAGCCAGGAGGGGAGATGGACCCTGGGCAATAAGGTGATGTGATTAGTCTCAGAAAAGGGGGACCATGGAGATTCAATATGGTCTAGAGGGTCGGGGAAGGTTCCCTGAGGAAGTGATGTATCCAGGAGAAGTTACCTGGGCAAAATCTGAGAGGTAAGGGGTGAGAGAGGGAGAACAGAAAGAGGAAACAGCCTTAGAAGAGAGAACTGAGTGTGGGAAGTCAGGAAAAGAACCATAAGTAGTTTGAGGAACTTAAGAAATCTGTCTGGAGATGAATGGATAAAGGTGTGGTACATATATACAATGGAATACTACTCAGCCATAAAAAAGAATGAAATAATGCCATTTGCAGCAACATGGGCGGACCTAGAGATTATCATACTAACCGAAGTCAGACAGAAAAAGACAAATATCATATGATATTGCTTATATGTGGAATCTAAAAAAATGGTACAAATGAACTTATTTACGAAACAGAAACAGACTCACAAATATAGAAAACTAACTCATGGTTACCAAAGGGGAAAGGGTGGGGGGGAGGGATAAATTAGGAATTTGGGATTAACATATATACACTACTATATATAAAATAGATAAACAACAAACAAGGACCTACTGTATAGCACAGGGAACTATATTTAATATCTTGTAATAACCTATAATGGAAAAGAATCTGAAAAAGAATAGATATATATGTATGTATAACTGAATCACTTTGCTGTGCACCTGAAACTAACACAACACTGTAACTCAACTAAACTTCAATAAAAAGTTGTTTTGGAAAAAAAAAAGAAAGAAAGAAATCTGTCTGGAGCAAAGAGGGTATATCAGCCAGGATCCGGAAGGAAATGGAAATCATGCTGGTTATTCTAACAAAGAGAACTGGGAATTACTTCCCAAGTGTTTGGCAACAAGAGACAGTCACTGAAGGAAGCAGGGACCACCCCTCTCCCCCCCAAAGTGTGGGGTAACAAAGGCAAGAGGACAGAACTGGAAGCTTTGAGGAGGGGCCAGAGCTGGAATCCAGGCTCAGAGGAAGGGATTCCGGCCAGCAGATCCTACTTACATCTGAGGGGACACAAGGAGACAGGATTTGGGAAAATGTTAGAGGCTGGAAACCATTGCTTCAGGAATGAAGAACTATTGGTGCATAATCAAGAACAAACAGAAAGGAGCAGGCCTTTTCTCTCTTCCCCCACTCTCCCTGGCACCTCCTGTTGGCCAAAGTTCACCGTGAATCTGACATTCCCCATGGGTCTCCATGGGTGCATCCAACTGCATTTTGATATGGAGCTGGTCCCCCTGTTATATTAATACTTGATTTACATCCATATTGTCCTGGTCAAAAACTACTATTTCATTAAAATATTATCAAGTTATTTTAGTCTCCATTATTTTAGCTTTCATTTCACCCCTTCGGTTCCCATCCTGAGTTAGAAATATCTCACTTTGGCCAAAGCTTAGGGTACACGTGTGTGGCCGATGAAGCATGCTCCTTTGCAGCCGTGTCGTTAAAGGGGCGCCACCAAGCACGCCCCACGCTTCACAACTATTGATACTTCAGGCAGAAAAGTACAGGCTCTTCTTCCGATGAAAGCAAAAATGAAGCAGAGTGTCTTGTTCTTCTGCTGTTTTAAAAGTGGACACTAAGAAGAACTTCAGTTTCTGCCTTTGATCTCAAAGCAATTTACATTGCAAGAATAAATAAAGAGATGGGATTTACCCTTCTCTCTTCATCTCGATGGATTGACATTTCTATCTACTCCTAAAGAGGAAAGAGGTCAGATGTCTGCAACAGCTGTACGTGGCTGAAGTAACAGATATAGTTGTGTAACATCTTTAAGTCTTGAAGTCCTAAATTATACTAGAACGAAATTACAGACTTCAGGGAATTGGCAAGTTTTGCCTGACCTGTGTATTTTTTTCCCCCTCAAATCACCTGACAAAGCCTGAACTCCCATAATTTGTAAATAGTGACAACCTTCAGAACTTCTCATTTTATTTTGCTTGGGCTCCTAAGTCTCCTTCATAGATACTAGAGCAAGAGTTGGAAAAGGCGAGGAAAAAAAAAAAAAGCAAGGCTTGCTTCATCATCTTAAAACATCAGAGCTAAAATATATTGTGTACATAAATACCAACCCAGAGTTCCCAAAATGGATATAATTTGCAAGGCTCAGTGTTTGATATCTAGATATATTTGTAACATCTCAAAGCACTCTGGGCTGATTTTTTTAGACAGATTTTACAGAACCCAGCTTAGGCGAACAGAAGTTGTAAATTATGTCTAAGTGGACTTTATAAACAAAAGTTAAAGTCGAGCATGCAAGGGAATATTGAAAAGTTTGCATAATGCTGTCAACATCTCCCGTGCCAATGTTCATCCTTTCTTTTATTATTTGCTGAACTTTTTTCTATATACATGGATATATGTCTACCTAAGTATGTGTGTACAGATTTATGTTTTCAAATGAAACAAAGCTGTGCAGTTATTATTGCAGGGGTCGCCCAGTCTCTGCAAGCACATGCTTCTCGGGCACTATTAAAGTACAGTACCGACATTTCTCTCATGTAGCTTGTGAGTGTGAGCCGCCCTGGGCTTGCATTTCGGGAAAGCGCCTGGAGAATACCAATTTCATTTAGAAACTGCCCTGCTTAAGTGTTTGGAAGGGTTTGACAGTGTCGCATCAGGTGATCAGATATATTTTCAGAGCTACCACAGAGAAAGTTAGAAACGTCACCCAAAAGTTTAGATTAAATGCATTTTTCCTACAAAGGAATTGATTTTAACCATCATTTAAATTTATAACATGTGCCAGTTTCCAGGGTTTTGTTACATTACAGAATTTAGATGCTGGTCTCTGCTTTCAAATTATTTTAGTACCTGGTATGGACTCTTTCTTGAAAGGCAAAAGTTGTTATTCTGTTGCACACTCTTCAAGGAATGGCCCAACTGGAAATTCTCATGTAATAGAGATGAACAACCATTTCTCATGCTGCTTCAAACACTGTTATACTGTGAAAACAACATTTTTGAATATGTTCTTTCTCTTCTACAAGATTTTCCATTCCGACTACATAGAACTTTAAAAAAATGTACAAAATTTTGTAGTTTAATTAGCCTTGTAATATCTTCCCCCAAATTATATATATATATATATACATATACATATGATGTATCCTTCCCCACTCACCACCCTCATTTGAAGAAAAGACATCCAACTCAACTTCTACTGACTATACCCAGTGTCTCTTCAACAGTATTACATATTGTCCCTGAAATTATGGGGACGAGGGAAACTACGCCAGTCTAGGTGAAATCTGTTCATCAGTAACTCGTATGAAAATAGTGTATTTCCAAGGATAATCAACTTTTTTTGATGATACCCTGGAGAGAGAGAAAAAGTAGTTTAATTCAAAATTGAACAGTGTCTTCTGCACTGGTCTATCAGCTTGCTTCTCTGTCTGCCTTTTTATTGAATCCATACTTTGTATTTCAGTGGCCCATTAAATTCTTCCCACGTTTTAGAGTTTCTCTGGAAATATTTTGTGAACACTGAAGGAGCAAAATTGCACTAACAGTCTTGCAAATCTGTATTCTCTAAACAAGGACAGAGATGTCGTCAGGTTTTATTTTGTTTTGTTTGTTTTGTTTTGTTTTGCTTTTAAAGGAGGGGTCAAACATTAACACATGACAACAGTGAGATTACACAGATAAATTTTCTTTCCTTTTATCTAGTAAACATTCTAATGATGGACTTCAAAGGCAGACGGGGAAGAAGCTTCCCTGTCTTCTGTGCCAGGAGAGGCAAGGCTCTTTACCACTCATATGGGAGAGATGAGGAGCCTTTGAACGGATCATTGGTTTTTATGAGTAGTAATGAGGTGAGAAGTATTCTAGTGTGTGGTACAGGCCTTCATTAAAAAGCGTGAAACAGAATGGCTTACGGTTACAGGGGGTAATTTGTTCTAACATACTTGCTAAATTGTGCTGTAACCATGCCAGTTAACAGCACTATATTTTCCATAGGATTCCTGAATGCATTTGTGTGCAATTATTCTGCCCATACAACGTTCAGGGATTTTTCCAATCGCTTATGTTAACTACTTGACAATGCTCACTCTCTCCGTGGAAAGTATATTGAGCCCCACGGTTAAAGAGAGGGAAAAGGATCCAGCGATGTTCTCATTTTCCTCTTAAAGCCAAAGGGTTCTTGTAAAGTGAAAAATTCACAGAACCCAAATTTAAATGAATACCACTTGCCGAAAAGGTATTATCAGAAATAATAGCCAGCTGAGTCACTCCAAAGCTTAAGGTTTTAAACTACATAGTATAATAAGTACACGACATAAGAAAAAAAGAATAAGATTTGGTAGTTTCAAGTCTATCATTTAGAAAAGAAAAGAGAAAAAAAAAAAAGCTGGAAAGTAAGAACAATGATTTTGCTACATTGCTGAGGAAATTCTGCCCCTAAGAGAACTTAAAGTTCTGTAACATATACCAAGAAGGTTGCTTCTTCAGACTTCTACTGGGAACATTGGACTGAAATTTTATTCACTGGAAAAATCATCCTACTGAGAGAAACAACATGTCCTTGTTTTTCACATGACCAGCTATGAAAAGAAAAAATGTTGTAGGATAAAAATGTTGTTTTGGACAGGACCTAGAATTTGGGTATATCCTGAGGGAAACCGTTTTACGAGTGATAGCTTTTTAAGACAGGTTTACTATTACACTGAAAATGTCATAACTTAGACTTTTGAGAGGGGGAAGAAAAACTCCTTTGGATTTTCTACAATTTTCTTAAAAGGCAATACTACAAAATTCATTACTTCATAAAATATGCCCCGATTTTATAACTGATGACACAAGTATATTGGAACAGCAATACATGAATTAAATACAATTGACATGCCACCACGGACTAAAGCTGGAGACAAATTTAAACACCAACAGACTTTACAGTGAGACAGGAAGTATCAGTGTCCGCTCAGTGGAATTTCTAGGCTTAGCAGGGGGGAGAAGAACTTTGTCACTATCACCCTTTTCTTTGTTATTTTGTCACTTTCCACCCTTTTCACCATTATTTTGTTTTTGCGGGTTAGATATTTGATATTTTGGGGAAAAACTATTTACAACCACGGTTTCGTACCTTATTCTAGCCTCAGAAATAAATACTGTCCAACTTAATAGAAGCCAAGCAGTGGGCCTACAGTCAACGAAATAAGCTCAGCCTCCCCTTTCTACTTCTTTTTATTGGGTTTTCAGGAAAGTCTATGAAGGAAATTCTGATTGCAAACCTCAGTCAGTCCTTCCAGCCTAAGAGAGGGAAATGGTAGCCCTGGGCTAGGTGTTACAATCAGTGGTATTTTTTCAGGCTAACTTGAGTATGTGAGCAAAGTGAATAAGGAAAATTATATTTCACGACGGTCAGTGTGCATCATTGTACCACAAGTAGTTCGATCAGCTAAGGGCTGTTATTGAATACATCTTATTCTATGCTAGATCCAGGAACCTAGAACATTATCCAGAGAAAAGAACCAATCTTTTTATCACTGTCTAATTACTGTCCATAATCAAAACATCACTCTTCCTCAGTTTCATGCGAATGTGGACACTCTGAGTTAATTGGTAACAACTAGAATGAAAAACCTGGAAACTGATGTAGAAGAAAATGAACATTACAAGGACATTTATCATTCTTTAAGCTTTCTTTTGCATGTATCTCATTTAGGTCTAACTGGAGAAAGGAAAGCTTTTCTGATTGATAAAAAGAAACAAGTGTTAGGTGTATACAGTGTGAGATGAATGTATATGTCTGATTCCCTTAGGACGTCATGGTTCCCCATGACTGAATATCCCAATGGTTGATGATGTCAAACGCCTCTATTTACTTACATCTATTCTCAAAGTTTCTCTGAAATTAAAAAATATATATATTAAGGAAGAGAAAAACAAGTATAAGGAGACTAAAAGGATAATAAATACGGGACAGAAAATACTTATTCAAATAAAGGCTAAAGGCTGTGTAATAAAAACATGAGTCTGAGGAGACAAGATAGTTAAAATATTCTATTTATATACCCACACTTGGGAAAAGTTTTTATTGGAGACTACTAGTGGTTGCCTTTTCGTAAGAAAGTTGGAGCCATTTAACAAAACCTCCAGGGCTTCCCTGGTGGCGCACTGGTTGAGAATCTGCCTGCCAATGCAGCGGACACGGGTTCGAGCCCTGGTCTGGGAGGATCCCACATGCCGCGGAGCAACTAGGCCCGTGAGCCACAATTACTGAGCCTGCGCATCTGGAGCCTGTGCTCCGCAACAAGAGAGGCCGCGATAATAAGAGGCCCGCGCACCGTGATGAAGAGTGGCCCCCACTTGCCGCAACTAGAGAAAGCCCTCGCACAGAAACGAAGACCCAACACAGCCATAAATAAATAAATAAACCCAAACCCAAAAAGTGGAAAAAAAAAAAGATGTTAGAAAAACTTTAAAAAAAAACAAAAAAACAAAAAACCTCCACATGCTCCAAACCTCTGGCAGGTGTGGAGACCGACAGGTGTAAAGAAATCCACAAAGCTCTGGTCAGTGAGAAAGAGCTACCTGGGCTGTTGGGATGATGTTACAGCTCCATCCTCTTTGTCTGTGGGCATCTCTACTGAGCTATAATTTTCTTTTTAATATTTATTTATTTTTGGCTGTGTCAGGTCTTAGTTGCGGCACATGGGATCTTTCGTTGTGGCGTTCGGGCTTAGTTGCCCCGTGACACATGGGGTCTTAGCTCCCCAACCAGGGATCGAACCCACGTCCCCTGTATTGGAAGGCAGATTCTTAACCACTGGGCCACCAGGGAAGTCCCTCTACTGAGCTATAATTAACGCAGCAGAATGCATAGAAGGTTTAGAAAAACATCTAATTTTATTTTGTTTCGCCAGAGTGTCTAAAAATTGGGGAGTAGAAAGGAGGAGAGATAAATGTACTTAGACCAACATTAGAATAAGCCAAAAATTTTTTTTATTTTGAAGCCATTGAATTAAAAAAAATTTTTTTTACTGAAGTATAGTTGATTTACAATGTGTTAATTTCAGGTGTACAGCAAAGTGATTCACTTATAGATAGACAGGTAGATAAATAGATAGATAGAATTTCAAATTTTTTTCCCTTATAGGTTATTACAGGATATTGAGTATGGTTCTCTCTGCTATACAGGAGGTCCTTGTAGGTTATCTATTGTATATATAGTAGTGTGTATCTGTTAATCCCAAACTCCTAATTTATCCCTCCCCCCTCTTTCCCCTTTTGGTAACCATAAGTTTGTTTTCTATGTCTCTGGGTCTATTTCTGTTTTGTAAATAGTATCATTTTTCTAGATTCCACATATAAGCAATATCATATCATATTTGTCTCTGGCTGGCTTACTTCACTTAGTGTGATCATCTCTAGGTCCATCCATGTTGCTGTAAAAGGCATTGTTTCATTTTTTATGGCTGAGTAATATTCCGTTGTATATATATATCTATATATCTCATTTTCTTTATCCAAAGAATAAGCCAAAATTTTAAAGCGACCAATGTTGACTTTTTGATTCCCTTTCTTTGATTATATCCACATACCTTTCCAAATCCTCCTCATATGAGTCTTTGATGGATGCTAGGTAAACTTAAGAATCTCTTTCATGATCCAGCATATTCAAATTTATCTTGGCCATATTACTAGTTACCATACTTGGAATTTCCCTTCTGTTTCATCCATTCAGAGACAATCTCTGGACTCCCATTCTTCCTTTGTACAATAATCCAAGGCCCAAACTCAAGTTACTTCCACACGTAAACTAGACATTAACTCCCACCCATTAAGAGCTCCCCTGTCCCGGCTACTAACTGTATCACACGTGTTTGAAATAATTATATTTAATTTCTCAACTTGTTATTAGTTTTCTTGGATTGTTCATAGATTGTTTCAGGTGTATTGATTGTCTCACGATAAACCGTTTGAGGATACAAAATATATATATATAGCATTTTTGTTTCACCAAGAGCAATATACAAATGAAAAATAATATAAAAGTAGAAAGCCTGAAGGAACACACTAGATTCAGTACCTTCTTTTTCATGGCATATATTTATGTCTTTTAAGGTAATTGTCTTGCTCTATTGCCTAACTTTTAATGAACCTAGTAGTAGTGGAAATTACTGTCCAAATAAGAAGAAAAGGGATGAAATTGGTAAACAGCAGAAGATTGGTCTTTAGCTGAGCATTCTTCGTCGTACTCCTTTAAACTTCTCCCTGTATTACCCACTTTGCTTGGGATTATCTAGAAAAAGAGAGACAGAAAATGAAAGTAAAAGTGACACTGAAATTTAGGATATTTGGGAAAGAATGGGAGACTAGTTTGAGGGGATAAACGGGGCAAAGACATGCTTGCATTTTTGAAGGCCCTTTTCCAGAAGTTTTTCAAATGCCAAATATGTTAATTTAACATATTGAACCAGTGATTCGGTTTATCCTGTTCTGGGTTTCTGGAATATAAAGAAATTATGACTATAGTGAATGCCTAAAAATGGCAAAGTACAACCAATCATGTTTCTTATTCATTGAAAAACACTAAATGAACATAATATGTATTTGTCCTACTCATGATATTGAAATGGGTATTCGGTAGAATGAGTTTATACTTCACTGAGCAGAAAGCCTTTTGTTCTTTTAATCAGAGCAGCATCTTTCCAAATTATCTTACAAGTCATAAAATTATCTCTCATAGCATGATTTGTCATATTTAGGTTACTTGTCAAAATCCCCTTTGAATTACTAGTCATATATATGAATCCAAAATATTTATAATTAAGATCTCTGTGGTAAGACTAATCCATTTAATTGTCTTGTTTATGCTACCCATCACTGGCAGAATTTAAAGACACTAATAAACATTGCTTCCGTATTCTCTTTGCTCAATTTCTATGTAGAAACAGTGGAGTTTTCATTCCAGCGTACAGAGAAGTGCCATATTTAGAGACATTTAGCAAGACATTCCAAAGCTATAAATAAAATTCCAACTTGATTCCAAACGCAGTTCTGTACCTCAATAAGTAGAACCATAGAAAAAACCTGGCTGGTTGCCAAAAATTAAGGCGTGTGATAGAAAGCCTTTCTCATATCCAAGTTAGTGAAATGAGACAATTAAAATGAATGCTCCCCAGGATGTGGAGAAATCTACATTATCCACAGGTGAGCTCTCATGATTCCAGTTTCCATGTTAATATCTCTAATTCAAATAGATAATTGTGAAAAGCCTTGAGTTTTTGTCTAAATGCTTTCTGGCAGTGGGGAGAGGGTCATGCAAAAGAATTCCCCTGCTCTCCTCTCCTCACAACTTAGAATTAGAGTGAAAGTGTTAATGCCCCTTGTAATTTTTCTTTCTCAATAGCAACATGCTAAAATCCAAGCATTTCTCATTATATCATTACAATTTTTAAAAATTGCTGGCTCAGCCAATTCTGATCTGAAAAACCTTTCTCTAATTAGTTTCTTTGCAAAATTGGACACAGACAGATCGTAATCCCTCATTTACTGATTTTATTTTAATGCTATTACTCAGCATATGTTGGCTCTATTAAACCATTACAGTAAAAAATTAAAATGAAAGTCATATGATTTATCCCCCTTTAAAAGTGCTCAACCGGTCTAATAAAAGTCGAGTGCCAAATACCAGATGTCTGATTCAAAAGAAATTCTGAACAAAAAGGAAAAACTCTCCCATTATTCTCTTAAGATATTTGGTTGAGATTAATGCCATCCAAGGAAAAATAACATGTTATAAAAATAATACTTATAACATTTATAAATAACATTTAAGTAACTGTTAAAAATAACAGTTGTATGGGTATATTCAACTTAAGTAAGAAGATGCAATATATGCATATTGATCTTGGTTGTTTTAAACCCTCATCTTGAGAAATAAATTTGTACTGCTTTTATATGCTTTCATCAAGCCAACCTGATATTTTAAAAAGGAAATGAGGGTGGTTGCTTCCA
The DNA here is from genome assembly GCF_009873245.2 of Balaenoptera musculus. Lineage (NCBI taxonomy): Eukaryota > Metazoa > Chordata > Mammalia > Artiodactyla > Balaenopteridae > Balaenoptera > Balaenoptera musculus. The sequence goes on from NC_045790.1 coordinate 6,460,043, forward strand.
TTTAGAATGCAGGAGTTCAGAATAGGAATACAAGATATCATCAAGATAGATATTTCTAATCAGGTTTTGCCCATTACTTGTCTTTCAAACTTTAGTTCCTCCTCATTATTTAATTATCAGCATAATATCTAGCCAAAATCTATTGTCTGGGAAACTAAATTGATGTTCTCAGGTCTATAGAAAGATTTTTTCAAAAGAAGAGCCGAATGAAGGCAGCTATCTTTTCAGTTTTTATTACACTTTCACTCAGCTACTCCATGTTCACCACTCCCCAAACAGTTATTTTCAGATCTTTGCTCCAGATCTTAGCTCGTATTATTTTTTTTCCCCAAGAACATGTTTTCTCTCTCCAACAGTTAAGATCTATGCCTCAAAGATGATCTCACATAGCATTCTTTTCACACATTTTTTGTTTCTGATTATTCCTCCCTCCCACTGCCATGACTGCAATACTGTTAAGGGTAGTCGCTGGCTAGCAGGTCCCCAGACACATTTGCCTTTCCTCCTGAACACAGCAGGTTACATCCCCCCGTCTCCTCTTCGGTGAGGGGTGGCCATGTGGTGGTGGGTAGACCAAGGGACTGTCAGAAGTCCTGATACCCTTCTGTGTGAGGGGCACTCCCTCTCCTGCTGGTTGGATTTGATTCTCGGTATCATCATCACCACGCTGGACGTGGCAGAGCTGGGTTACTGAAGACTCTGAGAATCTGAGCCCACTGCCCTGCCCATCCGCCATCCTCTGCCACCGATTGAAATTTTCATGGCAAGAAATAAACTTCTATTGTGTTTATCCACTGAGAGGTCTGGATTTCTCGGTAGCTGGTATTATCTCAACTAACACCACCAAAAGTATGATCTCTCCGTTGACTGAATATCCATAATCCTTTGTGTTGCTCTTGCCACTGTCTATATCTTCCCTGTGTGTTAATGATACCTCTTCTTGCCTTTGTCCTTAAGGTCAGGAACTCCTCTCTTTTTCAGTGTTTATTCCTTGCAGTACTAAGCACAGTCTCTGGTACAAAGTACATCCTTAATAAATTGCTCTGTACCCATCAATCTGAGTTTCTTAGACTGTTCCAAACAAGCAGAGTCTCTTGGTTCACTCATTCATTCTTTTATGTATTCTAAATATCTGTTGTGTCCCTACTGCATGTCAGTACAGGAGACCCTCTTTGGGGTGTCTGCCCCACTTACGTGGACTCTCCTTTTTGAGGACCCCCATTCACGAGGGGTGGGTCTCCAGCGGTCATGGACACATCACATGAGCTTGGGGCTGACTTGCCCAGGGTTGATCATGTCATTCAAGCTGGGTCCACTAGATTCTGTCCCCATGAAGGTAATAGCCAGTTAATCCTTTATCGCGACCAGAATTGTTTCTTGTATCCTTGGGAACAGAGGGCAGCTGTCTAATACCACGTTGGCCTGAGAAGCCCCAAAACGCTAGGCTATGGAACAAAGAAGGAAAACAAAATAAGCACCCAGAAAGAAGATTATGACTCAACTGGTCAGGAGTGAATTCTGTCATTAGTGTTTTTTAAAACCCTCCTCCTCCCAATGATTTTAATGTGTTAATGGGGCAAAACAAACTTGATTTTAAGCGTCTGGACCTTCCACAAAAAATGATTTTTTTTTATTTCTAAAAGATCTTTCTAGTTAAAATAGTAAAACACTGTACAGAAAACTTGAGAACTGTGACATTTAATAATATGGAGATGAAAATCAAGGCAGAGGGTAAGGGGGGGAATAAAACATGGGTTAAAAAATTTATTAAGGGGGCTTCCCTGGTGGCACAGTGGTTGAGAATCCACCTGCCAATGCAGGGGACACGGGTTCGATCCCTGGTCCGGGAAGATCCCACATGCCGCAGAGCAGCTAAGCCCGTGTGCCACAACTACTGAGCCTGTGCTCTAGACCCCACGAGCCACAACTACTGAGCCTGCGTGCCGCAACTACTGAAGCCTGCACGCCTAGAGCCCGTGCTCCACAATGAGAGAAGCCACCGCAATGAGAAACCCGCGCACCGCAAGGAAGAGTAGCCCCGCTCTCCCCAACTAGAGAAAGCCTGCACGCAGCAACGAAGACCCAACGCAGCCAAAAATAAATAAATAAATTTATTTTAAAAAAATTTTTAAGCAATATAATGGGTCGAAGGGTAAATTTTAAAGAATACATATATTCTGTAAGTCCTGCTTACAGGACTTTGTTTGTTTTCTTTGCCTCACGTACTGAAGCTTCTGATGACAGAAAATGCAGAAGATGGCAAAGGTGACTCTGAAGCAGTTGAGTTTCCCTTCATTTCTGTCTCCCTGCTGAATCCTCAGCGCCTTTTCCCAACCATGCTCGGTGATCATCTGTTCCTTTCACTTCAACAGGTAGCCGCTCCTTATGGCTCTGGCCTCAACTTTTCAATGTTTTTTGGGACGGGAACAAAGAATATCGTGAGCTGGTAATTAGCTAAAACATTATTACTAGTTAATTACCTATTAAATAATTACCTCCTAATACCTAATGAATGAATAAGTAGCCACTTTAGAATCAGCTAGAATTTTGTCTCTTCTTCTCTCCAAAAGAGAGAAGAGGCTTTGTCTAGCATTTATTAAGTAAGCATAAACAAGAACTGAAACCAAACCGGTGTTCTCCTCCCACACAGAATGGACAGATAGACATGTATCCATGAAGCATAAACCATGTAATGGAAAAAAATGGAAGGTAATGGGTTTGATTTTGATAGTAAGTATTTTACAAACAGATGTCCCAAGTCAAATTTCATAGCAGTCAAAATGACAGAAGTCTGCCAAGAATGGATAAAGTGTGTGTGTGTGTGTGTGTGTGTGTGTGTGTGTGTGTTTAGGGGAAGGGATAGATTCCTTTTCAAAGGAAAGTGTCAGAAAAAAAAAAAAAACCGTATCATGCCACCTAGCGGTAGAAAATAAGCTGACTTCTTTTAATCGTACAAAGCAACTTTGCCTTTCCATCAGAAAATCAAATGAATTCAGTCACATAGTGGAATCTCGATTTGACATAGTGGAATCTTGATTATACAGTAGTTAAAATTTAAATGTCATGGTTGTGTTTTAATTTCTCACCCACCAATGGCATTAAGAAATACGGTGGAGTTTAGAGAGCCCTGGAGTCAGAGCTGGAATGACTCCCATTTCTCTTTCTAACCAGGTGGCTTAGCCAGTCTAGAGATCAGTTTCTTCCATAAAGGGGCAGGATAGATGGGCTGTAAGCTGCTGTCACGCTCTTAAATCCCGTGTTTCAAAGTAAGCCGCAGACCACATAATAAAGGTACTCTTATCTAATGCAGCGCTTCGTGACAAGGTCAAGCCACCATGTTTACTAACCAAATGCTGGATGACACAATATGCTTTCCACACCCCTAGTCCCATTCTGGTCACATTTTACAGACTTCACTTTTCATTCCAAGCCCTCTAGTAAAGGGCTTGCTACGTTACATTATTGGATGCCTAGTGCAAATAAGCCCTTGATTACAATTCTTAACTTCTGTGAACCTCAGTGGTACGTATTTGTAATATATTTTTCTAACTTATGTAAATATCCACGTAGTCCCCTTTTCCCTGTGAAATCAGGTAAACTATTCCTCAAAGAGGAAGAGACGTGGAATTTGGGATTATGTATCAGTATTTCTCAGATATTGTAATATATAATTTATCCTTCACCCCACTCCCACTAATAATAAACAGTATATCCAAGGGTGACCCTGTTAATCAGAATTAGGAAAGGCATTAAAAACCAGAAGTTCATCTGAGCTGTTTGGAATATTTAACCTCCTAATCAGCAGTTTATTCTTGCAACCAAGAAATAAGAATGTTAAGATTTTTTTTTTATTCCAAGAGGGAGAAAAATGTCTTAAAATAGAACATGTTTATTGTTCCAAATGTGATGGGAAGACAGTACCATTTCTTCAGAGCAACTGTTTGAAGAGTGTCAGAGTCATCTGCAGAAAGGCTTTTCATTTGGAAATCTGGTTTTCTCTGTCACCCCTGCCTTAAGCAGCAGCGAACAGCAGAGAGCTTTCTAGAGAGCATGGGTGGTTCACGCAAGAACAGGTTGATTTGCTCTAAGAAGCCAGCCTTGAGATTATATTCCAGCCTTATTGTGTGGTCACTGCTGACAACACAGCATGTCACAGATGAAATTATATGTGGAGGAAAATCAGTATTATTTCCTTCTCCAAACCAGAGAATAGAAAATAATGGTAAATTTGGAATTTGGAATTAACAGACACACACTACTATATACAAACTAGATAAACAACAAAGACCTACAGTCTAGCACAGGGAACTGTATTCAATATCTTGTAATAACCTGTAATGGAAAAGAATCTGAAAAAGTATATATCTATCTATTATACTGAATTACTTTGCTGTACACCAGAAAAACATTGCAACTCAACTCTACTTCCATCAAAAAATAAAAATTAAAAATAAGAGAGAATATATGAGACAAGGGTAGGCAGGGGATAGTATATACATTAGCCCTCTATAAGCTCAAAGACGAACTGGAGATTAGATTCATGGTGAATATTGCTGATGCAAACTCATGAGTATAAGATAGAAATAATTTTCTCAAACATGCTTATCTCTGTATTTATTATTTTCTCAACTCCCTTCTTTATCGTTCCCAGACATCCTTCAAGCCTCCAGCCTCCTCCACAGACACACATACAAATGCATCCAGCACTTCACTTTCCCCACCCCGCCCCGGCCCCTTATAATACTTCTGTTTAAGCCTTCAGCCCTTTATATCATAGGTTTACTTGTCTGTCTCATAGACTGTTAATTATAGGAAGCAGGGACCTCATCTTTATTAAACTTAGGACCTGAGACTGGCATATAATAGGCATTTTTAAATCCTTGATGGGATTGAACAGATTGTGTTAATATAAACAGAGTGTGCCTTCCATACGGGACTAGATGAGTCTATCTTACTCCCTGCTTTTCATTGCAAAGGGGATGTGTATTCTCCATAGCGAGGTTCATAAATGGACTGTCCTCCTATCCCATTTGGAACTACTAGCAAATACCGCTTTCCTTGGTGCTCTTTTTGGAGTATAGACAGCAAAGGTCTCTACTGACTTTTATTAAACACTTCTGATGCGGGGAATGACTAGAAAGTCCCCTTCAATGAGGTCAGAGGCAAGAATCCATTTTCAGAATATTATGGGGTAGGATGAAATTTTAAGTGTCCTTCAAATACTTCATTCCTTCCTGTCTTCACCTATAGAAAGAAGATTTTTTTTAGCATAATAACACATTAAAGTTAAACCATTAGACACGGTAAAACTTAACCTAAGAAAGATGTTTGTTTTATCTCTGTTGATGTTTATGCTTTGCAAATAGTTCTCTCTGGAGAAAAATCTCGAAGAACAACCTAAGCTTTTTCCTAGAAGAGATCTATCAATGCCTATAAATGGAGCCAGAGGCTTCAATCTTGACGGGGTACTAAAGGGAAACCAGGAGCTTGGAGTAAGGGATGTGGTAAGGGCAGATGAGCAGAATAAAACAGGAGGGTTGCCTCTTATATTTCTATTTGAAGCTGACGCTGTCTGAACCATGAAGGAGGTGCCATGATGGAGAAATACTTGGCCGCATCCTCCAGATTTCATGGATCTTTATAAAAGGCTAACATTAAGATTATTTTTCAGTAAAATCATCTTTCTGGTACTGGTCTATACCTACCTCCTTCCAGACATTGGGGGAAATCATGGCTACAGTCTCGACATGAATGAAGAAAAGGTTATCTGGGGTCTGCTTGTTAAGACCATAGACAGGTTTATATCTAAGGGTAGTGGAGGCAGCATACTTTGGAGGCAGTGGTGCTGTTTGCTGTTTCCTTCTATCTCCTCCCCATCTTATCCTTCCCACGGTCACTCACAGGTAGTAGTTTCTCCCCAAAACAAATTCTAAGTGCGACAAAATCTTGAGTTTATTGTGCATGGGATGAAGCTAATACTAGAAGGAGCTTAACGAGTACTTCTAGGTGAGAGAAAAAGTAGATATGATGAAATGTGGAAGGAACTAAGGCAAGGGGGAGAAGTTAAATTTTTTGTGCCTGATGATTTTAACTAATTATAAAGTCACTATTTACTGAGCTCTGATAAGGTGCAAACTCCTATGCTAGATATTTTCATATATCATCTAATTTCATTCTTATAAGCACTGTACAATATTGGTTTTTACTAGCCTGGTTTTTCAGATGAAAAAATCTAAGATTGGAGAGATTGACTTGCCCCAGTTCACCCTGCAAGTAATTGATCAGCCGGCACTCAAACCCAGACCTGCCAGACCCTAAGTTCCTGATTTCAGCTCTGATCCCAGAAAAGCACTTCTCACGCTTCACAGGGGGTGTCTTGCTTGTTTGGTTTTTGCATGTTTGTTTGTGGCAGAGGAGTTGTAGTGTAACTCATGATGATTTAAGAAATGTTACAGTAGCATTACAATATTCCCGAGAACGTAAAGAATGCTATAGCAGCGTCCCAACAAACTACTTTGACGTCAAGGATATTATTTTGCCATATTTTTTTTACATAAGGATCAAGACTCTTTTTTTTCCTCTGGGGACCCAAACACTCACTGGCTCCACCTGGACGTCTCATAAACCTCAAACTCATTGGTCGAAAACAAAGCACCAATTTCCCACCCCAATCAAACGTCCTCTTCCTCCCCCCCTTTACTCATCATTTACTCATGCAATCTTCCAAGTCAAACTTGAGACGCATTTTCAACTGCTCATCATGGTGGTGGTTCCCTCACAGATTGATTTGTCTCCCCTCCTATTTCTCTGGCACTCCTCCTCAGCTCCACCTTGGGACTCCTCCTGCACCCCTATCCTCCGCGGTAGTGTCAAGTTTCCAGGCCTCGGCTCTTTTTTCTGTTCTCGCCATCTACCCTTCTTATGTGATGCTCAGTGCCTTCTATACCATCTTCAGATGCTACTATATTCGAAATCTATGTCTCTAGCCCAGAACTAACCACGCTGTCTTCTCTCTCATCCTTTCTCTCCCTCGTTCCCCCACCGCCCTCTCGTTCTCCCCAGCAGACCCCTGAAAATAAACATCTCTGAAACAAAATTTGATCTTCCTCCCCAGAACCTACCCTTCCTCCAATGTTTCAAGGCACTACCATCCATGAAGTTGATCAAATCAGGGATGTTTGTGTCATTTGTAACTCTTCTCTTTGCTCCGCCCATCCCCACCTAAACATCAAACCCCGCACGAGTCCTGTTTACACCGTCTCCTGCGCACTTCCTAAGTCTCTCCACTTTATACCACTCCCTTGGTCACTGCCCTCGTTCGACCAGGCACCTCCCACGCCCAGCTTCGCTCACTCACGTTACTGCTCAGCCCCTGAGATGGTTTTCTTGCCTCCAGGCTGGCACCCATTCCATCTGTTCTCCCTGCAGTCCCTGCAGTAACTTTTCTTAAAAAAGCAAAAGCAAAAGCAAAAACAAAACCCTATCTTTATTGACTTTAAACATTTCCATGTTTTACTTTTTTTCTCAGGATAGAGACCAAACTCTAATGGGACCTCAGACCTTCGTGAGCTCACTTTAATCCATCCCTAATTTGGTTACCTTATAGGCTCAAATTATTTAATTTTTTATCAAAATTTTAACGATGTTTTGAAGCTCAAATGATGATTACACAATATTGTGGATCATGTGTTTTAGAAGTTATTATTTCTTCTTTAACTGAGTTTTATGATAGTTGTATCCAAGACTATATATTTTATATTCACTCTATCTTTACTAAAGGGAAATAATCATGCAACAAGTATGAATTAAGAATATTGTTTCCATTGGCCAAAGTTGGAGCTATTTGAGCAACAAAAAAAAGTAAATGAAATCAATTGAATATATATTTTAAAAATAAGTTTGTTGTTCTACCAGAAAGAAAGAAAGAAAATCAAAACAACTTGAAGACACCTTTGAAAGTAACTAGGCACTAACCCCTTACTATTCAAAGAAAAAAATTGAGCATTTAAGCTGACTTTCTTGTAAGAGTTGCATTTGATTATGGACTGCATATTAAATGACACAATTACTGTTAATTTTATTAAGTGTGATTGTGCATAATCATACCTCATAAAATATAGGGGTAAAATGACATCATGTTGGAGATTACAAAAAATACTTCAGCAAAAAAAAAAAAAAAAAAAAATAGATGAAGCAAAGGTAGCAAAATCTTGATAATTGTTAAATCTGGGAAATGTATTATATGTGATTCATTGTTCTGGTCTCTGGACTTTTGTCTGCATTTGAAATATTTCAAAATAAAAATTTTATGAAAGAAATATTGACTTTCTCAAGGGTTGGTTAATGCCAGTGTAATAGGGTCTAAAATGTACCATGTCAGGTAGGTACCAATTCCTAAGTGTAGATGCTCTCAAATTTGTCCACTCCTCTCCATTCCCGTAATGAACATTCATTATCTCTTGGCTCAGTGAATGAAATACCCTGGTAAGTGCCCTTCCTAACTCAAATCTCGTAGCCCATGGGGTGTGCCATGGTCCTCAGCCAGGCACCAACCAAAGATGCTGAAGTGGCCCTCAGGGAACACCCACGTAAAGGTAGGTCACGCAACCACAGGGAGTAATGGCCAAATCCGCGAGAAAATCTGCAAAAAGACGAGGTTCTAATGGTGATCCCAGTGGAGGGCTTCTTGGATTCACTAGATGGCAAGTCAGGTGAGTATGGGCCATTTCCAGGTACCATGACCTCTATTCTTATGTATAATCTTCCCACTGATCAAATATTAGGTGCTCTTAGGAGTCTACCATCTACCTCTGGTTTCCGCTGTTTTACTCTGTCATTTGAATGAATTGACCATTTAAATGAATTGACCAGCTTTCTTGTGGTTCTCAGTCTAGGGAGATTTTTCTCAATTAACGAGCTTAATTTTCTAATTTTTCTTCAAACAAAATATGTCTTCACACGGAACATAACTCTTGAGGTGATTCTGGAAGGAGTGAATAGGATGGTGTTTAGAAATTCAGGTGGCATGGGAAAGGGCGTTCTTCCAGAGGCAGGATAAAGAGCACACATGTGGAAGGGTACGGAGTCCCAGGAGATAGCTCTGTGGGTCTGCTGTGTGGGGTAGGTTGATTATTTGTCATGAGCTGCTATGTGCACTAAGTTCCTTTCAGGAGATACAAAGATGAACCAATGAAGTCATTCACACGTGAATGAGACAGATACGTGTTGAATGTGTACTATGTGCCGGACACTCCAATAGAGGATAAATAAGACAGTGTCCCGGTCCTCTTACTTACAGGTGGGAAATTCAGGTGCGTTGTTCATTAGGCTGCTGACTGGAGAACAGGGGGTCGAAGCTAAGGGTTATGACCTCATATCTATATTGTCAAAAGAGTTACTACTGTATCTCTTGCCACGGCTTTTTCAATACCTAGAAAATTGAATATAAGAGGTGCACCAAAAATAATTATTGGGTTAGAAAATTTTTTAAATCGTGCGTTTAATGGAAGAGTACATTTTTAATACATATGCCTTTTGTCGGAGAGGTATTTGGTATTCGAAAATGAGAGGCACATAGAGCAAATGGGAACAGAAGTGAGCTCTAAATATATTTCCTAAGTCTACTTTGACAAAATTAAATGTACAAATTGTGATAACTCAGTATAAAGTTTGGCTAGAATGAAAACCTTGTGAGGTGCTAAAGGTAACTTGTTTCTATCATTTCAATTTGCATTTTGATAGCCAGGATGCAGGTAATCTGTGGATAATTTCTTTATTATAGAATTCTGCCCACTTCAACTGAACCCAAATTTTACTTGCATTGCATTTGAAAGTGCCATCGTAGTCATTAGGACTTTCTTTTCTTTCTGTTGTTTCTCAAATCACAAAGACCGAGACTGCAGGAGCTAAGCTTAGGAACTGGATGTACTAAAGGCGTGTTACAGTGAACTTGAACAAGGGTTATTAAATGTTCTTGTAAAAGGGGGGTGAGGAGTAATGAAATAACTTCTTGAGGTTGGAGCCAAAAAATAAAAGTTCACACAAATCTGCTTGATCTTCATGTCTCTAAATTTGGAGTATGTTTCCTTTAAATGAAATGTAAAACACTAATCTCTTTAAATTTCAAAGGAGACATTTTTAGATGGGTTATTAGTAAATGTGCTATGATAGTAAAATTCCAAGTAAATGATGGGTGGGAACTGATCATTGATAGTGTAAAAGCAGGAGATCCCTGTGGCCTCAGGTACTGGAATATTGCCTTGGTTGATACAGAGCCAAGACCAAAGAAATGATCCCCAAAATATTTTAAAAGACTTCCAAGAATATGCAACAACTAGAATGTGTGGGCCCATACTTCCGTCTTATAGACTTTGTCATCAAAAAGCTTTTAAGTCAATCTCCTGGAAGTTGTTTTTCCAATGGAAATATCCTTAATGGAAACGAAATAGAAAATGGATTCACGTTTCCAATATTTGCTTTACGATCATTTTTGCTGAAACACTTATATTGTTGGAAGCAAGGGCTACCCCACTTCTTACAATTGTGATTATTTCAACCAAATGTTTTCAGTATAACTCTAAGACAATTAAGTTATTTTTTAAAATATGACAAAGTAATGCAAGTCCTGCAATTATATGACTACCTGATATTGGAAGTCTCGATTTTAAAAATTAAGAATTAGAATGCTATATTTATTTGGTGGGTGTAATGAGAACCCACCACTTAAAGCCTATTCTGTAGATTTCATCTGAACACTAAATACTACCTTAAGGATGACTTACAATAGCTACAAAAACTTTTGATTATTAAATCAGTTGCATGAGGCATCAAATAATTGATCAATTCATTTTAAAAAAATCAATTCAAATAAAGAAGATAATCCAGACCAATTGTTTTACAGTGGCAAAAGCGTGTTGATTGCACATTCCCCTGAGTCATATAGACATAGCTCAGTTTCAACAATGACAGGAAAAGTTTAATAGTAATCCAGCATAATATTCAAATTATGCCAATTTTTTGTTATTTTCCTCTTTTGGATAAAATTCTTACATGAACATATAATATTTATTAGTTTGTTTATTTATATATTTGTAGAATTTCCCTACCAGTAATAAAACTAAGAAAAAACATAATATAATTAAGGATCTTTAAGGAAAATTACATTTCAGGGTACCAAATAATAAAAATTACCAAAAAAGCTCATGGCTATTTCACTTATTGAAGCAAGATGACAAAGCTTTATTTGTAAATACTATACACTATATTATGAAAAGTAAAATAACCAGATTAAATCTAAAAATCAAAGGTACAGAAACACCAATTTTTACATCTACTAATGACAATTCTTTTTTAATGAATAATATAATTTGCTTGGAATTTTGTGGATCTCTAATGCTTAGTAGAAGCATTCATTACTTCAATTAATAACTCTCAAGATTGCAAATGATCTAAATAATTATTTTTAGAGCATTTTTCAAGGAAATTTTCCCTAAATGTTTCAACTGTGAGGAAGGAAAACATATATAATAAGAGGGGAGCTATAAACAATAAAAGACAAATATATTTTGTACTAGTGTTTACTAAAAATCAAATACTAGTAAAGAAAATGTCAAAAATGAAATTCCAAATCCTGTGTGTGTGTTTTTTAACATTCAAGATCCCACTATGACTTTAATTCTAGTATTGGACTTTCGAATTTTTGTTGTTGTTGTTATTTAGTTTAAGAAACAGCTCGTATTTTTAAAGCTCTGGAATGGTGTAAATCATTACAGTGGTTTCACATTTTCATGAGATCAAGGAAACAACAGTAAGCTCATAAAACAGATACCACTAATTATGCAGAGGAGAAGTCATAAAGTCACTGGGAGAAGCATGTTTTATATTCATGGACACATCATTAAAAGTTTAAGACATGCTATCAAGTTCTACATTTTAATACTATACCCAACAGCATTAAACCCTTCCAACAAGAAAATCAGATTGTTTAATGATCCTTTTTTGTCACACTGGTTTTATATGTCTGCAGTTGAAGCAGATGTGGAATTTGTATTGCTGAACTTTTTAAAAATAACTGGACAATTAAAAAATCACTTTATCCCTAACAATATCTAGTTTAAAAAAGATCTGAATCATCTTTCAACCTACATCTCTTAAATAAAGTGTATTTATTGAGGTAACAAGCCTTGATTCTAGATCAAATGTCTGATTTTTTAGAATAATGATTTGGGTTTTCTTCAGAACACATAAAAACATAAGGGGGCTTAATAATGACGAATCACCTTCCAGTTTAAATTAATTTCTAAAATGCACATTTAAACTAAGAAATAAAATAAACTCGTATTTCATGGGGCACATGAAAAAAAGTCTATCCTCTCACCTAGGGAAATCACTGAGAAATCCAAAAATCATACAAAATGTTAATAGTACAGAAAGCACTTTTAAGAGATGTTCGTAGCTAGACCATCACAAACATTTGCCGACGCTGGGATGCATATTTCAGCTGCAGCTTTCTTCACTTCTCCACAAAGGGGCTGAGATGCTCTAGTTTCATCTGTGTACAATTCTAAAATATTACCATTTGTACATAAATGCTTTGCATTCCACTGTTTAAGTACATCTTAGAGTCGGCTCTAGAATATACACTCTCTTGAGCATTTTAATGGGGATTTTACATGCTGATAACTTCAAGCTTAATCTCAAAGTGAAAGTAAAATATAGTCCTGGCAAATTCAGAGATGAGACCCAAAAGGCTGCAAATGAAAGAAAAAAAGGAGAGTGATTAGTAGTTGGGGATAAGAAATAAAGCATGGGAAAAGCAAAGTCACTGAAAATACTTAGACTCTACAGGAGAGATTTATGCAGCGGCTCAGAGCCTGGACTAAGGGATCCAATCACTTAAAGGAATTTGGTGAGGGTCTATTCCTGGAACTCGGTGAGGTCAGCCTTGCCGATGGACACCCATGGGAAGCAGGCAGAGAGCCTGGGGCTGCTGCCTGATTTGGTGGGCTTACTTTGCTATAATTTCACCATTATCCAATTTTTCTTTCTTTCTTTCTTTCTTTCTTTCTTTCTTTCTTTCTTTCTTTCTTTCTTTCTTTCTTTCTTTCTTTCTTCCTTCCTTCCTTCCTTTCTTTCTTTTTCTGTCTTTCTTTCTTTCTTTCTTCCTTCCTTTCTTTCTTTTTCTATCTTTCTTTCTTTCTTTCTTTCTTCCTTCCTTTCTTTCTTTCTTTCTTTCTTTCTTTCTTTCTTTCTTTCTTTCTTTCTTTCTTTCTTTCTTTCTTTCTTTCTTTCTTTCTTTCTGTTTTTCCACATTGCAGAGGACTTCAAAGGGTGAGAATGTATGGATAAAATACTGAAAAAACATTGTCTAGCTTTAATTTTGGGACTCACCAGATCAGGACAGACCCAGGGTTACAGTTTAAAAGCTACACTACACACATCAAAATGGACATCAATACGTTGCATAAACACAAATTGATCAACGTCATGAACTACAACATGAGCAACATTTCCTCAAAACTAATTGTACTAAACTGAATATAGAGGAAAAGTCAGATGATAGATCATAGCTAGATAGAGAGAGAATGGGAGGGAAAGGGAGAGAGGTCATTATTATATGCCAACCTACCTTTTGACAAAACTGTTCAGTTTATACACACACACACACACACACACACACCAGCAATTCCTAAACACCAGGCATTATTCCAAGCACTATATATATAGATATAGATATAGATATAGATATAGATATAGATATAGATATACATAGATAGATAGAGTTATTTAATCCTTTTGACAACTTCAGTGGTAGATACTATTCTTGTTCCCATTTTGTAGTGAGGAGACAGAGGTAAAGCCTGCCCAAGATCCCAGAGCTTGTGAATAGAGAAACTGGGTTTAAAAACTAAGCAATTTATGAAAAGTTCTCAGAATATAACGTAATCTTGGTCTACCTCACAAATCAGGTAATATATATACAAATTACAGTGCCTTTTAATTATTTATAGGTATTCTTACCATAAGTACGTTTATTTTATTAACATGTAAAAGCCTGTATGTTTCACACTATCTGAATCTCTGCTTGTGAGCAAATCTTCAGTGCAAGGCACCAAGGACATGATAACTTTTGCACTAAATCCATTTAATCTGCAAACGTGAAGAAGTACAGATTTGGTCCTTTGAGGTTAACCGATATGTAAATATTTTTAGTGAAACTATTGATATATGAACTAGCCCAGAACTGTTCTAAGCTGTCAGGAATCGGCTCTTACACATTTGGAGCTGGTTTTAATTTAAGCACTGCAAGTGAAACACAACAAACTTAGAAGAAAACATGGTTACTCATTTGCATCTTCAATTTAATAACGCCTCTAATTGTCCAGTTACCAAAGTCAGATCCAAAGGCTTCTTCTCTGCTAGAGGCAGCTGCTCAACAAAATGAACACTGATTTGATTTTTCTGCAGGGTCCATGTTCATTCGCCATTCTCATGATGAATAAATAATGCCAGGATGCCGCGGAGTTGTGGACCTTGCCCTGCTTGTGAAAAGGGCTGCATCTGTTTATTCTCAGACATTCATGATCCTAAAGGAATAAGACACCAGAGGCCTGTGAATGAGAAGGCCTTTTCAGACGTACAAAGCCTTCGCTCCTGAATCCACCTTAACCAGTTTGGAGAAAAGAGCTTTTGGCACCAAGGCATCCTTCAGGGAAGACTGATAATGATCACTAAAGACATACTCGGGGCTGCTGCCTCTCTTGCTTCAAAGGTTTTCTCTCTTAATCAACATTAAATCATCATTCTGCCAGGGCTATGGGGACAGCTGTCCACAATCTATTTGTTTTAAAACAGATTACAGTCAGGTCCCTCTGCCAAAGTATAAACTTCTTAATGTTGCATGTGCTTTCATATTTTTTAACTTGGAACTTTTATTTCTGATTTAGGGTCCCACATTAGCATTTCTATCTTGGCTTATGGATTGCATCTTCCCATAAAAGCAGAGCTAATAGTTTTATCAATTATCCAGATAATTTAAACAACCAAACAGAGTAGGCCAAAACAAAACTTTTTAAAATAAATCATCCAAATGTTTCAGGCTGAAAAATATGAAGTCTCAACTCCCTACAGCATTTTGTGTGGTGTATACACATATCATACCAGGGTGGTTGTCTTATTATTTGATATTAACCATCTCATACATGTAGTCATGTCTCTTCTTTTTTCTTCTCAAAAATGTAGATCCACATGCCCTACATCTTTTACCTTTGTTTTGATCCCATGACACTGGCAAGCTTAATTCTCCTTATTCCCTGGTGGTCCTGATAAGTCGGGGATAACTACAAAGACATTTTATTACCCAATTAAAGAAAACATTTTTTTTAAAGGTAATGACCCAGGGGCCTAAATTTCACCCCGAGTTGATCTCTCCAGTTTGGTATAAAAGAATATTAAGCTACAATATCTAAAGTCAATCAAAGATCATCACTTCGAAATTGTATATATTAAGTAGATACAATATACATTAACTAGATAACAATTTCTGCTACATTGAATTATAGTCAACTAACACCAAGTCTCACTTAGTTAAATTTGGTTTGAAACGATACCATTAACAGTATAAATGATTATATAATTAGAGAATGTTCATGTTATGTACCGTTTTTATTGATTTTTGAGTAGTTTGTTGATAATTCAGTCTGAGTCATCACCTCCTTTGTACTGATTACTGAATCAAACAAGAGGCCTTTTACTAAATTACTTTGCTACACTATTAGATGAGAATCAATGAATATTTCTTTTGGTCCTATAATTCTAGCATCTCTTGCTAGCAATGTCTTTTTAAATATTTTACATTTGTGTTAGAAATATAGGAAGGAGAAAATAAGTGTGGATTAGAATTTTCTTTTTTAAGACATATACCAGAAGATGTTGCTTTTATGGCTCTAAAATCTTAGCTTAATAAAAGCCCCCTCTACTAAATCAATTTTTTTTCACTTATAATTTATATTATGCAGACACTAGTGAAGGCTTTGAATGTTTATTAGAGAGGTCCATTTGGTTTCTATAGTTTTCCGTCATCAAGCGTTTTATAAATGAAAAACTGAAAGAAGTGAAGACCCACAGAATAGAAGGAACTAAAGACCTCAGAAGATGAGCACCTCTTTTCTCCTATTTACATTTAAAAGAGTGCCAGTTACCAGTAAAGGGAGTGCCATTAAGCCTACCCCCAAGAGTGAATACAGTCTACAGCCCTGACCTCCTCCTACCCACATGTCCTAAGCCTGGAGACATCCAGGGATGGAAACATTTTAATCATCACTCTGCTACCATCACACCTTCCAAGGCAGGAGGAAACCTCGGCCTCTGTCTGTATTTCAAGCGCTGACACATTTCACAAGTGGTTTAGAGAAAGTCCAAAAGGAACCCTGCATCAAGACCATGCTAGGACAACTCAGCAGTGGAAGAGCAGAAGTTTCTACCAGAGTGCAGGAGATCTGGAAACTACTTCTCGCCTTCCCTGCTGCGTTCTCTCCCTTCCTTATTCCCAAGCCTTCAGCCCTCCTGATAAAATTCCTAATCCTTCTTACTTAGTTGTTGGGTCCCCAAACATCCAAAAATGGTAGAGTTATGAGGCAGTGTAACTTGGTGATTGAGAGCATGAGTATTAGAATCACACACTCTACTTGAGTTCAAATCCTGGTTCTGTCACTGTTTACGGTGTACCATTGAGATGCTACTTACATTCTCTGATATATAATAGAACCTATCTGTAAGAGTGCTATGAGAATTAAATGAGAAAAATATATATATAATGTGCTTAACATATCGCTTGGAAAATATAAATGCTCAATAAATATCATTATCACCTTATCATACATAGCATTCAGATCTGTGAACGCAAAGCGTAAAAGCTACAAAAGAAATTATTGTGATGAATTACAGGGTGATACTATTATTCTATTATCACTAATTGGCATAATACCATAAAAAGGATTCCAAGCACAATTCTCCTTGCTTTCCTGAACAAAAACGAATATGACTCCAAAATAACAGATAACCATTAACAGCCATAATTGGGAGAGAGGAGAAATTTACTTTATAGGTTGATTTATATGATGGTTGTGAGCAGCTGTCTTCAGAATTCCTGAAAGGACACCCAACTCCCAAGGGAAGCAATGGAAACCCTTTGATTGCTGCATTCCTCAACCATCATCAAAGTGTTTATTTAGTCTGAAAGCCTAACTGGTTCATCATCTCTAGAGGTTTTATAGCTAACAGTTTATCCTTAAGTTCAAGAATTCATATCACCAGTGGAATTTTTTCCATCAGAGCGAAATATCTAGGTTTCAACACTGAGGGAGCACATCCAAGCATTTTATGACTGGACTTCTTAGAACTTCTCAAGACTGAAATAAGAATTTTATTTGACATGTTGTGTGATGCAAACATTTACTCTTTATCTTTTCTTCAGATTCTTAATCAAAACATTTCTCTTAGTTATTTGTACTTGCAATAATCTTTGATTAGCTTCTTGTAATTTTTTTTAAAGAAATCAAGTTCTGTTATTTTATATAAGAAAACAATATTTTTTGTATCAAGTTCTATATTTTATATCAAAATGTTATATATTATATATATAATTATTTTATATATTTTCATTGTCAAAGTTGCACAAAGTTGAAGATATTTGTCCTGAAATATTGAAATATCAGAGTCCTGAATATGGAGTAGGGGAAATTATGAATAATTGAAATATTAACAAAAGGTCACTTAGAGCCCCTGAAACTCAAAAACTTCATATATACTAGGGCAGGAAAATAATTGACTGAAAAATGTATTTAAAAGAAACTCAATGAAATAACCAGAAGAGGAAAAATTCCTCCTAAATAGGAGCATGTTTGAGCTGATTTGAAGAAATTAAACATAAAATGAATCATATTTCATGTCTTTTAAAGGGCAGTATTGACTAAAAGTATTGATAAAGGTAATATTCCACTCAAAAGTTATCCAGGTAGTATAACCATTCTACTTATTATAACAACATTTAATCATATGAAAGATGCATTATGGGGCATTATCACTGAAATAACTTTATTTTGGACGGTTGAACTTCTTAAAGTAAGGCTGGGTTTCCATCCTTTGAGGCAGAGCCAGCTAAGTGGGCAAACCTAGTATCCACCACTTCCTCTAATCTAATTACGTTTTACTACACATAAAAGTCTATGTTTTGATGTGTTATCCTTTTCAAGAGTTAGGGGGTGATTTCTCAATAATTAATAATTCCAAGTGAATAATAAATGCTGAAATCTCTTGCCTGTGAGAGTTTTTTGAAATTTCATGTAAGAAATCACTTGCTTCACCCTCATATATTGTAGGCATTTAGTCCCACAGTATTTGCTGTGCTACATCATTTTATCCAAAGCTGCATGTAGATGATTCCTTAGAATGTTCTTACTTTGGGTAAAATAAGCTACGTGAAATCATTTCGCCTACCTTCTCAAAATTAGAGATAAGATTTTTCAACATTTTAAATGATAGGTGAGGGGGATATATTTAAGTAGAAAAATGGCTCTTATTATTCAAGGTTTTCCAAGTTTTATATATTTTTGGTCCACGTATGAGAAAATATAACTAAAACTGTATTAAATAATTGATCAGCTATACAAATTGTGCCCATACACAGTGAAGAGTTAGAACAGTCATCAAAAGATGGGTCCATATCAAATGCTCAGTTTCATGAAATATTTATCTAATTAAGACAAAATGACATTCTAGCTTGAACTATGTGGATAACTGGTTCAATTCTCCAATTTACTGTGCAAATATAGTCACCATCAGCATGATAAAATTATATCTATTAGAAAGAGACCTCAAAAGGCTGAGCCATCCGGGTCAGAAAATTGAAAACAAAGCCAAATGTTTACTCGAAATCAAACCCAGAACTTCTTTTGAAATTCACTGAAAGAGCAATCATTTCCAATGTCTTTTCACCTTCTGGTATGAGATGGGAGTCAAACTGGAAATACTGAAACGCTTTAAGAAAGGCAGTAAAACAAAAACAAGACTTCTTGTACGACTTCCAGATGAAAGAGTTTTGAATAAGCATTTAATCATGTGGATCCTGGTTCAAGCCAAGCTGAACCTCAAAGGTTTACCTGTGCTCATTATTTAGAATTCACTAAGGAATGGAAACTCGTTGCATCTACTGGGAACATTGACGGTGAAATGATTTCTTAAGGAAGCTGAATGTTTATGTTAAGCCCATAGTTGTGGTCCATCTGGCAAAAGGGAGCAAAAGAACGCTGCGGTCCTGCCAGGCTGTTTGGAGGTGGTTTTGTTTTCAAATCCTGTGCTCTCGAAACCTTAAGACGTTTTATTCTTGCACAGCCTTTTAAGTCTGAATCAATGTGCCAGCTAATTTTCCTAGCTGATTTTAAATTTCTGTCAACTTGTATAATGGAAGTCTGTTCTGATTTTTAAAAAATGCTCTTGGAAAGGTAGTTGTTTAGGATATGACAAGGAATATTAATGAAATGAAATAGTATTAGTTACCTATGAATTGTTCACAAAACACACATTTGACAAATCACAATTTCAAGTTAAGTAGTGTAGTGAGCCTGTTAAGAAGGTTTACCTCCAAAGATATTTTTGAACTTGTCGTATTTTGCAGTTGATTCAACGTTGACGGTCCGCCACATCGGCAAATCAACCCAGTAAAACCCATACTTTCTACTGTGTCATGAAGATGCAGCCAATAATCAAAGAGAAAAAAAAATCAGGATTTTTCCTGTAAACAGAACTCTCCTTCAGAACACCAGGGTCAACTTTCCTGAGATCTTGTCTTAAGACTCACTGGAGAATCTAAACTGAATAAATTGGCACTACCTAGAGGTGGCTCTAACGTAATTTGGCATAAATCCAGAGCTGATTTTATTTCTCTTTCCTTTTAGAAGGTGACAGCACCTCTTCCCTGAGACAGGATACCCAAGCACACTGTATACACACTCTGAAAGATCATGCTTACAACTGTCACGTGAAGGAACTTACAAAGTTACATTTCCACACTGTTTTGGCTATCCTCCACATCCTGACAGTAACCAGACTATATGTTTCACTTGTTCTGAAGCCATATATAAACAATAGAATGATATAAAGAATAAAACAAACTGCTTTCCAAAAACGAAGTCTGTAAATCACACAGTGCAGCAAGTTTTGCTTCCAAAACATCTAAACTCTTCCCAGTTGCCAGTAGTATCTACCACAGAAGAGTCACTGAATTACTTTCAATAGGGACTGGCTAATCTTACCAAAGGCGATTACTGAAAAATGAAAAAAAAATTAGAGATCCTGGGAACATTACTTTAAAGAGTTTATCATAGATGAAGTTAATAGCACCACGAAAAGGGGGTGCTTTACACAGCACTAGAAAAAGTACCCTCTTATTGAGAACCCAAACAATGGGGGGAGTGAAATCAATGTTGATATTCTATTGACCACGGTGCACTGTCATCCTTAGTAACTCTGCCCGGAAGCATCTGAAGGTCATGTGTTTAGGTTTTTTTAAAAAATTAAACTCTTTTATGGAAGTATAACATGCATATATAAAGTTCAAGAATCATTGCAGCTCAGTGAATTTGTGCAAAGTAAATATTCTAACTGATCACACCCAAATCAAGAAACAGATCATTACCTACATCTTAGAAGACACCCTCATGGCCCCTCCAAGTCACCATCCCATCCTCTTCAAACACCATGAATTGCCTGTTCGGGAAGCTTAAATAAATAGAATCACACGGTATATGCTCTTTTGTGTCTGTCTTCAGACATAATTTGCTTAAATTCCATTTGCGAGATTTGTATGGGTTGTGGCATGGGTCAGATCCTCTTTCTTTTTCAGGGTTCATAGTGTCCATCTTGTGAATATACCACAATGCATTTGTCCACTCTACAGCTGCTGCACATTTGGGTCATTTCCAGTTTTGTACTCTTACAGACAATGCTGTTCTCAGTATAATCATGCTTGTCTTTGGGTGAACATTTTTGTGTCTTCATGTGGTAGGTATACCTAGAGGTGGAATTTTGGGGTCATAAGGGATGCACATCTTCAAAGTGGTCCCGTCAAAAGACACCCTGACACCACCAACAGTTATCAGGGCTCTGGTCGCTCCACACCCTCACTAATAGTTGAAGTGGTCTTTTCCATTGTCGCCCTTTAATTGCTAGATAGTGGTATACCATGTGGGTTTTCTGATGATTAATGAGGCTGTATAGCCCTTCATAGGGATAGTGCTCATTTGGATATATCCCTTTGTGAAGTATCTGTTCAAGCCTTTGCATAGCTCAGCTTTGCTTCAAATATTTCACTTTTCTCCCCTTACCAGTGAGAACTTTATATTTGGGGAAGACCAACTCAGAGCAGTCTTGTGCCAAATCACATCTGGCTCACTCCATCCTCCCAGTTCTACTGGGTAGGTCTCACTTAACTACCCCCTCCCTTTTTAATCAGTGAGGATTCGGAGTCTCAGAGAGAGTAAGTAACGGATCAAGGCAACACAGTTCATAAGACCCAGAGCTAGGATGTGAACTTAGGGTTTTCTTTAAGTTTCTGATCTTTCCATTTGAAGTACTGAATCTAGGAACATTTGTCATGACCAAAGGAATAAACTCCAACACATAATGAAGACTATTCAAAAGAAAATATTTGAAAAATACTTTTGCATTTATTCTCACGTCTTTGGTACAGTTAATATTCTACTGAGGAGAGAAGTTATTCAAGTCAGTAAAGTCCCAGCCCAGCAACGCTTACGGAGCCACAGAATAGAATTACACTCTCAGAAGCCAGGAGTCCTTAGTCATATATATTTACAATGTTACTCATCCTTTCCACAGAAACTTGAGGGCGTAATTACCACATGTGACATTTCTACAGATCGCTAAGTTAACGTCAGGAACACAGAACTTCAACTTCACATTTTATCTAATAAATTCTCGTGGTGGAGATACATTTTACTGACTCATTCGATTGAAGAGAGTTAACTGGCTCATCTAGGTTTCCTGGGCCTTTTAGTAAATTTCAAACACAGAAGATGTTCTTTCAATTTAGACGATGTTTATTATTATTTTTTTAATTGGAAGTTATTTTGAGTTCATGAAACTCATTCTCAGTTAAAAAAATTTTTTTTAATTTATTTATTTGGTTGCGTTGGGTCTTAGTTGCGGCGCACGAGCTCTCTAGTTGTGGCACGCGGGCTGTAGAGAGCGCGGGCTTAGTTGCCCGGCGGCATGTGGGATTTTAGTTCCCCGACCAGGGATTGAACCCGCATCCCCCGCATTGGAAGGCAGATTCTTAACCACTGGACCATCAGGGAAGTTCCTAGATGACGTTTAAATTGAGAAGGAAAGAAAAGGCAGAAAGGAAATCTGTCATGCCGCATTCTCTGAAAATCAGTTCTGCAATTAAAAATGTTTGAAAAATACTAGATTAGACACAGTTAAACTGTTTGCTTTGCAGCATACCTTCTGCAGAACTTTCCATATCTCAGTATCGCCATCTGTCTCCTAGGAGGTGACAGAGTGTGTAACTGTGTCAAAATGTATTTTACTGTAAGATTTTTTTAATTTTACACATTAACATCTACGAGCTACTGGTGTTCAACAGACCATGGTTTAGAAAATACTGGCTTTTTTTTAAAGGCCAGACACCACGAGGAAGCACATAAAAGTTGAGAACAAGTTAACACAAATATCAGACTATCAAGAGGAACCCACAAGCCAAAGAACAGCATTTTAATGGAGACACTTGGAAAAATAGCTGTCACAGGCCAGTGGCTAGAACCATGCCCAGTTTCTGGTAGAAACTCAGTGAATTTGTGTTGAATGATGAATGGGTGAATACGAGTCAGCTGTTCTGTTTAAAGAAATAGTGATACGTTTTAAAGAAAACACATCACTATTTCTTTTCCTTGTCCTATGTAGAATCAAAGTTACAGAAAGAAAGGGGGAAGAAGTGACAAAATACTTCAAAATGTTGGTGTCTTTACTGAAATTAGGCAAAAAGATTGTGAAAGGTTGTCTATCCATTTTTTAATAAATATTTGATGAAGGAAGGAATAAATAAAGAGAAACTCAGTGCAAGAAGGAGGCTTGTTTGTGGAAGGGACACTAGTACAGAGCCAAGGAACCAGACCCTCAGGAATAAAGACCACACATGCGTGTGCTTGCGTGCACACACACACACACACACTCACACGCACACACCAATGTCAAGTATCCTTTAGAAAAATTTCCTGACTCTCTAGAGGCAAACCTTCAACTATTTTCACTCTATCTCTATGAAGTAGATATTGCTAAAGGCAGGAGAGCATATGTGATGTGGGGAGATTTTGATATGGTTTTGAATTTTTCAACCACAAATACTCCAGATTTATGTTGGACAACAGGACTGATTTTTAACAGGGGAGAATGGGAAAAGACAGTTGGTCATTTAGCTCTTGAATTATTTTTCTCTAGCATGTCTCTGTACCTCCCCAAACCTTTTTCTTCTCTGCTTCCTTCTCCATGACCTATTTTGGTTATTTCTCATTTTGATCTTCCTTGTCTTACTAAGAAAACGTGGTGATTAAAAAAGGGAATTCAGAAAAATAGGGAAATGGATCAAAGACATTTCTGGTGAAAGAGATTTCCAGTTGAACATTAGAAGTGAAAAACTATGTGTAGCCTAAAGTTCTTCCCAGAAATATTCTTAAGTTTAAAAACTAGTAGCAGTGAATGTTGTTTTCTTCCTAATTTCATGGGGTCACATGTCTGGAGGGGCCCAGAATAGACTCTTGGCCACAGATGCATTCGTTCATCATCCCAATGCCTGGTTTTTTGCTTTCTATACAGTGAAAACCCACTATTCCAGCCCTGTCTTTTTTGAACCATGACTCCTTGTACTTTCTCAAGCAAGGTGCCAGCGCTGGTTACAACCATTACTGAAAAAAGAGGTTAAGAGAGAGTAAAAATGCGAGTATAAATGCATGGGCAAAATATAAAAGTCTTCCCCGCCGCCTTGAGCTGCTCCAAATGCTTCTGCGGCTTAGTGGCAGCCCTCAAGGGGGGCAGCGTGTCTTTTTGTCCCGTGTATAAATTTGCTCCGTAAATTAAAATGTTGGCTTGTGCTCCCCTGGTGTTTAAGAAGGTGAGTGATGACCTTGGGGGAGTAAGTTTGTGTAGAAATGTGTCATAAAAGATGATGTCTTGGCCCAAGAAACTTGAGGTCCAGGTTTAGTCATTTGTTAAAAAAAAAAAAAAAACCAGAGTTAAACATAACTAACACATCAAGAGAGTAAGGCTCTTGCCAAATGTAACTTTCTTTTGAGTCTGAAATGTCAGCTTTCACCCTGTGTTTTTAAGGAATATTTTTAGCATTTTTCCTTTAAAGAGTTTCCCTGCTGATTTTGATCATTTTTTTAAGTTAGAAAACAAAGCAATAAATGTTGTATGTTTTTCACCAATAAAGACCTTAAAATGCTATCCATTGATTATTCTCCTCTGGTGCATTTATTGGATAATTATGGATTCAATTCAATGTGCCATTTATTTTCTGAAGTGACTAGGATTTGGCAGGTTTTGTGTATCCATTTATACTCTCGTTTTGAGGCTTAAACATTAAAATATAGGTAATAGTGAGGAACTGCTTTTTTAACCATCTTCTTCCTATCATTTGTGTTACTGGTTTTCATTTTACCTGTTAAGTAAAATGAGTAGGTCTATGCCATCCATCCACAGAGCTCTTTGGCAAATCACATTTTAGAGAAAGCCCCAAAGACAAATATCAAAAACAGATTGGCTTCATCCCATCCACGTTGTTTCCCAGAAAGTGGTTCCCATAATGTTCTGATTTTCTTACACTAGTTAATCTATTTTTTTCAGGCAGAAATAGAATCCATATTTCAGGTTGACAAATATTGCCACTTAGGGCGATTAATTTAACATATATTAGGTTGTCACATATGCTGATAATGTGCTATTTCAGAAGCGACTATATTACAGAAGTGTGCTATAGATGCAGATTTTATAAACCTAAAAGGAAATGATAACTCAGAAAAGGATTGAAAGCATTATATGCACCTAAAATCTTTAATGCAAGTTTTCTAAACATTCTCCAAAAGTTTTATCAATGGTTTAAGATCTCCAGGGAATGCCTGGATTGATAAAGATTTCACAGGGAAGAAGATGAAATGTTACTCTTTTTCTGTAGGGACAGTAGAGAATTACTACCAAATTATTTGCTAAGTGCCACTCAGCCTATGCTTGTAAAGATGAAATAAAATTCCTGATGTTTTGAGCTACGTATGAACATTGTAAATTGTATGTTAGTTTAGTCTAACATGCATGAACACTCATGCAAAACTCAAATAAGTATATTCTGTTCAGATTTAAATTCATGCTCATGGATTCAAAGTGCTATCTGGAAATTTCACCGTCTTAAAGTCAAAAAAGCTTGTTCCTAAATTCACTGACCACATAAACACTGTCTGCCTTCTCTGGGCCATTCTTATCTATTAAGTGGAGATGCTCGTTCATTAACATTTAAATAATGCATTCTTAACTCACTTTTGTTGACTGTCTCTGATAATAAACTGAGGTGCCATCTGCTTTATTTGGCCATAAACGCAGCTGTCAAGGACAGTCATGAAGAGAAAGTCATAATCTGAGTGACCTGTCATGCTTTCGGCACAAAACTTTCTTTAAAATTTTTCTATTTTATAGTAGATTTACATCAACATAAATCTGATTCATCATCTCTGTTAAGAGTCTCTTCTTTGGGTGATCACTTAATTTCTTTTCCCTCCTTTTTTTTTTAAGGATGTCAACCTTTTGTAGAATTTGCTGGTTTTCAAACTCTCTTGATACTTCAGCCAGTGGTAAAATTTAAGATCTTAGAAGTGGACACGACCACAAGAATAGGCATATTCCTCCAATATTAGAGCAGGCAGACACCCAGCTGATGCAAATCTCTCCAGGCCCACAAGAGAACAAATACTTGATCGCTCACTGCAATTATTTTTCAAAAGCATCTCTCGAGTTGTACATTATGGAAAGGAACTCCATCATAAGCCTGTGCTTGTTGCTGGGGATGGTAAAGATACCACAGTTACTGCTGCCGCTGTCTGCACCCAAAACACGTACAACATTCTCAATTACAGAGAAGGAAGTTCTCCTGGAAGGCTACAAAGATAAACAAAACAGTTGCTTTTCTTTACCATAAAGATGAACAAATTAAAATTCTGTTAATGAACAGAGCTTGCTGTGTGGGTTTTTTTTTTTTTCTCTCTCTCTCTCCCTAGGTACAAAATTAAAATTTAAAGTCTATGAAAGTCATCTTCTTATAATAGCTGACTTTAATTGAATGTTTTCAGTTTGTTACAGGATGAACTGGAAAGGTGGGCTTGAAGGACAGAGTCTTCATAAAATCAAGAGACATTGTAAAAAAGATAAAGTGAGCCTCCAAAATATGATGGGACGAAAAGCACGTGGGAAGTAAATCTGTGTTCAACCACCGTACATATTAGATTCCACTCATTTTAATTCCATTTTCATTTCAAATTACATGTTGGAATTTTTTTCCATAGTAAATGCTTCCAATGTGAAACTATAGAAGGTGCCTAGTAAAATTAAAAGGGGGAAAATATGGCAAAAATCTGAGTGATAGCATTCTCTTACTTTCAAATGCTGATATAATGATTCATAAGGCAAAGCATTACAAGGCATAAAAGTTAAAATGTTTTCTTTTCTTGGCCATTTCCTCCTTCACCCCACAACCTCCATCTCTCCTACTTTTATTGTCTTTTAAAGTAAAGCTCATTTTTTTCAACCCTCTTGAATCCTTTTTGATCAGGGTCTCCTTACACTGACAACAGCCCAGCTACTGCTTTCAATGGAACTTCTGCAAATAGGCACCAAGGAGTTTCTGCATTTTGTTTGAAGCCTAAACTGGTCCCTCAACGCACTCACGATTTCCTGAGTAAAAGGGGAAAGCTAGCAATTGAGCTTGGCCATTCATTGAAAGTGTCAGTGTTTTTAATTCACTTTTACTAAAACATTCATCTCCCCCTTTTAAAAAGATAAAACTGATGATTGGTTACGAGGTAGAGGAACAGGAACTCAACGTCAGAGACTTAAACGAATGAATGCTCTACAGTTTGTCTAATGGCACTAGTTTGTGATCACTGGTAACATCTGAGCAGGCGTGGAGTGGAAAACAGGGATAATACTGGGAAAAGGACAATTATAGAAAAAGAAATGCAAAATACATATAAAGAAGAATAGAGAGTGCAATGGAAAATAATTTAAACAGTAATAAAAGAAAAATGTTCCTAATACATATCTGAGGCATATATGGCTGTTCATTTTACTTCATTTTTGATGTTTTGAAAATGTGATTTTTTTTGTTTGTTTCTTCAATGTGGGGAATCGAGTAAAACCTAAAACAAAATTTAAAAAATTTAAAGTAATCAAGAAGATAATAAGAAAGGTGACAGAAAGGGGAATTACTGATTTCTTTCACTGCAAAATATATATATATATATATATATATAGCTTCAAAATAACGTACGGGAAGAAAACTAAAGATCAACACATACACAGAAGCAGTGCACAGCTGTAGCCCCTGTGGTATGCACATCTGTTCCTTTCCCACTTTCTGACAACCATCCAGGTGAGTAATTCTCCAGGAAGCCACTGAGGACACTGGCAGTCAAGGTGCCACAGGGTTCCCACTGATAAAATACCAGCAGCTTTTTTCCATTCCTCAAGAGAGACCTAGTTAGTGTTCGTGGATAATGTTTTCAATTTCAGATTTTATTCACATAAATTTTTCTTCAACTTTTAGAACCCACAACTGTCTACCAGCAACTTCCAGCAAAGGACAAAACAAATAACCAGCACAAAAACATCAGCTTAAAAACTCACAGAAGAATACTTGTTTCCAAGGACTCATAAATCAAGGCTGTAATTGTATACAGTCATCCCTGTGTTCCTATGGGGCAATTGGTTCCAGGACACCCTCCCCCCACTTGCAGATACCAAAATATAAAATGACGTAGTATATGCATGTAACCTAGGCACATCCTCCCATATACCTTAAATCACCTCTATATTATTTACAATACCTAATACAATGTAAATGCTATGTAAATAGTTGCAAATATCTAGTTTTGCTTTTTGGAACTTTCTGGAATTTTTTAAACAATATTCTTGATCCACAGTTGGCTGAAGCTGAGGATACAGAACCCACAGATATGGAGGGCCAACTCTATATATAGTCAGATTTTCTGCTAGCACAAAAAATTCTTAGTTTATATGATGTCATATTTTCTGGTTTTCTATAAAGAACATCCCAACTTTGGAGTAGGTTTTCACTTCAAGAAGTTGGAGAAGCACTAGTATGAAGATAGTATTAATTTAAAGACATGTCCTTAAAACAAAACAAAACAAAACAAAACAAAAACCCTTATCTTACTGTCCAATTGATAACAATGATAGAAGAGGATTCTCTAATCAAGCAATAATTAGGCACTTGGAACAAAGACCCAGTGATCTTTGACTAGCTAATAATTTGTGCTTTCCTTGGTCAAAATTGGAAGGTAGGAGGGGCTTGGTAGAAAGTTTTCTGTGTATTTCAACTGAAAAAGAATGGAACTGTCTCTTGGCTGAAAGTAATTATCAACCCTGATATCATGATGTCTTAAAATTCTACCTTTTAGATCATCCCTTTGACTTATGGTACTGTGGTCCTAACTAAAATGATGTTTATCAAAATTAATACGGGGGGATTCCCTGGTGGCGCAGTGGTTGAGAATCTGCCTGCCAATGCAGGGGACATGGGTTCGAGCCCTGGTCTGGGAGGATCCCACATGCCGCGGAGCAACTAGGCCCGTGAGCCACAATTACTGAGCCTGTGCGTCTGGAGCCTGTGCTCCGCAACAAGAGAGGCCGCGATAGTGAGAGGCCCGTGCACCGCGATGAAGAGTGGACCCCGCTCGCCGCAACTAGAGAAAGCCCTCGCACAGAAACGAAGACCCAACACAGCCAAAAATAAATAAATTAATTTAAAAAAAATAATTAATACGGAAAATCTTCGGTAGTGTAGAAGATTAAGGAAAGGTCAGTCAGACTGCCCTTTACAAAATGTTTGAGTCCAGAGTGTCTTGTAAACGTGCACATAGTAGATGCACAGTAAACGTTGCCTGGGAGGAAAGACAAGCCTAGAAACCAGGTGAGCACCGACCTGAGAAAAACAAGTGCTGGAAGGGGCGTGGCCATGCCGACCACGCCTCCCAACTGCGCCCCGAGCTGCCGCCTCCCCAGCGCCCTGTCAGTTTTCTCACCTCCCATCACCATCGCTCAGCCTGATGAGTAGTTCAAGGTGGTGAGTCTGAAAAGGGTTCGGGCTTTTAATAAGCAAGTCAACCTCTCTTTTGAAAGTCTTCCTTTTATTTCATTTTTGCTCTGAACGTAAGAACGTTTGCTTCTTCTCTGTAAGAAGAAAAAGCAGAACCCCTGGGAAAGGACAGTCATCTCCAGGTCAGGGCCACGCAAACAAAAAAAGAAAAAGCTCTTTGAGGAGGATCCAGCCTTTATTTGCGTGACTCGATGCTCACCATTGAACTGGGTTTTGAAGTTGGGGAGATAAATTCTATGTTATCAAAACAGAAGGCGTAGCTAAGCCTGTCTCCTGACAACTAAAATCCACTGTCTTCTGCAGAAAGTCTCTTAGGATCCCAGGGCTCAGCCCCACATCCAGAGAAGCCCCCAGAGGATCCCAATGTGCTGCCCACCTGTGCCTGTGTTTTGCAGCAGGAGAGATGACTGTCCTCACTCTTGGTTTTGCAGCAAACCTGGCAGGAAGCAGCAACTGGACCAGGGGTATAATGGGGGTGGGGTGTTCTCTTAACCACTGGGGAGGGCACAGCCAGCCTAAAACTGGCAAAAAGCAAACGTAGTGCTTCCTCTCACACCTGATTTCAAGATCCAGAAGTTGATTTCAGGATAGAAGAATCAAGAAATTCAGCTGCTCTCCCTCAGAATTTTGCCTTTTCACTAGCAGGTTATAAATTGTAACATCCTCTCTGCTTAACAAACAGTTAACTATGAAGTAGGGAATTTTTTTCCTCCTTAGAGGTAATATGATATTTTCCCTTTTCTCAGCCTCCCTTATGCATAGAGGAACTGTCTTAAAGAATAAGCATTATGATGGAAGGTACACATTGTGGTTTGTAAAATGCTGAAGTTTTTTTACTCAATTTCTTTTATGCCAGCTTTTCGATATGACTGAAAGACGTTCTTAAAATTATTTAAAGTTTTATCCTAAAGTTTTGTTCTCCTTTTTAACTTATCGCTTGTGTCCTGTATAACCTGATAATCTGTATATCTGATACGTAAAAATAGATATGTACGTTTGTCTCCTAAAAATGTTTTCTTCTGATAGATCCAAGTGCCAGTAAGTAGACACACCCTGTGATTCAGAAGGTGATTTAGAGCCCCAAGAAACCAGCGATGTGGCAGCACTTTGAAATGGGGGGACTATCTTCAATTTTTAAGAAATCCAATAAAAAATAATTCTAAAATTATGAAAAAATACAGGCAAGAATACCAGGATTTGAGAAAGGCAGCTTAGTAAATTTATTCTGGAAAAATGGTTATTTATCTGAGATAAAGTCCCATATTCTTTAAATGGCTCTAAAGGTAGATGTGTTTATAAACCAAATTAATTAACAAATTGCTATGTTTGTGGATGTATGCTAAGCAACTGTATAATGAAAATAAAATACATCAGTTATTTTTAAGCATATACCTCAAACCCTATTATCTCAACAAACAAAGCTGGAAATGTTATGATTCCATTCAGAAGACACCTGCTAGATACTGAAACTAAATTTCTATTCATCTGTTAAAGGCTTGCCTCATGGATTTAGATTTTTTTATGCCCCAACATGTGCCAATGTAACAAATGGATATAATTCCCTTTTTCAGGCCATTCACATCTTAAATTTCTCCTTTATTGTGTGTTTGGCTCAAGTTCATTTTGGACAAAGTGGAGCACATGTAAATAAACAGCATTTCATGGTTGTTTTGCCGACTAAACTTGTGGCACAATTAACAGCTTTCTTCATTGACACAATCTCCCAGAATTTTCAATAGCAAAATATGGTCATTAATATCCCATATTTGGTATTTCCAAATCCTTTTTCTTCAGAATAGTTTAGTGACGCTGAGATGATTATAAGCATACATTCTGCGAGGAAATTCTTCAGATTGATAACACTGTGACAGCTACATCACTGAGAAGGCTGAGGCTCTGGCTCGGGTTAGAAAATTCTTTTTTAGAAGCACAGTTTCGATTTGCAGCAGGAATGACTCAGCCTCTGGTGACATATTGTGTATCGAATGCCCAGTGATTCAGCCTGGGGCAGCTGGGGGTATTATAGAGAGGGTAGATTTTCTTATAAAAATATCAAGGTTTTTTCCCCCAAATTTATTCCTACAATGTATTCAAGAAACAAGTATCATTCCTATTTTATCTGCAAGACAAAAAATTTTTTTGTCATTTCCAAGAAATCAAGTCAATATTAACCTTGAAATGTCTGGCTTACAGTTCATCTAGAGAAAACGGCCTGTTTATTCTGGGTAAGTAGAAAAGAAAAGACTAGTAAAATTATTTATTTTTTAATGGGTATTTCCAGAGAAGAAATTGATTGATTTTCTTCTGACTTTTTATTTGGAAAAATATCAAACCTATGGAGTTAAAAGAACAGAATGAATACCAGTATATCTTAGAGTCTCCCTTTTTAAATACTTTGCATCAGTTGCTGTTACTTTCCTCCTCTCTCTATATGTATGTATGCTTTTTCATGCTTATCCCTTTGAAGGTCAGTTTCAGTCAACATAACTCTTCAACTCTAAATACTTCAGCGTATATCCCCTAAGAACAAGAATGTTCTCCCCCAAAACTGCAATAGCACAACACACCCGAGAACCTGCTCTACAGCCCTCAGTGCTTTATTGTTTTGATTCAGGAGTCAATCAAGAATCACACACTGTATTTAGCTGCCGTATCGCTAGACTCCTTTCATCTGGAATGAGTTTTTAATCTGACAAAGTGAAAATGCATATTTTCAAAACTACTCAGCCTCTAGAGTTTTGTCAATTAATCCTGGCAGCAAATAATCATGAAATCAACCTTAAAAACCTGGCCTTGTACCTAACTTAAAAAAAAAAATTTATAATCACTTCGCTAGAAAAATTCCTTCCAAATGCAACTCGCCTCAACTACTGTGAGGTAAAGAATATAAAGAAGCAAATTTGAAAGTAACCAGGTGCTGGAACCATATGGACCCCATACACGGAGTTCGGCACCTTGAATCGAACCCAGAATTGAACTGGTCATCAGCCCAGCTTACAGAGGACAAGGTAAACGTGCTGAAGAGAGAGTAGAGCCAACAAAATAAATATTCATTTTAACTGGTACCTCACTACTCAAACCCTCTGCCCTCCCTTCTCACCAAAATCCTCAATGTCATTTTACACAAGAATTGGAACACATTCTTGCAGTAGTTTTATGAATATTACTGATGAATTCGATTATGTTAAATTTATGTTACTTATCAGACTACTTCTCTTCCTCACAGTTAACATATTTTGAGAAAAGCACATCCTTTTGGGCAATAAGCTTACTGCTCGTTATTCCCTTTGGGAGGAAATCTTCACTTTATTAGAAATGCAGTGCTAAAAAGTTATCCAAATCATCAATATCAAGATAGGTTATAAGTGAATTTTGTGTCTCATACACAGATGCATGCGTGTGTAAAAGCACATATTTTGGTATGATAAAATGTTAATACATTTTTAGCACTTTATAAACAAATATGCCATCTGTAATACCTTTTTTAGCAAAATATATATATGACAACCGAATTAATAAATATACTCGTTATTTTCCAAATCTTGTGTCATAAACATATGAAATATTTTGGTTCACCTGAACTGTAAGTGTTCATCAAAAGGAAAGGAGCTATTATGGTGATAGGCAAGTAATGGAAATATTGCTGTTTTTCTGTTTCTAATTTTTACGGGAAACTCAACATCAGAGATAAACTGGATTTCAGTCTATCTGAAATCCGGATAGACTAAACGGTGATAGACAAAGGCAATTACCTTCCAGTTTGGGGGGTTTGTAGTGCCACCTAGTGTTTAACTTTGTAATGAACCTGTGTTTGAGCATCATGACATCCGTTGAACAACCTGGAACAGATCCGTGGAGAGGGGAAAAGTACTTACAACACTTTTCAGACAAAAAATTTCTTAGCCTCTTTATTCTTAAGTCATCCCACTGTCATTATAAAAAAACTGGTCTGTACATTAAAATACCAAAAATATCGCATATTAAAAAGTAATACTCATGAAGATAATTTGTGTATATATAATGACACGCATTTGCATTCAGAATTGATTTTATTATTATTTTGGATGAATATAAATACATTTAAAAGGTATAAACCCTGATAAGACAAGTATATTAATATCTTCCAAGCTTATTCCATTGATATTTACTTAAAATATTACTACTGATTTTTTTTTTCATTTTTTAAAGTTACTTCAAATAGAACAATCTAGTTTGGATAACATGCTTTATGTACTCAAAGCTTTTTTCACTTGATAGCTAAATTCAAATTTTAGAAATTGAATAGTCTGTTGTATCACTGTGGAAACTATGTCAATTTCCCCTCTAACTGTCCAGCTGTTCACTGAAACAAGAAACCCATGGAACAGATTTAACTGGCTTCAACAGTGCCCTGAAGACATTCTAGAGAACAGTTACTAGAGATATGCCCCAACATAAGTACAATCTAATGATCCAATTCGACACACATTTGAATAGTCACATATTTTTCTTCCTTTTCATGTCCTGGGTATAATGCCATCCCGTAGATTACATTGTCTGGGGAGTGTTTTAAATTGGTGTTTTATTGGTCTGCTATATGACCGCCCAAGTCCAACTCCTTTCTTTTACAGATAGGTATCTGCATTTGGCATAGCGATGTTATTTGCTGCTATAATGGCCTGATAATGATCAGGTTTTAGTATCTAAGGTTTGGCTTTAAAGTCAAGTTGAATTTTTTAACCATTAATTTTATCTGGAACGAGACAAGCCAGAGTGGTGCAAGTGCAAGTGATAACCACTCCTTCTTTGAACATGAGCTGCACAGCCTGCCCTTGGCAAGGTTTCAACGGTGGAAGACTCACCTGCTTGTAAAGTCCTCCTTCACGTACATGGTTACTCCATTTACATTTTTTTTCCTGAGGGTAGAGAATGCTGTGGAATTGGAAAATATAGCAAGAGTGAAGTTTAGGAGCTACAATGTATAGATGGATGGTTGGATAGATAGATAGATACTCTTGCATTATGTCAAATAATAAGTTTTCTCTCTAAATTGCACCACATAAGAATGTGAGCCTTTAAAATTTTTAAATATGGTGATTTATTTGCTTGAGACTAACTTGCAATAACATCAGCCATATACTTTGCCATTTTATACTTTCTACAAGGAAGGCATGTTCTCAAGGGCTTATGATCTTCTCAAATTATCAGCTACTCACAAAATCAGATTTGAGTCATTACTCCTTTGGCCACTAATGCCCATATTACCAGTGCACTGATTGAAAGATGACAGTAAGACAGACTGATGACTTTTTTTAATAAATGTGTATGTGTGAAAGTAGTAGCAGAGAAATGAAAAAAAATGTTACAGAAAGATGAAAGAGGAAGAAAATTAAACAGCCATTTCTTTGTGTAAAAGGGAAAAAGAACAATGCAAGCAAATATACTTCCAGAGGCCAGAATAAGATACTACAGGAAGGATTTCCTGGTAATAATTAAGCTTCATAATTACATCTAAAAAATACTGTTTTCTCAGTTTTACTTAGTAAAAACAACTCTTTACCAAGTTTTCTTAATCTTTTGCCAACCACCACCAACACACATACCCGTGCAACCACTGACTTTAAGTGTCACCGATGTGTCCCCAGTCTCCCAAACCATAAAAAGATATTTCCCTTTTATCATTTCTTTTAAAGTCAGTATTTTCACTTTGCGGTACACCTGAAACTAACACAACATTGTTAATCAACTATACTCCAATATAAAATAAAAGTTATAAAAATAAAAATTAAAAAATACAGTCAGTATTTTCAGTCTTGAAAAGCCATCAGGGGACAAACTCCTAGAAGGAGAACTTCAAGGTCCAATATATCAAAATTAGGGATAAAGGTGAGCCTGGAAGGCTGCCTGGTCCTTTACAACCTTGGTTATTCTGCTGATAGAAGGGGACTGAGACTTACCGCAGATTTAGGATCCAGTAGGGTGGTCCGGGCCTGAGGATCATCGTGTCCAGCCCTGTGTCATGATAGAAATAAAACTGTCCACGTTTCTAGAAGGCACATGGCTATGGAAACGTAATGAGAATGGAGCCCTGAAAATGGTAATTCATGCTTGTTTCTCCTATTAGACGGTGACTTACATCCCAGTGCCTCCTATGTAGGGATTTATTGAAATGCTGAGAAATGAAATTGTAATGAAGGGAAAATGAAATTACCGAAGCTTTATGTGCAAAGAGAAACCAAGAACCTTTGGGGAGCTTGAATAGCTATTTCAGGAGACCAGAAAGTTCCCTCAGAACAATAAGTTGTGTATCAGTAGGCTCCAGGTATTATTAAAATATTCTAAATTAACTAACTTTGACTCATTTTATACATGACCATGTATGGAAAAGTACAAGGAGTATAAGGCGGGTCTCATGCCCTAATTTCATGGACAAAAATTTCATGGACAAGTGAAAATTTCCTAAAAGCAGAAACAATGCAGCGGAAACGTGAATTCACTAAAACCGACCATACATGCTGACAGAGGTCAGAGGAAGGGGGGGACCAGCAGTGGGAAGAGCCATGGGATGGGTGGGAAGGAGTCAAGGTCTGAGCTGACCTTGACGAGCCGGCAGGACGTGGACCAGAGGGAGTGAGAGGCGAGATCAGGTCAGGGGCAGAAGCAGCAAGCCCAGAGGCCACGTCTAGAGATGCGCTCGCTCCCAAAGGTTGGCAGACTACACCCACCTGTTCAAAACATAAAATCCACTGAGTTCCTTCTGTCTGAGAGATGGAAAGAGGTGCCAGAGGAAAAAAAGTGTTTGAGAAGGAGAATTCATATTTAACAACTCTCTTCAAAACGCCAGGCCTTATGCTAATTGCCTTACCGTTGACTCCATACCTAAAATGTTTGCACTCTAATAAAAGAAATTTTAAAGAACACACCAATAACTATGGTACAAGGTAAAGCTGAAAGTTTTTATATAAGAATCATCATGTTAGAGAATTTCCAAGCATAGAGATACGACTCTCTAGCTAGGGGGAATCCAGGAAGGCTTCTTAGAGGAAGAGGCATGTTTAAATAACATATTTAAATTGTACTCCGTGGGCAGTGAGGGGCATCAGAGGTGTAAACAGTGGAACGGAGTTATAAAAGCTTTTGAGAAAGGTAGTCTGGTGTGGGGGACAGAGTAAAGATGGATGAGAGCCTTTGTTCAGGCAGAGCGAGGGGGCAAGTCACCAGGGGGAGAGAAAAGAGCTGAAGCTGGGGGTGGCTGAGGAAAGAGCTCCTGGAACAAGAAATCAAAGAGCAGAATTTGGGTTCAGGCCCCATCGCAGGGTCCACAACTATATTGCAAATTTGGGCAACTCTTTTATACTCTTTGGCACACTTCTCACCTGTAAAGAGAGAAAATTGGACAAAAGGATTTTTAGGTCTTTAAGTCTATCGTCCTATCTAATTATCATTCTATTTAAAAATAACTAGATTATGTTCCTATTGATATTTCTGGCCAAAAAATAAAGCTTTTTTTTGAAATTGTAACAGTTTCTTTACTAAATTCAAAAGACCCCTCAGTGATCCCTTGATTAAGTGACAAAGACTTCTGAGTAAAGCCTTGTCAGGAAATTATTTGTCTGTGAGAAGCCTCTTTGCCTTCCATTTTCTTCTGGTGTTTTTGATATGTTAAGGTCCACTAACATAAACAGTGCTTTTTCTAATTAATTAGGTTGAGAAGAAGTGTGTGCACAGATATAATCTACTAATTAACCTTCAAATCATTGAACTTTATGAGAGTTTGATCATCTAAGTGGATCTATCACAAAAATGTCAAGCTCCAAAAATCTGGAAGATCATCTAGTTCAACTCCAATTGCAGATTCAGGAATTAAAGCCCTCAGAGGTTCAATTGCTTATCAAAGTCACATAATCAGTGACAAAACTGGAACTCGATTTGAGGGACCTTGATTGTTGGACCAGTGTCCTTTGCTCTGGCCACGCTGTCTCCCCATAATATACCTGATCTTTTTTTTAAAAGTTTTTTTGTATACACACATACACACACACACATAATGGATGCATTCCATAAAATCAGGCAGCAAGTTCTGACTTGACTTTATCATTTGAGTAACCCTAAATTTGTGTGACCCTGTGGAGGCAGAAGAGTACCCTGGAATTTAGAAATCCAGATGGCTGGATTCACATCCTGGTCCTGCCGCATACAACCTTAAGCAAGGTACTTAATCTCCCTTAGACTCTGCTTACTCATTGGTAAATGGGGAAAGAATGTCGACCTCCCAAATGTGTTATAATATCAAAAGAGAAATGGTAGGTAAGATACTTCATGTAATTCACTATGTTTTCTTCCTCTCCTCTGTCTCATTTTCTGAGGAAGGCTGATATTCACTTAGTTCTCCTCCAAAATTGAGACATTCTGAATTTTTGGAAAAAAACAAGTGTATGGCATGTGATGCATGGTATTATGGAATGAATGGCTTTTCCTGACCATGCTGTATTCTACTACAGTGCTTTCGCAGTGATGTTATTCATATAACTTGCAGAGTAAGTGAAGGAAGGAATGAGTAAGTGAATAGAGAAAAGAATGAATGGAAAAAGTGGATGAATAAGAGTTAGCCCAGGACTCTGAAGTTCCTTGGGGTTGTGACGGTCTCAGAGACTTTCTCCAAGCTATCGTGGTAAACCCTAGATTAGCTCAAGTCCCGTCAAATCCAAGGGACTCCTCAGAATGCTGCATAAATAGCTTCATGGGGGTCCCAAAATTCTAAGCAAATATTTGCGAGGCTGCGTGCATATGGATCTCTCCAAGGTAAAGAATCCATAGCTTTCATTAGATTCTCAAAAGGTTCTATGATCCCCAAAATGTTAAGAACCACTGCCCTCGGCCTGGCCCACACCTCCTAAGAAAAGGCCTTCCAGCAAACAGCAGAACAGCCTTACATTTTGATGGAGGCCTTGTTTTATTTGCCAATACCGCTTCACAACCATTAATTGTTCAGAGAGGTGGCTTCCAGATCAGGATCTATTTGGGAAATGTTATTCTGATGTCTTTAAGAGCCAGAGTTAAATACCAAAAGTACATAATATAGAAAGTTTCCTCAGGAAAACAGTGAGGAAACTGTCAAGTATATTCAAGGCATTATGTTGAAATTCAATGTGAATATGTAGTTGAAATTCAGTTAAATAAGAGGCCTCATTCCATGTATATGGGTTGTACATGGAAAGCAAGCTGAATGACAGGAGTGTAATTTATACGTACTTAGTAATCATCTTATGAGGTGGTGAAGTCATGACATTTGGTAAATATCAGACAAGGGTCAACAAATATTTATCAGGTTTCTACTGTGATTGAAGTTCTTTATATAAAATACTTTGCATTGAGCAAGTCTTCTGACCCACAAGTTGGAACACGTTTTATATTGCATTAAAGAAAGAAATTTCCATTTTAGCAATAAGATTTTTCATCAATTAGAAGTTGTATCTTTTCATATAAATGTGAAATGTTCTAATTGGCTTCATCACCCACTCTTAATGTGGCAGTTTTCTTCATGTGTTAACTCAGTTCCTGAACAGTGATTTTTGTACCCCCCAAATTTTTCATCATATCAGTTTCTCAATGAATAAAACACCATGAATGTGGCAAGTGGGCCTTTCAGACCTCAACTCAGCCTCCTCCTGAGGTTTCCCAGGAGAAGGAAGAATATCTGCAACCCTGCAGATGCTTTGCTGTTGAAACCCCTACTGGGGACACGAAGGACTCTCTGTGAGATGGAAGGTTCCTTGGTGGAGCGCTCGTGGAGCTTCCATTCTCTCTGTTTCAGAAAGCGCACCCCAAGTCTCCTTGGAAATTGATTGCTCTTCTAATCTGAATGTGTGTAGTTCTGGTGGAGCTGACTCTACCACCTACTCCAAAAGTGAGTATTTGACCCAGTTCTGGTGAGTGAGAGCACTGCAGAGTCAGCGTGAGTCACATTTGCAACCGAAAGCAAGCCTGCTTCATTGGCCCAAGTTCGCGTTTCTTCTGGGACAATTCTGTCACTTCCAGGTTAACAGTGCCAGCCCTCCCATAACTTATATTGGTGCCACACTTCCTCAGCTACATTTCAAGACAGGCTATTACCTTTAGCTTTTGGCAAGAAAACCTATGTTCTCATGATTATAATAATAACATTTATATAGTGCTTTATGGTTTAGGAAACGCTTTCACGTTAGAAACCCCTGTCTTGTATGTTTCGCCTCTTCTACAGAGTAAGTTTTTCTTCTAACCAGCTCACGACCACTGGAACCAGTTCAAGAGGCCATGAATAACTTACAGGAATGTGATCATCCTGGCTTAAAAACAGAAGAGTAGTCATTTTATTTAATACATACTGAGTGCTCATGAACCACCAGATTCTTTAGATTTATTTTTCTCGTTTACACCTCAAGCATTTCTTCGAGGTCAATGTTATTAATCCCATTCTACAGATACAGTTTAGAGATGTGAAGTAACTCAACCAAGAGTGCACAGCTCGTCGGTGCTGGGGTAGAGATGAAAACCTATTCCTACCTGAGTCTGGAATCGGGCTGCCTAAGCACAAGGTCAGGTTGCCGCCACACCCACAGAGAGAAAAGCCTGGACATTGAGAAACTCCTGGGGGAGCCGCAAGGCAGGACCTTCCCAAGTGGATGGATGGATGTACGTGTTATCACAGAAGATGTGGTTAATTAATATGGACTTTATCCCCCTCGGTTTCTCTTCCAACAACCAGGATTTGGGGTACTAAGAACTGAAAATAAGGAAAGCATTGTTCCATGATCTCAATCTTTAAAAAAAAAAAAAAAATCAGCTGGAGAACATGTACAGCTTGGGAAATGTAATCTCTGCTCAAATGGATAAAGGCATTAGAGTGAAAAATGAAATTGTTAAGCTGAAGTGATGGGAATTGAAATGGGTCAGAGGCGGATGGGAGTGGAAATGAACTAGGTCTATCTGTTAGGCTGCTCTTCTGTTCAGAGGGACCGTCGGTGCCGATTTTGAAATCAAAGTTGAACTTGTATTCCATACAGACTACTCCAACCTCACGTGTGGAAATAAAATTCCAAGAAGGAGGACACAAAAAATTGCTTTGATTCGAAGGGATATTAGCCAGTCACCCCAACTATAAAGGAAAAAAGAAAAAGACTGTTTAAGCATCACATGTCTGGCACACTCTTCAGGACTCTTCCTGGAGATCAGCAGGTCAACTGCTGGAAGGAAGAAAAGGATCCCAGAAAGAATGATTTTCCCAACAAGACCTTGCTGTAAACAATTTATGCCTTGACCTACAAAAGACCACAATTATTCTTCACTTTTAAAACACAAACTCGGAATTAAAAAAACAAAGAAAGAAATGTGTGCCAACTAGTTGGAAATGATCTCATTTGAATTCTACAGCTGTAAAGAGGTCTATCCTA
Source organism: Balaenoptera musculus (assembly GCF_009873245.2). Lineage (NCBI taxonomy): Eukaryota > Metazoa > Chordata > Mammalia > Artiodactyla > Balaenopteridae > Balaenoptera > Balaenoptera musculus. The sequence continues at coordinate 6,500,900 of NC_045790.1, forward strand.
ATTGTTCGCTAGAGCTCATCAATTTACCCTCTCTGTCAGAGTCGCTGTCTGCTCCGTTATCATCTCAAAGCAGGAAATTTATCATAATTTATTCTAGGATATTCTAAATTTACCCTGTTGATTATGACTGTGTAAACAATGTCTGCTGTGGGCTGGGATTGGATGATTGAGGGTTGGGACTGGCGCTGCTTTGGAGCTGCCATTCGCTGGAGAGTCCATGGTTTTGCTGTATCAGCACAGGCTGCAGGGATGTCTTACAGGGAGTTCAGTGGTTATGGAGAAAAATGAGGCTCTTCCTCTATGTCACGGTAATGGCCAGTTACTCAAATATCTCTCTTTGGAGAGGCAAGTCCACATGGCGTAAGGTTAAAGACCATTAGAAAGTGGTTTGTGCGTGTACAACAGCATGGCTTTTCTCATTCAAAAAAAAAAAAAAAAAGCTGTGCTAAAGACATTTGTGGAGTACAGCACTGCAAAGTCCTCTTAAGGAAAATACCTTCCATGACAGTATACAAACTAAATTGTGGTAAGTTTTCTCATGATTATAGCAGAAGCTGTCCAAATTGGAAGGAAGGACTTATTTTTTAATTTGCTATGTTTCGAGTCATAAGAAAATATTTCAGAATTTATTTGAGTTGGATTGAAGATACTGAGCACTGACTAAAATTAGTGACCGCTGACTGTTCCTTTCCTGCAGACACGGCGCATGACTCTTCATGCTGTTTTTCCCACTCTTTCTCCTGCTCCAGTTTCAACCACCTGTTGGTGGTAACCTAGCTATCCTCAACCCCTCAGCCTATGGCATTAAGAATTTGATTCTCTGGAAGCAACCTAAATGTCCATCGAGAGATGAACAGATAAAGAAGATGTGGCACATATATACAATGGAATATTACTCAGCCATAAAAAGAAATGAAATTGAGTTATTTGTAGTGAGGTGGCTGGACCTAGAGTCTGTCATACAGAGTGAAGTAAGTCAGAAAGAGAAAAACAAATACCGTATGCTAACGCATATATATGGAATCTAAAAAAAAAAAAGGTCTGAAGAACCTAGGGGCAGGACAGGAATAAAGACGCACATGTAGAGAATGGACTTGAGGACATGGGGAGGGGGAAGGGTAAGCTGGGACGAAGTCAGAGAGTGGCATGGACATATATACACTACCAAATGTAAAATAGATAGCTAGTGGGAAGCAGCCGCATAGCACAGGGAGATCAGCTCGGTGCTTTGTGACCACCTAGAGGGGGTGGGATAGGGAGGGTGGGAGGGAGGGGATATAGGGATATACGTATATGTATAGCTGATTCACTTTGTTATACAGCAGAAACTAACACACCACTGTGAAGCAATTATACTCCAATAAAGATGTTAAAAAAATAAAAAAGAACTTGATGCTCGCCATTCAATGTTACCTTTACGTTTGTCCTTTCCTATCTTTCTGAGTAGAGAAAATTGATATAAAATCTTATTTGAATATTTTTGTCTCTGCTAGAAAAGTTTCTTGCATCTCTTTGCTCCCCATCTTCCCCTAAGAAAAGCTCTATTATTCTTTTTCCTACAGATCTTTGTGTCGGGCAAAAACTCTAATATGCCGTGTTTCTTTCTAGATGACACTATTAGAAAGTTGGAAGAAAATGTCACAAAACCAAGAAGGTTTATCTAAGATTTTTCTCAGCACGACTTTCTCCTTTCTCTTTGGCTTTAGCTCAAATCAAATTCGGGCTTGGTTCTGCTGTCTCTTCTAATGCTGCTTCATTTCTTTTTTCAGTAGCACAGTTGCCTCATTGGACCTCTCTTTAATTAAATTGATAGTTAGCAAGTATCTCTGAGTGATACTATAGCTGTTCTAGATAATCCATGAAATTCTAAGTGTCCTGTTCACACTCCCATTCTTTGGAAAATGGCCTCATAAAGCTATCATTTCTTGCGCAGTATTACCTGCTACCATGTTCATTGGACAAAGACCAGCTTATCCAAAAGGCAGCTCTGAAGAAGGTGGTCACCTACCTTAATAAAAGTCACCTGCCTTTGTGGCATCTTCACGTGATACTGCCCGGCTTGACAGGACAAGCTAGCCCGATCACACCCCTTCATGACACCTAGCTATTCTCTTTCTTCAGACGTTCCTCTTAATTCTTCTTCCCTTTTTCTCCTCAGTTTTTCTTTTGCTACATCCTCTTTATGACTACTTCCACCTAGTTATTTTCAATCTCCTTAAGTTTTAGCATGGATGAGGACTTGATTTTTGTCACACAGTTTTACCTTTAAATTTGCTCTTTCCTGTTAAAATTTCTTCTCCATTTTTGCTCTTTTAGGGAGGGAAATATCATGTAAAATTTTATGTGGCTATTTCTGTCTCTGCTACGTAAGTTACTTGCCTCTCTTAGTTGTCCATTCTTCCTCTTCGAAAGCCCCTCATTATGGGGGAGTATAAACGTAGCATCCGTACAGAAGAGGCTAAAGGGAAAGCTACAGGTGCCCTCTTCAGCAAGGAAGGTGAAATGACCAAGTCATGAGAGCTTCCTTCGAATGCTAAATTAGGATTGTTCCAATTTTACAAAGCCTAGGCTCTAGAATCACTCACTCTACAGCTTCTGCATGCTTCTGTCTTTCTATGCTCCCCAAGTGTCTCTACCAAAAAAATCATATTTCTTCGAAACCTTAAAGAACCTCTGGATTGCCTTCTAGTCTCCTTGAAACATTTGTCCTTGAGTAAGTTTATCTCCTTCCTTTCTTCTGATCTTAACCCAGTTTCATCCCATTACAAGAAGATACATGAGTTCTACTTCAGAGGGAAAGTATGAATCCAAACAGAACAAAGTAAACTGCTGCAAAGAGCTTCATACTTGCCTTCTGCAAAATCAGCAAACATGGTATTATTATTTTAGCTACAGTACAGTCAAGATGAGTGAGGTTAATAGTGAACGTATCTCCTTAATTAGTACTTAAGAATACATTAATCCCTTCCTGGATATTTTTCAGAAATTAAGCCAGTATTATATTTTTGTGACATATAATTGTACTCAATTCATTAAATGAGCTGGAGTCAGGAAGAAGCAAACAGAACATTATTCTTTCCCCAAACTTCCCTCTTTCAGTCCTACCCTATTCTTATTTATTGCATGAAATTGTTCAATTTCAGTTATTAAAAAATCTAGCCATTCTATAAGCAATTTGTTCTCTTTAAAAAGTCAGTATTGGGGCTTCCCTGGTGGCACAGTGGTTAAGAATCCACCTGCCAGTGCAGGGGACATGGGTTCAAGCCCTGGTCCGGGAAGATTTCACATGCTGTGGAGCAACTAAGCCCGTGCACCACAACTACTGAGCCTGTCCTCTACAGCCCGCGAGCCACAACTACTGAGCCCACGTGGCACAACTAGTGAAGCCCACGTGCCACAACTACTGAAGCCCGCCCACCTAGAGTCCGTGCTCCACAACAATGAGAAGCCCCCGCTCGCCACAACTAGAGAAAGCCCGCACGCAGGAACGAAGACCCAAAGCAGCCAAAAATAAATAAATAAAATAAATTAATTAATTTTAAAAAAGTCAATGTCATGATTAGTAACTCAGAGTACCTGGTAGAGAAAACATGACTTACAGAGATATTGGACTCCTCATGTTAATTTAAAATATCAAAATGTACATATAACATTTATAAATGTATCTCATTAATTAAACATCTAGTGCAAGTATATAAGCATATAAAAAACAAATGTTTCAAATCCTAATATCTGTAACAAAATGGGAAACTACAGTACTACCACTACTAATAGCTTCCATTTTTAACCATCAATTACGTGGCAATTCTGGTCCTGCTAAATTCTTTGTACATTAACTCATTTAATCCTCATAGGGACCCTGCAAAGTCACCATTGTCACCATTTTAGAGATAAGGAAGCTGATATTCAGAGGAGATAAGTCATTACCCCCTAAATAACACAAAATAAGTAATTACCTCAAGCTCTTAATCAAGTTAGCAAATAGATCAAAACTAGCCAAAGACTATGACTAAGGTAATGACTAATTATATTTATTATTTTCTGATGTTTTCCTATTTGTTATAGCATATGTGTAATACTGGTAAATACAGCCAGCAAATGGGCCACTTGGCCCTTCCCACTGCGGGACAAGAAAAAAAATTTTTGTACAATCTTTAAAAGCATCCAGATATTACACACTTCGACAGAAGTATGCAAATGTAAATTCATGAAACTTTAAACAAGAAATATGACCACAGATATTATAATACTTATTGCTCTGATGAATTTCTTTAAATAGCATAAGTCAATCTCAGTTGTGCAGATTTGTTTTATTTTTGGCTTACAAGGGCAGAGAGTTTTGTTTTAATGACAGTGTATCCATTTTCACTGGTATAAATACAGATTTGTTCAATTTGCAATTGGCAACCTTAAAATGAGAGATTTAGTCTTAAATATAAGCTCTGACAGGGAAGAATATGGAAAGTTTATTTTGACCTCCAAAAAGGAGAGCACCTCTTCGATATTTATAAGGACAGAGACGTACAACGCAGAACCAAAATATAAAAATCAAAACAGATATAGGAGACATTCAGGGAACGAATGGGGAAATTTAAATATAAATTTGGGAAAGGCAATGCGAGAAGTACATAGTGTCTTTGTCACTGTGGTGACAGAATGGACAGAAGCCTCTCCTGGGAGACTTCCCTGCTGAGCTGGGGTTCCTGGCAGCGCCTCAAGGGTTAAGGTCAGAAAAGGCCCTAATGGCTATTGAAAGGGTGCATCTTTTCTTGAGAGAACAGAGGGTATCAAATCAGCCCCTGCTGGTTCCACCAGCAGCAACTCAGCCTGTAAACAAAATACCCAAGAATACAGTCATGATTTTCTCCCCCAAAACTACCACAATCCAGCTGATCACACAGCTAGCAAGTGGTGGTGCTGAAATGTGACTTCTGGTTGTCTGTCTCCAGGTATATAAATAACAACCTGGAGAGCCCAGAAATAGAACCCCATGTGCGTGGAAGCAACGCGCATGACACACAGCTTTGGCATAACAAGTCATCGGGGCAATGATGCAGACGAGACGGTTTTCTTTCCGGTTGAAAAAATAAAATAAAAGTATCCCACACCACAGACAAAAATAAATTCCAGATTATGAAGTGTAAAGAAGTTTAAGATAATATAACAATATCTTTATGACACATCTAGATAGGAAAGAATTTCTTAAGGCACAGAAAAGAGAGAAAGGTTGATAATTTTTTAAAGCTTTTATGTTAAAAAGTCTTTCAATCCAGCGCACTGCCTTAAGAAAATCTTTCCCTAAGCAACTGCTTACAATTAAGATTTATTAATTTTCCAGAGATATTCCCAATAGTATAAATATCACTCCAGGATAATGTCTATTAAATTTTTGATGCTTGGGTTTCTAATAAAGTGATGTGATTTCATGAAACCAAATACCTGTGCAGTGAACAAGCACTAATATTTTCCATAGATGGGCATTTACTAGGAAACACTGAAGGTCAAAACGGAGGGGCAGGGAGGGAAGAAAGAAGATGGTTGGAATAAAAACCATCAATTACTATTTTTGCCTTTCTTTTTGTCCACGCCTGTGCTGTCTTCTTGAGAAAGCCAGGATGAGATCACTCCTCACATACGTTCCTACTTACTCGTTGGCTTTGGGTGGGTTTATCTGTTCTGAGTAATTAGCTGGGATGCTGTGGGAATATGAGGGATGTCGGACCTGTCAGTCAGAGGAGCCATGTGGGAGGTCTTAGAAGCACCACTCGAATGTGGTGCAGCCTTTTTTCCTTTCTTACAAAAAATCTTTTCATCCTCTTTAAAAATCAGTTTGTCAAAGTGCACTCTGAGTGATTTCTGGTCACATCTGGAATTTCTGCACAGTGAAATTTCTGTACAGCTGTTTGCAAGGTCTTACAATGAGGGGCACACATAGGTCAAGCATTGCATTTGAGACACACACACACACACACCCCTAGAATTGTACCTCTATCTATATTAATCATTATGTACCTTTATGTTTTAAAACTTATTTGTAGAGTTCCCTAAGCTACACAGTAGGAATTGCATGGCTATGTGAACGACCTTCAGTGAATTATTGTCATTGAAGTGATCTAGAGGAGATATTTCAGTGACTGATTTTTATCTCATCATCCTCAAGCAGTCTTATCAGTTATATTTTCCACATTTAGTAGCAAGACTAGGAGTCCCAACATCCACACCTCAAGTGGCAGAACGGTTCGTCAGCACAGTGTTTCATCTGCCATAGTTCTTTGACCAAATGATACACACGTGCCTTGGATCGTTTTCCTTTGGGGCATTTTTAAAACAAGGGGAAAAACATGCAAAGAAAGGAGCCAATGAGACTCTCACATTATTTTCTTTTTATCATTAACTCCAGTTCAATATCTGAAAATTAGAGAAATGACGGCTGCTCTGAAGACCTGAGTTTTGGAGAACAGCAGAGACAGAAAAATGGTTTGTGAAGTGGTTTTGAGAAATGGGAGAAGGTACTGGGGAAAGTCTGGAAAACTCACTGGAGCAAAGAGAGGGCAGCAAGAATCTAGTTCTATTTCAGGCCACAGACTACCAAGCGAGCAGAAGTGAATGAATGAAGAGGACAGTTAAGCCAGGGAGAAGAAGGTTAAGGTCAGCAAAGAGCAGACCGTCCTAATTTAGTGCACATGACATGCACGGCCCTGCTAGACCATGACAGGGTCTCACAAGTGCACACAGATGGATCAGCCCCCAGGAATGTATCTTAGTGTGTTCCTTCCTCTTGCTCTGACCCCCTTCCCCTCAAGAGCGAAAGGCTGAAAGGGGTTTAGGAACCAATCCCCCCAAACAGAAAAGGGTATATAGTTCTACAGGTGCCTGATGCAAAAATTTCAAGTTAAAATTAGAGACTTAAAGCTATTGAAATAATTTGCATATTAAAAGCATTTTGCATTAAACTTTTAGAAGAAAATGCCCTCAAGTAGCTGAATTTAATTACATATAATAATTTTGAAGAGCAAATTAGTGTTGACAGCATCAATCATCATTTTGTCAAGGAGAAGACAAGCCGCACAAATTGCTCATATAAACAGCAATCATCAGGGGCCACATTATTAAAATTCTAGATTTATGATATTAGGGACATTATTAAAATCTGAGATATTGCCGTCTCACTGCATTTCCAACACGACTTGCTAAAAATTAGCATTCAGTGGGCACTGTTACAGTTTTAAATAAAGTTGTTCATTAAAAATGTATTTGTATATTGTTAAACTAAAGGATATTTATGTTCATTGAGGTAGGGAGAAATTTCCTTATTAAATGCTGCTAGTTGTGTTTTCTGAATGTGTATAAAATAATGCCAGATCAAGAAAAATGTGTTAATATATGTCCTGATAAGAAATCTCCTATTTTCTTGAATAACAACAAAAAGTGTGTTCACTTATTTATTTATTTATGTTTTTATTTATTTATTTTTAACATGTTTATTGGAGTATAATTGCTTTACAATGGTGTGTTAGTTTCTGCTTTATAACAAAGTGAATCAGCTATATGTATACATATATCCCCATATCCCCTCCCTCTTGTGTCTCCCTCCACCCTCTCTCTCCCACCCCTCTAGGTGGATGCAAAGGACCGAGCTGATCTCCCTGTGCTATGCAGCTGCTTCCCACTAGCTATCTATTTTACGTTTGGTAGTGTATATATGTCCATGCCACTCTCTCACTCCATCCCAGCTTACCCTTCCCCCATCCCGTGTCCTCAAGTCCATTCTCTAGTAGGTCTGCGTCTTTATTCCCGTCCTGCCCCTAGGTGCTTCATAAACATTTTTTTTTTGATTCCATACTTATGTGTTAGCATACGGTATTTGTTTTTTCTCTTTCTGACTTCAGTCTGTATGACAGACCCTAGGTCCATCCACCTCACTACAAATAACTCAATTTCATTTCTTTTTATGGCTGAGTAATATTCCATTGTATATATGTGCCACATCTTCTTTATCCATTCATCTGTCGATGGACACTTAGGTTGCTTCCACGTCCTGGCTATTGTAAATAGAGCTGCAATGAACATTTTGGTACATGACTCTTTTTGAATTATGCTTTTCTCAGGGTATATGCCCAGTAGTGGGATTGCTGGGTCATGTGGTAGTTCTATTTTTAGTTTTTTAAGGAACCTCCATACTGTTCTCCATAGTGGCTGTATCAATTTACATTCCCACCAACAGTGCAAGAGGGTTCCCTTTTCTCCACACCCTCTCCAGCATTTATGGTTTGTAGATTTTTAAATTATAGCCATTCTGACTGGTGTAAGGTGATACCTCACTGTAGTTTTGATTTGCATTTCTCTGATGATTACTGATGTTGAGCATTCTTTCATGAGTTTGTTGGCAACCTGTATATCTTCTTCAGAGAAATGTCTGTTTAGGGCTTCTGCCCATTTTTGGATTGGGTTGTTTGTTTTTTTTATATTGAACTGCATGAGCTGCTTGCATATTTTGGAGATTAATCCTTTGTCAGTTGCTTCATTTGCAAATATTTTCTCCCATCCTGAGGGTTGTCTTTTCATCTTGTTTATGGTTTCCTTTGCTGTGCAAAACTTTTAAGTTTCATTAGGTCCCATTTGTTTATTTTTGTTTTTCTTTCCATTTCTCTAGGAGTTGGGCCAAAAAGGATCTTGCTGTGATTTATGTCATAGAGTGTTCTGCCTATGTTTCCCTCTAAGAGTTTTATAATGTCTGGCCTTACATTTAGGTCTTTAATCCATTCTGAGTTTATTTTTGTATGTGGTGTTAGGTAGTGTTCCAATCTCATTCTTTTACATGTAGCTGTCCAGTTTTCCCAGCATCACTTATTGAAGAGACTGTCTTTTCTCCATTGTATATTCTTGCCTCCTTTATCAAGATAAGGTGACCATATGTGCATGGGTTTTTCTCTGGGCTTTCTTTCCTGTTCCATTGATCTATATTTCTGTTTTTGTGCCAGTACCATACTGTCTTGATTACTGTAGCTTTTTAGTATAGTCTGAAGTCCGGGAGCCTGATTCCTCTGGCTCCGTTTTTCTTTCTCAAGATTGCTTTGGCTATTCGGGGTCTTTTGTGTTTCCATACAAATTGTGAAATTTTTTGTTCTAGTTCTGTGAAAAATACCCTTGGTAGTTTGATAGGGATTGCATGGAATCTGTAGATTGCTTTGGGTAGTATAGTCATTTTCACAATGTTGATTATTCCAAGCCAAGAACATGGTATATCTCTCCATCTGTTTGTATCATCTTTAATTTCTTTCATCAGTGTCTTATAGTTTTCTGCATATAGGTCTTTTGTCTCCTTAGGTAGGTTTATTCCTAGGTATTTTATTCTTTTTGTTGCAATGGTAAATGAGAGTGTTTCCTTAATTTCTCTTTCAGATTTTTCATCGTTAGTGTATACGAATGCAAGTGATTTCTGTGCATTAATTTTGTATCCTGCTACTTAACCAAACTCATTGATTAGCTCTAGTATTTTTCTGATAGCATCTTTAGGATTCTCTGTGTATAGTATCATGTCATCTGCAAACAGGGACAGCTTTACTTCTTCTTTTCCAGTTTGGATTCCCTTTATTTCTTTTTCTTCTCTGATTGCCGTGACTAAAACTTCCAAAACTATGTTGAATAATAGTGGTGAGAGTGGGCATCCTTGTCTTCTTCCTGATGTTAGAGGAAATGGTTTCAGTTTTTCACCATTGAGAACGATGTTGGCTGTGGGTTTGTCATATATGGCCTTTATTATGTTGAGGTAAGTTCCCTCTATGCCTACTTTCTGGAGAGTTTTTATCATAAATTGGTGTTGAATTTTGTCAAAAGCTTTTTCTGCATCTATTGAGATGATCATATGGTTTTTAATCCTTCAGTTTGTTAATATGGTGTATCACATTGATTGCTTTTCGCATATTGAAGAATACTTGCATTCCTGGGATAAACCCCACTTGATCATGGTGTATGATCTTTTTAATGTGCTGTTGGATTCTGTTTGCTAATATTTTGTTGAGGATTTTTGCATCTACGTTCATCAGTGATATTGGTCTGTAGTTTTCTTTTTTTGTGACATCTTTGTCTGGTTTTGGTATCAGGGTGATGGTGGTCTCGTAGAATGAGTTTGGGAGTGTTCCTCCCTCTGCTATATTTTGGAAGAGTTTGAGAAGGATAGGTGTTAACTCTTCTCTAAATGTTTGATAGAATTTGCCTGTGAAGCCATCTGGTCCTAGGCTTTTGTTTGTTGGAAGATTTTTAATCACAGTTTCTTCAGTGCTTGTGATTGGTCTATTTATATTTTCTATTTCTTCCTGGTTCAGTCTCAGAAAGTTGTTCTTTTCTAAGAATTAGTCCATTTCTTCCAGGTTGTCCACTTTATTGGCATATAGTTGCTTGTGGTAATCTCCCATGATTCTTTGTATTTCTGCAGTGTCAGTTGTTACTTCTCCCTTTTCATTTCTAATTCTATTGATTTGAGTCTTCTCCCTTTTTTTCTTGATGAGACTGGCTTGATGAGTGTTTTATCAGTTTTGTTTATCTTCTCAAAGAACAAACTTTTAGTTTTATTGATCTTTGCTATTGTTTCCTTCATTTCTTTTTCATTTATTTCTGATCTGATCTTTATGATTTCTTTCCTCTGCTAACTTTGGGGGTTTTTTGTTCTTCTTTCTCTAATTGCTTTAGGTGTTAGGTTAGGTTGTTTATTTGAGATTTTTCTTGTTTCTTGAGGTAGGTTTGTATTGCTATAACCTTCCCTCTTAGAACTGCTTTTGCTGCATCCCATAGGTTTTGGGTCTTCGTGCTTTCATTGCCATTTGTTTCTAAGTATTTTTTGATTATCTCTTTGATTTCTTCAGTGATCTCTTGGTTATTTAGTAGCATATTGTTTAGCCTCCATGTGTTTGTATTTTTTACAGTTTTTTCCTGTAATTGATATCTAGTCTCATAGCATTGTGGTTGGAAAAGATACTTGATATGATTTCAATTTTCTTAAATTTACCAAGGCTTGATTTGTGACCCAAGATATGATCTATCCTGGAGAATGTTCCATGAGCACTTGAGAAAAAGTGTGTTCATTTTAAAACACAATCTATGTATGACTTTTTATTTTTATTTTAGTTTTTTACTAAGCTCTTTATTTTTATGTTTTTAATTTTTATTTTATATTGGAGTATAGTTGATTTACAATGTGTGTCAGTCTCATGTGTACAGCAAAGTGATTCAGTTATTATGTATAACTTTTTAGAAACACTAAAATTTGCGTTAATCACCTCAGTATAACAGGATGCTTTCAGTGATTATCACAATATGAACAATAGTAAATAATCCATTGATTGCCCAACAATGGCTTTGATTTTTTAAGATTCTTCCAATTTTTTACCCAAGACTCTACTGAATAGATCATTGAGCATTAAATAAAATACATATTCAAGACACAAGATTTGGCAGAAAATATTTTTAGTGAATATGAGAATTGTCAATATAAAACTTGACAGTTACCTAGTAACTCAGGCCAAAACACCCAATGGAAGACTTTTTAAATACTGATGGAAAATTAGAATGTGGGTGGCTTATATTTTGTTGGGGAAGGAAACAGAGTAGGGTGAGGAAAATAATCTTCAAAGTTTCCAATTTCCATTTGGTGGCAAAATAAGGTGTGGTTAAATAAAAATTTTAAAAGAAAGCAATTATTTGAACTCAAAGCATTATTTTCTTCCTTAAATTGTTTTCACTTAAATGTTAAGGTTTTCCTCTACTAAGAAGTCAAATGGAGAGCAAGTACAGCTGTTTTTCCTTTGAACATGGAAATAGCTTTTACAATAGTTATAAGTTTTATTATATCCAGAGACAGACTCTCCCAAGGTAAGATTTATCAATCACGTCAGCATCAAGTACAAATATTCCCAAACAGTTGTTGAAACAGTTTTTTATCAATAATATCGAATGACATCTGCTCTGCCCCTTGCAGTGGGAGGAGGGGGAGCAGGGGATATTAAGTCTATTTCTTTCCCTACATACTTTGCATACTTGGTTCCTGGGCTTATTTATTATGATAACCAACTGGGAAGATAGTATAGCGAAAACACTGATTACATTGGAAATGGCCAATAGTTAACAGAGGAAGAAAATAGGGCAACAGGATCAGCCAGAGAAGTGAGAGAAAGACAAAAATAGTATGGGCCATGTTAGAAAAATTTGCAGTCAAAGAAGAGAGAGAATACAGAGGAGGGTACATGCATGCAGGAGGCTGAGAGTAGAAAAAAAGAGTTTAAAACATGTTGCTGTTTTGTACATGTAATCCACTATGGCACTTTCTTGAGATGCTTAGCTTTTCACTTACTTATTTGCCTCCTGGACTCTGATTGCTCTGGCTGAGACAACCCGCAGACAAGAGTGGGCAAACCATCCGTCACCCTTGATCTGCCCTCATGCAGATTCTGTGCCCATTATCATTCTACTCTACCCCAAGGTTCTAAGACAGATGAATTAGGGGCAGTGAAATTCTTGACTAATAAAGATGGGGAACCAGGGCCCTGTGCTGGTGTGCCTACCCATCCAGGATAGAGAACAGAGACTGGAGGAAGGAAAAGGGAACAGGAGGCATAGGATAACACAAGACCTAAACCACTGTCTAGAAACTGGTCCAGCTGACACCCATCAAACCACTCTTGTTCCTATCATTCTCCAGTTCTCCACCCAAATAGAGGATTTAGGTCTGATTCACGCATGTGCAAACATTCTGACTTGATTCTCAGCCACTAAATCATTCCCTTTCTTACAACCCCGGCTGCCCCAGCCCAACCCAACTTTGGATTTAACATGTCCTAGGATTATTTCCACTAAGCAGCCACTGGCTGACCACATAGGTGCCTTCATCTATAGGACAACTTCCCACTTGCACAAATGTGTTTGATCACCTGCAGATCCATAACACCTGCTGACATCTAGACATCTCTGGGGCATCTGATGGCAATGGCACTTTTCACCAGGCACAATGTGTCTTCATAAAACACAAAAATCATGGTAAGGTAAGCTCCAGAATTGGCTGAAGAGTCATTAGGACCATGAGATTTCATATCCCAAGAAACTCTTTAGCAAACTTAAATGTTTACCTTTGGGGATAAAATTTAAGGCAAATTTTATCAAAAGAAAGTTTGGATGAGAAAATACCCACAGTAGATCACAACATTGCCCAATTCTGAGTATTTGAGCCCTAACTATTCCATAACTGCTTTTGCCCTTCTCCACTTCATGCAAACCAAGGTAGATTAAATACATTTTCTGTGTATGTGAATAAGATTTTGCAAAATATTTATGAATTCGAAGACTGCTGGGGACTAAAAGCCCCTGCCCGAGACACTCCACTTGCAGGGTTCATAAATCAAATGGCTGAACCTTCCCTACATCTGCCAGATGCAGCTACAAATATTCTCAGTCAGCACAACAGCAGAAATGAGGAAAGGACGTTAAAATACATCCAGGCTTTAAATTCCATCACTAAACCTATCATGCACATGAGTGAAATACACTTAAAAAGTAGAATTTTAGCCTCTCCCATTCTAATTTCCTCATTATGTAATATAATTTGAAGCCATGATGGTCTTAGGTTAAACAATCAAGGAGAAAGTAGCTTCATTACAAGTTTTTATTTGCACATTTTAGGACTGAGGTACAAATTTTTTTTTCATTATTCCTTAACTGAATCTATATAGGTGAGATGTCACATCAGTGATTTTAATCATGTTACTCTATTGACTGTTTCAGTTTTTAAAAAATATTTTTTTAGACATTTATCAGCAAGGCTCTCAGTGTACTATTCTCTGCAAACTACCACCGAAATTATGTTTTCCTACCCTGATGATTAAAACTTTCGTGTCATAAAGACATTTCTTTTTGCTGTACTGACTAGAGTTGTAAATTAATTTCATAGCCTTAATATCCAGTTTTAACATTACTGAAAACCTATCTCCCACATACTAAATAACTACCATTACCAATATAATGACATATATGTTATATATATTAGTATAATGCTTATAATACATTATAATATTACATGTAATACTTATAATACTTACATGTAATACTTATAATACTTATTTATGTATATATTTGTATAGTATATATAAATGCATGTACATCTGTATTATATGTATTTGTAGTATAAGTATAGCATAGTATATATTATATATATATATATGATTCCTTTAGCTCAAATAGTCTATTTCTGTTTTTGTCATTCTTTGGGGTTTTTTTCTTTTTTAACTCTTGAATAGCTTATTTCTGTTTTTGTCATTCTTAGTAATAAGTTTCAGAATAAGTTTTACAACCAAACGGGGTTTATGCCTTGATGGTATCCTGTCTAGCCATTAATCATGGTAGCTAGAGCAATTCATAGATTAACCACAGTAAATAGAAACAGGCATGTTTTTGAAGAACAATAAATATGACTAATTTTATCTTTTTACTCATGATATTACCCATTTAAACCATTTTGCAAAGCATCATTTTAGCTCATCTATTGGAAAAAAAGTATCATCCCGTTCTTATTTTATAAAAGAAATTTTTCAGTGTTTGGAGGAATTTCCAAATTAATGATAAAAATAAACTCAAAGAAGCAATAAAATTTCCAGACTAACATTTTCTACGGACCAAAACTGGCTTTGAACTTCAAGTTAAAGGGAAATATGTCAAGAAAAGTTTATTTTTAATAATTAGTTTCAGTGTATTTCTATTGGGTTTTTTTTTTTTCTTTCTGCGTGTGATCTAGCATCATAGCTCTTTTTCATCCCGCTTTTCAAAACACAAAAGATGCTCTGATCCGTAAATAAAGTATAGATATGGAACAGGTATAAAATTCAGCCATAAAGCTGTGTGCAGAAATGTAGCTACTGTAGTAATCAAAGAGTTCTTTTATCTGATGTAGAAAATTTCATCTAAGTCCTCACCCTTAAGTGAACTCAATTGGTTACTTTTTTCAATCATTGCAGGCTTAAACGTGAACTAATTGAGAATATACTTCTCTCCCGTTTTTTCTTCCTGACATTGGTGCTAAATGCTAGGTGAGTCCTGTCCTTCAATGATGGGAGGAGTGACTCTCTCAGGGGTCAGATGCCGCTGCCCTCTGCGGACATCCTCTGTCATCTGTCCCATCAGGTCCCCCTGATACCACCACCGGCCAAGGTGCAACCGTGACTCATCCAGTCCCAGCCTGAGTCACTCCTCGTCCTCTGTTGGCTTGTCCTTCATCTGCAGAAACATCCGCAGGGGTCTCCATCTCTCCCCCAGCCCTTATTCTTCCCCGCCTCCTCCTATATGCCCTGCTCTGGGGCAGACAGAGGCCTCCTAGGGTATCTGAGCTCTGGGAAGCTGAGCAGGTCACCCCGCCCCTCGAGTGTAAGTCACCAAGTCACAGACACGCCAGGGCCTTCCCAGTGAGGCCGTGTCCTCCTGTTTGTCTGGGGAGTGAGGGACCAGGGCCTCTCTGCTCTCAAGTCCTTACACCTCAGAGGGAATTCTATCGCGTTCTGCCCTGAACTCGCTTCCCCGGGGCCCAGGGTTGGGGAGGGCGGGGTCCCTGGGGAGGGCGGGGGCCCTGCGACTGCTTCCAGCTCCCTGCGAGCCCCTCTGCGACCTCGCCTCCGCCTCCCACCCCGCGCTGTCCACGGGGCAGAGAACCTGCTCAGACTTACGTTCTTCCAAGTTCAAGGCTTCAAGGTTTCACGCCCAAACCTAAATTTCCAAATATTCGCAAAGTGCGTGTATCTTGGGTTTCAAGAATCTCTTCCAAAACTCACAAAGGCAGTGAAGGTGGGAATCTTTTCCTCCCTGGGGGGAGGGGGAGGGGCAAGGCTTCTAAGTCCCGGTAAATGTAAGAGAAAAACATCTCTCTGTTAGTATCTCAGGATTATTACCCGGCTACCAGTAATCTTCCGTGATTAACAAATATGAAAAGAGAAGACTGAGGACAAGTGTAACTTGAGTATATTTAAAGCACTGAGAGATGGGAAATTTTTCGGCTATAAGTGGCTCTTTGGTTTTGTTTACTTTCCTAATTGTGCCTTATGAACATTATGGCAGTTAGCTTTTTACATCTTTATATAATAAGATATGTATCTATTTAGTGCTTTACTCAGAAAGAAATAAAAGCATTTCAGAATGCCTAAGTTAATTAAAAATTATCAGGACAAACTGACGCCCACAGAAAGGCATTATTACTAAAAAACCCTTAAAAAAACCCAAAATTTACATCATATAATAAAGAGGCATCTCAGAATAGAACATGCAGATGTGTTGCAATTATATACAATGCTTCCTTGTTTCCCTCATTTTATTATAATTACCTATGTTGTGTCTACAAATGTCACAACGCTCCATTAAATTGCTTTAAACGTCAATTAATTGAAAAACCCAGTCAAACCAGATGTAAGTCAAAATCACCTCTCGTTTCAATTAACGTTAGTTCACTGAAACCTCAAATATATAAACATATATAAGTATTTTTGCTTTTATACAGAATCATACATCCTCTTTAATAAGGCATGTTAGTTTGATATCAGTGAATAGAATAAGATTTTAGACATGTGTTATATAATTTGCCAAGTGCTAAGTCTTACCTGGTAAACTCATCTTCAGAGTCTGCTTCTTACCTCTTTCACTGGCACACTGTTTACATTTTTAAAATGTGATGGTGGTGCAAAGACAGCAAAAGGGGAAAAGGAAGGAAGGAAATTAGAAAGAAAAAGAAAAAGACATTTTTATATGGTGGTCTTCAAAATTAATCATTTCATTTAATTATTTCTAATACCTTTCATTTTAAAGTTCATCCCTTCCTTCTTCTACACCTGCCCATAGGTTTGCTTCCTCATCTTTGAAAGAAGGGGTGACAGAGAGGGTCTAGGATTTCAGAAAGGGACGCTCCAAACTGCTGACAAACCACAAGCCAAAGAAAAATGTTCATACCCGTGTTTGTCATTGTAGAACATGAAAATGTTTACTAAAAATGTCATTGTTTACTTGTAGGGTATGTTCAATGTCTCAGTGCTAAGAAATCTTCCAGAGCAGATGTAACTTACTATCCAGTGAGGAAACGTCCATGAACAGTCTGGCTTAATTCTCTTTCAAACTTGTTAAAGCCAGATAAGGATTGATCCTGTAATTAAACACTTCCCAACATGCTTTTAACTTCCCCAAATTAT
This sequence comes from Balaenoptera musculus, assembly GCF_009873245.2. NCBI lineage: Eukaryota > Metazoa > Chordata > Mammalia > Artiodactyla > Balaenopteridae > Balaenoptera > Balaenoptera musculus. The sequence continues at coordinate 6,518,104 of NC_045790.1, forward strand.
TCAGTTATTATTTTTGTTATGGGTTATTGATCCTTTTATCATTTTTTGGCAGTAATAGCAGAGACAAGGTTGATCTTTCTGTTCTTTAACGTACATTAACAATGATCTCTCTACTATATCCAGGCAATGAATACAAATATTTGTTGATGACCTATTAAAGTGACAATAAATTCTGTAGGAGGATATAAAAATGTACAGTCATCAGAAAACATATAAAGAAAATAAGATATGAATGGCTATTTTAAGGGAGAAGCTGAATAAAGGGCAGCAAAGACAAAGTTTTATCTGAGCTCAAAAGAGGAACACATACCGTTTGCCTGAAGGGCATCAAGATGATTTTATAATGCAGGTGCCAGTTCATGGGGCCTCCAGGTTGGTCAGGAAGTGATCAGGTGGAACAAAGCAGGCCTTTTCCAGTACAGAGAACTGAAAAGGAAGGAGAGTGAAATGATTTATCCAGAAAACACCAAATGCCCTAAATCACAAAATCTTCAAATGCTGACACATCCTTTAAGTACTACAGCGAGGGAGGTCTTTTTTAAAATGCAAATTAAATACATGAGCATCCTGTATCAATCATTTAAAATAAAAGCCAATAAAACATAAACCTTTTCTAAGTTTCTGACTTCACCACCAAGCACGAGAAGTCATTAATGTCCAATTGAACGTGAACACGGTAAAATGAACGAGGGTCAGCAGACAATTCTAATACGAATCCTGCCATGCATTTGCTGAGTGACCGGAGGGAAGTTACTGGACTCTCTGGGTCTCACCTAAAGAATGGAGATGATAGAACCTGCTCCATCATTGTCCCATGGTTGTTGCGGGTATTAAAGGAGATGGAATTCAAAGGGAAATAAACACTTTCAAAAATGTATCACTTGGTAACACAGTTATATGTGAATATATACTATGCAGCATACTGAAAAGTGACGCTTGCATGCTTCAGTTTTCACACACACACAGGTGTTTGATCCTTTTCTTTTTCTTTTCTTTTTTTTCTTTTTTTTGAGAAGAGAGAGACAGCAACGTGTGTCCGGATGTGCTGTAGGAACAGGTCTTCCCACAGCACCAGGAAGCCTCCAGCAGCTTATCTTGCATCAGAATGGAGCTCTGTCCTCCTTCCATGAGACCTCGGAAGGTCCATCATGAACATCTCCCCAGGTTCTAGACTGACCGTTTCAGTCAGGGTTGTGATGTTCTCTAGAACACTGACCATCAGGTCCCCAAACCACACAGTGAGATTTCTCATCTAGATATCAAGAACCACATGTGTTTCCTATTCTTCTTTGCAGCCTTGAGAAAACAAAGGATTCATTTCATTTCAGCCATCAATGAATGATGGATTCAAGTGCAGGTTTGATGTGTGTTATGTGGCGTGAGAGGCACATGTGGAATGCTTTCTTACTCTGCATCACATTTTTTAAAATATTTTTTAGGGAATTCCCAGGCGATCCAGTGGTTAGGACCCGGCGCTTTCACTGCCAGAAACTGGGTTCGATCCCCGGTCGGAGAAATAAGATCCTGCATGCCATGTGCTGCAGCCAAATAAAATATGTATATATATATATATATATATATATATATTTAAATCATCTTGTAATATAGTAGGCATGAAATTATTTGAATGGTGTAAACTACTATCTAGTTGTATGTTATTACTATCTAACTTGCAGTATTCTTCAAAAAATTTAAAAAATCTTTCTTTAAAGAATAAAAAGCAAATTATAAAAATCCTATATCATAGGCTCGGCAATAAAAATAAAATAATCTAATCATGAGAGTAGATGTGTACAGAATGGCTACATCCTACTCTTTATTAAACTAATGGCACAATGGTTTGCTATTAAACAATTGTTTCTTCTCTGATTATGGATATTAACAAAGGGAGTGTTCTAAATACTGTCTGTGACCTACTTTATTTTGTATCCACACTTGAATTATGTGAACTTTTGATGAAAAAAATCATTTAGATGCATGCATCCTAAGTTTCACTCCTAAATCATCTGGTAACAGCGATGTTAATCTTCTTCCTCCAAACAACCATCTTTGCTAGTATCTCTAAACGACACGGTTGCAGGCAAGCTCTCCATCAGCTGTACAGCTGTGACACAAGACGATGTGCAGTGTAATCTGTCCTGCCACATCTGCTTGGTCTCTCACATATTTAACTAAGCTTTCATCTCTGAAGTGCAAAGATAATTATTTCCAGAAGTCCCTGAAAAAAGCAGGACCATTGGAGGACACGGGCTTTAGAGATTTGCTTGACTTTCAGACAGGGAGCAAAAGTGAAAATCTCCAAAAAGAAGGATTGGTGAGATTCTACAGGAAGTATGTGTTTTACTGTTCAAGTTTGATCTTAGAGACTGAAAAGTCTACTATCCGTCAGTAAATCCCACCAGGGCAGGAAGCATGCTGTTCCACACTCATTCCTTCCAGTGAGTTGGAGAGCTCCGCGGTTATCCAGAGACAGAGCACAAAACCTGTCCTGCAGACGGAAGAGCCTCTCTCAGGGACAAGGTCCTGGCTTGGGCAGAGGGCTGCCCAGGGTCCCAAAAGAACAAGAAAAAGCAGGCTTTAACAAAGGAGCATTAATTGAAATATTTCTGTTAACAGGCTAAGATCTCATTATCATTCTGCTAAAACATATGTGATTATCGGATATCTTTTTTACTAAATGAACAAATAAAAATGGTTCTCGATTTGCTTAGAATTTTGCAAGTGTTGTTAATTTGGTTTCTATCATGTCATAACATTCAGAAATGGCCTAATCTTTTTCCTTTTCACCCATTCTTGACTTGGTTAGGACAAGATGAAAAAGTAATTCCTCATGGGTTCTTTATTTGTGATAAATAATGAAAAAGTTATATCCTATTCAATTAAAACAGGGAAAAAAATCATATACAGCAGGGATATACTTGATTGTTACCCTGTTAAAAAAACATAACTTGTAAAAGTTAAAACCGTTCATTTTAAAGATGACATACTTACATCAATATTTCACCATGTCCATGATGTTAACCATTACTTTGTGAAGATTACTATTAAAATAATTAATTTGCTTGATATATAGTATGTGTCAAACACTGTGCTAAGAACTTTACTTGCATTATTTTTTATCTTTTTAAACTTTTTATTACGAACATTTTCAATAATACACAAAAATAAAATGATATAATGAGCTCCCTTGTACCTCATAGCCCATTCTCTACAATTACAAAATCATGGCCAATCTAGTTATTTCTATATCCCCACCCATGTCCTCACAAATGTACTATTTTGACGTAAACCTTAACCTTCATGTGATTTCATCGGTAAATACGAATGTCTAGAAGAGAAGGATTTTTTTAAGCAGCATCATATTATATAATACTCAAAACAGCCTTATGAAGCTGGTCGTATTAATACTCCCATTTCCCAGATGAGAACCCTAAGGCTTAGAGAAGTGAAGTATCTTGTCCAAAGTACCCCGCTAATGCGTAGCCTACTGGGGATTCAAATGCAGCTCTGTCTGAAGCCAAAGTCAAAGATCCTGGACATTACATTGGTTCTCTGATGGAAGACAATTTCACTCTCTAGAAATTTTTCTGACTTTTTTAATACCTCAATACTGACTGGGACTCCATGGTGACAACACCAAGGAAGTAAAAATTCTCCTAATCTCTTCAAGAATTGAGAATTTTACTCAAGGCACTAGATGACATGAATTTCTGAAAACCAAAGTGGTCACAGAAATCATCACAGGCCTTTCTTTACTGTCTTAAGTTCATCAAAACTTGTGACTTCAATATACAGACTCCTGAGATTCTGGCTCTACAGTAAGAAAAACCTCTGGTCATTGGTACTCAGAAGTGCTGAAGGTAAAGAACCCTGACATATATCCAGGCAGGCCAAGCGGAAGACTTCCCAGGAGATGGATAAGTCCCAGACGTTAATACTTCACTGTAATTTAATGTTCCTCCACAGCATTGCACATGCTTTAGTTGGGGCAGGGTGGGGCCGGGGGTAGATGAGGCATAGGTGACACTTTTAGTTGTTGTTTGTTTTTAATGTTACCATTCTACACAGATCCTTATTCAAATAAAATATACCTTTGAAAATAATTTTCCCGCCTAGATATTCTTCCCTGAGATGAGTCACTTATGTCACTCTACTACTTGTAAAGCCAGCATGGAAGTATAATACTTTCATGTACAGCTATATGAATAATAGCAACTATTACATGACATAGAATTTCTCAGTTGAAATAGAGCTATATAATCACAGTGATTTCCATGCAAATTATCCTAGACATCATTCTGACCTAAAGAAACCTAGCCTGCAATTTTCAATTGCCAGGTCACATAGAAGTAATTGTCACAGAGGCAGGCTCATGGAATAGTCAAGGATTTGGCAAAAAAGAGTAGTTTCCTTGGGTATGTGGTGATGGGATGTCTGAGGAGGCTGAACTGAGAGAAGAGAAAATGGAAAAGTCTTTGCTTGGGATTCCTGGAAACCAACTTACGTCCTTGTCTGCATTAAATAAGATTCCTTTCATTTCAGCACATTTGGACCTTGACACAAGCAAGTCAAAAATACACGATAATTTTTCACTTTCCATTTAGTTCATTAACCTACTTCATTGTAGGATTTGATTCCATAAACAAGCACAATTTGCATACATGGCGAATGCAAATAGGAGCAAGTCATAGACCCTCCATTACAATCTGGTAGAGAGAGAAGTACAGCAATGACTATGATATATTGTAGTATAAGATGTCTCTGCTAAGAGAGGAAAGAAATTATAAGTAGAGAGTTTTGGGGTTGGAGATGAGGGTCCAAGGAAGGACTGATACTATCCAACTGAGATGGAATAAAAAAAGTCATGACATTTGGGCAGTGGGCCTTAGGACACCCCCTCTCGTCTTGTTTCACCCCTACTATTGCTCCGTCTCAGATGAAGGGTCACCTTCTCTGGGAATCCTTCCCTGACTCCATCCCCAGACTGAGTTCCATGGCCATTCTTAGTATTCCCATAGTACTATTAATGCCCTTCCTGGTGCTTCTAAAATGATGCTGCTAATCATGGTATCTCCTACCATCAATATATTGAATTCGAGGGCATTGATTTATTCATCATTGCATCACTTTTGCAATCTTGGCACAGAGTAGATGCTCAAAACTTTGTTAAATCCATGAAGAGTGCTAAGGTTTAAGCAGGACTACACCTCAGAGGAGAGGTAGCATTAGAGGTGTAGACTGGGAGATCACCAACATAGAGGTGCTGGTCATAGAAGTTAAAGTGGGTGAGCTCCCCCAGGGGTAAGATACAGAGGAAAAAGAGATCAGCCCTTGTGAGTTTAGCTTCCCAATGATGTCTACTCCTATTAATACTAGCTGCTTCCTGCTTGCCACCTACTACATTCCCACTCACCCTCAGGGTGCCTCTTATCATGCTTGAATTGTTTTTTTTTTTGGCCCCACTGTGAGGCTTGTGGGATCTTACTTCTCCCACCAGGGATCGACCCTGGGCCAGCTGCAGCAGAAGCGCAAAGTCCTAACCACTGGACCGCCAGGGACTTCCTGAATTCTCTTTCTTTATTAAGTCATTTTTTCTACACTATCAACATTTTATTGCACTACAGCATTTTATTATACTACCAACATAATGCGAAGAAGGAGGATGGGGCCAACCTTGACCTCAACATGCCACCCATGGCCCAAGACCCAACCATATGAACAAATCCCATAAACCATCAGGGTCAATGCAGGAAAAGCAGGTGACTTTCTCCTAAAGGTTCTCTGTTGAGCTCTCCACTTCACCCAAGGCATTAATCCAGGTACAAAGAGGAAGTTGAGAGTATAACCACCTGATCAGTGAGTTGAGGCTGGCCTGAATGTCTTCTAGAAGGGACCAAGGTGGTGTCATTGATCACTTTACTTAAAGTTAGGCACCAATTTCCATACCACCTTTTCTAAATGGATTTTTCCCAAGGCAGGGATAACGTCCCACAGTGTGTGCATTGTAAGTCAATCATCCCTTTAGGATACCTTTCAAGAAAGAGTCATCTCATTCGGAGAGATCTTCCCCGCCCCCCACCCCCATCTGACGGCTGCATAATCTACTGGTGGTGTTTCGTCAAACCCTTGAAGGTCACTTGTGATCACCCTGATGATGCAACTTACCATGTTGGGAGGAGAGAAGCAAGTTCATGTCTGGCTTTCATACAATAAGTATGTATTGCTCCCAGTGGTGCATGTGTTGCCCCTGGAAAGAAAATGTTGTTTGCAATGGTCAGAGCTCTCCAAGTGGAACCTATGCAGGTCACATAGCACAGGGTGACAGTCCTCCAAGGCAGCCCCAACACATGAAGGGTTGCAATTTGAGATAAAGTGACAGGGAAAGACTGAGAAGTTAGAATAAGGCCTGAACAATGTAAGACTGGAAGAAACTTTTTGAATATCTGGAGTTGTATCATTCTCTTATTCATGCAGAAACAGAGTGAATAAAAGGTTGCTAAAAAATACTTGACTGGGGCTTCCCTGGTGGCGCAGTGGTTGGGAATCTGCCTGCCAATGCAGGGGACACGGGTTCGAGCCCTGGCCTGGGAAGATCCCACATGCTGCGGAACAACTAGGCCCGTGAGCCACAACTACTGAGCCTGTGCATCTGGAGCCTGTGCTCCGCAACAAGAGAGGCCGCGACAGTGAGAGGCCCGTGCACCACGATGAAGAGTGGCCCCCACTTGCCGCAACTAGAGAAAGCCCTCGCACAGAAACGAAGACCCAACACAAACAAAAATAAATAAATAAATAAATAAATAAATAAAGATATTCGGTCTTAAAAAAAAAAAAGCAAAAAAACTTGACTGAAAACTAGGAAACCAGGTTAGAGAGCCAGCATTGCTCCTGACCATTTGTGTAAACTAGGGTACAGTCAACTGCAATTTCCTATTCTCAATGTGATCTACAGAATGAAGGGGATAGATGAGGTACGGGTGAAGACCTTCCTGCCTCTGTGATTCCATGCTGATCTACACCTGCAGAAGTCTGTGGCACATATGAGTAAATCTTCAGACCCTCAGCATCAATAATGTCTGTACCTGAGAATCTGGACCCTTTAAAATGACCCCTTGGCTAAAATGGCTGGTTCCCATCACCATCACCTCATCAAAAGCTGTCATCCCACACTGATTTATTATTTCTCGTAGTAATCTTCTCAATCTGAAAGGACATTTTTTATTGTTTATTTCCCTCAGTAGAATGTAGGCTTCATGAGGGCAGGGATTTTGAGTCTTCTTCGCTTCCATATTCCTAGCAAATAAAATAGTGCCTAACAGATAGATACGTGCTGCATGTTATAGTTTAATTATGCAAATACTTGATTTGTCAGATTTCCTACTGAGATGCATGCCTACCTACTTAGAATCCATTTTCAAGTCAAATGGATCCCAAGAGTATTCCCTACTTATAATTTGAATATCATCCATTTCCTGAATTAGAGACATTTTGCTAAAGATAATGTTATTTTTAATCATATTTCTAACTAAAAGAAAATATATAAAGTCATTTGACTGTACTGCTTTCATTGCTTCAAACAAATACATTATTTTTTAAATTTGCTAATACTTTAAAAAAATAATCTGTTTCAGCAAGGTGACTTGAGGAGGAAAACCAGGTTGGATCTCCTAGATAATCTAATGAAATAATATATTAGTTCTTGGGATGATTAAACCATTGAACAAGGAATTTATTTTAACTATCTACTTGTATTCACATTTTCCCCCTTAGAAAAACATCAGTTTATTGATTTTGAGAATTAACCCAAATTAACGAATTAACAGATGTCTTCTTTTCATATAAATTTATTTATTTATTTATATTTTATTTTTGGCTGTGTTGGGTCTTCGTTGCTGCACACGGGCTTTCTCTAGTTGTGGCGAGCGGGGGCTACTCTTCGTTGCGGTGCACGGGCTTCTCATTGCGGTGGCTTCTCTTGTTGTGGAGCACGGGCTCTAGGCGCACGGGCTTCAGTAGTTGTGGCTCACGGGCTCAGGAGCACAGGCTCAGTAGTTGTGGTGCACGGGCTTAGTTGCTCCTCAGCATGTGGGATCTTCCCGGACCAGGGCTCGGACCAGGACTCGAACCCGTGTCCCCTGCATTGGCAGGAGGATTCTTAACCACTGCACCACCAGGGAAGTCCCGAATTAACAGATGTCTTATTCGTTTACTGTGATAACAACATTTACCATTTTTTGATATCTCACAGCTGTTCAATATGTCAAATGGTATAGATTTTTTTAAACTTTCCATAACATGACAAGCAAAACAAAATAGAAGTATACAAACAAAAATAAAACTTTGGACAGGCCGTATAATGTGTGGTCAAGAACGTAAATTCTGGAATTGTATAATTTGGATTCAGTTCTGACACTAACTTGTGATCTTAGAAAAGTTATTTAACCACTAGGAGCTTCACTTTCTCCATATGTAAAAATTGGGTTAATAGTAGTATTAGCCAGTTGGGAAAGCCAAAAGAGATAACATTTGCAAAGCATTTATCACAGTATCTGGCAAACAGTAAATTCTCACTAAACCTTTGCTATCATTACCATTTTAAACTTCAATTGGCTAAACATCTTAATCAAAATCTCTTCTGGCCAGTGTAAGTCTTTAATAAATATTCCACACGTGTTTACCAAGAATCTACTAAGTTAGCAATATCACAGTCATAAATATTCATGATATTGCTGATACACCCTATTTTATCCCAGTTCCCCAGAAACAGAGCCTCAGGCCAAAGCAGATGTACTGATGTTTATTGAGGACTGCAATCCAGAAAGGCAGGCGTGGAGGAGATCAGATACAAACAATGCTGGACACAGCTTCACCATGAGATAGTCACCCATTTTCACAAGGTATCTCCAGTGGGCATTTACAAAGCTACTGAGTCTCTACTCAGTCTTTTTTTTTTTTAATTTATTTTATTGAAGTATAATTGATTTACAGTGTTGTATTAATTTCTGCTGTACAGCAAAGTAATTCATTTATACATATATATATACATTCTTTATACATATATATATATATATATATATACACATTCTTTTTCATATTCTTTTCCATTATGGTTTGTCACAGGATGTTGAATATAATTCCCTGTGCTATACAGTAGGACCCTGTTGTTTATCCATCCTATATATACTAGTTTGCATCTGCTAATCCCAGACTCCCAATCCATCCCTTCCCCACCGCCCTCCCCCTTGGCCACCGCAAGTCTGCTCTCTATGTCTGTGAGTCTGTTTCTGTTTCGTAGATAAGTTCATTTGTCTACACAGTCTTTTTATGATGGAGGAAGAGAGTAGCATGTATCCACTAACCTTCCCATGGTTCAAAATTTGCCCAAGGTCATTGATACTTATGTGTAGCACATACATGGGCTCCCAGTGATGCACTGGTGTCTTGCTTCTGAGTAACAGGGAAGCCACAGGGATAGAGCAAGAGGAGACGAGGAAGGAGGGCAAGCTGATGCTTTAGGGGCACATCCATGAACAACACGGGGAAGCAGGGAGCCGCTGCCACTGTAGGTCTATTTGCCTGAAAAGCAGGGCCCCTCCTGTCAAGAGTCGTGCACAAGCTGACTGATACACAAACTAGCTCAGGCAGCTCAGAGTTAAGGGGCTAGGGCTGAAAATTCCTAAATGAATCAAATCATGTCTCTTTCTCTTCTAAATTGTCTGGGCCTGGGGTAGATCAGCTTTCTCTGAATATCTAAAGCACACACCAGTGGACTCTATATGCGCATCTCCATTAGGCTCCAAAAAAATCTGCTACTGTAATTGAGCTTCAGTCTTTTCAAACGCCACTTCATTCTCTGGCATGTGAATGAGCAAAATAACCAAAAGTCAAACACAAACCAAAACCAAATTAGCTGAAACGGTCTATAGCCGCGCAGCTAGAAAATATGTTACACGTGAAGAACAAAAACCATGTCAATTATTCTTTTCAAGAGTGATGCTAAAAATTGTTCCTATTAAATCAAGTGTAGAGAGAAAAGTATATTTAAGCCTTCCATACAAGTTAATATTTGACACATATTTTACTGAGATACTATGATCCCAAGATGTAAACCAGAACTATTTGGGGGTGTATCATATAACTGAAGAATATCTACTTTACCACAAAGAAAATGTAAAACGATGGGAACATTTTGAGGTGTATTCTGGTTAAATTTGAATGGAAGGATGGGGGAGGGATGGAGTGGGAGTTTGGGGCTAGCAGATGTAAGTTATCATATATAGAATGGGCCAATAACAAGGTCCTACTGTGTAGCACAGGGAACTATTTTAAATATCCTATGATACACCATAATGGAAAAGAATCTAAAAAAAGAACGTACATATGTGTGTGTGTATATATATATATACATATATATATAAATATAACTGAATCACTTTGCTGTACAGCAGAAATTAACACAACATTGTAAATCAACTATACTTCAGTAAAAATAAATAAATAAAAAATAAAAATTTAAAAAGTTTTTAAAATGTGAATGCAAGGAGAAGCTGGAGGGTGAAAAACATGAAGATTTTTAAAAGATGATGTTTAGCCCAGAGGGATTCTGCTTTACTCTGTTAGATCAGCTTCAACCAAAGGTAGATAAGTTGCCACTCTATCGAGGTAAGTTTGATCATAAAATGGACAAAAATAACATCAGTTTTAGGAATTATAAAGGATTAAAGGGAAAGTGGTAGACTAGATAATTTAGAGGAGTTCTCTGCTATGTATTAGGAAAGCTGGGCCAAACATACAAAACATCTGCTTTAAGGCATGGGAGAGCTAACATGTTAGTGAAAAGTTACTGCTTCAGGATCTTGAGGTATAAAAGGGAATCAGAAAAGTGAGCACAGCTCTGTGACCACTTTTCACCTTTTTTTTCTTAATTTGAAAGAGGAAGAATGAGAGAGTGAGAGGTGCTTTTGACAGAGAGAACAGAGACAGTCCAGAGCCTGCCAACGGGAGTTCCCAGTTGAATCCAGTCCCTTTTGTTTGGAAGGACCACACCTTCAGGTGATAAGGGTGAAGAATAAGATAAGAGTGAGGTGTGGGGTGTGGCACTTGCTGGATCTACAGCTCAGCTTAAAATCATCTCAATACATGAAATTGGATTAACATGATCCCCACCTCACCAGTGATCCCGGATGCCTGTTGGAGGGAAAAGTAAATCCTCTCTGGAAATTACATTATCTTCTTTTCCAGAATTTTTTTTTTTTTTTTTTTTTTTTGGCTGCACCTCAAGGCATGTGGAACTTCCCTAACCAGGGACCAAACCTGCTCCCCTGGAGTGGAAGCACGGAATCTTAACCACTGGATCACCAGGGAAGTCCCATTTCCAGAATATTTTAAAAGCAATCTATAAACATTATGGGCAGAGGTTATGCAGGGAACAGACACAGAAAAGTGACTTTACTGAAAAATAACAAAAATAAACAATAGAAACAGTCCCACAGGAACTCCAAATTTGGAGTTAAGCTTACTCTGTTCAAAGACATAAAAGATTAAGACTTTGAATTTTAGCAGAAAACTGAAATCAATTTTTTAAGATAGAAGTTCCAAAACAACAACAGCAAAACAATTACCAATGTTAAAATTTCAGTGGGCAGGTTTTATAAACAGTAAACTAAAGATATTGAAGAGAGAATTTGTGAACTGAGATGTAGGTCAGAAGAAAATTTTCAGAGTGAAGCATGGAGAAACTAAAGAATGAAAAATAAGAAAAAGAAAATAAGAATTATAAAGGGATATAGTATAAAAGCCTAACATAAATGTAATGGAAGTCCCCAAATAAGAACAGAACGAGAATGGAACAGCAGTTATATATAAAGAGAAAATGACTGAGAATGTTTCCAAACTAATGGAATAAATCAAGCCCATATTCAAGAAGCCATACAAAGCTCAAGTAGAAAAAGCTGAAAAGAAATCAGTATCTGTTCACAGCATGATAAAACTGATGTTGAGAACCAATCCAAAGAGAAATCCTAAAAGCAATTAAAAGAAAAAGGAAGCAACAATTGGACTGACATCTGACAACTGCCTTCTCAGCAGAAGCAATATAAGCAAAAACAAAAAAGCAAACAAATAAACAAAAATCCAGAATGCTATAAAGTATTTAGATAAAATTAGTTTAAATTAAAATTATATGCATAACAAAAATACCTTCCAAAAATAAAGATGAAATTAGGACATTTTTCAGAAAAAAAAACTGAGAAAATTTATCTTCAGCAGACTTACATTTAAAATCTTTTTCAGGCTGAATACAATTTATCTCTGAGGGAAACTCAGAAATTCAAGAAGAAATAAAGACTACAACCCAATAAATATAAGGATAAATCTAAATGAATTTAGCATCTGATACTCAGCCATAAGAAAGAATGAAATAATGCCCTTTGCAGTAACATGGATGGACCTAGCAATTGTCATACTGAGTGAAATAAGTCAGACAGAGAAAGACAAATATCATATGATATCGCTTATATGTGGAATCTTAAAAAATGGTACAAATGAACTTATTTACAAAACAGAAATAGAGTCACAGATGTAGAAAACAAACTTATGGTTATCAAGGGGGAAAGCAGGGATGGGGGAGAGATAAACTGGGAGACTGGGATTGACAAATACACACAACTATATATAAAATAGATAACTAATAAGGACCTGCTGTATTGCACAGGGAGCTCTTCTCAATACTCAATGACCTATATGGGAAAAGAATCTAAAAAAGAGTGGATATATGTATATGTATAACTGATACACTTTGTTGTACAGCAGAAACTAACACAACATTGTAAATCAACTATACTCCAATAAACATTTTTAAAAAATGCAAGAGAAAAAACAAAGACTTCTGCGGTGAATGTCTTTATGCTGCTGCTCTCCAAGAACTAAAAGCTAGAAGCATATATCAGTTTCCATTGTGCGCCTAAGCTGGCACACGTGATCATGAGTTCTGCTCTCTCACTTGAGTACACTGCTAATACAGTGGCCACTAGCCACGTATGGTTAGTCTAAATTCAGATAGGTTGTAAATATCAAATGCACACTGGATTTAGAGAACTTAATTTTTTCAAATATATATATCATTAATATTTGACATTGATTAAACGTTGGGATAATATTATGGATCTATTCGGTTAAATACAATGTTATTGAAATTAATTTCACTGTTTGTTTTTTTTTTTGCTTATTCTAATGTGACTATTAAACCACTACAAATTTCAAAATGATATATATGACTCTCATTGTGTTTTTGTTGGTCCATGCTGCCTGAGGGCATGAATTCCATTACCTCCAAATGGAAAGTTTCCTATCTGATATCTACTCTCTGAAGTCCCTGTATGGAGTTTATTCATAGCAGAGACATAGTAATTCATGAACACTATGACTTCTCCTCTCTAAGATAAAGTCGTTTCTTAAACTTATTTATCACTTTAAGGGCTACATCCGTCCTTCAAACAAGAGTCCTTCACAGACTAGATCTGCTTGCTTGTAAGGATATAGTTGTACACAAATACGCAGATTTGCAGGGGTCGGTGCATCGCCAGCACCACAGAATCTCTCCCTTGAATCGCTGTGCCTGGGGGGAGTTAACCATATCCACACTGGTGGAAGCTCCAGTCGCCTTTGGAATTATAAAACATTCAACCACTAAAAAAGGAAAGCAGTTATGACTTAGGGATGGTTCATGTTTCTTATTTATTACAGCCTCTTGGTAAATACTTCAAGGTTTTGACATGTGAACAGCACATGGGAAATGAAATGAGAAACGAAGACCAGCCCATAAACTGTGACTGTGCGTGTGCCCTGCGCAGAGAAACCAGGCACGCAGCCCCAGGTGCGTATATATACGTAAGGGTATGTATATTACGTATATGCACAAGTCTCCCGTCCTGAATTTGAAAGCACGTTGAATGTGTTCTTCCTCACAGAGTGCTCAGTGATCAGCTGTCTGAAAGGCAGCTCGGTCACGCTGACGTTATCTTTTTTATCTACATTCCAGACTCTGTTCCCTCGGAGGTCAGTGTGTGCTCGAGATAAAGCAGTGATGCTATTACCAGCTCTTTGTGGGAACAAAGTAGTTCCGCGCTTCTTTCAATTCATACCAAACCTGAAGCCAGGGAGACGATGCAATGGGCACATCGTCATCTAAACCTGGTAGAGGAAGAAGTTGAAGGGAGAGAAGTCATTGAGAAAACATTTTCATGTGCCCATAAATTAACCCCTGGAAGTATTCCAATGTCATTGCTTCAGATTACGAGTCCTAATATCTGTGCTTCTACTTTGCATGTTAAGGTCCTTCACAACCTGACTCCTGCTGTGGTGACCTCACCGCACATCGCCCTCCCCCGCGCCTTTGAGCTCCAGAAAGGCCAACTTTCTTCTACTTTCCTGGGCGTGCCATTTTCTTTCACACTGAAGCTCCTGCCCACATGCTTTCCCCTCTACCTGGAATGTTCTTCCTCACTTCCTCTGGTGGCTTACATCTATTTATTCCATATAAGGAAGCTCAAACTTCACGGCTCAGTAAACCTTCACCTCATAAAAAAATGATTTTTGAAATCCATTTTAAAACAGGGCTGTGGGGGGCTTCCCTGGTGGCGCAGTGGTTGAGAATCTGCCTGCCAATGCAGGGGACACGGGTTCGAGCCCTGGTCTGGGAAGATCCCACGTGCCGCGGAGCAACTAGGCCCGTGAGCCACAACTTCTGAGCCTGCGCGTCTGGAGCCTGTGCTCCGCAACAAGAGAGGCCGCGATAGTGAGAGGCCCGCGCACGGCGATGAAGAGTGGCCCCCGCTCGCCGCAACTGGAGAAAGCCCTCGCACAGAAACGAAGACCCAACACAGCCATAAATAAATAAATAAATAAATAAATAAAAAGATTACTACTTAAAAAAAAAAAAGAATCCCCCTTGCCAGGATCCCTAATAGATGTTGATATTCTCAGTAAATCTGACCAGATAGGGAAGAGTCTACCCAAACCAGTGATTATAAAAAAAAAAAAGAAAACAAAAAACAAAACAGGGCTGTGGAAAACAGGGAGAAATAATGTCTTTCAATCCAGAATAATTTTTTAAATTTAATTTAATCTATTTTTAAAATTTTTATTGGGGTACAGTTGATTTACAATGTTGTGTTAGTTTCTGCTGTACAGCAAAGTGAATCAGTTATACATATGCAAAGATCCACTCTTTTTCTTTTTAGATTCTTTTCCCATATAGGTCATTACAGAGTATTGAGTAGAGTTCCCTGTGCTATACAGCAGGTTCTTATTAGTTATCTATTTTATATATAGTAGTGTGTATATGTCAGTGCCAATCTCCCAATTTATCCCTCCCCCCAGAATAATTATAACAATTCCATTAACATTTATTCAAATGCAAAACAAAAACAAAACAAAACAAAAAAACCCCTAGACTATGCACACACACATCTATTAATATATATATACTTTCATAATTTCTCTCTGAAGATGATATGAGGAATTCAGTATACGCACATGTACATAAATATAGGCACATACAATATTAATGTTAACCAAAAAGAAAATTTTGCCACTGTATTTGTTAATGTTTTGGAAACAAAATCATATTTAATAGTCACTGGAGATACATTTGCTCTTCTTTTGTTGTTAGAAAATTTCCTCACTAAAAGGACTAAAAATGTGAGCTTATGATGAAAAAATAAATGGCGCAGTATGCAAAGGGACCCCAAATTAAAATCTCAACTTCAGTCATGACAACAAAAACATGTTTCTCTTCAAATTTAATTTCCATGAGAAACTATTCTAAATTAAAACCTTCCAGTGCAGTGTCCTTCCATTTTTTGCATTTTTACTACCTAGAGATCAAACAGTTTGACACTGCAAAAATTCTGGTAAGTTAGGAAGAAATGCTGATTGGTTTGTTGGCTGGTGGCCGGGGGAATGTTATGACCGAGTAATTATGTGTTCTGGACAGATGCATTAACCAGGCTTGGGGCTGGAGCCACTGGATATTATTTTAGTCATAAGGGTAGAGGAACTGAATCATTTTCAAAGCATTGGCTGGCTGACATTGTCTCACTGATGCCTGTTCCAATGACTCTTTGGCAGTAACTTCCAACGCTGCACTTATGACATGGTAAACAAAAACTACATTAAAGGTTTGCTTTTTAATCATGAAGGAGTTCAGCATCTCCACTAAGCTCTCTTGCTATTCATCAAGTCACATTGAAGGCTATTGCAGATTTTCACAGCCCTGTCTTCCTTCGGAAGAATTGTAACAGTGTAACAGGCAGAAAGGCTTAGTTTTTTCATAGCGATCAAAAGGCCCATGATCAAACTTCAAAATTGTAATACATTTTTTACGATTGTTCTCAGCTATTAAATAGACTGACAGTTGACGATAACTTTCACTTTTACCAATGACCTATTTCAATTCATAAAATGCCATTCCTTATAAAGCATCTATGTTTAATGATTAGAAAAATATACATAATAAGAAAATAATGCAGTCAACATGGTGACTTTCTGCTTCTAGGAAAAGACAGTAAGTCCCATAATAATCAATTGGCTAGCTTTAGGCAACTTTTCTTTTTATGCCATCTAGACTTGAAATTTTACTTTGACATCTGGTACTACCTATACATTTAATAATAATTAAATTGGAGTATTTTTATAATGATTATTTTAAAACAATCTTTTTAACATGATTTAAAATAGAAGAATTTTTACTTTTTTTAATGTGTTTGAATTATGAGGGCCTAGTGACATTTCTCTCCAATGTAGCACTACTGAAGTAAAATGCAAATAATAGTCAGGTTTCATAACATTTGAAAGACTTGAATTGTTTTTTCATATCAGCAAATGATTGATTTTGATAGATAGCAAGGCAGGTGATAGATGGATGAATGGATGAATTAGTAGACAGACATAAGTAAGTGAGAGCCATAGATAAAGATGGGAGTGTTGGGTTTTTTGTCTGTTTGTTTGTTTTTTGTATTTTTAGAATATAATGACTACAAACTTTAAAACTGTTAAACAAAAGAAGTATTGGAGGATATTCTCCAGAATCAGATGTGCTTAAAAACATTCTTTGGAGATTCATCATTTTGTTTCAGTTTCATAATATTATTGTGATTTTAAAAATTTTGATTACTCACAAATAATCCACCCGGGGAAAATGAAAAATCACTTGCTGATAGAATTTTTTTTCTTTAATTACACATAAACCCTCAGCAAATTACAGTATTCGTGCATATGCTATAGCTAAGTTATATGTCTCAAGTAACTGCAATGGAAATTTCTCAGAAAAATACTTCACGCAATAATTATAAATTAGCAAGGAAATACATTACTGTGATCATTACAATCATTGTAACCATCTTATTATTTTTATTAACAAAGTTCACTATTTAAAGTGTTGTTTGTTTGTTTTAAATGAGCTCATCCAGGAAATGCTATTCCCTTTTACTAAAGGGTTATCAAAAGTCTGAAGGCCTCAGTTAGTTGGAAGGTGCTTAATTAACTTGTTAGGAAAAATTTAGAAAAACTCCCTCCTAAACCATCAAGCAACTCCAAAAATATGAACTGACTCTTCTTGTTATATCCAGGAAGAATTTACTGAAAGAAAACTTTAAAATATATCTGAAAAGCAAAAGACATAAATGAAACCATGATGATGAAAACTGTATTTCATAGAAAATGGAGAATGTAGAAATAAAAAGGAGATGATTGGGTTGGTGAAGAAAAAGGCAGAGCAAAAATCACTAGTTGAAATGTCTTAAGTCAAAATTATACCATGTTCTAAGTAATGGTTGTTTATGATTCAAAAATACAGGATATATCAAAATATAATAAATCTAATTAGATTAAAATTAGAAATATATAATGAAATATTATAATGATACTATGCTATAATTATTCTATAATAAAACATTTTAGTCCATTAGAATTTAACACATAACCAATCTAACAGAAAAGCTTTTACAGGGAAAGAATATGTGCTATAGCCCAACATCAAGAACACACTGTAGAAACATCTCATTTAAAAATTTCTATTTCCTTCTTTGCACTAGGAATCAAACATTTTCATAAAATAAAGGGTTTTTTTCTTACTATTTTAATCATTTTAATAAACTTATTTTGCTCTGAATTGTTACTAATTTCACTAGAAGTGTTAATTAGTGGAACGAACTAATTGCCAATCATTGGATAAACGAGTAGAATATGAATTAGCGCTATTTTATCATATGTGGCATATTCAATTCCTTTCTGAAAAACAAAAAATCAAAATAGTTTGATAGTGTTGTTTAGGTTGTAAAATTAAAATACATAATGCAACATCTGCCACATAACAACTATTTACAAAATATCACAAATAAATAAATCTGTTCTTAATAAATGGGTTTTTGTTTGTTTACAAAGTCTAGTATTCAGGACTTGTTGAGCCACTTACTCTTCCCTCATGTATTGTTTTCATTCAGTATATATATTGGATATATGCATCAGTTATGATAATTCCTGTTCAAAAGTTTTTATAAGATTTTTTTTATTTTTAAAAAAGCTATACAATCAGATGTTCACCTAGTTGAAGTATCCCCACCTACACCCCCCCCACAACAAAAAAGGAAAGAAACTTTGAAAAAAAAAGTCTTTGAACAAGCAAAGTATAAAATATGGTGAAAATGTTGAAAGGTATTTTATTACCATAGAGTGTAGTAAATGTGAATTTAGCATAGAGTGACCTAAATTAAATACAGAAACTTATACAATATATTCTCTGATGGACCTAATGAAAATACAGTTTTTAAGCAAGATTTTAAAAAGAATACAAAAAGTGCATGTTAATGTGAAATGATCCTTCACTAATGATTTTCTTTAAAAAAAAAAGAAACTTTCTATAAAGCCTGAACAAGGCAGAAAAGACACACAGACACACATCTGTCATACGTTTGCTGCTTTATAGTTACTGCTTTAAGAAAGGATGTGAGTTATGAAGTGAGTCCTTTTGTAAACATTCTAATAAACTCTGGGTAAGATATACAAGGCATCAGAACCCTTCAAGCTGCTGTTCTTTAAATAATACTAAGAATTATACGAGAGTCTCCAAGTTCTTTGTATAAATTGCTACACCAACTCAAAACACTAGCCTGCTTTATCATTTTTAAAATCCTTTTAAGAAACCTGTTATTCTTCCACTTTACAGAGAGGTGAGAACACAGCAGTGAAGAATCTACATTTTATAAGATGCTTTTTGGAGAAAGGTGGTCAGTACATTTAATTTATGAGCCCTATTTCTTTCTCTTTTTTTTCCTCCTAAAACCTCAAGTCTTAAGCTCTATTGAGGGAGATGGCATGGGCACAAGCACATTCTAGGCATTTATTCTTAAGAAAGAGGTGCCTAAGGGGACACAGAAAAGCCAGTTAACCTCTGATTACTTTATTAACCGTAGTCTTCCAAAACTAAAATGAAAAGACACTAGATTTTAAAAGCTCAGAACAAACAGTAGACTGTCTCCTCTTGTTCTCACCTGTCTTTTCTACTGAATATTTCTGAATCAAATCACTTAAATCCTTTGGGATTAATTCCCACAAAGACTGTTTGAAGAACTTATTCCCCTTCCTGTCTTCAGACTGTAGTAATAGTTCAGCCCTATTCCTAATGACTCTTTCACAGCTTATTCTTATCATTCACTTCCAAACTAAAACCAACTCCTAAAAAAGAAAACGTTAAAAATTATAAAAATCTAGTCCACTAATTGAAGAAAAAAATATTTTTCTTGGTTTCTAAAAATACCTAGGGAAGGCATTGTTAATATTGTAAGAAAATCTGAAGCTAAAAAACTGGACCTAACTCCAGTGAACAAGTTATTATCAAAGTATTGATTATTAACAAGCTTTCACTGTTTCATGGCTATTTACAGTGTTACTAGTTGAAAACAACAAAGAAATATAAACATAATGACAGAAAAAATAAATTTAATAAACAACAACTAACAGATTTGTTTATGGGCTCATGTAGAATGTGGAACTGTAATCAACTTCCTAAGACACTCTAATTAGCGTTTACTGTTATTTCGTAAGGATTTATGTTCCTTAAATTTACTGTCACATTGAGTCTGTGAATCTAACGTCATGAATTTATTTCTCTTTTCTTCAGTAGGAATTCCCTGTGGATAAGTGTGGCTACTGAAAAATTAGATGTTAAGAAAAAAAGAAAAATAGAGCAAGGAGTCTGAGATGATAGAAGTTAGAAGGATATTTTAATTCTTACTTTCCTTTCTGTTAACAACACCCAGAAACTCTGGGACTCACCTTCTTTAACTGGTGCCATGGAATATTTATGCGTGCATGACAACAAAATATGTTTCAATAAAAATATATTTGAACGAGCAAAGCAAAATTGCTTTAAGCTTTTGATCTGTCTCATAGCTCACATGGCTGAAAGTCTTTTCCTTTCAACAGTTACATTCAAAAAGTCAAAGATATACAGCTGACGATTCAAGCTGAATGACAGCACGATAAACTATGGTTTCTCCTGAAGATAAAATACATCATAAATCCGTGCAACACTTACCTCATTTTAAATATTACTGTCTCCTTTTATCAGGTAACACTATATGACCTCCCCTTACCTCCCTTCTTCCCATATTTTACATGGGATTTTAATTCTATGCAATGATCACAACCAGAATTTTTTTAATTAAAATAGGATATATGGCTTTAAAGCCTTAGGTTATCTGATAAACAGATTTAATTTAAAAAAAAAAAAAAAACAAGGGCAGACTGACTTCTGATGCCCTATAAAATGTGGCAATAATGGAATTATATCTATTTTTAAACGGCAATAACGCTTTAAACTTAGCTGCAATTTATCACATGATATAAAATGATAGGCAACACATTTTGGTAAAATGGAAATGCATTCACGACTAAATGGCAAAGAGAGATTTTTTGCAGGGAGTGTTATGACAACATAACGTGTAGTTTTTTCTCATTAGCGTATCTACTCATGAATTATCGCGACCTTATCAACACTGTATTTCCAGTGAACTGCTTGATTTATACTGTCCGGTCTCCAGCCAGACGTTATCCTTTTGCTGGATACTCAGATCTGGATTACACTCCCCGAACTATTCAATGCGTTCAGTGTACTAGTATAAATGCCGATTATCAGCTGCACAGCTTGAGGATTGCACGCTGCATCCTCCCAGGCCCGTGGAGGGGTGGGCTGTCTTCTCTGGCTGCAGGGGAGAGGAAGGGGGGCTCCCCTGCTCAGGAAGGGGGTGCCCCCAACAGCAGACAGCGGGGTAACCGGGCCGCTTTCTGCCCTTTTCCTTCCTGAGCACGGCCCTTCCAGACACCTCCGCCTTGTCCATCACTGGGAAACGTCAGTCACAAAGACTTTTCCCATTTTCCAGTTGCTCTTATCTGAACCTGGGGTTGGGCATAGAGACCTGTGGACTCAGGCCCCCAAACTACTCCATCTTCTGTGTTCTTTTCCTTCCAGAACACCTCAGACAGAAGCCACGGAATGCACTCTTAATCATATCCTTTCATCAGGAGAGTCACGCCACCGGTAGCTGAGGATTATATTAATATCACACGTGGAGGGAGATGCCTAAGCTAGCTGAAAATCTCTTTATTGATTTCACCGACCCATTTTAAAATTATTACCTTTTCGTTCCTACGCAAGGACTGCTGACGATGTGAGACCTTTGCATACACCAGTAAATAATGCATCCTATTTTCATACAATATGAAAAAGAAAGAAAATGCCTTTGATTCCATTCTATGGATTTTAACGGTTTCCATTTAGGGCATGCTTTGTGGGAGATTTGTGCTGGTGGATGTCAGAGTGTTTCACACGCCAGGCTCTGTGAACCATTCGTCTCCCCACTACCTCGAGCTGACATGGGCTTGACGGTGCAGCCTTTACCCTTGCATCAGAATAAGGCCAGTTAGTCCCAGCATGCTCCCCCAAGGGCTTTCCAAACCCATATTCTCGAAGCCCCAACTTTACCCCAAGGCTGAGGCACACAGTCTTGAGGCCTGCCAGCTCTGAACAGCATTATCTCTATGCTATAGCTTTCTTCCCCTTGCCTCAAAAAATCAATGTCCGTCTTCTCCACAAGTAAACCTCTCCACCGGGGCTTAATTCCATCTTCTCTTTTCTCCCCGAGGACTTTGCACCATCAATTATCTGCCCTTGACCTCCCCACGGACTCCTCCCAACATGCCTTCCAAGACACATGGATCCAACTGGAAAAACAAAATTATTTCATGTGTTTCTACCACATTCCTCCAGTAATTTTTCCATTTCTATCCTTTTCATTGCTATAAACTTCCCAAGCACTCATTCTTCTTCTATGGCACATAATCTATACGTCATTAATGACTGGTTTCCTGTCTATCTTCACAAGAGATCTAGAAACTCCGTAAAGGCAGAGATTAAGTTGTCTTGTTCCAGGCTATACCCTCAATGCCTAATACAGATTCTGGCACATAGTAAGCATTCAAAAACCATTGATTATTTTGGATTATTTAATTTTAATAAGTGCTTCTTTTTTCTCTTACCAATTTCACCGTAAATCCTGAAAATCTGGTTTCCACCCCTCCACTCACATGAAAATGTACACTCATCAAAAATACATGGTTTAGGGCTTCCCTGGTGGCGCAGTGGTTGGGAATCTGCCTGCCAATGCAGGGGACACGGGTTCGAGCCCTGGTCTGAGAAGATCCCACATGCCGCGGAGCAACTAGGCCCGTGCGCCACAACTGCTGAGCCTGCGCGTCTGGAGCCTGTGCTCCGCAATAAGAGAGGCCACGATAGTGAGAGGCCCGCGCACCGCGATGAAGAGTGGGCCCCGCTTGCCGCAATTAGAGAAAGCCCTGGCATAGAAACGAAGACCCAACACAGCCAAAAATAAAAAAAATTTAAAAAAAAGTTGCAATCATGTTTAAAAAAAAAAATACATGGTTTATACTTTCTCAACAGTTACTTACAAATCAATAAAAACAATAGCATTGTCTCAGCCCTCACTCTTTATGACCCTCAAGAATCGGAGGCTGATGAGCATTCTCTCTGGGGACCCTCCAGTGCACTGGCTCTCCTTGCATTCCAATCGCTGGGACTTCATCTCTGTCTCCTTCATCTAAACTTTACAAACCCTGGGAATTCCCTGGCGGTCCAGTGGTTAGGAATCCACGCTTTCACTGCTGAGGGTCCAGGTTCAATCCCTGGTCAGGGACCTAAGATCCCATAAACCGCATGGCGCAGCCAAAAAAATTCAAAAAGTGAACTTTACAAACTCACCCCACCGTTTCCACCACAACCTCCTTGCCTGGGATGTTGCCTTAGACCCCAATCTCTCTCGTGTCAATCCACACTGAACATTATTAGGAGACATTTCCCCTGTTCAAAATTTTCAAAGCTTCTCTCTGCTTGTATTATTAAGTCTAAATTCCTTATCCTGGCATTCAAGGCCCTTCACAATCTGTATCTTAATCTCTCCAACCCAAATTACTTATAGTCACCCGGGTCTACTTACTAAGACCACAGATATCTTATATTTTCCTCTGTAGGACTTTCCCTTAATGTCAGTTGAATCCAGAATGCTTCCCCCTCCTTTCAGACTATCCAAATAGTACCCATCTTTTAATATTCGGTCCAGATTACTATTTCTTCATTAAGAAGAGTTCATAATTTAAAAATTTCAAGTATAATGGTGTCCATTTGCACCATTGTTTTGGAAACCAACCATGTACTTAAATATTGATTTTCTTTTATTTTGTTAGTTTTGGAATACTTTTGTAATACATTCTCGGTGTTCAAAAATCAAGAGGTGCACAAGCATATACCAAAAAAAAAAAAAAAAAACAAAATGCCTCTCTCTCTCATCCCCAACCTTCAACCAGCAAGGCTCCCTCCTGGAAGTAACCAGTGTTGTCAGCTTCTTGTGTGTCCTTCTCGAGATATTTTGTTAGAAGCAAATAAAATTCACTGCCTTTTAATACGTTTTGCATTTTGTACCAAACAATATGTATCTACTTATCTCCTTTTATAGATATTTAACATTTTATTTACTTACGTATTATCTTCCCGCTTATGGAGACTGTGTGTCTTGGCGTCTTTATACAAAAAAATCTGTCACACAAATATTCCTTGATTGTGCAATTCTTTCTTTCAAGTTTGGGGTAGAGTATTCAATGGTAAGACTGAATCTCCACCACCTCCTCCTCAATTAGGGATAAAAATGTAAGCAGTAGGGTTTTTTTAAACACTTCCTCCCCATCTGCCGCCATTAAAGGAAAATTAAAGCATGACTAATCACATATGCAGATGTGCATTGTTTTACTGCGATAGTTTAATGCATTCCAGATACAAGCACATATTATCATATTTCCTTTGGTTCTGATACATCTGCTGATACAAAGATTAACAAAATCACTGATTTGCAATGGGTGATTCTGTTTCATTTTAGAAATCTTTCATTCCTGCAGCATTCCGAGTTCACCAAAGGTATGTTTGCATTGACATTTTTGTTTCAGAATTGCGTCCATCTCCATTTCACGTTGCACATATGAGAAATGACATGAAAGCCCACCCACCTTGTTACTGCTTCTTAAGTGCCCTACAGTTTCCTATAATTATACTAAACATTTACACCAAACTGTGAAATGATAAAGCCCCCAAATTTTTAAAATACAGTTATAAAATAATACCTAGGAGACAAGCATTGGAATCAAAGTAAGTTTCATTCATAGCTAAACATTGTACCTAGCAGTACTAATTTAAAGCATTACCTGGTACACAAGAAAGTACATGTTTGTAATCAAATGGTTTGTTTGGTCAATACGGAGACAAAGCAGATAAGCCAGAATCCCTCAGAATCCATTAGGTAAAGAGTCTTTAACTATGGAATTGGCTGCTTTTAATGGATCAAACTGAATAGATAGTTTCAGATACTCACTTTAGTTCACATCATACCAAACAGAAACTTAACGTATACCCCACGCATGTCCCTTGAATTACGATATTTCTTTCTGATTAATCTTGTATTTAAATCAATATCCAAGGTTTAAGTGTTAATTATAAAGTCCTAATTTTTCTTAGAAAAAAAGTGCCTTGAACCAATAAACAAAATTCTAGGTTTAAAAAATTAATCTAGATTATTTTTATCTATACTAGTACTGATGCTTTGAAAAATTTGAAATTGTTTTCCTCAGAACTCTATGGAAAACACTAGCATCTCAGGCTTAAGAATTTTAGTAACTCATTAAATCACATTAAATCACCCTAATTGTAACAGTTCTGGTTCATGTTTTTTTTCTTAATGGCATATGTCCTTCCCAACTAAATACATACAGATATTCATAAGTTTGCTTTTATTCCTATGGACCTTCTACCTAGGAGAGTCTCCTAAGTATAAAATTCATAGTAAGTTATGAAATACTCAGGTGTGAGTGAGATTAAGTGGGATTCAATAATTCTGATTCATCCTCAAAAAGATTGAGTTTATTTTTTATCCTCAACTTGGATAAATTTTGTTTTGGGTTTTATTTTAGGACTTTTGCCAGCTAAGAAATGAAGTAACATTTAACAATTGAACATAATGCTCAAGTGAGATGTTAAGACACTCTGAAGGTAAGTTGGAAGTACTTAGCTTTGATAGGCATGATATATAGCTAGGGAAGTGAGTGTCCCCAAATAATTACGCTGTCTTTGAAAGAGTGGCCTATTTATAAGTCAAATAGCCAATGAAACTGAGGTAGTAGTTGTCAAATTTACAGGAAGTAATTAAAGGAGCAGAGATTCTCTTCTTTTACTGGCTGTTTCTGGATTACATAGAGATTATGAAGACAGACAAGAAAAACGACAGAGGACCCTAAACAGCCCATCAAACTTTCTACTAAGAAAATTGTTTTCCTCCCCAGATAAACTTTGTAATTAACAAACACTTCCAGTTTTTATTTGATACTCTATCATGATTTTGCTCACACAAAAAATTTGATTTCTACATTTAGCAGAAAACACAGGGATGTTTATTTCTCAAAGGACTCGTTGCCTGTTTCACCAGCATTTTGTAATCTTCTCCATCCTCCCTTCCTTTGGTGGCTTGCCATCGGCATTATGCCTTTGATTTTATGAATAAGGTCCCCAATTGTTTCTGCAGCTGCCATCTGTGCAGTCTGACCTGCTGTGAATGGGGATAACAGAGAAAAGCATCTCCGTGACTCTCACAGCGTTTCATTCCCGTGGCTCTCTTCTCAGACTGCGCGTTGTGCTTTTCTCATGTTCATTCCTCACCACAGATGGTGACAATACTAGACCCTGGGTTCAAGGAAAATATAAAACTGAACCCTAAAATGAGCAGAAGACCTAAATAGACATTTCTCCAAAGAAGACATACAGATTGCCAACAAACACATGAAAGAATGCTCAACATCATTAATCATTAGAGAAATACAAATCAAAACTACAATGAGATATCATCTCACACTGGTCAGAATGGCCATCATCAAAAACTCTACAAACAATAAATGCTGGAGAGGGTGTGGAGAAAAGGGAACCCTCTGGCACTGTTGGTGGGAATGTAAATTGGTGCAGCCACTATGGAGAACAGCATGGAGGTTCCTTAAAAAACTAAAAATAGAATTACCATACGACCCAGCAATCCCACTACTGGGCATATACCCTGAGAAAACCATAATTCAAAAAGAGTCATGTACCAAAATGTTCATTGCAGCTCTATTTACAATAGCCAGGACATGGAAACAACCTAAGTGTCCATTGACAGATGAATGGATAAAGAAGATGTGGCACATATATACAATGGAATATTACTCAGCCATAAAAAGAAACGAAATTGAGTTATTTGTAGTGAGATGGATGGACATAGAGTCTGTCATACAGAGTGAAGTAAGTCAGAAAGAGAAAAACAAATACCGTTTGCTAACACATATATATGGAATCTAAGAAAAAAAAAAAAAAAGGTCATGAAGACCCTAGGGGCAAGATGGGAATAAAGACACAGACCTACTAGAGAATGGACTTGAGGACATGGGGAGGAGGAAGGGTAAGCTGGGACAAAGTGAGAGAGTGGCATGTACATATATAGACTACCAAACGTAAAATAGATAGCTAGTGGGAAGCAGCCGCATAGCACAGGGAGATCAGCTCGGTGCTTTGTGACCACCTAGAGGGGTGGGATAGAGAGGGTGGGAGGGAGGGAGACGCAAGAGGGAAGAGATATGGGGACATATGTATATGTATAACTGATTCACTTTGTTATAAAGCAGAAACTAACACACCATTGTAAAGCAATTATACTCCAATAAAGATGTTAAAAATAAAATTAAAAAAAAAAAAGGGGAACCCTTTCCGGTAATTGTTGTTTATAAGTATATTTATGACTCTATGACTATGGAACCTATTCATTCTATACATAGTACGTACACATATAGGATTGTTCTCATTCATGGTCGCTGATAATCCTTCTGACTATACGATTTCTCTCTCCTTCCAACCAGTTGTTTCTTATGTCTATAGCTTCCATATCCACCTCAGGCAAAGTAATCATTTTCAAACTGTACTCCCCAAGAGCCCAGGGAGAAGAAGTGGAAGAGTTGTGAGTGATGGGCTGCTACCAGTCTAGTTGTCAGATTATGGGTCCAGCACCACCCTGTCAACCAGGGCAGTTCTTTTTGAATGTATTTCACGTATTGAGCTTCTAAGTAAAATTCCATTTGGAGAAGGGGTTTCCCTACTAAATTAGAAGGTAACTGAATTTACTCACTACCACAGGTGTCCTTGGGCCAGTTCAGCCCGCAGATGGACAAGATATCATTGTCGTTGAAAGGGTCTTTATTAGCAACCTCCCCCAGAACATCTCCCCTTGTGACAAAACTGATTAGAATCTCTACTTCTAGGCCCACCCTTTTTTTTAAGGCATCGAAAACATCAGTTTTAGGGGAACTAGACTAGATTGGCCAGGAGAACACATTAAGTCATCCATTAGCACTTTCATATGTATAGGGTTGTTTCTTAATTCGTGGGACCTAATGGGGTCTGGAGAAAACCTGGTAAGTTTCGGTGGAGGGGAAAAGAAGGAAAGGATTGGAACCCTGAGCAATAGAGGACTATGATAGGAAACCTAGGCTGTGAAAGTTGACATCTGTGAGCCAAGGAGAGTGGAAGGCTGATGGCTAGTAAGGGAAGGGGGTGGTCTTCACCTGCCCCTCCTTTCCCCACCTCCCCACCCCTGCCTTGGTCAGTGGAGCTCCTGTCTCCAAATCAATAGAGCCTTTCTTCTCTGATAAAAGTACTTTATTCTTCTGATCGTGTCAACTATAAAAATTTTTGTTTTAATTGAATTTTATTCTAAAAGGCTTCTGTTGTCACCAATACCAATAATAATGCTTAATACATATTCACCTTGAATTCTGTTACTTTCATAAAGCTTGTCTATTCTTCTCCAAATTCAGGCAAGAAAAGTTCTCAGATCTATGCACAAGGTTTGTTATACACACTGATGTTTAGTGCCCCTATTTTTGCACAGGAAGAGACTGATAAATGCTCATCTAGGGTACAAAGGTAAGACGTAATGCCATAAATTCCCTAAATTACATTCTCCCTGTAGCAAGGTATGGGCAGAGTCTTTACTTAACTTGCACAATTTGTAAAATGAAGGAAGGAAAAGCCTACTGGGTCTAGTTTTTACATTACGTTAAAGTGATAAGTAAAATTGAGTTATAGCCATGACTCACTCCCTGCAAATTGCTATCCCACATCTCCATGCCTGCACTGGAGGACGTTTCCCTGAAGCATACCCCTGTACACACAGTAATGTTGTGCTTCTGAATTGAGGGTGAGCTGTGGTTAATTCTAATGCCGAGTTTGCAGGCAGCTTAACTGTACAATGGAAGAAGAAGGTAACAGGATTGTATTTTGCAAAGACTGTGTAAAGTTTCAGTAAAAGTCAACTTCAGATGAGAGTGGAAGTGAAGGAGAGGTTGCAAAGAACTTGAATGAAATGGAACCAGAACTCTACCGAGAATTTTCTTACCAATTGTCCCCATTATTTGTACATGAAATTTTCAGATACACCTAGTAGTATCGCCACCTAGTCCTTTACAGTTGAAGAAGTGCTTTCACATGCATTTTCCCTTTTCTGCAGGCTGTCATCAAAGAGTCATCCAGGATGCTACTTGAGGCTAAAGAAGAGCCCTCCGGACCTCAACTTTCTTCAGGCACCACCTGTGGGAAGGGACACCCACCCGGAGTGCCCCAAGGTCCGCGGGGCCCAGGACTGTGCGTGTGTTGGCGTGCACACCGTCTCTACGGCAGGTAGCATGGTCAAGATCCAAGGAACAGCTGTACCTTCCTGCAGGTAAGAGCCCTCTCTTCTGCAAAGTCTACTGTCCATCACATTCAGAAGCCACACCGAAGTCCAAACACCCCTCTAAAGCTCTCAGCGTTACCTACGACGCAGACAGTGATGCCTTGTTGATTTACCCAGTCCTTTGATGATCAGATAAAATCAAGTCCTGTTCCTCGCCGCTGTTTGATGTGCGGCTACATCCCAGGAGCCCTGCCGGTCATTCGTGCCCAGCCTCCCAGTCCCCTGGCATCTGTGCAGGGACCGTTGGTAGGATGCTCCCGGCAGGCTCTTCCTGAACGTCCTGGGTGTCTTTTTCTAAAGCTCTACTTACATAAGTTACTTCTTCCTTTTATTAAGCAACCAGGATTTATGTTCTCTTCTCTCTGTATCAACCATGCACACACACATTCAGTGCTGGAGAACCAATCAACGTTTTGTGTTCTTATTTATTTTTATTTCTAATGAGGCAAGTTCAAATCAAACAGCAAAGACAGAGAAAATAATCACACAGCTCGAGGAGGGTTTTTTGCCTTTGTTTTTAGTCTTCTCCTTTGTGGATCATTTTCAACTCTCTTCTTCATCAAGGGGCAATTAAATCAGCATCCCTGCCCCCAGAAGGGGGGCAGGCCATAGCCCCAGGCTCAGGCAAAATCCCTCAGGCCCTGAAGGCTGCCTTGCCTTGGTACTAAATGGGCAACTTCCCAGGGGAGGCTTTCAGTGGAGAAAGAGAGAGGGATTGAAAGACTTTCCAGCAAAATCAGACACTGCCTGGAAACTTGGTCAGTCCTGGCTGTCCTTGAGGAGATGCTAAGTCTTCCCCAGGCAACACCTCTGTCCCCAGAGAGGAAGAGGCAGTGAGATCCCAGGTAGGTAGAGGGAGAAAACCCCCTCTGTCACTGAGGGACATGACCTGCTTTTTGTCTTGGAGTTGGCCTGGCGTCACTGAAGGTCCATGGGGCCAAGATTCCATAGACGTCACTAAAAATATTGAACTGTTGACTCCATGGCTCGAGTCAAGACCAACACTAGTTGAGAAGCAACACCCTTCTCCCACTGCCTCACAGATGGAAGTGGGCTTACCGAGGGGAAAAGGGTAGAGGGTGTTGTTATCTGCTCTGTAACACGGCAGGTACGTGTTGTGGGAAGGCTGGGGAAAGAAAGGCAGTGTGACTTGATTTATTATGTAATAGGACTGCACACAATAAAGAAACCTCTTAGGTGACAAGGAGAGAGGTTCCAACCAGATGGCTAGGACTGTGCCTTATGCTGCTATTCAAAAGCACATCCTCTCCGTGTCCAACCCAAAGTGAGTCCTAATGTAAACCTGATCCTCCCCGCTAGAGTGGAAGCTCTAGAAAAGGGTTTTGTTGTTGTTGTTGTTTTGCTTTTTAATTGCTGCGTCCGGAACACCTGGACCAGTAGGCCTCCAATACATATTTGTTCACTGAGTGGTAGAACAGCAGAAGTGCCCCTCCCTCCCCACCGCCATGAAACAATGGGATTTACAAAGCACAACCAGTGAAAGAAGGAAGACACTGGGACTGAAGTGCCCTCTACCCACAGTTTGGGGACGCACCGGCCACCCAGGAAGATGCGGTCCCCACTCAACAACACCTTCGCCTACTCTTTACAATAAAGGGAAGCAAAATCACACGTGGGTTGGGGGCTGTGGCGTGGGGAGGGAAGTGAGCGCTCCTAACGACGCTTCCGGGGATGCTTGGAGAAAAGCGATCCCGGGAACAGGGTGGCCCAGATGGAAGGCAGCATAAACATCAAATGCATAAACGCAAAACTGCAGACCTTTCAGACTACTACGTAAAGGAAGTGTATTCATTCAAAATACAGCTAACTGGTAACCGCCTTTTGGAAACGGCTCTGGTAAGAGAATTGTTGATCTTGGACCTTCCGGTTTAGACTCTTTCTCGGCTTCCCTCCCGTGGGTCCTTACGGAAAGGGGATCCTCCGTGGCCAACACCAGTGTCCTGTCGGCCGCTCAGAGACCAAACTAGACAGTCTACTCCCTCGACGCAAGGCCAACGGAGATGCCAGATTCGGTTCCCGGCCCCCCGTCGCCATCGTCACAGCCCCTGCCCCCAGCTGCTGACCGAGGCCGCGTGCAGCTGCCGTAACGTGTATACAAGAATCTCACCCCAGAGGTTGGTTTCCTCTGTTCTTGTGATGCTTTTGGCAGATCATCCACGGTTTCCGCGTCTCTTGGGAGTCTGAACAGACATTTTCTTGACTTCAGACTAGATCGCAAAGTGTTAACTAGCTTGCGCCCTTCCTACTCCCTCCCTCTCCTCCTTCCAGCCGCGGTCGCGCGGGGGCGCGGGGGCGCGCGCCCCGGCCGACGCCAGCCTTTTGCATCTCCCACGGGCACAACCTCCTTCAGACCCAGGACGATTCGAAGTGCCCGTGGGTTGTGCGCCGCCCGAAGACAGAGGGGCCGGTGCGGCCACGTTAGAGCTGCTGCGGACCCAGCGCCACTGTCCCCGGAGTGCGTGCGCCCAGGCCCTGGATCTGCGGCCAGCTTTTCAGACGCCAAGAAAGCCTCCGTTCATTGGAATTCATCCCGTCCACCGGTGGGGAGACGAACGGGTGGCGCAGAGCCCTCGTGGAGGGGGGGCTGCGGGGCAGGGGACCTGGGAAGTGGGAACCACGCCTCTGCGGACCTTGGGGTACTCGGCTCTGATTTTGAGCGGCGGCGAAGTTGGGTAGTTTCGGTCCTGGAGCTAGTTAGGGGCGATCAGCTGGTGCGCGGTTGGGGCAATTCATTAGGCAAGAAACGGATTCGTTGCTTATTATCTATAAACATTCTAACCACAGCAACCAATCATAAAACTGCGGAAGGGCCTGTAAAGTAAGGCAGCAGCAAGCCTCGGTGTGGGCAGGGCGGGCTCAGCCATCGTTCCTGGAAACGAAGGGTCGATTAGAGAGAGAGAGAGAAAGAGAGACAGAGAGAGAGAGAAGGGGTTTGAGGGGCGTGGAGTCAGCAACAAAGCCATTTGTCGGAAAATCACTTCCTAGATTGGGAATCACGATTTTTTCTTTGACTGAACGGGGTAGCAGAAAGTTTAGGGTGAGTAGGAAAGGGATGACGAGAGTAAGGAAGAAATAAGGCGTGGAGGGCAGCATTGGGTCATAAGTGGGGTTGATGCCAGAAGTAACAGCTATTGATTAAGTGGGGAGAGCAATTTAGTCTTTGGTTCTCGGTGAAATAGTCGCCCACCATGAAAGCAGCCTAATAATATTTTATGGAGGGAAAATACGTTTCAAACTGGCATCTCTCTAGTGACAGAAGTTCACTTTTGAGTATAGCTGAGATGCTTCTTAAAATTCTCCTTTGGGATAAAGCATTTTCTAATAAGAGTTGGTCTCAAACAATTAAATACCGTTTTAAAGTATGAAGTCTGGTTGTTGTCGTTTTTTTAAAACCAAATAGCTATATTGTTTCTTTAGGAATTTTCTTAAGACAAGCTTTAAACTCTCATTGCTTATTTGATATTTTACTATATTAGAAAGTCATCCAATTTTTATGCTGGTTTTCCAATAACTAATTCAAGTACATTGTTCTCAATCTGATTTAGAACCTGTTACTTAGAAATCAAGTCACTGGTAAATGTCTTAATACAGTTTAACAAATATATTGGTTTGGAAATTTATTAGAAATAAGTTTTAGAAGGTCTAGTGACATACACATATACCAGAGGTTTCCTACTTCTTAGATGTTTAAAACTTAATTGAAGTATAACTATCCAAAAAGGGCCATGAGTCATATGCAAAAAGCTTGATAAATTATTAAAAACAATACACCTCATGTAACTACCTAGATCAAGAAAAGGATTACTGGAAATCCCAGAAGTCTCCCTCACTTAAAAGAAAAATATTTTAGCTTTTTGTTTGGAGATATGCTATTTTTAAATAGTTGCTCATCACGTGCTCAGATTTCTTTTCAGTACCAGTATTGTGGATTCTTTTTTTCTAGGGGATTATCTTCTGGAAAATAAAAATAAAATACTCTGCACTTTCCTGTGTTGAGGAGGGAACAAAAACAGGCTCCAAATCCATTTTCCCCCCTGGCGAGCCACAGCCCTTCCCCCAGCTTTCCTGAGTCCACACCGGGAGACATAACAAACAAACGATTACATGTTGAAAAACACATCTGAAAACAGAAAGGTCACGTTACCACTGAGTCCTGGGGAACATTAATCTCGTGTTTGGAAAACAGTTGACAGTTGAAGGTTGGGGGTTCTCTCTCTTCTACTGTTGGACTAAAACAGAGAGAGAGAGAGAGAGAGAGAGAGAGAGAGAGTCATTTGAATGAGAATAAAAGGGAAGAGATCATCACTGTGGCCTCTTCAGAAATAAATGCTTTGGGGGACTACCAACTTTTCAACCCAGATTTAAATGAATGAATGAATGGATGGATGAATAAATAAATAAAGCCACAGGGACAAAGAATCTGAAATGGCTCGCCTTTCTCAAAGTGTGGAGGGGTGTATGTGTACTTTGCTAAAACAATTAATGCGAATAGGGAGAAATAGTCACGAGAGCGTCAAGCCCAGAACGTCTAAGGGCAGAGTTTGCTGGACGAAAACCAGTCCCTTCCGTAATAGCTTGTGGGAAGGTGAAAGCTGACTGCCTGACCACTCGCCTCGCTCGGCATTTCTCTGCGCCCGCGCCCACCCCTGGTCGCCCACCTCCCCAGTCCTCTGGCTCTGCTCGGAATTCCTCTTCGTGACCTGGATGGGCGCCCGGAACCCACTGCCCGGGGGCCAAAGCGGTGCGGAGGTGAATTGGGTGTCTAGCACCCTGATATCTAAGATCGCCGGAGATTCCTCGTATCTGAATTTGTGACGTAGAATGAGGAAAGATCTGAAGTACATTCCTGGGACGGTAACTGGAAATGTCACACTGAAAATTATACTGATCCATTGCAATGACAGCAAATAGTGATTCCCCTCTTACAAGCATCCTTACATCCTGCTATCTCTGAAACAATGAACTTGAGAGGCTGGACGGTGGAGGGACCAGGCAGTGATAGCGGGAATCAAGGGACTTAGGACCAAGCAGCAGTTTTCCTAGGGCTTTATGTGACCTTGAGAATGTCACTTTAACCTTGATGGGCTCAGGCTTCCCCGTGCACAAAACGATATCTGATGATGCGCTTTCGCACTCTCTGCTGGACAGCAGTCAGGCCCTGGCGTGCTGAGGCGGTCGGTTGCTAGAACCATCTCCCCCGCGCCCTTTGCGTGTCCGATAAAGTGCAAGCGCGTATTTGCAGCCCAGGAGACTCGGATGAGAAGTCTGGGGGCAAATACCGCGGGTCGGGGCATTTCGCGCTGAGCCCGGGCAGTGAACCAGCCTAGAGCCGGCGTGGCCAGGACGAGTGAGATCGCTCTGCCCGCTCTGTCCGGGCTGACAGTGATATATGCGCCGGTGACACAAGCTGGCCGTGAACGTGGATGGTTGGACGGTACTTGGGGGATGCGCGGAGTTAAGGCAGGACCGCGCAGCGCAGCGCGGACGGAGATCCTGCAACCCGCACGCCTCTCCCAGGCCTTCCCGCCCGTGCTCACAGCTCCAGGGCGCGGAGACGGCAGCTCTTCCTGCTCCGTTCGATTCAGTGTCAAAGCCCTCGGTCAACTGAAGGCATTTCCACTTCTGGACGTGTCGCCCGCGGGCCCCGTGGCTCTGGACCCAGCTCGGGATGCAGGTCCCGCGCCGGTGGTGGGAACCAGTCGCCCTAGAGTTCAACGCCAATTGCCTTGATGATGGCGGGCGGGGAGGGCGAGTGGGGAGCGTTTGCCTAGGGGAAGAACTATCCCTGATCATTCATTTTAAGATGTGAACTCCTGCGGAACCCAGCAGCAGCTGTGGCCTTAGCCCCAGCGCCAGGCAAGCGGCCAAACCTCGCTCTCTGTGAAGCAGCGAGACTGTTCCATCCGGTTGCAAATATACTGCTTTTGTTTTTTTCTTTTTTTACAGCCACCGGACACGGCGGCGCTTCCCTCGCGGTCCACCGTCCACAGCAGCTGCAGCGCCGAGGCTGGTGGCGGCCTCCCGGGACCACGAAGCGAACGCCTCTGCCGGGCAGGCCTCCGGCGGGGCCGCGGGACACCTGATGACTTCTTTGGATGCTGGCCTGACCCTTCCCGGTTCCTTTATCAACCCAGGGGTTCGAAAATTCATTTTATAACCATCTCCGGACAAAAGCGTGCGACTAAGGTTGCCAAGAGTTCAACTGAAGTCAGGCACCCACGTTTCGGGGAGATTTTCCCTTGAGACTGGGGCAAGGGGCCGTCCTCCTTTACGAGTCGCCCTATTTCTTCCAGCTCTGTGGTCCACTTGGTTCCAGAGAGGGACGTGGACACGGTCCGGAGCCAGACAGGGCGGAAAGTGCGGCTCCTGTCCCTCGGTCAGGTGTGGAATCTCGAACCCACCCCCATCCCCCACCCCCACCCCGCCCCGGAAGCAGGGATGCGGGAGAAGCGCGCATCTCCGGGCACCGGTGGGAAGACGGAGAGACCAGGATGCGACAGTCAGGCCTTAAGGCTCTTCCGGGATCAGGTTTGAAATCTTGGAGGAGTTGCGCCCTGCTTCCCTGCTGTGCCTCTTGTTTATAGCACACGCACACACACACACACACACACACACACACACGACACACACACCTAGAAGTGGATGGAGAGGGGGCTGGAGAGACACTCCCTCCCCCATCCCCACCCACACCCCACCGCCGCCACCCCCAGGCGATCAGACTCTCCTAAGGCCACAGGATTTGCCCAGTTCTGGTGGAGGTCACAGAAGTTGTTAATAAGAAGATTCGGGAATGGTCCGACGCGACAAAGCTCAGAAGGACACAACCCTCCTTCATTCATAAAGATTACGCTAAATGTATTAAAGGCCCTAAATGGTTTTTATTCTGTTTGGAGCCTCCGCTGAAAGGGACCTGGTACGGTTTATGCTCCTCAAGCGCCAGAACACAGTTAAAGTGAAAGGAGAAAGGGAACTAAAAGAGTGTTTAAAAAGATGCACGTAACATTTTAAGATAACTGCATACAAAATGCTCACATAATTCTTATGAGAACAGTTACAATGAAGAAAATACATCTCTGATTTAGTAAAATGTAGTTCTTTTAGTCGTTTCCACAGTCATTCTAAGCTGATGCTCTTCGATTATAAAACTTGACTTTGCAAAAAAAATAGTACCTTTGGCTTTTTAAACATACACAGTTATTTTGAAACAAAATGTTTTTTAACTATCTGGCACGTACATGAAACACTAAAAACACGGTCACTGTGTTTTAGAAATTGTCATAATAAGTTCTCCTCTATGAAATCAGAATTTGCCCCATTTAAACCAAGAAACAACAACTAACTCTTTGCTTTCAACAGGTTTTTCTTCTTAATTCCTAGGTGTGGATTGAAAAGTAATAAATGAATATTTGTAAGAAATCATTAAAAAGCAAGATTAAAATGGTGTATAATCTTCCTAGATTATAAAACATTAACATATTAAAACATAATTTACATACATTTCATCTCTGCCCATATGAAACTGTCATTTATAAATTTTACACTCTTATGAAACATAATTCACTTATGTTATATGTATTTTACAACAAAACAGAAGCCGTTTAGTTTAAACACATGTTGTATTATTACTTTCCTTGATTTATTTTTATCTTTAAAAAAACCCTCTCCCAAATGAGAGGTCTTTTTGTTTAAACAGCAAATTATATCAAAATATAAAATCTGAAGGAATTGTCTATTTGAAAGTCTTTCAACAACTTTAGAGGTATTTGTTGGGTTTTTTTCCCCTCTTTCTCTCTAATTTCCATAACTTCTCTATGTGAATATGTGTTTGTGTGATCTTCACTATCTTTTCCCACATAAGTCATGCATATCAGTCAGGAAAAGTTAATTTTGAAACTCTTATTTGTTTTAAAAATGTTACACATTGTGTGTTTGAGGCGAATAAACTAAATTTAGAATATTTCTAGTCACAATGATGGAGCAAATGCAAGGAATACTATATTATTGATGTTAAGAGACAAAACCTCTCAGGTAGAAAATCAACTACTTATCTTCTTTTAATGAAAAAAAATATGTACATTGAATTCTTTGGTCAGGCTCTATAAATAATGTGTCCTCAATAGCTTTCATTGTCAGTATTAATGTTGAGATTATGAGCTAGCTTTAAACCAATTAAAGAGAACTTCTGAACAACACAAACATAAAAGGGAAAAGACATCTTCCCCCCCATACCCACACCCCGAACTTCTATCCCCGATGCAGTAAGAATAATCTTTTTATTCCATTAAAATTGTCACTAACCTTATAATGATAAAAGAATGTTTCCATCTCTTACCTGAAGGAGACTTGTCAGTATAACAGGAACTGAAATTGGGACTGTTTTGTGTTGTCTATTACAGTACAGGGCTCTGTACTGCTTTGCCTCTTTGAAGGCTGAAGTAACAATGTATGACTATTGCCTCCTGGGACCTTATGAAAATGAGAGAAATAGCTGGTTCCAATAAATGCTATAGACCTTGACCCTGGGACAGAGTTGAGAAAAACAAATTATTTCACATACACTAAAAAATAATTAAAATGGTATTCTAAACTTTGTTTTTCTTGCATATGTTATTTTGTATGTACATCTGAATGTTATACTCAGTCACCCAAATATGTAAGAAATGATTTTACTTATAAAAATACTACTTAAACCTTTTGTTTTCAGAGGGGCAAAAATCACCTTAGGAAGCAGTTGCATTGCAACGTCCACTTTTAAAGTATGTAACATAAATGAGTTTTATATAATGAATATACATGCTTTCAGTTAAAAAAGGAAACAAGCTTTGTATCTCAACAATATATTATGAAAACATGTTAGGATATTGTCAACCTAAGATCAGCCTGATTTGAAAACAAAAAGAATAAGTTCTTTTAATGAACTACTAGCATATGTTATATGTATACTTATTTTGCTGATTTCAGAATGGAAATTAATTCTCCTGAGAAAGAAATTTGAGGTGGATTACCTATGAATTCTTTTAGCCTAAATGTTGAGGTACTAAAACATAGTCATATGTTTTGCTTTTTAAAATATTTTCAAAAGACAGTCTGAAAAACCAAAAAGACATTAGAGGAATACTGAATCTAAAAGTTATGATCATTATTCTGCTTTTTAAAATTACCAATCTTTATGCCAGGAGAAATATGTCTAAGAATCATTAACACTTTAGGCTCATTGAAGTAGAAGCATGGAATGTTATTTTGAAAAAGAAAAACATATATTTATACATATGCATATGTATTCTTTTTATAAAAAGAGGGCTAAATGGATTTAATAATTTTTGGTAACAGAAAAAGGGAATGAGAAGTATCACAGCCTAAAGCACGAAGAAAGCCAGTCATGGTTTTTAGTCCAAGGAGAAAGGGCATTTTCCAGGGTAAACTTAGTTTTATTTGGAGCAGTTGGGGTGAAGGAGAGGTAGGTGCTCATATCAGATTGAAACATCTGGATGATCTGTCTACACAGAGCAATGAAGACATCTCCTGTTCCTACTGAGCTATGTAGATATTTCTCTAACCTGAGACTACAGACCACCCTTTACTTTTGAAATAATTTGGAACTTTTATTTCAGTTAGGAAACATATTTCGCCAATACCATACTGTAGCTATATTTTCGATGACATTCTCCATACTAATAATCCTTAAGTGGAGTGTACCTCCAGTGGTAACTGATCCTTCATTAAACAGCTAACTACTGATGGCTTACTAAGTGCCAGGCACTGTTCCAGGAGCACCAATGCACAAAACAAACAAAATCCTTGCCCTAGGTTGACTCAGGGCAATTCTTCCTGGAGAGTATGGAAATTAATCATTGGGTGGGGGGAGGGGAATCTTGTAGTTTTCAGGTTGTCCACTAGGTGGCAAAATGTGAGAAACTGACCGCAACGTGCAGCAAAATTTGGTGCAAAGAAGAGAGTATTTCTCTGAAAATCTCATTCATATTTTGTTTAAAATGTCTCGTTTTGAGCACCACGGTTAACGGCTAATGGTCAGAATACATCTTGTGTTCAGTTTACAAAGCATTGCCAGCTGCTTTCCCCAGACTCCCGTCTGCAAGATCCCGAAGCTTGTCTTAAGAAATTTTACTCTTTTCCTTCCCATATTTCTCTGTGCCTTCAGGTGTGTGGGGTATGGAAATGTGCCTAAGGACATGAACATCTGGCTTTGCCTAGGGCCCCACGAAAGCTTGGGTCAAGTTCATTCAAATTTACATAGATAAATTCAGGCATTAGACTTCAGTTTGCTAACTTGGGGAGTTACTGTCGAAAACACTAACATCTTAGCGTAACATTCATGCTGGCAAGTACCAAACACATTTGCTAATACATATACGCATGCAATCATGCATAGATTTTGTATTCAGAGACCCCTTAAGTAAGACCTCACACTTCCGTTAAAGAAATACAATTACTTCATTTAATCAGATCTCTTCTTTGGGATAGAATGAAGGTATTAGTTCCAAATAAAATCAGATCTACATTCATTTTTAGATCTTCCAAAGACATGTTTAAAGAATCTTCCGTTCTTAAAAAAATGGTTTATACAGGATGTAGAAACACTTGCAGAGGGGTTTGAATGAAGAATTTGAGATTTTTCTCTGCTTTTGTACTTAGGTGAAGTCAGGATCTTTGTTTCCAGATGAGTGTTCTTTCAATCTAAAAATGAAATGTTAGAGATAAACATGTCTATGTGGAAAAATGCTCTCTCCAACAAGTCTGTGTGTTCTTTTCCTAAGGACAGAATTAGTAAAACATTCACATTTTAGTAAGTGTTGCGGAAAATTTTCTCCTTGCATTTTCACTTTGGCCTTGGGAGTTCTTCATGCATTTGAAATGCATGGATCACAGCAGAATTTATCAGTCTGGTCATCGGGTTGGATAACAGCTGTGAATAAGAAGGAAATCTTATTTTATACAGAAATTGGAAGTGTGGGTAAGTTTTCTGGCAGATGTGGTTGTTTTTGAGTTCGTGGAGTTCTAGGGTAGCTGCTGTTTAAAGGGAAGTGAAAACATGTATGTGAAGCTCAGGGCTTTCAATACGCACCAGGCACCGATTT
Source organism: Balaenoptera musculus (assembly GCF_009873245.2). Taxonomy (NCBI): domain Eukaryota; kingdom Metazoa; phylum Chordata; class Mammalia; order Artiodactyla; family Balaenopteridae; genus Balaenoptera; species Balaenoptera musculus. Next base: position 6,558,641 of record NC_045790.1, read on the forward strand.
ATACCTGCTCTGCTTCCCTGGGGGTCCCACAGAAAGTTGAACTGTAACAACTTCATTATTATTATTATATTTTTAATTACTTAATTAATTTATTTATTTATTTTGGCTGTGTTGGGTCTTCGTTTCTGTGCGAGGGCTTTCTCTAGTTGCGGCGAGCGGGGGCCACTCTTCATCACGATGCGCGGGCCTCTCACTATCGCGGCCTCTCTTGTTGCGGAGCACAGGCTCCAGACGCGCAGGCTCAGTAATTGTGGCTCACGGGCCTAGTTGCTCCGCGGCATGTGGGATCCTCCCAGACCAGGGCTCGAACCCGTGTGCCCTGCATTGGCAGGCAGATTCTCAACCACTGCGCCACCAGGGAAGCCCAAACAAGTTCATTATTGATCATGATAATTTCATGCAGAAATCATTTGTATAAAATCCATTTGTAGCTCTCAATATAGCCAAGCCAAGGATGTGGGGTGGTATTACTACTGAACAATCTATTCTTAACGTGCCTTAGCATGGTAACAGGATTTACCTGTCTGAACAAAAGAAGGAATAATTAAAAGGTGTTCAAGTATATGAAGTGCTCCTCACTGAAGCTGACGGTGAGTTGTTATCCATTCCCACTGACCGCAAAACAAGAAAAGGCCTCGAAGTGAAACATAGGGAGATTGGGGCCCTTATGTTAGAAAAAGGTGGAAAAATTCTAAAGAAATTAAGGTTATAATGTATATATATGTATAACTGAATCACTTTACTGTACGGCAGAAATTAATGCAACATTGGAAATCAACTATACTTCAATAAAATAATTTTTTTAAAAAAAAAGAAAGAAATTAAGGTTATAAGTCATGGAATGGATTATGATGGGAGCTCACAGACTCTCCTTCTCTTGCGGACTTTATCAGTAAAATTTTATGTCAATAATCTGGGTTTGACTTTTTTGTTTTGTTTTGCTTTTGTTTCTCACTCTCCCCAACTGTCCACATTAATTCTGCTTTGGATCTCAAGACCTGGGAATACAGCTTTTAATGGTTTCATAATAATTCCATTACAACATTCTTTAATGAATTTATTAGAATGAAATTTTATTCTGCATTGCAATCATTTTAGACTTTTCTCATAGACTTACGGCCTTTTACTAGAATTTTGCTTTTTATATTTCACCAACAATATTATAACACGAAGAGTAAAACTTCAAATGAAAATGTTTAAAACACAAAATTCTCAACAAATCAACGTCTTTATGTAACCATATTTTAAACTTATCTTTTTCAATATACAAATATATCCTCTTCATAATTGTAATTATTGTATACATTCCGACTAGGTTTTTTTTTTTTTTACTTAATATTTTATTATAAACAGTCCCCTCTATTCTTAACTAGTTTTTATATTTTTCTAGGTTAGTAGCTAAACACCCTTGAATTTCTTTCCTAAACATATTCTTCATCATACTAAATGGCACCATCATCTACCCAGTTTTTAAAGCCAAAAATCTCGGAGCATTCAATTTTTTGTATCTCTGTGGCCACTGCCCTTTTCCAAGCCTCTGTGACTTTCCATCTGAACAACCTCAAAAGCCTGATAACTGGCCTCCTTACTTTTGTTCTTCTTCCACCCTATTGTCCATTCTTCACACAACAGTCAGAATGATTGTTTTAAAAACATAAATCACATCACATCACTCCTCTTTCTAAATCCTGCTGTAACATCCCGCTGCACTTGAACAGAACCCCATTGTCTTACTACCGCCTACCAAGATCCACAAGCTATGACCTCTGCCTTCATCCCTAAGACCATTTCCCTCCAAGGGGTCTCCTATTCATTCATTCATTCATTCATACATTCCTTAAATGTTTACTGACTTTTTCTTATGCTTCAGTGACTTTTTTAGGTGCTTGGAATAGAAAAGTGAATAAAACGTCATCTTCCTTCCTGAAGCTTCCATTCTACGGTACAGGGACCAACCTTGTTTTTGCCTCACAGCCTTTGCATTTGCTGCTCCCTCTGCTTTGGCATACCCTTTTCCAGACCTGCTCAGGGATGGATGGATATATTTGGATAGATACAGATATGCAAATATGTCACTATAGCCAATATCCAGAACTCACTAGCCTGTGACCTCTAAGTAAAGTCACGTTTATGTTCTCAGCATGCACTTGTGAAGATTAAAGGAGTCAGAGAAACGTTATCTGTAATTTTGATTTTATTAAGATCATTGCCAAATAAATATCTCCATAATCTTTCCAGAGATTTCTGAGACTCAGTTCCTTAGGGTTTTGACCAAACTACAAAATGCGCTCCTCTACAGGGATTCTAAGTTACAAAATGCATTTCCAACAAGCTGAAAGATTATTTCCCTCCAGAGCCAGAGCTCTGCTCTGCAGCCTGGTGCAAATACCCCCGGCTTAACGGTATGGTTTTTATCATGGATGCTGACCGGAAAATAATTTAAAGGTGTTTTTGATTGGAAACAAATTTGGACCCATTGGTGCATTACATTTAAAATGGTTCCCCTGCAAAGTGTTTAAACTTTTATTTTTGCATTTATCACATTGTATTATAGTCATGGGTAGGGCGACCACAATTCCTAGTTTACACCTGTTGTCTTGAGTACCATCTGGTTTAGCATTTTAGCACTCTCAGAAGTGTCCTGGTGTAGACAATAAACTCTAGTCCCCCAGGTTATGAGGCAGGTGCCTGGCTGGAGAAGCTGAGCAGTGCTGGGTGGTCCTAAGCCGAGTGTGGGTCTGTTGGAGAAATTGGTGAGGCTGGTGACCCAGGGATGTCTGGCCGATTTGCATGCAGAGAATGGCTTTGAGGGGAAACTGACACGCTGGAGGCTGAAGGCAGAATCAGTGGAGGAGAGTCAGGAGGGCCTCAGAGATTATGTCTAAGCCTGTGAGGAGAGAGTTTCTCTTCCTGTTTCTGCTAAGAACACGTCATAATCTAAGACAAGGAAACTGCAGGGAAGAGCACCATTTTGGCTATTTATTTATTTATTTTTAAAGAGGACCATTTTTTAAAGTCTTTATTGAATTTGTTACAATATTGCTTTTGTTTTATGTTTTGGTTTTTTGGCCTCGAGGCATGTGGGATCTCAGCTTCCCGACCGGGGATCAAACCTGCACCCCCTGCATTGGAAGGCGAAGGCTTAACCACTGGATCTCCAGGGAAGTCCCCATTTTGGCTGTTTTAGAGCTTAGTTACACTTGTATCAGGAACAGCACCCTGGCAAAGAAAGTGAGGGCAATGAGACATCACCCGAAGGTACTTTGCAACGCTGAACCTCAGAGAGCTGTGAAAGCAACTCAACCTGAGTTTCTAAGGATTCTGAGAAATATTCAGGTTGGGGGTGGGGTAATGGATTTGCATGGGTCTTAATCATCAGTGCAAGATTTAACTTGGTTTAGTATCATTTTAGTTTTGAGTCCTCCATTTATAGGGCCAATTGCAGTCTATCCATTAAAAAAAAAAAAAAGGCTATTTGATAAATAGAGCCCTTCATATCCTGGCAGGGACATGGATTGGCAAGAGGAAACTTTTCTGAATAGATAGGACCTTGGTGATTTAGTGAAAGGTTCTTTGCATTGCAACAGGATGCTATCTTTCTCTATCCAAGGCTTGTTATTAAAGTACTTTGAGATTTTTGGATATTTGAGAACACTTATCAATATCAACTTGCTCATTCAACAAATAGTTATTTAGACCATACTATTTTCCATGCACTGTGTGAAGTGATCATGACAACCTCAGTATATGTATCTATTCCTGTGGTTTCTTCTGTCATGTGTATGCAGAGGACTCTCCCGAAATGTAAACTTAGCATTTATCTCCAATCTCTGCGCTAGATTACATTTCAAACTACCTGCTGAATTCCTTCTCATAACTGTCCTGTCTGCACTTTAAATCTACTGACCTAAAGGAGATTCAGCCTCTCCCTCTCATCACCACCTTACCTCCAACCCAAGTCAGTTTGCCCTGCACTTGTGTTCTCTCTGTTTATAACAGCAACGCCTTCTTCAGACCATTTGGAGTCATTTGTGTTTTAAATTTTATTTTATCTATTTTTTTATACAGCAGGTTCTTATTAGTTATCCATTTTATACATATTAGTGTATATATGTCAATCCCAATCTCCCAATTTATCACACTTAACTGGAGTTATGTTACATCTTTATGGCCAACATTCAGTCTTCCCCCAAGAGGGTTTACTTCCAAAATGCCTCTCAAATCTTTCCTCTATCGTTTCCACTCCAATAGCAATACTAAAATTCAGATTTCCACCTTATTTCACTTGCATAATTCCAGTAGCCTCTTCACTGGTTTCCTTATCCTACAATCTGTTGCATTTCTGTTTGACATTTTAGATTGGCTTTAGAAAGTTCTTCCCAAACCACAGATCAGAAATGACATCTTTGTTCATGAACATTTCCAATTGCCTACAAAAATAAAAAGTCCCAATTCTCCATTTTAGCTTCTTCTTTGTCCAATCTATATTTTCCAGCCCTTTCTTCCACTATATCATTGCTCAGACCTTACCCTCCAATTCCAGCAGATTATTCACTTCCATGACCTCAGACACTTGTATGTCTCCAGGCTTTTGATTATGCTATTGCCCTACCCGGGAGGACACCTACTGAAATCACATTCCTCCCCTTTATACTCAGCTGGTTGGTACTAATTGCTCACTCTTCTCTTCCTAAAATACTAGGTTTGGTTTTGTTTTAAGCTCTTTGAACACACTTCTTCTGCTGTACATTACGGTTAGTAATACACCAAATGTACTTGGGGGTCTGCCTCCCCTCATCCCTATAAATGGTCATGTGAACCTCTAAAGCTCACATAGCATCTCCAGACCTCTGCAAAGTTGCCGTGGTAGATATAAAGTATTATAGAACTGTATGTGATTACGGTTGCCTTCCTCCCACTGAAGTCTTGGAGGACAGGGCACAGTTTTTTTCATTTTTGTTCTCTTTCACCACACCTGGTTAACTCCTTCCTTGCACAAAGTGAGCCATCTTTGAACGCTTAGTTAGATATTTATGTTAAAACTTCACTGTCATGTAAAATGTAATGCCCTAAATTTATGTCATATTATAGGTACTTGGCGGCTATAGTGATCTTGAATATGTGAGAAATGAGATTTCTCTGAAATAGAAAAGCACAGAATGCATCAGAATAACTTTAGGAGAGCAGGCCATGCCCGAAATGTGATTGGCTGTAGTAAGGTTTTAAATAAGTTGATGTAATAATAACAAAAGAATTAGAGACATTCTGAGTCGATGACAAGGGAAATTGCTGAGAAGGTCAAAACACTGTTCCACTTAACAGCATAAAATAAAGAGACACACAGCAGCAAATATTGACAATATCTGGTAGCCAGTTGACTTCAGTTATCAAATTTTATTTATGCATTTATGTATTTGTGTCTATTTATTTATTTATGGCAGTAATCCCATTCAGGAGGGCTCCACCCTCACACCTAATCACCTGCCAAAGACCTTACCTCTGAATACCATCCCACTGGGGATTAGGTTTCAACATGTGAATTTGGGGGGGACACACTCCGTCTATAGCACTAGCCAAGGAAGTTTGACCTGAACTAGTGTAGCTTGCTCTTCGCTGCCCTTCCCAAAACACCTGTGGCCCCCTCCATCCCATTCTTATCCCAAAACCCACGGTATTCAAAATGCAATTCTGATACGGGTTGGAGTTGTGTTTCAGTTTCAATGATACCCGTCTCAGGTTGCCAGCTGCCTGAGAGGTACTTCTTTTGGGGGTATTATAATGCGTGTGTATTATTTTATTAGTGTATTTGTATAAAGTGGAGGAAACTGCTGCTGTTTACCTGGTGTGCCATCTCCATGATATCCGCGTCCCAGTCTTTGAACAAATACATGCATTTATACACATACACACATTGAAAAAGGCAGGGCCACTAGCTCCAAACAGCTAATGATGGGGGCCCGGAAGTGGGAGGGGATGGGGGCGACAGGGTCCCCCCGTCATGTCCTTTATACCTTTCTTACAATTTTTCATTTTTAAATTTTAATTTAATTTTTTTTTCAACTTTCAACTGTGCAAAAATCATCTCTGTTGAGAGAGAGAGATGCTGTTGGCTATTTTGGTCTGTTGCAAAACACAAAGCATTTGATTCTGGTGACTTTCCTTGCTCTGATTCCATGATCATCAATCAGCTTTCTGTAGGCTGGTACAGAGAATGTACTGATCACATTTGGTAAGTCAGCACAGTAACATTCCCTTTAGTTCTGGATTTAAAAATCAAAGCCACAAATAACCAAATTAAAAGAAAAAGAGAGAGAGAAAAAAATAAATCACACAAACAAAAAATCAATGCCATGAAAAATATATTTGCTTGAGGTGAGTCGATAAAACCAGATTTCTGAGGGGGTAACCAGACCAAGAACACATACAAATTCAACCTGGTAATAAACGTCACCTGCGAGAGCTGTTTGCATGGGCTTCACCTAACGCAACAGGAACTGGGCCTCACGCAAGAGTTTCTCATTTCTCTGCTTCATTATTGACAATGGCCATGATCTTTTTTGGATGTATTATTTTCTTTGTTCCAGAAAAAAGGAAGGAGATTAATTGAGGGAGGGAGAGAAATATATATTTTTTTGATTTATGAAGTCAGTAAGAACAAAAATCTCCAAAGTTAACTAAAATAAATAACTGTGAATTCCTTCATAAACGCAATTGTCTACATTAGGGAAGACATATGCAATGCAGCACCCAAACTGCAATAACACGAAAATTCACACACTTTGAAAATAGTGTCTATAGTTTCTGAGAATTTTAGAAATGCAATAAACTATTCGCTGGCCTCAAGATTGCAAATACTCTGGAAGAAACTCACTGCAGGGCAATGTGATCGGTGACAGTGGTGCTGGTATATACACACAGGGACTTATTTTGTTTCTTGTGTTGTCTTCTCGGTAAGAGCTGCAGCCTCGATCAACTGTTCTAGGCCTCTCCACTTTTCTGTGCTTTTCTCAGATTTCCTACCACAGGAACGAAGCCGACAGTCAATGGAAGCCCGGCTCTGGCTGAGGGTCTTTCTCTTCAGGTTGTGTACATGCACACAGCTCAGAAGAGACCACCATCCTGATATTGTTTAACAGGAAAGCACTCTTTGCTAATTTTTTGCTTTGATAAAAAAAAATTGGCAAATATACATTATGTTAAATTTCTCCAAAGATAGTCCTACATTAGTATTGTTTCCTTATGTGGTTAATTAAGCAACAAAGCAAAAATACATATTATATTTACACCTGACAACTGGCTACATTCAGTAATTTTGTTTTAGCTAATCATATTGAACATTTTAAAATATAAGTACATAAGTACGGAAGAGTGTATTATGTCAGATCACAAATTTATAGCTTATTTTAAAAACTTGATGACAAAATTAGGTCATGCTAATGGTTAAAAAAAAGTATTTTCGAAAGTGAAAAATAATTTTACTTTTTTAAAAAAGCTCCACCTTAAATCTTTAAATAAAAAAAGAAAAAGAAAAACAGCAAGTGAGCGGAGATCTTAGAATTCCTTTCTTGTTTAATTTTTAAAATAATTTAGGGAGAAGGGACATACTGGTAAAGATTTTGTCTTGAAATAGTTTCTTTTGGAAAACATCAACAACTTAAATATTTTAAAAGTGATTAACCACTTGCAAGAGACTGAAAACATCCTAGGTATGTGCGTTCCCAAAACATACATTTTCCGATTGAGACTTTTAAACTGTCGATACCCGAGAGACAATGCCATTGACATGTACCTGGCACTAGTTCTGCCAGTAAATTTTTTCCCCAGAGAGTACTTTTGGGCGACAGAGTGGCGTCCTGGCTTCCCAGGTTGTTGCATTGACAAACTGCAGTGGAGTAAAGTCAAGGGGCCTGACAAAATCTCATTAATCATTTTAAATTAAATCCAACCCTCCTGTACAACCAGGCCGAGAAGAAAGCCAATTTTTTTTTTTTAAACAAATGAAAATTTCCTCTGTAAAGATTTGGTATCTTTCTCTTGTTGGTCTTTAATTTGATTAGACAAAAATAAAATAAAACAATCCACTTCTCTAAGCCTGAAAACAAAACATTTGTCCAGATATGATTTAACAGATCAGCCAAGTGTCTTTTAAAAATGAAACAAATTTTGAATAAAAATACCTGGAAACATTCTGAGGGGAAGCAATACTAGTTAAATTAGGAACACTATTTATCTTTATTTTCTGAGTACTTCAATGAATTTATTTTGTTCTCTCTAAAATACATCATCCTTAATAACATTTGAAAGAAGAAATAAGAAAAAAAAAATCCATTATCCATAATATCTTGGTATATTGTATCCCAGTCTGTTCTTTCCATTCATAGGTTTTTGCTTTGTTTTACATAGTAACCGTAATGTGTGTATATATGCAATTTAATCTTCTTTTTAATATTTTTCATTATTTATAACTGTTAACTCACATTATTCATAAACATCATGGCATCATAATAACAGGTCATGAGGATGGGTTCTGGTCTACTTGACCAGTGCTTAGCGTGCTGTCTGGTACCCCGTGTGTACTCAAATATTGGTTATTTTTTAGAAGAGCCCCAGGTTTTGGGCATTCTGGTTGTTTCTATCTTTTTCTTTTTTTGAAATTAAAAACAATGACGTGACTAAGAGTGTACGTACTGCCTTTCCTCTATTTTGGATTGTTTCCTTAGGATGGCTTCCCAAAGTGGACATAATTCACTTACAAATGCTTGTAAACAGCTGTAGGCAGTTCAGCTATTAATAGTGATAAATTAAGAAAAAGTTCACTTTAAACACAGTAAAACAGACTCCAATTAGAATAAATGGGTTATTATTTTAAATATATAGACTTCTGAACAAGCTCTCATTGAGCACCATATTAATAATATTGCCAATCATGTAAAAGATCAGTTTAGAGACGTAACAAGATCAATGGCTTAAACTCTCAAAATTAAAAAAAGACAATCAAAGTAGCAGTAATTTATGCAAATATTTGAAATTAGAAGACCCAGAGAAATGAATTTACATCTAGAATAATACATAGGTTGAATCTGTATTCGTTTTTTTAAGTTAACTCTAAACATTCTGATTTGTAAATTGTGTACACTTGAAAAGTCTGGTTATATTTTTTTGAAATGCAAATAGTAAAGTCATCTTTCTATATACTTATATATTAGAAACTAAACCAGGGCTAAAATAATTCAGTTAGGTTTACTGAGAAACTGCTTTGGGCCAAGGTCTGTGTTAGGTACTGAGGGAGACATAAATTTCCACCTGCAAGAATTGAGAAAGTTGCCCTGGAGGGGAAAGAGTCTGAGGGGACTTTGAAGGACAAATAACATTCCAACAGGTAAAGAGGCGGAGGGGTTACAAGCTTTCCAGAGAGAAAGCACCACAGATGAGATTAGAGAGTGTTAGTTTGAACAGAGTGCGCTTAGAAAAAATCCTGTTGACGATCAATTTGGAGGACTCGTAAAAGTTTTCGAGAATTTTCTCTTTTCCTTTTCTTAAAAAAATATAATCTGTACTGTATTTTGAAAACATAAGTAATGATGAAGTATAGAAAGGATGCACTAGCAGCATGCAGTTGGTATGGTGTGTTCTGGGCTTGAAACAACACGGCCCTTACCGGGAAGGAAGGTGTAGACAGGTCTGTGTTGCAGTGGACCATAAGTACTCTTGTGGGTTTCCGCAGAGCTCAGATTACACATTGAATAAGGAGGTATTTGGGCAGAGACGATATAAAAGCCGTTAGCGCTACTATGATTTTCTAGCCTCAAAGAACTCAGCCCCAAGTGGAAAAGGTAGACTCGAAAAGGTCTGAGTGTAGACGGGAAAGGAACAATCTACTTGGGCTGCGGCACATGCAAAGCTCAGCATCCTTCTTGAAACTCCCCTTCCCTAGCTCTCGGGATGCCATTCTTCTCTGGTCCTTCTACAGTTTTAACGAACCCTCATTTTCTTTCTTCTTTTTCTCTACCAAACCTGAAATGCTGTGTTTCCCAAGTATTTCTTTTTACTCAACATATTCCCTAGAGGAGGTGTCTTTTCCCATGCTTTACCTCATATAACGTACTCCAATTCTAATGACCCCCAAACTTACATATCTAGTCTTATTCTGTAGCTGCAATGTTCTGTTGATTCTTTCAAATTCAAAACATCCAAAAATTGGAAACATCATCTTTTCTATTTCATCCCATTGGTTGCTTCTCCTAGTAGCTACCTTTGATGATAGGACAACCAGATCCTCATATTAGAAACCCTTCTCCCAAATCACTAAATCCTATCAATTTTCAGTTGTTTTTAAAAATTCATTCCTCCTCTGTAAATCCTCTGCCACTTGCCTAGTTCAGGCCTTACAATAGAATCTGACAGGCTGGGAGCAATCCTTGACCTTAAAAAGATCACATTTTGATAAAGAAGTTGGACATGTAGAAAATTAATTAACACCAGTGGTATGTATGATAGAGACAGTCTTTGAGAGCTTTGACCAAGAAATTATATTTGAGGTGGATCTTAGGTGATTAGTAGGGGGACTTTAAATATTTATTTGGTTCCACCAGGTCTTAGTTGAGGCAGGTGGGCTCCTTAGTTGCAGTTCACTGGCTCCTTAGTTGTGGCATGCATGTGGGATCTAGTTCCCTGGCCAGGGATCGAACCTGGGCCCCCTGCCTGGGGGGGCCCCCTGCCTCCTAAGCCTCCAGGAGTGCGAGTCTTAACCACTGCGCCACCAGAGAAGTCCCAGGGGGACTTTAGATACAGGAGGGAGAGGAGGATGCTACAGAAAGAACAGCGTGTAAAAGGCAAAGACAGACCAGACCACATTTGAGGAATGTTGCTGGAGATGAGGCTTTAAAGGTAAGCAGAGGCCAGTTCGTGAAGGGTCTTACATGCCACACTAGGGAGGCTACACTTAATTTTGTAGTGAGAAATGAGACATTGACTTTCTCTAAACTCTCCCTACTGATCATCTAAGATATAATGATAATGTGGGTAAATGCAAAAGAGCATTTTTTCTTAATTTATTTAAAATATATATGACTGTCCAAAGCAAATTGTACCATTATATTGTGGAGTTTATAACATAGGCTATATATAAGACAGATGACAACTGTAAGATAACCAACAGGGTAAATACACCTCTATGGTTATAAAGTTTATATTTTATATTAAGGGGTACAGTGTTAACTGCATATACATTGTGTAAGGTTGCATATCTTGATATGGGTTCGGTTTACACAGGTGTATGCATTTATGAAGACTCAATGATTAGTACACTTATTAGAATTATTTTGTCATAGAATTCAAAATTATGCACATGTGAAATATATTTAGATATCTGCTTCAGAATCTTAGAAATTGTTTACTACCAGTCTGAAAGTCCCTTTGACTTTCAAAAGTTGTTTTGGTTATCTTATGTCTTGTCTTTGAAAATTCTGTAGTACATCGTTCAGTTGTAATATTAGGGCCAGATCTGGAAGTCAGGATTCTACACCTCTAGCAAGGACTTCCCCCTCCCCCAGTTCCCTTCCCCTAAACTAGCAGCTCCACTCATCACTTAGTGTATCATTCCAAAGCTGATGCTTTTCACTTAGAGGCATTTCCAGGAACTTGTGACTTACCATATAAATACACTGTTCTTTATCATTCCAATGTTAAGTGTTTTAATGATTAAATAACTGTTAAGATACACATCATACATTTGCTCTCCATTAAGCAGTAGTTTTCCTCTCATTACCCAACCATGTAACTTCTGTGAAGGCAGGGCCCATGTCCAGGTATCACTAGTACCTGGCACAATGCTTAGCACATGGAAGGCCCTTGATAAATATAAACTGAATGAATGAATACAGACTGTTTACTATCATTCACAATATTCTTTTCCCAACTGATTCTGAACAGAAATCATCAAGATTAGGAGAGGGCTTCCCTGGTGGCGCAGTGGTTGAGAATCCGCCTGTCAATGCAGGGGACGTGGGTTCGAGCCCTGGTCCGGGAAGATCCCACATGCCGCGGAGCGACTAAGCCCATGTGCCACAACTACTGAGCCTGTGCTCTAGAGGCCGCGAGCCACAACTACTGAGACCGCGTGCTGCAACTACTGAAGCCCGTGTGCCTAGAGCCCATGCTCTGCAACAAGAGAGGCCACCACAGTGAGAAGCCCGCGCACCACAAGGAAGAATAGCCCCCGCTTGCCGCAACTGGAGAAAGCCTGTGCACAGCAACAAAGACCCAACACAGCCAAAAATAAATAAATAAAATACATTTATAAAAAAAAGAAAAAAGATTAGGAGAATAGTAAGGTTTGACTACTTCAGATATAAGTTCTAATGCCAATTTGTTCTTATGTGTGGAAACAGATTTTAACGTGTTTTGCTATGGTTTGAAGGACTTGAGACTTAACTAACGCAGAAATTTAAAAAATGAAGTCAAGTGATTAATTTCTGTTATAAAAATAAGTGCCTGTTTTGCATAGTAACAAATCAATCCTCTTTTCAAAGTTCAAAGGAAAGAGAAGCTGGTATTGGTTTCTACTGAAGTCAGATCCAACTTTTATGAAGACAGTAATAATTTCATATCAGAATCAAATAAATTTCAGAACTCAGTTTGAGAGAAAAAGGAAAGGCTTTAGTTAAAATCTTTACAATAAAATAATTATGATTATAAATCTTTTTAGTTAAATATGTACACATTACATGGTATTTTAAAAAAGAATGGAAATGAATAAAGTTTTTCAGGCAAATCTAATGCACAAATATACCATCTTTTTTAGAGTATAATGTCAGTTTAACATTCTTAAACAGCTGTGTCAGACAATGGCTCTGCTTTGTGCAAAACATGATAAGCAAAATTAAGAAAAATTCTGCAAAATTCTTTAGTTCCCCAAGGAAATTACTAAAAAAGAAAAGAGTAAAAGAAAAAAAGGTTGTACACTCAAGCTTGATTGTATGCAGAGGCTAGAAGGACCAGCACTAATGTAACCCCCATATCTGCTGAATAAGTCCTTGGGTAGTTTTAGTTTGAAGTTAAAAGTGGAAGTCCTAGCAACTGTGCTCTTACGCAGCCACATGGCCAATAAGGTAGATGTTGTCATAAAGGTGCCCCACAAAATCTTCACTAATGTTCTGAGCAGCACGGCGGGTATTTCGAATAAATTCTCTTTTTGACATTTTATTCTTCACATGAGGGCTAGTGAGGTCAATGGAAAGTAGAATCAAAGAGTAGCACAGTACATAGACAGCATCTGGTAGGAAAAAGAAACACCTTGAATTACTGGCTGGTTTTTAAACTGTGGTCTCAAAGGCAAAACTGTTCACAATTTCTAAAGCTCAAGATTAGATTATAATTAAACATAATCGCCTGGGCCTTCCCCAGTTTGGTGATGAAAGTCTTGTGTCCTAGGAAACTCCTCTCCTGGGCAAATAGGGATGTCGATCATCCTAAATGAACACCAATTCAGTGAGTATTTTCTTCAAATAGTTTAGGACTTTATAGTGAAAAGTCATTCTAAATTTAAAAATTTCAGAGTTGGCTTTATTTGCCTCTTGCTTTCAAATGTGATATTCCCATTCAACTACCCATTAAATACATTTGTACTGTCAGTATATCTTCCCATTTAAAAAAAAGTCGGATATTTATTTTCAAACGCTTTTACAAAAACCTAATTTAATTAGAAAGCATTTTTAATGACAAGAAAATGTATTAACTTGGTACTAGAAAATAAAACGTAAACATCTCACAAGACTATTAAATTACCCTTGTCATTTAAGATATGTATTTAAAAGGTCTATGGAATTTACATATTAATCTCAAAAGTAAATCTTTAGGGAAAAAATTGCTAAACTTGAGCCCACGCAACAAAAAATTTTCTTCTTTATATTGTTCAGGGCAATAGTTGATGTTTACTGTTAAAACAGTAGCAAACCGCATGATACTTGCTACTACTACTTGCTACTACTATGGTGTTTATTTTTCAGAATATTGCAGTCTTAATCTTAATAAAGATTGTCTTGCACAAGCATGCTCAACAAATTTCATATGATAGGAAAAGGCTTTGTAATCTCTGTAGTAAGATAAGCACAACAAGATTTTTTTGATATGAAGAGAGAAATAAATCTCTATCACATGAAAAAAATACATAGGTGACTCAGGCTATACCATGCCCATATATACATACACACAAACAGTGAAAACTAGTTGTATTAAAAACAAATTTTAGTAGAAAAATTCTAGGTGTTACCTATGTAATATGTGTATTATTAAAAGCTTTAAAAATAATTTCTCAAGTTTTTGATTAGACTAGTAAAAATATCCAATGCTTAAACAAGAATTTTAAAGAATTTATATACCTAAGTCTAACTTTCCTCCTAAAACAGTATATTTACTATATGTAAGTAATAGCTATGACAAACTAGTTATTGCTAGAAGCAATAAGACAAGTATTTGTAATTACAGGAAGCATTTTTCCCCATAGTGAGAAAAATGTCTCATCTACTACTATTTTTACCTAGAGATGGGAATGGGAGAAGGAAGGAATTCACTATATACATTCTTACCAGGACTAAGGCCAAGTTCTCTCATTAAATCAGGGTTACAAGCACAAAATCTATGTGAGAACTTTGTTATAAGTGTTTCAAGATACTCTCCGCGCTCTTCAGGGGCATGGATGTGACGAAAAAATTCTCTCAGTGCATTGGGCAAGAACTGATTTCTAAAATTATGCAGTGTTACAAGGTCATCCAAGACATCTCTCCTAGTAGAAAAAGAAGAAGGTACAGCTTTAGTTAACTTTTCTCTATTAAAAAAATGATGGGAAAAATCACAGATTATTCATTTTTTGGATGAAAATACTTTATTGTTGATTACCACATCAGCAATCCTATAAAGTATATGTGTCTTAAAATTTTAAAACATCAAAGTATGATTATTTATAAAATTAAGCAGTTTAAAAATCTTTCATGAATAGAATAACAAAACAAGGTGAAACTAGAAATTCTAACTATAAAATGAAGGAAAAATGAATTTTTCAGTATTAAAAATGGCAACTTTTTTCAAGTATCTTCTAAAAACAAATGAAAAACAGAATTCTTTATTTTTTTAATCATGAAAATAAGGAGAATCTTCACCTTCCATACTAATCCACATCACCAGAGGTAACAATTGTTTATGTAGACTTTTTTTAAGTGTCTACATATACCCTATATTGTTCTAGAATTTGCTTTTGCTTGTTTCATATAGTATATTGTGAGCAGCTTTCTGTGTCTTTACACAAAGATCTAACTCTTTCATTTAAATGGCTCCACAGTAGCGTATCTTATGGATATACAGTTTTTAAGGTAAAACTTAACTCATTAAAAGCATTATTTAACTCATGTCTGATGAAAAATTAATTTTTTTTTTACCTTTCATCAAGATATATTCTGAGTTTTTTCCAATTTAGTGTTCTTGTACAGAAGATAAACTTTGCTATTTCCTTTGGTGAATCATCTAGGATGCCCTTGGACATAAAGTAGTTCACTCCCTAAGACAGAAAGACAAGTCTACATAAATAAAATCAGTCTTCCTTCATAAATTTAACAATTAGGCAATAGCAGAACAATAGCTATAGATTCTTTCCAGCATTAATAGACTGTTTATAGCTTTAACATGCAAAATACAAGCTAGAACTTGAACTGAAACTGTTATTTGTGGTTGATAGTTTACATGCAATGAAAAGTAGGAAATTCAAAGTTAAGGCTTCTAAAGACATCCTAATTCAATTTTCTGGCTCAGGTCAGTTAAAACTAACTATCCAGAAATATGACCTAAATTGGGGGTGGGGGGCGTGGGGAAGAACAATTACACAGACTTTAAGAATAAGCCTTACAACAAACACTTCAATTGCCTAATGGAAAACATGATTTCCTAAAGCTCAGACACATATTCTAACACACTTTTCAAGGAAATAGCTTCTTGAGAAAAAAGGATTCTCCAAATCAAAGACTAACAGGTTTTTTCTGGAAAGAGTAATCATTAAATTTACTTAAAGTAAAAGGAGCAGAGTTCCAGACTGGTTTATGGGTTGTATACAGTTTGGCTTCAAGCATTGCTATTGATACATTCCGTAAGAATTTAGCTCCAATACACACTGAGGTTAAACATAATAAGACAAAACAATTTCAGTGTTTTTCATAGGGTTTACCTTTGAATTTCCTTTTCTCTGCATGCAAAGTTTTCCAGAGAAGCATTACCTGTAAGGTTGTACCCTACTTTAGATTTAAACCACCAACAACAAAATAGCAACAAAAATATCAAACACTGAAACCAATGTTCTCTCATGTATATGAAGGTCACATTCAAATAAATGCCTTATGTGGATTTGAATGTGCAGTTATTGAAATAAAAGCAGGTGTGTTTATTTCAACTCACAGTTATCCAGATACACGCATTCCCATGAATGCTCATGTCTGGATAATAGCACACTGTGTGCAGTTAATTGGTAGAGAAAATGACATATACACACAACATACTGTTTTCACACGTAAATTCCTTCCGCATTTCTTCCCTTTACAAACACTTACATAGCGATCAGAAATATTGCACACATTAGGAATTCAAAAAATTGGAAGAATTTTTATAAAAACTCTCAGGAGAAAAACTCTCATAAAATTTTTATATTACATTTTTTAAGCAATTTGGTACCATGAGGTTATGCTTTTGAAAGGTTATAATTATCTATAAAATGTAATTCAAAGATAAGATTTTTATATAAAACTAATTTTATGAGGATAACAGGCAATTATTAGCAACGTTATCAAATTTTCATAAGAATTTGAAAAGGATAAAAACAATCCTAAAGCACTGATTTTAAAAAGCATATAAAGAGCAGAATGTGAGAACGTCAAACTTTGCCAACTCAGTGGTAAGCCATATTTCAGACTGCACCCTGGACACAAGGCTAGAGCACGTAACATGATCAAGATGGAAAGCCAAAGAACTTGTTTGGAATGAGGCTCTCAGCAACTGTCTGCGGGGGCAGGAACGAGAGAAACAGGAATGCTTGTTCCATCCTTTCCTCCATTCGTTTGAACAATCGAGAGTTGACTGTATATTTAATTGATCTACTCTGCAAAATTAAGCCAGGTTTTGATTTTTTTTTTCTAAAACTCCTCCATTTAAAAAGCATAACAACATATTAGAAGTATTTCCAGTGCTTAATTTTAATCCAAGTGATTCAAAGACAAAGGAATGTCAATTAAGTAGTAATTAATAGGTTCTTTATTCATGTTTACTTGTAAATCAGCATTTAAGAGACACAAAACTAATTCTAATTTACTTTTTAAAAATTTACAAAATGTAAAAAACACTAATGTGATCTGTTAAATAGCATGTAATTCTCTAATTATATGATATATGCCATTGTTAATGTTGTTTGATGCTCCTTAGTTGTAAATTAACACTGGCATTTGCCTTATGCAAGCATCATACAATTGTTGGTCATTTCCTTTTTTTTACGGAATACATGTTTGAGAATTTCATATGTAACCTCACTTGAGTTCTCCAAAATCAATCAGATGCAGAGGAGTAAGCAGATGGTTTTCAACCCAGTCCTGAAAACCGGCTACACAGGCTTGAAATCAGCCAACACTGCTGGTTTTGAGGAAAGACAGCACCAGTTTCAAGCCCGGGATTCCTTTGGAAAGGAAGATTACTTTAGCAGGGCTTTCAGAGTGAAGAGTAAGGGATGACAAAACAGAAAAGGACATGGGACCAGATTATAATTGTCTTCAATAAGCAAGCTGGCAACCATCCGAATTCCTATCTTGTTTTGTAAGCAATAAAGTACGAAAGAAACCATAGCATGGGATCTGTTGAATAACTACATATTTGTTTAATACATGTATGAGTATTTTTGATTTTTAATAATGTTTTACAAGAATGGTACAGAGGAATCCCTAGATCATATAGCATTAATTATAGTTATTAATCAGGACTGAAACTCTCAGCAGTATATGTGTGTGTTTCTGTGTGTGTACGTGTGTGCACGCGCGTGTGTCTCACAGGCAGAGAGGAAATCATGAAAATTAATATTAGCCTATATTAACATAGTTTCCAGAAAACGGAAGGTTGTAGCTCATTATCATCTACATGATTCACTAAAAAGTGCCCAATGCTGGATGTCACATTTTGTGGGGCATATTGACAAATTAGAACTATCTGAATAAAGGAAACCAGGGCCTGATTGGATTATTGGAGGGTCTAGACTTCATGTTATGTAAGGAAGAGTTGAGGGATACAGGGATATTAGGTCCAAAGATGAAGCTATTTAGAAAAGAAGAAAAGATTAAGGCATTAAGACATCTGAAAAGATGAAGACTTATGACATCTGTGTCACAAGGAAAAAGGAATAAACACTGTGTGTGGTTTGAGTGAAGACCTTAAGCTGATGAAAGCTATAGAACTTCTTCCCCAAATAATGCACACTGCCAGGTTTACAGTGATAGACACAAGTATAAGAGTTTTGCCTTAAGAAAATTTTAAAATAGTGTCTTTCAAGAGGTCCCTTTCCACAGAGTTATGGGAACTCAAGTCCAAGTAGAAAGCTAGGGGATGAGCAAGGTAAGGAAACTGAGCACAGCCTACTCACTTGAAAAATGTATTAGTATATAGAAGGAAAAAAATGGCAAAATTAAAGGGCAAAAAGATAAGAAAGAGAAGATAATTGGAGCTGCAAGTAGAGAAGAGGAGAGCAGGGGAAAGGAATGAAAACACAGGTGGGGTCTAACCTGCTTTCTCAGCCTGGAAGACAGGATAGCGGTACTGGTTTGGAGACAGGTGCATGAAGAAAATGTTAAAAGACAAAAACAGAGTGCCTGTTGGTTTTCTTTTTATGGAGGACAAGCCATCTGGAGAGAGTTGAAAAAGAGAGCTGACTTGGCTCCTTGGGCAAAATGGTAAAGATTTCTACCAACAGTGGTGCAGGGTACAACAGGGAATCCACTAGGAATAAAGAAAAGGAGGGCCAAGCGGCAATGAAAACCCAGGAGAAGTTAAGGTGAATTCATCTCATCTCATGCTAAGGTTTTCTTTAATAGAACACATGCTGTCAGTGATTCAAAGACAAAAAAAAAATCAAGAAATTCTGTAAAGCATTCTCCATGGATTATGTCACTAAAATTTGTTATGCAAATGACAGCACCAAGACTTAAACACTCCAATTAGAGTGGTAAGCTGTTTAGACACAATGTTTATTTAGGTGGCAAACACAAATAATTCAAGAAAACATATGCAAATAGCTAAAGCCAATATTAAGAAGGAATTCAGAGTGAAGAAAAGGATGTGTTGGAGCTTAGCCCCCTACCTAATGTATCTCTCCATTTGCTTACTACGATAAGAATGGCTCCTTTCACACAGCAATTCCGGTTTTAAGATATATCTACTTTCTTTTCTTTTATTATATAAATACCCATGTTTTTCTCTCATCTTTTAATAAAGCCTATTTTTTGGAATCAAATCATTATTATCCACAGTGTGCTTCAAAAGTAAAATCTACCATATATATGTTCAGAACCAAAAAATATGTATCTGGGGACAAAGTGAATTCTAGTAAACTAGGCATGCAAAGTACTGACTTCTGCTGTGAAGTTAAAACTGCTCTTAATAAAAAAGTCTTAATTTTTTTTTTTTTAAAGTGCTGACTACTAGTACTGAAAGTACTGGCAACTGGCCCAGACACTTGGCAGACACACTGTGTAACAGTTGGTATCAATAAAAGAAATCACTAATAAAACAAAACTGACATGCTAGGGAGTACCCTTAATTTGTTTCCCTAAAGAACAACTTAGGAAAGAAATTTAGTTAAAAAAAAATTCTTCTTTAGCTGGTTTTGTTCAAATTTGCAGTTGTATAAAATGTAAACATTAAGTACCATGGCTACTGCTGTTCAGGTAATAAATCTGTCCTTTGAACATTATACAATAGAAAGCGAACTGGACACTGCACTTAATTTTCTTTTTAAAAGGACATTTGAAAACTTTTAGAATAACTATCCTTAAATTTTAACAATAAATACTGATAAAACAAAATACTTCAACCTAGATTTCCAATCTATTAATATTCAAGTATATATTTTAACCACAGTGAAATGAACAATTGAAATGTAACATTTTTGTACTAAAAATACTATAAAAATAAGATACAATATATATTGTGAAAGCTTTTATTTTAAAATCTTCATTATTTCTAAAAAGTTAGCACATCAGAGTGCAGCCTCTACAGGTCAGTATTCCCATTGTCTTGTCTGAAAATAGCAGCAGCAGTGGTTAAGATGACATCTCAGATACTATTTCTCCTTTTTATACTGCTAGCAGAATTGCTAATGAAAATGTAAAATCTATCAATTTTTATCCAGTCCAGCAGTTCTCACTCTTCCTATGTAATTAGAGAACATGTGCTCTACAGTTAAAGGAAAAAACCCATAGACCTTGAATAGATGAAATTCTCCTAGGGATACGTATTCTGCAAATTAAAAAAAAATCAACACCTTGCCTTTTAGCTGAAGTGAAATAAATGCAGAAGATTACTTAATGAGAAAGTTTAAGACTAGGTATCTATGTTTTTACACTGTCATTTCATTTCATTCTGCCCACTAAGTTTTACCATGCAACTCTCCTATGTATATAACACTGACCTTCAGCACACAACTTCAGAAATGTCACACAATACTTTTATTCGTGGTAATTTTATTCATGGTAATTTACTCTAATTATTCCTAATCTAGTCACTAGATTGAAAAAACTAAAGCAAAAACTATGCCCAAGTTTTTTAAGTTGTCTACACAGAAAGATTATTTTATAAGAGTAGTAAGTAATGCTTTCCTCTGACTGAGGTACCCACAACTAGGCTATTCACTGGAAGGTTCTATGTGACTTATAACTAAGAGGAAAAGGGGGGTAATAAACGTTGGGAAAGATACGTAAAGATAATGTTGATGTCAGCTTCAAATCTGAGCTGCAGATTTCAGTCTTGTCAGTTCCCTGGGAAGAACAGAGCGCACACACGCTGTCCACACTTACATGGAGAAGTGACAGTTGTGGAGAGAAGAGAGAGGGCCCATGTGGCCAGTTCCCTCTGGTTCAGTTACTGAAATTGGTCAGAACACCACATTCTATCTGGAGGATAATGAAAAGTCATGAGTATGGACTGAAGTCAGCTTATTCATGGACCTGTTTGAATTGGCAAGGCTTTCAGCTTCCAAGAACAATTTATGGAAGGCTGTCCGTACGTGAAAGTGCACAATGCTGAGGAATTGCTGAGAACAGTCACACATACGCCCCAAATTATTTGTAGCTAGAAGATGTCAACAGGAAACTCACAAAAAGGAGGGATAGTTCAAAAATAAAAAATCAAAAGAAAAATGGAAAATCATCTCTAATGGAGTCCAGGAAAAATGGAGGAGAGGCGTGGGACAGATCTTTCTGCTTCTTTTTCATAGGAGAGAAAGCAACGACATCAGACAAAATAACATGAACTTCATAATCTAAGGTTTCAAATAACAATAAAAAGTCCCTATTAATTGGTTCTAATAGCCTCAAACAGAAAACGAGCCATGTCTGTGAGTTCTAACAGTCTCCAAGAAGTCACACCCATAACTGGGCTAGATCACTGCATGAAGATGATGTTACTTGTGATAAATTACTACTAATAATTAAATATAGCAGTCATTACTGCAATTAGTATTGACAATTGCTGGTAGGTGATGTAAGCTTCCAGAAAAAGCCCCATCTCTAATCTGTCTGTAAATTAGAAAAACACAGCATCCTAATCAAAATATGGAGATGAAACTCTATTAGGTTAAGGTATGATAAATAACACTTCAAACTAATGATAAAGTGACACATTTGAGCACTAATGTTAGTTTAGAATTCCCACTTTATAAAAATCACACACAAATATTGCATTTGCAATATGTGCATTTATAGATATACACGTACATACATACATATATGGCTATTTAAATGACTGACTCTACTTTGATAAATAAATAAAAATTACAATTTTATCATATTACCTAAATTCTAGAATGCACATTTATAAGTATGTTTTAACAGCTCTGAATCAATTTTTAAATAAACAAAATACTTTTTAAATGTTCTCCTGAGAACATATACTTTCAAAAGGAGGTTAAAATTAAAAAAATTTTTAACAGCCCAAACCTTAAGAGTAGACAAGCAGAGAAGTTGGGATTTAAATGGTAGTTTCACTGCCAACACATGTGCATACTTCTTCATGTAATTAAAGTATCTGTTCATCCTACCACCATTTCAGCCAAGACACATTTTAACTTGAACATAATTTTGGACCTCGATTTATTGCTTAAAATGTCTTCAAAAAGATTAAACCAAGCAGTACCACTGAACCAAAAAGTTATTGTATATGCAAAGATTGCTCATCACATGTCAGAAAATGAAATTCAAGGCAAAGTGTATCACCATCTAAAGCTAGAAGACATTGGTGTGACTGATACATACTTCATGAAGGACCATTACTCAGGTGTCAAATATTTATTTACTACAATCCAAAAGTTCCAGGAGAGGAAGAACCTCCAAGCCTAGAGCAGTGCCTTCTCCTGTGTGTGGTGTGTGTAACTCTACTTCTAGTATAAATATAAGACTACATTTTAGTGAGCACTTAGAAGCACTAAGCATTTAACACATATAATTTCATTAAATTTTCACAACACTACCATGATATAGGTACTATTATTGTCCCCCCTTTTTTTTTTTTGGTCACGCCGTGCAGCTTGTGGGATCTTAGTTCCCGACCAGGGATTGAACCTGGGCTCTTGGCAGTGAGAGCTCAGAGTCCTAACCACTGGACTGCCGGGGAATTCCCCTATTGTCCCCATTTTAGAGATGGGGAAACTGAAGCACGGAGAGCGTAAATAATTTGCCCAAGGTCAAAGTCATATAACTAGCAAGTGGAGAGATACTTAATAAGTATTTGTTGAATGAATATTTGAATCTCTCTGTATAAAGCTTCCAGATGACTTTCAAGAGAAGCTGTAAATTTGTAAGGATTATATAATTCAAAAAGGGAAAAAAAAGAAAATAATAACATAGGAAAAAAATAACATAAAAACCTATAAGTTGGACCAGTACACTGTAAATGCCTCAAATTATAAACCCCCAAAGGTCGAAGTAACCATTCCAAAAATAAAAAGCAACATGTCATTCTAATGATATATTTAACTGCTAATAAGTGATTCAGAAAGATGTTAAGACTTTGATTATAAAGAAGGCATCTCTAAAAACTTTGATATGAAAGAAAAAAAGGTTACATAACCTTATGGATAAATGTACACTACAATTAGTTGGTCAAAAAGTTGCATTTAATGTAGTGTTTCCTTCTAACTTCCATATTTCAAAGCTGTAATTAAATTGATGGATGCTGTACAAGTGATGACATCCAATAATTGAGGAAATATTGTCTTTTCAATTACTGAAAAAGCACTCATTGTGACGCTGGTAGCAGCAATTTCAAATTCAGGAAAGAGATGTAGGAGAGACAACTACCTTGGACATTAAAGCTGAGAACTTAAATCTAGAAAGTGATGTCAAGTTTCACTGAAAATGTGGTCACATCAGATAAAGAAGAACATGGTAGAGGTGTCAAGGTGGTCAGAGAGGGTAAGGTAAGGAAACAAAAGGCAAACAGATTTTTCTTTGAAATGTACTTAAAATATTAATACAATACTGCAAAGTCTCTAGGTACACTTATCTAAATTTGTAACAAAATTCATACAAGAAAAAATCTTGCTCATTTTAGCATTTCACATTTTTAAATTTGTAGTATGAGTGTTGTGGTGCTAAGATATTACAATTAAAATATTCTAATTTTATTCTTTCCTCTAGTCCAAAGTCCTAGATCAGTACATTGTGCACTAATTTCATTATGCTTTTACCCCAGACAATTTACACTTAAATGAGGTAGCAGATTCGTATTTCCTATAACATACTTAGGAAAACAAAACCAAAACCCATCAGGTGGTTTGAGTGATGAATAAACTATGGAATACTCCAGGCCTGAATCTTTTTCAATTCGATACAGACTAGCAAGCAGCCTGGGAAACTGATTCTCTTTGAAGCTTCTGAAAGGTTTATACTGAGTCTACTAATGTCTTTCTATGGACTGATTCTAAACCACATGCTGGAATGCCTCTTGCAGACAAGGAAGGGTAAGGGAGGGTGACCACAGATATAGTATGGTCAGGGCAGAGTGTAAAATAAAGTTGACCCCATAGACACAGGAGAAAGTTTTCTTCTTAATCATAAAACCAACACATGACAGATCAGATTGAAACAGACAGAAACATACATCCATATATACCCACACATACATCATGTTGCCCTGAAGAGAGTTAATGGCCTCTAGTTTAGTATGACTTGACCAGCTGTACCTGGCTGAAGGTTATTAACTCATTGAGAGTACAATATTCAGTGTCTAAGAGGCATAATTTTGCCCTTTGACGCTAAGGATGATCAAGGTAAAGGGACTTTGCCAATGAACGTGAGTGTTTTAGGTCTTCGGGGTAAATCATCTTTATAGAGGAGAAGCTATATTTGGTGAGGGACTCCTCTCATTGTCAACTAGCTCTTTTTACTCTAAACTCTCATCAACAAACTGGAGATAAAATTAACTTGCTAATGAGAATTAGCAATGCTTATTTTTATGAACAAATTTTTGTTCAGGATTTCACATCAAACTCCTATGAGTTTGGGTAACAGCAGTGATGATGATATGATATGATGATGCAGCGTTAGGATGTCTTGATTACAAACATAGGAACCTCCATTCACAAAAAGTACAGGGATTTATTACCTTGTATAAGGAATCCCAAACTACTAAGGCTCCAGGTTTTTAGGTTCACACATGGCATCACGGGACCCAATTCTTTCCTTCCAATGTGCTATTCTTGGTGTGTTGTTAACAACCTGCATGGCTTCAAGGTGGCCGCAGGTGTTCCTGTCACCGCATCCTTATATACCGATGTCCAGAACTGTGCGTGTGCATATACAGTACTCTTTTGTCACAGGGTCTGTGTCATAGGTCAGAACTGGATTACATGGATGTCATGGAAGCCAAGGGGAATGGAAGTAACATGATTAGCTTGGGATAATCTATATTTAGCTCCTGAGGAATGAAGCCAGCCTCTCAGCTGGTCGAGGTTCTTTATCTAGTGAGGAGTGTTAAGTGATGGGATTTAAACACTGCCCCTACAGGACTACTGTGATTTTTCAAAAATAACTTTCACAACTGAATATAATGGAATTAGAAGAACTCTAGACATCTCCTGATTTCCACTTATATCCTTTTGTTTTTCCACACTGGGTAGCAGTAACTATTTCCTTCTGGTAATCAGGCTCGGTCACTTCAACCACAACATAATTATCTACCCTCATACCTTTTTAATTTTTTCCTTTTGGTCTGTTTCCTCAGTGGCAGGAGGACTAAAATGGCAAGAAGGTAGCCTCCGCAAGCAGTTTGAATTGTTGTGACTGGTGTCAGTATTCCTGCCTTGAGTATTAAGGTCTCTACACCAGCAGAGCCCCAGAAATAAGCGAAGCAAAATCACAAATTTTTCAAGTGGCTCACTAGTGAAAATAGTGGTGCAGATGCTTGGATGCCTTCCCAAAGGCCGTTTAGCTCCTTTACTGCTTCTAGCATCTCAGCCACAGTTGCTAAATCATGTTAAGTCTAAGCCAATCACATAACCCTTTCTATTCTGTTCTCTACTGGTCTACGGGTGTTCATGTGATTCAGTTCTCGTGAACTGAAGGCTCTCGAAAAGAATTTTTTCTCTCTAATAAGCATAAGGAATTTGAGGAGGGAGTTTGCCCCCTTTCTTTGTGCTGAGGGTACTTTCATATGACAATGTGATATCTTGAGTAGTGGCAGCTACTTTGTTATCAAGAGAGGGCAAAAGTCAACACACTGAGGTCCCATGATGAGATCACTGTATCACTGAAATAACTCTGGGATACCCATTCTGGGTGTCTTCTGAAGTAAATAAATTTATATGGTTTAAGCCATTATTAGGTTCATTGTTCTTTCAAGCCAAAAACACCCTAGATGAGACATACAGGGAAGGTGGGCACTATAAGCAGCAGATCATACTGAAAGGAGCAACCTAGTGCAGGGCACTGAGGACCCAATTATTCCTATATGTACTTTATTTTCTTTTTATTTTTTAAACATCTTTATTGGAGTATAATTGCTTTACAATGGTGTGTTAGTTTCTGCTGTATAACGAAGTGAATCAGTTATATACATATACATACATCCCCACATCTCCTTCTTGCCTCTCCCTCCCACCCCTCTAGGTGGACACAAAGCACCAAGCTGATCTCCCTGTGCTATGCGGCTGCTTCCCACTAGCTAGCTATTTTACATTTGGTAGTGTATATAATAAGTCCTTGCTACTCTCTCACTTCGTTCCAGCTTACCCTTCCCCCTCCCCGTGTCCTCAAGTCCATTCTCTATGTCTGTGTCTTTATTCTTGTCCTGTCCCTAAGTTCTTCAGAACCTTTTTTTTTTTAGATTCCATATATATGTCTTAGCATATGGTATTTGTTTTTCTCTTTCTGATTTACTTCACTCTGTATGACAGTCCCTAGGTCCATCCACCTTGCTACAAATAACTCAATTTCGTTTCTTTTTATGGCTGAGTAATATTCCATTGTATATATGTGCCACATCTTCTTTATCCATTCATCTGTCGATGGACACTTAGGTTGCTTCTATGTCCTGGCTATTGTAAATAGTGCTGCAATGAACACTGTGGTGCATGACTCTTTTTGAATTATGGTTTTCTCAGGGTATATGCCCAGTAGTGGGATTGCTGGGTCGTATGGTAGTTCTATTTTTAGTTTTGTAAGGAACCTCCATACTGTTCTCCATAGTGGCTGTATCAATTTACATTCCCACCAACAGTGCCAAGAGGGTTCCCTTTTCTCCACACCCTTTCCAGCATTTATTGTTTGTAGATTTTTTGATGATGGCCATTCTGACCGGTGTGAGGTGATACCTCATTGTAGTTTTGATTTGCATTTCTCTAATGATTAGTGATGTTGAGCATCCTTTCATGTGTTTGTTGGCAATCTGTTTATCTTCTTTGGAGAAATGTCTAGTTAGGTCTTCTACCCATTTTTGGATTGGGTTGTTTGTTTTTTTGATATTGAGCTGCATGAGCTGCTTGTATATTTTGGAGATTAATCCTTTGTCAGTTGCTTCATTTGCAAATATTTTCTCCCATTGTGCGTGTTGTCTTTTCATCTTGTTTATGGTTTCCTTTGCTGTGTAAAAGCTTTTAAGCTTGATTAGGTCCCATTTGTTTATTTTTGGTTTTATTTCCACTTCTCTAGGAGGTGAGTCAAAAAGGATCTTGCTGTGATTTATGTCATAGAGTGTTCTGCCTATGTTTTCCTCCAGGAGTTTATAATGTCTGGCCTTACATTTAGGTCCTAGATATATTTTAGTTTATAATATTAGCTAAGAACTTAGGCATTCTCTCTTTCTTCATGCTATGAGGCACTGTTCAAAGTATACCCATTTTATTGTCAACCTGGCTCAGGTTCTACTATCTACAGCTGAAGTTTATTCCTGAGAGACTGATCTAATTTCAGTGGAAAGATAAAGTCAAATTTCTAGACCTGTAGAACTAAGGATAAAACCTCAAAAGGCAGTACGTTTGCCGAACTAAAAAGCATCTAGCGGCCTGTCAACCTTCCCTGGGAATACTCCTGTGTTGCAGGAGACTTAATAGAGTTAGTGTAGAGAACGAGATACCAAGGATATAATGATGAATGATCTGTTCCAAGTTATTTGACACAGATACTTAATCAATGTCTACATGTAGTTACTTGAATACAATATTGTTATCAGGTTTGTCATCCTACTCTTACTTTCCGAACTAACGTTTTCCTTAACATGTTAGACTACAATCAAAATACAGAACAGACAGAATACAGACAGAAGAGTCTTGGTTGTCAAGACTCAACTCTGTTTTATTTTATTTTTTTGTAATTGATACTCTCAGACCAAAGGAAAGAGAACAAATAATTATAGATCCATAGACTTTCAATAAAAAGAAGATTACAGGTAAAATAAACATCAGATAGCTGTCAGTGAACAACAGGATATTTCAATCATTCAAGCCAGGTATCTATTCATTTAAGAACACATATTCATTTACACATAGAAAGACTGCAGATAATCTACACTAGTGTATCTCAGAATGTGTTCCCTGGAATGTTACTTTATACTCCCCCCACCCCGCCCACCTGCCAAAAAGACACTATGTCAAATAAAACTGCATAATACTGCATACAATACCCTCCTCTTAGATATTCACAATGTGCATCAGTATATTACAGGCTTTGACAAGTTACTCTGTAAATAAGCCAACTAATCACAACCTATCATGGTCAAATTTATTAGACTTGGGAAATCCTTTGACTAGGTCCATTATCCTGTGGAATAATTATTACAAAGAATACATTTGGGAAATGTGTAAATTCTGATGATATCAGGGTTTTGTATCTCCAGGAACGAAAGTTATTTTTCATCATTGTTTCTATGCTATGAAGTAATGGCAATGAACATTTTTCTGCTGTATACTGGAGCAAAAAGTAAGATTTAATATACGAGATATTGTAAAATCTGAGTATAAACACCTGAGTTCTTTTCTATAATGGAGAACTCCAAATTTCCTGTTTATATTTTAGCTGGTCCAACAACAAAAAGAAGATGATAACTCAAAAATAGTTCGTGCATACATTTCCATCTAAAACATATGTTTAGGTCAAATTTAAAATGTTTCTTCTAATAGATTCTATTCCAGATCAATCTAATAGAATGCATACGGGTCTTTCTATATGAACACAGGAAAAATGTGCTTACATAGTTTTAAAAAAGACTTCTTTTACCTGACCCCAATGAGGATATCATTTTTAAAATTTATAAACATATTTATAGAAATATGAATAAAAATAAACCTATAATATAAAGTTAAACCACATTCACTACCAATTTCAGAAGCTCTAGTTTTAAAAATAACTATGTCAAGAAAAAGTTTAATACTAAATGGAGCACAGGGAATATAGCTTACTGGCTGATAAGTAAAATTACTTTATTATAATACTGCTGTGGAATAAAATCACACACGTAACTTGTACATGCAGGGGAAATACAGCCTAATGTAAACAGATGGTTTTTAGCACATTCCTTTACTAGAATGTGGTCACCTGCCACAAGTACACAAGCTCATGCATAAGATCAAGACTTTACATACAGCTGAGATCACAATGTCATGCATATAACAGCAGCGTGCTAGACAATCGTACCACAAACTGTGCGGAAGTTCTCCCCCACCCCATAAGCCACTGCCAGCAGCTGCTGTGGAGTTTGGTTACCCATATCCGTGACATGAACGATGTCCTTTGGAGAATCTCGTTCCCTGTGGCTGTAAGTATTCTTATTTTTATAATATTTTAATGATGCTTGCTATCAAAATGTTAAGTACAGAACTAGAAATTATGGAAAAGTAGACTTGTTACAATGCTGAACAATTATATACATCTTAATCTCAGGTACTTACAATAAACACCACTTACATTTAAACATATCATCAAAAATAATTTACTTCTCAGGCTTAAATGAACCCAAATAACACATCTGATGACAGTGCTCCAGTGAAGGGGGAAAAAAAAATCAACCTCCATAAAGTACTTCCTGATTGCTAGCACTAAAAAGTCATGGCAAGAGTCATTCTAAGACCTGGCTAAAGTATGACTCATTGTAGGTAAGTTCTATATAAAAACACCTATTAGAATAATCTTTCAATGATATTTTGGTTGGGTAAACAACCAAATTGATACTGATTATTTATTAGTCAATGAGAGCAAGTGTGGAATAGTTATCAAAATACTTCTCCTCATTTCCCTGCACCTACACGTGTACTTCAATGTCCTTCCATGCTTATTTATGTCCTAAGTATATTCTGGTAAAGAGAGAATTCTATTTTGTTATTAGGCGACAGCTGCTTGCTGAGTTACTTATGTCCATAAAAGCATAGAAGCAGAATTCTGGAACCAAAAGTCACTTTGAATGGTTCAGTTCCATGCCGCCTGGCAGCAGTATGTGCCCCTTTCAGAACAGTAAATTCAATACTTCTGGAATGCTCCAGGATATCCCTGAATCAGGCCAGGGAGTAAAGAAAAAAATACAGCCAACTCTCAATAACAATGGTAGGTAGGATGGATAAGTAAAAATCTGAAGATCTAAAAATCTTATTTTAATTAGTAATTTGAATCCCCTCTTTAAGTAAATATTTGACTTAAATTTTTAAATATTTTTTTGTCAGATAAAAAGAGGACTTTAATTTTGCCTCTTTTTTCTGGCCCCCCCGCCCAAACACTCTCGAGGATGTGTAACAAGAACTCTATAGTCTGATATATGTAGCTGCAAAGATGGAAACATATTTTGACATCTAGCTTTTCCAATTTAGATATTTAAAACTACCCATATCATATTCTAGTATAGAAGGGCCTATCTACAGTTTCATCTTTGCATAATAAGGATGTTTTATAACTTGTTTAATAATTGGTACTCTTTTAGTGAGGAATGACTACTTACCATAATCAATATGAGCAATCACATCCAACTTGTCTGACTTTGAAAATCTATAACTCAGTACTTACCAAGTTACACTTTCCTTAGAACGTAACATTTGCAAGTGATATGAATTGAAGATGACAGTTTTACTCAACACTGGTGTTAATTCATGACTGGAGCCAGTATGCCTTGATAAACTGGGCATAAGACAGGGCATGTAATAGCTGCCTTTCCTGATTCCTGCGTATCTGGAGTAAAACACTGTATTACCCTGCACCAGTTCTTCTCCAGTAATCATCATTCAATTAACTCAAGATACTGATGCAAAATATTTCTTATTATACTGCTAGTCATATGAACTGTTTTAATTAGCAACATCCATATTATATTGGTTTCAAATCTGTAATTTGAACTTTAACTTCTTATAAATCATTCTACTTTCATTAAAAGTATCAGTCTTCTATTCACTGAAAGTAAAAACTGGTGAAAGAGAACAAATATAACATATTTGTTACTTATAACATATTTGCTTTATAACATATATACTTTGCTGTATTTGGGCTAAGACTTAACTGATGATGTATATGTATTAGTAAACCTTTGTAGCAGTGTTATATTTTTATTCATGTACAAGAAAAATTTAACAGAGAAATCATATATAATAAGCAAAAGTCAATTTAATTTCAAAATGTCATTTGTATTATTATGTGCATATTTATAAGATCAGTAGCTCTTTAATATTAATTAATATTAATAAAAGAATATTAATATTAAGGTAACTAGGGAGTCCTTAATACCTCTACAACAAATGAAGAAAGTTGGTTTTTGAAAATTAAATAAATTAAAATAACTGCCAGATAAATTTTTCCATAGAAAATGATCGACCCATAAGTATTAGTTCTGAGTGTTACATAATTTCTATTAGATTTCTAAGAATACGTCTAGTAGATACTTAAACATTTCTGAAACTCTGAACCTTTCCAGAATATATTAAAATAAGAACAGGGGTGAGGGGGAATCAGAGAAAGAACTGTCTTCACATTTTGATCACTCATATGTTATGTTAAGAAATAATTAAATAATTAGTTAATTTCAAACAGTTCTTTTTGCTTCTCCCACTCTCTCTGCTCTCTATTTGTGTTTGCTTATTGTCTTAAGAAAAAAAGAATTAAAGAATTAAGGCAAAATTATTCAGTTTTATAACAGAATCTATAAGTTGTTTCTATGCCATCATGTATTAGATTGTTAAAGGCATTATTTAAAGACATTTTGATGTGTCACAAGCTAGAAAAATGTCCTTTGTGATTATCTCTGATAAAAATAGCATTGTTACTAAATGGACATGATGAAACAAAGTAAATGCTGCAGACAAAGTCTGATGAACACATTTTGTGCTCTCGACTTATGATGTAGTAGTATCTCAACCAAGTCCAGTGGAGGGCTGCATATATGTCATGGAAGCTGCCATACAAAGTGAGCCGGTAGCAAGGTTAGAACATGACATGGTAAGGTAAAAAGAAACGACTAAGTCACACAGCAATAACTTCAAATACCGGGCTTTGCAGTGATTGAAAAGTCATGTTCAGTGACTTGTAATTTACTTGCAAGTTTATTATGTTGGAAAGCTGCCGCAAGATAACAATAAAGTTCAACTGTCACAAATATTCAAATTCTTCACTTACCTCATCTGGGTTGGCATTAAAGGTGAGGCTGCCTTCATCCAGCTGCATGTACAATTTTCTAAAAGAAAATCCTAGAGGTGGGTTCTTATTGTATATGGAACAGTGACCCCAAGTGGATTTACACAACCTGTAAGTAAGATAAAATCGGATGAGAAAACATGACCATATTGGATTCTTCTAAGTTAAACGTGTATATGTATGATAAAATAGTGATATGAAATAACATAAAATTGGATTTTACAGCTCTAAAGTATAAAATGTTTACTTTTATACTTGTTTTACTTGTTTACCAGAGTAAGATAGACAAATGCCTTCAATTTAGCAATTTTGACAGCACTTAACAAATGTGAGTTACAAAGATTAGTAATATTCGTGAGTCCTACTGAAGTTAAACATAAATAATGATGATGATGATGATAGCCAACATTTACCAAGTGCTTACTAGATGCCAGGCACTATTTAAAGAATTGTAATAGTATTAACTTGCTCAGTCTTTACAACAATCCCATGATTTGGTGCTACAGATAAAGAAACAGACACCATAAAAAAGCTGCCCAGGGAAACACAGCTTGATCTGAATCCAAGGAGCTTACTCCTGAGTTTGCAATCTTAACCAAGAGTTTAAACAGAATTAAGCAACTATGTGCTCTATTGAGAAATATAACTGAATTGGTGGAAGGAGGAAGGTTGCTGGGCAGAGGGAGAAATTGTAATGCTATAACTTCAATACTTAAATGAAAAGTTGCAACATTAAGCTTAGCAGTTTTTAAGATACTGCTTCAAAACGCTGGTTGTTTACTATCACAGCTATATATGATTGTTTACAAAATCTGTAACACTTAAAATGCTAATGGTTCATACCTCAAAACACACTGTTTCTACACATTGGTATACCTGTTTCCAACTCTGTTTGAGGCATTAGCTCCTGGTTGTTATTTGAAAGCTAACATTTCATCTTATTACAATGCCTGGAAATTCTGGATGTACACCATATTTTCACTTTCTGATATTCATCATTGATTTCTGGCTCAAACTTCCTTCTTTTCTCACACACACAGCTTACAAGAAAACCAGAAAGTTACCGACTCAGCCTGTAACATCAAAATTTCTGAGGATAGTGGGTAAAATATCTAATTTTATATGGGAATATCTTCTTAATAGTTAATTTATATCCTTGCATTATTTTTATCATCCAAATGAAATCACTGATTTCATAACAATGAGTTCAGTAACTTGTTTAGAAAATTATCACTATTTTAGCAGTCTCTTTAATCTAGTCCCATAGCTTTTGATTTTATTACTAAGCTACATGAAAGCAACAGAACCTCTCAACATCCAAATTAAAAAAACAAAAAACTAAGCTAGCCTTTAATATATCACTAAGAAAAAAAAAAAAATCCAAGCGTCAGATATATAGGCATAATTATGTGGTAAACACTAAAGGAAGCATTTCTTTTAAAAATGAACAATCCAAATTTAAATCCCAAATGAAAACTACATTCTGAGTGAGTTCATATAAGCATAGAAATAAACTCTTCTACAAAATTCAAATATAGGATCATAAATTAAGTTTGATGGGAATACTGAAGTGTAGAAAAGAGGTTATAAATAAAAGTGAGCCAGTTTTAAAGTACTTTTCTTTCCTCTTACACTGAACAATTAAAAATTAATAACTACACTTTAAACATTACTAATAGAATTTCCTCTCACTTCCACAGTAACTTCATTATGACAAGACAAGGGAAGAATAACAAGATGATATTGATGATTTTTAGTTATTTGAAGGTTGAGAAATGAACTACATAATTAATACTATAATTCTGTAGCATCGGGAAGCCTGAGTTAAAAATGTCGTTGTTGGTAATACATTTTTACTAAAGTTTGGCTATTTAGATAATTGATTCTCTCCATAGATTTTCATTGAAAAAAATGGTTTTAAAGTCTCAGAAAACTTGTTTTTAGACATGTTTTACTCTGTTCAGAAGTTTCATTTTAAAATAATGAGACAAATAAACTTTGGTAAAGAATGCTGGAAAACCCAAGATTCAAAGATTCTTTCATTTTCATGACTCATGTATACTATCTATTAAGGAGTAACTTAGGTTCCATAGATTCTATTGCACCAAAAGTTCTTAGATTTATAGCTTAAATTTAAACTGGTAAAAGAGCTGCTGAAATTTCTACAGTCTCCTTTCACTTCAGCAAGTAGATTATCTCTTTGCTTTCTAATATTTGCCTAATTCATTGAACAAATAGTGGTTAGAAAATATAAAAAGTAGATGAAATATTCACCAGGTAAAGTTTATGCTAACAAGCAGCACCAACCCCCCCCCCAAAACAAACAAACAAACAAACACAAAAAACAAAAAACCCACAACCTGTAGGCAAGATTCTACTTAGAGCTATCTGGATCAAACACGGTGGGCTGAACTTACCCTTGCCAGAGAAGCTCGTCATTGGCCAGGTCCTGCCAAACACAGGAAGCTAAGCAGAGATCAGTTGCATTCAGGTAGGACAAGATGGTAAGGCTTAGCTCGGGAGGCAGCATTTCCAAATTAATGAACCCTTCCTGTTCTTTCGATTTCCTTGTCTTCAAAAGATGATATATATCAATGCCCCCTTGGACTTGTTTGCGATGACTGGTGTTGGCAATGCTGCTGGCAGCCATCCTCCTGCCCTGCTCTCTGCTGAGGTAGCCTTGCTCACTGTAGCCTTGCTGCTGTAGCTGCTGGTTTCTGGCCACTCTCCACAGCCCCTGACCCATCTGCGAGCCTGGGAGAAAGCCAGAATGGAGTAAGAAGGCGACATTAGAAAAGTAATCCACCTTTCCCTGCGGTACAACACGTCTACATGGAGCATTCATTTATCAGAATTAACACTGCTCATTAAAGCATATTAAATGGAGTAGGAAATTACGAATAGTTGGAACACAGTAAGTATGAAACTTGGATGGAGAACTATTTAGTTTGATTATCACCTTTATCTCAGTTTGCTAACCACTTTTAAAGTCCACAGGTGACATAATCATTTTTCACAAGGTAAGATTTAAAAGTTACTGACGTCTTAAAGACTCTTACAAATTATAATTATGTGGACTTATGGGCCAGTATTAAATACAACTCTGATCAGAGCACAGGACTTCACTTAAAAGACCTGTACACCCTGCTTTTTATCACAACCCAGGCTAAGCTAAGCTAGGCCCTTTTAACCAAATTCCCAGATGCATAACAGCTGTGAAACAGGCTTTTCGTTTAATTCTTGCCAGTCTGCTCTTAAGTTGTAGGCTGTAATAAAATGTAACATAGGCCCTGAAGTCTACTTCAGAAACCTTATAAATTAGACACGTAGGACTCCATGATAAAGAGCTCAGTAGTGACTATTTGGTTCTGTTGCTGCTTTAAATACAAATCATAATTTAGACTAATTTTCCAGTTCTTCTCCAGGAGCCCTATGGACTCCTCAGAGGTACCTGGGAGAAGGCAGGAGAAGGGATGCGAGTGCTGTAGTCTCTTCTCTCTCCACTTGACCTCCAACCAAGGTAGCTCTACAGTTATCTCTTACAGTATCAGACTTCCTCATATACAAATATTTAGAAGACTATTGGCCTAGACTTTCTATGTCACTTGGTTTTGCAAATAAGTAACTTTTCCTGGGCAAATAAATTCACTGAGAAAAATGAAATCAGGAAGAGCTTTTAACTAACACAAATAATTATTTTCATGATCTCTTTTACAAACAAAATATTCTTGTTTTAAAAGCCCAACTTGACTACTGGGACGTGGGTGTTTTAAAAATTTGGAGGAAGAAATGGATTTTTGTTCAAAAATCATTAAAATAAATTTCATAGCATGACCTAACCTTAAAATATGGTATTGTTTTAATCGGCTGCTTACAATAAGGAGTAATAATCAAAAAATAAAAAAGCAACCCCTCCCCAAGCCCACTGGTGACCAGAAATTCTGAAAATTATTAGGAATAATTTGAAAGTTGAGTAGAATTTCAAAGAATGTCACAGATTATTTTTTCAGTATTTAAAAAGGCATGTATATTTATTGAATTATTGTCTATTAGTTGGATAATGGCCACTGTAACAGGCTACTTGTTGATTAAAACAGAAAAAACAGTCCAGGATAATTTTTCACTCTTTGTCCTTACTGTGAACTGCTTGGAAATCCAAAAGCTTAAGCTATAAAGAGATGTGGGAGGGAGGATACAGAGAGAAGGAACATATTAATAATTTTTAAATGTGGGGAAATTTGTTTTTGCAAAGAAACCACAAAAGGTAGTAAGTTTTCCTCCCTACGACACATACTACCATAATGGTAGCAGTTCCTGAAGTAGTGGTTAAGCTATTAATAATTAAATTCTTATTTTCTATTAGAATGATTGAAATCCCAAACTGACAACACCAAATGCTGGCAAGGATGAGTGAATTCAAAATGGTACAGTCACTTTGGAAGACAGTTTGACAGTTTCTTACAAAAATAAACATACTTTTACCATATGGTCCAGCATTTATGCTCCTTGGTATCTACCCAAATAAGTTGGGAACTCATGTCCACACAAAAACCTGCACACAAACCTGCAGCTTTAGTCATAATTACCAAAACTTATAAGCAATCAAGCTGTCCTTCAGCAGGTGAATGGATAATTTACTGTGGTACATCCAGACAATGGAATGTTTAGTGCTAGAAAGAAATGAGCTATCAAGCCATGAAAAGATATGGAAGAAACTTAAATGCATATTACTAAGTGAAAGCAGCTGATCTGAAAATGCTATGTAATATGTGATTCCAATTATAAGACATTCCAGAAAAGGCAAAACTACAGACAGTAAATTAACACAGAAAAAAATACAGAATATCAACAAAAATTTGTAAGGAGCTATAAGTTTCCTTAATGTTTAAATATGCTATGTCATGTTACAACATAAGTACAACTTAATTTTGACACAAAAGACTGATAAACATTTAAAAATTTTTATCATAGCCATTTCTCTGTTTATCTTAGCAAGAAAATATCTAGCAATTGAACTGATTGCTAAGCTCATCCAGTATATCTGTTGTCATTTTAGATAATTATATTTATTCTTCCCTTTTGCATTTGCAGCACTAAAGGTAAATAATCAAACATGGTGACTGTGATGTCTGAAGCCTCAAGATTTAGGGCATTTAACATCAATTTTGTATGTACTTTCCCTACAACATCTTTCTAGTGGCATATGGTTAGGCAGCTGTTATTACTCTCAGGGATGTTGCTAGGGAACACAGAACCAGGGTGATTTCCCCAGGCTCTGGACTTTAATGGGGATCACTTAAATAGAGCACTGGATAAAGTGATTCGGAAAGCATCCAGCAGGTAGAAAAGAGGTTAAGCCAACAGCTGGTTCTTAGGATTAAAAAAAGTTGATGGGGAGGGTGGAGGTTTGAGGCTCATCTACACGTGATTCAGACAAAGAAAACTGCATTCTCTATTCTTCTACTGCTAAATAATACTGCAAATTACCCTTGTGGGATGTCTTTTTCCCTTTAAAGCAGTTCTTGATACGGAGCAAGAACACAGTATGATAAATCACTTGAGAAGGATTGCTATCATATATTTATCCTTCGGAGAAAGGAAAGGGCGTCTACAGTGTTCCACCCCACTCCCAGTCTTCCTTAGGGTAATAGTGGTGTGGAATGTGGATAGAACTGTCAGAAAAGTGATAAAACTCTCAAAAAGACATGAGATCCACTACAGAAGTTGTGAAGCGAGTCACAGAGGGAGCATAGTGCTGTGGACTCTGAAGTTGAACAGACTTGAGTTCAAGTCCTGACTTCACTGATGAGGGAATTTACTTGACTAGTCTAAGCTTTGCTTTCCTCATGTTTAAGGTGATAATTTGCACATAATATAGTGGTAATACACATAGCTCAGAGGGCTGTTGTATTAAATATTACATATAAAGTGCACTTCACAGCTAATAATAAAATGTTAGCTCACTTGTTTTGACAAAACCATATTTTCATAGAGTGAAAATGATGAGCATTTCAGTAAAACTTATTGAATGATTCTTCAATTATCACATAAAAAAACAAATCCATGAGTGAGTCTACACTGGTGATCACTAAATATTACATAAAGAAAGGAAAGCTCTTCCTTATAGTAAAATTCTGAATAATGAGTTAGAAAAATCATCATTTAACTACCATCGTAGAAAAACTAATTCTTAAGGCAAGAATTATCAGTGGGTGCTGAATCTGGAGTTTGATAAAGAATGGAAGATTTACAGAGTCTCAAAGTACCTCCCCACATATATTACTCATTAATTACAAAAAGAAATTAAGAAATCAGACAATATTTAACCAAGTGTTCAAACTTAACATTTACCAATAAGAGACAAATGGACATATATGCCTCTCTGGACATGACACCCTGAGAAGTATATAACAATTATACAGTACTCCGGCCAAAAATGTATAACATTTATCTAATCATGAGGAACATCAGAGAAACCCAAGAGTCTATAAATAATCTTTTTTTTCCTTCAAAATTTTCAATGCTGTGAAGATAAAGAAAGGAATCATTCCAGATTAAAGGAGACTGAAAAGCATGACATCTAAATGCAGTGTGTGGACTGGATCTTACAGTGAAAAGAAAGTGCTAGAAAGGACATTATTGGGATAACTGAAAAACTAGACATACGGGCTGTAGATTGGATAAAGATACTTATATGAATGTCAACTTTTCTGAATTTGATAACTGTACAGCGGTTTTGTCAGAGTATATTCTTGTTCTTTAGGAAAAACATTGAATTATTAAGGCATAATGTATACAACTTAGTCTCAAATGGTTCAGAAAAACAGAAACATCTGTCTCTATACAGAGAGAATGTTAACACAATGTTGCAAAATGTTTAAAATTGGTGAATCTGGGTAAAAGGTACACACCAGTTGTTTTTATTAATCGTACAACCTTTCTGTAAACAGAAATCTCCTGATTGAGGAATCCAAGCATGTTAAATTTGAGAATAACTGAGTTTGATGTGCTCTAAGTATAAGAATTACTGCTCTACGAGCTTAGCGTCTTACAGACTGAAAACCATCACTAAGGAGATAAATGCTCAGCATCACAGTTTAAGAGTAGTAGGAGACCCCTGTCAAGGCAAACATCAAAATACTAAGAATTATTCTTGCTAGTTGTGATAGAAAATTTTCTTTTAAAGGCTGAAGAAGTATTTTTAAAGAAAGTAGGGGAAAAAAAATACCCCTTTAACTTTGCGTGTGCAGATTTAAGGCTTGGAATTCCTGGCTGTGTTCCCTCCTTTCATACATAATATTATGTGCACAGTATTTTTTAACATAATA
This sequence comes from Balaenoptera musculus, assembly GCF_009873245.2. Lineage (NCBI taxonomy): Eukaryota > Metazoa > Chordata > Mammalia > Artiodactyla > Balaenopteridae > Balaenoptera > Balaenoptera musculus. The sequence goes on from NC_045790.1 coordinate 6,598,350, forward strand.
TTTAATAAATATTAAACCATAATACTGTTTTTGTACTCTAAACCACAATTTATTTAGTACTTACTCTATGCTAAGCACTGTGGAAGTTTTAATACATTATCTCATTTTTGTCCTCAAAACAACCTTCATAGGTAGATAGTATTCTAATTTTATAGCTGAAGAAATAGTGACTCAGAGAGATTAAGCAACTTTGCTCAAGATCTCAGAGCTGGCAAATGGAAAACTTAGGATTCCATCTCAGGTCTGTCTGAGTCCAAAGGTTAGTCTTAACCACCAAACCTTATGCCCAGAACTGGCAAAGACGATCCACCACCTGCTTCTTCATCACTAGCTCTCATCTCTTCTCCCTCTGTCACTGCTTATTACCTCCACGCTGCTCCCAGCTGCAGCCTCTCTTTAGGCTACTGTTCTTGTGGAAAGCACATACACTTGGATGTGAAAAAAGTTCAAACTCCCACACAGAATCTGTTTAGCTTATAGTCTGTGGTACTCATTTTCCTCACCAGATAAACAGTGAATAAGTCTTATCCCATGGAACTTAGAGGGGTTAAGAGAACCTAAGCCATAGGGAATTTATCATAACAGGTGGTTTTGTAGTCACCACTCAGTCCCCTTTAAATGATAACTCTTATTTATTTTGGTTCTCCCACTTCAGAGTGCACCTGATTATTCTGGACCTAATGATCTGAGTAGTTATAATCGTGGTTCCAAATTCCATTAATTGAGGATCTGTGAATTCGGAGATGCCATTTACCTTTGCTAGGAGAAAAAAATAACAACTAGTAAATATATAAAGTTAGAAGAAACTAACTTTGCTTAGACTGACACTCTTAGCTTGGCAAATAAGGTCAAGTATTTAGTTATCAGTCAGTGATAACAGAGATACCTTTTTGGCAGGTAAGTACTACCATCACCTTTAATCACTATAGACATGTTTCTAGAAATGAAAACGTTAAGACTTCATGGGAAGATTCAACATATCAAGAGTCCTTATGGCGGTATCACAAAATAAATCGATTAATAAGAAAGTTCTACTCTAGATCTTTATGACATCTTCACATCCCCAGGAACTTGAATTATAAAGAGCTTTATGGATAGAGTGTCAATTTCTTGGATCTTTGAAATCAATGTTACAACTGTTGAGATCTATATTTTGAAAGCATATTTCTTGATTATAAAATACGAATTAGGGGCTTCCCTGGTGGCGCAGTGGTTAAGAATCTGCCTGCCAATGCAGGGGACACGGGTTCGAGCCCTGGTCTGGGAAGATCCCACATGCCATGGAGCAACTAAGCCTGTGCGCCACAACTACTGAGACTGCGCTCTAGAGCCCACCAGCCGCAACTACTGAGCCTGCGTGCCACAACTACTGAAGCCCGCGCGCCTAGAGCCTGTGCTCCGCAACAAGAGAAGCCATCACAATGAGAAGCCCGCGCACCACAACAAAGAGTAGCCCCCACTCGCCGCAACTAGAGAAAGCCCACGCACAGCAACAAAGACCCAATGCAGCCAAAGATAAATAATAAATAAATTAATTAATTTAAAAAATAAAAATAAAATAAAATACGAATTACATATGTTCCTTAAGATGACAATAATTTTGGAACTCACCTATCATACTGTGCTTTATTATTGTTTATTAAAAGCAATAAAAATTTACAAATATATACGGGTAGTCCTTGCCTTGTACAGTACCAGGCTAACTACTGGATGACAGTTCCATGGGACTGTGCACAGCAAGGTCACAGTCCTAACACTCATGCATTTCAGTTTACATGGTACTGTGCAGAGTAAGCACTGCCTGTAAGTACTGAGATGGGGGACTGATTCAACACAATAGGCTACATGGAAAAATCCAATGCCAAACACAGTGCCTCAGACCTACAAAGCACTCAGTAAATATTTGTTGACTGCAAGAATGGATGAATGGTAAACAATAAGAAAAACTGAATTAGATGAACCTCGACCTAAATTTCACATCTTTCAAAAAATCATCAGAATGGATCATAGACTTAAATGTAAAGCATAAAAGAATAAAACTTTTAGAAAAATACAGAGAAGGAAATCTTAGGGATCTATGTCTAGGCAAAGAGAGTTCATCAAAAGTACGATCCATAAAAGTAAAAGTTGATAAAGTCGACCTCATCAATATTAAAACTTTTGCTCTTTGAAAGCCCATGTGAAGAAGACAAAAACACAAGCTACAGACTGAGAGAAAATATTTCCAAACCACATATCTGACAAAGGACTAGTATCAAGAATATATAAACAACTTTCGAACTCAACAGCAAAAAAATCAAACAATTCAATTAAAAAATGAATATAATATTTAAAATAGCCAGGACATGGAAGCAACCTAAATGTCCATCAACAGATGAATGGATAAAGAAGATGTGGCACATATATACAATGAAATATTACTCAGCCATATAAAGAAACGAAATTGAGTTATTTGTGGTGAGGTGGATGGACCTAGAGTCTGTCATACAGAGTGAAGTAAGTCAGAAAGAGAAAAACAAATACCATATGCTAACACATATATGGAATCTAAAAAAAAAAAATGGTTCTGAAGAACCTAGGGGCAGGACAGGAATAAAGATGAAGACATAGAGAATGGACTTGAGGACACGGGTTGGGGGGGGAAGGGTAAGCTGGGACGAAGTAAGAGAGTGGATGGACTTATATATACTACCAAATGTAAAATAGATAGTGGGAAGCACCCGCATAGCACAGGGAGATGAGCTCTGTGCTTTGTGTCCACCTAGAGGGGTGGGATAGGGAGGGTGGGAGGGAGATGCAAGAGGGAGGAGATATGCGGATATATGTATACGTATAGCTGATTCACTTTGTTATAAAGCAGAAACTAACACACCATTGTAAAGCAATTATACTCCAATAAAGATGTTAAAAAAGAAAAAATGAACATAAGACATGAACAGATATTTCGCCAAAGAGGACATACAAATGGTACACAATCACGATAGACGTTCAGCATCATTACCCAGGAGGGAGGTGGGTGTAGTTATAAAAGGGCAGCACCAGGGATCCCGGTGATGTTTGAACGGTTCAGTGTCTTGACTGTGGTGCTGGATATGTGAATCTGCACAGAATCTCATACACACAGATACACATTTGAGCAAAAATAAACTGGGGAATTCTGAATAAGATAGGTGCAATGTATTAATGTCAATATCCTGGTTGTGCTAGTACATAATGGTTATGCAATATGTCACTGCCTAGGGAAACCAGGCAAAGTGTACAAGAGATCTCTTGGTATATTTCTTGCAACTGCATGTGTATCTACAATTAACTGGAAAAAAAAAAGGACAGAGTATTGTACACTTAAAATGGGTGAATTTTACGGTATGTAAATGATACCACAATATAGTTCTTCAAAGAACTAGAGACTCTAATAAACACTCTAAAGAGGGTGACCAAGGATGCAGCAAGTCTAGTGTCTATGACAAATAGTTAACTATTTTAGATTTAAGGCTATCCAACTAATTATTAAAAATCTATGACCTATGAATCATCTCTGACTTCGTGGAATGTACTGTATAGATTAAAAGAACACAGAATCAAGGAATACGAATCCTTAAGGATACAGATCTATAATAATGTTCTGACTCTTTACCTAGGAAGTATCAATAATTGAGTAACAGTATAAATGCAAAAGGACTGATGTGTGCCTGTTACTTGGTCTAATAAAACAAAACCCAGCATAAATGCAAAATACATTAAACAAAATTGGTTTAACTACTCATTAAAAATCAAAGTACATAAACTAATGTGATTTAATTTGGATTGCTTCAATTCAAATTTTATAATATTTCTGATTTGTGGGAATAATGATCTAATTTGGTAAAAATATTTTAAAAATCAGTAAGTTGTTTAATCTCCTTACTACTTAGATATCCTTGTTTCTATGAAAATAACAGTGACAATAATAATAGTACTTTTTTTACACATTGACTGGATAATGTAGAAGTCTGTTTTTTTTAATCTAAGTATTTAGGCCTTTTGGTTTTTAAAATTAATATCTAGCTTTATTATGCTGAGACTAGAGAATGTGGGCTCTATGATGTGTGCTTGAGAGAAATGTGTAGGTTTTCCTGACACTGCTACTTTGGAGACTGAATTTAAAGTTGGAGTTCCAGTTATGCCATATGCTGTATGACCTCAGATATTTCAAACGAGGTTTCTGATCTTCGGTTACCTACAAAATAGGGGAAATCGCTCCTATCTATTTTACAGGATTGCTATGAGCCTTAATTGAGATAACATATCAAAGCATCTTTTAATTGGCAAAGCAGTATGCACGCCCTGACTCATTTCCTTTTTTCTAATGCAAAAATCTGAGAAACAGCTATATTTTTCTGACATATTTTGGATGTACTTTTCTCATTTTTTAAAAAAGAAATACAGTGGTAGTCTAAACAAATCTGTTGTAACATAACACAAAGGCACTTCCACTTAGGACGCAGCATAGATTAGATTAACTACCAAGAACTCTATCAAGTTAATTATTAACGTTTATGAGAACAATACTTTTCTGTTACTGTAATGTCTTGTTCTCTTTTCAAGAGTAGAGTATTTCCACAAAAGAATGATAGAGATTACTTCACTAATACCTGTTGGTATATCTAATATAAAATTATCTTTAAAATATATTAAGCAGCTTTAATCAAAACATCCCTATGTAACAAGTTAAACATCAAATAAAGTACTATTCTAAAAGAACACACTGTACCACTGCTTTTAGCAATTTTATGGCACTAAGCATTCAAATAGCACATGCTGTGGAAACAAATATATGTAATAAAGAGTGGATTATGCACCATTTAGATGGATGGATGACACGCAGTGGAAGATGGGAAGAACACAAAGTAGCCTGGAGGTCTCAGGAAAGCATTCTGCTTTAGACACTTTTGTTTGAAGCAAACAAGATTCCATGAAGTCTCTTCCTGAGCAAGCAGTGTTAAATCACGGGTTTGTGATGAGTGACATGAATGAGCTACTTTAAATACTCATTATAAATGGTTAGTTTTCATCAATATTTCATAAGTGTCTAAATAGTGGGGTTTACAAATAAGAAATTTCCTATCTCAGATAAAGATCTAAAATGTGTACCAAAAGAGTTATCTCTAACACGCAAATTCTACTGCCTTAAAGATGAGGAAATTCACTCATTTATATCTTCTTGGAGATTTTCAATTTTTTTCCAATGAGAAAGTAACAACTAGATTTTTGGTTACTTTAGGTTTTAAAAATCTTTTTAAGTGTTATCATGTGATATTACTCAAAGGCATAAGAACATGGGAGATTCTGTGAGAAAATATTTTATACATTTATAACCAAATTGGCAGCCCAACATTTACTTCTCTACTTCCAAAAGAGCAGACCACCAAAGTAGTTTAGAACAGACTGAGTAGAGGGGAAAAAATGAAAAGAAAAAAACCTGATAACCAATCACACTTCTAACATTGAAAGGCAACAACTGTAGAGAAATGAAGGAAGGGTAAGTCCACAAGGAGGTCTTTTTCAGGAGAAAAGGGAAATAGCTAAGTACTAAGAGGTACATTAAACACATAAAAAAACAAAACAAACAAACAAACAAAAAAACCAGTCATTAAATTTAAAGATCTGGTCCTGCAAGAGCAGTTTTTGCTACTAAAAAGCATACCATTTGTAGGTTTTTTTTTTAACTCAAAAAAGATTTACAATATTACTTTGTTTTCTGAAGGTTTTTTTCCTGTTCTTTAATTTGATGCTGTAATGAGTGTTACCAAATGGCATCTAAACAAATGTAAACATTAAGATGTCATTTAAAATGTAACCAAAAAGCAGAGAATTGGGGGCTTATTTCATTTCACTTATTTCTTCAGCTTCTTTTGCAAGAGATGTTCCACTGTCTGTTTTAACCTTCAAATAAAATAAATTTACTCAATTTCTCACTGGCATTATTTTTAATTACACTGATCCTTTAACTGCACTCTTTACTCAACCCAACTGCAGTCAGCAGTGGTCACGGCAGCACATCCCAACCCACCTCCTCAGGGCACACCACACTCCACGCCCACTGACTGCAAGGCCATTCCTATGAGAGCTGTGGAATTAAAAAACAGAACGATGTGTTTATTAATGCCACTGAACTGTACACTTAAAAATGGCTAAGATGGTAGATTTTATGTTATGCATATTTCACCATAATAAAAAAAAATGGGGGAAAAAAACCAAAACAAAAACTGTAATTCTCACTGAATTGCTTTTACACAAATAAGACAAGGTATTAACATAAAATAAATATTGACAGCAGCCAATAGGAAAGTCAGAAGTGAGGTGAGAAAACATCTAACAATGAAAACAGACTGACACAAAACATGCGCTTGGTTCAGGCTCCTTCAACTAGCTGTGAGTAGAGGGCACAACACGCAAAGCCTCACTGTCCTCACTGGTAAAAAGCGGGTTTTGAACTTGATGATCCCCAAGTTCTCTTTTTGCTATAAAATTCTATGATCCTATAAAAATGAGAAAATCCTAAAAAATTAAAGTAAAAGGAAGAGATGATGGAGATGGACGTGTGTGTGCCTGTGTATGTGTATTTAGCATCTGTCCTTTCCATCTCTTTCCCCCCATGCCCATGACTTCTACAAATCACTGCTCAGGATGAGCAGATAGGGGCTCTCCAAGCATGGCTCACTTGCTAAAATCTTGTTCCTTCTTTCAAATAGCTTATGAAATCCCCTGCAATCTGTTCTTGCAGAATACACAAACTGCTGATCACAGAGCTAAACTCCCAAACAGCCTAAACTTGAAAGCAAATATCTTTTCTCATCTCTATCTACATCACAAAAGCACTTGCCCTAAATAGAATATAAACTCATTCAAGTTTCACTGGAGAATCTATGTCAATAAATGTCAGAAAAACAAAACCACGCGAAAAAAATAAAGAAATGGGGAACATAAATTTCTAGAAGTGGATGTATTTCATTAAAGTTGTTTTAAAATAGTAAGTAAAATAGTTCAATGGAAATGCAACATGAGTTAGATGTATAATTCATAGACTTCATGTTAATGATTTTGACACATTATCATAGGTCAGCCAATGGATTAGCCTCAGTTTCCAAATCTGAATCAAAATGTAGGAAAAAAAGAGAGTTGTATCAATACATAGCAGTTGGTTAAGTAATGAACGATAAAATCATAAATTTGAATGACTAATTTCAATGCTTTGTGATCAAAGAAAAGGTAATTTCTTGGTAATTCATGTTTTTATATTGTGAAATAAGGAAAATAACTATCTTTTAATTTATGCAATTCTAAGCACAATAAACACACAAAACATTCCCTATTAAACTGATAATAAGTGTAATAAATTACAAGGCATGGTTTAGCTTATCTAGTTATTACCATAAGATATTTTGTGAATGAAGTATTTCAATTGTGTTATTTTAGCAAGCACCTGTTTAAAATCTGGCAGACATCTAAGGGGCCAAAACTAAATTTAGCAGACATCTAAGGGCCCAAAACTACACTAGTTAATTGGCTGTAACCTACTCTAAATGAACTATGTTAACCTGATAGGGAGTACCGATTTAAAAGCCAAATCTACAATTTGAGGATTGACACAGTCGGGCTGGCGTTAAGCACCTGAGGTATAAAAGATGACAACATCTTTCAAACCTGGAAGAAGCACAGGCAATTTTACAGTGGGTCAAGGCCAAAACAGTGTCACAATAAACCCTGAAGCCCGTACCTTTCATTTCCAATAAGTTCATTTGGTTCACTGACAAAAGCTGTGCTGGTGACGTGCGTCAGCACATCAGGTACCTGACAGAAGGTGGTACCTGGCATCTAATAATGCTTAAAAACAAACACACAAACACATTTCTGTTCTCAGACAGGCCTCTCCCATCCCTGTTTGCTCTCATACCAACGTAGAGACTGCCACATTCTTTCTACACTAGAAAGGCTTACCTCTAGCCTTTCCTAACTTCTTTCCACCTTAAAAGCTATCTTTGCTCATGTTTATTTTGAAACCATTTCAACCATATAAAATGGCAATGGGTAAGGAATACAGTCTCCAGTTGTGATATGCTCTGTTCATGTACACCTTAAAAACACAAACCTTCCTCTCACACATGTCATTCCTCAAGCAAAGCTTTCTAAGAAAAATAATAAGCCTCTCTTCAGGTATTTAGTAGAAAAAAAAGACCCCCCACCACCCAGAAAAAAAAAACCAAAAAACTTTCCAAGAAAGAAAATCCTTGTATAAGTTTGTCTATTTCATTACAATCAGGCATATTTTTGCTCAGTTATTTCTATCTACTAACTCCTAAAAGTTATCTGCCAGGGTGTCTGTGTTAGGCCTCCTCTAAGATGGCTCCCATAGGCCCTTGCGTCTTGGGATTCACGTCCTTGTGTAATCCTCTCCACAGTGATTGAGTTGGATTTATTGACTCCTATCAACAGAATATGGCAGTAGTGATGGGATGCCACTTCTGAGATTAGCTTACAGAAGACTAGAGAGAGTCTTGGGTGCTCTCTCTTGGATTGCTCACTTGAGCGAAAGTCAGCTGCCATACTGTATACAGTATCTCAGACAAACTGTCAAGTTAACTGGATAAAAATGGCGAGTTTCCTACTCAACCTGAAAAGAGAATAAAATTTATTCTTAATTCTGATATCTGCTCAAGTTTGTGAACCATTTTCTTAGGGGGTAAAAATCCTCCCTATCCCAGAAATATGGTCACCAGCTGCAACATTAAGAAAAAATATGGAAAGCTGAAATGGAAAACGTAAATTAGCTTCACTTTGCAGTAATAAAGGTCATAATATAAGGATATGGAAATACCTGGGATCCTTGAAAATGAAGATTCCACTTGTTAAAAGAAGTAGATTCAATTATTAAATTACTAAATACCTACAGAACCTAAAAATAAAACCCTTAAACGACTGAGGATTGGGATCCATTTCTGATTTCTCCCAATTTTAATAATAATTAAGTGAGCACCCACCATATAAGAAACTGGAGCCTAGTCACAGAGAAACAAGCAAGAGACAAGTTAAGAATCTGCCGAGTTTATAACCAAAGTTTAACAGCTGAAGCAACTGTCAGTCCATCGTGACCTTAACTGGATGTGTTTGCATTCATGTTACTGTAAAAAGTATGTTAAGAGCCAAAAACTCTGCCTACGCACCAAAAACACTCTCTACTTGAAAAGCAACACCTGGGCTAGAAGAGCGTAACCTCTGCTGTTTCCCGGCTTTATTTCAGAGTGAAGCCGGGTCCTACTTGGGGTCCCAAGCTGACCTAGGGGTCCCCAGTGACCCAGGAACACAAGAAGCACACCTACTCCCGCCTCCTGACACGGATTCCTCATTTTAATTAGCCAGTACCGCTGTCACTCAAGGTGCTTCGCACAGTCATTGGCCCCAAAGTCTCGCTGGTTGGCAAGTTTCTGCCAACTGGAGCACCGGTGGTCATCATTCCCGAGAAGAAAAGTAGGGGTGTACAGGGAAGAGAGGCAAGAACTCTGAAATATCTAGGGTGACACCCTTACCTGAGCGACCTGCGATTCCCCACCGCCGCCGCGACGAATCGGCCTCTGGGCGGGGGCTTTCAGCCAAAAAGAAAATGGCTCAGCCGGGAAGGGGTGCCCAGGCCATGGAGAAGCCGGTTCAAACTTTATTTGTTCACGCCGGTGGAGGTGAGGTCGGGGAGAATCCCAGAAACAGCACCTGATCCCTCCGAACTCAGCGTGCCTCAGGCTGCAGCAGCCTGAGCGGCCGACTCTCCGAGTTTTGACGTTTCCTATTGTTGCCGGAAGTGACGTCCGGATTCGGGGGTGCTTCAAGAAGAAGTATTTTTAATCCCCTTGATCTACGATTCGCTACAGAGTCCCGGTCTCTCACTTCGCAGTCGGAGCCCCTCTGAGCCTCAGAACCGGGCAGACTTCGAATCTGTACCTTGGAATCGGACTGGACGTAGAAAAGACTCTCGGCAGGGTCAGTCTTCCTAGGGCTCTGTACGAACGTGCTGTGGAATCTGCAGCGGGGAATTCAGGAGCGCAGGGGAGCCGGCAGCTTGGAAGGTCCTGCCGCGGTGCGTGGCGGGCTTCCACCCGCTGCTCCGAATACAAACGGTCGGCGGGAGAAGCGCGCCCCGGCATCGGCGTCGGGCCGCAGGGAGTCGTTGCTGGAGGCTGGGCTCCCGGGGCTCTCGGATTGCACATGCTACCACCTCCTCTGCCCCTTGTGCGGGGCCGGAGGCCTTTGGAGCCCGTTCTTTGCTCGGCCGCTGCTAGGTGAGCGCGAGGGAGCAGGCGGGGCTGCGCCCCGGGATAGGCCGGGGTCGCCTCTCTCCGCTGCCGTAACCGAGGCCCCGGCTGGGGCGAGTGACCAGGGCTGCCTTTTCATCCTTTTAAATCAAGTGCAGGGGAGGAGAGCGCTAGACGTGCCTTGCCCATGAACCCGACTGGGATATCCTTTTGATAACGACGAAGTGGGAAGAGCTCATCTTCTCAGATCAGGTTGTGACTTAGGGTGGGGAAGTCCTAGACGGACCGATTCCTGCTGTTGGAGCCTCTGAGCTGAGGAGCAATCCGGCTGATGAGAAGGAAGAGCTGAGAATAGTTGATGTTTCCCTTGCTTTACATTTCCCTAGTGTTTCAGTGTTTCTCCACTTTCCTACAGGACTATAGATTTTTCCCTTACTGTAAAAAAAAAATCAATCTTGAAATTTGGATTCCGGAATTAGGGCTGTAGTAGACTATTTTTCTAAAATTATCCACAAACCTTTTAACGGTTTTATATGTAAACACAACAATCCTACAGAGTTATATACTTGACCCTTACTCCCCGTTTTCCCCAGTTTTCTCCTCTATTTTTGATAGATAATATTTAGCGTTATGAGCTGTCGCAAACTCTTAGCCATCGACCGTCATCATTACGCCAGTCGGTGTAGTTGCTTCATTCTGAACAAAAATCACTGAGTTCAATTGCATTCTATTGGGAGGCATCATTTAATGACCTCTAACAGCAGTGAGATTCAACTAGATTAAAAATCTTAAAAATGCTATTTTATACCATTTCCACGATGTCTCCTGTAATAAATTAAGTGGGGCAGACCTAACTAGTAGCAGAGAACTCTCTGGAGGAAGCTAGGAAGCAATATTGAGACCATCTTAATGGTTGAATCTGCTACAAGCTGAGTGATATATGCTTTTGTCTTTTAATTTCTTTTTATAAGGGTTATAAAGCAAAAATGTTAAGCGATTTCTTAAAAAGTTACTTTTCATGTCTGAAACTACTATGTTAAAATGTGCACAAGTCCTAAATTGTTTTTTTTTAATGTCTTAATTTCTAGTGTTTTTTTCAGTTTTATAATAGAACAGTAAAGCCTTTTATAAAAATGTAGAGCAGTAGGTGTAATTTTTTTCTATAATACTCAAAAATTTTTTAACCCCTTTATTTTTTCTATCCTGTTTATCACTTATCTCCTTCACCTACAGATCCCAGCTGTACTTGTATCTTACTCTTCTTCAAAATATTTATTCTGCTGGTACTGAAGAGGATGTGTTCCAGGGACATACTTTGTTGTCAGAAATTCCGTTACCAAAGGTAGAAATAATGAGACATTGGTATATGTTACAGGACTTCAGAGAAAGGAAGGATGGAAAGATACCGTAAAGTGTTAAATAAAACAAAAATTCCATGTACCACAAAGATGGAACATATATCTGAAAGGATTAAAGGAAGTCTGTGGGAAGAGATAAAATTTATATTAAAGTTATAGAATGTCTTAGGAGAAAAGGTCCCCTTAGAAGAATTGTTACGATACGTGGGTCTGGAACTTAAAAGAAGCTAACACCTACTATATTGGCCGTGGGCAACACCCAAGAATATATGTTTTTTGCATTCAACAGCCAGATTAGTTCCCACTTAGTCTTTCCCAGGAAAATAAAGGCTGGTCTCAAAGGCTGGTCTCGGGAAGTCATCTTTAACTGCTTCCATATGCACATAAATCCCCCAGTCATCCTAAAAGATGTTAAAGAAGGTTTACCCTTCTTGGCCAGTATATTGTAGAATGTGATTTTTAGCATCACTTCCTCTTTTTTCTAGTTCCCTCCCATTTGACACTACTTGAAATTCCCTCTGCCTAAAAATGTGTTTAGTTGAAGTAATTGATTGGCTGAAAAATATTGACTAAAACCCACGCGTGAGCATTTAAAAGTATATTCAAGAACGTGTTCTTTACCGTGTTGATAAAGGAGAGGAAGCTTGGAACAGGAAGATTCTATGTTCTTTAAGAGGAGGAAAGGGTACAGAGCTGGGTGGCCAGTGGCTTAAAATAGAAAGCTTACTAAATTTAGAATTTTGCAAATTGCTAGCCCACCTCTGGTTATGTATAGATATAAGGAAGGTGTGTAAGAAGGTGATTTGTATCCTAGGCAGCTGCTGGGGTGTTGACTAGGGGGAAATGACCGTACTAACTACTTCACCTGATTTATGGGTTGTTCTGTTTTGTTTTTAATGTCAGTGACTTCATTTTAGAGGAGCTTCATTCCCAGAGGATTCAGTACTCAAGGTATTGTTATGTATTATTCTCCGTCTATGAAGTGTCCGTGGACAGTTACAAATACTAGCTGTTTTTAAGTGTGTTATTGAGCTTTGCCTCACTGGCTGATTGACTTACAGTTTAGACGCCCTTTGTCTCTTTCTAGCAAAAGTTCTTAACCATTTATTTACCTGTTTAGTTTAGGAAGCTCCCTTGGGAATAACCTCCTTTGAGAATCTAGTGAAAGCCCTACCCGATGCAATAAAATGAGTCATTTAAAAATATAATTCCGGGGCTTCCCTGGTGGCGCAGTGGTTGGGACTCTGCCTGCCAATGCAGGGGACACGGGTTCGAGCCCTGGTCTGGGAGGATCCCACATGCCGCGGAGCGATTAGGCCCGTGAGCCACAGTTGCTGAGCCTGCGCGTCTGGAGCCTGTGCTCCGCAACGAGAGAGGCCGCGATAGTGAGAGGCCCGCGCACCGCGATGAAGAGTGGCCCCCGCTTGCCACAACTAGAGAAAGCCCTCGCACAGAAACGAAGACCCGACACAGCCAAAAATAAATAAATAAATAAATTAATTAAAAAAAAAAAAAAAAAGATTGCTGCCAAAAAAAAAAAAAAAAAAATATAATTCCATGGTATCATTTTCTTTGAGATTTAAAAAAATGAACCATTTAATTTAAAATCCCCAATACCGTTCATGTCTTTTGGTGCACATAAATGTACACACGTATTCTGTTATTCGTATTCATTGGCATCATATTGCTGTTTCATGGGCCCTGAGTATGTGAGTAGATATCACTAATAAGTTTCCCAAAGTAATTGTACTAATTTACCCTTTCACAGCATTGTGGTTTGTTTCAAATGCTCTGCAACCTCACATTTTGGATTTACTTTGTGATTTCCTAATGATTAATGAGGTTGCGTATCTTTTCACATTTACTCTTTTGTAAAGTTCCTGTTCAGATCTCTTTACCATTTTTCTATTGAGTTGTCTTTCTTTTTCGTATTACTTTATAGGGTTTTCTTTTAGCTATGAATCTTTTTGTTGGTTATGTATATTGACAGTATCAACTTCCACTCAGTGGCTTTTCTTTCCACTCTCTTAAGGGTATCTTTTGATGAACAGAAGTTAGTAAGTTTAATGTGGTTCATTTTATCAGTTATAAGACAAGAAATCTTTTTCTACCTGAAGATCATAAAGATATTCTACTCTGTGATCTCCAGAAAGCCTATTTGTCTTACATTTTACATGTAGATCTTCAACAACAAACCTGGAATTAATTGTGAAGGATGTGAGGTACCCTTTACATCAAGGGGTCAAGATTTATTTATCCCATTTGGATATTCAGTCGACACAGTACCATTTATTGAAAAAGACCATCCGTTTTCCAGGGCTACTCTGCATCAACTTTGTCATAAGTCTAGTGTCAATGTATGCACGGTCTATTTCTGTACGTTATTCCATTCCATTGTTCTGTTTGTAGATATTTTCAATAATTCTAAATTTAACTTTATAATGAGTCTCATTATCCAGTGGTTGAATTTTCCAGTTTAGGTCTTCTTCAGCATTGTGTTATTTATTGTTTATCTTTTGCATATCTATGCAAATTTTGGAATCAGCTTGTCAATTTCCACCTTTAAAAAACTGCAGGGAGTTTTGGGGAGGCATGGCATGGAGGGAATACATTGAATTATGAATCGACTTACTGAGTCTTTAAATCCTTGCTCAGGATGTAGACCTCTTATTTAGGCCTTCTTTAATTTATCTCAATGAAGTTTTCTGTTTTTTTTGTTTTGAGGTCTTACAGATCCGTTTTAGATTTATTCACATGTTTATGATATTGGAGGCTAGTGAATTATTTACACATATTTTTTAACATATTTAAACATAATTTAGAAATTATTTGGGTAATACAGAGAAATACAATTGATACTTGTATATTGGCCTGCTGTCCAGCAACCGTGCTAAATTCATTTGATTTCTTTTGGATTTTTTCAAATACAATTATGTTGTCTGTGACTAATGACATTTTTATTTCTTCCTTTTTAGTCTTTATTCCTTTTATTTCTTTTCTTGTATTTTTGTACTGTCTAAGACCTCTAGTACAGTATTGAATAGAAATGGTGAGAGTGGATAAGCTTGCCTTTTTCCGGTCTCAGGAAGAAAGCTTTCAATACTTCACCTTTACATATGATGTTTGCAGTAAATTTTTTGTAGATATCCTGTAGATGACTGCAGGCAGTTCCCTTCTGTTCCTAATGTCCTAAGAATTATATCCTAAATGTTGAATTTTATCAAATGCCTGATTTTCTTGTTTTTGCTGTTCAAATTGTTTCAGCTTTGACCACTGGAAGCTGTTTCATTTGGTTCCTGTGTCCCTATGACATACGTGTGGGATTGGTTTGTTTATTTTGTGTGTAATTTCTTACATTCTAGAATTATATAATGCCTCAGGCTCATCTCGTATATTTCCTGCCCCAGTCCTAGAATTGGCCATTTCTCCAGGGAGCCAGCATTACACATATTCTGCATCTATATTAAGCTAAACATGAGTTCATACTTGCGTGTCTAACTCTAAACCATGAGGCATGGCTCATTCCAGTCTCGTCCCCTTGCTTGTCTGTAAATTCCCACTCCAGCAGTGAGAATCCTGGCTTCTACTATTTAGCCATCCATTTACTTAATTGTTCAATTCCAGCATATATGTAGAATTAACCCATACGTACATGGGAAACAACTTTATACACCAGAGTACGGTGTTTCTGTGCAGCTCATTTTGCCTTTAGTCTCACAGGCTCCACTCATTCCCAAAGTTACTTAGCAGCTTTTCCATCCACCCCCTCTGTGAGGTAGCTTTGCACATTAACTGTATGTGACCCTCCCTCTTACCTCTGAATCCTTGCAGCCGTGATCTCTATAGTTTTTATTGTCTCTGTAGTTTTTATTGTCTCTACAGTTTTGCCTTTTCCAGAATATCGTAAAATGGAAACCAAACAATATGTACCCTTTTCAGACTGGTTCCTTTTGCTTAGCAATATGCATTAAGGTTCATTCATGTCTTTTTGTGGCTTTATAGCTCTTTCCTTATTGCTGAATAATGTCGTGTTGTATGGATGTGTTCGTTTTTTAAATTCATTTGGCTATTGAAGGACATCCTGATTGCTTGCAGTTTTGGGTGATTAGGAACAGAGCTGCTGTAAACATTTGCGTGCAGTATCTTGTATGTACATTAAATTTTCAAATCACTTGGGTAAATAGCTATAAGCACGATTGCTGATTGTATGGTGTTTAGCTTTGTAAGAGTCTGCCAAACTGTCTTCCAAAATGGCTATGCGATTCGCGTTCCCACCCACCAAAAATGAGAGTTCCTGTTGCTCCGTATGCTCATAAGCATTTGGTACTGTCAGTTTTTTGGATTCTAACCATTGTAATAGATATGCAGTGGTATCATTTTTTAAATTTGTAATTACTTAAAGACATTTGATGTTGAGCATCTTATATGCTTATTTGCCATCTGTGTATCTCCTTTAATGAGATTTTCAGATATTTTGCCCATTTTTAAATTGGGTTGTTTGTTTTCTTACTCTTAACATTTAAGAATTCTTTGTATACTTTGGAAACAAGTCTTTTATCCAGTATGTGTTTTATAAATATACTGTCTGCAGCCTGTCTTTTCATTTTCTTAACAGTGTATTTTGTAGAACAGAAGTTTAATCTTAATGAATTCCAACTCAAATTTTTTATGGGTTGTGGTGACATTTTCTAAAAACTCATGCTAAACCTGGGGAATCAGAGGTAGTTGCCTAGCTGAGCAAGTTATATGTGTCTGGGGGTGGGGGGTGGGAGGGGAAGCAGAGGGAAAGTGAAAATCCAGGGTTCAGCAGCTTCTTATACAGACTTTCAAATAATCATTCTTCTTTCAAGGCCCTGGCCTTACCCTTCAGCCCTTCAGAAGTATCAGGTCCCCTCATTTCTGAAGCTGTTGCTGTTGTTGGCTTCCTCCTAAATAGGAGGATGGGATTGACCTACCTTTGCTCTGCTAGGTTGGTTATCACTCATCCATCTGTTTTCCATCTTCCAAAATTTTGTAGACACATCCTTTGTCATGTGGAATCCCCTCTAGTTTTCTTTACCCTGATGAGTATACATGGTTTCTAATCATTTACTTTCATTTTAGTGGTGTTTAGAAAAGGGAATGAAGGTAACATGCATTTAACCAGCTGCCATATTTAACCAGCTGAATTCTGAATTTTTTTTAACTTATCTATTTTTATTTTTTAAGCAAACGATCTGATTTACAACTATGTAAGTTCGGAACCCTGGGAATACTGACCAAATCTGTGCTAAATTTCTTTGTCTCCATTTCTTACTGATTTTTATTATGTACCCTTTATAAGCATCCAAAATAGCCATTGATGGAGATTATTTTAGGGTGATATGTCTTCCCGAATTGTACTTTGTTGTACCATTAAGTGTTTGGGAGAGTGTCATATAATATCAGACACATTGTTAGAAGATGAACATAAGGCAAACTTATTTTTTTAATGAAAAAATATTGAGGGGAAAAGTGCACCTGACATTCAGGAATATATGGACGATACAAGACAGTACTAGACCAGTAGGGAAGATAAATTAGGGGAGAAATAACTAAGATAAATATGGTAAGTGTGTATGAGATTGAACAAAAGAGATTAGAGAAGCTTCAAAAATACAAAGAGTTGAACAGTGTTTCATGGATTTTTTTTTTTTTTAGGTGAAAAATTAGATAATTTCCAAAGCTGGAGCTGAATCGAA
This sequence comes from Balaenoptera musculus, assembly GCF_009873245.2. Taxonomy (NCBI): domain Eukaryota; kingdom Metazoa; phylum Chordata; class Mammalia; order Artiodactyla; family Balaenopteridae; genus Balaenoptera; species Balaenoptera musculus. Next base: position 6,615,708 of record NC_045790.1, read on the forward strand.
TGTTAAATAATGGCAACAGGTGACTTAAAAAGAAGCTTACGGAACCTAGAACAAGTGCTTCGCTCACTAAATTATCCTAGAGAGGTGGATTGTATAGGGTGAGCTACAATATCAAACTTCTTTGTATTGTTTTCAGTAATGATGTGAGGTAATGCTTGACATGAGGGGAGTATCTAAATAAAAATCCAGATTTTATCTGGGTCCTTTAAATTTTTTCCTTGAAATGACTAAGGTATTTTAGAAAGCAGTTAGGAAGGAGTTTGTTTCTAAGTAGGAATTAATGAAAAATTCCAACTCAAGAGATTTAAAACAACTTTTAGAAGTAGAAGCACAATATTGTTAGAATCAGGTGTGGCCTCTGTACAACGTTTAATCTCATGGAAGTGTAATGGATTTCATTAGTTCTGTAATTTACCACCCTCACACATTTAGTTGGGTGGTATTCCTTTTTGATTTGGAAGATTCTAGTTAATAGATTTCTTATGACAATTTATACCATGCTTGAAGATTGTTATTAAGCTATCTCACATAAACCTTTCGCTTTAGTTTCCACTTTCCAAGTGTGACTTATTCGCCTTTGTAGAATGTCGCAAGGTACATTTCTTCTCTAATTCTGCCAACCTAATACGGTACTCCCATCATCCTCTTATCGTTTAATACCTCTTTTTCTTCCTCCCTGGGATGGCTGACTGGTTAAATGTTCCCCCCACTAGAATGCAGCCTGACATCTGGGGCTTTTGTTTAGTTCACTGCGGCTAGAACTGCCCACATCTAGAACTGCCTGGCACATCTTAGAAGCTAATTAGACATTTATTCAATGACTGTGTCGAGGGACAAGTCCAGATTAGGCATATGTTCAAGTAGTGAGTGAAACTGGGTTGGTTTAACCCAGTAGAATCCTAGATAGTCTTGTCAACTAGGGAAAGCTAACCAAGAGAAGGCTGCGAGTGAATGGATAGTGAGGAGACTAGGGAAAGTTTAGCTCTGATGACTGTTATTACGAGCATCATATGTGAGAAGCAGAAGGCATTCCCTAGTCTGCTCCCACAGTGTGTACCAGTCATGTATTGGTTCCTCAAAACAGGGAAATCTCTACTATCCAGACAGGCAGCGGCTGAATCAGTTTGAGTAGCCAAGTTTTCTTCTTCCCACTTTAAGTATTAACGTTTTAAAAGACATTTTGCATAGGAATAATTCTAAAATATACTGATGATTCTCCTGTCTTCTGAATACAGCATTCAAACATTTGATTTTCTTATTGACCCAAGAGTATCATTAAGAACAAGTTTACATTACCTTATAAGATAGTAATGTCTGCAGGGTTTATTGAGACGGGCAGTGCTACTTGCTGCTGCTTCAGATTGCTCTCCCCGATCCGACACGCACACGTACACATACAAATACACCCTCCGCGTATTTTGATTCTTTATACTTTTTGCCATTTTAAAATTTTTTCCTGACATCTGCTGTTTTTCGTGTTGGCCTGTCAATTTATAATATCTGTTTCTCTTACTGTTTCTGGTCTAAGTCCTTAGAAACTAGGTAACCAAGATTTTTGAGATTGTTTAACATAAGAGGTATTAAATACAGACCTGGCTGTTTTCTATTCATAATGTGGATAAAATGGACACATTTTGCTCTAAAAAAGTACTTTTTCATTTCCTGTTTTGAACTGTCTTACAGAGAGACAAGGTTGCTAGAGCAGTTTTCTCATTGGGTAAATTATAATTTTACCCATAAACATAAAAGAGAAACAATTTATGTTTGTCCTGCAAAAAACAAAATATAATCTTATCATATTTGTTCCCTGCCTTATTGAAAAAAATTGGGCAGCGATGGGGAGATTTATGTATATGTTTGAATTTTGTGGAAAACAAATGTTTTAAGTAAGTACATTATCGCATCAGTTGAACAAATACTTTCTGTGCCTTGTGAGAGAATCAGTGAAGGCGCTTCTCCTTGAGAAACAAGATCTGTGTGTGGAGACAATTAGACAACAGTACAAGGCAGAGCATCAGGTGTCAGATACTGAACACCTGGGGAGTCGTTCTGAGAGAGATCCTTGTGGATCAGAAAGATGGCTTCATGGGAGGCTTGAGATTTGACTGATGATTCATAAAGAATGAATGACAGATAACAGAAGAGTAAGATACCTTTCTAGGCTGGAGGAATTAGCGTAAGCTAATAAGGTAGATTCCAAATGGGCCTGATGTCAGGGGAAGATAGTAAACTGGTCAGCTTAGTCACAGTTGATACCTTTTCCAGCCCTGTTTTCCTCATCTGTAGCTTAGAATTCCTAATATTTTCCCTTTGCCTTTGTGATAAAGAGCAAGTGAGGTAATGTGAGAAGTGTTTGCAAAACCATAAAGCCTACTTGTGTACTGTAAGGCCGTACATTTGCTTTATTAGTAGGAGAAAATGGACAAGATCGAGTAAGGCTAAGCTTTGGAAAATCAGTGAATACTGTGGTAAATAGACTGTTGGTACTAAAGAGTTTTTGTTTCATAGTTAATTTGCCTACACTGGTTTAGAGTAGGGGATGGAATCTAAAGGGTCTTGTGCATCACCTAATTATTATGGCTATTGTGTTAAATTATGAGTTTTTGACAGCATTTCTTTTATTTCCCTGATTATCCAACTTTGTGGAATTAAGCTTATTAAAAATCTTTTTCTGTTTTTCCTGACAGTTTGGTAAAGGGAGACACAGCAGCCTCTCTGCCCATCATCAGCTATTCCCTTACCTCATATTCACCTTATGTAGCAGAACTTCTGGTGGACTCCAATGTAGAGCTCATAGCAAAGAATGACTTACGCTTCATAGATACCGTCTACAAGGTATTTTGAATTTATGAAACAATAATTCTTTTAGAAGTCACTGAATGGTTTTCTTAAGGTTAATGTTATTATAACTCAAATATATGCCACATACATAGTTGACAGAGTATTTTCAGATGCATTTATCTCATGTAAATGCAGTCCCTGTTACAATCAAGATGCAATTCAAGTTTGCTGTATGTTTCATACTCTAATAAATATGAGGACTGGTAATTGTCATTGGTTATCATTTGCCTTTTTTATATCAAATTTTAGTAAAATTTGGTATACTGGCAGAAGTTAGAGAGAAATGTGGTTTTAGTGAGTAACGTTTGTGGTTCAGAAAACTGTGAGTTAATTTAATTGTTTATAAGAAGGAACTACAACTTATGTTGGAACAACTTGTGTTCCTTGAGGTCTGAAACCATGTCTTATTATCTACTCTAGTACCTGCACTTGTACTATATGTATCCTGAACTTAATCTCATGTTTGATTTTTCAGAACCCTACTTTGTATCATTAATTTTTGCTCATGTACTGTGGTTTTCTTAACCTTTTTAAAAAAATAGTAAAGTCCATTTATCAAATCAAATCTTGATTTTTGTCTTTTTTAGGTAGAGTTTGATGAAATGGTAGCCTTTAAATATAGTCTGTGTTTAATCTTCCCTTTCTTTGTCTCTCACTTCAGAAAGCTTCCATGGAAGCCTGAGAGACACTTCTAGGAAATCCCAGGGTCCACAGAGTAGGTTTTGAAAATTACTGGTTTAATCTGTATCTCTCATTTTATACATGAGAAATCGAAACTCAGTAGCGTACCAGCTTGTCTAAAAATCAAGTCATGATTTCTATAAACAAATAGAACTGTGGTTTTCTGATATCTGCTATAGTAATCTTGTTCAGCGAGCTAAGGAGTTGTTTTTTTTTTTTTTTTTTTTTTTAGTACCTGTGAGGCTATCTGAACTTTTTATATCTTTTTCCGTCTCTCTGGACAGCTATCTACACTCTGGTACATCCCTAGCTAACTGTCTCCTACCTGTTCTCCTACCTGGTCAGGACTCACAGCACCCCTACAGGTTCTTTAGTGCCCGGTATATAAGGGCTTAATCCTCTCCTCTCTCCTCTCAAAAATGGCAGTACATCCCTGACCAGGTGGTCGTTTATAATTTTGGATTTTTGAAAGAAATTGCTCCCAATTATTACATTGATCTGTTTCCTCTTTACAGCTTCTTCGTAATCAATTTAATTATAAACCAATCTTGACGAAAAAGCAGTTTCTCCAGTGTGGATTTGCAGAATGGAAAATCCAAATTATATGTGATATTTTGAATTGTGTGATGAAAAAGCACAAGGAGTTGAGTGGTCTTGAGAAGGTAATTTTATTAATAGATTTTAACTGAGGCTAAGCTGCTATATTTTAATGTATAAAGTCAATACCCTAGTCAGCAAATGAATGCATAGTGCAATTACTGCGCTATTCACAGGTTTGGGTAACCTTACAATGCCTGATGTTTGCTTTAAATACTAGTGACTTGTATTTGCACACTTGTGACTTGGAGCTACTAGTCCTAAACTAATGGTTCAAACATAATACATTTTCATCACTTTGTAATTTTCAAAAGACGTGTCGTCTCATTAGACTCGGCATTATTTGGCAGTCACATTTCATATGAAAATTTAAGTGATAGAGGAATTTAATATATACATCATGCTTTCCCACACAATTTATGACATCTTAATACCTTTTTTTTAGACTCCATCACAACAAAGGAAAAAAATCAGTTCTGCTAAGTCAGAACCTTGTTCAAGCGCTGAGAAGACATCAGCTGAACCTGTGGGCATTGACGTCACTGGCAGGTTTATGACTTCAGGAAAGGTGGGAAAATACAAAGAGAATGTGTCATGTAGTGTTAAGAGTTACCTACCTAGCCAATCCAACGTAGAAGGTTCACTTTTCTGACTAGCATCTGGTAAAACATTCTGCTTAGACATTAGAGTGTAAGGATCTTTAACAGTGCATATCATATATTATCTGGGAACATTCCTAAAGTTATGAGAAGAGAGTAGAAACGTACAATTGAACAGGCTTTCTCTTTATATTTCTAATCTTTAATTCTGCCTCTTGCGGTCATGAACATTTGCACTGAATTACGTATCTAGTCTTCCTAAAGACCCTCCCTTTACTTACAGTGATAGGTCATGATTTACATACATTCATATTTCTATACCAGGACCGTGAATTATCCAATGATTGATAGTTCCTTAAATCTATAATCGGGTTTTGGGGTAGTGTTTTGAATATTTTCTCTTTGGTGGTAGATATCTTCCCTGCTCTTGTCTGCTTCAAGCACCTGTGGCTGAATGAGTCCAATGTCTTTAGGGATAGTTTTTCCATCTCCAAGGGAAAATGAAGCCAAAATATTATTTTATAATGGTAAATATACTTTCAGCTGTCTTCCACCTTGGGCAAGCCCTTTGAGATTGAAGGATAGACTACCAGATGAATAACTGATGTGTCATTAGATAAAGGAATGTGAGTATTTTTTGGCTGAAGTAAAATCTAGGGAATTATTTTTCCCCAATTCAAAATATGAGTTATATAAACAGAATCTGTGAAGATATTTATACTTTATGCCATTATAAAAAGTAGTGACATTTAACTGTAAGAAAAAAGCTCTTATGTCAGTAACTTTAAAAAAAAATATGCTGGTTTTGCTCCAGGTGATGAGGGCAATATGAAAAGGAATGTAAGTGTCTTGTATCCTTTCCCAACTAGAATTGATCTAAACAGGGATTTTCTTATACTGATTTTTTTTATATTCCTTGTGCTTAGCACAGGATTAGGTCCATTGTAAGGACTTACTAAGTATGAGTTGATAGAACTGAATGCATTTTTCAATCTTCTATTTCAGTATGGGGACTGAGGGGTGATCTAAATTGTCCTAACAAAGGAAGATACAAAATTTGAAGACATTAGACTTTTTAATTTTCGTAAAATAATGTTTCCTTTGTTATCCATCAAAATTTTGTAAATTACATCAAATTCTTAATTCTCAGAAATCTGAATAGTTATTAAAAGTATTCCAGTTGAGAAAAGTTGGAGTAGTAAGTGCATTCCTTTGTTTACATGAAAAACTGAGTCAATACTGAAGCAAGTTGTCTCCTCCCCAGTGCCTTCTCTGGGGTGGTAGTTGTGACTTCTTTGTCACATGTGCTGAGTTCATGTTCATACGCAGATTGCCCATAGAAAAGGAAGCAGGCAGAAGAGTCCTACGTAAATGCGGTTTGACCTGGTGCCTTTACTCTCAGGACTTTCCCTTAGTTTGAATTGTTATTGACAGTCTTATGTTTTGTGGTTTGTTTAACAGAAAAAAAAAAAATTGTAATGAGTCCTACTCATAAAGCCAGTTCTTGATTATCTACCTGTGAATAGTGTGTTAACTTTTTAAAAATAACTTCTTCTTATGGAACATTTCAAACCTGTACAAAAGTATCCATTCTGTGATTCAGCAATTTGTCAACTCTTTGCTAATCTTGTTTCATCTTAATTGTAACCACTTTTCCCAACATCTTTTCTCCCAAACCTGAAACCATTTGAAACAAGTCTCAGACATCATTGAATAAATATTTCAATATTTTTGTAAAATATAAGAATGCTTTTTAAAAATCATGACCACAATTGTATCATCACACCTAAAATAATAAGTTTGTAATATTTGGTATATGCATATGTGGTAATTTAAACTTCTGTAAATCTTAAATGGAAGATAGGATGTTTCTTTTGAAAAATTACTACGTGTATGTTTAAAATAATGGTGGAGAACACGGAAGCATCTCTGACATGTTTTTCTCTGTGCAGAAGAAAGCTGTGGTGATCCGGCATCTGTACAATGAAGATGGTGCTAACATTCCTGAAGATACAGTAACAGATGTTAATGAAGCATTTGATATTTGTGACTTAAAGGCTGCTGAAATAAAGATTCCTGAATTACAGGTTACTGAAATTAAGTGTGAGCAGCAAGTAAGAATCTGGGACTTCTTTAACAGATGCCAATATTTCTTGCTTTGATATACACGATTATTTCAGATCTAATCTTTGGAACATTTCTAGCCTTTTAAATTATTGATCATGACATGTTACCTTTGTTACCATTACTTAAGAATCAATAAGTCTTACTGAATATAATTCAAAAGGTATTATTTGCTGCTTATGTTTAGGGTACTAGGAGAGATGTCATGGGTAATGCAAAGATGAATAAGACATAGGACTTGGCTTCGAGGAATTGGCAGTCTGGTGAGAGATAGAGATATACTACTTTGTTTAGTGAAGGTTCTTTATCACCTCTTCCCCATATTGATGAATGGAAAAAAATGGTGCATTACCACCTTTTCATTTTCCTTTTGGGGCCCTTGCTGTCCTTTGCTCTCTCTCTCTCTCGGGATATCATTGCTATTACTTTGTTGCCACAGACCCCATTATAGTGTCTCGTCTCTACTGCTTCTGTTAAAACTTCTTTTTCTGTCCGTCTTCTATGTCTTGTGACTTCTATACATGTTGGTATACAGTTGGCATTTAAAAACTACCAGATGACCATTAGGCTTACTTCCTGTTTATAGCAAACGGAACAATCTCATTTCTCGGTCATTTCCTCTTAGCTTTCTGCTAGATCTAGTTATAAGAAGCTAGTTACTTACAGTTTTATTGTACAAACTGATACTGTTCTAAGAGCTTTATGCAAATTAATCCACTTAATCTTACAAGACCCAAATGAAGTTGGCACTCTTGTCATCTTTTTTTTTTTTTATTTAAGGAAATTGAGGCATCAGGCATCTTGCATGAGCTAGTTTAAGTGTCCAAGGTGCCTGCTCCAGAAGTAGCACTCTTAACTCTCATGCTGTCCTGCCTGTTGTAACTATTGAAACAACACGTGGAAATGGGAATACACTGAATTATGGGAATTTTAATCTGCGTAATATTTTTAATCTTTCTAATCATTCTAGGATACAGAAGTCAATCCTGAGATTATTGCACTACAGACTGTGCTTGCTGAATGCCAAGAAAAGCTGAAGAAACTGACTTGCATAGAAAGTAGATTAGAATCTTTGGAAGAAAAAATGAAAGGGAAAGTGATGGTGAATGAAAAAACCTGGGCTGATCTTCTAAGTCGTGTCACTCTTCTTGAAACAGAAATGCTTTTATCTAAAAAGGTATTTTCTTTCCTTTACATTTATAGAATATCTCAAGATACAATAAAGTAATTCCTTTGTTCATTATTATTCTCTTATTTGGAATGTTAAATAAGAGAATACTTAGGTAATGGGAAGTGCTCAGTTGGGATGAAGTCCTGTTTAGGAACACCCTGTTTGGTGATGGTTGTTGTGACTATTGCTTTTCTCTTCATCAAATAAGATAGTCTGACAGACTTGTAAGCTGAGCTTTTAGAGACAGTTACGTCATTTCTGGTCCTAGTCTGTCTCTCCTTCCTAGAAAGTTAGTAGATTCAAGTTTTCTCTCTCCTTCCACATTTAAAAGATCATTTTTTATATGTAGGGATATTTATGTTTTGCTTGTGAATAAAATAATCAAAAGTAAGTATTTATTATGTCATCTATATATTTTATGCTTAGCAGTAAGAGCATAAAATGAGAACATATCTTTTTATTTTATTCTAAATACTAAACTGTATCATTCCAGAATGATGAATATATAGAGTTTAATGAGATGAGTGAAGACTGTGCTTCTAGTAGCGACATGGATAGTCTCAGTCCGGGTAAGTTCTTGGCGTACTGGAATTGGTGATACGGTAAGGAGTTTTCACAAAAACGGTTTTATAGTATTTGGTCATTTTAATTATCCTCAAACCTTATTTTTTTAGAAATTGCAAAGCTCCTAAAAACAAAGAAAATATCAAACTTACAGACTATAAGTCAAGGATTGCTAGAAAAGCCAACTTACATGTCTTACATGTAGTAGTTGAATAAATTCCAGTGTACAAAATTGCAAACTTTTAGAGATGTTTTACTCTTTTAATTGCAAAGTGCTTTAGAATAATAAATGGACCTCCAAAGTTTCTAATTTAGACTTAAGTAGTAACTTTTGCATATGTAAATAATATATGTAAGAGAAAAAAAACACATTTGTCAGTAACCTGTAAAGTGTTACAAACCTCTTGCATTTCAACAGTTCACTGATGGTAATAAAATGAGAAGGACCTAAAATTAAGACAAATCTTCTCTGTGTCACTTAACCTCACTAGGCTACTGATATTTTCATTGTGACGGAGCAGCAGGGATAAGATTTCTGAGCTGCTTTTCAGTTAAAGCTTTAATTTTTTTGATTCTTATACTTTTCGAAAAGGCAAAGGTCTAAATTTTGTCGTGTTTGTAATTAAATCATATTTGCAGAAGAGATATTTTGTCCAGTTGAGAATTCATAATGAAGCTAAATTTTAAAATCTGTGGGTGTTTAACCTCATTAAATCTTTCAGCTACTATGTGTATAACAATTTAACAACAACACATTGTAGTGGTAACTACGGGCCTGCACTGTTCCAACTGCGATAGTAAAACATTTACTTCTCAAAGCAAGATAAGTGCTATTATTATCCATATTTTACAGATGAGGAAGAGAGATTAAATAACTGCCAAAGGCCACACAGCTGTTGAATGATGGGACATGTTTGAAAAGAGGCAAATTAGCTTTGACGTTTTCTCTTCAACACTACATATTCAGTGCACGTGCCAGTTTCATTGCACAGAAAACAAGTTCAATAATTAGGTTATTAAATATAATTATTTGAGATGCTGCTCTGGCAGTAGATTTATTATAGACTACAAATCAGATTTGGTAAAAGTTGACTTTTTTCCATTTATCCTTCATTCATTACTCAACAAATTTCAAAGCTCAACTCTAAGATCCTTGAGAGCAAGAACTTTATCTTATGGTCTGTCTAGCATAATGTCTGTGCTTCTGTCACCAGTATGTATCTGTATATGGTAGAAATCAAGTTTTTATGCATTGAAAGAATACTGAAGCCTGCTATTTGCAAAACACTGCCTTTTCCAAGTTCGATTTCACCTGTTTGGGCTTAGTACTTTTTAAATAACAGGTTACAGAACATACTTTTAACACATTAGTCCTATGCTAGGACTTAAGAGTGATGAGCAGATAGACCACTGTCTGAAATGGATTATAGATTATGAATGAGTTGAATACCTAGTCTCAAAAAATGTATAATCTGACCCTGATCAGTTGAGTCAAATTTATAAAGCCTGACACATTACACCTTACCTCTCCATGCTACCTGGAAGCAGAGGGTTTGAATTCCTTTTGATGTTGAGAGCAACAGTTCACCAGTCTGATCTGAGGATCATGTTAAGTTGGGAATGCTTTTGGTGAAGTTCATGCCCATTAGTAAGTAGAGGAATGGACCAAACAGGCAAGAGAAGGAGACAGGAGAGACTGTGGCTCCATGAGAGACCAGAGTCCTCATGTGCTAACACTTTGTTCCCTGACTGAGGTTGTCTGTGTAAGCTTACAGTTAAACTACGTAAACCAGTTTAAATGGGTACCTGATTTTTTTTTTTTTTTTGGCCTTGTTTTTGCAGCCAAATGTACTGTGGACTAAAAACATAGGGTTTTTGGGATTGTTTGGACAGGAACTTGTCTTCTCTGTGATGTTCTGTATTCAATTCGATGGTAGGAAAGGCTTGCCATCATTTTGTTGAATAACATCAGGATACTGGAAATGGAAAGTTGTTCAGTTCTTTAGAGTAATAAATCTGTGAACCTGAATTTTAAGCAATTTTTTTCCATACATATCAACTCAGGGTAGAATGTTTCCTGATTTTTAGGAAGTACATATAGTCAGTTTTACTAATAGTTGCCACCATTTTAAGAAAAGAATATACACGGATCAGTAGCTTATGTAAAAATACATTAACCTGCATATTCAATTGATTGCTATCATGATAAAGATAATATTACTTTTTGTGATTTTTATTGACCAGTTTTTAACATCCAGATCTCCATATGCAGGTCATTATCCTAAAAGAACATTAAAAACTCATCTAGACCATAGGCATTTTATATTGAGATGTTTACATTTCTTCCCTCTATACATACAATTTTAGATATTTGACTCTAGTATGAAAGGAAATGGTAACCTAAAAATTAATTTCTCCACAGATAGAAAAAGCAAAGAGGAAAGGCAAGCAAATATTCCTTTGTCCTCTGGTTATAGTATGGTATCATCCGATTCAACTCCCAGAGCCTCAACTGTTAATTACTGTGGTTTGAGAGAGATTTCGGAGGTAAGAAGAACTGACAACTACTTAGGTGATTTCCTTTGTAAGGTCAGGAGAACGAGCAAGCATTAGATTTAGTTGTAGAAGCCACGGGCAAGAAAAATAGTGAAGCTGTAAATCTTAATCTCATAAAAATTCTTTGTGATAAATAAACGGTACTTAATGCAATGTTTTAGACTGTGTTTTATATGTTCACGGTCCTTCTTTGATTATGGTTTACTTTGAGAAATGGCCTAAATTTGTTGCTTTTTAAATTAAAGGAAACAACAATCCAGAAAATGGAAAGGATGAAAAAAATGTAAGTAACAGAAAGGGGCACCAGAAGTTCATTTCTCTATAGGGAATCGTGTTGGATTACAATATATAAAGAACGTGCATGTGTGTTTCAAACCTTGAAGGCCTCTCAATCAGGTGTGGAATTTCCTTCAGGACTCCAGTGGATAATAAATCCACCTCCAGTTATGTGTTTGTGAGACGAGTCACTGTTTTTGTTTCCAGCAAGTGATGTAAAACATTGTTAATGGAATTAATTGCAGATTAAAGAGTGCAGTGATATTTTTGGTTGATAGTTAATCAAGAAGTTATCTATTTTTGATAACTACTTTATCAAAATATTAAATTGTGTATGTAGATGGATGGTTTGGAGACATTTTAAGTATTGTGAAAGTATTGCTAGTCCTTTTCAGAAAATTGTTGGTATGGTAGTACTAAATATGATACTTTTATCTAGTACAAATATGAAATTACATGATTTTTTTAAAGAACAGTTGAAAGAAAATGTGAAATGAAATTGTGTAAGATTATCATGCAGCCTGCTACTTTAAAAGACTATAATTTTTTTTTTTTTGGAAATTTGAGATGTGCTGAAATAACTTATGCTTCAAGAATTAAAGACGCATAATTGACTCTAGTTGTTTTTCCTCCCCTTCTGGCCATAGTATACTTATTAACAGTAACTACCTATAAATAAGCAGTGAAATTTATTTAAGGCTCAAAAGCATAACTGCAGCAACCTAATTCCTATGCGTCACTATGAATTTGTTATTTACTTAATATATTATTTACGTATTATATTCCAGGTTTGAAGAAACTGCAGAGTTACTGAAATGTCCAAATCACTAATTATAGAATTTTCTGCATGAACTTCTCTAGGATTTTGGCTCCTGTACATGTTGTATATCTTAAAGAGTTCTCTCTGCAATTTTAGTATACTGTAATATTTTTATTAGAGTTTGAATTCCATTTGGTATATTAGCTTTTTCATTCAGTGTTGAATAAATACGTAAATATTTTTGTGCTGTGATTGTACCGCTTTACTCTTTTCCTGTTCTTAGGAAAACTTAGGTGCCAGTACATTTCTTTTGCAGCGTGAAGTCATTCCAGCACTGTATTTTTGTGTTGACATTTTTTGGCAGCGTACTAAGTAGTTTTTTAAAGTACAGGCTTGAGGACCGTGGTTTACATCCGGTTGGAAACACTCCACCTGGGACTTGCATATTGTCCCCAGGAGGCTCTCGTACATACCATCTTGCCATCTGTACTGACGAATATCTTGCAGTGAAAAGTTAAATATGCTCATTGAGACTGAAATACAGCGAAAATACAGCTATTTCACGCTCAGTCAAAAGGCAGCAACACGTTTGCAGTTAACGTTGAGGAAGTTAGGGCGTGGTTCTCCTTTTGTATTTGAAAGCAGGCTGGACAGTGGTGAAAATGGGCCGAGTATTTTAGTGCTCTACTCCGTAACACATTTGAAGAGCAGCAGCTCAGACCCAGATGGTGGCCATTCCTGTGTTACAAGATACACCGTGAGGGTTTTTTTGTTTCTTGTTTTTTTAAATGATGGGAAGTTATATGTCTTTCTAGAGAGAGAAAGAAGTCTTAGAGGAAGTTACATTAAGAGAAAAATGAAATTCATTTTAAAATACTAGATAAATTCTTTTATTTATTCCTATGTTTATATAAATGTAATTTGATATTTGTCAATTATGAAACATTAATAGTAAGTTAAAATTCTAAGTAGAGATAACTTTTAAGAAGGCATTTTTAATATTCTACTACAGGTACATGTGTAGTCGTCATACTTTAAAATTATGAACTTTTGAAGTTAGCATACAGCTTTGAATTTAGTAGTTTCAGTAAACATTTCTAGAATTAATGAATCCAATTAGCTTTATTTTTCCAATTGTAAAAAATTATAAATCAAGAGATTACAAAAGAAACTACTTTGTCAATTAAACTTCTAAAACTTCAGCATCAGCATGGAGTTGTAGCACCACCTTGTGGTTTACATGCCAGTATTTTACCTTTTATTAAGATGTGATTTCCCGTAAAACATAGGATCATATTTTCCCTTTTGAAAAACTCAATTCCAATTTTAAAAAGAAGTGGTTTTGAAATTTTCTTTTTTGTACAAGAGAGAAGAAAAGATCATCTTCTTTTCTCACGGTCTCTTTTTCCCCTCCCTCTCCTTTTTCCTTTATGTTAGTGTACATATATACCAATTAGATGATTTTAAACATTTTAAATTTCCTGATATACATTAAGTGTGCCAAGTATAAGTTTCTATTGAAAATACAGTAAAAGATGTCTTATATTATCTAGTGGAAATTTGGAATCCAAATTTTTTTCATACTTTTATCTAACAACTTAAACAGGAACTAATGACATCAACACATAACACCACCAGACATTTATACTTACAAAGAATCTCACTGTACTACTTTGACAACATAATCTTTGGGGAAAAAGAAAGCAAATTTGACTTCACTGAAGTTGTTGAAGAGAGAGCAATTATTTATTATTCTAACTCTCTTAGAAATAGTAGAAAAAATTATCCCTCTTAGGTAATTAGTAGTTGGTAACCACAGACCAGCCCCTTTTGATTAACTTGAAGGTCTTGAGAAAGTAAGGGAGGGGGGTCCTGGAGAGATTTGGAGCTACATAATTAAACCCGTAGTTAACTGGAATTTTCACTAACTCCATCCCCTTAATTCTCCCATAAGTGGGATGAAAGGTAATGTATTATACTGCCCACAAAGGCGTCAGCAGCTGGTGCGGCCCTACTTGTACTGTGCGCTGTGAATACAACTGCACAGAGGTCAAATAGAAACACTAAGAATGCGTAAGGTGAAGTAAGAAGAAGTAAAGTCAACTGTATGAAAATTCTAGGCAAAGCCAAGGACTATTAAGTTGGAAAAAGTAGTTCTATATTTGTTTGTTTGTTTTACTTTAACGCTTTGTAATGTAATGTTTTAACATGTAATACATTCCCTAAAAAATAAAACTTCAAGCCTTTGGAGCTGCGTTTCACGCTACTCATTCCTCATAGCTTTACATCATTGACAGGCACTTGGGGAAGCATTAAAGAGCAAAAGAACCCTGTCAGTTTTACAAGCTACAACACTTTTTGAGCTCCAATAACATTATATATTTAATTTTTACTTTTTAATAATCCCAAGGTTCACCTAGTGAAAATGTCAGGTTGTTTATACTACTCACTCAAAGAGTGAAGAAAGCAGTAGCGACACTGAGAATGTGCAGATGTATTGGGGTGGGAGGGGATTTTTTTAAATCCATACTCATTTTATCGTGGTTTTTATTTATTTCTAATACATGTAGGAATGGGTACTGTATAGTATGTATGTCTTATTTTTCTCTGAAGTCCACTAAATCACTAATAGAAATTATTCGATTAAAAAAATTTTTTAATGCAAAGTATTCAACTCAGCATTTTAAAATTAAGAACCAGAGCACTTATTCAATAAGTATCCCAAATGTGTAAGTTATTTGAGTTATACATTATAGATGGGTGTTAAGAAAAAGGAGAGAATCATAATTTTAGTTACCCAGGAAGGTTGAAAGGCGGGGATTAGAGTGATAAGGAGGCTGAATATTTTGGAACACTGACTGGCACCTAGTAAGTCCTAATTTGTAGATATAATCCTTCAGTTCACTTAAATTGCTATGTACTTGGAGTGTAATCAACTTATTAAATCATGGGGCAGAGCTCTTCAATTCGTTTGGTGTTGAAATCCTGAAAGACATGTGTCTTGATTGTCTCTGTGGATTGGCCTCTCTTTTTATTTATTTATTTATTTATTTATTTATTTATTTATTTATTTATTTATTTTTGCTGTGTTGGGTCTTCGTTTCTGTGCGAGGGCTTTCTCTAGTTGTGGCAAGTGAGGGCCACTCTTCATCGCTGTGCGCGGGCCTCTCACTATCGCGGCCTCTCTTGTTGTGGCAGACGCACAGGCTCAGTAATTGTGGCTCACGGGCCTAGTTGCTCCGCGGCATGTGGGATCTTCCCAGACCAGGGCTCGAACCCGTGTCCCCTGCATTGGCAGGCAGATTCTCAACCACTGCGCCATCAGGGAAGCCCTGGCCTCTCTTAAATTGTGCTTTGGCACACTTTCTTTTGCTGAGAGTGACTTCCCCTTCCATCTGGAAAATTTCTGCTTATCCTCTAAGACACTGTACCTTCCTTGGAACGACTTCTCACAATTACAGAAGCCAGATTATTATAGTCTCTCTCTTTGCTGCTTTATAGTACCTTGTTTATATTTCTTATTTTTACACCAATTTCATAGCTCTTACTTGTTTATATGAAGTTAATATCCATTACTTCTGTTTTTGAGGGTTTTGGTTTTCAATCTTCCTTCCAATGTTTATTTCCCTTAGTGCCTAGCATTTGTTCAAAGTGGTAGTTAATATTTATCTGGTGGCCAAATTAATATCAAATTATAATGAAATTATAAATTATAATCAAGGTTTCCTGATAAGTAAGATTTTATCAGATTGAAGCTGTGGTCTGGTCAGTCCTGCTACATCCTTTCTATGGAAGGAATGTATTGACAGAGGAGAGATACAGTCAGTACACGTTCTAGACAAGGGTTATCATACCTTATATGTATGCTGATGAATACATTTAGAATGACGCTTCAAGTGTTTACTAGGTGCTAGTTAGGGTTCCAGGCACTGGCCATAAGCAGAGCACAGGTATAAGCGTGATTCCTGTTCTCCTGAACTAACAGCTGAGCAGGGGAGACAGATAAGCAATAACAGTGTCTAGTAAGTTCTAAAGGGGAACTGTCATGCATCTGAGGAATCTGGGGTGGAGGAAGTGGCGTTAACCTGAGTCCTGAAGGATGAGTGATGGGGCGGGTAGCCAGGGAAGAAGGGGTAAGCAGCAAGACGAGCATGAAAAAACTCAAAGGCTGGAGAGGAAGGCCACTGGGAAGAAGTTCACTAGGGCTGACATGCAGAGCGTGCGTAGGTGTGGGAGGCAGCGGTACAGCGGCTGAAGATCAGTTTATCCAGGCCCCAGCAGAATACCAACCAGAGTTGGGTTTTTGAAGGATTTGATTTAGCGCTTTGGTATGGAGAATGAATGAGAGGTGGCAGGGCTAGAGGGAGAGGAACCATTTAGGAGACTACTGCAGTAATCTAAGAAAGATGGTAAGCGTGACTCAAATTATGATGGCAGAAGAGATGGAGGGACATAATGGGGTTTGAGAGAATGTATTTTTTCCCTTGACGGCTGTCTTAAATAAGAAGCTCAATAAGTCCAATTTAAGGACTATCCAATTTGGTATCTGCATTGGGGGATGGGGGATGACACCACGCTAATGTTTAGCTTAATACTTTGCCTAATTAGTCCTGGATCTACGATCTTATTAGAAATACAAAATCTTCAGCCTCTCTTCTGACCTACTGAGTCAAATTCTGCATTGCACCGGGAACCCAAAGTAATTTGTAGCGACCTTAACTTTGAGGAACACTAATTTACATTTACAAAGCTCTTGCTTCGTTATCATAATCAACATTTGGTCTGAGCCTTAAATTCAGATTCTTTTGGGTTGCTTTCATCTAAACACAACCTTTTATAGACCGTGTTCAGTATCTTGGACATTTTCCCGTTTGAATGGATGGCTTTAGGCTTTTGAACGCATTCATTGAAATGATTTTTTAAAAGTCAGCTGAATTACATATAACTATGAGTTAAGACATCCTTTCTCTAAAATTAGGTGTAAACTTTGTACAAATTAATGTTTGGTGTCTCATCAGCAGTGGTCCCTCACTAAGCATGTGTGAGACATACCAGTATCTTCTGTTTGAAATATCTGCATGTATGCTGAGAAATTCCCAGTTTTTTACCTTAATTATGTTGCCCAAAGTGTAATGGGCAATCTTCTTCTGCATACGTAGAAACTTTTCAGTATTATGTCACAGAGTCACCTTTTTGAAATCATGGAAAGTGATTATTAGCGATCTATATTTTACACGTAAATTTATATTCAGTGATATATGGTCTTACGAATTTTTTTTTTTTGGCTGCGCCACGTGGCTTGCTGGATCTTAGTTCCCCAACCAGGGATCGAACCTGGGCCTCTGGCAGTGAGAGTGCCGAGTCCTAACCACTGGAACGCCAGAGAATTCCCTTACGAATGCTTAAAAAAAGAAAAAATTTATTAAGTACAGCCCAGTTTGAGAAGTGTTAAAATGAGAGAGGAACAAGGTGCAGATTTAGATTTAAGAAACATGTTTAGGAAGCAGTGTCAATAGATGGATCGGGTCTGAGGAGAGGAGAGGAAAGGAAGGTGCAAGCCACTAGGAGTTCATCAACTTTACCGTGTCCTCTTACTAGTCTGGGATCTCATTTGTGTTTTCAAATTCTGTTAAGTGGTAAGTCAGTTGATGTTCAAACTAGAAAATTGAACACCACAGCTGAAGACTTTAATGAGTGTTTAAAATTTGAAAGCTTCTCAGTATTCCATTATTCTTTTCTCAAATTTGCAACTTTCTTGAATCACTGTGTTCTCTTCTACTTTCCCTCTTCACATACTGTGCTGGGCTTTCCACGACCTTACCCATTCTGTTCCGTCCACCTGAAATGCTCCTTACCCCCCTCTCTGTTTCCTGCCCTCTGCACCAGGTCTAGCTTACTTCTCCTCATCCCACGGCTTTCAGATCAAACATAACTTCCTTCCGGTCACATCCCCTAATCCCCCAGCATATTTTAGACTCCCTATGACATACTGTTAAAGCACCCTGTAATTCCCCTGCATTTGAATTTGTACATTATTGAAGCCCTTATTTGCAGTTACTGCATGGAGTCTCTCCTCCCTGCTATGTTTCACGTGAGAAGGGATGTGAGTTTTGTTTACTGATGTGTCCTCCATCCCCAGCACAACACCTGCTACATAGGACATTCTCAATTCATTTTCTGGTTTGATAGATGAACACTTTAAGACCCCCTCTAACCGCTTCCCCCATATTTATATAATTTGAAATTGGGGGCAACTTTTACTGATTTCTAAATCTGACATCCTAAATTAATTTCATTAATATCAACTCTTTATTTAGATGTTATATCACATTGCTCTATCTGGTAATAGATTTAAATGTGGAAAATAATATGTAGCATTAATTTCTAAGTTGGTAACTTTTAACATAATTTCCCATACTTTAAGCAATAATTTTTGAGCCTTAATACAGTAAGTTTCTCCCAATAAAAAAGGTGAGCAATTTTTAGGAACTACCATGTTTTTAAAAGTTTGCACAAAACTACCTAGGTCTCATTTAAAGCACTAAAAGCCAGCGAATTTTTACAGAAAATGAGATTTTTGCTTGCAGCAATACGGCAGACAGGCTATTAAAAAATTTTAAGAACTCCGTCAACAAATCATCAAATATTCTGGAAGAAATACAATAAATACTTATCATAAGAAATTAAAAGAAATTCCTAAGGACCAAAAGAAGAGGAAGCAGAATTCCAAGTATTAAGCTTGCAGCTGCCCTGAGGTAGTTTGCTGACAGTAGGAACCTAAGGCCTTGAGGGTTTTTTCCTCATGCTTTTCCCTCAGCCTTATTGTGGAATAATTTACATACAATAAATTCGCCAGTTAACGTGCATAATTCAGTGAGTTTTTACAAATACATACGTTCATGTGAACGACCTCCTTAATCAAGATCCAGAACGTGCCCCTCTGCAGCCGTCCTCCCCCTCCATCCCTGGCCCCTTAACAACCACTGATTTACATGCTGTCATTTTAAGGTTGCCATTTCTAAAATTTCATGTAAATTTAATCTCTACCGTACCTTCCTTTTGAGATTCACCCACATTGTATTAGTTCATCCCTTTATATTGCTGAGCCATATTTCATTATGTGGAAATACCACAATTTCTTTATGACTCATCAGTTGATGGACATTGGGTTATTTCTGATTTGGGAATGTTATGAAGAAAGCTGCCGTGGACATTAGGATGCAAGTCTATCTGAACAGACGCTTTTGCTTCTCTTGGGTGAATATTAAATACCTAGCAATGGAATGGCTGGGTCATGTGATAGGTTGTGTTTAACTCTACAAGGAGCTGCTGCTACACTTTTCCAAAGCGCCTGTGCCCTGTTACTTTCCCCACCAGTCATCTGAGAGGTCCACTTGCTCTGCACGCTCACCCACACTTGGTTTTGTCAGTCTTTGAGTGGGTGTGTGTGGTGAAAGACGGAAAGTTAAGGCTTAACATTATGTGCTGCCTTGACACCTGGTAAGACTGGGAGGGTCTCACGCGGCCTCACCACAAGTTCCCCTCCCCATTCTGCTACCGCGGAAAAGGTTCTCTAGCCAAACGAGCCTCCTTATCAGGGGGGCAGGCACAGTTCCTGCTTGTCCCTGAGTGGCTGCTTTTAGTTCCATGCCAGCCACAGAGTTACTCAAAGAAACCAATCACATCTTCCTGCAGCAACCAGGGGTCACCTCACCCTCATACTGCTACAAAGCATGCTTCTTACAGCCCCCAGCTGGCCACTGTGCCCAAGTGCGACTCCCACATGGCCCTGCTTGCCCTGCAGCACTGTCCTCCCACAGGTGGTGAGTACACGTAACTTACAAACTGTTCAAGGACCTCACCTGTCCTGTGTTCAGCCACCCCCATCACCCGACGGTGGGACTCTGCCCCTCACCAGTGAATAGTGAATAGGAGGTGACAGTGTGTAATGGTATCTCATGGCGGTGTAAGTTTACATTTCTCTACGATGTTGAGCATCATGTCCTTATTTGCTATCTGTATATCTGCTTTGGTGAAGGCTTGTTCAGTGCTCTTCCCTCTTTTGTGATCTGGGTTGTTTGTCTTCCTACTGAGTTGAAAGAGTCCCTTGTTGAATACATGTTTTGCAAAGATTTTCTCCCACTCTCTGACTTCCCATTCATTTCCCTAACTGTGTACTTTTTTGTTAAGCATTTTACTTCTACGTATGTTATAGCTCCACAAAACATTGTCATTATTTTTGCTTTAAACATTCCTTTATTTTTTTAAAGAGGTTTCCTATAAGATATTTGAAATTATTATAAAACTGTAGTAATATAACAGTAATTACAATTGTCAAGCAGTTGCAATAGTGCAGGGCAGACAAATAGGCTATTGGAGCAGAGTAGAGAACCTCCTACCGGACTCTACATAGAATAAGAAGTATGACAAATACTGCATTGCTGACTAGTGGGAAAAGGATGGATTAGTCAGTAAATAGTTCTAGGAATACCTGGCTGTCAAGGGGGGGGGCGGTGGATTAACTTAGAGCCTTATTTTACACCACTCAATCATTTACAGGTAGGTTAAAGACATAAATATGGAAATAGAAATGGAAGTGAGGTCTGTGAGCCGCAGCACCGGCATCACCCACGAGCTAAATCTGCATTAAAAAATACGCATACGAACACTGGGGGAACACTGGTAAAGGAGATGATCTTTGGGGAAATAGTTGTCAACTCAAAATGCACAAGCCATGAAAGAAAACATAAATTTGGCATACCGTACTTGGATCACTGGCTAGAAAGATGGTGGCTTCCTGAAGGGTTGGCTGTTCACGCAGAAGGTAGCCCTCCCTGCGAATACGTCCGCTGGAAGGTGCTTGGAGAACAGCCCCAGCATCCTGCATCGCCTGCACAGATGGCTTAACTTAAACCGGCTTAAGCAGGAAAAGACATTTACTGGCCCGTCGGTGTGATGGGCAAAGGGAACCGTAGACATGGCAGAGCCCAGAAATCTCACCAAGAAGGAGGAGGAAACAGCGGTGGCCGTGCAGCCATTCCAGTCCAGAAGGGGATGAGAATCGGACACTGGGGCTCAGGCCAGCGTGGGCATCCACGGTGTGTGAGAAGGAGATGCAGCTGGGGCTCGTGACTGCCTCACTGCCTCCCCTCCACCCCCACCATCCCACAGGACGTCTGCCCACGAAGCCCAGGTAGGTGTGCTGAGGAACAACTGTCTAGACCTGTCTGAGGAAATGTTGTCAATATTAGAGGGGTTTAACGGCCCCAAAGCCAACACCCTCTGTGTGTCTCAGAAGATGATTTCGATGTTCATGCGGACAAAACACAGGATGAGTTCAAAGAGGCATGAGTTAGTGCTGGTGGTTCCTTGACTGTCAAGCCAGACCTCCATCCCCAGGGAGCTGTTCAGCTGCTTTATACCAACTGGAGATGCACCTGCAACCTGGAAAGCCTCTTCCACCTCAACCGGCGAGAGATCAAACTGCCAGTCATGGAGAATGGCCATTTCACATCTATATTGTCTACTTTGTCCTTATCCACACCGCCCACTCTGTGAGTCCTGATTGTCCCCAACAGAGCACGTGAAGTAAATGGTTCCAGTGCTCATGTTTCTTCTTTGATGTCACTTAAAATGTCCACAGTGGATCCAATGAGATTGCAAAGGTGAGCTGGCCACCTGGATGCCAAGGGTGCAAGGTCAGCTCTGGGGTAGCACTGGCTGAAACCCTCAATTTGCACATCTGGGAGCCAAACAACTGGAGTGGCCGTGCTGGAGAAGGAGAGCAAGTCCTCTGAGACCGAGGCCACCATCCAAGCACCCTGCCACTCCAGAATACTTCCCCATCCTTTCCTTCCTGATAGCAGTGGTGGAGGGGGCCGCCACCAGGGTTCTTGGGGACAAGTAGCTCAACCTCTAAGCTTAGTTTCTTCCCCTGTGCAGGGAAGTTTGGCCCAGGGCACTGGTCCTCAAACTTGGCACCACGGAACTTTTGGAGGTTCCAGAACTTACTGGAGGGCTTAGGTAGGAAGCATGGAAGTTCTAAGAGGAACCCTAGGGGCTCTGAGCATTCATCCCCCATGACTCCCAGCTGATGCCTCACTCTCCATTTGTAAATTTTATTTTTATATGATTTATTCCCATGTGATTTCATCTCTGAAATAAAAATTTGAGAATTCCTTAAAAAATATTTCAGTCCATCAAAAGAAAATGTGAGAAGACAAAGAATTTTTTTCAATAGGAATAACCAACAAGTTAGTATTCAGAATATAAAAAGAGCATCTATAAATAAATAATCCAATAGAAAGAATACAAAAGATAATAAGTTACTGAGAAAAGACATCCTGAGTAAGCAATATACAATGAAAATATACAGTTGACATACCCACTAGATGTGCAAAATTTTAAAAGTCAATATTAAGTTTTGTTAAGGTTGTAGTCAACAGGAAGTCTTAAATACTTCTGACTGGAGTGCAGTCGGTACAACGACTTTGCAAATAGTTTGGCAAAAATCTAGTAAGATGTGCATATCCTAAGAAGTAGCAATGCCACACTTAGATAAATTCCCTCACAAGTACTGATAGGGACTTCCCCGACGGTCCAGTGGTTAAGACTTCGTCTTCCGGTGCAAAGGGTGTGGGTTCAATCCCTGGTGGCAGAGCTAAGATCCCACGTGCCTCGGAGCCAATAAAAAACCAAAACATAGGCACAAAAGCAGAAACATAGATCAATGGAACAGGATAGAAAGCCCAGAGATAAACCCAGGCACATATGGTCACCTTATCTTTGATAAAGGAGGCAAGCATATACAGTGGAGAAAAGACAGCCTCTTCAATACGTGGTGCTGGGAAAACTGGACAGGTACATGTAAAAGTATGAAATTAGAACACTCCCTGACACCATACACAAAAATAAACTCAGAATGGATTAAAGACCTAAGTGTAAGGCCAGACACTATCAAACTCTTAGAGGAAAACATAGGCAGAACACTCTATGACATAAATCACAGCAAGATCCTTTTAGACCCAGCTCCTAGAGAAATAGAAATAAAAACGCAAATAAACAAATGGGACCTAATGAAACTTAAAAGCTTTTGCACAGCAAAGGAAACCATAAACAAGACCAAAAGACAACCCTCAGAATGGGAGAAAATATTTGCAAATGAAGCAACTGACAAAGGATTAATCTCCAAGATTTACAAGCATCTCATGCAGCTCAATAACAAAAAAACAAACAACCCAATCCAAAAATGGGCAGAAGACCTAAATAGACATTTCTCCAAAGAAGATATACAGATTGCCAACAGACACATGAAAGAATGCTCAACATCATTAATCATTAGAGAAATGCAAATCAAAACTACAATGAGATATCATCTCACACCAGTCAGAATGGCCATCATCAAAAAATCTACAAACAA
The DNA here is from genome assembly GCF_009873245.2 of Balaenoptera musculus. Lineage (NCBI taxonomy): Eukaryota > Metazoa > Chordata > Mammalia > Artiodactyla > Balaenopteridae > Balaenoptera > Balaenoptera musculus. The sequence goes on from NC_045790.1 coordinate 6,639,296, forward strand.
TAAATGCTGGAGAGGGTGTGGAGAAAAGGGAACACTCTTGCACTGTTGGTGGGAAAGTAAATTGATACAGCCACTATGGAGAACAGTATGGAGGTTCCTTAAAAAACTACAAATAGAACTACCATACAACCCAGCAATCCCACTACTGGGCATATACCCTGAGAAAACCATAATTCAAAAAGAGTCATGTACCAAAATGTTCACTGCAGGTCTATTTACAATAGCCAGGACATGGAAGCAACCTAAGTGCCCATCATCGGATGAATGGATAAAGAAGATGTAGCACATATATACAATGGAATATTACTCAGCCATAAAAAGAAATGAAATGGAGGTATTTGTAGTGAGGTGGATGGAGTTAGAGTCTGTCATACAGAGTGAAGTAAGTCAGAAAGAGAAAAACAAATACAGTATGCTAACACATATATATGGAATCTAAGGAGAAAAAAAAAAAAGGTCATGAAGAACCTAGTGGCAAGACAGGAATAAAGACACAGACCTACTAGAGAATGGACTTGAGGATATGGGGAGGGAGGGGTAAGATGTGACAGGGTGAGAGAGTGGCATGGACATATATACACTACCAAACGTAAAATAGATAGCTAGTGGGAAGCAGCCGCATAGCACAGGGAGATCAGCTCGGTGCTTTGTGACCACCTAGAGGGGTGGGATAGGGAGGGTGGGAGGGAGACGCAAGAGGGAAGAGATATGGGAACATATGTATATGTATAACTGATTCACCTTGTTATAAAGCAGAAACTAACACACCATTGTAAAGCAATTATACTCCAATGAAGATGTTTAAAAACAAACAAAACAAAAAAAAAACAAAAAAAAACCCAAAACATAAAGTAGAAGCAATATTGGAACAAATTCAATAAAGACTTTAAAAATGATCCACATCAAAAAAAATCTTTAAAAAACCCCAAGAATATTCATAGTGTTTATAGTAGCATTGCATGAAATTGCCAACAAAAATTGTCAGTAACCATTGGTGAGAATTGAGGCTGAAGAGGTAGAATCTTGTATATCATCCTAAGGAGCTTTACCTTGTGAAACACTGGGAAGCCATGGAGACCAGAATTCCATTTTATGAAGATTACCCTGGTGGTGTTTTAGAGGGGGAAGTAGAAGAGGACAAAGCTGGAGGGAGGGGGACTGGTTAGGGAACCTCATAGGGTCCAGGAGAGAAACGAGGCTCAAGGTAAAGAAAGAGCATTGGAGACGAAGGGGGGATAGAAAAGGAGAAAGAAGGGATGTTTCTGTCTCGGATGGATGATAGTCACCAGAGGACGTTGACAGTAGTCCCGTGGAGTCACTTTAAAGAGCCCTAGCTTCAAATGGTTCCAACAGGATTAATAACCTCCAACCTAGAATTTCAGATAAATAAATACATTGACTTGTTGGATGGACTTGTTTATATGTGGTTGATATGAATTTAGTATAACGTCGACCTCAAACAATGGTTTAGTTGCTTCGTAGTAGCAATCAATTTTCTGGCAGTAGTTTTATGAAGTTCTAAAAGACTCAACTACAGCCCTTTTCCTTAATATGTACTACCTACGATGATCTCTGATATGGCCTGGGATCATCCCTGTTTTCTCTGTTCTCCCAATGATATCAAAAAGCAGCCTTTGTGTGTGGATTCATCAACAGGGGCCTATCTTCAAGTCAAAAACATATTACACTGTTCATTTTGGTTTTGGAATCAAAGATCACAGAATTGGTTTTTGTTTGTTTTTGTTTTTGTTTTTTTGGTTTGGTTTGTTTTCTCTGAAAAGTGAGGAACAATAACAATTATTGATGTGGAATAATCTACTTAATCATGATGGGGATAGTAGACATGTTTGCTGTCTGCTCTCACACTTCACTCCCTTTGGGGAATTTACCCAAATTTCTAGTGGTTAACAATACCTTCCCTCTCTGAGCCATGTAGCTTCAAGTGAAGTGACTTCAGGTATGAGCCCACTCATAACTCATTCTACTGATTCCCAGACACTGATTGACAGATGAGCAGACAAGCTTCTGGGGAAAACAAGCTTCTTTCCCTTTCCACTGTAGCTACCAGAAATGACTCTTACTCTTTCCAGTGCCGTGTGAAGGTGTGGCTCCGGAGTTGATACACTTGTTTGTGCCTAAGTGGAAAGCTGCCTCGTGGAACCCACGGAGGAAGGTACGTGGTAAGACAGCGTTTAGGATCTGGTGGGAGCTTCTTCCAAAGCCAGGTCCCCGTGAGGACTGTTCATTTCCATGACCCAGTATACTGCTATTATTATTAGAGACTTTATGGGTATAATGATGTACCCAGAAAATTGTGTGTAATTCTCAGGAAAAATCAAACTTATTTCTTTTTTTTAAAAATAAATTTATTTATTTTATTTATTTGTTTTTGGCTGCATTGGGTCTTCGTTGCTGCATGTGGGCTTTCTCTAGTTGTGGCGAGCAGGGGCTAATCTTGGTTGCGGTGCGTGGGCTTCTCATTGCGGTAGCTTCTCTTGTTGAGAAGCACAGGCTCTAGGCGTGTGGGCTTCAGTAGTTGTGGCATGCGGGCTCAGTAGTTGTGGCACACAGGCTCTAGAGCGCAGGCTCAGTAGTTGTGGCGCACAGGCTTAGTTGCTCTGCAGCATGTGGGATCTTCCCGGACCAGGGCTCGAACCCATGTCCCCTGCACTGGCAGGCAGATTCTTAACCACTGTGCCACCAATTCTCACCAATGGTTAGGATGTAAAGAGTAATGGCAACTATACTTTCCCGTTTTATTAGGAAAGTGAATCAGGATGAGTAGGAAAATACACAGGAAATCACTTTGCTCAAACACAAAAAAATTACATTTTAACAAGAGCTGGTCATAAGAATTTTCAGAAAAGTCGCTACCTCTTCCCCTCTTAGTACAGTTTTAGTTGATTTTTAAGTTGTAAAAGCTAAAGTTAAAGGAGCCGTGTGTTTTTAAATTGTTTTTGGTGTATCTTCAAAGCTATAAAAGTTATAAAGTAGTCAGCGTTAAAATATATTTGTTAGTTTAACAATAACATTTTGCTTCCAGGATAATGTTCTCACACTTTATAGCTTTAAGAATGTACTTTACTCATGGGAACGAAGGCTGTTATGAGAAACTGAAGGGAAAAAGTTCAAAAGGTAGTCCATGACTTTTTTTTTTTTAGGTTCTGAAAAAGGATAAGACTGTTTGGATTATGTTGTTCTCTGATTTAGTAAAAAAAATGCTAATGAATATATGTTAACCTTCAGGTTATCCGCATTCTTGCTCCAGAGAGATTTATGGTAAAAATAGACTACTGAACTGTCTTGTTAAATTTTAAAAGATGAGTTTGGAGGAGTTACAAATAACATCCTTTACCCTGAGGTCAAAAAGAATATGTAAACTCAAATTTTTTAGATAAGAATACTTATTATAGTTTCAACTTTCATACTTCCTATTAAAATGACTGTGTAAGAATATACAATCTTTTATGGTTTTATTCTGAATACATACCACTCTCCCTTTTTAACATATTCAAAGTAACACATGTTCATTTTAGTTTCATTTTTTTTTTAATTTATTTATTTTATTATTATCATTATTTTTAAGCTGGTGGGTTTTTTTGTTTGTTTGTTTTTTAAATTTATTTATTTATTTATTTTTGGCTGTGTTGGGTCTTCGTTTCTGTGCGAGGGCTTTCTCTAGTTGCCGCGAGCGGGGGCCACTCTTCATCGCAGTGCACAGGCCTCTCACTGTCACGGCCTCTCTTGTTGCGGAGCACAAGCTCCAGACGCGCAGGCCCAGCAGCTGCGGTGCACGGGCCCAGTTGCTCCGTGGCATGTGGGATCTTCCCAGACCAGGGCTCGAACCCGTGTCCCCTGCATTGGCAGGCAGACTCTCAACCACTGCGCCACCAGGGAAGCCCACTTTAGTTTCATTTTGAAATTTTTTAAAAGTACAAAGAGCACATTGCACCCAGAAATAAACTTTGTTAATATTTTGGTGTTATCTTTTTTATTTTTCAATCTACGTGCACATTTAAGTGGGTTGTGTGGGTTATTAAAAAATGGAGATTATATTTTAGACATAATTTTAATTTTTTCATGGAACTCACGAGCATTTTCCATATCATTATATACGTTTCCGAGTGCAAAATCTGGATTTTAATAGCTACACACTATTCTCTCCTAGAAGTTTAATAATCATTTGACCTTCTTCAATGTGCCAGGCATAACACCATAATCTTTTAAATAATTTCTCTATTGTGCATTTTACTGGTTTATAAAGTTCCTAAATATAAAAAGCGCAATGATAAACATTCCTACATGTAAATCTTTGATGATATGTATTATTTCCTTAGGATATGTTTTTCAGGTATGCAGTGATTAAGGTAATTGGTATCTATTTCTGACTTTATGTCCACAAAAGTTATGTCTTCTACAGGAGTCTTTAAGTATACACTTGCCACAATTGAATATAGTCACTTTGTAAATCTCTACTAACTTGTACCTACATTATTTCATCATTGTATTTATTACTAATTTTTTGTTGTTAGATTAAGACAATTGCTGAGGTTTCTTATCCCCACCGCTCTTCACCTGAGTCCCACTCCCCAGAGGAAAAAATCTTGACCATTTTAACTGTTTCTACGGTGTCTGTGTATTTCTAAATAATATGGTTAGTTTTTTTTATTTGGTCCATTTTAGGCATTATCTCTGGACCACCTGTCATGAAAGAGGAAGAACTAGCACGCTAACTCCTATGTACCCATCCTACTAATCTGCTTATATACTATTGTACTCTATCATGTTGTGTTTTCTTTCTAGAACCTTCCCACGTGGAGTGTCCCATCCTCTTGTTCCCACCCGGGCCGGCTGCGCTCTAGGCCGCTCCATCCCATTCGCCCTGGCCTCTCCTGGGCCCCTCTCCTGGGTTCCGTCTTCATTTCTGGGATCCCTTGTCCCCCTTTCCTTGCTGCACACGGATGTTTTAGTGGAGCTCCTCCACTAAACCCAGAGTTCCTCTCCAGCTGCAGCTCCCTCACTGGGTGGGTCTCCATCCACGGCTTTTCCTTCCTGCTGCATCGCACTTGTCCATCTGATTTCCATTTCCCAGCAGTTTGTAAAAGCCTCTGCTGACAGCCCCTCGCCCATACCCTTCATGTGGGTTTATAACGTTCACATCCCTTTGTCATGGTAAATGGGGGCTATAGAGGGTGGAAAAATACGTGCTTTCTGAAAATAGAAGACCTGCTTCATTCACTTAAATATTTTCCTTGACTTTAGAAAAAAAAAGTACAAAATTAGTGCAAGATCACTAGAGAAATATTCAGATGTCGCCAAGTACCAAAGTAGCCCATCCCTACTTTCCTCCCATCACTCATGAAGTCCACAAAGAGGTAAAGTGTTACGTACCCAGAATAGTGAAAGGGACAAACATGGGCTGAGGAGGTAGGAATTAAGACGTAGCTCAACAGTGAAAACTAGGGAAAGAGCTGGGCAGGGCAAATAGGACAGTTTTCTGTAGGGTTGGTAGCCTAAGGGCACAGTGTTCACATAAGCTGGGGCAACAAGGAGAAGACAGTTGGGTTCCTGTATCTAAGGTCCCTACTCCTGGGTTGATTATATGTTCTAAGCTGCACCATGTCACTGGTTTCAGTGGAGCAGGAGAAAGCAGTGGCAAAGGAAAGAAGGGAAAATAATGGGGGTGGCATGTGCCCGTTGTGTGAGCCTGCAGCGTTGGCAACACTCGATTCATTCTATTAATTGCATCAACCGCATCTTGTAAACACATTTCCAGAGACCACATGTAATAGGCCTTGGTTCCATTCAGCCCCTTTGTTGACTCCTCAAATAGCTAACATATAATTTTTTTTTCACATCATTTTCATCAAATAGAATTCACTTTCATTTTTATGACCATTTTTAAAACAGCAAATATCTCCCCAAGCAGTCTTGGGTTTCAAAGTGGCAGAGATTTTACGTGCTTCACATTTGAACTGCCAAGGATCTCCCGCGATGTATGCGTTAATCACGACCACTTGGAGTTCGTGTTCAGATGTTTGCTCAAAGCATAGAGCTACCATCAGAGAGTGCCTCGGCCTAAAAAAAAAGATTCTTCCAGTTAGGCAGATCCATAAATTCCGGCTCAAGCAAGGTATTTTGTGGGTAATAAACACAAGTTTGTTCCTAATTGGAGAGAAAGAATGCTTAGGCTTGAACCTGTTGCCTTCCTGGACCTGAAGTCTAGCCCACATGGAGACATTCCTCTCTAAAGAACACGGTCGCTAATAGAAACAAGCAGTCCACCAGGATGTCGAGCCAACACTTCCTGCAGAGGGCAGAGTTCTCTGGAATTTACTGAAAGTGGAAAATTGATTACACTGGGCACAGAGGACATTTATATTTATAGAAACACTTTAGATAAGACAAGACTTTTAAAAGCCAGAAATCACTTTTAGGGAGATTTCAGAAAAATGTAATCTTTTTTCATTATTAATAGGCATAAAAAGGATTGTTATATTGCTACTGACAGAAATTAGGTGATTAATTGAAGATTTTAACTTGAAAGGATGAATTGCTCCAACATTGGTTTAGAATTTTTCTTTACTATGTACAGTTCAATCTTGTGGTCTGTCAAATGTCCAATAACCATTTATCTAGTACACATACCTTTACAGCTGGTTTTCCAAATATGATTATAAAATTCATGTGACAGAGTGTCCTGAAAATAAATATGTCAGCAGGCTTTGCTTTATTTTATGCATTTATTCTGGATGTGGCATAACTTGATGTTACGTAACACAGACGACGCCCTAAGACATTTTGCCAGAGTTATTCAAGTACAGCATCGTTTGAGATTGTGGAAGGTGATTTAGAAACACCTGGATTGAGTATTTCTATCCCGTGCCTTAAATCCTAAAAGCCGTGCAGTTTTATAGTCCTTTCGGGGAAAGACAGGAACTACATTAACACTTGTTAGCGTAACAGTTAATATACTTCTGAGAAAGATTTTGTAAAACTTTTGAAAATTATGCCGAAAAATTAAAGGGAAGATTAAAAAGGATTAGTGTTTGATCAGCCTCTGTAGGTTTAGGAATATTTTTTAGAATATGTTTTTTAGAAATATTTACATCTTTTATACTTGGGGGCTTGGGAACATGAAGACAACACGCGTTGGAACAAAATCCTAAATCTTATATTCAGACAAGCGTCATCATTTGTGGTAATATTCATGGAATGGAGCTCAGCGTCCCAGCTAATGTCAAAGCAACAGTCGATGAGATTATTGTACTCAAGTGGCTCTGTGTGGTCCTCTTGGAACCTCTGTCTCTTTGATAGTATTTGGACGCTCTCCTCTCTCCCTCCCTTACACCTAATCGGTCCAGCGTGACGCCACACAAGACAAAAAGCTCACGTCATTTGATAGAAGAACAGGAGCTGATAGATTAGTAGGGAGAAGAACCATCAAGTTTCTTCCTCTCTGAACCAGCAACGTATTTGCATTAACAGCCATGGTCTGGACAAGCGCCTCCACCTTTCTTGTCAGGAAGGGTAATTTTCAGCCAGTGTAGTAGGAGGGCTACACTGTAGCTCATGATGTAAATATTTTTTCAAAGTGGGAAGTTTCATAGGCTATGAAATAACATATTAGCCACATGAAGTGTCAGACTTTAGAAAAAGTCCCCTCTCCCACAAGCTAAAGATTATGATAATAAGAGTAACTAATCATGGCTAACCTATCTGAGTACTCACTCTGACCGGCCAGAGTGGACTATATATATTTTCTCATTAAATCTCCCAAGAATAGATAACTAACAAGGACTTACTGTATAGCACGGGGAGCTCTACTCACTACTCTGTAATGACCTGTATGGGAATAGAATCTAAAAAAGTGGCTAGATGTGTATGTATACCTGACACACTTTGCTGTACAGCAGAAACTAACACAACATTGTAAATCAACTAAACTCCAATAAAAAAATTCATTAATAAAAATAAATAAATCTCCCAATAGTCCTATTAGGTAGATAACTTGTGTTATCCCATTTCACTGGTGAGCTATCTCTATCAATTATCTGTTGTGATTAACAAACTCCCTCCAAAATTATCGGCTGAAACTATCAACCCTGAATGTGATTCTGTGGATAGTGATTTAGGCAGGGCTTCACTGGCTGATTCTTGGTCTTGACCTGGTCTAGGTGATCTGGCAGAGCTGTGAACTTGAGATCTCAAGTCACTTTGAGGCTTCCTAGTCTAGCAGGGCCTTAGCTGAGACAACAGGGCTCTTCTCTAGCCTAGAAACCCAGGCTTGTTCATGGGATGCCCTCCAGATTCCAAAAGCTGCAGAGTGGAAATTCCAAGACCTCCTGGGGCCCAGGCTTGGAACTAGCTCAGCCTCATTTCTAGGGCATTCTGTTGGTCAGCGCAGGTCACAAGGCCTGCCAGGTTTCAAAGTTTGGGGGAAAAGACTCCACGTCTTGGAAGGAGCTTACTGTGACTATTTTTGCATTCTACTGCTGTTTCTGAGTCTGAGAGAGGTGTCGTGACTTGCCAAAGATCACACAAGTTAGTAAGTAACTTGACTTTCATACACTGCAGGGGGGCATTGTACACCACCTTGGGAAACAGTTTGGCATTTTTTGAGTTGTTTGTCTTCTTGTTATTAAATTATAAGAGTTCTTTCTATATTCTGGATACAAGTTTTTCGTCTGACATATGTGTCATGTATATTTTCTCCCAGTTTTTGGCTTTCCTTTATTTTCTTAATGGCGTTTTGTTTTTTTTTTTTTAAAGAGCAAACGTTTTTCATTTTGATGAAGTCTAATTTTTTTTTTCATGTCTTGCGCCTTTGGTGTTCTGTTTAAAAATGTGTGAATGAGAAGTGTAGCCCTAGAAGTCTAAGGGTATAGCTTGAGGTGGTCCAAGTGTTTTATTTAAAAACGAATTTTGGGGACTTCCCTGGTGGCACAGTGGTTAAGAATGCACCTGCCAATGCAGGGGACACGGGTTCGATCCCTGGTCCGGGAAGATCCCACGTGCCGTGGAGCGACTAAGCCCTTGCGCCACAACTACTGAAGCCTGCGCGCCTAGAGCCTGTGCTCTGCAACAAGAGAAGCCACTGCAACGAGAAGCCCACGCACCACAATGAAGAGTAGCCCCTGCTCACCGCAACTAGAGAAAAGCCCGCACGCAGCAACAAAGACCCAACGCAGCCATAAATAAATAAATAAATAAATGGATTTTGCATTCTACTTAATAATCTTACTTGCCTTCACATAAAAATAATGCCTTACATAAGAGAGGGCTTATCTAATGCTCCAGGATAGAAACCCACATTTATTCCGTGGCACAGAATTGCACATCTTCAGAACATAAGAACTCTAGGTTGAGAATCAGAGATCTGAATGGCCACTTGCCTCAGCAACTAACAACATTATCATTCATAATAAGTTCTAGTACAAATAAAAGCGATTAGGCTACAAGTAAAAGGAGAAATTGCCAAATATATATATTTGTATACACACACACACACATATAATAAACTCTGCGTTAACCTTTTCTCATCATTGACTGTATTATTAGCTTTCCATATAGATTCAACTATTCAACTGCTTATATATGTCTAAGCTACTAAAAATCCTTCCTGAATGAATAGCAGATGAACAACTGAATGTAAATGAAAACAGATGCTTCAAAGAAAAGGATCCAGAATTGTCATCAACTCTTCACAGTCACTACATGTTTTCTCTAACAAGCACATATGCCCACAGCACATTGCCAAACTTTATTGACGTCTTCCAAAATTTCTGTATGAAATTATGATTATGATCTCATAGCGTTCAGGACTTTGGGCTAAAGAGCATGCCTCCCCAGGATGTTTTTTTCAAAGAAGTTGGTACCCCCAGGAGTGCTGGGGGAGGGAAGCACACACAGGTATTGGAGGATGTCCATAACCTATAGCCTGCTTTATGATCTCAGAATCTCCAAAGTTTGACTTCTTTCAAATCTGAGAATCTGGAGTCACGCCAGAACTAGAGACACAAGGCAAGCAGAAAAGGAAACCCACTGACCCTCTATTTAGTATCCACATTCTTGTGCCTTTAAAGTATATATTTTCAAATGTAACCTACTGAAATATCAATAGTCCTCCTGTATAAGAAACGATGGGTTCTTACACACCATAAAATACAAAATAACGTAAAAAAATAGTTGCTGCTCTAGAGGTATTTGCTTTAGACTTAAAGTCTGTTTAAATGTGTGTACAAAATATGTTTAAGAAGTGATAATAGGACGAAGTGAGAGAGTGGCATGGACTTACATATACTACCAAATGTAAAATAGATAGCTAGTGGGAAGCAGCTGCATAGCACAGGGAGATCAGCTCAGTGCTTTGTGTCCACCTAGAGGGGTGGGATAGGGAGGGTGGGAGGGAGACGCAAGAGGGAGGGGATATGGGGATATATGTATATTTATAGCTGATTCACTTTGTTATAAAGCAGAAGCTAGCACACCATTGTAAAGCAATTTTACTCCAATAAAGATGTTAAAAAAAAAAAAGAAGTGATAATAGATTAGGCGGTCAATTACTGAATGTGGCAGCTAGGACTAAGGAATATTACCGAGTTTTTATCCTCATTGGACAAATCCTAGAAGACAGAAAATTCACTTTATACCTCATTTCTGCACACACATCAGATTTAATTACGTAAAATATCTCATGGGTCTATAGCCCTGATTCCATCTATCTCTTTTGTCTGACTCCTTTTCTGACAAAAACCGTTGATTTTCAAAGGTGCCTTAGGACAGGAAAGATGTGTTCAGACACGTGTGCACACGCAGATGGTGGGGTAAGGGGGGGCGGTGGTGGTGAAGGAAGCGTGGGCTTGTGAGAAGCATCCGTCATATTTTTCTTTTTTGCATAGAAGCAGATATATAAGTGTTAAAATATATGCCTATTATAACAACTGCTAAAATTATAGTTCGTTTTGATAGAAAGACGTCCAGCTCAAAATCTAATTTCAGGCAACTATTCAGCAAGCAGGATCACAATAACTATCTTATCTGTACTTTTTATGTGCATAGTTTCTGACAGGTTGTGCTAGGTATAGTAAGCCTTTACTAGCGCGGTACAGAATGTAGCACAACTTGTGACTTGAATAAGAACAAGTTATTCAAACTTGCTTTGCTCTGTTATTCAAAGTATTTGAAACTTCAGAGTGCTCATTCCTTCCTTCGCAATGATTCCTGGCTTCATCTTATTTATGCCATTGGACCTAGAATCAAGCAGCTCACCAGATTTGCAATAAAGTTATTCAAGTGTAGGTATTATGTAAGAATATATTATCATTGCATAAAATCTTAAAGCACCAGATTTCTTGGAAAAATGCCCATGAATTTAAAAGCAGTAGTTTTTAAATTATGTATATTTGGAAATATCCTTAATTCTGAAAGAATGTGCCACATAAACTGCTAGATTTTTTTTTAAGTATTAAAATTTACTTTGCTTTTTCTCAGCTTAAAATATAATAAATAGTTCTACCTCCCAAAGACAATGTCTTTTAATACAAGTTCCCTTCTAAGCTTTTTTTTGGATACGCTTTTACATAATTGGGACCATACTCTCTATAGTTTCTATCCTTCCTTTTTTTTTTTTTAACATCTTTATTGGAATATAATTGCTTTACAATGGTGTGTTAGTTTCTGCTTTATAACAAAGTGAATCATATGTATATGTATACATATACATATATCCCCATATCTCTTCCCTCTGGCGTCTGCCTCCCTCCCACCCTCCCTATCCCACCCCTCTAGGTGGTCACAGAGCACCGAGCTGATCTCCCTGTGCTATGCGGCCGCTTCCCACTAGCTATCTATTTTACGTTTGGTAGTGTATATATGTCCATGCCACTCTCTCACTTTGTCCCAGCTTACCCTTCCCCCTCCCCGTGTCCTCAAGTCCATTCTCTAGCAGGTCTGTGTCTTTATTCCCATCTTGCCCCTAGGTTCTTCATGACCATTTCTTTTTTTTTTTAGATTCCGTATATATGCGTTAGCATACGGTATTTGTTTTTCTCTTTCTGACGTACTTCACTCTGTATGACAGACTCTAGGTCCATCCACCTCACTACAAATAACTCAATTTCGTTTCTTTTTATGGCTGAGTAATCTATCCTACATTTTAAACTTAAACATAAGCTTTTCTTATACTATTACCAAAATTTCATGTGTAGACATCTAACCAGTGACTGTGCCATAATTACATTAGTTGAACTCACAATAGTGCACGTTTAAGTTTGCTATTTTACAAATGCTCTTGTGGTCACCTCATTACATGAACCTTTCACAAATTTCAGATTATTTCTTTTTCGAGTATCAGTCAGGGCTCCCCCAGGGAAGCAGAAGCGGTAGGAGATGTATGCTAAGAGATAGAGTTCAAGGAGCTGGCTCACCTCGTGGAGGCCTGCGAGGCAAGCATGGAATCTCAGGGCAGGACGTTAGGAAGAGCGGGCTGGCGCCCTCTGGGCTGGCCTGAAACTGCCGTCCGTCCACAAGCAGAATGGCTTCTTCTGAGAAGCCTCAGCCGCATTTCAGGCCTTTTAGCTGATTGAATAAGGCCTACTCAGGATATCTAGGATAATCTCTTACTCACAGTCGATTGAGTTTTTACTTTAATCACATCTAAAAAAAATACCTTCATGGCAGATAAGTGCTCATGAATAACTGGGACTGTAGCTTAGCGAAGTTGACCCATCCAAAGACGATCAGGGTTAAATTTTCAGAAGTAGAATGACTGAGTCAAAGGGAATGGAATTTTTTTTTTTAAAATCTGATACATATATTTAAATCCCTTTTCTAAAGGGTGGTCACAATTTTCTATACCTTGCCACTCTATCCCTGCATTTTCTTGGGGTAGATACCAGACTGCCTACCCTACGATACTATGAATCAATAACACAATTGAGAGGGCCCCTAAAATAAAAAAGCACTCGGGTCTCAAGATGAACACAAGGTTTCCTGGCAGTAAGTATCTAGTATCTAAAGATCTGCTTTCCCAGGACAGTTATTCTGCCCTGAGCCCTGTATGAGCCTCACTGAGCAACTGCCAGATCTATTTATAGGTGGGAATATAGATTACTATTTATTATTTACTCTTTATAGGGAATGTGTTAGGCATTTTGAGGGGAGATAGAAGTGTTTACCCTGTCCTTAAAAAGTCTAAAGTCAAGGCTAAGTCTTAAATAAATATTTGGTGTTATTATACCCATGTTAAAGTTCATTTTCATATATTTCTCTGGGAAATGGGGCTAATCATGTCTTTAAACTCTACATAACTATAAATAAAAGGCAGACCTTTCTGAAGCCTCTTGCTGTTTCAGTAGATCTATGTAAAGGTCCATATTATTTTATCTTTAGAAAACTTATCATTAGGCAGAGGTTAGTAAAGTGATTAATTGGGTGGATTTGGGGCTGAGGTTTTTTAGTTGAATTCTTACTTTTATTATGTACTAGTTTTTAAAACCTGGACAAATAACTTAATCTCCCAAAGGCTCAGTTTTCTCACTTGTAAAATGGAGATAATACTCTCTCGTGTGGTTGTATGAGGTTTAAATGCGCCAGTACATGTAAAATGTTTGGCATATGTGTTTGGCAAACATGTAAATGTTTGGCACATGATGTGCGTGTGTGCTTGCGTGTGTTTGACTATCTCCCCTCCGTATCTTCTACTTTCTTTCTGTCCTCCGCCCACCACACCAACATTTCAAGCAATTTAGAGCAGGACAGAAAAGTGCAACTGGCTTGAAAATCATTCTTTTATTTTTCAAAGGCTCAAACCTTCCGAGAATTTAGGTTTTGAAGGAAGCAGGAAGTGAGGTCGGGGGTGGGGTGGGGGGGAGGTTGTAATTTGAAGACAGAGATAGAGTGCCTTGAAAAAACATAAAGGAACACATGCTCCTCCAGAGGACACAGAAGATCCCCAAGCAGAGGGAGAGGAGGAGGGGGCTGGGAATCCTGAGAGCAGAGGGGTCTGCATGCTTTGGGGCAGAGCCTGAAAAGCTGGGAAGACCCCCAAGAGGAGGGTCATCACAGAGCCTCAGGCAGGGGGGCCTGGACAGGATCACAGTGGGCTCCTAAGGATAAGGAAGAATAGTAAAGATCGGCCAAAGCTGAAGGAGCCACACCAACAGGCTCAGGGGATCCCTCTTGTCATTGGGAGGATGGTCGCAGATGGCCAGAGCCTGTAATATCATTTCACGTGACCCCAGAACCAGAGCAATACTCTGGGTGGGGCAGGGAAAGACTCTCAGAAGGACCGGTAAGTTTCACAGTAGCCCAGTGGGCCTTGGAAACTGAAATTAAGTTGATTTATAAAAAAAAAATAATGAAAATAAATAGAGCAGGTGCAACTCAGCTGGTAACATGAGATTCACATCCAATACTTACTCACAAAGTGTCATCAGTGACAATTATTTAGCTCTTACTGATATGGAAGAAAGAGGAAAACGGAACATCCTCTGGCTGACATCTCTTAATACTTCCTGCCTACTTGTGGGCCTTGCTTGACCAGTTATAGCCAATCTCAAGAATTTTGGATCTTTCCTTTCCATTGGCAACTGCCTCCAAACAGGCTAAAAATTCCTCTTATCCTTAAACAACCACCACCAATTTCTCTCGATCCAAACATTCCACCAAGTTCGTGTAACCTCCCTTCTCTTCACTATCACGTTTCTCAGGAGCGCAGTCACACTTGGTGTGCCCACGTTCTGAACTTCCACGCGCCCCTCAACTGATTACACTTGGGCTTATTCTCTCCCTGTTGAGGGAAACTACTTTCACTAGGAAGATAATGAATGATCTCCGGCTGCCAAATCTGAAAAGATTTGTTCTGTATTCCATTTAATCTTTTTTTTTTTTTTGTCCTATTTAATCTTTGAGCAGCATCAGACACTGTGTGCCTTCCTAAATGTCAAAAAGATTTGGTTTTTTTCAAAAGACTTTATATATATTTTTAGAGCAGCTTAAGGCTTACAGCAAAATTGAGAGGGAAGTACAGAGATTCCCATGTACCCCCTGCCCCACACATGCACGGTCTCCCCTGTTATCAACATCCTTCACCATGTGGTACATTTTACCAAGGACGACCCTACATGGACATGTCGTAATCACCCAAAGTCCGTAGTTGACCTTAGGATCCACTCTGGGGGTTGTACATTCTATGGGTTGCACAAATGTCTAGTGAAACATATCCATCATTATAGTATCATATAGGGTATTTTCACTGCCCTAAAAAGGATTTGTTTGTTAATCCAGCATTGTACAGGATGTTTTTTAAATTATCTATAAAGCAATATTGCTGGGGGACTTCCCTGGTGGTCCAGTGGTTGGGACTTCGCCTTCCAATGCAGGGGGTGTGGGTTTGAACCCTGGTTGGGCAGCTAAGATCCCACATGCCTCACAGCCAAAAAAACAAAACGCAAAACAGAAGCAATATTGTAACAAATTCAATAAAGACTGGAAAAATGGTCCACATCAAAAAATATCTTTTAAAAAAAAGCAATATTGCTGGAAATAGAAGTCACAGTACCCCACCTTCTTGAGACCTGCTCCAGTGTTTTATATTCTATGCTTCCGTTAATGCCTCTATTATGCACCTGTTCTCCTGGGCTAAGACTTACTTTGTCCTTCCTTATTTCTTTCTTTATGGTGACTCTCAAATCCAAGAGGATGCCCAATCCTATTGCTTCTACCTAAGACATATTTCTTTGCCATTCCTCTTTATTTCAGTTTCTACCAGGATAGGAAGCTCTCGGGAGTTCCCTGGTGATCTAGTGGTTAGGATTCAGCACAATCGCTGCCATGGCCGGGTTCAATCCCTGGTCAGGGAACTGAGATTTTTGTTTATCTCTCAATTAGAATATTTAGTAATCCCATATTGATTTTCCCATTACCAGACTTTCATACTTGGGTAATACGCCCCTCTGTAAACCAAAGCCAATGATACGCATGTCTCTCCATTCATAGTGCTCTATGGTCTGTCGTTGTGGTCGCTCCATCGCCCTCAGGATGAAATCAGAGCACCTTATCTCAGTGTTACCTGGCAGGGTGGTCCCTGGCTCTGCAGAATTAGCAAAGTCTTGCCTCACCCCCATCATCACCTCCAATCCAAACGCCCCATCTAACCCCCCCCTCTCCCACCGACCTACTGAAAGCAAAACTCTTAGTTCCCCTGCCCTGTGATGGATCAAGGCCTCCTCTAGGTGATTCAGGTTCAAGTGAAAGCTGGAGAAGCACTGCCTGGGCAGGTTGGGAGAAGGGCCTTTTGTTCTGGCTCCTCGCAGACTTTGCAGCCTCTCTTGCGTTTGTATCTTCCATGCACTGTATACTCTTCTCTCATTGACTGTCTCATCCTGTAAATGCCAGGCTCCAGCACTGTTCTTCCTGACTGGAGTACCACACTTGCATTTTTCTTGCTTCTTGGCAAACTGCTGTTATTTCTTCAATTCCCATCTCAAATGCCGTGAGGATTCCGACCTTTCCCTGTCCTCCATCCGCATCTCTGTAATAGCATTTACCATGTTACATTTCAATTTATTTTTATAATATTTTCCTCCAAAGACTATGTGTTCTCTACACATACACAGACCATATTTTTTTGTCTTTTTTACCCTTGTGGCCTAGCTTACCGTTTTCTGTTTTTCTCTTCTTTTTTTGCTTCCTCTTTACACACAGGATTTAAGACAGTCGGAAAAATATCTTTGAAATGAAATATTTCTACTCGGTATGGTAATGGTAACCAAGAAACCTGGCCACTATTACAACCTTATAAAGGTCTTTATCACATATCAGAGGAATCCATTTCCTATTTGGGCCACTTGAGTAATAAAAGGACAGTAATTTTTTGAGTGGCAGCCTGATTCCTCCCACATTCTTGCCAAATGTTTTTTTCTAGTCCTGCTTTATCCCTGGATCCCAGAGGCCCCTTGATACAACTTCCTATGTGACACCAAGTTTCTGACAACAAGGATAATAATATTTCCCAGTGATTTCTCTCTACTGTTCAAAAATCCTATTGCTTTAGCTGCAGCTATTTTAATTCCCTCGCCTGCTTTTTTTGTTTGTTTGTGTGTTTTCTCTTGTTTTAAATCTGATTTCTGTTCTCAGGTGAGGGGACACTGTGGGTGAAGAGAAGGAATTGAGCAAAGGAGGCCTTACTGCCTCACCTCAGGGTTTGGAGTCTGTTTGGTGACCTCTTTCCTTAAAACACAACCCTCCCCCCCTTTCTCAGATTTAATTCCTTAAGATGAACATTTGGGGAAAAAAGAAAAAAAAAAGAGGCAACTTTAGGTGTGAAAATACATCAGTTTTCACAAAATGGGAGCTGAGATTTGCTATTTGCAGGTCAGCTGGCAGGTGGCTTTGCCGATACTATTGATTCATTGTAAATGTCTCCGTGTTCTTATAGCTTGATGTTAAACTGTTCAGTCAATAACTGTATCAAAGCACCTAATTTAATTCAGTAGCTTAAAAACTTAATGCAGTTTCAACTGGTAATTGAACTTTTACAGAGAAAATCATGTACCTTGTTTCCAAGAAATGAAATTAAAGAATTAAGTCAAAATAGATGATATCAATTATCAATAAAGCAGGTTGGAATTTTTTGATTAATATCTAACAAAAAAATAAGCTAATAATTCTTGAGTGATCTTTTTATTTCATCATTGGGTCGTGGATATTCCTTGATTACTTCCACAGATTCATTTTATAGTATATGTAGGAAACCACATCTGCAAAGGCAGAAGCAGAGTGACTCCTTAAATGCAATCTTCACTGTCCTTGAAAGTGACAGATTTTTGACAAAACTCAGTGTTCGCTCTGAGCTATTATAGCAGTTTATTTTCCAACAGCAAGTCATTCCGACCCGATACATGGTTAGTGTGGACTTTTCATTCATGAGCTAAATCTTCGAAACCCCTGACTGTTCAATGCACTTACTTCAAGTTGGGAAACCTCAGGGTCACCTGCCGTGATTTCTTACAGAAAAGAAACAGAACTGTTGCAATACTTTGAACTCCAGATGAGTGAGAGACATAAAACTGATGTGTTTCTGATGTTCCGTTTCAAGATAATAACAGGGGATCTGTTCATAAAGAAATACATAAAACCGAAGCTATTGGAGCCGCAGCAGCTGGGAAGAGGACGCGTTTGGAGACAGCTGGAGGCACTGATCAAGATCAGTACTGATCACCACAGCAAATGTCAGCTGCTCATGTGTCTGGACCTGCCAGGGTGGCCCCCGAGGCCGGATAGCACAGTACTTCTTTCCCGGCAGACTCTGAAGCGTCCTCTTCCGTCTGGCAAAGGCAGACAGTACCTCATCCCACAAGGGCTCTTCACTTGAGTCCCTTGCCTCCCCCACTGGCCAATAGTTGTTAACCAGTTATCAGAAATGTGACTTCTCTGAGCAGATCCAAATGTTTGCCCCAAATTTTGCCTATTCTGTTGGTGTATCTTTTTTTTTTTTAATTTTTAAAATTTATTTACCTATTTATTCATTTTTGGCTGTATTTGGGTCTTCGTTGCGGTGTGCGGGCTTCTCATTGCGGTGGCTTCTCGTTGTGGAGCACGGGCTCTAGGTGCGTGGGCTTTAGTAGTTGTGGCATGCGGGCTCAGTAGCTGTGGCTCGCGGGCTCTAGAGTGCAGACTCAGTAGTTGTGGTGCATGGACTTAGTTGCTCCGCGGCATGTGGGATCTTCCCAGACCAGGGCTCGAACCCGTGTCCCCTGCATTGGCAGGCAGAATCTTTTTTTTTTTTTTTTTAATTTTTATTTATTTATTTATGGCTGTGTTGGGTCTTAGTTCCTGTGTGAGGGCTTTCTCTAGTTGTGGCAAGTGAGGGCCACTCTTCATCGCGGTGCGCGGGCCTCTCACCATCGCG
Source organism: Balaenoptera musculus (assembly GCF_009873245.2). NCBI lineage: Eukaryota > Metazoa > Chordata > Mammalia > Artiodactyla > Balaenopteridae > Balaenoptera > Balaenoptera musculus. The sequence continues at coordinate 6,658,209 of NC_045790.1, forward strand.
GCCTCCCCTGCTGCGGAGGACAGGCTCCAGATGCGCAGGCTCAGTAATTGTGGCTCACGGGCCCAGCCGCTCCGCGGCACGTGGGAGCCTCCGGGACCAGGGCTCGAACCCGTGTCCCCTGCATTGGCAGGCGGACTCTCAACCACTGCGCCACCAGGGAAGCCCCCAGGCAGAATCTTAACCACTGTGCCACCAGGGAAGTCCCTGGTGTATCTGTTATGATTATTCTGATGCAGGAGAAAAATCAGCCTCATTCCTAACCTTAAAAAATAGAGGTAGGAATTAGGCTAAGATGGTCTGCATGGGAAGCACAGAAGGCGGCAGCTTCTCTTCTCCCGGAGAAGCCTTGTTCATGGCTGTCTTTTCCAGCCTTGGAAAGAGGTCATGAAAGTCAGCGATGAACGTCAGCCCAGAATCCTGCTCTGACTCGTTTCCTCCCAGTGGTGCTCTGAGAGGGGCGCGCTCCCCAGACAAAGCGCACACCCTGGGGAAAAGGCAGTGGCGCTGGCAGCAGGCTGAGCTCTGCCTCCTGTGTGTGAGGTGGGGCTGAATGTTTCTCATCAACAGCCTTTCTCCGTTTTCATCACTTGCTCTGCAACCCTTGCAGTTTAGCTCAGAAAGTCAGGTGAGGATAAGAGAGCTCCTTGTGATCTTTTTGTAAGCATCGGGGTGGCCCGGGTGTTGTTCGGTGCCCTGCAGCGTGACGGAGAAAGTACACGTCCTCCGCTGATGGACAACCTCCCCACGAGGGAGACCTAGTGGCAAGTGTTCACTGATGAGATGTCTGGAGTCACAATTAAGGAAACTGGCCACAGTTAAAAATGATAAGCTAGGGACTTCCCTGGCGGGCCAGTGGTTAAGACTCCGGGCTTCCACTACAGGGGGCTGAAAGCTCCATCCCTGGTCAGGGAACTAAGATCCTACATGCTGTGAGGTGCAGCCAAAAAAACAAAAAAAAAAAGACCCAGGTAGATAATCGGTCTGTTTTGGCCTTTGTTTTAGAAAAAAGTTACTCGGAGAACTGCCCATTCCTCTCCTGCATAGCTGGAGATTTGGGGTTGATGCTGATTGACTAATTCTTGTCACTGTTTCAGGGAGAATGAGGCCAGATTGGCTTAAATGAATGAAAAAGTGTTTGTATTTTTAGGAGTTAAACCCCTTGTGCTTTAATTTGTTCATTTATTCATTCAACGCATTTTAAGTAATCATCAGCTATGTCCCAGGTACCCCAGCTGGCACCAGGGATGCTCTTTCTAGAAAAGCTGAACGTTATTTTGATAATCATAGTGATGAACTAGGAAGCTCACTTTACTTCTCTGAGCTACACATCAATCAAGGAAATTATTGTGAAAACAAGTTAGTCTAACCCAACCAACGCAGACAGGTTTTGTGGCTATGGGAGCATATGACAGAATTTAGGGAAAAATCATTACTAAATAATGAGGGTTCGCATTCCTTGGGGGTAAGTTGATAACACTTAATGAAACATGAATGTAAGACTGTGAGATAGACATCCTACCCCATTTGGACTCAAGGTCAACTCATTCTGATTCATTCAACCAACCACTTTGGTTGGATATTAAGCCTATAGAGGAAAACTGAGGAACTTTCTGTAGTAATTTCACTAAAATAAGATTGCTACTTACTTCATTATTCCACAAATATTTTTTGAAAAAACAATTGTGCGAGAAGATTACCGTCCAGTAGTGGAATATGTCTAAACCAGTAAGTGCGCTACAGGTTCTCAGTTACTGAGCCCAGGAAGGTAGAGGAAAAGTTTTTCCTTCCCTACACTTGCTAAGGATTAAATGGGATAAACTGTCGAGAAGTCATGTGTTCCATTCTAATGATTTTCAACATCACCACACCAAACGTCTTTCATTCAAATACAGACATAACATGATACAGTTAGAAAATATTATCCCAACATTTGGTCCAGAATTCTTCTCTATGAGCCCTTTCTGCTCAGAAAACAAGTTCATAAATGCTGGGAGTGCTCCGGCTGGTGACTTCAGAGGCCAGGGAGGTCGCTGTGCATGAGGTAAGGGAAGAATGTGCTGTTTCCTACCGAGAAGGACAGGGTCGGGGGGAGAGGGAGTAAAGAGGTGGGCAGAAGAGGAGAGACAAGCCAGCAAAACAGAGGAGCAGGTGCTGCAGAGAAAAAGCCAGGAGAGAAACTTCTGGTGCTGAGCGGTAAAGATGGACCTGGAGAACAGGGCAATCTAATAAGTGATGTGTGTTTGTCCCCCAGCCTTTCCGATCATCAGTAAAATCACACGTTTACAAATGCTTTGGTTCAAATTTTGAGGCAGACAATACAGGAGCAGTTTGATATCCAGGTCAATAAGAGGGGACACCCAGTCAGCCTGTGTGGAACAAGAGCCCAGGAAACAGAGGAAGCCACGAGAGAGCAAATGTCCAGACATTCGCCAACGGTCATAGGATGACTTTGGACTTCTGCAACAAGTGGAAATGTAGGGTTCAAGTCCAGGTTTACCCAGCTCACCAAGCGTCAGATGAACTCCCATATGGCACATGATTTACACCAATTTATAAAGACACCAGGAAAGAGTTCACATTGTTTCGAAGTTGGCTCCATTACCGGGCAGTTATTTTTAACATCTAATTTAAAACCTTCCACCTAAACCAATCGTATTCCAGATCTTCTTTGTTCACCTACACTACCTCAGCTTGACCTTTCCTAAATCAAATACATCCCTGTGGATCTATGATTCTCGCCTACATGGTCTTCAGAACAGAAAAGTAAAATTGCTGTACCAGGGATCACGATGATATAATATTCTTTAAATGGAGATGCCTTATAAAACTATTTTTGCAGCATTCTCACACAGGTATTTTTAAAGTTATAATTCACTGGTCTGTTCTTTGCCACTTCAACTATAAAGTCAAGTGTTGTCATTTTTAAAAATTTTATTCAGCGAAAACTTTTCTTCCTGAATCCAGTGATGTTCTGTCTTTTATTTAGACAGAACTGCTTTCCTCCCTTCTTCTCTGAGATCTCCCTGCTGAATTTTGCTCCAGGCTCCTGATTCCTTCTCTGACAGTCTTTGTAATTAGAATTGGACATGTGGGAGAAGCTCACATTCAGAGCAATTCCAGACTGAGCCAGCTGCAAGAGTGTAAGTTGCTTACTGTCATGAGCAACCTTTACCCGTGGACAGTCCTGTGATGATATTGCAGTAAAACACCCACACGCCCTTGGTTGAAGCTGGTCCCTTCTCTGGCTTTACGAGCTACTTTCAAAATGCCAAAAACAAACAATACCCCTTCATCCCACAGGGTAACAGCAATCTTGGATCCAATTCCTACATCCCTTCTCCCTCCAAATTGGTCATGATCACTCTTCCTCAGGTCCATAAACTATATTTAGGTGGAAAGGAAAAAGAGAGACAGGCTGTGACTGATCAAAGGAAACAGATGCACGGGCATTTCAGGTCACTCCCAAAGTGTTTCAGGACAGTTCAGTGTTTGCACTGCACCACTGAGTGAATTCTCTTTCCTGCTCCCATGCTGAAAATGGTTCAGCTTCAGGGAGCCATTCTGGTCTTGGCTATGTTACTGGGACTTTCTTTTGAAAAGACATGGACATGATCCTGAAAATAAATAAATAAATAACAATGCTAAAACTTCTTGTCTTCAAAATACTAAATACACAACAAATTAATCCATAGGAAAAAGTACAGTGTTATTATGATTTTTCAAAAAAAGTTAATAGACTAGGATGGAGAGAGTGATGTTATAAGGTCAAGAGGAGACGTTGATTTCCAAGTTGAATCTACTTACTTATTGCAAGAATATGAACAACTTTTTTTTTTTTCAATCTAAACTTGCTAAGCCACTTATGCTTTTGTTGCAGCGACTGCTCCCCTGAACGGGCTATGGCTTTGCTTACAATGAGTTCAGTTGGCTTCTCTGAGTCCTCTTGCTTCTCTGGACAAGGGAGGTATTTGCCATCAGGGAGGTATTTGCCATCAGTGAGGTGGGCTGAATCAACAAGATGTCACTCTCTATCTGCTGAAAATTGGTGCATTGTCAGGAGGCAGCGGTGGTGGGAACAGTGATTTGGCTCACCCTAGGATGTTACCAGAGGTTCCAGGAACTTGCAGACAAGCAGCCTGTGCTACCTTTCTTTCAAAATAATGATATATTTAAAAAATAATATTATGTATTAGGTCATTATCTTCATGAGAAATAACTATCCGCGGTGCTTGAATGCACCATACAGAGTTTTCTTTGTCGATGATTAATTCTCATGTATGCTAATTAAGTTGATCAAACTCTGCTGCGCTTCTGTAGCTGGAGATATCCTTAATCTGTGTTTCTCTCTCTTAGGAGAGCAGAGAAACTTCATTTGCATGAGTTTGCACAAAGTTGGCCCTGTCTTTAAAAACTAGGTCAATAGAGTTGCTGGAGTTGAAATTCCCCAGCCCTCCAGCCACATTTGGGCTTGATGGATACTGAACCTGGTCAGTCTCATAAGCCTCTGGGAGCTGTAGCTTCCCTCCCTTTTCTATTTTGAATGGCCTACTTTTGCTTGTGAACTGTAAGATGCAATCTAGCATAATGACTGCTTTTATTGCTTTTTAACCCTAGTAGCCACCACAGTACTTTCTATACACATCAGGGCTCCAGAAACACTTGATATTATTGATAACAGTAAATGATGATAACCAGTATTTTATTTTATTTTATTATTTTATTTTTTAATATCTTTATTGGAGTATAATTGCTTTACAATGGTGTGTTAGTTTCTGCTGTATAACAAAGTGAATCAGTTATACATATACATATATCGCCATATACCCTCCCTCTTGCGTCTCCCTCCCACCCTCCCTATCCCACCCCTCTAGGTGGTCACAAAGCACCGAGCTGATCTCTCTGTGCTATGCGGCTGCTTCCCACTAGCTATCTATTTTACATTTGGTAGTGTATATATGTCCATGCCACTCTCTCACTTCGTCCCAGCTTACCCTTCCCCCTCCCCGTGTCCTCAAGTCCATTCTCTTTGTCTGCATCTTTATTCCTGCCCTGCCCCCAGGTTCTTCAGAACCTTTTTTTTTTTTTAAATTCCATATATATGCGTTAGCATCTGGTATTTGTTTTTCTATTTCTGACTTACTTCACTCTGTATGACAGTCTCTAGGTCCGTCTGCCTCACTACAAATAACTCAATTTCGTTTCTTTTTATGGCTGAGTAATATTCCATTGTATATATGTGCCACATCTTCTTTATCCATTCATCTATCGATGGACACGTAGGTTGCTTCCATGTCCTGGCTATTGTAAATAGAGCTGCAATGAACACTGTGGTATGTGACTCTTTTTGAATTATGGTTTTCTCAGGGTATATGCCCAGTAGTGGGATTGCTGGGTCGTATGGTAGTTCTATTTTTAGTTTTTTAAGGAGCCTCTCTACTGTTTTCCATAGTGGCTGTATCCATTTACATTCCCACCAACAGTGCAAGAGGGTTCCCTTTTCTCCACACCCTCTCCAGCATTTATTGTTTGTAGATTTTTTGCTGATGGCCATTCTGACTGGTGTGAGGTGATACCTCATTGTGATAACCAGTATTTTAAATCTTAGGAGTAGTCTTTACTAAAGCAGTAACTGACCATGGTAATACAACCTCCTGCTACTTTAGCTCATTTGTTCCTTGCAACCATCCCATTTTACGAGGAAGAAATGAACTTGGAGTAGGGAAACTGCTTTAGGTTCAAGATTAATACAGCTCATCCTGAAAGATAGACTTGACTCATGCCGTCACTGGAATAATCACTTTTTATGTCAGATCTGATTAATGATAGCTGACATTGATTGCATTCCTCATATGTCAAATGCTGTTCTAAGTGTTTCACATGTATTAATTCAGCCTCACAGCAGCACAAGGAGAGACGTGGATTATTACTTATATTTCAAAGATGAAAAATGCAGAAATTGAAAGGTTTATTTGCTGGGGCCTCAGGGTCCTGTTGCTGATAAAGGGCCTCTCCAGGATTTAAACTATGGAAGCCATTGCAAAGCCCTGCTCTCTGCTGTTTTGTTATACAGCTTCTCATTGAAAATTAGGTTTTAATTCAGCTGGTGAGGTTAAGATTATGTAAGATTCCATTCCTCATCTTGAATAATTTTCTGTGTATTCCTAGCCAAGGTCATTTAATGTTATTGAGCTTCCCTTTTCATTTTTATCAAATTGTCTCTTTTCATTTTTTTCGTATTAGTTTCACCAAAAGATTGCGCTTGGGAGTCCTCATGTAATATATTTAACTATAAAGCAAAATAAAAGTCCTATGTTATACACAAACACTCTGACTGACTTTTGACAAAGGTGCAGAAATAATTCCATGGAGGAAGGATATTCTTTTCAGCAAATGGTGCTGGAGCAATCGAACATCCTAAAAAGTGAAGCTCAACCTAAACCTCACGCCTTATTCAAAAATGAACTCAAAATGGATCAGAGATTTAAATATAAAATGTAAGAATATAAAACATTTAGAAACAAAAGCAAGGGGGAATATCTTCAGGACACAGGGCTGGGCAGGGCCCTTGGACATGACATCAAAAGCGTGATACATAAAAACTATTTGTGAAATTGGACTTCATCAAAATAAAAATCTTTTGCTCGGTGAAAGACCCTGTTAACAGAATGAAAAGACAAGCTACACACTGGTAGGTAATATTTTCAAACTGCATATCTGACAAAGGAATTACATCTAGAATATACAAAGAACTTTCAAAAGTCAGCAGCAAAAAAAAAAAAAAAGTTAGAAAATGGGCAAAAGATATAAACAGATATTTCACAAAGAGAAGATGTAGATAGCATGTAAGCACACGAAAAGAAATTTGGCATCGTTAGCTACTAGGGAAATGCACCTTAAAGCCACAACGAGACATCACTATACACCTATCAGTATGTAAAATAAAACACAGTACTAAGACCAAATGCTGGCCAGAATGCCGAGAACCTGAATTTCTCACACACTGATGGCAGGGATCTAAAATGGTACAACCACTCCGAAAAGAATTTGGCAGTTTTTCCATGGGAATCTATATGCTATTATTGCAACTTCACGTGAATCTCTATTCCATGACAAAAAGTTAAAGAAGCCACACGTTCAACATAGTAAGATGGGAATGGGCCATCACTGCATTCATTATCTTGTTGCAGTGGTAAACATGATATTGTTGATAATAATGTACATATAATAGACATGCAGAGTTTGCTTTTTAAAGTTTTTATCTCTAGTTGTTTCAGATTAAAATATCTAAAACATTCTAACAATTTAAGGGAAAGAATCTTTTTAAACTGCTAGTCATGTCTTGCTGCACCAGAGATGTTTTATTTGAAAAAATTCAGAGCCACCACTGGATGGCAGTAAAGGTTCGTATTTTTGTTCACTTGGTGTTTGTTTTTTTTTTGGGGGGGGGGAGGTGGATGGGGGAGGCTGAGAAAATAAGGGACAAATTTGGTTCTGCTCTCAGAACCAAATAAAAAAAATATCTGTAATGAGAGACATTACTGGTGATTAGCAAGGTTTAAGCTGCAAATACAATCATTTAAAAAAAAATCAATGTTGGTGTAAGATAAATAAAACCTTCAATAAATAACACACACTGTGAAAGACGATGGGCAGAGTATACTTTGTAAAATAAATCTTGGGCTAACAGTCTGGATGAAAATGAACAATTTTAGAGAAAAAAAAGTTTGGCATTGAGCTCTGTAGTGGCAATTGGGATTTCCTGGTTCAAAATCTTAATGGCTTTCAGAAATTTTAAGCAACTCTTTTATTTCTGCCTCTTCCTACTAATAACTACACAAAATTCAGCTGCTCATTTCTTTTTAATTTAATTCATTAAAATTTTTATTTTATATTGGAGTATAGTGGATTTACAATGTTGTGTTAATTTCAGGTGTACAGCAAAGTGATTCAGTTGTACATATATATACATTTCTTCTTTTTCAGATTCTTTTCCCATTTAGGTTATACAGAACATTGAGTAGAGTTCCCTGTGCTCTGCAGCAGGTCCTTGTTGATTATCTATTTTATATATAGCAGTGCGTGTATGCTAATCCTAAAATCCTAATTTATCCACCCCCCCCCACCCTGCCGCCCCATCATTTCTAAACTGGGAAAGTCTTCCTTTTTTAGATTACAGATTAAAGCCATATGAGGCAGAAGAACAAAATTCTGCTGTTTTTGTGTTATCACATTTCAAAATACTCAGTATCTTTTCATCTTGATAAAGCTGAGAGAATATATCATTTGCTGGATTTTCTGTGAAATTTACTTGCTAGAGACAAATTGAAACATTGACTTAATATCAAGTTTCAAGACATGGGGGAGTGCCGTGGGGAGGAGGGGGCAGAGGGGACCCCTGAGCTGTCCATCCTGGTCTTTAATTAAAGGCTTTCTAGGTTTAAAAAAAAGAGAGAGAGAGAGAGATCCTATGCTTTTCTTCCTAGAGGTTAATTGATGGAGTTAACCCATTCATGCCTCTCATTCTAACTATATATTGTCATCAAGAATATTTCTAAGGGGACATCCCTGGTGGTCCAGTGGGTAAGACTCCATGCTCCTAGTTCAGGGGGTCCAGGTTCAATCCCTGGTCGGGGAACCAGATCCCACATGCATGCCGCAACAAAGATCTCTTGTGCCGCAACTAAGACCCAGCACAGCCAAAATAAATAAGTAAGTTCCTTTTTTAAAGGATATTTCTGAGGTATTTATTAGCATATGTTACTATTCTTCTGTGTCACCTTAATGTCAGATGAAATGAAACAATGTGTATTATGTCTGGGGCTCTCTGTGTAGGAGAGACACATTCAAAATCTTGGTGGAATATTCACGGAAGTGTCAAAGCAAATTTCCACGAGTCAGGCATCAGAACAATTTTTACAAACAAGTGGTGCAACTTTTAGTCTGCCTGCTACAATGTCACCTAAACCTTATGGATGCTAGATGATGGAGTGAAATTTCTATAAGGAGACATCCACAGTGAGACTGGGATGGTAACACAGGACAGCGCCATCGTGGGGTTGGAGTGTGAAAGTGCCAGGAAGGAAAGGGCTGGCGTTCCCACCCCAGAGCAGGTGATCAGTAAATACTATTGGCTGTGAACCTGGGCGAGATCAGATGATGCTAATTCAAGGTAGATTCTCAACAGAGTAGATTGTTTAAAAATAAAGAAGTATTCTTAACGTCTTAGTAGAGAGAAATATCTAACATTCTCTCATTTACTTTATCCACATCAGCAAACCTTAAGAATTCCGATTTTCATGACATAGTAGTACTTCTGTATACCCACCTTTGATATAAATAGCAAAACAAGCTTTCCAAGGAATGTGGGTGTCTGTAAGTTCTATATTTCTGTAGAAGAATAAGATTGTTTATTTTCTCTTTAGTTCTGTAAGTCAATAATAAAATAGTTAATTCTTGAATAATATGAGTAAGTTTGCTACAACTGTTTGATAATGTGATGAATGAAGCATTTAAAATGTCATCACCCCTTCAATGTTTATCAGTTTTCTACTTTTTCTTTAGCTTTGATAACAAACAGGATCTTGGATTTTGAAATTAGAATGTTTCCTGAAGAAAATTCTCTGGGGCTACTGAGGCTAATGCATAGAGATCAATAATTAATAGTGATTCTTACAAATCCACTGGGCTGTATACTTTTTATCATGTCTCCCTTCTGATTTATTTTTCTCAAAAACGTGACACAGGCTAAGGCACTTGATAATCTTGCACAAAATGTATTTTTCAATTCTCTTCACTCTACTGTCTCCAATCCTTTCAATCCCTGAATTTTTCTGTTTTTTCTTTGCTGATGATGTTTCCACTTGAAAAATCTATGCTTGATCCGAGTGAATCTCTTGGAGGATATATGTAATAGAGATAGCGACAGACAGGCATTCAGAGAATTTGGCCCTGGAGCTCAGAATCTCGGTGTTGTATTTTATGAAGACGAATATATATCAAACTTGTCAGGGTTAAATATCATCACATTCAGATAAAACTTGGACCTTACCCAGTTGATTGGAAGTTGAACTTTGTTTTTTTTTTTTTTTTTTTTTTTTTGTATTTAGTAGATATCTTGGGAGAGAAACTTGGGCCATCATGCAAATATCTTGTTTCTCCTTAAATCTTTTTTTTTTTTTTTAATTTATTTATTTTTGGCTGCATTGGGTCTTCGTTGCTGTGAGCGGGCTTCCTCTAGTTGCGGCGTGTGGGCTTCACATTGCAGTGGCTTCTCTTGTTGCGTGTAGAGCACGGGCTCTAGGCACACGGGCTTCAGCAGCCGTGGCACGCGGGCTCAGTAGTTGTGGCTCGCAGGCTCTAGAGCTCAGGCTCAGCAGTTGTGGTGCACGGGCTCAGTTGCTCCACGGCACGTGGGATCTTCCCAGACCAGGGCTCAAACCCGTGTCTCCTGCATTGGCAGGCGGATTCTTAACCACTGCGCCACCAGGGAAGCCCCTGAACTTTGTTTCTTGAAGTGGGTCTCTAGAACCTCCTAGCAAGAGCTCTTAAGTGACTTGTTTTTTAATACTTTTAGGAAAAGCACCAGGGGGATAGATTAATGTTTTATTATAGGAGTGAATTTGGTTCATGTGCTCAGCATTGATACCCAAAGCAGCACAGTCCGGAGAAATTGCCTGAATATTTGTAGGAAAGAAATTGTCCACTGCATCGTAAACAAGAGGCTTTTTGGAACAAATATCACTGCAAATTTCAATACTTTACGCTTTAAAATAGTAAGAGGTAAGTCACAGTGTTCTCCTCCAAGCATGCCCACAGAGTGCCCTGACTGCCACCACTTGTGGTTTACATGGAAACTATCTTTAATTGCTCAGATCGGGTTTTGAGCAGCGGTACACTCAACCTCATCTCTGCCTCCTCAGCAGGGTAGCAAGAGGTAGATACTCCATTTTTATGAATGCCAACATTAAACCAGAGAGTTAGAAGGTGCTGGGGTCGATGGTTCCCAAACCCTTGAGAAGCATTTGGCTATACATACCAAAGTGCTATTTACTTCTGTGAGCAGACGATTAATCTGTGCTACCAAATTCACAGCTGGGTGGAAATCAGGGAAGGTAGGAGAAAAAAGGAAGAAAGAAAGAAAGATCTAAAATTGTTTCAATACCTAGTACATGATTGGCGCTGTGCTAGGCACTATAAAACCCTTTTTTATTATCAAATCTTTACAACCCTATGGTGTAAATTTCTTTTCACACACAAGGAAGCGGGAAGCCAGAAAGGTGATATGACTTAAGTTCACATAGCTTAGAGCAGGTAGAACACGGTTTTAAACCCTGATTTGTCTGCCTCAAGACCTAGCCCTTTTTGGAACCCTTGTGCACTGTTGGTGGGAATGTAAACTGGTGCAGCCACATGGGAAACAGTGTGCAAATACTTCAGAAAGCTAAAAATAGAACTACCATGTGATCCAGCCATCCGTCTTTGGGGTACATACCCAAAGGAAATTAAATCAGTATCTGAAAGAGATATCTGCACTCCCAAGTTCATTGCAGCAGTATTCACAACAGCCAGTGTATGAAAACAACTTCTGTGTCTACTGACAGATGAATGAATAAAGATATTGTGGTATAAGAAAACGTATCTGAAGTACTTAGTATAGGATTCCTCAGGAAGTAAATTACTGCCTTTTCTGTAGTGCACTGGTTTTGAGGTATTTGTTGTGTTACAAAACGAAACCCAACTGAGTAAATCTGAAGATCTAATTAGCTTTATCCAACGATTCATGAATCAGGGAACATCCCATCTAACAAGCAAAAGGGAGTTCTGAAGAGCTGTACAAAATGGAAGGCTTTTACAGGCAGAAGGGGATAGAAAGAGGAAGTTTCTCACAACGAGTGGATTGTCTCAGGCAAGGTCACCTTCCTTTGGGAGACAGGCAGGGTTCTATCCTGCCGGTGACCTCACCAGTACTGGTCAGGTAATTCCAGATTGACTGGTTAAAGGTCACATTTCTGGGAGCGGCTGAAACTGTAATTATGTTGGATATTAAATCTTGGTTTGCTGTCGTGGGGTAAGTGACCTCATTCTGGGCTTCTCTTTCTTTTTTTTTTTTTTTTTTTTTAGCAATTCCCCCCTTTTGATCAGACTCTCAGCTTCACTGAGAGATGGCATTAGGGCCATTTCCAGCTACCGTTCTGAAGTTCTTGCAGTTTTTATTGATCCTTGTGTGACAGTCATAGTTCATGATGTTTTTGTGCTTAATCTCTGTGATATTCACAGGCCATGACTTCAGGTTCCCTTTTTATTTTTTTCTCCCTGCAGTGGGCTGTTCCCTAACCAGAGATTGAACCCACGCCCCCTGCGTTGGAAGCATGGAGTCCTAATCACTGGACCATCAGAGAAGTCCCCAGGTTCACAATTTTTAAGTTGGTCTTTCTCTTCATTCCTTTTTTGATGTTCCAGTCTTAGGGAAATCACTCGCTTGGTGGTTAGTGGCATTTAGCATGCCAGGGAGACTACTAGGACTATTATAGGTAGGACAATTCCCAATGTCTGGAGTGCATGTCAGAGGCATAGGCTCCAAGACCCAAACTAATCTAAATCAAGTAAGTCCAAGAAGGACTCCACTGAAGGAGTCACCTTTTTAAGCCCAGTGGCTTGCTCAGTGATCTTATGTAACTGAGTTTCAACTTCCCCAGAAATGTTAATCCAGGAGCAGCAGGTGGTGTTGGTCAGGGAAGTAGGGCCCAGCCAGAGGAAGAGAGTCCTGAATCACAAATGCCTCCTGGTAATTCCTGTTTGAATCAGGACAGAAAAATTTTAGGGTCTGTAGACCACACAGGCAGTTTTGTTCTAGTTACCCTTGTCTTTTGGTCCTTTTATTTTTATAGAGCCTAGAGGCAATGTTCACCAAGTTTGGGGTGTTAGCCAGAGACAGGAAAACAGACCAAAGAAGAAATGGGGGACAAGGAAAGGATTTGTATCTGGGAGGGACCCACGGGGTCTTATCTAGTTTCAATCCCCCCTTTTCTCTGATACTCATCAGTCATGAGGAGAGCAAGTGTTGGACAAGAAAGGGAATAACGGATGGAGATGTTATTCATACACTCGGCAGAGGAGCTCGGTTTTAGGGGGACTCAGTTGCACAATGGATCTGGACTTGGAAAGGAGGGGACAATGGAAATTTTTATTTTTCTCTCTAGACTGGGCACTGAGACAGACATCTGAGAGAGCTGACTTTGGCAAGAATTTTAACCTTACCTGGCTTCTGCCAGCTTTCCAAGGATACGCAAGATTTTTCATTAATTTTAGTTTCTTTGGCTATTTAAGGGAATAATGTAACAGCTTACCAGAAAATTCCTCAGAGTCCCATCAACCCTGGGAGAGACCCATATGAGTGCCCTCCTTCAAGGGTATATCTAGGGGCAACTGTAAGACCCCTAACCTGACGGACTTCTGTTTATTGTCACGTAGTCTCTTCAGAGTGGAAAGACAACTCAGACAGAGAATTGCTAGAATGAGTACTTAAACACAGGAGAATAGAGGCGGGCAGTAGGAGTCATGTCAGTCTTTAACCTTTCATTTTAGGTACCTCTTGTGTCTTTAATTTTTCATTAGCCTTTAGCAACAAAATTTTTATTCTATTTTATTTTACTTTATTTTATTTATTCATGTTTTGGGCCACACCGCGAGATATGTGGGATCTTAGTCCCCCGACCAGACATTGAACCCGCACCCCCTGCAATGGAAGCACAGAGTCTTAACCACTGGACCACCAGGCAAGTCCCCACAACAAAATTTTTAATGAAGCTATTTTGGAATTTTGAAGCCTTTCTGGAGGCTTCTGTATGCCAATTAAAACAGGCATTCCATTCTGTTTGCTTGATTTTGGAGTCCTTGCTTTTGAGTGCACTTCTTAAGTAAAGGATCTTGTCTAATTGGAATGTTTCCCATAACAGCCTTGTAATTCTAGGTTGCTTTTAGTAAGATTTTTGTCATTTTTGTAGATATCTACAGTTTCTGGGACCATAGTTCTTAGACATAAAATATGTAGGTGTGTCAGAAGGTGATATGCTTAACTTTTTAGGATTTGAGGATCTACACAAAACAAAACAAACAAATGTATGCACCTTAGCACACCAGCAGTGACCAAGAAATGTTACTGCAGAGTATCCAAGAGAAGGCCCTGTGGGCATCACCGGCAGGAGCTTGGGACAGGGGAAAGGGCCGAGCCAGCAGGCCCCCCGGAAACAGGACTGCAGACTAGTCTGGGTTTCCAAAAAGGGGAACTGTGGACTGGAAAGCCAATTACATAGGGAGCTCAACACAAAGAGATCATCCAATTTAGTCAGTGTTAAGGTCTGATGAGCAGTCTTACAAAATTAAAACTAAAAATATATTTCCGTGAGTTTGGGGAATCCTGTGAATCTGATGATTATCAATGGAATCGTTTGACTCAGTTCCTAAAGCATCTTGGTCTAGATTAAGTTTGCTTTGATAATGAGCTCAAGGGACGCATCAGTGTTTCAATAGAGGGTTCAGTTTATATCCTGCTTTCCTAATCTGCACTAAGATACTGGAATTAAGAACTCTTAAAGTGAAGCTTGTTAATTAAAGCTTATGTATCAGGACATCATTATCAGACAGACTTGTGGATGACTTTCCCATTCCAAGATGTAATAAAGCTGAAAACTTGAGCTTCCTTCATAGATGCGATTGTTGGGTTAATTGTTCTGCTGTCTGACAGCCCAACCTCTTATCCCAGAAGTACTGATTTAATCATTTTACCAAGAAGTCAGAAGTACATAACGAGTTCTGTAAGGTCTTCCAAAATAAGTAGGACTTTGTCTCATATTACTTTGAAGCAAAAAGTTTTGTTGTTGTTGTTGTTTTAAACCTTTAAGATCAGAGTGATCTGGAAGCCAATTTGCTAACCTGAGAAAAGTAACCTTTTTTGCTGGGCTGACGAAGTGTGGGAAGCTGTCTTTGAGCCTACATTGGTTTACTGGCTGATTTACATGTTGGCATTTACTTTTGATTGTGTGGATGTTAAGGTTTCCTTTTTCTTTATAGCTATACTTCGTTCATAGCAAAGCGTAAGGGCCGTGCTGAGGAGAGTTCCTTTCCAGTATCCAGGTGTCCTACCTGGATGTCATACGCTCACATCACAAAAGGAGAAATCCTTTCGTAATCCTCTGATGTAGGTACTCATCAGAGGTATTATCTACACTTTTCAGATGAGTAAACCATACCTAATGGTATTTATCACGAGAGCTTGTGATTAAATATTTTCCCCAATAGAGGGTGCATAGGCCAAACATTTTAATAGATCCGAGAAAGATTCACATAGATTAATTAATTGCTCTTTACCTAGTCTGAAAAGGACAATAAGATAACCTGATTTTGGGGGGAGGATATTTTATTTTTCCACATTTTATTCTCTCATACACATCTTTAGATATCAAGGGCAGAACATTTTGTCCTAATTAGTATGGCACTGAAAAATGTTAGAGAAACTTGTTCTGATTTACTTTAAATCCTGAATATAGAATATGATATTTTCCTTTTTATTTTGATAGTTTTTAAAAAATTTTATCTTTGATTATCTTACTTAAAGGTAACCTACTTGCTAGCTATGTAAACCTGAGCACGCTACTTACTAGCTCTGGGCTTCAGTTTCCTCATCTATAAAATAGGAGAAAATAATAATAAATACTTCCCAGGATTGTTATCATAAGTAATGGGTTAATTTTCAAAAAGTGACTATAGTAAGGCTTGGAACCTAGTAAGAGCTATGGGTTTGCTAAGTAAAAATTAAAGAGGGATAACATGTCCAGAGAAATAAGCCTATTTTTTTCCCCAGATAATTTCTAATGAACATTCTTCAATTAGGAGAAATAAAAATGTAAAAGAGTGACGCCTGAGTAGAAAAATCAGCATTTTCTTTCTCAGAAGTATTTTCAGGTGTTGATTTAGGGTGTGCTCTAAGGATTGCAACTCATCCTCTCTGGGCTGTAACCAGAGACAGTATCAGCTCTTCAAGGGCTGGAGGGGTATCTTACTCATTTTTACCCTCAAGCACAACAAAGAATCTTCCAGAATGCTGGTGTCCATGAAATATTGGTTGAATTAACAAGCATTTAATGTGTTCTTTTTTGGTAATTTTCCTGGAATTTCCAGCTTGGTCAGACGCCCCCTCTTCCAGACATCCCTGGTTAGTTCAGGTCCCTATGACTACGGCACATCGACCAAAAAGTTGCTGTGGTGGGAGAATTCTGACATAACCAGGAGTGCCTGGAAGAGCTAGAGGTTGACAGCACAGAAGCAGAGGTTGATAGCTTATAAAAACCTTACTGTCAAGTTCATCGTCCTCCTGTTAAATAGTTCTAAAATAAATTTTGAAAATAAGGCCATGGCTTTGGTGTCCTTCCGTTTGCATCAATGTGGGGAAGCATGTAATCAAAGTATCTCATGCAAAAAAAAAAAAAGAAAAAGGAAAAGAAAAAGATTTTTGATAATGCCTGAAATTTTAAACCATTTTGTCTGGTGAGTAGAATAGTTTTTAGAAGAGATCACTTTAGGGAAATTCAATACCTTAAAAAAATTGTTTAGCAAAATGTTTATTGAACAATCAGGAAAATAAAATAATCCCTTGTCCATATTTAAACCATTTTCTAGAGGTTGCAGAAATGCATTTAAATATTACCATTGTTTTTTACATACTTACTGATGTCCTAGGTTCTTATGGAGACAATGCACTAAGCATGAGAGTGATCAGTTTTAGTTATCATTGTCATTATTGTTGAATTTAACATCTTTAATACCCTTCATTCCTCACCCCCTCCTCCCAATTCCCACCACCATCCACTTCCTTCTTGGTCTAATCTAATCTTCCTCAGACTTGATCCCAGCCTGACTTACGAATTCATGCTGCTCTGCTCCACTAAATCCAGCAAGAGTTATGGTTGTGGAGTTTGCTGCCAGAAACCAAGCCCCAAATCTCCTTCATTGTTTCCTTGACCTGCTAGAAATCCAGTAGCTAAATGGGAGCTGCAAAACTGACCCTACAGCCACTTCTGCATACACTTGACCTCCTCCGAAGTTAATAGCAGCTATTTCTGCACCTTTGGAAAAGCGTTTGCTTAAAAACTGTGTAAGAGAGTAGCAGGGGAAGACAAAGGGATTACAAGAAGAAAGAAGTGTATGAAAGCTGGTGAAAGTATGAATGACTGCAGAGCCAGAGTGGATGGATGAGCTGGTAGGGGAAGGGATTCGTCTGGACTGAGGGGTCAGTGATGGAGAAAAACATGTGCAGCAGAGACAGTACGTAGTGAAGTAACCATGGAGACAAGACTCTTTTCTCCCAAGACTCTTCCACATCTTCTTTCCTTAACGATTTTCTTTTTGATAATATTATCTCAGAAAATGACCTTGTTTTAACCTGCCAGGATTCTAGAAATCCATGTTTCTTCACGACATCCTTGTTATGGCTCTAGGATGCAATGCTGTTGGTGGTAGACATACTTAAGTGAGACGTCTTCCAAGACTGAGGAATCCCAGTGGCTTGTGTTTCCGGCCAGCTGTTAGTGTCTGCGGCTACCCTCTGCGATGTAGGTTGTTTTGTGGAAAACACAGGATTAAAGCAGACACACAGCGTGCTTGTTCTCAGGGCCTGCACTAGTCTGCTAGGGCTGCCACAACAAAATACCATAGACGGGGTGCCGTAAATAACCAAGATTTACTGTCTCCCAGTTCTGGAGGCTGGAAGTCTGAGATCAAGGTGTCAGCAGAGTTGGTTCTTTCTGAGAACCGAGAGGAAGAATCTTTCTAGCTTCTGCTGGTTTGCTGGCCATCATTGGTGTTCCTTGGCTTGCAGAAGCTTCACCGCAATCTTTGCCTTTATCTTTACATGCTGTTCTCCCTGTGTGTGTCTGTGTTCAAATTTCCCCCTTTTGTGAGGACACCAGGCACATTGGATGGTGCTCACCCCTCTCCAGTATGACCTCATTTTAACTAATTACACTCGCAACTGCTCTGTTTTCAAATAGGTCACATTCTGAGGGATTGGGATTAATGACTCCATCATATGAATTTGTGGGGGGCTGCATAATTCAATCCATAACAGTGCCAGTTTGGGGAAATTTCACTTAATTTACTGTTATTGGGAAACTATCACTTTGATTGGGTGTTCCTTCTTGGATAGGCTTTTTCTTAATGAACAAAATCCATGAACTTAAAGACCTTTAATTAACAAAGTACAATTTCCATGCTACTCAAATAGAAACTTTCATGTGTGTCTCACATGGAGAAACCTACCTATATGGGGTGAGCGTGGGGCACTGGGGTAACCTGGAGGTGGGGGAGGACGGGTGCAGCTGAGCACTGGGGTCCAACTTGCCTCTCCGCAATCACAGAGCCCTTCTCTTTCTTTCTTTTATTTTATTTTTTATTTATTTATTTTTAAATTTATTTCTATTGAAATATAGTTGATTTACAGTGTTGTGTTAGTTTCAGGTATATAGCAAAGTGATTCAGTTATGTATATATAATACATATACATATACATATACATATTCAGGCCCTTCTCTTTTGAAGTCAGGCTGAGTTACCCAAAAGAATCCTAGCGGTCTGTTTTTAACAGACTGTTTCTACACTAACGGGAATGAATTCTCTCCAAGCACATCTTCACCCCTTCGTCTGTTCGTTAAAGGAAGCCCTTCATGATGGTTGCTTGTCTTCAATCTCTGGACATGGGGTCTAGTGATAGAGAACTTGTCCAGACCTTTTCTATATCACTCAGTCAATGAGGAGCAAGGGGGCTGGGGAGAGGTCATTCTGTTTCTGTTTTGTCTCTGGAATAAATTTACAAACCCTGTGAAAACATTTACCAAATTTACTGTTCATGTATCACATCCTCCCTGCCCTCTGCATGTATATATACACACACTCTCTCTCTCTCTCTCTCTGCTGTGGGAAAGTCTTAGGGGCTATCATTGCTCATGGAATCTTCATTAGCTCCCCTGAGAAATTTAAGGTATTGGTTTATACTTGAAAATGAAGAGTATCTTTTTTTTCTTTTTTAACTTTCTATTGATATTTTCAACCCATTTTTTTTTAATAAATTTATTTATTTTTTGTTTATGACTGTGTTGGGTCTTCGTTTCTGTGCGAGGGCTTTCTCTAGTTGTGGCAAGCGGGCGCCACTCTTCATCGCGGTGCGCGGGCCTCTCACTATCGTGGCCTCTCTTGTTGCGGAGCACAGGCTCCAGACGCGCAGGCTCAGTAGTTGTGGCTCACGGGCCTAGTTGCTCCGCGGCATGTGGGATCTTCCCAGACCAGGGCTCGAACCCGTGTCCCCTACACTGGCAGGCAGATTCTCAACGACTGCGCCACCAGGGAAACCCAAGAGTATCTTATTTTTAACTCTGAACTCCTAGTACATGCAGGGAATCAGCAGTGTGAGTCTGACTAAAAGAGGATGATTCAGGAAAAGCCATAAGGTTAATTAAAGCAAAAACAAGAAGAGAATCACAAAAAGAATTTTATTTGGGATTTTTGAGTATCTAGAAGCTCTAATTCATTTGTTAAATACTGTGGAGAAAATATGCAACCTGCTTTCCCCACCCACCAAAGCTGATGTCAGAATTCTCATTTATTGTGATTCTTACTGGAAAAGGATTTCCATTATCCAAGTAGGAATTCTCAATATTACACACATGTGCTTGTGTGGTATAGAGAACTTTGAATCTAATTTTTATAAACATATAAAATATGTGTATTTATAGAAGGGAAGAGAAAGTAAAGTGTGATTATTTATTGTGAGCACATTCTAGTTTTCTTTTTTTATTTCAAAACTTAAGAATTTTTTTTCAGGGAAGTATACTCTGTATTTTGTAGTAACCTATAAGAGAAAAGAATCTGAAAAAGAATATATATATATATATATTCAGATATGTATATGTATACATAACTGAATATATATATAACTGAATCATTTTGCTGTACACCTGAACCTAACACAGCATTGTAAATCAACTATACTTCAATTTTTAAAAAAAGAATGTTTTAAAAAGTATTTGTCCAGACATTTTAAGATTCCTTCCAATCGTACTGTTAAATTAATTAAACAAGGAAACCATTAGAATGAGGGGGCCTAATGCCTTAGCAGCCTCTGTATGCCACCGAGACCTAAGCCACCAGCAATTCCTGTGAATGCCTGCAGGGGAAAAACTACCAATCGCAACCCGCCAACTCCGCTTTCCCAAATAATGCAAGAGCGAAGCTGTAGCAGATCAGATGAGTTACTTACTTCGCTTCTGCATTTTCTCCACAAAACCCTTGCCCCAGCTCCTCTCTGTGGAGTATTCCTAACCACTTCTGCGTTGGCACTGCCCCATTCACACTGATGTTTGCTCAAATAAACTCTTAGCAATGTTAATATGTCTCAGTTTATCTTTCAGCAGTACCACTGAGGCACTAGTCTTCTTTTATTAAACCTTGTTCCTGGTTTCTGTGGCACCACGAGACAGTGATTCAAGAGGGGCAAGTGAGCATACACAAACACACACACACACACACTATTGCTGGCATCCTTCTTTAAGAGTGTGTTAAGGGTTGTACTGGAGAAAGAGTGCTAACATTTGTCAGCCTCTTTGCGATTACGCAGGACTTTGTGACTAGTTGTGGCCAATAGCTGTGGATGGAAATGATGTGTAATATTTGTTACCTTAGCATAACGGCCTCTCTCTCAACTAATACAAAGATCTGCACAAGATATATCACAACACACTTTCATTTTTCAGTTATCAGCAATTTTATCTTCCCGGTGTGAGAAAGATGGAGAAGGTGTATTCTGACAGTCAGGGGCTCTCAGTTTGGGATCATCTTTACAGCTAGGAAAGAGGAGGGGACCAATCCATCTTTCTAGCTGGCATATCAGATGACAGACAGATCAAAGGACTGTCTTATCTTAAGAGGAAAAAGTCACCACTTAGAATTTCATGCTGCTAACTGATGACTTTTCACTTACAGGACACACAGGACTACCCAAGATATTGTCTTTGCTTAATTTAAATACATTTTTAACTTCCAATTCCAATGTTTAAACATTTGTTGCTTAAATGTTTAAACATTTGAATGCTTCTGTGAATCATACATTTTAAGTAGCAGAGCCAATACTGGCAGCTGTCATATTATCTCAAAAAGACAATGTACCCTAAAATCAATTAGGCTCATCCCATTTGAATATTCAACTTATGATCATACCAAATTTAATCTCTTGAAAACGGGTTTTTGACAATAATCAGACCTACTAAAATTATCTTTCAAGAAAGTAATTGCGGGCTTCCCTGGTGGCGCAGTGGTTGAGAATCTGCCTGCCAATGCAGGGGACACGGGTTCGAGCCCTGGTCTGGGAAGATCCCACATGCCACGGAGCAACTGGGCCCGTGAGCCACAATTACTGAGCCTGCACGTCTGGAGCCTGTGCTCCGCAACAAGAGAGGCCGCGATGGTGAGAGGCCCGCGCACCGTGATGAAGAGTGGTCCCCACTTGCTGCAACTAGAGAAAGCCCTCGCTCACAAACGAAGACTCAACACAGTCATAAATAAATAAATAAAAGAACGTGAATTTCTTTAAAAAAAAAAAAAAAGAAAGTAATTGCCTAAAGACACGGTATAAACGGAAGAAGCTGGCCTTACCTCCATATTGCCCAGAACAAGTCACCCTCTCTCTCTGCCTTGATGTTCTGAGATTGTAGCCACCATAACACTCAAGAATTGGGGATATAATTGGTCCAATTTTCATTGTTACAAACAGTGCATTTTAGAGTCCCCACCAGCTTTCCATGCTACTTACCAGCTGTGGTCCTAACTAAAATCAAAGCAGCCAGTGAAGATCTAATACCTGCAAGTATCCCACTGATGTTGTAAAGTATTTTTTTCAATAGATTTATTCAAGCTAAACCAGTTGGAACTAATTTATTTTTAACTGTTAAATAGAGCTTTCTCTTATGGCATTCTGTGACACTTGCATGTTGTCTGCTCTCTTCATTGTGGCAAGAGTATTTACCATTTCAGAAAACCCCCAGGGCAATTATTGATATGGGAAATAGAGGGCATTTAATGTCATTATTACTTCTCCACAATTTTTAATATATTCCTATAGGAGTAAAGATTAGGGATATCTGTGTCCGAACCAGATGTCTAATTCTATGTGTCTCTTGAATACTATAGCTAAAGAAGATCCCCAAACTTGTCTTTTTCTTATCAAGATTTATATATTAATCAAGATTTGTATATTTGTTTTTTGGGGGGTTTTCTTTTCTTTTTTTAAATTTTTTACAAATAAATTAGAAGATTTACTTTTAAATTAAGTTTAACACCATGAATATGACAATCAGGTAAAAGTGGATAATTTCCTAACAAACAAGAAATTTTCATATTTCGAGATGAGCTTTATGTCAACCCCTTATCCCACCTCGACCACAAATGGCTTCACATGGTAGAGAATATTAGATGAAAGTAAGTCAGAAAGAGAAAAACAAATACTGTATGCTAACACATATATAAGGAATCTAAAAAAAAAATGGTTCTAATGAACCTAGGGTCAGGACAGGAATAAAGACGCAGACGTAGAGAATGGACTTGAGGACACGGAGAGGAGGAAGGGGAAGCTGGGACAAAGTGAGAGAGTGGCATGGACATATATACACTACCGAATGTAAAATAGATAGCTAGTGGGAAGCAGCTGCATAGCACAGGGAGGTCAGCTCCGTGCAAGAGGGAGAAGATTTGTATGTTTGAGCCACCAAATTTGAAAGTCTGCAATTTTGGATTTGCTCTATGACATATATAATGTTTCTGGGTTTAACCATTAAAAAAAAAAGGAGACAAATTGCTAGAGATGAAAAATGCAATGTCTGAGTATCTTCTGAACAGAAACGCTTGCTGATCTTGGGTGGCCTCGGTCTGCAGTGGCTCGAAGCGGGGTCTCAGTTCCTGGCCAGTGATTGAGGTCGGGTCGTGGCGGTGAGAGCACCGAATCCTATAGCCACGAGACCAGGGGTCAGTGGCAAGGCCCTGGCAGAAAAAGAATTCCCACAAAGACGGAAAGTAGTGAAACAAGTAAAGTATTTATTAGGAAAAAAAGAAGTGCAGTACATGTGGATAGACACATGGGTAGGCTCAGAGACCGAGTCTCACCCTCGTGGCAGTTTGAATCACTTTTATGGGGCATTTCTTCCGTGTTTCCTTTGAACAATCATCTTGCTTTGCCTAGTTCAGAGTCCACGTTTGGTGTGTCTCAGGATATTCCCACGTGTGCGCATGCACCCCTTAGCCAAGGTGGATTCTACCGAAGAGGCCTGTGGGTAGATTTCGCCACTTAGCGTCACTCCCATTGTGACCTCCAAGGAGCCCTTCTGCGCGTGTGTAGTCGGGGAGGTCTCCTGACTTAGAGAATGAGGAAGATGTGGTCTCTTATCTTCTATCTGGGCAGGGCCCAGCCTCCTCTCTCAATTGTCCTGATACTCTGTTCTCGGAACCGGTCCACGGGGGACGAACTCCAACCGTTTGCCCTGAGGGCCCATCTGTCTCCTGCTCAGTCCCACATACTGTTCCTTCTGGAACACTCTTCCTCTCCCACTTCATTCTCTGAAAGCTATTCTGTCTTCCATTGCATGTCTATCACCGCTTCCTCAGGGAAAACTTGCCTGATCTCCAAACTAGACCTCATCCCGCAGCTACAGGATGCTGCAGCTCCAAATACCATCCATTTACTGTTCTTGTCATGAACATAATTTCACCTTATTTAGGTGATTATGTGATAGATTCCTTGTCTCCATTGCTATCCCAAGCACCGTGATGACATGAGACATGTTTGATTTTGTTCACTATTATATCCAGTGCCACGCATAGTACTTGGCACATAAAAAGGGTTTAACACTTGTGGAAAGAAGGGAAGGAGGGAGGGGACAACTGAGAGGAAAAGGGAGAAAATCTCTCTCATTGTTCAGAACTCTCCAGGCAGTAAGCAGGACCGATTGTATCAATCCAATTTCAAAAAATATTAATGCACCATTCTCTTTTTTGCCCTTTCATGTACAAATGTGTACATGTCAGTTTAAAGCATCGTCTACCTGGGGATGGGATGTGACAGGCAAGGGACACAGAAGCACCCGTAGGCTACGTTAAGGGTAAGAGACAGTGCTAAAGGCTGGGGGACCTGGAGAGCCCAGCATGGATCAAAGAAGGCACAGTGTATGGGGACCGAGGATGGATGAGGCTAGCAAAGAACCTGTAGAGGAGATGGATGAGAGCAGAGCATTCATTTTCAGTGCTGAGAGAGCCCCAGAGCAGCCACTTCGTGGCACAGACCAGCCAGGACCCAAAGAACCTTGAGGGGTTTCAAGCAACCTTATCCCCTTATCCCCAGGTCCCCTTCACCCCCAGCATGTCATGGGTTACCTCTACTTCCCCCATAAACTTGACTGTCACCCAGGAGGCAGGTTAAGGGAACAGATAAAAGTCTGGTTTGGCATTTAGCTGACTCATCTAAAATCTGAGTTGCCTGGAAACTGCGTACATGGGCATGCATCAAAATTTCCCCATCATTTGACTTTTTGGATACTTTCTTTTTTTTGGTTTTAATAGTATCTTTAATTTTTTTAATTTGAATTTTGTTTTATTTATTTATTTTTATACAGCAGGTTCTCATTAGTTATCTATTTTATACATATTAGTGTATATATTTCAATCCCAATCTCCCAGTTCTTCCCACCTCCCACCCCTGCTTTTTCCCCTTGGTGTCCATACGTTTGTTCTCTACATCTGTGTCTCTATTTCTGCCTTGCAAACTGGTTCAGCTGTGATTCCACATATATGAATTAATATACGGTATTTGTTTTTCTGACTTACTTCACTCTGTATGACAGTCTCTAGGTCCATCTGTGTCTCTACAGATGACCCAATTCTGTTCTTTTTACGGCTAATACTCCATTGTATATATGTACCACATCTTCTTTATCAGATTCTTTTTTCCTTTGTTACCTCTCAGGATGGGAGTTTTTAAGATCAGAGCAGTTAATAGAAAAAAAAAAGGTTTTTTTCTCCTTTTTTTACACACCTGCATGTAGCTGCAACCTCACTGCAAGGTTAAGACTCTATTTTAGCAATGGGAAGCAGATTAAATGTTTTTAAAGCACAGTTGAGGGGAGGGACATGATCATATTGGTGTTTTGTGTTTCAAAAAATTTATTTCAGCCAAAGTGAGTGACTGAAAGCTTAGAGATCTTTCAGAGACTATTATAGTACTAAATGTAAAACCTGTTTGAAAAAAACAATCAGATGTCAATAAAACAAAGATTTTAGGAGACACTGCTTTTAGGAAAGATCCCCGATATTCTCCTTTCTTGCTGCAAGTAACCAATCCTGGGCTTCCCTGGTGGCGCAGTGGTTGAGAATCTGCCTGCCAATGCAGCGGACATGGGTTCGAGCCCTGGTCTGGGAAGATCCCTCATGCCGCGGAGCAGCTGGGCCCGTGAGCCACAACTACTGAGCCTGCGCGTCTGGAGCCTGTGCTCAGCAACAGGAGACGCCGTGACAGTGAGAGGCCCGCGCACCACGATGAAGAGTGCCCCCCCCCCCGCCACAACTAGAGAAAGCCCTCGCACAGAAACGAAGACCCAACACAGCCAAAAATAAATAAATAAATAAATCCTTCCTTTTCCCGATCTTTGGTTTGGTTGTGCCTCTTGGCTCGACACTCACCAAGTGACAAACCTAGTTTCTGATGAACTCATTTTTCGGGTGACATAATATTATTCATTACTGTGAAAGACCCATATGTTGGTATAATTTTTTTCCTTAAAATTAATGTAATTAAGTAGAATTAATCCACTACTTTTTGTTGTGTGTAATCGTTTTGCTCTTTCTTTATTTTACTGGCATGTTTTATACATACAA
The DNA here is from genome assembly GCF_009873245.2 of Balaenoptera musculus. NCBI lineage: Eukaryota > Metazoa > Chordata > Mammalia > Artiodactyla > Balaenopteridae > Balaenoptera > Balaenoptera musculus. The sequence goes on from NC_045790.1 coordinate 6,684,168, forward strand.
GGTTCAATAAATTAAAAATATACTGTCAAAAAATAAAATAAAGGTTTTAATATAAACCCTAATATATTTATATCTAGAGATTTTACCACTATCCTGAGGTGCCTAGATGATTGGGCTACTAATAAAATTATGTTAGGAGAAAGGCAAACCTCATTTTCCATAAATACTAAGCCATTTTGACATCAAACCACTACTTAAAATAATTCATCATCTCTTCTCAGAGAACTGCTTATTCCAAGAAATTGAAAAAAAATTATAATAATAAATATTTTACCACATAGATCAGAGTACATTCATTGTGTAAGGCTATATACTCTTTTTTTAAAAAAATAAGAGATGGAGCAATCTGCTCTCTCTTTTTTTTAATTAATTAATTAATTTATATATTTATTTTTGGCTGCATTGGGTCTTCGCTGCTGCTCATGGGCTTTCTCAAGTTGCGGCGAGCAGGGGCTACTCCTCGTTGCGATGCACGGGCTTCTCATTGTGGTGGCTTCTCTTGTTGCAGAGCACAGGCTCTAGGCACACAGACTTCAGTAGTTGTGGCACACGGGCTTAGTTTTTCCGCTGCATGTGGGGTCTTCCCAGACCAGGCCTCGAACCCGTGTCCCCTGCATTGGCAGGTGGATTTTTAACCACCGCACCACCAGGGAAGTCCCCATATACTCTTAAGGAAATGAAAACCCATCAAAATAACTCTATACCAAGAGATATATCAATATTTTCCCTCAGGCTGGAAGCCCCATCCTTGTCTCAAGCTTGCTCAAATGTCCGATCCCACTGTTAACAACTGAGGCAATTTATGAAGTTCTTTGGTTTCACCTTTTCTGGAGGGTTGGTAATTTGCAATGATAAGGATAATTTGGTCCTTGAATTAATTAGTAGCTGCTTGATATGGCTAATTTCTCCTAGTACTTCCTTACCTGATTCTATCTTGTAAATCTTACTTTTGCAAAGGCTGACATAAAATTTTTCTTGAAATTTTGCTCTTAGTTACCAGTAAGCATTTTTTCATGTATACATTGCAGAAAGAAAATTGAGGTTTCAACATTTTTGAAGTGCTTTTCCATCTTTAAAAAAGAAAACTTGATTTCTGCTTGAAATGATCATGCTCTATTTCAATTTAAGTGGATTTAAATCCAGTGGATTTCTTCTCTTTCTTTCTTTTTTATTATACAGGTAATATATGAGTGAGATAATCAAAATTTTAACTCTTTGCCTTTTTTTTCAAATGTTGCAAACACGGCAATACAGTTTTACAAACAAGGTTGCAAAAATAGCTAGAGGTTTGCACATATCGTGAATATTTCTTTCAGATTAGTTGGGAAACTTGTAATAAATTCAGGTGTCTTTTTAAAAAATTTTTATTGGAGTATAGTTGATTTACAATGTTGTGTTAGTTTCAGGTGTACAGCAAAGTGAATCAGTTATACATACAGATATATCCACTCTGTTTTAGATTCTTTTGGCCTATATGAGTATAGGCCATTACAGAGTATTGAGTAGAGTTCCCTGTGCTATACGGCATGTTCTTATTAGTTATCTATTTTATATATAGTAGTGTGTATATGTCAACCCCAGTCTCCCAATTTATCCCTCCCCCCCGCCATCCCCTGGTAACCAAAAGTTTGTTTTCATCTGTGACTCTACTTAAATTCAGGTATCTTAACAGAATTGGCCCTGTTACCATTTTCCTGATCATGGAAAAGAGTAGAGTACGTAAGTTACTTTCCTACTTCCAGCGTAGAAAAATATGACAAAATGCTACAACAAGACATCCCAGGAGTCAGTATGTCTCCTCATACTCCCAGTAGGACTAATTAAGTTTGCACGGCCTGCTCCACCATGCAGGTCCATTTAGAAGGTATGGCAGTGAGCAAATGACTCACTGAATCATAATATGTCTGAACCAGCCTGGAAAATAATAAAAAACCTCAATTTGTGTAAACTTATTGGAAAAAGAGATGATCGTTTACAGGAAAAACAACTTTAAATTCTGTATATAGCAGTGAATTGTGATTAATTTTTTGGGTGAGATCCTGAAGCATCCAGTAATCAGCTTGCTCCTAGAGACCTAACAGTAAAATCTGAGGCAGATGTGCTAATGACTGCAATCCTGGAGAAGGGCTTGTTGGAGACCAGGGCTGCAGAGCTCCTGTTTCTGCATTCCTTTTGCTGTGTGAAGAAAAGGAGACAGAGAGAGAGAGAGGAGAGGGGCAGGGTGGGGTGAGAGAAAGATGGGAAGGATTGACTTGGCCCTGGAAGTGCTCAAGTGGAGAATGTTTGGATATTTCTTTTTTTTTTTTTTTTAAAGAATCAATTTTATTTATTTATTTATTTTTGGCTGCATTGGGTCTTCATTGCTGAGCGCGGGCTTTCTCTAGTTGCAGCGAGCAGGGGCTACTCTTCGTTGCGGTGCGCTGGCTTCTCATTGCGGTGGCTTCTCTTGTTGCGGAGCTTGGGCTCTAGGCACGCTGGCTTCAGTAGTTGCGGCACACGGGCTCAGTAGTTGCAGCTCGCGGGCTCTAGAGCGCAGGCTCAGTAGTTGTAGCGCGCGGGCTTAGTTGTTCCACGGCATGTGGGGTCTTCCCGGACCGGGGCTTGAAACCATGTCCCCTGCCTTGGCAGGCGGATTTTTAATCACTGCACCACCAGGAAAGTTCCTGGTTATTTCATTTTTAGTCTACGTGTCCTTGACTCTAAGAGGATCAGTTGGAGGGAACAATTTAGAAAGTAAGCCCACTAAGCAATGAGCGTTAGGCAATGCATTTAGAGCCCATCAGAGGGTAAAAGTGGTTCGGTAGTAATTACATGTGCACAGTGGAAAACTAAGATGCACGTGTCCAGATTTGCCTCTGATTACAAGTCAGAAAGATAGAGAACATGAGCAGCATAATTTAAAGGCAAGGGAGGTTTTGTTTCCAGATTCCATTTCCAAAATTCTTCTCTGGTTTAAAAATACAGTAATGATTTTTAAGGCAAATCAATATATTGACATTTAAAATTTTCATTTATTTACTTAAAAGACATATTGTAAAAATATATAAATACATATATATTTCAGTTTGTATATATAATATACAGAAAATTAATAATGTGAAATGAAACATGCCAAACAGTATAAAAAGTAATACATAAATATTCTTGTCCAGATCATCCAGTTTAGGAAACAAAACTTACCAGTACTGCAGTGGCTGTTTGCGTTTCTTCCCCAACTTCATTGTGACATATATAAGTACTGCTAAAAATATGTAACCATTTTGCACATCTTTAAACTTTATATGAATAAAATTGTACTGTATTTTTCTGTAACTTGGTATTATGTTTGTAAGAATCAACCATATTAATACCTATAGGACTAGGTCATTTGTTTTATTGTTGAATGGGAACACATTCACCAAAATAAAATATATGTATCCATTTGTCTGTTGATGAACATTGTTCCAATTCCTTGCTTTCGCACCCACTGCCAGTAGAAGCTTTGCTTAGTAATACGTGGCATTGTTGGGGTTTTTTTTTAACATTTGTCATTCCAATGAATGTGAAATGATATCGTGGTTATAATTTGTTCTTTTGATTTCTAGGTTAACACATTTTTTTTTTTTTTTTTTTTTTAGAACAGTGTTGGGTTCACAGCATAACTGAGCAGGAGATACAGCGATTTCTCATATACCCTCCACCTACACACATGCATAGCCTCCCCTATTATCAACATCACTCACCAAGACATTTGTTGCAACCAATGAACCTACACTGACACATCATAATCACCCGAAGTCCATAGTTTACATTAGGGTCCATTCCTGGTGTTGTATAGTCTACGGGTTTAGGCAAATGTATAATGACGTGTACCCATCATTATAATATCACTGCCCTAAAAATCTTCGTGTTCCATCCATTCATCTTCTGGCAACCACTGATATTTTTTTTACTGTCTCTATAGATTTGCCTTTTACAGAATGTTATATAGGGTTTTTTTGTTTTTTAATTTTAATTTTTTTAAATTTAATTTTATTGAAGTATAGTTGATTTACAATGTTGTGTTAGTTTCAGGTGTACAGCACACGGTGATTCAGTTTTCTGTTTTTCGTTTTTTTGGCCACGCTGTGTGGCGTTCAGGATCTTAGTTCCCTGACCTGGAATCAAACCTGTGCCCCCTGTAGTGGAAGTGAGGAGTCCTAACCACTGGACTGCCAGGGAATTCCCCAGAATGGCATATAGTTGAAATCATACAGTATGTAGCCTAAATTGCAACTAGAACTGTTTTCATTATATTATATTTTACCCTTCAAAACCTTTTTGCCTTAATGTCTGTTTTGTTTGAAATTAATATAACTATTTTAACTTTTTTTGGTTAGTGTATCTTTTTCTGTGTATATCTTGCATATCCTTTTAAAAAATATATGTCTGTAAGTCTTATTCTATGCTTTGTTTTAATTTTTCTCATTCTTTTTGTTTACATATATCTTTTAGAAACAGCATGTAGCTGCTTTTTTTTTTAATTCCAATCTGAAAATCTTTGCCCTTTGACAAATTTAACCCATTGGTTTTTATTATGATTATGCATATATATTGAATTTTCCCCTTTAAATGTGTGTTTTTTAAAAAAATATGCCTTTTTCTTCTTTCTTTATTGCTTATGGAGCAATGAGGGTTTTTTTTTTGTTCTACTTCAACTTATCCCACTAGAAGATACATACTTTATTTTAACTTTTTAGTGATTACCTGTAGAATATCAACATAGATAGCTGAGTAAACACAATTTAAAGTTAATCTTTAAAAAACACAAGGAATTAAAAATGCTCTGGGCCAGCAGCCCGTTTCATTAATCATTCTGGTTTCCTTTTTCCTTCTTGTTTTTCGTTGCTGATGATTTCCCTAACTTTTCTTCCACAGGTTAGCTTTGCATTTCAAAGGATGTCTGTTACATTTTACAATAAGTCCCCTACATACGAACCTTCAAGTTGAGAACTTTCAAAGATGGGAACGTGCCCTCGAACATCCAATCACGTAAGTTAGTTCATGTGTCTGGCGTATTTTTCAAGGTACTGTACTGTAAGATTAAAAATGTTTTCTTTATTTTTTGTGTTTGTTTGCTTTTTATGTATTATTTGTGTGAAAAGTATTTTAAACCTATTACAGTACAGTACTATATAGCCAACTGTGTTAGTTGGGTACCTAGGCTAACTTTGTTGGACTTACGAACATGCTCTCGAAATGGAACTCGTTTTGTATGTAGAGGACTCACTGTATTTTATTCTGCATTAAAATTCAGAGTATTCTGTGCAAGTGCTCTCCCAGGAGAGTGAGGAGAAAGTTTCTCCTCTGTAGCTGCTGGAAAGCTATCTGTTCCTAAAAGTAGTTAACGACATGTCAAAAGTAGAGTCCTGGGCTTCTGCTGGGGGCCAGCATGGTGACCGCTATGAGAACAAAATTAGAATAGACTCCTTGTTCAGAAAAACCTAGAAAGTTGAGTCCCCTGAATCTAGGTCTTTATGCTTTATGTGTTTCAGTTCAGGGTATGATTTCAATGGGCATCTTATTGGAACTGCAATAAAGGTTTGTCTACCTTAAAATGAGTTGAATCCGCCAAACTCAGCCCCTGCTTGCATAAATATGCTATTTCAGGTCAGAGTTGCTGGGTAGTAACCTTTATTTGGTATCTTAACACCTGTTCTGTGCTCTCTCCTCGTAGGGTGTTATGTTGGTGCTTTGGATAAATATGGGGAGTGTGTGCTAAGCCATCAGTTTGGAACAGGTCCTAGGTCCCCATGACCCTTCCCAGCTAAATCTTCCTCCTTATGACATTGGTTTTGGGAATTCATGACACTCACAGAGAGTTGGAGACACTGAGGGAAAGAATCCATGGAGCACAGTAGAAATGCTGAGGCCAGAGGGGTGGGGCTGGTAGGACCAGAGAGGGACAGGAGATCTGGAATGTCTGGGGCAGTCGGTCACCTCAGTTCATATTGGCATGACTGGAGCAAGGCGTGTCTGCCTTCTATGTAGATTCTGAACAACTTGAAGAGCCCATGGATACTTTAGTCACTTTTGTGTGTCTGCAGTGTGTAGGTGCCTGACAGAATAGATGTTCAATCTGAATTGAAAGCAACATTTACAGGGACTTCCCCGGTGGTCCAGTGGTTAGGACTCTGCACTTCCATTGTAGGGTTCAATCCCTGGTCAGGGAACTAAGATTCCACAAACCACGGGGCCAAAGAAAAAAGTGTTGAAATGAATTTACAAATGGACATAAAACTTGCTTTAAAAAAAAAAAAATTACAGCCCACACTTCAGAAGGTCAAAGAGCAAAGAGAAATTAGAAAGACAGATATTATTTCATTTTTCCACTTGTCATAATCACTGGTGAAAAAAATCAAAATCATGATTATATTTTGATAGTCCCAAACAGAAATTTTGGGGATTGCTATTTTAAGTTCTATATCATAGTTCTTTACACTAAATATTTTTTACAAATGACTAACTTATGGTCTGATAGCCTTTCCAGAAACTTGTAAGTGATAATATGTTTTTTTTAAAGAGTCTAGTTTTATTTATTTATTATTATTATTATTTTGGCTGCACCTTGCAGCTTGTGGGATCTTAGTTCCCTGACCAGGTATCGAACCCATGCCCTCGGCAGTGAGAGTGCCGAGTCCTAACCCCTGGACTGGCAGAGAATTCCCTGTAAGTGATATGTAAACTTTAGCATTGCTATATCCCCATTTATATTCTTCCATACATTATATATGATTAGGGTTTACTACAGCATGGACTTCAAATGGGTGTTTTGCTGGGGGAGAGGCCTCTGGGAGCCAGAGGATGCACCCCAGGATGATTCTTCAGGATACCCCCTCTGAATAGACCAGCTCCATGAGTTTAATTGTCACAGTGAATCACTAAACTCCAAAGTGACAGTGGGATTTCTCCACCAAATCTCAGACATCAAAGCCTTGGGAGTTACTTCTTGATTCTGATCATATATCACCCCAGAAAATAAAGATGTGGATACTCAAAGCACAGACGAGTTCAGGATGGTGTGGAATTGTTGAAGCACCAGTTAGATATTTGGATTACAGCACAGAAAATAATTACCCAATACAAATTGCAAAATGTCCCTTTATGCTGGGGTTGGCAAACAGTGGCTTACGGGCCAAATCCGACTGCTGCCTGTTTTTGGATGGCCTTGGGGCTAAGAATTGTTTCTATATTGTTAAATGGCTAAAATAAATCAAAAGAAGAAGAATATTTCATGACACTTGAGAAGTATTTGAAATTCGAGTTTCAGGTCCATAAATCAAGTTTGATTGGCACACAACTGCACTCATTCATTCACTTACTGTCTAGGTCTGGTCTTTTACTACGTGGGCAGAGTTAAGTAATTTTGATAGAGACTATATAGGCCGCAACGCCTAGAATAGTTACTATCTAGCTCTTTACAGAAAAATAATGATGTGTCCTACTACATGCCATTGTCGGAGAGAATCCAGTGCCAGGGGTCACGATGGGTCAGAGCCAGTGGTTATCTCTAATCCTTTTATCTGTATGAAATGCATATCTGGTGTCTATATAGCCAGGAGCATAGCTTGAGTAACTGATATTTGAGATGAGAAAAAGTCACAGGGAGACACCCCCCAAAGCAGTCCCATCTGTTATCACATGAGCACTTGTACATAGACAGACTAAAGAATTAAGAAGCCCCTTTCCTGCATGGAAATGGCACCAAGAGTCATCATAAAATTCTAACCTGAATTTAGCAGTCTGTAGGCGACTGGATCCTTGGACTTCCTATTTAGCCCCAAGTTCTTTTGGTTTTTCTATTCTTCAAATAACCAGGGCATATTTGGGAATGTTCAGAAATCATGTAGATAATAGTTTTTCTGCAGCTTATTCCCATGATTGAGGGTGGAATTTTCATGCCTTTAAGACTATATCAGGGGATTTCACTGGATGATTGGAACATCCAAAGTTGAATAAAACTGTGCTGGAACCATGATATGATGTCTGCTTTCCTCTGGAGTTACATTCTGAGGGATTGCAAATCTCTCTTCCTGTTCCCAGTGAACCTAAGGACACTTGTTTCTCCTCCACAGCAGCCAAGACCATGATTAATATTCTGTAGTTAACATTTCACTGATCTGAGAGTGAGAGGGACAGACCTCAGTTCCATTTCTGCCTGCAACTAATTTTGTAGCTTTGAGCTCCTCATTTAAGTTTTATGGGCCCCAGTTTTTTAAATTACAAACCAGTGCAGTTTGACTGGATGACCTTGATAGCTAACTGACCTTGACGGCAACTCCAAAGCACGATTCTTTTATTTTAACTTTGAGGATTGCTTCTTCCCCCACTGAATTTGGCTCTGAATACCTAGATTTTTATATAAGTTATATATTTGTGGTCTATCTGAAATCTGGTGGAATTTGTTTTGCTCTGAAGGTAATTAAACTATTACAATGAATAGATGTAAATAAAATATTGCAGTGAAATATTGTCCACTTCATTTAAAAAGCAAGTCATCAGTACTGTTAGTTAATTATTACATGAAAACACAAAAATACTAATAAAATAAGTTATGTAAGGTAACTAGCTCTCTCTATAGAAGGTGAGAACATTCTGATGGTGAGAATGGGGAAGGGTAGAAAAAAAGTCTCTAAGTGTTTTTTTAAAAAACAAAACCCAAAACAATCCTCCTCCATCCATCTAGACAAAAACAATTTCCCAAACTCCCATCTTTTTCCATGTCAGCATGTTTCAGGGTCAAATTGGTTTTGGGGTATTTGTTGACGATTAAAAGCACAACAATTGTCAATTCAACCCTCTTCAGTCGTGGTCAGTAATAAAAAAGGGAGAAGGGTGAAGAGGGAAGAGGCAGAAGCAGCCAATGGTGAAAGGAAGGGTCTAAGATGAGAGAGGAAGAAGGGAGGAAAATGTGTACACATATCAAGTTGATGACAACATTCTAAGACCAGCTGCACATGTCATTTTATTTTTTAGAAAACAATCTTTGACCTCACAAAACACCTAGTGAATCTGTTTTGTTCTTCCTGACTCAACCCAAGAACAGAAAATTGAATTCGAGATTGACTACAAATATCCAATATAAGAGAATTCTATTTGAGGTTTACAGTGACAGGACACACTTCATCTTGAAGGCATTTTTTGATGGTAAGTTTAGACAGCCCGTTGTCTTTTTCAAATAATTCACTGGTGAGCAGTTGGTATTTGAGGATAATTTCTGTTTTTCTACAGCTCAAAGATTGAATCAGAGAAAGTGGCACAACAGTTTAGTTTTGAAAGTAAGTACTGTATGTTTTAAACCAAATCACCTGGAGGACGATTCGTTATATAATAACCAAATTATATATAATGTCCTCTTACTCCTTTTCTATATAAATACTTACTCTAGACAAGTGGCACTTTGCCATATCACATTGATAAAATTTCTCCCCCGCCCCACATGGGCTGCTCCTTTTTGATGAAAAGGTTGTGATTTTATTAATGTTCATTAGGTCATTTTGATAGTTTGCTGTCCAGACTTGAAATATCATTAGTGTTCTCTCACTTGTCAGTTGAGATAAGTTTTAATGCATAAAATCAGCATTTTGTTTTAGAAAGAAGACTGATTCACGATCTAATACTGCATAGAACCAATAATGAATAGAACAATTCGCCAATCTGTGCCTCAGTGCCCTAATCTAAAATGAGGGCAGTGGACACAGTTTAGCATGTCCAGCTCTAAAATTCTATGATGAGAGTAAAAACCAGAGAGAAATGAGGTGACGCTTGAGATGAATTATTACACAGAAGTTCTCTGGTACACATTCTTAAGTCCCATAAGGATGGAGCTGTGCGTGATTGTCAGCTGACAGATGACATACTGTTGCCATGTGAGATAAGCAAAAGGCTACTAGTTTATTTGACTTCTGTGAACCAGGGTAAGCATTAGTTGCTAAGGATACGAAAACAAATTACATCCCTGTTCCTCAACAAGTGTGGCAAGTTTTGCAGACAAACACGTAATGTGAGTTCAGCAGTTATGTAGTAGCAAATAAAAAATATGTATTCAAAGAAAGGGATTCAGAGATTTCGAATATTTTCTGATTATGTTAGTTTATTATTGCTCTAACGAATTACCACAAACTTACAGGAGTAAACCATCACAAGTAAAAATTTTACAGTTCCAAAGTCAAAAGTCAAAATGGGTCTTAAGAGGGCTAAAATCCATGTGTTGGAAGGGCTGTGTTTCTTTCTGGAGGCTTTAGGAAAGAACACATTTTCTTGCCTTTTTTCCAGCTTCGAGAGCTGCCCACATTCCTTGGCTCATGGCCTCTTCCATCTTCAAAGCCAGTGATGGCCGGTCAGGTATTTGTGACGTCACATTGCACTGACGCTCACTATTCTCACTCCCTCCCTCACTTGTAAGGACGCTTATTATTACCTTGGGTTCACCCAGATAATCCAGGATGGTCCCCCATCTCAAAGTCAATTATTAGCAATCTTAATTCCATCGGCAACCTTGATCCCCCCCTTGCCTTGTAACATAATGTAGTCACGGGATCCAAGGATTAGCATGCAGACATCTTTGGGAAGCCGTTGTTCTGCTTACCATACTGATGGAATTGTAAATATTGACTTTCTAATTCAGCTTTTGTGAGCAATTCCAGTTAATCTTACGCATGCTGCATTCACTGAAGAACACGCGTAACTTTGAAGTCCTCCGGAAGTCTGATATGAGTCTTTGAAAATTCATCCAGACACAAGGAGAACTGAGTTAGAACGTCTCTGGCATTGCTTTTCTGGGAGCTGTGAACCCACATTCTCAGTGCTCATTTTTAATTCCAGTTCATTCTGACCATGTGTTGCTTCAGTATGTACAACTCCTATGAAATGATGTTTTATTAGTATCATCTGTTTATTACAGAGCATGAGTCATCAGTTGGCTCCCAGGACCATAAGGTCTTAGATATTCCAATGCTAATTCATAGGTCTTTAACAGTATCATACAAAGAACACTGAAAAATCTTTTTTTTTTTAAACCGAGACAGTACTTCAGTTAAAACTCATTCATATACTTCAATATTAAATATAATTCTCACCTCCAAGTAGGATAACACTAAGAAATGACAACAACTGTTTATTCCATGTTGTTCTGGGAAGTTGGCTCCTAATCAGAGAACTTCTAAATTATTCTCCTAGATCCTTACTTTCAAAATCAAATCCAGTATTTTAGAACTAATAGGAACTGAGGGTAAAGAATACAGTCATAGTATGCATTGTGGACGTTACCACATCATCCTAAAGAAAGACAGTAAAATCAAATCATTAGGGTGCTGGATGTGAGATTACTCAGTTCTTTTCAAATAAGAAAGAATCATGGCCCCAGATATTGACTTCAGTCATAGGAATGCTGGGACTAGATGCCCAGAATCCTGACTCCTTGATTCTTTAATAGTTTTATTTTATCTTTCTTTTTTTTTTTGAATTTTTGAATTTTATTTTATTTATTTGTTATACAGCAGGTTCTTATTAGTTATCCATTTTATACATACAAGTGTATACATGTCAATCCCAATCTCCCAATTCATCCCACCACCACCACCCCCACACTTTCCCCCCTTGGTGTCCATACGTTTGTTCTCTACATCTGTGTCTCTATTTCTGCCCTGCAAACCGGTTCATCTGTACCATTTTAGGAGCCTACTTTTCTTTCTTTTTTTTTAACATCTTTATTGGAGTATAATTGCTTTAATAGTTTTAAAGTAGATCTGCAGAGTGTCTTCTGCCCTAAAGGCTTATTACGATTGAAGACACATAGTAAAAACTCATTTAAAACTTCTTTCTTTTGAAAATAACATTTAATGTCTTTTTGACCATGAAGGAAATACTTGTTAAGTTGTAGACATATCAAAACAATTATAAAATTTAACGAAGAATTAAAATCATCCATGACTCCCTTGCTTATAGTTCAGTTTTTGTTATATTTCTCTCTAGTTGTTAATAATCTCTTCTTGGGTGATTTGAAAGGAATCAGCATTTCTTAGCATCCTGCTTTTTTTTTCATGCTTCAAAATTCAACCAGCCTTATTTTACCAACTTACTTACAAATTTTCCATGTGGTTCTGCAAAGCCTAAAAAGAATAATAATAAGCCAAATTTGCATGGCTTATAGAAGTTCAGAAATGAAGTCTGTGTCAACATCACCTCTCCATTATTCCTAAGTTCCAGGGTCACTACATGGTATTATTTTTAAAAGAAGGAAGGAAGGAAGGAACGGAAGGAAAGGAAAGGAGAGGAGGGAGGAAGGAAGGAGGGAAGAAGGAAGGAAGGAAAGAGAGAAAGAGAGGAAAGAAAGAAAGAGAAAGGAAAGAAAGGGAGAAAAACATTTGAGTACTTATTTTGTGCAAACATTGTACTAACTCTGGGAAAACAAAGAGGTATAAAATATGGATTTTTCTTCAAACAGCTTGTAGTATGGTTATATAAGCAAGACATATTCTTCAAGAAATGATTTCAATACAAGGAAACAAATCATTAAGGACAAATAAGGGCCACACACAAAACTTGCAAGGGAATTTAGGGGAGCTCACTTTGGTCTACAGTACAAAGGTAGTAAGGAAAGCTTTCATGAAGGAGCTAGGATTTAAGCTGTTCTTTTAGAGAAGATGGGGGCCTCATTCATTCACTTTACCTCCTTCATTTAACAAATATTTATTGGTTATGTATTGGAAATATTGCAGACCGCATAGTTTGGTCCAGGTTTGAAGATAGGTGAGAATGACGACTCAGACTTAGTTTAGTTGCCTTCACTTCAAACTGCTACCATATCAGCAAACTAGAAGGGTAAGGGTTGGGCGTGAGGCCAAGAACAGACATGAGTGGTAGAGGCTTCCTATGCCTCCAAAGAGGTTGCTGATTTTCAGCTCACAGAAAATGAGAAATCCATCAAGTCAGATGAGCACTTTTTGCAGTGTTATGGGTTATAAGGAGCCACGTTGGCATTGCAGGGTCCACCCCATCACCATGTAAGGAAATCAGTGCTGTGCCAGGTTACATTTTCCCATGTCTTATTTCCCTATGGTTTGGGTCCACACAAGGTTTCAAGGCAGAGGGTCATTATCCCACACAGTACGAATGCTTAGCCCTGTGTAAGGGGGCACAAGATAGATATGGCCTCTGCCCTTAAGGAGCTTACATTCTGTGGGAGGTTAGATGAAATAGACAGTGGGAAGGAACATCCAAGAGAAAGGTTGATGTGTACAATGATGCAGAGGTGTAGCTCGTTCATGAGATAAAAATGAGTATTCAATGAGTAACTCTAGAACTAAGAAAAAACGAACAGGAATGATGGGATAATTGTGTCAGTTAGTAGGAGAAATAAAATGAAGAATCTTCTATCCCAGGAAAAGGTATTTGGGCATTCTACTAAAAATAAGGAGTTGCTAAAGTCTACTGGAAAGATGGAGATGGGGTCTTTGAGAAAATTAAACTAGATATAGCGTGCAGAGGATTTAGGGGATCAGAGAATGGAGGGGAAAATACCAGAGTGACAGTTAATTTTATGTGTCAACTTGACTAGATCATGGGGTGCCCAAACATTTGGTGAAACGTTATTCTGGGTGTGTCTGTGAGGGTGTTTCTGGATGAGGTAAACATTTGAATTTGCAGACTGACTAAACAGATATGGGTGGGCCTCGTCCAATCAGTTGAAGGTCTGAATAGACCAAAAAAAGCTGACGCTTCTGTGAGTAAGAGGAAATATCCTCCAGCTTGATCACCTTCAGATGGGACATCGGTTTTTCTTGTCTTTTCAGTCTAACTGAAACATCAGCCCTTCCTTTGTCTTGAGCCTGCCAGGCTTCAGACTGGAAGTACATATCCTACTGGTTCTGTTTCTCTGGAGAACTCTGACTAATACAGCTAGTTAAGAGATCTTTTTGGTAGTATCCCAGGTGTAAGATGGTAAGGACAGGGGCTAAGATGGTGACTCCAAAGAAGCAAAGGAAGGAATGAAAGAGAATGATATTACAAGGAAAAGTAACCAGAACTTAGTGACTGAATAATTGACTGACTGGGTTGAGGGTCAGAGAGGGATGGAGGCTTACTGCCTATCTGTCTAAGCCTGGTTTTCCTAGAAAGTAGAAGCTTGAGGCAAAACTTCCATGGTAACTCTTTATTTGGGCATGAATTCTCAGAGAAGGAAAAATGAGGGAAAATAGAAAGATAGACAAGGAGGGAAAAAGATCAAATGCCAGGTGACCACAGCTTTACAGGAAGCACAGATGGTTGCTCAGTCACCTGGGACGTTTCTGGAAAGGCTGTATGGCATCACTTTGACTTCAGGGGTCTGATGCGGGGGGTGGGGGAGGGAACCAAGTCGACTTTATCTGCCAGCCACATGCTCTCCTTCTTCTCTTACTGGTCCAAGTTCATCCCACAGGGTGTTGATTCCCCTGCCCTCGGGCCGCCTTTGGGAAGCCAGATCCCAGGACCCTGAGATGGTGCCTGGGGCTCAGGGTTCGAGACTCCTCCCTCCCTGCCTGCCCACCTGCCTCGGGCCTGCTGGGTGAGCCAGTGCACGTGCGTGGACTTCACGTGGTCCTCGTTTTCTCCTGCTTGGAGAGCAGCGAGAGAACCCAGGTGGGAGGTTACAGGTGTGCAGTGAGGGACATTGGACAAAGTGCACCTAGAATGCCTCTCAAGAGACCTGAGAGCACCATATGCTCTACGGACTGGCCTCTACTATGAAGGAAATAGCGCTCCGTGAGCCTCTCTCCAGGGAGATCAAAGCCTCCTCCGTCGTTACAAGAATATGCTGGTGCCAGACGCTCGTCCTGGAGGGACATCTGAAAACTATGGGCCAGCGAATCTGGAGAAGAGCAAAATTGGGTCTGGAATAGTCAGACCCTGAGAGAATGATGGTGCCATTGATCAGGACAAGAAAATCCTAAGGAGACACTGACATTTCCCAGAAAAGGAAAATAAATTATTTGCCTTTACATACTTGGCTGTGGTCCTGAGGTCATATCCTGCAGCAGGTATCAAAGACACATAAATCAGTGAAAAATTAATGTTTGAAGGACTTCAGAGGCCACTGTGTTAAAAATTTCTTATCCAAGAGATAGTGGAAGTTAAGGTTTAGGGAAGTTTAATGATTTTACAAAAGTCGCAATATGTTAGTTACAGAAGTGGGGTGAGAAAATCAAGTCCTTTCATCCAGGCTATTACTTTTGACTTAGTCGCATGGGAGATACCAGGAATCCTGAGTTCTCATCCTCAATTCTCCTGTGTCAGTGGGCTTTGCCTTTTCACCTCTCCAGTGGGAATGTAGGACGAGGTGATGAGGTAACCCCCAACATTGCTTCCAGCTCTGATACTCTGTTACTCTCTGGTGCACTCAGGAGAGCATTATGGCCAAAGGAATAGACGCGTTAGCTTTCAGAATGTTTCAGATCCCTAAGATCAATGCTTCCTCTCTGTGGTTACAAGAACATGCTTGTGCCCGGTGTTCATCCTGAAGGGACATCAGACAATGGAATCTGAAAGATTCTGGAATAGCCTAGAATAGCCAGTTCCTGAGAGAATAATGGTACCATTGACCAGAACAATGACAACAAAAATCTCAAGGAGAAATTGACACAGAACAGGAAAGCTGGCAAGGAACTGGAGGTCAATGATTAAGCTTCATGGTACGTCTTGATTTATGGTGTGGGATGAAGAGGAGAAACCATGAAGGAAGCCCACAAAGAAGAACTGGGTAGTGAAGTAGGAGAGGAATAGGAAAGTGCCTGGGGCTGAAGCCAGAGGAGAGGAAGCAGGTCTGATTAAAAGTGGCAAATGCCACAGACATCAAGGTGGGAATTGAGAAATGACCATGAGATTTAACAACAAAAATCTTTATATAGGAAAGACTTAAAGTACAGGGGAAAAAGCTCAAGGAATTAATTATGTATAAGAAAATGGATACAGAAGGGGAGAAATGGTGAGTGTAGGTAGTCCAAGGATATATTAGAATGAGAGATTTGTGGGATTTTGTGGGATTAGGGCTGTATAAGCATGTTTGTAGACTGGAGAAGAACAGGAGACTGAAGATTTGGGAAAGAGGATTTATCTGAAAGAAGGAGGTTCCAGAAGAGGTGCAAGAGGCAAACACCCCTATTGTAGACCAAGAGGATGTTTCGGGCAAGGAGAAGGGCGCCTCTTTCTCTGAAAAAAAGGATGAGGTTTATTTGTTTAATTTATTTACTTTTTTAAAGTCATGCACAAAAATAGCAGAGTGGGTACTACTACGCCATAGAGGGAAGGAAGATCCCAAGGCACATGGGATCTTAGTTGGAACCTGAAAATATAGAATAACTTGGAGATGGAGGTTACAGACGCAGAGGTGGTGTGAGGTGAGGAAAGGGCAGATGAGGGCCTTTGTGGCAAAGGATTTACCTTCTGAGTCAGTATGGAGGCAAGATCCAGAATGAGTGGTTAGGCTAAAGGCTGAGGACGGAGGGAAGGGTCTTAAGCAGGGGATGGAGAGTCAGTCAAAGGAAGGGTGAGCTGCTGTGAGGGTGCATTTAACAGCAAAGAGATGACCCTAGATGGCAAGGGTCTCAGTGGTCCTGAACGCGCAGCTTTATGGCTTCTACTTTAAGGTTCGGGGGCGAATCGTAAGATTGCAGAAAATACGTTTCCCAGGGCTGGGGATGGGCAGAACCGGAAATTAAAGGATAGGACGTGTCTGGAACCCTGATTAAGCCACTTGAAGGTTGCCGCCGAGTGTTTCAGGCTGAGAGGGTGGCATTGAAGTCATAAAGGCGCCGATGAGCTAGGTAAAGCGGAGGGATGACGGGGCTGGCTGTCATGCTAGGAGAACAAGTCCAGGAACATGAGTGTGTGGAAGATACCAGGTCAGAACGTCGTGGCTAGAGAGAGAAATTGTCGAGTGAAAGGAAGAAGCAGAGAACGGTTTGTGCAGACAACAGATCCTGCCCTTGTGGAGCTCACACCCTAGCGGGGGGGCGGGGGGGGGGGCTCAAAACATCGCAACCACAGTGAATGAGTAACTTACTTAGGAGTATGAAAAAAGGAGAGAGGAGAGCGGAGTAAGAGAGGTTGGGATTCAGGGGCAGGTAGGATGGGACGTAAATGTTCACAGGCTGTCAGGGTGGGTCTCGTTGAGAAGGTGTGATTTGAATAAAGACTGATGGAGGAGAAAGAGTGACCGTGAAGGGATCTGGGGAAACAGTTCGAGGAGGAGGGGTCCGGGGAAGCCAAGTCTCTCCGTGGGAGCGAGGGGATCACGAAGACCGGCAGAGAGCCGTCCACGGCCTTGCCTCCACTGTGATGCCAGACCTGGGACTCTTCTGAGCTGTAGAACTGTGAAGCCCAGTTTACATGTCATGGCCAGAGTTAGGGATGGCACACTCTCTGCCCCGGATTCCTTCCCTCTATGGCGTAACAGTACCCACTCTGCCATTTTTGTGCGTGACTTTCGGTATTGCAAGCATTAGCTGTGCAAGTTCTTGGCTAAGGAAAGATTAATTTTTAACCCGATCTGATCCTAAACCTGAGGAATGAACTCAGAAATGGGGCAAATGAAACTTTACTTTGGGATTTGGATAATCGGGAGGATGGATTCCTATCAGTATGAAATGTTTCACTAGGATTTTAAGTCTTTATTGGATAGTCAAAGTGGCACATATGATTACTAGTCACCCAAAATATTCCAGTAACAAAATGTATTCTTAGTGGCTGATATGAGAATTCTTCTAAGGGAGAAATGCAACTTTTTTTCTAAAACACCCGGCTGGATAAGCCCTTGAGGGTTCATAGGTTTTGATGAAGAGTGTGAACTGAGAGGCTATAAAATTGGAGGTCTGAGTCAAGATTGTTTATTGCTGCAGGAGTCTTGGATCTGGATTGTATAGGAGTTACGGGTGGAGTTAAAAGGCGGATAGAGTCTGTCATACAGAGTGAAGTAAGTCAGAAAGAGAAAAACAAATACAGTATGCTAACACATATATATGGAATCTAAGGGGGAAAAAAAAAGGTCATGAAGAACCTAGTGGCAAGACGGGAATAAAGACACAGACCTACCAGAGAATGGACTTGAGGATATGGGGGGGGAGGGGTAAGATGTGACAGGGTGAGAGAGTGGCATGGACATATAAACACTACCAAATGTAAAATAGATAGCTAGTGGGAAGCAGCCGCATAGCACAGGGAGATCAGCTCAGTGCTTTGTGACCACCTAGAGGGGTGGGATAGGGAGGGTGGGAGGGACATGCAAGAGGGAGGGGATATGGGAACATATGTATATGTATAACTGATTCACTTTGTTATAAAGCAGAAACTAACACACCATTGTAAAGCAATTATACTCCAATAAAGATGTTTAAAAAAATGCAGATGGATAGTGTAAACACTGGTTGTTTGTTGGTTATGAGATTGTACGTTTTTTATCAAGCATTATTGACATATTCAAACCTGACATGGAATGATTCCTAAAGCACAAGAACTCTTTGATAAATGTTTCCTGAGTTTCTATAATAATGAAACACTAAGGGACTTACAAAGATCACAACAAGCCTTTTAATCAACGATTAATTCCAGGAACAAATTGTAAAATTAAATTCTTTACAGGAAAGCCTCGTTTACTTTATCATTGTAACAAATGAACAATTTGCAAGAGAGTTTGAGGAAACTTATAATCAAAGACAAGGACAAAGCTCAGATGCCAGGGTGAGAGTGACAGTGTCATTTGATAAAGTTCCCTGAGATTTCTGTAGTCATTTACTTATTGGGTTGGAGAAGTTCAGCTAAGAAAGTTTAATTTATCAAACAGACTTATCTTTTCAAATGTTCTTATAAACAACATAAACACCATATTGTCTAAGACGAGCTTCTGGCCAGACATAATTAGGAATCGACACTATAATTTTTCAAGCCATATAGCTAGTGAAGTTAGAATCAGATAATTTCTACTAGCTGGTTAAGGTTATAAAGAATGGTCAGTATGACGCTGAGTATTATAAGTGCTCTCAGCTCCTGCAGGAAAGTCTTTGATTTTCTCTCACCAGCTGTGTATTAGGATGACTGTTTAGAAGTCTAATGTGTTTGCTGCCTCTCTGTGAATTAGAAGAGGAAAGGAGAGAAAAGAAAAGAAGATAAATGTCTTAGGCTGAGTGACCTCAATAAAGGGAGAATGCAAAAACCAAACCAACTGCCACCCCAAGTGCTAGATATTCAGGAGAGAAAACTTTCCAACATAGACCATATAGATGGGAAAGAGACATCACCAGCCATTAAGCTGGGGCAGAGGGAATTCATTTACACCTTCACCCTGTCTGAAAATCAGATGGTGGAGGTGGTACTGATGAGTAGGTGGACAGTATAGAGGTTGGGGGAAGATTAGTCCGTTCTTTTATCTACAGAGGACCAGCCTGAGTACGAGACCAAAGTTCACGAGAAAATGCTGAAAGAGAGCGACAAGTCTCTGTTACAGAAATTGGGAAACAGTACGACCGAGAGTGAGAATGAGTGTGTGGACAAATGGGAGAGCAGGTCAGAGAAGAAAGAAACCATTTCAGGCTTGGTGCCTCTGGACTCCGTCACCTGTACATCTAATAACAATAGCAGCCACCTCCAGACCAGCCAGCTCAACGGCAGCTAACCTTCATTCAGTCCTTTCTGTGGGCCAGGCACGGTTCTCAGTGCATTATATTATTTTATTCTCGCAATAAATGTATGAGGCTGGGAAAAAAATAAAGAAGATCTCAGGGGAGAAATGGGAAGGATTCTTATCCAAGTGAACTTGAACTTTCAAGGAGGTACAGGCGGTATGCCTAGAATGCTTTAATTAGAAATGGGCTCTGATGTTGGGAATGAATTTCCTGACAAAATACCATCTTTCAATGATCTGGTTAGTTAGTCATCGCCTGCTACACCCAAGCAACAACCCTGGGCCGCCACACTGGTGAAGAGTTATGTAATCCCATGATTGCCTTAAGTGAATACTGAAGACATAAGCAGTGAATCCTCCAAATTCTCAAGTGTTTTCATCCATACCGTAACTCCTGGTCATGGCCGTTACTTTTTTTCTTCATGTAGCAGAAAGAATGATTCAAAAAATTTTTAAATGGTGCCATATCATGCCACTCCCTGATTATATGCTTCAGTGGCTCCAGGACTCTGTGTTTCAAAGCACTCAATTTTACTTGATAGAACTTTCCTCAATCTCATGTTATTATTTATTTAATCTATATGTTTATTTGCTGAATACCTGTTTCTTCTATTAAACTATTAGCTGTATGAGGACAGAGAGCATATCAGTTTATCCAGCCATTATTTTTTACTCATACTTCTTGAACAAGATAAAAATGTTTCCTGACCACATGGACCTTACAGTTTACTAGGAAAAATTTTTCAAAATCAAACAGGTAATAACATAAAGTATGAGTTGCAATTTTAGAGACAGTAACGCCTTGGGGGTGCATGGAAGAAACAGCTAGCCAGCCTGAGGGATTGGGTTAGGTCAGAAAAGAATTTCTGGTGTAAATGATACATAAGCCGAAACTTAAAAGGTGAACAAATGCTAACCAGGCAATGAAGATAGCTAAGAATATTTCTGGAAGAGGGGAGAGATGGTAAAAGAATTATACTATATTATATACTATATATTATACTGTGTATAATATATAGTATACTATTATACTATGCTTATGATTCGGTTCAACGTGGATGGTGCTTGGTGTGTGAGGTGAGTGACAAAAAAGGAGACTGGACAGATAGGAAGGGTGTTGTGAGCCATCTCTGAGCTCTTAGGGGCATCAGAAAAGCCATTGAAATGTTATAAATTAGGATTCAAAGGATCACAGAAACTCATCCAGGTACTTGGGCTTCTTTTTGAGAAAGACCTGGGGGAAAAGATAGAGGTAAACAAGTCAGACAGTTTCAGTAAGCCAAGTGAGTAGCTAGGATGACTTGAAATCGGACAGGAGTGGGGCCGTTGGGAAAAGAGAAAAGTCTAAAAATGATTAGAAAGTAGGTTAAACAAGATTTGATTTTTGACCAAACGTGGGAATGAAGGACAGAAAAGAGTCAAAGGAGACTTTGAAGTTTCTGGCATGGGCAGTGGGGAACACGTAGGAAGAAGCTGGTTGGAGAAAAGGTGAAGATGATGGAGTTCAGCTTGGGATACACTGAGCTTAAAATGCCCAGAAGCCAGCAAAGTAGCAGAGTCCAATAGGCAGGCATGCACGCAGGTAGGAGGCTTCACACAGAAATCGGGCACAAAGATTTGAGATTTATAACCATGGAGTTGATAAAAATCACCAGGAGTGCCTGTGCAGAGCAAGAAGAGAAGATGGCCTCGGTAAGACTAAACCGTGAGGAAATAATTCATATTTAAAGGGCAATCATGAGAAGAGGGCCTTTAAAAAATATCTGAGGGCTTCCCTGGTGGCGCAGTGGTTGAGAATCTGCCTGCTAATGCAGGGGACACGGGTTCGAGCCCTGGTCTGGGAAGATCCCACATGCCACGGAGCAGCTGGGCCCGTGAGCCACAGCTACTGAGCCTGCGCGTCTGGAGCCTGTGCCCCGCGACGGGAGGGGCCGCGATAGTGAAAGGCCCGCGCACCGCGATGAAGAGCGGTCCCCGCACCGCGATGAAGAGTGGCCCCCACTTGCCTCAACTAGAGAAAGCCCTCGCATGAACCGAAGACCCAACACAGCCAAAAATAAAATAAAATAAATAAATAAAGTAGAAAAAAAAAAAATATCTGAAAGGAAAAGAGGTTAGGATTATGGAAATCAATGGAAGAAAGTGTTTCAAGAAAGGAATGGTCAACAAGTGGTGAAAAGTCCCCAGCAGATCTGTCAAAAGAAATTTGCCAGTCACCTTGACAGTAGTGGTTTCAGCAGGGAAGAAAGCTGGATTGCAGTGGGATACCAGGGAATGGAGATTAAAATACATAACTTTTATAAGACGCTTAGTTGAACAGGAAGAGAGATAGGGGGATAGCTGGAAGGGAGTGTGCCATTAGCAATTTTTTTACTTTTAATGTAGGAGATGCTCAAACATGCTTCATACTTACACAAAACGATCAGTAGAAAGTGAGTGGTTGAAGACACCAGTGTAATTGAAGAAAAATGTTCAAATCTTTATATTCTGAAATATAGGTGATTTTCTAACATGTGGGTAAAATCAAATGTCAGGAAATCATGCTAAGTATGACAACAGTATTCTATTTTCGAGCAGTTTCCATTATCTGTCAAACATTGTAGAACATTTAAGTTAGGCATGAAATTTATTTTGGCTCATAATGTCCTTAATATAAACTTTGTTTGGATTTCATTGTTGACAAGATGTTTGAAATTGGACATTTTGGAGCATAGCCATCCATTTGTTACGCATTTCATGGTGAAAGTCTTCAACTTTCTGAGTAAAAGTATTGAGGATTATGTTAAACAGCTAAAGGCAACAAAGCAAATTTCTTGTTCTGGGTTAAGTAAAGAAGTCTGTGGTATCAACTAGTTAGATATGTTACACGAATGAGAGCAAAATTAGTCTTGACCCATTTCTGGCAGGTCTAGAAAAACATGAGATATAATTTCTACCACACACAAAGTGTTGCATCAGAATAACATAGGGTATCACTGTTGAGCCTAGAAAGGGCCAGGAATATGCTGTACTTGGACAGACCCTGCCTCCCAATGGGACCAGAAACCTCAATGACTGTCCAGGTTGAATCAATTCAGAGATTTTGGAACTATGTGGAGATTCAGACTGGAAAGTCAGGGGCCACCATTGATGATCTCAAGAGGTGACAAATTCCATCAGGATATGCAGTTGGTGAAGACTTTCCATGTGAGTAAACACAAATCAGCTCTGATACAAGGTGCATAAAAATCACAGAGAGCTCTTATGAGGATCATTGGAAAAGAAAAAAGAGATGAATGTCACTCTCATTTCATCCACATTTTCTTTTCTCTTCCTATAGATAAAGTTGTGAGAATCATTCCAGAAGAGAAAATGAAAAATGAAAATGGTTGTTAGTCCAATAATGGAAACTGTTGTGATTAAGTTTTTGGAAAGTTTGAAATGGAAAGAGAATTTAGTGCAGATTAAGGTAAACACATCAGCCCACCACCTGTTTTTGTTAATAAAGTTTTATTAGAACACAGCTTCACCCATTTGTGTCTGTCTTGACTATGGCTGGGGCACACTTTAGTAGTTGTAACAAAGACTTTATGGACTTCAAAGATAAAAATATTTTCTATTTGGCTCTTTAGAAAAAAATTTGCCAGCCCTCTAGTTCAGTGAATCAGTTTAGTTTTTAAAAACTTTCTTTCTGTAGGTTCCTCTTTTTCCCTGCCTATGAAAATATGCTGAAGCAAATAGCAAGTGCAAACGATTTAATTTATAATTGTGTATATGAGACTAAAGACATAACTACTTCTCAATCAGACTTCTCTGATTTCAGTGGAAACCGATGGGGAGCAATAGGAGAAAGTGAGTGTGTAAAGATAAAGAGTGACAGGAAAATAGCTAAGAAAGCATTGATTCATAAGGTCAAATGCACTTCCAAAGAAAGTATCTTCAATTTTCATATCCTTTCAATCCTTCATCAGATAACTCATAGACTTGGCATTTAAGAGGCTTAAAAACAATCAGATCAAATGGGTTTCATTCTTCTTGGTTGTCTTGCCCTCATCAAGTGGTAATTTCTTTATAAGGAAGGAAACAAATTTAGAGGAAGAAAACATGGTGTGTATTGAAGTGGCTTTTTTCTACTTGGTAGGAGTGACATTAAGTCAAAACTCTCCAAATAAAAGCTAGAATGCTATTTCCTATTATTTGCTCTGTCAAACTGGGGCTCTTCTATGTCCATACTCCTCAGAAATTTTTTTTGTGGTAGATTATCGTAGAATTTGATAAGTGAAGGTGGACTAATTTCTATTACCTGTTCTTAGGCAAAAATGATATCAAATGCTTAAAAAATACACTTTGCCCTAGTAATTCCTTTATTTCAAAATCATTCTAAATAAATTATTAAGGTTATAGGCAGCTACTTAAATATGGAATGTACAACAGAAGAAATCTTTACAGTAAGTAAACATGAAAAATATCTAAATGACCAATAATAAAGGATTTGGTTAAGTAAATTATCGTGTATACATTAAATGGTCTACTTACAGCCACTGAATGATATTGTAGGTAAATATTTTTTAACACAGAAAATGTTCATAATATCTAAGTGAAGGAAACAGGATACAACATGGTATGTACATTTTGGTCCAATTTTTATTTAAAGCTATACTTTTACACCTATACCCCAGCTTTTTAATTTAAATTTTAATTTTTATTTATACCCCAGTTTTTAATTCTAAAGTGTATAATTTTTGTTATGGTCTAATTTAGACATATACACATCACATTTTTAATTGTGATTATTTTAACAATAAAATATAGGTATTTTAAATGTTAAAAAACTGTATATTCTTATTTTTCTTCAATTAATGTTTTAAATATAAGAATATTATTTTACATTTTGTAAAAGGCTAACATTGTCCAATAATTAAATGCAGAAATAAAATTACAGTATATTTTACTTTCACTTGGCTAATTTTTGTTCATTATTTTAGCTTTCACTTAAAATATTTGTGAAGTTACTTTAAAAGTTTCTGAAATGAAGGTGATCCTATGTTTGAATCAGACTTATTTGAGTAAAAAGCTAAGAAATAGACCTCCTTTCATCTTAGCAGTCCTCACTGAGACATGACCAAGGGCACAGAACTAGATGAACTTTGAAGTTCATTTCTAGTCTCATAATTCACTGAAAGTGCCTGAAGATGTGAACTCAGCTCCTAATTTACAGTACATCAGAGACTCTGCTTTTAGAAGTGTATGGATTCTGGTATAAGTAAAATATGGTGGTTAAAAAATTCAGTCCCACAAATCAAGCATCAGGATTAGAGGTGATCATTTGTCAAAAAACAGGTTAGTTTAGCTTAATAAGGCTGTCCTCCGGTTCTTGAGTTCACAGTGTTTTAGTAAAGAGATGGGGGGGGGGTCTCACATCACACCACAGTTGGGGTCTGGTCAGGAATCTAGGGTTTCCCTTTGAAAGGATCTAATCCATGTTTATGTAACTATGATTTTTCTATAATTTGTTATCTCATCACTTATTTGTTAGTATAAATAGTCAAGATTTAAATTTTGCTGCACTTGTAACTAAACAACTTGTAAAACAACTTGAATTTTTTTTCTAATCAGGTTTTCTGATTTTGGAGTCTGCCTGGTTGACTGAACATCGGATGAATGACTTGGGTTCCCCTGTCTTTGGTGAGCTGGACAGATGTGGCACTTGTGAAACGTGGTGGGGAAAGATCTCAATTTCATCCTTTCCACTTAAACCTAAACTCAAAAACATCTTATTTTCCCTGAAAGTATATATCACAGTTTACCTTGGAAAGTCTTGTAATACAATATTTTAGTTTCTCTGGGAATATAATTATCTGCAATGAGTTTTTACATTTTGTAGGAAATTAATATTTCCCAAAGGATAGAGGGTAAACCCAGCTACCATTTTGAGTCTTGGATGCATTGGAACATGTTTTCCTGCTGGTACTTCTGATAGAGCTGATTTGACTCCAAATAAATTGTCAATAAAGGGAGCATTGACTTATACTGGCTTGATTTTAGATATTCTTGTATATGAAATGAGTTTTTTTGTTTTAACAAAAAGTAAGTCAAATGTCTGACTTGCTAGTTATATTTGAAAAACTTGGAAAGAAGAAATAAGAAGGTAAAATTTTAATGTGGAATAAAGTGTCAGATTGGTTCCTAACAATATACTGGTATTCACTCATTCGATTACCAAATTTAATCAACATCGAAATTCCAAATCACTACCAATTTTTTGTTGTTGTTCATAAAGCCTTTCATTATTAGCCTTAAAGCCAAGGCAAAGATGCGCATGACTAGGTATTTTGCTTGCTGCTCTGGTCTTTTGCTACATACTGATGTGATAGAAATTGTCTTCCTGGGTAGGCTGCCAGAATTTTTATGTTGCTTTATCAAAATCACTTATTTACTGCTGGGACTGGATTTTAAAGCTACATTTCTGATCCATTTTCCTCTGACATTTGGGTGCTAAACTGAGCCACTATGTATATTTTTGAAATGTAAAAAGCTATATTCTGAAAGATTTTTTTGGTGTTCAACAAAAGTGACTTGTTCATTGTTACTTGAAAGTATTAACCTCAATTACCTCAATTGTAATTTAACTTAGTATTAAATTAATTAGTATTAAACCTAATTAAACTCAAAGCTTTTGCACAGCAAAGGAAACCATAAACAAAACAAAAGGACAACCCACAGAATGGGAGAAAATATTTGCAAACGATGCGGCAAACAAGGGATTAGTCTCCAAAATTTACAAACAGCTCATGCAGCTCAATATCAAAAAAACAAACAACCCAATCCAAGAATGGGCAGAAAACCTAAAGAGATATTTTTCCAAAGAAGACATACAGATGGCCAAGAGGCACATGAGAAGATGCTCAACATCGCTAATTATTAGAGAAATGCAAATCAAAACTACAATGAGATATCACACCAGTCAGAAAGGCCATCATCAAAAAATCTGCAAACAATAAATGCTGGAGAGGGTGTGGAGAAAAGGGAACCCTCCTACACTGTTGGTGGGAATGTAAATTGGTGCAGCCACTATGGAGAACAGTATGGAGGTTCCTTAAAAAACTAAAAATAGAGCTACCAGATGATCCAGCAATCCCACTACTGGGCATATATCCAGAGAAAACCATAATTCAAAACGACACATGCACCCCAATGTTCATTGCAGCTCTATTTACAATAGTCAGGACATGGAAGCAACCTAAGTGTCCATCGACAGATGAATAGATAAAGAAGATGTGATATATGTGTGTGTGTGTGTGTGTGTATATATATATATATATATATATATATATATATATATATATATATATATATAATGTAATATTACTCAGCCATTAAAATGAATGAAATAATGCCATTTTCAGCAACATGGATGGACCTGGAGATTATCATATTAAGTGAAGTAAGTCAGACAGAGAAAGACAAATATATGATATCGCTTATATGGGGAATCTAAAAAAAAAATGATGCAGCTGAACTTATTTACAAAACAGAAACAGATTCATAGACTTAGAGAAGAAACTTATGGTTACCAGGGGGGATGAGTGGGGAGGAGGGATAGATTGGGAGTTTGGGACTGACATGTACACACTGCTCTATTTAAAATAAAATGCTTTCCCATGAAAAAAATAATAAAAGTATTTCACATTAGATGGTGAAAAAACAAGGGCAATCATCTCCTTTCCTGAACCCAACTCTCAAGATGCCACAAAAGTAAGAGGGTGAAAGTGTAATATAAAATCGAAGAGTATTCATCTGGGAAGGCATATATGCCTCGTGTGTGAGTGAAATCGAAGCCTGGGACAGCAGAGGACCTGGCACCATGGATAATAGGATAAGATTGAGAGTCCAGGTCTGTTATGTCCTACCATCGATCTGGAGGTGGATGGTTGCCTGTCTAACTGCTTACAAGGCAGGAAAGCCAGAGCCCGCTGGGCTAGGGGACTCTAGGCAGGCCAGTGGGACTCCAAGCAGGTCCTTATCATTCCTTCTCACATCTGCCATACTCCACGGGTGAGATTACAATTAAAGAGGAAAATTGTCCAATGGAAAAACAACCACAAAAATAAATAAAAAGAAGAAAATTGTGGAATCTTTGGAAAAGAGCAGGAATTGGGATACGGGAGTGGGCCAAATTAATAAGAAATGAATTCGTGACGAGGAAAATTAGTCCAAGGAACTCTCCCAGGAGGCATCCCACATAGATAAAGAGGTGGAAAGTATATAAGGAGAGGTAAGTGATAGGGGGGTGGAAGTAGACATGTTAAGAGTCTTGAAGGGTCACAGAGGCTGAAAATGAATGGAGAGACGTTAGCTTCTGCTCAGGATGTAGAAAGCTGGAAAGAGCGTCACTCCTACCCTAACAACAAGAAAGACAAAACTGTACAAGTGATACGTGGTTTTTGAGCGCATCACAAAACTGAGACAGCAGGGTGACAAACTGGCCTGAAATCTAAGGAAAGGAAGGCACTTCCAGGGAAGTGGAGATGGAGCTAGAAATTTCTTTCAATACCAAGATGTTCACGTTAGCAAAGTAGGCAGCATTTCAGAAGCTAGTGTAGTACAGTGTGCTGTGGGGGGAGTGTGGATTAGTCACGAGTGGGATCCTTACAAAGCAACTTTCTAAATGTGTACTTCAACCTATTTTACAAATCCGAACGATCAGAATAATAACACTTATTTCCTAAATTTGTTGTGAGATTTATATGCGCCCATGTGTGTAATGTGTCTTATAGATAATGGTCATTTTCAGAATGATTTTTCATCTCTCCCTTAGCAACATGTTCTTGGTTACAGTATTTGTACTTTCTTATTATCTCTCATATCCGTTTCCTTATTTCTTCTTCTTCTTGTCACTTCCTTGGTTAATTTCTCATCTAGATTATTTCACTAACCTCCTTGTCTTCCTGACTACAAAGGCACCGCACTCCCATCTGTCTCACACACTGCAGGAAATGCGATAGGAATAAAGGGCAATCCTGATTTTATCGCATGGCTCTTTTAAATCCCTCAGCTGTTTGCAAAGATGAAAGATGACACTCAGTAAGAATGCCAGAAAGTAGCATTCATCCATTACTAATGGGAATGAAAATTGTTATTTCTCCAGAAAGCAATTCGCCCTGTGAACCAGACACCTTTAAACAGTACTTGTTGGCCCGGCAGTGCCACTTAACATGTACTTACTCTGAATGAAAACTGGAAAATTTGCTCTGGGTTTCCAACACCGCTGCTTCTATGAGCAAACCTCTAAAAACCCTTCTCAACAACTGATCAATCTGGTAGAAGGAAAACAAGAGGAGGAAACAGTAACGGAAAAAGAAAACTATGTTTATTAGTGCCAAGAGAAGAAAACGGCAACTACGTACCACAAAATCAAAGAAATCTCTGCAAAGTCTAGGGAAAATTGAATCAACCTGAAGGAACCAAAACTGAGAGAATTCATTGTTGTGGAAAATAAGTGGACAAGATATTTAGAAGCAGGGCTGTGGCATAAAATATGTGTCAAGTCACATGATTATTTACCAATAGGATGTAAAGTAGACTTAATTTTCTTCTTTATGTTTTCCCCGTTTAAAAACATTTATTGATGAATGTGAATTAATTTGATAGCAAAAAAAAAATCAATGAAAGTATTTCAGTGACTCCTAAATACCCTTAATATAATGGGTAAATTGTTAACTTCTCCCTTTCATACTCCAGCTCTGCTGTAACATTTAGCTTTCCAAAATATTGTATGCTCTTTTTCTCTTCCACACCTTTGCAAGTGTTCTCCTTGCAACTGTCCAGGGAGTTCCTTGTAGTCATTTGTTACTCAGCTAAAATGTACCTCCTTCATGAAATATTCTGTGGTATCTCCAGGCAAGATAAGATTTCCACTTCGGTGATCCCATTGGACCTGGACCACACCTCAGTGGTTGTACTTACACACTTACGTAGGTGTGTTATGAGTGTGCATGTCTCTCTCCTGTACCATGAGAGCTCCAGGAATGCAGGGGCGGTGTCACTTTAAACTTTATGTGGAATTTAATACACCTTTACTGATTCAACACACAGGAAATGGGCAGTAATACTTCATTTACTTCAGTCTCTTTCTTGGGTTTAGTGGGGACGTTTCTCACAATATTGCCCGGAGGATGTGGTTGAATAAAGAAGTATTTTTCTTGCATAGTGTTTTCTTTTATATTTATTGTTATATATTCATTTCTAATGAGAAAGTATTTAATTACTTTTTATTTTGTTCTATGTTTATTTTCTGTTTATTCTTCCAGAACAAGAAGACCATGTTTCTTGTGTTTGATTTGCTTCACATACACACGAGTTCGCTTAAATTATTTTGCAGTAGCATGAACATATTTTCATTCATCAGACATAAATGTCATTACAATTACTAATTGTGTTCCTCAGATGTAACAGGCTTTACGATGTGCTGTGCAGGGGTAGTGCATTTATACAGGCGCAAGAAAACAAACTCGTTGCTTTCCTTTTTCTCTGTACGAATCTGCCAAGAAAAACTCTGAGCTGGCTTTTAGACTTTAGTAGATTAGATTTATGGAAATTAAAAATATGTTCCTATGCAAAATGTTTCGTAAAAAGATTTTATGCTGATATCTAGTGAATTTTCAGCTTATTTAACCTAAAGTAAACCACAAAGTTCTTTCCAGAACCTCAACTAAACCCAATCTTTGGAGAAGAAAAGAAAGGAAAACAACTTTAATTTTAGGAGAGAAGTTAATTTTTTAAAAAATGAATGATTAAAGGTTTTGACTTGATTATAACATTTTCATTTCTTTTTTAGCAAGTCCACTAAATTGGTCCTTTCCATAATTTACACAAACACTTTTAATAGTCCTCCACCTCCTTGACAAATTAGAAGGGTCTAGATTTTCATAAAGTGGGGAGCCCTGTCAAAACACTTCTAAGTTTGCATTTTTTTCCAGGTAAAATACCCATAGGTCACAATACCCATAGGTCATATTTAATTTTGGATTCTTATCTAAAATTGCCTTGAAATAACTGGTAACATGGCAAAAGCTTTTCTCAAGGTATGTAACATTTAACCCTCAAACTTTGGCTGAAACCTGAAACCAATGCGAGTTGCTTTTTTTTTTTTTAATAAATTTATTTATTTATTTATTTATGGCTGCGTTGGGTCTTCGTTGCTGCGCGTGGGCTTTTCTCTAGTTGCGGCGAGTGGGGACTACACTTCATTGCGGTGCGTGGGCTTCTCACTGCGGTGGCTTCTCTTGTTGCAGAGCACGGGCTCTAGGCGCGTGGGTTCCGTAGTTGTGGCATGCAAGCTTAGTTGCTCTGTGGCACGTGGGATCTTCCCGGACCAGGGATCGATCCTGTGTCCCCTGCACTGGCAGGCGGGTTCTTAGCCACTGCGCCACCAGGGAAGTCCCCAGTGTGAGCTTTGATAGGAAAAAAAGGAGAGAGAGGAAGAGGGAAAGGAGTGGGGGTGGGGGGGAGGAAGGAAACACATTAAGTAGAGGACAATACCAGCTTGCTAAAATGTGATTTTTGCATTTCATTAAATCATATTTTATCAAAGCCTACTTGTGCAGTTTTAATTATGATTCACAGTGTTATCTGTGAATCACCGGCATGACCACATGCACACACGCTATGGATTACAATCAATACAAATGACGCAGGTTGCATTCCGAGTCTTCAGAATTTCTGGTTTGGCAGTTTGCCAGCTTTTTCAGGCTCCGTGTGAAGGAGAAACAGAATTTCTGCAAAAGCGTTTCTTTCAAGAACATGGTCCAGACTTGCATAGAACCATTGAATTTGCTAGTCAGACCACTTAAGAAATGCAACTTTTTCTGTTCTGTGCAATTTTACGTTTGTGCTAAAATGGTTGGCCTGTAGAGAGTGTATTTTTCCCCATGTGTTCCCTGAAGTGATGAGTTAAATAATAAGACAAGCTGTGGGCATGTTATGGTTTGATCCTGTGACTCGTGTTGGCAATGGCCGTGTAAACAGAGCTACTGTGTCTGAAAGTGATGGGTAGCTAGTTAACTTCCTGACAGTTCAATACGAAAACCAACTTGAAGACTTTCAAAACAAAGACTATTAACAAGGATTTGATTTCTCGATCTTTGAATCTCGTTATGAGATTTTTTTCCTTGAAATAGGAAAAAGACCTAAACTTCAAAATCAAATATACAGCATTTGGGGTTTTTATTCCTCTGCCCCAGTCCATCCTTTTAATTTTTCAAAGTTAATTACTCTTATCTATTTCTGGATTTCCTACATTGTAGATTCCTCTAGGATATTAAAAGTCTATTTTCTCTTTTAATCACTGGAGCAGCACCTGTCCTATTGCCAGGATACACAGGAGTGCTTGTTTGTCCAGAGCCCGTATTTGAATCTTATCCACTATCCCAGTAATGTCGTGTAAGAGCTAACTGTTTTTTCCTGGCCTAAGATACCCAGAGTTATGAATTACCCTTAGTTGTCATGTGTCTTACATGTCCTTTTATCTGGAATAACACCCATCAGTCTTCCTTTTTCTCTCGTAATGTTGGCAGTTTCAAAGAGCACCTATTATTTGTAGAACGGCCATCAATTTGAGTTTCCCTGAGGTTTCCTCTGATGAGATTCAGGTTATACACGTTGTATAAGCAAACAGATGTGACATTGTGTCCTTCTCAGGGCATCACATCAAGAGGCACTCGATGTCATTTGTTCCATTATTGGTGGTGTTGGCTGTAATCACATGGCTGTGATGGCTCTGCCAGGTTTCTCCACCGTCAAGTCACTATTTCCTCCTCGGTTAATTAATACATAATTTGAAAATAAATATTTTAAGGCAATGTAAATATCCTTTATTCCCCAAACTTTCACCTACTCTAAGCATTCATTGATAGCTTCTGCTTAAATCAATTTTTATTATAATGGTTGCAAAATGGTCATTTTTCTATCGTTCCTCCCACATTTATCAGTTGATATTCTAGTTAAAGGAGTAAGACTTCCTCCTCCACCTCCCATTTGTTTAGTTTTAATTGATTAATTAATATATATATGGATTCATGGACTCTTACTGAATTCAATGTACACATTGAATCTGTTACCATCAACATCAGGATTCTTTCTTCAATATTTTCACACTTAAGGATACACGTTCTTTCTTTGGGGATGCTTTTTTCGTTTTTTGTTTTTTAGAAAAATAAAGGTCTAATTCACTCAAAATTCTTCAGTTTTTACAGAACCAACAGGGGGGAGTAGGGTAGGGAGCTGTGGGGTAGGGAGCTGGGGGGCAGGCAGCCGGGAGCAGGGCTGGGCAAGGCCACAATTCTGCCTCCACCTGAGGCTGGCCTCCTGCCACACGGTTCTTCGGCCCGTCCTTCACCTCCGTGTCAGCGGGCTGGTCTCCTGCAGTGACCGTGGCCTTGGCCTTGCTCTCCTCCCCAGCTAGCCTCTCAAATATGTTGTCATAGAGCTTCTTCTCCCATTCAAGCTCCTTGCGGATCCGCTGCTGGGCCTTGGCAGCTTTGCGGCTGGGGTAGAGCTGCAGGACCTTCTGGAAGTCAGCCCGTGACGAGTCAAAGCCGTTCACCGCCAGGTGGGCCTCTCCCTGGCGGAAAAGGCCCTTCTCATGGTTGCTGTGCGGTTCCAGGTCCTTGTTACAATTTTCAGCGGCAGCAGACAAGGCTTGCCGCTTCACATGACACATGCCAGGCTGAGGTGCGAGGCCAGCCGAAGGGCCGGTGCCTCCTGTGCGTCCTCATTAGAGGAAGTCGACTCAAATTCCAGCCAGGACACAATCTTCTTGTACCGCAGCAGAGCTTGCTTGTACTTGCCTTCCCGGAAGCCCACGGTGCCCTGCTCCTTCACTATGGTGCTCTGCTCCAGCTTCTCTGAACTCATCTCCTGGGACTCCTTGGCCTTCCCAAAACTCTTGAGTTATATTTCAGCTCAGCATTTGGGGGGATCTGGAACTTTTCCTTCCCAACACTGCCAAAAGCACAGCTGGGCTTGAGACACACAATGGAACGTTCTCCTTTTTCCTTGCGCTGAAAGGCTTTCTCCAGCGCACAAGGCAGATCCACACTCTCGGCCTCGCCGACCTCCCGGCGGTCAAAGATCTGGTTTCTGGAGTACCTTCCGGTGCCACCTCCACGACGGCGCCCCTCCACCTGGAACACAAGCGTGGCCTGGGGAGGGACCTCGGGAGCGCGGCCCGCAGAACCGTAGGCGTATTCTGGCTCGCAGGGGATGTGGCACAAGGCGGGTCTTGGGCGGCCCGGGGAGCGATTGGTCCCACCGCCGCGGAGGGGGGCGGGGGGAGGAGGCTGGGAGGAGCCGGCCGGCCGCGAGGGACGCCGGGGGGAGAACTTTCTAGAGACGGCGGCCGGTTCGGGCTCTGGCGCTCCTTTCTGCGAAAGGCGGTTTCTGGTTCGTTCCTCCCGCCCTCCGCCTGGCCCCGCCCCGGTCCTGGGACCCTGGGAACCCCGGGCCAGCCCTCGCCCTCGCCCCCGCCAACGCCTCCCCGCCCGTCCCCCCGGGAGTGGTTTTATCTCACTCCTCTCTTATCTTTCTTGTGCATTGTTTTCAGAACCCCTTTGCTCTCTGTGAAGTTGACTCTGCTGGAAGTTGGTGCTTGTTTTCCTACTTACAGGTAATCTGCAGCGTGTAAGATTGTCTGTCTTCTAGTTACGCCAAAGGTGTGAGTTTTGTGTGGTGTCATTTATTCTTCTTGTCGTTTGGAGGTTGTTTGAAGAGGTTTTGCTTAGGCAGCTGCCATTGCCTCCACTGCCCAGGACTCTTGGATGCAAAGACTTTTAAAAGCTGGCATTGAATTTCCCGTGATGAAGAGGAATTGTCTTTTGCGTAAAATGATAAAACTTGAGAAGCTATTTTTTAGTATAATGTGAAAACTTAATGGCATGGATCATAAGAAAATACAAAGAGGGAGAGGCAATATTCTCTCGAAAAACAAAGAACAGATGTTAGGAAAAGAATGGTGAAAAGAGTGAGAGAATTGAGGAGAAAGGAACGGAGAAATGGCCCAGTAGCATGACAGACGGCCATGGAGGAAAACGGACAGTGAGACAGTGTTGAAGGCAGGTCGAAGAAGTATAAAGATTGAGGATGTCTAATATTAAATGTTAACTTTTTTTGAAGCCACGTAAATACACTTCTGTCATTGCAAATTATAAGTTAGACATATTACAGATACACACACAATGGGTCAGCGTTTGTAGGGGTGTGAAGCGAAAGTTGTTGCTTTCTGTGTCTCGGTTTGTCACAGAGCAGGGGACAGAGAATAGTTATAGGGGATCAAATGGCAATGACATCAACAGTCATTGGTAACAGAGTAACCGTGAAGGTATTAACACCGGGGAGTTCTCGGAAATCTTGCTGAGGGCGCTAGATTCTCGTAGAACGCGGGATACACGACTTGACACAATTTTGCCTGACTTTCAAAGGTTGAGATGTCCTCAATAAATATATTTATCACACTGTGAGGTTTGGTTCTGTAATCGACATTGTGGAGCATCTCTTTATGAAGTCAACACCTATCTTTGACGTGCCAACCCCATGCCAGGTACATTCTCAGAAGTGGAAATACGAAAAGAAACAGAGTGAGTACAAATCCCTGTCCTCATGAAACTTTTGTTATAGTGGAGGAGACATACAATAAACAAGACAAACAAATAAAATGTGTATCATGTTATATTTGATGGCTCTAAGAGCTAAGGAGAGAAATAATGCATGGAAGGAAATGTAAGGGATAAATGTGACATTTTAAGCAGGGTGGCCCCCAGGAAAGCTCACATTGAGAGAATGTGAGTTTTGAGTGAAAAAAGAAAGACATGAGATAGTTAGCCACATGTGTATCTGAGGTATATATGGTAGAGGGAATGTCAAGTGCAAAGGCCCTGGGGTGGGAGTGTGCCTATAAATTAGGGGAATGTTAAATAGGCCAATGTGCCTTAAACAGAATGAATTAGAGGAAAGAATTAGGACACGAAGTCTGAAAGGTACCGGGGACCAGATCATGTAGGGCCTTATAAGTCCTAGTAAGGACTTCGGCTTATGTTCTGCTTGAGACAGGAAGCCATAGGGAAGGTTTTGAGCAAAGGAGTGACATGATATGATTTACATCTGTCAGGATTGTCCTTGCTGCTCTTATGAGACTAGAGTGTGTTTTGGAGCTGGGGAGAGGGGCGGTAAAGTTGACCAAGTGCAGGACTAGGGAGACCATCAGGAGGTTATTGCAGTACTTCAGTAAAGAGATTATGGTGGCCTGGACCAGTGTCGTGGCAGTGGGGGTAGTTAGGAGTCTCAGATTCTAGACATATATTGAAAAAGGAGCTAACAGGCTTCACATGGGGGGTGTAACAGAAAGAGAGGTGTCCAAGAGGACCTCAGGAATTTTGGCTGAGTAAGCGAAAAAATGATGAATTCCTTTACTGAAATGGGGAGACTGTATGAGGAGCTATTTGGGGAGCGATTATCAGGAACTCAAATTTGCACAAGTGTGGTTTGAGATGCCTGCTGGACCTTGTAAAGGAAGTGTCAGGAAGTTAGGTGTGGGTTTGGGTATGTGGGTTTGCGGTTCAGCAGGTAGATGGTATTTTTAGGCAGGGAACTGGTTAGGACCACTTAGGGAGAGAACATGGATAGGAAAGGGAAGAGGGCTAAAGAGGGCTGTGAGACACTCTAATATTTAAAGGTTGAGGAAATAAGAGAGAACCAAAATGGCATCATGGTATCCTGAAAGTCAAGAGGGGTTTGTTTCAGCTGACTCTAGTTACGGAATCCAGTCGGGTAAGGAGGGATTCACCATGAGGACTGGCTTTTTCACCATGAAGACTGCTTCAGATCAGGGTGCAGCAACATTTTCAAGCAAGAGAAGAACATCTTTTTTAAAATTAATTAATTAATTTATTTATTTGGCTGTGCTGGGTCTTAGTTGCGGCACGTGGGATCTTCTTTGTCTCGTGTGGGATCTTTAGTTGCGGCATGCGGGATCTAGTTCCCTGCCCAGGGATCAAACCCGGGCCGCCTGTATTGGGAGCAGGGAGTCCTAACCACTGGACCACCGGAGAAGTCCCGTGAGAAGAACATCTTTATAACACAAAGGTCTAAATTTCGATTCCATGGACAAAAGGAGGCTCATTGGGTGGTTGGAGTTTCAGGGAGCACACAGAACTCCAAATCCTGTATAACCCCATTTCAATTCTCTAGTGCTCAGTTAATCCTGACCCGTGTGTTGTATTATGTATGGTTAGGAATATGGACTATGGAATCAGTCTGATTGCTTTAACCGTAGCTCCACCATTACCAGCTATTTGACCTATGGCAGTTTACTTAAGTTCTCTGTACCTTTGTTTCCTAATCTGTGAAACAGAGAAGACAATAATACTTAAAAGGATTCTACTGAATATTAAATATGATGATACAAATATAGCACTTAGCACAGTGCCCTGAACATAGGATTTTCTAAGTGTCAGCCATGACGATCTTTTTTTTTTTTTTAATTAGTTTATTTATTTATTTTTGGCTGTGTTGGGTCTTCGTTGCTGCGCACGGGCTTTCTCTAGTTGCAGCGAACGGGGGCTGCTCTGCATTGTGGTGCGCGGGCTTCTCATTGTGGTGGCTTCTCTTGTTGAGGATCACGGTCTCTAAGGCACATGGGCTTCAGTAGTTGTGGCTCACAGGCTTAGTTGCTCTGCGGCATGTGGGATCTTCCCGGACCAGGACTCGAATCCATGTCCCCTGCATTGGCAGGCGGATTCTTAACCACTGTGTACCAGGGAAGCCCAGCCATGACGATCTTTATGAGACTTGGCTGAGGGAATTCAACTGATACTACAGTCTGACAGCCCACAGGATAAATCTTTGGCCACTACAGCCCTGCAGCTGCCTGAGCTAAAGAATCATTTTGAATGGTTTTAGAAAGTCCCTGGGTTTCTGAATGTCTTTGAGGTGAGCCAAGAATTTAGACTTTTAAACTCTTGGGTGAATGGATATTTTTCTGTTTACATTCTATTTCAGAATTGAAAAGGGTTATGATTTTTTTTCGTTATAGGAGTGATATAGTTTATTGTAAAAAAAATTATCACTACAGATACATGTAAGTAGAAAGGAAAAATAATACAAAAGCTCTTTACCCTGAGCTAACACTGACATTGGTGAATACCCTATCATGCATCTCTGTGTATATCCATGAAGCTTTGTGGGTCTACCTCTTGCTGGGGGCCCCAAAAACTCCATGCCCGGCTCTCTCATCTTCAAGTCTCAGCTTCTCCTCTGGAACAACAGGATCCAAGTCCTGTTTCAGAATCCTCTTCTCTTCAATAAACTGTCTAGTGACAATAGATTAACCCTTCTCACCCTCGGTCTTTGTAGTCTGCATGCACTTCACGGATTCTATGGGCTGAGCAATTCGATCCCCCAAAGCCTTACCCCAGAAAGTACTTCATCCTAGAACACCACAGGCTTACAGGTTTTCCTCCTAACAACTGTTTGTTTATAAATTTTTTTTTATACCGTCTCTTAAAAAGTTTACCTCTTTGTGAATGACTCATTTCTTTTTTAGTGCAATGACTATTTTTTCCCCCAAATGTGCTAAAGATATATACTACGAGAAGGAATATTTTCACATTATAGTTTCAAAGATATACTCAACCATAGACTGACACAACAGTTGAGTGTCTGAGAATATTGTATAGAATATTATATAGAACAACATTTAGATGAATTCAGAATTGTTCTTTGTGAACGTACGCCAAGGGAAAGGGGGTGACTCACGAGTCAGTTCTGTGCAGGTACTGTTTCTGTTCTTTAAAGAACTCTCATGCACAAAATTCTGTTGTTCTAAAAGTGGTTTCTATGGTATAACATAATTTTGCAGTGCAGTTTGACATTGAAAACTAGTGAATAAAATGGCGCAAAAGAAGAGTGTACCTTCCAAAGAATGGCTGCTTCAAACCCTCCCCCCACTACTTGCCATCCACGTCCTAGTCTACTCTTCCTTTTGTGGTGAGGATATTAAACCTTCATTGCACTAATTTTATGAATAAATATTTATTTTCAATTTTTATCATTATATAAACTTGTTTTCAGTGTGCAGTTGATACATCTTTCTATCAAGTGAAAATTGTTTGGGTGTCTTAGTTTGGGATGAAATAAATCATAATTTGTTCCATTGAAATTCATAACAATTAAAAAAACTTAATGGCTTTATATTTAGCGGCAAAGTTTTCAGGAATAAATTGAAGCTATCAAGAAAGGTATAGATGCATTCATTTAGCTGTTTCACCACTGTTTCCATGGGCTGCCAGATTCCCATTCAGGAATATTAAGGAGACTACCTCTCTGTATTCTCCCCTCAATTGGATAGTAAATCCTAGATTCCCCACGTTTTCATTTCTTGAACCCCTCTTCCTATTTTTCATATCTGTATTAATCAGGATTTTTGCTCATAAGAGAAATCAAATCTCCGTGTTATGGCAAAACTGGGACTTTCTGGAATAATGCAAGGGGTTCAGAGAATTGAAGAGAGCCTGACAGATGGAATCAAAGCTGCAGGTGAGTCTGTTTTGGAATTACAGACCACAGCTGCTGGGACCACGGCCACTGCTTGGCTGTGGCTGGTGCCATTGGGTCTAATTTTTGCACCATTAATCCTAATCATCCCTTACTCATTGTCTCATTTGGTCCAAATTAAAAATAATAGGTAAGACAGTCTACTGATTGGGACCCTTGTGCCTGGGTTCCAATCATCAGTGTGTGAAATGTCTTCTCCCTTTGGATTCTGTAGTGGGAGGTTGGGTACCACCTTCATTCACTATTGTACTCATGGGGGCTTCTCCTGAAAGAGAAGAGATTTTACTTCTTCAAATCTTCACTCTCAATTCTGGGTCTTTGTACACACACTACACTATCTACTTTAAGCACCTTCTTCCTTTGCCTAAAGTCTATTATTTTTCAACCTTCGTTGGCACTTACTTCTGGAAGAATAAGGCCCCAGTCTTAACATTTGTCACCAGGTAATTGTCTATTTGTATTTCTCACGTGACTGCAGGTTGCCCGGAAGTGTGGTTTGCATTTTTGCTTGTCCAGCACTGTATTCTCTGTGAACAGCAGTGTCTAACACATACTTCTGTTTATATTTGTTCCATACATCAGTAAAACGTTTATTAAGACCTTGGAGAAATAAATTGGAATAGTAAAAACTTCCAGTTCTTTCTCTGGATTAAGTGTGATTACCTCAGTTATGAAACTTGTAAAGAAAGGAAACCCTAACTCTGAATATCGTCTCTAAATTCATTTGCAGCTGACTTTCCCCATGTCTTTCTTAAGCTCATACACGGATTTTCATTGTGAAATATCCCGTTTTTCCAGTTTAATATCTTTTGGTCCAAAAGATCCCCAATGCAGAGCAAAAATATCTATTATTGTATTACTAGCATGAAGCCAAGTTCACAATTTAAATAATTATATGTATTCAACAGAGTTTCTCAAAGAACTTTCTCAGAAATTGCAATTTAAGAAATGAAAAATATTTTTATAAGCTGACACATTTAATTATCATTTTAGATAAATCTATTTTGGAGTCTGATATTTTTGTATTTATTTCACCAGTATGATCCAGACTCAATGTGTTTACTGGCAACATAGTCCAGGGATTATACTCCCACATTGAAACAATAATCATATTGCAACGTCAGTGCTCTTCATAATGCATTGCCATCAGCATTTATTTGACACCAAGCATGCACCAGCTACTAGAAATAGAAAAATCTCTGGGACATTAGGAATGCTAAGTAGCCTTGCTTTGGGATGAATAAAATA
This sequence comes from Balaenoptera musculus, assembly GCF_009873245.2. Lineage (NCBI taxonomy): Eukaryota > Metazoa > Chordata > Mammalia > Artiodactyla > Balaenopteridae > Balaenoptera > Balaenoptera musculus. Next base: position 6,724,669 of record NC_045790.1, read on the forward strand.
GGGTGTGGTCTGCCCTTCAATGGGGTGAATCTAGAGTGGGGTAATGTGACACTGGGTCATCTTTTGGGATCTCAGTAAAAATGGTGCCAGTCACACCCCAGCATGGGACGTTGATGACCGCTTTGGTGGGGAGATGGTATGAGTAGGAAGCAGAAGCAGCAGCAGCAGGGATAAGGCATCTCAGTTTCAGATGCCTCCCCATGAGAGACTGGAGCCAAAGGAGGAGGGGAGGCTCCAGCAGCAGAGATGGATGGCTTTCATAGGAGAACATCGGGGCACAGCTTGAGACTTTAAGTAAGTGTAGTGTCTTATTCACATCTGCAGTGAACATGAGAATAAGGGCGAACTTATTTGTACCAAACTTGTTACTTCACAGTTGAAACACTAGGTTGTAAGGCTCTGCAAAACACAAGTTACTATTGCTGTTTTCTGAGGACATTCCCCCCTGAAGTTATATGCTTTCGATTATATGCCATAGATATTTTTTAATTCTGTGATTTTATTTATTTATTAGTTTTAAATTTTTTTAATAGATCTTTATTGGAGTATAATTGCTTCACATTACTGTGTTAGTTTCTGTTGCACAACAAAGTGAATCAGCCATATGCATACACGTGTCCCCATATCCCCTCCCTCTTGCGTCTCCCTCCCACCCTCCCTATCGCACCCCTCTAGGTCATTGCAAAGCACCGAGCCGATCTCCCTGTGCTATGGTGCTGCTTCCCACCAGCCAACTATTTTTTACATTCCATACTGTATATATGTCGATGCTACTCTCACTTTGCCCCACCTTTGACCTCCCACCCCATGTCCTCAAGTCCATTCTCTATGTCTGCCTCTTTATTCCTGCCCTGCCACTAGGTTCATCAGTACCATTTTTTTTTTTTTTAAGATTCCATATATATGCGTTAGCATATGGTATTAGTTTTTCTCGTTCTGACTTACTTCACTCTGTCTGACAGACTCTAGGTCCATCCATCTTACTACAAATAACTCAATTTCGTATCTTTTTATGGCTGAGTAATATTCCATTGTATATATGTGCCACATCTTCTTTATCCATTCATCTGTTAATGGACACTTAGGTTGCTTCCATGTCCTGGCTATTGTAAATAGAGCTGCAAGGAACATTGTGGTACATGTCTCTTTCTGAATTATGGTTTTCTCAGGGTATACGCCCAGTAGTGGGATTGCTGACTCATGTGGTTGTTCTATTTTTAGTTTTTTAAGGAACCTCCGTACTGTTTTCCATAATGGTTGTATCAATTTACATTCCCACCAACAGTGCAAGAGGGTTCCCTTTTCTCCACACCCTCTCCAGTATTTATTGCTTGTAGATTTTTTGCTGATGGCCATTCTGACCGGTGTGAGGTGATACCTCACTGTAGTTTTGATTTGCATTTCTCTAATAATTAGTGATGTTGAGCATCTTGTCATGTGCCTCTTGGCCATCTGTATGTCTTCCTATGTGAAATGTCTGTTTAGGTCTTCCACCCATTTTTTAAGTGGATTGTTTGTTTTTTTTTGATATTGAGCCGCATGAGCTGTTTATATATTTTGGAGATTAATCCTTTGTCTGTTGTTTCATTAGCAAATATTTTCTCCCATTCTGAGGGTTGTCTTTTTGTCTTATTTATGGTTTCCTTTGCTGTGCAAAAGCTTTTAAGTTTCATTAGGTCCCATTTGTTTTTTTTTTTTTTTTTATTTCCATTTCTCTAGGAGGTGGGTCAAAAAGGATCTTGCTGTGATTTATGTCATAGAGTGTTCTGCCTATGTTTTCCTCTAAGAGTTTTATAGTGTCTGACCTTACATTTAGGTCTTTAATCCACTGTGAGTTTATTTTTGTGTATGGTGTTAGGGAGTGTTCTAATTTCATTCTTTTACATGTAGCTGTTCAGTTTTCCCAGCAGCACTTATTGAAGAGGCTGTCTTTTCTCCATTGTATATTCTTGCCTCCTCTGTCATAAATTAGGTGCCCATATGTGCATGGGTTTATCACTGGGCATTCTATCCTGTACCATTGATCTATGTTTCTGTTTTTGTGCCAGTACCATACTGTCATGATTACTGTAGCTTTGTGGTATAGTTTGAAGTCAGGAAGCCTGATTCCTCCAACTCTGTTTTTCTTTCTCAAGATTGCTTTGGCTATTCAGGGTCTTTTATGTTTCCATACGAATTGTAAAATTTTTTGTTCTAATTCTGTGAAGAATGCCATTGGTAGTTTGATAGGGATCGCATTGAATCTGTAGATTGTTTTGGGTGGTATAGTCATTTTCACAATATTGATTCTTCCAATCCAAGAACATGGTACATTTCACCAACCGTTTATGTCATCTTTGATTTCTTTCATCAGTGTTTTATAGTTTTCTGTGTACAAGTCTTTCACCTCCTTAGGCAGGTTTATTCCTAGGTATTTTATTCTTTTTGTTGCAATGGTAAGTGGGAGTGTTTCCTTAATTTCTCTTTCTGATTTTTCATCATTAATGTATAGGAATGCCAGAGATTTCTGTGCATTAATTTTGTATCCTGCAACCTTACCAAATTCATTGATTAGTTCTAGTAGTTTTCTGGTGACATCTTTAGGATTTTCTATGTATAGTATCATGTCATCAGAAAACAGTGACAGTTTTACTTGTTTTTTTCCAATTTACATTCCTTTTATTTCTTTTTTCTTCCCTGATTGCCGTGGCTAGGACTTACAAGTAACTATGTTGAATCAGAGTGGCGAGAGTGGACATCCTTGTCTTGTTCCTGATCTTAGTGGAAATGCTTTCAGTTTTTCACCATTGAGTATGATGCTTGCTGTGGGTTTGTCATATATGGCCTTTATTATGTTGAGGTAGTTTCCCTCTATGCCCATTTTCTGGAGAGTTTTTATCATAAATTGGTGTTGAACTTTGTCAAAAGCTTTTTCTTCATCTATTGAGATGATCATGTGGTTTTTGTTACTTAATTTGTTAATGTGGTATATCACATTGATTGACTTGCGTATATTGAAGAATCCTTGCATCCCTGGGATAATTCCCACTTGATCATGGTGTATGATCCTTTCAGTGTGCTGTTGGATTCTGTTTGCTAGTATTTTGTTCAGGATTTTTGCATCTCTGTTCATCAGTGATATTGGTCTATAATTATCTTTTTTTGTGTTATCTTTTTCTGGTTTTGGTATCAGGGTGATGGTGGCTTCATAGAATGAATTTGGGAGTGTTTCTCCCTGTGCAATTTTTTGGAATAGTTTGAGAAGGATTGGTGTTAGCTCTTCTCTAAATGTTTCATAGAATTTGCCTGTGAAGCCGTCTGGCCCTGGACTTTTGTTTGTTGGAAGATTTTTAATTGCGGTTTCAATTTCATTACTTGTGATAGGTCTGTTTATATTTTCTAATTCTTCCTGGTTCAGTCTTGGAAAATTGTACCTTTCTAAGAATTTGTCCATTTCTTCGTGGTTGTCAATTTTATTGGCATATAGTTGTTTGTAGTAGTCTCTTATAATCCTTTGTATTTCTGCAGTGTCAGTTGTGATTTCTGGTTTTTCATTTCTAAGTTTATTGATTTGCATCCTCTCCTTTTTTTTCTTGATGAATCTGGCTAAGGATTTATCAACTTTGTTTATCTTCTCAAAGAACCAGCTTTTAGTTTTATTGATCTTTGCTGTTGTTTTCTTCGTTTCTATTTCATTTATTTCTGCTCTGATCTTTATGATTTCTTTCCTTCTACTGACTATGGGTTTTCTTTGTTCTTCTTTCTCTAGTTGTTTTAAGTGTAGGGTTAGATTGTTTATTTGAGATACTTCTTGTTTCTTGAGGTGAGATTGAATTGCTGTAAACTTCCCTCTTAGAACTGCTTTTGCTGCGTCCCATAAGTTTTGGGTTGTCATGTTTTCATCGTCATTTGTTTCTATGTGTTTTTTTATTTCTTCTTTGATTTTTTCAGTGATCTCCTGGTTATTTATAGCACACTGTTTAGCCTCCCTGTATATGTTTTTTTACAGTTTTTTTCCTGTAATTGATTTCCAGTCTTATAGCGTTGTGGTCAGAAAAGATGCTTGATACGATTTCAATTTTCTTAAATTTTCCGAGGCTTGATTTCTGACCCAAGATGTGATCTATCCTGGAGAATGTTCAGTGTGCACTTGAGAAGAAAGTGTATTCTGCCACTTTTGGGTGGAATGTTCTATAAATATCAGTTAGATCTATCGGGTCTATTGTGTTTAGACACATTTAAAGCTTGTGTTTCCTTATTTATTTTCTGTTTGGATGATCTGTCCATTGATGTCAGTGGGGTGTTAAAAGTTCCCTACTATTATTGTATTACGGTCAATTTCTCCTTTCATGGTTGTTAGCATTTGCCTTATGTATTGAGGTGCTCCTATGTTGGGTCCATAAAAATTTATAATTGTTATATCTTCTTCTTGGATTGATCCTTTGATCATTATGTAGTGTTCCTCCTTATCCCTTGTAACAGTCTTTATTTTAAAGTCTATTTTATCTGATAACGAGTATTGCTACTCCAGCTTTGTTTTGATTTCCATTTGAATGGAATATCTTTTTCCATCCCTTCACTTTCAGTCTGTATGTGTCCCTAGGTCTGAAGTGAGTCTCTTGTAGACAGCATATATACGTGTCTTGTTTTTGTATCCATTCAGCCAGTCTGTGTCTTTCGTTTGGGGCATTTAACCCATTTACATTCAAGGTTATTATCATATGTATGTTCCTATTACCATTTTCTTAATTGTTTTAGGTTTGTTTTTGTGGGTCTTTTTCTCCTCTTGTGTTTCCCTGTTAGAGAAGTTTCTTTAGCATTTGTTGTAAAGCTGTTTTGTTGGTGCTGAATTCTCTTAGCTTTTGCTTGTCTGAAAAGCTTTTGACTTCTCCATCAAATCTGAATGAGATCCTTGCTGGGTAGACTAATCTTGGTTGTAGGTTTTTCTCTTTCATCACTTTAAGTATATCCTGCCACTCCCTTCTGGCCCACAGAGTTTCTGCTGAAAAATCAGCTCATAACCTTATGGGGATTCCTTTGTATGTTTTTTTTTTTTTTCCTTTGCTGCTTTTAATATTTTTTCTTTGAATTTAATTTTTGTTAGTTTGATTAATATGTGTCTTGGTGTGTTTTTCCTAGGGTTTATCCTGCATAGGACTCTCTGTGCTTCCTGGACTTGGGTGACTATTTCCTCTCCCATGTTAGGGAAATTTTCAACTATAATCTCTTCAAATGGTTTCACAGACCCTTTCTTTTTCTCTTCTTCTTGTGGGACCCCTATAATTCGAATGTTGGTGCATTTCATGTTGTCCCAGAGGTCTCTGAGACTGTCTTCAATTCTTCTCATTGTTTTTTCTTTATTCTGCTCCTTGGCAGTTATTTCCACCATTTTGTCTTCCAGCTCACTTATTCGTTCTTCTGCTTCAGTTATTCTGTTATTGATTCCTTCTAGTGTATTTTTGATTTCAGTTATTGTGTTGTTCTTCTCTGTTTGTTCTCTAGTTCTTCTAGTTCTTTGTTGAACATTTCTTGTATTTTCTCAATCAGTGCCTCCATTCTATTTCCGAGATTCTGGATCATCTCTACTATCATTACTCTGAATTTTTTTTCAGGTAGATTGCCTATTTCCTCTTCATTTATTTGGTGTTGTAGGTTTTTACCTTGCTCCTTCATCTGTGACATATTTTTTTGCCGTCTCATTTTTTTTTTTTTTTTTTGTGAGTGGGATTGTGTTCCTGTCTTACTGGTTATTTGGCCTGAGGCTTCCACCACTGGAGTTTGTAGGCTATTGGGTAGAGCTGGGTCTTGGTGCTGAGATGAGGAACTCCATGAGACCTCACTCCAATGACTATTCCCTGGGGCCTGAGGTTCTCTGTTAGGCCAGTGATTTGGACTAGGAGCTCCCACTGCAGGAGCTTCGGCCTGACCCTGGGCTCCTGAACCAAGATCCCGCAAGACATGTGGGGCGGCCAAAAAAAAATTATTTTTAATTAAAAAAAATAAAAAATAAAATTAGACTAGGAAACTAACAGATATGTTAAAAGGAATATAAAACTAAAAATATAGATGAATGAACAACTGGAAAGTACATCAGTACCACAATAGTACAAAAGAGGAGGAAGGAAGAGAAAGAAAAAAAAGGGTGGGGGCAATGCCTTGACTGTGGAGGGCAGGGCCTAAGCAAGAGCAAGTTTTGGGTGGTGGGCGGGGCCAATGCTCAGGACCCACAGGGCTGGAAAAGGCCCTGGCGGCTGTGGGGGGTGAGGATTAGGCTCAAGGGACAGAAGAGGCCCAGGTGTGCCCCCCACTCCTGGTCTCAGAGGGCAGGGCACCTCACCTGGGAGCCCAGCAGGCTTCCTGGGCTCGAGTGGGTGGGCAAACACCCTCCTCTCCTGCTGCTCTGGTCTGGGGTCTGGAGGGCCCCTCCCGCCTGCCTCTCCTGATCCCCGGCCTCAGGGGCTCTGATCCTGTCTGGCCTCCACTTCTCCTCCCCCCTCAGTCCCCCTACATCCTACTGGTTCACTTTGGGGTTCCTCCCATCTCCTTGGGTGTTAGAGTTCCCCACCAGCGGCCGGCAGGTGCCCTAGTTGTGGGGAGACGCTAACTCCGTGTCTTCCCACACTGCCATCTTGACTCCGCCTCTAATTTATTTATTTTTATTGAAATATAGTTGATTTACAATGTTCCATTAGTGTCAGGTGTACAGAAATATGCTATAGATATTATCTTACTGATTCTTGCAGTAGTCCAAAGTGGTTGGAATTGGCCAGAAATAATTGTTTTTACTTCGCAGATAAACTGATGCAGACAAAATCTTTATATCCAGTCCTGCAATAATCAGTCAGTCAATCCAGGAACAAAGCCAAGTCTCTCCAACTTCTGACCTTACTTTCTCTTGACCATGACTCTCCAGCCTTGGAGGGGAGAGGTATGGACAGACATCCAATATCGTGATTGTTTGTGGTTATTTAAATTCCCAGTAGGGCCCACAGGGCAGATTGGGACAGTTGCTAATCAGGGAAGGGAAGGGATGCAGAGACAAGGGAGGAGCAGCCAAGAAACAATATCGCAGCCTTGGGGCGGGTCCTGGTTCCGCCTCGAGGGATATAGGGAACAATATCCTTGAGCTCTTTACAGAACTAAAACCCCCAACAAATGGAAGATGTTAGCATTCTTCAACCAGATTAAAGGAAGCACAGAAACTCATCAGACCGCCTGAGGGCAGATGAAAGGAGTGCAGGCTCCGCACACATCCTGACCCTTACCAGCACCCCATCCTTGAACCATTGCTATAAAGCCTCTCAACAGGTTCCTCCAGGTTGAGACACAGTTTTGAGGTTCATGAGCCTGCTGTGTCCCCCTTTTCCTGGTGGAGAAATAAAGCTATTCTTTGCTACTCCACCCACTAAATAAATAAATAAATAAATTCCCAGTAGGTAGTAGGAATGTGTGGGGTCATGAGTTAGTGAGGAAGTTCCATTTCCATGGTGTCTCTGCTGCCCATTTGCTGGGTGACTTCTCTTTCAGCCTCTCTGGGTTTCATTTCTTCCTTTGCAGGTAAGATGCTTGGGCCAAATCAGAGATGGCTCACCTGAGGTCCATGGATCCCTCCCTTCCCACCCTAGCAGTTGCATCATTTATGAATAGCTTTCAGGGAGCTGACAAATCTAAACTTCTGTATGACAGACATGTGGAATATGTGCAGTTTTCTAAGCAGAGAGTTGAGAGATAGTATCAGATTTCCAAAGAAGTCTGTGATCAAAAATGACTGACAACAAACAAGTCAACAAAATTAGAATACATAATTTCAAAGGCCGTAACTGAGTTGAATACCTATGTATATAATCCTAGTATTCTAGGATTAAATGTCACATGTATTAAGAAAAGCCTTTTCCCAGTGTAATTTCCAAGCACTAATAGTTATAGGATTTCAAGACAAATAGCCTCAAAGCCAATCTGTGAATAAATATGAGAGGGCAGCCCATGATATCACTATACCTGAATGTGTCTGGAATTCTAATACATTTAAGTCTCTTCATTTGATCTTATTTCATGTGATAAGCCTACATGTCTTCTGTGAGAACTCCTGAGGAATGGTTGAATCATTTGTTTTGCAGACATGTGGGTGCTCTCACTTCTCACAATATGTTAATGCTTTTTTAAAAAATGTTCCTGAGAAGACAGATTTGCTTGGGATCCTAATGTGTAAAGCTCGTGTTTTTGGTTGCAAACTCAATTAAGTGCATCATGTTGAAATCATAAAATCATTTCAGGAGCTCTTTATCACTTTTTTGGAAAAAAAAAAAGATTCTGGCAGCAAATAAGGGAGTTTCCTTAAAGTTTCTGAATGCTTCTGTTATTCTCAGTGGGAATTTGCCAGCAGGACACTTGGAACTTGTCTGTTTTTGGAAAGCTAGGGAATTCTTATCATTATGTACATGGGAAAATATAACAACTTGTTATTTAGAGGATGCAAGGAAATGAATGGTGGTCTAGCTGGTTGGTGGTCAGGGACAGGTTGAATGATTCCCAAGTCAATTTTTCTTTCAGCCCCAAGATGTCTTACATGCACATTGCAGTGCAAATGCCCTCAAAACTCTCTTTGTAGGCAACAACAGCAGTGACTGTGACTGCATCACTGCAAAGGCTGAAACCATTGCTCCAAGGTCATGATATTCTGGTCTATTAGAGGCAGCTCCATCTCATATCACTGTTCTTACCTTCTCCTCCATCATCATGTCCAACTCATTCTTCATGCAGATATTTTCTAGATTTCTCTTTTTCTTTCCACAATCACAATCTAGTCTTAATTCCATTTCATCTCTACTACTCTTACTTCTCTAAATGCCCTCCCATTTTTTCCCATCATCTTTCCTCCTGTGAGTTCAGTTACACTGAGCAGTAAGTATTATCTTCCTCATGCATTCTTGATCTATTACCCACCTGTCTATCTATCTATCTACCTACCTATTTCACGATCCTTTAATATTTATCAGTAAATACAAACAACCTGTAAGTAAGCCTTATTTTTTTCTGTATCACAGGACATTTATCCAACATTTATGTTCTATGAGGCGCTTGATAGTAAAAAGAGAAGGATGATAGAAATGGGCCTTTAACATTGCAAGGAATCACAGACTTGTAGATTAAATAGACATTAGACAATTATACTTTTCTTCTTAGCACTTGTCAAAATGATAAGTAATTGATTTAGTGTTCAATTTTATCTCCCTCACTGGAGAATGGACGATGGCTGTCAGTTCAATCTTATTCCCACCACCTAGCACGATGCCTGACACATAATAGGGGGAGAACACATATTTGTTGAATTAACTACTGAATCATAGCTAGGACAATGTGGCACATTCAAGCTTCAGTGAAGACAGCTAGGGTCTATTTTCTTCTGCAGAGAGAGATCAGAGAATGTTCCACAAAAAGCACAGTGTCTGAGCTGAGACTTATAGAATCTATATCAGTAGGAGTTGAGGAAAACAGGCAAGTTGGCTAGTGCTGTGGCAAAGGATAAATATAGGAACTGTTAGGAGAGAGAACTGGAATGGGCTTTTTCCTGTAAGTCAGCATTTCTGAAAGTGTGTTCTGAGGACGTTGGTCCTGCCTGTTGTTCAGAGAACATCGTTTTTCCATGGGCAGTAGTGAGCTGGTAAATGGTTAACAGGTGGCTTTCTTGGAAAAATTAAAAGTCTGATTCATAGCATTTGTTGGGAAGAGATGCAGTGTAGCACCCCATTGTATAGTATTTCTACCACATAGATAACAGACATCAGTAACTTCAAGATCAGAACTGTATGGGAGGAAAAACACATTTCCCTCTACCTTATGAGCTTTACCACACAGATTAACAAGAGGAAAACACACAGAAGTTTATGAACATGGATACCTCAGGAATACATGGGAGATACTCAGGGAAAAATGAGTCACTCCCCGAAATGGCTTAGCATTTAGGTTTAAATGCCATCTCAGTAGGGAAAGGGGAGAGGGGATGTAGGCCTCTTAGGGGAGAGGAAATGACTGTTAGGAAAGATGAATGGGCCCTTAAAAGAATGGGTGGGAGGTATGAGAGTTTGTGACAAAGTTTGACTCGGTGCGGTGTTGACCTCTGTTCTCTCCTGTGAGAAGAGTCCCTCCTTCCTAGTTGATGAAGCTCCCGAGGAGGGTGGTCTGTGACAACTGAGTCCCTTTTGGAGGCCCTGTCTTTTGGCAAATGAGAGTTCAGAGAAAGCCTCTCCCTGCATTTGCCGTTTTTTTGAGAGCCTACAGCTCAAAATAATCAGCACACCAAAGAGGCGTATTTTGAGGTACATATTCTCCCACTCTTCATAAGATAATTAGAAAGTGATGAATTTTGAGTATTCATTGCCTTAGTTTTTAATATAATTTATTTACTTGTAATTTTATATGATTTAATTTTTATACTGGTTGTGTATAATAACTGACCTTCACAATTCATGACACTTTTAACAGTAGGCTTTTGTAAAAAATTGAAGTATGGTTGATTTACCGTGTTGTGTTAGTTTCAGGTGTACAGCACAGTGATTCAGGTATATATATGTAATATATATATATATACACACATACATACATACATATATATATTCTTTTTCAGATTCTTTTCCATTATAGGTTATTACAAGATATTGAATTTAGTTCTCTGTGCTACACAGTAGGTCCTTGTTGATTATCTATTTTATATATAGTAGTGTGTATCTGTTAATCCCAAACTCCTAATTTATCCTCCCCTCCTTCCCCTTTGTTTACCATAAGTTTGTTTTCTATGTTAACAGATGGCTTTTATAAGCTAATAGCTAAATCCAACATCCTGGTTAAGTATTCTTAATATACCATAGTTTCCTTTAAGAGATTCACCATGAATATTTGTTATAAAAAATATTTGAATTCTGAGAAGCTTTGAATCAAAAACACATCTCTCTCTTAGTTTACCGATTGGGCAATAAACTTATTTTTAGAGTAATAGGTACTAACAAGTCTCAGAACAAGAGTGACAGGGCGTCGTGTATCTCAGGGGCATGCTTACTCATTGTCCAATCTGCTTATCTCTGTTACTAGAAATAGTGATAGAATTTACTGTTTCCCATTTTCCTTTTCCCTTTTTTCCTAATTCCTTATAAATGTAATGTATCCTCATTGGAATGCCTACTCCAAATCATATTCTACTTTCTCAGATTTCTGCTTGAGCCACATTTCTTCCAAGAAGTTTTTCGGTTTGTTTCCAGATAGCTGTCTGCTAGTTGTAGTTTTGCCCGTTACCCTGATTTTTAATTTTGGTCTTTTCTGCTTCCTACCTTTATAATTTCTACTTTTGTCCAATGGTTAATTATTTTTTTCCTATTGTACCATTTCTATTGGATATATGTAGCTGTCAACATAATGTATTTATAACATGGATTTGTGTTCATGCTTTTCTCACCTCTGGTAGTAGATCACAATCTCATAGAATGGACTCTGTACCTTCCATATTTGTATAATTCTAACAATGCTTGGTGCAGAATTCCATCAAGCGTGTTTGCCCATAATAATATTTCTAACTTCCAAAACAAGTGATTATAGAGAAGGGGTAACAGACACCTTCAGAATGCTCAAGTTTTGTTCCCAGCATACACAAGCTTGTTAACTAGAGCTGGAAGCCAATTGGTAGCACCTGGAAAACAATTCTGACTCTATATAATGGTTAGCTAGAGCAGAGGGCTGGCTGTCACCCTCTTATTTGTCGTGTGAACCTACCTCTGGAAGTGTGCCAGAAGAACAAACAAAAGAACCTTCACTTTCCCATTTACTTTGTAATCTCTTCCTCCTCCCCCACCCTCTCTTCTGCTCCCCATTCTCTTTTTTCCCCTCCCCCTCTCCTTCCTACTCCTGCTATTATTACTGCCACCCCCTTCTTTTTCTTCATTAATTTCAGGGTTACACTAAATAATTTTGCAATTCTAGTCATACTCTGGGAATTACAGAAATAGACCTGTCAACTTTAGGAATGTAAAGTGGAAAGACTTAAAAAATAAAACTGAATTATTGTCATATTTTTTGCTTTGGCCGCTGTTTTTCTTACCATCAGACTTTTTATTTCCCTAGAAATGTGAGAAGCATGGCAGGTAGCTCTATAGCTCCCAGTCTTACCTAAACTCTTAGAAGAGCAGACAATCTTCTATAATACTCTTGTGCTTAATAATGCTACTGAGAAATAACCCAGCCTGTTTATGTTAGTATACTTTCATGTTGAACATGTCCATATATGTAGAATACACTTAAGAACTTTTCCTTTTAATATTGCATTATAGGACTTCCCTGGTAGCTCAGTGGTTAAGAATCCACCTGCCAATGCAGGGGACATGGGTTCTAGCCCTGATCCAGGAAGATCCCACATGCCGTGGAGCAGCTAAGCCTGTGTGCCACAACTACTGAGACTGTGCTCTAGAGCCCACGAGCCACAGCTACTGAGTCTGCCAGTCAGAACTACTGAAGCCCACTCGCCTAGAGCCCGTGCTCCACAACAGGAGAAGCCACCACAATGAGAAGCCCGCGCACCGCAACAAAGAGTAGCCCCCGCTCGCCACAACTAGAGAAAGCCCGTGCGCAGCAACGAGGACCCAACGCAGCCAAAAATAATAAATAAATAAATAGATTTTCAAAATATATATTGCATTATAATATTAGAATATTTTACTACTGAGTAAATTTATGTATTATATTAGCTCTAGAGGAAATCCGAGAAACCATGTTGTTTAACTGCATCTACAATATTACAAGGAAGAAAAACTTAAAGGCACATAACAGGCTTGCTGAAGGTAAGAGGTAGAAAGCAGTTCTATTCTTTCCTTAGAGCCATGGCACTTTTTTTGTAATATAATTTAGTGTTTTTTTGGAATATTCATTCCTTATTCCCTAAGAGAGTCCTGTGATTCTTTCACTTGACTTTTGGAGCCCTATTCCTTTACTTCACATTCTTTCATTTTTAAGAAATTTTCTCCAAAGAGGAAGAAAACCTTCCTTGGTTCTGAATGGCTTCGTGGAAGATGAGAAGTTGAGAGGACCTCCGGGGTGACTGGGGAAGGACAGAAACCTGCCTTGTTCCACAGAAAGAGAAGACTCCTGAGGAACTATCTTTAGAATGAGATGTCTTCTCATTGTTGGTCAGCTCAAGTGGACAATCAAGGTCTCTTGGGAAGTGACCCAAGGCATTTTCACCTGGGAACAAACGTCAAGCAAGAATAGCTAAAGGACCATCTTAGCCACAAGAATTTTCAATAAAATACTCCAAGATTGTCTAACCTAGGCCATTATCATTTCAAACGAACTTCTCTAGATAATTATTGTAAAATATTTTTCCAACTAACTGCATGATGGGACTTTCCCTGTGGTTAACCATAAACCAGTAAGAATTTGAGGATTTTTATCAAGTATGATGCTCTGGTTGTAAAAGTATTGGTCTGAAACCAGGCTTTCTAAAGCTATGCAGAAAGCGGGGCCAGCCAACAGTTTGAGAGATATGAAGCTACCTCATGTTGATGGTACTTTAGGCTCTCCATTTCTCCTAGTTCAGGCTGGTTTGGTGACAGTAGCAGAGCTGCTTTCCTTAACAAAGCTCATTGTAAAGGCCATGGCAGTTTACGCAGAAGAAGTACATAAAATAGAGTGTCTAGACGTGAAGACACCAAGGTGGGGAATTTGGAGAGATGATAACACAAAAGAAATCTCCTAAGAAATCCCTCATTGAAGAATCAAAATGACTGAGTAAAGCCTGTGAGGGAGACCTAGGAATACCATTCAGACAGAGTAAAACTAGGGCAGTGAAGTAGCTTGGAATCAAGCCATCAGGGAAGAATTTACTTGAGATTCAACAGATACCTTATAAATAAGGAGGGAGGAGAGGCAGGTGAAAATGGGGTTGTTAGGACAGGTGAAGGGATTAGTTTTGAAAATGGGAGCAGGGTATTTCTTTCTTTGTGACAAAATTGAAGAAGTGTATAGGAGGAAATAAGGTAAACTTTTCAGATTAGAAAAGAGGAAGTCAGTCAAGCTTCTTAATGACTTAAACCTTTTCAGTGAAATAGCCTCTGGGTTTGGGTGTAGAAGACATACTAGGAATTTGAGGAATGTGAAAATTATTTAAAATAGACTCTAGGGGAAATAATGAAGAAAAGATTGCTAACTAATTTAAGCCTGGTTGAATTTAGTTAGCATGATTTTAAATGAGTACAATCAACCGTCATGGGTATGAGAACGATGGAAACCATAGGATTAACCCAAGATAGGGGATTATCATTGCTGGCATAACAAAATGCCAGGGGAAAAAAGTATTCTACGTTGATTTTTGGACATCTCTGAAACGACTTACCATGAAGGCTAGGCTGGGACAATAAAAAATGGGGCAGAGATACAAAAGGACTGTGGAAGGGAAATAAAAATGGAGTTGGTGTTGCTAAAAGAATCTCTAAAATGGAGCCAGGAGGCCATTAATGATGTGTGACTTATGTATGTCTCAGCCTGGATGGATCTGACCTTTTGACCACTTACTGTCCTGATGATGTCATCCAAAACATCTGCCAGAAACTCAAGATAGTTATTGGACCCTTACTCTGAAATACCTTGGAACAGCCTATGTACTTATCAGACCCCTACCCTAAAATAACTTGTGATTCTTAAGGACAAATATTTCCTGACTCACATCAGAGACAAACACAGTTCTCACCAGTCAACTTTTAACAACCTCGTGGCTTTTTGTCTTTATAAGCCCCTGATTATTTCTCTTCCCCGGAACACTCTTTCAGGGTTACCTGAATCTGTGCCTTCTGAATTGCAATTATTTATACCCCAAATAAACTCTTTTCTTATTTGCAGCCTCCTGCATTATTTTTTTGGTCAACAGGACATAGGAAGAGCTTAGAGGGAGTTCTCTGAGATATAGTACCTTCTTCCTATGGGGTAAAATGTTCTGGTTTATCTTGTTATGCTGTCATTTAATGTATGTGCAAACCATATAATCTTATTTCCTTAACTAAAAATTAATATTCTTTACTTTAAAATATTCTGTTGCCACACAGAAATATTCGATCTTGCTCAAAAGCTGCAAGAAAGGTAGCCAATTACAGTAAATAGCATCCCTCTCTCCAATATTCTTTATTGTAAATGTAAATTGTAAAGGTCCTTTCTTTAAAGGCTAAGCCCAATTTTTCCTTTAATGTCCTCAATGGAGAGACCTACCAGTTGTTCAATCACTATTCAGGCTTCTCTTCACCAAGATTATGTGTCTATAGTCATGTCACGTTTTTAATATTCTCCTAACAATCTATTAGATTGAACCATATGAGACTGTCATTTTTGTAGGTCGTAACTTGTTATGTATTCACAGTTTCAATGGTTCAACCTACTATTTCAAATTTCTTTTCTCTAACTTTGAAAATATTAGAATTAGACGTAGAGTCTGGTTGTTAGTGAGTAAAGAATAACAGTTTGCTTATGCCACAAACTATTTTAAATCTTAAACTTCCAATAATAGTACAATAATAGCACCACTGACTTTCAAAGGAAGTAGCACCAATAGTTTCTTAAGACAATAAAAACATGGTTCATCTTCAGAGCCTTTCAGTCACACTTACTCAAAGCCTATTCCCTGTCTTTCGTTTCTATTGTTTTTGTGGTTTTTTTTTCTCCTTGGTTCTCTTATGCAACTCCTATTCCATTTTATTTCTTCCCCATCAACTTCAATTTTATACTTAAAGCACCAAATCAGCTCACAAACTTAATGAAAATGTGTCAGTATTTCATTATTCAAATAGATAAAAAATTGTATAGCCTCAGAGGCAGACCCTAATCTCTTGTTTGCTTCCTCTAACATTGACATGATGAGGACTGTCTGTTTCCCAGGGTTGTGAATTGACAAGATGCTTAAATGAACAGTTTGGCTCCCTGGGCAATAATGGAACAAAAGGACCACAGCTAGCACAGTTCTGTAAATCAACATCCAGTGTGGCATGGCTGGGTTCTCTGTTCAGAGTATCCCAAGGCTGAAATCAAGGTGTAGACTGAGTTGAGTTGTCATCTGGATTTTTCTGGGGGAAAAATCCACCTCCTAGCTTCATTCTTACCGTTGGCAGAGCTCAGTTCCCGTGATTGTAGGACTGAGCTCCCTGATTCCTAGCCGGCTGCCAGTCAAGGACTGCTCTGTGCATCTACAAGCTGTTTGCAGTCCTTGACACACCACCCGCCATCTTCAAGCCAGAAAGGGAGCATTGGAATCTTTCTCCTGCTTGTAATCTCTGACTTCTTCTGCCCACAACCTTCTTTTTGTAAATACAAAGTATAATGGGGATTGTGAACCTGCTGAAAGCCCTATAATACATTCCAAAGTCCAGAGTAAGTCATTTGAAATTACATACAGCTTTGATTGCCCTATTACTGTGTAAATTTGTAGCTTAAGTGCAGCTATTCCAGTGTAATGATACTGAAGGATATAAGAAAGAATCATCTAAACTGGTATTTTCTAAAAAAAATAGTATACAATCTGTAGTTTGTACATAACCCTTTGGATGACTAAATTCAAATCCTTTGAAAAATAATGACCATCTTTTCCTTTTTGTTATATAATGTGTTTTTCTAATGTCTGTCACAGTAAGTTCTAGATGCATCATAGAAGAAATATCCATCTTTTTTATACACACTGTTTCATCTATTTTGACTTTGTGTTTATGACTCATACTTTCAGTAATTATTTATGCCATCTATGTCAGAGAGCACTTGCATTTCTTTTTGATTATTTTCTATCTAGTGTTGGCTTATGAATATGCAATTATATTTCCCCATTTCTGTTGTTTTTCTTAACCTGTTTTTTCAGAACAAATTTTTTTCTTTGAGTAAAAATGCCAGGTTGAGTCAAGCTGGATCTTACTGATAACCTTGTGAGTGCTTATCTAACGTATACTATCACTTTCTACAACAAAGATGTTAGTTGAAAACATCAATTATAAAATTAGTAGGGTCTAACAATTTAACAATATTTTATATTGTTTGCTTTTGCATGGATTGATAAAACAAGAAATGATGTTAACTTTTTGCTTTCATTTTAGAAAAGGGATGAATTTCTAATTTTTAACTTAGAATGTACCATCATTAGATACCTTTAAGAAATTAATTTGTATAACTGATATTTGTCACTTTGATTTGCCATGTATATAATCCAATCATCTAGATATTGTGCGAAGATCTCTGAAACTTGGCGATAGAGCATGATTTTCCATATCCGGTATATCAGCCAAGTCCCCGAATTCGCATTGTTTAGAGATATCTGTCCTCCTGAGACAACTCTGACTAAAATAAAACGCTTTCTGGTGAACAGTTTTCCAGGCTTCAGGAATCTGTGCACTCTGTTCAGTTCATCCCAAACAGTAATTCAAAGGACTTGGCGTTAGGGAAATGATTGTAAAACATCAAAATCATACATTAAAAAAAATTTTTTAAGCGGCCACAAAAATGGCAGTATCTGTGCAAGGGAACATTTGGTTTATTCCACCTGCCAAATATATGTGTTTACCTCTTGGAAAAGAGAAAAATGTGTAGGTTAAATAAATTGTAAAATATTTTTATCTTGTAATGTCATTGACCCAGCATTGGGGAGGGTTTTTCCTTCCAGGTGAAAGATGTTCTTGAGTCGTCGCTCCCTGTTTCATTGCTCGGCAACAGATCTCCCACTGGCTTTTCCTGGATTTTTATTCTTCTGCGTCACTACCTGGATGTTTGTCCCAGTCTCAGTCTCAGAGATGGGGGATGTGTGTGAGGAGGTAGGTGAAAGTTCCAGAAGCAATCTTGTTTTGCAAAATGTATGCAATTATCAAGTGCATTAGGCTACATATCTCTGAAATGTGTGGCAAGTTACAATTTCCCAAGAATCAAATTGATTTTATTCCACTGATTTTCTTAGGAAACAGTCATATCTTGATTGCTCAAGTTTTACATCATCATTCCCTGGAAAATTGTGCTTTCATTTTGTAGTTGAGAAACAAGAAATACGCCACTTCACTTAATTAAGTCAGATAATAACTGGAGAAGTGGAGATGACTGTCTGCCCAGCAGGGAATGGGGTAACCAGAAGCTGAGCAGATGGAGAGCGAAAATGACTTTCCAGCTTTTCTGAGTTAGGTTTCTATGGTCTTTTTATTACTTTGTCTGAAATGCAAATTCCCAGAATGCCAGACACACCCGTATTCCAACACAAGCACAAAAACAAAATCGAAAGCCAACCACAGTTGAGTTTATTGCCTGTCACTTTGATTGGTCTTGTTCCCTCCCCCATGCTTCTCACCCCAACTAACTTGGGTAATCAAAAGCTGTCTCTGTTTAATGGGGAAAGCACATATATTAAGAGGGTTAATATATGGGACTTTCCTGTGTAGATAGATACTCAACTGATCAGAGCCCCCTCTTCTTGCTGACTCTGAACACTGCCAGGTATTACTGATATGGTTTTTTGGGGGGGGGCACAGCTGACCTTTACTGGGGAAGGTAATAGAGACGAACCCTGATATCCAACCCTTGTTGCTGTTGGGCTTGTTTTCTCTTCTCACACAAGATTAAGGGGTAGGCTTACTTGAGATTCTACGTTCTGGCAAGCCTTGTTGCTGAACTTGGCAGGAGCATTAAAATATCTTTATTAGAAGCCATGAATCAAGTTCCATGGCAGAATTCATAACCTTCCAAATCTGGCTGCCTTCTTTTGTCAAACTTCACAGAAAGGTGTGGCTTAAAATAAAGTTTATTTTCAGGTGCAGACATCCAGTGATAATGGTAAATCTTGTTCTATAGCAAATGTGGGAAGTTATCATTTAAATGAAAACACATCAACCTGTGATTTAAAAATCAATCTATGGAAGTTCTGAATATAAGCCAGAGAATTTTGCCTAGGAAAAGAGTTGGGTTGTAAAGGAACTCTGATGGATTTTGAAAAGCACCAATATTTTCTTTGAGCCTGATGAAAATCCATTGGCTTTGGTTCTTTAAAGATGCATGTTGGAATAGTTATAATGGGAAATTCTGTTAGTTCTTTCTTAGAGCAAAGGTTTGAAATTGCTTTCTCAAAATTGCCTCCAAGTTCTAGAAATCTAGCCTGAGGGAGCCTAAAATCTCAGAGATCTACAAGACTTAACCTGCCACTCAGGCGTGGGTCCAGCTATCAAGGGAAGCTATAGACAATGAGGGGATTTTTAAAATATTGGCAAGAGAGTTTAGCGTGTGACTAGGCTCTCCTAAACCTGAGTCTTGTTTTTATAGCATGAACTGCAGCCACAAGGCTTCTCACAAGTAAAAGGTGACATAAAACAGACAAATCTGCAGAATGGGTCACAGAGAATCCCAAATGCTTCTTTGATCTTAGAAATGGCGGTGGGAGTAGTGGGGAGAAGAAACTAGTCTCTTGACCAAGGTGAAAGGTGGGAAAAGACAGCCTGTCAGTCCACAGAGATCAAGAGAAGCATCTTCAAGTTTGGTTTTGGTATGCACTATTATTTTGTATGAGTGACAGGTGGTAGACTAGAATAATCATCCTGGGTCAACTCTGAGAATCATAGAATTGTCCAGATAAATAGGGTTGAATGGCATTTTTAGAAGACTGTTAAGTACCAGATCATTGTCTATGTATGCTACAGTTGTGGACATGAATGCTTTACAGACCCGTTGCTTCGTACAAAGTAAAACTATTCTGTTTATGAAAATACTGTTGGTGAGTGGGAAGCATTAGCTTTATATAAAAACAATGCTGCATTTTTAAGATTGGATGTGATTCTCTCATAGAGAATAATTCTATGTTAGCATAGAGAAGGAAGGGCATTGGCTATTTCAGCTCCCATGACTGATTCTTTGAAACCTTGATAACTGAGCCGTGGATTTAGTGGGCTAAACGATTCATGTATATTATGTCCCTTTAAGTCTCAGAGGACCCAAGAACGCATTTTTTTTAGTTGTGTAATAGCAGCTGTCTGAAAACACTGAAATAGGTTGATTCGTGTTGCCTCCAGTGTCTGTCTGTTGTGCTTTTAATTGTTCAGAGCACCATGCCAGGTTGTGACCCTGTTACTTTGAGACACATAGATTAGGAAATGGAACACCTTAGCTAAGTATGAGTGTATTTAACACGCCACCTGGCACATCTCACGGCCACTGTGTGCTGTAAACACACCTTATTTATTAAGTCTTATAGTACAAACGTGACCGAATGGCCGAGGAAACAACACGCCATTGTTTCTCCCTCAGTTGGCATCCGTTAAGAACATTTGGCTTGGAAGCTTGTCCTTCCCTTTCTATATATCTAAACACTCTGTCAAAAATTAAATGGAGTTTGAGCAAACTCTCGAAGATCTGGGAGGTGTTTGATGAAACTCTGTGTTTTTTTGGTTTTCTTTAGGTAATTGCTGTGCCCTTCCTCTCTGGTACAGACTGTCTGTCACAGAAATTCCCAGAAATTAAACTTCTTTCCATGAGGTGGGGAGATGAGGAAAGAACACCTCTGTTTTCGTTTCCTCCATAGAATAACGCATATTTGCTTTATAACATGCGAGGCTGACAGGTTTGGACTCTGCTTCCAGATGTCCAGATGGTTTAATAAAAAAAGAATAATAATACATGACATATTTTCTTTTTCTGATCCAGAAAGAAACGGCTTCGTGTCAAGTCAACTTGTAAGTTATAAGTTGAAGGAAACTGTTATGTAAATAAAGAAGACTGATAGGAGAAAACAGGGCAGGTGAAGGCACTCTGCCCAGAAAAAAAAAAGGCATATAATAAAAATGACCTTTTTTTAAACAAAGACTGAAATGTTTATATGATATAGCACAGTCTGAATTATATGTAGCTCTAGCCTCTGTGGTCATCTCAAATCCAATATATTTGCAAACAGCTAGTGTCCTAGAATCTTTGCTATACAATTCAATAAAACTATGTTTAAAGTTAAAACTAAAAAAAAAAAAAAAAAAAGAGGAAAGAAACAGTATGAATAAGCAAGTTAAGACTGTGACGGCTTACCTAAGGCAGACATTCATCAATCCAGATACATACTATGTGGAATAAATTTATAAACGTAGAACTTCTAACTCCTAAAAATTAAAACTTTCCTTTTCAATATAAAGTTTAGTATTTTTGAAGCCTCTTGACTTTATCTTTTAGCAAAAGCATGTATATGAATTTCATAGACTTGCTCTTTTGTTTTACAATATCCACTTTAAACAAGGAAGACTGAAAAAGCCCTTAGTTAAAGATTTTGCAGTTCCATCTTGGCTATATCAACAATTTAAAAATAACAAACTAGTG
Organism: Balaenoptera musculus; assembly: GCF_009873245.2. Lineage (NCBI taxonomy): Eukaryota > Metazoa > Chordata > Mammalia > Artiodactyla > Balaenopteridae > Balaenoptera > Balaenoptera musculus. Next base: position 6,745,975 of record NC_045790.1, read on the forward strand.
TTTCCAGAGAAAAAATGGAATGGAAAATGTTAGATATATGTATTTTGAATGGAGAACTAAAAAGTTCAGTATCATACACTATACATAGTATGTGAAGCCATATTTAACACTGAAATATTGAAAGGAAATCCATTTAACCTTTAAAACAAATGCTTCTTTTCTTTTATAATCATCTTCTGCATGCAGTAATTTAAACATACTCATTTCATTATTGCTGAACATTCTTAATTCTTGACAATTTAATACATGGAGATTTCTTTCACATTTTTATTGAATATATATTACACACATATATATATAATACATATATACATGTAATATATGAACATATATTCACATAATCTTCAAACACCCATATTTTGAAAATATTCTGAGAATTCAATAGAAAAATTCATGAATGAGTTTTACAACAGTTTATATATATTTAGATTCAGGAACAGCCAGGCTATTCACAAATAATTTCAGCTTTGAGTAAATGTGCTAGGATGACCACAGTCATTCTGCCGAAATTTCCTAATCATTTTTTGGGAGGGGCGGGGTAGGGTAGGAGTAAAGGTCTATGCAGGCTGCACTGGGGCCCTGACAGTCCCTGACCTGGCCAGCTGGTGTTTCTGAGCTCAGTATTGGGCCTGTTGGGATAAATGCTAATAAAGATAAAAATAAATGATACAAATTAAAAAATAAGAATAAAATAAAATTACTTGAACACTCATGAAACTTACACATACATATAGGTAATATACTACATATACTATGTTTTATATATATATATATATATATATATGATATATGGCATATATGTAATTTCTCTTTAAAATTCACAGGAATCCTGTGAGATAGTTATTATTAATTTGATTAACCCAATCTTCTATATTAAAAAAAATTAAGGTAGAAAGAAATTCGTTACTTATAGTAAATGGAAATTCTCCCATTCATTACTAACCCAGACCTGGCTTCCTGGCCTGGATTGTGCTAAGGTCCTCTTGCTTATCTGTGTAGGAAGAAATGTACTAAAACGTATTTGGCAGACTCAAGGCCATATTAAGCAAGTGATGGACTTGAAGTTAGACCCCAAGGCAACAGCTAAGACAGTTCTTTCTTTAGATAATCATTATGCAGGGAAAAGCAAGGAGCTGATTTTAAAAATCAAAATTAGCTCTGTCATGAAGGAACAGAGCTCACACCCAGAGGGAAGGAAAGTAACCTTAATTGCTGTGACCTTCTGCTGTTACTCAGAGGCCTTTGGACTCTGTGTCTGAGGTGGCTACCTTATGAATTGGCCAATATATAACCTAGTGGAGTGAACTTTAGACATCCATGTGGGAGGCTGAGGTTCTAGACTTAGCTCTACCAGTGAGTCAAGTAGCTTGAAGAGTGTCATGGGAACAGTGGGTAATCTATTAACAGGACAAACAAAAACAACATGCTCAAATGCTTTCAAAGAAAGACATTTTAAACACAAGATATTATCATTATTGTTTTTAGAATAAGAAAATAAACCCCATTGCTAGAGTCCTAAAATATTTCCTCTGGAGCTTAATTTTCCCAGTGTTTAATGAATGTTTTGGTCCATTTCCTTGCAAATGTGTGAGAAAGCCAGAGAAGTACAAGAAGGTAGGTACCTGGGTATCCAAGAACAGCACGGTAGGAAAATACAGGAGTATTTAGATATTCAAAACCTAAAGGTTGCCGTTGAGCTACATTTATTATTTGTCTGTTTTTTAGGATTTAGAAGTTGTCTACCGATGCTTGGGTAGCTAGAAAGGTAAGAGTAATAAATTATTTTTTTAAATTTAAATGTATTCAGTATTTTTTCCGTATAAAATCTCATGACTTCTGTAGTTGTATTTTGTTTTTGTTTTTTTTTCTCTTGGAAATATGACTATACTGAAGGTTAGAAGTCATACTGAGGAATTACTTCTCTAAGATTTTAGCAAATGTCATATTTTAAGGCTGTCATTTACACAATCAAAGCTTCTATCTTTGAGGTAGACATTTTCAGAGGGAAACAAAAAATAAGTTCCTCAGTTTGCCTTATACCATTATTTCAAGTTCTTTCTGATAACTACTTCATGTATTTTCTAGAAGTTGGATTCAGATCCTTTGGCTATAAGAATAAAGTATAATTATCAACTGATCACAGGGGCCATCATGAGAATGGTGTACTAACGAACTTTCTAAATATTAATTTTTCAGCATCATTCTTAGAAATTTTTTTTAGAGATTTATAAACCAATTTAAATAGATCTTTCTGCTGAGTCTAGGATTCTCTGCTGCCCTCTATCTGATTTAGTAACTTCAAGGTTCCCCTCTGGATTGCATTACTAATTTCTAGGGTGGGAGTGGGTGGGTTGGGGAGAAATGAGGGAAAATTTAGACTCTGTGGATCTTGTGGCTTGATAAACTTTGATATCCTACCAGGCTTCTACGAGAACGCCTATGGAGGAGAACAGGCTACTGGCAAACCAGCTGATGTGAAACCTAGAAGCCTAAACAGTGTAAGTTTAAATATTTCCCGACTAAACAAAATAAAAGGTCAGAATCTCAAAAATAAGACGATATGACATTAATCTACTGGTAAATTGGTACCATGGTTCAAATGAGGCTTGAATGGTATACCTTTCTTCCTGAAAGCAAACCATAAACCAGATATATAGGACAGGAGTTTTCACTTCCAAAAATTGTACATGGCATTAGTTTTTCTTAATATTCTAATTTTACACACCAGAGAGTTTTGTTACTGTTATCATTTTTCTATATAAAATATTAACTCAATACCAAGTGGTCAGGTTGTAGTTTTATACCTTAATATAATCTCTCTCTCTCTTTTGGTTAGAAAGAAATTAAAACATATTTTTTTAAGGTCTTTTATCTGTAGGGAAAAAAATGGTTTTCCCAAACTGATTTTATAGACATTCTTCTTTCAAGCTACTCCATAAATATTTGGAAACCTCCCTTAAATCAAATGACCTTTTATTTGATATGTTACAAAAAGGCAGTTAAAGATGTAGTGGATAGATAACAGAATGGAAGGAAAAAGAAGGACCCCATTTCTTTTGGAAAAGCAAAGTTTATTCAATGAAAGCTGAACTAGCTTTTAACTATGTCTGGTTGCAATTCTAGTAGTTAATCATTGCTTTTTGTCCGGTGAGACAAGTAGAAGTTTTTCGCAAAGCTGGTTCCTTTCCAGTTTGGATGGAAAGTGCAGCAGAGAAATCATGTCAATATCTTGTAAGGACAGATTGCCAAGAAAGTCATTGACTGGCAGCGTCAGGTGAAGTGAGGGGGTGGGGAAAGGGGGTAGGAAGGCGAAGCCTCAGGTTTAAAAATGTGGAATTGGTTCAGTTTGTTTGTAGCAGGTTTTTGGCTTGAACCCTCTTCTACTTCAAGGACATGTTCTTAGGACTTTGCCAATTGTTGGTGTCAGGGCTCATACTCAAATATAGACATACATAGTCCAAATATTAAGATATCATTTATCAACGTTCTCTACATAGACTGGCTCTGGAGAAAATTACAGAAAGTGAGGTTAGGTTTTTGAATACTCTTTGTCACTTTACTACTCTTTCCTCACCCCTTCCTTATGATCTGGTCTCCCCTGAGACCTGCCTTTCCCCTGTAGGCTCGCAAGATCCAAAACTCTCTCCCACCCCGTTCCTCCACCTAATAACGTTTGTATTCCATTTCCTGAGGGTTATTTCTCTGCTGGAGCTAATCTGATAAGGTAATGCCTGCTGAGTTGTTAAGTAATAAATAATTGCCCCTACTTTGCCCATCTAAGATTATAATTTTGAATAGTAAGATCTTTCAAAGCTTTATCTTTGAAAGCATGACTAATGTTGGGTATTTTATAGAATAGAGAAGCTGGTTAGTAGAGAGAACATATTAGATGAAGCAACCTCCCAATGGCGCACTCCCCTTTCTGGCCATATTTTTCAAACAAGACTTTCAAAGTTGGCATCCAACATTTATTAAAAAGCACTTGAATTGATGACCACATATATATACTATCAAAGGAGTGCTTGGTCCTGATAAACTTAGTTTCTTTCCATCTAATATTCTTGAATTCATGAAATGCTGCAGTGAGTGAAAATAAACAGTAGTGATTAATTTAACCTTTGCTGTATTCTAGTATTTGCTCTCTGGATAAGTCCACCTTCCCAGATGATTTATGTATTAGTTGGGATGTTTTTGGTTGTAAGTAACAGACCTCCAACACAAATTAGCATAAATAACAAAACAGATTTACTGGCTCCCATGTCTGAGAAGTCCGGGTGTGTTTTGATTAAGGCGGTCTCCCAGTTTTCTGTGATTCCCTTGGCTGTGCTCTCCTCTGCATGCTGGCTTCATCCCATTCTCACTCTGGTTCCCATCACATTCTCAGAATGGCTGCCAGTAACAACCAGGGCAACATGTTACTTGATTCACATCCAAGGGGAGAGAGATTGTCACTCCTATAACCATTTAATAAAAGTCTTGAGATTTACTCTGATTGGGCCAATCACTGTGGCCAGGAAGAAACCAAATGCTGATTGATCTGGGTTTGGGTGAAAGCCTCTATTGAACCCACCTTTGTTTTAAGTGGGGAAGAAATAATATAGCTTGGAGCTGGGATGGAGTCAATCCGTCCAAAGCGCATGGCGGATGGCGTACTGAGTGAGGGACATTTCCAAAGAGAATCTGAGGGCAATTTGCCAAAGTGGAATCAATTCTAAGCATGTAACCAAATATTATTCACCAAGTTCCTTTATGTGGAGTGCGTTCTTTCAACTTTTTGACAAATGAACAGGAAAACAGAGGTATTGAGTTAATTGCTTGTCAAACAGGAAAATTGTATGTGACTCATATCTAGTTCAGCAAAGAAAGCTCCTTTCTTTTTTTTTTTTTTAACATCTTTATTGGAGTATAATTGCTTTACAATGTTGTGTTAGTTTCTGCTGTATAACAAAGTGAATCATTTATACGTATACATATATCCCCATATCCCCTCCCTCTTGTGTCTCCCTCCCACCCTCCCTATCCCACCCCTCTAGGTGGTCACAAAGCACCGAGCTGATCTCCCTGTGCTATTCAGCTGCTTCCCACTAGCTATCTGTTTTACAGTTGGTAGTGTAGGTATGTCAGTGCTACTCTCTCACTTCGTCCCAGCTTACTCTTCCCTGTCCCCGTGTCCTCAAGTCCATTCTCTACATCTGCGTCTTTATTCCTGTCCTGCCCCTGGGTTCTTCAGAACCTTTTTTTTTTTTTAGATGCCATATGTATGTGTTAACATACAGTATTTGTTTTTCTCTTTCCAACTTACTTCACTCTGTATGACAGACTCTAGGTCCATCCAGCTCACTGCAAATAACTCAGTTTTGTTTCTCTTTATGGCTGAGTAATATTCCATTGTATATATGTGCCACATCTTCTTTATCCATTCATCTGTTGATGGACACTTGGATTGCTTCCATGTCCTGGCTATTATAAATAGTGCTGCAGTGAACATTGTGGTACATGACTCTTTTTGAATTATGGTTTTCTCAGGGTATATGCCCAGTAGTGGGATTGCTGGGTCATATGGTAGTTCTATTTTTAGTTTTTTAAGGAACCTCTGTACTGTTTTCCATAGTGGCTGTATCAATTTACATTCCCACCGACAGTGCAAGAGGGTTCCCTTTTCTCCACACCCTCTCCAGCATTTATTGTTTGTAGATTTTTTGATGATGGCCATCTGACTGGTGTGAGGGGATACCTCATTGTAGTTTTGATTTGCATTTCTCTAATGATTAATGACGTTGAGCATTCTTTCATGTGTCTGTTGGCAATCTGTATATCTTCTTTGGGTTGTTTGTTTTTTGATATTGAGCTGCATGAGCTGCTTGTATATTTTGGAGTTGCTTCGTTTGTCAGTTGCTTCGTTTGCAAATATTTTCTCCCACTCTGAGGGTTGTCTTTTTGTCTTGTTTATGGTTTCCTTTGTTGTGCAAAAGCTTTTAAGTTTCATTAGGTCCCATTTGTTTATTTTTGTTTTTATTTCCATTTCTCTAGGAGGTGGGTCAAAAAGGATCTTGCTGTGATTTATGTCATAGAGTGTTCTGCCTATGTTTTCCTCTAAGAGTTTTATAGTGTGTGCCTTACATTTAGGTCTCGAATCCATTTTGAGTTTATTTTTGTGTATGCTGTTAAGGAGTGTTCTAATTTCATTCTTTTACATGTAGCTGTCCAGTTTTCCCAGCACCACTTATTGAAGAGGCTGTCTTTTCTCCATTGTATATTCTTGCCTCCTTTATCAAAGATAAGGTGACCGTATGTGCATGGGTTTATCTCTCGGCTTTCTATCCTGTCCCATTGATCTGTATTTCTATTTTTGTGCCAGTACCATACTGTCTTGGTTACTGTAGCTTTGTAGTATAGTCTGAAGTCAGGGAGGCTGATTCTTCCAGCTTCGTTTTTATTTCTCAAGATTGAAGAAAGCCCCATTCTACTCTAGTAACCAAATCTTTACTCCTTCTTAGAACTGGATATACATACTTAATCATGTGAGAGATTCCAAGGAGCACATGGTTAAATGACACTTCTAGCCCCCAGCCGTGTGGGTAAGTTCTGAGATGCCGCATATGATTAATTTAAGAGGAAAAGATGGTAGCCAGCCAAAGTTATGAATTCCACATAACTGCTGTAAGATTTGTGTGCCCATCCTGAGACTGAATGCAGGGCATGTATGTGTCTCCTATTTATACAAAGGTAATTCTGAGGAAAGAACCCATTCAGTGCTTAAAGAGTTGCCTAGGAATCTATTTCCTTTATTCTCATTTCTCTTCTTGATTCTATTGCTACTATGTCTTCTAAAAATCAATCGTTAGAAATTTTAATGTGATGTCCTTACGATAGCTCTTACTTTATTACAGTGAAGGGAAAAGGAAGAAGAAAACCTGTCTTCAACTTTCAGATCATCATGTTCAAATATTTAAGACAATCCAGGTAGCAGAAAGCAGCAAATAAGTATTTTTCTGCTTGGTATTGACAGGTAGACCTAGAGCAGCCATGCTCCACTCCCCAACTTTATGGCTACCAGAGTCTCTACATCTAAAGGTACCTCTTTATCTTCCTCTAGTGCCTAGAATTCTTATCTGTAGGATCATTCCTTGTTTGCTTTTAGACCTTATCCCAGCAAGTTACTTTTTAGAATTCTTAATACAGACTACAGAGTAAAACATGCTGTTCAGATGAAACTTAAATCACGTGCCAAGCTTAGAATGTACTGTTTGGCCCTTGCCTATCGGGCCCTGGCTGTGTGTCTTTTTTCATTGGATAGGACATACCTGAACCAGATCAACTGGAATCCTTAAAAGAGTTTTAGAAATAGAAATGAAGTCAATATCTTTCAGAATGCCAGACATGTAGGTATAAAGGTAGAAGCATGGGAGCTATTAGTGGCCATATTTTCTACTCTGTGGACAGGACAAGCCAGGATGCAGTTACTACTGTGGTATTTGAGTCAAACAAAATCATGAAGGATATGCAAGCTCCAACAGATATACCTAAATCTAAAAGGAAACAAACAAAAAAATACAAAACCTGATTAAGTGGTGAAAAAAATGTAGCTAAAGCCTCAGGTGGCAAAATTCCATTTATCCAAATCAGATGGAAATATAAGCTAAAGGAATGTCTGAAGCCTGCTTTCAGAGGCAGGAACGGTATCAGTCTGTATGTCTGCTGCCCCAGACCTTTCATCCTGACCCCAAATCACACAGGTCACTAGCAACCTTGACACACTGAGATGACAATACCAGTTCTTCTCTGAATAACAAAACAATCTCCTTGAAGAGGTTTAAAGTTAAATATAGACATGGTTAAGTACATACTTTGGTATTAAGGTAGGAAAAATATGCTCATATTTGGTAATAAATTATTTATAGTTTTAATATATGTAAATTATTTATTGATGCTATGATGGTTGATTTCATATGTCAGCTTGAGACTTGGCTATGGTGCCCAGCTGTCTGGTCAAACACCAGTCTAGATGTTGCTGTGAAGGCATTTCTTAGATGTGATTAACATTTAAACATTAAACATTAACATTTAAATCAGTAGACTTTGAGCTTAAAGGCACAAATATTTATTATCTCACAGTTTCTGTAGATCAGGAATCAAGGTGCAGCTCTGCTGAATACCTCTGCCTCAAAGTCTCTTCAAGGCTGCAATTGAGGTGTCAGCTGGGGCTGCAGTCTCATTTGAAGGCTCAACTGAGGGCAGGGAGAGGGCGGTTCTGCTTCGAAGTTCATTCAGCTGGTTGCTCACGAGATTCAGTTCCTCGTGGTTTGTTGATCTGACTGTCCCAGCTCCTCACTGGCTGTTGCCTGAGGGCTGCCCTCTGTTCCCTGCCACGTGGGTCTTCCATAGGGAAGCTCACAACACAGCAGCTGGCTACCTCAGAGTGAGCGAGCAAGAGAGGTAGGAGGTCACCAAAGACAGAAGGCAGTGTTTTCATAAACTCATTTTGGAAGTAACATAGCATCACTTCTCTTGCATTCTATCCACTAGAAGTCACTAAATGCCAGCCCTCCGAGGGGAGAGTATTGCACAAGAATGTGAATACCACCAGGAGGGGAGGGTCACGGGGGGCCAGCTTAAAGGTTGCTACCACATTTAGCTTGTTGGAGAATCTGACAGTTGAGGTTTTTTAATTCTAATTTAAAATCATAATTAAAGAACTGATTTGAACTTGGGATGTATGTTGCAAAACAAGAGAGACTTTTTTCCTAAGATTGTAAAGACTGCTGAGATGCTTGAGGGGACTTCAGATTTATCATATTTATGAATTTAATATATTAGGTTTACTACAGGAGTAGAAATACTTGAGAAAGTACTTGGGGGAAACTTCACTTGTCAGATCAGGCAACAAATGTATTAATCTTACGAACGCATCTAAAATGTTGAAGGCAATTCAATTAACTAATTTGTGAGAAGCCTGCGTGTTTAGTGAGTTCTGTAACTTGAGTGACTCAAAGAGCAGTCAAAGACCAATTTGAAAGTTATTGTTAAATTCTACTAAATTTATAAATACAAGTATATGGTGTATATAGATATATATATGATTAAGGGCTTAAGGGAAACTAAGTTTTAGAATTTTTTACTTTAGTAAATTGAATATCAATTTAAGAGAATCCCAGTGTCTATAATTTGTCCTTTCTTTGAAAAATAATTAATGCCCTCAGAGAAGATGAAATCTGACATTGATAAAAGCAAGTCTTCAGAGAGAGGAACAGAGAGAAGATTCAAGTAGACGAGAAGGAGTGGGCCGGGCCGGTATTCGGAGCTCTTGATCCCAGCTGTTCCTGCCCGCCGTCAGCTGCATTCCTGCCCTTGACTTCTGGAAGACACCTTGGTGTCCTTATAATTTTTTTCTCTTGAAACCAGGAGCCCAAACTCATGTTTTTCCCTAGAATCTCTTCTGCAGAAATGTAATTTGTGAAACACAAACTGGAGACACTATCATCTCTAATAATAGTAACTATGAGAATCAGAAAACCTCTCCAGGATGGGAGTGATGAGACACTGTTTCACTCTTGACCTGCCATCCTTTTTTCCCAGATCTGTCCATTTCCCTATTTATTAAAAATAAGTAGGGGGCTTCCCTGGTGGCGCAGTGGTTAAGAATCTGCCTGCCGATGCAGGGGACACGGGTTCGAGCCCTGGTCTGGGAAGATCCCACATGCCGCGGAGCGACTAAGCCCGTGAGCCACAACTACTGAGCCTGCGCGTCTGGAGCCTGTGCTCCGCAACAAGAGAGGCCGCGATAATGAGAGGCCCGCGCACCGTGATGAAGAGTGGGCCCCGCTCGCCGCAACTGGAGAAAGCCCTCACACAGAAACGAAGACCCAACACAGCCAAAGATAAATATAAATAAATAAATAAATATATTAAAAAAAAAAAATAAGTAGATTTGATAGTTGAGCCCTGCCTCATGTGGCTATGGAGGAAATAATCAATTTCAAACTGTGCTGAAAAGAATGATTCTGGTTCAAAGTTGCTGATATTACCGTTGCATTTCAGTGACTCTGATGATGCTTTTATAAACTTTGTTTTTTAAACTTTGAGTTGCCTTCCTTGTCACTGCTCATTTCTCACGTGGCACTGCTGATTCTGATTCCTAACTGTGCCCCTGTCTGTGTTTACCTGTTCATCTCCATGGTTACTGCATGTACTGAAGCCTCTATCATCTCTCCTATGGAATTTTGTGATATTTTCCCACTTAGTTACGCAGATTTTCAGGTCAGCTTTTATCTATTCCATTCTGAACCCACCCCAAGCTCATCTTCTCAAACACAAATAAGTCCACATTCCCTCTTCTCAACGTCCAGGAAAGGTCCCCAACTGCCAAAATAAAGTGCAGACCTCTTAGAATGACACACAGGATGCTTTACACCAGCTTTCAACCCTAAGTTTTATGCTGAAATCATAAGGAACTGATTTTAGTTTGCTGAACCAATTATGCACTTTCCCTCTCCTTGGAACATCTTCCTCCAAATTCTTAAAAATCTGTCAAGGCTGGGCTCAAGTGTCTCCTTTTTATGAAGTCTCTCCTTCCCTGACACACCCAAGCAGAGTTTCCCTTACAATATTCCCATCCACCTTGTACAGAAATCTGTTACAATCTTTATAGCATGGAATTGTAATTTTTTCCTCTACATGTTTGCTTCCCAAACATGATTGTGAGCTCCTTGAAGGCAGACACATAACTTATTCATCCTTGGCTGCTTGGTTTCTAGGACTGTGCTTGAAACAAGGAGGTTATTCAATAAACGTATGTGAACTGAAGGTAGATCTATTAATATTCTTGGAATTTACAACATTAAATGTAATTTAAATTTAAAAACTCACTCAGGAAATATCCTAGTTCAGAGCCCTAAGAAAATTATTTAACTTTCCTTACAAATTTCTCTTCTATGGGTAGAAAGGACTGGTTTAGACTGTAACAGAGCACTAAATTAAAGTAAAGCAAGATTGTCTCTTTCTTGAGATAGAGGGACAGGAAAGAATAGAAAAGTACTTTATTGCTTTAGTTTTTTACATGCAGGTTGAAATGTCATTAAAGTAAGATTTGTCACAAATAAGCTGAAACACAACAGGGTTGACTGACTATAAGTTAAACAAGGGGGAGTTTAAAGAAGGGCTAGTTTTCCCCTTTATTTACATTTTGTTTCAGTGTAAAGGGGGAGAACACAAGCAGGGGTGGACTCAGGGAAGCTTATGACTGAGAATTACTCGGGCTGACTCAGCCTCTTCCCTTTTCTATAAAATGCTTAAGGAGCCAAGAAGAGGTCCATGAAACAAGATACTAGCATTTGCCTTAGAAACCTCTAAAAATGAGGAGCCTATTAAAAGAGAAAGTCTTAGAAATAGAGTCACAGATGTAGAAAACAAACTTACGGTTCCCAAGGGGAGAAAGGGGGAGGGAAGGATAAATTGGAAGACTGGGACTGACATATACACACGACTATATATAAAATAGATAATAAGGACCTACTGTATAGCACGGGGAACTCTACTCGATACTCTGTGATAACCTATATGGGAAAAGAATCTAAAAAAGAGTGGATATATGTATACGTATAACTAATTCACTTTGCTATACAGCAGAAACTAATACAACATTGTAAATCAACTAGACTCCAATAAGAATTATTTAAAAAATGAGAAAGTTTTATTGGAAATCTGCCATTTCTCTTCTTTCTGGCTTCCTACCCAATCAAGTTGTGCATTTGCGTGTCTGTGTGTGTAGAGCTCTCCAAATAGTGCTATTCTGCTTAGTTTTTGTTTTTTTTTTAAGTTTTGAATATTTTACAGCAATGACAAGAAAAATAGGCTTGCTTGGAGTTCAGCAATCCTCATTAGTCACTCACCACAACTGGTAATTAGATGAAAAAGATAATGGGAAGCAGGGACTAAGCAGGACTCTGTCATCCTGTGTGTGAAATGATGCTGAGACAAAGCAACCCAGCAACCCTGGTGCCTGACTTGTTTTAGACGTTTTAGAACACAAAGAAAGAATTGTCAGGGATAAAGCCCTACGGTGGCTGGGCCGTTTCGGGTTATGACTGATCACCCCTCACCACTAAACAGTTCAGGTGAACCAGCAAGTAAAAAAGCACTTAACTATGTGATAAGCACTTAACCAGCGAGGTATTGGGCACCATGGAAAGGCCTGCTTTTCTGTCTTAGGTGCTGTGATTATAATAAGAAAAGCTTATTCATTGTTCAGTTGCATCTGCATCAACAGTGATTACAAACATCTGTATGCAGATAATTCAGAAATCGATTCCTTATGCTTTTATACTAGGCTAAATATGAAAACCATGTTTCTCTGAAATGTATCCAAATTTTCTTCCTAGCATCTTTACCCTAAAACTTCCATCATCCCTTCCCCCACCCCCAATTTTAATTTTCTTCCACGTGCAGGAATTCTATCCAAAGCATCCCCTGGCACATTCTCCTTCTCCTTTCAATATAGGGAAGATTTACAGATGAGGATAAAAAGGAAAGAGAATAAGCAAAAGCTGGGATGGGGTGGGGCTGGATTTGGGGAAGCCTATAATTTGATAAGGATGAGCTCAGATAAGGCAGGACTGGTGAGTGGTGGTCAGATTGGGAAAGGTCTGGAATGTTCGGCTGGAGATCTGGACTTCATGCCTCTGGAAACAGAAGGCAGAAGGTTCTGAGCTGGGGAGTGACCCAGTTAGAGCGTGTGTTAGGTTACACCAAATCAGTATTTCGGGTTAATAGACTAGGACAGACACTGGGGACTTAAGAGCAGTTAATGAGAAAAGTAAAAATACATTAGCACATGTAGGATGTTATGAGAACTTGATTTGGGGCAGTGGAAGTGGGTCAGAGGGATGAGGAAAACAAAAGATCAAAGACTAGAAAGATCCAACTTCCTGACTCAGTTTCATACAAGGCAGCATGTCCATCCCCATAAAACCCTAGGTGTCTGCTTGTGTTGTTCCTGTAAACTTTCAACATCCCCTCACTGGTAAGACATAGGAAGTGACCAAAAAAATCATTTTTACCATAATACTTGAGCAGCCATCAGATAAGGGTGATAAAGTTTACTTAAGAAAACGGTGCTCAAAACATCCACCTTGCCAGGAGAACCTCCCCCCTCCCATCCCCATGGGCAGGAAGAATGGAGCAGGCCATTTATCAACTAACATTTTGTGAGCCTTGTGCCGCGCAATCAGAATAAAGTAGTCTTTGGATTTATCCAAAATTAGGCAGCCGCTGTGATTCATTTGAAAAGGTCCCTGCCATAGGCTGGAAGTAGGCACCCGGCTGTAGGATGGGGAAGCAGCAAAGGAGGTACACAGTTCTGGAAAGCCTCCTACCAAATACTTCATCTATTAAACAGATAGGGGAAACCAGACATTAAAAAAGTTAGAAAGGAAGCAAAATAGTGCAGGAATACCATAATGACCTTTTGTGACTAAGGAAAGTATCAACATTACCATGGATGGTGTTTACTTTGTATAAACTAAACTGCGAAGACCATTATATAGGGCATAGAATAGAAACAAAGTTAAAAGAGATTTAAAGCTCTTCTGTTCCAATTTCCCACTTAGGCAGAAATGCTGTGCACAATATCCCTAGCGGGTGGCTAACTGGTATCAGCATCCATCATCTCAGTGAGCAATGAGTTGTCTGCTTCCGGCGCAAATGTATTTAATTTGGAGTATCCTAATTCTGATGGTACCGTATACCACATCACTTGGACCTCCACTTACTCACAGTTCTGTTCCTTGGAGAAAACTATGTCTATTCTGTCTCCCTTACAATAACTCAAATGAGAATTTTTGTCCTGACTGCAGGGGGAAACCAAGGGGGTTGTAAAGAGAAGTGTGGGATGACAAATTACGATTTGCTCACTCAAAGACCTATTTGTGTTCTGTTGGGTCCACCATTATATATACTGTTTTTTCTTCTTTCCTTTGGACTCATCAGCTAATTATTATTATTAAGATCTCTTCTCAATTAGCTTACTAGTTATACATGATTTATCTTATATATTACCCTAGGCGTGCTTGATTTATTGATATCTAATATTAGTGGTTTTTAACCAAATTTTAGAAAATACAGATACCTTAGAGCACCTTAGCTCTATTTACTCTTAACTTTTGTGCTTTCATATATGTTAAATCCTGGAAGTCAGTAGTTTCATTGCTTAATAAAATAAATACTTATTTCTATTTCCTCACTTCCCTTTCCTTTTCCAATATCCTTCATATCTCCCTGCATTTCTCTTCCTCCATCTGGGGATCCTTTCTGCTGCCTGAAAAACTCCTTGCTTGTATTTCTTTGAATGTGGATCTGTTGTGATAAGTTCTCCCAGTTGTTTTTTTTTTTTTTTTTTCTGGAAATATCTTTATTGCACCTTCAATTTTGAAAGATTTTTTTTTTTTCTGCACGTAGAACTCTAGGTTTTTTGTTTGTTTTGAAACATTATTTCATTGTCTTCTGACTTAGGCAGTTACTGGTAAGAAGTCAGTTGCCAATTTTATTTTTGCTCCTTTGCTTCCCTCTGGTTGGTTTTAAGATTTCGTCTGGTCATTGGTTTTCAGTGGGTTTTGCTATCTATTTGGCAAGGCGTGCTTTTCTTCTTGTCATTTGTATTGATTCTTGAATCAGAAGCTTGAATTACTTTTGGAAAATTCTTGAACATTGGCTTCAAATATTGCTCCTACCTCAATTTCTGTTTCCTTCTTTTCTAGGACTCTAATTGCACCTATGTTAGACTGTTTTAAGGTCTATATTTCCTTTATACTGTTTTCCGTATTTCTCATCCCCCTTCCTCTTTTTGTTTCAGTCTAGACACTTTCTGCTGACCTATTTTCTTATTCACAGATCAGACTCACAAATCCTCTCTTCAGCTATGTCTAATCTTTAATTTCATCTAGCGTTTTCTAAATTTCCGTTATTGTATTTTCAGTTCTAGAACTCTTCTTTTATTGTTTCTAGTTCTTTAGCAAAATTCCCAATCTTGTCATCTAATTTTTAAATATACTAATCATAATTATTTTAAAGTCCATTTCTGATGACTGCAATATCTGGCCCTTAGGGACTGTCTTTAAAAATACATATTATTTTATCACTGTCTGTTTTTATGTGTATTAATTTGTATTGGAATGCTAGAAATTGTATATGAAAAGTTATGGAAGCTTTGGCTGATAATTTTTCTCCAGAGAAGGTTTTTAATAGCGTATGGCAGACAAGGAGAATAATAGTATATCAGTTAAATCTAATACGATATTAAGCTGATTTGAGTCTGGGTTTTAGTCTTCATAAGGCCTGGTCTCTATTTCTGGTTTGCCCTTACTTATAAAGTATAACCTTTTGGGGGCCTCAGATGAAAGCCTGGGCTATTTTTTATTACCTCACCACCATAGTGGGAAGTGGCTCTTACTTTTTTCTCCCTCACGTAGTGATACTGATGAGAGCTATGCTTACCTTTTCACCGAGCTTGCCTGTCTCTCAAACCAAGCTGCGAATGGCTTCGGGGGGGAAACTGGCTCAGATCGTCGGGCTTTCGTTTCTGTATATCCTTTCTTTCCACGATCTTTTTCTCTTACGTCCTGGCTGTTTGGTAGTCCTAAGCTCCATTTCTCCACGCCATGTAACTCTTTAAGTCTGTTCTATTCTGCTTCTCTGCAGTTTAGCAACCATGCTCTGCTCAGTAAAAGCATCTCTGTGCTTTTACAAATTGGTGGTGTCTCAACAGAAAATAGCAAAAACACCGTGCTCATTTCAGTGGGTTTATCTTCTCTCCAGCATCTTGGTCCCTTAAATTCCGATTGCCTGGATAGCTTTCCTATGCCATCAGTGAGACGATTTTTTTTTTTTTTTTTGCATTCAATCAAGCTTTTTTTAGTTTTCTTTCTTTCTTCCTTCTATTTCCCCCTCTCCTCTTTTCTTCTTCTTCTTCTTCTCCTTCTTTCTTTCTTTCTTGAAGCCCATCAAAGCCAGAGGCTACTTGGTAATTTTTATGCTGTTGAACATACTATATATATATTTTTTCTGTTTTTAGGAATTTCTCATATTTTTCTACACTCTCTTTGTTCTCAGAGCCTTCCTGCATTAGTTAGCATTTATTGCATAACAAAGAACCCATACATTCATGGATTAAAACAACAATTTATTTATCTTGCAATTCTGGAGGTTGGTGATTTGGGCTGGGCTCAGCTGCTTTGAGTCAGGCTTGGCTAACCTTTCAGTGGGGCTCACTCATGTATCTGCTGCCGGCTGCGGGGATGGCTGGGAACTGGCGAGTAGGAGGGTTTTGGTTCTTCCCTGTGTGAGGTCTTATCCACCAGCAGGTTAGCTTCGGGCTTGTTCATGAGGTGGCGGGATTCCATGCACAAAAGCAGAAACATGAAGAGACCTCTCCAGAAATCACACAATATCGATTCTCCTGCACTGTTGTGACAAAGGAGGTCACAAGGCCAACCCACATTCAGGGTTGGAGAAATAGACTCCACCTCTCATTGGCAGAAGCTGCAAAGAATTGTGGCCATTTTTTGGTAGTCTACAACGCTGAAGTCATCGTTAATTCTAATAATTTAAATTTCTTAGACTTTTGCTCATTGATAGTCACATCCATTGCAAACAATGATAGTTTTATCTTTTCCTTTCCAATTTTTTACAATGCCATTTCCCTTCATTGCCTGATTGCACTGGATTGACCAATCAGTACAATTTAAAATAAAAGGAGAGAGAGTGGGCATCCTTGATTTGTTCCCAATTGCAGAAGAAAAGATTTTGAAAAACTTTTCAATATTAATATGCTGTACTTTGTGGATACTTGTATTTTTTCTGCATATATTAAAATGATCATATGATTTTTAAAGTTATTTTGTTAATAGGATAATTTCACTGATTCAATTTGAATATTAGACCAAATTTAATTACTATATTAACCAACTTGTTGATTTCTGTTATTTTTTGATGTGGAAGAGTTTTTTGCTGACTTATTTAGAATTTTTGTATTTATGTTTATTGTGGCACAAGTGTTATTGATCTACACTTTTTAAAATAATGTCTTTGGCAAGTTTTGGTGAAAATTAACAAAGGAAAACCTCACTAAGATGGAGTCAGGAAGCCAGAAGGGGGAGCTCTCAGGCAGTACCACCTGATGTCAATTACAGGAAGCATTGTCAATTACAGACCCCAACAGAAGAATCATCAACAGGAAAGAATCATCCATCACAGATCCCAACAGGAAAAGATGTACATGGTGTCTCCTACAAGAAATTGACTACCCCAGTAACTCAGCCGGTGAGAAACCGTCATCACCCTGAACTCTCACTTTTCTCTGATGGACTTTTTTCAAAATAACCCCTTCCATCTTGCTCCTTTTCTCTCTATAAAATAACATTCCTCTTTGTTGTGTATTGGACTTGCCTATGGCTTTTTCCATAGCTTGCTTTTCCTGAATTGCTATTCCTCTGCTAGTCCCGAATAAACCCATTTTTGCCGGTAAAATAGCTGTTTTATTTTTAAGGTCAGTATTTGAAATCAAGGTTATAAATTGGGAATTGGCTTCTTCTGTATTCTGGGAGAGTCAGCGTAACATTGGAATTGCTTCCTCCTTAAATATTTGAGAGAATTAACCAGTGAAGCCATCTGGGTAAAGACTTTCTTTATGGGAAGTATCCAATTATAGATCAAATAAATAGGCTAGTTTGCAATCTCTTTAGTAGTTATCTGACTAATCCAATTTTCTTTCTCTACTTGTGTCCATTTTAGTAAGTTGTATATTTCTAGGTATTTTCCCATTTAATGTAAATATGCAAATTTACTATTGCAATTTGTTAATAATATCCTTGTACTATCTTTTCATTTTCTACAGAACCTGTTTTTATTCCTGAAGTTGTTATTCATGAATTCTCCTTTTACTACCAGTAGTGTGAGGTGTTTTACCCCAGTTTCACCTAATTTAAGCTCCATTGACAGGGTGCTACTGAGTGAAAGAGTAACAGCTCTAGCTAATAGTCATTTGATAAGTTTGAGTTTATTATAGTTCTGGCAGGAGAGAAATGGCACTCTCAAACTGGGCAATCTGCAGAGAGCTGAGTAAAACAATTATTTTTAAAGTTATCTGTGGTGTTCAAGGAAATAGCAAGGGGGAGTGTAGGACCCTGGGGTAGTAACTGCAGGAGATTATTACCACCAAGGACCTGGAGAAGAGAATGGTTCCCAGGCTGTATTGTGAGTAGCTATAGGGGAAGGACTCCCAGACAGATGCTGATACCAACAACTCAGGAATGAAGCCAAGGAAAAATACCCTGACCTCACTTTCCTCTGGTCCTCCAACCTCTTTTGAGAGCCTCCTGTTGACTGAACCAAATCAGGTGCTGACAGGCAAAGGAGTAGTTAGTCTTTATATATCAGCAACCTGGGAGGGCAAACGCAAGATATTCAACACATTTTGGATAGCCATTTTGTTACACTTCCCAGCAGTGTCATTGGCTTAGTAGGTAGGTGGGTACTTAGTGAGGCTACAAAACTGGAGGACCTTGTTAAGCAAAGATGAAACATTTGACAAGTATATTGTCTCCCCTGCCTACTCAGGCTGATTTCTAGATGAAGAGGTTGGAAGACGGAATGCTAGTGGTATCTTTTGGTGTTTTCTGGTTACATTTAGCAAGGAATAGAACTAGGAGTTAAGCTCAGGCTGATATAGGTTAGTTTGCAGTAAAAATGGAAAGAAAAGGAGAAGAGAGAATCCAGAAATTTGGAGCCTTTTGGATTGAAAACTCAAATGGTTTTAGACTCCAAATATGAAAAGGTAAGATTCAGAAATGTTTTCTGCATTAAAGATCCATTAAAGCAGAGTTCTGCCACAAACTACTAGTGTAGAGTTCCCTCTAAGCTGGCTTACCTCAGTGTAACTACCCTTTTGTTGAAAGAAGAGAAGGAATGGGGGGAGGAGATTCAAAGAAATACATCAGCCTGGAGGATTATGATTAGTAATTATTACTATTCAAGATATCTGGGTGTTTTTCAGGCAAATGAAATCAACTGGAAGCAAATAGATCAGAAGCCTACTCTTTTTTTTTGAATTGCTCAGCTAAGGAAATCACACGCCAGACTGAAAAAGCCTTTAACTGTTTAAGACTTAAAGTAAACCTTGGGTTTTGAAACTTGCATTGACAGGATAGCGTGTGTGAAAACTACATCACTTCCCAGAAGATCTGGTACCAAAAAAACCCCAAAAACCCCAAAAAACAAACAAACCACAGAGGATAATACAGCAAAAAAGCCAGAGTCCCCCCTCCACCTCCCCCTTCCGGCACAATGGTGAAATCATTAATCCCAAATTGAAGACTGTAGGAAAGTCAAGAAAGTCCCCACTTCAGGGCAGAGACCTCACAATGCCTACTTGTAGGCTTGTACCAGGGCTATTGACCAGTGATCCCATTCTTCCCTTTTCTAAATGAGAGATTTGATTGTAGATTCTCTCTGTGCTCATGACTATAGAGTGTGTGCTCAGGTCGGATAAATCGTCCCTTGATCATGAGAAGCCACAGTGTCCTAAAGGAGAGGGCAGGGCCGCTATTGGAGATCTGGATTTGAGTTGGGTATAGTAACTGCATGGGATTTTAGGATGTTTCCCTGGAGTGGGAGTGAATGTATTCAGTGTGAGGAACACGGGATTTATAGAGACAGTAGATGTGGCAAAGACAAAAGATGTGTTTGTCCCTTGAAAATTCATGCGCCCTTTCTATTGTGTAGAGTTGTTTCTGGGAGGCATGTATGTGTCTGCATTTCTCAGCATCTAGATAGGACTTTTAGACTAGTTCTCACCAGTGGGCTATGAGTAAAATAATGAATGTTATTTTCGGGCTGAAATGTTTAAGAAGCAGGTATACGTTCTCCATGTTTTCTTCTCCAGTCCACTGGCTGGAATTGAATGACTGCAAAGCTCTAGACGGTGGAGCCACAAGGCGAAGCAGCCTAAACCACCTCGTGGAAATATGCTCACTGAATACCAGCATTGGACTCTGTGTGAGCAAAGAAAAACAACTCTATTGTGTGAAGTCATGAATTTCAAGGTTTATCTGAATCCTCTGCTACTCATACTCAATGATTACAAAGTACACAAAGTTCTATAAATTACTTTGTGGGTCCAGGAGCAAATTTATATCTATATCTATATGTTTCTCTCTCTATATCACACATATATAAATTTAAGGGCAAAGAAATAAAAATTTACTTAAGCTTATACATTTAGATTTTAGATAATGGTGTCTGATTAGCATTCAATTGCTTTAGGGCAACCTAAATCTAGGAATTTACCAGTTTATCCTCTTACAATTTAAACTCAGGAGGTTGAACCCAAAAATGTGATAGGATTTAATGACAGTCAACGTGTTTTAATATCATTGTATCCTTCACAGCATCTATACAGTGATGGAGAGACAGTATTTCTTGAGTATAAGACAAAGAAGACAAATGATCTTAAGGATGAATGATAGGAATTAATAATAAATTCATGCATCTGTACGCCTAAATGCATAGGCTGTTACATACATGCACGATGACTGTAAGGTCACTAGCTATTGTGGAATCAGACCCCAGAATATTGCACCATTATATTATTATGGAGTTAGAGTGATATCTTCACTCATGACTTTTAAAAGCAAGTTGGTGCTAAAGCTCAAATCTATGACTGTAGCAGGGAAAATGTCCAATGTATGTCATGCCTGTCATTTGCCTATTTATTCTCAAATCCATTCCTTTCCACTACACTGCTGGGCTCTGTATCACAAGGGGCTGACCCTGCGAACTACATTTTCCTGACCCCCTTCTCAGCTGGGAGACACTGACAGGATACTGAAGGGCAGGCAGATGGGAGATTTCCTCTTACTTTCATTTAAGGTGGCATCCCTGGCAGGGCAGGTGGCATCCCTAACGCCCACAGGACAGCCCCTGCTCTGTAGTCCCAACTTCGCATGGCAGCCTCCCTGGTGGTTCCTGGTGCAGCTGCTACCCTGCACCCCACCAGTTCTAGAGGTGGTGGTGCCTTCCTGCTGGTGCTGGATTACCTCATCATCCCATGCTTGGCTCCTCAGTTCTTCCAGTACCATTGTAACTGGTTCCTCATATTAGAGTCCTTCAGACTTGAATGCTGTTTTCCAGATAGGACCCTAATCAATATATGTGTGCACTAATGGCTACATAGAACACAATATATAACACAACTTGCGTATATAAACTTCCCAACAAAATAACTTTTCAGTGATTATTTGTTGAATGAGTGAATATATGTATTGGAAGGGTTACTTGAAAACTGGGGGGAGGGGGAGATATTTTAACGTTTCAAAGTTAAACCTAGAAACCCCTATTAATATTTTGTGTAACTGTTACCAAGTCCAAGCTTGTACTGCTCACCACAGGACAGGCCAATAAATCGAGAGACGACTTGTTGGGGCAAGGAATACGACTTTATTTGGAAAGCCAGCAGACCGCGATGATGCTGGACTCGTGTCCCAAAGAACCATCTTACCCGAGTTAGATTTCAGGCTTCTTTTACTAAAAGGGAAAGGGGGTGTGGCTGGTTGTTGCAGACGTCTTGGTGCCGGAATCCTTTGTTCTTGCAGCTGTCCTGTTAGGTCTGGTTACAATGTTTCAATAAACCTCCAACAAGACAAATGTTATTCTCTGTTGTGCAACTTTTTATCTCTAAATGAATGGAAAAGTGTTACACCTTCAAAGGTCAGAGCCTTGAGAATGGGCTGTCCTGTGTATTCTTTTCTAAAAGGTGCAGAGCCAGCATGACGAAGCACAGGCAACAGAACACAAACGTTAGAACTAAACAGAAAGGCTTAATAAGGAGTCAGGTTTGCTCTTCTCTGTTACATAACTATATGCTGAGGAGGAAATTTTAGTAAGAGGTGTTAGAAATGGTGCTAATAAATTTGAATGGAGCCCTAGAATTAAAATGATAATACAGTCAGAAATTCAAAAAAGGAAATCTAGAGGGAAAGATTACAGCCATTATTAAAGCAAGTAGCTTTTCAACCCTTTTCCACTTTGATTCACAATAAGAAATATATTTTATATTGAGGATAAGTACAATCATATATGCATGAGATGCCTGCTATATTTTCTTTTCATTTTCTTCTCTTTTCTTCTAGCATATCCTACCCAGTGTGACACAGTTTGAAAACATGGGTCTCAGCATATTACAGGAACCGTGATCATCTTTGAAAATGTATCCAAAGGATTAAGGCATAACTCATCCTTTGCTCACTCTTTCTTTGTCTTCCTCCAGAGTGGCCACCTATTGTTTTGGTTACCTCGTGTGTGTTCACCCCCTTTCCTCTTGGAAACTATCCCTCTCCTTTTCTTAGTCCATAGGGTTCAGGTCAACTTCCTGCCCACCTCTCCTGTCCCCCCGACTCTCCAACTTGACCAGCTCTGGGGGAAGCATGTCATCTGGTTTCGGTCAAGCAGAGAAGCCATCTCTCTGACCACAAGGAATGTCTCAATAGGTGGCACATAAGCTAAGATAGGCCAATGAACTCTCACCAAAAGCAGTTTCTTGTTTGGCCAGACTGGAAGCTGGTGAGAATCAGGGGTGGATCCTGGGAGCCATCAGATGGAGAGAGCTGCCTAATAGAGACGCTACCAAGAGGGAAGGGACAGAGGGACGATGACATTTGTGATCCTGGATCCGGTCATTTTTCCCGAGCACCGGTAAACTGAGTTCTGAAATTCTAATGTAAGTAAAAAGCTATTTACAAATGATACTTAATTTGTGAAATGACTTAAACAGACCGCTTCAGTATCCCAAATTTATAAACAGATAGGGCAAAATTAGACTGAAATCATCACATAATCACTTGTATTTTAAATGGTACTGCAAATATTTTAAATTATGTTTATAATTTTATAAAATTGGGTTGAATATTTCAATGGCATTATCCAGTCTCTTAATCTTTTTTCAGTGCCAACATATTTTTAGTTTTGCTGCACTGGGAGCCCTGCTTCATTTATTAAGAAAAATAGCTTTGAAAAAAATTATCTACATTAGGGTTTTCACTGAAAAATTCAATTAAGGAAATTAAGACTCCCCCTCCACCCTGCAAATTTAATATTTTTTTTTTCTCAACCACTAAATAGAGGTACCCTATTGTTGTGGTCCGTGCGTGGGTTGGAAGAAGAGTTTCCAGACACAAAGTATTTTAGAAGAGGGTGAGTTTATTGAGAACAAAGAGAGAGTTAGTGAGGGGCGGTGCAAACACAGGGTCCGACTTCCTGATAGACTAGGAAGAGTCGACCCCCTTTGTAGGCTAGTAGCCAACTTTTATAGCCTCAAGACAAAGAAAATTCCTGCTGGCAGGATGGCATTAGGTGATTGGTCAGGATGCTATGTGGTTGCTACATGGTGAATATTTTACCTAATATGGACTCGAGGGCTGTCCCGTTTAGGTCAGGAAAGCCCATGGCAACAGTTGCTATGGGGGCTAAGTTAATTCCGGAGATTTTTGTCCTGTGCCCTTGATATAGGGCTCCACACCTATAACATTATAGATTTATTTAAAGCTATTTATATAAGATACATTTTAAGGTAAAAATAACTTTTAAAAATATAATGCATATTTTTTTTTCAGTTCTACTCAGTATGTGGTTTTAAATGTCTGCATAGTTTATTGATTTAAAAACAATAATTCAAAGCACAAAGTATATTGAAGGCCGCCAGTGCAAAGACTTATCCGCAAATGAAAAGTTTAAGCTATAGCTTTGAACATTACCGTGGAAAAAAGAGTTGAGATGATAAATGATATTCCTCATACCTATATCATCGACTGGTTAGTTACTGCCACAAGGTATGAACAAGTTTGTGCCTAATTATACAACTTCTCTTAGATGTTCACTGATGTCCACTACTTGGTGTTTTTCAAAGACGTTATGTGGACATCTAGACAACAGTTACTCATATTCAACGCACTCCTTAAAAGTGAAGGCAACAGTTCTCTGTGGCAGAATTAAAACAGAGCAAGATCTGACAACCTGCCAATATCTCTAGGAAATCCTTATTAATCTCGCATGGATGGATTTTGCTCCCACCTGGGAGCTTTGGAGTTAGCAGGCAGAATGTGTTACTTCTACAATATTTCTATGAAGAAATGATTGATTTGGAAATCTTGTGCTTTCACTATTATTAGCATTAATTATTGCTTGCAAATAGTGTTACCCAAAGCAGGTGCATTTAATGATCCTATCTTAAAATACCTGACAGGGAAAACGGCAAAAAATCACACCTATTTTTACCTCTTGTTATTACTGCTTTGAAAACACAAGAGCATCTTCAGTTGAGGTGTTGACAAAATTGGTTTCTTCCTCTCAGTAGCTATACATAGAACACTAAGTAACTTCTGAAGATTAGAAAAAAAAAGTTTTATTGAAAAGTAGGCATTTTTGAAATTGGTACAAGTAAACAAAAGTAATCTGAAAAAAATTACATTTGTATTTTTTTCTTAATAAGCATGTTTTAGGAGCACTAACTATCCTTTTTGCTATAACTATTAAAAGTTTCATTCCTGAGATTTTTGTAGTCAAAATTCTTAAGGTAAGCAAAGAGGAAAGAAATGTTTTCCCCAGATGGGAGGCTGAACTGTGAATTAACATCTCAGCCAGTTAATTTCTGTCACTTTTCCATACATTAGATTTTTCATTTAGGATATATTCACACTGTAATTTATTCCTTACCTACGGGCCCCCAAAGGTGCCACATCCTCAAAGAGCTGAAATATTCAGCTGAAAGATGGTATACAAGTAAAAGTTATTGTTACTAAATATTTGCCATTGTAGGTAGCTTCCTTCTTTTAAAGTGCGAACATGGAAACAAAATGAGTTTTTCACATCTGGTTTGATATAAATAACAATTCAAGTATCTCCTTTAAAATGACGTTCTGAAAAACATTAACATTTATGAATCACAAATTTAAATATATTCTCTGCAAGGCAGAATATTCCTGGAATATCCTTTGTTTTAATCATTACTTAGACTATAGAGATCAAAACCTAGCTTTGGTCCATGTCATATTTTTGATAGTTCCTCATTTTTTAAATCTATATACTTAGCTAATCATTTAGAAAAAATGAACATCACATGCATGAAAGGAAAGCTTCAAATGATAACATTTCATTTAAAAAGCTGTCTTCAAATGAAGATGTGGTCTAAGTCATTTGTGCTTATTTTCAGTTAAAGCTGACATATAAGATGTTCACTGAGCTTTCGTGTGAAATGGGGTTGTATCATAATCTTGAAAATGAATTCCCTTAGAAGTTGTGATCTTCATTATAGCCCCATTCAAAGTGTCGTCTTCAATGAGTGTTATTAATCCATTGGCAATCATTGATGGGCTAAAAATAAAGGAAACATCAGGGTTTTAAAATTAAAGAATGAGGCATAATTATCACATCGTCTTATTTTTGAAGTATCTATCACCTTTAACATGTAATAGGGAAATGTATATCGTGCAGCTATTGCTACCTTTGTTTTTTATTCAATTAGGTAACTAAATTATAAATTTAGTGGTAGATTTCCACACCCACCCTTCTGTTATTTTATAGCAAGGATTCATAAATTTATATTTATTATTTACATTGAGTAAATGATTATTTTTCCATCTTTAACCTATCAGTAGAATTTAGACTTATCAGATAGAAATGTTTATTAGAGTAGAAATTTGAAGAATTGTAGCTAACATTTATTGAACGTCTATTATTTATCTGCTACTGTTTTAAGTACCTTACATATATCAACTTATTTGTGGACTTTCCAAAGTCCCCTAAGTTTGTTTTAGTATTATCCCCATTTTACATGCAAGAAAATCAAGGTAAGTAGAGGTTGATGGATAAGTTCATGGTGGGTGTGGTGGAGTCAGGATTAGACCCAGATGACTCCGTCCTGTGAGACGCCAAGTGCTCTAACTCAGACAGGGTTCCCCAAACATGTGTGTTGATCAGTTGTTTCTTAGGAAAGTGGTTGAAGTCGGGGGGCATATTTAATTTCACAAAGGGTATGTATGAATATTGCTTGGAATTTAGGCAGATAAGGTATCATTGCTTCCAAAGACAACTAAACATCACCTTTTAAAAAAAGTATCTGATTATGGTTGAAGGTATTAATGATGCATTCTTTATACCTAAAAGCAAAATTCATGCTGTGTCAACATATTCTATTCAGAAACCCAGAAGAAGAATTTTTTTTCAGAGATTTTGTCAAACCAAAACTTTGAAGCTTGCATGAGTTTCTCAAATTTAAAAGCTAATTTTTTTCCTTTTGATTGCTTATGTCTAGGTAGCACTTTGCTCCATTGTATAAAGGAAGATAGGTATAGTTTTACTTACTCCAAAATTCCATAGTATTTCATCATATCCTTGATATGATCTGTGTATTCTATATATTGTCCCATGTTCTCTTCTTTCTCGATGGATTTGAGGATGGGTGTGTTAACAAAGCCTGGGCAAATGGCATTCAGCCTCACACCACTGTCCATGAGATTAGCAGCCATCTGCCAATGGGAAGTAGAAGGTTGCAGATTTCAGGAGTTTTGTAAATGTATAACATAGGATAAACTGATAATTAAAGCTAGTTAAAAGACGGATGTGAAAAGTACTAGACAGCTATCCTTCTAGCTATATAACGATGACAATGGTTAAGGCTGACTGGTGGCAGAAAGTAAAAGAATACATAACTAAAGTGCTGAACTAATTCTTGCAAGCCTCACCTAATTACTTTTTTAAAAAAATCAATATTACTGGGCAGCTCCTGAAAATACTTGATTATCTAAAGCGCTCTTATCTACTGAACACTGCAGGCAGCTAAAGGTAATAAGCTGAGGCTTAGAAATGATATCCCAAGTTTTCTTTGAAATTGAGGTTGTATTAAAGAGAATACTTACTTAAAGAATACTGTTAGTGGAAAATTTTAGGACTTTGATTGATTCTAAAGACACTCAGTAATTTGTACTATCTGGAAGACAATTTTAATTATTTTTAGACTAACCTTCTTTGGCTTTTATTTGAACTATTTATAAAACAAAATGTAAGTCAATTATTTGTGGATTCCATTTGCTTTCTTGCTAAAATTTATTCATAACCCCCCTAATCAATATTTGTGGTGCTTTCAAGGTTCTCTGTGGACAAGCACAGAGTAATAAGAAATTTGAGTTGCCCGATGTGGACTAAGGTCAAATAAAACGATGCTCTGCTTTCTTGTTTCAGCTCTTACACCATGAACAAGTGTCCTTTTCGCGGTACTTGCCCATGCTTTTCTCATCTTTGTGCTTGTGTTGGTGATTTTGCTATCTGAAATGTCTTCAAGGCATAGTGCTGAAGTGCTGTTTAGTATTTCTAAGTGCAAGAAGGCTGCAATGTGCCTATGGATAAAATACACGTTAGAGGAGCTTCCTTCAGGCATGAGGTATAAATGCTGTTGGCCATGCTAATACAATACATATTAAACACGATGCATATTAAATAAGGTGTCTTTAAACAGAAATATACATAAAACTAGGCTATGTGTTGATTAGTTATTCAAAATGTTGTAGCCAGAGGTTCACAGGAACTTAACCCTGAATTTCCCCTATGAGCAACAGTTTAGTACCCTCTAATTCAGTGTTTGCAAGTGAATTTATAGAACGTAACTAACAAATAATGAGCATCAACTGTACAGGTGTCCAGTCTTATAACTGTAAATGCAACAGGTCTGGTCTTCGCTTTGATTTACTTTGCTTGTAGTAGTGTTATGTGTTCATTAAAAGTTGAATTAAAGATTAAGTCTTTGCAAATTAAATTAAAATTTCCAAGCAATTTCAATTAAGAGTGTGAGAGCTGCCAATCTTCCTTTTTGACTGAACATTTACCGTTCACCATCTGCTTTCTCTATCCCTAGCGTTTCTTGTTACCAATGATTTCCTGTTCGTCTGGCCCCTCTCTCCATTTCACCTAGACTAACCCCTGTAGAGGTCTCCCAACTGCTCTTTCCTTTTCTGCACTTGTCCTCTCTCATACATTCTTTCTGAATCTCTCTTTTTTTGTCTTATTTTGTTTTTTTTTTTGCCATGCCACGCAGCTTGCAGGATCTTAGTTCCCCGACCAGGGATTGAACCCAGGCCCTTGACAGTGAGAGTCCTAACCACCGGACTGCCAGGGAATTCCCATACATTCTCTAAAGAGCAGCTAGAATGGTCTTCTTCAAATGGAAATATAATCTTGTCACTCCTGTGCAGAAAAGACCCATTGACGGCTGCATTTAGAATAAAATCCAGGGCTTCCCTGGTGGCGCAGTGGTTGAGAATCTGCCTGCCAATGCAGGGCACACGGGTTCGAGCCCTGGTCTGGGAAGATCCCACATGCCGCGGAGCAACTAGGCCCATGAGCCACAACTACTGAGCCTGCGCGTCTGGAGCCTGTGCTCCGCAACAAGAGAGGCCGCGATAGTGAGAGGCCCGCGCACCGCGATGAAGAGCGGCCCCCACTTGCCGCAACTAGAGAAAGCCCTCGCACAGACACGAAGACCCAACACAGCAAAAATAAATAAATTTAAAAAAAAAAAGAATAAAATCCAAGCTCATGACCGTGACTCATAAGCCGCCTTTCGTCTGGCTTCTGCTTACATCTCCAGTCGATCACCATGCTACTTTCCCCTTGCTCATCAGGCTCCATTCAAGCTGCCTTTTTTGGTTTTTCATTTATTATAAAAAGGCACTTCATGCTATCAATGCGTGTGGTCAGTTAGTTCTAAAATAGTCGTCTAAGCTCTGTACACTTTCACCCTAGGTCTCCAAGGAGACAGCATCCTTGGCAACCCTATCAGGTAAACGCTGGCCACGCCCCTCCTTCCATTCTCCACACTCTCACTCGTTTTTACCATATCTTCAGGGACAAGTAACACCTGGGGCATACTGCATGTTCCGTTTAAGGAAGTCTTAAGTCAATGATTTTTAAATTTGGAGTCAATTTCAAAAAAAAAAAAAAAATAAGGAATATCTTCCCATTTTTTACCCTTAAGGATATTTTTCAGTAACCTGTGTTTAGAATCTACTTCATTTTAAAATTATCTATTCTAGGGACTTCCCTGGCGGTCCAGTGGTTAAGATCTGTGCTTGCAGTGCAGGGGGCACGGGTTGGATCCCTGGTCGGGAACTAGGATCCCACATGCCGTGTGGTGAGGCCAATAAATAAATAAATAAATAAATAAGTAAATAAAATGGCTAATTTCATGTTAAAATAAAATAATCTTTTCTATATTTGGTCCTCTACATGATCTGAAAACTATTTTTAATAATAAATACTGAAGTAGAACTTATTTTTCTATCTTTAATCCAGATGTATTGAATTCTGACTCTGTTGCCCTCTACTTCATAGAACTCATGCATCACATATGCACAGAAAAGAGAAAAAGAGACGCTGCGGTCATTGTATCCTTACCGCTGCCGAGCGTGTAAATCCAATTATGCCATGTTTGGAAGCACAATAAACAGGCTGTTGTGCAACAGGCATCAGCCCTGAGACAAACAAATAAACAAAAACACTTTTATTAAAAAAATAAGCAGACAAACCCCAATACTTGCTATGAAAATGAATAATTTGTGCCTGTTCCATTTTAAGATTAATCTAGAAAATACACTAAGGTAATCACTTTGTAAAACTCACTAGTCCAGGCATAGTTTATTCCTCCTATAACCTCTACTATACTGTCCAAAATTTATGGTCAGTAAGCTACCGCCTAGGGATGTAGCCAAGAGTGGTACATAAGTTTTTCTGCTTCCCTGATGAAGTCAAGAGAAGTCACTGTTATCTAAAACACCGAAAGAATCATCTTGAAATCCAGTAAGTTACTACCTAATTTTCAGTTTTTATGTCTGGATTTTTAAAAAGTGTATATTCTTTATTTTTTAAGGCTTCCAAATGGCTGAAGGAGTTTAAACTGCTTAAGCGGGATCTGGAGAGCATTATTTGTCTTCATTATAAGTTGGTAAGCATTTCCCTGTCACGAATTGCACTGAACAATGCCGCTAAGTGTTTAAGAAAATTAAAAGTTAACTTCTTTTGATTCTGATCTGTAGCAGATGCCTAGATCTTCTCATCCCATGACTTAGGAAAAGAAAACCAGAAATAAAATGTTTGATCCTATTTTATTTCCTTTCATAATTATGTACTCAGCAACAGAATTCAAGCAGCTTTAGAATTGGCTTAATTTTCCATTTACACACAATAGTAACTGCTCAAAAATACGATTAAATCCATGGTGTGGCGAAAAAGTGGTACTGCAGCAGGTACGGCATCTTTTCTCCCCTATCTCCCAGCCCGTTACCCCCTCCCCGCTACCAGAAGAAACAAAACAAGAAAAACTGATTTTGCTGTAGTTATCATCACTGTCAAGCTTATTTCTCATAATGGTCAATTCTCTATCTCAATCAACAGTGAAACTTTTAACTAGAGCCATTTGTACATCTTGGCTTTTAACTGATTTCTTGAGTTAACGCGTTCTACCATTTTTAAAATTTGTGATTTCTCCAAGGAAGAGCGATCCCTGATTACTTTAATGTTATTAATGTCAAATGTCATGATACTACTAAATGATTCTGCTGAGACGTGGTCATCTCCACTCAGCTAACTAGTCCCAGAACCCCACTGCTGGAAAGCGTGTTGTACCAAAGTGCAGTAATAAAGGCGGACCTTAACCACTCCCTGGGTGCCTGCCAGGTCTCAATTTATGAAGTACGTTTGCTCAAGAGCAGTTTAAATCCCTGGAGATGGTAGATCACACAGAGTGCGTCCTCCCAATGATCTCAAAGTATGTAACGTGGTTCTCTTTTTGTTTGTTTTGTTTTTTTTCGGTTCAGTAACATGTGTAAGTTAATTAAGTTTGTCAGTGTCAGTCAACAAGAACTCATGATGCCTCCACAGGGTGAACAGGTGTATTAGGAGATCAAGATAAACAGAATAAACAGGTGCAGCCAGGCGTTGCTGCTTCTTGTTCTTGTAAGTAGGTCACTGTTCTACCCGCTCCTTCAATGTTTATGAGACCAAGGTAGTGGCTGTAGGTGGCATTCACGGGCAGCAGGAAATGCAGAGTGAACCTGAGTCAGAGATGAACTGTTGACAGCCACAAAAAACGCAAGGATGTCAAAGATGAATGAGAATGAATTTCTGTTATGTATGTGCAGGCACTGAGCTTCCGAACCCAAACTGGTTCAAAGTGTCACAGCAGCAAAAGAGAGCAAATACTGTTGTGTTGGTTCTGTCTAAGAAGCCAGCTGCAAAACACATACTTTCCTTTAAAGGTAGAATTGCAGATGCAATTAGAATTTGTTTGCATTTTTAAAGTGGCACTTGGTTTTATGACTCTCGTGGCACTCCAATGACATTTTCACTGCAATCCTGCAGAATGTTTCCTCTTGCATTGCTTTCACTCTCTGGCATGAGATCAGAGGCGGCATAGATCCATGTCAGACATTCAGAAATCAAGCATCCTTTTAAGATATTTTTACAGCTTTTTGGTATAACTGGCATACAATAAACTGCATATATTTAAAGTGTGTGGTTTGATAGGTTTTGACATAGGTCTACACCCACAAAACCACGACCACAATCAAGATATGAACACAGCCATCCCCTGAAAGTTTCCTCGTGCCCTGTCATCCTGTCCTTCTGCCTTTCCCCTCCCCCTAAGCAACCACTGATCTGTTTTGTGTCACTATAGATTAGTTTGCCACTTCTAGAAGTTTATATACATGTAATCATACAGTGTAAACTTTTCTGTCTGACTTCTTTCACTCGGGATAATTCTTATGGGATTCATCCATGTTGTAATGTGTATCAATAGCTCATTTCTCTTTCTTCCTTTTTTTTTTTCCTCTTTCTTCCTTTTTTTTTTTTCTGAGTGAATGGTATTACACCATAAGGATATACCTATCAATTGCATATACATTGCTCTTTTGATAGATATATTCAGTTTTGAGGCCTTATAAAAAAAAGAGAATTCTATTTTTCAATTATTTTATTTAGGCAAGTTGTAGTTAGTTTAGTTAAGTAGAGAGTTTTTCTTTATCTCCCCAGTACATGTAGATTTTAACTGTGGCTCCTTACGGTTCAAACAGGTAAAGATGTGTGGGGCTTTGTCCCTAACTTGCCAACTGACTTTCAATGTAGAAGTTTGCTCTCTCTCCCTCAGTTTGCTGCTTTGAAAAGGGCGGCTGAAGGGAGAGAGAAAAGGTGTTTTTTTTAAGGCTTTTCTTTTTGACAGTGATTTTAGTTGGGGTGGAAATGTTTCAGAAATCCAACATTTTCTATTGGGTCTCACGATCCTTTTCTCCCTTCCAAGTATAACATTACTGCTGTTGTGGTCAACTTCAGTATCGCATTGTTTAGCCATACCTCTGTTACCAACCTTAGACCTGCAGCACCAACATACAATGTTTCCATGTGCTTCAAATAAAAACCTGTTCTGAGGCTAGTAATAAGGGTCAGCTCAGAGAATTGTTCAGGGTGTGTCTGACATGACTCTGGGGACACCACTCACATGGTAGTTTGTGGAGATTGTGCCCCACAGAGTTCCTGCAGTTTACAACCTGCACAACTATACCTGGCAGCCCTCCATGGTAGAGGAGGATGACGGAGCAAGAGACTGAGAAGGCTGAACCAGTGGAGGTAGGAAGAAAACAAGCTAAGCATCGTGTCACAGAAATTAAAGACAGGAATATTTTAAGAAGCCTAGAGTGGTTACTTGTATCACGTGCAGAATCAAAAGAGAAATGGCTTTTCTTTGAGATACGAACGTCTCAAAATCACTCATCTAAAAATAGTAGCCCTCTTGGTTTCACCTCCTTCTCCAGCTGCCTCTCCACTGCTGCACAGCTCACCCTAACCAGGCTTTCCTCTGACCAGTCCAGTCCAACAGATGTTGTGGCGGTTGCCAGTGACGGACGTCTGCTAAGGCCAGGTCTTCATCGTGCTTGATACCTTGCTCAGTAGCAACCAACACAGTGAATTACGCTCTCCTTGCAGCACTTCCCTCCGTACGCTGGTGTCCTTCCACCTCACACTCACCAGCAGGTCCTCCTCCACGTCCTCTGCGGGCTGCTCCTCCTTGACCAGACCCAGAAATAGGCCGGGGGACCCGAGAGCTGGTCCTGGTCCTCTCTGCTTTTCTATGCACACTCTTTCCTTAGGTGACCTTATCCACTCCTGTGGATGAAATTCATTCCCTCCATGTCTCTTTCATTCTCATTCTCTCTCTCACACACACACACACAAACACACATAATTTTCAAATTTAAATTCCAGATGTCCAGCCAAGATCTTTTACTCTGTCTTGAGATGGGAAATTTAGTCTTCTTCCCTTAAAATACAGTGTGTGCTAATTCAAAAGGTTTTATAGGAGTGAATTCATTTTAGAAATATGTGTTTGGTACCAAGTAAGCGCCAAATATAATGAAAGCATGTTTTAAATAGTTAGTTGAAATGTATAAAACCAAGGGGAGGATCACCATTTGACCAGAATGTTATTTCCTATACTACTTAACCATTTAAAAATGTCCTTTTAATTGAATTGGTCGAGACAGATTATAGCACAGTAGTCTGGATTTGGGGTGCCAGACTAGCTGATCTCAAATCCTGAATCCACCACAGTGAGCTCTGTTACCTTTGGAGGGGTTACTGCTGCGTACCATGGTGTTTTTCCCCTGTGAAATAGAGTAGTAATAGTAGCTATTGTGAGTCCTGAATGAGCTAATTTACATAAAATACTTAAAACTGTGCCTGACACATAATAAGCATTACCGTTTGCTATTATCTTTATATAAATGTAATCATTTTTCCTAAAGATGAAACATCTCAAGTCTTGTTTATTGTTTTATTTACCTGTTTATCCACATTGTACCTTTTTATGAAAATGTATCTTTTGCACTAAAATGCCACAAATCTGGTACAGCATCCTAACTGGGTTTGGTTTCTGAACCTTGGCAAACCGTGGAGTCTTGCTAATCCTAATTCAAAAGTATTACAGAAGTGCATTCATTTAAGAACTATGTATTTAGTAACTTTAAATACAAAGGATATTGACGTAGTATTTTAAATCTGCTCTATTGAGAGCCCCTGGCGCAGGGGTAGGGTAGAACTTTGATATCTGACCATCCAGATCACCCCATCTGACTTCACAGGGACTTCTGTCAGGATAGTGGCTACAGGCCCAGTTGCTAGAATGAATTTGGATTTTTTAAAATCTTGCAAATTAATTCCCATATGCACAGCAAAATTATTTTGTCTTCATGTTAAAGGATTTAAGAATAACGCAACAAAGGACTGAGACCATGAGAGAACAGTCTCTAAAAGAATGTTATTTTGTTTGATGTTGTGAGGAATCCTTAATTGTGCTTAAAAATGGATGCCTTATATTTAAAAAGTTAAGAATAGATTTTCAATACTTATTTATTCTGGGCCCAGCACTCTGCAAGTTTACTTAAAGAATTGTGAAATGGCTCTCTCTCCAAAATACAACACGTAATTAGTTGCAGGTTTATGTCCGTCCTAACTGTAGATTAAGAAAAATAATCTCAACAGAGGGAGAAATTCTACCCACGAAACAGAGAAATATTTTCTACAGCCACTCAGGATAATAACACCAAATGGCACCGACTGATGGGATAATTATGAAAAAAAATTTTAAATACCTGAAAATGACACATGTAATTATAGAACAAATAAAGAAGTCATTTGGAAAAGTAAAATATCATTTCCCTTTCCACATTAGTGCCTCTATCTTTAATATTCTTTCTACCTGTATTTACAAAAGATAACTTTAATATCTACATTTCACAGAAGGTAAATCGCTCAAAAAGTTTTTGTGCAAAAAACTGAAATCTACTCAGACGGCAGTTGTACTGAATCCTTGAACATATTTTCTTTTAAATGGATAGAAATTATGTAAGATAGACTATACAGAAGTGCTAAAGAAATTCAACTTAGGAAAGGAAATTGAGAATCTAAGGATACTGATCTTTGCATGATAAACTTGAGTTCAGCAGCTGTGCTAAAAAGCAGGGATCGAAATTCCTCACATTTTCTTTACAATCAGAAAAGAAACGGTCTACCCATCTTTCTGTGGTTAACCAGCACTTCTCTAATAAGGAAAGAAAAGAGAACTGGTGAGAATCCATTTATCTGTGTTTGTGCAGAAAGTGGACCAAAGTAACTGGTGGACTTCCTTATTAGATGCTTTTCCACACAACAGAACACCTTATCTGATGCTGCTTTTTTTCCCCTCAGTCGCATGCTTGCCGTTAACAAATTATGTCTTAAAGTATGATCTGACATAAAAAGTGGCATAAACTTCCACAGAACGACTGCATCTTCTGTGATAAAAATCTTTCCAGAAAGGTAACCCCAGCAGCACTCTCCAGGGATTGTTAATTCTCAGAAAGTTGTCCCTAAGGTCCCATCACAATCCCCCTTCCTAAAAGTTCAGTGATCCCCTACGCTGTGATCAGAGGAAACCAAGATGAGCTTTCTCAGCCACTCAAAGAATGTCCCTGTGCAAACTAGAGGCTGGCTCCTCAAAGTGTGGGCCAAGGACCAGCATCAGAATTGTGGGATCCACCCCAGACTTACTGAGTCAGAATCTGCCTCTAAACAAAGCCCGTAGGTAATGTCTCTCATGTTGAATTCTAGAAGACTAGTCATTTTCTTAATAGTTTTTATGGCTAGGAAACCCTAAATCTTTTATCCATTCCTCAAAAGGCCTATTTATAAATATTCAGTCTTTCCTACTGATTCCTTTTCGTGTGTGTCTTCTTAATAATTTTAAGCCATAAGACAGCAAAACAGACACCACGAAGACTTTCGCTGGTACTAAGCGAGGGAGGTGGCCCACGTACTCATAGCCATTGACATCTGACCAGTTAAGATCCAGATAATGCACATTCAGCCGTTGTACGATATACACTAAAATAGAGCAACATAAAGTTGCTTTTATTCCTCCTGCTAATCCTCACCACCTTTCCCATGTTCTGCAGCTTGTTTGAGAGGAATTGTTCCACTATAAATTGGAGATAATTAAACGGACTTCTATTGCAGGGATTTGTAAAAGTTAAATGTGATATCATAGAGCCAATAGTTCATCACAGCGCCTGGAACTTGGCACTTGCTAAATATGTTAGTCCCTCTTCTTTAAAGCAAAGATAGTTGCAGAGGGTTGTACCTCGTGATTCCCTGAAATTTCTGGTCTGCTGTGACATTCCAGTCCGGCTGCTCTTGAGGCCACGTGAGTTCTACAGCCTTGTACCTCTCATTGGGCTTCTGTTTCACCTATGCCACGCTAACAAGTGCTGCCATGTTGACGAGACACTGGCGTATAGCTCTTGGGGTGGAAACTCTGCCAGTTACTTTCATAGCCCCATTTCCCTTCTGTCCATGTTTAACATGTTTGGTTAACTTGAATGTGTCATTTAAAGTGGTAACTTTAGCACTTCTACTGTAACACAAACTAATTACATTGTTGTAGATACAACTTAGAGTTCAAGTGAGTATGTCGCTGGGGTGGTTTTTAAGACATGCTAAACAAATTCTAAGATTTTCAAGTATTTTCTTGAGACTCTAATGTTTTCAATTCAGAGCAGATACGACCTTCGTGGTGTCACTCACAAAATGCTACCGAGTGACTTATTTTTGAGGCATAGCAAACCCCAAGACCTCAGTAGCTGAGCAGGTGGGAGCAGGGTTGGTGGGCAGACTCCTTTTCCTGTGACGACTACTCTTCCCTCCCCACTAAGTGTAGAAGAAGCATAACTGACTCCTATGGGATGTCTCATGGGAGCAGAGCTGTTTATCTGCTTTAAACCAGACTTCACTCTTCTCTCTGGTTCAACTTTTTCTTGTTTGATAGTTAACGATGGATGTGGTAAAATGAGTGCAGGTTCATATATTATGTTCATAGACAAAAACTCGTACAGAAGAATCTGTGTGGTTAAGAGAGGTTGGAACAACTTCCAGGGCTTCCAGGGACAAGCACACCCTCCCCTCAATACACCGAGGAATCACTCTCCTCTGTTTGTTAAACTTATTAATTGCATCTGATACTCGGTCTGCGTCAGCGGTCATTACTCATTAACTTCTCTGCCGAAACCAGTGTGTCAACTTGAGGTTTCATTATGACACTAAATGATTCCACTGGATCTGTGCAAGAGATCATGGGATGGACTCTGGTTGGGTTGAATATTACCCAACATTCCTTCAACAGAGTGAGCAGTAGGGGGAAAAGAGGGAAAGCCTGTGAGGAAGGAATATTTGGAAAACACAGAGGAAGCAAGCATTAGAACTACTCTTCCCACAAATTTATTTGTCCATTATACCTCATATAAGCTGAGGAGTCAAAAAAAACAAAAAAAGAATTACTTTGACTCCAGTAACCCCTCAAAGACTTTTTTGGTCATCTGACCTCTGCCGACATGCTCCGACTTCAAGGGAACAAAATTGTTGATATTATTTCTGAGGAAAGTGTGAGGATGTGAGACGTCTACATTTATCTTCTGCTACTATTACAAAATCCTGTATTTTTATCAAACTGATCTCATTATGGGAAGAACAGAAGCTCTTGGTGAGTGGATAAAATTCAAGACAATACATTTTAATACTCTTTGTGAGATGAGGACACCTCAGTGACAAAGCCCAGGGTCAGAGGAGGGGTAGCAGGGGCTGTCTGGATTGGCCAGAGGCAACAAGGAAATGGTGAAGATGCCACAGGTATGGAGGACGGGCATTATGAAGGTACCCAATCAAGTAAAATGGACAGAGACGAACTATTGAACCATGATCAACAGAGTTACCCTGCCTATTGGGAGGAATATCAGAGGGAGAACCAATTTGCTTTTTTTGTTTGTTTGTTTTTAGAATAGCTATTGGAGTATAATTGCTTTACAATGTTGTGTTAGTTTCTGCTGTATAACAAAGTGAATCAGCTATACGTATACATATATCCCCATATCTCCTCCCTCTTGCGTCTCCCTCCCACCCTCCCTATCCCACCCCTCTAGGTGGTCACAGAGCATGAGCTGATCTCCCTGTGCTATGCGGCTGCTTCCCACTAGCTATCTATTTTACATTTGGTAGTGTGTATATGTCAGTGCTACTCCACTTTAGACTGTTCTGCTATTCACTAGACTGTAAGAGTGTCAGAAAGGTAATTCAAAGCCAAAGTGGTCTCCTCGTTGAATTTATATCCATTCATTGTTTTATCTGCACGATTAGAGAAGGATCCACACAGGGTTCCCAATACTGGCTCTGAGAGAGGTAAGAAGAAAATTCACACCCAGGATGGGTATTGTGACAAAGCAAGCTCTTAGCCAGGAAAGCCAAGTGGACATCTAATTGTAATCCCGAAATTACTCTTCTCTATGGCATGTTTTGACTTGTGATATTGGTAAGCTCCCCAGATGGTTCCAGGGCTTTACTCTGTGTGTGTCAAATGGGGCAAAAGCTTAAGCTTTCGCTGAAGGTTTAATAAATAGTCCTGAGATTAAAGTAGTGCCCAGGAGGCCTGAAGATACTAGCAAATCGCATTGGCTTAATCAAGTTACAGGAATTCAGTTTCTCTTTCTTTATAATTAGGCTAAGATAGAAAGAGAGACAGACTGACAGACTCATAGACAGAAGAGAGAGAAAATCAAGTGGTTAAGAGTAGGGGATCTCGTATCAGGCAGCTAGCATGAGAACTGCAGCTCCCCCGCTTCCTTGCATGTAAGCTTGTGCAAAAACCTAAACTCCCCAGGCTAGGTTCCCTTATCTGCAAGATGAAGATTATAGAATCTACTTCACTGTGCTGTTGAGAGTATTAAATGAGAGAACACATAAGCAGTGTTTAAAAGAGCATCATGCAAATGGTGAGTGCTCAGTGAAAGTTAATCGTTGCTATATGTTTAAATATTTTTATTGGATAAAAGGCAGTACTACCCTGCATTTCTCTATTCATGCTCTTTGGGGCAAGTAAGCCTCTTCCAGTACAGAGGCTCTCCCAGAGACTCCTATATTGATTCACCCCTGAGGCCTTCTCTCTTTCCTGAGATTGAAATCAGTGCCTGCAGTGATACAAGGTCAAGAGTCTCCTGGTATGGTGTTTGTGGTTCTCCAGGTGTTACCAGCCCCCTTGACTTTAAGAGAGAATTCATGGAATTATGTCTTAATCACCACCCTAGGTTCTTTTGTACATTTATATTTGTATTAAACTATTAAATAGTTCTTCTTAATTCTCCAATCATTTATATATTTTTCTTACGATTTCATTTCAAAATAGTGTAGATTTAGCCGTGACAATTTGCCTTTTGGGTTCCAGCCTCTGAGAATCTAAACTTCAGCCCTCTGTGGGGCTGAATAGCTCTTTTAAGTATTGCCCACGCTTTCACCTTTTAATGTACTCTTGGACTTGAAATGTTATAATTTATAAGTAGATGACATGTTAGGAAAAATAACCAGATTACCCTGAACAATTTATGGAACTAGGTCTATAATAACTCTAGGGATGGCATTTTTGTCTTGAAGCAACTCAGAAAATGAGATGCGGATTTACTTTTGAGAACTTCTGAAGAGGGAGATGTCTAAGTTTCCACTCGTGCTAAGTTCACAGTGGTTTAAAGACCATCTGACGATGATTCCTGGAGGAATGAGAAAAACGCTGAGCCTCAGACACTAGTGTGGTCACAGGTACCTCCAAACCTGACTCCCCCAGTGCCACTGCAGCTTGGAGGTGGAGGACAGGATGGGGGGGGGGGTGGCGAGGAACACCGATTCTGCAATTACCACAGTAACTGAAACCAACCAAATGACTGAAGAAAGTCTCACTGTTTTTTGGACACGAATAGTTTAGATGTGCTGTCAATATTGGTCAGTGTTCTAAAATTTCATGATTTCACTTTAACTATTCAAGACCCATTAATGATTTTTTTTCCTAGAATTTTCAAAGTAAAGTCTTTCTGCTCCAAAAGTTCCTGCCAAAGGTTTATAGCTAATACTGAGTAAGACGACATCAGCTGATCGTAAATGACACTGCCCCAAATAAAACACAGTTTGGATTGCCCTTTGTGGCAAGGATGATCAGCTCTCCTCTGACATCCACCCTTAGACACACAGCTAGAATACATTTCCCAGACTCCCTGTCGTTAGGTGAGCCATGAGGTCAAAGCCTGTAGGAATGTGAGCGGAGCGAGGTTTGCCATTGCAGGGCTGGGGTTTAGAAGAGGAGCCACACCTCCTCAGGGTTCTCTCGCTCTTTCTGTAGGAGAGAAAGGAGTCAGTCCCCCAGTGCCAGCGTAACCCTGGAAGCTCCACGCTGAAGAGCTTCTGCCAGCCTGGTTTCCCAAAAGACTGCGTACAGAAGAGGTTCCCTGCGGCAAGGATCTTGCCCTGGGCTGATATATGAGTGAGGAATAAGCTTACGCTATGTTTAAGCCATTACACCTTTGGGTCTATTTATTATTGCAGTTTAGCACTGAAAGGAGGTGGAATATGCCACCCCAAAATATGTCACATGGGCATAAGGGTGAATTTGAGCTAAAGGCACTTGTAAAACAGCAGGTGCAAGGGAGCACTTTAATCTCCCTTTTCTTCCTGAAAGCGGGACACAGAATCCCATGTAAAAGATGCTGTCCCGGTACCAGGAGATAAGAAACCTTATCGCTGGAGATTGGAGTCAAGGCCAAGAGACATCTGTACAGACGTTGTTAAAATAACTTTATCTTTCTTTAGTCTCCCCATATATTTTAGTTACTTTCCCACAATTGCATTGCTTTGTTCAACCTAGTTTATAAACACCGAGGCCTTGCCATTTCTTTGGGTCTTCGTTTTCCTGTGGGGGCCCTCGTGGACGTGCGAAAACCTGTATGCTTTGCTCCAGTTTGATCTATCTTATGTCAATTTCATTCTCAGGCTGGGCCACAGAGGCTGAGAAAGTAGAGATCAAGTCTGGCTTCCCCGACAGTATATCCCAACTAACTATATATGCCATATTTTAAAATTAGACACGCTTACTAAAATCACACAGGAGTAGAGATACCTTAACTTTATTTTAGTCCTTTTTAGTCTATCAGAGGTGCTTTTACATGTTTTACTGCTTAGGAATCTCACAATAACCTTTGACAAATAGCAACTCTGGGAAAATATATATACATTTTTTTTAAAATAGTACTGCAGAAAGATAACTTTAAAAAGTCACAATTTAAGATAATAGGAATAAACTTAGAGTTTGAACTTCTGATAGTATACAACAGAAAATTCCATAGAACCAGAAAAAAAAAAAAAAAAGTAAACCAAGTTTCAATTTCAAACCTGAGTTGATAATAAATACACTTTGAAGAGTTACTTCTGTGGTCCCAATTACCAGTAAGAAATCATTAGTAACATGATAATTGTCCTTACCTGCTAAAGAGGACATATTAATAATGATGCCACCTTCACCTCCATTTTGCTTGCTCATGTAGTCCAAACCCAGGTAGGTTCCGCTGATGACAGAAACCTAGTCCAAGGGCAGAAATGGGAAAAGCAACAGAGCTATTATACTTCATCATACGGTCACACACCAACGTTTTTATTGCTATCCCAGACACCGAGGGAGATTCCTGCACATGTTATCAATGAAAGGTTTTGAAGTGGCTGTGTTTCTTTAAAACGCATTGACTGGATTCTCTTTTATTTGCCTAAACTTGTAGAGCTCATCACATCTCTGCAAAACTTCACTTAGTTGCCTGCTCTGAGATTTTATGATAAAGGTTCTATTCCAAGTGTCTTGTTACTTCCACTAATCCTCAGCATCTTCAAGAATTCTGTATATTCTTTTTCTTTTCTAAATACTGGATACAAAACGCATTCACCCTTCTTAGCACACGGTTCTCTTGTCCAACTGTTCCGCATCCACCTGCTCTGTTTTATTCTCTTGGATCTTGGAATATGTAATAGTGGATGCCCTTGATTTCCTACACAGTTTTCATTTCCTCCTTCTATTTTGCATTTGTATCTACTTCTTCTGCATGTAATACAGAGGAAGGTGATCTCCCCTGTTTTAGTGCAAACAGTGATTCATCTATTTCAATCACAGAAATCCCGTTCCCCTTGCCCGTGACTGGTTTAGGAGCCAAATGGGACCATTTCTGGCGAGACCTGAGAAGCAGTCAGCTGGAGGTGGGGTCTGGGTTGGGGAGGGTGACGGAAGAGGACTCTGCGGAGAAAATTGTCATTGCTCTTAAGAAAACCAGAAAGAAATGATTGCGTTACTCCTTTTTCATTGCTTTGTACTGGGGCGATGGCTGGAATGAAGTTCTATTGATAGCATCTTTAAGAGGAAACCACCATGATGGCTGGCAGATGGGAATGAGATCTGGGAGCTGCGGCGTCAAGCAATCCTGAACTCTGTGTCGTATGAGATCACATAGCTGTTGTACCCAGTTTGAGCAAGGGATTTCTGTTCCTTGGACATATGGTCTTCAGTAATGAAATCACTTCATTTTGTTCATCACTCCTGCAGCTGTCCTTTTGAAAGCTTACTCTGCTTTGCTACTCACATCCATGTATAGGCACCTTTTCGGTTTTATTCTAACATTTAAGAATTAATCACTATCAGAATCAACTTGTGACATGAAACATATTTGGAACCTTACATTCCCTTTTAGATTTAAGAACTCCTCTCCCTTCCAACTCAGACTTTTGAAAGGTGAAAATTTGCTTTCCACATCTTAATTCCTACGTCTCTCATTCTTTACAACACTGCAAAGAAAATGATACAACAGATAATGAGATAACGAGTCTGAACCTGAGGATATATATTGGTGGTTACCTTCTTTTTATTTTAAAAAGTCCTTTTGGAGTTTTTTTGACAAGGATCCAGAGTTGCCTCTCTACCTAACAGTAGTTCTAGCACAAAAAATGTAAGCTGAAGATTCTATTCACTTAAGCCATGCATCAGTTTGATATTAAGTAGGCTTAGGGAGAATGAGTAAAACCTGCACATGATTCCCTTTAAAAAGGAAAAACAAAACATTAATGGTTTATATAAGAAGGAAAAGAATGTAGATGGCTGAAATTACTGAAGTCAGTTAGATTCTGTGTTTCTGCCCAAGTCTCCAGCATGTCTGAACAGAATTTCTGTTTATGTGTATTGGCGCTACGCTTTTATTCTTAGGTATTTACAGCTTTGCTGACACCTGCTTTTGTGTTTTCAACATCTACAAGATGCAGCCAGATAGAAAATTTGGGAATGTTTTTAATTTTTTTTAAAAGCCAGATTTATTTCCTGGTTTTTGATGGAGAAGGCAAAGGATTATCTTGCCGTCCGTTATCAGGTTAAGAACTGAGTAACTTCCCAAATGAAAGGCTTCTTAGGATAAACCTGCAAGACAAAGCCTAAGGTTTTAGCTGTACATATAAGAAATTTTCACCTCTTTTCCTTTACTTTGACAACCTCTTCCATATCCCAGATCATATATTAATGGAATTGTTAGAAAAACATAGAATAAAAATGTTTCCTAAATATATCTGTGGCCTTTTGGCAATGTTTATACATTGTATAGATTGGGTCATTGTAATATCAAGCATCCAGGGGAAAAAAGAAAACAAAAATTACAGATATGTTCTC
This sequence comes from Balaenoptera musculus, assembly GCF_009873245.2. NCBI lineage: Eukaryota > Metazoa > Chordata > Mammalia > Artiodactyla > Balaenopteridae > Balaenoptera > Balaenoptera musculus. The sequence continues at coordinate 6,789,644 of NC_045790.1, forward strand.
GCTACAAGTACAAAAAAGCTGGAATCTATAGTATTATTTTAGTCCATTTTGTAAAGGTAGTTAAAATTTTGTATTTGACTCTCAAAAAAAGAGGAAAATCCAATGTCTACTTTTACTTAGTGAGGAAAAATGAAAATTCAATTATTGACAAAGTGATATAGTTAACACATGCTTACTCAACATTTTTAGTTACGAAGAGACAACTTTTACATGTAATACTGAAATTGTATAGTATTCCAAATGTTAACATACTTTTTTTTTTTTAACAAGTTAAAGCATTCTATAACTTAAAACCACTCTCATAAATTCCCCTATCCTGGAAATAATTCTCTAGTAATACAGATAAATGATAAATGAACTTGTTTAACTTCTCTTATTAGGCATAATGTCTTCCTATGATACACACATATATGTATATATGCTCCTATAACATTTGTGTGTATGTGTGTGTGTGTGTGTATGTATTTACTACGGAATTTTCCTAATCTGTCATTTCCTTTATTTAATTTCCCTCCAGTCTGCAGTTGCTTTTAGTTTATTTATGGTTCTTGTGCTACACTGTAATTAAAGCAATTTTTTAAAAGATTCTGTCATCTAAATCATGAAACTCTGCCTTTCAGGTTTCTTGTTTTTTCTCCAGCCAGTTCTCAAGGGATACTAGTATAGATGATCATTTTTTTCCTGAAACCTTTTCTCGTCTTTTATTCTCCCATGTTCAATCTTTTAAAATTTCTGCTTATTTAGGGGGTAGATATGATTGTCTTCCCCCTTGCAGAAGCTACTTATAAAATTTAGCAAGCTCTCCCTAACTATAACATTTCAATGGGATCTTTAGATATGGCAGAGTAGCAATAACAGAAAGTAGTTACTAATTTAAGGTGTAATCAACACCCTTGGGAGCCAAGAAAAAGGAGTACACTTGACAACACTGTTTCTATCCATTTCCTCAACTCTTCATTAGAGGCAGAATAGAGCAGAGGGACCCACCTCGTTAGAAATGAGATAGTGCGAATGAAGAAAATGTAGGTTTTTAGTCTCTGGACGAGAAATGCAATTTATTGAGTGACCGCCATGTAGTAGCACCGTGCTGGATGCTTCATACAAATTATGGTTTATTGACGCTTAACCAACCCTAGAGGTAAGAGGATTACCTTCATCCTTTCACAGACTGGGAAATTCAAGATCAGAGACATGAAATAAAAGTTCCTGAATTTTAAATTCAGGTCTGAAACAAATCTTTTTTAAAATCCCCAACAATAGCCATCTATTTTGTTTAATTTTTATTTGACTATACTAAAGGAGTCAACGTAAGTTAGTCATATGTCCAAATTAGGTTGTAAGTCCCATCTGAGCGGAAATGAATTATTTAGGTTTATTAAAGCTTCAAAAAGTAAAATAAATACATTACCAAATGGCCTTATCAATATTCAGAGTTAAGTCTACCTCTGCCCAATGGCCAGATCAACCTTTGAGAGTTATACAAAGACTCATTCTTTCCTGAACGTCCCCTGTGAGCCTGAGCAGCTATAAATAAGGCAGCTGTGGCTGGTTTCAGAGTGAGGAAGCACAGAGGAGCCTAGTGGAAACAAAAGACTGGGAAGAGGTTTACTGTATCTCTTGTGTGGGAAGAGAGGTGAGAGCTGCTGTCTGAAGAATAAAGAAAGGGCAAATTTGCTAAGGAGTAAAAGTGGAAGGACATATATACTGTTTGTCATACACTGTTTGCAACACTGATGTGTTAGGAAACCATCCAAACATTGTACTGAAACACAAAAATGAACATCCATGTATGCAAAATGTCATAGAATAGCAGTTTATTTTTCTAATACACTTTAATTGAACATCTATGTATGCAAAACAAAAATTTTCTGCCTTCAAAGAACTTACAGTAGACTAGCATAAGTTATACATGTATAGAAATAATTCTAATAAAATTTAAAAACTGACATGCCTTATAAGGATGGTATAAACTATGTTGTATAAAATTTCAGAAGAGGGAAAGATACATGGTGAGATCCTTTAAGCTGTTACTCTCTGACATAGACAAGAACATGGAAAAATATGCAAAAGACCACACAGGGAATTGTACAAGGAGGTAAATTACATCCAGAGCAGAGTTGAAAAAAATTATTATACAAACCACACACAAATATTTGCATTATACTAACAGAGATAATCAAGTTCTAAGGATAATGATTGGTCAGACCCTAATCTACTTTTGCAATGGGTGTTGTAAGTAGGAGGGGAAGTAACTTGTTTTTAAGTTATATATGGGTAACAAAGGTTATACCTTGTTCTTTTTATGTAATATTAAATAAATGTCATCAGTCCCTGGAGTTAAGCTAAGGAGTGGCCTTTGTCAGCAGAGTTCAAAGAAAAATAAAGGCCAGCTCCAGGAGAGTGAGTTGTAACCAAACAGGGCAAATAAAATTCCCGTCTTGCAGAATTTTCTATTTGCAGATAATGCAGGAACTTTCCAGATTAGAGCAGGTGTTTATTCACCTGTATATTTATTATATTAAAGCAAACATGCCCTCTCTGCTGGATGAAGATAGATAATTCGAATCCTATTACCTCTGAGACAATCTCTTCACTATTTTCATGTTTCTTTATATTAACTCTAATCATTGCACACGTTTTCTGACAGCTGATTTCTCAGAAGAAAGGCACAGTAGGTGCCCATTATGAATGCACTGAATATAGGAACTTTATACCCTAGGGACCTCTATCTATAAAATATCTGTAGTTTTACTGATGAAACTAAAAATAGTAGTGATGTTCTAGGGAGAGAGCTGCTGTGTGATTTGTGCTTTTTCATTAGCATAGCTTGATTCAAAAAAAAGTCTTGTCACTTTATGTGGTTTTGGAGAGGGGCATAAGTTTATAAAAACATGTTTTTAAAAATTCCTGCAGTTTCCAATTGGTTGCATATTCCAAAAAAAAAATTATTTTAAATCTGGCAACCAAAGGATGTAATGAAGTATGGTTCATAATAAGTCAGGGATAACCACCAAAGTCTGCATATAAAATGCACGGTTTTCTTACCGGCTGAAGAAAATTAAAGTGATCCAATGGAATTTAAGACAAGAATGGAAAAAGAACATAAACAGAAAGAAAATTTAGTGAACATAAAGTATGAACTAAAGTGGAAGGAATAAGTCCTAACAGAAGAGTAAAAATAAATATGAGTGGCTTAAATTCACTAATATAAAAAGCATTTGTTTCGAGATGTGATTTGAAAAATAAGATCTCACATTATACTGTTAGCAAGAGACAAAATTCACATAAAAGGTTACTTTCATTTTCAAAATAAAGAAATAGAAAAAGATATGCCTAGGTAAATGTGAATCAAAAGAAAACATAGGGTACCAATATTATTTCTGGAAATATAAAACAAATCAAAAATCACAGGTTGCAAATGGGGCTACAACTTTAAAAAATCAAAGATCAGTAAATTATAATCACCAGCCATTATGTAGAATTCACACTGACGGAATGACTGAAAGAGGTAGGCAAGTTCACATTTGTCATTTGAGATATGACTACATGCTATTCAGAAACGGACAGATCAAGGAGATAGAAGTAAGCAAAGGAATAGCTGACAGCCAAACCAAATAGAAATATTTTAAGAAAAGAAAATTATAAGCTCTTATCATTTATAACAGAGAGACACAAATATAAAATTAAATTAGGTATTAACTAAGCAAATTCAATAGTATCTTAGACATGGATATACCATGATAAAGTAAGATTTAGCCAAGAGATGTAAGTATGGTTCACAGTATGAAAATGTTTCATTTTATTTCACTACATTATTAGCCTACAGTAGAAGAAAATCATAGAATTATCTCAACTCAGGAACAGCAGTTGTCATGTCTCTAAACACACACACACACACACACACACACACACACACCAGAAAGACTTTGAGGGACACTTGACAAATAGGTTTTAAAGTTATTTTGAACTATAATGATATCCAGGAGCACTTGAGACAAATTTTAGATAGAACTGGAAGGAGAGTGTTTGTACTTTAAAATAGTACCTTTTGTTCTGGGTCAAAGGATTTTAGGCATCTGTCAAGCTTGTACCTTATCAAAGTGGTACTCACAGATACAGCTTTCTTGTGAGTTAGGGTAATTCTCATTACTCCTATCAAGTTATTACAGTTAATGTCATTACTCATGAGAATGTCAATTCAAGTCAAACATTTATTGAATAAGCACTATCTTCAAGATACTGTGTTGATTACTGAGAGGAGAACAAAGAAAAACGTCACATGGTTCCTGTTTTTAAGGAGTTGGATGTGGTGAAGTAGGGACCACTCCCTGTGCATTTATACACACACAGCTGCCCCTCTGTACTTTACATGTGCCTCCTTTGCAAGACTAGTAAGAAAGACCTTACCAAAAACAGGGTGACCCCATGCCCCGCCCAGCTCTGACATTTGGCTTTAGCTAAAGTTTGTTACTAAACCCCAATATCTTATGTCAAGTCTGTTTATAAAATAAGATAATCAGCAAGCTTATGATACAACGAATAAAACAAATTTTATTTCCTTATTCTACATATTTACAATTCAAGGAAGAGCTAAATAATCACAAACATTGTGGGAATTACACACATGCATGCCCATACACACGCATGCACACACACACCAGCCTTCAGGATAAATATCTTAATAATTACAGAGTCCAACGGTCACTTTAGCCTTGTTTTCTGTTATAGTCCTGGAATTAAGATTTATTTTTTAAGTACATAAGTTAATCCAGGGGTTGGAAATTTTTTTTTCTCTGAAGAGTCAGATGGTAAACATTTCAGGCATTGCACATCATAGGGCCTCTGTCACAATTATTCGATTCTACCACGGTAGCATGAAAGTAGCCAGAGACAACATGTAAATAAATGACTTTGGCTGTGTTCCAATGAAACTTTATAGACACTGAAATTTGAATTTTGTATATTCATATATTTCTTTTTTTTCTTCTTTTTCTTATTTTTTCAACTGTTAAAACATGTAAAGCCCATTTTTAGCTTGCAGGTCACAAAAACAGGTGGCAGGCTCATTTGGCCTGAGGGCCATAGTTTGCCAACTCCTAAGTTATACGGTAAACGATGTTTTTTTCTCATATTTCCTTTTAATACTTTAAGACAGATTTATTTTCATAATTGAAAACCTCAAATGTTTTCCTATTTGTAAAAGGAAATGCTTTTTTCCCCAGCTTTTTATAACTTCCCTTTTTCTACATTGTAGGTCATTGTATTGTTTCCATGAAAAAAACCCTTTTTTCCTTTTAAAACATTTTATTAAGTAATTGTAGACCATGAACATGGCTAAGACAGCTTACCAAATTAATTTGCAGAGTTTTTTCCCAGTTTTTCTCATTATTCACTCCAGCATTATTCACCAAAATGTCCAGTTTTCCAAAGTGGTCTACAACTTTCCTAAAAGTATCTAATTAAAAAAAAAAGAAAAAAGACATCATAGATAACGTTCTTATTTTGCACAGACACATTTATCACAGTCTATGCCCTGAAATGAGGTTTTAATTCATCCACGCTTCTCGTGAAAGTTCTACTCTTAGACTGTGACTTCCTGCCTTGCTTCTCAAGTGCGGTTTGTGAGCCAGCAGCAGCAATCAGTATTACCTGGGAACCTGCTAGAAATGCAGAATCTGTGGCCACCACAGACCTATGGAACCATGGAATCAGAATCTTAACCTTAATAAGATCCGCAGACGATTTGTATGCACATTAAAGTTCTGTAAGCAGTAACTCAGTGGTGTAAATTCTAGAGAACCGAGCATCCTATGCTAAGAGCTCTTAGAAGTCAGTCTGGGCAACCAGCATCTCTGTCCCTAAGAAGTTACTGAAGCTCTGTGGCTCAGACTATGACAAGCATCCCTTTCAAAATAAGCCATATTTTCTTCATAAAGTGTTATATTAAACAGTTATGTATCAAGATCCATTATGATCATTTCAGTGCATTTGGATATCCTAGCAAGTCTATTTTTCATTCAGTTGATTTTATTTGATTATTGTAACTTCAATGTTTGCCTTTTCTTCTTCTATTTTGACAGCTTTGTATTGCAAGTTTGTATAACAACTATGTTCAACTAAGGTCAAGTCTGCATAGATTCTGAGGTTTGAAGGTCCCTCATTGCGTTGTCCAACCACACTTCCAGTCCTTGCAAACCCTCCTTGACCAGTTAAAATTAGGCTTTACCCCTTGGTATTGAGAAACATTATTTCTCAAAGTAGCCTTTTACATAGTTTTATTGTTTCCCTGGGCCTTTTACCACTGGTTCTAGTTCTGTTACTTGAAACCGTAGATAACAATTGTGGTTATTCTTCCAAATGATAGAAATGTGTTCTCGGGTCTTGGGTCCAACATATGAGTTCCTTGGAAAAAAATAGATCCTCACAAACTTTATATTGATTGAAATAAAATTAAAGAATTATTAACAACCACCAGACATATTGAAGACGGCATGGACTCATTTGCCAAATGGATAAATTACTATGCAAGTTAACTGCCAAAAATATTGCCAAGACTTTCTAATATGTACCCTTTACAGTACCTTTTACTGTACTGGAATGGAAAACAACAAAATATATAAAAACTATTCACTTTTTCAAAGAATCTTTAAAATGCTTCTTAAGATCTCAAATTGATTCCAGAAAAGGTCCTCCAGTAGAAAAGATCTAAGGAATACTATTATTGTTAATTTTTGCATTTCATCTTAAATATATTCTACTCTTCAGAACTCCACATCCACCTTACAGGAAATTAGGTTGTCAAATGTGGACGTCTAATTGCTTCTTTACTTTTCTTTCCTCTTTCGGTGTCCACTGTATTCCTTATACTCTGCCCTTACCGATGTATAACACACCAAATTATACATCGGTGTATTCCTCTTTATAACACACCACTGAATTTTGGGCTCAAGCAACTTACAATCTATTGATAACTCTTGCTGACATTTATATGCTGTGGTACTCTTTGTAATTTGCCTAAACTCTTCAGGTTGCATTTTTCATCTGTAAGTCATCTCCAAGAACTTTTTCACCTCTGTATTTTTATGATTTCAGTGAAGTCTCTTTGGCCACATGTCTAAGCAGTTTTAAAAGTTGTAGGCAGCATTAAATCCTGACACTGGAAGAGCCAGTGCCATGTTTTCCTAAAATGCAAGTAAACGCTGATGTCCAGACGACATGTGGATTTCTCACGACCAACATGCCTTCTGCTGGTCACTCATTATGTGTCTGGTTTCCTCCTTCACAATCACTTATCCTTAAGGAATGTGTTTACAGTCAAGGTACTAATTTTAAATACTGGGAAGCAAAACAATTAAGGTTAAATGTCACATGTGAAACTACATAAATTCAGACAGAAATAGCTTTCAGATGATCTATAGGGAATCTGTCCCCTGTTCCATCAGCACGGCTGTTGGGATTTGACATGACTTTATCCCTGATGAAAACTATCCCGTGCAATCAGCAAAACTTTATCCTCCAGCAACTAGCACTATGTTTACAGGTCTCTTCTTCTCATGCTTGTAATCCACGTTACAGGTCTTTGTAACATTTTCAGATTTTAATTATATAATTTCCTTTAAAACAATTTCCCTGAACAGCAGTTGGTTTCCTTCTAACATATAGCTCCATTTTCACTCTCTCACGGAACAGCCCAACATTTTCGAAAAAACACACATCCATGTTAAGAACAGAAGTACCAGAGTGACTTTTATGAAGATATTTTTGGTCCCTTGACTAAAGATGTGTCTAATAATTTACTTAAGTCTTTCAAAAAAACTTTGTGAAATACAAATATTTTATTTTCCCATTTTTCCCCAGAAAAATATGTATGTTTTTCATACAGATCTATTGGGTTTCTATATGACCAAATCTGTTCATTGTCTACACCAATACGGTCCCTGATATTTCACAACTAGATTGGTCTATTTTAAGTGAGTAGACGGAAACAGGAAAGCATTGAGGAAAGTCTGGTAGAAACTTTTCTTCTCCAATTCTAAGACTACAGTACAGCTATTATTGTTTTTAAAGTATCATTTCATAGGGGAAACACCAGAGAGAGCATGTGGTTAAAAGCATCCAGCACTTCTGTGATGACAACCCTTGACCTTTCATTCTAGTGTGTTCCAAAGAGAAACACTGCCACATTTGATTGTCATTGGACTCTGTGTCTTCCAGCTTTCTGGGAGAAGTTGTTTGCCATACTCGCCTAGCCTACTTTGTCTTTCCCAGTTCCATCTGCAAGTTCAATCATTTAATAATTACTGTAGCAGCACCGTCTTGGAATACACCAAGGAATCTTGATTACATTACGTGCGGCCAAATGACTAAAATAAAAGGATTTCTCAAGCATGCTTGGCTTGTCTTCCCCCTTAGCTTTTAGGGCTACTGGGACGTCAGAGGAAACATAACAGTCCCAGCTATCTCTTGCAGCTCAGAGGTAGCTGCTCTCCAGGAGATAGCCGGCCGCCCGCCCCGGGCTGGATCTCTGGCCGGGGGTGGCCTTCAGGTTGCTGCTTGCTCAAGGCACGCTCCGCGTGGATGGATGGATTCCCCGCCCTTACCTCTTAGTTGTTCCTGATCGGCCACATCGCACTGGATGAAGAGAGTCTTCTGAGGTTCAAACTGCTCATCCAGGGCAGCTTTACACTTTAAACCTGCTTCACGATTCCAATCGACCAGCGCTACCTACAGAACAAGAGGAGAGGAATCGAGATGATCCCGCGCGGCTCTTGAAATAGACCAACAATAAAGAGACCACAGGACGCTCCTCTTTTGGACCGGAGATGGGGCAGTTTACAGTTCGGGTTCTCTCCCGGCGCGTTCGAGGTCCGCCCGAGCGCGCCAGCCTGGGCAGCTCCGGAGACTGCACGGCGGGCACCGGGGGCTCAGCCTCGGTCGCTGCCCCCGTCCCCCGGGGCCCCGGCTTGGGGGGCGGGTCTCGGGTGGGCCGGCGAGGTTCGCGCCGTGCGCCCCGCCTCGCTTACCTTGGCGCCCTTGAGCAGCAGCGCCTCGGCGGAGGCTCGGCCGATGCCCTGGGCCGCGCCGGTCACCAGCGCCACTTTGCCGTTCACGTGCATGTCGCCGCCTGCGCGCGGTGGGCGAGCTCGGCGTCTCCGCGCGGCCGCGGCTTTTAAGGACCCTGCGCGCGCGCGTGCTGCCCGGCCGCGCTCTCCTGCCAGTGGGCGGGGATGAAGCTGTCAAGCGGCGCCGGGCACCCACGACTGTGTCACCTGGCCCTGAGCGCTCCGGCTCCGCGATCTTTGCCTTCCTGACTCGCAGCCAAGCCCAGATCACAGCCTCCCCTCTGCCTGCGGCCGCCTGACTGGCGGTGGGAGACAGCAAGCAGAAAGGGAACTCCCCAACAAGTGTTCCCTTCAGTGCGCTGAAGACCACCCCGCAGAAGAAGGCTGGCGGGGAGGCTTGAGAGCCTGGGTTCCTCCTCTGCGCCCAGGTCCTCCCCTCTCCTCCCCCATCCCCCATCCCAAAGAAAATAAAGACGGGAAACAAACAAACAAACAAACCCAGCAAACAGTAATGCACAATTTTAGGGATGTTGCTTTCTTGTCTAAGTTCTTGTCTGAACTCCCATCTCCTGGACATGGGGGTGAGGATGGAGGGAGCAGAGGTCACGAACACCGTTGTGGGTTTTTTGTTTTTCTTAATTGTGTTTTGGACAAACCTGTATAGATATTGGAGACGAAAGGTGCACTGAGCTCGGAACAGAAACCCCTGGATCCTATCATTTCAAGGCTGGAACTCTTGAATCTTGGAAATGGGAGTCTTGTTGGGACTTACGTTTCAGATCAGTATCAATCCTGCGTCATGCTGAGAGTGCCCAGCAAGAACTGTCATCACTGACTGCACAGGACCCCCAGACTCGCTGTCAGCCTGGTGAAGCGCAGAGTTCCATGGAAGGCTCTGAGTTAAGTATGGGACAGAGGTTCCTGGTCCTCCAGGAACTTGGGCTTGAGCTGTGAACTGAGATGCCTTCAGCCGGGAATATTCAGCTGACCTAGTCGGTCTGTCTGTCTGCCTTTCTCTCTCTCCCTCACCTGCAGGCTTCAATTCTAATTCTGTAAGCTTAATACCTGCTTGGCATTTGTTTTCATGATCAAAGAAATTTAAGCACCCGGGGAGGTGGGGGTCAGGCAGAAAGCTTACACAGCAGAATGAATCCTTTGTGTACTTCTTCGTCACCGGCAGATGAGGTGACTGGCAGGGCAGGCATGTTTGGGGAAGTTGTGTGAAACGTATGTTGTCAGTAAATCACTGAAACAGAAGTCTTCACGTTGAAGGAGAACAGCAGAGGATTTAAACAAACATAGGAAACGAAAGAAAACCCAACACCTCTAGGGGCACGCACAGAACATAGAAGGAGAAAAGGAACTGTTTTTCTTTATCAAGAAAGAACATCTTAAGAGCCAGAGAAGGAGCCTCTGCAGTGACCCAGGGACATGTTGGGAAAGCAAAGTGTTGCAGCACATATGGGGAAAAGAGTTTCAAGAATAAAGGAGTTGGGAGATGCGGGAGGGAGGAGATATGGGAACGAGTGTATATGTGTAGCTGATTCTCTTTGTTATAAAGCAGAAACTAACACACCATTGTGAAGCAATTATACTTCAATAAAGATGTTTAAAAAAAAAAAAAGAATAAAGGAGTTGTTACTAACACAAAGTACTCTGATAAACGCAGGGAAGGAAGGATGAAGAAATACTTTGAATTTTTCCAGACAGTAATCAACATCAGTAAATTTAGATGGCACAGAAGCCAAATGGCTGAAATTTAAGGAAAAAAATGTCTGATGAGAAGATGAATATTGCAGAGGCTCCAGACCAACATGATATGGAAAGCAACAGATTGGACAGTAGTTGGAAAGATTAGTAAGCCAATAAGTTATTCTTTTAAGAAAGGAAGGGGACGGATTCGGGTTAAAAGGCTGCCAGTCACTGAGAGAAAAACCGGAAACAGGAAGCAGTAAGGGGGTGGGTGGGTGAGCTGGAAGAGCAAAGGCTGTGGATTCACACAAAGCGGGTTTGGATCTTGCCTCTCTGCTCCTGCCGAGCTGTGTGATCTTGGGCAAGTCGCTTCAACTCTGTGCCTCAGAGTTCGCGCAACAATGAAATTACGTCTGGCACAAAATAATAATAATATTAGTTCACCTAATTACTGCTGGGTCATTAACAAATAATACACGAGATGGAGAAAAATGTGAGAAACAGGTTTATTAGCACAAACAAAGGACTGGGATCTACCCCCAGCCCCTTTCCTTCCCGTTGGTTTCCATGGCCACTGCCTTTGTCCAGACCCTTATACTTTTTCCTGTGACAGCAGCAGCAGTTAGACTCCTGAATGATTTCCTTGCCCCCAGATTTCTTAGATCCAGTTCGGTTTCCACACTCCTCCCAATAAAAGTTCTAAAACACAGATCTGATCATGTTTAGACATTCTGATGTTTAAAACCCTTAAACTCTCTCAACCCCAGGGCATGGCATAGGGGGCATTCCACACCCCATATCTTTCTTGTAACCCCTCTTTACAGCCTGGGAAGCCACATCAGTTAAAACCTACCCCACTGTCCAGGCTCAGGCCTTTGCCATACAGTATCTGCTCACCTGAGTATGGTCCCCTCCTGCTTTCTTCACCTATCTTCCCACTGAGCTGGAGAACTTTGCAGTGGAAACACTTCTCACTCACATTATTGTAATTACCTTCCTGTCTCTGAGTGTCTTCAAGCTGTGTCCTGAGCATCCAGGGCAGGGTCTGTGCTTAATACATGTTGAATAAGGAAAAGAACAGATAAATATAAGATATGTGTTTGAGAGAAGATGGAAAATGTTGAAAATTCCCATATACTGTGACTACCTTTTTATATAACTTAAAAGTAAGACGAAAAAATACGTGGGTGTGGCGGTTTGGAAGAAGAATGTTTTGATATTTTATATTAAATGTACATTTTGATTTTAAAATATCTAAAGGACATTATGTATAGTATATTTGAAAACCAAAAAAAGCACTCTTTACCCAGTAAACAAATTCCCCATTCCTCTGTGGTTTTTTGATAAACATTTCTCATCTTTCGTGCTCATAACATTATTTAATTTCATTTACATTAACTCTGTAATTCTATCGTCAATGTAATTTGTGTAATTAAAAACATAATTCTTAGCTAAAACTAGGTTAAATCTGAAACAAACCATCATTCATATAATTTTGTGAAAGCATTCCTATTTATAGGTTATGTTTTATTTAGTTTGTTGTACAAAGTTCTCTTAAAATAAAAACAAAAATTAATTAACTGTTGAATTAAAAGGGATTATTTTTATTATTTTTATCCCACCCCTAGAGGGGTGGGATAGGGAGGGTGAGAGGGAGATGCAAGAGGGAGGAGATATGGGGATATATGTTTATGTATAGCTGATTCACTTTGTTATACAGCAGAAACTAACACACCATTGTAAAGCAATTATACTCCAATAAAGATGTTAAAAAAAAAAGGAATTATTTTTCCTTTGATGCAATTGCAGGTGTTTGATATTTACTCAGGGGCATTCATCCCATAAAGGCTAAAAGCACAGCCTCTGGAATCCAGCTTTACCGCCTACTGGCTGTGTGACCTTGGGCAAGTGACATAACTTCTCTGAACCTCAGCTTCCTCATCAGGAAAATGAGGATGATGATAGTACCTATTTCATAAAGCTGTTACGAAGACTATACCGAGTTAAATAAGTACTACATATGTAATTGAATTTGTTATTCACTACCAAACTGTGAGGTGCTTATTATTGTGGTCATTTTACAGATGAGGAAAACAGGTTTGGGGAGGTTAGGGAATTTGGCCAAGGTCACTTATCTAGAAAATAGAAGGAGCTGGCTTCGACTCCAAGTGTGGCTGACTCCTGAGTGGTACTCCTTCTTCTTCTCTTTCTTAAATTAAACTTTTTATTTTTTGAGATAATTGTAGCTGAGCAGTACTTTGCGCCATGATTGAACAGTGATGTCTTTAAGAAACACAAGTTAAAAACAGACTTAAATTCAAATCAGAATTCCTTGATCACATTATATTTTCACACACACACTAGGGCTTGTAGCTCAGCCCTGACTTGTTAAGACAGGCCAGTCTCCGCTTGATTTTCCTTTGTCCTGTGCCCAGGGGCAAGCACAGACATCCCAAAATGTACCTAGGCACAGGCCCCAGCTTGTGAGGGCCCCAGTCTGTCAGGTGACTGATCTACCTGTGACAGATCAGTCACCTGATAGATAAAAGCTTGTGTAATTTTTAAATGATCACATATAAAGCAACACAGAAATAGGCTTTTTCCTTACTGAGACCAAAAAGCCCTGCTGAAATAAGGCAGTTTCTGCTAACACCAGGGTCAAGGATTCTTGTCTTGCCTTTGCCTCTGCAAGCTACAGCAGAGGAGCTGACCACTTTTGGATATCTACTATGTTCTCCTTCTTCTGCATGTTATCTCATTGAATCCTTTTTCCAATCCTGCAAAGTAAATATTACTCCCCTCGTTTTACAGATGAAGAAACTGAGGCTCATGGAAGACAAGTAATCTCTCCCAAGGTCAGACTTTGAGATGTAGCAACACACCTGGGTTCAAACCCAAGCCTCTGCTCCTTCCAGCAAACTCAGCTCTTTGACAGATGTGCGTTCAAATGCCGTCGCCACCTTTGTGCTGACGGTATGATCTTGGGCTGGTTACTCAATATCTATGGCCCAGAGTGCCTTGGACTGTTAGGTGCAGAGTAAACTGGCGTTCTGTGAAGCACCCATTACAGGACCTGCCACGTATACTTCGACCAATGAATCCTTGTTATTAGGTTCTTCCTTAATGTTCATATTTATTTCTGGATTTAGAAATAAAAGACAGGTAAAAATGGAAAAACAATGCCGATGAGGGTAAACTTTCGGCTCCAGAATACAGGTGGGATATTTCTAACCTTTCATAGCGTACTAGTCTGCTCCAGCTGCCATAACAAAATAGCATAGACTCTGTGGCTTAAACATCAGATATTTATTTCACTTAGCTCTGGAAGCTGGAAGTCTAAGATCAAGGTGTTGGCAGGTTTGGTTTGTTCTGAGGCCTCTCTCCTTGGCTTGCCAAATGTGGGCAATAAATTTAAATAGGTGGTTGTATTTGAGTTTGTATATCTTTATTGCTAGTGTAGTTGGATATTTTTCATATGTTTATTGGTCACTTTTTTTTTTATTCTGTGAATTGTCAGCTCCTTCACCTTATCCATTTCTGGTCATAGTTGAAATATTTTTATTTTGTGTGATAGTTACAAAGATTATGAAATTATATTTTAGAAATGCACTCTGAAGAGGTTATGCATTAAGTGACAGGGTGTTTGGAATTGTAAGTAAAATAACCCCGTAACGTGGTGGACACCAGTGAAGCAAGAATGGCCATGAGATACAATGAGGACTAGGGCTTCATAGCACATTCCTGGCTATTTGTATGGACGTGTGAATATCCACTCCATGTGAATATCCTCCAAAAGGTAGGATATGTCCTTGTACCAATAATTTTATGAGTCACAAAGGATGGATTAAAAAGGCCAAAGGACACGCTTGGTGTCAAAGGTTTAAGCATGTATCAAAACATCAAATTGTACGTTTAAAATTTGCAGCTTTATTTGTAATAGCCCCAAAATGGAAACAGCCCCAATGTCCATTAATAGCTGAATAGATAAACAAGTACTGGTGTATCATACAGTGGGATACTACTCAGCAATAAAGATAATGAACTATTCACAAAAATAGTGTTTATGAATCTTAATTATGAAGCATGAAGGAAACCAGGGTTTTTTTAAAAAGCAAACATGTTATGATTCCAGTCATGTGAAATTCTAGAAAATACAAACTAATTTTACTGTCAAAGAAAGTAAATCAGTGGTTTCCCGGAGGGTCAGTGAGGGCAGGGGGAGATTACTAAAGGGCACAGGGTGAATATAGGGGTGATGGAAGTGCTCATTAGAATGGTTACAACGGTTTCATGGGTTTATATGTACATCATACAAATCCAATTGTACACTTTAATTATGTGCAGTCTATAGCATGTCAGATGTCAGTAGAACTTTTAAAAAAGTGATTCAGTAAAAGTTTGGATCTACTTCTTTTTTTTTTTTTCCAGAAACCGGAAGATTTCTCAAGCTTATATTGACTTGACTTTCTGTCTCTCCATGCCTTGGGAAGGGTAGCCCTCCTTAGTGGCCGGCAACATTGGTAAGCAGTAAAGATCATTTCTATCTGAGTCGACAGAACTCTGGCTGGATGATAAAAGACTATAGGATTTCCCTTTCTTCTCTTTTCATTTTCTTGTCTGTGCTGTAATAGCCTTGAGGTGAACAGTTCATAGGCTATAGGAGTAAACAAACCCTTATTCGCTCTGACAATGACCTCAGCTCCAGGAAAAGCCCTGGTACGATACGTACACACTCATGTCTTATAACCGTGGTCACCAAGACATCTGTGGATGCACTCTCAGAAAAGGCACTGTCTCCCTAGTTTGGTAGAGTCTCCTCCAGACCCTGTGTGATTCATATCACACACAGCGTCTCTGTACCAGTTATGGTTTCAGCTTGGCCCCTGTAGTCTTACCACAAGTGACTCTAGCAAACCAAATTCTGGACATCAGGGTGCACGTTCCTTTGTAGTACCTGGGAACGGCCTCCCCTCTATATGCTGGGTGTTATGTGACATCTCTTGGGAAAAAGGGAAGCAATTCATCCTTCTCCCCAAACCACTAGAGGTTGTCATGACAACTTCCCCCTCCTCAGGGTGACTTCTGGATCCTCAAAACACCCTGGCATCCAGGCCACAGAAGAGAACCACAAGTGCTGAAGTCTCTCCTAGGTGGCCTTTGTCAGCAAAGTAGATCAAAACTGGGAGAAGAAAAGATTCTTTGCAAGTTGCCAGCAATATCCAGACTGGGTCTATTTTTTTTTTTAATTTTTAAATTTTATTTAATTTATTTTTTTATACAGCAGGTTCAGACTGGGTCTTCTTGGCCAAAATGGGGTCAGAGAGGAGGGAACAATGTCCCCCTAAGGGGTATTAAATGCATTATTGACTTATGATATATTCAACTTACGATGGGTTTATCAGGACGTAACAACATCATAGGTCGAGGAAGATCTTTATATTTAGCCAGTCTTTGACAAAGGAACAAAGGCAATATAATGGCGCAAAGATAGTCTTTTCACCAAATAGTGCTGGAACAGCTGAACATCCACATGCAAAAATAATGAACAGTCACAGACCTTCACAGTACCACTTCACAAAAATTAACTCAAAATGGACCACAGACCTAAATATAAAATGCAAAAATATAAAATTCCTGGAAGATAACATAGGTGCACATCTAGGTTGACCTTGGGTTTGGCAGTGACTTTGTACATCCAACACCAAAGGCATGATCCATGAAAGAAAGAATTGATAAGCTGGACTTCATGAGGCTTTCAAACTTGCACTTCTAGATCTTTGGGCATTCTCCTTCTTGCCTATCAGGCCTCTCTTGCTTTTCCCCGTTCCTCATCTTTTCTAGAACCCACAACCCATTAGTGCATTACCTTCTTGCCAGAAACCTTTGAGCCATTGTCCATCTACTGGACCTATAACAACACAACTATCCAGCTTCTCTGTTTTCAAATTCAGGCAGCTAGGGTGCTATGAGGGCAAATCATAAACTCTAACAATGGGAGTGGCTGTCTCTGCTGTCCTCTCTCTCATGCCCGATGGTAATTATATAATTCAAGCGTTCGAATTCTCTTCTAACCCCTGTATCGCTATTCTTTTCCTTTCACTGTCAGGAGGAAACCTTTTACTTCCCCTGAAAGTATAAAATGGAATTTCCTCTATTATTATCAACCTACCTGTGACTTTACTTCCTTTCTCCTTGTATCCAGATCATGCTAGCAAAGTCACTTTGGTGTAAGTCTAATCTCTCCATCTGTACTTTGAAATCTAGTCCTTTCCCTCTTCATGGCAATGCTAATTCACCATTTATCTGCTTTCTTTTCCCCTTATTTTCAGTTCTTCTTTCTCTGCTAGCATCAATGCTATGCGAAAATTTTCCAGTTTCTTTTCTGTTGAATTAGAAAAAAATCTCTTGCTGTCATATTTAATTAACGTATTTTCATATTGGTATATATTCATTATCTTAAATCCATCACTTTCCATTCATTCTTCAATCCATTAAAAAATATATATATTTTTTATTGTCTGTCTTCCCTACCTCTGGAATGGGCACACCACAAGGGCAAGGAGTTGGGTCTGTTTTGTCTTTGATATATCCCAAACCTGAAAAAGCTCACCTTTTCTTTCGAAAGAACTCCATTTCTTGGGACATAATAGGCCCTTAATAAATATTTTCTGAATAAGTGAATGGATGGTGGTTAGTGAGCTGGGCACTGAGAGTGGGCAGATGAAACAGAACCATCTTAAATTTCCGTTAAGGTGATGACAGTACCCACACCGCAAGGCCCGAGCACGTTTCGGTCTTGATCACATTTACTTCTCTTCCCCACCTAACCGTCTTTATCACTTACCTCTTGAAACATTTTCTTGCCTTGAGTTTCCTGACCTTGCACTCTATGCTTTTTTCTCTCTAAGTTTTGAGTCTTTTCAGGATTCTTTGCAAGGTCTTCTTCTGTTAACCTGTTGATGTCAACTTCTAAATGTTAACGCCTTCTCTTGTTTTCACACATTACACAGACTCGCTGGTTATGCACATTCGTTTCCTGGCGTCAGTTTTATCTAAATGCAGACCATTCTCAAATCTAAAGCCCAGTTCTTGCATCTGAAATTCCATCTGCATTGATCACTCTCCCCTTCTCACCTCCAACAGGCCCCAGAATCAGGTCCTGCCCCCAGGCACCATGTCTTCATCTCCCCACTTCCCCAAGTCAGAGACCATCATCATATCCTTACTATTCCTCCACCTTTTCTTTCCTTTCCTAATCATTTTTCTTATCCTGTCTATTTTAACTCTGCAATATCTTTCAGACTGGCATAAAAGCAATAGGTATGTGAACAATTTTTACTCACTAAAAATCTTAAACTTATCCATTACTGTAGAAATAATTGTACTGTATTATAATTGTCTGTTCATTGGTCCCTTTCACTCAAGAAAGTGTAAATTCCTTAATGGTAGGAATGTTCTCTGTTGTCTTCTCAGCTTCTCACAGCTGGTCTGGAAGTTGTGTAATTTAAAATATTTTTGGAAGGATAAGAGATTCTAAATAAATTATAATTTTAATTAATTTAATTATTTCAGTATTTTTGAGTTTAATAGTATTGAATACACAATAGCTGAAAGTATATATTGTGGCAGTCTTTTAAAGATTTATCATGATGGAGGAAATAATCTAGGCACTATAGATTTGAGTCAAAAATATACTATTTGAATATAATCTATTAGTGTAATAAATTTATTATACAAGTTATAGAAAGTTCACATAGAATCCTCAAATAAATACTGCTATGACTAAATGTGAAACTCTTCCCTTGTGTGCACATATACTTTGTATTTTTATTTTTTTATTAATTTTTATTGGAGTATGTTTGCTTTATAATATTGTGTTAGCCTGCACTGTATAGCACAGGGAACTCTACCTAATATACTTTAAACATTAGCAGGCTGCTGACAGACAGAAAAATATGTTTAGAAGTAGGGAAGATTCCTTCTAGAAAAATGGTACAGGTGAACCAGTTTTCAAGGCAGAAATAGAGACACAGATGTAGAGAACAAACGTATGGACACCAAGGGGGGAAAGTGTGGTGGGGAGTGGTGGTGGGATGAATTGGGAGATTGGGGTTGACGTATGTACATTAATATGTATAAAATAGATGACTAATAAGAACCTGCTGTATAAAAAAAAAAAAAAAGAAGAAGAAGAAGTAAGGAAGATTCCCTGAGGAGAGACTTGCTTTGCCAAGTAATGATTACTGGCAGCGTGTCAGAAATGTAAAGAATCTGAGACATTCAAACTACAGCTTGGCCAAATTAATCTTAATATGCTGACATTAGAGTTTTTAAGTACTCTAATGGCAGTTGTAAAGTTTGAGAAAAAATTTAATATGGCTCGGTCACATGAAACAAAATCTTGACCCCTAAACATTTTATTCTGCAATACATTTTTAAAGTGAACAGATTTCGTTTTTTAAAATTAATTAATTAATTAATTATTTTTGGCTGCGCTGGGTCTTCGTTGCTGCGCGCGGGCTTTCTCTAGTTGCCGCAGGCGGGGGCTACTCTTTCTTGCGGTGCGGGTCTTCTCATTGCGGTGGCTTCTCTTGTTGCAGAGCACGGTCTCCAGGCACACGGGCCTCAGCAGTTGTGGCACGTGGGCTCAGTAGTTGTGGCTCGCGGGTTCTAGAGTGCAGGCTCAGTAGTTGTGGCTCATGGGCCTAGCTGCTCCGTGGCATGTGAGATCCTCCCAGACCAGGGCTCGAACCCGTGTCCCCTGCATTGGCAGGCAGATTCCCAACCACTGCACCACCAGGGAAGTCCCGAGCAGATTTAATTTTTAGAGCAGTTTCAGGTTTACAGAAAAACTGAACAGAAAGTACAGAGTTCCCATGTAGCACAATAGAAACGAATTATCTGAAGAGGTGGGTAAGTGCAGGATAGTTATTTGTTTCCCAGAGGAAATGATTTCTAAGCTGGGTTCTGAGAGGATGAAGTTTGGCCAGAACAAAAGAGTCATCCATCTCTAGTTTCTTTATTTTGATAATTCCAGGAGCTGTTTACACTAAATACATTTCCTACATACAACCACTTGAAAACCACTCCCTTTCTGTATATCCTTGATACGATTTAGGATTATAGTGGCAATGTAATCTGGGCATATGACAAATAGAAACAAGGGAGCAGGATTTAAAAGACTTGCCATGCATATGCAAATCATGATGCTATCGGCCCAATCTGCTTGTACTTTGACTTGTTTTTCTGTCACTGATGATAAATTCGTGACCAATACAGTTGGAATCCTTTAACGGTGTTGTCAGAGATTGTAAAAGAAAGTCATCTGTCACACACTGAGGCTAAACATAGTGACCTTCAGTCCTATGCCAGAATAAACTGTCAAATGACTTAATGGTTGTTTGTTCAGAAATAAATATATGCACATATAGGTACAATATCTGTCCAAAAATATTCCTGATTTTTCCTTTAGGCAAATTTCTACAGAATTACAAAATTCTACAATTTCTGACAGAATTAATCCACTAAATGATTTTAGATTACTTGAAATTTTTAAAAAAATTTTCCATGCCCCCTTAGTATGTTTTGGGTGTCTGTAATTACGAATGAGAATTGGATGAAAACACTCATAAATATTTGTAGGATGAAAGCAGGAGTACAAGGTTTACAATCCAGAGAATAAAAAATGTGAAACAATATCACACTGAGATGTTTTAAATTTTTGATATTTCCTCTAATTCCTTATTCAGCCCCTCTAATTTAGACCATACAGTCTGGATGACTGCAAATAACTCAGTCATAAGTTGATGATAAGATAGGGGTCTCATCATCAACCTATTACTTTAGGTAATTGAAGTAATAACTCTTTGGGTTAATGTGCACAGCAATCTCATGGAGAAATTTGCAGATGATGGGCATAGCTTTAATGGGCTATTTGCCTCGGATCTGAAAGACTCAACCTTTAGTCATGCTTTAAATAAAAAGAAATACAGAGTGGCTCAAGTCATTTCCTGTGCTTCAAACATTTGGCAAAACTGAGTTCCAGGGTTGTTATAGCTGGAGTATTCAATTTGTGCAGCTTCTTTTGTCCTTAGGATACGCTGTAACATCTGCTATTCTGCAGTGCGTATGCTAATCACTAGAGGCCTTGTCTTATTATTGTGGTTTCTTTTCAATCTTTATATAGGAAAAATAAAACTCACATCAACCTTTTAGGGTGAATGATATGGTAAAATTATCTGTTTGCAGCCAAGTTTGGGAAAAAACACTTTTTTTTTCTCTTCATTTAAATTCTAAACATATGAATTGAACACCTACGTATATGCACACACCAGGGCTGTAGGACGCTTGGGTTAAAGAACATCTCCTTGTTCCCTAGACCATGAGAGAAGCTGCTTTTTAAAACCCAAGACTTTTTGTTAGCAAGTGAGTCGCTTGTAATTTCTCTTCAACATATAGCTCATTGACAGTAGAATAGTTGTTTGTTTTATAATCACAGAAACAGCTGCACAAGGGCTCCTGTGCCTCACGGGCTTATCTTTCCTAGCTAGAGATACAAGAAGTGTCCAGGTCTGGGAAGAAATTTCTTAAGAACTGGTACTCTAGGTATATCAGTGGGAGTTAAGGTTGCAGGGGAAGAAAAAATGTCTTTTCCCTCTACCCATTTTAGGTTCACTGGCTAGGGCTCTGTCAATTAGACTGACAAAAGACTAATTAACAAGAAAAAAGCCAGCAGAAGTTTATGAACATTTTTATTGCACATATACACGGAAGCACCCAGTGATGAGTAACTCAAAGGGGTGGTTAGAACTTGGGTTTATGTAGCATCTTAACAAAAGAACGATAATATTATAGAGAAATGGCAAACCAGAAGAAAAAGACTTTGAGCTTCTTAGGGCAGCAAATTCTGGGAAGGCAAATATATGGGAAGATGATGGTAGATAAGAGCTAGTTTTAGCAAAGTTTGTTATATAGATTCCTCTGGTACTGCCTCTGGGCTGATATGGGTCTAGGGTAGTCTCCGATGATTATTTCCTGTTCTTCCTGGTAGAAAGGGGAAAGGAGGCACCTTTAAAAATTTGTGTACTGCTCTTGGACAAATAATGGGAGAGCAGAGAGCTTTTCTTCTTCTGTTGCCTTCAGATCAAAACAATCCTTATGCCAAAGGGATATATTTTGGGGTAGCATATTCTGCTACCCTTCAAGGTCATCACAAACTGTCTTCAATAATGCAGTTCAGGAAATGTATTTCTTCATTTTATTAGGGTCTTTGCATGAAAAAAAAAAGAAATTTTATTGTCATATACACATGGATGTGTGTGTGTTATATGAATTAAACTTCATACGAGTAAGATTTCAGATGCATCGTTTGCTAGAGTGTCATATATGCATATATATATTAAACAGTTGTTTTTAAAACAAATTTCATTTTTGAAAACAGTTTTAGATTTAAAGAAAGATTGTGACAGTACAGAGAGTTTCCCTATACTTTGCACCCAGTTTCCCCTATTATTAACGTCTTACATTAGTAGGGTACATTTGTTACAGTTAATGTACCAATATTACCTATTATTATTAATAAAGCCTGTATGTTATGCAGATTGTCTTAGTTTTTAACCTAATGTCCTTTTTTTGTTTTGTTTCCAGGATCCTATCCAAGATACTACATTACATTTGGTTGTCAATGTCTCTTTAGCCTCCCCTTGGCTGTTAAGTTTCTCAGACTTTCCTTGTTTTTGATGACCTTGGGAGTCTTGAGGAATACTGGTCAGGGTTTTTTGCATATTTTTTTTTCATTAATCACTCTCTTAAAAAATTACTTTGGCCGTGGACAGTGGGTAAATTTCCCTTTGTGTAAGTTAAGGGATGAATGTCCCCATTGCCAGATCTCATTTGCCAGAAGCCTTTTTGGTATAAAAGACTAGATATTATTCCAGAATTCCTGCTGTATGAAACAATATCCTCGCATTTGTTGGGGCCCTCTTTTTAAAATACATTTTGTGCAGATATGTCTGTGATGATCTAAGTGGCTATTGAGGCAATTATGGGCTTTTCAGTTGATGACATTCAGGTATTATCAGGTGCTATTCTGAATCTAAAGCATGGCTGCCCTGGGGCTCTCACCTGATGGAAACACTGCATTATGTAACCTGTACTGGGAAATGTAGCACGTGTGTGTGTGTGTGTGTGTGTGTGTGTGTGTGTGTGTGTGTGTTTCCAGCAGAATACTTTCGGTCATTCAACAAATATTCATTGATTCCCAGTTCTATGCCAGACACTGGGCTGGTTGCACTGAGGGCCATTGTCAAGTCTTTTCTTTTTTTTTTTAAACATCTTAGGCATTAGTAGTTTTTTTTTTTTTTTTAAAGGAATTCCTTTATTTTTATTATTTATTTATTTATTTATTTATTTTTGGCTGTGTTGGGTCTTCGTTTCTGTGCGAGGGCTTTCTCTAGTTGTGGCAAGTGGGAGCCACTCTTCATCGCGGTGCGCGGGCCTCTCACTATCGCGGCCTCTCTTGTTGCGGAGCACAGGCTCCAGACGCGCAGGCTCAGCAGTTGTGGCTCACGGGCCCAGTTGCTCCGCGGCATGTGGGATCTTCCCAGACCAGGGCTCGAACCCGTGTCCCCTGCATTGGCAGGCAGATTCTCAACCACTGCGCCACCAGGGAAGCCCCATTGTCAAGTCTTATTCTCTTGATTTTCCCGCCTCCCTGTTCTCTTTTCCCTGACTGAGTCTCCCAGGAAACCCTTGAAGATCAAAGCTTAAAGAAACCAAATGAAAATGACTTTACCTTATAAACAAATAAGACAGAAATAAATATTTTTAAACTGTAAGTGAAAGATGCAAATTTTACAGAAAGTTAGCTTTGTACCCAGATTATAGCCTAAAATGTCTGAAAGCAAGACCTTATGATTACAAATGTAAAGCATTAAATTGGGAACAAAGGTTACACCCTATGTGGGGTTTCTTCTTTCTTTTTCTTACTTCCAAATCATCTGTTTTTCAAATGTCTTGTAAATCAAGATTTTTTAAATTTTGTAAGTCAGTGAATATTTTTAGTTTCATCATTCTGGCAAGTAGATTGCACCCGTGTTAGCATCCCAGGTAATCAATAAATATGGTCCACTAATAAAAAGGACAAAATTAAAGGGTTCTGTATCTCTGCACACAAGTTTTTAAGAAAATTTTATTCTTACCATGCCATTTATGTTTATTTTGTGAATTCTAAGAATAAATTTATTCACTTTTTATCATGCCTTTTGATAGATATGAAAGTAAATTACTGCAGTCTAGCATTAGAAATATTGAAAACATCTGACAAAATATCATACTCATTAAGAGAGTATCTTGAGTGAACGGAAAGCAAAGAGGAAAATTTCCCATTTTTTGTGGCTTTTTGGTAACTTTAAAAAATACCATGTGCTCCAAGGCCAATTATTTGCAAGTACCTTGGAAATAATATAACTTAAATATACAACATCAACATAAAATAAAGCAGACATTAGCTCCTGACTTTGGAAATATTTAAAAATTAAAAATAAGTAATTTCTGCAACAGCCCAACAGTTTTGTCTTTTGTTTTTCTAAGTTAAAAACGTTGTGGCATCATTTGTAGCATGAATCAAATTAAATCCTGCTTATTTTGTAGTGTGTCTGTAGAGATACAAAATCATTATTAATTGGATAGGCACTTAAATATAAGGTCACAAATTAATCATTCTTTGGAATTGGGTGTATGGAAAGGGAAAGCGCCAGTCCTCTGTCCACCATTCACATGATATTTTTCCTTCTAATGAGAATATTGATGCATTTATGTGCTCAGCTCTTAGGATGTTTCACTAAAGCATTTACCATCTTTTATTATAAGATATCTGCATTTACACATTAAAGAAGGATATGTGTATTTGTAGATTCCTGCAATTAAATTTCTTTTGTTTAGGGAACATGCTAGGTCATTCTAACTCTTCCTCATATATTTAGGGAGAAATTTGTCCCTCTTTTTAAGGTTTCACCTAGGACTTTGCTCCATACAAGAGCAGATTGGA
The DNA here is from genome assembly GCF_009873245.2 of Balaenoptera musculus. NCBI lineage: Eukaryota > Metazoa > Chordata > Mammalia > Artiodactyla > Balaenopteridae > Balaenoptera > Balaenoptera musculus. Next base: position 6,814,445 of record NC_045790.1, read on the forward strand.
TTAAGCCCTAAGGAGACGGTAGTTTTCTTTTTATCAATTACACATTTGTCCCTCTGTCTTTTAAGAAAGTAGTAAAAGTTCAGAACATCTATTTTTCTGGAGTGGAGAGCTTGGAAGTTCTTCAAAGTAGTTTCACTGTGGGATGTTCCACCAAAGCCCTCCAAATTATCTATTCTCTAACCTGAGCAAGAAATGCCAGTTTGGGGTATAGGACTCTTCAGACACTTGAATTTTTCACCTTCAAACAGAAGGCTGGAAGCATTGTGGATAAAACATAAATATTCACAGAGCATTGCATTTATAAATGTGTAGTAAGAAACGAATGAGCACGTGAAACCCATAGACCACTTTCTTTCAACATCATGAAAGTACTATCTTACAGAGATTAAAAGAATGAAAGTATTGTCTAACTCAGAGACATGAGCTCCCTCTAACATTGTGCAGCTACCAATTAGTAACAGCTATGTTTCTCAAGCTCAACCAACCATAGAAAGAAAGGAAAAAACCAAAAAACCAAAACGCACATCTAATTGATTTCTTCCCTTATTCTGATGCCAATAAACCAATAAAATACAGCAACTGCTGGACCAAGGAACTAAGCTATAAGGAAGAGAGTTTAATAAAAACAGCTTATTGTATTTGTTTGCTAGGCTTGTGGGATCTTAGTTCCCCTACCAGGGACTGAACCCAGGCCCCTGCAGTGAAAGCAAGGAGTCTTAACCATTGGACCACCAGGGGAGGGATAGATTGGGAGTTTGGGATTGACATGTACACACTGCTGTATTTAAAACAGATAACCAACAAGGACCTACTGTATAGCACAGAGAACTCTGCTCAATATTACGTAATAACCTAAATGGGAAAAGAATTTGAAAAAGGAATAGATACAAGTATATGTACAACTGAGTCACTTTGCTGTACACCTGAAATTAACACAACATTGTTAATCAACTATACTCCAATATAAAATAAAAAATTGTAAAAAAGAAGTAGCAAAAATAAATAAATTTTAAAAAAAAACAGCCAAAATTTATGGTCTCACTGTTCTGCAGTTTAGAAATCTGAAATCAGGTGGTCAGCAGGGCCATGCTCACACTGAAACCTGGAGGTGAATCTTCCCTCGCCTCTTTCTAGCTTCTGGTGAATTGCTGCCAGTTGTTGGTGTTCCTTGGTTGACAGCTGCATAAATCCAATCTCTGCCTTCGGGGTCACATGGCATTATTCCTGTGTGTCTCTGTCTTCACGTGGCCATCTTCTTAAAAGGACATCAGTCATGTTGGGTTAGGAGCTCACCCCTAGTTCAGTACGACCTCATCCAAACATAACTAATTTCATCTGCAATGACCCTATTTCTAAATAAGGTCACATTTGGAAGTACTGAGAATCAGAACCTCAGCATATCTTTCTGGAGGCAGGGGGTGGGCAGGAACAGAATACAACATGTAACACTTAATATGTGTTTTTTGCCTGACTTGTTCTGAAAAGTGGAGTTACATTTACAACTGTGCTACTCATTCAGCAAATCTGAGAAGGCAACATCCGGAGATACCAAGAAAAGAGACTTCCTGTCTTTAAGAAGGTTAGAATCTAGTTGAGGAAACAGATCATTTACAACTGTTGTAGGTAAAATGAAAATCCCTATAATAGCAATTTGCGCGAAGTGCGGTGAGAGCAGTTGATGGATGACATGTTTTTTGGCTTGAAGTGTTTTTTATTTTCTTTATGCTTTAACGTTTTCTAAGTTTTCTGCAACAAACATTTATTTACCACCGAAAACTGACTCGAGAGAACTTGAAGTTAAGCTGCCTCAAAACTTTAAAATAAAAAACTCCGAAAATAATATGCTGTCTTTTCTTCTACGATCTACCAAGATGGTTCCTGAGGAATGTATAAGTAGGTTTCTACGTAAGAACCTATTTCTGAATCAGGACTAATTGTGACAAACCTCTTGTGTTGTCTGCTTTATTATGAAATCTTTGCTTCTTGTTTAGCAATAACTCAAACAGGCTTTGCAGGATGCTCAGAAATGGTTTCATGGGTGTAGCTACTGACTAAACAGGTAGACAGAGAAAAGAATTAACTGGCCCCGCTGGTTCTCAGAAGCAGCCCTGAATATTGTAAGAAGCCTTCATTAGGAGAGGTGCACCTCACAGCCAGTCACCCAGCTGTGGCAACAAACCAGCTCACTTCTCTAGTTTCAGGGTTTAATCAGTCTCAGTGCTGCAATAATCAGTGATAAACCATCACCATCCTAATGCGATCATCTTGTAAGATTCCTCATCCAATATTTGCATGCCTTGGGCTGCAACCCTCATTACTATTGTCCAGGCTTCCTTTCACACTTTCAGCAATGAAAAACTCACTCCCTACCCCAGGCGTCTGCGCTTTTGTTGAAGAGTGCAGCTATGAAGTTGTTTGTTATGTTGAACAGCAAAATATTTCCTAACTAGAAAAAGGTCTATTGTTCTCATTCTATCCCCCGGGATGACAGAGACCCACTCGGCTTCCCCCTTCCTCCTGTTATTCTTTCAAATACTTGGAAGCAACCATGATATTTTGCCCAAATATTCTTGTTTTCATCACAGATATTTATAGCTTGTTCATCATGAGGTTTCAAGTCTCTTTACAGTCCTCACCATTTTTTCTCTGGCCATTATTTTGAATTAGACCATTTCCCAGATCTGAACACGAAATTCTAATGATATGTGTGCTGTGTGTAATAATGAGTGGTCCCATCAGATGGTATGATTCCTATGATGCTTACAGCTAAATGAAAGTGTCAACTATTTTTCAGATACATTATTATCTTACCTCTTTCTCTGTATTGTACTTTTTTAAAAAACTATTTCTTTTTACTCAATATTTGAATTTTACTAACTCTGTGAAATCTGTTGTTATAACGTCACCATCCAGGGATACTTTGGATGTCAAATTTCTCATGCAAAAACTTGTCAATCTTGATCAAGCTTATAGCAATTTGGTTTTCCTTTGTATTTGAAAATGATAGAAGCATTGGTTATGCTTCAACCGTTTCACACAGTCTGTAAAGTTATACTGTAGGCTTGCGGCTGGTGCCTGTTCTGATTTCTTGATGCCAGACCAGTTCTTAAATATTTTGAATGTCACCCACTCCTGCTTTTAGATCTACATCAAAGGAATTGAACATAGATTGAGAGCTAGATTTAACATAAAACAGCAGAAAAATACCCCTATGTGCTCTCCTCTGACATGACGGAGAAAATAAACTTATAAACGCTATATTGTCTATAACATCCACATTAAGAGTTGGGAAAAAAATGATTTTAATTAGTCAATTTATCTATTTTTGAAGAGATGATAGTTACAAAAGTCACATGTTATCCAACCTTCAGGAGTACATGTATTTGATGTTTTTTCTTTAAAGTGCATCTCTTTTCAGCAATGTGTGTTATTTGGAGTGTTGAGTCTTTTCTGGGTAGTTTCGTGAAAATGTAAACTAATGTTCTCAGTGCAATGCTTCTCCGTCCCTATCTTCTTTCAATCTCTGTCCTTCATGCAGTTTTGGATCCGGCTACATCATTTTACTGCCATACGTCAGTGCTTACTTCTCGTTTGTTTTCATTTCCTGCTGCCTTCAGAGCTCTACACAGTGAAGGTGCTGGATCTACCATCCGTAAGACGTGTGCCTTTCCCAGGCCGATTGTTTATTTAAGGAAAAAGATAGAAGAGAGGTCCACTCTATTTGTTTGGAGTTATATAAATATGCTTAAAAAGGAGGATTTCCTCATGTATCCCACTTCAGTCTTCCTGTTCAGGGAGAGTTTTAAATGCACCTTTTGTCACTATACGATGACAGCTTGAGTTACAGTTTTATTATTGTACCAAATATATCAGAGACGTTGGAAATCAGGAAGGTAAGATGGAACAATAATGCTGAATTTCTCTCCATATGTATTATAAATGTAGGATTATCACATATATATACACTCAAAACCAGTTTATCATTATAAAGCAGCAGATATAGTGCTATAATAGTAGCCGAATGTGGATGTAAATTATGGAAGAAGAAATTGATAAATAATTGTTCTCTATAGTTTTATTTTCCCCTTTATTTCACATTCTTCTTCATAGGGAGTTTGCTCACCAAGTTGTAGTTGAAGTCAAAAAATTCTTTAAAAAGGATCATAATAGAAGAATATTTTCAATCAGAAACTATTTCACATTCCCTTGGACATTATCTTGTGACAGAAGTTTTAAAATAAACATAGAACTCAGATAACATTATTAATAAATCTTAAAATATTTTACATGATTGCCAATACAATTCTCAAATATGTAACTAAGATGGGACATATGGTACTACAGAGAGAAGACAAACAGCAATGATTAAGATAATACTAAAAATAACATTTTATAATAAATGTTAATATTTAATGTAATAAATATTTAACATATACTATTCCTATAAATATATTACATACACTCACTTAATATTTATAATACATATTATATATTAATACATCTTTTTATAACATATAATAGATACTACTTATAAGACATATATACTTAATATAATAAAATAACATGATAGTATTTTGTGATTGATGTGTTTCAGGACCCATGTTATAGGCTTTACATATTATCTCTTTAATGCTTATGCCTCTCTATGAGGTAGGCCCTACTTTATCTTCATTTTTTACATGGGGAACCAGGAGGAAAGAGGTTAAGTATTATGTTCACAGCAAGAGAGATAATAAGAGGCCTGGGTGGGACAGAGTCTTACTTCTATTGGACCCTCACATTTGTACCTAACTTTATTATATAAAAAAGCAGACAGTTCAGAGAAGTGTTATCCTGACTTTGCACTTTGTCACAAGACCTTGATTTTTGAATTAGATTTACCTTAAAAATTATATTTAGCTTAGAATAATATTAAACTGATTTTGTCATTCGAGAGCAGAGACTTTGCTGAGTGATGGCACTAACCAGGCTGGGATTTTTAACTTGCAGGGGCTAAACTACAAAGTAAATAATTGTGTAGATAATGGCAAAGACTCACATTAAAAACTGGGAGAGAGGATATTTTGAAAGACTGTTTAGACAGGACTACCTCCATCCCTCTTAAAAAATGAATATTTGATTTTATAAGAAATGACCTAATAACAATAAAAAAAACTTGTTCTGAGTAGCTCATATTTACTATAATGTCTATTACTATTATTATCAACAAGAAAAAAAATCCAGAAGAAAATAAAAATAATAATCAAGCAAAAGTTATAAAATATGACCAATGTTAGTACAATAGATATCCATAGATACCATGTTTTCTTCTTTATTGAAAAATCTGTACAGGCACTGATGGCAAAAATCCTTTGATATGTACTTCCTGGTTGGTCCAGTGGTTGGGACTCTGGCTTCCACTGCAGGGGGCACAGGTTAGATCCCTGGTCTGGGAACCAGGATCCCACATGCTGTGTAGCATGGTCAAAAAAAAAAAAAAATCCTTTGATAATAAACTGTATTAAAGGATAGATGTGAAACCACTATGTAAAATCCCCAAAAGTTAATTACCAGACTACATTTACTTTCGAGAAATTAGCATACAAATAACTTTGAGGCCCCACTGTGTAGGCAGAATAAAAATGGAGGCTGAATCGTGAGATGTATGTAATTCAGTCCTTACAAAATTACATCTAGTTTCTAAGTCAGTTAATAATATGCTTATTAATCTGGATTATAAATACCACTTAGACAATATCTGTGTTACCTGATCAAACTCTAACTTCTACTTTTTATCACTGAGGAAATAAATGTAATATTCTATTCAGATTGAACAATTACACAGAACATTGGAATTCCTAAGAGAATAAAGACCTGTATCCTTTTATCTCAGTTTTGTCTTTTGATCCTAACACATTATGAGAGCAGCCTAGATGCGTTGGGATTTTATCCTGTTGAGGTTTGAATTACCTCATGGTTTTTTCATTTTATAGGGTGAATTACACTGTAAAGGTGAATATCAGCTAGCTACTGGTGTGTTTTTTTTCCCAGAACACTTTTAAAGTACATTAAACATTCTAAAGTACATTAAACATAAAAAAGTTTGAAGTACATTAAAGTACATTAAACATTCTAAAGTACATTGAACATAAAGTACATTAAACATAAAAAGAGTGAAGTAAAAATCACCAAACTGACTTACTAACTCAGCATAATTACTTAAAGAAAAGAAGGCAAAAGTAGTAAATAATTTTTATCTAAATCATGATACCTGTAAATATAGATGACCTTGTTAAAGAGAAAAGAAACGTATTCAAATCACCGTGAAACAGCAGAGAAAGAAAAATGTCATGGATTTAATGTTATGTGAAGGACACACCATGTTTTCTTTAAATAATAATAAGAGGTTATCACAGCTTCTTGAAGTTGACACATGACCTTTAGATTTGTCATGCACGGTACATGATTTTCTTGTTTGGAGTTGCACTGGTTTTGTTCTGTGGTGAAGTACATTAATTACTCTGTTATTCTTTTAATTTAGAATTTTGGACATTATTTCCAGAAGAGTCATAGTTTGAAGTACCTCAAAATCTTTGAACTCAGAAAGGTAAAGGAAGTTGCTTTATGTCAAATATTACGATAAAAGCAAAGCAAAGAGCAAACAGACTCTGAATAAATATTGGAGAGACTTAAGTAGTTTTCTTTGTGTTCATCTCAAGCATGCATCGAACGCTCATTAAACTGTATTAGCTGGTGTAATAAATGTCATAAAAGAATCGAGGCTCTGGAAGCTTCCTCTTGGTTCCTTTAGGGAGAACCACATCTGAAACAAACTGAAGTGAGAGAAAGTATGATTGTGCAAAAGACACGAGGAGGGGATTTTACACACTCCTTCAGCAACCGTTTCTGTTTTGCTCAGCTGTGCAACTGTGCTGCCCGATCAGTCGTCCTTCCTTTTCAGTTGTCTTCCTTTTACTATAAGTTATGATAAGTTATTGCTTTCTGCTCTGTCCCCAGGTTTGGGTTACATCAGTCTACCACTAACGTGTGCCAGATGTTTGTCTGACCAAGATGGTTGGTTCTTCTCTTTCTCCTCTGGGTGAAGAATTTTTTTTTATCTATCCTCCAAATGTGCTTCTTTTTTAATAATTTTGATTGGAGTATAGTTGATTTACAATCTTGTGTTTGCTTCAGGTGTACAGCAAAGTGAATCAGTTATACATATACATATATCCACTCTTTTTTATCAATAGATTCTTTTCTCATATAGGTCTTTACAAAGTATTGAGTAGAGTTCCCTGTCCTTATTAGTTATCTATTTTACATATAGTAGTGTTAATTATAATTGCTGGAGCCCATCACTGTATTATTTTTTAATCAAACTTTTCATCACCATGAAGATTATTTTTTAATCGGGATATAGTTGCTTTACAATGTTGTGTTAGTTTCTGCTCCTCCTCAGCTTTAGAAACTAGGGCTAGTTATCACTGACATGAATGACCACCTTGACTTCCTAGTTATGGTTTTCTTGACAAGATTTCTCTTCTTGTGATACCTTTGAGCTCTTTCCACCTACTGGCCTCATAACGTCTCCCTTTGCATTTTCTAAGACATTAGGACAAAAAAGTAACTGTGGATGAATTGAAATAGTGTGGAATAAAGCTGAGTGCTTTTAAAGAGAAGGTTTGTACACTACTGAGCTTTTCTACTGTCGGAATGGAAACACAGTCTATTCTTTATTTGCAAAATATGAGACCTGAATCACAGGACTTTCATTACCTCAGAAAACAGCTACTCAACAAAATATTTCCAACTGACTGCTATTAACAATTAGAGTATCAGTAATATCAGAGTGATGTAATCATTGCTGTATAGGTCAGCTCAGAACCTGCTTCACACAAAAGTCTACTCTCAGATCTAACCTATTTTGTTCCAAGGCTGATTTGGAAATTTTGTTTAGATTTTCTGCTCCTGGTTGATCTTTGAGTGATGCTTGCTGCTGTAACCTATACCCATGGGTTTAGGTAACCATGGGAATTCCTCATTGACTGGTTCCCCTCCATCTGTAAATTCAATGATTCACACCTTAAGTAGGTGGTATGTTCTGCAATTAGCCTACAGAGCAAAAGTCACATGCACAAAAAATTACTGAGAATATTTTAAAGAGCCCATGAAGCACACTGAACATGGTTTTGTGCATAAAAATATCAAGTATATTACTATTTGCATACATACTAAGACATGGAAACTATAATACTAAGCTTGACTAAAAAAGAAATCTAAAGCAAGATCTACAACACATACGTCTGTCTATTCAAACCAGTCTTGTTTTAAGACAGGCACAAAATTCTTAGCAGTGAATTGGAGATGAACAGAAGACTCTAAAACGTGTCCTGTTTCCTGGTACATTTTACTACATTTCTGTTTCCACAGTAAGCTTTATTCATGCCAGCAGTGTTATGAAGATGACAAGAGATACAGTGAAGTCACATCTCTGCGTGTGGATGAGGTGATGACCAGGTTCTAAAGTCAGGTAGTAGGTTAATGGGATAACATTACAACTTCACTGTCTTCTAAACTGTCATATCTTTTAACCTCTAACTCCTCTATGGATTACCATATTCTCTCTTGCAGTTTTAGTGTTTTTAAAATTTTTTATTAATTTTATTTTTAGCTGCATTGGGTCTTCGTTACTGCGCACGGGCTTTCTCTAGTTGCGGTGAGCAGGGCTACTCTTCGTTGCGGTGTGCCGGCTTCTCATTGCAGTGGCTTCTCTTGTTGTGGAGCACGGGCTCTAGGCACACGGGCTCAGTAGTTGTGGCTGGCGGGCTCAGTAGTTGTGGCTCACGGGCTCTAGAGAGCAGGCTCAGTAGTTGTGGCGCACGGGCTTAGTTGCTCTGCGGCATGTGGGATCTTCCCGCACGAGGGCTCAAACCAATGTCCCCTGCATTGGCAGGTGGATTCTTAACCACTACGCCACCAGGGAAGCTCTAGTTACTTTTATATTTGTATTAGCTGTCCTGTAGTGTCTAGGTCTTATATATATACTTTTGATTCAATACAAAAAATAGGTGCTTGAATAGCTGCATTAACTTCTCACCTCCAACTTTCTAATTTATTCTTCTGTATTCCAGTGCATGTCCATTCACGTAGACCATGGTTCTTTTTCTTCCTTTCATCACTTCTATTTTTTATCCTATCCATCATGCAGCCTCCACTTTCCTTCCTCCACTCGTCCTTCTCTTTCTCTTTCTCACCACCTTTCTTGTTTCCTTCCTCTTACACTTTCCTTATAGTCAACTCCACTCCAATTCACAGGTTTCATGTCTTTTAAAATAAAAAGGTGTTTTTATAAAAAATTGAACTGCTCACAAAAATTTTAGCAATTCAGAAAAGCAAGTAAAAGAAAACAGTAATAAACTCAACACCCATTGTTACCATTTGTGAACATCATTCCAAAGACCTTTTACAGCCTATCTGTAGATGGATGGCTGAATGGACACAGTAACAAAAGCCGCCACTGCCAACACTTGCTGGTGCTGTTAAAAATGCTTTCAGTCTATGCTTATTTGATTCTACCCTTGAGGTCATGATTATTCCTATCTCCATTTTATAGGTGAGGAAATGAAGACTCCTGGAAGTTAAACAGCTTACCCAAGGTTACATAACCAGTACAAGCTGAGTGAACATACAAGTGTCCTTGATGGTGGTGAGGGAAGGTAGGGAAAATTGATTGACATTATTGGGTCTTTTATAAATTCATAGACAATTATTTTTGAGCAGTTTTAGTTTTACAGTCAAGTTGAGCAGAAAGTGAGGAGAGTTCCTGTATGCCCTTCCCACCCCCAGTCTCCCCCATTATCAACATCTCCCACAAGATGGTACGTTTGTTATAATCCATGAACCCACATGGACACAACATTATCACCCAAAGTCCATAGTTTACATTAGGGTTCACTCTTCCTGTTGTACTTTCTATGGATTTTGACAAATGTCTAATGACATGTATCCACCATTATAGTATCGTACAGAATACTTTCCCTGCCCTAAAAATCCCCTGAGTTCCACCCGTTCAACCACTAACCTCTGGCAACTAGTGATCTTTCTACTGCCTCCATAGTTTGGCCTTTTCCAGAATGTCATATAATTAGAATCATACAGCACATAGCCTTTTCTGAATGGCTAATTTCACTTAGTAATATGCATTTAAGTTTCCTCCATGTCTTGTTGAATGTTGAATGACCACACTTTTGAAAGGAGCCATTAATAGCAATATTTTTATTTCCCTCTGAGAAGAGATGTAAATGTACTTTTTGAATAGAAATTTTATTCATTATTTGAATATCTCCTGCTTCAACAGTAGAGTGTGGTCAGGAGGATATGCAAACTATGACAGGTCAGTTATTATGGAAGTTAAATAATATAAAACGTAATGAAAACTAGATCATTAATTCTGACCAAGGTTCATTGGAGAACATGAACTATTAAGTATGTAGCTAGTTTTTACTATTAATCAACTCTTGTTTGTTGCAAGTAAGAACTAACTGTATGCTTATGGAATTGGATTGAATGAACTCTAACGGTATGTTGCCAAAGAGAAGAGAAAGGTTTAACTGATATTTTTTCTAAATTTAATCAAATTATACTTGCATGGATTTAAAAAATACTTTTATTCTAATTTAATTAAAATGCAACATAGAGAATTAGGACAGTCATCGGAAGCTCATGGTTAAATAAATAAAACTATGGTGAAATCAGTCACAATAGGAAATAATATTTCTGTTTTTCTATGCTTTAACTCTTATGTCCCATGTTTCTTTAATAGTAATATTCAGACTCTTAGATTTTAAAGGAACTTAATATGCCATCAAACTTGAGGAAATAATCAACTACTGTTTGACTGAATGTTCTTCTCATCTGGTTGTTTTGACTCAGATTTTAGCTCTGATACTTACCTATGAAGAACTGCTTGCTATTCAATCTAAATCAGTTGAACTGTTCTTCATCTTTGCTCCAATCTTATCGAGGGATTTAATCAGCTAGGAACTTGTTACAAGTCACCACTAGAAAGCGGAGTATATGATTATTGTCAATGGTGAGAGATTATTTCTGAATAGATGTAAACAAAGAATAGCCTTCCACTTTATTTTTACAATTGCTTTGAAAATAATTTCAAAAGTATTTACTAGAGGTTGTGTTTGTTGTAAAAATTAGTTTTGAACTTCAGCTACCTGAATTTAGTTACCTCCCAGTCTTCACTTTAGGGCAAAATTCAATTGGACTTTAAGTCAAATATGTCAGACACAGATAGCAATTGTGTGAAATCAAGCAAATCCATTAAGTATAACTTTTTAACATTAATCATTCTAATAACAATTGTTCAAAAGGCCTCATTCTGTACAGAACTTGATTTATTTTAGAGAAAATGAAGTAGAAAGATTAAACGAGCTAAAATAAACTCAACTTCTCTATGGTATTTTCTTTTATAAAATATTTATATATCAAGAATAAACACTAGAGAAAACTGCTGAAATCAGATAACAGTGTTCTATGAACCTCATGATTCTAAAGGGATGCAATTAACTGATAAAGGGGATGTGTTTACACATCTTCAAGACTATCACCACCCTTTTAAAAATAGACCTGATTCTTCTTTGGCAATTATGTTCTATGAGAAAAGAATACAATTCTATTTTTGCTTTATAATTTTAACCCTGGAATACAAAGCCCCAGATAAATGACTAAGTTTGCTTGAATTCTAATTAAACATTAAAGTTAAAAATTCAGACTTAAAAGAGTCAGTGTATCAACTGTTGAAATATAATTAAAATCTTTAACCCAGAAAACCTCTTTACAAAGGTAGTAGAAAATAAATCAGTTCTATTAGTGAATAAATCTTAAACCAGAATGTGATACACATCACAGGCAATGGGCTTAAGAGATTGCCAAGGCGGAAAGAAGCCTCACCTCTCTATATCGCCAAGCAGATATAACCCATTATATGTACGTTCTCACGATAAACATCACTAGTGCTCAAGGAAGAGGACTTGATAGCACCTTTTGTCACACCTGATTCACCCTAACTTTATCATGATAACTGGGGAGAACCCCTGTGTTGACCTTATCCAGAGGAGAAACAAACTTCTACTAAGTCCAGGAGGCTGCAGGGAAATTAGACTCCTGCCCACAGGACTGAGGAGATAGGGCTGCTATCTCCCTAAACATTTGCATTTCAAAAAGACGGCTCACAGAATGTTGAGGAAACATTCCCTAGTTGTGAGGCTGGCAGAGACTTATTTAGTCATTACAAAGATTTACAAACATTTGAAAAGGACAAAGGAAAAAATTCTGGAGCCAAAGGGAGAGGGAGGGAGAATTAATCTTCTTATTTTTAATTCATATTTGCCTTGATACCACCCACAGAAATAGAGATAATAGTATTATTTCATTATAATTCCCTTCCCCCTTTTTCCATCATCTGGAGAGCTTTCCTTAGGTGCTAATTATTTTTTTAAACAGCTTTATTGAGATATAATTGACATACAATACACTGCAATATTTAAAATGTAAAATTTGATTATTTTGACATATGTACACACCTGTGAAACCGTGACCACAAAGGGGAGGAAAAAGTTTTCCTCTACCCTTCTGGGTTCTTTTGGCTGTTCGAATAATTAAATTGGCATAAGACAGATTAACAGGAGAAAAACAAATTTAATTATGTATGTACGGGAGCCCCATGAGGATAGGAGACCCACGGGTAGTCAGGCAATTGAGGCTTATACACCATCCTGAGTTCAGCAGAGGGGGTAAGGGTCTGGGACTTCAAAGAGGGAAGAAGACAATTTACCGGAAGATGGGAGGAGCAAATGTTTGGTAAACAAATGTTGGTCATGCCATCTGGAGACAAGGGGAACAGAGAGGAATCTGAACACACAGGCTGTCCTGAGCTCCCCCCAGGCCACCACACCTGTTCACATTCTTCGTAGTTATCCCTGGTGATCACCCTCTTCCTAGACTAGACCCTCTATCCAAATTCTTTTAGGCAGTTAAGGAGGAGGTTGAAAGCTTCTCGTGAGTCTTTAAGCCTTGATTGTCTTCAGCTCAAGATAATCCACATGCCGAAGTGACACGTTTTGGGGAGGCTTCTTCTGATCCCCTTCAACCACAATCCAGACAGTGAACCTATTCATCATGCACGAATGTTTTCTCCCCCTGCTTTGTAATTCCTTCTCTCCGCCACTCCTGCTCCTCCCCTCTGCAGGCACACACTGTTCTACTTTCCGTCACTATAAATTAGTTTCATTTTCTAGAGTGCTATATAAATGGAATTATTCAGTAGGTACATTTTTAGGTCTGGCTTTTCACTCAGGGTAGTTACCTCGAGACTCATGCATGTTGTCACAGGTTACAGTAGGTCTTCCCTTTCATTGCCGAGTAGCGTTCTTTTTAGTATATACTACAGTTTGCGAATGCACTCACCTATTAATGGACATTTGACTCGTTTCCAGTTTTTGGCTATTACAGATAAAGCTGCAATGAACAGTATGTGACCAGTTTTGGATAGACACAGATGATCTCTTTTCCTGGGTAAATACCTAGGAGTGAAGTGACTGAATTGTGACTGAAGGGTGAAGAGTAGCAGAATGAATATGCCACCCTAAAAGGATTAGGATTATTTTGAGCTGATTGTTTTGAGAAAGAGCAGACAGAAGAGAAGCTCTGAAAACAGAGTAGAAGTTACTTTTTCGTGAGAGAAATTTACGTTTATAAAAGAGCTCTCCAAGAGAGTTTTATCACTAGAGAAGGCACTGACAAATCTACATAACAAACTTTCTTGTTTATCATACTTCTCCAGGTACCTCCCCATAACTGCCCCTGCCTCCCAACACACTCCTTTTTTCTTTTGTTTTTAGCTAAAGATGATATTCAAGCTGGAGTTCTAAGCCACCTTGGGGAGTTACTCATTTTTCCTTAGTATCTCCCATGTATTCCTGAGGTGTACATGTTAGTAAACTTCTATTTGTTTTCCTCTTAATTTGTCTTTTAATACAGGAGTCTCAGCTAAGAACTCAGAAGGATAGAGGAAAATTAGGAAAATTATTTCTCTTTTCCTATTGTAGGCATAGCTTAACTTTTTAATAAACTGCTAAACATTTTTTGGAGTGGCTTTACTTTAAATACCCATTAGCAATGTATGGCACCGTTTCCAACACTTAGGATAGTATGTTTAGTTTTGTTTATTTTCCTTAATTTTAGCCAATCTAATAGGTTTGTGGTGGCATCTCATTGTGGTTTTAATTTGCATTTCCCTAATTATAATGATATTGAACGTGTTATAATATGCTTACTTGCCATTGAAGTGCATTAGAATATGCCACCCCAAACTCTGCCACTTTGGCATAAGGATTATTTTGAGCTGAAGGTAATTGAGAAATAGCAGACACAGGAAGAACTCTCTGCCCTCTCTTGTTCTGCCTAAAAAGCAGGACATAAATTTCCCTTTGTAAAGGTGACATAAATTTCCATATGTGAAGGCGTTCCTCTCTCCTGTACCAGGAAGCGGAGAACAACTCTTATCTGCATAACACACCTTACTAAACAATCCTTATCTACCAGAGTTTCCTAGTCAGCTTTTCCAACCCCAGGAGCCCAAACCTTCTTTTCTTTTATCTATTCACCTCTCTACAAGGTATCACCCTTTGTTAAATGATATATAAGCTCTGAGTTTAACTGCCTCTGGATTTTCACTTCTTTCCTGTGAATTCTCCATGCAGATAAAATTAAAACCATCAGTAAAATTTATATGCCTTTTCCTCTTGTTAATCTGTCTTTTGTCAGTGTGATACTCATGCCATAGATGCAGTGCCTAAGAGCATGAAGGAAAAGATTTTTCTCCCCTACACCATCCGTATATTTGATGAAGTGTCTGTTCAAATTTTTTGTCCAAATTTTACTTTTAATTTCGTTACTTGCTTTCTTACTATTGAGTTTTGAGAGTCCTTTGTATATTTTGATATAAATCCTTTCTCAGATATATGTTTTGCGAAAGTTTTATTCTAGCCTGTGGCTTATCTTTTTATCCTCTTACCAGTTACTTTTGAAGAGCAAAATGTATCATTTTGATGACTTTTTAAAAATCGATTTGTTCTTTTTATGGATTGTACTTTTAGTGTCATATCTAAGAACAATTTCACTAACTCAAAGTCACACAGATTTTCTCCAATGTGTTCTTCTTGAAGTAGTATAGTTTTAACTTTTACATTTAGGCCTAAAATCCACTTTGAGTTAATTCTTTGCATATGGTACAAGATATTGAGCAAAGTAGGGTTTTTTTGTTAGCTTTTGTTTTTGTTTTTTGTTTGTGCATGTGGATATCTAATTATTCCAGCACCATTTTTGAAAAAGCTATTCTTTGTCTACTGAAATGCCTTTGTACCTTTGTCAAAGCTCAGTTGTCTATACGTGTGTGGGTCTATTTCTGGACTCTCTATTATGTACTATTGATCTATTTATCTCTATTTACTTCCATAAGTATATTTTTTTAATTGTAGTAAGTTAATATGTCTTGAAACCCAATAGTGTTTACTCTCAACTTTGTTCTGCTTTTTTCAAAGTTGCTTTGGCTATGCTGCCTTCTGCATTTTCATAAGAATTTTGGAAACACCTTGCTAATTTCTACAAAACTTTCTGTCAGGGTTTTGATTGGGATTGCCTTAAATCTATATAGCAATTTGGGGACAATTGACATCTTAACAATATTGAGACTCCAACCCATGAATGAGATATGTCTCTCCATTTATTTAGGACTTCTTCAACTTCTTTAATTTACATGCAGATCACAAACACGTAAACCAATCATTATAATAGGACTGTAAGCCCACACCCGAGAGGCTACTAAATTCTGCCTGCAGTATCAGAGAAATTTTTGAAGAGAAGGTAATCTTTCATCTGATTCTTATGGTAAATATGTGAACATCAGGTAAACAAGTGAGCTCAGAGAGAAAAGAAGTACAAAAGCACTGGAGTGTGAGTTAGGTTTAAACATTTAAAGATGTATACGAAATTATGGCTTGGGTACGGGGACTAAGAAGGGAGATACGTGTCTAGACCTTGGTCGTAGGGGCTTCTAGAAGATAATCTATCTTTTTCCTGTGAGCAATGGGGGATATTGAAGGATTTTAAGCAGAGGAGCAACAAGCATGTTGAAACAATCACTCTGAAAGCTGAATGACTTGTTTAAATATTTTTAAAGATGTTTACATTTTAACCTGTATAAACCCCTGGGGGGAAAGTCTCCATATTTGTGGAATATCATGCACGCTGTATAAATATTATTTATTTTTGTTTGACTTAAATTTATCTCTTTTTAGCATTACAAAAGACATGTTAGCTTTGTTGACATTGGACTCTGGTGAACAAGTTTAACCCTAACCCTGTACCTGATTCTGATGTTAATCGTATTTTCTACAGTTTCATTTCTTTTTGGCATATTCTCTGGTATCATCATTTAACTATACAAAAAGAGATCCTTGTTTCTCTTTTGCTGTTACTGTTACTGTTGTTATTTTTATTACGCTCAGGTATAAACTCCCTTAAACACTTAGTACCTTAAATTAATCACCTCTTTATTTATTCCTTATCACTAATGTACGCCCATGATCAACACTGCCACCTACGCTGTCTTTTTCACACCATCATGTCAATTAAACAGTTTTGATGGTTTTCTATGACATTACCTCTGGCCGTTAACTCTCTTTGTATGAATAACTCAGTTGCGTTTCCTTCTCAGGCTTTTCTCTGTAGGGGGGGCAATATCCACTCACTGTTCAGGTTACTCCCTCTTTCACTATGATCTAAGCAAGCGTGGGAAGGTGGCCTCACTGCTTCCTTGAATTCTTGTGCCCCTTTGTAAAAAACAAACAAACAAGCAAAAACACTTTGTAAAAATTCATGTTGCCCCATGCTAGCAACATACTTTTTGTTCAACTTCTGTAATGCAGGTGAGTCCATTTTATCACACACAGTGACAGCTTTATAGACAAGGCCAACAAGTTAGATAACCCAGGTGCTGTGGATGAGCAGCTGAGCCAAGGCTTAGAGACAGTAAAATCCAGCCTTCTGAATTCCCCGTCATGTTTCCTTTTCACTTTTATGTTTCCAAGTCAATTTCTACTTTTTCAAAGAAAACTGTTTTTTTCTCCAGTTAAATGTTGCTCCTTAATATTTTTTTCTCTTCCTACATCATTTATTTGGGTTGTTGGCTAGTTTTGTCTTCACTAACTGAACATCTGATTTTCCTATCTGCGGAGGTTCCCCGTTGACCTTCAAACAAAACTCTCTTCCCCACCATATCCGCTTTGCTTGTATCCCCTAAAGAAAGTGAAAGAATATTTCTGACGGGACCTAACTCTTCTGTTGACCCAGATACTTTCAGATACAATGATTCCTAAAGTGACTATGGGATCTTAGAACCCACGTTCCTGGGCTAAGCAGTGGGAGTGAATTTGCCAGATTCCGTATCTTCGTTGCAAATATATTGCTTATCCTCTTTAATCTTTCAAACATTTGACTCCAGAATATGATTGTATCTTCATGCCTAGTTGGTATATGCCTGCTTTTTCTTAATCAGGTATTGCTCTATTTTTTTTCAAGTATAGAAATTTGGATTGACTTACTGTATTACTTAACTGCACTTTGATTATTGGAATGTTTTGCTACATTTTATTAACTTGCATAGCTACCTATATTTAAGCTATAGTTCATATAAATCACTCTCTACTTGACAAAAACTCCAGTCATTTGAAATTAATTTTCTGATATGACCTCTGGAATGATCTGGGTCTAAAGAACTCTTCTGCTTATCTTATGAACAGTTGTCATGAGTAATAAGTAATTACTCCTTATTGAGTAATAAGGAAATGTGTGTAAATGTAATGAGCAGTTAAGTTTCTTTTTCTCATGGTGTTTTGGATGAAAGTCAAACTCAGTTGCTAAGGTTAGTGTGGGTTCATAGTCAGAGTCATATGATATTTGTAGAAACTTTCAACTAAGTGAGACAGACTAAAACACAGATCAAATAAAATTCTACCTGAGACTAAAACAACCATTGGAAATAATAAATCAGCCTTTTTCCCTTGATTGCATACTTCAAATATTACATCAAACTTTCCCTCACTGTATTGAAACAGATGTAATATTGTTAGGGTGAGACAGTCTGAACATAGTAGTAATGTAAGTTTCAGAATCTTTTTGACGTATGCAAAACACTTCAGAGTCAACTGCCTAAAAAAAACCAAATCTGACAATTTTTTTTTTACTATGAATCCAAAAACCATTTTAAATGAATCAATATTTTATGAATCATAACAGTACCCTCATACACAGAGTAGTTATATGCATGTATAAAAATGTGTAAAAGCTACTTTTTATGCATCTACAGACAATGTTTGGAGCCAATGTGGGTTCCCAGGTACTTTGGATGATTAGTATGTGGAGGGCAGATGGGACAGCGGGGTTTGGTGAGGGGGAAAGAAGAGAGGGACTCAAAAGATAAGTCCAGGGGAGGTTGAGATGGTCAAATTCCTCTGTAATAAGAAAGAGATGCCAGCTTTTGTTCAGACATCCACACATTCGACGTCCCTAAAACTAAGAATGCAATGGGCATTTCAGGTCAAAGGGAGGCCAGGTCGAAGGTTGAGATATGTCAGGCAGAGAACGCCCTGCAGTAAATGGGTAGCTCTGTGTTCTAACTTCTATTTGCGGAGTCCCTGCCTTCGGGTAGAACCAGGGATTGCAGTACTTTTGGAGATCTGTTATAAATTTGATCATATCTTAACGTTTTCTCTCCTGGTAGAGTTTTTACCGGCCTCAGCCCTATTGAGTTGTAGCCAACTGAATGGGCCACAGGTGACATCTTGCTCCAGAGTTCAAGGGTAGGGCTCAATTAATGGAAAGAGATTTGTGGTGCCTCCACATAAATCCAAGGGATTCTAGAAACCAAGCCAAGTCAACCACTGTGAGTGGGAGCCAATGATAAGTGAAAATAGCTTCTCAGGCCACTGCTACTTGACATTGAATAGCAACTGTTTGATTTATATTGCCTTTATGTTTTTACAAGATCAAAACATTTTTGAAGAAAAATTTTTTTTTCAAATATACTTTGAAGAACAATTAACAATCTCTTTAAAATAACTGAGGAAACCTTGGAGAAAGTGTTTTGCCACCTTTTTCAAGGCAAAGGGTAGAAGCTTTTTTTCTGCCTTTGTTTCATGTTTTGATCTCAAGAAACCATTTATCTCTCCTTTTTTGAGGCATTTGGGTAAAAAAGATTTAACTATTTCATGATAAATAAAGTCCCCATCCCCTTGAACATTTCAGATACTATTACTTTTCAGCGTGGTCCTCTTAAAATAGATATAGTCATCTGCATTCGCACATGCCACTGTGCATTTAAAACAAGACGATGGGGCGCAGATGGAAGCTGTCGAGATGGGGACTATCTCCACAAATTCTCTTCTATCTTCCCTTATACTCCTAGTCAATTCTAAATGCATTTTGAGGAACTGTTAAAGGTAGATATTATTTTATCAATAATATAGGAGCATAGACAAGACCCTCCCCCAAATATTTCGTTTAAAATCTAGAAAAACATTCTGTTTAATCCAGGTGAATAAGATCTAGCATAGTGCAATGGACTCTAAGGAGACGGTAAAAGGTAAGATTACGTTTAGGTTTAAATTTTTGGCAAGAAATGCTTTATAAGTCTAGATAATTGCTAGGATTTTCTTTTTTAAATGTTAACGTCATCTGTTTTAGTCAAAGTGACACGTGCACAAATTTAAAAATCGAGAAAGTCCTGAATAATTATAAACGGTTTCTTGCCCCAGTATTCTCTGCACTCAAGCCCATTCCTCAGAGGAATGTGTCGTCAAATCATTTAGCTATTTTTGAAACATTTTCTTCTTTATTCATACATATTATACTACTACTGTTAAGGGAGAAAGAGACAGACAGACAGACACTGACTTCTTCATGATATTAGGGATTTAGATCCGTTATATAACCCTTCACGTTAATTTTTCATTTCCATACAACACTTTGTGTGCCTTGGACTTAAATTGCCTCACTTTTCCTGGTGCTTAGCTGTCCACAGAGCAATCTCTAATATTTTCCCAAATGTTCCACCTGATATATCAAACACCGATCAATAAATTTGCGAAAAGTTCAAACATTTTCCTGTTTTGAATCTCCTTTTGTTTTAATCTCACGTTTTCCTCGTTCTTGATTTACTCGTTTATTTTGCTGAAATATAGTGTCTAAGTGTTTCTAATTTTTTAAGCTTTGTTTATCTAACATTATCTTTATTGTATCCTCACACTGATTTATAGTTTAGCTGAGTGTACAATTGTAGTCGAAAATCATTATCCCCTGGAATGTTGAATATTCTGCTTTACTGTCTTCCAGCATCCACTGTTAATGGTCGAACAGTCAGTGGATATTCAAATACTTCTTCTATTCTATTTGAGTAGTTTCTCAATCTGTACTTTCCTCAAGCTATTAGAGTCCTCTTTTGATCTGTGGTGTTTTAAACTCTCCCAGTGAAAAGTCTTGGAGTGGATGTGTTGCGACTGGTGGGTTTCAATCTGGAGACACGTGATGGTGAATGTTCTGATATTAATCATTTTATTATTTTCCCCTGCTGTCTTCGCTGCCCTCTGTTTCTGGAGCTCCTTTTAGGTAGATACTGTACCTCTCAGACTGATACTCTACTTTTATCTTCTCTCTTCTATTTTCCTTCTGTTTGCCTGTCTTTATGCCTTTCATAAAATTTCCCTAACTGTACCTCTATTCTTCTATTAAACTTTTATTTCATTATATTTTTAATTCCCAAGGGCCCTTTCTTTTCTCTGATTGTCCTTTGTTTAATCGATATATATTTTTTCCCACCTTCAGATCCATGCCACACCCCTGCCCTAATACCTGCTGCCATGAGTACTCATCTTTAGCTTGTCTGTGGGGCAAATTCATTAGTTCTTATGTCATAACTTCCTCATTTTTCCCATGTCAGTGACCAATCTCTGTCTACTTTTAATTTTATAAATATTTTTTCAAATCTCATCCTCTATTATTTCTTCTTTCATTTTTCTTTAGCCTTGTGGATTAATGCCCCCTTTGGTACTTTACTGTCACTTTAGTTTTGTCTTTGGAATAAGAGGAGCTTAATACACCATTTTTAACTTTATCCTATAACTGTCTAACTTGAAACGACTTCTGTATATAACTTCTAGAATGGAGAGTTATCTCTAAACATTGAAAATTTTCAGGACTTAATAAAATGAAGATGCTTTGGGCATAAAAGTCTTTGTAAACAGCTAGTATCTGATTAATTTTAAAGAGAATATGAGAAAATTTTCCCTAGTACATTTGTTTGAAGTTCCCTTAGCATGCAACAATGAAGAATCATGTGCCATTTAAACGCCATTTGTCCCAACACATAATTAATAAAATAGACATGTACAAAACACTCCATTGTGCAAACCTAGAGTTATTTGCACTATCCTACAAATAGCAGGAACTTTACCCCTTTCTCTCTCACCCTAGAAAGTATATCTGAATGCAAATGATTGTGAGTAACATTATTAATAAATTTACTGTATTAAAATTTGTGTCTTAAAATGGTACAGATGAGCCGGTTTGCAGGGCAGAAGTTGAGACACAGATGTAGAGAACAGACATATGGACACCAAGGGGGGAAAACTGTGGTGGGGTGGGGATGGTGGTGTGCTGAATTGGGCGATTGAGATTGACATGTATACACTGATGTGTATAAAATTGATGACTAATAAGAACCTGCAGTATAAAAAAACAAACAAAACAACTAATACTAAACTTTCATTGGGTTATTTGTATGGAAATATGTTAATATAAATGTTTCAGACATTACATGAAATTTCTAAAAATCTTATATGTTCTGGTATAATGTTATAAGTCATAATTCTAGTTATTACTTTAAAATGTATATCTCAGAAATAACTAAATTTCCTTGTCAATTGCATTATTATGAACTTTCATCAAATCTTTAACCGTGGTCATTTTTAAGTCTTTTGTCATTTACAGACAGTTCTGGGTGTACTCTGATGCTTTTGCAAATATGTTCCTATACAAGGGTTTCATCTTCAAGGAATTCATGGAAAAGACTCTGACAAGTACAGGTTTCTGGCAACTGACTGTACTGCTGAACTGAATGAATAAGCATTTTCAGAACTCTAATGAAAAACTGATGAACTCATAAAAGGGCTAACAAAAGATCAAGATGAAAAAAAAATTAATTACATGGGACTGAGTGAACTGATGAGGATGATTATAATTTTTGTGACTTTCTGTTTGAATTTAAAAAAAATCACACAAGGACTCAGAGGCAAAGAATATACAAATCAATTTTCACTGCAAAGTAAAGGAGCTGTTACAGTGGAGGATTACTGGACTGAATGTCAATATTATGACATAGTATGAGTGTGTTTCGTGTTTGGTAATTGCAATTATTGTTGCTTTTGTTGTGGTCATCCATTTACAACGCTTGGTGTCAGTCTATTTATCTCTTGTAAAAATAAAATACAGTGTGTGTGTGTGAAAAAAAAAAACTTGGTGTACATAATCAAGAGTTTTAACTTTTCTACTTTAAAACATCCTCTCATCAAAGAAATTTAAAAATGTTTCTGAACTGTAAAAAAAAAAAATTTGTGTCTTAAACTAAATAATTTATCTGTTTGGGGGAAAAAAAATGACTACCTACCTCCTATCAAACACAAAACTAATTTCAGATGGATTGTTGATCTAAATATAAAAGGCAACACAATAAAGCTTCTGGAAGAAAATATAAAACAATTTCGTCATATCCTTGGAAGAGGAAAAGATTTCTTAAACGAGACATAAAATCCACTGTGTGTAAAGAAAAATATTGAGAAATTGGAACTATATTAAAATTAAAGACTTCAGGACACCTTTATGAGATTGGATATACTACAGACAGACTGGTAGAAAAGATGTGAAACTTATTTATCTGACAAAGAATACAAAGAGAGGATATTGAAAGAACTCCTAGAAATCAATAAGAAAAAGCTGAACCCCTAATAGAAAGTGGGCAAAAGACTCGAATGGGAGCATCACAAAAGAGGTTATCCAAACAGCCAAAATACTTATAAAGAAAATGATCAACCATCAGGGGAATGCAGATGAAAACCACAGTGAGATACCACTACACACGTGCCAGGATAGAGTTGCCAAATTTAGCAAATAAAAAATAGAATTCCTAGATATAGGTGAATTTCAGATAAAGTGAATAATATTTTTGATATAAGTATGTCCCAAATATTTCAAATGTAAGTGGAAGTCCTATATTTTATCTGGTAACAGTTAGAATAAAGGCTAAAATAGAAATGATTAGCATTATCAAGAGTTGGTGGCAACGTGGAAACTCTGGAACATTCAAACACTGCTGTGTGGAGTGGCAGTTGGTACAAAACCTCTTGGGGGAGCTCTTTAGGAATATTTATTAAATCCAAAGATAGTAAGTCTTAGGACTCAGCAATTCCTAAGGAATACAACAAAAGATATGTACATAAACGTTCACCACGCCATTCTTTATATCAAAACTATTTTCAAAAAGCAAAACAAAATAGATGTCTATTAATACCGTAATGGGCAAATAAATTATGGTATAATGATACACGGAATATCAAATAAGGAAGAACAAATGACTGCTGTACTCCACACTTGGATAACACTCTGAGATACAATATTGAATAAAAAAAGAGCCAGACAATCTACTACATTTTAGATGGCTCCATTTATTCAAGTTCAAAGACAAGCAGAATGAGTCTCAGGGTGAGAAATCAAGGTCATCACGAGGAAAGTAATGACCAAGAGGAGGCACCGGACTTGAAAACGTTCCATTTCTTGATTTGAATGTTGGTTACATGGGTGTGTTGATTTTGGAAAACCGCCATGCTGTACGGCCTTTTTTTTACATTTGGATATTTTGTTTATTCTGGATTTTTTTGCATTAAAATGATAATTGCCTTAATTACTGACTTCTTTGCCCCCCTCTTCCATTTTGACTGAGTAAGCAGTATTTTAATCACCGTGTACAGCCTTTTGAGCTGTGCATATTTCTTTGTGCAGGTTATTATGTCAGTAAAAAGGTTTTTGGGGTTTTGTTTGTTTGTTTGTTTTAAACGAAATCATCCACAAAGTTAGTCTTTTGTTTTTAGTGATAGAAAATTATTTGTGATACACGTGACAACTGATTTACCTGGTGAATAGTGACGATGTCTTTGAACAACTGGAAAGCTCCTCAGCCTCTGCTCAGGCCAGGGGTCTCTGCATTCTTCCATCCCAGCTGCGGGAGGAGAAGCAAATGTGGCTGTTCCAGGCAAACACTCCCAGCTGCACGTGTCAGCTTGTGGAAAATTACTGTTCCGCAGGGTCAGGTCATCGTACTGTAAATCTGTCTCCTTCACTCTATTTTAAACGTTCCCTCTCTGGTGTGCTCTCGCTAGCTCGTGTCCTTTGTCTGAATTCTTAGCAGTTGGCTGGGATTTGGCTTTGCTTTAAAGTTTAAATGTTTCCTCTTTGTCTGCCTTGGCTTATGCTTCATGCTTGTTAGCACTTAGGATCATCTGAATCAATACCCACGCCCTTCCTCCAGCCTGTGCCCTGGGATGCTACCTTTCTAGGATGCAGTAAAACTAAAAGCATCATAGTAGAGAGAAGGAACATTACTACCAAGCTATTAACTATGGGGTCCCTTTATCTCAGAACAGGAAAGAAAGAAGTTACCACTGAGACTCGGCCATTTATCATTATCAGAAACTCTAATAATCATGATAATGATGATGATATTGATGATCATACTAAGAGTATAATGTGTCACTGCTCCTGGGATGTGGTCTTGGCCTCTTGTTTGGTTGGAGACAGATTCCTAGTCTTCTGTTGGCTCTTCTTAAAACTCCCCAGATTTTACTGTTATTTTTTAACTTAAGAACAACGCTTAGCTTTATATCTTCTCCACGACTCTTTCTTGGCCTTCCTGCTATAAACTTGAGTACAAGTCCTTTGAAACACATGTTTTTTTCATGTAGTGGAGAGAAGGATCCGGAATCAGGCAGATTTGCTTTTGTACCCAGGTTCCCAGACTTACTAGCTGTGTGAACTTAAGCAAGCTGCCCTATGAGCCTCTTTGACTCTGGTGTTAAAGACGATATTCAGATATAGAGCATGGCGTTATGGCTCGATTATATAAAGAATAAGGCACTTATCACTTTGCTTTGAATACAGCAGACTTTCAGACAATGCTAGTGCCTGCCCTTCATCCTTCTTCTTCCATTCTTACCCTGACACTCACCGCTTAGCCGGTCCTCCCTAAGTTAGTTGATCAAAGTCCCCAAAATGTATCAATTCTGTGCATAACAACACCAGCACATCCATAGCTGCTTAAACATTCATTTCCTAGGGGAATACCTTCTAATGGTAATCTTGGTATATATTTATTGAATCCCGTGCATGAACCGTAAGCAAACTGCAGCTGAATAAAAGGATGGGAGGTGTTGTGGAAAGATCGATCAGCTGGCAGATAAGGGCACACTAGGGATGTGGAGGCAGAAGAGAGAGAAGAGAGAGCAAAACCCAAACCATGAGGAGGGTGGTGTCAGCGGAAAGCAGCATGTTCCTTCCCAGTTCTTCTTGTGAATCTTTCTCGTGCAGAACAGACAAAGCTTAACTTTCATTTCCCCCAAGTATTCTCCTTTTGCTCCCTCACTACGACAGAAACAAACAAAAAAATTCTAGATACATAATAAATACATGCTTGTTGAATGAGTTAAACAAATGCAGTAATGATGAGTACAGAGGATGGATAAAGAGTTTGGATTCCGGTGCGAGAAAAAAACAGGCTTAAATGCAAGATCCATCCCTTACTGTTGGAAAATTTAATTCAGTCACTTTGCCTAAGACTTGGTTTCCTAACGTGCCAAATAGAGGCAATAATACCTATCTCGTAGGACTGGGGTGAGGACTGATACGATGTTTACACGGTCTCTAGCGCACGGCTTAACAGTGTTGATGACTGACACGCCGACCACCCCACTGTGACTGTTACCACCGCGCTGGATAGGGGTCATTCATCTCATGGGTCCACTTCACGTCTCACGGTCAAGTACAGACCTTTTCTTCTTCCATTTATTTATTTATTATTTATTTATTCCCTCGTTCATTCATTCAAGTATAGTTGACATACATACGATGTTCTATTAGTTTCAGGTGTACAGCGTAGAGATTTGATATTTTTATAGATTACACAGCAGGCAAAGTTATTATAAAACACTGACTATATTCCCTGTGCTGTATGTTACATCCTTACGACTTACTTATTTTAAAACGGGCCCTGGGCTTCCCTGGTGGCGCAGTGGTTGAGAATCTGCCTGCCAATGCAGGGGACACGGGTTCGAGCCCTGGTCTGGGAAGATCCCACATGCCACGGAGCAACTGGGCCCGTGAGCCACAATTACTGAGCCTGCGCGTCTGGAGCCTGTGCTCCGCAACGGGAGAGGCCGCGATGGTGAGAGGCCCGCGCACCGCGATGAAGAGTGGTCCCCACTTGCCGCAACTGGAGAAAGCCCTCGCACAGAAACGAAGACTCAACACAGCAAAAATAAATAAATAAATAAATAAATAAAAGAACGTGAATTTCTTTAAAAAAATAAAAAAATAAAAAAAAAAATAAAACGGGCCCTTTGTACCTCTGAATTCCCTTCACCTATTTCACCCCTCCCCCACCCCCTCCCCCATTCTCCTTCCATTTAAAGGGACAGAGACCCCAGGCTTGAATTCCTTCAGAGACACGTGCTCCCTCGCTGCTTTTGAGAATCCTGGTTTGCTGACTTTTTCCAAAGCTGGGGTTCTTGGAGTCCCAGCCTCCCTCCTTCTCAACCTTCAGGAGTTACAAGACCCCCTCAGTCTTCTCTGAAGAACTGGAGAAAACCTTCAGTTCCTTTATATTCCGTACTCCTGGCTTAAGAAATTTTCCTGCAATTAAATAATCTATGTACTCTTCAAACCACAGATGAAAATAAGAAACACTGGTGGGTCTCTTCAGTCATCCAACACAAAGTTTCCCTAGGCCATTTAAATCAGATGTATACGTCGTTCATTTTGTGTGAATACGAGGCCATTTAAATCAGATGTATACGTCGTTCATTTTGTGTGAATACGAGGCCATTTAAATCAGATGTATACGTCGTTCATTTTGTGTGAATACGAGGCCATTTAAATCAGATGTATACGTCGTTCATTTTGTGTGAATACGAGGCCATTTAAATCAGATGTATACGTCGTTCATTTTGTGTGAATACGAGGCCATTTAAATCAGATGTATACGTCGTTCATTTTGTGTGAATACGAGGCCATTTAAATCAGATGTATACGTCGTTCATTTTGTGTGAATACGAGGCCATTTAAATCAGATGTATACGTCGTTCATTTTGTGTGAATCCGTTGTAATTTGTCTCTGAAACTTAGCTTTTTTATGGTTGAGCCCCATTTTCCATCACATTTCTATAGGATAAATTCCAAAAAAATTGCAGTATTGTAAACAAATATTTCTGAAAGCAGACTACAACCTTTTCTCAAAATATACGGCCCCCTTGATAACATTTCCTGTTGTTTTTGTCCAAAAAAGTGGTTTTTTGGAGAAAACTCTAACATTTTGTAGTACCAGCTTCTTTTCCCTCTTTTTTGTCATTTCCATAATTTGCAATGTTTTGTTGTTGGCAGTGCTTAGGTAACCAGTTTATGACATCAGCAGGGTTTGATTAGGTATGAACATAAAGCAAATTTGTTCTTTGTTCCCTAAATGCTCCTTTTGACTTAACCTGTCAAATCGTTCCCTTCTATCCCTGGAGGAAGATTCCACAGCTTTTGCAGCCACTCTTAGGAATTAATGAATAGTATCATTTTTTTTTTTAGCAGGTAAAAAGTACAATCCAACCCAAACCATCAGTATGTCATCATATTTAAATTTTCTCTCCTCCTCCAGTTCAGTCCTGCTGCAGAAAAATCTGCGGTAAGAAGGAGGATACTGAATTTTTTTTGCACTGTTTCCCCATCTTTTTCTTTTACGTCTTTCCCCTCCACTCACCATGGGACCTCTGACTCTTCAGATGTCACGTGTGAGAGCGTCAAAGGGCACACGAATTCTTGCTTGCCTGGTGCAGTTATAATCTTGCCACGGAGCCCTCTCGTGTGGCAGATTCCAAGTGCTGATCATTTCTCTCATGAGCAGCCTTGTGGGTTCTTTGAAGTTCCCCCACAGGGAAGCCCCAGCAGCATCCTGAGGTGGGCCACATGTGTCCCAGCTGGCTCCCTTGGATGCTGGCTTCAGTCCCTGGCTTCTGGCAGCCACCCCACACTGACTGCATCTCTTGGGTCACTTAATTCTAGACAGTGCTCTCGGGTATCTCCTTTTTAGGGTGACACAAGCTCAGAGACTTTCATCCAGCCCCTACCTGGTCTATGAAACAGGACTTGCAGCTCTGGAAGTGGAGACCTGTCTCCAAGCACCTCTGGGCTCGTTGCCATAGTTTGCTCTAGTAAGTCTCATGCCTCTAGACTCCCCAGACATGAGTCAGGTACCAGACCTGCATTCCTCAATTTCCTGAGGTCAAAGGATGATCCCTAATTCATCCTTCTCACTTAGCATGGGGGTTGGGGGCTGGGGTGGGAAGGAAGTCATCCATGAGGTGCTCTCATGCTGGAAACTCCTGAAGAAATCCATGGTCTGCTATCTCTCAATTTTCAAGCCTCCTTTTATATACATTTGAGAAAACAAATTAAGAAGTTAAGGGTCATGGGACTTCTTTCTTAGCATCTTATTAGTAAGTTTTGCACAGATGCTGGAACTTCTCTTTATTTATTTTTATATGTCAGTTGTATCGCTTTTATTATTATTATTATTTTTATCGAAGTATAGTTGATTTACAATGTTGTGTTAATTTCTGCTGTACAATAAAGTGATTCACACATATATACGTTCTTTTCCATATTCTTTTCCGTTATGATTTGTCACAGGATATTGAATACAGTTCCCTGTGCTCTACAGTAGGACTTTGTTGTTTATCCAGCCTATATACAATAGTTTGTATCTGCTAACCCCAAACTCCCAATCCTTCCCTCCCCCACCCCCCTCCCCCTTTCTCTTTAGACTGTATGGACCCTTGAAATTCTTTGTTCTCCGCTGTGGAGGCTCAGCTGAGAGTAAGACAAGAAAAATATGTTGTACGTATGTAATAAAATACATGCCAGGCATGGCAGAAAGGTCTTACAACAAATTTCTGATAGGTAAAATATTCATCATAATATATTAGTTTTGTTTTGTTTTAATTTTATTTATTTTATTTTTTGCTGTGTTGAGTCTTTGTAGCTGCGCGTGAGCTTTTCTCTGGTTGCGGCGAGCGCGGGCTGCTCTTCGTCATGGTGCACGTGTTTCTCATTGCAGTGGCTTCTCTTGTTGCGGAGCACAGGCTCTAGGTGCGCAGGCTTCAGTAGTTGTGGCACAGGGGCTTAGTTGCTCCGATCTTCCTGGACCAGGGCTCAAATCCACGTCGCCTGCATTGGCAGGTGGATTCTTAACCACTGTGCCACCAGGGAAGCCCCATCATAATATATTTGAAATTTAATAATGAAAATATTGTCACTTATGATACTAACACAACGAATGTAATGGTATATCAATTGAATGTAAGCTACTGGTCCCTCTCTTTTTTTTAATGTTTGAAAATCCTCCTTTCTGTTAATGTTACCATATTTATGTGACTATCTCATCATTTTCCTTTGTTACAGGATGAAAAATAGTAAGCCAAGTCTTTTATACAAGCTCTAATTATCAATCAAAACAGCCATTCTTGAATAGTATAAAAATGTCACTTCAAATGTTATTTGTAATAACACAAAATAGATAGGATATAAAGATAGTAAAAGCTTATTGTTGAAAAACAAAAAACATAAAATTAATAACAAGGAGATTGAAATCACCAAGAATTCAGAAAACAAGACTAGTTTCTTTTGAATTTTGATGTCTATTCTTCTAGTTTCTACTTTAAGAGTAGAAACTCTTAAGAGTATATTTTGATTTACTAATGAGATCATACTATGTGTATGCAGTTTATCCTACTTTTAAGTTTAATACTATACATTAGCGTATAATAATATAAGACATAACAAGTATATTTTAGTGGTGGAAGACAACCTATCATATAGTTGTAACACCATATACTTTATCACATCTTTATCATTGAACATTTATATAGTTCCCAGGTTTTATTATAATAAGCACATCAAGAAATTTCTTTACATATAAATCAATATATATAGTTATTATTGTTGCCTTAGAATGTATACCTACACTGACTGAATTGAAGATCAAAGGGTTTGAACATTTTTGAGCTTCTTTAAATATATGTATATAATTATTTTCTAGATTCCACCAGCAATATATGAGTCCCATTAATGCCAAACCCTAAAGAATGAGTACTGCTTTTTAAACTTTAATAATTTCAATAATAATAATAATATAATAATAATAATAATAATAATAATAATAATAATAATAATAATCCTGATCTTGGACTTCCCAGACTCCAGAATTGTGAGGGAATAAATTTAGATTGTTTAAGCCACCCCGTCTAGGGTATTTTGCTGTGGCAGCGTGAGCAGACTATTATAAGACAGAACAGTTTCCATCTCCTTTGAAAGAAATGATTAAAATTTGATGGTTTGGGAATGAAGTAATGAATGAAAATATTTTTAGGGAGAAATCCAAAGTGGAAGAAGTGTTTTTACATTCATTGGCTCAGAGAAATTCTGTGGTTTGGGATGTCAGAGACCTAGGAGATTCTTAGAACTGACAGTCATTAATTTAAATCACAATGATATTTTACTCACTTATAAAACAATACCACTGACCTTCTGACGCAGTCTTCCAGGCATTGTGTTAAATTTTCCCAGACCCAGTCTTCCTCTCTCATACGATCCACCTCAGTGACCAAGATGCTGTAAGAAATGATTGAAGAACAGAAGGAAAAGAGTTATTTTGATCAGTACCAGACCGAAGCTGCAGCTGCAGCTTCTTCAGCACTATGCCCTACTTGGCCCACCAATCTTAGCCTTAATTTAAAGTATTTCAGTGTTTTGAAGGACCAGATCAAATTTCTTGGGTTTGATAATGCTTACCATGCTGGGAAGGAATTTTAGGTCACAGAACACTGAAAGGCAGGTTAAAATGACCTTTTCTCTGACAGTTGACATAGGCCACTATGCATTAAGGAAAGAACGGGAAAGAGAGCAAGCAGAAAGCCGAAAGAAGCATCCTGTGGGTACTGTTGCCCAGAAACTGTTTATTACCAAGTCAACAACATAGGAATAGGCTGCAAAACCTATGCAAACCTGCAGAGGGGAGAAACACAAGAGAGTAAGTCTTGAAGTAAGATGTTTGGTTAAGGAAAAATAACGTAAATGAGATATAGACATTAAAAAATGAGGAAACACTTATCAGTACACACTGAGATTTGTGGCACATCCTAAGCTCTGAGAAAGAGCTGATGAATGCAACATCTGGTCTTCTGGGGGCATTCTGTGGCTTCAGTGGCAGGAAGGAAAGAGCAAGGACACAGAATGTGAATTTGTAGTTGTAAGTCTCCACTTTGGTATTCAATTTTTATATTTAAATCCATGTTAAGAATAAACATAAAGTGTACCCTGTAATGCTATGTATTTTTTCTTGCCTCTGAGCTAAATCAGGTGGTTTCCCATTATTTTTCATTTCTAAGAAATGAAAGAGATATTCACAAATCCAGAGATAGAGAAATCAGGAAATAAAATGATGCGAAAATAATAAAAATATTTATATAGTACTACAATTGCTTCATGAGAGCTTAAAATATTTTTCTTGGAATTTTGTAAGACTACTCTGTCTTTTTTTTTTTTTTTTGAAACATCTTTATTGGAGTATAATTGCTTTACAATGGTGTGTTAGTTTCTGCTTTATAACAAAGTGAATCAGTTATACATATACATATGTTCCCATATCTCTTCCCTCTTGCATCTCCCTCCCTCCCACCCTCCCTATCCCACCTCTCTAGGTGGTCACAAAGCACCAAGCTGATCTCCCTGTGCTATGCGGTTGCTTCCCACTAGCTATCTATTTTACATTTAGTAGTGTATATATGTCCATGCCACTGTCTCACTTTGTCACAGCTTACCCTCCCCCTCCCCATATCCTCAAGTCCATTCTCTAGTAGGTCTGTGTCTTTATTCCCGTCTTGCCCCTAGGTTCTTCATGACCTTTTTTTTTTTTTTCTTAGATTCCATAGATATGTGTTAGCATACTGTATTTGTTTTTCGCTTTCTGACTTACTTCACTCTGTATGACAGACTCTAACTCCATCCACCTCACTACAAATAACTCCATTTCGTTTCTTTTTATGGCTGAGTAATATTCCATTGTATATATGTGCCACATCTTCTTTATCCATTCTACTCTGTCTTATTAAATCTTTCTCAGTGCTCCCTCATCTGCGATCTTGCAAGTCGGAAGTCAGCACACATGATATCGGGTGTTTCTGTAACGACTGCGTAGCAGTTATTGGCAGAGTGAATTATAGTTGTAAACTACTAACAGATTCACAATTATGGCGTCATTTGTTCTCAGTGTGACACATGAAACCATGAGGCCTTGTACAACTGCAGACTTGGGTTGTGCCTGTACCTTCCATGACCAGACAACCCACCACTGTCCCAAAACCAGAGTGAGAGAAGGAGCAAATCCCAGGGTCAAAAGAGAACGAGTAACTAGGAAGGATCCAAGCCTTCCTTCTCCATTTGCATGTTCTAATTGCTAACCTGTCAATAATCAAGAGTTGTTTTGTGGTTGGAAATTATCAGGAAACCCTACCCACGTTTTAGAAATCCTGAAGTAGGAGGGTAGGATTACATGGATCAGGGAATGTATAAATAAATACAATAACGTAAATGTCAGGCCTGACCACCAGCTGGTTATCTGAAACAAGTCAGCAAAATGCTTTCTACTTACTGAAAACTTTTGTGATTTATGAGTCCTCTTAAATGAGATTATTGACT
This sequence comes from Balaenoptera musculus, assembly GCF_009873245.2. NCBI lineage: Eukaryota > Metazoa > Chordata > Mammalia > Artiodactyla > Balaenopteridae > Balaenoptera > Balaenoptera musculus. Next base: position 6,847,613 of record NC_045790.1, read on the forward strand.
ATTTGTTTATATCTGATCTACAAATATATAAAGTCAGTTGTGCTTCTTCTTATTTCTTTATTTGCTCCTTTATAGTAAAATAACACAGAAGGATACATAAAAATGAAGGGGAAAATCACCTGCAATCTCAGGAAGTAACCTACTATTATTTGGTTGTTTCCCTCCAGGTTACTTTCATATATATATTTACATAAGTGTAACCTTAGTGAAAATATTTTTAGTTTAATAGTTTATAAATTATTGAATAAAAATTTATGTAAATATCCATTTAATGACAATATAACATATACCATAACTATATAACATATATTTTACAAGTAATATAGTATATGTAGTATATATTCTATAATAATTATATGCTATAATATAAGTATTCTTTGTTAGAAAACAAAGTTTCCATTTTTTTTTTTTCTGTTAGAAACAATGGTTCTACGAATACCTTTATTCTCTCACTTTTGGGGTTTGTAGTTTTTAATTGTTATCAAAGACAGCAAAGATAAAAGACCTATATTGGAATGAAGGCTATGGCTTGGAGCTCATTAATGTAGTCATGGAATTAGCCAATATACATTAGCTAGAGTTTCTAATCTATTCTTCATTAGCTGAGCTGGTGCTTTTTAAAGTATGACTTAAGAGAATTACACGACAAGAGCATGAAACACTTCATGGGGATTCTACTTCCTGGCTTCAATTTCTGACTCTGCATAGCTCCCCCTTTGCCTGGTGGAGACCCCTACATAAGGTGGGATCTGGCCTCCGTGGAAATTGGAAACAGGTGGGCTTTGAAATGGTGGATAGTTTGGACCGGATACTGGTAGGCTCATTGTATAAGCTTAACGTGAGTTGGAAAGAAAAATTTAAAAAGCCCAAGAAATTCCAGTGAAGATAGAGAGAACCTGAGGTGAGCAAAACAAAATCTGTGAAATTTTTCTTCAGAGACTCTTAGATTTCATGACCAGAATGGTGTGAAAGGAAGCAAAAGGAAGAAAAGGACGAAGACATTATCGGCTGCCTTTTAGCGTTTCCAACTGCCATGGAAATATGCAGAGTGTAGAAAGGTAGTATATTTTGTCTAAGTCCAAGAAAAATTAATTTTGATTCAGTGGGGACTATTTAAAACAGACATTTGGCTACTTCATAGTGACCTGGGACCAACAAAAATCTGTTTTTCCCAATTTTTCATTAGCTCAGTTTGAATCAAACTGCCAAAATGTTATTTTATGAATTTTATGGGTCAACTTCAACTCTAAGTTAAATATAAACATATAAACCCCTTTAACCTCAGTTTGGTCCTATAACATACATATGTCTCACATAGATTTTAAAAAAATCTTCCAATTACTGAATACATTTTTTAAATAAGTTGAATTTGTTGACTGGACTTTTCCAAGAAGGGTTTCCATGGATTTTTTGAAAATAAACTTAACTGTGACCACAAAAATAGAACATTATTAAGATATTCTTCCTGATCCTCCCTTGACTCTTTTCCAAAACAAAAATTGAAACTTAGTTTGACCTCTTGTACCATGGTGTTTGCCATGTATTCCAAAACCAATTATCATCGCAAATAAAACATTCACTAAAACAGCTGCCACGGAAAACTGATTTTTGAATGAGGCGTTCCAGAGTTACGTGCTATCCTCAGCATCAGCGTCAGATAAACCCTGATCCTTCAGAGGGTGTTTGTTACTCTAATTGGCAGTGTATATACATTTTTTTTATACAATTTTTAGTAAACTGCAACTAGTATTGTTTAATATAATATTAAGGAATACCACTTTGTTACCTAAATGTAGTTTTGACTAGAATATTTTTCTATTAAGAAAAGCTTAACGGGAATCTTTCTATTCAACGAGTGACGCAAAAAGGGCATTTTAAGCCAACTCAGTGGACTACTGTAAATTTTTATTCCATTCATAAAGGGGAGCGCCTCTGTCGATGTAACATACACTTTGACTTGGTATTAATTTTCCCCATCTCTGCTGCAACTGCACAGAACAGACCGCCTTCATGCCACATGAGACCTTGTCCTTGCTCTGGCGCTCAGAGTGTGCACAGGGATGGACCGGTCGTTGATTTGGACCCCTGCCCTCTGTGCTGCTCCACTGATGGCAAGTCAAAAGCCAGGATGGAGCCATTCACTGAGGCAGGGTGATACACTTTTTTTTTTCCTCCAATGGTGGGATAAAATTATGAGCAAGAGTGTATTTTTTAAGGGGACGTGAGGAGGCACTGATAGGGGATTTCTTTTAAATATCTTGTATTTCCCCAGATATAATCAGTTCACTGTCTCATTAGACCTTTTAGGTAGTATTACTATAGACACTTATTTAACCTATAGGTATAGGATTTAGATGATAACAGCTATTATAAGTAACCAACACTTATGTAACACTTATTGTACACCAAGTGTCATCAGCTGAGTACCCCATCTGACTCTAGGTAGGGAGCATTATTACCCCATTTTGTAGATGAGACAATGGAGGCTCAGCTCAAAGACGTTTAAATAACCTGCTCAAGGTCACACAGAAGGTAAGTAGCAGGGCTGAGATGCAAGCTCAGGTAGTCAGGCTCTAACCGAACATGCTGTGATGATCAGGACCCCTTGTAGTGTGTCCCTCTGTTACAAACAGATCTTAAAATAACCTCAGTTTTTCTAGCTGCGGTTTTCAATAATTTAAAACTATGGATTTTATTTATGAGGGCTGGTTCAGCCTCTTAAACAGAAAACATGTTATGTCTGAGGATGTCTGGGAGCTGTACACTTCTCAAGAGATTATCATATCACCATATATCATATCATCATCATATCACCTCATGGGTGACTTAAGAAGCTAGTTGAAAAGAGAAAATGAAAAGGCAAGTGTGCTGTCTGACCTGCGACCTAGCCCTACACAGTCAAAGGGACATTTTCCCTGGTTTCTTAGTGGAATGGTAACTGTTTATCAGAACTTGCTAAATGCTGGGCATTGCACTTAAACACTTTGATAATAAGGTATCATTTAATTGGTATCATTTGCAATTTATAGATGAGACAGTGGAGGCTCAGGAGATGATGCAATTTGCCAACTCTTACACAGCTAACAAGTGGCAAAGTTAGGATTTAAACCCAGACTGTTTGGGTCCAGAGCTTATACTTTAAAAAAATTGTACCAAACTTTTCCACAATATAGATCTGGCTCAAGGGAGGCGGAGTGTAATGCAGTGCACTTTGGCCCGTGTGGACCTTGCCGCTTTAAAAGCTCTGGGATGTCCTGTGATATTTTCCACGAGGATGCTGGCCGCCATCCTTATGTGGCTTTGCAGTAACAGATACCAGTGTGATCTAGGAAGGAGGAGAGCATATGTGAAATCCTCATCAAATCTGGGGAAGAATGACACTGAAATCTCATAGCAAATGACTGCAAACACTTAATCAAATTTCCATATTAATGTTTCTGTGCTTCATTTGTATCTAAATGCTTGTGTAGTCTAAAGACATTTGAGTTATTAGGTACTCTTTCATAATACAAATTAGCAGAGACTTTTTGGGGGCCTTGAAGTAAGTGAATACCTAAGCACAATAAGAAATCCTACGGTAGATAAAATTTGTTTCCCTAGAGAAAGAATATTAGATATTTAGATATTAGAAATAATATTTATCTAAAGTCTGTATCTTGTAGGAGACTGAGTCCCTCCATCTCCTTTCTTGCCTTTGTAGATGAGAAAATTGCAAATACTCCCAGCCAATTGAGAAGACATTTATCCTCTTTGGGTGACTCTCTCCTCCCTCCCCACCCCTCGCCAAATTTCCTAGCTAAGTGTCCATTGCTACTCCTATTCGTCCATCCTTATCATTCTCTGGGACTGTGGTCTTCCCTTGATCTGGGCCAATTCCTCAGCCTTCTTTTTTAAAACTTACGTTTGTGATAATGTATGTGAAAGCATTTCGTGTAATCCCTGACCCTCAGCTTTGCACAATTCCAGACTTTTTTGTAAGAAGAGTCCATGCAGTAATCTTTTTGAAGGCAGGGACTAGGGGATTTATCTTGGATCTATGTTTGCCTAGAAAGTACATGGCTTTTACTGACATTTTATGTTTGCTTTCAGTGGCTTTGGGAAGGCTGCTGGAGCATGTGGAGGGACAAAAGCTCTCAACAAGCCTCTCGCAAATTAGTGAGAGTTTTCTTACCGAAAAGCAAGTATTTTAGAGTTTGTTGAAATTTATCCAAGCCGTTTATTATGATACAGGAGATCTAAATTTGAATATTTGACAGATAGCATGAAAAGAATGATAGAAAATATGTTGGTTATCTTTCAGTTAATGAAATTTGACTGATTTTTTTTCTTAATAGGACAGTAGATCAAGAATGTGGGTGACGTTATTGTTTAATCTCTCATCTATTAGTATTAGTAGGGTACCTTACAGTTACAGCAGCTTCCATATTTAAGTACTCCTTTTACTCAGCTGACTTACGTGAAACGATGGCTATAACCGAGTTATAGAGGAGATGGTGTTGGCCACCCCAGCACCCATCCTGTCCTTTCTTTATTGTGTAGCCGCAATGTAATTTGAGTTTTGTCATCCTCTCTCCACCTCTAGGGGTGAGCCCTGATTGTTCCAAGGCAATCAGAGCAATCCTATGTTTATTTTGCCATAGTGATCCTTTCTTGGATGGCTGAGTGATCCAGACAGAAACCAATCCACACATGGCTCCAGACTCCAGGGTTTGGTTCGGAAGTTAGCATCTCATGAAGAAGGAATTGATTAGAATCAAACTTGGAACTTTTTTGATGACTGCAAGAAAAGAAGAGATGGAAACGAGGTAGAATATACCCAGCAGTGCCATATTCTTCCATGATGAAGCCGGCACACCAGGAAGTACAGAGCCTAGAGAATCAATCACAAGGAAATAGAGTGTGAACCTTGATCAAGTCATGCCTAAAGTTTGTCCTCCTGGGCTCTCAGGTTCATAAATTAATAAACTACCTGGATTGATTTTTGTTTTTATTATTTGCAACCAAAAAGCATCATAGCTGTTATAAGAGGGTATATAGCCAGTGCCATTTTGGTGTACTTTCATAAGAATAATAATGGTATCTTATCTTGGGTGAGGAACTTTGGGATTTGTTTTCAAGAATTTAGCTGTTTCTTCATTAATATTTACAGTGGTTGGTGCACAGCAGTTCATAGTTTTGTGATTATCCTTGCTTCAAAAAGAAATTGTAAAAAAAAAAAAAAAAAAAAAGAAATTGTGATACAGAGAAATGAAAAATGAAGCACTTTGTTGCAATTTAATCCATAATTATGTAGAATTAAGAAATTAGAGAAGAGATGTACAGGAAAATACAGGGGAAGAGTTGAAACACACACAGTAATTTAAATGGGAAAAAAAAAAGCTTCTCTTGTTATCAAATTAAAGAAAAGCATCTGGGTTAGATCTTAAAGTTGGAGAGAGGACATTTATGTCTTTAGTCTTGTTTTAATACCTCGAACTCCACAGTAATTAAGTCCTTTCAAAGCTTAATATATTGAAGTGAGAAGGAACACACAGAGTCCTAGCTGAAAGCTGGATGCAAAGGAATCTTACCAGTAGAATGATAAGATGATAAGCTTATTATTAATATATTTTTTATTATTCCAATTTTTTGGATTTGTCATGTTCATGTATTATGAATGAATCAGAAGGAGCAGTACTTTTTTTTTTTCTAGTAATCAGTTATCTTATTGTAAGTTATTTAAGGAATCCTGGCACACAGTGGCTTTCCTGCCCAGTTTGGGGGTCTAATCCAGGGGCCTGTTTCTCTAGGATAAACCTGGACCAGGGACTATAGCTACCACCTACCACCAGGTCAGCTTCTAGTTTTTATTTTCAGCACATGACTAGAGACACAAAGCTGTGCTGGGTGAGTCATTAGCTGATGGTCATTCTGTTGCTAGAATTTTTCATCCTGCAAAAGTCAAAATTAGAGTGCTTGAGAGTCCCAAGAGATTTCAGAATGAGTTTCCAATCAAAGCTCAGCATCTGTGTGGATTAAAAAGAAGGGAGGTACTCTCCAGAGTACTAAAACATGGGCAGTTTGAGACAAGCAGACATGTGGCATTGTTGGTCTTTTTTCTTAGTTACAAAATGTTGAGCATCTGTTTGCAGCTGACATCATATTGCCTCCTTACTAAGTCTAGCCCTTTATATTATTTCCTCATTTATATTAAGCAGCATTGTATTTTATGGTTGGTTGTTCAGATTTTCATGAGACAAACTGTGTTATTTAAGGTATTTTTCTTCACTTTAGTGCCTCTAAAGTAGAAGGCATTAAAATTTTAAAGACATTAAGACCTTTCATGTTTGGTTATATGTAATATTGAATCGTCATACTAATATTGATTAAAAATAGTTTCCAGACAAAGTACTAAGTCATCTATTTTATTCAATCACATTTACCACCTATATAATTTAAGCCCTGAAAGAGACTGGTATTTACATATAAAAGCTTGTAATCAAATGCCTGTATTATTCTCCAAATAATGCAGACACTGTAACTCTTATTTCTGACCTTTACCGAAAAGATTACGTTGTTTTATTGCTCAAGACTGTAGAAGTATTCTGGTGTCTGGTTTTCCTTAATTCAACCTTTTTTTTTAAATTGAAGTATAGTTGATTTACAATTTTCAAGATATACAGCAAAGTGATTTAGTTATACAAATATATGTATATATTGTATATTTATATATGTATACATATTAATATATAGACAGATATTATTCTTTTTCAGATTCTTAAAAATTTTTATTTTATCTTGGAGTATAATTGGTTTACAATGTTGTGTTAGTTTCAGGTATACAGCAAAGTGATTCAGTTATACATATACAAGTATCTATTCTTTTTCAAATTCTTTTCCCATTTAGGTTATTACAGAATACTGAGCAGAGTTCCCTGTGCTATACAGTAGGTCCTTGATGATTATCTATTTTATATATAGTAGTGTGTACATGTTAATCCCAAACTCCTAATTTCTCACCCCCTTTCCACTTGGGTAACCATAAATTTGTTTTCTAAGTCTGTGTATTTTATTTTTTTAATTGAGGTATAGTTGATTTATAATATTATGTTAGTCTCAAGTATACAACATAGTGATTCAAAGTTTTCATAGATTATACTCTATTTATAGTTATTATTAAAAATGTACATTTCTTTTCATCCAGCAATCTCATTGTAAGCAATTTTTCTTGTGCACATACATGGAGACATTTTCCAATACACATGTACAAGATATTTATTGAACATAGTTTGTTAAAGAAAGCAATAAAAATGATAAATAGAAATGTCCATCAGTGGGTGAATGGGAAAATAAGTTTAATCAATACACGTTGTAGAATCCTTTCTAATCATTAAGAAGAAAAAAAGTAGATCTATAAGTACTTAAAATACACACATAAATATTCAGAATATGTATATATATATATATATGTTTTCTGTTTTTTTTGTTTTTTGACGAAGTGAGTGCTGCAACTACTGCTTAAGAATAAAAGAGAAGAGAGGGCAGACAGCAGAAGCAAGAAGAACTACAGTCCTGCAGCCTGTGGGAAAAAAAACACATTCATAGAAAGATAGACAAGATGAAAAGGCAGAGGGCTATGTACCAGATGAAGGAACAAGATAAAACCACAGAAAAACAACTAAATGAAGTGGATATGGGCAACCTTCCAGAAAAAGAATTCAGAATAATGATAGTGAAGATGATACAGGACCTCGGAAATAGAATGGAGGCAAAGATCAAGAAGATGCAAGAAATGTTTAACAAAGACCTAGAAGAATTAAAGAACAAACAAACAGAGATGAACAATACAATAATCGAAATGAAAAATACACTAGAAAGAATCAACAGCAGAATAACTGAGGCAGAAGAACAGATAAGTGACCTGGAAGACAGAATGGCGGAATCACTGCTGCGGAACAGAAAAAAGAAAAAGGAATGAAAAGAAATGAAGACAGCCTAAGAGACCTCTGGGACAGCACTAAATGCAACAACATTCGCATTATAGGGGTCCCAGAAGGAGAAGAGAGAGAGAAAGGACCCGAGAAAATATTTGAAGAGATTATAGTTGAAAACTTCCTTAACATGGGAAAGGAAATAGCCACCCAAGTCCAGGAAGTGCAGAGAGTCCCATACAGGATAAACCCAAGGAGAAACACGCCAAGACACATAGTAATCAAATTGGCAAAAATTAAAGACAAAGAAAAATTATTGAAAGCAGGAAGGGAAAAACGGCAAAAAACATACAAGGGAACTCCCATAAAGTTAACAGCTGATTTCTCAGCAGAAACTCTACAAGCCAGAAGGGAGTGGCATGATATACTTAAAGTGATGAAAGGGAAAAACCTACAACCAAGATTAATCTACGCAGCAAGGATCTCATTCAGATTCGATGGAGAAATCAAAAGCTTTACAGACAAGCAAAAGCTAGGAGAATTCAGCACCACCAAACCAGCTCTGCAACAAATGCTAAAGGAACTTCTCTAAGTGGGAAACACAAGAGAAGAAAAGGACCTACAAAAACAAACCCAAAACAATTAAGAAAATGGTCATAAGAACATACATATTAATAATTACCTTAAATGTGAATGGATTAAATGCTCCAGCCGAAAGACACAGCCTTGCTGAATGGATACAAAAACAAGACCCATATATATGCTGTCTACAAGAGACCCGCTTCAGACTTAGGGACACATACAGACTGAAAGTGAGGGGATGGAAAAAGATATTCCATATAAATGGAAATAAAAAGAAAGCTGGAGTAGCAATACTCATATCAGATAAAATAGACTTTAACATAAAGAATGTTACAAGAGACAAGGAAGGACACTACATAATGATCAAGGGATCAATCCAAGAAGAAGATATAACAATTATAAATATATATGCACCCAACATAGGAGCACCTCAATACATAAGGCAACTGCTAACAGCTATAAAAGAGGAAATCGACAGTGACACAATAATAGTGGGGGACTTTAACACCTCACTTACACCAATGGACAGATCATCCAAACAGAAAATTAATAAGGAAACAGAAGCTTTAAATGACACAATAGACCAGATAGATTTAATTGATATTTATAGGACATTCCATCCAAAAACAGCAGATCACACTTTCTTCTCAAGTACGCATGGAACATTCTCCAGGATAGATCACATCTTGGGTCACAAGTCAAGCCTCAGTAAATTTAAGAAAATTGAAATCATGTCAAGTATCTTTTCTGACCAGAATGCTGTGAGATTAGAAATGAATTACAGGGAAAAAAACGTAAAAAGCACAAACACATGGAGGCTAAGCAATAAGTTACTAAATAACCAAGTGATCACTGAAGAAATCAAAGAGGAAATCAAAAAATACCTAGAGACAAATGACAATGAAAACACGAAGATCCAAAACCTATGGGATGCAGCAAAAGCAGTTCTAAGAGGGAAGTTTATAGCTATACAAGCCTACCTCAAGAAACAAGAAAAATCTCAAATAAACAATCTAACCTTACACCTAAAGGAACTAGAGAAAGAAGAACAAACAAAACCCAAAGTTAGAAGAAGGAAAGAAATCATAAAGCTCAGAGCAGAAATAAATGAAATAGATACAAAGAAAACAATAGCAAAGATCAATAAAACTAAAAGATGGTTCTTTGAGAAGATAAACAAAATTGATAAACCATTAGCCAGAAAAAGAGGGAGAGGACTCAAATCAATAAAACTAGAAATGAAAAAGGAGAAGTTACAACAGACACTGCAGAAATACAAAGCATCCTAAGAGACTACTACAAGCAACTCTATGCCAATAAAATGGACAACCTGGAAGAAATGGACAAATTCCTAGAAAGGTATAACCTCCCAAGACTGAACCAGGAAGAAATAGAAAATATGAACAGACTAGTCACAAGTAATGACATTGACACTGTGATTAAAAATTTTCCAACAAACAAAAGTCCAGGACCAGATGGCTTCACAGGTGAATTCTATCAAACATTTAGAGAAGAGCTAACACCCATCCTTCTCAAACTCTCCCAAAAAATTGCAGAGGAAGGAACACTCCCAAACTCATTCTATGAGGCCACCATCACCCTGATACCAAAAACAGACAAAGATACTACAAAAAAAGAAAATTACAGACCAATATCACTGATAAATATAGATGCAAAAATCCTCAACAAAATACTAGCACACAGAATCCAACAACACATTAAAAGGATCATACACCATGATCAAGTGGGATTTATCCCAGGGATGCAAGGATTCTTCAATATACACAAATCAATCAATGTGATACACCATATTAACAAATTGAAGAATAAAAACCATATGATCATCTCAATAGATGCAGAAAAAGCTTTTGACAGAATTCAACACCCACTTATGATAAAAACTCTCCAGAAAGTGGGCATAGAAGGAACCTACCTCAACATAATAAAGGCCATATACGACAAACCCACAGCAAACATCATTCTCAATGGTGAAAAACTGAAAGCATTTCCTCTAAGACCAGGAAAAAGACAAGGATGTCCAGTCTCACCACTATTATTCAACATAGTTTTGGAAGTCCTAGCCACGGCAATCAGAGAAGAAAAAGAAATAAAAGGAATACAAATTGGAAAAGAAGTAAAACCGTCACTGTTTGCGGATGACATAATACTATACATAGAAAATCCTAAAGATGCCACTAGAAAACTACTAGAGCTAATCAACGAATTTGGTGAAGTTGCAGGATACAAAATTAATGCACAGAAATCTCTTGCATTCCTATACACTAATGATGACAAATCAGAAAGAGAAATTAAGGAAACACTCCCATTTACCATTGCAACAAAAAGAATAAAATACCTAGGAATAAACCTCCCTAAGGAGACAAAAGACCTGTATGCAGAAAACTATAAGACACTGATGAAAGAAATTAAAGATACCAACAGATGGAAAGATATACCATGTTCTTGGATTGGAAGAATCAATATTGTGAAAATGACTATACTCCCCAAAGCAATCTACAGATTCAGTGTAATCCCTATCAAATTACCAATGGCATTTTTTACAGAAGTAGAACAAAAAATCTTAAAATTTGTATGGAGACACAAAAGACCCTGAATAGCCAAAGCAGTCTTGAGGGAATAAAACAGAGCTGGAGGAATCAGACTCCCTGACTTCAGACTATACTACAGAGCTACAGTAATCAAGACAATATGGTACTGGCACGCAAAAACAGAAACATAGATCAATGGAACAAGATAGAAAGCCCAGAGATAAACCCACACACCTATGGTCAACTAATCTATGACAAAGGAGGCAAGGATATACAATGGAGAAAGGACAGTCTCTTCAATAAGTGGTGCTGGGAAAACTGGACAGCTACATGTTAAAGAATGAAATTAGAACACTACGTAACACCATACACGAAAATAAACTCAAAATGGATTAGAGACCTAAATTTAAGACGAGACACTATAAAACTCACAGAGGAAAACATAGGAAGAACACTCTTTGACATAAATCACAGCAAGATCTTTTTTGATCCACCTCCTAGAGTAATGGAAATAAAAACAAAAATAAACAAATGGGACCTAATGAAACTTAAAAGCTGTTGAACAGCAAAGGAAACCATAAACAAGACAAAAAGACAACCCACAAAATTGGAGAAAATATTTTCAAATGAATCAACGGACAAAGGATTAATCTCCAAGATATATAAGCAGCTCATGCAGCTCAATATTAAAGAAACAAATGACCCAATCCAAAAATGGGCAGAAGACCTAAATGGACATTTCTCCAAAGAAGACATACCGATGGCCAAGAAGCACATGAAAAGCTGCTCAACATCACTAATTATTAGAGAAATGCAAATCAAAACTACAATGAGGTATCACCTCACACCAGTTAGAATGGGCATCATCAGAAAATCTACAAACAACAAATGCTGGAGAGGGTGTGGAGAAAAGGGACCCCTCTTGCACTGTTGGTGGAAATGTAAATTGATACAGCCACTATGGAGAACAGTACGGAGGTTCCTCAAAAAACTAAAAATAGAATTACCATATGATCCAGCAATCCCACTACTGGGCATATACCCAGAGAAAGCCATAATTCAAAAAGACACATGCACCCCAATGTTCATTGCAGCACTATTTACAATAGCCAGGTCATGGAAGCAACCTAAATGCCCATCGACAGACAAATGGATAAAGAAGATGTGGTACATATATACAATGTAATATTACTCAGCCATAAAAAGGAACGAAATTGGGTCATTTGTAGAGACGTGGATGGATCTAGAGACTGTCAGACAGAGTGAAGTAAGTCAGAAAGAGAAAAACAAATATCGTATATTAACGCATATATTTGGAACCTAGAAAAATTGTACAGGTGAACCGGTTTGCAGGGCAGAAATTGAGACCCAGATGTAGAGAACAAACGTATGGACACCAAGGGGGGAAAGCGGCAGGGGGTGGTGGTGGTGGTGTGATGAATTGGGTAATTGGGATTGACATGTATACACTGATGTGTATAAAATGGATGACTAATAAGAACCTGCTGTATAAAAAAATAAAATAAAATTCAAAAAAAAATAATAATGAAAGAGAAGTTGCTAATTGACAAGCATTTATCACCCAAGTCACCACTTTTCCTGGCCAATCTTTGCTGTAAATATCCTGGATTTAGTGGGCCATGTTGCTGTTCCACCCAGATTTCTGGGATACCCTTCTCTGTCTTCTGTGAGGGTTGGTAGCGTGCCCTGAGATCTGCTTTCAGTGGCCGGGGTCCCTCTTCAGAGAATTGCCCTGGGGCCTCTGGAGCTGATTTACCAGCAGACGCAGTGAGCAGAAGTGCCTGGAAACTTCCTACTCTTCGCCCTGACTGCAGATAAACGATGGCTGTTGAGTAGGAGAGTTTACGAAATCCCGGCTTCCTTACCTGTGGTTGGAACACCTCTGAGGTGTCACTTTCATTCCCGTTGGTTGATGGAATCAGGCTGAAGCCTACCCAGCAGTGGGACTCATACCTGTGGTCCCCTCAATGCTTGGCTTCCCCTTTTTACTTTGACCTGCTTCCCCCATCTCCTTACCCATCTCCCCCAGGAGTCCCTCCTTAAGGAATCACTTGCAAGTGAATCCTGGTCTCAGCATGTGCTTCTGGGGAACCAGACCTAAGGCACTATCCACTCACATGCTGGTGTCATTCAAGAGCTCCTTACTGCTATTCTGCCTTCTCTAAAATATGGCAAGACCTTGGGCAATCCCAGATTTCTCTCTTAAATTATTTAATATGAGAAAACAAAAGTAGTCAATTCATAGGAGACAGTCAGTGCAACTCTATCTTTAAAGATATATGAACATTATTACCTACCAAGACAAGTTCCAACTTTAGATGTTGGCTTTTTCATGATATAATGCCAAGTTCCCATGAAACGATAATACGATAGTACTGCTCAGACCAGGATATTGGCCTCATGCCTTCCTTTCTTGAATTGCTCAGCCAGTGTATCTAAGATGTAAATGCCTTAGGCTCTTTCTTTGGGCTTTCTCAGCTTTCTGTGCCAATTATGCTTTGGTTTTGTACTGTGCACCATTGTTCATCAGGAACAAGTTGAGAACATTTAGTATCAAACAAGTGCCAACCAAACTAAAGTGGATAATGGAATTCTAGGCCCTGTCCCAGCACCTCCTCTTCTCTCCCCATGGATGAGAGATGCATAAGTAAGAAGAATCAATTTCGTGAGTCATTTCTGAGCTCTATCTGATGACTTTTAGTAGTCACAAGTTGAAAGCATGAAATGAGATTAGATTTTAGGAAAAACAATTTTTGCTGCAGCAAGTTTAGTGGTCTCTGCTGATGTTCCTTTCATGATTCCAAACAGCCTTATCGTAATCATATTTGATAGAATACAAGCTAGCACAAGAGCTTGCTGCCTATAAAACATGCTTGAGACTAAGCCAAATACATAATTAAAGTATTTCCATTCTATGGGATTTCGATTCCATGGAAAAAAATTTCTTTTCCACGGAATTTGTGATTTGGGGGGTTTGACGTTCACTACAGAAATTGTAGCGTACACAAATTGTACACTTTAACGCTGATTGTCAGTTCCCACCTATTTTTTCCAGAGAATTCCTTCTCTTCAGGAAAAGAATTTCCCCAAAGGTTAAAGTAGGCAATCTTATGAGTTTTGAAAAAGGCTTACACTCCTGCAACCATAACCTTATCAAGATAGGATGTTACTATTTCTGGAAAATTCCCCCATTCCTCTTCTGGGAGAGTTACCACCCCTCCTCACAACCAGAGGCAACCAATGTTATGTTTGTTTGTTTGTTTGTTTTGGTGGTTGTTTCTACCACTAATTCGTTTTTCCTGTTCTAGAACTGCAAATCAATGGACTCCTAGCCCATTTTGTGTCTAGTATTTGCTTAGCATAATCTCTGGGAGAGTCGTCTCTGCTGTTGAATGCAGCAGTAGTTTGTTTCTTTTTATTGTTGAGGGATTTTCCATTGAATGAATATACTAACATTTGTTGATGCGACGTGCTGTTGATGGACATCGGGCTGTTAAGAGCGTTTGGCTCTTACGAATAAGGCTGCTATGAATAGTTCTTGTGCACGTGTGTGTTCATTTCTCTTGCGTAAACATGTAGGGATGCAATCGCTGGGTCACGTTGTAAGCGCATATTTAATTGTATAAGAAATGTCCAAGTCTTTCTCCAAGTTGATTCTATCTACCATTTTACGTTCCTACCAGCCATGTATAAAAGTTCTGGTTGCTCCCAACATAGCATAAGATGTTGTCAGGATTTCCATTTTAGCAATTCTCATCAGTGCGTGGTGGTATTTCACTGTGGTTTTAATTTGTATTTCTCTGATAACTAATGATTTTGAGTCCTTCCTAAGTGCCTTTTAGCTATTCATACATAGTATTCTTTTTGAAATATCTGTTAGCCCACTTAAAAATGGAATTTTTTGTCTTCTTAATAATTGGGTTGTAGGAGTTCTTTATATAGATTAGATATATTTTTTTCAGTTTGGGTTTTTATAAATATGTTTACGCGTTCTGTGGTTTGCTGGTTCATTTTGTTAATAGAATCTTTTGATGAAAAGATTTTAATTTTGATAAAGTCTATTAATCATTTTTTGCTTGATGGTTATTACTTCTTATGCCATACTTAAGAAATCTGCATCTACCCACAGATCAAAAAGACATTCTCCTATGGTTTCTTCCAGATTTGTCCAACCTGGCTAACCACTGGGAGGAGGGGAACTGGGGTCCCTCCTGAAGGCTTGAGGTGCGCAGTGGACAGGAGCCAAGGGGCCTGGAGTGGGACGCAGCCCGTGCCCCTTCCGGGGTGTTGCTCTTTCCCCCCATGTTGTGAGGACCCCCTTCTGCCTGAGAGCTTGCTCTTTGGAGAGTTCTGGGCCCAAAGTGGCCACCGTCAAGTCAAGTGCTCCTGCCCACTGGCCTAGTTACAGGGACCTTGCCTGGAGGGGAGGAGAGCCATGCCCCTCTGGATTTGTTACTATTTTGCATTCTTAGCACCTGCCAATAAAGGCCGTCTACCCTGGAAAAAGGCATTAAAAAAAAATGTTTTAATACTGTCCTTAGTATTTACTCTTTGGAGTACTTTTTGCATATCTTATTTCCTGATTTTCCATTGGCTGCTGTCTCAAGTTAATACAATATATGTTACGTTATATTTTCTGAGAAAAGAATTAGTGTTACTATGTTGTGCTTTAAGGAAACGGGAGAAGAATATATGTCATGATTGTTGCCGAAACTCGGCCTCTGTTCACCGGTGCCGAATAGAAACTCAGAGACAGAGTTTTGGGTGAAGTAGAAAAGAGCAGCTTTTATTGCTTTGCCAGGCACAGGGGGCCACAGCGGGCTAATGCCCTCAAGACTGTATGGCCCACCCTGGAGGGGGTAGTGAGGAGTTTTAGAGTGTTCAAGGAGCAGGGCGTGATCAGCTCGTGGACCATTCTCGGATTGGTTGGCATCAAGGTGAAGTTTCAAGCATCATCAACCTTCTGGTTCCAAACAGTCTAGGGTCAATGTGCTTGTGGTCAGCAGTTTTCATCTGGTGGGTCAGCTTCCTGTACAAACAACTTAGGAATGTAGGTCAGGCCTTTGTCTATGTCTTTCAGGGAACTGGGAGTTCGGTGATTCTGCAATGTGGCAGATCTATAGTCTAAATTGTTACTGGTTCCCCAGCCCAACAGCTATTCTCTGTTTCTCCATCTTCACATTTCCCAATCATTACTCTTGAGTCAGCATTTTACTTCAAAAGACAAGGACACAGGGGCTTGTACACGGTTTCATGATGACTAGGTACTAAATACCAAATCTTTTCTAACAGTGATGTCAGGTTTTTTCCCACTAAAAATCTAGTCAAAATATTAAATGAATGGCCTGAAAAGACTTTGATCCTAGAACTAAAATTCAAGGACTACAAGAGAAAATATCACACAGGTGAGGATAACAAGATTTTACATAAAATAGACTGGGAAGACTTCCACCTAAGAGAATTTAGACACTCGTGCTGCTGCTGAAGTTTGAAAAATATTCATATTTCAAGGAAGATGCAAACCTAGGTTGCAAGTGATAGGTGACCATAGTTGTAATATTGGAAACTGCAACGTGGTATTTCCAAAGCAAACCAAAGAATGGTTTTCATATGGTCTGGGAGGTCATGAATGTTCACTAAGAATTTATCAGCATTATATAATAGTGACATAACAGCCTCCTTCTTCTATTTGGAGGACACAGATATTCAAATCATTAAGCCATGTGCTCTTTAAGGAAGAAGGACTGTTTGACCCAGACTGTCACATTGCCTAATTAACTGTTACTATTGTCTAAATAACTTACATTGCATGAGAAATACCCATCTTCCATGTTGATGCAACATGCATTCAACAACAAAAACTACTAGAATGTAAGCACTTGAAGGTTGGGTTTCTCTTGTTTACCACTGTGATATCAGTGCCAGGACAGTGTCTAGAAACTAGGAGGCACTCAATAAAATTAGTTTAAAAAAAAGCAAAGAAGGTGCTATAGTTTTCATCGTTGTATCTCCATTACCTGGCACCTACTAGCAGTTCAGTGAATCTTTATTGAATTTACCTAAACTGCTTTCCTTGAAAGGGTGAGCTAGAAACTATAAAATCACAATAGAAGTGTACAATAAAATGTCAGGGGTTGCTGGCCAAGAAAACCATGCTTTTTGGGTGCCTAAGATATGATTTTATTATGACTAGCGCTCTGAACTTACTTATCCTACTGATGCTTTTTAATAATTATTGAATTCAATCA
This sequence comes from Balaenoptera musculus, assembly GCF_009873245.2. Taxonomy (NCBI): domain Eukaryota; kingdom Metazoa; phylum Chordata; class Mammalia; order Artiodactyla; family Balaenopteridae; genus Balaenoptera; species Balaenoptera musculus. The sequence continues at coordinate 6,864,923 of NC_045790.1, forward strand.
TTGTTAATAAAGGCCTACTTATTGGTACTCTGAAATTATGTTGATGATGTTGGCACCACAACTATACACCTAGTAAAATCGACGTTTTTATATCTGATTTGCTATGCTGTGGATTTTGAGGGGTCTCTTCCACTCTTGTGGTTGCATAAACCATATACAAGCTGATTATTCTACAACCTGTATCTTCAATTTTCACTTCTCTCAAGCTCCAGACTCATGAGTCTTATAGACAAATAGACGTGTTCACTTCCATTCTTCAGGAAACACATCAGATGAGCCCAATATGGAATTTGCTATCTTCCTCCAAAGTGGCCTCCAAGGTCTAGCGTCCCCATGCCAATTCACAGCTTCAACAGTTACCCCAAGCTAGTAATTTTCAGCCTCTTTTCAATATTTCCCTCAGGATTACCCTTCACTGGGCCTGGAGTAAAGCCTATTAACATGAGTAACATGGTGCAGAGCAAAGCGAGGAGATGTCAGATGTGGGAGTTGATAACTGCTTGGATCCTGCCCGATTTAACATTGACTCCTTAAAAATCTCTCTTGGAGGGGGGATCAATATCTGACTTCATTTAGTTGCCAAATATAGTTGACAGTTAGTGAAGGACTGTGTTTAATAGTAAATTGTAACAAACTTACTAACAAAGAAGAAAATCTCTAAATTCTTTTCTGATCTGTGGGTTTGTTCCCGAACAAAACTTGGGTCTGCTCAGCCCATGCACAGTAAAGCCAATCTACCGACACCAGGTTGTGATGAAGGAAAGTGCAGTGTTTATTTTAAGGCACCATGCAGGGAGGCCAGGACCGCTACTGCTCAAAAAGCCCAGACTCCCCGATGGGTTTTCAGCAAAGCATTTTTCAAGGCCAGGTGAGGGAGGGGAGTCCCAGGGTGTGTGATCAGCTTGTGCACAAGTCTCTGATTGGTTGGTGGTGAGGTAACAGGGTGGTGTCACAGGGGTTAACAATCCTTAGGCTCCAGTAGGTCTGGGGGCTATGTGCTCATGGTCATCAAGTAGTTAATTTCTTCCATTTGGTGGAGGGTTTAGCATCTGTAAAACAACTCAGGAAATGTACATCAAATACTATTACCTGGGTCCTTCAGAGAGGAGCTACAGCAGAACCTATGGGGAAGGCTCTGTCCTGGGAAAGCCCCATAGGGTCCTGCTCACATACAGGTTTTGGACTGTCTTTTGCAGTTTCCTCTCACCTGATAATGGAGTCCTCTCATCCTGGGGGCCATAGCTTCTTTCCTCTAACTGCTGAAATCTGGCCGTCCCTTCAAGGCTTACGCAACTCTGTCAAGAAGCCTTACTGAATTATTCAAATCTTCCCTAGGACTTCTGTGCCACAAGACATCTCTACCACTTAAAAGGCACCTATCATACACCACTTCTTATTCAAGTTATTAGGAAACATTCTTGGACATTAGGCTCCTGAATGCAGGGTTATGACGTGTGTACTCCGGGTACCCCGTGGCTGCAGAAAAATAATTTACACAAAATAAGAATTTATTCAAGGAACTGAGCAGTTTTGTTTTTGTGTTTTTCCAGGGATGGCTGGATGGTTTTTTGTTTCGCTGTGGTTATAGCCTCTTTTTCCTTGCATATTCCTTTCCGTAAATTCTGGCCTGGATTTATTTGTTGGGTAGCTTGCAAGATGAGTGCCACAGAGCAGAGGGAAGCTGACGGACACAGGATCTAAAACTGGACCTTAGCCTAATGGTCTGTCCTCAAACAGATGGAGCTGCGGGGGTCATAGTTAAGAGAACTGTGACAAAAATTCTCTCCTTGACCAAACTCTCATATGACTTCTGGAAGCCGAAGACTGTGTCCCTGGGATGACCCAGCCCCCCTCGAGCTCCTGTCTGGAAAAGCTCAAGGCCACCAAAACAATTTACCGGTTCGTTCCAGCTCACACCTGAGGATAGGCTCCTCCACGTCTCTGTCTTAGAGCACTTATTAACAAAAACAAACAAACCTACTATTGTAAATTCTTCCTCTGTCCCTTTGGGATGTATATGTATACCCTACAACCAAGGGTGTCTTTTTCAGGGACTTGAACGCCATTCCTTTGAAATGTAATCATCAGGAAGGATGGGGCCCCTGTCTCCTATTCTCTGTGGGAGGACAGAATCTTAACTTCAATAAGTGCTAGTTGGAAGGCACAGCTGGCCTCGTGGCAGCCTTGACCTTGACCTCTTACCCCATTTTTTGTAATGTTTCACTTCCTTGACTGTGCTTGGGCCTCAGCTCACCACCCCCTCCACTCCCCCACTCTTCCTTTAAAGCCCCCAGTCACCCTCTCACCAATCCAAGGAGGGCTAAGCTTACTCTGCACTCTTTCCTACTACAGGAAGTATCACTAAACAAAACGCTTTTACCACCTTGAACTCGTATCCAGCTTTATCTCTGACGCACAGCTGTTGTGTCGTGGAAAACATTTTGCTGAATTGCTGTGTATGGTTAACGGTACGATCCACTGACAGAGATCCTCCCTTTTGCCCTCTATTTATTTCATGGTCCTTTGCATATACAAGTGTCTACGATTACCACAGTTTTAAATCTGTCCTGTCATCGAGACATTACTAGTCTAGTTAAACTTTCTAGTTATGGATTTGCAGAACTCTGAACTATTGGATGTAAAAATACCTTCTCTCCCATTTGGCGATCAGCAGAACCCCCGACTGACATTATTTATCAAGTTGTTCTGCACATGGTTTTAAGGTCTGTAAATACTTCCTAGTTTTGAAGCCAATTGTTTAAATGTTCAGACTGTGCAGGTCATTTATTGTAGTTACAGGGTAGTTAGGCTGACTTTTTCATCTCTAAAACCCAATGAGAAACTATGGCTAAATGTAATAAACTGAGATTTGTTCAGCCAACATATAAATACGTGCGTTTTGCAATTTTTAATAATATGATCCAAGCAGAATATTTATGTAGTATGTATGTAAGTCTTCACATATGAGTGTGTTTTGTTTTGGCAAGGAGGTAAGCAGAATAGAACTTTTAAGTTTTAGGATTTACCGTAATAACAGATATTATTTATTACTTACATACTAGTAGTCAGAAACTTTACGTAGGTTATATTTAATCGTTACAACAGAACTGCAGGGTAGGCAATACTTTTCCAACTTCAAAATGAAGGAAGTGAGACTCAGAAAGCCTTTGTAATATGGAATGTAAACCTCAATCTGTGTTATTCCTAAATCTGTGCTCTTTCTACTATACCATGCTCCCTCCGAACTCACACACAGTTGATAGTTTGGAAAAGAAAGAAGTTTTTGCTGAACTATTCTCACAAATTTGCTCCAGAGTCAACAACACTGCAAAACTGTAAAGGGAAATCCCTGACTGAAACTTGGAGACCAAAGAAATGAGAATTTATGGGCTGTTGCTTAACAAATAGAGCCAAAATAATTTCAAAAATAATTTAACTGCATTCTATGATGACTTTTGTTTACTCCAAATTTAGAGTTCCAGGGGACCGTGGAGAAAGGTGAAAACTTGGCTGTTTTGCAAACTTAGAATGAATACGTTGTATACTATTTTTTTTTAATGTTGCGAAGAACTTTCCTAGGAGGTGTGTTAAAATTATACAAAGGAAAAAGCTGTGCAAAAGGAAATTGGAGAGAAAATACAATAAAAACAAAAATATCCTCCATAAGTAGAAGTTAAATATTCCACTTGTTAAATTTTACCTCTTTTATGGTTTGTAATTTAATTTATTTTCTTGTCAGACATGGTGCTAAAGTAGAAATAACTCTCTGCCTTTTTATTTTTCTAGTGTGTTATTCCATATTTTTGCTTCTGCTCCAACTGGCAACCCTCTGTAGTTAAACTGCACTAATACATTGAGGGAAATTATGACAATAAAATTAGTTTGCCTATTTGATATAATAAGTGGTCCCTATCCAAAGAATTTCTAGCCTTATGAATAAAATAAGTATTGTATCAGGGTTTGCTATAACTCTATAAGGCTAAGTGTGACATAAGCATTTTTTCAATCAGGAACTGAATTTCATATCTCTGAAGGTTTCTAAATTACCACTAGACAGGGCTTAATTTTAAGGATCAGATTAAATTTAGAATCCATAGTAAGAACTCTTTTAGACTTTAGAATTAAACGTAATTCTACGCAATTGTGGAATTTCTCATTTTGGCTTTGTTTTTCCTCTACCCATCTTGGGTTCATTGCCTGGAGCCCTATACATTAAACTGGCAAAAAACAGATTACCAAGAAAAAACATGAGCACAATTTTATTAACGTGCATCATGCACGTACACATGAGAGACTCAGTGATGAGTAACCCAAAGGGGTGGTTGGAAGTTGGGTTTATACACCATCCAAGGCTACAGAAAGGGAAAGAGGTTTTGAGGGTTGGGAATTCTGAGTGAGGGACACAAGTTATGGGAATGTGCCCAGGAAAAGTATGGTAAACAAGGGTTGTTTAACATTTTTAAGGCAGATTTAAGTCAGAGATTTCTCCACTGATGAGTTAAGAGTCCTCTTCTTCCTGGTACAGGAGAGGGATATACCTTTACAAATGGAAATTTCCTTTACAAAAGGAAAACTTGTGCCCCATTTTTAGAACTTTTCCTGGATTTGCTGGTTCTCATTGGCTTTTAGCTCAAAATAATCTATATGCTAAAGAGGCATATTTTGCAGTGGCATATTCTGGTACCCTTTATGGTAATGTCTTTAAATCTCCCTTTTGTCTTTCAACATTTGGTCCACAGAATGGTCTTAGTGTCCCCAACTATTTAAGAATAAATCCTTAAATACTTATTATTATTATTTTTCATTTGGACACAACAGTAGAATTTCACAATCTCAGAAACCAAAAAAAAATTTTTTTTGTTGTTAGGGAATAATCTCTTTAAATAATCCAGAAAATCCAAATTAGTTGTTGTGTTTTCTTTCTGTGCATAAAGGATGGGGCTAATGAGAGGGCCTTGTACCCATCAATGATTTTTTTTTTTTTTTTATAAATTTATTTATTTATTTATTTTTGGCTGTGTTGGGTCTTCGTTTCTGTGCGAGGGCTTTCTCTAGTTGCGGCAAGCGGGGGCCACTCTTCATTGCCGTGCACGGGCCTCTCACTATCGCGGCCTCTCTTGTTGCAGAGCACAGGCTCCAGACGCGCAGGCTCAGTAGTTGTGGCTCACGGGCTTAGTTGCTCCGCGGCATGTGGGATCTTCCCAGACCAGGGCTCGAACCCGTGTCCCCTGCATTGGCAGGCAGATTCTCAACCACTGCGCCACCAGGGAAGCCCCCCATCAATGATTTTTATGGTATTGGATTCATGGGGCGTCATGGCAGTTTGGATTTGGACGTGTAGCTTTAGTCTGAGACAAAAAATACAACTGCAATGTTTTTGCTTCTTTTTCAATAAAAATTTTTCCACTTTATTGTTAATAAAAAACTTCTGCTTAGTTTCAGGGTTCTTCATCTAATGCTTTTTTAGTTTCTCATGCTTTATATCTTCTTATTGTATTTTCTAATCAAACTTTAAAGTGAAATAGTATGGTTAATGCTGAAAAGACCCAAAAAGCTTAAATATTTTTCACTGCCGAGAAGGTTGTTTTTTTTTCAGTCTTGTTTTCTCCCTCTTACTCTCTCTCCGTCTCTCCATTCTTCTTTTGCTCACTTCTTTCCTTCCTTGCTTCATTCCTTCCGCCATCTTGACACTTTTTAAAATATATTTCAAATACATTGAATATTAGCATCGTCTGGGCTTTTGACTTCCACCCCCCCCCCACCCCCGCCTAAGGAATCTAGTTTCTTCCTGAAGACTTCTCCCAGATGTCCTATTTCTCATTGCTCTGTTATTCAGCACACGTTATAACTAAAAGAAGTCAGAATTAGAATTGTATGTGATATAAATCAGCTAGGTCCTCTAATTTGATTACTTAAAATATTCTCGTTTATCTCTGCCCTTAAAATCTTTTCCCTCCTGCCCTTGACCCTATTCTACTTTTCTTGCCTTGTTTATGAAGCTGGATATAAACACAATTTAAAGAAGACAACTAGGCGTTACTGAAATCCAAATTAGGAAGCACAGATATTTTTAATAAACTTTCTCGTTGTTGTGGTTTTTCAAACATGGAAACAAGCCCTGGTCTGAAAGGCCCAGTTTGGCAGTGTTGGGGGCAACAGGCCTCTGGGACTCTGGGCTACAGTTTCCATGGGAATGTGTGCCCATCAATTCCTAGTCTATCCATTTCAGACTGTGACTTCTTACACTTAATAGAACAGAAAAAGTAATTAGAGATGAGAAGGAGCGGGAAAAGAGGGCATTGATAAGAGTATCAGGGTTAAATCAGGTCTTGAGGGAGGACACCGTGTGGAGGTCAATAGTTTGAACTCTGTTTATCAGAATTCTATGAACATTTCCCACCTTTCTTACTTCTTCTTTCTCAGCCTTTGAGGAATGATGTCATTTGTTTCCAGTGTGTTATATAAGGCTTCTTCACATACATATTTTATTTCTTCTTTTTACTGATACTTATTTTTGGATTTTATTCAAATATAAATATTTGACTTTATGTTTTCATACTTCATAAAAATACAGTTTTATAAACCACAAAGGAATAAATTTTAGTCATATCAAGTGATTATGCAGGTGGGAAATACCTAGACACCTAACTGGGGCCTTTAAGGACCTTCAAAATCTGATCTACACCAACCTGGTCATCTTCCCAATTGCCTTACAGAGAAACTTACTATCTGTTTGAGGAGACAGATATAAATACAAATAGAAGATAGAGATTAATTTAATTCAGATTGACTAAGAAAAAGAAGTGATACTTGAATTGGGCTTTAAGGGATGACTGAAATTTTCAGTAAGTCTTGGTGGATTAGTACTATCCCAGGTGTAAGAAACAATATGAACAAATTTCTGTATGATGTTTTGGCAAGTTTCCTGGTATGATATCAAGTTTCCTGGTATGATTCATCTCCAGGGTTGTTGTAGTGGTTGGTAAAGAGAAGTATTTATTATTTTGGGTTAGTCAGAGAGAGCCTTGAAAACATGCTCAGAGGTTAAGACATTATTCCATTGCTTCCAGAAAAATCATAAGGTATCTAGAGTGAGGAGAATGATAAGATTAAATCTGTACTTTAAAAAAAATTGTTTTTTTCTTAAGCCGTACCACCTTCTAAAAGACTATGCAATTTATTTATGTACTAAGTTTATTATTTACTATCTATTTTCAAGTCCACAAGAACAGGATATTTGGTCTGACTTTTAAAAATAAGGCTTCCAAATGGCTAGTATGTGCATGGTTCAGAGAAGATACTCAGTAAATATGTGGTGAATGAAAGAACAGATACACACTTTGGGGAGTTAATTCTTGTGATAATGAGAAGGGCATGCACGTTGTCGGGGATCCTGCTTTTATTCAATCTCCAACTTGACTGGTTCACTTACTCACTCTTAAAGTCATATCCTGTATTTCCTTCTTGCTAATCGTCTCCCTTTTACCTATAGGGTATTTTCTGTGGCCCAACCCTTCTGTTCACCTACTTGAATCTCACCCACGAAAAGAAATAGAGTGAACATTGTACACCTGGGTCCAAACTTTTTTTTGTTGTTGTTGTTGCTTCCTTAGGGCTGTTACCTCACCTACGTGTAAAATGTGCGTTAAAATAGTGCTTCAGGGGCTTCCCTGGTGGTGCAGTGGTTAAGAATCCGCCTGCCAGGGCTTCCCTGGTGGCGCAGTGGTTGAGAATCTGCCTGCTAATGCAGGGGACACGGGTTCGAGCCCTGGTCTGGGAAGATCCCACATGCCGCGGAGCAACTAGGCCCGTGAGCCACAACTACTGAGCCTGTGCGTCTGGAGCCTGTGCTCCGCAACGGGAGAGGCCGCGATAGTGAGAGGCCCGTGCACCGCGATGAAGAGTGGCCCCCACTTGCCGCAACTAGAGAAAGCCCTTGCACAGAAACGAAGACCCAACACAGCCATAAATAAAAATAAATAAATAAATTTATTAAAAAAAGAAAATACTGCTTCAGAGAATTGCTATGAGACTAAAATGAGAAGACTTATAAAATTCCTAGGAAAGTCACTGATATATATAGAGGCTCACTAAACGTTAGTTTCCTTAACTTTCCGTCTTCAAGAACTCAAGTTTCTATCGGATCCTTAACGTCTTTTCTAACCACCAGAGATCAGGGCGCGGCTCTCGGTGCTGAAGTACATCCTTCCTCACACACTCGGTGATGACGTCACTTGGTTAGCACCTGGACTCTCTTTTTGACGCAGAGCCCTGCACGGCCACGTATTCTAGCTGTTTCTGAATGTACGTGGCTTCAAAGTGTTACCACATCTGATTATTCTTTGTGGTCAACTAGAGCTACTAGCACATAACCTCATGTACAATGAACGTGCATATTTTTGTGTTTGCCTGCATTGCACTACTTTGTATTTAATCTTCCCCACATTTTATTCTTTCAATATTATTTACTGAGACCCTGTTGTCTAGGCAATGGAGATAAAACATTTTCTCTACCTCACAAAATTTACAATATCATAGAATAAAGTTTTATCTTACAACAACTTACTCCTACTAATAAAGTAACTGCTTTGTATTATTTGCAAAGGATTCTCTGGAGTGCATGCCATGAAATTTCAATAAACTTGAACCTTGCTGGGTTTTTATCAGAAGGACAACATAAGAGAGTTGTGTTGTGCTCTTATCAATTTTTCTTGCATCTATTTGCTGCCATACCATAAGTTCATTTTCTAAGTCTGTGAGTCTGTTTTGTTAATAAGTTCATTTGTATCATTTATTTTTTGGTTTCCACATATAAGTGATATCGTATGATATTTGTCTTTCTCTGTCTGACTTACTTCACTCAGTATGACAATCTCTAGGTCCATCCATGTTGCTGCAAATGGCATTATTTCATTCTTTCTAATGGTTGAGTAATATTCCATTGTATATATGTACCACATCTTCTTTATCCATTCATCTCTTGATGGACATTTAAGTTGCTTCCATTATTGGAATATTAATAGTCAGTTTGCCCAGAAACTGGGCTTTGTTGTATTTTGGGGAGATTAAAGTGTTTAGAAAATCCTTCTTTTGGCAAAGCTATTTATTTAAGTCTATAGGCTTATTGGGGTCTCAAAAATCTTAAATCTCAACATCTGAATATTGATAACACTTTCTTTACATTTTCTTTTTTTATCACCAATCCTGAGCCACCTTGAAGCAAAAGCATGCCTTTGGTAGAATGGAGATGAGGTGGGTGGAAGGAAACACAAAGGAGAAAAAGCACCTTCATCCCGTCCTATACATATGACCAAGCTGCGCTGGGGAGGCGGCCGTGCTGCGAGGGAAGGGGCAAGGTCCCAGGGTCTTCATCTTTTGCTAACAGAGGTGAAAGTTCACTGGGGAGCTCTAGGGTGGAACTTTTAGCAGGAAAAACTTCAAAACCAGGAAGGGTTTGGTGCTGCCATAAAGCAGAGCAAGAGAGTCAACCATGAAAAGGAAGCATTAAATCCAGCTGAGAAGGGAAGGAAGTGCAATGTCACAGCAGAAGTACTGAAGGCACCCAAGACTTCCCTGAGTATTTTAGCTTCCTTTACAACCAGTGACATTACTCATGTGTTTCTCTATGTTGCATCCGCGGAGGGACTTATGAGAGAGAATAATTAGATGTACGGTATTCCTTAAGGATGGTAGGACGCAAGGTATACATTGCTAGTTGGGATGATGTTTCTTGCGGTCTTTATATAAAGAAAGTAGGTCGAGAAAATGTAGATTAGGTCTTGAAACCTATAGAATGAAAGCAAACCAAATTATCTAAGTCTTGGGCTTTTGAGCCTAATAGCCTGTGCTGAAATTTACAATCAAAAGTCAAAAGATTAAATCCATGGGGAGAAGGTATAATGATGAACACTAGATGACTGTGTTGAAACCTTTCATTTGAATACAGATCATCTGGGGATTTTGATTCCGGTTTGGTAGGTCTGGGCAGGGCCTGAGATTCTGCATTTCTCACAAGCCCCTGGGACATTTGATGGCCTTTGTCATGGATCACCTTTGAACAAGACACTAAAGAAGAGCTCTCGGAGAGACTTGATTGGCCTACTTGGGTGTCAAAATTGTCCTGGGGGTTCTTGGACGTGTATTTTTCCAAATGAATTTTAGAATTCGCTTATGTAGTTAAGGGTGGCAGAAAATGCCACCCCAAAATATGCCACTTGGCATCAGGATTATTTTGAGTTAAAGGCACTTGAAAAACAGCAGATACCAAAGGGATACTCTGCTCCCCTGCTTTCTGCCTGAAAGTGGGAGATAAAACTCCATGTGAGATTTGCCTTCTCTGTACTAGGAGAAAAGAAACATTCTTATCACCAGAGATGCTGAGTTGAGCCTGAGAAAAATCTGTACAAATAGACTTTGAAAAATAACTCTTATCTTCCTTTAGCCTCCCTCTATGTTTTAGTTACTTTTCTTCGGCTGCCACTCTTTGTTCAATCTACTAGATAAACATTTGGGTCTTGCTGCTGCTTCTTCGGGTCTTTATTTTCCTATGGGGCTGTGAGGTACATGGAAATATCTGTATGCTTTTCTTCTATGAATCTGTCATCTCAGGCCCAAGGAGAGTCCAGGTAAAGTTTTGCACCCCCTTACAGTAGCTTCATGAAAAATTCCCTGGATATTTTGGTTGAAATTACATTAGATTTGCAGATAAATTTGAAGAGAAATTGAGATATACATAACGTTGAATCTTCCCACTCAGTATTAATGTCTTTCACCAGTTATTTAAATTTTATTTACATCCATCTACGAAATTTTATAATTTTTCTGTATAGCAGCTTTACATTCCTTTTATTAATTTTGTTCCTAGAAGCACCATGTTTGTTGCTGCTACCAACATGTTTGTTTTTATGTTAGTGCTTTTTCTTTTCTTTTTTTTTCTTTTGGCCACACTGCATGGCATGTGGGATCTTAGTTCCCTGACCAGGGATCAAACCCCCGCCCCCTGCATTGGAAGCTCAGCGTTTTAACCACTGGACTGCCAGGGAAGTCCCATTAGTGCATTTTCTAATGGGTTATTGCTGGTGTGTAAAGACACCACTCACTTCTCCATATTGATCTTTTCCCCAGATTTCATGCAGAACCCTCTTATTTGTTCTAACAGGTTGTCTATATATTTTTTTAAAAATTTTTCTGTGAAGGCAGATGTTTACAGATGACAGTTCTGTCTCTTCCTTTCTTCCCTGCTGTCTCTTATTTCTGATACTTCTTTCTTTTATTGGCAAGGAATTCCAATATGATGTTGATTTTTGTCAGTCACAATAGACATTGTTGTGTGTTCTTCTCTTAATGGATGATACAGCTATTTGTTCCCAGAAAAATTAAAATTATTTCCTACCTCAGGAAACTTTCACCTACGACTTCGTCTGCCAGAGATGCTGTTTTGTCCATATTCTTCCCAAATCTTTCCTTCAGGTCACTCATGCCAAAGCTGAAATCTCACCCGTGAATAATTCATGATTATTTCATGAATAATGGTACAGGAACCAATGACAAGCTAAGTTACTTAAGCAATTTAGGGGCAATGCATTGGCCTCAAACTGAAACATGCAGAGGTGATTGTGGCTTTAGTCACAGCCGGGATTGGAATTGAGGGTTTCCTCTTTTTCTCTTTCACTTCTTAGACAAATTCCCTGTAGGTTGTAAACGTGACTGCGGCCAGCTTTTTAAACGTTTAGCAACTCCACGAGATGGGAATTTTTTTCTCTGTTAAAGTGTCAGATTCTGACTGCTCTCCTTTGGGTTATGTGCTCATCCCCAAACCAATCCCTGTTATAGGGGAAAAGACACAATCTTATCTCCACGGTAGGTGGAATAGGCACCTTGGCCAACGGTCTGTCCAAAATTTCTCAGTGCCGAGAATGAATAGCTCCCAGATCAGGCTGGATAAACCAGAACATCTGAAGTCCACCAAAGCTGCTCAGAGGCACCTTTCCTGACACCCGCCCCCATCCTTTAATTCCCTCCCTAAACCCTTTGTAACCTGTCTATCACTGATCCTGATTTGGAATTATTTTATTTAGGCATCTTTCCTGAGCTAGAATGTAAGCTCCACGACGGATGGGACACCAGCTTATTTGTTCACCGTTGCGTCTCCAGGGTATAGGCTGATGGGGGCCACATGGGAGGAATTCAATAAATATTTTGTTTAAAAAATGACTAAACTTTAACTGTAAATATCAGGTAGCTGTACTTGAGAAGGATAACCTTCTAATATTTACTGAGATGACAATACTCAATATTATAGTCTTCTTCACTTTTTTTGAAAAACGTTGACAAGAGAAAGTGGAACATTAGCTTTTTGCTTCTCATTTTTAAGGAGGTCTGTTGCCAGTTAGATGCCTACTTACGGCGAAGCAGAGCTATGACTCTCACCGTGAACTTGAATGAATGAACGGCCGATCTACATGTGCAATTTTTAAGTTCTCTTTTTTTCAGAACTACACCTTGCTTTTTACACATATTGATTATCACTATGTTATTATATGTGTTCTTGTTATGTTATCTCAGTCATCTTACTTAACTTCTCTAAAAGCCTTCATTATCATGTCTGTAAAACTGGAGTCTTAATACCTACCTCACAGGATATCAGGAAGATTAAATGAGAAGATATGTTTTTGAAAACTAAGTACAATACTTGGCAATAGTGGGAACTAAAAAATGATCATTCTTATTGTAATTGTTTCTGGCCTTCTGGTATAGAGTGTCTTTTTTGGGCAGAATTCTTGTCAACCGCGATAGAGGTGACTGGATTCCCTTATAAGCCATCTTTCATATAAAATCTTTGGCAAATATAGCATATACTTAGCATTCCTAGTACAGTCCTCTGTCTCTAGGCTAACTGTTTCTTTCAATTCTCTAAAAATCATTTGGCAATTTCAGTATATGTGCCGCCAAAGCGAGCACTAAAAATCGTATTGCAGGGCTTCCCTGGTGGCGCAGTGGTTGAGAATCTGCCTGCTAATGCAGGGGACACGGGTTCGAGCCCTGGTCTGGGAGGATCCCACATGCCGCGGAACAACTAGGCCCGTGAGCCACAACTACTGAGCCTGCGCGTCTGGAGCCTATGCTCCGCAACAAGAGAGGCCGGGACAGTGAGAGGCCCGCGCACCGCGATGAGGAGTGGCCCCCGCTTGCCACAACTAGAGAAAGCCCTAGCACAGAAACGAAGACCCAACATAGTAATCAATCAATCAATCAATAAATCTTTAAAAAAAAAAATCGTATTGCAGAGGACACAGTGACTAAGTAGAAAAGAGAAAAAAGACTGGTGACCTTTCTGTCACCAGTCTTTGTAGCTCATCTGTCTATCACAAAGAAGCCCTGATGATTCTTTCTTAAAACAAAGCAAGTATGTTCTTTTATTTTCCCCCCTGTGCTATACAGTAGGTCCTCACCAGCCATCTACTTCATACATAGTAGTATACATGTGTCAATCCCAGTCTCCCAATCCATCCCACCCCCCTCCCACCCCTGGTGTCCATACGTTTGTTCTCTATGTCTGTGTCTCTATTTCTGCTCTGGGGAGGGGGATGGAGAGGGGGAATGGAGAGTTACTGTTTAAAGGGGACAGAGTTTCAGTTTAGGAAGGTGAAAAATTTGGGAGAGAGACGATGGTGAGAGTTGTACAACAATGTGAACGTACTTAGTGCCACTGAACTGCACAGTTAAATATGGTTAAAATAGTATGTTTTATATTGAGTCTTTTACCACAAGAAAAAAAAAATTTTTTTAAGTATGGTTCTCCTCCAATAACACTTTTTTCTTGCTTTCCATTATCTAAGAGAAAACCCTCTTATCTCTATGAAGTCCAAGCTCGATTATCAGGATCTTCACAGTTTTGCTCCAACACCATCATTCAAGCCTCACCGCCCACTACCCATCACTCTCGTTTCCACCCTGTGGACCTAGACTCCCATCTAACAGTACTTCTCCAAACCATGTGTGTTATTTTCTGATTTTTCAACATTACATATATTCCCTCAGCCCAGGATAGTTTTCTTCTGTTTCTTCACCTCATCTTTTACAGCTCACTTTCAAAGATCACCTCTTCTTCCCACACTGACTTTTTGAAATGTTCACTCAGGTTTAATGCATTTTCTTTATACCTTCTTTGATGCTCTCACCCTCCCTCTCCTCCCTTTCACCCTTCTCTTCTTTTCCCTTTACTTCTTTCAACTGTAGACAGAAATAATAAACAATCTATAATACGAATAGAAAAGAGTCTTATTTGAGCCCAACTGAGGACTACAGCCCAGAAGACAGCCTCTCAGATAACTCTGAGGAACTGCTCCAGAGAAGCGTGGTTTTCAGCACCGTGTTACATCTTGTCAGAACAAAGAATCTCAAACAAGTCAGGTGTACGTTTCTTCGAAGTTTCAAAAAAAAAACAAAAAACATAACAGATCAGCACATACACAGCAAGTCAGTACGGCCTTGGCACCTGGGAAGGAAGGCTTGTCATTGAAGGAGTACCAGCATTGGTGTCCCAGGAAGGGAGACATTTAATTTTTATTTTTAACATGGACATTCTTTACTTCTGGTCAATGCACCCTTTTCTTTAATAATTAAAGCAGATGTACAGTGTATGTTTGATAGTCCACAAACAGGCTCTTTTAGTTAGCATAAAATTCAACTTAAATTGTGTATAAGCCAGAAGGACTTCCCTAGACCTCAGTATGTGAAAATTGCTTTCATCACAACAAATATTTTTGGAGTGTACCCTTTGGGCCAGATGGTGTGTTAAATGGAAGCCAAGGGTCCCTATCCTCAAGGAGCCCACAGTTGCAGTGCAACCTCATTGTTTATTGTTTGTGTCCCCTACTAGTTGTAAACTACTTGCAGGGCAGGAACTGACTTGTCATCACATTTTCAGTAATACTCAGTACAACAGAGGGCGCAGAATAGACTTCCAGAACTGTTTCTAGAAAGAATGACCAAAGAAGTTAATGAAGTTTTTAAATAAAAAAATTTTTTTCTAGCAGTATTATGCATATTTAGTATGTTTTTGTAATCTATCTGATAAAATGAACAGACAAAAACAAATACAACACTACCATTTAGGCACTGGACTGAGCTTGTACGTGCGTGATCTCATTTATACTTCACAACCCTCTGAAAAATGTTGTTATTATCTATAATTGAGGAAACCAAGGCATGAATGGTCACTTGCAGATATTGGTGGACTTCAGCGTCTGAGTTTTCAATCATTTGCTCTCTCAACTGTCTCCAAGTTCAGTATTCTGGTCTCTCTTTGTAATCATTGGAGCTAGAGTAAAACTGTTTTTTGTCATACATATACATTAAAACTAGAATGGCCTAATAGTTATTCAATGTATTATGATTTTTATGAAAGAAAACAATGTCCCATTTCAAAAACAAAAAAGGAACATGGAATGTTATAGTACTGAACATACACTTTTCATTTTAAATATTGAAAACAAGAGTATGTCATAAGTGGATAAACAACAAGGTTCTGCTGTATAGCAGAGGGAACTATATTTAATATCCTGTGATAAACCATAATGGAAAAGAATATGAAAAAGAATATATACATGTGTATAACTGAATCACTTTGCTGTACAGCAGAAATTAACATAACATTGTAAATCAACTATACGTCAATAAAATAAATTTTAAAAGAGAGTATGTCATAAGTTCCTTTAAGGTGTACACCAGAGTTTTTGTTTGCTTAAGACTGTCTCAACTTGGTACAGAACATTCCTGCTTTAAATTTCAAACAGGATCACAGTTAATTTCATAATAACTTGTCAGCTTGTTTAAAGTAATGAGCTTCTGGAGGCTTACACCCCACTGGGCATGTTCTAATGACAAGGAAATGCCAAATGAAAGTACAATAAATCTGTACCAATAGAGATTGGGTGTTGTGACAGTACCATCATTGGAAGATTGGTTTTATAATTTATTCTGCTATTATATTCTCCTTAAATTTGGTCTCCATGCTGCTGGAAAGATAAACAAATACCATTAATGCATGTTTAGCCTGTTTAATGCTTTCATATACTAAATCAAATCTAAAAAGGAAGTACATTGTTTCAAACATATGGAAAGTTTTATTTTCTGCTGCAAATATTAAATATAAATATTTAATATCTATAAATATTATATATAAAGGCAAAAGTACAATATAAAATGCCTACCTCACTCAACCTTAAGATCAGTGTTATAATATAAAATAATATAAATATATAAGCATTTTATATATCTATTTAACATATAGGTTATATGCTATAAGGTTGAGTGAGGTGGGCATTTTATGTTACACTTTTGCCTTTCCTGAGGGCCTACTATGCTTGTCTCTAATATGTTCACCATTTTACTTTTCAGAAATATTTATGGGGGATAACTAGCTGTTAGTTGATGTGTTAGTCTCAGGTACACAGACATAAAAAATAAAGTTTGACCACAAGGAACTCAGTAAATTTGGGAAGATGGTCAAGAAAAACAATAATAACATAGAGAATGGCTGTTTTAATAGATGTATACACAGAGTATTTTGGAAGTCAAGAAAAAGTGACTCAAAGGAAAGCCTGAGTTTACTATATTCAACATGCTTCTATAATCTACTTGATACTGTTTCCCAAGGGGAGCTGAGTATTGTAAGATGATGACATGATATTAACTGCACATATTAGAATGCCAAACTCAGAGAACAACAGGTATAAAGGTGCCCCTGACATATGGTAATATTTAGAAATTTTTCAGTAATTTAATATATTTGCAGCAAAAGGTATATGTAGGTCCCAGCTGAGGGATACGGCTGGAGTAGTAGGATTTCCAGACCGCAAAAGACTATCCAAGTCAGTGACAGAGTTCTACTAGAGGATTTTAAGCAGTGATGTGACATGATCAAAAGTGTATCTTTCTTTTTAGAATTAGCCTTTTGGACTGGTTGAGGATGACTAAAACCTGCAGTATGGAAACGGTTTGGAATACATATGAGAAAAGATTAAGATCTGAATTATAATAATGGCAGAGGGAACAGATACAAAATTACCAGAACACATAGAGACCAATAAATCAAAGGGTGGATGGTGAGAGCAAGACATTTCAGATAACTTGAAAGTCTAGGGCAAAACCTAATGATGCTTCTGAGAGACAGAACACAGGAAGTTGTGGTTTAGTTAAGTCTGGCATTAGAAATGAGTTTAATGTGAGTTTAATGAATTTGGAACCCAGGTCAGTGAACTGAGCTGTTGATATTGACCTGAGAGTAGTTATCACACGGGTGAGAGTTGGAGCTTTTTGTTTGGATGAAATTGTCTGAGAATCGCACAAAGTGTGAGATGAAAAGAGAGCTGGGTGTATACTCTGAGAAAACCATAATTCAAAAAGAGTCATGTACCACAATATTCATTGCAGCTCTATTTACAATAGCCAGCACATGGAAGCAACCTAAGTGTCCATCAACAGATGAATGGATAAAGAAGATGTGGCACATATATACAATGGAATATTACTCAGCCATAAAAAGAAACGAAATTGAGTTATTTGTAGTGAGGTGGATGGACCTAGAGTCTGTCATACAGAGTGAAGTAAGTCAGAAAGAGAAAAACAAATACCTTATGCTAACACATATATATGGAATCTAAAAAAAAATGGTCATGAAGAACCTAGGGGCAGGATGGGAATAAACATGCAGACCTACTAGAGAATGGACTTGAGGACACAGGGAGGGGGAAGGGTAAGCTGGGATGAAGTGAGAGAGTGGCATGGACATATATCACTACCAAATGTAAAACAGCTAGCTAGCGGGAAGCAGCCACATAGCACAGGGAGATCAGCTCGGTGTTTTGTGACCACCTAGAGGAGTGGGATAGGGAGGGTAGGAGGGAGGGAGACCCAAGAGGGAAGAGATATGGGGATATATGTATATGTATAGCTGATTCACTTTGTTATAAAGCAGAAACTAACACACCATTGTAAAGCAATTATACTCCAATAAAGATGTTAAAAAAAAAAGAGAGAGAGCTAAAATTGAAGACAGCTGCCGTTGAGGAGCCCATGAAAATCAAGGCATAGACGTGTCCATTAGGGTTGACCATATTAAGGTTGCCTTTGGGAGATAAATTTAGTTAGAATATGTGGGGTTAGAGCCAGACATAAGTGTGATATAGATAATAATAATGTATTGACATGTAACAATCATTTTTTAAAATCTTTTATTTTAAGGGGATACAATGCCATTTTGATAAATGAGTAAATTATCTGAATAAATATGACAATGATATTGTTTTATGTCTTAGAGATCATCCAGTCATTCTCTATGTAAATAACTGAATGGCTCTCAAAAAAATATTAGTCATGGGGCTTCCCTGGTGGCGCAGCGGTTGAGAGTCTGCCTGCCAATGCAGGGGACACGGGTTCGAGCCCTGGTCCGGGAAGATCCCACATGCCGCGGAGCAAATGGGCCCGTGAGCCACAATTACTGAGCCTGCGCGTCTGGAGCCTGTGCTCCGCAACAAGAGAGGCCGCGATAGTGAGAGGCCCGCGCACCGCGATGAAGAGTGGCCCCCGCTTGCCGCAACTGGAGAAAGCCCTCGCACAGAAACGAAGATCCAACACAGCCATAAATAAATAAATGAATGAATGAATGAACGAATAAAATTTAAAAAAAAATAAAAACATATACTTTATTTAAAAAAAAAAAAATATTAGTCATATGGGGACAAGAAGTTTTCCAAACTTAAATCAGTATATGAGTGGTGAACTCACATTGGCTGATTTGAGAAGTGACAAAGCACGCTATTTTGGAGATACTCTATATTACAGCAAGAGGACTTACTTCAAAATCCAAGAGTTCTCATAAGAATTTGGGTGGAAGAGGTCTCTGCTCCAAAAGAAGTAAAAATTTCCCAGAAGAACAGCAAGTTTCATCAGCTTTCCTGACCAGTGAAAAAGTTAATAGATTTTCAAGTGGATGAGGCATTTTTTTCTTTCCAGTCATAGAATTTGAGTGGAGGGCTTCCCTGGTGGCGCAGTGGTTAAGAACCCGCCTGCCAATGCAGGGGACACGGGTTCGAGCCCTGGTCGGGAAAATCCCACATGCCCCGGAGCAACTAAGCCCATGCACCACAACTACTGAGCCTGCGCTCTAGAGCCCGCGAACCACAACTGCTGGGCCCACGTGCCACAACTACTGAAGCCTGCGCTCCTAGAGCCCATGCTCCACAAGAGAAACGACTGCAATGCGAAGCCCATGCACCACAAGGAAGAGTAGCCCCAGCTCACCGCAACTAGAGAAAGCCCGCACGCAGCAACGAAGACCCAACACAGCCAAAAATAAATAAATAAAATAAATATATTAAAAAAAAAAGAGAGAATTTGAGTGGAATTGCTGGTTGTGTTTCTTGAGTTCTGCTCTTGTTTCTCTTCATGACACATCTGAGAGCAATAACTATGTTCAAAGTCTCTAATTAATTTATTCCATTTTTTTCTGTTGTCTTAATTCTTTGTTCTAAGCATATCTTTCTTTTTTTTTTTAAACTTTTTTTTTTAAATTTTTTATTTATTTATTTATTTTTAATTTATGGCTATGTTGGGTCTTCGTTTCTGTGTGAGGGCTTTCACTAGTTGTGGCAAGTGGGGGCCACTCTTCATCGCTGTGCGCGGGCCTCTCACCATCGCGGCCTCTCTTGTTGCGGAGCACAGGCTCCAGACGCGCAGGCTCAGTAATTGTGGCTCACGGGCCCAGCCGCTCCGCGGCACGTGGGATCCTCCCAGACCAGGGCTCGAACCCGTGTTCCCTGCATTAGCAGGCAGATTCTCAACCACTGCGCCACCAGGGAAGCCCTAAGCATATCTTTCTTAGTTGACTTTAGCATCTGTTTTCATGGAAACTTTTATTTTCTCACTAAATGTCCTGTACACTTAGAATCTTCCATCATTTATTTGTTCTGCTTTTTCTGATTTTGGATATTATACCGGAACAGATACACGGAACAAATTTCTCACAGAAAAAGAAGTCTTTGTAGTTACCGTAGTCACCATATCATGAGTAGCATGGCAAGAAAGGGCAAGGTGATTAAAAATAAATTAAAAGATTGAATCTGAAAAACTTAAAGTATAAAATTTATAAATAACCTAAAGTAACCTGTAACCAAGTAATAAGAAGCCTTAATTAATGGGATATAATTGGATTTACTTTTCTGGACTGATGTTCAAGAGGAAAAATAAATTAAGCATTTGTATCTGTGACCTGTATACTTCTGTATCTCTCTCTAAGCACAACAGAAGTTGTATTTGGAATAATTGCTTTCCAATATTTAAATTCTCATATTTTCAAACAACATAATTTTACTTTCTTACTATATTATACTTACTACAGGAGAAAAGTAAATTACCAAGTTTTGAAAAATTTTTCAGTAGCAGCACTCAAACTGAATAGGTCCTTACATTAATACTCAATTTAAAAAAGTCAAATAACAAGAACATTCATCCTCCAAGCATATGGATTGATTACAATTTAATTGTGACATGTATATAGAATACTTGCTTAGTAAATTATGTAATAATTTTAATATATGACAATCATATGTCACTGCCTTAGAATGGCCATATCAAGTAGCAGTGGATATATTTACATCATGGACAAAGACTAGTACATCCCCAGGATTCAATAAATATGTTTTTAAAAAGTTGAGGGCTTCCCTGGTGGCGCAGTGGTTGAGAATCTGCCTGCCAATGCAGGGGACACGGGTTCGAGCCCTGGTCTGGGAAGATCCCACATGCCGCGGAGCAACTAGGCCCGTGAGCCACAATTACTGAGCCTGCGCGTCTGGAGCTTGTGCTCCACAACAAGAGAGACCACGATGGTGAGAGGCCCGCGCACCGCGATGAGGAGTGGCCCCCGCTTGCCGCAACGAGAGAAAGCCCTCGCACAGAAACAAAGACCCAATGCAGCCATAAATAAATTAAATAAATAAATAAATAAAAATTAAAAAAAAAAAAAAAAAAAAAAAAGTTTCATAGTTTGAAAAAAAAATAAATAAATAAATAAATAAATAAATAAATAAATACAAATTTTTAAAAAAAAAAGTTGAAATATTACAATCTTGTAATTTGACTAATAATGCAGATATGACTCAATCCCAAAGAATCTGACGAGCTTGATGACTGAATTATGTCCAGGTCACAACTGGGAAGACATGTGAGATCCACAGTATCTTAGACTGTCATCTTATCAACTAAAAGGCTCTGTTTAACAAGGAAAATAAAACAGAACACAATTTTCAAAAATATGAGGAGGTTAAGAATCAACTATTACTGCAGATCTTACCTTTTGAAGACATCATACCCATATTGAATGCATTTCTGAGATGTGTGCTCAGTTGAATCAAATTTTGAGCTGCTATTTTTAGAGTCTTGTTAACTGAATTGACTGACCTTTTTAGCCCAAACAGTGGAGCCATGTTTGCTTGTAGATGGCATTTTTACCAGCTATTCTTGGACTGAAAAGTGCTCTGTACTATGTGGTCTCAGCAATTCTGTTCATTGTATTTCTAAATGCTCTTAACAAAAAAATCAACAAGAACTGTTATAGTCATACAATGGACTATCTTTCTGCCATAAAAAGGAGTAAAATGTTGATTCACGCTACAACATGATAAGCATGAAAAAAGCCAGATACCAAAGGTCAGATATTGTAAGATTTAATTTATACGAAATGTTTGGAAGAGGCAAATCTATAGAGATAGGTCAGTGGTTGCCGACAGGTAGGGGAGGGGGAGGGGGAATGGGGGAGTGACTGGTAACAGGTATGGGATTTCTTTTTAGGGCAATGAAATGTTCTTGAATTAGATACTGACAGTGGTGACATAACCACGAATATACTAAAAGCCACTGAATTGTACTGCTTAATCTGTGGTATGTGAATGATATTTCAATTCAAATTTATAAAAATTAGCTAGATCTTTAAGTCTTCACCTTGTGACTATTCAGCATTGATTAATTCAAAGTGCATTTTTAGCCTGTTTTGCAATTTATTCTTAAAAATGTATTTTCCTTAAAGGTAAATATGTGAGGTGCTGGATGTGTTAATTAACTCGATTGTGGAAATCCTTTCACAATGTATATGTGTACCAAGTCATCATGTTGTACACTTTGTATACTTCAATAAAGCTGGGGGTGAGGAAAGAATATAGTAAGACAAAAGAAAAAAGAAAGGCTTAGAAAACTGGAGCTGGAGAATAGAGGATTGGGAAAATATAGATACATGAACAGTAAATAACCTGGTGAAAAGTAATATAAAGGAAATAGGAAGATTATGCGGGGATTTCTTCTATGCTTCTAAAATGCCATCTTAGTTATTAGAGCGTAGATGCCTTTTATTTTCTCATATTAAAACTTCTCTGCTCAAATCAGAAACATCCAGGGCACTGATTTCACTTTGCTGTACACCTGAAACTAACACAACATTGTAAATCAACTGTACGCCAATAAAATTTTTTAAATACATGAAGAAAGGAGGACAGCAAAAACAAACAAACAGACAAAAAAAGAGTATGTTTTTCTTATGCTGATCGTAGTACTAAAGTGTTGTGAATTGGAAACCCTTTAATTAGGCAATAATTGATGTAGTCTGAGGAAAAACTGAACTTGAGACACACCCCAGGAATGATACCAGGGGTAGTTTTGGGTTATGGTGACCTGTTTCAGTAAGTGCTATTAATGATGTGATGTATGGTTAATGATTTGATTTATGTTCATGTGCAAAATAAAATAGAAGTGCTATATGGAAGTGACCATGGTGCGAGTTTTAGTAGACGAATGTATGCCATAGCTGGACTTAGTTTATGTCCCATGTCTATGGAAATACTACTCCACATTCTGCAGTTGGCTCTGCTTGAAGGATCTGCATATGTACAAGAGTGGGTCAGCAAAGGAACAGCCAACCCTTGACATCTGATGCTATTTCCACAAGTTTTTACCTAGTCCCATTTTATTTTGGCAACACAACTGGTGAATAATGGGATAAGTCCTCCTAAATGGATGTTTCATTCCTATTACAACTACTCCTGGTGGATGTAATAATTTATAAACCACTCCTTATACTTATACTTTACATATAAGTGGTTGCATCTCACCAATGACGCTGTTTATCATTTAGTATACTTTTGGGTTTCCCCCCTTTTCCAAATGAAACCGTAATGTTTTATGAATTTGTCTTGGATAGGACAAGTAAGCATTTTGCTATTTATATGGTCCCTTTCTGGGAGCCTCCAAATGAATGTTATTCTTACAGTCTCCTTAAGGTTTTCTTATACACAGATTGCATGTTCTATCTTTACTATCTCTATACTAGATGACTCTCTTATCTCGACCACAACTAATGAAACCAGAAATGGTTACCTAAACCAAACTAGGTCGAGGTAATAAAGTGGGTGACAAATTAAGACCTAACAGAGATGCAACACTCTGGCCGCCGGAAGCAGACTATATCGGAACGTGAAGGGGTGGACCAATTAAATTCTTGCTTTTGGGGCAGTTAAACTAGGGGACCTACTGAGGAGGTTGGTAGTTGGTAATGGTAACTAGGAGACCAAATGAGGAAGTTGGTTGTTGGTAATGGAAGCAGAAGCTGAAAGACAGTGTGGAGACACGACAAGTCTGGAGCAGCTATTATACCTGGAGAAAAAGCTAGGGGAGACTCAGTCGTTATTCATGGGGGGAGTTGAAGTAAAGCTGGAGTATGTTTGAAACTCGGAGCCTTGGAATAAGTGAGCCACCGAGAGTAGGAAGCAGCGGGTGCCTGCCATTGAGGGCGTGACCAGGTAGTGACATGCAGCCTGTGTTCTGCTGTGTGTTTTGGATGGCCTCTCAAGGTCTAGGAAGACTGGCTTTGCAGTGCCTCATCACCATCTATTCCACAGATACTTACCAACTGCTCTATGCCAAGTGCATATTCATTAACGAACAGGTGAGCTCTCACCCTTGTGGAGTTTATATTCCAGCAGCCAAGATTATTTTCATAATTTTCTCCATATCTTTATAATAAACCTTTATCACCTGAATTAATGCAAGTGTGCCTTTTTCCCTTGTAGTCTTAAAGAGTCTAATAAAAATGCTATCTCTTTCTATTTCATTTTCACAGGCATTATTTTAAAGTGTTTTTTTTTTTTACAAATATTAATGCATTAAATTTTCTTGATAATTCTAAAAGTATCTAAATTTTACAGAAGAGGCAATGAAGGGGAAAACAAGGTTTAAAGTTTTCACCTAAAACAAGGTTTCAAATTTTCTCCTAGAGCCTTCCCTGGTGGTACAGTGGTTGAGAATCCACCTGCTGATGCAGGGGACACCGGTTCGAGCCCTGATCTGGGAAAATCCCACATGTTGCGGGGCAACTAAGCCCATGTGCCACAACTACCATTGAGAAAGTTTTCCATAGGATTCTCACCTTTGCTACATGGTAAGTCTCTATTGGTTCAGGTACAATTATTTTTTGCCTCTTCTTTAGATAGTTTTATTCTGTGGAGTTGTGTGAAATGGTTGAAAACATGCAGATGCTTGAAATGATTACACAACACCGGTTGACCTCACTCTTGACTCCTCAATTTAGAGAAGTGCTGACACAGAGCACAGACTGTTATGTTCACACTAAATTACTTACAAACATATTTTGAATATCATCTATCTTCTCATTTTTCTTTCAATTTATTGAATTTTGGTGTCATTCACCAAGATCCCCAAATCTACCACAGATGTTTTTGATATATACCTAGGAGCCCCAGTGGAGGAACGTTTGTTGAAATTCAAAGTTGAACATATCCCCTTGAAATTCACTAGCGCGAAAGGCTTAAAATGTTTGAAATGCTGCAGGTGGCTTTCAGATTTATTCCCTGAGGCATGTACCTGTTACCAAGGAAACCTTTTGCAAATGTTAGTAAATGTCTCACTGACGTGCTTTTTCACATGTCCGCCTGGTTTGCGTATGCCCCAAGCCCATCCTGCAGAGTGATCCTGACAGTTTGCATTCTGTTATATTTATAAATATACTTATAAATATAATACTAAGCAGAATTGTCTAGGAGAAAATTCTCCTGGTTTTATTTTCTGTGAGAAAGCAACAAATGGAAGATCACATTGATTAGAAACAGTTTCAATGACTGAAAAACTCTGGAGTGATAGAGTTGGAGGGAACTTAGAGTAAACCAAGCAGAAACACAAATTCGGCCACTGTAATGGTAAAAACATATAAACTAAATTGTACTAAACAATCTGGATAGTTGCAAACTTGATTGTTGACAATTTTGGGAACAGTGTGATTAACAGATTAAACATCAGAGTTAAAGTTGACTTTATTGTAATAATATTATTTTCTGTGACAAATAAAAGACCATTTTATATTTTTAAGTGACCTTTTTAATCACATTGTGCTTACTATAAAAATATGCTATTACAGTTTGTGATCCAGATTCTCTTCTACTCTCAACTTCCCAAGTTCAAGGTATGTATGAGACCATAAATTCTGAATGCAAGAGATACCTGGTACACTAAAATGCCTCCTTTCATCAATTTTGAAAAGGTAATTTAACTCCATCGAATATAGAGGGACATAAGCATAAGGCAATTTAATATGTCATAGACTGGATTGGTGCTTATATATAGTCAGAATATTTATATTTACTTTTTTAAAGGAAATTATTAAGGAAGCTAGGCTAGGAGCATTCTGACAATTCATTACATGCTTCAGTTTCTATAATAACCAACATTTGGTACTTTGCTTTAGTTCATTAATTTATTTATAAAACAATCATATATTGATTGATCACTTACTAGTAAGTGCTTGATGTTGAGGTTACAAAAATAACCTATGGTCCTTAAAGAATGCAGTTCTAACGGGGACGTGTAAAGAGAGGACTTATAGTCACGTGGTATTAGACATGAATTGGGGAGAACATGTTTGTGTTCTATAGATCCTGGTCCTCATTACTAGACTTTTAACTCCATCAACAGATTGTAAAGAATATTAGTCTTGTTATATCTGAGGAACAGCTTGCTCATGGTTTCATGCATGGAATGATACTAGGATTAGGAAAAGGTACAGGGAAACCCATCTAATACTAGGTGGAAGGCTGTGGTTTTCAGCATTTATAACCAAGGCAAATCCACATAGTTTCGCCCTCGAGCACTCTTTTTTCACACCCATTTGTGGTTTTTTTGTTTTTTGTTTTCACTAGAGATGACGAGAGAAAATTAATCTGGCTCATAGGTGGCTGGACTACTGCTTGGCCACCCCCAAGGTTTAGGTTGCTTTTACGTGGACCAGTGATCTCATTATTGTGGTACATATTGAGCAGGATTCTGAACCTTCTTACTCTCCCCTAAATTCGAATAGCTGATGATGACATAGGCAGGTATAAATATCGAAGAGGCAGGCAACTTATTTATTTTGAAACATTTCAATGAAACTCAACCTGACTTTATTGTAATGGTTTGTAACTTGCCAGAAGGAGTCATATAAAAAATATTTTAGTCATTGAAAATTCATTGAAAATTTTATTCATTGAAAATTCAATAAAAATTGATTTATTGGGCTTCCCTGGTGGCGCAGTGGTTGAGAATCGGCCTGCCAATGCAGGGGACACGGGTTCGAGCCCTGGTCTGGGAAGATCCCACATGCCGCGGAGCAACTAGGCCCGTGAGCCACAACTACTGAGCCTGCGCGTCTGGAGCCTGTGCTCCGCAACAAGAGAGGCCGCGATAGTGAGAGGCCCGCGCACCGCGATGAAGAGGGGCCCCCGCTTGCCGCAACTAGAGAAAGCCCTTGCACAGAAACGAAGACCCAACACAGCCATAAATAAATAAATAAATAAATAAAAATTAAAAAAAAATTTTTTTGATTTATTTAAACCATGACTATGGTTTGATTTATGTGCCTGCTTTTCAGGTTTTGAAAATGGCAGCTAAGCAGAGTTTATAAACTGAAACAATATCTTAAGGAAATTTTATTAATAAATGTACAGAAAGTGAGAGTAAACTCATACTTTCAATCTTACACTGACCATTAAACAAGCAATAAAAATGTCATAGATTTACTGAAGAAAAAATACATACTTAAAGAAAGACATAAGGGTGAATAATAAAAAGCACAGAGACACCCAAATTAACTTTCAAACACTAGTCCAATTCAAATAATTTCATGTTTGCTTTCTTCCTCCAATGCATGCTTCTATGTTACAATTTTAGCAGATTTAGCATAGTATTTCAAGGCTGCTGTCAATTCCTATGTTTTTAAATTATTCTGAAGTTGGAGTAGATTATCTGTAATTATTCTTCTTAAATTATAATTTTACCATGTACAGTAGTGGTTGATTTACAATATATTTTATTTTTCTTTAGGATGTCATAGAGCAGAGATGAATAAAGAAATTTTATCTAAATGCTTTTCAAATCCAGGGATTCATGCATGAGATGAACGTTTTTAATGTCTAATTAAAATAGTTCTTTTAATTATTAAATAGAAATTGAAATTAGAAATGAAATTTATCCACGTATTGAAAGCCAGAAAGAAATAGTAAAAGGAAACATCTGAATTAATGAAGTTTTGTTTTTGTGGTTTAAGGAACAATTTAGGACACTATTGCTATTTTGAAAGTATAGATTTTAAATCATACATTGAAACAGGCAAATAACATGACTGATGGTTGGACTAAAACTTGGTCATCTCAAGACATATTTTAATTTCCCATAGATCGTATCTCTTAAATATTTGTGGGGTTACACCTTCCACAGCATGAGTGGACAGTTCACCCAGTCAGAGAAATTAAACCAGTCGTGTCAGTGTTTTAAGATGGAGGTTCTTCGTATGTTGGGATGATGGAGAGACAGAGTAAGAATCTTTGTCTTCTCTTCTTTCCTTTTCTGTCTCTACATGTAGCATTTCCAACCT
Source organism: Balaenoptera musculus (assembly GCF_009873245.2). Lineage (NCBI taxonomy): Eukaryota > Metazoa > Chordata > Mammalia > Artiodactyla > Balaenopteridae > Balaenoptera > Balaenoptera musculus. Next base: position 6,892,890 of record NC_045790.1, read on the forward strand.
TTTGGGATACAGTCGATTGTGGAAGAGTAAGCTGACATGAAATGAAGCACAGAGACACGGACCATGACTGCTGGGATGTAGATGATGATGACAGCCCTGCCTATGTTTTCTCGCTTTCAGAATTAGTAAATATCCTCAGCAGTGCCGACTCTGTATTTATACTTCTTAAATTAGCTCAGGAGCAACTGCACGGCTCCCAGCAAGAATCCCTGATGAAATTGGAATGGAATTAGAAACCAAAATGGGCACCATGGCAGCTTTCCCTCTATAACACTGAAATTTCTCTTCTGTTTCTCTTTCTTATTTGATACTTATTTTAACTTTATATTTCTTTCATGATATAGTTTTCTCAAACTTTTTAGTGAAATTGTCACTCTAGAAAGATGTTAATATTTTTCTTGGAACTTCTGATCCCAGCAAACCAGAGCCCTCTTACCTCAATCAAGAACAAGAACAGGGCCCACCTGAGAGGGTAGCCCTGCAATCCGAAGCATGGGGTAAAATTGCCTGTATCTTTAGGCTCCATTTCATCACTAGAAAAAGGAGGGTTTTGAGTAGGTCATCCCTCAAAACTCTGTTTAATAAAGCTGTTAAAGAGTAGGATTATACTGACGTGTATAATTTATTTTCACTTTAATACACTCTTGTATGCCAAAATATTGCCCTAAATCATCAGTGAAATGACATTTAAAATTCCCAAACCAATGGGAGGGAGCCATCTTGTGGTTTAGGCCCAGTGCAGCTTACATTTAGAAGAGAAAAGAATGTGAAACCTTTGAAAATATAATATATAACAGATATAACATTATATATAATATAATAAATATAATAAATAATAAATGATAGATAGTTTATGAACGTGATCTAAAGTCTTAACTTACAGGTAATTTAAAAAAACCCTTCAATTCTGGGTATGAGTAATTGTTCTTTAGACAATTCTGGGAAATTGTTTGAAACTAAGGGTATATAGCACATACCATGTTGTGATTTATTTTCTTATTTAATGAAGATATTTCAGTAGGTACTGAGTTAGTAGTTGTAATGCTTACTGAAGATGCCAAAGGGGTTTGGCCCATCTCACTTAGGAAATAATGCAGAAGACAGAATAATGATATGAAAAAGACAATTGCATATTACCTTTATATTCTGTAATTACTTTCCTGAGTCATAAGAATCAAACATGTTGATCAATTAGAGAGTTAAACATGCCGATAATGGCATATGAGATCGTCATATTTTGTTGCTTAATAATACAATATATAACACATATTAAAAGGTATACATGTTTAGCATAAATAACACCAATGTAGCAGTTAATAAAAATATGATAATAATATTAAATACTATCACATTAATATTACTTTTTAAAGTTTCCTTTTAGAAACTAATTTATATTGTCTGTTAGGTAAATAAGTTGTATGAATATATTTTCCCTAGGTGTATTTCTTTATATAAATAAAACAACTTTTTCATTTATCCCAATATTTTCAGTAGTTAACTTTCACAGACAATATGAAAAAAGATATTTCTAACATAACCATTTCAGCATCAGTAAATGGGTGCTGACTTTTCAGATTCAAAGTAAATTACAGAGAATATATTATTTCCATTTATTTCTCATTCTTCCTCTTTTTCATTTAACATGGATAAAAACTGAGTCAATAACCTGAATTCCAAAAATATTTTAACTTGCTATATGCAACACGTCAATTTAAATTCCATAATTTTAGAAAAGGTTGAGTCTTGTATAGAGATTAATGATTGCTCAGAAACGGTACTCACATAAAGTGTGCATAAAACAAGCCTCTTGTCCACGACACATGGTTCCTGCAGATATTCTTTTCTTCTTTGCTTTGCTTCTGAAGGTGTAGGAAGCTTTCCTGTTTGCCGCCCTGTGCAGGAGGGACTCAGAAAGATTTATTGATGGTCATGATGGGAACCAAGGAAGCATCCAGAGATAATATTATCTCCAGGTAGACTTCTGGTGCCCATTCTGGTGTTTATTAAATACAGTGTAATAGATTAAAACTATATTTCTTTCAAAGGGTTTAATAATCCATTATCAACCTTCTATCAGCAACTTTCTGGTAACTAAAAAAAAATAAATCTATGCTTTTGGATTTTCTACTCTGTTTCAAATAATTTGGAAATTTGAAAAAATCCACTTTGTTTCCTATTTATGTTTCATTCCATGTATTTTTTGGTTAGTCACTTAGGAAATACAAGGCTACACTTTGAACGATCTTGCATAGAACAAGTATTTCAAGCTAGGTCAATCTGTATGAAATTACTTTTGGGAAGAAATGTAACTGTTTCAAAAAAGACCCTGTAAGTCTAGAAATACAATTATTTCTGTAACTAGTTATTTGGAAGTCTTTTTATTTATTTATGTATTTATGTATGTATGTATGTATGTATTTATTCTGAAGAAAATTGAATCTAACATCATCTCAAAAGTTTGAAAGAATGATTTTTTATGGATGACTTAAACACAGAGACCCAGTTGGAAGACCAGGAGCCATTAGGTTACACAAGCAGATGTGGTCATTTGATTTCTAACTAGGATTCATTGTTTGGAGAACAAGTCTTCAGACCCTCTTGCCTCATGTCACAGCAGGGATGATGAGTGAGCCCAGCCTCCAGTTTCCAGTGTCCTGAGTGGGCTTATTGGAGCAACACACTGTTGGGTAAAGTCCGCCTACTGAGATAACTTGTTAAGACAATACATGGGGTCAAATATTATATAGGGAAAGAGAAAAGCAAAATAGCTACATATTTATAGTATACCATAGTTCAGTAACTATGGTCAAATTCCAGTTTAAGTTTTCCACGAATGGGTAATTAACAATGTGAATTGTACAAACTTATAAACAAGGAATATATACATAGAATATAAGTTTATCAAGAAAGAAAGCAACAGACAGCAAGAGTAAATTGGGATAAAATACCTAGAGAAAAACAACTAATTTAGTGGTATTGAAATGGTGAATAGAATGAGAATAATGAAAATATTTTAAACCATGAAAATAAACATTGATTTTTTAAAAATTATAGTTTACCAATAAGTTATGCACATTATGCTTATTCACGTACATTTTGGTTAAGTATCTTTCACCTGTCGATACCTCTAGCACTTGTACTTGTAGATGACCTTGCTTGAGTCTAGGGCAGCATTTCAGTCTAGAGTCTCCACTGACATTATGGGATGAACCATTCAAGTGCAAATTAAGAAGGTAGTGAAGGCCAGCTCATCAAGGAAAACACAGTGCCAATTTAGCAAGGAATTTCCAACCAATTTTCCTGAACCTTGTGCAGCCAGTAAATACATAGACATATAAATTATAGGTACTCCAAAAATGAGAAGCAAGTTATCATAGACCATACTGCAATATTTTCTTAAATTTCCTATACATTAATTTTTCTCTTATTTCTTTATCAACTATTGTACTATCACTAAACTCCAGCCTAATTGTGTAAAGTAAAAAAAAAAAGCATACCTAAATTCTAAAAAACAAAAAAAAGACCAACATTCCATTTTGAAGCAAGTTAAATAAAAGTGGTTTATTCAATAAATAGATTTTAAGGAAAAGACTTCCAAGCAAACAAAAATTATAAAGAATGTCAAATCATTTTTCTACATAGTAACACATCTTCTCTCATTCTATTCTGAGTTGAAAAGTTCCATTCACCAGCGTCCTTACTGTACTTTTCCTATAATGGAATGTGTATGTTAAGGCTTCTCTGAATGATATATCACTGGGTTTGTAATCTCAGTATAATCCTTTGCATCAGAACAGAAATGTATGACCTTTGTCAGGAAAACAACATGACCCCCTGATAAAATTTGATAAAATGGGACAAAGGAATTATCCATATTCTTGAAAAGTGTTAATTTTTATTGTTTTTGATCAAATAATCTGCAGTTACATGATAAATACCATATACTATACATGAGTTAATGACTCTGACTTGAGAATTTGTCACTTGCAGAATTGAACTAAAGGTAATACAGAGAGAAACAAGTTGATAAAACCATGCATAGGATTTTAAATATATTTTCAGCATAGTTTCCTGAAAAATATGACATCATCTGGACAGGAAGACAGACAGACATCAAACTCAGGAAGACGTGTTTTAAATCTACAGAAAAATAATTAACACCATAGAACAGCAATACTTTTTTTGGTAGTCTTTTAAACATCTTGACTCACTAATAATAAATCCCTGTATATGACATTACCATAGTACATTGAAAATATATGGCACATTTTCTTTTCATTTTGTTTTCCACAGCAGGTTATATAATATTCACAGAAGGGCAGGCTACTTCTCTCTGTTTTTCCCCAATATCATCATCTATCATACATTAAAATACAAATTGAAGGAAAAGCCATTGCATGATTCATAGAGATGAAAGTGAAGGCGTGCAAAATTATTCAGGCACGTTCAATATAGTCTCATGCCCGAATCCTTTCCTGGCCTTTGACCCACAGCTTCTTCCTCTTTGTTTACATTACAAGCCAGATTGGATAATGACTCTGTAGAGGGGTTGCCGGAAGGCACCTTGGCTAAAACCACCACAGAGAAAAACCATCTATTAAAATAAAACAACTTAAATCACTATATTTTTATTATAGCTTTACTCTAAAAATATTATGTGTGGCTGATAGTTCTTTAATTCATATTACTTTGTAGGGTTTTTTAAAATAATATCTTCATATCATGAAATAGATTGTTAAATACTTAATTTAAAATTATTGTGTCATTCTAGAAAGACATTTAAAGTTACTGAATGACAGTCTCTAGGTCCATCCACATCTCTACAAATGACCCATTTTTGTTCCTTTTTATGGCTGAGTAATACAGAGTGAAGTAAGTCAGAAAGAGAAAAACAAATATTGTATATTAACACATATATGTGGAATCTAGAAGAATGGTACAGATGAACCAATTTGCAAGGCAGAAATAGGGACACAGATGTAGAGATCAAAAGTATGGACACCACGGGGGGGAAATCAGGGGAGGGGGAGTGGTGGTGGGATGAACTGGGAGATTGGGATTGACATGTATACACTAATATGTATAAAATAGATAGCTAATAAGAACCTGTTGTATAAAAAAATAATAAAATAAAAATTTAAAGAAAAAAAACCAAAGTCACTGCAAATGATTTACATAAACATTTTAATTAATTTCTACTTAGACAATTTTATATTTCACTATTTTAGGAACCTGAAAACATCTCAGCATTGTTTAACACAATGTGTATTGATGAGTGGCTTAAATGAGAATAAAGCTAGTGATCAGGGATTGAAAACGCATATTGATGGAGCCTGCAGATACGAAAAAACACACAGTGAGCTGTCCTCAAGGGAGTGGAGGAGACTCAGTTGGAATTTATTAAGTAAAAGTCGTTTCTTGATGAAGATAAACTTTTTTTTTTTACATCACTGAAAGCTGTGTCACAGCAGAAGAGGTTGCCTTCAGAATAATGAGCTACCTGTTGCTCTAAGAGTTTGAGGGGCATGTGGATAATTTTGTATCAGGAATGTACCAGGGATGGTGAAGATTCTGACATTGGAAGGGAAGCTGAACTGAAACAGCTCAAAGGTTTATTTTTAATTTTAAGGACATAAAAGAGAAATAGTTAAAATGAATTTGAAGAAAGAAAAGATTAAAAAGCTTTCAGTGTTAAATCAAGTATTATTAGAAGAATAGGTTTGTGTATGTTTATGTCAATTGTTCTCACTTGTGGAACTTTATCAATAATCCAGAATGTCATGCTTACTCTGAACACACCTTATTCACTTTTCACTCAGAAAAGTGCCAGGTACCTAGAAGGTGCTTAAGGAATAGTTGTTGAATCACTGATTGAATTATAATCTCTTATGCTGAACACCAGTACGTATACATGTTTAAAAATGTGTGTAAGGGATTCTGATGTACAGGTAGGAATCAGAATCACTATTTTTTAAAATACTACTCCACCACCTTTAAAATTCTCTTATTTTGTTTATGTGTGAACCATAAAAAATACTGAGAAAACTGCCTGTTAAGACACTGTGAAATCATCCAATAGTACTAGTTATTACTGATTGTCTTTTGGAAGCACTGTTTGACAAATATTTAGTCATTCTTCAAAGACAGTCCGAGCAGTGTTCTAGAATTCTATCATTAATAGTTGGAGAAAAATTTGATCCACATAGCTTTGTCCATGTGCTGTTGCAACAAAGTATTATGGTTTCATAAATAAGGGATGGCCAAATCAAATGATTGCACAGCTCATATTTCCCACCAGGAATCACTGATATTGCAAAACACATCACAGGATTATGGACATTTGCCCAGAAAAGTTGACTTCCTTTGCATTTCCAATTTGAAGAAATTTACCCCATGAACAATATATAATGAGAAGTGTGTGTGCACGTGTGTGTATGGGTGTGTGTGTGTGTATGTGTAAGAGAGGGAAAAGGAAAGAGATGAAGGCAACATAAAAAAGGTAGAAGAAAAAATGAGTGAGAGGATCCTAGCAACTGGCTCAGGACTCTCTGTCTTTTGGGCTGATTTCTGGTAGAAGCTTCTCCAGAATATTTTCCCTGCCCTAGTTATTTTCAAATCCTAGGGGGCTCTATTTTACGCATGGGCTCTAAGCATCCTGGTTATGGAAGAATATGCATCACTTTACTTTTTAAGTAATTAGAACAACAGCTGTCTCCCTATGGAAGTTCAGCACATTCTTATAGAGGAACAGGGGCTGGGATAAAAGTTTAATTTTAAAGTTAATTAACTTAACACAGTTCCTATGGTGTGCTATGTATTTATTCACAAAGGATTTATATAGCAATGAGAATAAAATGGGATTGTTATATTTTATCACTCTTTGTAGTACGTGAACCAGACAATAAAAATCAATGCATCTGCTGAGGAAGACAGCTCAGGTATTCTGGGAGTTTTGTTTGTATTCAATCAAGAGGGGACGTGTGTGCTCATATACACTGTATTTTCTAAAATATTTAATTGAAAACACCCCATTGTCTTACAGCCACAAACTGTAATTGTTCTTATCATTTTTAGCATCCCTTTAAAATGTCAAAAATGAGTTGACCTCATTTTTTAAGGTCTAAAATATGTCTTGGAAACGAGAGATGGTGACTGTTTGCTTAGTTAAAGGTTGATATTCAACGCTCATTGGCGTGGACATGATTGATTCTGCACTGCTATGAATGGTCCCAAGCAGAGGATACAGTAAGGAATTACGGAGGCATTGTGGAGAACAATACTTGGTTGCCATTATATTCAAAATTTCAGTCTTTTATAGAATTCTAATCTTCATGGTCATACTTTTCCACTGCCCATTGTTCAGATAGGTTCAGCTAGGGAAAGTGGCCTTGTCAAAAATATTGGAAAAACTGCACCAGAAAGTCCTTTAATGTTGCTTGAGCAAGTTAGACAATTCTGCATACAGTTTTAAGAGATACTGAAATTTGTCACTTTAATAAATTGTGCAGTTTTTGCCACTAAATTCTTCTCTGAAATGCATATGACGCCAGCAAGTTTTCATAGTCTGCCAGAGCTGATGGTGCTAAAAGTTCCAATACCGCTACAATAGCGTGTAACTCAGTCCAAAAGCCAAGGCTAGGCAATAAAATTATCGAGTTCAAAAACTGAATACCCAAAAAAAAAAAAAAAACTGAATACCCAAACGAACAAGCAAACTGTCGTTATCATAATTGTGCTTAAAAGGTAAGTATAATTCAAAACACAAGCTTGCAATTATAAAGGTGCAAAAACTATTCTCTGAGTCACTAAGACAATTTCCAACTAATCCCCTCAGTGAACTAAGATAATTATAAGTGCATAGACTATATTTCCATTGATGATATTTGCCTTGGATAGACTGTTAAAATTAAAGTGCCTTGAGGTGGAAACCATACTTATTCTCTTAATGTGTTTCAATCAAGTTCATTACTTTGCAGTCTTCACCTTGTCAGCATGAATGAATACGGACTATATAAAAGTTAGTGCTGTGTCCTTGGAGTGGTTTGCTTTTCTTTACTAGGTCAGCATCAACTAGCTGAGAAGTACATGGTACGCCCCCGTAAATTTTGAGAGCTTTTGCTATTGTCTATATTTCAAGGTCTGTGAAATCTATTTTAGAGTCGGACACATGACCTCAAAGATTGTTAATGATTGATTGGTCTAAGAACTGTGGCTTATATTCCGTCTGAGTTTCATTCTGAGAGGGCTCTAAGTGGCTGTCAGGGGACACCTGTGGATGTCAGTATTGCCAGCTTCCTACTTTTAATACTGAGAGTATTTTCTATGTTTAATATTGGCAAGTCCCATATTTCCTCCAGCCCATTTCATGGAATGTGTACTTTATAGATGAAAGAAAAATTTAGCTGCCAGTATAACATTCAGTCTTCCAAAGTGACTAGCAGGTGAGGTATATCATGTTAAGAATAGAAAAGTATATTTTTTAAATGGGATGAAAGACATTCAGAAAAGGGAATGCATAGTATGGAGGATACACGTATTATTCTCTTAAAATTATAACCACTTAAGTCGCACAGAGTGCTGAAGTAGTTAACATCTTGCTCTCTTCTATAAAACATGTTGGCTTATTTTTTCACATTTTTCCCTAAAATTTCCAGTATCTTCCGTAAGATCCTGGGAATTTATAAACCCAGTGTATGTATCTATATTTTAGGGGTATACAGATTTAAAGCATTTATAAATCAAAATTAAAGTAAAAATTGTTAGAATATACCCATAGAATAGGAGTTGACTGTAGGATAAGGTAAGTAGTCATAACAGTCCCTTAAATACAGCAACTGGGAATTGGATGGGCTCTCCAGGTGAGTCACTGTTATGCAGAAACATCCAGAAAGTATGGAGAAGTTTTAAAGACATTTGGCTTTCTTGCTTCTACAGTAACTTTCACGAATCTCTTTTAAATAGTAAAGAAAGTTCTAGGTCCTCACTGTAGTTGAACTCCAGTTCTAATAGTTGGGAAAGAAAGAGAAGGATGGCGCATATATACTAAGGTACAAGGTTTCCTAAAAATTCATGTGGAGCCATAGATGTCAGTGGGTGAGATAAGTAATTATAAAAAAAGTGAAGTAAACGGCATGTAGAAAAATTGCAAACTTTCTAATGTGACTATTTCAAAATGCTTCAGAATATCCATACTAGAATTCCAGCTTATGTGTGGGTACTCAGGGTACATGCACACATTTTAATTTTCTCATCGTTAATAGATTTCTGGCTGGTTTAATTTGAAATATTAGGGTTTGACACAGGGCTTATTTAGGCAAATACCATCTTGGGATGTTAATTATAATGTTGTTTTCCCATTTTAAAGGGTCTATGAGAGTTCATTAGAGGGGACAGATTCCTTTAAACATTTTGGATTCAGCTATATTTGCAATGTCACTGTTGCCATATGAGTGAAATGTCAATGTATTTTCTTAGTGTAGTGAGACAACTATATATACCTAAGCAAAGTGTAATCCTTTTGAGACAGGGAGATTTCTACCATACCAATGCCCCTGCTGAAAAAGTTGTTGTGTGGCTCGTATTTTTATATTCCAAGTTTCAGGCTTAAAAAAGAGACATTTTTAATATTCTCAAATATGAAAACAAGTGATGTCCATGAATTTCTTTGGGAGTATAGGTCCATTGTACTTGTGTTGGCTTTTGGCATAATTCACTTAATTTAAGCAATGATGAAGAACTTTAAAAATAAGATGTGTGAAGTACAGAAAAATGTATTCAAGTATTTCAGAGACACATTGAGACAATGTAGTTTATCATTAATTCAAACCGACTAGCTTACCCTCAGAGAACACCAACAGCATATCTTGGTCTAATCTATCTTGAGTACAAGAATATATTTTCATGGTTTTGGTTCATACAATCCCCAATGAAGAAGGACATGTTTAACTCTGGGGTGCACAGTCCTCAAAATAAGTGAAGTACATAGCAATAACTTCTTTCGGTTGTGGCATTTGCATTTAATGCCAAACATTTTTCTTTCCTAATAGTTTTAAATTACTTATAAAGGAGGGTAATTTGGTCTTTTACTAGCAAAAATTGCTAAACATACATTATTTTTTAAAGTTATTTAAAAAAAATACAATTAGATAGACCAAAGTTCAATAACATTGAGACATTTTAGCTTTAAATGGCAGTTCTTACTTTTAGTTTGATAATGGTTAAAGGGAAGTAACTGGTACCATCTATTTCAAGAACTGGCTTTTTTTCCCTCTTAAATCTGAGTTAATCGTTTTCTTAATGGTTAAACCTTTCTCTGTCAGTAATTTGGTACGAGTTTCCATCTAGCGAATCTGGCCAGTAATTAAACATTTCTAAAAAGCATTCTAGAGCTTTTTACAAATATATTAATGATAAAAATAATGCAAAACTAGCAAAACTGGAAAAGAAGCAGAGTCTGGTTCAATTTAACCTAGAACTCTATCATATATTTGCACTTAATTACACTGCACGAAATGAGTTAATGCCCCATTGCAGTTGAAATAATTCCATGGGGATGTTGATAAATTTTAAGTAAAAATTTTATTTAGAATTATTCACATCTAGTGGATGGCTTATATATTGAAATCATTAATTCAGAAATATAAAATAATCAATCCTCACTTTGTAGAAATGACTTATTTATATAATTTAGAATTAAAATCTTCCCTCTTTACATTTGGAGCTAGGAGTTGGAACCCATATAACTTTGATGGGAAAACTGTTCTTATTAAAAAATCTTTCTAAATCCATATATGTTTTCAGTAAATTCATTTTTATCAAAATGTAAATACTATAATCCCATTGAATTTTAAAGTCTCATTCTAAGCTAAAATATAAAAGTCTTACTGAACTTTATTCAATTATATCAAAACAGTAAACATAATTACTTACAGACAATTAAGCAACTATTAAAAATCTAACAAAACAAAGATGCTGGCTTGAATTTTTCAGTTTGGCAATAATTAAAATTATTTAAAAAATTAAAAATACACAGCTATAACACTTTTTAAAAACAATAATGTTTTCAGTATACCTACGTTCATTCATAGAGATATAAAGTTATGAAAAGTAGATTTTGTATATAATATGATCGCTTAGGCCATTAAAAAGATTTCTAAAGAGGGAAATTTAATATTTTAAACAACTAAATTTAGTATCTAAACAACAAGGTTTTTAATTTTAATCTTCTAATTTAAATTTTTTATTCCCTAAGTTGTTTCTATAGCATGTGTATGTACAATTTTCTATCATTATTGAGTGAGTTTCCCACTGAATTATCTGATTATTTTTCTATTTTGTAACTACAGTATAAGAAAATATTTTAAAGCCTCAAACTACTGATTTTTTATCTTCAACGTTTCCCCTTTTTCCTTTTCCAAAGTTTTCTGGGCAAATTTTACTTTTGTGATATTTAATATTGAATTAAAAATCAAAGAATTCCAAAGTAGTTTTCACATGTACTATTATGTGATATCATATCAGATACAAACACATTGACAGTAATACTTCCACTTGTACGATTTACTGTGAAAGAACAGATAATCTTAAATTAATATGAAATAAAATCCCTATAATATATACATTTTGTATCCATTAAAGTACTCAACTGCCTCATGACTTTGCATAGCAAATCATAATAATACCTTTCCATATGCCACATATGACAAATGGTCATCATTTGTACACCACACACACACATACACATCCCTATGGCAAAAAACCTTCCTTCTGAGTTGACAGTTTGCACACTTGCACACCCCCAGAGACTTAATCTTGTTGCTGATGAATATCCTCATGCCTAAGAATTTTATAGATAACCCAGTAGAAAATATTAAAAATCAAAAAGGCTAATGGGAAGCAGGCTCGGGAGATGGTGTCAATCTTCTTGGCACGGTCAATGAAGACCTTCCTCATTTCATCCAGGCTCTCTGGCATTACCTTGACAGGATGGTTTGGGCCCTTTGGAGTCACACCGTCTTTTGTTTGCAGACACGGTCCCATTCCATAGGCTGTGAAACTGAATCGGCTTTCCCTTACCTCATCATCCTGTCATAAGAAAAACATTAGAAAGCACTTTAACCCTGAGAAAACCATAACTCAAAAAGAGTCATGTACCAAAATGTTCATTGCAGCTCTATTTACAATAGCCAGGCCATGGAAGCAATCTAAGTGTCCATCGACAGCTGAATGGATAAAGAAGATGTGGCACATATATACAATGGAATATTACTCAGCCATAAAAAGAAACGAAACTGAGTTATTTGTAGTGAGGTGGATGGACCTAGAGTCTGTCACACAGAATGAAGTAAGTCAGAAAGCGAAAAACAAATACCGTACGCTAACACATATATATATGGAATCTAAGAAAAAAAAAAAAAGGTCATGAAGAACCTAGGGGCAAGACGGGAATAAAGACGCAGACTTACTAGAGGATGGACTTGAGGACACAGAGAGGGGGAAGGGTAAGCTGGGACGAAGTGAGAGAGTGGCATGGACTTATATACACTACCAAACGTAAAATAGATAGCTAGTGGGAAGCAGCCGCATAGCACAGGGAGATCAGCTCGGTGCTTTGTGACCACCTAGAGAGGTGGGATAGGGAGGGTGGGAGGGAGGGAGACACAAGAGGGAAGAGATATGGGAACATATGTATATGTATAACTGATTCACTTTGTTATAAAGCAGAAACTAACACACCATTGTAAAGCAATTATACTCCAATAAAGATGTTAAAAAAAAAAGCACTTTAGTCATGGAATAGGGCATGTATAACAGGCATTTCAGAACTATAACTTAAGCTTTATCATGATAAATGATAACATTATTATAAGGAAAATGTAAAGCATATAAAGGTGAGTTGCTTTTCTTTCCTATTCAAGTTTTATTGATTTATCCTGCTGCATCATACAGACGTGTTCATTCAATGAAACACTCAAGTGTTATGTTTTAATGGAAAAATTAAATATTCTGGTATTGTCTACATATTGCTAGAATATCTAAATAAATTGAGCAAGAAAAAATCTATTTGGATATTATATTATATATGTTCATGTACAAGATTTTTTTCACATCATGTGTTTAAATGTGTACATATATGATGTCAAAGGGAAAACACCATGATCATAGATTGAATTTTTCTTTTTCATGGAGGCAAACACTTTAACGCTTGTTTCCTACAATTTCATGTTACTTCATTGGGAAGTGCAATCTAGATCGACAACACTGCTTAGTTATTGTTATTCTCACTTGATGTTTTATACTAGCCCATTTGGAATACTATCAGATGTTCAGATATTCTAGTTCATATACTATTACTTTTAAGGTACATTGGTTTAGTTGAAATTATGAAGGAAATCTGGCAGAAGTTTCATATTAAAGAAAATTATAACTTATCATGGTCCTAAAAGTATTGTTATTTTTCTCTAAAATGTTGCAAATTGAAGAGAATTCTCCATGTATATATATGAAAAAAACAAAATTTAAAGAAAAAATTACTTAATAAAAACATGATAGGGCTTCCCTGGTGGCATAGTGGTTGAGAGTTCGCCTGCCAATGCAGGGGACGCGGGTTTGAGCCCTGCTCTGGGGGGATCCCACATGCTGTGGAGCAGCTGGGCCCGTGAGCCACAATTACTGAGCCTGCGTTCTAGGGCCCGCCTGCCGCAACTACTGAAGCCCGCGCGCCTAGAGCCCGTGCTCCGCAACAAGAGAAGCCACCGCAATGAGAAGCCCGCGCACCACAACGAAGAGTGGCCCCTGCTCACCACAACTGGAGAAAAGCCCGCGCACAGCAACGAAGACCCAACGCAGCCAAAAATAAAATAAATAAATTTATTTTAAAAAATGATAAATGAAATGTGTTCATGATAGGAAAATATGGTATTTAATCCTTTCTAATGAAATTCATTAATGAATAATTTAATGCATTTGTTTAGAATGTAACTGTAGATAACTGCCAATTAATTGGATTTTTTGCTACTAAAATTCAATGTTTAAAAGATGACATCTTAAAAAGTTGTTACAGCTCAATTTTTATGAAAGTACTCTGTGATGGTAACATAAGAGTTAAAAGTAATTAATTGGCTCAAACTCTTGAAAATTTATTTTAGGTCTGTGATAGTACAGGCCTAATGAACAGTATATTACAAAATATGAAAGCGAAAAATAGAAATTTAAATGGATTCTAAAATTGAAAAGATGATCAAAGTTGATGTAATAATGTATGAAATAGTTTTTTGGGGAATTAGGAAATAAGGCAATTACACCTGAAAAACAGAAACATATAATTACTGGAATATATCTCAACTGTAAGATGTATAAGCAATTGAATTTTGAGGAAACAAGTCTAAAATAAAAGCTGATGATCCAAATTACATGTAACTGTTGCAATCTTACAAAAATTGGAAATTGGTTTTCTAGTGGTCTTTAATAGGGATGTTCATTTATACTGCCAATGTTTTTAGCCACCATGGAAATGTTAAGGCTAAGTAACTGTTTTCTTTGTATTGTCTTTATCTTTATGGGGAAATAGTTGATACATCACTGTATAAGTTTAAGATATACAGCATGATGGTTTGACTTACACATATTGTGAAACGATGACCATAATAGGTTTAGTGAACATCCATCGTCTGGTATAGATACAATAAACAGAAAAGAAAAAAATTCTCCTTGTGATGAGAACGCTTAGGATCTACTCTCTTCACAGCTTTCCACTATATCATGCGTGATACATCTTACAGCAGTGCTAACTCAAGTCATCATGTTGTACATTATGTCCCTAGAACTTACTTATTTAAAACTGGAAGTTTGTACATTTTAACCACCTTCCTCCACTGTCCATCTGTTCTGGAGAATTGAATATTTTCAGACCTTTAGAGAGCCTCCCACATACACACTTGTCTCAAAACAGAGATTTGAGGTTTAAGATCTGACATATGTAGTGAACAACTATATTCTCTCAGTTGGATCTTTCCAGTGAACTGTAAAGGGGTAAAGGGGTAACACCAGGCCTGGCTGTTGAGAGCTGCAGAGAAAGACCTAGTTTTTCTAGGATGACTTCCTTGAAAACAGGGAGCTTTCTCCCTTTACTGTGGCACCTGCCCTGGGGGAGCTGCTCAGTGGCCTGAAGGCTGGAGGGGCCCGGGGAAGAAGCTCTTGAGCCGCTGCCGGACCTCCCCATGAAATGAAGATGCTGTGTCTGGCATGTCACCTGCCTCGCGTGCTCCTAGAGGACCAAGTAAACGCAATATTAGGTTAAAGCCCATTGTGTCTGGAGGGTCTGATTGACAGTTTGAACCTAAAACCTCAGTGGTGGTGATGGAAGGAGACCTGGCTTTCAGATCCTTTCAGACTCAATGCAGCCAAAGGTTCTGGGAGGGAGTTCTGATGAGAACGTGACCCTGACCCTCCCTGGGTTGGAGGTAGCAAAAGCTCCACAGAAAATACTGGGGATAAATCATACTGTTGGGCTACGGATGACACACACATAGGCCCTGTTGAACTGGCAGATGGATGGTGAGTGAGATAAAACCGAAGGGAAACAGGGTCATAAAACTGAGGAGAAAGTGGCTTTGTCTCCTATTAACCGACTATCTTTGTGCAGCTAAAACCACTTGGGGGAAAGAGAAACCAGAGCAAGCACATCAAGCAGATTTGCAGCCTGTGCTCACGATGAAAGCACAAGCCCAGTGGGGACTTGGAGGGACACCACATTTTGTCTTGATGTCACTCCTCTGCCACCCCAGGCAAATGACACTGGAAACAAGCGACTACAATGCAGCCCTGTCCAGTGGAAATATAATGGGACCCACCAGCGAAAGCTATGTGTGTAATTTTAAATCTAAGCTTTACATTAGCTACATTTAAGTTAAAAGAAATAGGCAAAATTAATTTTAACAGTATATTTTCCTTAACTCACTACGTCCTAATTATTCAAATGTTGACTCAAGTAGAAATTAAAGGAGAAATTTTGTGTTCTTTATTGCATACTAAGTCCTTGAAATCAGTGTGCATTTTACATTTATAACACCCCTCAATTCAGACTCCATATTTCTAGGGCTCAACAGCCTCATGGGGCTAGTAGATACCACATGGGACAAAGTAAATAGGAGTTGGGCCACTTTGCTGAGAAGGACCAGCAGATATCTGGGCGGTTCACACTTCCCAGGATCTTTAGGTTAATTGACATAAGAGCTGATAATTTTTCTGCATGCTGCAGCTGAAAAACAACGTTTGATGTGAATGCGAACTCCTAACTTGCTGCAATGTTGCCGTTTGGGAATTGCTGGCAGGCGTAAATTCAAGGACCCTTTTGGAGTGGGTGAAGCCTGGGGTGATGTGAATCTATGCTGAGAAGGAAAGCGGCCTGTTTTCTTTCTGCTGTGTACTGGAACAGCCCTGAAGAAGACGCAGCTCTCTTAAGGGATGTAGCAAACCTGGGCTGGCCATACAGTAATTAAAAAAAAAAAATAATAATAATAATGCAAAAAGAAAAAAAAAATGAGCCTCCCCAAACCACATGCTCTGACCTAAACTCTGGTAGACACAGTGATTCGGGGAGTCCCCCAGGCCTGGGTTCCCAGGTGGCTCTCTTTTGGGGAAGGCAGGAGAGTATATACAATTCATGGACACGTTTACTCTTGCAGCTGACGTGCTGGGTTTCACTGAAGGAAAAAAAATATCTGGGCCATTCAGAAGAAAGAACTTGGCCAGAGAAGACTCTATCAGCTCTCTTTAGGTGGCTTTCAAGACACAGAGTGAAAAGAGCGAAAATTGACAGGATTCCTATGAAAGATTTCCTGGCACGTTGTCACCAGCTGGGGGGAAGGAAATCTGTTCTAGTTCCGGCAGCTGCTTCCTTTAGGGAACCCTGTTAAAGCTGGCACTTTCATCTCGGAAGTTAATCCAGTGGTGCCAATGGGAATGCAAACAAAATGCGCTGACGTGGTGGCTGAATTGACTGCATCTGCGAAGACACAAAGAAGCCTGCCCCCGAAGGCCAGGGTCTCCTTGTCCAGTTCTGAGTGGGGTCCCAGGCTGTGTGCCATGGTTAATGGAGAATGGCCAGGGGTGGTGAACACAGCTCTTTGGGATTGTGGAAGCCAGTGCACCATGGGCACTAAGACTGCTGGGAAGCGAGAAGGCGAAGTTAAGAGCAATGTTAAGAAGCTGGTGGAGCACAGAAGAAGGCAGAGTGATGCTGTGTTCGTAGTGAAAACTGCAGATAGGAAAATAAGGGACTAAGACGTATCCAGTAGGTGGTATCACCTTTGGCTAAATGTATAACTGGGAAGGATGTGACCGTGGATGAAGGGCCTTGCCATTTCTGGCGTGAGCCTAATCTTGGGCCGCTGTTCCTTAGCCCAGTTGTAACTGGATGTACTAAAATGGGAGCCCTTACAATTGCCTAAACCTTCCGCTGTAGTAGCTATTAAACAGCACAAGATTCCAGGGAGGTAAAGAAAACTCAGCTCTGATTATGGACGTGATGGCAGCAGGGGTGGTAGCCCCTAGTTAATTTTCTCCGGAATAGTCCTGATTGAACTATGATAAAAATAAGCGGGTCCTGCAGGCTGACTGCTGACTAGGCGGGGTCACTAAGGAAGTCTCGACAACTGCCTCCACGAGGTGGACGTGCTAAAACCTCTTTAGGAGTTTCAGGACAGAGGAGGCTGATATGCTTTGGTCCACTTGGCTACATCTTTCCTCTCAATCCCAATCTAAGAAAACGTCAAACACAGTGAGTCTTCATGTGGGGTAGACCCAACTGTCACATTACTCTTTGTCCCTTAGGGAAATCTGACTTCTCCAACATGTGTCACAACCTGGTTGGAAACAGTTTGGTCCAGATCACTGTCAGACTAAGTTGGTTAATGATGAATGAGAACTTTCCTCTTGGAGGAGAAAATCAGGCAAGGTTTGGAAAGTGGAGTAGCACACGTGACTAGGTAAAGCTTAAGATTCAGACTAGATGCAGCCAAGAGTCAGAGCCCAGTGCCATCAGTGAAGTTTTTGGAAATATCCTGGATAAATCACTAGAGACAATTCACAAACAATAAAGGACACACTGCTATCTCTCCTGGATCCCACTAAGAGGAAAACAGCTTGCAGCACTATTTGAAATCTGGCAGATACGTTTTGCGTTTCTGTTGGTCATGGTGTACAGAGTGACAGAAAGACAGGATGAATTTTTTTTTTTAAGATTTTTTTTTTTTGATGTGGACCATTTTTAAAGTTTTATTGAATTTGTTACAATATTGCTTCTGTTTTATGTTTTGGTTTTTTTGGTCGCGAGGCATGTGGGATCTTAGCTCCCTGACCGGGGATCGAACCCACACCCCCTGCACTGGAAGGCAAAGTCTTAACCACTGGACCGCCAGGGAAGTCCCAAGACAGACTGAATTCGAAAGGGGAACAAGGGCCAACTGTAAGACATCTGAGGCAGGCAATAACCCAAGCTGCCTCTCTGAGGCCTTAAAAGTCATCAACTGTAGAGGTACCTGCTACTAAAACATGCAGACTGGAGTTTCTGGGAAAAGCTCAATAATAGCACCCTAAGGTGGCTGCTAGGATTCTATACCAGAAAACTCTCTAATGCCATGAGCAGATTAATCTATTTGAATGACGGCGACTGGCATTCTCTTGGGCTCTGGTAGAGACAGTCCCTAGACTAAAGGAATCTGAAGAGTATCAGACTCAATTTAGGTCTAAGAATATCTACCATGTCATGCGTGATGTCAGAAAGGCATCTCCATTCAAGCTCCCTGATAAAAATGAAAATGGCATATTCAGGAACAAGCTAAGAGGAGTAACTTGGGTGAAGCACATCATATGAAAATTCAGCCTTTCGACAACGGACCCCTGATGGGAGCTACCCAGAGCGGTAGGAACCTCATGCTTCTCTTCCCGCTGAGGAAAAGCAGGTCCCTTGGTTCACCAATGGAAACTCTCAGTGGATGGTCAGGACTCACAGCGTATCTGCAGTGGAATGAGTTGATGTGATGGGCTGATGTGAGAAGCAGTGAATGTGGCAGTATCACAAGAACCGGTTCTTGATCTCAAAGTTATAGCTTTATATAGCTTTATATCTGGGTATTCAGAGACTCCTGGGTCCTGGCCAGTGGGCTTATGTTATGGTCAGGCAAATGAGCCCCTATATGGGCAGTTAAGAACATCCCAAGGGGGCTTCCCTGGCGGTGCAGTGGTTAAGAATCCACCTGCCAATGCAAGGGACACGGGTTTGAGCCCTGGCCCGGGAAGATCCCACATGCTGTGGAGCAAATATGCCCGTGTGCCACAACTACTGAGCCTGCGCTCTAGAGCCCGCAAACCACAACTACTGAGCCCACATGCCACAACTACTGAAACCTGTGTGCCTAGAGCCTGTGCTCCGTAACAAGAGAAGCCACCGCAATAAGAAGCCCGTGCACTGCAACAAAGAGTAGCCCCCGGTCGCCACAACTAGAGAAAGTCCATGCACAGCAACAAGACCCAACACAGCCAAAAATAAATACATAAATAAATTTTATATTAAAAAAAACAATTTCCTCTTTAAAAAAAAAAACAAAACAATTTCCTCTTGAAAAAAAGGAACATTCCAAGGTGGGAGATGCAATTCCTTATAGAAATCCCAGGTAGAATTAATTAGGTCATGTAGTTCCCATCTAATTGCCGGCTCAGAAGGGGACTACAGCGCCAAGGCACATGTCTTGGATTGGTCTTTGACGTAGTCATGGTGGTGTCCAGGCCATGCAGCAATGGACAGAACATGTCCCTCTGTTGCCCAATGAAGCCACTGATGTGGTCAGAGCTTGTCTGGAATATTAACAAGATAAAGAATTGCTTGAAAATTGCCTTTGGGTTGAATCTCCCGAGGACAAGAGCTAACACACAGCTGGCAGACAGAATGCTTAGGGTCTTTGCCCAAGCCTCTTGGAGGATTCAATGGATTTTAGCAGAAATAGATGGTCCATATTGGGCTTGTTTACAGTGTAACAGAAGCCATAGCTAAAAATGCTATTAATGGCTTGGAACAGGCACTTTTATATCAGTCTGGGTCCCTGGAACAGATCCCTTTGGAGAAAGGAACACATTTACAAATGGCTAGTGTATAAAATGGCCAAAAAGCACAACATAGTAAGGGCATCTCACATCCCATCAGCTCACTGAGCTGTGGTTTAAACAGAAATTGGAATGAGCAATGAAAACGTTATTACTAAAGACAGGATGGCCAGGACACGAAGGGCTGGTTGGTTCACTGGATGAGTGCGCAGACCACGTGGGTATGAGTGACAGTAAGGGGGAACACCTTTACAGAGGTTTCTGGTTTCTGGTAGTGGAGGTGTCGGGGGGTGGAGAGCCAGGCTGTGACTTAACTCTGCCCCACCTCACAGGTTCTTCCTTTGTATTACCTGATAGCATGGTTTTGGGTCCACGACTGCATTTGCATTGTCTAGCTGAAAGGATCGTTGCTACTTATGATACTGTATCTGTTTCTTTAGACTAGGAAGCCATTCATGCCCTCTGTAGGTGAGGGAACTAAAAGTCCTGTGTGTTTGAGAAGTTATAAGCCCTCGCACTTAGATGAAGATGCTTTATCTGCTCTCTCCTGCTTTTTATCCTACTGTAAAGCTGAGCAAATGACATATGAGATTAAAGTTTATTCCTGTCGTGCGAGTAAGTTGGCCTCCTCAAACCTGTAATCAGAGCTATGGAGTTATACTGACAAAGCCACTTTACTCTGGATATGTGTTTAAATAGAAAATGACACCTTTGAACAATTTAAACTTCATCATCTTCATACAGCATTCGTCCATCATAAAAGCTGGCAACTACGTGTAAAATGACCACATTCTATGCACATGCAATAATGACAGTCGGACGAGGACAATATTTCTCACACTGTGGTCCACGCAGCAGCTGTCTCAGAATCGCTGGGAGGGATTGCTGAGATCCAGTTTTCTGGATCTCCGTTGCAGAGATTTGTACTCATTAACATTTAGGTTGTCCCAGTAATCTGCATTTCCAAGCTCTCTAGGTGATCATAACGCACAATTTGTAGAAACAAAAATTTCCAAGAGGCACAATGCAGCTATCCTAGTTAGCCTGAATTCATGGTGATGTAACATTTTTTGAACACCTCTAACACTTTTCTAATTTAAATTTTAAGTGGTAGTTTATGAAAATATACTCTGTAGTGACTTTTGTGTTAGTATTGAGGTATTATTTTATTTTTTAATAATTCCTGTTTTTAAGTAAGGCTGTTTCTAGGAGAGGCTATCTGTAAGGCTATTTATATGACCTGTATCTTCATTCATTTTTAAATTTATGACAGACCTAGGAATATTTTAGGAATAGACTTTGGACAATTACATTATATAATGTGATTTGGTGCAGTATTGTTTTTTCAAAAGCATCTGGAATATGATTTCACTAACAAATGTACCGCCAGTGGCCTTCCTGTTAATTTTGGAGGTGAAAAAATAGAAACTTTAATTTTTAGTAAAAATATTTCCCTTATTAAAATGTCTCATTCAAATATTTATTCCTGGCAAAGGTAATAGAGGGCTTCCCTGGTAGCGCAGTGGTTGAGAATCTGCCTGTCAATTCAGGGGACATGGGTTCGAGCCCTGGTCTGGGAAGATCCCACATGCCACGGAGCAACTAGGCCCGTGAGCCACAACTACTGAGCCTGAGCGTCTGGAGCCTGTGCTCCACAACAAGAGAGGCCGCAACAGTGAAAAGCCCGCGCACTGCGATGAAGAGTGGCCCCCGCTCGCCGCAACTAGAGAAAGCCCTCACGCAGAAACGAAGACCCAACACAGCCAAAAATAAATAAATTAAATTAAAAAAAAAGGTAATAGAAAGCAAGATGTTGAAGGACTCTTGTTCTAAAAAATGAAAATAAATTGGGTATCTGCATTATTTTTAAAAAATGTCTGTGCTATAGGAAATAGTTTTCAACTATTTTATATAGTCACACAAATATATTCGATGGTCCAAATTTAAAATCTGACTCAAGATTGACATTCAAAATGCAAATGTTTTTATCGTAGTTAAGCAACTCCATGGTTTCTCATTTATTGCCAGGCGTCTGGATAGTTCCAGTTATTTAATTCTCAGATTCTTGGTTTCTTATTCTAGGAAAAGATGATTATAGCACTACATAGCAGGTTTTTTTAGGGTGAGAAAAATACATACAACCCCCGATAATTGTTGCTATCGTATTATCAATATTTTGTTTGTTATAGTTGTATTATTATAGACATCACATAATACACAATGTGAAAGAAAAATACAGCTTAAACCATTTTACCATTAGATATTGTAAATCTACAGAAACTAAGCGAGCACTAAAGTTCTGTGTAAAATAGGCCTACCAGTTGATGACTCCCCAGATGGCCTCACACTTGTAGACTTTTCACTAAAGATTAACTGACAGCATAAAACTAGGAGGATCACTTGGCTGCCTCACTGTCTTACTGTTGTGATGGATGGGCTTTGCTCTACAACTGCTGGGATTCTTGCAAATCTAATTCCTGCAATCAAGGAGGCTTTAGTGTTGCTAGTATGTTCCATGAAACAGCACAAATATTTGGGGTGCGCCCATGAGATGAGGCACGTGGAGTCATCTTATTTCTTCAGCAACAGGATCTCAGCTCTACTGGACCAGACTCCAGTCGCTACCCCGGAGAGAGGATGCGAGAAGCAAGGATCCCTGAACTCCAAAACGATCTTATGATTTTTTTTAAATGACTGGACTTTGGGGATCTTTTTGAAGGGCTACACTTAAAATAATAATTTTAAGCATGAATGAAGTTTTTCTATTAGCTCATCATTAATAATAGATTGCTATAGTAGAAGGTGCATTAAATTATTTTATGACTCAACTAATTTCTCTGTTTTGTAAAAACTCAGTCATAAAATTATCCCGTGTTTATATATGTTCAGAGGTGCAGTGATATTCTTTATTCCAATTAACACTCAAATATTTTTTTGAGATAATTCAATTTTCTGGTGAGGTCTTTAGCTTGGGTTTCTAATGGACTTAAAGGCCACAAAAGCAAGGTTTAGACAAACATCTAAAATTTTTGACTCAGACACTATATGTTAGCCAGTGTTCAACATTCATAAAATTAAGCCGCTTTACAACTCAAAATATAGACAATAATAAAGATTAAATAGAATGAATTAAAAATGAACCAAAGAACGCGGCTGATTAAAAGAGTAAAATTGAAGAAACAGCTTCATTTACCCACAAGTCAATCCTCTTATGCTTCAAGCAAGTTAGAAGGGTAGGCAATAAAAAATGTAAAAAGCCATTTTGCCAGTGTATAATTTTCTACAGGAGGACCTGTTTTCACTAAATATGGAAGTGAGAAAAATGTTTCAGTAATTAAGCAACAATACCATATTGTGAAACATTCTAAGTGCTTTTTCACTTTATCTAGAGAATTATGCCAAAGACTAACTCAAGTAACATGCATATTATAACTAGAATTATTACAGAAAGAAAGCCCAAGGGTAAATATAGTCATTCAGTTGAATTGCTTCATCTTTATCATCAAACATAATAAACTAACATATATATGAAATAAGAATTAATTTCCTATCCTCTTAGTCTTCAGAAATAACAATAACAAAAAATATTATTTGTTTGCAGGCTTGGTGAAAGCATGAAGATTGCTAGTGAGCGATGACAAATCATTAATTATATAAAACAGCGTGAGTGATGATTAATTATGTGAATTGCTGTAAGATACAACAACACTAAATATGTTACTTTCATCCTACTGCTTTTTCCCTACTGGATACCTTTGAGATGTTCTTTATACAATCAAGATGCTAAGTAAATTATCCCAAAGGTATTTTTGTTTAAATAATTTTCTGTAACTTTTCATTGTCAAGTAGGAAAATGACAAAGGAAGGAAAAGTGAATTGCTGTTAATTCCCATTTATATGATTTCAAAGTGTGTAGATTTTGAAAAAATTACTAATAAACAAAACAATGGCTTGGTTTTGTTGAGAAAAAATCAACATCACTTAGAAAATTCTAAGGTAAGACGAAGTATGTGAATGAATTAAAAGTTATTTTTCTGAAATAAGTATCAGCCTAAAATAAAACCCTCAGTTTAGACAACTATACACATTTCTATATCACTTAAAAATGGAAGGCTTAAAAAAATATAACTATATATGAGGTTAAAAATACTTTAGACTTGCAAGTCTATTGTCAATATAAAATTCCTTGAAACCCCAGGGGAACCTTGCATTTCTTATAGATGACATGAATTAATTATGAATTAGCCAAGTTTATGCTTGGCATATTGAATTTAGATTCAGAATGGTTTGGAGATTATTGAATGGTAAAATGTAAGCTTAAAAAGATGAATATTTTAGATGAAATATTATGAAAATGTAATACATATATTTTGGGGAATTGCTGAGAAGTCAATGAAATATTTTTTTAAAATCTGTACATCTATTTCTATTTAATGTGCTAGATTCTTTCATTGCCAACTCATAATTATGGGGCAAAATAAGATACTATATTACAGTGGACAGCATATATAAAAAGCAGTGTATCTTTTTTAGTTAACTTTGCGATGGAAGTCACTAAAGTGTCACTAAATTAAGTAGAGTTTATATTACTTTATTGAATATTATTTTCCTAAAGAGATATTTCAGAGGGGATATAGTTCTAAGAAATAGTTGTGTTTAACATAAACTCAAAATATTTGTTGGCAGGAAATAATTAAATTCTTACAATTTTTGTTTTACTTGAGAAAATGAAATTTCTAACCCCGGTGTATCAGAGTCACTCATATAGCATTTACTTTGAAATTATTGAGAACCTACTTTTTTCTCAGGTATGTATCAAAGAAATTTGTAGGAAGTACTTACCTACTGAAAGACTATCTTCTACTCTAGAATATAGCATAAACTGACCTCAAATGGAAACTTTATTGAATAATTTAGTGTATATGGGTACCATGTTGCTTCCAAGCATGGAGTCTCATCCCTTCAACCAAAATAGTACACGTATCTATTTGCATTTGTCCTAAGACTGTAGAGCTGACAAAAGGTACAAGGCAGAAAAATCAGTTATTTGTTATTCTTAAACATTACCTTGAGTTATTTTTGAAGCAAGATAGGATATAAATACATACATAAATGGAAGTTTTTGTACAGATAGTCAAAATGCAGTCAATTACTTAAAAAAGATAACTATCACGCCTAACAAAATACAAACTTGGTAATTATTTTTTGAATCTAGAACTAGTGGTCCATTCTTATTTCATTTGTGTATGCAAATAATAATTAATATACAGTAATAAGTAGGAAGATAGAGGTACTAGAATACTGTGTGTATGTGTTTTCACTCAGCAAACCATTGCAGTATTCCACTGCAATGCAGGAGCTGCATGAAATGCATTAAAACAATCCCATATCATCCATATTGCTCAACAAATAACATACGTTCGGAAATATTTTGAAGACTTTATAACCCTCCAGGACTCAAGTAATGATATCATACACGGGAAGAGCAACTTCTAACCAAAATACTTTCGTATCATGCATACACCCACACACACACAGCCCCGGGGATAAGCATTTATGACAAGGTGCAGCAGTGGGTGATTAGCACGCAGCAGGCTACGACAGTGTGGGGTGGGGAAATTTGGATACAAGAGTGAATGTGCAGCCTTTCACAGCATATAAAAGGTTCCCTGGTACTTTCATAGAGGAAAAAGTAAGGTGTAAAAGATTGTATGCAATGCCTAAGCCAATGCTGAACCAACTTAAAACTTTCCTTGGAATACCATGTACATCAGTGTACGGCCCTCTGTTGTGATCAAACTTTCTCTAAGGGGGTGATTTTATTTATTGTCCCTTTTGCCAAACTAAAGTACTAAGAAGAACTCATGCAAGTCAGTACTCATGAAAAGAAAGGGCGTGGCGTCCACCTTGAGCCTCCTTTTCATTATATTGATTTAAAGATTTTGATTGCTCAGACTGTTTCTAAGCAAAGTGCGTAGTTTAAAAAAAAAACAAAATGAGGAATTCATTCAGCCCAGAGGGCTATTAGGTTGAGAAAAACCATTTTCAAAGAGTGAAAATGATCAACCCCAAATTTGCATGATGATTAGAATATTATAAAACTAAATGGCATGCACGGATTTCTAATCAATGTATTTACATTTATTGTATTTTAGAGTGTGTTTGCATTTTCTTAAACGATATGGTAAAAAACCATTCTGTTTCTTTTTTAAAAAATAAGTATTTATTGACTGTTAGTGAAGGAAATCTGATTTTTTTCATCAGAGTTCTCTTTGCATTCTTTTGTAAGGCAATATTTAATTGAATACATGTATTTCATACTAATGCTACTATATGTATGAACTGTTTAGTTACCGAAAATTTAAATATATACCTTTCCCAAAGAGGCTACTATGGGCTATTATGCAAATTCAAGGCAATTAATTTTTTAAAAATTACCGTTAGGATAATCAAGTAAAAGTAATTGGATCATGTGAATTTTTTTCCACCAGGGATGAAAATTGAAGAAGTAGCTAGCTATGTTGGGAACAACTATGCAATTTTAGTATAAAAGAAAAATAGTTCAGTGATTATTTAACTAAGGTGTGTAGTAGAATCTTCTGGGGAGGTTTTTTTTTGTTTTTTTTTTGTTTTTTTGATATGGACCTTTTTTTTTTTGAAAGTCTTTATTGAATTTGTTACAATATTGCTTCTGTCTTATGTTTTGTTTTTTTGGCCATAAGGCACGTGGGATCTTAGGTCCCCGACCAGGGATCAAACCCGCACCCCCTGCATTGGAAGGCGCAGTCTTAACCACTGGACGGACCTCCAGGGAAGTCCCTGGGGAGGTATTTTAAAATACACCATATCCCAGAAATTGTAGTTTAGTAGACTGGACTGTTTGTATATGATTTCCCAAGCTAAATTCTTGGCTTTTGGTATGTTTAAAATTTAATCACTGAGTGCTATATTATGGATCTCCAAGTCATGCTACTGATATGCTCTACTGTAGATTACATTTCTAAATATTTAGCCATTATAATTGGACATGTGTCCCCGTGACCTCTTTTTAATCGAACACTTCCAAGGATGCTATCAAAACCAAAATCATTCATTTACTCTAAAGAATCTCAACATGCTTTAACATTAAGAAAGGATGTTAAGATACACAGGTTGGACAAAGCATTTTATTTTTGCCTTATTTTTAGGTCTCTATTTTCTGGCAAGAGGGGCTGTTTTCAGAACTTATTTATATAAATAAATTTCCCATTTATTTTGAAACTAATTTTGTCAAGGCATATGATTATTTCTTCTATGGAGACTATTATAAGATACATGTGATATTTCTGTTTAATATATATTTTAAAATCATTTTGACCAAACAGTTTGGTTAATAGGGTGAAAGACAATATTTCAATATCTTTTGATTGAGTGAGGGAAGACAAAGGGAATTGTTAGAAAAAGAGAGTATCCTTAGCTGAAGAGGGTTGGTGGTTGTTCAGCTTTAAGTATGCAAGGGGCTGTGTTTCCCCACCAAACACTGCCTGAGTGCACAGTATACTGTCTGCATTTTTACCGATGACCACATTCCTCTACTTAGAGTTAAGAAAGTGAATTTACCGTGTCTGAGAAACGGTAAAACTTCTCCAATGCAAAAGCTTCTGTCTGTGGGAAGGTAAAGTGGACCAAAAGGGATTGAGAAACCAGAGATAGATGATTAAAGTCATAGATGATTAAATATAATTGCACAATTGGTTTTAATTGCATAGATCATCTTAACATATATATGTATCAATTAATAGATTTTCACATATGCAAGGTATCCACCCCCCAAAGTATGAAGTGAACTTAAGAAAAAAAACACTGGATTTTTTTTTTCCTGCACTAAATCTTAATTACAATATTTGCTCCCTGAATATTTCAAATAGTGATTAGAAAATAATCAGGTGTAACTATTTTTGCATTTTGATACTTTTCTAGAGTGCCAATCACTAGAAACATTAATCTTGCTGTCTTTCTGTGAGCCAAAGAATAAGGGGTGTCAAATATTTTTATCCCAATACACTTACAGGTGGTAAAATTGGATAAAGAGCTGCTTTGGTAAGGATTTTTTTTTTTTTAAGGAGAAATCAGAATTGAGTATCTAAACTTGTAGCCTGTTATGTTATCCATTAGCTACTCTGACTGCTGGATGCGTGGTGGGTGCAGAAAATGTCTGAGCTCTCAGATCTCCCTTTGGACACCACACGTGAACGACTTCCCATTTCTGGTGTTTGCAGCACGTGGCTGATACATCCTACATGTAGGAAGGAGAAAAAAGGTAGAGAAATGAAAAATAAATGTAAAAAAAGTGAACCAAAATTAGAGGGGGAAATAAGTGTTGCTTTACTTCTGATTCATGTTAGAAGGAAAAAATAGCCTTAATCAGTCATTAATGGGAAAAAAAGACAACAGCTTCACCCTGTGATACAGAATGCTTTGTCCTGTTACAGTGCTTCAGCCTGTGCCAGGTATCATATGAGAGAGAGGAGCAAATAGGCAGTAAGGGAGGGAGAAAGAAGGAGGGAAGAGAGAGAGGGAGGGTTGGGCAGAGTGAGAAAAGTATAAGGAAACCAGCAGACTGGGAGAGGTGGGGGGCAGGAGATAAAGAAAAGTTAATCTCTCCATGAAAATATATGTTAATGTATAAATGATGTGCTTTAATATTTATAAAAATTTGATCAAATGCAAGCCCTGGCATTGTTTCTTCTGTCCACCGTGTTACCCAGAGTATTGCAGTGCTGAAATTCCTTCCATGCTACAGTGAATTGGGGTATTTACTGGAGCAGGTGATGATTCTGGGGAGTCAATTAGACATGATTGGATAAGTTACTGCCTTAGAATATGTTTAATACTGAGTAGGCTTAGCACTGGGAGATCATGGCTTAGTGCTTCTTAAAAAAATTTATAAAATATATAAATCACAGCCAGTCATTCAGAAACCATAAGAAATTCCTTAAAAAATTAAATCCTTAAAAATGCACACTACATATAAACCAGACTATTCATTTTAAGAGTTGAGAATGTTTTGACTTAAATATTTCAGTATTTTGGATTCTGGCCACAATTTCTCCTGTAATATACAACTTTGATATTTCTCTATTGATTAAGAGACCATTTGCTTTCAAAATGTCAGCTGGCACATTCACATTAAAAGTAAACTCAAAGATATGCTGGTTGATAGAGACTCTCCCTCACAGAAAAGGAAAGGGGTTAATTGAAATTATGTAAATATAAAGAGATGACATTATAAGTCTTAATAGAGGGGAACAATGCCATCCTGTACTTACAAATCCATTTAGGAGATTACTTCTACAATTTCATGTGGTCTCCCAATGATGCTCTAAATAAAATTTCTTCTGGGTTTGACTTATCAAGTGATAGCAAGGCAAAAATACACCTTATTGTGTTTCGAATGGGGATTCAGAAGAAATGTCTTAAAAACATAAAAGTATACATAAAAAGGAGACAACAGAGTTTTACATCAACATCATAGTATTAATAAATAGGTGATATCTGATGGAAACAATTAAAGGAATTAGTTCAAAAAAAGGTACAACTTTAATAGCTATATTTGTTGACTTATGTCAAGTAAAACCATCAGAAACACTGCAACCTTGAAAATAAGAAATGATAGGTTTTGTTAGTGGAAGCAAAAACTGGTGTCGTTCCAGGACATACATTAGAAAGAAGTTGATAAAACTCTCATGTCACCAGATCTGCTGTGTAAAGTATAGTTCAATGTTACCATTTTCTCCCTGAGGCTATTTTTGACAATGTAAATTTCAGCTGGACAAAACCAAAGGGATATCATTTCATTTAGTTCCTGTCCTCATTTCCTCTCTGTACCTCCCTATTAAATATGCCAAATTCACTTTCCAGGGAGAATTGTATCCCAGAGAACTTAATGCATTTAATCGCCTACCCTATTCTTTCTCTTTCGTCGAAATCTCAGAAGTTCTTTATGTTGTCTCGATACAAAATTTACAGCTGCATATTCCAGTAGTGCTGAAAACACGAAAAGGAGACACACTGCCATCCAAATGTCAATAGCTTTGACATACGAAACCTAGCCGGGAAAGAAACAGCGAGAAAACTGACTTGTTACTTCCATTGAGCACAAGAATGGCCATCTGAATTATACCATTTATATACCAGCTTGGAAGAAAAAAGCAATGAAGTAACATTTCTTTTTTTTTACTTAAAACATTTTTTTTACTTAAAAATTTTTCAGAAATTAATTCTGCAAGTTTTATGTTTTAGTCATACATTAAAATGTGTATTTTTTCCTAATAACTTTTTTCAAATGAAGCGCTAGACCAAATGTATGATGAAAGAAAATAAGATGAAATGTAATTTTACCTTCAGGGTAGAATAGTATCATGCTTGGTAAGTGTGCAGTAACATTGAAATATACCTTTAGGGTAGCAGAATGCTTGAAAAAGTATGAAGTAATATTGAAACATAGATAATGCTGTTGAACTTGTAGCTCCTTATTTTCTTCATTAAAAAAGTTTTTTATTTTGAAATAATTTTAACCCTACAGACACTTTGCAAGAACAGTAAAAAGAACTCCCAAGTTCTGCAGTTGTTAACATTAAGTTACATTTCTCTCCCTCCCTCCCTCCTTCCCTCCCTCTCTTTCTCTCATCTCCATCTTTATATGCTTTTCTGCCTGAATTATTTGAGTGTAATATGCAGACATGATGCCCTGAACCTTATGTGTTTTTTCTAAAAAAAAAAGGACACTCTCCTACATACACCCAGTTAACCCTTCAGGTCTCAAGCTAAACTTCGCCCAAATCCGGTTCAGAATCCCAGGAAACCTGTGCTTAACTGAACACAGTGCATTGTAATTGCTTGTTTCTTGTTCTCTTTCTGTTTAGAGTGTGAAGTCTCTGAGGACAGATGGCATCTGTTTTGTTCTCCACCACAGTGTTGTTTGACCCATGTGTGCATATTTGCTGAGTGAATGGGCAGATAAATGAAGGTGTAAAATGTCAAAACATGGGGAAAAGTGAGCCATAGATGATGGAAATTTACTTTCTGGAGTGACACTCTGGTAATACCTTGGAACGAATTGATTTTCTTTTCAAAAGAGGTGTCAACTTACACCACGTCCAATGGTGTCAACTTACATGTGAAATATGCCAACAAAGGGATCCTCTGTATCTCCTCTTGCATCTTTTTTTTCTAACATCTTTATTGGAGTATAATTGCTTTACATTGTTGTGTTAGTTGCTGCTATATAACAAAGTGAATCAGCTATACATGCACATATATCCCCATATCCCCTCCCTCTTGCGTCTCCCTCCCACCCTCCCTATCCCACCCCTCTAGGTGGTCACAAAGCATGAGCTGATCTCCCTGTGCTATGCGGGTGCTTCCCACTAGCTATCTATTTCACATTTGGTAGTGTATATATGTCCATGCCATTCTCTCACTTCGTTCCAGCTTACCCTTACCCCTCCCCATGTCAAGTCGATTCTCTACGTCTGCGTCTTTATTCCTGTCCTGCCCCTAGGTTCTTCAGAACCACTTTTTTTTTTTCAGATTCCATATATATGTGTTAGCCTACAGTATTTGTTTTTCTCTTTCTGACTTACTTCACTCTGTACGACAGACTCTAGGTCCCTTCACCTCACTACAAATAACTCAATTTCATTTCTTTTTATGACTGAGTAATATTCCATTGTATATACGGGCCACATCTTCTTTATCCATTCATCTGTCGATGGACACTTAAGTTGCTTCCATGTCCTGGCTATTGTAAATAGAGCTGCAATGAACATTGTGGTACATGACTCTTTTTCAATTATGGTTTTCTCAGGGTATATGCCCAGAAGTGGGATTTCTGGGTCATATGGTAGGTCTATTTTTACTTTTTTTAGGAACCTCCATACTGTTCCCCATAGTGGCTATATCAATTTACATTCCCACCACCAGGGCGAGAGGGTTCCCTTTTCTCCACACCCTCTCCAGCATTTATTGTTTGTGGATTTTTTAATGATGTCCATTCTCACCTGTGTGAGGTGATACCTCATTGTAGTTTTGATTTGCATTTCTCTAATGACTAGTGATGTTGAGCATCCTTTCATGTGTTTGTTGGCAATCTGTCTATCTTCTTTGGAGAAATGTCTATTTAGGTCTTCTGCCCAGTTTTGGACTGGGTTGTTTGTTTTTTTGATATTGAGCTGCATGAGCTGCTTGTATATTTTGCAGATTAATTCTTTGTCAGTTGCTTCATTAGCAAATATTTTCTCCCATTCTGAGAGTTGTCTTTTCACCTTGTTTATGGTTTCCTTTGCTGTGCAAAAGCTTTTAAGTTTCATTAGGTCCCATTTGTTTATGTTTGTGTTTATTTCCATTTCTCTAGGAGGTGGGTCAAAAAGGATCTTGCTGTGATTTATGTCATAGAGTGTTCTGCCTATATTTTGCTCTAAGAGTTTTATAGTGTCTGGCCTGACATTTAGGTCTTTAATCCATTTTGAGTTTACTTTTGTGTATGGTGTTGGCAGTGTTCTAATTTCATTCTTTTACATGTAGCTGTCCAATTTTCCCAGCACCACTTATTGAAGAGGCTGTCTTTTCTCCATTGTATACTCTTGCCTCCTTTATCAAAGATATGGTGACCACATGTGCGTGGGTTTATCTCTGGGCTTTCTAACCTGTTCCATTGATCTGTATTTCTGTTTTTGTGCCAGTACCATACTGTCTTGACTACTCATAGCTTTGTACTATAGTCTGAAGTCAGGGAGCCTGATTCCTCCAGCTCCGTTTTTCTTTCTCAAGATTGCTTTGCCTTTTCAGGATCTTTCGTATTTCCATACAAATTGTGAAATTTTTTGTTCTAGTTCTGTGAAAAATGCCATTGGTAGTTTGAGAGGGATTGTATTGAATCTGTAGATTGCTAGAGAAGTATAGTCATTTTCACAATGTTGATTCTTCCAATCCAAGAACATGGTATATCTCTCCATCTGTTTGTATCATCTTTAATTTCTTTAATCAGTGTCTTACAGTTTTCTGCATACAGGTCTTTTGTCTCCTTAGGTAGGTTTATTCCTAGGCATTTTATTCTTTTTGTTGCAATGGTAAATGGGAGTGTTTCCTTAATTTCTCTTTCAGATTTTTCATAGGAATGCAAGAGATTTCTGTGCATTAATTTTGTATCCTGCTACTTTACCAATTTCATTGACTAGCTCTAGTATTTTTCTGGTAGCATCTTTAGGATTCTCTATGTATAGTATCATTTCATCTGCACAGAGTGCCAGTTTTCCTTCTTCTTTTCTGATTTGGATTCTGTTTATTTCTTTTTCTTCTCTGATGATGTGGCTAAAACTTCCAAAACTATGTTGAATAACAGTGGTGAGAGTGGGCAACTTTGTCTTGTTCCTGATTTTAGTGGAAATGGTTTCAGTTTTTCACCATTGAGAATGATGTTGGCTGTGGGTTTGTCATATATGGCCTCTATTATGTTGAGGTAAGTTCCCTCTATGCCTACTTTCTGCAGAGTTTTTATCATAAATGGGTGTTGAATTTTGTTGAAAGCTTTTTCTGCATCTATTGAGATGATCATATGGTTTTTCTCCTTCAATTTGTTAATATGGTGTATCATATTGATTGATTTGCATATACTGAAGAATCCTTGCATCCCTGGGATAAACCCCACTTGATCATGGTGTATGATCCTTTTAATGTGCTGCTGGATTCTGTTTGCTAGTATTTTGTTGAGGATTTTTGCATCTATGTTCATCAGTGATACTGGCCTGTAGTTTTCTTTTTTTGTAACATCTTTGTCTGGTTCTGGAATTAGGGTACTGGTGGCCTCATAGAATGAATTTGGGAGTGTTCCTCCCTCTGCTATATTTTGGAAGAGTTTGAGAAGGATAGGTGTTTGCTCTTCTCTAAATGTTTGATGGAATTAGCCTGTGAAGCCATCCGGTCCTGGGCTTCTGTTTCTAGGAAGATTTTTAATCACAGTCTCAATTTCAGTGCTTGTGATTGGTCTGTTTATATTTTCTATTTCTTCCTGGTTCAGTCTAGGAAGGTTGCGCTTTTCTAAGAAATTGTCCATTTCTTCCAGGTTGTCCATTTTATTGGCATATAGTTGCTTGTAGTAATCTCTCATGATCCTTTTTATTTCTGCAGTGTCAGTTGTTACTTCTTCTTTTTCATTTCTAATTCTGTTGATTTGAGTCTTCTCCCTTTTTTTCTTGATGAGTCTGGCTAAGGGTTTATCAATTTTGTTTATCTTCTCAAAGAACCAGCTTTTAGTTTTATTGATCTTTGCTATTGTTTTCTTCATTTCTTTTTCATTTATTTCTGATGTGATCTTTATGATTTCTTTCCTTCTGCTAACTTTGGGGTTTTTTTTTGTTCTTCTTTCTCTAATTGCTTTAGGTATAAGGTTAGGTTGTTTATTTGAGATTTTTCTTGTTACTTGAGGTAGGATTGTATTGCTATAAACTTCCCTCTTAGAACTGCTTTTGCTGCATCCCATAGGTTTTGGGCCATCGTGTTTTCACTGTCATTTGTTTCTAGGTATTTTTTTATTTCCTCCTTGATTTCTTCAGTGATCTCTTGGTTATTAAGTAGTGTTGTTTAGCCTCCATGTGCTTGTACTTATTACAGTTTTTTCCTGTAATTGATATCTAGTCTCATAGTGTTGTGGTTGAAAAAGATACTTGATACGAGTTCAATTTCTTAAATTTACCAAGGCTTGATTTGTGCCCCGAGATATGGTCTATCCCAGAGAATGTTCCACGAGCACTTGAGAAGAAACTGTATTCTGCTGTTTATGGATGGAATGTCCTATAAATATCAATTATCCATCTGGTTTAATGTATCATTTAAAGCTTGTGTTTCCTTAATTATTTTCATTTTGGTTGATCTGTCCACTGGTGAAAGTAGGGTGTTAAAATCCCCTACTATGATTGTGTTACTGTCGATTTCTCCTTTTATGGCTGTTAGCATTTGCCTTATGTATTGAGGTGCTCCTGTGTTGGGGGTATAAATATTTACAATTGTTATATCTTCTTCTTGGATTGATCCCTTGATCATTATGTAGTGTCCTTCCTTGTCTCTTGTAATAGTCTTTATTTTAAAGTCTATTTTGTCTGATATGAGAATTGCTACTCCAGCTTTATTTGATTTCCATTTGCATGGACTATCTTTTTCCATCCCCTCACTTTCAGTCTGTATGTGTCCCTGGGTCTGATGTTGGTCTCTTGTAGACAGCATATATATGGGTCTTGTTTTTGTATCCATTCAGCAAGCCTGTGTCTTTTGGTTGGAGCATTTAATCCATTCAAGTTAAAGGTAATTATCAGTATGTATGTTCCTATGACCATTTTCTTAATTGTTTTGGGTTTCTTTTGTAGGTCCTTTTCTTCTCTTGTGTTTCCCACTTAGAGAAGTTCCTTTAGCATTTGTTGTAGAGCTGGTTTGGTGGTGCTGAATTCTCTTAGCTTTTGCTTGTCTGTAAAGGTTTTAATTTCTCTGTCGAATCTGAATGAGATTCTTGCTGAGTAGAGTAATCTTGGTTGTAAGTTTTTCCGTTTCATCACTTTAAATATGTCCTGCCACTCCCTTCTGGCTTGCAGAGTTTCTGCTGAAAGGTCAACTGTTAACCTTATGGGGATTCCCTTGTATGTTATTTGTTGCTTTTCCCTTGCTGCTTTTAATATTTTTTTTGTACTTAATTTTTGACAGTTTGATTAATATGTGTCTTGGTGTGTTTCTCCTTGGATTTATGCTGTATGGGACTCTTTGTGCTTCCTGGACTTGATTGACTATATCCTTTCCCATATTAGGGAAGTTTTCAACTATAATCTCTTCAAATATTTTCTCAGTCCCTTTCTGTTTCTCTTCTTCTTCTTGGACCCCTATAATTCGAATGTTGGTGCATTTAATGTTGTCCCAGAGGTCTCTGAGAGTGTCCTCAATTCTTTTCATTCTTTTTTCTTTATTCTGCTCTGAAGTAGTTAGTTCCACTATTTTATCTTCCAAGTCACTTATCCGTTCTTCTGCCTCAGTTATTCTGCTATTGATTGCTCTAGAGAAGTTTAAATTTCGTTTATTGTGTTGTTCATCATTGTTTGTTTGCTCTTTAGTTCTTCTAGGTCCTTGTTACACATTTCTTGTATTTTCTCCATTCTATTTCCAAGATTTTGGATATCTTTACTATCATTACTCTAAATTCGTTTTCAGGTAGACTGCCTATTTCCTCTTCATTTGTTTGGTCTGGTGGGTTTTTACCTTGCTCCTTCATCTGCTCCATATTTCTCTGACTTCTAATTTTCCCTACCTTACTGTGTTTGGGGTCTCCTTTTCGCAGGCTGCAGGTTCGTAGTTCCTGTTGTTTTTGGTGTCTGCCCCCAGTAGGTAAGGTTGGTTCAGTGGGTTGTGTAGGCTTCCTGGTAGAGGGGACTGGTGCCTGTGTTCTGGTGGATGAGGCTGGATCTTGTCTTTCTGGTGAGCAGGACCGCATCTGGTGGTGTGTTTGGGATGTCTGTTAACTTAGTATGATTTTAGGCAGCCTCTCTGCTAATGGGTGGGGTTGTGTCCCTGTCTTGCTGGTTGTTTGGCATGGGGTGTCCAGCACTGGAGTTTGCTGGTTGTTGAGTGGAGCTGGGTCTTAGCATTCAGAAGGAGATCTCTGGGAGAGCTCTCGCTGATTCATAATACATGGGGCCAGGAGGTCTCTGGTGGACCAATGTCCTGAACTCAGCTCTCCCACCTCAGAGGCTCAGGCCTGACACCCGGCCGGATCATCAAGACCTTGTCAGCCACATGGCTGGCATGCCTTCAGAGCTGGAGAAGCTGGCCTGCAGTGGCTGTCCTTCTGCGCTGCACATTAGAATCACCTGCTTCTTCCTTGTTTTGCCCCAAAGGCAGTGTTCCACAGAGAAAAAGATTAGCCTTGAAAATAGTCACAGCTCTGCGATGGCTTTTTTTTTCCCCCTTTGTGCTTAGTCAGGTTTCACTTGCTCACAGGGGGCCACGTGCAGAGGCCTTGCACCCGGCTCTTCTGACCGGAGTTACTAGTGCGGAACGGCTGCTGCCAACACCTCAGCTCGGGCGGGCCGTGTCAGTCCTCCTGCATCTTAAGTGTGACTTCCACTGATCAGAATGACCTCTACTGAGCAAAGAGATGTACGCCTTCAATTTATTCTAGTGCTGTGCTGAGGGTCCAGCTGTTTGTAAAGTGTAGATTTAAATCTCATGAGTTCTGCAATTATGTCAGAAATTTCTGGCTGCCCTCAAATACATACAGTCCTGGAAGATATAATACAGCTTTCAAAGGCACAGTCTCAAGCTACACCCTTCCTGGAAGAATATAACTCACAGAGTGTGTGTGCATTTTTTAACAACCTGGATCTATAATAATATGACCAAAGAGATTAAATCAGATATTTAACTTCCAAATGAACCCGATGACTGTTTTCCATGACAACAGACCTATGCAAACATCACCTGTGCAGCCAGCGCTCTGCTCCTTGTGAGCCGTACCTGAGCGTTGAGCCTGAAAAGTCTACTTTCCTCATCCTCTCCTGACTCCCATCACCAACTTCAACTCTCTTTCTCCTCCAGCCTCGCTGCCCCTCCACGGACAGCAAGCACAGGCCCTGGGAAGTTTGGAACTCTAGCGCTAGTAACTTCAAAATAAAGCAGCAGTTCCTACGCCAACACGTTCATGACATATTCACAACACAGGACTCCCTCCCTCTGTGACTCAGAATATCACCTTCTTTCCACCCGCTGTCACCTCTGTCCTTTGCGGCAGTCTCACTCTAATCCAGCCCATCCCTCTGGACCACCTTGCTGAAGTCCCATCGTCCCCCGTGCTGTTGGAACCCTGACTCTATTTTAAGCAACCATCTCTCCTCAGTGTGACTCCTTGGACATATGAGTATGAGAAAATGAAACCTGAATATTTGCTAATTAGATGCACCGGGCAGGAAGACTGTTGTCTTGGAAACCAATCCAAAGCCACATGTGGAAGACCACCTCCTTCTCAAAGCACGTTCTTCCCGTGGCTCCTTGACCCACATTCTCCGGGTTTCTTCCCTCCACCCCACCCAACTTCGCTCCGCGGGCCTTTCCTCCTCTTCCTGAGATCCTCAGAGACACGGCCTGTGCCCCTTCTATTCTCACACTGACACGTCTCACTTCTAGCCCTTATCTGTTTCCATGGATTCAGTTCCTCCTCTGTGCTCAGGGCCTGCAAATCTCCATTTCCTGACTGAACCCCTCTCTTACCACGTTCTTACCTGACAGTACCTTTTGGATGGCGCACGCACCTCAGACTTAATCTGACTAAAAAAGAAGCTATGAATCTCTACCAGACTCAGCCAAATGAACAGCAAGCACACACAACGGCCCCAGACTCAGCCAAATGAACAGCAAACACACGCAACGGCCCCAGACTCAGCCAAATGAACAGCAAACACACACAACGGCCTCTTCCTCCTGGTGAAAAGGCAGTATTCTGTTCGTGGTTGTTCACCTCCAAATCTAGGATTCTCTCATATCAAAGACCCAAGCCTGGGAATCCTACCTTTTTGCTATTTCTCAAATGTATCATTTTCTGTCCTCTCCTACTGCCATAGCATTGATCTCCACCACAATAATCTGTTTCGCAGTTTCTCCTAGTGCTGAAGTTACAGAGATGAGGAATAAGGACAAGATATATCTTTAATGGAACCTACATTCAAGTGGGGGAAAACATACAGTAAAAAATAATCATATAAATAAAGATAATTTAAGAGAATTGCAAGAATGAAACTACAATAGGGTAATGGGAAGAGAAGGACAGTGTGAGGGGGGCTGTGTTAGTTGGGGATGATCTGCAAAGGCCTCTCTGCAGATCTGACAGTTACCATCTCAGGCCACTTTCTTACTGGCTTACTGTGCTCTACTTTCCTTCCTTCAGTTCTTGGCACCTGAAAGCGATTGACAAGCTCCATCCTGACTCAGCAGCTTTGAACTCCTTGTTAACTTCTGTCTGGAACATTCCTTCCTTTGTGTAACTGCTGGTTAATCCTTCAGGTCTCAGTTTAAAAACGACATTCTCAGGGAAACCTTCTCCAAATGCCCGGAACCGTACAGCCCTTCCTGCCTTCCTACCTCTGCTTCCCTCCTAGAACCCTTGTCTCAGGTCACTCATCACAGTTGTGACGATGTTTATCCGTGGGTAGTTCTTATAAGGTGACTGCTGGATAGCATCATTTAAATGTCCCCCCTTCAGCTAATGACTCTGTTCCACAATCCCTAAGAGCTATTTTCCAAAAACTTTGGTTAGGAGGATGCAAAAATGAGTATGTCCTTGAGGATTTCAAGGTGAAAGATCTATATTGATATTTTAGCAAACTATGTGTTGATAGCAAACAACAAATAATTCATCTTATTATTGACCTGGCCCCACTGTACCAACATTATCCATTTATGTATCTTTCTCCTTTTAGGCTAATATATCTTGTGAACTAAGACAAGGGCCAGATCTTATTTGCCTTTGTATTTCTAGGACCCAACACAGTGCTCGTTATACTATGGGCTCTCAGATAATGTTCAACTGATTGAACCATGTGAAGTGACTTGCCATCATTGGCCATTTATTATTACAGAAATAATTATAATAACTAACATGCCAAGAATGTTCTTAGTAGTGTCCATAAAACTACTGAGTGTTCTTAGTAGTAACACTTTTAATCCCCACAATGGTTGAGGAAACTATTCCCATTTCAAAGATGAGGAGACTGAGACATGTAAAATAACTTGTCACATAGCTACTGCTATAGACTGAATGTGTCCCTTCAAAGTCCCAGTGTTGAAATATAACCCCCAAAGTGATGGTATTAGGAGGTTGGAGCTTTGAGGAGTGATTAGGTCATGAGGGTGGGGCCCTCATGAATGGGATCAGGACCCTTATAAAAAGGACCTCAGAGAGCTCCCTTGCCCCTTCCACCATGAAAGAACACAGCTAGTAGATCACCAGCTATGAACCAGGAAGCAGGCCGTCACCAGACACTGAATCTGCCAGTACCTTGATCTTGAACTTCCCAGCCTCCAGAACTGTGAGAAATAATTTTCTGTTGCCTATAAACCAGTCCATCTACAGTATTCTGTTATAGCAGCCTGAAGAGACTAAGGCAGCTACCAAGTTGCAAAGCTAGGATTTGAAGACAGCTAATCTGGCTAAAGAGCCGTAAACTCAACTACTATTGTATCAATGTATCACCTGGTTATTAGGCTGCTTCTATTGAAGCTACCACCGTAAGTTAACAGCTGTAAACACACTAAGTAGAAATAACTCTCTGTATCTTAATATTCCAGCCTCTTCAACTTTTATCTGAGAGTTAAGAGTGAAGTCAGTACATAAAATACATACTGTAAGGTCCTGTATGTTTGCTGGTTCTGATCCTAAAATCTAGCAATCAGCTTCCTAAAAGACAATGTAGAAAAGGAATTATGAGCACTGTAATTACCGCATAAAAACAAAATAGTTGCTCTGCAGAAGCAAAACTAGATCAGGGAAACATTTTATCCTCGGAAATACAATGAAAGTCTCCCCAGCAACATTCTCACATTAATTATAATGAAGTGTTTTTATGAGCCGGGAGACCATTGACTACTTGCCATGTGATAATCTGGGACCAGATTAGCTTGATAAATTACCATTTGAATGTGCAGAGCTGGTTTACTGCAAGGTTTTATCTTTTTCATTCTAAAAAATAAGTTTTAGAGACTTCCCTGGTGGCGCAGTGGTTAAGAATCTGCCTGCCAATGCAGGGGACACGGGTTCCAGCCCTGGTCTGGGAAGATCCCACATGCTGCGGAGCAACTAAGCCCGTACACCACAACTACTGAGCCTGCGCTCTAGAGCCCACGAGCCACAACTACTGAAGCCCGCCTGCCTAGAGCCCGTGCTCCGCAACGAGAAGCCACCGCAATGAGAAGTTCACGCACTGCAATGAAGAGTAGCCCCCGCTCGCCGCAACTAGAGAAAGCCCGCGCGCAGCAACAAAGACCCAATGCAGCCAAAAATAAATAATTTTTTTTTTAAATTAAGTTTTATAATGTAGGGAAAGGAATATAAGCATCATAGGTTCTGTAGACTTCTTTCCAGAAGAAAGATTTTTTTTTCCAGAAAAATCTGCATTTATTCAACTTTTCAATGTTATCATTAGAAAACAGAGAAAGTCTGCTTCTGGTGTCCTGAATATGTGTATATTGGATTTTATCATGGTTAATTATCCTGGTTATAAAGATTGGAATCCAGTGCCCTTGGCCCTGGGAAGCAGTTGTGTTCAGGGAACTTGCCTAAGCATGAATTTGTTTACAAGGAAGTGGGCATAAGGAGGATGCAAGCTGCGATTTGATAACAGTAACAAACAGTCCCCAGATCTCACTGGCTCGAAACAGCAAAGGTCACTCCATGTCCACTCGGAGTTGGTGACTCAGGACAAGTGTTGTCATTGTCATCCTCACCATGACCTCAGCTGATGGGGTGGTCACCATCTGGAGCACCGGTGGTGACCACAGCAGAGGAAAACCAGGGCACAGATGGGTCTCACATTTGGTTATAAACACCCTGGGCTAGAAGTGGCACAAATCACTGTGCTCAAACTCATTAGCCAGAACTATTTACAGTCAGCCCGACAATAAGAGACCTGGGAGGTACAACCGCATCCTGTGCCTGGAAGGGAGAGAAAGCCAGAAGGAGGGACAGAGGGAGTGGGGGTGGGAAAGGATCTACTCTTTGTGCTTCTGGAACAAAAACAAGGATCCCTACAAGCCCAGGACTGATGACAAGTGTGGATTATGATCTGATCACTGTGACATCTTGAAGAGAGAACAAAAGCAGCTTTGTTAAAGGGCAAAACTCACTGCTTTATAGAAAGAAGCTGTTAATTAATGAGAGAGTGACAAAGAAAAAGAAACCTCTCCTGAACTTCAACTCCAAATTTGTTCAAACCATGTCAGGTCAGAGTTCAGTAAAATCAGTTGTAAACAGGACAGGTAATAGATTATTTAGATTATAAAGATAGGCAGGCTGCAAGGCAAATTCGGGCATGGGAATGGGTTTGCTTGTATCGCACAGGATCTCAGAAATGAAAAAGACTGTGCTTCCAAGTATGGACCGCACCTCACCAGTTACTACTCATTCCATCCCTTATTAGTTTCACCAG
This sequence comes from Balaenoptera musculus, assembly GCF_009873245.2. Classification (NCBI taxonomy): domain Eukaryota; kingdom Metazoa; phylum Chordata; class Mammalia; order Artiodactyla; family Balaenopteridae; genus Balaenoptera; species Balaenoptera musculus. The sequence goes on from NC_045790.1 coordinate 6,935,198, forward strand.
ACCCGACTTTGTTCACTTATTTGTGCATACGCCCTCTGAAGTCATTTGATTTTGTGCTCTCTGATTCAGAGGAATAGATGGCTTGCATGTATCTCAGGCAATTCTTCATAAATCAATTTAATTTTATGCCAGTTTTAGGTAAGATAATTGACTAGCAACAATTTTAGATTATATTCCTTTAGAAGGTCATTGGGTGAACGATATTGTAAGTATGGCACCATATGCTATAGTTGAGAGGCTTGTCAAGATACATACCTTTATCTTACTCCACACAGAGATGGTCAAAAGGATTGCCTTAGGACAAATACTGCCCTAAACTACAGCTGGTAGATGACAATGCATTAATGGGTAAATATTTATTAGATTATAACCCAGACTACTAAATTATAGTAAATTGCACTGACTAAATTATGACTTATAACCCAGACTACTATTAATCAAGAATTTTTAGAAATAGAAATGTATAATGCATTTATAAGCAGCACAGCTTTGAAGAAGAAATTGATTAAACCAGAACCTGGAGTCTGAATCTCCAAATCTCACGCAAACCAACATGTAGGCACTCTACGTGGTTAATATCCCAGGAGAGTGAATAGTTTGTCAATTCTTTTCTCAATCCAAAGTTGCTTTTTATTTGAGAAAGAGGTATAATAAAACATCACAGTGTATTGCTTTTGATTAGCTAAAACAGCCCTTTGAATTTGGTAATTTATTCTCCATTGGTGATAATCAATCCTGGTGAATTCTCCCAGTCCTCAAAATTGTCAAATAAACTGTGATGAGTAATTCTGGCTGTGGAATGGGCAAGCAGCTCAATGCCTTTTCTCTGAGTTATGCTGAAAAATTTCCTGCTTGTGTCATGGCTTTTTTCCTAGAGGTTTTCAGGTCATATTGACTATTTATTTATCTTTGGATTTGTCAAATCCAAACTGTAGTATACTTAATCCTTCATTTCCTCCTAGTGTAAAAGCTGTATAAGAATTTTGCATTTTTTAATGCTTACAGGAAAAATTATATTAGTTTCAAAATTATTTTGAGCTTCATTTAAGACTTAAAGCCAGAGAGATAAGGAATAAGAACAAAGGAAAAGAATAACCAATGTTTTAAAAACTGGTGCTAAAGTAAAATGAAGCTGATATTGAAAAGGCAAACGAGGTGTCTGCAGGACTGTTTTCTTGGAACACTAGGTGGTGAATCACACAGTTTTGTGAGCTTTGCCATTTATCACCCTGGAGGGCAACTCACAACCGCAGAATCCTACTGATGTCATATTCATACTGATTATGATCCTCATAAACGTTAGTAGATGAATGATGCTTTGAACACAATATTTATTTGCCACATAAAGGTTTTTAAGAGATGAAATGTAACAGAGAATCATAATAGCAGAACTGCATTATTTCCAAAGTGATGAACTTGATCAATCCATCCAGTCATCAGTTAAGAAAAATGCAATTAAAAAGGCTAAGGTATTTTGAAAGGTCACCCCCCGTTGCCTCTGACTTTTGCTTCAATTATAGGAGCTTTACTGTTGTCTTTTCTATGGGACATGATTCTTGTGTTTTAACACTTAAATGAATCTGTAAAATCTAGATGTCACTGGAAACGCTTCTTAGGTGCACACTGTTAGTTACCAGCATTTCTTAATACAGTATGTTATCTTTTTTTGACCTACTCAAGGAAAGTTGAATTATATTTGTGACTTCTCTCTTCCTTGTATTTTTGCACTGGAGGTTTCGTATTTCTATAAGATCATCTTTATTATACCCACATACCCTCCCATTCCCTTTTTTTCCAAGATCTGAGACTTTCATTTATAACTTCAAACAGGAATCAGGAAGACAGATAAAACCTGTAAGGTGTTTCCAACACTGACTTTGGGACCAAATTCTTTATTCCCCTGGCAAAGGGGGAGTTTTACATCCAATTTTATCTGTCAGGAGGTTCATGGTATGATTCCAGGACTTATATGAATATGGTAAAGGGCATTTAAGACATTAAATAGGTAAAATTGGCTCGAAGTTGCATATACACCTTTTGTTTTTAAACTTCATTTGATGTCAAAGCCACTGTACTATGTCATTTCAAAATTTTTTAAACGTTATCATTTGATCATATACTTTCTCCAAATTGTGCCATCACATTTAAGAATTTATGCAGTGGCTCTGTCTCTATGTCAGCTACAGAGGACATACTTGATAATTGTTAAATTCAGCTTAATGAGAGCTAGTAAGCCTATTAATTGTAGGTACTAAGATCAAATGTAGAACCAGAGATGTCTATCAATTTCTATTCTTATTATAGGATCCACCTATGTTTAGGAATTATCTATTTACTGGAGACAGAAAAAAAACACTAATAAAATTGAATAATATTCATACGCATTATATCTTTTGATTTTAAAAGAAATTTTTTATGATTCTTACATAAATGATTTTTTCATTTTCTGTGCCTTTTTTCTTTTTCTCTCTTTTCCCTAAGTGAATATAATATGGAACAAAATTATTAACATATTCAATGAAAATTCTTTTAAATTAAATTACTACATCAAATATTGTATCATAAAGTTAAGTATATTATTAACTATTTTGTCTCACTAATGAACTAAAAATGAGCCCACTTGCATCATATTTGTACTGAACTTGATTGAAGTAATTTTAGTTAACTATACTTTGAATAGACATTAGAATCTTTTATTCAATCGGTGAGGATCAAAACGTTATTGACAGTAATAGTTATCAATAGGAAAACCTGATTACTATGCAACCCCCTCGCCCCATTTAATTACCGCTGATATTTACAATTTACTCTCCTTTAAAACTGCAGGGTATTTTTTTTTAGAAGAATGAGAGCTAATTAGAAAAGAACACAGTAGTGAATACAAATACTTCATTTTCCTTCCCATCTCGTCTTTTCAGTGTAATGTCACATAGATCTCTGTGTGCTCACAAAATCATGGCATCCAAATATAAATATAGCAGTTAGATTTATATGTTCTAACAACTGTAATCACTTCTATAGTTGGTGTCTTTATGAAGAATAAAAACTTAATATCAATGCTTTGTGACCACCTAGAGGGGTGGGATAGGGAGGGTGGGAGGGAGACGCAAGAGGGAGGAGATATGAGGATATATGTATACGTATAGATGATTCGCTTCGTTATACAGCAGAAACTAACACACCATTGTAAAGCAATTATACACCAATAAAGATGTTTAAAAAAAATAATGTGAAAGCTATTGTTATGTTTTCTAAGAACCAATGTTTTTATTATACTGTACAGTAGATACATGGCAATATTTAAATTCTTTTTCATTAATTTGGTGATTCTCAGGGGAATATATGACTCTACATAAGTAAAGAGTAATTCAATTGAGTTTTTACATTCTTTTTGAGAGAGATGAGAAAATGGCATATTCTTGCTTTTCAAGTTAACTATGGAGTAAAATTGAAAAGCTCACACTGTCTTTAAATATCTGCATGACATTTACTCAATAGACCCATATCATGTACTGATTTAGGCTCTGAGGATAAAAATATGTAAAAGATAGTTTGTCCTCTCAAAAAGCTACTCCTGGTGGGTTTCACAAACAAAATGAATGGGGAAAAATATTGCTGTATACCCAGATCTTCCCAGAGTTCCCTAAAGCAATTCTTTCTAGAATCATAGTTTACAAATTAAAATGATATCTTGTCCCTCCTATGATTTTCTCTATTCCTACCCATCCCTATACTTAATAAAAAATATAATTCCCTCAGTGCCAAGATCTTAACTATGTGTAAATCAAATATATACTCAAAAATAGTTCAGTGACTAATACTATCCTCTCTTTGACCCCTGATTAAAATCTAATTCTCCCAAGGAGGATTGCTTTTCACATCTAAAAAAAAAATCACAAAATGTTGGGAATCTCAACGAGTTTGGGAGAAAAGTTTTGGGGTGAGTGGGTCTAGCCTTTAACTGAGCTGTCTAACCTATTCTGCGTGTGGGGGAGAGATGGCCCTAGAAGAGGAAAGGAGAGAAGGTACTTTGAATATGCAGGTCCATTTCCAACTGGAGGAGGAGGGCCAACCACAAACACATCTTCTTTCCCCCTCTTTCTGGACTTTCTTTTACTCTTAGAAGAACCATCTCTGGTCTGCTTCCCTATGCATCTGTAGTTTACTCCTTGAAGTCTGAGGCTTGGGTGTCCTTTCTGACGATTGCATGTGACGGTCATAAACATCTGAAACTTAACATGTTCAACCATAGAACTCTTACCTCCCCCCGCCTTCCCCATGAGTAACTATTACCACTACATGCCCAGTTACTCAGCCTAAGTCTACCCTTGACTCCCACCTTTCCCTTACTCCTCAAAGTCCAGTTCATAAGCAAACCCTGTCTATTTCATCTCTATTTGAGATTTTCTCAAAAAAAAAAATCTACCTCTTTCTAAATCCATCTGCTACTCTCCATCTCTGCGACTACCAATCTAGCCAGACCATCCTCTGCTCTGAGCTACAGTTTTCTTGGTAGTATCTCTGCTTCCATTTTTACCTCTTCCTATTAAGATTCTTCCAAACTCCATCCAAAATAAACTTAATCCTTACCAACTTCTATAAAACCCTCCATGATATGGCTCTATGATCACTGCCAGTTTTTCTCACTCACTCTCCTCCAAGTACACAATGTTAGGAAGTGTTCCTAAGTTTTTCAACTTTGAAAAAATGCTGGCCACAGGATGCATTGTCACCCTCTTCTGGCCACCTAATGCAGGCACTGCGGAAATGCCAGACTGCTCCAAGTTCCAAGAAATGAATCACAGGAGTCTTCTTGCTGTGGGCTATTACATGCCTGATTTATGACACCGCAGAAGCCAGTGCAACAGGAAATATCAGCGAGGAATCTCAGGTCTGTAGTTCACAAGGCGTTGGCTCAAGTACATTCTCTGAGATTTTCTACTTTGGGTCTTGCTTGACCAATTTCCAAGCTCCTTCTTATCTACAGGAGATGCATTGGCAGAGAGCCTGGACAAAACACTAAGCGATTATCATAAATTAATGATTTATTGTTTCTTCCTCCTGTGTCTGATAATCCCCTATTGTTTTCCTGAATTTAATTTTGTTTTCCTCCTTCTTGGATTTTTGTCAGTACGAGAATGGTGGATGTTTCTGTGGCAAGATTTTCAGGCATCTGAGGGTTCTTTTGTGAGGTTGAGAATAGCAGATCTTAAGGTGTGTGGTCTCAGACTCCTATTCCTAAATGCAAGTGTGAGCCCTCGCCCCTCGCCTTTACAAATCGCAGAATCAAGATTGCATTTTTCGGGGCTTCCCTGGTGGCGCAGTGGTTGAGAGTCTGCCTGCCAATGCAGGGGACACGGGTTCGAGCCCTGGTCTGGGAAGATCCCACATGCCGCAGAGCAACTAGGCCCGTGAGCCACGGTAGCTGAGCCTGCGCGTCTGGAGCTTGTGCTCCGCAACAGGAGAGGCCGCGATAGTGAGAGGCCTGCGCACCGTGATGAAGAGTGGCCCCCACTTGCCACAACTGGAGAAAGCCCTCGCACAGAAACGAAGACCCAACACAGCCAAAAATAAATAAATAAATAAATTTAAAAAAAAAATTTATAAAAAAAAGATTGCATTTTTCAAGAGAATTCTACTCTTTTGAATGATCTCATCCAATAGGATAATTCTTGTTTATTCTGGGACTTCAGCATCTGCCATCCTGAATTCTAATGTACATAACTTCTGTACATAACCCATTCCTTAACTATCACAAAGCCTAAGATGATATAATCACCAACTCTTAAGATATCTGTTTGCTAATCAATTCTTTAAATCTGTTATCATATTTCCAGTGTCTCTATGATCTGAGAGATGGAGAGGTTTTGTATATATCTATGTATGTATTTGAGCTAATGATTGAAAATTTATTCCTTCCCTGAAATCACGGTGAAATTAATGCCTTTAAAAAAAACTTCTTGAGAAAAACTATGAAGTCATCTCAGACCTTTCTTTCCTTAAAAAAAAACAAAAAAAAACAAAACCTCCTGTCTCTGTTCCGTTTTTTTAATTTATTGCTTTCTTTATTTCTGCTTCCTGCACCCAAACCTTCATGCTCTCCCAATTCTGCCTTCATCTCTGTATCCAGATGCCTTTTTGCTCTGCCTCACAGAAGCTGTAGTTTCCTTAAATGAATCACTAAGTGCCTCACTATCTGGATAACAACTTACGGAATGAATGAGCTTTCATTTCTGTTTAGCTCATGGAGAAAAAAATCAATGAGTAAACTGGCAATTTAATTTACAAATTGACTATGGAACTTCAACTATTACTCAGAGCCCTTGAGACATTTATCCGTATATAAAAAAGCACTCAATCTTATAAACAGATTTACAATTTTCATTTGGACGATATTTTATAAAACACTAGTTGATATAGATCATTTTGAAAATACAATTATGTGTTAATAAAAGTAAACCTTATTTTGAAAGACAACCATTAAATCTTAGCAAGGCACAGTGAGCATTGTTAAATATCAAGTTCTTCCGATAGTAAGTAACATTTTTAATGATAAAATATCCTGACATCAACTTTTATTTATTTAGACATTTTAATTGAATAAATTGAGTCAGAGAATGCAATTCATAGTAAGGGGTAAGGAAGCCATGACAGCAGATTTATAATTTACTTGGCATGGCAGGGAGATAGCATCAAATGCACCAGGAAAGTGAATATGATTTTATTACAGTAACATACATCACTGTAATGAAAAGAATAGTGAAGCTTGTCGGAGGTCAGACAGGATTACTTAATTTAGACAGTAGAAATTTCTTTCCTAGAAATTTTTTCATTTAGAAAAAGAAAATAATTTTCTATTGCTATGTTGCTAAATGCATAAAAAGGTATTCCTATGTTTTATTTCAGCACATCTTTAAAACACACAAAGCATATTTTATAATAAAGTGTTGACTGTCTCATGTAATTTATTGAATATTGTACTGACCGTGGAAAACAGAATGGCTGTCTGGGTACAGAAGGGTTGTGAGTGTATCATTGTTTACCCTCCTGATCACGTGGCTGACGGGAGCTGTAGCTGCCACTGCCCAGCATCATGAGAGCAGATACCACACATCACTGGCCCAGCAAAAGATCAAAATTCAAAACTCGAAGTGCAGTTTCTACTGAATGCCTATCACTTTCACACCATATAAAAGTCAAAAAAATCGTTAAGTCGAACCATGGTAAATCAGGGGCCAACTGTAAATACTACTGAAAAAGATGTGGCCAAAATGGACAATGATATATATACACATTAGTGCAAATATGCGTGTGTGGCCATTTAGCGCACTTACCTTTGGTAGGGAAGCTCGTGACCCTGAACTCTGCGTAGTCATGGTCAGCACAGTGGTTATTCCCAAGGCTACCCTGGCTGGAGCAGCATCCATGTGGATCCAGAAAGAAACCCAGGAGAGAACAACAATCAGGAGACTGGGGATGTACATCTGGATCAGGTAGTAGCCCATTTGTCGTTCAAGATGGAATCGCACTTCTATACACGTGAACTTTCCTAATTGGTTGTGAAATAAATGCAGTAATTGGTAAAAACAGGCCTTTGTTATTGCAGCAAATGTCACAATTTTGTTTTCATCATAATTTTGCCCTACACCTTTCTGTATAATTATACAATTATAATGAAATTATATAACTATTATTTCTGTATAAAGTTATAACGAAATGGGATCCCAAATCATATATGCAAATTGTTTTCTGAAAAATAGTTTTCTTTTTTTTCTGTTAGCACCTAGAAGCAATGTAATAGAACAGTGTACTATTTCAGGAAATAATATATAATCTTATTACTTCACATTTGATTAGCACTTCATACTTGCAAAGTACTAAAATGTTTATTATTTCACTTGATTCGTGTCTGCTTTTATACCTTCTTTTAAACACTGTACCTTGAGGTTCTAGCCAGGGTAATTAGGCAAACAATTAAATAAAAGGCATTTAGACTGAAAAGAAAGCAGTAAAACTATCTCTATAAGTAGAAGCCATTACCTTGTATTTAGAAAATCCTAAAGAATTCACTAAAAATCTACTTGAGCTGAAGAGTTCAGCAAGGTTACAGGATACACTATCAGTATACAAAAAGCAATTGTGTTTCTGTACACTAGCAATGGACAATCCAAAAATTAAATTGAGAAAACAATTCCATTTACAAGAACCAAATAAAATAAAATATTTAGAAATAAATTTAACAAAAAAGTATAAAACTTCTACACTAAAAATTACAAAACACAGTTGAACAAAATTAAAGAAGATCAAAATAAATAGAAAGTCATTTTGTAGTCATTAATCAGAAGAGTTAACATAGTTAAGATTGCAATACTTCCCATATTGATCTACAAATTTATTGCAATTTCTATCAAAATCCCAACTGGCTTTTATGCAGAAATTGACAGGCTGATCTTAAAATTAGTATGAAAATGCAAGGGACCTACAATAGCCAAAATAGCCTTGAGGGAAAAAAAGAACAAATTTGGTGAACTCACACTTCCCAATTTCAAGACTTGCTACAAATCTACAATAATCACAAAGTATGGTACTGTCATAAGTAAAGATATACAGATTAATGGAATAGAATTGAAAGTCAAGAACTGATCATTTATGGTCAATTGACTTTAGACAAAGGACTAAGACTATTCAACAGGGAAAGCATGGTCTCTTTAACAAATGGTACAGGGAGAACTTTGCTTTTTGGAACTTTCTGGAATTTTTTTTCCCAATATGTTCAATCCCCAGTTGGTTGAATCTTTGAATGTGAGCCCATGGATATGGAGGGCTGACTATGTAGTGAAAGGTCAGGTCACAGTTCTGGAAATGTTGAGCCCAAGAAAAATCATAGTTACTGTAAGGAAATAATAAGAGCAGCCACAGATGCTAGTGGGAGGCCAGCGCTCACCACTTTGGAGTGATGCCTCAACTGTGGGCAGTTTAAGGGAACTTGTAGATTAGTCAATTAGAAGAGATATTACGGAAATAGCCAGTTCCAGTTGTGAGAGAAGTGAACAAATAACATGAATGTACAAGTCTTGCAGTCCTTGATGTTGATGACTGTATCTGATATTTACTCTCAAAGGTAAAAGGCTACTGTGTCAATGTGAGTAGTAGATGCTTAGTAACAATATCTTGAAATGCATGACATTGTGGCTAAACTAAAAATTTAGGCAAGTGAAGCCTTAAAACAAAAAGCGACCTCTTTCATTTTGTTAGCAAACACAATGTTTACAGCTACAGGCCAGTTAAAAAGTACATTTTATGGCTCACATAGAAATTAAAGGAACTTTTTTGGAAACATCATTACTATGTAACTATAGGCATTTCACAACAAAAGAAATTAGTTAAATATAATTGAATACCAAGCATTTCTTTTGTTCCATACAAACCAATTATACAACAAGATGTGATGAGTCAAAGCTTCCGTAAGTTTCAAAGACATCCATTCTCTGCTCTATGACCATAAAAAAAAATTCAGCTATAAATTGTTAAAATAATTAACCTAGCGCTATAATTAAGAAACATCTGAATATCATAAAACCACAAGTCATAAGTGTATTGAAGAACACTCAACTCCTACCTGTGTTGTAATGTTTAGTGCAGTATCGTAAATCTTTCTCTTCTTTCAACAGAAACTGGGGCAAAGTGAGTCCTTCTGCCACTTGTACAGGTGCCTCATCTTGCCATTCAAAAATGAGATCATTCATTGTGTACCCAACTAGGCAAAACATAATAAAAATACTTATAGAGAAAAGGGCATTCAAAGGAGTGAAATTTAAAATAATCACTTGTAGAGTTCCCATAGGATGGGAAGACCAAACAGTGTCACCTTAACTCTATTGATTGAGCTATGTATGGCACAATTCCAGTCTACTGAAGCCTCTTCATACAGAATATTTATCAAATAATGTAAGAAAATGTAGTAGGCTAATAATAAGTATGGCATGGCATGTAGGCACCTTAAAGAATAGGCATATACATTCTTTCCTTGGGATGGGCAGCTACTGCATTAACTCAGCAATTCATTTTGGTTCCACTGCATTAGATCTCTCCTCACCTTTTCTCAAATTATTCAGGACCCTTTCAACAGAAACTGAAATTGTCACGGGTTAGGAAATGACCTAAACTATAACATCCATGGAGGGAACGAACCAGAGCTGATACCTTTCTTGGTTTAATCATTAACTATTTCAGTTTATGGCATCTGCTTCTGCATCCCGAGTCCCAAAATGGACAAAAGGATATTTTAGATAGAAATGACTGCTATTCAGGGAAAGTCGGTATACAAAGAAAATCCACATGTTTGTGGAGGGATAAACTCTTGCACATAGCATGAGTGAATTCAGACTAGAATTCAGGAATATATTTTGTAATAAGCCAGCGTCTTTTAGCAAATTAAAATGTCATCTGTCTATAGGAGTGGTATCTAAGGAAAGCAGAATTTGATCTTTTTCTTCCCTCTGAGTGAGAGGCTGTTGAAAGGTGCACTTGAAGGCCGTTGCAGAGAAGGAGTCAAAGGGAACGTCACCTGCGGGGAAGATTGCAGGTGGTCAGAGTTCACAGCTGCCCTGGAGGTAGGAAGATAGGAAGCACAGTCTGGCCTCTGAACAAAGGCAAGGGGCCAGATAAAGGAAGCAGAAGCTCTAGGTGCATGAAGCAAGTGGCAAACAAGGGAAAGTGTCCCGAACAAATTCTCTGGTAGCTAATGTTGTCGACAAGGGGCTGTGTGCATGATTAGAAACAGCTGGCGTGGGGCAGGTTAGGCTGAGCAGGGCGAGGTGTCTGGAAGGGAACTGATCACCCTTCTTCCTCCCACAATACCTGGAAGACATCCCCGAAAGAGCTGAATCTGATCCAGCTGTGGTGATAGTGACCGGAGCCAGATGCCCAGCCCACCCTCCTGACCCGTGGGCACACCTCACGACATCCACTCCACTGGCTACGGGGAAGCTGGCTTTAGCAGCCGCAGCATCCGTATGATGGCTCATTACGGAGCAAGCGCTACTTGGTAGAGGTTGTAAAGTCCTCCAGACTGAAGGGGACACGCCTGAATTCTGGTTCCGGGACAGATAAGAAGACCTGCTGGACTGTCCTCTAGACCATTGGACTTAGCACAGCAAGGACTTATGTTTGACTTGCTTACACTGGAATACATTTCATTGAACCCTGCAGTTAATGATTTGGTGGCTAATAATAGAAGGCTTTCACTTTTATTTGCAAGTCTTTTGATATATCCATTGTCTATACCATTTTACCTAAAGAGAAAATAGATGCACATTTCTCAAGGATCAAAAGTAAAATAGGCACTGATTCTTATTTACTTCCAGGTAAGACAGGTACCCTATTCTTCCACATGTGCAATCCCTGAAGACAAAAATATGTGAGATATTTCCCAATTTAGACAGATAAATGGAGAAATGAACTGAAACCCTGTTTTGTTTTTATGTTCTAAGTTTTTCTTAGGGTTTTCTGTGAAAAGGAAGTAGCTCTCTGAAATTCCCTCAAAGACAAGGCTTAGTTAGTCTCTGATGCAATTTATAGACAACATACTCAGCTTGCTCTTGTGTCAGATACTCATGCACACTAAGTGATTTAGGCATGGGCATATCTTAATCAAGCTATGCTATTTCCTTAAGGTCCATAAAGTATTTAAGTTTGAAACCAGAAGGAAAATAGTGAGATGACAATTTTAGGCGGTAATGTTTTTATTCTAAGTAACTAAGTGGATGTTCAAGGAAATTAACTAAATGGTAATTTTGCCTCAATAAGCCTTCAAACATAACTTTAAAAAGAAATCAGTACTTTTCTACACAGTTCACAGTGTTTTAGCATCGTTATGCTTTTGGTTGGCAGAACTTTATACAATTCTGATAATTGCCAAGGTGAAGAGACTGGCTAATGAGATTGAGGCTGTGAGCTGAATTGCCTTGTACCATAATGAGTTCCACAACAAGGAATACTTCATTGAGGGAACAAAGGCATTAACCCTACCTTCAGCCAACAATCTCATAGGGTAGCTGCAGGGAAACGTGTAAACAAATGACTCAATGCAAGCAAACACTTGTTTCTTCAACAAGTATCTATTTGGCACAGACCATATGTAAGGCATCCTACTGGGTTTCAGGGGATGTGAGGTGCTATTACCAGGTAGAAAATAAGTGGCATGGGGGAGGTTCAAAGTGCTATGTGCATTCAGAAGAGGGATCTATAATAGCCATTTAAGCCTCATTTGAGTTGGACCTTGAAGAACGGCAAGACCAGCATATAAAGAACGTGAGAGACAGTGAGGCACTCAGGCAAAGGAAATAGTATAATTGGTTGAAAGAAACCACAAACTCCCAAGGTTTATAATAGGAATAGCAATAATTTATTTATCTAGAGCCAGTTTGCATGAAGAAGCATATGGAATGAAAATATGAATTAATGTAAGATTATATAAAATTTACACTCCAGGTTGCAAAGTTTGATTTTTTAAAATTCCCTGTGGGCAATGATAAACAATTGAAATCTTTTGAGCAGGGGAGTGACATGACAAAAATTGTGCTTTAGAAACATCACTCTAGTAGAATCTTCTCATGGGATTCACAAAATCCAAACTGCTTTCATATTCATAAGACATTATCTGCCTTTTTCATTGTGTTGACATTGGTCCAGATGGTGAAAACACAGTAAGTAAAACTTCTAGTGCTTTAGAATAAAAGCGGTAGCTCCAAACTGTGCTAGTGGTTATTGTATTCTTTACTGCCATATCTTGCAGTATAAACAATGCCATTTTATTTAAGAATGTCCTCAATCCTTGATGAAACAATAACAATTATAATCTTAATAAATTTTGGCCCTTATATAAATGTCCTTTTAATATTCTGTGTATCAAAATGGGAAGTACGGGTAAAGCACTTCAGCTGCACGTTGTAACACGATGGTTCTTTTAAGAAAAAGCACTGGTGTGATTGATTTGCAAGTAAGCCAGCTGGTTTTGCTCGAAACACCATTTTTACTTGAAAAAAAAATGACTGGCAAACTACGGTTATTATGATTAGGTATATGGCCAATCATTTTCTTGAAAATAAAAGAAGTGAGTGAACCTATCGTGTTGAGGGAAACAACTGACAGTATTTGTTGTCAATGGTAGATTTTGAGTTTTCTATTTAACATTAAATTTTGGAAAAATTATTTTCCCAATACTTAAAGATTTTTTGATGAGCTCAATGGTGATATTAACAAATGTGACTTTTCAATATTGCATAATGTCATGTGTCAATGTTTGGAATATCTGAATAACTCATTAAGCTAATGTTTTCGAAATGATCAAAGCATGCTCTTAAAAATCATGCACAGGCAAAAGATCCATTTAACGTTCAAGACACAAACAGATTTTAATTTACAAGAGCATGAAGAGTTCATTGCAAAATATACAGCAAAGTGATTCAGTTATATATTCATATTTTTTTCAGATTATTTTGCTGCACTTTACTATACACCTGAAACTACCACCATATTGTAAATCAATTATACTTCAACAACAAAAAAAGAAGAGTTCATTGCTATGGTTTCCAATTTCACATTGCAACCAAGATTTAAGAAACTACCACCTTCAGAAACTAAGGGTTTTTCCCCCTATATTACAGAATTTCCTTCTTTTTAAAGGCTGAATAGTACCCCACTGTATGTATATATTACATTTTTTGTCCATTCGTCTGTCAATGGACGTATAGCTTGTTCCCACATCTTGGCTACTGTGAACAGTGCTACAATGAACACAGTAGTGCTAGTATTTTTTCAAGATTCTCATTTCACTTCTTGTGATAAATACCCAGAAGTGGGGTTACTGGATCACACGGTAGTCTTATTTTTAGTTTTTGCGGCACCATGGATGAAGCTCAAGGATATTGTGCCAAGTGAAATAAGCCAGTCACAGAAAGACACATACGGCATGACTTCACCTGTATGAGGCATCTTAAATTATCAGATTCATAGAATTAAAGAATGGAATGGTGGCTGTCAGGGGCTGAAGGATGGGGAAATGAGAATAACTAATCAACAAGCATAAAGTTTTAGTCAAACAAGATGAATAAGCTCTAGAGATCAGTTGTATCGCATCATACCTACAGTCAACAATAATGTATTGTACGCCTAAAAATCTGTTAAGAAGGCAGATCTCATGCTAAGTGTTTTGAACACAATAAAATAAATTAAATTTTAAAAGGTTTATTTGCATTCTTGAGAAGGTAAAGAAAAAATTTTCATTCTTCCTCAATGGTTCTTCAGGAATATAAGGTAGAGGTAATACTTCAGTAGATCATTTTGTCAAAATTGGAAATTAATTAAATATATTGTTAAGGGAAAATAAGAAGTTAAAGAACTTTTCAAAGTTTCAAGTCTAAGTCACTGACAAGTAGCTATGCCACAGTCTTTGCTTACATGTCATGTCAGTAGAGTAGCCTTCTCTGACCATCTTATAAAATACTTTTCTTCCAATAAGTCTACATTAGCCTTTCCTGTTTATTTTTTTCCTTTGAACTACTCTTTACCTGACATGGTATATAGTCATCAAGTTTTTATTTTGTTTATTTTTTATCTAGCCTCCTGGAATTTAAACTTTATAAAAGCAGAGATTATTCTATTTTAGTCACTGGCATATTTTTCCAGTACCTAAAATAGTATGTAACATGTACGAGGAGGTTGACTGTTTGAATTAGAAATAGATAAAAGGAAAGGAGGAAGATGTGCTTGTGTGTTTGTATCTGATGGGTTTACTTGGGGGTACACTGAATTTAAGATGCTAGCAGGAGATGCAGGTGTTGTTAACAAGTTTGAACATTGATTTATATGTTGAAAATTGTTGAAATCATGGACCTATACATTGAAAGTGAGATCAGGATTGTAGTTATAAGTTTGAGAGTTACCTACCTAAGGATGAGATTAAAATTGTAGACTATCTGAGATTATCAAGGGAGATAATATAGAAAGGAAAAAAAAGCTATAGGAAGGATCAGAGAATTTTCACCTTGGAAAGAGAAAGGTGAAGACAGAAAAGTAACAAACAAAATAGGAAGTTCAAGAAGGCACATTTCAGCTAAATAAGTGTAAGTGAGAATGTTCTAAAAGAATTTGACAGTGGAATTGGTAAGGTAACAAGTTTCCCTCAAGCAGAGGCTAGGAAATGATCTGTCAGGAATGTTATGAGACCCTTAATCATTGTGTTAGCTAAAATAGATGAACTCCAAAGCCTTTTCCAGCCCTCTGATTTTATGATATAATTGAATAAAGCCTTATAAATCTAATTAAAATACACTATAAAGAAAGAATAGGAAAGGATTAGTTACTGTTAAAGAAACAGACAGGCTGATCAAAGGAATCAAAAATAAAGTGTAGGGAGCTATCTAAGCATGTATAAGCATTAAAAACTTGTGCCAATTGCATGCGGCACTGTGACTGGGGGGAGGGGGGTGTAGAACATCAAGTGGACCATAGCGGTGTGAATATCTGTGGCACGAGAAAGCAAGACATAGGTATAATCTTGAGATGCAGAAAAAGCTTCTGGAGCCTGAACTTCTTGAGTGGTACCTCTGGGGCTAATCGAGAGTGGGCAATAGCAGAACACAACCCAATGTTCAGCATTTGGTAATGACATTGATGTCCATACGGAGAAGCAGCAGCGTGGCAATAATAGCCTGATAGACTTTGGTTCAAGACTCACATAAACCCAGACACTGTTTTCTAACACTATGAAGGAGAGGGTGTCCTGAAGAATTTATGATGGTGGACTTCTCATCAACTTTGGCGAGTGGAGAGCTTGAAATGGATGTATGCAGAATTTTTTTAAATGTGTATAATTTTGTGCACGCAAATATCTTAGAAAATACACTCCTGATATATATTTAAATAATTAATCATAGTTTGAAGCACAAAAAATGGGTTAACAGATATGCAATTAATATGCTGTGGAAGTTTGCAATATTTGAAAGAATTGTAATATTTCCTTGAGATCTTTTCCAGCCCTCTGAAAAAAAGCACGCAAATTCCCAATTTCTCTGACATTAGATAAGAAAATAGTTTTTAAAAAACTCTAATTAAACATAAGAAATGGTAGGGGGCTGGTATAAGATATTAGGAGATATAAATTTATAATCTTTTAAAAAATTCTTGTATGTCATTAGAGAATTTCATATTAAAACAACAAGAAACCAACACACCTATCAGAATGACCAAAATCCAGAATACTGACAACACCAAATACTGATGAGGATGTGGACTAACAAGAATTCATTGCTGGTGAGAATGAAAAAATGGTACAGCCACTTCGGAAGACAGTTTGGTGGATCCTTATAAAACTAAACATACTCTTACCATATGATCTAGCAATCAAATGAGTTGAAAACCAAATGAGTCGAAAATATGTCTAGACAAAAACCTGCACATAGAAATTTATAGCAGCTTTGTACATGCCAAAACTTAGAAGCTACCAAGATATTCTTCAGCAGGTAAGTGGATAAGTAAACTGCAGTACATCCAGATGATGGGATAGTATTCAGTACTAAAAAGAAATGAGCTATCAAGCCATGAGAAAACATGGAGGAACCTTAAATGCATCTTACTAAGTGGAAGAAGTCAATCAATCTGAAAAGACTACAACACCATGACATTCTAGAAAAAGCAAAACTATGGAGACAGGAAAATGATCAGTGGTAACCAGGGATCTGGGGGAGGGAGAAGTGAATAGGCAGAGCACAGAGGATATTTAGGGCAGTGAAACTATTCTGCACGATACTACAATGGAATACATGTCATTACATATTTGTCGAAACTCAGAGAATGCACACCACCAAGAGTGAACCTTAATGTAGGTCCACAGATTGTAATAAGTGCACCACTCTGGTGTGGGGTGTTGACACTAGCAGAGGATGTGCATGTGGGGGGGGGGGGTAGGGAGGTGTAAGGGAAATTGTCAATTTCTGATCAATTTTATTGTGAACCTTAAACTGCTCTAAAAACTCTATTTTTTAAAAATCTCATCTATAAAAATATTCAAATATTACCAACAAGAAAAAATGTTATTACCGAAATGTGGCCCTGGAATTAATTTAACTAGTTCATTAATTTAATAAATAATTGTTGAGTTCCTACCCTCTATAAGTACCTAGGTAAACGGCTGGAACTGCAGAATGACCTAGCTCCAGTCAAGATGCTCGTAGAATAGTGGCAGCTGACAATAAAACAGATAAACTAACAGATTGTGAAGAGTCTGATAGAGAATAAGCAGAGTTCTATGTGAGTGCAGAAAGGGGTCTAAACCAAGCTGGAGTACAGGAGCAGAAGGAGAATCAGATAAAGTCTTCCAGCGGAAAGACTGTAACAATTATCCAGGTGTAGCAGTGTTAAATTAAATATTTACTATTCTCAATGTGAAAAATAGAGGGGTGTTTGTTTTCAATTATTTACAACTGTTTGTATCTTAATATGACGCCTCCATCCCATCTGATTGGGGTAGACTTAAAGATGACTCAGGGACTTCCCTGGTGGCACAGTGGTTAAGAATCCGCCTGCCAATGCAGGGGACACGGGTTCGATCCCTGGTCCGGGAAGATCCCACATGCCGCGGGGCAACTAAGCCTGTGTGCCACAACTACTGAGCCTGAGTGCTAGACCCCAGGAGCCACAACTACTGAGCCCGCATGCCACAACTACTGAAGTCCGTGTGCCTAGAGCCCGTGCTCCGCAACAACAGAAGCCACCACAATGAGAAGCCCAAGCACCGCAACGAAGAGTAGCCCGTGCACAGCAACGAACACCCAAAGCAGCCAAAATAAATAAATAAAATAAATTTATTTTTTATAAAAGATGACTCAGGTTTTTTTTGAGAGCTTAGTGTCTTAAGAGAAAAAATATTCAATCTTTCAGGATTTCCCTTTTTCTTCCTTTCTCCTAGTAAAGGAGTCACTTGGTTATAAGAATTCTAACCATACATCTTGGTTTGCCAAAACAGCCCTAGATTACCTTTTTTTTTTTTTTCCCCATGTCCTCTCTGACTTAGCAGTTGTTCTAGATTCTTCATTTTTAGATAAGGTATCATTATTAATCATTGTTTTAAAATACATCATTATTGGTTTGGTACATCTTCAATTTTACTTCCAGATTCTCCCATAGGATAATAGAGTATGAAATATTAGGTTAAACCTGTAAAACAGCCCGCTTCAGCAATGGTCCCTCTGTCTTTATCAGACCCCTTCAGTAACTAACATTTCAAGGGCAGCTAACTCCTGATCGCAGTAGCGGCAGCAGTTTTCACCTTTGTTCCCCCTGCTGGGCACTTGGTGTACAAACCTGGGACATCTGTGAAGTGTCAAAGTGCCTAAGTGTCACAGAAAATTATGTTAGTTGTAACTGAAAGCTGAGTACTGCTTAGTACTACTAGCTTAGTACTGCTAAGGATCATATAGGAAGTAATCCGAATGCTTTAAAACCTACAAACATTTATGTTATTGTTTGGCAACACCCATATTTTGTAATAAACTCTCCTAGCAGCAATGGCTAAAAGAATCCAATATTTATTGAAAAAGCAAGCACCAAATTTCCATTTCACACAAAAAGTTGATGGTGAAGGTGCAACTTGAACAAGATGTTGTTTATATTTAACATTCACGAAAGGGGCTACAAGGATAGCACTGTCCACATAAAAGCCACAAGACACAAATGAGCTGAAAACATACCAGCATCTATTTCAAAAGATACAGTCCTTTTTGGAATACTGCCCAAAGATGATCATTTGATAAGTGTGTTTGCAGGGGGAGCATTTACGTATCACTCTATGAAAACTGAATTTTTATTTAGATCGAATGATTATTTTTCTGAATTAATTTCACTCTTTTTTGACTTCAGGTTTTCTTGGAAAAGCGCATAACAGGAAATTTGCAAGCAATTAAATGATGGCAGTTTTGTTTCAGTATCATTTCCTGCTTCAAAGAGAAAATTGGTTAAAATGATTTTAAGTGAGTTTGATTTTTAAATCTAATTCTTTTGGAATTACATGTGTTGAGGATGAAGTATGTGATGTCACTGTAAATTCTATTGTAAAGTCTGTTAAATTCATTTAAAAAGTTCAGCATTGAAAATAAATGTCACTTGTTTGTGATGGATCTGAATAAAATATTTGTTGGAACTCATCACCATGTTAAAAATTACGTTCTTACTAAATTGAAAAATCTATGGAGATGCAGTATTCTTGAAATTAGTAATGATGCATATATGATTTATTTTACATCCATAAGCTCTGCTCCATTCCATCAATTGAAGAGGAGTTATAGTTGTTAAATTTTACATTTTTATAGGAACGTCCAGTTAAGTGAACTATAATTCTCTGTGTGTGACAAAGCTGATGTTGAATTAAAAATTATATTTCATCATGGCATAACATGTTTCTCTATTTACTGCTTGCTATCAGATAAATTTTTTTAAAAATTTGAACATTTGAAAGTACTTTAAAAATGAACTTATATATTCTGCAATGGTATTGAACTCTCAGTAAATAGGTTCTCTAAATTTCGGTTGCATTTGTTCAAAATCAGTTGGAAATATTTAATCAAATTATGTTATGAATGGAGCACTAAAATTTTAGATTCTGAAACTTTTTATCAGATAGGAATTATAAATACGATGTTTCTAAACAGGTACACATTGAGATTAATCCCTACAATAGTAAGGGAGAACAGTGAGGTCTCAAATGCTGTACAATATTTATTTATTTATTTATTTATTTAATAACTGTGCCTTGGAATATCTTAACTTATGAGAAAATTATATTGATGGACTGCTTGTTTTTAATTGGATAACTTATATTGAAATTCAATGGAATTCAGAAGGCCTATTTTCCAGCATGTGAATTAGGTGAAGAATTTTAAAAGATTCCTAAATAAAAGCAACTAATTTGACTGAGTTTTGTTCTATAGAAACATTTTTTGATAAAAGGTACTCAAGACAAACACAAAGACAATATCTGTAAAAATATATGGGCTGAACTAGTTACCTATTTCAATACAAAGAAAAGTAAAATTAAGCTCTAAAATTATCAAGTACTTTAGCTATCTCAACTGCATACAGATTATTTTCTTAATAAAACCATTATAGTCTATATAGCAAGATCCACTAATGGTGTCAACAATTTCAAATTTAGTACCAAAATTGAAGCTTTAAAGATGATTCCAAATTAGTTTGCTTTGATTTAGGAAGGATTATATTTAAAAAACTAGAACTATACTCATCCACTAATATAAAAATCATGTCAGTTAATAAATATATATTACAAAGATATAAAAATTTAAATACATGTGGTGCCCTTCATTTATTCTCCTAAGTGTCCCCATGTTGATGATAAATTATATGGTCACCCCTGTCATCAGGTATACTTTATACCAGGAGGAAATCATAAAAGTAATACTTATTTAAAGAGAAAATGTGGGCTGAGCATACATTTAAGTTCAAAACAAGGTTGAGATTTATTAGTAAATTAAAGATTCACATTTAGTTTTAAAAGTGAACTGGGGGCTTCCCTGGTGGCGCAGTGGTTGAGAATCTGCCTGCCAATGCAGGCAACACGGGTTCGAGCCCTGGTTCTGGGAAGATCCCACATGCCGCGGAGCAACTGGGCCCGTGAGCCACAACTACTGAGCCTGCGCGTCTGGAGCCTGTGCTCCGCAACAAGAGAGGCCGCGATAGTGAGAGGCCCGCACACCGCGATGAAGAGTGGCCCCCACTTGCCGCAACTAGAGAAAGCCCTCGCACAGAAACGAAGACCCAACACAGCCATAAATAAATAAATAAAAATTTAAAATCTTTAAAAAAAAAAAAAAAAAAAAGTGAACTGGAATCATATTTGGTCACATATAATCATATATATACATAATCACACACACACATACACACGAGTAAAGGAAAAAGGGTCATGAGACAAACTCCAAAAGAGTTAACACACGTGAGGACAGTTGTGAGTCAAGGTTAAAGCATGTGCCTCTTTGTTTTTCTATTGTTCAAATTTTCCAGTACAAATTTGCTGATTTTGAACACATCATTCAAATGTATCCCATTATCATTTTTAAAAAATGTCATCTTTGGTCATTTTTTAAAAATAGGTTAAAAGACTACAGAAGAAAGTCAGAAAGAGAAAAACAAATACCATATGCTAACACATATATATGGAATCTAAAAAAAAAAAAAACGGTTCTGATGAAACTAGGGGCAGGACAGTACAAAGATGCAGATGTAGAGAATGGACTTGACACGGGGAGAGGGAAGGGTTAGCTGGGACGAAGTGAGAGAGTAGCACTGACATATATACACTACCAAATGTAAAATAGCTAGCTAGTGGGAAGCAGCTGCATCACACAGGGAGATCAGCTCATGCTTTGTGACCACCTAGAGAGGTGGGATAGGGAGGGTGGGAGGGACATGCAAGAGGGAGGGGATATGGGGATATATACATACATATAGCTGATTTACTTTGTTATACAGCAGAAACTAACACAACATTTTTTAACTCCAAAAAAGATGTTAAAAAAAAAAGACTACAGAAGAAAAATAACCGGTTATTGCTTAATACTTTATACCAGGAGGAAATCATAAAAGTAATATTTATTTAAAGAGAAAATGTGGGCTGAGCATACATTTAAGTTCAAAACAAGTTTGAGATTTATTAGTAAATTATAGATTCACATTTAGTTTTAAAAGTGAACTGGAATCATATTTGGTCCAGCTTCCTCAATTGGAAGAGAGAGAGAGAAAGAGACTGGGATTTCAAATCTTGTGTTTTTAAGGAACAGGTGGAATTTAAAAAACAAAAGGAAGAAAATGCTCACACTTGGCGGGTGCTGGCTGTCTATCGCCAGGAGAGATATTACTGCAGTAAATTTTATTAACCTGACAAGGGACAACTGCCATGTCAAAATGTATTTAACTAAAACACTGTAATTTATAATTTGTGCATTTAACTTGAATAATATTACCATAAACCAGGTTGTTACATGCGGTTTCATTTAAGTTCTTAGGCCTGCTAAATTATTTTCTTAGTATTTACACTTTCTCTAAAACTCTCTGGTGTAACTAACTTATCACCATTATTCTACTAGTACTTTGGTTACATTTCTCTCTGAAGACCTTAAAGACTTTATCATAGACCATCAGTGTAAACTTTCTCCCTCTCTCTCTTAGGATAATGGTGGAAATAAAATTTGTGACTCCTAATTGGTCTCCTCAAACGACAATCATGCTGATAACATTGTTCACATTTTTCAAAACTTCACAAAATTACCACACATTGAATGTACAGTGTTTTAAAGTTCATGTGAGAAATCTCAACTAAAATCAGAAAAGGACCTGATCTTGAGCCCATTTTAATGAGGAAAAATGTGTATACTTGGTTCCGCCCTGGGAGAGGTACGGGAGGGATCTGCCTGGCTGCTTCTTTGGAATAAACTCCAGGCTGTGAAAGAACATTCTGTGTCTGCCTATCAGAGGGCTGGAGGGTCAGGTCTGCTCAAATTTATGAACGAATCAGTTTATTTCATAGACCCAAACTATTCAAACGGACTCTGTGAGCCAACGTCAGTTTTGCAACACCTAAATGCTGTCTAAAGTTTGAGCAGAGACTAGGAAGGCACTATAATAATCTTTCGATTTGTCCAAGGTTTTTTTGATGCCTGATATTTCAGTATAACTAATCCTTTACAAGAACCAAAAACTAGGTTAGTCCTAGAGAAGTCCTACATGATATTAGCAAGAAAACCCAATTCAAAGTCTTATTTCCAGAAGGATTTGAAGAGTGTCATTACAAAATAGCAGAAATTTTAACAAGACTGGATAAACACTAGAGAATAAAATTATAAATATTTTAGTTCAATTTCTTTTCAAGGTGAAATATTATAAAATGTCTATCACTACAATACTTTCATTGAAGTACTCAAGAGAATACAATTAGCATTATGGTAATGAACAGATTTCAAACATTGAAATTCACATATCATACATAGAGCAAGAAAAACAGGGTGATAGAAATGCAGATGTTGCACTTCATTATTTATTATTTTACAATTTTCCATAGAAATAAACCACATTGTTCCTCTGTCTCATGGCATTTATATATTTTTTTCAATTTTTAAGTATCTTTTTACTTACTTTTAAAACTTTAAACAAAGAAGAATATTGCCAACTGAAGCAAAAGATAGCTGATATTTTATACACAACAAAAGCCTATATGTAAAAGGATTTCAATCTAAAATGAAATGAAATGAAATGAAATCGGAGGATATGAAATGGAGAATCTCATGCACGGACCCTCTGGAAGGAGCTTAAGAACAGTAAATGCCTGATTTTCAGAAATGGAGACATCTCCTGACCAGCAAACATCCGAGAACATCTCCACATTGTCAAGCCAATGAATTTCCTGCTTGAACTCTGTCTGGACTTGCCCCTCTTTGCATTCCTTGCCAATAAGTAGAGTCCACCTCAGACCCTCAATGGACATGCCAGTAGCTTGCAACAGCATGCATTTCCAGAATTGCATTTCCTCTGCTATTCCCAAATAAACTCAATTTCTGGTCATTTGAGCTTCCCTCCATTTACCTCTTTATTTAGGTTGACACCTATAACGTCAAATATACCTAAGATGAAAGTGACATTTGTGCAGAAAAATATCTGAATAACGGAAAGTGAACAACTTCAAATTATTCTGTTTCACCTCAAATAAATTACGTGGCAACATCAGCATTGACTCACAAAAGGTAAATTTATAGGAATCTTAACATACTGTTGTGAGAGCTTGCAGTAATAAAATTTCACCTAAGTTAGTATGTTTCCAAATGGGATGTCCTTTTGATGGACTCATCGTAGCAAGAAGTATTGAGGGCTTTACTATTTGAAGTTGTGTGTGTCTTACATTGCTCATCACAAATAAACCAGAAATTTAAAGCTTTACCAGTTGGCATTATCTCTCTATTATTTTAGGCAATTAATATTTGTTAGATATTTTAAAAAATTTTGTTAAATTATTCAATTTTATTGTAATTCACACTACCGGTATATTTTTGTGTCCTAAGTCACAACTTGCTAACTAAATGCTGATTATTTCAGGTAAATGTGAAAAGCTAACTCCAAGAACAGAGAGTTTTTGCATCCAGAGGATTATATCATGGCTATTTTCTAATGGAGATGACAGAAACAGTGATCATTACAGGTTGATGATGAAGGTTTGATCACAAATGAGAATGTTAACTACATCAGAGCAACTTTTAGCAGGGTCTGTGTCCAGACTACTCACAGATATATTCCATCAGTTCCAAAAGAGCAATGTTGGAAAAATTGATGAGACTATTGTTAACTTAGGTGAAAAAAAGTCACTATTCCTAGAAAATACTGTAACTTCTATTGATGGCACATTTGTATCATATTAATACATACAGGGCATATTGCAGAAACCCCTCACATTTATGAATTCATTATAACTATTATAATTATTATTTTAAATCAACAGTTCTCCAGCAGGCCTGGGGACTGGAAATGGTATGAATCCTCCTTATTCCTGACAAATGTTAACAGTTCAATAGTGGGTTTTTTGTTTTCCTTTTTGTTTTTCAGATTTGCATCTGGACTTTCCACTCGAACGCAGAATGCAGAGAAATCAACAAATTGCTAAGAACCAGCAACTACAGGTGGAGGTATTTTGTGAAGAAACACAAGGTCACTTGGGATTTCAGTGATCCCAGAAATTTGACTAAGCATTCTATAAATGCCTTAAGGGACTTTAGAATCTCCTGGAATCTGAGCAGGATACTTACAACACAAGCAAGAGTCCATTCACAGTGATCCATGACCATAGCTGCCCAGAGGAAAAAGTGTAAATTTGTCAGCCACGGCCATTGCCATCACCACTCATAGTTCCTGGGTTTTGACCTCAATATTGTATTAAAATACTTCTGAAGTCCATCTCACCAGTTTATTCATATCAACTCTTTAACCATGCTCTTGTGTTCCTTTAAAAAAATTATTTTCTCCAAAGTTTCATTATAAATTTTTTCTTTCTTTCATATTTTCATTTTCTTGTGTTTTAGTTTGGTTTGTTTTCCTCTTGATTTTCATTACAGATAATTCATGATATTATTTTTGTTTACTGTTTGTTTTTTTCCTCGATCCTTTTTGCAGATACACCATGGTTTCTAGATGATGTCTGTAATGTTACATGTCAGATTTATGGTCTTCTACATTTAAAGAATTTATGGAATCCTAGATTGGAGGGAACCTTTGTTGTCATCTAATGTAGTTCTCTTATCTTACAAAAGAGAAAACTGAGTCTCTGAAAAAATAATAGATCAACATAGTTTATATAGTTTCGTAATGAAAGACTTAAAGTTATAATGCATTTTCTTGAGTTTGTCTCTCTTACATAGGTAACATCAATGCACTGCATAGTTTAAGGAATTATTGAAATTGGACACGGGGCACCCTCTGGGGAAGGGGCTACCCAAGTTCTGAAAGAGCATACTCGGGAAAGATCATTTGAAGCAGGTGGCAAATATGAGCGCTGAAGGAACAGTGGTTATTGGGGGGATTAATTAAGGAAGAAGGAAGGGCTTCCCTGGTGGCGCAGTGGTTGAGAGTCTGCCTGCCAATGCAGGGGACACAGGTTTGAGCCCTGGTCTGGGAGGATCCCACATGCCGCGGAGCAACTGGGCCCGTGAGCCACAATTACTGAGCCTGCGCGTCTGGAGCCTGTGCTCCGCAACAAGAGAGGCCGCGATAGTGAGAGGCCCGCACACCGCGATGAAGAGTGGCCCCCGCTTGCCACAACTGGAGAAAGCCCTCGCGCAGAAACGAAGACCCAACACAGCCAAAAATAAATAAATAAATAAATTTAAAGGAAGAAGGAAAATTGTGACAGCCTGAGGAGTAAATAACAAACAGCAGGATCCCAGAAAAACGACATCATGCTTTAAATTACAGCTTATCTTGGGTGTCTTAAAAGGACTACTGACACTCACACCCATTGGGATGGCTACAACCAAAAAAAAAAATGTAGATAATAACAAGTGCTGGTGAGGATGGGAGAAATTAGAACCCTGTGCACTGTTGGTGGGAATGTAGTACAGCCACTATGGAAATTGGGAAGGCAGTTCCTCAAAAAATTAAAAATAGAATTAGCCCATGATCCAGAAATTCCACTTCTGGATATATAGCCAAAAGAATTAAAAGCAGGGTCTTGAAAATATATTTGTACACCCATATTCACAGCAGCGCTATTTGCAATGGCCAAAAGGTGGAAGCAACCCAAGTATCCATCAACAGATGAATGAATTGCATGTATATCACATGCAAAACATGGCATACAATGGAGGCTTAAAAAAGAAGGAAACTCTCATGCATGCTACAACATGGATGAACCGTGAGGGTATTATGCTAAGTGAAATAATGCTGTCACAAAAAGACAAATACTGTATGATTCATTTTTGTGAAGTTTCTAGTGTAGTCAAATCCATAAAATAGAAAATAGAATGGTGGTTCCCAGGGGCTGCAAGGAGGGGGAAATTTGGAGTTGTTTAATGGGTATAGAGTTTGTCTTACAAGATGAGAAAGTTCTGGAGATTGGTTGCACAACAATGCGAATATAAATGTTTAACACTACTGAACTGCACATTTGAAAATGGTTAAGATGGTGAATTTTATGTATGTGTACTTTACCACAATTAAAATTAAAAGTTGAAAAAGAAAAACTACTGAAAGTCTGGGGGAGAAGAAGAATGAGGAAAGCATAGCTTACAGAAGACCTTAGTGGTATCATGGCATGAGCTGAAAGTAGAGCCTGGGAAATGAGTTAGCCTCAAGGCATCTTCCCAGTTACTGTGGGTAAAGAGGGCACTTGCTCCATGGAGCAAACTGACGATGTCTTTAAAGAATCCATGGTTTAACTATGACCACATGGGCCACATTAACTGCTCTATGTAAGATATGCACACATGACTGACTGTAGTTAAAAGAAAGAAAGAGATTATCTTAATTTTCACCATAATTTCTGGGGATAATAAACCATAAACAGGAGAGACAATTTCTCTGTCCTTCAAGGAGGTTGGATATAGTGGGTGGGAGAGGGGTCTACAATAAATATGTAAACAGAGAAACTTAAAAAATCATTTCAGTTAGTGATACGTATTATTAAGGAAATATAAAAATATAATTGGATAGGAAGCAACTGGGGAGCGGACAGCCAATTGAGAAAAGGTCATCAGAAGTGGCCGAAAGAATTGCAAAGCTGTCAAGAGATTAAAGCTGAGAATATATTCAACTTTATTAACAGGTAGACTCTGTGCATTAAAGATAAAGAACAGGAATAAAGACGCAGATGTAGAGAATGGACTTGAGGACACGGGGAGGGGGAAGGGTAAGATGGGACGAAGTAAGGGAGTAGCACTGACATATATACACTACCAAATGTAAAATAGATAGCTAGTGGGAAGCAGCTGCATCACACAGGGAGATCAGCTCATGCTTTGTGACCACCTAGAGGGGTGGGATAGGGAGGGTGGGAGGGACATGCAAGAGGGAGGGGATATGGGGATATATGTGTACATATAGCTAATTCACTTTATTATACAGCAGAAACTAACACAACATTGTAAAGCAATTATGCTCCAATAAAGGTGTTAAAGAAAAAAAAGATAAAGGAGCTTAACACCAAATCCACACAATTCTAGAGTAGTTAAAATTTAGTCTGTTAGCACGATTTCCAATAGCCAGGACATGGAAGCAACCTAAGTGTCCATCGACAGATGAATGGATAAAGAAGATGTGGCACATATATACAATGGAATATTAGCCATAAAAAGAAACAAAATTGAGTTATTTGTAGTGAGGTGGATGGACCTAGAGTCTGTCATACAGAGTGAAGTAAGTCAGAAAGAGAAAAACAAATACTGTATGCTAACACATATACCTGGAATCTAAAAAAAAAAAGAAAAGTGGTTCTGAAGAACCCAGGGGCAGGGCAGGAATAAAGACGCAGACACAGAGAATGGACTTGAGGACACGGGGAGGGGGAAGGGTAAGCTGGGATGGAGTGAGAGAGTGGCATGGACATATATACACTACCAAATGTAAAATAGATAGCTAGTACAGGGAGATCAGCTCGGTGCTTTGTGTCCACCTAGAGCGGTGGGATAGGGAGAGTGGGAGGGAGACACAAGAGGGAGGGGATATATGTATACGTATAGCTGATTCACTTTGTTATACAGCAGCAACTAACACAACAATGTAAAGCAATTATACTCCAATAAAGATGTTAAAAAAAATTAAAAAGAAAAAGAAAACAGAAAAAAAATTTTAGTCTGTTAGCAGGTATGTTAGGAAGTAGTGGTCAGTAAAAGCCCCCAATAGGGTCATAAAGGAAAAGCCATGCTTATTAATATCATGTCATGATCTTATGACCAAGTGTGCTGGAATTTTAAGGTAAACTAAACATAGATATTGGATGAATTCTCATGTTATCCTCATGAACAAGGATTTCAAAATACTGTTAATGATAATATGCTTAAGTGATTTATAACTGATTTAAAGAGTAATTGTTAATTTTTTTTCAGTAGTACTCAATCTAGAGGAATACCTCTAGTGCATTGTTGAAGAATTTTCTCAGATCTGCCCTTTTGGGATTGTATAATGTTATGTTGCTCAATTCTCTGGACGATTAACTAGGAAAGACACAGATCATCAAGTCAGAATTATGGACTGACTCTCACATGATGATGTTTAACTGGGGCAAAGGCGAACTTGTATTCGTCAAGTGAACCAACTGGGTAGATGTGGAACGAGGTACATAGAACTTAGTTGTGGTACCTAGCTGACTGTAGATGTGGCCTGAGTCAAGAGTGTTTTGCAGCTACCTGTGATCTTAGACTGCCAGTCATAGAATGATTGGCACTGTCAGTCCTGGGGTGGGAATGGGGGGTGCCCGACTCTGCACGTCTTGGTTTAGGCCAATTTTAATATGAGGGAAGACATTCGGGGGAAGAAATAGGAGGAGGAGGGAACTCTAAGTCTTTTCATCCAAGAAAGCAAGTAAAATTACTGGGTATTTTTAACTGTAGAGCTAACTTAAATATACTATAGTCACATGTTATAAATATTTTGAAATTGTCAGATAGATTTAAAAATGACTGAATGATGCTTGGTGTAAGTTTGTGGGCTATTAATTCACAGGAATTTGCTTTGTCCACTTTATAACTGCGTGCCTTTGGGAAGGTCTCTTAACCTTTGTAAGCCTTAATTTGCTGATATTTAAAATGGAAATAAAACCTATCTCATTAAGCTGTGGTCAGGATTAAATCAGCTAACATAAGTAACGAATATAAAACTAGTGTGACATCATCTTTTTGTAAGATTTGTAACTACACTGTGTTTTTATTATACTGTAATATGTTCAGAATATCTGATAATTAGCAAAAATTCAACCTACAAATATGTGGACAGATCAGGAGAGAATGGTCATGCTGTTAAATAGGATGGAATATTTAACGTTTAAGTGGGGACTGATTTTCTAAGTAGTTAGTTAGTTCATTAGTGAGTATTTTTGTCTTGGGAAAACTTGCTTTCTAACCAACATTGTAACTGCAGAGGCTTAAGTAATAAGTACTCAGAAAATAAGAAACATTTGTATCTCTGACTAGCCAGACAAAAGGCATAGTATTATTTTGAATAATATTCACACTCTTTTAAATTATGAAAGAATTTGAATAATAGTAGAGATTATAAGGAAATAATTGTGAAAAATCATTGCCCAATTCTACCTTTTGCCATAACTAGTCTTAGCATAAATTCCAGAGTAACGAGTCTGAGTCATATCAGATGTGGTTTTGAAATGAATCTGAAAAATTAAACAGCAGAAAACCTCCCATCGATTTTTAGATATTTCTATTCAAAAACCCCATTAATGTATATTTCAAAAGTTTCCTAAAATTTTAGTCAGTAATTTTTGTTCAGGTTAACCCTTAAAAATACCTTTTACTGTAATTTTAGGGATTTAAGCTATTCTTTGTGAAAAGAATCCTTTCATCAATGAATTATTCCCTTACATTTTCTCTTCCAACTTGAATAATTAAAATTTCTTTAACTTTCTGCAATTGGTGATGTTTTCGTCTTTTGTTACCTACATTCCTCTTTAGATATGAAATACAGAATTAGACTCTTTATGGATATAGTGATAGTTTATGTATCCTATGTCATCATTGTCCTTTAATAAACTACAAATCTTTATTATGACTCTAAGAAATTACTATCGAATATTCTTCCAAGATTAAAAATATCCTCCATTTCTTTTCTTCACCTGGGGGGGAAATTGCCCATTTAGAAAGTTTCTTTATGGCATAACTGAAAGACTGAAAATTAAATCTTTATTTTTTTCCTTACCTCTATTTCTGTACATTGATTTGCACTGTAAATTCCTTAGGAGTGTAGTGTAAGTCATAATGTAGCTGTGTTACCTTCCCTCATAGATTAGCTAGTTATGAAGGAAACAAACAAGATACATTTATAGATAAAACTGCGATACCAATGAAAATTTGTATTTTTTAAAGATAGCCCTATGTTTTACTTCATACAGCCAATTAAAAAAAAAAAGGATCATGTATTGATTCCTGAACTTCAGCAAACTAGTACATCTAATCCTGAGAAGCAAGATTAGTTATCACTTTAATATTTATCTCGTCTGCACTAGAAATGCCACTCAGTTTTCTTTTTATACATCTTTATTGGAGTATAATTGCTTCACAATGCTGTGTTAGTTTCTGTTGTACAACAAAATGAATCAGCCATATGCATACATATATCCCCATATCCCCTCCCTCTTGAGCCTCCCTCCCACCCTCCCTACCCATCCCTCTAGCTCATCGTAATGCACCAAGTTGATCTCCCTGTGCTATGCTGCTGCTTCCCACCAGCTATCCGTTTTACATTCGGTAGTGTGTATATATGTCGATGCTTCTCTCACTTCGCCCCAGCTTCCCCCTCCCCTCCCCGTGTCCTCAAGTCCATTCTCTATGTCTGTGTCTTTATTCCTGCCCTGCCACTAGGTTCATCAGAACCAGTTTTTTAGATTCATATATATGCGTTAGCATACGGTATTTGTTTTTCGCTTTCTGACTTACTTCACTCTGTATGACAGACTCTAGGTCCATCCACCTCACCACAAATAACTCAATTTCATTTCTTTTTATGGCTGAGTAATATTCCATTCTATGTATGTGCCACATCTTCTTTATCCATTTATCTGTCAATGGACATTTAGGTTGCTTCCATGTCCTGGCTATTGTAAATAGTGCTGCAATGAACATTGTGGTACATGACTCTTTTTGAATTATGGTTTTCTCAGGGTATATGCCCAGTAGTGGGATTGCTGGGTCATACAGTAGTTCTATTTTTAGTTTTTTACAGAACCTCCATACTGTTCTCCATAGTGGTTGTATTAATTTACATAATCACCAGCAGTGCAGGAGGGTTCCCTTTTCACCACACCCTCTTCAGCATTTATTGCTTCTATATTTTTTTTGCTGATGGCCATTCTGACCGGTATGAGGCGATACCTCATTGTAGTTTTGATTTGCATTTCTCTAATAATTAGTGATGTTGAGCATCCTTTCATGTGCCTCTTGGTCATCTGTATGTCTTCTTTGGTGAAATGTCTATTTATGTCTTCTGCCCATTTTTTAATTGGGTTGTTTTGTTTTTTGATATTGAGCTCCATGAACTGTTTGTATATTTTGGAGATTAATCCTTTGTTGTTTCATTTGCAAATATTTTCTCCCATTCTGAGGATTGTCTTTCCATCTTGTTTATGGTTTTCTTTGCTGTGCAAAAGCTTTTAAGTTTACTTAGGTCCCATTTGTTTATTTTTGTTTTTATTTCTTTACTCTAGGAGGTGAGTCAAAAAAGATCTTGCTGTGGTTTATGTCAAAGAGTGTTTTTCCTATGTTTTCCTCTAAGAGTTTTATAGTGTCCGATCTTACCACTTGGAGTTTATTTTTGTGTATGGTGTTAGGGAGTGTTCTAATTTCATTCTTTTACGTATAGCTGTCCAGTTTTCCCAGCACCACTTACTGAAGAGGCTGTCTTTTCTCCATTGTATGTTCTTGCCTCCTTTGTTGTAAATTAGGTGACCATATGTGTTGGGTTTATCTCTGGGCTTTCTATCCTGTTCCATTGATCTATATTTCTGTTTTTGTACCAGTACCATACTGTCTTGATTACTGTAGCTTTGTAGTATAGTTTGAATTTGGGGCACCTGATTCCTCCAGCTCCTTTTTTCTTTCTCAAGATTGCTTTGGCTATTTGGGATGTTTTGTGTTTCCATACAAATTGTAAAACTTTTTCTTCTAATTCTGTGAAGAATGCCATTGGTAGTTTAATAGGGATTGCATTGAATCTGTAGATTGCTTAGGGTAGTATAGTCATCTTCACAATATTGATTCTTCCAATCCAAGAACATGGTATATTTCTCCATCTGTTTATGTCATCTTTGATTTCTTTGATCAGTGTTTTATAGTTTTCTGAGTACAAATTTTTCGCCTCCTTATGTAGGTTTATTCCTAGGTATTTTATTCTTTTTTTGCAATGGTAAATGGGATTGTTTCTTTAATTTCTCTTTCTGATTTTTCATTGGTAGTGTACAGGAATGCCAGAGATTTCTGGCATTAATTTTGATCCTGCAACTTTACCAAATTCGTTGATTAGTTCTAGTAGCTTTCTGGTGGCATCTTTTGGATTTTCTGTGTATAGTATCATGTCTTTGGCAAACAGTGACAGTTTTACTTCTTCTTTTCCAATTTGTATTACTTTTATTTCTTTTCTTCTCTGATTGCAGTGGCTAGGACTTCCAAAACTATGTTGAATAAGAGTGGTGAGAGTGGACATCCTTGTCTTGTTCCTGATCTTAGTGGAAATGCTTTCAGTTTTTCACCATTGAGTATGATGTTTGCTGTGCATTTGTCATATATGGCCTTTATTAGGTTGAGGTAGGTTCCCTTTATGCCCATTTTCTGGAGAGTTTTTATCATAAATGGGTGTTGAATTTTGTCAAAAGCTTTTTCTGCATCTATTGAGATGTTCATGTGGTTTTTAATTCCTTAATTTGTTAATATGGTGTACCACACTGATTGATTTGTATATATGAAGAATCCTTGCATTCCTGGGATAAATCCCACTTGATCATGGTGTATGATCCTTTTAATATTTTGTTGGATTCTGTTTGTGAGTATTTTGTTCAGGATTTTTGCATCTATGTTCATCAGTGATATTGGTCTATAATTTTCTTTTTTTGTGATATCTTTTTTTCTGGTTTTGGTATCAGGGTGATGGTGGCTTCGTAGAACAAATTTGGGAGTGTCCTCCCTCTGCAATTTTTTGGAAGAGTTTGAGAAGTATCGGTGTTAGCTCTTCTGTAACTGTTTGATAGAATTCGCCTGTGAAGCCACCTGGTCCTGAACTTTTGTTTGTTGGAAGATTTTTAATTACAGTTTCAATTTTATTACTTGTGATAAGTCTGTTTATATTTTCTAATTCTTCCTGGTTCAGTCTTGGAAAATTGTACCTTTCCAAGAATTTGTCCATTTCTTCGTGGTTGTCCATTTTATTGGCATATAGCTGTTTGTAGTAGTCTCTTATAATCCTTTGAATTTCTGCAGGGTGAGTTGTGATTCCTCCTTTTTCATTTCTAATTTTATTGATTTGTATCCTCTCTCTTTTTTTTCTTGATGAGTTTGGCTAATGGTTTATCAATTTTATTTATCTTCTCAAAGAACCAACTTTTAGTTTTATTGATCTTTGCTATTGTTTTCTTCATTTCTATTTCATTTATTTCTGCTCTGATCTTTTGATTTTTTTTCTTCTACTGACTTTGGGTTTTCTTTGTTTTTCTTTCTCTAGTTGCTTTAGGTGTAGGGTTAGATTGTTTATTTGAGATTTTTCTTTTTCTTGAGGTGAGACTGAATTGCTATAAACCTCCCTCTTAGAACTACTTTTGCTGCATCCCATAGGTTTTGAGTCGTCGTGTTTTCATTGTCATTTGTTTATATGTATTTTTTTATTTCTTCTTTGATTTCTTCAGTGATCTCTTGGTTATTTAGTAGTGCACTGTTTAGTCTCCATGTATTTGTGTTTTTTACAGTTTTTTTCCTGTAATTGATTTCCAGTCACATGGTGTTGTGGTCAGAAAAGATGCTTGATATGATTTCAATTTTCTTAAATTTTCAGAGGCTTGATTTGTGACCCAAGATGTGATCTATCCTGGAGAATGTTCCATGTGCACTTGAAAAGAAAGTATATTCTGCCACTTTTGGGGGGAATGTTCTATAAATTTCAATTAAATCTATCTGGTCTATTATGTCATTTAAAGCTTATGTTTCCTTATTTATTTTCTCTTTGGATGATCTGTCCATTGGTGTAAGTGGGCTGTTAAAGTTCCCTACTATTATTGTGTTACTGTTGATTTCCCCTTTCATGTTTGTTAGCATTTGGCTTATGTATTGAGGTGCTCCTATGTTAGGTGCATAAACATTTATAATTGTTATATCTTCTTGGATTGATCCCTTGATCATTATGTAGTGTCCTTCCTTATCTCTTGTAAGAGTCTTTATTTTAAAGTCTATTTTATCTGATAACGAGTATTGCTACTCCTCTTTCTTTTGATTTCCATTTGCATGGAATATCTTTTTCCATACCTTCACTTTCAGTCTGTATGTGTCCCTAGGTCTGAAGTCGGTCTCCTGTAGACAGCATATATATGGGTCTTGTTTTTGCATCCATTCAGCCAGTCTGTGTCTTTTGGTTGGGGCATTTAATCTATTTATATTCAAGGTTATTATTGACATGTATGTTCCTATTACCATTTTTTTAATTGTTTTGGGTTTGTTTCTGTGGGTCTTTTTCTTCTCTTGTGCTTCCCGCCTAGGGAAGTTTCTTTAGCATTTGTTGTAAAGCTGGTTTGGTGGTGCTGAATTCTCCTAGCTTTTGCTTGTCTGAAAAGCTTTTGATTTCTCCATCGAATCTGAATGACATCTTTGCTGGGTAGCATAATCTTGTTTGTACGTTTTTCTCTTTCATCACTTTAAGTATATCCTGCCACTTCTTTCTGGCCTGCAGAGTTTCTGCTGAAAAATCAGCTGATAACCTTTTGGTGATTCCTTTGTATGTTATTTTTTGCTTTTCCCTTGCTGCTTTTAATATATTTTCTTTGAATTTAATTTTTGTTAGTTTGATTAATGTGTCTTGGTGTGTTTCTCCTAGGGTTTATTCTGTATGGGACTCTATGTTTCTTGGACTTGGGTGACTATTTCCTTTCCCATGTTAGGGAAGTTTTCCACTATAATCTCTTCAAATATTTTCTAAGACCCTTTCTTTTTCTCTTCTTCTTCTGGGACTCCTATAATTTGAATGTTGGTTCGTTTAGTGTTGTCCCAGAGGTCTCTGAGATTGTCTTCAATTCCCTTCATTCTTTTTTCTTTATTCTGTTCCTCAGCAGTTATTTCCACTAGCTCACTTATTCGTTCTTCTCTCTCAGTTATTCTGTTATTGATTCCTTCTTGTATATTTTTCATTTGTTACTGTATTGTTCTTCTCTGTTTGTTTGTTCTTTAGTTCTTGTAGATCTTTGTTAAACATTTCTTGTATTTTCTCAATCTGTGCCTCCATTCTATTCCCAAGATTCTGGATCATCTTTACTATCATTACTCTGAATTCTTTTTCAGGTAGATTGTGTATTTCCTCTTCATTTATTTGGTCTTGTAGGTTTTTACCTTGCTCCTTCATCTGTGATATATTTTTTGCCATCTCTTTTTTTTTTTTTGGTGGGTGGGCTTGTGTCCCTGTCTTACTGGTTGTTTGGCCTGAGGCTTCCAACACTGGAGTTTGTAGGCTGTTGGGTAAAGCTGGGTCTTGGTGCCAATATGAGGACCTCCAGGAGACCTCACTTCAATGAATATTCCCTGGGGTCTGAGGTTCTCTGTTAGTCCAGTGGCTTGGAATCGGAGCTCCCACCACAGGAGCTTTGGCCTGACCCCCAGCTCATGAACCAAGATCCCGCAAGCTGTGTGGGGTGGCAAAAAAAAAAAAAAAAAAAAAAGGAGGACAGTAACAAAGAGTAAAAAATAAAATTAGACTAGAAAACTAATAGATATGTTAGTAAGAATATAAAAATAAAAATATAGATGAAACAACATCTATATCTATCAGATGGCCCATCTGAACTTGGGCCATATAACTGGGACCACAGTCTTTCCTTTGGCTTCAATGGAATTCTCAATGATGGGATTTAGCATTCCAGGTTAACCTAAGGTTAAAATTTCAATTTTACTGTGGTTACTTCATTTTGATTTTAAATGGCAGCAGAATGAATCACTATGATAAACACCATTTGAATTGCAGTGAATACATTTTTATTTATACTTATTTATTGAATAAAAAGTAACATTGGTTTTCTAATTTTTTTGAAGTTCAGTGAAAGTGCTGTATGAATCTATACTCCATGAGAACACTAGATTAACCATATTTGCCAAAGAGCCTTTCAGAAACATATTGTTAAAATGTCAAAAAGAGTTCTTCATTGTCTTTCTCTGTTTTACTCTTTCCTTCTCTCTCCCAGTTTTTCTTAAACTCAGTGACACCGTCTTTCTTTTGCTCTCATTTGATCTTCATTTTTAATACTATCTTCAGAGATCTCATTTATCTTCTTGTCTCCAAGAAACATTTCTAACCTTATTTCTCTATATTTCCACAACCATTCCTAATTCAAGCTTTATTGAAAAAAGTTCCATAACCTAAAATAAATTTCTAATTGAATTAGTTTCACAAGAAACACAGCACATTTAAGCAGAAGTCAGCTTCTGCACTACTTTTTCCATGAATCACCTGCTCTTTTCTAATTTATGTAAATGAGACAAGATTCAATCCTCATGATTGAGAGAAAACTTGGGAGAATCATCTTTGTTTCATTCTTATGCAAGTCATTGAAAAAGTCTGCAAAATGTTCTCTGTTTTTTTTTCTATTACTGTCCCAGCTATTTGAACTACTCATTAATTTATGATGAAATTAGCTATCCATATGGATTTCTTTTCATTCTCTTTTTCAAATAAAGCTTTTGCCTGAGGTTCTTTTCTGATGCCAGATCAGTAAATGTCATCGGAAAAGATAGAGTAGCTCAGGATTTTCCCAAAGTTTTGATGCATACATACTGTCATTTAATACCAAGTTTTTCTTTATTTCTTCTTTAAACAGAGAGTCATTTAGTACCTGCAGTTGGTTTCCAGATATATAATTGTATAGTAATGTATGATAATTTGTTAATCTATAATAATTTATAGTAATTTTATGTTGTTATTGATTCTATTGCATTTTAGCCAGAGATCACACTCCATCGTTCATTGATTCTTAGGAATTTATCAAAGCTTCCCTTGTGGCTTACTACATAATTTTTGTAAATGTTCTTGTATGCTAAAAACAAACAAAACTATAAGTTTTCTCTCTATCTATAAATTACTTAATTGTTTTGTTCATATATTTGTACCTGTATCTTCAAATAAATTATTGATAGATCTATTTTTTTCCTTTTTTTAAAATTGGAATATAATAGATTTACAATGTTGTGTTAGTTTCTGCTGTACAGCAAAGTGAATCAGGTAGATCTATTTTTAAAAATTGTAGTTCTGTCTGCTTTTGCTTCCTATATTTGGAAGTTATATGGAAGACATTTTCATAATCACTATAGTTCTGTTTCTTTACCAACATGTTATCCAAGTGTTTGTATCTTATGATTTTTCCTGTAACTTAATTTTTTCTGATATTGAAATTATTATCCTGGATTTTTTTAAATTTTATTTTATTTATTTATTTTTTATACAGCAGGTTCTTATTAGTGATCTATTTTATACGTATTAGTGTATATATGTCAATCCCAATTTCCCAGTTCATCCCACCACCACCCCCTTCGCTTTCCCCCCTTGGTGTCCATACATTTGTTCTCTACATCTGTGTCTATTTCTGCCTTGCAAACTCGTTCATCTCTACCATTTTTCTAGATTCCATATATATGAATTAATATACGATATTTGTTTTTCCCTTTCTGACTTACTTCACTCTGTATGACAGTCTCTAGGTCCACCCACGCCTCTACAAATGACCCAATTTCATTCCTTTTTATGGCTGAGTAATATACCATTGTATATATGTACCACATCTTCTTTATCCATTCGTCTGACGATGGGCATTTAGGTTGCTTCCATGACCTGGCTATTGCAAATAGTGCTGCAATGAACATTGGGGTGCATGTGTCTTTTTGAATTATGGTTTCCTCTGGGTATATGCCCAGCAGAGGGATTGCTGGGTCATATGGTAATTCTATTTTTAGTTTTTAAAGAACCTCCATGTTGTTCTCCATTGTGGCTCTATTAGCCTGGATTTTTTAGACACATGTCTCTGATATGCATTTTTCTATCTTCCCCAATTTTTTGCATGGTGTTTAAAAAAATTGTTTGGTTGACAACATAGTGTTGCATTTAATATTTGTTAACATCTAGCTTGGGAATCTATTTTGCTCTATGCATTTAACCTTTGCAATGATTTTAATTATAGTAATATTGAGAGCTATCCTTGTTCTCTTTCTGTGCTTCATATATACTATATTTTTTTTACAATTTTTTTATTGTGGTATAGTTGTTTTACAATGTTGTGTTAGTTTCTGCTGTACAATGAAGTGAATCAGCTATAGGTATACATATATCCCCTCCCTCTTGGACCTCCCACCCCCCCCATCCCACCCATCTAGGTCATCACAGAGCACAGAGCTGAGCTCCCTGTTCTATACAGAAGGTCCCCACTAGCTATCTATTTTACACATGGTAGTGTATATATGTCAATCCCAATCTCCCAGTTCATCCCACCCCCCTTCCCCCCGACCATATGCACATGTCTGTTCTCTATATCTGTGTCTCTATTCCTGCCCTGCAAATAGGTTCATCTGTACCATTTTTCTAGATTCCACATATATGCGTTAATATACTATATTTGTTTTTCTCTTTCTGACTTACTTCACTCTGTATGACAGACTCTAGGTCCATCCATGTCTCTACAAATGACCCAGTTTCATTCCTTTTTATGGCTGAGTAATATTCCACTGTATAGATGTAGCACATCTTCTTTATCCATTCATCTGTTGATGGATGTTTAGGTTGCTTCCATATCCTGGCTATTGTAAATAGTGCTGCAATGAACATTGGGGTGCATGTGTCTTTTTGAATTATGGTTTTCTCAGGGTATATGCCCAGTAGTGGGATTGCTGGATCATATGGTAGTTCTATTTTTAGTTTTTTAAGGAACCTCCGTACTGTTCTCCATAGTGGCTGTATGAATTTTTATTTCTTTTATTTTTCTCCTTTCCCACATTTCATTTGGTGAAACAGTAATTTTTAGTTTTGTTTTGAAAGTTATTTATTCCATTTTTATTCTTTGATGTTATTCTTAGCTCATAGTTGTTTTTTGTTTTTCTCAGTAATTTCTATCAGAAGATTTCTCTTCCCCTCGACTTTCCCTGCACGTCTCTTTCCAGAACCTCTCTTTTCCATATACTAGGACTTTTGTATCATTAAGGTTTTAAGTCTAAGTCATGAATGTACACTTTTAGGGGTGTGGAGTCATCACTAGTTTAGAAAATATATACTTTCCTAAGTTATTCACTCAATACTGTTCTTCCCTTAGTCATTTTCTCCTTTGTGCTAACAGTATGCTATTAACATATGCTTATCACCTTCAGTAGAATTACTATATTTGCATAGATAATTCCTCAGTTAGTCCCTGAAGTCCTTCCAGACAGGGACTTTTTTGTATCACCAACATATTATGTGGAATATATTAGGTATTTGATAGATATTTTTTGATTGGTACTTAAATGAATGAACACTCCCCAGGTCATTTAAAACAGTCCTGACAAGTGACATCCTTATTAAACATTTATTGAATTTAAGAAAGTTGGATCATCACAGGCCATTAAGACTTTTGCATTTTAAGTTATATTTCTTTTTGTTTGTTTTCCATGCCTCTAAACCCAATTTGTCTTCTTTTTCCCCTTTGCTGTCATAATTTATTCAACAGTAGATATTAAGTTTCTTACAGCATTTCCTTTACACTAGGTTGAACTCTTAAGGCTTTTGTCATTTTAAGCCACTATTTAAAAACAAAAAAAGATGTGAGTAAAGTCTCTAAAACAGTTTAAGAGGGTTTGTAAATTGATACAGCCACTATGGAGAACAGTATGGAGGTTCCTTAAAAAACTAAAAATAGAACTACCATATGACCCAGCAATCCCACTACTGGGCATATACCCTGAGAAAACCATAATTCAGAAAGAGTCATGTACCACAATGTTCATTGCAGCTCTATTTACAATAGCCAGGCCATGGAAGCAACCTAAGTGTCCATCGACAGATGAATGGATAAAGAAGATGTGGCACATATATACAACGGAATATTACTCAGCCATAAAAAGAAACGAAATTGAGTTATTTGCAGTGAGGTGGATGGACCTAGAGTCTGTCATACAGAGTGAAGTAAGTCAGAAAGAGAAAAACAAATACTGTATGCTAACAAATATATATGGAATCTAAAAAAAAAAGGTTCTGAAGAACCTAGGGGCAGGACAGGAATAAAAACACAGATGTAGAGAATGGACTTGAGGACATGGGGAGGGGGAAGGGTATGTTGGGACGAAGTGAGAGAGTGGCATGGACATATATACACTACCAAATGTAAAATAGATAGCTAGTGGGAAGCAGCCGCATAGCACAGGGAGATCAGCTCGGTGCTTTGTGTCCAC
This sequence comes from Balaenoptera musculus, assembly GCF_009873245.2. Classification (NCBI taxonomy): domain Eukaryota; kingdom Metazoa; phylum Chordata; class Mammalia; order Artiodactyla; family Balaenopteridae; genus Balaenoptera; species Balaenoptera musculus. The sequence goes on from NC_045790.1 coordinate 6,976,114, forward strand.
CTAGAGGGGTGGGATAGGGAGGGTGGGAGGGAGACGCAAGAAGGAGGAGATATGGGAATATATGTATGCCTATGGCTGATTTACTTTGTTATACAGCAGCAACTAACACAACATTGTAAAGCAATTATAGTCCAATAAAGATGCTAAAAAATAAATAAATAAATAAAACAGTTTAAGAAAAACACCTTGAAGAATTTGACTTCAGTAGCTTTCACTTTGACAGGATTTTCTTAGCATCTGCTAAAAGAGTTTAACAAACAGTATCTCTATTGTGAGCTAAATTAATTTCTAATAAGGGGGCAGGAAGTGTTTAATGACTGAAATATGAAAGGGATACTTGAGGCAGTCTACCAACTCTTGATAAAGGAATTAAGAAATAAGGCGGAGGCAACAAGAAACTTTGCTTTCCCGCGTTGGGTTTTTGATTGATTTGGAAATGTTCTGGGAAAGGCAGGAAGACGAAAGGTCTTGTTACATGAGCACGTGTGTCTGCAAAATAGCCCAGGATGCTTTCTTTATTCTAAAGAAGTCCAGTGACCCAGCTGTCCTTAGGCCCTGTACTCTCTCATCTGTAATAACTAACATTCAGGGAACTACGGATTTCACTCACTGCTACCACTTGCTCATCATGTTCCCCCTTTTTCTTAAAACTTTTTGGAATCTAGCTTTGAGCCTCATCATTCTAATCATATTTGCCTTTATCATCAATAAAAATGACTTTTTTCAAGTACTTTAAAAAAAAAAAGACACCATTTCACAGCACTTGATGCTCTTAAACAGACCTCCTCAGCTGCCCCTTCTCTTTTGAGATTGCACGATTGCGATTTTAATTTGCTATCTATGACAACCCCTTGACTGGAATTCCTTCCAACAACCTCGAAATGAAGGCCTTTGTTAAGCGTTGGCTCTTCTTTGTGTGTTTGTTTTCATCTGTGCATTCTCTCCGTTAAAAATTTCTTTACGGTTGAACCACTCTGTAGATGGCTGTTAATAGTATGTCTTCAGTTCTCATTCTTCCCTTTGGCTTTACACCTAAATTTCCTGAACCGCAAATATATTAAGATTGGATTTATCAATATTCCCTTCAACATTTACTTATTCTATGTTTTCTTTCTCTGTCAGTATTTCCAAAACGATTCTACCTAGGAAAATTCTTTAGCTCTGACTCACTCACTCCCAGAGACTTGGCATCCACTTTGTATTGAAGTGAATGAAGAATGGTGGAATATGTGCCCCCCAAATATGCCACTTTAGCAGAAGGATTATTCTGAGCTAAAGGCACCTGAAAAACAGCAGATTCAAGAAGACCATTCTAAACTCCCCTTTTCTTCCTGAAAACTGTAGATAAAAACTCCCACATGAAAGATGTGCTCCCCATACCAGGAATCAAAGCCAAGAGAATTCTGTACACACAGACCTTTTTAAAATAATTCTCATCTTCCTTTAGTTTCCCCACACAGTCTAGGTACTTTTCCACAATTGCTTCTCTTTGTTCAACCTGGTATAAAAGCATTTAGGTTTGGCCACTTCCATGACTAGTCATCTCCTTATGATTCCACGTTATGTAAAACTTAACATTAAATAAATGGGTATCCTTTTCTTCTGTTAATCTGTCCTATCTCCGTTTAATTTTCAGGCCCAGCCTGAAGAGACTAAGAAGGTAAAGATAACATTTTGCCTTCTCTACAGCATCAACCTGTACTGTTCCTACCTTCCACATTGTTCCTTTTTGTCCCTACTTTTATTCTTTTTGTTGGAATATAATGAAACCTTCTTAAATAACCTTGGTTCCTCTGGCTGAGAGAATCTTTAACAGCATAATATTGACCAACTCATTTTCTTGCTCCTACATCTTGAATAGCTCCTCACTATTGGATAACATCCAGCATCCTTGGTTTAGTAATTAGGGAACCAGTGTGTCTTAGACTATTTTTCATATGATTTTTTTTCTCGATACTCTCCCATGTACCTAATTTTGCAACCAAGAAGCCTGTCCTCAAAATGCCTTCCTGGTGGCGCAGTGGTCAAGAATCCACCTGCCAATGCAGGGGACATGGGTTCGAGCCCTGGTCCGGGAAGATCCCACATACCGTGGAGCAACTAAGCCCGTGCACCACAACTACTGAGCCTGCGCTCTAGAGCGCAAGCACCACAACTACTGAGCCTGCGTGCCACAACTGCACCTAGACCCCACGCTCCGCAACAGGAGAAGCCACCGCAGTGAGAAGTCCACACACCGCGATGAAGAGTAGCCCCCGCTCACGGCTACTAGAGAAAGCCCGTGCGCAGCAACGGAGACCCAATGCAGCCAAAAATAAATAAACAAATTAATTAATTAATTTTTAAAAATGCCTTCCTGGTACAGTTAGAAATCCACACTGCTGGGAATCCTGTCTTGCTCCCCACCACCACCCCACATTTTTTGCTAAGTAGCTCCCCCAACTAAAACTAGATTTTTATTTTCCTTTTATTTAATTTAGTAATTTGTCCATGGGTATGATTAATATTTAAGAACTACGTATAAAAGTAATGCACTTGAATTTAACAAGAAGGCGATATTATCAGAGAAACAGGTATTTCCACTTCCTCACTTTAATAAGAATCACCAAATGTGGAGGGCGGGTTGCATCCCCCCACGACATAGGCACGCCATCTAGTGGCAGCTCTACCGCACTACAGACCTGGCCTCCAAGGCCTGTAAGTCTGAAGATCCACCTGCAAATGTTTCTCAAGGAATATATCAAACAGACATTTTTTTTCTTGATATAACATAGTATAACAAGAAAAATATTGCATAATGCTTACTTTCTGTATGGCATTAAACACTGAAAACCAATTAAGTTTGGGCTGATTCTATAGATAAGTGCACAGAAACAGAAGGACCTGAAGTTTTCGTGTGTTAACATTTAATCCGTGATGCACACGGATCCAGTGTGAAAGAAGAAATTTAAAGAAACGCCTATAAGCTTGGATAAATCTCTGATAAAGTGTGAGAAATGTCTTTTCTCCGGAGATAACACACAACACAGCCAGCAGTGTACTCTCTGAGTAAATACTGAGGGGTCAACAAAACAGTTCAGAGTAAGCATAGCCTTTGAAGCCAGATGGCTTGTTGTTACCACCTCCATAAATTGGGGCAAAATCACTCAAAGTGACCATTTGCATATGTGGAAACATGGGGATAACAACATCTTTGTTGTATGAGAAATAATATATTCAAAATGCTTGGACTACAGCAGACACGCCATTAAAAAGAATGGTAGTTTGTCTTTAATGGTTACCATCCTTTTTATCTTTGATTTGTATAGAGAGAATAGCTGTTTTTCAAGCTTAAAAATGGTTATTTCTAGTCCTGAATTTACTTCTTTATCACAGTATACAGTGCATGTGCTGATAGACATCATTCCTTTCCATACTATGTAGAGGATAACATGCCCATTTAGTAAATGTCAGACAAAAACAATGACAAAATAAATTATCTATATAACCCATCAAATATACATCTACTCTCTTTTTTTAAAGTATTCAGAAAAAGGAAGTTGTTCCTACTTACAGCTTTCCAGTTGCATAGTACAGGTTTGTACATCCATTGGAAAATTCTTGAGATCCATTGGACAGGAGAGTGTTAATGTCAATCTGAAAGAATTCAAAGTAATAAATTTTAAAAGAAATTTATAATATCATATTAATATTCTATTGTTCAAGGTACAATTGGAAAACCATGTTGCTTTGGTAATGACTAACATCTACTCAAATAAAATTTGCTCCAGCTTGTGTATGTTATTTACTGCAAAACAACTGTATCCTTTTACATCAATCTGGTTTGGGGGGAAAGAAAAGCTGTATATATAAATGTGCAATCACGTTTATTTATTTATCTATTTATGTTTTCCTTCAGAGAGGGCTAGAGGTGTCTGAGACCCTTAAAAAAGATATTGGAGTGTGAGTTTTATAAAACGAATACCAAAGGCCAAAGACACACTTCTCCCAAATCACTGGGACAGCACCCCTGAGGAGGGAAGGAGATCCAGGGTTTGGAGTATGAGTGTGCAAAGGCTGGGTGCAGGGAAGCAGTTTGTCTGACAACTTTCATCGTCTTTGTAACTACACTGAAGAACTTCTCAGTGAACACCCAGAGTAAAAAACTCAGGATCTGGAGGTCTCCAAAATTCTCGGTATTAGAGAGGGCTTCCCTGTCATGGAATTAGAGCATTTCACCAGATCTTATCAGGGCCACAAAATAGCCCTCTCGAATACATGTGACACAATTCCATGCTCAACAATTGAACTTCTGATGTGGCTTACCACAAAGTGAGATGACCTGACGGTCACCCCAGCGTTCCACCCACTTTTCCCCCTTCCAGAAAACTTTAGTATGTCGGCATTCCAGATAATTCACTAATCTTGAATGTCTTTTTCTTCGAAAAGTATATTACTGAGATATCCTCAAGGATTACCAAGAATTTGTAGTTTCCGGACGTGAGAAAAAGAGGCCCAGATCCAAACAAACCTAAGTTTATTCAAACGAAGTTCTTTTCGGAGAACTCTCTAGCCAGCCCCTTTTATTGAAAGTTTTCCCATTGAAATGCAGTATATTAGTGGGCACCTAGGCTGAGTCATTCACATAAACTCTGTGACCATAGAGTTTATGGTCTCAGATCACTTCATTTCACTCTATTTCAGCTTTCACATCTCCGAAAGGATGATAATAATAGTACTTACTCTGGAGACATGTTGTGACCAATACATGAGTTAATACATGTAAAATGCTCAGCCGAGTGCTTGACACATAGTAAACACTAAATCAACATTAGTTATTAAGGATTACTAGTACATTCTCCCAACCCCAGACTTCCCCATCTTCTCCTCCCCCAGATTATATAGGATGCACACAAAGATGACTGAATTAAATCACTGATAAGAAACTATTTAAAGCTTGAACAAAAAATAGCCATCAGCTCCACTAAACATAACCACATTCTCCAAAGTGACATTTTTATGTAGCCCATAGACATAAAGTTATAATGATGTATGTTTGACATTGAATACTCTTGGTGGGGCCCCAGTGACATCATTTGAGAGACATAAACGGACAGATGTGAAGCTGCTGGATTTTTAAGAGTCCCCGGGGATCATCTGACAATTCATTCAAGTCAGAGTCCAGAGCACACTAAAATAGTTCACAGAATTTATTCTTCAAAAGCAGTTTTCTCCTAACTCAGCTAGGTTAAGTGATCCTGTAAGTGTGATGTTGTCCATTTGCAAAGTTCTCTCTTCAAAAGGCAATTGTAAAATCAGCTAGACACAATGTTCTCTGTCTTATAAAAGGGTTTATTAGAAGTGTATGAACAAATACATTTTGAATGTACACCCATTAATTTTCCAAACATCCAAGGCTCTCTGGCCAGCCAGTTTCAAATGTTGGCTTAGAGAATTAATTCTGTGACCTTTTGTATGGAAGTAAATAGCATTCTCAGAATCTTTTCCAGATCTCACCATGCTTGTGATGTCAAATTCATATCCTAGCTGTTTTTCTGGCGTAAAAAAAGGGACATTACATAATTCTTAAAAAAAAAAAAAAGACCCCGGAAGGAATTATTTGGCAAAGAAAAACACTGTTTGTAGAACTTCTGTCATAACTCATATCCTGAAAAAGTCTATTTATTGACTTTCTTTTTGTTTAAGGTACAATACAATTGCTTCTTTAACAGCACAGGGATGAAAAAAATGTGTCGCCTTGGTGAATGTGATCCTGAATTTCTTTATCAAAACATTACATATAAATTAAAGATTTGTCCTGACCACATCAAAAGAAAACTAAATCAAGAGGTAATTAATCGTGTTCTCCTGTTTTGGAAATATCTTCTTGTGTAAGAGAGGACACAGAGTTCTCTTTTCTGAGACAAGACACACAAACAGGATGTGCGTTTTTTAAATTTTCCCCTTAAAAATTCTTGGCTTAGTGAGGCAGTAATGTTAAAAAAAGATGACTATAATCTATGACAAACAATTCATCTCATTAAAATCAAGGTATTACCCATTTTCAAACAAACATTGCCCAGAGTATGCTGTCTATCTCAACCATTAATTGAAGTATTAAAAAAGGCTTTCTGACTCCACTTTAAGTTCCTTATGCAAAAGATAAGTATTTTAATAGTTTTTAATATTTCTAAATTTAGTGTTATAAGGACAATTGCCTCTTAGCTATCAGCTTTGAAGTATTATCTGTAATATCATACTAGGTAATACAACTGTTGCTTACTATGTGGTAGGCACTATTTTAAATACTTTATTTATATCTGTCTCAACTCATTTATTTCTTAATATGAATTTATAAGACAGGTAAGCTACATTCCCTTTATTTAGAGATGAGGAGATTAAGAGGTTAACTCACCTGATATTACAAAGCAGAAATTGATAGAGTTGAATTAGACGCTCTGGGGGTCTAGCTGCCCATTCTATGCCCTTAACCTTTAAGTCTACTGCCTTTCAAAGGCACCAGAACATTTTTCATGAAAATGAGTTATCTAATTAATATGACTTTTAAAATATATATTTCTATAACACAAGAAATGATACATTTCACACACTATTCGTTATTAAATTTAAAGTAAAATATACATAAATGATTCTTCCCCAAAAAAATCAGTAAACTTTAGAAAATATAAGGAATTTGCCCATGGATTTTACATATTTGCTTGAGTGATTTGATATTTTATCATGAATAATTCTACAGAGTAAATAATTCTCATGAGAGATTAGATTGTTGGAGCGCTAGAAGGAACACTGGTACTAGCGTTCTAACTGGAGTTTTGTTGTCATCCGATGATAGAGACAATCATAAAGCTTATTAACCCATCACAGTGCAAACTCAGTATTGTTGATGGTCCCTTCTGGAAGCTGATATAAGCTGTGGACCCCTTCAGAAAAATATACATAATCACACACATGCAGAATTCTCCTTACAACATATATTTTACGGTATCGTAAATTGATTTCCTTTGAATAAACAGCCTCTTAAAAAGCATCTGTTGAAATAAGTTTGCCTTGTCTTTTTAAAAATTAATGTCTGTCAAAGTTCAAAAAATAAGTACATATTGTACAAGGAAACTTTAATTCTTTTCACAACTGAATTTCAAAGAAAGTGGTTGTATTTAGCTTAAGTAAAAGTTGAAATTGTGTTATGATCTTTGACAACTCGCCGTGTATGGTATTTTTGATGTAAAGTTTCTTCCTGGTATTTATTTGATGGTTAATGCAATAATGCTTCTGCACTGTAAGTAGTAGGGTTGGATGTCCTGGTACATATTAGTACTATCAGTAAATGAAGCAGCAGATAATATTTAACTGCCCGTGATGTGCTTCCATTATCTTGTGGATAGGATGTTACCATCCCCATTTTCAATTGATAAAACCAAGGCTTAGATAGATTGATAATTTGTAAGAGTCCTCAAATTTGCTAATTTATGGATTCTGGAAAAGACCAGAACTTAAGCTTTTTTGGGTTTTGTTTTCTCTTTGGAAAGATAAAAATTAAAATCTTTAGTGCTAATTGTACGCCTGGCACTATCCTGAGTGTTTTACATAGATTATTTCAGGCTCAAGGTGATTAGTATTTTCACCATCATGCATGTAAGAAAAATGAGCCTTTCATAGGTAGAGAGACCTGCCCCAAATCACAGCTAGTAAATCACAGATTTACCTCCTGCTGGGTCTACCAAGACGGTAAGGCCCTGACAATACTTTCACCTGAGCCATTTCTCATGGCTGTTTGTGTAGCTGCTGATTTTGAGAGATGAGATAACATTCCCCTGGACAAAGAGAAGGCTTGCTTACAGCTTGCTATAAAAGCAGTGGATTCCCCACACTCAGTGTTCCACAGCTGTGAGGCAGACCCGCGGGTGTGTTGTGCCCACCTGAGCCTGATGTATTGTTCCCACGAGGCCTGAGGATGATGGGGAAGTTGAGGAAAGACCCTGAGGCTCCTGCTGCTTGCTGGCAATAAGGAATAAATTCCTTTGTCTCTGGTGCTGGAGTCCTGTGTCTGCAGTCAGCACTCATGAAATATCGGGTCGGCCAAAAAGTTTGTTCAGGTTTTTCCGTAACATGTTATACATACATTCATATGATACATAATAGGCTAACTTTATAAATAGAATAAAATCAAATCCCAAACTTGACAATCTAGAGTCACGTGTCTCACCCCAACACCCTCACTTGAAAAGCACTTCATTTAAAGAATATCAGTATAATTCATGGATATCATTTAGAAGTTCAGACAGTTATATAAAACATACCAAAATCAGCTGTACCTTTGCCCTGCCCATCCCTATCCCCAGTTCATTTCTAGCTTCTCAGAGGCAGCCTTCTTTAGATATGTGTCTGCAACTTACATTCATATATTTAAATTGCTATCACGTTATGCTTGGTTTTTAAAATTTGTGAAGGTGCCTATTAAATTGCTACAAAGGAAAATAAGAATTTACTGCCCTTATACCACACTCTGTGTACACTTAACTCTCCAGCAGAATTCGAAATTCAGTTATGTAAACATTAATGGTTAAATTAATATGCAGTGTTTACATGTTGTGAATATGTAATTACTGTTCATGGTGAAGCTTAGTCATTTGCTGTAATTACAGCGCTTGGATAGCATTTTGTTTTCCCTAGTGTTAACAATTGTCTCATTTTAATCATCTCTTCCGTTTCTATTCCCTACTATTACTTCACACTCAACAAACTCCCTTTCAGAACCAAATCCCTCTCAGTGATTAAACAGAGCAGGCAATGGATCAATTCCTTGCTTTTCATAGAAATCTCATTTCTTTTTCTCATCTTCCTTTCTGGTCAGATATTGAACCTCTGTATTGATACTCTGATTTTCTTATCCTTTCCTTCTGATTTCCTATTTCTTAATATCTTGATTCTACTTCTTGGCAGATTTCTTCACTTCATTTGTTCTTTGCAAGAACAAATATTTGATTGATGTTTTTTCCACTTTGGTTTACTATTTGCACTTTCTATGCTCTGAATGACTCCGTTTCTCCTTTCCTAAATGTTTCTTATTTCATGCTTGCTGTTGTATCATCTGTCCAGAGATTTTTTTTTTTTTATGGCCTTTTCTGCTCTCTGCATTTTCCCTTGAGTCATTTCTTTGTTTCTTTAATTTTCTTCTCTTTGCTCTTTATTTCCTCTGCATGTGTATTCTGGCCTCTGCTTCTTTTTTCATTACTGGTCCTATTGCAGGATGTCCTCCAATGTCTGTTTATATTGAGGTATGAGGTACTAAAAACTATTTGGAGTGCAACTAACAGCAGATGATTCATGAAGTAATGGTCTTCACCATAGGATGGCTGCCCAGATTTTTTACTGGTGCTTCCCCAATTGTCTGTACCTCTTTCCTCTTGGGCATTTTAGGGGGAATAGGAATATCACCACTCAGTGTGCAGAACTCACAGAACCCTCGTTTTCTTGGGGTGATGCTTCACCACAGATGCCAGTTGTGCCTTGAGTCCCTACTCTCCAGAAGTTCTTGGCCCAACTTGTGGAGGTTTTCTGTCCTCCTGCTTTCTGCCCAGTTCAGAAGGCAAAAAGTTAGATCCTAGTCTGAAGAACACGGGCAAGAAAATCAGGATAAAGGACTCACTGTCATTCCTGCTTAGGTTACATCAACTCTTTTTCTTTATCTCCTTTCTAGCCCCCATTTTCTTATTTATTTATTTAGGCTGTGCCAAGTCTTAGTTGCAGCATGTGGGCTTCTTAGTTGCGGCACACATGCAGGATCTAGTTCCCCAACCAGGGATCGAACCCAGGTGCCCTGCATTGGGAGTGTGGAGTCTTGCACACTGGACCACCAGGGAAGTCCCCTAGACCCCATTTTCTGAAGTCCTACCTGCCTCAAATTTCTAAAAGTTTGAGGATATTATTTTCTTCCTTTTGCATTCCCCCACTTTGGCTTAGGTTTTGGTTATCTCTGTGAAGTCAGTTTTCACAAGTGCATTCATTTTCAAGTTTCCTAAAATATCTTGTCATCACTCATCTGTCACTGTTTTCTTTCCCATTACTTTCATCTTCCTGTGTGTTAATGTCATTTCATTCCTTATTCAGTTTATTTCTTTGTTTTAGTGGCTTTAAGAAGGAAGTACATCAGCCATAAAAAGGAAAGAAATTGGGTCATTTGTAGAGATGTGGATGGACATAGAGAGTGTCATACCGAGTATGTCAGAAAGAGAAAAGCAAATATTGTATATTAATGCATATATGTGGAATCTACAAAAATGGTACAGATGATCTTAGTTGCAAAGCAGAAATAGAGACACAGACGCAGAGAACAAATGTATGGATACCAAGGGGGAAAGGGGTGGGGTGGGAGGAATTGGGAGACTGGGATTGACACATATCCATTATTGATACTATGTATAAAATGGACAACTGATGGGAACATGCTTTATAGCACAGGGAACTCACCTAGTGCACTGTGGTGACCTAAATGGGAGGGAAGTCCAAAAGGGAGGGGATATCTGTATGTGTACGGCTGATACATTTTGTTGTGCAGTGGAGGCTGACACAACATTGTAAAGCAACCATACTCCAATAAAAATTAATTTAAAAAAATAATTAGAAAAACATTTTAAAAGGAGAAAAGAGATTTCAAAAAGTATAATTACAAATTATACTGTCTCCAGATGATTATCAATTGAAGTAAATTGGCCTCCTAATGGTAGTTCAAGTAATCACAGATTAAGCTAAAATGCTATCACCAAGGTGCTAGGAAATATGAAGAATTTTAAGGCAGAGAAAATGAAGACATAAACATGTACCAAAAAAAAAAAAAAAAAAAAAGAAGGAAGTAGAGAGAAATGGATAAGTTCAATAGGTCAGGTTTGCCAGGATATTTTGCTTCTTTCTTTGAACAGGCAGGAAAGCAGATCTCTCATGAAACATCACAGATGCTCCATTTGTAAATTGAACAAGATTTTTTTTTCCTAGCACAACTTTTGTTAAGAAAGAAACTGTTTGCCTTTTGAAAATTTCAAAGTCCTGTGAGATTTCCAAAAACAACTCACAAAAAAATGAATTTAGTCTTTGATCATGTGAGCCAGGATAGAGCAAACAAAAACCAGGGGCCAAGAGACATCATCGGTTTCATCTGAACTCATACTGAAAGACGAAAGATGCAATTCTGAATTATTCTATAACTTTTCTCAAAATATTAAAAGAAATGTGAGAAATTCATAATGGATGGCACAATTTTCCAAGTCCAATGACTTGATATAAACAACTAAATAGCCATAATCATATAGGATACAATAGAATACACACACACATTGTATTTCAAGTCTATCAATGGAAACCTTCTAGACATTATTATTTTGCAGAATGATTATTTCATGCTACCTGGTGATATATTCTTGCAACCTATGACACCCAAAATCTGTCTGAAATGAAACGGTACCTTACAATTAAAAATAAATTATACCTTTCACAAAGTTAATTTTCAAATTGGCAGGAAAAGAGGTAAATTTGCTTTGTTACACCTGGCATGGATCCCCTGATAGCCATCAGAAATCCACACCACAGAGGAGTCAAGGGTCGTGACTTCAGGTTAAAAGCCTCTGTCGCTTAAAACATATGTATTTAATTCATGAGTAATATATAACTCTTACTGAAAAAGTCAAACAATATTAACTTACATATAGTGAAATCTACAGTTCATCTTTACTTCTACCCAAGTTTTACAGCTCATTTCCATAACTGGTCATTCTTAACCAATTGTGGGCATCCTTCTGCACTTCTTGTATGGAATTAGATACACGTGTATCTTTCCATACACTTTTAGGTTTAAATATATAGAATGTTTTAAACAAAAATAAGCATGAAACATTTCTAACCTTAAAGATATTTTGGAGGCTTTTTCTTATGAATACATTTAGGTCTATCTCACGCAGGGTACTTCATGATGTTGGGCTATCACTGTGTTCTGCCTTGTTCTCATTTGTGAATATATAGGGTCTTTTCTTTTGTTGCTATTTCAGTGGTGCAGTGGGCATCTTTGTAAATGTGTCTTGTGTACATGTGAACACGTAAGTAATGTAAATTCCTAGAAGCAGAATTGTTGAGTTGAAGGATAAGTGTATTTTACATTTTCATATATACTAAGAAATCATCTTCCCAAACAGTTAATTTCAAGTCATATGCCTACAAAATGGTATTAGACAATGCTATTACATCTTGTTAATTTCTGCCAATGTGTTTATAAAGAATGTTTTATTATTTATTTTTCATTTCCCCTTACATCAATGTTATAATTTTTGCTTCAACTGTCAAATATAATTTAGAAAACTTAAGAGGAGAAGAAAAGTCTATTATATTTGCTCATATTTCTGATGACAGTTTCCTTTCTTCCTTCTTGACATTCCAATGTTTCTTCTTTTATTATTTCCTTTCTGTTTAGAAAACTTCCTTTAGCTATACTTTCAGGGGAGGTCTACTTGTGACAAATTCTCTTAGTTTTCCTTTATCCAAGAAGGTCTCAATTTCCCCTTCATTCCTGAAGGATATTTTCACTGGGTACAAGATTCTAGGATGACAATTCCTTTCTTTCAGCACTTGAAAAATATGTGTCACTTCTTTCTGGTTTTTATGATTTCTGATGAGAAATTTGCTATCATTTCAATTATTTTTCCCCTATAGATAAGCTGTTGTTATTCTCTGGATGTATTCAAGATTTTTATTTAGTTTTCAGAAGTTCGTGTATGATGTGACTTGGTACGAATATCTTTGGGATTTAATTCAATATCTTGATCTGCAGGTTTATGCCTTTTGCAAAATTTTTGCAAGTTTCAGTCATTAATTCCTCTAGTATTTTTTGTAGCTCTATACCCTATTCTCCCTCTCCATCTGAGACTCTGATGACACGAATGTTAGACTTTTGTTATACTGCCAGAGGTCCCTGAGGCTCTGTCCTCCCCTGGCCCCCAATCTATCATTTCTCTGTTGTTCAGAGTGGGTAATTTTTTTTTACTATTCTTAGAGTTCACTGAATCTTTGTCCTCTCCATTTTTCTACTGAGTCCATCCACTAGGTTTTTATTTTAATTATTGTATTTTTCAGTCCTAAAATTTTTATTTGGTTCCACTTTATACCTTCTATTTCTTTGCTGAGGCTTTCTGTTTTTTTATTGGTTTCAAGCATATTTGTAAGTGTTCACTGAATCATTTTCGTCATGGCCATTTTAATGTCTGTTGATAATTTTAACAACCTCATCATCTTTTTGTTGGCATCTGTTGATTGTCTTTTTTCATTCAGTTTCAGGACTTTCTGGTTCTTTGTATGGTGAATGATAATTTGGTTGAAGCCTAGACATGTTTATAATATTTTATGAGACTCTGGATCTTAAACATTCTGTTTGCACTGGTTTTCTCTGACACTGCTCTGTCAGGGCAAGGGGGTGTGGGTGCTACCTTATTCCTTCCAGGTAGAGGTAGAAGTCCAGTTCATATCCCAGTCTAAGATTTATAAAGAAAAAATAATCCCACGAATTCACTTCCATGTTTTTTCTTGGGTTCCAAGGTCCTTACTCAGTCAATGTTATTATGCCTACCATTGGGAGTCTCCCCAAGTTTGTGATATATATTGCGTCTAGGGTTTTCAGTTGTACTTGGCAGAAGAAATAGGTAAAACTATATCTGCTCCATCTTCCCACTATCTTTTGATACTTATGCTTTTTAGTAATTTTCCAAAAGGGTTCAAAATTCTCTCGCTTAGACCTAGGATTCACCATTAAGCTATTCATTCATATGGGAGCACAGGGCTTAATTAGTGAATGAGACCTGAAATCTTCCTTTATGTATTATGCAACAATTAATGATTCAGGATTATATTAACACATATTAGCTAGTTTTCAGAAATCTGATGGAAGTGTCAATTCACAATAGAGTGATGGCACCTTGTCATTCTTAGGAAATGATAAATGTATTGAAAGGAAATTTGTTCACATGGAATAGAAAAATATGCAAAACAGATATAATATACTGGGATAAAGACATTAGCATTATTTACAAAACCACTTTGTAGAAAAAAGTTTTCAAAATCACTAAGCTACTAAGATTAAATTTTCATTCCTGTTATTTCTATTTTATACTATTACCTGGCAAAAATAGCAACTATCCCTGATATTGAGCTGATGAACTCAAAATCAAATATACCCATTCCTGATGAGAAGAAAAGTTAACAAAAGGGAAAATAGAGAGGTAAAATCTAAGGAATTAATATTCAGGCTACAGCTCCAATATTAAGTTTACCTTGATACCTTTAAAACATGTTACTGGTGATACAAATATTTTTGAAGCAGTTGCCTATTGCAATAAATAGAGCATATTGTCTCTTCTAAGAAATATGACATGAATTCTGGTCCTAACTTCCTGTTTTTTTTTAAAAATTGAACTAAGTGATAAAAATAATTATGGAAAATTTAACATAACCATTTTATTTTAGAATGTTTAGAATAGTTTTCAGGTGGCACACAAGTCATCAAGTAGATTAGTGTAGCTATTTACTGATTTATACCTGTTTGCTATTAAATGAACAGCCAAAGCTGAATGAGTTCTAAAGTTCAACTGTCAAGAAATGTTATTTTTTGTGTTTATATTTTGGTATTATTGTTATGTTTTGATATTAGCTTTAAAAGGCTACATGGTCTTCTGAGAAATGTATAATAAATAACTAAAATGTAAATAAGATCTTTTTCTAAAGGATGACCACAGAAGCTCAAGGACATCTTAAAAAATACATACACCTGATAAATAATTTATGGGAAATGGATCCCAGACAAGAAAACTTAAATATTTCGTCACGTATAAATATTTAAAGGAAGTATGCATACATAAAAATACAATCACAACATATGATTCAAGCTACGTTCAATTTGCCTTTAAACCACCCACTAACTTGGCTGATGTAAGAACCTGGGCCATTTGTTAAATAGTGGATTTCCAAGAGTTACTCATATAGTTCCTGGATCTGGAACTTGGTGTCTTATTGTTGATTAAATATATTTGGGAAATGGTATAGTGGGAACTTAAGTGGAACAATGAAAGCACTTACTCAAAAATTTTAAAACACTCACTAAAAATTAAAAAAACCCCTGCTACTCTGTTTCACTGAAATCAGGGATTTAAGCCTATGGCTCACCTTATTGAATAAAGAACATTCCCATTCTTGAAAATTCTTAACAATTTGTTGTCTGTAGTAACTTCATGAAAGTTGGCTCCCTTTTCATTGGCAAAGAACAAATCAGGTTTCCAAATGGAGTCCAACATGGAAGGGTCTAGGTCTAAGGAGTCATCAGGATATTCACTATATGCAAGTCGAGGATCGTTCCATTTCTGACGAAGAAAGATATTCACTCTGTAATCCTGTGACAAAAGAAAGAAAGGGTGAAAAAAGCCTGGTTTAAAATATTTAGACTTGTATGTATTAGTCTTTGGGCTTCTCTGAATTATAGCAAAAGCCACTGACATCCTTGTGAGCTTTCCATACCCCTCAATCCTCACTTGTTACCACCAAGAGTCGTTCTAGTTCTGAGGATTTGCCCAGGTTTTTTGTGATCTATATGCCTCCAAAGAAAAGGCCATAGAAGAGCACAATTTTATCATGCTTGTATTTTGCTGTTCCATTAAAATTTTACTCTCCTGGCTTGTCAGAATAAAATATTGGATTGCTATTAGACACTCAGAATAAAATATTTTTGGATTTGCATTTATTTTCTAGAACCATTTCTTTTAGTAGGTATCCATTAGCATCCAGAATGCATTTAGTGAAATTTTCTTGAAAGCTGTCTATTTTCTAAAAATGAACATATGTACTTCTTTACAATAAAGGCACATTTTCTCATCTTTAGTATAATATGTAAGTTCTATGAAATTGGTGATTTGGTAAAAATAAAAGGTGGTTTTCAAATAATAAGGGATAAGGGCTTCCCTGGTGGTACAGTGGTTGAGAATCTGCCTGCCAATGCAGGGGACATGGGTTCGTGCCCTGGTCTGGGAGGATCCCACATGCCGCGGAGCAACTAGGCCCGTGAGCCACAATTGCTGAGCCTGTGCGTCTGGAGCCTGTGCTCCGCAACAAGAGAGGCCGCGATAGTAAGAGGCCCGCGCACCGCGATGAAGAGTGGCCCCCACTTGCCCCAGCTGGAGAAAGCCCTTGCACAGAAACGAAGACCCAACACAGCAATCAACCAATCAATCAATCAATCAATCAATAAATGGGATGAAACCTTTTGCTATGTGTCCCATGTGTTTTCCAAAGTGACAAATCCTTTAAGATTTGACTTAAGAGATTTCCCAATTAGACCTTTCATAATTAAGTTAAAAGAAGAGTCAATGATTTCAAAGTCTTGCTCACAATTTCCGGACTAATGTATAGAGTGACAAAGATTGACAGCTATGTGTATGTGTGGTATTTGTACACAGTATATGAGTGTAAGTACTATCTATGACTTTACAAATACAATTTTCCCCTTAGACTTTTGAAACGAGCAAATAAACATGCAGACTTCATCATAAGTATAAGTAAAGTGAACATTTTAAGAAACCTTCATTTCCACAAAAAAGAGTCAGGGCTGGAGATATTCAGAGAAACTGAGTATCAGTTTTCATGTATTTATTCATTCCTTGAATACCAAATTACCAGTAGTCAGAATAGAGTGACCAAGCAATCACAAAGAATGCTTCCATAATATCTGACCCGTAGATTGGTTATCTTGCAAGGAGGTCAGATTCAGAGTTTGCAGTGAATGTTACAAATGTATATGTGGCCTTGATCATTAGTTGTGCACTGAGATCCCTGTCTTCTAATTGTAACTAAGGTTACATACCAGATAGTATTTTTTCTGCTTGCTAGGTGCCCCATGTATTTTCCAAAGTGACAATGGAGCAGAGGTCACTTCAGCTTTCTACCACAAAGCTCACGATCATGTGGAGATCTCACCAGCCTCAAGGATCTGCAGAACTTATGAACGGGGATACATGAACAAGCTTCTACCAGCCAAGGACGGGTCATCCTCTCCTAGACTAGGGTTCAGAGCCCCAAGAAGCACAGCTCCATGGCTGGTGGCCAGTTCCTGCATCCCTCCCTGTCCTGTAATCTGTGCATCCACCCTAACTACCACTAAACACATCAATGATTGGACTAAAGTCAGTTTCTCTCTGCCTGACCTCTAGGGAGGACTAAAGCAAGACAAGTTATAGTGATACCTGCCAGGAAAAATAACTGACTCGTAAAGAATTTCCTTTAGGACTGATTCTTAAGACATATTTTTAAAGATGAAGTATTTTTATGCTGTAATGAATTTATTGATTGAGAACAATCTGTGATGCTAAAATAAAAGTCCTTTTAAGCTGCAGTCTATGTGATAAAATTTGGTAGACTCTCCTCATCTTTATGTTTTAGTGATAAACTTTATAGATACAATCTCAGATCTTCCAGGAATGCTTTTTTGCTCCAAGAATGAGCTGAAAAAAGACATCAAGTAGCCTTCAGTTTCTGTTTCTAAATTACACAAGGAAAACATCAACTGTCATCTGTCACCAAGGCCGAATGTTATCCTGTATCCATTGTGCTCTTTTTGTGAATAACCAGGACTATCTTTGTTTACTAACATGTTTAGGTCTTTGGTTTAGAGCCAAGGTTCAAAGCAAAACTGAAAAATGACCATTTCCTGAAAACCCAGAAACTTAGGTTTCAACAGTCCTCACAATTTGGGTTTTGACCTGCCTGCAAATGAACATTGTAATGGGAAGCTTCCCTATCAAACAAATTCAGCTTTTCAAAAATAAACTTTTAAGCCCACCTCCTCATAGCCAATGTATCCCATCTGTGCTCAGCAACCGATTATATTATTTCTGAATCCTGATCATAAGTGAAAATGTGCAAAGAAAAGGGTATAAAAAACATTCAAATAATACCACTCTAAAAGAAGTCCTTGTAACTCAAGTTGAAATAATTTGCTTATGATAAAAGGCCATGGACCAAAGAAGGACACAGCTTTGCAAAACAGAGACAAATGGATGTGTATGCAGCATATGACAAAAAATGTCAAGTGGACTTACTAAAGCCAGTTTAAAAATTCAGTCATTCCTTGGACATACTTAAAGACTAAGTGTTTTTGTTTGTTTGTTTGTTTTGGGGGGAGGTTTCTGTTTTATTTATTTATTTATTTATTTATTATTTTTATTAACAGTGTTGTGTTAGTTTCAGGTGTTAAGTGTTTTATTAAAGGAATCTTCCCTGTTCGCCCTGGCTATGCTTCTATAAGGGTGAAAATGTAGAAAGCTTATATGTGAGTAAAAACAGAAGACAATAATAAGTATGAGATAATACATCATGAGAATGAAATCAACATTAGTATCTCACATTTCTAAAATCTACCCATGGATTGAATTCATTCATAAATCTTATAAGGTAGCTGAATTGACATTTATGTGTATGGAATCATAATATTTTAGAACAGAGACATTAATGACTCTTTTTCCTAGAAACTTCTTTTGTAGTAATATACATTTTTGCAAACCTTTCAGAAGTTGATTTTATTTTTTCATCATTTTGCATGTTACACAATTAATGAGTTATTTTAAATGTTATATCAGTGTATTAATCTTGTACGACAGTGACAGAAATGTAATCATTATTTCATAATATAGAAAGACTAATTTTGACATTTTGGAAGTCAAATTTTATTATTATTATTATTAGAATAGAGTGTACCACGCTATTCTAATCACTTTAAATTAATTGTGTAGGAAAATATTTTGTTGACCAAGTAAAATTATATATCATGTTTGGATTTGAAAATAAGTATCCATTAAAATGTGGTTTAAATTCCATCTGTATGTCACATAGTAAATAATAGAACCACACTACATTTTCTGACCTAGTATTTGAAATTCTTACGTACAAATAAATAATAATTCTATTAGGCGAATATTATAATGATTGTAATATTATAATATACCAGGCTCAGAAGTAAGTCTTCTTGGGATCAAATGTCAGCTCTCACAGTGAATAGCTTTCTAATCTCCCTGCACCTTGTTTGCTCAACTGTGAAATAGGGATGATTATAACAGCACATCCTCTGATAGAGTTCTTGTGAACATTGGATTGATCCACATAAAGTACTTAGAACCACACTCATTAAAGGTTAGACCCTCAAAATTAGAAGCCATATTAGATAGAAATTTGCTTGCATTTTCTGTTTCTAAATTAGTTTTGAAGTACTAGGGGCATTTTTATTTGAATCTGGGATAGTTGAATTTGCCATAGAAGAACATGGGACAGATAATTGTAATGTTGAAATCTGGTGAATAATATCTTTGAAAATTTGCAGAGCTATTATGATAAGCTTATCGTTGACTTCTGTATTTCAACATTTCTGCATTTTTATAGTTTGTCTTTAATCAATTGCCCCTCCTCCCTCTTTATATATAAACATACATACATATACATATTAAATTTGTTTGTTTGAGTAAATAAGGCCCTTTTCCATCATAGCAAATACAGCTGTTCACATTTCACTTTGTGCCAGATGTTATACTAGGTGCTTCATGGGTTACTTCTACTATTCTCATAGCAAATCTGTGAGGTAGGTGTGATTATTAGGTGTGCTTAGCTTCACAGATGTGGAGAAAGGAACAAAGACACATTAAGTAACTTCAATGGGATTACAGAGCTAATAAATGGCAGAGCTATAATCCAGACCACAAGTTCTGATTTCAGGGTTTTAACGATATACTGACTGCATAATACACTGCCACTCATGATTGCCTTGTATGCAAACCAAACATTTTATAAACTAACACAGATTCTGGTTTATGTGGTTTATGGTGGGGTCTTTTGGTAAGGAATTTGGGGATTTACTGATCAACATGCTCACTGATGGGAAATTGCAAGCACTAAAACTAAGTGTTCCCAGATTAAATCGAATTGTTGCCACATTGTCATTTGTCCGTAGTGGATACCCTGGTTGGAGACCAAATTTAACAGAGAGCACAACCCTATGTATCAGCTAAAATGACATATAGAATATTATTTTCATCTTTTGCCTTACAGGGAAGCATAGGATTGCTAGAAATGAACTGAAATGACCAATTAGAAAAAAAGTAGAAAGAAATAATCACCTAAAGTTAACAAAGAAAGTTAAGTACTTATCTTTTCTTTGGTCCATAATTCAGTTAATTTTTAAATTCCTTAGTGATTTCAGGCAATTTCTAATCCAGTAGCTAAGCCTACCCCCAACCCCTTGCCCCTTCCTTTTCTCCCTGCCTTCTCACTCCCTCATTTCTGCAATTTTCTGCCCTTTCCTCTCCTTCCTTCTCTATTCCTTTCTGTTTCTGTGTCTCTGTCTCCCTCTCTTTTCCTCCCTCTCTCCTCCTCCCCTTCACTCACACACCTTCGCGCAGCACTCCTGCCCCCTCTGCCTCTTTAAAACCTGCTGCCAAATTATTATTTTGTTGTTGTGGGCAGGTGCTTTTACATTGTATTGTTACAGATCAAAGAAAATATATATCTACAATGCTGCTACTGTTGATATCTTAATACCTTTGTTTTCTTTTCTTCCTACACATTTTCACACAGTTGAAATTTATCATACCTGCTCTTTTGCCTCTTTCACTTCACTGAATGAATTTTATGCATTTCCTGGTAATCCTCTTAATCATCATTCCAATGGCTATATGATGCACTTTTCTTACACAAATACTTTTTCATATGATTGAATAGTGTCTAGTGCATATGGAATTACGCAATTTGTGAAAAACTGAAATGTGTTCATTTATTTTCAATAACCAAATATATTTTTTTGCTTTATGTCTCAATAAATCTGAGCAAGAATTAGGAGTATAAAGTATTTCTAAAAAAGAATGTGCCACGCATATAATCAGAAGGTAGTATGTCTAAAACAAGATTCTTTGAAAATGGCACTGTAAAAATAATCATCACAAAATAGCACAACAATAACCACCAAGTACAGTATTTTTTCTGGACCACTTGAATGCTTTCCAGTTGACTGTAAAAATTTTCATCTAAAATGGGGTTTGTAGTGGCAATTATCACTGCCTTTCTTATTTATAATTTGATTTAATGAGAATGGTATTATGAATTCAACATTCAGTATACTAATTAATCTTTTGAAAAAGATGCTCTTTCCAGGTTAAAGAATTCAGTTTCTACCCCTATTTTTAAAGTTGTTGATGATACTGTTGAAGCTATTGTTAGGAAGTGGTACTTAACCTTATTAAATTATTGGAAATTTATTTGAGTCATGTGATTTTTAACTTGATATAAATTTTGCCCCAGTATATCATTATTCAGTTAACTGTCTGTAAAAAGTAAGATGTGAATACCTAATGGTATATATATGTATATATATTGGAGCAGGTGTATATTGAAAAGTTGAGATAGATTATATTTATTTTAGCTAAAAACTCAACAGAATTTATTCAAATTAAAAATATTAAAAGATCAATATTATTCTCAAAGTTATTTAGCATTATGCAGCAAATGCTTATTTTATCATATATTGCCAACCTGGAATTTAGTTTAGTGTTGATAATACAATAGTGAAAGATAATCTCTGCTCTCCAATTGCTCACTATATTGTAGAAGATAGCCTGTAAACAGATAATTTTTTTCACATTATAATTGCTATGTTGGAGGCATGTACAGCAAGCTAGGGGAACACAAAGAAGGGCTAGCTAATAGGGACCAAGGTGGAGAGGTGGGGGAAGACTTCCTGAGGAAAATCTAATTGGGCTTCGTTTTCAAAACGAAATAAAATTTAGCTGGGCAAACATTGGGGCCATAATAAAACGTGTCCTATAAAATATTGGACAGAAAATCCAGTAACCACTAGATTTTTGTATGATTAATATAGGAATTTGGCTGAATCTTAATTATTATAATTTATTATTTACTTCATTGGACATTTATTGAGCACCTTCTGTGGAGCAGGTAATATTCTAAGGGTTATAAAGTTGAATTATGTATTGTGTCTACCACCTGGAGGCAAACAGTCCAGACAAGAAAAGGAGATGGAACACATCATGAATAAAAGCAGGGAATGTGGAAGGAAGACACTATGAAAATAAGAGCTTTGATGATTTTCACCTGGTGTTAGTCTTATTTTTCTAAAAAATAAAATAAAGAGTGTGAAAAAATAAGTCTTAAAGACATATATATATAGAGAGAGAGAGAGAGAGAGAGATATATATATAGAGATATAGATATATAGGGCCCTATGACTGCAAATTATTTTCTGGATAAAGGTACACAATATATATACTTCTTAAAAGTATTGCTGTCTTACAAGAAAAGAAGAGGATTCTTCAAAGACAAAAAGAGTAACAAAAATAAGAGTGAGCTAAAACCAAAGGAATGATAAACAAACACAAATGCCTGAACTGAGAGACTGAGCCTTGGGCCACCACAAGGTAGGAAAACAGAACTTGCGACTGAGGATTAATTAATCAGACCCTCAAGATTATCATAGATTAGGTTCAAACAAATATGAGCTCATAACAATGACAATATCTTAACTAAAGACAAAAGAAAACAGACATGAGCAGACATGGACTTCAATGGAAATACCAGATCAAGAATAGGAAATAAACATGTAAAATGTATTTAAAGAAATAAAAGATAAAGTTGATAATAGGAAGCTATAATACCAGAGATATTTTTTAAATAATCAAATAGAATAATAAATGAAATGAAAACATAATTGTTGAAATTAAAGGTTTAATGAATATGTAAAAGCATATAAGAATCAGTTGAAATGAGAATTGAACAGAATGTACAGCTAAAGAAATATCCCAGATTAAAATAGTGGGAGAAAAGGAGAAAGAAAAATTTTTTTCAAGTTGAGTCTTTAAGGATAAAATGGAAAAACCTAAAGTAATCTGCATCTAATTAGGATCCCAGAAGGATGAATTAGAGAAAGCCAATAGTCAGAGAAAATGACAAGGATTTTCAGAACAAACATAAGAAGCTAATGCTCGGATTCACAGAACTCAAAATATATCAATAAAGGTATGTAAAAATAAGTTTATATGAAGATATTATATGAAAACTGCAGAATAGCAAAGGAAAAGAAAATACCTTTTAAAAAAATCACTTTTCTATTGCCAAAATAATATTTCATTGTGTGGAATATCACATTTCATTTATTCATTCATCAAAAAGGAATGGAGTACTGTCACATGCTACAACATGAATGAAATATTACGCTAAAGAGGTCAGTTACAAAAGACCATGTATTATATGATTCCATTTTTGTCCACGTCGGACAAACCTATGGAGACATAAAGTAGATTCCTAGTTGAGGGGAAGCAGGGAGTGACATGGATGTTAGGGAGTGATAAATGTCTAAAAATATTTGTGATGATGGTTGCGCAACTGTGTGAATATTCTAAAAATCATTTAATTACAGACTTTAGCTAGATTAATTGCATGGCATGTGTACAGTAAGTACTTATCACCTATCCTGGAAAATACTTAGACTGGCAGCAGACTTCTCAACATCAATAATGAAATTCACAATATAATGGGTCAATTTACTCAAAATACTAAGAGAAAATTACAGTGAACTTTGAATAGTGTACTCAATAATATAATCTTTCAAAACTGAAGATGAAAGAAATTCATTAAAGAAAAATACACAGCTTAATCTTGAACATTTATAAAGTGGACTTCTAATCAATTTACTTCAGAAAGACAGAAAAAAAAAAAAAAACCACCCACAGAATCCTGTTCCGAAATGCAAACAGAAATGATGAGAAACTGATTAAAGTGGATATAAATTCAACTAGTCTTCCTCTATATAAAAATGTTGCTATGAATGCATAATTTATGGGGTTTAAATGAACTGAAAAATTGGAAAGACAATATCATATACTAAGACTAAAATCGTACGTAGAAATACATCCAAAATATGTTAAAGACTTTTATGCAGAACATTTTATAATTTCTTGACAGCATAAGTACTTAAATGGAGAGAGATGCCATGATTATACAAAAAAGATTAAATATTATGAAGGGAGCAATTGTTTCCAAATTAGTTGTTAGATTTAGTGCAATTTTTGCCAAAGTCCAACAAATTTTTTGAGGAAATTGACAAGCAAATCTTTAATATATATTTATATTAATCATACAAATTATAAGATTCAGGAATAGCCAAGGCATGCTTATAAAAGAAGAACAAAAGTAGAGTGACTTCCTGTAATAGATACTTAAAATGACTAAAATGCTGTAAGACATTATGATATTGGTGCAAAGATAAACTGACCAATGGGACAAAATGAAGAGTCTGAAAACAAGCCTTATTTGATATATAAAGGAAGTAGTTTGCAGATTAGCATTGGGTGCTTAATAAATGTTTCTGTATATGACAAAAAGTTCACATTCTTTCCCAATGTGACACCACTCAAGAAAGCAAGTTTGGGTAAAAGTTCAAGTATAATAGTAAAATTTTTAAAAATAGAAGATATAGCAGAGTATTCTATGGCCTTGAGGTAGGGTAGATTCTTTAATAAATTCTATGATGTCAAAATTAAGAAATTCTATTCATCAACAGGCCATGTAAGGAAAATGGAAAAACAAACCACAGTGGAAAAAGATATTTGCCACACAGGTATAACTGACAATTGGCTATTGCCAGACTATAAAAAATCTCATACCAATGGATGAGAAAAAGACAAAAAACTGAGTAGATTAGAGTCAAAAGAAGAAGACATGTTCACTGGGCAGAGATCACAAATGTCCAACAAATATGTGAAAAAATGTTCAAACTCACTGGTAAACAAAGATGTGCTAATTAAGATATTGAGGTACAATTTTATACCCACTGGGTTATTAAAAATAAGAAGTTTGATGATACGGAATTTGGCAAGGATATGGAGCAAAATGATAGCTTATATACTGCAGCTGAAATAGAAAAAGTGGGAAAAATCGACATTGTATTATAAATTTGATATGTGAATACTCAACATAGAAAAATTTTAGTTCTAAGTATAAATCTTAAACAAACCCTTCCACATGTGCACCAGGTGACATATACAAAATATTTATAGCAGCACCATTAGTGATAGTGAAAAACAAAACAAAAACTGGAACCAATCCAAACATTCATTGACGGGAAAATGTATAATAAATTATGTCAACAAAATCAGATACCATATAGCTGTGAAAATGAATTAACACTACTATTTGCAATGAGGATAAATCTTAGAAATGTTAAATTTAGTAAAAAAAAGAAAAGCGTCAAAGATAAGTTATAGCACCATTTTCATAAAATTCAAAACCAAGCAATCCCTCTCTCACTCTCTCTCTCTTTCTCATTTATCTGTCTATCTATGTCACTTTCCCTCTCTCTAATAAAATTTTGAGGGCAAAGGAATTATAAACACAAAATAGTTGACAGTGGTTACCTAAGGAGATATTAGGAGAATGGGCTTTGATGGATTATACAGCTACGTTTAATATTGGTAATATTTTAGTTTTGAAATTAGGTGGTGGTTTCAACAGTGTTTGTGTTATTAAATTATACCTTGTCATTTACATATATTATTTATGTAATTACATACCAAAATATTATATCTGAATATGAAATTAATCACTGGAAATGCTCATTGGAACTACCCTATTCATCCATGGGAAATACCCTACACACTGTAGTGTTTTGCCATTTATATACTTTGTGCAATATATTTTATGATTTATAACACATGTTTTTATTAGCATCTTGTTATGCCCATCTTACGTGATGTTGTAGTGGGTAGAGTGATGACCCAAAGATGTTCAAATTTCAATCCTCGGGACCTGTGAATGTGTTAACCTTATTTGGTAAAAGAGCTTTTGCAGATGTGATTAAGAACCTAGAGATGGGGTTATCTGGGTGGGTCCAATGTAATCATGAGGATCCTTATGCGTGAAAAACAGGCAAAGAGTCAGTGTCAGTGATACAATGTGGGACTGGATTGGTTTAAGATTGGGGAAGAGAGCCATGAGCCAAAGAATGCAGGCAGCCTCCAGAAGCTGTAGAGACAGGGGGATGAATTCACTCCCAGAGCCTCCAGAAGGAACATAGCCCTGCAGACACCTTGATTTTAGCCCAATAAAACTCATTTTGGAGTTCTGACCTCCAGAATTGTAAGAACATCTTTTGTGGTTTTAAGCCACTAACTGTGTGGCAATTTGTTACAGCAGCAATAGGAAATGGATACATATACCTTTTAAAATTGATTTGCATACTTTCTCATTCTCATTTTTTGAAGAAGTTTCTAGAACAACAGATTTTTTTTTTTTTGCTAGTCATTCAAGAGGGTAGAACATTTAAGGCAAAAATCACTGGATTTACAGACAAATGGAAAAAAATAACTCAGAATGCTTCCTGTTTGTAGGAGTCCTACTCAGAGATCCTGACTAATTTCAAAATGATCAGAAAATAACTCTCCTTGCTCAAAGAAACAAGGATAAAGTGCAAACTTCCTAACAAATATCTCGTTGGTTTAGTGTTATAAGATTTTCTCACTCTGAAGTACTGCACAACATAGGTTGCTATGCTTCACAAAGTGCAGAACACAATAGTCAATGGCAGAGTAATAACTCGTAATGTCAGCTCTTGTTGCTCCTACCATCTGCTCTACAAACCCCACCACAAGGAGGGTGGTCGTCTGGGGCCACTGATTCTGAAATAACGGCCCATTGGGAAAGTGCCTTTCCATTCTCACTACACCAACAGGGAAGAAAGCAGTTTTATAAGAACAATTTAGAGGTTCAGAAAGATTATTTCAAATCTCCCCTTGACGTCTTCATTATCCGTATGTTTAATTATTCTTTAGAAAAGGGCAGAATTATTTTAAAATTATAATTTTTAAGGAAACTTAATTATGTACCAAAGCTGGAAACATAAAGAATTCCCAAGAATTGAGTCGACTTTCAAAGATAAATGGAAAATGAAACATAAAATCAATCCTTGTTTTTCAGAAGTTGAGAGGTTTTTTCTTATAAGAATGGTATTTAGGTCTTCCCTGGTGACGCAGTGGTTAAGAATCACCCTGCCAATCAGGGGACACAGGTTCGAGCCCTGGTCCGGGAAGATCCCACAAGCTGCGGAACAACTAAGCCCATGTGCCACAACTACTAAGCCTGCGCTCTAGAGCCCGCGAGCCACAACTACTGAAGCCCGCGTGCCTAGATTCCATGCTCCACAAAAAGAGAAGCCACTGCAATGAGAAGCCCACGCACCACAACGAAGAGCAGCCCCTGCTCGCCACAACTAGAAAAAGCCCTCACGCAGCAAAAAAAAAAAAAAAAAAAAGAATGGTATTTAAAGGAAATAGTTATATGAATTCATATGATTTATCAGGATTGATCAGAACATGTGTGTTGAGTCAGTGAACTAACACCCTGTTATTCATTCAGTAACCTCTGTTTAGATGTAAGATTTGTCTTAGTTTGTGCAGGCAGCTATAACAAAACACCATAGACCGGATGGCTTATAAACAACAAAAATTTATTTCTCATAGTTCTGGAGGCTGGAAGCCTGAGCTTAGGGGGCCAGCATCAGGGTGAAGGCCCTCTTTCTGGTTGCAGACTCCTCACTGTGTCCCCACATGGCGGAAAGGGCTAGGGGCTCTGGGGGATCTCTTTATAAGGCCATTGATCCCACTCATAAGGGTTCCACCCAAAGGTCCTACCTACTAATACCATCACCTTGGGGTTTCAACGTATGAATTTGTGGGGGACACAAACATGCCGACGTAGCAAGATTGAAAATTAAACCACTGGCAAAAACAATAAAAGGCTACATTCGTTTAGAACACTGCCTGTGCTTACACTCCAAGGGTAGAAATTCTGGTGAGGGAAGCTTAGTCCATGGGACCATTCTTCCGAAGTTGATGGAGATTTATTCCAACTAATATAGTTCATCCAGTTTGAGCGTGCCTGGCTTTAGAGATAAAGACTACACAAAGCTACTACTTCCAGTAGCTGCTTCCTTTCAAAGAAAACCAGTAATTTATGCTGCTCTTTGGTTGTAAGGTAACAGATGACCCTCTGCCTTAATGTGCCCCTAGCTCCACAGGCTCCATTGATCCAGCGATGCCCTTCTGCCTCCGGTGCTCACTTGCCATCCTACTCGATTCCCCTGAGTCTGCAAGTTGTTTGCCCAGGGCTCAGGCTTCCCACAAACTGGGCTAGCCAGTCAGGTGGAATGCTTTCTCTCCTTCACTGCAAGTTTTGCCAACAAACCTATAGGTAGGGGGAAAAAAATGGCACCATTTCCTGCCTCACCTTTCTGCCCAAATCATTTCATAAACGTCTGTTCACTCCGTTTTATATTATACCAAGTAGGAAGAGGAAGTTTATATGTTTCTCGTGGTTGAAGCAGCATAGACATGGAAATTCTGTCACCACCACTTCCATTCATGACCCCAAGTTTGTATCAAAATGTATACCCAACGTAGAATGTGCTCACTTGTTTATTTCTACTTAATGCTAATCACATAACTGACACGTTAAAATGAACCTAACCCTTTACACATAGCACTTATTAATTTTCAATTTGTATATTGAATGAAATGTGGGCAGTGATCTGCTTATAATTTATTTTTTGGACTTCCAGTAAGTAATTGTTCCACTACTGGAATGTATGATTTGGATCAAAAAAGCCCGAAGTCTCTTGGAAAATGAACTATTATTTGGTCTTCAGAACATCCTATGGTCAATCAACACTATAAGAGCTCCTCAAATCAATCAAGAAATTCTAAGGACCCACTATTAGGAAGAAAACTTTTCTGAGGATAGCTGAGAGACACTTCACAGTTTAAAAGATGGATAATAGCACCACATAATAATAATTTTTTGAAGATTTTCCAACTAGTGTTTCCTTGAATGTCTGATGTGAACTATGTTATATTTTATGTGTCTTTTTCTTTCATTTAAATTGTGGTCAAATACATATAACATTTACCATCAGTGACTTTTAGTACATTCACAATATAGTGCAACCATCACACTTTCTAGTTCCAGATCATTTTCATCACTTAAAAGGAAACTCTGTGTCCATTAAGTGGTCACTTCTCATTCCCCCTTCCCTCCAGCCCCTGGCAACTGCTAATCTGTTTTCTATCTCTACAGATGGGCCTACTCTGAATATTTCATATTAATGGAATTATACAATATATGGCCTTTTGTGTCTGACTTCTTTCACTTAGCATAATATTCCCAAGGTTTATTATATAGGTGTTTTTAAAGTGTATTTAAAAATACATAGACATCATCTGCTTAATTTAGAGAAACTTGAAGGGTCTCATTGAGATAATTATATATGCAAGGTGATATAATTTTAAAGATGTTTTTAGAAGTGAATGCCATATATGCCATGTATATACATATATATAATCAAAATCCACAACAACATAAAAGATGAAAACAATAAGTATTATTAATTGAATGATTACTTTCAGGCTTGAAACTAGATGCCTTAAATAAAATTTGTAATTGAAAAAAATACTGATTAAAATCTGCCTTGCGTGTAAGTTTTCAGGGATATATTTAATCCTATAAATGACTAACAGCCTCACCTTGCGTTACAAGTATTTTTCAATGATACTGATATCATATCATTAATATTGAGTATGATAGCAGAGTCTGACACTAACAGAGCATAGCTAGTCACTTCCCACCAATCAGGTCTTAATTTACTACCATCTGTAATTTGGGACTAATGTTACAGAATGGACTAACAAAGGAAGATTTATTCTGAACCTATATAACATCAAACATTACTAAAGTAAATAAATTATGCAAATCCTTTCTTTACCTTAAGGTATTCCCAGTTTAAATACAGATTTTTTAGTTATACACTAACATAATTTTAAAATTTAATCTATTATTTTGCAACAATGTTCACACTTCCCTTCATAATTTTAATGAACTTTTAACACAGCTTGGATTTGGGAAAAGACATAGTTTAATAAATAAAAACAAAGGAATGCATATTATTGGCAAAGGATTTTTATTTTGTGTGCTTTTACATTTGTCCTCAGTAGAAAAACTGGTCATGTAAACAAATTATTCCAATAAATGTCTTCAGTATTTTTAAATTGTTAACACTGAGGCTTAAAATATAACACTTTTATATTTTAATTGATATTTAAATTTTCAGTGGTTTTTCTGAAAAAACTCCTTATGACCTTTGGAAATCTTTTGATTCATGAGGGCTTATACTGTATATTATTTACTATGAAATGGTAGAGGTTGAATATTAAAAGAAAAATGTTCCACTTCGGAAAAGTTTTAGTGAGCTAAATATTAAATGTTCAAGATGAAATTAAATTATATTTAGAATGATGTTTTCCTTATGAGCAATCCAGATAACTCTTGACTAGCTGTTTGTTGATTTGGAGATTGACCAAGATTGGCCATTAGGTATTTTGTTTCTTGGGTAGAAAACACTATACATTTTAATATTTTATATTAACAGATATTTAGGATGATGCTTACATATTTCAAAGTATTCAGGTGTAGAGGACCATCATAGGCAAAATATAAGTTGCCAAGTTTCCATGTGTTTCCACTTAGGTAAAATATTTGGCAACTTGTGGGTATGCTCTTCTACTTGACTTTGTAAACTCGAGGACACACATTCTTTATTAAATGCAAATTCTGGAGTGCGTTTAGCACAATTCCGATGCTAAAACTTCTAGATTCACTTTGCCATATGGTAGGAACTAACACAACATTGTAAAGCAACTATACTCCAATAAAAATTTTTTAAAAACATTACCCACTACTAAAAAAGAAAAAAAAGAAATTCCTAAATATGATTATTTCATTTCCATGTCTAATTTTTCCTGGCTCATTTCTGAATCTATTGTTATATTATTTTTGCTGTAAATTAGATTGCTATTGATACTTGAATACTTTCATAACAGGAAAATTATCTTAACTGATGAGAATGCATCGAGTAAATTGTCTTCACCAATGTCATTTTACAGGGTAAGAACAAAAACTGAGATCTCCCTAATTTTCATTCAGGCCTTGCAGACTCAGGGCATGATTCTCAATATATTCCTTCCTGCAAATGATACCACCTCAAAGACAAGGTCTCTGTTAGGGTGGCTGATTATTTTGTCTCTGTACCATGTCCATCCACCAGCTTCATCCCACTGAGTGACTTCTGTTGCAACCATGTGAAAAAGGCCCAGAAGATCTGCCCCAAACTCTGACCTACAAACTTATGAAATGTAATAAAATGTTGGTTTTTATAAGCCACTAAGTTTGGGGACAGTTTGTTATGCAGCATTACTTGAAATGGAGTTGGGTAACTAGAAATGGGTGCTGCAGTGAGAAAAACCTGAAAACACGTGCAATTGACTTTGAGACCAGGTAGCAGGCAGAAGCTTGAAGGGCTTTGGAGACGTATGTGAAAGGATGAGGAAGAAATTGTTACTACAGGATGAAAAAACAACCCACCTCTGTTTTGTAGTGGCAGAATGTTTGGCAACGCTGTCACCTCAGTAATGTGGGGAAACAGAAAATGCAACTCATGAACTGTTGCATTTGGCTAAGGAGATTTCTGGGTAAAATCTCAAAAATGTCACTTCACTTTTTTTATGGGCTCAGGGGAACATCTTCTAAGGGTGTAGGTATGAAACTGTAGTTTATACTTCAGAAGATTGAGAAGTTGCCTCATAAATTCTCTCAGCCAGGGACTTCCCTGGTGGTCCAGCAGTTAAGAGTCCATGCTCCCGATGTAGGGGGCTGGGCTCAATCCCTGATCAGGGAACTAGATCCCACATGTTGCAACTAAGAGCCTGCATGCCACAACTAAAGATCCTGTATGCTGCAACTAAGACCTGGTCCAGCCAAATAAATAAATAAATATATTTTTTTAAATTCTCTCAACCAGACTAAAATGTTTCTAAGAATCTTAAGAGCATTATTCACAGATTTCTGACTCCCAGTCAAAGGTAGAGAGGCACAGGAAGCCACAAAAATGGCAAGAGAATTCAATGATAGAACCACCATCAGCTTCTATTAAAGTGCACAAGGACAGCTCAAAATGCAACAGCTTGTTAGGTCCTCAAATTTCTATGGGCAGGAAATAGAATGAAAGGCTACTCAGCAGCAAACATGGTCCATTTTTTACAGAAAAGTAAAGATGACTTAGAAGGCAGAAGCGAAAGCCCTAGTGGCAAAGTCAGGTCCATGAAGAAGCATTTGCAGGGAGCATGACTGGGCCCTGATCGTGTAGCTGGAGAGATATGCTTGCCTAGACTTTAGGGTTGCTGGAACTGGTGACTACCGTGTATTCCTGATGCTCCCACTTTTGAATGGGGGTGTCTATTGCAGTTTTCTTGTTCTTGCATCACCTTTGCATGCTGACTGTGTGTGGGATAGGTAACTTGCATCTTAAATCCACATATCCATTGATCAAGAGTAAGCATAATCAGTAGCTACCCTTTGAGAGCCTGTTTTCCCCTTGGACCTGATTTCTACGCTAAGATCCTAGACTTTAAGACAATGCTATAATGGAACAAGGAAGCTGGGGTCTTTAGGAAGGGGTGCGTGTACTTTGCATGTTGGAAGGATGTGAATAATTTGTCAGAGATTGTGTCTAATGAAAGATGGCCAAGAAGTCTTGCAGCTTTCCCCATGTCTCCTGAAACATTCTGGGGCAAGCTGGTTACCAAGCTACACGGGAGGACACCTGGAGGTGCTCTGGTCAAAAACCTTAGCTGAGTCCAGATTTCCAGCCACCCCACTAAAACACCAGACATGGTAGTAAGGCCATTTTGAACCCTTCAGACAAAGTGACCTTCCAGCAGAGTAACACTGAATGGCTGTGTCAATGACAGTGGAGTGAAAAATCACCTTGCTAATTAATCCCTGTCCAAATTCCTCATCCACGTAACTGTGAGATGTCATGACATGACTGCTTTTAAGCCATTATATTGTTTGCTTTTACATTATATTACTTTTCTTTTTAATTCAGAGAAAGTTTACATATACAGTGCTAACAAAAGCATAGAAGGGTGTCACCAGTACCATAATCAAGACACAGAACCGACTCCTCATCCCCAAATACTCCTTTGTGCCGCCCTTTATGCTTAAACCATCTCCACGCCTATCCCTTAAAAACCAGCGATCTAGTCCTCATCACTATAGTTTTGCCTTTTCTAGAATGTCGTATCAATGGAAGCATACAATATTTAATCTTTTGAGTCTTCTCTTTGATTTAGCTTAAGTTATTATGCGTATCAGTTTATGCCTTCCAGTTGCTGAGTAACATTCCATTGCATGGACGTACCACCATGTTTATTCACCCGCTGATAGACTTTTGGTATATTTTCAGTATTTTTTGATTATAGACAACTCTGCTGTACACCTTTGGGTACAGGGTTTTATGTGAACTCAAGTTTTCATTTCTCTTATATCCCACCTAGGAGTGGGATTACTGGGCCATATGCTCAATGTATGTTTACACCTAGAAGAAAATGACAAGCTGTTTTCCAGATTGGCTGTACAATTTGCATTCCCACAAACAATGTATGAGACATACAGCTGTTCTGCATCCTTACTAGTACTTGGTATTCTCAAAAATCTTTTTTAAATTTAATTTTTGCTTTTCTAGTATGTGTGTAGTGGTCTTAATTGTGTGCGTGTGTGTGTTTTGCTTGAATACACACATATATAGGTATACATTATTTTTATTGTTTTATAAAAATTTTTATTTCATTAATGGAAATAGGCTTAAAGAGACATATTTCGTAGATTCGCAATATAATAAAATGAATTTGTCAGTCAATAAATAAGAATTTTCAGAAGTAAAATTTCATTATTTTAGTTCCTCTTTTTATTCTCAAATTTTCCCTATTTGGAGCATAGTTTATATGGTTACCCTAACCTGAAGCATAGTAGCAAGCCCATTATATTATAATGACTCTTACAAAGCCAGATGCCCAAATACCTGTAAGATCCATTGTAATTTATAGGTACATCTAGCCTCTATTCTAAATGTAAAAGCAGTGCAAATAACTGTATTTAGAGTTCAAATATTGAATCAATTCTCTTTTGCTGTGTAGAAAACCACCTGAATCTTAGTGGCATAAAATAATTTTATTTGTTCACAATTCTGGGGATCTGCAAAATGGACTAAGATCCTCTGGGGATTCTTCTGTTGCAATTCTATAGTCATTTGGCTGCAACTGGGGCTGGTTGGTCTAAGATGCCTCAATCACATGTCTAACAGTTGCTGACTGTTGACTTAAGCACCTTGGTTCTGCATCACATGGTTTCTTATTGTTTACTGGGCTAGAAAAGTCTTTACACAGTGGTCTCCAGGTTCTAGGAGGGAGAAGACAGAAGCTGCAATGCCTCTTGAGGTTCAGGGTCAGCAAACTGCAGTGTCACTTTTGCCACATTCTTTTTGATTAAAGCAAGTGACAAAACCAATCCAGGTTCAAAGAGAAGAAAAATAAGATTGATTCTCCCTTTTGATGAAAGGAGCAGTAAATTCACATTTCAAAGAAGTATGCAAAGAGGTATGGAAAGTTATGGCAGTGATCTTTGCAAATCATCTACCATAAGGCATCAGGGCAATGGATGGAAAATCATTATAATGAAAAGACCACAACAGGTGAAAGGAAAAGCTGGCCTGTATTTCTCTCCAACATGCATACCTCACAGAGATATCACTGCTTTAAGTCATAGTAGTAAAATACTTTTTAAATATTATTAAAGAAAATTTATAAATTAATCAGACTTACTCTTAAAAACAGTAGATTGACTACTTTTCTTTTTTCTGACTTAGACAACTTTCTCACGAGTAGAAGGATCACATAAAGTATTTTTAAAACAGAGATTTCTTGTTCTCATTTATATCCTAAAAATCACAAATACGTCATAATGAAAGGATATGTAGAAAAAAACCTAGGGAGGGCCATATAACAAGGGCATTCTGTATTTTGAATTTAATAAAGTATTACTTTAAAACTACAAGAATGATATCTTTTTATGATGCAGAACCTAGGTAGAAGAGATCTAACACTGCATGAGGTAAGAGATTATTTGCTCATCTCTGAGTTTTGTTCAGCTTTGATCCAAATAAATAAAATTTCTCTTTTTTCAACACACATCATAATTGGCATGATCTAGAAATTTCATAACATGTTTTTGTAAGACTAAAATTTTTAAAAAAACAAGTTTGACAAAACATAATACAGCTCAGCGATTGTGTTTTTAAAAGAGAAAAATACAAAGAAAATATTTTAAAATTTTAAGAAATATTTTTTGTTAGGACTGACAAGCCAAAATTGAGTCATATTTGCATTCATATTGACCAGGGGCATATCTAAGTCATTTGGGGCTAAGAGAATGTATTGTTCAGTGTTTTTAATATATATGAAATATTTTGAGAAATCTGATTTGAAGAGTAAGAGCAGTAAATCTTGCTTCAAATATTGAGTTGGTCAGAATGAATTAAGTTTTATAACATATTCCACAATAACTGTAGTACTAAAAATTGTCAAGGGCAAACAATTTAGCCTTAATAATAAGAAATAGAAGCCCCAGAAAAGAAAGAGGATTACAGAACTATATTGCGTTTTGAATCCAATAGCCACTGGGCTTTTAGGGGGCAAGATACTGCTTCAACTGATGCAGAAATTTAAGAAGGTAAAATATCTACCTCTTTTGTTTGAAATGTTTGCTTTTTCCTCTCTGTTTCAAGAGAAGAGAAAAAAAAAGGTAGAAATTCAGACTAGCAATATGTCATTTGCAAGTTGTAAAGTTGCCATGATCACAGCAGACAAATGACAGCTCTTACAGCCATTTCATCACCTTTCCCAGAAGGACAAAAAGTACTAGAAGAGAATTTCTGTGAATACATCATTCCTCTTCTTAAGATACCCTGGTCCTTATGAAACCCAATCTTTATCCAAGGAGTGGAGCTGATGGGAAGGGATGATGCCATAGAAGAGAGATGGCAGATGATTGAAGGCCCATGCTGTGGCTCTTCTGTTTTACCTTGCCCTTCTCATTTCACAGCAGCAAGAAAGAACCACCTGTGTGATTATACAAACCTCCATATATGTTGTGGAACAAAAGCATTTCTTTGGGAAATACAGAAATAAGGTATTTCCTCCATTCTAATTTTAGACTTGCTGACTTACTTACACAAATAGTAGAGAGTTCCTGTATCCTCCTGACCCAGCTTCTCCTAATGTTAATATCTTATATGACAATAGTACAGTGTTTGGAACCAGAAAATTAACATTGATATGATACTATCAACTTACCTACAAACCTATTTTAAATTTCACAAGTTTTCCCTCTAATGTCTTTTTTTCCTTGGCCTAGGATCCGATGCAAGATCTCACATTGCATTTAGCTGTTCATTAGCTCCAATCTGTGACAGTCCCTCAGCCTTTTTTGTCTTTCATATCCTTGACGCTTTTGAAAAATACTGGCCAGTGATTTTATAGAATGTCCCTCGATTTGAGTTTTTGTGATGTTGTCTCACAGTTAGATTGCTACTGTTCATTTGTAACAAGAATATCGCTGAAAGGATACTGTTTTCTTCTAAGTGCATCCCATCAGAGGCAGACAATGTTGACATACCTCATTATTGGTGATATGAAGCTGGATTATTTAGTTAAGGTGGTGTCTGCCATGTTTATTCACAGTGAAGCTACAGTGAAGTCTATTTGTTACTGTTTGCATTATATTTGGGGTCTGCCCAACCCAAATCCTGGCTGATTTCAATCATTTCTCTGTTTTTGCTGAGGTAAAACCTTACCATAGTTCTATAAGTCAGAGCTATACAAAATTATTCCCAGAGATCCCTAGGGCATTTTAAAGACTTTTTGTTATTTCTGAAATTTGTATGTTTCATACAATAGATGTTTACACTTAAGTATTTCCATAATTTTAAGTTGAAAAACTCTTATTCAAACAATGGTGTGTTTTAAAAGTGACAGCACCTTAGAATGACAAGTGAACTCACAGGAAGAATGGAGCCTTAAGGTTGAAGAAGCTAGGTCTATCTCAATTACATTCAGAAGTTCTATTTTACATGCTCATAACCAAACTACACATGCTATAGATCCTATTGTGATATGTTCTATTATTAGTCACCCAATATTCTTGCTTTTCTCTTTGTGGCTCTTTCTCTGAAGCGGAATTATGCATCCCTGCCTTCTGAACTCAGGAATGGCCATGTGACCTAAGAGGTAAATGTGAGAAGATTAGCCAGTGAGGTGGTAGGGGTAGCAGTAGAGGGAAGAATAGCTGAGGAAGGACCAGAAATGCAAAGGAAGAGAGGCAAGATAAAATATGGCACCTGGAAAAGGTGAAAGTCCCATGGTTTATCCGGAATGCAGAGTGGGTTAGGAGTTGGGATGGAGAGAGAGATGCGGTGGGACAGGTTATATAGGCTACAGTAAGTCAAAGGAATTTGAATTTTTCTCTAAGAGCAAATAATTGGGAACCACTGAAGGAGCAGGAAAATGACAGGATCTTATTTGAATTTTGAACGATGCCTGTCGCTTCAGGGTAGAGGCTGGACCGGCAGTACAGCAGGCGCCGAGCTAGATGCTGTGGCTGTGACTGTCATGGCAGTGATAGATGATCTCTAGAGTGGTGGGAAAGCAACAGATTTGAAGAAATACTTGGGAGGTGGGTTGCTGGGACTTTGCGATTCATTAGATATTGGGGTGCGAGAGAGGAAGAAATGGGTCCTCAGTTTTCTGGCCAACGCAATGAGATAGCCAACTCAGGAGACAAAGCAGATTTGGACACGGTGACCTTCAGGGTTTTGTGCAATTGCAGAAGATACACAGTTCAGATATTTGAGAAAAACTTATTAACTAAAGTGCAGTATCTGTGTACAATTCATTTAATCTTTGCTATTACAGCATATGTACAGGCTAGTTCAAATACTCTGTTCCAAAGTTATTTATGTTTGTTC
The DNA here is from genome assembly GCF_009873245.2 of Balaenoptera musculus. Classification (NCBI taxonomy): domain Eukaryota; kingdom Metazoa; phylum Chordata; class Mammalia; order Artiodactyla; family Balaenopteridae; genus Balaenoptera; species Balaenoptera musculus. The sequence goes on from NC_045790.1 coordinate 7,014,143, forward strand.
TTTGCTTTCCCATCCCTTTCATGTAGAGACAGGCTACAGCTACTGAGATAAAAATTACCATTACATGTGTGGATGGCAATTAAAACCAAGGGAGAGTAGTAACTCACATAGAGAGGATGAATATAGCAAGGAAAGGGCCTGTGATTGAACCCTGAGAATGACCAGCATTCGGAAAACAGAAGGAAGAAAAGGTGATACATTTATTTGGGAAGTAGTGGTCAGAGTTAGAAAAGCAGGAAACCAAGGCAAGAGAGTTTTCAGGAAGAACAGCATAATCAATAGTGGCCAGTTTGCAAAGAGGTCAACGAAGTTAAGGATTAAGCAACTTATTGTGGTTACCGAATACACTGGAAATAGGAGTTTTAGTGAAGTGATTGGTGAGAAGCCAGATTGAGGAAAGAGTACTAGATAAGGAATTGGAGAATGGGATCTTGTACAACCACTTGAAGTAATTCAGCGGTCAAAGGAAGCAGAGAAATATGGGAACAGCTAGAAGTGGATACGTCATCCAGGGAAAGGTTTAACTTTAAGAAGACAATTAGCAAATTGAAATGTTTATGGGAGGACACAAAGAAGGCAAGATCATAATGCATTGATAAGACATTGGAAGTGGTCCTGGAATACAAATGACTTCAGGATTTGATCCAGAAAAAATTGGGAATCAGTCTTATGTGAAAGGAGGGAAATATGCCTCAATATATTATCAGGAACATTGGTGTGGATACAGGCTAGCTCTTAGGTTTGGTGGCAGGTAGATAAAGGGGTTTTGTGTGCTGGTTTCTACTTTTTCTGTGAAGACAGAGGTAAGGTCCTCTGTTCAGAATGGGAGGACAGGTTTGGAAGTTTGACTACAGTTGTGGTCTGCGTGGAAGACCCACACTCAACCTCCATTTGACCCTTCTTCTAATGCATCTTCCTGTGCTGCAGACACCAGAAAGATAGAACATTAAAGCGAGGGATCTTTAGACAGATAGACAGATATTAACAAAAATTGTATGTATTTAAGGTGTACAACATTATGTGCAGCATGTGTATACATATACGTAAAGAAATGATTACTTCAGTCAAGCTAATTAACATATCTCGTCACAGAAGTTACATGGAGATGTTAACTTTTTTTTGTGACGAGAACACCTAATATCTACTCTCTTAGCATCTTTCAAGTGTTCAATATGGTATTATTAACTATAGTCATCGTGCTGCACAAGAGACCTCTAGACTTATTCATCCTATACAACTGCAATTCAGACCCTTCGATGAATATCTCCGCATTTCCGCCACTGCCTACTCCTGGTAGCCACCATTTTACTCTCTGCTTTTATGAATTCAGCTTTTTTTTTTTTTAAGATTCTACATAAAAGTGTGATCACACAGTATTTCATACAGTATTTGCTTTTCTATGTCTGGCTTACTTCATTTAAAATTAGCAATCTTGGGAATTCCCTGGCAGCCCAGAGGTTAGGACTCAGCGCTTTCACTGCGAGGTCCCAGGTTCAGTCCCTGGTTGGGGAAACTATGATCCTGCAAGAAGCCACATGGCACAGCCAAAAAATTAAATAAACAAATTTTTAAAAAATTAAAACATAAAATTAGCGATCTTGATGTCACTTATGTCTCACCATTCAGGTGCACTTCTTGGCTTGACCACAACCTGCTCATTCTGAGTTTCTGGGGTTGTGAAAGCGTTGACTTTTTCTGCAGCAGTATCAGTGGAGTGCCCATTTTTTGTCACTAGTTTCATTCTTGTTGAATTGGGTCAACAGTACATATCTAGTAGTTCGTGGTGGCTTGGTTGCTGTGATGGTTTCCTGAATCCTATATTTTAGCAGACAGTGTGATCCTGGAACCTCCTAATTCACCTTCCTTCTTTTTTTCACCTTCCTTCTGATTCATCATCTTGACAGCAGCTTTGCTGACAAGCAAAATCTGTAGTATAATTCTTCTTCCACTTTCCAGGAATTTTATAGGCATCTGATTCCCAGGAGTAAATCTCTTTCTGTGAAGTAGTTCCTGTTACAGCCACTAAACGCCAACTGGATCAGTATTTGTCACCAGAAGTAAGTTGCAAGAATGGAAACAACAGACTCTTCAATTGGCCTGTTTGTCTTTGAAGACCATGCTTATTTCAACCACAGAAAGGAGAGGACACTAATAGTGCATGGAAACCAGTGGGAGAATGAACTGAAATTTTTAACCAGGACCATCCAAAGTGAAGTGTGTGAAAAATGTAAGGCCATAGCATTCAAGGAAAGAGAAGTGGGCTGCTTGCTTCTAATTGTACTGGAAGTTTAAAGAAAAAAACATTCAGTTCAGGAATTTAAATCCTTAGGTGAAGGCATGGCTGGAGAGCCAGGGATTTCTCATGATTTTCTTCACAGAGTGTCTTATCTTCTGTAGCTTCCTGGGTGAAGATTGTATGGCTGAAAACTAGATGCAAAGGATGAACCTGTGGATTACTAAACCAGAAAGCACTTTCGATTCACTTCTTTGCAGGGTGACATGTGTGAATGTTAGGGCCTTGACTGGGAAGGGGTGAAGCTTCAAGCATTCGAATGGTAAACATTAGGAAGATTTGGAAACTTCCAAGTATCCTGAGCAGCAAAACTCCACTGCTCCTGTGTTTGCAAAAGCTTCTTCTTCTGGCCAGTGTGATGAGGGGTATGCCTATTCTCACTGTACTCTACCTCAACCAACCATCGTTGCCCCCAGACTTATAACTAGGATTAGATCTCAGAAAGCAGCCAGTGAGCCAGTTACAGTCAATCCCAGGAGGAGAAGTTTTACACCCCAAGGTATTGCTAGATGTTCCTAATTTATATGTGCATAAATATTTATATGTGGAATGGATTCTGAGAGTACTAGACCATGGAGTGTGAAATGAAATTTTAGAATTGGTTAAATTTATTGATCTGGGTGCATTTACTGAGATTCTGGATTTAATGTGTTAGCTCAGGGAGCTAGGAGTTGTTCCAGTTGCTTGCTGATTTGGTTAACTAAAAGCTGGAACCAGCAGGGACCTGTGCAGAATGAGGTTGGTATACTACACATTTGTTAGTCAATCACAGAAGATATCCAAAGACTTAGGAAATAAGAGACATAGAAATGGATTTAAAATGTGTGACCAGTTTATTCACTCCTCCCAGCTCAGTACCCTGAGAGGGCTTATTTACCAAGGCTTTGAAAAATACACTGGAGAGTGACAGAAAAGCATCTTTTTAAAAAGCACTGAGATGGTTGTCCTTTGAAAGCAATTGCCATCGTAAGATACTGCCACTGAAATGTGCTCCTAGATTTTAGTGGTGAGATAGTTGCCAGGGTGACAAATATCACTTAGCATAACTTACTTAATCCCAGAGGCAAAATAGACATAGTTCCCATAACTGGAGCAGAGTTGGAGTGCCTATTCAGAACATGTGAACCACAGTGATCTTTTTTTTTTTTTTTTTTTTTTTTTAATATTTATTTATTTAGTTTTGGCTGTGTTGGGTCTTCATTTCTGTGCGAGGGCTTTCTCTAGTTGTGGCAAGCAGGGGCCACTCCTCATCGCAGTGCGCGGGCCTCTCACTATCGCGGCCTCTCTTGTTGCAGAGCACAGGCTCCAGACGCGCAGGCTCAGTAGTTGTGGCTCACAGGCCTAGTTGCTCCGCGGCATGTGGGATCTTCCCAGACCAGGGCTCGAACCCGTGTCCCCTGCATTGGCAGGCAGATTCTCAACCACTGCGCCACCAGGGAAGCCCACCACAGTGATCTTTGATGGTAGGTGGTTGATCATGGGGTCAATAAGCTTGAAATATATGGGTAACTCATTAAGGAAGATCCTACTTGTTCTGAATAATCGAAAGAACTCTAGGGCTGACAAATAGAGAATTTACTCAGGTTACCAAGACAGACACAAACTTCATTTAATTAGAAGACGTGAGTTCACAAAGTCAAGCTCCTTTGGAGAAGGACCCTTCAGTACATCACAAATGCATGCTGTGTTTCTTCCTACAGGACTCAGAAGCAATGTATTATAACTGCATGCTGAGAAACAGGAAGTACAAAGATCAATCCTTCTGAAAATGTTGGACCACAGATCTTAGTTAATCCCAGTTCCTGGACATACGAAATACTACTATTGTCAACTAGTCAGAGTGGCAGGTTATGGGAGAGTTAGATAGTAATTAAATTTTGACGAGAACTTATCTCACTTTGGTTTCAATGATTCTGTGAATCCATTCTGTTTTATGTTCTCATTTCCTAAATGAATGGCTGGAGAGTTTATATATATAAAACCCCACCAACTGCAGAATCCTCACATAATCTCTTTGACCTGTGAAGTAAGAATTATTAAGATGAGAAGACTCACATGGAATTCTCTGAAGCCCTTTTCTTCTCAATACAGCAAATGAAGAGTAGCATTGAATTCCTGGAGGAGCCAATGAAATGAGTGACTCCTTCAAAGACCTGCATGATGGTGGGGTAGTGATTCCCTTCACATCTCCATATAACTTTCCTTTTGGCCTATGCAGCAGACACTTGAATCTTGAAAAATAACAATGGACTACTTTAACTTCATTCAGCTATTCTTCAATTACAGCTGTTGCTCCATGTGTAATCTCTTTATTGCAGCAAACCAATAGTACTGTCACCGGCACCTGGTTTATGACTGATGCATTAAATACATTTTTCTATATCCTAAAGCAGAGAACATCAGAATCATTAGCTTTCATCTGGTATAGATATCTCTGCTGCTTTGCAAAGAAGAAATGGATCCAATTCTGCAGCCTAGTGCCATAATTGTCTATGAGAACATTGATCATCCAGCTTCACAAGACATCCCACTGTTTGGCTATATTGAAGATATCATGCTGCTAGAATAGGTAAGTAGAAAATAGCAGATGCCTTTAGAAGAGCTAGAGCATAGGAGATAAGCCCCAGGAGACTTCAGCAATGTTTTAGGGCATAGAGGGATTAGAGCATGACTGGATAACTCTTTAAAAATGAAGGACAAGCTGTTTCCTTCCCACTAAGAAAGAGAAACAATACTGACTGGGCCTTTTTGAATTATGGCAGCAACATATACCACATTTGAGTATCATGTTTTGCCCTATTCATCAAGTAACCATGAGACTGCGAGTTTTGAGTGGTAATCAACCTACCAACACTTCCAACACTTTTATAACTCTCTTCATCTTTGCACTGTATCCATTTCCACATAAAATAACTAGAGTGTGTTTTGTTCATATGCAAGTCAGTGCCAGAAGACAGGAGACAAAGAGATCTGAAATTAACATCAAAGCTTGAGATGTTTGAATTTGTTTCAACTTTGGAGGAAATTTCATGTTTTGACCACGTGCTGGGTATCCATAGCGATGGGTGATGGAAGTTAAGTAAAAAAGATGTTTCTTGAAGGTGAGCTCGGGGGCATGTGGAGAGGTTGGACGCTCCACCTACCTAGAACCAAGGCCGACCTGGAGACGGAGGACCGGCTGCCAGAGTCTCAAATGCATGAGCAGAGTGACCACAGCCCTGGTGTGTGACAAGCCTACGCAGGGAAGGAGTGTGGATGGTCGAAGATAGTAGCTTCAAAGCCAAATTGAAGAGGAAGGGTCGGGAAGTGGAATAAAGAAGTAAGGAGGACACTGAGATACTCGCTGACCTGAGGTTCGTGAGCGATGGAGGCTGAATGGCCTGCTCTTCACAGGTGACGGAAGTAATGGAGAAAGTCCTCCTTCAGTAATATCAAGAAAATGCAGCTCCTCTTCATGGGCAAGGGTGTGTTTGTGTGTGGTGGGGAGGCAGCAGGAGAGGAGCAGGTAGGAGCAGGAAGAAGAAAGCTGTTAATCGGGAAACAGGGCTTGTAGAGGGAACAGTGGGCACATTAAGCAGGGAGACAAGACGTGGGAGGAGGGTCATAGGTGAGGCTGAGAGTAACAGTTACTCCAAGTGCTGCGAATGAAAATATGTGGAATGTGAAACATGGCATCTGGGACCAGCATCAAGCTGTTGAAAAGATGACCCCTAAGCCCCATTCTGGTTAATGGGGGTGGAAGGGAGAGGAGGACAGAGGCCCATGACTGGGCCCTGGGCATCTCTCTGCTGAGGCTTTACTAATAAGTGGGTTGATCTTCAAGTTCTTAAGGAAGTTTTCAGGCCATTCTTAAAAGTGACTCATGAAGCACTTTCCCCTCTGTGACTCTATTTCTGTTTTATAAATAACTTCATTTGTACCATTTTCTTAGATTCCACGTGTAAGTGATATCATATTTGTCTTTCTCTGCCTGACTTACTTCCCTCAGTATGTCAATCCCTAGGTCCATCCATGTTGCTGCAAATGGCATTATTTCATTCTTTTTTTATGGCTGAGTAATATTCCATTGTATATATGTACCACATCTATTTACAAAACAGAAATAGAGTCACAGATGTAAAAAACAAATTTATGGTAACCTGGGGGGCAGGTGGGGGAGGGACAAATTGGGAGACTGGGACTGACATATACACACGACTATACATAAAACAGATAACTAGTAAGAACCCTCTGTATAAGCACAGGGAACGCTACTCAATACTCTGTAATGGCCTCTATGGGAAAAGAATCTAAAAAAGAGTGGATATGTGTGTATGTATAACTGATTCACTTTGCTGTACAGCAGAAACTAACACAACGTTGTAAATCAACTAGACTTCAATAAAAAATTAATTAAAAAAAAAGAACTTTCCCCTCAGAGATCTACTAAGGTACAGTGTCTTCCTAGTAAAAATTACTCTTATAGCACCTTAACAAGGAAAAAGAGAAGCTTATCTATTTATCTATCAATTGATTTATTTTTGAGTAAATCGTGCTTTTCTAGAACCTTCTTCTGGCTAAGCCATGATAGTAACATTATACGTCATATGTACTATGTGTGTTTCACAAAGATCTGTCGCCACTGTAGCAGGCATGAGGGATGCACTCCATGGGAAATATTTTGAGAACAATTTTATCAAATAGTGAAAGATATGATGCAGCAATGTTTATATAAGTGAAGTCAAAACACAAAATCATCACAGAAGCAGAAAAGGAAATAAATTGGGCCCTTGTGTCAGACATAGAAAGTAAATCTGAAACAAATCTGAACGTATTTACAAGCTGTATAGGGGTGTCTGTGTGCAGGCACACACATCATGTTTGAAAAATAATCTTGAAAGAAGAAGAAATTCATACACTAATAAAAGGGAGACTATAGTTTGGCCTCCAGTCCATATGTATTAACAGTTTTGCAAACAGCTAGCGGCATAAAAATGTATCCATTCCCCCTCAGAATCCCCGGTGTTTCTGCCCCATTTTCTTCTGCTGTTCCATATCCACCAAGCAACTAGGAGAGAAATATTAGCCTTGGGCAGTGCACTCATGGGCACCCCCATGAATACATACTTTAGAGAACACATTCTCAACAAAGACAATATTGTTCCCAAGGGAACAAAAATTGGTTCTTAGTGGGTGAAAAAAACTTACTCTTTTTATGTATAATCCAGATATATACACAAAGTATATAAACAGATATACAGTATATCTGAATTATTAAAATTTCCTGGGGAGGACAATTAGGGGAAAAGATGTCTAAAAAGGCTCCTTAAGGAGGCATAGTGGGGAAAAAAGGTTGAGAAACACTGCCTTAAAAAAAAATAAAGAAAAAAAGTGATACAGAGCATATTCATTTCTTTTTGTGTCTGCTGTCAAGTTTTGATTAATCACATTTAATTATAGTGCATGGGTGAGGAACAGTAATTATCTTTATAGCTCGTTAAAATATGATAAAGAGTAAAATACATTCAGAATCTGAATTTTTAGGCTTTTTAGTAGCTGCTTCCTGGGATGTGTATATAACAAGCATATAATATAGGGTATGTTAGAATGGCCAATGACTATTGAAAGATGGGATGAGCAGAAACCATGGGAAGACCAGATGCGGATAAGAAATGGCTCTAGGAAAGAGAAACCCAGTGAAAGAACAACCTAAAGCAGACAAAACAACTTCCACCAAGGAAAGGGGTTAGATTTCATCTCATCAGCTTGGAGAGGGATCTGGCTGCTCTGGGGGAGAGTCATGTGCCCGACCTCCTGGAAGTCTGGAAGTGAAACAACACCACTGCCCAACACCATTAAAGAGAATGGAGGCAAGTCCAGTGGAGAGACAGGGAGATAAGAGCTCAGTAGGATAAAGTAGGGGGAATTCTTCACTAATTCCAAGAAAAGAAGAGTCCCAGTTGGGCTGGGAGACTTAAGGAAGAAGCAAGCACTCCCAAATGTCTCCTCTACCCTAAGATGAAAAACAAGACTTTATTATCATCTACAGAAAAATTGAATGGATTTTGCAGATGATGGCAGCCCAGGACAGACTGTGAATATTTGCACTTTATCTTCTTAATGTTGATATATGTTATAAGTTCATTTTTGTGAATTAAACCTCTTAATATACCTTTGTGGCAGGATTATTTGTTTTATGCTTTAGCTAGTCTCTGGAGTGTTGGCAATATTCCAAGAAACTACTAAGGAGATTTTCTAAAAGTTGGTGCAGATTGTAGTAATACATATGTGCTAATCAATCTATGCTTCTTCTCCCGTAGGACAAATAGTCCATTATCAAGCCTCCTTGACAAGACTGAGAGCAAATGATTTCCCTTATATTTTAAAAACCAAATCTTGAAGTACTAAACTCATTTGGGGGATCTATACACATCATTGTTGAGCGGGAACTTTCCATTTTCTAATTGACTGCCCAGCAACATGAGCTACCTGACTCTGTTGCCTGATCTGGTGTATTTGATAGGACACTTGCGGCACGGCCCCAGGTCCCTGTCAATCTGGACTGTTTGAAGCCCACCTGAAGCATAGTTAGTTGGCTTGTTGTTGTTTTTAGATTAGGCTGTTAGTTTCATTCCAGCAACAGAAATGTGTCGTCTAACTGGTCTAGAGAATGTCAATGTTAACCTTAACTCACTCATCTGTCGGAGATTCAGCATCACAGCTGAAGAGCTATTTACAATTTAAATTGATTGCCAAGTACTTAACATTAATTTACATGCGAAATCCATGACTAAGTAACAAATTACGACTAGTGCCAATCATCTTAGAGAACACAATTCCCCATCTCGCTGCCCATTTTGTATTTAGAGGTTGAGATGACATTTTGGAGTGTATTCTTTCAGAAAACCAAATTCTCTTAGAAAAAGGTTCACGATGATAAAGGCCATGAAGGGGAACACCATTGCTCTGAACCGTTTATGGACTCTCAGATCATTTCTACGTCTTGTTAGGTGGCCAACAAAAGTGCTTAACTGATCTGGTAACAGTGAATTCTAAAAAATGTCTTCCTCTAGAGAGGACCCCATGCAAATAATAGTCACTTTCCATTACAAATTAGCTTTACAGTAAGGCAGAGAGAGCAGAGTTAAATTAAGTGCATACATCTTTGATACTACATTTACCCCTAGAATCTTCTTCATTTTTTTCCCCACCTCAAATATTTCACATGCCTAAACAAAATACAAATTTTCAATCTACTCAGCCAGAGTAAAAGGAAACTACAAAGATATATGTTCAAATAAAGGAGAGAAGTTGCAAAATATGTGCGCGACAACTACCCCCTCCCCCGCCCCCGCATAGAGTTTTCTTTCTGTTTTCTTGTCATCAGTTTCTTTTTGGCACTTTCCCCCCATAGAATTGGAAATGTGCTTTCAAACGTTGTGTTTGTTTTAACAACACTGTAGCACAACTAGACAATTGTACTCTTCGTTATACCCTTTATAAGAAAATTTATCTGGGTGAACAAGATCTGCCGACTGTCTCTTTTTGAGACACAGTGATTATAAAGATGGTGTTGAGGATGACTACACCAGGCAGAGATTTATTCCTATTTCTGATGGGGTCACCGGGATGTGTAACCTTCATGCATACCTATCTTTCTGCAACCTCTTCTATAAATATGCCCTGTTTCTGATTCATGCTTATAAATGAGAGTTCAGAACACATTCATGCTGCCAGTCACTGGTTACTCATGCTTGAAATTAAAAATCTTTCAGACCAATGTTGCTGTTATATTTGATGAGGCTTTGCCTATTACTCAAAGTAAGAAAAATAAGACAGAGAGGATAAGATGTTAACAGATATAATGTGGAAAAGATAGCAAGATGCTTTTGGGTTATTCTGAAAGTAAGTGAAATAGCATCTATCTAATCATATGTTATATTAACATTATTAAATTTAGAAATATGAATTAGACAGAGCTAGTCACTGAATACCATTATGGCACTCATAAAGTAAGTTCTTTTGCAAGAAGTGAATTGTTTGGCAATAGATACAAAGGACCCATGACTCATGTGGGGAAAAGGTTACAAAAGGACAGAAACATTGGACTTCAAATTACACACATTTCTTTCCAAATGTCATGAAGAAAACATAACTGTGAAACCTAATTGATAACTGAAATAATTGCACCTTAATATTTCTGAGTTTTAAACATTATTTTTCAATTACCATAAGCACTATACTATAGCTCTAACTTCTTATCATAGAGAACTACCCACACAAAATTTTAGCATTCGTAATAAATTTATCTCTCCATCAATACAGCTGAAAAAAACACTTTTTGAGGACAGATTTTAAAATCCCATGGGAAGATTTGAATTAAAAAGCCAAGTTCATTTGCACAATATGAGCCAACATTAACTTGTGTACAATAGTTACTTAGCTCCTATTTTAGCAACTGTAGCACCAATTTAAGATGCTGACAAAGACTCAGATGGCAAAAACAGATCATGCTGCAAAGCAGTAAAAATAAGTTTATCTACTTGTGTCAAGTACACAATAGCAAAGTTCTCTTTTCAGAAACAATACTTTTGGTTAGCCAATATATATATAGGCCAACAAAGAATATACATACATATATGTGTGTGTGGGTGTGTGTGTGTATATTCAACAATACATATTTAAGAGCTACTTTGTACTAAGATTATCCTAGTTATTAATGATATAATGATGAATTTATCAGAGTGGACTGCTGCTCCATGGAGCCTATTATCAAAAAATTTTAAATAAATGCCCATAGATTTAAACAAAATATTAAAAAGGAAAAGATAAATAGAATGTAAAAGTAAATTTGGTTAAAATAATAGGATGTCAATAAAGTCTATTTGATAGAGCATACAAGGAGTTAAATGCCTTCTTAACAGAGCCAAATAAAGTAGCATAAAAAAAGCATCATCAAAATGTGTGAATGAATTGCCTTTATGTAAGTTATTTGCACTGAAGGAATCTAAAATGGATTCACATGAAATCACAGGTTATTTGAGACTCATATGAATTCCCTATAATTTACTTATTAATGGCAATTCTTAAAGACAGGGAATATGCAGCGGAGAAATATAAAAGACAGAAACTCTGATGGAGGGAATGAGGTATAGAATATCCAGTGTAGTAGGTTTCACAGGAAGGACAAATGGAGAAATAAAAGTTCAGTAGTATTATTCTTAGAAGAAGATTAATATTAATCATAGATTCAGAAAGCAGTTAAAATCCCTTGCAGAATAAAAATCGATATGTAAGCTAATGAAGAAAAAAAAGGAGCTAAAACTAAATTACCAACAAGAGGATGAAACCGCAGTCATTACAAATATCCCTCAGATGAAAGGATGAGCTATTGTAAATGTTTATGTCAATAATTTGAAAATTTTAAGGAAATGGACAAATTCCTTGAAAAACAAAACTTTTGCAAAATGTACACAATAGAAAAACTGAATAGTCCTATATTTGTTCAAGAATGAGATCTATCATTTGAAACCTTTCAACAAGTAAAATGACCAACCCAGAAAGCATAATTGGTGAGTTTTACCAAATACTTATGGAAGAAATAATACTGGTTTTACACAAACTATTTTAGAGAGTAGAGGAAGAAGGAACACTTCCTCATTTTTTGAACTATCATAATATTTTTACCACACTCTGCTCTTAACATTGTAGAAAAAGAAAATTATAGTTCAATATTCAGAGTGGATATGGCAGCAAAAATCTTAAACCAAATATTAAAAAATTAAATCCAGCAATATATAAAAAGGGTAATCAATTGTGATCAAATAGGGTTTATCCAAGGAATGCAAGATGATTTACTATTTGAAAATCAACCCATATTTAATTTATTTGTATATGGTCCATAACATGGACAGAATGAAGGAGAGAAGTCAATCATTTCAATGAATGCTGAGATAGTACTGAGTAAAATTCAATGCCTCCTCATGATTAAAAAATAGCTAACACAACATTGTAAAGGAACTATACTCCAGTAAAAATTAATTAAACAACAACAACAAAAAAAAAAACCCTCAGCATCCAATTAATGGAAGAAAACTTTCTCAATCTGATAAAGATCATTTAGGAGAAACCTAAAGGTAATACTCTTCTTAGTTGTGAAATATTGCATGCTTCTTAACCAATATCAGAAAAAAAGACAAAGGTAGCCATTCTCCATCCATTTGTTTCAGCGTTGTACAGGCATTGTGAACTAGTGCAGTAAGATAGGAGGGGAAATGAAGAGAGGACGAGGAGGAAAAGGAGAAGGACAGGGAAAGGAAGAGAGATATAAAGCATAAAGTTTGGAAAGGAAGATGCACAACCGTCTTAACAGTTTGCATGTACATATTCACAGAAAATTCAAAGAAACTGGCAAACTACTAGAGCTACTTGTTACCAAGTTCTTAGAATATATGACAATATTCCAAAATATATTGTCTGTCTAAAGATTCATAGAAACAATTGAAAAAAATTTTTAATTATAACATTTACACACACATACACACACACACACATTTCTGAGCTCTGTCTGCTGAAAGGGCCTAGAAGCAATGACACTTCAGCATCAATGAGCTCACCTAGTACCAAGATCTGGGTTTCTAGTACCATTCTCTAATAAAAGGAACTGAGGATCCTTGGAGAAATTGCTGATTCTAGGGCAGGAAATATACAAGATGAGCCTGGAATATCCTATACTGGCAGAATCCAAGGAAGCACACAAAAACCAAAATGATGCAGATATGTCAAAGGGACACAGGAGCCAACAAGATGAGCCAACCCAATGGCCAAAACTAGAACAATTTGTACAACAAAATATATAGCGTAGCATTGAATTACAACCCAAAATACATACTGATATAAATAAATTATTGAACAAATAAATAAATGGAAAGGAATAAATAAATGGAAAGGAATAATTAAATGGAAAGGAATAAATAAATGTCCTTTATCAAAGAATCCCAAATAATGCATAGATATGACCCCCTAAAGGAGGCGGAGCACAACTCTCCCCTACCGTTAAGTGTGGGAATAGTCACAGTGACTTCTTTCCGAAGAATACAGTATGGAGAAGATGAAAAAAAGGGGTAAATTCACAATGGAGTAATCTGACAAACACTTACCTCAACCATGTGATCAAGCTTAACACACTACCCTAACTGATAATGCGTGGCTTTAATATGACGTGATGAGAATGGCACTTTACCTCTCTGGTCCTCCTTCAAAAATCTCATGATCCCAGTCTAGTCAAATAAAAATCTTCAACTGAGAGACATTCTACAAAATACCTGATCAGTACTCAAAACTGTTAAGGCATCACAAACAAGGAAAGTGTAAGGGAGACATGACATATAAATACAATGTATGAGCCTAGATAGATTCTGAGACAGAAAAAAGACATTAGTAATTACGAAGGAAATCTTAAAAATGTAGAGACTAGTTCATAATACTGTATCAAATATTTGTTCATTAGTTGTGACAAACGCATCATACTAATGTGAGATGTTAATAATAGGGGAAATTGGGCAGGAGGTTATAAGGGAACACTCTGTACTACCTTTGCAAGCTTTTTGTGGACCTAAAACTATTGTAGTGGGACTTCCCTGGTTGTGCAGTGGTTAAGAATTTGCCTGCCAATGCGGGGGACACGGGTTCGAGCCCTGGTCCAGGAAGATCCCACATGCCGCGGAGCAACTAAGTCCGTGAGCCACAACTACTGAAGCCCGCGTGCCTGGAGCCCATGCACCACAACAAGAAAAACCACTGCAACGAGAGGCCCAAGCACCACAACGAAGAGTAGCCCCCGCTCGCTGCAACTAGAGAAAGCCCACGCCTAGCAACAAAGACCCAATGCAGCCAAAAATAAATAAATAAATTTATAAAATTAAAAAAAAAAACTATTGTAGAATAAAAATTATTTAAAAAATTTAAAAATATAACATTCGGGCTTCCCTGGTGGCGCAGCGGTTGAGAGTCTGCCTGCCAATGCAGGGGACACGGGTTCGAGCCCTGGTCTGGGAAGATCCCACATGCCGCGGAGCAACTGGGCCCGTGAGCCGCAATTACTGAGCCTGCGCGTCTGGAGCCTGTGCTCCGCAACGGGAGAGGCCGCGATAGTGAGAGGCCCGCGCACCGCGATGAAGAGTGGCCCCCGCTTGCCACAACTGGAGAGAGCCCTCGCACAGAAACGAAGACCCAACACAGCCATAAATAAATAAAAATAAAAATAAATTTAAAAATATATATATATAACATTCATAACCATACATCAATACTTAGAAATAAATTTAACAAAATATATGACAACTTCTAAAAAATGTATGTGAAAGGACCTGTGGAAGACAAATCATTACAATATGTTCATGGATTAGAAGACTTAACACCTGTTTCTGGTTTTTTTTGTATTTAATGATTTCCATGTTCTGCAGACAGTGTGGTGAGTGGGAACTTTAAAATCTGATAAAGGATATCTACACCAAACTCAAGCAAATACCATGTTTATTTTAGAAATACTTCCTTTAAAGTCAGGAACAAAATAAATTTCATTCAGCACTGTTTTTGCTAAAACAGCAAGACAAGAAAAAGATACAAAGCTTATAAAGACTGAAAGGAAGGAATTAACATGCTAATATTCCTAGACAATATGATTGCAGGAAGGAGCTATAAAGTATTACGCCTGAAGTGAGAGTATGTATATTGGGGCAATGTGAAAACAATCATGTTCTTATATGTCATCAATGAAGAGTTAGAAAATATCATTAAAATGTTGTAATTTTTAAAATATATTTTAAAAATAAGATGGAAATTGTCAAATTTAACAGATACGTAAGAAATTTTTGCAAAGTTTTATGCCTTTGTTGAAAGATATTAAATAATACTTAAGTAAAGGGCGAGATATATTGTATTCATGGATGGGAAGACAATATTTTAAGATGATAATTCTTTCAACACTGCATATTCAAGTTTATTTTGTGGAATTGACAAGATTCTAAAATTTATATGAAGAAGCAAACTTTGAAGAATAGTTAAGAATACTTTGAAAGAAAATAAAGTGTGTGTTTGGGAAGTATTAAATATCAAGTCCAATTTAAACCTATATTAAATTTAAAAATGTGTCATTGGTACAGGCATAGACAAATTGATCACTGGCACAGAACTTTGAAATAGACTCATTCAATTTAGGAATATATATGTCAGAGGTATAGTTACAAATTATTGAAAATAATTATTCAAGTGTGAAACAAATAAAAATTAATGCCTCCTGCACATCATACAAACATACAGAACTACACAAAATTCCAGGTTAACTAAAACCTAGATAGGAAAAGCAAAAAAATTTTAGGAGAAAATATAAGAAAATGTCTTTATGAACTTAGGTGAAAGAAGGATTTGCTAAAACAAAGAAGCACAAACCAGTAAGTAAAACAAAGTTAGATTTTGTAAATGAAAATTAAAATTATTTATACATTCCAAGACACCATAAACACACTGAAAAGAGCAGAATGGGTATTTAAAATGCATGCAACTGACAAAGTATTCACCTTCAGAATAATACATGTATGTGTGTGTGTGTGTGTGGGAGGGTTATTTTGTGTGTGTATAATAAAAGCAAACAAATATAAATGGGGAAGCAACACACAGAGGCGTTTCACACAAAGGACACCAGAGTGGCTAAAAATCATTCAAGAAAAATGCATAACTTCACTATTAATCAAGGAAGTACATGATAAGAAGCAATTAAAACCCAACTGGGTAAATACTAGTTGTGGGAGATGTAAAACTGGAAATCTCATAAAATTGCTAGTAGGTGTTTAAAGACAGACTGGTCACTTTGGAAAGCAACTTAGTAATATCTGAACCAAATAATTTTACTCCTGAGAATATAACCTTGTGCCAAATAATTCCACTCCTGGGTATATACCCTATAGAATATCTTGCATATGTATATTGGAAGATAATGTGCGACAATTTTCAATGCAGAGGTTTTTGTGGTAGCAAAGACATTAGAAATAATCAAAATGTCCAACAAATGTAGAATTAATAAATACATTATGGAATATTTACTCAAATGAAAATGAATATAATAGTATAAGCCTATAAGCATGGATTACCTCAAAAATATACATTTGAACCAAATAATCATGTTATATGTAAATACAACAGTGTGGTAATTCTGTTTATATTTCATTCAGGCAGAATGAAATTTTATGTCTTACTATCAAATTCAGGAACAAAGCTTCCTTTGGAAGGTAGAGAAATGTGCTTTGGGCAAGAGTTCATGGTCAACTTCAATTTATTTGTAATGTTTAATTTCTTAACATGGCGACAGGTGCATGAGTGTTACTTATTACCTATGCAAAAAGTGCATAACTTTATTTGATAAAAAAAGCTATATTTGATTAAAAAATACACTTACAAAAAAAGAATGTGTAGGAGTTTAAAGACTCCGTTAAGAATATGTGAAGGAACACTATCAATTTTTTATGCTATATTAGCTTATATTTCTCTGGAGAATCTAACGACCCAGTGATTCAAAGAAACATTTACATGTGCATGATTACTGTTGCAACTAAATGTGAACCTTTAATTTCTGTGGAAAATGCAAGAACTGTACGGTTTGACCATTCTGTGCGATCACAGCACACGTTCAGACACTCTCATCCAGCCCCACCATACATTTTTGTATACAGGCATCTGAAAAAGCATTATACCAAAACACCTCACCGTATTTTTTTTAACATCTTTATTGGAGTATAATTGCTTTACAATGGTGTGTTAGTTTCTGCTTTATAACAAAGTGAATCATCTATACATATACATATAACACCATATTTCCTCCCTCTCCCATCTCCCTCCCACCCTCCCTATCCCACCCATCTAGGTGGTCACAAAGCCCCGAGCTGATCTCCCTGTGCTATGTGGCTGCTTCCCACTAGCTATCTATTTTACATTTGGTAGTGTATGTATGTCCATGCCACTCTCTCACTTTGTCCCAGCTTACCCTTCCCCCTCCCCATGTCCTCAAGTCCATTCTCTACGTCTGTGTCTTTATTCCTGTCCTGCCCCTAGGTTCTTCAGAACCATTTTTTTTTTTTTAGATTCCATATATATGTGTTAACATACAGTATTTGTTTTTCTCCTTCTGACTTACATCACTCTGTATGATAGTCTCTAGGTCCATCCACCTCACTACAAATAACTCAATTTTGTTTCTTTTTATGGCTGAGTAATATTCCATTGTATATATGTGCCACATCTTCTTTATCCATTCATCTGTCCATGGACACTTAGGTTGCTTCCATGTCCTGGCTATTGTAAATAGAGCTGCAATGAACATTGTGGTACATGACTCTTTCTGAATTATGGTTTTCTCAGGGTATATGCCCAGTAGTGGGATTGCTGGGTCATATGGTAGTTCTATTTTTAGTTTTTTAAGGAACCTCCATACTGTTCTCCATAGTGGCTGTATCAATTTACATTCCCACAAACAGTGCAAGAGGGTTCCCTTTTCTTCAGACTGGTGTGAGATGATACCTCATTGCAGTTTTGAATGGCATTTCTCTAATGATTAGTGATGTTGAGCATCCTTTCATGTGTTTGTTGGCAATCTGTATATCTTCTTTGGAGAAATGTCTATTTAGGTCTTCTGCCCAGTTTTGGATTGGGTTGTTTGTTTTTTTGATATTGAGCTACATGAGCTGCATGTAAATTTTGGAGATTAATCCTTTGTCAGTTGCTTCGTTTGCAAATATTTTCTCCCATTCTGAGAGTTGTCTTTTCATCTTGTTTATGCTTTCCTTTGCTGTGCAAAAGCTTTTAAGTTTCACTACGTCCCATTTGTTTATGTTTGTTTTTATTTCCATTTCTCTAGGAGGTGGGTCAAAAAGGATCTTGCTGTAATTTATGTCATAGAGTGTTCTGCCTATGTTTTCCTTTAAGAGTTTTATAGTGTCTGGCCTCACATTTAGGTCTTTAATCCATTTCGAGTTTATTTTTGTGTATGGTGTTAGGGAGTGTTCTAATTTCATTCTTTACATGTAGCTGTCCAGTTTTCCCAGCACCACTTATTGAAGAGGCTGTCTTTTCTCCATTGTATATTCTTGCCTCCTTTATCAAAAATAAGGTGACCATACGTGTGTGGGTTTATCTCTGGGCTTTCTATTCTGTTCCATTGATGTTTCTGCTTTTGTGCCAGTACCATACTGTCTTGATTACTGTAGCTTTGTAGTATAGTTTGAAGTCAGGGAGCCTGATTCTTCCAGCTCCATTTTTCTTTCTCAAGATTGCTTTGGCTATTCAGGGTCTTTTGTGTTTCCATACAAATTGTGAAATTTTTTGTTCTAGTTCTGTGAAAAATGCCATTGGTACTTCGATAGGGATTGCACTGAATCTGTAGATTGCTTTGAGTAGTATAATCATTTTCACAATGTTGATTCTTCCAATCCAAGAACATGGTATATCTCTCCATCTGTTTGTATCACCTTTAATTTCTTTCATCAGTGTCTTATAGTTTTCTGCATACAGGGCTTTTGTCTACATAGGTAGGTTTATTCCTAGGTATTTTATTCTTTTTGTTGCAATGGTAAATGGGAGTGTTTCCTTAATTTCTCTTTCAGATTTTTCATCATTAGTGTGTAGGAATGCAAGAGATTTCTGTGCATTAATTTTGTATCCTGTTACTTTACCAAATTCATTGATGAGCTCTAGTAGTTTTCTGGTAGCATCTTTAGGATTCTCTATGTATAGTATCATGTCATCTGCAAACAGTGACAGTTTTCCTTCTTCTTTTCCAATTTGGATTCCTTTTATTTCTTTTTCTTCTCTGATTGCTGTGGCTAAAACTTCCAAAACTATGTTGAATAATAGTGGTGAGCGTGGGCAACCTTGTCTTGTTCCTGATCTTAGAGGAAATGGTTTCAGTTTTTCACCATTGAGAATGATGTTGGCTGTGGGTTTGTCATATATGGTCTTTATTATGTTGAGGTAAGTTCCCTCTATGCCTACTTTCTGGAGGGCTTTTATCATAAATGGGTGTTGAATTTTGTCAAAAGCTTCTTCTGCATCTATTGAGATGATCATATGGTTTTTCTCCTTCAACTGGTTAATATGGTGTATCACATTGATTAATTTGTGTATATTGAAGAATCCTTGCATTCCTGAGATAAACCCCACTTGATCATGGTGTATGATCCTATTAATGTGCTGCTGGATTCCGTTTGCTAGTATTTCGTTGAGGATTTTTGCATCTCTGTTCATCAGTGATATTGGGCTGTAGTTTTCTTTTTTTGTGACACCTTTGTCTGGTTTTGGTATCAGGGTGATGGTGGCCTCATAGAATGAGTTTGGGAGTGTTCCTCCCTCTGCTATATTTTGGAAGAGTTTGAGAAGGATAGGTGTTAGCTCTTCTCTAACTGTTTGATAGAATTAGCCTGTGAAGCCATCTGGTCCTGGGCTTTGTTTGTTGGAAGATTTTTAATCACAGTTTCAATTTCAGTGCTTGTGACTGGTCTGTTTATATTTTCTATTTCTTCCTGGTTCAGTCTAGGAATGTTGTGCTTTTCTAAGAAATTGTCCATTTCTTCCAGGTTGTCCATTTTATTGTCATAGAGTTTCTTGTAGCAATCTCTCATGATCCTTTGTATTTCTGCAGTGTCAGTTGTTACTTCTTTTTCATTTCTAATTCTATTGATTTGAGTCTTCTCCCTTTTTTCCTTTATGAGTCTAGCTAATGGTTTATCAATTTTGTTTATCTTCTCAAAGAATCAGCTTTTAGTTTTATTGATCTCTGCTATTGTTCCTTCATTTGTTTTTCATTTATTTCTGATCTGATCTTTATGATTTCTTTCCTTCTGCTAACTCTGGGGTTTTTTTTGTTCTTCTTTTGCTTTAGGTGTAAGGTTAGGTTGTTTATTTGAGATGTTTCTTGTTTCTTGAGGTAGGATTGTATTGCTATAAACTTTCCTCTTAGAACTGCTTTTGCTGCATCCCATAGGTTTTGGGTCGTGTGTTTTCACTGTCATTTGTTTCTAGGTATTTTTTAATTTCCTCTTTGATTTCTTCAGTGATCTCTTGGTTATTAAGTAGTGTATTGTCTAGCCTCCATGTGTTTGTATTTTTTACAGATTTTTTCCTGTAATTGATATCTAGTCTCATAGCATTGTGGTCAGAAAAGATACTTGATATGAATTCAATTTTCTTAAATTTATCAAGGCTTGATTTGTGACCCAAGATATGATGTATCCTGGAGAATGTTCCATGAGCACTTGAGAAGAAAGTGTTTTCTGTTGTTTTTGGATGGAATGTCCTATAAATATCAATTAATTCCACCTTTTTAATGTATTGTTTAAAGCTTGTGTTTCCTTATTTATTTTCATTTTGGATGATCTGTCCATTGGTGAAAGTGGGGTGTTAAAGTCCTCTACTATGATTGTGTTACTGTCGATTTCCCCTTTTATGGCTGTCCACATTTGCCTTATGTATTGAGGTGCTCCTATGTTGGGTGCATAAATATTTACAATTGTTATATCTTCTTCTTGGATTGATCCCTTTGATCATTATGTATTGTCTTCCTTTGTCTCTTGTAATAGTCTTTATTTTAAAGTCTATTTTGTCTGATATGAGAATTGCTACTCCAGCTTTCTTTTGATTTCCATTTGCATGGAATATCTTTTTCCATCCCCTCACTTTCAGTCTGTATATGTCCCTAGGTCTGAAGTGGGTCTCTTGTAGACAGCATATATATGGGTCTTGTTTTTGTATCCATTCAGCCAGTCTATCTTTTGGTGGGAGCATTTAATCCGTTTACATTTAAGGTAGCTATCAATATGTAGGTTCCTATTACCATTTTCTTAATGGTTTTGGGTTTGTTATTGTAGGTCTTTTCCTTCTCTTGTTTCCTGTCTAGAGAAGTTCCTTTAGCATTTGTTGTAAAGCTGGGTTGGTGGTGCTGAATTCTCTTAACTTTTGCTTGTATGTAAAGGTTTTAATTTCTCCATCGAATATGAATGAGATACTTGCTGGGCAGAATAATCTCGGTTGTAGGCTTTTTCCTTTTATCACTTTAAATGTGTCCTGCCACTCCCTTCTGGATTGCAGAGTTTCTGCTGAAAGATCAGCTGTTAACCTCATGGGGATTCCCTTGTATGTGACTTGTTGCTTTTCCCTTGCTGCTTTTAATATTTTTTCTTTGTATTTAATTTTTGATAGTTTGATTAATATGTGTCTTGGCATGTTTCTTCTTGGATTTATCCTGTATGGGACTCTCTGTGCTTCCTGGACTTGATTGACTATTTCCTTTCCCACATTAGGGAAGTTTACAACTATAATCTCTTCAAATATTTTCTCAGTCCCTTTCTTTTTCTCTTCTGCTCCTGAGACCCCTATAATTCCAATGTTGGTACGTTTAATGTTGTCCCAGAGGTCTCTGAGACTGTCCTCAATTCTTTTCATTCTTTTTTCTTTATTCTGATCTGCAGTAGTTATTTCCACTATTTTATCTTCCAGGTCAATTATCCATTCTTCTGCCTCAGTTATTCTGCTATTGATTCCTTCTAGAGAATTTTTAATTTCATTTATTATGTTGTTCATCATTGTTTGTTTGCTCTTTAGTTCTTCTAGGTCCTTGTTAATCATTTCTTGTATTTTCTCCATTCTATTTCCATGATTTTGGATCATTTTTGCTATCATTACTATGAATTCTTTTTCAGGTAGACTGCCTATTTCCTCTTCATTTGTTTGGTCTGGTGGGTTTTTACCTTGCTCCTTCATCTGCTGTCTTCTCTGTCTTCTCATTTTGCTTAACTTACTGTGTTTGGAATCTCCTTTCACAGGCTGCAGGTTCGTAGTTCCCGTTGTTTTTGGTGTCTGCCCCCAGTGGCTAAGGTTGGTTAAGTGGGTTGTGTAGGCTTCCAGGTGGAGGGGACTGGTGCCTGTGTTCTGGTGGATGAGGCTGGATCTTGTCTTTCTGGTGAGCAGGACCACGTCTGGTGGTGTGTTTTGGGGTGTCTGTGACCTTATTATGATTTTAGGCAGTCTCTCTGCTAATGGGTGGGATTGTGGTCCTGTCTTGCTAGTTGTTTGGTATAGGGTGTTCAGCACTGTAGTTTGCTGGTCATTGAGTGGAGCTGGATCTTGGCGTTGAGATGGAGATCTCTGGGAGAGCTTTCACCATTTGATATTACATGGAGCTGGAGGTCTCTGGTGGACCAATGTCCTGAACTCGGCTCTCCCACCTCATAGGCACAGGCCTGACACCCGGCTGGAGCACCAAGACACTGTCTGCCACATGGCTCAGAAGAAAAGGGAGAAAAAAAGAAAGAAAGAGAGGGAGAGAGTGGGAGGGAGGGAGGAAGAGAGAAAGAAAGAAAGAAAGAAAGAAAGAAAGAAAGAAAGAAAGAAAGAAAGAAAGAAAGAAAGAAAGAAAGAAAGAAAGAAAGGAAGGAAGGAAGGAAGGAAGGAAGGAAGGAAGGAAGGAAGGAAGGAAGAATGAAAGAAAGAAAGAAGGAAGAGGGAAAAGAAAGTTATTAAAATAAAAAATTAAAAAATATTAAAAATTAAAAAACTAAAAAGTAATAAAAAAGAAAGAAGAAAGCAACCAAACCAAAAAACAAATCCACCAATGATAACCAGTGCTAAAAACTATACTAAAAAAAAAAAACGGACAGACAGAACCCTACGGCAAATGGTAAAAGCAAAGCTATACAAACAAAATCACACAAAGAAGCATACACATACACACTCAGAAAAAGAGAAAAAGGAAAAATATATATATCTATATATTTTTAAAAAAGGAAGAGAGCAACCAAATCAATAAACATATCTGCCAATGATAATAAACTCTAAATATGAAACCGAGGTAAACGTAAAACCAAAAATAAATTAGATGCAGAAAGCAAACCCCAAGTCTACAGTTGCTCCCAAAGTCCACTGCCTCAATTTTGGAATGATTCGTTGTCTATTCATGTATTCCAGAGATGCAGGGTTCATCAAGTTGACTGTGGGGATTTAATCCACTGCTCCTGAGGCTGCTGGGAGAGATTTCCCTTTCTCTTCTTTGTTCGCACAGCTCCTGGGGTTCAGCTTTGGATTTGGCCCTGCCTCTGTGTGTAGGTCGCCTGAGGGCATCTGTTCCCCCCCCCTCCCAGACAGGATGTGGTTAAAGTAGCAGTTGATTCGGGGGCTCTGGCTCACTCAGGCCGGGGGGGGAGGGAGGGGCATGGAATGCGGGGCAAGTCTGCAGCGGCAGAGGCCGGCGTGACGTTGCACCAGCCTGAGGCACACCGTGTGTTCTCCCGGGGAAGTTGTCCCTGGATCACGGGACCCTGGCAGTGGTGGGCTGCACAGGCTCTGGGAGGGGCGGTGTGGAGAGTGACCTGTGCTCGCACACAGGCTTCTTGGTGGCGGCAGTAGCAGCCTTAGCGTTTCATGCCCGTCTCTGGGGTCCGCACTGATAGCCGTGGCTCAGACCCGTCTCTGGAGCTCGTTTAGGCAGTGCTCTGAATCCCCTCTCCTCGCGCACCCCAAAACAATTGTCTCTTGCCTCTTAGGCAGGTCCAGACTTTTTCCCGGACTCCCTCCCGGCTAGCTGTGGCACACTAGCCCCCTTAAGGCTGTGTTCACGCCGCCAACCCCAGTCCTCTCCCTGCGATCCGACCAAAGCCGGAGCCTCAGCTCCCAGACCCCGCCCACCCCAGCGGGTGAGCAGACAAGCCTCTTGGGCTGGTGCGTGCTGCTCGGCACCGATCCTCTGTGCGGGAATCTCTCCGCTTTGCCCTCTGCACCCCTGTTGCTGCGCTCTCCTCCATGGCTCCAAAGCTTCCCCCCCGTCACCCCCCCTGTCTCCACCAGTGAAGGGGCTTCCTAGTGTGTGGAAACTTCTCCTCCTTCACAGTTCTCTCCCAGAGATGCAGGTCCTGTTTCTATTCCTTTGTCTCTGTTTTTTCTTTTTTCTTTTGCCCTACCCAGGTATGTGAGGAGTTTCTTGCCTTTTGGGAAGTCTGAGGTCTTCTGCCAGCGTTCAGTAGGTGTTCTGTAGGAGTTGTTCCACATGTAGATGTATTTCTGATGTATTTGTGGGGAGGAAGGTGATCTCCATGTCTTACTCCTCCGCCATCTTGAAGGTCTCTCCCTACCTTTTGTGTTTTTATTTTGTAAAAGTAATTTATTCTATGGGCTCTGTGAAAAGTCATGGTTCATTGAGTAAATATTGACTTAAGGCACACAGCAGAGCAATTCTCTCTCCAGCATATGTGTGACAAGATGGAGAGCCATCTGTTTGCTGAAGATAGGACGTTACGACAATATATCCACTTTGAAATACTGCTCTGTATACACACCCTAACTGCCACATAGGTATATATGAATTTTTTTTAAAAAGTCCAACTTACAAATGGTGTCACCGCAGAATATAATCCTTATCCACAACTCACCACAGGTTTGCAGGAGTACGATTACTAAGAGTCACTTAATGTGGAGATATTAAGCTTCACCTCATTGTAACAATAAAAAAAATTATGTTCCTTTTGTCACCACCATTTTAAAAGACAGGACAGACACACCTCTCTCACCAAGGCCATGTTGCAAAATGGAAGAGTGACTGATGCTGGTAAACCAGTTTTCATTTTTAATTTAATCTTTTTAAGAACTGTGGTTTCCAACAGTTGTTGAATCATTATCTGCTGAGAAGAATGTGAACTTGGGGTAATGGAGGCTGAACAAATCCTTAGAGAACCCCATTATATATAATGATGTATGATTCAAATGTGAGGGAAATAGGGAAGTTTAACATTTCCACAACATACATAGCAAATTTTTGATGACTATATGTCAAGAATAATAAAATTGTACTCAAGTGAGAATGGTTGGCACTACATTAAGTTAATTAGATAAACACTGGGAAAGGATGAGTTTAACAGTTAAAAAGAAATTTGAGCTTAAGCTATTGGGGAAAAAATGCACATAAATATTAAGAAAAACAAAGTTGGTGCAAGAAGAAGATGCAAAATATGTTAAAGATTCAAATTAACTTAATTTTCAAAAAATGGCTAAAGTAGAATGTCTACTAGAGATATTTTCTCAAGAACAACTAATTACCTCAAATGGGACTAAAGCTTATTTTAAAATGGGGAGAGATACAATAGGTTAGAAACTAGACCAGTAGAGGGAGCATAATATAGTTGGTCAACGAAGACACTGAGCATAGTTAAGATATCTGTTAAGCAAAGATATAAAGATTGGGAGAATTATTCACTTTTATTTTAGATATGAATTCTCAGATGCAAAGATATCCATTAATGATTACAAGTAATTTGAAAATCCATCCTCTCAATTTAATACATTGTTTCAGTTGAATCCAGTTATTTGTATTGTAAGAACAAAAGTACAGTATATTCGTATAAAAAATGTGAATGTTAAAAAAATAAATGAAAGATTTTGTAAAAATAAATTAACTTAATACTATGGCAAGTAAAACAATGGGATAAAGTTTAGTTGCAGAGCTGTGATGGTGGAAACTATGAATAAAATACATCAGAGTAATCAAATGGTAGCAAAATATTTTGATTCTTAAGATAAAAAAACAAGTTCTAATTTTCTCTATGCCTATATAGATGGACACCATATTGCAGCTATTCTATCTGATATCAGTACAATTTTTTACAAATATTGAATCTGATTATGTGAACAGAAATAATGTCACATGTTTATGAGTTTGGACAGTTATAAAGAAAGATATCAAGGTGGACTTAGTTAATTTTATAATACTTTACCTCTGGGGTGTTTGATTAATGTTCATTGATGCTGCTTGTGACTCTGAAGAAGAAAGTGATAGATGCTAAAAATGATTTCAAAAGGATACATTATGATGGAAGATGAAGGAATGGAAAGGATTTCTATGCTGGAGAAGGGAAATAAAACTGAGTGAGGGTCCCTGGGAGGGTGTATTTGCAATATTCTGCAAGCTTTTAGCATAATATTATTCTGCAAAGGAAGTCTGTCTAAAATTATTAAAGGTAAGAAATTTAGCAGGTGTAGTCATCATCCTATGGAGTGTGTGTTATAAGCACTTAGTGGTAGTCTGATGAACTATGTCATAAAAAGCAGCGACCTTCAGGAACATGACAATCTTTGAGGTTTTAATGAGGAAATCCCACCAAGTCTTCTCTTTTTTCCAAATCCCTTCCTCCACCCCACAAAGACAAGTCAGGCTAGAAACCTTTCCAACTATTGCTGTTGAAACTGTTTCACAGAAGTGATCTTGCAAAAGAGAAAGTATAAGCATATGTCCAGGTTTTCAGTGTTACAACAGTGTTCAGTGTTATCAACAGTGATACAGTGTTGTATAGTAGCAGTTAAAATGATGACGTTGTCAGGACTAGAAATATAATTTGGGAGGTCTAGGTAGAAAAAAATCCAGTAGAGATTCCTTTGTCTATAAATATGATTTGAATTGGGTCTGTATAAATACAGGGAATAAATCAGAACCAGAATAAATAAATAAAAGTCATATGAGGGTCCTAAAAAAAAAAGAATCAGGACCAGATATTCAACCAGAATCCAGAATGTGTCAACTTCTGAAACAGGATTATAGTGACTTCAGGGTCAAAATTGCACCAGAACCACACTGTGCTTACGCTAGCAAATCATGTCATTTTCTCTGTGTTTACACACAGGTACACACATTAGTGTTAATTTATATACTGCAGTGAAGATAATTCTATATAATGCCCCCAAAATGAGTTCAGTTCTTCTCCACTGAGGCTTTTATTGTAATTATAATATATTGAGTTTGAATAGAACCACAGAGATGCTGCTAAATGACTAAATATTGCATGCATGAGGAAAACAGCATTTTAAAAAAGTGGTGCCTGAATAAAGTCTCTTCCTGTTGAGAAAGATCCTCTGTACACACACACACACATACACACACACACACACACACACACACAAATCTACACAGCGTCCCACATAATAATTTACATATTAGATTCTTCCTTTGAAAATTAGTTATCAAGTCATTCTGATATATGTAAAATAAGAATAATTCTCTTACTTAGTAATGGCTTTAGAAGCTAATAAATCTTTAAGCTTTTCATATCCTATTTTAGCTAAAATCAACTTTGAAAATTAATGCACATTATACTTGCTAAATTTAGGAATGGAGTATAATTCTAGGTAGTTTAAGAACCACAATAATAGTTTCAATTTTTAAAAAAAGTTCCCAAAAATAATAAAAAATAAAATTAATTGATTAATTAATTAAAAGTTCCAGCTAGACAATCTTACAGATATT
The DNA here is from genome assembly GCF_009873245.2 of Balaenoptera musculus. Classification (NCBI taxonomy): domain Eukaryota; kingdom Metazoa; phylum Chordata; class Mammalia; order Artiodactyla; family Balaenopteridae; genus Balaenoptera; species Balaenoptera musculus. The sequence continues at coordinate 7,041,739 of NC_045790.1, forward strand.
CAGTGGTTCATGTGTCTATTTTATTTTAGCTAAAATGTACAATGAAAACTATAAGGCAAAGAAAAGATACAACATAATCTTTAGAGAAAGTTATAAAATTCAAAACAGAATACATTTGGTTTGGAAATGATAATATTTTAGCTTTAATAACTTGATTATGTAAAATGTTCTCAATTACACAGTGATGAAGTCTCAGTTCAGTGAGTTTAGTTAAATTAAAGCATATACCACAATTTGCAAAATATTTATGGTATTTGATCAAATATTATATTCATTTGGAAAGGTAATCAGAATACTTAACGTTATAAACACATTTATAAGTATACAAAATAATTAAACGTGACGTTATTTACTCCTATGCTTATGTCTGCTTATTAAAGAACATTGACAATAAATAAATAATTCATAAGGTAAAGTTTTAGTTTTAATTTGAGATCTATTATTTAGTTACTGAAATGGGAAAAATCAATCTTGTTTTCACTTACCATCTCTAAATGAAACATTGCCTGCAGTTGATTGTAATTTAATTATACTATTAATTTTATCTTTTAAAATCTCACTATACGAATTTTGGCTTTCAATTACATAACACCAGCAGAAAAATTGCCATGAACATGATTACAAATTACCCCAGTGTGAAATTCATTACGAAGTCAACATGCCTACCTACCATGGTTGTCTCGGCGATCGAACCAAAGCTGTTTATGAATATGTTGCATGTGACATTAACTGGAGAGCCTGAAAAAGAGATTAAAAAAGAAAGGCTGTTTAGATACTGATACAAAATATTTTCAAGTAGCTCCATGCCTCTAATTTGTAGTTTAAAAAAACAAAGGATTCAAAGCATTTCATTATCTGGCTACAAGCTTTGTCATTAGACTTGATAGCTATACAAGTAAAAAACACTGAAATATTGTGTGGTAGGGGTTAAAATAACTCAGTTAATCTCTGCCTAAGCTAGTCAGATAAAATCACACACAAAAGCTGATATCTAAGCCTAACTTATTTTGTTTGTTTTTACATGAACATAATTCACTTAATTTTACAAGGTTTGCTACAAAAAAAGACAGCAGCCCCTTCCCCTATACCCCCATTTAATCCCTCCCTGGAGATGATCATTTTAACTCATTTAAACAACTCTTTGGGTGTTTACCTCGATTTCTCTGAACAATAAGTTTATTTTACTCCTTTAGATGTTTTCATTTTAGACATATGTTCTGACGGCCACAGCAGAAGGTAAGGATTTCGCTTTCTTTCACACCTTATTCCCAACCCTGCTACCTTACACCTTTTTTCTGTCCTCCCATTACCCAAATATGGCTACATTGTCACTATTGTTAGATCACTATTCACTTTTTACTTTATTATGACAAGGTAAATGTTACCTCTAACTAACCATATAATATACTATGATCACTCTTTCCTGCAGAACATGTTCCTGAGGTCGATGATTGTTTTATATATTTCACATAGTTTCCTCCGTATGTATCATTAACTTATGCACAAGTTCTGAAATGTCTAACTTGTGTTTCCGTATCACACTCATCAGATACTCTATTAACTTTCTCTTCCGTCAGGCTTACTCCATTCTAGATTTGTTGTCCTGGAGCACAGCAGTCATCTTATGCATTCCCATAACCCTCCTACTGGAGATGCTCATCCTTCTCCTTTGTGGGACCTCTTTTCGTGGTCCCCATTCCTTCTTCTTTCTTGGCCCATTTCTTCATTTTAGTGGAACATGTCCTTCAGTAATTTTTTGAGAAATGGTGCATAAGGATGTGAAGCTTTTCAGAACTTGCTTGTTTACAAATGTTCTTTTTTATGCCCTCACACTTAATTAACACCTAGATTTGGTACCAAATTTTAGGCTGGAAACTGTTTTTTCTTCTGAATTTTAAAGACATTTCCTCATTAGCTTCTATTTTCTAGTATTGCTGTTGAAAGGTCCAAAGCCATTCTGATTCTTGATCCTTTGTCAAGATAAAAGGCATGTTCTCTTTGTACCAATATTTTCATTCTTTAAAAAAACGGCTTCAATAGTTAAAATAGCTTATCACTCAAGGTTTTAATTTACATTTACTTAATTACTGGTGTACAAGTTTCATCTTTGTTTTTCTACTCATTTTCTCATAGCATTTATCTTGCCAGAATGAGGTACAGCAAAAAAAAACAAAAAAATTATTTAAAAATAAAGTCTATCCATAGGCCTATGAATTCTATGTACATTGAAATCGTCTGGTGATCTTTTAAAAAGATTGATACATGATTCCTACCTTCTAATTTAGTTGGTATGACATGCAAGCAAGGCACTGGTATTTTTGAAAGCTCCCTACATAATTCAGATGTGCAACATAAGAAATTCCAGAGTAGGAAAGAGCTGTGGCCATTATACCATAGGACTAAAGTGAATTGGGGTTTTATTAGAGATGGAGAAAATGAGAGACGGGAGTCAGGACTTAGAACATTAAAAATGCAAAGCTATTCATTTTAATAAGAGAGTTGACTATTATAAATTTGGTCTACCTGCTAACAAAACATGGTGGATGTTATGTACTTAGAAAGAGCCCAAATTCCATTGTGTCGAGATGCCTAGAACATAACATTCAAACAGATATAGAGGCTACATTGTTTGAAATATAAAGGATGGACATTTAAGAAAACCTCATAAAAGTTCTGAATCCTGGAGGTGCTATAATTAGTTATTACTAGTAGAAAGGGTTTCTTTTTTAACTTTAAAAAACTTTTTTTTCAAAATGTTATTTCTAAATATTAACAATTTTTTTAAAATGTGTAGGATGATAGAAATGTCTTGTCACCACGTAAGAGAAGAGAAAGCACAGGTATTGTACTCCACGATTATTTTATCCCACCATAAGAGAAGTATGAAGTCACAATTAACTGTTAGAAGATACATATATATGTGTGTGTGTGTATATATATATATATATATATATATATATATATAATTTTTTTTTTTTTTTACTTAATGTAAGTCTAAGGTGGTGAATTCTAAAATATATAAACAGCCTGACTGGAATCTTAAAAAACTAAAAGCCAATCTTTGATATTCTCTAGGCTATTCTCTTTCTTCTTGAGAACTCTAAAATTCTATTTTCTTTTGCTGTTAACAGCAACATGAATCTGGGGAATATCTTTTCCCTTGAGATAAATTCTGTCATGCTTTATTGACTCAAATCCATTGGAGGAGGGAAAACGCAAACGTTTTAGTATTGGGTTAATTCATCTTCCAGTAAAATGAAGCTAGAGGTACATCCATGTTGGGGAAACACGGCCGTGTAAGAAGCTGCTGCTACAGAACTGCCAGCTCCATCTGACTGTGATCTCTTTGGCTGAAATTGGAATAAATAAAAGTGGGGGGATTATTTTAATTCAGCAAGGCGCAGAGTTTTTGTTTTTTAGTCTCATCTTCTAAATTTAATCATTATGCATAGAATTACAGATAATATTGGTGAAAAATAGGATGAAGGTGGAAATTCAGCATAGGCTTCAGTGACCTGAAGTTAGTAATGTCTGTTCTGATGCATTTCAGGGTCCCTTGGGAGCAGGTGCTGTACAGCACATCCTAATGATTCCAGAAAGGTGCTGACAGGGAGCAGTATGAAGTACTGTGCTAGGAGGAGGACTTCTCTGATGCATTTGTTTTCTCCCTAAAATAACATGTTTCCGTAGAAGAGCAATGGTCCCAGGAGAGGGGGCTACTTTAGGCTTTCCCTAGCAGCTGGGAACACGATGCCTCACACTGTATGAGCCAGACTCCAGCCCTTGCTTCTCCAATGCCTCCCATCAGGTGCAGAAAACTCTTCCTAAGGGCAGAAAGTCAGCCTGCCCTAAGCTTTATTGTCTAATCCATCAGTTATCAGATGTGTTCCTCACCTGGTTATTAGGACATACAGAAGTGCTATTTAGTTTCCATTTTACTACTTATTTGTATGTATTCTCTTCTTCAGCATAAAGAAAGGTGAATGGATTCAGGCATCATATTTTAATTTCAAATTTGAAAAACAGAGCACTCACTTGAAAGATATACATATAAGATATATACTCACATGATATATATATATATATATATAAAATACATATACATATATAGAATGTATTTTATTTTAAAAAAATTTAAAATATACTAAGGTATGAAGCAATTTGGAAATAAAGTCTACTGTTTTTAAAGATAGTCTTGGGCTAGATCATAGAATTTCTTCAATGTAATCCCAAGGTATTTGGAATTTACTTCATGAACATGAAGGAGTCTTTACAGATTCTTGTTCATGAGAGTGTAGTAAACCAACACAACATGGTGAATGGTTGAACGGATAGCAAAAGCTTAGACATAGAGAAAACAGGAATTTATTGTAACAGTTTAGATGGGAAATACAATGGCCCTGACCAAGGACAGTGGCAGTGGAGACAGAGTACAAGGAATGAAGTGGATACAGTTTATTAGGCAGTATATTCTACACTTCAAGCTTCTGATCCATGTCACATCAGGGCAGCAGTCTTGGAGTAGTCTTTCTACCCTCACTATTAATATATATTATATATTCAAAAATTTTGTAGGGAATGAAGCTCAGAGAGGATTGTAAATCTTCTATTGCCATTACAGAGAGCACCTGTTTCACAGTCATTGGTCAATCTGATACTTCTCTGTGCCAAAGCAAAAAACTGTTATATCCATCTAATATACTGCTATGTTTAGCAACAGAGCAAATAACTGCTATAGCATCCGTATGGCAAATTGTGCTTTAAAATTGTTCACTGCCTTAGCCATCGTTGGCCTGAAAAGCAAATGACAGTAGTCGCAGATGTTTTCAGCAGCATGTCTTCTTTTAGATGCGTCTTAAAGAAACAGAACATGGCTTTTAAGCTCAGAGATGGACAAGGCAAAATGGCAAAGTACAATGCAAAGCCTTGGCCGTTACATTATTGTTATTCATGTTGGGGAAAAATTGTTCACCAGGCAAATCTACAGCAAATAAACAAAGAGACAAAAAATAACCCAAGTGTTCATGAAAATGACTCTAAAAAAATTTTAATGTAATGTTGCATTAAAGCCACACCCTTTTGAAAGACATAAGAATGCAATCAAAACATTAAATTTCAAAAAAATCTGTTTAGTGATTTGTTTTTATTTTAGATAAATATATATATTTATGTAGTCAGGTCATGAGGAAAGATATTATTTTTATTTTTTAATTGACAAAAGCATATTTGATTACTGTAAATCCATATTTTAGATTATTTTTTAGATACTTGAAAAAAGGTTTGAAAATTATGGCATAAAAATAGGATCCAATTTATTCTTCCCCTTCCCTTCCCTTTCCTTCTTGAAAATGTAGCCGAAAGCCATTCTCTCGGGCAGTACAAGATAGGCTTCCGCGCTGGGGATGGCTGTGGGGAGTGTGGACAACTAGAGCAGGGTGAGAAGGACATCAGCAGGGAAGGATTTCACAGCATGGGATGTTGGAGCCTGAGTGGGGCAGCCTTGCATGGGGAGTGAGAGTCTGAACAGGACCCTGAGGAATTTGTGCAGGAGAGGGAGTGGTGGCAGACAAGGGAGATTCATTACGTATTGATCAAATATGTAATTATATTAAGGATAATGGGAGCCTTACTGTCAAATGAGGGAGTTAAAATATGGAGACTCAGAAACTAGAATAAACCTATGGTAGTAGAGATACCAGGAAGAACTCATGATTTTCAGTAGATAGAGAATTAAATACATAGATGTAAATGAATATATATATGCGTGTGTGTGTATATACATATGTGTGTATATGTATGTATACTTATGCATGTATGTGTATGTATACTTATGCTCATATGTGTATGTATATAGATACATTCTGGCAGACACCAACTTAGCCAGTTAATCAAAGTGAACATCATCAGTCATGGTAAAAATTAACATCGTCCACAATCTAATAAGATGCAGTTAGAACACAGCATCACTTCTGTGATATTCCTATCAAGATGCATTACCTAAATTGAATCATGAGGAAACATGAGACTAATGCAAATTGAGGAACATTCTGTTAGATAAAGCAATAATAATATCTTTTTAAATGCCAAGATCATGCCAGTCATAGGAAGAATGAGGCTCTGTTCGGACTGAAGGAGACAAAGAGAAATGACCCATAAAACACAAGGCATGATTCTAAACCGGATTCTTCTGCTATGAAGCCATTATTTAGATAATTGATAAAATTTGAATGGGAGCCTGCAAATTAGATGGTAGCAATACATCCATGTTAATTTGCTTGTTTCAATGATTAGACTGTGGTTATCTAAGAGAATGTTCTTATTGGCATGATACACCCAAGTATTGGGGCATCAGGTCAACAACTTACTTTCAAGTGGTTTGGGGAAAAAAATAGTTTGTGCTATACTTGCAAACCTTCTGTTAGTTTGAGAATGTTTTAAAATAAAAAAAGAGAAATAAGTACTATAGAGAGAATATATTAAAAAATAATCAGGGGCGGCGTCGAGATGGTGGACTAGGAGGATGCGGAATTCGCGTCTCCGCACAACTAGGGCACCTACCAGGCACCAGTGGGGGACCACGGACACCTAAGGGGATGGGAGGAACCCCCAGCGACTGGGTAGGACGTGGGGTGTGGGGGGACTGAGGAGGGAGGAGACGTGGAGGCGGGACGGGACTGGTGCCCTGAGGGGCGGCTGGGGAGGGGAAGGGATCCCACGCCCGAAGGGGAAAATTGGGGGACAATTGGGAGGACAGAGGATCAAAAGGGAGCATGGCCAGGTTTCCCCTGCCCACTTGGGCCCCCAGGAACCTGCTGAGATGCCAGGCCTGATCCTCTGCCCACCTAGGCCCCCTCCAGCTGCGTGGGTCCTAAGGGAGTGGGAGGGAGGGAAGGGGGAGCAAAAGTAAAGGCTGGACCTACGGGAACAGCACTCCTGAGGGGCGGCTGGGGGAGGGGAGGAGTTCCTACACCCAGCAGGACCCACCCTCGGTTAGCGGTCCAGTGGGGATGGGGGAGACCCTGGGGGTGATGGGGGAGGGGCACGAAGGAACAGAAGGGAATGCAGCCAGTGCTTTCCCTGTCCACTTAGGCACCCGGAGCTTTTTGGGCCCCCAGGCCTAATCCTGTGCCCTTGGAACCTCCCTCCTGCTGTGCAGAACCCAAGCCCCACCCCTACACCCCCACCCAGGGCCCCACCTCTACACTCGGAGACCCCCTCTGAGATCCCCTCCAACGCGCTGGGCCTAAACCCCACCCACACACCCCCACCCAGGGCCCTACCTCTACACTCGGAGACCCCCTCTGAGACCCCCTCCAAGGTGCTCGGCCTAAACCCCACCCACACACCCTCACTCAGGGCCCCACCTCCAAACTCCAGAACTCCACACTCCAGAGGCCCTCCTTCCAATGTGCTGCCTCTCCCCTTCCGCGCAGGTCCTAAGCAGAAGGCCCACCCCACGCTCAAACATCACCCCCCGAACCCGCCTAGGTGCCGCCCCACCCTAAACCCCCACCACTGCCTAAGTTCCACCCCCTACCTAAACTCCGCACCCATAGGCAAGGCTTTTTTATTTTTTTTCTTTTTTCCTCTTTTACATTGGGGCTCTGTTTTACCTTGTTGATTGATTCTTATTGATTCATTTATATTTTTATTTATCCTAATAAATCTTTTATTTTTCTAATTTTATTTTATTCTTTATACTTTATTGTTCTCTCCTTTTGGCTTGTTCCCCCCGAACCCCCTTTTTTTTTTCTCTTGTGGTTTTATTTTACCTTGTTGCAGTTGTTTCAATTATATTTCTGTTTTTCCTAATATATTTTTTATCTAATTTTATTTTGTTTTTTATTCTTTGATATTGTACTGCTCTTTTTTTTCTTTCTTTCTTTCTTTCTTTTTTTTTTGTGGGTGTACCACACCATGCAGCTTGTGGGATCTTGGTTGCCAGGCTGGAGGTCAGGCCCAAGCTCCTGTTGTGGGAGCTCTGAGTCCAAACCACTGGACTAACAGAGAACCTCAGACACCAGGGAATATTAATCAGAGTGAGGCCTCCCGGAGGGCCTAATCTCAGCACCAAGACCCACCTTTATCCAACTGCCTGCAAACTCCAGTGCTGGATGCCTCAGGCCAAACAACCAGTAAGACAGGAATACAGCCCCACCCATCAAAAAAAAAAAAAATGAAATGACAAAAAAATGTTACAGACAAAGGAGCAAGGCAAAAACCTACAAGACCAAATAAATGAAGACAAAATAGGCAACCTACCTGAAAAAGAATTCAGAGTAATGATAATAAAGATAATCCAAAATCTCAGAAACAGAATAGAGAAAATACAAGAAACGTTTAACAAGGATCTAGAAGAACTAAAGTGCAAACAAACAGTGATGAACAACACAATAACTGAAGTTAAAAATACTCTAGAAGTAATCAATAGCAGAATAACAGAGGCAGAAGAACAGATAAGTGAGCTGGAAGATAAAATGGTGGAAATAACTGCCAGGGAGCAGAATAAAGAAAAAAGAATGAAAAGAATTGAGGACAGTCTCAGAGAACTCTGGAACAACATTAAATGCACCAATATTCGAATTATAGGGGTCCCAAAAGAAGAAGAGAAAAAGAAAGTGACTGAGAAAATATTTGAAGAGATTATAGTTGAAAACTTCCCTAATATGGGAAAGGAAATAGTTAATCAAGTCCTGGAAGCACAGAGAGTCCCATACAGGATAAATCCAAGAAGAAACATCCCAAGACACATATTAATCAAACTATCAAAAATTAAATACAAAGAAAAAATATTAAAATCAGTAAGGGAAAAGCAACAAATCACATACAAGGGAATCCCCATGAGGTTAACAGCTGATTTTTCAGCAGAAACTCTGCAAGCCAGAAGGGAGTGGCAGGACAGATTTAAAGTGATAAAAGGAAAAAGCCTACAACCAAGATTATCCTGCCCAGCAAGGATCTCATTCATATTCCATGGAGAAATTAAAACCTTTACAGACAAGTAAAAGTTAAGAGAATTCAGCAACACCAAACCAGCTTTACAACAAATGCTAAAGGAACTTCTCTAGACAGGAAACGAGAGAAGGAAAAGACCTACAATAACAAACCCAAAACAATTAAGAAAATGGTAATAGGAACATACAAATTGATAATTACGTTAAATGTAAATGCATTATGCTCCAACCAAAAGACGTAGACTGGCTGAATGGATACAAACACAAGACCCGTATATATGCTGTCTAAAAGAGACCCACTTCAGACCTAGGGACACATACAGACTGGAAGTGAGGGGATGGAAAAAGATATTCCATGTAAATGGAAATCAAAACAAAGCTGGAGTAGCAATTCTCATATCAGAAAAAATAGACTTTAAAATAAAGACTATTACAAGAGACAAAGACGGTCCCTGCAGAATGACCAAGGAATCAATCCAAGAGGAAGATATAACAACTGTAAATATTTATGCACCCAACATAGGAGCACTTCAATACATAAAGCAAATGCTAACAGCCATAAAAGGGGAAATCGACAGTAACACCATCATAGTAGGGGACTTTAAAACCCCACTTTCACCAATGGACAGATCATCCAAAGTGAAAATAAATAAGGAAACACAAGCTTTAAATGATACATTAAACAAGATGGACTTAATTGATGTTTATAGGACATTCCATCCAAAAACAACAGAATACAATTTCTTCTCAAGTGCTCATGAAATATTCTCCAGGATAGACTATATCTTGGGTCACAAATCAAGCCATGGTAAATTTAAGAAAATTGAAATCGTATCAAATATCTTTTCTGACCACAACGCTATGAGACTAGATAACAATTACAGGAAAAAAAAACTGTAAAAAATAGAAACACATAGAGGCTAAACAATACACTCTTAAATAACCAAGAGATCACTGAAGAAATCAAAGAGGAAATCAAAAAATACCTAGAAACAAATGACAATGAAAACACGACGACCCAAAACCTATAGGATGCAGCAAAAGCAGTTCTAAGAGGGAAGATTATAGCAATACAATCCTACCTCAAGAAACAAGAAACATCTCAAATAAACAACCTAACTTTACACCTAAAGCAATCAGAGAAAGAAGAACAAAAAAACCCCAAAGTTAGCAGAAGGAAAGAAATCATAAAGATCAGATCAGAAATAAATGAAAAATGAAGAAAACAATAGCAAAGATCAATAAAGCTAAAAGCTGGTTCTTGAGAAGCTAAACAAAATTGATAAACCCTTAGCCAGACTCATCAAGAAAACAAGGGAGAAGACTCAAATCAACAGAATTAGAAATGAAAAAGGAGAAGTAACAACTGACACTGCAGAAATACAAAGGATCATGAGAGAATACCACAAGCAAATATATGCCAATAAAATGGACAACCTGGAAGAAATGGACAAATTCATAGAAAAGCACAACCTTCTAAGACTGAACCAGGATGAAACAAAATATAAACAGACCAATCACAAGCACTGAAATTGAAACTGTGATTAAAAATCTTCCAACAAACAAAAGCCCAGCACCAGAGGGCTTCACTGGTGAATTCCATCAAACATTTAGAGAAGAGCTAACACTTATCTTTCTCAAACTCTTCCAAAATATAACAGAGGGAGGAACACTCCCAAACTCACTCTATGAGGCCACCATCACCCTGATACCAAAACCAGACAAAGATGTCACAAAGAAAGAAAACAAGGCCAATATCACTGATGAACAGAGATGCAAAACTACTCAACAAAATACTAGAAAACGGAATCCAACAGCACATTAAAAGGATCATACACCATGATCAAGTGGGTTTATCCCAGTAATGCAAGGATTCTTCAGTATACACAAATCAATCATGTGATACACCATATTAACCAATTGAAGTAGAAAAACCATATGATCATCTCAATAGATGCAGAAAAAGCTTTTGACACAATTCAACATCCATTATAAAAACTCTCCAGGGCTTCCCTGGTGGCGCAGTGGTTGAGAATCTGCCTGCCAATGCAGGGGACACGGGTTCGAGCCCTGGTCTGGGAAGATTCCACATGCCACGGAGCAACTAGGCCCGTGAGCCACAATTACTGAGCCTGCGCGTCTGGAGCCTGTGCTCCGCAACAAGAGAGGCCGCGATAGTGAGAGGCCTGCGCACCGCGATGAAGAGTGGTCCCCACTTGCCACAAATAGAGAAAGCCCTCGCACAGAAACGAAGACCCAACACAGCCATAAATAAATAAAAAATAAATAAATAAATAAAAATTAAAAAAAAAAACTCTCCAGAAAGTAGGCACAGAGGGAATATACCTCAACATAATAAAGGTCATATATGACAAACCCACAGCCAACATCATTCTCAATGGTGAAAAACTGAAACCATCTCCTCTGAGATCAGGAACAAGACAAGGTTGCCCACTCTTACCACTATTATTCAAAATAGTTTTGGAAGTTTTAGCCACAGCAATCAGAGAAGAAAAAGAAATAAAAGGAATCCAAGTCACAAAAGAAGTAAAACTGTCACTGTATGCAGATGACATGATACTATACATAGAGAATCCTAAAGATGCTACCAGAAAACTACTAGAGCTCATCAATGAATTTGGTAAAGTAACAGGATACAAAATTAATGCACAGAAAATTCTTGCATTCCTATACACTAATGATGAAAAATCTGAAAGAGAAATTAAGGAAACACTCTCATTTACCATTGCAACAAAAAGTATAAAATACCCAGGAATAAACCTACCTAAGGAGACAAAAGACCTGTATGCAGAAAACTATAAGACAATGATGAAAGAAATTGAAGATGATAGAAACAGATGGAAAGATATACCATGTTCTTGGATTGGAAGAATCAACATTGTGAAAATGACTATACTACCTAAAGCAATCTACAGATTCAGTGCAATCCCTATCAAACTACCAATGGCATTTTTCACGGAACTGGAAAAAAAAATTTCACAATTTGTTGGAAACACAAAAGACCCAGAATAGCCAAAGCAATCTTGAGAAAGAAAAATGGAGCTGGAGGAATTAGGCTCCTGGACTTCAGACTATACTACAAAGCTACAGTAATCAAGACAGTATGGTACTGGCACAAAAACAGAAATATAGATCAATGGAACAGGATAGAAAGCCCAGAGATAAACCCACGCACATATGGTCACCTTATCTTTGATAAAGGAGGCAAGAGCATACAATGGAGAAAAGACAGCCTCTTCAATAATTGGTGGGTAAAACTGGACATCTATATGTAAAACAATGAAATTAGAACACTTCCTAACACCATACACAAAAATAAACTCAAAATGGATTAAAGATCTAAATGTAAGGCCAGACACTATAAAACTCTTAGAGGAAAATATAGGCAGAACACTCTATGACATAAATCACAGCAAGATCCTTTTTGACCCTCCTCCTAGAGAAATGGAAATAAAAACAAAAATAAACAAATGGGACCTAATGAAACTTAAAAGCTCTTGCACAGCAAAGGAAATCATAAACAAGACGAAAAGACAACCCTCAGATTGGGAGAATATATTTGCAAGTGAAGCAACTGGCAAAGGATTAATCTCCACAATTTACATGCAGCTCAGGCAGCTCAATATCAAAAAAACAAACAACCCAATCCAAACCTGGGCAGAAGACCTAAATAGACATTTCTCCAAAGAAGATATACAGATGGCCAAGAAACACATGAAAGGATGGTCAACATCACTAATCATTAGAGAAATGCAAATCGAAACTACAATGAGGTATCACCTCACACCGGTCTGAAGAAAAGGGAACCCTCTTGCACTCTTGGTGGGAATGTAAATTGATACAGCCACTATGGAGAACAGTATGGAGGTTCCTTAAAAAACTAAAAATAGAACTACCATATGACCCAGCAATCCCGCTACTGGGCATATACCCTGAGAAAACCATAATTCAAAAAGAGTCATATACCACAATGTTCATTGCAGAACTATTTTCAATAGCCAGGACATGGAAGCAACCTAAGTGCCCATCGACACAGGAACGGATAAAGGAGATGTGGCACATATATAAAATGGAATATTATTCATCCATAAAAAGAAGCGAAACTGAGTTATTTGTAGTGAAGTGGATGGACTTAGAGTCTGTCATACACAGTGAAGTAAGTCAGAAAGAGAAAAACAAATGCTGTATGCTAACACACATATATGGAATGTAAAAAAAAAAAAGGTAATGAACCTAGGGGCAGGACAGGAATAAAGATGCAGACATAGAGAATGGACTTGAGGACACGGGGAGGGGGAATGGTAAGCTAGGATGAAGTGAGAGAGTAGCATTGACATATACACACTACCAAATGTAAAATAGATAGCTAGTGGGAAGCAGCCACATAGCACAGGGAGATCAGCTCAGTGCTTTGTGACCACCTAGAGGGGTGGGATGGGGAGGGTGGGAGGGAGGCACAAGAGGGAGGGGATATGGGGTTATATGTACACATATAGCTGATTCACTTTGTTATACAGCAGAAACTAACACAACATTGTAAAGCAATTATACTCCAGTAAAGATGTTTAAAAAAAAAAAGAAAAAAAATAATCAAACAAAATCTAAAAATATAGGGTGTAGAATTTAAATCTGTGAACATTTCAGGTGTTCATCTACAGTTTTAGAAAGCCTTATTTTTTTTTTTGAAGTTTTCAACTTTATTTTATTTTTTTAAACATCTTTATTGGAGTATAATTGCTTTACAATGGTGTGTTAGTTTCTGCTTTATAACAAAGTGAATCAGTTATACATATACATATGTCCCCATATCTCTTCCCTCTTGCGTCTCCCTCCCTCCCACCCACCCTCCCTCTCCTACCCCTGTAGGTGGTCACAAAGCACCGAGCTGATCTCCCTGTGCTATGTGGCTGCTTCCCACTAGCTATGTATTTTATGTTTGGTAGTGTATATATGTCCATGCCACTCTCTCATTTTGTCCCAGCTTACCCTTCCCCCTCCCCGTATCCTCAAGTCCATTCTCTAGTAGGTCTGCATCTTTATTCCCATCTTGCCCCTAGGTTCTTCATGACCATTTTTTTTTATTTTAGATTCCATATATATGTGTTAGCATATGGTATTTGTTTTTCTCTTTCTGACTTACTTCACTGTGTATGACAGACTCTAGGTCCATCCACCTCATTACAAATAACTCAATTTCGAGAAAGGCTTATTTTTGAAGAGATTTTTCTTGTTAAAATGACCTTGTATTACATAAAAATGAAAATAGAAAATACAGTTTTTTCAAAAAATAACTGTGAATTTTATTCAAGAAGTGTAGTGTCTGGATGGATAGGAATAATTAAAATGGATAAAGAAGATTCTAACACTTTCCCTGAAAAAAAATATGGGCAGAAATGAGTAATAGGTACACATTCCATTCTGGGGATAGAATGAGTTATAGCAGAAGAGACTGTATGAAAATTGGATTTGTGATGGGGGAGAAAAGGATTAATATAGAGGAATATTACAGATGAAAAGACAGAAACCACAGAGACATAGTGAAGGCAAACAATGCTATTTCTAGATAAAGAGAATGGTCATTGGAGACAGAATGAAAAAACCTAATGAAAATGCAATAAATATATAGGAGGAATACACAAACAGGTGATTGCTGACAGAGTACTTTCTGCCTGAATCCAAATTAGTTTTAAGGTTATCAAAGACCAACTGAGGCCCTAAACAATAGGGTCAAAGGAAAGAAACAGAATCTAGAAAAAGCTGGTAGATAGTCTAGTGAAATAATATTTTATTGTCTATGGATGTACTTTTATTTTCTATTCCATTGCTTTTTTTCTGTTAAACTGGTTTCCAGTTTCAAATGATTCCTGGAAACTTCTATTTCAAGATGGAGGATCGAGCATAGTTTTCTTCTCTCCAAATGCATAAAAATTATATTCCTGAATAAAACTGAGACTAGATATATCACACCAAAGAGAATGAGAGGAAAGTCAGAATTGGTTTAATCACATAAAATATAGAAGGCAGGAGAAAATGGCTGACAGACAAAACAGAGAAAAGTCTAAAATAAATGATGATTAGAACTGCATGGAGAAGGAAGCTAAGTGCTAAGAGGCACAAAGTTCAGGGTCATCATCCACAGGAAAGGAGGTGGGGAGTTAGATGGGGCAGCAGGGGAGGCCATGGACGCCTGTCTCAGGAAGCTCCCTGCTCCCCCATTCATAGTCCCCTAGAGCCGGGATGGCCTGGAGTTTCCATGGGTTTGAAGGATGCACATAACTTTTTTTTTTTTTCCTTTTGCAAACATAGCTTATTAAGGTGATTGGAAATAATATGATTCTGTAAGCAATGCTGACTTTTTAAATGTTTTCTTTTTCCAGCTTTATTGAGATATAAAAGGCATACAACATTGTGTAAGTTCAAGATGTACAACGTGTTGATTTGATACACTTGCATACTGCAATAAGATGATGACTTTAGCATTAGCTAACACCTCCATCGTCACATAATTACTGTTTCTTTTTTGTGGTGAGAACTTTTAAGTCTATAATACAGTACTGTTAACTATAATCTCAAGGCTATACATTAGATTCCCAGAATTTATTCAACTTCTAACTCTCTGCAAAAAAAAAAAGACTGGGGAAAACAGGATTCCTGCCAGTACCTCAAAACGAAAGTCATCGTTATTCTGGTATTTGGAGAACCCCAGACCAAAGCCTCGCCACTCAACACTCACCTAAAGCAAAGCTGTGCCCAGGGCACTACCATCTCTGTCAGATTTCCTTTCCTAGAGAGAGAAACAGCAGAAAACTCTCTCTCTCCACACACAGCAGACAAAAGATGTATCAGCACCCAGGCAAATCAACTCAGCCCTTCCTCAACTACAAAGCATTTCCATCACATGCAAGAAAACTAATGGCTTAAAGAGAGTGAACAAGATGAATAAACATAATTATTCCTGCAGGAAAAAAAAGAGAAATTATTGGGCAGAAAAGAAAAACAGAAGAGGAAGAATGCAAGAATGGAGGCATCCAATTAGCAGTCTAGTTAGTGCAAAGAACTTTCATAGCGCCTTCTTTGTAAAAGGCCTGGAAAGTCATCAAAGAGATTAAACAGATGCTCACTGGAAGTAATCAATTTTCCTTTTGGAGTGCTTGCCTCAAAGAAGTAGAATTGTGCTGAAGGTCTGTTGAGGCTATTCATCTCTAATATTTTTGGACAATTTAATTTTTACCCAATTCAGGTACACGATTTTTACTATTATCATAAAACAACAAACAGATAAACATACAAAATAGCACCCGCCTAGCAATGTGCAACACAACCTTCCTGTAGTTTGTGTGGCTTATGCCTGGTACTGCAGTGTTTTCCCTCAAACAAATAGGATTTTTAAAAGGTGTACTTATTTTAGAGAAATGATACAAAATGGTACAAATAAGTATCATAATTTTGTTTAAAGAAAAATGTCTACATCTAGAGTTTTTCAAAGTTAGCAGTATATAAAAGAGCAAACACAAAGTTACATTTTAATAAAGTCATTTTATAGTTTTTTAATAATTGTTCTTCTCTATGGTCTGGAAGATAAATTTTGTTTTAATGTAAATGTACTTGTTAAAACAATCACAAATTTAAAATCAGTATTCCAGAAATAAATTTTATAATAATGTGTTTGAGACTGAAATAATTATCAATAATATTATTGTTAAATGTTGATAATTTGAAAGGTGAAAATGCTGTCACATTATTATTATAATTTGCACTTCATTGATTGTTAATTAGGTTGAATATTCTTATTTATCTTCTGCAAACTGTCTGAGAATGTCTCTACTAAGATTTTTTGTTTTCCTCTTATGAAATTTATAAATTCCTGAAAGGTCAAACATACAGGTTTTTCTCAATAATTTTATATTTTAAAAATATTTTCCTATTGTCTGATCAGTTATCTAGGTATTTTCTAGGTTTTTTTTTTTTCATTAAGATTTTAATCCATGTCCAGTGGTCAGGACTCCGCGCTTGCACTGCAGGGACATGGGTTCCATCCCTGGTCGGGGAACTAAGGCCCCGCATGCTGCGTGGCACAGCAAAAAGAAAAAAATTTTTTTAATCCATGAAGAAGTGAATACTAAATCATTTAAGTTATTGTAATATATTGTCACATCTGTTTGGCAAATTTCTGTTCCTATTCTTTTTTTTAAATATATACTTAATTTTGCTCATTTATTTTTTCAAAAAAACTTAGACTAGTGGAATATCACATTATTGAGTCATGCCCCTAAAGTCTCACAGTATTAATTCCTGGTTTTTGAAAAATTGGAAGGGAAAGCATATATAATACCCACTTTAAATTAGTTCATTTGATTCAGTAGGCACATTTCTTAAAAGAAAAAGAAAATAGACAAGGGAATAGAGGGGAAGGTGGTAGGGTGATGATCGAAATAGGTGAAGGAGATTAAAAGGTATGAACTTCCAGCTGTAAAATAAGTCAACGGCGATGTAATGTACAGCATAGGGAATAGTCAACAATGTTAGAACAACTTTGTATGGTGACAGATGGTACCTAAACTCATTGCGATCATCATCTCATAATGTATAAAAATATCAAATCATGAGGTTGTACACAAACTAATGTAATGTCGTATGGTCCAAAGAAGACTAATTCTGAGAGCTATTAACATGAGAATATATTTCTTCTTTCAAGACATATCTTTGACCAATATAGTGCTTGGAGGATTATTGGAAATAAGCTTTAGAATTTGGGGGGAAATCAATTTGAAAATTTATCTTGTTTAATCATCTGTCATACAGAGTGAAGTAAGTCAGAAAGAGAAAAACAAATACCATATATTAACACATATATATGCAATCTAAAAAAAAAATCTGACAAACCTAGGGGCAGGACAGGAATAAAGACGCAGATGTAGAGAATGGACTTGAGGACATGGGGAGGGGGAAAGGTAAGCTGGGATGAAGTGAGAGAGTGGCATGAACTTATATACACTACCAAATGTAAAATAGATAGCTAGTGGGAAGCAGCCGCATAGCACAGGGAGATCAGCTCGGTGCTTTGTGACCACCTAGAGGGGTGGGATAGGGAGGGTGGGAGGGAGATGCAAGAGGGAAGAGATATGGGGATATATGTATAGGTATAGCTGATAAACTCTGTTATAGAGCAGAAACTAGCACACCATTGTAAAGCAATCATACTCCAATAGAGATGTTAAAAAATAATAAAAAATAAAACACGTCTTATATTGTAGTAAGCAAAACAATTACCTTTAAAATTGGGTCTGATTCTTGCATCATACCCCGACGTCCTTCCCATTAATTTATCCAGAAAGTCAGAAGGTGACATTGGGGCACTTCGAGACCTTGCACTATCTGTTTCTTTTGTTGCAACCAAACTGCAAATGAGAAAAAATAATACAGATTTTACCCAAAAAAAAAAGCCTTCCTAACAGTTGTTACCTAGAAATATAAAATAAAAATGCTAAGCAAAAATACAATAAAACAAAAAAATACAGTTTGAAAACAATAAAACAAAAAAAAAAGGTTTGTATACTGTATAGTGAATATTATCATAGTGACAGATAGGTATTTATAGATTTACAGTCAGAATTTATAATTTTTCACATGTATTCAGTGGTGACAATATTTAAGTCTGGAAACAAAGCCACTCCAAATTATTAGGCTTTCAAAATTTGTATTTATCCAAATTTGATTTCTGATTGCAATTTTTAGCTAAAATTATCCTAAGTTGTTCAGACATAAGAAAATATGAAAGTTCAGCTGTGAAATACAATTCTTATTGCTTTTATAGAGGAAAGGAACATCACCTTTCAAGTTCTGAGAATTGTTCTCAACAGTAATAAAACTTCGGTCCTACAGATTAAACAACAATGTTCTTTTCTTCAATTAGAGTGAGTGCTTCCTATATTAGTAACATACTCAGTTAAATTCATTCTGCTTTCACTTTGTGTCATTCATATACAGTACATTTTGTTCAGACCTAAAATTTGTGCATGGAGTTTGAGAAATTACCCTAAATGTGGTCTGTGCAGTCGGCTATTATGGGATGAGAACCTGTGTCCAGGAAGGTTAAAGGGTTATTGTATTTTTTTCATTCAAACATTTTCCTTTTTCTGCAGCTGCTCATCCGAGAAGCCCACAAATGACTGAACTCCCGACCAGCCCCTCATTTACCTAGGTTGGTCCCCAGAAGGTCTAGGCCTACTTGCTAATATCAAATGATCTTTTTTATCCACAGAGTTTGCTCAGAAAAGTGAAGCAGGCTTTCTGAACACACATCTGTTTGAAATGTTTATATTCAACCTGATGTTACTTCCTGGAGATTGTCAGTCATCACGTCCTCCCAGCTCTGTCACTCAACTTAGAGCATCGCCAAACCCTGAACCTTTGTGGTCACTCTCAGCAGTACCAAGTTATTAAATTCCTCCTGCCAGAATGTTTAATAGAAAGGGAAAATAAAACTTAGAGCCATCACCATTAAATCATCTACCACACACATATATTCAGTAATTCATAATCACAACGGTAAAATCCAATATCAATGATAATGTGAGAACAGTATTTCTGAAAGTATAGTATCACAGTTAACAGCACCTATTAACTCTTGCCCTGTTCTAGAGGATATATCTAGTTCTGGACATTCTAAATCACTTATCTTCTCAGTAACTTTCATTCTGTCTTTCTTGCTTTCTCTCTAAACAGAAGCTTCTTCTCTCCCTATTCTTCTGGTTCCATATTACTTTGTCAGCCTTTATCTCTGATTATTACTGGTCAGTTGAACTCCTTGCCATGCTGATCCCTGGAAAGTTTATTCTAATGTCATCATCATCATCATGAAAGAGAAAACAACCCTACTCTCCTCTCAGTAACTCCAGAACTTTCTTCTACCACCATCTGGTTTTAAGTAACTTTTACCTGCCCTCTTAAGCAGCATTTGTCCACTTTCCATGGCCCAAGAAGAGCAGGCAGAAGAAGGCATTGTCAGAGCTCTCCTAGCTACATATTACTGCTTCTAAACTATTCCCTGTATTTCCTTTGCAAAATCCTTCCTTTCAGTTGTCAGAAAATAAACTTGTACATTCTTTTACCAACAAATAAACCAACTCACCTGGATCTGAACCAGTAATACTCTGTCTCTCTACTTTTAAAAAAAATTATAGTTAACTATGTACGCTGAATTGGCATTCCCTCACATTTTGCACTGAATGGGGGAGATTATCGTAGGTTATCCAGGTCAGCCCTATATGCAGTGACATGTATCCTTAGAAGAGAGAGGCAGAGGTATATTTGACGGCAGGCAGAAGAGGGAAGGCAGTGTGGCCGAGAAGCAGAGATTAGAGTGATGTGGCCATAGCCAAGGAATGCCGGCGGTCAACAGAGGCTGGAATAGGAAGGGACAGAGTCTCCCCTAGAACCTCCGTGGGGGCGTGGTCCTCCTCACATCTTGTTTTGGGCCCAGTGAACTGATTTCAGACTTCTGGCATCCAGAACTCCGAGAAAATAAATTTCTGCTGTTTTATGCCACCCAGTTTGTAGTAAATTGTTACAACAGTCAGAGGAAACTAAAAGAAGCCTTCCCGTGAATTTTTCGTTTTAGTTACTCTACCATTCAAATCCAAAATTTCTCTGCTGTTCTTTCTGTAATTTCTTTCTCTCTGTTGGTATTTTGTATTTGGTGAGATATTATTGTCATACTTTCTTTCCAGTTCTTTGGGCATGGTTTCTTTTAGCTCTTTGAATGTATTTAAAATAGCTGATTTACGGTCTTTGGCCAGTAATTGACTTTTCTGAACTAATTCTGTAAATTCTATATTATTTGTCATATATGACTATATGATATCTTCTCACTTAGCTTAGAGATCAGCTAATAATTGGACAGGGATTTTTTAAAATTCCCAGGACCAATAAATCTCACAGTATTTTCTGGGGGTCCTGAGTTCATGGGGTTTTGCTTCAACTTTGAGTCAGGCAGTTGACAAATCTGCCTTAGCCTTTACCTCCTATTTGCACAGGGCCCAAAGGCCACCAGAGTTGAGAATTCAGGGTCTCCCTGGGTTTTTCCTGAGCATGCATACAGCCCTGGGTGTATTCATTTGCCAGGACTCTCTTAACAAAGTACCACTGACTGGGTGGTTTAAACAACAGAAATTAATTTTCTCACAATTCTGGAGGCTAGGAATCCAAGATCAAGGTGTTGGCAGGGCTAGTTTCCTCTGAGGGCCTCCATCCTTGCTAGTAGGTGGCCGTCTTCTCTGTGTCTTCACATGGTCCTTCCTCTTTGTGTGTCTGTGTCCTAATCTCTTCCTAGAAGGACACCAGTCATATTAGATTAGGGTCCACCAATATGACTCCATTATATCTTAATTATCTACAAATAAAGTCATGTTCTGAGGTATTGGGAGTTAGAACTTCAACATGTGAAATTTTGGAAGGATGCAGTTCAGCCCACCATACTGAATGCTCACAGCCTTGTACATAATGTGTGGACTTCTAGATGCCCAAGAATCTGTGGAGCTTTTCTAAACCCCTATGAACCTATCATTCTGCTGCTTTTTCTTTTAAGATTCATGGTTAGTCTGTTGTTTGCACCCACTGTTCTCTACTGCCTCAGGTACTCATGAAGTTAAAAAATTGACAAACATCTCCAGGAAAGGGTGAGCTCCAAGTTAGTTCAAATAAAAGTCTTGCGAGTGGGGTATCCCAGAAAACCTCCAGACAGGTCAAATAATGACAATTTTCCAAGAATATGGTTTTAAAGGAATTCAAACTCCATTCTGTCCCCTCTGGTAGCTACCAGGCTGCTGTCTTTACTGTTATTGCAGGCTATTGGCTTACAATGCTACCGTGGAGCTCGAGACAGGGGGATGGGAATAGGGCAAGTTATAACACCAGAAATCCCACTGTTCTTACCAAGATTCAGATGTTTTTCTTGATTAAGCTAATTCGTGGATTACTGCACGTCTCTGATTAATTACCAGAGTTCTGAACAAGTTGATTGTCACTTTTTTTGACAGCTTTCTCACTGCTTTTACGGAGGAGGGAATTTACAGAGGTCGATATTCCACTAATTTTTCTATTACTGATCTGACAGTGTGTTCCTAGATTTCTTTTTATATTTGTTTTTATTGTATTTGTGTTTTAAAGAGCCACACTCCTCGCAGCTCCATCCATCTTTCTCTCTGGATAATTGTAGTCACTCCCGTGGTAACAGCTAACTCCCATAACACTATTTTGTAAGACTCTAAAAAAAAATCTTTTCTCATAAGTAACGTAAAGATTTGCTTTTAAAAGAAAAGATACAGAGTTTACCTTCTGGGTTTCCCCATAACGAATAGTCAACACTTGTAATTGACTAAATATCAGTAAATATTCTATTAAGAGACATTCTTTTGATGTGATACTTAAAAATTAATAAAATCCCTAATATAATTTGATTAATGAGCTTTGAGAAGAATACATGAAATACACATTGGACTGAGATGGAGTGAAGGTAGGTAAGAGATGACAAGTTATTTTAAAAGTATAATACATAAACTTTTTAAAGACTTGTATAAGCTGAGAGGTTTACTAACAATACAATTAAAGCAACTTATAACAATAAAATTGTAAAGATATACTTTCTCATGCCAAAATGCATTTAAATATCTGTTAAATGTTGAAACAATGAATTTTGAGTTCTCATATAATTTGTTAGGTGCAAAGCACTCTGTTAGGAATGGTAAGTATGTATAACACAAATTTGAATCTGTAGTGTTCACAGTTCAGTAGATTACTCTGTCTGGGCCCATCTGGGTTCTACAGAGAATCCTTGGGAAGGATCAGAGCACAGAAGCTGGGAAGTGAGATTATAGTGAGGAGAATGATAGGCTGGCTCCTTTGTTCCTGCCACTTCGAGCAAAACCTTCATGTTTTATAACAGGGATTCACAACCAAGCTCTGCAGAATAATACCTATTAACAAATGAGAAAATTCTGAGCAGAGAAATATTCCAGATTTCTTTACTAGTTATATTTCTTTCAGTGACACGAGAGCCATTCAATGACTTATGGACAATTGATTTTATTTCTAAAGATTCACAGTTTTGACTCAAAAGGAATTATTGTTGGCAAAATTACATTGGGTATGTGGCTAAAAAGCATTTCTACACAGGCTATCCCTTCGCTTCTGAAAATGGTGGAGGCTGTGCATATGGGGAGACTTCCAATCACCTACGACTCTTGCTCTGGTATATTTCTCCTAGAACTTTCTTCCTATTACAGTAATATCTAGCACCATGGAGACTAGCACCATAGGAAAAATGGTAGACTGTCTTCAGATAACTGTAATCATTTAAGAGAGCTTATAGTAATAAATACGTACATACATAGTATGAGGCTCTGTGTGACCAGTCTGGGATCTTACTCTAATTTTTAAATAGTCAATATCATCTATACTTACATATTCAAAAACATTTTTCTTAAGTTGTTGAAACTCAGGGTGGGGGGAGCTACCATATGATGCAGCAATCCCACTCCTGAGCATATATCCAGACAAAAACATGGTTCGAAAGGATACATGCACCCCAATGTTCATTGCAGCACTGTTTACAACAGCCAAGACATGGAAGGAACCCATCGACAGACGAATGGATAAAGATGTGGTACGTATATGCAATGGAATATTACTCAGCCATTAAAAATAATGAAATAATGCCATTTGCAGTAACATTGGTGGACCTGGAGATTATCACACTAAGTGAAGTAAGTCAGACAGAGAAAGACAAATATCATATGATATCACTTACATGCAGAATATTTTTAAAAATGATACAAATGAACTTATTTACAAAACAAAAATGGACTCACAGACTTAGAAAACAAACTTATGGTTACCAAAGGGGAAAGGTGGAGGGGGAGGGATAAATCAGGAGCTTGGGATGAACATACACACACTACAATATATAAGATAGATAACCAACAAGGACCTACTGTGTAGCACAGGGAACACTACTCAATATTCTGTAATAACCTAAACGGGAAATAATTTGAAAAAGAATAGATATATGTATACGCATAACTGAATTACTTTGCTGTACACCTGAAACTAACACAACATTGTGAATCAACTACACTCCAGTATAAAAAAAAAATTTCTTAAAAGGAAAAAAAACTCAGGTTAGGGGGAGGCAGTAAGAAGAAATCTAAGTTGCATTTATAATGGATTTTGGGGGGTTTTTTTTGTTTTGTTTTAAGATTTTTTTTTTTTTTGATGTGGACCATTTTTAAAGTCTTTATTGAATTTGTTACAGTGTTGCTTCTGTTTTATGTTTTGGTTTTTTGGCCCTGAGGCATGTGAGATCTTAGCTCCCGGACCAGGGATCGAACCCGCATCCCCTGCATTGGAAGGAGAAGTCTTAACCACTGGACTGCCAGGGAAGTTCCTAGAATGGATTTTGGATAAGAAACTTTATTATGAAGTCCATTTTTTTTTTTGTCTAAACCTCATCTTTCAACATATTTATAGCAAGTCACCAAGTTGTTAGCAAATGACTCGTGATCAGTACTTTTGAAGGAAGCATCTTTGGATATTTTAGAAGTCTTTTATTTATGAAAATCTCAAAACAATCTCTGCACGAATTTGCCTGGCTCCCACACTTGGCTTGTCTTTTCTACGCTGTACCAAGTACTGAATTTACTATTAACTTTCTTGGAAACTCTATGTGGACTCATACACATTCCCATCAATGAACACATTTTTCACTTAAGAATCTTATATATTCTTATTTTTATAATGACTTGTCACTTGAAAGTTCAGAGACTTCAATTTCTGAGAGACTGGCAGAAGCCTATTTTTTTTAAGCATTAAAATCAAATATCAAGGGCTTCCCTGGTGGCGCAGTGGTTGAGAATCTGCCTGCCAATGCAGGGGACACGGGTTCGAGCCCTGGTCTGGGAAGATCCCACATGCCGCAGAGCAACTAGGCCTGTGAGCCACAACTACTGAGCCTGTGCATCTGGAGCCTGTGCTCCACAACAAGAGAGGCCACAATAGTGAGAGGCCCACGCACTGCGATGAAGAGTGGCCCCCGCTTGCCACAACTAGAGAAAGCCCTCACACAGAAACGAAGACCCAACACAGCCAAAAATAAAAAAAAATTAAAAATCAAACATCAAAATCCATCAAAAAGAGAAGTCCCTGCCCCTCCCCTTCTATCCCCTCCCTTCCTCTTTAATGAGACAAGAAAGTAAAATATATCCACTTTTGGAGGGCAGAAGTAACTACTAAATAGAGATGCTGTAAAGATGGATTTAATATAATTGTCCATACTTATTTCACTCTGCTAAATGCACCTTAAAATTGGGAGAAAATATGAAAACTGTAGCTAGGAAACGTAATATGGGTTTGAGATGAGTCTTGGCATGTGGGCCACAAATCTCTGTGCATCTATTTTCATGAGTTGATTTGCACAGAAGCACAGTGACTTAGGGGGAATAAATCAGTGCCCAGACTCTTGAGGCAGAGAAGGTTTGGGGTATAAGGGGGAAAGACAGTTGACTATGTATTCTCTAGCTTTATAAACCAGTCTTATGGGGTTACAACACTTAGTGAAAAAAAAAATTGTCACAGTTACTATTATTTGGAACTTTCTGAGTTGCAGACACAAGCAATTGATATTTCAAGCCCCCAGTTTGAAAAATAAAACCCAGAATTGAAGAGATGAGCATTCTTTCCAATTCTTTATGGCTTTAGTCTCTTTATGGGAGAACTAAAGAAAAACTGAAACATCTGAGAATACATGATGTTTTGAGCATTTCACGCTAAAGCATCCTGCCTTAGAAGAGGACGAACTGTTTCCCATGATGACACAGGCAGTGAAGCAGGCTTTAAGTTGATTGTTTGATTTTAAAAAGATGCCAAAGTGGAAGAATATAAAAGGACTATTCTAGACCCTTGGAGGCTCAGAGAAATAACTAAAAATTAAAAGGGTACTGGGATCTTGATTCTTGCCACTGTGAGCAATGTGCCAGTGAAATATGATTATCATTTTAAAGCGATCTCATTTCTCTCTGCAGTTTGATGAGGCCTGGGTTATTTTAAATTCACCTAACAATAAAAATGGTAGTTGCTTCCTGATCTCTCAGGCACAGGATTTGTGTATATATATGATATCATTTTATTCTCATAACAACTTTTCTAGTTAGATATTATTACCTATGTATTACAGATGAAGACACTAAGGTAAAGAGGTTTTTGCCCAGGCCACTCAGATATTAAATTCATAAGCCAATATTTTATTTTTTTTTTTAAATCTTATTTATTCTATTTTTAAAATTAATTAATTAATTAATTTTTGGCTGCGTTGGGTCTTCGTTGCTGTGTGCGGGCTTTCTCTTGTTGCAGCAAGCAGGGGCTACTCTTCGTTGTGGTGCGCGGTCTTCTCATTGCGGTGGCTTCCCTTGTTGCGGAGCACGGGCTCTAGGTGCGTGGGCTTCAGTAGTAGTGGCACGTGGACTCAGTAGTTGTGGCGTGCGGGCTCTAGAGCGCAGGCTCAGTAGTTGTGGCGCACGGGCTTATTTGCCCCACGGCATGTGGCATCTTCCCGGACCAGGGCTCGAACCCGTGTCGCCTGCATTGGCAGGTGGATTCTTAACCACTACACCACCAGGGAAGTCCCTATAAGCCAATATTTTAAATCAAATTAAACTTTCCACTGAAAACACTAGACAAGGTTAAAAAGAAAACAAAACTGTGCATCGGAGAGCTAAAAACACAGTGAAAAATCACATGGCTAAGATCTAAGACAAGGAAACTCACAGAAGTGAGTTTCCCCTAAGGATGGCAATAAACTTCAGAGTACCAGCTGAGTGGTTAACAATCTGTGTACAAGTTTTGAAAGCTTTATAGATTTTAGGGGACAAAAAGGCGTGAACTCCTATGAGTTGGTCTGAGATCGCAAAGAATTACAATTGTTGAGTAAGAATGAATCAGAAATACAGAAGTCTTAGCAGGAAGCTAAGCATAGCTTGGAATTGTCTCAGTTTCTGAAACTGGAATAAAATAATCACAGATTGCTAGCAATCTAGCTCTCTGATAAAAGCAAACATACATCAAACTCCTGCTATTCTCACACAAGCTTGTTTCTCTTCCATTCTTTTCAAACTTGGTTAATGGTAACAAAATCTTTACATTTCTCAGGTGGAAAATCTTTGATAACTCTTGACTCCTCCTGTATTCCACATATCATATCCTTCCAGTTGGTCCTACCTTATAATTTTATCCATAATCCAACCACATCTCACCATATCCTCTTCAGCTCCTCTGGTACAACCTACTTCTAGGCATTACCTTTGTCTGGAATACTCATTGGTCTTCTATTCATTTAATTAAATTCTACTTATCTTTATGATCTTGGTTTAAGCATCATTTCCTCAGGAAGCCTTACCTATTCTATCTCATTTTGCAAAATTCTGTTACAATATTTATCAAATTTGTATCTCATTAACAGCACTTGTTACAATTGTAATTGTATTTTTAATAAGATTAATCAATCAATGTCTATCTCTGACTTTATAGGATCTTCTATTTAAGCAAAACTCATGACTGTTGCATGTGTTTTAATAGCCCCAGAAGTAATCCAGAGCAGCCACAGTAACTAACTGGGTAAGTATTTTTGAAATGAATTAACTAAATATAGTGATGGAGAGGTTAAACATTATACACCAGAGAGTGTCCAACATTTTCATCCTTCTGTCCTTCTGCCCAAGTTAGGAGTGATGCTTATGAATAATCAGGGAAGAATCCAGAACAAATATTTAGAAACAGGGAAAAATCAGGATATATAAATCTGAAAGAGAAAATTAAAGCAAAGTTATATGTCTGAAAATTGTAATTTAATGGTGGAAATGGAGAATTGTCAATTAGAATGTGATGGGTGCTTTTTTAACCAGACCTGATTGCAGTGGTGTCTACATTCAGTGCTTACATAAATTAGGACTTAGTAGGTATGTCTGTTCAATGCTTGCTAGTTGTCAGTGATAAATTACATATTGTTTGTGTGTTTGTATATGAAGGGTTAATATAGGGTTATAGGGGAGGGATAGGAGGTGGAGAGAGAGGATAGGTGGAGAAGGAGGACTCCAGTAAAAGTAGATGACAGGGATAGATAGTGTAGTCATCTGAGGTTTCTTAACTCTAATCTTTATAAAAGTTTGTTCGTTTCATCTACAAAATTTACTTTTATCACAAAGTCACTCATTTTTACTAAATGCTTTCAAAATGCTGTGCTCAAAACTCATGCTAATTGTTATAACTTCTATGGAAACTGTCTATTCTCATGGGTAATAGTTTACTTCTTTATAGTTTTGACATCAGCTTATTTCAACTGAAAAATCTAAAAGGCCATAACACAGCTAACTAACTCACTGATTTGTAGCTTCTTAATGACTTGTTTATTTTAAAGAAAACTAATTAAGCATTTCAGAAACATTGAAAATTACTTAGAATAGACTCAATAGTTCCTATTATGTGTCCAGTGCCCAAGATAATTAAATGAAAATCATCATGGTAGCATGGTTGAAGCTCCAGATGGACAGCCAGGAGGCTTACATTTTGTTCTAGTTTTGTCATTAACTAGTTGCTTCACGTTGGGCAAGCCAGATATTCTTTAACCAGTATAAAAATGGAGACTTAAAAGTGGCACACATTTTTCACAGAAAATTGCAGTAAAACAAATGACATATTCTACATATATGTTTCAAAAACTGTCAAATTCTTATGCCAATGTTTGGATTTTGCCTTTGATAACATGACTCTTTTGGTCAGGGATATTTTTAATTGAAATAAAGAGAAATTCACTCAAGCTCATGAATGTAAAAGGGCCCTGAATGGCATAACAGTATCTCATGAAATCCAAGTGTAGAAAATACCGACAAACTCAGGAAATACTGAGCACCATAAAGAAAAAATCTGATGGACCCATCCTCGTTTATGAATTCAATTCATGGTTGAAGGCACCTTAGTAAGAGAAGTTCAAAGTCATATTGCAAATGTATAATTATAGGGGCCCTAACTGACACACTTGTTTACCACTCTTCCTTAAATAACTTCTTATTCAGGACATTTAGTTTTCAGAAATCAACTATTGAATGAATATTTAAAGCAATTCTGGTTTTATATTGTCTTTGTTTAATAGATTTATTTCAGTTCTGGTATTCTAGCAAGATTTTAAATAATCAAAAGAAGTCTATCAATTTGTGTAAATTCAGTGAACACTTCTAGGAGGAGGGGCTGCTGAAATAGTAGTCCAGAATTTCAGGCAGAAAAAGACTGAATAGACATACAAGAGAAAATATCTTAGAACCTGTGGTGTCATGGGAAGGACAGAGACTAAAGGAATGTTAGTGTGTCTGGAATAGAGACAGAAAGTGTCAACATAATAACAAATGAGGCTGGAGACGGCTGTAGGTACCCAATCATGCAGTGCCTCATGGATCACATTTTGGACTTTTGTTTTTACAGCTCCCATTTGGAAATAATTCCTGCGGTCAAAGTGAGCTGAGGATAGTGTGAGTAATTTTGATCACAGTGGGGTTGGAGAGAGTAGAATAATCTAAGAGATATATATATCACTGATAAAATCCACAAAATTTAGTGATGGTTTGGTACTGGTTGGAAATGAGGAAAATGTTTCAAGCATGATTGCAATGATTTTAAAAATGCTTATTTAAATTTTTTGACACACCTCCCTTCAAAGGGTGGAGCCTAATTTTCCTCCTCTTGAATGTTGCCTATGCAAAGTAACTTCTTGATGACATGAATTCTGTAGTTTGATCATAAAATGCATTGCTACTTCCACCCAGCTCTCTTTTGGGTCATTCACTCTTCCCTCAGCCACTCAAGTAGCTACATGGAAGAAAATGAGAGCTTCTACCAATAGGATTCACGAACTTGCCAGTCATTTGACTGAGCCAACTTGAAATCAGATTCTCTTCACCAACCAAGCCTTCACGTGGCTGCAACCATGGCTGACATCTTGACAGTAACCTGATGAAAGAATCTGAGCTAGAACATCTACTTAAGCTGTTCCTGAATTTCTGACCCATGCAATGAACATTCGTTGTTGTTTTAACGCACTAAATTTCAGGATAATGTGTTATGCAGCAGTAGTTAAGTGATATCGACCTAGCTTTCTGGCTTGAGCAACTGTATGGATGGAAATATCATTCACTGATATAGGACAGTGGGAAAAGGGGGACTAGCTTTGAGAGTTATGATAATGCATTCAATTTTGGACCTGTTGAATTAAAGCATGGTTTTAAAACATCTAAGAGACACATATCCAATATCATAGGTTATCTATATTGAAAAACAAAAATTTGCAACGATATTTTACTGGATGGTTTCTTTGAAAACTTTTAGTAAATATGCTGGCACCTAAGGGCCATCACACTTGCCACCCCTTCTGCCTAAACCAATCTCCTCTAGATCCCACTGTATGGCTCCCTCGTCACCATCAAGTCTTCACTCGAAAGGTCTCCTTGAAAATGTCTTCCCTTCTGCATATACACACTGCTATATATAAAACAGATAACTAATAAGGACTGACTGTATAGCACAGGGAACTCTACTCAATACACTGTAATGACCTATATGGGAAAAGAATCTAAAAAAGAATGGATATATGTATATGTACAACTGACTCCCTTTGATATAGAGCAGAAACTAACACAACATTGTAAATCAACTATACTCCAATAAAAATTAATTAAAAAAAGGAAATGTCTTCCCTTCTCACATTTTCTCTCTTCCCTATCTGTTTCTGCTTTACTTTTCTCCATAAAACATATTATTAGATAAAATACTATTCATTCACTTATTTATTTTTATGTTTTCCTCTACTGGAAGATAACTTCATAAGAGCAGGGATTTTTGCTTATTTACTATTATACCCCCCAAATCTTGGAACACTGATTGGCAAATAGGAGATATTATATAAATATTTTTGGAATACAGGAGCAAAAATAGTACTTGAAATATGTCATGAGATGGATAAACAACGTATTTTTTTAAACCAGGAAGATTTGGAACTGAGTAAACTTCAATAGATCATATAATTTATTATTGTTATTTTCATGGAAGTTAGGTCTTCAAGAGAGTAGTCCAAGTAAAGATATGTTTCCCCAGTGATGCTACCTGACAAAGTCAGTGATTCAAATCTTTCAACTTCAGTGTAGCTCCAGAGAACAATAAAACCACCCTTTATTTGATTTAGAATATCACTGTCTCTTTGGGAAGTAGGGCACATAGAGTCTTTGTCTGGATGCCACTTCATATTTTCTCTTAGAGAAAAAGATGTCTTCCTTGAAAAGATCAGGTGCAAACTATAGCAAAGACTTTTGAAGTTTATAGTTCATGTTCTTATTCCATTTAAATATTTAAATCATTTTTTTTTAATCTGAGAAGTTCAAGGATGTTAATCAAGCATTTACAATAATTAGGTTTAAAATTGTAAACTTAAATCTGTAGCTTTATACACATACATCATTACACTAATAGCTGTACGCATAAGCATTTCCTTAAAAGTATGTTTAATTCCCCAAAACAACAACAAAAGCAAGTTTTTAAAAATCTAAGAATAAACCAAACAAAAAATTTCAAAATTCCTATGGAAGAGTAAAATGATCAGATTGCCAAGATAAGACAAAGAAGAGTGTTCTTCTATATTTTATTTAATATCTAACATATATATGTATGTATATATACGCAGATATATGTGTGCACATATATTATTTATATGTGTATCCATATACATGAATATACACACATTTATATAGATTTATATACTCATGTATATAGATACACATATACATACAAATCACATATTTCTGTGTTCATTCAGTTATATGTACATGCTAAAAAACAGTTACTTGAAGACTCTAGATGCAGTAGTTAAAAATACCAATCAAGTCTCTGTGGGCAAGGAATGTACAATATGGTAGAAGAAACAGACAGTAAACAAACACATAAGTAATCAGGATAATTAGAGACTGTTCTATGTTCTCAGGAGAAAATAGCCAGGACGATGAAACAAAATAAATGAGAGAGTCCATGTTGGATGGGATGGTTGGTGAAGACTTTCTAAGGAATTGAAACGTGAGCTGAGTGGGAGCAGAGGGAAGGACATCCTAGGCAGAGGGAACAGCTACTTCAGACTAGTGGTGCTGGGACAACCAACAATCTACTGGCAAAAATAATATAAACCTGATCTATTTCATAGCCTGAATATAAAAGAATTTCAGATGATTAAAGCTCTAAATATAAATATGTAAATAATTAAATGATATATTTTAAAATAGTTCAAGAGCAAGCATGTGTATTTATTTCCTCTTTCTTGCAACGTTCATTAAAGTAATATCAAATGACAAAAGAGGTATAATCTTTAATTAAAAGACAACAGGAAGGAGATGTCAACAAATTAGAGATTCTTACAAGTTCTGGAAGATGAGAAGAGAGGACAGAATAGAAAGGTAGATGGAGAGAGAGCAGTGGAGGAGAGTTTTCAGAAATGGATAAAAACACATATTTTCAAAGTGAATGAGCCCACTGAGTTCTAATAGAGAATTAGGTCTAGAGCTATTATTGCAAAATTGCCAAACATTAAGATTTAAGAGAAGATCCTGAAGGATTCTGAAAGAAAAAGGAAAACACAAAAGAATGCGACCAGACTGGCTTTAGGCAAATGGGCATTTGTGCACGCTACAAGACAACACGAAAAAGCCGTCAGAGTTCTCGGTGAAAATAGTTTTTATTCCATATTTTCAATCCAGTGGACCAGCCAATCTATGAATCAAAGGAGAAGTTATTAAGCAGTCCCAAATTCAAGTAATGGAATAGTCTACCTGCATAAATGCTTTCTTGGGAAAATCATGGAGAATATACTGTAGCAAAATGAGGAAGTAAACCAAGCAGTAGAATCCTGGAAGGAGCTGATACAACTTAGAAAGTAATAATGGGATTTCCTCAGATGAGATCTATGCAAAAAGGCTCAGAAAACAAACATATTGCTTTGATCAGAAGAAGAGAGAAATATAGTAAGGCCATTTTACTGTCAGGGGCCGTGAAGCTTAGAGTATATTGCATAGACAAAATGGTAGGATTAAGAATGTGAGGGGAAAAAAATGAGTCTGAAGAAGCATTTAATGTAAGTAAAGACAAAAGAAGACAATTAGAAAATTGAAAGAAAACAAAATGTAAAACAATAATAATATAAGAATATTATTCAGATGTATGGAAAAGACCTTCAGAATAAGAAAAACACAGAGACATTTAAAAATGGTTGCTCTTAGGAAGGACAGCTAAGTACAGGGAAGACGGGATTGAGAAGGGCTATGGACAATGTTAAAGCTCTATACCATTTGCTTTTTTAATCCATAGGCAAAGTATACTTTGAAAAAAGATTGCAGTAAAGGATTAAAAATATACAAGAATGTGTTTAAAATTTGTCATAGACAAGGCAAGACAAAAAGGAAAGGCTAATTTATTTAGTACCCACACTTAACTCTTTTTCTTTGTTAGATATTGAAAATGCACAACATGACAAGCATTGTTATGGGGGCTTGAATTCAGCAACAAATGAAACAGACCAAAATCCTTTATCTTCATGAACTTACATTCTAGCAAAGTGGAACACAGTTAGCAAGAACTGTAAAAAATTAGTAAATTATGTACTATTTTGAAAGAAAGGAGAATTCAGAGCAAAGCAAAAGATAATCAGAAGTGATAGGATGTGAGGGTTAGCATTATTTTAAGTAGAGTAGTTAGGGTAAGCTTCACTGAGAAAGGGATGCTTCATCCAGGTGTGGAAGGAGGTCAGGGAGTTGGCCACCTGAGTACCTGAGGAGAGAGTATTTATTCCAGGCAGAGAGAGCGACCAGCGCAAAGGTCTAAGCCAGGAGCATGCTTGATGTATTCACAGAACCCGAAGGGACTAGAACCGAGTCAGCAGGGGGATAGTAGTGAGAAATCAGATCAAAGGATTAAATGGAACAACAAATCATGTGTGGGCATGAGTCTTTATAAGGAATTTGCTTTTAGTTTGAATGAAATGGAAGTTTTTAAGGCATTGAGTAGATCCATGGAGTGGCTTGCCTTTCATTTGTAAAGAATCACCATGACTGATCTGTTAAATCCAGACTAGGGCGGGGCTGGGATGGCTGGCAGAGACCAGCTAGATTACTGTCATAGCCCAGGTGATGATTGCTCAGACCGACTTGCCACATTGAAGGTGATGGGAACTGGTCATATTTTGGATGTATTTTAAAGCTTGAGACAAGATGATTTCTTGACTGATTAGAGTAAAAAAGAGAGTGTTCAAGGAGAAGTACATACTTTTTGGCCTAAGTAACTGGAAGGATAGACTCGATTAACCAAAATGGGGAAAACTGTGAGAGGAGTAGGTTTGGGGCAAGAATCTGGAGACTGGTTTCAGGCGTGTGCAGTTGGAGATGTCCATTTGATGTTCTAGTTGCTAAGTATGCAGATAGTTCTATGGGTCTGAGGAATGACATCCTTTTTTTTTAATTGTTTAAGGCACAAATTTGGAAAGTACTATAGACATATAGATGGTATTTAAAGACTTGAGACTGGAGCAGGCCACCAGGGAGTAAGTACAGATAGAAAGGAAAAGAGAGGCAGGAGGAGAAAACAGCAAAGCACACTGGGAAGAGCAGCCAGTGAAGTAGGAGGAAACCCAGTAGAGTGTCGTGTCCTGGAAACCAGTTAGGATAAGTACATCAAGGAGGAGGGAGCGATTAACCGCTGAAGGCTGTGGGCTGGTTGGTTAAGATGAGGACTGAGAATTAGCCATTTCATTTTGCCAGGTGGGTGACAGCTATGACCCTGACAAGTGCAGTTTCAGGGAAATGGTGAAAGTGAAAGCCTAATTAGAATGGGTTCAAGAGAGAATTAGAAAGAAATTGTGGCTGTAAGTATGGCTCTAATGTGTAGATCTTTGAAATAATGCATCAATATTAAAAACTTATGCACAACAAGAAGCACCATAACAAATTGAACGAGCAAATTAAATAGTAGATAGCTAACAAACATTAACATCTGAATTGTATAAAGGACTCCAACTAATCATTTAGAAAAACGGTAATCCAGTGGAAGAACGGGCAAAGGATATGAATAAGCAATTCATAGAAAAAGAAATAGAAATGTACATTTAGTATAAAATAGTTTGCTCAAACTCAGTTGTAATCAAGAAATGCTCATTTAAATAGAGACTAGATAACCATTACAATTGTCAAAATTTAAGTTTAGTAATGTCAAGAATTGATGAGTATACGGATAAAAGGTACCTCTAAATGCAATTTATACACTGAAGGGCAGCATATATAGCCATTTTAAGGGGGTATTTTATGGTCTATATTTATATTATTAAGACATCTTCCTTACGACCCAGCACTATTTGATGTACAATTGTTGGTATTAATAAAAATAGAAAATTACCTACATAGCTATCAATGTGTTTTTTTTTTTATAAATGGTGGGGGGTTTTTTATTTTATTTTATTTTATTTATTTATTTATTTATTTTTATTTATGGCTGTGTTGGGTCTTAGTTCCTGTGCGAGGGCTTTCTCCAGTTGCGGCAAGCGGGGCCCACTCTTCATCGCGGTGCGCGGGCCTCTCACTATCGCGGCCTCTCTTGTTGCGGAGCACAGGCTCCAGACGCGCAGGCTCAGTAATTGTGGCTCACGGGCCTAGTTGCTCCGCGGCATGTGGGATCTTCCCAGACCAGGGCTTGAACCCGTGTCCCCTGCATTGGCAGGCAGATTCTCAACCACTGCGCCACCAGAGAAGCCCAATGTGTTTTTTTTAATCTCTGATATGATCCTACTTTAGATTTGTGCAGCAGTAAACAAAATAAGGTTATTCTACGTGTTCTGAAGTAGAAAGTAAAGAAATACCATTGAGTGAAACAAATAGCAAGTACAAAATAATATTTTTAGTGTACTCTTGGGATGCAAGGGGCTTCAAATTAGCATCCTTTCCTCAGCTCCCTAAAGTATAAAACAATTCGAGAAATTTTTTCAAGAGGGTAAAGGATTTGGGATCATAACATCATCTTATAACTGATTTTATAAAGCTGATTTGGGGGAAAGCATCCGATATCTGAGGACACATTGGCTTCCTAATGCTGAATTGAAAACACAATCATGTATTACCTAAGTAATTATAAATAAGTAAAAGTAATTCACATAAATACTTTGAAATTGATTTTAATTAAGTACCTATAATGATTAAATTCAAAATTATAAATACAGATTTGGGGGTTTTAAACATCAATTGTTATAGCAGTTGCATACATAAGCTTTTCAAAAAGTGCTAGTTACATTCTGAATCCCAACAGCAACATTTAATGGAAAATATGTTATCAATATCACCTTTTCGTTGTCAAATCAGTGAAATAGCACTTGATTTCTTCAAGCCACTCATGAACTATAAAATGTTTCTCATAAATATTGTTGACCCTCTCTTCCTTCTAGGAATGGATATTCTTTCTTTTTCTCTCTGACTTATCCAAAAAAGACTTCCTCCTTTAGCCTGATTCTAGACCATAATGTCTACAGATGATCTTCTGAAACCCTCTTATTTAAGTTGTGTCCACTCACCACACACACACACACACACACACACACACACACACACATTCATACCCAGGAGGTGTAAAGTACTTCACCACCTCTAAACATTTTTTTTCCAGTTGAAAAATGATCAGGGAATTTGATCTGACTGTGGAGTACAGCGTGCTCTTGGACAATAAACTTAATAAAAACGTTGAACCATCAACAAAACCAAAATTAGAAAGGTAAAATCTTCTTGGAAGAGTAGACTTTACTTTTCCTTCAGTCAGGAAAGACTCAAGGCACTCTAGGAGTCCCAATGGCAATCATTCAAAACCCAGAATATGCCCTAATTACATGTTTGTCTTAAA
Organism: Balaenoptera musculus; assembly: GCF_009873245.2. Lineage (NCBI taxonomy): Eukaryota > Metazoa > Chordata > Mammalia > Artiodactyla > Balaenopteridae > Balaenoptera > Balaenoptera musculus. Next base: position 7,078,713 of record NC_045790.1, read on the forward strand.
GAATTTTTAGAACTATTTTGCTTAAATGCCATGTCCTCCACATTGCCTTTATTTGCTTGTCTGAGGGGGAAATGATCTCTCCTCCGCTGAATTCTTATAGGCCATTTGGTTCTATCAATCACTGGTTTCCATTGTTGACATGTGAAACTGACATGCCAAGATCTCCTCTGCTAGCTGGAAACGTCAGGGCTGAGGCAGAGGCTACGTCCTATCACTCACCTCATTGGAATTAAATCAACAAATGGCACTAATATACTACTTCGCTGTAATGTCTAGTCTTTCTAGAGCTCAACTTGATAAAGGGTGAATAACCTGAAATTCAGTTCAAGAGCACTTTGTTCTTTATATTCCAAATATACCTCAACCAGTTTAACTTGTCCAAAAATCACTGAGTGTGGTTTCAGAACTATTTTTATAATGATAATTAGGAAATGATTACATCAAACCAATGGGGGGAATGTTGATTAAGAATTGTGTTGCTCTCCTGAATCTTATTTGACAAAACACCACTTAGACCTTTAAAATGTGCATAAAACTTTTTTTAAAACACATTCTCTAAATTTCCTTTTAATCTATGTGCACTGTACCAAAAATTTCATAAAAATACAGTAAAAATAAGGGGAAAAAAAGCACCGTAATCCCACAAGCCAGAAATGAGTGATACAGAAATCATCCTTTTACTTGAGATGTTGAACTGAGTTATATTTACAAAGGAAACAATACAGCAGAAGTAGTACTGCTTTATTTTGATCTAATTGTGCTTGCATGAATGCTTACTAATAAAATGCATTTTTATAAATCCCCAAATCAATAAGATTGAGGGCATAAAAGCATGATATTTTTCAAGCACCAGTCTCTGAGTCTCTGAACCTGAAAACAAATGTACACAGAATATTAAAGTGGAGCCATGCTAAGGTTTTTTTCTGTAATAATATTGAACCAGCAGAGCACTGACTTATTCAGATTATGGTAGATATTCCCTTTTGTGTGACTACAAATGTTTATGTTAATGTCACCTTTCAATGGAATGTGTCCTGACTTAAGCATATTTGAGTTATTGGACATTTTTCTTCCTGTGGTGCAGGAAGCCCTACATTTGCCTGTTCATTACATTCCTTTAAGGAGAGAGGAATGGCACAGAAAAAAGAAGGGAATCAAACAATAAAGCAAAAAGAGTTTATAATTGGAAGTGGTAAGGGAAGGTAAATATAGCAGTGAGTATAGTGTTGTTCAATTTCCCTCTAGCGAAAATTAGACTATACATCAAGGTTTTTATTGGATTATATACTTTTTAAAAATGAAGAGTTTAGCAAGATACAATCAGTGGCTGTACATCATACTTAAAGCTAATATTCAGCTGAGGTTCTATACACCCTTCTCCCTCTGCCTCACCTCCATTCTTTCTTCCCCTTTCCACCTTCCTTCTACTTATGTGCCTAAACTATTTTGGGCAAGACATTTACAGTTTCCCAGGAAACAAAAGGATTGTAAAAGCTTCTGGATTATAGAAGTTATTTCCTCTTCCTGTAAGAACATATGTTTTCCTTTAATCAAGCATAACAAAATCTCTGGAGACAATACCTCCTAGGAAAAGACTACCTATTTTCAAGATGCAAAAGAAACGGGTCAGAGATGTGAGTGTACACACCTACACTGCCACACGTGGTGTTCATGTATAGAACCCTGAGAAGAGCAAAAAGTTTGAAAGTGGGTCTCAATCTTATATTTTTTGATGAAACTATTCATAAAAAAAACTTACTGTGATTCTAGCTGAATGAGTCACATTTCACCTTTTAAAGAATGATGTGATTGTTTCTTTTTCTACTGTAGAAGAGTCTAAATCACTGTGCTCTTTTGGAAAAATAAGCAGTTAATTTGAACTAGGTGATGTGGGTTCTACCCCTGACTTTGCCAGCTAAATGAGCGAGGCCTGAATAAAGATCATGTCCTAGGCTTCCTCCCGCTCCTCTGCAGAGCGATGGGGGCTTCTGCTCTCACAGGGCTGGACCGACTCTTCCAAGAAAGCTGGGAGCACAGCCTGCCCGGTACCAGAGGTAATGTAGACTCGGCTCTATTCTGTGTTTTGTAACCGTTACATCAGCCTAAACCTGCCTGCTTCGTTGTTCATCTTTATCTCAACTAATGACCTTGTCTCCTACTTCAAAGAGATAACTGAGCACGCAACTGAATTACAAAATCACGACTCCCGTCTCTACCGCCTGCCACATTCTGCCTCCGGTCCCAGAGAAAGACTTAAGACTTCTGGTTCAAAAGCTACGCTTCAACGACTGCTCTTAAAACTCTTCCTTTTCATCTCATCAGTGACTTTGCCCTTTCTCTTCTGAACCTCTCTTGTGTTTTCCTAAGCATTTCCTAATCTACTGACTTCTTTCTTCCAGGATGTAAGCAAGCTCAAATCTCCTTCCATTGTAAAAACAAAACTAAACAAGCAAATGAAGAACTGCCTGCCGCATCTGTGTCCACTGTTACTTCCTCATGCAGTAGCCTCTTTTAAAAAAGGGAATCTATATTTTTCTTTAACGCACCATTCAATGTTCTAACATAGTTGTACATGTATTTTTGTACCAAAAGGCTTCTTATAATCTTCCACATTTCTTCTGGTTTTTATGGCATTTGATATTATTGTGTTATTGATCATTCTTTTATTTTCAAAACTTTTCTTTTTGGTTGTATGACGCACTCTGTGTTAGTTCTCATTTTTCTCTTATCATAATCCCCATCCTTTTTTTTTTTTTTTTTTGCCAGTACCTCTCCTTCTGCTCATCCCTTAGAAGCTGGTGTTTTTAAGACAGTGCTTTTCAAATCTGAATGTGCTTTATGACTTATCTGCCGGGCTGGATAAAATGCAGATTCCGATTCAGTGAGTCGTGGTGGGATTCAGAGTCTGCAGTTCTAACAATCTCTCAGGTGATGGTTATTCTTCTGGTTAAAGGACCACATTTTGAGCAGCAGTACCCTCGGCAGGGAAGGACTTTTTGACATCTGCAAGCCCCAGTGGATTACAGGTGTGCTGTGTTAGCCACAGCTCAGCCTGCAGTGTGTGAGATGGGGCAGCTAGAGCCAGGCTTGATGACTGTGAGTCACCAGGCTTATTTGTTTCTACAATGAGATGAAACATCCATGTGTGCTCAAGTATTAAAAAATGTAGGAAAACCTTGCCCCAGAATTCTAGCCATCCAATCTCATCTAGTCCCAGGTCTTGTGTTCTCACCTCTATGCTGAAGTTTTCCATTAACTGGATATCTCATAGGCATTACATTCACCATACATATCTGGAACCTAACTTATGATACTTTTCTACATGGCTATGCCTCTTCTTTTATGCCCTGTTCTTGTCATGGCACTATTTTTCACCCAGTTACTGAAGGTATAAATATGAGGCTTATCCTAGACCATTCTCTCTTGATCCTCCACATCCAAGCAGCGGACAAGACTTTTTTTTTTTTTGGTCATTTCTCATATTGCTCCTTTCTCTCCATTTTTGGGATGTCCTATTGCATTGACCGTTTCCTACTCTCCCTGAGGCCAGTTTTTCCCCTCCCCACTGTGAACATACTTTCTATTAAGTTCTCCATATTGCTTCCTTTTTTTGGATAATAGTTATACTTTATTTGGATACTGGAATATTTATTCTTATCACAAACATTCAACCATTCTGCTTGAATATAAGCAGCATAATGTGTTGTAGAAAAATGATAAATTTCCCCTTTCTCTTGAGAAAAATCAAGGTAATGGTCCCAAGTTGTTTATTTTTCTGCAAATATTAGGATTGAAAAAATAAGAAAAGGAGGATAAAAATAAAAATAATGCTAAACACTGAAAATTAGAAGAGTCAACCATGATGTCTACTATTTAGAATAAGCTGATGTTTAGAAACATTTGAAAAAGTCTTGGAGATTTTCAGAGGTCTTAAGTTTTCTTCAGTGTTTGCAGTAACTTGAACTAACCTGCAAAATTATCAAAGTGTTCCCTTTTTACTGTATAATAATTTGGAGATGATTCATATTATAAAAAAGAAAGATATACAACCCCAATTTTAAAAATTAATATTTGAAAAACAATTAATTTTGGCAAAAAGTAAAAGGTGGTATAGTTGAAACATTTTGAGAAACATTTTAAAATGGAAACTTCTTGGGACTTCCCTGGTGGTCCAGTCATTAGGGCTCGGTGCTTTCACTGCTGTGGCCCCGGGTTCAATCCCTGGTTGGAGAACCAAGATCCCACAAGCTGCGTGGTGTGGCAAAAAAATAAAATAAATAAAATAAAATGGAAACTTCCCTTTATTCTGGAAAATTATATTAAAAATATGACCTACATCCTCTCCAGCCTTGTCTCTCATCCCGTGCCTGACATATAATGTAGCTTCCAGCCACACAGAACCAGTTGTGGTTCCTACATTTTTCATGCTGGTTTGTGCATATGTCTTTGCACAGGCAATTGATTCTGCCCAGACCACCTTTGCTTCTCACTTTGACAATTCAATTCAAGGACCACATCTTTTGAAAAGTTGTCCTGCATCCATGCTGCCCCCCCCACTAACAATTATGTGCCCTCTTGTGCACTCAGTGAATCCTATGTTCTCATTAAAGCAGTTCTCTCTTACACACACACACACACACACACACACACACACACACACACGTATTATCACTTTCCTGTGTATCTCTCTAGACAAGTGCTCTCCAAACTTCTATAATTGCCCACTCCAAAACTTTAAAAATATCCAAACATGCACTTCCAATAAATGTATACATTATTACGTATATGCTTGCATGTATACATATTGATAAATACGTTCCTTGACAATATTTCACTCATATATATGCATATTACTAGTAATCCATATATCAAATTTGCCTGAGGCTTATTTTATTTTTATCAATTTTTATTTTTTAAAACATAGTGATTCAATATTTTTATAGATTGTACTTCATTTGTAGCTATTATCAAATATTAGCTCTATTCCGTGTGCTGTACATTACGTCCTTGTATCTTATCCATATTACTTCTTTAGTGATATTTCTGAGACACAATCTGATCATGCTCGTTTCCTACTTGTAATAATTCCCTTTGGCTTCACTTGAAAGACTGAGTTCCATAACGGTGAATGTAAAATATGAGCTGGAGCCTCTGGACCTCCCTTCGCATGCACTTCCAAAAAGCCAAACATGCCACTTCCATTTGCAACTTAGCAGCCAGAACTTGGCCACATGGACACTCGAAGCTAAGAGTGAAACTGAGAAATCTTTAACTTCTTGGAAATGCCTTTAAAGATAAGCCTCTTCTTCTTTTCTGATAGCTGGAAAGCAGCTATGATTTCTGAAATCAGAGCATCTATCTTAGATCTCAAGGAAGAAATCCTATGTTAAGAATGACAAAACAAGAAGATAGAAAGATCAGTAAACTCCCACTCCAGATGTGGTCTGGTTGCTTCCATGGTTTTTCTTTTTCCTTTTTTTGAAAGAAAAACAAATCTTTCTTAAACCAATATTATTGTGCACTTTCTGTCAGTCACACTAATCTGAACTAACACAGCTATAAAGGGCTAGTCTGTTTATCCCTTGTTTATTTTCCTGCCACTCAACATCTTTCACATCTACCACTACAGTGGATTTTAGAAAAAAAAATAGTTTCTTTGAATAAAGGCTACTGATATTAGGTGAAGTGAGAAATTATAGCTGTAATGCTAAGTACATATTTTTTCTTAAGGAGAGATTAGTGCGTTTCTGACTGTGTTCGTTTAAAAAAAAATGTATTCCATAGATGGATACAGCTTTACCCATTACATTTTTAAAGTAGCATGTTAAGTACAATCACTCAGTGTATAGAAAAGCCACCCAGCCCTTCAAAGACAGAGCTGAGATCTGACCCTGAGTCTTCTTTCTCTAAATTCCTTCTTGTTTTCACATGTGCACACAAGTGCATGCACAGAGAAGACTGAGGCAAGAAAAGTTAGTTTACAAACCATCTAAAATAAACTAGCTCTTTCCTGTAGAGGTATAAATCTCATCTTCTTTTTACTACTGTATTTTTGAGCTTGAATTTTCATATGTTCCAGGAATTTGAATTTTTTTCATACTGATTAAGCTTTTCCAATGTAATTTTTGCTGTAAGTTGACATATATAACCGTACAAAGACACACAAAGAATGTCATACACTTCGGCCTTTTGAAGTAGAGCAAAATTTTAAGTTTACATATTATTATTTAGGGGGAGATATTTAGGCTACACATAAAACCTAATTCTCTATATAATCTCAGGAGGCACCAACTGAGGTCTGCAGTAGATTCAGTGTCTTTGATGATACGTACCGTATTTAAGATTTGTAGGAAGAAAGAGATAAGCCCAATTTCAGGAATTTAAGTGGGGGGGGGAAAGGATTTCATAATCTTTTAAAGGGTTTTAAAGTTGTTAGAAAGAAGCAACATAAGGCAGAAGGGAGATTTCTAATGGTTTTATCCATATAATCCTCTGCTACCTCTATTCTTCCCAATAAATAAAACAAGAGGCAAGAGAAAAACACGGAAGGCACATTTCTTCTTACTAGGCGGTACTATACAAAGTTGGGTCCCTTAGTGTTTTAATAGACTAAAGGTAATTCTCTTCTTAAATAGGAGCAATTTAAGAACTGGTGGAAAATATCATTTAATGCATATTAGAGTGTTTTATTGTTTTATAATAAGAAAGGAATTTATAGAGATAGATTGCTTTTAAGTTTTTCATTACGATTTTATCATGTCATTCTTCTTTCCCTTGTCAGGAATGTAATTGTTTATAAAACTATGAAAAGTCATAAATCTCTCCTTTTCTTGGATTTTTGTTTTATTTGATCTACTAATAATTAAGTTTCAGTATTCAGACTCCGGATACACATTTAAATGATACAAATTAACAAAAATATATGTATAGTGATATCAACAGAACTAGTGAATACAAAGTAGCTTATGTGAGTATTCTCTTCCCTCATAAGCAAGTGATAACAATGAAATATTTTGTTTAGAAATAGAGAAAACTATTATTGGAATAAATATTTGCTGATGTTTTCTAACACCTACAATAGTCATATAGATTTTCCCCAGGAAGTTAGTTCTAAAACAACATAAAGCATGAATTTATTAGACAGGAAAACTTGGGGGGCCCATGGTAGAGATGTTACTATGAAGTTTGCCATACCCTCCATTTCATATGGAGACGGGCCCGTTGCCTTTTCTAAGGATGCTTTTTCTGTCTGAAACACTCTTCCCTCTTTCCTGCCCACTCACATGCCATCAACCGTTCACGGTCCATTTAAATTCCCTGCCTCTTTATAAAAATTTTATACTCCTTTGCATTCCAAAAAAGATATTTTCTTTTCCCAATATTTATAATTGTTACTATTTTGGGGAGTTATTCTTGATTACATTTTCAACAATTGCCAGCAAAAAAGAAATTGTCATTCAGCCACCCTTTATAGAGTCTCTTGGGCTTAAAACGTTAAATGTATGTGAGTTAAACAGATTAAAGGCAAAAACAAATATCCTGTGATATCAATGGTTCTCAGTTTATCTAGGGAATTGGAAACGTGTCAGTGATTCTGATCCCAGAACTGTGAGAGGTGCCATAATAGAAATTCAAACATTATGCCTTGAGAATATGCATTATTTATTTGATTATTATTTAGAATGGTCATTTAATTATGTCGTCTTTTTTTCACTGCAGAGATCTTACAAAAAGTAGATAATTAAAAAGTATATGTTGCTTTAAAATATATTTTATATATATTTTATATATGTATATATATACTTTATACATACATGAAATAGTTATTTGCTACAACCATTTTTATATTAAGTGCTATTCCCTTTTTCCAATGTTTAAAAGAAGAAGCTATCATGACATGGAAGCTCAGTACTGCTTCATTTCGTAGAGGTGGGGATAGATCCCAGATAGGAACAAGTGAGACATAGGTAAGTAGTGAAGAAACGGAAAAGTGTAGAAGAATATTTTCTGTGAAAGAAAAGAGAGATAAGAGGCAAGTTGGTAAATATATTACCACAGACAAATAAAATTGGGAATAAAGAAAAAAAACAAAGCACCAAATCTCTCACTAATTTTCCTCCTAAATGCTAGAAGGAAAGAAAGACAGCATAGTATTTTTATTTATGCCTAGAATTATTTATTTGAAATTGTAAATCTGCTTTGCGGGGGAGGGAAGTGTTTCATTTCAGAAATGAGTGAGCCCTGTCAGTGTGCAAGACACTCTTTTAAGCCCTGGTGATAGAACTAGAAATATGTCACTGTCCCTGCCCCCCGGGGCTTCACAGTTTGAACTAGAGGCAGTATTCAGGCCACTACCACAGCCCTGGGACATACGCAATAACAAAGGTACTGTATTCCTGGAAGCACAGAGGAGGTATCCTCACCTAGACGTGGGGGAGCTCAGAGAAGGATTCTTCAAGAAGGTAAAGTGAGTTGAGTAGAAATTAGCCAGACAGATAGAATGCGTATGGTCCTCCCAGGCATTTGATGGATGGTATTTGAGTGGTTGTTTCATCAACGTTCACATCATGTATCTTCCCCTAAGTCCCCACCTTAAGTATTGTATGGCCAATATGAACCAAACCAAAGCAAAACAAACCAAAGCAAACCAAAACCGAACAGCAAGATAAACATCGTTTTCTGATGATTTGCTGACACCTTACTGCCAATTAATAATCATTCCTACTTTCTTTTCTATTAGTAGCATTTTACTTGTTACTCTATTTTCTTTCAATCAGTTTTTTTGTTTTATGTGGACCATTTTTTTTAAGTCTTTATTGAATTTGTTACAATATTGCTTCTGTTTTATGTTTTCTGGTCGTGAGGCATGTGGGATCTTAACTCTCCCACCAAGGATCGAACCCACACCCCCTGCATTGGAAGGTTAAGTCTCAACCACTGGACCACCAAGGAAGTCCCAATCAGTTTTTATTTTAATGGTAACATTACTCTCAGCTTTTTGTACATATCCCTGAACTCCTGAATTGAAGAATATCCAGACCTTATGTCAGTACTAACTGTTGAGATCCTTTCTATAACAACTATAAATTTAACTTAAAAAAGGAATTTGAACTTTTTCATTTATCTTACTTTGAAAACAAAAGAAAGTCAACAGAGTCTAAATCATAGAAAAATAAACTGTAAATGATATTATCTCTAAGATTTTTTTTTAAAAAAAGTTTCATGAAATTATGAAAGTCATTGAACAGTGATGTTGGTAGAGGCAGCTGTGATTTGAAATTTATTGATGGAAGCCTAGTGGCTTCTGGGAAACTTATGTATTTACAGAAAAAGATGTCACTAAAGTTTCCTAATGCTTTCAGGATTAAATTATCTTAAACGGTGTCAATAGATAAATGATTGCTTTACTTCTAGGTCATGACTCCAAACAATGAAACTATACAACTAGAGTCTAAGTATCATAAAAAGTAGCAACCTTTACACCATGCATTCTCAAGAGGGGTGTTATCACCCCAAGGAGGGTGGGTGAGAGTTTTATCTTGGGGGGTGAAAAATCTTATTCTTCTTACATATAAAGCACAGATCTATCTCTATCTCTATGTATCTATGGCTATATACCACACATGAGCAAATATACAATGTACTGTGATATTACAATTTCATGCAGGCAATTAGAAAAAAAAAAGTCTAAAAATATCTTTAAAGGGCTCCTTAGGAGGCAATGATGGAGAAAACAGGTTGAGAAATAATGCATTATACAATAGAAATTTCAATTTCTCATGGTGATAAGGAGAAACAAATCTATCACTTTTCCACTGGGAGCTGCCAATTTATGTCTGTTTTACAACTTCTCAGAGCCGGTAACATCTTCTGAGGCGATTTATTTGATCTTATAGCCTTTATGATATCTTGAACACAAGATTCCCTTTCCACTCCAAGTAATAACACACGTTGAAATAAAATTCAAATCTAGAGTTATAGATAGATAAACAGAGATGACAGGCAGGTAGGTGTCATCTCAGTGCTGATCTGTTGTTTATTTAGCATCTACTCCACACATGACATTGAATTAAATATTATGGCAGTTGAACAAGATCAGAAACAATCCTATCCTCATGGGAGTTACAATCAAGAAGGAGAGGCAAGACTTGCATGAAAATCTAAAACACACATTTGAAGGTGATGTCACATGTCCCCCCCTCTACGGTGGCATATTATAGAAAGTTGAGATTCTGCTTCTCCAGCACTTTGCACACTGCCTGGAAATGCAGTCACTGCTCCATAGACTTTTATAAAGTTACAAAGAGATTCAGGTAGACTGCTACAGGCACCCTGCAACTGGAGCATACAAGCTTCATGCATGGAGCAACCACATGGAAAATATTATCAATCCAAACTGTGTCTCAAATAAAAACCACACTCTCCACAAGCAGGATGGTCATTTTAAGTGAAGAAGCAAGCATAAAAAAAAGGAAAAAAATACAGAAACAAATACTTGGGGAGGGGCAGCACATGTGCCCAAAGGAAGTTTCCTATGTCCAGGAGAAAACAGAATGACATTTTGTTTTTTATTCATTAAAATTGTTTGATAAATATTTTCCTTTTCAGGTAAAAAGGTCCTTATTGCTGGAAATTTTAATGTTTACAGGATGACTACCTGTTATAGATATTTTTGAGAGATTTTCAAATTTAGGTACAATATTGGATGGACTAGTTACCTCTAATGTAAGCCCAACCATCCCATATTGGCAGTGTTTGTAAAGTAGTACCAGAAATATCTCAGGGTCTATAAATCTTAATTGGTTATTTTTGTCAGTGTGCAAATTTTGCATGTACTCCTAGAGAATGCTTCATCATTTGCATTGGAAGTTATTCCATGCAATAAACTATCTCAGAGGATGTTAATAACCTTTCCATTTTATGCTATTCTTAATTGTACCACTGAGGTTACTGCTTCTGTGCATCAAATTGTCTGAGAGGTACTGGTAATACTTCCTCCTAAAAACATCTCTAGTACGGAGATTCTGAAAGAATTTCAGAAATGCACTGTAACGGAGCTGCTTTTTTTAATTTAATTTTATTTTATTTTTTGCTATTGCTTCCTCTTCTGACAACACCTGAGGATTTCAAACTCTGTTTCCTAAAATGTGTGTGGTTGCCATGCAGTTGTTAGAATAGCTTCATTTTCTGGGGTGGAAGAGCTCACTCTATTCACACACTTTCTGTTTGTTACTAAACAGTTGGTCCTGTCTTAGAATGCCTGCCTTCACTCCAGAACCAGTTCTCGAAGCTGACTCACTTATCTCTCTTCTTGATGCATTTTTCCGACAAGACAAAACTACAGCTTTCTTCTAGTACAGAAAGACAAACCACCCATGTTTCAAAATGGACATCTGCATACACAGGAGTTCATTTTCAATAAATACAGTTAATCCAAGTATAAGGCTAATCATTTGGCGAGGAGTTTAAGAGACAGGTTTGGTGGGAAAGTCAAGGAGGATTCATCCAATATGCTTCATGTAGTAAGGAAAAGTTAAAGATGCATCTTCTCCAAAAGAATCCCAAAATAATTCACTAAAAGTCTCCTGAGAAAACTTAAGTTTTTAATCATCCATGATTGTGGACTAGTTTATGGATTAGTTGAAATTAGAGCATTCAAAGGCTATATAGAAAAGGGATAGATATACACTATTGATCAGAGCAAGTCCTTGGGATCGACAGTATAAAATTAAGATAAATCTATGACTTTGTCACTTGTTTATGACCAGTCGCACCTCCACAGTTTAGCACAGGACTCTCTCTGAGTACGACTCTGTGCCCTGCTCTAAATGTTCTACCTTCATCTCATATAAATATTTTTTCTGTTTTTCGTTCTTTGCGCACAGTGTGATCACCTTTGTAACAGTTTAACTGTTCAGTCTACAGTTCAAGCATTGTCTCTGTGTTCTCAGCTGACAGCAGGATACCCAGATCTACTGCTACCATCTCAAACTCAAAACCCCGAAAACCAAGTTCACTGTCCCCTTTTCTTCCAACAATCCAAATCCTCCACCTGATTTTCTTTCTTTAAAGAGATCATATTTTGATGAAAAATTCAAACATGATCTCCAAACTCTAAAACAAGCAGATTGTCTTTTTCTTCTAGTAGTCTTGTCATTGTTGTCTGTTTACATAGTTTTTTACTATTACTGATGATTATTAGCAATCTTATGATTAATTGTAATTTTGAGGTAAACTCTACCTCTGAAAGAAAGGGATTTATAGATATTTTGAGCCAAGTTACCAGACCATTCCTATAATGAAAACTATCCAGTTATAATTAAATTATTTGCTTCTAAATTTCATCCATATTCCATTATGAAAGGGAGCTGCAACTCCACATTTCGGCTGGTTTATTATTGTAGTCAGCTCAATAGTTGTTGCTAGCAGAATATGATTTTAAACCATAAATTGGAAATCTTTCAACTGAATTTGACCATCACCATTCCCTTAGCATGTTATAGGCTTGTATCGTTCCTACTGCACAGAATATTTTCTTTATATCTTATTTCTGCCCATTGAACAAGCATCTTATAAGATCCAGCACAAGTACCAACCCTCTGGGGAACTTCCCTATTTCACATTGCCTAAAACATTGTTGTTTCTGTTTTTCTTTTGTCACTTGGCCCTTTGTGTTTTCTTTCCTGCTAGACTCTAAGTTCCATGATGAGAAAGGTGATAATTTCCCTATCATCCATAGCCAAACTGTACCTAGCACAAACATGTGTGCACAGAATGTGATGATGAAATCTTGTTGAATTGCTTACCATTACACATTAAACACATATTTGGTGATTGACTTGCCTCAGTACATAGTTGTGTGATCAAGGGAGAGAAAAATTACATACAAGAGGAAATATTTAAAAGCTGTTTCCTGAATCTGCAGAGCAAACTGCTTGAGGCATTGACTAGAGAACTGGGCCACGATCCTTCTATACTTAGGAAAGCGTATGATTATTTATAGATACAAAGGGAAGAAGCATGTATTATGTGTAGCATAATTTAAAAACACTATGTAGAATCCTGCTACAGTACCTACATACAAGAAATCATCATAAAACTGACTTTATTCCCTGAAGTACATTTTTCTTCAAAATCTTACATAAGAAAATAGACCCAACATTAAAAAGAATTTTCCCCATCCTCCAAAACGTACCAAAAGCAAAAAACAAGAAATTCTATGCCAAAATGTTTTTCTTAGGCTTTGAAGTAAATCAAGAAAACATTTTGTTTGTGATTATCATAAAGTATGAAATTCATACATTCAGTGTTTTGACACAATATACCATAATTTATTCAAATAGCAAGTCTGTGTTGGTATCAAACTATAAAGATGAAAAACAAAATTGTATGTTGTGAAAATAATTAATTTAGATGAAATATTTTTGGCAGTTCTCCTGCTTTTGGAATTTGTTCTGTAAGCTCTTCATAATCATCACTTATTTACATTTCAAAGAAAGCTGAACACTGGTGTTTTGTTCTTTATTTTATTAGTATGAGAAGTAGAATCCAAAAGCCATAGGAAATTTTTTTCAAAAAACAGCAATATCTGAGCAAAATGTGAAAATTTTAAATACTTCACTACTAGGAAATTTAGATTTCTTATGTCTGTGTCTGACTTGTATTTATTAAAAGAATTCACCTCTTTAATAAGTCCCCTTTAAATATTACATTTCTAATACCTGATGTATTCTGAAAATGAATACTCCTAATTATACTATAGTAGTAAATGTTTTTTTTCTGCTGTTTTTGCCTTAATAAAACTCATTCACTGGGGTTTCCCTCGTGGCGCAGTGGTTAAGAATCTGCCTGCCAATGTAGGGGACACAGGTTCGAGCCCTGGTCCAGGAAGATCCCACATGCTGCGGAGCAACTAAGCCCATGCACCACAAGTACTGAGCCTGTGTGCCACAACTACTGAAGCCCACACGCCTAGAGCCCGAGCTCTGCAACAAGAGAAGCCACCGCAATGAGAAGCTCGCATACCGCAATGAAGGGTAACCCCTGCTCGCCGCAACTAGAGAAAGCCCACACGCAGCATCGAAGACCCAACGCAGCCAAAAATAAATAAATAAATAAATAAATAAATAAATAAAAAACAAAGTGGTACTGACTTGTAGAATCTCTGTGGGGAGAGAAACATCCTAATTAAAAAAAAAAAAAAACTCATTTACTAAAATGTAGAAATTATGCCAAGATAGAAACTAAAATATCATCTGTGGGCTTGCAATAATAGTCTACAAAACTGCTATAAATTTTTATAATAATATTGCACTGATCAAATTTTGTACTAGTAATAGCAATAGGAACTCTCATATATTACTCATAGGAGTTTAACTAGGTACAACTACCTTAGAAAACTTGCAGTATCTACTAAAGCTAACCATACTCATATCCACTCTATATTCTAGCAATTCCTCTGCCTAGTGAAACCCTTGGACCCAACTCATATAGTCCCCAAAATGCACGTATTCACATGTATTCACCAAAAAAAGGCATGATCAAGGAGGTTCATAGCAGCACTAGCCAAAACCTAAAAAAATACCCAAATATTCCTCAGTAGGACAATGGGTAGATTGTGATGTCTTCATATAATGGAATACCATACAGAAATGAGAATAAACGAGCTATTGCTACATGCTATTAACACAGATAAATCACATATGTTTCATAAAAATAAAGCAGACTCAAATAAGTATTTATATAAAGTTCAAAAGCAGGAAAAACTTTTAGTGTCGCATAAGTCAGGATAGAGATGATTTTGGGGCAAGGTAGTGCTTGGGAAAAGATATGGTGGTAAGAGGGGGCAGGGTGAATGCTCGTGTGTTGCTGACAATTCTACTTCTTGATCCGTGGTCTCTTGACATGGTGTGTTACCTTTGTGCCACTTTATTTGGAACTTTGTTGTTTGCGCATTTTTCTGTGTGCATTTATATGTCAATAAAAAAATTTAAAACCTTAAACCTATGAAAAACACACTCCTACTAGTATGTTATTTAATTAAAACTTCATATATGGTTTCTGGTTCTTGTTCTTACTTCCAAATTTCCCTGGAAATAATATTTTTAAATTAAAAAGATATATTTATGAATTTAAACAAAAATACTTTTTTGACTTTATTTTTTCCTTTACATGTTTCCTTTTTTGCTCAATACCTCACGAATAGGCTTAGCGAACAAAAAATAGTCTCCATAAAGAAACCGTATTTTGCAAGATATTTCCAGTACAGGGAGCTTCACTTTCTAAAGGAAATTTCTATAGAAAATTTTCCTTCAAGGACCATCACTGAAAAATAAAAATACTTAATTTTTTTATGTATGATTAAAGTTCTTCATAGAGTGATGAGCTACTCTCATCTAAGACCAGTCTAAGATAGAGAAAACTTTTCTTCAATTTGTGAAAGAAAAAAGAAAAACTTGATGAAGAATATATGTATCACCAAAACTTCTATATTGGGTATGTCTTTTTCAAGTGAATACATTTTTAGACTATTCATAAAAAGCATTTTAAACTAAATTATTTAATATTAATGAAGATAAAATTCTTTCTAAGAATATATTATAGGGGCTTCCCTGGTGGCGCAGTGGTTGAGAATCTGCCTGCTAATGCAGGGGACACGGGTTCGAGCCCTGGTCTGGGAGGATCCCACATGCCGCGGAGCAACTAGGCCCGTGAGCCACAATTACTGAGCCTGCGCGTCTGGAGCCTGTGCTCCGCAACAAGACAGGCCGCGATAGTGAGAGGCCCGCGCACCGCGATGAAGAGTGGCCCCCACTTGCCGCAACTAGAGAAAGCCCTCGCACAGAAACGAAGACCCAACACAGCGATAAATAAACAAAAATTTAAAAAAAAAAGAATATATTATAACAAATATCATGGTGATTTGCCATTATACAAATTTGACTTCATCGATCAAAATATTTTAGTTATTAACATTAAACTTCCTAAATCTAAGTATCTATCAACTAAGCTCTTCTGATTTCTTTGAAAAAAATAAATATGTGTATTATCTAAGATATTAAGAAATAATTATGGTAAAATAATCAATTTATCTTATGACATGAATTTTGTACTCCTTTCCATACAACTTACATAAATGTAATAGCTCTACATTCTTTGCTTTGATCACTACGTATGAAATTTGTAACAATTGTAAAGTTACAAAAATTGACTGTCATTAAAATATTTTTCACTGAAAATATTCTGATTTACAATGGTTTCAACACCTTACTTCAGAAAAAATCGATAATTTCAGAAATATAATAACCTTCACAACTAGTTCCTGTTAGTAAAGGTAGTTATTATGGGATACGATATGTTTTTCTAACGTGCCTAACGATGAAAACTTGACATAGCAACCCAGAAAAGAATATTTACATACTTCAAATGGAAATCATTATACACATAACTTAGTTACTCTCATAATTTGATTTCAATCTTCTTGAAAGTCTTGTGAGCCATAAAATGGAAATTTTAAGGTAATTATAATAGTAAAGTAAAATTTATATTGTTGGTTCAAAACTCCATATGAGCAGTATCTTGCTTATATATTCTTTGATGAAGAATGGGGGTTAAATTACTTGATCTTGTGTTTAGTCTCTCTTCTAATTAAAAAGAAAAAAAAGCCTACCAAATATGACTGGATATGATAAGAAAATGACACATCATAGAACAATTTTACCATTCAATAGGTTTCTTATTACTTTCTCCAAAATAATTATTCTTGGCATAGAACATATCTGGTGATTTATTTATTATTTTGCCTCCATGAACCAGGCTCTTTAGAAAATAGTACTTGCAAGGCCTTTATTATTTTATTCATTTGAACTTAACCTCTAGATATATCAACAATGTTCAGAATATCTCTGATCACTAAATGTTTATGTTCTAGATTTTTTTTGTCTTTTAAAAAGTAAGTAATGTTCCATTTCTAATTACTAAATGTTTTGTAACTTTCAAAAAAGAGAGCAACACCCAGAATTTATAATTCACTTAGAAAAAAGAAACACTTAAAGCAATTTGAGCAGGAAGACCTAGGCTTTGGAAATATTTTTTTGCTAGGGTAACCTCAGCTGCAAATAATATAAGATGCCAGTTACTAAAATACATTAATTAGTGAAAACACAGCAAAGTTACATGTTGTAGAGGTCTCAAGAGATAGACTGCTAGATACCTTTAGATAGAAAACAATACGATTTAAGGGACACTTTCAACAAGTCAACTTCGAGTTACATTCTCGGTTTCATCCATGACAAGTAGTTGCAAGGCTTGAATGAGTTCTCCAACTGTTACATACAAGTGGACTCACCTGAGTAGCAGTGCTGCTTCCCAGAAGTAAAATCCCGAAACTAACGTCCGAAAGTGTCTCACGTAGGCCATGATACGGAGGGAAAGACTCACGACTCTGAAATGAATCTTAGCCAAGGCATGGGGAAGGAGAAAGCCGGGAATGAGAGTGTGCAGTCTAACTGCGTGTGGTGTTGGTGGAGAGCAACGCCTGGAAAGCTTCAGCACCTGAGACAGCTCCCCGCGATCCGCGGAGACCCTCTCTTTCAAACACTTGAAATTCCCTTTCGACCCCTTCTCTGAGCAGGAGCTGAAGGGAGATTCACAGGATTACACATGTGCAGGTGATTTATACAGTGACAGCGGAATAACGGATGAGATGAGAAGTCTGAGGTGCCTAGGTTCTGGGCAGCAGTTCACGGGAGCTCTAGCGGCAAAAGAAGAATGCTAGTCCTTTCCTGACTCAGACCCACGACTGGAGAAAGAAGAGCAACAGCGGGAGCAAGGATGCGTCTGCACCTGCTCCAAGCGCCGCCCGCCCGAATCCCACTGTCCACCTTTGGGTAAACCCCGGGCCACTAGCGTGGCAAAGGGAAGCGGGGGCGGGGCCAGACGACACGGTCTTGCCAGCCAATCACAACCGCACAGCGGGGCAGAGTGACAGGCCACTCATGACGGTAGGCGGTGCTTAGCTCGCCAGGCTTTAAAAAAAAAAAAAAAAAAAAAACGTTGAGTAACTGGTGCGGAGCCTAAACCGCAACTGGAAGGAATTGGGGGAGGGAAGCCTCTGCGCTAAGAACTGGGGGAGTCAGCAGCATTTATGGATTAGGTAGCAGAATCGCGCTAGAGGGACCCTCCATTGTTCCCTTCCGGGAGAAGGCACAATTTAGTAATAAAAGGTCTTTTCGGATGTGACCCTGTCTCTTTGACCCTACATCAAATGCAAGAGTCAACAGTAAACCCAGACCCTTGGAGAGGTCTAGGGAAGAGCAGAGAATGTGGTGCTGAAAACCAGCGGAACAGGAGAATCAGCTGCTTCTAGAATCGTCTCACAACCCTGGCCGGCTTCTGGCCGGGAAGCGTTGTTGACTAGAGTCAGTTGAGTTTCCTTCAGTGACAATACGGGTTTAAAAAGATGAAGGTGGGAAATCTAAAGAGATGGCTTCTGAGGGGACCACGCTACACACCCGTTTTTTCTTAGGCGTCTTCCATATTTTAACATTAAGTTCCAGGGAGAACGACAACTAGGTCATATGGTGCATCTTTTCTTCTGCCATCCAACTCTCTCCCTCCCCCACCCCTCCATAACCATTTATATAGGGACTTGGATTGGAAGACTGGGAAGGGAAAGTGAGTGTGCGCGTGTGTGAGAGAGAGATCGCGCACACGTTTCCATGCTTCTTCATGCACCTCAAAATAATGGAATTTTTAATCACTAAAACTTAGGCTATTAGATCTTTAAGTGGCTTTTATTTACTATCAACTAGGATCAAAATATTCACTCCTTGAATCATAAGCTTTTTCCCAAAACTCCCTCAGGTATTTATTCTGAAAGTCCTACTTTAATCTCTTACCTTTCTCAATGACTAAACTACATGTCAAGAATGTCTTTTCTCACAAACGTTTTCTTCTTAATTAAATCTAAGAGCAATTGACATATCAATTATCCCATAATTCTCTGTTTAACTGGAAAAGTATGTCACTAATTTTTACCCTCCAAATGAAGGCACAGTGAAAAAAAAAATCTTTCTCTTTACTCTTTAGTAGACAAGCTTATTTATATTCAGTGTAAAAAAAGAAATTTTGGATTTATTTCCATACATTACTAAACCTGTCTCTTTTCACATTTGGTTTTCTGACTTAAATCACAAACTTCCAGAAGCCTCTTAAGGAATATCACTGATTCTGCCCATGAATGTTTCTATCTTGAGAAGTTTCATATAATTTTAATTAACGCTGTTTTTCAGTGAATCTTTTGAAAGCTTTCTAAGTGCAAATGCTTTTTAGTTGGTCATTCTTTGAATAGCAGTAATTGTTTTAAAAACCACACACAATCAAAAAACAAAACTTACTATATTTCAAAAAGACCTGGGTTCCTTGCCTTGCTTCATCACTGAGTATCTTTGTAAAAGTAATATATTTTTTAAAATACCTTTACTTAATATATCTTTAAAAAAATATATTTATTGAGGGAATTGAATGAAATGACCTCTGAGATTTATACTCTGGCCCAAAGGAGACAACCAATGAATGTTTGTTTAAGTGAGCAAATCAGTGGATAATATTTAAAGCTCTGTGTTTACATTAATCTGGATAATTATGTTAGCTTAATTATATGTAATTAGCTTAAAAGGCAGGATAATTTTAGCTGTTTCATCTCATCATTAATATGAAAACATAGGAACGTTAGACTTTATCAAATTTATATAGTCAATCAGTTTATTGAATATAATGTCATATAAGAGGATGGCTGGAACCCCCATATTACTTGTTTTTCTTTTTCTTTTTTTTTTTTTGGCTGCGCCCTGTGGCATGAGGAATTTTAGTAGTTCCCCAACCGCAGAACGAACCTGTGCCCCTGCAGTGGAAGCACGGCGTCCTAACCACTGGACCGCCAGAGAATTCCACCCATATTACTTGTTTTTCATAGCACCATGATTATTTCCTTCAAATTACTTATGGCAAGCTACCATTCCCCTCATTTGTTTGACTTTTCCACCAGAGTGAAATAATGGCTGTTATTTAGCATAGCACCTAGCATATAGTAGATACTCAATGTTTGTTGAATGTGTCAATGATCATACTAGAAATATGATTATTTTTAAATTAGTAAACGAATGAACTTGTTACAGTGCGTGGGGTACTAGATTAACTTTGATTAAATAATTAGAAATGAATCAAAGTGCGTTGTAGTGTCTTGTTTCTTTTAACATTTGATGATTAATTTCCCAGTGTTTCTTGTCTATGGATTTTTATATTGTTTATTCTTAATCTCTATAAAGTCAAAATAAATTTTATGCATCTACATATTGTGGTAGCCATTCTTGTAAATTTTACTCTTTGGAGAATAATTGTCCTGATTGTATGGGTAGGTGAATGAATGTGTTTTTGGAAAAAAAGACCATTTTACGGCTGATGAGCATCTGACTAGCATTCATGTAAAATTAAGCTGGATTCTGATATAGCCAAATCTCTGCTCTTCTTCTTCAGGCCTTTATTATTTCCTTCTTGTACTAACAGATTATTTTTCACATTGGACAAGACATGGCACTTCTGAGCTAAATGAGATATTAATCTTCCTCATATTTAATATTTTCCTTTTACAAGGAAGGAATTGTAGCCCAAAGTGGTTAAGTGATGGTTACTAATCTTCGTATTCAGCAAGTTGAAGATATCAAAACTGAATTTGGTGCTTCAGGTGCATTGTCCAGTATTTTGTATACTACCACAGAGCTATCTTTAATGGTGTATTTTCACTATTGTCTCAAGATATATGCATATTACCTAAGCTACAGAAAAGTAGATCAATTTCAATGTAAAGATAAAGCTTTTTTCATATGCTGAATTGTTACTACCAATGAGCTAAACATATATAATATTTTGTACATATTGCTAAAATGATTTGTTATTTAGTGAAAATTTTTACTTACTTTTTTGAAGTTAATGTAGTATCGGGTTAATAACTATTTACTGAGAGTCGATCAGATTCAGAAGCATTGGGTCATTCTAGCCGTCTCATCAAAAGCTTGTGTATGAGTCAAAATTTCAGTTTTAAAACTTATAAAAAGCAATGTCAGGCTTCCCTGGTGGCGCAGTGGTTGAGAGTCTGCCTGCCAATGCAGGGGACACAGGTTCGAGCCCTGGTCTGGGAAGATCCCACATGCCGCGGAGCAACTGGGCCCTTGAGCCACAACTACTGAGCCTGCACGTCTGGAGCCTGTGCTCCGCAACAGGAGAGGCCGCGATAGTGAGAGGCCCGCGCACCACGATGAAGAGTGGCCCCCGCTTGCCACAACTAGAGAAAGCCCTCGCACAGAAACGAAGACCCAACACAGCCAAAAATAAAAATAATAAATAAATAATAAATTAAAAAAATTAAAAAAAAAAAAGGCAATGTCACTTTTGGAATAATTAGAATAGTCACATCTTTGAATTAACACCCTGGGAAGATTGAAACAAAGCTTTAATTTAAAAATCAATCAGAAAGTCATGTGTTTAATACAAATTAGGTAGAGGAGAATTAATCCTATGGCAGTGATAGATATCATCACCAAGTATGTGTGCCTAGTGAATTTGTCTTTTGCATAGGGATCTACATACTGAACAGACTACAATAATAATGACATGTTAGCTGATCAGGTGACCCTCTTTTTTTGAAATAGTAGCAGAAATATCCAATGATTTATCTCCTTTTTTTTTTTTTTGGTCCAGGCTACAAAATTTCTCAATCTCAGCAACAGCCTCCTAATTTTTTCTCTTGCTTGCTCTCTTATTCCCCTTGATTAACCCTCCACTGTGAATATTAAGGGGTTTTTGTTTGTTCTTTGTTAGTTTTAGTATACCAAATGACGTCACTTCTATTCCTAAGACCCATTCAATGCCTTTCCATTGCAACAAATTGAAATCCACATTCCTCTTCACAGCTGGCTCTAAATGATTTTCCACTGACAATCTCCTCAGCCTCATTTTTTCTAGTGTGCTTTTCCCCCATAATGCACCAAGTCACATGAGCTGTTTCTTATCTCATGATTTCTCTACTTCAAACTTTCTTCCTCTGGGCTTCTTATGTCTAGTCTCTTTCAGCCATTAACTCACAGTATAAATCTCTCTCTTTCTCTTCCTTTCTTTCAACAAGATTTCCCCTAAACCTTTATATTAGGATTTATTTCCTTCAGAGATCAAACTAGAATTTGTTTGTCTTTGTTTGAATACTCCTGGAAGGCAGGGGAAATGTGCATCCTTATGCCTGGCACATGTCTGGCAGATGGTAAACGAGCAAGAAATACTTGTTGAATGAATGAACAAATGCAGAAACTTTCTCTGCTCTTTAGTTCCTTCTTTTCAAGATTCCATTCTTACTAATCTCTTTTAACCTATTCTTTCTTCATAAAATTGTTTAGATTATAGTGTTCTCTCCAGGCCAGATATATTCCTTAGCCATCTAAAAGTAATCTTTGAGTTTATATGTGGGTCTTCAGTTCACTCTGAGAGTGACTTATTTATAAATAAGATTAATATAATACACTCTATTAGGATATTTACTTTTTTAACTCTCAGACTATCTTTTCTCCGAATTGCAGTGATAATTTGCCATAATTCCCTAAATGACTTCAAATAGTGGGATATTTGAAGCGCTTAATTGACTGGATATTTTGTTCTTTCTCTGAATATTTGGTCTCAAGCAGGCACGACTTGTAAAAGTACTTCCAAATTATTTCCTTAAATAGTTTCTTCACCAACAAATATAAGCTTTATAATATGCACCATCTTAGGAGCTTCCTGAGATACACATGTGAACGGGAAACAACTCTTGTCCTAGAGGAACTATAATACACATAGTGTGTAAGGTGTACGTGAATACTCATAGTATCGCATAGAATGTAAGTATTGAAAGAAGCAAAGAGAAATGCGATGGGAATTCAAAAGCATTACTTCAAAATAGATAGCATGAGTAGATTAGAAAATGTTGATAGAGTGCGGAATATTCAACAAAGCTTTGAAACCAGTTCATAGTTCATTTCTAGAATTTGAATGAGTGGAAACTATAGCAGAAAAACTTTGTAGGAGGGTAAAAAAAAATCTTCAAAAGCTTAGAAGCAGAAAAAAGTGGGGTGAATAGGATTTGAGTAATAATATTTGTGCAGTTAACTACTGTATTGGATATTTTACATCTTATCTTAATTTCTGCTCTCAAGATTCTAAGATATATATACTTCTGACCATGTTTTAATAATGAGGAAACTGAGTTCCCATGATTTTAAGAAGCTTTTCCAATATCACACTATTATTATTTTAAGGCAGAAATGACCTTCAAATTTTATCTAACTTCTGAACAATTTATACTATTGGTATGAAAAAAGGGATGACTGAAGGAAAATAGTGGGAAGTAAGTTTGAGGCATATCACGGAGGACTGTAAATACTGGGTCAAATAATGAACAAATTTAAAAATTGTTGCTAAGTTTTCTGGTTAGTTGACAACATGTAAATGTGGTTGTAATGTCAGGAGATACCTTCACCCACTTGTTAATACACCAACCAATAAAACCTCCATTTCATACTTGCACTCCTGAGGAGGTTTTCTCATCATGTAGATTTTTTTCATCACAGGCCTCTTATATAAATATAAGAAATATAAAAAGCTTCAAAACAAACAAAACCCAAAACACCACAACCTTAACTGATGTTCTTTTCATTTTTCACCTGAGATGAATTATGAGTATGATACTCGTTCTCAGTATCATATATGTGTCATGATATGCTAAATTGATTATGGCAGTCAACTACAGATTGGAGTATATTGCAATATGTTATTTTCAAAATGAGTAACAACACTACTTCCAAACAAATTCAATAGAATATTTTCTCCAAAACTCTGATTTAATTTGAAAGTGAAGAATATTCATATATATTGTTAAATATCCAGGTTAGAAAAAAACTGAAAATTTCAGCAATCCCTTAGCCTTATTATACTTTATATGTTCATATTGATTATCACTAAAATAATATTATTTTCTTCATTCATAGGTCAGCCACAGGACATGTACTACTACTAAACTTTAATTACTTGTGATTTGAAGTCTAAATATTGCAATTCTATTATTGTTGGATAATACATAATAAGGCATATATCCATCTACACAGCTTTTGTCAGAAACAAAGTAAGAAGATAATTAGGGTGCATATACAATCATCAGAATATGTAATGATATGCTATAAAAATTAATAATTTACCTCTATAGAAACAATTATAATCCATGAATTGATACAACTAATAAATATTCTATGATTTTGACTATTAGTTTCTAATTTCTGAAAATGAACAAATTTATATGTATTTTACAAGAAAATTATCACTCCCAACTTTCTCCAAAATTTCTTTAAGATTTTCTTAATGATTTATTTTTAGTATTTTTGACAAACTAAAAAAAAAAAAGCCCATTCCCCAAATACCTAAAGTACTAAGAAAAAAAAGCTCATCCCCCAAATACCTAAAGTATGAAGAAAATACTTGTTTAAAAAACCTAAGTGGTAAGCAGAGATTGCATAGAAATCAGAGGCCCAAACTGATGAAAAATCAGTAAGCTAAAAAAGCAAGTTGAGAACTAAAGCTGGAAAGATTCCAGTAGTAACCAGCTGACCCCTCTCGGACTGGAGTTTCAGTGTTTACCAGTTGCCCACTGAATTGGAGGGAAGGACTAGAACTCAAAGACCTAAAAGACTTGTTTTTTTTAACCAGAAATCCCTGGAATTGATAACCACAAGAAGCAATTGAGAAAAACTATCCACATCCCAAAGGATTCTGAGAAACTTGTCTGTCCCAGCTTTAGCTTGGAATGGAGGAAAAAAATCTCATTGAAGAGTTATTTGCCAAAAACTAGCTCACACACAGTTTTGAGCCAGAATTAACACCACATGTGGCCACATAAATGCAAGTTACAAATGTGTATTTAATTGGTGCTGTCAATGTAATATCCTTAGAAAACTGGCAGAAACAACTATGGTTACTTCCTAGAGGAATATATCTTAGGACAAAGTCTGAAAGCATTTCCTTAGATAAAAGTCCAAAGAACATATGCTCAATATCAAAAAACAAAACACATGAATAGACAAGCACCATGAGTTACAGTCAACAAAGCAGTTAAAACAGAATTCCAAGTGCAAAGACTGTAGGCATTTGAATAAATGGCTACAGAATATAAAATAAGTGTGTTTAATATGTGAAAAGAACAAAAATATGACTAGGACTATAAAATTGGCCAGGTAGTTGTGAAAGATAGCCAAGAGAGTATCTAAAAGTAAAAATTACAATAGCTGAAATTAAAAAAGCTTTTGATAGCTGAAATAGTGGATTTAATATGATGAAATGTAATTAGTGGGTTAGAAGATAGATCCAAAAATTTACACAGTATGAATCACGCTGAGTAAAAGATATTCAAAACAGGTTTAAAGACACAGCGAAGAGATTCATATTTCTTACGAACATTAGATTTGTGTTCCCCCCAAAAGAAAGATGTGTAAATTAAATGGAGGGTAAGTAAAATATGAAGAAATAATAACTGGAAATTTTATCAGAATGATTAAACATGAATTCTCACACTATAGAAGTGCAAAGTGTACCAGTAGGACAGGTGGAGAGAAAACTACAACTAAAGTCATCTTAATACTGTTAAAGAAAAAATATTCAATACCAATTGTTAAAGCACAGTAAGGAAGACTTTATTCAAGGGGGCGAGGGGACTATCACGATAGGTAGAGGACCGCTGAGATGGAATTCTGCAGTGGGGGAGACAGATTAAACTCAGCTTCAAGTACAGCATGGGCAAGTGCAATTTATAAGCCAAGGAGCATGGTGGGGGTGGGTGGCTAGAATATTACTAAGAGGAAACAGGAGTAAGGGGAGATTCTGGCTAAACCAACCTAACAGGATTCTTGCTATGGGGCAGGACAGCCCACCTTGGGGCTGGTGGAGGATGAGGAACTTGAGGAGATATCAATGGTCATCAGATATTGAAGCGGGGAGGGGATTCTGATTAAAATGACTTAGCAGAATTCTTGCTAAAATTGGACAATGCATAGATGAACACAGAAGCCAAAAGTCAGGCCAAGTTGGAAAAGAGTGCAGGGGAGGCTGAGAAAATTTTGTCAATACAACTATGTATTACTAAAGACAAATAGAAGGTCTCAAAATCCACTACAGAGAAAAGACAGATTATTTTTTAAAAATGAAAATAAAGACTAACAGCTATATATAGTTTATAAGAATCAGGAATAAGCTAAAGGCTATCTGGAAGGGTGAAGCTAAAAGGAGGGGGGAAAGTACATCTGGTAACTCCTAACCAAAAAAAACCAAAGCTGGTGTAGCCCACTAATTTTAGACAAAATTAAAGGAAATTACTTATGTACAGAGAAAGAGGGTCTTTATATAATGAAAAAAGTTTCACCAAATAGATATGAAAACTAAATTTGTATGCACTTAATGAATAATACAGTTTCAAAACTGTAGAGCAAAAAAAAAAAAAAAAATCCACCACTATAAACTATAATGGGATAGTTTAATATACTATTCAGTAGCTGTTAGACCAACCTTACAAGAAAATCAGGATATGAATTTTGAAAGAATTCTTTTCAATGTTTTATATATAATATATATGTAATTAACAAATTCATTCTAATGAATAGTTATACAATATTACATCCCAACATTTTGTAATAAGCATTCTTTTTAGACATGCATTGAACATCTATAAAAATTGAACATAATAATGTGGGCTATAGATAAGTTTCAACTAATTTAAAGAAGTGGTATCATCTCAGAAAATGAACCCATGGCTGGAATTCAATAAAATTAAAATGAATAAACATGCATTAAGAAACTTGTGGATACAAGCAATGATATAAATAATAATTAAAATTTAAAGATAATAAAAATACTACATATTAAAAGAAGATAAACCTGTGATTAATTAGAAATGTGTAGCCTTAAATGGTCATAAAATAAAGGCTGAAAATTAATAAGATACAACTTATGATGCTGGAATGAACAAATGAATGAATCTCATAAATGTAGAAGGAAAGAATAAGAAACGTTACGAACAAAAATAATTAAATGGAAAACAAATATGAAATAGATGAAAAGCAAGATGAAAGCAAAATGTTTTTGAATTTTATATTTTTCAAATTTAATAATAATATATTAGTCAAGTACTGGTAGGCAGAGTATTTCTTAAAAAATCAAGAAGAATAAAGACTGACAACCCAATAGAAAACAAATATGGAAAGATTTCAGGAACAGGAATTAAAAAAAAAAAAAATGAATTAGGTCATTTATAAAGTTAAAGATGTTGAACTTTATTTGTAGTTAAGGAATGCAAATTAAATGAGACACAATTTTAGAGCCAACAGATGGGCAAAGTTAAGTTTAATCATAATACCAATTGTCCCAAGATTGTGGATCAATGTAGAACTTATACAGTGTTAATGAAAATATACACGATATTATACCAATTAATCTAACGGTTGTGAGCACGTTGTTATTTGTTTGCAAAAGGAATTGTCTATTCTCTCCTTTTAAATTAAAATTCTCTAAAAAATTATTTTGAGTGGCATATTTTGGAATTTTTTTTTTTAATTTTTATTGGAGTACAGTTGATTTACAATGTTGTGTTAGTTTCTGCTGTACAGCAAAGTGAATCAAAGAATATTTCTTTTTTAAAGTCTATTTAGCTAAGAAGTTAGTAACTATCCTATTTAACAAAAAGTGACATTGTTTAAAATGATTCACTAATTCTTTTACTCTTGAGTCTTCAAACTAAAGCTTCTTTTCCTTTCTGTAATTTTCCCTGCCTTTCACTAAACTTAATTGAAATGTAGGCTATGAGTTGTTTTACTAGAGAGGGTCCCACTTGACACTGAAATAAAGTGATTAGACTTAAACAATGACAAGTTCTTAAGCCCATTAGTTACTTTTCTGCTTTAAAAAAAATGTATTGCAAAGGCAATATTTTATGCTTTATTGTTCACTCAAGTGAAAATGCAAATAAATTACCCAAAAGGTGGTTTATAGATAAGAGAGTTTGTAGTAGCAATAATGCCTTTGAGTGTTTTTATAAATGCTCATTTATTTTTCAGCTGGTAATATGTAGGATGAACATTTGAAATTTTAGTTTCTTATGACAATTGTTTCTTGGCTCTCATGATCCCCTCAGGTCTTTTGGACTAGAATCCTTTTATCATTCTATCTACCTGCAGAATTTTGTGTTGCAATATGCCTACCTTAACGGCATCTGAGGTCATCACCAATCTAGAGCTTAATTAATATATTCAGTAGAGTCTCAGGGATAGACAGTTGACTTAAATATGGCTGTTGTGGGTTGAACCATATCCCCTGAAAAGAGATATGTTTGAAGTCCTAACCCCCAGTACTTCAAAATGTGACCTTATTTGGAGATAGGGTCTTTATAGAGACGATCAAGTTAAAATGAATCATTCATTAGTTTGGGTTCTAATGCAATATGACTGGTGTCCTTATAGAAAGGAGAAATTTGGACACAGAGATAGACAGGCTTAGAGGGAAGATGATGTAAAGAGACACAGGGAGAAGATGACCATCTAACAATCCAAGCAGAGAGACCTGGAACCAATCTTTCTCTGTCAGCCTTCAGAAAAAACCAACTCCGCCAACACCTTGATTTTGGACTCCTACACTCCAGAACTGTAAGACTGTAAATTTCGGTTGTTTAAGCCACCCCATTTGTATTACACTTCTATGGTAGCCCTACCAAACTAATAATATGGCTCTCTACACATTTTCTCCAAATTCCTGACTACTTGTCTTTTCCAAGTCAAATTGCTGTTGAAATTGATCTACATCTGGGAACAGGTGAAGGTTTAGGCTCGGAGGAGATCTTGATGGAGAGAACTGGTACAGACTCTTTCTTCCTTGGGATAGAGTAAAGTTAACCACAATCTTGGAAAAACCTGGCACAGAGATTCTTAGAGGAAATTTTGACGTTGATGGAAGTTTGTCCAATGAGTGTGACCTTAGGGACTATGGGGGAGCTGGACTAGGTCCTCTGCTCCTGAAGTTGAGAATAAGCTTGGAGACCTGGAAACAGGAAAGCTTTAGCCTGCTACTCAGCGGGGGACCTGCAGCCCCTCTGCCCCACGCAGCTAGCTCAGTGTTGCAGAAACAAGCTCCACTTGTTTACTTCTACCACCAGATCTAAGCGCTAATAAAGAAAATAACAAACCATCTAAGGGATTCCAACTGCCAGAGGGAGGAAGATCCAGTCAGTACAAACAGATTTCATGCCAGCAAAGTAGAGTTGCTGTAAGAGACAGAAAGCCACTTGAACAAACAAATAACACAAACACTTAAGGAAACTCAAGTGTATCCCAATCACTTGAGTTTGTTTTGAGGAACTATAACTGAATTAAACATTTTTAGGCTCGTTTTCTTGTCAGTTATTAACAGAGAGTTTTTCTCATTTTCTTCAAATTATGAAAAAAGTGTTGACATCAGCCAATCAAATTAGTTTTTGCCACATGTACAGTTTTGTCAGAATTTTGTTCCCTCATGTTTATTGGTGCTTGAAAATTTTAATACTTACTATGTCACATAGAAAATTGCTGTTTGAAAATTTGTTACTGTGTCATATATATAATGTTTATGATATGAATTCTGTGGCTAAGAAACAATATGATATTTTATGGGTGTTATGGGTTACCATTAGAAATTTTGATTTGTTAATATTAACTTAGCCTCATTCTATGTAGTGTTTAGGAAAATGAAGAAGAGAGTTATAAGAGAATAAAACTTAATTCCTGTGAGTTGTCCTTATTATTTTTGGAATTAATAAACAGCTATTATGTACTTAACTCTTTTGTCCTCAATATTTGAATTATTCTCAGAATATCATGCTTTTGTCTTTATATACCAATTTAAACATAAAAGTACTCTTAAAGATGTTATAAAACATTCATCTTAATAAGATTATGTATATTATATATTTCCTTTTTGAAATAATTTTTCCTATTACTATATCATTTATGCTTTATTTTGGCATTCATAATTTTGCTTTTAGGCAAAGCATTTTATCATAATTTCATTACAAAAGATTTTCTCCAGTCAGATTATTATAGTTATTTTCCAGTTAATAATTTCTTGTTTTTTTCTATCTTAAAATAGAATTTTCCTATATGCTTAACTTCTTCAAACGTATTAACTAGTGTATTAGTTGAGAACTACTATAATATCAGAAGAATTATGAAAATTTGCTTTGCAAAACTTCAAATGAGTCCCAACCTCTTAAGTGTTCTGTTTTATACATAATATATGATCTGTTTAGGGGATAATGTGATTCATTACACTTATGCATAATTTTGTGCTCTTACTTATCTGAAACTATACTGATTTATTTTCCTATGAGCACAGTAGTTAGGTTGTAGCTGAGGGTTGCTTTTTTTTTCTTTTAAATTAGTCACCATGCTATACTTTATATCCCCAGGATTTATTTTATAATTGGAAGTTTGTATATTTTGACCCCCTTCACCCATTTCACCCACCCCCCAACCTCCACCTTTGGCAACCACCAACCTGTTCTCTGTATCTATGAGTTTTGTTTTGTTTTGTTTGTTTGTTTGTTTTTAGATTCCTAGAGAGATCATACAGTATTTGTCTTTCTTCTGTCCAACTTATTTCACTTAGCATAATGGCCTCAAGGTTCATCCATGTCATTTCAAATGGCAGAGTGTCCTTTTTATGGCTGAAAAACATTCTTTTGTATGTGTATAAATGTATTTTATATTATGTATGATATATATGTATATATACATATATATATACATATATATAAAACATTTTTTTTACCGATTCATCCATCTATGTACAATTAGGTTGCTTCCATATCTTAGCTATTTGAAATCATGCTGCTATGAACATGTGGGTTGCAGATATCTCTTCAAAGTAGTGTTTTCATTTTCTTCAGATACTTACCCAGAAGTATAATTGCTGGATCATATGGTAGTTCTATTTTTAATTTCTTGAGGAACCTCCACACTGCTTCACATAGTGGCTGCACCAATTTACGTTTCCCACCACACTGCATGAGAGTTCCATTTTCCCACATCCTCCCACAACTTTTTATTTCTTGTCTTTTTGATAATAGCAATTCTAGCCTGTGTGAGGTGATACCTCATCGTGGTTTCTGATTTGCAATCTCTGGTGATTAGTGATGTTGAGCACCTTGTCATGTACTGGGGCTTGCTTTTTACTTCAAAACTGGAACAGTTGAAGCTTTAATAACTGTCACAAATTTATTTCGGAAAAGGAATTCTTCTTAATTGACAAACTTTAACACCCCCATCCATCTACCCACTTAATAGATTTAGGTATCCCTCCTCTATACTGTATGCTTATATCAATTATAGAATTTATCATATTTCAAATTTTTATTTACATGCTTGCTTCTTCAACTGAACTGGGAGTTCCTTTAAGAATAATATTGTCTTTGGTCTACATCTCAGCCTTGAAACTTACTTACATACCTGACACAGAATATAGGCTAAACAAATGTTTAGAATGAATGAATGAGTAAAGTGTGTATTTTTATTAATAATTGATGTAGCATCTCTTTTGGTTAAGTTGGAATTTTTAGCCAGAGTGATTGATTTTCCCTCATTTAATAGTAACAGAACTAATAAATGGTCTACATATCAATTCAGCCTGTTTTCATACCAAAGGATATTTTTCATATTAAACAGATACTACTGAAACAGATGTTACTCAATTAGGTGCCCAAAACAAATGAAACAGAGCTCTGATGCCACATATACAAACAAAGGTTTCACAGTTGCAGTTTCAAATCTGTGGTCACGATGGTTAGTATTCTATTTGTGTGCAAAAAAATTTATTAGTCATTTTCTGGACATGTTTGAAATGCTAAGTATCTGAAATACTTAATATGCATTTTCCCTTTCTTATGCCCTGGAGGAAATTTGTGAGAAGTGTAAATATTTTAAAAGGATTAATTTTTAACACCTTGTAGATTTTTTATTATTTGCGTTCTAGAAATATAATTTAATGTGAGAAAGATATTTATTTGCTGAGACACTGGAATTTTAAGGAAACTTCAAGACCAAAAAAGATTTTTAGCATTGGATATAACTGGCCTGAATTCAGGTCCCAGAATTGTCACTTAACCTCCTTGTTATTTTGGATGAAGTCCTTGTTCTAACTTAGCTTTAGTTACTTATTATAAAATTAAAGTTATAATATTTTATATATTTTCCTTTCCTCTTCAGTTTCTCCAAGTAAGTCTGACTTCTTTAGAATTTCTCTTGAAACTTCCAGAATTATTAACTGAAAAGTTTGTAACTCTATATTCCTATTTGATTTTATCTACTTAAAAAACATTTTAATGTATAAAGATATTTCTATTTTATTAACTTTTAAAATAATAGCTTTGGGACTTCCCTGGCGGTCCAGTGGTTAAGACTTCACCTTCCAATGCAGCGGGTGCAGGTTCCATCACTGGTGGGGTGGCTAAGATCCCACATGCCTCGTGGCCAAAAAACCAAAACATAAAACAGGAGCAATACTGTAACAAACTCAATAAAGACTTTAAAAATGGTCCACATCAAAAAAATCTTTAAAAAAATAAAAAATAATAAAATAATAGCTTTATTGAAATATAATTTACATTCACATTATACAAATGCACTCTTTAAAATTACACACCCTTTAAAATGCACATCCCTCCATGTGCATGTCAGTGGTTTTTAAGTTTATGCATATAACTATGCAACCATTCCCAGTATCCAATTTTAGAACATTTTAACCACTCAAAACAAAACAAAACAAAAACCCAAACCTATTAATAATCACTTCCCATTTTCCCGTCTTCTGGCCTTGGGAACCACGAATCTACTTTCTGTCTCCATAAACTGACCTATACTGGACATTTCATATAAATGGAAACATACAAGATGTGTGCTTTTGTGACTAATTACTTTCATTAGCATAATGTTTTTCAGATTTGTTGTAATACATTGACCCTGATATCCTAAATTAGTTTGATGTCTAGCAAACATAAGTACTTATGGTTCTGTTTTGTTTTTATCTAATAGACTATTTTTTTTAAACAGCTTTATGTTCACAGCAAACGTGAACAGAAGACACAGAGATTTTGCATTTTCCCCCTGCACCTATTCATGCATAGCCTCCCCATCATCAACATCCCCAGACTAGTACATTTGTTATAATTGATGAGCCCACATTTGAACATCATTATCACCCAAAGTCCATAGTTTACATTAAGGTTTACTCTTGGTGTACCACATTCTATGGGTTTGGACAAATGTATAAGGACATGTATCCACCATTATAGTATTATACAGAATAGCTTCACTGCCCTAAAAATCCTCTGGGCTCCACCTATTCATTCCTCCCTTCCTGCCTCCAAACCCCAGGCAATCACTGACCTCTAACTGTCTATAATTTTGCTTTTTCAAGAAGTTCATATGGGTAGAATCATACAGTATGTACTTCTGACTGGCTTCTTTCACTTAGTAATATTCATTTAGGTTTCCTCCATGTCTTTTTTTTTTTAAGATTTTTTTTGGTGTGGACCATTTTTTAAAGTCTTTATTGAATTTGTTACAATATTGCTTCTGTTTCATGTTTTGGTTTTTTGGCCATGAGGCATGTGGGATCTTAGCTCCCCAACCAGGGATCAAACCCACATCCCCCACATTGGAAGGCAAAGTCTTAGCCACTGAACTGCCAGGGAATTCCCCCTCCATGTCTTTTAATGGCTTGATAGCTTATTTCTTTTTAACACTGAATAATATTCCATTGCCTGGATATACCATAGTTTATCCATTCATCTACTGTTTCAATTCCATTTATTTCTTCTCCGATTTTTATTATTGCTTTTGTTTTGCTTACTGTGGATTTAATTTGCTCTTCTTTTTAGTTTGCTAAAGTGGAAGCTCAGAGTACTGATTTTAGATCTTTCTTCTTTTCTAATATATTCTTTCAGTGTTATAACTTTCCCTATAAACACCACTTTTGCTGCATCCCACAAATTCTGATAAACTGTGTTTTTATTTCCATTTAGTTCAAAATATTTTTAATTTCTCTTGAGATTTCTTTTTGACCTATGGGTCATTTAGAAGTATGTTGTTTATTCTTCATGTATCTTGGGATTTACCATTATCTTTCTGTTATTGATTTCTATTTTAATTCCATGGTGGTATGAGAAGAGATATAACTTCTATTATATGTTAAGGAGTGCTTTATGGCCCAAAATGTGGGCTATTTTGGGAATTGCTCGATGTGAACTTGAGAAAAATGTGTATTTTGCTGATGTTAGAGGAGACAGACTGTAGATGCCCATTATATGCAGTTGATTAATGGGGTTGTTAGTTCAGTTATGTCCTTACTGATTTTCTCCCTGCTGAATCTATTCATCTCTGATAGAGGTGTGTTGAAATCTCCAATTCTGATAGTGGATTCAGTTGCAGTAGTGGAACTGGTGTGAAAAGACTGTAGTAATGCCATGGTGAGGTGCGGGCGCGTTACACATTCCTATGCTTAGTTCTCAGTCTTTTAATAAGCTTATGCCCTCTGGGTGGTAAACTTAACCAATGCTCCTCAGTTGTTTCTTTTTTTCACCCCTTAGGCAGTACAAGATGGCTAGAATGGTCTGGAGTTGGGTATTCTCTTCCCTCAGGTCAGTTAGGCTCTGATAAAACCCAAGTAGTTTAAATTAGACTGTAGTTAAATGGTTTCTCCTGAGGACAAACCTTGTAAAGAAGAACAGAATGCTCTGGTGTCTTTAAAAAAGGCTTCTTTCCCATCTCCCTGCTGGAAGCATGAGAGGAATTTTCTCTGCTATTCACTCTGAGAACCTGGTAGAGCTCCAGGATGTAAAACTCACAGAAGTGTGCGACCCACTCTCATGATTTTGGGTCCTCTGGAGTTTTTTTTTTGTTTTTTTTTTTGCCTATAGGTGCTCAATTTTAGTAGATGGTCAACTTCAGTAGTAATTATGGAATTCCAATGAAAATAAAAAATGAAATATTATTGACCTCAAATATACTAGCAACAATTAACATCCTTAGCATTACTAAGCAGTGGCATTCATCACTTGTGAGAAAGAAAATTCAAATAATCACATAGAAGAGCAATTTGGTAATATCTATCAAAACTAACTATGCATGTACAATTTGACCCCTGAATTAAGTCTACTAACTATACATCCTAGACAAACTCTAACACATGCAGGCAATGAGATGATATTCATTACAACACTATTTTAAGCCCCACAAAATAGAGAGAAAACTGGTGTCCATCAATAGGAAAATGAATTGTACTTTTTAAACAATAAAGTATTATACACAATGTTAAAAGTGTATCAACTGGAGCTCTATATACGCTTGGAAATAATAAACAAACTTTTACACAAAGAAATAAGCTCTACCCCAGGATCTGGCCCTGCCAATCATCAGTTAGATAGATAGATAGATAGATAGATAGATAGATAGATAGATAGATAGATAGATAGAATATTCGGTCCAAAAGGTGCAGAATACACACTCCCTTCAAGTAACATGGAACATGCCCCAGGACAGACCACATACTAGACCACAAAACAAGTCTCATCAAATTTAAGAAAACTGAAATCATATCAGCATGCCCCCCAACCACATACTATACTACGAGACCAGAAATCAACTACTATATTGTACACCTGAAACTAACATAATATTTTAAGTCAATTATATTTCAATAAAAAACAAGAATCAAGTTGCAGAAGAATATATGTAGTGTTACAAAATTTAAAGTCAAAAAGAAAATAATCTGTTAGTAATGCAGTTATATGAAATAAAAGTTACATGGGAATGATAAATAAAACTTGAGTACCATGATTACTTCTAGGTAGGGGAAGGGATTAGATATTATAGGAGTGGAATACCAACCAAGGGGTCTTCAACTGTATTTTTTTTAACATCTTTATTGGAGTATAATTGCTTTACAATGGTGTGTTAGTTTCTGCTTTATAACAAAGTGAATCAGCTATACATATACATATATCCCCATATCTCCTCCCTCTTGCGTCTCCCTCCCACCCTCCCTATCCTATCCCTCTAGCTGGACACAAAGCACCGAGCTGATCTTCCTGTGCTATGCAGCTGCTTCCCACTAGCTATTTATTTTACATTTGGTAGAGTATATGTGTCAATACAACACTCTCACTTCATCCCAGCTTACCCTTCCCTCTCCCCGGGTCCTCAAGTTCATTATCTACTTCTGCATCTTTATTCCTGTCCTGCCCCTAGGTTCTTCAGAACCATTGTGGGTTTTCTTTAGATTCCATATATATGTGTTAGCATACAGTATTTGTTTTTCTCTTTCTGACATACTTCACTCTGTATGACAGTCTATAGGTCCATCCACCTCACTACAAATAACTCAATTCATTTTTTTATGGCTGAGTAATATTTCCAATGTATATATGTGCTACATTTTCTTTATCCATTTATCTATCGATGGACACGTAGGTAGGTGCTTCAATGTCCTGGCTTATTGTAAATAGAACTGTGATGAACACTGTGGTACATGACTCTTTTTGAATTATGGTTTTCTCAGGGTATATGCCCAGTAGTGGGGGTTCTGGGTCACATGGTAGTTCTATTTTTAGTTTTTTAAGGAACATCCATACTGTTCTCCATAGTGGCTGTACCAGTTTACATTCCCATCAACAGTGCAAGAGGGTTCCCTTTTCTCCACCTCCTCTCCAGCATTTATTGTTTGCAGATTTTTTGATGATGGGCACTCAGACCAGTGTGAGGTGATACCTCATGTAGTTTTGATTTGCATTCCTCTAATAATTAGTGAGGTTGAGCATACTTCCATGTGCTATTTGGCCATTGACATGTTTTCTTTGGAGAAATGTCTATTTAGATCTTACGCCCATTTTTTGATTGGGTTGTTCGTGCTTTTGATACTGAGCTGCAAGAGCTGTCTGTATATTTTGGAGATTAATCCTTTGTCAGTTGCTCCGTTTGCAAATATTTTCTCCCATTCTGACGGTTGTTTTTTCATCTTGCTTATGGTTTCCTTTACTGTGCAAAAGCTTTTAAGTTTCATTAGGTCCCATTTGTTTATTTTTGTTATTATTTCCATTTCTCTAGGAGGAGGGTCAAAAAGGATCTTGCTGTGATTTATGTCATAGAGTGTTCTGCCTATGTTTTCCTCTAAGAGTTTTATAGTGTCTGGCCTTACATTTAGGTCTTTAACCCATTTTAAGTTTATTTTTGTGTATGGTGTTAGGGAGTGTTCTAATTTCATTCTTTTACATGCAGCTATCCAGTTTTCCCAGCACCATTTATTGAAGAGGCTGTCTTTTCACCGTTGTACATTCTTGCCTCCTTTATCAAAGATAAGGTGACCATATGTGCATGGGTTTATCTCTGGGTGGGTTTGGGGGCACTGGTTTGCCCTGTGACCTCACTTCTCTCTTATGAATTTAGGAAGAATTGTTGATTTTTCACTTTGCTTACCTTTGTACTTGTTAGGATGAGTGGCAACTTCTGCTGGACCAGAAACCTGAAGTTTCTGATAGTTTTCAAGTATTTTAAAAGCCTGACCTGATCTTAATTTTTTGGGATTTTTCACAGCTTTGGGGAATTCTTGTATTTTTTAATTACTGCATATTTTGGTCTGTAAAGAAGACTTTGCTTGAGACTAAATCATATTCATTTTAAGATGTAGGCATATTTAGGGCATTTCAAGAAGGCAGTAGGGTCTATGTACATGTATAAGTGAATACTAAGGGGGAAAACTTATTTTAAAGTAAAGTCATGTAAATTCAATGATAAATTAGCCTCATTTCAGTTCCTCAGTATACTTAAATATACTTAACTCTCTCTTGCCTAAAGAATTTAAATTTGTTCTTGCCTCTAAATTGAATATTTACTCTCTGCATTATTAACTCTTCTTGTCCTTCATGGCTCAAGTTGAATAATCACCAAGGAAGACCTTCCTGACGAACCTATGTAAAGCAGGCACTATACCTATAACTTTCTATTACATCACCCATTTTATGTACCTCACAGGTGATGATTATTTATTTATTTATTTATTTATTTATTTTTATTCTCTGTCTCTCCTTCCCGAAGGTAAGGTCCAAGAGGTAAATACCCTCCTTGACTTGAAATCTGCATTTCCTGTGTCCTAAGATGCAAGAAAGAGAGAATGAAAAAGAGAGACAGATAACAGAGAGAAGGGAAATAGGTGTTTTTCTATAATGTGGGATATGAAAATTTGAGAAGTCAGATCAGAGACAACATTTATGCTGATTGATGAAGACAAAGGTGAAAAATGGTAAATTTGGGAGTATTCCTGGCCTAGGCTGTGGGTCCTCAATATTATAAGTCATCAGTAGTTGGTGCAAACGTCAGCACCAAGGTCAGCTCCTCGGGCCAGATATTTGAACCTGTGCAGCAGCAGATGCAGTTGAGTCTCCAGTAGGTACTGGTAGCACAGTTGACATTTGGCGGATAGCAACAACTGAGATATGCAGTGAGCAAAAGAAGAAAGAGAAAGTGCTAAAATACATGCAGTAGTCATGGAGACAACTCACTTCTTGGAGCACTGGGTATGACACTTTCAGGAACCTCTCAAAATTATCTAAGAAGAAACTGGGGGAGGCTGGATTTCCTGAAGAATAAATAAGAACATGCAGTACCAGAGAAACTTTACTTTGAAGACTTGCTTTTAATCTTTTCGTATTGTCAAATGAGGTCTAAGAAATAAAGGTTTCCTTCTGCAAATAATTAATTTTATTTATTTGTCCCTTTGAGAAAGAAATCAGGACACCAAAAAAAACAAAATCACCACCTATCTCTAAGGATTTTCTGTACACAAGAGAATATAAAAATCTAAAACAAGTAATTGTTCTCTTTTTTTAGCCATATCAATTAGGGGAAAAATAGATATTTAGAATAATTAGTTTTTTTCGAGTGCCTTGAGTTCAAAGCCACGTTCTCTGCAACTTAATGTAGAAAAACATCATGACAAGTATTATTAACCCACTTTTCCAAATGTCCTCATATCCCAGTCATGCTATGTAAATTCCCTCTAGGGTAAAGCACATACAAACACTTTATTTGAGTGTCATTTTTTCTGTAGCACAAAGTGAAATTTATAGCAACCCAGTATTGGCTATGAATGTGGGCATTTCTCTTGTCTCCACTCCTAAACAATAGACCACTGGTGGTTACTTAGGTTTTGTATGCCAGTTTTTCACAATTGTGAGAAAAGGGTTTCAGCTTGGTCACAGAGTTTCACAAATAAATGTTGAGTAGATGCTACCTTGGTCATTGCTCTTAAATTTTTGTTCCTTACTTTGTGTAAATACCTGTGGTGAGTAAGGTTGTGAGTTTTCTTGTGTCTTACACTAATCTATATCATATAGAAGATATTCTTTCTTCCAATGACTTTAATATAGTTAATGTGATCTACCATTTCTCTACAGAGAATCACTTCAGCAATACTTGAAGATCATGCATTACCTTCAAGGCCTAGAATCACATGATGTTGAACCATAATTTTTCATCCAAGTCTTATACCTTGTACCTAGATAGTGTTAAATTTTCATATTTTCTTAGAAGACCTAGGGGCTGACAAAACCTTAAAACAGTTTCAGGTAAAATTATGTTTTATGTTTATAGATGAAGCCTAAAATCAAATTTATTGTTAAATCTTGACATTTATCTAAGAGGAGATTCAATTTAGAAATAGCTAAAGGGTATTTCTGAAATTAGAGATGAGATTTGAGGGTCAAAAACAAAGAGGATACCTTTTATTTTTCAGTCATTTTCTTTTTCCCAATGTTGCTCTAGGTAAAACAGGTGCATATTATAGTTATTGTTGGATTTTCTCCAATTTATGACATTATGTATTCTACATTCCTGTAAAACTGTCTGTGAGAATAGGGTTTTTATATCTAGAAAGTAAGAATGATATTTATAAATCTATAAGGCAGGACATATAAACTAATATTTCTTGCTCAAAAAGATCTCATAAGTTATATATAGCAGATACATGAATACTTATTTTCTTTCCTTTCAACTATGCTCACATTAAAACATGAATCTTTAGCCTTCTTTAATTTTTCCTCAAAATCTTTAGTATAAGATATTAATATATAAATGCTTTCAACTTTTAGAGCAAATATAGTAGCATAATATTATGCCTATGAGGATAAGACAGTATAAATATCAAAAGAAATAAATGAATTACTGTTTATGTGCATAGCCACATCTTTTAGGACAATAGACAGTCACTATAAATTTAAATAAGTGAATGTCTCATATCAGAACTGTTTTAGCCTGAAGATTGTAATGTATTGTCATTTACAGTAACAACTGCTTCCTTAACAAACTGAAAGAAATGTTATATTTTTCCTCCTCAATCAACAGAAAGTCATGGATCCAAAAAGAAATATACACCACAAACTGGAAATCATGACCTGTATGCCATGTTCCTGGAGTTGGAAGTTTGGACAGATCATATTTTCACAGCAGGAGTGCTGTCTGTCTGAGAGTCCTTGGCTCAAGTGGAGGTTTCAACATACCCAATTCACAAACTACATGCATGGCAATTCTACAGCACTGCATGGCAGCAAGCCACGGTCTCCTTCCTCTTAATGGACCTTTACTGCTCAAAGTCTACCACTCCCAAGACCTGTGTTTGGGATAATTGTAGCTCCAAAATGTGTTCACACAAGCACTGGGCTTCAGTTATTGTACCTGAACTACACAGTAGGTGTCTTGCCTGCTTGATGGACTTTTTGCCTGAACCTCTTGATCTTGGCTACCAGTGTCATGTCTTGTTAAAACAACAACTTGATCACAAACTTCAAACCAGTTGAATTTCTCAAACCACTTGAAATCCAGCCCTAATTCATGCACCCCTCTATAACAAATTTGACTAAATGCTTCCCGACTTTTACCCCACTCCCGGAGCCATGTCTTTTTCCAGAATTTTTTTTCATGTTTTCAGAGAACATTTATTAAATGTTCATGACACTTTGTTAAATAGAAAAATGTGAGTTACCAGACTGTGTGTTTGGACTAAATGTTTCTATTCCTCTCCCCACAACCAAAATTCATATGCTGAAGCTCTAGCTCCCCAGTGTGATGGTTTTGGAGGTGGGGCTTTGGGGAGGTAATTAGGTTTAGATGAAGTCGTGAGGATGGGGTCCCATGCTGGGATTAGCGCCCTTATAAGGAGAGGAAGAAAGATCAGAACGCTCACATTGCACGACGTAAGGACACAGCAAGAAGGAAGCTATGTACTAGCCAGGAAGAGGGTCTTCGCCAGGAACTGAATTTGCCAACACCTTGATTTTGGACTTTTCAGCCTTCAGAACTGTGAGAAACAAATGTCTGTTGTTTAAACTACCTAGTCTGTGGTATTTTGTTACACTAACCCAAGCAGACTGACATAGTATGCCTACTGTGTTCCGATGTTCTTCCAGTATTTTTTTGCATGAATCTTCATCCAGGATGCCTACATTAGAACTCCCTTTGAATCCTAGTTGCTTAATCCACTGATGCCCTGTGTGACTGACTTTAAATTTTTTCTCTAGAAGGTTTTTAAAAATTAAGAAATCTCTACTTTTTAGGGTTTATTCCAAAGACACGTGAACCTAGCTAATATAAAATTAGGACATTTGCATTACGGTGGGAAGCATCATAATCTTAACACATACTTGACAAGCTACTTTTAAAAAAGCAAACATTAATTGTGTGTGTACTATATTTCAGGCACTGAGTTAAAATTTCACATATCTTATCTCATGTAACTCTATCAAAAACCCATGAAGGAGTTGCCAGTATTATTTCCATAATATAGAAGAAGAAACCAAGACTTAGAGATGTTAAAAACAAGACAGCAGACCCAGAATGGAGTTGCTTATGCTAAACCTTATGTCACCAAGTTAAGACTTAACCTAATTACAGTTTCTGCTTCAATGGAATCTTAAAACCAGTCAATCAGAAATCACCTGATCAACACTAGTTAGTAGTTAGCCTGATAGACCCCTGCCAACCTCCAAAGGAAAGTACCCTTGCAATAACCAACCTGCTTTTTGCTTATTATAACTTCCTTGTTCCTGCTCCATTCTGCCCATAAAAGTCTTTCACTTTATACAGCTCCTTGGCCCCCCTTTCTATCAGCCAGATTAGATGCTGCGCCATTCAAGAATCACTGAATAAAGTCAATAAAATCTTTAAAATTTACTCAGCTGAATTTTTTTTTTTAACAGAGAGATTATGTAACTTGTTTATGGCCAAACAGCGAGAGCAGATATGACTCATCCCTATGGCTGTCTGACTCCAAAGGCTATGTTCTTACCTACATCTCACCAACATTAAGATTTAATGTTAATTAAATCTTACCCACCTCTGAATGGAAGGCTGAGGAAGATGATCTGATTTCTTGTTGCTTTAGACAGGGTATACTGCCTTACCTCTGAATATATTTTAGAGTCATGAAAGGTGTAATTGATTTTTCTGTTTTAAAATTATAGTCAATGTTTATAATAATCTATAGCTGGTTAGTCAGGCTATAAGAACTATGCTGCTAACAAATTTTCATTTCAAGTTGGTGTTTTGCTAGCCATTCACAGACACATTTAATTGGTTTCATGGAGCTCTGAGGATTAGTGTGAGTCCATCACCAAAAACAGAAAAAAATAGCAAAAGCTGGTGTCCTAGAATATGATAGTAGTTCAAATGACTTCATGAATCAATTTTAATTTTATTTTAAATAATAAATAATTGAGTTTTAATAATATATAGCTAACCATTATGTTTACCATGATAGAGTTTCAAGATAAATGATAGCACCTCAGTATAATCTACATATGATACATGGACATCATGAAGTATTATCAATAAATTGAGAATATAAAGGTAAGAATATTTTCATGTTTTGTAAATGATTTTTTGAACCTAAAAACCTTAAATCTAATTGGTTAGAAGTAGAATGCACCATTTCACCTACCAAGAGCCTTGAGAGAATTTCTTCACATTGGAAAGTCTGGGCCCATAAGAATCTAGCACCATCTCAGATGATTGTGTCCCCAGGATGTTTTCCTCTTCCTGGCACAGGAGAAGGAGACATGTTTACAAGTTTAAATTTCCTTTATAAATGTAAATTTCCTTTACAAAAAGAAAAGTGTCTGGTCTGTTTTTAGAGCTTTTCCTGTGTCTGCTGTTCCTCTGTTGCCTTTAGCTCAAAATAATCCTTACGCCAAAGTGACATGTTTTAGGGTTGCATATTCTGGTCCCCTTCTCTGGTTAACCAGCAGGTAGGGTAAAACCTCAAACTGTTCACAGTTCTTTTTTTTGTTTTGTTTTGTTTTTTAAGAAATTCACGTTCTTTTTATTTATTTATTTATTTATGACTGTGTTGAGCCTTCGTTTCTGTGCGAGGGCTTTCTCTAGTTGCGGCAAGTGGGGACCACTCTTCATCACGGTGCGCGGGCCTCTCACCATCGCGGCCTCTCTTGTTGCGGAGCACAGGCTCCAGACGCGCAGGCTCAGTAATTGTGGCTCATGGGCCCAGTTGCTCCGTGGCACGTGGGATCTTCCCAGACCAGGGCTCGAACCCGTGTCCCCTGCGTTGGCAGGCAGACTCTCAACCACTGTGCCACCAGGGAAGCCCAGTGTTCGCAGTTCTTGATGGTTTTGTCTATGGAGGGGGGCTGCTGAAAGAGGAAGGACAATGACCTCACACTCTGAGATCAGTGATATGATTACCTGGAATTCAGTAGGGAGTGTTGTCACCCACATGTTGAATGGGGGGAGGACTAAGGGACAGCAGTGCCCTGCCTGTTAAAAAAAGTTTAGAGGCCGAGTGGTGAGAAATATGACTGAAAAAAACTGGTCAGATGGTGCCTTGATCATTTTCACTCTTATTTGGGTGAGCAGAGGAAGAGGTATTATCAGGAAGATGGGGTGGCCATCTCCACAGTCCCATATAAAAGGTAATGCCATTGTGGCTACTGGGCCAGGGAACTCCTAAGCTGAAATAATGCTGGCAATGAGGACCTTGCTCTACAGTATGGAAGTTTGCATGTACTGAAAGCATTAGAAGTTCATTTGGTTGAGTAGAAGGATGGAAGAGGTTGGAGAACCAAGATGGCGGAGTAGAAGGACGTGCTATCACTCCCTCCTGCGAGAACACCAGAATCACAACTAACTGCTGAACAATCATCGACAGGAAGACACTGGAACTCACCAAAAAAGATACCCCACATCCAAAGACAAAGGAGAAGCCACAATGAGACCGTAGGAGGGGCGCAATCACAATCAAATCAAATCCCATAACTGCTGGGTGGGTGACTCACAAACTGGAGAACATTTATACCACAGAAGTCCACCCACTGGAGTGAAGGTTCTGAGCCCCACGTCAGGCTTCCCAACCTGGGGATCCAGCAACAGGAGGAGGAATTCCTAGAGAGTCAGACTTTGAAGGCTAGTGGGATTTGATTGCAGGACTCTGACAGGACTGGGGGAAACAGAGACTCCACTCTTGGAGGGCACACACAAAGTAGTGTGCGCATTGGGACCCAGGGGAAGGAGCAGTGACCCCAGGGGAGACTGAACCAGACCTACCTGCTAGTGTTGGAGGGTCTCCTGCAGAGGTGGGGGATGGCTGTGGCTCACCCTGGGGACAAGGACACTGGCAGCAGAAGTTCTGAGAAGTACTCCTTGGGGAGAGCCCTCCCAGAATCTGCCATTAGCCCCACCAAAGAGCCCACGTAGGTTCTAGTGTTGGGTTGCCTCAGGCCAAACAACCAACAGGGAGGGAAA
The DNA here is from genome assembly GCF_009873245.2 of Balaenoptera musculus. Taxonomy (NCBI): domain Eukaryota; kingdom Metazoa; phylum Chordata; class Mammalia; order Artiodactyla; family Balaenopteridae; genus Balaenoptera; species Balaenoptera musculus. The sequence continues at coordinate 7,123,652 of NC_045790.1, forward strand.
ACAGCCCCACCCATCAGCAGACAAGCAGATTAAAGTTTTACTGAGCTCTACCCACCACAGCAACTGCCCAGCTCTACCCACCACCAGTCACTCCCATCAGGAAACTTGTTCAAGCTTCTTAGATAGCCTCATCCACCAGAGGGCAGACAGCAGAAGCAAGAAGAACTACAATCCTGCAGCCTGTGGAACAAAAACCACATTCACAGCAAGATAGACAAGATGAAAAGGCAGAGGGCTATGTACCAGATGAAGGAACAAGATAAAACCCCAGAAAACAACTAAATGAAGTGGAGATAGGCAACCTTCCAGAAAAAGAATTCAGAATAATGATAGTGAAGATGATCCAGGACCTCAGAAAAAGAATGCAGGCAAAGATTGAGAAGATGCAAGAAATCTTTAACAAAGACCTAGAAGAATTAAAGAACAAACAGAGATGAGCAATACAATAACGGAAATGAAAACTACACTAGAAGGTATCAATAGCAGAATAACTGAGGCAGAAGAACGGATAAGTGACCTGGAAGACAGAATGGTGGAATTCACTGCTGCAGAACAGAATAAAGAAAAAAGAATGAAAAGAAATGAAGACAGCCTAAGAGACCTCTGGGACAACATTAAATGCAACAACATTCGCATTATAGGGGTCCCAGAAGGAGAAGAGAGAGAGAAAGGGCCCAAGAAAATATTTGAAGAGATTATAGTTGAAAACTTCCCTAACATGGGAAAGGAAAGAGCCACCCAAGTCCAGGAGGCGCAGAGAGTCCCATACAGGATAAACCCAAGGAGAAACACACTGAGACAGATAGTAAACAAATTGACAAAAATTAAAGACAAAGAAAAATTATTGAAAGCAGCAAGGGAAAAACGACAAATAACATACAAGGGAACTCCCATAAGGTTAACAGCTGATTTCGCAGCAGAAACTCTACAAGCCAGAAGGGAGTGGAATGATATACTTAAAGTGATGAAAGGGAAGAACCTACAACCAAGATTACTCTACCCAGCAAGGATCTCATTCAGATTCGATGGAGAAATCAAAAGCTTTACAGACAAACAAAAGCTAAGAGAATTCAGCACCACCAAACCAGCTCTACAACAAATGCTAAAGGAACTTCTCTAAGTGGGAAACACAAGAGAAGAAAAGGACCTACAAAAACAAACCCAAAACAATTAAGAAAATGGTCATAGGAACATACATATAGATAATCACCTTAAACGTGAATGGATTAAATGCTCCAACCAAAAGACACAGGTTCGCTGAATGGATACAAAAACAAGACCCATATATATGCTATCTACAAGAGACCCACTTCAGACCTAGTGACACATACAGACTGAAAGTGAGGGGAAGGAAAAAGATATTCCATGCAAATGGAAATCAAAAGAAAGCTGGAGTAGCTATACTCATATCAGATAAAATAGACTTTAAAATAAAGAATGTTATAAGAGACAAGGAAGGACACTACATAATGATCAAGGGATCAATCCAAGAAAAGATATAACAATTATAACTATATATGCACCCAACATAGGAGCACCTCAATACATAAGGCAACTGCTAACAGCTATAAAAGAGGAAATCAACAGTAACACAATAATAGTGGGGGACTTTAACACCTCACTTTCACCAATGGACAGATCATCCAAACAGAAAATTAATAAGGAAACACAAGCTTTAAATGACACAATAGACCAGATAGATTTATAGGACATTCCATCCAAAAACAGCAGATTACACTTTCTTCTCAAGTGTGCACGGAACATTCTCCAGGATAGATCACATCTTGGGTCATAAATCAAGCCTCAGTAAATTTAAGAAAACTGAAATCATATCAAGCATCTTTTCTGACCACAACGCTATGAGACTAGAAATCAATTACAGGGAAAAAACCGTAAAAAACACAAACACATGGAGGCTAAACAATACGTTACTAAATAACCAAGAGATCACTGAAGAAATCAAAGAGGAAATCAAAAAATACCTAGAGACAAATGACAATGAAAACACGATGATCCAAAACCTATGGGATGCAGCAAAAGCAGTTCTAAGAGGGAAGTTTATAGCTATACAAGCCTACCTCAAGAAACAAGAAAAATTTCAAATAAACAATCTAACCTTACACCAAAAGGAACTAGAGAAAGAAGAACAAACAAAACCCAAAGTTAGCAGAAGGAAAGAAATCATAAAGATCATAGCAGAAATAAATGAAATAGAAACAAAGAAAACAATAGCAAAGATCAATAAACCTAAAAGCTGGTTCTTTGAGAAGATAAACAATATTGATAAACCATTAGCCAGGCTCATCAAGAAAAAGAGGGAGAGGACTCAAATCAATAAAATTAGAAATGAAAAAGGAGAAGTTACAACAGACACAGCAGAAATACAAAGCATACTAAGAGACTACGACAAGCAACTCTATGCCAATAAAATGGACAACCTGGAAGAAATGGACAAATTCTTAGAAAGGTATAACCTTCCAAGACTGAACCAGGAAGAAATAGAAAATATGAACAGACCAATCACAAGTAATGAAATTGAAACTGTGATTAAAAATCTTCCAACAAACAGAAGTCCAGGACCAGATGGCTTCACAGGTGAATTCTATCAAACATTTAGAGAAGAGCTAACACCCATCCTTCTCAAACTCTTCCAAAAAATTGCAGAGGAAGGAACACTCCCAAACTCATTCTATGAGGCCACCATCACCCTGATACCAAAACCAGACAAAGATACTACAAAAGAAGAAAATTACAGACCAGTATCACTGATGAATATAGATGTAAAAATCCTCAACAAGATACTAGCAAACAGAATCCAACAATACATTAAAAGGATCATACACCATGATCAAGTGGGATTTATCCCAGGGATGCAAGGATTCTTCAATATACGCAAATCAATCAATGTGATACAACATATTAACATACTGAAGAATAAAAACCATATGATCATCTCAATAGATGCAGGAAAAGCTTTTGACAAAATTCAACACCCATTTATGATAAAAACTCTCCAGAAAGTGGGCATAGAGGGAACCTACCTCAACATAATAAAGGCCATATATGACAAACCCACAGCAAACATCATTCTCAATGGTGAAAAACTGAAAGCATTTCCTCTAAGATCAGGAACGAGACAAGGATGTCCACTCTCACCACTATTGTTCAACATAGTTCTGGAAGTCCTAGCGACGGCAATCAGAGAAGAAAAAGAAATAAAAGGAATACAAATTGGAAATGAAGAAGTAAAACTGTCACTGTTTGCAGGTTACATGATACTATACATAGAGAATCCTGAAGATGCCACCAGAAAACTACTAGAGCTAATCAATGAATTTGGTAAAGTTGCAGGATACAAAACTAATGCACAGAAATCTCTTGCTTTCCTATACACTAATGATGACAAATCTGAAAGAGAAATTAAGGAAACACTCCCATTTACCACTGCAACAAAAAGAATAAAATACCTAGGAATGAACCTACCTAGGGTGACAAAAGCCCTCCCTGTATGCAGAAAACTATAAGACACTGATGAAAGAAATTAAAGATGATACCAACAAATGGAGAGATATACCATGTTCTTGGATTGGAAGAATCGATATTGTGAAAATGAGTATACTCCCCAAAGCAATCTACAGATTCAATGCAATCCCTATCAAATTACCAATGGCATTTTTTACGGAGCTAGAACAAATCATCTTAAAATTTGTATGGAGACACAAAAGACCCCGAATAGCCAAAGCAGTCTTGAGGGAAAAAAATGGAGATGGAGGAATCAGACTCCCTGACTTCAGACTATACTACAAAGCTACAGTAATCAAGACAATATGGTACTGGCACAAAAACAGAAACATAGATCAATGGAACAAGATAGAAAGCCCAGAGATTAACCCACACACCTATGGGCACCTAATTTATGACAGAGGAGGCAAGAATATACAATGGAGAAAAGACAGCCTCTTCAATAAGTGCTGCTGGGAAAACTGGACAGCTACATGTAAAAGAATGAAATTAGAATACTCCCTAACACCATACACAAAAATAAACTCAAAATGGATTAGAGACCTAAATGTAAGACTGGACACTATAAAACTCTTAGAGGAAAACATAGCAAGAACACTCTTTGACATAAATCACAGCAAGATCTTTTTTGATCCACCTCCTAGAGTAATGGAAATAAAAACAAAAATAAACAAATGGGACCTAATGAAACTTCAAAGCTTTTGCACAGCAAAGGAAACCATAAACAAGACGAAAAGACAACCCTCAGAATGGGAGAAAATATTTGCAAACGAATCAACGGACAAAGGATTAATCTCCAAAATATATAAACAGCTCATTCAGCTCAATATTAAAGAAACAAACACCCCAATCCAAAAATGGGCAGAAGACCTAAATAGACATTTCTCCAAAGAAGACATACAGACGGCCACGAAACACATGAAAAGATGCTCAACATCACTAATTATTAGAGAAATGCAAATCAAAACTACAATGAGGTATCACCTCACTCCTGTTAGAATGGGCATCATCAGAAAATCTACAAACAACAAATGCTGGAGAGGGTGTGGAGAAAAGGGAACCCTCTTGCACTGTTGGTGGGAATGTAAATTGATACAGCCACTATGGAGAACAATATGGAGGTTCCTTAAAAAACTAAAAATAGAATTACCATATGACCCAGCAATCCCAATACTGGGCATATACCCAGAGAAAACCATAATTCAAAAAGACACATGCACCCGAATGTTCATTGCAGCACTATTTACAGCAGCCAGGTCATGGAAGCAACCTAAATGCCCATCAACAGACGAATGGATAAAGAAGTAGTGGTACATATATACAATGGAATATTACTCAGCCATAAAAAGGAACGAAATTGAGTCATTTGTTGAGAAGTGGATGGATCTAGAGACTGTCATACAGAGTGAAGTAAGTCAGAAAGAGAAAAACAAATATTGTATATTAACGCACATATGTGGAACCTAGAAAAATGGTACAGATGAGCTGGTTTGCAGGGCAGAAGTTGAGACACAGATGTAGAGAACAGACATATGGACACCAAGGGGGGAAAACTGTGGTGGGGTGGGGATGGTGGTGTGCTGAATTGGGCGATTGGGATTGACATGTATACACTGATGTGTATAAAATTGATGCCTAATAAGAACCTGCAGTATAAAAAAACAAACAAACAAACAAAAAAAAAGTTCATTTGGTTGAGCTCTGAGTGATTGACAGCTGAAACTGAAAACAAATGTGCCATGCTTACCAATGTGAAGCTGTGTTCTCCTTCTTCCCCAACTGGACTCTCACCTCCCTTCTATTCCAATTTCATCTGCTTTAAGGATAAGGAGGATTTGTGGTGGGGCCCAGGTCTCTGGTCCCAAGGAGGACCAAAGGCCATATACACTCTGAACTACGGGATGGAGAGGGTTTTAAACTTTTATAACTCTATTGGATCCGGCACCCAAAGTGCCAACCTTCTCGCTTCCATGGGGAGAGGAGGTGTCCAAATATAGCTAACGCAGTTAGGCTAGGGTTCATAGGGGTCACAGTAGGTGAGAGAAGTTTGGACAAACTCAATGTACTTTTTTTGGCTGCTTCTACATCTCATGTATAGTAGGAACTGGTATATTATATGCATGTACTTCCCATCCCAATAGTGTCAGGGGGTTCTCCTAGGAGTTGCTGTAGAAAAGTTGCTTCTACCTCTGGAGTACTGCAACCCTAGCTCTTTGAATTTCAGCGACTAATGATTTTGCGGATTGGAGCCTACTGTGGGTTGAATTGTATCCTCATAAAAAAATATGCTGATGTTCCAACTACCGATACTTGTGAATGTGATCTTATTTGGAAATAAGGTCTTTGCAGATATAATCACGTTAAGATGAGAGCACAGGGCATTCAGTTGGGCTTAATTAATACAATGTCTAGCGTCCTTGCAAGAAAAAATACATTTGGACAGACACATAGAAAGGGGACACCATGTGAAGGTATAAGACACACAAGGAAGAAGACCTTGCAATGATGGAGGCTGAGAGTGGAGTGAGTCAGCAGGAAGCCACGGAATGCCAAGTATTTCTGGAAGCTTCCAGAAGGTAGGAAGGGGCAAGGAAGCACCTTTCTCTAGAGACTTCAGAGGAAACATAGCCCTGCTGACACCTTGATTTTGGACTTCCAGCCTCCAGAGCTGTGAGGGAAGATATTCCTCTTGTTTTAAGCCACCTAGTTTGTGGTACTTTATGATAGTCCTAGGGAACTAATACACAGGCTCTGGTTTCCACCTAGAGTGGCCAGTTTGGGCTTTGGATTCATCACCTGCCTGATGTGACTATCAGGAATAGATCCTTTGAAAAGCAGCTATGAGATTGGTACTGGGCTTTTGTCGAAGCTAAACTCCTAACTTACGGAGTCACTGTTGTTAGCGCCAAGTTCCTGTGCCGAATGCACAGCAAGGCCAACAAACCAAAACGCTGGAGTTTGGAGCAGAGAAAGGTTTATTGCAGTGCCAGGCAAGGAGACGGGTGGCTCAAAAATCAAACCCTCGAGCTCCCCAAAGGGTTTCAGAAAATCATTTTTTTTTTTTTTAATTTATTTATTTATGGCTGTGCTGGGTCCTCGCCTCTGTGCGAGGGCCCTCTCCAGCTGCGGCAAGCGGGGGCCACTGCTCATCGCGGTGCGCGGGCCTCTCACCATCGCGGCCTCTCCCGCTGCGGAGCACAGGCTCCAGACGCGCAGGCCCAGCAGCCGTGGCCCACGGGCCCGGCCGCTCCGCGGCATGCGGGATCCTCCCAGACGAGGGCTCGAACCCGTGCGCCCCGCATCGGCAGGCAGACTCTCAACCACTGCGCCACCAGGGAAGCCCCAGAAAATCATTTTTAAAAGCCAGGTGAGGGAGGGGGGTCTCAGGGTACGTGGTCAGCTTGTGCACAAGTCTCTGATTGGCTGATGGTGAGGTAACAGGGTGGTATCACAGGGTTTAACATTATCAGTCCTTAGGCTTCTAGAGGCCTGGGGCTATGTGCTCATGGTCATCAAGTAGTTAACACCTTCCATTTGGTGGGGGGTTTATCACATCTGTAAAACAACTCAGGAAATGTGCATCAAATACTATTATCTAGGTACTTCAGGGAGCAGCTAAAGCAGAGGATATGGGGAAGGGTTTGTCCTGGGAAGGCCCCATAGGGTCCTGCTCGGTTACACTGTGACTCTCCAGTCTGATATTCCCATTTTGGGGTGGTTCAACTCAGCCTTGATGATCAACAAGGTGGGAAGTAACTATCAAGCCTCACTTGTTAAGTAGAAGTGACACATTCAAGCATGCAGCCAGCCTTGCTCCAGTGGAATCTCTGCTTTATGTGAAAAGGTGGCAGCTGTCCCTTTGGGGTAAACATTATATCCCACTTTACAGCCTAAAGCAAAATTGCTAGCTCAGTGGGGCCTACCATTCACAAAAGTTTCCCTAAATGCCTGGTTCTGAATCACTATGGTATTGATAAATGGAATACTGCCTGCCGTATCAGTAAACAAAGGACGTCACAGTCATCAGCAATTGCAGCCCCAGCCTGAGGTGAGCTGGTGAGCCCTGAGGGAACTCAGGTAGGAAAGAATACCTGCCATCTAGCAGCCATCAGACTGCAGGCCCTCCCCACAGTGAGCCCTGAGGAAACTCAGGATGTGAAAACACAGGATACTGGCCTCAGAGAGCTGAGGTGCATATCAAAGGAATGATTTCAGTGAACCCAGACTCTTGCACCTTCCCATACACAGAAAAGCACTAAATTCCTTAACTTGACATATCTGGTTTTCTTAATTAACAATAATCTTTTGACGTTCACACTACCTGCCCTTTGTTGCAAAACTCCTACATATCCTGGCTCCCCCCACCCTCTCCTCCTTGGAGCAATTCTCTCAGGGTTACTTGAGATGCTGCCTCCTGAGCTTGAAGTCCTAAAAATTCCCACCAAATAAAACTTAACTCTCAACTTTTAGGTTGTGAATAATTTTTTAGTCGACAGTAGCCACTGGCATACTGGACTGTTCAACTTCAGTCCTAACTATGCAGAACCAAAAGCACTGGTGTCACTCCACTCAGCAGGCAGAAACAAAGGTTATTCTCATATCTCTGGCCAATACCCTCCTTAGCAAATTGTTCTCTATATTTTTTCTGGATTGTGAACTGTTGCAAGTGACCTAGCTGTTAGGCATGCCATTTTAAACATTGCAAGCTGGGAGATTAAAGACACCTTTCTTTGGGATTACAGGCTATAGAAACAAATTGCAGCTGCTGTTCAAACTCTCCAGTTTGCCCCTCTAAGTGTTCATGGTAAGGGCCTGTTTTCTAATACCAACTACAATGAACAATGGGCTCATAGACAAGGTATCTGATGGACTTTTCACACTCCCTACTATCCACAAGCATCTGGTATTACTGAACTTCAGAATAAACTCTTCAAAAATTGACTCAAAAAATTTTCTGAGTCTATATCCTTTCCTTCCTCTTGAAACACATGCTTTAGAAAACCACGTTAGTCAGTGACTTAGTCTCCCTCTGAGATGCATCATTTCCTCTTGGGTGTTTCCTGGGCAATGATCAGGATGAAAGTGATGGGGGTTATATAGACCTGTTTTGAAAATTCAGGATTCTGCCCTGACCATTCCTGGGTATGCTGCTTCTATTCTCCCCCCTAGCAAGAACCTTAGTCTGGCCTTGTTTGTGTACCCTCTTGGTGGCAATCCAGTGAAAAGAGGACCTAGGTGATGCAAACTTAGTTCTGATTTAGCTACTTCGGTTATCTTATTGGATTAACATGGTCATAGAACATAATGAAATGATTACTTGCTTGAGTACACTGCTTGCCAAGTTCCTCTTTAGTGGCCCATGCGTGCACTTTTGGACGATACAGTGGGTTTCTTTAGGTTTCATAAAAATTCCCTTGTACCTCTTGTACCTGAGTTTTCCAGACAAAAGGTTTGGGTGTGAGTAGGGAATGGCTGGGTAAAAAAAAAAAAGATGCAGTTATAGGTACTGGAAAGGGATTTGTGTTGTAGCAGACAGCTACAGGGTGGCTCCCCAGGAACTCCGCCTCTTTATGTATGTGGTGACAGAAAGCTTAGCAAAGTTGTCTACCAATGTTAGCGGAAAGCAGAACTTGTAAGTGATGAACTTGTTTGTTTAGCGGAGGAGATTTCCAAGCAAAGTGGTAAATGTGCCACCTGGTTTCTTCCTTCTGCTTATAGTAAAACTACAAGTGAGAGAAATTGAGGGTAAACTGGTGAACAAAAAGGATCCAGGACTTGATGAATTTGGAAATCCTCACATGTTCAGATGGCAAACGATGCTGCAGTTCAGGCATCACTTCTGAAATCTTGGCATAGGGAAAAAGCCAAGGATGTGACTACATAAACTTCTGCTAAAACTTCAGCAAAAAAGTATCTATTCTCACACAAAAAACCTTTGAAAAGATAAAGGGTGTGCCTCTTAGATCCTCTTAATCAAACCACAGGCCTTCAGGAGGCTTAAGGGCACTGATCCTTATCCGTCTCCACAGGAAGCTAAAACAGAGAAGGCATCAATTTGGAAAGATCTGTAGAGATGGATTTTGTCAAATGGAGTTAACTCCATTGAAGTCCAGGGAAGTCCTACAAAGTTTTTAAGAAGTTTATTTCAAAAAAAAAACAAACAAACAAAACCCCACTGATCATTGGACTGAAAGGGGCAGAGAGAGTATAAGACGAAAGGAAGTTGTCAGATCTCCAAAATTCTGCTGGCAGGAAGCAGACTGATAAAATTATTCAGCTTGAGAAGTGTGCAACCTTCTATGAAAAAGGAGGAAATCAAAGAGTGGAGCTGAATGACAGGGAGGGTTAACCCCAGATTTTGAAAACTAATCAAGAAATGCAGAAACATTTGCCCAGCTGTATTTCAGAACTGCTGAACCACTGACCCCTTTGTACCTCCCAATGTCCCTCCTTTTTGACTGTTGATGCATAGCAGAATATGCCACCCCAAAACATGACTTTCTAGCGTAAGGATCATTTTGACCTGACTTTTTTGAAAAACTGCAGACACAGGAGAAACTCCGAAAACAGAGAGGTTACCCTTTACTAAAGGAAATCTACACTTATAAAAAATTTTTACATTAGAAAGGGGTTCCCTACTAGGAATGAAACCAAGCAGGACCCTGTGGGGCTCCTGGGCATGGAAGCCTGTCCGTGTCCCCCATTTCTTGTTTGTAGGGAACAGACTCCAGCCTCCATGACCTTCCCTGAGTTCCAAAGGGCAGATGCAAACAGTTGCTAATCAAGGAAGGGAGGGGATTTAGAGACAAGGGAGGAGAAGTCAAGAAACAATAGTGCAGCCCTGGGGCAGGGTCCTGGTTCGCCTCAAGGGATACACATAACAGTATCTTTGAGCTCATCTGCAGAACTAAAATCCCCACCAAATGGAAGATGTTAGCATTCTTCATTCCAGAGAAGACCACCTGAGGCCAGATTAAAGGAGCGCAGGCCCTGCACACACCCTGATCCTTATCAGCAACCCCACCCTTGAACCACTGCTATAGAACTCCTCACCAAATCCCCCCAGGTTGGGACACACAGTTTTTGAGGGCAGGAGCCCACTGTGTCCCCCTTTGCCTGACAGAGCAATAAAGTTATTCTTTTCTACTTCACCCAAAGCTTGGTCTCCAAGATTCGATTTGGTATCGGTGCACAGAGGCCGAGTTTTTGGCATCAGGGAGACAGCTATTATCAGAGGTAATTTTTTCACCTGAGAGACTTATCTGCAGGGCAAGGCAACCTATGTTTATCAAACATTTTCTGCACTGGCCTTCCCTTGAACTTCCTCTCCCCTCCCCTTTCTCTTTCTTTTGTCTTTAGCTGAAGATGATATTTAAGCTGGTGGCTTGGGCCAATTCAGGGAATTAGTTTTCCTAGGTATCTCCCATGTATACATGAAGTATACATGCTAATAAAACTTCTATTTATTTTTTCTCTTGTTAATCTGTCTTTTATTATGGGGGAGGGATGTCTCAGAACTAAAAAGAGTAGAGAAAAAATTATTTTTTCTCTTTCACACAGTCTTTAGCTCTTATTCTATGTTATTCTCACCATTTTATATTGGTGTTCTGGATGTTGACAGCTTGTCTCTAGTTTTGCAGGTGCACAGATGGAGAAGAATTATGCCCTAGGAACAAAGAATTACCTCACATTACAACCAGGAGTCTCCTCTGCACCTGGACCTTATTTAGATGATGAGATTTTAGACTTTGGGTTTGGTGAATGAACAACAACCTTGAGGCATTGAATGTATGTTGCATGTAAGGAGGGACACAAATCATTGAGGGGCAGAAAACAGACTCTGGGAGCACAGACTACAGGATGACAGCTCATTCAATAATTCCTTCCTCTTGGTACATTCCCCTGTATAATCTTTTTCCATTGATCATGGGCATTGTGACAGCAAAGGTGATGTCATCCCATGATTATTTTACAACCTTATATGGCAAAGGTGATGAGATATCACTCCTGTGATTATATTGTGATATCCACATGTTGCTGGCCTTGAAGAAGAAGTGAGCTACTGTGTAGCAAGGAACAGTGGGTTTTTTTGTTTGTTGGTTTGGTTTTGGCCATGCCACAGCTCGTGGGATCTTAGTTCCCCAACCAGGGATTGAACCAGGGCCCCCTGCAGTGGAAGCATGGAATCTTAACCACTGGACCACCAGGAAATTCCCAGGAACGGTGGTTTCAAGAGCTGTGGGTAACCTCTAGTTGTGGAGGTCGTCGCCAGTAAGAAACTAAAGTACTAGTCCTACAGCCACAAAGAAATAAATTCTTCCAATTATTTGAGGGATCTTGGGTGCAGACTTTCCCTCAGTCAAGCCTCTAATAATACCACAGCCCTGACCAACACCTGAACTTCAGCTGATGAAACCCTGAGCAGAGGATCAGTTAAGCCATGCCCAGACTCCTGACCTACAGAAATTGTGAAATAATAAGTGGCAGTTGTTTTAAGCTGCTAAATTTGTAAAAATTTGTTATACAGCATAGAAACCTAATACAAGGGTGATGAAGGTAGGAAAGCCTCAGCGTTTTGGGAAGGAACACCACAGACCCCAAGAGGGAGGGAGAAAAAAGGACATTATCTTTTTTTATCTTTCTGACAACCCAAGGAACTTTTCTTATGAAGAAAACTGCCCTGATATGCTTTGTGGTGGTTAATTGTATGTGTCAACCTGACTGGGTCAGGGGATGCTCAGACAGCTGGTAAGACATTACTCTTGGGTGTGTCTGTGAAAGTGTCTCTGGGAGAGATTACCATGTGAGCCAGTAGACTGAACAAAGGAGATGCCCTACACACGTGGGTGGGCACCATCCAACTGGATGAGCATCTGAGAAGAACAAAAGGGGGATGAAGAGCAAGTTCACTCTCCTTGCTTGTGCTGAGATACCCATCTTTTCCTCTCCTTGGACATCAGTACTCCTGGTTCTCAGGGGTTCAGGCCTTCAGACTTGGACAAAGGTGTCACCACTGGCTCCCCTGGTTCTCAGGCCTCCAGGCTTGGACTGGAACTAAACCCCTGGTTTTCCTGGGCTTCCAGCTTGGTGATGGCAGATTGTGGGACTTTGCAGCCTCCATAATCATGTAAGCCAATTTCTCATAATAAATCTCTTCTTATGTATCTCTATATATCCAGTTGGTTCTGTTTCTTTAGAGAACCCTAACACTTGTTCTCACAGACTGTTGCTAGCATCTTAAATTTTATTGACTGCTGGGAATTCCCTGGCAGTCCGGTGGTTAGGACTCCAATCTTCCTCTGCAGGGGACACAGGTTCCATCCCTGGCCAGGGAACTAAGATCCTGCATGCAATGCAGCTCGAAAAATTTTATAGACTGCTAGGTCTACAAATCATCACCAGGTGACAAACACAATTTGATCATCAATCTCGTTGATAATTCTACTGAAACCGCAGAGGATGGCTCTAGACCCTTTACCTGCTCTGGGGTAAGTAATAGACTGTCCATCATTTCTGACTCAGGAATCTTGTGCCTTCTGTCTGTATCCATGAAGTTGTGGCAGTCTAACCTGTGAAGTTACAAGTAGGGAAAACTCTCAGACCTTTCATAGTTCTCAACAAGTTGATATATGTTACTTCTGGGCCAAGACAGAGGAGAAAATTGTATGCATGTTCTCTCCCCCCCCCCCCCCCCCCCCCCCCCCCCGCTTTTTTTTTTTTACCTCTATTAGGCAGAAGAACGCAATGAAAGGAACTGTTTCTCTCAATCACTCCATGAAAGACAGCCCCCAGGCGTAACAGGAAAAATTGGTTGTTCTGTTAGATAAGAGAGAAATGATTTTTTAGTATACTAACTCACTGAAATATTGGGATTTATTTGTGATAGTGGTGGGAGGTATGCATTAATTTGACGAAAAAATGACAGACTGACAAATGTGAGTGGCTGGACAGTACACACATGTGGACTCCTGAAAATACTTGTGGAAATCAGCACTGATGAGTGCTTGAGGCAGTCCATTTTAGTAGGCACCCGAAGGAGTGATTCTGTTTACTCATCTGCCAGGTTATATAAGCTGTAATGCCAAGGCCTAAAAGTTCCAAAGAGTAAAGGGTGTGGGGAGAGGAACCAAGAAAAGACAGGCTTGAGAACGATTTCTAAGAAAGAATTTTGGCATGGTTCCTGGTACTCTGGACTGGCTAGAAGCAAAAACCTTCCCAAGTCATAGGGAATTTTGTTGCCAAAGAAACCAAATCCCAGCATAGAAAGCCTTTGACATTTGTTCCTTAAACTGCCACCAGATCCCAAAACTTACCTAAGCAGAAAGCAGTCTGCCAAAGTTACCAGCGTGGAGTATATAACTAACATTCACCCTACCTGTGACTCTACAGGAAAACGAAGAAGGAAAAACTGTGCAGAACACAGTCAAGGTTCATAGAGAACAAAGTTCTGGGTCATTAGTTTCCAAGAGCAGAATCATGATCTAATCAAGTAAATTTTCCGCCTCTACCAGGGCAGGTCTTTGTGGTGCCTTCCCACAGGATTCCCTTCTCTGAATGTCCAGGTATTTTTTTCCATATAAGGGATCTCTTGTCCTTGCTCTGTAGCTGTACAGTGGATGGGTGAGGGGATAAGGGCATATGATTATACCTGACAGCAAGATGCTGGATTTTGAGCCCAGAGCAGACTGTCTGAGCCAAAATTTAGAAGCAGTCTGAGTGCCTGAATCATCAAGTGGAAGAAAGAGCCACATGAATATATTTGTGAGAAATGCAGTTCTATTATGTTAAGCCACTGAAATTGGAGATTTATTTCTTACAGGACTAGTGTTACCCTAAGTTGGTGATTCTCAAACTTATTTTCATTTTCAGCCCGTAGAAAGGTTTTTTTTAGACTTTTTTTTCCTAATCACGGCCTCTGTATTAAATTTTAACACCATAGATATAATCTGTGTCTGTTTACTTACTATATGTATATGTCACTGTGCTTTACAGAGTAAGATTCACCTCCTTCCCAACCCAGAACCAATTTTTGTCCTCTTGGGGGCACTGTTGCCCTGGTTGAGAACACATGCCATAAATGATAGTAAAATGTATGTGTCTCCTGTTCATCTCTCTCACCTCAAATTTCCCTCTTGTCCCTGCATACTGATCATTTATTTTAGCCTTTTTTCAATTCCTTGAACATACCAAGCTCTTCTGAACCTTAAGAACGTTTTTCCTTGCTTCTTTTTTTTCCCCTTGAAAACTCAATTTCAGGATGCACTGCTGCCTTCCTCTAATTTTTCATAATATTTCTTAGCATTTTCTTAAATGATACTTTTACAGAGAAACCTGCTTTAAAAGTGGTTCTCACATTTGTCTCTTAGTACTATTGTTTTCTTTAATACCACTTATGACAATTTATAATAATATATTTGACTGTTTTGATACTTTTCTCTCAGTACTCTTGTTTTAATACTACTTAGGACAATTTATAATAATATATTTAACTGTTTTGATACTTAACGTCTGTTTCACTCACTGAAAGACACTCCATATATACTCAGAACATAGTGTTGAAATAGATTTCTCAGCCCAAGATAGAGCTGCTCCTACCCGGGGTGCTGTGTCAGAAGACTGAAATGTAGGTAACTTTAGTGTCCCTGTAAATGCTCCCCTTGACTAGAAATGCAGTGCGTGTAACCAGGCAGCCGATCCCCAACTGCCAAAAATCTGTAATGATTTCCTGGTTTTAAATAAGGTCAGATATGCAACCCCAGCCAACCAACTTAAGCCAAATACTCTCTTATTTCCTGATTGGCCTGCTAGCTTTTAAGGAAACCCCTGACCTCCTAGCCAATCAGGCCCTGTTTCTGCATACTACTTCCAACACTTTACAAAACTCACTCTTCCTAAATATCCAATGACAAATTTAAATTATGAAGGAGTGATCACAGTTCAGGCGTACAAAACTAGAGTCAGGCAGCCATTGAGGATCTGGTCTCAGACACGCCTTTGCACCACTGAGAACTTGAACTTTCTTTGAACTGTACCATGTTCAAGGACACCACCAGCTGTATTCAGAACACCTGCCAGCTGCAACCTTGTGGTCTCAAGGTCTCCCCTTATAACTATGGAAGCTTTTCGGACCCCACCCAATTCTTTCTTATCCAGCATCCCCACTTCTTGCCAGATCCAATTATAATTCTTGGTAAACAACTCATGTAACTCTCTGTAACCTTGCAGTTTTTTGCCTTTATAAGCCTCTCCCATTTTGTAGTCCGAGGGAACACAATTCAAGTGCTTCTTGAATCTGTTTTTCCCATGCTGCAATCCTAACAAGCCTCAAATAAACACCTTTTAATTTCAATCAGGTCTCTGTTTCTGAAATTTTGGTTAACATATCCCTTGGGAATGCTCCACTGCTTGTGAGGCACTGTACTCGCTCAATCCACGGGTTTTCCCTTGAATAAAGGACATCAAACTCATTATGAAACTGAGCAGGACCTTGTGGGGTCTTCCTGGGTACAAGCCCCTCTGTGACCTCCGCTGCTTGTTTGGCTTTCCCTAAGTTCCAAAGGGCAGACTCAAGCATAAATGATTAGAGAAGTGGAAAAGGCAGAAATGAAGGAAAGCAGTCAAGTAAGAGAAGTAATAATAGCTTGAACAATAGTCACAGGACTCCTAGTTCCTCCTGAAGGGGTATAAATAACAATCTGATGCATCTCTTTGAGTTGTTCTGTGAGACTAAGATCCTCACCCAGTGGAGGATGGTGACCACATGCAGACCACAAACATGTAGACCCCAGACTGGTTGGAATAAGAAAGTCAATGATTAATATTCTCTAAACATCACCCTGTTACCTCACCACCAACCAATCAGAAGAATGTCCATGAGCTGATCACACGTGCTGCAACCCTCACTCCAAATCCTTCCCTGAAAGCCATTTGGAAGTTCAGGTCTTTTGAGCATTAACTACCCATTCTCCTTGCTTGGTGCCCTGCAAATAAATGCTGTACTTTCCTTCACCACAACTGGTGTCAGTAGATTGGCTTTGCTGCCAAATCTGGACCCAGTTCTGTAACAATTTCTAAAAATTTTTTTTGTTATTTGACCATAGCTAATTAATATTGAAGAATGGATATAAAAAAGTATAAGTGAAGAAACAAAGGCAGGAAGGAAGGAGGGATAAGAGGAAGAAAAGAAATCGACAGCAGGTCAATTTCATTCTTATTTTTATAACCTTCTTCTTCCATTTTCTCTTTGCTCTCTGGAGTTCAAAGTTCATATCCTGAGTAGGGGAGGAGAAATAATTTTCCCTCTGCCCTTCTGAGTTCTTGGCTGAGACCCCTTGTAATAAAAGACAGATTAACAGAGAAAAACAAACAGAAGTTTATTAACATGTATAACTCATGAATACACAGGAGATACTCGGGGAGAGTGTATAAGTCCCTGAGATGGCCCAAGCCACCCACTTAAATACAGTCTTTAACTAAAGACAAAAGAAAGAAAGGTGTGTGTGTTTGGGGGCAGCTATGGAAGGTTACAAGGAAAAGCAAGGTAAACAAGGCTAACGTTTGTTATGCAGTTAAGTCATTGCCTCTCCACTGATAAAGAGCTTCAGGTGTTATAGATTTAATTCTTCTCCTGGTACAGAGAGGGAGACACCCTCAAAAATGGAGATTCCTTCATAAATATAAATTTCCTTTACAAAACGGCAACTTCTATTCTTGTTTTTAGAGCTTCTCTTGTGTCTGCAGTTTCTCAAACATGATAATCTAAAAATAATCCTTGTGCCCAAGAGGCATATTCTGGGGTGGAATATTCTGCTACCCTTCACAACTTATGGTGGTTTGTCGCTAATACTGCAAAAACATATGACGTGATGGGTCTAACAATAATCAATACATGCTGGACAGTTTCAACCACATAGTCATTTGATGTTTCACAATCAGACACTCAGCCTCCAACAAGGCCCCCAATCCAGAGGTTGTACACAAGTGGTACGCAGTTCCCTGCTGAACATGGGAAGGTCAGATTCCACAACCCTAGTGGTCTGTGCTGTGACTCTCTTATTAAATTATTCCAAAGATTCTATGCAATATTCTTTTCTATAGCAGGGGTCAGCATACTCTAGCCCATGGGCCAAATCTGACTCAGGGACTGTTTTTGTAATTAAAATTTTATTGGAACACAGCCATATCATTTATGTATTGTCTGTGGCTGCACCTGCACTACAACCATGGAGTAAAGTAGTTCTGGTACAATAACAGGGTTAAACAGCTGCACATCAGCAGAATTTAGTAGTGGCCACAGAGACCCAATGGCCCTCAAAGCCTAAAATATTTACCATCTGGCCATTTGCAGAAACAGTTTGCTGACTCCCACTCTATAACATCATCAAATCCGCTAGATCACATGACCCAAGTGGTAGAGCTCTTTGTACTGTAGCCCAGTGGTCCCCAACCTTTTTGGCACCAGGGACTGGTTTCATAGAAGACAATTTTTCCACGGACAGGGGTGGGGGGGGGGGGGGGGATGGTTCAGGCAGTAATGCAAGTGATGGGGAGCGATGGGGAGTGGCAGATGAAGCTTTGCCTACTCGCCCGCTGCTCACCTCCTGCTGTACGGCCTGGTTCCCCAACCCCTGGCACCAGTCCACAGCCTGGTGGTTGGGGACCCCTGCTGTTGCCTACATCTGATGCAGCACCTTCTGCTCTGGACCCCACTTGAAATTGGCAGCCTTCTAAGTCACCCTATAAATGAATTAGAGCAATATTCCTAAGTACAGTATACGCTCTTCCAAAAATCCAAAAATATCTACCAAGCACAGTGACTCTTTCTTAGTGGCAGAAAGTTCCAGTGTCTTGGCACGTACCAGATCATCAGATCCTTCAAAAGTTTTACGAATGTGGCATAAAACTTCAAAAGTCTTATGAATGTGTCTCGCAAGCCCTCAACTTACCAAGTCATACAGAGTATTTACTACTTCTTGCTTACTAAGTGCTCAACAAAGAATCAGAGAGATGTCCCACAGAATGTTCAGATAATTGAGACCCCTTCAGACTACACTCTGACAGAATGCAGCAGAGTTAACACAGTCTAGAGCAGGATTGTTTTCTTTCCTGATGGGGAATGAAATGAAATGCAGATTATGTAGATGAATAGCTACTGTATTAATTTTCCATTGCTGCTATGACTAATTACCATAAACGTAGTGGCTTGAAACAACAGAAATTGTCATCTGTAGATCAGAAATCTGACACAGATGTCACTGAGCTGAGATTAAGATGTCAGGTGGAGGGCATTCCTTTCTGGAGGCATTACAGGAAATTCCTTTACCTTGTCTTTTCCAGTTTCTAGATTCTGCCCATTTTCCTTGGCACGTGGCTCCCCCCTTCCACATTTTAGATCCAGCAATGTTGGCCCAAGTTCTTCTCACTCTGCCATCTCTGTGATTCTGTCTTCATCTTTGCTCTTCTACTTTTAAGGACCCTTGCAATTACATTGGGTCACTCAGATAATCTCCCTATTTTAAGATCTGCTGCTTAGCAAACTTAACTCTCCTTTGCCAGGTAACCTAACATATTCACAGGTTCTAGGGACACAGACATCTTTGTGGGGTCCTTATTTTGTTTCCCACAGCTAAAAATCAAGGGCAGAAATAATACAATCCACATTTTATAGACGAGGAATGAGAGGTTAATTTTCCCCAGGTAGGACACTACAAGTAGTCCCCTACATACAAACGAGTTCCATTCCTAGAACACGTTCGTTAAGAACAATTTGTTTGTTAAGTCCAACAAAGTTAGCCTAGGTACCTAACTAACACAATCGGCTATATAGTACTGTACTGTACTGTACTAGGTTTATAATACTTTTCACACAAATAACACATAAAAATCAAAGGCAAAAATTAAAACATTTTTAATCTTACAGTACAGTACCTTGAAAAGTACAGTAGTACAGTACAACAGCTGGCATACAGGGGCTGGCATCAAGTGAACAGGCAAGAAGAGTTACTGACTGGAGGAGGGAGGGGAGGTGGGAGATGGCAGAGCTGAAGGATGGTCAGCAATAGAAGATGGAGGGCAGGCTGCAATTTCACTCACGCCTGACACTGATGGCGCAGGTTCTGGTTCTTTGCTGGATTCAATGCTGTCTAACCTCTTGAAAAAAACAATCCAGTGATGTCTGGGTAGTAGCTCTTTTTTTCATGTTAAAGATGGAACAGTAGCACTGGATTGCATTCTGAACGGCTGCTGCAACCTTCATGTACCATTCTATGTTCAGGTCCTGTGCCTCAAAAACTCACAGTGCCTCCTCAAATCAAGAAAACCCCCTTGCCATTTCCTGCATCGTGAATCTCTTCGGTTCTTCAGTTACTTCTTCCTCCTCTTGTCTCTCTTCGTCCCTTCTCTGTGCACGTTTGCATCTTTGAAAGTACACAACTTGAAAGTTCGTAAGTAGGGGACTTACTGTAACAGGTGCTTAACCTGGCATTAGGAACCAGGAAGATGGGCTCTAGAGATGGTACCCTCCCGCAGTTTGCTGGGCCTGATGTGAGAACCACACCCAACCTGCAAAACCCATTCCCACCATCCATGATGTACTTACCTTGTATACGTTTGAATCATCTGGTGAAAAACAAACAGCTGAGATAGGGACCTGGAATAAACAATGAGGGAAAATTATTTTTTTTTGAAAATATTTTTTTTAGTAACTTTTTAAAATCTCCCTCCTACTTTCCAGTTTGCACCTGCTTATCTGAGAATTAGAGAAATAGTCTACATTTTATTCATTGGAGGATACTTTAAATGGCTTAAATTCAAGCCCTTCATCAAATACATACTCCAGTATGTACTTTTACTTAAACAATTTCATCTCTTATTTCCCGATTTTTCCTCTTTTCTCACTGAAGTCAACAAAGCTGTTTATTTTCTCTGAACTTTACAAACCCATCTGTTCCTTCATGAATTATGTATTTCCTCTTGTGAATGTCTTCTCTCGCAATACTTCCTGTCCAATTCTACACTGCCTGCCATTGCATCTATAAAAGCTCAGCTGTAGGAATTCTTATCTGAGACACAGCAAAACAAGTTTTATATATATATATATATATATATATATATATATATATATATATAATGTTCTTGCTTATATCTATGTTTCTGCCTAGTTGTATTATAGAGAGGGAGGCATTTTTTTCCAAATTGTTTTCTTTGTTTTTAATATAACTTATTTGTTATATATACATATATACACTATATATAAACATATGTATGATAGATACACATATGTTATATATACATAGCACAAATAAACATTATATATAATATGCATATTATATATACATGTATATATTTATAATACACTCATATAATCACACACACAGATACACACAGTTTAACAACCTGTTCACAATATTTCTGAAAATGTAACAATCAGCTCTTGCAAGCCAAGATGAGCCTACCCAAGCACACCACTGATTCGACTACTCTGCTTCCAGTGAGTTGCTGCCACCTGGGGCTCAGATTCCCTGGGCACCTCCATTTGATAGAGATCAGAAATCCCTTTCCAAAAGCAAACCCTCTGTCCAGCATGCCCAGACTCTTAAGGATGGTGAGTAAAGTACTTTCTAAAGATAGTGATGCTTCATCCTACTTTGTTATCCTTGATGAAGTAAGAAAAATCTGCATAAAGTACATGTAGAGGATAATGAATTAGAAGCTATGAGAGAGACTCCATATATTTAATATTCAACATTTCTGAGCTTACAGGATACCTCAGGTATTTAATGTGATGTGGTCTGATTGAATTATTAGCTGGAAACTCAAAATTTTGCTTTTGTTTGTTTTATTTTGCAATGTCTTGCAACAGCATCTCACTTTCCAAAGGACAATTTATTTTATATAGCATGCTATTAGGGACAGATAAGTTAATTTTTCTCTGTCATATGTGTCATTTCTATTTTTAAAAAGCCACTGATATGGTCAAAAGTAGTGAACTATGTTTAAGACAACCTGGTTCTCCCACTGACTCGCTGTGTTACCTTAGCAAGTCACCTGAAGGAATATTACTCCAATTATCACCGGGCAGGAGATAAGACTTGAAATAACTCAGTATGAAAGTATGAAATTAGTTAAATAAATTTGTGAAATGTGTCATAGTTATTATATAGACAAAGTAAATGTACATTAAGAGAGCTACTATAAAGAGAGGAAACATAATCATACCAAGCCTGGTGGTACTAATCCGGTTTACCATTATTTTATACTCTCTCCTAAGTGCCACATATATATACATAGATGGAGACGGTGACCTCAATCACATTAGCTGAACAATTTATAATCATTATATGCAAGTGACATAAAATATCAGCAAAAAATGAAATAAAAAAATGAGGATGCTTACCCAGTTGTTTGATCTTCTTTATACCAAACATACAAATACTGTTAATATCTTTGCGTATGTCTATATTTTAAAGTTACCTCACATTTTGACAAAGTATAGAGACAAACACTGAGAGCTTTGCAAAATTACAGAGATTTGGGAGTTAAAATAATTTCTGAAAAGTGTTCCTATTATGTAACAATTGTTTGGCATCAACACTAAACCATACTCAATACAAAACAAAGATTTAATCATAGCTCAAGACTATAATCTTTATTAAAGTTCCACTAATGAGCAACTGCTAAGGCAATATTTCATTCCAAAAACAAGAAAGTTCTAGTTTCCAATTTAAATGCATTTAAATTAGCATGTAAATGTATCCTATAAACATGTATCAGGCTGAGATATTATTCAGTATGATCATTGTTGTGGTGATTATTATGTGCCATTTAGTGAACATTCACTGTGTACTTGGAGCCCTGCTAAATACAGTGCGTTTAATTCTGTGGATTTCTGATGAATTTTTTCCCATAGGAACACAGAATACATTATAACATCTCCCTTCAAGCATAACACATAGTGTTAAAAGGTTAAAGGAAACTGATGTATTTTTTATTTTTGTTTCTTAACAGTTTTGTATATTCAATGGAATTTAAGAACTCAGGAAAATTTAATATTTTAAAATTATAACTAATTGGCTGCCTGGCTTGCTATATTTCTTGTGAATTTTACGGATTTTATTCTGAGACTATATCTTTTTTAAAAACTGAAACATTTTAAATATTTTTTTTCTAGTTATTTGATTAGTATTCTCTGTATACAATGCAATTTCTGTTTTTATCTGATATATACTATTTATATTTTACTTTTTATATTTACATTTATTAAATATATATATATTATTTAATTTTAATTCAAATATATTTTTATTAATTTTGAAAAAAGCACACTACAGTTATTATATAATGTTACTCTACAAAACACTATTGAATATCATAACTGGAATAGTATTTTGTGCATGCAAAATTGCTTTTTATTTTGATTAAATTACAGAATATTTTGGTTGGTGATCTTTCAGTGCTCTCCTTCAGTTACTTGGATATCAATGCATTTGTTTAGACAAAACCTCACTGAAGAGCTGAAACAACCACATTCAACCACTTCCCTTGTTCCTGTGAAAGTCTATTAAAAAAAAATTGAGAAATAAACAGTCATCACAGAAATAATGTCACTGAATACCAAACACTGTTTAATATTAAATATTGTAGTTGGAAGTATATTAACTTGGACATTTCTTCAAAGTTAGGAACTTTGCTAATGTCAAATCATTTGACTGGAATCATTATCTTTCAAGGGTTTTGTTTAAAAAAGAAATCTTTCAGGGGCTTCCCTTGTGGCGCAGTGGTTGAGAGTCTGCCTGTCAATGCAGGGGACGCGGGCTCGAGCCCTGGTCTGGGAAGATCCCACATGCTGCGGAGCAACTGGGCCCGTGAGCCACAACTACTGAGCCTGTGCGTCTGGAGCCTGTGCTCCGAAACAAGAGAGGCCGCGATAGTGAGTGGCCCGCGCACCGTGATGAAGAGTGGCCCCCGCTTGCCACAACTAGAGAAAGCCCTTGCACAGAAACGAAGACCCAACACAGCTAAAAATAAATAAATTAATTAATAATAATTTAAAAAAAGGAATTCCTTTAAAAAAAAAAAAGAAATCTTTCAAAACCTAGCTGCTGCGAATCTTCTCAGTGAAACAGTGATCACATGGTTCATAAATAAAATATTTTGTGGTATGAGATGTTAGGCTAAAAATCCACAAATTCACCAAATAGCAACTCAGTAAGATACAGAATTGTGCTATACTTGATCATCTTGTAAGTAAAAATCATTTATCACTGCATTAGAGTGCATTTCTTTTTTTATATATCAATGAAAATAAATAACACAAATGTATAGGAAAAGGCATTATATACTTTCATTAATAGCTGTTTTGCACTTTGATATATGAGTGATTTCCTATTATAAATTCATGGTGAATTCCACTCCAAGACAATTTACTGATAGTAAAATAAGAGTTTCCCAAAAGCTTTAGTGAAAATTTAAACATTAATAACGACAGAAGTGTTTATACTACAGTTTAAAAAAAAAGGAATTTCTTTTATTAACACACAATTAGTTTTATAAACTTTGATAATAAATGTTTATTTTTAACAATTGCCATCTTCAATTAAGGGAACTGAAAAAATTAAGGTTAAAAATCTCTTCGAAACTTGCAAAATTAAATAAGTAAAAAATAAACATATATAATTAAGTTTTAAATGATTCATATGTAATTTGTAGCATTTATACTTTTGAAGATACTAAAGCTGAAAACAGCATAAGATTTTGGGAACCATCTTTACATTTCTATTATATATACATTTTCTGTAAATAGAACTTCTACCTGAAAGTGGATAAAACTCCACAAAATTGATATTCTCAGGTGCTTCTTAAATATTATCTAGATAACTTCAATATGCATTTTTAGTTGAAATTTTTGAGATAACTGAAGATTCACATACAATTATAGAAAAATAAATGAGAAGATCCCATGTTACTTTACCAAGTCCTTCCCCCCACACCCTACCACCCCCTCCCCCTCCCCCAACCCCACGGTAACATTTTGCAGAACTGTGATGTAATATTACAACCAGGACGCTGACTTTGATACACATACCCATCTCATCCAGATTTTCACCAGTTTAGCTTTTACTCATTTGTGCAGGTGTGTACACGCGCGCACGCACTCGCATGCGTGTACTTAATTCCATGCAATTGTATCACATGTGTAAGTTATTGTATTCATACCACAGTCAAGATCCTTAACAGTTCCAGCATCACAAGCAACTTTTGTGTTGCCCGTTTATAATTAGACCCGATTCTCTTCCATTCCCAGTGGGCTACTCTTTCCCAACAGCATTTCAAAAATGTTATATAAATGGTGCCATACAGTATGTAAATTTTGTGGATTGGCTTCTTTCACTCAACATAATTTCCTGGAGAGTCATTTGAGTTGCTGTGTTGACACTATTCTTTGCTAAGTAGCATCCCCTGGAATGTGTGTATCAGATTTGTGCGAGGACTACTGAAGGGCATCTGGCTGACTCCAGTTTTTGGCTATTTATATATTACGCATTATAAAGCTGTGTTAAAAGATGAAATGAGGCATATTAAAAATATGAAGAGTTTATTTGAGCAAAAAATCAATTCAAATTGGGCAGTGCCAAACCAGAAGTGGTTAGGAGCATGCCACCGACAGGAGTTGGGAATGACTTAGAGGAAAATGTGGAAGCAAAGAAATTATTTAATTGGCTCTAGCTTAAAGCCTAGTTGGTTGTGATTGGTTGTCCTTAAGTTTTGATTCCGTAATCTTGAGGCATTTACAGGCTTAGATTTTGGTTTACTCACAAAAGCCACCAAGGCATTAGAGCCACCTCAGTTTAATGGCCTCCTTGTTTAATTAATTTAACAATTCTTCCTTTTTGGTCATTTTCTCATACATGAGAGATTGACCAAAAATTTGGTATTAGTGTCACTCTCAGTCACCATCAGGTTTAAGTTGTTCTATCGTGAACAAAACACATAATTAGTATTCCTGAAAAGAGTCTTACAAGGATAAAATCAAGATGTCAGCAGGGCTGTTTCCTTCTGGAGGCTCCAGGGCAGGACACTTGTCCTTGTCTCTTCCAGCTTCTAGAGGCTGCTGGTGGTTCCTTCCCCCATTGTCAAGCCAGCTGGGCAGCATTTTCTGTTCTCTCTGACCAACTGCTATTTTTTACAAGGACCCTTATGACTACATTGGACCCACCCAGATAATCCAGGCTGGTCTCCCAATATCAAGATTCTTAAACACACCAGCAATCCTTTTTGCAATATAAAGTAACATTCACAGGTTTTCCATGGATTAGAATGTGGACATCTTCAGAGAGATATTATTCAGTCTATCCTAGTTATAATAGAGCTTCTTTCCTTCATTTATAGAATGTGAAGCAAAATGCCCTAGTAGTACATGAAAAAGCTGCAGACATTTGTTTTTTATTTAGCATCCTCTAACAAAGGGAAATGGTCTTTCTCCCTGCATATACTGACCTCCAAACAAAATTATTCAGTTTTTGAGAAGCAATTTACTTCAATTTTCACGTTGAACTCTGTTAGCTTCCCTTTTATTCCTAATTTTTGCTTAGTAGGTGGTAGCAATGAAAGCAGAATGGAGAAAGTGTGTGTCTGTGTGTATCTGTGTGTGTGTAAAGGTCACACTCGTTTTTAGTCTTCTAGGATGTAAGCAGGAAATATACAGATATACCTTCAATGATAGATCACAGAAATAATGTTATTTGATATAATTCCTTGTAACTGTGTTCAGGTTCTAGATGACTGCTAGCACTACAGATTTATGAAGCTACAATTTTGTCATTTAGAAGTTGCTATAGACTGAATGTTTGTGTCTCTCCTAAATTCATGTAGTTAAATCTTAACCCCCAGTGATATGGTGGTAGAGGCTTTGGGAGATGCCTAGGTCATGAGTGTGGAGCCTTCATGAATGGGATTAGGGCCCTTATAGAGAGATTCCAGAGAGCTCCCTTGCCCTTTCTGCCATGTGAGGGTGCAGAGAGAGGACAGCTGTCTGTGAACCAGGAATAGGGTCCTCACAGACACTAAATCTGCCAGCACCTTGATCTTGGAATTTCCAGCCTCCAGAACTGTGAGAAATAAATCTCCACTGTATTTAATAGTAGCCTCAGCTAAGACAGGAGGTGAAAATAATTGGGCAGACTATAGCGTGAGATAGCATTGACAATTTCATTACTATACTCTTTCACCTAATTTCTGCTCTGAACAATCTGACATGCATCTCTTGTTGACTCTTTTTATGTCCCCAAATATCAAGGTTAAATATCAAGTTTAAAGAAAGTGAAAGACTGCGTAATCTATCGTTCCTACTCCATGTAAAATATAACAATAGACTTGGTTCTTTTCACATGGCAATCAGATATATTTTATACATAGTCTTTATTAACATACCTGAAGAGATCAAAGAAATGTTTTCACATTAAAATTTGAAGAATAAAATTATGTTAACAGCTTTCTTTAGAAGTCCTTCTGATTTCAGACTACTTTTGCTCATCAGGTGCTCAGATATTCAATTCATGGGGTCTCCTTTATGTCAAATGAGGCACCCGTGTTTCTTGCCCCTCTCATGATTGTTCATTCTTCACACCCTCTCAGGATTGTTCATTCTTCACACTTGGGGTCATCATTGAAGCTGTTTTCTGGATCTACTCTAAGGATTCACTGTTGTTTTTTCCCCCCTATAATTTCCCCACAAAATGCTGTCTGATATTCTTTTTTTTTTTTTCTTCCAATGTCTATAATCAATACTTTAGCCTGTTGAAACTGCTTCTTGACTGTGTTTCCTTCTTTCAGTATCAACTTCATTTACCAGTTTGATTACTCTTTCTGGACCTGTATAACTTGTGAAGGCCTCTTCTAGCCTGTCATAAAGAGCTTTGATGTCAGTGTACGTAGATTTTCGTGCCTATTGTAGTAATCATACAGATTTAGTTATAGTTCAATAGCAGTGGAATTTTTCAAAACCTTGACTAAATATCAAAGGATATAACAACTCACTACTAAGTTGTCTGTAGTCATCACATGTAAATATATAATAATAATGTAACGGGTGAAGTTACAACTTGATGTTTGGGGACTGACTGATGGATATGCTGCATTTCTGGTCAAGTGGGGCATTCACAGGGACATGAAAGTTATCTAAGTTTTGGTTTGCTGATGTGGTACCTCTGGCAGAGGTGGTTCCATCTTGGGCCTAGGAAGTTATTTCAGCAGATGCAAGCTAAATGCCACATTAATTACTGAAGGCTGCTTAAGGCAGAATTTTGTATTTGCAACTTAATTATAGTGCTGTGATTGATTTATTTTGACTAGTATAGTTGCAAAAATGTAGAGTTTATTTTGTAATGTTTTCTTTTAAACTTGTATAGAGTGATTTTCTCATAAAAGTGGAGAAAATGTATTTCCTATTGATGGGAAATTTATTTAGAATTATGTAAGACTCAAAAACTTAACATAAAATAACTGCTTTAGGTAAATAATAACTGTACTTTCTTGTCATATGATAAAGCTCAGCTATTTCAAAGTATGTTTAAGAAATTATTCTTCATCAAAAATTCTTATAGATTAGAAAGCATAGCTGTAACACAGAACTCTTTTGAATTAGACCTTGTAAATAATTATTAATGGTGACAAAAATAAAATGATAAACTTGAAATGTTTTATATTTCTCTGCACATTTTGTAAGCTCATTTTACATTTTGAAAGTTTATCTTTGCTTACACATGAAAATTATTATAAATGACATAAGTTATTACTCTGCAATACCTCATAAATTATTGAACAGCTACAATTAATAAATTAAAGGTAAGAATAAGAAAATTTTAAATAGATTATAATGTGTCAATAGATGCTACTCTTTCATATTATAAATTTATAATTATTTGATTTCAACACAGAAACCTGTAATTAACTTCTATTTATTTATTTATTATTTTTTCATGGTATAACTTATTTTATTAAAGTATAGTTGATGTACAATATTATATGTTACAGATATACAATATAGTGAATCACAATTATTTATTTATTTATTTATTTATTTATGGCTGTGTTGGGTCTTAGTTTCTGTGCGAGGGCTTTCTCTAGTTGCGGCAAGTGGGGGCCACTCTTCATCGCGGTGCGAGGGCCTCTCACTATCGCAGCCTCTCTCGTTGTGGAGCACAGGCTCCAGACGCGCAGGCTCAGTAACTGTGGCTCACGGGCCTAGTTGCTCCGCAGCATGTGGGATCTTCCCAGACCAGGGCTCGAACCCGTGTCCCCTGCATTGGCAGGTGGATTCTCAACCACTGCACCACCAGGGAAGCCCCGATTCACAATTTTTAAAAGTTATACTCTGTTTGTAGTTTTTATAAAATATTGGCTATACTCCCTGTGTTGTACAATATATCCTTATAGCTTATTTTATACATAATAGTTTGTACTTCTTATTCCCCTACCCCTATATTTTTCTTCCCCCCACCTCTCCCCACTGGTACCCACTAGTTCATTCTTTATATCTGTGAGTCTGTTTCTTTTCTGTTATATTCACTAGTTTGTTGCATCATTTAGATTCCACATATAAGTGATATCATAGAGTATTTGTCTTTCTCTGACTTGTTTCACTTAGCATAATACCCTCCAAGTCATCAATGTTCTTGCAAATGGCAAGATTTGATTCTTCTTTTATGGCTGAGTAATATTCCATTTTATATATATATATATATATATATATATATATATATACACACACACACACACACACACACACACACACACACACACACACACCACATCTTCTTTATCCATTCATCTGTTGATGGACACTTAGGTTGCTTCCATATCTTGGCAACTGTAAACAATGCTATGAACATTGGGGTCCATGTACCTTTTTGAATTAGTGTTTTTGTATTCTTTCAATATATACCCAGGAGTGGAATTGGTGGGTTGTATGGTAGTTCTATTTTTAGTTTTCTGAGAAACCTCCATACTGTTTTCCACAGTGGCTTCACCAATTTACATTCCCACCAACAGTGCAAGAGGGTTCACTTTCCTCCACACCCTCTATAGCATTTATTGTTTGTAGATTTTTTGATGATGGCCATTCTGACCAGTGTGAGGTGAAACCTCATTGCAGTTTTGATTTGCATTTCTCTAATGATTAGTGATGTTGAGAATCCTTTCATGTGTTTGTTGGCAATCTGTATATCTTCTTTGGAGAAATGTCTGTTTAGGTCTTGTGCTCACTTTTGGATTGGATTGTTTGTTTGCTATTCAGCCGCATGAGCTGCTTGTAAATTTTGGAGATTAATCCTTTGTCAGTTGCTCCGTTTGCAAATATTTTCTCCCATTCTGAGGGTTGTGTTTTCATCTTGTTTGTGGTTTCCTTTGCTGTGCAAAAGCTTTTTAAGTTTCATTGGGTCCCTATTGTTTATTTTTGTTTTTATTTCCATTTCTCTAGGAGGTGGGTCAAAAAGGATCTTGCTGTGATTTATGTCATAGTGTGTTCTACCTAAGTTTTCCTCTAAGAGTTTTATAGTGTCTGGCCTTACCTTTAGGTCTTTAATCCATTTTGAGTTTATTTTTGTGTATGGTGTTAGGAAGTATTCTAATTTCGTTCTTTTACATGTCCAGTTTTCCCGGTACCACTTATTGAAGAGGCTGTCTTTTCTCCATTGTATACTCTTGCCTCCTTTATCAAAGATAAGGTGACCGGGCTTCCCTGGTGGCACAGTGGTTGAGAATCTGCCTGCCAATGCAGGGGACATGGGTTCGAGCCCTGGTTTGGGAAGATCCCACATGCCGCGGAGCAACTAGGCCCGTGAGCCACAATTACTGAGCCTGCACGTCTGGAGCCTGTGCTCCGCAACAAGAGAGGCCGCGATAATGAGAGGCCTGCGCACCGCGATGAAGAGTGGCCCCCGCTTGCCGCAACTGGAGAAAGCCCTCGCACAGAAACGAAGACCCAACACAGCCAAAAATAAATAAATAAATAAATAAAATTAAAAAAAAAAAAAAAGATAAGGTGACCATATGTGAGTGGGTTTATCTCTGGGTTTTCCTTCCTGTTCCATTGATCTATATTTCTGTTTATGTGTCAGTACCATACTGTCTTGATTGCTGTACCTTTGTAGTATAGTCTGAGGTCAGGGAGCCTGATTTCACCTGTGCTGTTTTTTTTCTCAAGATTGTTTTGGCTCTTCGGGGTCTTTTGTGCTTCCAAACAAATTGTGGAATTTTTTGTTCCAGTTCTCTGAAAAATGCCATTGGTAGTTTGATAGGGTTTGCACTGAATCTGTAGATTGCTTTGGGTAGTACAGTCATTTTCACAATGTTGATTCTTCCAATCCAAGAACGTGGTATATCTCTCCATCTGTTTGTATCATCTTTAATTTCTTTCATCAGTGTCTTATAGTTTTCTTCATACAGGATTTTTGTCTCCTTTGGTAGGCTTATTCCTAGGTATTTTATTCTTTTTGTTGCAATGGTAAATGAGAGTGTTTCCTTAATTTTTCTTTCAGATTTTTCATCATTAGTGTACAGGAATGCAAGAGATTTCTGTGCATTAATTTTGTATCCTGCTACTTTACCAAATTCATTGATTAGCTTTAGTAGTTTTCTGGTGGCATCTTTAGGATTCTCTATGTATAGTATCATGTCATCTGCAAACAGTTTTCGTTCTTGTTTTCCAATTTGGATTCCTTTTATTTTTTTCTTCTCTGATTGCTGTGGCTAAAACTTCCAAAACTATGTTGAATAATAGTGGTGAGGGGCTTCCCTGGTGCCGCAGTGGCTGAGAATCTGCCTGCCAATGCAGGGGACACGGGTTCGAGCCCTGGCCTGGGAGGATCCCACATGCTGCGGAGCAACTAAGCCCATGAGCCAAAACTGCTAAGCCTGCGCGTCTGGAGCCTGTGCTCCGCAACAAGAGAGGCCGCGACAGTGAGAGGCCCACGCACCGCAATGAAGAGTGGCCCCCGCTCACCACAACTAGAGGGAGCCCTCGCACAGAAACAAAGACCCAACACAGCCAAAAATAAATAAATAAATAAATAAGTAAAATTAAAAAAAAAAAAAAGGGATGAAAAGACTTTGCAAATATTTGGAGAAAAAAAAGAAATAGTGGTGAGAGTGGGCAACCTTGTCTTGTTCCTGATCTTAGAGGAAATGGTTTCAGTTTTTCACCATTGAGAACGATGTTGTCTGTGGGTTTGTCATATATGGCCTTTATTATGTTGAGGTAGGTTCCCTCTATGCTTACTTTCTGGAGAGGTTTTATCATAAATGGGTGTTGAATATTGTCAAAAGCTTTTTCTGCATCTATTGAGATGATCATATGGTTTTTCTCCATCAATTGGTTAATATGGTGTATCACATTGAATGATTTGTGTATATTGAAGAATCCTTGCATTCCTGGGATAAACCCCACTTGATCATGGTGCATAATCCTTTTAATGTGCTGTTGGATTCTGTTTGCTAGTATTTTGTTGAGGATTTTTGCATCTATGTTCATCAGTGATATTGGGCTGTAGTTTTCTTTTCTGTGACATCTTTGTCTGGTTTTGGTATCAGGGTGATGGTGGCCTCGTAGAATGAGTTTGGGAGGGTTCCTCCCTCTGCTATATTTTGGAAGAGTTTGAGAAGGATAGGTGTTAGCTATTCTCTAAATGTTTGATAGAATTCACCTGTGAAGCCATCTGGTCCTGGGCTTTGGTTTGTTGCAAGATTTTTTTTTTTTTTTTTTTTTTTTTTTATTTATTTATTTATTTATTTTTAGCTGTGTTGGGTCTTCGTGTCTGTGTGAGGGCTTTCTCTAGTTGTGGCAAGTGGGGGCCACTCTTCATCGCGGTGCACGGGCCTCTCACTATCGCGGCCCCTCTTGTTGCGGAGCACAGGCTCCAGACGCGCAGGCTCAGTAATTGTGGCTCACGGGCCCAGTTGCTCCGTGGCATGTGGGATCTTCCCAGACCAGGGCTCGAACCTGTGTCCCCTGCATTGGCAGACAGATTCTCAACCACTGCGCCACCAGGGAAGCCCCTGTTGCAAGATTTTTAATCACAGTTTCAATTTCAGTGCTTGTGACTGGTCTGTTTATATTTTCTATTTCTTCCTGGTTCAGTCTAGGAAGGTTGTGCTTTTCTAAGAATTTGTCCATTTCTTCCAGGTTGCCCATTTTATTGCCATATAGTTGCTTGTAGTAATCTCTCATGATCCTTTTATTTCTGCAGTGTCAGCTGTTACTTCTTTTTCATTTCTAATTCTGTTGATTTGAGTCTTCTCCCTTTTTTTCTTGAGGACTCTGGCTAATGGTTTATCAATTTTGCTTATCTTCTCAAAGAACAAGCTTTTAGTTTTATTGATCTTGTTATTGTTTCCTTCATTTGTTTTTCATTTATTTCTGATCTGGTCTTTATGATTTCTTTCCTTCTGCTAACTTTGGGGTTTTTTTATTCTTCTTTCTCTAATTGCTTTAGGTGTAAGGTTAGGTTGTTTATTTGAAATGTTTCTTGTTTCTTGAGGTAGGATTGTATTGCTATAAACTTCCCTCTTAGAACTGCTTTTGCTGTATCCCATAAGTTTTGTGTCATCATGTTTTCATTGTCATTTGTTTCTAGGTATTTTTTGATTGATTTCTTCAGTGATCTCTGGGTTATTTAGTAGCGTATTGTTTAGCCTACATGTGTTTGTATTTTTCAGTTTTTTTTCCTGTAATTGATACCTAGTCTCATAGCGTTGTGGTCGGAAAAGATACCCAATACAATTTCAATTTTCTTAAATTTACCAAGGCTTGATTTGTGACCCAAGATATGGTCTACCCGGAGGATGTTCCATGAGCACTTGAGAAGAAAGTGTATTCTGTTGTTTTTGGATGGAATGTCTTATAAATTTCAATTAAGTCCATCTTGTTTAATGTGTCATTTAAAGTTTGTGTTTCCTTATTTATTTTCATTTTGGATGATCTCTCCATTGGTGAAAGTGGGGTGTTAAAGTCCCCTACTATGATTGTATTACTGTCGATTTCCCCTTTTATGGCTGTTAGCATTTGCCTTATGTACTGAGGTGCTCCTATGTTGAGTGCATAAATATTTAGCTGTTAAAACTTCTTCTTGGATTGATCCCTTTGATCATTATGTAGTGTTCTTTGTCTCTTCTAATAGTCTTTATTTTAAAGTCTGTTTTGTCTGATATGAGAATTGCTACTCCAGCTTTCTTTTGATTTCCATTTGCATGGAATATCTTTTTCCATCCCCTCACTTTCAGTCTGTATGTGTCCCTAGGTCTGAAGTGGGTCTCTTGTAGACTGCATATATATGGGTCTTGTTTTTGTATCCCTTCATCCAGTCTATGTCTTTTCGTTGGAGCATTTAATCCATTTACATTTAAGGTAATTATTGATATGTGTGTCCCTATTACCATTTTCTTAATTGTTTTGGGTTTGTTTTCATAGGTCTTTTCCTTCTCTTGTGTTTCTTGCCTAGAGAAGTTCCTTTAGCATTTGTTGTAAAGCTGGTTTGGTGGTGCTGAACTCTCTCAGCTTTTGCTTGTCTGTAAAGGTTTTAATTTCTCTGTCGAATTTGAATGAGATCCTTGCTGGGCAGAGTAATCTTGGTTATAGGCTTTTCCCTTTCATCATTTTAAATATGTCCTGCCACTCCCTTCTGGGTTACAGAGTTTCTCCTGAAAGATCTGTTTACCTTATGGGGATTCCCTTGTATGTTATTTGTTGCTTTTCCCTTGCTGCTTTTAATATTTTTTCGTTGTATTTAATTTTTGATAATTTGATTAATATGTGCCTCGGCATGTTTCTTCTTGGATTCATTCTGTATGGGACTCTCTGCGCTTCCTGGACTTGATTGACTATTTCCTTTCCCATATTAGGGTAGTTTTCAACTATAATCTCTTCAAGTATTTTCTCAGTCCCTTTGCTTTTCTCTTCTTCTGGGACCCCTATAATTTGAATGTTGGTGGGTTTAATGTTGTCCTAGAGGTCTCTGAGACTGCTCAACTCTTTTCATTCTTTTTTCTTTATTCTGCTCCCTGGCAGTTATTTCCACCATTTTATTTTCTAGCTCACTTACCCGTTCTTCTTCCTCAGCTATTGTGCTATTGATTCCTTCTAGAGTATTTTTAATTTCAGTTATTGTGTTGTTCATCACTGTTTGCTTTTTAGTTCTTCTAGATCTTTGTTAAATGTTTCTTGTATTTTCTCCATTCTGTTTCCAAGATTTGGGATCATCTTTACCATCATTACTCTGAACTCTTTTTCAGGTAGGTTGCCTATTTCGTGTTCATTTATTTGGTCTTGTAGGTTTTTACCTTACTCCTTTGTATGTAACATTTTTTTTTGTCATTTCATTTTTTTTATTGTTGTTGATGAATGGTGCTGTATTCCTGTCTTACTGGTTGTTTGGCCTGAGGTGTCCAGCATTGGAGTTTGCAGGCAGTTGGATAGAGGCAGGTCTTGGTGCTGAGATGAGGACCTCCGGGAGGCCTCACTCCGATTGATATTCCCTGGGGTCTGCGGTTCTTGGTTAGCCCAGCAGTTTGGACTCGGAGCCCCCACCACAGGAGCTCCGGCCCGACCCCCGGCCTGGGAACCAAGATCCCGCAAGCTGGTCGCTGGGGGTTCCACCAATCCTCTTAGGTGTCCATGGTCCCCCACCAGTGCCTGGTAGGTGTCCTAGTTGTGCGGAGACGCGAATTCTGCATCCTCCTAGTCCACCATCTTGACTCTGTGCCCTGTAAATAACTTTTATAATTTTATCTCTTATAACTACAAATGAAAAATCCTTTCTATAATGACTACTACAATCTTCATGGTAGCAAAATTTTGGCTAATTACTATGTTCATGAAATACTTATTGGGACCCTCTATTATAAGGACAAAAATATTTTTATTACTTTAACGTGTTCTTAACTGTAAATTTATAGTTTGATAATTATGAGTATTTTATACATATATATGTATAATAATTGCCAACATACTGACTTAATCACAAGTAATAGGTCAGTTTGGTACTGTCAAGTCATATTGGGGCTTATTCTTCTATACTCTCACTCATTCTTTGGGATCAAAGCCCTGTTCTCTGTTACCTAGGGGCTATGAGCTTTATTTCTCAGCTATCCATGTGGAGCTGTCAACATAGGAAAAAAGTGAAAGTTGTTGCATTAGATGATCTAAGGTCAATATCCAGAAAGTTGTTCTTAGACAATCTACACTTGAAGATAAAAAAGATGAATAACCCATATAAGGCTGCCCTGCCTGGACACAACTGGGCACTCTTTGATTGATCAGGAAAGGTCTCAGGAACAGAGTCTTGGGCACTATGTTCTGATTGATCTTCAACAGTAAACATACTCAGGACTTGCAGTTCCCTGACAGTAACCAGGTTTTTCTACTTCCGAGGCCTCTTAGGCCAGACCAGAGCCTTTTGTTACTGTTACATGCAACCCCGCTTCTCAGTTCTAATTCCATCCCCTCCTTCTCCACTTGAAGTCTTCTCTTTTGGATGCTCAAAAATGTTTTGAAAGTTAAAAAAAAATCCAGATATTAATTGTTGCTGTAACAATCTTACTTCTCCATAAAGTTGACCTGTGAGAAATGATCTTGCTAAATACTGAACTTATGAATTAGCTGGTGAAAATCAGTCGAGAGAAAGAGACAGAGGTAGAGAATGTTAAATTGGGTCCCGGGAATTAATTGTTGGAGCGGCTACTAAGTAAGAGATGTACCCCTCAATGTAAGCCTCGCCATTCTGTTTGTGATGATCCTGGACATTTATTTATTTTTTTTTTTTGAGGGATTTGAATGTTTTGAATGTTTAGGATGACTTTCAGCTACAGGCAGGAGAGGAGGCATTTTTTTTGTATTTCAGGATAACAGTAACTGATCACTGATGCATTAATTGCATTGTGACAACAAAAATGTATTTTTATGGAGGCTTTTTACCATTCTTCCTGTAGGATAGACATTGGTGAATTTTTAACAAGAAAGAAATCCAGTATCTTTCATCTGGAATTTAAATGTGGATTTGTTAAAATTTAGTTGGATAACACATCATATGCAGGTAAATAAACCATACTGCTCATTATACTCAGTGTCACTCTGGGTCAAATATTATAGCAAGGAAGGGACTTTGTATAAACCCTATTTTTTAATATCATAGCCGTGTTAACTAAAATATTTGGCCTCTTAAACATTCCCCAGCTTCACAAACCAACACTGCACATGGTTTGTTGATTTAATAAGGGTGATCTCATGCACACACACACACAAACACACACATACACCCTTTCTGTTTCCCCTTGACTTTTTAGATAAGCCTGTGGGCTAGCTGAGTTTGAGAAATGAAATGACAGAACTTAGTTCCTCTGAGGACTTCTTACACTTCAAATTATTTAAGAAAAGGGAAATATAAACCTATTTGAATTACTGTGTTTAACCTGAGAATAACCCATAAAAAAGACCCAGATAGATATGTAGAAATTGACATATAGAGCTACAGATATTTATACATAGATAGGAATGTATATGTAAATAAAACCCACTGGTAGAATCAGTGGGAATATCTCTCAGTGTCTTGCCAACGACTTTAATCTGAAATGATGTTTTCCCCTCTGATATTAACATGAGCTACTGAGGTTAGGATTTTAGTCAAACTCCGAGTTTTACAGTGTTATTAATTTTAAAAATTGACTTATTATATGGACTTGTAGTCTCATAAATAGAGCCATTGTTAACAAATTACCCACTACCAAATATGGAATGCAGAATTAAAGTATAAAATGATTATTTCTGGTTCCATCTAAACAAATTCATTGCTTTTGAAATTAGTGTTGAGTCATATAATTAATAAAAAAGCAAG
Organism: Balaenoptera musculus; assembly: GCF_009873245.2. Taxonomy (NCBI): domain Eukaryota; kingdom Metazoa; phylum Chordata; class Mammalia; order Artiodactyla; family Balaenopteridae; genus Balaenoptera; species Balaenoptera musculus. The sequence goes on from NC_045790.1 coordinate 7,161,052, forward strand.
TTCATTTTTTGATGTAAAAGCAATCTTCATAAAAATTGATTACAATAATCATGCAAAAATGAAAATACGAGCTTAGAATTTAGCATTATTTTCTAATTTACTCTATGATTTATTATAATCTCCTAACTACTCTACACAGCTAGTGATCAGCTGACTTTCCAGAGAAAATGGCTTTGTTTAAGACACAGTACTGGAAAATACTTCAGATTCAACCAAAACGGTAGGAAAATTGCATAAAAACCAGCTGCTTCTGGGTTCTGATGTCTTCTCAGAGATGTGGAGAAATAGATAGTGTTTCCCCCTCCCTTATAGTAAGAAAAAACCTTGAAAAATGGAAATTAATAATTTTTTCAATTAGATAATAAAAATTTCAATGGAAAACATTTTAACTAAAATCAGGAATATGAAAAGCACTCTCGGAGAGAAGCAGGATCCAGCAATTTGCTTAGTTGAGACATAAGATGCTGAGTGGCATATAAGCTGGTAAGAAGAATCAACCAGATTTTAACTAACTGCTCAAGTCTGAGGGTAGGTGAGCCTGAGAGAGACACGAGCAAATTAAGTTTGCACCCTTCTGCAAACTTCCCCTCCAGGAACCCCACAGGTACCCACAGGGAAGATTGGAAAAAAATCCTAAGAAAGTTTCCCTCCAGGTGCTGTCTGGGGAGTGAAACAGGATATACCAATATCCAAATACCAAATACCTAATGTCCACCCATCTCATCTTTCTTATCTGCCCTATGGAAACAAAGCATTAATATGCAAGGTCCTCAAAACCTGATGCCCGAGGACACAGATGGGAACCCACTATAGTTACAGAAAAACGAGGAGAAAATAAACCCTACCCCTTGTGAAAGGTGAACGCATACTAAGCCCAGCATTACCTCTGGAGAAGGGCCAGGATCACTCATGAAGACCTCAGATCTGGGTCCCGCTGTTTATGGTACCTGCCTAGGACTGCAGCTTAAGGAGAACTTCAGAGAATGGACCTTCCTGCCCGCCCCCCTGCCCCAGCATCCAGCTACCATACTCACAAGATTTGAGTAAAAATAAAAGTGGAATATAGCTGAGAGAGAGGCAAGAGAGAGATCCTTTCTGGTGAGAAAAAGTGAAGAATAAAATGTGAAATTTCATATAGAAAAAGAGTAAAGCTAGAATTTGACAGTAAAACTGTATTAAATCCTGCTTAGCAAAGGCAGGAGACTGTCCTTGAAAAATCTTTCTTATAGACTCTTCCTTAACTCCTCAAATGTGTACACTTTGAACAGAAAGGGTACTGGAAAAATAGTTGCACCGTTTTTTTAGGTAAGACATAAAAGGAAAAAAAAAAAAGTGGGGCAATTAATGAAGTTTCTCCAAGGGGGAATCAAGTGACCAATTTCCTTTTATTTCAAGGGCCAATTTCTCTAAATACTAAAGAAAAATCTTGCAAATTTTTGACTGATAGGCTGTATGACATCTGTCATATTTCCTGAAACTCTTATCCAGCCTCTCACAGGGAATCAACAGCTATCATGTGCAAGGTACTTTCAATACCCTTCAAACACTTTGCCTGGCCCAGCTTGTCAACCTCAGACCTTCAAGAGAGAAAATTCTTTCCTCCTTTGTGACATCACACCCACTAACTAAATGAGGTGAGATGAAGGATTTACTTTAAAATAGATGCTCTCCTGATGGCCTATTCCTGGACATTCCTGAGGACTCCTTGATCATAATCAGGTCATAGATAATTTAAACATTGGTTTCCCTGTACTCTTAATAGAAATTAAATGTCTAAGGAATAATCATACTTCTGGGCATAAATTATGCTGATTTTCCAACATTATTTGAGCTGAACCTATCAGACTGAACTCTCCAAATATCTCCCCAGGTTCGGACCATACCCTCTAAAACCAGAACCAAAAGAAGTACTAAAATCAAAAAGATAAAAACCTAACAGAGAAATGAATCATTAAACCTTGTATCATTCTTTATAATACTTCTATTCTCTAAGTTAAAAAAGAAAAGGAAAAAATAATCCAAAGGACAGGGATACAGATCCGTTCAAAATCTCAGGAGTATAAATCTAATAATCATTTCCTACTTCCTTATAGTACCAAACCCAAATATTCTTTTATTTTGGTGCATATGTTATAGCTATAAATCTGTTTTCTGTTCTTTAACATCTTTTTTATTTAGTTATTTCTTTGCTCTCTCTTCGGAAAATCAGTGAAGTCCTCAACCAAGACCTGAGTTACATTTCTTATATTTTTATCTCATATATTGATCATCTTTTTTGGACTCAAGTTCAGTTGAGCTCTAGAACTGACTCCATCTATCTATTTATTGTTTCTTCTCTAATAGGCTATACACTTCCTGAAGAGAAGTAAAAATTCTGTCAAAGTAAAGTGTATTCCTTGGGTCATAATTTATGTCGAGGAGGCAAATTTCTCAATTCTGAAAAATTGTAACAATTCAGAATTTTTCCTGGTTAGTAACCAACATACATTTATAATATCACAATGCCCATCGATTAGGAATCCAGGCACAGCTTAGATGGGCCCCCTGTCCAGGGTCTTACAAGCTGAAACCAAGGTATCGGCCACATTGCTGTTCTCATCTGGAGCTGGAAGGCCTCTTCCAAGCTCGTTAGGTTATTGATAGGATTTAGTTCCTTGTGGTTATAGCATTGATGTCCTCAGCTCTAGAGGTTGGCACCCTCCACTGGCAGCTTTCAACCTGGCTGTTTCTTTCTCTTTGAGGAGGAGCCTCTTGCTTTTATGGCTTTCATCTGATTAGGTCAGTCCCACCCAGAATAATGTCCCTTTTGAATCACTCAGTCAACTAATTAGGGATCTCAATTACACCTGTAAAATATTGTCCCCTTTGCCATATAACAAAATCTAGTCACACAAGTGCCATTTATCATGTTCACAGGCCCTACCTACATATAAGTGGAAAGGACTATACTAGGGTGTGAACATCAGGGAATCTGGGGGAGGGGCTATTTTAAGCATTCTGCCTACCACACCAATTTACAGGAATTGCTCCAATACTGCATGACTTAACCATGTCTTTGTTAACCAAATCTCTTACCTGGGAATTTAAACATGAATAGGCAGTTTGTGCTTTAAAAAATCAGCTCTTCAACAGCCTCTCACTATGGGCCTACCCTGTCATAAATTTTGCTACCTATGTGTACATAAGAGATTTGGACAAGCCCTTGGTGTTCTGACTCAACTTTATGGAATCATCACAGATCAATACCAGGCAACTGTTTTTCTAGTATTAGACCAGTATCAAAGTCCTCCTCATTTAAAGCTGATTGCCAACATGGCGGAGACTTCTGCTAACATAATTTCTTTTAGGGTCTGTCTTAAAACTAATGGTTTAAGTTGCCAAACTTTGCCACCCACTGAAACAATGCAATATTTACCAGTAAGAAGGCTTATTTCCTATCAAATCATATTTCTTACTGCATTTCCATTCATCCTTGTAATACTTTAAATTCCACTTCTCTTCTTCCACAGAAGGGAAGTTCATGACTCCCTAATTGCTGTTTTTCAAATATCTAATAGATTTATCAAAACACTCCTAATAAGTTTATTAAAACATCCCTAGAAATCTAGATTTAATCTTGCTCTTCAGTCATCTCTTAATAACAGAGCCAGAAAATACCAGGCTGAATATATTATAACAGATCTCAACTCACCACTAGAATATGACTCCTTTCCAGAGGCAAAATCTGCCCAGATGACAGAACTTGTTGTGATCCCAATAGCTTCCTGGCTAAATAAAAAGAATAGGGTTTTATACATACACTAATAGTAGAAATACTTTGGAAAGAGTCTATTATTTCTGAAAGCTTTAGAGAAAAATAAAGGTGCTTAACCTAAGTAGGAACCCTAGTTTAGAATGGTCAGCATATTAGGGACATTTTAATAGCTATAATTTTTTTTAAGGAGTTGGCTATTTTCAAGATAGAAGCCCATTCAAAGAGAGATATCCAAGCAAAAGGAAATGACCTTGTCGATCATCGTGCCAAACAGGCAGTCACCACCAAGATCCCAAACCTCACAATACTAAAAGAGACCATGACTTTGGAGAAGTTCAAAGAGAATATTATTAAATACTATATGATGCCAGCCTTTGGTTCAGAATAAGAAAAAGCCATTTATTATGTGGAAATAACTCTTTCCACACTTAGAGTGGCTGCTTGTGGTCTCAGAGAAAATCTTGAAAAGTTTTACATGATATATATTACCCACATATCTAGGATAAATTGGCCACTGAACTCAATCAACGTTAGTGAGGAAACAAATTTCATTGCCTGTTGTTAATGAGTGGTACCCAAAATTTAAAATACTTCTGGACAAACCCATGAGGGCGTTTTAATAAAAAATCGTTGGGTGTTCCCCAGCAACTGATATTGAGTTGGGAGTACAAAAGCCTACTGGCTATAATCCAAATTATTATCCAAAAAGTGAACAGGGATATGTTACCTTGTTAAAGATGCCTGCCTTAAGGATAGTAGCTGAGGACATCACCCAGCATCCTTTTTAGCTCATCAACTTCCACTCTCAGAAAGACTTAGTTAAATGAATTCAAGAGTGAGATAATCTGGACCTGGATTTTAGGACCAAAATCTTAACCACCTAAGGGGAATTTTGGATTTTTCTTCTCTGCTCAAGCCTCATTTCATGCTTTACAAAACAACCAGAAATAGGATGAATTCTACATGCTATGGTTCAGAGGCTAGCCAAGGGCAACTAGACAAAGCCACCAACTCTTATCCAAAAATGTCACTCAACTGGACAGGTAGGTAGTAGTTGAGAATACAGCCACTTTAGATATAATAGTGGCTTTTGAGGGTGAATCTATGTGATTTGAGGAGAAAATGTTTGAATCCCTACAAATCTCTCTGGCATTTTTAATATTACTAAAATAATCTGAGAATGAATGAAATCCAGCAAGGAAGTACAGACGGTTCCCAATTTATGATGGTTTGACTTATGATTTTTTGACTTTACTATAGTGAGAAAGCCATATAAATTCAATGGAAACTGTATTTGAATTCTGAGGTTCGAACTTTTTTCAATATTTGGTCTGATCCTCTCTTGTGATGCTGGGCAGTGGCAGCCACAGCTCCCCATCACCCACATGATCACGAGGGTAAACTAACCGAAACCTACTTACCACCATTCTCTACCCACACAACCATACTGTTTTTCACCCTCAGCGCAGAATTCAATAAATTACATGGGATATTCAGCAAATGGGCATTGTGTTAGATGGTTTTCCTCAATAGTCGGCTTATGTAAGTGTTCTGAGCATGTTTAAGGCAGGCTGGGCTAAGCTATGATGTTGGGTAGGTTAAGTCTGTTAAATGCATTTTTGACTTAAGATGTTTCCAATTCACAGTGGGTTTATCAGGACATAACCCCACTGTAAGCAAGGAAGATCTGTATTTCCTTTGAAGACAAGATTTATATATGAGAATGCTCTGGAAAGAAACCTATTTTTTTAACAGTGGGGGTGATTACAAAGGTAAATATATAGCATTGCTCAAAATGAAATTGTGAAGAATGAGGTTACAATAAGACTACAAAAGGTGAAGAGCATATTTGATAATGTGATATCATTTTCAAACATAGGATATTTAACTCCCAGAAGCCACTTTAAAGAGAAACGGTTAATGGTCCTTAAAATTCACTTTTACATAGTGTTATATTGTTATAGTGTTATATTGTTATATATTGTTAACTGTAATACCTTTTTTTCATATTAATATATGTTATATGGTGCTTTTCCACAGAGTACTAAAAGATATCTACAGAGTGACATCAAAAGACAAAGTTACAAAAACTACTATTTATTATACGAACTACATACATGTTCCTGCAGGAGTAGTTGTTGCGGTGTTAGTAATTATTTATTAGAAACTAATGTAAGCCACAGAGCAACCAAGGCTCTCCCCAAGTGTTCCTTTGACTCATTCTCTAGCCTCAAATCTCCTAGACCCAGCACACACTTTGTACTGTCATACTCAAATACTTTCAATTTTCTATTCTTGATATTTTTTTTTATTAAGGCAAATTTTAGTTTTATTTTTAAACGTTGTTATTTTTATTTTTATTTTTTTAATCTACTTTATTTTTGACTGCATTGGGTCTTCGTTGCTGCACATGGGCTTTCTCTAGTCGCAGCGAGCGGGGGCTACACTTCGTTGCGGTGCGCGGGCTTCTCATTGCGGTGGCTTCTCATTGTGGAGCATGAGCTCTAGGCGCGTGGGCTTCAGTAATTGTGGCACACGGGCTCAGTAGTTGTGGCTCATGGGCTCTAGAGCACAGGCTCAGTAGTTGTGGCACACGGGCTTAGTTGCTCTGAGGCATGTGGGATCTTCCCGGACCAGGGCTCGAACCTGTGTCCCCTGCATTGACAGGCGGATTCTTAACCACTGCACCACCAGGGAAGCCCAAGGCAAATTTTATTATTTTTTAATTGAGGTATAGTCAATATAAAACATTAGTTTCAGGTATACAAAATAGTGATCTAACCCTGCAAAATGATCACTACAATAAAACTAGTTAACATTGGTCACCATACATAGCTGTAATTCTTTTTCTTGCGATAAGAACTTTTTTTTTTTAATCAATTTATTTATTTATTTATTTTTGGCTGTGTTGGGTCTCTGTTGCTCCGCGCGGGCTTTCACTAGTCGCGGCGAGCGGGGGCTACTCTTCGTTGCGGTGTGCAGGCTTCTGGTTGCGGTGGCTTCTCTTGTTGCGGAGCACGGGCTCTAGGTGCACGGGCTTCAGTAGTTGTGGTGCATGGGCTCAGTAGTTGTGGCTCGCAGGCTCTAGAGCACAGGCTCAGTAGTTGTGGCGCACGGGCTTAGTTGCTCTGTGGCATGTGGGATCCTCCTGGACCAGGGCTTGAACCCATGTCCCCTGCATTGGCAGGCGGATTCTTAACCACTGCGTCACCAGGGAAGTCCCGCAGTAAGAACTTTTAAGATCTATTCTCACCATCTTTCAAATATGCAATATGGTATTATTAACTATAGCAACAATGCTGTATATTACATCCCCATGATTTATTTATTTTGTAACTGGAAGTTTGAACCTTTTGACTCACTTCACCCATTTCATTCATCCCTCACCCCTTGCCTTTGGCAAACACCTATCGGTTGTCTTTATCTATGAGCTTTTTTTTTCTCTGTATTTTTGTTGTTATTTTACCTTCCACATGTAAGTAAAATCATATAGTGGTTATCTTTATCTGGCTGACAGTTCACTCAGCATACACACACACACACACACACACATACACACTCTTCTTTATTCGCATTTTCTTTATCCATTCATCCATCAATGAACAATTAGGTTATTTTCATTTCTTGGCTACTTTAAATAATGCTTCATGAACATGGGAGTGAATCTACTTTTTGAGTTAGTGTTTTCGTTTTCTTCAGAACTGGAATTGCTGGATCATATGGTAGTTCTATTTTTTGTTTTTTGAGTAACCTCCAAACTATTTTCCAAAGCGGCAGGACCAATTTACATTCCCACCAACAATGCACAAGGGATCCCTTTTCTTCACATCCTCACCAACACTTGTTATTTCTTATCTTTTTGATAACAGCCACTGTAACAAGTGTGAGGTGATATCTCATTGCGGTTTTGATTTGCCTTTCCCCGATGATGAGTGATGTTGAGTACCTTTCCACGTGCCTGTTGGCCATTTGTTTGTCTTCTGTATGTATGTTTAGGAGCTACTCAGTCAGTTTTTAGGTTTTTTCCAGAGGATGTTGTTTCATATGTAGCTGTACATTCAGTGTGTCTGTCAGAGGAGGTGAGTTCAGCATCTTCTTGCATTGCTGTCTTAAACCCCATTGTGAAACTTTTTTATATGCTCTGTGCATGAAATTTTCTTCGAGCAGAAGCTTTTGATAAATTCAATTTCTTTGACAGATTAATAGCAATTGAGATTTTCTATGTAATCTTAAATTACTTCTGATAAATTATATGTTTTCAAGGAAATTATTCATTTCATGAAGTTATTCATAATATCCCTTTTATCCCTTTAATGTCTGTAGGGTCTGAAGTGATATCACCTGTTTCTTTCTTGAAATTGGTAATGTATGTTTTCTCTTTTATTTCTTGATTATTCTCACTAGGGGCGTATCATTTTTATTATTTTTTCCAAAGAAGAAAATTTGGCTTTGCTAATTTTCTGTTTCCTTGGTTTCTACTCTTTATTATTTCCTTCCTTCTGCCTGCTTTAGGCTTAATTTACTCTTTTTCTTCCCTGATTCTTTCTTATTAGAAATTTTCTAATAGCATTTTCTAGTATTCTCTAATAGCATGTGTCTAATATTTCCTAATAATAGCATTGCTTTAGCTGCAAACTACATAATTTAGATGTTTTATTATTCATTACCATTCAGTTTGAAACAGCTTTTAAATTTCTCTTGAGATTTCTTTATTGACACATAGATTATATGGAAGTGTATTGCTCAGTTTGCAAATGTTAAAGGCTTTTCTAGATATCTTAGTATTAACTTCTAATTTGATTCTGTTATAGTAGATAACATACTCTGAACTATTTCAATATTTTGAAACTGATTGAGTCTCAGTTTATGGTCCTATATATGGTATATCTTACTGAATGTTCCATGCACACCTGAAAAGAATGTGTGTTTTACACAGATAGGGCACAGTGTTCCATCAGTGTCAGATCAAGATGTTTGACAGGGTCATTCATATTTTCTGTCTTTACTGTTTCTGTGACTATCAACTTCTCATATAAAGTATGTTTTCAGACCACTACAGAGTTAAGCTAGAAATAAAAAATAAAATAGAAAATTAGCTGGGAAATTTCCAAATATCTGGAGATTTAAAAATTTGCCAATAGCTCAAAAAGATGAAAAAAAAAAAACTTAGGTTTAAGTGTAACAAAATATGTGCAGGATCTAAGTGTGAAAAACTACAAGACTCTGATTTAAAAAATCAAAGAACATCTATGTAAAAAGAGAAGTATTTCATGTTTATGGATTGAAAAAACTAAATATTATTAAAATGTCCATTCCTCCCAAATTGATCTGTACATTCAACACAATTACAGTTAAAAACCCAAGAAGTTATTTTGTAGGTATTTATAAACAGATTCTAAAGTTTTAAAAAAAGGCCAAAGACTTAGAATAACCCACATAATTTTAAAGAACAACAAAGTTGGAGGACTATGCTATCTGGCTCACTATAAAGCCACAGTTAAAAAAAAAAAAAGCACATGGTATTGGTGAAAGAATGTGCACATTAATGAAACAAAATAGAGAGCCTAGAAACAAACCCACACAAATACAGTCTACTGATTTTTGTTGCGGTAATAAAGGCAAATCAATGGAGAAAGATCATCTTTTGACAAATGGTGTTGAGAATATTGAACATCCAAAGACACAAACCTTACAACTTCCATAAGTATTAACTCAAAATAGATATAAACATACATATAAAACATGAAACTATAAAACTTCCAGAAGAAAACATAAGACAATGTCTGGATGCTTTGACAACAAATTTTTAGATATAACACCAATAGCATGATTCATAAAAGAATAAAAACGACATATTGGATTTTATTACAATTAAAAATTCTGCTCTGTGGAAAACACAGTAAAGAGAATTTTAAAAGTTAGTCACAGATGGGAGAAATTATATACAAAACATATATATGATAGAGGATTTGATCCAAATACAAATCACCCTAAAACCTCAACAATAATAATACAAACAACCAATTTAGAAATGGGAAAAGTATCTGAACAAACATTCTATCAGAGAAAATGTACAGATGGCAAATAAGCAGAGGAGGGGATTCTCAACATCATCTGTCACGAGGAAATTGTAAATTAAAACAATGAAATACTCCTACATACCTGTTAGAATGAGTAAAACCCAAAAAGCAGACAATGCAAATTGCTGGTAAGGACGCAGAACAAGAGGAACTCTCATTCATTACTGGTAGAAGCACAATGGTACAAACACTTTGGAAGACAATTTGTAAGTTTCTTGCAAAATTAAACATAGTTTTACCATAAAATCCAACAATCATATTCCTCAGTATTTATGCAAGTAATTTGAAAACTTATGTTCGTACAAAAACCAGAACATGAATGTTTATAGCAGCTTTACTAACAATCACCAAAAACCGAAAGAAACCAAAATGACCTTCAATATGTGAATGAATAAACATACTGGTTTTATCAACACAAGAGACAGCATTCAGTAATAAAAAGAAATGAACTATGAAGCAACAAAAAGACATGGATGAACCTTAAGTAATACTACTAAGTGAAAGAAAATCTGAAAAAGCTACCTAATATATGATTTCAGTTATATGACATTCTGGAAAAGGCAGTAAAAAGACAATAAAAGAACTAGTGGGTGTTAGGAATTTAGAGGAAGTGCATAATTCCCCATTCCTTAGATGTGGGCTGTGCAAACTGACATCCTTCCAAAGAGTACAATATGAAAAAAGGGAAAAAAAGAGTAACTTTACAGTGGAGAAGGCGGACAAACACGAACAAGCTAGATGACCACCATCAACAGTGATATCAAGTTGATAGGAGGCACACTTGATATGATGTGATGAAATGGAACTTTACCTCTGTGGCCTTCCTTACAAAAACTTATAATCTCAATCTAATCATTTAAAAAATCAGATAAGCCTCAATTGCGGGGTATTCTGCAAAACATCTGCCCAGTACTCCTCAAAACTGTCAAGGTCATCAAAAACAACAATGCCACAGCCAGAGGAACCTAAGAAGACATGATGTCTTATCATAACATGGTGTCCTAGATGGGGTCTTAGAACTAAAAACAGACATTAGGTAAAAATTAAGGAAATCTGAAATAAACATGGACCTTAATAACGTGTGAATATTGGTTCAACAGTGAAAAGTGTACCATTTAATGTAAAATGTTCCTTATGGGGAAAGAATCAGCATGAGCGTATATGGGAACTCTGTACTATATCTGCAGTTCTTCTGTAAATCTAAAACTGTTCTAAAAAGCCATTTATTTTTTTAAAATACTATTAAAATATCATGGCTGTCTTGCCCATTTCATATGTTCATGCCTCCAAGGCTAAGAAATATAGAATTAATTAAATGGATCTTTTGTTAAAGATGAGATGAAAGGAAATACCTCACAATGAGACACGGGAAATGACTTTAAAATATGCAGTTTTCCCTTTTAAAACTGTTCAACTCAAATGCTCTCAGAAAGATTTTGTTTTACATTATTAAATCTGAAAGAGTTTTCATACCTCTTGTACTTATGCCAAAATTAAGGAGCCAGGACAAGTATCCATTTCAAAGGAAAAAGGAAGTGACTATCCAGTTTGTTATGCAAAATCCTGTGCTCCTGAAAAACTGAGAAGTGAACAAAACAGAAGATAAAATGTTAGAGGAAAATTGATGACAAAAATTACCTTAAAAGGCTTAGAAAAAGCTGGAAATTAATAGTGTGTATTTTCTGTTTTTCTTGCTTGCTGAAAAAGAAACAAAGTATTAAGGTGCAGATGTTTCTAAAGATACAGAATCACACGATAGAAACGCTGCTTCAAACAGACACTCTTTAATGAAAATCAGCTTCTCTCCAAAATCCGTTTGTTTAGAAAGTTATTTCCTGTTCAGTATAAAAGAAAGTATATTTTGTAGACAGAATTAACTAGAAACTTGTGAAATCATTTGTTGGTTTTATTTAAAAATAATAAAACTATTATTTATCAAACATTTAATATGGCAGACATTGTCCCTAATATTTAACCTGGGTTATCTCATTTAACCACCAAAACCATCCCAGAAGGTATACATTTCATTTCCATTTTACAAGAAAAGAAACCAACTCTATGAGAATTTAATCAACATATCTAGTAAGAATAAGTCCTGGTATTTGAACCTAGCAATAATGCTTCAGACTGATGCCCACTTTGTAACACTGTCTCCTAGTCATGGGTAAATAAGACTACTTAGCCTACAGAAGCTTTGCTTCAATCGAAAGAGGATATAAATTTGTAAATATTTATGCAAGCATATAAATCTATAAAGCAAATATTAACAGACCTAAAGGGAGAAAAGGACAGCAATACAAAAATAGTAGAGGACTTCAATACCCCACTTTTATCAATGGGTGGATTATCCAAACAGAAAATCAAAAAAGAAGCACTGGACTTAAACGACACATTAGACCTATAGGCCAATATCCCTGATTAAGAGAGATGCAAAAATCCTCAACAAAATATTTACAAATTGAATTTGGCAATACACTAAATGGATCACACACCACGATCAAGTAGGATTTATTTCTGGGATGCAAGGATATTCAATATACACAAATTAATCAGTGTTTTACACCACATTAACAAAATGAAGGATAAAAATCATACGATCAACTTAATAGATGCAAAGAATCATTTGACAAAATTCAACATCTATGTATGATAAAAACTCTCAACAAATTGGGTATAGAAAGAACCCACTTCAACACAATAAAGGCCATATATGACAAGCCCACAGCTCTTATCACACTCAAGGGTAAAAAGCTGAAAACTAAAAGCATTTTCTCTAAGATCAGGAACAAGACAAGGATGTCCAGTCTTGCCACTTTCATTCAACATAGTACCTTCAAGTCTTAGCCGGAGCAATTAAGCAAGAAAAGAAATAAAAGGCATCCAAATAAGAAAGGAAAAAATAAAACTATCATATTTGCAGATGATATATTATATGTAAAAAATCCTGAAGACTCCACCAAAAATTGTTAGAACTAATAAGTAAATTTGCAGGATACAGAATCAATACACAAAAATTTGTTGCATTTCTCTACACTAATAATTAACTATCAGAAAGAGAAATTAAGAAAATCTCATTTCCAATTACATCAAAAAGAATAAAATACCCAGGAATAAATTTAACAAAGGAGATGAAAGACCTGTACACTGAAAACTATAAAGATACTGATGAAAGAAACTGAAAAAGACAAAAAAGAAATAGGAAGGTATTTTATGCTTATGGATTGGAAAAATTAAATTGTTAAAATGTCCACACCACGCAAAGTGATCTGTAGAGTTGATGCAATTCCAATAAAAATTCCAATGGCATTTTTCACAAAAATAGTACAAATCCTAAAATTTTTATGGAACCACAAAAGACCCACAATAAGCAAAGCTATCTTGAGAAAAACAAAAAAGTTGGAGGCATCACACCTCCTGATTTAAACTATATTACAAAGTCATAGTCATAGTTTTCAAGAACACAATGGGGAAAGAACAGTCTCTTTAATAAATGGTGTTAGAAAAACTGGACAGCCACATGCAAAAGAATGAAACTGGACCACAATCTTTTACCATACACAAAATCAACTCAAATTGGATTAAAGACTTGAATGTAAGACCTGAACCATCAAACTCCTTAAAGAAATCATAGAGGGCAAGCTCCTAGACATCAAGTTCGGCAATAACTTTTTGGATTTGACACCGAAAGGAAAGAAAATAAAAGCAAAAATAAATTAGCGGGACTGCATCAAACCAAAAAGTTTCTGTACATCAAAGGAAACCAAAAAAATGAAAAGGCACCCTACCGAATGGGAGAATATATTTGCAAATCGTATATCTGATAAGTGGTTAATATACTATATATATATATAAAACTTATACAACTCAATTAAAAAAAAAAACAACAAACAACCCAATTTAAAAATGAGCATGGGAACTGAATAGACATTTTTTCCAAAGGAGACATACAAATGGCCAACACATACATAAAAAGGTCCTCAACATCGGTAATCATTAGGGAGATACAAATCAAAACCACAATGAGATATCACCTCACACCTGTCAGAATGGCTATTATCAAAAACACAAGCAATATGGGCTTCCCTGGTGGCGCAGTGGTTGAGAATCTGCCTGCTAATGCAGGGGACACGGGTTCGAGCCCTGGTCTGGGAAGATCCCACATGCCACGGAGCGGCTGGGCCCGTGAGCCACAACTACTGAGCCTGCGCGTCTGGAGCCTGTGCCCCGCAACGGGAGGGGCCGCGATAGCGAAAGGCCCGCGCACCGCGATGAAGAGCGGTCCCCGCACCGCGACGAAGAGTGGCCCCCACTTGCCGCAACTAGAGAAAGCCCTCGCAAGAACCGAAGACCCAGCACAGCCAAAAATAAAATAAATAAAATAAAAATAAAAGTAGCTATAAAAAAAAAAAAATTAAAAAAAAAAAAAACACAAGCAATAACAAGTATTGGCAAAGATGTGGAGAAAAGGGGACCCTTGTATACTTTGGTAGGAACGTAAATTGGTATAGCCACTATGGAAAACAGCCTGAAGTTTCCTCAAAAAATTAAAAATAGAACTGCATAATCCAGTAATTCTACTATTGGGTATTTATTCAAAGAAAACAAAATCACTATATCAAAAAGATATCTTCACTCCCATGTTCACTACAGCATTATTTACAATAGCCAAGGCATGGAATAGTCTAAGTGTCCACTGATGGCTGAATGGATCAAGAAAATGGATGTGTGTGTGTGTATCACACACACACACATATATATATATCACACAATGGAATATTTTTCAACCATAAAAAAGGAAGAAATCCTGCCACTTGTGACCACATGGATGAACCTTGAGGGCATTATGCTAAGTGAAGTAAGTTGAGAGAAAGGCAAATATTGTATGAGCTCACCTATACGTGGAATCTAAACAAACAAACAAATGGAACTCATAGATACTGAGACCGAACTGGTGGTTGCCAAAGTCAGGTGGTGGGGTGTGGGCAAAATAGATAAAGGCTGTCAAAAGTTACAAACCTCCAGTTATAAGATAAATAAGTCCTGGGTAGATAGTGTGCAGCATGGTAACCATGGTTAACAACACTGTATTGTATATTTGAAAGTTGCTAAGAGAATAGACCTTAAAACTTCTCAACACACGCACAGAACTTCTAAATATTTGTGGTGATGGATGTTAACTAGACTTGTAATCATTTCTCAGTATATACGTATATCGAATCATTATGTTGTATGCCTGAAAGTAATGTAATATTAAACATAAATTATATCTCAAATTTTAAAAACACTTTTACTAGTTATTAATAGGATTAAATTATGTCAATATTATTTATCTTGTTCAAGTTCTGAATATGAGGTATATATTTAAGCTATGAAGTTTCGATCATGTAAAATATGAGTAAATATAATTGTTTCCCATTAAAATATCAGTTTTTAAACTCAGAGAGTATTGATAATATGAGAATTTTAAATTATTTAATAATAATAGTGATAGCTATATTGATTGTAGTATTATAAAACTGTAAATGAGGATTTTTTTCATAGAGCAAATTGGGAAAACAGTATTAAGAACATAAGAGGGCTTCCCTGGTGGCGCAGTGGTTGAGAGTCTGCCTCCCAACGCAGGGGACACGGGTTCGAGCCCTGGTCTGGGAAGATCCCACATGCCGCGGAGCAGCTAGGCCCGTGAGCCACAATTACTGAGCCTGCGCGTCTGGAGCCTGTGCTCCGCAACAAGAGAGGCCACGATAGTGAGAGGCCCGCGCACCGCAATGAAGAGTGGCCCCCGCTTGCCGCAACTAGAGAAAGCCCTAGCACAGAAACGAAGACCCAACATAGCAATCAATCAATCAATAAATAAATCTTTAAAAAAAAAAAAAGAACATAAGAGAAGAATGCACATCTACTCTTTACAGCATATAGTTCTATAGATTTTACAAAATCCATAGTGCCATTCATCTGTGTAGACGAATGAACTACAGTAGTAGATTGAACCGTATATAGAACAGCTCAATCCCTCCAAAAATTCCTTCATGTTGTGACTTTCTGGTCAATTACTCCCCACACCCTCCAGCTCTTGACACCCACTGATATGTTTTCTATCCCTATATTTGTTGCTGTTTTTGGAATGTTACATAAAGAAAATCATATACTGTGTAGCTTCTGGGGTCTGGTTTCTCTCACCTAGAAAAATTCATTTAAGATTCATCCATGTTGTTGCATAAACATTCAGTGTTCATTTTCTCATTGCAAGCATGCTCCACAGTATATTTAACCTATTGAGGCATCTGTACTGTTTCAGTTTTGGGTGACTAGATATAAAGCTAGTATAAACGAACATTCACATACAGATTTTTGCATGAACTTAAGTTTTCAATTCACTACAGCAAACACCTAAAAGTAGGGTGGCTGGGTTGATGGTAATTATATGTTTAGTTTCATAATGAACTGCCAAACTGTTTTCTAAAAGGGCTGTATTATTTTGTATCTCTACCAGCAGTGTATGAGTGTTCCACTTTTTCTGCATCCTTGCTAGCACTTGATATTTTTGATATTTTTTTAGTCATTCTAAGAAATGTGTTGTGGTGTCTCATTTTGACTTACTTTGCATTTAACTAATGAATAATGATACTGAGTATCTTCCATATGCATATTTACCACCTATATATCTTTTTTGGTGGAATGTCTGCTGAAACATTTTGCCAATTTTATAATGGGTTTTTTTTTTTACTGTTAAGTTTTAAGAGTTCTTGATATAAACCAGATACAAATCCTTTATCAAATACATTATTTGCAAATATTTTCTCAGTCTGTGACGTGTCTTTTCATTCTCTTAACACAGACTTTTCCAGAGCAGATGTTTTTAATTTCATTAAGTTCCAATTTATCGTGTGTTTGGTTTTGTTTTACAATCATGCTTTTGTTGCTGTATCTAAAAACTGTTTTCTAACAAACAACTCAATCAAAAATGGGCAGAAGACCTATAAATAGACATTTCTCCAAAGAGGACATACAGATGGTCAATAAGCACATGAAAAGATGCCCATCATCGCTTATCATTAGAGAAATGAAAATCAAAACTATAATGAGGTAATAACACCTCACACCAGTCAGAATGGCCATCATCAAAAAGTCTACAAATAAATGCTAGAGGGAGTGTGGAGAAAAGGGAACCCTTCTACACTGTTGGTGGGAATGTAAATTGATGCAGCCACTATGGAAACCAGTATGGAGGTTTCTCAAAAAACTAAAAATAGAGTTGCCATATGATCCAGTAATCCCACTCCTGGGCATATATCCAGACAAAACTATAATTTGAAAAGATCCATGCACCCCTATTTTCATAGCAGCATTATTTATAATAGCCAAGACATGGATACAACCTAAACATCCATCGACAGATGAATGGATAAAGAAGATGTGATACACACACACACACACACACACACACACACACACACACAATGGAATATTACTCAGCCATTAAAAAAGAATGAAATAATGCCATTTGCCAGCAACATGGATGGACCTAGAGACTATTATACTAAGCGAAGTTAAGTCAGAAAGAGAAAGACAAAGACCATATGATATCACTTATATGTGGAATCTAAAATATGACACAAATGAACGTACCTATGAAACAGAAATAGACTCACAGAGAGAACAGACTTGTGGTTGCCAAGCAGGGTTGGGGTGGGGAGTGAAGGATTGGGAGTTTGTGATTAGCAGATGCAGACAATTATATACAGGATGGATAAACAACAAGCCCCTACTGTATAGCACAGGGAACTATATTCAATATCCTGTGATAAACCATAATGGAAAAGATTATGAAAAAAAATATATATATATGTATGTATTATATAACTGAATCATTTACAGCAGAAATTAACACATTGTAAATCAACTATACATCAATAAAATTTTTTAAATAAACTTTTCTAAATTCAAGGTCACACAGATTTTTCTTCTAGAAATTTAAAATTTTTACATTTTACATGTATGTCTGTTTATGTATATTACATTTTATTGGTTCTGTTTCTCTGGAGGACCCTGATTAATACAGTCGTCTTATCAACATTTACAAAATCTTGCTGGGATTATGATTGAAATTGTGTTGAAATCTATACATCTAATTTGGGAGAAACTGAAACAACAATATTGAGAAATTATAAGCATGGTGTATCTATCTATTCATTATGTCTTCTTTGATTTCTTTCATTAGTGTTTTGTGCTTCCAGTTTGCAATTTTTTTTTTCTCATTTCAGGTAGAATACAAAACAAATTCTCCCTTCAGTCTCATAATTTGTGAACAAAAATTGATGAAAGCTCAGAGGATGACTCTCTCAGAAAGTAACTTTGCAATACTCCTGTGACTGTAAGAAGACAAATTTGACTAGACAAATCTAGTCCTCTCTGTGTGGGCTCAGACCTCTTCAGCAGTGGAAAGGAGCAGGTAAAGCAAACAAGCAGAGGGCAGCCAAAGTCATTAAAAACCACACCCACTAAGTGTGAGCTAACATTTGTTACTTGAGGGTTACTTCTAAATAGCATTATCAAGTAGGAGAAATAAAAATGTGAATAAACACATATTTGGCGTATTGACATGGGTCTAACCATACATACATAAGAAACAAAAGGCAAATATCAGTTTCAAGATATTGTTCAGAATTTTAATTCTCAGATTCAAACTTCTTTTTAATTCAAAATTCAAACTCCTCTATTGAATGTATCCTGTAGGCAAATTCTTCCCAAATTTAAACCTAGTTCCTTCCTTTCTCTTAGAGTCACATGCATATATACATATATATTTTTCTCACACCTAAGTCTCCAAATATCTTGTTGACTGATACATAAGTCTCCAAATATCTTGTTGACTGATAGATAACTTTTTATGGACAAAATATATGTTTATCCGCATCTACTAATTCCTACATTGTATTTGCACCAACCAAAATTAACCAAGACCGCATACATATTTCGTTTTACACTGGGAATCCCTTAAAGTCTAAGGTTCCATATTTTGTCATTAATTGCAAGTTTGTCTCTATTTTAATTTAAAAATCTCTCATGGTTAGTACTCATCATCATTTATACATAATCTCTCTCTCTCAAAGTGAGTGAATATGCGTCTATGTGTGTTGGGGAGCGAGGAGAGGAGAGAGAGAGAAAATATTTTGGTGAATTAATGTGTTTTTCTCCATTTATATTGTATTTTATTTTTTCCACATTTCCTTTCACTGAGATGACAGCTATGTTGGCTTCAGCACCTAATGAGGAAAGAGTATAATCAGAGAGTAAAGATGTAAAATTCTTAGCTTATAACTTCAAATGTTACAGTTCAGGGGTAAACTAAGTAAAGGTTTTTTTTTTTTTAATGTTTTCATGACTCTCCTTTTCCTTTCTGAGGCTATTTAATATTTAATATGTTGATTTTAGCTCCTTGGCCTACCAATCTGCCTTGTCTGTTATAGGCTGTTCAATTTGTTTTATTTATTTATTTATTTATTTTCTTGGCCGTGCCACGGGGCTTGTGGGATCTTAGTTCCCCACCCAGGGATGGAACCCGGGCCCTCGGTGGAGCCCTAACCACTGGACCGCCAGGGAATTCCATGGATTTTGAATGATATTAAGCAGAACTATTTTTCCCACCATTCTCTTCCCCTTTGTCTCAAGCTAAATGGAAATCTTCCAATGAGATGAAGGGAAAATTCTGAGGTGGAGACAAAAGGGTTAGATACTACTAAAACGTGAGAAAGGAGTTCCTCCATTACAAAATTAGCCAGAAAGCATGGAGCAATGGAAAAAAAAAACAAACAAACAGGAATCAAGAATAGGTAATACCTACGGTCCATTCATAACTGACAGTCCAGGGAAACTGAAAATCTCCCCAAATCCCCTAGGCTTAAGTGGATGGCCTTGGTGCAACCTCACAGTTAGATCCTATATGGTTTGAAGAAGAATCTAGAAAAGAAAGCACATCGGATCATAAAACTAGTGGCCAGACGGGGGTTGGTGGGTTACGTCAGGTGATATTAAGAGGGTCTCTGGCTGAGAATGAGGAGAATAGGAACCAGGAACCAGCAGTGCACAAAACACATTCACAGAACAAAGCCTTTGTTCCCTCCTCACTGTGCTTAGCCATCAGACAAGCCGCTTAGAATTCGGAGAAAGTTCCAGAGAAAAGGAAGGGGGCAAAATATTGAGTCCCCTGAGTGGAAATTTGAGATGAGAGAAAATAATGAAGTAGCTGAGTGTAATTTGAGTTGCCTACAATTATCTCTCTGACATGAGGGAGAAAAAGCCCTCGAGATATCAGTACAATTATAGAATATCAAGAAGTCGCATGCCTACCACACTATTCTTTAATGTCATAAATTAACTAATTTTAAAGTTCATCACCCTGTATTTCTCTTTATTATAATAGTGTTATTATGATGTAATTTACAAACATTAAGTTCAGCCTTTTAAAGTGTAGGATACAGTGGTTTTGAATATATTCACAGAATTGTACAGCAGTCACCACTGTCCAACTACAGAATATATTTATGGCTCCCAAAGAAACCACATATCTATTACCAATCACTCACAATGGGAGTGTCCCTTCCTCTGGACACTGGCAACCACTTTCTGTCTATACAGATATGCCTGTTATGGACATATAAATGGATTCATACAATATGTGACCTTTTGTGTCTGGCTTCATTTACATATTTTAGCATGTTCATCCATATTTTAGCATGTTCCAATATTTTATTTATTTTTATTACAAAAAAATATTCCATTGTGTGGATATGCCATATTTTGTTTATCCATTTATCAGTCGATGGACATTTGGGTTGTTTCTACCATTTGGCTATTATGAATGATGCTATTAAAATTCATGTACAGGTTTTTATGTGGGCATATACTTTCATTTTTCTTGAGTATATATATACCCAGGAGAAAATTGCTGGTTCATATGCTAATTCTATTGTTAATACTTTGAAGAACTCCCAAACTGTTTTCCTAAGTGACTGCACTGTTTGACATCCCACCAGCAATATATAAGTTCCATTTTCTCCTACCTTGACAATATTACTAACGTTCATCTCCTTTATTATAGTCAACCTAGTGGATGGGAAGTGGTATGTTACTGTGGTTTTGATTTTCATTCTTCTCATGGATAATTATATTCAGCATCTTTTCATATGCTTATTGAGCACTTTGTTGCTGTTGTTGAGAAATGTCTATTCAGATTCTTTGCATCTCTCTCTTTCAGTATGGTGATCCTCATTCCTTTGCCTTGACTGGCCTTGACCTGCTCAATGTGGAGTCTATTCCATTCTATTTCTCCTTATTGTGGGGCCTTGTCCTGGTAAGGAATTCTTTGTTCAATTTGAATTTATAAAGACCAGACTCCAGGGCCTTCGGACCCTACCATCAACAATTAGTATTTAGTTGCGAATTGGAGTGTGCAAGCTCTTCCCAGTTTCAAATTGGACCTGCTTCCATTTCCAATGAGAACCTGATGGCTACTTTTAAGGTTCTCCTGTTCTCTGTACCATAAAATTCCCTTTTGTTTCCCTCTGCTGGCTTTTGCACAGATGTGAAGTAATACTACATAGGTCTTACAGTATTGATGATTTTTCCTACTCTGTTATATTGGGGAGGATGCATATGGGGCACTTTGTCACTTAGTTTTATTATATTCTTTATGGCTTTTAGATTTTGCTATCCTAGCTCCTCTGTTTTTACAGAGAGATTTGGAAGATTAAAAATTTATCCTCTGCCTCTACCATATTCCACGAATTTTCCATATTGAGCTGTATCCAAATGCCATATGAGAATAGTTGCAACTCCTCCATATTCTTATATTTATAAGCGCACCTACACAATCCTTTGTGATTGTATGACCTGAAGATTTCATTCAGATTTTACTTTCATGGATTGAGATTTTGCTCATTTATAACGCCAGAGACTTTCAAATGATTTATGCCATATTTTTCTTAATCACTAATTATCTCTCTGGTAACCAGAGCACCTCTTTGAATAGTAATTTCAAAACTAACATGTAAGATAGTGTATTTCTGAAATGTTACATACTTCAGAAATCATCCTGTTAACTTGATTCATAAATGAATAAAATACTTGGTTCATAACATTTTCCTGTTAATATTCCCCACAGTTCTCAATTGAATTGGGAATATAAAATTCTAGAGAACACTAAGGTCAGTATTATTTTATTTCTTTTTATGTATTCCATCTTTTGCGGGGGACTGAAGGGACCTAGATTTTAAAGGAATATTTTAACCTTGGTAACTTAACATCTTTCTATACCAATACATCTTAAATGACTACAGATTATGGTGAAACCTACTTTTATGCATTTTCATGGGTCTTTTGTCAGCTCAGTGGAGTTTTATTTAATTATGTTTTTCATAGTTGCTCAGTTTCAGATGCATTCATTCTCAGAAATTTCTACTTAAAAATTTATTTTTAATCTCTATTTCTCCCATACTTACCATTTTCTTCTTTATATTTTTATTTTCGTTTTAAAAATGTGCATTCCTATTGTCAAAACACTTACTTGGCTTTTTCCAGTGTAATTCCAACCGTTATTTCCACTGATGCAAAGACCCTTTCTTCCAAATAATGTCACATTCACAGGTTCCAGGGGTTAGGACATGGACACATCTTTGGGTGACACTACTCAAACCCACTACAAACAGTACTACTCTCTTCTTTGATCATAATACTCACAAATATACTTCTTTTCTGTCTTCTTTTTTAGAAGCATATCAAAAAATACTAAATCAATATTAGTACTAAAGTGGGTTAAGGAGAGACTTTATTTATCTACCCCAGAATTCAGCTGTAACAAGGAACAGTCAAATGTTTTATCACTGTGGTTTGAATATTCTCAAAATAGGACAGGAAAAGGAATCATCAAAAACTAGATTTTTTTTTCCTTTTGTATCTCAAGTATTGATTCTCCTCTAAGGCAGCACCTGTCAATGAGAATGTCTTTTTTATTTTTGTTTAAAAAATTTTAGAAAAAATATTTCCATATAAACTGTTGAGTGAAAATAAACAATAAAGGAAGCAGTATTTGGCAACTGTTTGTTAGATCTGAGAACTGTAAACACATAATCTTTCATATCAAGGTATGTTTGTCAGTGATGACTTTATGAAAAAAACTAGTTTAAGGACTAAATATGGTTCAAATGAAATGTGTGATTTGACTCTTTTTAAAATAGATTTATTTAATTTATTTATTTATTTATTTTTTGGCTGCATTGGGTCTTCATTGCTGTGCACGGGCTTTCTCTAGTTGTGGCGAGTGAGGGCCACTCCTCGTTGTGGTGCACAGGCTTCTCATTGCAGTGGCTTCTCTTGTTGCAGAGCATGGACTCTAGGAGCGCAAGCTCAGTAGTTGTGGCACACAGGCTCAGTAGTTGTGGCTCAGAGGCTTAGTTGCTCCGCGGCATGTGGGATCTTCCCAGACCAGGGCTCGAACCCGTGTCTCCTGTGTTGGCAGGCGGATTCTTAACCACTGCGCCACCAGGGAGGCCCCTGATTTGACTCTTCATGGTGTATCATGGTACATGAAGCAAAATACTTCATGATACGTAAAAGAATGAAATTAGAACACTCCCTAACACCATACACAAAAATAAACTCAAAATGGGTTAAAGATCTAAATGTAAGGCCAGACACTATAAAACTCTTAGAGGAAAACATAGGCAGAACACTCTATGACATAAATCACAGTAAGATCCCTTTTGACCCACCTCTTAGACAAATGGAAATAAAAACAAAAATAAACAAATGGGACCTTATGAAACTTAAAAGCTTTTGCACAGCAAAGAAAACCATAAACAAGACGAAAAGACAACCCTCAGAATGGGAGAAAATATTTCCAAACGAAGCAACTGACGAAGGATTAATCAGCAAAATATACAAGCAGCTCATGCTGGTCAATATCAAAAAAAAAAAAAAAAACCAAAAAAACAAACAACCCAATCCAAAACTGGGCAGAAGACCTAAATAGACATTTCTCCAAAGAAGATAAACAGATTGCCAACCAACACATGAAAGGATGCTCAACATCACTAATCACTAGAGAAATGCAAATCAAAACTACAATGAGGTATCACCTCACACCAGTCAGAATGGCCATCATCAAAAAATCTACAAAGAATAAATGCTGGAAAGGGTGTGGAGAAAAGGGAACCCTCTTGCACTGTTGGTGGGAATGTAAATTGATACAGCCACTATGGAGAACAGTATGGAAGTTCCTTAAAAAACTAAAAACAGAACTACCGTATGACCTAGCAATCCCACTACTGGGCATATACCCTGAAAAAACCATAATTCAAAAAGAGTCATGTACCGCAATGTTCACTGCAGCATTATTTACAATAGCCAGGACATGGAAACAACCTAAGTGTCCATTGACAGATGAATGGATAAAGATGTGGCACATATATACAATGGAATATTACTCAGCCATAAGAAGAAACGAAACTGAGTTATTTGTAGTGAGGTGGATGGACCTAGAGACTGTCATACAGAGTGAAGTAAGGCAGAAAGAGAAAAACAAATACCGTATGCTAACACATATATATGGAATCTATAAAAAAGAAAAAGTTGGGCTTCCCTGATGGCGCAGTGGTTGAGAATCTGCCTGCCAATGCAGGGGACACGGGTTCGAGCCCTGGTCTGGGAAGATCCCACATGCCGCGGAGCAACTAGGCCCGTGAGCCACAATTACTGAGCCTGCGCGTCTGGAGCCTGTGCTCCGCAACAAGAGAGGCCGCGATAGTGAGAGGCCCGCGCACCGCGATGAAGAGTGGCCCCCGCTCACCGCAACTAGAGAAAGCCCTCGCACAGAAACGAAGACCCAACACAGCCATAAATAAATAAATAAAATAAACCCAAAGTTTAAAAAAAAAAAAAAAAAAGAAAGAAAAAGTTTCTGAAGAACCTAGGGGCAGGGCAGGAGTAAAGACACATACATAGAGAACGGACTTGAGTACACGGGGAGGGGGAAGGGTAATCTGGGATGAAGTGAGAGAGTGACATGGACATATATACACTACCAACTGTAAAACAGATAGCTAATGGGAAGCAGCTGCATAGCACAGGGAGATCAGCTGGGTGCTTTGTGACCACCTAGAGGGGTGGGATAGGGAGGGTGGGAGGGAGATGCAAGAGGGAGGGGATATGGGGATATATGTATATGTATAGCTGATTCACTTTGTTATACAGCAGCAACTAACACAACAATGTAAAGCAATTATACTCCAGTAAAGATATTTTACAAAATGATGTTGGAAATGATGCTGCAGAGGAAATGATGCTGCAATGATTACGCAGACAGGGTTGATAGAGCTTCTAAAGGTGGGGGCAGGGTAATTTTTCTTTTTAAAACTTAACTACAAGGAGTTCTGTATCCGCCAAGCCATGAACCTTAGTATAGGGTGATATGAGAAGGAATAATAAGGGGAAGAAACTCAAGAGTTTCTCTTGTAGTTGTACAAAAGAATATGGTGAGGAAGAGCAGAATTATTTGTCTCAACTTTAAAGTTTATGCAATTTTTTTCAAATTTATATTAGCAGTTTATATGGCACCCACCTCTCTGAAGTAATAAATTATAAATACATAGAACTAGTGGTTCTATAAATAATTCTTCCTTGTACAGTGAAAATAAGGAAATTGGATATTATGGGAGGAAAGCGCTATTAACAAAGTCAGATTGGTGCAGAGAAGTTTAGGAACATTCCTGTTTGCTCGTTGTTGGATCACTGGCATCCACTGCAATGGATATGGCCAGAGTGGTCTCAGAGACCGGCTGACTCAGCATAAGCCAGGACTAGTTGAAAGAAGGACCCCATGGGAGACATCCCTAGGAGTGTAGAGGCAATGATCAGACAGATCCACAAGTCACTCAGTAGACCATCACATATTGATAGAGGAAGCCTCTTACATATTATTCATGAAGATTACAAAAAAGATTCTTATCAGGTTATACTGAGAAAATATTTAATTCCCTCAAAGATATACCTTTGTCACTTACATTCTTTCAGTATTTCCTTATTAAGATTTTGATAACGTGTGTCTTATAAATATGTGCTATTCTCTAAAAGATCATGCCTCTCTCAAATACTTAGAAAAGATAAGGGCTAAAAGTTTCTATTTAGTGAGATTTCATATATGCCTCTTAAGTATTTTGACTATAAAATGAGGTGTGTTATCACTAGGGATATATATGTTTTGTACATGCATCAGGATTCTTTCTGAGTACTTAAAACTGCCTCCTCATTTGCTCACTTTTTTTAAGAGTTAAATGTGCTAACGCATCAGGAATGGTCCAATATATAAGGTTTAATTGGTGTGTACCAGCATTTTCAAAGTTCCTAGACTAGAATATGTGATACATAATTTCTCTTCAAATAAATAAAACAAAACTTAGAGGCCCAACAGACAAGTATAAACTCAAGAGCTAAAACAATACTAAATAATAGAATTCTTCTCAACTATGTGCTGGTCAGTAAAGACAAAATTCACACAATAATTAACACATTCTGTTGAACCTGGGTCAATGCTGTATTTGGGAAAATTGACATTAAAAATCAATTAGGGGACTTCCCTGGTGGTCCAGTGGGTAAGATTCGGTGCTCCCAATGCAGGGGGCCCGGGTTCGATCCCTGGTCAGGGAACTAGATCCCACATGCATGCTGCAACTAAGACCCGGCGCAGCCAAAAATAAATAAATATTTTAGAAGAATAATAATAAAAAAATAAAAATCAATTAGGAAAAAGCAAATCTACTTAGCTTAATAGCATTGATTAAACTGATTTTTACACTCATTCTTCTAATTTGGCCTAGAACATAAAGAAATTTAATAGGTCTAATTTTTTTCTCATAATAGGCATAAATGTTCTCTTACTTTTTTACTCTGGTTTCCTGTCTAATATTCTGTTAATAAATTTACATAGCCATTTACTTAAGCCAAAGGAAGTGAAACGCTCAAGTTCAAATTTGCTCCATTAGGCACTGGTTTGACTGAGGTCAGGGGAAACTGAAAAATACCAATGAGGGAAATACTGCTACCTGGACTAATAAAATGGAAGGTCTAATGGAAAGACCCTAACCGATATCAAACCACTCATCCATTCTCAAAGCAACGCCCCTCTCTGCTCTACAGCTAGCCTCGCAAGGGTAGAGGAGCCATAAACAACTAATGTTGTTTTTGTGGATAACCTCAGGCAAGCTGCACAAGGCAGCCTGCTCAGGCCACTTGGATAACTGGCTGATAGTCAATATATCTATTATATTTACTCCCACATTTTTTCCATTACCATATTTCCTCTTCTAAATGATATTTTAATCTTTCTTTGCTGGCAACAGTCTCACAACTGTTCTCCCTCATAAAGGAAGCAAATTTGTGTGCAGATACGAAAGGACTCAGTTATTCTTTGACATGATAGAGTTACAGATGCTCGTTGATGGCCTGGATTTTTAGGGAAAAAGTTTTATAATAGAAGTGTACTTTTTTTCTGGCCCTTAAAGTATTTTAGTGTTCTACAATATGGCTGATGAGGAAATAGTCTGGAATCAGGAGAACCACATAAGCAGAAACAATGAAGTTAAAATGAGCCTAAGCACTTAGGGAGGGTATAGGATGAGGGTAAGGAAGCTTGTCTGACTTATTCGTGTTGAAGATAAATCAGAAATAAAGTTGTATAGAGATAGGGGAGTCAGCGTGGGAAAGAATTTGAAAGCCAGTTGTCATGGTCCATAGAAGTGAGAGATTCTTGTTGCTAAGCAGGTAAATCTAGAACTTAATAAAGTGAGAGAGAAAGGAAAGGGCATTTATGTTTTCCTTTGCCATATGAGGTATCATATATAGATACAGGCAGGACAAACCAAGTATGACTAACATCACAGGTAGAAAGTTTTGTGGAAACCACTAATTCTCTTGCTGGTAAGTCACTGAAGAAGTCTGACTATAAAGGAAAAGAAGTACTAAGTATTTATCATGCACACACACACACACACAGAATTTTTTGTTGCCAAGTTTTCTGACCCTGATAAGAATACAGGCCTTTAATATTTTCTAGTCCATACTTTTATTTGATATTCATTAAATGGACTTTTTAATAGGCCTTTTTTCAAGTGAAATGAATTTTATTAATAAACAGATAATATATATATTTTATTGAAATGAAAAGTTCTTCAAATTTTTTAGTGCTTTACAATTTTCCAGTTTCACACACATGACTTCATATAATCCCATATTAACCCTTTTTCCCCCCTACCCTTATATTGCCCCTCCCCCTTCCCCTTCCCCACTGGTAACCACTAGTTTGTTCTCTATATCTATCTGTGAGTCTGGTGCTTTTTTGTTCACTAGTTTTATTTTTTTAGATTCCACATGTAAGTGAGATCATACAGTGTTTGTCTTTCTCTGTCTTATTTCACTTAGCATAATACCCTGCAATTCTATCCATGTTGCTGCAAATGGCAAAATTTCATTCTTTTTTATGGCTGAGTAGTATTCCCTTGTGTGTGTGTGTGTATGGCTACACACACATATATCATATATGTCATATATATCATACATATGTCATATATATCATATATGTATGAGACACCTCTTCTTTGTCCATTCATCTGTTGATGGACACTTAGGTTGCTTCCATATCTTGGCAATTGTAAATAATGCTGCTATGAATATTGCTATGCATGTATCTCTTTGAATTCGTGTTTTTGTTTCAGTTTGGGAAACTGAAATAGGCTATGAAAAAAATGAGAGAGGAAGTAGTAATTAGGATGGATATCTATGTATTTGAAGGAGCTGTGGGAAGTTGGTAAAAGATTTTTATCACCATGAATACGTGTAAGTCTCCATATTATTAGATAATATGGATTTTTATTGGCACCAGTTCACATTATTGATAAGAATTATTCCTTCAGATATTGTTATTTCTGGATCCTTAATATAATGCAATGTAGACAAATTCTGCTAAAATACTTTTGGAGTCTGTTCTCTTACTATCTTTCCCCAGCCTGAGTTCTAAGAAATAAGTTCTAACAAATTTATCAAGACAAATATCAAATTCTTCATTAAACAAACGTAAAATGAAGAATTCTTGGTTTAGCAATGTAAACTAATTTGACTGAAAGGCAACATAATAAATAAAGGGAATGTAGATCTTCAGCCACAAGCCCTATGAGGAAGTGCAAAAAGTCAGATATTTGTAAGGACACTATGCAAAAAAACAAAAACAAAAACAAAAATGCATTGAAAGAAAAGGGGGATTTGTAATATCTATCATGAATTTACCTGTTAGTCTGGGGACTCATGACATAACACTACAATTCTGAGTTTGTTTCCCCTTTTTAAGCTTTGCCTAAACATAATGTTCTGTGTGTGTGTGTGTGTGTATGTGTGTTATTCCATCAGTGCTAGCCACTTTATTGCAGAAGAGGAGAAAGCAGGTGTCAGTTAGGACTGAGGATTTTAGCAAACAGTGGTTGAATTGGTGAAGTCTGGAGCTAGGCTACTTAGGGATGAAAGTAAAATCCAGTAGGTTAATGAGAAAAATAAGATTAAAAAAGACATTAAGATTTCTATGAATTTGCGAAATAAGTTCAGATGAAGAAACAAAGTCAAAAGCAATTAATCAGATGGTTCCTAGTTTTGTGGCTTGGAATTGTAGTTGACATTTGAAACACTGGGGACCTAGCCTCTGGACTATATTGCATATGGGGATTCTGAAAATGGGAAGCTTTCACAACACAGAGCTTCACATTGTTGAGAGCCAAGTTTTAATAAAACCAGTAGGCACTGGGAGTTCTCCATGAAAAAGTGTGAACAGAAACACAATTGTTTATTTTAATGAAAAAAGGGTTCCAGAAATCATAGAAGAAATATTCCAGATGAATTTCTTATGTTAGCCATTCTAATAGGTGTATAGTGATAGCTCAGGTTGGTCTGAATTTGTTTCACTTCTGGCTAATTATATTGATGATATTTTCATGTTCTTATTGTCCATTGGTGTATTCTCTTTGGTAAAATGTTCATTCATGTCTTTTGACCATTTTTACATTGGATCGTTTATTTTTATTAATGTTGACTTTTGAGAGTTCTTTATATTTTACAAATAAAATTTCTTTATCAGGTATGTGATTTAAAAATATTTTCTCCTAGTGTGTAATCTCTCTTTTCATCCTCTTAACAGAATCTTTTGCCTAGGAAATTTTATTTTTTCCGGTTATCAACATTTATTTTTTATTTATCAACCTTTATGTTTTCTGGTTATCAATTATCAACCTTTCCTTTAATGGATTATGATTTTAGAGTCAAGTCTAGGAACTCTTTGCCTAGTCCTAACTCATGAAGATTTTGTCCTGTGTTTTGTTCTAAAAGTTTAAGTTTTATGTTTAATATTTAAATGTTTGATCCATTTTGAGATATTTTTGTTTAAGATGTGAGGTTTAGGATGTGGTTCATTTTATTTACCTGTGATGTTCAATTGTTCTGTTTTATAATTACTATTTCTCTGCTGAGACTTTCTAAACTTTCTATGTTTTCATTTGTTTCGAGAGATTGTAATTGCTTACTGAAGCATTTAAAAATTAATGGCTGCTTTAAAATTCTGGTCAGACAATTCCAACATATAATTCACGTCAATATTGGCATAAGTTAATCATAATTTCTCTCTCAAATCACGATTTACTATTTCTTGGTAAGACAAAAGATTTTAGATTATGTCAAGGTCATTTTGTTTGGCTAAGGATATTACTCAGAAAATGCCTAGGATAATCTTTTACATTTCATTTTATTTCATTTCATTTTTGTAAGGACATTTAATGTGATATCTACCCTTTTAACACATTTTAAAACGCACAATCCATTATGGTTAAGTACTGGTACAATACCATGCAGCAAATCTATAGAGCATATTGATCTTGCTTAACTGAAAGTATATGTCCATTGATTAGTAAGTCTCCATTCTCCCCACCCCCAGCCCCTAACAATCACAGTTCCACTCTTTGTATTTTACGTACCTCATATAAGTGGAATCACACAGTATTTGTTTTTCTGTCACTGGCATATTTCACTTAGTATAATATCCTCAAGGTTCATCCATGTTGTTGCATATTTCAGAGCTTCCTTCATTTTTAAAGGCTGAATAGTATTCCATTGTATGTATATACCACATTTTCTTTATCCATTCATCTGTTGATAGACATTTTGGTTGTTTCCACATCTTGGCTATCGTGAATAATGCTACAATGAACATGGAGTGTTAGTATCTCTTCGAGATTCTGATTTCACTTCTTTGGAATAAATACCCCAAAGTGGGATTTATAGATAGTCTTATTTTTAATTTTTTGAGGAACCACCATACTGTTTTCCATAGTGACTCTATCATTTTGCATTCCCACCAAAGTGTGTGCAAAAACTCAACTTCTCCACAACTTCACTAACATTTATTGTCTTTTTTAAAATTATAGCCATCCTGACAGGTATGATGTGACATCTCTTTGTGGTTCTGATTTGCATTTACCCAGTTATTAGTGACATTGAACAACTTTTCATTATATGTTGGCCACTTGTATGTTTTCTTTGGAGAAATGTTTATTCAATCAGATTATTAGTGTTTTTGCTATTGAGTTGTAGGACTTACACATTTTGGAAATTAAACTCTTATATTTGGTTTGCAAATATTTTCTCCTGTTCTATAGATTGACTTTTCATCTTGTTGTTTCTTTTGCTGTGCAGAAACTTATTTGATGTAGTCCCATTTGTGTGTATTTGCTCCTGTTGCTGTGTTTTTGGTGTCATATCCATGAAATCATTACCAAGACCAATGTCAAAGATTTTCCTCTATGTTTTCTTCTAGAAGTTTTACAGTTTTAGATCTTACATTTAAGTGTTTAATCCATTTTGAGGTGATGTTTGTGTATGGTGTAAGATAATCCAATTTCATTCTTTTGCACATGGATAACCAGTTTTCACAACATCATTTGTTGAAGAGACTATCCTTTGTCCATTGTCTATTTCTGGTAACTTAGTCAAAGATCAGTTGACCATATATGTTTATATTTATTTCTGGGATCTCTATTCTGTTTCATTGATCTTCTGTCTGCCTTTATGCCAGTACCATACTGTTTTGATTACTATAGCTTTGTAATATATTTCAAAGTCAGAAAGTGTGATGCCTCTTGCTTTGTTCCTCATTCTCAAGATTGATTTGTCTATCCATGGTCTTTTGTGGTTCCATATTAATTTTAGAGTTGTTTTCTCAATTTCTGTAAAATTGCAATCGAGATTTTGATAGAGATTGCTTTGAATCTTTAGACTGTGAAAGGGAGTATGGACATTTTAACAATTTTTAGGTCTTCCAATTTATGGAATGATTTTCCATTTGATTATGTCATGTTTAATTTCATTCATATATGTTTTATAGTTTTCATTATGGGTCTTTCATCTCTTGAGTTAAATTTACTCCTAAGTATTTTTATTCTTTTTGTGCAATTACAAATGGGATTGCTTTCCTAATTTCCTTTCAGATAGTTTGTTTTTATTATATGGAAATGTAACTCATTTTCATATGTTGATTTTGTGTCACAAGCCTTTACTGAATTCCTATATTATTTTTAACAGGTTTTTTTAAGTAGAATTTTTAGAGTTCTCTATGTATCAGATAATGTTGTTTACAAACAAAAGCCAATTTTTCTTCTTCCTTTCTGATTTGGAAGCCTTTTATTTCTTTTTCTTGCTTAATTGCTCTGGCTAAGACTTCTAGTACTATGTTAAATAGGGGTAGTGAGAATGGGCATTCTTGCTTTGCTGTTGATCTTAGAGGAAAAGCTTTCAGTCTTTTACAATTGAGTATAATATTAGCTTTGGGCTTTTCATATATAGCCTTTATTATGCTGAGATAATTTCCTTCTATTTCTAGTTTTTTGAGAATTTTTATCATGAAAGTGTGCTGAATTTGTCAAACATTTATTCTGCATCTTTTTATATGATCCTGTGATTTTTACCCTTAATTATGTCAATGTGGTGTATTAACTTAAGTAATATTCATGAGTTGAACCACCACTGTATCCCAGGGATAAATCCCATTTGGTCGTGGTGTATGACCCTTTTCATGTGCTTTTGGATTTGATTTGCTACCACTTTGTAGTTGATTTTCGCATGTGTATTCATCAGGGAATCACCTATAGATTTTTGTCGTGTGGTGTCTTTCTTGGGTTGTGTTATCAGGTAATTCTGGCCTCATAAAGTAAGTTTGGAAGTCTTCTCTCCTTAATTTTTTGGAAGGGTTTGAAAGGATTCATGTTTTTTAAATGTTTGGTAGAATTCTCTAGTGAAACTATCAATCTTGGACTTTTCTTTGTTGGAGGGTTTTTTTTTTTTAAAGGTGGGGGTGGCGGAGGGGGGAAGCCTTTTTTTAATTAATTTATTTTATTTTATTTTTGGCTGTGTTGGGTCTTCGTTTCTGTGTGTGGGCTTTCTCTAGTTGCGGCGAGCGGGGGCCACTCTTCATCGCGGTGCGCGGGCCTCTCTTGTTGCGGAGCACAGGCTCCAGACGCGCAGGCTCAGTAGTTGTGGCTCACAGGTCCAGTTGCTCCGCGGCATGTGGGATCTTCCCAGACCAGGGCTCGAACCTGTGTCCCCTGCATTGGCAGGCAGATTCTCAACCACTGCACCACCAGGGAAGCCCTGTTGGAGGGTTTTTGATTACTGCTTTGATATCCTCACTAGTTATAGGTAGATCAGACTTTGTATTTTTTCATGATTTAGTCTTAGAAGATTGTAGATTTCCAGGGATGTATCTACTTTTTCTAGTTAGTCCAGTTTGTTGGGGAATAGTTGTTCTTTAGTAGTTGCTTACAATCCTTTGCTTTTCTGATGTATCAGTTGTAACATCTTTTCTTTCATTTCTGATTTTATTTATTTGGGCTTTTTCTCTAAGTCTAGCTAAAGGTTTGTTAATTTTGTTTATCTTTTAAAAGAACCAGTGCTTTTATTGATCTCTTCTACTGTATTTTTAGTCTCTATTTCATTTATTTCCACTCTGATCTTTGTTATTTCTCTCTTTCTACTAGCTCTGGGCTTAGTTCGTTCTTCTCCAGTTCTTTTAGGTGAAATGTGAAGCTGTTTGAGATTTCTTCTTGTTTCATGAGGTAGGCATCTATCATGATAAACTTCCCTTCTAGTACTGCTTTTGCTGCATCCCATACGTTACAGTATGTGCATTTTCATTTTTGTCTCAAGGCATTTTTTAGTTTCTCTTTTGATTTCTTCTTTGATTCAATGTTGTTAATAGTATGATTTTAAATCTCAACCTATTTGTAAATTTTCCATTTTTCCCTTTGCCTTTGATTTCTAGTTTCATTTAATTGTAATCACAAAAGATACCTGGTATGATTTCAGTATCTTTAAGTTAAGATTTGTTTTGTAACTATGTGATCTATTTTGAAGAGACATCCATGTAATCTTGAAAAGAACTGTATTCTGCTGCTGTTGGGTGGGATATTATGTATATGTCTTTTAGATTGATTTGGTCTATAGTGCTATAAAATCCTTTATTTCCTTGTTGATATTCAGTCTAGATGTTCTATCCTTTGTTGAAAGTGGGGTATTGAAGTCTACTTTTATGGAATTGTTGTCTATTTCTCCCTTCAGTTCTGTCAATGTTTGCTTTATATATTTATATTGCTCTGATGTTGGGCGCATATATATATTTCTTATACTTTCCTGGTGGATTAATTCATTTATCATTATACAGTGTTATTCTTTATCTCTTTTGCCAGTTTTTGACCTAAAGTTTATTCTGTCTGATATAAGTCTAGTCATTTCTGCTCTTTTGGTTACCATTTATAGGGAATATCTTTTTCCAATCTTCACTTTTAGCCTATGTGTTTCCTTACATCTAAAGTGAGGATTTTTTCTAGACAACATATAATTGAGTCTTATTTTTTTACATCCATTCAGCCACTCTATGTCTTTTGACTGGAGAGTTTAATCCATTTATATTTAAAGTTATTACTGATAACGAATGATTTAATGTTGTCATTTTGTTCTTTGTTTTCTATTAATCTTTTTTGTTCTTTTGTATGTCTTTTTTCCTCTTGTTGCCTTCCATTGTGTTTTGTTGATTTTTTTTGTATTTTATATGCATTAATTCCTTTCTCTTCTTCTTTTGTGTAACTTCTATATTTTTTGTGGTTACCTTGGGGCTTACATAAAATATCATAGTTAAGGTAGTCTATGTTAGGCTAATGATAACAACTTAAGTTCAACTGCATACAAAAACTCTACACTTTAACTTCTCTTTAGCTCACACTTTTTGTTGTTGTCACAACTTATATATCAATTTTTACTGTGTATTCTTTAATATGTTTTTTAGTTTTAGTCATTTTTAATACTTTCATCATTGACTTTGACACTAAAATTAAAAGTAATTTACCCATCACAATTAAAGTTATAATGTATTCTGGTTTTGTCTATAGATGAGTTTATATTTATATGTTTATATAATATATATGTGTGTATATTTCATACTTTCTTACACTACCATGTTGCTATTTAGCATTCTTTCAACTTGAAAAAATCTCATTAGCACTTACAGTGTCTTACAGTTTATCACAGTTTACAGTGATAAACTCCTTCAGCTTTTGTTTGTTTAGTGATGTCTTTATGTCTTCTTTAATTTTTGAAAGACTGTTTTGCCAGGTATAGCATTCTTAGTTGATAGTTTTTTTCTTTCAGCATTTTAACTACATCATCCCACTCTCTCCAGACTTGCAAGATTTCTGCTGAAAAATCTACTCAGTTTTATGGTGGTTCTTTTGTATGTGACATGTTGTTTTCTCTTGCCACTTCCAAAATTTCTTGTCTCTGACTTCACAGTTTTAATGAGTCTTCATCTGGGTTTCTTTGGATTCATCTCATTTGAGACATTTTGGGCTTTGTGCATGTGGATGCCCATTTCTTTCTTCAGATTTGGGAAATTTTCAGCCATTATATTTTTTTTTGAAT
The DNA here is from genome assembly GCF_009873245.2 of Balaenoptera musculus. NCBI lineage: Eukaryota > Metazoa > Chordata > Mammalia > Artiodactyla > Balaenopteridae > Balaenoptera > Balaenoptera musculus. The sequence continues at coordinate 7,196,935 of NC_045790.1, forward strand.
AAGCTATCTGGTCCTTTCTCTCTCTTGTTTTCTCTTTCTATGACTTCCATCATGTGTATATTGGTCTTCTTGTCGGTGTCCTATAAGCCGCTTGCTTTCTTTATTCTTTTTTTCTTCTTTAACTGAATAATTATCAATGACCCATCTTTGAGTTGAGTGGTCCTTTCTTCTGCTTGATCTACTCTAACATTCTGGATTTAACTGGTGTCACTGGTCCATATTCAAATCTGGAGATGTGAGAAACAGAAGCCAATAGGCTGTGTCTCCTACGTCATTTGGTGAAGGAGTGGGATATATCAGGCTTTATGAATGATACTGCTATGTTTAACATAGGGTTCCATTCCCTGCCCTAGTGTTGAGTGGAGGTTGGGTCAAATTGTTGGGATTTTGTTGCTGCCTCTGAAGGCAGATCAGTTAGTTACCTAGATATTGAATCAGTGTTAGGCTGGCCTGCCAGGGCTTTTATATTGCCAATGTAGGTGGATTGAACAGTCCACCAGTGCACTGATTGTGGACTGTATTTTGGGTTGGCCTACAAGTCTTTGAGGTTGCTGCTCTGGGTGAATCAATCCACATGTGTCTTGGCTCAAGAGCAGATGCTGGAGCACCTTACTGGTTCTCTGTTGAGCTTTTCCATTCTCTGTCATGTGGACAGAGAGAGAAAACTATTCTTGAGGCTTTTTGTTTGTTTTTGTCTATGCCTGCTGATGATTGTGTTAAAGACCTCTCCAGCACCCAATTTGGGATATATGAGAGCAATTAAATTAAAACCCAGGGAACTCACCTTGTTGCCATTCCTCAAGTCTAGAGGTCTCTAGCCAGTCTGTCTTTTGCTTTTTAGCTTTCAGAGGTATTTTTTTTTTTGTCTTCCACTTAATTATATCCAGAGTATTTAGTTGTATATAGAGAAAATAAGCAGGGAAAACTGAGTCTATAACACTTTGTTCCAAAAACAAAATTGGCCACAGGTGTTGAATAATATTATACATTAAAATGTAGTCAAGTGTAAATACCTTTTGAGTAACACTCCAAGGCACAATAAAAGTCAAGTTGACCATTCTTTACTATATAAAGAATTAAGCTAGGCACTTTGGGGATACTAACACTTGTGAAAGACATAGATAACGCTCTTGAGTACTTCTAATATGACAAGTCTAGTGAGAAGATTATGTAAGAAGATAAAAACTAACATTTTGTTCTAGGGAGGTAATGATAAGTATTATAAAAGAGATTTTAAAATAACAGCAGAGTGTTATTGTTGTTGTTGTTGCTTTTAGTATGTATCTTAGGTAATTGAGTAATTTATGACTTGTGGTTGAAAAAAACAGGTATTATTACTTATACCAATTTAACGTGTGTAAATTAGTACAATCCCAGCAATCCAAGACATATGGTCACCTTACCCTTAAGATATTTTTTTAACTATTTATTGTGGAAATGTTTAACATATACATATATTTAGAGAATAGTATAATGAATCCTTAATTGCCCACCATCCAAGTTCAATAACTATGAATCTATGGCCGGTTTTCACTCTTCCATACTCCCCCAATGCCCCTCTGCCTTATCAATATTTAAAAGCAAATTCTGTGCAGTTTCTAGAGTCATCCCTTGATCAAAACACTAATCACTTTTGTTGTATGCCTTTCTCTTTCTCCCTATTAGGCCCTTTTCTAATCACCCCCAACCATATGTTATATTTTGTTTTACTTGTAGGGCTTATGCTTTAATGGTTCAACTCTGCCAGAAGACAAATACTTAATGATTAGCTCTGTACACTAAGCAGCTCAGAATAAGGAGCCAGACCACCTGTGACTCCCAACCCTGCCTGCCTTCTTCTCTGGACCAATAATGGTAGCTTCATAATGACTGTGATTAAAGCCCTGTTGTACATGAGGATCATACTCTTGCTACACTGGCTTGGGGTGTTTCTGTCTTTTTCAGGACACACCCGGGCTGAGCACCCCCAATATCACAGTCCTCCAGAAGTGGTGATTCCCTTGAAGGTAACACACCCTGGCAGAAGCATGAAGCCTCCAGGCCAGCTCTCTTACAGCCTGCATTTGGGGGCCAGAGACACGTTCTCCACATGAATATCAAGAAGCATTTGCTCTCCAGACACCTCCCAGTGTTCACCTACTCAGACCAGGGTGCTCTCCTGAAGGACCAGCCTTTTGTCCAGAATGACTGCTACTATCATGGTTATGTGGAGGGGGACCCAGAATCCCTTGTTGCCCTCAGTACCTGTTCTGGTGGCTTTCGAGGATTATTACAGATAAATGATGTTGTTTATGAAATTAAGCCCATGATTTTCTCTACCAAATTTGAACACCTGGTATATAAAATGGACAGTGAGGAGACCCAATTCCCGAACATGAAATCTGGTTTTATGCAAGAAGAGGAAATTGTACACCAATTTGAGTTTCAAGAGATTGGTAATTCTACTCTGAAACAAAGTCATTATGATGGCTGGTGGATCCATTCATTCTTTGTTGAAATTGCACTGGTGGTGGACAATACTCTATATAATCATTTTAAAAGGAATGTCTCAAAGTTGCAGGAGGATGTGTTTCTTATTGTAAATATAGTGGATTCCATTTATCAGGTAATGGGTATGAAGGTGTTATTGTTTGGTATGGAGATCTGGACTAAAAGAAACCAGGTTGAAGTGGATGCTGTAAGGAGGTCTCTGAGAGATTTTTGCCATTGGAAGGCTAATACCATTGATGCCCGCATGGCACATGATACTGTACATCTTTTTATAAATAAGACCTTGAGAGGATTAAGTGGTTTAGGCTATGTTGCAGGAATGTGTAGATCACACTTTAGTTGTGCAGTTGTTACTTTTGCAAACAAAACCTTGGCCATTATTGGAATTGCAGTAGCTCATCATATAGGTCATAATTTGGGTATGTTTCATGACACTGTATTGTGTGTGTGTTCTGCAGGTTATTATAGATGTATAATGCGTCATGACAACCCACCAATAGCCCAATTTAGCAATTGTAGTTATTCTTATTTTTGGGGATATTCTGTACAGCAGGCAAAATGTTTGCAGTACACTGTATACACAAAGGACATGTTTTCAAGGAAGCGCTGTGGAAATGGTGTTGTTGAAGAAGGAGAAGAGTGTGACTGTGGATCTTTTCAGCATTGTTCAAAAGATGCCTGTTGTCTGACAAACTGCAGTTTAAGTTTTGGGTCTACTTGTGCTTTTGGGCTTTGTTGCAAGGACTGCAAGTTCTTACCATCAGGAGAAATGTGTAGAAAGGAGGTCAATGAATGTGATCTTCCAGAGTGGTGCAATGGATCATCCCATATGTGCCCAGACGATGTATATGTAGAGGATGGAATACCCTGTAATGACAATGCCTACTGCTATGAAAAGAGATGTAATGACCGCAACGCACAGTGTAGGCAGATTTTCGGCCAAAAGGCAAAAAATGCAAACGACAGTTGCTACAAACAAGTAAACACTCAAGGTGACCGTTTTGGTAACTGTGGAGTCGAAGGCCCTACATATCTAAAATGCAGTATGTTGGACAGCTTGTGTGGGAGAATTCAGTGCGATAATGTGGCAGAAATTCCCCTTCTGACAGAGCATTCGACTGTGCATGGGACTCGCTTCAACAATGCCACCTGCTGGGGTACCGACTACCACATGGGGATGACCATACCTGATATTGGTGAAGTGAAAGATGGCACAGAGTGTGGCCCAGAACATGTCTGCATCGGAAGGAAGTGCGTCCATCTCTCTCGCTTGGATAGTAATTGTTCACCTAAGTTCTGTAACATGAGGGGGATCTGCAACAATAAACATCACTGTCATTGTAACTATAAGTGGGACCCTCCCAACTGCCTAAAACAAGGCAATGGAGGTAGTGTTGACAGTGGCCCACCCCCTAAGAGAAAGAGGATAAAGAAGATTTACCTGGCCCTACCATGTCTTATTTTGTTGTTAATTCTATTATGTTGTCTTCTTTTGCTCTGTATGAGGAAAAAACCTAAGGAAAAAAAGGAAGAAGTTCAGCCTCAACCTGAAAAACTCAAGCAAAAGACTCAGACTCAACATGGGAAATAAAAACAATTAGTACCCAAAAATGTATCTGAATAGATATGCATTAAAAAAGGTAACTCCTATAATGTTTCTACTTATTCTTCTTTATTTTAAACAATTAGAAGTTTTATTTTCCTGAAATGTATTTCTTTATATTTTCTAGAAAAAGGCATGGTACCTGGGTGGTGTACCAGTTTTTAAGTTACTGCTTTTCAGTGCCAAAGCCCCTTCCCATTTTGTGCTCTGCATTATAGGAACAACACTGCTGCTGTATCAGCCCTCTTTCTACAGAGATCTGCAGTAGGGTGAATGCAAGGGGATTTGGAAATCTGGGAGATCTGCTTCCTGTATGTCAATCTTAATAACAAATTTTACACTGGCAATTACACTTAGTTTCAATATCCTTTTTAAAAAAAATTCAATCCAGACCAACCTCATTGTCAGTCTAAAAGATACCAGCATAGCTGTCTGGGTCTGAGCCCCAGGTCTTTGATCTCTCTACCAATGTCTCAGATCCTCTGCACCAGCTTAGCAGTACCTGCTGTAAGAGTTTTGAGTCTCATTTTTGAGATTCATGGGGCCGGCCCTACAGTCCTCCAGATTCAAGTAACCCTACTTCTTCCCTTTGCTCTTCAGCTCCATGAATGAAATCACCTTCTTGCAATTAGTATTTTATGGTTATTAACCAGTTACTAGCACAATGCCTCCCTTAACTTGCTGTGTTCTTTAGTAGCTGTTTACCCAATGCCTTATATTTAATTCCATCCCCCTAAAATCACTGATTTTTTTTTTCTGACTGAATTCTGTTACAGTACTCATCTTGCTATATTGAAGTACTTATTCATTAAGTACCATTCATTGGGAGTGAGGAAATATCAATTTTTTTTCTTTGTTTGATTGAGTTTTTCTTTACCACTGCCCTTAACCATCTTGGGAAAATTACTTAAATCTCCTGCAAGTTTCCAACAAAATTTTAAAAAGTACAGAATGATAATAACAGTTGTCTCTAAATTTCTGGGTTTCTTTGGTTATAAAATAGGGTAAAAAAAGATACTTTCAATTTTAGTTAGGTCTATGCACAGACAAGCAATTTTTCTGAAAACGTCAGCTATACAATGCCAAGAACATTTCTTAAAATTTTACTTTAGAAGTATCATAGAACTGTGGAGAAAATAAAGATTAGAAGACTTAAAAATTACAAGGAAGGGAAAACAATTTGAATTATCAGTACTTTTTCCCCTGGAACAAAAATCTTTGTCCCCTGTAACATGATGGTTTTGAACATAAATTAATGATCAAGCTTGGCCTACCCAGTTAGAATTCCTCTGTTGAAGAAAGAGAAACCTGAAAAACTCTTAGTGCGCAGAATAGACTAGATTGATAAATTAGGCACTTAAGGGCATCAAATTCAAAATCAGTTTTTCCCACACAACTTTTGCTGAGTTTAGATCCATTTGCTGGGAAATAGGTTAAAGTCTTTAAAGACAAAGATATCTGCAATCTGTTGTAGTTAGGAAGCAAAGACCTAGTGGAAAGGAGTTTGCCTCAAGGACATGTAATGCCTTCTCTTTAAAACATCTGGCTGATTTTGGAGGAGCTTGGAATATAAGCTAGAGAACTTGGTTTTGAAGATTTGAGTATCAGAACATAGTCACCCATTGCTTTCAGAGCTGAGAAAATAGAGGCTTATGGGCTCCCAATATAAAGTCCAGTAAGGTATATGTGTCTCACTAAAACTACACTATCTCTGACCAAACTCAATTCCTTATTGAATTAAAGTCATCAGTCATTCAGCCTAACTTCCAGACAGAGGGAAGATAGAAACTTCTCAAGTTGAAGGTAAGTCTACCTTGAACTCCTATGGTTCCTTATATAGAACATCTAGCATACAATAAAGCATTATCACATATATCAAAAGGAAGAAATTATGGCCAATAATAAAGGGAAAACAACAACAACAAAGATAGTGAAAGAAAAGATAGAAGCCAGCTAAAAGATGATCCAAAGAGTGGAAAAGATGATACTGAACAAAAATTCCCTATGGCTAGTATTTTAGAGAAACTGGAAGAAAAATGAATAGACCATGTGAAAGAAGGTAGATTCATTTCACCAGAAAATTGGCATCTACGCGAACTTGTTAAATTCAGAAAATCAGTAAACAGTTTGAATTACAGACTGTATTGTATAATTAGCTAAATTAGTTAACAATAAGAAAAGTTAAAAAAAAGTTAACAACTGACATAGAAAAAAAGCATTAAAATAGAGAAGTGATATGTGAAACACATCAATAAATCTGAAATCATTCAAATAGAGTATCATTTGAGGAAAAAGAGAATTGAATAGAAGTAATAAAAAACATATAATGGCTGAGAATTTCCCCAAAGTATGGAAACATATTATGCCACTGCTTTAAGAAAATCAATGAATTTCAAGCAGAATAAGCACATGGAAATACACACCTAACCATATCATAGTAAAACTGTTGAAAACCAGAGACACAGAAATCTTAAGAGCAGCCAGAGATAAAATATCCGTATTTTAAAAGAAATGACAATAAAAATGGATGGTTGACTTCAATAAAATAACTGAATGCAGAAGACACTGAAATAACACATTTACTCAATAAATTGTAATTGCCAAACTAGAATTCTTTAGTTTGTGAAGATAACATTCAGTAATGGAGAACAAAACTTTCCTTTGGCAAACAAATCATTGCCAGCAGGCCAGCACTCAAAGAAATATCATTTCTTTTTCAGTCAGGAGAAACATGATACCAGAAAGAAACATGAATGTGCAGGTGGGTGTGAAGTACACAAGAAACAGTAAATATGTGGGTAAACTAATTAAAATTAACTGTACAAGGATACTAGTAGTATCTTATGGATTGTAAATATATGCAGAACAAAATGCAAATATATTTGTCACAAAAGCTGGGAGGTATGTAAATAGAGATAAAAGGTCTAAACTTCTAGCAATATTGGGAAGAGGTAAATTAATGATGTGGATTATACTATGTGATGTTGCAGATGCATGTTGCAAATCTAGGGTAATCATTAAAATAATAAGAGTATGTACATATAAGAAATTTATTGAAGGAACAAAAGGCATAATAAATGATATTTGTTTCTACAAGTATAGGCAATTGAGGAGAAACAAGCATAATGCAGACATGAAAATAAAAAAACCTGGTACATATAAAATCTATGTAAAATGGATTACATTAACTAAGTAGAAGGCTGACATATTTCAGAGTGAATAAAGTATAAAGTCTAGCATTATGCCGTTGTTTATTAGAAACAATTTAAAAATAAAGACATGGAGAGTGTAAAAACTTAAAAGAATTTTCATGCACATATTAACCAAATTAAGTTAGTGTAATCTTTTTAATATCTGATGACAAAGACTTTAAGGCACAAAGCACTACTATAAATAAGGAGGAATATTTTGTAATGATAAAAGGCAAATCACTGGAAAATATGACAATCTTAAATGTATATGCATCCACTAATATAACTTTAAATAGAGAGGGGAAAATATAGAAATAGACAAATCTACAGTTACCAATAGGGATACTTTTAGCCCACTTCTCTCAGTAGTAACAGAAAGAATAGAAAATAAATCCTGCAGGATCAGAAGAGTTTCAATACATAATTAACAAACTTGATATAACAGGTATACAAAGCGAAGGGATAAAACCAAAAGTGGATAAATTCACTTTGGTTCATCTGCGTATGGACTACTACCAAAGTCTACCTTATGATGAGCCAAAGAGAAAGCCCCAACAAATTTCACATGGTTTTAATTAAAAAGAGTATATTTTCTCTAGACCTTATATAATTAAGCTGGAAGTCAATAGCATTAAAGATAACTAGAAAAACTCCAACTGCCTGGTACAGTTCTGACTCTGATCCCACATCTGACACCAACTAAGATTCTGCACCCAATTTCAATGTGTGTTTGGGGGGGGGGTTCCTTACACCACCAAGAAATTCTCCTACACCAGCTGGGTGTTTTACAATTCAACTCAATTCTAATACTACCTGGAGATAGTGTCAGATCCCAGAGGTTAAGGGCTCAGCCCAACATGACTGCTCTCCCCTCTTTCAGATAACAATCACAAGTCCAGGTTGTCACCTGTGCTTCTGACCAACAAGCTATAGGTTAGAGGTTCCAATGACCCCCTACTTAGGTTCAGTTAATTTGTCAGAACAGCCCACAGAACTCAGATAAACATTTTACTTACTAAATTACCAGCTTATTATAAAAGGATATAACTCAGGAACAGCCAGATGGAAGAAATGCACAGGGCAAGATACGTGGGAAGGGTGCAGAGCTTCCATGCCCTCTTCATGTGTACCTCTCTCCCTGCATCTCTACGTGTTCACCAACCCAGAAGCTCTTCAAACTTCACCCTTTTGGTGTTTTATGGAGGCTTCATTACTTAGACATGATTCATTAAATTATTAGCCATTGGTGATTGAACTCAATTTCCAGTCCCTATTCCCTCCACGGAGGTAGGGGGCAAGAGAGGTTGAAAATCCCTACCCTCTAATCACATGGTTTGCTCCACTGGCAACCAGCATCCTTCCCTAGGTGGTTTCTAAAAGTCACCTCATTAATGGAACAAAGGACAACTTTACTGCTCTCATCACTTTAAAAATTCCAAGGGTTTTAGTAGCTCTGTGACAGAAACAAGGTTGAAGCTCAAATATATATGTCTTATTATAAATCACAATATCACAACTGGAAATAAAATATATATTTCTAAATAATCTATATGTCAAGGAGGAATCAAAGCAGAAATTAAGAAATAATTTGAATTGAAACACAAATAACTATGATATATGTAAATTACATAATATTCAACTAAAGCAGTGTTTTAAGGAAAATGTATAGTCTCATATACCTATGTTAAAAAAAAGAAAAGACTGAAGATGCATTGATTTAACTTTATATGTCATGAATTTAAGAAAATGAATAGCTCAAAACTCTATGAGACTTGGGGTAACTTAATTGTCAAACCCCACAAGGGCATTACACCCCCAAAATTTTCCTACTAATTTCTTTTATGAAAGTAGATATTGTAAAAAATAAATAAACAGTAACCTCAATTAAATAGAGTTGGGAGACCAGAAGGAAGAGTTCTCACACCCTGAATGATAGCAGAACTCAACAGGAAGAAGAAAGGTCCTTCTTCTTTCTTGGCAGCAACTCAGCTAATGAAACACCAGGAACTTTGTTTAGTATGGCCCACCCGACTTCCTTTTCCTATCTACAACAGAGTTCTCCTTCCCTGTTGTGTGGGAGCTTGCACATGGCTTGCCATGGTTGCAGACTCTGAGCTTCAATTCTTTGCTGATCCCAAATAAACCCAATTTAGCTAGAGAAAAAACTGGCAGTATATTTGTTTCAGGTCAACAATATAATATTCTTAAAATGTTTGTAAAGAAAATAAATTTCAGCATGTTTTGTAAACAATAATGCATCCTCATTATCAAATGGTTTATATTTTAAGTATTTCTAAATTATAAGAAGAGCAATCTCTGTAATTCACATTAACAGAGTACCTGAGAAAATCATATCTCAATAAACACAAAAATTATTTCACCAAAGTCTACATTTATTAATAAAATTGCTTGGTCTACCTGGAATAGAGGGGGATTTTCTTAATATAATCAAGTATATCTAGAAAAAAAAAATGACCTGAAATGCCCTGCAGGAAACATCATACATAATGGTGAGCTGTATGAGACTTTCTAAGGATATTGATGAAGAGACAAAAATGGCACCCTGTCGCTACTTCTTATGAACATGTTACTAGATGTGTTAGACAGAATAAAATTAGAAATAAAAGAAATAAAATGGTATAAGAATAAAGATGGAAGAAATAAAACTGCTGTTATTCACAAGTGACATTATACTATACCTAGAAAATATAAATAGAATAACTAAGTTAATAGAGCAAGGTTGCTGATTACATGGTCAGTATTCCATGCTCATTATCTAACTACCAGTAACAAGCAAATAAAAATGAAATTGAAAATTCATTTCATTTGCATTAGTATCAAACATAACATTTTACAATATATAAATACATCAAATCATTATGTTATACACCTAAAACTAATGTATTATATATCAGTTATATCTCAATTAAAAAAAAAGAAACCAGCTGAAACTTTGCCAACAGTATAAGCTGGTGGGAAAGACTTGGGTCTGCAAGGATTCCAATCATAAAAATAAATGACTTAGGCCTACATCCCACTCCTAAGATTGTTAAGAAAGCAGTAGTAGAGGAAATACTTTGGTAAGTAGAGAGAATGTAATTAAATCTTGATCTTTCTCATGGTGCTTGGATTCCTGGGCCCTGCTGAAGTTGAATCCAAGGGCAAACCAAAATGTTCTAAACTATAGCCCATCACCTTCTAATTTAAACATTGGCCCCCCCCCCCCTCCAATTCAAACATTGACAAGATCACAGAGTTTAGTCCTTTGCAACAGGTCAGGAGTTGTGTTAAGTACCAGTGAACTCAAATATGGCAATGGAAACTTAAGCGAGGAACTGAGCATTCACAATCCTTCACAACTTGAGCTGAGATGGTGTTGGGCTATGGCTTTAATTAGAGCTTTACTTAGTTTAAATTAGAACATATTTGAAAACATAATAACTGAAAACTCTCCTAATCTGGGAAAGAAAATAGATACCCAGGTTCAGGAAACACAGAGTTCTAAATAAGATCAACCAAGAGAAGACCACACCAAGACACATTGCAATTAAAATGGCTAACATTAAAGGTAAAGAACATTAAAAGCAGCAAAGGAATAGCAACAAATTATATACAAGGGAACTCCCATCAGGCTATCAGCTGACTCTGTAGGCCACAAAGGAGTGGCATAATATATTTAAAGTAATAAAAGAAAAAACCCTAAAACAAAGACTACACAGCAAGACTATAATTCAGATTTGAAGGGGAGATCAAAAGTTTTACAGTCAAGCAAAAGCTAAGAGAGTTCAGTACCACAAAATTGGCTTTATGGAAAATGTTAAAGGGACTTCTCTAAGCAGAAAAAAAAGACAATTTGAAATACGAATATTATGAAAAGAAAAATCTCATTGGTGAAAGCAAACACACAGTAAAATAACAGATCAACCACTTATAAAGCTAGTAAAAAGGTTTAACAGAAAAAGTAGTAAAATCATCTATAACATCAACATAAAACATGAAAGGTTGAGTAAAAATGTAGTGCTTTTAGAATGTGCTACAACTTAAGCAACCCACAACTTAAAATACTGTTATATAAATAGGTTATTATATATTAAGGTAACCACAAACCAAAAATCTATAACAGATACACAAAAAATAAACAGAAAGGAATATAGACATAACACTAAACAAAGTCATAAACTCATGGTAGAAGAGAAGAAAAGAGGAACAGAGAGAACTACAAAAACAACCAGAAAATAATTAACAAAATGGCAATAAGTACATAATTATTAATAATTACTTTAAATATAAAAGGACTAAATGTTCCAATCAAAAGACAAATTGGCTAAATGGATTAAAAAAAACAAGACCCATATATACGCTGCCTACAAGAGACTCAATTCAGACCTAAGGACACGCACAGACTGAAACTGAAGGCATGGAACAAGGTATTACATTAAAATGTAAGTAAAAAAAAAAAAACCAAGGTAGCAACACTTATATATACAAAATAGACTTTAAAACAAAGTCTGTACCAAGAGACAAAAAAGGACATTAAATAATAAAGAGATCAATCCAAGAAGAAGATACGATGATAAACATATATGCACCCAACATAGGAGCACGTAAATACATACAGAAAATATTAACAGACATAAAGAGAGAACTTGTCAGTAACACAGTATTAGGGATTTTAACATCCCACTTACATCAATGGAAGATCATACAGACAGAAAATAAGGAAACACTTGTCTTAAATGACACATTAGATCAGATAGAGTTGATATATATAGAACATTCCATTGAAAAGAAGCAGAATACACATTCTTTTCAAGTGCACATGGGACATTCTCCAGGATAGATCACATTTTAGGCCACAAAAAAGTTTCATTAAATTTAGGAAGACTGAAATCATATCAAGCCTCTTTTCTGACCACAATGCTATGAGACTAAAAATCAACTATAAGAAAAAAAAAACTGCAAAAAACACAAACATGTGGAGAATAAACAATATGCTACTAAACAACCAGTGAGTCACTGAAGAAATCAAAGAGGAAATAAAAAAATACCTGGGACAAATGACAACAAAAGCACAATGTTCCAAAATCTATGGAATGCAGCAAAAACAGTTCAAAGAGGGAAATTTATAGTGATACAAGCCTGCCCCAGGAAACAAGAAAAATCTCAAATTAAAAACCTAACCTTACACATAAAGAAACTAGAAAAAGAAGAAAAAACAAAATCCAAAGTTAGTAGAAGGCAAGAAATAAAAAAGATCAGAGCAGAAATAAATGAAATAGAGACTAAGAAACAATAAAAAAGATCAATGAAACTAAAAGCCAGTTCTTTGAAAAAATAAACAAAATTGATAAACTTTTAGCCAGACTCATCAAGAAAAAAAAGAGAGAAAACCCAAATCAATAAGATCAGAAATGAAAAAGGAGAAGTTAACAACCAAAACAACAGAAATACAAAGAATCAGAAGAGATTACTACAAACAATTATATGCCAATAAAATGGACAACCTAGAAGAAATGGACAAATTCCTAGATATGTACAATCTCCTAACTGAACCAGGAATAGAAAATATGAACTGACCATTTACCAGTAATGAAATTGAATCACTAATAAAAAAACACCCAACAAACAAAAGCCCAGGACCAGATGGCTTCACAGAATTCTACAAAACATTTTAAAACAATTAACTCTTATTCTTCTCAAACTATTCCAAAAACTACCAAAGGAAGGAACACTTTCAAACTGATTCTACAAGACCATCATCATCCTGTTACCAAAACCAGACAAAGATATCACAAATAAAGAAAATTACAGGCCAATATCACTGAAGAACATAGATGCAAAATTCCTCAACAAAATATTAGTAAACAAAATTTAACAACACATTAAAAGGATCATACACCATGATCAAGTGGGATCTAACCCAGGGATGCAAGAATGGTTTGATATTTGCAAATAAATCAATGTGATACACCAACATTAACAAATTGAAGAATAAAAATCACATGATCATCACAATAAATGCAGAAAAATCTTTTGACAAATTCAACATCCATTTATGATAAAAAAAAAAAAACTCTCCCCAAGTGGGTATAGAGTGAACATACCTCAACATAATAAAACCCATATATGACAAGCACACATAAATTATAATCAATGGTGAAAAGCTGAAATTATTTCCTCTAAGATCAGGAACAAGACAAGGATACTCTCACCATTTTCATTCAACATAGTACTGGAAGTCCTAGCCACAGCAATCACTAACAACAAACTATCAGAAGGAGAAATTAAGAAAACAATTTCATTTGCAATCATATAAAAAACAAAATACCTAACAATAAATCTAAGTAGGTAAAAATACCTGTACTTGGAAAACTATAAGAGAGTGAGAATAGAAATTAAAGATGGCAGAAACAGTTGGAAAGCTACACCATTCTCATGGACTGGAAGACTTAATATTGTTAAAATGATGATACTCCCCAAGACAATCTACAGATTTGATGTAATCCCAATCAAAATGCCAATAGAATTTTTCACATAACTACAGTATCTAATTCTAAAATTTGTATGAAAACACAAAAGATCTCAAATAGCAAAAACCATCTTAAAAAAAAGAACAAAACTGGAGATATCACACCCCATGACTTTAAACTATACTACAAAACTACAGTAATCAAAACAGTATAGTACTGGCACAAAAACAGATACATAGATCAATGAAACAGAATACACAGCCCAGAAATGAATCCACGCTTATATAGGCAATTAATCTATGACAAAGGAGGCAAGAATATGCAATGGGGGAAAGACAGCCTCTTCAATAAATGGTGTTGGGAAGACCAGGAAGCTACATGCAGAAGAATCAAACTGGTAAAAGAATCACACCATATATAAAAATAAACTCAAAATGGATTAAAGACTTAAATGTAAGAACTGAAATCATAAAACTTCTAGAAGGAAGCATAGGCGGTACACTCTTTGACACTGGTTTTAGAAATATTTTTTGGATCTGTCTCCTCAGGCAAGGGCAACTATTTCACTTAGTGTAATATCTTCAAGGTTTCACCATGTTGTAGCATGTGTCAGAATTTTATTCCTTTTAAAGTCTGAATAATTTTCTGTTTTATGTATACTCCACATTTTGTTTATCCATTCATCTTTTGATAGACATTTTTATTTTTCTACTTATTAGGGTTTTTTTTTAATCTAACAAATATTTAAAAGGAGATGTGAGGTAGTCAGCCAAAATGATCCCAGAGATTAAGTGAAAGATCAGGCATGAAAACATAAATATGAAAGTCCTGGCATAGGTCTTGATGACATCATATAGAAATAAAGTGTGGTCACAGGAACCAAGTTCAAGCCACCAGAAATACCTTCCCTGGTTCCTGATTTCACAGAAGAGAGACAAGATATTTGTATGAATATTGACCAACAAAGACTGACCCAGTCCTTTAGGAGATTTTGCCTGTGTGGATACTTTGACTCTCAACCTAAGGAGTCAAATTTCTTGGGGATTGCTCTAGTCCTCATGCAGGGTTATTATTACACAAAAATGGTGTTTGCTGAGCCAAGAAATGGGAAGAACTGGTTGTATTTACTCTTGTTTCTAAGAATAATTGTGGTTCCTGGGACATATCTGTCAGACCTGCTAGGAGCTAACATTAGGCAGCATCAACTCCTGGCCAAAAACAGAGTCCAATCCACCATGTATGGCCCAGCTGAATCCAGGTCCCCTCAGAAGCAAAGTAAATTTTAGAAATCAATAATATTAATGTCATTTTTGAGTACTTACTATGCACCAGGCACTCTATAACAGCTATATCTAATTATCACAAGAGGCTTGTGAAGTAGAGATACTGTCTGGCATATTGTAAGTACTCACTAAATACTACCTAGTAAGTAAAGAGGGCATATTGTAAGTACTCAATAAATACTACCTAGTAAGTAAAGAGAAAGAGGGAGAGGGAGAGGGAGAGAGAGGAAGAGAGAAACAGAGTGTGGTCAGCAGACAAGGGTGTCTTGTTAGGAGTATTCAGGAACTTCAACATGAGCTCAAGAAACAGCAATTATGTCCTGGCACTGGTGGGCACCATTTTGACATTCATCATCTACCCTGCTAGTACTGCTCACCCCACTCTGGTGTTCCCCTGCAGACTTGCCCACTCTGACCAGCATCTCTCCAAAGCAGCTGCCCCCCTGACACATCCAGTGGGCGGCCAAAGTGGCTCCTGCCCCACCACATCTGGTGGGTGGCCACAGATGGAACAGACACCGCCTCCAAAGAAATTCTTGCTTTGCACACACAACAGACAGCCTAGACCTGTCAAGTGTCTCTCCAAAGCAGCTCTTACCTTTCATACCTAGCAGGCAACCTTGCCAGAGACTGGGTCCCCTCCAAAGTGGCTCCCACCCCACCCAGGGCACCCAAATAAAAACCACCTTGAGACAAATGAAAATGGAAACCCAACCTTTCAAAATCTATGGGACACAGCAAAAGCATTTCTAAGAGGAAACTTTATAGCGATACAGACCTACCTCAAAAAATAAGAAAAATTGCAAGTAAACAATCTAACATTACACTTAAAGAAATTAGAAAAATAAAAACAAACGGAGCCCAAAGTTAGTAGAAGGAAGGAAATAATAAGGATCAGAGAAGAAGTAAAAGAAATAGATACTAAAAGAAAACAATAGAAAATATTAATGAAACTAAGAGCTGGTTGTTTATCTGAAAAGATTTTAAAAATTGACAAATCTCTAGCCAGACTCATAAAGAAAAAAAGAGAAAGGGCTCAAATAGTAAAATCAGAAATGAAGAGAAGTTATAACTGATACCACAGAAACACAAAGAATCATAAGGGACTGCTGCAAACAATTATACACCAACAAATTGGAAAACCTAAAAGAAATGGATAAATTTCTAGAAACATACAAGTTCCAAAACTGAATCAGGAAGAAATAGAAAATCTGAAGAGACCAATTACTAGTAATGAAAATGAATCAGTAATCAAAACAATCCCAACAAACAGAAGTCTAGGACCACATAACTTCACAGGTGAATTCTACCAAACATTTTAAGAAGTGTTAATACCTATACTTCTCAAATTATTCCAAAAAACTGAAGAGAAAGAAAAATATTCAAACTCATTCTACAAGGCCAGCATCATCCTGATACCAAAACCAAAGACAATACGATATATATATATATATATATATATATATATCTCCAGTATTTTTGATGACATTGATGCAAAATTACTCATCCCAATATTAGCAAACAAAATTCAGCAATACACTAAAAGAATCGTACACCAAGATTAAAGTGGGATTTACTCCAGGGATGTAAGTACGGTTCAATACCTGCAAATCAATCATTGTGATATACCAGATTAACAAAACAAAGGTTAAAAATCATATGATCATCTCAATAGATTCCTGTGTGATACTATACACAGGAAACCCTAAAGACTCCACCAAAAAAACTATTAGAACTAATAAATGAATTCAGTAAATTTGCAGAATACAAAATTAAGAGAGAGAAATCTGTTGCATTTCTATACACTGATAATGAACTAACAGAAAGAGGAATTAAGAAAACAATCCCACTTACAATCGCATCAAAATGAATAAAATAGAGGACTGATGTCAGTATCTTGGTGGCATGAGATGTTCCCATTGTCTCGCCCCTTCTATCCACAACGAGTAAAACATCCATAACTCAACAAAGGTACCTGTGCCCAACACACCAGGTCATGAGAAAATCCTGCACATCGTATATATAAAGGTGGGTGAACTGGACCACCCAGAGGAGGTGGGACCATAGAACAATGGAGGTGGTGCTTGTAATCCCAGACCCCCAGCAACATTGGCTGAACTTGCAATCCCAGAGAGCTGGGCAGCTTCAGGGGAGGCAGCACACACCACACTGACCTCACAGCCAAAGTGGTACCTGCAGCCACGGGGAACTTGACAGCAGTGGCAGTGGAGTCTGCAACTTTGTCCCTCCAGTTGTGGAGGTGCCCATGACTCCACCCCCTCCTGCTTACAGTGGCAAAGCCTGTGAACCTGACAACCCTGCTCATGGCTGAGACACCTGCAATACTGGCTCCCTCTCCTTCTCTTCCTCCCCTTGCAGTGTCAGAGTCTGTGACCCAGGAGACCCCAGACAAGGTGGAAAACACCCACCATCTTGGTGCCCCAGGCAGTGACACCTGTGACACCAGCAGCAGCGAGGCACCAATGACCTGGTATCACAAGCAGCAAGGAGGGCGCCAGGCAACACATCTGACAGAGGTGGTAGAGGGTAAAAGATGCCAATTCTAAAATATAACCAGAGGCAGCACAGGTATGAGAAAATAAAAGCTTGTGCTATAGCACCACCTACCGGAAAACAAAAAAGGCATCCAATTACTAATCTGTTGAGTCAGTAGAATCAAGTTTAAAAAAACAGATACATTTAAGAAGAACATTGTTCACTACTTCAAATATGCTAGCACAAGAACAACTCATCAAGCACAATGAAGAACCCGTGGAACACAGTGTCACAAAAAGAAAATGACAGTTCTCCAGGAACCAAATTTAAACTCATGGAATATTGCGATCTGAGAGAGAATTCAAATAGCTGTCATGAAAAAAATCAAAGAGCTACAAGAAAACTCAGAAAGGCTGTTCAAGGAGAATATTAGTGAGCAGAAGTAATACTTTACTAAAGAAATTGAAACTCTAAAAGAGAACCAAACAGAAATTTGGGAGCTGAAGAATTCAATAAGTGAGATGAAGAATGCACTAGAAAACACTGGAAGTATTGCAGACCATATGGAAGAGAGAATTAGTGAGCTAAAAGATAGAAATCTAGAAATTATACAGGTAGTAGAGGAGAGAGAATTAAGATCCAAAAAAACATGAAGAAATTCTATGAGAACAATCCAACTCTATTAGAAAGGGCAACATTAGTATGCAAGGAGAAGGGAGGGAGAAGGGGGCAGAGAGATTATTTAAAGAAGTAACAGGTGAGAACTTCCTAATCCTGGGGAAGAAACTAGATATACAAGTCCGTGAAGCTACAAAAACAACTAATTACCTCAATGCAAAAAGACCTTCTCCAAGACATATTAACAACTGTTAAAGTCAATGGCAAAGGCACATTATATGAAAAACTGTCAGTGACAAAGGAAAAAATTTAAAGGCAGCCCAGAAAAAAAGGGTGGCAACCTACAAAGAAATCACCATTGGGCTATCAGCTGATTTCTCTGCAGAAACTCTATAGGCTGGGAGAGAGTGGGATGCCATGCTTAAAATATTGAAAGATAAAAGCTGTCAGCCAAGACTATCCAGCAAAGTTATTCAGATATGAAAGAGAAATAAAAGCTAAGGGAGTTTATCAACACTAGACCTGCCCTACAGAGAAAAATAATTGTTGAAAGGAGCTCTTCTACCTGAAAGGAAAAGGCAAAAGTACACAAAACTTTGAGTAAGGTGATAAATAGACAGAATTAGAAAATTGCAACTCTAACAAGTTATTAAACAATTATAGCACGAAGGCTAAAGGGTATAGACAGTAAAAATCACTACAGCTGCTTCAATTTGATAACAAACTCACAATATAAAAAGGAATAATTTGAGACAACAAAAACCCAAAAGGGGAGGTCAAAAAGGATGGAACTCATATAAGCAAATGAAGATAAAACACTATCATGACAGGAAGAGGACTATTTTATCTATGAGATATTTTACAGAAACCTCATGGTAACCACAAAATATAAATCTAGAGCAGAAGCACAAAATGTAAAAAAAAAAAAAAAAAGACAACACTGAGAAAAACATCATAGAAAACCACCAAACTAAAATGGCAGACAGAAACACGGCAAAAACTGGAGATACAGAGCAACCAGAAAAAAAACAAAAGATAAAATTGGCAGTTCTAAACTGTCATTTATCAATAATCACCCTAAATGTAAGTGAACTGAATTCACCAATCAGAAGACAGAGTGGCTGAATGGATTAAAAAACAAGACCCAACTATATGCTGCCTGGAGGAGACTCATCTCAGTTCTATAGACAATCACAGGCTCAAAGTGAACAGGTGGAAGATTACTCCAAGCAAACAGCAACCAAAGGTAAATGGGTGTAGCCATGCTCATATCTGACAAAATAGGCTTTAAGCCAATAAAGGTAACAAGAGACAAAGATGGACATTATATAATGACAAAGGGGGAAATTCGTTAAGAAGGCGTAACAGCTATTTTAATATATGTGCACTTAAGACAGGAGCAACAAAATATATAAAGCAATTATTAACAAACCTATAGGGAAAAATTGACAGCAACACAATAATAGTAGGGGACTTTAATACCCCACTTACATCAATGGATAGATCTTCCAGACAGAACGTCAACAAGGAAACAGCAGCCTTAAATGAAACATTAGACCAGATGGACATAATAAATTTGTATTGAACATTCCACCCCAATGCAGCAGAACGCACATTCTTCTCTCTCAAGGATAGACCATAAATTGGGACACAAAACAAGTCTCAATAAATTTAAGAAGATTGAAATCATATCAAGCATATTTTCCAATCACAATGGTATGAAACTAGAAATCAATTGCAAGAAGAAAGCTGGAAAAATAATAAATATGTGGAGACTGAAAAACATGCTACTGAACAACTATTGGGTCAATGAAGAAATCAAAGGAGAAATTTTTTAAATACCTGAAGACAAATATAAAGGAAAATGCGATATAGCAAAATCCATGGGATGCAACAAAAGCAGTACTAAGAAGGAAGCTTAGAGCAATACAGAAAAACCGAGAAACAAGAAAAATCTCAAATAAATATTACAACCTTACACCTAAAGAAACTAGAAAAAGAACAAACAAAGCCCAAAGTTGGCAGAATAATAAAGTTCATAGTGGAAATAAATAAAATAGACACTAAAAAGACAACAGAAAATATCAATGAAACTAAGAGCTGATTCTTTGAAAAGATAAACCAAGTTGACAAAACTTTAGCTAAACTCACTAAAAGGAGAGAAGGCACTGAGAAGTAAAATCAGAAACAAAAGAGGAGAAATAATAATGGATTCCACAGATATACAAAGGTTTATAAGAGAATATAATGAACAGCTGTAAGCCAACAGATTGGACATATGACTGGTGTCCTAATTAAATCATCATATGAAAACTGAATCATGCTGCCTCAAGGCAGGGAACTACCAGAAGCTCGGAGAGAAGCCTAGAATAGATCCTTCCCTAGTGGCTTCAGGAAGAATAAGACCCTGTGGACACTGACACTGGACTTCCAGTCTCCAGAACTGTCAGGCAATAAATTTCTGTTAAATCACTTTTTGCCTTCTTTGTTAGAACAGCCCTAGAAAACTAATAGAAAGATGAACAAAGTCATAGCCAAATTTGGTCGTTTAAAAAAGTAGCTGTGATGAAAGCCAGAGAGAAAGTGAAATTTTCCAGTATTGGAAATAGTACAGATATGGACGTCCTAAGGTGGAAAGGCAATAGAAAGACACCAGCAGACACCAGACTAACAGACGTTGCCAACCTTCTCTTTGTCCCATGCATAAACTCTCAAGGATAATAAATACCTAATCTTGCTTCCTTGGTTTACCCAGGCCAACTTGCTAATTACTGTTAACTTATGATATCAATTTTTAAATGCCAGCTAGTCAATTTACCTATTAAATTTATTCCCATGCTGTTCTTTACTCATTTCTTCCTCTAAATTTAGCTTGCCTTTTTTAATGACAAAGTTTCCACAAGAGATGAACTGTATGTGCACACATGCCTCTGAGTTATTCATTGACCTACAAAGAAATAACAGTATGATCAAAATTACTGAAACTAAAGTGCTTATACTGTATGTTGGGAGCTCAGGGGTTGCAGATAAGGAATATAGTCAGATTTATTCAGATTGAAGAGTAATTAGAATTAAAGTTTGATGGAGATGGTGGAGCCACAGTGAGGAGAGACTTTAGCCAGTTGTCATGGTCTACAGAACTAGGAGAATCTTGTTGCTAAGCAGCTAGATCTAGAATTTAATCAAATTAGAGACAAAACAGAAAGGGGTTTAGATCTCTCTTTGTCATGTGAGCTCTGGAATAAAAACTTTGTTCACAGAAATAGGCAGTACAAACTCTATGAATATGGCTATAGCTAGAAAGGACCATGGGAATTACTAATTCATCTGGTAAGTCATTCAAAGAATTTAACTGTAAAGGACCCAAGCACTAGCATTTGTGTATGTCTGAAAACACACACACACACACACACACACACACACACACACACACACCCCCCAAGAGTCTTTACCAAGTATTCAGATCTTGAGAGGGAACTATGACATTTATTATTTCATATTCTACTCTAATTTGCTTGGTTGAGAGCCACAAAGTTATGTTACTCATCTTCTGGATAACAGTGAATTAAGCTATAAATGAAAGTGAGAAGGGACATGGTAATTAGGGTACAGAGATTGATGACTCTGATGAAACTGTAGGGAGATAAAAAGAATTTGTAAAAGATGATGTACAACAGTCTACTTGGCAGTCTCTGCACCACTGTACACTATAGCACGTTATTAATGATAACGTTATATTCTCTCAGGAGGTGTAGCCTCTGTAGTCATTGTAAAAATAACGTAATGGGGGTAAATGTAGTATTGCTTTAGTATTCTTTGGAGTTTGTTTTCCTATTACCTGCTCGCAAGCTGAGATCTTAGGAATAAATTCTGATGATATCATGCTGTTTCAGTTTACTCTCAACAGTACTCTATTATTCATAATTCTTTTTTTTATCACAATAACAATTCATACTCCATAACAACTACCAAATATATATCAAGAGAGAAATGGAGAGTAAATCCTTATATTAGGATTATACTAATAATCCTAAGAGGTATTGGCCTCAAAATGTTCATTTAGTGACCTTGCTGTCTTCTCCTGGGCTCTTAACATTTTGTGAAACAGTCCTCCCATTTAGTCCTAGAAAAGTACCCAAGTATCCTAGGAACTCAGGTCACTTTAATGGTGATGATAACGTTTGTCATGAAACAAGTCTCCCACCAAGTAACCGCAACAATAAAACAAACACAAAGTAACATACCAGATCCTGTGTTAAACATCACAAAACGGAGAATTATTGGAATTACAGTTGAAACTAACATTTTTGAAATTTAATAAAAACAACTTGAGAAAACAAAGATAATGTAGTTTTCAACTGAGGGCCCTATGCATTGATGAATAAATTTAGAATCAGAAATTAAGGAAAATGTGGACAACATAGCTCAAATTACTACAAGCATAGTATGTTGAAATAAAATATCTGTTCAGGACTTCATCCTTCATCCTAAAGTATCAGGCTATGTCATCCCAATTGGTAGTTTCCTCCTTTTATGCATTCCCCTGCAAGTACTCAATTTATTTTCCCAGCAGTGTTGGCAGTTTGTTGTAGGAATGGAGAAAGCAAGCAAAAAGGGTTAATCTAGCTTGAGTTGAGGATTTTAGGTGACAGTGGTTGAAATGATGCAGTCTAGAACTAGCTGTGAAGGTTAAAAGTAAGATGAACAAAACCTAAAATGTGCGGGAAATTGCAGAAAGAATATTTAAGTCCTTTATTAACTTGAAGAGTAAATATATTAAGAATAATAGTTATGATTAAGTTTTACATGTAAGCATGAATGTAGTCATGGGTTCTAATAAGATAAAGTTTATGGTTAGAGGTGAATGGCTACACATTGTTGAAACTGAGTTCCAAAGGTAAAATAACCTGAGTGTTCTGTGGGTTGTCCACATACTTGCTTAAAACACGAGATGGCGAAAATTATCACTGGAGAATAAATTAGTAAATCAGGTGCCCAGACTCTGAGGCTTCCACAGGATTGATTGGGAGTGGGTATAAGAGTGAAAAAGAAAGATAGTGGTGTAATGAGATGGCTACTTGTTTAGTGGACTGAAAAGTGGCTTAGGTAATCCAAGCAAATTGCAACCAGAGATCCAGTGTGTATGGCATATGGGAATTCTGAGAATGAAAATTTTCCTCTTTGCTGGGCTTCACATTGTTGACAGGTTTAAAAGAATTTAGGAATAAGGATAGAAGTGTGAGGAGAGAGGAGGTTTTTGTTGCTTTCCATGAAAGTAAGATTCCAAAAGGGAAAGAAAAGTGATTCCAGAGAAAAGAGGTCAAGGTATATAGAACCAAGATTTTTTAAAAATTGAGCAGACATGGGTACATGGTCCAGGAGATGATAGGTCCTGAATCAGGCAATTATCACTTTTATATGACCTACTATGGAATCTGCATTTGGTCAGGGTGTTCTACATCCCTCAAAGGTGACTTCACTTTCTTCTGTTTTTTCAATTTGTCCAGTTGTTCTTGATGTCATTGCCTTAAGCACTCTCTGTACTTCAGTGATTTGATGAAGACTGTGGATATTCATTAGATGAATAAAAATAGGCATTTTATATGTAAAATGTTGAATGCGATTTTACAAATACCTAATGTGTATCTTTGCCCCAACCACTATGTCCAAATTTGTACTCAGGACCATCAAATTATTTAAGCCTGTTTTACTCCTTTATGTTTCCTATGTGTGTAGAACAATGATTGCAGATTATGTGGTTTATTAATATGTTATTCAAGGAAGAATGTAACGCATCAGTGTTGGCAGACAGGCATTGTGCTAGCACCAATTTCTCATTTTCACAAATGTGTGATAATACGTTTGTATCATTCCCACAAAATTTTGTGTATATGTATTTTTCATATAGGATACGTTCTTTTTATGAAATAGGTACATGTTAAGGTTGAACTTGGGAGTTGGCTGCCTTACATCCTAAAAATGAGGGAACTTATATGTCTTCAACCTTGTAGGAAAATATAACCTTCCCCAACATTTTCCTCCCCTTTTTTTGTGATTGATTGATTTTCTCTGCCTTTATTTTGCCTTCAGTATATAGTCGCCCCTTGTTATCCATGGGGGACTGGTCCTAGGATCCCCCATGGATACCAAAATCCACAGATGCTCATGACCCTTATGTATAATGGTGTAGTATTTGCATATAAGCTACTACGCACATCCTCCCGTACACTCCAAATCATCTCCAGACTACTTATAACAACTACTACAAAGTAAATGCTATGTAGAGTTAGACATAGAATGTGAATGTTATCTAAATATTTGCCTGTGTGCAGCTAAAGTTTTGCTTTTCAGAGCTTTCTCTGAAAGCTCTGTGGATTTTTGATCCACAGTTAGTTTAATCTGGAGAAGTGGCACTTGTAGATACAGAGGGCCACTGTACTCCCATCTCTTAACTCTCACTTTCCCAGCTAGTTTGATTTCCTTCAATTTTATATTTCCAGATGATTTGAAAATGTTGTTCTTCTTAAGAGAATAATCAAATATAAACATATCTGAACAACACCTGTAACGATCCATGGTCTTCCCACCTCAAATATAAAATTGCCTATTGTTGAGTGAACATACTAATATATGTGTAAGACAATTGATACTTTGACCCTTGCAGTTGGACAGAATTAAATGAAAAAGGGAAACAGTAAGAAGGTAGGACAAGTAATAATTAGTTACATGAATGGGACAAAATTATGATATATGTGAGTATTTTTTAAATATCTCTCCTAAGTAATGTGTCTAAATAATTTACCACTGGAAATTGAAAAGAATCACTACAAAGTGGTAATTAATATGTATAAATGAAAACTCCCTCTCAAAACAGGATATATGTTCCCCTTTCCATTAAGAACCTTTTGTCTTACCTATTTCTATGGAAATGTCCACACATTTTCATATATTTAGAGAAAAGAACAATGTGTCCTTCATCTAGGTTCAACAAGTGTCACCCTAGGCCAATCACCATTCCTTTGGACACCCATGGTCTCTGTCTCACCAGTACTTAAGAGCAAATGCAATGCAGTATACTCAGCCATGTCTTTAGCCAAACACTCATCCATTTTAACCCATGCCCTTCTCTTCCCCCTCTGTCTTGGTTTGCTCATGACTCCCAGCCCTGTCTCTGCTTTTTTTTGTTTTAGTGCTACGGCTCTGGCAGTGTGACTCTGACAGAAAACAGATTAAAGGTCAGTGCTGCATACAGTCAGCTTACAGGGATGAGACAGAACAGTGATGCGTCCTGCTCTACACACTTTTGCTCTCACCACTGGTTCCATATCGTGGCGCCATAATGGCCGTGGATAAGGCCTTGGTGTGTGTGAGGATCACTCTCCTGCTGCTCTGGTTTGGGGTGTTTCTGCTCCTTTCTGGATCATTCTATGTTGGGCACTCCCAACACCATGGTCCTCCAGAAGTGGTCATACCCTTGAGGATAACACACATTGGCAGAGGCATGAAGCCTCCTGGCTGGCTCTCTTACAGCCTGCGTTTTGGGGGCCAGAGACACATTCTTCACATGAAGGTCAACAAGCTTTTGTTCTCTAAACACCTCCCAGTGTTCACCTACACAAACCAGTATGCTCTCCTGGAGGACAAGCCTTTTATCCAAAATGACTGCTACTATCAGGGTTACGTGGAGGGGGTCCCAGAATCCCTGGTTGCCCTCAGTACATGTTTGATGGGCTTACAAGGAATATTACAGATAAATAATGTTGTTTATGAAATCAAGCCCAAAAGTCTTTCTACCTCATTTGAACATCTGCTGTATCAGATGGAATATGGAGAGACAGAATTTCCACCCAGAAGATGTGGATTAACAGATGAAGAAATAGCACGACAACTGAAGTTTCAAGAAAGTGTTAATTACACTTTGAAGCAAAGTGGGTATGAAGGCTGGTGGACCCACAGGCGTTTCCTTGAACTGGCAGTGGTGGTAGACCACAATCGATATCTTCATCACCAAAGTAATACCTCAAATGTGCAGTATGAAGTATGCCTCGTTGTCAATGAAATAGGGAACTTTTTACAACTACTGGATGTTAATGTGGTTTTGACTGGAATCGAGATCTGGTCTAAAGAAAACCTCCTTCCAACAGAAAACATACGTAATCTCTTGCGAGAATTTTGTCAATGGAAGAAAAAGAGTTTTAATACCCGCTTGCCACATGATATTGCACATGTTTTTGTAAAGGAAAATTTTGGTACCCTACTTGGCTTAGCCTATGTTGGAACCGTATGTCAACAACGTTATAATTGTGGAGTTGATAGTTTTACAGATGATAAATTGTATGATTTTGCATATATTGTGTCACACGAGATTGGTCATAATCTGGGTATGCAACACGATGAAAACACATGTACGTGTGGGGCTAAAGCATGCATAATGTTTCCAAGTAAATCTCTGGCAACTCGATTCAGCAACTGCAGTTATGCTGCATATTGGAACACTGTTGCAAAAATAAAGTGTTTGCACATTTCACCAAATCCAGAGAATATCTTCACACAGACACGCTGTGGGAACAGTGTGGTTGATGAAGGAGAAGAGTGTGACTGTGGTTCCATGTATATGTGTGCAAAAGATCCCTGTTGTCAGCCAGACTGCACTCTGAGACTTGGGGCTACTTGTGCTTTTGGCCTTTGTTGCAAAAATTGTGACTTGATGCCAGCAGGTTACATGTGTAGAAAAGAAGAAAATGAATGTGATCTTCCAGAGTGGTGTAATGGGACATCCTATCAGTGTCCAGAAGATGTGTATATGCAGGATGGGACCCCTTGCACAGGTGGTGGTTACTGCTATGAAAAGAGATGCAATAACCGCAATGAACAGTGTAGAAAAATTTTTGGCAAGGAGGCCAGGAGCACAAACGAGACTTGCTACAGGGAAGTGAATACCCGAGGTGACCGTTTTGGTAACTGTGGTCTCACAACCACTTCATATATACAATGCAGAATCCCAGATATCCTGTGTGGGAGGATTCAGTGTGAGAACGTGAGAGAAATTCCCCTCCTGAGAGATCATTCTACTGTGCATTGGACTCACATCAATGGAGTCGACTGCTGGGGTACAGACTACCATCTTGGGATGACCATACCTGATATTGGTGAAGTGAAAGATGGTACAGAGTGTGGTACAGAACATATCTGCATCGGAAGGAAGTGTATTTTTAGGCCCAGTTTTGAAAGTGGTTGTTCACCTAAGAGCTGCAATATGAACGGAGTCTGTAACAACAGACATCACTGCCACTGCAACTCCGAGTGGGACCCACCCAAATGCCTGGTAAAAGGTAGTGGAGGCAGTGTTGATAGTGGCCCACCCTCTGGCAAAAAGGAAGAAAACATGAAAGGCAAGAGTTACCTGCTGCTATTTTGCTTGAGTCCTTTTTTTGTTTTATTATTTTGTTTGTTGCTTTTGTTGTTTAAGAGACAAAAAAGATCAGCTAAGCAAAAAGGGAAAAGAGCTCAGACTTAACCTCAGTAAGAAGGGCAAAATGTTGAGATGTTACCTAAGGAAAATGTATAAAATGTTCTGATTTCACCTAAGGAAAAAGAGAAAAACGTTCCAACTCCATCTAAAAAGCCAAAATTCGTGATTTCAAAAAAAAATCCAAAACCTATGAAATTTCTCATGTTTTAAGTTTTAGTTTCCTGGTGGTAGACATGTTACAGCATGTGTCACAGATCACTGACAGAAAACCCCAGAGATATTATTCTGGATCATAAACATTACCAATTAAACAATCAGTAAAATATGTTAATTCCTGGAACACTTTTACTTTCCGTTATTTTAAGCAACTTAGTGGTTAATTTTTCTTGAAATTACTCTGTGTTTCCTGAGCAAAGGCACAGCTCATGAAGGTGTGTGTATGTGTGTGTGTGTGCACTTTTAATTTGCTATCTCTCAATTCTAAACATCCTTCCCCTTTGTACTTTGTCACACAGGGAATGGGAACCTACAAATCCCATTTCTTCTTTGCCAGTCCCCTTATTATTTGTTTCTGCTAACAGAAAGAACTAGAGGGAGACTAGATACATGGGAAATATTTTGTCGCTGTTCATGTCAGCGTTGCATCATTAACAGCTCTCACCATGACAAGAAAGTAAACCTCAGTCTGCATATTACTATATATACATACATACACTTTTGTCTTTACATACAATTGTATATTATATATACTCCCTAATGGACATTACTTTTCAGCCTCACAGATACTGGCACAGCTACCAAGCATCTTAACTTTCTTAGTTCTGAGTCCCAGGTCCTTGAGTCTTCTACCAAATCCCTGAGTCCTAGCCTGAGTCCTAGATCCATGGGACCTATTCAAAACCTGTAGGTTTATTAATGCCACCTCTTTCCTGCAAGCCCCAGCCCTAGGAGTAATAGCTACATCTTCATAACTCATGATTATCCTCATAGGGTGGGTTCCTCTCTTGTGACTGAACTCTGACTGATACAGTACTTAACTTGGCATAAAGGAGTCTGACATCAGAAGGTTTGAACTGTTCACACCACTGCCCTTACCATCTCGGGGATGTGATTTAAACTTAGAATTACTTTAAAATCAGAAAAGAGAGAACAATTATATGTGCCACTCAAATCCTTCATAATTTTTACTTATAATATGTATAAAGAATATACTTATAAGTCTATTTAGGATATGCAAGTCATAGCAACCTTCTTTCCTCTGGAAAAAACCTAAACAATACTAATTATATTTTAAGAACCGAGTTTAGGGGCACCAGAGAATTAAGGTAACAATATAGAGTAGAAGAACTAAAATTTCAGGCATCAAAATGAAATTCTGGAAACTGTGAACACCTGCCACCTATTTTTTCCCCTGAGTACTTACTGATGTTGCATTTGATTTAAGCATTAGGTTGGCCCAGTGAAAGGACCTCTGCTGTTAGTTTTTGTTATTCTCTAAGTGGAAAAGAAGAATCTATAGGAAAGGGAAAATCCCACTAGGAAAGGCAAATATTATATAAGGACTGAGGACCAACCACTTAAATATGCCAGTACATAGATTAAAAAACAAAATAATGTAAAAGCAACAATAACTAAAATAAACAGTCAAGGAATAAGCATGAAGATGTAAAATATGACATCAGAAACAAAATGTGGGAGAGGGGAGCAAAAAATATAGATCTTTAGAATGCATTTGAACTTAAAATAACTACCAGCTTAAAACAAGTAGATATAATTATACACCAACATATATGAACCACATGGTAACCACAAATCAAAAACCTGTAACAGATATGCAAAAACTTTCTATTTACAGAAAGGAACACAAGCACAGTACTAAAGAAAATCATCAAACCACAAGGGAAGAAACAAAAAGAAGAAATGAACAGAGAAGAATTACAAAAACAAGTAATAAATGGAAACAAGTACATATCTCTCAATAATTATTTTACTTTACTTTTTATTGAAGTAGAGTTGATTGATTATATTAGTTTCAGTATACGGCATACAGATTCAGTGTTTTTGCAGATTATACTCCATTATAAGTTATTATAATGACTATAATGCCCTATGATATACAAAATATCCTTGTTGCTTATCTATTTTAGACATAGTAGTTTGTATCTCTTAATCCCATACTCCTAATTTGTCCCTCCTCCTTTCCCTCTCCCCTTTGGTAACCACTAGTTTGTTTTGTATAACTGTGAGTCTGTTTCTCTTTTGCATATACATTCACTGGTATTAATTTTTAGATTCCATATATAAGTAATATCACACAGTATTTCTCTTTGTCTGACTTATTTCACTAAGCATAGCATTCTTGAGTCATTCAACATTGTTGCAAATGGCAGAACTTCATTCTTATTTATGGCTGAATAATATTCCATTATACATACATATACCACATCTTCTTTATCCATTTGTCTGTTGATGGACACTTGGATTGTGTCCATGTCTTGTTTACTGTAAATAGTGTTGCTGTGAACATTGGGTGCATGTATCTTTTCAAATTAGTGTTTTCATTTCTTGCAGATATATACCCAGGTATGGAATTGCTGGATCATATGGTAGTTTTACTTCTAGATTTTGGAGAAACCTCCATACTGTTTTCCATAGGGGCTGCGCCAATTTATATCCCCACCAACACTGTCCAAGGGCTCCCTGTTTTCCACACCCTTGCCCACATTTTTTATCTCTGTTCTTTTTTTTTTTAAGTAATCTTATTTTATCTATCTATTTATTTATTGGCTGCGTTGGGTCTTCACTGCTGTGCGTGGGCTCTCTAGCTGTGGCAAGCAGGGGCTACTTTTCGTTGCAGTGCGCAGGCCTCTCATTGCAGTGGCTTCTCTTGTTGCAGAGCACAGGTTCTAGGCATGCGGGCTTCAATAGTTGCAGCATGTGGGCTCAGCAGTTGTGGCTCTCGGGCTCTAGAGCGCAGGATCAGTAGTTGTGGTGCAGGGGCTTAGTTGCTCTGTGGCATGTGGGGTCTTCCTGGACCAGGGCTCGAACCCATGTCCCCTGTGTTGGCAGTCGGATTCTTAACCACTGCACCACCAGGGAAGTCCCAATCTGTGTTCTTATGATTATAGCCATTTTGACAGTTGTGAGGTGATATCTCATTGTGGTTTTGATTTGCATTTCTCTAATAATTAGTGACACTGGGTATCTTTTCATGTGCCTGTTAGCCATCTATATGTCTTCATTGGAAAAATGTCTATTCAGTCCTTTTGACCAGTTTTTAATCGAGTTCTTTGATTTGTTGACTTGTATGTGTTCTTTGTATACATTGGATATTAATCTCTTATCAGATGTATCATTAGAAACTATCTTCTCTCATTTAGTATGTAGCCTTTTCATTTTGTTGATAGGTTCCTTTGCGTGAAAAACTTTAAAGTTTGATGTAGTCCCTTTTTATTTTTTCCCCTCTCCTGAGGAGATATATGCAAGAAAATATTGCTAAGGTGCTCTGGTGCAGAGTGAGCTGGACCAGGGCTTTAGTTCAAATAGGGCAGGGAAGCACAGCAAGGCAATCAAGGGTACCCTTGCAAAAAAAAACAAACAAACAAAGGGTAACCTGGCAGACACTAGGGAAGGAATCTCTCCACCCGGCCTGACAGTAACCCAGCACCCACATACTCCTCAGGAGTTGAGTCCAACTTTCTCAAGCCTATCTGTCCCACTGGTTCTCCACATACCACAGAGCTTGTCTCCTATGTGTAAGACCCCAGTACTGGGAGGCCCAGTCTGTGGCTCAACCTGCTCACAACCTGGGGTGGGGGAAGCGGCGGGTAATTCCCCCATGCAATCTCCCTTTTCCTCTCAGCCCACTGCCAGGGGCACAGATCCTATCCCTATTGCTTTTCCTCCCATCCTACACAATTACATGTATATCTTTTCTACAGCCTTATTTGTACAGTAGTCCTTCAGCCAATTTGCAGTAAGTTTCAGTGAGAATTGTTCCACATGTAGATGTCTTTTTGGTTTATTTGTGGCGGGAGTTGAGCTCCACATCCTTTTACTCCACCATCATTAATTGCTTTAAATGTCAATGGATCAGGTGGCAGAGTAGAAAGACCTCCTCTCATTGGCACACCAAAATTATAACTATTGGCAAAACAACTCTGGATGAAAGAAACCAGAACCTAACAAAAAAAAAAAAAAACTTCTACAATTAAATATATAAAGAAGGAACCACAACAACATATGTAAGAAGGGCAGAGTAGCCGGACAATCAAGTTCCATAGCCCCAGGTGGCCAATCCACAAACAGGAGAATAATTACAATTGCATAGGTTCTCCCCAAGGAGTGAGGGGTCTGAATCCCACATCAGGCTCCCTACCCCAGGCATCCTGTTCCAGGAAGAAAAGCCTCCACAACATTTGGCTTTGAAGGCCAGTAGGGCTCATCTCTGGGAGTGCCTGAGGACTGTGTGAAACAGAGACTCCATTCCTAAATGGTGCACACAGGTCCTCACACACTCTGGGACCCAGGGCAGAAGGAGTAATTTGAAAGGAGCCTGGGTCAAACCTACCTGCTGATCTTGGAGCGTCTCCCAGAGTGTCAGGACAACTGGAGCTCACCCTAGGCACACAGACATGAGTGACATCCATTTTTGGATGGATAGAGCTCATTCTACAATGTGGACACCGGTACTGGTAAGTGCCATTCTGGAATGCCTCCTCTAGATTTATTAACATCAGGACCCAGGCCCACCAAAGCCCAAGAGCCTGTTGGCAACAGTGTTGGGATGCCTCAGGCAAAGCAACTAACTAGGTGGGGACACAACCCCACCCACCAGCAGACAGGCTGCCTAATACCCTCTATCCCACAGATGACCCTGATAAAGATCCTGTCCACTAAAGGGCCCAGGTGTCATCCCCATACACCAGTGTGCAGGCACTAGAACTGGGACACCAAGGGCAATGAAGCCAAACACCCAGGGACTCATCCCCAAACACAAGGGGCCAGGCACCAGCCCCAGAATCCCAGGCCCTGCCCAGCAGCAAGCCTTTCTTATCCTCAGAACCACCTTCACCCACAAGTGGGTGGACACCAACCCCAGGAAACCACAGCCTGGCAGCCTGTAGACCCAGCCTACCCACCAGCAAGCCAGCAACTGCTCTGGGACCTGCAAGGTGTGGGCCCTGCTCACCAGTGAGCCTGCCCTAACCTTGAGACCAGCCTTACCAACAAGCTGCCATACACCAGCCACAGGGCAAAGAAAACCAAAACACTAAATCAAGAAGATACGTACACCCCAATGTTCACAGCAGCCAAAGTAAATGTCCATCAACAGATGAATGCATAAAGAAGATACGGTATATATATACAATGGAATACCACTCTGCCATAAGAATGAAATTGTGCCATTTGGAACAACACGGTTGGACTTGGAGGATATTATGTTTAGTGAAATAAGTCAGACAGACAAAAACAAATACTATGTTATCACTTATATTTAGAATCTAAAAAATACAACAAACCAGTGAATATAACAAAAAAGAAACAGACTGGAAGATACAGAGAACAAACTCATGGTTAAAAGTTGGAGAGAGAAGCAGGGAGGGGCAAGATAGAAGTGGGTGATTAAGAAGTGCAAACTTTTATATATAAAACGAATAATCTAGAAGGATATATTGTACAGCTCAGGGAACATAGCTAATATGTTGTAACAACTATAAATGGAGTATAATCTTTAAAAATTGTGAACCAGTATATTGTACACCTGAAACTTATGTAATACTGTAAATTAACAATAACTCAAAAAAAGTCAATGGACTAAATGCTCCAATCAACAGACACAGAGTAGCTGATTGGATTAAGAAAACCAAGACTTTCAATATGCTGCCTACAAGAGGCTCACTTCAGAGCTAAAGAAACACAGAGACTGAAAGTGAGGGCTTGGAAAAGATATTTTATCCAAACAGAAACAAGAAAGTGTGTGAAGCAATACTCACATCAGAAGAAATAGGCTTAAAAACAAAGCTTATAACAAAAGACAAAGAGAAATTATATAATCATAAAGGGATGAATACCAGAGGGATATTACACTGAATATATACACACCCAATACAGGAGTATCTAAAACAAATCCTAACTGAGATAAATGGAGAAGTCATAATAATACAATAACAGTAGGAGACTTTAACACTCCACTAACATCAATGGACAGATCATCCAAACATAAAATCAGTAAGAAAACACTGGCCTTATATGACACAATAGATCAGTTGGACTTAATTGATATATACAGAACATTCCTTCTGCAAGCAACAGAAGTAAATGAAACAGAGACTTAAAAAAACAATATAAAGGGATCAGTGAAACTAAAAGCTGGTTCTTTGAAAAGATAAACAAAATTAATAAACCTCTGCCAGAGTCATCAAGAAAAAAAGGGAGAGGGACAAATCAATAAAATCAGAAATGAAAAAGAATTTACAATCAACACCACAGAAATACGGAAGATTATAAGAGTCTACTATGAACAACTATACGCCCCCAAAAAATACACAACCAGAAGAAAATTGACAAATTCCTAGAAAGGTATAACCTCCCAAGACTGAACCATTAAGAAATAGAAAATATGAACAGACCAATTACCAATAATGAAACTGAATCAGTAATTTAAAAACTCCCAACAAACCAAAGTGCAGGACCAGTTGCCTTCACATGTGAATTCTACCAAACATTTACAGAACAGTTAACATTTATACTTCTAAAACTATTCCAAAAAATTGCAGAGGAAGGAACACTTCCAAACTCATTCTATGAGGCCAGTATCACCCTGACACCAAAACCAAAGATATAACAAAAAAAAGAAAAATATAGGCCAACATCACTGATGATCATAGAAGCAAAAATCCTCAACAAAATATTAGCAAACCGGATCCAACAATACATTAAAAGGATCATACACTATGATCAAGTGGGATTTATCCCAGGGTTGCAAGAATTTTTCAATATCTACAAATCGACTGATATGAGCACCACATTAACAAAATGAAGAATAAAAACTATGTGATCATCATAATAGATGCAGAAAATGCTTCTGATAAAATTCAACATCCTCTTATGATTAAAAAAAACTTTCCAGAAACTGGACATAGAGGGAACATACCTCAAAATAATATAGGCCATATATGACAAAAACGCAGCTAACACATTCAACAGTGAAAAGCTGAAAGCATTTCTTCTAAGATCAGGAATAAGACAAGGATGCTTGCTTGCTTGCTTGCTTGCTTGCTTATTGATTGACTGATTGATTGATTGATTGCTGTGTTGGGTCTTCATTGTTGCGCACGGGCTTTCTCTAGTTGCGGCGAGAGGGGGCTACTGTTCCTTGCAGTGTGCAGGCTTCTCACTGCAGTGGCTTCTACTGTTGTGGAGCACAGGCTCTAGGAACGTGGGCTTCCGCAGTCGTGGCTCGTGGACCCTAGGGCACAGGTTCAATAGCTGTGGTGCATGGGCTTAGCTGCTCCACAGCATGTGGGATCTTCCCAGACCAAAGATCAAACCCATGTCTCCTGCACCGACAGAGGAATTTTTAACCACTGCGCCACCAGGGAAGTCCCAAGATGCCCACTCTTGCCACTTTTTATTCAACATAGCTTTAGAAGTCCTAGCCACAGCAATCAGAGAAGAAAAAGAAATAAAAGAAATCCAAATTGGAAAGGAAGCAGTAACTGTCACAGTTTGCAGATGTCATGATATTGTACATAGAAAATTCTAAAGACACCACCAGAAAACTACTAGAGCTTGTCAATGAATCTGGTAAAGTTTCAGGATACAAAAATAATGTACAGAAATCTGCTGCATTATTACACACTAACAATAAACTGTAAGAAAGAGAAATCAAGGAAACAATCCCATTTACCATCACATCAAAAAGAAAAAAATACATAGGAATAAACATACTTGAGCTCCCATATGCTCCAGCAATCCCACTCCTGGACATATATCTGGAAAAGACTAAAACATTAATTCAAATAGATATATGCACCCCCAACGTTCATAGCAGCATTATTTACAACAGCCTAAAACCTGTACTTGGATAACTATAAGACACTGATGAAAGAAATGGAAGCCAATACAAACAGATGGAAAGATATATGGTGTCCCTGGACTGAAAGAATAGTACTGAATAGTATTGTTAAAATGACCATACACCCCAAGGCAATCTACAGAGTCAATGCAATCCATATCAAAATACCAATGGTATTTTCACAGAACTTAGACAAATTTCAAAATTTGTAAGGAAACACAGAAGACCTCGATTAGCCTAACAATCTTTAGAAAGAAACTCAGAGCTGGAGGAATAACAACGCTAAGACTTCAGACTAGACTATGAAGCTACAGTAATCAAAACTGTATGGTACTGGCACAAAAAAAAACAGACACTGGAACAAAATAGAGGGTCCAGAAATAAATCCATGTACTTATGGACAATTAATCTATGACAAAGGATACAAGAATATACAATGGAGAAAAGACAGTCTCTTTAATAAGTGGTGTGAAGGCTTCCCTGGTGGCGCAGTGGTTGAGAATCTGCCTGCCAATGCAAGGGACAAGGGTTCGAGCCCTGGTCTGGGAAGATCCCACATGCCGCGGAGCAGCTGGGCCCGTGAGCCACAACTACTGAGCCTGCGCGTCTGGAGCCTGTGCTCCGCAACAAGAGAGACCGCGACAGTGAGAGGCCCGCGCACCGTGATGAAGAGTGGCCCCCACTTGCCGCAACTAGAGAAAGCCCTCGCACAGAAACGAAGACCCAATACAGCCAATAAATAAATAAATAAATAAATAAATAAATAAAAATCAACCCTATTAAAAAAATAAAAAAAATAAAAAAAATAAAAAAAATAAAAAAAAATAAGTGGTGTGAGAAAAACTGAACAGCTACATGTAAAAGAATGAAATGAGAATATTCTCTAACATCACATAAAAAATAAACTCAAAATGGATTAAAGACCTAAACATATGACTGGATACCATAAAACTCCTAGAGGAAAACAGGCAGAACACTCTTTTTGACATAAATCGTAGCAATATTTTTTTTTTGGATCTGTCTCCTAAAGCAAAGGAAATAAAAGCAAAAATAAACAAATGGGACTTAATTGAATTTAAAAGCTTTTGCAAAGCAAATGAATCCACTGACAAAATGAAAAGACAATCTACAGAATGGGAGAAAATATTTTCAAATGATATGACTGATAAGGGAGTAATATCCAAAATATAGAAACAATTCATACAACTGATCAGCAAAAAAAAAAAAAAAAAAACCAAACAACCCAATTAAAAAATGTGAAGAACTGAATAGATATCTTTTCAAACAGAACACTGTGACAGCCAACAGGCACATGAAAAGGTGTTCAACATCACTAATCATTAGGGAAATGCAAATCAAAACCGCAATATGATATCACCACACACATGTCAGAATGACTATTATTAAAAAGAATACAAATAATAAGTCATTGGTCAGGATGTGGAGAAAAGAGAACCCTCGTACACTGTCGGTGAGAATGTAAATTGGTGCAGCCACTGTGGAAAACAGTATGGAGACTTCTCAAAAAACTAACAAGGGCATTAAGAGGTACAAACTATCATGTATAAAACAAGCTACAAGTATACAATGTACAACACAGGGAATACAGCCATTATTTTATAATAACTAAAAATGGATTATAACCTTTAAAAGTTGTGAATCACTATATTGTATACCTGTAACTTATATAATATTATATATCAACTATATCTCAAAAAATAAGTAAATAAAATTAAAAAGTAAATAAAATTAAAAAGTTTAAATGAATCTTCAAATATTTGTAAGAGTGGTAAAATATTTTTCTCCCAACTGGCTTGTTTTCATCACAAAAAAGATCACATTATGTGTTTCAAGCATGCAAATCTCAATCAATTTAGATAAGCAAGATAAACCAGAATTAAATGTCTCCATATAATTGTGAATTTATTCCGAGTGTAGTAGATTTCTATTACTGAATTTTTAAAGAAAAAGAAAAAAAGAGAACACACAACCCTCTGATAGTGTGAAACAAATGACAAAACATTAAGAAAATTCTCATTATTAACATGCACATTAATTCTTGTTTGTCTTAAAAGGTGAATAACAAATGTACCCATACAGTGGGCTCTATATGAAGCCCTTCATATAAATTTTTTCATTTAACTTTCACTATAGCCTCATGGGAAGGTAATTGTTTTCACCTTCTGCATGTAAGGAACCTAAGGTCTAAAGAGGTTTTACTCCTTCCTTAAAGTCATGCATTTACTAGGTGGGAGCTCTGATATAGCTGATTCCAAAGCCTAAGCATTTATTCATCACCTACTACTTTTCTAAATAAAGGACTGTAGCACTGGCCTCAAAATGCTAGGCTAAAAAAAAGTAAACCTAAGGGAAATTAGGGGGCAGGAAATAATAAAAAGAAGCAAATATTAATGAAATGGAGGCTAAATAAACAGAATAGAAACGATCAACTGGATGGAAATATATTAATTTAAAAAAAAGCACAACAGGCCAACTTCCAGAAATATAGATGAAAAAGAAATAAAACCACCAGTAAAAATATGTCATGAAAAATTGTAATATGTATATATAGTGTAGCATATATTTACAGCATTATAAATAAATGCTATGAACAAATTACTTAGATGGAATGTGTCACTTTAAGTAAAAATATAAATGAATAATATCAATTTGTAAAAGATAAAAATCTGATTGACAAAATGAAATTAATAATAGATGTATTATTTTCCCTATATTTTACCCAAAGAGTACATATACTCAGTTTACTTTTCTCCCCAATAGTAAACTGTTGAGCGTTGAACCTTAAGGAACAGATCATAATTATTAACATGCAGAAATTATTTTATAGGAAAAAACTAAAGGAAAAGGTATTCAACTAATATTATGGGTCTAGTAAAAATCTGGACAAGAACCAATACCAGAAAGAAAGACTGATTTCGCAGAGATTGATACAAAAATCATAAATAACAAGTATAACAAATAGAGCAAAAATGAGGAAATAACATTTTAAGCAGGGGGAAATAACATTTTCATAAAGTATGGTTCATTTTTAAAAGGCATGGGTAATTTAATACCAGAAAATATAATTTCTTACTGGACTAAAGGAAATAAAACATATGCTCATTCCAATACATGCAAAAAAATAATTAAATAACTTTTAAGCTCTATTGACAATGAAAAGAATTTCTTAGCCAAGTAGGAATAAAAGGAAACTTTCCTAACCTGATAATAAATATTGTTGAGAAACGTAAAACTGAACACTTTAAAATGAATTTTTCAGAGTTCACAGTGAAATTGGGAATAAAGCAATGTTGTTCTTTATCACCACTTAATATTAACTTTTTGTTTGAGGACCCAGACAAATTACATTGAGAAGTAAAAACTATGGAACTGGAAAACAAATATAAAAACTGCCATTAAATGTAGCTTACATGAATTTCTACATATAAAATTCTAATATACAAATTCTAAAAGCTAAGAAGAAAATTTAGAAAATATAAAATATTATAAATAATAAAGGATTCTTACAAATCAATATAAATGACAACCATAAATTGGTTTGTCATATATATTAAAAATCAATGAGTAGAGAAACAAGAACTCACGTTAGAGAGAAAGGTAAATGCTTATAACCACTTTGGAAAAGTATTTGGCAATATCTCAAAGCTGGACATATGCATATAAGCCATATATGCTAGTAATTCCAATCCTAGCTATATATCCATC
Organism: Balaenoptera musculus; assembly: GCF_009873245.2. NCBI lineage: Eukaryota > Metazoa > Chordata > Mammalia > Artiodactyla > Balaenopteridae > Balaenoptera > Balaenoptera musculus. The sequence goes on from NC_045790.1 coordinate 7,236,364, forward strand.
CAAAATGTGTATTTATATTCTCCAAAAACATGCACGTGACTGTTCATGGCAACACTATCCATTACAGCCAAAAACAGTAAAAACTCAAATATGATCTATACAGATCTTCCTCAACTTACAATGGAGTTATGTCCTGATATACCTGTTGGAAGTTGAAAATATCGTAAGCCCAAAGTGCATTTGATACACCTAACCAAATGAACATTATAGCTTAGCCTAGCCTACCTTAAAACGTGCTCAGAACACTCACAGTAGCCTATAGTCAATCAAAATCATGTAACACAAAGCTTATTTTATAATAAAGTACTGACTATCTCATGTAATTTATTGAATGCAGTGCTGAAAGTGAAAAACAGAATGGCTGTCTGCGTACAGAATGGTGTAAGTGTATTGGTGCCTACCCTCATGATCACACACATGGCTGACTGGGAGCTGCAGCTCGTTGCCACAACATGAGAGAATATCTTACCATGTATCACTAGCCTGGGAAAAGATCAAAATTCAAAGTGCAGTTTCTACTGAATGTGTATTGCTCTCCCACCATTGTAAAGCTAAAAAACTGTTAGATTGAACCAATGGAAGTCCAGGACACATGCACCCCAACGTTCACAGCAACACTATTTACAACAGCCAGGACATGGAAGCAACCTAAATGTCCATCGACAGATGAATGGATAAAGAAGATGTGGTACATATATACACAATGGAAAACTACTCAGCTATAAAAAAGAATGAAATAATGCCATCTGCAGCTACAGGGATGGAACTAGAGATTACCATACTAAGTGAAGTCAGAAAGTGAACGACAAATACCGTATGATATCACTTACATGTGGAATCTAAAATATGACACAAATGAACTTATTGCAGCTACAAACTCTATATATTAAATAGACAAGGTCCTACTGTATAGCTCAATATATATATCCAATATCCTGTAATAATCCATAATGAAAAAAAATTTTTTAACGTATGTATAACTGATTCACTTTGCTGTACACCAGAAACTAACACAACATTGTAAATCAAATATACTTCAATTAAAAAAAAAAAGTCAGGGACCGTATGTATAACAAATGATGTTAGAGTAGTTAATGTCCATACAGAAAAACAAAATATAAGAAAATTAGAATTCCATCTAAGCCATACATAAAATTAATTCCTGGTAGGTTAAAGACTTAAATTTGAGAGAGAAAAAAAGACTAAATCTTGGGGTTTTTTTTTTTTTTTTAAAGTGGGGGGGGGGCAGAATATCTGATCGGTCTTGGAGAATGGAAGCATTTCTTGAAAAAGATAAAGTAAAAACTATAGATGTATAAATTAGACTACATTAAATTAATGCATGTTCAACTAAAGACACTCTAAAATTAAAAGTTACTCACGTGGGAAGCAGCCACATAGCACAGGGACATCAGCTCGGTGCTTTGTGACCACCTAGAGGGGTGGGATACGTAGGGTGGGAGGGAGACCAAGAAGGAGGGGATATGGGGATATATGTATACGTATAGCTGATTCACTTTGTTATACAGCAGCAACTAACACACCAGTGTAAAGCAATTATACTCCAATAAAGAAGTTTAAAAAAAAAAAAGCTTAGTCACAAAGTAGAACAAAATGTTTGCAAGAATTATGTTATTATTGAGACTATAAAAAGCATTCACATACATCAATAAAAAAGACACACAATCTAACAGAAAATCATCTCCAAGTTTTGGACAGAAATATGCAGAAAGAAAATTCTCATACACTGTTGCTGAAAGTTTGAACTGACACAACTATTTTGTAGAGTTATTTAGGAATAGCTACCAAAAGTAATGGTTTGCATTCACTTTGATCTGGCCATTTAAAGTATGTATAGTACATCAGATAAATTGTTGCACATGTGCATATAAAAAAAGAGTATTTATTATAGAATGTTTTAAAAAATTGGAAACGTTTTAATTGTCCATTACCTGGAAGGGAATATACACATTTTGAATACTTATATAATGCAACTTTGGTAATAAATTAGAGGTGCATGTAGCAGTAACGCTAAATGTCTGAAATTACAGCATTGTATGAAAACGCAAGTTGCCAATAATTTGTACAGTATTCTGTCATCTATACACAATTTGAAATACACAAGTCTATACTGTTTCTAAATACATACCAGTGTACCACGGAATAATATGACTCCAAGTCACTATCAAATTCTTAATATTAGTTACTTCTGAAAAGGCAGAACACAGTGTGATGCAGTGAAGTAAGGGAGTGTCAGGGTATAGTACTCTGGAAATTCAGCCATCTCTAACTTATGTTTGTGTTTAAAAACGTGAAGCAATGTGGTAAAATGTAGAAACTTCATGGAAATATAGGAGATGCATGTTTTATATACAATCTACATTTTCCGATAAATTAAAATGAATTCATCACTTTTTAAAGAAAGTATTCTACTGAGATTTCAAGTAATTATTTGACTCGGGTCAGAAGAAACATAAAATTGTGTTACTGAAAACAACTACAAAACAAGTAATTATAATTTGGGGTGATATCAGAACAATTTATTTGCATCAGTCCAGCTTCAGTTGTGAAATAGAAAAACTTCTCTACTACATTAAAAGGGAATATTTAATACTAGGAATTGGTTGATTACAAAATTCACAGGAAGGGCTAGAGAAAGAGAGTCTAAGCTTGAGTCTAAAGTGACTCACGGACCATAACCATGAAGCTGGGTGTAATAGGCAAGGCCCTCCTGAGAAACAGAACCAAGAGGAGATACAAATATGAGTGAACCAGAAAAGAAATAAACATACTCTAGAGCTAGAGACAATAACAAATGGAATACCTAAACTTTTCATTTTTTTGAGGTAGGCCTACCTTCGCAGTGGACGCGAAACAGCCGCTCTCCTCAGAACTCAGCCCGCGGTTTCCCACCGGAAGTTACACTTCCCGCTCTCAGGTTCTCGCGCTCTTTGACGGCAGAGCTCGCGGAATTGGTTTGCGTGAGTATGGAGAGCGAAGAGTCCCAAAATCTGCAGTCCGCAAACTGGAAAACCGAAAGAAGAGACGGCGGGAGAGCCCTTGGCTGGGGTAACTTCTGGTTGGGAACTCAGCCTGCTTGAGAACAGAGAAAAGCTGGTGTTTCAGTTCCACGACGAAGGTAGGACAGCCTCAAAAATAAAATCAATATCCGGGTCACTCATAATCTCACCTTGATAACCTGCGTTCTCAGTACCAGATTATAAAGTTCACCACCGCCAACTCGCCGTATCTCAAAGTAGGAGAGAAGAGAAAGGAGGAAAAAAGGAGAATGCTGCTTAATTTATAATATATACAAGGATACCTAACACGGGGAGATATGTATGTGTATTAGGCTGAAAGAAATTCCTTCCGTTTCCATTTCTTGTTCTGCGTTCTCCTTGCCCTCAGCCTACGTCTCTTGGCTGGGACCTCTACGTCATGGGGTGACTCTCTCAGAATTTTTTAAAAAGCCAGTTTTTGTCTGATGAAACAGTAGAATTTATGAATTTTACTGCATATTTATTCTTGAGTACACATCTTTTTATTATTTGGGGTGATAAAATGGGAAGATCATGTAAAGCATTTCTGCTGAACACTGAGGTATGATGGTTATCTTAAACAAACAAACAAAGCACTCGTGTGATTGAATTGCAAGCTGAACTAGCTACTTTTTACAGAATTCAGTTTTTACTCGGAAGAACAACAGACAAACAATGGTTTATTCAGTCCCAGTTATGTGGCGGGTATTTTCTTTTTAAAATGAACAAAGCCTATCACTTCAATGACAGCAACTGACAGTAATTTTTGCTAATGATAACGTTTGAGCTTTCAAATAAATATTAAAAGTTTGGAAAATTTGGAACCACCACATCTTCTAACACAATGGCTTCCCTGATGAGATTAGTTGTGAAATTAAAAAATGATTTTTTTCTCATTTTATTGAAATGTATCAAATGTGGAAGTTCATTACTTAGTGGAATATTTTCCAAAGTGGTAAAATATCCATCCAAAATGTAAGATATGCCAATAAATTTTAATGTAACAGGATAAAATGGTTATTGATATGCTTTCAGCTTCATTGACTGCAACTAACATTTAAGAAACTACCACTCATTGAGTTTTGAAATAGTACTGGAGAAAAATATCTTTAATTATCCAAAAATATTAAGATACTCCTCTCTTTTCCAAATGCATATTTCTGTGAGGCTAGATTTTGTTCATATACTTTAACCAATAAATCATATGGCAATAAATTAAATTCAACAGCAGATGCAAGAATCCATCCAGTGTCTCTTCTATTAAGCCAGACAATTAAAAATGTTACTTTTCTCATTTCATTTTTGCTTTGGAAAATATAATTGTTCTTCATGAAGTATATTAACATGTAATGGGTTTATTATTGTCATTTTAAATTAGCTAATACATATTTTTAATTCCTTAGTTTTAATTTTATTACAGTAAATATCAATATATATGTAGCCCAGTGTTCTCAAATACATTAATTTTATATTATTTTTCAATATAACCTAAGAAATCTATCAGTAAGGATTAAATTCAGCTATTATAATTAATAGAGAGCTGAAAACAGTGGCTAAAACAAGATATAAGTTAAATTTCTCTTTCATGAAATATTGGGGATGTAAGCAATAGAGAGTTAGTATAAAGGACCCCACAGTAGTTTTTAAGACTGGCGTGCCAGGTCAAGCTTATGGTATAGAACTTACTATCATTATGATCCGATATGGAGTTCCAGCTATTAATTTCTATTCCAAGCATCACCTTGAAAAAACGGGGAGAAAAACAGCGAACACTCATACCAGCTACCTTTTAAGAAAGTCAACCAAAAGCTATCACAGGTCACTTCCTCTTCAGTTTCATTGCCGGGATCTAGTTACATGGCCAGCCATAGGTGACTGCTTGGAGGCTGGAGAACGTAGAGTTCATTCTGGAAAGCCGTATGTATACAACCTAGACATTCTGGGGATTAGTAATTTGAAAAGGATTCAAATTGCAGGTTAAAACCCTGTTCTTTCCCTGATTTGCTACATGACCTTTTTCCTATTACTTAAACTTTCTGAAGCCCCTCCCCTCAGGTCCTCCTCTCAGGCCCTCCTCTCAGGCTCTCCTCTCAGGCTAATAATAGTACCTACCTACTGGTATTATCAGTATGATAATACTTGTAAACAGCTTGGAAAATTGTATAGCACGTTATATTCACTATTCAAGTATTGTTATACTTGAATATATGCAAGTTTTGTTATTACATACAAATAACATGTTTTAAGAATTTTAAATAGGATGGTGTTCTGGGAGTACTGCAGGATAACCGAGATGACTAAGATCCATGATATTCCTAACATATTTTCTTCTTATTGAAAAATCTGTTAAAACACATTCTAATGAATTTAGGAAAAAAAGAGACAGAGAAAAATCTCCAGTTATGATTTGTAAGAGAAAGGACTTTGGGGAACAGACATATCCAACATAGAGTTTTTGCTGTGGACTGTAAGATGTAAAACACCTCTGTTAATTCTTGTGGATTATTTAATATAGTTTGTGTTTGTCATTTAAAATAAAGCAAACCTATTCAAAACCATTCTAGCCGATGGAATGAATAGGGCATCAACATCCTGCATCTGGGAGTTCGACCTTCTTAAACTCTTAATCTGTAACCTATGTTTGAGCTAAGAGAGGAAACATGAGGGATTTAGAGAGAGATGCCAGAGTATTGCAGGTTGAGAGCATCTGCAGATCTATCATTAAGTTTTTGTACACAGATTAGCAGGCATATAGAGCTTAAATTTGTAAGGTTAAACATAATGAAGTGAATAAGTTACTTTTGTTAAACTTCAGTCAGAAAACAACCTTTTGGAATGAGGTCACCAACATAAGCTTCATGAAGACAATTTTTTTCCAGCTTTATTGAGGTATAATTGATAAGTAGAAATTGTATATATTTAAGGTGTACAATGTGATGATTTGATATATATACATTGTGAAATGATTACCACAGTCAAGTTAATCAACACATCCATCACCTCATGTAGTTATCTTTATGTGTGTGTGTGTGTGTGTGTATGTGTGTGTGTGTGTGTGTAGAGAACATTTAAGATCTACTCTCAGTGAATTTCAAGTATACAATACAGTATTATTAACTAAAGTCACCAAGTCACCATGCTGTACGTTAGATCGCAAGAGTTTGTTCATCTTATAACTGAAAGTTTATACCATTTGACCAATAACTCCCATTTCTCCTCACCCTCAAGCCCTGGATAACCACGATTCTGCTTCTGTGAGTTCAGTTTTTTTTAGGAACCAGGCTGTGGTTCTTTCTGTGTCTAGCTTATTTCACTTACCATAATGTCCTCCAGTCCATCCATGTTATTGCAAAAGACAGGATTTATTAATTCTGAATAATATTGCATTGTGTGTCTGTGTGTATAATCACATCATCTTTATCAATTCATCTGTCTGATTATCGTAGTACATTATGAGTAGGATTTAGATAAAAAGAGGAAAGAAATTCATCCCAGAAAATAAATATTATCAAAATCATGAGAGTAGACAATGTGTAGAATTTGTCCCCAAAGAAAATTTGAGTTGTGGAATAATTTGAAGTGATAAGGTATACAGTTGGGCTTTCAAATCTTGTATGACAAACTAGCGAGTTACGTGTGCCAGTTACAGGCATCAGAATACTGTTACAATTATTGAATATATGAGCAAGCAAGTTGCATGGTGTAAGCCATGTTTTCAGTGTATCATTCTAAAGCAATATGAAGCAGGAAATGGAGGATTTTTTCTAAAAAAGCTATAAGGACACAGAATAACAAAGTATGATGTGGACATGATCAGAAGTTAAGGGAATATTAGTTTCAGGGTAACTGCTACTGTCAGAAAATTTTGGAGACTATCCCTCAGGAGTAACAAAGTTTTCCCTGTAGTTTCAATGTTCTAACAGTGTAGTAGAGAGAATATATCACTAGTTTTAAAACTACTCATAGGGTAAAATTCTTTCTTTCTGTATTTATTTTTTAACACAGGTTGTCAGCCTATTCCCTTGGACCACTAAATCCAGAATGGAGATCAGAAGTCTGTGTTAAATCCTCAGAAAATGTTGGGGGGGGAGGGTTTGTTGTTGTTGTGTTGTTTTGTTTTGTTTTTAACCTTAGCCATGTATGAAATTGGCCTGATTAAATCATCCTTAAGTGTTCTTGCAACTCTTAATTTTAGTAAAAATATAAAGGCACTCTAAAAAATTATCAATTGAAAAATACAGTATTTTTCAATTTATTTCCAAGCGTGAATTTGCTATCTCCTAAAGCATAAATCACTAGTATCAAAATACCAAAACATAGATCTTTGTAACTGGGCTCATGGATGTATAAATCAGTGATTAATTATGAATTTGGTTGAAATATCATAACATAAAATCAATTTGTACACATGTCCTAGGGGTACATCAAATCCTTTGCCAATTGGCTACGATTCATCCATAAGAAATTATGTAATTTGAAGGTTTTTCCCATACTATGTGTATTTAAATAACATATTTTGATTTGAGATTTAGCTTCTACTAAGAGAGCTAATATTATTTATTTCTTCACCTCAGAATCTGTCCTATTTATTGTTAAAAACCACCTGAAACATATTATCTATATGGTATCTTAATCTTGTCATGTTCCATACTTAAGTTATAATTAGTTTAAAAATGGACTTTAGTAAATCTGTAAAGTATTTTTATCTGACCAGCCTTGTTAATTTTGTCTATCCTTAGGTCATCTTGGAGTCTATTATAACTCATTTTTGTATAGGTTCAGTTCAACAAAGTAAATATACCGTTCATAGTTTCAAATAATTTAATATTCAACAATGTGCAAATAGGTTAAACTGCATATAAATGAGGGACAAGATCACTTTTTAAACTGAAACTTGAAAAAAATCTGAAATGAGAATATCACCATCAGTGCAATATGAATAAACATGTTTCATTCACTATTATGACTTTGTTCAATTAACATTTGTTTATTAGAGCCCAGGGTACCAGATAGTGAGTTGTGGTTCAATAACAGACCACAAGAGAAATTAGAATAGAGAAGTTTATTACTCACAGGTCCTGAAGGAGGTACAAGGCACTCCCCAAGAAGCCACCTACATGGGGAGGTCAGGACAGAGAGCCAGACAGGACCTGGGGCATGTCCTAAGGGGAGCCTAAGGGGAGCGCAAAGGGGTGAGGCTGTTGGGGAAGTCCTATTAAGAACTTATATTTGCTTGTGACTCTTCACGCTGTTATCTGTGGTGTGGGCTTGCACGCACTTGTCAGTTTAAGGCCCCCTCAGACCACGTGGCCAAACAAAATGGACGCTGAGGTGGCAATATTATGGAGTAGCTTAGCTAAACTCTCGACATTCACTAACTACAGTTTTTAGACTTCAGTGTTGAGAGAGCTGAGCAGCAATTTCATGAGATCATTTTAATATCTTGTTCAGACTATATTATGAACATTGGCATTCAGTGAGATAGCCTGTCTTGTGACAGAACACCTCACAACAGGAAAGCCTAATTTGATGCTTGTATCAGCAGAATGAACATAATAATGATGTCACGTATCATTTGCAAATGCCTTTACAAAGGACTTTTTAATGCGTTACCTTTCATAATGAGCTAAAATGAAGAAACATTTTAAGGGCTTACTGAAATGTTATTTAATCATACTGGTTAATGAACCATATAAATTACAGAGCCAAGACAAGACATGGAAATCAGACTTTTAACATGTAACAGAATATAGGAAGGTAAGAAAATGTTAGATAAGTGGATTTGTTGGCTTTTTTTTGTTGAGGTCCTTTGTATACATGGCTACAAAGAGTGTACCAATGAGTTATCTTTGAACATAAAATCTGATATTGGTAGTAGCAGAGACTAAACACAAAGTTCTTTATGCAGATTGAAATATTGTAACTGATAGAAAATATAAACTTCTAATTTTTTATTAAATATCAACCAAGTTAATTTAATTTCCTTAAGAGTCAGCAATGTCAAAGATTACAGACACTAAATACTTTACATTCTGTAATAAAGTTTTAAATTTTCCCTTGATTCACTCCATCTACAAAGGTAGTTTTCCACGTTCTAACCTTAGTTTGAACAAAACAATCAGGCTATAAATGATGCCAAGCGAAGGAAAAGTAGTCAAAACAAATCCCTAAGTGTTTAATTAGCATGCTGGCTTACTAACTCAAGAAGACACCAAATAACCTATTGGACTTCATTATACAAAGAACTCATTTAAGGAATCACTTCTGTAAGCTACCTGCTGAAGCTTATCCTAATTTTATGTCTGCACACATTGGTGATTGAAGAATAAGTCCTAAATAGCTTCAGATAGTAACTATTATAATATTATCAGTCCCTGTAAGGGGTGGGGAGGGGCGCTCATAATATTCAGATAACTGGGATCCTATTTCCCAGAGGTTTTTCCTCTAGAGTAATGAACAGTTTTCACACAGCTCACACAGCTTATGACACAAACTGCTTAGCTCAAACAACTTAGCAAGCCAATCTGAGCCAGTCTTAAGAAGACAGCTTGGTCCCAGGGGAGCCAGGTCAAAGGCTTGTTTTTAGCCAGTCTCGAGAGGACAGCCCTGCCAAAGGGAAGGCCAAAGGCTGAAAAACTGGCAGTCTGATTTGAAGCAACCCCTTCCTGAAAAAATTGGGTCAAAGGCATTTTCAGCCAGCTTCAGTTGAAACAGTCTGATCTCAAGATCAGACCCAAGTGCCAAACGAGGACTTGCATACAGGTCTTGCATACAGGTTAACCAGACAAACCTGTAAATGGAATCCGAATACAGCCTGAGAGCTTAAAAAGCAAAGAAGGTGTGAGCTCTCAGATCCAGGAGAAAGATACACCTTCAAACTCCAGGATGGCAGGAAAAGCAGTGAGCAACAGTGGGTCAGTTTGGGGTACCGCACCTGTTTGTTCACTGTTGGGGGCCTTCTCTGGTTCCCATAAGGGCCACCAAAATGGTTACCTGAAACAAATAAGAGTGCCAGATATTTCCCCAGCAAACTTGGTTATACTGGGGATCAGCAGAGACTTGCAATTTGGGGTCTGCATCCATGGTGAACCACATGGAAGTCCCCACACAGCAAGGGAAGGAGAGCACTTTTATAGAGAGGAAAAGGAAGTTGGGAGAGCTGTAGTTAACAAAGAGCCCACAGCTTTTCAGTCAGTCTTTGCCAGAAAAGGAGAGAAGTCTCTCTTCTTTCTTTTGGGCTTGGCTATGTTGCAGGGCTTGAGAGCTCCCCCTTCTGGTCTCTCAACTCTATTTAATTGAGGTTTCTGTTTATTAATTTTTTTATAGATCTTTAATTCCAGAATTTTAAAAGTGCATATGCAGTAGGTTATTAGACATGTTGCTGGCCAGAAGTAAGAAGATTTTATCTATAAGCCCAGCTATACATAGTATCTCACAGTGCAGCACAGGACAAGCCTTCTACTGCTCTGATCTTTCATGCTCTCTACAATATAATAGAGTTAATGATCTTTACGACACTGTCTTGTTCTTCTTCAGAATGATATAATATGTAATGGTATATGCTAAGTAGGTGTGCCTAATTGTTGTAAAATGGCTGAAAAGGAACAAGTTAAGGAAAAAATAATCTTTAAAGTTTTTAACTATGGTCCCCAAATTGTACTGAATATACTATGAGGTTCTATCAAGATTCTTTCCTCATCAAGAGGCCACACTTTGCCCCACATGGTCCTGCTATCTGGCCATGGGTAACTGGATCAAAATCCAAGGTAAGCTCAAATAAAGTGAATCCTCTGAAAGTGAAATACATGGAGATTTTCGTAGACAATAAAGAAGCACAGAAGTAGACAGGCACGGAAATAGGATATAGTAAACAGAGCCGGTAACATTTCAACAAAGAGTCAGTAGTAAAATAAGGTGAATTCTATGATATCAGAGGCTAGACTGGGTTTCGATTCAAATTTTAGGATTCAAAAGTCAACTAAGTGAAATAAAATGGGTTCATTTCAAAAGAAACTTTTTGATTGGCACTGTTCAGAGTAGCAGAGAGTAATCCCTTTTCTATAACAGTGCTTTAGTGCTGGACTGAAAATTCACAAGTATACTCAAATCATGCATTTTCACCAAAACAAGTCAGTTAGAGAATAGTTTCAAATTAATTATTTAATTGTAATTATTTCTGCCCCCAGTGTTTCCCATTCCTGCAAACATGGGGAACCCAAGCAATGGGAGACCTTATCAATTGACCTGGGACACTAAATGAGGACACATTTCTCAGAAATTCAGTTTTAATGACTTGTAAATCAATAAAGCAGATTCCAAGTTTCTCTTGACACCAGAAGAAATAATATAAGAATATAGGCCCGTGGTGTGCTTGTAATTTTAAACTAGTTTCTTTTCCAGAGCTACCTCTTAAGAAATAATTACATTCGGTAGCATTTTGTTTTCTTTTTTTGACAAAAACTGTTGTCAAGGACATTGGCAGCTACTGAAGATCTTTTTGTTTACAAACAGCTGGCGGTGCTTAAGTACCTCCTTTGCATAAATATGAAACTATCTTAACACGCTCATACTGGAAGAGCACAGACATTTCTCAGCCTTTAAGTCCTCTCCTTCCCTACAGTCTGTCTGAAAGAGCTGACTTTCAATGCAAGAATTCAGTCTAATCAAAATAATTGGGTTTCTGTTGCAGATGGGTAATTCTGCCTAGTAAAGAGTACACAAAGCAAAAGGCATTACTGAATGTAACACATCCCGAAGATCACAATAAGGAAGAAATAATTGTGATAATCATTTTTAAAGTACAATTAACCACATAAACTCAAACTTAGAAATGCTCTGGTTTGTGACAACAAAGAGAAGTCCCCAAATCAAATATTACTCCTGTATGTCCTTGTATATCAAGGATTTCTCATCATTATCAAACATCAAAATTTTCTGTTCTTATTTGCCATCCAGGAAATGTAAGTACGTAGGTAACTTAGAAGCATTTATAAAATACAGAAATATGGAAAGTGTCTTGCCACAGTGTATTTCTTTTGAATAAAGCATGACTTCTATAATAAAATAGTATTGTTTAACCCCTGATAACTTCCTACCTTTATATCATTCTCAATATTTACAAAAGCTGGAAAGATGAAGAACAGCTATAAAATACCTCTGCCCCGCTGGTGTAATAGATCCAAGGTGGAATTTCCCTCCCAATCAAATCAGAGCACAAATTTTTAATATAATCAACAGGTTTTCTTTTTGTTTCATATTTTTACTACAGATTTGCATTTTGTGAGTCCTTTCCCACTTTATGATTTTTGCCTGAATTTTTAAAATTTATGTATTTATTTTAAAGAAACTAATGCTCTGTTGAAGTAAAAGTTGTTTGGATCTTTTATTCATATAACTAATTGTTAAGCATATGAAGTTATACGATTCTTGTACGTCTCTCCTAGAACAGAAATAGTAAGCTACTAACTTCAAAATCTCCATTTCTAATGAGATTCTCACTTTCATGCTGAATACCTTAGGCCTTTTGAGGTTTCACTGTAAACAAATTAAAATAACAAATAGTCCACAATGGGACTTATATGTAATTTTGTGTTCATACATACGTTTACATCCTTCTAGTGATGACTATTCAATGAATACATGAATGAACAAACTAGGTGAATACAAGTTTCCCACTGCGGTATGCTATGTGACGTTCTAGACACAGTAAACAAAGTTTTCACCCAAAGATTCTCTGAATTTGAATTTTGCTGTTTTCAGTTTTGGAGATAAGTTCTTTGCCATTCTTGTTTAAACATAGCTTTGACTTTCTAAAAGTATACAAAATATTTCAGAAATAAATTACATTTACTCGTAGCTGTTTCATGCTACAAGAATAGCTCTAATTATTTCTTCTCTGGTAGTTAAAATCCTTTCAACAGCTGGCTGAGAAAATCAAGTGCATCTTGATTCTAGTTTTTTCACCTTGGTATCCATTTATGGATTACATTTCAAAAGAACGTGCTTATAATGAAGAAAAACCATGCCAGTGTCAAGATTATTCTTTCAGCTGATAGTTAATTAATAAAGTCAACATTCATGTATTTTCATCAGTGAGGAAGAAAAAAAACAATTAGAAAGCAGCCCCAGAGGAGAAGGCATGATCCTGTATACATCAGTGTCAGCTCTGCAATACTTAGTTGTTTAATGTCTGGTGAACATACACTTCTTCTGAAACTTAGTTCATCTGTAAAGAAAGTCAGTAGGATGGACTGTATCTTCTGAAAAAACCTCCTGTTTAATACCGTGTATTTTTAAGTCAGAAAATTGAAGAGCGTAAACCCAATTTGAACACTCTGAAAACATGTCATATAAAATGAGCCTGAACACCCAATCCACTGCAGATGATTCAATTTACATAATGTGGCAGGGAAACTTCTCGGTAACTCTGCAGGCATGGTCACGCATTGTTTGTTTACACATAGATCAAGGGTTTCCTGCTGCACTTTGAAGAAATGGAAGGAGGCAAGATTGCTGGTTCTATGAATTCTGTAAGAACCTCCTATAAACCTTTCCTGATTCAACATGCAGTGTTATACATAGCTAATGTAAAATCAATTTATGAAGTGTATGTTTAGCAATGTCCAGACAGGTAACTTCGGTGTCTGGGCTACAAGAATACATGCCTAACTTTAATGTCTTTCTGCTGACTTCTTGATCTCAGAGAAAAGATCTGACTTTCAATGTGTGTTTTTTTTTTTTTTTAATTTATCTATTTATTTATTTATTTATGGCTGTGTTGGGTCTTCGTTTCTGTGCTAGGCCTTTCTCTAGTTGCGGCGAGCGGGGGCCACTCTTCATCGCCGTGCGCGGGCCTCTCACTATCGTGGCCTCTCTTGTTGCGGAGCACAGGCTCCAGACGCGCAGGCTCAGCAATTGTGGCTCACGGGCCCAGCCGCTCCACGGCATGTGGGACCTTCCCAGACCAGGGCTCGAACCCGTGTCCCCTGCATTGGCAGGCAGATTCTCAACCGCTGCGCCACCAGGGAAGCCCCTCAATGTGTTTTTAAATTGTAGGTCTCTGAGACAGAGACCTCCTTCTCATACTCTGATCCTCCTCCAAGACTTCAGAATGTCAACCTGAAACAAATCATTCTGAGTTTTTAGAGTCAGTTAGCTGTCCACTAAAAATCCCCGTGCTCCTTCTGCAGTGTAGAGCTGTGTCTGCAAAATGACTGCTCAGCGCATCTGTATTTCCCAACTCCTCTTCCTGGGGAACTGTACTGTGGCCACATAACTAATTCCGGCCAGTGCACGGTGAATGGAAGTTACACGTTACACCTCTAGGCTGACAGCATTTGCCTTGTCCATCCTCTCTTCTTCTATTTGCCAGCTGAGAGCAAAGGACTCCAGTGTCCCAGGAGATGGCAGAATCACAAGAGAGGAAGAAGCTGGCTTTCTGAATTACCAGATGGAAGGCAGACCTTACACATCCCAGAGGACTGTCACGTGAGTGAGAAATTAATTACTATTGTGTTAAGCCAAGGACAGGCAGGGTACTGGGTCTTTTTTTTTTTTTTTAGCACTTAAGACTTCCTTGATTCAAACACTATAGGCAAAGACACTTGAGGATATACTTTTCATATTCATTAAAAAAAAAAATTGATATTTATTTTCATTTGGTAAAAAGTTATCCTGTAGAGATCTTCCTTATATCTAACATTGAAGAATTTTAAAATACCAGCCCTATGCCTCATATTGATATGTATTTACTCAATATTATACCTATGGTTGTCTGCATTGCTTAACCTGTTATGTTCAGTGGTAAGCCATGACACTTTGGACAGAGATAACATGACACCTTGGACAGGAATAAAAGTAAATGAAAAATTCATGCTCCATTCCTGTTAAGGCTACCCTTTAGGCAGCCACTTTTCTCCCTCTTTTCAGCTCAATTACTTCCCTGATTCTGAGTGTGGTAGGAGGTATTCCTCGTGGAGTAGCTCTCGCTGAAGCAATCCTGCAGTATCTCTAGAAAATTTTCTGGTGAGGAGTGGGTGGGAAAATCAGTGTTTATCAAAATGTGTACTTATTTTTTTAACTTATTCTCACATCTCAAAACAAGATACAAGTATTATATGGCCAAGCACTGCAGAAAATGTTTGTCTAAATTTTGGTGTATATATATTTAAGAGACTTCCTCGGGGGCACTTTCCCGGTCATTACAACTGCAAAATCAACAACAACAAAAATCTCAGCTTTAAAATGACTTACTTCAGTAACCTCTCCATTGTGATTCCAACCAGCTTAATGGTATGAAGTTACGCTTTTCACTCTTTTACAATGCTAGCATTGCACAGATGCTCCTTTCAGGTGGAAAGCACAGCTGTCTATTAACATTAACATTTCCTCCAAAAGTACAAAGATATACGCTGCGGGAAAGCCTTTTACAAAATTATAAAAGAAGCTTCTTTTTTCCCCCAACTGTAGGATATATGAAGTTTCAACCTTAGCGACTTTAAAACAGTAATTGCTTTATAATTGTTAGGATTTTCTTGTAAACCAAGAAAGGATCAGATGAAATATCAAGAATATGCATAAACCATTCCCTATAACAATACTTTAAGAATTGATTTGTATATGTGTTTAGTGACTTCAGTTTTCAAGACTCAGATGTCCAAGTAGAATACTAAATCCAAAAGCATAAATTTAGTTGCAATTCTTCTTGTGAGGATATTGCCAAAGGAAACAATTCTAAACTTAAATGCACTTGTACATACCATTAGATTGAATGGATCAACTTGTTTAACATTTTCTGAGTACTCCTGTGTGTAATTACTGTTTTGCGTGAAGAAGCAGAGACCCTTCCTGAAAATATGCAGCAACATTTAAGTATTGTATTAGAAGAAATACATACAGGAATAATGTTTGATGGGCCACTGGATATACTATATTTACTGAATATCTATCCTGTAAATTCCATTCCCTCTGCACAAAATGTGTTTCCTTCATTTTCTCCTGCCTTATCAATGGTAGGTTTTGTACCAAGGCCTCTGATACTCATCTGTGAATTAATATTGAGACCCATCTGGTTCCTTCTGTGACAGTATTTCAGTTCCCACAATTTAGATCCACTTGCACACTCGACTCCACCTCATATTCTGGGGAAAACCTCATGGCTAGTCTGGGAAATGTAAAGGGAGGTACAGACTTTAAATTGGCTCAGTACTGTCAGCCCAGCTAGACTCATTCTTTATTGCTGTGTGTGAGCAAGCCACGACTCCTTCTACCAGATCTCACCGGACAATCTCGGCTTCTGCCCTTCTGTATGAGTCCTGTCTTCCATGGTTAGCGACGCGGTCTGACTGGGCTTAGGGTCCTACCCTACAAACTCTAGTTTCTACACATGGGACTTTGCCACATAATACCAAAATTTCTTAAATACTTACCAACTACTGGGGTCTCAAACTTCATCTCCCTGGGAGTTAGGTGGCTGAAGCTCAGCAGCCTATTTGAGAACACGAGAAAAGGTCAGGAGACTTGCAGAGAGCTGGCCCTGACACTCCTAGCCGGAGAACCAGCACCTTGACTGCCTATCCCCAAACATCTCGCACGTGAGGATTCACCCTGATGTGTGAATTGGCCATTCTACTGTGTCTGTTACTAACAGCCAGCTCTAGCCAGCTATTAGTAACACATACTGTCCAAGAACATCTTGCTTTCCTCTGAGAACTGACATTTTTTTCCCTTTTGATAATCAGAGCAAAGCACTTAACCTCTTGCTCTGGCTGCCAGAAATCTTAGTGCCAACTTTTGATAGTTAATCACAGCAACTGTGGTGCTCTTTATCATTGTTTCACATGTTCTCTTATGCACTCTTAACTGTTTTTCTCTTCCTATTTCTGTCTCTCTGAAAACTCTCTATAAACTTATTTGAAAAGAGAAAAGACGTACGGATTTAATTTTTAATGGATTTATTTGCAGCTCTTCATAAGAATTATATAAAACCCCCTAGATATGTAACTTGATCCTTTTTATGGTGGATCCTCTTATTGCTCTGGATATCAGAGGTCATTAATCATTAAACTAAAGAAACATTTTAAGCACGTATGCTTCACCAGGCCCCGGGCTAATGTCAGGGAGAGGGAAGTAAACGACAGTCATGGACCTACTGCTCATACAGTTTATAGGATCCAGTACACCTTACAAATAATTTGTTTTACTTTTATCAGTTAAAACAATTAAGTGAATATTTAAACCAGGATCTCACTCAAGTTTACTTTAAATTGATGCTGACTATTAAATACTTGAAAAATAAAAATGAAAGTTTTTTTTTTTTTCTGAAAACATCAGAAGGTAGAGCTCCCACTTGTATCATGATTTCTTCTTCTATCTTGATTTCAACTTTGGTCTCATGAATGCTAATGATTTGGGGTTAGCTTTCGTGAACTCACATCTTTATTAATATTCAATGCCATATTATTCCAAAGATAAAAACTGGAAACTGCACTTACTGAAAGCATTTTAAGAGAACTGTCTGAGCTGGTGATCTACACAGGGACAGCATCCCCTGTGTAGCTTGTTACTTGAAATGTACCCTGAAGTAGGAAGAATATACATAAAAGGGATGATTTGTTCTCCAGAGTAATGAAATGCTATTGTTTGAAAATGGGGCAGTAAATATAAACTAAATGAATGCACAAATAAAAATGCAGAGTGTTAAAAAAAAAACTGCAGTTAATCCAGAACCCAAATAAACAAATAATGCAAAGAGCCAGAAGTTGGATCTTAACACTGTATAATGATAATGTTTTCAGTACACAGCAGAATACTCAGGTTTCTTTGGAGATACCAAACAAAGATTAAATTGGGCTCATTAAAGAGTTGTAATAAGCATTTCTTATAAAATTTCAAAAGTCTGTTTTTTGAAAGTTGGTAATTCATGTGATAAATACTTTTTAATAAACCAGAATATCAGTTCTGTAAGCTATCTCTATTTTTAAAGTTTACATTCACTGCAAGAACATTTACCTAAACATATCCTGGAAGATCCACTGTTTTCTTTTTAAGCGTAGTGAACACAGTCATTTCTAAATGGAGAAGGCAAATACCTTGCGTGAACACTTGTCCCCTTCAAGGGGGATCGGGCACATGTCCCACCACAGCTTCTTAGAAAGCCGCACGTCGTCTGGCCTTTTTGCCGCCTCTGCGTTTTGCTCAGTAGAAACAGGATCTGCTCAGTTGTTCCTAGATTGCTGAGGAATGTGCTTACACAAGTTTGGAGAAGAACAAAGCTTCTTGTGTGCCCTCTCAACTGGGGGTGAGCTAGCAGCCCTCAGTACTTTGATGCTTGAATAGGAAATTGCATATTAACTGATGGCAGGGGACATGTTCCATTCCTAGAAAAGGATAGAATATGCAAATCACCCTGTTTAGTGTAGTGTGGTGAAAAGAGCACAGGGCCGTGGAGATGACTGACCTTGTTTTTAGGGCCTGCTCTGTCGCAGAAAATTATGTGACCATCCATCAAATAGAAATGTCTCACCTACATTACAAAACTAGTGGAAAATGAGATGTGGTAAAGAGATGAGGACAGATCTTAAAGATGCAGATTATTCTGTAAATACTAACTGACCACAGGGATCCCATGGAACCTCATCCTTCACACAACGATGGCTTAGAAAACCACACTTTCCAAATGAGTTTTCCCTCCTTCACCTACTTTCCCCTAGATAAATCCTCAAACTGATTTGCCTTGAAGGTTTAGACACATTCATTGTCTGACCCCTTTCTCTCAATGTTTCACAAACTCTCCCTTGTCTTTTCACCTGCCACTAATATATTCCAGATACTATAATGACCCAAGACATGCCCATTTAGTCAGAATATTGTAGATGCTGACTTCAATTCAGTTCCAGTTATTTCCCAATAATTTAATCATTATCTTTTGTCAGTATAAGAAAACTCTTTAGACTATAAGAACCTTCAGCTCCCAATTACTTACTGCCCTTTTATGCCTAAATAAGTGGTTGTCAACCAGGTTTCCTTTCTTAGTGATGGTTAAGGTTTTTTAAGATACATGGGCTCATAAGACTGAAAGGCTGGAAGACATCTATCTTTTACCTAAGTGTCAGTTCATCATTTTTAAGCAATATCATAATAGATATAATCAAAGATTTGATATGGAGACTTCCTGCCTGAGTTAATACTAATTAGTTTTCATATTTGAATACTGAGGAATGGGGTTCTCAGGGATTATATTTGGCCACACACAGAAAAACAAACAATTGTTACTAACATCGCTCCTTTAAACACTTTCACTCATTATCTCTTATTTTTCATTTAAACAAATTATATTGAATATATCTCAAAGTCTCAGAGCCTCAATAAGAAGGGTAGAAAAAATACTGTACAAAGATATCCAGAGAGTAATTGTCACATTGATGACCTCGGAAGAAGCCTACCTTGGGCTTTTCAGGGAACTTAGACCACTGCTTCCTGGGTCAAGGTGTCCTTTTAAAGGCAGACTGAGGCAGAGGAGTTCCTCTACTGCTTTAATTTCTTTCTGTCACTGCCTCTCCCATGGGGCAATCATGCTCCGCTCTCCTGACTGCTACGATTATATCTTTGAATGCTACCAGGTCTCACCTGAGGAATCAGTGTATCCTGGGAGCATTTCTCTACTAGGTACCCTGTTGGGACAGGAGGTAAGAAAAAGAAAAAGGAAAGGAGCTGGTTTACAAATGGTTCCCTTCACAGGAGATTAAGTTCAGATATAACCTGAAACGTGAAGATCTCAGTTTATTCAAACTGACAGACCTTCCACTGTAGCATTTTTGTATGCTAATAATAACTGGCCAAATTATCCTTATGAAAAACAAAGGAGCATTTCCACTTAGATAAGTCAAATCTGTTGTGTTTGTGAAATTTCCAGAGAGTTAATCATGCCTAGATTTAGCTATGCTCTTTTAAATAATGTATGCACAATAACATAAAATTAGCAGAAGGTGACAAATTCAGCCAGCAAATTGATGAACTCTACCCAGATGCTACATTTTGCATCAGATATTACTTTGAAGAAAACTAGGACAGAAATATTGAACCAGGAAATAATATTTTGCAGAAGATTATGTATGGAATAAAATCCATGTTGGATTACTTAAACCCAAACCATTTGTATTAGTACAATATTTATATTAGCACAATATTCAGTCAGGCAAAAGATTGTTGTGTCTAAACTGTCAGCTGTTTTGCAATGAAGTGTGGCCATATGTAAAAACATTGTTTGAGATTCCAAAACATTATTTCTCTCTTTTGCATCAAGTTCCAAATGCACCCTATCATCTGTGCATATGCTTGAGCATTCCTACCTCCCAATATGATCAATATCATCCCATCAAACCAAACTACGCCTTACATCTCATTTGTAGTACATTTGATAAAATATACTTTTATAATTCCAGTCTTCATATTATTTCATATTAACAAAAAAAAAAGAACAGGAAAAAGAAATGATCTTTTCAAATGACTTACAGTCAAGAAAACATGCCCCTTTTTCCAATTGGAAAGTATAAACAAAGAAACCACACCCAATTTCATAACCTGTCAACAGCGCTGATACCTGCACCCATGCCTTTCTCTATACCTTGTGAACATTAATGGGTGAGGAATGTATAGAGTGAAGAATGTATAGAGTGTATAGAGTGAACATTAGCTCTCTGAGAACAAAATATATTTTAATAGCTATTGAAAGTAGAACAGGAAAAGTGAAGGAAATAGGTTATGCAGAAGAGATTAAATTTCATCAAATTTCTTGGTTATCACATATAAATAACTAAATCCATTTTATGTAAATCAAAGTCCAATCTGAAATATGCTTCTTTATCCATTCATCTGTCGATGGACACTTAGGATAAAGAAGATGTGACACATATATACGATGGAATATTAGCCATAAAAAGAAATGAAATTTGAGTTATTTGTAGTGAGGTGGATGAACACAGAGTCTGTCATACAGAGTGAAGTCAGTCAGAAAGAGAAAAACAAATACTGTATGCTAACATATATATGGAATTTTTTAAAAAAATGGTTCTGGGACTTCCCTGGTGGCACAGTGGTTAGGAATCTGCCTGCCAATGCAGGGGACGCGGGTTCGATCCCTGGTCTGGGATGATCCCACATGCCACGGAGCAACTAAGCCCGTGCGCCACAACTACTGAGCCTGCTCTCTAGAGCCCACGAGCCACAACTACTGACGCCCACACGCCTAGAGCCCGTGCTCCGCAACAAGAGGAGCCACCATAATGAGAAGCCTGCACACCACAAGGAAGAGTAGCCCCCGCTCACCGCAACTAGAGAAAGCCCGCGTGCAGCAACAAAGACCTAATGCAGCCCAAAATAAATAAAATAAAATAAATAAATTTATTTTTAAAATGCTTCTGATAAACCTAGGGGCAGGACAGGAATAAAGACGCAGACATAGAGAACGGACTTGAGGACATGGGGTGGGGGGAAGGGTAAGTTGGGACGAAGTGAGAGAGTGGCATGGTCATACATACACTACCAAATGTAAAACAGCTAGTGGGAAGCAGCCACGTAGCACAGGGTGATCAGCTCGGTGCTTTGTGACCACCTAGATGGGTGGGACAGGGAGTGGGGGAGGGAGATGCAAGAGGGAGGGGATATGGGGATATATGCATACATATAGCTGATTCACTTTGTTATACAGCAAAAACTAATACAGTATTGTAAAGCAATCATACTTGAATAAAGACGTTAAAAAAAAAATGAAACACGCTTCTCTTCCAGAGTCTACCATATATTGTCAAGTACATTCAAACACAGAGGAGATAACATGGTTTGATTCTTGGTGTACTCTATATCTGTAAAATCTAAGCAGCACATGAAATGTGGAAAATGTGCAAGGAAGATGTCATGATTGAATGCAGAGGCAATCACTTGGGCTTAGTACTCAAGTCCCTACTATGGAGAAAGTGGTTTTTGTGGGGGTTTTTTGCACTTATTTAAAGGTTTAACGTGACTGGCAATTTTGAATTTTTTTAAGTCATGAGTAAATGCTTCTAGATTCCCTATCCCAGTGCATTTCATGGTAATATATTGGCATTCATTAATCCTGTGTTTTAAAATTTTCCTTTGTGCCCGTTTTTCTAAGGGTATAGGGATGCAGAGGGTAATTACAATTAAGGAAGTAGGCAAATTAATGTACTAAAATAATCAAAGGCCTCAATATTTCGTTATACATTTTCCATCTCAGAATCCCTTGAAAGCATTGTCCCTCCTTTCATTGTCAATAATAGTCATTTTATTTTCCACACTTTTCTATGAACTGCTGACAGATAAGTAAACCAAACAAGGTTTTTAAAATATTCTGAACTTCAGTTACTATTTCCCAATTCCAAGGTATGAAATGAAGTTCTTGCTTGAGGATCATGAATTTAATAACTTCAATGTACCCTAGAATGCCATCCAGGAAAAATATTAAAGTGTGCATTGCATCCTGAAAGCCAAGGAGGGCCTCTCAATGCTCTAGATAAAGCCAAGTTCAATTTCCAAAATCCAAGTTAGGCTTGGTATAAGCATGCCAAACCTCTTAATCTTCACAATCTTTGGGGATTTTTTTTTGTTGATAAATAGAGAATTAGTGAGACAGTGTCTGAATTGCTACAAATCCTTTCTACAATTCAAAAAATAGCTAAAAGCAAATAGTATCAATGATAAAAGTGGGTCAGTGACGCTATTCTTGATCGTGAAGGACTATAAATAAATACTATTTTGTAAACATTTTCTCTCTATTGTGAAAGAAAATTGAATGTCTGTTTGCTGAAGTTAAAGCAATCTGAAATTCAATTTGTAGGCTATAGATCTGATTTAGTAGCATGTACACAAACACCTTTAGGCCAGGATAAAGATTTATTTCAGCGTGCGTCCAGCTAACTCGTTTTCTTTCCCTTGACAAATTGTAGTTTTGCACTGACTTTCTGAGAATAACTGGGATGCAAAAATTAGTGTTTATCTGGGTAGTGAATTGACTCTATCACTGAAAATAAATGGCCTACTTTTCTTGTTAAAGTCTTCACAGATCTATACAATAAAATATGTTTATAGGTCACTGAGTGGATGGTAGATTCCCTGTGAAATCTCAGAGAGTTAAAAAAAAAAGTGACTTTTCTCAAAATAAGTATTGAAGTTCAAAAGAGATACACATTATTTTCTTTAATTGTTTTTAGAGTATATTTGATTTACAATGTTGTGTTAGTTTCTGCTGTACAGCAAAGTGAATCAGTTACACATATACATGTATCCACTCTTTTTTAGATTCTTTTCCAATATGGCATTACAGAGTATTGAGAAGAGGTCCCTGTGCTATGTAGCAAGTTCTTATTAGTTATCTATTTTATATAGAGTAGTATGTATATGTCAATCCCAATTTCACAATTTATCCCTTCCTTTCCCTTTCCCTTTCTCCCCTGGTAACTATAAGTTTGTTTTCTACGTCTGTGACTCAACTTCTGTTTTGTAAATAAGTTCATTCGTATTGTTTTTTAAGATTCCACATATGAGAGATATCATATAATGTTTGTCTTTCTCTGACTTACTTCATCCAGTATGACAATCTCTAGGTCCATCCATGTTGCTGCAAATGACATTATTTTGTTCTTTTTAACGGCTGAGTAATATTCCATTGTATGTATGTACCACATCTTCTTTATCCATTCATCTGTCATTGGACATTTAGGTTGCTTCCATGTCCTGGCTGTTGTAAATAGTGCTGCAGTGAACACTGGGGTGCACAGCTCTTTTTGAATTATGGTTTTATCTGGATATATGCCCAAGACTGGGATTGTAGGATCATATGGTAGCTCTATTTTTAGTTTTTTAGGGAACCTCCATACTGTTCTCCATAATGGTTGTACAAATTTACATTCCCAGCAACAGTGTAGGAGGGTTCCCTTTTTCCTACACCCTCTCCAGCACTTATTACTTGTAGACTTTTTGATGATGGCCATTCTGACTAATGTGAGGTAATACCTCATTGTAGTTTTGATTTGCATTTCTCTAATAATTAATGATGTTGAGAATCTTTTCATGTGCTTTTGGCCACCTGTATGTCTTCTTTGGAGAAACATCCAAAGATTTAGATCTTCTGATCATTTTTTGATTGGGTTGTTTGTTTTTTTGACATTGAGCTGCATAAGCTGTTTATATATCTTGGAAATTAATCCCTTGTTGGTCGCTTCGTTTGCAGATACTTTCTCCCATTCTGTGGGTTGTCTTTTCGTTTTATGGTTTCCTTTGCTGTGCA
Organism: Balaenoptera musculus; assembly: GCF_009873245.2. Classification (NCBI taxonomy): domain Eukaryota; kingdom Metazoa; phylum Chordata; class Mammalia; order Artiodactyla; family Balaenopteridae; genus Balaenoptera; species Balaenoptera musculus. The sequence continues at coordinate 7,260,703 of NC_045790.1, forward strand.
AAAGCTTTTAAGTTTAATTGGGTTCCATTTGTTTGTTTTTATTTTCATTACTCTAGGAGGTGGATCAAAAAAGATCTTGCTGCAATTTATGTCATAGAGTGTTCTGCCTATGTTTTCCTCTAAGAGTTTTATAGTATCTGGCCTTACATTTAGGTTTTTAATCTATTTTGAGTTTATTTTTGTGTATGGTATTAGGGAGTGTTCTAATTTCATTCTTTTACATGTAGTTGCCCAGTTTTCCCAGCACCACTTATTGAAGACACTGTCTTTTCTCCATTGTATACTCTTGCCTCCTTTGTCATAGATTAGGTTGCCATAGGTACTTGGATATATCTCTGGACTTTCTATCCTGTTCCATTGATCTATATTTATTTCTGTGCCAATACTATGCTGTTTTGATTACTGTAGCTTTATAGTATAGTCCGAATTCAGGGAGCCTGATTCCTCCAGCTCTGTTTTTCTTTCTCAGGATTGCTTTGGCTGAGATACACATTTGAATGTCATTTTAAAACCAGGAATACATAGATATTATCAAAGGCCTCAATTTAGTTTTGTTTTCCATTAGAAATGGACAATCCTTTTTTTTTTATAACATCTTTATTGGAGTATAATTGCTTTTTAAAAAAAAAATTAATTTATTTATTTTATTTTTGGCTGCATTGGGTCTTCGTTGCTGCGCACAGTAAGGACGGGCTACTCTTCGTTGCGGTGTGCGGGCTTCTCAGTGCAGTGGCGTCTCTTGTTGCGCAGCACAGGCTTTAGGTGCACAGGCTTCAGTAGTTGTGGCTCGCGGGCTCTAGAGTGAAGGCTCAGTAGTTGTGGTGCACAGGCTTAATTGTTCCACGGCATGTGGGATCTTCCCAGACCAGGGCTTGAACCCGTGTCCCCTGCACTGGCAGGCGGATTCTTAAACCACTGCACCACCAGGGAAGCCCGACAATCTCTCTTTTAAACAAAAAATCAAACTGAGACACTGAAGCTTTATACAATGATAGACTTTAGTATTTTAATTTAGTGTGTGTTTGATTGTTTGCTTGTTTAATGTGGGAAATTGAAACCTGCTAGGAGAGGTCAGACGAGAAAGTCGATGTCACTGGGAGAGACTGAACAAAAGCTAAAGTAGTGGTACCCCAGCACCAGAGGCTCACAGGAGAAACAAAGGAAGGTAAAGAGAGAGAGAAGGAAAGCACAGCAAAGTCACTGAGGATGATTCAAATTAAACCTCTAGGTTTCTGCTCTATGAGAATTGTTCTAGCTGAAGTACACAGAAGGAAGCCAAATGCACTTACTGGTGACCCAGACACAAGGTTGAGTGTATTAAAAAACACATCAGGCAAAGTTGGGGTCTTTTTACTGTAACCTGATTTTTACCTACTGGCTGCAGCAGTTTTGGACAAGTTGCTCAAACTCTCTGAGCCTCAATGGCCTAATTTATAAAAAGGAGTGTATGTGGGTATAAAATTAGCCATCTGGAGGATGCCAACAGCATTGTTATTAGGCTTGTGTTAGAAAATGGAAAAAGAGCTAGCCAGTGTTACCTACTCTTATTAATAACATCAGCGGTTAAACTCCTCTCCTCTCTTTTCCTTCTTTGTTGGTGAGAAGCTTCTTCCATTTCCTTTGGTTTCTGTTTGTCAGTTTACACCTCTCATAGGTGTGATGATCTCATGGTGACAATATTCACTTTCTCTCCATTTTAGCCACCCATACTTAGAATAGACAGTCTTTCTAAAACTGTGGTCATGACTGTTGGCGTCAGAAATCACCCAGATGTGTGCTTTCAGTGGGTATTTATGTGGCCATCCCAAAACGACTGAATCTAAATCTCTGTGGGTGAGACTTAGAAATATGCTTTCATAACAAATCCTCGGATTATTTTAACTGCAGTTTGGAAACCACATTTCACTCTCTGACTTGTCCTTTGACCTATCTGACCTAATCCGACCTCATCACTTATCCTTTCTTCACTTTGAATAACTATTCATAATATATATCTTTTTCACCTTTTGCTGGCAATTTCAGCACATAGACTGCTCTTCACCCTTTTTCCAACCATCTCATGAGGAATCCGACTCCTGGCCAGAGTAACTGTGTGTGATTTTTCAGGCCTGAACAGAGGCAATTACAGAGGCTTTCCTGACAGGCCTCACAGGGGAGAGCTGCCCTCCCCCACCAGGCTCCATGCATAGCCTGTGCACTGCAGGCTCTGGAGGGAGTGGCAGGCCTTCCTGGCTGGCCTTGCTCTTCTGCAGAGCTGCATTCCTGGCCCAGTGCCTTCGTTTGAGGGCCGGTTTATTTGGGGCCTTCCACAGAGGCCGTACTTAGACACCCCTGTGAAAACCTCCTTACAGGGGAAAGTGGGGAAAACTTGAAGACACATCTCTGTATTCTAGCTCAGGGCTCAGGACTGCTAACTCTATCCCCTCTCTCTCCCCTGGGCCCCCAGGTTAAGAAAATTTCTGGAACCTTTTGTTTGAGGCTCCCTCAGCAATGAGATGATCCTTACTTTTGCACTGACCCACCTGCCCTAAACCAGGGGCCCTCAAACATGGGAAAAAGGGAGCAGGGTGGGAGTCGGAGCTTTCTCCGGGTTAGCCTCTTGTGGACACTGTCACAGTAAATGATTAAAGGCTTGACTGTTACTTTCATTTTTGGCTCATTTTTAATTGGCTGCTCTGACACCTGGCAGCTCATCTCTCTCTCCAGTTCAGCTGAGCTCCTGATACCACCATGCTCCAACTCTTTTGCAACTCTTCCCAAATCTGTTATTTAGTATTAGAGGACATCTGGGGAAAAACAAAACTTTAAAAAAGAATTAATCCTGGTGGAGCCTAACTGTTTTCCTTCCCAGAGCCTACATGGGGCTGCTGACAGCTGCAGGAAAAGCACACCACTGTCCAGACCTTTGAAACTGCAATTTGATCAGCACCACCCTCAACCAGGCCATCAACATGGCCAGCAATCCTGCTACTTCCTCCTTAGTCCTGCTGTGTCAGCCATCATCACCTGGTTTATATTTTCCACCATATCTAACTTCTAACCTCACTGTTTCCCCTGTGGGTCCCAGAAGATTCTGTGATTCACAGCCGATAAAGAAAATAGGAACCAAAGGACAAAAACTTCCTCAACGTCCTGCCTCCAATCTTAAAACCCATCTTTCCCACCTTCCCTTGTTTACAGTGAAGTTTCCCTTCTATTTTCAACACATAATATCTTTATCTGTGCTCTACTCATTATTTCCCACCTTCTCAAGGACTTTATTATATTGATATTTCCCCCTCTTTCCTGCGTTGACAAACCTCTTGCACTCTGCAGGCTGCTTGACATTAACCTTTAAACATCCTCAGATTTCTTCCCACTTTAAAAAGAAAAATAAAAAATAAGCAGCCCCACATGTCCCCCTAGCTAGAAGTAATTCTTTCAACTATTTGGAAAATCTAGCCTATAGATAGCTCTACTTTCTTGCTATTTAGTACTTGAAATGTAGCTGGTGCAACTGAGAAAGTAATTTTTTAAATATTATTTAATTTTGATTAATTTCTGCTTCAATTTAAACAGGCATAAGTGGCTAGTGGCTATCATATCAGACAGGCAGACCCAGGTAAACACAGAAACTTACATTTCAAAGCTTATCATGACAGCATAACTAGTAATGACAGTAATATCTCAATATAAACAGAAGTTATCTTTTAAGACCTTAGTTATGATATGAAACAGACATAAAATGAGAAATTGACAGTAACACAATAATAGTAGGGGACTTTAACACCCCACTTACATCAGTGGACAGATCATCCAGACAGAATATCAGTAAGGAAACACTGGCCTTAAATAATACATTAGACCAAACGGACTTCATTGATTTTTATAGTGCATTCCACCCAAAAGCAGAAGAATACATGTTCTTTTCAAGTTTGCATGAACATTCTCCAGGATAGATCACATGCTAGGCCACAAAACAAGCCTCAGTAAATTTAAGAAAATTTAAGTTATATCAAGCATCTTTTCCAACTACAATGCTATGAGAGTAGAAATCAACTACAAGAAAAAAAAACTGCAAAAAACACAAACATGTGGAGGCTAAACCATATGCTACTAAACAACCAATGCATCACTGAAGAAATCAAAGAGGAAATTGAAAAATACCTAGAGACAAATGAAAACAAAAACACAATGATCCAAAACCTATGGGACGCAGCAAAGGCAGTTCTAAGAAGGATGTGTATTGTGATATGAGCTTACCTTAGGAAACAAGAAAAATCTCAAGTAAACTATGTAACCTTACACCTAAAGCAACTAGAGAAAGGAGAAACAAAACCCAAAGTCGGTAGAAGTAAAGATCAGAGCAGAGATAAATGAAATAGAGACTAAAAAAATGGTAGTAAAGATCAATTAAACTAAAACCTGGTTCCTTGAAGAAATAAACAAAATTGATAAACCTTTAGCCAGACTCATCAAGGAAAAAAGAGAGGGCCCAAATCAATAAAATCAGAAATGAAAAAGGAGAATTTACAATTGACACCACAGAAAAACAAAGGATCATAAGAGACTAATATGAGCAACTATATGCCAATAAGATGGACAACCTAGAAAAGATGGGCAAATTCTTAGAAAGATACTATCTCCCAAGACTGAACCAGGAGAAATAGAAAATATGAACAGACCAATTACCAGTACTGAAATTGAATCAGTAATTTAAAAACTCCCAACAAACAAAAGCTGGGACCAGATGGCTTCACAAGTGAATTCTACCAAGCATTTAGAGAAGAGTTAACACCTATCTTTCTGAAACTATTCCAGTTTAATTCATTTTTATGTCATTCTCTCCCACCTTCCAACTCTTGTTTCAACAATCTGTACAGAAAATAACTCCAGTATTCGCTCAATGACCCTAAGACTAGCAATGGCTATGTGATAATTAACAATAAGCATGAAATAATTTTTAAAAATCATAATCAGATATCTTACTAGGAAAATGGAATATGAATTGCATGAGCAAAGCTGATGCTGTGCTACTCATGAACTTGGGAAGAACAGTAATCCTGAGAAGAGCTGCCCTGAGATGCACTCATCAGAGCAACTATTAGCAAACTACACGTAAGCATTTTCCCACCATCAGACATGGAGGCCATTTTGTGAGCAGCACTAAGAAGCTCATTGAGAGTTCAGGGGTATTTTTCAGAACTGAGTTCACGCTATATCACAGCATATACTCTATGAGGACCCTTGGGAAAAATTCCCTTCAGTGTAAGAACCAGACGTCCTTCTGAAAAATTAGTTTGCTTTTCTTTTATGGACATTAAGTATTGTGTAAATGATCTTGTTTGCCCAGTTTTTTGTAAGAAATCCTGAAGCCAGTTTCTCAATTCACCATCAGCAGACATAGCTGCCCCGCATGTTTTATTTTTGTGATAAAAGCACATTATGGGGCTTCCCTGGTGGCGCAGTGGTTGAGAATCTGCCTGCTAACGCAGGGGACACGGGTTCGAGCCCTGGTCTGGGAGGATCCCACATGCCGCGGAGCAGCTGGGCCCGTGAGCCACAACTACTGAGCCTGCGCGTCTGGAGCCTGTGCTCCGCAACAAGAGAGGCCGCGACAGTGAGAGGCCAGCGCACCGCGATGAAGAGTGGCCCCCGCTTGCCACAGCTGGAGAAAGCCCTCGCACAGAAACGAAGATCCAACACAGCCATAAATAAATTAAAATAAATAAATTTTTAAAAAGCAACACCACTTATAAAAAAAAAAAAGCACATTATGGTTTTATCTTATTTTTTAGCAAAAAAGAAAGATTGATTTTTTTTCTTGATTTCCCCATTTCCTTGGTTAATTTTGGATGTCATAGTATCTCACTCTGCATAGTCTCTCAACACACAATCTAATTTAAACATACATATTTGTCTTCTCTTCTACTAGAGACCCATAGTTCATAATCCATTTACATTAATTAAATATTTCAGATAAATAAATCAATGATGCAGTTATTTTAACATTCTGTTGCACTAGGAAATATACAAACGGTAAAATAAATGAGTTCAACCCTGATAAAACTCTTATTGTGTCACTGCTAGTGCAAAAGCAAAACAGAAAATGCTACCCACCAGCATTTATGCATAAATATCATCTATTCATTAGGTAATTTATGTCTCCAAGTGCTTTGCCTAAATAAGTTAACTGAGCTCAGAAAACCGAATAGTTTGAGAAACAATTCAGGTGTATCTCTTAGGCATCAAATACCATACAAAACAAAACATGCTTAGGCTAAGCAAACCAAGAGCCAGAGGCAAGCTCTTGCGAATGAATTTCTCTCTGTGCCAAAGGAAGGAGAAGATTTTCTTTTAAGCACTGTGATGAGTGGAAAGGAGGGTAGTAAGACAAGCTTACACGTCCCCAAAGATTGCTCAACGTCAATGAGAATTATGCCATGCCTAGACAGTAATACTATCTCTATGCCTTCAATGCTTTCAAGTACTACAAAGCTGGAGAAAGACATTTACTAAAATAAAACATGAGAAATGAAAGATATTTGCTCAGTTGTGTGACGATTAAGTTACTCAACACATTGATGGTGACAATATGTATCTTGAATGTTGCACTTTTCCCACAATATATGGAAAAGTTTATTTATATTTATAAATATATTTATATTTATACATTTATATAAATACTCTCTTCTGTGGAGTACCGCAGAGGAAAGGTAAGCAGGCATAGCTTTCCATGATCAAATTTTCCTTGTGTCTTCTCTTTTATTTCTAACAACTGCTGCTACCACCACCACCTTCCCACGAGGGTGATCTTTTTGACTAGATGTATGTAAATTCCATTTTTCCTTGGTTTAGCTAAGGAAGATTTAGCTAAGGAATTCTCTAAAAGATTCTTACTATTAAATTCAAGGAACATAATACAAGATGAAATAAAACAGAATTACAAAAATAATAAAACAAACAACAAACTTTAGAAGTCCAGAAACATAACTGTTGACAAAGAATCTATTTATTTTCATTCCATGATAAATAAAGTTCAAGCAAAAATCAAAAAATGCTCTGGCATGCAGAAGTTTACAGGTTTATTTCCCTCCTGAAAATCTCTCCAGGGGTTTCACTCAGTACAGTCAAACTCCTTCACAGGTTTTTCATAAGCTGGCCCCAATACACCTTTCCAGCCTACCCCAACTGTGCTGTACTTGTGTGTCACTTTCCTTGCCTTACCAGCTGTTCCTTCCCTCACGAGAAATCCCAACACCTACTCTCACCAGAAAAAATGTCAAGTCCATAGCACCTTATGTGAGATGCTTTCCTTGAAATTCCATGGCAGAGGTAACAGCTTTTTTATGTCACCACTTTTTGAATATAATTTCCATATTTATTTACCCTTCATTATAATGCATTTTCCTCAGTAGTTGCTTTGAAGATTGTCTGCCCTATCAAACTATAAGCTCATTATCCTACATATGAATTATCTTTCTATTCTCAGGAATTAACAAACTAGCTGATCCACTGTAACATGTCCTAAGTCTTTACTGAATTAGTAAAATTGAAATGTAGGATGCTTCAAATCCCAATACAATTTATTTAATCTTACTAATATTTTCCTGCTCATCACAATCATGTACTATTGAGTTTTGTTCCTCTTCCACTTCTTTTTACCAATTTTATAAGGAAAATGTGTATTTCAATGATCATTAAAAGACAGGCACTGAATATAGCATATCATGCTATTTCAAAGTAATTCAGGTTAGGTATTTTTCACCTTGATGTTACTTTGATCTTAAAAAGCTAATAAAAGGCCATAATATCTGTAAATTGTATTTATTATAGAAAAGCAAAGGAGCAATATTATCTTATTTTTACTGGACACTACTTTTTAAAAAAACCGAAAGGAATAATAATTAGCAAATGCTGATCTCAGCTTCATTTTATCTACACGGACTTCCATAAAAGTCATATAAAACTATAAAAATTTACATTTGATAATAGTTAAGATGGAAGACAATGTCATAGAAATAATTTTAAAATGTAATAATTGTATATCTTCAGGGTTTGGGAAGTGAAGTTATAAAAAAGTATATAAAATATCATGTTAAAATGAAAATCATTTTAGATAACTACTACTCTTTTTTCAGATGAAATAATGAAATGAACTAAAAAATATACATTTTGTTCATCTAGAAATCAAGTTTCTCCCCACGTTCTATTTATTCCATTACTTTCTGAACAGCCTTATCTCAATTTCAGGAATATAATTTATATTTTAAAAATGAAAATGCCATGAGAGAAAGCATTCATAAATTGTATACGAAACAATAAGAAAATATTTGTACAACATTTTCTACTTTGACAGATATGCAATATTTGAATATTGTCTCTATGCTATCTCTCTTTTTAACATAATCCAAGGATAACACTTTTTTTTTTAAATTTATTTTATTTATTTATTTATGGCTATGTTGGGTCCTCGTTTCTGTGTGAGGGCTTTCTCTAGTTGTGGCAAGTGGGGGCCACTCTTCATCGCGGTGCGTGGGCCTCTCACCACCGCAGCCTCACTTTGTTGCGGACCACAGGCTCCAGACGCACAGGCTCAGTAACTGTGGCTCACAGGCCCAGCTGCTCTGCAGCATGTGGGATCTTCCCAGACCAGGGCTCGAACCCGTGTCCCCTGCATTGGCAGGCAGACTCTCAACCACTGCGCCACCAGGGAAGCCAAGAATAACACTTTTAAGGTTAGAGCCATAATGCATCAGTTTCGATACTGAGAAAATAGCGAAGATCATATTGTAGTTTTATATTTTAAGTCGGTAGATCCCCCCAGTCCAATTCTCCTAAGCTGAGACTCAGCCAAATCCATGTTTAGATTATCCTTCCATTGCTTTAAGACGTAATAATGATAGCCTTGGACAATTTTTAGGCTGGCATTAAATCTTATAGTTGACCCTAGTTACACCAATAAAAGTGGAGAGGAAGGTAAAACATAAAAAACTGAGCATCTTTAGCAGAGATGATTCTAGAGTTACTGATCAGTGTAAGTCTAATTACTTGCTGTGATACAAAACCACATGCAGTTTTCTGTCTACTTGGGACAACTGGATATCAATGACATCATCATTGACGGCTTTACCTTCCCACATAAATACTGTAAAATTTTAGGCATTCCAAAAATATTCAGTAGTTGCACCTTCCTCAATTCACACATTATTGACCTGGTAAACCTTTTTAGACAAGAGAAATTGTTTGTGTGCTCATTAACTATATATTCAGGCTGCACAGTTGAATTAAGGGATACATTAACTATGAAGTAAACACTTTTGATCTTGCCCTTAAGGTGTCATAATAACTCTGCTGTACTAAATACCTAACCAGTTGTCTGCTCCCGCTTTATAATTTTGTCAATTGGCAGCACTGACCAGCATTGTTGCTGCAGTTGTTTTCTGATACGTTTTCAGCATAAAACTTTGTTCAGAATGAACATATTTCTACCAAGAAACCTGAAAATGTCTTGATCCACACTTCCTAAATGTCCAAAATGTGCACTGAAATTTTGATACACAAAGTTTCCCCCTCCATCCCCTAAAGCTTAAAAAATTAAATCACAAGAGAAAAAGATGAGGGCTGATCCATTTTTGCACGTCAGGAGTCTCGTATTTATTCTCTTTGCATGTTTGTTCATTTATTCAGTAAATATTTATTGAGTTCCTGTTATGTACCAAACACTGGACTAGGTATCAGGGATATGGTGCTGAACTAAATGCAAATGCCCTCCCCCCGTCCAGCTAAGTTGCCATCTGATTAGACAGGTCACTAATCACTAATCACTAATTCGTCAAACCAAATATACAATTTAAAATGATGGATATATTCTAAGAAGAAAAAAATTAACAAAATAAAGAGGTATGGTTTAAATTTAGGGCTCAGGGAAAGCGTCACACATACAGGTAATTCCTACTCTTGTTGAGGGTCTCTATGTATACACACGCTGTGCACACACACATATTTGTGTGTGTGTTTTAAAATGTGTAGAGATCATATATATATAATATTTATGTACACACATAGATAGTTTAACATAAGTAGGAGTTAGATGAGCAAAGGTGGAGAGAAGAGGGAGGAAGGAAGATACAGAATATGCAAGAGGCCTCGGGTCAGAAAGAATTGACAGAACAGGAAGAGCCCACAGGAGGTAAGCCCAGGATGGAGTACAAGGCCAGATGATGCAGAGCCTTATTGGCTGTATTAGTGATTTTAAATTTTATACTAATGCAATGGGAAGGCTCTGAAGGGTCTTAAAATAGTAGAGCAGCAGGTTTCCTGTCACTGTAATGTATTAAATTATTAGGGTGGGCCTGGGAGGTAATTATGCAGGTGGGGAAACCAAGTATAAAATAGTAGAGACAAAACCTGCTGGTAGATGGCCAAGTTTTTTATACAGAAAGAGTGAATAGAAACCAGAACTTTTTGAGGTAAAGACAGGAAATTGTTACGGATTGGTGAGAGGTGAAAGAAAAGTTTCTGGCAAAAGCAAGTGGATGGGTGGATTTTTGAGGAAATACAATGGAGAAGGGAAAGATTTGTAGGGACACCGTGATGAGTTGAATACATCCCTGTTTATTAATTTGAGATTAATGTGAGCCGTCTGGTGGAGATGTCGAGGGGGAATTAAATGTCTAAGTCGAAAGTGCAAAAGAGAGGCTTGAGATTTACATGTGGGTTCTTCTGATGATGTTTAAAGTCAGGGAATAGATAAGATTGCCAAAGCTGAGAGTACTGATTGCAAGTGAAGACCCACTATCAACTATAAAGGAACCTAACATATAGAATAAGGGTTCTCATGCAAATCAAAACTACAATGAGATATCATCTCACACCGGTCAGAATGGCCATCGTCAAAAAATCTACAAACAATAAATGCTGGAGAGGGTGTGGAGAAAAGGGAACCCTCTTGCACTGTTGGTGGGAATGTAAATTGATGCAGCCACTATGGAGAACAGTATGGAGGTTCCTTAAAAAACTAAAAATAGAACTACTATACGACCCAGCAATCCCACTACTGGGCATATACCCTGAGAAAACCATAATTCAAAAAGAGTCATGTACCACAGTGTTCATTGCAGCTCTATTTACAAGAGCCAGAACATGGAAGCAACCTAAGTGTCCATCAACAGATGAATGGATAAAGATGTGGCACATATATACAATGGAGTATTACTCAGCCATAAAAAGAAACGAAATTGAGTTATTTGTAGTGAGGTGGATGGACCTAGAGTCTGTCATACAGAGTGATGTAAGTCATAAAGAGAAAAACAAATACCGTATGCTAACACACATATATGGAATATAAAAAAAAAAAAAGTTCTGAAGAACCTAGGGGCAAGACGGGAATAAAGACACAGACCTACTAGAGAATGGACTTCAGGATATGGGGAGGGGGAAGGGTAAGCTGGGACAAAGTGAGAGAGTGGCATGGACATATATACACTACCAAACGTAAAATAGATAACTAGTGGGAAGCAGCCGCATAGCACAGGGAGATCAGCTCGGTGCTTTGTGACCACCTAGAGGGGTGGCATAGGGAGGGTGGGAGGGAGGGAGACGCAAGAGGGAAGAGATATGGGGACATATGTATATGTATAACTGATTCACTTTGTTATAAAGCAGAAACTAACACACCATTATAAAGCAATTATACTCCAATAAAGATGTTAAAAAAAAAAAAAAGAATAAGGGCTCTCAGTTTTTTTGTGTATAAAATTTCCCTGGGTATATGATAAAGTACAGTCCACTCACAGAAAGTCTGGTCCAGTAGTTTTGGAATGGACTCAGAAATATGCATTTTAAAAATATTCCGTATAATTCTGAGGTAGTTGTTTGATTTTAACAATTCTGAGGTAGTTGCTGCATTGTTTTCAGCTTGAAAAAAACAGGAGGTTAAAAACAAAAAAAAAAAAGGATCCTGCACAGTTCTATGTGGTATCTCTTATTTTCAAAAAATGAAAAACTAAAAGTCAATATGCCTGAAGCATGGAGAAAAGTGACAAAAAAATAAGGTTGGAGAAACATGCAAGGACCAAATCGTGTTGGGTCTTGTAGGCTATAAAAAGAATTTGGGACTTTATCTTTAGGATCAGGGGTAGGCATAAAAGGCTTCAAACATAATTGATATGAGCAGATATATGTTTTAGAAAAAAATAACTGGTTGTAGAGATTGGTATTCATGAAGAAGACTGAATGGAGGGTCCAGCTAATAGTTGCAATTGTCTTGGTAATTAGAACTAGGATGGTGATGGTGTAAATGGAAAGAATATAGGTTTGAGGGAAATGTGGAAAGAAAAATGGCCAGCATTTACTGATGTATATGATATGAAAAGGGGTAAGAGTGAGGGAAATGTCAGGGTCAGTTCAGCAAACCCAGTTTTGGCTTATCTACGTGTTTGGAAGATGGAACCCATCATGGTCACAGGAAATGCTGGAGGAGAAACTGGCTTTGGGGATGTCAGGTGGTGGAGGGAGGACCATGTGTGTTGTTTCTCATATGATGAGCTTGAATGAGACACCAAAAGAAGGATGTTAAATGGGCCCTACAGTGGAGATGCATAAATATATGAATGAGCAGATAGTAACTGAAGCTGTGGGTGTGTATATGACCATCTGTGAAGAAGAAATGGCAAAATAGGAACCACTCTCTGAAAAAGAAAGGGATTCCTATGGTGTCACCATCAAGAAGAGCACTGCTTCCCTGATAAATACCTATTATAATGGACTTATTTGTTTAGGAAACAGGAAAGCATTAGAAAGGACAGCCATATAGAAATCCTCAATTATAACTAATGTATATGACAGCGATGTGAATTAATACTAGGAATTTTATCAGAATCATTCAAATGCAGCTAACTTTTTCTTAAGTAACATTAATTGACAAGGGAAAAGTTACAGTTAAAAAACTTTATTATTTTTCATCTATTTTAATGTCTATTTATCTGAAGTGCAAAACTTTATAAATCAGGTTTATATTGACCTCCCCCCAGATTACCATAAAACATTCTAAGTATATATTACATTTTATTACAGTTTGTCAACCCCTTAATGGTGGCTTGTGTGTCAGTTTATCTCCACAACTTGAATATATATCTATTATACCAAGAGCCAGATTATTTGGTTCTTTGAATCTTTTTAAACACTTGGCTCAATTCCGATTATATAATTAATATTCAGTAATTTTTATTAGTTTCTAAATAAAAACTATTAGAATTTTTAGTGCACTAAATGGAAAATGATGTGAGCTTCTCTTTTGACTTAATTTTATAAATTTAAGGAACCAACAGCCAAATTATCCCCTATTGTTAAAGAGAGATATCTCTACTGAAAAAGGGAGAAACATTTTATTGATATAGATACATTTAATTTTTATTAAATTTAATACATGACAGGCACCATGAATAATTACTAAGGAATTATACTCTTTAAGAAAAATGGAAAAGCCTTTCTTTACCTCTAGTTAGGAAAAAAAGAAAGTTAATCTCTCACAGCACACACACAAACACAACCATACACACTATTGTAGGTTATGTGTTTCCTATTTGGGTTTTAAAAATATTGAGCAAATCACTGTATCTCTCAAGACACCAAGACAAAAACCAAATTACGGGGTTTTTCAAGATCCTAGAACAGCTCACTCTTAATTCATTATTTGGAGCCTGTGAAGAATAAGGTAAAAATGCACAAGTCAGAAATATAGAATTTTCTACCTCATAGGAACTCCAAGAACAAATGGCCATGGAAGAAGGGAAATAATAATTTTTTAAAAAAGAAAGTTGGAAGAAAAAAGGGAAGAAGGATGGAATGAAGGAAGGATTGGAGGAGAAAGGGAAGGAGGGAGGGAGGGAAGAAGGGAGAAAGAGAAGGAAAGAAGGAAGGAAGCTGGACCCCTGTACCCCTCCCATAGTTCTCACCCTTCACAGAGAAGGTCACATCTACCACCGGCGCTGGTGCTTTGTAAACTCCAGCTGAGGAACGCAGTTCACATGTTGTTTCTTTTGTCTCGCTCCTTCCTGATAATTCACTATCCCTACTCCCTAAACCACTCTCTCCCATTTCAATGCTGGGTATTCAGAAGAGACAAGGAAAACAGAATTTCCAGGAAGCTATAGCTATGTCCGAGTCCCTTACTGCTGATGAAAGGGACAGAACATAGTAACCAGGGGAGAGCTAACCTTTGTAAAGAAAACATGATAGAAAAATCCAGCCCCACAGTGTACATGAAATGGTCCTTTTTATGTTTCCTCCACATTAGTTCTCTCCTAGAGCAGTAAAGTAGTATCTGGTGGCTCAGACTAGTTGAGAATTTCTAAGCACACCAGCTGCTCCTTAAATTCTTCTAAGAAACCCCTAGGATAACATTAAGTTTAAAGCTCACAATTCCCTTGTGCACAGTAGCCAACAGTGCAGAGTTTCATCATCAGAGCCTGTCTGAACCTGTGGGAAAATCCATTAACGTGTGCAAAGAGCAATATATATTGATGACAAATTGACAGCGACCAAAGTTACAGCTTATAGAGATCAAGGGGAAAAAATCAGGTTTTTTTTAAGAAGGTTGGTGCCAGAAAAAATAAAACGAAAGAACATGTGTCTCCACATTCTCTTTTTGAAGATAAGGAAAAGTATCAGGGAGATTAAGTGCCCGAGGTGAGTTGACAAGTTGAGACCACAACAGTGAAGAGCCTCCTGTGATTCTCAAGTTAATATGCTTTCCACTGTATCACACTTCTCCAAACCTAATAATTTTTTACACATTATCATTGAGGAACTGCAGAAAAGACTATTGTCCTCTATCATCATCATCATTACTGTGTTAAATACGGGTTGAGAAAAAATATTACAGAAAATAGTTGTTAATTGCCTACTAGTTGCTAGATGCTGGGTTAGGCTTTTAGAGGTGGGATGGGTAGGAAGAGCATTAAAATCATCAGATAACAGCTTATTTGGGAGATGAGAAACTGATAGCTAGAGGATAAATAGTAATTCCAGAAGGTAAAGGGAAATCCCTAAGTGGACAGAAATCACTGCGTTTGGAATTGTCTTGAAGGACTTCATGGGCAGGTTGAGATCTCTGTACTCTGGAAGGCTGGGGAAGATTTGGATAAGCAGTGGTATTTACATAAACATGGCTTAATGAGTAAGGATGATACATGCAGAGACTTTTTTATTAAGCCTTCTAAAACCCTGACACTTGTGGATTTGTCCACATATATCAAATGACAATGTAGAAGTGAAACTTTTTAAATGTTATAGTTCTTATCTATATAAAAAACAAATAAAAAACAACAAAAGAGAGCAGAGGACATTTTTAGACTGGATAATATAAGAACTTGGTAGAATATTGCCTCAGAGAAAGAGAGAACCTTTTATGCAAAGGCATTGAGAAGCTTCTAGACAGTGTCACTGGGTATTCATATCAACTTGAGAAAGGATGTGTAGAGAAGAGGCCCTTCTATTCCCTCGATCTATTTAAGCAAATGACAGAGGAATTCTTTTGTACACTAGGAGAAAGGGCATTCTGGTGGCTTCAGAAATATGTGGGAAATAAGGTTTTTTTTCTCAAAATGACTGAAAACATTGCCTAAAGCAAAATAAAAATAAAAGTCAACTGGCTGCCCTGGTTTTACCCTTTGAAAGCAAATGAGCTCACAGTCTCTCTCTTGATCTCACTCCCTAGCTTCTCCTTTGTTCCTTCGCATTTCCCTTTCATTCTTTCTTCTTTTCTCATAAATTTATGTATTATGTAATAATGGAAATTGCATATTTAGAATGGTGCTACCATCAAGATAAATGCATCCAAATGCCAAAAAGAAAAAGAAACAAGAGAGAAGGAGAGAGTATAACACAATACAGCAGCGACAGCAGAGGCAGATAAATTTTTATATGCATATTTATATGCAGATAAATCTAAATGCATATTCCCATTCACCTACATTCTATTTGTGTGACTTGAGGCTAGTTAATTAATCTCATTGAGTTTTCTACTCAACACAGGATGGTTACAAGAGGCCTCATGCAGTTCTGGGCTAGTACAGTAACAAAAAATTTTAATTCTTATTCTTGCCTCCTCACTAGAAATCAATAAATATTTCACATTTTTTCCTTTATGATAAAAAAGTAGATCCTTGTGAAATTTTGCTACATATTAGGTGCCAGTGAAAAGCTGTATTTTTAAACTAATCCACTGACATCAAAAGAAGACATTTTCCCAGTGGATGAAACACGGTTAATTCTTTTCAATGTGTATAAGTTAGTTTTGAATCAATGACACTATTTTCTGGGATCCTTATTTTTTTATTTTTAGAGAAGAATGAAAACATGCAGCTGTTTTAACATATGCACATAGGCACTTGAACTAAACTCACACATCTCATTGAATGTTAATGTGAATGTGAATATAAATGTAAATATTACAGAAAGCCGAGTTTAATTTTCCAAACATGCTTTGCCCAAGATACTCCTAAATTCAAAACAATGTCTATGTCATATGACTTCACTCTGAGTAAAAATAAAACCCAGAGTAATAGTGTCAATATCACACAAAAATTTTTGAATAGTCTTGTGAACAATTTCAGTTTTGGAATAGTGAGTCCTCAGTATTATCTTTCATATGACAAACGTTCCATTTTTGTGAGCTTTTAGAAAGTTTAGATATCATGGAATTTCACCACCAATAAAGAATATAAAGTGTCAATATCTCAGAGCTTTGTAGCTACTGGTATACTTTATATTCAGGATGATGGTCAAACCAGAAAGACCTGGGAAAAACAATTAAGTAGAGAGGAAAATCTGAAAAAGAAATGAGTCAAATATATATAGCTATATAGATATATCGCCATTCACTTTATCCAGGCAACCAAAAATAAATAAAACAGTAATAGTTTCTAATTGAACTATATTTTAGAGGAAACAAAGAAATTAACATTAAAATGGGAAACAACGATGCTGTAGGTTTGCTATTCTTTATCTGGATTCAGAGCTCCATGAATTGGATAAATGAAATTTTCTGATGAAATCAACCACATTTCTTGTTCGTCCTTAAACAAATTCTACCACAAAATTTAAAAATCTCATTATGCTAACCCAAATGATACTTTGCTTTAAGCTCTAAGGTATTACATATCTTTCTAAAGTATTAACAACTGAATCTACTACATGAGAATAAAAACCAAATGACTCAATAAAATACAATATGTCAGAATAATACTGTTTTTACAAAGTCCTTATTTCATTGTACTTGTATATGCCCCAGAGGTAACATGCACAGAAGTGGCCTGTAATGTAAAAAGCAATCTAATGATATTAACCATCATTTAGCCTATGTGTTCTTTCTTTTTTATACTCCTTATTTTTCTTCTCTTTCTTTTTTTCCCTCTCTCCCTTTTCTTATTCATTCGGCACATATTGAATACCTACCTCCAGGCAGAGAACAGGTGAGAAAGCTGTGCATTTTACCTTTAGAGATTTATTTCGTCACTATACATATTTTCTACTACTGCAAGGCCTCTTTTGGACTTGTTTTCAAAGGTAGTTTATGAGCCTTACAAGGAAATGACAGTGATAACTTGAGTTTGTTCAAAATCTTATCCTCTAACATGATTCCATGTGTTTTTTGGATATTTCAAAAATTAAGATGCATCATTAAAGATCAGGCATTTTCCAACTTAGAAAATATGAACGGTAATGTACAACAGATTCTGAATACAGTTCTATGTGAGTGATTCATGAAAACAGAAGTATAAATGTGTTGTTCAAATGACTGATGTTCTGCACTGAATAATTATACCTCAATGAATTATATCTTACACCTTTGATGATCTATGCCTTTCTCAAAATGGAAGAAAATATTAGCAGTAATTATGTAGCGATTTATTACCATGTTTCTTTTTTAATTAAGTATCTTCAAATTCACCCAAACTCCGCTCATTCAAGCCGGTGGCCACAGAAACTCACCATTTTTCTTTGCTCTTCTTGACCTCATCATCCTTCTTTTTACATATACTGTTCCTTGTTCCTAGACTGTATCTTTCCTGCCTTTCACTCAGAAGCAGTCCAGACTACGTGGGCCAGGGCAGGGGGAAGAGAAAAAGAGTAAAGCTTCAGAGCTGCTGCTTTTCTACTTTCTCACACCTGGTTCATTTCTCCAGGTATCTCAACATATCCATCGCATAGACCTTTTCCTGTTATTCCACTCAGAATCCTCACCTCAGCCTCACAAACCACAACCTAGGCTGTGAAGACTCTTGAATTGTGGTCCCCTCACTATGCTACAACTTTGCTATCTGCCTCATTCCCCCTCCTCCTAAAGCATTTATTGCTCTACTTGCCAACACCTTAAACCACGGACTTGAAGGGTTTCGGGACTACATTTCTGTTGTTATTTTATCTTTAAAAAGATTATTATTTTTCAGTTTTAACCTACAAACTGCTTTTAACAGTCACTCCTTCAAAAATGTCATTGAAGTGACAAGGGTTTTTATAAAAATAAAATTAAGTCCAAACCAACATTGGAAGACCTGGAAAGCTGCAGTGCAGTTACAGTACCACAGGGTTAGAAACAGAGCTGAGAAAGAAGTGGGTCAAGGGGAGTCAAGTGGGCAAATAGACAGACTGTCATCAGCTACACTCCACATGCCCAAAGCCACACCTAAGGGGATAACTGGCTCTGTCTTTCAGTTAGAATCGGGAGAAAAACTCTCTTGAGTGGGGTTTCTGCTGTAGAAGACTAGTAAGTTGGGCTTTGTGGAAAGATGGCCAAGTGACCAGAAAACCTATGATGACAATAAGAAATGGAAGATCCCTGCACGCCCTAAAGAGAGCCTTACCTCTTCTGCAACACCTCAAATCAGTAAGAAGATTTATGCTGTATAAAAGCAGAGAGGTAAAGGATATGAAAAAAGAACTCTACCAAAAAGTGGCCAATAAAAATAAGAGGGATACTTCAACAAGTAAACAAGAACATAATACTGCTATTACTATGACTACTATTTAGTTTAAATTTACATATAGAATTTATTAGTGCCAGACATGGTACTAAGCATATTATAAGCATGAATTCATGTAATTATCACAACAATCATAGGGATTGTCCTCATTTTATAGATAAGGAAAATGAGGTCTAGAAAATTCTAATACCTTCACCAATTTCTTATAACAAATACATGAAAGAGCCACAGTTTGAGCCACAGTTTCGCTGGCCTCTAGCATATTTGTTTTCATGAATAAGTAATTTCTACATTAATATCTGCAACTCAGCAGTTTCTAGACTCTAGAAGCTTATATAAGCAAACAACTCCCTTGCTAAATCTCGTTTTAAAAAACATTTCTGCTAACTATCCAGAATTCTCATATGTGATCTAAGTCAGTGCCTGAGCCTGAACTTTATAAACTTCCTCCAATGACTCTCCTAATGGGGGCCCTGAAACCCAGCCTCAGAGACTGAACTCTCCCATCCTAAGGCAACCTACCATACTTGACAATATATGTGTATGCAACTTGATTTTTGAATAGGGTTTGATATTTTAATTTCCAGGTTGCCTTAGTCTGCTCAGGCTGTCATAACAAAATACCACAGACTGGGTAGCTTAAACAACAGAAATTAATTTTCTCGAAGTTCTGGAAGCTGGTAAGTTCAAGATCAAGATGTTGACCAATGCAGTTCCTGGTGAGAGCTCCTTTGCTACCTTGAGGACAGCCATCTCCCTAGTGTGCCCTCATATGGCAGTGGATTAGAGCACACCCTATGACCTCATTTAAATTTATCACCTCCTCACAAGCCCTATCTCCAAACACAGACACATTGGGCTTTAGAGCTTCAACATATGAATTTGGGGGGAACACATTCTGTCTATAACACAGACCTTAAAGAAATTAGAACAGGCGAACAGAAATTCTCAAGAAAAGCTATTAGTGTCAGCTCTAGCCTTGTTGACACTCCTGACTTTGGAGAAACACAACCGTAGGTGCAGTATCATGGCCATGACTGTGCTGCAGATTTGACTCTGCTTCCCTGTCTCCCAATTCAAAATGGGAGGAAAGATCAAAAATATTTCAAGATAGAGTATACTCAAAATGTTCTTTTTTTGAGATTCAGTGGAGTTCCTTGATTTTCTTTTTTTTACCTTCCCAAATAAACATAAATCCTTGGATCACAGGAAATCATTGTTTTTAGATATTTCTTAGAACTTTCTGACATTTTTCTTGCTCAATTAGTGATCCAACATGCATAATTATTTTTATACAAAAATGACTAAAACTTGCCCAAAAGTTTGAATTTAAGCAGTCGATATATAATTTTTTATCCATTTGTTAACTTGTTTACAAAATAATGTGCTGTTTTACTAAATTCAACTAGTTTTGTTTTGTTTTATTTTTTAATTTGCTTGCTTGTTTAACCACTGTGTGTGTGCAGACATAAAGACAGAAAAATCAAAAAGGGTAGAATAAAATCCATTTTAAATGCCCTAGAATTTTTCCAGAGCCTCTAAAGGATTTGAGTATAAGAGAGAAAAATTGTATTTGTATTGCTTGGAAGTAGCTGCAATGGCAAATTTAAGCAAAATAAGCCATTCTCTGTCTCTTCTCATTATGTGAAAGCAAAAGGAGTTGGGGGAAAAAAAAGATGTATCTCATGGAGAAGAGTCTTCTCTTTTCTCCTCATTATTTTAACAAGAATATCATTTTCTCATGGTGACTGTGAGAGCATGACCGTGTGTTACCTACCACTTCTCATTATATATATATATATTTTAATTTATTTTTGGCCGCGTTGGGTCTTCGTTGCTGCGTGTGGGCTTTCTCTAGTTGCGGCGAGAGGGGGCTTAGTTGCTTTGCGGCATGTGGGATTTTCCTGGACCAGGGCTTGAACCCGTGGTTCAAAAAAAAACTATATAATGAAGCAGTATTTTATTTTTACATAAAGCATTTTTTCTTGCTCTCTACCTGCTCTTTTGCCAAAAAACATTTTCCCTCACTGAAAACTCACAGTATAGTGTTCATCCAGGAAAACAGCCTCAGCTATTTTTATACTTTATGACTGTGAATTCTCCAGGAAAACAGCCTCAGCTATTCTTATACTTTATGACTGTGAGTTCTATTTCACCAGGTTTGTTGTTGTTTTTTTTTTTTTTTTTTGGCTGGATTGTGTCTTCGTTGCTACGCACGGGCTTTCTCTAGTTGCGGCGAGCAGGGGCTGCTCTTTGTTGCGGTGCTTGGGCTTCTCATTGTGGTGGCTTCTCTTGTTGTGGAGCACAGGCTCTAGGCACACGGGCTTCAGTAGTTGTGGCTCGCAGGCTCTAGAGCACAGGCTCAGTAGTTGTGGTGCACGGGCTTAGTTGCTCCGCGGCATGTGGAATCTTCCCGGACCAGGGCTCGAACCCGTGTCCCCTGCATTGGCAGGTGGATTCCTAACCACTGCACCACCAGGGAAGCCCTCACCAGGTTTGTTTTAATCTATTCAGACAATATACATATTATTGTATAGGAATGGCAGGGAGGCTACCCAGAATAAAAACCATGTCATGTGGAAGCTTCAGCTCCCTCTGTAAACAACAAGCCATTTCACTGCCTTGGCTCTGGACTCAATGGTTTGTGGTCTGTACTCATGTTTGGTTTATTGCTTTGTTTCCCAGTTCATTCACTGCCCAGTCACTTGTTCTGTGCCTCAAAGTCTCAGTCCATTTATATGAGTGAATTGAAGGCCCACAAATCTGCTGTTGATTCCCTCTTGTGTATTTTCCATTTCAGTTATTGCATGCATCAGCTCTGATTGGTTCTTTTTAATATTTACTCTTTGTTGATGTTCTCACTGTGTTCCTCCATTGTTCTCCCAAGTTCAGTGAGCATCTTCATGACCATTGCTTTTAACTCTTTATCAGATAATTACTTATCTCCATTTTCTTAAGGTTTTTCCCTGGGGTTTTATTGTTCTTTCTTTGGCACAGATTCCTTTGTCTTCTCATTTTGTTTGACTTTCTGTGTCTGCTTCTATGAATTAGGCAATAGAGTTGCCTCTCCCAGTCTTGAAGGCATGGCCTTGTGCAGGTGCACCCGTACATAGACTGCATATGCCCAGTGGTTTGGGCAACAGGGCTGGAGCTGGAGCCTGACATGGGCCAGGACTTTTCCTGGGGCCTGCCAGGGGCCGCCACCTTGGCAGAAGGGCTGGAGCTAGAGCCAGCTGTGGGCCAGGGGGCATGCTAGGGTGGTCCTGGCAGGCTGGCTAGAATGCCAGGTTCTTTTCCATCTGCTGCCTCTGAGCTGGGACTCAGAGCAAGTGAGTTTGTGCATGAGGCCATACAAGTAAAGACTCAATTTCCTATAGCTCTCTGGCTCTCTCCCTAAGCCCCACTTGTTTTCAAAGTCAATTATGGGGGCTCATCTTTCCAATGCTGGTTCCCAGGGATGGGGGTACTCATTGTGGGGCTTGAACTCCTTGCTCCTTAGAAAAGACCTCCAAGTTTGTAATATCACCCCCTGCTTGTGAGTTACTTTGCTGTGGGTGTGGGTCCTGACTAGATCATGTCTCTCCCCTCCTACACATCTAAATGTGGTTTTTTCTTTATATCCTTAATTGTAGAAGAGCTGTTATGCTAGTCTTCAGGTCATTCTCAGAGACAGCTGTTCTATATGTAGCTATAGTTTTGGTATGTCTGTGGGAGGAGGGGAGCTCAGAATCTTCCTACTCTGCCATCGTGATACCACCTTTCTTAGGATATACTTCTCATTAAGGCCATCCAAGTTCAAAGATTTAAATTTCAAAAGAGAGAATGAAAAACATTGTCAAGGCATTGCTGCTTAGATTATAGAACTGTGCAGTCTAAACACTGGCGCCACTATGTTCTAGTCATAATGCACATCTACCCATGTGCCTTTTTACTGAACTTTAACATTTATAACAAGGAGCAGCTTCCAACATACACACACAAAAAACTCTATAGCAGGCAAACAAAGAGTTCAGTCCTACAAATCAATATTTGCATTCAGGCTCTACAGTATATGAAATTAAGTTCAACAAGACCAATCTCTTTCCAAAGTGATTCTTAAATGTTTAGTAATAATAACAGCTAATATTTGTTCAGCACTTCTAGGCAGACCTTAGAGATATTGCAGGTTCAGTTCCAGACCACCACAATAAAGTGAATGTCACAATAAAGCAGATGACACAAATTTTTTGGTTTCCCAGTACATATAAAAATTATGTTTACACTATACTGTAGTCTATTAAGTGTGCAATAGCATTATGTCTAAAAAATGCACATACCTGAATTTTAAAATGCTTTGTTGCTAAAAAAAGAAAAAACAAGTGCTAACCATCATCTGAGCCTTCAGTGAGTTGTAATTTTTTTTACAATAGTAATATCAAAGATTACTGATCACAGATCATCATAACAAATATAATAATAATGAAAAAGTTTGAAATACTGTGAGAATTACCAAAATGTGACAGAGACACAAAGTGAGCAAATGCTGTTGGAAAAATGACACCAATGGACTTGCTTGATGCAGGGTTGCCACAAACTTTCAATTTGTAAAAACTACAAAAAAAGAGTATCTGTGAAGCTCAATAAAACAAAGAACAATAAAATGAAGTATGCCTGTATTTTGTGCAGACATTGTTCGAAGTACTTTAAATGTATTAAGATATTTAGTCCTTACAATAACTCTATGAGATAGGTACTTTCATCATCTATTTTTTATAGTTAGGAAAACGGAAAATGGAGAGGAGAGGTAAGTAAATGTTCCCAGGACATGGGAGCCAATATTCAAATCCAGGCAATACGACACCAGACTCTTGTGACCTCAACCACTAGACTGAGAGGCAAGAGAATGCCTTTCAAACCTCATTAGACTTCAGTAGAATGAAGTTCAAAACTGTCACAACAATTAAGAATCACCTGTTATTATGTAACCTTATTTACACAAAAGCTAATAAAGCACAGAGTTGTCAGATGACACGGGACACGTACTGTCATTTATAATAGTGCACATCACGATCAGTGCATGCAAAATGCAGAGAGATTTGGCTTGCATTCGGTAGACAATTCATTTTTTTAAAAAATCAGTAATAACAATGCTACACTAAAGAGAAACATATGATGCTCCAGGTGACTCCCGTGCCATCCTTGTGAACACAAGGGACTCTCCTGAACCTGGACGAATGGCCCAGGGATTAAAGCCCAGGCCACATTTGCAGCAACATGGATGCAACTAGAGATGATCATACTAAGTGAAGTAAGTCAGAAACAGAAAGACAAATACCATATCACTTACATGTGGAATCTAAAATACAGCACAAATGAACCTATCTACAAGACAGAAACAGACTCGCAGACATAGAGAACAGACTTGTGGTTGTCAAGGTGGCGGGGGGAGGGAGAGGGATGGACTGGGAGTTTGGGGTTGGTAGATGCAAACTATTACATTTAGAATGGATAAACCACAAGGTCCTACTGTAGAGCACAGAGAACTATATCCAATGTGCTGTGATAAACCATAATGGAAAAGAATATTTTTTAAAAATGTATATATGTGTATAACTGAGTCACTTTGCCGTACAGCAGAGATAGGCACAACATTGTAAATCAACTATACTTCAATAAAAAAAAATTTTTTTTAAAGCCCAGGCCATAAGCAGGAATCCATAGGATAGACAAAGGTTTTTAAGATTACCTGGACAATAACTCTGTCCCCAAAGAAAAATAACCAGTATGACTACTCAGATACCTTCTCTTGGGGACCCTGAATGTGAGATACTTGAAAAATTAAAAGTAGTTATTTGGTATGCAAGTGAAAGAAGAGTTATTTCAAGAAAGTTATTAGTTTCCTACCGCTGCTGTAACAAATTACCACAAACTTAGTGGTAAAACAACACATATCTATTATCTTACAGTTCTGGAGGGTCAGAAATCCAAAATGGGGTTCATTGGGCTAAAATCAAGGTGTTGACAGGACTGGTTCTTTCTGGAGGCTCTAGGGGGAGGATTTATAAATCCACGTGTATTAGGGTTCACTTACAGATACATAATAATGTTTAGCCAGATGTTTAGGTGCTTCATGGCCCAGTCAAGTTGACACCCAAAATTAACCATCTTACCACATAAGCAGGAAAAAATGTTATCCCTAGCAAATTGTGGTGGAATTGTTAAGGGCAGAGGGTGATTCATGTTTCCCACCACTCTGGGAATAGCTACACGTGCACTCTGACTCATTTCATCAAAATACTTGTGAGAGGAAGAAGTTGTGGAAAGATCCAAGGACATAGAAAGCAGAAGCATCACTCCCTTTCACAAAGGTCTGCTGATGCAACAAGTTCAGGTTAGGCACTGTATACGTCATTCTGTGTGCACTCATGCTCTATGTCACCATGTCCTCGATTACAGCAATAATGAACAATTGCCTGCTGCTTATCAGTGTTCTTTGCTAGGTGGCAGGAAATGCTGAGGACAGTTGCAATGTCTGTATTTTCATTATGATTCCCCAGTGCCTGGTGTGTAATACTAGATGTTGAATAAGTTCAATCAGAGGAAGGAAAATATAGTTAGGTTCGTTAAAATCAATTTAAACTGGTGAAAGAGCTAAACACAAGGAATTACCCACACAAAAGTGTTTAGAAAAATAGAGTACCTTTGGTTAGAGACAGGCAAGTACCAGAATAGGTGATATTATAATAGATGGAATTATTATTTATATTAAGTTATATTTATATAGTTTATTATTTATACAAACTTTATATTATTATAAACACAGGATGAAAGTACTAAACTAAAAAAGCTATGTGCTGAATTTTATCTGGTGCTTTCAGATTGGTTTGAGCTCCCATCAAAACTAGTGGACCTATTGAGTTTTGTGAGCTCCTGTTGGCCTTTTGGTCTCCTAGTTTTCTCTTGATTACCATATCATTTTTAGACTAAGATATACCTCCTGCTGAGGGGTTATTTTTATGATGCTGAGTACTAGAGTGGTCAGACTTGGGTCAGAAGAATTGGTAATTGCAAAACTCAAAGGCTGCTGAATTAGAAGGAATGATTATTAGAGTCAATCATTTTGTTTTATTTTTATATGCAGTTTCCGACCTTCAATTTGCCATTTTCACAAGGGTTCACCAGGAATGTTCCAGCCTTTGAGGGTTTGATTTGCTGGTTTGTGTTAACCTAAGGACTTAATCGACAGCCCTCCTAGAGGACAGCAGATTGTGGTGGGTGGATAAGCTTCATATCTGAGTATGTTCTGAAAAAATGTTTAGCTACTATGGAAAGTTCAAGTATGCAAATACAGA
The DNA here is from genome assembly GCF_009873245.2 of Balaenoptera musculus. Classification (NCBI taxonomy): domain Eukaryota; kingdom Metazoa; phylum Chordata; class Mammalia; order Artiodactyla; family Balaenopteridae; genus Balaenoptera; species Balaenoptera musculus. The sequence continues at coordinate 7,287,002 of NC_045790.1, forward strand.
GGCTCCAACACATGTCCTGATTTGGAAGAGTTTAAGGAACTTTGAGGGACTTTAACCTGATCCACAATTGGGGTTCACCCTTGAATAGATGAGGTCTTAAAGAAAGTCATACTGTGGGATAGGAAAACCAGCTTGTGAGGAAAATACCCCAAAGGGTCATTATGAGTAATGACAAAGTAAGGAACCATGGAAACTAAGTTAGACTGACAAGCTTGGTCTGGTTCTTAGAGAGGAATAGGGGCGGGCTGTGCATTGCTATCCCCCTAGCCAGACTCTGCCTCTCTCCCCAAATGTTGACGTTAATGGCAAGATGAGGTCTGTGGCATGGGTAAGGGCTTCCAAAACCTCTGCTACGAGAAGCTCCCTTGAAAGAAGAAGTTGTTCACCACTAGGTCAAGGAGAATCAGGAGAATAAAGTGAAGCCCTGGGGAGGGCCTGGAGTTTGGCTACAGTGCTGGCAGTGACTAAAATTAGCTCTATTTTTCAACATGTGTTGGTGATTGCAAAAGAACAAGAATGCAGATGCAAAGAAATGAAAATTGTTTACTTATACTTGCTATTCATTTTTAGTGTAGCAAATCTAAATGTCAAAAATGGATATATAATCTTTATAGTGAAAGGGCCAGAAACCCTTACAAGATCAACCATAAGAAATAAATTAACACTGTAGTCATGGAAATACATGTTGCATTTTCGAAACTAAATATGTACATTTGACTCTAACAGTGAAACTAGGAGCTGTGTTGGGTTGTATCCACAAGAAGAACTTGTTAAAAAAATGTGATACAATTTTCTCTTCAGCATCAGCTGGGGACAGTCTTGGAGCATGAAGGTTATCAGAGAGGAAGAGCCCTCTCTAGCAATTATCCTCTGCCAAGCTGCCTCCACATTATTATTTTTTTTAACATCTTTATTGGAGTATAACTGCTTTACAATGTTGTGTTAGTTTCTGCTTTATAACAAAGTGAATCAGCTATACGTATACATATATCGCCATATACCCTCCCTCTTGTGTCTCCCTCCCACCCTCCCTATCCCACCCCTCTAGGTGGTCGCAAAGCACTGAGCTGATCTCCCTGGGCTACACTGCTGCTTCCCACTACCTATCTACTTTACATTTGGTAGTGTATATATGTCAGTGTTACTCTCTCACTTTGTCCCAACTTACCCTTCCCCCTCCCCGTGTCCTCAAGTCCATTCCCTACATCTGTGTCTTTATTCCTGTCCTGCCCCTAGGTTCATCAGAACCTTTTTTTTTTTTTTTAGATTCCATATATATGTGTTAGCATACGGTATTTGTTTTTCTGTTTCTGACTTGCTTCACTCCTTATGACAGACTCTAGGTCCATCCACCTCACTACAAATAACTCTATTTCATTTCTTTTTATGGCTGAGTAATATTCCATTGTATATATGTGCCACATCTTCTTTATCCATTCATCTGTCGATGGACACTTAGGTTGCTTACATGTCCTGGCCATTGTAAATAGTGCTGAAATGAATATTGTGATACATGACTCTTTTTGAATTACGGTTTTCTCAGGGTATACGCCCAGGAGTGGGATTGCTGGGTCATATGGTAGTCCTATTTTTAGATTTTTAGGGAACCTCCATACTGTTCTTTATAGTGGCTGTATCAATTTACATTCCTACCAACAGTGCCAGAGGGTTCCATTTTCTCCACACCCTCTCCAGCACTTACTGTTTGTAGATTTTGATGATGGCCATTCTGACCGGTGTGAGGTAATACCTCATTGTAGTTTTGATTTGTATTTCTCTAATAATTAGTGATGTTGAGCATCTTTTCATGTATTTGTTGGCAATCTGTATATCTTCTTTGGAGAAATGTCTATTTAGGTCTTCTGCCCATTCTTGGATTGGGTTGTTTGTTTTTTTGATATTGAGCTGCATGAGCTGCTTGTAAATTTTGGAGATTAATCCTTTGTCAGTTGCTTCATTTGCAAATATTTTCTCCCATTCTGAGGGTTGTCTTATGGCCTTTTTTAAGGTTTCCTTTGCTGTGCAAAACCTTTTAAGTTTCATTAGGTCCCATTTGTTTATTTTTGTTTTTATTTCCATTTCTCTAGGAGGTGGGTCAAAAAGGATCTTGCTGTGATTTATGTCATAGAGTGTTCTGCCTATGTTTTCCTCTAAGAGTTTTATAGTATCTGGCCTTACATTTAGGTCTTTAATCCATTTGGAGTTTACTTTTGTGTATGGTGTTAGGGAGTGTTCTAATTTCATTCTTTTACAAGTAGCTGTCCAGTTTTCCCAGCACCACTTATTGAATAGGCTGTCTTTTCTCCATTGTATACTCTTGCCTCCTTTATCAAAGATAAGGTGACCATAAGTGCATGGGTTTATCTCTGGGCTTTCTATCCTGTTCCATTGATCTATATTTCTGTTTTTGTGCCAGTACTATACTGTCTTGATTACTGTAGCCTTGTACTACAGTCTGAAGTCCGGGAGCCTGATTCTTCAGCTCCATTTTTCTTTCTCAAGATTGCTTTGGCTATTCAGGGTCTTTTGTGTTTCCATACAAATTGTGCAATTTTTTGTTCTAGTTCTGTGAAAAATGGCATTGGTAGTATGATAAGGATTGCACTGAATCTGTAGATTGCTTTGGGTAGTATAGTCATTTTCACAATGTTGATTCTTCCAATCCAAGAACATGGTATATCTCTCCATCTGTTTGCATCATCTTTAATTTTTTCATCAGTGTTTTATAGTTTTCTGAGTACAAGTCTTTTGCCTCCTTGGGCAGGTTTATACCTAGCTATTTTATTCTTTTTGTGGCAGTGGTAAATGGGAGTGTTTCCTTAATTTCTCTTTCAGATTTTTCATCATTAGTGTATAGGAATGCAAGAGACTTCTGAGCGTTAATTTTGTATCCTGCTACTCTACCAAATTCACTGATGAGCTCTAATAGTTTTCTGGTAGCATCTTTAGGATTCTCTATGTATAGTATCATGTCATCTGCAAGAAGTGACAGTTTTAATTCTTCTTTTCCGATTTGGATTGCTTTTATTTCTTGTCCTTCTCTGATTGCTGTGGCTAAAACTTCCAAAACTTTGTTGAATAATAGCGGTGAGAGTGGGCAACCTTGCCTTGTTCCTGATCTTACAGGAAATGGTTTCAGTTTTTCACCACTGAGAACGATGTTGGCTTGTCATATATGGCCTTTATTATGTTGAAGTAGGTTCCCTCTATGACTACTTTCTGGAGAGTGTTTATAATAAATTGGTGTTGAATTTTGTCAGAAGCTTTTTCTGCATCTATTGAGATGATCATATGGTTTTTATCCTTCAGTTTGTTAAAATGGTGTATCACATTGATTGATTTGTGTATATTGAAGAATCCTTGCATTCCTGGGATAAACCCCACTTGATCATGGTGTATGATCCTTTTAATGTGCTGTTGGATTCTGTTTGCTAGTATTTTGTTGAGAATTTTTGCATCTATGTTCATCAGAGATATTGGCCTGTAGTTTTCATTTTTCATGACATCTTTGTCTGGTTTTGGTATCAGGGTGATGGCGGCCTCGTAGAATGAGTTTGGGACTGTTGCTCCCTCTGCTATATTTTGGAAGAGTTTGAGAAGGATAGGTGTTAGCTCTTCTCTAAATGTTTGAAAGAATTTGCCTGTGAAGCCATCTGGTCCTGTGCTTTTGTTTGTTGGAAGATATATAATCACAGTTTCAATTTCAGTGCTTGTGATTGGTCTGCTTATATTTTCTATTTCTTCCTGTTTCAGTCTCTGAAGGTGGTACTTTTCTAAGAATTTGTCCATTTCTTCCAGGTTGTCCATTTTATTGGCATATAGTTGCTTGTAGTAATCTCTCATGATCCTTTGTATTTCTGCAGTATCAGTGGTTACTTCTCCTTTTTCATTTCTAATTCTGTTGATTTCAGTCTTCTCCCTTTTTTTCTTGATGAGTCTGGCTAATCATTTATCAATTTTGCTTATCTTCTCAAAGAACCAGCTTTTAGTTTTATCGATCTTTGCTATTGTTTCCTTCATTTCTTTTTATTTCTGATCTGATCTTTATGATTTCTTTTTTTCTGCTAACTTTGGGGTTCTTTTGTTCTTCTTTCTCTAATTGCTTTAGGTGTAAGGTTAGGTTATTTGAGATGCTTCTTGTTTCTTGCGGTAAGATTGTATTGCTATAAACTTCCCTCTTAGAACTGCTTTTGCTGCATCCCATAGGTTTGGGGTCATCGTGTTTTCATTGTCATTTGTTTCTAGGTATTTTTTGATTTCCTCTTTGATTTCTTCAGTAATCTCTTGGTTATTAAGTAGTGTATTGTTTAGCCTCCATGTGTTCGTATTTTTTACAATTTTTTTCCCATAATTGCTGTCTAGTCTCATAGTGCTGTGGTCAGAAAAGATACTTGATATGCTTTCAATTTTCTTAGATTTACCAAGGCTTGATTTGTGACCCAAGATATGATCTATCCTGGAGAATGCTCCATGAGCACTTGAGAAGAAAGTGTATTCTGTTTTCTTTGGATGGAATGTCCTATAAATATCAATTAAGTCCATCTTGTTTAATGTGTCATTTAAAGCTTGTGTTTCCTTATTTATTTTCATTTTGGATGATCTGTCCATTGGTGAAAGTGGGGTGTTAAAGTCCCCTACTGTTATTATGTTACTGTTGATTTCCCCTCTCATGGCTGTTAGCATTTGCCTTATGTATTGAGGTGCTCCTATATTGGGTGCATAAATATTTACAATTGTTATACCTTCTTGGATTGATCCCTTGATCATTATGTAGTGTCCTTCTTTGTCTCTTGTAATAATCTTTATTTTAAAGTCTATTTTGTCTGATATGAGAATTGCTACTCCAGCTTTCTTTTGATTTCCATTTGCATGGAATATCTTTTTCCATCCCCTCACTTTCAGTCTATATGTGTCCCTAGGTCTGAAGTGGGTCTCTTGTAGACAGCATATATACAGGTCTTGTTTTTGTATCCATTCAGCCAGTCTATGTCTTTTGGTGGGAGCATTTAATCCATTTACATTTAAGGTAATTATCAATATGTATGTTCCTATTACCATTTTCTTAATTGTTTTGGGTTTGTTTTTGTCGGTCTTTCCCTTCTCTTGTGTTTCCTGCCTAGAGAAGTTCCTTTAGCATTTGTTGTAAAGCTGGTTTGTTGGTGCTGAATTCTCTTGACTTTTGCTTATCTGTAAAGTTTTTAATTTCTCCTTCGAATCTGAATGAGATCCTTGCTGGGTAATCTTTGTTGTAGGTTTTTCCCTTTCATCACTTTAAATATGTCCTGACACTCCCTTCTGGCTTGCAGAGTTTCTGCTGAAAGATCAGCTGTTAACCTTATGGAGATTCCCTTGTATGTTATTTGCTGTTTTTCCCTTGCTGCTTTTAATATTTTTTATTTGTATTTAATTTTTGATAGTTTGATTAATGTTTCTCAGCGTGTTTCTCTTTGGGTTTATCCTGTAAGGTACTCTCTGTGCTTCCTGGACTTCATTGACTATTTCCTTTCCCATGTTAGGGAAGTTTTCGACCATTATCGCTTCAAATATTTTCTCAGACCCTTTCTTTTTCTATTCTTCTTCTGGGACCCCTATAATTGAAATGTTGGTGCGTTTAATGTTGTCCCAGAGGTCTCTGAGACTTTCCTCAATTCGTTTCATTCTTTTTTCTTTATTCTGCTCCCTGTCAGTTATTTCCACCATTTTATTTTCTAGCTCACTTATCCGTTCTTCTGCCTCAGTTATTCTGCTTTTGATTCCTTCTAGAGTATTTTTAATTTCAGTAGCTGTGTTGTTCATCACTGTTTGTTTGCACTTGAGTCTTCTAGAGCCTTGTTAAATGTTTCTTGTATTTACTCCATTCTGTTTCTGAGATCTGGATCATCTTTACTATCATTACTCTGAATTCTTTTTCAGGTAGGTTGCCTATTTCATCTTCATTTATTTGGTCTTCTAGGTTTTTACCTTGCTCCTTCGTCTGTAACATATTTTTTTCTTGTTTCATTCTTTTTTTTTTTTTTTGATGGGTGGTGCTGTATTCCTGTCTTACTGGTTTTTTGGCTTGAGACATCCAGCACTGGAGTTTGCAGGCATTTGGATAGAGCCGGGTCTTGGTGCTGAGATGAGGACCTCTGGGAGGCCTCACTCCGATGAATATTCCCTGGGGTCTGAGGTTCTCTGTTAGTCCAGCGGATTGGACTCAGAGCTCCCACCACTGAAGCTCAGGCCTGACCTCCAGTCTGGGAACCAAGAACCTGCAAGCTTTGTGGTGCTGTGAGAAAAAAAAATAAGAAAGATAGAAAAAAAGGAGCAGTACGATATCAAAGAATAAAAAACAAAATAAAACTGGACAGATAAAAAATATATTGGGAAAAATAAAACTATAATTGAAACAACCGGTCGCTGGGGTTTTCTCCCATCCCCTTAGGTGTCCGTGGTTCCCCACCGGTGCGTAGTAGGTGCCCTAGTTGTGTGGAGACACGAATTCCGTGTCCTCCTAGTATGCCATTTCCTGACTTTTAGAAAACATGAAATAAAATAAAAGAACATTCCTTGAAGGAATCCAGACAATTACGTTTTACTATTTCCAATCTTCACAAGATAATTCCTAGAAATGAAACGGATTCTGACAAACCAATGGAAAGTTTACAACTATATTACATTTCTTTTACAATGAGAAATCTTTGACAATGTTTTTCCTTACAGTGGAGATTTTTTCTAAGAAAAAAATATACACGCATGGTAAACCATCTTTTTAACCACATTTCAATCCACTTACATCAAATTTAAGTAACTTTTGATTATTCCACTTTCCCCTACTAAATGGAAAATATCTATTCCTAGAGAGATTAGGAACATGCATATGTTAATTCTAACTTAATTCTCTGTGCCTACACAATTCATTAATTCATGAATCCTGGATTTACTTGTGGCTTTAGTATGAAAAATAAAAAGTCATCTTATGAAAAAAAGACATAAGCAAGGTGCATTAATTTTTTTACTAACATCTTTACTTTTTGTATAAATTGTTGTTGAATTTTCGTTCTAGATATTCACTGAACCAGATTAATATCTGCATACTGAATTGAGGCAGTAGTGAAAAAATAGTTGAGATATTTTTCTTTCTTTCTAAGAACTTTCAATATTTTTGTATACCAATATTTACTTTTCCACATATGCAAATGTAATTATTATTGCCAAAGTGTACTAATAACCACTATGTTTAAAACCGTATAAAACTGAAAATGAAAGGCAAAAACGGCAAGCATGCTTATTTTAATAGTACTTTTAGAGCTACTCTCTGGAATGCAAATATCAAATTTAGAATGCACCCTCACCTTGAAAAAGAAATAAATGAAAAGAAATGACGTGAATGAAATTCATGAAGTGAAAAGTGAAAATGGGAATTTGAGCTTTTAGCAGTCCAATGTGGTGTGTTTATAAAGATGATGTTCAGTGATCTGGAAGAGCCTGGCTAGAAGCTAATTCCCTGGGCTGCACTCCACCTCTCCTCATCCTATCGAGAAGCAACTTAATAGGGTAAAGTTATTTGCCTTTTGAAATTCGCAGAGAAAGAACTGTGTTAAAGCAGCAAAGCAAGTCTCACCAATGAATGAAATATTCAACTATATTAAAAAAATAAATTAAGTAGTACTTGTTAAAGTATACTTGGCAAGAATAGTCCCCTCAGGAGATGATGGACTGGATGGCACTGCTTAGAAAAGATGAATAATTGAGCTGAAAGAGACCTTTCTGACTTAACCATTCTAAAGGTGTAAACCTCTCCTCTGAAGAATATTTTGGAAGTCTCAAAGTTTAATATCAATTATTTGCAACAGACTGTTTGAAGTTTCAAAAAAGCAGGATTTTAGAATTGAAAGTTCTCTAGCACATAAATTTGGTGGAAAATCTATAAATTAATACCATAACTATAATTATAAATACATATAGCTATAAACATACATATAATTATTCCTATTTAATTATAGCAAAAAGTCAGGAAAATTATATGTGACTATGTTAATGACATCAGAAAAATACCAACTCTTGAAGAAAATTCAGTTGAAATGATGAAATGTAGATCTTTTTTACCATATATATTAAAAAGGCAAAACTCTTTAATATCCAATTGTGGCAAAATAATAGTGAAAATATTCTTCTATATTTATTCTTTCCCTTAGTATAAATAAATAGTATAAATAGACTTAATTAACTGATTTTAGGTAGAGCCTCTTAAATTGCAAAATTCAACTGTACACAAAAATTGATGAGCATCATCAGCTTACAAAAAAAAAAGCTATAATGCAAAGTGTCAGACAAGATCATTGTTCATACACCTGAGATACTCACTTATAAACCATAACAGAATACATACTTGCTTGATTTTTCTATCTTAATTAACCATATTGATTATATGTAATATTGCCCATGTACCAAGAGTTTAACTGAGTATTGGAGATTCAAAGAAAAATAAGACTCTCTCTCACCCTTAAGAAACACAGTCAGACTGTTGGGTGGGAGACAAGATGGTGAGCAGAAGGAGCTGAGCTCACCTCCTCTCACAAAAACACCAAAATCACAACTAACCGCTAAACAACCATTGACAAAAAAGACTGGAACCTACCAAAACAGACATTCTACATCCAAAGACAAAAAAGAAGCCACAACTAGACGGTAGGAGGGGAATATTCATGATACAATCCAATCCCATACTTGCCAGGTGGGCAACCCAAAAACTAGAAAATCATTATATCACAGAGGTTCTCCCACAAGAGAGTTCTAAGCACCACGTCAGGCTCCCCAGTCCTCGGGTCTGGCATTGCAAGGAGGAGCCCACAGAGCATTTGGCTTTAAAGGCCAGTGGGCCTTGATCGCAGAACTCCACAAGACTGGGGAAACAAAAACTCTACTCTTGGAAGGCGCACACAAGGTCCTGGGCACACCAGGACCCAGGGAAAAAGCAGTGACTTCATAGGCGACTGGGCCAGACTTACCTGCTGGTCTTGGAGGGTCTCCTGGGGAGGTGGGGGGTGCCTGTGGCTCACTACAGAGACAACGACATTGGCGGCAGAGGTACTGGGGAGGACTCATTGCTGTGAGCTCTCCTGGAGGCTGTCATTTTGTCATCAAGACCTGGCCCCATCCAACATCCTGTAGGCTCCAGTGCTGAGACGCCTCAGGCCAAAAAACCAACAGGGTAGGAACACAGCACCACCCATCAGCAGACAGGCTGCTTGAAGTCTTCCTGAGCCAACAGCCACTCTAAACACACCCCTTGACACAGCCCTGCCCTCCAGAGGGACAAGACCCAGCCCGACCCACCAGTGGGCAGGCACCAGTCCCTCCCACCAGGAAGCCTGCACAAGCCTCTTAGACCAGTCTCACCCAACAGGGGAGCAGACACCAGAAAGAAAAGGCACTACAATCCTGTAGCCTGTGGAACAGAGATCACAAAGACAAAAAGTTAGACAAAATGAGACGGCATAGGAATATGTCCCAGATGCAGGAAAAAGATAATACCCCAGAAGAACAACTAAGTGAAGTACAGTTAGGCAATCTACCCAAAAAAGAATTCAGAGTAATGATAGTAAAGATGATCCAAGATCTCAGAAAAAGAATGGAGGCACAGACTAAGAAGATACAAGAAATGTTTAACAAAGAGCTAGAAAATGTAAAGAACAAACAGAGCAGAACAATACAATAACTGAAATGAAAAATACACTAGAAGGAATCAAGAGTAGAGTAACCGAGGCAGAAGAACAGATAAGTAAGCTGGAAGACAGAAAGGTGGAAATCACTACCATGGAACAGAACAAAGAAAAAAGAATGAAAAGAAATGGGGACAGTTTAAGACACCTCTGGGACAGCATTAAATGCAGCAACATTCGCATAACAGGGGTCCCAGAATGAGAAGAGCAAGAGAAAAAGCCTGAGAAAATATCTAAAGATGTTATAGCTGAAAACTTCCCCAACATGAGAAAGGAAATAGTCACCCAAGTCCAGGAAGTGCAGAGAGTCCCATACAGGATAAATCCAAGGAGGAACACACCGAGACGCATATTAATCAAACTGACAAAAATTAACAAGAAAACGTTAAAAGCAACAAGGGAAAAGCAGCAAATAACATAAAGAGGACTCCCCATAAGGTTATCAGCTGATTTTTCAGTGGAAACTCTGCAGGCCAGAAGAGAGTGGCACAATATATTTAAAGTGAGGAAAAGGAAAACCAAGAATACTCTACCCAGCAAGGCTCTCATTCAGATTTGATGGACTAATCAAAAGCTTTACAGACAAGCAAAAGCTAACAGAATTCAGCACCACAAACCAGCTTCACAACAAATAATAAAGGAACTTCTCTAGGCAGAAAAGAAAAGGCTAGAACTAGAAACAAGAAAATTACGAATGGGAAAGCTCATTAGTAAAGACAAACATACAGTAAAGGTAGAAAACCATCCACACACAAATATGATATCAAAACTAGCAATCATGAGAAGAGGAGAATACAAATTCAGGATATTGGAAGGGCATTTGAAGTTAAGAAACCAGCAATTTAAACCAATCTTGTATTATATAGACTGCAATATCAAAACCTCATGTTAACACCACAAACCAAAAATCTACAATAGATATGCACACAAAAAAGAAAAGGCATCCAAACACAACACTAAAGTTAGTCATCAAATCACAAGAGAACAAAAGAGGAAGGGAACAATAAAAGACCTACAAAAACATATCAAAAACAATTAACAAAATGGCAATAAGAACATACATATTAATAATTACCTTAAATGTAAATGGATTAAATGCTCCAACCAAAAGACAGAGACTGGCTGAATGGTTACAAAAACAAGACCTGTATATATGCTGTCTACAAGAGACCCACTTCAGACCTAGGGACACTTACAAACTGAATGTGAGGGCATGGAAAAAGGTATTCCATGAAAATGGAAATCAAAAGAAACCTGGAGTAGCCATACTCATATCAGACAATAGAGACTTTAAAATAAAGTCTGTTACAAGAGACAAAGAAGGACACTACATAATGTTCAAGGAATCAGACCAAGAGGAAGATATAACAATTGTAAATATATACGCAACCAACATAGGAGCACCTCAATATATAAGGGAAATGCAAACAGCCATAAAAGGAGAAAATGATAGTCACACAATAATAGTGCAGGACTTTAACACCCCACTTACATCAATGGAAAGATCATCCAGACAGAAAATCAGTAAGGAAACAGAGGCCTTAAATGACAGATTAGAGCAGATGGACTTAATTGATATTTATAGAGCATTCCATCCAAAAGCAGCAGAATACACATTCTTTTAAAGTGCACGTGGAACATTCTCCAAGATAGAGCACATCCTAGGCCACAAAGCAAGCCTTGGTAAATTTAGCAACATTGAAATAGTATCAAGCATCTTTTCTGACCACAAGGCTTTGAGATTAGAAATCAAATACAAGAAAAAAAACTGTAAAAAACACAAACACGTGGAGGCTAAACAATATGCTACTAAACAACCAATGGATCACTAAAGAAATAAAAAAGAAAATCAAAAAATACCTAAAGACAAATGAAAACGAAAACATGATGATCCAAAACCTATGGGATGCAGCAAAAGCAGTTCTAAGAGGGAAGTTTATAGCAATACAATCTTACCTCAGGAAACAAGAAAAATCTCAAATAAACAACCTAACCTTACACCCAAAGGAACTAGAGAAAGAAGAACAAACAAAATCCAAAGTTAGAAGAAGGAAAATAATATAAAGATCAGAGCAGAAAAAACCGAAATAGAGACAAAGAAAACAATACAAAAGATCAATGAAGCTAAAAGCTGGTTCTTTGAAAATATAAACAAAATTGATAAGGGAGAGGGCTCACACCAATAAAATTGCAAATGAAAAGGAGAAGTTATAACTGACACCACAGAAACACAAAGGATCATAAGAGACAAGCAACTATATGCCAATAAATTGGACAACCTTGAAAAAATGGATAAATTCTTAGCAAGGTACAATCTCCCAAGACTAAACCACGAATACATAGAAAATATGAACAGACCAATCACAAGTACTGAAATTTTGATTATAAAACTTCCAACAAACAGAAGTCCAGGAACAGATGGCTTCACAGAACAATTCTATCAAACATTTAAAGAAGAGTTAACAACTATCCTTCTGAAACTATTTCAAAATTGCAGAGGAAAGAACACTCCCAAACTCATTCTATGAGGCCACCAACACCCTAAGACCAAAACCAGACAAAGGTACCACAAAAAAATAAAATTACAGGCCAATATCACTGATGAACACAGACGCAAAAATCCTCAACAAAATACTAGCAAATCAAATCCAACAATACAATAAAGGGATCATACACCATGATCAAGTGGGATTTATCCCAGGGAGTTGAAGATTTTTCAATATCCTCAAATCAATCAGTGTGATGCACCACATTAACAAATTGGAGAATAAAAACCATATGATTCTCTCAGTAGATGCAGAAAAAGCTTTTGACAGAATTCGACACCCATTTATGATAAAAACTCTCCAGAAAGTGAGCATAGAGGAAACATACCTCAACATATTAAAAACCATATATGACAAACGCACAGTTAACATCATACTCAACGGTGAAAGGCTGAAAGCATTTCCTCTAAGATCAGGAACAAGACAAGAATGTCCACTCTCACCACTTTTATTCAACATAGTTTTGGAAGTCCTAGCCACGGCAATCAGAGTAGAAAAAGAAATAAAAGGAATCAAAATTGGAAAAGAAGTAAAACTGTCACTGTTTGCAGATGACATTATACTATACATAGAAAATCCTAAAGATGCTACCAGAAAACTACTAGAGCTCATCAATGATTTCGGGAAAGTTGCAGGATACAACTTTCTATACACTAGTTTCTATACACTTTCTGTACATTTCTATACACTAACAATGAAAGATCAGAAAGAGAAATTAAGCAAACAGTCCCATTTACCATCACATCAAAAAGAATAAAATACCTTGGAATAAACCTACTGAAGAATGCAAAAGATCTGTACTCTGAAAACTATAAGATGCTGATGAAAGAAATCGAAGATGACACAACCAGAAGTAAAGATATACCATGTTCTTGGATTGGAAGAACCAATATTGTCAAAATGACTATACTACCCAAGGTAATCTACAGATTCAGTGCAATCACTATCAAATTACCAATGGCATTTTTTGCAGATCTAGAACAAAAAAAATCTTAAAATTTGTATGGAAACACATAAGACCCTGAATAGCCAAAGCAATCTTGAGAAAGAAAAACAGAGCTGGAGGAATCAGGCTCCCTGACTTCAGACTATACTACAAAACTGCAGTAAACAAAACAGTATGGTACTGGCACAAAGACAGACTTATCGATCTGTGGAACAGGATATAAAGCCCAGAAATAAACCCACACACCTTTGGTAAATTAATCTATGATAAAGGAGACAAGAATACACAATAGAGAAAAGACACTCTCTGCAATAGTGGTGCTGGGAAAACTGGACAGCCACATGTAAAAGGATAAAATTAGAACATTATATATCATCATACACAAAAATAAACTCAAAATGGATTAAAGACCTAAATGAAAGACCCAATTCTATTAAACTCCTAAAGGAAAACATAGGCAGGACAGTCTTTGACATAAATCGCAGCAATATCTTTTTGGATCCACATCCTAGAGTAATGAAAATAAAAACAAAAATAAATAAATGGGATCTAATTAAACTCAAATGCTTTTGCACAGCAAAGGAAACCATAAACAAAATGAAAAGACAACCCACAAAGAATGGGAGACACTATTTGCAAAGGATGTGACCAACAAGGGACACAAACAACTCATGCAGCTCAAAAGCAAAAAAACAAACAACCCAATCAAAAAGTGGGCAGAAGATCTATTCATAAATAGACATTTCTCCAAAGAAGACATACAGATGGCCAAAAGGCACATGAAAAGATGCTCAACATCACTAATAATTAGAGAAATGAAAATCTAAACTACAGTGAGGTATCACTTCACATGGGTCAGAATGGCCATCATCAAAATGTCTAGAAATAATAAATGGTGGAGACAGCGTGGAGAGAAGGGAACCCTCCTACACTGTTGGTGGGAATGTAAATTGGTACAAGCACTATGGAGAACAGTAAGGAAGTTCCTTAAAATACTAAAAATAGAGCTACTATATGATCCAGCAATCCCACTCCTGGGCGTATATCCAGAGAAAACCATAATTTGAAAAAATACATGCACCCCAGTGTTCACTGCAGCACTATTTACAACAGCCAAGACACGGAAGCAACCTCAGTGTCCAGTGACAGATGAATGGGTAAAGAAGTAGTGGTACATATATAAAATGGAATATTACTCAACCATAAAAAAGAATGAAATAATGCCATTTTCAGCAACATGGATGGATGGAGAGATTATCATACGAAGTGAAGTAAGTCAGACAGAGAAAGACAAACATCATATGATATCACTTATATGTGGAATCTAAAAAATGATACAAACTTTTGTAAACTTATTTACAAAACAGAAACAGACTCACAGAAAACAAACTTATGATTACCAAAGGGGAAAGGTAGGGGGAGGGATAAATTAGGAGGTTGGGATTAACATATACACACTACTATATATAAAATAGATAACCAGCAAGGACCTATTGTACAGCACAGGGAACTCTACTCAATACTCTGTAATAACCTATATGGGAAAAGAATGTGAAAAAGAATAGATATATGTATATGTATAACTGAATCACTTTGCTGTACACCTAAAATGAACACAACATTGTAAATCAACTATACTCCAATACAAAATAAAAATTAAATTTAAAAAAAACAAAAAACAGTCCAATAAGACAGGCCAAAAACAGACTTTGCTGTGCATTCTAATATCCATGATGATGATAATGGTGAGGATGACGATAAAAACAATTACAAGCTGAAATGTAACAATACTCGAATCCTATTAGATTGGCAAAAATTAGAAAACAAAAGAATAGCACGGGGCTTCCCTGGTGGCGCAGTGGTTAAGAATCCGCCTGCGAATGCAGGGGACGCGGGTTCGAGCCCTGGTCCGGGAAGATCCCACATGCCGCGGAGCGGCTAAGCCCGTGCGCCACTACTACAGAAGCGGACACGCCTGGAGCCCATGCTCCACAACAAGAGAAGCCACGGCAATGAGAAGCCCGCACACCGCAATGAAGAGTAGCCCCCGCTTGCAAAAGCTCACCCGCAGCAACGACGATCCAGCGCAGCCAAGAATAAATTAATTAATTAATTAAATTAAAAAAAAAAAAAAAGAATAGCACATATTAAAGGGATATGGGGAAATGCAATCCAGTACATACTAAAATTAAGAAGTTGTAAACCCTATAATGCAGCAATTCCACTCTCTATCCTCAAGATATTCTCACAATCATGAGTTGCCAATACAAGACATTAATTAATTACAGCAGTGTTGTGAGAGTGGTAACTCTGAGGTTCATCATAAAGAGAATGGATAAATAAAATATAGCAGATATGCCCTATGAAAAACTATGTAGCAGTTAGAATGACCGAATAGATGTACATGGACCTATCTTATAAGCACAGAGTTTAAAAAAGGCAAAACCAGAATGAAGTATGTAACACAATACTATTTATACAAAATAAAAAGACCCCAAAACATATGTTTTCCAAGAATACATAAATATTCAATATTTCACTTATTCACTCATTCTTTAATTTAATAAATATTTATTAAATTTCTATTCTGCATATTAGTTGCTGGGAATATATTGATGATCAAGAACAGACACAATGTACACCTTCCTGGATTTGAATCTAGTAGGGTGTTATGAGCTGAATTTTGTCCCCCCAATATTTATATGCTGAAATCCTAACCCCAGTACCTCAGAATGTGACTGTATTTGGAGGTAGGACTTTTAAAGATGTGAATATGTTAAAATGAAGCCATTATGGTGGGCCCTAACATAATCTGACTGGTGTCTTTATAAGAATAGGAAATTAGAACACAAAAGAGAAACACCAGGGGTGTGCATACCCACAAAAGGACAACAATGTGAAGAGGCAGCAAGAGATAAGACAAATGTAAGCTAAGGAGAGGGTCTAGGTAGTATCTCAGACATTTTAAAAATTTTTAGTAATTGTTTTATGTTTCCTGTATCATATGCAATATGGAGAACTAGACAATCCGGTTTACAAAAAAAAAAAAAGGGGGGGGGGTGGTCAGAACTTGCATTAACAAACTCTCCCAGAAAAAACAATTAAAAATTCCAGGATGCTGATATACTAAAAGAAAATTGCTTGAAAGCATCAGATAAAGAACAAAAGTGGCAAAAACTGAGGAAATTTGACACTGGAGGGATCTGCACTGGATAAGATTAGTATTTACCCTTGGTCACTCCTCAGGGCATTCAAAGAGAATGATGCAGTCTTACTGGCTTAAGGAAACAGAGAATGAATAACCAGCTGGAAATTAAGGAATACTTAGAGCAGGAAAAAACAATCTAATTAAAAAATGGGAAGGGGACCTGAATAAACATTTTTCCAGAGAAGACATGAAAAGATGCTCGATGTTATCAGAAAGAAATGCAAATCATCAGAGAAATGCAAATCAAAACCACAGTGAGATACCACCTCACACCTGTCAGAATGGTTATCACCAAAAAGACAAATAGCAAGTGACGGCAAAGATGTGAAGATAAGAGAACCCTTGTGCACTGTTGGTGGGATTGTAAATTGGTGCAGCCACTATGGAGAACAGTGTGGAGTTTCCCCAAAAAATTAAAAGTAGAACTACCATATGATCCAGAAATTTCACTTCTGGGTATTTACCCAAAGAAAACAAAAACACTAAAATGGAAAAGATATATGCACTCGAAAGTTCATTGCAGCATTATTTACAATAGGCAAGATATGGAAGCTATCTAAAGGTCCATCAATAGATGAATGGATAAAGAAGATGTGGTATATATATTTATATAATGGAGTATTACTCAGCCATAAAAAGGAACGAAATCTTGCCATTTGTGACAATATGGATGGATTTAGAGGGTTTTATGCTAAGTGAAATAAGTCAGACAGAGAAAGACAAATACCATACAATCTCACTTTTATGTGCAATCTAAACAACAAAAGAAACAAACAAAACAAAACAAACACAGATTTATAGATACAAAGAACAAACAGGTGGTTAACAGAGGGGAAGAGGGTGGGGAAGGTGAAATACATAAATGGGGACTAAGAGCTAGAAATGTCCAGTTATAAAATAAATAAGCCACAGGGATGTATAATATACAGTATAACATACAGTATAAGCAATATGGTCAATAATATTGTAATAAGTTTGTATGGGGACAGATGGTTACTAGACTTATTGTGCTGATCAATTTGTAATGTATGCAAATGTCAAATTACTATGTTGTACATCTGAAACTAACATGATACTGTGCATCAACTATATTTCAATTAAAAAAGAAATAGAGCAGGAATTGAATGCAGGTGGAAATATACTTAATGCAATAAATACAATTACAAATGCTCCATATTTTTATGAGAATCACATGAAATAGAATTTATCAGAATTCCTGTGTATGTAGGGAACAAATTTTAAACAGTAACAAAACAGCAGGTATTTCTGTGTGTGAATATTTATGTTTTATTCATGCCAAGGTATTGGATTGTATCTTAGCAGATCTGACACATGTGGTCCTGACAACCTCTGACAGTGCTAGATGAAATGGCCTTAGCAAACAAATGTCCAAATGACAAAATGCACACATATTCATGAATAATGCAGTGTATTTTGAATAAAAGTAATCTGATTACACAATTATACAGCTCAGTAAAACACAGCAGCAATTTTAAGATGAGCAATTTGTGCAAAAATAGGGCACACCCAAAGGGCAGTAGCAGCTTCATCTGGTGAATACATACATTAACTTGATATGCACTGTGGTCTTTCATTATGGCTTGGTACAATGAACCATAATTCTATTCAGCTCTCTTACTGAAAGGCAGGTTTTTTTTTTTCAAAATCACACTCCCAATAACTTTTATAGAAAATTACATAGAACATACAATTGACATAATGCTTCTCAAACTGATACATTTTTAATTCAATGATCAAAATGTTTTGAGATCCTACACGGGGTGGGGGAGGGGAAGGCTAAGCCTGGACGAAGTGAGAGAGTAGCACTGACATATATACACTACCAAATGTAGAATAGATAGCTAGTGGGAAGCAGCCACATAGCACAGGGAGATCAGCTCGGTGCTCTGTGACCACCTAGAGGGGTGGGATAGGGAGGGTGGGAGGGAGACGCAAGAGGGAGGGGATACGGGGATATATGCATATGTATAGCTGATTCACTTTGTTATAAAGCAGAAACTAACACAACATTGTAAAGCAATTATACTCCAATAAAGATGTTTAAAAAAAAAGAAATGTTTTGAGATCCTAGCTAGCCTATTCCAGGACTAAAGGCTATATAGCAGTTTTGTTCTAAACTTTTTTCTGTAAGAGACTTCTAAACCTGATGAGTTATCAGACCAAAATATTTTGAGACCCTGCAAAGGTCCAGAAGAGTCCAGAGAGCATGAGAAGTTTATGTTTACTTGGAATGCATGTAAATCAAAAAATGAACTAGGTCAACATCTTCTCAAATAGCAAGAAAGAATATTCAGTGTTATTTTAAAACACTGTAATAAACGTAAAAAAAAATGTAATAAATAAAAATTAAAAATGTAATAAATGTAAAAAAAGAATAGTTACATTTATTACAGTTTTAAGTTTAAGAGATTTGCCTGTCAGAAGTTACCAAAAAATGGTGTTCTCAAATTACAGAAATTTTATAAAAATTATCCAGTCCATTCCAGTTGTGGTCCATTTTATGGGTCAACAAATGTTTATATGAGTTACATCAAGGGGATTGCACAGAATTAGTCAATTCTTTCTTCAATTCTGTGTTTAGTGTCAAGTTGGTAGCTTGAAATCAAAACTGACATAAGCTACAAATGGCCAACAGGTACATGAATAGTTTCTCAACATCACTAATATCAGGGAAATACAAATCAAAAGCACAATGAGATATCACGTTTTACCTGTTAGTATGGCTGTTATCAAAAGGCCAAGAGATAACAAGTCTTGGCAATGTGGAGAAGAAGGAATCCTTGTGTACTACTGGTGGGAATATAAACTGGTGGGGCTACTGTGGAAAACAGTATGGAGATTTCTCAAGAAATTAAAAATAAAACCACCATATGATACATCAATTCCACTTCTGTGTATATATCCAAAGGAAATGAAATAACTATCTTGACAAGATTTCTGTACCTCCATGTTCATGGTATCATTATCTACAATAGTCAAGACGTGGAAACAATCTACATGTTCGACAGATGAATAGATAAAGAAAATACGGTATATATGTATACAATGGAATGTTTTTCAGTGATAAAAAGGAAGGAAATCCTGCCATTTACAACAACATGAATGAAACTTGAGGGCATTATGCTAAGTGAACTAAGACAGATGGAAAAATACACAGATTTCACTTATATGTGGAATCTAAAAAACCCAAACTTATAGGAACAGAGAATGTATTGGTAGTTGCCAGAGATGAGAGGTAGCGGGGAGGGGGAAATGGGTTGGTTTAAAGATACAAACTTCCAGTTATAAGATGAATAAGTTCTGGGGATGTAATATCCAACATGGTGACTATAGTTAACAATACGGCATTGTATATTTGAAATTTGCTAAGAGAATAGATCTCAAAAGTTCTCATCACACACACAAAAAAGGAACCATGTGAGGAGATGGATGTGTTATCTAAACTTATTGTGGAAATCAGTTCACAATATATACATATATCAAATCATTATGTGTATACCTTAAACTTATACAATGTTATATATCAACTATATCTCAATAAAGCTAGAAAGAGACAGAGTCAAAAATTATATAAACTTCAGGTCCCTCAAAACTGGGATTCACCCTTACAATGACAGTAGAACCTTTAATGTTAATCACACTCTTACTCATGTGCTTTTGTTGTCGTGTATTTTGTGTACTTTAATTTAAAAATATTTTTTACAAAATCTCACAAAACATTAAAGTAAGATACAAAATCGTGACATAATTCATTTTTAGATTGGAAAACCCAGAACTGAAATGTGGCCAATTCTTCCCAAGTTGATTCAATGCAATTCCAATAAAACAGATTCAGTTCAATTCCAATGAAACAATTTCAGTCTAATTCCAATAACAATTTAACTGACAAATTTAGGAGATGGATGGGTTGTTTCAAGAATGTAATAGTGTAGGGACTTCCCTGGTGGCACAGTGGTTAAGAATACACCTGCCAATGCAGGGGACATGAGTTCGATCCCTGGTCCGGGAAGATCTCACGTGCCACAGAGCAACTAAGACCCATGTGCCACAACTACAGAGCCTGCGCTCTAGAGCTTGTGAGCCACAACTACTGAGCCCATGTGCCACAACTACTGAAGCCCATGTGCCTAGAGCCCGTGCTCCACAACAAGAGAAGCCACCGCAATGAGAAGCCTGCGCACCGCAACAAAGAATAGCCCCCGCTCGCCACAACGAGAGAAAGCCCGAACGCAGCAACGAAGACCCAACGCAGAGAGGGAGGGAGGGAGGGAGGGAAAGAAGGAAGGAAAGGAGGAATACTGTAAAAATAAAAAATGGCCAACACATACTTAAAGCTGAAAAACACATTGGGGGAAACTGCTCTCTACTGAATATCAAGCCTTATGAATCTGTGTTAAGACATAAATTAGTTGCTTCCTTAAGGATGGTACCTAGATCAATTAAATCAACTAAGAAGACCAAAATTATGTCAGATTGTTAGATTGGATCAGTGGTAAAATGATGACTTCAATAACTGTTGCTTGAACACTGGGTTATCCATGTGGGAGAAATTATCCCTAATATCACCATTATTAAAAATCAAATCCAGTAATGTCCCTAATCTCATTATACACAAAAATAAATTCCAGGGGTACTAATTAAAAAATAAAGATGAATATAATTTTAGGAGACAACTAGAAGATTATGACATCAAGGCAGAGAAGGGAAGCTTAAAACACAGCACAAACTACAAAGCTAAACATTAATACATTCTAACACATTAAAATTCTGTTAATGAGGAGACAATATAAAGACAGTGAAGAGATAAGCTACATTTCGATAGAAGATATTTGCAAAACACCCAGTAAAATGGGCAAAATGGCATTTTTTTTATTTTTTACAAATAACGAACCAAAATTTTTCATAACAAAACATTTAAAGGTGGAAAATATCAAGTCCCAATGAGATCTGGAACAATAGGAACTCCCTTTCTCAACTGGTGCAAGTGTACCTATGTTTAAGTTTTTTGGAAAACATATGGTATTACCTAATAATACTGAACATATATTTACCCCACAGCACTCCTGGTTCTAGTTATCCCTGCATAGAAGTCTCTCTTATCTGACTTCTGTCCTTAATTTTCCTCAATTCCACTCAGGCAACAGCTCAGACCGTTGTCCATGTCCTGGGTTCTAGTTGCGTTGATTTAAGGGAAACTAGGATTAGTGTTGCCATCTTAAGTGGATTTTTTTTTTTAAGTTTACTTACTCTACTTTGGAGAACTTAAATGCTTCATACTTAGACTATTTCTGAGTTCACAATTTGGGAGATTTAAAGAAAGAAAAATCAGCTAATTAATAGTAGAAACACAAAAAGAGCATAGAATTTATAAGGAGGCCAGATGATGCATGTTCTAAAATCAGCAGTAAGCAGAAAATTGTTTTACTGATGTGGACCGATGTCAGTGAAATGTGTTACAGCTGTGAATTCACTGGAACAGGTGGATTATTTTTTGTATGGAATAATTTTTAGCTTCTTTAGATTTCATCAGCCATATACAACTTTTTTTTAAAGTGTATCACTATAGGCTAAGGGGGGAAATCAAATAACTAAAAAGTTTATGTTTTCAAGTAAGTACTTTAACACTGCAAGAGTTAGCATTCCCTCAATACCAACATCTTTGTCTCAAAAATATTGATTCTTCTTATTCTTCTTACTGCAGATACAAGAATTCAGTATTTTAAAGAAACAGACAGTGAGAAAAGAGAGAAAACATGGAATTTCTGACCACCTTAACATTTGATGGTTCCAAGTTCAGAATAAACTAATTTCTGTTTCAATTTCAATGTTCAGTGTCCTCCAAAGTCCTTCTCTTCTCCCTTACTTTTTCCCTCTTTTGTTGTACTTCAAGAGTACAAAGTCAATATAAAAGGGGCTATAATTCATTTCTTTCTTTTTCTCTCTCCCTTCACATCCAATTTCCCACAAGATACTAAATATCTCTCAAGGTTGTCTTTTTTTTTTAAGTGTCAACATTCACAAGCCATTGCCTGAGCTACTGAAATAGCCTGTGAATTTGTCTGCCTGCATCTGATTTTGTTCCCATCAAATTCATGCAAAACAGTGCTGCTCAACTGATCTTTTCAAATGCAGAAACAATATAATTCACATGATTAAAATGTCTGTTTGGCTTTCATCAGCTACAGCACGAAGTGTGAGCTCTTTATCATCACATCCATCATCTGGTCTCTGCTTATACTTTCAGCCTCATCTCTAGCTATTCTCGGCCTCAAGATTTATACATCTGTAATTCCATAAACTTCATTCCCTTCTTCTCCTGATCCCCCTGCCTCACATTCTTCAAAAGGAGCTCAGATACCTCTCTACTAGGAAGATTTTCCTGCCCAGACCATCTCTCCAAACTGCCCCCAACGACATATAACATTAGAGATTAACATTTTTTGGTTTCTTATATGTGATAATTATTTTTCCCCAAAGTAGCTTCGTTTTTCTTTTTCCTTATTTTGGCATTGACCTTATGGAGGTTTATTTTTATTTTTTGTCATAATGAAGATTAAATTTTCATAGGTCAAACTCAGGTACTTAATTTTTGGAATTCTTGGTTTCATAACATAATCAAAAAATGCTTTCTTGTTAAAAATACTAATGTATATATTCTTCTCAGACTTATATGATTTGAATTTGTATATTATATGTTGAATGTGTTCTGGTGTAAGGAATATTATATGTTGAATGTGTTCTGGTGTAAGGAATATTATATGTTGAATGTGTTCTGGTGTAGGGAATATTATATGTTGAATGTGTTCTGGTGTAGGGAATATTATATGTTGAATGTGTTCTGGTGTAAGGAATTGGAGACCCAGCTTCCTTCTCTTCCCCATTACTTTAGTACCCTGATATACTTTGCCAGCAGGCTGTGCTCACTGTTCTCTACTCGTGTTAGTCTTTGTCTCCTCACCCTCGATGGCTAGTCACTTATTTTTATTCTTCAGATGAACTTCAGAATAGTTCTGTGAGGTTTCACTCCCGAGTCTGAAAAAGAATCTTGATCTTTTTATTGGGTTTACATCTTATCTGCAGACCCTTTTAAGGAAAATTCATCTATTTAAAATATGGAGTTTTCAAGAATGAGGTGGGTTCTTCAATGTATTCAAGTCTTCTTTTAAGCGCCTCAGCTTATTTCAAAAGTTATATTTGCGTAGGGGTTCTACGTATTTCTTATTACACTCATCACTGGGCATAATATTGTTCATATTCATAGTGTGAATATAATATTTACTTCCTTATACTTCCTTACTAGCTTCATTCTAGTAATGCTTTGATTCTGATATATTGCCGATGTACCTATGTTAATTATCTTCCTGGTTTTTTTCCATTTTTTAGTGAAGTCTCTTGGAATTCAAAGTGTTCTGTCATATAACCTGCTGATAATTTTATTTTTCCTGTGGGTTTCCATTATTTATATCACTCATTGTATTCTCTTTTCTAAGCGCATTCGTTGACTAATATTTCGAGGACAGAACTAAGTAAGTTTTGGAACAGAAGCAAAACTTAGAATTAGCTTCAGATACAACATTGTTTATCTGCAGCAGTAGAGAAGGACACTAAGCTGAGGTTTCTGCTCATTTTTCCTCTGGTCACCAGTACCTCTAACCGGTTCTTAATTTTCTTATTCCCTTTCTCTTTGCTTCCTCCATTCTCTGAAGTCTCAGTTTGGTAATCAGAAATAGGAACTTTGAAATTTACCAGGCCTCTCCCACTTTCTTCCTTTTCAGAGAAAAACAAACTTGCTAAACCCTGAAGTTCCCTGACCCAGGTTAAGTGCTATTCACCTGTACTGGTGGTCTGTGGCTTACATTTTGCATTTGTCCCTGTTCTGCCAACCTACTGCCACCCCACAGCCCTGTGCTGGATTCTTCCTTCTAGACCTCTGTTTTCCGTAGGCGTTTTAAGAAATGTGTCCACTCCTTTTTCTCCCACTATCCTATTTCAGAAGGAATTGGAGAGGAATCAGCAATTCATGGAAAATTCTGTCTAGGGATGACAATTTTCAAAGTTTATGGAAAGAACTTGTACCCTTTCTTTCATTTGTGTTCTACTGCTCCTACCTTTTTTTTTCCCAACTTACTGAATCTTAGGGAAGAAAGTTTGTTGATCTGTTTTATGCAACTATACTTCCCCAGAGGACGAGGGTTTGGTTTAGGAAAGATGGCTAACTCTAAGAGAAAAACTGTTGACCAGCTATGGCCATAAGCCAACTGAGACATGATGGAGCAGATGAAGAAGAAAGGCTGCATGAGGGCTCATCAAGACTGAATACATGCAAAACAAATGCATCTCTGGTTCAGATACCATCTGCTAAATACATGTCATGTGATGTACAAAATGCTATTATTGATTTTACATGAAAACCCTGTGAAGTAGTTAATAGTATGTATAATTCTAAGACGATGACCCTAATCCTCCAAAAATATAATTAATTCACACCCTCATAGCTTCATAAATATATAGTAATTTAAGCCCAGGCCTCCAAATAATGGACACTATATGATTTGAACCTTATATTGGTACAGCATTTTCTTCAATTAATTGTTTTGGTAATCATCTTTTTTAAGCAATGAAAACTAAAAAAGCCTTTTATTGCATCAGATTTTCTTTTGTTCCTGTTAGTACTCTATGGACCTGAAACAAGGCTGAGACAATCAGTAATTTTGAAACTATATAACCAAGATAGGGTTTCCTAGCAACTGACAATGCCTAAAAGCTTCCCTCTGTTTCAAACATGTTTACAGTCTACAAATATTTTCTCTCATATTTTAGCTTTTTTACGTTTATCTTTTCAAAAACGTTTTATTTTAAAAATTCAGTTATTATTCAGTGTTAAAAATATTTAAGACTGAAGGTCATTACATCTGTATATAGCTTCACAGGAGGTAATGTACAAAAAGGATTGAAAATTCACATTTAAAAACAAAATATTTCATGGTTGAGGTTGAAGTATGTGCAAATTTCCTGTGTAAAGAATCTCGGGCTTCCCTGGTGGCGCAGTGGTTGAGAATCTGCCTGCTAATGCAGGGGACACGGGTTCGAGCCCTGGTCTGGGAAGATCCCACATGCTGCCGAGCAACTAGGCCCGTGAGCCACAACTACTGAGCCTGCGCGTCTGGAGCCTGTGCTCCGCAACGAGAGAGGCCACGATAGTGAGAGGCCCGCGCACCGCGATGAAGAGTGGCCCCCGCTTGCCGCAACTAGAGAAAGCCTGTGCACAGAAACGAAGACCCAACATAGCAATCAATCAATCAATTAAAAAAAAAAAAAAAGACTCCTCATTTCCTCCTTTGAAAAAAAAAAAAAAAAAGAAGAATCTCAAAGCACTCAGAGCTGCTATTAGAATGAGTAACATGGGCAAACTCTAGTGGGTGATTATTTTGGTCCTTAAAATGAAATAGAGATACAGTAGCAGGGACCCCTCAGCAGCAAGGCAGAGAGAAAATAAGAAGAAGTGTACACTTGTGACTTCTAAGAAACAGAAATGAGGACTACGGGAATAGCTCACCAAACCAGAAATGGATGGCAGGAAACTACCAGAACACAAGGGGTCTAGGAGCAGAGATTTGAGAAATTTAGGTTCCAATCAAGGTTCTGCCAGTTAATAACATGTGTGTCTCTTTGAAAATTATTTGGTAGTTCTGGGCTTCAATTTTCTTACCTGTACAATGGTCACTAGTTGTTCTTTTAGACCACTTAGCATCTGAGACTTCCAAGCTTGATGAAAATTCCCTACCATACGATCTTGATGGGAAACAGAGCCTCCTCTCAATGCAGGAACTTAAAATGCCAGATACTGCCCTGCCTACTTCAATGCTAGCGACAGGCACCTGTTCTGGACTAAGGACCTCAGATGATTATCTCTGGGAGTGGAGGCAGTTACAACCAAGTCCTGTTCCTCGTTCCTCGGGGAGCAGTGGCAATGCTCAGAGGGCAGCAGTGCCCAGAGCCCCGGCCATGCAATGTGCAGCAGCTCCTGTGTGCCAGTGGTGCTGGCCATTTTATCACTGCACCAGTTACCTGGTATTATCGTAGGAACTAAGGCTACATAAAGCTTTATTCCTTCATATATATCCTCCAAGACTGGATTTCTAGGCACCTGGGGAATTCTGTCAGCTCTCCAACATCACTTTAATTCATTTATTTTTTTGCCCAAGTCAAACAAAGTCTACTGTCAGGTGCTATCATTGATGATTCAAAATCGTCTTTCATACAGCACCATTATGAAAACTGGGTAAGATAATGCAGGTTATATAATTAACACAGGAACTGGAAAGAAGCATGTGTTCAAAAAATATTAATGTTATTATCAATTAATATGACATTATTCCTTGGCCATTTAAGTGCTATTTTCCAGGAGATAAAAATATCAGTCATATACTAAATAACTTTAGCCCCAATTCTTCCGAAGGTTTATAGCAAAAGAGAAAAGCCACAGTTTAAAAAAAAAAAAAAAGCATCAAGGTGAAGCAGCAAGAAAATGAACACTGGAGGCAGGTTGAGTTTAATTCAAATCTGCTTTTTTTACTTTCTCGTAGTTTGCCATCTGTTAACTGTGTATAAATAATTCCTAACTTTAAGGCTGTAGTGAGGGTGATAAAAATGTACTCAAGACATTTAGCACGTTGCCAAATTTGGATAATGAGACTAATAAATGGTAAGCTATTGTTGTTGCAAGAATTTTCTTTTCCTTCATTTAACGTATGCAATACTCTCACACACCCTGCATAACAAGTCAGGAGTTGTAAGGGTTTCTGCTGGATATTAGTCTCTTCATACAGTTTTCACTCGAATGTTTATATAAAACTGGAAAGCTTAGTATGTCATTAGATACAGCAGGATATTGCAAAAACTTATAGTATATATATATATTTTTAAATTATGGTTGCAAGTCATATGGGGTATTTGTTTGACAGAGTAACCCAGGGGTTATTTAATTATATATACATGTCACCTATGTGTGTGTTTGCTGTAAATTATTTTAGAGCTCAGATACTGTTATCTTGTATTCTTCTGTTCAACCAAAAAGGTAATCCCAAAGATTACCATTTTATTGCCATGTAGGGCACTGACCAGTTTGTACATATTAGCTAATTCATTTCATCATGTCTTTGAATGACTATGTAAGTCTCCATTCTTGACTTCTCCTTAGAACATTTTACCATCTTACTGATACTTCATCAATTAATGAGCGAAATAAAATCTTTGGCATGTGTTCTTTCTAAATTTGCATGAGAGTCATGATTTTAACTTTTTGAAAAACATGCTTTAGTATACTTTAATGGATCTTAGAAAACATTATCTTTCAGCAAACATTGAATCTCATAATGTCTGACCATACTAAAAGCAGCAGCTATTTATGTTATCCAGGTGTTTCAAAACTTGTCAAATGAACACTGTGGTGATAATGTTTGTGGCTGATTCTTATTATAGCCAGACAATTTCATTAACAAATAGTAAAAATTCATTCGTTTAAGTGGATTCCAAGATGAATCTCCTTAATTGCTAGTGTGCTGTGTGATTTGGGTAACCAACTTAACCATTGAGACTTCAGATTCTTCAAAATGAAGGGATTAGACTAGAAAAATCTAATCCCTCTTCCATCCAAAAATCATATTTTTAAATATAATTGCTATTCAGTAGCATTTTGGATTACTATCAAATTTTTGATGTATTTTCAATGAATGAAATGATAAATGAGTTAAAACAAATCAGAAAACATCTTAAGATTGTAAAATAGAGACAGAAAAGTTGCAAAAATTCCTAAACTCTATCCACTTAGAAATTTTGCTTGAGTAGAAACTCAGGAAAATACGAAAGAAACTTATTCAATGAAAATGCATATGTTGAATCCTAGGATATGCTATTCCCAATG
The DNA here is from genome assembly GCF_009873245.2 of Balaenoptera musculus. Classification (NCBI taxonomy): domain Eukaryota; kingdom Metazoa; phylum Chordata; class Mammalia; order Artiodactyla; family Balaenopteridae; genus Balaenoptera; species Balaenoptera musculus. The sequence continues at coordinate 7,315,350 of NC_045790.1, forward strand.
ACTAGCAATCATAGACCCTGAACCCTCATAGCTCGGTTACCTGGCCTGACAAAGACAGTTTTGGTAAAGTTACAGGAAGAGTTCATCTCTTCTACCTCTCCACTTACCTCACGTGTTCCCTCTCAAAGAGTGCACTTCCTCACAAGTCCCCTGAGTTCTTATTTAATCAGTCATTCAACAAAAATTTATGTAAAAGCATTACTATGGCATGATACCATAAGCTAAAATCAGACCAGGATAAGATGTGCTTTTGCCCTCAAAGAGCTAGAGTTTCCTGAGGAAAAAGAGACAAGTAACTGGTGTAAGTAAAATGCAATGCATTGTGATGGAAAGGATAAGAGTAGAGAAAGGGGATCTGGCAAAAATCCAGAATGCTCTCTGAAAGAGGCAATACTTAAACTGAAATCTGAGAAAGAATTACCGTAATAAATGAGGTGAAAAGGGAAGAGCCTTCCAATCAGAAGAAATACCACGGATAATGATAGAGAGTGAAAAAGCATTATACATTTGGGAAACTGCTAGTATTTCATTATAGCTGTATCAAAAATAACTGTGGCAAAAGTTAAAAAAAATAATAATTGTGGCAGTAGCAGAAAGTCAGCCCAAGAAATAGGATGGAAGAGATAATGAGGAGCTTAAGTGAGAAACTTGATTACTTTTAAATGCATCTGATATGAATGAACAGCATGAAGAGCTCTGAATAGGAAAGTGAAGCGATCTGTGTTTCCACTTATAAAGCTGCCTACAGAGAGGCAGGGCCAAGATGGACGTGTAGGAAGACCCTGAGCTCACCACCTCCTACAGGTACACCAAGACTACAACCGTTTACAAGTAACTGTGAGAACAACCTAAAGACTAGCAGGAATAATCTTCCAAAACTAAAGATATAAAGAAGGGCCCACAAGGAGACAGACAGGAGGGGCAGAGAGGCGGCACAGTCAAGACCTACACCCCTGGGTCAGGAACCCACACATGGGAGAATAGCTGTAACTGCAGATGCTCTCCCCAAAGACTGAGGGGTTCAAGCCCCGGATCATAAAATATCAAAAGAGAAATACGTCACTTGTTTTTCATTGTGATTATTCATAAGGCAAAAGAATCATATATCGATAACAGTCCTCCATTTCTTGTAATTCTGCAATGAATATTATTCCAGATTACTCTCAAGCGCAAAGGAATATACGTTTAGTTCTTCCTGCGCGAGGACATGTATGTCTAAGAAACTCTTCTCGTTTCTCCTAGATTCCTTCCACAGTAACTACTCAGCAGTGTTGTAGACTCAAAAACAAACTGTTCCGTTCTTGTTCATACATTTTAGTTGCTTCTGTTTCTCTTGTTCTTCCAGCTTGCCGAGAGCAGTTGCTGAGCATCTGTGACCTTCACAAGGGACTGTGAAAAAATAAATGCGCATACAAAAGTATGGATTTATGAATGTGTTAATGAAGTTGTAGTAACATGGCCTGTCGCTCTACTTTCTCAGCCTCATTTTCATTTGGCAGTCCGACACTATTAAGATTTTTCCTCAGATGTTGTTCATCTGTTGGCTGTCAGAGCAGGAGGCCGTATAACACTATATCCCAGGGCAGCAGTGCTCAGACCACAGCATCCTGGGGGATTGGAAGGCAGAGGTCCTCTTTAGCGGCCTCAGGCTGCTGTGCGCTGGGCAGCCCCTGGGCCTACTAACACAAGCCGTGGCACCACCCAAGTACTACAAATTGCAGAAATGAATCCACATTTGGAGAGAGCCTTGATTTATTTGCTTTGTCATCTAGATTTTCTTAAAATAAACTGACAGCAGAGGCATCATATTAAACTTCATTAGCCCACCCTGATCTTTTCTTTCTTCAACATATCCTGCTAAGGAATAAGCTTCTAAATTTTTTTTTTCTTATTATTGCCTGCTTTACTTCAGTGTGTATTTTTCCTGTATGCAGCAAGGTCAGGATAGCAAAAGATGTAACACTGGACTTTATACTCAGCATTGCCTTTTACTGTTTGCTCATTTTTATTTCCTTTCTATTTCATACTCACGTTTTTGCTTCCACTCATCACTATATTAACCAGTTGTCTTTAATCATGTTTCCTCAATGCCTCATATTCTCTTGTAAGGAAACTTAACTCATTCCTTTAATTAAAAATCTGCCTGAAAAAATATCCACAACTCACTCATTCCATAAGACAGCTTTTCAGAGCTCATTTCCCTTGACTAGAAGCTGCTAGTGTAAAACCACAGAAATGTAATATTAATAGTGAGCTGTCCAGTACAGATGGCTTTGAGCTCATATCTGCAATTTTGTAACAGACTATTTTATATATTATAATTGATGGAATAAAATTCACATTTTATGGCAAGACGAGAAAAATTTAAACATAAAATTTTTCTTTGCCTGTTCAGGCCTCCTCCCTCCCCTTTTGTGTATATTGTGCATCTGTGCTAATCAAACCTCCTTAGGAGATAATATTCTTTCTTAATTTCATCAAGGGTCACAACTTCTTAGGAGGTAACCTTCCTTTTTAATCTCGTAAGGGGGCCACTACGCGCTTTGTACATGTAGATCTGGATTGTATAACCTGTCAATAATATGTCATTTAACGTATAACCCTCTGTCTCAAAAACTTATATAACTTATATAATTGTGCTTTGACCTCTAATAATCCTCAGTCTGGCTCAAATAAAATTTTCCATTTCGTTTTTAGACTGGTTAATTTTTTTTGCTGACATAATGTACAAATAAGATTGTACTAATGTACTCATGTACTAATATGTACATGAAGAAAACATATTTTTAAATACATAATTTACTAATAAGTACTTGAAGGGAACGTACTTTTAAATACATAAAGGCTATTCATTGGGTGTTGGCACAAAAAAATAAAAAGACAAAATGGTATGTCTGACCCAACGCTTCCATTCTGTCATCCTGGATGGAGAGGAGGACACTTTGATGAATCTAGTCTGAAAGGCTACATAAAGTTATAGCTCTGATGTTTTCATGACTCCTATATCATGGCTAAATAAGTGAGGTTATGGTCAGACGTTCAAGGTAAGGTGAAGGTCTGCTGTGATTTGGCTTCACATGATTTTCTCTGCTGTTTCCCACCAGTTTTGTCAAGCTTCTAGATAATGCCTTACTCACATGGATGCTACTTCAGATTTGGGGTAGTCACTGGCTTATTTCTTCTGAAAACTCCGGCAGGGCATTTTGAGTCTAACTATTCTTAGATCAATTATCTTTTTTTCCCCTCAGGGAAGAAAATAAAAACTTTAATGAAACATAACATTATTTTGGCTATTGACCTTGTAGTAATCTAGAGAAAATATTTTCATCTTTCTGTTTTCTGAGGGAAGAACACTGGAACTTGGCTGAAAGAACAAGCCTTGAAATTTAAAGATAACTGAATAGCCATAGACAATGGGAGAGATTTAGAGTCTTATTTACCTTTCAAATGGGGACTGGAACTTTGATCTGCAGAACTGGTTATTTACATAACAAAGGATTGTAAAGGACTAGGGTACAAGGGTCTCTCTCCCTCCCTCAGGAGGGAAAGAGGGCAGCAAGTAGCCTGTATGAACTAGCAGGTTTATAATTTCAGGGTTCCTCTTCCACAGTACAGATCCTAGTACTTCTTGCTTTAAGTAATAATAAGTCTCATCTCCAGAAAACTTTATGTTTGCTTTCAGGATAATATAAATAAATATAGATGTTAAAAACTCATCAGACCTGTGAAAAGTTATCTTTTAATTTATAATTCATAGTGAGCCAAATATATTCAATATCTTTTGAACTATCTAACTGGGAAAAAACCCTGTGCCTTAATTTTACCTTTCCCTTCGTCTAATAACTCTTGTATCTGTCGATTCCTTTGTTTAGAAGAGCATATGCATTTTTCTCTTCAGTGTACACTTTTACTCCCACACATTTGAAAATGCAAAATTCATGGACAGGGGGTGTGCTGAGAAAATAGACCACGAGGTACACCACCACCTTCTGTAAAACCAAAGAGAGGTTTCCAGCAGCTAGCCTGGTGAGTTGTAAAAGCCAGGGAAGACATAAAAACTTGAGAATTCTGCCAAAAGAGAAAAAAGCAAGAAGAGTGGGGAAAAAATGTGCCGATACAAAGACAGAGACAATCTCAGTTAATAACAACACGAACAGAACACCCCGTCTGAAGGTAACTGGCAAGGACTTGAGGAGGTGTTTGCAGCTTCATGTCTGTGGGGAGGAAGGAGGGCGGGAAGGAAGCCTGAAAGAGTTTCAAAGGGCGTTAAAGGGACACAGTCCCTGCTGGCTGCTTCAGAACTTGAGCAGGAAGTCTGCTGCACGCAAGCCTCTGGGAGTTCCCCACCCAAGGGTCTCCCCACCAGGATCGTGGGCACCCCAACACCCTGAGTGCTAAACCCACACCTCCCCCCACTCTGCAGCCAGACCCTTGAACTTGCTTCCGAGTGCTGCAGGGAGAGCAGGTCCAGTGATTAAAGTGCTCGCAGAAATGCAGATCAGCACAAACTGGAGCTTTAGCGCCACTTTCCGGAAAACAAAAACAAGTTTCCAGCAGCCAGCCTGGTGAGTTGTAAGAAAAGAGAAAACATAAAGGCTTTAGAATTCGGCCACAAGAGGGAGCAAGAAGCGTGAACAGGTCGGCCCATAAAAATCCTAGAGAAGCCCAGACACAGCTGCACCAATGAGCAGTTCCCAGCTCAAGACAACCAGAGAATTTTTAAAATCATCAAGGAAATACGCCATCACCAAAAAAGAAAATAGTAATTCTCCAACAACCTAGCTCAAATCCATGAGATATTGTGATCTAGATGATAAAAAAATCAAAACAGCTGTTTTGAGAAAACACCAACGCAAAAAGACATCTGCACCCCCATGTTCACAGTTTAACCAAGCAGGACGCTATGGGGTCTTCCTAGGACAGACTCTCCTATGTCCTATACCTGCCTCGTTTGTAGAACAGCTTTAGTCTCCCAGGCCTCCCCTGTGTCACAAAAGGCTGGCTCAAGAGTCAATGATTGAGAGAATGTGAACATGCAGTAAAAAAGACGGCAGCTGGGCCAGGAGAACTGGGAACAATTTAAACGATAGATGAGCCATACAGCAGTCACAGAGTATTTAGTTCCTCCCTGAAGGACACAGGTAGCAGTACCTAACACATATCCCTGAGTTGTTCTGCAGACACTAAAACCTCCACCAGATGGAAGACGCCATGCTGCTGCATGACGCTGCAGCACCAGACCAACTTACCCAGAATACTCCAACGGGCGAAGTCATGCTTCAGTCATGCAGGAGAGATAAAGACTTAACAGGGAGACAAACGCTAAGGGAGTTGATCACCACTAGCACTGCCTTGCAAGAAATGGTGAAATGAGCTCCTCAAGCTGAAGTGAAAGGATGCTAATTAGTAACATGAAAACATACGAAAGTATACAACACAGGGCAAGCAACAGATCAACAGAAGCGCTCTTCATGGGTGAGGGACATCAAGAATAATGAAGAAAGATAATGAACATCAACCATGGCCTCAAGACCACCTGCAAGTAGCAAGGCCTGTAACTTTCCTAACCCTAGCGTTTCAATATTTTTGAGTTATAACTAGCCACAATCTTAAAAAATCAGGGACAAGACAAAATAGGTTTAACATGGGGCAAGAGGGAATCTGAGTGGTGCAAGGGGTGGACATTAGCACACACTGTTGCTGTCCTGTTCTTATCCCTTGGCTTTCTTCTCTACACAGAGGGGGGTGCTTACTTTGACTACCCAGAGCCTTTTTCCTTAGGGCTTTTGGAGAACCACAGCGTACCAGAAGCAGTTAGTCTCCTTGGAAGCAGTTAATCAATGATGTATAAGGAGTTGTGTAGATAAATACCCCTGCTTCCTCTTCCTTCACTGGCACAACTCTGTAGGATCATCTACACTTCATTCCAGAGTTCACCACAGGAATGATACACAGTAGCCCAAAATGGTAACTGTCTTCAAAGTCATCCTTTTGCAGTTTCTTCTCTTCCTTGTCTCATTTCCCCACTCTTCTATGGGTGTTTATTGGGATCACCTTCCTAAAAAACTACTAGCATTAAAATCCTTGTCTCAGAGTTTGCATCTGAGAAAAAAACTAAGAATACCATTAACCGTTTATCCTTAATTTGTGAGAACTCTCCTATTTTATTGTTATCACACAAGGTATCTTTTCTTAAGTAATCATGTGTGTGTGTGAAGTGTTCCCCATTACTACAAATATATTCTATGAAGGCAAGAATTCTTTTATTGGAAAAAAATTTTTTTATTGAAGTATAGTTGATGTACAATATAAGTTACAGATATATAATACACCATTTATAGTTACCATAAAATATTGGCTATATTCCCCATGTTGTACAATATACCCTTGTAGCTTATTTTATACATAATAGGTTGTACCTCTTAATCACCTACACCTATACTGCCCCTGCCCCCTTCCCCCTCCCAACTGGTAGCCACTAGTTTGTCCTCTATATCAGTGAGTTTGCTTCTTTTTTATTATATTCATTAGTTTATTTTTCTTTTATTCCACACATAAGTGATATCATATATCTGTTCTTCTCTGACTTATTTCACTTAGCATAATACCCTTCAAGTCCATCCATGTTGCTGCAAATGGCAAAATTTCTCTCTTTTTATGGCTGGATAATGTTCCATTGTATGCATGTACACCACATCTTCTTTATCCATTCATCTGTTGATGGACTCTTAGGTTGTTTCCATACCTTGGCAATTGTAAATCATGCTACTATGAACACTGGGGTACGTGTATCTTTTCTAATTAGTGTTTTTCTGTTTTTCTGATATATACCCAGAAGTGGAATTGCTGGGTCATATGGTAGCTCTATTTTTAATTATTTAAGGAAACTCCATATTATTTTCCACAGTGGCTGCACCAATTCCCACCAAGAGTGCACGAAGGTTCCCTTTTCTCCACATCCTCTGAAGGCAAGAATTTTCTCTGCCTTGTTCACTACCGTATTCCCAGGACTTATGACAGTGCCTGGCACATATTAAGTGCTCAAAACATGGAATAACTTAGTGTATTAAATAAATTGATTTTCTAATGTTGGCTCACCCTTTCCTTCCCAGATGAATACTACTTGGTCATGATGTGTTATTCTTTTACTTTGAGATTAAATTCAATTTGATAATAGTTTCTGTAGCATTTGTATCTATGTTCATAGGTTAGATTGGCTATTTTTATCTTTTGCTGTCTGTGGTAAGTAGCTTCTAAGATAATCCTCAACTGTTCCCGCCCCTAGGTCCACACCAATGTGCAAACCTGTCCCCCTGAGTGAGGCCTGGACTTACCAACTTAGATATGATGAATAGAGTATATGATATGAGATGGGATGCCATTTTCAAAATTAGATTATTACAAGGCTGACTTTCATTTGGCGTTTGCTCTCTCACTCCTTCTCAGATCACTTGCTCCTGGGCCAGCCAGCTGCCATGCCACGAGTAGTTCTATGGGGAGGCCCATGTGGTAAGGGACAGGTCTGCCAACAACCACGTGAGTGAATTTAGAAAGAACCTTCTCCCAGCCTTCAAAGGAGGATGCAACCTCAATGACAGCTTTGTCTGCAACCTTCTGGAAGACCTTGAGCCAACAGCACCCAGCTAAGCCACACCCAGATTCCTGACCCACAGAAACCGTGAGGTAGTAAATGTTTGTTGTTTTAAGCCACTACATCTTGGGGTATTTTGTCATGCAATAATATATAACTAATATGTTGCCTTGTGACATACCTATGTTGTGGCTATTCTGTTTCATAAAATGTGTTGCACTTCCCTGGTGGCGCAGTGGCTGAGAATCCGCCTGCCAATGCAGGGGACACGGGTTCGAGCCCTGGTCCAGGAAGATCCCACATGCCGCGAAGCAGCTGAGCCCGTGCGCCGCAACTACTGAGCCTGCGCTATAGAGCCCACAAGCCACAACTACTGAACCTGCGTGCCACAACTACTGAAACCCACATGCCTAGAGCCCGTGCTCCACAACAAGAGAAGCCACCGCAATGAGAAGTCCGCGCACCACAAGGAAGAGTAGCCCCCGCTCGCCGCAACTAGAGAAAACCTGTGTGTAGCAACAAAGACCCAACACAGCGAAAAATAAATACATAAATAAATAAATAAATTTATTTTTAAAAAATGTGTTGAGTAGCCATCCAGCTTATTCTATCATCGGAATTATTATCACAAAATAGAAATTATCTATTCCTTGAAGGTTGTGCATAAAATCTTGCTCATTCTAGCACCCTTTGAAAATGAAAAGATAGAACTTCAACTGCTTGCAATTTTATTTTATTGGCCAACTTTACTGACATATAATTCCCCAAAAGTGTCCACTTCATTCAGATACTTGGTATAGGGAGTTCATAGTATTCTATAATATTTGAACTCTTCTCTATCTGTTATTTTAATGGAAAAGAAATAAACCAAAAGAGCAATGATCTTTTAAGTGGTAAAATAATGCATTATATTTATTATCATCTTAGTAATTTTATGGGTTTTTCCAATTTTAAAATTAAAATGTATTATTTACAAATGAGAATTCAAAAATAAAATACACATATAGTATATAGGTATCTATGTACATATTTATGTGTGTATGTATTATGTTTGTTTTTATACAGAGGGAAAGTTATTAGCGATTTAACAAAAGTATACTCAGTAGAAAGATGAAAGATGTCAGAAACCTGTCGGGTAAGAAGTAAACGAAGAGACTTCCCTGGTGGTCTAGTGGGTAAGACTCCACACTCCCAGTGCAGGGGGCCCAGGTTCAGTCCCTGGTAGGGGAACCGCATGCCACAAATAAGAGTCCGCATGCCGCAACTAAGACCCGGCGCGGCCAAAGTAAATAAATAAATAAATATTTTGGGGGGAAAAAAAAAGGAGTGAATGGTGAATGGAAAGAACTGGAAACAGAGAACATACTACTATTTTCCTGAGACAAAAGGGGGAAAGTTAGGGTCTTATGTAAAAAGTAAACTAAAGAGAGGAATGTTATTTTTTTTGCTTTCAAAGCACAGGAACTTGAGGATGTTTACAGACTGAAGGTAAGGAAACAATAAATTTAGAAAGATTGCAGCAACAAGAAGAAAAAGAAACAACTGATGCTGCAATGACTCCAAAGCTTTCAATACTACTGAGTACAGGGAAGGAAGGTAAACAATGAACACTCGATTATAAATTATCTGAGTATCTATTGACTTTCTGGAGAGCTAAGTCCAATAGTAAAACCCAATAATTCCTAAGTCTAATTTATTATCTCATGGAAAATTAACTCCTTTCTCCTTCTGTTGTAACAATTTGTACTTTGGTAGCTTGATAGCTATCTGATTTTCTCCTCTGTGTTCTTTTAAGGAAAGGCCTTTGTCAAAGTGCTTTATCTTTCTCTACTGAGGCCCTGAGCAATCTGGTGATAAGCTACCTTTCAACACTCACCTGGTGCCCACCAACCCACCCCCTGAATGCAGTGAACCTTCCTCTCACCTTTCCTTTGATGTCTCTGTCTACCAGCCCATGAGTCACCCAGTGTTCTTGGGCTCCCTGGGCAGCCTTCCAAGCCCATCTCCTGGCTCCAAATCTGCCTGGACGAGAAACAACTTTATAGAAAATGTCAAAGCATCGATGAAAATTCAGCCCTTACTGTTCCATAAGGGAACTCAACGATGTGTGCTCATAAATGTGATTCCTTTGCAATGTAACCTATGCTTCCAAAGCTTTTCATGATCAGAGGTGCGAAAGGTCCCCAGCCAGTCAGATTTAAGTAAACGAGTAGTCATCGGGAACCAGCACATTCCCCAATGACCCGAAGACCCCTCTGTGAGTTTTTAGGGTACTGGGAGAGGCTTGTTCCCAGATGCCACTGCCCCAGCAACCTCAGAGGAGAAAAAAATCTGAACCCAGGCTTAGGGAAAGTCATCCCCAGAGCTTCCAGCCCCCTCACTGGCCCTCCTTAGGCTAAGTCTTGTGAAGTTTGCCTCTTCCAGGACCTCAATCCCCCGTCCCTCCACCAATCCTCCATCCCTGATTTAGCTCAAGATGTCATTTGCAAACCCTCAATAGCCAGGGAGGACCTGCTCAAATAATGTAACTACATGTTCCATTAGGAGTGGAAGGGGTACCCAGAGGAAGCAATGGCAGAAAGGAGCTTCCTTCTTGGTCCTGACAAAAGTTACTCAACCCAGAGTAAGAGCATCTAAGAAATTATGAAGACCAAATAAGATCATGAATGTGAATGCGCTTTGCAGTCTCTAAAATTGGCATTCTTACTCATGTCTTTTTTATTAAAACAAGCAAAAACTATTCACTGAGCAAGTAATCAACAAGTGCAACAACAAGTGCATATAAATATAGTAACACAGCGCGAAAGGAATGTGTAAGTCATCACCAAATGAAGCAAAGTGTTTTAGACTCAGAAGTTACTCGGTAAGTATTTGTTGAATTTAATTACATGGGTATCTTCCTGAATTGCTTTGATCCTGGTTTGGAAAGTTAGACCAATTTCTTTACAAATAGGATAGGGGAGCAACTCTTGGGGTGGTGAGTATGAGTCCAGAATAGCTGACTGTTTTTCAGTGAGTCTGAATGAAATACTTAATGAATCTTAGGTCAAATGTGACACTAGTCAAAAGAAGGAAATCTTCTCTGAATTCTAGGATAGCTTCAAGTCTAAAAGACTTCTGAAACACAGAAAATGCTACTTTTACCAAAGAAGTCACCATGCTTATAGCAAAACCAGGGGCTATGCACACCAGCCAAAAAGTGCTTGCTTCATGCTGTAGGGACCCATTGTGCTTATTGAAATGGACATTCCAAGCTCCATTTCACACATCCTGCATCATGTTGCAGCAATGAAATTTTGGGAATTGACTGTTCTACCACCCAGTGTTGTGACTTGATAAGTCTGTTCATTCCTCTCGCCTGCATCTGGCTCGGATGTATACTGATTTAAACCATTTTCAACCCATAAAATGTATAGAGAATTTTGCCAGTGGAGCCAGCTCACGTCTTCTTTAGTCATTCCCTAGGCCGCCCAAACTTCTCCGGTGTTCCTCTGTGTTCATTTCCTTAGTGTCTACAAGGTACTTGTGCCACTTTGTCAGACACATGCTCAAGTTGCACTGCCATGGTCTTTTCTGTATTATTTGCTTTCCCAAGTGCATCTAAGGTCCACTCTTCCTTTCTGGTCTCCCTCACACTGCATAGGACTGTGATGTGTAAACAGTGTGTGTTCACTAAGACTTTAGATATAAAAGTCAGTTGATCTCATTAGTTGGTTGGACAAAGAGGCAATCAAACAAAAGCTTTTCTATATCTCACTAGTTTGTGTATGGCTTCAAATACAGTTTCATTGCTTCAGTCTGCTAATGTACATTCCCCAAAATTAATAATATTAATAAATAGGCATGCTATTATATCTAGTGCTTCCCTTCCTATTACTGGGGAAATAAATTGAATGTTTTTACTCTATAAGTGTTGCCTTAACCTCCAGGAACCATAAGACAATGATTTTTCAACAGAATATGTCTCCTTCCTTCACCGTGGCTGCTCTTTCTCTGTAAGTGCTGTGCATCCTACTGTCTTTGCCTACACCCTGCCAGCACTTGACAAATGTACTCTGAATAACTGATGGTCATGTCCATTGCATGATATCTCCTGATAATGAAGGCTCATTGGAACACAGAAATGTTCTTACCACTGTAAGGTTCAATAATCATACAGCAACTCACTTCTTGAGTACTGAACACAGAAAGAAGTTCTCTTCATCCCAGTTACGGATTCTCTCTGACTTATTCAACCATGAGGGTCTTGCTTTCCATCCTTGGGGTCCTTGCCTTGTTGTCCACAGTTCCTCAAGGTAAGAAGGAAACCTTTCATTTCAAAGTTATGAAAATATAAATGAAAAAGAATACAAGGTCTTCCAAGAGTTTGAAAATAAATTAGACAAGGGCAGATTGTACCATACAACGAAGAATGTGAGAGGAGTGGAGAATTGATGGTTAGGGCAACATCCATAAGGTGGTGCCCCCCAGGGATTTAACCTACTATAAACTCTTACTTGAAGACTGTGTTTGATCTAAAGAAGGTAGAAGGAGGTTTATAGAACACAGAAAATTTGGGGAACTGAAAAAATGGAAAGTGAGTGGTGATTAGAAGAAGGGCCAGGGTGGAAAGGAGGCTGCTCCACCATCATCTGTGGTCTACAGAGCACTCTGATCACTGACCTATGCACGGGCTTATGTGGAAATTACTTCACGTATGGTGGCAGCTAAGATTCCATCCTCACACTTAACCAAGTAACCAATTATACAGGCATATTTATTGAATAATCAATCTAACCCTCCCAAATTAATTTTTAAAATCCACCAATATTATGTAATAAATATATATTAATTGTTGGGCTTATCACTGGGACTTGTATTATTATCTATTGACATCTTTTCGATGCATGTACTACCTTAGATCACCTTGTAATACCTGGAAATTCAAGATTTCCCTCATTGTTCTTGGTTTTTTTATTGAGATAAAATTCACTCTTTTAAAGTGTACCATTTCAGTGGTTTTCTGTATATTCCTAAAGTTGTGCAACCATCACCACTATCCAATTCCAAAACATTCCATCACCCCAAAAAGAAACTCCATATTCATTAGCAGTCATTCCCCATTCTCCCCTCCCCTCAGACCCTGGCAACTATTAATCTACTTTCTGTCTCTATCGATTTACCTATTCTGGACATTTAATATAATCAAACAACATGTGACCCTTTGTGTTTTCTTTCACTTAGCACAAGGTTTTTCAAAGTTTATCCATGTTGTAGCATGCATCAATACGTAATCCCTTTCAATTGATGAACAGTATTCTATTAAATGGATACACTACCTTTTAATCATCCAGTCATCAGCTGATGGACATTTGGATTGTTTCTAGTTTGGAGCTATTATCAATGATGTTGCTCTGGACACTTACGTCCAAGTTTTTGTGTGGATATATTTTCAATTCTGTTTGATATATACCTGGGTATATTGCTGTGTTTTATGGTTACACTATGTTTAAATTTCTGAGGAATTGCCAAACTATTTTCCACAGCTTCATCCTTTATTTTACAATCCCACCAGCAGTGCATAAGGGTTCCAACTTCTCCACATACTGACATACTCTGCTATGGTCCATATTTTTTTTTTAATTAATTTATTTATTTATGGCTGTGTTGGGTCTTCGTTTCTGTGCTAGGGCTTTCTCTAGTTGTGGCAAGCAGGGTCCACTCTTCATCGCGGTGCGCAGGCCTCTCACTATCACGGCCTCTCTTGTTGCGGAGCACAGGCTCCAGACGCGCAGGCTCAGTAGTTGTGGCTCACGGGCCCAGTTGCTCCGCGGCATGTGGGATCTTCCCAGACCAGGGCTCGAACCCGTGTCCCCTGCATTGGCAGGCAGATTCTCAACCACTGCGCCACCAGGGAAGCCCCGTATCTTTTATTATAGTCATCCTAGTTAGTGTAAAGTGATATCTCATTGTAGTTTTAATTTGTATTTTAATTTGCATCTAATTTGCAACGTTAATGATGTTGAACATCTTTTCAGTGTTTTATTGGCCATTTGTATATTTTCTTTGTAGAAATGTCTACTCAAATCCTTTACTTATTTTTTAATTTAGCTGTTTTTCATTAGTGGGTTGTCAGTTCTTTGTATGTTTTGAACACTAAACCTTTAAGAGATATAGGTTTGCAAATATTCTCTCCCATTCTTTGAGTTGTTTCTTTTTTAAAAAATATTTGACTGGACATTGCTGTACCAGTGAACATGTTTCCAGGTTTGAGTGAGAAACAACTCAGACTCAGTTATCTCCGTGGGCAGAGGACATGATTTTATACGTGGAAACCCTAAGATGCCAGCAAAACACTTAGACCTAGTAAAAAAAAATTCAGTACATTACAGAATATAAAATCAATAAGCAAAAACCAGTTGCATTTCTATATACTAAAAACAAACTATTCAAAAGAGAAATTATGAAAACAATCCCATTTATAATAGCATCAAAAGAACAAAGTACCGAGGAATACAACTTAACCAAGGAGGTGAAAGATTTGTACACTGAAAACTACAAAATATTGATGAACGAAATTAAAGGAGATGCAAATAAATAGAAGGCAATCCCCGTTCATCGATTGAAAGAATACTTTTTAAATGTTCGTAATTCCCAAAGCAAATTATAGATTCAGTAAAATCCCTGTGGAAATCCCAATGTTATTTTTTACAGAAACAGAAAAAACAATCCTAGAACAGTTTTTAAAAATTTTTAAACAGATAAAAAAATTTTTAAAGAAAGGAAAGAGGGAAGGAAGAGAGAGTCCTAAAATTCTTATGGAGCCACGAAAGTCCCTGAACAGCAAAGCAATTTTGAGCAAGAAAAACAAAGCTGGTGGCATCACAATTCATGACTTCAAAATACATTACAAAGCTACAATAATTTTAAAACTATGGTACTGGCATAAAAACAGACATGTAGAACAGTGGAAGAGAATAGAGAGCCCAGAGATAGCCCACAGAGAGAGAACTGATATTCAACAAGGGTACTAAGACTACACAATGGAGAAAGGATAGTCTCTTTAACAAACAGTGTTCGGAAAACTGGATAGTCACATGCAAAAGAGTACATTTATAGAAAAAATCAATTCAAAATAGATTAAAGGTTTAAACATGAGACCTGAAACTGTAAAATTTCTAGAAGAAAGCATGGAGGAAGAGCTCATGACATTGGTCTTTGTAATGATTTCTTGGATATGCACAAGCACAAGCAACAAAGGCAAAATTAGACAAGTAGGACTACATCAAACTAAAAAGCCTCTGCACAGCAAAGGAACAGTCAACAGAGTGAAAAGACAACCTATGGAATAGGAGAAAATATTTGCAAACCCTGTACTCAGTAAGGGTTTGTAAGTACCTCGCAAAACACATGAGGAGCTCACACAACTCAATAGCCCAAAATAATAACAAAGCAATTAAAAATGGGCAAAGGACCTGAATAGATATTTTTCCGAAGAAGATATACAAATAGGCAAAAGGAATACAAAAAAGAACATTACATGTTCAATGTCACTTATCATCAGGGAAATGCAAATCAAGCCCACAATGAGATATCACCTCATACCTGTTACAATAACTATTACCAAAATAATAATAATAACAAATATTGGTAGATATATGGAGTAAAGGGAACCCTTGTACACTTTTAGTAGAAATGTAAATTGAAAGAGCAATTATGAAAAAGATTATCAATGTTCCTTTAAAAATTAAGAGCTAGAACCACCATAAGATCCAGCAATTCCACATCTGAGTATATATCCAAAGGAAATGATGTTTAATCAGGATGTTGAAGAGATATCTGTACTCCTATGTTCATTGAAGCATTATTCATACTAGCCATGATATGGAAACAACCAAAGTGTCTGTCAATGGATAAATGGGTAAAGAAATTGTGATATATATATACACATACATATATGTGTATATATATGTGTGTGTATGTATATTCACACAACAGAATATTATTCAGCCTTAAAAAGAAGGAAACTATACCATTTGCAATGACATGGACCAATGTCCTGAAGGACATTATGCTAAGTCAAGTAAATGAGACACAGAAAGACCAATACTGTATGATCTCATTCATATGTGGAACGTAAAAATGTAAAACTCAAAGAAGTAGGTAGTATAATGGTGGTTGCCAAGGTATGGGGGGTGGGGGAATGGCGAGATGTTAGTCAAAGGGAACAAACTTCCAGTTATAAAATGAACAAGTTCTAGAGACTTAATGTACAGCATGGTGACTATAGTTAATAAAAAGATAATAATACTGTATTACATACTTGAAATCCGCTAGGAGAGTAGATCTCAAGTGATCTTACCACACAATAAAAGAAGATAACCATGTGAAGTGTTGGATATGTTAATTATCTCATGGTGGTAATCAAGTCAATGTATATTATATCAAAACATCGCATTGTATACCTTCAATGTATACAGTTTTTATCAGTCAGTCACTCCTCAATAAAGGTGAAAAACACAAACACACAGGAAGAAAATGTGATATATATCAATATACAAAATAAATTCAGCCTTAAAAAAGAAGGAAATCCTGCTGTTTGTGACCCATGGATGGACCTGGAGGACATACGCTAAGTGAAATAAATCAGACAGCGAAACACAAATACTGTGTGATCTCACTTATATGTGGAATCCAAAAATGTCAGACTCATAGTAACAGGGCCTGACGGGTGGAGGAAGGGGGCAGACGTTGGTCAAAGGGTACGAAGTTTCGCTTATGCAAGATAAGTTCTGAAGTTCTGCTACACACAGTACCTACAGCTAACAATACAGAGTTATCTATTTAAAATTTTCTGAGGCTAGATCCTATGCTAAGTATTCTTACCACAAGTAATAATAACAACAACAACAACAATAATAAAGGAGGTGAGAGGAAACTTCCGTATGTGATGAATATGTCTATGGTCTTGATGGTGGTGATGGTTTCACAGGTATAAACTAGTCACCGAACTTACTGAGTTGTATACATTACAATTAAACACTGAAAAAGACACATAATTACAGTATCACCAACATACAACCCCCATTGTATTAATGAATCTAGTCATTGGGCATCAGTAGCTGCTATTATCTCTGAAAGATAGACAACCAGACATTATGGGCCTCCTGATACAACACACACACACACACACACACACACACACACACACACACACACACACACACACACACACCACCAACTACAGTACAGACAGCTAAAGGACTCAAACATGAGTCAGGTCAAGCCTCTGAATCCAGCTGCAAATTTGTGAAAATACGGAGGACACATGCTAATTTCTCCAGAAGTAGGGAAACACTCCAGGTTAAACACCCCAAGTTCTTCAACATAAAAACTGTAATAAAAGGTTTTGGGAAGGACCTGTAGATTTAAAGGGAATATCAAAAACTGTAATGAGAAAAAAAACTATAGTGTCTAGGGATGAAGTTCAGGTAATAAAACTATTTTTTTAAGTAAGGAAGTGGAAATGATTACTATTAAACTTAGGATAGGTTTCCTTGGGGAAAAGGGATAGAAGGAAACACCTATTAGAACTGGAAACCAAGGTGAGCAATTATGGCGTATGGGATCCTGTGAAGATCTCAAAAACTTCCTCAGTAAAGGAGATACGGCTTTGAGCCTAAATACACTGGAAAGTTAGAGCCAAGATTCAACTTGCCCATCCCATTCTCAATTGATTTTTTTTTCCACCAAGACAGAAAAAGCAACAAGTGACAACATCCCCATTTTCCTGCTACCGTAAACCTTTATCTAATTTTATCTTAGTCTGCCTTCTCTTCATACTGATTTAAGGCTAACCCCTCCACTTGTATTATATACTAGATTTCATCCCCGCTCATTTAGGGACTTCACTTCTGAAATTAAACATTCTTTCCTGAATCATGAATCCCCACCCCTAAATGGATCATTAATTTTAGTCAGAAATATGCTGTGATAGTTCTTATCAGAAACGCGGTCCCTTTTCAACCACTGCCTCACCTATTACGCTACAGAAGAAACCCTCATTTTTCTTTATTCAGTACCTCCACTTTTCTCTCCTGCATTCCTTTTTGTCATTTTTTTCTGGGAAGGTTCTCTATCGTTGTTGTTTTATTATGAAACACTTCAGATATTAACATATACAAACAAGTAATATAATATGTTTTCTCTCTTCAAAGCCAGAAGCTTCTTTTTTCCTGAAGGATGTCCTGCAGGATACTCTAATTGCAGAATGAAGTGCAATACTAATGAATATGCAGTTAGATACTGTGCTGACTGGAGCATCTGCTGCAGAAGGAAGAAAAATGTGTTTAAGGACAAAAAGAAGTGGTGAAAAGTCTAACTACATCTTCTTCAGGCTCCCAGAAAGGAAACTAAAAATGTTTAAAACTCCCTTGTCTAAGTAAGAATAACTAATATGATGGCTAAAGGAAACTCAATGATAATTATATGTGTAGGTGGTCAGGTTAAAGTACATATTTTATAGAAGCTTACACTCTGTTTTCATGTGTCTACTTTTACATTAATTTCCCCAACTTATATCCCCACATTGTTATTTCATCTGTAGTACTATATCCCAGCCCCACCATTTACTAACTGTTTGCCCTTGGGCAAGTTCTTTAGTCTCTCTCTACCCTCAGTTTCTTTAGCTATATAATGGGATGACCATGTACCTACATCATGGTGGGTGTTGTGAGGATTACACGAGTTAGTCATATGTAAAGTTCTTAAGCAGCACCTGACCCCAAGTAAGCTCTAAACATATTTACCAGAGAATGTGATCTTCTCTATAGCTTTTGTGAATGTACTGAATCATTCTTTGCTGTCTCAGATAAAATTGATATTTGTTAAAATGTCATGTGGTTTTGAAAATAAGGTATACTTTCTGTTTATGAGAGGTATAATCTTATATAAAAAGAGTATATTTATGCAACATTATCATATTCCAGTCATCTAGGACTGGAACACTGGTGTGAGGACTAAGAAGAAAGAAGAGACTCAAGATGGATTTCAGAAGTAGGACGGACAGAATGCAGTGGGCCTGTGATACAATGAGAAAAAGGAATGAAAGATGATACTGGTGTTTCAAAGCTGCAAAAGAGATGGTTAGCAATGCGGGTCACTACAACAGGCCAAAAACAGAAAGTAGGTTGCGAGTTCAGGGAGTCGACCAAGAAATGTTTGGTGTAAAGGAGTTTGAGTCACGGACAGGATATGATTATTAGTCCACTAGGCACATTTGCAGAAGTGTAACTTTATTTTTTATAAATGAACTTAATTCCTATTACAAACCTCATTCTACCTGGTCACAGAAATGTAAACTCAGTCGATTCAGAGTTGCTTCTTTCTTCTCCAAGTTACTTGCAAGTTTCAGAGGAGTTAGGAGTGGTAAGGCATCTGGGAGAGCACTGATTATGTTAACATTACTAGGACATTCTCTTTCTTAGTCTCTAGTCACTAGTCAAGGTACAACTGCTGAATTTCCTCTTATTCTTAATAAAATTCTTAAAACTCTTTGGGGGAGGCTTGTTCTTTAGTGTATGTGATAATTCTGCTACTCATTTATCATTCCAGGTTGGCAGAAAGTCAGGTGGGAATAGCTGTGTCTTCACTACTTCCATGCTGTTCTCAGCCGTACAGGGATCCTACTACTGCTCCCCTCCCACCCTGGGGCAACCTGTGCGAGGGAAGCGGACAGAACAGATTCTCCCCCACGATCTCAGAAGGAAACAGCCCTGCCAAAACCTTGATCTCAGATCTCCAGCCTCCAGGACTCTGAGACGGTACATTTCTCTTGTTTAAGCCATCCCGTTTGTGTTACTTTATTACGGCAGCTTTAAGAAACTAATACACCATGCTTCTTGAACTTAAGAAATATATACCTAAATAATTCTTCAGTCAAAGAAGAAGTACTTGAAAACTGGACACATTTTGCATTGACTAAGAAACAAAACTAGTGCATTTCAAGAACTGTGGGGTGGGCTTCCCTGGTGGCGCAGTGGTTGAGAATCTGCCTGCCAATGCAGGGCACACGGGTTCGAGTCCTGGTCTGGGAAGATCCCACATGCCGCGGAGCAACTGGGCCCGTGAGCCACAATTACTGAGCCTGCGCGTCTGGAGCCTGTGCTACGCAACAAGAGAGGCCGCGATAGTGAGAGGCCCGCGCATCGCGATGAAGAGTGGCCCCCACTTGCCACAACTAGAGAAAGCCCTCGCACAGAAACGAAGACCCAACACAGCCATAAATAAAATAAATAAATAAAATTTGAAAAAAGAAAATGCTCCCTATTAAAAAAAACAAAACAAAACAAAAAACTGTGGGGTACAACTAACATACTATTCAAATAACAATTATAGCCTTAAATTAGAAGACTGAAATCAGAAAATAGGTTTGCTCCCTTCACCTCTCAAATAAATAGAAATCTGAAAGAAAGAAATGATAAAAAACATATTAATAAAATGGAAATTTAAAAATTTTAGATTAAAATGACAAATCTATAGAAAAAACAACTTAACCAAACTAGCACAAGAGAAAACAGAAAAACTAAATAGCCCTAAAACTCTTTTTAAAATTGAATCCTTTTTTTTTTTTTTTAACTGTGTTCCTAATTTTTAAGGTTCTATTTTTTTTTTTTAATTTTATAGCTACTTTATTTATTTATTTATTTATTTTTTTGGCCGTGTTGGGTCTTCGGTTCGTGCGAGGGCTTTCTCTAGTTGCGGCAAGCGGGGGCCACTCTTCATCGCGGTGCGGGGACCGCTCTTCATCGCGGTGCGCGGGCCTTTCACTATCGTGGCCCCTCCCGTTGCGGGGCACAGGCTCCAGACGCGCAGGCTCAGCAGTTGTGGCTCACGGGCCCAGCTGCTCCGTGGCATGTGGGATCTTCCCAGACCAGGGCTCGAACCCGTGTCCCCTGCATTAGCAGGCAGATTCTCAACCACTGCGCCACCAGGGAAGCCCTAAAATTGAATCCTTTAATTAAAAACATTCCCACAAGTAAATTCCAAGCCTAGATTAACTTCTAGGTGAGATATATAAAGAAAAATACTAATTGCATACATTTCTGCAAGATACAGAGAAAAGAGGGAAAATGTACCTTCTTGTTCCTAAAGCTAGAATAAACTTGAGGCCAAACCTGAAGGACACTATGAGAAAGGAAATTTCAGGCCATTACACTCATAAATACACAAGCACAAATTTCAAACAAAACAGCAAATTAATCCAGTAATATATTAAAGTATCCAGATGGGCTTATTCCAGGATTTTAAGATTCAGTTTTTGGTGACCAAAAAGGTAACGTGGAGGACCCAGCCTCTGTCCCCCAACAATGATGAATAATTAGATAGCTATCCATGAACAAAAACAGCTCTGGGAGAGTACTGGAGTCCGTGTAAGAAATTTTAGCAACACGGTGAAACAAAAAAACCTGAGAATAACCACACAAGAAAAGATATGTTGAAGCTTAATCCCTGATGTGATAGTATCTGGAGGTGAGGCCTTGGGGAAGTGATTAGGACATGAAGGTGTAGCTTTAATGAATGGGATTAGTATCTTTATAAAAGAGCCCCCAGAGCGCTCCCTTATCCCCCTCCGCCATGTGAGGACACAAGGGAGAAGCTGTAAATGAACCAGGGAGGAGGCTCCCACCAGACACTGAATCTGCTCATGCCTTGATCTTGGACTTCCCAGTCATCAGGACAGTAAGAGATAAATAATGTCTTGTTTATAAGCCGCCCGTCCTATGGTATTTTTGTTATAGCAGCCTGAACAGAATAAAGCAGAAATTGGCACCGAGAAGTCGGGGTGCTGCTCTAACAAACCCTTAAGAATGCAGAAGCAGTACTGCATTTAAGTAATGGATGGAGGGTGGCGGAGCTCTGTAGTGCATGCGAGAGACACCCTACGTCGCTAAGAACCAAACTTTAAAGGAGATTGTACTGACGGCTCAGAAAGGAAAGAGGAGAGTGATAGAGAAAGCCTCAATCTTCACAGAGAATACCTAAGTAATGAATAGAATGTCGGAATAAATATGGATGGAAAAGGCCATTCAGATGATCTCTCAGCCAGAAATAAGGGATGTGTTATTGGAAACCGGAGGAAAGGTGGTCTTTGTGATAAGTGCAGTAGAACGGGGCGGAACTGTGTTCGCGTCCTGGTGTACTGTGCAAGGCACAACTCGAAAGTGATGACGCTGGAATTTCAGCTGAAGCAAAACTGAAGCAGAACGCTGAAGATAAGCTTGGTTCCTCCTGACTGCTTATCGTAAGATGCTAGAAGAGAGAAATGACATGACAGAATTGATAACAGAAAGGAAAGAGAACGTAAAGATTTTGAAAATTATCAGCCTATCCATATTATAAAAAATGAGAAAGTAGTCAGAAGAGAACACTAAGGGTGTGGCCGACTTAGCCAGAAAACTATAAAGGAAAGCAAGGAAATAATTATCATGGTACTGCTTTCCTGACGGCAAGGGAAAATGAAATTGTGACTGGGAAGGTGTTACTACAATACTTTTTTTAAATAATAAAAAAAAAATAGGTGGAAATCTGTATTTCATACAATAGAGGGGATAGGATGGTGTTTCTATGTAATTTTAAATGGTGCTGTAGAAAAAAACTTAAGGACAAGGAAATATGTTCAAAATATACCACTAAGTGAATGTAACAGAATGTGGGGCTTCCCTGGTGGCACAGTGGTTAAGAATCCGCCTGCCAATGCAGGGGACACGGGTTCGAGCCCTGGTCCAGGAAGATCCCACATGCTGCCGAGCAACGAAGCCCGTGCGCCACAACTACTGAGCCTGTGCTCTAGAGCCCGCGAGCCATAACTACTGAGCCCATGAGCCACAACTACTGAAGCCCACACGCCTAGAGCCTGTGCTCCACAACAAGAGAAGCCACCGCAATGAGAAGCCAGTGAACCGCAACGAAGAGCAGACCCTGCTCGAACCAACTAGAGAAAGCCAGCGCATGGCAACGGAGACCCAACGCAGCCAAAAATAAAATAAATAAAATAAATTTTTTAAAAAATGTGTCCTTTGGGATAATTCCGGTCTTTAAAAGATAGCTCTTTCAATTTTCCATAACCTTATCAATGGTTCGACCTAATTAGATACTCTTTGAAACATTAAAAAAGGAGTTAGGACAATTTTGTCACCAAAAATAGAAGGGTGAAAATGGCATATTAATGATTCATATCAACTTCAGGATGATAGTAATCTCCAAAGAAGAAAAAGGCATGAAAAAGTGAAGCTTTAGCTATATCTGCAATGATTTGTTTCTGTTTTTTAAAAAAAAGCCATGTCTTAACTTTTTACTTTACTATATATTTTTAAAATTTTATAGAACTTAGAAGTATACAAACATAAAAGGAAAGAAAAGGAGAGTATTATATAATTCAGATTTCAAATTAAAGTGGGACATCTTAAATTAGAAAGAAAACCCAGATGTCTTAAAGGGTATTGCTGACAGACATGACTACATTAAAAGTTAAAACTCTTTTTGATGAAAGTCACAAAAAATTAAGAATAGAAAGGCATTCCAGTAGAAAAATGCGTAAAAGATATGAAGAACCAATTCAGCAATAAAAGACATACAAATAGCCAATAAACATTACAAAAAAAAATCTGTAATGTCTCTAGGCAATCACAGAAACACCAATTCTATCACAGATGACTTTTTAAAGTTCTGAATTTGGCAAGATTTTTCTTAAAGGATATTACCCAGTGCAGGTGGACCTACGGAGAAATAGGTACTCTCAAACCTCATTAGTGAGACTATAAATTGCTAAAATCTCTTTAGAAATAATCCAACCATGACTAATAAAATCTAAAATGCACCTGTCTTATTGTAGAGCAATTCCACTTAAGAATCTGTCTCATGGGAATAAGAACACAGTACACTAAAATATCATGCGCAAGAAAGCTTATTGCAGTGTTGTTTATAATGGAAAAAACCTAGAAACTGTAATCAGAAAGGATTGGCACATTTATACCATGAAAATTATTCATCTATTTAAAAGAATAAGTTAGATATATTTTAATCATCCTGAAAAGACATCCATGATAAATTATTAAATTAAAAATAGCACATTACAGAGTATGATTTTATTACTGGAAAAAATAAAGTGTGTATATATATATATATATATATATATAGAAAAGAAAATGGAAAAGTAACAAAAGGATACTCATCAAATTGTTGGCAAACACATCAAAAAAGTTGGTACCTCACAGGGAATGGATCACAGGTGAAGAGGCAATTATTAATATTTTCTTTGTATGTCTCTGTTGTTTCTGCATGTTATAATAACTGGAAATTATATGTATAACAAAAATTAAACATAAAAATTTAAGTGACTATGATTATTATAACTTTGTAGGAAAAAATTAGAAATTTTAAGATAAAGATCATTCAAGATGTACGAATATTGTCACAGAATGAGCATAAATTTCTCACATAAGTTTAAATAAATCTCTCTGCCCCTTGGCCAGGAAGATCATGTGAAGAAAGATGAGTCTTTCAAAGAATTTAAAAAAAAAAACCCGGTTGTTCTGTATTTTTCTGTTCTCTCTTCCCCCTTGAGTATAATCTGGAAAAAAGCTGCCAAACTGGCAGATTTTATGTGCCCAGTTGAATGCCTCTCTTAGACTCAAAGCAATCTCTCACTGCTCCCACTTGGGCTGCTCAGCCGACTACGCAGCACGTGCTCTTAGGGGTGGTCTAGTGGAGCCGCATCCACCCGCGCTACTTCTCTCCAACGTACGTTACCGAGAGAAGGGACTCCTTCCCGTTACATGACCCTCGAGGGAGTTAGCTGTGGGTATTTTGGCACAGAAAACGGCAATGGTGCACCTTTTGCCTCCAAAGCTAACTTTTTTTTAGGGAGAATTTGAAGAACACTTCTGTGTCATCTGAGCATATCCAGGAGGACTTTCCTATAAACAGTCCAGCAGTTTCTTATTCCAATTTAATCTTATTTACCATTCAATAACACCTCTTCATGATTCTCTCTGCAGAAACTTTGCCATTCGAAGGGAAGGCATCCACTGTACCTCCTAATCCATCCTAATACCTCTGCCCAGTTCTTTAGTGGGTATTTGACTCTTCCATTCCCTCTATTCTGAGATCACCAGTGAAGCATTTCTCATGTCCTGCCGCCCTACTTCTCAAAAAATCAAATCCTTGTAAAATTAAATATTTCCAACATGTTTTATTAAATCTACGTCTTCCCTATAGGGGACAGAGTACAAATCGTTAGTACCACAGTGGGGATAAGGATACCCTAAGGGTACCCTAAATAAGACACAGCTCCTGCTCCAAGAAGTACAGGACGTAGAAGGGGAGGCAGAGAAGCAGCAAGACAACTGCGTCCTCGGTCATACAGCGTTCCTGGCGTACCGGCCACCTCTAGATGACGGGCTCCTGCCTGCCACCATGGACTCACCAGTGATCTGCGTCTCTTTACCAACTATGTCTCCTATCTAAAGCACAACTGAAAATTTTACGGTTTAATATAAATATTCATTCAACTGGCAATGTGCTGCTTAACATTTGGAGGGGACAAAGACCACTTTTGAGAATATTTATGGAACATTTACTTATGAAAAAATAAGGAATTTATGAAAACTCTACCAAGAGAAGAATTTACATAAGTAAAACAGTTTCCATTGTTTTGTGACTTCCTAAGGACTCATGAACTCAGAGTAAACATCCACATTCGGGATCACACGAAGACTTGATCCTGGTACCAAGTCAAATCACATAAAAGCAGTATAATAAAATTACGTTACTTTAGAATCCCCAGGGGAAAGTCCCTACAGGTTACGACTGAGCATCATGCCCTTGACTTGAATTTGGAACTATTAAAAAAAATATCTAGGGACTTCCCTGGCAGTCCAGTGGTTAAGACTCCAGATTTCCAATGCAGGGTGCACAGGTTCGATCCCTGGTCAGGGAACTAAGATCCCACATGCCGCATGGCCAAACAAATAAAAAAGAGAGAGAGAGAGAGAAAAGAAAAAAGCATATCTAGATTTAGATATTTAGTCCAACTAAAGTTGGACTTTAAAAATTATGATCAAAGACATCCAATATTTTCATCAAGATCTCTTATAAAAATGTGCAACATAACTTCCTCTCCAAATCCAAAGATTTCAATGAGGTTTAAAATTAAGGGTATTGATAACCACTGAGTGGAAGAGTTGGAAGGAAAAAAATTGTGGCCACAGAGTCGGGACGGCTGAATACAAGATTCCAAAGGTGACGCAATTCTAAGTGTTGTCAAAGCGCACAGTGTGAAGTGAAGATGAGCATCGCAGAAGGTGAGAGAGTCGATAAATGAAGAGGGTAGGGTGCCTGATGGTGTTTTTGTGGATGCTGAAGTCACTGAAGATGTTGGGAAAACAAGAGGTGGACAGAGCAATCCAAGCGTTAATAGAGAGACAGGAAAATGGAAGGATTTTACACTTTGGATGATATGAATGAGACGTGGGTACAGAACTTTGTAGTGGCTACAACCCAACAGACTCCTAGCAGACGGGGACACCTAGACATCTGAGGAGCTCACTGCAGCCTGAACTGCTTGTACTTCTCAGAAAGCCTAGCCTCTGCTGGACTGGGAAATGCTGGTCTCTCTTAAGGAGCACAGGCTGATTGGTTGAGTTAAGCTTTCAGAGAGGCTCATTTCCAAGGACGCTTATACTCAGCTCCCAAAAAGGCTTACTGGCCTGTTCTCAGCAGTGAAACTAGCAAAGAGGGGCTTAGGGGATAAGAAGTCTGAACTCCGTCCAGCCAGGCAGTGTGATGCCAAGGAATGTGCAATAGAGCCAAGAACTGGGTTGATGAATGCACGTGTGTGGGGATGAAGGAAGGATGGAGTCTCTGCTCCCAGAGCGTTCCTGAAAAGATTTAGCAGCGCTGACTCTGCCCTGGGAAGCTTGCAGCAATCTCATTGAAGGAAGCGATCTAACCTGATGGCTAACTTTGTTTTCTCAATGTGGGGTAGAATCTGTCCTCTTTGGGTTCTGAAACACTATCCCTACAAAGAAAATGAGTTGAGACTTGCTCCTGGTTAGGTACCAAATGACTTCCAGTACCCACATTCAAGTTCAGATGCCCCCAGTATCACTAGAAATGATTGCTTATGACAATTATTAAAACCTTGATTAGTGCCTAGATTCAAGTTTGGGTGAACATGTCACTGAACTAATGCCCAGACGCCTGAGGAAGCAAGGGGGATAATCAAGGGAGAACAAAACTCACCTAAGAGAATTCCAAAGACTGATCTAGGGGTGAGGAGGGACAGCTGTTTAGAACTCTGACCACTGTCCTCCCCACTCGACCACAGCCAGACTGCACAGGAGAGCTCTGCCACGTGAGCACAGAGGTACACGATTCATTACTCAGGGAACACAGTGGCCAACCTGTTCTCTTTGGTGTGTGCACGGAGCACTCCTGAGGCTGTAAAGACGGTATTGCTCCGGCCCTTGGGCATATAATGGCCAGCTGACAGCTGAAATGGTACTGTCCTAAGAGAAAGGTCCCTCCTCAGGCCACCAGCATCAACAGTCATCCCCAGATTCTACTAACAGAGTCTCACTTCTGTTTGCTCAGCAATCCTTCTCTAAGAGTCTCTTACTAAATGCAAATCTTCACACAGGGGACTCAAGTTTCACAAAACTTTGAAAATTGAAACCCACACTAGGAACATAACTCTCTATATTATTTTGCCCCATAGTAGCTGAGGTCAGCACAAATTCAGAACAAGACAGAATCTGCCACTTTTACCCATGTAGGTTCTCATCAGCACAAGCCCTGCCTGGTTGCAGCTGACCCCTTATCAGGTTAAAAGTTCTAGTTTCTGCTTTTCTATATATCGATCACCATAGTGACCTTGACAAACCTATGAAGGAAAAGATTCAATAAGCTCACCCTGCCATTCCTATGTAATTCTTCCCCTCACTGGCCATTTATTTGTTGGCGTTTTGTTCTTCTTTCATTTTCTGTGAAGTCTTCTTCTCTCCCTCTCTCTTCTCCCTTAATAATGTCTTCTTATCACAGAAAAGGACAAACTTTAATCTTATACTGATTAGAATGCTGAGTGCCATTTTAATCTGTTCAGGCTGCTATAACAAAATACCATAAGATAGGTAGCTTATAAACGAAAGACACTTGTTTCTCACAGTTCTAGAGGTTGGGAACTCCAAGATCATGGCACCAACAGATTCAGCAAGGAAACTAAGAGTGGTTTACTTCAAAAGATAAAATTGACAAACATTTAGCTAGACTAAGAAAAAAAGAGAATAGTCAAATAAAATCAGAAATGAAAGCGAAGACATTACAACTGATACCACGGAAACACAAAAGGTCATAAGAAATTACTGTAAACAATTATATGTCAGCATACTGGATATCCTGGAAGAAATGGATAAATTTCCAGGAACAAACAACTTATTGAGAGTGAAGCATGAAAAAATAGAAAATCTGAACAGACCAAAAACAGGTAAGGAGATTAAATCAGTATTCAAAACCTCCCAACAAAGAAAAGCCCAGGACCAGAAGGTATCACTAGTGGATTCCACCAAACCTTTAAAAATAATTTAATGCCAACTCTTTTCAAACTCTCCCAGAAAACTGAAGAGGACAGAACCCTCCCAAATTCATCTTATGAGACAAACGTTACCCTGTTACCAAAGCCACATAAAAACACTACAAGAAAATAAAACTACAAAACAATATCCCTGATCACAAAGATGCAAAAGTTCTCAATAAAATGTTAGCAAACAAAAGTGAACAGCACAATAAAAGATCATACATCATGATCAAGTAAAATTTATCCCTGGGATGCAGGGATGGTTCAACATATCAACTCAAATGTGATATACCACATTAACAGAACAAATGGTAAAAATCATATGATCGTCTCAATAGGTGCAGAAAAGGCATTTGACAAAATACAACATCTTTTCATGACAAAAAAAAAAAACTCTCAACAAATTGGTATACAAGGCGTGTACTTCAACATAATAAAGGCAGTATAGGACAAGCCCACAGCTAACGTCATACTCAATGATGAAAGACTGAAAGTTTTTCCTCTAAGATAGAAACAAGACAAGTGTGCCCCATATCACCCCTCCTACTCCACACAGTACTGAAAGTCCTATCCAAATCAATTAGGCGAGAAAAATGAAGTCATCCAAATCAGAAGAGAAGAAGTAAAACTGTATCTGTTTGCCGATGACATGAGCTTATCTATAGAAAAGTCTAAAGACTCCACCAAAAATGGTTAGAACTAATAAAAAAAATTCAGTAAAGTTGCAGATACAAAATCAACACACAGAAAAGCAGTTGTTTCTATACACTAACAATAAAATACCTAAAAAAATAAACAATTCAATTTACAACACCATCACAATAAAAGATATAAGAATAAATCTAACCAAGGACATAAAAGATCTGAACATTGAAAACTATAAGACTTTGAGGAAAGAAACTGAATAAGACACAAATAAATGGAAAGATATCCCATGTTCTTAGTTAGGAAGAATTGTTAAAACGTCCATACTACCCAAAGTCACCTGTACCTTCAATTTAATCCCTAGCACAATTCCAGTGGCATTTTTCACATAAATAGAAAAAATGATTCTAAGATTTGTATGGAATCACAAAAAACCCCAGAGACCCAAAGCAATCTGGAGAAAGAAGAACAAAACTGGAGGCATCACACCTCCTGTTTTCAAACTATACTAAACAGCTATAGTAATCAAAACAGTATCATACTTACATAAAAACAGACACATAAAGTAACTGAACAGAGTCGAGAGCCCAGAAATAAATCCTCACATTTATGGTCAATTAATATTTGACAAGGGAACCAGTAATACTCAATAGGTAAAATGGTCTCTTCAGTAAATTGTGCTGGGAAAACTGGTTAATTACAAACAAAATAATGAAACTGGATCCCTACCTTACACCAGTCACAAAAAATTAACTCAAAATAGATTACAAATGTAAACGTAGGAAATAAAACTCCTAAAAGAAAACATAGAGGGAAAGTTCCTTGACACTGGTCTTGGCAATGATTTTTTTGATATGACATCAAAAACACCCGCAACATGAGCAAAAAATAAACAAATGAAACTACATAAAACTAAAAGCTCTTGCACAGCAAAGCAAACCACCAACAATATGAAAAGGCAATCTACTGAATGGGAGAAAATATTTGCAAATCATGTATCTGATAAGTGGTTAATATCCAAAACATATAAGGAACTCATAGACCTCAACAGCAAAAATTAATAATAAGAATAATAATCTGATTTTTAAATGGGCAGAGGCCCTAAATAAACATTTTTCCAAAGAAGATATACAAATAGCCAACAGGTACATGAGAAGATGCTCAACATCACTAATCACTAGAGAAATGTAAATCAAAATTACAATGATATATCACCTCATACCTGTTACAATGGCTATCATAAAAAAGACAGGAGATAAGTGTTGGCAAGGATATGGAGAAAATAAAATCCTTGTGCACTGCTGATGGGAAGGAAAATTTGTACAGCCACTATGGAAAACAGTATGGAGGTTCTTTCAAAAATTAAAAATATTACTACCATATGATCCGGTAATCCCATACCAAAAAGAACTGAAATCAGAATCTCAATGTGATATCTGTACCCCAACTGTTTATTGCAGCATTGTTCACGACATTCAAGATATGGAAACAACCTAAGTGTCTGTCTACAGATGAGTGGGTAAAGAAGATGTGGCCTATATACACAATGGAAAATTATTCAACCATGAGAAAGAGGAAAATCCTGCCATTTGCAACAGCATGGGTGGACACCAAGGGCATTATTCTAAGTGAAATCTGTCTGACAAACAAAGGCAAGTATTGTACTTTATGATATCACTTACATACTTGTGGAATATATAAAAGCCAAACTCACTGAAACAGAGAGTAGAGTGGTGGTGGCCAGGGGCTGAGGAATAGGGTGATGGGGAGTTGTCAAAGTATACAAACTTCCAGTTATAATATGAATAAGCTCTGGGGACCTAAGGTACTCCATGGTGACTACAGTTAACAATACTGTATTACACACTTGAAAGTTGCTAAGAGAGTAGACCTTAAATGTTCTCACCACACACACAAAAAAAATGGTAATTATGTGAGTGATACATGTTAACTAATCCTACTGTGTAATTATTTTGCCATATACATATATATATATATATATATATATGTATCATTGCTTTGTACACCTTAAATTTATACAATGTTATATGTCACCAATACCTCAACAGAGCAGGAGGAAAAACCCTCAACAATAAGAAAATGAACAACCCAAATACGAAACAGGCCCAAAACCTTAACAGACACCTCTCCACAGAAGTAGAAATAGCAGATAGGCATATGAAAAGATGCTTCATATCACATGTCATCAGATAATTAAAAATTAAAACATCACCTATTAGAATGGCCCAAATCCAGAATACTGACAACAGCAAATGCTGACAAGGATGTGGAGTAACAGGAACTGGACGAACAGGAAGAGAAAAGATGTGCAAGATCTCTTCACTAAAAGCTACAAAGCATTGCTGCAAAAATAAAAGAAGACCTAAATGACTGGATATGCTATATTCATCATGAACTGGAAGACTCAATACTGTTAAGGTGCAATTCTTTCTAAAATGACCCCGTAGATTCACTGCAATCCCAGTCATAAGCCCAGCAGAATTTTTGTAGAAGCTGACAAACTGACTCTAAAACTGATATAGAAATGCAAGGGACTTAGAATTTTTAAATGATACTGGAATAGAAAAAAAAAAAGCTGCATAACTAACACTGTATGAATTTAAGACTTACTATAAAACTATATAAGAAAGGCAGCATGATACTGTTTAAAGACTGACTAACAGACTAATGGAACCAAATAAAGAACCCAGAAGTTGATCAACATTTACTGTCATTTGACTTTGTACAAAGTTGCCAAGGATATCCAAAGGGGAAAAGAAATCTCTTCAACACATGCTGCTGGAACTGCTTAATATTCATACAGAATATGGATATTTATTTACTTTGTTCATATGAATATAATATTCATATCCCCTACCTCACACCATACTCAAAAGTTAACTCTAGATATATCATAATAGAATGTAAAGACTAAGGTCACAGAAGAACAGAGGAGAATATTTTTGTGACTTGGGGGTAGGCAAAAGTTTCTTAGGACACAAAAAGTAACAACCACTAAAGGGAAAACACGTATAAATTTGACTTCAACAAAATTTAAAACTACTGATCACCAAAAAATACCGTTAAGAAAAAAAAGAAGAAAAACAAGAATTAGGAATTCAATAATAAAAAGGAAAAAAAAAGATAAAAAGGGCAAAAAATTGAATAAACACTTGACAAAAGAAATATAGAAATTGCCAAGAATCACATTAAAAAGTGACTGTCATCAGGAGAATGCCAACTACAATGACGTGAGATACCACTACACATACCCACTCCAATGGCTAAAAATTAAATATGCTGACAATACCAAATGCTGGCAAGGATGTGGAGAAACCGGAACTCTCATGCATTATTGGTAAAAGTGTAAACTGTACAACCACTTTGGAAAAAGTTCTGAAGTTTTCCTATAAAATTAAATATACATCCATACAATAGACTATCAGGCAACTTAAAAATGAAATACTAATACATGCTACAACGCGGATGAACCTTGAAAAACTTATACTAGGTGAAAGACACCAGTCCAAAAAAGCATATATTGTATGATTCCATATATATATGAAATGTGCAGAACAGGCAAATCGTCAAAAAGTAGATTAGTGGTTGCCTAAGGCTGAGCGCGGATGGAAAGATATGGAGAGTCTTATGGGCTAAATTCATGTCCCCAAAATTTCATATAATGAACTCCTAACTCCTAGTACCTCGAAATGTGACTTTATTTGGAATTAGATCAATTGCAGATATAATTAGTTAAGATGAAGTCATTAGGATGGACCCTAATCCAATATGACTGATGTCCTTATAAAAAGGGGAAATTTGGACAGACATACACACAAGAAGAATGCCATATGAAGCTGATGGCAGAGGCCTACAAGCCAAGGAACACCAAAATTTCCTACAAACCCCAGAAGACAGAAGAGAGAGAAAAGGAACAGATTCTCAAAGCCCTCACAACCAGCCAACCCTGCCAACATCCTGATGTTAGACTTGCAGCCTTCAGAACAATGAAACAATAAATTTCTGTTGTTTAAACCACCCAGCCTGTGGTACTTTGTCATTGTAGCCTTAGCACACTAATACAGGTTTTGCTATTGGAAAATGGGGTGTTGCTATAACAAATACCTACAAATGTGGAAATGGCTTTGTAACTGGGTAATGAGTAGAGACTGGAAGAATTTTGAGGTGCATGACAGAGTCTAGATTGCCTTGAGAAGAATCTTGGTAGAAATATGAACATTAAAGGATATTCTAGGGAGGGCTCAGAAAGAAAAGGGGAGATCTGTAGAGAAGGCTTCAGTCATCTTAAAGAACACATATGTCATCACGAATAGAAGGTTAGAAATGATGGATGCAGTTCTGGTGAGGTCTCAGACAGAAATGAAAAACACGTTACAAGAATCTGGAGGAAAGGAGATCCTTGTTACAAAGTGGCAGAGAACCTGGCTGAATTGTGTTGTTAAATGAAAATGAGAACTTGCAAATAATGAACTCAGGTGTGTAGCAGAGATGATTTCTAAGCAAAATGTTGAAGGCATGGCCTGGTTTCTCCTTACTGTTTATATTAAAATGCAAACGGAAAGAAATAAATTAAAGAGAGAATTGTTTAGGAAAAAAAAAGAACCAGAACTTGAAGATTTGGAGAATTCTCTGCCTACCCATATTGAGAAAAAAAAAAAAAAAATGAGAAGGCACGCTATGGAGAGAACTCTAAGGGTGTAACTGGACAATAAGTGCTAAAGAGATCAGGTGTGCTTCCATTAGCCGAGGAATGCCAGCAAATGAGAAGCTAGGTGAGAGGCACAAAACAGATTCTCTCTCACAGCCTTCATAAGGAACCAACCCTGCTAACATCTTGATCTTACGATACAATAAATATCTGTTGTTTATGTTCCCTGGCTTGCGGTACTTTGCTGTGGCAGCTCTAGCACACTAATACAGGGAGTGACTGCTACAAGAGTTTTTTTGGGGAGTGATAAAAAAGAATGCTAAACTTGACTGTGGTGATGGTTGCACAACTCTGTGAATCTATTAAAAACCACTGAATTGTACACTGAATATATTAAAAACTACTAAACTGTACACTTTAAAACCACTGAATTGTACACTTTAAAGGGGTGAATTTTATGGCATTTTGGAATGTGAATTATAAATAAAGTTGCTTACAAAGAAAACTAAACCTAAGACTAACCTATGACTGAGAAATTCCACTCATAAGAATTTACCCAAGAGAAATAAAAGCTTATCTTTACAAAAAGATTTGCACAAGAATGTTCACTGTAGCTTAATCACAATAGCCAAAAACTGGAAACAGTCCAGATGTGCATTAGGAAGACAATGGATTAAAAAACTGCAGTAAAGTCACACAACAGAATACCACTCAGCAATAAAAAGGAATGGACAACAGATACAAGCCAACATCATGGAAGGATCTAAAAATATTACCTCAGGGAGGGAAAATCCTTACACAGCACAGTACACACTCTAATTAGACATTATACGTATGAAGTTCTAGAACAAGCAAACCTAACCTGTGGTTAATATAAAACATAACAACAGCTGCTGCTCAGAAAACAGAAACTTGGTGGCAGATATCAACTGGAAAAGGACATCAAGGAACGTTCTGGAGTGATGTAAATATCATCTTGGTAAGGTTCAGACTACAGGTGTATGCATTTGTCAAAGCTCTTTGAATGGCACACAAGACATGTGCATTGCATGATATATAAAATTTTTAACATAAAAAGAAACTATTAAACTCTAACAATATCATTCTGAATTCTTGAGGACAAGTGTACTGATGCTTGTAACTTACTTGAAATGCATCAAAAAGTTAGATGGATTGGTGGATATATTTTTTACATTGATAGAAATAAGTACTTTGTGCAGAGTTGGAGGGATGATATTGGCCTTAATCTATTGGCAAAAGTTCAGTTGTATGTGGGGAAAGGGACAAAAGGGAAAAAAATTTTTGCAAAGATTCCTGGAAGGAGAGAGGAATGCAGACTCAATAGAATGGTATCTCTTTTCCTTCCAGGCCACATTAATATCTGCCTGAGTCCTGTGTGGAAAGAGGTTTCAGGAAATAGCAGTAAATGATGTTTTCAAAAGGGAATCATATGATCATCTCAGTACCTGCAGAAAAAGCATCTGACAAAACTCAACATCCATTTATGATAAAAACTCTCAGTAAAATGGGTATAGAGGGAACATAACTCAACAAAATAAAGGCCATTATGACAAGTCCACAACTAACATCAGAGACAACAGTAAAAAGCTGAAAGCTTTTCCTCGAAGATCAGAAACAAGACAAAGACGACCAACCTTGTCACTTTTATTCAACATAATACTGCAAGTACTGGCCAGAGTCATTATGCAAGAAAAAGAAACGAAAGGCATCCATATTGGAAAGGAAGAAGTAAAACTGCCACTATTTGCAGACAACGTAATATAAATATCACATATAGAAAACTCCAAAGAGTCCATCAAAGGAGTTTGGGATTGACATCTACACACTGCTATATTTAAAATGGATAACCAACAAGGACCTAATGTTTAGCACAGGGAACTCTGCTGAATATTATGTAACAATCTAAATGGGAAAAGAATGTGAAGAAGAATAGATACGTGTGTATGTATAACTGAATCACTTTGCGATACATCTGAAACTAGCACAACATTGTTAATCAACTATACTCCAATATAAAATAAAAATTTTTTTAAATAAAATTAAAATCAAAAATTACAAAAAAACTGCTAAAACTAATAAAGAAATTCAGTAAATCTGCAAGGTATAAAAAAATCAATATACACAAATTGGTTGCATTTCTTTATGCTGATAATGAACTATACGGAAGAGAAATTTAAAAAACAATCCCATTTACAACTGCATCAAAAAATAAAATAAAATACCTAGGAATAAATTTCACCAAGGAGTTGAAAGACCTATATAATGAAAACTACAAGACACTGATGAAAGGAACTTAAGAATACACAAAAAACTGGAAAGACATTCTGTGTTCATAGATTACAAGAATTAATATTGCTAAAATGTCCATACTAGGGGACTTCCCTGGTGGGCCATTGGTAAAGAATCCACCTTCCAATGCAGGGGATGCAGGTTCAATACCCAGTTGGGGAACTAAGATCCCACATGCCATGGGGCAACTAAGCCCACGTGCCACAACTATTGAGCTCGGGCACCTCAACAAGAGAGCCCACGTGCCGCAAACTACAGAGCCCCCGCGCTCTGGAGCCCATGCACCACAACTAGACAGAAGCCCGAGCACCGCAACGTACATCCTGCGTGCGGCAACTAAAACCCAACACAACCAAAATAAATTTATTTTTTTATTTATTTAATATGTTTTAAAATGTCCATACTACCCAATGCAATCAACATCAAAATTCAAATGGCATTTTTCAGTGAAATAGAATAAGCAATCCTAAAATGTGTATGGAACCACAAAAGACCCTAAGTAACAATCGTGAGAAAAAAAGAACAAAGCTGGAGGCATCAAGTTCCTTGATTTTAAACTATATTACAAAGCTACAGTAACTAAAAGATTGTTATTTCATTGGCATATAAACAGATACACAGATCAATGGAACAGAATAGAGAGCCTAAAAATAAACTCATGCATATAAGGTCAATTAACTTACAACAACAGAGCCAAGAATATACAATGGGGAAAGGACGATCTCTTCAATAAATGGTGTTGGGTAAAATGGACAGCCACATGCAAAAGAAGGAAACTGGACCACTACCTTACCCCATACAAAAAAATTAACTCAAAATGGATTAAAGACTTTAATGTAAGAATTGAAACCATGAAACTCTTAGAAGTGAACACAGGGGATAAGCTCTTTGACATTGGTCTTGGCCATGAGTTTCTTAATCTGACACCAAAAGCAAAAGCAAAAATAAACAAGTGGGACTATATCAAACTAAAAACCTTTTACACAGCAAAGGAAACCATCAACAAAATGAAAAGGTAACATACTGAATAGGAGAAAATAATTGCAAATCATATCTGATAGGGGCCAACATCCAAAATATATAAAGAACTCTTACAACTCAAAAGCAAAAAGCAAACCACCCAATTTCAAAATGAGCAGAATATCTGAATAGACATTTCTCCAAAGAAGACATACAGAAGGCCTACAGGTACGTGAAAAGATCCTCAACATCACTAATCATCAGGGAAATGCAAATCAAAACCACAATGAGTTCTCACCTCACACCTGTTAGAATGACTGTCATCAAAAAAACAACAAATAACAAGTGCTGGCAAGGCTGGGGAGAAAAGGGAGCCTTCTGCAGTGTTGGTGGGAATGGAACTTGACACAACAACTATGGAGAACAGTACACAGATTCCTCAAAAAATTATAAACAGAACTACTATGTGATCTAGCAATTCCACTTTTGAGCACTTACCAGAAGAAAACAAAAACACTCATGCAAAAATATATATGAACCTCCAGGTTTCCTGAAGCATTATTTACAAAGCCCAAGCTATGCAAACAACCTAAGTATCCACTGATGGATGAATGGATAAAGAAAATGTATTATGTACCTACAGTGAAATATTAGTCAGGCATAAAAAAGAACAAAACATTGTCATTTGTGACAAAATGGATGGACCTCAAGGGCATTATGCTAAGTGAAATAACTCAAAGACAGACAAATATCGTATAATCTCTCTTATATGTGCAATCTTAAAAAAAAAAAACAAAAAAACAAGGTCATGGATACAGAGAACAGACTGGTGGTTGCAACAGGTTGGGGGTAGGGAGGGTGGGAAAAATGAGTGAGCTGGGGATTTTTTAGTAAAAATAAATTTATTTTTTTAAAAATAATGCTATAAACAGGGCTCTCTATGAGACCTGAGACCATGAGCAGCATTGATTTGATACTCAGGTGATAAAAAAAACAGAACAGGAATATTTTCCTTATCTCAATATGGATCACAGCACAAGGCGGGCTCAGTGAAGCCTACAGGGAATGTGGCAGCCCTTTCTTTTGATGTCTCCCAAAATACTGAGAGACATCAGTATGAATAGGACAGCAACAATCCCAGTGGCAACCACAAAGGGAAGATGCCACCTTCCGGTCAAATTTCCAGTAGCAGACACCCCAACAAGAAAAGCAGGGAAGAATTTTTGGGGAGGTCACAGAAGACACATCCAAGGTTTCTCAGCAGTAAGGAGTGACGTGAGGCAGACACGATGAGGAAGCACGATCTTAGCTCCATCACTATCCAGAGGCCTGAGGAAACGCATGTATCACAGACGCTATTCAGCCAGAAAAATGAAGGCTAGCCTATTCCACAAACACATATGGACGACATGAGCAAACAACAGTAAACACTGAAAGAAGACAGAGAAGGGCAAGGGGAAGGGGAGGAGGAGGAGGAAGACACAGAGAAGAAGAAGAAAGGGCCCTGTTTATTGGTGGTGGCAGATAAGGAAGGAACCACCCGTACTACTTATTCTCCCCATCTGAGCAGGACACTCTCAAGAGGAAGGTAGCTGAGAGTAGGAATGATGTTAACGACACTGAAAGATGATTTGGCTGTGCATATAATCACCTTTGTCCTTTTCTCAGAAGAGCCAAAAGAGTCTAGTCCTAGCTCAGTCTTACAACGCAATCTGCTCAGGATGGGTACTTCACCCATCACGGCAGGGTTTGTTTACAGCTCCAAACTTTGACAGTGTTCCCTCCAGGAGTCTGTCAATCAGGAGCAGATCTATTCTTCCTCTCCCCATCACACTGGAAGCACTGCCTCTCTCTCATCGACCTAATTCCTCCTAAAACCTACTCAAAAAAGAAGGGGGTTGAAGTGTCATTAACTCAAGTGATTTATCTTGCTTAGGTTAATGAAATTTAAAAATACTTAAGAACTGAAACATTTTGATGGCCTGGTCATACTAAACAGTACAAAATTTCTGTAACTGTGCCTTGTGAACTATAACATACTCCATATTTAAACATCAATATTTTCAATACGAATTTCACTTTATTATTGCCAATGTCAAATAATGAGTTCCTTAGGAGGTTCCCAAGTAGAAAAAGTTAGACAATCCAGTAGAAAAATAGATGAAAGTCTTGAACAGTACATCACCAAAAAAGGATTATCTAAATGGCCAATAAGCAAGTGAAAAGGGGTTCAGCTTCATTAGCCATCAGAGAAATGCATATGCCGTTACTATATACCTCCTAGATGGAAAAAGGGGGAAGATAATAATAGTTGTGGAAAAGGATGTAAAGCAACAAGAACTCTCAGACACTGTGGGTGGGAGTTGTAAATTGGTACAACCAATTTGGAAAACAATTTGGCCATATCTACTAAAACTGAATACATGTACAGCCTATGACAGGAAATTCCATTCCTGGGTATATACCCACAGAAATGCTTGCATATAAGCCTTAAAAAACATCCACAAGAATGTTCATCACAGTGCTATTTAAAAGAGCCAAAACCTGAAAACTACACAAATGACCATCTATATTACAATTTTCAAATACATTGTGGCCTATTCTCCAATGTAGTATTATACAACATGGAGAATGAATAAATTACAGTTACATCAAACAATAAGAATAAATGTCATTGAAATAATGTAGACCAGAAGACGCCAGATACAAAGGAGTACCTACTGTATGATTCCATTTATATAAAGTTCAAAAACAGGTGGCAGGGCTTCCCTGGTGGCGCAGTGGTTGAGAATCTGCCTGCCAATGCAGGGGACACGGGTTCGAGCCCTGGTCTGGGAAGATCCCACATGCCACGGAGCAACTGGGCCCGTGAGCCACAATTACTGAGCCTGCGCGTCTGGAGCCTGTGCTCCGCAACAAGAGAGGCCGCGATGGTGAGAGGCCCGCGCACCGCGATGAAGAGTGGTCCCCACTTGCCGCAACTAGAGAAAGCCCTCGCACAGAAACGAAGACTCAACACAATCATAAATAAATAAATAAATAAATAAAAGAACGTGAATTTCTAAAAAAAAAAAATTTATAAAAAAAAAAAACAGGTGGCAGAACTCATGCTATTAGAAGTCAGGCTACGGACTGTCTTTTGTGGAATAGTGACTCGTAGTGACTGGAATAGTATTACATTCTTTTTTTCATCTGGGTTCAGGTTACATGGACATGCTAAATTTGTGAAATTCATTACGAGGTTCACTTATGATTTTTACACTATTCTGATTATATGATTATTTCCATGGGAGAGACAATGAACGCCTCTAAATAAAGAGAAACACAGCCAACACAAAAACATCAGCTAAAGCCATCATTTTAATAGGATGGTACATCTGAGACGGTCCCCACAGGAAGTCAGCA
Organism: Balaenoptera musculus; assembly: GCF_009873245.2. Taxonomy (NCBI): domain Eukaryota; kingdom Metazoa; phylum Chordata; class Mammalia; order Artiodactyla; family Balaenopteridae; genus Balaenoptera; species Balaenoptera musculus. The sequence goes on from NC_045790.1 coordinate 7,355,541, forward strand.
GGGGCCTCATATACAACTATTTCCCAACCATTACAGGCAAATACTTTTTGTCAATGCAGCACAGAATTGCCACTTCACAGAAAATATGAAATATTTCACCCCTTCCACATGATCTCTTGCAAACACCTTTTGTTCGCCAGCATGTATGAAACAATCTTCTTATGTATGCATTCGGTCCACTCCTAACTGCCAACAAAAACAAAAATAAATGCACAGTGCTTGCAGGGTCATAAAGCTATGGATAAATTAGATTGAAGGCTACACTTTCAAACTTTTTAACGGTAAACTGGACAGGATCCAAAGACCCCAGTCATGTTATGGCTGAGTGCCCCTTTTTCAGTTGCTCTTCAGTTATTTTCCACAGACCCTATTATGAATCCTTAGTTCCCATGGTCCCGACTCACATGAATCACGAAACAACTATGTACAGGTAAACAGGGCCCAGCAGATTCGCTTGGGAGTATTTGCTATGGAAGAAACATTTACACCTCAAAGTAGACCAAGAAGTCTGTCGAGGCCCCATACCAGGAGACGTGCAGAGTCTAGGATAGTAGCAAGGTAGTCTGAGATTACCAAGTGTTGGCTTGAAGAAGGAAAGATCACTAACACAGAATCATAGAAGCCCATGGTTCTAGGCCTGCCTTCCCAATAACATTCTATTGGACTTTTTGCTCCACCCCTGACTACCTGCCTAGGCTTACTCACAGGGTAGCTGAAAGCATCCCGTGGGGTAACGAGTGTGAAATGGTTTGAAATACCTGAAACATGTATCTAAATCAACTGCTAGTATTTTTCCTAACCTTAAGACTGGGGTGCCTCTGGAAGCTGAGGGGTCGGGGAGAAGCGGTAAGGCAGGCAGTTTAAGAGGGTGAAGGTGGCTCTGAGTCCCCCTACTGAGTGACCCACTCTTCTGTGCTAAGCCTTATCAGTCTCTCCACCCAGCTGGCCCATGGGTGTGAGAGTCATCAATGTGGTATGAGCAAAGGCCACCGGCAAGCAAATTTGCCTTTCACATGCCCATTAGCCCTGGGGCACCTCTCGGAGGACAAAGGAGCCCAGTGGAGACGCCATGTGTCCAGAGGTCCTGCCATCCAGGACAGTGGCGGAAATCTCAACACAATCCTCACCTGTCCTTTGAATACTTCACCTTTGGCCCCCAAGTGATACCTTTAGAACATGAAGCTTCGGGGCAAAGGGTAAAAGCTTTCTGCAGACTTTAGCAAACCACAAGCAAAGTCTGAGAACCTCCACTGCAGTGACTTAAGGGGACCCTCTTCAGTCGTGTCAAGCTGCTGGTTTCCGTCCAGAGGGCATAAACTCTGACCCCTCAAACTGACATTCCACAGGGTCCCTCATGCTTTAAGGTGACACACTGGAACAACTTGCTCTGTTGATTCTGCTCAGCATCAAGTCTGCCTTGGTTTCTAAACATGTGTGAAAAAATAATCCAGGTAACTGACTTGGGAGTGCAAGTTCTAAGAGTCCTAAAGGAGCAGCTCCCTTCCCACTCCCAAAGCCTACCTGTCCTCTAAAGGTCTCACGCTTCTGCGCTGCCAATACCATCAGTCCAACTTGCCCTGCAAACTTCACAGATTCCCCAGACCAAAATCCAGAACCGATTTCTTCTTGGAAACTACTATGTGTCCTTAGCATTTCTCTCCGTCCCCTGGAACAGCCTGAGGCATCCAACTCTGCTCACATCCCTGCCTGTTGCAACTGCCTTCAGCCAAGTCCAGCTTCCTCCCACGCTTATAGGACCTCATTCCCACTTTCCCTTAACTGTTCATAATTCCACAGGGAGGGGATTCCGTTTTACCTGGTGGAACACAGGAGAGCAAGACTAGGACCACAAGGACCAAGAGTAAGCTCCTCATGGCTGAACCAATCAGCAAAGAGACAGCTGAGAGCAGGGGAGAGTCATTCTATATGCAGCTCTCGTGACACAGGAGCTGCATGACTGGTGAACCTTTCAGGAACAAGAACATCTGCTTGCTCCACTGAGCAGTTCAATAAACTACAAGTCTGACTTTGAACATGATGTCTCACCATTAAAATACACTTCCTGAGCGCCACTTGCAAACTGCATTCTCACCGTGGGAACAGCCCTAATGGCCTGGGAGGAAGCTGTGTAAGCTTCCTTGTATCTTCACTGTACATCCATTTAACAAACACCTATAGTGTGCAGAGAGCTGTAAGGCTACTTTATTTAGCTGACAAAGTGTTTTCAACAGTTGTTTTCAATCTCTCGCCCTGAGAAAAAAGAAACCCCAGGTAGATATTACTCTCCCATTTGAAAAGCAAAGAACATGAAGCTCAGGTGGAAAAAATGACTTGCTCAAGTTTATACAGATCATAAATGACAGCAACACAACTTAACGTGACTCCTGCATACAGAAAAATTAAAGTATGCTCCAGCCCAGTTCTAGTGTGGCTACAATCTATTTAGGAAAATCAGAGCTTCCCAAAGAGCAGGGCAAAGCCCTATAATACCATCAACATGAGTCTTCCATGCTGGGCAACGTGGGATCTACAGAGAATTCGTGTTAGAACTCCTGCTTTGAGGGACTGAAGGTCAAGAGTGCTTGACAGTTTACTTGACAGTTTTCAACGTGTTTTAAGCTTAACAAAACCTCTATCTGACCTTTATAAAGAATATGGAACCCAGAATCAGGCAATCCGAGTTCAGATCTGGACTCAGCTTGATAAGCTTTCAATATGGCACTGCTTTGCCTCTCCAGACATCACCTCTCTCGCCAGTAAGACAGGCCGTGCACCACCCGTGCTTCTACCGCAAAGGCCCGTGGTGGGACCAAACGAGGCAGTGCTTGCGAAGCGCCCTCTATAAGACGTGCACTTACGGGGCTGTCAGGCCCACAGAACACAAGAAGACGTGTGAGGCTGGAGACGCTAGAGACGCAGCCCCTCCAGCTAGAGCACAGGAGCCGAAGCAGCAACCCACTCTTCCATCCCTCTGCCCCACGCGCTTTTCACCTCATGAAAACTCACCTGCACGTGTACCGCTATGGTGGCCTCGTGCTTTCCAGCTTCAGGAAGCCTGTGATGTGACTGCCGTTACAGAGCTGTGCAAGACCCTGAAAGGACTGCAGAACAAAACAATCATTCAGTACAGAAAAGGTGGAAGACTTGAGTTTGGGGAAATGATCAAGAGAGCATGGGTGCACTCAGGGACATGAGAACCGCTTTCCAGACCGAAGCAACAGGTACAGCCAGAAAGGCATTCTTTCACCTCATCTGGCTCTCATCTCCTCTTCTCCAGCCATCCTCCTTGGCCTCCAACTCCACTCTTACCACGGTGCCCTCCAGAACCCCAATTCCTTCCACTTTATACCTTCTCCCCAGCACACCCTTCCACCTCTACGTTCCAGTGAAACGCTGGGTTCTCCTCTGGAGAAGGCTGCTTCCCAGCAGCCTTTGGTGACCGGACGCCATCCATCTGTTGAGGCCCCACACACCATGGAACAGGCAAGAGCATTTGCTAACAGCCCCATGCAGTTTCCAGAACAATCCCCGACATGATCTGACACCTCCTCTCCCTCACCCCACCCACACCGCACCGCTCAACAAACCTCAGCCATCAGCTCACCCCCACCCACCCTTCCCTCTGCACGACCACCACGCAGCTCGAGGTATCACCATCTGTCATTCGACTGAGTAAACGGCCTCTTAACCGGTCTCCTGTGTCATTTTTACGTATTTATCATTCCTCCTTCACGTAGTCATCAAAATGACCTTTATAAAACTGAAACTGGATCACGCATTTGCCACGCGTAAAGCCTTTCACCGTCTTGCTAATGGGCTGAAGTACCAGCTGCTTACATGGACGCCAAGCCCCCCGACTGGCCCCCGACTACCTCCCCAGCCCTACTCCTCTCATTTGCCCACCCCCTCCCCTTGGTCCAACCCCTGGACTTCACTGTTCTCAAACACACCCCCTCACAGCTTCTACCCAAGCTATTCGCACGTCCTGGAAATCCACATTGCCGTTCCCCAACCTTCACCTAACATTTACTCGTTTAAAGAGATATTCTCGGTCTTTTCCACAGAATAAATTTTCCTGAATGCTCCACACCTAAATCATATTCTCCCTCGCTAATTTTTATCACAGGATCCTTTTCCATTGTTAGCATACTTATGTTTTTCTTAATTTAATATTTGCTCCCTCCACTTGACTACAAGCTCAATGAGAGCATGCACCACGCACATCACATGTATATGACATCACATCAACCAAACCCAAATTTTTTTCTAGGGCACTGCATTAATTCCCTAGGGCCGCCATAATAAAGCACTACAGCCTGGGGGGCTTAAACAACAGAAATGTATTGTCTCACAGTTCTGGGCGCTAGAAGTCTGAAATCAAGCTGTCTTCAGGGTTGTTTCCTTCTGAGGCTTGTGAAGGCAGGATCTGTTCCAAGTCTCTCTCTTAGCTTCCAGTAGCCCCTGGCATTCCATGGCTTGGAGATGGTGTTCTCCCTGTGTCTTCACATTGTCTTCCCTCCGTATGTGTCTGTGCCTGTGTCCAATTCTGCCCACTTATGAGGACACAGTCGTATTGGATCAGGACCCACCTTAACTCGATCATCTGCAGAGACCCTATTTCCAAATAAGGTCACATTCACAGGCACTAGAGGTTAGGACTCCAGCATCTTTGCACAATTTAACCCATGACAAACATTAATCTTTCATCTTCCTGGGTAATATCTATGACCCAAATGACATCACATCAAACAATTTTTTTCTAGGACACTAATTGTTATTTTTTTTCTTCTATCACACTACACAGAAGAAAAGTCAGCCACAGAGCTGCTTCTACTCCTGGGCTTCTGAAAGCCACTGGAGAATATCACACAATCCTGCAAGCAAGCTGAGGGTAGAAATTAGGTCATTCCTTTCACTTCAGATGCTATTTGACCTCACCGCCCACCAGAGCCTGTCCTACTCTCAGCAGGTGATCTGGTTTCTGCTCCAGAAAAAAATAAACGTCAGAGGGTCTTAAATCATTTACCTTTGCACCCTATTCCCACCCACCTCACTCAATAAGCAACCATATACCTATAAATATATATATTTTTCCTCTTTTCCTTCTTCTTCAGAGGAATAAGTGTCAATTCTCCTGCCAAGTCTTATCCTTCCAGCCACGCTCCTAGCACATTCCCACCCATCTCAAGTTATGCTGCTTTGTCATTAATCCCCTCTTTTAAAAAGGTAAAACTGTTTTGTTTTTTTTTTACTTTTATTTGCATTTATTTTTTGCAGCATTTCTTCAGTTTCTTCTGGGATATCTTTTTCTTCTGTGCAAGCTGCTCTTCTGCTTTAGGAACAATCTGTTCTTTTTCAGTAAGGATCATCTCAGTGGGGCTGGGAGAGCTCATGTATGGGATGATCTGACCATGAGCTCTGTAAGTCCTGCACCACATTTTGGCAGCTTTGTTCACCTGGATGTTCTCAATGACCACAGAATCTACATCTAAGCCCTTAACTTCAGCATTACTCTTTGCATTATTGAGCATGTGCAGTAAAAATTCAACACTCTTTTTGGGCCACCGAACCTGCATCCAGCCCCACTGTTTGGCCTGGACACACCTACCAACTCCACCATTGTAATGACGGAATGGCACACATTGCTTCTTTAAAGTGACATCCTTCAGATACTTGGTAGCTTTTCGGATATGCATACCCTTAATGGCCTGGGCAGTTTCACAAGTGTTCTTAAAGTGAACACAAAGATTTGAACCTCTTGACTTGCATGATTTTGTGGGGTTTTCTGGGTCAAGTGACTAGCGAACCACTTTTAGAGGTCACCTCAGGCCGCTTACCGGAAAAGGAATCAAAAAACTAAAACTTTTGGTTGTAAAATACATAAATAACACATATACAAAAAACCCACAAGACAAATGTAGGGCTTCACAAATTATTATAAGCTTAACCCTATAGTAAACACCACTCAGATGATAAAACACAACTTTGCAGCCACCCAAGAAATACCTCCCTTTACCCCCATCCCAATCATAACCCTCACAATTTACCGCAACCCTTGACTTTTATTGTAATCATGTCCCTGAATTTCTTTCTATTTATGCCAACCAATTGAGCAAACTACAATTTACGAATCTTACAAAACTAAAATTTCATTTTGCTCACTTTTCATTTGACATATCTTTTAGTCTCTCTTTATCTGTGTGTTCTTCCTCCTGCTCTCTTACAATTTACTTGTTGAATAGCCTAGGACATCTGACCTGCAGATTTACCCACAACCTGGATTTTCTTGACTGTGTACTCACTCATGGTGAGGTTGAACTTGTACCTCTATCCTCATATTTCCTGGAGATTGGCAGCTGGATCCAGAGGCTTGGTCAGACTCAGGTTCAATCCCTTTACCAGAACTACAAGTTTTCTTGTGTCTTTTCATCAAAATCTCATAATAGGCCTTCCCTGGTGGCGCAGTGGTTAAGAATCCGCCTGTCAATGCAGGGGACACGAGTTCGAACCCTGGTCCGGGAAGATCCCACATGCCACTGAGCAACTAAGCCTGTGAGCCACAACTACTGAGCCTGCGCTCTAGAGGCTGTGAGCCACAACTACTGAGCCCACGTGCCACAACTACTGAAGCCCACACTCCTAGAGCCTGTGCTCCGCAACAAGAGAAGCCACTGCAATGAGAAGTCCATGCACTGCAATGAAGAGTAGCCCCTGCTCGCCACAACTAGAGGAAAGCCCTCGCGCAGCAATGAAGACCCAACACAGCCAAAAATAAATAAATAAATAAATAAAATTTTTTTTAAAAATCTCATAATATCTGGTTGTGCCTCTTTTTGTGCTTTCAGTAATCATTGATACTTAACTCCCAGATCCATTAATTCATCAAGGGTTGAAAAGGGGTGATATTCTAATTGCCAATGGCAGTTTTTACAGAATAAAAGTAACAATTCTAAAATTCACATGGAACCACAAAAGATCCCAAATAGCCAAAATAATGCTGAGAAAGAACAAGAAAGCTGGAGGCATCATGCTTCCTAATTACAAACTATATTACAAACCTACAGTAATCAAAACAGTATGGTACTGGCATAAAAACAGGCACATACACCAATGGAACAGAAATAAGAGCCCAGAAATAAGAGCCCATGCATATATGATCAACTAATATTTTACAAGAGAGCCAAGAATACTCAATGGAGAAAAGATAGGGAGATGCAAATAAAAAAACACAGTAAGATATCACTTCACACCTGTCAGGATGGCTATCACCAAAAAGACAAGAGATAACAAATGCACATGAGGATGTGGAGAAACGGGAAGCCTGATACCCAACTGATGGAATGTAAATTGGTGCAGCCACTATGTAAAACAGTATGGAGGTTCCTCAAAGATTAAAAATGGAACTAACAACCCTAATATTCACAGCAGCATTATTTACAATACCCAACATATGGAAGCAAACTAAGTGTCCATCAACAGATGAATGGATAAAGAAGATGGGATGGATACACACACACACACACACACATACACATATATAATCAATGGAATACTACTCAGTAATAAAAAAGAAATGAGATTTTGCCATTTGCAACAACATGGATGGACCTGGAGGGTATTATGCTAAGCGAAATAAGTCAGACAGAGAAAAACAAGTATCGTTATATCACTTATATGTGGAACCTAAAAAATAAAACAAACAAATGACTATAACAAAAAAGAAACAAGACTCACAGATATGGAGAACAAACTAGTAGTTACCAGTATGAGAAGGAAGCGGGGAGGGGCAAGTCAGGGGGAGGGGATTAAGAGGTACAAACTACTATGTGGAAAATAAATAAGCTACAAGGACATATTGTACAGCACAGGAATTATAGCCAATATTTTATAATAACTATAAATGGAGTATAACCTTTAAAAAATTGTGAATCACTATGTTGTACACCTGAAACTCATATAATGTGGTACATCAACTATATTGTAACTAATAAAAATCATCACTAAACCTATTACTAAAAGATGCACTTCATAAAGCAGTAAATTAAGCCCAGAGACAAGAAATAAGATGAAAAAAGCATTAATAAGGAAATTATTTACATCAGAGAATACTTATGAGCAACAACTATTAAAATAATAAAATATATAAATAAGTAATTTAGAGGTATAAAAATAAGGTTAAATTAAAATATTAAACACAACATGAAAGGTGAGCAGAAAACTACCGCAGTAAAACATTCCAAAGTCTACTGGAAGAAGATGAAGATAATGATTAACTTTAGACATTTTTTAATCAAGTTTACTGGTTAAAAATAAATCATCTCTATGAGAATAAAAATAGAATGTGTAACTTCAAAACCAAAGGAAGCACAATCAATACAAGCAAAAATCAATCAATAATCACTTAATCAATAAAACGGTAAATAAAAAGCACAAAAAAGAAATAAACTGTCACTTATCAAAGCAAATATAAATGGATGGTAATTATCAGTTAAAAGACTGAGGTTTTAAGATTGAATTTTTTTTAATCTGGCAATAACCTATTTATAATAAGAGTGAAAACAACACCAAAAGACAAAGAAAGGTGGGCTATAATAGTTGGGGAAAAAAATGTCAATTCTAGCAAAAACTGCTGATTTTACATCCCAGTATACTTTCTCCTATTTTTCTTTAGTAATCAGCCAGAGCACAGGGCCGCTGGGGACTTTCATTCTTTAGTTGCAGCTGAGCAGTCCATTCACTAATGAGCTTTATGATTTCATATCTCTTAGCAGCCATAAATAATGAGGCCCGCAAATTAGATGCACATTGCTGGGCAGAAATACCTAAGACCTTCCTGGTTTACAAAGATCAGGGCACTGATATGTGCTTGGCTGTGTCCTTTAGCTTTGTTTTTTAATGCCATAAAAGTGGGCACCTACAGTACATTTAGAATTATTATATCTTCCTGTTTCTTATTATTATGTAGTGACATTCTTTGCCTTTTTGCCCATAAACATTGTTACAGTTTTTTGCTTCAGATCCTCTTTTTGCTAATGTTCATGTAGCTTTACCAGGTTTCTATTATATATAATTTTCCTGTGGTGACACCTAGGATCTGGTGTAATGTAAATAATGGGAAACCCCAAAATAAAAGTGACTTAAATAAGATAGAATTCTCTCTCATATAAAGGAGACCTAGAAGGAAGTTGAAATGGCTACCAAACTGAGTAGCTGAAAAATACTAACTGCCCTCATATCTCTGATGCCACCAACAAATCATGTTCAGCTTAGCCTAGGAGGAGGCTATCTGCATCCCACAGCACCAAGTCGCTGAACACAGTGAGGAGCCTTTCTGTCTTTAAAAGATGATAAGATATAAGGTATGGACATGTACTCCATCTACCACATAAGCCTCAAAGTTAATATTATTTCAACTTTAGGAAGCATGTATTAGGACACAAACCAAGGAAAACCAATGTAAGATGTGCAGACTTCAAACCCGTATCAATAAAATGCATTATTCTCTGGCCACCCCTCATCAGTGTAATCGTGATCATAAAATACTCCAACCGTGTCCATCCTCCAGAAGTGCATGAGGGGCTCAAAGTACTCTTGCTGCAACCCAGCTGACATGGAATATTTCAACCCTGTGATGACTGTTTCTCATCATAAATCAATATATTATGATACATGTTTTGTAAATAAATCTGATGAGCCTGGTTTATGTGAATCTAGACCCTGGGGGATGGATATGCTTTGGGAGAGTGGAAAACCAAGACACAGACCCTGGATTATGGCAAATACACAAGTGTAATGAGTACCCCAGAGTCAGACCACTCTTCTTCACATACTGACATTACCTCTCCCCTCAACATCTGCATAGGCTTCACCTGTACAATATCACTTTCTTATTAACAGTTCTATAGTGGACACTACCAGCTTGAGCAATGTTTCAGAGTAAGGGATAAGCCAACAGAGGCGTTGCCTAATGAGCTGACTGAACACTTGAAACAACCTTCTAACTTCCTTAACTCTAATCCTGCCCCGACATCCATCCCACACAGAACGGCTCAATGGGTCCATCCAAAAGACAAGTCAGACCTTCCCACTTCCTCACACTCCCTTCAGGAGTGCCTCTATAATACACTCAGTCTACGGTTGTTAACATTTCACTCATGGGGGGAGGGATAAACTGGGAATTTGGGATTAACATATACACACTACTATACAAAAAATAGATAAACAACAAGGACCTACTGTATAGCACAAGGAACTATATTCAATATCTTCTAATACCATAAAATGGAAAAGACTCTGAAAAGAACAGATATATATATAAAAACCTTCCAGAAAGTAGGCAAAGAAGGAACTTACCTCAACATAATACAGGCCATATGTGACAAACCCACAGCCAACATCGTCCTCAATGGTGAAAAACTGAAACCATTTCCACTAGGATCAGGAACAAGTCAAGGTTGCCCACTCTCACCACTATTATTCAACATAGTTTTGGAAGTTTTAGCCACAGCAATCAGAGAAGAAAAAGAAACAAAAGGAATCCAAATCGGAAAAGAAGAAATAAAACCGTTCCTGTTTGCAGATGACATGATACTTTACATAGAGAATCCTGAAGATGCTACCAGAAAACTACTAGAGCTAATCAATGAATTTGGTAGAGTAGCAGGATACAAAATTAATGCACAGAAATCTCTTGCATTCCTATACACTAATGATGAAACATCTGAAAGAGAAATTAAGGAAACACTCCCATTTACCATTGCAACAAAAAGAATAAAATACCTAGGAATAAACTTACCTAAGGAGACAAAAGACCTGTACACAGAAAACCACAAGACACTGATGAAAGAAATTAAAGATGATACAAACAGATGGAGAGATATACCATGTTCTTGGATTGGAAAAATCAACACTGTGAAAATGACTACACTACCCAAAGCAATCTACAGATCAGTGCAATCCTTATCATACTACCAATGTCATTTTTCACAGAACCAGAACAAAAAATTTCACAATTTGTATGGAAACACAAAAGACCCCGAATACCCAAAGCAATCTTGAGAAAGACGGAGCTGGAAGAATCAGGCTCCCGGACTTCACACTATACTACAAAGCTACAGTAATCAAGACAGTATGATACTGGCACAAAAACAGAAATATAGATCAATGGAGCAGGATAGAAAGCCCAGAGATAAACCTACACACATATGGTCACCTTATCTTTGACAAAGGAGGCAAGAATATACAATGGAGAAAAGACAGCCTCTTCAGTAAGTGGTGCTGGGAAAACTGGACAGCTACATGTAAAAGAATGAAATTAGAACACTCCCTAACACCATACACAAAAATAAACTCAAAATGGATTAAATACCTAAATGTAAGGCCAGACACTATAAAACTCTTAGAGGAAAACATAGGCAGAACACTCTATGACATAAATCACAGCAAGATCCTTTTTGACCCACCTCCTAGAGAAATGGAAATAAAAACAAAAATAAACAAATGGGACCTAATGAAACTTAAAAGCTTTTGCACAGCAAAGGAAGCCATAAACAAGACAAAAAGACAACCCTCAGAATGGGAGAAAATATTTGCAAATGAAGCAACTGACAAAGGATTAATCTCCAAAATATACAAGCAGCTCATGCAGCTCAATATCAAAAAACAAACAACCCAATCCAAAAATGGGCAGAAGAGCTAAATAGACATTTCTCCAAAGAAGATATAGATTGCCAACAAACACATGAAAGGATGCTCAACATCACTAATCATTAGAGAAATGCAAATCAAAACTCACACCAGTCAGAATGGCCATCATCAAAAAAATCTACAAACAATAAATGCTGGAGAGGGTGTAGAGAAAAGGGAACCCTCTTGCACTGTTGGTGGGAATGTAAATTGATACAGCCACTATGGAGACCAGTATGGAAGTTCCTTAAAAAACTAAAAATAGAACTACCATACAACACAGCAATCCCACTACTGGGCATATACTCTGAGAAAACCATAATTCAAAAAGAGTCATGTACCACAATGCTCATTGCAGCTCTATTTACAATAGCCTGGACACGAAAGCAATCTAAGTGTCCATCGACAGATGAACGGATAAAGAAGATGTGGCACATATATACAATGGAATATTACTCAGCCATGAAAAGAAATGAAACTGAGTTATTTGTAGTGAGGTGGATGGACCTAGAGACTGTCATACAGAGTGAAGTCAGAAAGAGAAAAACAAATACCGTATGCTAACACATATATATGGAATCTAAAAAAAAAAAAAAATGGTTCTGAAGAACCTAGTGGCAGGACAGGAGTAAAGACGCAGACAAAGAGAATGGACTTGAGGACACAGGGAGGGGGAAGGGGAAGCTGGGACGAAGTGAGAGAGTAGCATGGACATATATACACTAGCAAATGTAAAATAGATAGCTAGTGGGAAGCAGCCGCATAGCACAGGGAGATCAGCTCGGTGCTTTGTGACCACCTAGAGGGGTGGGATAGGGCGGGTGGGAGGGAGACGCAAGAGGGAGGGGATATGGGGATATATGTGTATGTATAGCTGATTCACTTTGTTATAAAGCAGAAACTAACACACCATTGTAAAGCAATTATACTGCAATAAAGATGTTAAAAAAAAATAGACATATAGATACATTTATGTATTACTTAAATACTTCCCTGTATACCTGAAACACTGTAAATCGACTATACTTCAGTAAGTTTTAAAAAAAAGAATCTGAAAAAGAATACATATTTGTATAACTGAATCACTCTGTTGTATACGTGAAATATTGTAAATCAACTGTACTTCATTAAAAAATAAAATTAAATAAATAAATAAATTTTCACTCATGGTCCTTTGTAACCTGGCTCTACGCCCTTCTCCAGCCTTATCTGTAACCACCCCCCATGTTCTAGCGATACATAAATGTGCGTTCATACCGGCACACACCAAACTTTTCTATACCTCTCTCCCCTGATCCTATGGATCTACTGATTGTTCCTAGAGCCCTCTTTCTTGTACTTCCTGGATAATCCCTACTTACCCTTAAAGATTCTACTCCAGAGTATCATCTCCTCCAAGAGTCCTTCCCTGCTTCCCTCAAAGCTCAGTTTCATGCCCCAAGTTTCCATAGCACCCTGTACATAAATCCTGTATCACAGCTTTTACCTCATCATATTAAAGTTATAACCTATGGCCCATGCAACTGTGAGCGCAGAGTCTTCTCTCTTCTTTATGTCCCTGGAACCCAGCACAGTGCCAGGCATAAAGTGCCACTAATGCTGGCCACACTGAACGGAACTGAATCTCCCCCTTTTCCTGCTCTCTACAGTGCTCTACTTCCACGCCCCATGCTACATTTCTCCTCCACACCCATAGTGATCCTGGCTCTTCCGTATTTTCCCACATTGGGTCTGTGCCTCACTTCTTACAGATATGAGTCTGAGTAAGGGAAGGGTGGGCTGGTGATCTGCCCATACTTATGAGTAAGGCTGAATATTTGTCACGTGCCAGGCGCATGACCAGTGCTGCAGAACTGCCTTTCTCCACAGCCCCTCATAGAAATCCATGGAGACAAGGACAGCCCGGTTAGCTACAAGTGTGCTAAGAAATTTGAGGACGGGGCAGAGACTTCAATACCCAAAGGAAAAAATCATGTTCTCTAGGCAATCTGGCAGAAGCTAAGGAAGAAGGCAAACTAGCCCTGGGGACTTCTGGGCATCAGTCCCAGTGGCATAAGGCCATCTGATCTTGAAAGAAGGTACTGAGAACATTCTTCCCTGCGTGTGGCCAGGGACCAGTTCCCAGCCAATATCTCCTCACAGAATGTCCTAAGACTCCAAACATAATCAGATCTTGCTAAAGGCAATAAATTGATTCACCTGATCACACAGCCCCTTCCAGGCAGATGTGTCTCTTTGATCACTTGGGACAACCAGACCTCACTTTCCTCTCTGAACTTCTCCAGGTCCAGAGAGTGATTTCTTCATTATCCTCATGTCGAAGGAGCTGTTATATGTAACCAGCTGGATTTTCCTACTTGGGTTTGGACTTGGGTTTTGGTCTGAAGCTGTCTCTCAGAGCTTGCAGGGTGTTAGAGACACTGAAACTATGATCTTAATTCTCACTCTAAGTCCTGCCCCAGCAAACAGAGGAACATGGTAAGAGTGGAAGGTTCTAGACCATGCCCTAGAAGAGCCTAGATTTAGGTCAAGTTTTGCCAGTAATCAGAGGAGCTGCTGTGCTCAGACCCTTTGTTCCTGTTCCTCTGCCCCCCGTCGCTGCAGCTTTCGCTGCTTTGGGGCCTACCAGCCTGAAGAAAAAGTCTGAAGTCCCCCAGTTGCTAAGGAGAGGGTAGCAATGCACTCCTACCCTCTGACTTCCATGGAGTCTCCTATCAGCTCTTTATGGCAGAATGGGTCATACTGAAGCCCCAACAGTCCAGCCCAGCTTGAAACAAGGGTCTTCCCATCTTCCACTGGGAAGTTCTAGCGTCTGAACCATGTCCCTTCATCAGATATGGGAGGCCACCTCCTTGCATTGACCCGGATCTTCCTCTTGACACGTGTGCTTCCAGATAAGGGGATGGGTGTAAGTTAAGCTGGGACACAGGAATAGGTCTCAGGCCTTCCCTGGGACTGACATCTCCACGGATTCTCTAGGGATGAGCTGGATGTGGGGCAAAGATCCTGCAAGAGGAGGCTGGTCTAGGGAAATGCATCTTTAAACCTTGCGATCCAGTGCTCTGTTGTGAAACCTTGGGCTCCTGGTCAAAACCTCAGGCACCATCCCTCCCTACTCCCGCGTTCCTAAGCCCCAGAGATTAACCACAGAAGTTAAAAGGAAAGGAGCTCTGTGTGCCCACTGGTATCTTCTGGGATTAGTGAGATGGGGGGACTTTTTTTTAATCCCAGGGATTTTCACTATAGGAAACAGAATCTCTTCCAACTTGATTCTGGGTATTCATTATAACATGAATATACTGAGCATTATGCAGTCCACGAAAGCAGGTGTACAGCAGATTGTACATCACAGAAGATAACCATCAAACAAGCAAGACTGTAGCAACATAAGGGTTCTGTTGTTGAAATAGGGACGGAATCCCTTGGGGAGCCCTGGCAAAGCAGTACCCTCAGAAGCACACGTGGGAAAGATATTTTCTGAAGGCCATCCATCCCTGACCCTCACCCAAACTTTTTCCAATGAAAACATCTGTGTGCCTGCTAGAACAACCAGATTTTCAGCTATTCCATCAGGGTCAGGCAAGTGGAGGCCAAAGGGGCGTTGCAGAAGGGATGAAACTGACAGAGAAATCCAGTTCTACAAGACTTACTGAAGAGCCACAGTGCAGTAGGGAAGGGCCAGCCTGCCAAAGTCGCTGCCGTTCTTTTCCCATCCCCCTTCTCTCGCAATTCTTTTGACTCTTATACATATAAGGCCAAGCCACTTCCCACTCTTTTTTTTCCCTTTTCCTGATAAAAAAAAAAGAAGAAAAGAACAATCAACAAGAACCCACAGCCCCGGTATTTTATATTTGTCATCTCCATTTACCTCTACAATAACCTTATGAAGAAGTACATTTATTTTCATTTTACAGATGAAGAACCCGAAATTCAGACATATTAGGTAACTTAGCCAGTATCACATAACTCGTAAGTAGCAGAGCCCAGAGGCCAACCCATTCTAGCAGAAGCCAGGGTCTATATTCTTTCCACTATACATGGCCTGCCTTTGCATCGGTACAAAAGTTTGGGTAGGAATCGTAAAAGAAACCGTTCTCTCTCATTTATTTCCATTTGGAGCGCCCAATTTAAGTATGGGACCCCACATACAGAGTGAGTTTTCTTTGAGCTTCCCCATCCAACGAGACTCGATTTCCACGTCTTTCATGGGCCTCAAGCTCTGCCGTGCCACAAACCTCATGCAACTTTTATGGCTTCTTTAGTTTATGTGCCTTATTTTTTTTTTTTTTAACCGCTTACCTGTATTGAAAAACCTTCTCTTGTTCCTGGGTAGGGTGACTACCCTATGATACTTATTTCTAACAGGTGACCCTCCGTAGCAGACAATAATAGCAAATAACTGATAACGTATACTTTGCACTCTCCGCCCCCGGTCGCGGCAGCCTCCGCTGCTCTCAAGCCTAGCACCCTGAAGAAAAAAAAAGAAGAAAAGGTTTTTTTTAAAACCCTAAAACGCTTTAAAATCTAAAAAAAGACGGGGGCGGGAGAGCGAATCCTCCCCGGAGAACCCGCAGGGAAGTCACTTTTGCATGCTTCCAGCACCTGGGCGACCGCTGGTCCCCGACCACAAGGCTAGCTGTGAGCCGCCCGCGTGCCCGCCCCCACGCGCCTCCGCCCGCCGCCCTCGCCCGCGCACACCGCGTGTCCGCGCCCCAGGCGTCCGCCCACCACGCGTCTGCGCACCAGATGTCCGCCCACCACGTGTCCGCCCACCACGCGTCTGCGCACCAGATGTCCGCCCACCACGCGTCCGCCCACCACGTTTCCGCGCACTACGTGTTCGCTCACCAAGCGTCTGCGCACCAGACGTCCGCCCACCGCGTTTCCGCGCACTACGTGTCCGCTCACCACGCGTCTGCGCGCCAGACGTCCGCCCACCACGCGTCTGCGCACCAGACGTCCGCCCACCACGTTTCCGCGCACTACGTGTCCGCTCACCACGTGTCCGCGCACCACGTCTCCGGGCACCAGGCGTCCACGCACCACGTTTCCGCGCACTACGTGTCCCCCCCACCACGCGTCTGCGCACCAGGCGTCCGCCCACCACGTGTTCGCCCACCACCTGTCCGCGCACCACGCCTCAGCGCTGCTTTGCTTCTACGTGGGAGGCGGCTTGCCCTCGCCGAGTCGGCATTTACGTATGTTTGGTTTCCGTTTTCCCCGGGCTGCTGTAATTTTAAACCCCGGGAGCCCGAAGCCTGTGTTTATACAGAAATGCGTTTCTCGAGGCCACCGTGCCTACCCTTCGGTTGCCTCTTGAAGTATTTGTGTCGTTTGCAGGGGAGTCCCCGTTTTAATTTTGTGTGTGTGTGTGTGTGTGTGTGTGTGTGTGTGTGATTCAACGCATAATGACATGTATTAAAATTTTTAAATACAGACAGGAAAACAATGCTACATCTTTTTAGAAGCCACCCTCATACTCAAAGACATACCAGACACATTAGAATGGAAGGGAGGGAACGAGAACGGAGACAAGGGACGAGAGGAGAGAGTCCTCGTTCTGATCAGTGATTACAAGGTGCTGTGAAGTCATTGGGAAAGAGTAGCTCCATTCTGGGATCTTGAGAACAACAATATAAACGGACAGTCAAATGGATTAATAATGTAAGTTGATCAGGAAGGAGCTCCCTGAAGAAATGGCATTTCACTTGAGACTTGAAGAATAATGGTTACTGATCTCAGGTGGTACATTTTCTTTCATTTCTTTTTTTTTTTGGAGTAAAATTGTTTTACAATGTTGTGATAGTTTCTGCTATACAATGAAGTGAATCAGCTATATGTATATCCCCTCCCTCTTGGACCTCCCTCCCACCCCCCCATCCCACCCATCTAGGTGGTCACAGAGCACAGAGCTGTGCTCTACAGCAGGTTCCCACTAGCTATCTGTTTTACACATGGTAGTGTATGTCAAACCTAATCTCCCAATCCGTCCCACCCTCCCCTTCTCCCCCATGTCCACATGTCCGTTCTCTACATCTATATCTCTATTCCTGACCTACAAATAGGTTCATCTGTACCATTTTTCTAGATTCCACATATATGCGTTAATATACGATACTTGTTTTTCTCTTTCTGACTTAATTCACTCTGTATGACAGACTCTGGGTCCATCCACATCTCTACAGATGACCCAATTTCATTCCTTTTTATGGATGAGTAATATTCCATTGTATATATGTGCCACATCTTCTTTATCCATTCATCTGTCATTGGACATTTAGGTTGTTTCCATGTCCCGGCTATTATAAATAGTGCTGCAATGAACACTGGGGTACATGTGTCCTTTTAAATTATGGTTTTCTCAGGGTACATGCCCAATAGTGGGATTGCTGGGTCTTATGGTAGTTCTGTTTTTAGTTTTTTAAGGAACCTCCATACTGTTCTCCATAGTGGCTGCACCAATTTACATTCCCACCAAGAGTGCAAGAGGGTTCCCTTTTCTCCACACCCTCTCCAGCATTTATTGTTTGTAGACTTTTTGATGATGCCCATTCTGACCGGTGTGAGGTGATACCTCATTGTAGTTTTGATTTGCATTTCTCTAATAATTAGTGATGTTGAGCGTCTTTTCATGTGCTTCTTGGCCATCTGTATGTCTTATCTGGTGAAATGTCTGTTTAGGTCTTCCACCCATTTCTTAATTGGGTGGTTTGGTTTTTTGATATTGAGCTCCATGAGCTGTTTGTATATTTTGGAGATTAATCCTTTGTCCGTTGCTTCAGGCCAGGACAGCTGAATATTAACAGACTCCCGGGGAGGGCCATATGAGCTTTGAGAGCCTGCGGTGTGGCAGTCTCTTGGGAGCCAGCCCCGAACTGGTCTCTCTGGTCCTCGGAGCCCCCTCCAGCTTCTCTGAGCTTCAGGCCACGGCTCCGAGCAGAGCCCCTGTTGTCCTGTGTGGTCCCGCTAAGAAGTCCTCCTGGCAGGTCTGGGAGCGGTCGGGGCTGGGGAGATGAGCGCTGCTGCCAGCGGCTACCCCACGGCCCCCCGTGTGTGGGTAACCTGCACTCTCACATCACTGAGGCCTCGCTGTGAGCAAAGTTCAGCCCTGCGGGGCCTGTGCTGTCCGCCCACGTGGGCCACTCCCTGGGTTCTGCCTGCGTCCACTTCCAGCAGCCGGCTGAGCGGGCCTTGGAGACCACGAACTTTGATGTGAGTAAGGGAAAGCTGACCCGTATCACGTGGCCTCAGAGGATCCCTCTTTGAGAAAACCTGGCGTGGGAAACGTCTTCATCAAGAGCCTGGACAAATCTATAGGTATCAAGGCACTTCGTGATTCTTTTTCTGCTTCTGGAAACATTCTGTCCTGCAAGGTCCTGCAAGGTAGGGTGTGATGAGACCGGCCCTAAGGGTTATTCCTTTGACCCAAGAGGCTGCCGACAGAGCCATCGAGAAGATGAAGGGCATGACCCTCAGTGACCACAAAGTGTCTGTGGGCAGATTCGAGTCTCGAAAAGAGCGGGAAGCCAAGCTTGGAGCCAAAGCCAAGGAATTCACCAACGTTTACATCAGAAACTTTGGGGAAGAGGTGGATGATGAGAGACTGAAAGAGCTATTCAGCCAGTTTGGTAAGACCCTAAGCGTCAAGGTAAGTGAGACATCCCAGTGGGAAATCCAAAGGCTTCGGCTTTGTGAGTCGCAAAAAACACCAGGATGCCAATAAGGCCTTGGAAGAGACACATGGAAAAGCAACCAGTGGGAAAGTCGTTTTCCTCGGCCGTGCACAGAAGAAAGTGGATCGGCAGGCCCCGTTAAAGCGGAAGTTTGAACAGCTGCAACAGGAGAGAATTAGTCGCTATCAGGGGTGAGTCTCTACATTAAGAACTTGGATGACACCAGTGATGATGAGAAGTTCAGGAAGAGTTTTCTCCTTTTGGATCAATCGCCAGTGCTAAGGGGACGCGGGAGGATGGGAGAAGCAAGGGTTTGGCTTTGTCTGCTCCACATGCCCCCAAGAGGCAAGCGGAGCAGTCACTGGCGGATGCATCGTGGGATCCAAGCCACTGTGCGTCGCCCTGGCCCAGAGGAGGGAACAGAGAAAGGCTCACCTGACCAGCCAGTGTAAGCAGCGGGTGGCCGGGATGAGGGTGCCCCCCACCAATGCCATCTTAAATGAGTCCCAGCCTGCCGCTGGGGGCTACTTTGTGCCAGCAGTTCCACAGGCTCAGGGAAGCCCCTCCGTGTCACACACCTAACCATCTAGCACAGATGAGACCTCATCCACGCTGGCAGCAAGGCGTCCAAGGAATGCCAAGTGCTATAGGCCAGTCTGGGCCTCGTCCAGCTCTTCGCCATCTGGCTCCATCTGGGTCTGAGTGCCCCGACTGCTTGGCTGTGGACTTTGGTGGCTAGCGCTGCCTAGCAAGGTGTGACTGACAGCTGCCCATCTGGAGGCGTTCCCCCGGCTCTGCAGAACTTACCACCTCGTGCTGCTGCACCTTACAAGTCCACCTCAAGCGTATCCCTCACCCTGCCGTACAGCCTCTACAGGCACCCCAGCCTGCAGTCCACGCGCAGGGGCAGGAGCCGCTGACCGCATCCACGCGGGCCGCCGCAGCACCTGCGCCCCTCCACCCCGCCAGGAACCGAAGCAGGTGCTGCGCGGGTGGACGTTTGCTCCAGCTCATCCAGAGCATGCACTCAGAAACCCCCTTATGAGGGAGGGAGTGGGCAGGTCACTCAGTGGTGCACTAGGACCGTCGGTGGTGCTGGAGAACAGCTGTTTCCTTGATCTGAGTGGTGGTTACGCAGTGTTTGCTGTATGTTCAGTCACGAAGCTACGTCTATGATTTGTTTATTTTTCTTTATGTGTATTAAATTTCATCTTTTATCAATAGTTTATATTAAAAGTTTAAAAATAAGAACCACGGCAGAGCACAGAGGATTTTTAGGATAGGGTAACGATTCTGTATGATACTACAGTGGTGGATAGATGTTATACATTTGTCAAAACTCACAGAATATACACCACAGGTGAAACTTAGTGTAAACTATAGATTTTCAGGGATACTGCGTGTCAATGTAGGTTCGCCGTTTGTAACAAACGTACCACTCTGGTGCAGGGTGTCGATGATGGAGGTGGTTGTACACGTGTGGGAACAGGAGGGAGCTGTCTGCACTTTCTACTCAATTTTCCTGTGAACCTAAAACTGCTCTAAAAAATGGACTTTATAGATTCACAGGCATAGAGAACAGACTTGTGATTGCCAAGGGTGGAGTGGGGGAGAGATGGATTGGGAGTTTGGGGTTAGCAGATGCAAACTACTACATCTAGAATGGATAAACAACAAGGTCCTACTGTATAGCACAGGGAACTATATTCAATATCCTGTAATAAACCATAATGGGAAAGAAAAACATAATTTTAAAATGGAGTTTAAGTCATTTCACTCAGGAAGGGTCTGACTAGTGAATGAGGCAACTGAAAAGGAAGCGTGCTCCTTAAACAGGGTAATTCGTTTAGGGTTACATAGGGTGTGCAGTGGATGTTTTTTTCTCAAAGGTAAAGATGATAATAAGGAGGGCATGAGAATTCTAGCAAATTAAGATAAAGGAAGAAAGCACCAACAGAGCAACACTGAATCCATTTGTGTTTCCCTGGCAGCTTAGCCCAACAAGACCTTGGACAGAAGGTGGGAACACTTGGCTCACTTAGGAGAAACTCCTGCCCAACAGTCGGGACGGTAGTTTAATCAGGACATCTGTGGGTGGAAAGGAAAGAGTCTGTCCTGAACACATACTGACCCCCAGACACATATTAGATCTGCTTTTCCAGAACTGTGTGTAGGAGGGACTCAGAAATATTTAGAAAATGTTAGGTTCATAGTTCCCATATTCCCTAATGCACAATTGAACAATCTAAAATATATGGAGGACAGAGTTCCAAACCGAGTGTTAAGACAGCTGAACATTTGATGCCAGCACAGCCCACAGCTTGCTTCTTTCCTTTGTGCAAGCCCATTCACCAATCTGAGCCTTGTTTCCTCCACCTCTAAAAGAATAAGGTGTCACTACTAGCCTATGCTATCTCTATGGCAGCAGATGGTCAGGATATGGCCTGGGCTCCGTAGGCGGGAATCATATGCCCAGTGCAGGGTCTCCTGGGAGCCTTTCCTGGGGACTGCAAGGGAATGCCCAGCCCTGATCTAGCACCGACCTCCATATTTCTAGTCCACTAGCCCACCATCTCTCTCCCACTCCCATTCCAACCTACAGCCATGCTCTCAACCATACGCATTGTTGGAACCCAGAATAAAACTTTCCCAGCAACATTTTGCATTCACTAAGAAGTCTCTTGGAGAGGGTCTGCAGAAGAGAAAGAAACACAGCTATAGTGGTGGTGGGATTTAATACAGAATAAGTACGAAGAGTAGCAGAAAGAGGAGGAGGAGGAGAGGAGAAGAAGGAAATCTATACCAGAATGAGCATGATGCATTTTTCAAGCTCTATCTCATTTCATCATCAAAAAAACCTCTTACAATGCACTTTTAGAGAAAAGGAAGCTTATCTGGGGAAAAAAAAAAAAAAAACAGAAACACTAATTTGAAAAGATACATGCACACCAGAGTTCATATTCATAGTAGCACTATTTACAGTAGCCAAGAAGCAACCTAAGTGTCCATCAACAGATGAATGGATAAAGATGTGGTGTATATATACATACAATGGAATACTACTCAGCCATAAAAAAGGAAGAAATTTTGCCATTTGCAGCAACATGGACACGGAGGGTATTATGCTAAGTGAAATAAGTCAGACAGAGAAGGCAAATACTGTATGACATCATTTATATGTGGAATCTAAAAAAAAGTACAACAAACTAGTGAATCTAACAAAAAAAGAAGCAAATTCACAGATTTTCAGAACAAACTAGTGGTTACCAATGGGAAGAAGGAAGAGGGGAGGGGCAGTATAGGGGTAGGGAATTAAGAGATACAAACTATCAGGTATAAAATAAGCTACAAGGATATTGTACAACACAGGGAATCTAGCCAATATTTTATAATAACTATAAATGGAGTATAACCTTTAAAATTTGTGAATCACTATATTGTACACCTGTAACTTCCATAATATTGTACAGCAACCATACTCCAATTTAAAAAAAAAGAAAGAAAGAAAAGAGGAAGCTGAAGCTCAGAGATGCTAAATAATTTATCCCAGGGCCTGTTACTGCAAAACGGAGTGTAATCAGTAAAACTATGCTCTGTTGCCACTTTACAGACTCAGAATCCTACAGTCGTGGGTCAGTCGGGTACAAGCCTGCCTCAGGGGCAAGAATAAACCCTAAGTTCGTGTCTTCTCAACTCTCGGTCCCCCACCATCCCTCCAAGGAGGCAGACCTAATGACCCTTCCCCAGATCCACGTCCCTGTAGCTCCGGGGAAGCGTTGTTCTACTCCACTCCTGACAGAGGGCAGCCAACCCTGAACGTAGCACTGAACTGGCTCTTCCTGTAGCACTGAACTCCCTTCCTTCAGGGGCCAGGAGAGGGTTCTAACCCACCCACTCCAAAAAGAGAATCTTTCTCAGAACCCTCAAGGTTGCCAAATTCCAGCCAACATTTTATATCAGCCGTTTGGAAAACGAAGCCCCTCAGCGAACTTTTCTGGGGGAAAGATTCCCTGCAGCATGGGCCTCCAACAGGAGAATAAATCTGCATCCGAAGAGAAGGCTTTCCCTGCTCCACCATGTCTGAACACCTACCTAACTCTTGGTCAGGCCAAGACACCTTGAGAGCCTTTGCTTCTTGGAACACTGTAAATTCTTGCCGACTTCTTTTCTGGCCTGAAATGAAGCCTGTATTTTATCACATCACCTCTCTGGGCTCCTGTGTTCTCAGTTGGACCGGAAAAACAAGCAGACATTTTCCTGCCATTTTTCCATCAGTGTACCCTTGAAGTTACAGGGAAAGTGCCCAGGCCTGGCACGAGGATGCCTAGTCTCTGCTCCTGTTCTGCCTTGACTGAGTCGCTTCTTCTCCCATGATTTGTAGAAGAGGAAGTAGCACAGAATGGCCTAGGGACTCTTTTTCCTCTAACCCTGAAGAAGCCTGTCTCCCCTGGGTGTCCTTCCAGATAGAATGAGGCCAGCGTCCAGCCCCACCCAGCCTTGCCCGGTGCTATAAAGGAGCCTCCCAGACAGCCTCCCCCAGGAAGTTGCAGCTCTGTGCCCTCCTAAACGATGAGGCTCTGTCTCTCTGGGTTACTCTTCCTCTTGGTGATCTCATCGTCTTCAGGTAAGATGATGGGTACAGGTCTGATCATGAAAATGAGGATCTTCCAAGGACTGAAGCACTTGAAAAGCCCTATTGGTGTAAGCCCAGCAGGGAGACACCAATATCAGATAAACCAGCAGACTAGGGGCAAGAGGTGGGTTAGTGGTGTTCGGCCCCCGCCCTGCTCATCTGTGGCTACATCCTGAAAATCTGCCAAAGCTTAAGAGAGGGGAGCCCATTTCACCACGTGCAGAGATCACTTTCCAGCTATCCAAATTCCTGTTTCCCTCAACTTCCTCTGATTAGCGCTGGACTCAGCGGCCCTTGCCAAAATGTAACAGCAGGTGAGAGGGTAGAGTCCTTCACCAGGAAAGAGAGGACAGCCCTAAGATCTCCCCCAGCCTCTTGAAGACTGATTTTTTCTTTCTTGTGTGTGTGTTCTTTTCCCCTTCAGGGAATGGCTTGTTTGGAAATGATGGAGTGGAAGTTCGTACTTGCACTGCGCTTGGGGGCAGATGTTTCTTCGGCTGTAGAGTAGGTTGGAAATGGGTTGCCTACTGTCACAGTGTATTGTCTTGTTGCCTAAAACTGAAGAGACATACTCCCCCTCAGGTCTATGAAACATGAGCCTACCTCATGGGTCCGCATTAAAAGGATACACAAATGGCTAAAAGGACAAGACCTCCAGTCTGTGCGTAAGGATGGCTAACGAGCTATGGGTAGCAAATGGGCGCCAGATTCTAACCAATTTACTGGCGAAATTCCAGATGTGTTTTTCTAAAGGGGCATTGTGGTAAAAGGCATTCCTATTCTACTTTCTGCCCTCCAATCTCCAATCAATAATTCCTATATCCCATTCAGAATCAACTGATCAATACGTGACCACAGGCCCAAGGATATGACATCCACTGAGCCTAATAACGATAACTTACCACATGCCAGTCCCACTTTTAAGTGGTTTACATGTATTCAATCACTTAATCCTCACCCAAAACTCTATTATTTCTCCCATTTTGCAGATGAAGAAACTTTTCCAGGGTCACACAACTAGTAAGAGTTAGTTAGCACTGGATTTGAACCCAGACAGTCTTGATCCAGTGTCTACACTATTAAGGTGTACCACCTTTCAATTACTAAGTAGAGGAATCTAACAGGATGTATTTTTTTTTACTGAAGTATAGTTGATTTAGAATGTTGTGTTAGTTTCAGGTGTACGGCAATGTGATTCAGTTATGTGTGTGTGTGTGTGTGTGTGTGTGTGTGTATATACATATATATATATGTATATACACACACATATATACAAATTTTTCAGATTCTTTTCCATTATAGATTACAAAATATTGAATATAGTTCCCTGTGCTATACAGTAGGTCCTTGCTGTTTATCTATTTTATATATAGTAGTGTGTATCTGTTAATCCCAGACTCCTAATTTATCCACCTGAGGCTTCCCATCTTCTCTTTCACTACCCAGTTCCCAATTTTGTATCTCAGGGGCTCCAAAAACCACACTGGGAGAAATTGTCCTTGGTGGGGTGGGCAAGTGGGGTGCGAGGCTGGAAAGGTGGGGAGCAGTTTTGCATCAAGGGGCACCTCTGTGGCATCCTTCTGGTGTTCTCTCTCTGGCCAGCAGTCGGGTCCAGGAGTCAGAACTCCGCGCAACAGAACCAGGTCATAGCGTCCGCCTGAGGTGTTTATTACATCCACCACCACTGGGATTGTGCCAGACTCTGAAAAAGGAAGCATTCTGTGAGCAAGACGATGTGCTCCCTACCCTTGGGTGCTCAGAGTTCCAGCCGAAGAGCAGAAGCCCCAGACCAACCTTTGGCAGGAATCACATGTCTTCTGTCTGCACAAGGACGGCCAGTCATGCTGGGCACACGCCCAGAGACCCTAGCAGACAGGACTGCGTGCGGCGTGGCAGGGTGTCACGGGGCCGGGCCATTCCGGGGCTGTGTTCCCCACCCTCTTCCCCCTCCGGAGTGACAGCAGAGCAGCAGTGAGCTCCACCTGCCAGGTCCAGATGGGCTATCCTGCCCACAAGGTCCAGAGACGGCCTCTACTTCTTAGCTCTTCTCCACAAGCCACCAGCAGAGAGGTTCTGACTCCATAACACATGAAGTACCTTGGAATCAACCTGTTGGGACAGTAGTGCCTCCTGCATATGCTGGTGGTTTGGTTTGGATATGAAACTGTGCAACTCAGATTGGGACTTGAACCCACGCACCAGAACTCAAATCCAGACAAAATCCAAATAGGGTCATGAATCCACGGTCTTTTAGTTGAGATCACACACCTGGTCTCAGGACTTAGTGAAGCTCAGGTTCTTGATGTCTCGTTGCAGAAAGAATTCAGTGAGAGACAAAGTGATAGGTAAGAAGTGGATTGATTTAGAGAGAAACACATTCCACAGAGTGTGGGCCATCTCAGAAGGTGAGAGGCCCCAAAATATGGCATAGTTAGCTTTTATGAGCTGAGTAATTTCTTAGGCTAATGAGCAGGAGGATTATTCCAACTATTTCGAGGGAGAAGGCAGGGATTTCCAGGAACTGGGTCATCGCCCACTTTTTGGCCTTTTATGGCTAGTCTAGGAACTGTCATGACACCGGTAGCGGTGGCGTTTAGCATGTGCTGATGTATTACAGTGAGCGTAGAATGAGGCTCAAGGTCCGCTGGGAGTCGAATCTTCCACCATCTTGGATCTAGTTAGTTCTAACCAGTTTTTGTCATGTCCTATGGCTATGTCATTCTTTTAAAGGTTGTGCCCTGCCCTCTTCCCTCCTGTTTCAGGCATGTGAGCAGTTCTGTTCTCAAACCGCAGCTCATCTTACAGAGCCGAGGTGTGGTTCTGAGGAGAACAGCAATGCACCATCCTGGAGCTGGCAGGGGTGGCAGTTCCTTAAGCTCCCCCCGCAGCCCCCAGATACTCAAAAGCTGCATTACAGCATATTTCACAAGCAGCACCAAGTCCGGCGTGTGAATTTGCAAAAGGCCAGTTGAAGTGACAATGACGACTATTTCAGACCTCAGGTCGCCTCTGGGTCTGAAACCTCTGAACTCAGACTGGACTCAGTACCAGCGGGAAACACAGAAAGTGATTGCTTACGAGCTCCACGTGTTCACACGAGTCCCAGGCCCTGATTTGTAAGGTTGTGTGCAAAGAAGTCTCGAAGTTCAGTTCTCGAACCTGGAGCAGGTTACTCAACGAATAGCCGGTCAAGCGAGTGACCGGATATTCTAAAATCCTTCACAGCCTAAGGAGCAGGTGTAGAAACGGACATGCAGAGCAGTTGAGAAATGTTCACGAAACCACACAGCAGCAGACCGCAAATCTGGAGCCCCAGGCACGGGTGCACCCTCTCCCTTCCGGCGTCCTGCTCCGTGAGATAAAGCCCCCAGGCTCTCTGAGAGTCCTGCTGGCCCAGAAGAGGGGAGGACTAACCCTAAAATTTCCAGAGACGGTGAGAAAAGGTTAGACCAGCACAAACCAGGACTTCAGGGGAAACCAACCCCTCGAATAGGACCGTAAGCCAGGAACGCTTAGGCTCATACACTTCCTTGGAGACGACTCTTCGGTTTGAACCACTGCCAAGAAATTCCCTTCCCAATACCCAGGGCGGGCGACTTCCAGCTTCTGGCTGGCTGGCTCTCCCCACAGGCTGGTCCCACACTTCAGCTCAGGCCGCGAGCTAAACGAGGATGGAATGGAGCACAGGAGAAGAAAGTGGCCTTTCCACTGGTCACGCATGTCACTCCCAGAAGGACAAAGACCTTGACCTGAGGCGTCTTGGCTGCATCTGGTGGGCTTCCTCTCCCCGGAGCTGGAGGCCTGGTCTGCTCCACCCAGAGCCCTGACAGGTGCAACCAGTAGCTTGATGGCCTTCAGTGAGCCTGGAGGAAGGCAAGCAAGAGGAAGAAACAGGGCTTCCTGCGCGGGGAAAGGCGTGCATTTGATCTGACAGAACGTCCCTGGAGAAGGTCCTGACACTCCTCACACTCTCCACCTGTAGTCACGAGGCCTGTCACCCGCGGTTGGTCTCCTGACACCAAGCAGGTCTCCTAGGAGGTGTACGACCTCCACACACACCGCAAATACGTCAACTGGCTTTCTGACGTTACCAGCAGTTGTCTTGGGGGGTTGGTTACAGCAACCTAATTGCTTCTGGAGAAGCTGGCCAAATCGACTTCCTGAACTTCTATTTGCTCGGTTAATTTCACCCCAAATTCTGAGGACCAGGAAGAGATGAGCCTAAGAGGATCTGCACAGCCTTGCGGCTTCCTGCACCGCTGCTCACTTCTGGACTGGCCCCAGGGGTCTCAAGGTCCTCTCAGGTCTGTAACGCCCTGCTGCAGGGTCAGCACCTTCAGTTATTCTGGAAAGCAGCAAGGGCTTAGTTTTCGCCCAAAGTTAGTTTTTTCTGCTTTCGATGTCCTTCACAGGAAGACGGAAAATAACTGAATCCGTCAAACCTGAATTGAGGGAGAAGGTGATGTTTCCCCTTCACACCTGTAAGTGAAGGTCTGCTGGGGTGGGTGCCTGACCTAAAACCTTCTTGCTCCAGGCATGAAGATTCTCCCCTCTGTCTCTCTGTCTCTCCCTGTCTTTTTCTCCTTCTACTCTTGGCCCACTCTCTCCTAGGTGAAGCAGAATCTTGGGAGGAGGCAAAGAAGGTAATTATTAATAAATCCTGGGTTCTGCTGGCCTGGGGTCACCTAAGGCCAGATCTGGCCCGAGCTCTTCTGGAAGATCATGGTCACGCCCTGACTTTCTGCTCCTGCCGTTGGTAAACTACCACACAAGGACTGCTTCTCCCCACCTTCGATCAGGGCCTACAGGACACCTGGGGTGGGACCCGAGAACAGTCTGATGACAGAATGGATGAGAGGCAGTGAGACAAGTTCAAGCATAAGGACTCATGATGTTCCTGGGGCCACCGGCCGCCTGGCTTGGATCAGGGGCCCTGATGCCATCAGGACTCATTAATGGGAGCAGGGTCGTGTACTCATGCAGAATGGGCCTCAGTATCAGACAACCTGGATTTCAATCTGGGTCCTTCCGGAACCACGTCTTAGCTTGGTGACCTTGACCAAGTCATTTAACTTCTGTTAGCCTCCATTTTCTCTTCCTTGGGAAAGGAGCAGTAAGGGAAAAGAATAAGAAGGAGGAGGAGGGGGAGGGGGAGGAGGAAGGGGAGGGGGAGGGGGAAGGGGAAGGGCAGGAGGAGGGTGGGGGGAGAAGAGATTGGAATAATAAGAGAAGTTACTCCATAGGATGGTTGGGGACTTGAGTAAGCTAAAAAGTTCTTAACACGGAGACTGGCACACAGTAACACCGGATAATTATTAACCCCTAGGTAAGCACTCAATAGGGACTAATTTTTTTTTTTTCGGATTAGTTATTGTTGCTGCTGCTGTTAGTGTTGGAGCTGGCCCATTGCCCCCTGATTTCTGTCAAGTTCTCTTCTCACGGCAATGGGGCAACAGATCAGGGTAGCAGCCCCAAGAAGGCTCTACAACTCACTAACAGAATGATTTATTCCTAGAGGTACACACTGCTGGAGAGGACAGCCTTGTGGTCCAGCTGCTGGGGAGATACTCCCACAGCCAGCACGTCTCCCCCAGCCATGGCCACACCCCACCCTCACCACCTGCCTACTAGGAAACCACACGATTTGCACACAAAGTCCTGGCCGGGGAGCCCGGAAGCTGGGATTTTCCCTGCTCAAACACTAACCATCTCTATGACCCTGGACACATCACTTCAACTCTTTGCACTAGGAAGGGTGGGCTGGATGTACCATGGTTCTTCCTATGGAGGAGGGCGCCAGTCTAGAACGCAGCCTGGAGACAGTAGCAGACGCTACTGTTCATGACTAGCTTGGTGGCATCACAGACACACAGAGTGTCCCTTGGGCAGCGTCCTACCAAGGGCAGAGAGGCAGTGGACACATCCCCTCAGCAGGCATTAGGGGGAGGGTGCACTGTCTGAAGAGGATTTAAAACGATCATAGGGACTTCCCTGGTGGTCCAGTGGTTAAGACTTCGCCTTCCAATGCAGGGGATGCAGGTTCGATGCCTGGTCAGGGAGCTAAGATCCCACATGCCTTGCGGCCAAAAATCCAAAACATAAAACAGAAGCAATAGTGTAACAAATCAATAAAGACTTTAAAAATGGTCCACATCAAAAAACATAAAAATAAATACATAAAAACAATTATAAAACCAACTAACAGCCAGTCTACTCTCTATTATCACCACATGCCAGCAATTCTAAACAATGCCAATGATAAAACACTTCTGGGGACAGGGAGGGGGTACCACTCCTATTGCCCTAGATCCACAGCTCCCATCTCCTAGCCTGTATATTTCCTAAAATGCTCCCTGTCAGCACCCACCTCTCTTTGTCCAGAATAATGTTCTTTTTCTCTGTGCCCCAGCTGCTGACGTCCCCCCGCCACTGCAACCCCTGAGATCACCCAGATTTGAGACCCTCAACCTTGAAAGCCCCAAGTTGCCCTCACCTTTGCTGTGCTCCCTCCCGGCTCTGTACCTGGCATGGAATCCTGACCAGCAAAAGAGAACATAAGCTTGAATGTAAGTTGTATCACTCTGCCACCTTGGGCAACTCAGGTAGCCTCTCTGAACCTCAATTTCCTCAGCTGTAAAATGGGGATAATACATAGTACACACACTTGTGAGTATTGACCAAGATACTGCACATGCAAGCATTTGAAAGATTTACATAAGTTTGAGTTGTTTTTGTCTTGTTTTGTTTATCCATCACCATTTTTATTATTTTGCTCAGCTCACTTCCTCTGAGCCACAGGACGTGGGTCAGAGCCCTGTGAACCTCTGCTCTGCTCTAAAGCTCGGTGTCCCAGGCACAGTTTTTCAGGCCTGCTCTGGCCAGCATAGAGACACCAGCAGCCTCCCCTCCCTGATTCTAGATTCCAAAATCCCACGAATGCAGCCTGAAACCAAATTCCCTTTGCAAGAATCGGTGACCACCAGTTTGAATGCTCCATCTACAGGACGCACTTTTTCTTTTTCTCTGATGCTGTAATTAATCTTCATCCTCCCAAAACGGATACTTGTGTCACTGATTTTTTTTTTTTTTTAATTTGGCTGCATTGGGTCTTCGTTGCTGTGCGCAGGCTTTCTCTAGTTGCGGCGAGTGGGGGCCACTCTTCATTGTGGTGCATGGGCTTCTCATTGCGGTGGCTTCTCTTGTTGCGGAGCACAGGTTCTAGGCGCGTGGGCTTCAGTAGTTGTGGCACGTGGGCTCAGTAGTTGTGGCTTGCGGGCTCTAGAGCGCAGGCTCAGTAGATGTGGCTCACAGGCTCTGAAGCGCAGGCTCAGTAGTTGTGGCACACGGGCCTAGTTGCTCCGCAGCATGTGGGATCTTCCCGGACCAGGGTTCAGACCCATGTCCCCTGCATTGGCAGGTGGATTCTTAACCACTGAGCCACCAGGGAAGCCCTGATTTTTTTTTTTAATCTAAGGGCACAAGCGTACATTTATTCCAGTTTGCCTTTGTTTTGTTAGATTTGGCCTCTCAACGCCAGTCTGTTGAGATCTTTCCGGATCCAGACTCTGCCACCCTGGCAGAAGGCAAGAAGCTCTTGGGGGGAGCAGAGGGGGGCGGGTCAAGCCTGAAACCTCCCCCAGGAAGACAAGGGGCCACAGGCCAGGCCCAGGGAACATCTGCGCCCCAGACTCCACTCCTGGGATCCTTGCCTTCTGTTTTGAGAGTATGTTCAGGGCAGTAATGAACAAATTATGAGGCGGAGGATGTTGATATTTGAAACCTTCCATCTTTCTCTTTGCTGTCACCTTCCTTCTCCTTTGCTAGACCACTTATTGCCTCACTTTCAGCAAAGCTCATCCCAGAGTGTCCAAGGCAATTGACTCCATAAAGGGAATCTCAACTTCAAGAGTCAACACACTTTTTCTGGAAGGATCAGAGAATATATGTATTAAGCTTTAGGTCCGGGCTTCCCTGGTGGCACAGTGGTTAAGAATCCGCCTGCCAATGCAGGGGACACGGGTTTGAGCCCTGGTCCGGGAAGATCCCACATGCCGCGGAGCAACTAAGCCCGTGCGCCACAACTACTGAGCCTGCACTCTATAGAGCCCACGAGCCACAACTACCGAAGCCCGCGCACCTAGAGCCCATGCTCCGCAATAAGAGAAGCCACTGCAGTGAGAAGCCCACATGCCACAACAAAGACCCAATGCAGCCAAAAATAAAAAATAAAAAATAAATAAATGTATAACCTTTAGGTCCATGTGATCCCTGGCACAACTACTCAGCTCTGCCTTTGCAGTGTGAAAGCAGCATGTTTCAATATAACTTTATTTATAAAAACAAGCAGTGGGTGGGATTCCACCCACAGGGCTTGGTTGGCCAAGCTCTGCTCCAGGGGATGTTTCAGCCCCTTGGCCGGCTGTGGAAGCCACGGGAAGTGCCGAGGGCCAGAGAGCCTGGGCCAGGGTGTCTGCCCTCAAGGGGCTTATAATCTACATGCATTCATGACAGATGAATAAGTACACGAATGGAAACATTTCATGGTATCTATCAGTATCACCGCTGCTTTTTCATTCGCTCCTCGAATATCTGTTGTTCACCTGCTACGCGCCAGGCACTGCGCTAGCCTGTTGGGGACGTGGAGGTGGAGCCCCCGCACTGCCCTTGGAGCCCCTCCTCCCACTACCGGCTGAGTGAGCAAGGCTTCTGGACTTCTACCCCAGGGCTATGTCAGGGATCACATGGTCGAGAGGGTAGAGGACAGCAGCAAGAAGAAGCAGGGTCCCCAAGTCGCCCCATATACCTTCTTCATCCGTCAGTGTGACTTTGCACCAGTCACTGAACTCCAAACCTCAGCTTCTCCTCCTAGTTAAGAAAAAAAAATTATTAGGGTGCAGTGGAGTCAGAACTATTCAGCAAAGAAAAAGTTCAAGTGCCACGACTGGAATACTAAAGCACGGACAAATGCTTCATGTGTACTGAAAATGTCAATTTGGGATTAAAAACATTTAAATGTCAAAAAAATAATAATATTTATCTCAAGGGATTTTATTAAGCTTAAATGAGACATTTGCAAGGCACAGGGCCTAACACATATTAGATGTTTAATAAATGATAGTTATATTGATTCAAAAAACCTTCCTTATAAACACTATTCCTGACCATTCTATGCTATTCTGAGTCATGTTTACTCCTTCCAGGGCAAGAAAGAAGCATCCCAAAATACAAAAACTCATTCGTGTCTTCATTCGTTTTTTGTATTCATTTATTCATCTAACAAAAATAAAATTCTTGGCTACTATGTGAATAGGCACACACACACACACAAAAAGGGTTGTGATCGCCATCTTCTTTGAATTTATAGCATACTAGAAGTGATAAACCAAAAGTAAATAAATAAAAAAGCAAGTAAGTCAATAATCACAAAAATGATTACATCATATCTTTCTAAATGTTTATTGGGTTATCATTTTAAAATGTTGCCTTCATCATTAGATTCTGTAGGAAAATCATAGTAAAACTGTCTTTATAAAAATCTATTCCCCCAAACATTTTAATGGAGCTTATATGACTTCATCAATTCTCACGAAATTGAAGTGAAAATTACTACTGCCTTGTACTAATAAAATATATTTTGGTGAAATTACTCAGTTAACAAAAAAAAAATCACAAAAATGGTAATTGCTTTGAAGAAAGGGTGTAGGGACACATTAATATATATGTATGTGTACATACATACATGTGTGTATGTACATATATACATAAGTGTGCATACGTAGTACACAACCTATATAACCACACCCCGATCAAGATATAGGATATTTCCACCACCCCCAGAAGATTCTCTCTTGCCCCTTCTCAGTCAATAACCCCTTCCTTTACCATCAATTAGTTTTGCCTATGGTTGAACTTCATGTAAATGGACTTACACTGTGTGCAGTCTTATGTGCCTGACTTTCATTCAACACAATGTTTATAAAATTCATCCATTACGCTACATGTAACAGTAGCCCATGCGTTTTTACTACTGTGCAGGTACCACAGTGTATTTATATACCAATTTCTTCGTGAATACTGACAGTTTCCAAATTGGCTGTGCCAGTTTAACTCCCATCAGCAATGTGTGAGAGTTCAGGTTGCCCTGCATCTTCACAAACACTTAGCATTGTCAATCTTCACATTCTCACCATTCTGGTGGATGTGTCTACTGTCTCTTTGTTATTTTAATTTGCACTTCTTTAATAAGCATAATGCTGAGCATCTTTCACATGCTTCTTGGCCACCTGGAGAGTCTCAGTTATGAAGCGCCTGTTCATACCTTTGGCCAATCTTTTATCGGGCTGTTTGTCATTTTTTTATTGATTTGTAGGACTTCTAAAGTATTTGAGTTGACAAATATGTCGACAGTAATGAAATGATCTTTATCTGCTTTAAAATCGAGCTCGACAGCCCTGGTACCATAGCTAAGCCATGAGCGCATCACTAAGTTAATGACGGAGCCCAGACAAGAGCTTGGGTCTCCTAACTTCCACTGTGTCGCCTATTCCTCGGAGTATTGTAATGTTCACGCACGCAAACCTGATACCGGGAAGATGAGAGGGGATGTGGGGGGAAAATGAGCGCCACAAAATGCTATTAAATTGTTCCTTTTTAAAACAATGAACAGCTGAGTTGTCACCCTGGACCAGGTCCCGGAGGGTGTACCTTACTTGCTTATCACCTCTCGTTATGATTAAATAAATAATCGTGACCTGTCCTACAGACCAAGTCTAAATATCGATAGATCACGGGGCTGAAGGAAATCAATCCGTACCAAGGCAGAAACAACTTCATTTATGGAACAGTTCCTCCTGCTCTCTGTCCCAGACGCGTGGCCAGCCAGCTCTTCCCTTTCTGCCCCGCTTGTTCGGGGGGGGGGGGGGGGGGGGGAGCTGCACAGAGCACCCCTTATGGAGCAGTACTCTTTCCTGCCACCAGGTGGCAGACTCTGTCTGTTTTGCTCCCTCTGCAGCCTTACGACTCAAAAGAGTCCACCGGGAGCACCCGCTGACCACCGCCGGACGTCTTCTCCAACGTCCAGCTTAACAACCAGCTCCTTCGTGTCCTTTGAGGTCCTCATGGTCAGCGCGATACTGGGCATAGAGTCAGCATTCGATCAAAAGCACAATCGATGAATAGAAGCAGAGCCCCCTCTGTGCTGTGATTTCTCCGCAATACTGTCCACTGTCCAGAGGGCTCTGTTTACGGGACATGACAGTTTACAGAAACGAGGGCACAGACCGGTTAAAGCTGCGGTCCCAGCCACACAGCAAGTGAGAGTCAGACCCCACATGAAAATTTAAGCCAGGGACCACAGCCACTAGTGTCCTAACGGTGGGTTGGGGGCGGCAGCAGAGCGGGGTGAGGCTCTTGCCCTGCTGGGTCTGACCCAAGCACAGGCCGGTGAGGCAGCCCCCTCTTGTCTGAAAGACGCACCGACGCCTGGGTCTGGAAAGGCCGTTAGAAGTCATCACCACAGGTGAGAAAACAGAGGCCCAGAAGGGGAAGGGACGCCACTAGTGAGGCCAGAACCCAGGAAAGACGCCAGGTCTTCTGAGAGGCAGCCCGTGCTCCCTGCTCCACACCACCTGCATTTAGGGAAGGAGCTGGTCAAAATGATGGGCCACCATTTACATTTTTTAACCGTGCCTGTTTGGGAAAATTGATACGTGCCAACTTGTGTAGGACTAGAAAGAAATTGGACCGAAATTAAATGCAATCCGATGGTCCAAAAGGGACTCGAGTCGCTGAAAAGTCCCTAAGGGCTTTTGCTCTGCGCAGGTGAGAGTGACCGTGGGCGGGAAGACCCCGCCCACCCCTCTCCGGGCGAGCAGATAGAACCTGTTCTCACCACCAGGGGGCGCGGCCTACCTGCTTTTCCCGCTCGGGCGGGCGGCGGAGGTGTCGCGCTTCTCCCATCCTCGTAGGGGGCGGTCTTTGCAGAGCCCAGACGACCACTCTCGCCACTTTTCCACCTGTAGGAGGCAACTTTCAACAACTTTTGAAAGAGTGGGACAGAAAACTGGAAGAGTGTGAACTTGGATATAACCTCACATCACACAGTAAGAACCAGAGAAATGAAATTGTATGTTGTTTGGTTTTGGGGTTTTTGGGGGGGTTTTTTGGGGGGGAGGGGAAGGGGGATTGGAAGGGGAGAGTGTTCCAGTTTTGTAACGAAAGTCAATTTCTGACTGTTTAAGACATGGCAATCGTTAGCAAATATAAATTGATAAGATGTATCAATTGGCGGTGAAGTTTTTTTAATTGTACGTTAAAATGTATATGAAAGGAAAGAAACTAATTTGGGGGAAAAGGGGAAGGCAGAGCAAATGTAATGGAGAGTCAGTGACGAGAACAGCACTGAAGTCTTATAGACTCAGATGCAGCCTCCCTGTGTTCAGGCCCAAGTGTCACCGACTAGCTGAGTGATATTAGGAAAAGCATTGAACCTCAGTTACTCATATGTAAATGGAAAATAATAATCACTCAAGAGGCCATACATAAGTTCATGTGGTTGGCACCGTGTCATGGTATGAGTCAATAGATGTGGTATCTATTTGTTGATAATAAGAATCAATGGCACAGGTCAGGTCTGTACCCAGATTCTGTTTCACAAGAGGTGAGAAGAGGCATTTTCCAAGGTACCTAAGTGTTTTCTTATATAATAGTTCTAATTTTAATATGACCTTTGAAGTTCTCTGAATATGTATTTTTCATATCCATTTTTATACGTCAGTATACTTCTTCCTTTTATTTCACCATATAATGTTCAACTAGTTTATAACAATGAGAATGGATTTTTGAATCCATAGGAAACATTCCAAAAGAATGATGCTCTGACTTTTGAAGGTGTGTTTCAAAATAATAATGGAGCTCTAATTTGAGAATAGTCACTGCCAGCTGGCTGGGTATCACTTAAAGAGCACGTCAGCTGCAACTAGTCAAGAGCAGCTGAAAAAGGTAAAGACAGCTTCAGGGCCACACCTTAGAGCACCGCCCTGCCCCGAGCCTCACCTAAGGCCTTGCCCTTCCACTGCTTACCAGCCACACCTTAGCAGGATGCCTGGCACTTGGGCACTGGTGGCACCACCTCCTCCAGCGGCCCCAGGGGCACCTGGTGTGTAACTGTCAGGTGGGCTCTGCAGCGGGCTCAGGCGGGTATCAGGGATGGGTTCCCTCTCCTGCTGTGCTCTACATACTAACACAAAGCAGCCAGCTCTGGATGTGGGCGGTCCACAGGGAGCTCAGAACCAGCTCCTGGGGCCCCACCCTGCCCGGTGTCCTGATGAGGCTGTGCTGTCCCAGGCCCAGCCCAGGGCTAAGGGCGTCAGCTTGACAGCTTAGCCTGTACCGGCTGCTCTAACAAGATACCGCAGGCTGGGTGGCTTACAAACAACAGAAATTCACTGCTCACAGTTCTAGAGGCTGGAAGTTCAAGATCAAGGCGCCAGCAGATTTGGGTGTCTGGTGAGAGCCCGCTTCCTAACGCACAGCCTTCTTGCTGTGTCCTCACATGGTAGAGGGGCTAAGGAGCTCTCTGCGGTCCCTTGTAAGGGCACTAGCCCCCCTCCTGGGGGCTCCACCCTCATGACTAAGCACCTCCCAAAGGCCAGTCCTTCTAACACCATCACCTTTGGGGGTTGGGATTTCAACGTGTGAATCTGGGGGGGACACAGAATTCAGACCACATCAGAGGGTGTGAGGCTCTGGGTTCCAGGCTTTCAGCTTCCCTCTGTTTCTGACCCCCTTCCCTGAGTACATGCGCATCATATCCCACGCCTGAGGAAGAGCACAACGTTTTTCTCTGTCTGCACAAGCATCCCAAGATGGGCCTTCAGTCCAGTCCAAGAGACCCACCGAGCGCTGGACTCAGTTTCCCTCGTGCTCCACTAATCAAGAATAATGGCTGACACGGTGAGTCTTCCTCTGTGGCTCTTTGCTTCCGCTTCCAAGGCTCCGCCTGCTCTTGTCCACCTCCCGTCCAGAGCTTGTCTCCAGCCTCTCTGTCCCCTAAGAGACACATCCTTCACTGTACCTGGGCCCTGGACCCTGGGGCACAGATGGTCCTTCTCCTGGTCTTGATTTCTTGATGCTTGGTTGGTTGGGTCTTACGCCCATGGGTGCCCTTGCCCTGAGTGGGCTCACACTTCTGTCATCCTTGTTACCTTGCCCTGCAACATTCTCTGTTGCTTCATTTGGGCGCGAGGAGGTAACTTCCAGCACCATCTCTCCAGGGCGCCCCTCCCCCTCTCAGAGAGCTGGATTGGTCCACCCCTTCCCCGCGACCTCGGCACTTTGGAATGTCCTTTAGGTTCTTTCCTTCTTCTGTAGAGTGGCACATGGTCAAAGGAGTGCTTACATCAGATCACGATTGAATCATTCCCGGTATCAGCCAGACAAACTTTGCAGAGACCTACAAATGCCCCGATCCCTGACATTTCCACCAAACTCTCATTTTCTCTTCCAGATTTGCTGACAATACACAGGCCTTCCCACCCGGCCCCCTGCCCTCCTAGGGCCCCCATTCCCACCCACCATCGCCTCCCCACAGCGGGCACTGCCTAGATAAGACTCAGGCTTTCCAACCCGTGGCGCCAGCCTGGGGAAGGCAGACAGAGCGGGGGCCCTGTGGCCCCTCCGCCTGCTCCCCCAGCCCTTCCCTTCCCTGGCACCAAAACAGATGACTTCATGGCAGAACCCAGCTCCTATCAGCTCGGCCTCCCTGGGACCGGAGAGGGGAGGGAGCCTGGAGGCAAAGGACAGCCCGAGCTCTGGTTACTTTGGCACAGGCTGGGCCTCTGCGGACTGTCAGCCGCAGCCTTCAAATCCGCGTGGCCCCGGCCTTTTTCTGGGGGTTCCTGCTGCCCCGGTCATCAGGGCACGTGGCCACCTCTCCCAGCTCAGCTTCCACCCCCCTCCAAGCTGCACTTGGGAACAAGGCCAGCTGCAAACAGAGCCACCACTTAGCCAGGCAAGGAAGGGCAGAGGGAGTCTCCCCTTGTCCCCTGAAATAAAAGTCCATGCTTGCTCCCAGGTCCCCATGACCCAGGCCATTTATTTCCATCCCTGTTGGCTGTCTCGGTCCAGCCCAGCGTGGCATTCATCCAGCTCAGGAATTAAAGTCTCCGGCACGGTTCAGGCTCAGCATCCACCGTCCTCCTCCGGTGTCGCGTGAGGCTATGGAGAGAGCTGTGGGGAGCTGGAGCCCAGGGAAACGGCCGTGTCCTGCCGGCCGTGTCACTGCTCTGCTGGCTTCACAGCTGGGGTCAGTTTCCAGTCTGGTCCAGCACTGCAAGGGCTGGTTTCTACCCCGGCCAGGTGGGGCTCGCCTTGTCACCCCCGGAGGACGGGCCTGGAGCTGGGCTTCCCACGGCCATGTGCTCTGAAGTAGAGGCAGTTCCCTGCAACCCCAGTTGCCACATCTGTAAAATGGGAGTGTAACTGTTACTCCTCAGAGCGTGTTGCAAGGACCAAATAGACTAATACATTAGTACTTCATGCCCGGCGGGCAGCAAACACTCAGGAAACATGTTCTTTTCGTCCCATCTCTGTGAGATGGCGGTCCGCCCCCGCTGGGCTCCCTCAGCCCCCAGCAGTCTGCCTGCACCCCCTTCAGGTGTACAAATGAGGGTTCCATGACTCCCCCCAGGGGTCCCTGGGCCCCCCTCTTGCTGGATCACAGGCCTCCAACCTCTCCCCCCAGACCAGGACACACAGTGAGTCCTGGTGCCCGGGCACTTCAGCCAGCTCCTGACTTAAGGAATCGCTAGATGGAGAAGGGGACATTTGTCACACATGAGGGGAGAACTGCACCGTGCCTTCCCCTACCCGACACGGGTGAGGTGCCAGTGATGGAGAATGTGCCATCCGTACACATCCCAGGGCCTCTCTCTCCCTTTTGCTCACTTCCTATGCCCTTCCGGAAGCACCAAGCCAGTTGACTCTCACGAACGTTTGTGCAGACTCTGAGTGTCCCTTCTTGGCCAGGAGTCATCTCCCAGGTAAACCCTGCACCTCCCTCCTAGAGGTTGGATGTAGGGCAGATGGTCAGGGAGCAGAAGGGGCCTAGAACAGTATTTCTCATCCCACGTGCCACCCAGATCTCACACTGTTGCCCATTTCCCTCTTAATACCTCCGATAGCTTGCTGCATTTTTGTGAGACTTTTATCTTTCCATACCTGAACTGAATGTACCTCATCTCTCCGACAACAGCTCCACATATTGGAAACGTGGTTTTTCTGTCTCTATCTCGTGCTCAAGAACATTGAGAAAGGAGAGAGCCAGTGACTTGCCCAAGGTCATACAGCTGGTTCCAGAATAGGATCTGGACCTTCTGGTTCTGGTTCTAGAGAGCAGGCCTGTATCTGTCCGGCTGCCCCCAGGGAAGAGGCTCGCTCCCTCCTTTAGGGATGGTGGGGCCAGGACACCTAAGGCTTGGCCTCCAGACTCCCCTCCCAGGCTTGCAAACCCTTCCCCCAATCCGGGTGATAACCGTGAATTGCTAATGCTTACTGAGGGTCTTCCACATGCTGGGCACTTAAATTCCACCAGACAGTAAGACCCTCCAGGACCACAGTCTCATGAGATCCCATTTTTTAGTTGTAATATCAAGTACAGCAAGTTCCCTACATATGAACCTTCAAGTTGCGAGCTTTCAAAGGTGCGAACGTGCACTCGCATGTCATCACGTACGTTAGCTCACGTGTCTGATGTACATTGTCACGTGGCGTGCATCCTCTACAAGTGGTTGTGCTTTTGTGTACTTTACTGTACAGGACTGTATAGAGTACAGTAGTACAGTATCTTTATTTCAAACCCAGGCTGTCTGGAAGCAAGTGTAAAAGCAGCAGTGATGTAGCTGGTACTACTGTACTTTTCAAGGTACTGTATTGTAAGCTAAACAATTAAAACTTTTTTTTTTAAATTTATTTATTTATTTATTTTTGGCTGTGTTGGGTCTTCGTTTCTGTGTGAGGGTTTTCTCTAGTTGCGGCAAGCGGGGGCCACTCTTCATCGCGGTGCGCGGGCCTCTCACTATCACGGCCTCTCTTGTTGCGGAGCACAGGCTCCAGACGCGCAGGCTCAGTAATTGTGGCTCACAGGCCCAGTTGCTCCGCGGCATGTGGGATCTTCCCAGACCAGGGCTCGAACCCGTGTCCCCTGCATTAGCAGGCAGATTCTCAACCATTGCGCCACCAGGGAAGCCCCCCAAAACATTTTTAAACATTAAAAATGTTTATTTTTTGTGTTTGTGTTTTTATGTATTTTTTGTGTGAAAAGTATTATAAACCTATTATGGTACAGTACTATATAACCGATTGTGTTAGTTAGGTACCTAGGCTAACTTTGTGGGACTTACAAACAAATTGGACTTACGAACGCACTCTTGGAAGGGAACTCGTTCGTATGTAGGGGACTGACCGTATGGGCAAGAGTGCTGGTCAACAGGAACTGTCACCCCTTGCTGGGAGCAGTGAAAATTGAAACAACCGTTTTTGGGGGGAGATTGGGCTCCACAGCTCAAAACACGTTAAAACCATGACCCCCAAATACTCCAGTTCTTCTCCCTGACCCTCCCTTCTGCTTCCAAACCTCTTCTTGACCCAGCTCCAAATCCCAGCTCCACGTTAAAGCTTCACTCTTGCTTCTGGCCCATTTTGGCATTTGGTTTTCCCACTGTTTGATATTTAACCCTAGATTCTTTTATAGAATTCCTCCTTGGACCCCAGCGTATGACTCTTCCCAGTCCAGACAGGCTGTGCTTGGACTTGTGCAAGTTGTGGCCCTCACATCCAAGCTCAGGGCCCCGTCACACGGCTGTCACTGTGGCCAGGACGCCGATGGTCGGTAAATCAGCAAGTAAAAAAGTCTAAGGGTTTGGGGTCTCAATCTGACTGGAGAACAAAAGGCTCAGACTATTTCTAAGGAAAAAGCCAGCAGTTTCATCAACTAGTGCTGGGAATATTAGGCTTATACACACCCACCCAGCCCATAAACCCCTCAAGCCCACCCTTAATGTTTCATTTCCCCTTCTTAACCAAGTTATACCTGGAGGCTCACGTTGGGGGCTGAGCAGGGCATAAACGTGGCTTGCTCTGTCTCCCGTCTCCCTAAGGATGCACACAGGGGCCTGGGCCCCAGGAGAACACAAGGGATGCCCCCACCTCCTCCACCGAGAGGGCGCTGGCCAAGCTCCCGTGGATGTGACCCGTGGCTGGGCCCACATTCCCCAAGTCCAGAGACCTGGGTTCTTCCCTTCCCAGCTGTGCCGCCTGGGGCGAGTCATTTAGCCTTTGCAGGCTTCAGCTTCTCGTCTGTAGCAGATGTGAGGAGCCCCGCCCCTCCCTCCCAAGTGGGGGGACCACAGGCATCATCAGGACGGGCCCCCTTCACGCTCGGCACAGCCTGACAACATCTCCAGGCTTCCAAGCAGAGTCTCTCGGGCTCCAGCCTCTCCTTCCGAGCCCTGGAGGTGGGGACGTGGAGCAGTGTGTGTATTCCTCTGGCCTCAGGTTGGTTCGTCGCTGCTGGTCTCCCATGTGCCCGTCTCCAGGCTTTTACTTCACAAATAGCAGTAAGGACTCAAAACGGGCCTCGTGAGCAGCTAGGTTGGTGGCATCGAGACCGTGAACGTTGGACACAGCAGCAAGGAACACGGGGCAGGGAGACACGGTCTAGGATTATAAAGTAATTATAATGCCAGAGGGATCCGAGACACGTCTCCAGACCATGAGGTACTTGAGGGCAGAAGTGAGCACTTACTGTGTTTCATTTCCTTTAGGACAAGCAGAATCCCTGGCACTCGCTAACCTATTGCAGAAGCCGCAGCGTGAAGGCTGACAGGGCTGGGAAAGGAGGGAACGTCGGCAGCAGGGCCGTCCCACCCAGAGTGCCTGGTAGGCAGAGCGGAGGAAGGTTTACACGCCTGTTGGACGCACCCCTCAAGCTTGGCCACTTTGCATCCTCGCTTCCAGGCCACGGTGATGATGTGGGCCCCTGGGATTACTCTCATTACTCTGATTGGCTGCCACCCTTCCCAGGCGATGCTGGGCACCCGGGCATCCCCAGCCACGCCGCAATCGTGGCTGTGACCCCTGCTCCTAGGTCCTCATGGCTGCCCACCCATCCGATCTGCTCAGGGCTGCCCACCCATCCGATCTGCTCAGAGCTGCCCACCCCTCCGATCTGCTCAGAGCTGCTGGCCCAACCCAGCGCGGGCACAGCCGTGACGACGGTGACTTCTCAGGGCGGGCGGGCTGAGGGCTGCAGAGACGCTGTCAGCTGGGGTATTATTGTCCAGATGTGGGAGGCCACTTATCTGGGACGCCCACACGGGGAAATGAGATAGTTTGCAGCACTTTTCCCACCAATAGTCTTATCTTGACTGGAAAGAAGATTGCATTTGTGTGTGAAGACGTGTGTGTGTGATTTTACAAATTCCCGTGGATGCCTGTTTGAGTGATTTTCACTCCATGACTTCTGACCATATGGATTATGTTTGTGTGATTTTATGACTTGAATACAAAGTATGAGTCTCTGAAGTGTGTCTGTGTTTGGTGTGTCGGAAGAGAAGTCGATGGCACAAAGGGATGGAGAAGTGGGAGAGTAGTAAGAAACAGCGTCAGGGAAAACATTTAAAAGAGGAAAACAACCGGTTTTGGTGAAAGGATGAAGAAATAGGTATTGTTATCATTTTTTTAAATTGATATATAGTTGATGTGCAGTATTATGTTGGCTTTTGGTGTACTACAGAATGACTTGACATTTGCATATATTATGAAATGATCACCGCAATGAGTCTGGTAATCCTCTGTCCTCATACAAAGTTATTACTATGTGTGTATATATATATATATATATATATAATTTTTTTTTTTTTTTTTTTTTTGCTGCGTTGGGTCTTCGTTGCTGCGCGCGGACTTTCTCTAGTTGCAGTGAGCAGGGGCTACACTTTGTTGCAGTGTATGGGCTTCTTATTGCAGTGGCTTCTCTTGTTGCAGAGCATGGGCTCTAGGCGTACGGGCTCAGTAGTTGTGGCGCACGGGCTCAGTTGCTCCGCGGCATGTGGGACTCAAACCCGTGTCTCCTTCATTGGCAGGCGGATTCTTAACCACTGCGCCACCAGGGAAGTCCTGGTATTACAGTATTAATGGCCATATTCCTTATGCTGTATATTAACATCCCTATGACTTATTTATTACGTAACTCGAGGTTTGTACCTCTTATTCCCCTACACCTATTTCACACACCCCCCCCACTACCCTCCCTTTTGACAACCACCTGTTTATTTTCTGTATCTATGAGTATTTTTGTTTTGTTTCTTTGTTTTGTTTTTTAGATTCCACATTTAGTGAGATAATGTGGTATTTACCCTGTCTTATTTCACTCAGCATAATATCCTCTGGATCCATTAATGTTGTTGCAAATGGCCAC
The DNA here is from genome assembly GCF_009873245.2 of Balaenoptera musculus. Lineage (NCBI taxonomy): Eukaryota > Metazoa > Chordata > Mammalia > Artiodactyla > Balaenopteridae > Balaenoptera > Balaenoptera musculus. The sequence continues at coordinate 7,400,005 of NC_045790.1, forward strand.
GTTTCATTTTTTATGGCTGAGTAATACTCCATCGTGCATATATATATGTGTGTGTGTGTGTGTGTGTGTGTGTGTCTACCACATCTTCTTTATTCATTCATCTCTCAATAGACACTGAGGTTGCTTCCATATCTTGGTTATTGTAAATAATGCTGCAATAAACATTGGAGTACATATATCTTTTCAAATTAATGTTTTTGTTTTCGGTGGGTAAATACCTAGAAGTGGGATTACTAGATCATACAGTAGTTATATTTTTAACTTTTTGAGGAAACTCCATACTGTTTTCCATAGTGACTATACCAATTTACAATCCCACCAACAGTGCACAAATGTTCCCTTTTTCTCCACATCCTTGTCAACACTTGTTATTTGTTGTCTTTTTGTGATAGCCATTCTGACAGGTGTGAAGTGGTATCTTGTTGTTTTGACCTGCATTTCCCTGATGATAAGTGATGTTGAGCATCTTTCCATGTGTCTGTTGGCCATCTGTATGTCTTCTTTGGAAAAATGTCTATTCAGGTACTCCGCTCATTTTTTAGTTGGGTTGTTTGGGGGTTTTTTCTATAGAGTTGTATGACTTCTTTGTATATTTTGAATATCAACCCCTTATGAGATATATGATTTGCAAATATCTTCTCCCATTCAGTAGGCTACCTTTTCAACTGTTGATAGTTTCCTTCACTGTGCAAAAGGTTTTTTTCTTTTTTTTGGCTGCGTTGGGTCTTCGCTGCTGCGCATGGGCCTTCTCTAGTTGCGGCGAGCGGGGGCTACACTTCGTTGCGGTGCGTGGGCTTCTCATTGCGGTGGCTTCTCTTGTTGCAGAGCACAGGTTCTAGGCACACAGGCTTCAGTAGTTGTGGCACATGGGCTCAGTAGTTGTGGCTCGCGGGCTCTAGAGCACAGGCTCAGTAGTTGTGGTGCACAGGCTTTGTTGCTCCGCGGCATGTGGGATCTTCCCAGACCAGGGCTCGAACCCGTGTCCCCTGCATTGGCAGGCGGATTCTTAACCACTGCACCACCAGGGAAGCCCTAAATTTATTTTTTAATCCTGTTTAGGACTGTGTTTATTGAATCTAAGGCTACTTGTCTTTCATTAATTCTGGAAAATTCTTAGATACTACCCCTTCCGATATTGCCTCTTCAAATAATGCATGTTTTGCATTCCCACCTTGTGCTTTAGTTTAGCCTGAGAGAAGGATTTAGGTGCAAGTAGTTTATTCAGGAAGTGATCTCAGTGACCAGAAATAGTGAGGTATGGAGAGTGAAGCAGGAAATTCAAAAAAGTCTGCATTATTAAACTAGTTACCACTGTGACCAACTGGGACTCAATCCTGCAGCAGATTCTTTGGAGAACTTTATAGCATACACCCCCAATTGTTTCAACAAAGGACAATTTAACTGAGACATTTATTTACTTACTCCCATCCTCCATTGACTGAGGGCTGCTACTGGAAGTGTTAGCACCTTCAAACTTCCAGCCTGTGCTTACGTGTAAACTGAGTGGGCTTTTGCAGTGTTGGTGAAAGCCCAGGGTCAGAACAGAGACAGTGGCACATGGTTGAGAAAGGATGTTGGCACTGTGCTTGGAATTACCCACCACCGCTGCTCTAAATCAGGTGGGTCCAGGGACTAGCACAGGCCACCACCAACATCATCTTCAGATTTATAGTGAAACTTCTCCTTCCATCTTTCATGCCTCTTAAACTCACTTTTATATTTTCCATCTCTTTTTTGTTCTGGGCCTCATTTGTCAAAGTTTCCTCAGACCTGTTTTCTCATTTGCTAATTTTCTCTTTACCCATATCTAAACTGCTATTCTTTTGTATATAGTATGTTTTAATGGTTTCTAGTTCTTCTTTCATCTCTAAGATATTTATTTTCTTTTAGATTGTCCCATTATCTCACTCTCTTGGGTGGTAATCCTGCTGTTTCTCTATCATGGTCAGTGATTTTCCTGTGTTTTGTAATTTATTACTATGAAACTATTTTCAGTGAGGATTCACCCTACCCCATCCCCTGTCTCTCCACTCTACTGTGGGAACCAATGCACTCTGAGAAGAGGATTGTTCCTCCAAGTAGAATTTTATTTGATTCTGCCAAACGCTCCAGGGGTACCATAAACTTGGGACAAATTTTTTTTATTGTGGTAAAATATACATAATATAAAATTTACCATTTTAATCATTTTTAAGTGTACAGTTGAATGGCATTAAGTACATTCACATTGTTGTGCAACCATCACCACCATCCATCTCCCAGAACTTTTTCATCATCCCAAACTGAAGCTCTGTCCCGATTAAACACTAACTCCCTACTCTCCCCTCCCCTCTGCTGCTGGTAAACACCATTCTATTAGTTTGACTCTATGTCTCTATGAATTTGACTACTCTAGGCACCTCACAGAAGTGGGATCGCACAATATCTGTCTTTTTTGTGACTGGCTTATTTCACTCAGTGTAATGTCTTCAAGGTTCATCCACATTGTATCACGTGTCAGAATTTCATTCCTTGTACAGCTAAGACTAATACAATGTTATACATTGATTACATCTCAATTTTAAAAATAAATAAAGAGAATATTTTTCCTTTTTAAGGCTGAATAATATTCCACTCTATGTATATGCCACATTTTGTTTATCCATTCACCCATGGATGGATACTTGAGTTGCTGGGGATTGAATTTTAAGTGAATTTCTCAGCTGGAGTTTGGATTACCCTGGGAGATGTTTTCCCACCTAGAGCCCCAGGCACACAAAGTCTCCCTCACCAGTGGGTAGGCGATTTCTAGTCCCCCCTTTCACTGAGCAGGGGTCTCAAGTCCAGCTCCCCTTTTTCACAGGCCTGGGGCCTCATCACCTGTCCCCGTGAGAATGTTGAAACCCAAGCCTTTAGCCAATCAGACCCATTTCCTGGTCAGAATCCACCCACCCAGACTCCAGGGCCCACAGCACCAGCTTTCACACCTGCACTCTGGCTTTCAATTCCCTCTTCACCCCCAGAAACTTGGCAGTTCCCTTTCTTGCTTTGAAGAAGTGGTTTTCAACCTTGGCTTATATGAGAAACAACTGGGGACATTTTAAAACTCCCAGGACACAACCAGACCCATCACATTCAAATCTCTGGTAGTGAAAAGTGAGTTTATTTCAATAGAAATATACTGTGTAAATAAACTACAAGAGGTACCCAAACATGTAAAAAATTATGAAGGTGAACCCGAATTGTCAAAATATGGTGATCCCTGCTGTAGCCCTGCTGACTTTGTTAGGCGACTTCTGGGTTATCGTCGCAACTGTGGGAAGCTGGGGTCTGTGATCCTCCCTAGGCTGCAATGTTAATCTGGAGATAGTACTGACTGTCAATTGTAACTACCTCCTTCAGCCTCCTACATGAGACCTTACGTGCAAATCCCAGATTCGGTGCCAGTAACATTCTGACGTTTCACACCACATCTCCTTATGGAGACTGGACCATTCTTCAGCAACAACAAAGAAATGAGTCTGTTCAGTATCAAACCAGCAAATGCATGTATCATCTTCATCTCGTCACCTCTACTGAAGAGCGCCATTCATCTTTAGCCCATACATGAGTCTTTGGTTGCTATTCAATTATTTGCATCAACTGCGGTAAACCTGTTAACTATAATAATAGCAGCCAGCAAGTATTAACAACTTTTGCTATTTAAGCTGCTCTGCTGCCATCAGGGCCAAAAACCTGGACCCCAAATTTTACATTCTTATTTTTTATTGTCCTTACATACATGTAATTATACAATACACAGTGAATATATAACTTTACTATATAATATAGTACAATAAACATATACTATATAATAATCATTACTATTATTACAACCTATCTTAAACGAAGAGATAAGTGCAGAAACACACTCCATTATTACCTCATCCAGGATTTAATAGATGTTGGCACTTTGTCATATCAGCTTCAGATTTCTTTAAAGGAAAAAAATAATTATTACATATAGAGCTAAAACCCTTACCACACTCTCCATCTCTACCCTCCCCAGAGGTAACTTCTATCTTGAAGTTATGCTTGTCATTTGAAGGCATATTTTATACTTTTTCTGCATGTGCTTATATTCATGAATAACGTATGAATTGCATGCTTTTAAACTTCTTTACACACTAAATTGTGTTGGAATCAAGGGATGACTCGTTGCCCGGCGCACATGCAGTGCCTACACGTTCCGGTAGATGTCGCTAGCGCTCCAGTCATGGGGATCCGGTTTCTCCGCTCTCAGCGCCGGGCTTGGGATTTCCTTCTGCGCAAGTTTTAACTCTCGTTTGCAGTTGGAAGCTGTCTACAGGCAAGATACCGAAGCAGCAGCACCGTAAGCAGTGAGACCTCCGATGATTTCTTTCAGTTGTTTCCCTAGAGGGAAGGCCTGTGAGCTCTGGGGTGCGCAGAATGCTTTCAGCAGCGCCAACCTGGGCAGGCACGTCTGGTCCCTGGGCCTCGGTGCCAAACCCCTCTCACCACCCCCCCACCCCACCCCGAGAATCAGGGGTAGCAAATCGCCGCATCTCCCTGAGGCACTCCGGTCCTTTGATAGAGGCTCCCTGGGGGCTGCTCTGGGCAGAGGAAGGAAAGATTCCCTAACGCACGAGGACAGAGGGGAACTGGCCGCCTGCAGCCCGGTGTTCGCCATCCCAGAGGTGATGAGCTCTGGGGGGTCCTCCGGGCTCTAATCCACCTCCCACCCTCCCCAGGTGCTGTGTAGCAGCCCCCGGTGACTCGCAGGCCTGGGCCGTGACCATCTCCCATCGTGGTTACACGGGTTTCTATTTATCATTTTCTTTTTGAAGTGGCTGGGGCTTGAGTCCCAGGAAGGCTTAGCTGAGATGAAACCTCCTCGGTGGCGGATTCAGGGTCAGAGCACAGAGGTTGAGAAAATGTTTGGAGCATGATCAGGTCTTGGCTTTTCCTGAAACCACCGCCCAGATTAACCCCGGGTACCCTCCCACCCCATCCACAGCAGGGCCCTGAACACGGAAGAGCCAAATCGGCCTACATGCTGGATCTGGTTCTTTTACTTTAACCTTTGCTTTCCGCTGCTTTTGTTCACTGAAAAGATACTGTGTATACATAATGGCCTGCCTCGGGGAACCCTGCCCCTCTCCCTGAATGTAGAACCAAAGTGCCTTTGTTCAGGGAAGCATCCGGACCCTGTTCCACCTGTGGCAGGCTGCAAGAAAGAAGAAATTAACACATCCCCTCCCCGAGGCTGGCGATTCCAGGGGATATTTGCAAAACTTATGGCCTTTTTACTTTAATTTCCTCATCTCCTCCCCCTCTCTGTGCTATAAAAGAAACTGACATCCAAACCCCGGTAAGATGGTTATTTGGAGACTTTAGTCTGGTATCTTCTCGGTCCGCCGGCTTTCCCAATAAAGTCGTCTTCCTTGCCTCGACACCTCGTCTCCGATTTATTGGCCTGTCTAGCGGCAAGCAGAGCGAGCTTGGACTCGGTAACAAATGCCCGAGTCTACTTCCCCACATACTAAAATCTGCCAACAGATACAGCAAATCGCGATGAAAAAGGAAAAAGTCCAGGGAAGGAAGTGCTGCCAGTTTGACATCTTCCCAGGAGTTACTGTGGCCAGTGGTCTTCCCAGCACACATCCGTGCGTCCTAACAACGGTTTGGCCTAGAGGCAGGGGCTCGGACCAACAGTAAGGCCCTGAGCCCAGGAGGCCCGGGCCCCTGTGGGATCTCCTGAGGGCCCCCTCCCGCTGGCCCCTCCCTGACCTGCCCCCTCTCTGGCCTCAGGGCCCTGGGGGAAGCCTGCCCAGGCCGTGGGAGTTTGGCTACCATTATCCGGCCCTTATCTGGGCCCACTTAGTTCAATGACCAGGAGCCGACCTGAGGGTCACGCCTGTCTCCAGGGAGCCAGTGCTATCTCGGTGACCTGCAGAAACCCTGGCGTGAGCTCATGTTTTCTGACGACAGAGAGGACCCCGCCGTATCGCTGCCCTGCATCCCCACCCCCAGCGTCTGGCGGGAGCCCGGCGGAGGCTCCACGGCTCCTCACTGAAATAGCAACGTTGATAACTGCGGCAGACAGAAACACATTGATGAATTTCCATTCAGAAAAGTGCCCCCTCCCTGCTGTGTTCACGAGGTCCCACTCCGGGGGACATTCGGGGCTCACAGGCGGGACCTTTTTCACAAGTGTCCTCAAAATTGTCCCCACCCCTGCCACCACCACCACCATGAAGTTATGCTGCGACCCCAAACCCCTAGAAAAAGGGTGTATCCAAGAATTCGAGCTGAAACGTACTTGTTCCTCGTTTAGGATAAGTAAGGATAGAAACTTTGTTTTCGCCCATCTGTCTGTTCCAAACTCTGACACCAGCCAGCACACAGTGGGCTGTTCAGTACTGAGAGACTGGGTTTGATTGGACTGGGTAGGGCTGGAAGAACACAGGACTAGGAAGCAGGGTGCTGCCTCCTTCCCCACCCCGGACTCCCTGGGGACTCGGGTAAGTTCGTTTCCTCTCTCTGGTCCACACAGAGTTACTTTACACCGTCTTAAAACCTTTGTTAACAGGAGCATTTAGTGCATTTACATCTAAAGGGATTACTAACATATTTGAGTTTACATCTACCACTTCTTTTGTGATTTTCTTTTGTCTTGGCTGCTCTAAGTTTGTTTTTCTTTCTCTTCTGGGCATCACTTGACTCGATTAATTTTATCATTCCTTTTTTTTTTTTTTTTTTCCCACTCTACCACCTTGGAAGTTATAAGCCCTAATTTTATCATGATTACCCTGGAAATCACAGCATGCAGAGTTAACTACTTATCAAAGTGTAAAGTTGAACAATATGTTTATATCACTCCCAGACAGTATAACATCCTATAACACTTTAATTCCACTTACCCCTCCAGCTGGCTTGCTATTGCTATATATGTCCGTTTTCCCAGTTCTTCTTTCAAATTAGTATTGTTGTTTGATACAGTGTATGTTCATTTACATTTACCCATATTTTCACTCACTTGCTTGGATCTCTGTTATTGCAGCTCAGTCCTTCCATCTGGGATTGTTTTACTGTCAGCCTGTAGAATTCCCTTACATGGGTCTAATATTGAAAAATTCCTCTGGTCTTATTTATCTAAAAATGTCTTAATTTTGCTCTTATTCCTAAACAAAGTTGTACTGTATAGAATTCTAGATTGGCAGTTATTTTCTTTCAGCACATTGAAAATATTGGATTACCTCCTAGATTCCATTATTACTGGTGTAATCATCTCTGTTTTTACTCCCTCTGGTGACTTTTAAGATTTCTTTTTCTTTGTCTCTGGTTTTCTGCAGTTTTAGTAAGATGTGTCTAGTGTGGATATATGTTTTCTTTATCCACCTAGGGATTTATTCTATTACACTTGAACCTGTGGATTGGGATCTCTTACCAATTCTGGGAATTCCTTAACTATTATTCCTTCAAAGATTGTCTCTCTTCTATTCTCTCTTGTCTCCTTCTGAGACTCCAACTATACATATGTTAGACCCTCTTATTCTATCTTCTATATCGCTCACCCTTTCTTCTCCATTTTCCATTGTTTTGTCTCCCTGTGTTGCATTCCAGATGATTCCTTCTGGCTAATTTCCTATTCTTCTATTTAGTTGTGTCTAATGGACTGTTATTTCCAGCCACTGAACTTTTAATTTTTGGTTATTGTACGTTTCATTCATAAACGTTCTGTTTGGTTCCTTTTAAGATCTGTTATGTCACTTTGGAAAATTTCCTGCAGATATTTTCAAGCTTCTCTTTTATTTTTTAAAGCATATTTAGTATACTTTTTGTGGGGATATACTTGGAATATTCAGACAGAGAGGAGAGCGACGTATTTGTGTGTCTGTTTCTATTATCTGTTCTTTATGCTGGTTCTCCTCATGGTACCTTGTTTTCTTTTGGTGCCAGTTTATCTTCTATTGTGAGCTGCTCATTATACTTGAAAAAATATTTATAGCAGTAATTTAAGATCTGGGATCAAACTACCATTCTCCAAAGAGGATTTTGCTTGCTTCTGCCAGGTATGTAGGGGCTATGCACCTCCAAAGCTGCCTTAAACTAAGTTCAAAGCTTAAGGTTCCTTGGACCTCCCAGACAATGGGAATGCAATTTCTAACCCCCAGTAGGAAGGCTGTACATCAAGTTCACCCTTACTCTAGGGATGTAGCCCTTTGTGATGCCAGCATATTGTGGGAGAAATTTTCTATTAGACTTTCCAATTTACATGGGCTTGGACTTTTATTTCTGTCCTCTATTATCCAACCCATGAGGCTGTCAGAGGAAAGTCCAGATTTGCCAGGATCAGCAAATGCCCTCAAGGCAAAAGTGGTTTCCAGATTCTGCTTACATCTCTAGGTACTTGTTTATACTTCAGTTTTGACCTGATAATTTGTTGCTGTTATATCCATACTCAAATGCTTTTAAGACTTTTTTTTTTTTCATTCCAGAATTTGTTGTTTTCGGGGGGGGGGGTTGGTATTTGGCCCAAATAACTTATCAATAACTTGCCATGGCCTGATGTCTTGAACTTATTTAACATTCATTTAATGAACGGTGGTTTCCGTCAACCAAAGAACATTCTGTCTGTCTCAGAGGACTATTTAAAGACAGTTAACTACCTACATCTTTGAAAGGACAGTTTTTGTGACTTCGTTCAAGATGTTTAAAACTAAAAGTAGTGTATCTTAATCTTTAACTTAACTGGATAATATGATTCCCAAAGTTTTTCATGTTATTTGATGTACATCAGTGTTTGCTACCTATTGCCACATAACAAATGATCACAATCTTAGCGACTTAAAAAAAACCATGTATTTATTATCTCACAGTGTCTGTACATTGAAGTCCAGGAACAGCTGACCTGAGTCCTCTGCTTCAGCTTCTCTCAGAAGGCTGCAATCAAGAGGTGAGTCAGGGTGTGAGGGCTGATGCTGCCTTTAGATACAAGGGTACCTGGAGCAAGTCAGGTCACCTGTCTGAGCCTCTGTTTCTCCATCTGTGCTGAGATCCTTGTCCCACCCACCTCCCAGGGGAGGACCTCCTGCTAGATGGTAAATTTGAGCTCCTTGTAGCTAAAGCATTTTATAACGTGGGTTATGTTCCCCTCCTGTTCCCCAGCTCCTCCCTGCCAACCCAGGCAGCTGGCACGACCCTCCGGGGACCTCCAGAGACTGCATGGAGGATGCTGGCCAAATCCGAGTCCCATCCCCATTTTCAATGCGATAAGTGTCCCCTCTCGTAGCACCCGCTCCACCCTTAGACTTACTGAACTGCCCTGGGAGCCTGTTTCAGGGTTCACGTCCTACCCGTTCATTCACTGAACTGACACTCTGGATGTCCACTGGGTGTCTGGCCCCGTGTTAGGCCTCTGCCACCAAGGGAAGACACAGCTCACAGGGCCACAGTGGTCAGGGCAACCAAGCGAAGAAGTGCAGGGTCTTTAGAGCACAGGGGAGGGTGTCCCACCACCTCGCCAGCCAGAAGAGGAGGACAGGCGGTGCTGCCCGGGCCCAGGAGGGTGGCAAGGGCCCGTGAGGGGACTGGTCTGGGCCGTAGGAGACGGGGGAGGGCCCGGGGGTGGAGCTGGCCCACTCTCTGAAAGGGGGCCACCCCCCGCCCCCTCCCAGGGACCACGGCCCTCTCCAGGGACAAGGATGTAGGATGCTCAGAGCAGTGACAGCAGCGCTGAGACGCCACCAGCTGAAAATCTGAGACCCGGGGCTCCCTGCCAGGTGAAACGCTCAGATTTGTCCCCCCAGATAGGCTTTTTTTTTTCCTTTTCCTCTTATCTGTGTCAGTACCCACACACGTTCCCCCGTCCCCCTTGGCTGAGACCAGGTCCAGCGACCTCTGAGTCTTTCCTTCCTCGGCACGGCCTCCCCCCTGCACCCCCCACCTCAGCCCTGTGTCTGCAGCCACATCCGACACCCGGGTGTCCCTGAGGACAGTCAGACGTGTGGGGAGACCTTGGGGAGATCAAGGGTGCGGGTGGGAGAGGAAAACAGGAAGGTGGAGGTGATAAGGAGAGAGTCTCGAGGGAACTGGAAAAACAAACTTGAAAACAGCAGGTTTGGGGAAATCCTGGCCTGAAGAGCAGCAGTCCCTGGTCATCAGAATGACAGCAGAGCTGGCCCAGGAGCACTCTTTGGCGCAGGACAGGGAAGGAAGAGCCTGACCCCTTCATTTACTCGATATAACATTTATGGGGACTTCCCTGGTGGTCCAGTGGTTAAGGCACCACATTTCCACTACAGGGTTCGATCCCTGGTTGGGGAGCTAAGATCCCACATGCTGCACAGCACAGCCAAAATATATATATATATATATATATATATATATATGTGACATTTATGGACAGCCTGTTATGTTTTGCACAAACACAAATGTGGCAGGTCCCTGTGGGCTGAGGTGTCTTTTCCTGAACATGCCAGGTACACTCCCACCACAGGGCCTTTGCATGTGCCTTTTCCTCTGCCTGGAACGCTCTTCCACAGATATTCACATCACTCCTTCCCTCATCTTCCTCAGGTCTTCAGGAAAATATCACCTTCTCTGTGATGCCTTCCTGACATCTGATCTAAAATTGCAGCGATGCTCCCCCCGCCAAAAAACGTCCCTCTCCTTATCTTCCTGGGCCTGCCCCTAACATCTGTGGAGCCTGCAGCAAGAGTAAAATGGTGGTCCCCAAAATGCAGCCCCTCCTTCCTCCTCCCACCCACATTTCCACCTGGCCCCTCAAGGTCCTCACCCACACATGTGAGCATCCCAGCTGTGTCCCCAGCAAGCAGCCACTTCCTGATCACAGCGCAGGCTTAGGGGTACACACACCTGTGTTCCGTTCTAGCCGCTAAGATCAGACCTCAGGGAGATCCGTACAAGCCCTCGACATGGACTCTGCGCCATTTGGGCAGGAACTTCTGAGACTCTGGGTAACCAGGGTGTGGCCTAAAAAGGGGGTTCAGGCTCCCAGGGGTGCACCTCTTTGGCTTGGCAAGCTCCTCCCCCTGGAGGAGGCCGGGCAGGCCTCTAAAGTGTGGGGCTTAGGGCAGGGGTCCTTCTAGCCCAGTCTAGGGATGGGACTGTCCCTTCCCTGCTTTGTTTTTCTCCATTTGATACAGTATATATTTTACTTGTTTATTTGGCTTATTGTCTGGTTCCCTCCAGTAAAATGTAAGCCCCAAAGAAGGCAAGGATCTGTTTTGTTTGTTTGTTAATTTTTTTATTTTTATTTTTTGGCTGCATTGGGTCTTTGTTGCTGCGTGCAGTCTTTCTCTAGCTGTGGTGAGCGGGGGCTACTCTTCCTTGCAGTGCACGGGCTTCTCATTGCAGTGACTTCTCTTGTTGCTGAGCACGGGCTCCAGGCCCACGGGCTTCAGTAGTCGTGGCACGTGGGCTCAGTAGTTGTGGCTCGTGGGCTTAGTTGCTCCACAGCATGTGGGACCTTCCCGGACCAGGGATCGAACCCATGTGCCCTGCATTGGCAGGCAGATTTTTAACCACTGCGCCACCACGGAAGTCTGGCAGAGATCTGTTTTGATCACTGTTATATTCTCTGTACTTACAATAGTATCTGTCACGTAATGAGCGTTCAATAAATGTTTCTTGAATAAATAATGGATTTGGGGGGTATGAGATACCAGGATAGAAGCTAGGCTGGGGTTCCCCTGTCTTCATAAAGCTCCTGTGTCCTACAGAGGGCTTCTGGCATCAAGGGTGATGTGATGCATGTTGCCAAACTCCTTCTTTTCAAGTCTACAAACTCTGGAGAGGAAATTATGAGTTTTGCTCTTAGAGGGTAGTTTAAAAATTCAGTGGCTTATTTTTAATTATGTGCATGATATTTACTTCAGTACATACATACTCAGTGGATATGTTTTGTGACAAAGACTCTCTCCTTGACCAAATATTACAGTCAGGCTCCTCTGAGCCCTCCTCTCAACTGGGTCTCGACCTTGGCCCCCATCCTGTCCCCAGGCCACTTGACTCAGTTTAGCAAGAATGCCCCCACCCTTGATAACAGACCACCCTGATATCTGATCACCCTGGGTATCTGATCAAGTTCCTCATGCCCCACCCTTGCTATCTAAGTCCTTGTCCTGTCTTTAGCAAGAATCCTGTTAGATCAGTTTAGCAAGACTCTCCCCTACCCTTGACATTTTCTCTTAGTAATTTTCCATCCATTACCCCCACTCTGCTCCTTGACTAGAAATCCCCACTTGTCATTTTCTAGTGTTTTTTTTTGGCCAGGCTGCATGGCTTGCAGGATCTTAGTTCCCGACCAGGGATAGAACCCGTGCCCCCTGCAGTGGAAGTGTGGATTCTCCCCAACTTGTCCTTGTTGTAGTAGGAGTTGAACCCCATCTCTCGCTCCTACTGCCAGAGTCATAACCCCCTTTGCAATAGTCTTGAATAAAGTCTTTTTTACCATTTTTTTCATTTTCATTTTTTTAAATTGCAGTATAGTTGATTTACAATGTTGTGTTAGTATTTTTTAACATTTTCACAAGTATCAGAATCATCTCTCTTTATAGGTAGGAATACAAAAATCTATCAGACAGGGTCCCAGCCTCAAAGAGTTCCAGCCAAGTGGGGAAATCAGTTGCCTAAACCAATAGCCAAATGCAAGATAATAAGTATGGAAGTAAAAGTATGGTCAAGCTGTCGTCAACACCCAGATGAGAAAGCAGTTAACACTGCCTGTGTGAATCAGAGAGTCCTTCAGACAGGAGTGACATGGGCTGGGCTTTGAAGGGTGAGTAGGAGTTCATGCTTTCTGGAAGCTCAGTAACTAGCTTCAGAAGCATAATTATTTTTTTTCAGAAGCATAACTTTTGCACATTAAAAGATGGTTAAGGGACTTCCCTGGTGGCTCAGTGGATAAGAGTCCATGCTCCCAATGCAGGGGGCCCAGGTTTGATCCCTGGTCAGGGAACTAGATCCCACATGCATGCCACAACTAAGAGTTCGCACGCCGCAACGAAGGAGCTGGCAAGCCACAATTAAGGAGCCCGCCTGCCGCAACTAAGACCTGATGCAACCAAGTAAATTTTTTAAAAAAAGATGGTTCATAGATATGATCTTATGTTTGTAAAATACATGTACTTTCACAGAAAAAATTATAAGTCTAGAGGAATGTACTAATTAAAAATTAATAGTAGTTATATCAGTGTAGTAGTTTAATGGGTGATTCTTACTTTTTCTTTAAATGTTTTGTACAGAACAGCACACATATCACCCTTCTAATTAGAAAAACATTAAGATAATTAACAAACCGTGTCCACACGTCCAATATGAGCTTTTGGTCCTGGAGCTCGGGTGGCAGAGACTCTTGTCAGATGTCTGTGAAGGCTCAGGGAGCAAGCAGAGCCTGTGTGGATGTGCAGATTTCAGGCCAAGGGAGCTGAGCTGCCTTCCAGGGGGAGACACTAGTGGGAAATTATGGGAATGTTCTGGGGGAACAGCGAGGCCACCTGCCTGGGAGGTGAGGCTGGAGGAGTAGGCTGAGCCAGAAGATGGGGTCTGGGATTCCGGGGGCCGGGGGCGGGGCTTTTGTCCCCCGACCTACAGGCCCAGGGGGCTCCACAGCAGAGCTTGGAGGGTGCGAGCCAATCAAGGAAGCTCTGTTTTCGACCGTGAGCCTCTCCTGCCTCACGTGCCCTAGGACAAGATGCTCACACGGGGCACAGCTGTCTCTGGATCCCAAGTCCCTTGACTGCACGCCTTGGGTCATTCAGCGGCAGACACCTGCGTGTCCAGAAAACGGAGGCGTTTAATGAAAAAGAGGAAGGAAGGGGAGGAACAGGAGGGGACAGGAATTCCCAGGAGGCCTGCGGGGAAGGCGAAGACAGAAACCCGCGCGCCGCGTGCATCTGTGAAAATGCTGCAGGTGCGGACGGGAGCGCCCCCCGACAGACTCAGCACAGGGCTCCCCCAGGTCACAGCCCTGGGCACACACAGAGCCCACTCCGGGGACGGCAAAAGGGGAAAACCTTAAGTCACGACAGCAGAAGCAACGGAGGTGGCTCTAGCTGGCTTGTGTGTCGCCGTCCGTCCTCCACGGGGAGAAGGCCACCCCCCGGCCTGGGGTGGTTTCCATCCGACCCAGCGGATCGGGACCAAAGCGGGGCTCCCTCACCGCTCCGCGCCCGGAACCCCCCTCCCTTTCTCCGGGCGGTGGCGACTGTTCCCAGGTGAGCCGCTGGGTGGCGCTGTCGGCAGTAACGGAGGATATGCCGCGGCCTCGCAGCGGCTGGAAAGGCGGCCTGCGGCTGACGTGGATCCTGGAGCCTCGCCGGGAAGACCGAGGCTCGTGGGGTTCCAGGGACCCACCCGCAGGCTGAATTCGAAACGAATACAAACCCAGGGCGCCAGCTCTTGGCTGGCTTCAGCGTGAGGCTCCAGAAGGGGGTCTCTCCGATCTACGTACGACGAGAGGGCGCGACCGGCGGCGACCCGTCTGCGAGCCTCGGGGAAACTGGTCCCTTGAGATTATAGGATTTACTCGGGTTTCTCTGGCTCCGGAGTCCAGTAAGTACACTTGTTTCTCATTTCGTTATTGGTTCGGTGAACAGTGTATGTTTGTTCAGTAAATAAAAATGGGAAGGCGGGATCCACAGGGAAAAGAGGGAAGATAAGGTACCCCTGAAGCAGGTAAGCTCTGTGGGAGGCCACAGCCATGCGATGCTGAGGCTGCCCCGGGAAGGACTCCACAGGCCTCTCTGGGCTGGAGAAGGGGTCCTGCCTCCGTCACTGCCAGCCTGTCAGACCCTCAGTCAGTTTCCCTGTAAAATGGGCACACTGACCAATGCCCTGCCCGTCTCAAAGGGAAAAAGGACACTAGGCAAGGACAGACTTTTTATTTTATTTTACTTTATTTTTTTAAAATTTTTTTATTTTTGGCTGTGTTGGGTCTTCGTTTCTGTGCGGGGCCTTTCTCTAGTTGCGGCGAGCGGGGGCCACTCTTCATCGCGGTGCGCGGGCCTCTCACCATCGTGACCTCTCGTTGCGGAGCACAGGCTCCAGACGCACAGGCTCAGTAATTGCGGCTCACGGGCCCAGTTGCTCCGCGGCATGTGGGATCTTCCCAGACCAGGGCTCGAACCCGTGAAGGACAGACTTTTTAAATTGTTGTGTGCTCGGTAAGTGTAAAGAATTATTGATATCCTCACCCCAGTCATCATTACTGGCAAATCATTGCCCTGTGATCCACAAAACCTCCCTGAGGCAGCAGAGCAAAGACCACCAAACCCACATCCTGGCTGCTTCGACTTTACGCAGACATCAGTTTGGAGATAAGATTAAGCTCTGGTGTTTGCACTTTGCAGCCACATTTCCTGGTAATTTGTATGTCCGTAGTTTGAGGGGATTTCAACCTGGAGCCATATAGGGGCTGAGATCAAAAAAGTGGGAAGGGGTGCCCAGACGCAGTGACCTTTCCAGATACATGGACCCTCTTTCAGAGGTTATGATGCCATAAGATGCCCGCCAACCTCACCCCACCCCCGTCCTCTGCATGTGACCCTGTCGGCTGCATTTGCCCAGGTCCTTATAGTTCCCCTCTACCACCACCACCACTAGATGTAGGCAGCAAGCTATAAAAGTCAGAAGGAAAACTAGGCAGGGCGCACTGTCCCTGTGTAAATAATTTACCTGTTCGTAGCACTCTCTATACTTTGCATTTCACTCACTCAGAAGAAGACAAATGGCCCAATTTCAAAAATGGGCAAAAGGCTTGGATAAACATTTCACAAAAGAAGGTATATGAATGGCCAATAAGAACATGAAAAAGTGTTTAACATCACTAGTCATCAGCAAATTAAAACCATGACAAGATACAACTGCCTGCCCACTGGACTGTTACGCTAAAGGATGACCACACCAGGCGCTTGTGAGGATGTGGAGGAGCTGGAACTCACCCACTGCTGGTGGGAGTGTAAAAAGGTATAACCACTTAGAAAAACAGTTTGACAGTTGCTTGAAAAATTCAGCATACACCTACAGGTGATCTAGCCATTCCGCTTTTAGGTATTTGCTCAGCAGGAATTAAAATACTGATTCACACAAAGACTTGCGCTCAAGTGTTCATTGCAGCTTTCTTTATAATAGCCAAGAAATGGAAACAACCCAAACTTCCATCCATGGTGAGTGAATAAAACAAACTGTGGTCTATTCAATGGAATACTACTCAGTAATAAAAAAAAAAAAGTGAGCATGTACCTACAGAGACGAATCTACATATAAGAAGCCAGACAAGGGACTTCCCTGGTGGTGCAGTGGTTAAGAATCTGCCTGCCAGTGCAGGGGACACGGGTTCGAGCCCTGGTCCAGGAAGATCCCACATGCCCCAGAGCAACTAAGCCTGCAAGCCACAACTACTGAGCCTGTGCTCTGGAGCCCGTGCTTCGCAACAAGAGAAGCCACCACAACGAGAAGCCTGCACACCGCAACTAGAGAAAGCCCGCGCGCAGCAATGAAGACCCAGTGCAGCCAAAAATAAATAAATAAATAAATAAATATATTTTTTAAAAAAAGAAGCCAGACGAAAAGGAGCCCATATGATATGATTCCACGTATATAAAATTCTAGAAAATGTAGTTGAATCCATAGTTAGAGCCAAATCAGTGGTTGCCTGGGGCCGGGGGGCGGGGGACAGAGAAAAGCAGCAGTGCCCCCAGGGGCACAAGAAAACTTTGGGGAGTGATAGATGTTTTCATTATTTTCATTAATGTGATGGTTTCATTGTGCATATTCATGGGTCAAAATTTATCAAAGTGTATACGTTAAATACATGCAGTTTATTGTATGCCAGTTGTACCTCAATAAAGCTGTTAATATTGTTTAATTTTTAAAAAGGAACAAACTCACAGGGAACTCCACTGTACTGTAGAAACTAACACAACATTGTAAAACAACTATACCTCAATAAAAAAAATATATTTTTTAAAAAGGAACAAACTATTGATACACATAATAACATGGATGATTTTCAAAATCATTATGTTGAATGCAAGGAGCCAGACATAAAAGAGAATGCCCTGTGTGGTTCCAGTAATATAAAATTCTCGAAAATGAAAATACTCAGTAACAAACAGCTTATCAGTGGTTGCCTGGGGACAAGGGTGAAAGCAGGGATGAATTACAAAGGGGCACAAGGAAACTTTGGGGGGATGGAAGTCTGTTCCCCGACCAGGGATGGAACCTGTGCCCCCTGCATTGGAAGTGTGGAGTCTTAAGCACTGGACCGCCAGGGAAGTCCCAATGTAGGCATGTGTTGAAACTCATCAGCCTTATTGGTGATCTGGAAAGCGTTTAGTGGTCTGGATAGAAGATCAAACCAGCCACAACGTTCCCTTAACCCAAAGCCTAATCCAGAGCGAGGCCCTAACTCTCTTCATTTCTTTGAAGGCTGAGAGATGAGGAAGCTGCCGAAGAAAAGTGAAGCTAGCAGAGACGGGTTCACGAGGTTGAAGGAAAGAAGCCGTCTCCACCACGTAAAAGCGCAGAGTGAAGCAGCAAGTGCTGATGTAGAAGCTGCAGCAAGCTACCCAGGAGATCTAGCTCAGATCATTCACGAAGGTGGCTATGTAATAAGGAAGACCCTTTGTGTTCTATTACAAGTTAATCACTGGAAGGATGTTTCCCAGAAGCTTAAATGATACATAATGGCCCATCCCTGGGAACCCTGCCCCCCAGGTAGTGAGCATTAAGCTAAAATACCTGTGTTTAGCTCCCAGGAAACATCCTGACCAGGCCCACCACCTGTGAATGGCTTCAGGCAGGAAGAAATGAACCTATCCCCTCTGGAGGCTGACTGAACCAGGACTTCACTCCCACCCCCTTCAGTATAAAAGAAGTCTGAATTCTAACTAGGGGAAGGTGGCTCCTTGGGACACGAGTGTACCATCTTCTGAAGCCAGCCAGGAGCCTTGCTGCTTGTGGCCTGCAGGTCCCAGATCGGGGAATTTTCTGGTAAGGCCCGGACAGCTGCTGGGAACACTTGTCCTGAGACTCTTTGCTTCAAAATTCCCTGAAGCAGCGCTGGCTGCCACTTGGCAAGTGGAGCAGGGAATTGACATCTGGGAGCTGAGAGGCTCAATACCGTAGGGTAAGTCACTCTGGTGTACGGCCAGAAATTTTATTTCCTCTGTTTTGGGCTTTTTTTTCTCCAGAATAAGCCAATTTGCTTTGTATTTGAGTGGGGTACCCTGTTGGAGAGAGGAATGAGTTGCTAGGCTTGTACCTGATCTGTGAACCAGTTCGTTTGTTTCTTTGGATGCTAGCATTTGTGTGTGCCATTTGTGTTTTGCTTGTCTGGTATTTCTGTCTTTAAAAATTGGGGAACTGGGCTTCCCTGGTGGCGCAGTGGTTGAGAATCCGCCTGCCAATGCAGGGGACACGGGTTCGAGCCCTGGTCCGGGAGGATCCCACATGCCGCGGGGCAACTGGGCCCGTGAGCCACAACTACTGAGCCTGCGCGTCTGGAGCCTGTGCTCCGCAACAGGAGAGGCCGCGATAGTGAGAGGCCCGCGCACCGCGATGAAGAGGGGCCCCCGCTTGCCGCAACTAGAGAAAGCCCTCGCACAGAAACGAAGACCCAACACAGCCATAAATAAATAAATAAATAAATAAAATTAAAAAAAAAAAAATTGGGGAACGTTTCAACTATCCCTAAAGAAGGTCCTCTGGGGTGCATTTTGGACAAGTGGTCTGATTACAGCTATGAACCCATGACTGACAGGAAGATGACATTTTATTGTAACAATGTGTGACTACAGTGCCTGTTAGGATCTCCAGGAGTGGCTTAGGCAGGGTTATCTTGGGACCCTGTGCATCATGTACTGTCACCCTTGCTCTGTTAATTACATTGTTTGTGGTCTCCTGTATCCTTGGCCTGGCCAAGGAGTCATATTGCATGGGGGTTGGGTTGACGGTTCTTGTGATAATGTAAAACCCCGAGACAAAACTTGAGGGTTTATTTAGGGTTTTCTGTTTGTTCTTTGAGTTTCTTATTTCATTTTGTTTTGGTACCATTTCTCCATTTACAGACTGATGTCAAATTGAGGAAAAGAACCAAAATACCTGTCTGCTCTTTTCCAAAAGTGGGACATTCCCAGGGAAAAGAGAAAGTTTCCACTTGGTTCCTAAAATCACCAAAAGCCGCATCCCAGAATTCAGCCCAGTTGGTTGATGCCAAGGCAAAAAGGCGTCCTTTTAATGGTTAGAGATGATCAGTTGCTATTTATGGTTTCACGGTGGCCTTGAGTGGCTCTATAGCTATTCTGTGAAGACGTGAGGAAGAATGACGAAATCCTCTATGTGAAAGCATTTGTGCTCTTATATCGGGGTGGGAAAAAGTCAGACAACTGTCACCTTATGGTAAAAGAAACCCAAGGGAAAATCTGTCATACAGGAAGAAGAGAAAGGGAACAAGGTTTAGGATATAGTGCTCCAACCTCTGGCCAAGCTGGCTGTCCCAGCTGCTCCAGCTGTTATGCCAATATACCCACCCCTCCCACTGCCTCTCATTCCCATCCAGCCCCAGTTCCCGACACTGGGGCTCAGGAAGCTGTGATACTGGCTCCCCCTCATTGTAAAATCCTGTGTTAGTTCCTGGGACACAGGGACCTGGTCTGGTATCGCCATCTAAGACCCAACAGGGCACCCAATTTGGGCCAGGAGCCACTCCCAGGGCAGGGCAGTTTCCCTTCCATCATTGTCCTATAGGGGCCTAAATGCAGTGCGAGCTTGGAATCCATAACAGCTACACTAAAGAACAGATTTTCAGTGTAGATGAAATGCCTTATATTGGAAGAAGATGCCACCTAGGACTTTCATAGCTAGAGAGGAGAAGTCAATGCCTGGCTTCAGAGATTCTAAGGACAGACAGACTCTCTCATTAGGCTAATGCAGCTGGTGACTTTAAGTTGAAACCAGTGCTCACTTACCATTCCCAAACTCCTAGGACCCTTAAGAATTATGCTAAATCTACTCTGCCTGTGCTCTGTAAATGGAACGACAAGGCCTGGATGATATGACATCTGTTTACAACGTGGTTTACTGACTATTTTACACTCATGTTGAGACCTACTGTTCAGAATAAAAGATTCCTTTCAAAACATTACTGCTCATTGACAATGCACCTGGTCACCCATCATCTGATGGAGACGTACAGTGACATTAATGTTGTCTTTATGCCTGTTAACACAATGCCTGCAGACTATGGATCAAGGAGTCCTTTCGACTTTCAAGTCTTACTACTTAAGAAATACATTTCATAAGGCTATAGCTGCCATAGATAGAGATTCCTCTGATGGAACTGGGCAAAGTCCATTGAAAACCTTCCGGAAAGAATTCACCATTCTAGATGCCATTAAGAACATCCGTGATTCATGGGAAGAGGTCCAAATATCAACATGAACAGGAGTGTGGAAGAAGCTGAGTCCAGCCTTCATGGATGACTTGGAGGAGTTCAAGACTTCAGTGGAGGAAGTCACTGCAGATGTGGTGGAAACAGTAGGAGAACTAGAATTAGAAGTGCAGCCTAAGGATGTGACTAAATTGCTACAATCTCATGATAAACCTTGAATGGGTGAGGATTTGCTTTTTTTTTTTCTAATTTATTTATTTTATTTATTTATTTTTGGCTGAGTTGGGTCTTTGTTGCTGTGCGCATGGGCTTTCTCCAGTTGCAGCGAGCAGGGGCTACTGTTCGTTGTGGTGCGCGGGCTTCTCATTGCGGTGGCTTCTCTTGTTGCGGAGCACAGGCTCTAGGTGCACGGGCTTCAGTAGTTGCGGCACGTGGGCTCCGTAGTTGTGGCACACGGGCTTAGTTGCTCCGCGGCATGTGGGATCTTTCTGGACCAGGGATCAAACCCGTGTCCCCTGCATTGGCAGGCGGATTCTCAACCACTGCGCCACCAGGGAAGCCCCGATGATTTGCTTCTTATGGATGAGCAAAGAAAGTGGTTTCTTGAGGTGGAATCTGTGAAGACTGTTGGAACAACAACAAAGGATTTAGGATATGACAACAACAAAGGATTTAGGATATGACATCAACTTAGTTGATAAAGCAGTGGCAGGGTTTGAGAGGATTGACTCCAATTTTGAACAAAGTCCTACTTTGGGTAAAATGCTATCAAACAGCATTGCCTGCTACAGAGAAATCATTCATGAAAGGAAGAGGCAACGGATGAGGCACACTTCACTGTGGTCTTACTTTAAGCAATTGTCACGGCCACCCAGCCTCCAGCACCCACCTCCCTGGTCAGCCAGCAGCATCAGCATCGAGGCGAGACCCTCCACCAGCAAAAAGAGTGTGATTTGCTGAAGGCTCAGATGAGGGTTAGCATTTGTTAGCAAGAAAGTATTTTTTAGTTAGGGTATGTACATTGTTTTATTTTATTATTATTATTTTCTCTTCTGGCTGAGCCACACGGCTTGTGCGATCTTGGTTCCCCAACCAGGGATTGAACCCAGGGCCCCGGCAGTGAGAGCACAGAGTCCTAACCACTGGACCACCAGGGAACTCCCTGTACATTGTTTTAGACTTAATGCTGTTGCACACATAACAGACTGCAGTATAGCATAAACATAACTTTTATATGCACCGTGAAACAAATTCATGTGACTCGCTTTATTGCAGTATTCGCTCTATTGTGGCGGCCTGGAACCAAACCCACAGTACCCTGAAGCAGGCCTGTACTAAGTTTTGGTGTAATCGGTTGCTCATAATGTAGTCAGCAATGGGCAAAAGCACTCAACCTGAGACCCAGGGCTGAGTTTCAGTTCCTGCTCTTCCCCTGGTTTCTGTGTCGCTCTGCACTGTGAGCCTGGTCATCGTCCTAGACAATTCAGAATCAATAACAAGGATCCCATAGACTGGGTAGCTAACCCAACATTTACTTCTGGAGGCTGGAAACCCAAGACCAAGGCGCCAGCAGATCCAGTGTCTGGGTGAGAGGTGCCTTGGCACTGTGTCCTCATGTGCTGGAGAGAGAGCTCTGATCTTTCTCCTATGAGGACACTCATCCCATCATGGGGGCCCCAATCTCCAAATTTTATATAAACTTAATTATCTCCCAAAGGCCCCGCCACCTAATACCATCCACTGGGGGTAAGGACTTCAACATGTGAATTTAGGGGGTGGAGGGAGGAACATAACAGTTGTCTTTTTTAAAAAATAGCATGAAAATACTACTTGCCTCACAAGTTTGTTTAAAGGGTCAAGCGTGTACAGAGCACCCAGTGCCGGGCAAGGCCCAGAGAAGAGTCTTAATAAATAAATGCCAGCGTCTTCTCTGACCACACTTTTCCCACCCCATTGTCCCACTTGGCAATGGACCATCCCCTCCGTCAAATGGACTTGGAGTGCCTGCCTGCCCGCAGGGTTGCTGCAGGTATCATATGGGAGTGTGTCTGGGGAGGCTTTGTAAACAAAAGCAGCCCGTGAGGGCTGTCATTAGCGGGTCAGGGCCTGTCTCAGGACAGTGTGCGCTGTGGGTTCCTCTAGGGAGGCTCAAATCGGGGCGCCCCAGGAGTCACTGTGCTCACATGGACGGATAGAGAGTGACGGAGAGACTTGTCCACACTGCTGACATCAGGCCCACACGTTACCTATTGCCAAAGAGCTGGGGCTTTATAAAGCTCAGACTCCATGGTAGAGAAAGGCATGTGACTCCACAGTCAGGAGACGCTGAGGTCACTTCATGGGCCAAAGCTGCAGAGAGGAAGCAAAAATGCCAAAAATAAAAGACCCTTCCTAACCACTTCCGAAGAAAGCAGCGGAGTTTCACTGCGCCATGAGGTCTGCACCCTGCCCTGAGCTGTCCAGGGGCTCTGCCCTTGGGTCTTCCTGAAATGGGAGCCGGGCTGGGCAGGCTCAGGTCCGGTAAGCACGCAACCCTCTGAAATCATGTCCTGGCAGCAGGCGAGGAAATACGCAAACCGGGAGGGAAAGAGGAAAGAAAACAACCATGACTTGGTCAAATCATGCCACAGGTCCCTGTGTGCAGAGTTTGGCTCTCTGAAAATTTTGTCTCAAAATCTGATTTTCCTTTTTCCCCACCTGTATTCCTTTATTCCCAAATACCTGGACAAAGCCATAAACGAATACATTTGAAAAGCAGGCTATACAGCAACGAAACTGAGTGAAGAACAGCTATATAAATCAATATGGATCAATGTTAGGCGTATAACATTGAACCAAAAAAGCATGTCACAAAACTAGGATGTACACCATTCTAATAAACCTCAAAATAAATAGGACTGAACAATTACCATTTACAGATTCATAATTCACAGCAATACTATTTTTAAAAAGGTAAAATAGTGATAGAAGTTCAACTTTGAATATGTATTACCTCTGGGAGGGAGGGGGTAGATAGGGAAAAAGTATACAGGTGATGTACTTTCATGGCTAACACTGTTACTCCAGAGGTGGGTAGTGGGGTCACAGACTCATGTCATTATTATGTTCCATCACCTACATGTTTCACATACTCTTAAAATCTGGATTCCTTTTATGCAATTTTCCTATAATATTTTCCACAGAAGTGAATATAAACATATTAAAGAATTTTGAAAAATTGAAAGGGAGAAAATCTTCCACAGTCCTACTATTTCAGCTTTCCCTCTGCAATGGGTCTCCTTTTTACCCAGTCATAATCACACTGTACATAATTCTGCTTTCTGTCCTTAATTTGGAAAACTGTTTATAATAGTACCTAAAAATCTTCAAAATCATTCTTCTTCATGGCTACATATTGGAATATCTATACTTCATGAAAATTCCAAGAATATCAATGACTTCTGTATAGTATACATAAATTTAAAAGAAAATAAATATGCTGTTGTGTGAGTCTCCTAGGGCTGCCGTATCAAATTACCACAAACTGGACTGAAAACAGTAGAAATTTATTCATTCACAGTTCTGGAGATCAGAAGTCCAAAAATCAAGGTGTCAGCGGGACCATGCTCCCGTCAAAGGGTCTAGGAAAGAATCCTTCCTTGTTTCTCTCGTAGCTTCTGCTGACTCCTGGCAGTCTTTGGATTCCTTAGCTTGTAGCTGATCACTCTCATCTCTGCCTCTGTCTTCGTATCCCCTTCTTCTCGGTGTGTCTCTGTGTGTCCTCCTCTTCTTTTTTTTTTTTTTCCCTGGCTGTGTGGTGTGGCTTGTGGGATCTTAGTTCCCCGACCAGGGATCGAACCCAGGCCCTCAGCAGTGAAAGCACCAAGTCTTAACCAGTGGACCACCAGGGAATTCCCTTCCTCTTCTTATAAAGACACCAGTCATTGGATTTGGGGGGGTCAACCCTAATCCAGTAGGATCTCAACCTAATTACATCTGCAAAGACCCTCCTTCCAAATAAGGTCACACTCTCAGGTTCTGGAAGGACATGAATTTTGGGAGATACTGTTTGACCCACTCCGGCTGCCTTCTGCAAAACTCTGAAATGCCCAACACTGGCTTTTAAGCAAGGCGTCATTGGGCTGCCACAAGCCAACCAACCCAAGTGTGCTGGCTGTCGTCTCTTAATCATATCGTAGAAAGTTGGCACCAGAAGAGACCTTGGAAATCTGTCCAAACGGCTCATTTCATCAGTGAGGAATTTGAGAGTCAGTGGAGAGGTGATTCATCCCAGGAGACTCCAGTTTGCAGGTACAGTGGAGGAGTGTACCTCAGGCCAGTGTTAACTGGGCCCAGAATAAACTCCAGCCTCCATCTCAAAGAGCTATTTCAGGATTGTGTTATTTACCTACTGCCAAGTAACATTAGCGCACCATTCCTTAAAACACATCTACTGTCACACAGCTGCTGTGCGTCGGGAACCTGGACACAGCTTTGCTGTCCTCTGCTCAGGCTCTCTCACAAGGCTGTAGTTGGCCAAGGCTGAGGTCTCGTCTGAAGGCTCAGCTCAGGGAGGAACCACTTCCAAACTCACTTCTGTGGTTGTCAGCAGGATTCAGTTCCTTTGGGGCTGTTGGACTGATGAGGGCCTTAGTTCCTAGCTGGCTTTTGGCTGGAAGCCACCCTCAGTTTCTTGACTTAAGCAATAGAAATTAATTTTTTCACAGTTCTGGAGCCTGGAACTCTGAGATCAAGGTGTCAGAAATGTTGGTTTCTTCTGAGGCCTCTCTCCTTGGCTTACGGATGGTCACTAAATTAGGTTCCTGAACCCAATTCTAATTGGGGGGGGGGGCGGTGGTATCCCATACCAACAAACAATCCTCAGACACCACCAGGGTATCCTACAATTCAACTCAATTCTAACATGTCTACCCAGAGATAGCATCAGATCCCACAGGTTAAGGATTCAGTCCTACAAGACTGCCCCTCTCCCCCACTTCAGACACAGTTAATTTGCTAGAGCAGCTCACAGAACTCAGAAAAACATTTTACTTACTAGATGACTGGCTTATTACAAAAGAATGTAGCTCAAGAACAGCCAGGTGGAAGAGATGCACAGGGCAAGGTATATGGGAAGGGATGGGGCCCTTCCATGCCCTCTCCAGGCACACGGCTCTCCCTGAATTTCCTCGTGTTCACCAACCCAGAAGCTTTCCAAACTCCATCCCTTTGGGTTTTTTGGATACTTCATTACATAGGCATGGTTGATTAAATCATTGGTGATGGCAACTGATCCAACCTCCAGCCCCACCCACCTCCCCAGGGGTTGCAGGTAAGACTGAAAGTTCCAACCCTCTAGTCACTTGGTTGGTCTCCCTGGCAAACGGCCCCCATCCTTAGGTGGGATCCAAAAGTCACCTCATTAACATCTATCACTCTCAACCTTAGGAAGTTCCAAGGCTTTGGGGAGCTGTGAGTCAGGAACCGTGGACAGAGACCAAATATATATGAGGAATATATTTTGGTCATCTGGGTGACCAAATATATATTTTTTATATATCACAGTATCACAGTCTCCTTCTCACCATGTGCTCATGGGGTCTTTTCCCCTCTGTGTCCTCTGCCTGGTCTCTACATTTTTTTCTTCTTATAAGGACAGCAGTGAGATTGGATGAGGGCCCACCCTAAAGGCCTCATTCTAACTCAGTCACCCCTTTGAAGACCTTATCTCCAGATACGGTCACACTCTGAGATACTGGGGCTTCAACAGATGAATTTGGGAAGGGGCACAATTCAGCCCATAGCGGGGACCTGGCCTCATTTCGCAGCCCTTACCACCCCTGGCTCTCACCAGAGCCCCGGCCCCAGCGTCTGCCTGACAGGATGGCTGGACCAGCAGCCCCGGAGCTCAGGGGAGACCCTTCCCCTGGGGGAGAGTCCAGCGTACTCTGGAGATCAGCCCCAGCATCCGGGGCCCGCAGGGGACACCTCTGGACAGCTGTTTATCCTCCTCCACAAATTCCCACTCACTCCTCAGGGCCGCTCCCCTCACGCCCCGGCCCTCCCTGAACTGCTCCTGAACGCTGCCCCCAGCTCCACGCCACTCACTGGCCCACCAGGGACCCTCACCCGGCAGGTCTGTGCAGCGAGCGACTGTAGAGCTGCTTGGAATGCATTCTTCATGGGATTCCCCGAGGACACACCCTCCTGGTCCTTCTCCTCTTTACCACCAAGAACTAGCTCACTGCTTGAGGGCTAGTAAGGGCACCACTGCATCCAGGCTGACTCATCCCTTTTTTTTTTTTCATTCTTTTTTTTTGACTGCACTGCATGGCATGTGGGATCTTAGCTCCCCAACCAGGGATCGAACCCACGCCCCCTGCATTGGAAGCGCAGAGTCTTAACCACTGGACCACCAGCGAAGTCCCCAGATGGACTCATCCCTGAGATCAAATGTCCCAGCCTTGCTGTGAGGACAAAAATGTGTTCATCAAGAAATTATGATATATATATGTGTAACTGAATCACTTTGCTGTACACCTGAAACTACGACGTTGCAAGTTAAGTACACGTCAACTTTAAAAAATGGTTAAAATTTTTTAAAAATTAAAAAATAAAAAAAAGAAATTATGAACGACAAGGTCCTACTGTAGAGCACAGGGAACTATATTCAATAACCTGTGATAAACCATAATGGAAAGGAATCTGAAAAATAATGTATATACATGTATAACTGAATCACTTTGCTGTACAGCAGAAATTAACACAACATTGTAAATCAACTATACTTTAATAAAATAAATTTAAGGGAAAAAAAAAGGAAGTTATGGAACCAAAGCAGGGAGGATGGTGCCATCATAAGAGGAAAATCCTGCAGGTCCCATAGGTGCTGCCTGGCCAGACAGCCTTCAGAACTGCAGTCTGTTGCCCGAAAGAATGTCTCCATCACTCTGATGACAGTTTTCTTTCTCTGTGTGGGCGATGAGAACTACTCACTTCTATGGCCAGAATCTTCCAGAACTGAGTAGAAGTTATCCCTTTCTTTAAGGCTTACATGCTGTATTTCTCCCAACTCCTCACCACCCTCTTAGTTTCTCCCCAACACTGAGGCCAAGTGTTAGTTACCACTTCGTCGTAATCCCTGAATTGTTTTTTCTTCTAATAGAGAAATAGTTCTCTGAGCCAGACTCTTCTCAAAAACGGGAAAAGGACCTCAGAGCCGCCAACTCAGGGAAGCCTCTGATGGACTCTGACGTGACAAAGACAGGGCATGCGATGCAGAAGGGGGCCCACGAGGTGGTTGTGTACCTTTGTGCATTCACCCCCTCACGTCTGTGAATGGCTCCCCCCAGGGTTGTGCAGTGAACAATCTGCACAGCTGTTCAGTGTATCCTGGAGAAAGATAAGATACAGCAAGAAGGATACAGATGTGGCCAGCGGACGATGGCCCCCAGATGGGGCTGGGAAAGTGCACTAAGGCTGACAAAGGAGCCCTTTCAGCTTTACTAGGATAGAGAAGAGGAATGAGGAGGGCTTGGGATGGCAAAGCGCGGAAGGAAATGAAGGCCTTTCACGCCTTTCTCCTTTCATCTTCACCAAAGCGCGCGAAGCTCAGCGGGGAGGGGCAGCGCAAGCACCAGGAGGCCTCTGGTGTGCCAGGTCAGCGATGGGCGCCCCGCCTGCCCTTGTCCGCGCAGGGGCTGGGGCCGCGGAGGACTCCGGGCTCGGGAGTGAGCCCGGCACAACCGGCCTCCCTGGGTGAGGCCTCACCTCCACACTTTCTGTCACAGTGAGAAGCAAGTTTCTGGACAGTAAGAGACAGAGACCAAATGGCTTTGTGTTCCCTTTATTTCCTGACCTCCGGACTCTCCCTGGGCCACAGGGTGAACCTTGATGGGTGCCCAGGACCTGCAGCCAAACTCTGGGGCAGCACACCAGAGACTGGCTTGGAGCCCCTCTGTCCTTCCCCTGGGGCAGGCAGGGGGCCCACAGAGATGCGCTGTCGTAATTCCGCTGCATCTGTAATAATGAAGGGCAAGTGTCCTGGGTTTGAGCTGTCCAACAGAAACATTAAAATGCCAGCGAGCTTTGTAGACCCAGAGGGGCTCCTGCAAGAGATCCTGCCGGCAGGAGGCAAGGCGTCCTCCTTCGCTGCCTGGCACGTTTGCTGGGAAAGGGGAACACAAACCATGTGAGGGTCCAGACTAGACAGGGGTCCAGCTTAGCTCCGTCTGCCCCCGGAGGAGAGAAGCTTATTGCACAGTGAGTGCCGCGGCCTGGGGCCGGGGGGGTGAGCGGCCAGGGGGCTCCTGGGGCAAGTCCGCGGACTTATTCAGAGGAGGGGCTGGGATAAGCACCACGTGCAGGGACAGAAACGGGGTCCTGGAAAGGGAAGAGGTGAGCAGGGCACCGTCCCTGCCTCCCAGGGCTCCCAGTGTACTTACCGCGAATGACCACAAGGCATCAGCTCCAGTAGCTCGGGAGGGTGAGGTCCTTCCCGCCACGGGATCAATAAACGCTTCAGGGAAGAAGTGCGTTTATTCTTAGCCTGGAACTCAGGTGGAAATAAAGAGGGGGAGAGCACTGGAAGCAGAGGGCACTGCGAAGACAAATTCCGAGTTCCAAAGGCACGACAGGGAAAGAGCGTATGTAGAAATTCTTCGAAACAGAAGCCGTGCTGGGTCTACCGTCACCCCAGTCTTCCCCTGCTTAGCCCCCTCCCCCAGGCCCCAGGCCACACCCAGCCCTCCTCAGGATGTGCCTGCCTTGTCCCTCGGCCCAGAGCTTTGTTCCTGCTGTTCCCTGCCTGGAGGGGTCTGCGGCCTCTGCTGCCCAAGTCCCTTCCTCCTTTTCAGACTCTACTGCCGTTCAAAATCTAACTCAGAGGTCACTTTGGTAAAGCTGTCCCAGATTCTCTCAGTCAGAACCCCAGTCCTGCTCTCTTTCTCCCCCTCCTTTGCCGGACACGGACGTGTGTGTGTGTGTGTGTGTGTGTGTGTGTGTGTGTGTGTGTGTAGTGTACGTGTGGTCTGTGTGTGGTGTGTGACGTGTGTGCTTGCGGTGTGTGTGTACACGTGTGTATTTGTGTGTGTTGAAGTACAGTTCATCTGGCTCCCCAGTAAAATGCCACCAGCCGGTTGGGCTGCGCTCTGGGGCCCCCCTGCTTTCTGCCCGACACCTTCCCCCGGCACCTGGCTCTAGGAGGGCCCTTGGTGGCGTTGGTTACTGGTCTCGGCTTTAGTGCTGACTGGCTCTGGGTCCTTGGACAGGTTACCTCACTGTTCTGCCTCAGTTTCCTAATCTGTTAAAAGATCTTACAGGGTCGATGTAAAGACTGAATGACATTGTGCACTGAAAGTGCATGTAGACTATTATTATCTTTTTTTTGGCCATGCCTCGCTGCTTGCAGGATCTTAGTTCTCTGATCAGGGATTGAACCCAGGCCCTTGGCAGTGAAAGTGCGGAGTCCAAACCACTGGATTGCCAGGGAATTCCCTACTATTATCATTTATATTTACTTGTTATGTATGTATAACATATATTTTAAAATCTGTCTTTGCGAATTCCAAAGTCCTTTTCCTCTGGAACCCAGAGATAAGAATTTGCTTCAATGACTGCTGTTGAGCAAAAGAGGCTGGCCTGTCCTTGGGCTCACAGCGACCTGGGACTGTTCTGGAAAGACAAAGGCATACCTGTCATCCTCTTTGCAGCTCAAACCACAGGTCAGGCTCTTAGAAATCCATAAAATATTTAAGGCAAGGCCTTTGTTACACCATAGCTGGTCAACATTACTATAAACAAATGAACATTATCATTCATAACAATAAAGGGGATGAGAGACAGGTGACTTGATTATGTAGCCCTAACCCAACCCTAACCCTAACCCTAACGCAGAGAAGGGAGAAGTCAAGTGATTTAATGAAGAGTCTGAACATTAGGAATTTGAGAAAAAAGACTCTTGCCTTTAGAGAAACCATCCATGACTGCACTGCTTGTGGAGAAAATGGCCCTTGGGTCTTGGTGGGGAGGGCTGTCCCCCATCCCACCCCAGGCACTGCACTGCTCTGGGTTGGGTCCATTCTGGAGGCCATGCTTTCAGGGAGATAGTGGTCAATGGTAAGAAACCCGAACAGGATGAGGTCAGGTCTGGGAACCGAATCCCAAGGGCATGAGCTGATGGAATCGAGGCCATTTGGCCCAAATCAAAGGATGTGGCAGCCTCACCTGGGCAGAAAGTGATACTTGAACCTGGGGGGGGTGGGCAAGTAGGACAGAGATCTAACTCCGTATTCAGACGTCAGGGAGGCCTGGTGAGGTAGCAAGCATCCTGGCACCCTCACTGTTCAGGCACAAGGCCGGTGACCACCAGCCAGGGTTCAAGTTACCTATAGAAAGTACTACTGCCTTGTAACCTTTGGCAGTGGATGTATGGGCTATTGTAAACAGTTGACCTCCGCGAGAGCAGAGAGCCTGTCAAGACCCTCTCTGTATTCCCAACATCCAGGACAGTACCTGGCACGTACAAGGCCCTCAATCACGTTGAGGTGCCTTTCAATTTTAAGATTACTTAGACTTTTTCAAGGACAATAAAAATAAATAATAATGCTACTGGACTTCCCTGGTGGTCCAATGGTTAGGACTGCACGCTTCCACTGCAGGGGGCATGGGTTCGATCCCTGGTTGGGGATCCCGCATGCCATGCAATGTGGCAAAAAAAAAAAAAAAAAAATGCTACTAAGAGAGACCTCACCAAAAAGGCTCCACTAATGTGGATGTAGAAATATCCTCTAAACACCCTTTCTTCATTTATGCAGCAAACAGCCCATCACAAAAGGCACAAGAGGTGGGTTGTAACCACAGCATGTTTTTGACCTGGGAGTAACACATTTTCCACATATTCAGAACCAGCAGACAATTTCTCTACTAGTAAGACTAGCCCAAGGGAAGTCCCTGAGGGTAGACCGTAAAGCAATGCTGAGCAGGCTTTTCACATTTCCTCTCTTCTTGCTATTAATTAGTTTTTACTATTAAGCTCTGTGAAAAATACTACTGTCACCCCCTGCATAATTATCAAAAGCACAAAAACATTCCAGATTTAGGAGCAGGGAGAAAGAGGCTGGGGAAAGAAATGGCAGGGTCTCATAATAATGAGGACCTGTGGAGGCCACTACTTGGCTAGAAGCTTTCCCTGGTGTTACGGGCTGAATCGTGTGTTTCCCCCGCCGCCCAATATTCATATGTTGAAGCCCTAATCCCCAGTACTTCTGAATGTGACTGTGTTTGGAGATAGAGCCCTTAAAGATGTGATTAAGTTAAAATGAAGCCAGGCCTTGAGGGTGGGCCCTAATCCAGCCTGACCTGTGTACTTATGAGAAAGTGAAATTGGAACACAGAGAGACACCAGTGGTGCTCAAGCACAGAGGAGGGACCACCACAGGGCTGAGAGAGATGGCGGCCATGTGCAAGTCCAGGATAGAGGCCTCAGAAGAAACCAACCCTGCTGACGCCTTGATCTCAGACCTCCAGCCTCCAGAACTGTGAGAACGCAAATTTCTGTTGTTGAAGCCCCCGAGTCTGCGGTTCTCTGTTGCAGTAGGCTGAGCAGACGAATGTACCTGGGATACTCCCTTTCACCCTTATAACCACGCTGATTATTTTGCAGAAGAAATCGAGGCTCACAGACATCAGTTAACCTGTCCCAGTTCGCACAGTGAGTGAGTGGCAGAGCCTGGATCTGGCATCAGGTTTGTGGGTTGCAAAACTCACATTCTGGGCTTCCCTGGTGGTGCAGTGGTTAAGAATCCGCCTGCCAATGCAGGGGACACGGGTTCGAGCCCTGGTCCGGGAAGATCCCACGTGCCGCAGAGCAACTAAGCCCGTGCGCCACAACTACTGAGCCTGCGCTCTGGAGCCCGCGAGCCACAGCTACTGAGCCCACGTGCCACAACTACTGAAGCCCGTGCGCCTAGAGCCCGTGCTCTGCAACAAGAGAAGCCACCACAGTAAGAAGCCCGTGCACCGCAATGAAGAGTAGCCCCCGCTCGCCACAACTAGAGAAAGCCCGCACGCAGCAATGAAGACCCAATGCAGCCACAGAAAAAAAAAAAAAAAGAAAAGTGAACCCTAATGTAAACTGTGGACTCTGGGCGATAATGATGTTCAAATGTAGGTTCACCACTTGTAGCAAATGTACCATCTGGTGGGGGATGGCGGTACCGGGGGAAGCTGTATGCTTGCCGGGGGCAGGGAATATACGGGAAATCTCTGTACCTTCCCATCAATTTTGCTGTGAACCTCAACAGGCTCTAAAAAATTGTCTATTAAAAAACAACTGAGGAGTTCCCTGGCGGTCCAGTGGTTAGGACTTGGCGCTCTCGCTGCCGTGGCCCCGGGTTCAATCCCTGGTCAGGGAACTAAGATCCCGCAAGCCCTGTGGCACAGCCAAAAATAAAAAATAAAAAATAAATTTACAAAAACTGAAGAAATCTTCAGGGCAACCTTGGTAGGTGTGTCTGGAACATGTTCCCTTGCCTGGGAGGGCTTCTGCAGCATGAGTGCCTCACTCGTGCCAACTACGAAGGAGCTGCACCTCCACCCGCCTCCCGCCGCTGGGCTCCCCTGGGGCACCTGGAACCCGGGAGGCCAGGACAACGTAGAGTCTCCACGCGCGCTCAACCCCACAGCAGTCCTGCCCTGACCCGCTTCGTGCAGCTGAGCAAGGTTGGGATTTCCAAAAGGAACTTTCCTGGAGAAACGAAATTAAAAAGAGAGAGCACAGCTGAACCCAGAACTCCAACCGATACAGGGAGGATCTTGAGCTAGGCCAGGTTGGGACAGATGAGACCCTGTGGGGTGGATGAATGTCCGCAAGGACCCCGACCTCAGAGAAGGGGGCAGGCAGCTGTACGTGAGGCAGGGAAGGAGAGAGGAGAGGTCGGGGCGACATGAAATCCAGCACGGCGGGGTCTGCAAAGAACATCTTCTGGAAGGAGATGCCTCGTGTTCTGGATGCCTTTCTGCAAGGTACAGCCCTCCTCCACCTCATGGCCTCCAGCTGCCCATCCTCACGGTCTATTCCTAAATCTCCAGGAGGGTTTACTAAACTCACCAGGTTCAGTGTGAGCTTCAGAAATGGAACAAGGGTGGTGGATCTTCTCCGGCGGTCCAGTGGTTAAGACCTCGTGCTTCCACTGCATGGGGTGAGGGTTTGATCCCTGGTCAGGGCACTAAGATCCCCCATGCCTCACAGTGTGGCCAAAATAAATACAGAAATACATAAATAAAGTAATAAAGAAGTTGAACAAGGGTGGAGTTTTACATCTTCAGAAAGCAAGCACGCCCTCCTCCCCCAGTATCCTCCTTCACCTGGAGATTTGCAACATCTAGGGACACCTTTAACATCCAAAGACAGTCAAAATGGAAGTTTTCCATCCATTTTACCTGAATCTAAAGGGAAGGGAGGTCCCAGGTGAAAACCTAAAGTGCAAGAAAATAGCAAAGCGTAAAAGGGAGCAAGGATATTTTTGCTAACAGAGCACAGATATTTTTGCCTTGATTAACTCAGACTTGTCTCAGACACACAGACCCTGGTTCCCCTCCTGCCCCTGGGCTTGAGCTGATGTGCTGGTTCACGGCAACGGCTGGCTGCAGGCTTGAGCTCAGCCTGTCCTCCTGCCCTCGGCTTCCTGATGGACCTCTGGCCCAGCGCTACCAGCAGATTGCTGACAGCTAGAAGCCGGCCTCCTACAGGTCACATTCCCTCTGCTGGCAGGAGGCACCATTCTTTTTTTTTTTTTTTTTAACTTTATTTTTGGCTGCGTTGGGTCTTTGTTGCTGAGCGCGGGCTTTTCTCTAGTGTGGTGAGCGGGGGCTACTCTTCGTTACGGTGCGCGGGCTTCTTTTTGCAGTGTCTTCTCTTGTTGCAGAGCACAGGCTCTAGGCATGTGGCCTCAGTAGTTGTGGCTCGCGGGCTTAGTTGCTCCGCGGCATGTGGGATCTTTCCGGACCAGGGCTCGAACCCGTGTCCGCTGCATTGGCAGGTGGATTCTTAACCACTGTGCCACCAGGGAAGCCCAGGAGGCATCATTCTTTTATGGGTTCACGAGCCTGTTACCCCAGCCATGAGCATGTGTGAAGCTCCGGCTCCAGGACTGAAGGCCACTTCTGGCTGAACTGAAGGCAGAAAACTGAGCTGGGATTCAGGCTGTACCCTGCCCCCAACGAATGCTCAAGCCCTTCTCAGCTCTTGTTGCAAATTCACCAACTTCCCCCACCTACTCCCTGATGACTAATCCACTACTTCCCTTCACACACGCAAATTAGATGATTAACAATCAGAAGATACTTTATTCATCCAGTCACAGATCAATGCCAATTAGAGGAGGTTTTCTCACCTCCACAGAACCCAAGACAAACAGACGAGGATGGGGAGCTCACACAGGTAGACATCTGGAGGAAACAAAGGATTTCATATCTCACCATGGATTTCTTTTCTTTTCTTTCTTTTCTTTTTTTTTTGAATTTTTTTGGCTGTGCTGTGCAGCATGTGGGATCTTAGCTCCCTGACCAGGGATCGAACCCGTGCCCCCTGCAGTGGGAGCATGGAGTCTTAACCACTGGACCTCCAGGGAAGTCCCCTCACCATGGATTTCTAAAATCTAAAGACATCCTCAAGCAAAAGAAGAATTCATGAGAAATAAAAGCTTTCTCTGAAGATTAGTTGATTTTTGAAAAGTACTTATTGGCCATCTACAGCAAACAAGCCTTCTGAAATCGATAGAGAAATTAGACCATCCGTCCTTGGTGACCTCACTGGGTCTCTAAAATGAGCCAGAGCAATGACTATGCATTTAAATGGGAACAGTTTACTCTTTACCTTCCCTTAGCAAAAAGAATCTCATACTCAGAAACGATTTCTGCTGGTGTACAGTAATAAGACTTTTCTCCCATTTGAGCCCCAAATGATGGAGAACCCTGAACTGGGGTACTTCCCTATTGTCACTCTTCCTGATGACTTTGCTGATTGTATGTTCTGTATTCACTGCTGACGGCATGGAGCTGCTTTTTCACAGAGAGCTAAGTCAACAGATCTGTCTCTAGGGGAAACTTAGTACCTAGGACAGAAACAGTCTGACAACATTCCAGGAGACCCCCAAGTATGGGACACAAAGCAGACTTGTCAATTCTCTGTAACTCAGACCCCTTTGCGAGCTCCTAGGCAGCCTTGGAGTGGGCCCAAGGGGATACATTTTGCTAAAGGTGGTGCCGGTGACCTGAGAAGAAGAGACAGGAAACACATGGGCTGAGTCAGGAGACTTAGCTGCTTAAGTGCGCGTGACTTTGGCAAATGGCCCAGCCTCTCCTGGGTTTTCTCATCTGGAAGAAGCCTCCCTCACAGAGTGGCTAAGAGGCTCCAAGTGGGAAAGATTATGAGGGTGAGACTGCTTTGCAAAGTGTAAGGAGCTATATGAGTACAAACATACTCACGTGTGTTGTCAGCACTCTTGATCTGGAGCGTGTTTCCTGTGCTGGGCGCTCGGTGCCTTACACGTATTAACTCCCTGCCGCGGACTGAATCGTGTCCCCCCAGATGTCACATGTTGAAGCCCTAACCCCCAGTGAGATGGTATTTGGAGATGGGGTCTTTGGGAGTTAGCTAGGATGAGGTCCTGAGTGTGCCCTTATCAGAAGAGACGCCAGAGAGCTTGCTTCCTCTCTCGCTCCACTTTTAATTAAAAAAAGAAAAGAACCCCCATTGCTTCACATCCTTGCCAACATTTGGTATTGTCCATGTTTTAAGACCAGGACTTTCTATATATCTTGCTCTGGCCATTAGAAAGTGGGAGGAGCTTTGTAAACTTGAAGAGTGTATTTGTGGGTGTTACCAAACCAAACTTGTTTCTGCTCACCCAGATGTGCAGCAAAGCCAATATATTGACACCGGGTTGTGGTGAAGGAAAGTACAGCATTTATTGCAGGGCCAAGCAAGGGGAACGGACAGCTCACGCTCAAAAGACCTGGACTCCCCAGTGGCTTTTAGGGAAGGGTTTTTAAAGACAAAGTGAGAGGGAGGGTCTGTGGTGCGTGATCAACTCATGGACATCCTTCTAATTAGTTGGTGAGGCGGTAACAAGGTGATCTCAATTATCAATTTTCTGGCTCCAGACGGTCTGGGGTCTAAGTGCTGCTGGTGGTCCGCATGTAGTTAACTTCTTCCACCTGATGGGGCGTTTTTGTCTCTGCAAAACAACTCAAGGATATGGTTCAGGATATTATCTATAGTCCTTGAGGAGGAACTAACGGTCCTTGACTTTGTCTTATTGCTAAACTATTATTATTTTGTCTTGTTTCACTGTTTCACTGTTTTCCTTTGTTTCTGCATTTTTAAATTTCTCTGATTAAATCTGCTCTTTGGAAAGTCCTCACCATGGATTTCTAAAATCTAGGGAAGATCTAGGAAGTTAAAGGTTTTTTTACAAACAAGAGGTGGGGAACATGGGAGCAGTTTGTCCCCAGGAAGGCCCCATAGTGTCCTGCTCGGTTTCATGGGCACTGTGGTTGGTGCACTACACAGAATCTAACTTAAATTATCCCCTCATAACAACATGTTTAGAGGCTGGGAAAAGTGAAGAAACTATGGAACTAGAAATCAAACCCAGGTTATTCTGGCTCTGTTTTTTTTTTTTTTTTTTTCCACCCTGGCTAGGACCAGTGGGAAAAAAGAGTTTTGAGAAGGGAGATTGTAAGCAGATAGGGTAGGGGGTCCTGGAGAAAGGGAACCAGGAATGGCTTTCTTGATACAAAAGAACCCATTTTGGCCTTTTGGGATCTAAGCCTGGCCACAATGCTTGCCCTTGAGTAGTCTCAGTAATTAATGATTTTAAGGGAACAGAGGAACGCAGGAACAGAGAAAAGGCAGTCAAACAATAGTGCAGTGATAAAGCAGAGTCCTAGTTTCTCCTCAAGGGATATACATAATAATATATCCTTTTTTAAAATTTATTTCTTTTGGCTGAATGGCATGTGGGATCTTAGTTCCCCGACCAGGGAAGTCCCCCCAATATATCTTTGAGTTCTGTGGGAACAAGGTCCCCATCCAGGTGGAGGACAGAATGATGACATTGACCTTCTCGACTTCAGTCAGCTAAGACTTGGACTCTGTCGACCTTAGCCCCAATTCTGTGCTAATAGTCTTCTGCTCAAGCCCCTTCATTAATATGTATGTACTCTTAGCTTAAACCTTCCCCAGTTTTGCTGTTTGGGGAGACACTGCTTTGGGAAAGATCCCCAGTGTTCTCCTTCCTTGCTGCAAGTAATAATACATCCTTCTCCTGATCTTTGACTTGGTTGTGTCTATTGGCTCAACATCCACCAAGAGGTGAACCCAGCTTTCAGGGAACAAGATCTCTGTGCAGGAGACTATTATCAACTCTTCTCATTGGTCAGAGCCCTCCAGGAAGCTCAGAAGATTCTGGTTCATGGTAGAATCCAGTGCTTCTGGCCCTGTAGGCTTGAGTGAACTGGGGGCAGGGCATAATGGGGGAAAGAAATCCTCCTTCTAATACTTCCTTCCTTCCACCTGCTAGAGGTCTCAGGAGATCACGCTCTCAGGCTCATAAAAGGCCTAAAGTAAGAATTAGGGGCCCAAGGAGACCTTCAAAAGGTCTTATCTGTGGGACTTCTCTGGTTGTCCAGTGGCTAAGACTCTGCGCTCCCAATGCAGGGGGCCTGGGTTCTATCCCTGGTCAGGGAACTAGATCCCACATGCATGCTGCAACTAAGGAGCTGGCGAGCCACAACTAAGGAGCCCGCCTGCCGCAACTAAGATCCCACACAACCAAATAAATAAATAAATATTAAAAAAAAAAAAGAAGGTAGAGAGAGGATTCGCTCTTATCAGGTGTCACTCTGTTGGGTCAACACCTGGGAGGAAGAACTAGCCGATGCCCAAACCATCAGACTCCACAGTCAGCTACTAAAGAGCCCAGTACATATCGACAGACCATCCATTAAAAATCTCTCCACCACCAGCCTAACTCCCCTGGATTTAGAAGCTGGCAGAAAGAGGTCAGAGGAAAATGAATTTACAAGTGTTTACAAAAGAGGGAAAAACAGATCAGATATTTCTTCAGAAAAGGGACTTTTTAAAGGACAGCCAGAAAAAGGGGGGGAGGATTGTTTCTACTTTAGCCTTTTCCAGTACTTCCTTAATCAACCCTGTTTTTAAATTTTTTTTGTAATAGTTTTATTGAGATATAACTGACATACCAAACTATTTACTCATTTAAAAGTGTACAATTCAATGTTTTTTTTTTTTTACTATGCTCATAGGGTACATATATATCCATCACCACAATCAATTTTAGAGCACTTTTATTACTCAAGAAATCCCATACCTTTTAGCTATCACCTCCCAAATCTCCCATCTCCCTGTCTGCCCCCTCAGCCTGAGACAATCACTAATCTACTTTCTATCTCTATAGATTTGCCTCTTCTGGACATTTCATATAAATGGGATCATATAATACGTAGTCTTTGTGACTGGCTTCTTTCACTTAGCATAAATGTTTTCAAGGCTTATCCATGCCGTAGTATGTACAGGTATTTCATTCCTTTTATAAATGAGTACCATTCCATTGTATGGGCATATGGCGTATTGTGTATCAATTCATCAGTGGATGGGCACTGGGTCGTTCTACCCTTTTTTATTGTGAATAATGCTGCAATGAACATCTGAATCGAAGTTTTTGTGAGGATATGTTTTTATCTCTTTTGGTTGTATACCTAGGCCTCTTTTCCAGAAGCTCAACAGGCAAACATCTTCTGCACATACAGGCCAAGGCACTTCTGTACATTCTGAGAGCTATTCCCTGGTCCCAAACCTGGCAAGTTAAGCCAAAATTCTACTAAACCTTCAAAGTCCATTTCACTCATTTATGAATTCACTCAATGAACAAGTGTTCGTTCTCTACTAGGTGCCAAGCATGCTACTATGTGCTGGGGATGCAGAGGGAACAACACAGGCAAAATCCTGGTCCTCCTGGAGCTTAAGAACCAGTGAGAGCATAGAGGGAAGTAACATAGATACTGTGGCATGTTGCTTCCTCCATGAAGCACTCCTGGATCTCCCAGGTATGGTTCAATTCTACTCTAGTAGTACCTGTTTTTCTTTTGCTCTATTTCAAAAGGGATTTCTATCTCTATAATGGCACCCATCCAAAATTCCGTAAAATTGAGAGAATGCATGGAAAGCACTTGGCACTCCCCTTGTCATGCTGTAAAGAAGAGAGAGGGAGAGAGAGAAATTTATCATGATCATGGGTGTGTCCTCCTACTTGTGCCTCTTATGAGCACTATTATGGAATTCAAGAATGACTGATGTCATATGAAGGTGACTTGGCAAAACACTGATTTGCAGTCTGGAGTCCAAGGCTGGAGTCTCTTGATCCCCAATGCTGTTGTAAGTTCCTTGGATATTCCACGCACTTGAGGATGCAGCAACCATGTGTGGACTGAGTCTTTTTTCCTTCCACTCTTACCCCTAATTGGGACCAAACAGGTGCGAGCACATGTGTCCGGAGAGCTCTCTGAAGGGCCCTGGCATGCACAGGGACTGTGTCACAGCTCATGGCCAGGCATCTGCAGGACACAGCAGACAGCCAGGGCCTCCTGGAGTTGGCCAGACCTACAGCTTTCTTACTACAGGAGCACCAGGATAAAATACCAGACTTTTCTGAGCCCGTTGAATAAAACTGGGATCATACCAACCTCGCAAGATTGTCATGCGTATTAGAAACATCCAGGGGACTTCCCTGGTGGCGCAGTGGTTAAGAATCCGCCTGCCAATGTAGCGGACACAGGTTCTAGCCCTGGTCCGGGAAGATCCCACATGCCACGGAGCAACTAAGCCCGTGCGCCACAACTACTGAGCCTGTGCTCTAGAGCCCGCGAGCCACAACTACTGAGCCCGCGCGCCTACAGCCCGTGCTCCGCAACATGAGAAGCCACCACAATGAGAAGCCCGCGCACTGCAATGAAGAGCAGCCCCCGCTCGCAGCAACCAGAGAAAGCCCGCGCGCAGCAACGAAGACCCAACGCAGCCAAAAATAAATAAATAAATAAATTTATTAAAAAAAAAAAAAACATCCGGGGAATCATGGAACCAAGTGGGACTTGAGCCCCTCCATCAGCCTCCATAGGGACCCCCACCCACAAGTAAACTTCAAGTACAACAGTGTGCTTGCTGTGTACGTCCTCTTCAGGACCGGCCTCCTGGCACCCTTCTTCCAAACAGATTTCTGCCTCTCAGGTCATTCTCTATAGAAATCCTGATGCAGCTCCTGAAATTAGTACTCAGTGGTAATTAACTACTACCTTTTTTTTTTTCTTACATAGCTGGACTATCTGATAGGTACCCTTTCTCAGAACGGTAAAGCCAACAGGCTTTTAAGGCTCTTCTGGGAAGCCCGCTGTCTCGATATCCCCATCTCTGGCAGTTGTTTCTGGATCAACGAAATAAGGAACAGCTATCCCCTCCCCCAAGTAGGGATCCGGGCTTTGGCTTTGATGCGCTGCGTCTCGGCCGGGTGGGCCCCGGGGAATCTCTCCAGGCGGGGTGAGGCCCCAAGGGCCGCCTCCAGCCCCCTTCCGCTCCGCACGGGTCCCAGCACGCAGGGTGGAAGGCGGCAGAGCTCAGAGCCCCTCTTCCCAGGCGGCCGGGAGCCGGGCGGGCGCGGGGGCGGGGCGAGGCGGGGCGCCGGCGGTCACGTGGGGAGTCAGCCGGGCGCGGGGCGGGGCGCCGGCGGTCACGTGAGGAGTCCGTCGGGCGCGGGGCGGGGCCGGGCGCGGTACTTAACGCGGGGGCGACCCCGGGGAGCTACAGCGGCTGCTCAGGCACCGGCAGCAGCACCAGACCCGGCCAGGGCAGTCTCAGGCTGCAGGCCCAGGCCCTCTGCGGCGGCGGCGGCGGAGCGCGGTGAGTGAGTGCGTGCGGGCGGGTCGGGGGAATGGGGAGACCGGCGTCCCGGGCCGGCGGAAGGGGGGACCCTCGGGCAGTCGCAGCCGGGCGAGCCGGGGCGGCACGGCGCCCTCCCGGACGTCGTTGTGGTGAGAAAAGCAGAAATCAACCCCCGCGCGGGTAGCCCGGGCTCCTCCCACATTCCCACTCCGGCTGGGGGGCTCGTGTTC
Source organism: Balaenoptera musculus (assembly GCF_009873245.2). Classification (NCBI taxonomy): domain Eukaryota; kingdom Metazoa; phylum Chordata; class Mammalia; order Artiodactyla; family Balaenopteridae; genus Balaenoptera; species Balaenoptera musculus. Next base: position 7,441,568 of record NC_045790.1, read on the forward strand.
CTTCCCCCGCCCCGTCCCCGGGCCGTGTTCTGACCCCAGGCCTGGTCATCCAGACCCCACGGTCCGCCGTCTTCAGGGCCGGGGAGGGGCGGGCGGTGGGATCCGAGGGAGGAGCCTGCGAGGAAGAGCTTGGCCCGGGCCCTGCCGACTTTTCGGCGGCAGCCCGGCTCCCCAGCCCCTTTTGAGCTTCTGGGCCTCAGTTTCCTCGGCAAATTGCTGAGATGATAGTATTTACCTGCATCAGTTTTAGGTGTATTCTTTTTCTAAAAGGTTTGCCTGGGCAGTTTCTTGCACACAATCACACCCAAGTTCGGAGACCCCCAGAAGACAGAAATTGGAAAATAGGAACCTGGAACTGGGGGGAGGGGGGTGGGACCCACAGGAAGAGTTAAATCCACAGATGGGAGGAGAAACTAAGCAGAGCGGGGGACAGGAGACTGTAGGACCCGGGGTGTCAGCCCCCCCCCCCGGGAGTGTGGGGAGAGAGATGCCGAGCCCACCCCTGGATTGCTAAGGAAGGGAGCCGGCCTGGGCCCAGGGTGCTGCGGGAGAGGCGAAGGCAGGGCAGAGCCCCGGGGGCCTCGCCCATCGCTCAGCTGATGACCCTGGAGGCCTCGGAGAGGGAGCGTTGTGGGGTGACCGAGTTTGGGGGTCCGCCGGCTGTCCAGGTAGATGTGAATTGGATTTGTCTTCTTCGTGGGCCTCGGTCAACCCCTTCCCCAGGCACTGAGGAAGCCAGTAGGCTGGCGCGGGGAGAAGGACAGTAGCCCAGGCTCCACATTCCCTCCCCCTGACCCAGGAGAGACTGTACCCAGTGCGGGGAGGAGGGGTTCAAAGGGAGGCCTAGAACCTTTGGTTATCTCTGGAAAAACTGACCCTCAGGGGCCTCACTAGAGGCGAATGCAGCTGAGGTGCGTTCATCTAGTTGAATCTATAGATGCAGGATGATAGGAGGAAGAGCCTTAGCAGGGGGTCTGGTTTGGTAAAGGCTACTTTCCTTTTCTTTCATAACATCCTTAATTTCCTGGAGGATTGTTTCCTGTTGGCACTGGTGATGGTGACCTAGCGCCCTTGAGCTTCGTAGAGAAAGAAAGGGGCTGGGCCGCCCCCAACCTGTGTGGCTTTCCCAAAGAGTTGAAGGCACCCTGGAGAATGGATTCGCTCAAACCTTTGGGGGCATTTTTGTCCCAGAGCTGGGGTGCAGCCAAGTGGAAGGGTGCAGATCCCTTATCTGGGGGCTTCCCAGGCCCAGGGGAAGGCGACTTGGGCCAGACACAGCCCAGGCTCCCCTTGAGCTCCCCTGCTGCTGGGTCAGGACAGCCTGTTTCTGAACTGGCCAGGCAGAGAGTGTGGACGCCCTTTAGCTCCAGGAAGCACCTGCCTGTGTGCTGCCGATTCAGCAGCTCGAGCTGCGGCCCTCCTTGTAGATGGGCTCTTTCTTTCCCCAGCTGCCGGCCCTGGGAGTTGGAGTAGAAAGTGGCATACATTTTAGGGCTAAGATACCTTGTGTTACCATTGGCAGCTGGATAGGGAAGTGAAGGAAGAGTGCTTTCAGCTGAGCCTTGGCATGTCTGTTGGGTGGTTTTCTTAAATGTGGTGATGAGTTGGGGTTGTGTTGAATATCCCCATCCTCGGGAGAGAAGAACTGAAACGTTTCAGGGTGAGGACCCACAGTGTCTGCCGCCTGTTTTGGGCAGTTTAGCATAAGGAAAGCGTTGGAAATACGTGAGGCTGAACTATATGAAATGGTAATTTTTGTAGGTCAAGGAGGATTGCAGTCAGGCACTTGGATGTGGTTCAGCCTCACGTGTAGAGGTGGTCAGGATTGACAGTAAGTGGGACGAATCTAGTTGAAGCACACGCAGGTGTGTGTTGGACTCACGGGGTTTTGGGAGGCCGTCGGCATTCCACCCCTCGTCCCATGTCTTCATCTTTCTTGGTTCACGCTCAGCGCACGCTCCAGAGCTGCCTAAGCAAGGGTGCCTGGGAGATGACTCCGAAGTCTCTCCATGCCTGGTATGTTCACATCCCACCCTAGTTTGGGTAGGAGGGGGATCTAGGGATCAAACACCATTAAATATTTAGACTTCAGTCCCGTTTTAAAGCGCAGGCCTCATCCCCACCTGCTTTCTGCAGCACCCACAGCTTCTTATCTCGGGTGTGTGTGTGTGTGTGTGTGTGTGTGTGTGTGTGTGTGTGTGTGTGTGTGTGGTCACGGCGGTGGTGGGTGGGGTCTTAGAGTCAGTGTCTTTCCTGCTGGTCATGGCCCCCCGGCGGCAGGCAGCAGCTTCCAGCTTCTTCACTCTGCAGATCTGTTACTGGTGGCTGAGGGACCTTGTAACTCCTGTCTGCTCTTTGTGCGCTTTGTGATTCCCCTGCCTGGTTGGGTTTTTTTTCTGCTTGTTGTTCTTTTAATACTTTGTATCAATTTGTGAATAATGTTATTGAAATTAACATGCTTTAATTATACTGCACGTGTCCTTTTTCCACTTGTGTCTGTGAGATTGATTTATGTTAATACATAACAGATCCAGTTCATTCATCTTAAATGCAGGGTGTATTTATTTCCTGAGGGACAGTTTTGCTTTTTCAGTGTTCTCACAGCGCTGCAGTATTCTTGTGTCTGTCAGACACTTGCAAGAGTTTCTCTAGGGCAGAAGCAGGAGAAGTCAGTAAGTTGCTGGGTCCTAAGGTGTGTGCACCTTCCATTTTTCTAGATACTGACAGTGCTGTCCAATGAGGTTTTACCAACGTATATTCCCAGTGGCCTTGAGGGTTCTTGTCTCTCATATTTACCAACACCAGATATTATCGGACTTTAATTTCTGCCAGTCTGGTGCGTTTGAAATGCTGTCCTTGTTTTAATTTGCATGACTGGGAAGTCAAATTTAATTCTTTGCTCTAGGAAATCATTGATGAGGTTTTTCTATTTTTGTTGTTGATCAGTGATAGTTTGTGGGTTTTAATGTGTTTGTCCACAGCTAGAACTTAAGGTTTCTTTTGATCCTAACCTGGGTATTTGGACTTGTCTGCAATTAGATAATATTTTCTGATTTTTTAACTTTGAGGATGCGTGTGGGTTTTGGGTACTGGAAGTCTGACTCTTCCACTTCACAGGTGAGAAAACTGAGGCACCTGCACGTTTGTGACATGACAGGTGTCACCCAGATAATTGTGAAGGAATCTCTACAATTCGATCTCTTGGCAGTTCTGTCCCTACCCAGGTACACCATCCAGAGCTTGCCTTGGGTCTTTTCTCAAGCTTCAGTTACCCTCACCAGGCAAACAAAAGCCTTAATCAAGACCAGAGGCCCTTTTCCTTCACTACCATCTTATGAATGCTGGGTGCTGGGAAGGACGGTGCCTGCAGTCTTGACTGTATTACCTGTCTCTACGAGGCAAATCACTCACTTAGTCTGGTCATCAAGATAACCTAGAGTTACCAGCACGGATGCGGCAAGGAGGATGGGACAGATAACCATCTAGATAATGAACTGATCCAGTATAGAGCAGTGTGAAACTAGCTACTCTGCCGAGGAACCCAGCGGGGCTGAGCTTCTCTGTGACCCCCGGACCTGCTGACCTGGACTGGGGCAGGATGTGCTCACTGGAACAAACCAGTCACATGGCCTCTGGGCTTGCGCAAGACCTGGGAAGGCGATGCCGCCCGAGGGGTTCAGCCGCTCCAGGGTAGAGGCCTTGTCACACATCAGCTGGGGGCCATCAGCCCCGCCTTCTCCATCTACTTAACCCTGCAGGTATTTGGGGGGTGCTTTGTTCTGGTGGTCAAGATAGCAGGATAAACCACCATCTGAGTAGGGGGATCATGATTTTTCTTCCACCCTGGGATACAGCTGAGAATAGAAAGAATTACCCTGGGATGGCAGGAGTTAACCGGCATGTTGGCGCTGCTGGTGCTGGTGCGTGGGGGATGGTTTTCAGGGGGCAGTAGGGCTGTCCACACCGAGCCAGGCTGCGGGGAAGACGTCTCCTTCCATCTCCCAGCAGGCTGGCGAGGGGAGTGTATCTTCCCAGGGCCCCAGGGGAGGAAACCCGGACCAAGCCGGAGAGGCGAGGCCTTTCTGTTGCTTGCTCTCGTGTCTGCCGGTCCCCCGACCAGTGCCCAGCCAGCAGGGAGACGCACTCCAGCCCGGGACTGAATTAGGGAGCTGCTGTGTTCCCGCAGGCTGCAGAGGCAGGGAGCGCTAATCTCATTTGAGCCTCCAGGGACTTCTGAAAGCTTTTAGGAAGCAGCCCCAAGGTCCTCCAGAATCCGGGCAGCACACCCGTTTTAGAAGCTGAGGCACGGGGATGAAGCACCCCTTCAGCATCTCACTAAGTCAGGGTCGGAGTCGGGGAGCAATCCAGCAAGCAAAAGCCTCCAGAACTTTCCAGAACTTTGCCCAAATGGTCATGTTTCTCAAAAATACAAAATGTTTTGACTGCTGAGGGCCTTCTTGGGGGGGGTCCGTTGTTTTAGGCCTAGGGGAGTAATTTTCTTGTGTGTGCAGGTTTTGAGCTGCTGCGACTGATCTTAAGCAGTGTTCCATTTGTGGGCACTGTAGCCGCACGGTTTCCAGGCACCACGGGAGAGCAGCTCGAGGAGGCCTCCCTGCCGAGCCTGGTGGGAATCAGTCACTTATTTCAGACAGACTGGCAGATGGGGAGCAGGGGAGGCCCTGTGCGTGTCCTAAAGGGTTCAGGTGGCTGAGGCAGGTGGGGCCTTCTCGCAGCTCCTGGAGCCTGCGGTGACCCTCTTCTGGGTCACACAGCACTTGCTTGGGCGCGTTCAGCTGCGGGGTCCCGGCTCTAGGGGCTGGATAGCCAACTGGTGCCCGGCCGTCTGTCTCCTGAAAGCTGTGAGGATGAAGACTGGCAGCTGTCTTTGTTTGGTTTTGGTTTTGATTTAAAGATGATAAGCCGGAAAGCAGCTTCACATGTTTCCATTAGGAACCAAGACGTAGAACAGAAAGACCACATCAAGGCTGTGCTTCAGACTCGAGGAGAGGTCCCGGGTGCCCTTCGGGTCGATCAGAGCACATTTGAGGTCAAGGCGCTTGTGCCACTCCAACATCGAGGTGTCAGTGGGCGGCTGACACGGAGGGGAAGCACAGGCCTGCCTGCTTCTGTGTGGGTGCGCTGGAGCGGCCCAAGCTTCGGGAGCAAGTGCCGCGGTGACGGCGAGGGGCAAGCGTAGTCTTTGTGGAAGAGAAAGAAGCACAAGCTGTAGCAAAAAGGTCCCACTGAACCTTCACAACCCTCCAGCCCTTCCACCTTCCCCCCGCCTAGAGCCACTCTGCTGACATGTAAGAAACAACCTTAATTTGTGGCTGTTGGCAAAATGTAGGCACTCAGTTCTTTTGAGCCAACAGTGAAAGGGGTCAGCAGTGTTTAAGCGGCAGCCGGGGGTAAGGAAGAGCACGGGACCTGGTGAGGGACTGTGGCTGGACACGCATCCGTCTTTTTCTGGGTCAGCCAGAAGACTGCAGCTGGCCGATCTGGAAATCTCAGGCACGTATGTCCCGTCTCCTTAGATCAGGTTTAGAACCCGGTCCACAGAGGGCTCTTAACCACGTAAGAAAGCTGTTTTCAAAATCAAGCTCGGCTGTGTGTCCCTGGGATGTCGGGACACCTGTGTTCATTCCCCTCCTTCCAGAGCCCCGAGGCCCATGGTGGGCCCAGGGCTGGCTTCAGGGTGGTGTGGGGAGCAGCTCTGCTCTTGGGGAGGCTCACAGAGTCACCTGGACGCAGGCCCTACTTTGCCCGGGACAACATTCTGCGGAGCTCGAGCGGAATGTGCTTTCACATAAGCAGTCAAGTGCTCTAGGGGGTTTGGAGCGGAAAGAAATGAGAGAGCCCGTTTTTTACAGCCAGAGAGTAGCTTGGAAAGGGCCGGAGGGTGTAGTGGAGCCCAGGGTCTTCCCAGGAAGTCGGCTGACTGAGGGCTGCAAGTCACAGCTGCCCACGGCTGTCCTTTTTCCCGGCCGCGCCCTGAGGGGGATCGGGTGACTTGCAGGTGTCCTAATCCTGTTTGGGGCCCTCTTCCCTCACAGTGAGGACTTTCTGTCCTTTCTCTCTGGTTGTTAAGGGGGGAAAACCCCCACAGAACTGAGAAAAGGGAAACGTTTGTTCAAAAGAGGGGAAGTGAAAGCTGGTGGTGTTTCGTGCTGAGGCCACGAGTGGGACCGTGACTGGCTTGGTAACAGCAGAGTTCGTGCCTTAAACCATTTGTGCTTAGTTTGTCCTGTTTCAGGATGCATGTGGATGTGGACAGAAAGGAAGAGGTGGTGTCCACTGGAATGCAGGGGCATCTCTCTGTCCCCATAGGAGGAGAAATTTGATTCCGTATTCTCTGGGATCTCAACAGCCCCCGGACGCTCAGAAGGGAGAGGTCCATTGGAAGATTGATTGGGGTTAAAAATCTCAGTTTTAATTGGGGCTTTTTGTGACGTGGAGGTATTTTGGGCGGGTTTGAGTGAACTGGACTTGTCTGGCACGGACCGCAAGTGGGGAAAGGAGAGGAGAGAGGGAGGAGGAGAAGGGTGGGGCCTTTGCTGCCTTCTGACTGGCAGGCACCCTCCTTTCACTCTGGACTTCCACCCGGGGACACGAGTGGTCACTAGCCCCATTTTACAGGTGGTGAGACTGAGGCTCAGTGAAGGCGGGTACACAGTTGGGAAGTAAGTGGAATCCAGGTCTCCTGACTCCAAGCCCCACTCTCATCCTCTCCAGCGGCTCCCGCGGCTGTTGACCACTTGAACTCCAGCCCGGATGCTCTCCTGTGACGCTGCGGCCCCGGCGGGCGGGCTGCGGCTGCAGGGAAGGTCCCATGACCAGACTGGAGTGGTGCTTCATACTGCGCCCTGACCGTAGGCTCATGGGCCCGGTTCTCACCGAGGCCAGGGATGAGCAGGGAGGACGGTTGACAGGAGCCATGGAGCAGGAAAGGAGGGCGGGGCGTGGGGCAGTTGCCAGCACGGCAGCTGAGAACCACTTGGGAGCTGCCCGCGTTCCCCGCCCCCGCGAAACCAGAGAATCCTTCCCCCTTTTTTTTGGTTGCGCCATGCATCTTGCGGGATACCAGTTCCCGGACCAGGGGTGACCAGGGATCGAACCCAGGCCCTCGGCAGTGAAAGCACCGAGAGCTAACCACCGGACCGCCAGGGAATTCCCGACCCCAGAGAGATCTGTGCAGTCTGCTTGCGTGGAAGAGCCCCATGCTCCGCGTGAGCGGCCGGCTGAGCCCGCAGGGGCCCTGGGGACGCTCCTGTTTGACACACAGGGAGCGTTCTGCGCGGATGGCCTCTGGTTTCCTGAGGACCCTGCCACGTTCCTGACACCGGGACACGTAGTGGTGAGAGCCGAGGGTGGCGGCCCTTCCAGGCGCGATTCTGACGGGCCCATCGGCCAGGCCTCCACCTGCCAGGGGGGTCCGGACGCCCACGTGTGGGGAACACACCTCCCATCTTGGGGCGGTGTTAAGACGCCAGGGGTAAGTCAGGGTGTCGATACAAAGGAACCCTCTGACTTTTAAAAGAGGCCCCAGAGAGCTCTGGCGCCCCTCCTGCCACACGCGGACACGGCAAGACGTTTCCTAACAGTCTGGAGGCTCCTGACACGGGGTCACTGAGCACCAGCTTCCCCATGAGTCACTGAAAATGGGAAGGTTAAGCATTCTGAGCGGAAAGTCACTGGGGAGAAGGCATCTGATTGGAAACAGCATTTGGGGGCTCATCAGAACAAGTGTTCTTTCAGTTGGGTGGCTCTGGGTCTTTGGTAGCACCAGCTATTATTCTTCCTCAAAAAAACCCCCACAAATATAACATGCTCATTTAAAATATAAATAAATAAATAAATAAATAAATAAATAACATGCTCATTTAAAAAAAAAGGCGGCTATATAGTGAAAATCAGTTTCTTGGGACTTGTGTATGTTTTTCTCAACGTTTTCCACGAGTGACAGGGATAAACATGTACGTGGCTTGATGGGCTCACACTTGCCGTGACTCACCTGCTGCTTTGCTCTCCTTCACTTACTGTCTATTTTGGTCTTTTTTATCAGTACAGTGTGATTCACTTCAACTAGTTCATTTCTTAATGGCTGCTTATGTATTCTATTATTTAAGCGTTTACCACAGCTGTTACAGTTAATGTTATTAGATGCTTTCTTTCCGGTCTTTTGCGAACACCAAGAATGTTTAGTGAACACCCGTGTACCGGTATCTTTCGTCTTGAGGCTTGTGGGATAAATTTCTAAATGTCAAACTGCTGAGTCAAAGGGCATGCAGTGAGGAGAACTGATAGAGGTTGGGTCACACCTGCCACCGGGTGTTCCTCAGCGTCAGCATCTGTTTCCCTGCACATCTAACCCCAGCTGAAAACTCTCCAACCCTGCAACCTTCGCCAGTCTGGAAGATACATACCTCTTTGCTGAGCATCTTTAAGTATCTGTTGGCCTTCTATAGTTTTTTCTGTACATTTACTGTGTATGTCTTCTGGCCATTTTTCTGAGTCCTTTGCGTATTAGGGAAACGGAGCCCTAAGTATTTGTAAGGACTGTTTTTTGTCCATTTGTCACTTTGTATTTTGTTTTTTCTAGAAGAGAGGCTTTATTTTCATGTAATCGTTTTCCTCTTTAAGATTCTGTTTTATGTCAATCTTAGGCATTCGTCACGCCAATGTTACATTTTTAAAAGTGCCCTTATTTTCTTCATACAACTTCTGTTTTTATTCAAGATCTTTGTTCCATGTAGCACTTTTTGTATAGTAAGGACTTGAGGGTAAAGATTGAGTCTTTTTTTTCTTTTTTCCAAATTGCACAGCCAGTTGTGCAGGCACCATCCACCAAGATGTGCTATTTCCGCCCTCGTAGGATGTGCTTCCGAATGGCCTGTTTAGTTGATGCAGCTCTTCCTGGGCTGGCGTCACCCAGGGTTTATCATACGTTTCCCACCCCAGACCTTCAGGCCTCCATCACTGTTCTTTTCCAGAACCGTCTGGCTATCTTCACACGTGGATTCCTCCAAGTGAACTGTTGCTTAAGCAACAATTAAGTTAGGTTTTCCCTTGAATATAATTCACTGTGTGGAAGGCAGCATGTTCGGTGCTGTCACCTACGTCATCTTCGTGTACCCCTCACAAAAACCTGTGACCTGAGGAGGTGACCCAGTGACCCTGCTGTGCCAGCCCCTGAGGTCAGGGACAGGAGGGCTCAACACACACACACGCACGCACGCATACACACACACACGCACGCGCTCACTGAGTGGGCATCTCACGAGGCCCCGCAGTGCTGTGGCGCCCAGGTCACATTTCTTGCTCTCATCAGAGCTTCTTGCCTAAGAGCGTGCCTCAGAGGCTGAGCTGGAAGTTGGCAGTCTCCTGACCTGCAGGCCAATCCAAGAGCTAAGGCCTTGGTGGTGATGGGATGGCTTCCCTTCTCGGGAGCCCCGTCTCTGAAACTGGAAGCAGAGCCCTTGGCTGACTGGAAAAGCCACGGACAGTCCCGGGAGACCTGTACCACCGGCCAAACCAGCTCTGCTTCCCGGCTCTCGAGACAGCACATGCAGGGCTGGAGGTGGGCTTGCGTTTGCTTGTCTGGTGTCCAGAATGTGGCTCATGAGATTTATCTTTTCTTGCGTTTTTCTTATCCCACTGGTCTTCCACTTGAGACATGATCACAGGAAAAGGCTGTTTATTCCTTGGGAGCACAAACTTGGGAGAAGTCACAAACTTTGTTCCAGGAACCCATGGAGAGGCAGGTTGGCCATAGTGGGGAGGGCACTGGATTCGACTTTGCCTGAAGATCTGGGTTTGTCCATTTGTTTGGGAGGGACTTGTTGGAACTGCTTGTCACCTGGGCCCTGGGGTGGGTTCTGACAGATAGCAGAGCGGCCTCGGCCCCGACCTCACAGCTCACAAGATAGTTGATCCACAAACCATGCAGTGACCAGCATCATTTCAGACTGTGAGCCCTGCCCTGGCCCTGCAGCAGCTCTAGAGACCGGGTGACACGGTGTCCTGCTGGCATCCGAGGGGGCCACACACACAGCACAGCCCTTTCTTGGCTTTCTCTCTCGTGCATGCTCCCAGCCAGCTGGAGGGGGAGCACACAGTCTGTCTTAGCCATTCAGGCCGCTACAACAGAATGCTACAGATGGTGGCTTCCAAGCAAACTTACTGCTCACGGTTCTGGAGACTGGGAGCCCCAGATCAGGGGCCAGCATCGTCCAGTGAGGACCCCCTGCGTGGTCAGACTTCCCTGTGTCCTCACATGGAGGAAGGGGCCAGGGAGCTCTGTAGGGTCTCTTTTATAATAAGGGCACTAATGCCATTCATGAGGGCTCCACCCTCGTGACCTCATCATTCCCCAAAGGCCCCACGTCCTAACACCATCACCTTGGGGGGTAGGATTTCAACTTGAATTTGGGGGTGTGGGACACAAACATGAGTCCATTTCACAGTCCTGCATGCTGTGGGCATGGGCTGGGACTTTGAGACAAGGCCTGAGAGCACATGGGTACCGAGGCTTGAAGGCGCTCTGCTGACACCTCATCTCCAGAAGAGGAAACTGAGGAGCACAAGGGGTCAGATGGTAGAGCCAGGACGGAATGGGATCCCTTTGACCACTGGCTTGTTTGTGGCCCCAGAACAGGGCTACCTGAGGTGACACCTTGTGTGTGTCAAGCACCTGAACTGAGGGAAGAAGCATCCTGATGTCTTGTGTCCTTTCCTTTCCAGGTTAATCTAGGATCCAGTTTCCAAAATGTGGCGGCTCTTGGCCACACTCAGCTGCCTGGTGGTGCTGACCAGGGCCTGGAGCAATGTGCATTTCCCGCCTCTGTCGGATGAGCTGGTCAACTTCGTTAACAAGCAAAACACTACGTGGAAGGTGGGCTGGGGGCCCCTTCTGTATACTCTGACTCCCGAGGGAGGGGCTGCAGCTGTGGCCCATGGGACAGTGTGTCCTAGACAGTTGATCTGATTCATAGACCTGGCCACTGAGGCCCACGCGCACTGCCCTGTCCCCTTCCCTTGTGTGTGTGTTGTCTGTGTGTGAGAGTGTGTGAAGGCGCATGGGGGTAAACCAGCTCTGGAAGAGTTCACCACCGGGTAGACACTGTAACCCCACCGTGGTAGGTGTCACAGCCCATCAGTACCACCAACTCCGTGATTCTGCCCAGCCCTGAGGCCCGAGGCAACAGGAACAGGGGGATGAGGAATAAGCCATGTTCAGGGCAGTGGAGGGTCTCTCGTGACATCAGCAAATGGTACAGCTTGGAGGAGATAACCACTGGTCTGAGAGCTGCCCGCTGCCCGTGCGGTCATTCTGGGCTGCTCCCTGCCTGCTCTGCAGATGCCTGTCTTAATCCGTTCAGACCGCTGTAACAAAAGTGTGTGGATCAGTGCTTGTGAACGGGAATGTATTGCTTGCAGTTCTGGAGGCTGGAGGTCCAAGATCAGGGTGTTGGCATGGTCAGGTTCTGGTGGGGGCCCTCTTCCAGGTTGCAGGTGGCTGACTTCTTGTTGTGCCCTCACTTGGCCTGAGGAGTAAGCTAGCTCTCTGGAGTCTCCTTATAAAAGGGCACTGATCCCATTCATGGGGGCTCCACCCTCATGACCTAAGCACCTCCAAAGGCCCCACTTCTTAACGCCATCACATTGAGGTTAGGTTGCAACATGAACTCTGGGGGGGGACACACATTTGTTCTGTAGCAGTGCCCCAGCCCCCTTGCTCTGCGGAGGTGGAGGGGACCCCTGGCCTTGCCAGGGCTTGTGTGGGTGGTATGCATGCTCCACCCCGTCTCTGGAAACATCCCCACCCCCCCGCCGCCCCGTGTTGGTGGGTGACTGCTATGGGTGCGGCTGTCTTCCAGGCTGGACACAACTTCTACAACGTGGACCTGAGCTACGTGAAGAAGCTGTGTGGCACCTTCCTGGGCGGGCCCAAGCTGCCCCAGAGGTGAGTGCCCACTACTGGGGAGGACGCACGGCTACACCAGCACCACTGCCATGGGAGCAGAGATGCTTGGCACAGAGGGAAGGGGGAGGCAAGAAGGCTTCCCTGGCATTCGTAGGCCTCACTGCCCCCAGAGCTGCAGGGACTCTGCCTGAGGTACAGGGCCTAGCCACCATTGCCAGAGTTTCCTACGGTGCTTCTCCAGGCGTCCCCGCCCCAGTGGGAAAGGCCCCAGGTCTGGGTCTCCAAGATCTGAATGGACCCAATCTTGAATAATTTAAGGAAAATCTAAGAAAAACCATATGATCTGCCATTAATGTTTATTTTTTCTAGAAAAGTCTGCAGTTTCTATTTTCATGTAGATATTACTCTTGAAGGAAGCGTTAGAAAAATCTAACGGTGAGGATGGGATAGTTACGTTATGGGGACCGTTACACAGTTGCGAAGGTATTTAAAAAATGATGAACCTGGGCAGATGTTTGATTTGGGGTCGGGTTGGGGAAGCAAGAGATACAATTATCTGGACCCTGTGGCGAAAACTCCTCAAAAATATCCATAAAATGGGTGTAGAAAGAAACGTACAGGATGGTAAGTTACGTGGAGCAGTAGAACCTATTTTGTTTTATAAAATTCCAAGGGGGGAATTCCCTGGTGGTCCGGTGGTTAGGACTCCACGCTCTCACTGCTGAGGGCCCGGGTTCGATCCCTGGTCGGGGAACTAAGATCCTGCAAGCCGCACGGCACAGCCAAAAAAAAAAAAAAGTGTTTAAATAAATAACATTCCAAGGGGACACCCTTGCATACACCCTCCTTTGCATATCCTTGTGCCTCTTCCCTTCTAGGTGATGGCAGTCAGCTGGCCTTTGCGGGGATGGGAGAGTGGGTTCTAAGGTGACAGCTTGTGACGGAGACCTTCCTTTTTCCAGAGTTGCATTTGCTGAGGGCATGATTCTGCCTGAAAGCTTCGATGCCCGGGAACAGTGGCCAAACTGCCCGACCATCAGAGAGATCAGAGACCAGGGTTCCTGCGGCTCCTGCTGGGTGAGGCCCCTGCTGGCCGGGAGGGCTGGGGCCAGGGGACAGGTGGGGTGGGAGAGACCAGGGGAGTTGAGGTTAGACCAGCTGTGACTAGGCAAGTCACAGAAGGTTCCCGAGTCTCAGTCTCCACCAGTATAAAAACAAGAAGGATCCCTAAGGTCGTGAATCATCGCAGGACCAGGCGGAAGAATCAGTACGTGCAGAATGCCCTGTACAGGGCGTGTCCCACGTATGGGTTGTGAAGCAGTTTTTATTTCTGTTTGACACACTGTCCCAGGCCATCAGCAAATACCATTAACTTTGAAGAAGCATCCCCTCTGTATCAATGAGCTCTCTTAATTGTGTTTGTTTGGGTAAAATACACATGACATGTGGCGTTGGGTCCATTCAGGTTGCTGTGCAGGTATCACCACCTCCGTCCACAGAGCTCTTCATTGTGCAGAACTGAGACTCTGTCCCCACGAAACACTAACTCCCATTCCCCTCTCCCTGACCCTCAGCAACCACTCTTCTGCTGTCTCTTGTGGTTTTTCTTTTTTTAAATCAGTGAATCAGTGTATTCCAGGGTAACTCGCAGGGTGGGATCGGGATGAGGGGTGTGAGTGGGGACGGCAGTCCGGAAGCATGTGCAGTCGCCTTCTGCACTGCTGAGGAGCCCCTGGGACAGTTCCATAGCTCACCCAGGGTATGGGGGGTAGGTAGGTGCTTGGAAAGGGAAAGTGCATTCTTAAGATTCATGAATGGGTAACTAGCCTGTTTCACGGGTACCAGGAATATGTCAGCGAAGGTTTTCATCATTGTTTGGGGACTAACAGAACATAGAGGCTACCAGGTCCTAGTGATTATTAAAATCTAGTAAATACTAAAGCCTTTGATGACACAGAAGTGATTGACTGCGCCGTGCAGCCCTGGGTAGGGTCAGCAGAAGGACCGGAGGAGCTGCAGGGGCCACGGTGGAATCGGTTACGCTAACAGCTGTGTGCTCCACCCCTGATGTTTTTTTTTTTGTTGTTTTTTTTTTTTGGCTGTGTTGGGTCTTAGTTCCTGTGCGAGGGCTTTCTCTAGTTGCGGCAAGCGGGGACCACTCTTCATCGTGGTGCGCGGGCCTCTCACCGTCGCGGCCTCTCTTGTTGCGGAGCACAGGCTCCAGACGCGCAGGCTCAGTAGTTGTGGCTCACGGGCCCAGCTGCTCCGCGGCACGTGGGATCCTCCCAGACCAGGGCTCGAACCCGTGTCCCCTGCATTGGCAGGCAGACTCTCAACCACTGTGCCACCAGGGAAGCCCTTTTTTTTTTTGTTTTTGTCTCACGATTTTAACTAGTCTGGGTACCTCATACGTAAGTAGAATCGTACAGTATTCGTCCTTCGTACAAGCTATATTTTTATGTCAGAAACCAAAGACTGCATGTTTCAGCAGCGAACTGAATGCCCAGGTAGAGGTTTGGGGTGGATTGCTCTCTTGCTTTAACGCCCAGCTCGAGCACCAGGCCCCCCCGCTGCCGTGGAGAGGGGCCAGCCGCCAGGAGGGCGCGGGGTGCCCGACGTCGCCCCCCGGGTGGAGGCTGGAGGGCCCGCAGTGCAGGATGGGGCTCAGCGCGCCGGTTCTTGCAGGCGTTCGGGGCTGTGGAAGCCATCTCTGACCGGCTCTGCATCCGCAGCAACGGGCGTGTCAGCGTGGAGGTGTCCGCCGAGGACATGCTGACCTGCTGTGGCGACGAGTGTGGGGATGGGTGAGTGAGAGCCCCTCAGCAGACCCGCGGGTGGGCGCTGGCCGGGGAGCTCCCTCAGGCAGGACGCCGCCTCTGCTGAGACACGATGGGGACCCGGGGCGTCAGAAGCCAGGCCGGCCGCACAGAGCTGGGTGTGGGCCGTGGGTCCAGGCCAGACACGTTCTCGGCACAGGCGGCGTGGCTTCTGGGTTTTGTCGTGCTGGTTCCCCTTTGCTGCTTGAGGAAATGCAGTGCTGTGGGGCCTGTCTCCTTCTCTGTAATTAAGGGTGATGGGCTCCCAGGTAAGCCACGTGAGTGACCAGATCCCTGTCTTCTGCCAACTCTGCCCGTGGTTCTGCAACAGCAGTTCTCAGATGCGGCTGCGGATTGGCAATACCTGGGAGTTTAAAAAAAAAAAAGTGCCCAGGTCTCACCCCACGGCAATGAAGTGGGAGTCCCTGGCATTGGTGTTTTGTAAGAGCCCCAGGGGATTCTAAGGTACTGCCCTTCGAGAACGCTGTCTAGACAGAAGACGGAGCCTGGTGTGGATGTGATTATGAAAGTACTTCTGTCTCCTGGGGGATATTTGTGGGCAGGCCTGGGGGAGTCCCTGCAAGAAGTGACTGTCGGGAGGATGAATGGGGCGTCTGGGGATCTGGGAGAACCGTTGGGCCAGTTGCTGAAGGCGGCGGTGGTGCACCGGGCTGTGGTCTGGGAGCAGCGAGAACCACTCGCCATGAGTTTAACCAGTGGTTCTTTTCTCAGCTGTAATGGCGGCTTCCCCTCTGGAGCCTGGAACTTCTGGACGAAACATGGCCTGGTGTCTGGGGGCCTCTATAACTCACATGTGGGTGAGTGTCTGCCCTCAGCCCCCGTCTGGCCAGATGGGTTTTATGTGCAGGAATGATAGTGGTCTCACTTTCCCATATAAAGTAGAGGTTAAGGGTTGAGGGCAGGAATGCTGGGCTGAAACTTCAGGTAGAAAGACAAGGCAGCCTTGTGTATGGCGGAGTTAGCAACAGGAGGACGAAGGTGTCAGTGCCGCAGGCTTGAGGGTGACTTCTGTTCCCGCGAGCCGTCGCCCCAATTCTTCTCTCGGGCCTCAAGGGGCCTTTGAGGGGCTTTCTCCTGACACCTACCTTTGTCCTTGGCCCTCCAGGTTGCAGGCCCTACTCCATCCCCCCCTGCGAGCACCACGTGAACGGCTCCCGGCCCCCGTGCACGGGGGAGGGCGACACCCCCAAGTGCAGCAAGATCTGTGAGCCCGGCTACACCCCGTCCTACAAAGAAGACAAGCACTTTGGTAAGCGGGGCGGGCGACCCAGCGCACCGGCCGGGGGAAGCCGAGGAGGGAGGACCAGGGCTGTGGGGTCTTCGGTCAGGAACACAGAATGGAGCCTGTCTTACGGGAGGGAGCAGCGCACTGCATTCTCTGCCCGTCTCCACCCTGAAGTCTGCGGGAATGGTGTCTTAGACCTTCAGCCTTGGAAGGAAGAGACCAAAGCCCTCATTTCATGGGGGAGTAGTCTGCCCTAGAATCCTTCTGGGGGCCGCCTGCCCTGCTTCCAGGGCCTCAGGCTCACCGCGCACACGCGCCGGGGCAAGCCCCGTGCATCAGTGAGTGACTGACCGACCCTCTGTGGGAGGCGCCCTGCCCCACTTGGCCGGTTCCTTTGCAGGATGCAGTTCCTACAGCGTCTCCGGTAGCGAGAAGGAGATCATGGCGGAGATCTACAAAAACGGCCCAGTCGAGGGGGCCTTCTCCGTGTATTCGGACTTCCTGCTGTACAAGTCTGGTGTGTCTCGACCCCTGGTGGCAGCTGGCGGAGGAGGGAGATCTGGGTTCCCGGCTGGCGGGACCTCCTGGGTGGGAGGCGGGCCTCCAGGGGGAGGCGGTGCCACATGCCCCTGGCCGCCCCTTGGCTGGTGGTAGAGCTCTCGGCAGCTTCCTGCCTGCCCTGTCCTCTGGTTCCCCCTGGCATCTCCAGAGGTTTCCTGTATGGCCAAATTCCTACTCCTCCCGGAAAGGCCAGCTCAAATATCTCCTTGGGGAGCCTTTCCATCCCCGCCTCCATCCGCCTCCATTGCTTCCTCATCGCATTCACGTTGTAACGGTAGGTTTCCTCCTCCATCTTTATCTTGGCAGAGTCTAAGCATCATGCCCAGCACCCAGTGGATGAGGAAAGAGGGAGCACCTTGCTGTGGGGATTCAAACGGCCGGGGACAGGATGGTCCCCGCCTGAGAGCTGTCTTAGAAATCCCCCTTTCCAGACGAACAGTCTGTGCTGAGGGCTTCTGTCTCATTTTATATGCTGCTAGATCGAAAACTCCCAAGCTCTCCAGTCTTATAGAAAAAAAAAAAAAACCAAGGTGCCTGGCAAGAAAAAAATGATAAAGTTGGGCAGTTCTTAACACAGTCTCCCCCAATATTATATGAGAGGACGCGTTTCCAGTTTGACGAAGTGATTCACCAGTGAGGCGGCAGCCCGGGGGCCCTCAGAGCACCTTAGCCAGCATCTTCCTGGCAGCTGCCAGCCCAGCCCCTCTCTCACAGCACCTCTGCAGGGTGCGCCCCAGAGCAGCAGTTTAAAACTAAGCCACGGAACCCTTTCGACAAATCATTACATGGAGTCCCTGTAGGTAACAGAGTTAACTGTTGGTATTTTTATTCGAATTTACAACTCTAGTTTTAAAGGCAACCAACAAGCACATTTGATTGGCCTCCAACTTAATATTTACCCCCCTATATTCGAGTGTGTTAGGCTTTCAAAAATAAGTAATTCCCAAATGTTTTGGGAAGCCCTGGAGCCTTCTCGGGGAACGCCAGGACCCATCCTTTCCTCCGGCCCTGTCTGTCCTGCCTGGGGTGACCAGCCGAGCTGGAGGGGTGCTGTGGCAGATGGGGCGGCCGCCCGGTCTCGGTCTGACCGCTTTCTCCTTTCCCAGGGGTGTACCAGCACGTCACAGGAGAGATGATGGGAGGCCACGCCATCCGCATCCTGGGCTGGGGAGTGGAGAACGGCACCCCCTACTGGCTGGTCGGCAACTCCTGGAACACCGACTGGGGTGACAATGGTGAGCGCAGCCCCTTGCTGCTAAGAGCAGGGCCCCCTGAGCCAGGGCACAGCGGGCGTCTTGTCCTGGCCTCCACGAGGGCAGCCTCTGACCCCGAGAGGGTGTGTGCTCGGCCCGGGTCCCCAGGGCACCAGGTGCAGGGGCCGGATGCGGGGCTGGGCTGCGGGGTGAACCGAGCACCTTGTGGGCCGGCTGGTGACAGCTTTGGGGCTGGTCTGTGACTTCCGCTTCCCCATCTTTCAGGGGTGGGTCTGGATATGTCGGCAAAGGTCGAAAGCCAAACACAGTTTAAGGGCGTCTTACTTCTGCTCTCTAGGCTTCTTTAAAATCCTCAGAGGACAGGATCACTGTGGAATCGAATCGGAAATTGTGGCTGGAATCCCATGTATTCGTCAGTACTAGAAGATGATGTAACCTCCTGTGGGCCTGTCCGCCGGCCCTGGGCCAGTTTTTCCCTAAATACCGCCATTCAGACGGGATGAGATGGGGGGGTAGGAATGTCTGTCTTTTATTCTTTGAGTTAGGATGAGATACAAGGGTTTTTAGCCAGGGCCTGAAGGACTGGGTCAGGCCAAGCCTCATGTCTGCCATCCGCACTGTCTTCCAAGGAGACGCAGCCAAGGCCAGCCCAGTGGACGGACTGCTGCCATGACACAAGCACTTAGGCACGTATCATCTCCGCCGCAGCAGAGCAAGCCTCTCCCGTAGACCAGCTGTGTAGCGCCTGCTGCCCCCGCCTTTGCACCACCAGGGATTGTAGTTTCCCAAAGGAGTGGAAAGCAGAGCTCCCCTAGCTGGATGGAGTCCCACCCAAGCAGGCGGCTTTCTAGATCCGGAGTAGGTTGAGAAGACATAGATAGTGGGGCAGCCCTTCGGAGAAAGCCACGCTCTCCCAGGGCCCCTGCATCTGTGGAGGTCTGCAGCGCTGCTAACCCTCTCTGGTCTTGTCCTTGGCATGATTCTTAGGTTTTCTGTTTCGTGCTCCTTGGCTGATCATGTGACTGAGAGTCTACTAGTTGGAAGAGCTGTACAGCTGTACAGATTGTCTCCTTCAAACTCGGTGGTTGAGGTTTCTCTGACCTGCTGCCCTCTGATCCCACAGCGAAACTAGTTTGGGGAGAAGCCGGCTTTTACTGTTTTAAAATCACTGCTTCACCCTGTTAATATAACAAAGAAAGGAATGACTGCCAATAAAATGCCTCTCCTTCAATGTGAAGTCTGCGTCCTGGTGCCGTCTCGAAGATTGTTTGTCACTGCCTGTAGACTTTTAGCTGCTGTCTCTCCTCCTCCCCCAGAAGGAATCGTGTTCCCATGGATCTGGGTGCCCTTGAACCTCTAACCAGGGATATCTTGCCTGGGTTGAGTGGAACAAAATAAATACCTAATTTTTTAACTTCACTGCTGCAGCCATACTTTCAAACCACAGCACCTCCTCTCCTTGCTTTTCCGTCATTCTCATCAACCCTCTTCTGTAAATCGACCACCCCACACTGCCCCAAGCCTCGATGAGCTCTGTCCCTGCTTAATTAAAGAAGCAAGAACGCTTACCTCTTTTTATTTTACCACCCGCACAGCAGCAGTGACCTGCGGGTTCCTGCAGGCGTGGGGCGCTGGCGGTGTAGCCAGTCCTGCTGGAAGACCAGCTCCCCGGGTCGGGGCAGAGCCCGTGCGCGGTGTCAGGAGCTCCTGTCTCTCGGGATGCTTGTTAAGAATTGCTGCTTCGCATCACCCTAATTACCCACACGCAACGGGAGGACCCCAGTTCTCGAGGGAACAGGAGACTGTCAGAATCTCCACCTCTGCCCACACCCCGGCCTGTCAATACCCCGTCATTCCCCTTCCACAGCTGGGGGTGGGGCCAGCTCTTCCCAAAAGCACAGGAGGTTTAACTTCCGATGTGCCCCAGAAATTAGGATCAGAACTACCTCAAATACGCTCTTAAACACGTGGTGAACATTGCAGGAGAAACGTGAAACTCATAGTACTTACAGAACGTTTAACAAGGGTTAAAGCTACAAATTCATCATTGCGTTATCTGTACAATTCCAACTAGGATACATTCATAAGCTCAGTGAAGTTCTAACATGTTCTACCCACTCCCAAACTGAGTTGAATAATTCTGTTTACTACTTTCTCCCATCCTCACCCGGAAGCCAGCAGAGATGCACTAAGTGAACCGAACTGGACCTCGGGGCATCTTCATGCTTGGCCTAAGGAGTCTTTGTGAGAAAACAGAAAGCAATGTTTATGATTGGGACTGATGTCACTTTAGTAAACAAATTACCCTACTACCACCACCTCATCGCCTCAGCTCAATTCAGTAGGTGGTAAGTTTTCCTTGGGTGCCTTCAAACAAGATGACAGTTGGAAGTGACAGCGCCTTTTCGTTCTTTACGTGGAGAAAGGCTTATTTTTGTTCAGATTTAGAGGGGTGAGCAAAGGTAGTCCAACCCTTCCCATTCCTTTAATAGGCATCAGAAAGCTGTACGTCGGAGCCTCAGGAGGGGTCCTTGGACCAGCGGCATTGCCATCTCCGAGGTTCTTGCAAGAAATGCACAATTTGGGGCCAGACCTGAATCTGCATCTGTAGTTAACCAAGACTCCAGGTGACTCACGTTCACGGTGGTTTGAGGAACGCCTTATAGCAGTGGTTCCCAAGCTGGTCTCCTGACCAGCAGCATTTGTGTCACCAGGGAACTTGTTAAAAATGCAGGTTTAGGGGCACCTCCCCAGATCCACTGAGAAAGCATGGTCCTAGCAATCTGGAACCTTCAAGCAGTTCACTAAATTTAAGAACCAGCCTTAGAGCTCTGTTTCCAAAACTAAGAATAACCTAGGGCTTCCCTGGTGGTTAAGAATACGCCTGCCAATGCAGGGGACAAGGGTTTGAGCCCTGGTCCGGGAAGATCCCACATCCGGTGGAGCAACTAAGCCCGTGCGTCACAAGTACTGAAGCCCATGCTCCCTAGAGCCCATGCTCCGCGACAAGAGAAGCCAACGCAATGAGAAGCCCACACGTAGCAATGAAGACCCAATGCAGCCAAAAATAAATTAAAAAAAAAGAATAACCTAGAATGCCTGTTAATTAGCAAATGTCTAGCCACCCCTCCTCCTCCCCCTACACCCCCAGCCGCAGAGAAGGGGCTCAGTAGATAGAAGAGTGGGGCTTCCAGGTAGTTGTTTCCCAGGGCAGGGTGTGGGTGTGTGTGCAGGTCTCAGCTAGGGCTCCAGAAAGTTCCCCAAATGGGGTTAGGCTCTGTTAAGTTTCTTGATTTAAAGCCCTGGATTCAGATGGGTCAGATATTCCTCTGAGGAAGACTTAAAATCTCCCACTGTGAGCAGGAGTCACGTACACTATGCCAGGGATGCTGTACATTTAATTACTTACCTTAAAAGTGTGGAGTAGACGGTGGGATTGCCAGATTCAGCAAATAAAAATACAGGATGCCAAATCAGATCTGAATTTCAGAAGTCATTTTTTAGTATAAATATGTCCTGTGCAGTATTTGGGACATAATTATACTAAAAAACCAGTTTATCCGAAATTCAAGTTTAACTGGGTATCCTGTATTATCTGGCAATTGCATTATAGGAAACATTTAGAAGGGAAATGTTCTTCCAAAGGAGTGGTGGGCATGCGAGCTAAGACCTTTATAGCTTTACAGCTGGGAGGGACCTAAAAGATCATACAAACCACCAGAAGCTCAGAAAGCCCCACAGCCCACGGCTGAGCCAGAAGAGAAGCTTCCAACGCATCCACCTCAGACCAAGGCTCCTTCCGCCCGGTTGTCCCGTGTCCTATGTGAACTTCAGCAGAATAGATTTCAACACACAAATCTTAACACCTACCTTGGAATCGCAAACCAAGTTCTGATGCTTAAATTACTCACTGCCGAGTCTGGCTTAGAGCTGTGCTCTAAGTGGTAAGTGACTTTGGCTTCAATGTCACTGGTGACTGGTTCATCCAGGACTGAGTCTCGAACCAAAACAGTCCATGGTCAGACGGCAGCAGCGGCCCACACGAGAAGAATCAGTGTAGGTACGTGTGTCACAGTGCAAACCCAACGTTAACTGCTGGAACATAGCTCCTTCAGTGACTAAGTCACAACACAGAGAGCTGCAGCAAAAGAGGACTGCCTATACACTACACACCAAGAGCACAGCTTCGGGAAAGTACTTAACGCCCTGCGACGGATTCTCAGCCTGAGGGGCTTTTTCAAACACCCCCTCTGAGCTGAGACTCTCAGGGAGTCAGTGGGTGGGCACAGCCCAAACCTCGGGGATGCTGGAGGGAAGAGGAAGGTGGACCACCGTGCTGGGGGAACTGGGCTGAGTGCCACTTGGCTTTCAAGCCAATCACCTGAAAACATCTTCCGCCTTTCTTGAGAAACAAACAGAAAAAAACCCCAAAGCTGAAAATACCCTCTGAATGCAATAAAATTTCTGAATGCAGCTAAGAGAATTAGCTAGAAGTAGAGCAGGCTGGCGGAGGTGATGGCCTTGCTCCCTTCCCGGCAGGCACAGCGCGGGGTGGGGATGCCAGGTCCCTGCTTCCCGGTGGCAGCAGTGGCCACCGTCCCTCAACCAGTAACTCCAGCCTGGAGTTCCGCACCTGCCACGCTCATCAGGCTTCAAGTGAACTGCCCTTGACAAATGCCGAGTAATTCAGTTCTTTATTATAAAAATCTCAGAAACGTCAGCCTTAACTGGAAACCAACCTGCTACGATGGGGCCAAAGGCAATCCTGAAACCTAAACTCCCTTTAAATGAGGAAATAATGCTAACCCCACCCAGAACTTACTTCCTAGCCTTCACGTGCAGAAGACAGTCTGCATCCTTAGGAAACACGAGAATATTCCTAGAACTCTAAACATTTGCATCTACTACATTCAAGTCCACTGAAGAAAACCAAAGGATGAGAAAAACAGGAACAGAACAGAAAGAAAATGCACTTCACTTTCTACTAGGATAGGTATTCAAAGGTTGCTTCAGATTAAATACATTCAATTATAATTCTAGCCCGTATTCACACTAAGTATGATCTCTCTGCAGGCCCGGATGCAGCCCTGACTGTGACCCACAGCAGTGGACGCTCAGCCCTCAGTCACCCTGCCCAGGTGGGCACAGGTGAACACAGGCGGCCGAGGCTGAAGTGTCCTTTCCCTTTAAGCTTATCTTCACCGCATGTCACAGTTTCTAAAGGTCCAGGCCCACAGAGTTCTTTGAGGGATTAAAGCAGGAGGGAAAAGGGGGGAAGCCCACATCCGTCCCTGAAGAGAAGGTCAGCCCACCTCCCAGGGTGTCCAGTCTCCCGCCCAAGCCCAGTCAGTGCTCTCCGGTCTGAACACAGCCCTCTGTGACCTGGGACAGGGCGCTCAGATACTGCCAGCTCAGGGCCACCAGGAGCATGACAAACGACAGGGAAATGGGTGAGTAGTGGCTCCGAGAGATGAGCTGACAGTTGGGAAGATTCTGTGTCCTGATCGTGGAGATGATCTGCCTTGTTTTAGCAGAACATGGGTCGGAGTTGGGGATTCTGTGATAAATCTGTGGAAGGAAGAGAAGAAAATAGTAAGTCCTGGGAACTTTATAAACATCTGTGTTCACTTCTTACTACAACCTGAAACAGCTAGGCATTTTATGCCCATTTTACCAATGAGAAAAACTGAGGCTCAGAGAACACAGAAGTAATAACCCAAAGTCACTCCACTGATAAGGCAGGATGTCAGCGGGGCCTGTGTGATCCCACGGGCCATCCCGGAGCAGCAGGGTGGCCCCCGAGAGCCCCACCCTCGGAACCTCGCAGAGCCACTGACGTCCACGTTGCTTGCTGAGGCTACAGCAGAGCCACACGGAGGAGGGAAACACACTGCACAGACCGGGCATGGGCACTCGGGAGAACGAGACGGGCTCGGAGGTGTGCGCGGCAGGCGAGAACAAAGCAGGGCCCCCGAGAGTCGCCCCGGAGGCCTCCCCGTCCCCGCACACCCTCCCCTCCCAAAGCTCCAGAATCCCTGCTGAACCCAGGCCTCCTCCCCACACCTGCAAACGCTGCTCCTGCTTAGGTTAGGCCCTCGCATCGGAGCTTTACCAGCCTCCAAATCGAGCTCCTGCCTCTGTGCTTGAACCCTAAAATCCACTCATCTGCCCCACCATGCGTCACCAAAGAGACCTACAAGCCCCTCTGCGTGGCAGCCTCGGGGGTTCCCTACCCCCGGCCGGGCGAGGCCTGAGCTCCCGAGCGTGCCCCTGGCCCTGCCCAGGCCCCCGCGCACGCCAGTGACAGCTGCCTGTGATCGTCTTCCCTGTGCGACGCTGCCGCTTCCGTTCCCTCCCCGCTCACACCGTTCCCGCTGCCCCCGGGAACGCTCCTCCCACGTGCCGTCGCCGGGCGGAGTCCCACCTCCACCCAAGTCTCGGCCTAGACAGCTGTCTTCTATGGCACCTGGCCCGCATGCCCAGGTCGGGCCGAGGGCCCCCTCGGGTATATACTACCCCCGTCGCCCACACCGGGCCACCATCTGCGCGTCTCCCTAAATAGACCAAAGGCCTGAAGGCACCGCGGCTTCCTTGCCTTTCCATCTCCAGCCCAGCCCTGCGCCCAGCACACAGCAGGCCCTCGATCATTTCCTGCCTCAAACCAACCGACCCAGAGGTCACTAACGAGGGAAGCGACAGGGACCTGAGCCCAGACGGAGGCAAAGCGGATGAAGAGGACGGAGCAGGCATTTATAAAATTATTATCTTCAATTTTCCATTACACAATGGGTATGTTTTTCCCACAAACGTTGTCTTATATTCTTGCCCCCCTCACCCTAAAAAGCACAGCTACAATTTAATGTAGCGAGGAAATAAAAGAACACGCTGACAGGAATACGCCAATGACATCTAACACGATGAAGCACAGCTAGAGAGAAGACCACATGGGGATGAAACTATAATTTCTTCTCAAAAATTTTAGATGATGGAATTAGGCTTATAAAAATAGGCAAAACAAAAATAAAGAAATCAGGGTTTCCCTGGTGGCGAAGTGGTTGAGAATCTGCCTGCCAATGCAGGGGACACGGGTTCGAGCCCTGGTCTGGGAAGATCCCACATGCCGCAGAGCAACTGGGCCTGTGAGCCACAATTACTGAGCCTGCGCGTCTGGAGCCTGTGCTCCGCAACAAGAGAGGCCGCAATAGTGAGAGGCCTGCGCACCGCGATTTAAGAGTGGCCCCTGCTCGCTGCAACTAGAGAAAAGCCCTCGCACAAAAACGAAGACCCAACAAGCCAAAAATAAATAAAATAAATAAATAAATTAAAAAAAAAAAAATCAAAATTCCCTTACATTATTCCCCCTCACTTTGTCCTTATAAGCCTATACATATAAACGTACAAACCGTCACATATTAATACATATATTAATGTAATAATGATATACTGGTGTAGTTCCTTTTATACCTCTTGCTACGCCCATATAAGCCTCTATACAAACACAAAATGTCATAAAGATGTATTATATATTATAAGTACTATATATGATTATATATAATGTACAACTATATATGATTCTGTATTATCCATATCAAATTATACACACAATTTTATTTAAAAATTAGGTTACAAACATATTGTTCTATAATTTGACTTCCTTCGCTCACACAATTTTTTATGGACATTTTTTAATGCTAGAACCCACAAAATAATGTCATTCTTTTTTTAAACACAAGCTGCATAGTATGAATGTACTACAATTTAATCAATTCACTCCCAACGAGGCATGAGGACAAAATGCTCCAATAAGCACTGCTGCACATTTTCTGGTTATTTTTTGTAGGTAAAGTTCCAGAAGTGCTCGGTCAGAGGGTAATGCACACAAAATAGTGACAAGTATGAAAGCATAAGGAGAACAGCCAGGACGTGGAGATCCCGGAGGTGGGTTAGGGAGAACAGCCTCCAGATTACCTGGATTCCACGATTAGGTGAAAGGTAATGTCATCAGACAACAAAAAGAAGTTAATGACCAAGGCCTGAGCTGGAGCCATCAGGTCAGGCGTGAGGAGCACGTGGTGGGGGAAGAAGGAAGCCACGGCAGCAGATGAGGCAGCCGGAGAGCCCTTACGTGGTGAGAAAACACGAAAATCAAGAACGAACCCCAGCAAACACCAGCACCAGGAGCCAGAGGACAAAGGAGCGGGCAGAGGGGTTAAGAGATTGAACTGGGGTCAAGTGTCACAGAAGCCAAAAAAGGAAAGGGCTTCAAGGAGAGAGACCCACAGTGTCAAATGATACAGTGGGATCTGTGAAGAGTAAAGAAAGTGCTCGTGAGATTTGTGTGCTGGGGGGGTCATCAAATCACTTCGGTAAGAAAAGTTCTAATGACAAAGGTAGGAAACAAAAGTTACAATGAAGTAGGCTGAGAAAAAAAAAAGGGAATCAATACCATTAAGAACACCTGCCCTGGGACTTCCCTGGTGGTGCAGTGGTTAAGACTCAGCGCTCCCAATGCAGGGGGCCCAGGTTCAGTACCTGGTCCGGGAACTAGATCCCACGTGCATGCCACAACTAAGAGTTCGCATGCCACAACTAAGGGGCCCTTGAGCCCAATTAAGGAGCCCGCCTGCCGCAACTAAGACCCAACGCAACCAATTAAATAAATAAATAAATATTAAAAAAAAGAAGAAGAAGAACACCTGCCCTTTCAAGAAGCTTAGCTGTGAAGGAAAGGAGAGGGAGCGGGGAGGCAGAGAGAGCTGAAGCCCAGGAGGAGTTAGGATGTGCCCGCTGTCTGCAGGGACTGACCTGAGCACAGATATACACCGAGAGGCAGGGGCGGGGGAGAAAGGCGGAGGAGCTCAGGCAAGAGGGCAGGAGGGAAAGAGTGCTTAGATGGGGGTCAGGACACAGACAAAAGTGCAGCGAGTTCAGACATCCAATCCCAAGTTCACAGCATGCAATCCCAAGTTCACAGCATCCAATCCCGAGTTCACAGCATCCAAACCCAAATTCACAGCATCCAATTCCACACTTGCTCACAGGGTTAAATGCACAGTTGGCTGAGAACGAGGTGGGGAGCTAGAGCCATGCTCTTCAAACTGTGTTCACAGGCGCCACCTGGGCATCCTGCTATGGGCACATTCTGACTCAAGGACTGAAACGCTCACACGCCGGCAGGGGACGCAGAAGCCGGGCGGAGGACCACACTCTGAGTCACAAGGACCCACAGGGACTGAGAGTACGGCGCCGTTCTAGACCGACCACAGCCAAAAGGGAAGCTCCGCCCGCTTGAAAAAGTTGGCCCTTGCCAAGGAATCATCTTCGGCAGAGAAGGAAATCAAAGTTTCTGGCTGTTTGCCTGAGCATTTGTTTCTGTCCCAGAATAGCTGGTTGAGCTTCTCACCAGCTGCCAGGTAGCCAGACTGGTTTCCAGCTGAGGCTGCGCCAGAGGATGAGGGCCTGAGGAGCAGCTCCCCCTGCTCAGAGGATCCAGCCTTCGCTCCACCTCGTCCTTTACACCTTAGAGTTGCAAGAGGAGAACTCTGAAGTCCCCTGCAGGTGCGTTACTGCTACAACCAGGGACCTGAGGGGTAAATGTCTTCCCGTCTTACTGCAAAGGACAGACGTGCTCAGTGAGGAGACACAGGAGTAGAGTTAACCTCTGGCCACCAGCAAAATGCCTGACAACCTGGGGACTTCATACAAAAAGCCTTCATTTGAAATTGTATTGACAAAATGTCCTTGGGCTCCCCTGGTGGCGCAGTGGTTAACAATCCGCCTGCCAATGCAAGGGACACGGGTTCGAGCCCAGGTCTGGGAAGATCCCACATGCCACGGAGCAACTAAGCCTGTGCGCCACAACTACTGAGCCGGCACTCTAGAGCCCGAGAGCCACAACTACTGAAGCCTGTGCTCCACAACAAGAGAAGCCACCACAATGAGAAGCCCGTGCACTGCAACGAAGAGTAGCCCCCGCTCGCCGCAACTAGAGAAAGCCCACGCGCAGCAACGAAGACCCAATGCAGCCAAAAAAAAAAGTCTTTAAGGCTGATATTAAAACCATTATCACTTTCTATTACTTGAGACTTAGAAATTTTCAGTTTTTTGAGTCCAATCAACTTATTAGTATTTCCTCCAAAATACCCTGAGTTTCACTAGAGTAGCTTTATATACTTTAAAAAAATATATTCATTTATTTATTTGGCTGCGCCGGGTCTTAGTTGCGGCGTGTGGGATCTTCGTTGCCACGTGTGGGATCTTCGCTGCGGCATGCAGGATCTTTTGGTTGCGGCATGCGTGTGGGATCTAGTTCCCTGACCAGGGATCAAACCCGGGCTCCCTGGATTGGGACCGTGGAGTCTTAACCACTGGACCACCAGGGAAGTCCCTAGAGTAATTTTAAACAAAATAATTCATGCCCTAGATCAGAGGTCAGCAAACTTTTCCTTAAAGGTCCAAGAAAGTATTTTCAGCTTTGTGGGCCCCCTCTGTTACAGCCACTCAGCTCTGCTGCTGCAGAGCCCTGAGAAGCCACGGACAATACGGAAACAAATGGGCATGGCTATGTCCTAATAAAAAGGCATTTACAAAATCAGGGGGTCAGCCAGCCCTGCCCTAAATCAAACTGTGAATCACGACTGTAGCCTGCCCAGCCCTGCCCTAAATCAAACTGTGAATCACAACTAGGATTTAATTCCAGTAGTGAAGGAAAATACCTAATACAGTCTGAAGTTTAATATAGTAATGGAACTGCCTACCACAGTTTTTAAAACATTGTTTTCTAAAATCAGTGATCAGAATAAAACTGCAAAACTAAAATTGCTCTGAACTACAAACCATATAGAATGTTTCTAATTTACATAAAATGGAGAAACAGTGCCTAAAAAAGGCACTATTCTGTTTAGAAAGGGTAATTCAAGCCCTTAGAATCGTGGTGAACAGTGTAGGCTCTGAAGTCAGCCAGACCTGGGTCCAAACTCTGGCCCCAGCCATGGGGTTAGGGCCTCAAACTTCCCTGACATTAATAGTATCCACCTATTTGGCTGCTATGCCAAGCACAGAGTATGCCCCAAATAAGTGCTGGCTAAACAGTGAACCCCAATTTCCCGAGTCTTGTCAGTAGCAGTTTTTTGGTCAATGGCTGAACATATTCATCTAGTCAGTAAAAGAAGTT
The DNA here is from genome assembly GCF_009873245.2 of Balaenoptera musculus. Lineage (NCBI taxonomy): Eukaryota > Metazoa > Chordata > Mammalia > Artiodactyla > Balaenopteridae > Balaenoptera > Balaenoptera musculus. The sequence goes on from NC_045790.1 coordinate 7,470,501, forward strand.
TAGGATTTTTAAAAAATCTGATTTTTCTCTTACACCTTCTATAGGTGCCTCAGGCAGAAATGCTGAGGTGCAAAACTTGGCAGGTGCAAGACAGGGAGGAAATACAAGGAGAAGGTGCAATATGCGATGGCAATCAGAGGAAAGAGTTGTTCTGTAGAATTCTGTTCAGGTGAAACTGCTGTTACAAATCTCGTCCCTGTCAAAGCATAACCCGGGGTCTGGAGGCATCAGAAAACCAGGGGCAGCAGTGACCCGTGGGAGGGGGAGCCTGTGTTTTCATCTACTTCTGCAGGATTTCAATCTTCAGTAAGAACCAACCTAAGGATCTCGGGTGTCTACACACCAGACGGCAGGAGCCACTCACACCCCAGCGTGACAACCAAAAATGTCTCCACACATTGCCAAGTGTCCCCCAGGGGAGGGGGAAGCCAAGTCACCTCCATCTGAGAAGCCCTGCTCCAGGGCCTGGCGAGTAGAGTTCTAGCCTCTAAGAAAAAGTTCTTTTGAACCGAGTCATGTATTACACCCTCCAGAGTTGGAGATTGGACTAGAACAAGTACGTTCTGTTTTACAGGATGGTTTGGGCATCTGAAATGAGATCTGCATTAGAAAATTTAGAAATAGTTGCAGCTTGATGGTTTTCCTTTGCTAAATTCCCTACGATGGTTTCTCAACTGAGGTGCCTGCCATAGTGGAAAGCACTGGACCGGGTGCCGGGAGTGCGGCCCGGGGTCCCGGATCCACTCAGTCAGACGCTGCGTCAGCAGCCAGAGCCTCGGCTTCACACGCCTCAGCCGTGAGACAAGAAGCCTGGCTGGCCTCTAACTTCATCTTCCAGCTCAGAAAATGTGATTCTCCTGGGAGCACCATCCTAAGGCCTGGCTTCCTCTATCCCCTCTGACCAGGGTACCGGGCAGCGCCCAACGGTCGGCTCTCTGTGCCTATTCTTCCAAATAAAGGACCCCAACCCGTCCAACACCAAGGCCGTAACACTGTGAGCTGTTAAGATCATCTAATATCCAAATATGAAACGTTTAAAGAGTGATATTATTAAATGAAAGCCCACCTCTTCCATGTACTGGTGTATTATAGCTTTCACAGCTGGCATGTTGGTGGCATCCATCATCAGGGTGACTGCTTGCCCTTTTCGTATCTTCACCACCCCTTTGAATACCTGCTGATTATTATAACAGGCAGCCAAAGTGGCAATGGCCATGACCTACAGATAATGAGAGAGAGAGAAAACACTAATTCATCTCATTTCATGAAACGAAGTGAGAAATTGCACTGTAAGCGATCATCATGAGAAGGGAAGAGAACCTTCGGGAGAAAGTGCCAAAGGGCTAAGATGCAACTAACCAAGAGAAAATACCCATAAACAAAGCATGTCAAGACTTCTCCCTTTCCCACGTTTCCCTTTCTCAGCAAAACACAGAATCAACTGCCCTTTGCAGTCTTGAATAATTCTATAGTTTAGTCACGATATTTCCTTTTTATTTGGAAAAAACAAACACAAGCCAATGTAACATTTTCCATGCTGGGGCAATGGGTTATTAGATCTGAAAAATAGATATTCCAAAAAAACATCTGGAAAGTTTTTTCTATTTTGTTTTTTCTCCCTATTTTTCCTACAATGAACATAATCATTATACATTAAAAAAAAAAGTAGCATGGGGGTGGCAGGGGACAAAAGAAAGGGGGCCGTGTAGTTTCCGATGCTCAAAGGTAAATTATTTCTAGGACAGATGGAAACATAAGTTTGGCATAAAGAGTTTAGTTCCATCAACTAGTCAGATTGGTCATTAGAACAAGATGAAACCAAGTTTCCAAATCAGTTAAATCTTAGAACTTTCTTCATTTTGAGTTAAAAACGGAAATAACTGGTAAAGGCATTTAAAAAGTGTAAGCTCCTAGGTCCACAGGATCAGGTTCTGTTATCCCAAGATCTGGGAAAAGGACAGCCAAAATTAGGTGCTTAAATAAGACTTTTTAGTAACAGCTTCACCTGTGTTTCACCCAGCACTCCTCATAAATCTGACTCAAAGCCCTAGATTTAACTGTGAGGATAAGCATCAAACTAACTCGTTTAGGAAAAAAAGGGTTCTAGAAGGTTCTGGAAAGAAGCAGGCTTAACCTCAAGGTTGACCTGAGTGTGATGGCCATGGGGCAGAGGGGAGGTGCTGTGAACGTGCCTGCCCCTGGCAGAAGAAAATACACCAGAGTCATTTTTTAAGGAACCACATTCCTGAATACACAGACCAAACAGCACGCACATTCCAGGCGTGCCATCCCCAGCACAGCACCCCGACCCCTCGGCCTCCCCGGTCCTCACCTGTGGAATCGCACAGAAGTTGAATATGCTCTGGTTTCTAAGTCGTGAAAGGTAAGTGATGACGTCAGGGATGTGGTGCAGCGTGCTGGCTATGAGCTCATTCAGGCACTGCACGGCCAAGTCCACGTTCTCTGGCTTGGCAAAGTCACCCAGCTTGTTCACATACTTGCTCCAAGCCTAGGCGGATAAGAAGATCGAAAGACAAGTCAGCACATGCGCAGGGGAACAGTGTACGAGTCACATGAAAGGATCTTTGTGTGTAAGAACTATGATATACAAAGCCTTTCTTAGCTGCTGCCTCATCTTTCACCAAGACCAAGTCCGTTTTAACCTCTATGCAATGTCTATTATGACTACAATCAAGATCTAATCATAATCAAGAGTAATTTAAGTATTTGGGCAAGTGTCCCTTTGGGACAATTAGTGCAGCATGTACTGAGCAATACTTTGATGACCTCAGGCCAAAGAGCCCTCCTGTTATTTGCAAGGCATTGGTCTATTCCTGAAAAAATAACCAGCTATAACGAAATCAGCTACAACGGCACTGCAAGCTAAACATTAAACATTCTCAAGACGGCCAAGGCCTCAAAATAATTAATGATTAACATTACATTCCCAGTTCTGATAAGAACACTGCTGAACAAGCGTATCTGGGGAAATGAGCTGAGTCTCTACTGTAAGAACATTACCTCCTTGACCTTAGTGACCTGAAAATGAAATAACAGCCTCAACTCCAACAACAGAATTGGTTTGATGATCTTTAATAGTATTTAGAGGATTCTCTGAAGCTAGCAAATAATTTACTTTTATCCTTGGGTATTCTTTATACACTCCCCAAAATAAATGACTAGGCCTAAAAGGACTAAGAGATTCTATGGAAAGTCACATTTGTTATCCATTCTTAATTTGCACCTAAACCCACTCAGACTGCTGGTACTAGATCGTCCTGCAGAACCTGGAGAAAAACGTTAATGAGCGCCTACGTATCCATCCACCAGCTTCAACAGTTACTGACACTTGGCCAATCTTGTTCCAGCTATACAGCCCCAGCCCCAAAATTATTTTAAATTAAAGCCCTAATATATCATTTTATCCACAAATACTTCATTATTAATATCTAAAAGACTAGGAACCTTTCTTGTACATATATCTTATCACAACTAAAAGTTAATGATAAATATTTAATACAAATTATCCAATTAGCAGTCGTATTAGCCCACTGTCTAATTTTTTTTCCACTTGGTTCTTCCAGTAAGTACCTAAACAAGATTCAAATGTTGCATCTGGTTGATGTCACACAGGTCTCGCTGCTCAGTTTTTATCTCACCCCCAATGTGGGCCCAATCCTGGAAGAGAATCCTGACTGGTCTGTGTCCACGTCCAGTTCAAGGGGGCCAATGCACTCCAGCTCCTCCAGGCTTTCCCATGGCCCCGTGGACTCGCCCACAGCCAGAGAAGGAACACCCATTCCTGTTTCACCTGCTCTTCTCAAACGGGTCCATCCACAGTCTACTCCTGCTCTCAGGTCTGAGACCCCCTGTAGCCACCTTGGCTCTGTCCTGCACAGGTTCTGCAGGTTTTGTTTCGGAGCTGGTGTTTGTCTGCACCTATTTGTGTTTTGGAGTTCCTGGGGATGCTTTGGTCACTTGTGCTTCTGGACATGCTATCCATTGTTTTGGGTACATCTGTTTCAGTTTTTTGGTGAGTTTTTTTTCTTTTTTTTGGTGAGAATCTGGGAAAATCCAAACACTATGATGCTGCCACCATCACAGTTTTGCAAAATCCAGAATTCCAGCTAATAAACGCAGGAAGGATGACAGAATTAGGATAGCACTATTTAGCACCTCCACTGATAATGGATCTAGGCAGTGACCACCAAGGAGGAGAAAAAGAACCCATAACGTATACGGAAAAGAAAAGTAAGTTATGATTAGATTTTCAACAGCCAGTCTTAAAGCAGGAGAACATGGAGTAACACATTTAAGAAACTCGAAAATGTGAGCTAAAAACTTTATATCCAGAAAAAGTGACCTTGAAGCATAAAGGACAAACTATTACCAACATGTATAAACATAGGGAAGTATTGTTCTTTTTTTTCTTCAAAATTCATAAATATTAATGGACCACCCTGGTGGTGCAGTGGTTAAGAATCCACCTGCCAATGCAGGCGACATGGGTTCAAGCCCTAGTCCGAGAAGATCCCACATGCCACGGAGCAACTAAGCCCGTGCGCCACAACTACTGAGCCTGCGCTCTAGAGCCCGCGAGCCACAGCTTTCTCTAGTTGCAGTGAGTGGAGGCTACTCTTTGTTGCGGTGTGTGGGCTTCTTGTTGCGTTGGCTTCTCTTGTTGTGGAGCACAGGCTCTAGGCGTGCAGGCTTCAGTAGTTGTGGCATGTGGGCTCAGTAGTTGTGGCTCTCGGTAAATATTTTAGATTTAAAACTAAATACATACGACGACCACTCCGAGAGCAATGACCGCCCCGAGTGCCCAAGTGTGCTCTGGAGGCACCACTTCCCATTAACAGAAAGCTCAGGCTTCTTCAAGAGCTGGGTGAGCCCAAATCCCAGTCAAAAAATGTACAAAATGAGCTTGGAACATCTTGACATACCAAATGGCAAGGCAGCTATCAAAGACTATTAGGGTCCCATCAAGGGGACTCAGGAGCCACTTGAACCTCTTTCTACAACTCTTAGTAGATGGAGCTAGAATTTTCTAAGAGAAACGATATCATGAGTTCATACTGATATTTCCAATCCAGTTTAGGATCTCTGGAGTTTTTGCTTAACTTCAGTGTTTTCTATCTTTTCAACTTTTATTTTAGACTGAAAATCTTGCTTCCTAATGATATGAACAAAATTATCTATTTTCTTTATGCTGTAAAGTTTCTATAATAGTTTCAAAATTATTCACAACATAATTACTGAAAACTTTATTCCTTTCTGGTTCATCCTTCCATTTGAACTACACATACTGCTACGCACCTTGCTTTTTTCACTTAGTAATACAACCTGGAGCTCACTCCACAGTACAATCGTTCCTTTGGTGCTCCACCGCGTGGATAGACCATAGTTCATTCACTCCGTCCGTACGGACGGACATCTGAGTCGTTTATAAACTGTAACTATTACAAACAATGGCTGCGGTCAGTAACCTCCCACAGCTGTCACTGGCCAAGCTTACGCTCACCCCCCACATGGGAGCACCCATTTCCCCAGCATGGCTTACGGCTTATCAAACTTCCAACATTCTGCCAATCTGATGCAGGAAATGGTATCTCAGGATCGTTTTTTGTTGTTGTTAAGCTGCTTGAACTGACATTTACTAAGCACTCTGTGCTAGAAGTTTTTCTCATTTTATTCACACCACTGCCTGGTGGTATATAAACTATTCTATCGTATAGAAGAGTGGGGAGTGAAGCACATGCAGGGATGCAGAGCCTCGTCTGAAAGGCAGTGTGGTTTCCTGGACAGGCACCGGGCTGCAACCCAGGAGACAGAAGCTTCCCTTCTGGGAGTCCTGAGATGAGCCCCTTCCCTTCTCTGAGCCTTGGTGTCAAAGGCGGGGTCGTCAAGAGCTGCTTCTCGACCTCGACCTCACTGCACACCACAGTCACCTGGGAGGCTTGAAAACCTGTGATGTCTGAGGTCAGGGGAGGTTTAATGTGAATTTCACCTATCAGGAGTAAGGTTGATCACCTTCCCAGATGTTTAAGGATCATTTGCATCTTTCTTTCTGTGAACTACCTGTTCTTATCCCTTTACCCATTTTTTCTGTGCAGTTGGTCTTTTACTTAACTTTTGGCAGTTCTTTTAATATTAGGAATATTAACTCTTTATCTGCAGTATAAATTCCAAATATTTTTTTCCACCTTCTCACCTGCCTTTTTTCACCTTAAAAGCACTTGGTTCTAGGAAACCATTTTTTTTAAAATAAATAAATAAATTTATTTATTTATTTTTGGCTGCATTGGGTCTTCATTGTTGTGCATGGGCTTTTCTCTAGTTGCAGCGAGCAGGGGCTACTCTTGGTTGCGGTGCGTGGGCTTCTCATTGCGGTGGCTTCTCTTGTTGCGGAGCACGGGCTCTAAAGCGCAGGCTCAGTAGTTGTGGCGCACGGGCTTAGTTGCTCCGCGGCATGTGGGGTCTTCCCAGACCAGGGCTCGAACCCGTGTCCCCTGCACTGGCAGGCGGATTCTTAACCACTGCGTCACCAGGGAAGTCCCTAGGATATCATTTTATGGATTAAAACAAAAGGTAAATGCTGGAGTAAAATCAGGAGATAGTCATAAGATTTCCTAGCTTTCCTTCTGAATAAAATCAATGTCAGGGGCTTCCCTGGGGGCGCAGTGGTTGAGAATCTGCCTGCCAATGCAGGGGACGCGGGCTCGAGCCCTGGTCTGGGAAGATCCCACATGCCGCGGAGCAGCTGGGCCCGTGAGCCACAACTACTGAGCCTGCGCGTCTGGAGCCTGTGCTCCGCAACAAGAGAGGCCGCAGCAGTGAGAGGCCCACGCACCGCGATGAGGAGTGGCCCCCGCTCGCCGCAACTAGAGAAAGCCCTCGCACAGAAACGAAGACCCAACACAGCCAAAAATAAATAAATTAATTAATTAATTAAAAAAAAAAATCAATGTCAAATCCCTTCCTTTCCCTGTCCATTTTAAATTAAGTCAAAGATCCACTCTTGTCTCTGATAATGAACATCTGTAGTGGGTGCCCATCTGGTGCCCCTTCTTGCCACCGAGTCCTTCTTTCTTGGGGGAAATCCATTCTACATGTGTGGGCAGACATACTCCAGGTCTAGACTGAGTGCTCAACGCTCTGGCTACTAACTGATTAAGAGATGGGCATAGGAACCAAGCCTGTGAGTGAGTCATGGGACGTTACACCCACCAGTGGACAAAGCCTGTCCAAGAGGAAAGGGGACAGAGCCTTATTACACAGTCTGAATCCCTGGGTGCAGCCCGTCCCCCTGAAGCAATCTAAATCCTAACCTCGTCTACACCGTCTCCTATGCTGTCTAAGGGAGCCTGATTTGTGTTTCTGTCACTTGCAACCAGAAGGGTTTAATGTTTTGTTGTCAGAGAGCATTCAAAATTATTTCTCCCCAAATCCCCTGAACCTATTACCTCTTGAGGCCAAAACTCTCTTCCTTCTCGCTGGTCTTCCAGATAATCACGGATGATGTTTGTTTTCTGCAGAAACAGGCCCATAGAGTTGGCAAGCTCTGTGTCTTCACCAATTAAGGGATCTTCTAACTCTGAGGCCGAGAACAGACGAGAAAGGCCAATTCCCACCAGCCCAGCAACATAGTGACAGTACTGTAAAAGATGATTTTTAAAGTACTTTAATAATGAAACTTCTACTAAAACAGAAATGCCAGAGATCATTAGCTACAAAAAACCAGGTTCCAAAAAGAATGTAAAAGATCTCATTTTGCTTAAAAAAACCACATTATACACCATGTACATGTAAGGAGTAAAAAACATTCCAAGAAGGATATGCACAAAAGACTTAACAAAAGTGATCTTTGGCTCATGTGATGTTTCTATTTATTTATTTATTTTTTTTACTGTATTTTCTATATCTGTACAATGCACATGCACTGCTTCTAGAATAAAAGGTTATTGAAAAAATAAACTAGTACAGTAAACTTTTTGATATCCCAAATTGGGAGTGAACGCCATGAGGGAATAAGGAATATTATAACAGAAACTAGAATACTAAGTAGAATTTAATCTTGAAGACATTTTAAGATCTTGCAGTGTCTCAAAATCCTCATTATGTAAAAGAACATAGTGGTAGCACCTTGTTTTTTTACATAACAAAGATGTGTTTTATTTATTTATTTTTTAAATATACTTTCCTAAGTTATTCACTCCTTTTTTTTTTTAATTTTTAATTAATTAATTTATTTAGGCTGCACTGGGTCTTAGTTGCGACACTCGGGATCTTCAGTTGTGGCACGCAGGATCTTTGGTTGCGGCATGCAGACTTCTTAGTTGCGGCATGCATGTGGGATCTAGCTCCCTGACCAGAGTTCGAACCCGGGTCCCCTGCAGTGGGAGCGTGGAGTCTTACCCACTGGACCACCAGGGAAGTCCCCAAGGATGTGTTTTAAGCATGCTGCATATTCGGTCCTCACAAACATCTTCTGGGGCACATTCAATAATTATCACCATTGTGCAGATGCAGAAACTGAGGCACAGAGACGTCACTTAACTTGCACAAGATCACTCATCTGGTAAGTCAGAGGCCAGGGATTCTCAGCCAAGCCGTATGGCTTCAGAGGCAGGGTTTAACAACTTTGCTAAAACTCTGCCTTTCTCTCAAATGAAATCTGAGTAAATGTAAATCTTAATTGTCAAAGAAGTTTTTTTCTACACAAGTGGTTTGTCAAAGCTGTCCTCCCCGGAGAAGAGTATTTCAAGACAACTCAATGGAATACTCTTTGTTTTTAAATTGAAATACAGTTGATTTACAATACTGTATTACTTAAAGCAATACGTTTATAAAATGAATGTCCATTAGACAACTTAAGAAGTGAAAAGGAGTTAAAGAAGGTACCCTCTGCAGCAGAGTTAGGCAAAGACCAGAGTAGAGAGTGTCTCTGGTTGAAAGTAATACAGGGCTTCCCTGGTGGTGCAGTGGTTAAGAATCCGCCTTCCAATGCAGGGGACAAGGGTTCGAGCCCTGGTCTGGAAAGATCCCACATGCCGCGGGGCAACTAAGCCCATGCGCCACAACTACTGAGCCTGCGTGCTACGGCTACTGAAGCCCGCACACCTAGAGCCCGTGCTGTGCAACGAGAAGCCACCGCAGTGAGAAGCCCGCGCACCACAACGAAGAGTAGCCCCCGCTCGCTGCAACTAGAGAAAGCCCGCGTGCAGCAACAAAGACCCAACGCAGCCAAAAATAAATAAATTAATTATTTTAAAAAAGGAAAGTAATACAAAGTCACAGACTCATCAAGAGGTACGATGAAATGATAGAAAAAGCACTTGAAATATGTTCTAGGAGAGGAAGGATCTGGAAAGAGTAAAGATATGCTGAAATCAGAGAGAAAGCAGCTGTGGACAACAAATTTTTAAAAGACTTACTAGAAATTAATAAAAGCATTACATATTACATTACAACACCCACATTGCTGTCCAAGGAAAAGTATATTTTATGTTAAGATAACAGTTCTTTGGGTAGAAATACTCCTAGAATGGAGGTATTCATTTTCCTCTAAAGTTGAAGGAAAAGAAAAATCTTTACACAAGTATTCAGTTTTATCTGATCAGAACTTCTATTCAACAGCCTATAATTAAGTTTCCTGAATAGATCTGCACAGCAGAAAAGGAAGTTACTGTGCTGATAACGAGCGCGGTTCGTGGCCAGGAGTTTCGGCTTTAACTTTAAATTCATAAACCGATATTCCAGCAGCAGCTCCACTCACACCAACTTGTGGAGCATAAACCACCAGTTCCAAAGATGCTGTCATCAAGTTTTGAGTCGTGAACAATGAAGGGGCCAGACCTTGGACCTACACTCACTCCATGAATGTGCTGTAGCATCTCTTTTGGGATCCTAACCTAAACACTATTAGAGACACAAAATATGTACATAATTTAGACGTTTAAAATGTCTCTGCTTCCACTGAGGTGACGAGTAAGCCTCACAGAGGCCATTCCCATGGAAAATGGGCAAGACCCCCTCCCCTCCTATCTTGTATTTGGAGTCAAGTTTAGTCCCCATAGTCAATTACGTCACTTTGTCCAGAAAAGCACGCTCTCCCCAACCCCTGGCCAACGTCCTTCACAGCTGCTGGTCAGGGATAACCTCTGGTCAAATGAAAGCCAGTGTAATTTTATCTGCCACATCATCTGCTCTCACAGCCCTTTCCAGCTGCTCTGTCCCTAGAGGAAAACAACCTGGGCCCCCCAGGGGCTCCTGCAGTGTACCTCCACGTATGTGCATCTACAAGCACCGTAAAAAGAGGTAGGCGGACGTCAAGAAACCTGGAACCTCTCACATCGTCTTATTTCTATGAAAAGATGATGGGGAAGGAGGAGTGGGTATTAGAAAGGCACTCACTCCTCAGCGTAATGCAACTATGATCCAAGTTAGTGCCTTGGGATCCTCGTGAACCGTTTTGTTTCTGAGGAAACAGACACAGAATATAATTTAACAGTCTGATACCTACTCCTAAGTAAATGGGGCCAAGGTGGCACTGAATTTAAAAGTAAGCTCGTGGGGACTCCCTGGTGGTCCAGTGGCTAAGACTCTGCGCTCCCAATGCAGGGGGCTTGAGCTCGATCCCTGGTTGGGGAACTAGATCCCACATGCCACAACTAAAGACCCAGCATGCCGCAAGTGAGACCCAGCACAGCCTAAATAAAGAAATGTTAAAAACAAAAAGAAACCCAAATTTCATTTTAAAAAAAGTAAGCTTGTGTTATGAAGGAACTGGAAATGACTCAGAAACACACAGGCGTGCTCAGTAAAGAAAAATAGAAGACACATTTTTTTTTTTTTTAATTTTGTTTTAAAGAATTTCACTTTATTTATTTATTTATTTATTTATTTATTTTTGGCTGTGTTGGGTCATTGTTTCTGTGCGAGGGCTTTCTCTAGTTGCGGCAAGCAGGGGCTACTCTTCATCGCGGTGCGCGGGCCTCTCACTATCGCAGCCTCTCGTTGCGGAGCACAGGCTCCAGACGCGCAGGCTCAGTAGTTGTGGCACACGGGCTTAGTTGCTCCGCGGCATGTGGGATCTTCCCAGACCAGGGCTCGAACCCGTGTCCCCTGCATTGGCAGGCAGATTCTCAACCACTGCGCCGCCAGGGAAGCCCCGACACATTTTAAGATGTGAAAACTACTGATGTCTCTATATTACATGCAATAATTTGGTCACTAACCTCAAATTTCACAGCAAGTCAGAGACACTTTCATCAGCTTGATGTTTGCACCTCTGGGACGAGTTATATCTGCTTTGGCCTAACTCAGTGGTCCCCAACCTTTCTGGCACCAGGGACCGGTTTCATGGAAGACAGTTTTTCCACGGACAGAGTGGGGGGTTGTGGGGGATGGCTCAGGCGGTAATGCGAGCGATGGAGAGCAGAAGATGAGGTTTCGCTCGCTCGCCCGCCGCTCACCTCCTGCTGTGCGGCCCGGTTCCTAACAGGCTGCGGACCGATACCGGTCCATGGCCCAGGGGTTGGGGACCCCTGGCCTAACTTGACGATAAGCTCTCCAGAGCAAGGATTATTCCAGGTATGACTACACGTAAGCCTCTATTAAGTGTTTATGTGGAGACACTACAGCTGGGCTGTGAAACCCCCCCTTGTCCCTCGGCCCGAATATCATGGTGAGCACTGCCAGTTCATCAGTGCCACTCACACCGACAGTGCTCCACAGGGACACTAACCTTGTCCCACTCCCGTTCAGACGTCACACGCTTATCCAAAAACTCTGCCATCCCAAATCCCATCTTCCGGCAAATGTCAACAATCACTGTTTGGTATTTCTCAGCCAGATTTCGAAACTCCAGGGAGATCTGAAACGGAGGTCATAAAAAACAGAAAATATGAAATACGTTATTAAAACTGGGAACCAACAGGGTACCTACAGATCATAAAGCAAAGCAACAACAGAACTCATTAGGGAAGACTCCCAAACGATCCAGCTATAAGTCTAACATCTAGGTTATGCTAGCTTTCTACATATTGAATAATAAGTTCGGCAAATCTCATAAATATTAAAATAGAAGGGTACAGAAATGCTAAAGTTTCTAGACTCAAAAGAAGATTCAGGGAATTCCCTGGCGGTCCAGGGGTTAGGACTCCGAGCTCTCACTGCTGAGGGCCCAGGTTCGACGCCTGGTCAGGGAACTAAGATCCCACAAGCCTTGGGGCGCGGCCCAAAAAAAAAAACCAAAAAAAAAAAGAAGATTCATAGTCTTATCATACGCTCATCTTCCCACCTAATGAGAAATGAGATACTTCAACATAAAACTGGACATAAGTGTAATAAGCATTTTAGGAAGAATGGCTCATTTTCAGACAAGCCTCATGATAATGAAGATTCATTTGTGCAAACATGTCTTGGGTGCTTCCTATGCAACAAGCAGTGTTGTGGGCACTGGGACGCACAGCCGGGAGATGACCAGAAACTCCGCCCCCAGAGCCTATGTTCTAGCAAGGAGACCAGCCAACCACTGTCTATCCCCAGTTCCCGAATTCATGCCATGAAGCTACAGTGTCTCCCTACTATAAGGCTACACGTTCTGATTCCTTAAACAACTCAGTTCAGTTCAATCTGCGGCAGGCTATCCAACATTTTTTTTCATAGTCCAAGCTTTAATGTCGAAAAGTACTATTGATGTTTTTAAAAGTCACTGCTACTGTACAAGTATCTTGCTTAAGTTCAAAGAAGTGTCTGTAGGTTATCAAAATAAAATATACTGGGCTGGCCAAAAAGTTCGTTCGGGTTTTTCATCCCATCTTACGGAAAAACCAGAACGAACTTCTGGGCCAACCCAATAAAACACCATGAAACTTCTCAAATAATATGCCATCAACACACAATACTGAAAACAGTGAATAGACTTTGCTAAGCTTCCGAAGTGTGAGAAGTACCTGGTCTATGTTTTTACAGAAAGGCTAGAAAAACTCCCTCAGGAAACACCTAAATTTAAGGACCTGAGGGAAACCCAGAGGGCTGCCAGGCACTGAAGGGGTTCAGAAGCCTAAGATCCTTTAGGATTATTCTGATGAACATCAACTGTTAAACCCTCAAATTCCATAAAACCAATCTGATCTCTCCAGAACTGTTCTCTACAGAACAGCTGTTCCAAGACAAAGCCAAAAGGTAATTCCCACGTGGACTGAAGCAAACGAACACCTCTACCAAAGGTCATTTGAATCCCTGAATCTCCCGAGGACCTGGTCTTTCAACAGATCCCAGGCTGGGTCAGTTCTATTTATAAGAGGGGAAAGGCCAGCCAGCTGGGGGAGGAGCAGCTTAGGCTTGAAAACAAAGGCTCCAAAATAAACACTTCACTGCTGGATGTGAACCAACTTCAACTCTTCGGTACTTACTACATCATTATATAATTCAAAACATGAAAACAAAAATATCTAGGGAGGAGTGACCATGAAGAGCTCTCCGTTCTCCCAGAAACCTGAGGGAGGGTGGGGAGGGAGGGGTCCGACTCCCCCAGGCAGCTCTGCCCGCGAGGTCAGCCAGGAGGGGCTTTTCCTTGTCCCTCCACAGAATTCTGTTTCCCAGCTACAGTACACTTCTAGGTCCCGGGGTCACTCTCTAGTGATTCCAAGTATGAGAAGGAAGGACACCACGGGGAGTCCACTGGTACAATGGAGAAAGGCCAGCCCCAAAGCAGGGGCAAGGGGAGCATGTACACAGAAATCTCCCTGATTATAACCTTGGATGTTATGATCAAAACACTGGGTGTGGCTTTCCCTGGTGGCTCAGTGGATAAGAACCCACCTGCCAATGCAGGGGGACACGGGTTAGAGCCCTGGTCCGGAAGATCCACAGGCTTGTAGAGCCACTAAGCCGTGCGCCACAACTACTGAGCCCACGAGCCACAACTACTGAGCCTGCGTGCCTAGAGCCTGTGCTCCGCAACAAGAGAAGCCACCGCAATGAGAAGCCCGCGAACCACAACGAAGAGTAGCCCCCCGTGTGCCAAAGCTAGAGAAAGTCCTGCGCGCAGCAATGAAGACCCAACACAGCCAAAAAAAAAAAAAAAAACCACCAAAACAATGGGTGATGCTACCTTCACCTATGTGCAAAATTTTATTTTTAACCATTTTTTAAAGGGCCAGTAGAGTGTGCCAGGATTAAGCACAAGGGTCTGGATGTAGGCCTTCTGTGTTTGAATCCTGGTTCTGCCAACGTAAACTTCACAGGTGATTTCAGGCAAGGGGGCTTAAATCTCTCTGTCTCAATTTCCTTATCTATACACACGTTGATTAACAGTGTATCCCACATCCATTACATGTTAAAACTATAGTAATATTAAATAAAGCACATGATAAACCAAGAATGAAATACATTTCGTAAACTCACAGCTCAATAAATGTACGCTATTATTTGCCATTATCATTAAAAGTAAACCCCTTCTTATTTCTCAAGCTGTGTTTGGAGGTAGAGTTCTAAGACTACCAGTCTCCACTAGTACCAGGTGAAAAAAGATGTACTCTAATTTACCCCATAATATACAGTGAGTGCTTCTAGAAAGCTTAGTATCAACTAATGAGCACTGAAGCCTCATACAGCCCCAGGTCCATGTCAACGCTGCCCGGAGGCAGGCTTTAGAAGGCCCCGTGGAGGCTCAGCCCCACCTTCCACCGGGCCTGGGGCAAGAGCACAACGGTGGCCACACACCACGTGGCTCAAAATCTTAAAACCATCAAGCGAGCTAGTAACTTACCAAGTGCAGTATGTTCTCTTCTCCCGCCCTGACAAACATACCTTCACAACCACCTGGAAGACTGGGGTGTGAATTTAAAAATTCTTGGTCCCTCAGGCTTCTGTTCCAAAATTAAATAGTGCAGAGACTGCCAGGAGGAGGAATCTCACACTCGTGTGTAAGGACACCCCAGACAGCAGGGTCAAGCTTCACCCACGACCCTCCTGAAGAGCCGCCCTCGGGCCACGGGGCACGGTCACTGGTGCACAGCCCACCCTGGAGGGGACGGGCCCCAGGAAACGGACTGCAAGCCGGTGTGTGTGGGGTGTCTCAGGGAACTGGGGGCATGCAATCCCAGACCCCCAGAAGATGGTCTACAAGGGGAGCTGCACAAGCTCGGGGCAGGCACGCTCCCACGGCCCCCCTTGAGGGTGAGGTGGCCCAGAGGGGGCCCCTCTAAAGTGAGGGGCAGGAAGGGACTTCCCTGGCGGTCCAGTGGTTACGACTCTGGGCTCCCAATGCAGGGGGCACAGGTTCGAACCCTGGTTGGGGAACTAAGATCCCGCATGCCGCACTGAGCGGCCAAAAAGAAAAAAAAGATGGACTTAAAACAATAAATAAGTAAAGTGAGGGGAGGGGGAAGGGCCCTTCTTGCCCCCATCTGAGAGCAGTGCTGTGAGAGGGAGGCCCTCGCCCCAAACCCACAGTACACCTAACCCTCGGCAACCGGTTCACCCTTCAAACTGGAGCTGCTGGGACAGGCCAGCACACACACAAAGCGCTCCTGAAGGTGAGACAGGAGGCGTCTCCACACACTCCGCTCTCAAGCTGAACCACAGACGGACAGGACCGCCAATGCAAGTGTCTTAAAATTACACTTCCACAAAACACACAGCTTCGCGTATTTCATAATCACAAGGATGTAAAAGGTTAACAACAGCAAAGTAGCGATGCCTGCACTTTCTGTCCCCTTCACTCCACAGGACCAAGTCTCTGCTTCTGAGAGCGTAGCGCCTGTGCGCTGACCCTACGATCCAGTACAGCAAAAGAAGGATTTAGTCTTCACCTTGAACCCTTCCAGAACAAAGTGTCATTTTTATAAAGAAATAGACTCCGGTTTCATACGCACATTAGAATACTGTCTGAAAATTTACTAGCTATACCTCCGAAATTATTTTGGCATTTATTTTCATATTCTTTCATTTTTGTTGAGTGGATAGGGCCGCCCTGATTTTTAAAATACATGTGACATTTATCCCATGACCAGAAATTGTTTGTTATGAAGATTCAAGTAGTTTGGGAGACTGCTTTTGTTTTCGGAGGCTCCAGCTAGAACAATGTATGATTTTTTTTTTTTAAGTGAGAACACACTTCAATTACAAGTGGGATGTTACCCTGTTTGCGGCACTTTCTCTGCATTGGCAGAGTTTCAAAAGCTCACCGGTAAATGGCCACAGATTCCCAGGCAGACGCCACCTGCTCTGGTCTTGTGAGAGGGTGTCCCGTGAGAACCAATCACCAGCACCTTCCCTATGTGAGAGCTCTACTTCCTTCCCTAACTCTTCTCCAGATTTTTCTCTTTTCTTCTTTTGTATTGTACTATAAGAACTCCACCTAATTTTTCTTCACAGCCCTTTTCTCTTGGTTTGTATGGTACTGTATTTTGTTTTTGGCTTTGACGCTGAAGGTGTGATCTCAGTAATTTGAAACAGCCCTTGCTCCGAAGGAGTCCTTCTCAAACATTCTTCCGTAATGGTTGGATTCCTCCCCTCCCCACTGAAGAATATAGATTTGTTTCAATAGTAAGGAAGCCACTTAAGGACTATTCTTCCCCTCAAATTCTGGCAACTGTGTACAAAAAAAAGGGCTCCTTTGGGCTCTTAGGGAACATGAGACTTTGCTAAATCAAACCTTTATTTATAAGGTACGGAAGAACCACTTATTTATGTGATAAGACATGCAATTCCCAGAAGAGTAGGACCTAGTCACACGCACAATAGAAATTTGTGGGATCTTCTAAAGCTCAAGATTTTAATTAGAACCCACTTTACTCCAACTGAGTGGACTAAATACCTAATATTTATAGAACACTATTCTAAGTACTCTACATGTATGAACTCATTCAGGCCTCGCAGCTCTAACTTTACAAATGAGGAAACTGAGGCACAAGGAAGTTAAGGGGTGTGTCCAGGCTCACACAGCTGCAGGTGGCGGAGATCATCCTGCTTCAGTCCTCAGCTCAGCTGCAAAGAGCCTGCGCCCTACCCCACAGCTGCCACCCATCATGAGCTGCACAGCACGCCACCAGGTTCAGGGTGCCCCAGAGGCCAGCAGCGCGACACACCTAGGCTGCGTTCTCGGGTGCATTGGCTGGAGAACCCATCTTTCACGACACTGGCACTGGAGTGCTCTCTCCACAGGAAGGAAGGCTGGACTTCCCAACAACATCCCGGTAATGACAGTAGCAGCTAACACCTAAGAGCTCCACCTACGTTAACTCTTTCCATCCTCACAACCACACTAGGAGGCAGGGACCATTATTCTCTCTGTCTTACCGATGAAGAAACAGAGGCACAGGCAGGCTATGTAACGCAGCACCAGTTAATGAGTGGGAGCATGGGGCCGCCAACCCAGGCAGTCTGGCTTGAGACGCACCATTGCCACATTATGCTACACTGCCCTGAGACTGCTGGTTTTGCAGTTCCCTCCAGGCACACGGGCCAGCTGACGGCCACCCCACCAATCATGCGCACGACTGCGTCCCGTTAGTCCCGCTACCGTTGGAAAGTCCTCCAGGACTTGTCGGTCCTTCTCCTTGCTCTCCGTGAACCGCCAGTCGGGCTCATAAAGGTACGAGTGGAAGTTGTGTAACAGCGGGACCTTTCTTTCTATACTGATGGTCATGTCATCTTCCAGAGTGTCCAGGGCTCGGAGAACCAGATAAAATATGCATACTGCATGGCTGTAAGAAAGGAATAACTATCAATACACTGGAACAAACATTCAAAGATATTTGTTTTAAAATCACATCTCATTTTTGCTGGGCCATTTTCTAAACCCTCCTACACCCTTAACTCTACAGAACTATGAAAGGATATCCAAAACTTTTCGTACTTAATGCAACTTCTTGGCTTCTCTTTCTGAGATGGGAGCAATGGACTTCTGTAGTTTATTTATAAAAATAAATAAATAAATTTAAAAACCTGCCAGCTGGACGTCACTACTACTCCCACAATGAGTTACATTTAACTAATGCAGCACAACTGTAGAAAGACCAGCAGACCATTTAGACGGAACTATTATTTTGCAGATAAAGTCAAAAGACACAATAACTTCTCACTATCAATACCATCGTACCTAACGGCTAAGTCACGTATATAATCTGCACAGAGGCAACTTCAGAAGAATTAACCCAATATACTAGAAATGCAAAGTAGCATAAGTGAAGCCAAGGAAAATGCATCAGCCGCTCAGAGACAGGTCCAGCTGCCAGCACTAAAAAAAGTTAATAAACACCCCCTCCCCCTCCCTGAAAGAGCTGGGCCTGCACGGACGCTATGAGATGGCTAGGTGCCTGGAAGGGCATTCTAAAGTAAACACAGGCGTGTTTCAACCGCGAACATTTCCTTCACCCACAGGGGCCTGTTCAGGCTACGCCACAAGCACGGAGAGAGCAATGCGAGGGGCTGTGTCAAAAAGTGGCTTCCAACGAGCCGTGGCAAAGTTTTCTTCCCCCAGGTCACAAAGAGCTGCCTGCGCCACTCACCGCATTTCCCCATCCAGCGCCTGGATAACAGCTGCGAAACTGCGACTGGTCTGATTCAAGTACTTGTAACAAGTTTTCAAGCTGCTGCTGAGCGAGTCCTGCGGGCAGAGGAGACACACGGCGGTGGGAGATGCGGAGGCGCTGGAGTGGGGCTGGGGCGGGCGGCCGGCTGCCGCGGGGCTCCGCAGCCGGCCGCACACGCCCTCTCCCCGCGGCCGGTCCTTGGAGGGCCAGGCGGCAGGGGGCAAGGGGCAGCCGCGCGGGGGAGTGCCCGCGCCCCTGGGCGCCGCGCCGGGGCTCAGCACCAAGGTCCGCTTGAAAAGGGACATGGCCTTGGTGCCGCAGGCGACTGCG
Organism: Balaenoptera musculus; assembly: GCF_009873245.2. Taxonomy (NCBI): domain Eukaryota; kingdom Metazoa; phylum Chordata; class Mammalia; order Artiodactyla; family Balaenopteridae; genus Balaenoptera; species Balaenoptera musculus. Next base: position 7,489,376 of record NC_045790.1, read on the forward strand.
GCCATGGGAATCGCGAGGCCAGCGCAGTTTTTCCTCCATAGACCCGAGAGGAGCGGAGGGGCGCCCACCGAGGGGCGGGACCAGCTCTTGCTCCACCGCAATAGGCTTGGGGCGGCGGAGCAGGGAGCTGGCGTCCGCCGCCCCGCCCGCCCAGATGCGAGCCGAGCACCGCCCCGCCGCCAGCCCCACGCACCCCGCACGCGGGCCCGCCGCCCGCCCGGACGCGAGCCCCGCCCCGCGTCCAGCCCCGCCCACCCAGCCCAGATGCGAGCCCCGCCCCCGGCCTCCGGCTCACCACCCTTGCCTTCCTCACCTTGTTCCCCTCCTCCCCAGAACCCGCAGGCTGTTAACGGAACCCGAATCTCTCCTTCGCCAAACTTTAGTCAGGCTCCTAAATCCTACACCTTTGTACTTCTGTGTTTATCTTTGCGTCGCTCAGCTTTAGCAAGAACCCTGCTAAATTGGTTTAGCCAGAATCCCCCATCCGCCATGTATGATCACCCGCACCATCTGGCCCGTTCCTCTTCCACCACCATCCCAGCGCCCTCACCTGCCTCCAGTAAGAATCCCGGTAGGTCGTTGCAGCAGAATGCCCCTTACCCCAGATGTTTCCTCTTAGTACTTTTCCATCCACCCACACCTACACTCTGCTCCTTGTTGTATTCGGAACCGAGCCCAGTTCTATACTGAGGTCTCTTTCCTCTATTGCAATTGCTTTTCTGAATGAAATGTTTTTACCCCTTTAACTACTGTCCAGTTCTGGTTTTACCTGAACACCTGTTAAACCTCTATTATCCTCTGGAAAGCTAGCTATTCCTTTTAAGATTTCTAATCATCTTTCCCTTTCAAATCAGTGAGCTGTAACGATCTTTACGAACCTTATTTACTCTTCCCTAAGGAAGACAAAAACTGTTTTTCCAGAAAAAAAATAAAAAAAGCCATGTTCTGATATACAGGCATATCAGAAAGAATTGCTGGCTGTTTTGTATATTTTTTTATGGAGACTTTATATTTTAGAGCAGTTTTAGGTTCAGGGAAAATTGAGTGGAAAATAGAGTTCCCACATACCACCCCCCCCCCAGTCTCCTCCACTCTCTTTTTAAGAGGAAACGGGAAACATTTGCAATATCTAACAACAGAGGGGATGGTTTAAAATAAATAAATAAATATGTACACACATATACATATATATATGTATGTATGTGGAAATCCCATAGTCACTTTGGAATGTTAACAGTGAAGCCTTGGGACCTGCTGGGGTCCACGTGAACTATCTTCTTTACATATGTGTTTATTTCTTACCACGGATACATGTTCTTCTGTCAAGAGGGGTAAGCTTTCTTTTAAATCACGTAATCATGAGAAATTATTGCCAAGTTCAATAAAAAAAATTAGTAAAAATTAACATTTACTAAGCACCATATATTAGTAAAATCATTTCGTACATACAGTCTGGCATATAAAAATACTCAGTGAAGGTCTGATGCGTAAATGGATAAGTTCAAAGAGTATTTAAAAACAATTCACCAACTCCTTTCCTATCAAAAATGTGGAGAGGCAAGACTTCACAATAAAATAGAAAGAAACAGAATAACAGCTCTTTCTGAGCTCTAAGCCACCCTTCACATACAACTGTTATCAGGCCACAATGATTCCTTTCACTGCACTGCCAAATGTTTTAATCCCCGGCTACAACTAAGGGTTTGGGGGCTGATGTCAAAGGTGCATCATACATTGGGACCTCCCTGGTGGCGCAGTAGTTAAGAATCCACCTGCTAATGCAGGGGACACAGGTTCGAGCTCTGGTCCAGGAAGATCCCCACATGCCACGGAGCAACTAAGCCCATGCGCCACAACTACTGAGCCTGCGCTCTAGAGCCTGCAAGCCACAACTACTGAGTCCACACGCCGCAACTACCGATAAGCCCCTGCGCCTAGAGCCCGTGGCTCCGCAACAAGAGAAGCCACTGCAGTGAGAAAGCCCGCGTACCGCCAACAAAGAGTAGCCCCTGCTCGCTGCAACTGGAGAAAGCCCGCGCGAAGCACGCAGACCCAACACAGCCAAAAGTAAATATAAATAAATAAATAAATTATATATTAAAAAAAAGGTTCATCTCACTGGTTTCTGAAGAGCAACAATCTTGAAGGACACGCCCCCTCCTTTCCCACACACCTCTCAACTTTTTTTTTTTTTAAAGCAGTCATCCTTGTCTTTTTTTTTAAATATAAATTTATATATTTTATTTTGGCTGCGTTGGGTCTTCATTCCTGCGTGCAGGCTTTCTCTAGTTGTGGCGAGCGGGGGCTACTCTTCGTTGCGGTGCACGGGCTCCTCATTGCGGTGGCTTCTCTTGTTGTGGAGCATGGGCTCTAGGTGCGCAGGCTTCAGTAGCTGTGGCACGTGGACTCAGTAGTTGTGGCTCACAGGGTCCAGAGCACAACCTCAGCAGTTGTGGCTCACGGGCTTAGTTGCTCTGCGGCATGTGGGATCTTCCCGGACCAGGGCTCGAACCCATGTCCCCTGCATTGGCAGGGGGGTTCTTAACCACTGGAGCGAGGTCACGAAATCACTTCGCATCTCCTTACCCTGTCATTCTTTTTTCCTGGCACCTATTTGTGTCAATACCTCATTCTGTAACAATAATTTCCTCAAATTGCCAAGAAGATACAGGGAGATATAACTATGAAACACACTATGGAAAACACCACTGTTAAATTTCCACTGCTTGCTTCCCATGAGCTAAGGGGAAAAAAAGTAAAAAAAAAAAAAAAAAAAAAAAGCTAAAGCTACTGTGGCCCATCCCTAGAGCCTCCTGATGTTCTTCTTTGCTGTCTGAGATGGGCGTGCTCACAAGAACTCTCCAGTGAGAGAAACAGGGATGAAAGGCATTGAGAGGAAGAGGTGTGCAGCGCTGGAAGTGCAGGACTGTCCTCCCACGGACTGGGGCTCCACCTGAAAGACAGTTTCCACAATTGGACGGCGACCAACCCTCCCCACGGCCTTCCATTCAGATTAAGTAACACAGGCTCCCTCAGAAGGGAGGGAAAACCCCACAAACTTGAGAAATGAAGTTACGTAACAGCATAGAGTATAACTACCCACTTACTGGGCCGCTACTACATGCCAAGCACAATACAAACATTATGCAACCTTTTAAAGATGATACGATACACGACCGTGCAATCCACCCAAGGTCTCCGTGGCCAGATGTGTAGCAGAATTCAGATCTGTAGTGTTTTTAGAAGACAGGCAATGAAAATGCCACACACAGCCTGTCATTGTGGAATGGCTCCCTGTAACTGATTATCGCCACTTCTTCAGCAAAACATTTGATAGTTATACTAAGTGGGATCAACTTTATTATATATCAGAGCACATTGTACTGCCAAGTGACCTTGAGCCAGACTTATTAAAAACCTCTTTGTTTTCAGACCATTTTGGAGTTGGGAAATTGTGATTGACAGATTGTGATCCACTGTCTCTATTTTATGGAGGAAGAACCTGTTGCTGGAGGTTAAGTCACCAAAAGGAATAGAGTCAGGATTAAACTTCATAGACATTAGTCTAAGTAATAGGATTTAGACTTGATAGAAGCCAGAACTGCATGATTACAAAACACCGAGTTTTTCCATTATGTGCTCTCTTAGTGACGTCCACACAGCTTGCAGGTTGGCCAGTATGATACCAGATTTACTGATATGCTCCTAAAAATTCAGGATAAGTCAATTTAGGGAACCCTGAACTCCTACAGCCAAATCCTTCTGTGACTGAAATAATCTCAGCCCTCCATGTCTGCTAAGTGTAAATTTATTCCCCCAGCTTCTTTGTTTCTAAGAGAGGAACTAAGATAATGTTAAGTGAAGGAAAATGGTTTTTCCTATGTTTCCTCTAACTAGAGGTATACTCAGCTATTTTTAAAAAATGGTTCATGGGGGTTAAAAACGGCTCAGGAAAACTACAACTAACAAAATAATACTGTACTGCATTGCTCATCAATTCTTAGAGCTAGGAGAGGAATAGCCCAGGTCTCACTTCTTAAAAAATTAAAAAGATTATACTGTGAAAAGTCTTACCCCTACCCCTTACTGTGGCCACCCATTCGCCTCTCTAGAGGTATCCAAAGCTACCATTTTTTCCAAGTCTCATTTCATAGAGAAGAAAATGTGACACAGAGAAGTCTCTGGACCCAAATCACAACCCTATAAATTGTGTCCCCTGACTTCAGACACTCAGCTCCCTTGCCCTACTATCATTTTTCTTTGTAGTACTTCTCCCCACCTGAAATACTGTATATTTGCTTTTTTTTCCTTCTCTCTCTCTTCTATTAGAATGTACGATTAGCAAAAGCAAGGTCTTCACCTATTTGGTTCACTGTTTTATCCCAGCACCTAGAACAATATCAAGCACGCAACCAGTGGCCAGATGTTTGTTAAACGAATATAGGAAGGATAGGAAGGAGGGAGGGAGGGAGGGAGGGAGGAAGTGCACAACAGAATTGGGAAGGGCAGACAGAAGTCAGAAATTGCTGTGCGCCTGTGATGTGTCTGGTGCACACGTGACAGCACTGGAATGTGATCGCTCTCTGGGGCCAGTCAAAGCCTGTGCTCTTTATTCTGGGTGGCCTCCAGAGTGGAAGCATGAAGGTCTTCAGACAGGCCAGGGATGGCATCATGGAACCACCACTTGAGAGCTTCCAAATTCAACTCCTTTATGTTACAGTTTCCTAATCTGTAAAATGGCAGTAATAATAGCACTTATCTCTTTAGCGTTGTTGTCAAGATCGACTAAGTATGGTAAGTTACAAAATGGCCATAAAGTTTGTGGCTCTTCCCATCAGGAGGTGGAGTCTATCTCCACCTCTTCGCATCTGGGCTCCCCTTGTGACTTTTTTTGGCCAACAAGACAGTAGCAACTGTGAGTCAAGAAGAAAGCGGACGAGCGCGTGCACACTGGGGTTTGCATGATTCCAGTCCAGAGCGGAGAGTTCCCAGGCTAGCCTGCTGGATGAGACACACAGGGCCCAACCTCCCCTCAACGCTCCAGCCTATAGCCTGCTAATCAGATGGTCCAGCCACATGCCAACCAGCCAGCTGAGCAAACCCAGTAGAAATCACTCAAGTTGGCCCAGACCAGAACTCCCAGCTCTCCAAAGAGAACTGTGAACTAAATAACAGTTGTTATTTTAAGTCACTGAGTTTGGTTTTTTAACTGTGTAAAATATACATAACATGAAATTGACCGTCTTGACCATCTGTGAGCGTGCACTTCAGGAGTGTTAAGTCACACTGTTGTGCATCCAGTCTCCAGAATTAAGCCACTCCGTTTTGGGGTGGTTACCCAACGAAAGCTAACTGATAACATTGAGATAACAGACTTCAAGAGCTTCGCCAGTGCCTGGAACACAGAACTCAATAAATGCTGTCTATTAATATTACTATTATCGTTATTAATTTGATTATTCTCACAGTTTAATCCCCTAATTCCATTCACCTGCCAAACTACTGTTCCAAAAATACTGCTTTCATAGTGCCACAGGTGCATTTGACCATTGCCTGCTTCACGGAATACAGCTCAGCGCCTGGACTCCCACGTGCACCCACTGCACTTTGCACTCAATTCCAGCCACACACACTGTGCTTAGTCCTACCTACATGACTTGGCTCATACTGGCGTTCCCCACAGAGGATCCTCCCCCACTAATCTAAATCTAATACCTCTTTTCAAGGCCCTACACTTTGCAAAGCACTTCTGTGTTTTCTAAAAACTTTTCACTGTAAAACAGTTCTACTTCACTAAAATTTCCTGAAATCTCAATGTACTTAAGATGACTTGGCACTTCCTAGGTATCTTTTGTACACCTGCTCTCCATCAGGCTGGGAACCGACTGAGGATACACAGTTTCCAGTCTGTGTCCATCATACAAAGCGTGTTCAGCTTTTAGCTGAATCTGGACGACCCTCTGCTTAATATGACTCTCTGGCCCATCACCTTAATGACCAGCAGCATGATGGGGTCAAGAGAGTGAGCTCTGGACTCAGACTGCCAGGGTCAAAGGTGGTCTCCACCAGTGAACAGCTGTGGGACCTCAGGCAATAACTAACCTCTCTGTGCCTGTTTCTTCATCTATAAAAACAGGGAAAATAATAATAGCTTCCTCACAGGGTTACTGGAAGGTTTAAATAATACACATTAGGAGGCACTGGGCACACAGTAAAAGCGCAATAAATGTTAGCCATTATTATGACATCCTTTACCTAAAAGGTAAAGATCTACGTTTAAAACGTCTTTCAGGAGGGCATCAAGATGGAAGAACAGACCTTGAAGGGATCTGGGCTGACCACGATTCTAAGTCCACAGCATGGTGAGACTGACTAAAAAAGTCAATGAACCAAACAGACTTAATTGATATTTATATAATTAAAGTGGCAGGATACACTTTCCTCTCAAGTACTCACAGAACATTCTCCAGGATAGATCACATCTTGGGTCACAAATCAAGCCTCGGTAAATTTAAGAAAACTGGAATCGTATCAAGTATCTTTTCAAACCACAACACCATGAGATTAGAAATCAATTACAGGAAAAAAAATTGTAAAAAATACAAACACATGGAGGCTAAACAATATGCTACTAAATAACCAAGAGATCACTGAAGAAATTAAAGAGGAAATAAAAAAATACCTAGAAACAAATGACAATGAAAACACGACAACCCGAAACCTATGGGATGCAGGAAAAGCAGTTCTAAGAGGGAAGTTTATAGCAATACAATCCTACCTCAAGAAACAAGAAAAATCTCAAATAAACAACCTAACCTTACACCTAAAGCAGCTAGAGAAAGAACAAACAAAACCCAAAGTTAGTAGAAGGAAAGAAATCATAAAGATCATAGCAGAAATAAATGAAATAGAAACAAAGAAAACAATAGCAAAGATCAATAAAACTAAAAGCTGGTTCTTTGAGAAGATAAACAAAATTGATAAACCTTTAGCCAGACTCATCAAGAAAAAAAGGGAGAGCACTCAAACCAGTAAAATTAGAAATGAAAAAGGAGAAGTTACAACAGACACCACAGAAATGCAAAGCATTCTAAGAGACTACTACAAGCAACTCTATGCCAATAAAATGGACAACCTGGATGAAATGGACAAATTCTTAGACAAGTACAACCTTTCAAGACTGAACCAAGAAGAAATAGAAAATATGAACAGACCAATCACAAGTAATGAAATTGAAACTGTGATTAAAAATCTTCCAGCAAATAGAAGTCCAGGACCAGATGGCTTCACAGGTGAATTCTATCAAACATTTAGAGAAGAGCTAACACCTATCCTTCTCAAACTCTTCCAAAAAATTGCAGAGGGTGGAACCCTCCCAAACTCATTCTATGAGGCTACCATCACCCTGATACCAAAACCAGACAATGATATCACAAAAAAAGAAAATTACAGGTCAATATCACTGATGAAAATAGATGTAAAAATCCTCAACAAAATACTAGCAAACAGAATCCAGCAACAGATTAAAAGGATCATACACCATGATCAAGTGGGATTTATTCCAGGGATGCAAGGATTCTTCAATATATGCAAATCAATCAATGTGATACACCATATTAACAAATTGAAGAATAAAAACCATTTGATCATCTCAATAGATGCAGAAAAAGCTTTCGACAAAATTCAACACCCATTTATGATAAAAACCTTCCAGAAAGTAGGAACAGACGGAACTTACCTAGACATAATAAAGGCCATATACGACAAACTCACAGAAAACATCATTCTCAATGGTGAAAAACTGAAACCATTTCCTCTAAGATCGGGAAAAAGACAAGGATGTCCACTCTCGCCACTATTATTCAACAGTTTTGGAAGTCCTAGCCACGGCAATCAGACAAGAAAAAGAAATAAAAGGAATACAAATTGGAAAAGAAGTAAAACTGTCACTGTTTGCAGATGACATGATACTATCCAGAGAAAATCCTAAAGATACCACCAGAAAACTACTAGAGCTAATCTATGAATCTGGTAAAGTTGCAGAATACAAAATTAATACACAGAAACCTCTTCCATTCCTATACACTAACAACGAAAGGGCAGAAAGAGAAATTAAGGAAACAATCCCATTTACCACTGCAACAAAAAGAATAAAATACCTAGGAACAAACCTACCTAAGGAGGCAAAAGATCTGTCCTCAGAAAACTGTAGAACACTGATTAAAGAAATCAAAGATGACATAAACAGATGAAGAGATATACCATGTTCTTGGACTGGAAGACTCAATATTGTGAACATGACTATACTACACAAAGCAATCGACAGATTCAATGCAATCCCTATCAAATACCAATGGCATTTTTCACAGAACTAGAACAAAAAATTTTACAATTTGTATGGAAACACAAAAGACCCTGAATAGCCAAAGCAATCTTGAGAAAGAAAAATGGAGCTGGAGGAATCAGGCTCCCTCCCTCATTGTAAGATAACACCTCCTAAAAACCAGAACAGTCTGGAGATGGGCGGTCTCCAGAGGTAGTGAATTACCTGTCACAGGAGGTGTTCAGGAAACTGTATATCCTGGATTGTAAAGCAGTGACTATTTTTCTGTTTTGGGTCACAGATCCCTGGAAGCATCTGATAACAGTGAACAGAATTCTTTTCCCCCAAAAACACACAAATATACAGTAATATAAATATCTGCAAATAATTTCAGGAAAGGGCCAAGTAAGAACTCTTAGCCAGAATCTCCTAATTAAACAAATATCTATTGATCAAGGCACAGGAGAAATTTAAGGCTGTATTTCCTTTAGGCATCTCTCAAAAGATTAATCCCCTATCCCAGCCAGAGGTGATTTTTTCCCTTCTGTGAATTTCCTTATGGCATTTACTATATTCTGCCACAGATACTTAAGTTTCTCTGTTTAAAACCTAGAGGTATCTTGAGGGCACTGCATCCACCTTTTGTTCATTAATTCACTAAAGGTACATCAAACAAGACTCCCATTTTCAAATAGCTTAAAGTCCAGAATCAAACATAGAATTTTAAATCTGAAAGGGACTTTGGGAACATAAAACCCATAGACAAATAACCACAATACAAGACTATGGGACTGATATAAGGTAAAACAGTGCTAGAGAAAATGGTCGAGGGAGGGTCACAGGTTAACATTAAAGGGCATCTTGTTATGGTGACTTCCTAAGCTTTCTATGAACAATTTTATAACATTTTATCGACCTGACAAGACAATGAGCTCTTTGGGTGTCTTATTTGTCTATACATGTTATCCTGCCCTTCTGCACCCATTATAAAGCCTAAAGTGGAACAGATGTTTAATAAATATCTGCTGAATGGTCAACACAGGTGGCATTCACAGAAGCCAGACCTTGAAGGATGAGAAGGATTCTGAGTTATAAGACAAAGGGAAAACTTTTCTTTCTGATGGGAAAATTAAAGTGTTTTAATAAAGGACAACAACTGAGAGTATATTTAAACACAGGACGGTATTTGTGTTATTTCCATTGGGGAAAAGAATTTAGAACGTTTGATATAACCCCACTAATTCAGTTGAATGTGTCCATTCATTCAATAATCACTTAATGATTTTCTTGTTTGTAAGCATTCATTTAACAAAGGGTACAGGAGTGAGGAAGATGAAATATAAATAAAACCAAGTCTGGCCTTCAAGCAGCCAACAGGGTAGCTAATCGACAGACATAGGGAAAATTAATAAGAACTTGCAAGAGTAGACAAGTGTTCTAAAAACCTCAGGGAGCACTGAGGAAGAAGGGACTGATCAGACTGCAGGAAAGGGGGAGAAGCTTATGGAGGTGATGTAACTGAAAACTGGAAGGATGAATAAGGTTTCATTCCGGAAAAGGTATTCGTGACAACATTTGCATAGTTCATTATGTTCACAAAATTCTTTCACACGTCCTCTCCCACTTAATCTACCCATGCAGTCTCAGTTTTGTAACCCACATATTATGAACCCAGAAAAACATCAATCTCAGGGACAGAACGCAATATGAAGCAAAACTACTTAAAAACCAAGGTTTGTGAACGAACAGAAACATTTTAGGCAGCAAGACAACTTGGGGATGGGGGCGGGCTGCCTAGGAGACCAAGGGCAGCCGGGCCCGACATCTGATTAAGGAGAGGGGAACCAGGCTGGGAGGGTGGGGCCGCCTGACAGGGGTCAGGGGTCTGCTCCCCCGAGGGAAGGAGGGAGCCCGAGGCGTCTGGCACCCGCTGGCCGCAACCCTGTCCCGCGATTCTGGGCCCTGCCGGCCAGGCCCAGAAGCCGGCGCTCGCGCGCAGCCTCCCCGCTCCGACGGGATGCAGGGATGCTCGGCCCACCTGGTCCATCTTGGGTATCACCTTCTGCCGGCCCCCCATCTGGAAGCGCAGCAGGTTGTAGAACTCCTCGGGGTGCCCCAAGCACTTCACGAACTCCATGCTGGCGGCGGCGGCGAACCGTCGGACCTCGGAGCTCACCTCGCGGATACCTTGGGCTGGCCCCTACCCGCAACCAAAGAAAGATTAGGCGGAGGGCGGGGCGGGGTGGAGGCGGGCCCAGTGCGGCGGAGGCGGGCCCAGCGCGGCGGAGGCGAGCCCAGCGCTGCGGCGCCACGCCCACTTCCCCACCAACTTCAACGGGCCTCAGTCTCTCGCGCCGCTGCCCGCGGGCTCGCGGGGTGGACTGACGGGCGCTGATTGGCCAGGGCCGCTCGCACCAGCAAGATGCCGGCCAATCGGCGGTGGGATGTGTCTGGCGTGAGGACCACATCCTAGAAGCTAATTGGAGGAAGAGAAAGAGGCAGGCGAGCGGGATTGGTGCTCCTAATGGAGGCGGGCCTTCGTTTTCCTCTGTTTTCCCAGTGCGGGGCTGAAGGAGCGAACCCAGACTTTGAGAAGGCCCCCCGAGGCGGAGCTCAGTGCGTGGGAGGCTCGTTCCGGCCCGGCTTTCGCTGAGAGCCCAGCGGGCAGAGCCCGCTAAGCCCATCCACGTGGTTGTCTTGCCAGGCAGATTAGCTCTTCCGGGACGCGCTCGCTCACAGCCGCGCCTCGAGTGGGTGCAATCAGCCTGAGGCTTCGAGCACGTAAATTTAGTCCCAAAAAAGGATCTGAAGCGTTTCTACGGCCTCATATCAAAGGGTGATGTGTTAATTTTTATCTCGATCCTAGAGCTCTCACAAGCCCTGGAAAAATACGTGCTACCCCAACCCCCAAATCTACTTTAAACACCGCAATCAGTGATCCTTTTAAAATAAAGGCAGCTCAGGTCACTGCCTAAAAACCCTGCAATATCTGTTCCATTTCACTCGGTAAAAAGCCAAAGTCCCCACGAGGGTCTAAAAGCTTCTGCACGAGTAGCCCTCCATCCCCATTACCTCTCTCACCTGCATTTTCAATCCCTCCCTCCTTGGCCCCAGGACTTGTTGTCTACACTTCATTCTTCCTGCAATATTTTTGCCCCCGGATATTCAGTTGGCTAACTCGTTCACCTCCTTCAAGTCTTTGCTGAACTCTCACCTTCTCATTTAGGCCCACCCCATCACACTGTTTTATACTACAGCTTGCCCCGCCCTCACCACTGCTGACGCCCCAGCCTGCTCTAGTTCTTCCCGTCCTATTGTTACTAAGGTCTTTGGACTCTTTAGTCAGTAGAAATTGATGAAGCCAGATCAGGAGTTCAGGCAAGGCGTTACTGGGACCCCAGGGAGTGAAGACAAGTAACAGGTTCCCTTGCTCACTCTCTGAAGCGGGGCGAGTGTGTCCCTTAAATGGGGGGAAGGTAGAGGCAGATCAGTGGGTGGTGGGTGGGGCCGGAGGGGTGGCTTAGGTGGTCTGCCACCCCTTTGGTGGTACTGTGTGCAGGGATCATGTAGTACCTGCTTTTGTTCCTGGCACCCTCAGAAGTGCCAGTTGGGTTTTGGTCTTTTTGTATCTTACTGTTGATAATTTGCCCAACTGCCCACGCAGGCAGTTATTTTAGTCCCTTATAGTTTCTTTGTATTCTGTTGCTCATTTGTCCAGGTGCAAAAACTACAGTAAAGGGTCTCCTCAGGTCGCAGCCTATCTCAGTACTGATCACGTTCTGATATAAAATACATAGTTTACTTACGATGTTTAGTGTCTGTTTCTCCGTTGCTAGAATGTAAGTTCAATGACGACAGACCTTTTGTTTTGTTTGCTCACATACCCCCAAGCCTCCAAACATGCAACTCTTTGATGTCCCTTCAGCATTGCAAACTTAACATTGCCCTAACTGGAATCTCTCTCCCATCGAGACTGCTTCTCCTGCGAATGGCAGTTAACAGCCTCCCAGTTGCCTAATTATAAGATCCAAATGTCATCCCTAACTCCTCCTTGCTCTCCCTACACCTGCCCTTTGTGAGTCATTCATCAATTCTCTGGAATCCAAGAAACAAACATCCCTCCTCTTAATCTCTCCTCTCTGCTCCATCGAGGTTCAAGCCCCACCTTCTCTCTCAAACTGTTAAAAGTCAGTTTCCCATCTCTCTCTCTCCATCCATTCCAGTGTAACAGTTTGAGTAATCTCAAGTAATCTCAGTGTTTCAATTTTATTTTATAAGGTATTATGATTTTAATTAGCTTAAGGTGAGGCCCTGTGGGCTTCTAGACTTTGGTTCCATGAGTCCAGTCTGGCAACACAGAAAAACAGACTGAAGGGAGCTTCACTGAGAACTGACTCATTTACCTACAATTTCTTTTCATTGTATCTGATGTTTGGTCCTTTTTAAAACTCTGTCAAGTTATAACTTTATATCTCTACTTGCATACTGCTTTTGGCCAGAAGACATAAAAGCTAAGAGTTTTAGCACTCCCCTGCCTGTTAAAAGGACCCGTAAAAAAAATTCCCTTCTTTCAATTTTAAATTGCACGAAGGAAATGCCTTTCAAGATAAAATCCTTCCCACTCCCTGCCTGCCTCTGAGTTTCTGCCACATGCAAGTGATGGGGGCTGATGCCCTTGCTACAGCAAGCTCTGAATAAAGGGCCTCGCTTGCTTATTCTTATTTTGGTGGTATTTCCACAAACCTCAGTACTTCAATGATGTTCAGTGGTCACTCTCATCCTGAACTTTCTGTACGCTAATCATCCCTTGTCTGACTCTTCACCTCACCTTGAACCCCTCAAGGTCAGGGACCGTGTCTAAACAGGGCACCTGGCACAGTACTTGCCACTTAAGAAGTCTCCATTACTTATTAAATATCAGGGCTTGAAATAGGGACTGTACTGGAACTTTTAGAACACAGACAGGCAGTCACTTATCCAACCTCCCCCCCCCCCCCCCCCCCCAAAAAGCACTTTACAATAACCTACTAAAATGCTTCTAACACTCTGTTGTAACAAGCCGGCCTCCTCCTACTAGTACAGAAGTTTTCTTGTCTTGTTTATCATTGTATTCCCAGAGCTAGCATTTAGGAGGCATTAAAAAATATTTATTAGATGGCTAAGGCCATTGAAACCTCACACAAAATTGCAAGTTTTTTACAACGTCAGTTATCATGAAACTCCAGCTCATAAGTAACTCTTTACCCTGGAATCTGCTGAGTCCAAATGCCTCACCTCTCTCTCTTCTAAGTGAAACCGGGACTCGCTGACTCTGTACCCCATCCCTCAACTGCAGCCTTTCCTTACGTCCAACAGGGACGCAGGCCACAGGAGTCATTCCCACTGTTCACCTCGCCAGCCCTGTAGGTTCTGTACCACCATCCTCTTCTCTTAACCCTCATTCAGTCCCTCTGCTATCCCTGCCTTTCCCCTTTGCAGAACTAACTTGAGACTTTCTGCCAAGAGCCTCCTGCCAGGATGAACAATAACCTCGCAGAGGGCTGCAGTAGCTGTGCTTTCCGCTGGCAATCCACGTTTCCGCGTCCCCGCTGCTTCCATGCGGAACCCAGTCTATGTAGTTCCGATGCAGAACTCATGGTGCGGCCGTCAGCCTTTACAACTCAACTGCTAGGTGCTGCTGTTTTCCCCAACACAGACTGAAGTCAGAGAAATGATAAGTCAGCTCCCAAGAGGACAGAGGAGACTGAGGATTATTCTTCCATGTCTTGCTCTATAATCTTTTGTATGGCTTGAATCTTTTGATGTATTTTTAAAAATAATTTTAAACAACTTAATAAGGATTCTCCTTTGCCCTCTTGGCCTCCTACTGTTCATACTCTGACGACCTTCAACTGTGGGTTCATCCAGCAACCCTCTTTGTTTTTGACCCTAAGCTACTGGAGACTGCTGGACAAAGTTGGGAAATGGAGCGACTACTCTGGTCTCTAGTATGGCTCTATAACCTTCCCTTGAGCCCTAAGCGGCTCTAACTTCCCCTCGTAGCTGTTACAAACCTCCCCACTCCTACTCTGTGCCAGCTGGTTTTCTCTGGGTCTACTTTTCTTTCCCCAGCGGAGCCCAGGCATCTCTAAGTGCTGGCACTGGTGTCTCTCTCCCTCCTGGTTTTCCCCTCACCTGATCACACACGAATCCTCACATCACATCCATCCTTTCATCACTCTCCCTCCCTGACCCCCTTTCTCATTTCTTTCAAGGACAACCTTTTTTAAAATAAATATTTATTTATTTGGCTGCGCCAGGTCTTAGTTGCGGCACGCTGGATCTTTTTTTTTTTTTAAGTTGTGGCATGTAGGCTCTTAGCTGCAGCATGCACGTGGGATCTAATTCCCTGACCAGGGATTGAACCTGGGCCCCCTGCATTGGGAGCTCGTAGTTTTAACCACTGGACCCACCAGCGAAGTTCCTCAAGGACAACCTTCTTGAAGAGCAGAGCACACTCACTGCCCCCTGGGCTCCCACCCAGTCCTCAGCCCCTGCAGACCGGCTGCCACTCCGCACAAATGGCTCTTTAAGGTCATGACCTCAAATTCGACCAAATTGAGGTCATGACCTCAAATTTGACCAACCGTCAAACTCGAAGGCCTCTTCTCGACGTGTGCACCACTGGCTGCCCCCCGAAGTTCCTTTCTCCTGTTTTATCTGATTTTCCATTGGCTTGTCTTCTCTTGCCCCTTGAACAAAAGACCTTCTAAGGTTCCCCTGTGATCTCCATCCTTCTCATGCCGCATGATCGCCTTGTTAACCTTCTCGAAACCGACCCTCAGCTCTGAGGAAAGCTCCCAAATCCATACCTGCAAGCCTGCACTTGCGGGAGCCAGGCCCATTTCCTGGCTGTGTTGTCCCCCCACTTGGGTGCAGGTGCCTCAAGCTCAGCACTCAGGGTCTGTCTCCTCACGGAACTTGCCTCAGCTCCCGTGACTCTCTGTCTCAATGGCGAGGTGGGGGCAGCTTCCTCCAGCTCTCAGCCCCCCTCCCTCCCTCGTTCCCACATCCAGTCAGATGATGCGTTATGAGCCCATCACCATGGTTGACCCTCCCATCTCTTCTTCTTTCCACACCACAGCTGTCTCTAGTCCTGTCGCTGCTTTTCTCAGCAACTGCAACAGCATTTCCCCGTTCCTACCGATCGCAGTGGGTGTCCACCCGCACGCGGGCTGTGACGCCTGTCCAGCCTCCCCCTCTTGTACTCCAGACCCCGGCAGATGCTGACTTACGGGAAATGGCCTGTCTGGGTACCATCTTGGCCCTGCGCTGATGCCTGCCATAAGGTGGCTTTCCCCGCTGTGGACAACTCCCGGTGACTTCACACAGACAGGTTGTAAGGGCGCATGTGCACCCTTCTCCCTGACCTGCTCCTTTTAAATGGATCCATCCAACCAACCCAACAAGTCCTCAACGCACCGTCACAAAGAGCTCCGTTACGTACGGTGAAAGAACCTTTACTGCCAAATAAAGATGACAACATTAAAGTAACAAAGAGCTTTATTTTCATGTCCTGGTTTCTTCTAGGTTTTGCTAACAACCTGGATTCCTGCACTGCTGAGCACGTCAACAGTCACAAACACATCAACCTTGGGGAGGAAACAAGTCGCTTTTTTCTAAAGCCCATGGACACAACGGGAAGGTGGCCAGCTCCCTGGTCCCCCCGTTTCCCCTCCTTCTCCTGGCGTCTCCGTCCCGTGGGAAGGGTCCAGGCAGGAGGCTGAATCCGAGCACTGCTCTCCTGTTACTCCCTCCTCATCCCTGGATCCCTCTTGGGGAACCAAGAAGGATAATTCCCTTTTCCTGGTTCTCAAATGGAGGGTCTTAACACCAGCCAATGTTTCAAAACCAAAACCAAACCAAACCAAACACCTGCAAAGCAATGCTGGCACAGCTCTCTTCCACTGGCTCTCGTTTTCGTTGCCCCACTGTCATTCCGGGAGGTTTCCCCTTAACTGCCATCACGATTTGCCTCATCTGTCAACAGTGGTGGAATTAGATAGGAACAATTAACCAAAACTAGAAAAGAACAAAATCGGACCCTGTGGAAACTGCCTCAGCCTGAACTCCGGTGAGATGAACACCAACAGTACCGGCATCCCAACCCCACCCCCCCCAATTCCTGTCCCCAGTCCCAAACCCTGCCCACAACCCCTTTGGCGACACTCAGGCATCACGGTCCCTCAAGGGCAAGGCTCTGTGTAGAAGGGGCCCGAGCGCCCTAGGAGGGCTCCACCTGCTCTGGCTCATCCGGTGACAACCTGGGCTGGCACTGGGGGCACCACCACGTGAGCCTCTGCAAGCCCCCCGGAGGCCCCAGTGCCTCCTTCACGACCTGGTGCCCAGCAGGGCACCGCTCCTTCTGGTAGATCTGCGTGTGCTGCTGTCTGCCCTGGAACTTGCCCCGCAGCCAGCCTGCACTGAAGGCCACCACATGGTCCACCAGGGCCTCGAGGCGAGGAAGACCCAGGAGTGAGCCGGGAGAAAGCGGGTGGATCCCAGCTCTGAACAGGGCCTCGTTCTTAATGATGTTCCCTGGAAGAAGGCAGGGAGGGGACAAGGGAAGGAAAAAGGACACATCCATAAGGAAACCTGGCCACAAAATTAACAAAACAGAGCACAGCTGATACGACGGCAGCGGCGAGCATCTCACGAAGATCCAGCGCGGCTGAGAAGCTCTCGGGCAAGTCACGTACTGAATCAGCCGGCCCGTCTGCGAAGTATTTGCTAACACTTACCCTTCAGGTTGTTGTGAAGACGAAATGACATAAAACTCACGCGTGGCCCATGTTACAGCAAAGAGATTAACAAGAGGGGCTCTGGACCCGAGTGCCTGGCTGTGAATCCCGGCTACCTGACCCTGGTGAATTCCCTGCCTTCTTGAGGCTTCCGTTTCCTGGTCTGTAAAGCGCGGGGGAGGTTCCCTGGTTTTCGTGGGCAGTAAATGAGAATTCTCACACACACATACAAATGCTGAGCACCGACCGTGCTGGTATGTAGAGGGGAATCAATAAATACTAGCTGTTATGATTAATTAAAATGTCAAGCATGACACCGGAAATATAGAAAGTGTTTAGGAGGTATTATTATATTACTTTCCTACTCCTGCCTCATTTGCTGTGAAGTCAACCTCGACCTCTCCGTCCAGAATCAGTAAGTTTCTTCAAAATGTCCCAACAGTGCACTTTCTTTAACCTCTACCAGGCATTTATCACAGTCTATCTTAAGCTCCAGGGGGCTGAGTCCATGCTTGCTGGGTCACTAACAAACTCTCCTTCAGGAAGAGAAGGGGCTCGGTGGAGGCCAGGCGTTCGGCACGTGTGGAGCAGATGGACGGACGGGTGAAAAGGCTGCTCTTCCAAGAGCTTCACAGTCGCACAAAATTTCTCTCTACAATTCGCCAGCAGACTACCTGCTTCATATCTCAGCTGTGCCCTTAGAGCAATGTGTCTTTTGCTTTCGTTTCTTCACCTGAATGAAGGGAAAACTAGTAAGTGGCCATCCTGGGGAAGAGCAGTAAGGATGAACCCACGAACCTGGCACAGTGGAGTCACCTGAAAAATGTCGGCTGTTCTGATTATCGTTTGTAACAACAGCCGGTTACACCAGCATTTCTCTTGCTAATTACCCCAAAGGCCGCTCCTGGAAGCCTGTGCTCCTCTGGGTGCAGGGTCTGCGTTTGTCCTACTATACTTAAATTAAAAAACAAATTAAAAACAAAAAAAGGATGGAGGGGACGTGACCCCTGCACTCTAGAAGGTCATGCTCCAGTGCGGCTATCAGGCCGTCAGGCCGACTGCGACTGATAATGTAATGAGCGTAGGAGAGAAGCTAGACACGGCCTGATCTGCTCCCTCATTTTAAAAACGAGGGAGGTGGAGCCGAGGAGCCCAGGTGACCGTCCAGCATCACTGACACCTGCGGTGGGTGCCAGTCTCCTGCCTCCTGGACGAGGGACTTTTTCATTGAGTCGCTCAGTGGGGCCACCCTCTGCCATCAGCCATACCTAAGCCTGAGAAGTATCTCTGGTCCAACAGCGTACAGCAGACGGGCTGCTCCCGGCCCAGAGCTTCCAGGGCCTGTCCTCGATGGAACTTTTCTGACAAGATGTCAGAGGTGGGTCTGACCACCGGGGAAGAGGAGCTCCACACCATCTGACAGTTATAGAAGGCCAAGAAGCCGCCCCCGCCGAAGTGCAGGACCAGCCTGGGAAGAGAGGAGAGGTCACAGTGCACAGGGCTATGACAGCAGCATCAGGTCACACGTGCACACACAGCTCCCACTCCGCTCAGGATAATCTGGGGAAGCTAAGGTCCCAGAGGAGAAAAGGGATGGCTCTGCCAGAATTGTTAAACTCTCACGGCCAAATGGAGTAATTAAAAGAAAATGTCGGGCTTCCCTGGTGGCGCAGTGGTTGAGAATCCGCCTGCCAATGCAGGGGGCACGGGTTCGAGCCCTGGTCTGGGACGATCCCACATGCCGCGGAGCAACTACGCCCGTGAGCCACAATTACTGAGCCTGCGCGTCTGGAGCCTGTTCTCCGCAACAAGAGAGACCACGACAGTGAGAGGCCCGTGCACCACGATGAAGAGTGGCCCCCGCTTGCCCAACTAGAGAAAGCCCTCGCACAGAAACAAAGACCCAACACAGCCAAAAATAAATAAATAATTAATTAATTAAAAAAAAAAAAAAAAAGATTGAAATGCTTAATATTAAAAAAAAAAAAAAAAAAGAAAATGTCTACTCTCTCCTTTTTTCTGATCATAACAATACGTGTTGGCAGAAGGCAACTTGGGACGTACAGAGAAGTCTCAAGTTCAGGAGGTGTGGCTATGGCACAAAGCAGGGTTTGTGAAGGACGGAGGACAGAGAAACCGACGCTAAGGAGGCAGCTCTCCCAGTCCCAGGCAAGACCTACCAAGAAAGACACATACACACACCGCCCCTCCCCGGGCTTCCTGAATTCCAGGGACACAGGAGAAACCTCATGAACCCTGAGAAGCAATAACGGGTTACTCTGTAAGGGGAGAGACTCGGGCTGCAGCTGGACTCCAAGACTCACGTATCTGACCTGGGTGGTATCTTATGTGAAAGTAAAGGGACAGCTTGAGAGGAACAGGACTCAGAAAAACACCTACGCATAGTACCTGAGGTAATTACTCAATGAAAAGTACATCCCAACGGAAATTAAATCAGCAAGGATCTCAAGATGAGGGGAGATGGAAAGGACGGATGGAAAGATTAGCACTGGACTCTGTCACGTCTATTGTGAGATCCGAGTGGCCTGCAATCGTAACAGTGCATCTGTAATCCAAGTGTGAGGAAAAGATTCTCAGAACAAAAAGACACCTACATTAGTGTGTTTTTAATATTAATTAATTTAATTATACATAACTAACAATGTAGTTAATTAACAATCTGGAACTAAAATTCTAAACTATCTCAGCAGACACAAGAGATGGGAGAAGAAATGACAGGAAAGTACAGAAGAAGAAATATTTTAAAGGTCTCATCTCAGAGGGAGGGGGGAAGGAGAGTGAGCAAAATATCAGTGTTAATAATAAGGGAGAAGATTATTAATTTAATGCTATTAAAAATTTGATAGTTATTAACTCAGGGAAAAAAACAGGTATCATTTAAAGATAATATTATTACCAAAGGAATAAAGATGAATAGCAGTACTTCCAAATTAACAGAGGTTTAAAAAAAAAAAAGGAAGAAAAGAGACTTCCCTGGTTGCAGAGTGGTTAAGAATCCGCCTGCCAATGCAGGGGACACAGGTTCGAGCCCTGGTCCAGGAAGATGCCACATGCTGCGGGGCAACTAAGCCCGTGCGCCACAACTACTGAGCCTGCGCTCTAGAGCCCGCGAGCCACAACAAGAGAAGCCACCACAATGAGAAGCCCGCGCACCGCAACTAAGAGTAGCCCTCGCTTGCCGCAACTAGAGAAAGCCCGCGCGCAGCAACGAAGACCCAACGCAGCCAAAAATAAAATTAATTTTAAAAAAAAAAAGGAAGAAAAGAAATGTGATAAATCCAACAGAAAAGAAGAAAACAAGGGACAATAAAACTACAAATGAAAGAAAATCCAAATAGCACAGTTACCCCATTTCAAAACAAGGAGTTTGCGTCTGACTTTAAAGAGATACAAAAGCCTGCTATTTACTGTTTACAACAAGCATACCTAAAATAAGTGAAAAAACAGACCTACAGCTAAGTGGAAAAAAGACCAGGGGGTGAGCCACCAAACACGGAGCGGCACTGTTAACATCAAGAGAAGCAGAATTAGGGCTAAGGGCAGAGAGAGGGTCCAGGACTGTTTAATAATGAAGCTGCAAAGAACCTTTGAGAGTCAGGGACCCTGATGCCTGGGAGCAAGGGCAGCAAAACACAGAAACAAACACGAAAGACAAGGAGAAACTCTATAAAACCACAACTAGCCTGGGGGACTTCAATGCTCCTCTTCCCAAGTTTTGCATATTAAACAAAAAAAAAATAAGCAAAAACAGAGAAAATCTGAGCTATCAAAACAATAACCTGCTCTTAACATTTACAGAATGTTTTTCTTTTTTTGTTTGGTTGGTTTTTGTCAGAATGTTTTACTTTTAATGAACATTCTATCTTCATTTATGTACACAAAATGTAAGCAAAGATCAATTATGTGTTTGGCTGCAAATCTTGATGCCAAAAGTAGAAAATTTACAGGCTGCCACCCTGATCGTAATCCAATAAAAAAATTAAAACAACAAAAAAAACCCCAAAAAGATGACCCCAAATACTCAAAGACTTGAAAAATTAGGAAATACTCTTCCATGTGGATAGTATACACAACTATTATTATTTATTTGAAGGACCTACAAAGTAGATAAAACTCAGGCAAGCCTAATAAAGAAAAAAAGGGGGCGCGGCAGCCAAAGCAAAATATGCAACATGGAAGGAGTTATAACTTGACAGGAAGAGATTCAAAAATAAGTGAATGACATGAGTTCACTGTGTGGCAATAAATTTGAAGGCCTGCGGGACCAGCCTTGTTAGTGGAAGAGCGTTCCAATTGCCCCGGCTGGTGACCGAGTCCGGAATCAGCCCATGAGCCCAGCTTCGGGCCATGAGAGGTTTCCTGGGGGTTTCGGGGAAAGCTCTCCTTGCTCATCTGAACTTTAGAAATGACCCTCTCTCTCTTCTCTTCCTCTTTTCTTGTGTGGATATAAGGCCTGGAACTGCAGGAGTCTCCTGCTGCTGGTCTAAGGACAAAGCCAACAATGTGGCAAAGTGCAAAGTCAGGAGAATCACAAGAATGTGAAGCCAAAGGCTTGGACCAGCGTCAACACCAAAGCCCACACTCCCTCTGAACTTCTAATTATGGTTGACCCCTGAACAACTTGGGGGTTGGGAAGCTGACGCTCTGAATAGTTGAAAATCTGCGAACATAACTTACAGCCGGCCTCTGTATCCACGGTTCTGTATCCACGGATTCAACCAACCTCAGAGTGAGTCATGTAGCAATGTAATATTACTATAGAAAAAATCCCCGTGTAAGTGGCCCCGTGCGGTTCAAACCTGTGTTGTTCAAGGGTCAACTGTCTGTGAGTCAAAAAAATCTCACCATTCAAGCCAGTCTGAGTTGTTTTTTTTTTTTTCTCTCTCTCTTTTTTTTTTGGCCTCACCATGCGGCTTGCGGGATCTTAGTTCCCCGACCCGGGATGAAACCCAGGCCCTCGGCAGTGGAAGCGCTGAGTCCTAACCACTGGACTGCCAGGGAACTCCCTCTCTGACTTATTTTTATAGTCCCAAGCATCTTACTGGCCTTACATCATACCATAAACAAAGACTGTAGTTCTGGACATGAAAAAATATGTAATTATGAAACTAGAAAAGTATTTTGATTTGGAGGTAGAAGGAGCCTTCTTTAGCAAGAGGATAAAACTTAAGAGCTATCAAGGAAAATACCGACCACTCACTACATACAAACTAAAAATCCTGAATGCCTAAAGGCACAAACACCATCAAAGGACACAGACAGGCTGGAAACACTAGCACCACACATCACAGAGGGTAACACACAGGATCCGAAAGCCCCTACAAATTGATAAGAAGTACACAAAAAACTCAGTGCTACCATAAGAACGTTCATTCTCTTTGACCAGCAATGATTCCTCTGGGAATCTACACTAAGGAAAGAATCCTGAACATGGATAGAGGTTTCTGCACTGATATTCTCCTCAACATTAACAGACTGAAAACTGGGGCAATTCTGTCCCTAAATTCAGAGAGCACTAGTCAAGCCATAAAATGTTGTTCAGAGGCCTCCCAGCCTCAAGGGCTGTGTTTGTTGGGAAAGTACTCCCCGCTCTCTAAGCTGCCAGGTGGTCCCCATCCCTCTCTGGGTGCAGACCACAGTCGACCTGCCATCTCAGTGGGCAGAGAAGCGGGTTCTCTCTCCTAGGCGGCGGGCTGCTGGAGACCACCCAGCGTGCCCGCAGAGCCCGGCCCAGGCCCGCACAGTGGAGCCCTGGCGAACCCCACAGACCCCGCACAGCCGCCGACACTCACAGCCCACGGCCTGCTCAACCACGCCTTACCTTGGAGAGGGGTCTCTCCAGTCACCCCTCTTGTTTGCCTTCTTCGCTCTGGAGAACTCGTTCACCCAAATGCTGCCAAACAAACCAAAGCTGACCTGCAGCCACCTCTCGGCACCTCCTGCAGGGCTGTCTCCCCACAAACACTGCAGGCCATCATCTCCACTGGGGACAGCATCGTCTCCTCCTGGGGACCCGGAGGACTGGTCAGAGACTTCCTGGTGGTGCCCGGCCTCTTCCTTCCACTCTTTGTGTAGAGGCGTTGACAGTGGGTTGTTGCCAGGGCACATGATTTCTTCATCTGGATCAAATCTAAGGAATAATTTCTTTCCATGGACCTAGAAAAAGATGAACATGATCTAAGGCTCTGCTATAGACTTATTTGTGTCCTCCCAAAATTCATGTGTTGAAATCAACCCCCAGTGTGATGGTGTCTGGAGGTGGGTCCTCCAGGAGGTGATTAGGTCATGAAGGTAGAGCCCTCATGAATGGGATTAGTGCCCTTATAAAAGAGACTTCAGAGGGCTCCCTCAACCCTTCTTCCACATGAGGACACAGCAAAAAGATGGCTGTCTACAAACCAGGAAGTGGGTCCTCACCAGACACTGAATCTGCTGGCACCTTGACCTTGGACTTTCCATGCTCCAGACTGTGAGAAATAAATTTCTGTTGTTTATAAGCCACCTGGTGTGAGGTATTCTGTTACTGCAGTCAAAACAGACTGAGTCTTACCCAGAAAGGGGAAGACTGGAAGAGATGTATATAGACATTTATCCTAATGCAAATGTCTCCCCTCTTGCCTCTTCCATGAAACTTTCCCAGCTTGAGTATTTGGGACTTGCCTTTTGCTTTTTGCTCCAGTCGTGTGGGCACTTAGTACATGGTTTTCAAAGTAAGTGGAAGTATCAGATCAGCAATGAAATAGATGCACGCTAGATGCAGGGCCACCCTAGAATACCTGAGGGGAAATACTCCCAATTTTTTCATGAATTAGCTAATAAGTAAATACTAATTGTCATTCCTGTATTCAATTCATAATACTTTTTCTTTGATAGAAATAATCAACATACATACACATACACACCACAAACTGACAGCAGCTAAAGACAACCCACTGTAAAATTCTGTAGCCCTCACCACCCCCGTGAAATTGGATTTGATAGAAGGAATGGCCACAAGAGACCTCACGATAAAAAATGACGATCAGTACGATTTCAGTAGAAGAAAATGAAAACAGAAAATGTGTGTAAAAGAATGTTCCAGCTACTGAGTATTCTATTTTCATATAGCTAGTCCTGGAAGGTAATGTGTATATGGCCCGATTCCAGGATAAGCCTCTTTCTGCAAGACCCGAAATTCAGGCAGTCTTTCCAAGAATTAAAACCGAAACATCTGGCATTAATAATGGAAATGCCTGTGATACTTTGACCACCAAAGGTACATACTTAAAGATCACAGTTCTGATGAGATCTCCAATTTGTCAATTAGTATAAAAATTAACAACTGGAGCAGTCTTTTGAAGCCCTCTCCCCAAAAGAGGGCATTATCTTTCTAAATAATTCCAGAATAACTTAACTGCAAATGTGAGCACAGTTGTTTGCTGCCACACATCAGAAATGGTTTAACTGAGCTTACATAAAAACCTGAGCAAGGAATAAAGTAGGCATAAGAGAGTTTGCTCCAGACAACACTTTCTCGATGCAACTTCACCCATGTTGGTATAAGGCTGATGAAAATATTTGTCAGATGACCCTCAAGGTCAAAACATTTACCAGGTCAAAAGGCCTAGGTCGGGAGACCCTTGCACCCTTCCCAACAACGGCAATTTCCGCCGTCCCTCTTTTAAATTCCTCTGACACTATGGTTAGTTCAGTTCTAATTGTTAACTGGGTTTATACAACGTGCCAGGCAGTGTGCTAGGTGCTGAGGGCCACACAGATGAGTGAGTCTTTGCTCCTTCCCTCAGGGAATTCAGGATTTAAAAGGAATGAAGTTCTGAACCAGGTTACAACAGGGATGAACCTACGAAACATTATGCTCAGTGAAAGAAGCCAGTCACACACGGCATGATTCCAAGTATGTGAAATGCCCCCACAAAAGGCAAATCTGTAGCACAGAAAATAGAGTAAAATGGTCGCTTAGGGCTGGGGGTGGAGAGTTGGGGTGAAAGGGAAAGGACTAATGGGCACAAGGCTTCTTTCGGGGGTGATGAAATGTTCTGAAGTTGATTATGGTGATGGTTGCACAACTCTGTGTCAAGAAACTGAATTGTACACTTGAAATGGGTGAACTGGATGCGATGTGAATTACACCTCAGTAAAGCTGTAAATATTTTTTAATTGGAGGACTGATATAAAGTCTAAGTACGCAGTGGGATTTGATCTCCAGATGTCCCACCCACCCAGACTAGGATGGGACAGAAACATTAACAGGCGGAAAGGACTCAATATTTACCTCCCACCCATAATGCTTTCTTAGGCAGCTCTGGAGTGTGTGCTCTGCAAAATGAGAGGCTAAAACAAAAGAGAAGATATGGGACCAGGTGTGGAGAGACTGCTGGCTGCCTCCCACTATCCCTCTCTCCCCTCTTCCCTACCAACAAATCTACTGATTTCAGGAACGTCAACATGCTCAGCTAAAAACCTACGTCTCCCAGCCTCCCTTACAGATGGGGAAGCCAGTGAGATTGTGCAGGAATGGTCAAATGTGGTTTCCAGGAAAGCTCTTTAAAATGGATGAACCAGTTTCCAGCTCTCTCCTGCCTTTTCTTCCTGCCTGGAATGTGGATGTAATGGCTGGAATCCCAGCTGCCATGTTATCATCATCATCATGAGGATGAGGGCTACAACCCAGGGAGAGAAGAGCAGGAGCTTGGGCCCCAGTGATATCGTGTCACTCCTACACCACCCTGGACCGCCTCCTCTGGACTTCCTATTATGGGAAGGCGGAAAAAAACCCTCCTGACTTGTATAAGCCACTCTTCTGAGTCTGTTATGAGCAATTACACATAATTCCTGACACAGAAACTGGTGAGCTTATAAGGAAGGACAGTGAAGGGCCATGCCAGATAAACAGCTGGCACAGAGTGGAGCCAATTTTCCTCTGCCTCACGAGCCCACCCTGCTCATTCCACCTCCTTTTTTTTTTTTTTTATTTATAACTGTGTTGGGTCTTCGTTTCTGTGCAAGGGCTTTCTCTAGTTGCGGCGAGCGGGGGTCACTCTTCATCGCGGTGCGCGGGCCTCTCACTATCGCGGCCTCTCCCGTTGCGGGGCACAGGCTCCAGACGCGCAGGCTCAGTAGTGTGGCTCACGGGCCCAGCCGCTCCGCGGCATGTGGGATCTTCCCAGACCAGGGCTCGAACCCGTGTCCCCTGCATTGGCAGGCAGATTCTCAACCACTGCGCCACCAGGGAAGCCCTCCCACCTCCATTTTTGAATCTGTAACTGATTTTCAAACCTGAAATGCCCTTTCTTCTCCTTCTGACCCACTTAAGTCCTCCATCCTTCAAGGTCCAGCTCAAGTCCCATCTCCGTCATGAAGGCTTTTTCTCCAGGCCACAGGACCTCTTCTATGTCGAGGCCCTCAGCTGGGCCTTAATCACACGCTCCCTTCCTCCATTCATTCTTACCTAACAGCTTCCCATTTAGGGACACAGGTCCAAACTTCCAAATTCAACTCTCAGATCCTGAGAATAGGACCCACGGACAGAGGCACCGAAAGGGAGCCCACTGATGGGGACCCACTTGCCAGGCAGCTCCCCAAGGCCACCTCCCTTAGGCTTCTGGGCTCCCAACACTGACCCCTGCCTTGGTTTACTGGGAAACCAGTGCCCAGATCCATCTCAAGGCTCCCTTGCCTCACATTCTTCTGTCCACTCAGCTACTGAGTAAATATTTTCTGCAAGCCAGCTCTGTGAAGGCAGGTGCTAAGATCCCAGCCACTGGGACCCAGAGACAAAGGGACATTAATCCTGTCCTGCAAACTCTGCAGGCCAGTCTGGACAAAGAGTCCAGGTGCTCTCACGGGAACAGCACAGACCTGGAGGTCAGGGGGCCTGTGCTCCAGTCTCTGTCCCTTGCTAGCTACGTCGGCTTGGGCTAACCACTCCCCCTCCCTGAGCCCCACCTCCAAATGCAGAAAACACACATGAAGGTGTAGCAGACCTCTCACAGACCTCTTCCAGTTCAAGAATGGAACACCCATGAAGGTGTAGCACACCTCTCACAGACCTCTTCCAGTTCAAGAATGGTTTTATAGCCTGTGTGTGTGTGTGTGTGTGTGTGTGTGTGTGTGTGAGAGAGAGAGAGAGAGAGTGTGTGTGTGTGTGAGAGAGAGAGAGAGAGAGAGAAGGCCAAGGTGGAAGACAGAGAACTAGTATTTACTGAGCACCTATTATGTGCCAGGCATAAAGTCTGCTTAATTCAACAATTTTAACTGGTAGGTGTTTATCCCCATTTTACAATTCTAGCAGACACTAGAGCTAAGAGGTTATGTAACTTGCTCAGGAGCACACAGCTAAGAAGCAGCAGAAATCCTTGGTTTTTCTACCGGCAATTACCAAATGCCTCCTAAGTGCCGGACACTCAGTTAAGTGCCAGGAATACAATATTGCTGAGGTCACAGCCCCTGCCCTGTTTACTTGTCTCCTCCACTCAACAGGCAGGACAAATTCAGCAGTGAGCGTCCAAAAGGAGGTATAGGGTGCCCGGGAAGCACAGCAGAGTCTCTTCTCCAACCCAGAGAAGGCAGGGCAGGCTTCTCAGAGGATGTGATGGCAAGGCTAAATCCAGAAGGAGACCAGGAATTACCATGGTAACATGAAGGGACAGGAATGGGGGTGGAGCTGGGAGAAAAAGGAAGACCTGCCCACGCAGGGCAGCAGCACGTCAACCATGAAGGACTGTGAGAGGAGCTCTAGATAGTTCAAAATGATTGGAGAGAGATCTGGGGCAGGGTGAACTGCAGGCCAGAGAGGGAGGCATGAGTCAGACCACAAAGAGCTCTGCGAGCCCCTTAGGGCAGGGGTCCCCAACCCCCGGTCCCTGGCCGGGCCACGGCCTGTTAGGAACCAGGCCACACAGCAGGAGGTGCGCGGCGGGGGGAAGAGCGAGCGAAGCTTCATCTGCCGCTCCCCATGGCTCGCATTACCGCCTGAACCATCCCCCCCCCCACGCCCCTGCCATCCGTGGAAAAATTGTCTTCCACGAAACCACAGGTTCCTGGTGCCAAAAAGGTTGGGGACCGCTGCCTTAGGGAATTCTGACTCATGCTCAGAGCAAAGATGAGTCAGGCTGAAATCCAGATCAGAAGGCTATGCTCTTTCCTCACCTCCCTGCTGGCCCCATAGAATGAAACACGGTTTCCAAACAAAGGTGCACATCAGAGTCTGCTGGAGTCATCACAACCGCTCCAGACGCTGAATGTGAATACCCAGCTCGTGCACATGTATTTTTTATAGTTCCGCAGGCCACTGTGCTGCTCACCTGAGGCTGAGAAATGTCAGAAGGGGAGCTGCGTGGAGTCCCAGCGTGCTCGCCTCAGGCTCGAGGAAGTGACAGCATGGAAAGTTTTGAGATAAATTTAGGGGCGGTACAGGGTGTGCTGACGGAGTCGGCCCGCTGGGGTGAGCTGTGGAATGAGCCCGTCAGAAGACGATGCACTCACCTGGGTGTCCTGCAGCCACAGGGATTGGAAGCCGGCAGGGTTCAGCTTCTTACTGCTGCCCCCTGTCTTGACCACCTGCTGCCCCACGAAGGGGGAGACCAGATGGTGAAACTTCCTCACAGACGGCCCCTCCGGCATCCCTGCAGGCAGAAACGTGGAAAACAGGCCGCTGACTTAGCTGGTTTCTCTAGAATTTCTGATGGGTGCCAAGCTCCAAGCAGCCGTTTTTGGGTTTTTTTTTTTTTTGCCATCAACTTTAAGAGCATATACGGCCAAAAAGGGAACGTGGCTGGGAAGGTGGGGTCGGATCAAAGAGAAAGCCCCAGTGAGGGAGGCTGTGAGCCAGCTTCCCGAGGACGGCTGCCCCATCCCATCCCCTCTCGCCTTTCTTCAGGCAGCACCAACAGTGTGCCAGGCATCACACCACAAGCGCCCTCCGCTTTGATCCTGTGGCAGCCTGAACGGGAGCCCACCCTTGTTACTCGTTTCCTGGACTGTGGTCCCTAACTCATCTCCAGGCTTTCTCTGTCCTCCTTCTGCCTCCCCAAAGCAATCATTCCAGCCCACTGCTGCTGCTTTATCTCCTCTCTTTCCGTGGAGAGATGGTCGAGGTAGAGAAGGCTGTAAGGGACACAGACACAGATGCAGATCCAGCCCTGCCAGGACCACCCTGCTAGTAGCAGCACGGCATATGTGACAACAATGCAGAGCTCAGAATCATGACAGGTGCAGACACAGGGTCATGTCAGGTCAGATCAGGGAGAGGCCACATCCGGCTTACCTAGGGAAGATTATCCCTGGTAACTGAGAAACAGCTGGGGTTCCATTTTAACCGTGATGTAGGGTGACCTGTGACCCCCATCTCCTCCTGCCCAAATCATCCAAGTTCACTGCGAGCTTGTGCGGGAGGCATTCATGTGTTTGAGCCTGAGTGCTCAGCACCCCAGCTTCTAAGACACAGAAGGCATTCCCCCCACCCTTACCCTACTTATCCACCTGTTTCCTCACCTGCGCAAGACTGCAAGTTATGATGAAAACCCAAAGAACTAAGCAGTTTCCTGGCACAGTGGTAGCTACTGCATTTCAGTAATTCTAAGTAATATTTTAAAATCTCTGAAATGGCGGTGCCTCTTACAGTCCGTGCTTTCTCAGAGTTTCATTAGCAGCACGTTCCATAATATGTATTTTTAATTTGATGGTGCTTTAGACTCACTAAAATGTAGTACACCTGCCCCTCATCAGACCTTCAAGTCACTCGAGAGGCTCTCCTGACAAAACAGCGGGGCTGCAGGAAGACCGGCCACCGTGCAGCCGACCTGAACCTCAACCAGCTCTGCGCCCTGTCTCTCCAACCGTGGAAGCTTCTGGAAAAGCTCCCCTCTGAAATGCCTCTGATGCTTAAAATCTTTCGACACAAGGGCATGATTCTTTCTCGGGTTTATTTATGGAGATGGAAAGCTGGGCAGCGAGCGGCCTCTACCACAGCCTTAAAAGATCAGAAGCCGCAGGGACACAGGTCCCGAGGGGACACCCCGCGCACGCTCGTTAACCGCGCGAGGCTGGTAAGGGGCTGGCTAGCGGACCACACTGACGGAGGAGGGGGCGTCGCCGGCGTCCTCTCTTCTCAGCACGTCACCGCCGCCCCCGCCCCCGCCCCGGGGAGAGTCTAAAATGTCTGCTTTGCCCAGCGCCTTCTCGGGGTGATGGGGGGAGAAGCGGACGCAGAGACGGGACTGACGGTCACTGCAGAAGCCTCGGTCGGGCGGGGGGGGGGCGAATGTTAAAAAGTGGTAAACAGCCAAAAAAAAAGAAAAATTCAACCCGGGCTGCGGGTTTCCATGAGGGACGCTTCTAAAACGTTCGGTAACTGAGTTTTCACGCCGGTAACAAGGTGACGAGGGTAAAGCTGGGGAAAGCCCTAGCATTTCCGACGGGGGGCGGGGGGACCCGCCACCGCCGAGGACGCGCCGCTCCGCCCCCTCCCGACCCGCGCAGGTCCCGCGACGCGGCAGGGGGACTCGCGGCGGGACTTACCAGCTCCCCGCCCGCAGACCCCGGGACCCCAGCGCCTGCGAGGCCCGCAGACCGCCTCCGCGCGGGCCGTGGAAGACCCGGCGCCCGGCGTGCGCGCGGGTTGCCCCTAGGATGCGCGCGGCACTCTGTCGTAGGTGGGCGGGAGAGGCGTGAGGAGAGCGCGGCTCTGACTGGAGGTGGGGAGTGGGTAGAGCGAGACTCCTCCCCCGGGGGGGTGGGGTAGCTCGGGGCTCCGCCCCCGGTGAGCGTAGGAGGCGGGGCTCGCCCTGCGCGGGTGGGGTTCGGGATTCCGTTGTCCAAACAGGTGCGGGGCTCTGTCCTGGGAGGCGGGAGTGGGGTTTCGCCCTTGGGAGAGGCGGTGAGGGTGCGGAGCTCCTCCCCTAAGGAGGTCGCTGGAGGCTGGGCCAATGCCGATTGTCGCGGGTAAAGGGTGGAGAGAGAGTGAGTGAGAGCAGACGGTGGGGAAGAAGCAAACCGCCTTTGGAAAGTTTATTGTCTTACGAAGATAGAGAAAATTAAGTTGCTGAATAGGAGAACTTTAGGTGGTCAGGCAAAGGCAAGCCTTTGGTTTTGCTGAGCCTCCGAGCCCAGCGAGGTAATTGTGAAAAGGAAACAGGTTGTCAAGAAATCTCATGAAGTTTTTAAAGGGTGGGATTTTTTTTTTTACTTTATATGATTTGAATATTATTATTTGAATTTTTACCGTAAGCAAATTTTGCTTTAAAGGTAATATTAAAATTTTCCAGACAATAAAAAAGATAAAATAGTAGACTTTTAAAATAGGAATGTTCCATTGTTGTTAATTCTCCAAAGAGGATGGGGAGCCAGCACTTTCCAAGAAGTCAGCAGGGAAGTTTGGGGAAACTGTTCCGGATGGCAGGCACCAGGGACTGTAGCTGAGAGGGCCCTGGGGAGGTCTTGGCCAGCACAGGGAGACAGGCCCAGTCCCTCCCCAGGTTGTGTCTTGCTGATCCAGCCGGAGCAGTACTGGTGGCGCTTCTACTGAACCGGCTAGGGCAGGAAGTGAGGAGAGGAAGGCTGGAAGGTCTGGGCTACTGAGGGTGCTCAGCACAGAGGAGCCCTGGAGGGGGGATGAGATTTGAGGGGATGGTGTTTCCATCCCCCCCGAGCCTTCTGGTCTCCCTCTTTCTATACCTGGCCTCTTCTGGGAACAACATACCCACCACGGGATGCCACCTGCTGTAGGATCAAGCACACCCTAACAGTAGCTTCTGGAGCCCCTAACTCCCCATTCTGTAGACTCTGGCTGAGCTGGGAAGGAAGCCAGAGCCACAATCCTTGCCTCGCCTCTTGGACTGAATGCCTGGTGCCTAAGAGGGCTCTTCTGAGGCCGAAGGGTTGTAGAGTTGAGCAACCACGTGGTTCACAGCTTACCTCTGTCATTTACAGTATAGCTGTTGTTTGCTGAGCACATGCACTGTTCTAAGCTCCTTACATATATTGCCTCAGTAGTAGTTATGGGGAGACAAAGCAAGTCACAGTATCTCTGAATCTATTCAGCATGAAGTGGGATAGCTATTTCATGGTGTTATTATGGAAATATCACAAAGCAAGGCTTCTCAAACTTTATATGAATCACCTGGGAATGTTGTTTAAATGCAGATTCTGACTCAGGTTTGGAGCAGGGCCCAAGATTTTGCCTTTCCCACAAGCTCCCAGATGCTGCTGGTGGTCCAGGGACATAAGGTGGAGCAGTGAGGACTTAGGAGCACAGCGGTTGGCAGTTGGTGGCACTTAATATTCTTTGAATGAATGGCTAAATTAGATCTTAGATACGAAACTCATAAACTGTAAAGTGCGGTGCAAATGTATGCAGTCACCATTCTAAGACAATAAAGCTGGGGAATCTGCCTGGCAAAGGGCAAGCTTCCAGAAGCGCAACTCTGCAGAAGAGCAGCGAAGAACACTGTTGCTGCATCAGACTACCTGGGTCCAAATCCCACCGCTCTGTGGGCAGAGCTTGGGCAAGTAATTTAACCTTTCCATACCTTAGTTTCTTCGTCTGTAAAATGCAGTGAAATGCCTACCTCACGGGGTTATGGTGGGATTTACTGAGATGATTCACCTAAATCTCTTAGCGCTGGGCTTGACATATAGCGATAGATCAATATGTTTTTAGTTATTATTAGTTGCGTCCTGGACGGGGAGGGGGGGGGGCAACCTCAAAGCCCACAGGAGCCTGGGCCTCAGCACTATGGGGGTCAGCACCCAGTTTTCTAAGGGCCATGGAGCCGATTTCTCCCTCTCCTTTTGTGCCTGTGACATCTTAAACAGGGTTAAAGTTACAATGCCCATGAAAATCGATTAAAGCAAGAAAGGATGTGATGGAGAAAAGCAGTAGGATGTGGTGGGGAATCAGATTGCCAGTGAATGAGCTTGGGGTCCTGAACCACATGGAGGAGGTTTCATGTGTCTCT
Source organism: Balaenoptera musculus (assembly GCF_009873245.2). NCBI lineage: Eukaryota > Metazoa > Chordata > Mammalia > Artiodactyla > Balaenopteridae > Balaenoptera > Balaenoptera musculus. The sequence continues at coordinate 7,522,456 of NC_045790.1, forward strand.
AGGAACCCCTGGGGAACCTGGAGGGCTGAGAGTGAGGCCCCTGGGCCCATTCCAGTTGCCCCTCTTTTTTGGATGTGTGACTGTGGACGGTGAGCCCTATTTTCCAGTGGTTCTAGGACCTTCTTTCATCATGTCTAAACTGGAGAATTCGGAACCAAGGATTCTCCCCAACTTCTAGAGAGACGTTGAAAGACTTCTTCTTGGAGTGGGACCCCAGGTTGTGCGGGGTTTTCAGCTTTTAGGTTTCCACTCTTTGGGAGAGGCAGGGGGGCGGTGTAAAAGCTCAGATTCTGCAGTCAGGTTTGAATCCTGGTTCTGCATGTACTAGTTCTGTGGCCTAAGGGAGCTACTTAAAATCCATGGGCTGTATCTTCTTCGTGTGCCAAACGTGGTTGTGAGGATATAGGAAAGTTTTAATGGATGTATAAAGCTACTAGCGCAGCTGATTTGCAGGAGTGCTCGGTAAGTGGCAGGTGCTTTTTTTAGCACAATTTCTGGGGTGGTCTCAGATGGAATGTTTGAAAAGCAGGCTGTTGCATTCTGGAGGCCACAAGGAAGAGAACGCCGGCGCCCCCAAATGGTGAGCGCGTTAACTGCAAGGGAGGTATCTTTATGCCAGTCTTGGCCTCCTTAGTGAGGGTAGGTGCTCAGTAAGTGCCCCTCTTCCTCATGCCAGCTCTGTGGCCTTGGGCAAGTTCCCTCGACGATGGTGGGACAAGAGGGCTTGGACCCGATCATCTCTGAGACCCCTCATGATCTGTAAACGAGTCAGGCATGGCCTCCCAATCCAGGCATCCTTTTTCCTAGTGGGGTTATTTCCCTTCAATTCGACTTGCCCTGGTCAGCTGAGGAAGGAAACCTCAGCAATACTACCCCCAGTCCTTAGCAGCTCGTGTCCTGTAACCCCCCCTGTACTCCCAGAGACCCCAGGCCCAAACCCTCCTGTAAGGAAGGGGCTACCAGGAATTCCTCAGCCCTGTCCTTGTGCAAACTGCTAGATTTTAGACTGCAGGACCTCCGGGGGGGCCTAGAGCAGCTCCAGGGGGCCTTGACAACTGCCCTGGGACTGTCCCACTGCTTTGCTTCATAGCTAAATGGCAAGGTTTGCTCTGGGTCCCAAGTACCAGGACACCCTGGTCAGATGGAGCTGACCTCATCAGTTTGACCAACACAGCCTTGCAGCCCTGGACTAAACTGGAGCCTGAGTATAGGCGTTCTTAACCTGGGGAATATGGAGAAGTTTCCAGAGTTCATAGAACTCCTGAAATTGTGAGTGGTGTATGGGTACCACTCATATATGTGTACCTTTCTAGGAAAGTGGTCATGGATTTTGTTACATTTTCAGAGAGGTCTGGGACTCCAAAAATTAAAAAAAAAAAAAAAAAAAAAACACTGCCCCAAATTGCAGAAATGACTTTCTTCAAGCATTCTCCAAGCAGGACCCTGTTCCGGTCCCATAACCTGCAGCACCTCTCAAACCTCATCAACGCAGCTGGGTAGTGAGGGAAGACACCAAGGTCATTTGATGGACGTAAGAAAACACACCACAACTACAGCATGGCATGCTGTCCCCATCAGTGTGACAGCGGTAAAAGACCTGAAAATGTTTCCCATCGATCTGCTTCCTCCACTGAAATCAGCTTTCAGAGCCTACAGTCCTTTCTTCAATAGTTCTTCATGATGGGAAATTTCTATTCTTTGAGGGGGCGTTTAGAATCAGGACAGGTGACAAAAATTGGTCAAGTGATGTAATTCTATTTGGGACCCCCAAATTCTGTTTGTGGCTGAGAAGCAATAAGCTTGGTTCTCTTAGGCTGATCTGAGCAGGTCTGGAGAGCCTCTAAAGGGAGTTCCAACCTATGTTTTCACCGTGGCTGAAACAGTGGAATAAGTAGTTTCCAAGGCAGCTACTTTGAGAGGCAATGCTCATTTGGATGAATAGCTTCTGAAACATTTTTAAACCTCATTACTTGGGTCACAATAAAGGTACTATTTTCCCCTTGGAGAACATCCATCCGGAGTCTCCAGAGGGAGTATTTTCAAATCTTGGGGCCCTGGGGTTTCATCCGGACCAACAAGAGTATGTAAGACTGAGAGAGATGAGCCACTTTGCTCAACTTGTGGTTTCAGAGCTGCTGGTCCCAAGTCCTGGATGCTGGATGGAATTCAGTGTGACCCCAGGGATGAATTTCTTCATGTCTTTTCCTGACCATCCGCACAGCATGACAGCCCCAGCCAGGCATGGGACTTGTGCTCCCTGCGTGATACCAGATACGGCAAGGATAATTTCGGATTATTTCTGCTCTCACAACTGCTTAGAGCTTAAAGGGAACTTAAAGATCTCCTCCTCCAAAACATTTGCAGATGAAGCTGCTGAGGTGAAGAGCAGTTTGGTGAAATGCCCAGAGTCCCACAGCTAGACACTGGCCGAACCTGGACTAGAATTCTGAAACCTCAGAATCCCGTGTCTGGCTCTTTCTGGTGGGCTCCTCCCTTACTTTTCTTTTCTTTCTTTCTTTTTTTTTTTTTTTGGCCATGCCACACAGCTTGTGGGATCTTAGTTCCCCGACCAGGGATTGAACCTGCGTCCTCGGCAGTGAAAGCGTGGAGTCCTAACCACTGGACCGCCAGGGAAGTCCCTCCCTTACTTTTCAAGGAAGCAGAAGCACGGGTGGAAATGGGTACAGAATCTGTTCCAGGAAGTGCTTGTATGGTAGTGGTCCCCTCCGAGAGCCCCCGGGACCCAGAGATTCACCCAATAGGACCCCATGAGCCATTTTCAAATAGTCAGAAAAGCCCCAAGGTAACCGTCTATCCAATAGCCATGCCAAGACTGCAGAGCAACCTAAATCGAGCATCTCTGCCTAAGACGGGAATTCAATCAGCTTAGTGTTACGGACTATCTGGTAGTACTTGTTAGCAGAGATGAGAAGTTATGCTTTCTGTTCTTTTAAAAACTGAAGTGTAATTTATTTGCAGTTTGGGTTTTCATCTATAAAAAGTGAGGAAACCCAAATAATTATGTAGACAAAATAATTTCTAAACATGGACACTATGGTAGGGGTGGGGTGGGGTAAAGGGGGAACTTTGGCTGTGGTAAGGCTGGAAGCCACATTAAGGAAATCTGCAAGGATGTTAAGGGGTGGGGGGACAGGAAGACTTCCTGAAAGTGTTTCCAGCCCATACCACTACAGAGAAGTCTGGGGGATTCTCTGAATAAGTACAAAGCAACGGCTTTACATTGTAAAGCACATTAGCTGGCATCACTCATTGCTTTGTTCAGCAGAGTCCTGGTCAAAGGTCTGTTTAGGATTCTGTTATTTCACTCTTACCTCTTTTGTTTCCCAGCCCAGCCCAAAAGTCTTAAGATAATCAAGAACCCTAGAAATAACGGATATTTTCAATTTTTTATTTTCATGAGTTCTAAAGGAAAAGGACAGAGGAGGAATGATAGAGCTAAATGTTTCACATGTCTAATTACAACCCAATTCATCTGAGTAAATCTATCTTAAAGAAGCAGCAGCACAAGAGACTACAATATCTTCGTTGTAACAGGGGTCTACTGGTAGTGTTCACTAGTATCATTTACTAGTATTGAACTTCATCTGAATTGAGTCCTGCAATCAGAGATTCACTGATTTGGAACTTCCAAACTGCCCAGTGATTTGAACTTCAAGTACATCTGGTTAAAAACCTATGCAGTCACATGTTTATTTCTCAGGTGAAGCGAGGCCACCACAGCTGTAGGACAGAAGGCAGTCACCGCAGAGCAGGGAGGGGATGGAGTGCGTGCGTGACGGAGTGTGGGGATCTCATTTATCACCCTTCACTCAAGAAGAGAAGCTCCCTCTTTGGGTCTGAAAACCCCCTAGCACAGGGCCTGCCACCGCTGCTAAGCTGGGGCCCAAGAGTACCACCCGGTACCTTGCAGGCTTTTCCTGGTTCCACTGTTCCCGTTAGCCCAGAGCACAGCTGTGTATGATCGCCTCTTTCTGTAAAACCGAACCCACAATCTCCCAGGCTTCAACCAGTGATCTAGTCATGCACAGGCCCAAAGAAAACTGGACTTTGAGAAACTAGGTCTGTTTTAATGCCATTTTTGCTTGGATTATTTAGTTCTCCTTGTTACTGAAGTCTTTTTGCAAACGTTACAGCTGCAGCTACTGGAGGGGAGATAAAAATTGCACAGGAGCCAGGGTGAAATAGAGCAGCAGTGCTCCCAGGAGGCTAAGGAACTGAACGGAAAGCAACAGTGTCCCGGGCAGGGAGCCCTCAGGAGCATGGATTCCACTTCCCAGGCTAAACCTGGAAGCTTTGAGGCTGGTCCTTGGTTCGGGGAAGATACATATCTGTGTTGTTAAGGATGGTGGCGTGTTTGTGTTCCAGCTTCAAGCAAGGCAAGGATGCAAGCTGAAGAGTAGTTTCCAATGTCAGAAAATGATTTAAAAAACTGAAAGCCAGTCACCTCCACTCCAAAAGCAGCTTTCCAAATGGCTGTTTCTCATGCGCTAGTATCCAAGTCAGTAAGTTCTGGGGGCTCAGAAGGGGGGGGGGGCGCATCAAATAAACTCCAGCCCACCTCCATCTGATGCATGTTCAGTGAATATAAACTTATTTTCACTACTGTCAACCCAAGCCAAACATAATCATGGCTAAATCTGCTACTACTCACGCCCCAAAGGCATCCAAAAGTCAAATATTAAGGATTAATGCTCTTGACTGTTAAAATGATTTGACCTGTGCTTCAAAATTTTTGTCACAGTGAGAGGTGAGCCCGAAAGGGAATGTGAGGGATGTCTGAGCCCGAACACATGCCACTGGCTGCTGCACTCACCGTATTAGGCCAGACTTTTCTCGTTGCTGGCCTCCCTCCCCCTCCCCAGCCACTTCCCAGCCGTCTGGGAATTGCATCCTTTTGAGTATCCTGATTGGTAGCAACTTGACTTACTCTGAGGATGCATTTGATTTGGGAAAGCAACAAAGTCTGGTGAGCAAGGAGGCTGAATCAAGCTGGATTTTACCATCTGGGGTGAAGCATAAGTTATGACTATATAAGGAATGAGGTCAATCTTCTGGTACTGTGTGTGTGTGTGTGTGTGTGTGTGTGTGTGTGTGTATATATATATATATATATATATATATATATATATATATCCTTCTGAAAACCATTCCTAACGGGAAGTGGCAAAAATGTTCTCAGCAAAGACTTCATCATCAGAAAACACGTCCTCCCCAAGGCCAACATAAATCCTGGTAGATTTTATTTTTGGTTTTGAATCTCTTTTTTTATTCTTTGCTAGAGTTATCGGTTACTCATCCCTTTGGATGGTAGCTGTGTTGAATAGCTTTGGCTATTTCTTAAAAGGCTTTTCCGATTTTACATAGAAGAATGGTTGTTATAGTTTTTTTTTTTCCCCTTACCTGCTCAAAAATAACAAGGGTGTTGTGAAAGGTCAAAGGCCGCCAGTTGCCCACTGGGTTTGGCATAAGCCAGCTGAGAGGCAGGAAACTACTGCCAACAATTCTCAGTAGGGGTGGATTTGCCTGTCTGGGTTCCGTTCCACAGGCCTTAGGGCCACTCCCTTCAACCCCACCTCACTTTTAAGATGAAGCAATTAAGCAATTCTGTAGACTAAGAAAGTGAAGACAAAATGGACAAAGGAGAAATTTTCACCTTCTGTGCCACTGGTGTGGAGCACCACTGAGCCCCTCCAGGGGCTTGTTTGGATCAAACCAGAAAGGAGAAGATGGCAGAGCATGTCTCGCGCACGTCTCAAACCTGGAGGGCTGGAGAGACCACTGCCCGGCAGCTCTTCCTCACGCTCCAGCCACTGGTGTACCCGAGGGGAGGTCTAAAAATGCCCCCTTCGTTGGGAGGCAACTTCTGGGCCACAGGAAATTTAGTTAAGGGCTGGTCCAACCCTCTCCTAGGAAACCAAGCCTAGAGGTTACCTGTCAAGGTCAGAAGCTAGTCCTTGTCACTAGCTCCCGTCACACATAGAGGAAGCCTCAGCCAACTGCCGAAAGGAATGAAGGGAGAAACGATTCAGACGCAGCCTGTGAGCGCATCAGCAAAGGGGCCTCAGTGGCTCAGGGCTGCCTTGCAAAGGGCAGCAGCGAACCTCCCAGGAAAGACCTCAGAGGGAGGAGGAGAAGGGAAAGAGGAATACAGATAAATTTATTAGTTAAATACTGATTTTACAGCCATTTCACCTTAAGACAACGTTAGCAGGTTTGTGGGTTAAGGAAGGTATATGAAGGCGGCTTTCTTAGAAGAAAGCGATGTAAATGATGATTAAAACAGAACCTGGGTTTAAAGATACTCTCTGCTACCGCCAGGAGGATTTGGGCTGGGGGCTGGGTGTTTGGAGTAGCACAGAGGAAGGCCAGTCAGCTACATTCTGTTGGCAGCCAGGACACGGAAGGAAGCGTCTTCGTGAGCCCAGGGCCACGGGCAGAGACAGCAACGTGGAGAGGAGGCCGATTCCCAGCCCGCGAGAGTGGGAAGGCCGCCACCCCCCACGGCCGCCCGCCCGGTGTCTTCTCTCATCACTCGTCGTCTTTCTTCCATGAGTTGTGTAGTGTTGGTTTGAATTTATGTTGAGAAATCCCTAGCATCTGGCCTCCTGGACAAAAGATTGCTGCTGGAGAAAGGACGTGGGTGCAGGCGCTGCGCCCCTCGGGTGCACTCGGCCCGCAGTCCCGGCAACAGACGCGTCTCCGCGGTACCATGGCGCATGCGCAAATTCCAGGCTGACAAGCCCGCCCCGCGCAGTGCGGTCCCAGGCCCGGCGATGGTGTCCGCTAGACATCCTCTCCAGAAGGATCTCAAGTCTTGGATGAATGCTAGTCAAACTTGCTTCAGCACCAGAACCGTTTTTGTTCTTACTCAGGACCCCCCTGAGCGTGATGGGGTGGAAGGATTTGGGGACGTGTTCAAGCTGCGGGCAGAGCTGAATCACCGAGAGCAGTGGAGAGGCGCTTATTTTAAGAGGCCTCGGGGATGAAGAGAAGGAGCGATTTTAGCCGCGGAAGGAACTTGCGGGGAGGCGAGGTTGCCAGATTGTGAGTTTGCCGAAGCCACTCTGCGGAGGGAGAAGCGGCCCCTCCTCCATCTCCCCACGGAGCATCCGGTAACACTGGCCCTACCCCGTGTTTCTGGAGTCAAGATTCAGTATGAGGGATGCAGGTGTGCCGAGCCGGAAGGGGAGTGTTGGGTGAGGGCAGGACCCGCCGAGGGGCCAAGGTGTCCAAGCACATGTCCATCAGATACCCTGATTCAGGCTGGAGCAGGGGCCCCGGCACCCTGCCCTCGGATCCCCCGTGCCGGAAACACCGTGGAAAAACCACCATTTCGGGCCACAGCGGTGGAAAGACAAGGGAGAAGGACATCTCGTCTCTTGTCAGGGGTGGTGAGGCAGAAAATGAGAAGGAGTCTGCAACTCCGCGGAAGGGGCTTAAGTATGCTCCTAGTGAAGGGAGGCGGCTCTTCCAGATCAGAGTCTGCGCTCTCCCCAGTCCCCCACCTTGAAAAGCTATCCAATAAAATCCAGCGCCCGCTCCCCTAACCAAATCATTGACTTCAAGTTTCTTCCCAGTTGTTGTCTGGAGTCATTCCCAGACAGAGCAGGCCGGCCCCTGGGAGCCCAGCGCCTCATCTCTGCTGTCCTCCGAGTCCCAAGTCCATGCAGGAATCCAAGGAGGGAAGGAGGTGACATTATGCAGTGATTATGTCCCCGTGACTGTCAGCCAAGGCCAGGCTGTTCCAAGGGTCCTGCTTGGAGCTGGCCTGCGGTGACTGGCTGACAGAAGACGCGTAACCTTGCGGAGAGAGCTTCAGGGCCGAGAGGACCGGGTGGATGGAGGACCCGTGGCCAGACATCGCGCTGACCGAGAACGTCTGAAAGCGAAAAGTATGAGATGCGGTCAGTGGAATCCCTCCTGGGGCTCAGGAGGGGGTCTGGGCTGGAGAGGGGAGCCCCATTCCACAGCTGTGCCCAGGCTGGCTCCCACCCCAGGAAGGGGACGAGAGGACAGGGCCAAAGGACAAGGGCAGGAGAGGCATCAGGCAGCACTCTGTCCCCCTGACCCCTGTGCTATGGGATGCAGGGGGTCTGTGTGACTCATCAGCTGCTTCTGAGCACTGACCCAGTAGCTTTGTGACTATTCTGGTTTCTCAGAAGCCTCTGACGGTTACACGAGGCATTTTCTACAGTCTTTTCACCATCAATCTCCATTTTCAGAAGGAAGCCATCCCCCCCTTGCCCAGAAGGGGCTCCTGGCTCTCCTGGCCCCAGGGCACCAGCTTCTCTTCACCCTGACGGCAGAAGGCTCCTTAGGACTCGCCCGCCTCAAGGACAGGTGGAGAAGAGATCAGAGTTAATGGGAGACCATGACCAAGCCTGGGGGCATCCTGATCCCGGATGGGGGAACCTGCAGGAGCAGGACTGCCATCATATCTGACAGAGGGAAGTAAGGGTCCTGCTGGCCCATCTTCTGGACACGCATGTGAAGCTGGACCCGCAGCCAGCCCTCATGACAACGGCATCCTGCCTGTGACCTCCTCACCAACCCCAGCCCGCCCGCCCTGCCCTCTGCAGCTTCTACACCTTTGCCCACGCCGGGAGGGGCCTCCTCCTCCCCTTCCTCCTGTTAAAATCTACCCACCCTCAAGGGCAAGGTCAAGCCACCCTTACTTAGGAGACAGACTGGCCTAGAAAGCCCCGCTCCGCCTCCCACACAGCGGCCGCACTCTGATTCCGGCTGTAGCAATGCTGTGTGCCAGCACACGGGTCCTGGCACAGCGGGACTGCTAAACGCGTGCATCACGGTCGTGTGTCCAAATCGCTGTAGCTTGATCAGAAGTGCTGAAACATATCCTCGTGCAGACAGCCCCTTGCCTCGGGCGGGGGGCCTGGCCGCCTGGAGGCTACCCCCCAACGAGCAGTACCTGCGACAGGGAGCTGCCGTGCCCATAGTGGGATGACAGCCCAGGCTCTGTCTTGATGGGACGCATCTCTTCCGCGCTGCTGCTGGAAGCGCTGGTGGTGGGAGGGAGGCTCTCACTGCCCGAGGGACCTGGAACAAGGCAGAGTCAGGACACCCAGCCCAGGGGCAGGGACAAACGGATGGCGGCCCTTGGAGACAGCCAGGGCAGATCCGCGCTAACGGCTTGTCTACATTTGCTGGGGAGAGAAGCAGGGTCCTTCCATCAGTGCAGGGCAACGGTTCTCACAATGAAGCAGAAGTAGCAGAATTTCAAGGGAACTGTTTCAGATGACGGGCTCACCACCCCTTAACCCAGATGCTTGGGGCCACATGTGTCTCAGGATTCAGACTTTTGGATTTTAAAAAGGGCAAAGACTGAATATTACAGAATACCTGCAGCGGGGTCTGGGACAACACCCCGTAATTAAATACATTAATAGTTCTACAGCAAAACATGGGAATATTCGCACATGGGATAAATAAAGACTGTAACTAGCCTGTGTCAATTCCGATTACATTTTCCTGCCAAATCTAGCTCCCTGGATTTGGAATTTCGGATAGGGGATTGTACACCCCAACCGAAGCCTGCTCCCACTGGGACCCCACCATGCAAAGAGATGAAGTTCCCCAGGGGAAGGTGCTGTTCATATAAACAATGTGGAAGCAGGGATAAAGGCCGAGGACCTGGTGTGAGCCACTGAACGATCTGCTAAGACGTGACTGCCAGGAGGAGCGAGCCACTGTCGAATCTGGAAAAGGAGAACTTTGGTCATGTTCTCAGCAGTGGAACAGGGAAATTTATCTGACTTTGTCAGGCCTTAGATTAGAAGATAAACTTTCCATCATATCAGCCGACTTAATTTCTCCACAACTGCCACATTATCCAGTGAAATCTTTAATTTGACAGCGGTACTGAGGAGGGAGTGCTCTTGGTAGGGGACCCGAGTAGTCCTCATTCTGAAATCTAGAAATTGAGAAGGCAGAGTATATATTGAACAGAATATGGACCCTGAAGTGAAAACACTTGGCTTTAAATTCCAGCTCTACCCATTCACAGCTGTGTGACCCTTGTGATGTCATTGCCCTCTCTGAACCTCAGCTTGCTCATTAGTAAAATGGAGATCATAAATGGGCTCTCATGGGGGTCTGTAAAGATCAGTGAGATAATATTTGTGAAGGAGCTTTGCAAAGTACAGAGTACTACATGATGTTAATTACACACTGGCTTACAAATTAATGTTACAAACCAATCTGAACATGACTCACAGGACCCTGTCTTCCTTCACCCCACTTAGCCCAAAGCGAATTGAAAGAACTTGAGTTCCTGAGTGGCTGGAGCACCAAAGATGGAGGGACCGACTCATGTTCCTTTTTCCTCCAGGCCCTCAACCGGTCCAGCTGGACCTCTGCAGTCTTTGCAACTGGCAAAAACCAGGCCACAACATGAGTTGAGCCTGCTTTAAAAGCTCCCAATATGTTCCATGGTGATGTTACTTTTGCACTGGGTTATTCATTCTGTCCTGAACAGCTGGGGACGGACGATGCTATCATTACACCCTGGAAGCCTGGGCTGGCCCACCTGAGCATACACGATGCTCACACACTCTGAGAGCTACTGAGTTATCCATATAATTACACATCGATCTTTTTCTCACCTGCTGGCGTCTTCGATTTGTTAAGGTTCTTGGGCTTCCGTTTTCTGGTTTGAATCCCCTCTTTCCGCATCGCAAGAGGCCTGGGGACCTAGGGGGTCACAAGTTGATATACGTGGTTTTCCATTTGTACCTGATCTGTGACATTATTTACACACACACACACACACACACACACACAAATACACAATGAGAAGGCCAGATCTATGCAATTCCTCTACACACCTTGGGGCTGAGACTTAGTGAATCAGGCCTGGAACTCCTGCTGAGCAGGAAATCAATTCTACCAAAAAAAAATGTGTTGAGCATGTCTATTCCATGCTGGGTATTATACTAAACTCTGGAGAAACAAAGACCTAAAGGCACAGTCCCTTCTCTCCAGAGGTTCACAGTTGGGAAAGACAGACAAATAGAAGATAACCAGATTCATAGGTGATGAGGGAAAATAGAAAAGAAACACTGAACTCTGTGTCCTAGGCTGGGGGAGGGAAAGTGGCACATGGGCACATCAAGGCAGGCCTCCCTGAGGAGGTGATGCCAGGGTTGTAGGAGACTGTCAAGTAGATGAGGGGCAGACATTTCAAGCAGCAAGAACAGTATGTGCCAAAGCCGCTAACTGATCAACCAGACTGGGTCACTGTGCGAGTGAAAAGGGGGTGCTATTAATAGTTATGCCGAGACCATGGGCACAACCTGAGGCGGCCTGGAGAGTGGAGACGTAAAGTCACTCTACACGGAGCAGCTCCGCACCGTGCTGACCCTGGCTGGGGCAAGTGGTGGTTCCCATGGGTGTCGGGAGCAGCAGGGACGGTGGTGGAGAGACTGCCCTGTGGCCAGTGCCTGAGTGCTTTCTGACAGCACGTTAGGGCACCTGAGTTCTCCTAAACAAGCAGTGACTGTCGGGCATCACACTCCTGAGCCATTCAAGATGCCTCAACAAGGGTCGGGGGCAGGCCTGCAGGGTCATCTTTCTACTATTTTAAAATAGTGTGCCTGCCCCACACCTGGCTTCTTTCAGGCCTGGCCAACCAAATCGTTTAGCCCCTGGTCTGTGCTAGTCTCCCATATGGGACTAATAGAGGCCACACCTGCAAATACAGAAGGACAAGTGATGATCGCTTCGGAGGTGTGAACGTGGAATTGTTAAGAAAGAAGTGCAGGGAATTCCCTGGCGGTCCAGTGGTTAGAACTCCGCACTCTCACTGCTGAGGGCCCGGGTTCAATCCCTGGTCAGGGAACTAAGATCCCACAAGCCGCGCACGGTGCGGCCAGAAAAAAAGAGAAGTGCAGTAGCATACGTGAACTTGAACTGCCTTCTAGTCAACTGAGAGTCAGATGAGACAGCACTCCCACACGTGGAGGAAAGTATCCTCCCCTCCCCGCCCTGCCGCCCTCTAGCCCCGCGCCCCGCGCCCTCCTCTTGAAGACCATCCTGACTTCAGAAGAATCCTGTCCTCATGTTTATCCCCACCCGCCTCAGTACTTCAAAAAAAAAAATTGTCATAAAATGCACATCACATAAAATTTACCATCTTAAGCATTATCAAGTGTGTAGTTCAGTAGTGTCGAGTACACTTGCATTAATGGATAAAGTCACCTGTGACAGTATAGTGTAAAGAAAGGAAATGCTTTCTAAAAAGACTTTGCAGATTTTCATTTTGAATTTTAAGTGGCAATTTTGAATTTCAGCTGCCAGTGCCAAACTTAAACCTGTAATTCTTAATATAGACATTAAGATTGTACTCGTAATTATGATCAGATAAATGTTAATTGATTTCCCTAACTTGGTGTCAGTTTCTAAGGATAAGTCTCCTCTTAGGTGCCATAATTAAATGTGTTTAGAGCTGATGATAAATTTCTTAATCTTAATTATTCTGGGAGTATTGCCCTAGAGACATTATGTTCTTATGAAAATTCCAAATACCAAAAATGCCACAGGGAATTTTGACATAGCATAGTGATGGTGGGGAGAAGAAATGCATGTGACTGAGAGACTCACTACTAATTCAGTGTTTCTTAAAACGTTTTTTCATCAACCCCACCCCCAAAGCCTTTTAAACTTTTTTTTTTTAAATAGTGCCCCAATGAATTTTTTTTGGCCATGCCACACAGCTTGTGGGATCTTAGTACCAGGGATTGAACCTGAGCCCTTGGCAGTGAAAGCATGGAGTCCTAACCACTGGACCGCCAGGGAATTCCCCCAATGAATTTTAATATCATAGGTATGCTGTATATGTATTATATCTGCTTTATACATGAAAAGAGTAGGGGTTTTTTTGGTCCTACTTGGGGGTGACACCACCCCCATTTGAGAATGCATGTTCTAATATATCTTTTTTAAAAGGAGAGGGGACCTAGTGATAGACATTTGCATTGGCAGATGTATCTTTATGTGTGTCCAAATCTTGAAGCAGTATTTTTTTCTGCCAGGGTCACTAGAAGATAGAAGAACTTTGTTTTCTGCCAGTCACCATCTTTTAACAGCTGTGCTTTATACCCTTCCCACCACAGGCATCAGACAAATCATTTCCCACTGGCTTTGGAGGTCTTGCCAGATTCTTACTTGATTTATAAATGTATCATAAATAGAATCATTCAGGTTCCTTCTCATCTATAAAAATCAATTAAAATCCTAGGCGAATGAATTTATTTTAATTAAAGTTGTTCATCATAACACGTTGATAAATGGCATTGAAATTTTACTGATGAGTCGACTGTCATATTCAAGTAGGCTGCTTGCAGGAACTGATAGAACTATTGGTTGATTTAAAATGTAACACAGGTGCCAAAGTTTTAGTGTACATTATTACCTAGACTACTGAATTATCTTTGTAAAAATCTCCTCAGATGCTATTTACAGGTGCCATGTAATATAGGCTAATGTGCATTTCTGAGAATTCTGGTAAACTGCCTTGCTATGATCTTTCATGTAAAGTATTAGTCCTCTAGTATTGATAGAGAGTATGTCTATTCACCAGCCTACTGAAACCTCGTGGTTTAAAATATGATTATTAAGAAATAAGTTTTTAAGAAGACTTTATTTAAGTGGGATCTAGAAGATAAGTACTTTTGACTTCAAAATAATGAATTTATAAATGGCCTCTGTCTAAAAACTTGAATTGCAGTGGATTTGTACCTAAACACAATCTTATGCGTAATTGTATGAAATTTGGTGTGGATCAGAAAGCCTTTCCCTCCCCACTTTTTTTCCTTCTGTTTAACTGTGGGCTACTAGCAGCCATATCAAATCCAATCATTTTAATTTTCCAATGCACCTGTCATCGCTTTATCCTTATTCTAAGATCATCATTTCTTAATGAATTGAAAAAATGGTAAGGATACTTTACAAATTCACTCTATCACTGTCAATTTAGTAACTCTTAATAACCTTAGTTAAAATAAAAGCTCAACTGCTTGTGCCTACTATAGAGCCGTTGAGGAGACGTGGCAACAGATCTGCTCAGTCCTTTGCTTTGTAGACTTTATCTAGAGGGACCAATCAATATCTTATTAAACTATGATATGATTAGAATGGTTATGGTTGTATTACTGCAGGTCTGGGAACTATGCATTAAATGTGTCTAATGAATTTGGGGTGCTACAAAGTTATCAAATATAACTGAGCTGTTTCATTTCAGGGAATTTCCAGTCAGTGTAACCATTTTAAAATATTTTAGGATGAAAACAGTTTAAACCATTTTTTTAAGCTTGAAATCCTGAAGGCTGTGCTTCAAGTTGACTTAGAGGTAAACCTATTGGGGAAATAAGTGACCCACTTACAGACCGAAGCCTCTATTAGTTCAGAAAGATGTTCTACATTTTCTGGCATCCTAAGAATAAAATATTATCTCTGTAAGTACACCTCATTTCCATTCTAGTTAGGACTAATGGATCCTCGTGTGGCAAAGAGCTGAAGAATGGAGAAAACTGGATAGCCGATAATCCAGATAGTTCTTAGCACTCTGAACAACCTCAAGTACAGCCATCCAAGCCAGTAATTACATTGCTGCATTATTTCTTTGTGAAATTTGCTTCTTGTCTGTACCCTTGAAACTGAATAAAATTTCAAGACTCCTTAAAAAAAAAAAAAAGTATACTTGCATTGCTATGAACCATCACCACCATCCACCTCCAGAACACTTTTCATTTTGCAGAACTGAACTCTGTGCTCATTAAATGGTCACTCCTCACTTCTCCCTCCCCTCAGCCCTTGGCAACCACTATTCTACTTTCTGTCTTTAGGAATTTGACTCCTCTGGGACCTCATATAAGTGGAATCACACTGTGTTTGTCCTTTTGTGACTGGCTTCTTTCATTTAGCACCATGTCCTCAAGGTCTATCCATGTTGTAGCCTGTGTCAGAACTTCCTTCCTTTTGAAGGCTGAATAATATCCCATTGTATGTGTAGACCACATTTTGCTTATCCATCCGTCCATCAATGGACACATGGGTTGCTTCCACCTTTTGGCTATTGCGAATAATGCTGCTGTGAACATGAGCATACAAATATTTGTTTGAGATTCTGCTTTCAATTCTTTTTGGATCTATACCAGAAATAGATTGCTGTATCATATAGTAATTCTATTTCTAATTTTTTACAGACACAATCCTTTTAATACCTACATAATATTCCTCTATCAGTTCCTTTTATCGTTCCCCTATTGAAGAACAATAGTTTCTTTAACCATTTTCCTCCCAAAGGTTTTTTTTCTCCATTTTCATTATTACAATGATTCAACAAGTATCCTTGTATACACTTCTTGCAAAAGTTGACCCTTGAACAACATGGGTTTGAACTGCATGGGTCCACTTAAATGGGGATTTTTTTTCAATAGTAAATACTACAGCACTACATGATCCATGGTTGGTTGACTCTGCACATGTGGAACCACAGGTAAGGAGAAATCACGTACATGTAGGGCAGACTACAGGTTAGACATGGATTTTCGACTGCAGAAGGTCAGCACCCCTAACCCCTGCATTGTTCAAGGGTCAATATGTTTTCTTATGAGTATTCTTAACTATATTTTTAGACTTTTTTTTTTTTTTGGCTGTGTTGGCTCTTTGTTGCTGTGCGTGGGCTTTCTCTATTTTTAGACATTTTTAAGCTCATTATAACAAGAAAACATGAAAAGATGCATGAGATTAAGTTAATAACAACCCCTCCCATCTTACTACTATCAATCCTCTGCCCATGAGGCAATTGGAATAACAGCCTGTTTCTTACATTTTAAGAAGTTCTCAAACATGTGTGCACATGTACATATCTATATACATATGTATGTGTATTCGTCCATCCAAAAGTGTTCAATGTATATATAAGCAACTACATATAAATTATGTTCTCCCTCTTTCTTTATAAAACTGGAACCATGCTATGTACAGTGTTCTGCACGGACTTCATTTTTAAGCACTATGTAATGGAGATTGTTCCAAATTAGAACATAAACAGCTTTGGTGATTCCCTGGCGGTCCAGTGGTTAAGACTCTGCACTTTCACTGCCAAGGGCCTGAGTTCGATCCCTGGTTGGGGAACTAAGATCCCACAAGCCGTGTGGCCAGAAAAAAAAGAGGCTTGTAGAAGCTCTCTGTATTCTGGAAATATTAATCCTTTTTCTCATGTATGTGTGTATTGGTTTTACTTTCTTGGGGTATCTTTTTCCATACACTAATATGAAATGTTATACAATCAAATATATCTAAGTTTTCTTTTATGGCTTAAGAGTTTTGAAAACTTGCTGAAGAAAACTTCTCCTCCCATCCCCAAGGTTATATAAATACTCCCCCTCTACATTTTCTTCTAGTATTTTTATTGTCTCTATTTAAAGATGTTTTACGTTTCATATCTTTAATACATCCAAGTTTATTTTTGCTTTTGGTAGGAGGTAGAGGTCAAGTTTTGTTTTTGTTTTCCAGATTATGTCAATACAATCATTCTTAAAAAGCCATCCCTTATCCATTGAATTGTTACCTTTGTTATATATCATACTACCACACATATAGACTATTTTTTAGTCTCTTCAACTGTGAAATGGGAATTAGACTTATGTAATGTTAAAGATGGAAATGATGTTCCACAGCAATGTCTCTGTTACGGTCTGAATGTTTGTGTTCCTCTCAAATTCATACGTGCACAAACCTAACATGCGAGGTGATGGTATTAGGAAGTGGGGCCTTTGGGAGGTGATGAGGTCATGAGGGTGGAGCCTTCATGAATGGGATTAGTGCCCTTATAATAGAGACCCCACAGTGCTCCTTTGCCCCTTCCACCAAGTGAGGACATAGTGAGAGAAGCCTGCCACTGGACAGGGGGTCCTCCCTCGACCCTGCTGGCCTCTGATCTCGGAGCTCCAGCCTCTAGAATCATGGAGGTTAATTGCTATTGTTTAAGCTGCCCAGTCTATGGTATTGCTATAGCAACCCTAACGCACTACGACAGTCTCTAAGGTCCCTTCCAGATCTACATTTCTTTGTTAAGAAGGAGAAAATGAATTATGATCTGCAGGGAGGAAGAGGGGTGAGACCCGAGCGGTGGAGGAAAGCGCGGGACACGGTCGGGGGACGCTTACGCCATGGAGCTTCATGTAGAGGCCGCAGGCGTTGCACACGGGCTCGCCCTCGGCGTTGCGGCGCCACAGAGTGGTGGTGGTAGTCTGGCAGTTGGCGCAGGAGAGGCCCACTCGGCGGGAGGCGGACTGCAACACAGGAGACAGACCCTTCAGGTCCAAGGACAAGGACACAGCAGGCGCCGCAGCATCTTGCTTCACCGGCAGCGAGCGAGGGGCATGGCTGTGTGAGAGTCTCAGACCAGCCACCGCACCGGATGCTCGGATGCCGCGTCCCTAAGCCTCTCCTGGGGGCGCGGGAGCAAAAGGGCTGTGCTGCAGGGGATGGCAAATCCTGGTCATAACTGCGGCGTCAGCAACATTATCAGTCACTCGCGTCAGGGAAAAGCCCAGCAAGCCCTGCATACTGTAGGCAGAAAAGCTTCTCCCCAAAGTAGAATGAATCTGGGCCTCAGGTGCCGGGAGTGAGTGGGGGTGAGGAATTACTGTGTCTGAGTGTCTTCAAAGACTGACCTCAAGAAAGGGAAGCACCAGGGTTTATCCCCTCTGTTCTTCTTTCCCTAATATCTGTGAAAGCTAGTTCGAATTGGTCAAAATCAAATTTTAGTAGAAAAGACCAGGAAACTAGGAGACAAAAACTTGGTTCCAACTCTTCCCCAGCCACAGGGCCCAGCACGCCCCCCATAATCTCCCTGGTCTTTGGGTTTATCAAGGGATCAACTGAAAACAGGGTAAGTCACAACACAGAAAGGATGAATTAGCTTTCCTCGTGGAGTTGATGTGAACACAGGAGATACACCAGACAACGCTGGGTCGGGGAGCAGGAAGTCTGGACTCTGGTCCCCAAGCGGAGACTCAGTATCTAAGTGACCATGGGCAAGGCCATTAGCTTTTCTGAGCCTCACTCTTCACTTCTGCATAATTAAGGGGTTGAACTAAATGGTCTGGACCGTCCTCGTAGCTCAAGCCAACTCTGAAGGTGTAAGAAATTACTATTTGCCACTCACCCAGCCCTTCACCTTCTCTGAAACATGACTTGAAGCCCCAAATTCAAAACCAGGAATTTCCCACCAAGGCCGAGCCCTGAAGCCAGGAGCCGACAGAAGGAGAGAAGCCTGGCTGCTGGGCGCCCGGCACTGGCTTACCAGGCGGCGCTGGGGCTTGATGAGGGGCCGGTTGATGCCGTTCATCTTGTGGTAGAGGCCGCAGGCGTTGCACAGGTAGTGTCCCGTTCCATCCCGCCGCCACAGCGGGGTGGACATGGCCCCGCAGTTGACACACTCTCTGCCTTCCGAGAAGTCGTCAAACATATCTACTGGGTGGGAAACAACACAGAGGATTAGTTCTCTGTTTATGCCAGAAATCTCACAGCGGAGAATCTAGACACCAAGGAAATAATGCCCTCTCCTTGCAAGGAGTGGAAGACGGATCGCTTTGGGCTGCCTGGCTTTTCCTCGCTCGGCCCTAACCCTTGGGAACCGGCTCAGAGGGCTGTCCTGGCAAGCGGACCTCACCCCCGGCATCCCAGACACAGCAGGCTCTCCCTGGTCATGAGAAAGGGAAGGGAGTGTGGCAGAGACCACCAGCGCCTGGATTTCTCTCTCCTTCAGAGCCTGGGCGGGGGTGGTTTTCACCTAACACTGAGTTCCACTCAAGACCTTCTTTCTCTCTTTTTTCCCTTTCAAAATTGAGATTCCATTTCCTTTTCAATAAAAATATAATAAATATTTACTTCGGGACAATTAAATGCTGGAATGTGTAAAAAAAAATAGAAATCATACATAATCCTGTAACTCAAAGATCACCATGTTATTAACATTTTGTTCTGTTAGATCCTTTGCAATGTTTTATATATTGACATATTTTTGTCTACTTGAGGTCAAGCTGTATCATTTTGAGCCCGTTTTTTCACTTCATACCAAAGCATTTTCCCATGTTAGAAATTCTTCATAAATGTATTTTAGTGTATATTATCCCATGCTAGTACTGCACCATCCTTTAACTATTCTCATTGAACTTCTGCTTAGCCAGTTTCTGACTTTTGTTTTGTAGACACTGCTCATTTTGAAAACTAATCTTAGCATTTCTGGTTATTCCTTAGGATACTCCCCTAGACGTAGAATTACTGAGCCAGAGGGACTATCTTTTTCTGAAAGTTCTTGAAATTTTCAAACTTTCCTGCAGAAAAAGACTGTAATTCATTTTTATCATTTCAATGTATCTGTATGATATGCTGTGTCATAGTTTGACATTTTCCTTGCTTATTGGAACATAAAATAAAGGTGCATATTATGAGCAATGGTGCTTTAGAGTGGAACCCGTCCACAGGAACGTGGCCATCCCTGCCATTGCCCTACACTCACTCACATGCCCCTCCCTCCCCATCACCTTTGTCTTCCATGTCTATAGAATTTAACAATTGACTCATCTCACTCATGGCCATTTCAGTCATCCTGCTGAGACAGGCTGGGCCAGTTTCCTTATTCCTTGTCATCTACATAAAGCCTGGCTCAGAACTTCCAGAAGTCTCTCTGACTCCAAGTATACTCCATGTATACAAAATGCTTCCTATTTTGAAAATTTTTATATCCTTTCTAAATTTTCTGTCCCTAAATACAGCCACCCTGGTGTTCAGATTGTTCTTATCCTACTACCAGAGGCAAAAGTGGATTTTTCTCTAGTTCAGGGGAGAGACTTGGGGAGGAGGGTAAGCGCTCTCCCTCCACCAGCCTAGCCCCTTACCCTGGGGTTTAAGGCCGCACATTCTGCTAGTTCTGTGGCCTCGCTACCTGCTCTGAGGGAACTCGGGCTGGAGAAGAGGATGGTGGAGGCCCTCTCCTCAACTCTGGGTACACAAACAGTCATTTGCACCTGCAAACAAGTAACTATGAGTAAACAGTGTGCAGGTGTGAGGGGCTGTTTGCTCAGGCCGGGGAGCTGAGCACACACCGGTCACAAGAGAGGCTATTTTTGCACCTGGGTCACACTGAGAACCCTCCAGCAAGGTCACCTGCCTTGAGAGCCGCACATGACACGATGACTCCTGTTCTCGGCTTGCTTCCCCAAACCCCGGGGGAGGCGTGGAGTGAACAACCTGCACCGTCACCCTCCACCTGCCCTTGCCCGGTGGCCCTGCTCCCTCGGCCCAGCCTTCCGGTGAGGGGACTGGAAAGGCCAGGGGGGCTCACAAAAGGCCCTCAGACCAAGGAGGGGCGCTGGCAATGTCCTCCCAAGGAGGGGCGCTGGCAATGTCCTCATTTTGCAGCGTGTTTGCAATCAACACTAGATGGCGCTACAGCCTCTAAATTAATCCTCTGCATTCCTGTCTAAATCACGATGGTGGGATTTTTACATCACCTTTCCAGTCCAAACAGAGCACAACCCAATTAGTCTATTTTTCTTTTAACAATGAAAAAATTTAAACATATTAAAAAGTGGCCCAAATAGGAAAATGAGCTCTTATTTAAGCACCATCCAGCTTCCAACAATTTGTGGCCAATCTTGTCTCATGTATACCTCCACCCACTTTCCCCCATCCTGATTTCTTTTGAAGAAAATCCCAGACATTCTGTCATTTCACTCATAAATATTTCAGAACGTGCCTCTCACCGATGAAGATTCACACTCTTTTCCTTTTGAAGATAAGCAAACCAACCTCTTTCCTATGTTCCAGTTCATCTAAAGAAGGCTGCACAGGGAGAGGGTCTTTCTCCATCCATTCCTCTTCTCTGGAGGGGAGATTCCCTTTTCTCTTCATATTTATTGTTTTACATCCAGGACAGGATCTCAGCCCAGGAGCCTCCCTAGCAGTCCTGGTCTCTCTACCGGTTACTGGCCTGACTACCTTGAGAACCCAGCACCGAGGCTTGCCTTAGAAATGCCTTCTTGCCACACAGAATGGGTTACACAGTCAAGCAACCATTTTACAGGCTGGGGAAAGGCACTGGAGGTTGGCAAGTGTGTATTTGTCACCGACAAATACTTCCTGAGCGTCTGCTATTTCAGCACTCCGATAGATGTCACAGGAGCTCAGAATGCTAATGACCTGGTTGGGCAGATTGGGCCAGAGTATCAATAATGAGTAAATATTACTGAATTCATTTGGGCCACATATCTTAAACAAGTTGGGCATTATGGTGGCAGAGACTTCTTGCCTAGGGTAGGAAGTGCAGAAGTCCCAGATTGAAGAGTCAGGCGTCACAACAGCAGCCAAAGGAAGGATGGGGAGGTGAAGGCCGTGCTTCCTAAAAGCATCCGTCAGACGCACCACATCTCCTTACAACCCACCACACCTCCAAACGGGCAAAGTTTCCATATCTTCTACCAGAAAATCTTGCCATCTGACCCACTCAATGGAACGTTACATAATTGTAAATGATGATGACAAAGACAACCTAACAATAAAGAAAAATGCCTACCTCCCATGTTAAATGAAAAATGCATCACGCAAAACACCAAATACACGGTGATGGCAGCTGAGACCACCAGGAAGGGGCTTCTATTAGGCTAATCAAATTGTATAGACTTCTCATTTTTATTTTTTATTTTTTAAATTTACTTAATTATTTTTGTCTGCGCTGGGTCTTCGTTGCGGTGCGCGGGCTTCTCATAGCAGTGGCTTCTCTGGTTGCGGAGCACGGGCTCTAGGCGCGTGGGCTTCAGTAGTTGTGGCACGTGGGCTCAGTAGTTGTGACGCATGGGCTTAGTTGCTCCACGGCATGTGGGATCTTCCCAGACCAGGGCTCGAAGCCGTGTCCCCTGCTTTGGCAGGCGGATTCTTAACCACTGTGCCACCAGGGAAGTCCCCGGACTTTTCATTTTTAAAAACACCGTTCTGTACTGTTATAATTGCTTAGTTTTTAAAATATGAAAAAAAAATAAGAACGAAACAAAAAAAATTTTTTGATCACTTCAAGCAACTCCCAGTACACTCTGGGGGAAGGGACTGTTTTACTCTCTTGCATCTGACACATACATATATTTCCCCCCTTGAACTGAAGAAGGGAGAGAAAGAGGTTCAAACCCTGCTGTTTAGCACCCACTCCGGGGGAGGTGGGAGGTGACAGGCTGGGAGCCCCAAACCAGCACCATCATCTGACGGTGTGAAGCCTGCTGACAACCACTGCATCACACGTGCACTCGGCGGAACTTCCCGAGGGCAAGTGGGCAGCAGCCCGATGGCTAATAAGGAAGGGCACAGCCACGGCCTTGAGTTACGAAAGCCCCACCCACCCAGTGCCGGGCATCACGGGAACTGGACCAACCACTTAGAAGGCAGTGGGAGGGCTTCCCTGGTGGCGCAGTGGTTGAGAGTCTGCCTGCTAATGCAGGGGACACGGGTTCGAGCCCTGGTCTGGGAGGATCCCACATGCCGCGGAGCGGCTGGGCCCGTGAGCCACAACTACTGAGCCTGCGCGTCTGGAGCCTGTGCCCCGCAACGGGAGGGGCCGCGATAGTGAGAGGCCCGCGCACCGCGATGAAGAGTGGCCCCCACTTGCCGCAACTGGAGAAAGCCCTCGCACGAACCGAAGACCCAGCACAGCCAAAAATAAATAAATAAATAAAAATAAAAGTAGCTATAAAAAAAAAAAAAAAAAAAAAAAAAGAAGGCAGTGGGAATCCAGCTCTCTCGGAAGTGGGTCAGCTTTACCCCACATTCAGAGAAAAGACTTGTAATAATAGTTGTAAAGTACTTTGTAAATAAGAGGAAAAACAACAATGGCTGTAAAGTGCTTTGCAAACACCACATGAGATAACAATGATGGGTTATTGTCAGGGTTGGAGGGTTTGGGAGGGAGCGGGAACAACCAGGGAGAACCTTGGTGCCTGGATATTGGTGGGGGGGGGCACAGATAAAAGAGCCAGGAGATTTGGGTATCTGACCTTTTCTCAGAATTGTAAATTGTATATCATTCTCAGACTTGGCCCAGTTTGAGACCTGTGGGCAGGGAATGAACTTGCAGGCAGGTTGACAGGTCTCGGGGCTCTGCTCATGGGAAATATTAATTCATGATCATTTTAGGAACCAAAAGCAGACAATGAATTGTGCCCTCACCCCAAGAATGGGGGTCTAACTCCTCACTTCCATCCATGCCCCACTTAAAAAAATTCTTTTTAAAGAGGGGAACAAACCCAGCCTAATTTCTTCGGCATCTGATTTAGTACCGAAAGTCCTAGGAATTAAGGCAGACTGCTCCCACCCAAGTGCCTGAAGGAAAAATGGGGGCCGGGAGGTTGAAGGACCCCACCCCGACTTCCCCACGGAGAGCTGACGCCATCACGGGTAAGGACCTGACCTCTCACGCCCGGCTCCATCCATCTGGGGGAACCCACCCACAGGCCAGCGGGCAAGTCAGGGCTGGGAGGAGGCAAGGCAGGAGAGGAAGAGAGGGGAGGTGGAGGGGAGGAGGGAGGGGACTCAGAGGCCGGGATCGCGGCTGGCAACACCAAAGCTGGTTTGTCTCCTGACTGCTGGAGAGAGAGCTCAGGCTGAGGGACGGGGCCATGCGTGTGCCAGCCGCTGGGTCAGAGTCATAGAGCCTGGCTCTGCTCTGAGCTCCACCACTGGGGTGTCCGTCACACCTTCCCTCTTCGGAGGGGCTTCCACTTGCTAGGGGAGCTGGGCCTTGAGCCCGAGCCCGGGTGGGAGAGACCCTCCTGTCCCTCAGCCCTCAGGTGCTGAGTCCATCTGGTTTCTGGCGGGGAGCCCAAACATTTGCCGTGTGTGTCTGCTCTATTTGCCTTTGTAGCAAATGCTGGACGTAGAGATATACTAGGTAAAGTTGGGGCAAAAATCTCTGCCCAGAATTGTTTCCGTCTAGCTGGGGATGCACAACTCAAAGCAAATAATTACATTAAATGTGACAAACTGCAATGACGCCTGGGCTGCATCACTACCCGGCCCCCGCCCTCCCCCCAGCAGCACATCCTCAGCCATCCTAGATCTCTCTGCGATCTATCTGGGGAGGGAAGACACACAAATACAACGGAAATTACCCATGCCCAGGGTAGCGACTCAGTGCTGCAAATCAAGGCCAGAGGGGATTCCAGGCCGGCAAAGAGAGGGGAGGGGCCGCCCAGAGACCTCCCGGAGCCAAAGGGGCTTCAGGAACAAAGTCCCCAGCCCCACCCAGACGTCCCAGGCTGAACCCCAGCCCCGAGTCCCATCCAAAGTTCAGCAGAGATTGTGCCTGGATTTCCTGACAGGCCCGGCTCTGTCCCAGGGGCTGGCGCCTGGTGAGCAGCAAACAAACCTCGAGGTTTCGGGGCAGCTCCTGAGGCTTCGGTCTTCTGGGCTTTGTCAGGCCCAGGCTATGACAGGCTGCTGCCGCGGGGAGGGCGGACACAGCTCAGGCAACGTCCTGCTGGCGGGATTAGAGCACCTATTTTGGAAGCTCCTGCTGAACAGAAGCGGTTCCGCTGCCCTGGGGAGCCGAGCCGGGCCCCCTGCCTCTGAGCGCTCAGAGCAAAACGCTGGGGTTCACAGAGAGCATCCACTACATCCCGACCCCGATCCACGAGGGGCAGACAGCTTTAGAAATTTACAAACAAGGAAGCTGAGTATGATCTCTATGAAACATTCAGCGCACTGCATTTCTGGATAGCCACGGAATAATATGAGAGACCTTTAAACGTTTCTCCAGGTGAATATTGTAATTGTACTGGAAATAGATTTCCACCACAACCCCCAACACACACACACACACACACACACACACACACACACACACACACACCCCCCTCCAGCATTTTACCTAGGACCCTGGCTTCAGGCTTGAGGTGAGAGTTAAAGAATGAGTCAGGTTAAAAAAGAAAATCACAAAGAAGCAAGGACATTGTGAAGGAAGGAACAAAAGCACCAAAAACAGGGAGGGATGGAGAGAGAAAGAAAGAAAGAGAGAGAAAGAGATAGGGAGGGAGGGAGAGAGAGAGAGGAAGGAAGGAAGGAAAGAAGGAAGGAAGGAAGGAGGAAAGAAGGAAAAAGAAAAAAGAAAGAAAGGGAGAGAGAGGAAGGCAGGGAGGAAGGAAGGGAGAAAGAAAGAAAGAGAAAGAAAAAAGGGGAGGGAGGGAAAGAAAGAAGAGGTTGAAGAACAACTCTTGCTATGACAGGCTGGAGGAAAATATTTACAGCATATTCCCAAGAGTTTATGCCTCCTAATAAGCTAAGAGAAATTACACATCACACAGAGAAACATGAGGCGAAGACTTCGCTGGGCAACCAATGCCTGTGACTGAAGGAGCTGTGGGAAGAGCCAAGCCTCTGTCTTTCCATTCCGTGGACCCCCTGCTCCTCCCTTGAAGACCTACAGGCTCCCAAGTATCTACCTCCACTCCTACCTGGTCTGTGTGCACAGCAAGGGCAGAGTGGGAGGGAGGGCCGGAAAGAGGAATGTCCCTGGGGTTCAGAGAAGTTAGGTCTTGCCCAGGAAATAGAGGAGCTGGGATTTCAACCCAGACTGACTGGGCAGCCTCTTAACCGTGGGCCCAGAGTCCCACCAGCTCCTGCCGGCAGATGGATGGTTTGACCATCCTGTCGGGGACTCACTTCTCTTCCCAGCAGCAGACAGCATCAACACGAACAGTTTGAAAATCAGTACGTGAAAGATAGTCTAGGGTCGCAACGTGACATGTTAGTGGCGAGGACCACAAGAAGTCCAGGACTCAGGTATGCCCTGTTTACCCAGCTCATCTGATCACAGAAGCGTCTCAGGGCACGTGTGTTTCAGTGCTCTCCAGCACACCAGCTTGGGAAATGCCTCCTAGCCTGCATCTTTGTGGCCTTCAAGAATCCCCACAGGTAGGGATATAATTACAGCGTAAAAATTTCCCCATGACAGATGGGTCAGTCACTGGCCCAGGAGAAATGTCTCGGTGCTGTAGAATTCACAGTTGACCCTCAGTGACCATAACGTCCTGAGCCTCCTGCATGTGCAAGGTTAAGTCCATGATGGATACAGACTGCCACATGGCCAGGTAGAGTTCTACGGTGTTCGGTTCTGAGAATGTGACTTCATTTGCCGGATCTGGAAGTTAAACACACATAGACTCCCAGGAGAGGGTCACTGTGGCCCTTCCCACCTGTGATCCACGGGCTGGGAGACCGTCTTCAAAGTAGGCAAATGAACTAAGCAGGAAACACTCAAAGATTGTGTTGTGTTATAAGTTCTACTGTAAAACTCCTGCTAATGTCGATAGTTTGTCCTCCTAACAGTAAGTGTTTCTATGAACACTATTTTGCCCAGTGGTCTCCTCGTCCTCTGCGGGCTCCCTCCTATCCATTTCCACCCAGTGGATGAGCTGCCTGGAGTCTTCCCCGCGGGGCCTGGGGAAGAAGCCTGCGGACGTTGAGTGAAGACTAGCCAGGGTCTCCATAGGCTGCTGCGTTCAGCAGACACCCCGTCCTGTAGCCTCCACCCTCTTAAACCCGGAACCACCGGCTCTCCTCTTTTCTAACACCCCTCGGGCTGGCTCGGATGCCACACACCTCATCATCCAGAATGGCACGCTTCTGAGGGAAAGGTGCTTATTACCACTAATTCTGGGACAACAGGCTTAAAATCAGACGTATGGCCACTCGCGGCCGAACTCCAGGTAGGAGACCTACAACCCTGACACACTTACTGCCCTGTGGTCCCCTGCACACTCGTTTCTCCCCAGTGTCACCACCTCCCTGGCAGGGTGCACGCAGAATGCAAGGAAAGAGGTGCCTAAAACTGCTCTAAATGCTGGGTTCTCTAGTTGGCCACTGACAACCTCCCAGCTCCCTGGGTTCAGGCTGGGTTCAGGCTGGGTTCGGCCTCTGGCTCGGCTACCGCCACGGGATCCCTGGGTGGCCATCAGCCACTGAAAATGTTTGCTGCCTCCTGGACTCCGGGTACTGAGCCCAAACCCTACCCTTCCTTTTCTGGGCCTGGTTAAGTTTTGAACGGCCCCTCATCCTGGTCGCCCTGTGCTGGCTCTAAGGCTTCTGGAGGGCAAGCACACAGCCTCGAAAACTAGAAGAGGTGTTTGGGTGACTCCGTGGATGGGCAGTGGAAGAAACCAAGGTCCAGAGATGGTGAGTCACTCACTTAAGCTTCTAGAACATTTCGTGACCTGATCTTCGCCCTCCAAGCACCACGCTGCTCTCAGGCTGGGTCACTCCATCTGCAGTGCTCAGCACACAACAGAAACTCAGTGCATTTTGACCCATCAGATTTCAACAAATCAGCATCCTAAAGCGTCTAATGAGGCAGCAGTAGGATGGTGTAAATCTGAAGGCTCTGCCCCTGGCCTGCCTGCCTGGCCACCAAGATGCATGTTCCTGGACAAACGTCATAATTCGGCTGACAGAATATGTGTATATATAATTATATATACAGATGGATGGATGTGGAAAAGTGCTCCATGATGCATTAAAAACCAGCCCACTCTTGCTAGTGATAAAACTGCTCTAATAATTCATGAGAATACATCAAAAGGACCCCACCACCACCACAGAGAGAGACAGAGGAAGAGAGAAATATTTATTTTTAAGATGTTCATGGCAAAACACTGGAAACAACCCAAATCTCCACTGATAGGGGAATGAGTAAGAAAACTAAGCTGCAGTAAAAAAATATGAACATTTGAGTTGATTTTTTAAAATGACAATTACATGGACTATGTTAAGATTTTCTCTTCCTGTAACACAGCTCAAATTCATTAAATCAGCAGCTAATTAAATAAGCATCTCTGTATTTGGGGAACAGGGCTAGAGGCAGAGGGAACACCAATGCAAAAGCCCTGAGCTCGGGGGAAATGGATGGTTAAAAATAATATTGGGGGCTTCCCTGGTGGCGCGGTGGTTGAGAATCTGCCTGCCAATGCAGGGGACACAGGTTCGAGCCCTGGTCTGGGAGGATCCCACATGCCGCGGAGCAACTAGGCCCGTGAGCCATAACTGCTGAGCTGGCGCGTCTGGAGCCTGTGCTCCGCAACAAGAGAGGCCGCAATAGTGAGAGGCCCGCGCACCGCGATGAAGAGTGGCCCCCGCTCGCCGCAACTAGAGAAAGCCCTCGCACAGAAACGAAGACCCAACACAGCCAAAAATAAATAAATAAATAATGAAAATAAAGGAATTCCTTTAAAAAAAAAGTATATATCATGTACCATGAAAGAAGCTGGTCACAAAAGACCACTGAGTGAGCGGTTCCATTCATTCGAAATGCCCAGAATGGGTAAATACACAAGGACAGAAAGTTGGTTAGCGGTTGCCAGGGGCTGGGGGAGAGGGAATGGGAGTGACTGTTAATAGGTTCAGGGTTCTTCTTGGAGCGATGAAAATGTTCTCAGGTTGATTGTGAGACGGATGCACAACTCTGTGAATATACTAAAATCCACTGAATTGCACACTTTAAATGAGTGAACTTTACAGAATGTAAATTACATATTACTTGCATAATGCATATTAATAAGGCTGTTACAAAATAACTAATACCATTTTTTTTCACATATACTAGTGTGTATCTGTTAATCCCAAACACTAATACAGTTTTTAATTTAATTTTCAAAAGCATCTCTGCCTAGGAGTCGAGGGATTAGAGATGTCTGCTTCATTTCTTCAGTTTCCCATGATCCTCTCATTCCAATGACAAAGTGTCTTCTCCACCGCGGGCCCAGGTGCCTCCCCTCCCACAAAGGTGGCCCTCTCTGGGCTCAGGTATCCACTATGGCACAGACTGTTCTTTCCACCCCACAGAGGGAAAGACGAAGGTCCTTTCCACAGGGGGCAGGACCAGAAAGTGTGGGGATGTATGACAAGCTAATCAAAAGCTGCCTGCCAATCTTTTTTTTTTTATAGTAAGGGTGAATATATTTTAATATATTTATTGGTCATTGGTACTTCTTTTTTTTTTTTTAATATTTATTTATTTATTATTTTTTTGGGCTGTGTTGGGTCTTCGTTTCTGTGCGAGGGCTTTCTCTAGTTGCGGCGAGCGGGGGCCACTCTTCATCATGGTGTGCGGGCCTCTCACTGTCTCGGCCTCTCTTGTTGCGGAGCACAGGCTCCAGAAGCGATGGCTCAGTAGTTGTGGCTCATGGGCCTAGTTGCTCCGCTGCATGTGGGATCTTCCCAGACCAGGGCTCGAACCCGTGTCCCCTGCATTGGCAGGCAGATTCTCAACCACTGCGCCACCAGGGAAGCCCAAAAGCTGCCTGCCAATCTTGCTGTGGACAAAGTCCGGCGCTGGTTCTGGCTCCTTGGAGTCCAGGCCTCCTGCCAGCCTGCCTCAGTTACCTAATTGTGCCCTGGGAGGAGGGTGTGGGGAAACAAGCAGGCAGATATTGATGGAGAGCAGGACATGGTACTGCCTGGGGCTAGGGAGGTGGGCAACATGACAATATCTCAGGAAGAGTATAAACACTTGCACACTTGATCTAGAAATTCCACTTCCAGGAATTTATCCTGCAGATGCACTGGCGCTTGCGTAAAATGGCTCACGTACGAGGATACTCAATGTGGCATTTTTTTCTGCAATGGCAGAGGATTGGGAAAACAACTTATATGTTCATCAACATGGAACTACTGTTAATTCAATTAGGGTGCACTGTGTAGCCATAAAGAATGAAAATCAAAAAAAAAAAAAAAAGAATGAAAATCTTTTATACACTGATATGGAATTCTTTCCAAAATATGCTGTGAAATATTAGAAGGTACAGAATAGGGCATATGACACTCTCTTAAAAAAAGAAGAGGTAGGCATCTATACACAGATTTGTTTGTATGCACAGTAAAAATACTTCTAGGAGGATAGACAAGAAACTGATAATAATGACCTGCTTCCAGGGAGACTGTAACCTGGTAGCTCAGGGATACTGTTCACTGTATGTTCTTGTGAACATTCTGAATACTGAACTATGCTAATTTATTTCCTAATTGCAATAAATAATTCTTTTATAGGTTAAATAAAGTAATAAAGTAAATGAATATGCCCTGACTAGCATCGTCACTGTTTCATGTAGTAATATGTTTCATTTAGAGCAGGGAAGTTTCCCTTTTTTGATTTCCCACAAGAGCATCTTATCTCCCACCATTTTCCAAGCAGGTTCTCAGTCTAACTGACCCGCTGTCATCTCTCAGAGCACCCTGGTTCCTGTCCCAAGGGCCCCCCAGCCTTGCCTCCTCGGCAGGCTTAGGCCCCAGACCCCGGCGGATCTGGCTTGGCTTCTAATGCTCAGTTACACCCATGCACACCGCTTGTTTAGACCTTGTTCCTTTTATTAATTAGGAAGACTGAGAGGGAGCTATCGCCAGGCCCTTTATCAGGGTCATAGGCGGAGACTTATACCAAGGCAGTCTGGGCCCGTTTGACTCTGCAACCCCTCTTTAAGCTTGTGACAAGCGGGCAGGAGGGAAAGGAAATACTGAGCAAATTGCCAAACCAGCTCCCTCAGGGATCAAGACAATGGGTCTGGAGGGAAAAGGCTTTTCCTTCCAGCCCAGTGGCCGTCAAAAGGAAACAACTTTCCTTTCACCTCCTGGAATGGCAGCAACCAGCCAGCCAGCTGGGGGAGATTTATGGAGATATAATGTGACCTCTTTATTGCTCTGAATGCTAGGGAGGCATTTCAGGGGAGATTTACGCCTTTCAGAAGGGGAGCGGCGCTACGGTGTAGAACTGTGTACACGGGACTATTTCCCCCTCTGGGGCTTTCGTGGGGATTATTTAATCAAACTAAGGTTAAACTCAATCACCAGCACTTTATATCTTCTTCTCCTGCTAATCCACCTAGTTACCCTGCAAGCTTTTTGCATGAAATGTGATTCTAAGGAGAGTCAGGAGGGCTCTGTTTAGCTTTGAATTCACTTGACATAACACAAAACAAAAAATAAGGATGAAGATCACTTACAGCAGGGCCAGGAGACGGTGTCCCTCCCTAGCAACGGACCCAGGCAGCACTCATTGTACCCGCCTATGACCAGGATCTTCTTTGTAAAATAGGGGTGTCAGACCACATATCGAGGGCCTTCCTAGTTTGAAAATTATCCAGATTAGTATCAGATAAAATGTATAAATGACTCTGCACCAGTGATTTTGATGTCACTTGTTTTTTTTAAGCTGCAGATCCATTTCTTCAAAGAGAATCTTATTTAGGAAGCTTGACATAAAAAGGCAGAGAAGTGCAGCCGATTGGGTGAAAGGATGAACCAGACTCTTCCCAAATCCCCCTGGACATATCTATATCTACACACAGCGGCCTTGAGGAAAGTCCTCCAACCACTAGAGGGCACAGAAGTATAGCTGCAGGAGTGTTTCTCAGGACTCTCTGCCTATGATGTGAATGGGGTTCA
The DNA here is from genome assembly GCF_009873245.2 of Balaenoptera musculus. Taxonomy (NCBI): domain Eukaryota; kingdom Metazoa; phylum Chordata; class Mammalia; order Artiodactyla; family Balaenopteridae; genus Balaenoptera; species Balaenoptera musculus. Next base: position 7,553,977 of record NC_045790.1, read on the forward strand.
GCCTTCGCTTCAATATCACAAACTACATTTACCAGATTTAAAGGCTGGGAGTAATGAGAACCAATTCCAGAAGCAACTGGAGGCCAAAATGTTCAGCAACAGTAATGTTACCTCTCTTGCTCTGGTCTCCGCAACTCAAAAATGAAATATTTGGACAAGATGATTTCTAGCTCCCTACTTTTTGAATCATCTAACTTGGCACTACATTGTAACTCTTCTCATATATTTATTTATTTATTTATTTCCCCCTAATTTATGTTTAAATTGTATATATCATAACTGCTGTAAGAATTCAAACAATACTCCAATAAAGATGTTAAAAAAAAAAATTCTAACAGTACAGAAAGATGTCACATGAAAAATAAAAGTCTCCACCATTACCATTATACCCCTCCTCAGAGGCAATGGTGGCTAACAAATTTTCTATTTCCAGACATTTTCTGTTATTAATTATAATTTTCATTTTTAGAAATTTAGAATTACAGAAAAGTACCAAAAATAATATAACAATCCCTTTTATTCCCTATCACCATCTCTTAACCAACCACTATTTTGAATTTAGTGTATATTCTTCCAATTCATTTTTATACTCTTACACACATATATACGTACCTCTGAACATTGTAAGTATGGCTTTGTATAAATTTAAATTTACATGAATGCCCTCACACTGTACATCATGTTTACAAATTTACTTTTTAAAAAACATGGAATATTTCAGTAATTGAGAAGAAAAGAATATTAAAACACTCCTGAAGCCAGCACCTAGCTTTGTTAAATCTTAACATTTTACCGTATTTTCTTCTGATTTTTAAAAGAAATAAAGCACTGCAGATAGTTGATTCCTGTGTATCCATCCCATGATCCCCGTCTCCTCCTTCCCTCAGTAGAAAAAAACCTCTATCTTGAATAGGTTTATCATTCACGTGAATGTTTTTACTCTGGTAATATATATGCATACTTTTTAAAAAGCAATATGTAATTTTTTTGCATGTTTTAAACTTCATAGAAATAACATGATTTGTATCCTTAAGTTTTATTTTTGCTTATTAATATGCTTCTGCGTTTTAATTATGTTGATACATGTGGAGCTAGTTGCTTTATAGTTTTCCATTATATTCACATATCATATTTAGTTTGTCAATTTCATTATTGATGTATATTCAGGTAGTTTTCAATGTTTGTTGTAATAAATGCTGCAACAGGCATCCTTGTACATATCTCTAGGATATATTAGGCACGTTATAGACATGTTCAAAACCTTCCATCCCCTGTAGTTACTGACTGCATGTGCCAGGCTTCTAGAAATTAGTATGTTAAACTGAACCAACTTGAAGGGAGTAACTATCCACCGGACTTGCTTTCCAAAGAAAAGTATTGTTTAGAGTAGCAAAATTATAAGCTTACCTAGACGTGTTGTAAAGTCCTTGAAAAGTAACTCAGAGCCAAGTTTTGTGAATTGGAATGCAGTGCTCAAGTCACATTCTGCTTTAAATCTTGTAACAGATATAGATGAATTAAAGAGAAAAAAATATATATATTCAGAAAACACTTATGTTTGGTTTTGGTGCTGTTTAACAATGTATCAGACAGCTTTTGCTAGGTTATGCTGTACCAAACAATCCCAGAATCTCAGTGGCTTACTATATTAAAGATTTATTTTCCGCTGTCCACATTACATGTCAGTTGCAAGTTGGCTGCAGTTCTGTTATACATGTGTGCTTCGCTCCAAGACCCAGGCTGAAGGTGCAACCTCCGTCTGGGTCATACAAGCCTCATGGCGGGGGCAAAAAGTGATGTCAGAACTACATAATGACTCTTAAAGCTGTGCTTGGAATCTGCACAAGTGACTTCTAGTCACATGTCATTGATCAAAGCAAGTCTCATAGGCAAGCCTATGTTATCAGGGTGGGGGGATATAATTCTGCCCCGGGAAGGGACACCTGGAAGAACAGTGCCATCTGCCCTGAACGCAAACGGGATCATACCACACAGATTCTTCTGCAGTTTAGTTTCTTCATGGAAACGCATGTATTTGGATACTTTCCCATATCAGTACAGATCTATCTCACTCTTTTAAGAGGATTTATTAGTTTTACACTGTAAAGGTACAAAACATTTATGTTCTAATCCATAATTCCCACAGTTGTTTAGCTGTACTTTGATATCTGAAAGGATACATCATTTAATGCCAGTCTTTTTGTACCATAGCTTCCCCTTTCCTAATGCCTTGGCTGTATTTCAGCAAGTAATTTTTCACCATTACATACAGCAGGGCTGTAATGAACGTCATTGCCTTAATTTCTGTGCCAGTACCTGTTTATTTTCACTTGTTTTGATTTCTGATAGGACAAGTTCTCCCTTCCTACGTTTTCTTTATAAAAACTATCTTGGCTATTCTTGCACAATAACTCTTCCACATAAATTTTATAATCAGCTTGACGAGTTGTATTTAAGAAAGCCTGTTGGGATGTTTGCTGGGACTGCATTAAATTTATAGATTTTGTTTGGGGGGGAATTTGGAAGAAAGAATACTGCTAAGTTTTCCAATCCAAGAACATAGTATCTTTTCCCATTTATCCATGTCTTTTTAAAATATGTCTTTTAAGTTTTATAGCTTTCTCCATAGTGATCTTACATATTTGTTTATCAAAGTTGACTATTTCATCTGCAAATAATGAAAACATTGGCCCTTCCTTTCCCATCTCATCGATTTTCTTACCAGGTAAATTTACATGGGCTGGAAATCTGAGAGGTATGGGTCAGCTCTCCAAGTCTTCCCCTCGATGTGGTTTGAATTTCCATTATATTTGAGAGTATTTCTGTCGTTGAGGGAATTTTCCTAGTCTCACTGGAGATGAAATTTTTACTGTATTCTGAGGGTTCTTTTCATCTGATTCATCAGTATTCAGGGAGGAAGGGCAGAAGGCATACTTTACTCTGCTGTCTTCCACAGAAAGTCTCTACCCGCTTCTTCACTGTACAAGCATCCTTCTCACATCCTGTCACCTGCTCTTCCTCTTCCTGTCACTAGTCTTCCTAGACTAACCCTATGCTTCCATGGGTTTATTTGGCAATTAATCACATTGATCTTCAATTGCCTGTTTGTATCCTTGTCTTGGAGTGTCATTTACATCTCTTGGTATTATTTCATTCTTTTCTTCCAAACTATATTTTGTTCCTAAACCAAGTTATAAACACATGGAGATCAGGGTATATTTTATACCTTGTTTATTGGGTTAGTTTTACTTTCTTTCTCCTTTTTTCACTCTAGTCTCAGAACTCTGAGGCCAAGCAGACATTTACAAATTACATATAAAGAAGCGGAGTTTCTCCACACTGGGGGCCACACAGCGCCCAGCTCTCAGCTCTTCTTTCCCCCACCTGAAGCGCAGCAGCTGAATCCCAGCGCCCCTGGACCGTTTTTGATGACAAAGGTCTAGTAGTTCAACCCGTCCTTTTACAACTTTCACAAACTTGGCAGACATCTCAGGAAAAGTGTGAAGCTGCTACAGAAAAGCAATCTCATAGAACAAGTTCAGGAGAGATAGTACTACCAACTCTTAGATTAATACTGCTTATACCTTTGGGGAGGCAAATAGTATGCAGTGTTGGGGACTTGCTAAGCTTTTACACTGTCTCTCTTTCTGTTTTTTATTTTTAACAGAGGTAAAATACACAAAACATAAAATTACCATTTAACCGTTTTAAGTGTACAATTCAGTAGTGTTAAGTATATTCATATTGCTGTACAACCCATCTCCAGAACTCTTTTCATCTTGCTAAACTGAAACTCTGTACCCGTTAAATAACTACTCCCCTCTCCCCTCAGCCCCTGGCAGCCACCATCCTGTCTCTATGAATCTGACTACTCTAGGTCCCTCATGTAAGTGGAATCATGCACTGTTTTTTGGCTTACTTCACTCAGCATAATGTTCTCAAGATTCATCCGTGCTGTAGCCTGTGTCAGAATCTCCACATTGTACATATACACACCATGTTCTGTGTATCCACTCATCTGTCTATGGACACTTGGGTTGCTTCCTCCTTTTGGCCACTGTGTCTCTCTCTTTTAAATCAATTATTTATTCATCTTTACAAAAAAACAAACACACAAAAGCTAAAAATCAGGAACAAATGCAGAGCCGTGCACTGAACAGCCAAATAAATCAGTGAGATCTTGACCACTATGGCTCCTGTTTGCTGGCCCAGCTGGGGAGATTCCTCATGGCAGGGTCTTCCTACGGCTCTGTCTTCCAGAAAGAAACTCAGAGGTAGCAGCAACTTCAGAAAAGCCAAGACAAAAGGAAAATCCTGTGGCGGCAAGATCCCGAGGGAAGGAAGACTGCCCAGGTAGCCCAGCCTCAAGAGCTGTTCAGGCACATGTGCGGTGGCCTCAGCACACACAATTCCCTGAATTCCCATGATGATGTTTAACCAAGTGATGCTGGACTTGGACCCCAGGGAAGACCCCACTGAAGCAGCTCAAGGCGGAAGGGGTTCTCGTTTACTGTCAGATTCCCAGCGACAGACCCCAGCCGGGCCTCCTCAGGACACATACCCTCCACAGCCGCACCACACAACCCTTCTTCCTTTCTAAGTGGAACCCAAGCGGTTTCTTCGTTTTGTCCCTTTTGTTCAGCTCTTGCTGGAGGCAGACAACTGGCTCCACCTTCCTCGGAAGGATTTAAAAGACATTCCAAAGCTATGACAAAAGTCACTCTTCAGGTGTCTACAAGCCCCATGTGCCCCTGCTTATGGACATGTGCCCCCGCTTATGGACATGTGCCCCCGTATGTAGAAGAAATTACAGACATTAAGTTGGATATGGGGTCTATGTCCCTAAATGTAGACGAATACTGAGAAAGAAGGCAACTTCGAACGAATACAACACCCTCATTTAATTCCACCTGGCAACCTAACCTTTCATTAGTGGAACCGAAAAATCCTATTTGAAATAATATGTTTAATGATAACAGTGAACATTTACTAACAGGTGACTAGTGACTAACATTAAGGATGCTTACCGCATGTCAGGTACTATGCATTATAAACATCATTCCTATTACTCACCATGACCCTATGAAGTGGCTTCTATTCAATTTTACGGACGTGAAAAGTGGGGAACATTGCAATGGGTAGTAAAGCCAGAATTTTAAATCAGGTGTCTGACTCCTGACTTGCTCCCTCCACCACAAGCCTCTTCTGTCTCCCCGTTACCAGCTGCCAAACAGTAAAAAGATGGACGTCCCAACAAGAAATATAAGCAAGAGTTGTGACTATGACGAAAAACAGCCCGGCTAACGGGCTCTGCCTTCACCGAGAACAGCTGGTCAGACGGTGCGCTCGGCCAGCTCTCCCTGGCCCGGCAGATCCGTCCTCCTGGTCCTTCTCCACCCCCCCGCCGCCCCTTCTGCTTTGTCTTGGGAAAAGGGTCCCCTTTATTAATGCCATTCCTGGAGATGTGTTTACACAGGGCAGGAAACTTAATATCAACATTCCCTGAAGGAGAGTGTCTTGTCACTTCTGTGAAGCACTTCAGGCAGGCAGAGACCAGCCTCCCAAATCAACAGGCACTTATGCCCTTTAAACAGAGTCTGACGGGAGAGTTTGTTTCTACAGAGAATCTTTGAGTTCCTGAGCCCATTTGTTATGATGAGGTTGAGAGGCGGTTACCCGTATACACAAAACTCTCCCTGGTGCCTTAAGAGGCTCTCTAAGAAGGACCTCAAGGAATCTATTCACAGTGAGGAGGAGGGAAAAGAGTGGATTCAGGCACTCAACAGGTTGGAAAGGACAAACTTGATGAGCGAAATTCTGCAAGTCTCCATACACTGGCAGGGGGAGATGGGCTCCAGGGCCGGAATTCTGATAGGATGTGAAGGCTCTGGGGGGCCTTAGGGGGCACCATCAGGGCTCAGCAGAGCATCGCAGGATCAAAGAATGAGTTCAGGTGGGTTTTGCAAGGTGAAAATGGAGGGCACGTAACTGTCGATTTTTTCAGCTTCCTTTCTTAGCTCCTCTTGCCAGGTATCTCTTACCTGTTACCCCTCCCACCTCTGCTAGAGGCCAGCACTGCCCCCCCAGACCCCTGTCACTCTCCCCATGACCCTGGGGGCTCTCTCCTGTTCTCATGGCTTCAAACAGAGTGATGATCCCAGACTCCAGCCCGGGCCACCTGCCTCCTGGACATCCCACCTGCCTGTCCCTCCCCCATGTCTCTGGCCCACCATGTCCAGTATGTTGTCCTACCCCTAGATGCCCTGTTTCCTTGTTGTTACCTTTGAGAACACATCACTAGAGTTTTCTCTGCTCTCCTCTCTCCCCCCACCTCCTAGGTTTGGGCTGCCTGAGCATGATTCTTACAGCTCCTCAGTACCCTCCCCTCCCCACCCCCCAGTCTCACCAGATCCCTCTCCCTGTAAAACGATCATGATGGGGCCATGCTCGTCCCTGGACCCCTCCCACTCAGGTTCCTTTTACAAGGATGGTTCCCTCCTCCCAGCCAGTCTCAGTGGGCCGGACTGCAGGTATGAGTATGTGAGCCGGAGGGGCCATATACTTTGTGATGAATTCCTGATTTTATCTTTTCAGATAATGAACGTTTACTTAGTATTTACCATGTAATCGTATCATGGACCCCAAACTGAGTGAGGTATAATTCTTGCCCTGGAAACACTTTCAGTCTAGAAGAACTATAATCCAAATAAGAGGATAGCACCACGGAAACGGTGAGAACGCTGGCTGTGTACGATTCTCGGGGATTCTGCCTGTAGGTGAGTCAAAGGCTGCCTGGAGAGACGAGCCCACCCCAGCTCTCTTGCATTCACGACAAGATCCACCTCTGCTCCCTCTTGGCTGCCAAGAGGCAGTGTGAACCTGATTTCTTTGATTCTTCCTTGTTTGCTTCCGGTTCTTCCACAGGCAGGTGAGTGAGAAGAAGAGACCAAAGTTGTTTGCATGAAAAAGCCATTGTGGAATTACTAGGGTAGAAGGAAAAATGAGACCATAAGATACCAGGTGGCTTGCCAAGGCGCTTCTTCCCCACGACAGACAGCAGGCAGTCTGGCCTCTGGAGTTCAGAGCTGAGCTCAGAAGCTCCCACCACCTTGGCCTTGTCATCAAAGGCCAAGACTCTCCAAGCCTAAGCAGTAAAACCCAGGGATTCTCTGGAATACAGTACAATTTGCCCTTCTCTCCACAGGAAAGCAGTCAAATAAGAGCCTCCCAGCTCTCCTCGGTGCCCTCTCTTAGAAGGGCCATGTATTCCCCGGGCTGTCCCAGCAGTCAGAGGCTACCAGGCAGAGGGGGAAGTGACGCCTCCGATTCCCCAGGCCTTAAACGGGAATGTGCGGGTGAGAAATTCTACTTAACAGTTTACTCAACTCCCTATTCACAAGTTCCTCCAGACTTTTTCAATGTAGCAAATCAAGGCACTGGGGGTAAGGGGTGTGTGTTCCTGACGGGGAAGTGGAATCCCAGACAAGGGAAGAAGTGACATTGGCCTGGTCCACACGACAGGTCAGGGATGTGAGGCCTCAAATCCAGGATTCCTACCTCGATCCAGTGTCCCCTCTTTCTCACCCCCACTCCCACCGGGAGATTATCAGCTAAGTGGAAGGGCAGCATGGTGGAATAACAGCTCAGATTCCCAGAGCAGGGAAGCAAACTCAGATGCCACCTCTGGGCCGGCGACTGGGGGATGACCACCCCCAGCCCATGTAAACTGGGGAACGAGGGGCGCATGGAAGCTGTCTGACACATACCACTGTCTTCACCCATGCCTTTCCTGGAACAGTCTGGCCTGGTGACATCTCAGGCCTTTCCTTCCATGTCCTCTGCCATCACTCACTCGTTATCCAGGCTAGAGAAAGCCTCTGACAGCCTCCAACTGAACCAGAGGCCTTCTGTCTCCATGCCAGCCCCCCTCTCTCCCTCCCTCTCTCTCTCTCTCTCTCTCTCTCACACACACACACACACACACACACACCTCTGTATGTATTCCCAATTTACTGCTTCAATTATGTTTGCCTCTATTCATAAAGTCCTAAACTCCACTACCTGACTTTCAAGGTCCTCCACATCTATCCCCACTGTGTCAACCCTGCCACTCCCTAAAGGACAACCAGGCCGCTGGAGCACCGGGAAAAGGTCTAAGATGTGGCGGATGATATTCAAGATGCCCAAGGTGGTCCTCTGCGGTGGAGCACTGCATCGAGAAGCAGGAGGTCGGGCGAGTTGCCGTAGCAACCAGCTCGTGTAGTGGCAGAGGAGCCCAAAGCCAAGAGCTGGAAACACTGGAGGTAAAGCCGAAGCCAAAAGGCAAGGAACGACCAAAACAGACAGAGCAGGTTTCAGTAACCGAGTGTCAAGGTTAGCGTTGGTACTGGTTTCCTCAGACTCTACGGATGTTATGGCACAAAGCAAACGAGGAATTATGTTGGGGTTTTTGAGGATGAGATTCTTGGTGTGGCTGAAAAGATTTAAAGATGGAAAGATGTAAAATGGTGCAGTTGCCATGGTAAACGGTATGGTGGTACCTCAAAACCACACACAATTACCACATGATCCAGCAATTCCACTTCTGGGTATATTCCCAAAAGAAATGAAAGCAGGGACTCGAATAGATATTGGTACACAGGTGTACAAACAGCATGATTCACAATAGCCAAAAGGTAGAAGCCACCCAAGTGTCTGTGAACAGATGACTGGATAAACAAAATGTGTTCTATCCGTACAATGGAATAGTATTCAGTCTTTAAAAGGAAGGAAATTCTGACACAGGCCACAACATGGATGAAACCTGCAGACAGACGCTAAGTGAAATAATCCAGACACAAAAGGACAAACACTGTATGATTCCACTTACATGAGGTAACTAGAATAGTCAAATTCCTAGAGACAGAAAAGAGAATGGTGGCTGCCAGAGGCTGAGAGGAGGAAATGGATACAGAGTTTCACTGGGGGGGAGAAGAAAAAGTTCTGGAGATGGTGGTGATGGATGCACAAAAATGTACATGCACTTAATGCCAACTGAAATGATACTGAAAAATTGTTAAAATGGTCAATTTTATGTTGTGTAAATTTTACGACAGTTAAAAAAAAGGATGCATAAAGGGAAGTGAAAGCCTTTCAGTCCTAAATTTGAATTGGAAGTATTAGCATCCACACATGATGTATTTTATCTTATCTTCAGGTGGACGGGGGAAGTATTTCCTAACTCTCTATACTGAATGACTAACCCAACAGCAAAAAGCACAACTAGCAGAGCCAACTCTAAGAGTGGTGTCCAAATACCATTTCTCACTAAAAGGAGCCAGGGTTTCTTGGAGAGATAGCCAAACCCAGGTCTGGGAGGAGAAAACGCATAAGCGCTTGGAACATTTTGTAGTATGGAAAGCAGGAAAGGATCAAACCAAGATTTTGTCAAAAGAACTCAGGAGCCAATTTGGACAAGTTTCCACTGGCAAAAGATGGGACAATGTGAACATCAATCAGGGTAATAAGGACATGGAATAAAACACATCATATCTGTTTAAATCCACGAGTTCTTAATGATACTAAAAAGTTTTTATTTCACTGGTAATCTTGGAAGGATGCTAGGGGACTAATTCATTATTTTGAACGCTGAGAAGTAAAGTGAAAGAAGCAAGCATTTATCCTGCCTTTCCTATACAAACTGTATCTCAGGGTAACCAAATATTTGATAAAGTAAAAGAAAAATTTTTTTACTGTTATAGACGTATTTCAGCTAATAAATGAAGACGGAATGAGAGCATTAGAATGCGACCGTTTGCAACCCCTGATGAAATAACAGATCTAGGCAATGACCGTCAATGGCTGCTGAACATTACCTAGCCTATTTTTCCAATCACAGGTTTACACGAAAAACAGGGGACAGAGGAACATGTTAAATGAGGGGAATGCAATCAACAAAATCCAGGCTGTGGGAAACCTACAGGAAAAGCCTAGTTTCTTTAGCAAACATATTCCAGGAAAAAGAAGAGAGAGTAGAAGGGGAACTATAGGTTAAAAGAAACTTAAGAGACATCAACAGAGGCAACGTATGGACCTTATTTAGATCCCGATTTGAACAAATTGTTAAAGAAAATTAGACAAATGGGAAATTTGAACACCGACTGGATATTTAATGATATTAAGGAGTGGTGGTTAACTGTATCAGAGTGATACTGGTCTTGGGGCTATATATTTTTTTAAAGTGTCCTTATATCTTTTAGAGATACAGACAGAAGTATTTAGAGATAAAATGATAAGTTGTCTGGAACTTCCTTCAAAATAACCTAGTGTAGGGGAATGCGGGGGGATGGGGGGGTGGGATACAGATGAAATACAGCTGGCCGAGAGTTGGCATTTGTTGAAGCTGGGGGATGAGTAGACACTCTCTACTTTTGCATATGTTTGAAATTTAACATATTCTTAAAAACTTGTTTAAAAGGCAGGAATTGAACTCAAAGTCTTCGTCTTCACCTCTAACCCTCCTGGGAGGTAGGTGCTGTGGCATCTGGCTTTGCACACCTGCATAAACAGTATCTGCCCCTGTAATTATCTGTATTCCTATTCAGGCCACTCCTGGCCCTTTACACCTCACTTTTACGGGCAGAATCACTGAGAAGAGGGTGGGACCCCACCTCTGAGGTCAGATCAGCCACGTCCCCATCCTTCCCAGGGCAGGGATCTGGTCTGGGAACTAGAATCAGCCTGGATTTCTGCCCCTTCTTCTACCTCAGCCTGGACACAAGCCGCCCAGCCTCACTGTGCCCTACTACTAAAGCACGCACAGACACACAGCTCCTGCACAACATCTTCACAGCGTGTCTCTTCCTTTCCATCAGACATCTTTCTCTAAGTGGGAACAGGTGCAGAAATGCAGCGGGAAGGCGGTCATCACCTTGCAAGAGCGAGGCAAAAGCAAAACAAACAAGAGCCACTATTTTTAGCCTTTCTATACTATAATCAAAATGATATATCCAAAACGCTAGTTGAATCCTGCCCCTCCACTGTCTAAGTCTTCTCTTCCCGAGGCCAAGTCCGAACTCTCCAGATACCTCTGCTTGCTGCATGGCCCCCTCACCCCGCCCCCCGACACTGCAGAATAGCCAACTCAAGAGATGTCCTCAGCTTACCATGTCCTTCCTCCCATGCAGCGAACTCCTAACCATCGTTTCCTCCAGGAAGGCTGGTCTCTGTCGGTGTGGCATCCTAGACGCGCGTGGAACCCAGATTTACCCCGCTATAGCCCTCCATACACTCAGACTCTCACTTTTTTTTTACCTCCCCTGCCAGATTGTAAGCTCCTGGGATGCAGAGACCACCTTGTTCGTTTTCGATCTCCAAAGCCTAACAAGTGCTCAGCTCACAGGAAGCAGGAAAAAATTATGTGTTGGCTGGTTGGCTGATGAGGCAAATGATGTGTCTGGTACCGGTGTTTGTGACAGAGCTCTACCCTCTGTGGATCTCCACGGCCTGCGGGGACCTTAGACACTGAATGGGTTTAGTTAATAACAGAAAAACAAAACCAAAGGAACCACAAACTGAGACCAACTCTGAGGTCACTTAACCCATGGTTTCCCACCATTCTTTTTACGTTTTAGTAGTTAATTAAGTATTTTATAAGAAAAAATAAAATTAGCCCATCAAACTTGAAATTTCACAGATACTATTGCTTAAAATGAGGCAGGTAGCCATGGAAACCTGCTCTACACAGACTGCATGAAGTCAAGTGGATGCCAGGCAAGCTCAGGAAGGTGACATGTTACTATGGTAGCTTTGCTGTAACAGCCAGCATGAACTATTGTCATGGGCACTGCCATCAGACCCTGGATTTTATTTATTTATTTATTTATTTCCACTGTGGGCCTTGAGGGATCTTAGTTCCCCGACCAGGGATTGAACCTGGGCCCACGGCAGTGAAAGCGCGGAGTCCTAAACACTGGACCGCCAGGGAATTCCCAGACCCTGGATTTTAAATACCCCTTCTCACTATTTCTGTGCCTGGCCTGATTTCTTAACCTTACCAGGGCAGATACTCAAGCTCAGAGGGGCTTCGTAAGTTGTCCAAAGTCACACAGCAGGAAGATTAGAGCAGGGGACAGGATCCCAGGGACCCTCGGTGCTGGACTGATACTGATTCACCTCATTGACCTCCCTTTCTAAAAAGTGGGTTGAAAGCTACTTGCTCACATTTCCCAACAAATCAGAGCCTCACAAGTCAACACATTCTGCAGCTGGTCACCTCACTTCAAGGGGGCAACCACTTAAAACTTATAAGTATGCTCTAGCCTTAACATGGCTAAACATAACATACTATAAGATTGAAAAACTATGCTTTTACACACAACGCTCCCATTTGATTGGCTATTTATTATTGGCAGTTCTTTCAGTCAATTTCCCAGTTTTGCTCTATTTAAGAGACCAGTCTCCAGGAGCCAGTCTGGGTCACCAATCTTATGAAAAACTTTCTTCAGTGCTGAAATAACTAAACAGTAACTTTTATGACTGCTTAAATATATAGATATACACATGCCTGTATATGTATGGTAACTAAGAAGCCAAGGATTAATGCCTAACAGTGGTTATCTTTGGATGGTAAGATTACAAATTCTGTGCATTGGTTTATATGAGTTTTTCATTTCTCCATAGTAAATATACATTGAGTTTAATAAAAGAAAAATAATTAAGTTTTACTGATACTATTTGAAAAAAAAAACTGTTTGTTTTTCTGAAGCCATCTTTGACCTGGAAAACATTCTCTTTTTTCAAATAAGCAGTATTTTCCTATTAAGTGTACACTGTGAGAACCACATTCTTTATTTCGGGTCAAGTTAAGTTCTCTCTATATGCTAGCGAAAGGTTTTATTTGTTGTTTGTTTTCCCCCGCCTACTCAATTTTGATGGGTAACCTGTATTATTGCCTCTCTTTGCCTGGTTTGATTTATGATCTTGGAAGTCAGGTCATTCTCTGCTAGGTCGAAGAAAGAAAGGAAAAAAAAAAAAAAAGAAGTTTCCCCACCTAATACCTGATAAAATATCTGAAAAGGTCATTGCAGACCTTGACAGAAACACATACAATTTCAACCCAATCTGATAAAACAGCAACTAGAAAACTTTTATCAGAAGAAAATGTAACTTGCCATTTCCCGGCTCAGTTGACTGAACTTTTTTTTATCTGAAATGACAGACATCATAAGATAGGAAAAGCTGCAGATAAGAAGCCAAATTGAGTTGTCTTGAATCAGATCCGATTGTCTGCCTGGGTTCAAACTCCCACACCTGCTCTGAATGTGTCAATGAGAGTCTCTTGGCATGGTCCCGGAGGGGTTTGGAAACATTGCAAAAGTGGTGAACTTTGAGACTTCAGCGTTTATTCTGCGATTATAATTAACCTGCTCACCAGTTGCTATCGATCAATACTGAATGGAGCTGATAAAGTTTGACTGGATTTCTAGAAGTAGAAATGGAGATATAAACTAGGAAGAAAAAAAGGAAGATTAAAAAAATACTTTAAGGATTTAATTCAATTTTAAGAAGCAAAACTGGATCTGTGACCGACGAATCCCAAAGCCTGTGGCTTAACAATCCTCAAAACTTCCCACCGTATTCTGGTGGTAACTCCTTGATTTCTCATCCTCCAAAATAAAGTCCATCTATGATGATTCAACACAGAGTGAAAGACATCCTCACGTTCATTCCATTTGCAGAGGGTGAACCACATGGCATGGCTTACCTGTCTGGATTATATTCCTCCTTTGGCAAAAAAAAAAAAAAAAAAAAAAAAGATATTTAAAGACATGAAGGCAATTTGGGGGCTCCTGCAAAGTACTGAAGGCCAGAAAACCAAATTCCCTTCATTCAGATAAGAGGCTTAAATATCCTGGCTCAGTTCTGATTACAGAGTAGCAATAGATAAAACCCTAGGCCCCCTGCCAGAAATGAGAAAGCTTCCACTCATGGCTTCTGTGATCAGCTCAGACCAATTCCATGGGCTCTTCCAGCCTGGGGTTTTATCCACTGTCTTGATCCATGCCCCTATTCTCATCTTCATTAAAAAATATAATCGCTGTGATTCCTCTCCTCCTTTCTCAGCTCCGACCTTCGGAGAAAAGGGAATACGGAGAAGATGGTTCTAGTTTCCTTAAGAAAAGGGACTTTTGAGAGAGCCACACGGTTTTGCTCTTCTCCTGCAGCCAACAGTCCCCCCAAAGGAAGAAGAATCTTCTAGTTTGGAGGGTCTGAATTCTGGGCAATCTCTCTTTAATTCTCCGCACACCCACATCAGGATGCTGAAAGGAAGCTTGTGTGAGGCAGGGATTCCTGGCATTGCAAGTTCTGCAGTATCAGAATGAGATGGAGAGACATTGGTGGGAAACAGGACAACACAGAAGAGAAACCACACTGGGGAGAGGGAGCAGGTAGGGAGCAAAGTAATAGAAACTCCTGAAGTTTACTTGAGTCCTTCAAACACCACGTACCTCCTGGATCTGAAGAGTGGAGGGCCCTTAAGCTTGGCAAATGCAAAGTGTGGCAAACAGGGAAAAAGCATGGTCCTGGAAGTGGGACTTACCTGGGTTCTAAGCCAGAGCTGTTGTTTGCTACCAGCAGGAATTGGGGCAGATTAATCATTCTGAGCATCAGTTTCCTCTTCTGCAAAATGGAGATCACAATATCTAATTCTCAAGAAGGACTTAAAAGTTCCTGTTACCTGACAACTTCCTCATTGACCCCTGAGAAAGGATCCAACTTACTTGCACGTATGCACAGTACACAATAACATATATATATATGTGTGTGTGTGTATATATATACATATATATATGCATATATGGTACAAGATATAGGTTCCTATCCCTAAAAAGTTGAAAGTTGTTAGTTGGTTTCCAAACATTAATGTACCCAAACTTGTAAACTTATTTTGTATAAATTAAAACAAGTCAGAGGTTATTCCTAGTATAACCCCACTCATATTATCTTCCCTTACCTTCTTTAGAAGGAGACAAAAGAGTAGCTCTATAGTAGCCAATAAAACGTTTAAATAATCCTCCCTGCAGTGTGTTACATGAGACCATGTCATGGGCCACAGAAGGTCAATATAACAGAGTGATACTCATTCCCAAGCCATGAGAGAGCGTTATCAACTACACCTCATGCAGGATTGTAGGTCAGAGAAGTCACCAGCAGACAGATACTTTCAGATGTCAAAAAGGCCCCTTCAAGATCTTAAAACAGCAGCAGCCCTGGACCTGCAAGAACTGCCCACTTCTAGAGCAAGGCAATGGAAAAACCAGTGGTCCTTCCTCTTTCTTATGCAAACAGAAGCAGCAATGTGTGCAACCTGCTTCAGCTCTAAATTCAGTACAACTCAAAGGTCTTAAAAGGACAGGTTGAAAAGAATTGGTTAAAAGACTTACCTTGCCTCGGGAGAAGGTAATTTGGTTTTCTAACACAATCCCATCACTGTCCTAGGTTAGTAGTTTTCCATTCTGGCCCCAATATAACCTGAGGGAGAAGTGCCCACACTAGGAAAGGTCACCAGTGTATGTGCCCACGAGGGGATCTTAGGAAGTCATGTCACTGGGGTTGGGTTCGGGGAGGGGGGGTGACATTTGACAACTGTGGACGGAGATCTGCTCCCAGAAGGCATTACTGAGAGTAGGATAAGGGTTTTTTGACCCCTCGGTAAAGGAATCTCCTGTTGGATAAGCAAAAATCAAAAGCCGAATTCAGTAAATAACAATTTATGTTTTAAAGTACTTTTCCGGTACATCCATAAACTCTAAATATAGAACTCTTTTTTTTTAAAAGGCGGGAGACTTTCAGGAAGTTAATTCATGAATACTTATGTCTTTTTAAAAATTTAATTGGTTTAATGTTTTTTTAATTGGTAATATAGTCACATGGCTCAAAATTAAAAAGGTTCCATTTGTACACCCATGTCCACAGCAGCACTATTCACAAGTCAAGAGGAGGAAACAACTCAAGTGTCCATGACGGATGAATAAACAAAATGTAGTACACACATACAATAGAACATTATTCAGCATTAAAAAGGAAGAAGTCATATCACAGGCTACAACATGGATGAACCTGGAGGACATTGTGCTAAGTGAAATTAGGCAGTCACAAAGAGATGAGTACGGCACGATTTCCACTTATATGAGGGATCTAAAGTAGTCACATTCATAGAGACAGATCTGAAGTAGTCAGATTGAGCTTCCCTGGTGGCGCAGTGGTTAAGAATCTGCCTGCCAGTGCAGGAGACACGGGTTCGAGCCCTGGTCTGGGAAGATCCCACATGCCGCGGAGCAACTAAGCCTGCGAGCCACAACTACTGAGCCTGCGCTCTAGAGCCCGCAAACCACAACTACTGAAGCCCGCGCGCCTAGAGCCCGTGCTCCGCAACAAGAGAAGCCACCGCAATGAGATGCTCCGCGCACCGCAACGAAGAGTAGTCCCCGCTCGCCACAACTAGAGAAAAGCCCGTGCGCAGCAACGAAGACCCAATGCAGCCAAAAATAAATGAATAAATAAACTTATTTAAAAAAATAATAAAGTAGTCAGATTCATAGAGACAGAACGGCGGTTACCAAGGGCTGGGGGAGGGTGAAGTTTGGAGTGTTGTTTAATGGGTATAGACTTTCAGTTTTGCAAGACAAAAAAATTCTGAAAATCTGTTTCACAAGAATGTAAACAACAACTTAACACTACTGAACTGTACACTTAAAAATTAAGGCAGTAAAAACAAAACAAAGTAAATCTTAACTTTAACCTCCCTGTATTTTAAATGTATTTTCTTGTTATTTAATGGATTAATAAAGAAGCACAGAAAGGACAATGAAAAATGGTTAAGGTGGTTCAAAATTCAAAAAGTTCCAAGGCATAGATGGTGAAAGTCCTTTTCTCACCCTTTCCCCTCACTTCTCCAGTTATTCCCGACAGGCAATCAATGCTACAAATTCCTTGTGAATATTTCCAGAGAGAAATTAAATATTTCCAAATGCATATAATCTTTTCTTCTCTTTTTTTACACAAATACAGTGCTACACACACATCCTGCACTTATAAATGTCTTGAAGAGGATACCATACCATTACATAATGAACTTCCTAATTTTTTATGCTGGCAAGATATCATATTGTTTGTATGTACCATGTGAACACAAACAGTCCCCTAATGCGCATATAGATTATTTCCAATTTTGGTTGGAATAATTATTTCCAACGACACAACAGTGCTGCAACTAACATGTGCCCATAGAATATATTCTATATTTGTAGAATAAATTCCTTGAAGTTAAATTTCTAGGTCAAGGGTATCAACTCTGTAATTTGTCAGATATCACAAAGGGCTCTCCATAAAGGTTGTACCAATTTACACTCCCATCCACAGGTATCAGAGTTCCTGTTTCCCCACACCTCTGAGTATGTTTGTTTTCTTAGCTCGTTTAAGTAAGTAAAAAAAAAAAATAGGGAGGGATACTGAAGAAAGTGTTATCTAAAGCTGTCTCCTGTGCATCATTTCACCTGAGCGCTTAGAAAGTACCTAACAAATGTGGCTTGACCTTTCAATGGGACACCCCTGGGCAGGTGACAGATCTCACTAGAAGCAGTGACATATCCCTGGCTACGCCCCCCTCCCCAGCCACACACACACCTTCCCCATTTCAATGGTTCTCAGGGCAACACCACAGACCAGCCCCAGCTCTGACTGACCTGCTCAGGGTGGTAACGGAAAGGTAAACAACTTTGGTTTCTCAAAGACTGACGAATCATTCTCTAGCCAAACAAGCTACCTACAATGAGTTGATCTCACAAAGTTCCCTACATAAATGCACTGGCTCTGAAAGCAAGTGGCTTAATTGATAAGCAGTCCCCATAAGATCCAGAAAACACTTCAGAGTTTTCCACCAACCTATACCATAAACAAACTCTTAGAACACCGTGAATGAGACAAAGCTTTCAAAGAAACCATTTGGCTAACACTGAGTGATATACATGCATTTCGTTGTGTTATTTTTTTTTAATCAACCCTTAAAATGATTCAAAATTGTTGCACTCCTTTGAAAATATAACTGCTTGTTCTTCTATTACACAAAAGAATTGTTATTCCATCATAAACTATATTTTCATAGCTTTTCCAGTAACATCTACCACAATGTTATTTTCTTTAAGGCATATTCTCATATAATTTCCAGTTTCCTTTTCAGCCTTAAGTATTTACAAGCATTAATTGGTACAAAAATCAACTTTATTGTGGTGTAATGTACACACAATAAAACACTCCTATTTTAATAGTATACGTCCATGAGTTCTGACAAATGGATATGCCTACGTTAACAACTGTGATTGTGATCTCTAAAAGGAGACAGCTATATCATCCCGCCACAGCTAACTCACAGGCACACCAACGCAGACCCGAGCCCTTGAAATGCAAGAGTCCCCAGCACAGCTCCACTGGCAGATGGCCACGCGGTGTCTCCTTAAGCACTTTCAGCGCCCAGGGGTTCATGAATAAGACAAGCCATAGCCCACATTCCATTTCAACAACTACAATCCTGTGTGCAAAAGTGTTCTTCTCAAACCTAATATCTGCTCACTTAGAGCAACACAAAGTTAAAAGGACATAGACTTTTGCCTTTTAGATATTTATACACAGACACCCTCTCCCTCTCTTACCCACCCTGGGACTTCTCCAACGGAAACTGCTCCAGTGGTTTCCCAAGGCTTCAGGAACCCTCTCCCATCCGGCTCACTCCTCCCCAGAGCCCTCCGGTGGGTCTCTTCGTGGGTCTCTTCAGCAGCCGTGGTGTGTGGTTTGACCTGGGCAGAGGACTGCAGCAACTCCCTCCTGGATCTCCACTGAAATATTTGCTCAGTGCCCAGCATGTGCCAGGCACTTACACATGAGTGAGACTCTGTACCTGGTCTCGGTAAGGTCACATAATTCCATCAGTGCAGCCTAATTCATGAATTCAATGGTTGTGTCAGGGCTCATATTGAACTTGGAATGAATTAAAGTTTATATACATGGCAGTCAAGGCAGAGACATTCCTTCCACCCTAAGTCCAGAGCTCTACAGACGCCCCTGTTTGCTTTTATTGCTTTGCTTTTTGCCTTATTCCAATAACCAACAAAAGAACTCTGGCAAGATATGAACTACTATTAATACTAACGCTTAATACTTCATAGAGAAATAAAGGTGGTCTCTTCTTTCTCCTCTTTGAAATTAAAGACAGTTTCTGAGTGAAGAATGAGTTAGTCTGTGTGGTTTCACCTATGGTGATAAATACATCATTTAAACAAAGCCAGGCGGGGTTCTATTATTTCAGGGTACCAGACAGTGTGACAGTAAATGAGGGCATGCATTTTCTTTCTTTCTTTTTTTTTTTTTTCTTTCCAAATTGCAGGTACTTTTCCTGACAAAATTCTATTTACCCTTCAACACCAAGTGCAGATGGCACCACTTAGGTGAAGACTTCCAGATTCCTAGACAGAGGGAGGTACACCTCTGTCCTCTCTCCTCTGCTCTCAGCTCATGGCCATAGCCCATTGCTGGGTCACTCACCTGCCTTCAAGTCTGTTTAGGGTGACCAATTATCCCTGTTTGTTGAGGGCCTGTCCTAGGTTTAGCACTAAAAATCCCCAATCCTAAAAAGCTCCTCAGTCTTGAGAAAATCAGAAAAATTGGTCACTCTGCATGATAGTGACTATTTACTCAAATAGCCATCATTTATGTGCCAAAGCCAAGAACTTCACAAACCTTATTTTTCTAATTTAAAACAACACTAAAAGTAGTTACAACCATCCCATTTTACAGGAAAAGAGAGGAGACTGAGAGAGGTAAGTACCTTGCCCGAGATCACAGGGGCACCCGAAATTGAATCTAGGTTTGCCTTTGTCATACCTCCACCCTGTACTGCCATCTTAGGACCCGGTGGCAACTCCACACAGCAAGCTCTCAATAAACACCACGGACTCAGTAATCACTCGTCATCATCCTTCCGTCACTCAGCATCAGTTAACATGTCAGTGATGGTCCTCCATAAAGCTACCAGGCATTAACAGGAGGATCCACGTGATAGGAGGAACATATAAAAAGCACATGTACGTATGCTGCTTTTAACTGGCTGTTATGCAAGTGCCACCTGCAGAACATGCTGGAGATGTGAATGCCAACAAATTCAACATGCCTCCTGTCCCCTCACATAGGTAATGTGGAGCCATTCATCACCTGACCACTTAAAACACTTGGCTGTGTACAGAAGAGAAAATCCAACTGCTTGGCCGGACCCCAGGGCTGTCTTCAGGTGGGACTTCCTGAAGTAGAGGGGACAGAGCACAGCGCACCCGGAAGACAGGCCACACTTGTCAGCAAGGGGGCCCTCCTTAAAGGTCGGCTTGCCATCTGTTGACACTGGAGTGTGGGAAACATTACTTACTTCAACACCCTCCGGCCTGGTATGGGTTACATTTGAGAATCTAAATACTCACTGTGTGCACTCCTCACACAGTATCTTTTTTTTTTTTTTTTTTTACATTGTTGTGACTGTAACTCTCACGACCACAAAGAATGCACCCCCATCTTTGGATTTCAGACTTCTCTTTTTGCCCTAACCAAGCACCAAATTCTCAGTCCAGGATCACAAGGGTTAGGAAGCAACCTCCCCACCCCACCCCACCCCCAAGTTCGAAGAAGTGAAACTGCGTGGACCATTCCTCGCTGTTTTAAAATAGGAGTTCTAGAGGGAGTTCTAGAGAGAACTCAGGAGAGTTCTGAGAACGCGTGGCCCGAGGGGCCCGCGCCCAGCACGCCCACCTCGAGCTGCCATTGTATGGAGATGTTGCCCAGCTATCTCTCAAGGTCCTCCCGAGAGTCTCCGGAGCCTGGGGAGGGGCGGGCCCTCCTCTCTGGGGGTGCCGTCTGGCTCCCCCGTGACGGGGAGGGGGAAACTGGGAGCCACAGCTCCAAGCCCCGGCGCCACATCCACGGTTAATCAGTTTACCTGAGATGTGTATTTGGGCGGACACCCCTGGGGATCTTCCCCAGGCCACCCAGGGTCTGAGGATAAATTAAAAGCTCTTCAAAGCCTGAACCCTTCTCGGAGCCAGCCCAAGACTGGAAACCTGGGGGAGGAACAGGCTTTACTCTTCAAAGTGAGAACAAATGCGAAAGGATTTAGCACTTAGTAGGTAGTCAGTAAATGTTAACTTTGTTGCTCAAGTCTGGGCTTCCCCTCCCCTACAAGAGTCGTCTCCATCCAAGCCGGATCCCGTCCCTTCCTGAAATTCCACAGGACCAGAGGTCATTTGCATTTTGAACTAGCGTTGCCACTTCCTTTCTCTCTCAGCCTGAAGCGCCGAAGCCCTACCTCGGACTTCATTTTGTTCATCTGTAAATGGGAGCAAGGGGCACACGTTTGACGTCCTTGCCAAGTCTGACATTCAAAGAAGCTATAAAACTGTGCCCATTACGATTGTAATTTCTAACCCCAGCCCTCGGGACCGGACGAGGCTGAACACTTGGACCTGCGGCAAAGTCTCCACTTCCGTCGGGCATTATAAAGATGCACCTCTGGGCTCCCCGCGTTCCCGGACACCGACCTGGGGTGCGCTTCCAACGCAGCCCTGGGCACCTATGCCCCGCCGACCAGCACACGGTCACGACACGCTCTGGCCCCGAGGCACCCACCTGGCACTGATCCCAGGTCAACCCATCTCCATTGCTAGGGTCCCTCATTTGTTCCCGGTGTGAACTCCCCGACAGGAAAATCTTCTGCCACCCCCGAGGGATCCTCCAACTGGCCCGCCAAATGGCCCAGAAGATCTTGGGCGCAAGCCATGTAATCAGTTCCCTGCAGAGGATTCTGAGCAACGGCCGAGAGGAGGTGGGAGCAGAAACCCGGTGTTCCCAGCGCTGTGCAGCCGGGCCGCCCGGCGGCCTCCGCAGTCACCTACACACGGGCGCTGCCCGGGCGCACGTAGACCCAGACACACCCGACGCCCGGGGCCACCCTGCAGACGTCTCTCCCTTTCAGAAAAGGATCTAGAGGGCAGGCCCGCCCTCACTAAACAGAATCTGGGTTCCGTGGGGCTGTGACCTTCACCGCCACTACCGCCCGCCAGGTTCTGTCTCCCAGTTTGCTTTCCTTGGAAACTCACGTAGCCGCTCTATCCCCTGCCCCCGCCCCCGCATACCTGTGAAAAATTAAATGTCCCAAACAAGGCTCAGGACTACCTCTGTCCCGGCCCCGGACCGCCCGGGGACGCGCGCTCAGCACTCACCGAGATTGGGGTGTCGGGCCGCAGGGTTGGCCCGGCCGGGCAGGCTGTGCAGAACCGGGCTGTCGAAGGGACCGGCGGAGGCGGCGGCGGCCGCGGCCCAGGACGCGCCCACGTCGGCCATGTAGGCGGGGTAGGGGCTGGAGTAGGAGCCCGCGAAGCCGGCTCGCCCGTACTGCTCGCGGCCCGCCAGGCCGGCGCCCGCCGCCCCGCCGCCACTGCTGTAGGCCGCGGCTTCCCGGGCCGCAGCGGCGGCGGCGGCAGCGGCCAGGGACCCGGTGGTGCCCGGGAAGGAGAAGCGCGGCGACACGGGCGGCGGGGTGTAGGCGGCTCCCTCGGCTCCCGCCTGGCTCCAGCCCGGGCTGCCCTGCTGGGTCCCGGGTCCTGCGCCCGACGGCGCGGCCCCTGAGCTGCCGCCCGAGGCGGCCCCGGACACGGTGCCCCCGCCTCCGCCCTGGAGGTAGGACAGGCCGAGCACGGAGGAGGGCACCCGCGGCGTGGGCACGTAGACCGGCGAGGACGCGGCGCCCGCGCCGTGCATGAAGGCGCCCGGGCCGCCCGCCTCGTAGGGCCCCGGAGGGGGACCGTGGTTGGCGGCCATGGCCAGGCTCTGGTACATCGCCACGCGCGCTCGCAGCGTCCGAGTCCTCAGAACAAGGAGCAGTGCGGGGAGAGAAAATAATAATACAAAAATAAAAAGACGACTAATGTACAAGTGAGGGGCTGTCACAAAAATGAAGATCAAAAATCAAAGGTTTAAAAAAAAAAAAACACGAATCCTTCAAAAATATATACGTATTAAATCCAGCATTGAGCCAAAGACTCTAGGCTCTGGTTTACTCAGGAAAATCCCAAATTGAATTTGCGGTTGTTCCCGGAGGTGGTGGAGGAGGGGCCGAATCCACTGCAGGGGCTGGAGGTCGCGAAGACGCGGGGTGGCGCCCGGGCGCGGGCACGGGGCTCCAGCCGGGGTCACGCGGGCCTGGCCTGTCGCTGCGCGGCACCGCCGTCTTCAGGACACCCCGGCCTGCGGTGCAGGGTGCGGGAGGCTGGCTCCAAGGCCGAGGGCCGGGCGGGCTCCTTTCCTCCGAGATGCAGCCGAGTCTAAAGAGGGAATGACAAAGAGGGAAATAAGTTCATCCAGAGCTTTCAGAGCCCATTTCCCCTAAGCTTGGTTGCTTCTCCCGCCCTGCAAACAAAATCGCCACTCTCGGGGGCCCGGCTTCGGAGGCCACCCGACTCCGCGGGAAGCTGTTCTGCAGAGGCCGTGGGGTCCGGCTGCCGGAGGGAAGCCTCGGGGAAGGGCGATTTAGAGACCCGGGGATTCCTAGTTATTGGACATGAAATTACTGGTTATGCTCACGCTCAATTTTTTGTTTTTTGTATTGCTTGTCAGGAAGGACTTTAATTTTACCTTATTTCTAGCATATTCTTGTCACAATATTTTAAAAGTCCAAGGGTTTCCGGTTTCCGCGCAGAACCTAGACCTAAGAAATCTCGTCCCATCTCCTCTGTCCCCCCACCTATCCCCAACTGATCTTGGCCATGAAAGAACTTTAGATTGCCCATGGAAGACAAGGACAAACTTTATAAAAACCAGCAGCCTAAGAAGTTTTTGTTTGCAATCTTTGTTTTTTTAACTAGAGGCAGAGTCTAAATATTTATAAGTGAGCACAGTGTCTGCTAAATCTCGGTGAAAAAGTTTGTGGAATCTCTTATCCATACGCTGTATCACGTGGACATCAAATCAGACAAGATACGCGTTTGTCGCAAATAGTTTTATTTTGGAGATTTTGCAGACTGATATTAAGAAAAGTAAGAGGAATGTACAAAGTCACTTTACAGAACTACAGTACTCACTGAACCATTCCAATTCATCGAATGGGTTTTTCATATGGAATCACTGATCCACCCACATATGGAATCAGAACACCAATGAGACTGCTTGGGGGAAAGAACAGTTTGTAGGACTTGATTATATCCTTGGATCCTGTGTTTTGATTTCACCAGGCAATTTTTCTGATAAAACTAAGCGCTCCACGTTCTGAAGCACCTGCTTAGTTCCAGGTCATTTTCTCCACAATTCCGCTTAGTAAAAGTGTCTCTCCTCATTTTACAAAAGAGGGGACTGAAGCATCGAAAAGTTTTGAAACTCCTTTAAGATCAAAGTACAATTAAAGGGGGTAGAGGACAGGATCTGTAGGACTCCAGGGGTTTACAGCTGTCCAGTCCATGCCCACTTTTCTCCTTAGGAGAGGCATTAACATTTTTTTCTTTAATTGCAGTAGTAGACTTACAGATATATTAACAGAACTATGTACTAAATCCAGGCTCTGCCACTTACTGAATGAATGACTGTAGACACATTACTTAACCTTTCTGTGTCTCAGTTTCCTCATTTGCAAAAATTCAAATATTAAAGGTAACTATCTGGTATGGTCATTCTGAGGATTATAAATTAGTATATGGAAAGCACTTATAACAGGGTCTTATAAAACTTTTATAACAGGCACAAAGAAAATTCTATACAATTGACTATTATTTTTACTACAATGTACCATGAGAAAATGCTTCAGACGTATTATGTACTATAATAAATGGTCATCTTTATTCTTGTAAAAATATTCTGGAAAAGGAATGTCTAATACACACTATATAATGCTTTTAATCACTTTTGCAACATCACTAATAATAATAATGTTATAGCACTGTATTATACAGTCATATGTTAACTCTTAAGTGGTTTATTATTTGCTTTCAAAACTATACAATAAGTTATTGGTTTGGGGAACATTTCCTTCCAATAAGAAGTTTAGTTAGAGGATGGATATTAAAAAATTTGACAGAGATCACCAACTTTCCCCTTTGAAAATGAAGACAAAAAATTAATACCTATAGGAATGTCTGGGCTTCAGTAAGTAAATATATAGGTTTACCTTAATAAAATATTTGGTATTTGATTTTAAAATCAAATAGTTGACCTACTTCATTGCATTTTCTGGAATACTCCTGCAGTTCTAAACAAATGTCATAAGTTTCTTTTCTCAGAAAGCTGCAGGAAAGGAAGATTTATAATTTTGTAATCCAACTTCCAATATACATACAGATGCTAACTTAAGCTTTAAAATGGAAACGCTGAAAATGCCATAAATCTAACATTTGTCTTTATTACATTCTCTGCCTTTTTAAATGGCTGATACATTACCTCAGAGTTGGATTACTGAACAGTAAGAGGGGGAGAAAATACCGCTCTATACCTTTCTGTTAAGACAAGAAATGAACTACTCCCTTTAAAAGACTCTTGCTTGTTTCTGTAATTGAGCCTCCTCGAAGGCCATCCCGGGAGGGAGCGGAACGAGCTCCTGAGAACGGCAGAAGAGGTCTGGCCTTGCTGTGGGGATCCGGGCTTGTGCCCCAGTTTTCCCTCTCCCGCTGATCACCCATCCCAGTTCACCCCAAATTCACAGGCCAGACAGGAAAGCTTTCTTCCTTGCTGAGTGAGCTCAGAGCCCTTTTCTGATCTACTTCTGAGCGCCGAGAAGATCGAGAGCGTCCTAACGTTCCCGAGCATTTACAGGTCACTCCTGCTCCTTCGGTTCAGCGGGCGCCTTCGCCCTCGGCCTGCTGCGCAGAAAACTGTCACACCCGAACGCACACCCGAGTCGGCGATAACGGACCTGGTCGCTGCGGGGGACGTGGAGATCCAGAAGTGGAGAAGTGGGGTATCACCCCGTCACCCCAATAAAACCTTTCTCTCTTTAAAAGCCTGAAACCTGCTCTTGGCTGCAGTTCCTTTTCTGAGAAACACAGGAAATCCTTCCCGGAGGCGCTTTCCCAACCTTCCCGGCGGCGCTGGCCCCGACTCCCACCGACCCTGGGCCCCTCACCACCCTGTTCCCCCAACCGCAAGGCCCCTCATTCTTTCAGTCTGGTGGCAGTGTACCAACTGGGCATCCTCCTCTCCCCTGGGTGACTCCCCCCCCCCTCAGCCCAAAGCCAAGAGACACAATTTCGTGGACCGGGGTAGCTAGCCGTGGCCAGCTGAGGGACCTCACTGCTCTCCGCCGGGTTCCCGCCCTCAGCTAATCCCACCCAGAAGCGGTGTGGGTTTAATCCCCTGGACCCCAGATAGGAAGACTGGGAGGCATGAAAAGTGCGGGCGCTCAGCAGCCATTCCCGACTTCGGAGCGCCTCCCCGGGGCCCGAGGCCCAGTTGCGCCGCCTCCCACCGCCTCTCTGTCACCCACGGGCGACACTCCTCCGTCTGACTCCCTCCGTGTTCGAGCCGCCGTGCGGCCTGTCTAGGGTAGTCGGTCAGGGGGATTTCTCGCGGCCACCATCGCCACCCAGGCCCAGGCCTGCGAGATGCAAACAAGGGCTGGGAAATCTGCACGCAGGGGCGGGGATTAAAAACGTTCAAGTTCACACAAAAAGAATCCAGAAGCACTTCGAGTATCCCTGTCCGCTTTCCCCTCAAATCTTACTCTTTTTTAAAAGAAGCTGCTAAGCCAAAGCAGAGCCGGCTTTGGGAAAGGTTAGGGAGAGGGGGATGACCAACGTCTCCCTTCCATCCGCTGGTTACCTCTCTACTCCCAAGCAAACAAGCGCGGAGGAGACGGGAAAGAGCAAGGAGAAGCGCGGGAGAAGCCGTACCTGCCGCGGCTCGAGCTTCCTGGAGGCCGGCGCGCGCTCCCCTGGGCGCCGCGGGAGCTTCGGCGGCGGCTGAGCTCTCGCAGCCTCCCTGCCGGCCGCCTCGGAGTCCCCCAGCTCGCGGCGCGGATCCCCTCTTCCCTCCGCTCCCGCTCGCCGGCGCTGACTGGCCCGCGGGAGTCACGTGCAAGGACAGGGGGCGGGGGTGCGCCGCGGCGGGCTGCACCTCCGCCGGGCGCCTGGCTGCGGGGCTGTTCAAAAAACTCCCCTAGCAGGCAAAGTCCAGGCGCAGGGATCTCCTCGGAAGACGCCAAAGTGCGACTGCCGGGGCGTGCGGGCTTCATCCACCGCCCTGCCTGAGGTCGATTCGGTTTGCGGTTTTGCCCAGGGTCAGCTTTATTAATGAGTCGTCTCTCTCCCACCTCCTCCCCTGCCTTCCACCTCCTCCCTCCTCCCCACGCTTCCTGGTGGTCCGGTTCCAGCCGCGGCCCCGGACGCGGGGGGCGAGGGGCGGGGCTGATAGAGGGGAAGGTGACCTCTTGGGCGCGACCCCGGCTCGGGTGTGGGGCCCTGGGTCACCGGGGGTGCCCGACTGGTTGCAGAGCTCCGGGTGATACTGGGTACTGGGATTCTCCTAGCCCCAGATTCTGGGGAGGAGGAAGAGACGCCAAACTTGAGATTGCCCCCCTCAATCAGAGCGCGGACACCTAAGCCTCCCTTTCACCTTCGCAGTAGCCCGGGGAGTCCGCCAGGCTCCTGCGCACAGTTTTATGTTCATGCAGATAAAAGTGCACGCTTTCATGGCGAAGCTTCCCAGCCCCTGCGGCCTCCTCCCTTCAGATCTTTCCGTTTTTCTCTGCCGCCTGCGGCGCCGCCGCTCCAATCCAAGGGACTTAGCAGGGACTTGGGGAGCTCGGCAGTCCAGCGGAGTTTCTCGGTCGAGAGGACTCTTCCAGCGGCCTCAGCCCCCCTCCCTAGAGCGGGGGCGGGGAGGGTGGCAGGCCTGAGTTTGGAGTCGGCGTCAGTGCCTAGAGGCCCCAGCGCAGCGGGGCTGCGAGCCGGAGAGTCCCTCAGACAGGTCTAAAGGTTAATAGAGCAATCACAGGGCCCTATTACCGCGTAAAAATAACCCATCGATTACCGCAGCCTTCAGCTCCAGATAACAGCCGGCCGGTGGCTCTCAAGCTTTCGGTTAAACTTACCCCCCCACCCCCCATAAGGTCGCGTTTCTCTCCCTTGCGCAGGTTTCTCATACCAGATTGGAGGGGTCTGGAGGGGGCCGGGATACCACCCTGAAAGAAACCTGTGCGCCTCCGAAGTAAGGGTACGGGCGAGACCCGCTTCCGCAGTCTGTCATCGGTCGTGGATTCCCGGCCTGCGCGAGGGCAATCCGGGCACTGAGGCCGAGGCTAGGACGCGGGGCTGATTGGAAGGAAACCCCCCAAAGGGATCGTGGCCAACTCGTGGGGATTCTCAGGAAAATCCCGGAGGAAAGACTGAGAGCGGCTGCGCGGGGAATTCTCTTCCCTGAGCTGAAGGTGCGGAGGTCCAGAGGGGCTCAGGCCGAAGAGAGAAAACTGAGGCGCCCGGCAGAGCGGCGGAAGGGCTGAGCGCCCGCTGGACTCACCGACGCCGCTCCCTGGGCCGCTGCCCGCCTGGGCCCCTTCGCGCCCGGGAAGCTGAGGGTGGCGTGCTAGGGGTCCCTTCTCCAGCTTCCTCCAGCTCCTCGCCAGCGCCTTGCAGAATTTGGGGCTGCAGATCCCGGGCCTGGGAACTTAAGAGGGAGGGGGTCCTGGGGATCCCAGAGGCTGGACCTGGGGAAAGGCGGTTTCGCGGGGACACGCCGGCCGGCGCACTTTCAGATGCAGCCGAGAAGGGCACGCGACCCCTGTGCTCTTTGAAACGGGTCCTCCTTCCCCCTGGGGTGAGCGAGAGAGCCACGAAGCCAAAGGCCTGCGCCAGGGCCCTACGAGGGCTTTCTGAGGAGTTGCAAGGCTGAGCTCGGCGGAGCAGGAAACTGCCCCGGCATCTCTCTTCTCCCTGGGAATTTGTGGCCCCAGCGATGCCCCATGTCTCAGAGCTGCCTCCCGCGCGCGACCCCCAGAGGGCGAAAGGGGCTGAACCTGGAGACTGGGCCTTGGGACTTAGCATCTGGCGGAGCGGCCATCTGAGCGTCCTCCCCAAAGCCAAGGACGCGGGCCGCTCCCACGCGGGCTGCTACCTTCGCAGTGCCGGGTCGGCCGCGGCGCCAGAGCGCGTGTGCTGAGGGTCGCAGTAGCTGGGTGACCAGCGGCCAGCCTCGCCCCACTCCCACCCCCAGCCTCCCGTACAGTGGTGGGGGCAATAGCAGGCCCTGCTCTGTGTGGCTGTTGTGAGACCCCTGATGGAAGAGACTGTTCTTTCTAAGCGCTTCCTTTCGAGGAACCCCGGATTCACCAGGGGGCCGCTCCTGGCCAGGCCTGCGACTGAGCTCCTTTACCACCACCACCGACCCCCCAGCCCCCCCAGCCCCGTCCGCGCTCTCCTGGTGGGCTGAAGCCTGGGAGTCCGTCAAAGATTCCTTGCTTCTAGGAAGGCGCCTGGAACCGAGAATTTTGTGTCTGTGTTCTGCGTTTTCCCCTCCCTTTGGGCCCAGCGCCCCAACTTTCTCCCCCGAGGGCTCAGCTCAAGGACGGTCCAGAGGGTGGTTGGCCAGCGGCCCGCTCTTTTAGGGTGTTTCGTTTTCCTTCGCTCCCTCCCTCCTTCCTTCGCTCACCCCCTCCCTCCCTTGGGCGAGGCGGGAGCCGCCGCGGCCGCCGCGCCGTTGCCAGGAGCAGAGAGCATTTCAAGGCCTCGCTGGCCCGCCGGCTGGAGGAGGTTTATCGGCTGCCGCTAAGTTCCCAGGCTTCTCCCTCACTCAGGAGGCCGCTGGGAATGGAGTTGGGGGGTGTGTGTGTGTGGTGTGCTTTGAGGTTCGGACTCCTGGCTATTTTTAAGGAGATGTCTCTGGGCTGGCCTGGGATATGGCCCAACCCCATTCATGCCCTCTTTCCACTTTTCTTTCCCATAATCTACAAGGAAAATGTAATACTGTGAAAGTCTTTGACCTCTTTTTACTAAGGGCCTGGGTCTAATGAAGAGTCAAGTCGTGAAATTTAGACAAATAAGAATTACTAAGATGTGCTATACGATTAAACAAAAAAAATCTCTCCAGGACACAAGAATAAGTTGCCGGATTTTTTTGTTCCATTAAGGCCTCTGGGACTTCAGCCGGTCCATACCTTAGAGACGTATTTGTAGGCAGGACATGGAGTACAGAGGAATCGGAACTCTAGTTCCCTGAAAAAAAAAGTCAATAAACAGTGGACGATAGGATTCACAGCGACAACAGCGACGGTCTCCCCGGGCGGGGTTCTCCGGAGTTCCTGGCGGGACCCGAGCGGGCTTGCTTTAAGCCGAGCGCAACGCCGGGACCACAGTCTCAGTTCTGGCTGGTGCGGCCGCCGGGCACCCTGCGGAAATCAGCCTCGGCGGCCGCCAGCCCTGGAAACCAACGACGCCTGAAAGAACAGCAGGCCCCCAAAGTCTTCTAATCGGGAGCAAGAAACCCGCAGAGAGACAGGACCGGGGAGGGCACTGGAAAAGTCACCCCTCGTCCTGTGTAACGAATTCCTCCGAGATGTAGACGCGTCTCTGCGAGCTTGCACCTAAGGGCTCCGGGACAGACAGGCAAAGGGACCCGCGCTGAACGTTTGCCGGCTCCTGTCCCCACGCGGCCCTCCAATTCCTCCGCCGGGCCTGGCGCCGCCGGCACGATTCCCTCTCCCTCTGCGACAGCCGGTCCTCACTCGCGGGGCCCACACTGCGCCCAGCGTCACCCCCACACCCCACCCCGCGGGTGGAGCACGGAGGGTCCGGGTGCGGAGCAGGGCCGTCGCCCGCGGACGGAAAAACGGAGAACGAATTAAGCTGTGAGGCTAGTAGACCTTCTTTCCCTCCCGAGCCCCTGTGCCTTGGCAGCGGGAATTCTTGGGGAGGGGGGCTAGAGACCCCCGCCCCGGGAACCGAGGTCTGCCCCCCAGGAAGCGCTCATCAGCCTCCTGCCGGTGGACGTGAGGAGAGAAGTTGGCCACGCTTCTTAATTCTGTCTTGCTTGTAAAAATACTACTCAGTGCTGCAAGGCGAAGCCATGCTCTGTCTCAGAGACCGCAAACGCTTCCTGCTGCTTCCGGCCCTGAGGACTAGAGTTTCTGGCACACCCTACCATATTTCCAGATTACAGAACACTTTCAAATTCCATTTTTTTTTCGAGGAAACAACAACATCGCCGCGCTAGAGGGAGGGAGAGAAGATGTTCCCATCCTCATACAAACGGGAACTAGGAGTCCCAGAGAGGTTAAGACACTTGTTGGAGGTGGCAAAGCCGGGGCGCTCTGCAATAGGTCTCGAATCTAGATTTCTGAGTCTTAGTTCTTTCATCCATTCTACTTATTATCGAGTTTCTATAACGAAACGCTTTTTAAAGCCCTCGTTTTGCTTTTCAAATATTTCTAAATTTCATTTAATGAGGACGTCTGACATTTAAAAATTAAAATCAAGTTTAAATAAAACAGTTCGTGTCTCATAATCTAAGAGCCCGTGGGAAGGGAAAGAAAAGTGAAAAGGATTCTCCACGTTTTCACCAAGTTCGGGAAGGATGCCAAAAGCTTTTTGAATGGGGAGGGCGCTCCTCAGGTCCCGGGGCAGCGGAGGCGAGAACTGAAACCCAGTCCAGGCGCCCACAAGTCCGGGCTCTGCCGCCAGCGGGTCGCCGAGCACCGGGCGCCCTGCGGCCAGGCTGACGCCCTAGCGTTCGCCCCTCTACCCTCTCCCAGCCTGGCATCCTCTCCCCTTCCAAATCCGAGGACTTCGGATGGGGGTGGGGGAACAGCAGCAAGCGGGAGCTTCCGGCACCCACTGCCCAGGCTGCACCGAGACCCGCTCTGGGCCTGCAGAATCTTTGAGCTGTCCGGAGGGGCCCTACTCTTGGGGACCGAAGCTGTCACCTCCAGGATCTCTCTTGGTGACGTGGGCCCCATTCTTTCCCTTGTGGGTTCTCCCTCCCTCCTACCCTGTTAGGGACTTTTGAAGCTGCAGCACTGGCTGCGCCCAGTACAGAGAAAGAGCACAATAAATGTTCTTGGAATACATAAAATGTGACTTTGCTTAATTCCTAGGCCTTCTGTTCCACGGAGTTACAAATTCGTTTATCTGTGGTTGCTTATACACACCCCTTCCTCCCCACACACACCCCAGAATGTAGGCTCTATGAGGGCAGCAGCCAGGGCTGGCACATAGTAGGTGCCCAATAAATGTTTGTTGAATGATTACAATTACAAAAGGAGTTGCTAATAGCATCTCTCAGGGTTGCTGGGAATTGGAGAAACACACTCCCTTCAAAGGGGAATGCATCCCCTGGCACACAGTAGGTGCTTAGAGTCACCACCATTTCTCAAAGTAGGACCCTGAGGCCCAGATCAGACATGGAGAGAGAGGCCCAGTCTGAGTCGTTGCAGGGTGTTTATCTGCACCGCCACCTACAAATCTCTTGCCCAAATCTAGGCTGCCTCTAAGGAAACCGGGAGTCCCAGGACTCTGGGGTCTGCAGGAAGAAGGGATTTCCAGGCGCACAGTCAGGATTTTGGAGGTCGAGTTCAGCTAGGGACCTGGTTAGGCGCTTAGGCTGCGACGATTGGACAGGGAGGCTGCCCGGTTCCCTAGGACAAAGGCCGACAAGAGACGCCAGGTGTACCATCTCCCGGTGCGGATGGCCCAAACCCATACCTTTTGGAAAGCTGGAGGGACGCTGTCCGACAGCAGGACCGAGAAAAAAAGTGAGGGAGGGATGGAGAGAGACAGAAACAAGAGAAAGCAGAGAAAAGGGGGAGAGACAGAAGAAGGCAGGCAGAAAGGACAGAGAAAAGACTGGCTTGAGAACCCAGAGGGACAGGATTTGTTCATTCATCAATTAACTCATTCATCCAGTCATTCATCCTATTTTTACTGAGCACCTACTCAGTGCCAGGGACTGTCCGAGGCGCTGGGATTCAGCATAGAACAAAACAGAGAAAAATTCTGCCTGTGGAGCTTACATTCTATAAGAGGAAGACGGAGAATGAATAAGTCAGTATAGACTTTTAGGTGGTGTGAAGTGTTATGGAAAAAACAGAGCAGGGAAAGGACAGGCAGAGAGCAGAGAGGAACAGAGACCAGGGAAAAGGCGGGGGGGGGGGTCGGAGAGGGAAACACAGACCCAGAGAAAGAAGAAGAGATAGGAGTCAAGAGACCAGGTGACAGAAATAGAGATCGAGGCCCCCAGGGAGAGGGGAGGCCGGCGAGAGACCTGGGAAGGAAAGGCCTGGGCCGGATGAAGGCGAGGGGACCAGACGGGGCGAGGTCAGTCCCGAATCGCGCCCCGCTCCCGGGAGGGCTGCGGTGTTGACGGGGACCCAGCGGCTGGAGCGCTGCCAGTCCAAGACCCCGACGCTCCTGTCGGGACTTGTGGAGCCACCGGAGACGCGGTGTTCCTAGCGCCAGCTTGGGCCGGTTTCCGCACAGGCCGCCCCCGGCACCCTTCCCCGCGCCACCGAGCCCGAGGTGACCCGGAGTTGGAGAAGACGCCCAGGCAGGCGCCGCGACCTGGCGGCGGAGCGAGAGACAGGAAAGTGTCAAGGAAGCGCGAAGCCCAAGTGCGAAAACAGCATCTCCTGCCTCGCCTCCACCCACCAGCCCTGGAAGCAGAGCCCGCCCGGGGCATCTCCCAAAGCCGCGGCGGCGGGGCTGAGGGCTCTAGGCCCTGCGGTCCTGCACGTGGGGGAGGACCCTCTCCCCACAGGCCTGGGCGTCCCTGTATTGGACAGTAGGGTCGCTTACAGGCCACTACCGCTCAGTGGCAGCAGGTGCCCAAAGAGGGTGGGCTGCCTTCTCTCACACACCCCTGGGCGCTTGGAGGTATTTATTACTTATTTGGAAATGATTGGTTTCTTGCAACAGCAGAAGAAAATGGGAGGCACGGAGCTTCCAACAGCTTGACCTACCTATTTCTGTCAAAAGGCTACTTGCTGTATTTTGACCTGAGTGAAGAAAAAGACTGCAAGATCCCTGACATTCCATTTCTCTTCGCTAGTTTCAACTTTCCCATACATGCTCCTGTGTCTGCGTGTTTGACTGAAAGACAAGGGTGTTCTGCCTTTAAAGTCTGCTTTCTTCCACAGCCCCAGGCCCTCTTTAGCAGAGGTGCTAATCCGCGGAGGGGCAGAGCTGACCCCAGGAGCCTCAGCTCGCTGCGCCTGCCCGTTCTCCCTCTCCCATCTCATACCACCTCTCACTGGGGCTGGAACCTTTCCCCTGTGAGGGGAAGAATCCTTCCGCCCCCAGCCCAGGAAGTCTCTGGAGATGTCCTGTTCCCAGAGCCCACACTCTGCTTGGGGGTGGGGTAGGGGTGGGGTGGAGGGCTCGGAGCAGATAGAACAAGACACAGCCTTATCTGTCAAGAGTGATCAATTTCTTAATCACTATGTGAGAAATTGGTGTGTATTCCACTCCAAAAGCCCTGGCTTCTCATTCTCTCTCCCCGCCTGTTCCTCCCCGCCCCCCGCACCCCTACATATGATTGTCAGCGACTGTGACGTCCCCATCCCAAACTCTCTGAACATGGCTGCTCAGCATATGAATTATTTGCGATTTGCCTCAGGATAAGAAAAGCTAAATGTAAGTTGTGTTTTAATCTATAAAAGAGGATTGCTGGTATCTTCACACTTACAGTTTTTACTCCTAATAGCCCCAAACTGGAAGCCACACAAATGATCCTCAACTGGGAAATGGATAAATAAATGGAGGGAAGGCCATGCAAGGGAATACTACTCAGGAACAAAAAAGAATGAACTACAAATACACCCAGCGACATGAGTGAATGTCAAGTGCACTAGGGCTGCATGAAAGAGGTTGGACTCAAAAGACTAAATGAACCCATTTATATGACATTTTCACAAAGGCGAAACCATAGGGATAGAAAACAGAGGTTGCCAGGGGCAGGGGTTTGGGGGAGAGGTGACTGCAGAGGGGGAGGAGGAAATTTGGTGGGGTGTGTTGGAGCTAGCCTATATCTTTCTTCTTTTTTTGCAAATGTTCATAGCAGCTTTATTTGTAAAATCCCAAACTGAAAACCCAAATACCCTCCACCAAATGAATAGACAAACAAACTGTGGCACATGCATGCCATGGAATACCATTCAGCAATACATACAACATCTTGGATGAATCTCCAGGGCATTATGCTTAGTGAAAAAAGCCAGTTCCCACAGGTTATATGTTGTATTATTATTCCACATATATAACATTTTTGAAATGCAATACATTGTAATTACTTGTCTTTTTCAGTTTGATTCTCCTTCTCAGGCTCTTTGACAAAACCATCTTTATAAATCAATAGTTCAAATGATTTTGGCAGTTTCCATTATAAGGAGTGTGTCATATTTGGTTATCAAATCCATCTTGCTGTGATCTACACCCAATACAATTATATCATAGATTTTCAAGGGGCAGAGAGAATTCTAACCACCAACCATAACTATCTCCAACATACAGATGAAAAAACTGAGGTTCAGAGAGGGTAAATGTTCTGCCCAAGATTACACAGCAAGCTCCTAGTATCAGGACCACAGAGATATCCTCACTCTCGGCAAGAACTCTCCGGCAAGAACTCTCCGCTGCTTCACTCCAACACTTCTACTTGGGTGCAGTGCCACTGTTTTCACGGTTTTCCTCCTATTGCCAGAGGCACTTCCTTACCTTGTGAAGAAGTCTCTGCTGCTGTCAATCAGGAGCCTTGCTGGAGACGTCAAGTGAAAAAATATGGAACTAGTCTATATCTTGATTGTGGTGGTGGTTATACCATTTGTGTGTTTGTCAAAACACACAGAACTGTACCCTAAAAAGGGTGAATTTACTGTATGTAAATTTCACCTCAATAAATCAGACTTTTAAAAAAGCAGGGGGTTAAGAGTATTTCTGGGACAGGAGAAAATTCTTCAGCCCCTATTCTCTCTCTCTCTCTCTCTCTCTCTCCACACACACACTCCCGTCTCCAGTCTTTAGTGAGACTTCACATCCCTGGTACATGATTCACTCCCCCCTAAAATACTTCAGAAAAGTGATTTCTATATAAAAGAAAGCCTTGCATCTCTTATAAAAGGATCCAGTGTCCGAGGTTGGTCCTCCCTATTGCAGAGAGGGTGACTTCCCAGGGAAGGTGACTGTTGTCTCATCCTGAGAGTCCTGGAACCAGGTAGCAGAAGCTCAGAAATTGCTAAGTCACTTTCAACCACACTGCTGCTCCCCCAGGCAACTGGCTGGCAGCAGATGGACAGCGGGGAGACCCAGCTGGCCAGAAGCTAGTCAGTCAGAGGAGACTGGGTTTTGTCCAGCTGGTCCCATGAGGCAAGAATAAGCCAAGGCCTGGCCTTGAGAGAATGAGCTTGCCCCTGAGAGTAGAACTATACTTCCTTTAGTCCATTTGGTGAAACGTGGCCTTTCCTGCGCGTGATCATATTCAACCCCGCAACAGTTCTGCAGGATAAGTTGTTTTGACTCTGATTCTTACATCAATTTTCATTACACTCAGCTGCAGTTCGTGACCTGCACGCGGAAGGGCTACCATGCAGATAGATGGTAACTGGAAAAAAAGTGTGTTTTATGCCAGATAAAACTACACTTTGTACCTGTATTTACAGAAGTCATGGTCTAGTAGACAGCGCAAGCGAGCCCAAAGCCACTGACTACCAGGGCCATAGGATGGCTCTGCTACCTTTCCTGCTCAATAAAAGTGGTGTGTGTGTGTGTGTGTGTGTGTGTTCATTTCTACCCCTTCCAAGAGTTGGTGATAATATCATTGTTTTTAACTCTCATCAAACCACTGTGGTCATGGAGGAAAAATGAATGTTAATGTTAACAGACACCCATTGGTCTTTGGCTTTAATCTCATCCTGTTCACTTGAATGAAAAAACCAACAGCACTAACAAACACAAAACACCACCATCAACGAAAACAGAACAAAACCCACAAAATACTGTTTCCTGTTAGAAATAAAGCAAACAGATTGGCTTTGTCTATTTCCCTCTTACTCTCCTCCTCATTCTTCCAAAGCTTGCTAATGAAGCAGTGGAAGAACCAAAAGGTGGGAAGGGAAGGGAAGAAGTAAAAAGCATGCAGGAAGCCACAACTAGGAGAGCTTGTGGCAGGTAGCGTTCTGGGAAAAAAAGAGGGAACTCTGGGGGCCAGAGGTAAATCAAGGGCCAGTCTCTCACGAAATGAGACTAAACACCATGATCTGAGAGTTCTTTCAGTCTCGATGTCCTCTGAACCTTAATTATTTGGATTCCCTTACAAGTATTGCAATTCACGGTAGCAAACACGTACTGAATGCTCGCTGTGTGCCAGGCACCATGCAAACTTTGGAGATCTAGGGATGAACATAAGTCGCTACCTCCAAACTGGTTCAGACCAGTGAGAAAATAGAGCCCTGCAAACAGGCAACGGGAGAAAGTGCTGCAACAGATAAGTTAGAAGAGAAACCATGTTAATTCCTTGGGGTGGGGGGAGGGGAAGAGGAAGTAAATGAACTCAAGGAACTATATTATTTTTATATGTAGGTGTCCCCCGCCCCCATACTTTTGCCTCATTTACTGTTCCCTTTCTAGACCTCAGCATGCGCGCGCACGCGCGTGTACACACACGCAGGCGGCGACTTGGTTTGACTATTAGGCACACCGAGAACCTACAACACGCACGACTTCGTCCATTTCACACATCTGATGCCAAACACGCATATGCGTCGTGGGTCCTACCCAGTGCCCATGTGGCCGGCGCGTGGGCTGGGAATCGGGGGGGTCAGGAGACCTGGCCTCTCGTTTGCATCGCCACCAGGTTGCGTGACCTCAGGCATGCCCAGTCCCCACTCTGTCTCAGTTTCCTCATCTGTGAAATGTGGGGATTGTGCTAGATCATTTCTAAGCTCCCTTGCGGCTCTTTAGAAACAAATGAACACGTTCTTAAAAGACACTGGGATTAAGAGGTGGAATAAAGTCAAATATTTGTTGATGGATAGAAAACGCTGCCTCCGAGTCGCGCGGGTCTGTTTTCGGGCTTACGTGGAGTCCGCCCGGCTCCCTGGTGACCGCTGGCCTCTCCTGGGTCCCGCTCACCCGAGGGGCCGCCGGCTCCCGTGGCCCGCGCCCGTCCCCCGCGAGGGGTGCTCTGCGCCTCTGGCCGCGCGGGCCGGGTGATGGATGGCAGCGGAGCCGGCGGCCTGTCAGGCCTTATTGATGAGGTGCGCGCCGACGGCCGCCGCGTAACCCGAGGCGGCGGGCGGCGAGCGCCGGGCGGCGGGCGGACGCAGACTCGGCGGCGCTCGGGGTCAGCCCCCGGCCGGCCGCCCCCGCCCCCCGGCGCGCCCCGACCCGGCTCCGCGGAGAGGGCGGCGGGCGCGGAAGGGCCTCCCCGGCCCGGCGCCCGGTGCGCGGCCCCACTCCCTTCCCGCCGCCGCCCGGCTTCGCGCCCCCGCTCGCCCGCGCCGGATCCCCGGGGGCCGCGGCCGCAGCCTCCCCGGCGGAGCCCCCGCGCTCGCTCGGCCCGCGCCCGGACCTCCGCTCTTACCCGGCGGCCGCGGTCCGTGCCGACGTCCGAGCTCGGCGCCCGCCCTCCGGCCGCGCGCCCGGGAGAGGAGCGCCTGCTCCGGCCGAGGGGCCGCGCCCCGCGAGGCGGGACTCCGCCGCCGCCCGGAGTGTCTCGTGCAACACAGCTTAGGAGGGGAATCGTCAGTTTCCCGGGCATCACTCACGCCCGCGTGAGTGGAGCAAAATCAGGACCCCGGCGAACATTCCATTTGGGTTCGTTCGAATTTTTATATCGTGATAGAAAACAAGACAGGTAGATGAATAAAAGTGAATGCACCTACATGTAAAGACGGTAAGGTTCCAGCGTGGAATCCCCCCCCTCCATTTCTGTACGTTTCTGAGGTTCCAACTTCGCTTTTATAATAGCGAAAACACTTCACTTGATCGGCTTGAAAAGATACGATCCAGCTTAGTTCATGCTCAACCTCCCGCTCACTTTCTCCCAGTTCCACGCTCCTCCATCTTGTCTTTGCCCCGTTTTAGAAGAGCGGCTGTCTGAGCGCCTGACGGACTGCAGAACTAGGGCAGGTGGCCTTACCCCTCTGCCTTTCTAATGAAAGCCCCCAGGACCACCTTCTCTGTGGGTGACACTTATGTGGGGATCGTGAACATAGTACCTGCAAAGCACTTTCGCTTAGTGAGAATTAAAGAAGTAAGTCAGCCCTGGAGACAACTTAACACGAAGTGCTAAAGGGCTCAGATTTTTCCGTTCTCCATTCTCCCCACCCCCGCCCACCCAGTCTGAGTCAAGGGCTAGCTCTGACAGGTAAAGGGCCCTCATTCTTAGATGTGACCTAAGAACTGGGAAACAGGTAGTCTTTTCTCTGGGGCACAGGACGGAGAGCCGAGGGAGGGATCCCAGGTAGGTGTGGCCCAAGAGACTCCCTGCAGAAAGCAGCTCAGGCCAGGCGGTTGGGATCTAGGGAGCAGGTGACTGGTGGAAGCTCATTGATCTGGAGTCGGGAGTCTTGGGTTCTAATCCTGAACCCGCCACCAGGTGAGTGGCAGGACCACAGGTAAATTGCTTAACATCTGTCTGCGCTTTAGTTTCCTGTCTGTAAGTGGCAGAGGCTGGGTGCTTTCCTACACCAACATTTTGTGACATTAAATCTCCCCAAGCGGATGTCTCCAAACCGTGCCATTCTGTTCCTCAAAAGGTTCTATAACAAGGGGCTCACTGCTGGTCCCACACAGTGGAAGGGTGGGAACACCAGACCTCTAAGTCTGAACTCAGTCTTAGCCACAGATAATGAGCGTGTTCAGTGAGAAACACAAAATGTGAGGCCCATCTGCATGTCTATGATAAAAGGCTTGGACTGCAGATAAAACTTCAATCCATTCACTAGGCAAACGTTTACTGAGTAACAGCTACCACTGGGCACTTACAATATGCAGGCACAGTGCCAAGTACATTGCATGGATTGACTATCTCATTTATCTACACAATCACTCTATTCCCCCATTTTACAGATGAAGAAACTGAGGCACAGCACTATTAAGTAACTTGCTGAGCTTAATATGTGGCAGAGCCAAGATTTACAGGCAAGTAGTTTGATTCCAGAACCCAAATACTGCCACTATGAGCAAAGCATTGGTACTATGAGGGATAGAAAAGGGAAAAAGCAAGGGCTTTCTTCTCACATGTCCTCCTTTCAATTAAAACACATTTTTAAAAAACACTTCAATTCCTGGAATCAATCCCTTCCTCTCCCCCCTCCCCATCTTTTCCACAGGCTTTAACACATTGTATTTCATTTTAATCGCTCCACACATCCGCCTGTCTCCATAACCCTCTCTTCCAAATTTCAGTCTTCTCGAGGGCAGAAATCTTATTTGATAGCTTTGTATTTTCCATAGTTTCTAACATGTAGTAGATGTTTCTAAAAGTTTGTTGAATTGAGTTCAGAAAATTGGACTTTCCAGCTTGTCCTTACACAGTGTAAATCTCTGTCCTTTATGACTGAAGATGTAGTACCAGGGATGTGGCGGAAACACATGTGCCATGGTCCCTTCCACTGTGCAGACATAGAGAAGCTCATGTGCAGAAGACGCCACGTGATGCCTCACCAGCACCTCAGCCCGAGCGCCCCTGTTTGGGGGGGTGACTATGGGTCCAGGTACCTTCGGCCTCTTTTTGACACTGACACTGACACTGACATGGAGAGCTGGAGTTGCAAGGGGGCTTGGGGATTCTGATCCAAGCCACTCATTTAATAGATGAGGTGATTAGGACCCAGAAAGGGCTACAGGCTTATCCAGAGTCACACAGCTATTTAATGGCAGAGCCAGTAGTAGGTGCCTTGAGACCTGGTCATACCCCGTTTTTCCATTTCAATATGCTGCCTTAGGAACTGATAGCTCCCCTCTATAAATCTGAATCCCAAGGCCAAGCTTTCCTCACCCTGGTGCAATCACCAGGGTGAGAGGATTAGCGATAAGGCACACTGAGCTCTGGGGTAGCCAGAGTACGTGGTGAGCGCTGCCACCTCCATCTTTGCAGGAAGGTGGAAACGGTGATCAGGGCTCAGCCCCGATGGGGGTGAGTGGGGGAAAGACGCTGCAGTAAAGGGTCTCAGTGAGTCATAGACATTTAAAACTAGTCATTCCATGCCCCTCCTAGACGGAGGACAAACCAAGCCAAAAGGGGCATTTGGCACATAATACATTTCAGGACAATAGCTTTCAACTATCCTCATAAATATTCCAGCCTTCAAAATAAAAAAGGCAGCAAAGTTTTGGACGGGGTGGGGGTGGGGGGCAGGCATAATGGACAGGGTTCTGGACTTGGTCCTTGTCATGACCCTCATTGTTTCATGGAGTGATCCTACGTCCCAGTTTATGCCCAACGTCCTGCGTAATTATTCGTAGTACACAATTCACTCATAATTTCACGTACATTTAATGGTCACCCTTCATCACTTGGACTCTCTAAGCTTTGGTTTCCCCATCTACAAATTAAAGGGTTTTGAGTTAATATCTTGGAGAATGCTTTCATTTTATGAAGGTGGGGCTCCAAGAGGAGCCTCACGGCGTCTTTTGTCTGGGCAGCTGAGAGCAAAGTCACTTTGGATTTGTGACTGCCCTGTTATTGACATTGACCTTTGGGCCTCAGGTGTACCACTGGGGAACAGGGATTGATTTTTTAAAAATAATAAAATAAACCAGTACTTCTGGATAATAACATGAGCATTCATGAGTGCTCACCTCCCAAATAAGCAAATCAACTATTAATTTTATTCATTTTCAACATATGTTACAAATATTCTAACTGCTGTTCCCACCCTAGCAGACCGCCTCCATCTCTTCACCAGTTTGTTTGTATTTAACATGTAGCTGAGTGGAGGAAACGAGGTTTTTGGATTGGGTTCTTAATAGGGGCAGTCAATTCACTGTCTTTTTTTTTTTTTTTTCTGCCTGTGATGGTTCCCAGCCCTATTCTCATGATAAAGAAATGTTGCTGGGGGACAAGGTCGTGGCAAGGACACTCTCTCCGTGTGCTCCTTGTTGTGGCTACCCCAGCCGTCAGGCAGTCTCCCTTTCCTACCCGCTGACTCCGAGGTTCAAGTGTGTGTGTGTGTGTGTGTGTGTGTGTGTGTGTGTGTGTGTGTGTGCGCGCGCTTTATTTTGTCACTTCATTAAGCTTAAACGGTCCTTGATGGCTGGAGTAGTCTTTAATCATTCTCCATACCTCCCACAGTGCCCTGCATACAGTAGGTGCTCAATACACACTCAAAAGAATGAATTAATGATTGAATGCCTCTGGAGGCCAAATATGGAGTTCTGTATAATAAAAGTGCCTATTTGTGAAACACAAAATTTCTTTCTTTCTTTTTTTTCTCTTTCTTTCTTTCTTTCTTTCCTTCCTTCTTTCCTTTCTTTCTTTCTTTCCTTCCTTTCTTTCTTTCTTTCCTTCTTTCTTCCTTCCTTCCTTCCTTCCTTTC
Organism: Balaenoptera musculus; assembly: GCF_009873245.2. Lineage (NCBI taxonomy): Eukaryota > Metazoa > Chordata > Mammalia > Artiodactyla > Balaenopteridae > Balaenoptera > Balaenoptera musculus. The sequence continues at coordinate 7,596,551 of NC_045790.1, forward strand.
TTTCTTTCTTTCTTTCTTCCTTACTTCCTTCCTTTCTCCCTTCCTTCCTTCCTTTCTCCCTCTCTCTCTTTCTTTCTTTCTTCCTTCCTTCCTCTCTCTCTCTCTCTCTTTCTTTCTTTCTCTCCTTCTCTCTTTCTTTCACATTTCAGGAGACCTGGGGCCCAGCTGCATTGTAAATGTATGGCTTTGCAAACCACTTTATTTTCACTGTTTTGATCTCACATGTGTGGAGGCTCTCAAACTGCTATTTGCTTCACTTTATAACTCGCACCTTGGAGAGGCTGGATGATAAATGAGAGATGAATAATTCCTTATTGCTACTTATCCGCTGAATCTATAAACTAGTGTCAGCATTTACTCAGTTGGGTTTAAAGCTGTGCCTGGTATACTTATTAACCTGCTTAAAATAAGCCATAAAAATGGGCTTGGTATACAATTGTTTTACCTAATTTTTAAAAATGACATTGGTCATATCCCACTAACTCGTGGGGTGACCTTTGGCAAATCACTTAACCTCCCCGGGCCTCACCTGTAAAATGAAAGTTGTGTGTGTGTGTGTGTGTGTGTGTGTGTGTGTGTGAAATCAGCTTTAAGAGCCTTGCAGCTCTGTCATTCCTTGATTTCAAGATTTGCAGATGAGTGAATTAAGGGATCCTGATAATACCTATTAGAGCAATTACAAATCAGTTCATATAGACCATCTCAGGAATCCTCAGCATATTCCTGGAGGGTGGGGAAGGCAGCACTTATTAGGTAGAGTAGGGCATTTTGAGTTTTATTCTGTTACTTATTAGTTGTGTGACCTTTGGCAAAGCAACATCTCTGAGTCTCAGTTTCCTCATCTATAAAACGGGCATAATACTCTAATAATATCCACACTGATTACCCCAAAGAACAATCAAATGTGAGGATCAAATGTGATATGTATGTGAAAGGACTCTGATAGATGCTATTCCTTGTCCGCAACTTACAGACAAGGCCATCGATCAAGGTACTGTTTGTTTAATCAGTTCGTAGTAGGGTCAAGGGGGGTCAAGGGAAGGGTAGTTTGACCTCTCTTTCTATTTTGATTACACGTGGAAATTACGTTAAAATTATATAAAGGTTGAGCACTTAGGATACTTCCTTGGGGTCAGTGTGTGTTCAAGAAAACCCCGTGCCTGATGAGACATTTCTGAGAATGCTAAATGGCACAGTGATAAGAAAATCAGCCAAAAATCTACTGGCCCACAGACCTAGGAACTCCTAGGTAGTAGAAAACAAAGCATTCTGTGAAGGCTTTGGAAATATGCACCCTTCCCAGCTCTGGTTGCCCTAACTTCTCATACCCCTTACTTCAGGATGTATCCTGGCCAGATGCAGGGTACATATGGTTGGCTCAAGGCTTTGGGTTTGTTCCCTTCAGAGACAAGTACAGAGAAATCAGTTGTTGCTGGGGATTTTTGTTGTAGAGAATTCAGTCAGCAAAGATGTCTAGAATGTGCTCCTGTGAGATTATTCTTCAAAACATTACCTACCACCATGCCTGTGCGGTGCAGGGGGCTGGCAAATGTGGCGTGAAGATAAATATGGTGCCTGACTGGTCCCTGCTTGCCTCGTAGATGGAGAAGGGCAGAGAGAAACTCACTCCAGTCTACAAAAAACTAAAATTTTGTGGTTCTACCAAAATTCTCTTCATATTCCTTTATTACCAACCAACCAACCAACCAACCATCCAAAGGCTGACCTCAGAGTTAAAAAAAAGTATAGATCTTAGAGAGAGAGGATAGGAGCTGTATTTTAAGTCGATATCCCCTACTGTACTCAGAATACAATTTTTTTTATTTGCTCAATGTTTATATGATAATTAACATCAATGAAATTGACCTTCAACTCAATGCTACTTTTATCTTCTGTTGCCCGAATGTGTTACCTTAAATTAAAAATCTCAGTACAAGATTTTTTGAAGGCTCCCTAAGTTTATGGTGGGATTTTATTTCTATTTCTTTGTGTTACCACCCTCCCCTCAACCCCATCGCACACTCCACATATGAAGTGGGAGGAAGGCAGCCTTCATCTTTATAAACTGCTGCTTATTCCTCTACAAATAAAAACTATTTCAGTTTTGAAAGTGGCACCTGACATTCACTAATACTTGTAATTTATGTGGTCCTCAGTCGCGTTCTCAGTGGTTAACTTTCTTGCTTTCACAAAGGTCTTCCCTTCTGAACACCCTCACCAGCTTTTTGGCCACCACTAAAGGTCTGCTTCCCCTGCCCAAGTTCCCCTCTTCTTCTCCTGGGGTCTGAATAATCAGCTTTTATTTGCAGCTGGACGAGAGCACCTGGCCTTACATTCCACCACATCCTTCTGCCAGCAAAGGGAGTTTTGAGAAGAGGAAAAATTTACAAGAACTTAGACTATTGTTTTCAATTTCAGCAACACTCAAGGTTGCAAGTGAAATTCTGAGGCAATCTGGATGACTGTGAAAACATTTTCTAAATGGGGAGGGAGAACCCCATTGTGGAAAAAATCACTCCCACCAAATGTAAATGTCTCTAGAGTCCAGGACTGTTTTTGGAGTTTGAGTCCATTGAGTTTTGGGGACTTTAAAGCTAAATTCTCTAAAATGAATATTTGTCATAAGTACCATAGTCATGAAATCTTAAGAAGCAAGACATGTCTTGGATCTGATCAGTCATCCCCACCCCTCTCAAAATTTTTTTTCTAATTTCAAAGAAACAGGAGCTCATTGTAGTTCATTTGGAAAATACAGGTGAGTATAACAAGGAAAACACAATCTGTCCTTAACCACATCACCCAGAAAGAACCATGGAGAACATTAGTGTTTTCTGTCTGTCTGTCTGTCTGTCTCTCTTCCTCCCCACCCCACCCAGCCAGTTTCACACAGTATTTCGTAATCTACTTTTCATTAAAAAAAATATTATGAGATATTCCCATGTCATTAAATATTTTAAGGAAAACAGTTTGATGGCTACATTATGGATTTTGCAGTTTATGTAAGTAAACTCTTATGTTCAGAGTTTATGTTATTTTCTATTTTTCCTTAAAATAAATAAATGTTTGAAGTGCCCTTGTCAAATCCACATATATTTTGGTAAGTAAAGCATCTTGTAAACCCTTGATTATTTCCTTGGGGTAAATTGCTATTACTGGAAAAAGTGGGTCAAAAAAATATGAACACTTGTAGTGTTTGGATACATATTGCTAAATTGCCTTCCAGAAAGGTTGCATCCAAAATTCCCACCAGCAACACTCAATTTTGGGTGAGATAATTTAAAAACATATTTATGAATTTTGGGGTAAATTTACACCTCTTGTTAGACAAATTTAACTACTGCAGTGTTTCGAAGTTACAGGTTAAGAACAAAACAAACAAAGCCAAACAAACCCATGAGGGACACTGATGCCCGGCTAATGAATTACACTCTGGAGATTATTTTAGGGACTAGGAGAGGTCTTGTCTGCCCTCTAAGGTTTGTGAAGATTTCAAAATACAAGAAACCAAAGCACAAAAATGTTAAGTAATTTGCCCAAGATAACATAGCCAGTAAGTAGTGGACATGGGATTCAAATCACATTATTCTAACACTACAGTCTAAACTCTCACATTCACCCAGGGACAATGTGCCCTTAGTATCTCATCAGAACTAAAGTTTCCAGAACGTTCTTTGTGATGAGGTCATTATCCAGAAGTTGCCTTTTGTAGCATTTAAGTTTTTAAACAGCAAATGAGAATAATCTCAGATTATAGAGGAGGAATTTTATCTTTGAATAAGGTGACATCCTTCACTATTGAGAAGCACATTCACACATCTTATTTCGAGAATATGCCAGAAATAGAAGTGGAATAACTTGGTCACCACTGGCATAACTGGGTCCAGGTCACCCAGCTCGTAGGTGGTTGTGTTGAGACAAGAATCCAGGCTCTGGAGGTTCTTTGGCTACTGCCTATACTCTGACTGGCAGCGCATAATCCCTATGGACAGGTGAGGCAGGCCAGCTTGACTAAGGCCAATGGCACCCTAACATTTCTTTGGGGGTTAGTATCCTGCACCTGGAGACTACATTCCCAGGGGAAGTCTGAAGGGAAGGTGGCCCCGCAGGGTTAGCGGGACACCTGGGGGGGTCACAGCGGCACGAGGGGCTTAGCAACCAGAGTTTAGGTGTGGGCAGGCGGAGACCGACTTCTTCTAGGGAAAGACTTTCCAATCCACGGAGCTTCGTTCAAGCCCACGCGGGCCTCGTTGCGGCCTTCTGGGGCGGGGATTCCTGCATTGAATTGAAGGCTGGACCAGATAACCTCTGAGGCCCTTCTAACTCCCAACGTCTCTGATTTGTATGTCTTGGGGGAAAGAAGTGAGCAGTCACGGGGCTGGAATAGTTGATTTAGGGTTCCGCCCACGTCGCCAGCGTAGTCCTCATCTTGGGCAAATAATTTAACATGTCAGTACAAGGCACAATGCCTGGCGGAGGAAAGCTTTGTAAATGTTTGCCGAATGAATGAACGAAAGAATGGGTGGATGGATTTAAGTCTCCCAAGTCCCAGGGAATACTGGTGAAAATTGGAATCTTACAGCGCCCCTTGATTGGCGTGGAGTTTGAACTAGACATTGTAAAGTATCTACTGAAATTCTTAAAAGAAAATGTGATATTCCAAACCCAAAGGGATCCTAATTCGTCCTTACACTGACAATAGGTAGAATTACAGTTTACCAGCAACGTAAGCATACCACGTAGGGGCACCTTGTGAGTCCACACGAATTCAGTTTCATTAATTCCCCCGCCCCTCGCCCTCCCCCCTTCCCCCTCCCCCTCCCCCCCCCCCCCCCCCCCCGCCGCCGCCTCCAATGGGCCAGCTCAGCGCCTCCTAGGCCCGGGTGGGGCACGCCAGCCCCCGTCCCTCCCTCCTCCCCCGCCCCGGATAAATGCCGAGGTCTAATGGATTGTTCATGCTGCTGTCCAGATTAGATAGCGAGCCCCTCCGTTATCGCGGCTGGAGCAAACCCGAGCGGCCACCAAGCTGAGAGTTTTCGAAGGCAGCCCCGCGCCAAGCCTGGGGAAAGTACAGGGCCCGGGAGAGCTGACAAATTCTGGGGCCCTCAGGCGGTTTCCTCCCAGAGCCTCTTCGCAGGACTTGCCCTGAACCCTAAATCCTGCCCCTACTCCCATAGTATTTAAGGAAGCAGGTATCCGAGGTGGTCGGTAGCTACTATCTGCTGAATTCTAGGGAGTAGTTCTACAACTCGTAGATTCTGCTTGTCAACTTTCCAGAAGCTAGGAACACTTTGAACAACCCTCCTCCCCCCACACCATTAATACCAGAGAGATGCTTTTGCACAAACAGGGACTATTACATGTGACCAGTACGGTACTGCCTTTCCTAATTTTTGTTGTTCTTGAATCATCGCAGAGGAAGCGTAGCTAACTTTCTGACCTCCGTTCTGAATTTCCCATGGTCAAGTTTTTATCTGTTAATGATCTTGTTTCTTTAGAGTTTCTTTTTTAAAGTTTCTTAAAGAAATAAACCTTGAGGGACTTCCCTGGCGGTCCAGTGCTTAAGACTCTGCCTTCCCATGCAAGAGGCATGGGTTCGATTCCTGGTCAGGGAACTAAGACCCCACATGCTGTGGGGTGTGGCCAAAAACTTAAAAAACAAACAAACAAACAAAAAACCACCTTGACACTTCTCCCCCCGCCATGAGCTACTTTTTTTGGGTCTCCAGTTATTTTCTGAAAAAGAAAAGGATATACTGTCTATCAGCACTATTATAGGAAACAAAATTTTCACATAGGCTCTAACAACAAATTCCACAGAAAACAAATAATAGATGCTCAAAATTATGACTTATCTACAAGGAGAGACTAATTGTTCTATCATTATTACGCTAGAACTACTCTGATATAACAAAAAGCAAACAAAATCTTAGCTGATGAACAACTGAAAGTTATCTATTTATACCATATCAATTTCCTGCTAAATCTTTGGAGTTAGTGGAAAGCCATAATAAATGGTGTGGCAGGACAAATCATCTGGCTCAGTATTAAATGTTTCCACAACATTAAACAACAACAACACTGCATCATGATTTTGAGAGAATCAATCTTGTTAGACATCCACCTAGAAGCTGGAAAATAATTTTGTAGGGCGCTACTTCTTTAGAGGTGGAGATTTAAGAAATTCCTTAAGGGCAAGCAAAACCGCTACTGTGTAGTTTAACATTCAGAAACTAAAATACCTCGCCAACAGGAAGGCTTCTGGTTCATCCCATAAGACATCATCAGGTAACTTCTGCGTGCAAACTGGACACCCGAATTAGTAAAAACGAATTTATTATAAGGGGGTAAGGGTCTTGGGTTGGGATGCGAAAATATCAAGCCAGACGCAGAGGAAAATTTAAAGGCAGAGCGTGTCTAAGTTAAGAAGACAATACTAAACGAATAAAGAAAATCCCTAAGAACGACGAGTGCGGTGGATGACGGAGAAACTACATCTCTCAGTACCTAAAAAAAGTCAGCAGCCATCCCAACCCCCGCCCAACGCTGACCCTCGCTAACGCTGCGCCGGCGCCTGGACCCCGGCCCCCCGGTGCGGGCATCTGCGGGGGGCATTGCCGGCACTGTCCCCGGGTTTAGCGACGTGACGTATTGGAAGGATCTGCGGGGAGTTTTTCCAAGACCAGGAGGAGGCTTGCTGGGGAATTGTCGAGTTGGGGGCGCGGGCCGAGAAGTGAATAAAAGACTGCCCCAGAACCTCAGCGTGCCCAGGCCCGGGAACCCGTTGATCCCCCATAAGCCCCAAGTCCAGAAGCTGCGCAAAATCTCTACCTCCAGCCCCCGAGCGGGGCCGTGCCTGAAAGGCTCTTTGAGCCGAGGCCAGGGAGACTCCCTGAACCCGGTGTCCGTGGCCACTAAACCTGCGAGCCCCGGGGGCCTGCCATTCATGCCCCCCCCCCACACTGCAAAACCGGTCCAAGAAATGACTGATCCAGTGCCTTTCGGTTTGGAGTCTGCGGAGGTTCGCTGCGACCCTCGACTCTGGGGATGGGGGGTGTCTCCGCACGGGGATGTTGAGATGCAGAACAGCCTAACTGGGGGATGGAGTGTGTTTGTGTTTGTGTGTGTGTGTGTGTGTAAGAATAACCGTTTTGATGAAACTTCTACTGTGATCTGTGATTCTTGGCCAGTGTAGGGACTTCACAGGGGCGGTCGCGACCGGAAGGACACCGGGGGACGGGGTTTCGCTACAAGCCTCGCTGCCCCGACCATGGAGGCAGAGGCCTCGGGGCGAGCGGGTCCAGGGGCCGCTAGTGCCCTGCACACGGAGAGGGGCCCGCAGGCGGCGGGCAAAGCCAGCCCCCCTTCTCCTGCCCGCCCCCCAACCCGCCCCCCGCCATCAGTGCGTCCTGCGTCCAGCGTCCCGCCGCCTCTGAGCTCCGCAAATGGGTCTCCCGTGCAGAGGGCAACCCGGGCAGCGTTCTGATCAGCGCCAGGCCCAGGCCCGAGGTCACACCCGGGCCCGGAGCGCGTCCGGACCCCACCGCCTGCGGTCTGGGCTTTCTCGCCCACCAACCCTGCTCTCGGGACATTCGCTTGCGCGGGGATTCCGGGGCCTGAGACCCGACCCTGGAGACCGCGGGCGCGACACCCGTCCGAGGTGGCCTGGCCTACATGGCGCCACAATAGTTGAAATGCGTTCAAACCAAACCAGCGTCGGCCCCGCCAGGAATAGGACTAAGAGGGAGCTCCGCGGCCTTGTGGGCCGAGCGCAGGAGAGTGGAAAGAGCTCAAGGGCGCTGGTGTATACTTGCAGAGGCCCGGCGGTTCTAGGGCGCGGTGTCAGCGGGGACCCTGCGAGCCTCCAGGGGAGTCCCCTCCACAACCACCACCTCGTCCCCTATCCGCACTCGGGCTTTGCCCTAGACGGCTCGGCCGGAGGGGCCCGATCCGGGAGGGTAGCAGCCCCGAAGCGCTTTTCCAGGCTTCCATCCACCAGGTTTCCGCAGAGCTGCGTACTTCTCATCCGGGCTCTCTCCTGGGAAGCTCTTCTCGGATGAGGACGAGTCATTTAGCAACCGGTTCGAGCCCCTTTGCGGGGGACCCTGGAGATGTGCCGTAACTTTGGGCACAATATCTTCTTGCAGTCTCTTTTCTCGCCATGCGAACAGTGGGAGAAACAAGAACTCTATGTAAAAGGAATTTGTAAACTTTTAAGCGCCATACAAAAGGGATGCAAATTGATGACTAGTGATTAATACTGTCATCCTTTTCCTAAGTTTTCTTATTTTGGGACAATTCTCTGGCTCTTTGAGGGTTCCCAGAAGTTTTTTTGAGTGTCCTCATTATTTGGGAGTCTCCATCTCACCCCTCCTCCGTTCCTTAATTTTTTCCCCCCAAACTTTTCGTTCCCTTCTTCACACTCTCGGCGGAGTTAGGTCTGTTTGCCCAGGACCCGGGACACTTTCAGGGTCGCCGTCAACGCCGCGGGGACCCCACCCAGTCCGCCCGCCCTACTCCCTCCCGCGGGCTGCGCGCCCAGCACGGCGGCCCAGGCTCGGCCCCGAGCGCCCCACGCCGGCGCCCGGACTGGGACCTCCTCGGTCCTCGGCTCCTTTTCATTCCGCCGACAGCCTCGAGATTGCTCTCTTCCCCTCCCGCCCCTGTCCTTTCCGACCCTCCGCCGGAGCCTGACGCCGCCTGGTTTATTGACCTTAGATCGGCTTCGGGACTTTATCAGACCCAGCGGGGGCGTCCCGCGGCGCAGGCCCCCCTCTCCCAGTGGCGCGGCGGGAGCCCCTTTTAAGCTTTTCTAGAAACCTCTCCTTCCTTTCCCATGCCCAACTCTAATCGGAGAACCTAGAGAAAAATCTCCCGAATTCGCGTGATCGTGGAGAGAGCCGAGGCAGAGCCCTCAGGGCCACGCACATTTTCCCGTGTCGCCCCTTTATCTAGATAGTTCAGGTGAAAGTGCCTCCCCCCCCCAATTATTCGGATAATTGTCTCGAATCTCCACTTGGTGCTGTGTTTAGACAGTTGGAGATTGATCGCTTGAATTGCTTCAGTCTCTGTGCTGCCCCAGCTCTAAACCATCTCTGGACTTACACATGCCGAACTAGAATTTTCCGTCCCATAAATCACTTGGCAAATATAACAAGGCATTAGAAAGTCATTTGAAATAGATATTTTATTGGGTTTGAGAAATAGAACAGGGATAAAGAGCAACTTAACATTTCCTCAGTACCAAGCACACAAAACTAAGATTTCCCCCCTCCCTGCCAATCGAATTCACAAATGCAGTCACTTTCAGAGACAAATTCTTTAGAGGAAACAGGAAATGTCTATTTTGCTAAACGTGAACTCTAATGAATTCTGTAAAAAAAAAAAAAAAGGTTCATAAAGTGGGACTTTTAAATATCTTTTTACGCTAGGCTGATTTAATCAAATAAGACTAACAGAAAGAAACAAACAAAATCCAGCACATTACTACTATTAATAAAAAAGCCAAATCAATTTTGTGACGGGATTCTAGTAGCCTTTCACAGTAAGGTTTTCCCTCAATTCAGAAGGGCGCTTCCCTGATCTTGCCCTGCTGAAAACCTCTCAAATTCCCTTAATTTTGGAGAACACACAGAAGAATGAGAATATCAGCCCTGGGGGGAAATGGGGAGGGTTAAAGGAACCAGAGTTGGGCAGGGGAAAGATAAGTAAGGCAGATCAGGGTGAGTTTTGAGACAGCTTTTGAATCACCCCGCTGGAAGCCGGCTTGAGGGAAACATAGCAGAAGGAACAAGTTTCCATTCTCTGCTTTGCAGAGTTAATATTTGTAGTAACTATTCAGACACCAAGAAACTTTGCGCTAAATCCTTCCCAATTCCAGATGAGCGCTTGTTTAGTCCTCCTGAGGCTACAGAGTTAAAATACCCCATTGTGTGTTTTCAACCTTTGGGCAAGTGGACGAAGCTCAGATAACCCGCGTGGTTTCAAACTCTCCCAGAGCCTTCGTTTTTAAGCAATGGTTGGCCATTCTCTACCCGTGTGCTTTCAAAGCTGCCCCTCTGTCTTTACCACTGTATCTCCTTTTCTTTCCGACTCAGCCCTTTTCTCAGCTACAAATAAGATGCAAAGCTCATTTGTCCAAACAATGGGTTTATAGGTAGCAGAGGTAATTTCGATTTGTTTGCAAAAAGCATATGCAACCAAGCTCTTGAAAGCGCAAAGTGGGCTCGGGGAAGAGAAATACAATCATTGAGGTACACCTGTTAAGACCCACCTTCACCCCCTCCTTCCCATCACATGTCTGGCTCCAGAATTAAGGAAAAATTAAACCCGACACCAAGCCTGACTGACCCTTGACCTGTGAATAGGTGAAGAAAATTATCAGATCCTGAAGGCCAGGAGGCCTATTTACTAACTCACCAGTGAAACCAACAAAAAACGCCAGTGAGATTTTCTGCCCTGAAAGCATCCCAGGCAGGTCTGACCTGGGTCAGGAAGGGTTCTCCTAAACTTTCTAACCGGTTCTCAAGACAGAGCATCCACAGCAGGGACCCCAGGGGAAAGCCATGTGATCTGGGAGGGTTGGAGGAAGCAAAGGCAAGAGGACCCAGGGGCACCTGGTCAGATCGTTTGATTTTTCGTGTGGCGTGTATTTATTTGTTGTTTCTTGAGAGACTGCCCATCCCCATCAATTTCTGATTGTTCAAGTGGGAAGCCGAACCAGAAAATGGCGAAACTAAAATGACACCCAATTGTAAGAAAGAGAAACCAAGAAAATAAACCAGAGAGCGAGAGTGGGAAAGCAAGCCTTGGCTCTGTGGCTTGGCCTGCAGAGAATCTCATCTTTCCTGTCCCCAAGGCCTGAGAGCCTCTGCACACCCTCAGTCCACACCGGCTGGTCCTCTCCCTGCCCTCCTTCCCCCACCGACCTTCCATCCTCCAGCCCCCCTGCTCCTGGCCCTCCCGGCTCCCTCGGTGTATCTCCCTCTCTGCCCTGATGAAGGGGTCACCACGGGGGCCAGGAGGGGACTCACCCACGGCGGGAGCGGTGTCCCTGCGGCTCCTCACAGCGTCCCTCAGTCCCGGGGACTCCAGGCTGTTCTCAGAGTGTGGGAGGGAGGCGTTGTGAGCTGTCTCCCAGCTCCCTCGGAGCTCCCAGCTTTCCCCTCGGAATTAGATAACAGGAAAAATAGATAAGGGAAGTGGTTCATTAATTCAGCAAGCCTTTTTTTCTTTTTTGGTATGTGTACAAGTAGAAGGAAACCCTGCTAGGGATTGAAGCCCTGGTTGGACATTAAAAAAAAAAGTCAATGTTCACAAGGTTCCAGAGATGCTTCTGAAAGGTCACTCGGAAGGACCGGAGATCAACAGGAAAGAAACTGAAGGAATCACTGTTCTTGGGGAGAAATGCTGATTCAGAGTGTGGCTTCTCCAGCCCAAGTCCCTCTCAGGCTCTAGTCCTTCCCTTCTGAGCAGGGAGGGCTGCTTTGTGGTCTTTGCTTGGGTCATGCAGTCATCCTCTGAGGTCAGGAATAATAATAACAGCAGTACTATTCTTCCTAGCATGGCAATAAAAAATAACAGATTTTCAAAGCCCTTGCTCCGGTAGCATTTCCTGGGCTCCTCAGGACAGGAGCAGTTGGGCAGGTTACATAATAAGAGATAATTGAGACAACTGAGCTCAGAGAGGTTAGGAACATGGCTGTGGTCCAGTCACACAGCAAGGAAGGGGATGGAGCCCACACTGGATTCAGATCAATTGATTCCTAATCCAGTAATAAAGAAATCAATGGATTCTTAGCATTGGAAGAGAACACAGAATTTCAACCTCCTGCCCAAAGCAGGAATTCCCTGCGATGTGATTATCTGCACTCTATTTGAATACTCCTGGTGACGGGGAGTTCATCCTTTTACACTGCAGGGATGTACAGCGCTACTGGCTACCACGTTTCCCTGCCCACAAATGACCCAGGATTGCGGGGCTGTGCTAGGCACACAGAAAGAAACAGGAAGCAGCAGCTGTGGCGTGATTTGAGGGACCAGGCGAAGCAGATCTCTCTTGACAGGCCTGCTGTGTAATTCTCTTGGGTCGCATCTGGCATAATTTAGGGTAAGTCTCACCTGAGGAGTCAGTATCTCCCAAAGGCAGTTCTTAATAATAGTAAGAATAAACACAATGGCTTTATATTTTTACATATTTCCCTCTTCCCAGTCTCCAGGATTCTTACAACAATCTCTGCAAGGAAAGGAGAGAACATAAAAGTTATTACTGATTTCCAAATGTAGACTAGGAACCTGAAACAGAAAAGGTAAATGAATTGTCAGAAGTCAAAGAACAAATGTTTGGTGGAAAAGGAACTAGAGAGATGAAGGCCTGGGAAAAAAGGGAAAGCATAAGGGAAAATAAATATTTTTCCCTTCCAAGAATTTTTAGTTATGAATATTTTTGGAAGTGATAAATAAGGTGTCTATTATTGTTATCTGTCTTTACACTCTTCTCCTGCCAAATAACTTGTAGAAACTATGCCACAGGAAGATTTTAGTGTACAACTCCCTGTGGTGTCAGATCATTAAAATTCCTAAAGTGTGGGCTGAGAAGGACAAGACGAGCTGCAGAAGCAGAGCCATGCCTGCTTTCTTCAGGGGGGTCTCTTATATTTTCCAGAGGACTGTTCCCATGTAGCCTCCCTTCATGTAGTTTAAAAAATTATTATGGTAATTCAAAAAGACACATGCACCCCAATGTTCTTTGCAGCACTATTTACAACAGCCAGGACATGGAAGCAACCTAAGTGTCCATCGACAGATGAATGGATAAAGAAGATGTGGCACATATATACAATGGAATATTACTCAGCCATAAAAAGGAACGAAATTGAGTTATTTGTAGTGAGGTGGATGGACATAGAGTCTGTCATACAGAGTGAAGTAAGTCAGAAAGAGAAAAACAAATACCGTATGCTAACGCAGATATATGGAATCCAAAAAAAAAAAAGTGGTTCTGATGAACCTAGGGGCAGGACAGGAATAAAGACGCAGATGTAGAGAATGGACTTGAGGACAGGGGGAGGGGGAAGGGTAAGCTGGGACGAAGTGAGAGAGTGGCATGGACATATATACACTGCCAAATGTAAAATCGATAGCTAGTGGGAAGCAGCTGCATAGCACAGGGAGATCAGCTCTGTGCTTTGCGACTACCTAGAGGGGTGGGATAGGGAGAGTGGGAGGGAGACGCAAGAGGGAGGGGATATGGGGATATATGTATACGTATAGATGATTCACTTTGTTATACAGCAGAAACTAACACAACATTGTAAAGCAATTATACTCCAATAAAGATGTTAAAAAAATATTATGGTAATAAATATATATATATATAACATAAAATTTACCATCTTAACCATTTTTAAGTTCAGTTCAGTGACACTAAGTGTATTCAGGTTGCTGTACAACCGTCACCACCATCCACCTCCAGAACTTTTTCATCTTCCCAACCTAAACTCTGTCCCCATTAGATAGCAACTCCCCATCCCCTCCTCCCCGCAGCCCCTGGCACCCGTCATTCTACTTCCTGTCTCTATGAATTTGACTGCTCTGGGTACCGCATGTAAGTGGAATCAGACAGTATTTGTCCTTTTGTGACTGGCTTATTTCACTCAGCACAATGTCTTCATGGTTTATCCATGTTGTAGCCTGTGTCAGAATGTCCTTCCTTTTGAAGGCTGAATACTATTCCATTGTGTGCATCTAGCACTTCTGTTTACCCCTTATCGGTGGATGAGCATTCTGGCTTTTGCAAAGAATGCTGCTATGAATAGGGGTGTGCAAGCATCTGTTCTAGGTGTGCTTTCAGTTCCTTTGGGGTATATCCCCAGAAGTGGAATTGCTGGATCATATGGACCAGTGTAGGTTAAATTTTTTGAGAAGCCACCATACTGTTTTTTTCTACCCCTTGTGGAGTTCTGATCTAAAATGGGGAGAGGAGGTCTCCCTCCCCCTAAGAAGTGAAGAGCTGGGACAGCAACACCCACTTACCTCAGGTGGGGCTCTATCCGGGCAGGTCTCCCTGCCTGCTCAGAAGTTCCCAACTTCAGCTCTGCCGTCTTTTGCCTCTGTCTTCTACATGTGACCACAAGTCGGGGGCCTCACAGCATCCCTGCCCAGCCAGCGATGTCAAGGAAAGAAACGCAAGTCGTAGACGGCACATTTTCGTGTTCAGAAATTTAAAAAGTAAAAATAATCATGGGAGCATTAATGAAACCTCACGTATTTTTGTTTCTCCTTACATTACTGAACTTTTTTTGTGAGGTGGAGGGAAGCCCATTTTTGTCCCCTGTGGTTTCGAACTTTCCAGAGGTTTTGTATATTTTGGGGAACCTGAAACTCTATCGTCCTGAGGCCTAGCTTGGGGCTCTAGTTATCCAGCCCAGGCCACCACCAGCCTTTCCTGGAAGGGATGGGAGCCCTCGGGCCCTCACTGCATGGGGGGTGGGGTGGTGAGACGTGCCCAGGAACCCAGGTTAGGGAAGGGGTGAGGAAGCCCCCTGCCAGCTGCTCTTTACTGTGCTGGTCTGGCTTTACTGTCATATACACTCCCCTGCTTGTCCTGTTCTGTCAGAGGGTAAACCCCAGGGACGATGAAGATGCTGTAACTCCTGACGAAACCAGCCAGAACTGTCTAAAAACCACTCAAAACCCACCCCAGGGAGAGGTCCAGAGAGAGACTTTCTGAGGATCACCTGTTTTAGGTCCACTGTCCCTGGTCTTCCAACACATACACACACACACACACACACACACTTTTTATTAGTTTTTATTGTTGAACTGTTACATATTCACTGCTAAAATTAAAAGTACTGTACAAGGTAGAAAGGGACAGTCTTTGTCACCACCAGCCCCTCTCCCTTCACCAGATCACTCTAAAATTCTGACTGTTCTTCTGAAGACTGTCCTTTTTCTGGGCTGTTTGATATTGAACATGTAATTAAAAGACAGTCTCCAGAAATCACATTTCTTACTGTTGTGTGAGCAAACTAATGAACATTTTTGGCCTCAGTTTTCAAATCTGTTAAATGGGTATAATAATAATTTTTCTCTCAGAGGGTTCCTGTGAAGGTTAAATGAGATGGGAATCACTTAGTGATGCCTGGCACATAAATGAATAAACAAACAAACAAACAAGTAAATATTATTAATGTTATTAGCTGTGGGCAGAAGAGGAGGCTTGCATTCAGCCCAGTGATCCTGTTCTGGCTACCTATGCTGACCTGCGTCCAGGCAGGAGATCTGTGGACAGCCGTCTGACAAGTTCCGGCTGTCTGTCCGGGAATCCTCCTGCAGGCCCAGGAGCTCATGGCTATGTTGTGCTTGGTGGTGGCTCCCCCCACTGTGGTGACATTACTGCTGGTAAGAATGTCCCCTGGGGACCAGGAGGTCGCAAGGTGACTAAATGCTGGTCAGGGTGGGCACTCTATTTGGGCCTGGGTCTCCAGAAGACCTCATTGCCTGAAGAATTACCTGAAGTCCCTGCGACGTGGGCAGAGGTAGTGACAGTTTGAAGACAAGTGGCCTCAGGGCCAGGCTCTGACTTGACTCTGCATGTCCGCTCTGTTCTGACCTTTGCTCTCTGCTCCAGCCTGTCAGGCTTTGGTTTTTTTAAAAAATTGAGATATGTTTCACATATCATAAAATTCCTTATTTTAAAATGTAGAGTTTGGTGGTTTTTACTGTATTCACAGGGCTGTGCCACCATCACCACTATCTAAATCCAGAGCGTTCCCTTCACCCGGGCTGTAATTTGGTTGGATCTAATCAATGTTTACTGAGAGTTTCTTAAAGAAAATCCCAGGCTCTCTAGTTGGAGTGGCCCTCGGGGTTTTGTTGGTCTAACCCCATTCTGGCTTCATCTTCTGGGTCGGCCTCCTATTTCTGACCACACCCGCTCCCTCCTCTCCCCCACATTGACTTGTTGAACCAGGACCATGGCTGTGAACGGTGGCAGTACTCTGGGTTCTCACCGTGCACCACGCACCACCCTGAGCTCTTCATGTGCATGTTCTCTTATCCTTTTATTTTACCTCGTTTCACAGAAGGCCCTTGAACCCTGACATGTTTCTCACTGTGCCCGCCGACTCTGAACCCCTCACTGTGCCCTCCTCAGGTTGGCGATGTTCTCCTCACGCTCTCTGCTAAATCACACCAACAACAAATTGGGTTGCAGGTGACAGAGACCAAACGATCACATGTGTTTTCTCATTGGACCCTCCCATTAATCTTGTGTGCTCAAGAGGCAAAACACTTTCCCTCCTTTGAAACTGCTCCTGGACGTCTCCCCGCTTGAGAGCCATCTGAGTCCAGCCCCTCCAGGCACTTCAGAGACCAGTTCAGCATTTCCTTATTCACACTTCACTGGCATCCTCTCAGATCAATGTCTCCATAAAGCTGAGGTTCTATGTGTGCATATTTGCCGTCTCCTACCTCTCATGTTTATATGTACATTGTGCATTTGGGTTCATCTTGTTTCTTCTTTGGGACACCAAGCCTGCAGGGGTGGGGACCACCTGATAATTTCCTTTTCAAGGGCAGAGAGGACTCCTTTGGAGGGCTGGTCCCAGGTCTTGGGCTCTCTCATACCTTCTTCAAGTGGCAGAATCCTCTTTTCTATGGGACACTTAGGCTTAGTTGGAGCAAATGTCCAAAGTTGGCCAATTTGAAGATGTACTCAGAATTTTCCCGAGACTTTCTAGCTGGAGGCAATGGTGAGAAAGCTATCTGTCTATCCCAGCTGGGTTCCAAAGTTGGCGGGATGTGCATCTTCAGGCTCCACTCATGGAAGAGAGCCTGCTGGGTCATGAGGGCCCTTATGACATATTTTGATCCCCTAGATTCAACTCTGCCTTTATTAAACTAATCTGAATTGTTTTAGGTACTTGGAGCTGAAAAAGTCCTAACACAGGACTGCACACACGGAATACTCCACAATCTTATTGACTGATGGGTCCTTATAAACGGGGAGACTGTGGAATCAAAGGAACGAAATCTCCTTTCTTCTTATGGTGTGACAAGCAACTTATATCACAGTCTAGCCTTCCTTTGACAGTCCATGTTTTAAAAGGAAGAAGGTGCCGTCATTGTTCTCATCCCAGACCAGCACCCATGTTTAATTAAAAGAGATAACGTGCTACTAAAGTGTGAGGAGAAGACCCATTACCAATGCTCTTCCCTTTACGGGCTTTTCTCATAGGAAAGTCCCTTGACTGCTGGCTGATACACCACTGATTTGCATACATATATAAAATCACAGAGTACATGTGCTCTTTACCCAGTTTCCCTCAGTGATTACATCTGACATAGAGTACAATATCAAAACCAGGAAATTGACATGGTGCAGTGTGTATAGTTCTGTGTCATTTTCTCACATGTAGATTCATGTAACCACTGCTGCAATCAAGATACAGAACTCTTCCATCGCCACAAAGACCCCCCTCGTGCTACTCCTTCACAGTCACACTCATTCCCTTCCCTCCCAACATCCCAGATCCCTGGCAACCACCAATTCTCTCCATCTCTGTAACTTAGTTATTTTGAGCATGTTATATAAATGAAGTCATACAGTATGTGACCTTGTGAGATTGGCTTTTTTAATCAGCATAATGTCCTGCTGAGTGGAACCCCATGCTATGGATGCACCACTGTTTATTTAACCATTAACCTACTGAGGGACATTTTGGTTTTTTCCAGCTCTTGGCTATTGTAAATGAAGCAGCTAAAAGTAATTGCAAATAGATTTTGATGTGGACATGGTTCTCATTGCTCTGGGACAAATGCCCAGGAGTGTGATTGCTGGGTCATATGGTAAAGTGTATATTTAGTTTTGTAAGAAACCACCAAATTGTCTTCCAGAGTGGGCGTACCATTTTACATTCCACCAGCAACGTATGAGACAACCAGTTTTTCTGCATCCCTGACAGCATTTGGTATCATCATTATTTTTAATTTTAGCTCTTCTGATAGGTGTGTAGTGATATTTATCGTGGTCTTAATTTGCATTTTCCCACTGGCCAGTGATGTTGAAAATCTTTCCATATGTTTATTTACCATTTGTATATCCTCTTCAGTGAAATGTCTCTTCATGTCTTTTGCCCATTTTCTAACTGGGTTGTTTACTTTTTCACTGTTGAGCTTTGAGAGTTCTTTGTGTAGTCTAGATACGAACCCTTTGCCAGATACGTGCTTTGCAAATATCTTCTCCCTGTCTCTAACTTGTCCTTATTCTTAAGAGGGTCTTTCACTGAGAAAAGTTTTTAATTTTTATGAAGTCCAATTTACTGATTTTTCTTTTATAGATTGTAGTTTTGGTGTCAGGTCTAAGAAACCTTCACCAAGCCCTGTGTTCTGAAGATTTTCTCTGATGTTTTCTTCTAAAAGTTTTCTACCAATACATTTTACATTTAAATCCATGACCCATTTTAAGTTAGTTTTGTATAAGGTGTATGTTTAGCTCAAGATTTATTTATTTGTTTTACCTGTGGCTATCCAGTTGGTCCAGTGCCATTTGTTTGTTTGTTTTTTCTTTTTTTCAGTGTTGTTTGTTGAAAAGACTATCCTTCTTCCATTGAGTTGTTTTTGCTCCTTTGTCAAAAATCAGCTGGCTGTACTTGTATGAGTCTGTTTCTGCATCCTCCATTCTGTTCCATTGATCACTGAATCTATTTCTCTACCAGTGTTATACAGTCTTGGTTACTATAGCTATATAGTAAGTCTTGAAATCAGGTAGAATGATCCCTCCCACTTTATTCTACTTTTTCAAAATTATTTTAGCCATTCTAATTCTTTTGTATTTCTACATAAATGTTTCTTTCTATTTATTACATAAATAATCTTGTTTGTAGCTACAAAAAGTCTTACTGATATTTTCACAAGAATTGCATTAAAACTATATATGAATTTTGGGAGAATTGACATCTTTACTCTGTTGAGTCTTCCAATCCACAAACATGGTATGTCTCTCCATTTATTTAGATCTTCTTTGATTTCTTCTACCAGTGTTTTATAATTTTTCATATACAGTTCTATGTAACAAAACAACATGTTTTGTTAGACTTACTCTTAATTATTTAATTTTTTCAGCAATTGTAAACAGTATTGTACTTTTAATTTCAATTTCCACATGTTCATTGCTAGTATGTGGAAATGTAATGAATTGTTGATCTTGTATCCTGCAACCTTACTGAACTTATTTATTCGTTCTAGAGATGTGTTTTTGGTAGATTCTTTAGGGTTTTCTCTTTAGATGATCATGTTATCTGCAAATAGGAATGCTTTTATTTCTTCCTTTCTGATCTGTATTCCTTTTATTTCCTTTACTTGCCTTATTGTTTTGGCTAGAACTTCTAGTACTATGTTGAACAGAAGTGGTGAGAGTGGAAACCCTTGTCTTAATCTCAGTCTTAGGGAGAAAACATTCAGTCTTTCACCGTTAAGTATAATGTTAGCAGTAGGTCTTTTGTAAATGCTCTCTATCAAGTCGAGAAAATTTTTCCTCTATTTCTGCTTTTCAGAGAGATTTTGTCATGAAGGGTGTCAAATTTTATCAAAAGCTTTTTTCTGTACCAATCGATACGTACCAATCAATATTTTCAAATATTGAACCAACTTTGCATCCCTGGAATAAATCTCACTAGTGGTAGTATATAATTCTTTTTATATGTTGCTGCATTCTATTTGCTAACATTATGTTAAGGTTTTTGCGTCTATATAAATGAGAGATATTGGTCTGTTGTGTTCTTTTTTGTGTATTCCTTAGTCTTGTTTTGGTAACACTAGCCTCATAAAATGCCTTGGGAAATGTTTCTTCCATTTATATTTTCTGGAGGTGATTGTGTAGAACTGGTGATATTTCTTCATATTCATAACCTTTGGTAGAATTCTCCAGTAAAATCATCTGGGTCTGGATATTTCTTTTGGGGGGAATTAAATCATAAATTCAATTTTCTTAAGAGTTATAGGGCTATTCAAATGGTCTATTTCATATTAAGTAAGTTGTGGTAGTTTGTAGTTTTTGCGGAATTGGTCCATTTTATCTAAGTTATCAGCCGTATGTGTGTAGAATTAATCACATTATTCCCGTATTATTCTTTGATGTCTGCAGGGTCTGAAATGACGTCCCTCGTTTCATTCCTGATCTTGGTAGCTTGCATCTTCTCTCTCTTTTTAAAATTTTCAGTTTTTCTAGAGTTTTGCCAATTTTACCGATCTTTTCAAAGAGCCAGATTTTCGTTTCATTGATTTTTCTCTATTTTTTTCCTGTTTTCAATTTCATTGATATTTAACCTTGCCTTTATTATTTTCTTCCTCCTACTTGCTTTGGATTTAATTTGCTCTTATTTTTCTATCTTCTAGAGATGGGAGCTTAGATGACTGATTTGAGACTTTTCCTCTTTTTCTAATATAAGTATTTAGTGTTATAAATTTCCGTCTCAGCACTGCTTTAGCTGTGTCTCTCAAATTTTTTAATGTTGTGTTTTCATTTTCATTCAGTTCAACGTGTTTTGTGATTTTCTTTGAGATGCCCTCTTTGAATGATGGATTATTTAGAAGTGTCTTGTTTAGTTTCTAAATGTATAGAGATTTCCCATTATTTTTCTGCTACCGATTTCTTGTTTGATTTCATTGTGGGAGAGAACACACACTGTATGATTTCAATTCTTTTATTTTCTTTTTAAATTTTTATTCATTTATTTATTTTGACTGTGCCCAGTCTTCATTGCGGCATGTGGGATCTTTCAGTTGCGGCATGCGGACTTCTTAGTTGCGGCATGCATGCGGGATCTAGTTCCCTGACCAGGGATCGAACCCAGGTCCCCTGCATTGGGAGCCCGGAGTCTTATCCACTGGACCACCAGGGAAGTCCCTCAATTCTTTTAAATTTGTCGTAGTTTGTCTTATGATCCAGGATATGGTCTATATTGGTTCCATGGACATTTGAAAAAAATATGTATTTGCTGTTGTTGGGTGGAATGTGGCATAAATGTTGATTATATCCTGTTGGTTGATGGTGTTCCTATGGTGTTTTTGAATATATTTCTTCATACAGCACTTTTAGTGGGTGCATAGGTATTACATTATATGTATGGAACTTATCACTGTCTACCGGTATCAGGATTTTACCAGCTTGAGTGAAGTGTAGAAAACTGACTTTCCTTTATGTTCCTTTACTCTCTTGCATTTATAATTGTCTACATACACTGAGAACCACATCACTGTTATAATTGTTGCTTCAACTGCCAAATATAATTTTAAAAAACCAAGAAGAGAAGGAAAATCTATTGTGTTTAGTCATATTTTTCTATTTATGTTGTTCTTTCTTTCTTCCAAGTTTCCTTCTTTTATCATTCCTTTCCTGTTTAGACAACTTCCTTTAGCCATTCTTTTAATACATGTCTTTGGAAACAAATCCTCTTAGTTTTCCTTCATCTGAGAATGCCTTGATTTACCCTCATTCTTGATGGGTATTTTTGCCAAATGTAGAATTCTGGGTTGACAATTCTTTTCTTTTTGCACTTAGAAAATATTATGCCACTTCTTCTGGCCTCTATGTTTTCCACTGAGAAGTCTGCTGTCATTCCAGTAGTTTTCCCCCATAGATAGGATATCATTTTCCTCTCACTGCTTTCAAGACTTTGTCTTTATTTTTTCAAAGTTTGACTGTGATGAGTTTTGGCATGGATTTCTTTAGATTTATCCTGTTTGAGGTTCACTCAACTTTTTGAATCTCTAAGTTTATATCTTTTGCCAAATTTAGAAATTTTCAGTCTTTTTTGAATTCTTTTTCTGCTTTGCCCCTTTCTTCTCTCTTCTGGGACACCAATGAATTGAATGTTAAATTTTTTTTTGTTATTATCCCATTGTCTATGAATTTGTTCATTTTTAAAAAATTAATTAATTAATTAATTTGATTTTTTTGGCTGCGTTGGGTTTTCATTGTTGCACACGGGCTTTCTCTAGTTGTGGCGAGCGGGGGCTACTCTTTGTTGCGGTGTGCAGGCTTCTCATTGTGGTGGCTTATCTTGTTGCGGAGCACGGGCTCTAGGCGTGTGGGCTTCAGTAGTTGTGGCACATGGGGTCAGTAATTGTGGCTCGCGGGCTCTAGAGCACAGGCTCAGTAGTTGTGGCGCACGGGCTTAGTTGCTCCGAGGCATGTGGGATCTTCCCGGACCAGGGCTCAAACCTGTGTCCCCTGCATTGGCAGGCAGATTCTTAACCACTGTGCCACCAGGGAAGTCCCTTCTGTTCATTTTTAAGTCTATTTTCTCTCTATTGTTCAGATTGCGTGATAATTTCTATTGCTCTGTTCTCAAATTCTCTGATTCTTACCTCAGTCCCCTCCATCCTGCTCGTGAGTCCATCTACCGACATTTTTCTTTTGGTTAATGTGTTTTTCAGTTCTAAAATTTCCATTTGATTCTTCTTTATCTTCTCTTTCCTTACTAAGAGTTTTTGCTTTTTCATTCATTTCAAGTGTCTTCGTAATCACTTGTTGAAGCATTTCTATTCTGGCTGCTATAAAATCTTTGTCAGATAATTCTAACATCTGTGTCATCTTGGTTGATTGGCTCTCCTTATCAAGTTGAATTTTTTCCGTTTCTTGGTATAATGAATGATTGTCAGTTGAAACTTGGACATTTTGCCTATTACATTACAAAACTGGATTTTATTTAGATCTTCTGTTACAGTAGGTCTTTGACACTATGGGGAGTTCAGGCTCCCCACTAAGCCTCTATTGATGCCATTCTGTCTGAAGTCATCAGAGGTGTCGTGTTACTTTCATCCATGTGCCCTCTACTCACACCACAAGAAGAAGGGTAGCCTCCTTATCCGTGTGTGGTGGTGAAAGTCCATTATGCTTCTTCTGACACCATCCCAGTAGGGAGTGTGGTTGCCTCACTACTACTATGTGGGGCTGTGAGGCTTCCTATGTGGCCTTCATTGACAATGCAGAGATGGGAGCATCATAAAAAATTTAAAACTCTATTGAGGGAGGGAAAAATCGGTGGCATAAATGGAGAAATATACTGTTCTCTTAGATGGGAAGACTCAATGTTGAAAGATACACTAATATTTTTTGGAACTTTACAAATTAACCCTAAAGTTTATTTGAAAAGATAAAAGGATGAGAATAACCATGAAAGAAGAGTAATCAGAGAGGACTTGACCACCAAATATTAAAAAGCATTATAAAGCTGTAATCAAAGCAGTGTGGCATTGACTTAATAATATGTAGACAGATCAATGGAACAGGAATAGGTAGTTCAGAAATATACATAGAGGTTTACTACATAGGTGTGGCATTTCAGAAAAAAACAGATAATTCAATAAATGGCATTTGAACAACTGGGTAACCATTTGTAAACAAAGTATAATGACAAATGTTATCTCATACTGTATACATAAATAAATTTCAGTTGGATCAAATATATAATTAAAAAAATAAAACCACAAAAATTGTAGAAAAAAATATACCAAACATTTTTATAATCTCAGGGTAGGAAACACAATTCTATGCATGACATCAAAGATAGAAACTATAAAGGAAAATATTTATAGGTTTAAATAGATAAAAATTTAAAACTCTGTATGGCAAAATATTACTATAAGACATGGGAAGGTAAAGCAACTATACTCCAATAAAGATGTTAAAAAAAAAAAAAAAAGGCATGGGAAGAAGTTGTTTTCAACTTACCTGTCAGACAAGGGTCAACATTTTTAATATATAAAAAGCTCTTACAAATCAATAAGAACAAGACAAGGCTTCAATAGAAAATTAGATGAAGGACATGAATAGACATTTCACACAAAAAAGAAATGAAAATTTCCGAGTAACCTGTGAAAAAAGTTAAGCTTCACTAATAATTTATATAAATGCAAATTAAAACATAAGTGAGATAGCATTTTTGTGAATTGGATTAACAAGGATGAAAGATGGTCAGTGTGGCTGGAGAGCAGAGTAAGGTGGGAGAGGATTGAATCAAGATGAGCCTGGAGAGATAGACTTGGGCCAGTTCATGGCCATGTAAACCATGGTAAGGATTCTGGGTTTTATCTCTAGAAAAAAGGGACATCTTTGAAGAGTTTTAATCAAGAGAATTACATGATCAGGTAGATATTTTGAAAAGCTCACTTTAGTAAGGTGTGGTGAATATAGAGTATGCAGAAAGACCAGTTACGTATCTATCTATATCTATATCTATATTTCTACATACTTAGATGATCTGTTTGTGTTGGAAAATGTCTGGAAGGAGATACAGTTAATTCTAACATTTTAACAGTGGTTGTTTTGGGTGATGACACATCTAGTGATTTACATTTTTTCTTTTTCCATATTTTCCAATTTTTCTGCAAAGATTATGTACTACTAACCTTTTTATTTTTACATCAGGGATGTGTGGAGATGAAAAAGAATAGGATTTAGAATCGGAAGACCCTGGCTTAAGACCTAGTTTTCTCATTTACCCTTTGTGTTGCTGTTGAACAAGATACCTAGTTCCTCTGAACCCCCCCTCTTTGGCAAAATGTCCCTGTGAGTAAAAGTAAAAATAAAAATAAAAATAAAATAAGGTTTTCCCACTTGAAAATGGTGATGATAGTAAATGCTTACCTTACAGGGTTTTCATATAGATTGTATTCAATTGCACAACATAATTAGAAAGTATTGTATAAACTATAAACTATATAAATGTTAGCTGAGATGATGAAGATTAGTTTTGTCCACAGTTATATAACACATGGTTGAGATATCTAAACAGAGATATATGTTAAGATATCTGTGTAATTTATTTCAAGGACTAAATGAGGTACCACTGCACCTTTCTGACTAAATGTACAAAGGAATTATTTTGAGTGTGTACATTTTGACCAGGATTTATTGGATGCTTGGGGAGAAGTAGGTAATGTCAAGATTATAACAAATTTTTGGAGATTTCAAACACGATTATTTGTCATTGTAGCAAATATTCCTAAGGAAGCTTCCATTTCTGAGAGGGCACTACCCGGTCTTTAGACTACGTTTTTTGAACAAATAAAATTATCAGATAAAATTATTAAGTAGTCTGGACAGTGGAGAATATAGAATTTGGATAGAGTCGCCAGATAAAATTCAGGATACCCAGTTAAATTTTAATTTCAGATAAACAACAAATCCTGTTTTAGTCTAAGTATATTCCAGATATTGTATGGGACGTACTTACACTAAAACAGGATTAGTTGTTTATCTGAAATTAAAATTTAACTGGGTGTCTTGTGCTTTTATTGGCTAAATGTGGCAACTCTGAATATGGAGAACCTGCAACAATTGTTTTGGGGTCAATGGATGGGGGGGGGTGTGTGTTGATGGGGATGGCACATGAATGAGGGTGGTCCTTATACTTGAGGGTGCTGGGGCACCGCATCCTGAAAGTCCCCTATTCCAATGTTTGGATGAGTTATTATGAGCATCCAGAGTCGAGAATAAATGAATATTTTATGACGATGGTGTTTGAATTGGGTCCTGGAGGATGGTGGATTTCCCAGGAATATTATCCACACGCAGAACATACTATGTCACACATAGTGCCCTCCCACTCCACCTGCTGTCCCCACAGTTCTTGTTGAATGGTTTTTCTCAAGTCATTCACGCACACTGATTCACTGCTGCCTCAGAGCCTCCCTCCTTCAAGCTGGCGTCTGACTCAGCAGTGGGGTCTGAGTCCACAGGCCAACACACTTGGGTGCTTCCGGGCTGAAGGGGAAGGAGCTGGGCCGGGAGGAGCCCGGCTGAGTCAGTGTTTTCTGGGAGTAAAGTCTCCCCTTAGAAAGGTGAATGAACTGTCCTCACCCTGGTGCACAGTCACATTTTCCTGGTCTCTGGGTGGAGAGTGCATCCTGCACAACACCCCCCCTCCGCTGTTGTCCCAGGACGGGTTGTTCCTGGTTGTTGAGTAGCAAGACCAAGACCAGAGAGGCTCACCTGCTTTTCAGTGAAAAAGCACATCGATACAAACATTTAGAGCTAGGTTTGTATCTAAGAAATGTCTGGAAAGACACTGCCAACTTAAAGCTAGTTACCCCAGGGGAGAACAGGATTGGGGAGTCAGAGCGGGGGCACTTTTGTACTTTTTACACTTCTGTATAAAAACACTTTGGCAGGGGCTTCCCTGTTGGCGCAGTGGTTAAGAATCTGCCTGCCAATGCAGGGGACACGGGTTCGAGCCCTGGTCCGGGAAGATCTCACATGCTGCGGAGCAATTAAGCCCGTGTGCCACAACTACTGAGCCTGCGCTCTAGAGCCCGTGTGTAGCAACTACTGAGCCCACATGCCACAACTACTGAAGCCCGCGTGCCTAGAGCCCGTGCTCTGCAACAAGAGAAGCCACTGCAATGAGAAGCCTGTGCACCACAATGAAGAGCAGCCCCTGCTCGCTGCAACTAGAGAAAGCCCGTGTGCAGCAACAAAGACCCAATGCAGCCAAAAATAAAACA
Source organism: Balaenoptera musculus (assembly GCF_009873245.2). Lineage (NCBI taxonomy): Eukaryota > Metazoa > Chordata > Mammalia > Artiodactyla > Balaenopteridae > Balaenoptera > Balaenoptera musculus. Next base: position 7,623,062 of record NC_045790.1, read on the forward strand.
AACAAACACTTTGGCAAAGAGAGTGTCCCAACTTGTTAAGAGACCAGTACCAAAGCAGTAACATTGGAGACGAAATTTTAAACTAAAACCCACTCTCAAACACAACTATTTTCTTTCATTTTGAAATACTGCTTCTCCCAGGCACACACACACAGCACAGTTGCAGCAACCGGATGTGTACTGGTTTGTATTCTGCTATTTTGCTTAACGTTGTGTCATAGCTGTTTCTCTGCCTTGCTAAAAATTCTAAGTATCACTCTTCAGGGTAGCAGGATGGACTTTGAGCTACCAGTGACTTGCAGCTTGAACTTATCTTCCCTGGGTACTGACCTGACCAGCAGAGGAAAAGCGGGGGTGGAGGTGGTGTGCTTTTTTTTTTCATCTGGAAAATGAGACACTGGAAGTAGGTTCTCTCTGGGGTCCCCTCCAGGCATCATTTATCAGCGTCATGAAGCACATCATACATAATGATCATTTAGACATAATTCTTTGTAAATCTTTATTTAATCCACCAGCCTTCCTGTTTTAAGATCACTTGGTGTAACGCAGCTCATTTATCCTCATGATAGCTACATGGTGGTAGATACAATTTTCCCTTTCATAGATGGAGAAACTGAGTCCAGAGGTGTGGGGTGATTTACCACAGCCTTGGCCTCTTATCAGGGCAGCCCTGGGGTTGGCTTCCCCGTGTTACGGGTGATGGATTGCAGATATCTCCATGGAGCAGGCAATATGGGAAGGCTTAGGTATGATTATTAAATAGCTCCATCATCTTCCTGCCACCTCCCTTTTTTTTCCTCATTGGATTCCAAGTCACTAATTCTCTGTGGCATTTCTTTGGGACATATTCATGAATGGGCCCTTGGAACACACACACACACACACACACACACACACACACACACACACACACACACACACACACGATAATTTGGTCGCACCTACAAGGCAGATAAAGCTGAAGGGAGCCTGCAAAAGAATCTGTAGATAAAAAGTCTGGTATCTGGGCAGGTAACACCCAATTACAACAGAGCTGTGTTGACTTACACTTTTCCTTATCAGGGGAATCAGGGATTCGTGTAAATCAGAAAAGGATTTGATGGATGCTACTTCATTGGGGTTTCCAGCCAAAGGACAGGTCTGGTTAAACAAAATATATATTCTCCTTATCTACAGTGGCAACTCTCATGCAACTCCCGACCTCCCTTCCACTCCTCCAAGCCTTATAAAGACCAGGTCCTTATCTAGAGTTTGCAAGAGCCTAATGTCTAGCAGGGTCTGTACTAAAATCACTCTGACAATGCCGCAACTCTGGCCCAGCCCAAGCCGTTTGGACAGACAGACGATCTTTCCTTATCTCCAATTGTCTAGGCAATAAATGTCTTTTTCTTGAGATGTGTGTTTAGACTACCCCAGGGGAGAGGACAGGTACCATCTCGCTTGATGGGAGAAGTCTTGTAGATTTGAGGGACTTAAAAACTGGTCCCAGATAGATAGCTAGTGGGAAGCAGCCGCATAGCACAGGGAGATCAGCTCGGTGCTTTGTGACCACCTAGAGGGGTGGGATAGGGAGGATGGGAGGGAGAGGCAAGAGGGAGGATATATGGGGATATATGTATACGTATAGCTGATTCACTTTGTTATACAGCAGAAACTAACCCACCATTGTAAAGCAATTATACTCCAATAAAGATGTTAAAAAAAAAAAAAAAGCAAAAAACTGGTCCCCTTGCTGCGTGAGGTTCAAGGGCCCTGGTGGGAAAGAACAAACTGGAAGGGGGAAGCGGCTGGGTCATGTGGGCAGTAAACTTGTGCAGAAAAGAGAACACCCGTAACAGCCACGGAAGATGGGGCCTCGGGTGAGCAGGGAGTCTGATTTTGGTAATAAAGAGATAGGAATGGGGACTGAGGCAGAGAGGCGAAGAGGACCGGAGGAGGGTGGCTGCAATTAGACATGAGGAGGTGGCTGAGATTTTGGTGGCCGCTCAAGACGGTTGGTGTCAGGCAGGTGGCAGCTGGCGGTGCTGAGTGGACGGCGGGAGGTGGGGTCAGAGACCTGGGCGGGGCTCCGCCTCTTACCTGCTGCGAGGTCCCTCCCTGGCTTCACAGCTGGTCCTTGGCGAGCGTGCCCAGGGGTGCAGGAGGGCAGCAACAGCGCATGCTCTGCCGGCGTTCGAGTTCATGGCCCCGGAACTCACACGGGGTGAGCAGAGAGTCTAATCTCATGCTTCAAACACTCCAATGAAAGAGACGCCTCACTCTTCCAGGACAGAGCGTTTCAGAATTGCACAGGCCTGCCCGCATCTTCCCTCCAGCTATTTAACCTAAATTCATTTTCCTTTCTTAGTTCTGATTTGCATCTCCCTAATGATGAGTGATGTGAAGCTACTTTCATACACTTATTGGCCCTTTGTGTTTCTTCTTTGGAGAAATGTGTACTCAAGTCCTTTGCTCATTTTTAATGGGGTTGTTTGGTTTTGTTGTTGTTGTCGAGTTGTAGGAGTTCTTGATAGAGTCTGGGTGTTAACCCCTAATCAGAAATAGAATTTGCAAATATTTCCTGCCATTCTGTAGCATGCCCTTTTCACTCTGTTGATTGTGTCTTTTTTTCTTTTTGGCTGCGCTGTGTGGCTTGCGGGATCTCAGTTCCCGGAACAGGGATTGAACCCGCCACACGGGGGTGAAAGCCTGGAATCCCAGTCTTTAGATGCACCTAGGTTTGCTGTCATCCAACTGATTATTTTTCTTTTGCTGCCTGTGCTTTAGTGTCACCCTGTCTTAGTTTTAACCCATTCTTGTTGGTCTGTAAGGCAACCAGGGCTTGGAACATTAGCCCAGCTTAGAGAGAGGCCTCCTGTCATGTATCTTTGTGACGTTTAATGCCGTGTACACTCAGGGTCCAGATGGCGACAACCTCAAAGGCCCAGGACCGTCCTCTCCCAGCAGTCATGGGCAAAATTTGAGGCTCATTCTTGGTGTTTGTTTCTTCCGGAAGCTCAGCCAGCCCAGCCTTATTTCAATGGTATGCTGTCATCTTTCTTCCCCAGGTTGCAATTTCCTACATTGTGTGCCCTCCTGCCTTCCTGAGAGGTACACGTGCAGAGATCACACGTGTGGACAGCTTCAGGGTCCTCATGGCGTCAACTGGACAGACTGTGAGACTTGGGCTGGTCTTGGAGAGCCAGGGACACGGGATTTCCATGAATGCGGGGCTCCAGACAGAGGGACGAGCCCAGCATTTTAGCCCTGTCCTCTTCCCGGCCCCACATCTCCTGGTGTGTATGCGTGTACGTGCGTGTGCGTGCGTGTGCGTGCGCGTATGTGTGTGTGCGTGTGTGTGGACAGAGAGAGATTGAGATTGATTATGACTACTTAGCCTCTTCCCCCACGGAGGAAGCAGACCCCACTCTGTTCATATTTGGGTTAGAATCTGCCTTTTCCCTTCAAGGCTGACTCTGGTTTAAGATTCTCCTAACTTGCTCTCTAAGGTGACCATTTTGTTCTACTTCAGATACCAACTTGTAATTAATTTTATTTTTATTGTGAAAAATTCTATTTTAACCATGAAATTAATTCACACTCACTGGATAAATTTTGGAAAATATAAACATATGCAAAGACGGAAACAGGAGCCCCACCCCCATAAAACAGATGTAGCCTCACATTACCTTCTGATGTATTTCTCTCCAGGCTTGGTAGGGGGAGAGGGGGCTGGTATGTAGACAGATAGTTAAGTAGACAGAGAAACAGAGCTACACATATGTAGATGTATGTTTTCATAGTTGACCTCATCCTGTATTTCGTTCCTTCTCTCTCCCTAGACCTCCAACACCCCTACCCACCCACTCTGTCTCAGCTTCTTACGTCACTGAGAAAACAGAAGCCCCCCATGTGCTCCCAGCCCTGCATCTGTCCCTTCCTTCCTGCCTGGGCATGGCCACGCTGTCCTTGCTCTTATATGAGGCCACTCCCTCCTCGCCTTGTGGACTGGACCCCATTCCTTCCTGATGCTCAAGGACGTGGCTTTAGCAAACCTCCCCTCTCTCTTTAGACTCACCAGTTCTTTCTCTCCTGGATCATTCCCACCACCATCAGACACTATATGATAGCTTCCTTCTTTAAATTCTCCCTTGCTTAAGTGCACATTTCCCTGAAAGAAGGGAAGACCATACCCATTCTTGGAAGGATGAGTAGGTACTCTTGGCTGTAGGGTGAGATACTTATACTGAGGTCATGGAGGCAGTTCTGGAGAGGGCAGCTGGGGTCAGGGTGCTCAGGGCTCTGAGTACTTCATTCTGTGTGAGACAGGGAATCATTTAGGGTTTCTGGCTCCCGGCGTTGCCTGGCTGATGTTACTCTGACGGCACAGAGGAGGCGTGGGGCGAGCTGCTGGGGGGTCAGCGTCCCAGCCCACATGGGAGGGGACGACAGCAGTGCGTCTGAGTGTCTATGAAAAGGGGGTTCCCTCACTTTTTATAAAGGAGCCGGAGAGTAAGATGAAAAGGCAGGTGGCTTCTACAATGCAGAGGTGGGAAGTTGCTCTGGAAGTGAGGCTTCTGCCGCAGAGAGAGGTGATGAGGTTTGTCACCTGGGTCTTCCAGAGAGTTGACCAGGATAACGGATGGGGGCACGAGAGGTCCAAGGCTCCCTGGGAGCCAGGGCAGGCTGGCCCTGGCTGTCCCCCTGCACCCCCCTGGGGCGGGTGGTCCACACTGCCACTATGCTTGGGACAAGATAAGGAGGATACTTAGGGGGAAGATCCTTTGGTTTTGTTCTCCATCAGTTACTAACAAGATGAGAGACGCCCCGTAGAGCAGATTTCTTGGGAAGGCAGGAAAAGGGGAGGACTTCATCAGTCTGGGATCCGGGAAGGAAAATGGGGTGGTGGTGAAGGCTACGGTGGGGGGGAGAAAAGGGAGCAGCTCTGGACAGTTACGAGTAACAATGCAGTGGGGAGTCAGAAGGTGGGAGATGGGATGAGACGAGAGTTGTAGAGGGGTTCTGCGGGCGACTTCGCTTGGGGCAGAAGGCCTTTTGGAGGGAGACGGGTCCGGGCTCGGAGGGAAGCCTGGTGAGCTCCGCAGGGCCTCCTACACTCCTCTCCTTATTGAGGTGAAAGATGACATTTTTACTTTTGAACTTGGAAAGGAGGACCCTCCCAACCTCTTGCCTGTAAAGGGAGCGCCAACGGCCAATTGGTTATTTATTTCTCTCTAATCCTGTCGTTTTATGGGGCCGTAAACGAGGGCAGCAGGGAATTAATGAAAAAGGTGTAGCCAAGACAAATAACAGAGTCCTTGCCCATGTGGCACTGGCGGTCTAAAGGTGTGGGTGATGCAACCCTGGGTCTGTGCTCCCGGGAGTGTGGGGCAGAGCTGCCTGGGTAGTCTGGGCAGCCGGGGTGGGGCGGTAGGTGGGAGGGATGAGTGACCTTGACCCCCAAGGAATGACTGATGGAGAGTCTGTCCCCGGAGCAGTGAGGTGGACACAGGCAGGCAGCCGGATGGTGGGGCAGCTGGAGTGAGGCAGGGTGGGGAGGGTCTCAGGGGTCGTCTTCATTTTGGAGAATTCTAGGAAGGGGTTTGTAGTTGAGTGGATGGTGCAAGTGGGCAGAAGATAAGGTAGGCAAGTGTCCGGCCCTACAGGAAGCGACCAAGAGCCTCCAGCTCCAGGAGGCGGTCGCTGATTCAGGGTGCCTGCCCCAGGGAACCACCCCCTCCCCTGTGTGGTTGGGAATGCATTTAATCTTGATGAGATTAAGGGGCCTGTGCAGCTCTCACCGGGAAGAATCCTCTAAAACCAGTTAGTGAAAAGTAATCCGGACACCTGGGGGCTTTTGCAAGGTCTGGAAGTGTGCAGAAGTGAAGAGGGGAGCTGCTCTCGTGACACGGCTCTGCTGAAGGTGTGGTCCACGGGGAGAGGCCGGCGTGGGTTGCTGGGTGTTTATCCAGTGCAGGCCGAAGGGCGTGGAATCCCTCAGCAGAGCGGGTGATTCACCAGGCCACAGCACTTTGTGCAAAGGATTCTTAAAATTCCTAAATTCCACCTTGAGGTCGTTATGGTAAGTGAAATAAGCCAGCCACAAAGGGACGAACGCTGCATGATTCCACTTCTATGAGGTCCTAGCGTAGTCAGATTCACACCGACAGAAAGTAGAAGGGTGGGTGCCAGGGGCTGGGGGAGGGGGAGGGGGAGTTAGTGTTTAATGGGGTCGGAGTTTCAGTTTGAAAAAATGACAAAGTCCTGGAGATGGATGGTGGTGATGGTAGCACACCAGTGTGTGTGTACTTAATGCCACTGAGCTGTACACTTGAAAATAGTTAAGATGGTACATCTTATGTGTGTTTTACCACAACGAAAAATGCATTAAAAATCCTGATTTCACTTTGCATGGACTCTCTGCGTATCAGTCTGGCTCTGACCTTGATTTGACTTCCTGAGCCAGGAGATGGTCGCGGATTGGGAGCCAGGCATCCTGTCACCATCTGGTCATAATAAGTGGATAAACACTACCCTGTTTTCAAGTCAGTCTTCTCTGAGTGGAGGCCAGACCTCCGGCGATTGCTCACTTGGGGGGAAAAGTGAATGTCCAGCCCTGAGCCTGAGGAGCAGAGGTCCAGGGGCTGAAGCCTCAGCACCAACACCCACCTCCCCTCTTCCCATCACAGCAGAGAGTGGGGGAAACAGAAGTAGCTTGTATTGGTTGGCAGCAGGTGGCTGTTTGGAAGAAGCATAATTTTGGGGGGCGGATACCTCTGGGCTTGCATCACCATCATTAATGAGCAAGCTGCTAACTCCTTGTAAGCCTCGGCTTCCTAATCTGTAAAATGGGCGAATACCACATATCCCTCAGGAGTGTGAGAGTTCTATGATGTAGAATATATAAAACACTGAGCATGGTGTTTGCACAGAGTAGCTATTCAACAGCTGCTGTTACCTTCCCTAGCCTCCCACTATCTCTGCTTTTTTTTTTTCCCCAGTGTTATGTGTCTTAGTGCATTCAGGCTGCCATAACAGAGTATCATAGACTGGGGGGCGGGGCGGGTGGTGCTTAAACAACAGACATTTATTTCTCACAGTTCTGGAGGCTGGCATGTCCAAGATCAAGGTGCCAGCAGACTCGGTGTCTGCTGAGAGCCAGCTTCCTCATAGATGTCTGTGTCCTCATATGACTGAAGGGTTAGGAAGTTCTGTGGTGTCTCCTTTATAAGGGCACTAATCCCATTCATGAGGGCTCTATCCTCATGACCTAATCACCTCCCAAAGGCCCCAACTCCAAATACTGTCACTTTGGGGGTTAGGATTTTTAACATATGAATTTGGTGGGGACACAAACTTTCAGACCATAGCAGTATAATTTAAGAAATACACAGAAAGCTCTTTTCTCTCCTTTGAGATTTGTAAGAAGAGGGCAGACATTCTTCTGCCATGGAGTTTCTGAGAGAGGGCAAGGACATAAAATCTTCTGAAGGTCCTTTAATCTTAAAATGCTGGTTCTCACCAGGGTGGCCCTTTTATGTGTGGCAGCCTCTTTGGGACTGTCTTTTTCTGATTAAGCTTATGAATATCTCTGTAAAAACTCCACATTCCACCAATGAACGGAGAGGTTTTTTTACCCAATCAGCGACAGAGGTGAAGATCTCTTAATAGACCTCAGCTCACAGCCAGCCCTTTGCAGAGTTGAGGCCCAGGGTCAGTGGCCATTGGGACGCCCGCATACAGGTCAAAGTAACCTCCTTCCAGATCCGGACCAGAGCCAAGCAAGATGAGGCAGGAAGTATTGTCATCTGGATTTTATTTTATATTAAGTAAAACATTGAACACGAGGAACTGTACAGAAATTGGGAGTTCTGGCGGAAAAATACATTGGAAGAGTGAATATTTCCACTTTTCACTGGCAGTAAGTAGAGAGAGGTCGAGAGCTGTAGTGAGGTAAAAAGAGCTGAGGAAACAGAAAGTAACAAGTGTGGGGAGGATGTGGAGAAACTGGAACCCTTGTGCACTGCTGGTGGGAATGTAAGATGGGGCAGTCTCTGTGGCGAACAGTATGGCGGTTCTTCAAAAAATTAAACATAGAATTGCCAGATAATCCAGCCATTCCACTTTTGAGTATAAACCCAAAATAATTGAAAACAAGATTTTGAAAAAATATTTTGACATCCATGTGCATGGCAGCGTTATTCACAGAAGCCAAAAGGTGGAGAAAACTCAAGTGTCCATCAGTGGATGAACGGATAAACCAAATGTGGTCCATCCATACAATGGAATACGCTTCAGCCTTCAAAAGGAAGGAAATACTGACACAGGCTACAACATGGATGAGCCTTGAGGACATTATGGTAAGTGAGGAATCCAGTCACAAAGGACAAATACTGTAGATTCCACTTACATGAGGTACCCAGAGAGGTCAAACTCATAGAGACAGAAAGTAGAATGGAGGTTGCCAGGGGCTGAGAGGAGGGGAGATGGAGAGTTAGTGTTTAATGGATACAGAGTTTCAGTTTCAGTTACTGTAGTTAATTTTTAAAAAGAGCTGAGGACACGGGTATAGGCGGAATTGACTCGGGGGTTGGGAATGACTGACAGAAGGGTCTTCTCTCAGACCCACTGGATGACGTTCTTCTTCCTTCACGTCCCAAAGCACCAAAGATGTACCACTTTTGGGGGAGGTTGACCTTTGCTCAAGGCTTGGATAACAGGGAGGGGACATTCACCTCTCGGGACAACACAGCAGACACGTTTGAATGCGACATGGGGCATATTGTCCAGGGTTCTGTGGCCACCGCGCAGGAGGATTTTGCGGTGGCAGCTCCCACGTGCAGGGCACCAGCTGCCATGCTGTCCCCTCTCCCCGGACGCTCCTCCTGGTCTCACCTTCCTCCTCCCAGACTCTCTGTTTCCTCCTTGTCTGGTTGCCCAGAAACTCAAAATTCCTTTCAGTTTATTACGCACGACAAGGCAGCTCTGTGTCTGGCTGCTTGGGGAGGTGGGAAGCCAACTTCTCTTCTGAGAAGACCCAGTAAAGGCTTCTCCTGTAAACAAACGGAGAGAGTGTCGTGCAGCCTGGAGAGCGCAGACGAGGGCTCAGCGACCGTCACAACCCCCAACACTTACCCTGACCTGCGGGTCGGCTCCGGGGACGAGGGGCTCCAGCAGGCTGTGGCCGTCTGGCCTCGGCTCTGCAACAGCACAGGACACAGCTCTGTCCCAAAGCCTTGGGGATGGTGTGCCCAGGCTGGAGGCTGACCCCAGATGGAGAGCTCCACGGTCAGGTGTGCAGACTGATTTTGCATTTGTTACACACTGGGTCTGGGATTCCGGGGGAGGGGAGCTCTCAGGGAGGCCCACGAATCCTGGTTCTGCCCCACCTCAGCTGTGTGACTGGGCAAGTTGGCCCTCTATGCCTTCTGTGAGGAGTAGCGAGAATAACGGCCCATCTCATGGGGCTTCTGCAAGGAGTCAGTGAGATACTGTGTGCAGGAGAACTTGGTACATAGCAAGAGCTCAGCAGACCTCAGCTGCTGGCGTGGTGGTTATCGCGGTGCTTCTGTCAAAGTCCCTGGGTGGAGGAGTGCGCAGTCTGGTAGGGAGGCCAGATGTGCGCGGTCCCCAGGGAAGTCAGCCCATGCGCACTGCACCACAGCTGTCCTGACCCTGAGAGTCAGGACGCAGGTCTGACTTCTCCGCAGTCCTGCTTGCCTCCCTTCCTCCCCTTGGCCCTCTCCCTACAGGTGGCTGGAGGGGCTACAGGCCTGGTTCCAGCGACCCTACGCTCAGGAGCTGGCGGGGCGCTGGGAGCAGGGCCAGCCAGGGAGACTCTGACAGGTGATTTTGGGAGGGTGGGCAGGGCCAAGTGTCAGGCTGGAGTAGCCAAGGACATAACTGAGGAGGCTGTTAGGCACTGCCATGGGCATTTGTGAACCTTCCTTGGAAGGTCTCCAGAAAAGGAGAGAGATGTCTGTCTTTTGGGGCAGGTTTAGAAATCACAGTTCCTGATGTTGGGAGGTGGCCGGGATGATGTCCCAAGTCCTCCGATCCTGTCTAATGCTCAGCAGAAGATGCTCCCTGCCATTGGACACCATCCCTGAGAAAAGGCCACTGGGGGGACATAGACCAAGTGAGCCTTCTCAGAAGGAGAAGTGGATTCTGAAGGATGAATAAGAGTTTGAAAGTTGGATGATGCCAGAGGAGGGCATTCCAGACACAGAGACCGGTGCCTGCCAATGCACTTGGTGACCTATCCCATCTCTCTGCTCCTTGTGGCGCCTCGCTGTTTGCTTCAGCCCACGCTCCCCTGGGCTGCTTCCTGCTTAGTTTGTTCCCAGTGGCTGAGACTTGGTCTGCAATTCCAGGTAGTCACCAGGGTTGTTTTGACAGCAGTGCTCATTGGCAAAGGGTACAGACACCTTTTTTTCCTAAAAACCTACCAATTCTGATGCTGGAGGTCTTGGGGAGAGGTGGAGAGTACATGGGCAGAAGGGAGTGGCCAGAGGACACTACAAACGGTGCCTACACAAAGAGACACGACAGACTTTTTTGGGATATGAATATGTTCACTATTGTGAATATGGAAGTGGGTTCATGGGTATATACATGTGTCAAAATGTATCAAATTGTACACTTACATAAGTGCAGTTATTGTGTATGGGTTATACTTCCATAAAGCTATTAAAAAGAGTATACGTGCCTCAGAATTTCTAGTTGCTTTTAAAAAATGTTTACTTTTTAAAGGAGCTGTTACAGTGGAGGATTACTGGACTGAATGTCAATATTATGACATAGTATGAGTGTGTTTCATGTTTGGTAATTGCAACCATTGTTGCTTTTGTTGTGGTCATCCATGTACAATGCTTGGTGTCAGTCTATTTATGTCTTGTAAAAATAAAATACAGTGTGTGTGTGTGTGTGTGAATAAAAAAAAAAAAAAAAAAAAAAAAAAAATGTTTACTTTTCAGTATAAAACTAATACAGGATCACCAGAGATATTCAGAAATTCACAAGTGCAGGGAAAAGAAAGTAAATCACACCTTCTTCTTCTTGTTCTTCTTGTTCTTTTGTTCTTGTTCTTGTTCTTGTTCTATTCTTCTTCTTGTTCTTGTTCTTCTTCTTCTTCTTTGTTCTTTTTGGTGAGGGATCATTGTTACCAAAACCAAAAAGCTATGCATGGGGCTCCTGCCCCAGCATCAGTGGGCCAGGTTGCTCAGTCCTACTGAGTGGAGAATCCCCGGGGGACTTGCATCCAGCAAGTGTTCACCTGCTCCCCTCCCGCCCCAGTCAGTCTGAGAGGGAGACCCAGAATCTGAATTTAAAGCCAGCATCACAGGTTATTCTGATCCAGGCGGGCAACAGTCTACTTGCTGAGAAATGCTAAAATAGAGAGTCAATCGCAAAGCCCTGGTGGTCCTTGATCTTTTCTCCTTCAGCCCCAACCATGATAATAATAATCCCCCAGATACAGGGATGGGGTCACAGCTGTGTGGTGAGACAGATCCGGCTGATTCCCGTCTTGGAAGCCTTGTGGTAGCAGCAGCAACAGTAGTCATAGTGATAGCAGTGGTAACGTTAATGGTAGTAAGAGTAATGGTAATGTTAGTGGTAGTAGTGGTAGTAGTACTGTTAATAGTAGTAACAGTAATGAGAGCAATAGTAAAGGTAATATTAATGGTAATAATGGTAGTAGTACTGTTAATAGTAGCAGCACTGTTAATGGCAGTAATAGCTGAACACTTAATCCACCTAAGCCACTGTTTCAAGAGCTCCACATGTGTTATTTCAATGGTTAAAAGCAAGTTCTTGCACTTAGATGTTTGGGTGTGAACTTCACCCTCCCAGTGCTGATGAAGATGTGGAGAAATTGGAACCCTTATGCACTGCTGGTGGGAATAATGCAGCTGCTGTGGAAAACAGTACAGGCAGACCTCATTTTATTGCGCTTCACAGATACTGCGTTTTTTTTTTTTAAAGGTTGCAGGTTTGTGGCAACCCTGCATTGTCAGATGATGGTTAGAATTCTTTAGCAATAAAGTATTTCTTAATGAAGATATAACTTTTTTTTAAAAGAGATAATGCTATTGCACACTTAATGGACTCATCAAGAATAAAAGGGAGAGGGCTTAAATCAATAAAATCAGAAATGAAAAAGGAGAAGTTACAGCCAACACCACAGAAACACAAAGGATCATAAGAGACTACTAGGAACAAATATATGCCAATAAAATGGACAACCTAGAAGAAATGGACAAATTCTTAGAAGGGTACAATCTCCCAAGACTGAACCAGGAAGAAATAGAAAACGAACAGACCTATTACCAGTAATGAAATTGAATCAGTAATTTAAAAACTCCCAACAAACAAAAGTCCAGGACCAGACAGCTTCACAGGTGAATTCTACCAAACATTTAGAGAGGAACAAACACCTATCTTTCTGAAACTATTCCAAAAAATTACAGAGGAAGGAATACTTCCAAACTCATTCTATAAGGCCAGCATTACCCTGATACCCAAAACACACAAAGATATCACAAAAAAGAAAATTATAGGCCAATATCACTGATGAACACAGTGTAAACATAACTTTTATATGCATTTGGAAACAAAAATATTCATGTGAATCATTTTATTGTGAAATTCACTTTACTGTGGTGGTCTGGAACCGAACCTGCCATATCTCTGAGGTCTGCCTGTATGGCGGTTCCTCTAAAAATTTAAACATAAAATTACCATTTGATTCAGCAATTCCACTCTGGGTATATACACAAAAGAACTGAAAGCAGAGACTTGAACAGATACTTGTACACCCGTGTCATAGCAGCATTATTCACAATAGTCAAAATGTGGAAACAACCCAAATGCCCACCAATGAAAAAATGGATAAACAAATTGTATATCCATACAATGCAATATTATTCAACTTTAGAAAGGAAGGAGGGCTTCCCTGATGGCGCAGTGGTTAAGAATCCGCCTGCCAATGCAGGGGACACAGGTTCGAACCCTGGTCCGGGAAGATCCCACATGCTGCGGAGCAACTAAGCCCGTGTGCCACAACTACTGAGCCTGCGCTCTAGAGCCTGTGTGCCACAACTGCTGAAGCCCACACACCTAGAGCCTGTGCTCTGCAATAAAAGAAGCCACTGCAATGAGAAGCCCGTGCACAGCAAAGAAGAGTAGCCCCTGCTCACTGCAACTAGAGAAAGCCCGCGTGCAGCAACGAAGACCCAACACAAAAGGAAGGAAATTCGGACATGCTACAACATAGATGGACCTTGAGAAAGTTATGCTAAGTGAGATAATCCAGTCACAAAAAGACAAATCCTGTTTGGTTCCACTTATATGAGGTAACTAGAGTAGACAAACTCATAGAGACAGAAAGTAGAATGGTGGCTGCCAGGGGCTGGGGGGAGGGGGAGGGGGAGGGGGAGCTAGTGTTTAATGCCAGTTTGGGAAGAAGAAAAAGTTCTGGAGATGGATGGTGGTGATAGTTGTACAACAGTGTAAATGTACTTAATGCCACTGAGCTGTAGACTTAAAAATAGTTAACATGGTAAATTTTATGTTACGTGTATCAATTGAAAAAAAAGAGAGAGGGAAAAAAGTCCTCAGTTTCAGTTTCCCCATTTCTAAAATGGGGAAGACAGCCTCCCCTACTTCTGAGGTTGTGAGGGCTGGATGTGTGAACAGAGCCATCCCCAGAGAAAAGCGGTTGGTCCAGAGTGGCGGCTGACAGCTGCGATGGCCGTCAGTGTCATTCTGCCCGCCCTTTCCTGTGTGGCCCCAGGCACATCGCTGCACCTCTCTGGGCCACAGAAAAGAGGGGCTGGCACCATTGCCAAGTCCCCTCTCACTCCCCAACTCTGGTGCTCCGTGCTGGCTACCTGTCGGAATATCCCTTCCTGGAATGGGCATCTCGGGGGCCGGGCCTGGCACCTTTATTCTGCCGGCACGGAGGGCTGAGCCCACCGGCTAGGATCGTCCGTGCTGGGGTGCTGGAGGGTGAACTAGGGTGAGTGACTCGTGCTCTGTCACCCGGAGAAGCCTAACTCTGGCGTTTGACAGACTGGTCTCCTGCGGGCTTAGGAGGGACGGTCCCGGCGTGTGCGTGCGTGTGCCTGACTGTGTGTGTACACCCACAAGTGACTGTGCCCGTCTGTATGGGGGCGGCTGGAGCTGGGAATGTGCAGGGAGGGGGCGCTGTGCTGAGTGTCACACCCCTCGGGGGCAGGGACAGTAAGGAGTGTTACTGCATCTTTTCGGCCTTGGCTGCACACTGGGGAGCCTTATAAGAATCCTGGAGCCTGAGGCCTGAGTCCCACCCCCGAGGCTCTGATTTCACTGGTCTAGGGTGGCCTGGGCACCAGGATTTTCCAAAGCTCCCCTGGGGGCTTTCCTGCATAGCAGGGCCGGAGCCGCTGCTCCCCTAGGTCTGAGGAGAGGAGCCCCGGCCCAGACTCACAAGGGCTGGGCCCAGTCCAGGGCTGAGGAAGCTTGTGTGGTGTGTGTGAAGGAAGCTACCTGTAAGCTGTTTATTGCTTGCTTGAATTACTGGGTAAATATTGACCGGAGGCTCCGATGGCCCGGGAGCTACCTGTTGTTTCCACGGGCACATCTCTGGCGATGTAGGGGCATCTTTGTCTGGCCTGGGCTCTGCCAGCCAAGAGATGGGTGACACAGAGGCAAAGGGTCCCCCTAAGGGATACGGTGCGAGGTCCTGAGTGGAGTCCAGGCCTGGCGGGCAGCTGGGCAGATGTGCAGGCTACGTCGCTCCCGTGAGCCGTGGGAACCCGGGCAAGTGTTTTGAGCTCCCTGGACCTCGGTCTCCTAGTCTCTAGGACAAGGGTGACAGCAGCTGCCTGCGTCCTCCTCTGAGGATGGAACGCACCCATGGAACGTACCCGTCACACGGCAGTCGCTCGATAAACGGGCATTTCTTGTTTTCCGGACCAGAGAAACTGTTGGCCGCCTGGTCCCTGGGACGTCGCTCCACTCTCCCTGCTGTCGAGTCAGTGTCTGTTAACAGTGGGACGTTGATGGCTCCGGGGGAATGGTTGGAGGAGACAGAGCTCGGTCCTTTCCTGTTAGGGGCTGATGTGGTCCCTGCCCCCAGGTTCCGATGTTGAAGTCCTACCTCTCAGGACCTCAGAACGTGACTGTATTTGAAGATCGGGTCTTTAGAGAGGCAATTACATGAAAATGAGGTCATATGGGTGGGCTCTAATCCAGTATGACTGGGGTCCTTATAAGAAGAGATGAGGACACAGACACACAGAGGGACGACCATGTGAGGACCCAGGGAGAAGACGGCCATCTACAAGCCAGGGAGAGAGGCCTCAGGAGAAACCAACCCTGCTGACACCTTGATCTCAGACCTCCAGCTTCGAGAACCGTGAGAGGATAAACTTCTGTTGTTGAAGCGCCCAGGCTGCGGAACTTTGTTACGGCGGCCCAAGCAAACTAATACAAGTCCCCATAGTAAACCCGCTCCAGACACCACTCCACATCAACCACATTGCCGTGCTCCCTCCTCCTGCAACTTCTAAATCCTTGACCTCCTCGTCACCCCCCGCCCCTGTAGAATCAGTCCCTAAGACCTGAAATGTCCCAGCTTTTCCCATCACTGTCAGCCCCTCAGCCAGCTTCACCCTCTGCTTTACGGCCACTGCATCCTCTCTCACTGTCTGCCTGCTCCACACCATCCTCCACACACAGGCCATTCTTCAAGTTCCAATGTGATCCCGTGACTGGGCTCCTCCCCACCTGCCGGGCTCCTCCTACCTCCTTCATGGCAGCTATGCTCTAGCTGCACAGACCCTCCATGGTTTCTGGAACACACCGTGTTACTCTTATACCCCCAGGCCTCTGAACTCTGGCCCACTGCCTGAGTACTCTTCCTCCCTTCCCTGCCGTCAAACTCCTATTCATTCGTCACAGCCCTCTTCTAATGTTCCTTTCTTGGAAGCCTTCCTGGACCTTCGGAGATCAGGATCACCCCTTCCTCTTCTCTCTGCCCACGTGGATCTGTGCACAGCCTCCTACACACAGTTTTGAGATGCTCTGTCTTCCTTCCCACCCAGAGTGTGAGTGAATGAGATCAAGGACCAGGCCTGATTTAGCTCACATTCCAAGCATCTGGTCCCACATCTGGCCTGATTGGTGTCCAGTAGCTGCTTCTCAAATGCAGGGGTTAGTTGAGCAGTTTAGGCCAGGGTTTGGGGCCACAGGGTTCCTTCTTGTGGGGAGTCTTGAACGTTGTAGGACTTCTAGCAGCATCCCTGGCCTCTGCCCACTGGAGAGAGCAGCCCCACTGCTCTCAAGTTGTAGCAACTCATACATCTCCAGTCACGGTCGAATCTCCCAGGGCACAGAATCGCCCCAGTGGAGAACCACTGTGAGGCCTGCTGTGATCTCTGAACCTCTTGAGAGGAACACTGTCGGCATATCCAAGGTTGGAATGACACTGAAGCTGATTTTGTTAGAGGATGAATCAGAGAAAAATAGCAATGTTGGAGACTATGTGCTGCAGGGGGCCCTGTGAGAAAGTGGCCGCCAGGCAAGGGGTCCTTTCCTAGGGATAAAGTTGACGAAACTCTTTTTTTCTGAAATTTTGGCTGGAGTTTCCTATTGAATTGGGTACACACCCAGTGGGAGAGGACACAGTTTTACCAAGCAGAGGCTCTGACGGCAGTCGGGATTATGATTTTCAGAAATTGGATTGGCACCCGTTTCACCTCCAAATTCAATCTTCTGTTTTCCTTTACAGATTTTCCCCAAAATCACTTTGGCCCTGAGGCTCCATCAATCCGCCCAGTAAGTATCAGTGCCCTCTGAGCACTTTGTGGAGACCTCATTTTATTAGATTCGCCCGCTAAGCATCTGGGCATCCCTCTGCATTACTGTCCACCTCTGTCCCTCACAGGTCCAGCCTGGGGGCTCAAGGAAGAACAGGTTCCCTCCCAAGCTAACCCCGACTGGCTCTGGGGGTCTATTTCTTGGGGTTGAACTGGGGCTGTTTTCTCATCTTCCTGCCCTCAGTTTCCTCTTTTGTGAAAATGGGGTCAGAATATCTACCTCACTGTGAATGTCAAGTGCCAGGCGCTCAGGAATGTCAGCTCTTATCCTTCCTAGGGGCCAAGGCGCAGAAGTTGGTTATTCAGCCACAAGGCAGACGACAGGGGACAAGCTGCTGTTTCTGAATCAAAGCAAGTTCTTGGGCAAGAAAGGCCTCTTACCTGGCAAACCAACACAGGCCCACAGAGACCCCCTTCTAGCTGCCTTACTGTCTACTCTTGTCCTCTTAAAAATCAAATACCCTTGAAAAGGTAGCATATTGGGCTTTACCAAGTAGAGTTGCAAGATAAAATACAAGATGCCCAATTAAATTTGAATTTCAGATCAACAACAAATAATTCAGCATAAGTGTGCTCTCAATACTGCACAGAACAGACTTATACTAAAACTTATTCGTTGTTCATCTGAAATTCAAAATCTAACCGGACGTTCTGTATTTTTACGTGCTCCATCTGGCCACCCAACTTAACAGCCATTTGACATCTTAAGTAAATACTGATATGTTTGTTAGGCTCTTTTCAGGGAGCTGCTTGGATAGGAGGAGAATGTAGAGCTCATGGAACGACCTCTTGGTGGAAACCAGTGACAAAGACTCTTTGCTTGACCAAACTTTAGTCAGGCTCCTGAACCTTCTCCCAGGCCTATCTGTGCGCTTCCTTGTAAAATCTAGTTTTATCCAGAACCCTGCTAAGTCAGTTTAACCAAATCCCCCCAACTTCAGTATCTGATCACCCTTGACATCTGATCAGGTTCCTCATCCCCCACCATCCCCCAGGTGATGTCTGATTGCCCTGTCTCGCGTTCATCAAGAATTCTATTACGTCAATTTAAATATTTCTTTCTTTCTTTTGGCTGCACTGCCTCCTTAGTTGTGGCATGCAGGCCCCTTAGTTGCGGCATGCGGACTCTTAGTGGTGGCACGCATGTGGGATCTAGTTCCCCGACCAGGGATCGAACCTGGGCTCCCTGCGTTGGAAGCACAGAGTCTTATCCACTGGACCACCAGGGAGGTCCCCTGTTACATCAATTTATCAAGAACCTCCCTCAGCCCTGATGTTTCCTCCCGGTAATTTTCCAGCCACTGACCCCCACCAGGCTCCTTGGCTATAAATTCCCACTTGCTGGTGCTGTGCTCAGAGTTGACCCCATCTCTCTAGCCCACTGTGAAATCCCATTGCATTGGTCCTTACACCTGTTGTGATGGTCTTGAATAAAGTCGGCATGCCCATCTTTAACAAGGGTCATTGATTATTTTTTTTCTTTCATAGCAGTACGGTAGCTCTGATGGGTCATTTTGTATGGATTGGTTCACCAGCTGAGTTTTATCTGTCACAAAACAGCTTAAAAAAATAAGGAAGCCTAGTTCCCACTGATCTTGTGGCTTTTACATGAAACATGCGTGTAAGGCTTCTGTGCTGGCCCCTTTTCTCAAAATTTTTGGCAAAGATGACCAAAAAATAGCTTCTGCAGAAATTATTTATTTAGTATTAATAGGGCAAAGTTAGATCTTGGCTAGACATTTCAAGTAAACAGGATCACTGCACATGGAGTTGTTTGAAACCAGAGATTTCCTGTGACCCCCAGAGTTTTAACAAGAGCCAGAGAAGTTATATTTATAGAAACCCTGTTAATTTTACCACCCCCCCCAGCCTCACATTTAATCCCAAATACAACAAATCCCGGAATGTCTGCGGACAGTGGCCTGTTTGATGGATGAGGCCAGGAGGTGATCCCTTGATGCAGTTGTGTTGATAAATGGAGGGCTGGGTGGAGGCTATTACAGTGGGACTGGGGGCGGATGCCAGTGGGTAGACAATATTTTCAAGAAGCTGCAAACACAACCAATTAATAAAAACATTAACCCCCAGCACACGGCGTCTTTCGGTCAGGTTTCTTGGAGGACTTTGCAAATCCCTTCTGACCTCAGCAGCTTAAAAGAGCTCCCAGGCAGAGCTCCCATATTTCCTGTTGAGCGATCCACCATCTCTATAAATCCTCAGCATGTGCTCATGTGCTTGGTGGAAGCCCCTGCTGGGGGGCTATCAGTTGGATAGACTGATGCAAGATGATTAAAGAAATTTCTCCTACTCAAGGACCTCCCCGAGCCTGAGAACCAGGAGCGATTTCTAAAGGTAGAGAGTGGATTCCCCCAGTGTTAACAGAGAATCATCAAAATATTGGGGGAGGATCGTGTTGGAAAGAGCATCGGAAGACCCAGGTCTCAGCCCTGGCCGCAGGTGACCTTGGGCAAGTCTCCTAGACAGTCAGATTTTTACTTTTCTCATCAGTTAAACAAGGGAATAACATCACCTATTCTGCTGGGCTGTTCTGAGGGATTTCTAGTGAGAGAATGTATGTGAGTTAAGTATAAATTGTTGCTGTTGTAGTCAAAGGCTGTATGGGCGTCTGAGTTGAGGCATGTTCCTTGGACCTAAGGCAGTGGGATGACCCATGGAGGCTATGGGGACCTCTTGGGGTCATAATTCCAGCTTCCTGATGATGACCTCCAGCCACACCTGACTGCAGCCTCATTGGTTACCTGCCGTCTCTTCGGGGGCCTCTCAGGTCACCACGGTCCTCCCATTAGCCAGTGTTTGACTACAAGTAGCATTTCTTTTCATGATAGAGAAAAGAAGAGACAGGAAGAGGAAATACTAGAGTGCATGGCAAATAGGGTGAGTATCAGTTTGTGTGACTTTTGTTTCAGATATGTTATACACTTCAGCATGTGTAGGTGTATTGGACTGCAATGAAAAAGATGTTTCTTACCGTGAGTTGTGCTTTAAAAAAAAAATCAAAAGTACTGCTTTAGGTAAAGGCAAACGTGATTTCATCACTCGGGCAGCTTTGAGTCCAGCCAAGGAAGTGAGTGCTGACCGAGTCGCCAAGGCGAGGAGCCCAGAAATGCCTTCTTGAGTCACATGACGGGTGTCATGACATCAACACTGTACCATCAGACAGGTTCAAATCCCAGCTCTCGACTTAGTATCTCTGAGCCTCACTTTCTAACGCCCAACGCAGTGGGCTGGCTCCCCTGGGGTCCAAGGCCTCTCCCAGTGCTGACATTCTGGGGTTCATTACCTCTTTGGCTTTTCTTAGGGAACCGTTTGGGCTTCCTGGGTGTGGGAGGAGCTGGGCCCAAGGCCACACTGTCTTCTGGCACTTCTGGCACTTTGGGACCACTGCTCTGGGGATGACTCCACCCACATTGCCACTCGCCACTCCCTCCTCCTGGGTTCCCACGAGTGACTTCAGCATCCTTGGAGTGTGCGGAGATGGAGGTGTTTTCCAGACATTTCCCTTTGCTTCTCCGGGAAATAAGTTTCTCCCTGTATGCTGACAGCTTTCACCCATTCAGGTAATGTGGGGAACATCATGGACACTTCGGCTGGCACTCTGGTCAGCAGCCAGATTGACAATGCCAGACGTCCCCCGGCTTTGTCTTCTGGAGGGGCTGTCCAGCTGCAATGTCAACGGCCCTTCCAGCACCCAGATGCAAGGCACCCACGTTCACCCACGCCCGGGCGCTGGGCAGGAGCTCTTCCTCCATTCCCTCCTCTCTGTCTTCGTCTCTCACTTTCCTTCCTACTCTTCCCTTTACTTTCCATTTAAACATGCTGTTTCTGAAGCAGCTTCCTGCTTCATAAATAGACTTAGCAGGTGGTATATTTTTATTTTGGAGAAAATGTTTGCAGAGAGGTAAGTAAAGACAAACTAAAAAACTGTATCGCTTTGACAGTTGTGTGTTGCGAATGTTTTGTAATTGTTGAAACAGAGATTACATCAGCCTGATGTTCTTACCCTGTGTTTTCGAACCCCTTATGATTCCTAAATCTGAGGCTTGTTCATCTGGAATAGTTTCTCACTTCTCTTGAAGGGAGGGGTGGGGATGATGCTTTTCCTTAGAAATCGCCTTCAGTAATTGTTTAACAAAACATTTGAAGACATAACCACTAGTAGCACAAAAGTGATAACCACCTCAAACGGTAGTCATCAGAAATCAATAGCTTGATGGGTTTTTTCTAGAGGGAATACTTTACCATCCTTTCTTATAATCCCAGTAAAGATTCTATCCTTGAAATTTTGTACTTTATTAACAAAAATACCTTCCTGCCCAAAGTCTGTTGCACCCTGGCCCCTCCCCTTCTTCTGTATTGGGTGAGGTTGGTGTCTCAGAGGTGGCATCTGGGGAAAGGCATTCATGAAACAGAGTGGGGCATGCCAAAGCCTCCTGGGTTGGCCCTGATCCTCCAAGAAGCAGATACCAAAAGGGAATTTTTGCCTGGGGGAGAGAAAATGCGGAGAGGTTTGGGAAAGCTGGGAGAGTTGTCAGTCTGCAAAGCAAGTCTAGACGGAGTGGAGGAGAGGGAGGGAAACTGGGTGGGAGTTTCTAGACTCGCAGGCCGTCGAAGGCAGGTTTAGAGGGGCAGTAGTGGGGTCTTCGAGCTCAGCTGGCCATCAGAGGCGTCTGGGCATCCGAGGGACCTTGCCTAGTGCACCACATCATTCAACCATTGGCTGGTCTGCAAGGCGCATTCTCACGGCCACACTGCCAATCTGGCCATTTTTGTACCTACCTGAACAGAATCTCCTGCTCTCTTTACGCCCTCTTTTTTTAAAGATGCTTTTACAGGGGCAGGACTTTCTGTTTTGTTGCTAGTTACTAGCTGCGGAATCCAGAGATCAATTGTGCTGCTTATAGCACAGCAAATGGACCTCCTCCAGAGTTTGGTTCCCAGGTTCTGAGGGCTGGAGAAAGCAAACAGCACCGGGAGTGGCTGTGAGCGACTCGGGCATTATCCAGTCTGTTGGGGTGATTCGCCAGTGCCCTGCTTATCGTCCTGAATCCACTGTGGCATCTTAAGGGAGATCTGGGTTACCACTTGCAAGGACGTATGCACATTTTGTGTTCCATGGTGCCTGAGAGGGTAACCCAGCACTTGGGATCTCTCTGCCCCT
This sequence comes from Balaenoptera musculus, assembly GCF_009873245.2. Taxonomy (NCBI): domain Eukaryota; kingdom Metazoa; phylum Chordata; class Mammalia; order Artiodactyla; family Balaenopteridae; genus Balaenoptera; species Balaenoptera musculus. The sequence goes on from NC_045790.1 coordinate 7,645,082, forward strand.
TGGCAATTTAAGTGCATTTGGCTCCCATCCTGTTTCCCAGCCTGGGTAAACCCTGAGGCCTCCTGAGATTTCTGTGAATGGCCAGCCTCACTTCCTTATGGCCCTCGTCTCTGCCCCTGTATCCTGGTGTGCCAGCTCCATTCACCCTCCTGCCAGCTGGCACCACTTTGGGCCCTTCACTTACATGAGAAATCTAATCACGCTTGTATTTCGTAAGGTTAGTAAATTGCCTGAGGCTTTAGGTTTTATGGGGAGGGCTCACCACATGGACAGCCTTTCACTGTCTTACTTCCCCTCCCCCCCTCACTTCCCATCCATTCCCCAAACCTGTGTTCTCTGCAGCATCTAGGTCGCTCAGCTTACACTCAGGCCCTCTGTGGAGGGTAGTCTCCTGAGCTCTAAGTATTCCTCTCCCGGATGCCCCCCTACCCTAAGGCTGTCTTCTCCCAGTCCCTGGATTCTGGAGAGGAAGACTCTCCATCTCCTTGAAATCATTTCCTGTAGAAGTTTTTTTTTTCCTCAAAATAATCTTAAACTTACAAAAGAGTTGCAAAAATAGTACAAAGAACTCCCACATACCGAGATTCCCCAAATGTTAACATCTTACAGAACCACAGTACAATGATCAAAATGAAGAAATGGACATGGATGAACTTTCTTATCTAATCTGCAGGTCTTATTCAAATTTTCCAACTATTCCACTAATGGACATTTTTCTGGTCCGAGATCCAATTCAAGACAGGCTCACGAGCTATATTTAGTGGCCTTGTGGCCTTAGTGTCTTTTAATCCAGATTCAAGGTCAGGGGTCGGCAAAGTTTTTCTGTAAAGGACCAGAGAGTAGATATTTTAGTCTTTGCAGGCCGTGTGCCCTCCCTTACAATTATTTGTATTTGTTCTAAGTGAATGGCTGTCAAATCTAGGCCAATGGATTCTGTAGATGGAAATAAATAGTCCCCCCAGTACATTTCCCCATTCACAGTGCCTGCCAATCATCTGCATATATTCAGTGTCTTTTAAGCAAACTGTTCCAGTGACTGGTATGTCCATGGGAGATGCCTGAGTGCTCTCCATCCTTGTTTTGGGCCACGAGGAGCTGGCAGCCTAGGCAGGGGGGCAGGTGCTGAGTCTGGGCTGTCTGCTCTCCGTCATCATTTAGGTACAGGCTCTGTCCCCAGATGCTCCGCTCCCCCCTTCCCGCCCCTCAGTCAGAATGCCTGGGCAACGAGCTGTTCTTCACATTTCCTCTTCCTCACAGTGAGACCTTTGGAATCCCAGACAGGCCCAGTCAGCTGAGGATGGAGGGAGAGGGACGGAGGGGCAACCCTGCGTCTCCTTAGCAATCAAAGCCCGCATTGTTCTCAAAGAGTTAACCCGCATACCAGGCTTGCAATTAGCAAGGAATAATGGGGTGTGATGGGTGTCGAACAACGGCTGGAACTGATTTTCAGCCCTACGGTGAGAAACCGCCCTGCTGATTCCCCTTCCTTACTTCCTGGTAAGTTGCAGGCGGCAGGCTCAGTAGAGCAGAAATTCTCAGGGTGGAGGGTGGGGGAGGGCAGGGGAGCAATCTGTCTTTGAATAATTTAAACAATGCAGCCCAGCCAAGCTAAATGGAGCTTATCAAATGTTACACCTCTTAAAGCTGCAATCAGAGGTGGCAGGATATTAACTGTAAAGCCCTCTTTCTGCTCCGAGGGAAACCGAGGAACAGACCTGCTACTCACTGGAAAGAAAGGGGAGTTAAGGGGTGGCAGGAGAGAGAACTGGGTCCATTTTGAAAGTCAGATCAATAGCTCAAAGCAGATATCCAAGGACAGGACAGGAACAGCATTTACTGGGCATCTACTATATACAGGGGTGACAGGCCCTTTTATACAGGATATTTTCTTATCCTTTGTCTCGGTTCTAAAAGGCATGTGTGGTTATTCATATGTACTTTTAAACAGAGAAGCAAATCACTTAAGACTCATTCACTTCAAATGCTAGAAAACCCTGACCCCAACTGGCCTGAGCAAAGGGATTTTTTTTTTTCTCATGCAGCAAAGATGTCTAACAGAGCAGCTTGATTCAAGGCTCAGATGATGTCACTGGGATCCTGTTTCTCTCCATCTCCTGGCTCTACCTTCCACTGTGTTGGCTTTGGGCTCAGGCTCCTTGGAGAGGTAAAATGGCAGCAGCAGGACCAATCCCTGGTGCTCTGAGGTTCAAGCTCAGCGAGGAGGAATAACTTTCTAAGAGCTGAAGAAGCTTCCATTTCTAATCAAGATGGAGTGACAGGGACCAGATTCAACTCCACCTTAAACAACTAAAAACAGGACACACTGTATGAAACAATGGCCTTTAGACAATGAATAACAGGCAGTGCAAAACAGGGATTCCTGAGAGAAGAGAAACAGGAGAGAGTTTCTAGGCTGAAGCACCGCAGGGGAGACCCAGGTAGAGCCTGGCAGTGTCCAAGGGGAGGCCACGCAGCTAGAGTTCACAGGACAGACTAATGGAGAGGAGAGAGCTGGCCAGAGAGAGGGCTTTGGAGACCTGCAGAGGGTCCCCCTCAAATATCCAGCAGAGCAGTGGATGGATGCATTCACGTAAGGGAACTACTGGAGTTGGGGGAAGAACCTCTTAAAGGAATAGACATAACCATCCCCAGAACTCACACAGATCAGGGATAGTTCATGTCCCCACAAGGCAGAGTGAAAAATCTAATAATACCTGTGGCATTGGGTCGAGTACTTAGAAGGTTATAGCCTCTATAGTGGCAATAAGTCTGAATAGCCCTAGACTTAAGACTGCTCTGGTCCTAATTAACAAATCTTACACATATGCCTTGAAAGGAACAAATTGTTCCCAAGCAACTTAACTGAATCTCAGGACAAAACTCAAGAACACTGAAAGGAATTCAAAAATATCCAACACTTGAGAAGGCAAAATTCACAATGTCTTTTAGCCAATTAAAAATCACCAAACATGCAAAGAAGCAGGAAAATATGACCCACAATGAAGAGAAATATCAATCAATAGAAACAGACCCAGAAATGATATGGGTGATAGAATTAGGAGACAATGACATTAAATAGTCATTATAAGTATATTCTATAGTTGAAGAAGATAGAGAAAAGCATGACCATGGCATGGAAGACATAAAAAATATTCAAACATAACTTCTAGAGATGGAAAAAAAACAGTGTCTGAGATAAAATCTAGACTGGATAAGATTAACAGCAGATTAAACATTACAGAAGAAAATATTAGTAAACTTGAAGAAATAGCAATAGAAACTGTTGGATATGAAACACAGAGAAAAAGACTAGAAAATCTTCCAGAATATCAATGAACTGTGGGACAATGTCAAGTGGTCTAACATACATCTAACTGGAGTCCCTGAAGGAGAGCAGGTCGACAGGAACTTGTGCTTGGAAGATGCTCAGTTGTTGAATAAGTGATGACCCTGTTGCTTTGTGGCCTTGAATCTCTTCTATTCTATGAAGTTGGGTTTCATAATGACAGTAGTAATAAGGATGATGGTGATGATAATGATTCATTCATTGATCACATACGGTGTGAGAATACGTATAATCTTTCATTTTACCCTTGCAACAACTCTGTGAAATCTGTCATTATCCTCATGCTACAGATGAGGAAGCAGGCATGTGAAGCCTGTTTGTCTCATGAAGGTGTAGCTGGGATAAATATCATGGGGGACCCAATTTGATTGTACAAATTAACATAGTTTTGTGAGAAGCTGAGACCCCAGACCCCGGACATGATGTGAGCCAGAAGAGTGAGAATCAGGGAACAACCCTTGTTTATCTCTCAATTAACCTGTGTACATGGCAAATCTTTTCTTATCTCTGGCTGTCATGTTTCCTTCCTGTAATATGAGAATGTTGGAACAAATTATTCTCCAGGAGACCTCCCAGTGTGAACATTTGAACCACTTGTATTGGTTCCTATCACTTGTGTGTACATTTACTCCCAAGGCTCATATCACCTGGGTGAGAGGTGTCTCTTAGGTGGTGTGGAAACCCACAGACCAGCTCCCTAGCTAGGGCCACGTGAGAATAGTCATTATGTTGGAGATTTTGTCAAGTATCTACAAATACCTACATTGCCAATCATCGAGGCACTAGTTCTTTTGGATAATTGTTGGGATGGGGAGGGGGCACACAGCCAGATCAGGTGACAGATGACTGAAGAATTGTTGGCTGAATTCAAAGGTGGCATGACCTTGAACTTGGGGCATTTGAAGGGCTGCTATGAAGAAGGAGGGCTAGCTTTGCAGGGGACACCTTTAGTTTTGTGAGATCGGGTGTCTGTTTTTCTGTATATCTGGAACTGTGACTGTGGCAGCCATCTTTCCTATCTCATTCTTCTTTGGGACATTATAGCCCAGAAAGGTGTTTTGCTGAGAAAGAAGAGTGAACTGGACTCATCCAGTAAAGCTCAGTGGTGAGATGGAGAGAGCCCCAGGGCCTTTCTTAAGCTCAGCTGTGTTTTCTCTGCATTTCTGTCCTGAGATCATGGGAGAGACTCTGCACTCTTGTCATAAATTCTCCTTATGGCTTAAGCTAACTTCAGCTGATTTCTGTAACGTGCAACCTAAAGTCCTAACTTTCTCAGAGGTCAAGCTAGGATTACAGGTGGATGTCCAGGGAGATGCATCACACCATAACCTAGAGAAGAAGTGTTAAAGATGGCACTGCAAATCCAGAAAGGACTGCTTTCAGATGCATCAGGTGTTTGGAGATGGCAGGATAGACACAAAAGCTCATTCAATAAAATGAAATAGATGGCATCCTATCTTCACCCACTCCTTATTCTAAGAATAACACGTATAGTACACACATATGTTCTTTGCAAGAAAAATATATTTCAGTCCATACACAGAAGTCATTTTTCAAATGTGTCTCTTAGTGGCTCTTTTGGATGCCAACTAAATACCCCTCTAAGGACTTAAGTAGTCATTAATAATTTTTGACAATGATCAAAAACATTTCTTCACGCTTTCCCTGGTTTTCTTTGGACCCAAGAATTACCGAGTTTTTGAAATGGAGAAAAATAAACAAAATATATATTTTAACAGCTTTGATTTACCCTGGGAATAAACTCATTCAGTCTATTCTATTATAGACTTTGTACATTTGTTTGTACATGGGATCTTTGTAGCACTAATATACTAATCAGTGACACTCCTGGAAAACATAACTTTAAAAAAGTTAATAATGTTTGATGACCCTAAAACTGGCACATAGTTCCTTGGTTCCCTGAATAAAGGGTACTATATAACTTTCTCTTGATGATAAAGAGTCCTCCTAAGTATCGTGTCTTGTACTTTGTAGTAAATAACACAGTGATGTCCTCCAAGACCATTGAGAGGTACAGCTATATGCCCTTAAGTTAAATTACCATATGGGTCTGCTTTTCATGGGTTAAGTTTTACTGAACTCACTTTTAGATGGTCAGCTCTCTGTTTGCACTAATATTGGTGTGTTGTCTCTCCAAGGACCCCATCCATTTTGCTGACACCAAGACAAACGCACATGCGTGTGCACGTGCACTCACACCCGCATGTGCTGCCTCCAGCACGACCGCCCTTAGGTTGTAGAGCTGGCTTTATGCCCGTGACCCTGATCGGATGGTGTCATGCAGGCCACATGGAAGGGAGCACCACAGTGTACACCGAGCAGCGTTTCTGTCTGGTGTCTATCCCCAAGCCCACCCTCTTTGCTTCCCCACAGGCTGCTCAAACTTCCCTTGGTTCTGGCTCCTGAATTTCCAGCATGGCCCAAACCCTGGTTCTGCTTCTTGAGTTGCTCTTCAGGGAAGTGGGCTTTGCATCTGCGTGGTCTTGGCCTTTGCCAAGCACTGTTTTCATTCACTCTCACAGTCACTTCTCAGGCATTTGATCCCCTACTCCCCTCCCTCCCTCCCACCCTGCTAACTCTCAGATTCCCCTTTACTACTTACGCATGGTCCCAAGCATCCAAGGATCTCCTTTTGTCATTAAAATAATTTTTTTGGTTGACATGGTTTATTTTATTTTTTAATTTTTAAAATAAAAAAATTATTTTTATTCTATTTTTTAATTTTTTAATTTTAAATTTAAAAAATTTAAATTTATTTTTATTAAAATTTTAATTTTTATTATTTTTATTTTATTTGTTTATTTGTTTATTTTTTATTGAAGTATAGTTGATTTACAATGTGTTCATTTCTGCTGTACAGCAAAGAGATTCAGTTATATATGTATGTACATTCTTCTTTATATTCCTTTCCATTGTGCTTTATCATAGGATATTGAATATAGTTCCCTGTGCTATACAGTAGGACCTTGTTGTTTATCCATTCTATATATATTAGTTTGCATCTACTAACCCCAAACTCTCAATCCAATTTTTTACATATTGAATAATGCCTTAAAATAGAAACTAGCCAAAACCTAACAGTCAAAAATATCATTACAGGTAGCATTTATTTTCAATTGTGATTCAAGATAAATTATATTATTTATATTTTAAAACCAGTATCTTTAATTTCTGCCTTTTTCTAATTCAAGGATTTACTTTCCTTTTAATAAGTGAATGCCAGGTGTTATGTTTTGCTTTTTTAATCACTGACTTTTTTCATATTGCTTAAAAGTGAAGACATGAAAAATGATGGGGCTATTATAAGTTTTTTGTGTTTTTACAGATATCCAAGTACAATTTACTTTTTATTTTTTGTTTATTTTATTTATTTTTTTATTGAAGTATAGTTGATTTACACTGTTGTGTTAATTTCTGCTGTACAGCAAAGTGACTCAGTAATATACATATATACACTCTTTTTTATATATTTTTCCATTATGGTTTACCTCAGGATATTGAATATAATTCCCTGTGCTATACAGTAGGACTTTGTTGTTTATTTTATTTTATTTTTTAAATTTAATTCTTTAAAATAATTTTGACTGGCTACACTGACTTCACTCACACTGTCTCAGCTCAGGCTGCTGTAACAAGAATACCACAGACTGGGTGCTATAAACAACAATTATATCTGACAGTTCTGGAGGGTGGGAAGTCCGAGATCATGGTGCCAACATGGTCAGGTGCTGGTGAGAGCCTTATTTCTCATTTTCACATGGTTCAGAGAGAGGATCTTGTGTTTCTTCCTCTTCTTGTAAGGTCACTAATCCCATCATGAGGGCCCCACCTTAATGACCTAATGTATCCCCAATTACCTCCCAAAGGCCCCACATCCAAATACCCTCACACTGGGGATTTGAGTTTCAACATATGATTTTTTTGTACTATCAGCACAAACTCAACAGTTGTAATTACTTTCATAAGATAATTGCTATTAACTCATAGTGTCTCTAACGTTCAGTTTCTCATGATATCATTTTTCCCCTCTAAACTTATTATATTTTATGCTGAAGTATTTTAAAGTAAATCACAAATATCATAGCATATCATCCCTAAGTGTTTCAGAATGTGTCTCTAAAAAATAAGACCATTTTCTTTACATAGTCAAAATAAACATTAAAATACAAAAAAGTTAATAATAGTCACTTAGTATCCTTTAATACCCATTCTGTATTCAAATTTTTCCAGATGTCCTAACTAGAATCTAATCTGTGATCATGTGTTGCACTTGGTTGTTAAACACCTTTGGTCTCTTTTAATCCAGTAGCACTTACTTGCTGAAGACACTAGAGCCAGAGCAACAAGTCCCCTACATACAAACGAGTTCTGTTCTGAGAGTGCATTTGTAAGTCCAATTTGTTGGTAAGTCCAGCAAAGTTAGCCTAGGTACCCAACTAACACAATCGGCTATACTGTACTGTACTGTAATAGGTTTATAATACTTTTCACACAAATAATACATTAAAAAAAACACAAAAGATAAGAAAACAGTTTTAATCTTACAGTACAGTACCTTGAAAAGTACAGTAGTACAGCACAACAGCTGGCATACAAGGGCACGTTCCCATCTTTGAAAGTTCACAACTCGAAAGTTCGTATGACTTACTGTATTGTGCACAATGTCCCACCTTCTGGGTCTGTCTCATTGCTTCCCTCGTGGTGCCTTTTAACTTGTAGCTCTGCCCCCTGTTTATCCTGTAAGTAGGACTTCCTGTGGCCTAAGGGCTCCAGATGCCTCCCCCTGCACTGACCTTGTGTTCTGACCTAAGGCTCCTTGAAGGGCAAGAGGACCCAGGTGAGAAGTAGTCCCAGGGAGCAGAGGGAAGTCTATCTGACTCTCAACCTGCCTTATCATCTACCTCAGGGATCCCTCCTGATTTCAGAAGATTTCCTCAGAGAAAGAAGGCAAATGTTGGGGGACTTCCCTGGTGGCACAGTGGTTAAGAATCTGCCTGCCAATGCAGGGGACACGGGTTCATTCCCTGGTCCGGGAAGATCCCACATGCCGCGGAGCAACTAAGCCCGTGAGCCACAACTACTGAGCCTGCATGCCACAACTACTGAGCCTGTGCGCCACAACTACTGAAGCCCGCGCGCTTAGAGCCCGTGCTCCGCAACAAGAGAAGCCACTGCAATGAGAAGCCTGCGCACCGTGACAAAGAGTAGCCCCTGCTCGCCGCAACTAGAGAAAGCCCGTGCGCAGCAATGAAGACCCAACGCAGCCAAAAATAAATAAATAAATAAATAAATAAATAAATAAATAAATAAATAAATAAATAAATTTATTGTTGTCAAAATATTCTGAGTCAAACAGTGGGGTCAAACAGGTGAGATCAATGTCACCTCTGTTCTAGCCCAACCGTGTGTTCATCCTGGACTGAAATCCAAGCTCCTTATCCAAGCTTTGACAGTCCCAGGAATTCCAGATAACTTCCCTCTACTTCCCGCCAGCCTCCCTTCTAGCAGGTGAGCCCTGGACACGACACAGACAGGCTCTCCCTCCTCTGCACTTCTGCTTATGCCTTTCCCCATCCTGGAACTCCCGCCCCGACTGCTCCGTCCCTCTAGATCCTGCCTACCCTTCAAGGGTCAGGCCCTGTCCAGCTTCCTTTGGGAAGACCCCGCTGCCCCCTCCAGAAAAAGCCATCTCATTGTCCCTGATAGGGGGTGGGCAGGGGTACAGTCTGTTCCTCCCAATAATGGAAGATCAAGTCTACTTTTTTCTATTGGTCCGTTTTCTCTCCCACATATCTAAGATGTCTCCCCAACCCCACTAAACTCTTTAGGGCTAGATACTGGATCTTCTACCTTTTTTTTCACACCCCCCAAAACTAGTTAGCTCCAGGCAGGACCTGGCACCCAGTGGGTGTTCATTAGTCACAGAGGAAAATCTCCAAGTAAGACAATGAGGACATTGGGCTGGTTTCCAGGGGGCCTTGAATCCGGCTCCACTTCTGTAACACACCACCTCCCCACTCTCTTCCCAAACTCGGACAGCGGGAGATGCGGGCGGGGCCAGGTCCCACGCCAGCCACAGGAGACCCAGCTGCACAGAGCTGGAGGCTTGGCCTTCAGGATTTATTGCCAGCCTGCGAGCAGGGCATGGGCTTAAAGAAGGAGCCTGGCTCTCTTCTGAGGGCCGGATGCCACGGGCTTTTCTGGCAGGAGCAGACCGTGCTTGGCGCTGTCATCTCACCTCGTTTAACACAGTCACGATTCCTCCCAGTTTTTAACACCTGCTGGTGGGGGCGATGTCTCGGGACTTGGCGGGCTCTTAGTTGCCGACCACAGAATCAGTGTTAGCTGGTAGTTAAGGCAGGAGAGACTTTATTAGAGGCTGTGGGTGAGCTCCAGGCACTAGGTAGACCGTCTAGGAATGACTCCCAGGGCTACGCAGAGCTGGGCAGGGACGGGAGCGCCACTCAGCATCCTCTGCTGCCCCTCATCCTCCTGGCACACGTCCCGCCGGCCTGCTTCCCTGTCAACAACTCGAAGCCTCACGCAGGTGCCTCTCTGGGTGACATCTCAGCGTCCCCGCAGTAGGGGAGGCTGGGAGATAGCTTTGTTGTTTTTGTTCTGCTTTTTGATTCTACATTGGGAAAGTGGATTTACAATGCGGGGAACTACAGAAACGTGGAGAGCGGAGCACATGTGTGATAGTACATTCAGGTGCTTTCGGATTTGACGGCTGAGAGGCGAACTCACCTGAGTCACACAGCCGGTGATGGGACGGCGGGGATTCAGGACTGTCCACATTACGTTCCTCTCTCTCCCTGTGGCTTTGAGGATTAGAACCTCAACGCCGGAAAGTGATGGCACCTCTGACAGCAACAGGGGAGCAGAATTTTCTGTGGAGGATGAAGACGGTTCACGGTTAAAGATTTGAAAAGGGCTGAAGACATTGCCCGTGGCCACATCCACCAAGCAGCTAGAGGCTGAGAATTGGAACCACTTTACCCTGGTTTCCCAGCCCGGGAGAGGGTTCTGGACAAAATGTTTCTATAAATCCAGCCTTGCAATCAGAGAAAATAGCTTCTCTGCACCCTCATGAACACATAGGCACATGCACGTGTAATAATACATGCACAAGACACACACTGGCCATGTGCGCACACACATGCACACACGTTGGCACATATGCACGTACACTGACCCACACACACACATCGACATACACACCAGTGCACTCGTGCAGGTAACATCCTCAGTCTGTGGCTGCAGAGGTCCTTCCTGGCGCCTTTCTTTCTTGTCCTTGCCTGGAGCTTACAGCACTTGGAAAATGTCAAGTGTGGGAGGCCTTTTAGTCTTGGGTTAGGTTAAAACTCCCTCTGCATATTTGGAGGGCGTCCAGGCCCTGCGAGCACGCTCACGGAGTAGATAACAGTGACCTTGCTGGTGAGGGAGGACAGCCCAGCTGAGGCCAAGGAGCCGCGCTGGCTGAGCGGAGGTCACTTCCCCTCCCCCGCTGCACCTGGGTTTGCTCTGATGGTAAAGACCCCGCGGCAGCCCTGGGCGGGAAGACATCTTCTTGCTCTCAAGGAGGGGATGAGCGCTAAGCGCTGGCCCTGCAGGTTTGGGGGAGGAAAGTCCATCTCTCCCCTGGGGGTCCGCAGGCTGATGGTCAAAGGTCAACCTGCTGGCCCTCCCAAAGGTACCAAACACACCTTTCCAGCATGGTGACAGCGGGGCTGCGTCCCGCTCCTCAGCAGCTCCGAGGCACAGCCCGGCTGGGCCCGACGGGGGCAGCTCGGGTCTCAGCATGAGCGGTGTGTAGCGGGAGGCCGTGGAGGTCATCTCATCTAAACGGAATCCCCTCTATGGCCACGCCTTCAAGGGGCCAGCCTGTCACGTTCGGTGACCACAGGTGACAGGGACTTCACTGCCTCTGAGAGCAGCCTATGGCAGAGGGGAAGCCCACCAGGTTCCTGTCCCTCTGTCACTTCCACTCGCTCGTCCTGACTGTGCCACTCGGGTTAGGACTAACCCTTCTTCGGCACAGCAGCCTTTCAATATTTGAAAACAGCTGGCGCTCATGCATTTGGCAAATACTGATAGGGTTCCTGCTGGGTGCCGGGCCCAGGGCTGGGAGCCGAGGACAGACATGTGCTTGGTGGTCTGGTGGAGGGGCAGACAGGAGAGGAGAAGTGGCCCCGTAGGGTGATGGCCTGCAGGCTGGGGGAGCCTGGGGGGGCTGCACTGCCTGGAGGAGAGGGCAGCAAGCCACGTGCTGGAGGGCACACGAGGGTTACTCAGTTGGGGTGCCAGGACTATATGTGCTCCAGACAGAGGAGCTGGGACAAGGGAGGCGGGGGGTGCAGCATGACGCTTGCACTGCAGGTGACTCAGAATGTGCGGGTCACAGACAGCTTAACCTAGGCAGGGCATCAGCCGGACCTCATCCTGAGGCCCTGGCAGGGGTGAGGGTGGGTGCAGACCACAGAGTTTTAAGTGGGCACGGCAGGATCAGGTGTGGATTTCAGCGAGGCTGAGCCAGCTGCCAGGTGGAGGAGGCATTTCCAGGGTGTCCTCTGGCTGGAGCAGAGAGAGTCCAGGAGGGGCCCCTGGAGGAAGCCTGGCTGGAGGCGCGGGTTGCTTGGGCTAAGGCGGCAGCCGTGGGTGGAGGGCAGTGGGCACAGTTGAGAGATGGTAGCATGTGGGTCTAAGGCGGGGCTGGCAACCTTCCCTGCACGTGCATCTCCAGAGTCTGCACGAACTCACTGGACATAATTTTGAAGCGCTCAGCCCCTCGCGTTGGGCCCCCATTTACAATTTAGGGAAACTTCAAGCGTGGTACCCAGGGCGGAACACAGGATTCCAGCTGCCGTCTGGGCAGTGTGGAATATCTCAGCCCTTTATCTCCCTCCTGGTAGTCTCTGTCCTTTCTGCCACCAAGGTTGACCTCCGAGGTCTGGTAGCCGGAGCGCACGGTTGCTCATTGAAACTCACACTGTCTTCTCACGGCCGTTAACCTTCGCTCTAGATAGCTCCAAGCTACGTTCCCCCATTTGGAACTTGGGCAGCTGGTTTCTAGAACCTATTAACAGGAACACACATTTATTGTTTTTATTTATATTTATTCCCAAGAAATTCAATTTTCTTAGATTCAGTGCTTTCACCTCCACCCCTTTGCCCCCAAGAGGCAGAAGCCCTGGGTTAGAAGCTGCAAAGCTTGGCCTCTGGGTTGATATATGACTTTCCTCCACTGCGTAAGAAGAAGTTTATGGTTTTTAAAAAAGTTTGCTCTAAAAAGCTTACTACTTAAAACTTTTAAAAACTTAAAAAACTTTACAAAGTTACTACTCAGGATATTTTTCTTTCCATCTTGAGGGAATAACGCGTTGCCACCTGAATGGTGCCAAGAGGCAGCGGGGTGGTGGGCTGTCTTCTTCTCCTTCGTGGAGCTCACCTGCCTCTGCTCGGTCTCCCAGGCAAACTAGGGGAAAGACACAACTTGAGGGCCAGCCTGACACACCTCCAGTGGGGCCCGGCCCATATGAAAGTGCAGTGGCAGAGTGTGTGTGTGTGTGTGTGTGTGTGTGTGTGTGTGTGTGTGTGTGGAGTGGGGCCCAGGTTATTGGGGTAGAGGGAAGGGAACTGTTTGATTAATGGGTGTCCTGTGAACCTGCACATTTGCCCAAGGCTGCATTCCTGGGCTTTCAAACCCAGGGCAGTTTGATAAGCTGAGACCAAAGTCCTCTTTCCTCCCAGCAATGAGAGCAAACAGGGCCACTCACTAATCCTAGCCCTGGCCTCTGGGGCCGTCTCTCGGCAACCAGCCCACCAAGTGGCCTTTCACAGGCCAATCAATGGGGCAGCCCCTGGGCCTGGGAGGCCCAACAGCCAGCCTGCCTGGGCGGGGTGGGAGGGAGGCCGTGGCTCACCGGCCTCCAGCACCCAGTCTGAAGGCCCATGCTTGGCCAACGAGGCCCACCCCACTTACAGCTCCTGCCGAGCTGGCCTTCTCCTCCTCTCCTTCCCCGGCCTTTATTCCCACCTGGGCAGCTTATCCGTAGGGCTCTCTCCATTCCTCTAGTGCCTGCCTAGAAGGTTCTTCCCAACCCCCAGAGTCTTCAAACACCTGCCCTGGTTCCTCCTCCTCCAGGAAGTTTTCCCTGATCACTGCAGCCGACATGGGACTCTCCCTTCTCTGGACCCCTGGAGCCCTCAGAGTCACGGCTCATGGCTTAGTATCCGATGCTTCTCCAATCAGTTTGCGTGTGTTGCCTTGCTGTCTTCAGCTAGACTATCAGCACCCTGAGGGTAGGACTCACATTCTGGGACCACTCCCCACCCCCCCAGTGGAGGGCACACTGGAAGCTTTGGGAAGATCATACCAGCGGGGAGGGCTTGAGGGGATAGGGGATGGATCAGGGTAGAGGTGAGAAGCTCTGAGGCTGAAGGACTCATTGCCAGGAAGATGCGGAGGGCAGGCTCTTGGAGATGAAAGACAGCATGGGGTTAGGGCTGGGGAGGGTGCTTATTTCTGGGGAGCCACAGTAAATACCTGGGGGTGGTGTATCTGCCCAGCCCATCACCAGCCTCCACTGAGAACTGTTTCTTGTTCTTTTTTTAAAAAAAATATTCATACATCAACATTTCTTTTTTTTTTTTAAATAATTCTTTCTTTCTTTCTTTCTTTTTGGCTGTGTTGGGTCTTCGTTTCTGTGCGAGGGCTTTCTCTAGTTGTGGCAAGCGGGGGCCACTCTTCATCGCGGTGCGCGGGCCTCTCACTATCGCGGCCTCTCTTGTTGCGGAGCACAGGCTCCAGAGGCGCAGGCTCAGTAGTTGTGGCTCACGGGCCTAGTTGCTCCGCGGCATGTGGGATCTTCCCAGACCAGGGCTCGAACCCGTGTCCCCTGCATTGGCAGGCGAATTCTCAACCACTGCGCCACCAGGGAAGCCCGAGAACTGTTCCTTTTCTTGGTGGAAGCTGAGGGGATGGAGCTGCATCTGCATTTGCATGACTGGATCCCTCACTGGAGGGGGTTAAGGTTGCGGTGGAGCCTGAAGGGCCCTCCGGAGTCTCTTCTCCGGAGACCTGGGTTCAAGACTGAGAGACATGCGCCTCTTCTCTGCAGTGTTGCCTCTGAGGAGGTGTAAAGCAGCTAAGAGCTGGCTGTCTGCAGGGGGGAGCCGGGAAGCGAGGTAGCGAGAGAGAAGGAAGGGAGAGGCCAGGACTGGGAGCACGTGTGTGCTGCCTGCACCGTCTAAGTCAGCGCTCAAGCGCTCCCGAGAGCCCGTTACTGATGGGGCGAGTCAGGCCTGGAGAGCCAGCGACTCTTCCAGCCACACTCAGCCAGTAAGGAGCAGACTTGAACGCTGTCCTGCCAGGCTACCGAATCCAAGCGTAACCGTCTAGCTATCTTTGCTCGAAACAGCTTTGTAGATCCAGGCCCTGTCTTTTGTGAGACCCTGCTCTACACCCCACACTTCAGTTCTGGGAGATACCATAACTGGGATCAAAACGGTAACAAGGTGTTGCTCTATCATCTATCTATCATCTATCTATCTATCTATCTATCTATCTATCTATCTATCTATCTATCTATCCATCATCTCCCTACCTATCCATCCAGCATCTATCTATCTACCTATCCATCATTTATCTATCCATCTATCATCTATCTATCCATCCATCATCTATCTATTCATCCATTGTCTGTCTGTCTCTCTCTCTCACAGTTTATTGAGCCCTGCCACGTGCAGGGCACTAGGACAGGCAGTGCAATGTTTCAGGCCTGCTAGTTTGGCGCAGATGATGAGGGATGGCAGATGATGGGATGTCACACTGTGTGTGTCTCTTAAGATTCCCCTGTAGGGATCATTACAAATGCAGATTCCTCGGCCCTGGCTCAGGAATGCTATTATAATTCAGAATGGGGGAGGGGCTCAGGAATCTGCTTTTCTAAGTTTCCCAGGAAAGTCTGATGTAGGTGACTCTCAGATTGCACCCTGGAAACCAGCTGTTTGGAGAGTATTGTTCAGAAGAGGGGAGTGTCAGTGAGGCCTGAGATGGTGAGGGAAGGACATCTGGGGTCAAGGCCGGGCACTCCGACATCCCCTGAGAGGGCCTGGGGAACCTTAGGAGATGGGGTGGGATGGGGGAGAACAGCCCAGGGTGGGGGGCAGCCCGGGTGGGGGCCCAGCACTTTCCCGTGATAGTGAGGGCCATGCCCACGGGGGACAGAGGGCGTTTGCAGGAAGCAAGGTGGTAGGAAAACACCATGGTTAGCTTTCACCCAATAATGGTAATGTCACAATGGCAACAACAAGAAAAGTGTCACCTCCTTTGCTTCAGTGGAAGGGGATAACCCCGGGGGTTCATTCCCAGGGGTAAAGTGGACATTATGAAGGCGAGGGAGGTGATATCTGCCACCTGATCCAGGACAGGGAAACAAAGAAAACGCAAGTGCAATTAGAACCCGGGTGGAGAGAATGGGTGAGAACCCTGGAGACTCAGGTTGGGTGGGGACTGAGAAAGGATCCCCACCATCACTAACACTATCTGCTGTTCACGTGCTGTCCTCGAAATGAGCCCTATTCAATCCTCAAGCAGCCCCATTTTACAGAGAGGCCGGCGACTCGACGAGCCACCCAGTAACCGCCCGGAAAGCGGCAGTGGAGCGCACGCATGCGCTCAGGCTGCCTCGGGTCTTGGCTTCTCCCTGCCGAGGCGCAGCCTCGAAACACCCCAGGGCGTGCACGCGTATCTTTCTCCCCGGCCTCGCTCACAACACTCCCCGCTGCGACCACCGCGAGCACCAGGTCCTGAGCTCTCTGTCTTGGATGGGACTTCAGTCCCTGTCACTGTGCCGCCAGCTTTTCCTGCCAAGCAGCCTCCAACCAGACAATGTCTCTGCAGAGCTCCCCCCGCCGCAAGGTTTCCCAGTTGCCCAGTCAGCTCATCCGCGTCCCCCGCCTCGGTCTGCTCCGTCTTCTGCAAGACCCAGCGCCCTGCCTCTGCCTGCCCAGCCTGCCCTTGGGGGCCCGGTTTCTCCCACTCCTTCCTTATTAGTGAGTAAAAAGAAAAGGAATTCCTTTAGCCATTTATCCTTGGAACAGTCTCCAAAGGGAGTTGAAGGACACGCTGTGAAGTGTGAAAAAAACAAGGCCCGCGCTTGCCAAGCGGGCCAAGTGGTTATTTTAATCATGTGGAACAGCCCCCTTTTCATGGAAAATTTTCTACTCCAACACCTGTGGCCATTAGAGGAACCACACTCTTTTCTACCCTGGGGTCCCAGGGGGTCCCTCCAGCTGGCAGCTGCCAGTGCAAGCAATTATTCCTGCCGTCCTTCCTCTCTGCCCTCCTCATCCCTGCCCCACCCCCAGGCCGCAGTGGATGCACCTTCTGGGAAGAATAAACTGGCCCTGAATCAGGCCACTCTCTCCTCCTCTCGCCCCCTCTGCCCCCTTCTTGCGTCGTCCTTGGGCAGACTCAGGCCCCACTAGACCCTGGAGGTAGTTCAGGACCCTCCATTCCCTAAAGGGCTCCGTGCCCCTCTTAAGGAAAACGGGGACCCTAGAAAAGTGACACTACCCAACTCTCTTTCGATTCATTGTCCTCGCACGTGCCCTGTTTTCTTTTTCAGGTTATATATGCTGACTTTGGTGCAGGAGATTATGCATGTGCTTGGAGATACAGTATCACTCCCTCCGGCTTCCTTCAGGATTGAGATCCAGAGAGGTAAGGAGATTTTCCTAAAGTCACACAGCACTCAGTGGGGATGGGGAAGGGCTGGAATAGACTGTTTGGAAACCAAGCTTCCCAAAGGAGCTGCCTCTACTTTCTCCGCTTCCTCACTTGCTCCATGGTCCACTTCAACCACGCCACCCCCATGAGGCCACTGGAACAGCTCTAGGGTCACGAGTGATCTCAGTGTCACTAAATCCGATGAACGTTTTCTCTATTCATCTTGACCTTTCAGCAGCATTTGACTTTGTCGACGATTCCCTCCTCCACCTTGAAGCCCTCGGTTCCTTTGATTCTGGTGCTTCTGCAGCTCCTTGTCTCCTCTGACTACTCTGGTCACTTCTTAGTGTCCATTGCAGGAAACCGTCCCTCCAGCCTATAAAGTTGGTGCCCCTGAGGGTCTAGGTTTCCTCCCCACTCTGCAGTCGCATCCAGACCCCCTGTTTCTCCCACCACCCGCTCGTCTCCAGCCCTGACCTCTTCTTTGTGCTCCGTCTGTCTCCTCACTGATGTCATTTGGGTGCCTCAGAGCTACCTCAAACTTGTCTAAAACTGAACCCGTGATCTTCCCAAGACTTCTGTGTTGTTCAACCCTGCTGGGCACCATTGAGCAAAGCGGTGTCCTGTTCATCTCTCCAGACTTAGTCCTCTTTGTGCTCCTGAACGCAGTGAATAGGGCCAGCCAGACAGTGTTGCAAGCCAGAATCTAGGAGTCATTCTTGATACCTGTTTCTCTCTCTCCCCCGCCGTGTGTAGTCCACCACCTTGTACAAGCCACTGTCACCTCTGTAGTAGCCTCCTGATGATACGTCCACACTCCAACATTAGAACATGAGATGGGGGGCAGTTGATGCAGAAATGGGGACGAGAGGCAAAAGCAAACTGACTATTGAGATGGTGGCATTCTAGCACACATTCTGCAATTTGGACTATATCTCTGCAAGAAAATAATTCAGTGAAATTAGATCAAGTTAAGAAAGCCAGCTGTGGTAGAAAGTGCACCCTGATTTCAGCATGTAACCCCAACTGTACTAAACTGCTTGGTATGGAAAGTGGCTTCAGGTGTGTTGTAGTTGACCTTTTATGCCTGGGGCTTTGATTTCCTGTAAGGTCATTAATACGTGCAGTAGCAATTTAAAAAATTGAAAGCAATACCCAAATCAATGAAAAAATTAGGGACTTTCAAAACAATTAAAATTCCCCTTGATATTATTCAAATGTGAAACCAGAGGGTGGGACTCATAGCTAATTTATCCTTGTATAGCCCATAGTACCCAACTTGCCTCGTACATAATAGTTCCCTATAAATGTTTTTGAAACAATGAATGAGTGTGTGCCATCTAAAATATATGAGACTTCACTCTTTATTCATCAGTCAAGTTCTAGAGAATATCAAGCATAATTCAGTGACACTTAGAGGAAGAACTAAAGGTGACCCAAAATCTGACTTTCTCCTTGGCCCAGACTTCTCACCCCTCTGCCAGTTTAGTGCTTGCTAGAATAACACCTTTACTGATGACCCAGGAAGGAGCAGGCAGAAGCCAGGTAGCTATAGTTGTGGGGTTTGTGGGAGGGGAGCTGGCTGACATTCACTTCTCTGGTACCTGGCTCCTCAATTTGAGAATTCCAAGCATTTTTCAGGGTGAGCTTATTAAAAAGCTGCAGGTCCCACTCCAAGGAGAAAATGTAAGTTTGAGACCCCTTGTCTCCATTTTGCAAAGGAGTAAAAACCTAAAGAGGAGGTGTGGTTTACAAAGGACACCTAGAGAGTTGGTGGCAAAGTCAGAACCAGAACTCAGGTCTCCAAGGATCCCTCTACTATAACAAGTTGCCTCCTGGGATGACTTGGGTGAGTTTCACCAATCACAGGAGACCTTCATGTAATTAAAATTGCTTTTAATTCACCAAAGCAATATCAAAATAGAAGAGCAGAATTGGAGAGCTCACACTTCCCAATTTTAAAACTTACTCCAAACTCACAGTAATCAAAACAGTGTGGTATTGGTATAAGCATAAACATATAGACCAATGGAATAGAATTTAACTAAAATAACCCAGAAATAAATTCATACATCCATGGCCAATTGATTTTCAACAACGGGGCCAAGAACATTCAATGGGGAAAGAATAGTCTCTTCAACAATGGTGCTGGGGCAACTGGATATCTACATGCCAAAAAATGAAGTTGGACCCCTTCCTCACACCATATACAATAATAAGTCAAAAGGGATCTACAACCTATATATAAGAGCTAAAACTATAAAACTCAGAAGAAAAGATAGGGATAAATCATAATGAACTTGGATTTAGCAATGTTTTCTTAGCGATTACACCAAAAGCATGAGTGGCAAAAAAATAGATAAGTTGGACTTATTAAAAACTTTCATGCATTAAGCAAGTGAAAAGAGAACTTGCAGAATGGTAGAAAGTATTTGTAAATCATATATCTGATAAACATCTAATATCCAGAATATATACAAAAAAACTCTTACAACTCAACAACAAAATGACAGAAATCTCAATTTAAAAACGGGCAAATGTCTAAAAGACATTTCTCCAAAGAAGATATACAAATGGCTAAAAAGCACATGAAAATACTCTCTACATCATTAGTGCTTAGGGAAATGCAAATAAAAACCACAATGAGCTACCACTTTACACCCACTAGGATGGCTATTAAGAAAAAACAAAAACTCTGAAAATAGCAAGTGTTGGAGAGGATGTGGAGAAATTGGATCCATTATACATCACTGGTGGGAATGTAAAATAGTTCAGCTGCTGTGGAAGATAGTATGGTGGTTTCTCAAAAAATTAAACATAGAATTGCCATATGATCCAGAAATTCCACTTCTAGGTCTGTGCCCAAAATAATAGAAAACAGGTACACAAAACACTTATACATGAACATCCACAGCAGCATATTCACAATAGACAAAAGGTGAGAACAACCCAAATATCCATCAACAGATGAATGGCTAAACAAATGTGGTTATACAGACAACTGAAATTTATTCAGTTATAAAAAAAGGAATGACGTGTTGACACACGCTACAATGTGGATGAACCTTGAAAACATTATGCTGGGTGAAACAAGCCAGGCACAAAAAAATCACATACTGTATGATTCCAATTATATGAAATATCCAGAACAGGTAAATCTATAAAGACAGAAAGCAGGCTGGTGTTTGCCAGGACTTTAGGCAAGGGGGGAATGGGAAGTGACTGCTTAATGGATATGGGGTTTTCTTTTAGGGTGATGAACATGTTTTGGAACTTGATAGTAGTGATAGCTGTGGTTGCAGCACATTGTGAACGTACTAAATGGTACCAAATATACACCTTAAAATGATTAATTTTATGTTATGTGAACTTTACCTCAATTTTTTAAAAAAAGGAGTTAATTCACTCAGAGAGTCATTAAGAAAGGAAAATATTTAACTCACTGTGTGCTTCTCATGCAGCAAATAACTATTTGACTGACAACTTTTCACATTCTAGCCAGTGTGGGGAAAAAAACCACATGTATTTTCTGGAGCATGTAAAATTGTGAAACCCATGTACTGAGTAAACTGAAATTATGAACTGATGGGACCCCAGAGGCCAATCTAGCTGGCTGGCTGAGATTTCCCTTCTAACCAGACGTGTCCCTACCTCCAAGCAGCATTGCCTCCTTTCCATCTAGCCGCATCCACTTTCCCTCTTTTATGAAAATTCAACCTTCCAATGGGATCCTGGTTGGGGGGGTATGATGGGATGAAAATGGGGATATTCTAAAAGACTGAGCTTCCCCATGTAGCAGGTTGGCTGTGATTGGAGAGAGAGTTCTTGTCAACTGACTGAGGATCACTTAGAAGTCCAGGGGTTAGAGGCTGAAGCATTTGGTTAAAGAGACCCTTAGAACAAAGTCTGGGGCCAAATCTGACCTAAAGCCATCACCAGCCAGGTTCCTTGATGGAGCTCAGGAATCAGAAGTAGAAATGCTGGCAGGATGCAGGTAAACACCGGATGGACCAGCCCGGTAGATGAGAAAGGGAGGAATCAGGGTCCTGACGTGAGCTGAGACAGAGAGCGGAAGAATGGGAGGTTGGACCTGAAAGAGAAAACAGCACCTTGGATGCCTGGAAGGACGTCAAGAAGTTGTGCCCAGGCATCCGGCCAGCTCTGGGTAAACAGGATTGATGTTCCCTCACCTTGGTGCTTCCATCCAATGAACCACCAAGGTTATAGGATTATTCTTCCGCCCTGGTTCCCACGGGTGACCCCTCAGATATCTCCCTTCTGTGGCTTCTAAGAGCACTCTGTTTGTGCCTTTAGGGCCCAACTGCATTCTCTTGTAGATATTTATGGACATAACTAAATCTCTTACTGGCTCTAAGCCCCTTTTGGCCAGATGAGCCTGACTAATCTTTGTTTTCTCCCACAAAGCCGAATACAGTGCTTTATTCTGAGAGGGCACTGATGAGATGTCTATCGTGTGGAGGATTTTAAGGGACGGAAGCTTTCACTGGGGGAGCATGACATGAACCTCACATGGGTCTGACGGGGTATCAAACACAGAGGCCCCATGGGTGGCCTATGACCTGGCCTGGTCCAATTCTAATCGTTTACTCCCTTCCCCATAGTGATTGGTTCAGATGCGTGACCTGAGCAGAACCAATCAGAATCCTCTCACGAGATCTGACACATGGTCTCCGGCAGAGATCTAAAAAAGACTGTAAACTCTCCAGTGAAACCTTGTTCTCTAGCTATGCCATATTCCTTCACAACTAAACACCAGCCAGGTTCGTTCAACACGCTTCAGCCCAAAGCCAAAGATTGGCCACTCTGGCAGCTTCTTATCTCATCCAAATTAAGTTCCTGAGACCTAACCCCTCTTATCGCTAGTATCACATTTTGTTTTTGTTTTCCATTTAGTTGGATACTTGACAGACTTATTTATATAAAATTTTAAAATTTCTGTTTCTTCACTTAAAAATTATGCATAGAATATCCAAGGCTCTCTCTTTTTTTTTAAATTAATTAATTAATTAATTTATTTTTGGCTGTGTTGCATCTTCGTTTCTGTGCGAGGGCTTTCTCTAGTTGTGGCAAGCGGGGTCCACTCTTCATCGCGGTGCGCGGGCCTCTCACTATCGCGGCCTCTCTTGTTGCGGAGCACAGGCTCCAGACGCGCAGGCTCAGTAGTTGTGGCTCACGGGCCCAGTTGCTCCGCGGCATGTGGGATCTTCCCAGACCAGGGCTCGAACCCGTGTCCCCTGCGTTAGCAGGCAGATTCTCAACCACTGCGCCACCAGGGAAGCCCCCCAAGGCTCTCTTTTGTGCAATTCATACTAAATGTCTTCACCCTATCGTGATCTGTCATCGGAGGGGCAAAGAAAAACAGAGGGAGGGAGAGGAAGTGATACACAGAGAGGTGAGCGGGGAGGGAGACCCGGCCACCTGTCATCTGTGTCCTCTGTGGTGGTGGAGGTCGAGGTCGAGGTCATGGGCTGGGCTTGCCTGGTCCAGCGCTGCTCGCATCTCCCATAGGATGTAGGGCAAGTCGTTTCTCACTGAGTTCACCATTCTTCTCTGCCAAAGGAAGGGGTTCCATGAGCTCTCCAGCATAATCCTAGGGCTTGGCAGGTGGTAGGTGCTAAGTAAACTGTCTTCGGATGGAACCCGAACTGGGGAGGCTCCTGACCCAGGAGCATCTGGCAGAGTGGAGGGTGGGGCTGAGGCATGATCCTGACCATGAGGATAAGGAACAGTTGGTAAATGGAACCATCAGACCTACACCAGCACCTTCCCCTGCCTTGATCGCAGAATGCAGGGGCCTCGTGCTTGTCCCCGAGATAGGAACTCTAGAAACCAACCAGTCCAAGTAAATGACCAAGTTCTCTCCCCCTCCCCATCACCACAGTGAAGCCCCACTGGGCACAAGCCCCTCGTGCACACAGAACTTCCAGTGGGCCCTTTAGTGACACAGCCAAAAGGTCACCACGCATTTGAGGAAAATATATCAAAGAGAGAAATCAAGACAAACAGATAAAAGGAACCTGAAGGTAACACACAATGCAAGGAGCAGAAGAAAACTTAAAAATAATTAATCGTAATTAAAATATTTTGGACGATAAGATTTTGCCTTAATGGAATAAGACAAGAAGTTATGAAAAAGCAACAATCAAAAAGCAAGAAAGATCTCTTGAAAATCAAAATATAATAGAAAAAAAAAGGATTTTATAAAAGGGTGTGAAGATAAAGTTGAAGACATCTTCCCAGAAGTAGAACAAAAAGATAAAGAAATAGAAGATGCGAGATAAGAGATGAGACATTTAGACTATCAATTTAGGATATCTAATGCCCAATTAATAGAAGTTCTAGAAGAAGGGAATAGAGAAAATGGGAAAGGGTGGAAATTAGCCAAGAAATAATACACAATTTTCCCCCAGAATTAAAGGAGGTGAGTTTCCAGATCAATAGCCTATTGATTGATTGTCCAAAACAATAAGACAAGGTCCCATACAAAGACTCAGGAATCAGAATGGTGTCTTGAGAAGTCTGACAGCTTCTAGAAGACAAAGGAGCAATCTTTTTAAAATACTTTTTAAATTGTTTTAAAATCCTTAAAAAAAACCACAAAAAACCTTCCAATTTAGAATTCAGTAACTTAGCAAATGAAAAATGTACCATTTCTTGGGAAGGTACTGAAGGAGGTGTTCCAGTAAGACAAAATAAATCAAGAAAGTAGAGAACACAGGATCTATGAAACAGGGTTACAGCAATATTTTTATTGTCAGAAATAATCACCTATTATTATTTTACTCAAGTATTATAATTATATTGGAAGGATGAGAGAGAAAAAGTAAAAAGGGGAGTAGTGTAAAGTTACTAAGTTCTCACTTGCCATATGAAGAAGCCATTAGATGATGTCTAAAACTGATAAACAAAGACATGGCAACATAAGTACATTATGCGGAAACAGAGAGGCAACTACCAGAAGCAGCACCAGAGGTTGACAGTGGTTTGGTCGCCCCTGGGGAGCAGAACAGGGCAGGGGACAGGATGGGAAGGGCGATGGGGAGGCGGACTGCAGGAAACCAGTTTTGTTGTTAAACCTTCTTTTATTACTAATTGATTTAAAATATAAAAACTGTGCACATATTACTTTAATAAATATTTTCAAAAATTCGGAGACTCAAAGCATCAAGTTCACGTGTGAGCAAGGAACACGGTCAAGCAGCACAGTCGCAGGGCCGTGGAGAGAAGTGTGGTTCTTCCGTTTCTGCCCAGCCCTCGGGTTTCTCCGGGCTGCCGCGGGCCCCCGAGCTTGGGAACAGCAGTCTCCACGTCGCTGTCGCAGGCTTCTAGGAGGCCGGGCGAGGGAGACACTTTCCGCAACAGACTAGGCGGGGACAGAGCGGGGCGTCCTCTATTTGCCACGCCCAGAGCACCGTCCGCCTCCCGTCCTGGAGCCTCTGCGCACCCTCTCCCCTCCCCCTCCGCCCCTCCCCCCTCCGCCCCCCCCTCTCCGAGGCGCCCTCCCCCAGCCCCACCGGCCGCCGCCCCTCCCCCGGCTGCTGCCTGCGGCCGCTGGAATCCCTGTCGCCCCGGGACTCAGCTGACAGCGGACAGACAATGGTATTTCCCATCAGCCTGGGTATCAGGAGCCGGCCTTATCCAGCGGTGTTTTTCTATTAGTCTAACACCCCATTGTCCACCGCTTATCGCTGAAATGTTGATGTCATGCCTGGCTTGGAAGTGGTTTCTGCATCTCCGCTCGGACGGCTTCGCTTTAATTGGGGGAGGGGGAGGGGTGGAGGAGCCCATTTATCAGAATTCTCACGAGAATGCACCCCTTTCCTCCCCTCAGCGGGGCCGCCGAGGGCGCCGCAGTGGGGTGGTTCCCCGCCACCATTCCTGGCCTTTCTCTCTGTCCCTGGCTCTCAACGCTGCTGGCCTGCCTCGGAGCTGAAATGCTGGGGAGGGTGGAGGATACTGGGGGGGGGTTTGCCCCCCTGGGCTCTGGGCTTTTGGAGACCTGTCGTCCCTCTGGTGAGCTCTGGCTGGGGAGGGCACGGGCTCTTCCTTCTCTGACTCTCTTGCAGCCCCGGAAGGCCTCGCCAGAGCCTGTTCTTGGTAGGAGCTCAGTAAGAATATAAGGGATGAAACCCAAGGGCAGCCAGCTGGGAAGGTCCAGCCCGAGAGCAGGTAGAAGACTCGAAGACCCACCTTCATTTCTGTTACACCGCAACCCTGAACGCCCCGCACCCAAACTGTGCCAGCCCCTAAGGAAAGTCTTAAAAATATGGTCTGTGCTCTCCCTATGGTGCTCAGTCCTTCACGTGCTCAGTCCTTTACGGATCCTGTTTGCTCATAGTGGAGGTCTGAGTACAGGAGAGTGTGTGTGTGTGTGTGTGTGTGTGTGTGTGTGTTGTGCAGCTGCCATTGTTATAAAGCCCCTCAGAGAATGTGGTTAAGAAAGCAACTGGTGCGTTGCCCCCCTGCCATTTGCTTGGATGAATTACTTAACCTTTCCAAGACTCAGCTTCCTCATCCATTAAACAGGTCCAATAAGGGAGCTTCTCAAGGGATTGTCCTGAGGCCAGAACTGAAACAATTAAGGTGGCCGGCTGGATGCGTGGCCTGTAGTCCCACGCAGTAAGGCGTGCCTGCTGTGGGTATAGCTGTTTGTGGCTTGGCACAGAGCCTGGTCTGGGCCCCTGGTGAGCAGGGCAGAGGAGAGGTGCCAGTGGGGCTTAGAGCTCGTCCTCCGGGCCCCCTCCTCGGAGAGCTGGGGCAGAGGGGAGGAGGTGGGCCACGGTGGGCTAGGCCAGCCTGTGTTGGCTGCCAGAGGGAAAATGAGACCATCAGGCCTCAAGTTTTTGCCTCAACTTTAAAAAGAAAATAAATGCATACGGTGAGCATTTGGAGACTTCTCTATGGAGTCAAACTTAATATCTCATGGGTCTGTTTTGTAGTGCTCCTGGCGAAATTTAATTTCAAACTCCATTTGAAGGCAGTTTTTACCGTGCAAAGTGGCCTCGTGAACCTAACTTAACACACACACAAACCCCGCAGGCGGGTCTTGCTCCTTCAAGAGGGTGAGGGGCTCGAGGCCTGCGGATGACACTGAGAACGGTGGAGACCCTTGCCATCCATCTGTCCCCCTCCCTGGGGGTCCAGACCTCCAGGCTGATAATGAGCACAGCCCCTAAAGGCCGGGGTCCACACGGGAACCCCATCCCAATAGGTTCTCACCAGACCCAGTGAGGCACACTGGCGAGTCTCTACACCCATGTTAGTCTCCATACCATGAGGACTCCGGGATCACAGAGAGCCGGAAGTCAAACCTGGGTCTTCCGAGTCCAAATCCAGGCCTTTTCCAGGACATCCAGGGGCAGCAGATAAAGCCCTTGGCTTTGCCTGTCAAACACACATTCCTGGGACGAAAAGAAGCTTAGAGAATAGGGGCAGGGACTGTCTGCTTTGTCATGGTGTTTACTGGGTGATCTTCTTTCATCTTGCCACATTCTCTGCCATCCCTGGGGATCTTGGCCCAGAGGCCAGGGCTAAGGGGACCAAGGGGACCAGAAGTCCAGGACAGGGTTGTACTTCCTTGGGCCCAATTCCAGGCCACATGGGATCCACTTCTTTCTTGATAGGACTTTCTTTTGGAAGTTCCAAAAGTTGAATACTAGAATGAGACGGAGGCAGAAATAGAGTGCCACGTGGATAGGAGGTGGTGTTTTCAAGGGCAGCTTTAGGCAAAGTAAATTCTCTTTCTGTGAGGGCTTTGTAGGATTCCTACAGGTCTCAAATTTCTCCTCCATGGACTGGGTAAAATTGCACCAACAATTCTTCCATCTGTCCCATTTTAAGGTGCGAGTAAGTCATGAACACCTTAGTGTGAATGAGTAACTCACATGCTGTCTTCTGAGAGTGCTGGGTGCCCGCGGAAAACACTGAGGGGAGAAGGGCCAGTGCAGGAGGAAAGGGGCATGGAAACAGAAGACAAGCATCTGCTGCACAGTTTATCCAGACTTGGCTTTTATTATTATTGATATTATTGCATGGAGTAGGATATCTTTTCCCTTCCAGTTTCACGTTTGGAACACATGTTCCTTTGGTTCAAGGCAGCATTTCCTGGGTGTCCCTTTGCTCAACCAAGCACTTATGCTCCTTAAGCTTTGATGATCTCAAAGTGTAATTTTCTAGAAGTTAGGAGGCCTGGCTGGGTTTCTTGGAAGATTCTTACAGACATCGAAGTGCCTCCTCCCTGCCCAGATAAATAATCGAGTTTAGGGAGTTATCAGAGCTCTATAAATACCGTGTTAGCACACAATGCCCGGCTCATCTCTGTAAGCTAGTCCCTTTCTCTTTTCTGCCGTCTGCCTCTGTCCTTCGCCTTTCACCTTTCTGTCCTTTCTCCCGTGAGATCTGCAACTTTGCCATTGAAATACCTACTCACACAAGAAGTCCGTGGCCTGGATGAGGAAGTGATGTATTCTTCCTTGACACATACCTCTTCCCCAACCTTTATCTCTCACAGAACCCTTAACAGCACTCCCTGTGCTTGGCAATGATCAGTTGTTCATTTCTCATCATCACCTCTCAACCGAGAGCCCCATGGGGGTGGGAGCAGGTCGCTCTTGTCCCAGCTGTGTCCCCAAGTCTCAGCCCGGGGCTGGCACACAGAAGGTGTTCAGGAAATACGGGCCGAGTCAGTGAACGCGCTGAGGAAGGGGTGCTGTGCAGAGAGCGGGATTCTGTGGGGGGGAAGGGGGGATGGGCTGTGTCCTGAGCTTCCGAGGCAGGACGGCCGCGTGGGTGAGTGACGGCAAGGCCATCCCAGACCTCAGCCTCCTAGAGCAGGAGCCAGGAGCGACGCTGGAGGCTGAGGACGGAGCAGGAAGCGGAGGTTCAGAGGGAAGATGACCGTCCAGGGTCAGCCGCGGGGACATGGGCAGCCGCCTCCGGGCTCTTCCTGACGCCAGCTCCGCGCCGTCTCTTGGGTCCGTGCCTCGCCTGGCCCTGTGAGGAAGCAGTGGCGGGAGTGTCAGGCCGCAGGGTGACCAGGTCAGACGGCCCAGGCGTCTGCACGATGACTGCGCCCTGCGTGGATGGCAGCGCAGCGAGAGCAGAGGGGGGAGCCGTGTGAGCAGCACTGTGGACACACACACACACACACACACACACACAAGCGCTGCTCACGCAGGCTCCCCACGTGCCCTCTGATGCCCCAAGCCAGAAGAGGCCCTGGAACCAAGCGCGTACCACCCAAGCCTTCTCGGCAGAGTGGCTGCTGCCCTAGTCACCAGAGACCCCCTGCGGCCGCCCCAGAGGCCGGGGGGTCACGGGGAGGAACCGAAGCCTCCATGGACCGGGCAGTTGAGGAATCAGCCTTTTAGCTGAGCTGCCGCTTGTAACAGCCATCCAACCTGCGGCAAACACCCCTGGAGGGAGCTGGGTTTCCATGTGGCCACCCTCTGCAGCCCCAGCACTCAGGACGGGTAGGAATCCTGGAGAAGGTGGGATTTGCCCCGGGCCTGAGCGAGAGCGCAGCATCTCCTCCCCAGACAGAGGCCCCGGCCCGCGGGGCAGCTTCTGCCGGGTCCTTTTTGGTGAGGCCGTCCTCCCAGCTTCCTCACCCTCTTTCTCTCCCCTCCTGCACCTCCCCGGCTCTGGCTCCGAGGGTCTGCTGCCTGTGTGCCGCCCCTTTATCTTGTCTTCCCCGGTTTCCACCGCTATCAGCGGCTATCTAGCACAATCCCACCCGGCGGGCAGGGCAGGAAGCCGGCCGTGACTGTCCTCTCTACTTTCCATCCTCTTCCTCCTCCAGAGACAAAAGCAAAAACAGCCTGTTAACAGATCTGCCATTTCCCTCGGCTCCTTGACTTCATTTCCCACTCATTTTTTCACAGCCTCGACTTTCTACCGCAGCCCCAGGGCTGTCACTCCCTCCCGCCTGTCTGCCGGGAGGCGCACGGCCGGCCCAGGGCTGTCCCCTCCCAAAGCCGCCCGCTCCCCTGATCCTTTCTGAGATCAGTCGAAGTGGCCGACTGGCCGTCTGCGAGGATGGGGCGGGACGGTGCTCTGGCCTGCCTCATGGACCGCGTGACTGTGGCTCTGATTGTAAACACAGGAGGATTTTTTTTTTTGGACAAAGAGCATCATGAATCCGCTTATTATGTCACCATTCACTCAGACATTCACTGCGCACTTCCTAGGCTGCTGTTGGACACCCAGAGAGGCGCAAGATGAGACCTCTGCCCTCAAATAGGGTGGAGAGCAGGGAGGTTGCTGGACTGAGTTAAAGTGCTCCATCCAATGCCTGGTAGAAGTTGCCAAGTGCAGCCGAGCACTCGGAAAGTTCAGAGGGGGAGAGATGGACGCTAACAAGGAGAGTAGACGCTTGCCGTCGCCTCTCCCGCACCAGGCGCTGTGCTAAGCTCTTGCGTTGTTGACTGGTTGCATCCTTGTCCTCGTGACAAACCCTTGGGGCAGGTGTGATGATCATCCGCAATCTGCAGACGAGAGACTGAGGCTTAGCTGGCTAAACCATGGCTAGTGAGTGCAACAGCCGGGTTCACAGCTAGAGCCCCGTCTTCCTTGAAGACAGAGCTTTGTACCATCTTCATCCCGCTTCTCATGCCCCTTGGTCTACAGCACATGCTGGTGGGAGAGTGAGTGCTGGAGAAATCTCTGGTCAAGATATTTAATAGCGTCAAGGCTCAGTTTTCCTCATCTGCAAAAAGGGGTGATGACAGTACCCGCCTGTTAGGTTTGCTGTGGGTTTTAGAGGAGCAGTGTGTATAGTGCGCTTATCACAGGCACTGGCACACTGATCTGTGTTTGGTAATTCTTATTGCTAATACAGAAGAGGTACCAGGAGAGGCAGGAGACTGACTTAGAAAGTGGATTGTCAGGGTTGAGATAAATTTTGCATCTGTTTTCCAAGGGCAGATGCGCTGGGCATCATTATCTCAGACTGAGAGGATCTGGACTGGACAGAGCCCCAGAGTTTGTCCAGAGTTTCCCATTTTCTCTCAAGTTTACCCTAAGTCTCCCTGATGCTCAAACAACCTGTTAATTTCAAAATCATCCGGGTCCTTCAAAAGCCTGAGCCCCTTCTGTTGTGTTTACTGAGCTTCATTCTTTCTTTTTTTTATTATGGTAAAATATACATAACAAAAAATTTACCGTTTTAACCATTTTTAAGTGTACAGCTCAGTGGCATTTTATACATTCACATTGCTGTGCAACCATCACCACCATCCATCTCCAGAACTTTTTCATCGTCACATACTGAAAGTCTGTCTCCATTAAATATTATCTCCTCCTCCCTCCAGCCCCCTGGCCCCTGGCGCTCTCCTTTCTGTCTCTATGAATTTGGAAACTCAAAGTGCCTCATATAAGTGGAATCATAAAGTATTTGTCCTTTTATGTCTGGCTTGTTTCACTCAGCATAACATCCTCAGGGTTCATCCATGTTGTCACATATGTCAGAATTCCCTTCCTTCTTGAGACTGAATACTATTCCACTGTATGCACAGACCGCATTTTGTTTATCCATTCATCTGCTGATGGACAATTGGGCTGTTTCCAACTCTTGGCTCCTGTGAATAATGCTGCTATAAACATGGTATACAAATATCTGTTGCTGGGTCAAATGGTAATTTTAGGTTTAATTTTTTGAGGAACCGCCATACTGGTTTCCACCATTTCACACTCTATCAGGACAAGGGTCCTGATTTCTCCACATCCTCAGCAAACACCTCAGGAAACAGCGTATTCCTTATGGGTGTGGGTGTAAATCTGATTGGTGGGAAGTTCTTTTTATCCCGAGTTCAAACCCTCTAGTACCCTTTACACCTGTCCTGGGCTGGCCCTGGGACCCAGCCTGTCTAAGTCTGTCCCTTCTTCCCCGGGGGGTCCCTTCGGCAGCCTGGGGCAGCCCCTGCCCAGCGGTCAGTACACTGACCCACTCCCGTGCCTGTTGGCGCCCACCTTGCCCTGCCAGATGCTGACATGGGGTTTCCTTGCTGACTGCTCCTGGGGCCCCTCCTGCCCCTGAGTGGGCAGAGACGCCGACAGGACGGGGGACGCCACTCCCTTTCTCAAGGAGGGTGAGTTATTGGAGGGATCGCTGGCTCCCTGAGGAGTTAAATCATCCCTTGACTCAGACAACAGCCCTTTGCCCCACGGAAGAGCATCACTCATCCCGGCACCCGCGGGACCAGGCTCTGTGTCAGAGGAAAGTGCGGCTCCCATTCCCCTCGCCCAGAAACGCATTAATCATCCCTATTAGAATTTCGGCTCCTCAGATTAGATATGAAACAGCTGGCCGAGCGGGTCTCCCGAGGGCTCCAGCAGTTTGTTCTGGGAAGCAGGAGGGGATGCCCCAGAGGACAGGGGACCCAGATGCCAGGACTCTGCCCAGACTTCCCTCCAGGGCCAGCAACTCCCCCACTGCTGGTCCCTGTGAGACAGCAGGACTCCAGGCCCCGCGTCCCTGAGGACTTGGATGGCTGTGGAGGGGGACCTGGGGAGCCCAAGAGTGGGCTGTGGCCTCCATGGCCTGTTCGTGGCGGCTGATCTGCCCTTAGGCCAGCACTTGGCCATGCCCAGGCTCAAGATTTCTTGGATAAATGTTGCTGTAAAACTCTGCCCTGAAGTAGCATGGGTCTCTCTATTCCCCAACTGCCTCATCTGTAAAGTGGAAGAAAGCCTGGGCCATCTCTAGCTCTAACATTCCGTGACACTAACATACCATGCTCCACGTGGATTGCATGCACGGTGAAATCAGCTGGTGCTAAGGTTTGTTTGGCTGTTTCGGTTGGAGTGGTGGATTGGATTGACCCTTCTGGAATGTCTATAAACTGTGCAGATAGCACCAGATGCATGAACAATTGCTTTAAAGAAGCAACCTGAGGGACTTCCCTGGCGGTCCAGTGGTTAAGACACTGCTTCCACTGCAGGGGGCACGGGTTCCATCCCTGGTAGGGGAACTGAGATCCCCCATGGCGAGGCCAAAAAAAAAAAAAAAAAAAAAAGAAGAAGAAGCAACCTGATATATTTTCTTAGAGCAGTACAGCCAGATTCGCAGCAGTTAAGAAACCTT
This sequence comes from Balaenoptera musculus, assembly GCF_009873245.2. Lineage (NCBI taxonomy): Eukaryota > Metazoa > Chordata > Mammalia > Artiodactyla > Balaenopteridae > Balaenoptera > Balaenoptera musculus. The sequence goes on from NC_045790.1 coordinate 7,677,284, forward strand.
TTTCTGACAGTGGGAGTGTATGTTAGAGGCCCCTGAATTCCTGACAGGCGATGTAGCCTAGTGTTGACACCTCTGCTAACTAGGAGACTGAAAACAGTACTGCCCTAGCCGGTCACGGGCGAGTGTTCCCAGATCCTTACAGTCTTGACCGTGGCTGCAGCCTGATCTCATCACAAACTCTGGTTGACTGGTCCCCAGATGTGAGCTGTGGGCCCTCACATTTCCTAAGGGATTGAAATAGCACAAATCCATTCCCACCACTGGGTAAATAAGGTCTACCATTGGGTCTAGGAATGTGAGCTGATAGAGGGGAAGAAACACTGGATTAGGAATCAGAAAACTTGAGTGCTCACCCAGGCAGTGCCACTAATCAGCTGGATGACTCGGCAGACACAGCGGATAGAAGGGTGTTCTCTGCCCAGCCTCCCCCCATAAGGTCTTGTATCACCCACCCCATCACATGCTTAGCCAATCATTGACCTCTACCCTCTGATACAGTGGTTGGCACATGATGCAAATAGGACCATTTGTGTCCTTCCCTGGGATGTATATAGGCTATTGGGAGACTGAAGTTCTTATTGAGGTTGCTGAACTGACATTACAAGTCTAGAGCTGTTATCAATCCCCTTTCCCCTCTGTATGGAGAAAGTTTGCCAGCTGTAGAGACAATGAGGGCAAGCCTCAAGCAGAATGAGAACTAAGACATGGTAAAGGAGAGAGAGAAGCTTTGGGTCCTTTGAGTCTCAGGACCCAGCAGTGTCTGATGTCCCAAACATTTCACTGATTCTTAACCTGGTCTGAGTTGGATTTTGCTCACTTGCAACGAAAGGAATTGCAATACAGAAGGCCACTTCACTTCTAGGGCCTCACTGACTCATTTTATTCATTAAAATGAAGATATTGGAATAGGTGATTGCTAAAGCTCTCCCAGCTCTGTGAGTCTATTTCTGCCTATGAGAAGCAAGGAAACGTGGTCCAGCTCACTTAGAAAACTTACAACAATTAAAAAAAATTTTAATTCAAAAATTAAAGAAAAGAAGGAAATCTTACAACAAAACCTAAAAGCTAGACTTTTTTCCCCTCAAGATCTTGATATTCACTCCTATGGGAGGAAGGGTAGGGAGTTAATGGTTGTTGGGTGTTTACTGTCTGTCAGGAATTGTAGACGTGTTTCCTCATTTATTTTTCATGAGCTCTTTGAGGGAGGTGTTAGCCCCCCACTTCACAGATGAGGAAACCAAGGCTCGGGAGGATATGTAACTTGCCCAAGGCCAAAGAGTTAGTGAGAGCTAGACAGAGAGTTTGAATCCAGATGTGTATGATCCAGCCCTGGCTTCTCTTCCTTGTCATAAATAATTCCACAAGCATTTTTATGTTGGTCAGAAGAAGGCGCCCACTGTACTGGCCTGATTCTGTGGGTAGAAAGTCTGACCAGGCCAAAAATGTTATGTTTTATTAGTATGTGAAGCAATTCTTAAGCTGCTGAGTTCTTCTTCCACTGGCTTTTGAAAATCCTTCTCCAATCTCCTGGCTGTCTGTTTCTACCGTGTCTTAAGATCCTGCCTGGACACAAGCTTCAAACTTGGGGGGGATGTGGCAGGGGATTAAACATTCTGGGAGAGGGACAATGCCACCTCTGAGGGGTGTGCACTAGACCCCCAGCGTGACCCTAAGGAGGACGGGGAGTGGTCTCAATCCTAACAGCAGTCACTCATGGAACCTGTGCTGTGTGCCAGGTGCTTTGCGTAGCTTGACTAGTCTTTACAATCATTCTGAAAGGTATCCTTTGTCCCCACTTTACAGGTGACAGAATGGAGGCTCAAAGAAGCGCAATAACTTGCTGTGCTGCTAAAATGCCTCCAAACTGCATGCTCGTTCTGACACATCACAGATGCACTGGCATGGCCTGGAGATGCCTGGGGACTCCTGCACAGGTGACGATTACCCCTTGCCCAAGGCATAGCCGGGGTCCGCTATCTGGAGCAGACAAGCCAGGCCAGGGATGGGGTCTGCACTGGGGGTGGGAGATCTGGAACACAGCTAAGGCTCCTCCTTTGAACACCGATCTCTCCTGCTTCATTGTGGCTTTGGCAACCATCGGTCACATCAACACAACACCTTAAAAATGCTGAAAGAGCCACTACTTTCGGGAAATGTGCTCAGAGTGTAGAAGCCCTTTTGCTCCTCACAGCCAGAGGGTGAGAGCCACTGTGACCATAGGAGGTCTTTAAGTCTCAGAGTTTCGTCTGAGAGGTGGATCCAATTGTTCACCCTTGGGACTTGGAGCTGGAAAGACCCTCAGTCCCCTCAGCAGAGCCTCCTGTGGAGCTATCCAAGGTCCTGCAAGTGCTTTGCCCTGTGTTCCCTGTAATCAACTGACCCCCCCCCCCCCATCTTTCTACCTGGGGCCTTGGCCTCTGGCCTTCCCTGGCTCTGGACCCCACCAGACTTTGCCTGTCTGATTTACAGTGCCGTGCCCTTTCCCTCACTTTCTAGGTCCTGCTGACCTGAGCTCACTGGACCCAGTCCATGATGGCCTTGAGGGTCAGCCTCGAAGTCAGTCCAGGGCTCCCCCTTAACTACCACTGTCCCTGCTGATAATCAGCTGACCCAACTGTCCAGCACTGCATGTCACTCTGTCCCTTACCTCTTCCCATAGCCACTTGGTTTCTTGGGTGGTTGTTCCTTGGAATCTGGTCTACTTCCAAGAGATACTCAATTTATTGATTTTGCCCATTCTGCTTTCCTGGCCCCATAACCAGCCATTCATGAAATGTTTCCTGGCCTTAAAGCAGTGGGGATATTCTCATTCAATAAGGCCCATGACTTGAGGAGACCTGTGGCTCTGTCTTATGATGTGGTTACATCTACTCTATGTATCTCAATACAGCAAATGGATTCTTTAGAGAGAATTGACTAGAAAATGAGCTTCCATTGAAATGTGCCACTTTGCTTTCTCATGAGAACCAGAGCTCTGGTGTTCTGGTCTCAGCACTGCCCTTGACCAGCTGTATGACCTTGGGCAAATCATTTAAGCCATGCATCCCTTCATATCTGCTGTCAATCATTTGCTTTCTCTTCAAGTATTTACTTACTGTGCATCATGCATCATGCCTTAGGCTAGGTGCTGGGGAGGTTCCAAGGAGAAAGATACAGTTTCTGTCTTCAAGGAACTTACAGTCTAATCCAGGAGACCAATATGCACATGGTTAAAATAAAAGTAGTGTAGTAAATTATTACAACAATAGGAGCAAAGTGCCGAGGGTACACAGAGGCCGGATCTGCCCTTGCCGTTCCCTCTGCTTGGAAGGCTTTTCCCCCAGACACTCATATGACTCACATCCTCAGTTCTGTAGTTCTTTGGTCCATGTCATGTTATCAGGGAGGCCTTCCCTGACCACCCTATTTGAAATAGGAAGCCCGCCCCTGGCCTGGCACCTCCCAGTGTCTCTCTTCTGCTTTGTTTTTTTTTCCATAGTACTTATCATTCCCTGGCTGGGAAGAATACGCCCATCTGTGAAGTGGAGGATTGCACTAATGATCCCAGTAGTGAGTTGAATGGTGGTCCCAAAACATATGTTCATATCCTAGCCCCAGAACCTGCGAACGTGACCTTATTTGGAGAAAGGATCTTTGCAGACGTACTTAAGTTAAGGATCTTGAGAGGAGGTTATCCTGGATTACCTGGGTGGACTCTAAATTTAATGACAAGTGTCCTTATAAGAGACAGAAGAGGAGACACAGACACACAGAGGAGAAGGCCACTTGAAGACGGGGGCAGAGACCGGAGTGATGCAGACACCAGCCCAGGAAGCTGGAAGAGGCTGGGAAGGACGCTCTCCTAGAGACTTCGGAGGGAGCAGGGCCCTGCCAACACCTTGATTTCAGAATTCTGGCCTCTACAGCCCTGAGAGAATAAGATTCTGTTGTTTTAAGCCACCACGTTTGTGATCATTTGTTATGGTAGCCACAGCACGCGATGCAATCTCTGTATGGTTCCTCTGGTCACCTTCAGGCCAAACAGTCAGAAACCTAAAGAAGAGTTAGGGCTGAGAATACCATTCGACAATGCCAGCATTTTCAAAGATTCATCAGCTGTATTTGTGGGAATAGACACAACTTGGGAAGGACATTGGGTGCTGTAGATCACTCCTTATACACCGTGCAGGGCAAATGTGCTAGAGCAAGGGGGTGGTCTCTTCCCAGGATGAAGAGGAAGACGTGTGACCATCTGGTCCCAGTGGGATATGGACGCCTACCAGCTTTGCCTGCAAAATAAAAAAAGGGGACGCATTTTAATTACAGCATGGTTTGGAACAGAAAAAAACGAAAAGGGGTCCAAATTTCTGTAAGTAAATCGTTATATAAACCACACCACCTCCTTAGTTGTAGAAGCCTATGTAAATCCTCTAGTGTATGAGGATAGTATGTGAGCCCATGTAGTGGATTAGTGCAGTGTATTAGAACCTACTCATTTCTAGATGTACCCATAGAAGCATGGAAATCTGCTGAAAAGACCTCTCAGGACACAAGCTCAGCTGCTGGCCTTGGTTACCCTTGGGGAGGACACTCGATTGAGCGGTGTTCGGGGGGATTTTTCACTGCATCTGCTTGTTTCACTCTTTTTACAGTGACTTGAGCCATTTAAAAAGTTCTTTTCTTTACGTAAAAAAAGATGAGAAGGAACGAGCTCAGCTGTGAGTGTGACTTTGGGGTCACTGGGGCCTTGCAGCCCGCGGGTGTGAGGGGTCTGCGCTTCTCTGCCGCTCCAGGTGCGTAAACGCTGCTTCGACTGCGAGTGTTTCTCTTTGGTTCCTCGTCATCCTGACGGGGTCTTGATGTGAAATCTGTGAACAGACACAGCCTTCCAACCTAGGGTTCCAGACAGAGAGCGCTGGGCTGGCAGAGCAGTGGGACGTGTGCCTTTATCGCCACTCCCGCAGCCCAGAGGCAGGGCCTGTGGTGCCTTCCTCCAGCTTGTCCCAGCCAGTAACAGCCCCACGCGGCCCAGCCCACCTCCCAGGCCATGCGGGTGCCGCGCGGAAGCCTCCCGTCCGACCGTGCGCTGGTGGACGTGGACGCCAGGGCCGCTGCAGAGGTCCTCGGAGGGAACAGACGCCACTGGGCATGCGCCGTCCTTGTCCCTCCCCCAGCCCCAGCCCCAGGGCCCAGGAAAGGAGGCAGTCTTTCACCTCTCTGAGAGACAGGACCTTGGGGACTCAGGTGGTTCCAAGAGCCCAGGACACCTGGGACCAGAAGAGGCCTACTGGGAAGGGAAAAAGGGCCCGGGCTGTCGCACAGGGGGATAATCCTAAAACTGTGTGTTTACTCATGTAAATTAGTTATTTTTTAATGCAAAGGACAAAATGAACTGAGACTATAAAACACAGGCTCTACTCCAATAAAGATGTTAAAAAAAAAACAAAACACAGACTCTTTAGGGCTCCTCAGGGAACAGGTAAATCTCATTTGTAACCAATATTGTTGATAAGCCAAATATACAATGCTGAGAAAATCACATTCCTCGCCACCCTTCCTACTTCTGTGCATTAGTACTTTTCCCAGCAAATGCTGCATCCTCAGAATAAAAAAAAAAAAAAAAAAAAAAAAATCAGTCCAGAACTGTCCCAGCCAAGAGGAGCCTAAGGAAACCTGATGACTAAATGTAATGTGGTATCTTGGATAGGATCCTGGAACAGAAAAAGGACATTAGGTGAAAACTAAGGAAATCTGAGTAAACTGTGGACTTCAGTGAATAATAATGCACCAACACTGGTTCTTTAATTGTACCAAGTGTGTCAAATTAATGTAAGATGTTAATAGGGGAAACTGGGAGGGGGTATGTGGGAACTCTCTGTACTATCTTAGCAACCTTTCTGCAAATCTGAATCTATTCTAAAATTTTAATTTATTTTTTTGTTAAAAAAAAATCAGAGGCACTTCGCTGCGGCGCAGTGGTTAAGAATCTGCCTGCCAGTGCAGGGGACATGGGTTCGAGCCCTGGTCTGGGAAGATCCCACATGCTGCAAAGCAACTAAGCCCGTGCGCCACAACTACTGAACCCACATGCCACAACTACTGAAGCTCGCACACCTAGAGCCCATGCTCCGCAACAAGAGAAGCCACCGCAATGAGAAGCCCGCGCACCGCAACGAAGAGTAGCCCTGCTCGCCGCAACTAGAGAAAGCCCACACGCAGCAACAAAGACCCAGTGCAGCCAAAAAAAAAAAAAAAAAAAAAAAAAAAAATCAGGCCTGGCCTGGTTTAACCAGTGCCCATGCCAAAAAAAGGTTACAAGTGGTAGTGGGGGGATGAGTAGAATTCAAAGTTTAGGGGGTTTATGATGAGTTTATTTGAAGTAAGGTTTATGAGTGCTTTGCCATAAACGTTCTTCCCCACTGTAAGAGTTGACCTTTATGTCAACTGTGTGACATATTATTATTCCCATTTTACAGATGGAGAAACCAAGCTCAGAGAGGTTACATGGCTTCCCGAGGTTACATGACTTCCCACCACCCGCCCAAGTTGGTGCTTTATTTGCTCCTGTAATCTGGTAATTTCCCAAACTTGCCTTGTCTCTTTGTACGTCAGTGTCTTTGCCAAGCACTCACTCCCTCTTCTTTTCTGCCTGATAAATTGTCCAGCCTTTTCCATCCTTTGAGAATGTCCTCAGATTTCACCTCCTCTGAGAAGTCTTCCTGGACGTTCTCATGTAATTAATCACCCCGTACTCAGTGCTCTTTCTGAACCTCCCAGAATGAATTCTCTCCTTGACTTATCTGACCTCACATTGGACCGTGAGCAACTTGAGGGCTGGGTTGGTGTCTTTTTCCTCTTTGAATCTGTAGTCTGGCCCGGTGCCTGGCCAGCCCCGGCTGGGCAATCTCTTGAACTGAAGTGAAGCTAATGTGAAATAGTGTTAATCTTCTCGGGCTGACAAAGTACCACAGACTGGAGGCTTAAACAACCGAAATTTATCCTCGCACAGTTCTGGAGGCTGGGAGTCTGAGATCAAGGTGTGGGCAGGGTTGGTTTCTCCTGAGGCCTCTCTTCCTTGGCTTGTAGATGGCCGTCTTCTCCCTGTGTCCTCACACGGTCGTCCCTCTGTGTGTGTCTGTGTCCTAATCTCCTCTCCTTATAAGGACACCAGTCGTATCGGATTAAGGCCCAGCCTAACGACCTCATGTAACTTAATTTCCTCATTAAAGACCCTGTCTCCAAACACAGTCACATTCTGGGATCCTGGAATGAGGACTTCACCATTGGGATTTGGAGGGGACACAACTCTGTCCATAAGGAAGCCCGGGCAGGCTGCGGGGTTGGAGGGTGGCGGGGAAGCCGCCGCAAGGGTCCGCCATTTAAAAGACGCAGGTGACATGTGGGCAAAGGCCTGAACATTTCTAGGCTGGCGTCACGAGGGCGTTGCTCCTGTTCCAGGACAAAGGATGTGGGAGGGACTTGTATTTGGAAAATGATCTGAGGTCGTGAGATGAAGGAGCTACGAAGATGCTCGTTTTTATGCATCACCACTAACAACTGCTTCAGCCGAAAGAGGATCCAAAGCCTTTGGTCTGCGCTGTGCTTTCCGGCCTTGACCCCGCTATCGCTGTGCTCACGGTCTCCCTCTCGCTCCTCTTTCTCTCGCGCTGTTCCTTTCGCCCGGTCCGACCACACAGCATGCAACATCTTCAAGGCCTTGCGCTCCGGGCCGGGGGAGGCCCGGAATGGAATCTCAGACTAAACTTGCGCTGGTGAGCTACCTTCTCAAGGGCACGTGATGTCTCAGGCAGCAGCTGCAGCTGCCCAGGGAGAGCCAGGAAGCGCCAGTGGCTTCTCATGCATTGAAGGGGGTCGTCCTGACGGACAGCCCGCTCTGGGGAGGGTCCTGCGAGCCCCGTCCCTGAGGTCCCAGTCATCTAAGACCTTGGGAATGCACAAGGACAGGGGCAGCTGGCAACGTTTCGTAACTGCTGGTTCTGTGCCATCAACGTTGCTACTTGGGGAGTAAGGGTTTGTTTTGTCAGGCGGTGGCTATTTTTTGAGTATGTGGCAAATACCATCTGCACGGTGCTTACCCGTCGACCGAGTGGCCTCACAGACAGCTCTCCGTTTGATCTGCACAGGTCTGACTGTCCCCATTCCCATCTTGCAGGACAGGAAACTTAGGGCTCAGCAAAGCGGCGTGACTCGCTCAGGGTTGCCCAGCTGGGAGGGGCTGGCGTTCGTCTCTGGGAACAAGCCCCCCTGGCTCCTGGGACTGGTCCTCTGCCTGTGTGAGCTCATTTGACTCCCTCGACAATCCCGACGGGAAGGGCTGGGGCTCCTCATTTCCCTGGTGGAGAAGATGCTTGGGGGTTATGTGAGTGCCCAAGGTCATGGAGCCAGAGCCAACGCTGATGACTTCTGATCTTGGGTGCTTTCTTCTCCACCACAGCACCATACCTGGACAGGTGGGGCCCAGTAGGTTGGGGGACCGAGCCCTGCCCTCCATGTGCTCTGGCTGCTTGAGACGAGTGGCGGCTGGAAGGACGGGGGTGCAGGTGGGAGCGTACCCACTGGCTGCGGGACGGGGTCGTGCATCCTTTGTGTCGGGTGTCGCATCTCCTCGATGAGCCAGGGACCGTGCTGGCATCAGTTCCTGGCCCACAAACATAGAGCATCTTGCCTTCCACCAACACCTCTGGGGGGAGGCACGGTGTCATGGAAAAAGAGAGCTTGGGTCGGGAGTCAGACAACCTGAGTTCAAATGCAGACTTTGTCGTGGATGAGTGGCACGACCTTGCACGCACTGGTTAATTCCCCTGAGCCTCAGCCTTCCCACCTGTGTGATGAAGGCGGTGATGCCTACCTTGTAGGACTGCTTTCGAGATGAAAGTGAGACAACGCATGTCGATCGTCCCGCACTGTCCCTGAGGCAGGGGAGACGCTTAGTAAGTGGCGGCTAATGTGACGATGATCAGCATGTGAGGTCAGGCAGCCCCATGGACAGTCCTGAGGCTCAGAACAAGCTCTTGGGGTGACGTGTGTGTCTCTGCACATCTATCCTCCCTGCCTGCGGACCTTGGACCCAGGGCTGTGCAAGCGTGAGGGTCACTAGCTGTGGAATCTTGGACCGATTACTTCAGCTAAGTCTCCTTTACTCGTCGGCAAGATGGGAATAATAATAAAAGTGCCTTCCTCACAGGCTTATAAGAGTCAAATGAGGCCATGCATGTGGAGACTCGACACAGAACAGGCTTCCTATATATCATAGAATTATCACTATCATCTTTATTGTTCCGTGTGCCAGCTCAGCCGTCTGTGCCTGGAGGTCCTGGAGGTTGAAAGGACTGGGGGGCTTTGTCTCACTTAACAGAGAGAGTGCCATAACTGGTCAGTGATGTGTGCTAAAAGTGGATGAGGAGCATAAAATCCACAAGTTTCCCTTCCTGAAGCAGATGGTCGCCACGATCGTGTTAATCTAAAGCATGACTCCTCCCTACTTTGGGTCTTAGTTGTCTTCTCCATCAGTGAGGGACTTGGGCTGGCTGACCTCTGAATTCCTTTTTGGCACCATCATCCTAGGACCCCAGTGACTCCCTGCCTTGGCTGAGCCAAACGTTATCCAAAATGCTCCTCTCCGGAGAGTTGGCTGCAGCGGGGAACAGGAAGGAATTCAGCCTCTGCTGGTCCCTGCCTCTTGGGGGCTTCTCAGAAGCGGCTCCACGACTCAGCAGACGGTGCCTGGTCGTCAGCCGGGCTGCCCCCAGCCTGCACACGCAGCCCTCCTGGGCCCAGCCTGGTGGTGACAGGCAGGTCCAGCCTCTCTGCCACGCACTCTGTCTCGCAGCAGCGAGTCTGAGGGAACTTTGTCCATATCAGGCGGGCTGTTGAGTCTGCTGGTGTGGCTGTGAAATGGGGGTGCTCGTAGCTGCTCAGACCTAAGGAGCAATGGACCTTGACCGCCAAAAGGGCCTGTGAACAGGCCTTAGTCATCTTCCCAGAGGAGAGAAACATCGAAAATGAAGCTGGAGAAGAGAATGGACATTTGCCGAGCTTCCCACTCTGTCGGCACTGTGCAGTTTCTCAGGATACAAAGGGGAAGAAGACAAAGAGTCCACTGTCTAGGAGACAGACAAGTTGCTTATTTTTTAGAATTAAAAAAAAATAATGTCTGTTTCTTCTAACTTGAATATAAGCTGCAGGACAGCGGGGATTTCCTTCATCCTGTTCACCAAGGTGTCCCTGGAACTGGCAAGTGTGCCTCACGTGTGGCAGACACTCAATAAATACTCATTAACTTAGTGGAACAATTGCAATATTGCAGAGTAAAGACGGAAGTGTAATCAAGGTGCTGGGAGAATGGTGGAGAAGGTTAATGCCAGAGAGGTGACAATTGGACTGGGTTTTGAAGGATGAATAGGAGTTCATCAGGGAGAGACAGTATCAAAGATTTTTTTTTTCTTCAGTTAGATTTCAAGATAAACTTTCTGTTGATGATACTTATGAGACCCTTAAATAAGCTATGATAGGAGGTGAAGGTATGAGTCACAGAGGAAGAATAAATGTCTTGAGGTTTCCACAGCAGGGAAGAGAATTGATGGATATTAATGGCATGCCTGGTGTGTGCCCGATGCTGTGCCAGGCACTTAATGCATAATATCTTATTCCTTCTAACCCTCCTATCAGAGAGGCATTTGACAAATGGGCATGTGGGCTTAGAGGCTTCAGTAAGTTGCTCTGGGTCTCAGAGCTTGCTGGGGTTGGAGACTGGAATAGACCTAGGGCTTTCCACCTCCAAAGCTACTGTTATTTCCTGGGCAGGCTGGCCCTCCTTCAAGGCAGGGGACCCGGTCATCTTAACCATAAAACAAATGAATTAAATGCCCCTCCAGAAATAGAGCCTTCTGTTAAAGCTCCAGGCTCCAAGGCAAGAGCTTGAAAATAAACTCTAAGGCTTTCTCATTTAAAAAAAAAAAAAAAAAAGTCATCTGAGCCTGTGGCCTTTCTGCTTTACTTTCTCCTAGTTCACTCCTATGCCTCCACTGTCCGTCCTCCAGCCCGAGGGCTTGGGGACACTCAGAAGGTCCAGGAGGAGCCCAGAGCTGATCCATCACTCAAGACCTTGAAAGGCCCAGGGCAGGTTTGGCGGGCAGCAGAGAGGGATGGGGGAGCCTTGTTACAGAAGGGAAGCACAGCCCGGAGGTCCCTAGCCCCATTCCCTGGAGGGGAGGGGGCCATGGGGGTGGAAAGGGATGGAGGGGCAGAGAAGAAGGAAAGATAAGCCAGTGGTCGTTTGTCTTTTTAATTGGCTCAAATGCTCGGAGGAGAGTGGAGTTTTTATCCTGGCTCCAGGGCTGGACCAGGTCCAAGCTCCAGCCCGAGGAGCTGGAGCTGTGCAGTGTGGGGCTTCAGGGGGAGACTGTGCTCTGCCCTTCACCCGGGAGGGCCCCCTGGGGTGGACGGCTCCGGAGACAGGCTGGGAGGCAGCAACACGTGGTCAGAGGCAGCTTTTGCTTCTCCGGCATTTCAGAAATTTGAAACAGTAATTCAGCCACTGAACTAGACATCTTTTAAAGAATCCGTGGCATCTGAAGGCCCCTCCTAATTCATTCCTGTGCCTGTGGATGGAGCCTGTCAACCAGCTAGGCCTAGAGGTGTCTACGGGGAGGGAGAGTTGTGAGGTGTTTGTCTGGAACTTGAACTTTCCTTTACTGAGGACAGTATAGACACTGCTCAAGCACTCAGGACCGCAATGTATCCCCTCATATTTGCCAGTCCACTTATAATCAGCAATGCCCTGTTGCATTTATTATCCCCTTTGGGTCTCTGAAACAATCTGGTGAAAAAGGCAAGACAGGTACACCTTCCCACGTCACAGGTCACATACGAGGAAACTGCAGCTCCAAGAAGTTGGTGACATTCTAAGAACACCCAGCTTTGCAACTGGAACTCAAATTCAGGTCTTCTAGTTCTGAATCCGGGGGCTGGCCTCCAAAGCAGTCCACCCCACAGAGGAGCCGCACAGGCGGATGCCTGGGGTGCCCTGGTGGTCCCCAACGATGGATGTGGGTGCAGCTTCCAGGGGACAGACAGCTCAGTTCAAGTTCCCACTCGGAGCACATCTCAGCCTGGCGAGCCATCGTGGTGGGAGAAGGATTCTCCCAGTGCAGGGAGGGAAGGGGTTCCTGGGAGCGTGATTGGTCCCGAGAGGGAATGATCAGGGCAGAGCGGGGAGGGGGAAGATGGTATCGTCCCAGTTAGTACTGGGGAATCCAGGCAACCAAGAAAGCAGATTCAGCCAGGCCTGAGTGAGTGTTTGTGGGTTAAGGGTCCTTGAGATGCTGAAGGATGCCTGTAGTACCTGGGTCTCCAGATCTTTCTTCAAGGAGATTCTACCCCATCTTTGACTAAAGTGGAGATCCATTGCCTCAATACGTTTAGGCCTGAAGTGCCCAGTTAAAAATCTCGATGCTCCTGTGGTTTATAAAGGATTTGACAGAGGCTGTTCCTCATCCATCCTTTATGAGAGAGACTGGGGTGGGGTTAGTACTGTCACACTTCCTTCGAGGAGGAGACAGGCTCAGAGATGGAGGATGACTTTTTCCAAATAAATGACTGTACTGAGGAGTTCAAACTCTACTTCCGATCCTGAATAGAGCCCCTCCACGCCACTACTCCAGCTGCCCCACCTCCTGCAATGCTGTCCCTGCCAGCCTCCAGATATACCTATCCTTTTGGTTTTTAATTGTGGTAAAATATACATAACAGAACAGTTCCCATTTTAACTGTTTTGGGGCATACAATTCAATGGTATTCAGAACAGTCACAATGTTGTGCAACCATCACTGCCATCCATCTCCAGGACTTGCCCATCATTCCAAACTGGAACTCCGTGTCCACTAAACACGAACTCCCCTTTTCCCCTCCCCCCATCCCCTGGCTACCCCCATCCTACTTTCTGTCTCTATGAGTGTGATTACTTAGGTACCTCACGTAAGTGGGATTATACAATATTTGTCCTTCTGTGACTGGCTTCTTTCACTTAGCAGAATGTCCTCAAGGTTCATTCATTGTAGCCTGTGTCAGAGTTCCCTTCCTTTTTAAGGCTGAACAATATCCCATTGTACGGCTAGACCACATTTTGTTTACCCATGATCCATTGGTGGACTCTTGGGTTGTTTCCACCTTTCCAAATCTCCCTCCTGTTATGACTCAGCTCAGGTGTTACCTCCTGCACAAACCCACACTGCACACAGTTGCCGAACATGTCCAGGAACGGAGGGCGAGAGTTGTCTGGGGACTTGTACGTGGGGAGGTAGACCCTTCCCCACGCCAGCATTCCCAGGTGCCTTGAGCAGGAGAGAGAGCAAAGTCTGCTTGTTGCCCAAACCTGTGCCGATCTGAGGTCTGGCATTGTGTTCCTGGCACTGAGAGTCGCTTGCTGGAAATGACTGAATACATCAGACTCATACGGTGGCCTTTTCTCCCAAGAAGGAAATGTTTGTGTCAAGTCCAAGTGACACACTCTACTGGTTGGAAGCTACTGGAGGGCAGGGCGGGACCTCTTGCCCCCAGACGGGCCCCAGCTCAGCCCTCAGACCCGGAGGGAGTCAGGATGACTGAGCTTGAACTCTGAGAGCTCCCAGGGCTCAGGGTGGGAGGCGTATAAAACCGATTTATTCTTTAGTGGGCATCATAATTTATAACCGCAGACCCCCTCCATCCACTCCTGAACCAGTCAGCAAGGACTGGGGTCCTGGGGATGAGGCAGCAACGCAGGAAAGAAAATGAAAGAAAGCGTCAAGGAAAGGAAGAGAGTCGGGAACAGAGGCTTAAAGCATCTGGGAGCGTGAGACGCTTTCTGAAAGTTTGGAGAAGGATTGCTCTAGATGCTTAAGAATGTTTTGCTTGGTCTTTAAAAAAATAATTAAAAAAAACCACTTTGGGTTTAGATTGCACATCACTGACCCCTTCCAGTGTAGGGACTCCTCAACTTTCCTTCTCACATTCGAAGGAAAAGGGAACCTCAATATTGGAAGGACCAAGTCCCCAGGAAGTGGTGCATTGTGACGATTTGCCAGCAGGTGGCGATAATGTGCCTTGGGGAAAGACACATTCGTCTAATTCACAAAGGCCCTGGATGGGTTAGTGGGTGGCCAGGGGTTGGGTGAGGGGCATGACTTAGACATTACTTAATTTTCCTTGCCGTTTGTCAGATGTGGAGTATGACCTGCCAGTGGGTTAGAGACTACTCCACACAAGATCTGTGGAGGCAAGTTACACTCATGCTACTCTGCCCCAGAGACAAGGAGTAAGACCAAGGGGTAGATACTATGGGAAAGCAAATTTTGTTCTGACCCAGGGTGAGCTTTACAATAATCAAAGGTGTCAAAGATTTATGGTAGTGAGGTCTTCGTCACCGGAAGTATTCAAGCTTGGGCAGATGATTCTTTCTTAGTGATATGTAGAAGATCCTGAAACATTAGGTGAGGTTGGGTTAGGCGGCCTTTCCAACCCCGGGAGCCTTTCCTGTTATTTTACTAAAGGGAAATGACGATAAGGTCTTGAGCTCCTTGAAGGAAGCAGTGTACCTTATTTGCCAGTGACTCACCTGTCCCTAGAACATATAGGCGCATGTGATAAATATGTCAGTAGATACGGCAGCCTTATTAAACAAATGGGGGCCAGAGAATCGGGATCAGAACTGCTGTTAGCTCACCTGAGCAACTTATGAGGCCCCCTCACCTGGCTGATGGTTAACGAGGACCCTTGCCACCTCCCTGATGGTATCTTACCCCCCTCCCCAATCTCTCTGCTGGTTGCCATGTCCGTGCTGCCATCTGGAAACTTCGGGTGAGCATTCAAAGAACCCCACCTCCAAACACCAGCCCTCAGCATCCACCAGGCGTCAGGTGGTGCGGGCAATAAGCACTTTCATTTTCCCTCTCTCCCTCTCTCAGGAGGTGGGGCCAGGCGGGAGTGACACTGCCGCTTTGCACCGTCTGGGCAGCTGGCCTAAATCCAGCTGAGAACTCAAAGTGTCCTAAAAATACCAGTCCCCACCCGAGTGTCCAGTCCCAGCCCGCACGTCCAGAAATCCCTGACAGTAACCATATGCCACCGCCGAGTCAGTCCAGGCAGCCTTGGCAAATGTCAGCCACAGTTGCTCGTAATCTTCCGGGAGGGAGGGCGGTGCCAGAACTGACCGGTTTCTTTATCCGCATCACCCAGATATAAACAATATCGGGGAGCTGTGACAGGGAGCGCCTCCTAGGCCAGCCCCCCTGAACCACTTCTCCCTGAGCAGAGTTACCCTCAAGCTCGGGGCCCTAATGGCTCCTGGGACTTCGGCTTATGACTCTTATCTGCTGGAGGCAAAAGCACCCCAGTGAAAGACATTTTTGGTGCCCTGTTCTGGATGGCTCGGTAATCCTCTCATTTATGTACGCAGACAAGGAGATCAAAGCCCCCAGGGATGCATAAAACATGTCAGGGCTGGGAGTTGTACATCCATTAAAGCTGACAAATGCTTTGTCCAGCTGATGGGCGGTCAGATAGCCACCCCGGGGGACAGGAGAGCTGCGAGGGTTGAAGCAGAGGAGGGCGGCCCCGAGCACGGATGGGGGGCGGGAGAGGCAGGGCTGAACGCAGAGCCAGAGCGGGGCACGCAGGGTGGGCGTGGTACCCAGGCCCCAGCCTCCGGCAGCGCCCCAGTTTTCCATGTGGACAGTTGATGATTTCTGAGTCTTATGACAAGTGCTGTGCAGAAAAGGAGGTTCAAGATGCCCTTCCAAGAATCCCCAGGGCCTTCTGTGTGGACATGGTGGGATCAACAGACATGGAAAAGGACTGGAAATCCTGAGAGCCAGGAGGGCACAGAAGACGCAAGAAAGAAAAAGGCAAGGAAGGAATGTCCTCCGTTCTCTTCTTAAAAAGCACGAGACTGACGTGCTCATCTGGAGCCCCACCTGTCACCTCTGCGGTTGCCATCATGTCCCCCAATTCTCTGGCTCAGGCAGATGTGTGCTCTCTGGGGTCCATGGAGGAGGGAGACCTTCCTGGATTTCCTGCTCAAGGGAAACCGTCAGTTTCCCTCGGCTTTCAGGGGGGTCACTCTGCAAACGGAGGAGCAAAGCGGCCCCGAGGGTGGCTGGTGCTCTCCTGGTCTGTGGGAGAACACAGGCCGCTGTTCATGCCCAGATAAGGAGAGGTCTAGGTCAGAATGTGCTTGGATCTGTGTGTGTGTGTGAGAGACAGAGAGAGACAGGGACAGAGGGGCCAAGACCTGCGCCAGAAGCCCTGTCTACTGCTGCGCCCCCAGGACCGTGGCACAGAGGGCATTCTTCATAGGTGCAGGAACCTGTGATTCGAGTTGCTGAGCTGTACCGATGCCTGCAAAGATCATTCTGGTTTTTTCCTAACTTGTGGGCCTTCCAGGGGAGCCTCGTGGTAACTGCACAGCCTGTGCTGGCTTCACAAGGGAAGTCTCTCTCCCTGCACAAGGGAGCAGGTGGGAGCCACCCTAGGAACTGCCAGGGAGGCCTTGTCTTTAGTTCTGAGAGATGCTCTGTACGGTTGCTAGGAGAGAAACTGGTTCTCACAGTTGCTCTGGCTTTGCTCCTCTGCCCCTGGGTCCCTTTGTCCAGTGCCGGCCTCCTGATAGTAGTTC
Organism: Balaenoptera musculus; assembly: GCF_009873245.2. Taxonomy (NCBI): domain Eukaryota; kingdom Metazoa; phylum Chordata; class Mammalia; order Artiodactyla; family Balaenopteridae; genus Balaenoptera; species Balaenoptera musculus. The sequence goes on from NC_045790.1 coordinate 7,693,935, forward strand.
TAGAAGGAGTTCAGTCAGTGAGCCTTCTCTTTCCTCACGTAGGGACCTGCTGTCCCCATCACACCTGCATTCGTCCCCGTAGACCTTGTCTCAACCTGGACGCTAAGGAAGTGATGCCCCAGGCAGCCCCTACTTATGGATGGGCTTGTTTGGAAATAGTAACACACTTCCTTGTGGAAACAATGTAATAGTTCTAATCCCCTACCCCACCTCCCAACCTATTTAAACCCATTGTCTAAAATGACATGTATTTGCAACAAAAAGTAAATGCTCTTGCAAACTCATAATTTACATGAACAAAATAACAGATTCAATAAAGCAATCATTTTCCTTTCCTAAATGCAAGTTCTCGAGGAGACATAGATTTTTAATCAGAAGCAGGTGGAGAAATAGATGGAGATTTTTGCACGTACCCGAGGGGGGCCCCTGAGTACTGTGCTGTAGAGATTGATAACATTGTTCTGCTTTTTAAAAATTGTGCTTAGTTTCAAACCTAATATATTTTCCTTCCATTCATACAGATCCTTTGCTGTCTTTTATTAATGGTGACTGGGGTCATTTAAGGAAATCTCCCCTGTCTCAAAACAAAATTCAGGAAAGAATAAAAGAAAGCAAGATAGGAAGGGGGAGAGGTTTCCCCTGAGAACACTGGGCGTGAGCTAAGGCAGAGATACAGGAGTTAAGAGGGAACATGTGTATATGTGAGCAAGTGTCTGATCTGGAGTGAACTAAGTTTTGGACAGAGAACCACAGAACGTTGTAAAGAGGTGAGGGCAGAGTGTATGTAATTTCTTCAAAGAGAAAGCGGAGATGCCTACCTAGAGATCTGTCTCTCGCTTTTTATCTCTAGCCACCAGAGGGCAGCACTAGCCCAGAACAGTTTGGTTGCTTTGGGCAGTGAGTCTGGTGGGTGAGACGGGCAGGGGCAGCTCTCCGGCCGGGACCTGCCTAGTTCTCAGCTCCCCCGCCTCACAGCGAAGACCACTTAATTCCCACCTTCACTCCAAGCTCTGATACAAATCTTGATGAATCTGGTTTTCATGTTTACTCCTGTGTCACCAAAGCTTTGATTTTTGTCCTTGGCACCAAGTTCTCACTTGTACCCCAATTCCCACCACTCCCTTTCACCTCCTGACCACTGCTTCCTCTTTAAAAAAAAAAAAAGCTCCCCTAGATCTTTATATCTCAATCTCCTCTCTCCCCTGTGCCCCCAGGATTAGAGTCCTGTCCCCCTGCCTCACAGAATTTCCTGACTATGCAGAGACTGGCATCCACTGCAAGGTTTCCCACTGCTGACGTATCTGATAAAACTGCTTGCCTGGGTGCTGCCTTTGCCCACGATGGTAGGTCCCGGCTAGAGTCTCTCCCATCCCCTGTGCTGGGGCTGTCTCTTCAGCTCCTGCCCCTCCTGACCTGCCCCCAGGCTACTGCGGTTACATTTCTCAACCCAGTGGTATCAGGAGGGGAGACAGCCACAGGCTTAGACCCTCCATGGTGCCACATGGTTTAGGACGAAGTCGACACTCCTCAAGACGGTAGATTCCAGGATCTTTCCCCATCTTCTTCTCCAGCCTCTCCTCTCTCATCCCCTTATGCACATCTTTTGCTCTAGTCATCCCCTGCGTAAGCTCTTTTTGTTGGTGTTTCGAAGTCCCTCGTAAGCTTTTCCTTCTTTCTAAAACAATCTTCTCCAATACGAGCCTGGCTAACTCCTCAACTTAAAGCTCAGCTCAAGCAGCTTGTGCCATGGCAACCCCTCCCCGATGCCTGACCTGGGGGAGGTGCCCTCTCCCGGGTGTCTCCAGACCCTACGCTGCCCACTATTCCAACTCCTATTCAGTGTTTTGTGGAATTACACAGCCCCTGCGAAGCCAGTGGACCATGGTGTCCCCCATACAGTGTACGTCTGGTGAACAGGGACTGCATCATGTGCTCTGTGTTTCTAGTGCCTGGACCACACGTGTCTTTGTGAGTGAACATTGACTGTTCAGTGAATCATGGGGTGAGTCAAGGGTATTTGAATGATATACTGAAGCATTTTGCTAAGTATGTTCCTAGAAATTCTATTTCCACAGAATGATAGATATTAGTGGAGAAAGGTTTTTGTAGAAACTTAATTTGGAGAAATGCTAGATTCAGCAAAGTAAAACAAACTTCTTTTTTGAAGTATTTTTCACACTTTAAAGTATGCAATATGTATTACTATCTCAAGGAGTGATTACATAGAGCTGTCGGGCACATCTTTGGGAAACTCTGTTGTAATCCTGTATCAGTTCTCATACGAAGCACAGGGAGAGACAGCAGTGTGACCTCTCTTGTGGGAATAAGTCATCATGGCCATAGTAACACATATCCTGCTTCCATGTTTAATTAACCATTTAGCCGCTACACTTACTATCTTCTTATACTAGTAATACTAGTTTTCCATAACCTTATAAGATCTGTGGAAAACTGATTGAACATCAACATTCCATCCCAGGAATGTTGGGAGGTAAGGCCACTTCATCATTTCTTTATATTTCCAAGCCAGACGTTCCTTTAGTCAGGGAACCACTTCCTTCTCCTTACCGGATGGAATTCATTTGCCTAATTTGGGAGTGTTGACATTATTTGAGCCCTTTTGCTGCACAATTACTTCCCTGGGTTTCAGTGGGACCCGGCAATCACGAACTGGCCACCGTTGGGCTCTTGGAGCTACCCTCGTCAGAGAGAGGCTCCAAAATGACGGCCCACTCAGCCTGGGCCCCTTAGAGCTGCCTCCACTTGGCCTCGCAGAGGCTGAGAATTCCAAGACTTGGTAGAGGGACTTCCTGAGGGTGTATCATCCATCTCCAGCTCCAGGAGAGGCCTCATTAATCCTCGTAACATGTTGTCTGGGCTGATAGGATTTCAGAGGGGGTTGAGTCCTGTTTCTTACCCACCCGCCCCCCCCCCTTAGTCCTGCGAGGCCTCCCCCACCTGTCTTCAGAGCCTCCTCACATTTCTCAGGGGAGAAGAATTGGGTGGGTGGGTGTGGGAGGTTTAAATCAGAGCAGAAAAGACAGAAGAATGTCCCATGGATCACAGAGCATCAAATACATGACCCAGGGGGTTAGAGGGACCCCTTCTTTAGCGGCCTTTAAGAACTTAGACATCGGGCTTCCCTGGTGGCGCAGTGGTTGAGAATCTGCCTGCTAATGCAGGCGACACGGGTTCGAGCCCTGGTCTGGGAAGAGCCCACATGCTGCGGAGCAACTAGGCCCGTGAGCCACAACTACTGAGCCTGCGCGTCTGGAGCCTGTGCTCCGCAATAAGAGAGGCCGCGATAGTGAGAGGCCCGCGCGCCGCAATGAAGAGTGGCCCCCGCTTGCCACAACTAGAGAAAGCCCTCGCACAGAAACGAAGACCCAACACAGCCAAAAATAAATATAAAAATAAATAAGTAAATTTAAAAACAAAAAAAAAGCAACACAACATTCATCACAGAAAGAAAAAAAAAAAAGAACTTAGACATCGATTGCCTGAAGGAAAAAGCATGAACAAAGTGACTCCCAAAGGTCCCTACCACTGCGGGCATCGGAACCGAGTCGGTTGACCACTGCTCTCTGACGAGGATGGAGAAGGGAAGACGGTGGGTGGAGTGGGAGGTGAGAATGAGGGCAAGAAGGATTTCCACTGTGGCCTTCTCAACTCATGCCTTCATCGGCTACTTGCTGAGGGCCCGCCATGTGCCAGGCACTGCTTAAGGCCCAGAGGACACGGCAGTGAGCAACGGGGCTGATGCTTTCCAAGTACCTGCAGGGGAGCCCCAAATTCTCAAACAAAGATAACTTGTTCAGCAAACAGTTTTTGGGTCTACTCTTTGCCAAATTAGGTGCCAACTGTGTGTTTCTTTTCGTTTTTCTATTGCGGCAAAATATGCTAACAGAAAATCTGCCATCTTAACCAGTGTTAAGTGTGCAGTGCAGTGGCGTTAAGTTCATTCACATTGCTGTGAACCCATCACCACCATCCATCTCCAGAACTTGTCGTCTTCCCAAACGAAGACTCTGTACCCATTAAACACTAGTTCTGCATTCCCTCTCCCCCCAGCCCCTGGAAACCATCATTCTACCTTCTGCCTCTATGAATTTAACTATTCTAGTGGAATCATGCAGTATCTGTCCTTTTGTGACTGGATTATTTCACTTAGCGGAATGTCCTCAAGGTTCATCCATGTAGCACGTGTCACAATTCCCTTCCTTTTTAAGGCTGAAGCATATCCCCGTTGTATGGATAGACCACATTTTGTTTATCCAGTCACCTGTTGATGGACATTTGGGTTATTTCCACCTTTTGGCTGTTGTGAATAATGCTGCTATGAAGTTGGATGGACAGCCAACTTTCATTTTACTTTAATGGTGTAGGCAAGCATCATTTCCGGGAGGAGAAGGGGGAGAAGGTGACATCACACCAGGTAAGTCAGGATGTCACGCATCTAAGGTGCCTGGCTACGTACGTGTTTTGTGGCTGTAACCTTATTCCAACAGATCTAAGAGGCAGGAAATAGAAGGTAAGAGACTCCAAGGCAGATCCTGAACTCATCTGAGGTGGATCTTGCAAGTTCAGGGGAAGGATCAACCTAAGGAAGGAAACGTGAAGCAGAGCATGAAATGACCCTGGGGCTCTCCACCTCCTCTCAAGGTGGGTGAGACCAGATTGGCAGGATAAAGAACGTGAGCTGGCAGGCAGGTGCCAGACTTCCCTTAGAGACTGTGCTGTAAGTGGAAACGTGGTGTCTCCCTGGCCCCAGAATTCTTACACCCTGCGGTCTGCACACCCACTAGCCTGGCCAGGGTGGGTACTAGAAACTCAGTCCTGATTGTTAGCTGGAGATTTTCCGGACCCCTCGTTTTCCCCTCCTGGCATATCCTGCCACCTCTTCTTTGCTGCTTACTTTTTTTTTTTAAACCAGTAAAAGTGAGTTGATTTGAGAATTGCAAAGGAATTGCAATTCAGGAGGCATGAACTATGGAGGCCCATAGGCAAATCCAGAGAACAAGGAAGGGAAGCTTAATTTTATAGGGAAAAGGGGGGGAAGTTGGGAAGGGTTGCAGGAACCACAGAATCTATTGGAGGAAGTTGAGTCCAAAGTATTTTGCTGCTTACTTTAAGGCATGTGTAGAGGAAAAGAATGAAGAGGAAATGTAAGTCTTTACACAGATTCTTATGAACGGTCCTGATCAGGGAGAGGAGATCACAATCAAAGTGTTTTCAGTATCTGAAGATGTCAGTGTATTGATCACTCACTAAGCAATTATTTCCTGGCTCTTCAGTCCTCTGAAGCAGGTGGAGGCTGAGGCAGTGGGCCGGGGATCCTGGGTCTGGTGTGGCAGAAGTTCAAGGTCGGGGGAGGCAAGGTCATGTGAAGGACGCTGGGAAGCCAGATGGGGTGACGGGGAGAGGGGAGGAACCAGAGTGACCCAGAACAAACATGGCTGGAGGAAGACAGAAAGGATGACAATTATTTAAGATGCTGAGCATTTACTGTAGGCCGCGCTTCATCCACAGGACTAACGGGGAGAATATCTAGAAAGAACTGTAGGAAGAAGGGCAAGAATTTTGGTGTCAGAAGGACCCAAGTTGCGATCCAGTCTCAGCTGATTGTTTGCCTAATCAGTTCTCAGTTTTCTCATCCATAAAATGAGAATAAGACTAGAACCCACTTCATAAGGGCAGAATTACGTAGTAAGATCAAACTCTGAGGGTGCAGTAAGCACTTGGACATGGGAAGTGCTTAGTAGATGGTAGCCTCCATTATTTTTGTGGTTTTGACTATAATTTAGTCATATTCCTCTCTCAGGCAGGGTCCGTGCCTGACTGTGTGTCCCTCGAGTTCAGCGCCATCCCCGGCACATGCCACCCACGGGAAGACTGGAAAGGGAAGTCAGGGCATCTGTACCTCGGGGATGATGGGGAACAATGAACAAGCCAAGTGTGTGGCGGGCCTGACCCACAGCGAGCGGTCCCCGTACAGCAGCTACTGGTACTGAATTAGGACTCGCGGTGCTGCAGCCTGGCTTCAGCCCCGGGCTGCTCGGCCCAAACCCCGGACTGGCCGCCTCTGTGGACCAGGGAAGGGAGGAGGCTTAGGGGTCAGGCCTGGTGAGACTGACTCCCAGCTGATTTGGGGAAACACTTAGCTACCTGAGCCTCTGAAAACAGTGCAAATAACTAGTGAGACGTTTTCTCATACCTCCCCTCATCAGCAGAGCGGACATAATTATTACCCCCACGTTAGGACGCGGATGCTGAGGTTCAGGAGGTTGAGAGCCTGCTTGAAGCCCACACACCTGGTGAGTGGAGGGCCCACCTGAGCCAGCTGACCACAAGCCCTGTCGCCTTCACAAAGGAGAGAAGTGTGACTGGGTTTGCCCAGCTCTGCAGGGGCCTTTCAGCTTCAGAGTTCTGTGATTCTATCTCCGTGTTCCTTCACTGACGGATGTCACAGACTACGCTGCCTCTTTGGCCCATCCCAGGGACCTTAGCATCTTAGGAAAGGACTTTTGGGGGGGGCAGAGCTCATAGCGGGAAGGTGCTGACTGGTACTGAGTGCGTCTCTGTGTCCGGACACTGCACTGGGTGCCGCACAATCCGATGCTCACAAATATTACAGGCCAAGCAAGAGGAGGCACTATCCTCCATTTGCAGAAGAAGAGACTGAGGTTCACAGTGGTCCCATGGAATCCAAAGGAGTATAAGGGGGAACGCCAGGAGTAAAAATGCCAGAGGGGCGGTGTTTCAGGAAAGGGGGCCTCAGAGAAGGCCCATCCCTTACCCCACCATCTGCACAAGGTACCTTGGGCACACCTGTGAGTACTGGGTCTTTGGGACAGGTCCTCCTAGGCTGGGATGCTGCTTTCTCGGCCAGGACCCCCTCCCCCCAGGCCTGTGGCTTCCGGCAGAGGGAGAGATGCTTCCTGGCTCATCCAGATTTGCTGCGGATGCTGTCGTGTTCATCTCGGTGTTTACACCAACGTCTCTGAGAGCCTCGAGCCTCCAACACAGCCCCCCATCAGCAGGGAGCGTGGAGAGATCCGGATGCCTGAGCAGCTGCTGGCCCCAGGCTGACCCCCGTGACCCCAGAGTTATCGCAGGGATTCAGTGCTGCGGTGGGCCCGAGACCACCAACGACGCAGCCAGGGCAAGGGCGGGGGTGGAGCAAAGAGGGAAACTAGGGGAGGCTCCCTCAGGCCCCTGGACCAGCCCTGGCTCCACACGGGTGCTTAATAAATGCACGCGGCTTGCAGGGACAATAATGCAAACATTGGCTAGCATCTCCTGGGCGCGTTACAGACACTACCTCACTCACCCTCACCACAGCCCTGGAAGTAGGTACCAGTACTATCCAGATTCCGTGGCTGAGGAAGCCGAGGTATGTAGCAGAGATGGGGTAAATGCCTTTCCTGGGGGTACTCCCCCCCTGGGAAATGACAGCACCGGGATGGTAATCCAGGTGTGTCAGCTCCAGAACCCCTGCCTCACTCTACAGCCCTGGACTGAAGACCACTCGAATTCCCCCCAAGCCTTTACATCACCATCTGGGGTCCGGAATCCTTGTGGAACATAAGGAACTGGGAGAGATGGAGGAGGAGACGGTTGGGGGTTTCAGTGTCAGTGGGTAGATGGCCTGTCTTACCCTAGCCCCGTTCCCAGGGGATGCGGCACGTTAGCCTTAGGGCTCACCAGCCATGGGAGAAGGGGCTTGTTCAAGACCATGTATCTGTCAGCTCCCCTGGGTGGGTGGTGGTAGTAGTGGATATAGAATCTACTGGGTCCCAGCCATTGCCCCAGTAGGGCTGATCACACTTGCAATTAAACTCAAGGGACAAATCATAGACTCCTGAGCCAGAGAGAGGTCATTTCCTCTAGCCCTCAGTCTCCAGACACTTTTTCGTAAGATTGTTCCATACTATTAGGTTGAACCTATGAAATTGGTAATATTCAATTATTTTTGACCAACAAAAATGGCAGGTTCGTATGGTCTAACCTAATATTGAGAGGGTTGCACTGACCCAAGAGAATTTGCTAGAAAGACCCAGATTGGAACTCTGATATCCTGCTTTACTCCAAGTCCTTCCTCATCCGGCAGCCTGTTCCCGGCACAATTCATCCAGAGCCCATTGTGCTGCAAGCAGCCGGGTCCCCATCCTGCAAATGTCCCCAGCTGAGGAGTATGGACAGGGGACTGGGCTGGAAGTCTAAAGCCGTGTGAGTTTGGGCAATTCACCCACCTTCTCTGGGCCTCAGTTTCCTCATCTGTGTGAGTTTGGGCAGTTCACCCACCTTCTCTGGGCCTCAGTTTCCTCATCTGTGCGAGTTTGGGCAATTCACCCACCTTCTCTGGGCCTCAGTTTCCTCATCTGTGTGAGTTTGGGCAGTTCACCCACCTTCTCTGGGCCTCAGTTTCCTCACCTGTGCCTTCCCGTGGGGTTTTTACCGTTAGACAGGATGATACAGGCGAAGTACCTAGTTCCAGGCACCCGGTCAGCGCTCATGCCGTATGTGCTGGGTGAACCCGAGTCCCCAAGACCCATGCTCGGCTCAGAAAGAGTCCCCACGAAGACGTAGCCGCCACTTGGGCCTTGGCCGCCCCCAACCCACCTCCACTGCGGAGGACGCCCTGCAGATGCCTTCAGCCACGGGTGGTTGCCACCGGTGCCCCGCCAGCCTCTCTGCGTCCACCTCCCCTGCCAGCCCCATCTATTCCACCAGCCCGCCTGGGTGCTGTTTTCCCAGAAGACTCACAAACGTGTTCCGACCTGCTGCTGGGGGCTCGGGGTTCAGGAGACTCTGCCCTCTGCTCTAGCTGCGCCCAAGACCAACCACACAATCCTCCCAGCCGCCCTAAAGCCCACCCGTTGTAACATCCCCACACCGTGGCCCCCGCCCCCTCCATAGCCCACCCGCCCCCATGACACCCCGCTGCTCTTTGATTTTCTTCCCCCTGGACCCTTGGGGAGGGGTCCCCAGCACTTTCAGTCAAACTGGGAAATGATCCTGGCAGAAAGGAGCGGAGTCACCACGTGCCTCAGAGAGAACCAAGAAGTTGATGTCATTTCCCCACATCAGCTGCCCTGAGTCTTGAGGGGAAGTCCTAGAACCCCAGGACATAGGGCGAACTACAACTTTCCCAAGAGAAAATGGAGGCACAGAGAATTTAGGGGACTTGCCGGAGAGCACACAAAGGTTGCACCCAGGCAGGGGAGATCAGGGGAGCTCTGAGTCTCTCCAGGTCTGATGGTCTGAGGGTCCTTTCTAGGCTGAGGCCTGGAACAGCTTCGTCCACTAAAAAATAGCATCAGGACCCAGAGGGAGCTGTGGCTGCGTAACCAAATAGGGATGGAGCTGGGAGCAGGTGGTACGCCTCAGAAAATCCAGGTGGCTTCTTCAAAGACCAGAGATTCCTGCTCTCTCAACTCATGAAGGGATTTTACCCAGATTTTTCCAAAGCTCCCCAAATCCCCAGATCCCGCACACTTCCCTGAGATGCCATAGCACCTGGTTCTGCCACATATTTGCTGGAGACCTTGGTCACTTAATATCTCTGAGTGTTTCCTCATCACTCCGTACCTCCCCGTTAGGTATAAAGATTAAGAAGCAAAAAAGCAGGCCCCCAACTAGCACAGTGGTAGACCCATGGTAGGCGTGCAATCCCTTCTAAGTGCCACGACTGTTATTGTAGGAAACGAGGGCAGCCTGAGGTCTGAAGACCGTCACAGGGATGTCCGAGTCATGGAGGGAGGAGTCGCTGGTGGTGGGAAGTTAGGCTCCCACCCCCTGCCCCATTAGGATGAGGGGAGGGGCTTGGTCACCATCAACCAGCCCTGTCTGGTCCCTGGACCTCCCGCCCGGCCTCCCTCAGTGCAGGATGATAAGCTTGGTGACTGCACGTTAAAGGTGTGGTGCCGAGCTGGCTTCCCTGTGAGGAGGCCGCTGATAACCTGGTGGGGGGGCGCTATCTGGAGAGGAAGTGGGCTGGAATCGGGGCGGGGGGGGGTGGTTAAATGAGGCCCAGCGTCAGGAGGCCGCTTGGAGCCCCAGGGCCGGACCCAACCCCGGGGTCACGTCACCCCATCTCTGCCACCAGGCACAATTGCATCACGCAATCCATCACTGACGCTGCCTGGCTTTTTTTCTCCAAGTGCATTACTACATTCTCATCCTAAAAGATTTGAGCCGGTGGAGGACAGAGTAAACTGTGAGCCCCTCCCTCATCTGCCTTTGTCCCATGAGCCCTCACCTCCACCCCAGGTCATGCTGGGCTCTCTCTGGTCCCTTTGCTGCACTTGTACATATGTGTAAGGGTCTGTGTGATAAATACAAAGTTGTGTGTGTGTGTGTGTGTAAAATCACGCCATGTGTATTTTTCTGCACCTTCCCCATCCCGACTACTCAACATATCTTGGGCATGTTTCCATAGCATATGGAAGTGCCCCATTCATTTTAATGACAGAATACGAGTCCACAAAATACATGTGCCTAAATTTACGTACATCTTCCCCATGGTTGTACCTCCAAGTTGTTTTCAATGTTTGCTTTTGCTAAGACAGCATGTGGCTGCGAAGGGTATCATACACATGTCTTTGAGAACCAGGGCATGTTTTAGTGTAAGGTAGTTTTCTAGAAGTGCAATTACTCCACCACTGTATGTAGGCATCCCAAATTTTGAGTGGTACTGCCAAAAATGCTCCCCAAAACGTTTTTATCAAATTACGCTCCCATTGACACCAATGAGGGTAACCATTTTCCCACATCATCACCAATACTATTGGATATTAGCAGTATTGCCATTTTGCCATTCTGATGGCAAAAACATTGCATTACTATTTAATTTGCACTTTTCCATTTACTGCTGTGACTGGACACCTTTCCCTATGTTTTTAGCTGTTTGTAGTTGTCTTTCTGTGCAACGCCCATGTCAGTCATTTGTCCATTTGTCTTTAGGTTGTTTAGGAACAGGAAGGACTCCTTACATTTTCTTTGCAGTAATCCTTTGTTATACAGCTACTGCAAATATTTTCTCCCCGTCTGACACTTACTTTTAACTTGTTCACGTCCTTCCTGAGGCTCTTATGTCCTTTGCAGGATTAGCAGTGATCCCATCCTTCGCTTCTGGATGTTTAGCCCTCATTTCTCTTGCAAAAATCTGGTACTAGTAGTAACAGTTACCCTTTTATTGAACGCCTGTCATGTGCCAGGCTTTCTGCGGAGGGCTGGAGAGGCACGGCCTGCGTCATGCATGCAAGGTAAGGCCCCGCGTAGTGGGTGCACTTGACGAGGGAGGACTCGGGCTTGAGGAGTCAGCTGACTTGCCAAAGGCCACCTGGCTGAACAGGACTCCAGCCCCCAGAGCCACGACCACTGGCTCTTGTCTTCCCAGCCTCAGCCCCCTTATTGATGTGGCTCAAACCATCCTTGCCTGAGCCCTGATTGGGCGTGTTGTTTTGACTTTAATACGTTACTATCTATCGGATGTGGGCAAAGAGCAAAATAGCAACTTGTCCCCATTCATTCATGTATTTGACAAATATCCACTGAGCACTTTCTATGTTCCGGGCTCTGTACCAGGGGCTGGGGACACAGTGGGAAAAAGAAACAGCCCAGCTCAACAGAAGGGACGGCCTGGCCAAACCTTTCCTCATTTTACTTTATCATTTACTCACTCACTTAATAAATATCTGTGGATCATCTGGGATTCAGGAGGCCCTGCATATTTTTCTTAATCTCAGGTGGGGTGCACGGGGGTGCAGTGGGCCTGCTGTTCAAATCTAGGGGCTAGAAATGAGTAAGAAAGAAACAACACAATCAAGAAATAATGCCAATGGCAGAAAGCTTGCACAACTCTGGGATTAAGTCTCTTTCCCAGGTGCCCTGGCCTGGTGAGTTACGCGTGCAGGCAGGCCTGCCGGTGCGTGCGCTCGTACACCCTCACGTGCGCACTCCCCACCCCTCTCGTCCAGCCTCTGGAGCAGAGGCCACATATTCTACTTCCCTCTGGAGGGCGGAGGGCTCACAGGCCAGTTGGTCTGTGCAAGCCCAGGTCCTGGTGGCTCATGGGAAAGGCCGTTCGGTCCAGAGTGATGCGCAAGAGGCTAATTTTAACCAAGAGCCGCAGAGTGACCTTGGCCCAGAGGGAAAGGCTCCAGCAGAGGTGCCTCCAGATGGCACCCTTGTCCTTCCAGAAGGCCTCAGGCCGAGATTAGGGACCCCCTGCCCTCCCGCCTTCCCCTCCTCGCAGGCGATGCTGTCAGCTCACGGGCAGCTATCCCCTTCACCTCATCAGTCCTCGGTAATCTGCCTTCAGACCCCTTGGGACTGGCTCCCATCAGCCCCGACAGCCTCTGCTGCCCACGGGGACCTGGTGGCCCAGGGGCCAAGCTGATTGGAAAGGGGAGGCAGACGGGCCCCGGGGTGGGCAGGCTGGGCTCCCACACTGACTCCCAGGTGACCCCAGGGAGCTGCTGTCCAGCCTGGGCCCTGACGGGGGAGGGGCGTGCACGTACTGACCTTCTACTGCACGCGTGACCCACACCCGAAGCCTTATGCACATTATCGCAGCTCGTCCTCGGCTTCCCTGTGAGCCGGTACGTTTGTGTCCAATTTAAACATGATGAAACTGAGGCCGACAGGGGTTAAATAATTTGCCAGGGATTCCACAGCCAGTAAGAGGCAGAGCCAAGGGGTGAAGCGAACACGGCCTAGTTCCCCCAAAGCCCGTCCTTCCGCGGCAGGCGCGGCAAGCGGCCAGGGAGCCAGGCCACAGGGGCCTGGGCCCCGCCCGCGGATGGGTCTGGGGCAGCGCCAGCTGCGTCTCCAGCAAAGCCGTGCCTCCCTCACTCTCCCAGGAACCCCCACAGGAGGAGGCCCTGCACAGAGGCTTGCGTCCCGGATGCCCAAGCTTGCAGGTGACCTCACCTCTCACAGCCATGGTCTTCTCATCTATCGATACAAAGGGGATTCATAACAGAATCAGTCCTGAGGGTTGTCATGTGGGCTGAACACGGTCTTGAACATGAAGCAGGAGCTGGGCGCTGGGCAGGTAACAAAGGTGGGCGACACTGCCTCAGCGCCCATGCTTGTGAGCACAGCAATGGATGTGTGACAAACGCTCCCATGAACGAGGCGTATTTAAGAGCTCTTTGGGAACAGGTTCTTGTCTTCCTTGTCTCTGGATCCCTTCAGGGCCAAGGAGGACCTGCGACGTCCACAAAGTCCCTGCCGGTGCCAGTCAGACCTTTCCATGCACCCACCATTCTGCTCACAGATTTTAACTTTCCCCAAGTATCTCCTGGACGTTCCCTGATGGCTATTTTTAGGTACTCGGCTGCTGTCAGGCGGAGCTGTTACCCCGTGAATCATCAACAGATTCCCGACCTCACGCGCAGGGGCTCTGGTCACCTCACCTCTCTGGGGACCACAGTTACTGTCTCCAGGATGAGGTTCCATCCAGCCTGGCGGCCCCAGCGGCACCAGAGGTTTCTCTTCCTTGCTTCTCTTCCACCAGGCACTCACGGAACCTTCCTGTCTTCCTCGGGGAACGGCTTGCTGAACCTTATTAAAAGGATGGCCCCGCATGGCCACTCAGCGGGCCCCATGTGGGTTGCGTCCACCCCGCTCCTCACTTTTCATCCCGGTGCCATTTGCTGGGTCCCTTAAGTGCTGGACGCGGAGCCAGGAGCGCGGGTCGGCGTTCCGACGCCCCACCCCAGCAAGGCGACGGTGAGCGGCACCCTCAGGCTCGCTGCCTTCCGCATCGGGGACGAGGAGAGAGCAAGGCAGCCACGCGTCTGAGAGGCTCTGCGAGGAGCGCCCGAGGCCACGCCCAGCCGGGGGACGCCGCCCTTTGCAGACTGTCAGGTGCAGCACCCTTGGGGCCCCACTCACGTGAGTAACGTCTTAAAGGCGCTAGACTCTGTTCCATCAAACGAATAGCTCTTCTGTCTCGGTTCAGAAATGAGGTTTTGGGACATCCCTGGCGGTCCAGTGGTTAAGACTCCGCACTTCCGATGCAGGGGGCACGGGTTCGAGCCCTGGTCGGGGAAATGAGATCCCACATGCCGTACCCACATGCCGGTGTGGCCAAAAATGAACAAACAAAAAAGAGACGGAGGTTTTCCAGGGAACCAACTAATCCGATTTGGAGAGTTCTCAAGTATTACAAGGATGTCTATTTTCAAAAAAAAAAAAAAACCTGCAGTAAACTAACATCTGCCCACCAGGAAAGCAGGTGAGTTGGGGTGGGCAGAGGAAGGACCGGACCTGGAGGGCTGGGCCCTGCTGTGTGGACCCTGTGTGGCTATGCATCCTTATCTAGGCCTCAGTTTCCCACTTGTGAGAGGGTGAGGGTGGAGGGAGGGTTGGACTAGATGACTGATTTTCAAAACAATTTAAAAGCCACTCTCTGTTCAAATGACCCTTGTGAGGCAGCTGAGCATGTGAATCAGAAGCAAGAAGGGCTGCCGTGCTTGAAATGGGGGGGCCTTCTCCCATCCGCCCTCCCCCCCTTTGTTAGCCCCCTACTCCTGAGAGCCCAGCATGGATGCCCAGGGCTCTGAGGTTTGAAACATCTAGACCAGATTCTTCCTAGAAGAATGGTTAAGAGAGGTGAGTCCTCACTCCACCATTTACCAGCTGTGTGGCCTTGGGCCAGTTACTTACCCTCTCTGTGCCCCAGTCTCCTCATCTCTAAAATGAGGATCATAGGATCTACCTCTCTCTTTATACCCAATAAATGTTGACTGGTCATGAAGGTCTGTTCAGCTCAGATTGTACACATGGTGTCAAGGTTGGCTCTTTCTTTAATCCAGAAGACTTTATGAGCTCAGCTTGGCTGTGGGATGCACCGAACAAGCCTATGTCAGTTGTCTGTTTTCCCTGATCTGCCTGCGAATCATGGTGGCCGCTGCCCTCAATTCTCTCCTTGTTGCCTCTGCGGCTGGGTGCCCAGAACAGGATGTGTTTCTTCCCTGTGAACATGTTGGGGTGGAGGTCTGAACACGTGCCCACGGATGCAGACCCACCTGGGGATGGCTGGTGAGAGCCTTGGGCAAGTTAACCCCGAGGCAGCGCTGGGCAGACTCACTCAGGGGGAAAACAGAAATAGAGTCCTTTCCCCAGAATAGAGTCCTGCCCGCCCCCCCACCACCGAGACCTCCATCCAGCAGGGACCTCTCAGCTAGGCCCACGAAGCCCCCAACCCCCGGCCGCAAACAGCAGAACTTCAGAGGCACCGGCCTGAAGAGGCTTGTCACCAGCAAATACAGGGAAAAAAAACTTGGGAAACTCAGACATCAAAGAGGACTGAGGTCCTGTGGGGTCCAAAGTCACAGAAACGTGGGTTAATACTATTAAAATGACACTATCTGCCCCAAACCCATTAGGATGGCTACTATCAAAAAAACAGAAGATATCAAGTGTTGGTGAGAATGTGGAGAAATCAGAACCCTTGTGGGCTGCTGGTGGGAATGTAAAATAGTGCAGTTGCTGTGGAAAACGGTATGGTGGTTCCTGAAAACATTAAAAATAGAACTACTAGATGATCCAGGCTTGGGTCTCAAGAGATATTTGTACACCCGTGTTTATTGCAGCATTATTCACAAAAGCCAAACAGTGGAAACAACTCGTGTCCATCGACAGGTGTCCATCGACAGATGGATAAACAAAATGCAATATATACAATATACAATGGAATATTATTCTGTCTTAAAAAGGAAGGAAATTCTGACACATGCCACAACTTGGATGAACCTTGAGGCCATTATGCTCAGTGAAATAAGCCAGTCACAAAAAGACAAATATTGTATGATTCCACTTACATGAGGTTCGGAGAATAGTCAAATTCAGAGACAGAAAGTAGCATGGGGGTAGCCAGAGGCTGGAATGGGGAGTTAGTGTTTAATGGGAACAGACTTTCAGTTTGGGAAGCTGAAAAAGTTCTGAAGATGGATGGTGGTGATGGTGGTTCAACAATGTGACTATATTTGACACTTACTGAACTTAAAAAGTGCCGAAATTGGTCAGTTTTATTCTGTGTGTATTTTACCACACTTAAAAAAAACCCCAGACAACATGAAGCCTGGGGAAACTTGAGCCTTACTTTTTTTTTTTTTAATTTATTTTTAAAAGTTAATTAATTTATTTATTTTTGGCTGTGTTGGGTCTTCGTTTCTGTGCGAGGGCTTTCTCTAATTGCTGAGAGCAGGGGCCACTCTTCATCGCGGTGCGCGGGCCTCTCACTGCGGAGCACAAGCTCCAGAGGCGCAGGCTCAGTAGTTGTGGCTCACGGGCCCAGTTGCTCCGCGGCATGTGGGATCTTCCCAGACCAGGGCTCGAACCCGTGTCCCCTGCACCGGCAGGTGGACTCTCAACCACTGCGCCACCAGGGAAGCCCCGAGCCTTACTTTTAAAGTACCTAAAGGAATATGAGGTGGACCCCTTTGTAAGCTAAATCACTGGAGACAGTTGTATCCTTTGCGTAAATCTGGATTATTGTGTGTGAGCTTGCTGAGAGCTGGTCCACTGGTTTTTCAGCTTAGCTTTGGTTCTTCCTTATTCGTAGATGGGAAGTTTATTCACACTAAACATTCTTGTTTTTAAAACTGGTCAGTTACAAGGATACATTGACACCTACTGTATGTCTTGCACTGGGAAGGTAGAGTGGAAGATACAAAAGAAGAAATAATTATTATATTATGTCTATGTGTCACTATTTGCTATGGGCTGAATTTTGCTTCCCCTAAATTCCTATGTTGAAGTTCTAACTCCCAGGACCTCAGGATGTGGCTGTATTTGGAGATGGACCTTTTAAAGAGGTGATTAAATTAAATGAGGTTATTGGACTGGACCTTAATCCAACACGACTGCTGTCTCTGTAAGAAGAGGAGATAAGGACCAGACACACACACAGGGAAGACCACATGAGGACGAGGACACAGGGAGAAGACGGCCATCTGTAAGCCAAGGAGAGAGGCCTCAAAAGAAACAACTCTCCTGACACCTTGATCTTGGACTTCCAGCCTCCAGAGCCGTGAGAAAATAAATGTCTGTTGTTGAAGCCCCCCAGGCTGTGGGGTTTGTTACTGCAGCCAAATGCACCAACTCAAAGTCTCTTTAAATCCTGAAAACAACCCTGCAAGGGAGTCACTGCTCTTGCCTGCTTGTAGAAGGGGAAATTGAGGCTCAGAGGACTTGAGTTACTAACTCAAGGTCACACAGCTGGAAAGTGCTGGGTAAACCCAGGTCCCTGACTTCAACCCCCGGGGCTGCTCTTCTCGCAGTTCTGCCCCGAGGGTGGGAGCAGTGTGAGAGCAGACAAAGAAAATTCCTAGCAACCAATAGAGAACAAAACGCTGAGGGGCACAGTTGGAAGCCCACCCTGGGAGACAAAGAGGACAGGGGACACCCAGTTAAGGCCGTTGGAGATTGTGGATCAGGGTCTTTGAAGGCCTTTCTTTGGGGGCTGTCAAAATAATAAGAGCTCGGGCTTCCCTGGTGGCGCAGTGGTTAGGAATCCGCCTGCCAATGCAGGGGACACGGGTTCGAGCCCTGGTCCGGGAAGATCCCACATGCCGCGGAGCAACTGAGCCTGTGCGCCACAACTACTGAGCCTGCGCTCCAGAGCCCGTGAGCCACAACTCCTGAGCCCATGTGCCATAACTCCTGAAGCCCGGGCGCCTAGAGCCCCGGCTCTGCAACAAGAGAAGCCACTGCAATGAGAAGCCCTTGCAGCGCAACGAAGAGTAGCCCCCGCTCACCGCAACTAGAGAAGGCCCGTGCGTAGCGACAAAGACCCAACGCAGCCAGAAAAAAAGAAAGAAAAAAAGAGCTAAAGTTTCTGAGCATTTACCATGAGACAGGCACTGGGATAAACACCCAATGTGTTCTATTTTGTCTAAACCTCAAAACAAGCCTATAACGTAGGAGTTATTAGTGTGCCCATTTTCCAGATGAAGAAACCGAGACTCAGGGAAGTCAAGCAAAGCGTCTGAGTTCACACACCCGGGAGAGGAAGTGCTTGAATTTGAACCCAGGTGTATCCGATCCCAAAGGTCTTGCTGTTACTCATTTTACAATAGCACTGCAAATGCCCTGGCTCTGGGGAGGGAGGGAGAAGGGGAAGCACAAAATCCATGAGGGGTCCGAGGCTGGGGCGTACTCCTTGCCAGAGCTCTGGTTGGGGGGCAGCGGTCATAGGCTCCACTCTCTCAGGCCTGGGCCCCTTTCCAATACCCTCACACGGACAGCTTGTGGCTGGGAGAATACTACCTCCACAGCCATGAATAGGGGCTGGGGGCAAAGAGCGGGTTCAGATCCAGGGTCCAGCACTGGCCAGCTAAGAGCCTCTGGACAGGCCTGGTGTGTGGAGTCTCTGCCGGTTTCCTCATTTGGGAAAAGAGTTTGGGCATAATAATGGTGACCCCCTGCCCGCCTCTCCATCCCTCCCGGGGCTGTTTGGGAACGCACTCTGGAAACAGCAATACTATGCAGATGTCTGTCCTCCTTTGCTTGCTCCGCAGCCCCTCCGTGAGGCTCTCCCGGCCCAGCATCCCCCGTTCTCTGCTGCCACGGTCCAGCTGCTCTGCTTGGGGCCACAACCCTATCCTGCTACTAATGAGCTGTGTGACCATGGAAACACCGCGTACGCTCTCTGTTGCTGGTTTCTTTCTCTGTATTCCCACCTCCTTGACTGTCACATGATCAGAGGAGTCGCAACATGGCAAGTTGTTGGCCAGAGGTTCAGGGGGAGGGAGAGAGGAAAGAATAGGTGGAGCGCAGAGGATGGCGATGAAAATATTCCGTATGGTAGTGTGACGACATGGGATTATACATCCGTCCAAACCTACAGAATACAAGGCAAAGAGTGGATCCCAGCGTAAACCACGGACTGCAGTTAATAATAATGTGTCTGTGTTAGCTCATCAGCTGTAACAAATGTACTGCCACTACTGCAAGGTGTTAATAACAGGGGAAATTGGTGGTGGGGGCGGGGTGAGGGGTAAATGGGGATTCTCTACACTTTTCATTTATTTTTCTGTAAACCTAACAGCTCAAAAGAGGAAAATCTGTTATAAACAAAACAAAAACATGACACATGGGGAGCCACCATGAACAGTGAGGAACCTGGAACCCTCCTTGGTGTTACCATCCCCGCCTCATCAGTTTAGGCGGCTGGTCCCGGCACCACCGGAGCACAGGGCTGCTTCGCCTCCCCGGTGCGCGCACTGTCAGCTGGGGCGCTTTGCAGAGCAACGGCCCTCCCACCCGCGACCCCGATTCAGACCTGGAGGCCGAGGATTTCTGAGGTGAGAGCGCCACCTGCTGGTCCTACTCAAGCTGCCCTAAAAGGCAGTGACTGTCGGGTCTGCGCCCTTGTCCTGGGGGGCTGGGGGCTTGACTTTCACCCAGGGCCGTCCGCGAGTCCCTAGCGGCACCACTCATGCAACCACGAAGGTCATGTATGCGATGTCCAGGCTTGTCACCAGGAACGACACGGGAAAGGTCAGATCTCGTGACTTTATTGCGGAAAAGTCCCAAAGTGCTGGAGCGCAGTATGGGTCAGGTGGGAGCCTGCGGGACTCAGGTCACCTGCAGTAGACGCCTGGCTTTTGGTGCCAGCACAGGAAGCCTTATATGACATGATGACAAACACGAGTGTGCCAGGCATTATGCTGAACACCTTAGCGGGTCATCCTCGTGAAGAACATACGAGGTAGATACAACTGTGGTTCTTTCCCGTTGTGCCAATGAGAAGGCGGAGGCACAGAGAGGCTAAGTAACTCGCCCAGGGGCACACAGCCGGAGAAGGTTCGTGCTGAGATTGGATCCGGAGTCCAAGCCGTGACCCACCTGCCAGGCCGCTCTACCTCTAGTTTGCTCATCTGAGAAATGGGCGTGCCGACCCCTCCCTGCCTTTCCAGCCCATCTGGGGCTGAGGAAGCCGCCGGGTGAAGAGTCCTCGTCAGTTGCACACGGGCCTAGGGCTGCAGCTCGTACTGGCCCTCGGTGGCCGTGTGGAAGTCCTCGAGCACCGACTGCAGGAACTCGAAGGTGGGCCGCTCCTCGGGCCGGCTGCGCCAGCACTCGGCGATAACGCTGCTGTACAGCTCGGGCGGGCACGAATCTGGGCGCGGCATGCGGTAGCCGCGCTCCAGGTTGCGGATGACCTCGGGGTTGCTCATCCCTGGAGGCGGAGGGGACGCGGCTGAAGGGCGGAGGGGCCCGCCAGGCACCGACCGCCATCTCCGCCCTCGCAGCCCGGCTGGTGCCACCTTTACGCATCCCACAATTTACTTTCCATTGCTTGGAGAACAGCTGGAAACGAGGCTGTAGATTATCTCAGTGTGGGACAGTTCCTCCTGGATGGGACCCCACCTCGCTTACCTGTGACTGCGCGGCACAGGCGAGCATCACTCACCGCGCAGGTACTTGGTGAACAGGCCCCACCCCCTCCCAGAGGCTGCTAAGAGGCCCCAGCCCTTCGGGCCTGAGGCAGGGGGGCTGGGGGGCTGGGGGTTGACCCTCAAGATGGGGCTTTGTGCCCAAGGTGCAAGACCAAGGGAGGGGCCACCTGCCCTCAGTTGAGGGCATACTAGTTGGAGGAAACCTGAGTTCAGACCCCGACCTTAACCGAATTCCAGGTTTGGGGGCTCACTGACCTCTGCTGGATGAAGGGGACACAGCTCTGTTGCCAAGAGCAACGTTGAGGAAGGGGGTGGAAGCCCCGCCCCCAGAGCGGCACACTTGGGTTTCTGTTTCAACCATTGGGCTCCATTCTGACATGCAGGTGGGCAACCCCAGGCACTGAGGATGGGACATCTGCCATCACAGTCATCTCAGGACAGCCCTGAGCAGCAAGGTCGCTGCAGGATGCAGCCGCCTACCTGGGTAGGGCACACGCCCGTAAGTGATGATTTCCATCAGGAGGATTCCAAACGACCACACGTCTGCTTTGATGGTGAACACCCCGAAGTGGATGGCCTCTGGGGCGGTCCACTTGATGGGGAACTTGGCCCCTGTGAGAAAGCCAGGAGCAGCTTTGTGAGGCCGTGGCTGATTGCCCCTGCACGCCCCCCAACTCCCTGCCCCTCCTCCCCTCCACCCTGCCCTGCCTGGCGGAGTTAGCGCAGCTGTGCCAGGCAGAGATGCATTCAGGGAGTCGCTCAGACCCCTAGGACACGTGACCAGGAGCGTGCAGACCCTGGGGGTCCGCAGCATGAAAGGACAAATACCACCCCTGTCACCCGCTTTGGGTCTTTGCCCAGTGGGCTTCATTGGGCAACCAGCACGTGTTTCCATCTGGGATGGGAGGGTCCTTTTCCACCTCCCGTGAGTCTTGTTTACTAACAGGAACCCATGGCTTGGGAAAGTCATCTAACTTGCCCCTGCCTTAATCCTTTCCTGCAAAATGGAAATGGTGACACATGGCTCATATACCTCCTAGGGTCACAGTGAGGAAGGAACTCAAATCCTGCTGCCCGCGAAGCCCAGTGGATGGCTGCAGCCCTGGCTGGCGTCCAGAACAGACCGCATGGCCCTGCCCTTGATCACCTGCACCTTGCCTGGCTTTATCCCCTGAAGTTCCCTCAGGGAACGAGTCATGTCAATCCTTCTCCCGCATCAACTGACTAATGTGCTGAGCTAATTATGCTAACTTGCTTGATGAAATGTATTTTGATCCTTTCAAATCCTCTTGTGAAGAGGATTTTTGCCAAAGTTTTACAAAGTAAAGTAGAGTGCCTGTGGAGACCCCAATTCAGGTATTAGGTTTTGCTGCTCATACTTTAGGGCAGTGTTTTCCAAAGTGTGTTCTGTGAACCCCTGGTTCTGTGGGAGGTTCACAGAAGTTACATGGAAAAAGTATTTGGGATTCCAGTTAGCTTGGGAGACCCGAGGTGAGGCACAAGTACACTGTTCCTTAGCTGCAGGACTTCTCAGTGCCTTTAATATGCTGCTGTGGGCTGGGAGTCTCCAAGGGGGGGCTGGATGGACTGGGCAGTGTCTCCAAACTTACTCCCTCACAGAGCCACTCCTCCTGAGGCACCTGTGCTCTACAGAACACTTTAGGGAAATGCTGGACTAGCTGGGGGCAAGGCCAGAACTGCATGACAAGAAGTCCAAAGGGACTTGGGGAGTTGGGAGGCTCGGCTCACCCTCTTGGGCAGTGTATTCATTGTCGATGATGCGGGCCAAGCCAAAGTCACCGATTTTGCAGCACAAGGTCTCAGACACCAGGATGTTGGCCGCCCTCAGGTCCCGGTGGATTGAATTCATCTGCTCGATATACGCCATTCCTTCTGCAATCTGAGGGAATGGGCCCCACGGTGAAGGCCAGCCCCCCTTGGGGAGAAGGACTCCGGCCACCCTCTGCATCAGAGCCAGGGGCCCCGCACTGCTCACCCACCTCTCCTCTCCTTCCAAGGGTCTGCAGGGGAGGAAGGTGGCAGAAGGCAGGCAGGAGAAAAGGCAGGTCTCTTGAGAGGGAAGGAGAAGAAAAGGAAGGGGCGTGAGAGGAGGGGAAGGCAGGAGGCTGGGGAGAGGGTTTCATTTCCTCAGCAAGTTGCAAGTACTGGAGCAGGGAGCCCTGGATTGGAATCATTGCTTAAGCTCCTTGGGGGAGGGGGTGTCAGTGCCCTGGCATGGAACGTGAGGGGATGGGTCTCCAGGGCCCCAGGGTTGGGGTGAGCATTAGGTGAGACCCGGCGGAGGACCTAACCCAGCAGGATCCTGACGGAACAGAGGCAGTGAAAGAAGAGAGTTGTTTCTGTCCCAGATCACCAGCATTGGGCCAGGAGGAGCTGTTTAGCCAAAGAAACTAACTCAGGGTTTATTCACTGCACTCCCAGTGGATGGATGAAGAAACTGAGGCAGAGAATAGAAAGCCAGTTTACCTCCTCAAAGCCAGCACTGGAATTGATCCCACTCCTCCTTAGGCTTCCATTGCACTGGTTTATTCATTTATTCATTCATTTATATATTATATTATATTTTCATATTTATTCCTTCGCTAAATCATTCCATCACACACACGTGTTGGTATGGTACTGTGAGGGTTATAAAGCTGAATACCAAATATCTTATATCTGGACAGCATTTAGCCGTATTCATCCCATTAACAAATATGTACTATATTGTATTCATGTATATATATATATATGTACTATATGAGCGATATTAGAAATTAAAAAAAAAAAAAAAAAGGTCTAGCAGGACCCAGATCTGCTTTCAAGAAGCATCCACCAGGCACGAGGCTAGGGGAACACATGACCAAGGTGCTCTCTGCACTTTCTTGTCCAGAAAAACTGAATAGACGTGACCTTGACCTGGGTCATGAACGTTGATTAGGATTCTGCCAGCTGAGAAGAGAGTCAAAGGCATCCTGGGCAGAGGGGACATTCTGGGCAAAGGCTCCCAGATGTGACAGGACAAGGGGGGAGCTGCCGTGTGGCTGCAAAGTGGGGCACATGGGCTTGTGGTTGGAGGGGAGCTTGGCATTTCATGCCTCAGAGCAGGAAAAGGAGCGCCCAGAAGGCGGTGAGTGCGGGCGTGTGTGCGTGTGTGTGTGCGTGTGTGTGTGTGTGCGCGTGTGTGTGTGCGCACGCAGTGAGGTGTTAGCATGATCAGAATGTGGTTTAGAAGCTGCTCACCTGGAAGGTTCTGATTTTCTGGTTTCCTAACCTTCAGATTCTTGACCACACCTACTTATAAACTCAGGTGGCTTTTCACATCTTTTGCCTCTGGGTGACCCAAGATTTCCCAAAGGATTGACTAAGAGACCGCGGAGAGAGAGAGAGAGAAGGAAAAGAATCGGGGGAAAAAAGAGTGGGCAGGTTGCTCACTGCGCTGTGGTTTGAAACCGGTTACCAGCGTTAATTTTCCGAGACCACCTCAGCAGCCTGTTGGACCCGGCCTGCGCTCACCTCGGTGGAAAAAAGGGGTGGTGACCTCAGTTCCTGCCCTGATATTAACAGCAGATAACGGTAGAGGAGGAGGGGAGGGGCTGGTGTGGGATGTGGGAGGGTGCCTGTCTGCAGCAGGATGTGTGTGTGTGCGTTTATGTGTCTCACGGGCTGACCACAGACCGGAGCTTTTCTGCTGAGTTCCAGTTTTAACAGATGCACACTTGGAGCCACCAGATGTGCTTTGCTGCCGGGTAGAACCCTCAGCTAAAATCCCCGGGGAGGAAAGATCCCTCCTCTTCCTTTTGCTCTTTACCTCACGCCGTCTGAGTCTACAGAAGGCATTTGTGGGCACCATCTGAGGACAGGCGAGGTCACCACAGAACACGGGCCTACCGTGTGACATGGAATTCGTGGGAACTCTCTGGGTCTCCCACACCATCCTTTCCTCCCTCTCGTCCTTAGCAATAGAACCCACCTCCCTCCTTCATGGCTGCCCAGGATAAAGACTACATTTCCCAAGCTCCCTTGCAGCAGGTGTTGGCTGGTGACCGGTGGTCAGGGGGCTGGGAGAGCAAGGGTAGTGGGTGACTTTGGGGACGCGTCTGTAAAGGGAAGGAGGTGGGCTTCCCCGCCCCTCACTTCTTCTTGCTGGCTGAGGACAAGATGCTAAAGTGCGAGCAGCCTCCCTTGGTGGGAAGATGACCTGCTAAGACCTGGAGGGTGGAAGAAACCTGGGTCCCTGTGACTCCGAGGAGTGGCCCCGCTGCCCACCCCAGACTGCCCACCTCTGGTGTTTACACGTTTAAGCCATGATGACTTTGGGCTCTCTGTCCTTCACAGCCCAGCCTAAATCTAATGGACGCAACCTCTAAATAGTTGATCTTGTTAAGCCATGGGGACGGAGGAGAGGGTCTGGGGGCCTGGCCCGCTGCTCTCGGTTCTCACAAACCTGGGCCGACATGTCGATCAGCCTTGGGAGGGACAATCGGTTACCTTCATCCGTCTTCAGGAAATCCAGCAAGCAGCCTGAGGAAAGAGAAGTTGCAGCTGCACTTGTGCAGAGTGACCCAACCAACCCTGGCTGGGCCGGCCTCTCAGGGTATGGGTTGCTCCCCGCCTGCGGCAGGAAGTGGGTGGCACTCTGTCGGCTCTCTTGTGCCCAGAGGACAAACCCACCCACAGCTGCAGGTGCCTCTGCTCTACAGAAACTCCCATCTCAGCCCCCACAGCACCCAGGAGGTGCTGATCTGCTACCGGCTGCTCGGAGGATGTTAGGTCTCAGCCAAGTTCAGGGTCGTGCAGCCAGGGGACCGGAGCAGAACATGCTCATTCCCCGCACAACATTCCAAAGCATCTTCTTGCCCCCTTCACCGCCTGTTGGCAGAGATTCTTCCTCCGAGGGCCAAGGGCACAAGAAAGCACCAGAATGGAGAGACCCGCCTCCTGGGTTGGGTGCAGGGAACAAACGCAGCTGCTCTCTGGCATCTAAGAGTCGGGGGATTCTCACCAGAGGGGTGGCTGAGAGGTGAGCAGGGGAGCCAGGTGGGGCCCTTCATGACGACCTTTAAGGAGCTGTATTAGCACAGCACGTTAGGATCTGACCAGAATCAGCGTGTGGTCAGGGCCACAGGAGGGGTGAGAAGGAGCCCCCTGCCCCGGGAGAGCGTGGCCACACCATGGACCTCAGAGGCCATCTCGCCCATCCTCTCTTTTCATCCATGTTGTAAAATGCTCATAAGGTTGTAAAACGTTCCCTGGGCTAGAACCGTCTCTGGACACCCAGCCTACTGTTCTCTGGACTTTGCCTCGCTCTGTCCTCCCCAGGGGGCATCAGGCAGTGCCAGGCACAGAAGGCGCACTCCAAAAATGCTGGTTCAAGGGCTCCTGCACCGAGGACACCGCTCTGTAAGGACCACTTATCCGTCTTGTTCTCACCATCCTTCCCTCCGCCCCCCACGCACATGGAACACCCTAGACCTGAAAGATGTTGGCTAACTGATCCAGCCCCTGGCTCAGTGATCTCCTGCGGAGGTCTCCTGGCCAGGCAAACCCACGGCAGCAGATCAGCCTCAGCCTTCTCGGCCCCCCAAGCCTGGACTCCCACCCTCAAGCCTCCCTGCCTCTGTCTGAAGGATGCAGTCCCGGGCAGGGCACCACCTCTGGCCATGTACTCGGTCACGATGTAGATGGGCTCCTTGGTGACCACGGCGTAGAGACGGACCAGCCTCTCATGCCGGAGAGTTTTCATCAGGTTGGCCTCACCCAGGAAGGCCTCCGGAGACATGGTTCCCTCCTTCAAGGTCTTGATGGCCACCTTGATGTTGTTTTTGTAATAACCTGAGCCCCAGGGACGGAGAATGAAGAGGACATTCAGAAGACCCAGAGGCTATGGGAGGTGATCCCTTAACCAAAATCGACCTAAGCTTCCAGGAGCCATCCCTGCTCTATAGGTGGGGCACTGAGGCCACAGCCGCCCCCGCCCCGCCCCCGTAGGTGGTCCTGGGCTGGAATGACAGCTCCTGAGAGAGACGGATGTGCCTGCTTACCTTGCGGGATGCCAGCTTGTCCCAGCCTCCCCCGCCAGACGGGAGCCCCAGGCAGTGGAGGAACTTACCCGGCCTGGGAGGGGGGCCATTTCACCTCCTTGCCCCTATGCCTGGGTCTGGGGTGCATCTCTTGTCCTTCAAGTAGCCTGCCTCCTACCCCTACGTAATGAGTCTCTTCTACCACCTGATAGGTTCCGCGTGGCAGGGAGCATTACAGCCCACGACAAAAGCATAGAGAACGCAGAGGGGGTCTGGGGCCTCCTTCTCCCTTTCTGCGCCCTGTGATGTTTCCCTTACAGCGCCAGCACCTGCACACACCCACCCCCCACCATGAGGTCCCCATCCACACTGAAGGGAGAAAGCAAGTCATGATTCAGACTTGCAACAATCCAGGTGGAGCTCCTGCCAGGGGCGCCTCAGGCATCAGTCCTGGGTGCCAGAGGATTCGGGGTGGGCAGCAGGATCCCACCGTGAAATCATGCCCAGAGACATGGACCTTTCCAGGGATAAAATAAAGCACCTTGTGTTCTGAGAGTGCCCACGCTGAGCAGAGGAGAGACCATCAACTGTAATTGAAGATGAGGCCACAGGGGTCCAGAAGTTAAGGGACTGGCTAGTCTCACAGCTGCAAGTGGTGGCTTTGGTCTGTTACCAGAGTCTTGGGGCCCCTGGTTCACCGCTCACCACGGTTAGCATGCTGTTGCCACTCTATGAGTTAGCAAGGCGTTCCAGGTCACACACAAATCAATGGCAAAGGCAGCTCTGGGCAGCAAAGAACGAAGGAGGGACTGGGCTGAGGGGGTGGGAGAGTTGGATTCTACTCCTGCTTCACCATCATGTGCGGAACAGCTGAGGGCAAGTCACTTTAGTGTTCTATGCCTCCATTACCTCATCTGTAAAATGGGTATATAGCCGCAGTCCCTTCCCCCTCATAAGCCTTTATGGGAAGCATGATGCCCTGTGCAAATCCCGAGACTTCTGTGCTTCAGGACGCAGGACAGGGAGAGAGCGGCTCCCGGCGTGACACATACTCACCCATCCAGACTTCGCCAAACTGCCCAGACCCAAGTTTCCTGAGCAGCTTGAGAGACTGCCGGGGGATTTCCCATTCATCCTGGGCCCAGGGGTTCTGGAGAGCCAGGCTCACACAGGGTTGGGTCAGCCTCTGGCACAAACCATTCCCTTTCTCTGCATTAGGACAGAAGAGGTGGGGCTGGAGCCAGACTGGTCTCATTCTCATGGGAGCCATATCACTCCCAGCTGTGTCCCTGCCCCCTATTGCCCGCCCTACCCCACCCCGACCCCTCGTGCACACACCACACACACACGGCTCTCTGTGTTCGTTTCGCATTAAGCAAGGAATGCTATCATTGTCTTGCTGTCTCTAAGACTGAAAATACTTGTTACTCTCCAAGTGGTCACAGCCAGTAGAGGGGATTAGGGACACAGAATGTGAATCATTATGTTGACAGTTGTCAACTCCTTAGGTCCAGCCTTGGGATAATCCTCCACCCCTCCACCAAGATGGCACCAATAATTCACACCATCCTGAGATCTTAGTGATAGAGAGATACAAGGGCTCCTCTGGTACAAGCCCCCCATGCCCCCTCATCAGATGCCCCCTCTTACTAGAATAGTGCTGCACCAAAGCCTGCAGGGTGGGGAAGGTGTTTCGGGGGGAGATGTAATAGCCGCCTTCATCCAGGGAGCGGATCTTATAGTGTTTGATCACCTCCCCCTGGGTGGTCACATCCTTCACAGACAGAGAAAAGGCACCTGGAGGGTTAATAAAGACACATACATGAGAAGTAAGGCATAAAGAAGGAAAATCAGGACTGGGATTTGGGCTTCATTTCAATACCCTGGAAAAAAGTTCCCCGAATTCTGCTCTCCATTTTGACCACTTCCATCAAAAGTTACCTTTTCCTTCATCTCACCCTCCACCCTCCTGGAAGCCTTTCCTCGCAGCTCCATCTGACTCTGTCCTTGACGTTCCTCCCCAAGTCTCCAAAAACTCAACCAGGGAATCCCAGAATTCTGGAGCAGGCAGGATGTTATCTTAGCAATCAGGCTGTCCCCCAACTTGGGCCCTGGGGCTTGGGGACCCTTTGCCATGGGATATTGAGAAATACAGAGTTGTTGGAGGGACTAAGAGACTGACTCATTCACTTGTTCATTCATTCATTCCAACTGAAAAGCTGACCCTACCCCACATGCAATAGCAAATTACAACCCCAAGCACTCCTGTCCATGGGGGAGAACATAATAAGACACTCCCCAGGGGTTCTGTTCAAATCCATACACACATCTAGGTATTCTGTCTTCTAGGTTAATGTAGCAGATGCCAAGGGTTAAGAGCAATTTATGTGGCAAGAGTTTTCAGCTGAAAAACATTCCATGAACTTGATGTTTTTTATAAAGCGTCTCTGTCCAGCTCTCTGGGCACCACACTCCTCGACTCTTATTTGGAAGATGAGGAAGCTGAGGCCCAGAAGGGGGATGTCGCTTTGCCCCAGGGCCCTCCGCTGGCCAGCGGCAGGCTTGGGGGCTCCCGTGCCCTTCCTAAGGGCGCGCCTACCGCGAGCAGTACCACCCTTTCCCGCCAGGTGTCAGGCTTGGACACCTCTTGTCCTGGGTGTGGGCGCTTGATTTTGCTCTGCGGTGTTTATCTTCAGGCGTCTTTCCTCCCCCATCAGCCCATCAGCCCATCTCAAATCCCTTCTCCCCTAACCCTTGACCATTGCGCCTCTATTATTGCCCACCTGCAAAAGGATGCGGAGAAGCCTTGCGCCTCGCGGCGCGCCCTGCCTCCGCCACAGCCCGCCCCACGCGCCCGACCCCAGCCCAGCCCGCACGCGGCAAACTGTGGCCCCGACTTCGCCCCGGGTGGATGCAACGCGCCCCGGTATCTCAGGAACCAGAGAGTGGCTCTAGTGAGTCCATTCATCCGCGCGTCACCCTAGTGAGGAAAGGAGCTGTTCTCCCCATTCCCTCCGCTGCACCCTGCTTGCGAATCCTCGAGATCAGCCAAGGAGACCGGGCTCTCCTCCAGCAGTGCCTCTCTCTTGTGTGGGCTCCTCCTAGGGCCTGTCCCGAATATCTTTTTACAATCTGGCATTCCTTCCTCTTAAAGGGGACTTCAGTCCTTGCAGTTCACAAAATCTGGATCCCCTTGTCCTGTCTCCACGCTGCGTGTGGGCTGCGCTGGGCATAGGCAAGGCTGGGCTCCCAGAGATTGAGATTTCTTAACACTGTAAGGACCACCTGCCCTGGAACTGGGAAACGAGTCAGTCCTCACACAGATACCAATTAAATGAAGCTTGAGAAGATAAGGGATGTCCTGGAGGCCTCTCGGGGCTAGAACTCGCTCCCTGGCTTCTGGGGGCAGTGTTCCTTCGCCATCTCCCATCCTCTGTCTGTGGCCTCCAGGGGCTTTGGAGTTCGGTGGAGTGTGGGCATGTGTATGCGGGGATATGTATATGTGCGTGGGGTCCCGAAGCCTCAGCTCCATCTGGCCAATCCCAGCCTGGACTAGCTGGGGAGGGGGGCAAGGGCAGGAGGAGACACCCGCCGCCCTTAGAGACCCCTTCCTCCTTCACACTGAGGCTGGGGACGCCCTTTCCCTCCAGGGGGCCCCTTAGCAATAGGCAACAATTAAAACATCATTTCCGGGTGAAATGACGTGATGTCTGGGATTTGCTTCAAAGTAAGAGTGGTGGGTGGTGATACACGCAAAACGAGATTAGCTGGGTTGATTATTGTTGAAGCTGGGTGTTGGGTACAGGGGCTCCATTATACTGTTCTACAGCCAACAAAACACTTATGTCATCTCTAATGATTCCCATATTGTTTCTTGGACATAGGAGCACCGCTATTCACATGGAGTAGTGGCAATATCCTAATATGTATGTGTATATAATTTAATGCATCCATGGGTGCATCTCAGGAAATTCTGCACAGAGCACTCCAACGCACCATTGCATCCCTCCACCTCCCCAACCTGGCTCTGACCCTTTGAGGGGCAATGAGCTGCGAGAGCTCCCCTGAGCCTCCAGTGGGTTGTAAGCAGCTCTCTTTGTCCAGCTTTTGCTGCTTTAGTGTTTCCACTCACTGCAGTTCTCAAGCCATGGATGGAGCTGAGGGGTAAGCCAGCAGGCAGGGGAGGGGGTGGTGCTCCCACCAGGAAAGCCCCGTCCATTCTCTTTGCCCCAACACAGGGGGCCAGGCTCACAATCTAGCCACCCTCTCTCCCCTTCACCTCTGATGTCGCTGCCGCCACCTCCTCTCCTGTAACAGGTCCCTCTGTGCAGTGTCCTGATAGCAAAGGCTTTCTTCACTCTGCTTGGGAAACTCCCCTCCATCCACCCAGGTTAGGCCAGTTTGACACGTTTTAGAGCTTCTGAAGATTTTTGGTGCCCCTCAGATGATCTGGGCCCTGACGCTTGTTCACTGTTGGTCTTGAATGAGTCACTTCTTCCCTCAGGGAGTCAGTTTTCTCATCTTTCAAATGGGGGTATTGGCCCAGTATCTCCAAGATGGAAGACTAGTGGCAAACATGTACCAGGAAGCATATGTAACAAGGTTCACAGCAGCACGTTCATAACAGCCCCAAACTGGAAACAACCCCAAGTCCACCAACGTTAGCGTGGAGAAATAGCAATAACTTATGGAATATTCATATACTAGATTCCGTATAGCAGTCAAAGTGAACAGACTGTTGCTATCCTCAACAACACGAGTGAGTCTGTCATGGGCTGAATTGTGTCCCCCCTCTCCCCACAAATTCCTGTGTTGAAGTCCTAACCCCCAGTACATCAGAATGTGGCTGTCTTTGGAAATAGTGTCTTTAAAGAGGTGATTACATTAAAATGAGGTCATTGGGGTGGGCCCTGATCCAATATGACTGGTGTCCTTATAAGAAGAGGGCACGAGGACACAGACACACACAGAGGGACAACGATGTGAGGACACAGGGAGAAGACGGCCATCTACAAGCCAGGGAGAGAGACCTCAGGAGAAACCGACCCTGCTGACACCTTGATCTCAGATTTCTAGCCTCCAGAACTGTGGGAAAACTTATTTCTGTTGTTTAAGTCCCCCAGTTCCTGGTACTTTGCTTCAGAAGGCCTGGCAAACGAATACAGAATCTTACAGTGTTGAGTGAAAGGAATAGGACGCACACAAAAACTAAAATAGTATGATTCCATTTGTATAAAGGTGAAAAACAGACAAAACATGGGTGGTAAAACTATAAAGAAAGATAAGGAAGGATTTCCATCCAAGTCAGGACAGTGGTGGCTTCTCTGGCGGGTGGGGAGGTGAATCAGAAAGGGGCGCCGGTGGGGCAGGGAGAGGGGCTCTGGGTGTCTGGAATGTTCTCACTCTTGTGGTTACACAGGTGTTTACTTAGCATGACTCTATGTTTATAATTATGCACTCATTTATAATTTATGCAATTTTTAGATGTGTTTTATACTTTATAGCAGAAAGAACTTTGAGGAGGAAAGACAGAGAGAAAACTAAAGACAGAGAAAGAGAAAACCCAGTGGCCTGAGGGTGGTGGCAGAAACGTTCTGCTCGGTCGGTGGGTTTGAATCTATGAGTCCCCCAGATCCCAACGATCACTGCCCCCTCCTTGTATATCACAAACTTATACCTCACAGGCTCCTGGAAGTGTCTGAGTCACAGCCTCTAGCTGAGATTATCTCTAAGGATTCTTTCAGCTCCCAAATCCTTTGATTCCAGACGTGGCCCTGGGTCACACCCCCTCTTCCGCCCCCACCAGCCTCAGCACCCCTGCTGACCGAGGCAGTGCGAGTCCAGCCCGAGATGGGAGCTGCTCTCGCGCTGGGCACGTTTCCAGCGGGGCCCTGGGAGAACTGTCCATGTGTACAGCCCCACGCTCAGTTACCAGATACCCGTGGGCTGTCCTGGCTGGCCTGATGTGGGAGGGACCCCCCGGGGCGGACGCTGCCAGGTTCTCCTGCCTAGCACCCCACACACTGGCCCCCTCCCAGCTCCCAGAAGCACGGCCGCAGGTGGGGTTCCCGGGCTGCACAGGGAGGGCAGCGGAGGCCCAGGCTTACCTTTGCTGGTTTCGCTCTCTCTAATAAGAAAGGAGCCGGCCTTATTGATTGGAGCCAGAAGCTGCCTCTCGGCATCTCTCCGGCAAATTGATCTAAAGAACCACCTGGAAAAGAAAAGCACAAAGGCAGACAGACCTCAGAGAGTGGCCACACTCCCGGATATATTGTCACCCAAGTCCCTTCCCTCCAGAGATAAAATGTGTTCCTGTTGCCAACTTAACCCTGAGCTGAGCCCCTCACATTTTGCTACATGAAATGCCCCTCGGTCCCTTTCCCTGCTGTCAGCGATGGACTTGGTGTTTTCTTGAAATGAAAGGAGAGCAGTATTTGGTGCCCTTTGTTAATTTTGCTCTGGGAGAATGCACCTGACACCTTCCCTCACAGCCCACCCTCCTTGGGGTCGAGTCTCTAGTGCCCCTTGAGCACAGGCTGGTCAGGGTGGATGTGCCCCGGCCTCACGCTGGTCCAGGGCCAGGCACAGGGCCGGGCGTGCTGGGCAAGGAGCCCTCCTGAGGGCGAGCATCTCTGGATGGGAACACTAGGCGAGGCGGCAGACCCGTGCCAGCTCGTGAGTTTGACAGACTCTGAGCTCCTTCAGGGCAGGGGTCACGTCATAATGGGTTTTGCATCCTCCCCGGTCCTGGGCAGAGCTGGGGCTCTGGCTCTGTTTGCTCAGGGCACTAATGCTCGAGGCCCTGGCTGGTGCCGTGTGCAGGTGGGTTATGAGGATGCCGGGGCGGAGCTGTCCCCTAAGGCCCCCATCCTGTGAGTCCCCCGAGGTGCAAGCCCTGAGTCCTGCCCTGGAGGCAGGGGAGGAGCGTGGCTGCTCAAGGCGGTGGGACATGGGGTCGTCTCTACCAGGTTAGCCAGGAAATGGGCAGCTCCCATTTCACAGATGGGAAGGGTGAGATGGGCTCCCCGAGTGACACCCTCAGTGTCACACAGAGATTTAAACGTTGCTGGGACATTAGACAAGCGTTCCCAGCGGCACCAAGTCCCCACCCCTCTCCTGCCCCCTCCGAGCCGGGTTCACACCCTGCTCTGCCCTTTAGCCGCTTTCTGGCTCCGCCCTGCACAGACTAGAGCAGCCAGCACACGCCTCCGCTCGGAAGGGCCGTCTGTCCACCTACTTTTCCACTTCCAGGGTCTCTATTCGGGCCACAAAGTTGCTGGGCACGTAGCCTTCTCTTCCTGTGATGAGAGACTTGGCCAACCACCAGTCTCCAGCTCTAGGCGGGAAAGAAAAACAAAACAGGTGGCGGCTCCCACGGGCCTCTCTGGGCAGCTCACCGCCCACAGCATCTCACCCCTGGGAGGCAGAGGATTCGAGAGGCAGGTGGTCGGGCAGAGGGAGGGAACTGGGGCCGGTGGCTCAGTGATGCGGTGTGTCCAGGTCATTCCAACTCGCCAGCATCCGATGGGCCCAAGATGCTCCTGGTCCAGGGGAGGAAAGGGAACAACGCAGCCTCCCGGGGAGGTTTGTCTCCATAGCCTGATCCGCCCAAGAGGGCCCCAGTCCTCTGGTGAGACGCCTTCCTCTCGATTAATGGGACACGTTTAGGGTTTGGGGAGTGAGTTTGGACTGGACGGGAAAGACAGAAACAAGGAGGCCTGCGGAGGAGAGGACCAACCAGAGCCCACAGATGGTCAAAAGGTCAGGGCCTTCACACTTCATCGCAGAACATCAAGAAATAAAGGAGCCCTCAGGCTCCACAGGACAAGCCCGACGTGCGAAAGAGTAGCTTTAGAGCAGTTTCTGAGAAGAAACCCTGGATAAACTAAAGCTGAATTCACAGGTAGGGTCTCACGTGAGATCTTGTCCTGCAAGGGAGACAAATCTGGACCCAACAGACTCCAGCCCAGAGCTGTGATGGAGCAGCCAGGCAAGCGCTGTGGGCATCAGGAGGGCTTCATGGAGGAGGTGACGTTAAAGGTGGGTTTTGAAGGAAGAGTAGGATTTTGACAGCAGAGCAGGAGGTAGTGAATACGAACCCCTACTACCGAGTGACTGGCCTGGGCTGAGGGGCAGGGCACTGGAGAAGATATTCTGGAGGCAGCCGTGCAGGGCGGCGTGTTGGGTGAAAGGTAGGTGGGCGGGGGGTGGGGTCCTGCAGTCACAGGGACGGTGTCCGGGACACTTACTCCTTCAGGATCTGCAGTTTCTCCCCCTTCATCATCTGCAGGTCCCGGTCGTTCACGGCTTTGTAGTCATACAGGGCCACCACAAAGTGTTCCTCTAGGGTGAACAGGGAAGAGATGGTCACTGCTTGGGCTGCTAGAGCGATGGTAGGGGCTGGAAAAATCCCGAAGATCTAGGGAGATCGGCTGTGTGGACCTGAGGGCCGCAGACCCATGTCTGGGAACCATCCCTTACCACTTCGGAGGCCATGACCCTCCCCTCTCTTCCCCTTCTCCCCCTGCCCTCCCTGCCTCTGTTCCAAGGGGAGTAGTGGTCTCGGAACGTAGCAGCTGTAACTTGGACCTGTAACGGTACCCAGGGCCCTGTCACAGTGCCCAGATGAGCTGCTGGTCCCTGGAACGGAGCGGGCTCCGGAGCTTGGCTTAGCGTCTTCCCAATGACCACTGCTTTTCTGCACAGCTCGGGGGGGCCAAGACCCCCCGCCCCGGAAAAGGTCACCTGGAGACCACTTAGCGTCCCCAGAAGTAGATGACTCAGCTTTGTCCCCAAAGTGTGGCTGTTCACCTCCCCTCGGTGGGAAGGGGGGCTGGAATAGATGACACGGCCTCCTCCGGTTCTGAGATTCAAGTTCTCGTGCCAAAGGCAGTTGGTTTTACTTCCTTCTCCTGGGCTTCCTTCCTGGAGATGCGAAGCCCCCGGCAGGAAGTAAGGATCCCCCCTAACGGTAATTAACCGTGATCCTCAGCAGGATAAGAAACACCAGGCACCAGGCGAGGCCACTAAATGGGTTCCAGCTCTTGACTGACAGACTCTGAGCTCCTTCGCGGAGGGGCCCCATCGTAATTAGTTTTGCATCCTCCGCAGTCCTGGGGCAGAGCCGGGCTCTGGCTTGTTTGTTCAGTGCAGCCGTGCGAGTGCTCTAAAGCCCGAGGCCTCCCGGTGCTGGATGCAGGTGTGTTATGAGGATGCTGGCGCAGAGCTCTCCCGGAAGCCCCATCCTGTGAGCCCCCTGCCCAGGCCTCAACCCCCGACCCCAGAGGGCCGAGGTCATTCATTATGTCACCTCCACAGTCCGGCC
The DNA here is from genome assembly GCF_009873245.2 of Balaenoptera musculus. Classification (NCBI taxonomy): domain Eukaryota; kingdom Metazoa; phylum Chordata; class Mammalia; order Artiodactyla; family Balaenopteridae; genus Balaenoptera; species Balaenoptera musculus. Next base: position 7,729,703 of record NC_045790.1, read on the forward strand.
CATCAGAGTGGAGGTGGAGACCGGGGGTGGTTAGAAGGCCGGCAGGGGGCCTTTGAAAGCGGGCTGGGAAACTAGATATGGGAAACTCCACATGCAACAGAGCAAAGGCTGGGACGCAGAGCCATCGACCTTCGCCCTTGGAGGTTGGGAGCTAGAATTTTTGAAAGCCTGGGTTTGACGATGCTCTTTGTATTTGCTGTAACTCTTTTGGTGCTCATTCGTAGTTTGTAAAGTCTTAAAAAAAAAAAAGCCCACCCAGGCTCAGGTACACTAAATGAGCTGGTGCTTGGCTCCTGGAGAGACACCCCCCAAGGGCAGGTGAAGCCTAGGGCACCTCCCTCAGCCTCCAACCAGGCCTTCTCCTCTCCGACCCTCGAGGGCCCGTCTTCCCCAGGAAGCCGCTCCCACCTCGGCCCCTGTTCCAACTGCACGAAGCCGGGGCCCGGAGGATGTGGCCAGGGGAGCCTCAGCTGCCGAAGCGGCCCCTTCTTACCTTGGTCCGGGTGCGTGGTGCCAGGAGCGGGGGGAGCCAGGTGGTTAAACACGATCTAGAGTGGAAATGCACGCGCTCTGTGTTAGGTCACGGCCCCGAGGCCTGGGTAGGGCAGGAGGGGTGAGACTGCTGGGTGCCAGCTGGAGGGTCTGGGGGAGCCTCTCTGCTGGCCCAGGAGGCTGCACAGGTAAATTCTACACATGCTGCCTCAAGCCCCAGGTGCCAGCGCCACCTCCCCCAAGCCGGGACCACCTGCCCAACCACACAGGCGGCTGGAGGAGGGGTACGTGGGAACGCCCCAACTTCATGAGAGGCAGCTGTGGAACTGTGAGGGGAAGCCGTATCACCCGGGTTAAAATCCTGGTTCTTCTTTAAAAGACGAAATTGCAAAAGAGTATTTGCTCTCAAGGGAAATTATTTTAAAAGCATATTTCCCTCAAACTCAACAGATGTATTCCCAGGTATGTACCCTGTAGAGAAACCTTTGTACTGGAATGCTCCCAGAAAAAAAATTAAAAAAATAAAAATCGTTGAAGTTTGGTCACCCTTTGACCAAAGATAGACGAATAGACAAACTGGAGCAAGTTATGCAACGAAACCCGGGGCGAGTTCGTGGCCACAGCCCCAGGCATCCACGTGGGTAAAACCCACAAACGTAACGGAGATCCAAAACCCACGCCTCGGACGAATACGTGCTGTCTGATTCAAATGATTTAAAGTTCACAACGGGTAAAATCAAACTGAAGAGTGTTTAGAAACACATACATATGTGATCACACCGAAAAAGCTAAGCTAAGGAATGATAAACACCCTCAGGATAGTGGGGCCTGGGGTGACGAGGATAGGCTGGGGGCAGCAGACAGTCTCAACCGGTCACCTTCTACTTCTGAAGATGATGGGGCTCTTCATTTTGCTCTTTTTTCAACTTGACATATGTGTTACAAATTTTTTTTTTTTTTGGCCACGCAGCATGTGGGATTCCCCCACCAGGGATCGAACCCGTGGCCCCTGCATTGGGAGCACGGAGTCTTAACCACTGGGACCACCAGGGAAGTCCCCAAATATTCTTTTTGTATTCCATATTTATTGAACACAATTTTGAAGTAGCATTTTGCAAAATGGCATGTATAGCGTGGTTCCACTGACAATATAAACATGTAATATAAATAACCCACAGATAAGGGGTCTGGAGGCAGGAGCTCTGAAGTGCTAACTCCAGGTATCATTGGGCAGTGGAATAATGAGTATTTATAATTTTTTTCCCATAATTAATAGATATGACGTGACTTTTAAAAAAGTTTAAAACCTTCCAGGCTCTACTACTTATTAGCATATAACGAACACAGTCGAAGTCAGCGTTTTCCCAGTCGATCATTCATTCATTCAACAAACATTTCATTGCTACCTGCCAAGCCCTGCACTAAATTGGGACACGGATAGATAAGATTTCTCTAAGAAACAGGATTGGCAATCCCCCCTCCCCTCCCCATCAGGTCACTGTCAGAATAAAGCAATGGCCAGTCAAATGCACTGGTGAGGGTTGGGGGACCCAGGCATGACTCCCAACTGCCCCAAACCAAAAGGGGGTAGGTGGCCGGGCGGGGGAGACACGAACATCATTATCTAAAAGTGCCTCTTTGGGAATGCTACCGTCAAAGGCTGCCAAACGCTTTGTGAACAGACCAGAGCTGCATGACAGGCTCATGAGAACTTGAGGGCCTGCTGCGGGGGAGAGGGCCCCTCCAGTCCTAGGCTGCCTTATCCCGGGACGGCAAGCTGCTTGGAATGCCAGCAGCAGTGCCACGAAAGGGGACAATGACCATCAGGAGCTTCTTGGCAGGGGGTGGGGGCAGCAGATGTTGCTGAATGCCCCACACCCCCCCTCACCCCACCCTTTCTTCAAGTTGACATTTTTGATATCCTTTCCTCTTCAAGGCTGCCCGTGTGCATTGAAAACTGGCTAAGAATTACCGGGAGCCCCCTAGGCCCGGTCCTGTGCCTTGCACACCTGCCTATGGTCACGTCCCCATCAGAAAGGCATTCTTACTGTACCCATTTTACAGATGCGGACACTGAGGCACAGAGGAGTTAAGTAACCTACCTGGAAGCACACCGCTCATAGATTTAAGCTCGGCAATCTGGCTGCGAAGCTTGGTACTATGCCACCACTGCGACGTGGGTCATGGTGGCAGTGGGAGGGGCCTACTTGTTGGAGCCCTGCGTTGTCTAGAGATGGCGCTGGTGCCGGCTGGAGACGAGCAGCAGCCCCTGAGCCGTGCGGGGGGGCTCCGTGCGCCCCTCTCCCACCCCCTCCAGCTGCGCACAGCAGTCACTCACCAGGGGCGGCAGTGGTGGGGCCTCTTTGCCCTGGGTGCCGGCCTTCACGGGGCTCCATCTGCCCTTTCCCTTCTCCTTGACCTGCCTTTTGCTGCTCACCACTCCCATCCTGTCGGAGAGCACACAGCAGATTGGCGATGTGAGTAGGTTTTCAGAGCCTCTGTACACAAGAGCGTCCCCAAACCCCTTCCGGTTGCCGATTAGAAAGGTGGGGAAGCAGGGGGGCAGTGAAGGTCAAAGTCAGAACATGGGGTCAGAAGTGGGTTGGGTGGGCTAGGCTTGCCTCCATCTTTTTTCCCAGAGCAGGAAGAAGTGGCCTAGAGAGGAGAGACTCCCGGGTTTAGGACACAGAGATGGTCTGGCCTGAGGAAACTGCCAGAAACCGCCAGGGTGGATCCCAGGCCCCTGGGGGTAGGAGCCTTGCCGTCTAGAAAGAGGCTGACCAACGTGTCTGGTGGTCTGGGTTTCAGTCTTCCCTTGGGAAAGTCACATTCCCTCTCTTGGCCCATGTTAGAACATTCTGAGGTTCTTTCCAGCTCAGGTTTTCAGGTGAGATGCTGTAATTTAGGTCACAAAGACAGTACAGGCATCTAATGCCAACTTTTCAATAATATCGGGGAATCTTCTTTAGGGGTGAGTGAAATATGATCAAGACTTTTCTTGGGTAAAGAATCTTCAAATGACAGATGTGAGAAAGACCCCGGGGACCACGGCCAAGAGCACCGCCACTTCACCACCAGCCCCATTCCAGGGGCGGCTGTTCAAGGAGAGCTTACTCTTGACCAAGAACTTCACCTATCTTGTATCATCCTTTCAAGTCTCTAAAATAAGGGTAAGTAGGAGGTCTGAGATGTTAAGTAGCTGGTTCCCAGTCAAACAGTTAACCAATGCAGAGCCAACTCTGGAGCCCTGGCTGACACTAGACCACCACACTTATCCACATTTTGCGTAATGAATTATGGGGTTGTACCAGGAAGGGCTGCTGAATTTTATCAGGTGACTATTTAATATCTATTTATATGATAATTTTTCTTCTTTGATTTGTTGATGTAATGAATTATGTTGATCAATTTTCTGCTACTGAAACATCCTTGCATTCTGGAATAAAAGCTATTTCGTTACAGTGCCTTAGTCTTTTTGATACACGGATGGATCCTATTTGCTAATATTTTATTTTGAATGAAAATCTATATTCCCGAGTGTGATTCGTCTATAAGGAATTAACATTAAGATGATTCTGGCTTCATAACATACCAGGGATCTCTTTGTCTTTCTTCCTATGATCTTGAATCGTTTAACAACATTGGGGCTATCTGTTCCTTAAAGACTACGTGGAACTCAGCTGGTAAGTCATCTGTTCCTGGGACCCTTTTAAATAGTAGATCTCTAAATAAATTTCCAGTTTCTTCCACAGGAATTTGTTGCCACTTTTCCTCCTTCTTGCACCACTTTGATAATTTATAAGATTTATAGGACATCTTTGATTTCCTCTCCATTTCTAATTTACCATGAAGTTTTGTTTTTTTTTTTTTAATTTATTTATTTTTGGCTGTGTTGGGTCTTCATTTCTGTGCGAGGGCTTTCTCTAGTTGCGGCAAGCGGGGGCCACTCTTCATTGCGGTGCGCGGGCCTCTCACTATTGCGGCCTCTCTTGTTGCGGAGCACAGGCTCCAGACGCGCAGGCTCAGTAGTTGTGGCTCACGGGCTTAGTTGCTCCGCGGCATGTGGGATCTTCCCAGACCAGGGCGCGAACCTGTGTCCCCTGCATTGGCAGGCAGATTCTCAACTGCTGCACCACCAGGGAAGCCCAACCATGAAGTTTTACATCGTATTGTTTTGTAATTATTTTCATCTCTTCTCTTTCTTGATTATGACTTATTTGTTGTTCCCAATATAAATTAAATGTACTTTCAATAATGACAACTTTTAATTGGATAACATTATCTGAAGGTTTCTATGACCAAATAAAGTCTCACCCTAGCTTTAAAATTATGAAAAAGGAGAGTAAAATCAAACCAGCATGAAAGTGGAATAGGAATAGACATATCATCAGTGACGCATAATAATAAGAATGCAAACAGATTCCAGTACATATGGAAACTGCATATATGAAAACAATGGCATTTTAATTCAGTGGAGAACTGAGGGTTTATTTTAATAAAAGGTATTGGGGAAATCACTATCTACCTAGAACAAAATACAATTGGATGCCAATCTCACACCATATTAAAAAAATAGGGCTTCCCTGGTGGCGCAGTGGTTGAGAATCTGCCTGCCAATGCAGGGGACACGGGTTCGAGCCCTGGTCTGGGAAGATCCCACATGCCACGGAGCAACTGGGCCCGTGAGCCACAATTACTGAGCCTGCGCGTCTGGAGCCTGTGCTCCGCAACAAGAGAGGCCGCGATGGTGAGAGGCCCGCGCACCGCGATGAAGAGTGGTCCCCACTTGCCGCAACTAGAGAAAGCCCTCACACAGAAACGAAGACTCAACACAGTCATAAATAAATAAATAAAAAAGAACGTGAATTTCTAAAAAAATAAAAAAATAAAAAAAATAAATAAATTCCAGGTGTATTGAAACAATATATTAAAAATTTAAAAATTTTAATTGGAAGAAAATTTAGGAGACTATACATATGACCCAGAGCTTGGAGATAACAATTATCAAAGATGGAATAGCTAGAAGCTGAGAGAGGACAAAAAGACATATTCATAACAAAAGGACAGATTCATAAATGTTAAAGGTACTACACAGTAAAAGAAACCATCATGAAGATAAGCAATAGATTGGGGAAAAGATTTGCAAAGCATACGGCAAACAAATGTCCACATATAATATACACAGAGCTCATGAAATTTGGCAAGACGTATGGGTTTAGCATATAATCTACTCGATAGAAAAATGAGTAAAAATTATAAATAGACACTCCATCCAACACAAATCCAAATCACTAAATAGGCATGTGAAAAATGTTGAAATTACTTACCAATTGGAAAATGCAAATCAAAGTAACAAGAAAACACTACGTTGCATCAGTAAGATAGGGAAATATATAAAAGGAATGGTAATACCAATTGTTGATGGTAAAGAAAGGGAAAATTGTGTTTTCTTGTTTTCTACATTTCTGGTACAAAAGTATTTATTATTGTTATTTCATCCGTTCTTTCCCACTCCATTTCTAAGATGAAACCTCTGTGAGGTCTGGGATCTTTGCATTATACATTGTTAATCCAAATTGCTAAAACAGTGCCTGGCACAGAGTAAGTGCTTAATAAATATTGAATAAATAAAATATGAAATATTGCCAAACTTTTAGAAAGCAATCTCTCAAGTTCTATTAAAATGAAAAACTACACATATCTTTCGATTTACAATCCCACTTCCAAGAATCTCACTGCGTACCAAGACATCTTTATATAGGAATATATGAGATACAAACACATTTATTGCCGCAATAGTTGTAGCAACAAAAAACAAAACAAAAGAAACTTTGTAACTGCTCACCAACTGGGGAATTGTTGAGTAAATCTGCACTTTAAAAGTCTCTAAAATATTATTCATCTATCAAAAAGAACATGTTAGATCTTTACCAGCGAGGCTAAGAGGAATTGCTACAACATATAGTTAGGTGAGAAAAGCCGGATGTGAAGAAGTGGGTGAGGCTGTCCCATATTCGGAAAAACCAAAGAATGAGACAAGAAACCCCTATGTAGGCACATGCACGTGTTTTTATGTTACATGGAAATAGGTTTGGGAGGATAAACACGAAGGTTTAGGTTTGGTGATTGGTGGAGGAGGTAGAGACAGAAGGGGAGGCAGAGACAGAAAGGGAGGAAGCACGCCCACACCCAACAGAAAAAAAAGCAAATTTAAAAAAGTGCGTGTGTGGGCGTTAATGCAAAGCAGGACTCCAAAAAGATATTTCCTAAAATGTTAATATTGTTTATCTCAAGTAATGAGACCTCGTGCGACTTTTACCTTCTTTCTTATGATTTTATATATTCCTTGAATCCTTTAACAGGAAGCATAATCTTATTGGTACAAGCAGAAAATGAAAAGAGACGTGAATGACTTGCCGGGGACCAGAGCGGGCGTAAGCTCTGGACCCGGGTCAGCCCCAGCTCTGGAGAACGGCTGTCTGGGCCTCAGGCCTTTCCTCCCTCTCCCAGCCTCCTGGCGCAATGAAGTGTCAGAGGGCAGCAGCTTCTAGAGTTTTCCCGACTTGGACACCTGCTTCTGCACCTGCCCGAATGACCAACCCTATCTGGTCAACCATACTGCCACCAATTTTAAACTTCCTGGGCAGACCTTTATGTCCACTTAGATAGCAGAACTGAACATCTACGTAACTTGACAGGAAGTAAAATTCCTCAGATTAAATCACCACTACTTACACTTCCTCGTCCTTCGACTCCTTAGCAGTGTGTATGCAGATGCTTTCCCATGGGTTTTATAAACACATCGGTTCTCTAGGGTCCCTCCACCCCAGAGGCTCTGACCGGAGCCTGAGTTACCCAGGAAGCCATGTGACAAGCAGAGCTGTGTCCCCGTGCTCGGGCTGCCACCCCGCTGTGATATTTTAGCAGTTTCAGGCTGGGTGGAGCCAGGAAACAAACGCAGAGTCCACGCAGAAGCCCAAGGCAACACGTGTGGCTCCCTGGGGGTTCAGGGGGCTTTGCTGCACTTAGAGGGCACTGGCCTCCTCCCAGCGGTGAAGGATGGATGGGAGAAGGATGTGAGTTGTGTGTGTGTGAGAGAGAGAGAGAGTGCACACACGTGCACCTGCGTGTGTCTGTGAGTGCATGACAGAGCAAGCATGTGAATGCACCCGTGTGTGTGCTTTTGTGTGTGTGTGTGTGTGTAGTGCAGGGGGTAGGGGTTAGAAAGAGGAGGGGATTGTGGGGGAGGGGACATCTGCTTGTTTATTTGAAATGAATTAGACGCCCCTGCCGACCTTGACCAGAGCAGGGAGATCAATGTAGGCCCCAGGGGAGATGCTTAAAACGTGAAACACAGCCTCAGCCTGGCAGGGGATGTGGCAGAGGCAGTAACTAAAAATAGAGAAACTGGAAACCCTTTATTTACAGTGGCCAGCATTTCACAGGTTGAAAGCACTTGACATATATGATTCATTCAATATTCATGTAGCATCCATAGGGTGGTTACAATTACAGTAAGTCCCCTACACACGAACGAGTTCCTTTCCGAGAGCACTGTCATAAGTCCAAAACAGCCTAGGTACCCAACTAACACAGTCGGCTATATAGTACTGTACTGTAATAGGTACATAATACTTTTCACACAAATAATATATAAAAAACAAACACAAAAAATAAACATTTAAAATCTTACAGTACAGTACCTTGAAAAGTACAGTAGTACAGTACAACAGCTGGCATACAGGGGCACGTTTGCATCTTTGAAAGTTCGCAGCTTGACGGTTCGTATGTAGGGGACTTACTGTATTCTCATTTCACAGCTGAGGATGGAGTGGCGAGGTGGCTTGTTAAGGTCACACTGAAGGTGGCAGAGCCAGGTGCTGGAGGGGGTTCTCAGCCCCCCACGCTGCCCCCGACCTCCCTGCCCAAAGCAGGTACATGGGTGCCCTGCCTGGGGTTCCATCCCCTGGGCCCACAGCTCAGGTTCAGACGCACAATCCTCTCCTTTGTGCAGGCTGCACTTGCCTGCAAAGCCCTCCTGCCCGGAGGAAAAACCTCCCGGAGCCGCTGGACGGGTGGGGGGTGGGGGGGAGGTCTGGAATTCCAGGCAGAGCCTCGTACAGCCATCTCCCTCCTCCCTGGCTCTGGGGGGAGTGGGTGGTCCAAGCAAGCTGGGCTCAAAAGCAAGCCACGAATTGACTGCGTGAACCTGGGCAAATCACCTCATCACCTGGGCTCAGTCTCCTGACCTATAAAATTGGGAAGTATGAAACTACTCCTTGTTTTCATACATAAAGACTTCCTGAGAAAACATACTCAAAGGTGAATGCCGAAAAAGGCCAAACAACGGACTTTCCTGTCTGGGGGTGAAGGGGCAGTTCTGTTTCTGTGGAATTAAACCAGGTTTCAGTGCACTTTTCTGCTTGCGATGCCCTATCGGTGCGTTTCCTTCACCCTGATCCTGGCTTTATGGAATGCCATAATTTTAGCATGTTTTTAAACAAAAACTAAGAACGTGTCAATTATGTCTTGCCTATTTGGCAAATCTTTGTCTATTTTTAGCCTTTCACAGATGCCTTTTAATTATGCACTTACCCATGATTACAGGCGTAATTCCAATGACTACTTGTGTAAGATTAGGGGGCAAATGCACCAAATCATTAAAACAGTTGTGCAAACGCTATTACCCAGATGAAAATGGTTGTCCTGCCAAGACTGAGCTGTTGGCAGGCGGGTGGCAGTTCATTCACCAGCTGACGTGCTCAAGTCCAAATTCAACACGTGGAAAATGTTTGGGGATGTTGACATAATGCACAACTACATAGGTTTTATAGAGTTCAAGGACCAACAGCCTGTACATAAATCACATGGTTGTCATGCGGCCCAAACAAGATGAGGGTCAGAAAGGAACGAGAGCAGAGAGGGTGCTAAATAAATTCTAACTAGAGGATGAACTGGGTGACAGAGGAGAGCTTCATGGTGCCCTAAGCTGCCACTGGGGTCCTTCGGGATTTCCTAACCTTTCCTTTGGGGGTGAGAGCCTGGGTGGTGGTGGAGATGGTAGGTGGGGGACAGAGGCCACCGTGGATGGTGGGCTGTCGTGTGGCCCCGGGAAGTGTTGATGGCTCTGAGTCCCTCCACCTGAACTGGCTGCTCCAGAAACAGGTTATTTGAGAGGCAGGAGGATGATTTGGTGGGAAAAATCTTCTGCATGAAATCAACCCTGGAATGCACATGGTTGCATGACAGAAAAATCAGTTTGACTATGGTTTACTTTTTTTAATTTAATTTTTTAAATTGAGGTATAGTTAATTTACAATGTTGCGACTCTGGTTTATTCTTTTAAATAGCAGGTACTGTCATGTGTCAAGCGGTCACCCTGTGCCAGATACTGAGCCAGATGCCCCATGAACACTGTCCTGTTTGAGAGAGACCACTGAGCACCGTTGACAAGAATGCTGAGGTCTGAATCCTGGTTTCGCTACTTTTGACCTGTGTGTCCTTGGGTAAGTTGCTTAACATTTCTGTCTCTTAGTCTCCAGATAGTAACAGTTCCTGCTCCCAGAGGGCGGTAAGGATTAGGTTTGTTATTACATGCTACTGGCACATCTTAGAACAGTGCCTGGCCCATAGTGTTTAATAAATATTTTACTATCATTCCACATATACAAATAATCAACCATAATATTTCCTTTAGTAACTGTGAGACAGGCAGTGCTACCTTCTTTCTACAGACGAGATGGACTTGAGACTTGAAGCCAAGTCAAGCTAGTAAGCTGTGGAGCCAGCCTTACACCCACCTCTGACTGGTTCCTAAGTCTGGGATCTGGAAACATTGCCATGTTATTAGCCGAAAGCTCTACCCTCTGACTTAACCTGCCAGACATGGGTGGGCAGCTTCAAGTTGGAACAGGTAAGCCTATGTGCAGACCCAGGGCCCATCCTGGGCGTTGGGCGTCGTGATGAGACGCCAGCCTCTCATTGGCGAGTTCCTTCTGCCCTCGTGGAACATTTGCCTACTTCCAAGCATTCCAAGGCCTGCCCCCCACGAATCCACTAGTGCAATGGCCATTTCCTAGATGAGAAGAGTACAGTGATGGGCCTATGACTCTGAACTAAAGAAGAGGCCAAAGAACTTGAATTGAAACTTATTTTTCGAGTCTCAAGTTCAGGATAACTCAACTTGAATGAGGCTACATCACCTTTGCCCATATCGCTCCCCCCAACATGTGATCATGAAACAGCTGCAGTGTTGGCTCTTAGAAACTATATTCTTGTGTTCATTCAGTCACTGTCAACCGTGTACTGTGTCAGACACAGTGAAGACATGAAACAAGGAAGGCGTCCGTTCTCGGGGGACGATAAGAAGTGAGACATACACTCAAGTCACAACAAGCAGGGTAGGCAGATGACATACAGAAGAGAGGTCTTGTGAGCTCAGCAAGAACTCACTTCCACCTGGAAGAAAACACTAGCTAGTCCTTAACGGATGGCTCAGATATCACTTTTTTAGATTAAAACTATTTTTAATGAAAACTTTCTAAATATAAAAATAAAGAGTGTAATGAACACCTCCATACTCATCCCCCTAGATTCACCAATTATCTTTAGAAATTGTTTTCCTGATTGAAGTACTTTAGGTATTTTAAGACAAGTCATTTTATAAATAAAGGATTGAAACTTTGAAATGAAATGAAACTCATGGCTTGAAACATGCCGCGCCACCTCCACATACTCTGCACGTGTCTTTAAAACATGGAGACATTTTCTCACATAACCTCGATGTCATTATCACACCTAACGAAATGAGCAATAATTCTGCGGTTTCATGTAACATCCAATCCATAATCAATTTCCCCAGTTGTCTCAAAAATGGCTTCTTGCTGTTGGTTTGTCCTACCCAGGATTCAAACAAGCTTCACACATTATATGGGATGGTTGAGTCTCTCTCCAGTCATCTTTCCCGGAACTGCCCCCCAGCCCCTGCTTAGGTTTGCTTCATGCCACTGAGTTATCAAATCCAGAGTGGTGGTCCCGTGGAATGTTCCACGTGCTGGAGTTTGCATCCTCGAGATGGCTCACAACTGCTCCTCTATCTCCCTCTTTCTCATACATAGAACTAACTCTGCAGGGCCCACTGCATTCAGGTTCATCTTTTCCTGGTAGGGATGCCTTATGGGGGTGACAGGTGCTCTGTGTCACAACCTATCTGGAGGCCCAACTGTCCAGTGGCACCGCTTCAGTGATGCTAAGATAGATCTGGGTCCAGGTGATGCTGGTTTGATCCTTCCATTGATCAGCTCCTCATCAACATTTCAGCGAATGGTTCCATGAGGGGTCACTAAATGCTGACGTGCTAATTCCAGCATTCCTTCCACACTTGTTAGTTGGGAGTTGAGAGAATCAAGGATAAGAACGAGAGAACACCAGGAAAAAATGCTGTGCATAATTCCACCAGGGTTGGGTAGTATCTGCATATAGAGAAATGGTGCTTTCCCAAAGACATCGACGCAAGAACCTAGTTCAGAAAACAGAGTTTTTCCACTGGCTGGATTCTAATGCTAGAATTAGTTCAAGAAACCACAGTTAACACCTTGTGCCATATTTTCAATACTAGTAGAATATTTGCCCAGTGCTGGCATAGGACCCACTGCAGAGTTGTAACTCCTGCCTGAGTATGTCAGGGCCACCGGGTGAGCTAGCAGTGGACTTGGACTTGTGTGTTCCCTTGGTCAAAGTGGTCGCCAACTTAGGCCCAGTGAAGAGGAGACACACATATGGCTATTTCAATTTTGTAAACTGGAAATATTTCTGCAGTGGAAATTCACTCCCCACAATGGTAAAGTTGATCAAAATGATTTTCAGGTGGTAAAACGTTTGAGGGTGCTGAGCGAAACTTCAGGAAGGAAGACAGCCTTCTTGTGACAATGTGTTAAGTAAAATATAGACACATGCTTACCGTGTCACCGACATTTGATTCTGCTGACATAGGCAAGCTTGAAATTTGTTAGGCAATTAGGCGGAAAATGGCACCATGATGATATTTAAATTCTTCTGATAATTACTAGCTTGTGAATAAAATTCTTTTATTGGGAGACACCACGTACATTTATACTAAAAAAAAAAAACAACCACGGGCTTCCCTGGTGGCGCAGTGGTTAAGAATCCGCCTGCCAATGCAGAGGACACGGGTTCAAGTCCTGGTCAGGGAAGATCCCACATGTCGCAGAGTAACTAAGCCCATGCGCCACAACTACTGAGCCCATGTGCCGCAATTACTGAAGCCCGCACGCCTAGAGCCCGTGTGTTGCAACAAGAGAAGCCACTGCAATGAGAAGCCAGTGCACTGCAACAAAGACTAGCCCCTGCTCACCACAGCTAGAGAAAGCCCGTGCTCAGCAACAAAGGTCCAATGCAGCCAAAAATAAATAAAAATAAAATAAATCAAAAAAACAAAAGACAAACAAACAAAAAACACACAGTAGTGATAAGTAAAACGTGCTACCGATATGTTGAAACCTACAAACAAAAAAACTACTGGTGTATTTGGTACTGATGGGACCGTGGACCTTAATCTACTTTTAAGTTTCAATTTTTTTTGCACTGATTTTATTAAAAAATTAAATCATGAGTTCGCTTCCTAATGGAGTCAGTTATGATTCGTTAGCACAGCAGTTCCTAAGCTTGAATTATCAAAGCTGGGAGCTTGCAGCCAGTTTGAGGCCCAGTCCCAGCAGTTCTGACACGTAGGTCCGGCCTGGAGCCCCAGGATCTGCATTTTTAATTACTGCCCTGACCATGCTGATGCAGACAGGTTCATCAACCCCACTTCACGAAGACCCTTTCTTTCATTTGGCTGCTTTTCTGGAGTATTACTTGCAAAAAGGATTAAAAGATAGTCCTGAAGACCTTGGGTATTTCTTCATATGAGTCCCTCGTAAATAATGCTTGTAGTTTTCCTGCCTGTGATCCTCTTGTCTTTAAAAGGAATGATTCTTTTTGTCCTCCATACACGTGTCCCTTACATATTAATATATTTCTACATAGTTTTTTTGACATGGGGAAAATCACTTCCCTTTCTATGACAGCAACCAGCATTGCTCTGATACTTGGCAGTTTGCAAAGCATTTTCACACATGTATCTCAGCCTCAAAACGACCCTGTGAGCTGAAAAGAAACCTCATCCTCATCCTCAGGAGGCTGAACATGGAAGTGAAGAAACAGATGAAACTGAACAGGGATTTGTGTCACATCTCTGACGTGAAGCCTTGTTCTCTCAAGCTGAGGCTCACAGGTGTCCTCCCAGATGCGCGTCTGTTCACGACCTGAATTACTTTCAAAGGCACTATCCATCATCAGTCCTTTTGAGCCGCCTCTCCAATGTTTATTATGCACAACTCAGAGGTGGAATTTGTAAACAGAAGGGAGGCTTGTGCAGAGAAGCACCTCTACCAGGCTTGAGGGGGCGGGGAGACATTCGGACTGAAAAAGCTGGCTCTATTTAACGTTTGCAAACAGGAAATTGGAAAAGGTTAAAGACAGAAAGAAAAGAAAAGAATAAAAAAAGGTCTTAGGTCCCTGACATTTTTTGGGTTGACTGTAATTATTGTGAGGGTCTACAGACATGGATGTCCGGCTAGAGGCACAGAGATCTAAAATTAACTTATAAAACTCTTTGTTGTAGGATTTGCCTATCACACGGGAGCATGGATACTAATGATTGCTAGCACTGGGCCTAGTATTCCTTCCTACTCAAGGCTGGACACTCTGCCATATGCTTTACATATAGTATATCTAGACCTGACAGTAGACATACTCCTTCCCGTTTTATAGATGAAGAAACTGAGGCTCAGTGAGGTCTAAAGACTTGATCAAGACCGTACACTGAGTCAGAGACTAATATTTAAAAACCAGTTCTCTGGCTTCGAAATCTGGCTGCATCTACTGTGTTCCAAAGTATGTGAAGTAATGAAAATGAAACACCTGTGATGACATCTGTGAAAAACATGAAAATGATTAGAAGATTATGTATAAGTAATAAGTGATAAACAAGTAAAAGTAGATTATGGTAGGATTTTAGAACAGGATGCAGGTCTTAGAGATTGTAGACATAGCAGCAATAGAAAAAGAAACTAAAGTGAAGTGCTCTCAATAAATAAAGAGAAATAAAAACTAGAAAAAGAACAGGGCACAGCGACCTGTGAGACAACTGACCACATTAAGTGGTCAAAAAACACGTAATTGGATTATCAGAAAAGGGATGGAAGAGAAAAAAATTTGAAGAAATGAAAGATGGAAATTCCAAATTTGATGAAAACTATAAACCCAAGGATTCAAGAAAGTCACTCAACCTCATGTATGAAGAAAACCACATCAAGTTACATCATGATCAAATTGCTGAAACTAGTGATAAAGAAAAAAATCCTAAAAGCTGCTAAAAAAGATACATTATAGTTCTAGAAAGAAATCATAGGGGAAAATCTTTGTGATCTTGGCTTAGGCAAAAAAAAATCTCTTAGAACATAAAAACATGTACTATGAAAGAAAAAATTGATAAATTAGACTTTTCCAAAGTTAAAAATTTCTGCACTTTAAAAGACACTATTAAAGAAATGAATACACATGAAACCACACACAGGGGAAAATGTTTGAAAAACATATATCTGATATGAGAATATATAAATAATTTTTTCAATGCAATAAAAGAAGGCAAACATTCAACTTAACAAATACTTGAATAAAGAAGATACTATATGATTGGCAAACAAGCACATGAAAAGGCGCTCAACATTATCAATCATTAGAGAAATGGCAATTAAAATCACCATGAGATACCCCTACACACCCGCCAGAATGGCTACGATTAAAAGACCGATCATAGCAGATGTTGGCAAGGATTGGGGGACACTGCAACTCTCATACAATGTTGACGGCAAAATGAAATGGAACAGAAACTTGGGAAAACAGTTTGGGATATTCTGGTTATTCTATGATCCAGAGATTTCATTTCTAGTTATTTATCAAAGAGCAATGAAAACAACTGACACAAAGACTTGTGCACATACATTCATAGCAGCTTTACTCATTAGCTCCCAACTGGAAACAACCAAAAGGTCCATTAACTGATGAATGGATTTCAAAAATGCAGTTGTAATTGACCACAATATCTGTAACAACATGTGAATCTCAAGCACACAGTGCTAAGTGAAAGAAACAAAACACAAAGAATATATACTGTCTGATTCCATACACAGTCCTCTTTCATTATCCACGGGGGGATTGATTCCAAGAGCGCCCATGTTTACCAAAATCCCCCCGTTCTCAAGTCCCATAGTCCGCCCTTTGTATTTACAGGTTTTGTATCTGCGGATTCAACCAACCGCAGATGAAAATTTCGATAGAGAAGAGAGGGTACAGGTGGAAGGCAGGTAAGGAAGGGCTTCTGCATCTTTCATAGTGGGAATCAATATAATTAGCCCAGAGATATATTTAAAATCAGGCACTGGTATTCTCTAAAGTTGTAAAGATAACAAAAAGGAGATTTAAAAACAAAAACTGTTATCATCGCTTATTTCTGGGTTGGGGGCAGTAAGGGCAAACTTTTAATTTTCAGTTTAGAGCCTTTGGAGCTTTCCACGTTTTAAAAACAATATTCATGAATAACTTATACAATGATAAAATCCAGTTCAGTAAATGAATGGGTAGACATATTAGTAAAAGAATAAAAGATCTAACTGACCAAAAGTGCCTGGAATACATTATTGTTAAGTGAAAGAGTTTATTGCAGAATACTTTGTATAAAATAATTGTGGAAAAGAAAAAAAAGGGAGTGTATAAATATATTTGCAAATGAAAAGAAAATGTCTGAAAGCCCTTGGTATAAATGAAACTGCTAACAGGGCAGCTTCTGGAGAGTGAAATTTGCAAGCAAAAAGATGTTACATTTTTGCTTTACATACCTCTGTGTGGTTTGGATTAAACACAGAACGATATGCTTAAATACATAATACCCTTAAATATTGTTTTTTAAATGTGAAGTTAAAAAAAAAGAAAATAGGCAATTACCTAAAAAAATATGGGGCTTGTGCCCCTGAGCAACATTCTAAAGGATGAAAGAAGTGACAGAATTCTATCCCTAATGTGTTCAGGCCATGCTTGGAGGACCCAGCCTCCTCTGATGAATCATATTAAATATAGTTTCCTCTTCACACATGTAATTTGCTGGTAGTTATAGGAAATTCAGAAAGTAGAGAGGAAGATAAGAATTACTTACAACACCATCATCCAGAGATAATCACTGTTAGTTAACATTCTGGTATGTAATATTCCACTGGCATTTTTAAAAAACGCAAAATCGGGATCATTATCTACATCTTGTTCTGTGACCTGTTTTTAAGGGTGTTTCATGGCCACCTTTTCCTGTCGTTACCCGTTTTGCCTGTAGCATCACATGCACGGCTGTGGGGCATCTTATCGGAAGGTTGTACAATGCTTATTTTACCCATTCCTCTGGTTACACACCAAGCTGTTTCCATTTTTTTAGTATAGAAATAATGCTGCAAAGATGTCCTTTGTTCATGTATTTTATCCTTGTTCATGTTCCCCATTAATCTTTGTTGAGGTTAAAAATCCTAGAAGTGGGATTGCTGGGCTCAAGAGTGTAACACGTTTTAAGTCTTCTAATATATTTTGCCAATTGTCATTCAGGCATTTCACACAAGTGTATGTGAGTATGGATTTCCCAGCACTTTCTCTAAGAAAAGTTATTATTCTTTTTATACTTACTAAATTACTTTATTTTAAAAAGCTATCTTTTACTTTTTAATCTAATTTTTTATAAAGCAAGTAATATACACACGTTGAAAAATCAGAAAATTCAGATCTATATAAAGAAAAAAATTAAGGTGGCTTGACATCCTACCACGTATGGAGAACCACTACGAACACTTTGGAGATGAATTTCCAGAGTTTTTACGTATGCATATACACTTAAGAAAATGGAGCCGGACTGTTTATGCAGTATTATAACATTATTTCAGTAAACATTATGGTGTAAACTATATATACATAAGTACAGTTTGGGAACCAATATTATTAATGACATGTCATCTACAGACTTAACATTAATTTATTTAATCGCTACTGCTCAAATAAGTTATTTTCAACCTTTGACTATTATAAATAAACCTGTAGTAAACATCCTTATAGAATATATGTTTAGTTGTTGGGCCAATATTTTTAAAGCTGTATTTCTAAAAGTGGAATTACTAAGTCAAAGAAGATGCACGTTTTTAAGGATCTTGAGCTCTGATGCTAAATTAATTTCTGCAAAGGTAATACTGATTTACATTCTCACAGCAATGAAGAAAGCTCATTTCCCTCGTTCTTTGTCAGTAGCTTTTATCAAGTTTCAAAGAAACCTTTGCCAATCTACTAAGTGAAAAATGATAAACAACATGGCTTTAATTTTCTATTAATATTTATCATGTATTTATCAACCACTTGTGTTTCTCATGTGATGAATTGGTTGTCCATGTCCTCTACTCATTTTTACATTGAGGTGTTTATCATTTTTCTTAATTATATATAGGACCTCTTTATACCATAAATATATTTAATTTATACATTAATTTGTCATATATATTATAAATATTTTTCTCATTTTATCTTTTGCTTTTTAATTTTGTTTGCAGTATTTATTGTGGACAAAAGGTTATCATCTTTATCTAGTCAGTTTACTAATCTTTCTTACCGATCTTTGCCTTTGGTGTTCCTGCTTAGAAATACCTCCCCCAACCCAAGATTATAGATATATACACCTAGGTTAAGGTGTATATATCTATTAATTTTCACTATTAGTTTTTTCACAGTATTTTATATGCATAAAAAGCTCAGAAACAAATGTAACAACACTAACACCAAACAGATATTAATATTTTGTCACACTTACTTCAGTTCTTTTTCTTCCTCCCGCTCTCTCTTTTTATGTCACCGATACAACTAAAGCTTGATCATTATTTTCTCCTTTCTTTGTCTCCAAAGTCATCATTATCTTGAAGTGAATGGGTGTTGTTACCACGTATGCTTTTGTACATTTATAACATACAAATAAACAGCCACAAGCAATATATACATTTGTATGTTTTGCAAAAAAATGGCTTCCTAATGCACGTAACCTTTTGGAAACTGGGTTTCTTTTTTTACCCAAACTTGTTCTTGAGATTTGTTTATTTTGCTATACAGGTCCCTAGTTCTTCGATTTTTAAAAATCTTATTCCATTAAGTGAATAAACCTCATTTTATTTGTCCATCTATTTATTTTTTACTAAGGAGCAGTTGAGTTGTCTCCACTTTTTCACGATGACAAACTGCACCGTGAGGAGCCCATGTCCCTCGTGCACACGTGTGAGCATTTCTCTGAACAACGTGGCTCTAGTGTGCTGTGAGGACCCACAGGGCCGTCGGGCGAGATCCTTCAGCTTTGTTGCGGATTCCCAAAAAGGGTCTCCAAAGTACCAACTTGTCCTCCCCCCAGCAATATCTAAGAGTTCTCATTTCCTCATATTCTTGCCAAAACTGGCGTTATGAGACATTACTTTTCATTAATCCGATGGATGACAATGGAATATTTTTGTTTTAGCTTGTTTTTTTCTCAATTATTTTTGAGATGCTTATTGATTTATATGGGCTTTTCCCTCTGTGTATGGCCTATTTATATCCTTTGACCATTTTGAAAAATGCAGTTTTCTTTTTTAAAAAGAACTCATTTCTTTTTAGTTGTTATTGATCTTTTTCTACTATGGAAGCTATTTAGAAATTGATGAAATTTTGCTATGGTCTGTAACCAAGATATGTACAAAAGGATTCCCTACCACATTTGAAGCCATGCGCATGAAGGCAATGGCCGACTTCCTTGAACTGGGTAAAAGAAATTTAAGAGGCAAGAGAAGTTTGTGTAACATTCAAGTACTGATCAACACCATCATTCAAGCACCTTGTCATGGTTTAATTCTCAGCGTTGTTTTTTCCCTCAGTGCTATGTAAATAAAAGAAAGACATGTCTTAACCAAAAAAAAAAAAAAAAAAAAAAAAAAAGAACTCATTTCTAAGAGGTATAAACTTCCAGTTATAAAATAAATAAGTCATGGTGATGCAATGTACGGCTCATTACTATAGTCAATAATATTGGATTGCCTACTTTTGAGATTTCCCCCTTTTGTTCAGGCTCTCAGAAGGAAAGTCACTTTGCACCAACACCAAGAAACAGTTTCAGGACTCCTGGTCCAAACTGTCAGACTGCTTTCCAGGGACAACGTAGGCTGCCAGCATATGTGGGAGAGGGCCCACCTGGGGCAGTGTGGCCCTGTGGCACCGGGCAGTGCCACGGGGAGGAGGGACCCCCTCATTCCCTGTGAGGATCCCTTTCTCCCAGATGGAGGCCTGTGAGCACAGGTCCTGGGCACGCGGTGGGGAGAGGACACCAGAGATGGGCTCTGGAGCTCGTGTGCTGGCTGGCACAGCGGGCAGCCAGAGGGAGGCCGGACAGCGAATAGCAGAGGAAATGGCCAAGCATTTCCGAGAGAGGCGAGTCTGTGCAGAGAGCAGCGATGGTGTGACAGACTTCCACAGAGGCCCAGGGCCATTCCTCGAAGGAAAGACCTCCCCAGGAGCGAGTGACTGGAGGCAGCTCCCCGAGGTTGGAAGGGCAGGGAGATGGCAGGAGGGGAGGCCCTTCCGGGGGCTCGGCCTGGAGCAGAGCTGGCAGGGAGGCCGGAGGCGGTGAGGGCAGAGAGGAGGGCAGGCGAGGGAGCCGGGCTTCCTTTCAAGAAGCCACACGAACCCCTGGAGGGCTTCCAGCGGACCCACTTACCTGTTAGAAGGATCACGGCAGCTGCTGGGTGGAGATGGTGGGGCGACACCCGGAGGCAGGGTCGCCGGGTGGGAGACAGTGCAGGGGGTGCGGTGAGGGGTAATGGACGAGGGTGTGGAGATGGGGGCCGGAGATGCCAGCACAAGGTGACGACGACCTTCAGATGTGGGAGGGGCTGTCCGTGGAGGGGAAAGGGACGCCCCTCCCTCCCCCCACGCCCCGCCTCCCAGAAGTCTGCGCTCAGAATTGCAACCCAGTACCAGGCAGGGACTGACGGGTTAGTTTTTAAAAGTTGAACGTGCTGAATAAGCGCACATGAAACTGGGTGTTTGATGTCAGAAGCCAAGGTCTGCCAGGAGCACCCGCCCTCTAGAGCCTTAGCCGGAGCCTGAATTTGAAAGTGCTCTGTGCCTCGTTTAGGATAAAGTGACCCCCCCACACACACACACAATGCCTGTGTGAAGCCAAGGGGCTGCTCAGTGGCGGGCGGGGGCTGCCACATCCTGGGCAACTGGGAGAAATGGGAGAACTGGGATCTAGACATGATTCAACCGTCAACCCGCTGTGGACACTGCATCTTCCCCCACCCTCTCCCAGCCTTGGTTTCCCTGTCTGCAAAGTGACCTCTGAGCGGCCGGTATCCATCGCTCCCACAGTCGGCCAGCATCTGCGTACGCCCGGCTTCCTCCTGGGCTCAGGGCTGGGCTGCTCTGGAAGCTGCTACAGGGGAAAGGTACCTCGCTGGCTTTCCGGAAGTCACTCTCAGCTGAGAGGCGCCCCTTGACTCAGGATCCAGTTGTTGGGACCTTGGGGAAGAGGACCCCGCCATGTAACGGGGCCAAAGCTCTGAGTGCAGAGCGGGGGCTGTACTAGCAGCGGGCAGGGTCCCACAGGAGCGGGCTCGGCGCAGAAGGGGCGTGACCTTCAAGAGCCGGACGGCTGCCTCCTGCCCCCAGAAGGTGCGGCTCACGCCCGGGGAAAGCGCTCTCTCAAATATGACTCGGGAAGCAGGCGGGGCACCGAGGGCCGAGGCCTAGGCTGCAACAGCGGGAGGCTCTCGGAAGCCTCGGAGGCATCCGGAGGGTCCATGATGCTTGGAGGCCGGGAGGGCCATCGTGCTCACAGGGGAAAAGAGCCGGAGGAAGGGTCAGCAGAGCTCAGAGAACGAGCTGACTGCGTCACCACGTGTATTGCCACTTGGATTTCTTAGTAAACAGCTCAGACTTGAAATGGCCAGAACGAGCCCCTAGTTTTCCCCCCAAACCTGCTGGTCTCAGAGCTTTCCCATCTCTCTAAACGGCGACTTCATCTTCAAGTTGTTCACACTCTTTCTCCTACATCCCACAAACAAACCATCACTAAGTTCTGTGGGCTCAACACACAGCCAGGATTGGACCACTTCTGCTTCCACTGTTGCCATCCCAGTCTAAGCCGGGACCTTGCAGTGGTCTCCTAACCGGTCTCCTGCTCCCCTCCCTGCCCTCCCACCAGCCCGATGCTGGGAAATGTAGGTCAGACCATGTCACTTCTCCCCCTAGAACCCTCCAACGGCCACCCCTCATTAAGTGTAAACTCCAGTGTCCTGTATAGCAGTTCCTCAAAAAAATAAACATAGAATTGGCATATGATTCAGCAATTCCACTTATGGGTATATACCCCAAAGAACTGAAGGCACAGACCTGAACATTTGCTGTACACCAACATTCATAGCAGCATTATTCAATATGCAAAAGATGGAAACAACCTGTGTCCATTGATGGATAGATGGATAAACAAGGTGTGTATATACACACAGTGGAATAGTGTTCAGCCTTACAAAGGAGGGAAATTCTGACACAGGCTACAACATGGATGACCTTGAAGGCATTACGCTAAGTGAAAGAAGTCAGACACAAAAGGACAAACACTGCATGATTCCACTTATATGAGGTCCTAGAGTAGTCAAATTCATAGAGACAGAAAGTAGAATGGTGGTTTCCAGGGGCTGGGAGGAGGGGGAATGGTGTATAATGGTGTGTTCGTTTGCTAGGGCTGCCACTCATAAAATGAGTGGTTTAAACAACAAAAATTAATTTTTCACAGTTCTGGCGGCTAGAAGTCCAAGATCAAGGTGTCGGAAGGCTTGGTTTCTTCTGAGGCCTCCCTCTTTGGCTTGTGGGCAGCCGTCTTCCTCTGCTGTCCTCACATGGTCTTCCTTCTGTGTGTGTCTGTGCCTTGATCTCTTCTTATAAGAAGGCAGTCAGATTGGATTATAAAATAATAACCTTATTGAATTTAATTACCTCTTGAAAGACTCTGTCTCCAAATACTGTCAATTCTGAGGTACTAGGGGTTAGGACTTCATCATATGAATTTTGGGGAGGAGGGGGAAGGTGGGGTATAATTCGGGCTATATCAAACGGGTGCAGAGTTTCAGCTGGGGAAGATTAAAAACTTCTGGAGGACGATGGTGGTGATGGTTGCACCACTATGTGAATGCACTTAATGCCGCTGAACTGTGCAGTTAAAATGGTAAATTGTATGTTATGTGTGTCCTATCACAATAAAAAAAAGTCCAGAGCCCTTACAATGGCTTTCAAGACCCCGGATCTCCACCCCTCTCTCCCCTCCTTGTTTCCTCCCACTTGCCCCCTCTGCTCCCAGCGCCCCGACTTCCTTCCTGGGCCATATACTTGCAAACCCACTCTCACCACATGACCTTTGCACTTGACCTTCCTCTGCCTGGAACATCCTTCCCCAGATGTTGCTCGAGTGTCACCTCATTAGCAGAGGGACCCTCCTTGACCTTTGAAAATAAAGGTGAACCCCACCCGCCCCTATCAGGCACTTCACTCTACTTCACTCCATAGTCCCGTTCACCACCTGACACTACATAGACTTCCTAATGTGTTTAGTGTCCGTCTTCCCCTATGAGGAGAGGGCTCTGTTTTGTCCACGGATGTGACTCCGAGCCTCAGGAAGAGCGCACAGGTATTCCTAGTGAGAGAACGGCCAGCTCCTCTTCTGACATGGCCTCCTCCCTGCGATAAAAAGACACAGTTGAAGTGTCGTCAAATTCAGACCCTGAAGCAGCCCTTGAGGCTTCAGGGTTATTAAATGGTGTGCCAGGATGAAAATCTCCCCCTCATTTTGGTCCACTGTCTGTTCACGTCACCTCATGGCCCAGGACTACTGTCACCACCTTTCCTGAGGTAGCAGGAAGACGAGGGACTTTAAATCACAGCGGATGCATTTCCGTCACAGCCCTGCCTCTTGTTAGCTGAACGCCTCTGTTCCCCTCTGGGACTGCTGCGTAGCTCACTGGCAGCACCTCACGTGCGCAGCACTTTACTGAAGCTACCAGCCAGGTGTTAATGGCAGCCGCTCCTCTCTTCCACTTTCTACAGGCTCCCCTCCGAAACTGTCAGAGAGAAAGAAGGTCTCCCCCTCTGGGCGAACCTGTGGGGCAGCTCATAGCCACCCCTCCTCCCCCAGGGACCCCAGTGTCCTTCCTGAAGGCCCAGCAGGATGGAGTGCTTTTCCCTGTCACGTTCCTGGAACTGGCCTGAGATTCCCAGACCCCCGTCCAAGTCCTGGAAAGGCTTCCAATGAGCCTCTGAACTTCCTGAGGTTACAGAGGGTTTAGCTATACTCTGCCAGTCTGAGAAATCAAGACCACATCCATCTTTATTCTTCCTTCCTTCCCTTCTTCCTCCCTTCCTTCCTTCCTTCCTTCCTTCCTTCCTTCCTTCCTTCCTTCCGTCCTTCCTTCCTTCCTTCCCTCCCTCATAAATGAATCATGAGTAAATTAAATACATGCCATTTCCTTTCTCTCCCACATCCATGGAGTTTTCTGAGTTTAGTTCCTGAGAAAATGGGAGAAGATGGAGAAGTACAAGACCTCCTAGAGTATCTGTCTCTCAGTAGACATTAATAAGTGTCTCCTGAGTGGACCAGGAAGATGCCTTGGGAGGTAAGGTTGATAGGGCAGCAGCTACCTTCTGCTGCAGCCCCCGGGTGAGGGAGGGCTCCACCACACAGGTTACGAGAAGCCTCAGTGGGCTGTGTGGTCTGAAGTCATCCACTGTGGCGTTTGCCAATGTATTTTTCTTTTTCACTGTGACCCTCAGTAAGAACACCTGCCAGATGGAATGTACCAAGGTGCACATGCATGCCCCACGCCTTGAAACAAAGGCTCATGCGATATTATTTGCCCTTACTTCAAGCAATGCACTTGAGTATTTTCTATTCTATTGTATTTCCCTAAAAAATTTTTTTTAATTGGATAAAATACACATAACATAAAATTTACCATCTTCATTTTTAAGTGTACAGTTCAGTAACAGGAAAAATATTCACATTGCTGGGCAACCAACCTCCAGAACTTTTTCATCTTGCAAAATTGAAACGTTATACCCATTAAAGAAAAACTCCCCATTTCCCCCTCCACCAGGCCCTGACAACCACCGTTCTACTTTCGGTCTCTAAGAATTTGACTGCTCTAGGGACCTCATAGAAGTGGCACCATACTGTGTTTGTCCTTCTGTGACTGGCTTATTTCATTTAGAATAACGTCCTCAAGGTTCATCCATGTAGTGGCATGTGTTTGAATTTCCTTCTTTTTTTTAAGGCTGACTAATATTCCACGACATGTATATGCAACCATTTATTTATCCACTCAACCATGCGGCTATTGTGAATAATGCCCCTGTGGAAATAGATATGCAAATATCTCTGAGACCCTGCTTTCTCTTCCCCTCTCAACGCCTCTCTGATTTTATCACAGCCCACGAATCACCTGTCTTCACTTCTGCTCCCTCAGCCTCGTTCTGCTGTCTTTGCAATCCCCACCTCCCGATCTGTTGACACTTCCTTTAAGATTCGGGGACCCCAGTTCTGGAGCCAACCACACAGTGTCAGCAGTAGCCCTAGCAGGGCCCAGCATGTGGACGTGCCCTGGGACCCAGGCACGCTCTGCTGGGGTTCAACACTAGAGCAAATCCAGGTGGTGGGCGTGGAGGCAGGGATCCGGTAAATTGTGTTAGAGTATGAAAATATTCTATCTGGGACTTCCCTGGTGGGCCAGTGGTTAAGACTCCGCACTTCCACTGCAGGGGGCAAGCCTTCCATCCCTGGTTGGGGCACTAAGATCCCTCATGCCGCGTGGCACGGCCAAAAAAAAAAAAAAAAGAAAGAAAGAAAAAGAAAAAGAAAATATCCTATCAAGGGCAAAAAAAAAAAAAAAAAGGGGAAAACTTTGCTTTAGTCTTTCTTGAATAATTAATTACTTTTTTGGAAAGGCAGTCATGCTTTTTGCCCAGAAAACCTTGAAAGTGAATAATCTGGACTCATCTATAAGATGAGCAAAGGCAAAAAAGCCAAAAATACTTTTATAAAAGCAAGTTCCTGAATGATTTTATATTAAATAAGTTGAACTATATAACTTACTTACAATAGTGCCTTAACACATCGTAAGCACTCAATAAATGTCAGTTATTATTTTACCATGGCTTGATAGTATATTATTTTACAGACCCCCAAACTATCAAGAAATATTTATATTTGTTTATTTAGAAGCTTGTGTGATTTGGGGGAAGATTTTTAAGTCTCGCTGAGCCTCAGTTGCTTTATCTATAAAATGGGGCTAGGGATATGTTTCCTGCTTGCCTTAAAGGATCAAATGAAAATCACTTAAATAATCTGTAAACTTTAAAGTACCATACATAATAAAAAATCTCTGTTAAGACCAAATAATAAAATCTAAAAATTTAGAACTGTCCATCTTCTAGACTATCCACATCCCTACTGGATAACTAATATGTCGTCAGGTGGATTTCAGTGCAGTGTTTATTTTTATTTTACTTTTTTTCAGTGCAGTGTTTCGAGTGAAGTTTTTTTTTTTTTTAACATCTTTATTGGAGTATAATTCCTTTACAATGTTGTGTTAGTTTCTGCTGTATAACAAAGTGAATCAGCTATACGTTTACATATATCCCCATATCCCCTCCCTCTTGAGTCTCCCTCCCACCCTCCCTATCCCACCCCTCTAGCTGGTCACAAAGCACAGAGCTCTTCTCCCCATGCGATGCAGCTGCTTCCCACTAGCTATCTATTTGACATTTGGTAGTGTATATATCAATGCTACTCTCTCACTTCGTCCCAGCTTACCCTTCCCTCTCCCCGTGTCCTCAATTCCATTCTCTACGTCTGCATCTTTATTCCTGTCCTGCCCCTAGGTTCTTCAGAACCTTTTTTTTTTTTTTAGATTCCATATATATCCGTTAGCATACGGTATTTGTTTTTCTCTTTCTGACTTACTGAGTGAAGATTTGTACATGCTAACGATGATATTGATTAGACCACATTAAGGAATGATAATAAGTTCTGGAAAAGAGCTAAGGAAACACCCACCATGATTTTCTTGGGTGTTGGTCCCTGGGTCTGATTGAAGAACCAGTCTTCATTCATGGCGTAGCCCATCCGTCATCCTGGCACCCTGTTTCCATTACGTCACCCCCTCCTCTGGCCCACAGCACTTCTTACAGCACCAATCACAGTCTTTTGGGCTTCTGTTTAATGCCTGCCTTCTAAATTAGACTTTGTGAATGCCTCAAGGGAAGGGGCTTTTATTTTTTTCATCTTTGTATCTTCAGGACCGATCTCAGCACTTGGAACGTATTCTAATATGCAGTAGAGCTTTCTCTTCTTTTGAATGAATGAATCAATCAGAGAGAACCCAAATATAAGAAAATGCCTACTTATCCACTTCCCCCTAATATCCCACTGCCATAAAGAGTAATCAGTTTAATTTACCAGGACTATAGTAG
The DNA here is from genome assembly GCF_009873245.2 of Balaenoptera musculus. Lineage (NCBI taxonomy): Eukaryota > Metazoa > Chordata > Mammalia > Artiodactyla > Balaenopteridae > Balaenoptera > Balaenoptera musculus. The sequence goes on from NC_045790.1 coordinate 7,756,871, forward strand.
AAAGATGCCATTTATACCAAGAGCCAGTGTTATTCTATGTACTGATTACTGATCTCTAGCCAATACTATGGGGTCAACAAGGCACATTGATCTAATGTTTAATATTGTATTACATCTAAGATGCCCAAAATGAAATAATTTACTCTTTTTTATCTCCCATATTTCAGGAAGTCTTTCCCCTTTAAGGGCTACCAATTTTCAGGAATAATAAGTGGTTAACTTAGCAGAGATTCTCAGAGGAAGCAAGGAGACCTGAGATTGAATTTTGCCCCATCTTCTTGCCTCCAGGTACGCACGCTTGTGTTTAAGGAGATTCAGGACAGGATTACTAAGAGAGAAAGGAAATCAAACACATTGAGGAAGCCTAAGTCACTTAAGGGTGCCAAATAGTTTGTTGTTACTAAAAACATCTGTTTGAAGAGAAGAGGCCCCTTGGTATTCAGGAAATCATGGGTTGAAGTCTCCCACCCGTTGGGTTGAACTGTTGGGTTTGGTCTCTTGGATTTCAAAGTTTCTTTGGCTCCTTAAGCCTTGAGTGATAACATTTCCTTGTGATAAACTCAGCTCATCTCCTATGGTTAATTAACCAACCACAAATATTTCTGTGTCAGTCCAACTCCCTGGAGAGAAATGCAAGGCCAAAACATTTCCTCTTGTTGAGAACCAAGGATGGCCATAATCATGGCAGAGCCTCTTATTTGAACACATTCGCAATTGGCTTTGGTTAAAGAAGTAAAAAGAGAAGCAACTCTCCTAACCATAAGGCACTTTAGCACAATGGGTACGCACACGCAGAGCTGGCAGTGAGATAGGCTTGGGTTCGAATCCAAGGCTCCCCAGATGGGGATCATATGGTCACCATTCCATGCCTGGACTTCCGGTATGGAGACACAGATCTTTTGGATTCTTTTATTTCAACCCCAGACTCCCAAAAGGGGGTGGGAGGGGAGGAGAGAGAGAGAAAGAGAGGTCTGTTGTTTTTAAAAACATTTTGGGGGCCACAGCCTCCTTTGAGAATCTGACGAAACTACAGACACCTCCCCCCGCAAACACACTTATGTGCATACATGTCCAATTGTGTGCTCATTCTCAGGACCCTTCTTCCCCAAAACCCTCACAATGATTCATGGACCTCTGATTAAGAATCTTGGTTTAGACTATGGGACAAATGAGGCCAAAGCCTTGGGTTTTGTTTCCTTATGAGTCATTTCATTTCACAGAGAGGAAAGTCTGTTTTCCGGCCAAAGACCACATCAGTAACCCTGGTCAGCGAATACAGTTGCTGACAACGAGGGAGCTAGATGAGAGGATGAAAACTCAGACCACTATCACCACGGCTTCAAATGCAAGTCCAAGTCCACCCCACTCCACCCCCAAATAAGCATTCCGTCTCCCTATATAACTGTAGTTCCTTGGACGGACTAGGAAAGAATACTCTTTGGCTGACTGATGTAGTTCAGAATGACTTTGCAAGCTACATGTTATTTTGTTTTTAATCATAGCCCTCTAGGATGTTAAAAAAAAAAAGGAAACTAAATGTCCAGTTTGAAATAGAGTTAACACAATGAGATATTATGCAGCTTCAAAAATGATCACTGTGAAGACATGTAGCCATGGGAAAGATGCTTATGTTAAGATGAAAAAAAGAAAGCAAGGAAAAAACCTCCAGAATCCAAAGGTCTCTGTCCCTTATGATTCCAGCAATGAGAAGCTGCATCGTATGAACCAAGACAAGTAAGTCTTGGGTAGAAATCAGAGGTTAGTGGAATTATTGATGGCTCATATTTATTTCCAAAAATGTTTTGGTATTATATGATTCTTATAGTCCTAAAGAAAGGAGGTAAATGATACATCTGTACAAAATCAGCCTATTCTTCCAAATGGCTGTGGCGGATCTCCTGCTTCTAAGTGGCCCGGCCCTTTCTGTGGCTTCCCTGTGAGCAGGTGGAGAAGGAAGGCCCCCGGCGGACCTGGTCAGAGCTCCGCAGACCTCACGGAGCACAAAACCCCAGGCTGCAACTGAAAGAGCAGAGAGAGCGCATCCTCATTCCTAGGCCTGGGTCCTCGTCATCCGAATCTGGGCTGACAGGGAGAGTGGTTCCCATCAACAGTAGGAGGAATTTCACGTCTAAATGGACGTGACCTTCTGCGTTTTAGATTCCCCCCACCCACAAGCAGAGTCGGAAGTAAAGGACACACCCAGGTGACAGACCACTCCCCTGCCAAGCTGGAAATAGACACAGGGTCCCTGCAGGGTCCGCATGGGTCCTGGGAGTTTAGCTACTCTCACAACAGCCACCAAGAGAAAATTGCCAAGGATCTTCCTGCAGTGCAACCAGCTGGGGGGCGGGGCGGGGTGGCAGCAGCTTCATCAATAAGGACTTGACCTTCTTAAGGTCACGGTCAGCACACTAGTCATTAGCATGGAGGCTCCGCAGCCCAGCTCTGACCTCAGGCCTGGCTCACGTCCCTCAGGCGAGCTCCTAGCCGCCTCCCTCTCATCTCTGCAGCCCTGCAGCTGGGGGGGTTGTGAACAGCGAGAGCTGCCATCACTGCATCCTGCAGATGTGGCTTTTCCTTCCCAAAGCGCTCAGCACATGCAGGGCTGCCCTCCTTCTGCAGCTCCACCACCGGGCTCTGCTGGCCCCTAGAGAGATGAGTGGCTACCTCGTCTGATGGCCCCGAAGCCCGTGGCAGGACCTGGGTGACAGCCCCGTCACAGACAGATCAGATAGGGGTGGGCACAGTGGGTGCACATCTGACCTCACAGAGACTCTCGTTGCTGCGCCCTCGGGGCCTCGCATGAGTCTGGCTTAGCGCACGTGGGTGTGGATGCCAGGATGTGGCACCCTGACAGCCCTGACCAGGGGCAGAGGCTGGAATAAGACATCCCAGCGGCGGCCTGCGTGGATTGACGAGGAGGATCAGATAGACCGCCTCAAAGGCCTGATTCCCTTGAGCTCCCCACCCCCAAACTTGGACCCAACCCTGGAGAAAGGGGGAGGGTGCTGAGCTCACTGGGGTTTTTTCCACTACCCAACAGAAACAAAGATGCTCAGACTAGATGTTCTGTTTTTGCACACTGAGTGCGGCTGAGATTCATACCCTCCCACATGGGTCCACACTCTGTCCTGACCCCCCTGAGCCCACCAGACGTCCTTCCAGAGGCAGCAATACCTTCATCTTAAACTGGCTCAACCCGTGCTGCTACCTTCTGTGGAGCTGGTGTCCTCGTCAACAATTTCAAAGGTTCCCCTTAGCGTCATTGTTCTCACAAGCAGGACATTCTTCTTCTTCTTTATTTGGGGGGGGCGATGATAAATGAGCCAAATACTTATTCCTGAGTGTTCCCAGGCTGTGTGGCCTTGGGAAGGTAAAAGAGAATAAAGCAAGGAGACAAGCTCAGCACTGCGCTGCCCTCCCCTTAGCTTGGCAAGCGCAGCATGGGAAAGCTTCAAGGCAGTCTTAAGGCCAGACAGACAGAAGTGAAGAGTGACGAGGTCCAGCCCGAGGGCCAGGACAGTCACCGATGATCTGTGTGACCTCGTGAAAGGTACTCTGCTCTCTGGGTGTGTGGCTGGGAGTTGGCGATACAACTGGGGTGTGTAAATGGGACCTGGGATGGAGACCGTGCCACCCAGCTTGAAGCCCAAAGCGCTTTCTCTTAAGCTCCCTGCTGGGCTCCGTGGAGGGAGCCACTAGCCAGGCCCGGGCAGAGGGGAACGGCCAAAAGAAGCTCACGAGATTTTAGAGCTGGACCTTCAAGGGTCCACAGGGGCTCTCCCTGGGGAGATGGGCATTTCAGGCAGAGAAGAGGAGTTAGCAAAAGCTCTGCGTTGTGATGGGCACAGGGAGCCCTCAGGGACAGGACCCCTGGGCCCAGTGAGCCTGGAGGTGGACGCCAGGAGGGGAGCTGGGGAAGGAGACCCAGACTGTCTCGTCTCTGTTCTCAGGCATCGAGGAGCCAACAGAGATTTTACCCTGAGTGGTGACAGGGCCACATCTGACCTTTAGAAAGGCCTCACTGGCCACATGCAGGAGGGACTGGCGTGGAAGAGACTGGAAGCAGACAGGTGAGCTCCCAGGGTGTGCGGTCACCCAGGCTGGAGTGGGGGGACCTGCACTAAAGCGATGGAGACCTGGGGGCGCACTTGAGAAGGAGAAGTCAGTGTGACCCCCGCGCTGCCCTCACACAGGGAAGCCTGGGGGAGCTCCGGCCGTCCTCGGCCTTTGCTACGACTCCTGCTTCCCCTGCACTTCAGGGCTCCCTTGTAGGAGCAGAGTCTCCTCCCGGAGATGCCAGGGGAGCTGGCCACCTTAGCGGGAGATGGGAGGAAGGAATGGCAGGGCACCCGGGGACTTCAGACCCGGCCTCTCCTGCGGAGTGTGGAGTCAGGCCGAGGAGCACCAGCCCCCTGAGGACGGGCGGGCCTGGCACCCCCATCCTCCCCTCTGACGTGCCTACAGCCCAGTCCCAGCCCGGTGCTCCCACAAACACGCCGGGCCCGGCTCTGGGTGCGGGAGTGGTGGTGGGTGCTCTTGGCCCTCCCAAGACCCACTCGGAGCAGGAGAAGACACGTCTTGCCATCTGATGACAGAAAACATTGTGCGGTAGAAAGTAGGAAGCAGGAGAAGGACTTTGGGGAAGAGGTGCTCCAGCGACTAGATTTCTCCAGAATAGATGAGGCCTGGAGATCTCTTTATGAGACAGAATGGATTCATTCACTTTTGTTGCAAATGCAATTTGTTGTGCTGGGTGGTTTCTTGGTGCTGTTGACAAGTGTGTGTGTGTGTGTGTGTGTCCATGTGTACGTATGAGCCGGTGTGTCTCTCTGTGTGTGCTTGTGTGTCTGTGTGTGCGTCTATGTGTGCGTGTGTGTATGTGAGCACACCTACATCAACAAGCCCCTTGCCTGCAACAGATTTTCTTTTTCGTCTTTCTAGTATAAAATTCTTAAAACAGGGTCCAAAAAGGACTACCCCCCCCCCAAACACTGCCTGCCGGCAAGGTCCAGCCTCCTGAGGCTGAAACGTCAAGGGGTCCTGTCTCGGGGGTGGGAGGTGGGGGCACGCCCCCCAGTCACAGGGCCCCAGGGAGCAACCATCACCACACGGGAAACATCTTTTGAGCACCTGCTCAGGGGAGATTGGCTAGTGGTCCCTCCCACCTGCAATGAGCTGAAAGTATTCAACCATCAAAGACCTTAAAGATAAAACTTCTGACAACATCATACGCCTGGACAAAACCAGCTCCTGAGGCCCGTGTCTCTCTCCAGCCCTTCTCACACCTTTCCCTTCCCTTCACTGTCAAGGGCCTTTCCGATCAACAGGACGAGAAGGACCACACGTGGTGACGGTGACCCTTTCACAGGCAGGCAGCCTCCGCGGCAGTTCTGAGGGCACACAAACAGACGGGAGGAGGGCAGGGTGCACGTCACGAGAGAGTGGCTTTCTGTGCAGGCTGCAAGCAGAGGTTCCACGCGCCAGGATGAATGTGGCGGAGCCATTTGCACGGATGCAGCAAATGCCGAGTTGCACCCACCTCGGTCCACCTGCGCGTCCCGCAAGGGGCCTCGAGGAGAAAGGTGTTAAATCCTTCCGACGCCACCGAAGTGTGACCTTCCTATGAGCAAACTCTTGTGCAAGCAAATGAGATCCTCCTGAAGACCAGAAGGAGGGAGACAGTCACAGGGCCTGTCCCCTCGGCTCTGGGCCAGGAGCCTCTCTGGGGGTGTTATTTTCGCTTCCCGTTTGCGAGTTCTCGGAGGGCACTTGTCTTGGTGACAATGTGGCGTGGAGGACCCTGGGAACTCCATCTGACCAGGAGGGGAGGGTGGGAGCGGGCGCCTCTCACTGGCTGCCCAGGTGGGAGCAGCCTCAGCGGGGGTCAGGCCGCGGCAGAAATATGGGCTCGATAAGCCCCATCCCTCCTCCGCACCTGTGACAGGGCCACCGGGCCCGGTTGTCAGGAGCGACATCTGCAATCTCAGCCTTGACAGCTGGGAGCCACAGCACTGTGTCCTGCACTGAGCCCCGGGCCCCTCTAGGAAGCGTCTCCGCCCACACTTCTAGGTGATACGAGTGGCAAAGGCCTCCCCTGCGGGGGCCACCTTGCCTCATTTTTGGAGCAGGTCCCAGGAGCACACGGAAAAGCTGTCTTCTCCCCTTGGAAGTCAAACAGAAGCCAATCCTTCCCATGCCAGCGGCCCCAAACCTTCCTGCTTTGATGAAATCTGATGAAAGCTATAAACGATCTTTGCTCAAGACCTGTCCATTCCACAAAAGCTTGCATGCAAGTTCAGGGAGGTCACAGGCTCCATGAAACTCAGCAGGGGTCCATGATCTCCAAGACTTAGGTCGCCAGGTGCAGCAACAGGTGCAGAGACACGCCTGATGTGGGGAGAGGGTCTCCATCCAGGGCCCTGCACCCCTCCTTTTTCCCTGCCACCAAGTACACAGCAGGACCACTGGATCCCTGGGCTTCTTCTGCCAGGCTTGGGACTCAGGAGAGCCCAGGAGGCAGGTTGGTCTCTACTTGGCCCTGCTCAGCAAAGCCCAGATACAGACAAGGCGCAGATCTGTACTTTGGCACTGAGATATTATGCCTCTCAGGCAACCATGTGCTGGAGCCAGCTCACGCTGGTTTGTAAGAGCCAATTGTTAAATTTGGGGGGTATTTGTGAGCGGTTTGTTAAGTACATTGTTATTCAAAATTAAAATGTACAAAATTAAAATTACATAAAATATAATTAAATGACGTTAAAAACGGAGGTAATACACACTCAAGCCTCATCACTTCCTAGATATTTTACTCTTGTCTCTGCTCCAGAAGTTATTTATATCAGTTGTACCTGTAGGGTGGACACAGTATAACAGTGTGCTACCTCGCCTCTTTCCAGCCTCCCAGCTTCGTGTTCAGCCAAGTCACGTTGGCGGCTTGAAATCAGCTATGGCGAGAGTGTTTACACCACAGGAATAGGCAAGGGCTACACATCTGGGGTTGATCTGTTGCGCTGATTTTCCCAACTTAAGACAGTGATGGAGAAAATGTTGATAATGTTGATTTCATTTAAAAATATTTGTACCTGTGAATAGCACCCCCCAGAATGGGGAAATTTTTTAAAGTAATAAAAAACTATTTTCCAATTTAGTAAAGAAGTGGGTCACCACGCAGACTAACAAGTGCAGTTCCGACACGTCTTTGTGGTTTCAGTCTGATCTTACTTCTTGGCATAAATGAAAATATCAGTGAAGTTCATGTGCATCTATGGCAACCATAGCTTGACTTTGGATACAAGGGTTTGGCAAAAGTCCACAGAAGCATTCTATGGAGAATCAATGGGCTATATGGTATTTATAAGAAAGGGTATTGTATATATTAATGTTTGTAAATTATGCATCATACATCCTTCATACCAGTAAAACTGATGATTAACTTATATGTGTGAATGTGTATATTTGCTTCCCGGAAAGCTGGTGGTTAAGCATGTGCCAGCACGTCCCTGCTCTCAGCCCTGAAGATGCCTGTCTTAACCTGACACATCCCTGACAGCACTGACAGGTGCCAGGGAGTCTGCCAGACCGACCGACAGACAGACAGACGGACACCACAAAATAGAAATGGCTCTTTCTCATTAGGAGAAGGAGACTTCAGCCTTTCCCATATAGCCACCCAAATAAAATCATAAAATGGCTTATTACTTTTGGTCCTATCTTCAAATGCAATACTTTTTAATTTTAATTTTTTAATATTTATTTATTTTATTTTGCTGTGCCGGGTCTTAGTTGCGGCACGTGGGATCTTTGTTGCTGTGTTCAGGATCTTCGTTGCAGCATGTGGGATCTTTGGTTGCGGCATGTAGACTCTTAATTGCGGCATGCATGTGGGATCTAGTTCCCCAACCAGGGATTAAACCCGGGCCCCCTGTGTTGGGAGCACAGAGTCTTAACCACTTGACCGCCAGGGAAGTCCCCAAGTGCAATGCTTTTTTAAAAAAAATGAATTTGTTTTTTAGAAGTCCCATTTACTTTAGAAATGGTAGGAATAAAAAGAATCTTACCATGAAATAATTTTATATAATCTCTGTAACAATAGAGGCTAGAATAACTGTAAAAACAGACAGTTGAAACAGGCTATTTGTCTAACTATCATAGACTCACAGCTGGATATCTCACAATAGGTTGGCCCTCTTGGTAAAAAAATAAAGAAACGGTCTATGCTTTGTACACAGAAAGGGAGCTAATTCTTATTGAGTACCCTCACCATGCATCAGGCTCTTTCCAAAACACGGTCCTGTTTTTGTTTACTTATTTATTCATTTCCTGATGTTTCCAAAAAGATTTGGGGCCACTTATAAAAATAAATATGAAATAATAGGAGAGAAAAATAGGCAAAGAAATCAGACCAAATGGTAAGTTAGGGCAGGAAAGCAAATTTGACAGGAAGGCAGGTACACAGAAATACAGACCCTGAGATGGGGCTCCCCAACTGCTAATATGGTTAGATGGAAATTTGGCTCTAAGTGTCCTGGAGTCTGAAGCAGCGGGTGGGAAATGACCCGTTGGAAGAGTTGGCGTCTGCTGCTCGGGCGAAGAGCGGGTCTCCTGGGTCTGGAGTCTGAGAGTAATTCTCCCGAGGCTGCTTTTAGGGTGGTGCTGAGTGCAGTGGTGGGCGGCGGTCTCAACAGCATTGCAGCAACGATGCCACAGTGAAGGGCCTGCCTTGTTTCTTACAGGAGCCTTGTGTCCTTGCCAAGCTGGGTGCCCGGGCCTGATTCAGGAATGTGGTTCCCTGAACAGCCCAGGCACTGAGATCCAGACACAAGTTCTCAGCCCAATAAGCTCGACACAGGGGGAGCACCCAAAGTACCTAGATTTCATGTTTCTCAATCTTATTAAACCTATTTCCTCTTTTGAGAAACCAAATCACACTCTCCCTCAAGATTTCAAGATAAATGTTGTGCATACAAATAAATCTAAGAAGTTACAAATGTGAAATGTGCCTTTTCAAATTACAACGACTCCTTTTACACGGAGAATTGATTCTTCCATGAAGCATTGAATAGAATCTAGATGGAAATATTGTGTCCTCCTCAGCTTCAATTCACCAAAGAATTAGGGCTTTGGAGTTTAATTCTTATAACATTGTGATGTGCTATTATCAACAAATAAAGAAATGAGACTTAAGGGTATAAGTCCCCTACTGAGATTGGTGAGGCTGCCAGTATAGTGTGAGGTCAAACAGTTGTTATTTCAGGAAGACATTTGGTGACATGCCTGAGGTCCAACAGCCAGGAAGCGGCAGGACTGAACCTTGAACTTGGGCCCTCCGTTCCACAAGCCCAGGCATCCAACCTCTCAGCTATAGGACCTCTCAGCCACGGCTGCTTTGTCTCTCTCCTATGCCCAAGTCCCTTCCCCTGCCTTGTACATACAGCACACTGAGATAAAATTAAATAATCCTTCCTAACCATCGGACTTGATGAGTCCAAATATTTCAGGGTGGACAGATCATTTTGGGAATCTGATGAAAGCCATAAATGCTCTTTGCAGAAGAATGCATGCGTCCACACAGTTCAGGGAGCTCACGGATCCCGTGAAACCTAAGAGGGGTCTGCGGTCTCGAGGTCAGAACTCCTGACTTAATCCATTAAACACAGAGCTACTCATACCCGTGCAGACACATGTGAACATACTCGACCATCCCCTGCACCTGAGCGATCCTGAGAGGGTGAGCCTCTTTAAATTCTGTACCCTCGGAGCCCCACTTGCCTCACCCTGGTCCTGGCGCAGCAGCCCAGGTAACAAGGTGTGCAAAGAGGCCAGCAGAGAGTGGCCTTGACAAGGCACCCGAGATAACTTCTTTCTACCCCCATGGTTTTAGGAAGCATCAGGCCTTTGGTGAGGGGGCACCCACAAGCCACACAGTGGCCCATGGGGAGCCGAGGGGCCATGGCAGAGCCTCCGTGCTCCAATCATCTCGTTCAATTTAGTTCTCACTTCTGTACCTGGAGCTGGGTGCAACTGTTCCCGCTTTACAGAGAGCTAGGTCATTTGCTCGACCCTCCCAGATCCCCCGTAAGCGCCAGAGCCTGGTCCCAGTGCAGGATTGGCTGGCCCCAAGGCCCAGCACCTTCCTCTGGTCCACTCTGCCTTGCGGGAGCAGAACACGCTGAAGACCTGGTGACACCCCATCTCCTTCTGCAAGGGCCCCCATTAAAGTGCCGCTGTGGCCATGGTCCCGGAGTCCACTGTGACTAAGGGTGATCGTGAAATCTCACATGCTTTTCCTCCTTCCAGCTTTCTTCCTCATGTCTTAAGCTTATTTGCATTCAAGAATGTGTCCTTGTTTCTCTCCCTCAAGAACCACTCCACAGGGAATTCACCCTGCGCTGGGCACTGTTCTGGGTGCTGGGACCCAGAGGGGAGGGAGGAAGGGCCTGGTCCCTGTCCTGGAGGAGCCCAGGTCCAGAGGCGCAGCAGACGAGCAAGCAAATAGCCCTAAGCATGTGCTGGAGGCCATGGGGACACAGGGATGGGTTTGGGCACTGGTGGCAGAAGAGAAGACGTTGGTGCTGATCCTGAGAATCAGGACAAGCGGGACTTGCCTGGATGAGGAAGGGGGGAGGGGCCCCAGTCAGAGGGCCCAGCAGGAGCGCGGCCCCGTGGAGGAGGTCCAGAAGCAGTGAGGGAGCCGGAGATATGACAGGGAGGGGACTGCAGGCCCAGTGGTAATCTCCGCTCTCTAATTTTGATCTTCATCTAAGTGATGTGATTTTCATCTAAACGCTATCTCCCCACAGCTTCATAATTCTTTCTTCTTTCTCATCTGCTTCCGCAGCGTTTCTCTAATCTGGCTGAGATATCACCTTCGAACAAGGGCACACCTGCTCTGCCGGGCCTGTGGGGTGTGCGTGTGTGTGTGTGTGTGTGTGTGTGTATGTGTGTGTGTGTGTGTTGGGGAGGTCAGGCTTCTCTGTCTCCCTGGTACCTTTGCAAACACCTGACCCTCTCATCTGAATGCTGCAGATTCTAGGGCAGTGCGGGAGCTGGCTCTTCAGGGGCCCCAGTCCGGCTCTGCATCCCTCTGGAGATGCTCCGCTCACGGGAGAGCGCTGGCCAGCACAGCTCACTGTTGCTTGGCTGACCACAGATTCTGTGGGGATGGCTGAGCTCAGGATGGCAGAGTTCATCGCGTATTCCATGCCGGGTCTGGGCCTTCCCTGGCCTCCACGCTCGGCCTCTTACTTCCTCACCGGTGAGGGGCCAGTTGTGGGAAGCTAGGCATGTGCTGGGGGCCCAGGAGCCTGAACCAGCGCAGTGAGCTCTGCTAGGAGACAGAAGTGGGGTATCGGCCCTAAGTCCCCTGACACAGAATGAGGGCTCAAAAAATGTGTGCTGCATGAAAACATAAATGAATCATGAGAAATACCACGCGGAGAGGGAAATAAGGAGCTTTCTGGGAATAAGATGGGGAGCCGGGAGAGAGGATGGCAAAAAATGCAAGAGGCTTGCTGGGTTCCAGAATGCTCAAAGAGAGGGTGGGACCCCCGGGCCATGGAAGCCAGTTTTCCTAAGCATGCTCAGGTTTTGACCATTTCTGCTCCAAGGCAGGATAAGCATAGTTTTGTTTTGTTTTGTTTTTTTAGCTTTTTACTTTGGAATAACTTTAGGTTTACAGAAAAATTACAAAGATAGGATAGAGACTTCCCATACATCCTTCACCCAGCTTCCCCTAATGTTGGCTTCTTTCCTAACCATGGTACATTTGCCAGAACTAAGAAAGGCACATCAGTACAATGATAGTCATTAAACTCCAGACTTTATTTAGACTTCACCTATTTTTCACTAGTGACTTTGAGGTTGTTGTTGTTCCAGAATCCAATCCAGCCCGGATGTGAATTCTGGATTTAGTTGTCATGTCTCCCTCCTCTCCTCTGATGTGTGACGGTTTCCCCATCTTTACTCATTTGTCATGACCTTGACAATCTAGAAGGTCAAATAGTCTGTAGACTGTCCCTCAATTTGGGTTTGTCTGATGTTTTCTTATGACTAGACTGGGATTATGGGTTTGGGGGAAGAATAGCACACAGGTGAAGTACTTTTCTCCTTGCAGACACAGTTACGCAATAAATACAATATGTCTTATCCCTGGAGATGTTAACCTTGACTTTGTGACCAGGATTCTCCACTATAGTGTTACCGTTTTTCCCTTTCCATACACTCTACTAAGTCCAGTTCTCACTTAAGCTGAGGGGAATCAAGCTCCCTTCTGGGAGGGAGGAGTATCAACATATATTGTATGGAATTCTCTATAACTACAGAAGCGCGGTGATAACTCTTTAGTTCATTGGCAATGTGGGTAGTTGAGGCTAAACACAGTGGTAAACACAGTTAGGAAATGACTAGAAAAGTTGTCAAAATCCTAGAATTTTTAAAATCCTTTCAAAATATGTTGTCAACTGTTCTTTCCTTTTCACAGTTGGTCAGATAGATCTCTTAGCCCAAAAGGTCATCGTTAAACCTATTCCATCACCCTACCCCCAAATGTCTGAAAAATGGAAAACCTTATTTAAAAAAAAAACCAACCCAAAATGAAACAAAAGCAACAGTTAATCATTGACCTTGAGCCAGACACCCCCGCGCATCACCGCTGGCCTCCATCAGCTCTGCACCGTGGTACCTTTACTCTCGCTTATAGGGAGGCTCTTGCCTGGAGCCCACAGCTGCCGTGAGAGCCCACGCATCTCGCCACCACCCGCCCCAGCCTCCTCCTGTCTTTCCTCCGTGGCACATTCACCACCTTTTCCAGCTTAGAAAGCCTGAGAAGCAGAATCTACCCTGGATGGATGAACTTTTATAAATCAAAAAACTCTCTAAAACAGAAATGAACAAACAAAAGGGCAATCTGTTCATAGCTGTGGCTCGGATCCTAAGAATGTCTTCTCTCTCTGCCCATAACCCCCATAGCGATGTTCCTGCCCGGTCTCCCACCCACAGGCCTCCGGGCACTGTTGGCACCATTTGAGGAAATGAGATGTTCGGGAAGGCGGAGACTGCATCTTACCTTGGCAGTGCTCAGCGGCCGCTCACCATAGCTCTTCAGGTCCCCGCGCCTTGTGGGGCAGTGTCCTTCCAGCTACAGCCAGCAGCTCGGAAGCAATCCCAAAACAGGAGCCCATCCCAGGTGTCTCAATCAGTTCAGTAGCTCGTAGCTTCCTGCTGACGATGGCAATCACCCGGCCGAGGTGGCAGGCTCCCCGGTCTGTGGTCACAGCTGCCCCCAAGGAGCCCCGCCCCTCCCGCCAAGCCCTTCAAAAGCTTCCGTGGGCTCACTGGGTCCAGGAAAAAGCCTGTGAGGCAGGACCACAAGCAGCTGGTCTTTCTCTGGGCCTGGGCCACATCGGTAACAATGCCCCTCTGCCACTGGGAAATTTTCTCATGGGGTTTTGATTTAACAACACAGATGTTGTTTTTCCTGCAGCAAGCCTGGCAGAGTCAGTAACCTCCAAGCTAACTCTGCAAGGTACTGCGCTCTGCTTTGCAGCGTTTGTCTTCAAGGCAAGAAGGAGCTTGGGCTCTGCTGCCTTGTGCCATCTGGGTGAGCAGGGTGGCCATTCTCCCAGGCTTGCTGGTTTTTTCTTGTCTTCCAGATAGTCCTGAATGACACCTAGCCCATGGGATACTATGAGCACAAATGATAGAATGACTGAGAGGCGGCACAGAATTAGCTAATTCCCTTGTTTCTAGCACCCTAGCCAGTCCTTGATTTTGATCTCAGAGCCTCTTCAGTTGTGCTATTTCACTCAGCTATGAAAACTCAGAGGAGCAGAGAATGAAGCAGGTGATGGGGAAGGACCCTAACACCTAGAGTGGTGAGGTGCTGTCCTGTACCACACCGGCAGAGGGACCAATGGGACCAAGAAGGTTGCTGAGATGACCTCTGGAGACTTGCTGGTCCAGCCAGACGTGGTGAGCCACTGGTCACCTGCTTTCTGATGCACAGACAGAAGGGAGCCAATGGGTGGCCTCCTCTCCTGCCTGTATGTCTGGGAACCTCAGTGAGGGTGCGGCAGGGATAGAATTCAGACAGGTCTGCTTCTGCTCCTGCCCTGGGACCACAGTCCAGAATTTCAGCTTCCTTATGGAGTTTCTCTCCTTGGATTTTAGGACTAAGACAATAATTCTCTGTGAGCTCCTGGTAGGAAAGAGCTTTTGGACAGATGTTCATGGCATCAGCAGCGGCAACATGGAGCTCGTGGGTTCTAAGGCTCCTTGGAAACAGTCTGCTTCATTTCTCCCAAAAGGTTTTTTGTGAGAATAAATGGATTAAGGTATAAAAAGTTTCTATTACAGTACTTAGCACGTAGTGAACTCCAAATAACTGGTAGCTGATGCGAATATGCCTAATCTAAGTCCCAAATCTGATCTTTTAAAAAAAACTGCTTTGTCTTCTTCCATCCTTGAGAGCAAAGGGCCCAGAACAGGGCCCAGAACCAGCTGTGCTCAGTGAATCATAGGTGTTATTATTTTTGTATTCACTTCCTGACACTTGAGAGTTGGACCTAAACATTTAAACACAAGTTCAAGGACTCCCAAGCTTTTGATTTAAAAGTTACTATTTGAGATGAGATGATTCAGTCTTGTTGTTTCAATTCAGTTAACACAACAAACTTTGGTGACTGTTCGCTCTAAGCACACACCAGAGGCCGGGGATACGGATATAATAGGCACGGCTCTCCTCTGAGGGACTCAGTCTAAGGAGCCTGGGAAGGGGTCTGGTAGACAGACAAGTATCATGGGATGTGGTAAATGCAGCCATAAACGCCTCAACAAGGCACAGTATTAGAGCAGAGGCAGGAACAATAACTCCGTCAGTGATTATTGGGGGGTGTTACCAAGGAGACGGCTTTGAACATGGTTTATCACTAAGGATCCTGCAAATTCTCAGAGGCAGACACCTGGGTTGAGTCTTTTACTAACCAAGGGTCCAGTGATGCTGTCTGAATTACGTCTAATTTTTTTTTTAATCTGTGGGGTTTGAATCTGTGAGTTTTGAAGAACTTTAAATACTTGGACCCAAGGATACAGAGAATATAGCAGGGAGCAGGAAATCCACCTTTCTAAAGAGAAAATCCATTTCCTCAAACTCCGACTGATCTATTCAAGGTTACGGTGAGAGGGGATGTGAGAAGTTTGCAGGGAAGGGAGTTCAGGTAAGCTGGTTTTTACATGATCTGGGGAAAAAAAAAAACTTCACCTTTCTGTCCACCCCCAACAGACAGGGGTCGGAAAAAAAACCGAAAATGTATTCCAGCAGCCACTCAGAAAAGAACAAGGAAATGACCTTGCTCTTGAGTTTCAGTTGTCTAAGCAGAAGTGAAAGTTACTTTCTGCCACTTTCACCCTGACAGAGTCATAGAATCCATGAAAAAGGCAGGGGGAGGTAGGGGGCGAGGCAGGGCAGAAGATGGGCAGCAGCAAGATGTGTTAGGTGAGGCTAGGGGTGTCCTTAGAAGAAACTTTTGTTAGAGAACCCTGGAGAGGGCTCCCAGGGCTGCGCTGAGATTAAACCCCAGCTCTGAAACCCCCAGCTCCGTGTTCAGCCTCGCTAGCTCCCCCATTTATTTTTGCACATTTAAAGTGATTTATGCAAAATTCGGAGCTATCCTTCTATGTGTTTGCACCAGCCTTCTGACATCAGTACATTTCTGAAAAAATCAAAAGCTGTGGGCAATAGAATATTTGAAAGGAAGAAACATTGAAATAAACCAGTCCAAGATTCACTTAGGAATGGTTGTATGAGAAGCTGGTCAATTTCCCCCTGAAAAAAACAAGTAGAAAAACCAGATAAAGTTGTTAAAACCCACCATTTAAAGGCACTGGAACATGACCAAAGGCAGAACAACAAATTGAGAAGTGTTTAATCTTGAAAAACTGCTCTTGCATCAGAATGGCCATGAGTCTGTGGTCTTCTTGCTTGGAGTTTCTATCCCTCGCTCCCACACCTTAGCTTGGGTGATGAGAACGACAGCTTTACTCGTGGGAATGATGGACTTGTTTGAGGGCTGTTAGTGAAAACCAACAGCCAGGTGGAGGTGACAGATCTGATCTGGAATGGGGAGGTGAAAACCTGCCATTTATGGGTTAAAAGGTCATGGAATCAGTTCAAGACCAAAGTGAAAAATTGCAGCTTTTCTGGCTTGAGAATATAACTTCTGTTCAGAGTGGCCTGCAGATCACCCAGGAATGTAATGGGGGTAAATCCTGGAAGTAAGTTAAGACAGCCCCCAAAGGGCTGAAATAATAAACTCCCCACATGTCCCTCACTGACTCCTAAAATACACACGAGTCACAGAGACCAGAAAGAGTCCAGCAAAAAATGAAAACCAAAGGAAACCTAAGAACTTACTGTAGATTTGAATTTGTTCCTCCAACCATACACAGCTTGGGCAGCGGAAGGTAGAAGGCTCACATGTTCAATGTCGCTGAGCATAACCTCTCTCCAAATTAAATAGTGCACAAATAGGGAATACCCTTAGGGAGCCAGACTAAAAAACAGAGTAAATTACTAAAAGTAAAAACTACACAGTGATATCAACGGCTGCACACCATGGAGGAGACCAACTTTGCAATTCAAGTGCAGAAAAGTTAATAAAGCAAAACACATCTTTCAGGCAAATGAAACAGAATTCAGATATAAAACAGAATTCACTGCAATGTCCAATTTTCAGCTAGAAATTACTAGACACACAAAGAAACAAGAAATTCTGACCAGAAAAAAATCAACATTATGATGCCACATGGATCCAGATGCTGGATTTAGCAGACAAAAGCTTCAAAGCAGCTCCTGTAGTTATGTTCGAGAAATTAAAAGAAAATATACTCAAAGAATTAAAGGAATTTATGTTAAGAATGTGTCAACAATAAGGGAATCTCAACAGAAAAATGGGAGTTGTAAAGAAGAATCAAGTGGAATTTCTAGAGTTGAAAACTACAAAAACTGAGTATTTGTTTTTCTCTTTCTGACTTACTTCACTCTGTATGACAGACTCTAGGTCCATCTACCTCACTACAAATAACTCAATTTCGTTTCTTTTTATGGCTGAGTAATATTCCATTGTATATATGTGCCACATCTTCTTTATCCATTCATCTGTCGATGGACACTTAGGTTGCTTCCACGTCCTGGCTATTGTAAATAGAGCTGCAATGAACATTGTGGTACATGACTCTTTTTCAATTATGGTTTTCTCAGGGTATATGCCCAGTAGTGGGATTGCTGGGTTGTATGGTAGTTCTATTCTTACTTTTTTAAGGAACCTCCATACTGTTCTCCATAGTGGCTGTATCAATTTACATTCTCACCAACAGTGCAAGAGGGTTCCCTTTTCTCCACACCCTCTCCAGCATTTATTGTTTGTAGATTTGTTGATGATGGCCATTCTGACTGGTGTGAGGTGATACCTCATTGTAGTTTTGATTTGCATTTCTCTAATGATTAATGATGTTGAGCATTCTTCCATGTGTTTGTTGGCAATCTGTATGTCTTCTTTGGAGAAATGTCTATCAAGGTTTTCTGCCCATTTTTGGATTGGGTTGTTTGTTTTTTTGATATTGAGCTGCATGAGCTGCTTGTAAATTTTGGAGATTAATCCTCTGTCAGTTGCTTCGTTTGCAAATATTTTCTCCTATTCTGAGGGTTGTCTTTTTGTCTTGTTTATGTTCCTCTGCTGTGCAAAGGCTTTTAAGTTTCATTAGGTTCCATTTGTTTATTTTTGTTTTTATTTCCATGAAATGACATATTTAAAGTGCTAAAAGAACTGTCACCTAAGAATTTGCTATCCAATAAAACTATCCTTTAAAAAATGGAGGTGAAAGAAATACTTTTCTAGATAAATAAAACAGAGAATTTGTTTCTATCCGACTAATACTATGGAAAAAACTAAAGGAAGTCGTTCTAACTGAAAGAAAATTATACCAGATGGTAACCAGTTGACAAAAGGAAATGAAAAGCACTGGCAATGGCAAGCATGTAAGTAAATTTAAGAATATATAATAATAAAAAAAGAATACATAATGATATATTATCTTCTCTTAACTTAACAAAAACATATGATTGCTCAAAGCAGAAATTATAACATCATACTGTGGGTTTGTAGCACATATAAATATATATGCCAATAATAGCACAAAAGAGGGGGTAGTGAGAAATGGAGCTACGTTGTGCAGAGTTTCTTTTTTTTTAAATTTTATTTATTTATTTATTTTTGGCTGAGTTGGGTCTCCGTTGCTGCTCGAGGCTTTTCTCTAGTTGAGGCGAACGGGAACTACTCTTCGTTGTGGTGCAAGGGATTCTCATTGCGGTGGCTTCTCTTGTTGCAGAGCATGCGTTCTACGTGCACGGGCTTCAGTAGTTGTGGCTCTTCGGCTCAGTAGTTGTGGCTCGTGGGCTCTAGAGCACAGGCTCAGTAGTTGTGGCGCATGGGCTTAGTTGTTCCGCAGCATGTGGGATCTTCCCAGATCGGGGATCGAACCCATGTCCCCTGCATTGGCAAGTGGGTAATTAACCACTGCACCACCAGGGAAGTCCCCAGAGTTTCTTTTTGTCACCAAAAAATCAGTATTAATTTAAAGTAGATTGTGATAAATTGAAGAGGCATACTGTAATCACTAGAGCAAACATTAAGGAAAGAAACTGAAGAAAGTTAAAAAAGTAAAGAGGAGAAGTGATCTCAGCAAGTTAGCACACTAGGAAGTCCCAATGCTTGTCCTTCACACACACACACACACACACACACACACACACACACAAACTAATAAAGAACTACAAACAGATGAAATAGCATAGCACTGGCAGAGCTCTGAATGAAAGAAAGAACTTGCAGCAACTCAGTGGGGCACAAAACCCAAGGATGACTGCATAGAAAAGCGTAGGAGGCATCTTCCTGGGATCACCCCATCCCCCAGTCTGGCACAGCTCAGTGGCAAGAGGGATGCCCTCAGCAGGACCTTCCCACATGGGGGAAGGGAGATCAGGAGGACCACAGCAGCCCTTGTCACCACTGAGACACCAAAAGCTTTCACCACTGAGGACTTCCACAGGGTTTGCTGACACTGACCCCAGCAAACGGAGATGCTTGGAATCCATACTACTGTGTCTCCCTGGAGAAGAAGCCACTGCTGTGCTCCCTGCCTTGAAAGGAGCTGCCATTGCATCCCCCCCGGGGCCAGAGCTGCCATGTCCCCACTCCATCCTCCCCTCTCCAAAACAGTTGTACCCCTGGCCAAGACCCTAGCTCAGAAGCCACTCTGTATACACTTGACATTGGCACCACCAGCACCACAGCAAGTTCACTGTGCCCTGAACCTCAGAGCCATAGTCACTCCATGTGTGCCTGCATCGTGGACACCAGCATCATTGTCACAGCAAGCATGCCTGCACCCTGGGTCTGGGGGCCACAGCCACCCTGCACATGCCAGACCTGGTCCTATGACCACGGCACACACGACTGCACCTCAGACTCCAGTGCCACCATGGTAGTGAGCATGCCTTCATGCCAAACCCAGCACCGAGAGGGGTCTTCTTGACCACAACATCCTCCTGTGGGGAATAAAGAGAACCAGAGCATCCCAGCAGCCTTCTCCAAAGAGGACCCCAGCCAACTCTCACCACCACCAAAAACACCCACTGAGTGTTCAGCATGATGGATAAAATAAAGTATACTACTGCATCACAGAATTTCAGAACAATGAAGTAAAGAGAATACCCATCCACAGGCCTCCAGAGAGAAAAACAGGGGACAGAAGACCAATGACCAAAATACAATAGCTTTGGACTCCTCAAAGTAATCATGGAAGCCGGAAAATAATGGAACAATGTCTCCAAAGTTCTAAGGAAATGTTATCTCCAACTTAGAATTCTGTCTTAAGCCAAACTATTAATTAGGAGTGAGAGTAGAATAAAGACATTTTGGGGCATTCAAGGTCTCAAAACATTGGTTCCACGTTGCCTTTCTCAGGAAGGGACTCGGTGATGTGCACCATTAAAACGAAAAAAGAAATCAAGGAAGAAAAAGACTTGAGATCCAAGAAAGAGAACAGCCAAGATGAGAGAGGTGAAAAAGATTCCCAAGAAAATAATGAAGAGAAATCTCAAGAAAATAACTGTGATGCAGGCTTAGGAACAACCCATGCATTTTGGAGTAGGTCAGAGGGCTCTGGGGGATTTCTTCAAGAAGGTGATATTATCATGTTGCCCAATATATTCGAATGTATTAAGAAGAGACTTACACAACTAGGGACAACTAGCTTGGAGGGTTGAATTAATGATAAACATACAGATAATGAAGCAAATGAAAAAGTAAGTCAATTATATCCAGGGAAAGTTTATTACTGTGTTTGAAAAAAAAAGTATAGCATACTACATGGCTCAGCTGTGAGTAGAATTTACGTAATCATAATACAGACACTGAACACTTATAAAAATTACATGGCTCTCCTGGAGAGATGGTGAGATAAGAAGGGTGTGCTGGAGAGATTGAAAAGAGCTAAATTTGCTTCATAATAAGAAATCAAAAGGTCATGTCTGAAACTGAAAAAAATCAAGAAGTAGCAATCTAAACATGCTACTGATATTTGGCGAAATGGGGGTAAATGTCACAAGCATCTGCTGAAATTTCTGAAAGTACGGGCTCTGGGGAGCAGAAAAGAGCAGACAGCCGGCAGAGGCAAAGGAGCCCTTTTTTCATGGCAAGCCTCTCTGAGTCTTCAGACTACATACATGTATGACCCTGAGAGACACTAAAACTAGATTTTAAAAAAAAGGAGAAAGAGAGAGAGAGAGAGAGAGAACAGGATGACACAGGTTATGGGGCGGGGGGTAGGGGGCGGGGGAGAACTTCTGTACTCACAGGTGGACTATTGCCCAGAAGCAAAGGGAGATTCTGGGACAGCAGCCCTGAAAAAAGTCTTGAGGCAGCAAGGAAATGTGATTTTTAGCAGTCGTCCAGAAGTTCACCAAATTGCAGTCTTATCCCTCATCCTTGGGAACTCCAATAGGAAAAGGACTTGTTTTTTCAGAAATAGCTCCATTCAAAACTGGAGCGGGTACAGGGCCCATCATTAAGGCTTTGAAAGTCATAACCCCTGGGCCCTAGAGGAGGTGCCTGCAGACAAAAGGCCTGGGAAGCACACAGCAATGGCTTCCAAACTTTTTTTATTGTGACCTGAAATTTACATTACAACCCAGTACACACATGTAAATAACTAAATCCAAAGTTTCACCCCAAATTACCTATTCTTACCTTTCATTTATTCTACTGTGTTCTATTCCTATCCCTTCCCCTTTCTTCTGTGTGCTTTGTTTTATTTCATTTTTTTTTTTTATTATTTTAATTAATTTATTTTTGGCTGTGTTGGGTCTTCGTTCCTGTGCGAGGGCTTTCTCTAGTTGCGGCGAGCGGGGGCCACTCTTCATCGCGGTGCGCGGGCCTCTCACTGTCGCGGCCTCTCTTGTTGCAGAGCACAAGCTCCAGACGCGCAGGCTCAGTAGTTGTGGCTCACGGGCCTAGTTGCTCCGCGGCATGTGGGATCTTCCCAGACCAGGGCTTGAACCCATGTCCCCTGCATTGGCAGGCAGATTCTCAACCACTGCGCCACCAGGGAAGCCCTTATTTCATTTTTTAAATGCTGGTTTTGACCTACTAAATTACTACCACTCAGACATCAAGCTTACAAAGCCCAAAACACTGGTGGGAAACATCTCGAAGGGACTTCTGTGAGTCTGGGAAGCACTGGTCCCAGAAGGGAGAGCACAGGGGCAGCTAAGAGTTAAAATCTCAGTGTTGTAAACTTGTTGGCTGTGAGATTCTAGCTGCATCACCTAACCTCCCGGGCCTCAACTTCCTTGTCTCTAAAACTAAGATAACAAAACCCAGCTCTTCAGGTTCTGGAGACGACAGGTCTGCAGAGTGCCTGGCCCTCAAAAGGCCCTCAAAGATGTTCTTTTCTTATAAGTCAAAGGCATGATGCCCCAGTAACATAGACCCTTATGAGCGAGTCCTCACGTGTCCTTGAAATAGCTTAGTGGTCGAGACCTTGGCGTCTGGAGCAAGACAGTCTGGTCAAACCCTGCAACAGACATTTAAAGCACAGACAACTGGGGCAAGTTGCCCGACCTAGCTGGGGAGGACAATAATACCTGTCTCTTAGGGTTTTGTGAGGATTCAATGAGCTGATATAGACAGAGCATTTTGAATGGTTCCTGACCCGTGAACGTCGTGTAGGCGTTTACCAGTATCACTGTGATCATGTCGGCTGGACACATGAAACAAGTGACAGTGAGGCAGGTCCCACGGCTCCCGGGAGGGCATGAGCCTGGACGTGTGGCGTGTCCCCACGGGCACAGCTGCACTGTGGTTTGCAGTCAGAGACTACGCTGACAGCGTTAAACCTTTGCACTTCATTTTCTTAGGATGGCCTGTTGTATCCACTGCCTCCCAGATAAAAATTTGATGTCACAGGAAGGCTCTCCAGGCACTTGTGAACATGCGCTCTCCCAGCCAGGAAGCTCACTGCAAGTTGGTGTTTAAAGGTTCCGTTCCTGGCTAAGGCCCTCCCCAAAGCCCCTGGCCTCACCCTGGAGGTGAGGAGAGCGTGGCTATGTCAGAAAAACTTAGCGCCGGTTCCACAGCTGACAAGCAGTGGCCTTGGTCAAGTGACTTCAGTCCTCTGATTTCTAATTTCCTCCTTTTCAAAACGGGGTAGCGATCTCTAGTCTGAAGTAGGGCTGTTATTAAGAATAAATGTGAACGTTTGTACAAAGCCCGGCACACAGTCAGAAAGCCCGTTCCCTCTCCTTATTCTGAGTAAGGAAGAGATTCAAAAACCAAGAGCCTCTGTTACCATGACCTTCTCCTGCCTGTCTAAACATGGGGGCATCCCTGGGTGTGGGCTTTGCTGTTTACAAAGCATGTTTATGATCGTGATCGTACTTTGAGTTCTCAACAGACAGCCCAGCGAGAGAGAACTCCTCACCTACTTCTTGCAGATACAGACATTGACTGCCCAATCCACGCGGCTTAGCAGGGCAGCCCCAGGGCTCTGGCCCCTGTCCTGCACTGACTTATTCTGTGCCTCTGGACAAAAGGCTGCAGGACCCTGAGCTTCACCTACAAATTCCAGGGAATGGACTTGGTGATTTCTGAAGTCCTCCTAAAGTCTGCGTATTCTGTACATCTCAGAGTTCCGTGGGTGGAATTAGTTCTTGGCTGAACTGTGTCCCTCAAAAATTCGTATGTCAAAACCCTAACATCCAGGACCTCAGAATGTGACTGTATTTGCAGATAGGGCCTTTACAGAGGTGATTAAATTAGGATAAGATCATTAGGGTCGGCCCCAGTCTAATCTGACTGGCATCCTCATAAGAAGTGGAAATGTAGACACACAAAAAGAGACACAGGCCGTGCACATGCACAGAGGAAAGGCCACGAGGACCGAGGGAGAAGGAGGCCGTCTGCAAGCCAAGGAGAGAGGCTTCAGAAGGAACCAACCCTGCTAACCTCTTAATCTTGGACTTCCAGCCTCCAGAACTAAGAGAAAATAAACGTCTGTTGTTGAAGCCACTAGTCTGTTTTACTTTGTTATGGCAGCTGAGCAGACCAATGTCACTCCTGTGACATTCAACTATGGATGGTCCCAGGCTAAGTGCTGTTGAGGTTAAGTTGACCACCACCGTCTGAGTCACTAGATTAAACAGTTTGGGGCGATCTGTGGAAGATTGTGGAAGTTGTTGTTTTTAGCTTTGCTTTGGTGTTTGTTTCGCTGGTTTCTATGTGCCTCCCCAGATTTCCCTTCCCTCTTCTTCTGGTAAGAGGTGTGCTGCCCGGTCACAGGGAAGGGCGATGGCTCCTGGCCATAATACCAACCTTTCTGACAACAAAGATTGGCCTGCGGAGAGGTCTGGGGCCCCAGCACGGCCAACAAGAGCACCCCTGGGGTGGCCGTGCAGATGATGGTAATGACAGCTGACTTTGATGGCACGTTGCTGTGGTCACCTACTGCTTTTAGCCCTGTACAGCTAGTATCTCCTTGAGTTCTCAGACAATTCTGTGAGGTGGTTTATTTTCTATTCCTTGAGAGGCTAAGTGACTTGCCTAAGTCACAAGGTTGTAAAAAGGCTGAGCCGGGATGGATACACAGAGAGTCTGGCTCCGGCGCCCGTGCTCTCTGCTGAGGACACTAAGCTGGGACCACTGGTGGGTGTTTTCTCACTGCACAGAGGAGGCCTGTTTGGAGTCAGAGAGGCTGGGTCATTCGGGGTGATTGTGCCCAAAGAACAAGGCAGCAGACGCGCCATATTTGAAAACCGAATGGGAGGCAATGGGATAATATTGGCCTCCTCTCTTCTCCACAGGCTTCCTCTGCCAGCACGAGAGGGGACTAGCCCCTGGGTCCCCTCGAAGCCCCTCAGCGTGAGCTGTTCCCCGTGGGACCCTTGGGCAGGTCGTAGCTCACCTGCCCCCGGGCAAGGGTAAAGATCCCAACTCAGCCGACAGCCCCAGGTCCCTCCTTAACTGGCCTTCCTGCTCCTCGGTTGCAAAGGGAGATACTGTTACCCACCAGACAGAGTGCCCATGGGCTTTAACCATGAGCCCATGGTCTCCTATCGGGGAAGGAGCAGGTGCTCATTAGGGACCCCCATCGTTTTAGCGCAGCTGAGACAATGGCGCGCCTTCCTTGAATTGCTAAGATGTTTCTCTATCCCAGAGTTCACCGACCCTGCCTGTATCACCAGAACCCAAACCTACACTTTTCACACCTGGGCCAAGGGTGAGAGCCGCCTTGCAGAGTCTCTGGGGCACCCTTTCCCAGGGGCCAGCACCCTCTCTGTCTTCTAAAGCTCCCTCAGGAAAAGGGCTTTCCCCCGCCCCGGGAATCTCCGCACACCGGGATCCGAGGCCTCGGAGGGTCTGAACTGCTCAAAGCCAGGCCCCCAATCAAAACACCCAGCACCTCCATCTATGAGGCCTTTGGGCTGGGGCGGTGTTCGCTTGCCTCTACACAGCCACTGCCCCCTACGAAAGAGGGAAAAATGCCCGAGCAGAGAATAAGATGTCCAGAGTCACTGACACCTCAGTGGACAGTAGTCTGCGGCTGCGTCCCTACTGGTCAGCTGACTGGGGGCCAGGCTGTGGATCCAGGAGGTAATGGATGTGGACTTTGTGCTGAGAAGTGGGAACGGCCCCAGAGCCACCTGCAGAGGAAGTTTGGGGTCAGCACTGGGGTGCTCACGGCACTTGGGCGGGGATGGGGGCGTGCGAGGGCGTTTGAAAGGGGATGGGTGGGTGGGAGGTGTGTAAAGAGCCCTGGAAACCTGCGTCCACACCTCAGGAGACCTTCACCGTGCGTGAGCCCCTCCTATCTGCTCTGCAGCTCGCGCCACGCTCCGAAACGGGGCGTCTGACTACCCTCACCTCATCCCCACTGGGAGTCAACCCAGCGTCTCTGACCTCGCATGTCCAAGACCAGTATCTCAATTTTCCCTCCCAGACCCACTCGTCCCCCAAATCAATGAATCAACACCACCACTGACCCTGTAGCTCCATCCAAAATGCCCAGAAGTCACCCTCTCCATCTCTTTTCCCCAGTCACAGCGCGTCGTCCTATGTGCTCCGTTTCCACGGGATCTGGCACCTGCCCGCTCACGGCCAGCCCAGCGCTCTCACCCCGCACAAGGCATCACTGGCCTGGACGGTGGCGTTCTCTGGACGCTCCCCGAGC
This sequence comes from Balaenoptera musculus, assembly GCF_009873245.2. Taxonomy (NCBI): domain Eukaryota; kingdom Metazoa; phylum Chordata; class Mammalia; order Artiodactyla; family Balaenopteridae; genus Balaenoptera; species Balaenoptera musculus. Next base: position 7,782,653 of record NC_045790.1, read on the forward strand.
CCGGTTCTCTCCCTGAGTCACCCTGTTTTGTTTTCTGGATGGTACTTATCTGTAAGTAAAGTTACCGTGTTGACCGGTTTATCTGATGGTTACTGCCCATCCCCTTCGCTGACTAGAATACAGGTCAGCCCCACAAGAAAGGGCCTTACCGTTCTCGTCTGTCACTGCGTCCCCAGGGTCTCCAGCAGTCCTTGGCACACCGAAGGTGCTCGGTCATAGCTGCTGAATGACTGGAGAATCCTCATCTGGGTCCTACCGTCCCCATTTTCCAGGGTTCAGAGAAGGAAAGAGATCTGCTCGGGCTGCCAGCTGGCGAACAGGAACACCAGGACTGGATCCCAGGGCCCCTGACCCACAGGCCAGTCCGCTTTCCTCTCCAGTGCGCCGCCTCCTAGAAAACTCTTCCCAGACCTCCAACCCACAAGCCCACTAATGACCGGCTTGAGCTGAGAGCAGCTGTTCCGGGAGCTTCAAACCCTGAAGGCTGAGCTGCCGCAAATCAGACTCTCTCTGTAGTTTAAAGAGAGATCAGCAACGTCTGCAGCTTGGCGACTCGGGGCCCTCCCTGGACCCCTGAGGGGCCACCCCGGCCTGCTGTGGCCACCCCTGATGGGACACGGCTGAGTCAGTGGAAGGGCTTTTGGGGCTGAGTGCCCAGGACGGTCCTGGGCCCCATGCAGGACAGTAGCAGAAGCTGAGACCAAGCCTGGTGACTCAGTGGAACCCAGAGCAGGAGCTCGAAGGCCCAGGGGGAGCAGGGAGAAGGCACAGGCTGCCTGGGTCTTTGGGGCCCCAGCCCTCCTCCCAGGCTTCCAAGAGGGGGATCGCCCCTGCTCTGCCCTCAGTACCCTCCACTTAACTCATTTCTTTCCCCGGACTCTGGTCCTGCCTCAGCCCTGCCCCACATTCCAGCTTAAAACAGTCTCCCAAACAGGACACACGGGAGTTTCTAGCCTACTCGGGGGCCTACAGCCAGGGCGGCCGAAGTTCTCGCTCCCCTGCTTCAGCATTGGGAGGGACCACCTCCACACACAGGACTGAATTCCAGGCCCGGAAAGGTACGGGGTAGGGCACCGCTTGCATGGCTCTGCCCTTGCTGGGCTCACACACACTCCAGACACCCAGGTGCGAACACCTCAGCCCCTGGGCCTTGAGGAAAGGTGGGGCAGGTTGTGGAATTTCCCCAAGTCACAAATGGAAAACATTTTAATGTCCCGAGCTCAGCAGCCAGGTTCCCAAGCAGGCTGCGGGGCACTTAGGCAAGTGCCCACTCTCTCCTCGGCCCCTCCATCTGCAGAAAGGACAGAGCAAAGTTGACCCTTCGCTGATTTCCTGCAAAAGGAGATGGTATAATCTACTACCCTCTTTTAGCTCCTGAGAAAAGAGGGTTGATCACACAGGCCCTTTAATGACAGGGGAGAGAGAGCCCCTGCTGTCTTTCTGTAAGTCAGTGTCAGGGAGGCTAGTGGTGACCAGACCACGTCCCAGGTGAACTAAGGGAGCCACGTCAACTCGTGCCTAGGACGGGAGAGCACAGACGACCCAGCTCTCAAACTACCCACCCCATCACCAGCGGCCCATCCGGGACACTCTGGCATCCCCGGCTTAGTTTGTTGCCTTCCATTCCTTCTTTGGCAGAGGAAACTAGACACAAGGGTTTATAAGAATGTGTGCGCATTCATTCATTCATTTGTTCACTTATGCAAGCATCATTGATTAGTCACCCTCTGTGTCCCAGTCCTGTGCTGGCATTGGGAACATTTCCAGGGATGGAAATGAATAAGACACCACCCCTGACCTCGCAGGCTTGGAATCTATTAGGAGAGACAGACAACAGGTTGGTGACCTCAGGGTGAAGTGTCAAGAGTAGCATTTTGTCTCGGGTGACAGGGAAGCGTAGATGAGCGGTACTGATTCAGGTTAAAGGGGTGGTTACTGGGGAGAGGAAAGAGGGTAATAGAATCCACAATACACGTCGGGAAAGATTAGAGAATCGATGTATTCTAGGGCCTGCAAATAGGTACATCAGACCAGATTTATTAACATCTTCTCTACTCCCTTCCAACACTTAAGTAGATCATACAAGTGTAATTATCTAGCCCAGAGCCTAGTGTTTTGCAGGTACTAGATATGTTTGCATGGGCATGTTGGTATGTGAGTGGGTTTTAGAAAGCTAATGGTTCTTCTGAAGGCAAGATGTCTTTTGTAAAGACATAATACAGAATAAGATGTTTGGGTTTTTAAAAAATATTTATTTATTTATTTATTTATTTTGGCTGCACTGGGTCTTAGTTACAGTATGCAGGATCTTTAGCTGCGGCATGTGGGATTTTTTTTTTTTTTTTTTTTTTTTTTTTTTAGTTGTAGCATGTGGACTTCTTAGCTGCGGTATCAGGGACCCAGTTCCCCGACCAGGGATCGAACCCAGGGCCCCTGCATTGGGATTAAAAGTTTGGATCACAGCTGTATTTTAAACTTGGCTTCTGCTTGATTTCTTTTGGGCTCCATCTGATTTCTCTTAGACTCTGAGTCCCATAAGACTGCATTGTTTGCTTAGCTGGACTTCAGGGTAAGAGGGGCCAGTTGGGCGGGCTTGGGTGGGGGGAGGATTTTATACTTCCTCTAAGATGCTGTTCTCTCCCAACTGCCAATGCATTATTTTTCCCCCTTGGAAAACTTCAAAGATAATCCACCCCTTTCAGCGTACGAGTCCTGACTTGCAAGGATGCAGAAATGTCCACAGGGGAAACTGGCTTGGAAAACTGAGGTCAGGTCCAAGGAGAACAGGGTGGGCCCTACAGAGAGAGAGCATAGTGAGTCTGCCTCACTCGGGGTGCGCCAAGGCGAGAGGCACTCGCTGCAGAATTCCCAGCCCCAGGCTGACCTGACCCTTCTTGTGACAGCTAAACCACCTGGCCTGCATGGACCACGGCCTTCCTGAGGGGCAGGGGGAAGAGTCAGGATGTTAGGTCGTCCTGGCAGTGTCCTGGTCACTCACATAGCTCATGACTCCGGGATGCCAGGCCACTGAGGAAGAATATATCCCACCGTCTCAGTCCATTCAAGCTGTTCTAAGAAAATAGCACAGATTGGGTGGCTTATAAACAATAGAACTTTATTTCTCACAGTTCTGGAGGCTGGAAGTCCAAGATCAAAGCACAAGCAGATTCGGTGTCTGGTGAGGGCCTGCATCCTGGTTCATAGCTGATGTCTTCTTGCTCCGTCTTCATGGGGCAGAAGGAGCGAGGGAGCACTGTACGGTCTCTTTATAAAGGCACTAATCCCATTCATGAGGGCTCCACCCTCAAGACCTAGTCACCTCCCAAAGGCCCTAGCTCCTAACACCATCACAGTGGGGATTAGGATTTCAACATATGAGTTTTAGGGGGGGTACGTTCAGACCATAGAACCATTCTGAATATTTTCCTTCTCTTCTCTTTTCCTCCTTTCTTCTCCTCCCCCTCCTCCCCTTCCTCCTCTTCCACCTTCTCCTCTTTCTTTTCCTCTCTCTCTCTCTCCCCCTTCCCCCTTCTCATAAGCCTATGGCATCATCACAACAACCATTTTCAAGGAGGGCTGATTCTGTTTCTAAACATTTTGATCCTATAATGAAGCATTTACCTGAAAGTGACTCACAGGGGGTTCTGCAGAAGTAATTTCTCTGTGTGTTCACCATCTGTCACCCGTCCCTTGGTTTCCCACATCCTTGAGAGCATTAGTAGGCCCATCTCAGGGTGCCTCTCCCTGTCTGCTGCCGGTTCTGTCCTTGGACCAGAAACAGTCCTAGTCATGAGATGGTAGTCAGGGTAGTGGCAGGCTGCGTCCCCGCCAGGAAGTGCCCTGAGTCTGTGCCTGAGGACTGTGGCTGAACCACAGGGTATGTTGTTCTGCTCCGTGCTCTGTCCTATTTTCCTCGTGTCAGGTTCCAAACAGAGCTACTTCATGTTCAAGGAAGACAAACAAGGCAGCTAAGACATTCAGGAATCCTGCCAGCTTGATTGTTTCTTATTTGCTCATGCTGTGGTTTAGGCTAGAATGAGCAACACGCACGACCCTTCTCAGATGGGGCACAATCAGAGAATCAGTTGGCGCACAGATATGGTAAAAAAAACACATCATTTATTGGGTTCCTACTCTGTGCCAAACTTCTGTCAGGCGTTTTATAGGCATTGCTTCTAATCCTCACAACGACCTGTAGTGGGAGGCATTGTTACCCTTGATGTGTAGGTGAGGAAACTGAGGCTCAGAAGGGTTAGATATTTGCCCAAAGCAGCCCAACAGCAAGTGGCAGAGCCAGGATCAGACCCAAGGTTCCCAAAGCCCGAACTGGGCACTCAGTATACTTCATCCCCTCCTGGCTGGTCCGGATGGGGTGGGAGAGAAAGTGTGTATCCCATTTGCTTCAACTTCTATGGGGACAGTCAGTTTGAGTTGATTTGGGGAGAGCAGTGAAGTATAAGGGAGATTAGGGAAGTCTGTCCTTGCAGTACAATTCTTGGAAAGGGGGTGAACATGAAGACCCACAGACTGGTTTCCCCCAGAATCCCTCCCCAGTGATGGATAACAAGCATGCCGTTACCTTTTTTGACTTGGCCCTGTTTCTGCCTCTAAAGCCCATGCTTATGGTCTAGGTCTTCTTAGTGATAGAAAGATCAACTTTATCCCTGTATGTGACAACTTCTCCTGACACCCATCCTTGGCCTCTGTATCATTAGAGATTGGCTGGTGGAAATGAAAAGAATAAAGTCATCAGCCACTAGGAGCACTGCTGAGTTCGTGAAGCAACTGGGAATCGGCCGTGCTTCCATCAGGGGCAGACTTCTGCGGCAGGCCCTAGACTTCCTCATCCTGCCTTCTGGTCGGGAGCACCTCACCCCACCCCACCCGCCAGATTAAAGCAAGGCAGAGAACAAGCAGGCGCTACCCAAGATACGGGGGTACAGCCTTGCCCGTGAGTGTCTCACCTGCTGACTCTCACCCCAGCCTCATTGCAAACCCACAGGACTCTTTCTCTCTGTCTAGCTGGCCTTGACCTCTTGCTGACCCAGACTTGAAGTATCTGCCAGGCCCTCCCACTTTGCAGCTTCTGGTCCTGCCTTCTGCCCAGCATGATACATTCTATTCGGTGGGTGGGGAGGATCATGGAATCCTGGGTCAGGAGGTGCCAGAGCTTGAACCTCTCGTTCCAGTGATTTGACAAAGGTCTAATTAGTAACAGAGCCAGGACTGGAGCCGGGATCTCCCGGTTCCTATCCAAGGCTCTTTCCATCGTTCAAAGGAGGTGAGATGATGCTTAGAAGAATCTAGAAGGCTCTCCTCTGACCATCAGGGCTGCTTCACCTCCATCATTAGTGGCATCGTTTCTGCTTTCCTTCCAGAGCTGGGAGTGCCAGGGAGGCCTCATTCCAGCTGTCACTCAAATGTGCTGGTGCTGGGCCTGGAAATACTCTGCAGCATCTTCTAGATGGTGAGTCTTACAAATGTCCATAAGATAAAAGTGCAAACTCCGCAGGACAAGCCACGGTGGAGAGGAGAGTGACCGGGTGACAAGAGTTCACACTTGCGTGCAGTGTCCTGGGCTTCTTAAACAAACCAGCAAGCCGGGCCTGTAATCAAGCCCACCCTCAATGTTCGAGAGGTCTAAAGCCAACACATAAATGGAGGCCCACGTGCCATGTGTCCAAATATTTGAGAGTTGTAAACGAAGCTAACAAACTCTTAGACAATGTTTGTTCTTTCCTCTTGCCTGGACAAACATATCTTTATAACAACCTCAAAGGCAGGTTTCAATTCCAAATCCTTGGACTCCTGGAACGCCAGGGGCAGGGAGGTGAGGTCTCAGCCCCACCCGTGGCCTTCCCCCTTTCCTTTCTGACCTGAGGGCCCTTGCGCTTATGCAGCAGAAGCCCCATCCTGAGAGTCCAACCTTCACCCACACTCCAGAGACCAGGAAAGAGGCCTGCACAGGCCCAGATGCTGGCCACTTGGGCAGGAAATTCCTGGATCCTGGATGCTTAGAGCACAGAATAGGGAAGGAATGGATTTGGAGTGGGCACGTTCTCTGGCCTCATGGCCCCCTTACCTGGAGGAGGCCCAGAGCAGGGCTCTCTAAAGCGTGGGGTCCAAGGCAGGCCCTCTTGCCCATGTGTAAGGCTAGTACTACTAAAATGATTTCCATTTTACAGATGAAGTAACTATAACTAAAACTTGAGGGACGCCATACAGGCACACGCCAGTCACAGAAGAGCTAGGGCTTCAACCTGAGCCTGCTGGCCTACAGATCCCCTGCTGTGCCCCTACCCCCAACACCGCTCTCCCCGTGGTCCAGCATCCCCTGGGAAATGCAGTGAGCCACTCCCTGCCAGGCTCTCAACACTTCTTGCCGCTAGCAAGATGGAAACAATCTCTTTATTGGCCTCCTTTCCTCCCGTCTTGTCCCCTCATCCATCCAGGTTTTCTAAGACACAACAGCCGTGACCCTCATCCTTCTTAACCCCCTGCCTTCAGGGTCATGTTCAAAGACCTCACCTTGGCCCATCATGCCCTCTTGCACTCTTCCTCTCAGCCATGGTCAAGCCCCTTCTGGCCTGAACACACTCTTGCAAATGCTGTTCCTCTCCTGCCACGCTCCTTGTCAGGCCTCCCCACTGCCTCTCCTAGCCAGCTCCCTCGTCCTCCTCAGCTGGGCTTAGACGGCATCTGTCACCTGCCCAACTCCAGTTCTAAGGTGGATGCTCTTTGTTAATTACTTCCTACACCAATAAACGGCAGGCACCGCACCCCATACTTAGCACCGGCTGGTACAGAGCGAGCCGCCCATAAATGCTCATTGACCCCCCTGGGCTCCCTACAGGATGGCAAGTTGGTCCCCACGTCCCTTCAGTGCTTCTGCCTGAGTCAACCTCTTCTGAGAGATAAGGGCAGCAAAGAGCCATTATCCTTGCCAACATCAATGCCTCCAAATGACAAACACTTCCTGGATCCTCTTAAAATGCTGGGTCCATGATGGAAAAGTCCCTCCCAAAGGCAGATGGTAGAAACTAGAGGACTCTGGCCGGGGACTTCGAGCTCTAATCGCTCCCTGGAGCAGGGGAGGGTGTCATCATCCTCCGTGTCTTCCGGAAATAGAGCCAAACAGAAATTTCTTCTTTCCTTCCTTCTCTCATTCAATGAATGGGGACCAAATTTTCATCACCAGGAGGGATACACAGGAGCCTCAGACAAAGGAGTTTGTCCCTGAGTAGTTTAAAAAGGCTGGTGGGAACAGGTAAGACTAATTTAGAGAGTGCTTTGTGCTGTGGGAGCTGAAGACAGCAGAGACCCATCCCAGGTGTGCATTCTTTGCATTCCCTGGGGGAAAGGCGAGTCCTTACAATGGTCTGTCAGGTCCATGGGATCTGCCAGCACCCCTGCCCTGTCACCTCCCTGGCATCATCTCCCACAACTCTCGTCACCCACCCCTCACCCCCGCACCGCACTCCCGCACGAGGCACCCCTGCGCAGGCACGTGTGCCCACAAGGTGCCTTCGCATTGGCTGTTCCCTCTGCCTGGAACACCCTTCCTCCCCTCACCTCCTGACCAACTCCCTCATCTCCTTCAAATCTCTGCTCACAAGTCACCTTATTCACGAGGTCATCCCTGGCCATCGCACATGGATCGAGCGCATTGTGGTTACCGAGGCTGCCTTGCCCATTGCTTGGAGGGACCGCGGGGTCAGCGCGGTGCAGAACAAAGTGCCCTAGATTCGGGGTCAGACCAGCTGGCTGACTCTGAGTAAGCCCCCTAACCTCTCCAAGTTCGGTGTCCTCACAGGTAAGGTAGGGAGAATAGTTCTTGAGTGCCCTATTTCACAGGACCTCTGCAGGATCAAAAGAGACAATGCCTCACTCATCTTGCCTCTTGAAGATTAAATTGGATCCATAGGACTGATCCAAAAGGCAACTTTAGAATCAGTGTGCTGTCACCAAGTCCAGACTCACTCTCCCAGGCTCGGCCCAATGTTCCCTGATCCGAAGGGCCACTGGAGGGGAAGAGCTCCCAGGTGGCCCGGCTGCTCTGGGCTCCAGCCCAGCCTCACAGCACCTCATATAAAAGACAGCTCCATTCAGAGCAGGAGACATCAGGTATGTACTCCAAACACGGGGCCATCTTCTCGTTGTCATAGTGTTTCTTGACATTGCTAATTACAAAAACTATTCGCTGCAGAAAATGTAAAAAATTAATGCAAGTCTGTAGAAGAAATGTAAATCCTCTGTTATTGTGCCATCCAGAGAAAAAGCACAGCTAATATTTGCATATACCCTCCCAATCGTTTTTCTACACATATAAAAGAATTAGATATTGTTAGAATTAAAGCTTTCATCATGTCTTATTTACTTTGACATTGGATGTTCCAGTCTTATTTATTTAGCATGAGATCATTAGCATTTTCCTATGTCATCAAATTTTTGTTGAGAATGTTATTTGGATGGCTACATGCTACCCTGTGCTAGAGCACGAGCTATAACTCAGTTGACCCCGTCACATGGTTAGGCAGTAGACTTGAGACTGTTCCAGCAGAGATCGGGCTCTTCTTCCTCGTCTTGCTCGTCTCTGCCTTGCCGACTCTCCTGGTCCTCATCCAGGCCTGTATGTACCAGGCAGAATGGGAAGCAGGGGGCAGAGACCCTGCCTGCCCTGGACAGGCTGCCTGTCTGTGTGAAGACAGAAGACAATGTACTCGCAAGAAACAGGAGCTCCATGCCGAATGAGGGGCTGGGAGGGTGAAGACGGGAGAGAGCATTTCCAGATGGGGTGGGACGGCTCCACTAAGGAGACACTGGAGCATCTGCCACATGCTGGGGCCGGAATACACTGGTGAGCAGCGGGTCAAACGCTGAGTATTCAGCCAGGGTCGTGTGGCCAAGGACAGCCAGCCCAGGAGGATGCCGAGTTCCTGAGTGGGACCACGTCTTCTGCCTGCAGACATGATTCCTGCCCCTCAAAGCCTACAGCCTCGGAGGCAGACAGATACTAATCAAATAGCCTCACAAATAAAGATAAAATGACAACTGGCCCAGGAAGGAGAGGATCACCTAGGTTCCCTCAGGAGGCAGAAGTGCGGCCCGCCCCGTGCCGGAGGAGCAGGTGTAGAAGGACCTGGAAGAGCATCGGTCTGGAGGGTGGAGCGTCAAGCTAGGCCAAGCCCAAGAGGTAGGCAGAGCCAGACCACACGGGCCCGGTGGCCATGCTGGGTTTTGATCCTGGAAGGGATGGGAGCTGTTGGGGGGCTGTAAGCAGAGAGAAGCCAGGATGGGCTTTCCATGCTGCAGCGTTTGCTCTGGCTATGGAGGAAGGGCTGGCTCAGGGGAAGAGGTGGGGAGCCAAGAGCGGGTGCAGGGCAGTGAGCTAGGGGCTGGTGCTGGAGCTGGGGCGAGCCCACGTGAGCCAGGGCAGTGGCACAGGGGATGGGAAGAAGTGGAAGAATTGGATCCATATTTAGCAGCTAGAGTCCAGAGGTTGGGTCAATGCTGTGACTCTCCAGAAAACCCCTGTTCGAGTACACTTGCTGGTTTAGCACCACCAGCCCGTTCGCATGAAGAGGTGCTCCCATTAGTGGGATGCCTCCTTAGACAAAGTCCTTAGCGGAAGTCCTAGAGAAGAGGGAAGGAAGGAAGTGGGACAGGGCCCAGATGGGGAGGTGCAGTGAAGGACACGGGCACCAGGGGGCAGCACAAGGGTCTCAGGCACAGTGGGGGCCGAGTCCCACAGAAAACAAGGCCAGCCACCTTGGGTCACGTCACTTTGCAGTGTGTACACCTACCCTGGAAATAACGACGCCTGCCCTGCACCCCCAGTGCTGTTGTGAGCATGGCAGATGAGAACTTTGAAGGACCCTGCAAACCCCAAGAGTCTGGGAAAAGAACTTGGCCATGTCTAGGTTCCTGCAAGAGTGAGGCAAACTTCCAGTAGTCAGCCCTGGGGGACAGAGGTCCCAGGAGGAAGCAGAACACCCCTCACCCCCTCCCTCCCCTACCCCCATCTGAACTGGAGTCCCCTGTCTGCCGTCAGAACTGATCCTAAAGGCCAAGCTGTGGTAAGTGGGGGAAACACACGGTCTGGGGCAGGCCCCCCTGGGCTACTCCCATCTGGTCTGGGAGACAGATCTGGAAGAACGTCTGTTTCTCCTTCTCCTCTCTGAGCCTCAGTTTCCTCATCTGTAAGCTGGGGGTGCCCACATCTGCCCCACCGAGTGGCTGTGACGGTGTTGTGGCACGTGCTAGGCACTCAGTATGGGCCTTGCTGCTGGCAGCTGGAACTCAAGCCGCTGGTGGGTGGAGTGTAGGCTCTCAGCCTGCCGATACCGCTGCAAGGGGGTTCTCCTGCCCCCTCCACGCAGGCAAACTGCTGACAGCGGCGAAGCCACGTGGCCACGTTTGGAGGAAAACTGCTTTGGTTTCGGTTTTCTGTGTTTTCGTTTTGCTTTGTTTTTTGTTTTTTTAAAGTCTATTTGGGTTTGGTTTCGTCTAGGGTTTGGCCATCGCGTGTGCTTTGTTTCTACTTGCGGCAGGGCGGCTGCGCTGGTTCGGGTCCTGGCCGGGAACGAGCCGCTGGAAGGGCTTTAGGACCCGGAGCGCGTCTTCTGGCCTGGCGCGTCCCCGTCCCCGGAGCCGCGGGCGGAGAGACTTGAATGAGAGGCTGGAGGGGATCGCGACTGAAAGGCTCGCGGTGGAATAGCTCCGCCGTCGCCAGGCAACCGCCCTGACGCAACGCAAAAAAAAAAAAAAAAAAAAATCCCTTAAAAAAAAGAATAGTGCTGAGAATTCCCAGGAGCAAGAGAGAAAGGGAGGCAGAAGCCGGCTCAGCCTCGAAGCGGGGGCCTTGGGCTGCGGACGAGCGGGGAGCCCGCGTCGAAAGGAGGAGGCGGGGACCTCGGTGACACCCCTGGATTGGGCCTCGGAGCGCCCGGGAAGGTGGGTTTGTGGCAGGGCGGGGACGATCCCAGGTCTGGGGGCCGGACCGGGGGTGATGTGTCTGTGGCCGGTGGCACTGCCAGGGGAGGGGGCTCGGGGCGCCGCAGGTCCCCAGAGCTGGCAGTGGCGGGGAGCAGCCCAGTCCGGGGCTGGGGGAGCACGGACCCCAATGCGCCCTGGAGCGGACACCGCCCCCCGCCACCAGCCCGCAGGAGATGAGGTCCTGCCTCACCCGCTCCTGGGGGCTCGCTCCCCTCAGGGGGAGCGGAACAGCTCGGCTGGACTCCCATCTCCCATATCCTGGCTGGCCCCTTCCAGGGATAAGATCTGGGTGGAGATGTGAGGTTTGAGGTCTGAAAGGGAGGAGCCCCACTCAGTCTCTCCGGGTCTCCTCCCAGACTGCTGGTCACCTCCAAGCCCACCTGGCCCCCTCTGCCTACTTCAGGCTCAACGATGTGGTTATTCCTGCCCCAAGGATGCAATCCCTAACTCAGGAGAAGTGACCCAGGGCACTTGGGCCCGAGGGTGCTCTGAAAGGCTGAGGCCAGTGTGATCAGAGGGAACTGTACAGCCAGAAGGGCCCCGGGGAATGAGAGGGTCAGCCCTGTGGCTGGGCACCCAGGTCACTGGGAGAAGGCGGGAAGGTCTGTGGCCCGAGGCCAGGGGGCAGGTGTCTCTGTGCACCAAGTCGGATTGGCTGTTCTGCTTTTTAAAAAATCCCTTATTGCTTGTATCTTTTTTTCATTCCCTGTCCCTCCGGAGAAGATCTGGAAGGTGGGTAGGTTCCAGGTCGGTGGATCACGGCCACTGTCTTAAACCCATAGGCGCGTTCTCCCAGATTAAGTTTCCACCAGCTCCCAGGGGTTCCTGGTGAATCCCAGGTGGAATGAGCCCAGATCCCACCAACAGGGCAATCCCCAAAGTGCCCGAGGGAGGCGTGGCTCTAAAGCAGCTTCCTTTCCGACGCCCCAGAGACAGTCCTGCCGCCCACCAGGCGCGATGGAGAGTGGAGAGCTGGGCAAAGTCCAGGGAGAGCAGAGGTGGCCTGGCCGCGTCTGCAGGGTGGGAGCTTCTGCTAGCGGAGTTTTAAGGGGCCTGGCAAAGCAGCCGCAAGCTGTTCTCAGAGCGCATGACGATGAGGGCTCTTCTTTCCTGAGTGCACTTGCCAGTCAGGCACTGCTTGAGAACCCTTCACACCCGGCGGTCATTTGATTCCCACAATCACCCTTTGAGGGAACATTATACCCCCATTTTGCCAATGGGTCTCCGAGAGATTCAGTAACTTGGTGCAGCTCATGGGGCTGGTGAAAAGAGCAGAGAGATTCAGCCAACGTGCTGACTCCTAAGGCAGTGCTCTCAAAGGAAGGCTGCTTTTGGACATCTGAGCAGAGAGGCCAGAGAGGGGGAAGAAACCAGTCAGACCCAGGCCAAAAGACAGCTGGGGGACGGGGCTTGTCCTGTGACCTGGGGACATCCCTGGCACCTCGAGGGCCCTGCGGAGCCAGGAAAGCAGGCAGGCTCTGCCTTCGACCTGGCTGGCTTCAGTCCTGCTCCCCTGGAGCCGAGAGAGAGAAGGGTCCTCCCTCACCCCCCTTTTCCTCCTTGAAGACCCCCAGCTTCTCATGCACTCGCTCCTGTCTTGTCCTCCCAATTACATGCATGGATTTCCACTAAATTAATAGGCCCACCTCTGTGTCTACCCGCTTGGTCTCCTTCCAATATGGACTCTGGCAGGGAAGTAAATTAAGGCAGCGCCTAACTATTGCTGAGAGACACCCACTGAGCCCCAGGCCAGCGAGGAAGAAACTGCTTGTCGGGCTCCTCACCCACACACGCAGGCGGCTTTCTTCAGGTGAATTTTGCCCATGGACAACTCCCTCAGCCCCACAGGAGCGTCTGGAATTCCCAGAACCCTCTGGTAGCTGCGCTCTCCCCGGCAATCGCTCTTTGCCTGCCTGCGGCATAGAGCTATTTGCAAAGGTGGAAGATGAATGATAATCGGAGCAGCTTGCTCCCTGGCTTGTAGACTAGGGGGACAGAGTTCTCACTCACGAATTGGAGACCCTCTAGGATTAACCAGGATGGCTCTTAATAGGCGCATGTACCCTGGGATTTGGACTGGGGCGAGGAGAAAGGAAGGAAAGGCAAATTCTGAAGAAGACCTCGAAGAGGCGAGCATGGGCTAAACGGAGGGCAGTGGGCATGCGGACCCGGAAGGATCTGGAGGTGGGCAAGGGGTGTAGAAGGAGCTTTGCCATCAGCCTGTAGAGTTTGAGCCGCCACAGGGGGTCAAGTTGCCGACAAGAGTTAGGAAGACTGCAAATGTCAGCTTCTACGTGGCTAGGACAGCTGCCCTGGTGCGTGAAAGCCCGGTGCTTCCCCACTCTGCCCCCCAGCCCCTCCACGCTTGTCTCTGGAGAGGTGTGGGAGCGGAAGGAGAGAAGAGGACAGAGAAATGGAGAGGAGAAGTTACAAGTGTGCGCTGCCCCACTCCCGGCTCCTTTCCTCCTGAATGCTACCCGACGGTCCCCCCCCCAGCTATGCTCGCCCATGAAAAGCTCCTTAAGGAAGGGAACGCAGAGCACAGCAGCTGGCCTCCCTGCGGGCACACCCCTCCAGGAAGGTGGGGGGGCAGTGAGCTCCCCAGCGTCAGGGGCCGCTTCACTCCTGGCCCCTGCCCAGCAGCCTTGGCAGAGCCCTGGGGAGGGGTGGGGTTCAGCTTCTCCCGGGGCACAGACTGAGCTCCCGCTTCTTCAAGGCCGTCTCTCCAGTATGGCCAGAAATTCCCCTCGGGTATCCTGATCCACATGTGGGAGCTGGTCGTGGGTTCCCAGAGACTTTGTCATAGGGCTCGTCCCTTGGGACCTGGAAGGCCCAGCCCAGAGCCGATTTCCAGGTACATAATGGGCCCAGACGGTGACCTCCACAGAGGCCACAGCTCAGGGCCCACTGAAGGCTGAGCTGTGTTTCCTCATTCCAGGAAGCCAGCAGGGCCTGAGTGTGAGCCGGGCACTTCAGCCGCAGAAGGCCAGCTGGGGTGGTCCAGGGTGATGAGTGTGCAGGAAGGTTCTAGATCAGGATCCTTGAGCGGGGGGCCACTTCAGGCCCTGGTCGCCCCTGTCCATCGTCAAGTTAAAGTGACACTATCTCCCTCGTCCTGTGAGCATTTCCGTGTGCCTCACCCAGGGGACACCGCCTTACTGTACACTGTCCTACTAGTTTGGTCCAAACTCTTAGGTTCTGTTGTGTTGTTGTTTGTTTACTTGTTTGATGGCAGCCACTGAAAACGTTGAGGAAGGTGAGAGCAAACCTCCCTATCAGGCCGGATGGAAATAAGCCTCAGACTGAATTCTGCCACACACCTAGACATTTTTTGAACACTGTTTATTTGCCAGCGGGTCCAGCAGAGTTCACACGGCCTGTTCTGCGGGCTCAGTGAAGTCATAGCCATCTGTCTCTCTAGGAGCCCCGACCACATCTCCCCCCGAGGTCTCACCAGATGCTTTCACTCTGCTCCTTCAAGAGTCAAGAGTGTCTCAAAATTCGTTTGGCCCGCATATCTTGAATACCTCTGTTTTCACCTAGGAGAATGCGCTTCTAACGTTTACTCTGCCCGTTCTCAAATGTCTGGTGCTGAGCGGTAAGAAAGACAGCCAAGCGCTTCCCAGAGCCCCCTCTGCAGAGGGGACCCTACACCAGGCTGCCAGTGCCAGCCAGGGTTGGGGTGTCCCTCGTTGAATGCAGCTGGCTGCAGTTGGCCCGCTGATACCACACAGAACATCTCATGTCTGTGAAGGGTTTTAAGATCAATCATTGACATCCCACCAAGGAAGCAAGACAATGGCCCTGTCCTCAAGGAGTGCAGTGTCTGATCAGAGCTGCCGACGAGAAAAGACCACTCGTGCAGCCCAGAGTCCTGGACAGACAACAGAGTGATGTCCTGCGCATTCTGGAGTGCACAGAAACGTGTGGGCTAATTTTAGTGGTTCTGCAGCCAAGGAGAGGTCCAGCCAAGGGCTGTCATGGGCAGGAGGTGACCGTCCTGTTAGAGGCCTAACTAAGAATTCACATACACTCTATCTCATCGGATCCTTCCAAGGCTTTGCAGCTGATTCCACTATGATCCCAAGGTCATAGAATTAGTAAGTCGCCGGGCTGGGCTATCAACCCACGTCCACCAACACCCATCCCTGCCCCATCCCTAACCTGCTCCATCTCTTTCTCCGGCTCCCGATTCCTGCCCTCTGTGAAGTGTGAACCCAGGCAGCTCAGCAGCTCAGCTACGTTCAGCTCAACTGACCTGAGAAGGGAGCAGGGTCACACACCCTACTTTCTGTTCTCCTTGGGCCCCAGAGGGGGTGCAGGGCTGCACTTTGGATGAGCTGCAGACAGAGCTGGAATGGCCCCTCTCCCCCACATCCTTATGACGGGCCCTGCCCAAACACAGGGCAACTCTGAGGGCCCTCCAACCCCCTGAGAGGTCAGCACGCCCAAACAGACTATGCAGGTGAGGTGACCTACATAAGTGAGTGAAACTTCTTAGGAAGTCCTTGCCAAACCATTGGGCTCTGGAACTTTCGATGCAGAGTAAAACAGAAAGCCAGTCGTCCCAACAGTCTCCCATTTGAGCCGGAGCTGGTTGCTTCTGCATATTCGAAGTTGGAGCCCGTTATTCTGTGGACTCGGACAGTCCTAACTCTGCCTTGGATGGGGGCCGAGACAAATGCCAATTAGGAGGCACTTTGGTGGGGCGGACGTACCCCACGGGGGAGGATGTATGGCCCCAGCGTCTTTAGCTGTGAAATGGTGCCTGAGTTTCGCTCAGCTGTGAAACGTTCCCTGTTCTTAGAGCCAGAGCACCCGCCCGAACTGCCTTCTGCTTTGATCTCTGCAAATTGCTTTAAAGGCCACTCTGTGTCTGCTTTCTCCGCCCTAATCCCCGTTGCCATGGCCTTTGGCCAGAAGAGTCCTGCGGCCACATGCAGCAGTTGGCCGGGCAGCGGCGACAGGCTGCCTCACCCATCCTGAGCATCTGCCTTGTCAGGGTTCTCACGGAGGAGAATCTCTGCTTCGGACTCTGCATTTCCCACGGCTCATACCCCCACTCCCCCCGTGGGACCCTCCGATTCTCAGGCACCTTTCTCCCGGCCTGTCGGGGTGGAGCAGCCCTTTCCCAGGGCCTCGCGGCCTTGGGAGGGACACGGCGGCGACGCCGGGTGACCCGGCAGGCCCCCCGCTCCTTTCAGCGAGGCAGTAAATTAGATCTGTGGCTCCTGGGAGCCAGGGCCTCTTCCCGACCCACAGGGACGCACAACTCTTTCTTGGCGGTTTTCTCAGCCACCTCTTTCACTGGGCGAAAACGATAGGGAAGTTCTCCCCATCCCCAGCCTCGCGGCAGGAGGCCCGCGCGCAGTTCTCTGCGGCAGGGAGCAGGGCCCATCAATTATTCAACGTGGACCGAGCATTTTGTGCAGAGGCCTTAACAAGTATTTTTCTAGACTCTTGTCTCACGAGGTCCCAGAGAGACAGAGCAAGGTTTCTAGACAATGGAAGCTGCACTTGGAGTGCGAAGACGCGGGTCTAAGCCCAGCCAGCTCCCCGAACAGAGCTTTGTGACCCCAGGCAAGCCTTGCAACGTCTCTGGTTTGTGATTTCTCTGAGGTCTAACTCTCAGGAAAGCCGCTCCAGCCCAGGCCATCGAAAGTGGGGAAAACGTTTGTAAACTGCAGTGTGATTTCCTAATGTTTGTGATTGCTCCTGTGATTCCAGGTGTGGACGCGGGAGCTCTGAGTGATAAGCTGAGCCATGGCCATTAGCACAGGACGTTGCAAACCGAACTTCCCCGAGAGGAACGCCTGAGAGAACGCTGGTGAGTGGGTTCCTGTGCCCCCTGCCCCCTGTGGGTGCGATTCCATGACGAGGTGACAACCCCAACGGGTGCTGTGGTCTAGGCTCTGTGCTTACTGGGGAGGAAGGAAGTGTCAAGGCTGTTCCACCCAAACCATGCATTTCACAGGGGAGAAAAAGAGCCCTGAGGGGAAGTGAGTGGCCGCAGTCACTGGGCTGGGGGTGGGCATGGGGTCCCTGGAGCTGACGCCCCGGTCAGGGACTCCTGTTTCCCACCCGGGTTGGGCCTGTCCAAAACGGTGGCCCCATTCCCCTTCCCAAGCAGCAGTGCTGGGACTCCTGGAGCAGGCAGTGGGGGAGTGAGAGTCGCAGCCCCCCCGGGCCTCTCACCCCCGGTATAGAGGGCTGTAGAATGAGGTGGTGTTTGAACTAGGCTCAGAGACTCATCAAATGCAAACCTGAGGCTACGGGGAAAGGCTAAAACATCAAGTTGAGACCAGTCTCCCAAACCACCCCGGCCCCCCACTCAGACTCGCTAGAAACATTCTGACCTTGAAGCTGCAGGAGGTCTTCTACTGGGCAGGAAACCATCTGGAGGTGTGAATTTGTTCACTAGCTCACAGCACCGCCATCCTCAGCATTTATTGAACGTCTGCTGTTTGCAGAGCCCTGTGCTCAGGACACAAAAGAGAAAGCAATGTGCTTCCCATCGAGGAGCTAGACAGTGGTCAGGGAGCCAGACACTCCCACGGTTCAAGGTCATACAGACCACGGTGCCGTGTGCGTGACAGAGGCCAATGCTGGAAGCAGTCAGAGAATGGCCTGGAAGGTGGGGTATCCTGGAGGGGTTTGGCCAGCCCTCAGATGAGCTTCAAAGCAGAGCTGTAGACCCAGTGAGAAGGGAGTTCCCCGAAGGGCCTGTGATGGACAAAGGGATAAAACCGACTGCCCAGAAAGTCCTCCTTCTTTCATTCATCCAATCACTCATTCACTCATCCAACAAGTTTATTTGAGCACCTACTATGTGCCAGGCACTGTTCTGAGTGCTAGGATCACAGCAGTGAACAAGAGAAAGTCACTGCCCTCAGGGGACTTACATTCAACGTGTAACATCCTAGTTCTGTGAGTGAGGAGAGCTATGAAGAAAAAGGAAGCAGGGACATCTCAGTGGGCTGGTCAGAGCTGGTCTCTGTGGAGGTGATGTGTGAACGGCTGCGTGAGATCAGGGAGAAGCCAGTTGATGGAGCAAGGCACGAGGGCGGGAGCACAGCCTCAGGCTCGTAGAGGAAATGGCTGGAGTCTCACAATGGTTTGTGGCAGGAGGAATGATCCAGGCAGCAAACGGGTGGCTTCCAGGAAGTGGAAAGCGGAGGGCTCTCGTGGTGGCAGCTCGCAGCCCCTGCGGGCGTGCCCTCCCCTGAGGGGTGCATCACCGGTGCATGGGAGGAACCCAGGTACCACTCCACTTCCCTCTCTAGCATCCCAGAGCACACACGCAACAATAAAGCCCCCCCCCCACACACACCCCCCATCCCAGCTCAGTTTGCCCCCGCCGTGCACGCACAGTTTGTACACAGGGTCCTGTCTCTGCACCATGCCTTGCCCCCCCCCCCATCTCTGGCACTCCCAACGCCAGCTCTGACCAAGACCTGGAATAAAGATGAGCTGGGAAAGATGATCTGTGAAGGGCCGGACCAGCGGGTGTCCCCTCCTGCTTCGGTCACCATGGCAACCTTAGAGGAGGCGAGAAAACACGTTCTCTGGCAGCTCCTGGAAGCGCCCTGGTGACCGTGGGCCGCAGGGCTGTGTCCCCCAGCCTCTCAACCCCGGTCGTTAGGGCTCCCGTGAGTCTACAGAACACAGACGGGATTTCACAGCCTCCATCGGCCACCGGAGGTCAGTCCTGAGGCCCAGCCCTGCACGCTCAGTTTAAGATAAACATCGGGGTTTTATGATTAAACCTAAAAAAGCCTGCCTCGTCCCAGCTCCACCTCCTTGTCCCAGACCTACTGACCTGTCACCCACCTGGAACGAAGAGGGACTTGCTGCTTTAGAAAAGGAGAGCAAAAGGCTCAGGTGTGAGCCGTGGCCTGAGCCACCCTGAAAGCTTGTAAGACACAGTGCAGACGCTGGAGCCCTTTCCCCCGCTCTGTCCTCAGCCCGGCGGTAGCTGCAGGGTGGACGCTGCAACACCTCATTTCGAAAGAGGGGCCGGCTGAGACCCAGACAGGCGAGGCGAGGTGACTCCCCAAGTCTCAGAGCTCCCGCCGGAGAGGGGCTCCGGTCCCAGAGGACAGACCCGCAGCCCGGGAAGCAGGGGTCCCCTTTGTCCTCAGCCCTGGCAGCCCCTGAGCCACTCTCAGGTCGGCCTGTGGGTAGAAGGTGGGGATGCGTGGCCCTGCCGAGAGCTGGCAGGCGGGCCTGGCCCGGCTGAGGCCACCGTGGGTGCCGTCCCTCCCTTCCTGCAGCCCCGGCTCTCAAGACGCTGGGCGGCCCCTGAGCCCTGGGCCCGAGTCCCTCCAGTGAGCGTTTGAGGCCTGGTGACACATGTAACGCACCCACAGGGCGGCTCTCTTTGGGGGACTGATGGGTCGGGCTCATCAGCCGGGGGCCTGAGGCCCACAGAGGTAGAAGGCAGATGAGCTGGGGCAGCAGCAAGCGCGGCAGCGGACACAGAGCCAGCGGCCCTGCCCTCACACCCCCTGCCCCGGGGAGTGGGCCCCGCTGCTGGCTCTGTGTGCTGCGGGGACATTTCTGCAGTGAAGAGTCGGCTACGCTGTGGCTGAGGCCCTCCCGGATCTGAATTTCCTCAGCAAGGCAGGTCTGGCAGGGGTGGGGTGTCCTAAGGGTCCGTTCCTGCCTTTACCAACCCCGCCCGCGCCCCCTGTGTGTTACCCACTGCTCTGCTGCTGCGGGCCAGGGCCGGGCTGCACAGCGAGCCGGGCCTCACACGCGTGTGCAAAGCAGTCTGCGCTGCGTGTATCACCAAGCCTAAACCCAGGGCGAGTCAGCTTATGCATGAGGACCCACGGGTGGCACTTCTGCTGGAAGGAGTGGCATACGTGTCAATTTATCCCTGTGGAAAACTGTTACTACATCCTCATCAAGCGTTGCCTGTAGTAGATCGTAATTTAAGAAACATATCAGGGACTTCCCTGGTGGTCCAGTGGTAAAGAATCCGCCTTCCAATGCAGGGGACACGGGTTCCATCCCTGGTTGGGGAACTAAGATCCCACCTGCCGTGGGGCAACTAAGCCCACGCGCCACAACTAGAGAGAGAAAACCCCCATGCCACAACTAGAGAGAAGCCCACGCGCCGCAACGAAGATCACGCGTGCTGCAATTAAGACCTGACGCAGCCAAAAATAAATAAATAAATATTTTTTTTAAAAAAAGACAAGAAACATATCAACTATGAATGCAGATGGACTCTTAGTAAAAGCTTCTTTGAGTCCACAATGGTCATCCACTCTCTGGTTCTCAATTGGAGGTGGCACCCTCTAAGGGACACGTGGAGATGGGGGGACGAGCCTCTTTTGGTATTCAGGTTGTTTTATGACACTGCTTAGCTCTCACGTCATATGCTTTGCCTCCCCAAATGAACTGTATGTTCCCCCTCATTTCAGTCAGCGCTCTTGGCTATAAGCAACAGAAAGCAGTGTTATCGTAAGGTGTACACAGAATTGGCAGGAGGTAGAGACCCAAGAGAGAAAACAGGCAGAATTGGGGCAGCTCAGAAAACCGAGAGGCGAGAGGGCCCGTAGTGATCTGTCTGAGACCCACTCATCGGGGCACTAGGTTTTTATTCACACAAACACCCCCGCCCAGAACACTTCTGACACCAGATGTGTGAGTTTCCCACCCCAAACGATCCTCCAGTTCTCTGCAGACACCAACTGGGTGTTCTACGATTTAACTCAATTTTGACGCTATCCACGTAAAGGTAGTGTCAGATCCCACAAGTTAAGGGCTCAGTCCCACAAGACTGTCCGCCACTTCACACACCAATTGCAAGTCCCAGGTTGTCACCTGAACTTCTGACCAACTGGCTGTAAACCAGGAATTGCCCACAACCCCTTCCTCAGATTCAGTCATCTGTTAAATTGCTCACAAAACTCAGGGAAGCATTTAGTACTTGTATTTACCATCCACATGAAGAGGTCCACAGGGGGAGGGGTGCAGAGCTCCCGTGCCCCCTCCAGGCGTGCCATCCCCCCAGCACCTCCGCGTGCTCACCAACCCGGAAGCTCTCAGAAGCCCTTCAGTTGGGGTTTTATGGAGACCTCACTGCATAGGCATGATTGATTAAATCATTGGTGGTTGGCGATTAGGTCAACCTCCAGCCCCTCTCTCCCCCAGAGGTCAGGGATGGGGCTGGAAGTTACAACCCTCTCATCACGGGTTGTTTCCCCTGGCAACCAGCCCCCATCCTGAGTGGTTTCCAACAGTCACCTCATTAACATAAACTCAGGTGTAGTAGAAGGGGGCCTCTTATTAATAACAGACGACCCTCTCTCCACCTGAATGCCCTGGAGCTGTTTCAAGAAGTGGGAAGAAAACTGAGATACTCTAACAAAAACTACCCTTATTGCTTTCATCATGTAGAAAATTACAAGAGTTTTAGGAGCTCTGTGTCAGGAACCAGGGATGGAGACCAAATACATATTTCTTATTATATTACAATATTACCCTCCCACAGTCCTTCAGTAAGGATGGTTTGCCTAAGATGATGCCAGGTCCCCTGCACTTGACATCTTCCTCCAAGGCTCAACGTCCCTCCATCCTGGCCTCACATGCCCCAGACTCAGAATCCTGGGCCTGAGCATCTGATTGGCCAAGCTCAAGTCTCATGCTCAACTGTCAACAAATATCCACTGTGTCATTTTATGTTCTTTGTCCAACACACGCTTATGTTGGTTCCAAATGTCAGGAACCCGGTTCAAAGTAGGAGGATATATAAAAGCTCTATAATCAAGGTCAGGTGGAACTGCTTCCCACAGGGCTCAGTTGAGGGCCTCAAGCTATCTCATCTGCTTGGCTTCGTTTGCCAGGCAGACCCTCTCCCTGCGGTGAGCAGTGGGGCCACGGCCGGCTTCTGGGTGGTTCTGACACAGCCACCCAGGGGGGGGCTCTGATGGGCCAGTTTGAGCCATGTGGCCACCCTGAGGTGAGAGCTGTGACTTCCTCACAGGAAACAGAAATGCTCTTTCCAGGGGAGGGAGGGGACACTGGGCAGAAGTCACCTCACCTCACGATGCTGGACCTGGAGGAGGTGGCCGAGCTGTCCCTCTCCGTGTGCCAGCTCCCAGTCCTGCCACCTGATGCAGGGTCTCCTAGGGCCTGACAGCCTGTGTCCAGGCGCCCGAGGTCAGGGCAGGTCTCGTGAGGAAAGGTGGGGAAGCCCAGATCCCCTCTGCTTCGCTGAGCCCATCCAGATGCGGGGGGAGAGGCATATGTGCCCTTTGTTTGTTCACTCACAAACATTTAAAGAGAGCAGCTTGGCCCCTAAGGGCTGGGGGTTCCAGGGTGCAGAGCCTGGTCCTCGCGCTCTTGAAGCTCAGAGTCCGACAGAGGAGACCATGGAGAAAGTTCCTGGTAGAAATGCTGTGGCCTGGGACGGCCGCTGAGCCCAGCGTTATGAGCCAGCCCAGAGCCGGACTGCAGGGTTTCGAATCCCATCTTCGTGCTTAGTTCTGTGACCCCGGGCAAGCTACTCAGCCTCTCTGTGCCTCAGTCTCCTCATCTGGGTCACGGAGACAAGAATCATATTGCCTCGTGGGGGCATTGTGAGGATTAAATGTGTTCGTGCACATTAGCTCTTAGAACAATGCCTGGAATGACCCGCTCTGAGTAAGCGTCAGCTAATGTTGTTGGGATGACATAATTGTTTCCCCGATGTGGTCTCGTTGCATCCCGGGGGCACACACAGCCTGGGCAAGTCAAGGAAAACTTGAAGGGGAAAATCCCTGAGAACTGAGGCAGAGAAGGGAGGGAAGGGCATTCTAGGCTGAGGGAACAGCTTGTGCAAAGTCACGGGGGCCGTGACAGGGCCTGGTACTCAGTGTTGGAAGGATTGCGTATCGTGGAGAAGAAACGAGAACCCCGTACAGGAAGGAGCAGGCCGGAGCCTGGGGATCCAGACGGGGAGAGAGTGGCTTCGAGTTTCTTAGGAAAACGTAGGGCAAGAGGGAGGGAGGGAGGGAGTGTCCCTTGAGAGAGGGAGGGAGAGACAGAGAGAGTGAGACAGAGAATGGGCCAGCGCATCCTTCCCTGCCCTCGGAGCCCCTCTAGGAAGTGGGTTTGGAAGTTGTCCAAGTGGACGGATTAGGTCATGATGAGATGGGGTGTTGGCCGAACGACGGGGCTGCGCCCACCTGGCGCCCCCAGCAGCGGGGGCAATTAGCTCATGGCTGGCACGGCAGTCTGCGTGGCAGCAACGGTGCGCCCAGAGCGAGCCAGGAGCATGTTTGGACAGCAGTCCTTGTGTGCTGCGTGGGTCCCGAGCGCTGGCACGTTGCTGCTGCAGGAAGGCTGACGTGCCCGCGGGGGTTGGGGTTGTCTTCTGCGTCAGGAATTTGGTGTTCCCCTGCAGCCCGGTGGCCTGCCTGGCGGGGCGTGCCTGGGCCTGGTCGGATTACCGTCTGGCCTCGTTTTTCCGGATGCCTCAGGCCCCAGGTCTGGCAGCATCCTGTGGCTTCCCTCCTCGGGCTCTCTGCCTCTGCCACGTCCCCAGTGAGTGTCACTTTGTCTAGGGCTTACTGTAGACCAGGCACTGTGAAGGACTCGGTATTTGTCACTTTATGTAATATTCAAAATGACCTGTGAGGTTGATGTTATTACCCTGGGGCTGTGGCTTCGTGAGCCAGGGACCTGGGCAGCCCACAGGCCCCTTGAAAATCTTTTTTTTTTTTTAATTTATTTATTTTATTGATTTATTTTGGCCGCATTGGGTCTTCGTTGCTGCGCGTGGGCTTTCTCTAGTTGCGGCGAGCGGGGGCTGCTCTTCGTTGCGGTGCGCGGGCTTCTCATTGCGGTGGCTTCTCTTGTTGCGGAGCATGGGCTCTAGGCGCGCAAGCTTCAGTAGTTGTGGCTCGCAGGCTCAGTAGTTGTGGCACACGGCTCAGTAGTTGTGGCGCACGGGCTTAGTTGCTCCACGGCATGTGGGATCTTCCCGGACCAGGGCTCGAACCCGTGCCCCCTGCACTGGCAGGCGGATTCTTAACTACTGCGCCACCAGGGAAACCTGAAAATCTTTTTAGTTAGTACTTTTTAACGAGGCACCCTGAGTGCATTTTGCACCAACCCAGCAAATTGCATAGCTCGTCCTGGTTCTCCCCACTTGTCAGGAGAAGACACAGAAGCACAGAGTGGTCGTGCCCAAGATCACAGAACTGGGACCCTGGGGGGCTGACCCCAAGGCCTATGCCCTTTACTAGAAAGAGGCTGACCCGAGTCCCTCAACCTTCCCAGCCTCGATTTTGCCATTCTCGAAATGGGGTGACCCCTCCTGCTTCTCGGGGCAGCTCTGAGGCTGGAGGGAGAGGACGTGCACACTCACTAAAGCTCAGCCGATCAAGGATCAGCGCCGCTGATTCTCAGCGCGCTGGCGTTCCCGCCAGTGTTTCCAAGCCATCCTGACGCCTTCTGTGCAGGTCTTCTCTGAACTGATTTAGAAACCACTAATTAAAATAAGCTCCCCCCGCCCCCCGCCCCCTGCCCAGGAGGCAGCTACAAGAAAGCAGTCGTAGCTGTCCCCTCCACACCGCCCCCTACCCCGCGGCGCTGAAGGAAGGCCCTTCCTAACAGGTCCTCCCTCCCTCTGCAGGCAGGGTGCAAGTGGAGGAAAGGGGGAGGGAGACAGACATCCCAGAAGCTTCTTCTGCTCACAAATCTCAGGGCTCATCTGCGACTAGATCCTCTCCAAAAAGCTTCGCTGGAAATAACCAGCGCTCCTGGTCAGTGGAGGACGCCCTGTAGGTTAAAACCACCCCGGCACACTCCAAACAGACTCTGGCACCTTAGCAAAGAGGCAGACGGCGCCTGGGAGGGGCCCCAGACTGCGGCTAATAGGTCTTTAGATTTGGAGAGATTCTTAAGAGGCCTTTGTGACGGTGAGGCCACACAGAAGACCCCCATGAGAATACCCCAGATTTGCAGGGCATGCTAAGCCTGCAGAGGGTACATACAAACCTTAGTTCTGCCGCTCCCCCAAACCTAGGAGGTTGGTATTATCACCCCCATTTTACAGGTGAGGAAACTGAGGCTCAGCAAGCCTGGCAGCACCTACGGCTGGACCATCTGATCCCAAGTCTAGTGTTTCTGTCTCAAGACCAGCGGTTCTCAACCCTGGTCATCTCAGGTTACTTGGGGAGCTTTAAAATATGCTGATGCCTAAGTCCGGCCACAGACTTCCTGAATCAGGACCCCTGGGATGGCCATGGGACTTGTGTTTGTGGAAGTTCCTCAGGGGATTCTCATGCGTGTGGCTGGAGGCAAGAGCCAGGTTTCTGTGCCGTTGGTTGGGGTGGAAGATTTCTTCTCATTCCCGGGGCCAGGCGCAGAGCATCCCTCTGGTCAGATGCCACTGCAGGAAGGGGTTGCAGGAACCATCCAGAAAGACAGCAAGCTCAGCTCTTCTTGAGTAGCTCCAAGCCTCAGTGAGAGAGGAGCCCACAGCGTCCCTGGTGGCCCAGCCTGCCCACCGTCGCCCCATGCCTGGTCCCCATCACCCCAGACGAGCAATCACAACTCTTAGTTTCAGCTTTTCTCCTCAGGCACACACAAGTCAATAAAAATCTCTTCCTTCCCCGCCTTTTCCACACCAAGGGTGGCATCCCCTCCAGGCTGCAAATATATATATATTTTTCCTGTACGCTTTATCTTGGACCTTGTTCCAGACTGATTCAGTCTTTTTCACGGCTGCACGCCCTCAGCACAGATTTTTAAAGCTCACCCTGAAAGCCAAGGGCTCCTCTCCTTGGCCCAAGTCAAATGTCTCCTACTCTGATGGCCCATCTCCACCTGCCGGACGCCGTGGGATATGGAGGCTGGGAGCCTGGGGCCTAATTCTGGCTCAGAGCTACTCCTCTGCCTTGTGACTCCTAATTATGGGGCAAGGGCCTGGCTCACACCTCCTCCCGGGGGGGTGGGAAGGCCAAAGCGTATCAGAAGACTGCAGCCCCGGCCGGGGAGGCGTTGCTGTGTGGGCATTTTAGGTGAATGTGAGAACCATCTTTCTAGAAGGTGAGTCACCGCCTCGCTCCGTTTAACAATCCGCCCGAGTGCAGTTGGCTCTCCCTCAGCTGCTGCAGGTTTACTTGCTTCCTCCTCTGACGAGGTGAGAGATAAGGTGCTGTTCTTGGGGAAGGAAGCTGGGCGTGTGCAGGAGGACTTGCCCCGAAGGGCTGGAGCCTAGGACGGGGCTGTGGTGGACGGGGCGGGGCGGGGTCGGGGGGTCCCTGGACCCAAGGCTCACCTGCGTCTGCATGGGGACCCCCCTCCGCCCCTCCAGACAGCCTGCGCTCAGAGAGGCCTGAGACCGGCTCTGTCCTTGCTAATCACTGGGAGCTCTTGGGTGAGTCATTTAACCTCTGGAGACTCAGGCTCCTCGTGTGTAAAATGGGGACAAAAAGAAGTAATTACAGACTTGCAGTGAGGAGTAAATGAGATAATAGAGGTGGAAACATTTCATAAATGGTGAGACAGTGTACAAAGTCAATACTTTTATGATTAACTTTTTTGCATGGACTTAGGGCGTTGAAGTAGCCTCTCTTCCAGTCCTGAACTAGCAGCCAGCAGCCCCGTGTCTCCCTGAGCCTCAGTGTCGCCTTCTGAGGCCGCATCGAGGGGCGGGATCCGCGCTGACATGGTTCCAATCCTTCCTGCAGGCCTCTCACCAGCCAGCAGCTTCTCGCCGCCTGCCCTTCCCTGTGCGGAGGGGGGCTCTGTCCCGCATCCCCTCCAGTCTTCCATCTGCCTTCACCTCCAGCGCTGACAGATCTTCTTGGCAAAGCTGCCTCCAAAGATTCCTGCTAACGCTTGTCTGTTCCTGCCTCTTGCAAAGCATGGCGCCCACAGCATCTTAAACCCAGATTGTCTGCAGCTGCTCCGGTGGACACTGCAGCTCACCCTTCCTCCCTCTGGACTCCGGGAGCTGCGCCCGTCCTAGCGATGCCCTCGGGAGCCTCGGCCCCAGCTGGATGAGACCCTTCCGGGGCAGGACCCGACCTTGCCACCCACCAAGACCCCCACGGTGCCCTCCACCACCCCCCATGTCTGGCTGCCCAGGCAGGTTCTAGCATGTCTGTGCCCCGGATCCGAGCAGAAGACGCAGCCGGTGGGGAGGGAGGGCCGGCGGGAGCAGCCCCGCCTCCCGGCGACCACCTCCGGAGCCTGAAGGCCCTCACGGAGAAGCTGCGGCTGGAGACCCGCAGGCCCTCCTACCTGGAATGGCAGGCCAGGCTGGAGGAGCAGACGTGGCCCTTCCCGAGGCCGGCGGCCGGGCAGCGGGGCCGCGTGGAGGAAGAGCCCTCGCTCCCCCCAGGAGCACCCAGGCGGCACCCTCCGCCTAATGGGATGGCCAGCCAGGACGACGGGGCCCCGTCCACTGGCAAGCTGGAGGGCTTTGAGAGCATCGACGACGCGATAGCCTGGCTCCGGAAGGAACTGGTAAGTAAGTGGCTGTCCCTCCAGGGAGCCCCAGAAAAGATGCCGTTCTCTCTCTGTCTCCGTCTCTGTCTCCACCCCTCTGTCTCTCTCCCCCATCTCTCCCCCTCCCAACTGCACATTTTCCTGTTTAGTCAAGGGTGGGCCTCATTACTGTGTGGTCCATGTGCCCATCAGCCCCCAACCACAGGTCCTTGTGGAGAGCCTGAGCCCGTGTTGTTTTTTGTTTTTGTTTTTGTTTTAATTTATTTATTTTTGGCTGCGTTGGGTCTTTGTTGCTGCGTGCGGGCTTTCTCTAGTTGCAGTGAGCGGGGGCTACTCTTTGTTGTGGTGCACGGGCTTCTCATTGCAGTGGCTTCTCTTGTCGCAGAGCACGGGCTCTAGGTGCGCGGACTTCAGTAGTTGTGGCACGCAGGCTCAGTAGTTGTGTGAGCCTGTGATTTTTATTTTTATTTTTTGGCCACGCCTTGCAGCATGTGGGATCTTAGTACCCCGACCAGGGATGCAACCCTCATTCCCTGCATTGGAAGTGCGGAGTCTTAACCACTGGACCGCCGGGGAAGTCCCCCTGAGCCTGTGTTTTGAAGGTGTCCCCAGCCTTCCCCAATGCCACTCCTGGCATCAGAGTCCCACGCACTCCTTCCTGGATTGTGACTGCCCCCTTCCTCTCTGAATGCCTGTCGCCCTGCCACCCGCCCAAGCTGCCGGCCGCTCCTGTGGCCCTTCATGCAGCAGCCAGCCCCGCCCCACGGCGCTGCTCTGGGCAGCGGGGCTGCGTGGGGCAAGTACAGGGCAGCGCGGGCGCTGCTGTAAGTAGCTCGGGCTCAGCCCAGCAGCGCTCTGCCCACGCTGACGGGTGTACAGGGAGCTGCCCAGGGGCAGCGTGGCTGATCAGGCCCGGCGGGGGGGAAGGCTTCGGGCTGAGGCTCGGAGGCTGAGTAGGAAACTGCCCAGAAGTCAGAGCTGGGAGGGCATCCAGGTGGAATAAGTGTGAGCCCTGGGCGTGCGTTGGGAGCTGGGGCCAGCAGCTCGACCTTTTTTCTGCCCGCGGGCACGGCAGGCTCCCACCAGGGGCGTCGCTCAGCACATGAGAAGGGGGTTGGCGTGCAGAGCCATGCGCCCGTCGCCCAGGGGAGAATCACTGGTCCTGGGCGTGGTGGTGTCTCAGCAGAGCCAGCTGTGGTGCTAATCCTGTGCTTTCAACTCCTGCGCCACCCAGCCCATCACCTGCAGCCCAGGTCACAGCTGCCCAGTCGGGCCACTCTGGCCACACGTGAGCCAGCAACCGAGGGCCAACCGCCTTCCAGAGCCTCCAGTAACTCCTGGTCCCACAGGGTAGGCAGAGGCCTGCCTGGTTTGCTGGGCAGAATCCTGAAAAATAAATCGCCTTTGGGGCCTGGAATTCCTTGTGAGTTAAGATAAAGAACTGGGGCCAGGAGGGCTCAGGGACTCAAGTATCTGATTAATCAGACATCTTTTTTGGTTTTAATCTTTGATGTTGAGGCTGTTTCTCAAAACACATGTCTCCACTATGTCCTGGTAACTGGAGTGTTAGTTGCTTGCAGAGAAGACGCGGCCCCTGGGGGTTCGCGCCGCGTCTCCAGACTCCCCATTGCCACTGGGTGCTCTCGGGGCATGTAAGAGGTGAGGACGGATGGACACAAAGCTGCTCTTTAAATCCTTGAGGCTGCACTGCTTTGATTTGTTTTCATAAAGAGGAACAAAAAAATAGTCCCATCAATCAAGGATTCAGTTTGTTGGCTTTGGGTTCATTTGAGGTTTGATTGCTTCTGGGAGTGGAGGCTTTTACTTTCTAAGTAAGTTAGCATCCCGCGTGGGTCCCCGTTGGGGGTGGAAATCAGAGAAGGAGTTTCCTGGGTGTGAACCAGGAGGGCATTCTCTCAAGTTGTCGCCCACGTCCTCCGGATGAGAGCCGCCTCTCAACGCTGGCTGTATGTTACACTTACCTGGGAAGCCTTGAAACCCCCAAATCCCAGACTACACCCCAGACCAGTCAAGCCAACATCTGGGGGTGGGACCCGGGCGTCAGTAGTTTTTCAAGCTATTCTCAAAGTACAGCCTGGGTTGAGAACCACTGCCACAGACCTACAGGCCGTGCTCATTTTTCTTGCCAAGCCCATTGCAAGCCAAGCAGCACGAACTGCCCCGGCCGGAGTACACTGGCTGAGGGGAGGAAGGTGGACCAGGCCAAGGGCACCCAGGGGTGACGTTTGGAGTCATACTCCACAGGCAGGGAGAGGAGTGTTAATCGTCGGGACTAACGTGGCTGCCTAAGGCTGTTGTAAATAAGTACAGGGAACATCGGCATCATTAATAATGCTTTATATTTGCATATTTTCCCCCTTTCCATGCCACTTCTCTGTGCTACCAAAGGTGGGTAATAAGCATAATAATAATAATATCAAGATTTGTTACCAATTGAGTGATTATTGTGTGCCAGGTGTTTCACATGCATGACTTACCTCTTCTGAGTGTCACATCACCTTCCTGTTGCCCCGTTTTACAGAAGAGGAAACTGAGGCTCAGAGGGGAATGTAGCAATAAGTGAGAGGGTAGAAGTTTGACCAGTGGCCTGTCTGGTTGCCTCGCCCAGGCTCTTCTTAGCCACTGTACTACATAGTGTCTTCCAAAGGCCGTTGATTTTGTTCCGTGATTTCACAAAGGTGTCGGCAGTCAATAGGTGGGGCAGAGGGAGAAACAAAACTGAGAGTCCAGCCCTCATGCTGTGGTCTCTTTTGTTCCTACAGCAGACCTGTGCGATTGCTGTTATGTCTCCATTATACAGATGAGTAAACTGAGGTTCGTAGAGTCAGACGACCTGCCTAGAATTATATGACTAGTAAGTGGTGAACTCAGCCTTCACCTTTGAGAGTAGAGCTTTGGGGAGAAAGGCAGGGGGTGAGAGGTGTCCCTCCCACAGGGCCCCATCGGGCAGGCCTCCTCCAGCTGCAGGTAGAGAAACTCTCAGAGCAAAGACTCTCCAACTCTAATGGGAAGATTCTGATCTTGTTAAAATGAAGATTCTGATCCTGCAGGTCTGGGATGGGGTCCATGATTCCGAATTTCCAACAAGCGCCAAGGTAGTGCTTGCTATACTGCTGGTATACTTTGAGAATCAAGGACTGAAAGGCAGGCAAGACTGGGGTCAGAGAACCAAGAAGGGACCTCAGAGGGAACCCCCAAGGGTCCCCAAGCCTGTGCCCTAAACCCCGTCCCTGCTGTAACTGTCCTTTGGGCTTGGGCTCAGCCAGTGGGCTCCGGGGATGAAGCCACATCATCCCACACCGAATGGTCCAAGAGCTGAATTAGTCCAGAAGACTTTAAGTCTGAGGTCAGAGCGCCCAAATGCAGACCAGCAGGCAGGCCAACTGAAACGTGCGGTTCTGCCCGCTTCTGAGATTAAAGAGTAACAAAGGCAACCTATAAAATCCTTTGACTGACTTGAAAACAGAGTTGAACATTTGATCAACACGCCCATGCTCCTGTTTTAAGTCTCAGTCAAAACATTAAACTTCACATCATTGTTTTCCCTAATTCGTCATCTGTTAACTCATTGAAGGTGTCATTAAAAATTAACCTGTTTTTTAAAAATAGTGATTTCAAAAGTGGTTTCAAATAACCTTTGCTTTATTTTAAGCCCAGAGTCAAGTTTTCTCTATACCCAGGCAGGCTCTCTCTACCGATTTATCAGACCCATGTGCAAATTTGTCTTTTCTCTTGATGTGGCCAAGGAAACATGGAAAATCTGTAATTCAGTCAGCTGTGTAGCTGTTTGCCCCACATGATGCTAAACTCACTTGGCTGGTAGTTCGGGCTCAGTCGTGGGTTTGTGCCCTGAACGGGTCTCTGACCATCAAGAGCTTATACCGGAGCAGTTGATGAAACCAGCGAGGTTCACGTTGTCAACGCTGACCCTCCTAGAGGCAGGCGATGTCGGGTCTGGAGGATGGGTGGTCCACCCCTACCTCCTAGGAGGTTAGCTCAAAGGCAGAGAGTGACTGCCTGAATCTTGGCTTATTTCCAAGGCCAGAGAGGGTCCTAGCAGCTCCCTCAGGGTCCACCCTTCCTCTCAGCTTTCACTGCAGGGAAAGCGCAGTCGCTCCTGACACCCCCAGGGACCTGCAAGTAGAGGGTTTTCCTTCAGAGTCACATGTTGGGGGTACAAGGAAGGTGGGAATCCTTAAGCCCTGTTGGCACTGCTCCTCCAGCCAGGAAGGCTTGACCTTCATCTCCCTGTGTATTCAGGAAAGGTGTCACCATCCGGCCATGGCAGGCAGGGCTGCCGCCTCTGTGCCCGGCGGCTTCGGGCCACCTGACTCCCCAGGCTGAGACCCGGCATCGTTTTCTGGGGAGACCGACTCAGGGCCTAGTGAAGTGGCCCTCTGCAGCTCTGATTGATCCAGGCTGCTCCCGCTGCCAGAGGCCACAGCCTCCAGCTTTCCACCTTCAGGGTGGCCTCACTAGGTCCAAGTGGCCTGGAGTGGGGCTGGGGCAATGCTTCAGGAAGGGGTGAGCTAGAAAGGACGTGGCCCTGAAGCTGTGGGTCTCAGCCCTCTAGCTGAGCCTGAAATTCAGAACATATCACAAACCTCTGATTGCGTTTGGCCCCAGAGCTTGCAGCCCGAGAGAAAAAGGGACACTCCCTTCTGCCTCTCTCTTTAGTCCTGCTAAAACGCTCCCCTTGCCAACCTGAAGGATAAAGAAAAGGGAGAAATCGTCTACTTGGCCTGTGCGGTGCCAAAACTAAAACCAAAACAAAACATTCCAGCTTCCTAAGGCGTTGTCTTTGTGGCGAGAATCCGTGGGCGTCAACAGATATTTTTCTTTTAGCCTCATGCAGGTGTTTGATCCCCACAGACAGAGCCCCCCGCCAAAAAGGTGTTTATGGTTGTTAGAGAAAGGGAAAGGAAACCTGACAAGTTTTAATTTTTCTAAGGCCTGCCGTGGCAGGAGGCCCGTAGCCCTGGACCCAGCTGGCCTCTCCGGGTTAACCCTCTCTTGCCTCTGCTGCCCACTTGACAAGCACGTGACTGGTGTGTCCAGGCACAGCCCTCTGAGGCCAGTGTTATCCACTGCTACTGAATGATAGCGGCCAAATGACAGTTCAAGCTCACTGAGCATCTTCTGATGGGGATGGAGGTGAGAGGCGTGAAGGTGATAGCCACGTTAACCCCGCCCATCGGGGGAGCATTTTATGGTCCTCAAGGCATGTTTACATACAGTATCTGAGTGAGACGGCTTGGAGGTATTTGCTATTCCCGTTTTACAGATCGGAAGACTGAGGCTCAGAAAGGTGATGAGCCTGAGAGTCAGAGAGGTTAAGTGACTTGCCCAAGGTCATATGTAAGGGTGTGGCTAAGCCAAGACACAGACCTGCATCTCCTGGCTCTGGACCCAGATCTCTTTCCTTTGTACTGGGTACAGGTGCTCACATCAAATGTTCAAGTCAGTGGGCCCACGAGTTGTCAAAAAGCCTGCATTTAAAACTCTGCTGATTTCAGAACGGGGGGTGACTTCCCTGGTAGTCCAGTGGTTAAGACTCCAACCCTCCAATGCACGGGGCGCAAGTTCAATCCCTGGTCGGGGATCTAAGATCGTGGTGCGGCCAAAAAAAAAAAACCAAAATCAGGCCTTGATTTTAGAACGGGACACGTGTAAGGGGTCACAGAGAGTTATTAGCAACGCCTCATAACAACCCTATGGCAGGGATGCGGGCAGCCATGCCCGGTCCATAATGAGGATAATAACTTGCTCAGAGCTACCCAGGGAGCTGCTGGCTGAGCTGGGTTTGATGCACAAGAGTTTCTAGCCCAGGTGTCACTTTGCCCGAGGCTAGGTCTCCTCAGTGTAGCTGGGGCTTTCCACCCATCCACTCCTGCAGGAGGAAGACCATCTCGTTATTCTGGCCAGATACCGCCCTTTAGCGGTTACTAAAGAATTGCTAAACAAAGGGGCCCACAAAGGAAATACTCCAAAACATCAATGATCTTTATTTCTGGGAGCTGATATTATCCTTTGGACTTTTCTGTAGTTTCTGAAATTTCCAAAATAGAAATATATATGATTAGGGAGAAAAAAAGATTATAAAAGTAAAAGACAAAAGACGGGAAAGAACTAAGCTCCTCTTCTTGCCAGTGTAATTGGCACACATGCCTCCCCTCATAGCTTCCAGATTAAATAAGGCATCGGATCTCCTAGAAAAAGATAAAAAATGAGATCTGCCATCGCCAGACATCCCCCACTCGGCATTAGGTGGGAACTGTCGACCAGTGGGATGAAGGTGGTTCCAAATCAGGAGATCCTGCCTGCTTTCCATCTCTTGGCCACCTTGCAATGCAGAGAAGAGGATGGGAGAGGGAAGGAGAAGACACCTGATGGCCGCACTTAACCAGAAGAGCAGCGCGAAGTGGTCCTGGGGCTGTAAGAGGCAGGCGGGCGTCCCTCGATCCAATTTGTTCGTTCAGTACGAGCAGTGTTGACAGAATGCCTGGGCTTAGGTGCTGGTGCCGGTGGGGACAGGGCCCTTGTCTTTATGGGGCCCCCCACTTTGTGGATGAGACAAACATGTAAATAGTGACACCGTGAGACAAGAGCTATGCTAGAGGAACAGTAAATATAGTCCCCAGATGCTTTGGGGTGTGAGGCCCATGTTGAGTCATCACCGAGTGCCAGGCACGGTGGACTTTGAAATTAACCAAAGGGAAGTACACATCCCTGACTTCCTTAGCAACCAAATCCGCGTCTCCAAGGCTTGACATTAGCCTTCTCCTTATTCCCATTCCCATTGTCCTGTAATAATTAAAACCCGGCTCCTTGGAGGGGCACCCTCCCAGCTGTGGTAACTACCCTCCAGGCTAGTGTGTCGTGACTGCTGGATCAGGCACCCAGTGCATTGGGTAAAACCACGGATCCCTCCCAGCCCTCTGTGGAAATTCAGATGCCGTAAGGCTGGGACTTCACATGTGCCTGCAGGTGATTCTAATGTGACAGGGCCAGTAACTGGTCAAAGGTGGAGTCAGCAAAGCATGCAGTTTGTAACTAGATTAGACGTCCCGTCAAGTTCTACCTCATCCTGGCTGTGTGAGTTTAGGAAACCCCGTTAGCCTGGCCCTGGGTTTTGTCATTGTAAAGCGGAGATTATACATCCTACCTGGCAGGGGGCTGTGACGGGACAGTGAGGAGGGCACAGAGGGCAGAGGGCACCTGCTGGGCTCCTGAGGTGGGCAGGCACTATGCACACACATCCATGTGCCTCTTCTATGGTGGCACTATTACTACCCCCATTTTATGGGTGAGGAAACTGAGGTAAAGGGACTCGCCTGTGATCAACCAGCAGAGCAGGGATTGGAGCCCAGATCTGCCGGCCTCAGAACCCCTGCTGAGCAGCCAGGGGCTCCCGAGGTCAGAAGAGGTGAAGGCGCGTCGTGGTTCACGAGGTTTTGGGCCGTCAAAACCTCAAACGTAGTTCATGAGTTGAGCAGTCAACACGCTGTCTCAACTCCTGGAACTTTGGGCTGTCGTTCTCCAATGTTTCCCGATTCTACACTCTTTCAGGCACTCTCCTGCCTCTGAGAAGGACGCTCGTTATCCTGACACAGAGGGTGGCACACAGGGCCTCGGGACTGTTCACGTCCGAGGTGCCCCTGGGCTGGACTGTCCGTTTCTGAGGGGTGCGTTATTTTACAGGCTCTGGACCCACCCTTGCCCTGGGGCTCCTCCAGGGGCTGAAAAGCCGGCACTGCCCCGAGGTGTAGGCCGTGTCCCCAGGCTCAGCCCGCGAGCTGACAAAAACCAGGGAAAGGCCACCGAGGCTCCCGCCAGGTGGCTAAGCCCTCGGCAGCAGGGAGATGGTTTCCAGAGCTGCACCGAGGGTCTGGCACTTGGGGGGCACCGCTCCCGGCCGCTGGCAGGGCCAGGCCAGGCCCCGAGGTGCCCAGGAGCCGGGGAGGGGCCCGAGTGGCAGGCGGCCCTGGCTTCTCTACCTCCCACGTGGCTCCCCCCCAGGGTGGGTGCCCCCCGCCCCCCGGCACAGGGACTGAGGAGGACAAAGCCTCCTCCTGCCAGAGCAACTGCTTCTCGCCGTGCTGGTAACAACTATGGACGGAGCCATCGGTGCTCAGGAAGGAACCCAAGGGGTGGTGAGCCTTCACTTTCCAGCCAGAGAGGGAGATGGGTGGAGAGGTGCTGCGAGTGTCCGCTAGCAGCTGCTGCTCGTGGGCTCCCCCTGCCCGCTCTGGCCTCTCCCACGCTCCGGCCGGCGGCCCCACGTCGGTGCTGGCCACACTGCATGGCGCTCAGCAGTCCCCGAGGTTTCCTGAGCACCCAGGGTGTGCTCAGACTCACCCCCTAGCTCTGGCACGTGAAGCGGAGCCAGGTCACGGACACCCCACGGGCTCAGCAGACACCCTCCTGAGATGGGCTCTGAGTCCAGCCCAGCCCTGAGGCTGCTGTGAGGCCCCTCCCGGGATGAAGCCCAAACCATCATTCCCCCTAAGGAGGCAGGTTCCAGGGTAACGGAGTGTGAAATGACTTGGGAGAGCTAATGGCCTTGCTCACACTTGCAGAGAACAGAAGTGCTTCACTTCCTTTTGAAGGCACAGGTGGGAATCTATATATAGAAACCGCAGGTGCAGGGGCGCCTTAATCACTCATAGGAGACCTAGTTCCACAGGGCTTGCTTCCTGACTCTTGGGCAGCGAGGGTTCCTGGCTGGTTCCTGGGCTCACTCGGTGTCAGACGTGAAACTCCCAGCCCATCCGTTTCCAAGCCGGGGAGCCCAGAACCCAAGAAAAGTCTAGAAGTCCCAACACAGGTGCTCCAGGGGTCTTCTGGGGGCTCCCTAAGGATGCCAGGCACCTCAGCCCTGTTCGATCACATTTGACAACGGCCCTGGCTAGAGCTGGTCTCCACGCAATCCCTTAATGAAGCGCTACTCCTGCCTGCGCTGGTGGGTGCTCCCTGCAGGTGGAAGTTCAGGAGGCAACCCAGGGAGCTCACGGCAGAGCAGGAAGTGCCGGGGGGTCTCGTCTCTGTCTACTCTCTCGCCTAGAGACACCCCAGCAGGAGAGGCGGGGGGCCAGTCCTCCCTGCAGTCTTGCTTGGGGCTCAGGGGGAATAGCTGTGCTGTGGGCCCCACTCCAGCAGCCTGGCATGGGGGGCACCATCCCGGGGCTAGCTGTTGCCCAGCAAGGCCCCCACTTGCTGTCCAGGGCAGCGGCAGGGAAGTTGGGGAAGTCCCCGGCCCACCCTGCGGGCCTGAACCCATCGTGACCAAGCTGAGGACACCCCCGCCTGGGAGATGCCTCCACGGCAAATGCTGAGGTGCTTCGGCGTTACTGGCTCTGTGACTCTGGACAGACCACTTGGTGACGAGATGCCAGCACTGCGCTACCAGCCCAGCTGGCCATACTTGGTATTGATAACAATGTGAAGGGCGACACAGGTGTCAGGTGTGAGCAATCACCCCCAAAGTGTGTGGGAAGCATGGGT
The DNA here is from genome assembly GCF_009873245.2 of Balaenoptera musculus. Classification (NCBI taxonomy): domain Eukaryota; kingdom Metazoa; phylum Chordata; class Mammalia; order Artiodactyla; family Balaenopteridae; genus Balaenoptera; species Balaenoptera musculus. The sequence continues at coordinate 7,819,628 of NC_045790.1, forward strand.
TGGTGACTAGTTCTGCTCCAAGCAGTTGGGGAACAAAGGAGAATCACACTGTCCTCCAGAACTCCTAAACCTAGTGGGAGAGATAAGAATGTCATATGGGAAATAAGAAAAAATAACTGACGGCTTAGCTCTGACTATGAAGAATGGATAAAGTGGAACTAATGTTTGTGGAACCCCATGTCCCGGACCAAGTGTCTTATATATGTTTTATTTATTTAATTCTCAGAACAGACATTATTATTGCGCCCATTTCACAGATGAGGAAATTGAGGCTCAGGCAGCTTGAGCAACTTGCCCAGAGGGGCACCTCCAGTGAGTGGTGGTGAAGGACTTTGGACCCACAAGCCAATGCTCTGTTCATTCTACTCGAGGCCTCTCCCCAGGCCTGGAGGGTGGCCTGGGTGGGAAAGTCAGGGATGGTGTCCTAGGATTGTCCCACCTGTGGAAAATCAAGACCTGGCTCTAGGAGGATTGAATTCATTCATTCATTCATTCGACCAATGCCTTTTTTTTTTTAACTTAAAAAATATATTACTTTATTCCAACTTGTGTTTCCACCTCAGCCAATGCCTTTTGAGCACCAGGCCTGTTCTCTCCTGCGTGTTTTACTGTCTGGTGAGGAGACAGGCAATGCTGTGTGTAGGTGTTGCCGTAAGAGGTATCTATGGTTGGGGTGTCACCCAGCCTGCAGGGATGGGAGGCAAGGGCTGAGCTGGGCCTGTGGATGATGGCGTGGGAAGGAGTGGTTCTGGGGGGAGGGGACACAGACCCAGCGTGGCTGCCACAAGGCGCCAGGGGCTCAGAATGGGAGTTCAAGGCTGGAGAGAGCAAGGGAGCCAGGAGGGCCGCTTGTACCTTTGAAAGGTTTGAAGAAGGGGAGAAACCTGGCCGCTGGCCTCTTGACTGCAGGGCTGAGCGCAGAGAGTGGGAGGGGGGCAGGGAGGCGTGAAAGGATGCCGAGGTGTGGGCTGACAGGTGAACGTGGGTGTGCTCACCTGGGCCTGTCTTTCCCGTCTCTCTCCTCTCACAGAATTCCTTTCTTGGGTGTACGGCTTCTAGGGCTCCGTCACGTCCAGGATGCAACCTTATGGGGTGGGGGGAGGTGACGAGCATCCTCTTTCCACAGAGGGGTCACATCTCCTGCCCCGGGCCACTCATCTCCTTATAGGCTGAACTGGGACTGTCTTCATCCATTCAGGCCACTGCAGCAAACCACCTCTGACTGGGCGGCTGATAAACCACAGACATTCAATTATCACAGTTCTGGAGGCTAGAGGTCTGGGATCAGGGTCCCAGCATGGTCAGGGGAGGGTCCTCTTCCGAGTTAAAGACTTCTCGCTGCATCCTCACATGATGGAAAGGGACGAGGGGACTCTCTGGGGTCTCTTTTATAAGAATAGTAATCCTATCATGAGGTCTCTACCCGCGTGACCACATCACCTCCCAAAGGCCCACCTCCTAATACCAACACACTGGGCTTTACGGTTTCAACATATGAATTTGAGGGGGACACAAAGATTCAGGCCAAAGCAGACTAGAGCCCAGAGCCTCTGGGGACAGAGCTGGGGGCCTTCAGAATGCACTACCCTGTCCTGCCCAAAGGTCAGCCTCACCTGTGCAGGTGGCAGTTTGGCCTAGGACCTTCCAAGTTTGAAAACCGAAGACTTTATCATATAGTATGTAGAGCTTGACTCTTGCCACTGGGGACGGAGAGTCCCTGCTGGGGCCTGAAGCACCCCCTGCTCTCTGTCCTGGCTCTGGGGCTCTGCTCCGACTTTCCCTCCCAGCGGACAATGGCTCCAGGGGCATCAGGAGAACCCAGATTCAGCCTGTACCTGCCCCAGCGCCAAGGATGGGGCTGCAGAGCAAGCGGAGGCCGAAAAACATGTTCCAGCCTCTGCCTGAGTCAACAGCATCCCCTGGAAATCAATTCACAAACCCAGTTGGGTTTCTAGGGGGTATTTGAAAAAAAAATTTAATTTTTCCCAGCATCTGAGGTTGTCATCCAGCAGCACACCTCAGTGACAACCCTCACTTTCTTTCCTCACAGCATGACTCTGGCTGTTTCTCAGAGGCCAAACCCAAGATCAAATAATGAATCATGTTTTATCCAGGCTTCTATTTCTACGCAATGCTGATTAAAACAATAACTGGACGTTTAGTTGAGCTAAGTCATGAGACAGGTTATGAAAACTCTTCCCATGGTTCAAGATTAAGTCTCATAGAGAAGGGAGCATGTTCTGAGAAATGGCCTGGATTTTATACCCAGTCTCTCTTCAGCATCAATCAGAGACTAACTGTAGCTGTCGGGCTGGGATAGCTTAGATTCCAGCCTCAGAAATCGGGATTGAACAAAATGCCCTTGATCACCTTGGGATTTTTGTTTTCCTGTCTGCCTGGATACTGTCCATTCCAAGAGCTGTAAGAAGCAAATAGATCATAAGTAATGTACCATATAAACTGAACAACACTGGCCAAAGAAAAGTAAGAATTTCACCACGTAGGTCCTTTCTCTCCAGGCCTAGGTGCAGAATGTTGAAATTGGGCAGGGCCTCCCAGTTTTGAGCCTTTATTAAAAAGACTTAGACGCTGGCCCTAAAACCTGGCCCTGGTGACTCAACTATCAACATGAGTTTAATGCTGTCCCTGGCAAAGGCTCAGCTGTGGGATATGCCGATTTCAATCCCCCCCTCCCAGGGTGGCCTGTTGCCTCTGCAGGATAAAGTGACTTGTAGGATTCTCAGAGGCGCGGCCTGTCACTCCAGCAATCCTCTAGTTGCGGTAATAGTATTTGGTGAAAGGGTGTGTTCCCACGGGGTGAGAAAGCACAGGCACCACGGGGGTGGAGGCTGACCCGTGGCCCTGTTGCAATAGCTGTGCTGTGGTCAGTGCTTGGCTGTAGCCAACACGTTTGATTCTCTGAGTCAGATAAGAACGGCTCTTAGGAGAGGCTGGTTGTTTCTAAGGTGGAAGGTGAAACCCCAAGGGAGGGAAGAAGTGACTAAAGGCGGTAATCAAGCTGCTCTGCAAGAGGAAGAGGGAGATTTCTTGGGTTTTGCTTGAAGGGATAAGGGGATGTGAGGGGCGGAGAGGCTCTGAGAGTGGGGAGGGGCTAGAAAGGGAGCGTCAGGGAGGGCGGCGGTCGGGAAACTCAGGACAGAAGAATCTAAGCGTGTAAGTGGTTTGCTGTGATGTCTCTTTATCCGAGTGCCGTGGATCACTAGTGATTTCCTGGAGAATTAAAAGAGGGGCCGACTCCTGCCTCTGGACTGGCTGGAATAAAAACATTTGCTGCAGTAAAATGGTGCAGAGATCGGTATGGCGGTTCCTCAAAAAATTCCGCATAGTATTAGCATAGGATCCAGCAATCCCACTTCTGGGTATACTTCCAAAAGAAGTGAAAGCAGGGACTTTAACACATACTGTGCACCTGTGTTCACAGCAGCACTAGTCACAGGAGCCAAGAGGTGGAAGCAGCCCAGACATCCATCCACGGATGAAAGGATAAGCCAAACGCGATGTATACGTTCAGTGGGATATAATTCAGCCTTAGAAAGGAAATTCTAACGTGTGCTACAACGTGGATGAACCTTGAGGCCATTATGCTGAGTGAAATATGGTAGTCACAAAACGGTAAATACTGTACTGATTCCACTTACACGAGGGAATTGGATAGTCAAATTCACGGAGACAGAAAGTAGCATAGTGATTGCCAGGGGCTGGGGGGAGGGAAAATGGGGAATTATTATTTAATGGAGACAGAGTTCCAATTCTGCAAGATGAAAAGAGTTCTGAAGATGGTTGGTGGTGGCAGTTGCACAACAATGTAAAAGTACTTAATGCCACTGAACTGTACACTTCAAAATGGTTAAGATGGTAAAATTTTATGTTCTGTGTATTTTAACACAATTGAAAAAATCCTGGGGGGAAAAAAGCCTCTTAGCCCTGCACATTTTGCTCAGGTTTCTTCGGGGGCTGAGAAAACTCATTTCTATATGGATTTGGCTTGATTTCAGTGGAGTTACCTCTTAAGCGGGGACTCAGTTTAGGGTTTAAGGTGTGGAGTCCCCCTTGGAAAATTCCTGTGTGGCCCACAGAGTAGGTGGGAAGGGGGCCAACACTGCTGCTTTTCCTTGTAGCCCTGGAACGAACACTGTGTCTTTGAGCATCAGGTGCAATGTGGATTTACATTCATGAGTCATAACAAAATACGTCTGGCAAGCCAGTCCTAGGGGGGGCTGCTCACGCTGTGATGGGCCCTCAGGACCCTCAGGAAACAGAATGATCAGCCTCTTCTGGTGATGGGCTCCAACAAGTGGAGGGACATGCATCACCTTCCCCACTGGAAGCCGCTTCCTTCCCCTTATGCAGAGGCGAACGCCTCCAAGCTCAGTGGGTGTGTGAGGTGGCTCCACTGAGGTGGCCTTTGTCCAGCCCAAGGAGCCTGGACAGATGCCTTACTATCAACCCCCCCCCGCTTTCAGCTGACTCTGATGGGTTTTCAACACTAAATTGTTCTCTGACCTTGGACCAGACCTATTGGCCATAGAAAAATGGCCCCTTCCCCCCACCAGGCCTCCCTGCTGACCACATCTCACAGGTACTTCCAGACACCTGCTCAAAACTGAAATTCTCCAACTTAAAAGGATCTTTTCAGATTGAAGATGCGATTCCTGAGGCCAATTCCTTGGTTCACATCTGAGCCATAGGGTTCCTAGCTTTCAAAGAGAGATATCTTCAAATTACAGGATACCCCAAAGAGAAGTGGTTCAAGCCAAACTCACAGAAGACCATATTAAATAAAGCAGTGGTGTGAGCTGGCACTGACTTTCAGACAAATTGGACCCCCCATCTCCTTCAGAAGGGCTTAGGCAGCACCTAGCCCAGTTCTAGGCGTGGCTGGAGGCTCCAAATAAGTGAATGAATGACCAGCTGCCCTCTGGTGAGCCCGCCAGCATTGATTTGGCACTATTCTAGATAAATACAATTTCTGATTGGCAATACATTTGGGTTGTGATGCCCAAGGACTGAGAAGTAAACTAATGAACAGGATGCTATGAATTTTAACCCCGTTTTGCCATTAAACACTTTGCTGATCCCCAGGCAAGACTTTCTATCTTAGTTTTTCTCACCTAGAAACTCTGTATAAAAGAGATCTGTAGAAGTACATCAAAACATGGAAGAGAGAAAACAGAGCAATGAAATGCTTATTGGTGAAGTCGCTAATTTTTCTACCCTGAAATGCACTTGGTTCCAAGCCCGAATTCTTAAATGTTTAAAATGCATTTAAGACAGACACTCTTAAGAATGCAGACGTTCTTAAATGTTTAAAAAAAAATGTGACAGCATACCCACCACCCAACATAAGATACAAAACATCATCAATAGAGTTGAAGCCCCTGAATACCTTCCCCAATTTCAGTCCCTCCTTCCTGCCCAAAGGCAGCTGTGCTCCTGAATCTGGACAAACGTGATAGCCACTACGCTACAGAAACGACGCCTGAATTTGGTTATTTATCATTCCCATGCAATTCTTTATACCCTTACTCCATTTATATATATCTGTAAACAATGAGACAGCTGGAAGTACCTTTAAGCCAGGACTGACACGCATGTCTTCCAGAAGGATTTTGACACAGTATCTAGCTTAGCACAAAGCATTATTTGGCAAGCACATCCTTATTTGTCACCCCACTCTCTGAGTCTTTTCACCTCCCTGAGCTGGGAACGGGCTACTCTCTCTAGGTGGACCCCAAATGGTGATGCAAGCCCTTCATTAGGTCTCGTGTTAACGGGCCTGGACGGGTCCGGGACTATGGAGCTGAAGCACCGACCCCCCACCCCTCTCCCTGGCCCAGCTCGGCGCTGACGCCTCCCCCACCTCGTCTTCCTTGCAGACGGAGATGCGGCTTCAGGACCAGCAGCTGGCCCGGCAGCTCATGCGCCTGCGCAGTGACATCCACAAGCTGAAGATCGAGCAGACCTGCGACCTCCACCGGCGGATGCTCAACGACGCCACCTACGAGCTGGAGGAGCGGGACGAGCTGTCCGACCTCTTCTGCGACGCCCCGCTCGCCTCCTCCTTCAGCCTCTCCGCGCCACTCAAGCTCATTGGGGTCACCAAAATGAACATCAACTCCCGCAGGTTTTCTCTGTGCTGAGAAGCCCTAGACGGGGCGGTGGAGCCGGAACGAGGTTTTGGGGGGGTGGGTGGGGGAGGGCGTGGGAAGGAAGCTGAGGCCCAGCTACCCGAGTGGGTCTCCCCGAAGGCAGGGCGTCCCCAGGACCTGTGACACGTGCTCTCAGGGCCCAGCTGTGGAGCTCCGTGTCCCCATGCCTGGCCCTGGTTTAATACCCAAAGAGTCCTGCAGAAGGGCTGCTGCATCCGTTGTTCAGTGAGACCTGGGTCCCCAGGGCACACGTCTCATCCTCCCGTTAGTGACCCACATTCCTGTTTCCGGAATCACTGGTGCTATGACCTGGGAACCCAAAGGGGGACCAAAGCTGTGATTCTTGCACAAGGCTTCCCCAGGGGCACCGACCCCCAGGGGCACTGACCCCAGAGGGAGGTGATTAGATGTCAGCCGCGCCCACGTCACTGTTGCTGTCCTCTAAGTACTGGCTCAAGTTCACCCTAAGTGGGTGACTCAGCAGCCTCGACAGGGACCCACCAGCAAAGGCAGACCAAAAGGAATAACACGTGGAGCTTGGGGAAGCAGGCCCCAGGGCCACAGCCAGTGCCCGGGATGAGGTCTTCGACCTCGGCCCGACAAGCGCGGGGTACGCTGTTTCCAGTGTGTGTGGTCCCACCAGTGTAGCTGGGGGGCAGCAGGCACAACCGCCCTCTGCTGCCCGCTCTGGCCACATACACCAGTCCCAACCTCCAAAGAGCCCCTCTGCTGCCACGCCACAACCCTGGGGAGTGCCTGGGAGTGTATTCCCCCGGGGAGGGGGGGCGACCCGCAGAGGCCTCCCAGTGGATTCCGACGGTGTCACGTCCGTCACCTCCGTGCCCTCCCCAGAAGCTCGTCCTGAGCCTCCACTGAGATTCTGTGCCTGACTTAAACAACTAATTTTAATTGAATCAGACTGTTACTAACCTGTGGTTAACTTGTCAATAACTGTTTGATTTTTGTCCGAATGGCGAAGCCAGTGGGTAGGTCAAGTACAGAGGTTCAGGGTTTGATTTTAGAAGATTCTCCCTCAAGACAAGTGGGAGGACCGGCAAGGTAAGGACTGAGACCTCAGCAAGTTAGGAAGTTAACCCAGTAGAAGGCCCCGTGCCGGGGGGCTGGCCTGTGACCCATCTAGCCGAGCCCTCTGCTTCATAAGGGAGTGAGGCCAGGGGAGGGGAGTGGTCTCCCTCAGGCTCCACGGCTCTTTAGCGGCTGTAGAATATTGATGTGTTAAGAATAATCATTATTAATTACGCTACACAGGACACGTATCCATGAACTTGAACTCCAAAGATGGTACTAATGCTTTGCCAAACCCACGAACTGCCAGCTGCCACTCTCCACTCACACAGCCCCGTCACCTCCCGAGTTACGATTCCCACTGCCGTCACGGTTCCGTTGTCCATGTGAGGCGTCCTGTTGCTCTGTCTTTCATGCTTCGTCTTCCTGTAGAATTTCACGGGGGCCCAGGCACACACACGCACACGCACCGTGACCCACACTGGGGAACGGCTGCTTTTCTCTTGTGGGCCAGGAGTGGGAGTTTGTGGATGATCGGTCCCTAGTTAGAAGAGAATTTGGTGTTTCCTTGTGACTTCCAAGAGCCGGAGGGTTTATGCTTCCTTCAAAGACGGTATTACCACGCAGCCAAGATCTGTTTTTGCTTCGACTCTGAGCGGTGGCAGAAGTCTGAGACGCAGAGCATTTGTCCGTGAAGAAGCCCTCAGTGGAAGGCTAGGCCCCCTCGGGCCGGCCCCGCCTCAGGCAGGAAGGAGGGAGGTTTTCTCTAGCTAGTGCAGCCTCTCCTCAGGGGCTCTGCATGAGCACTGCCAGGTCCTCCAGAGGCGTGCCTGCCAGGCGTCCTCCAGAAGAGCCCTTGAGGTCTTGGGGTGGCAGGCCAGCCTGCACGCACGCTCACTCTTCGGAGACGCGCACATACACACACTTGAACCCACACGGGCAAGCCCATTCCACAAGTGAAAAAAAAGGCCAAACTGATTACTTTTCTTTCTAGGAACCAGTCATTACAGTAACTAAAAAAAGCTGGGTCCAGCCACCGCTGAGTGATTTCCCTGAGTTTCGTCAACCCAGTTGAGTTGGAGTCAACTGGGCAATTTAGTTGCTCAGTTGACCTAATGATTCTTTGAGATCAAGAACACTTGATGGTTTTGCAATAGGCGCACTTTTTGGAATAGGTTAGATGTCTCAGCTATTGTGCTTAGTTCACACCAAGGGAATTTTATTTTGGGATAAGGGGGGAGGAGGAGTCGGGAAGAGACGTGCAGGGAAAAGACAGGTGTGTTTTCTTACTCACTCTCCAGTGTCTGGTAGCATCCTTATTTCCACGGTGAGCACAGACAACTAACCAAGTCAGTTCAGCTTTGTGAAGTCCCTGCCTCCTGTGGGTCGAGAGATGCCTGAGTCAGTCGCAGCCTAACCTGCGTGCCCAGCTCCCCAGGGCAGCCTTCCAGCTTTACCACGCGTATACGATACTGTTGCAGTTTTACTCATTATCTACCCGTCTCCCTGCCATCCCTCAAGGACCCCTGGGTGTAAAACTCGAAGTCTCCATGACACTGCCTGGCAGGGTGATGTCTGACGCCTTCGGGGGCTCAGCAGTGATCACAGGCCTGGGGAGCCCGGGCAAGCTTGAGATGACCTGACCCAGCCTCAGGCCTCCTCCCTGTAGCAACACCAAGTGCTATTACGTAATCGATGGACAATTTATAATTTTATTTTTTATGATTGTTTGTTTCTATATTGCTGTTAGAAAAAGTGAAATTAAAATATTTCAAAAGAATATATTTATAAAGAGGAGAAATGTGCTTCCTTTTACCTTGTTCCTGTTACAGCACACACAGGGCCAAGCACTAAATTGAAAGAGAAAGAAGCGGGAGGAGGGAGGGAGGGAGGCGTGGAGGGAGGCGTGGAGCGAGGAAAAGTCACCTGAATCACTCTCCTTCCTTTATGGCACCTTCCCCCAAGGAGGGCTGCTTGGTGGTGTTGCCATCAGGAGCTTCCCGGCGTGGGCTGTGTGAGCTCAAGATGTGAAATTAAGAGATGCAGGCATTCATTATTCCTGAATTTGACCAAGGCCAGAGCCAAAGCAAATCCACTTTCTCTTACATTAGCCACTTCCAAAGGTGACTCTGATTGGATTCAGAATATATGGGTCAAACTCAGAGCACTGTTGGATAGCGGACCCACAGGACATGTATTTCAAATCACAGTTCTATCATCCAAGTACGGGGCTTAGCGTTACTGTCCTGTGCGGAGAACTCGTGTCAGACTTTTTCAACATCTTAGGTGGCAGTGCTCAAAATGAAGCCTGCATGAGGATCACCTGGGGCACCTGCTGCAAATGCACATTCCCAGGAAATTCCTGGGCTCCACTCAGAGGTTCTGGTGTGCAGCTCTGGCACGGGGCCTAGGAATCTGTTTTTAACAAACACTCCAGGAGACTGACAGGGGTGGTCTGCAGACACTTGGAGAAACCTTTAAAGGGACAAAGCAGGCAGGGAAGGCATGTCTTGAATGGCTCCTGTCTCTCGTTCCCGGGAGAAGTCCATGTCTGCAGGTCAGAGCAGGTGTTAGGAATCCCATTCTGTAGAAAGAACAGCTGGAGAGAAGCGCTCTAGCCGTTCCTTGAGATCATATCACCTGCTTACACCAAGCGGATGAGTGACTGAGATCTGTTTCCTGCAAAGAGCTCCCAGTATGAATTGGCTGCATGGAGCATAGGTCATGAGCTGAGGGACAGATGGGCACCTGGAGATCTGCCATCACCATCGGCCATGTAGTTCAAAGGGCGCTCGGGAAGCCACTGGGCCTTTCCACCCCTGCAGATGGGACCGCACACTTTTTCAGCCCAAAGGGAAATGACTCTAATTTGGCCTCCAAACAAGTCAAATACTTTTAAGTGCCACAGAGAAGGTAAAAGGTGACAGCAGTGCCCTCCCTTGTGTGGGAGAGGGCTGCTTTTACCACGTGGTCAGGGAAGGCTTCTCTGAAAAGGTGCTATTTCAGCTGAAACTGCAGCCATGCAAAGACCAGGAAAAAGTGCTCTGGCAAGAAAAACAAGGACCCAGATTCTGAGGCGGGAGGGAGCGTGGTGGGCAGTGCGGCTCGAGTGGGGTCAGCCTCGTAGGTCAGAGTAAGGAGTCTGGGTTTTACTGGGATTGTGCCAGAAGTGTTTTGAGGTCTTTGAACAGGGGAGTGATGTATGGTCTGATTTAAGTGTTAGCAAGATCTATGTAGAAAGTATGGGGGATGTGGGGCAGATGTGGCATCCCCCGGAGGTCAATTACAGTGGACGCGAGTGACTTGGACGCCCATGGCAGCTATGAACAGGGTGACACACGGTCTGATTTGGGATTTACTTTGGGACCTAGTGCGGGATGTATTTTGGATACTTTGGAGGTAAAGCCAACAGGGTCCACTGGTAGCTTGGATGTGGCGTGTGCAGGAAGTAGAGACTAAGGATAGCCCTCTGGCCAGCAGCTGGATTGGGAGGAGGGGGGTTTACTGAGATGAGAAAGTTTGAGGGGAGCACGAGTCCAGGAGACAGGTAGCGTTAACAGTTCTGTCTCAGCCGTGTTATATTTAAATGTCCATCACACATTCAAGCAGGAGGTGAGTAGGTGGTTGGCTATAAGGACCCGGACTTCAGGAAAAGGCCAATGTCAGAGGCATAAATTTAGGAGTGTGGATTTGGGTGTTTGGATGATATTTAAAAGCACCATACCTGGATAAACTCCTCTAGGAGGAAAGCGTAGGCATAGAAGAGGGGGCTAAGTACAGCATCGTGGGAACTCCAGCACCTAGGGGTGTGAGAAATAAGAACAGTCACAGGAGACTTAGAAAGACCAGCTGGTAAAGTACAAGGAAAACCAGATGAAGGGGGCATCGGGGAGCCTTAAAGAAGAAAATGTTTCAAGGAGAAAGTCGTCAATATCAAATGCTGCTGAGAAATCGAGGAAGAGATGAACAGAGAGATAAACAGTGTTTTCAAGCAAGATGGAGATCATCCGTCTTTTATTCCAACGGTAATAGCCCTTTCAGTCCCGGGGTAGGGACAGAAGTCCAGTTGTGTGGGTTGAGGAGAAAATGGAAAGTGAAGAAATTGACTCTTTCACGTTAGTGAAAAGAGAGCAGAGAAATAGGAGCTGGACAAAGTCATAAAGTCAGGGAAACAATTTTTGGCTTCCTCGAAACAGTGTATGACAAAATAAATACATAATAGAGTGGCACCGTATATTAACAATGTATCAAATCATAATACAAATGTATAATAAAGGTGCCAGCATCTAAGACATGCAAATGGCAATAACCTGTTAGGAAGGGAGAAACTGATGGTGCATGAGAGAGAAGAAAGTAATTGTAGCAGTGAAGTTCTTAAGGAGGAGAGAGGGGGCTGGGAGGGGAGTAAAGACACCCCTTCCACTGTAGGGAGAAGGAAGGCTGAAGATGAGTGGGTTAGGGGATCTCTGGTGGGAAGAGGAGGAGGGTCCCATTGGATCCTTCCTATTTTCTCTGTGAAATAGGAGAGTGACTTGGAGGTGGTGGAATGTTAGAGGTTTGGGAAGAAAGAAGTTTTGAAATAATTATCTCAGCGAATGGGCATGTTCATTTATTAGGAAGGATAGTCAAGTCACCCAGCAGTGCCGGCTGCCCATTTGAGGCTTGTGGGCGTTCAGTGTGATGCAAATCCAGTGAATGTGGTTGCGTGTTTGTTTGTTTTTTTTCCCTCCAGCAATGGTTAGATGCCGCAGTGCACACACAGAGCAGGCAGACAGTGGCAAGGGGATGTGTCAGGCAGATACACGGGAGGACAAGGAAGCGAAAGTTAAAAGTGTTTTGCAAAGGAGCAACCGTAGTGTTGAACCAAGGAATCCAAACCCAGTGAGGAGGGAAGAGGGGACATGGGGACACGGGGGCGGGGGTGACAGCAGTGCTAGAGCGGTGGGGTCCATGGTTGGCGGTCTCGGTGCCATCTGGGACTCGCTGAGTGACAGGGCTGGTGGAGAAAAGCTGAACAGAAGGTGATGATCAGAGTATGGGGACAGCAGAAGTGACATTTCGGGGATGGTGCATCTTCTTCCTTCAGAGACCCAGCCTGATGCTACATTAGCTGCCTGGTGGCCCCAGTAAGTGTGTACCTCATGCACTGGTGACATCAGTCAAGACTGAGACCGCCCCGCCCCCTGCAGATCTCACCCGTCTTATTTAGAAAGGGGTTTTTACGCTCTGTCGACGGCATTCTCTTTGGCTTCTTGGCAAGAGCAGAGCATCTCCCCCTTCCGAATGCTCTCTGTCAGAGCCCCGAGTCTGCAGTTGTGATGGCTGGAGAAGGAGGACTGGAGGAGGACAGTAGTGTGGGCCTGCCAGGACACACAGGCCAAGGACAACCGTGGGCCTATCTGATGGGAACCGCTCAGGCACACTGAAGCTTTCAGATAAGGCTATTTTTAAATACCCTGTTCGCAGGCTCAAAGCAAACAGCGGTGGAGACAGCTAGGCAGTCTCCGAGGGAAACTGACTCACGAAGAGAGACCGCAAACGTTGGGGGGCTCTGGACAGCAGTCACCCACACTCACTGTGAGGATATAAGTCCGCCGGGGACATTTCCTGACTGGCAGGGACAGGTGCCGGGAGTGGGTGGAAATTCCCTGGGAGACAATCCGGTAAGGCGTGGTTCAGCTCTGCAGGACTGGAGTGTATTTATTCCCTAAACCATTCTGTCAAACAGGGAATCCCTCAATCCAATCGCTCTTCTTCCTGCCCCCTCCTCCACGTGGGGGCAACTGGAGCCTGAGAAAGGACCACTTGTCGGAGGACATCCAGGGTCCCAAGGGACTCTGCCTCCTTCCAGAAAACTCCCCTCCCCAGAGGGGCCGGCCTGGGCACCACCCACTGCCCCGAGAGCCTCCCCGGGATCGGCCGCCCCTTCGGGGTGGCACAGGGCTGGGGGGGCAGCACAAGGGCTCTCTGCGCTGTCCCATTGCACCAGGCGGGGTGGGCGGGAAGTGGAATTGTTCCAGCATCCCAAGCAGGGGAGGACCTGACCCAGGGCATCCAGGCTTACGAACCACTGGAAGAGTCAGGCAACGTGATTCTCGGAGCTGTGCTGGATTCCAGGAAGCTCGGCAGGCGTCGTTTTGGGCTTCTGGCAGTTACCTGAGCAGGTATTCCCAAGAGGTCTTCTGTCGCCTGTCTGCCTTCCGCCACCACTGGGTTTTTACTCACACAAACACCCCCGCCCGGAACACTTCTGACACCAGATGTGTGAGTTTCCCACCCCGAACCATCCTCCGGTTCTCTGCAGACACCAGCTGGGTGTTCTACGATTTAACTCAGTTTGACACAATCCACACACAAAATTTCGTCTCCTGTATCCCCCATCCCCGCCCACAGTGGCCTCTGGGCTCGGCTCCCTGTACCTCCCTCTAGGAAAGACAAGACTGAATGAGCCATCATAAAGATGCAGCACGGTGCCCAGGAGGTAAAAAGCGACGCTCTGAAAGCAAGGTTCTGTTAAAAGTTTCCAGCCACTTCTATTTCTAGCAGAGGAGACAGTGAGACTCCCCGAGAAAAACCGCAGGAGCGGCTCCTTTCAGGGAAGTGGGTGAGAGGGGGTCAGCCTCCCTGCCCCTGGGGGAGGAGAGCCAGAGGGGCGGGCAAGCTGCATCCGTGCCAGAAGGCTTCCGAAGAAAACGACCTTGACTCCTTTACAGATTCAAAAGCACCCCTAAGGCCCAACGCCTTGCTCCTTCAGGGGATCACAGACGTGCGGGTGAGACGAGCCTCCTAGGGGCTGGGACACAGGGAGGAGGTGATAGCACCCACTTTAAGGGACAAAGCAGAGCTTAAGGAGCAGCCTCTGGGAGTGATGAGTCTCAGGGAAGAAGGGAGAGGAGAGCGACTTACCCTGCTGAAATGGGGCTGGAATTAAATCATATAAAATAACAAAGGAACATGGCTTTTTATGGACCCCAAGCTGCAGGTGGGACACACCGTATGCTGTCAGAGTCGGGTGGCTTTATCACTCAGAGTACGATTTTTTTTTCCTGTTGCAAACAAAGAAGCAGGTCCAGAAGCTGGAGTGGCTGACCACGGTCACCATCCGGTTGGTGCAGAGCTGGGACCGCACCGCGGTCTCCTAACTCCTCATCCTGGCTCTTCCCAACGCCCTCTCTTCCCTGGAGCCCTCCCACCTCCGAGTTCTCCCTTCCAACTACACAGAGAAGGAGGTCTGAGAAAACTAATCTGAGAAGTTCTTCCCCCTGTAAACAAAAGGTTTTTTTCAGGCTTTATAATGCGGACCTATTGAGTTAAGGAAATCCTAAAGTGCCCCCTGCTGGAAAAACAGAGGAGTCTACTCACACGTGGATTGTCTTCCAGATACTGTAGCAGCGCCAATAACTTCCACCTTGATATTTGCTTGTTTTCTTGGCATTTGTGTTTGTCATCACTTTCCATGTTTGCTGGAAAATTCAAAGTTCAAATGCTATTTCCACCACTCAAAAACTGAGATCTCTAGCGGGAGTACCCTGTCACAATTTAATTAAATTCTACAAATACTTTTTAATATTTACTATGTGCCAAGCACTGTGCCAATTCTAGAAAAGCAAGGTGACTAGAAGCTGAAGTTCTATACAGCACTTTGGTTTCATTCATGCCATCTCAACTGAAATTCATGTTTTATGTCAGTTGTGGCACGCAATCCTTTATAAAGAAAATAAAATGGCCATTAACTTGAAAATAGTGTGATATGTTTTAAAATCTATTGTTTAATGTGGTGTTTTCATTCTCATTTTTAAAAGCTACAGCTCCTAATTAATGAAGCCATTTTCCCCATTACAACTGAAAACTGAGAAGCCCTTACATCTTTCTATCACCAGCTCGTTCCTATCAAAACGCCTGGACTGGTCCAGATTTCCCCCTTGTTGGCCTTGCTGCATTTCAAAGCTCTAGCAGTCTTTCTCCGCTTGCAGCTAAAATCTGGCTTTCTCTTCAAGAGGGAAACACTTTCTCAGATAGTAACTCAAGTAATTCAGTTTGCCTTTTCAACCCCACCCCCTGCTGTTCATCTCTCTCTGTCTTTCCTCCCATGAGTCAGAAACAATATGACTGCATTCACGAAATGTTCTCTGTTCCTTATAGTATAACTTTCCGCATGACTAATTGTCCTCAGTTGATGTGTCTCAATTCATTTTATTTTTACTGTCTTGCTTGCTTATTTTTTTCTGCCTCTCTGGGTTGCTCCCCTCTCTAAATGGCCACCTTCCTTTCTAACAACCAGTTCATCTTCACCTTAATTATCCCTGGCAGCATACCCAGATATGAATTTATAACCACAGCAGGTGGTTATGAAGTGCAGGACAGTCACTTCCCACGGCCTGAGTCACTGGCGCCCTCTGCTGGTGCTGCTTCCAATCGGCTGTGAACAAGGCAAGTCACCTGCAAATCAAGACTTGTCCCTCCCAGGGACAAAGCAAGGATGCTGACTCCCATGGCCTCTTTTCCTCAGTGAACTGGGTATCCTGGCCTATGCAATGAGGCAAAAAACATAAATAAAAGGCAGAAAGATTGGAAAGTAAAAAGTGAAACTGTCTTTATTGCAAACTGCATGATCACATATATGGAAAACCCTAAGGAACCTACAAAAAAAGCTATTAGAACTAATAAGTGAGATAAATAATGTCTCAGGTTACAAAGTCAATATTAAAAAATCAATTGTATTTCCATATACTAGCAATTAAAAGTTGAAATTTTTTAAAATTAGCTTCCAAAAACATGAATAATTAAGTATAAATTTTAAAAATTTGGGGTAAGACCTATTCCCTGAGAAATATAAATATAAAACATTATTGAGAGAAACCAAAGAGACCCCAAATAAATGGAGACATATATACCATTTTAATGGGTTGGAAGACTCAGTCTCCCTACCCAATCCATAGATATAACACAACTCCAGTCAAATTCCCACTAGGCTTTCCTGTAGAAATCAGCAAGTTGATTCTAAAATTTGCATGGAAATACAAAGGACCTGGAAGAGCCAAAATAAACTTGGAAAGAAATACGAAGTTAGAGGACCTCACTTTCTGACTTCAAGACATTACGCAGGGACAGGAATCCAGACAGTAGAGTATGGGCAAAAGGACAGACTTAGAGATCAATGGACAGAACAGAGGGGACAGAAATAGACCCCCGCACATATGGTTAGTTGACTTTCAACAACTTGCCAAGATAATTCAGTGAGGGAAAATATAGCCTTTTCAATAAACTGTTGAACTGGATGCTCATATTATTCATAAAGAGAAAAAGTGAACCCCAGCTTCACTCCACAACATACACAAAAATTAACCCGAAATGAATCACAGACCTAATATAAAAACTAAAATCATAAAACTTCTAAAAGAAAACATAGGTGGAAATCTTTATGACCTTGGGGTAAGCAAAGATTTTTTAGATAAAAAACACAAAAAGCCCAAACCCAAAAAAAATTGATAAATTGGACTTCATCAAAACGTAAAACTTCTGTTCTTTGAGAGATATTGCTAATGGAATGGTAAACCCTGGACTGGGAGAAAATATTCTCAATATATATGACTGATAAAGAACTTTGTAGGACTTCCCTGGTGGCGCAGTGGTTAAGAATCCGCCTGCCAATGCAGGGAACACGGGTTCGAGCCCTGGTCCCGGAAGATCCCACATGCCACGGAGCAACTAAGCCCGTGCGCCACAACTACTGAGCCTGTGAGCTAGAGCCCGCGAGCCACAACTACTGAGCCCACGTGCCACAACTACTGAAGCCCGTGTGCCCAGAGCCCGTGCTCCGCAACAAGAGAAGCAACCACAATGAGAAGCCCCCGCACCACAACGAAGAGTAGCCCTTGCTCACCGCAACTAGAGAAAGCCCACGTGCAGCAACAAAGACCCAAAACAGCCAAAAATAAAAATTAATTAATTAATTAAAAAAAAAAAAGAACTTTGTATTCAGAAAATAAAAAGGCTTCTTACAACTCAATAATAAAAAGACAACCTACTTTTTTTAATGGGCAAAAAATTTGAACACACCCTTCACAGAAAAAAAAAATACAAATGGCCAATAAGCACATGAAAAGATGCTCAACATCATCAGTAAGCAGGGAAGTGAAAACTAAAACCACAGAGGTACACCACTTCACACCCATGAGAATGACTAAAATTAAAACGACTAGTAACACCATGTATTGGTGACGTGGAGCAAACTCATGTATTGCTGATGGAATTGTAAATGGTACAGTCACTTTGGAAAACATTTTGGGAATTTCTTATGTGGTTGAACATATACTTACCATAGGACCTAGCAATTCTAAGGTATTTATCCAAGAGAAATGGAAACAGATGTACACACACAGACTCATCTATGAATGTTTACAGCAGCTTTATTCATAATAGTCAAAAACTGGGGAAAAACCTAAAATGTCCTTTAGTAGGTGAATGGATAAAAAAATTGAGGTATATTTATACACTAGCATAAATATTCCTACTCAGCATAAAAAGGAATGAACTACTGATACGTACAGTAACACAGATGGATCTTGAAAATACTGAGCAAAATAAGTGAAATACAAAAGAATAGGTGTACAATTCCATTTACATAAAGCTAGACAAAAGTCTTATTTAATTTATGGTGAAAGAAAGCAGATCAGTTGTTACCTGGGGCAGGAGTTGGGATTGACTGGGGGTGAGGCCTAGGGAACTTTGTGGGGTAATAAGGAATATTCTGTGTCTTGAATGTGGTTGTATGAATATATAAATTTGTCAAAGCTCATCAAAATGGGTTTTGGATGCATAATAAATTATACCTGAGGAAATTACACCTCAATAAAGTTGATTGAAAAAACACCTAAGCAATCTGGGAAAAAATAAGGCTTAGAAAACACTAACATAACAGATGAAAAGGAAAATCACGACTTTATGGAGTCCTAGAGATGGGGACCAGAAGACACAAGAGGTAAAGCAAGTGAGATTCTGTGAAACACCTTTCCCTCCCCTGGCCTCAGTTACACCCATGGTACAGTGGACAGGATCCTGTGTGCTGTCCCCTGTAAGTTCAGTTGGTTATTTCTCTGAATCAATTGCCGGCCGGGCCTACACACAGTTATAACCATCATTACAGAGAGCCTTTCATATCCGCACTGGATTTTATGGTCTGTGGCCAGACCTCTTCACAATCCTCACAGCCACTCTTGACTCAGATACTATTGTGGTCTCCATTACTACAGAAAAGGAGACTGAGGCTCAGGAAAACCAGGGATTTTTTTAAGATCACACGGAAAATGATAGACCTGCGATTCAAGTCCAAGTGCCAAGGAACTCTTTCCAATTTTCCAAACTCTCTCACCTCCCTATCCTCTTGTCCCCCAGGAAAAGTAACTCAGTTATTATGTAATTAATTGAAATCACCATGAGCAATAACGTATCAGTAACAACAGTACCAGATCTAGGAAGTAGAACTAGGGTGTAACATTCATTTTCTGGCTCAGACCGGTCCACATGTGTTTCTCAAAAGACGGAATGCCTATAACGGCTGATTGTTGTGTTTAATGATGCTTTGCTTATTAGTATCTCAATTCAACAAATACTCTGTGGGGAAGGCATTGTTAGGAGTGGGGCATTCAGAAAGGATTAAAGCGTAGTCCTGGCCTTCCCAGAACTTAAAAGCCAGTGTTACACCCTGTTCAGCTCAGGACTGTTTTCTCCCGTGTGTGATCCTAACACCAACTGTTACCTCCTACCGAAATCCCATCAGCTCCCACGTGACTCACAGAATGGGCACCAGATGGGGGCACCATGTCCGGATTGTCTGTTTTCCAAGAAGTATTAACGGCATTTTCCAAAGTCAGATGGAGGGATCTGACAAGGGCACTGGGGCCCACAGTAGGAAAGAGCAATTTAAATCAGACCTAGCTTGCGGGATCTATAACACAGCACTGTTCTGAATAGGGCTGTAAGCCTCCAGCCTGACAGCCCCAAGCTACTTGACAACTGGTGAAGTTACCTTAGAGTTTTCAGATGCTTTTTAACATAACTGTCAAATATGATAAGTCAAGCAAACATAGGTTGGTTTTCTTTTTTTTTGTCTTTCCTTGCATATTTTAAAACAGCTCTTTTACGTATTATATAGCAAATACCTCAAATTATAAACATTTCTCTGGGAAAGAGGTGGTATAGGATGGGGCACTTCTGTGATAAGCACCATTCCCTTTATTTATGTCCTGCCTTTTGAGGGCAGTGGAAGGAAAGCAGAGACTGTTATTCCTGTTCTCCATGATGGGAAACTCCACTGTGAAGCACCCCTTGGTTTTGTGCATCTCAATCCTTTTTAAAGTTTTGACATATGCATGCTTCCTTCTCTGATGCCCCATCACACACATTCATTTGAAAAATTAAAGTGAACTACACCTACCTTTTTTCATGTCGTAACATGTAAAATGAACTTTCGCTGCACTTTCTGTATGTGGAACACATGAGGAGCAGAAAGGGTGACACAAACCTGATTTTTGGCCTCCTCAGGCACCTGTTGGCCCCCTATGGGATGCATCCTTGTTCATGGCACACAGAATAACCCTAGCCTGCGTCTCACGGTCAAGAGCAGCAAACATCAACCCGTAAAATACTTTCTCCAGTTGTGTCAACCTGGTCAGGACTGGTGTGTCCCGTGGTGGTAGGGATTTGTATAAGTTTTATTTTATTTTATTTTATTTTATTTTGGCCACACTGCGCAGGATGTGGGATCTTAGTTCCCCAACCAGGGATCAAACCACTTCTTACTACCCATGAAGTGGAAGCATGGAGTCTTAACCTTCCCTGGGCCACCAGGGAAGTCCCTGTATAACTTTTAAACACAAAATTGTTCAATTTTTAAAAACTTTTATTGAAGTAGAGTTGATTTACAATGTTGTGCTAATTTCTGCTGCACAGCAAAGTGACTCAGTTATACACATATATATTCTTTTCCATATTCTTTAAAAAAAAATCCCTCTGTACGTGAACGTTGTCCTCAATGATGTAAGATCCATGAAAGGCAGGGTCTTTATCTTTTTAGCTCCCTGCTTTATTCCTAGCGGTTAAGACAGTGCCTGGCACACAGGTGTCCTATAAATATTTGTTGCATGAATGACGAGTAAGCATTCCCTGTCCACACGTGACTGTCCACTGAGCCCCTGTATTAGTTCTTTCACGTGTCCCTGCTCATGTTTATGGGCTGAAGCCCCCTCCCAACTTATCAACTGAAACTCAGCTGCAGCCTCTCCTCCGTGAAATGAGCTCCCCGTGCAGCTGTGATCTGAAAATAGTGAACAGCAGGAAGGATCATGTAAATCAAATCAGCAAAAATATAGTCTATTTCATATTGAAATAAACTAAATTACAGAGCTACTACCATGACTTATCAAGGGATGTAAATGATTGAGAAAATAAATCAATAAACCATTCTAGCAGTTTCCAAATCACGTATTGATCTTTTAAAGTTTTTGCCATGGTTTTTTATTTTTTTATTTTTTTTGGCTGACTAGCTATCACCTGCTAGATGAAACCATAATTGCCTGAACCATAATTTGACTTAGAGAATCACATCAGGCTCTCAACAACATTCCACATTCGGTTGATATTTGGTAGGTGACTTTTGTCTTAAGTAAATGTCTCTTAGCATCAATGCTTTAGTTTTTGGTGCTGAATCCTCCACTGAACTAAGGAATTTCACTAAAGAATTTCTTAGCCCTTATAGTCCTGTTTGATATTTCTATTTATTTAATATTTCTGTTACCAACTAAGTCATACAAATGTTCATTGAAATGTCCTATTAAAGAATTGGTTTAATTTTATCAACTTATGTTCACCTGCAACCCACGAAGCTTTGTGAACATCAATCAGCCATATGGAAGGAACTTAAAATCCGTTATGGTTTTTACTTTTCTCATCAAACATGCATCTATATATAATTTATTTAAAAATTAATAATTTGTCTCTTGTACTTGATATTTTATTTTAAATTCTTTATTTTTCTCATATATTTATATATGATATATATCTTCATTATTTCCTCATTCTCAATATCTTCTGCTTCTTTCTTGTTTTCTGTATTTAGATTTATACGTGTAATGACTATCATTCATCAAAATAATCTATCAGCTTTAATAACTGAAACATTTCTTTCTTGTAAAACAAAACAAAGTTTTGAGGTCTGTTAGAATATTACTTACTTAAACCAAGTCTCTCATTTAAAAAATTTTTTCTGGGACTTCCCTGGTGGTCCAGTGGTTAAGACTCCACGCTCCCAATGCAAGGGGCCTAGGTTCGATCCCTTGTCAGGGAACTAGATCCCGCGTGCCACAACTAAAGACCCCCGCATGCCACAACTAAAGATCTCACATGCCTGAGCTAAAAGATCCCACATGCTGCAACTACAGATTCCTTATGCCGCAACTAAAAAAGATCCTGCCTGCCGCAACGAAGATGCCGCAGCAGCAACTAAGACCCAGTTCAGCCAAATAAATAAATAAATATTAAAAAAATAAAAAGACTCCACCCATCCAATGCAGGGGGCACGGTTCGATCCCTGGTCGGGGAAGTAAGATCCCACATGCCACGCGGTGCAGCCAAAAAAATATATATTTTTTTCCAAACATTTACCTACTCCCATTTCAGTTTCCTGCTCTATAGGAATTGGGTAATTTTCACATTTAGATCTAAAGTCCTCAACTATTTAAGCCCCAAACTCCTTTCCCTCTGTAGATAGTCTAATCACCAAGCAATACTCAGAATCACAGAGCCAGGCCATCTGTACCCATGGCCCTTGCTACGGGCACTGTGATAACGGACCAGTGCCAGGTGCCCAGCACCTGGATGTGCCAGCCCTGGGCCTGGTTGCCCTCAGATCCGTTCCTCATCCTTTCCCTGCTCTGCTGTATGTTGAAGGGGCAGCTTGCAGCCTGCAAGCCCCCTTCTCAGTGAGGTCTCCGATGGGAGGCACCGGTGGGGACGGAAAGGCAGGAGGAGAAGAGAAGCCAGGGTATTCCTCTCATCCCTCTCATCCCTCTCTCCCTCCGCCAGCATCTCCATCTTGTCTGCAGTTCCAGCACTGCCGTACAGGCCCTCTGTGGCCCAGGTTCTCCCAGGGGACCCCAGCCCCTGGCTCTGGTACTCACCATCGCCTCCTTCTCTCTCTCAGCCCAGGGATGGAGGGCCTTCTCACCGCTCCTGGACTTGCATTGTCCCTGGTTGATTCCTGAGCCTCTCCATCCCCCGGGGAACCAATTTCCTGCATTAAATCTCCTTTGCTACCTAGATATGTTTTCCTGGTTAACCTCTGGCTGATGTGTTGCAGTTTCAAGGTCTGGTAATAACATCCCATGGGGAGGTTCTTCCCCTTCCCCTAGTGGCCTTGGGTTCCCCTTTCAACACCTCCCACGGCTTGGGTCTGCCTGCTGCCAGCTCCCCCCAGCTCTGCTTTCAGCCAGCATCTTGTTTGTGGCTTGAAATCGCGTATGGAGGGAGCATTAGTCGTGGAAATCTGCAAACACCACAAATCCTGCTCACCCTGCCCATCCCCACTCCACCGAGGGCCAGCTGTTGAACATTCACCAGCACGCCACTGGCGGAGATCTGGGTGAGATCTGCAGTGGACACTTGTCCATTAACTGCTGGCAGAGCAGGGGGCTTCTCTGCAGAGGTGGGTTTCTGGCTCACCCCACCTCGCCTAAGAGGAGAACTGGCCCCTGCATGAAGACAGCTGTACGTCCCCAGAGAGCCTGGCTAACTGCTGTCTCTGGAGCAGGGCTGGCACTAGGGTGATGGGGGGAGGAACTCACCTCGGGTACAAAATTTTAGGGGGCATCGGGGAAACTCAGCAATCAAGACAACTAGTATTTTCAATGCAATATTATTAAAGATCAAAATTAATGCCCCCCACCAAGCCCCATGAGGAACAAAATATCAAAATTTTAAGGAAAGACAGGATTGGACAAGGCTGAGATCACAGTGAGATGAGGAAGGTAAGTCATGCAAGATTCATCTTGGTTAGATTTTGATAGTTTGTTCACATGGATTTTTTTTGCATTAATTTTGATTTTTTAAAAGGTTCATGACTTTGCATTTGGCAATGATTTCTTGGCTATGACACCAAAAACACAGACAACAAAAGAAAAATAGATAAATTAGAGGTCATCAAAACTGAAAATTTTGTGTGTCCAAGGACACTATCAACAGATTAAAAAGGCAAGCAGAATGGGAGAAAATATTTGCAAATTACATATTTGATAAGGGATTAATATCCAGAATATTTAAAGAGCTCCTAAAACTCAACAACAAAAAACCCAACAACCCAATTTAAAAATGAGCAAGTGAGCAAATGAGCAACTATACTCCAATAAAAATTAATCAAAAATAATAAAAAATAAAAATGAGCAAAGGACCTGAATGGATTTTTCTGCAAGAAGATATACAAATGGCCAATAAGCACACGAAAAGATGTTCAACATCACTAATCATTAGAAAAATACAAATGAAAACTGCAGTGAGCTACCACCTTACACCCATGAGGATGACTATTATTAAAAAAAAAAAGAGAAATAACAAGTGTTGAAGAGGATGTGGAGAAATTGGGACTCATGCATTGCTAGTGAGAACGTAACGTAGTGCAGCTTCTGT
This sequence comes from Balaenoptera musculus, assembly GCF_009873245.2. NCBI lineage: Eukaryota > Metazoa > Chordata > Mammalia > Artiodactyla > Balaenopteridae > Balaenoptera > Balaenoptera musculus. The sequence continues at coordinate 7,843,501 of NC_045790.1, forward strand.
AGAAAACAGTATGGTGGTTCCTCAAAAATTTTAAAATAGAACTACCATATGATCCAGCAATTGCACTTCTGCATATATAACTAAAAGAATTTAAAGCAGGGACTCAAAAAGATATTTGTATACTCAGCATTATTTATAAGGGCTACAATGAGAAGTAACCCAGGTGTCCATTGATGGATGAACAGATAAATAAAATGTGGTCTATCCATACAATGAATATTATTCAGCCTTAAAAAAGGAAAGAAATTTTAGCACAGGCTACAACATGGATGAACCTTGAAAGTATACTAAGTGAAATAAGCCAGACACAAAAGTACAAATACTGTGTGATTCCACTTTTATGAGGTACCTAGAAGAGTCAAATTCATAGATACAGAAAGTAGAATGGGGGTTCCCAGGGGCTGGGAGGAGGGAAGAATGGGGGATTATAGTTTATAGTTTATAGTTTATAGGAGAGAGTTTCAGTTTTGCAAGATGAAAAAACCTAGAAATGGATGGTGGTGACAGTTGCACAACAATGTGAATGTACCTAATGCCAATGAACTGTACGCTTAAAAATGGTTAAGATGGCAAATTTCATGTTATGTGTATTCTACCAAAATTTTTTTTAATTAGGGGAAAAGAGCAAGGTGCAAACCAGTATGCAATCAGTTACTTTTATGGTAAAAAGGGGGGGGAGGGGTTAGACTCTAGTACTTTATTTGCTTGGATATGCATTTTTAAAGCTCTGGAAAGATGCGTAAGAAACTAAAAATAAACTTTACCTTGGAGGGGTAGGGTGGGAACTGGGCAGATAGAGGGCAAGGGTCGGTGTGACATTTGTCATGTATCTTTTCTAAGAATTTCCAATTTTATACAAACAGGTCTCAGAAATTCCCAGCTGCTTATGGGAAAGCAGAAATCAGATTCGAGTGTTGCCTAATGGCCACATGGCCGCCTCTGAATGATAACTCTTTCTGTCGGGGTTTACCTTGACCTGCCATTGATCAGTGCCTTGTTATCGGTCTTATCTCACCTGAAACCCAGCATGAACCCTCACACCAACCAGCAGAGCATTTTCCTCTGGAAACAGTCCAGCTCCCTTGAGAGCAGTGGACCCTGAGGGCACTGGGACCCTTCCCTCTGGGGGCATGTCCATCTTTCTGCTGGGCTTTCTGTCACGTCCATGGATATTCTTTCGTTGGTGATCCTGCACTGGCCAGACCTGCTTGCCAAGCTCTCTGTCTAGCAGGAAGACTCAAGGGCGCCCCCTCCTAGCTTTACTGAAGGGTGACCACTCTGGGCACAGTCGGGGGACCAAGCTCTCTGTCTAGCAGGCAGGAAGACTCAAGGGCGCCCCCTCCTAGCTTTACTGAAGGGTGACCACTCTGGGCACAGTCGGGGGACCTAAGGACAGACACCTGCGGGGTGGGCTCCCCCTTCGCCCTTCACCTCTCCTCTATCCTCCTTTGCTCAGGGAGCCCTGGCCCCGAATCTATTCCCCCCGCCGCTGCCCACCTCCCCTGGGCCTGCCCCTCCAGTCCTGCCCTCCCCCCCGCTCCCATGCAGGAGCCCTGCCCCTTAGCCCCATCCTGCAGTCAGACACACATAGGTTTGAATTCTGGCTCTGCTGCTTATGAGCTGTGTGACCCTGGGGAAGGTAGTTAACCTACCTGAGCCTCGGTATCCTCCTGGGTAAAATAGGGACACGAAGAAAGACATAGGGACACGTGCGATCTCCTGCTGGGAGGCCGTGGTCCACACCGGCTTCTGGTGCCAGCCTGGTTCTGCCTCTTGAGCTGGTTGGTGGCCACACAGGACTTTGCTTTATAATTATTTATTAAACTGTACATTTTTATTTTATGCACTTTCCTATATATATGTTCTATCATACAGTTTCCAAAAAAAAAAAAAAAAAAGCTTTTTAAAAAGGTAAACCTATAGAAAAAATACCAGGGGCTAAATAAAGGCTAGTTTAGTTACCCCCCCAGTCCCCATTGCCAATACCATTTCAGTTCTCTCCTTTTCTCAAAAATCATTTTGATTCTCAATTATCAACTAAACCCCTTTCCCTTCCCAGCCAAGCTCCTAAAATGACTGCTCTGAACTGTCCCCTACCACTTCTCTCTCCCCGTGTCCTTCCCATGAGCCACCGTGGGTGTCGGGCTGTGCCCTGACAGATCTGATCGCCCACCACGTTTCTGAGGGGCTGGACCACTTCTAGCTGCCAGGGCCATGGGCAGGGTCTCCTTCCCCATGGCAGGGAACCTCACCTCCCAACACGAGTCAGCCTCGTCCTGGCGCACAAGGGCACGCCCCAGGTACAATCCCAGGTGTGAGGTTCTGCAAATGGTCCAAAGCAGTGTCACCTGCCCTTGGCACCGGAATTATCTGGGAGTATTCACCCACTTGAGGAAAGACACCCCTTCCTCAGCCCCACCCCTGAAGAATCTGCCAGGAAGAAAAGCTCCAGAAAGAGAATTCTTATCCACCGAGCATCTACTACACGCCAGGCACTTCTCATACACCAGCCTATGTAATTCTTCTCCCAGTCCTATGAAGCTAGTGCTGTGATGGTCCTCGTTTTGCAGGTGAGGGAACGGAGGCGCAGAGGAAGTGAGTAACTTGCAGTGGGTCACGTGGGCGGGATGGTGGAGACAGGATTTGAAACCACGACTGTGGGGCTCCTTTGGCCATGCCCTTCCTGAGACCACTCTTTTCCATACATTGCTAACTTAGTTTCTGGTAGTTTCTCCAAAACGTTCATGTGCACGCAAATTACCTGGGCTCTTGTTAATTCTGACTCGCAGGTCTGGGGTGGGGCCTGAGACTCTGCATTTCTAACAAGCTCCCAGGGATGGTGTTGCGGTCCATGGACCTCACTTTGAGTAGCAAGACAGGAGAAGTGAGCATAAATGTGACCCAGGGAGTCACTGGGGTCTCCCTACTTTAAGGGTGAGTCAGCTAAGGTGGATGGACTGAATGTTTGGGTCTCCCCAAAATTCGTATGTTGAATCCTAACCTGAGATGTGATGGGATGAGGAGGTGGGGCCTCTGGGAGGTGATTAGGTTAAGAGGATGGAGCCCTCATGAGGGGGATTAGTGCCCTTATAAAAGAGACCCCAGAGGGATCCCTTGTCTCCACCCTGTGAGGACACAGCGAGAAGATGGCCGTCCCTGAACCAGGAAGCAGGGCCTCACCAGACACCAAATCTGCCAGCACCTTGATCTCGAACTTCCAGCCTCTAGAACTGTGAGAAATAAACACCTATCGTTTAAGACACCCAGCCTATCACATTCTGTATAGCAGCTTCAACGGACTAACACAGGACAGGGAAACGGCTGATCCGCCCTCAGTAGTAGGTCCTCAGCCTGGAGGTCCCCTCACCATACTGCCCAATCAGACACAAAGCCCAGACCTCTGCCTACTTATCACAAGGACTTGGGACCTTATCATTATCTTTGTGATGGTGACCTGTGATGAGTGATCTTTGATGATATTACTACTATGACTCATTGAAGGCTCAGGTGATGGCTAGCATTTTTTAGCAATAAAGTTTCTTTTCATCAAGGTACGTAAATTGTTTTTTAGATATGATGCTATTGCACACTTAATAGACTACAATATAGTATAAACATAACTTTCATATGTACTGGGAAACCAAAAAATTCGTGTGACTCGCTTTACTGCGATAATCGCTCTATTGTGGTGGTCTGGACCAGAAGCCGCAACATCTCTGAGGTCACCTGTATCAGTGTCTCCCCACCTTTTCACCTGTGGCATACAGAGAAGGTGATAGAACTCGTGCCCCGTGCTGGAGCACAGGAGACGGTGCTGCCACTGGGGCAAAGCCCTCGCCCGAGGGTCCCCACGGGCCAAGGGCATCAGGGTCTCTGCACACTTGTGTTCTATCCACAGCACCCAGAGAGAAGCCCTGGGTGGAGATTCTTAGACTCCCCTTCAGGATGCTCATTTCCCACACATTCTATTGATGCTCTGCTCATGTGCTTTGTTCACAGTCACATCCGCAGATTAGTTCAGGGTTCAGGTTGTTCTCTGACCAGAGGTGGGTACCCAGTGACCCCCCGGTGACCCCTGCTCCCTGGGACTCGGCCTGTTCGATCTGATCCCAAGTTGCTGGGTCACATCCACGGCACCTGCCCCCATCCCGTCAAAACTGGTGCTACCCTTTCTGACCTAGTTATTTGGTCTCATTTCCCAACAACAACCAGCGTGGCCTCCTTCCCTCCCTCTTGTGAAATGAGTTGCACAAAGAAAGAGAAGTTGGGGCCTTTCATGTCTCTAAGTTCCTTAGGTATGATTTTTGCCACAAATCGCTCCTGCAAACTGGCCCAGCCAGCCTGACGCACTTTCCAGAATGCACAGTCCACACTTCTCGGCAGATGCCTTTCGAGTCTTAACCACGTGCAGAACTACTTGCTTCTTTTCTTCCGGGGCTGCACGGCAGGAACGCTGGTGTGGCATCCTTGCAAATCTCCATAGCATGACATGGAGCTGGCACACAGCTGGAGGCCTCGGCCGCTTTGACGGCGCACAGAATTCCCGAGCCTGCACACGCTCAGCTGAGCGCCGTCTCTGCTCCACCTGTGCAGCCTGCCCCGTCGCAAGCCAGGGACATTTGCCAAGCGCAGGTTCAGAGCTTCCTGCCCAGGGATATGATGCTGTACCCCTGCACACGGCTCTGGTTTCTGGAAGCACAGGCCCTGCCAGGGTTCCCGCCAGTGAGAATGAAACGTCCACGGGGCCGAGATTTGAAGAACGGTGGATCTTACTTGACAACAGACCCCAGAGGACCCTAGACAGGGAAGAGTTGCTGCCCTTGGGTCCACTGACCCAAATAAGTACTGCGGGGCCTCGGGAGGAGGGAGGATGAGGAGAGACGTCAAAGGGGCCTGTTGAGATGAGGCCGAACACACCTGGCACCTCAGCGACAAGGTGGCATCCACCCCCCTTTCCAGGAGCACCACCAACTTCACAGGCCCCGGCAGTGTTGACCCTGGCAGGACGGGCGGATGCTATCAGCTCGCAAGGTCTGAGCCAAAGGGGCCTGTCAAGATGAGGGCCCAACACACCTGCTGCCTCAGCGACAATGTGGCATCCAACCCCCTCTCCAGGAGCACTGCCAGCTTCACGTGCCCCGGCGGTGTTGACCCTGGCAGGAGGGGCGGATGCTATCAGCTCGCAAGGTCTGAGCTTCAAGGCAAGGGCAGAGCGGCTGATAAGCAAAGTAGGGCCTGAGAACTGCGCCAGGCACAGGCACACGACCTACCGTGCTATTCCCTGGCCGACCACAACTGGGGCTTTGGAGGATTGCCCAGCTCAGGCCTGGTACCGCCGGCGGGGGCTGGGGGGTGGGGCGAAGACGGCCAGCCCAGCCCCCAAATGTGCCCCCAAACGTGAGCTGTCTGCATTTTCCTCCAAACGTACACGTGAGGATCCCCTCACACCATGGTTCTTTACTCTTTGGGGTAGGGGGGGGACCCTTTGAGAATCTGATAAAAGCCAGCAACCTTTTGCCCTGAAAAATGTAGCATCTAATGTAAGGCTGAGAGTTTGGTTTTCCATCCCTCTGAAACCTGGTGATAGATAGATGGGAGGATGGGAAAGCTACTTGGGAGTGTGGGGAGAGAAGCTGCCTCTGAGGCCCCAGAGGAAGGGAGGGGAACAGGGAGAAGTGTTAGCTAAGGTTAAACCCTGAGGTGAAAGAAAAGACGGGCAGCACCGTCTCTCAGAGATGGCTGATGGAGTAAAGGATGCCAGATCCCAAATGGGTGGAGTCAGATTAGCAGAGCATCTTCAGTGGTCCCGACCTGATCACCTGGCCAGGGAGAAATCCAGCAGGAGCCCAAGAACGTAATTCATGGGAGGCTTTGGGAGTAAACTGCAAGTCTCTCCTCACCCTCATGATATAACACATCATGATGAATTCAGGGCGCTGGACAACCGTCAAACTTGGTCATTGTGGGAGACTCCCAGTCCCTGCCCCCTGGTGGTCACTTTTCTGGGGAACCCCTCCCCTTGGGTGTAAGCAAGACCTTGCCTCTAACCAATAGAATATGGCGAAGATGATGGAATGTCCCTTCCTTGGTTGGGTTATGTTATGTAAGACTCTGTCCTGCTAGCAGATTCACTCTAGAAACTCTCCTTGCTGGCCGGATGAATTAAGTGACCATGATGGGAAAGCCCACGTGGCAAGAAACTTCCAGAAGCTTCTAGGAGCTAGGACTGACTTCTAGGAGCTGAGGGCAACTGCCAGCCAACAGCCACAAAACACCAGGACCCTCAGTGATATAAGCACCAGGAAACGAATCCTGCCAGCCACCTGAGTGAGCTTAGAAGCAGTTCTTCCCCAGGAAAGTGTCCAGATGAGAACCCAGCCCTGGACCACACCTTGATTCAGCCACATCCTCAACAGAATCCTGCTTAGGATCGCCTAGGATCATACCTGATCCACAGAAACTATGAGATGCTCAATGTGTGTTGTTTTAAGCCACGCTGTTTGCTACACAGCAATAGATAACACAGCCACGGAGCGAGAAAGTAGCTCAACGGGTTTCTCAACCTGTGCTGTGGTCAGGAGGGTCCGTATTGGTAGACAAAAGCACAGAGGTTCCAGGACAGGGATAAGTGGTTTCTCCATTTCATCTCAGGAATCACTGTGTTTGTTTTAAGTTTAGCTTTTATAAAGTCCTGCACATTATGCTGGAAGAGGTATTCCTTTTATTCTGTGAATTCATTCTATAGCTAAACCTTATCCCTGGAAACTGTTACTGTGAGCCATCACCTAGACTTCAGAAGACTCATATTTGCTTAATTATTTTTTTTATTGGAGTATAGTTGCTTTACAATGCTGTGTCAGTTTCTGCTGTACAGCAGAGTGAATCAGTCATACGTATACATCTATCCCCTCTTTTTTGGATTTCCTTCCCATTAGGTCACCACAGAGCACTGAGTAGAGTTCCCTGTGCTATACAACAGGTTCTCATTAGTTACCTATTTTATACATAGTAGTGTGTATATGTCAATCCCAATCTCCCAATTCATCCCACACACCCCCCTCCCCGCTTCCCCCTTGGTATCTGTACATCGTTCTCTATGTCTGTGTCTCTATTTCTGCTTTGCAAATAAGATCATCTATACTATTTGTCTAGATTCCACATATATGAGTTAATGTACAATATTTGTTTTTCTCTTTCTGACTTACTTCACTCTGTATGGCAGTCTCTAAGTCCATCCACGTGTCTGCAAATAACACAATTCCGTTCCTTTTTATTGCTGAGTAATATTCCATTGTATATATATGCCGCATCTTCTTTATCCATTCCTCTACTGATGGACATTTAGGTTGCTTCCACGTCCTGGCTATTGTAAATAGTGCTGCAATGAACATTGGGGTGCAAACCATTTTTGAATTATGGTTTTCTCTGGGTATATGCCCAGGAGTGAGATTGCCGGGTCATATGGTAATTCTATTTTTAGTTTTTTAAGGAACCTCCATACTGTTCTCCATAGCAGCTGTATCAATTTACATTCCCACCAACAGTGTAAGAGGCTTCCCTTTTCTCCACACCCTCTCCAGCATTTATTGTTTGTAGATTTTTTGATGATGGCCATTCTGACTGTGTGAGGTGATACCTCATTGTAGTTTTGATTTGCATTTCTCTTACAATTAGTGATGTTGAACATCTTTTCATTTGTTTGTTGGCCATCTGTATATCTTCTTTGGAGAAGTGCCTATTTAGGTCTTCTGCCCATTTTTGAATTGGTTTGTTTTTTTGATATTGAGCTGCATGAGCTGTTCGTATATTTTGGAGATTAATCCTTTGTCAGTTGCTTCGTTTGCAAATATTTTCTCCCATTCTTTTTGGGTTGTCTTTTTGTCCTGTTTATGGTTTCCTTTGCTGTGCAAAAGCTTTGAAGTTTCATTACGTCCCACATGTTTATTTTTGTTTTTATTTCCATTACTCTAGGAGGTGGGTCAAAAAGGATCTTGCCACAATATATGTCAGAGTGTTCTGCCTATGTTTTCCTCCAAGAGTTTTATAGTGTCCAGCCTTACATATAGGTCTTTAATCCATTTTGAGTTTATTTTTGTGTATGGTGTTAGGGAGTGTTCTAATTTCATTCCTTTACATGTAGCTGTCCAGTTTTCCCAGCACCACTTATTGAAGAGACTGTCTTTTCTCCACTGTACAGTCTTGCCTCCTTTGTCATAGATTAGGTGACCATAGGTGCGTGGGTTTATCTCTTGGCTTTCTATCCTGTTCCATTGATCTATATTTCTGTTTTTGTGCCAGTAGCATACTGTCTTGATTACTGTAGCTTGTAGTATAGTCTGAAGTCAGGGAGCCTGATTCCTCCAGCTTATTTTTTAAGTTATGAAGTCAGTCTGGGTTCCCTGATATTTGTTGTAAAAAATGATAGCAAAACAGCACTCATTAAAGTGAGTATTAAAATATAAAATAAAGGACATTATTTATTAATGCAAAGGAATCTTCCCAGGGAGTCATAAATTGTCTTTAAACAGAAGTGTTGAAAACAGTTTCCATACAATTATACAAACTACCGGATGACCAAAATTCAATATGAACAGGGACAGTTTTTTAATCTTTTACTAAAACAGAAAGATTCTAAAAAATCATTTCTCCCCTTCAAACAGAATCCCATCTGTTTCAAGACTGAATAAATATGTCAGCACAGCTGTTCATTTCCAGAGTTTAGTAAACATTGCAAACTTAGTATCAGAGCATATGGGAGATATTTAGCAAAAATTTTCCCCCCAAAACTCAATGACTTAAGGAGAAAATGAGAAATTTTCATACTGTTGCCATATATATATTCTACCTATTTCACTGACTGGAAATCCACACTTCAGCTTTATATATTCTTCAGCAAGACAACCAAATAATTTTGCTTTAATATGAATGTGCTGAATAATTTTAAGGAAACTATTTTTTAATTTAGGTATTTTGATAATTGTTTATTTAAAGGAGAAAAAGGAACAGAAATATTGATTCATCTTCCATTAGAACCCTAATGTCTCACCAGTGAAGTGAGGAAACAGACTGCCACGACCAGCTCTAATGAGCAAAACCGCACAAGAGAAGGAAAATGTGGCAGGTGGGTGGGAAGGGGGCCCGTGGGAATGGGCAGTTCCTGAGCACAGCTGTGGGTTTGTGGCAGTTGATTTTTTCTTTCTTTCTTTTTTTTTTTTTATAATTTTTATTGGAGTCTAGCTGATTTACAATATTGTGTTAGTTTCTGCTGTACAGCAAAGTGAATCAGTTATACATATACATCTATCCACTCTTTTTTAGATTCTTTTCCCTATAGACCATTACAGAGTATTGAGTAGAGTTCCCTGTGCTATACAGGAGGTCCTTATTACTTATCTATTTTATATATAGTAGTGTGTGTATGTCAATCCCAATCTCCCAATTTATCCCTCCCCCAGTTTGCCCCCCAGCTGGTTTTCTTATACTTCATAATTTACATGTTTACAGATATTCTTTCAAATGTACGCAATGTTACTTTTGCAGAAAACATTTAACTATGGGCACGTGTCTAGTCCCTCCACTAAAACCACAGCTTTGGAAGGCGGGGAAGCAGCAGCCCTGCAGGGCCAGGTTCACACCATTTCTCACGGGTGAGGAAGTGGAGACCCAAGACAGGAAGTGGACTTGGTCCAATCCACAACCGGGGGGCAAAGCGACAGCCAGGATTCATTTCTCCTCCAGGTGCAAAGCTTTTTCCCCAAATCAAACCTCCCTCTAAAACCAGATTTTCTGGGACTTCCCTGGCGGTCCAGGGGTTAAGACTGTGCCCTTCCGATACAGGGGGCGCAGGTTCGATCCTTGCTTGGGGAACTAAGATCCCACATGCTGCGTGGCCAAAAAATAAAAATTAAATAAAATCAGATTTTCACACTTTTGTACTTGTTTGGAAGATGTGTAATTTCCAGCATGCCAGACAGGCTCATGTTCAAATACAAAATTGTCATCAAGGAAAGAATGGGGATGACATTTAAAGCGTCGTTGGGTATTTGCTAGGCGATTGGTCTCCTTTGGGTCGTTGGATCATGATTCCTGGCAGATCTAGTGCTGTCTGCAGGCGTCAGTGCAGGGGGCAGGAGGGGCATGGACACCTCCCACCATAGACAAGTGAGTGTCTGTGAACAGCACCTGCTGAGTGATGCTGGGAACACAGGCCTCCCTCCTTCCATCCTCCACTTGCATTTAAGTGTCTATTCATTATCAATTCAACATGATACTTGATGACTTTGTGAAGAAATTGGTATAGTGGATCTGCATATCCTGATAATGCTGGATGATTCTTTTCAGATAATGAACATTTCAAAATGAAAAAATTCAAGAGGATTATTTTGTTGTTATTAATTTGAAATAGAATATAAATCATGAACATCAACAATTAAAACCTAGTAATAATGAAGTAAGGACCCAGAAAATGATGGTTGGTCCACTTCTAAAGCAGCTGCTCTGTCTTAGTAATAGCCTCCCAATTGTAAACCCAATTGAGAAGAACATGAGACATTTATTCTATGTAGCTCTTTTCATAAAAACATTTGGGTAAATACAATAGCACTATGTTCTGAGTTTGTGGTATGATTCAATACATTTTTATTATGGTAGGAAAAAAGGGATATTAAGGAACTTAGTTATTTGTATATAAATAAATTACAAATTTATTCTGTAATTCCCAAAAAGTGTCCTTCAAATTCCCAAAAAGTGACTTTGGTTCTTTCAGACAATAAAAGTTTACCATACTTGCAGTGATGTTCTTTGCAGCACTGCTTGTAATAGTAAAAGACTGAAAAGAGTGTAAATGTCCATCATCAGAGAATCAGTTAAGTATATGTTTGTACATCCATACAATGAAAAGTAATGCAGCTTTTAAAATAAATGAGGAAAATTCAAATGAATCCAGTTTAGTCTCATAGGTTGTTAATGAGAAAGGCATGACATACACACACGCGATATATATATATTTTTTATTTTATATATATTTTATATATTTTAGTTTATTTTTTTATATATTTATTTTATATATATATTTATATACATATATATAAATCTGAATATGCAACTATGTAACCAGTCACGATCACCTCTAGAGAGGTCCACGGGGAGACATTACTTTTCACTATGTTTACCCATTCATGCTGCTTGAATATTGTGAAGTGATCACCATAGTAAGTCTAGTTCACCTCTGAAGATTTTTAAAACTAACTAAAAACTAAAAAAAAAAAAAAAAGGTAGATACCTAAAATGGAACCTCAACTTCTATGGTTATCAGCTAATACTGAAAAAAACTATGCAGTATATAAGTTTTTTCTTTTTTGGAAAATTTCTGGTTTCATGTTGATACATAACCTGCTATAAAATAATTAGTGGATGACCAATTGTGCGTAAATTATTCTAAAAACAATGAAAGCTCCTTGTCTTCTTATTCCAGCCTCTTCCTTTCTAAATTTGGAAGGTGCTGGTGTCATCAAGGCCAGGCCTCCCACTGGCTGTCTCCCATTCTACCCACACCCTGGGTGGCCATTCCCAGCCCTCTGCAGTAGCCTCACCCTCCAAAATACCCAAATAGTTGCAACTTCATTAATGGGAAATTGAAATTTTACCTAACATTTTATGGAACAAAAGGGATGGGTCACCTCAGGGACCATAAGCCTAACGTGACTTAACCCCCTGTTGGGCTGCCCCCCGCAGGCCTACAAGGCCTGCAATTGCCCAGCTTCAAGATCAAAGAAAGAGCCCAGTCAGTAAGAGAGACATGAGTGGCTTAATGGATGGAGTAGCTCACACGTCTGAAGCAAGGTCCTGGAGCGACACCCCACTGTCTGCATCGGATGGGCGGGCAGGACATGGCGGCAGTCTTCGCTCCTGGGGCAGGGCAGGGGTGGGGGCTGGGAGATTGCCAGTTATAGGGGGATTGATGCCAGGTGGGCTCATTAGTTACCAGGGAAACTAGCAGAGGGGCACGCCCCTCACAGCCCCTTAGGTAAGAACAATCAGTAGCTGGGGTCTGGGGCAAGGACATAGGAAGGTCAGTCATGTGCGTAGGGTGTAGGTGAAACAGGCACCAGTTGGGCAGGGGATGTACAGAGAGCAGTATGAGCACACAGCCCCCATTAGACAACCTGCTCTTTCCCTGAAGTTCTCTCCCGGCAGTTCACATCTCCTCTCCTCCTCCGCCGGTGTACACATCCTATCACCCTCAGCAACTCATCTAGCGCCCACTGGATCTGTTAACCCACCAGCAATGCAAAAGGCAGGTGGTGAGCCCAACAGTGGCCCAGCTGCAGGGCTCCCCCTGGCCCTGCCGCGTACAAATGCAGCCCCATCTCGATACGTGCGCTCAGACTCAAATGTTCTTCACACTCAAACATCTTTGAAATCAGGCTCCATTGCACAACCACTATCGACCAGGGGGCAATTGGAATAGCGTCAGTATCACCTACCTGAGCACCATCAAAAACAGCATCAAACCTGCAGGGTGGGCGTCAGCTTTTCAACCCCTAGGAACCAGAGTTGTAGTTTTGGGGTGAGTCCGGTACATTTAGCCACATTCCTGAAGCAGGTGTTAAAAGTAGACTAACTTGATATCCTTGTAAAGCTGGTTTATAGCACCAATGATTTTTAGTTTTTATAAATTCTTTTCAGAAATGCTCTCATCCACACACTTATTGGCACAGAGAATAACACTAAGCAACTAAGCCCATGTGTCACAACTACCGAGCCTGCGCTCTAGAGCCCACGAACCACAACTACTGAGCCTGCATGCCACAACTGTTGAAGCCGTGCACCTAGAGCCCGTGCTCCGCAACAAGAGAAGCCACCGCAATGAGAAGCCCGCGCGCCGCAACGAAGAGTAGCTCCCGCTCGTCACAACTAGAGAAAGCCCCCATGCGGCGACAGAGACCCAACGCAGCCAAAAGTAAATTAATTAATTTAAAAAAAAAACAGATTTGCTAACGCTCCCTGAGATCATAGAGCTACAATTTCAAGTGTTGGGTGTCACCATTTAAAAAGCACCGAAAGCAACACCGTAGGTGATGCGTAGCAATCACAGGATGGATTTTGAATGCCCTGGTGTTATGCGCAGGGGTCCTTGTGGTCTGGGATAAAATTTCCAGTAACAGCATCACACAATGGAAGAAAAGAATGCTGCATCTCAAACAAATCGGAAGGAAAGATCGTTTGCTCTTGATTTGTTAGGTGACTACAAAAGGCAACGTTCAACAGTGAATTTGAAGTGTGTGTAACACTCATGAAACATGAAGGTAATGATGGAAAAGCTCATTTCTTGGTTTATAGATGAACAAATTCGAAACACATAGCTAAAGTTAAAAGTAGATATTTTACCATCTCATCTGCAACCCTAAAAGTTAAATGTTTAAGTTGGGCAGAAAGAAAGCTTTTGGGAGGATCTTCCTTCACGTTGGAAGAAGAGGCATTGTCTGTTCAATTTAGTCTCAGTATAGTCAAGCATACATGATATTAAAACCATAAAAATTGATGAGATCATTCTATTTTCAAAACAGCAAGTACCCTAATTTATCTTGATGAAATGTGATTAAAAAACAGAATTACTATCTCATGGGTGGCTTACGGAACCAATACACTGAAGTTAGAGGCAGTTGCCGTTAGATTAGTCTGAGATTTAGTACCTTTCTTACATTAATTCTAATCTATTTCAATTAGAATCTTAAGGTTATCCAGCAAAAAATAAAGTTTATATTCCCAAACTTTTTAAAAAAATCAAACTTTTAAATACATGTAAACTATATCTTACTAAGTAAATATGTACCAAGGGCTGCTGATAGTAGAGCAGAATTTCATCATCAATTAATTCAACACTCTCAATAGGAATGTGACTATGTAAAATTAAGAGGCAAGGAAAGTGTTTATACCTTTTGACTTAGTAGGCATACGTCTGGGTTTCTAAGTAAAGCAATTAAATAGTGGAATGACTGCATAATTATGATATTCCACTCAATGAATTATTACACAGCTATTTTTAAATGGTAAATATCAACACTATATTTAAGTTACTTGTAACACGTATGAGAAGACTGAATGGGAATATTAAAAAAATAGCTAGTATGTCAGGGAGCAAAAATTGCAAGTGACTCTTCCAAAACTTTCAGCAGTGTTGTCTTAGCACTACTTTTATAGTAAAAAAAAAAAAATTTGACTATCTAATACCATGTTATATAAGCATACGGGGAAAAACATAGGCACACACTATACTGTTTAACATCAGTTATTGACTGGGTTTAGAGAAGACAACTTTTTTCATTACGTATCTTTTAATTTTTAAATTCTTAATAGAAACATTTTTAAATACAAAAAATTTTTAATGCCTCTTGAAAACACTCATGCCCTTACCATAAAATACAATAACAAATTGGCATCTGGCCTATATGAGTTAAAAAAAAATAGTATTAGCACCCATCCCCTTCTACAGTAAGTATCCTAAACGGTGCAATAGTATTCATTGCCCAGAGCCTGCTTCTCGATTTTAAACAGTACACCTTGATGGCAGCCATGGGCTGTGCTGTCTGTGGAGTGACACAAAGGCACATCATGGCAATGCCACATAGAAAACACACCAGCAGATCTAGTAACCACACTGGTAGCCTGTAGAAATCTTCAAGATGAAAAACATCAGAGCAAGGTCAACCTTTGTATTCTTCTTTATTTAAAAATCAAAAAACTATTTTTGTGATGCAACCCACACTTCCCCCTTCCAAGTAGCTTTTCAGATCACTTTCAAATTAACTATAAAAAACCCTTTCTCCCAACAGAAAGGAAAGCTTTTATAGTAAAGTATTGAATCATCTCCTGGGATCCCAAGATATGCACCCGATATTAAGTATCTGGATAGAAAGGGCAACTCTAATTTTAGTCTTAAAGTGCAAAGCTGTCGGTGACTAAGAATCACCTATGTAATTTGAAGGATTCATTTGTTCTTTTATGCTTCTTTGAGGTTCTCCCGGAGGTGCATTTATAGATTTAGAAGGATTAAAGGAAGCCATTCTAGAAAAAATCCCTCCAGAGGGCCCCAATTACAAGGTCATCCAAGGAACCTGGTGGAAATTCTGGAAGACTAGGGTCTGAGGGACAAAGGGTCATTCAATTCAGTTGCTTCTTCCCTTCACATGGAAGGAATTAATTTCTGTTCCTTTAAGATAACTGAGAATAAATTAAGAGAACTTAAGAACTGTTTTTCAAACTGAACAATTAGAAATATTGTTTCTAATGAGCTTCAAAACCAAATTATCTACTCAAGTATTCATAACAGCATTTATTCCTAAAAACTAAAAAAAGTGTAAATAACCTAAACATCCCTCACCTGATGAACTGACAAACAATGTCGTACATTCACACAACGGAACACTGTTTAGCGATGAAATAAAGCATTGACACATGCTACGACATGGATGAACCTTGAAAACATTATGCTAAATTAAAGAAGCCAGTCACAAAAGACCACATATTGTATGATTCCACTTATGTGAAATATCCAGAAGAGGCAAATCCATAGACACAGAAAGTAAATTAGTAGTGGCGTAGGCTGGGGAAGGTTTTTTTGTGAGATGCTGAAATGGCCTAAGATTAGATTATGGTGACAGTTGCACGATTCTGAATATACTGCAAAATCACCAAACTGCAATCTTTAAATGAGTGAATTTTACGGTATGTGAAACGTATCTCAATAAAGTTGAAAAAAAAAAAAAAAAAGACCTTAACACTAGCTGTTTGGTTTTAGCAAATAAAACGTACAAATGTAAGCTTAATTATACTAAGTAGGGAAGGAAACTGTATCAACATAACTATTAAATAATTATCTAGAAGTTCAAATCTAATTATGTCTCAAAAGAAAAAAATTCACGCTTCTACCCAGCAGTTACAAGTTCCAAATACATAACACTGTCATCAAGCAGATAGTAGAAATGCCTTTTAATCCTTGACAGCTGTGTCCGTGAGATCCATGATTAGTTAACTGGAGTTTCACTTTCCAGTGATTTCAGGGGCAGCACATCCTGAGGTAGCTGGAGAAAGTAAGTCTATATATTTAGACAGTAACTGCTTCAGAGGGTTAGCGTAGCTTTTCTGAAGGGTC
This sequence comes from Balaenoptera musculus, assembly GCF_009873245.2. Classification (NCBI taxonomy): domain Eukaryota; kingdom Metazoa; phylum Chordata; class Mammalia; order Artiodactyla; family Balaenopteridae; genus Balaenoptera; species Balaenoptera musculus. The sequence goes on from NC_045790.1 coordinate 7,859,654, forward strand.
ATCTAAGAGTGTATAGAAAGGCTGTAGTAAGGAAGCTCTCTTTAGAAAATCGCGTTTGGAATTGGTCTAAATTAGGGGGCTGAAGCTGGAAGAGAATAACCAGTGGTGCTTCGAGATTGCCATCTCTATCAATTGAGTCCACCTGAAGGGGTGGAGCCCAGGAACCTGTATATTGAGACAAGCTCCTCCGGAGGCTGACATGGCAGGTAAGGGACCACAGTCCCGGTCACCACCCCTCAGCTCACCAACAGGAAGGCAATCAAAGTAAGAGGTGCTCCCCTTTACTAGTTAGATCATCTCTTTTCTTTCTTTTCTTTTTTTTAAATTTTATTTATTTATTTTTGGCCAAGCTGTGCGGCATATGGGATCTTAGTTCCCTGACCAGGGATCGAACCTGTGTCCCCTGCATTGGCAGCATGGAGTCCTAACCACTGGACCGCCAGGGAAGTCCCCTAGATCATCTCTTGATATTCTTAGTTTCCTACCAGTATATCTTCTTACAGACAAATAAATTAGAAGTGATCATTTTTGACACATTAAAAATCTCTCGAACAGGGGCTTGCCTGTTGGCACAGTGGTTAAGAATCCGCCTGCCAATGCAGGGGACATGGGTTTGAGCCATGGTCCAGGAAGATCCCACATGCCACAGAGCAACTAAGCCCGTGCGCCACAACTACTTAGCCTGCGCTCTAGAGCCTGCGAGCCACAACTACTGAGCCCGCATGCCACAACTACTGAAGCCCGTGCACCTAGAGCCTGTGCTCCGCAACAAGAGAAGCCACCGCAAGGAGAAGCCTGTGCACCGCAACGAAGAGTAGCCCCCACTCGCCGCAACTAGAGAAAGCCCACACGCAGCAACGAAGACCCAACACAGCCAAAAATCAATCAATCAATCAACAATCAATCAACCTCTTGAACGTTGTGAATATGGGATTAATACATCAGGCATTTTTTATGTTCTGATGGGATAGTAAAGAATTCTTTTAAATTGGGAGATTATCTTTGATAGTCTTTAAAATGTAATCTTCAGTCTTAGTCAAGAGAATAATGGAGTCTTAGGAGCAATATTTAAGTTTAATTTAGTACAAACATCACATACTTCTACCTTCTCGGAAATGGTTGCTTCATCTTAACTAAGGAAATGGAAAACTATTATGACTTAAGTCTTCATTCTGTGATTTGTGTGTTTGGACAAGTTTAGGCAGACAGCAAAAGCTCCAGAGGTCCTGCCACCAAACCTACAGCATTGGGAAAATGCTAAAGCCAAGTCAATTCTCCATCTGGCAGTTCCATATGAGCTGCGAAAACTCAGTCCAGTTAGTCCTTCAACCCCACATCATCTAGATTCCTCGGGGTCCGGAACCTCGGGGTTGTTTTGACTTTCCCTGGACAGCCGCCCAGGACTCACGAGCGCTTCCTCCGGCCCCTTCAGTTAGCCTGGGCAACTCTGCTCTCGGAACCGTGGAAGTTCAACATCGTCGTCACCAGCTCCGGGAGGTCAAAATCGTGCTTCCACCCCCAGTCCTTCCGGGCGTTGCTATCATCAAAGTTCATTGGCCAACTATCGGCTAGGACAAGATATGGAAGAGGAGCTTAAGTTATTCAGGCTCTAGATTTGCAAAAAGGTCTAGAACATTTTAAACAAAGGATTATCATCCACGAAAGAAACGTCCTATTTGAAATCCCCCCCTGAGCAGAGCAGAGCAGCTATTACGGGCACACACACAGTCACCTTCTTAGATTAGAAGTCTGTCACCTCGGAGGAAAGTCTCGTGCAGACTTGTAAGGTGGGACTGCATGCTCAGATGGCACTCACACAGGGGCACAGTCACAGCCCTTGAGAGCCCAGGGCTGCTCTCATACTACACCTGCTTGTTTCACGTTTAAACTGGCAAATGGTGAAGTGCCGACAAGCTGTTTATTTGGAATGGTTCCCGTCTACCCATTTTAGGCATCATTTCCCAAAACCGCAGCATCTGCCGGCTCTGGTGCAACAGCAGCTCCTTCTCCAGAAGCTGTCGGGCCCCTTGGGAAGGTGCTGAGCTCTCCTTATCCTCCACCGGTTATGTTCTCAAGGACTCGTGGGGCGGACTGAAGCTTAATTTTGGCTTTGAGGGGTTCTGCAACGGTGTACCAACCTATGGCCTGTCGGACAGGATCCACGTTGTAGGTGATCTGGAATTCTGGAACGTGCTTGAGAACCTCCTGGGCCAGCTCCGCGGGGGTGAAGCTCATGGCATTGACATTGTAAGTCCTCATGGAGAGGGACTCTGCCGGGGCCTCCATGACCTCCAGGGTGGCCCGGAGGCAGTCATCAATGTACATCATCGGGAGCCTCGTGTTGGGTTCCAGGTTGCACTCAAATCTGCCATGCTTGACGGCGTCATGGAAAATCTGGACCGCGTAGTCTGAAAGAGAATCTGGCCTGTGGGTCTTCTCGTAACAGAAAGGTGAGTGAGCCTCCTGCATTAAGGCAGTGGTTCTCACATGTCTTAAGTCTCAGGACCTCTTTATGCGCTTAAAAATCACTGAGGATCCCCAAAGAGGTTTTATTAAGGTGAGCTGTAGCAACATCTACTATATCAGAAATCAACTGAGAATTTAAAAAAATATTTCTGCATTTTAAAATGACAATAATAAACCCACACATTCACATGTATAATATTTTATGTGAAAAAGAACCTATTTTCCAAACAAGAGAAAATTTAGAGAGAAGAATAGCGTGTTTTACATTCTGAAAACCTCTCTGCTGTCTTAATGGGCGACAGCAGGAATCTCTGTTTCTGTGTTCAGTCCACTGTGCTACACACATCATGTAGCCTCTGAAAAACTCCACGGTGTACTTGTAAAGGAGAGTGAAAAGGGCAAATAACATCTTAGTACTGATATGAAAATTGTTTTGACCTCCGGGACCCCCTGAAAGGGTCTCAAGGATTCCCAGGGGTTCCTAGTGCATACTTGGAGATGCACCACATTAAGGCAAAATTTTTTAAAGTAACCAAAACCAAAGGCTCTTTTAAAATCCCTCAAATTTTAATTGAAGATATTCAAAGAAATGGGAAGATATCCCATGCTCTTGGACTGGAAGAATTAGTATTGTTAAAACGGACATAGTACCCAAAGCACTCTACAGATTGAATGCGATCCCTATCAAATTACCCACGACACTTTTCACAGAACTAGAAGAAATAGTCCTAAAAGTTATATGGAGCCACAGGAGACTCAGAATTGCCAAAGCGATCCCGAGGAAAAAGAACGAAGCTGGAGGCACAACCCTCTCGGACGTCAGACAATACTACAAATCTACAGTAAAAAATCCCTTGGATTTTGTCAAGTATCTTTTACATTTTACATTGTATCTCAGAAGCCCTCATATGGGAGGGATCTCTAATACGGGAGTTACTGAATATAACAGCATGCTCAAGTCCAAACTGATAACAACGACAGTGTGGAAACAGTAGGGAGGGTCCTCAAAAAACTAAAAATAGAACTACCATATGACCTGGGTACATATTCGAAGAAAAACGAAAACACCAATTCGAAAAGATACACGCAGCCCAACGTCCCTTGCAGCACCATTTACAATAGCCAAGACATGGAAGCAACCTAAGTGTCCATTGACAGATGAATGGCTAAAGATGTGGCACATATATATATATATATGTGTGTATACACACACACACACACACACACACACACACACACAATGGAATACTACTCACTCATAAAAAAGAATGAAATTTTCCCATATGCAACAACATGGATGAACTTGGAAGGTATTTTGCTTAGTGAAATAAGTCAGAGAAAAACAAATATATGATATCACTTATATATGGGATCTAAAAAATAAACTAGTGAATATGACAAAAAAGAAACAGACTCCCAGACATAGAGAACAACTAGTGGTTACCAGTAGGGAGAGGGAAGTGGGGAGGGGTAAGATGGGGGTAGGGAATTAAGAGGTACAAACTACTATGCATAAACCAAATAAGCTACAAGGATATATTGTACAGACAAGGGAATATAGCCAATATTTTATAACTATAAATGGAATACAACCTTTAAAAACTGTGAATCACTATGTTGTACACCTGAAACTTACATAATATTATAAATTAACTATTCCTCAGTGAAAAAAAAAAAGAAAAAAATGAAGTTAACCAGGCCTGGTGGTCCACTCACCAATGAATAATACAGGCTCCTAAACAGGCAAGTAACCAACTGCACTAGAGATGAGCAGTAACCCACTCTCATTTTGGGGCAAGCTTTTCTGAAATAAAAACTAAGACAGGGCTTCCCTGGTGGCGCAGTGGTTGAGAGTCTGCCTGTTAATGCAGGGGACACGGGTTTGAGCCCTGGTCTGGGAGGATCCCACATGCCGTGGAGCAACTGGGCCCGTGAGCCACAATTACTGAGCCTGCGCGTCTGAAGCCTGTGCTCCGCAACAAGAGAGGCCGCGACAGTGAGAGGCCCGCGCACCGCGATGAAGTGTGGACCCCGCTTGCCGCAACTAGAGAAAGCCCTCGCACAGAAACGAAGACCCAACACAGCCATAAATAAATAAATAAATGTTAGCTTAAACTTAAAAAAAAAAAAAAACTAAGACAATTTGGATAAATAGTAATAAGCACAATAACAAGAGCAGGAGGAGCGATGCTTATGTTCTTTCTAAACATGCAGAGTCCATTTTAATAGAACTCTCTGTATTAAGAAACAAAGGTATATTCAAAGAAAGAGGCTTTTCTTTTCTGGCGGCTTGTGGGATCTTAGTTCCCCGACCAGGGATTGAACACCCAGGCCCACAGCAGTGAAAGCGCCGAGCCCTAACCACTGGACCGCCGGGGAATTCCCAAGAGGTGATTTCTCATTTGGTGTCTTCCTACATGGTGGGTAACAAACTCGAATGTCAGTTTGACTCCGGCACTGTGGGTGGCCAATCCCACTGGACTTACAGCATCGGCATGAGTTTAAGACAGTAGGGTTCAATGAGCTTCTCAGATGCACTTCCCAGAAAGGATGCAAAAACTCCGGTCAGCCATACGATTAAAAAGACAACAGATCCATCTCCACTTCGCCTGGCCATTAGAAAGCTTATCTTACGTAAAAAAAAGAAATCGAAGATAACACTTACCAGTCGTTCCTCCTCCAGGTTGGGAGTCAGCAGAAATGATTCCAGGATATCTCAGGCATCGGAAATCTAACCCATACCGGTAATAATAATACTACAAAAAAGAGAAAACTTAACTTTAAAAAGAATCTTTTAAATCAGGTAGAGCAATGCAAAGAAATAACAGCCTTTTCCTGAAACTTCATCCCATACAGTCATATTAAAATCCTCCTAGAACTTCCCTGGTGGTCCAGTGGCTAAGACTCTGTGCTCCCAATGCAGGGAGCACAGGTTCAATCACTGGTCAGGGAACTAGATCCCACATGCTGCAACTAAAAAAAAAAAAAAAATGATCCTGCATGTTGCAACGAAGATCCCGCACAGCCAAATAAATATTTTTTAAGTGAAAAAAATAAATAAATAAAAATAAATCCTCCTCAAGGAAATGAAGACTCTAGAATTGCTAAGAGTCACTCATTTTTCTTTAACAAATAACACTGAAGTTTTTATCTTCAAAGAATCGTCATTCTGGTGATAACATCACTAGATAACACTGTAAATAACAAATCAGCCGACAGCAAGGATTTCCAGCCTTTCTTTGGAAGGGAGACCCTGCTCCTAGTCCTGAACAACTCTCCACAAGCCTGTCCTGCAGTGCAGCGCTGGGAAGAGTACAGGGAAAGATGGTGACTGTGATACATCAGATGAAGGCTCAGAAACCGGCTAAAATGTGCTATAGAGTTATAAAGACAAAGCGTATTAAAACATAAAACCAAAAAGATGTCTGAGGTTATTTTAAAATTATCTGATAACTACCAATATCGGGAACCTGAAAGAACAGTGCCGTACAAATAAGACGGGCAGCAAACGAAAGACGGGGTGCCATTCGAGGGGCGTGTACGAAGTCTTGTGTTAGCATAGGACTGAAGATTCCTCTGGAGCTGTCGGTACTGACCACTTGGCAAACACACTCAGTCCCCGAGCATTTCTGGGGGCAGAGATTAAGGGAGGGAGAGAGTCCCCTCCAAGGATGAACCAGCAGGTGTCTGAGGCAGAAATAGAAAAGGAAACACTGAGTCATCTTGCCAAGTGATGCTTACCTCGCCCATGAGCTCCGCGTGGACCTTGGACACCCCGTAGATAGTCCTGGGTCTCTGGATACAGAGGTCGGGGGTTGGGTTCCGCGGAGAAGTAGGTCCAAACGCCCCGATGGTGCTTGGCACAAACAATCGCAGACCGTGCTCCTCGGCAACGTCCAGGACATTGTGCAGTCCTGAAACAAGCAGATGTCGTAACCTGGGAAACCTCTTCCCAAAGAACTGGGAAATCTGGCAGACGGGTCACCTGGGGCAAGATCCAGAGACTCACCAGTGATGTTCACAGCTCTGGCCAGGGACACGTTTGCCTCTCCCACTGCACTGAGCAGGGCGCTGTAATGAAATAGCCAGGTGACACGGTTGTTCACCACGATCTCCCGCAGATTCTTGTAATCCAGGATGTCGGAATAAATAAACGGGCCTGCAAGGAGCAGTGAAACCAGGAAGTAAAAGAGTTCCGGGCTTGGAAAGCTCAACAGATCTTTTCCCCTCCCCCGCTGACTTTGAATTCCATTGGTACCGACCTGGTAGCAACAACTTGGACACTCCCCAGCATTTTCCTTATGGAGAATAACGAATCCCAGCCACCCCACGGCTAACAGCCCCTAATGCTTATACAGGACATACACCTGCCGGGTGCTGTTCTAAGGGCTTTCTGTATATTTAAACTCTCACAGCCTTCGAGGTGGATATTTTGTTGATGAGGAAACTGAGGCATAGAGAAGTTAAGTAGCTTGCCAGTATCAAACAGAATAAAATTAAGAACTGGAGTAATGACCAGGCAACTGGCTTGAGTTGCCAAACCTATAGGCACACAGAGATTTCACCCTGCTTAAAAGTTGCACAGTTTAGGACTTCCCTGGTGGTCCAGTGGTTAAGACTCTGCGCTTCCAGTGCAGGGGGCACGGGTTCAATCCCTGGTTGGGGAAGATCCGCATGCCGCGCGGTGCAGCCAAAAAAAAAAAAAAAAAAAAAGTTGCATATTTTAAAGGAATAGAGAAATGGGTTTACAAAAACAAAAAACCCACCATGGTATAAAAGAACTATAAATTAAGAGTTCGCCACACCTGGTTAGGCTAGAGGTAGAGCCGATTTTGTGCCAATTTCCCCCACTTTCAGTGAATTACTGCTCTTCCCCATGGTAAATAGCAAAAGGCTGACACAGAACCAGGAAGGACTAGGAGAATTATAAAAACATCTTTGAGGTGTAGACAACCTGACTAGAGGAGTCTGGGGTCTGTGTGTGTGCACAGTAGTTTAAGAACAAGTCCACGCTGAAATATGAGGATTAATTTCTCCAAAATTTAAAGTTCCTTTTCATTTCAGAACTTGATTTTTGTTTGCTTTCTCTCTCAGCTAAGTTCACTAAAAACTCTGAAAGATAGGAATCCGTTTTATTCCACAGATACTGCTCCAAATAATATCCAAAGATACTATTCCACAACTTCATGTCAAGGTCTGAAGAACTCTCCTGTCCTTGGATCCCTTGAACAAGCAGTAGCTGTACCGTAGGCGTTTTACAGAACTAAAGAGGACAAAACCATGAAACATTTTTAAGTGGCACACGTGTGCCTCAAATACTCCTCCTTCTTTAATTCACAAGCCTGGTTATGAGCGGTGACACCGATTCTGGGAGCTGCCTCTCTACCTGCTCTGTGGGCCTCTTACCACTAAGGAAGACGTGCTCAGGGGGCTTCCGAATGTCAGACAGAATCACGTTGTCCTTCCCAAATCGTTTCCTAAAGGGAAAATCAAAACACACGAGTTGGTACACTGAGGACATAACAGGTCCTATGAAAACAGTCTTTCCAACAGGAACTGTCATGTCCCGTCAGCCTCCAAATCCCTCCTCTCCACACCTTTCTTCCCTCTTCGTCCTCAACTCACAGCCCTGCAGTTGCAGCCACACTCAGGGCTGCACCTCCTGCTTCTACCTCAGCCCATTATCATCCCGGTATCTGTCACCAATTTCTTCCCAGTGCCCCTGAGTTTCTCCATTTCCCTCCCCGTTCTTCTCTCCTCTTATCCTTTTATCCCACTCTCCAAATCCCACACTGTTCCTTTTCAGTTTCTACACATACAATACTTCCCTCTGCCCCCAAACATCTGAAAACCAAGTGATTTACTGGGAGCCAGGTCTTACTTTGCCTAACCTAGGAAAGGCAGAGGGCGAAGGACCAGCTTGGGGGATGCTGAGTTGCGGACCTGAAACAATGTCTGTGATATGAAGAGGCACAAGGAAATGCATTCCAAACGGTCATTTACATACGATATCTTAAAGTGGTCAGAAGCAAGAGGGGAGAGAAAAGATTCAATGGTTAAATGGGGCCAAAGACAAGCCCCGAAAAACTCAGAATTTAAATTTAAACTTTGCGAGCTCTTACCTCAAAAAGCTAGCAAGCCCCACTCCAAGCTGGCCAAGACCCCCTGGATAAAGAAGAAAAAAGTGAATCTTTAATCTAAATCTAACCAATTCAATTATTCCCAGCATGTAATAATAGAATAAAACTCTACTGGCACTCTTAGCTAACTAGGTAAAGCCCCAGGTTGGCCTGATAGAACTGAAATACCTTCTCGGAGCTAGGACAGAGATCGCTACAGGTAAGATCAGTTTCAGAGACAAAAGTGCTCTCCAGCACAGAGCGGCTGAGGGGAAGCCAGGGAACAGGTAAGAGAACAATCACAGAAGAGCAGGACCACCTCCTGGTCAGGAAGTCACTACCAGCTTTGCCTTTGTTATTTGATGGGCTGTGAAAATTATCTGCTACGGGTACCAGAACACTCAAAGCTAGATATAATAGTTTGATGTCAACCTCTGCTGGGATTATCCAGAGCACCCTCCTTCCATTAGACCTGGAGAGGAACAGGAAGGGAGAAAGAAAGAAGGGACAAACCAAGAAGTCACCTGAAAAAAGGGGCAGATATCTGGACGGGCAAGGAGCTGCTAAGAACATTAAAGATGAGTATTACGGCATCTTAATTTGGACGCTTACAAATGCCATTGATGGAAATGGGAGAGCTAGGGGTCTGGGAGCACATTTAGGGGAATACAACCCTAAATTCCATTTGGGAGAAAGTAAGAGGCAGGAATATATGGACAGTGGGATTTCCTGTAAACATGTGTTAAGATGGGACTGAAAACAGCCCACTGACAGTAACACTGGGTCCTGGAAGATGCTTTGTTGGTGCCGGGAGGAGGGAATCAAACAACACACAGACAAGAAGCTGGGAGAGTCAGGGGGGAAGTGCAGAGGGAACCGGCCTCACTTGAAACCCATTTACAGCAGGAGAGGAGGAGGAGGTGCCAGTGAAAGAAACACACACACACTGAGGAATGTAAGAAGGATAGGACGTGAAGCCAAGGGATGAAACTCTGGCAAACGGAGGACAATAAAACATGTCAGTCAAATCAGAGGTGGGCTTGAGTCAGGTGGAAGGACTTGCGGACAGACGGCCAAGTTTGCAGTGAGCAGATACAGAACCAGGTGTTGCGTGGATACGAGGGGAGAGGGGTCAGCAAGCCAGTCTGCGGACAATGAGATGCAAGTGTCACGAGGTGATGGTGAGGAGTTCCTCGGGCCCTGGGCAGGCCCTGGCTATCTCCTCCACACAAATGTGCAGGAACCGCCTGGCCTGAGGAGCTTGGCCAAGGAAAGATGCGCCTGATTCCAGAGGCCACGTTCTATCCACACACCTTGGCTCCCAGGCCATTCCTAGCAGGAAAGGGGAACTGAGTCCCACAGCCGCTTTTTGGTCCTCTTCAGGTGCCCAGGTCCTCCCCCTTCAGAGAATAAAAAATTTGGGCAGGGAAACCAAGCCCTGGCAACAGCGACAAAATAAGGACAGGGGGACTTGTGCTATTTCGGAGGGAGCCAGGAGTGGAAAAGGGAGTTTCTGATTAATAAGTGTTACCTGGCGGCATGTTACCTGGTGACATTCCAAAAACAAATACACGGCCACACAAAGAAAATAACACAGCCACAAATGTGGAAAAAAGAAAAAAACCCAACCTGTAATTAAGACGCGTGGTTGGTCTGCTTCAGAGAACGAGGTAGAGTGGAAGTTGGCATCCGCTGGAATCTGCTGAGGGGAGGTGCCCAGAAACCGGCTGGGCAGGACAGGAGCCTGGCAGCCACAGGCCGGTCTCTGCAGCAGCCGGCTGGCAACCCGCCGCAGCATCCAAACGACCGGCATGATCTCTGCAGACACTGTAACACAAAAGGCGCAGAGTTGAGAAAAGATACATGCACCCCAATGTTCACTGCAGCACTATTTATACTAGCCAAGACATGGAACCTAAGAGTCCATCAACAGATGAATATGGATAAAGAAGATGTGGTGTGTGTACACACACACACACCTCGGAATATCACTCAACCATCAAAAAGAATGAATAATGCCATTTGCAGCAACATGGATGGACCTAGAGATTATCATACTAAGCGAAGTAAGCTAGACAAAGACAAATACCACATATCATTTATATGTGGAATCTAAAATACGATACTAATCAACATATCTACGAAACAAAATAGACTCACAGGTATAGAGAACAGACTTGTATCAATAGTTGCCAAGGGGGGTGGGGGGTAGGGGAGGGAAGGATGGGGAGTTTGGGATTAGCAGAGGCAAACTATTATATATAGGATGGATAAACAACAAGGTCCTACTGTAGAGCACGGGGAACTATATTCAATATCCTGTGACAAATCACAATGGAAAAGAATATGAAAAAGAATATATATATCTGTATAACTGAGTCACTTTGCTGTAGAGCAGAAATTAACACAACACTGTAAATCAACTATATGTCAATAAGATTTAAAAAAACAAACAAAAGAAGCAGAGTTCAGTATGTAACTGCTTACCCTCCCGACCCCTCAAAACACAAACCCTTTAACCACAACTAACACTACGATCGCCAGCTCACGGGCAAAGCCATGTTCTGGATTCATGAATCGAACTAAAGAGACTGCTGATTGCGCAGACAGGGAGCTAGTCAAGAGCCGGCCGTGAGCCCAGCCCTGTGAAAAGGGGATAAACGTCACTGGTGCAAAGTGCAGGCAAACAAAGCCTGGCTGCGATTTAGAACTGGAGCCGCACAGCGCTGACATCAACTGGGATCTAAAGTCGCCGCGGAGGTTACCGCGCACAGAGCCGTCCACGCCAGGAACATCATGGATCCCGGCAAAGGCCTCAGATCTTCACCACTGTAATCATCTGTGCACGTACCATCGAGGTGCGAACAGGTCCCCGATTAAGTAACACAGAGCCCTGTGACTCTCGTGCTAACTCAGATGTTATCTTTAGGATGAACCAGACTAGAAAAGCAGATAGTTAAGGTAAAAAGGCCCCCGGCAATACTGAGTTAAGCTGTGACTAATTTCTGTTTCACTGCCAACTCTTTAGAAAGGATCATTTAGAAAAGCCATTTTCTCCTCTGTGCCCAGATCATGTATATTTTATTGCAGTCCAGCTCCCCTTCCTTGTCAGCTTTACCCAGACAAGCATGTCACAAGAGCAGATCAGAGCTGCTCAGTTCTAACAGCGACCTTCCTGCCCCCAAAGGTCAGGCCTTTGCACTCTGCACACCGTCCCGTGGCCTCCACCTCCGGCAGCTGTCAGATTTGCAACAGCACTGGCGGATGAGCCTTCAGAGCGACCCCAGTGCCCAACCCCCTCACAGAGAAGTGGCCAGATCTCAACCATCTCATATTTTGCATCGTAAAACAAGAAAAAGTAAACCACACTTGGAGACATTTCCCATTTAGGATCTGAACTTAGCCTGGCATCACACTCAACCCACTGCCTTGAGTAGGTAACAGTAATTCTAAGTTAAAACCGCCAGAGGTATCAGAAGCTTTCCTGCAATCCCTAAAATCCAGATTATAGAAAACAAAAGGGCAATACAATCTGCTGAAACCCTATGCTTGAACACCCTTTTGTGAGCCACAGAGGTCTTGTTCTTCAGGACACCGAAATACGGCGGGCAGAGCCCGATGGCTTCTGTCGGGTCAGGGGCTTGGCCCATCAGGTCCCCAGCCTGAGACGCAGCCCCGCCAAGGTCCTGAGGCCCTGCCTCCCAGCTAACTTTCCCAAACAGGCAGAAGACAACCTTCTGATGGCGCATCTCAGGATTGGAAGGGAGGTCACTATAGGAGAGACCCAAGCTTTTCTTCCATCATCCCTTCAAACCATCTTTGCAGCCACTGCTGACACCCGAGACCAGGTAAGAACTTTGATTCTTAAAGTCACTTATTTCAGCAAGTTCAAGAGGACGGCGAGGAAGCCAAGAGGCAGCCAGATTTACCAGAACATCTGAACCTCAAAGACAATTCTCAGTTCCCAAAAGCAAAGGAGTGACGGCCACAGGTGAAGAAGTTTGGGGTTCTTTTGTTCTTTTAAAGGTTGAAGACACTGGAGTCTGGGAAAAGGTAAACCCTGAAGACGTGAAACAGGGATGTGAAACACGTACAACTCAGTTCATCTTCTCTTTCCCCAGAAGAGGAAAGCATGAAGGAGGCACAAATTCTTCATTGAATATAAAGTATTTTAGTTTAACAATGTGGACAATTCATGCTTGAGTTGGTTCTTATTCCACAACTATTACGAGCTAACACCTGATGCTCACAACAGGCCAGAGGCCTGTGAATGCCTTTCTGAATTATGGCATTTCACCATGGCAAGCACCATCTCTCTCAGGGAATCCAGTTCTTAACCATCGTCGAGCAGCTCTACTGTCCCTATAATGGGATTGCTTTGATTAACAATGCATGTACATTAAAAACGAAACCAAAAAACCCTCCAACCATCTACCGCATGTAGCTTTTTCAAGTCAGGATTATTATCTTGCCACTGCCAAACTCAATTTAATACTTTTAAGGCAGCAGCTCTCAAATTTTCTGGTCTCTGGACTCTTTTACACTCTTAAAAATTGGGGACTACAGAGAGCTTTTGTTTAAGTGGTGTCTATCTAACACTGTTTGCTGTAGTAGAGAGCAAATCTGAGAAACATTTAACCTACGAATGAGTTCACGTTCACCAATAAACGTGTTAAAATAAACGTATTTTATGAAAATAACTGTATTTTCCAAAACGAAAAATTTACTGAGTGGCATTGTTTTACATTTACTTGTCTCTTTGATGTGTTCCTTCATAGAAAACAGCTGGATTCTCACATCTGCTTCTAACTCAATCTGTCTGCTGCTTTGATTGAAGTAAATGAAGAAAACCCAGACTCAAAGCAAAGCAGTGGGGAAAGGAAGCTGTATTTTAAAAGCCTTTTCAGATAATCCTGGATACTCATCTTGGATATCCAAAACTCAACACATGGTAGTTTCTTCAAGGTTAGTTGCAATGTAGAATCTGAAGCCATTATCAGTGAACTTTTGTACCTGCTACATTAAAACCCACTGGTATATCTAATGCTTTGAACACATTTTTTTTTTTAAAGATTTTTTTGATGCGGACCATTTTTAAAGTCTTTATTGAATTTGTTACAATATTGCTTCTGTTTTATGTTTTGGTTTTTTGGCTGCAAGGCATGCAGGAATCTTAGCTCCTGGACCAGGGATTGAACCTGCAACCCCTGCATTGGAAGGCAAAGTTGTAACCACTGGTCCGCCAGGGAAGTCCCTTGAACACATCTTTTACTCCTGCATGGTTTTGTAATTTCATACATTGTTTTTTTGGAAAATATTGGTTCAGTGAGTTATGCAGAGCTTCCAACTGTTAACACACTTCACTGTACAATACCCAAAAGTCATACTGGTTGATATCACTGATCTCATCAAAAAATGCCTAAGTATTGGGAAGCTGTCAAATTCATGGTAGTGGATACAACTTAACTTGCAACAAATACCTTGGCAGGCTCGCTTGGTTCATTTTTTTAGAAAATGTATGCCGATTATCCAGGTATGAATAACCATCATTTGTCGGTCATTCTTTCAAGCAAAAATGGTTCTCTATGAAAAACAGGGACCAGTTCAGCTCACAATTCAATCACACAAAATGCTTTATTCTCAAGACAACCATCATATTTCAATATGGAACAAGTACATCCACTTACCACATGACACGTTAAAAAGATGTCTCTAGGGTCAAGATTTAATAAAATCAGTCATTTTTACTGCTTCATAAAGGGCATTCTTACGTAAAGCTTTCCATTTTTTATTTTACTTTTCACTGAAAGCACATGGCAGTGAAGAATACCATGACTTCTAGTACCACGTGGTGCCACTGCCTTGATTCCTGCAAAGGCACCAGTACTTTTAGCAGGTGTGACTTGTGCACCGTCAGTGCAAATTCAACACAGTTGTTCCGGAATAAACCATGAAATTCAAAAAAGTTATTCCACGCTGAATACTTTGGCACTATTTTTGTTTGCTGTCAAACGTTCACCAAAAAGATATTCTTTGATAATTGGTTTGGCACTGATACCAGATAAATACAAACAAAAAGGCAAGTCCAGCCAAGACTACAAATTCTTCTATTTCTAAGGTAAAAATACACTTCTCTGTCAAGATACCAAACTAGTCTTCATGTTTGCAGCTAAATCTTTAATTTGACAAGTTACTGTATTATTAGAAAGTGGCAGTGCTATTATTTCTTTCAATGCTTTTTCATCCAAACAAGGCTTTATTGTGTGTTTCTCCAGCCACTGCAATTTGATAACCTATCTTATTAGCTTTTTCTTTTCTAGTTTGGAAAGCTGTAACAAATAATTTTTGGCTTTTAAAGAGCTCATCATACCTACATTTAATTCATTCGTTTTGTTTTTCTTTAGATGATGAATGGTTGGTCTAAGAATAATGCTATTGCGACCAAAATACTATTCAAAAAGTTCTGTGGCATCAGACACATAAGGTAAATTTCTGACCTCTGTAAAACTTGACCAAAGCCTTCATATTTTCATGTATTATTTAGTTCTGCACATTTATTTGGAGTAAATTCCTCTTTCCATGAGTCAGAGAACTCTGTTATTTCGTCGTTTCATTTTTTCTTCAGCATTTATACATATGGTACAGCTTTGAGTTGAAAAAAATCGAGTCCTCTAATATCCCCCCTTTTAAACCATTGATCTATCCTAAATATAAAAAATATATAAATTAATATCCTTTTATGTTAGAATAAAATATTAAGTTCAAAAGAATTTTTATACCATTTAAAATTTTAGAAAAGTTTTAAAATCAAGAGTATAAACTTTTTGTTCTTTTTCCATATACCCACAAGACTCAATTTAGGGATTTCAAAGTTATGACTTATTAAAAGAAAACAGGCCCCAGAGATGATAGCAGATATAACTGTAGGTAGATAGTAAGAATGCAAATAAGTACTAAGAACAAACAGAATTCATCTCTGAAAATGCACATATTTATATTCTAAGCCTACTATCCTTAGAAGATTCTAGAAACACGAGAGTACACAAGCACACATCTCATTAGCCATCAGAGGAAAAGCTCATCACAAGCCATTTGGCCTCTAGAAAACTCCAGCATACACCTGAGAGAGGAAGAATGAAAAAGGCAGACAGTCTCTTAGTATTTTTTAAAAAATAGCCTTGACCTCATGGACCCT
Source organism: Balaenoptera musculus (assembly GCF_009873245.2). NCBI lineage: Eukaryota > Metazoa > Chordata > Mammalia > Artiodactyla > Balaenopteridae > Balaenoptera > Balaenoptera musculus. The sequence continues at coordinate 7,875,434 of NC_045790.1, forward strand.
ACAGAGGTCTCAGGGAACCCCAGGGCTCCCCAGATCACACTTGAGAACAGCCGTTCTAAAGTAAAACTTGCTTTGCCAAGCTAGTTATTAAACTTATACAGGGGAACCGTCAAAGATGACTGAAGATCAGAAGAGAGTCCATAGACCTTCTCCCCTAAGCACCTTGCTTACTTTAACTCCAAGGGATGAAAAAGAAACAGGCCAACAGACATTCCTCCTTAAATAATGGAGCGTCTCCCCAGCCCAAGCCTCTCTTACATGACTCTTCCCATCTCTCGGCATTTACCCTTTCTGCACTGACCACAACAGAACTCTAAGAAAGCAGTGGCATCAGGAAGACAGCGGGGTGATAGAGATACAGACTAAGAGCCCAGCTGGCCTTGATTGCTCGGATGTGGGGCAACTTGTGAAGGAATGGAGAAGAATAACACAGGCTTCCGAGTTGTGCTGCTGCAAGCATGGGCTTTCTGGAGGAGCAGGTCAGGTAAGAAGACAAACGAGCTTGTTTTTGGACATGTTGGCTTTAGATGCCAGGAGCCAGGATGGCTGCCTTTCCCAAGGAGCTGTGAGTCCCACTAAGCAGTTCCTAGCAGTGCCTGATGCATGTCAGAACTCAAACACCATGTCAAACAGGTAGGCAGGAAGAAGAAACCAAGAAATATCAGGGGTTTGTCTACACCACAATAAACAGAATGTCCCCTGCTGTCAGAAAACATTACTTCTGTTTCTTGGGGAAAAAAACCTTAATTCAATTGTGATTGCTCTGAAGACAGATAATTCTATTTCAGAAATATTAAAAGAAACTCCAATTTGAAATATTGAAAACCAACGAAATAGGCCTTTTCCCTGAGAATGCACCATCAATTTCCCTTAATATTCTTGCTGTCCTGTGTTTTCCCCAAATGTCTAGCTCTAATCATCCTTAGCCACGGAGACAGTAAATAAAGATGTATTAAGTAATGTCTCCAGCACATTAAGCATGAAGTTAAAAGCATCCAGCCTCCAACAGATGAATGGATAAAGAAAATGTGGTATATACTACAATGGAATATTATTCAGACTTGAAATAGGAGAACCCGTCACATGCAACAACATGGATGAACCTGGAGGACATTATGCTGAGTGAAATGAACTGGTCACAAAAGGCCAAATGCGGGCTTCCCTGGTGGCACCGTGGTTAAGAATCCACCTGCCAGTGCGGGGGACGCGGGTTCGACCCCTGGTCCGGGAAGATCCCACATGCCGCGGAGCAACTAAGCCAGTGCGCCACAACTACTGAGCTTGCGCTCTAGAGCCCGCGAGCCACAACTACTGAGTCCATGCACCTAGAGCCCGTGCTCTGCAGCAAGAGAAGCCACCGCAATGAGAAGCCCGCGCACCGCAACGAAGAGTAGCCCCCACTTACCGAAAGCCGCACGCAGCAACAAAGACCCAGTGCATCCAAAAATAAATAATAAATAAATAATTTATATTTTAAAAAAGGCCAAATACAGTATGATTCCATTCATATGAGTTATACCAGTTATCTAAAGTAATCCAAAAATCATAGAAACAGGAAGTAGAAAGGTAGTTACCAAGGGGTGGGAGAAAGGGAGAGGGGATACGAGTATTTAATTAACAGGCATAGCTTCAGTTTTGCAGGATAAAAAAATTCTAGAGATCCACTGTGAATATACCTGACAGTACTGAACTGTACTCTTAAAAATGGTTAACATGGTAAATTTTATGTTATGTAATTGAAGCCACAACTTAAATTAAAAAAAAAATCCAGCCCCAAGAAATGGTCAGTGCATACATATACTACTGAGGAGCTAGAAAATTCGCCCAGTGGAGACCAGCGCCACCCCAGAGACCCATCAAACCCCCGTCCCATCCAAACTCCCCAGCCCTTGTCTCACCGAACCCCCTAAATGGTTCTTTTCCCTCTGCTTATAAACCTGCTGAAACCTATTATTCTCCTCCAGGCTTTACCTTTCCTTCCCATCTCAAGGATCTCCAGAGAGTTCTCTGCCCCTCCAAGTGGGGCCTCTTGCTCTGCACCCAGTGGAACTGCTTTCACCAAAGGTCAGCCACTGCCCAGTTGACAACTTCCTGGCCCCGGGGGCTAATAACGCTTGTAAGACACATTTGCAAGGCAGTCTCCGCTTTACATTCTCCAGTTCATTAAATCATAAAAGCAAACGTGTCCTCTTCATAGTAATGACCCAAGGAAAAATCAGGCACCTCAACTACTGAGCGCTGACGAAGCACCTGCTTTCCTGAACTCTTATTTAAGCCTCAGAGTAACTCTGAAGCTGGAATCTTTTCTCCATTTTGCTGAACGAATTTTGACCCGCCCAAGGTCAGGCAGATACTAATTACGAAAAGGAGGGGTTGCAAACCAGGTCCGTTGAGTCTCAAACCCTCCTTCCGTCACCCCCACTCTTCTCCCTCAAGAGAAGAGATAACATCAGGTACCTAAGAGAGAGGACAAAGAGGAAACATCCTCGAGGTGGCGCAGGGGGCACCTTCCCCGCCGCCCCTCCTCCCCTACAGCTCGGCTCCTCCTCCTCGCCGCTCCCCAGGAGGAGAGCACCCACGAGCCGAGGGCGTTCAAGGCCAGACACGGCCCTCCCTCGCCGTGCGAGCCTGCGCACACTACCTTGCCAAACCTCAGGTTTCCCCATCCTTAGAAAGGGGAAAATGATCGGACCACCACGTTAGACTGTTGGGAGGATTTAATACAAGCAGTTTAGAAAAGCACTTAGCAAACTGCTCAGTCAGTGTAAAGACTCCATCAACCAGCTGGTAAAGTCCAGACTTAATGTGGGGTTGATCCGGAAGCCAGAAAGGGTCGGGGGAAAAAATTCCGGAGCTCTCAGCGTGAGCTACAGAGGGTTTTAGAGGGAGATCTGGTTTCGCGGAGCGGGCGCCCCCATACTCCCTCCTACGCGCGCCGGCCGGGGAGAGGGAACCCAAGAAGACGCGGGGACTTGGGCCGCACGCGGGTCTCCGGCCTCCGCCTCCCAGCAAGGCTGGATAAACCGGTTTTATGAGAACAGCCGCTCCCGCCCCTATTCCCTGGCAGGGTGTGCCCTTCCGAAAAGTACGAAGGACCGGGAGCCGCGCCTGGCGACCCCAGCAGTGCCCCGCCCCTCCCCCAGCCTCCCAGCTCCGCGGCGACTGCTGGGGACCCCCACTCGCGCCCGGGAGCGCTGAGTCCCCAGCCCCGCGCCGCGTCACACCGATCGGGCCAGCGGGACCGAGTGGTCAAGGGGACCTGCACCGTCAGCCTCGGTTCTGAAGAGGCTCAGCTCCCAGGGTCAGCCGCCGGGGAAGCATCCGGCCGCCTCCGCACTGACCTTCCGACGCAGCCGCCCAGAGATGCTGCGCTGCTGCGGCGCCGGAGCTGGAGAAGCAGCTGCACGTGGCACGAGGTCCGGAAGCGCGGAACAGCAACTAGAGCTCGCCGCGCGCGGCGCCTTTATCCTCTCTGCGCGCAAACCCGCCCCCCGGCGCACCAATCCCCTTCTTCGGTCCGGGCCGCCCTGGCGTGGACGTCGGCTCACCACGTGGGAGGGCGCCGGTTGCCATGGTAACCCTCCCCGAGGGTCTCCGTAGTGTTCCTGGCGGCGCGCGCCCCTCACGCGGGCTCCGCCCCCGACCCATCTTCCGGAGAGCTCGCGGAAGGAGAGGGAGGTGTTCGAGTCCAGCGTGCGGCGTCCCCGGCAGCGGCAGAGCCATCCCGCAGGTCTTCGCGTGGGACTCTCCAGGTGGGGACAGCTCAAGGGCCTCCCAACATAAGGGGCCCGGCCCCCCCGGAGCCCCAGAGCACCGGTCCGTGCCGGCGTTTAGCGGCTCAGCAGTGGACTTGAGGAGGAATGCGGGACGCCGAAGGGAAAGCTGGAAGGATTGGCAGGGGAAATAGCTCCGGACCGGCGTCAGGAGATACGGTACAAAGAGACCTCGAGAGGGTCATTTCATCTTGGTTTCCCACATGGGAAACATCGCTGTGAGATTAGATGACCTCCAAGGCCACCGGACCAGCAGTCAGCATCACCTAGGAGCTTGTTGGAAATGCAGATTTGAGGCTGCACCCCAGACCTGCTGAGTCAGAATCTCTGCGTTGGGGCCCTGTGAGCTGTGTTTTAACAAGCCCTCCAGGTGATGATGATCTGTGCTAAAGTTGAGAAGCGCTGATCTAGGGGAGTGGTTTCTCAGACTTGGCTGCAGATTAGAATCACCGGGGAGTTCTGGAACCTCCCAAATAAATCAGAATCTTGTCGGCGGGGGAAGGAGGGGCGGCAGGAAGCCCAGGCATAAGTTTGTTTTTAAGCTTCTCTGGTGATCCCCATGTGCTATCGAGGTGAGAAACAAGTGATCCCCATGTGCTGTCATGGTGAGAAACACGGATATACCCTAGAGGCTTGGTCCTCCAAGTGTGGTCCCTGGAGGAAGCAGCCCCCTCCCAGACCTACTAAATCACAGTCTGCATTTCAAGGGGCTCTCCAGGTGGTTCGTGTGCACGTTAGGGTTTTGGAAAAACAGCTCAAAGGCCTCCTCCAACATTAAGAATCCATGATTTTATGAAATATGTCTTTCTGTTTTACAGACTCTTAGAAGGCCCCATTTCTTCAACTTTTTCTCATATGACATGATCTTCATTATGGGTCTCTCTCTAGTGCACTTGAATTTTCAAATTTTAATTAGACTTTTAGCCTCTCAAGAGACCTAGGAGATTATCAAGGCCACTGTGCCCACTTGACAGAGGAAGAGGTGGAGCCCCACCTAGACAGGTGAAGAGATCTCCCCAGAGGCCAGGGGGACCAGAATGCTGCCCCAGGCACTGGGTCACTGCCCTTTCTAACACACCACATCATATCATTAGGAGTTATTTTTGGTTTTCCTCAAACATTGTGGTGAGGTCAGAGATGACACTGAACTTGCTTTGAGTGGGTTGCAGACAGGGATGTTTCAGGGTGGAGCAACCCACTGAGGATGCTGCTTGTTTGGGGGTGGGGGAAGGGGAGGAAGTGTGGCTTCAACCTTTGCTCCTGAGGACAGGGCAAGAAAAAGGCGTGATTACCAAGGGACTGAAAGGTGAGTTGGTTTCTGATGTGGATGAAAAATGTTGCCTGCCATATCAGTAAACAAAGGATGTTGCAGACATCAAGCCAGCAGCCACTGCTGCTGCGCCCCGACTGTGCACCCTGAAGGCATATGGGATGGAGAAAATCAGGATACTGGGCTTAGATAGTTAAGGTGCCTTTCAAAGGAATGATTTCAATGAGCCCAGGCCCTTGCATCTTCCCATACCTAGAAAAGTGCTAAATTCATTAACCTGAGGTGTTTGGTTTTCTTTAACATAATCTTTTGATGTTCCCACTACCTGGTTTTTGTTGCAAAAACCCCTGTATATCCTGGTTCCTCCCTGACCTCTTCGGAGCAATCCCTCAGAGCAGTCTGAGAGGCTATCTTCTGGGCTTAAGTCCTCAGAAAATCTGCTGAATAAAACATAATTCTCAACTTATAGGTTGTGCTTTTTTTTTTTTTTTTTTTTTTTTCCAGTTGACGGTTTTGGTGACCACGAAGGGCCCAGAGCAGACTTGTCTTCTTCACTTGAACTCTACGAGGATCTGGAGCTTGGTACCAGCAGAGGCCTCGTTGGTCCATGCACCTCGTCAGAGAGTCCAGACGAATTTGGGTGAGTCTTTCCTGGTTCTTGGATCTCCCATTATTGGCTGATGATCCTAGGTTTTATTCAGTGGTGTTTAAACTCTCTGGAGGAGTAGGTTATCCTTGAAACTTAGTTTCAAGAAGAGGTACCTGCATTATCCTCAGTGAAAGACACTGGGAAGATTTTGCTCAGTTTAGACACTGAGTGGTTTATCCTCAGTTGAAAGACTGGGAAGGCTTTGCTCATTTGAAAGACAGAGTAGGGTTGGGCTGGGTAATTAAGTAGAAGACTGGCCTATCATTTTTCCCTGAATTGGCTACTTTAATAGAGTTTGTTGAAGTAAAAGTGATCTCAACAAACCAACCTTGGAATGGGAAACAAAGCTTCCAAAACAAAAGAAAAAGGAACAACAGATTGCCAGCTTCCAGCTAATACCCCAGCCAGGTTTATGTACATATAAAGCTTACAAGTACCAGGACTTCCCTGGTAGTCCAGTGGTTAAGACTTTGCCTTCCAGTGCAAGGGGTGTGGGTTTGATCCCTGGTCGGGGAGCTAAGATCCCACATGCCTCACAGCCAAAAAACCAAAACATAAAAAAAAAAACCCAGAAGTAATATTGTAACAAATTAAATAAAGACTTTAAAAATGGTCCACTTCAAAAAAAACTTTTAAAAAATTAAATAAGAAAATAAAGCTTACGAGTACTTATTGGGTTGGCCAAAATGTTCATTCAGTTTTTTCCGTAAGGTGGCTCTAGTAGCGCTTAATTGTCTTTAATGCCATTTGAAACAATTTTGTTAGATTGTATTGTGACAGCTGTCCTATCAGCGTGCATTTAAAAAGAAAACTTTTCGAAATTGGTGAATTTTTGTGTAGCCATTTTAATATTGAAGATTGAAGAAAAAAACATTTTTGGCATGTTATGCTTTATTATTTCAAGAAAGGTAAAAAACACAACTGAAATGCAAAAAAAGATTTGTGCAGTGTATGGAGAAGGTGCTGTGACTGATCGAACATGTCAAAAGTGGTTTGCAAAGTTTCATGCTGGAGTTTTCTCGCTGGACGAGGCTCCAGGACGGTCAGACCAGTTAAAGTTGATAGCGATCAAATTGAGACATTAATTGAGAACAATCAACGTTATACCACCTGGGAGATAGCTGACATACTCATAATATCCAAATCAAGCATTGAAAATCATTTGCACCAGCTTGGTTATGTTATTCGCTTTGATGTCTGGGTTCCACATAAGTTAAGCGAAAAAAACCTTGGCCGTATTTCCGCATGCGATTCTCTACTTAAACATAACGAAAACGTCCCGTTTTTAAAACAAATTGTGATGGGCGATGAAAGTGGATACTGTACAATAATGTGGAACGGAAGAGATCGTAGGGCAAGCGAAATGAACCACCACCAACCACACCAAAGGCTGGTCTTCATCCAAAGAAGGTTATGTTGTGTATATGGTGGAGAGTGGAAGGGAGTCCTCTATTATGAGCTCCTTCCAGAAAACCAAACGATTAATTCCAGCAAGTACTGCTCCCAGTTAGACCAACTGAAAGCAGCACTCAACAAAGAGTGTCCGGAATTAGTCGACAGAAAACTCATACTCTTCCATCAGGATAACGCAAGGCCACATGTTTCTTTGATGACCAGGCAAAAACTGTACTGGCGGCCAAAAGTACACCATATGTATACCTTTTGGATGGCAGAGACCGAGTGCTCAAAACATATACACACACGCAAAATGTTAACAGCTTGGCTGGGAAGTTCTGATTCATCCACCGTATTCACCAGACGTTGCACCTTCGGATTTCCATTTATTTCGGTCTTTACAAAATTCTCTTAATGGAAAAAATTTCAATTCCCTGGAAGACTGTAAAAGGCACTTGGAACAGTTCTTTGCTCAAAAAGATAGAAGGTTTTGGGAAGATGGAATTGTGAAGTTGCCTGAAAAATGGCAGAAGGTAGTGGAACAAAACGGTGAAAAAGTTCTTGGTGAAAGTGGAAAATGAAATGTGTCTTTTATTTTTACTTAAAAACCAAAGGAACTTTTTGGCTAACCCAGTACTTAATTGGGAATTAAAGAAAATCTCACCCTGAAAATGCTAAGATGGGGCTCTTTTATTGTGTACGCAGTTAACATTTTGCGTGTGTGTATATGTTTTGAGAACTCAGTCTCTGCCACCCAAAAGGTATACATGTGGTGTACTTTTGGCCGCCAGTAGATTAGACTGGGATTCTGAGCGGTCTTTTGTCTAACTGTGCGAACTCTCAGGGGCTTTTTACCATTTTAACTTTCTTGCATCAGGAAGTACAATGAAGGCCTTTACTTTCTTAGACTGTTTTTGGGAATAAACTTTCTAGATCTTGTTTAGGTGGCATCTTTCACACTCTCGTGTGGGGAAGCCTCTTGTGTCTTATTGGTTTGAGTCACTGTTAAGATATATCTCATTAATGGCAGATGATGGATCCTTTAAATTGGAAAAACTCTAAATTGGTAAATTTTTAGAGACCTCTCATCATAAACAGCTGTTTTATTGGTGCCTATTAAAAAAAAAGTGGAAAAAATATATATCTAATGGTTAACCTAAGAACTCCTTTAGTTTAAAACAAACAAGAAAAACCATTTTGGGAATCCTATTTATGGTCTCCTCTTTCCCTCAATGGGTCTTACAGATGCTAATGAAAACATTAGAATAATTAATATTAATTAGATTGATTAACAGACTAAGAAAAAAAACTGAAGGAAGTCTAGAGACTTTTTCCCAACCAGGTGGAAATTTTAAAGGGGCTTGTCCCAAATGGATAAAGAAATCTTTAGGTGGTTATTTTAAGATGAGAGAAATAAAATGGACATTAATGGGATTAAATCAAAGGTTTGATACTACCTAAGGTTGGATGGGCCAGAGGAACCCCCTATTGGTCCTCAACATTAAATGGCCCCAAACAAGTCTGCTCTATTTACCCCAGTTTAAAAAACATATATGGCTGGAAGAAAATTATATTGAGATACCTGACCAACAATTACTTGGGACAACAGTTAGGCCAATTAATCAAGTTAAAAGATTGACAAAAGGGCCTGAGTCTCTGGGCTTAACCCCTCACTGGGGACCCCAGAACCTTTTATACAAAATAGATAAAATAAGTAAGGAAAGCTCTAGAACTCGTTGTAAAACCAAGGCTTGTTGTTTGAGTCCTAATGGAAACGAAAATATATAGAATTGAGATTAAAGTTTGTAAGAATTGGTATGTTTAAATGGGCGTTATGTTGCAGGAAGGGGGACCCCTTCCAGGGCCCGAGAGTGGGCTCTTGTCTAACACTCGGAAATGAATTGTCCGAGGACACACACATGCTGACAACGCAGGAGACCTTATTGGGAAGGGGCGCCCGGGCAGAGAGCAGGAGGGTAAGGGAACCCAGGAGGACTGCCCTGCCATGTGGCTCGCAGTCTCGGGTTTTATGGTAATGGGATTAGTTTCCGGGTTGTCTCTGGCCTATCATTCTGACTCAGGGTCCTTCCAAACACTCAGCCAGGATGGATTCCAGCGAGGAGGATTCTGGGAGGTTGGTAGGACATATGAACTGGTGTGTCCTTTTGACCTTTCCCGAATTCTTCCAGTTGGTGGTGCCTTGTTAGTTCCATGTTCCTTACCAGGACATCCTGTTTAAGATAACACGTGCAAATGGTTACTGTGGTGCCTGGCGAGGGTGGGCGGTTTCAGTCAGTGTTTCCCCTCACAGTTACATCTCCTTTGCTTAATTACGTTGCGGGATAGACATGTTTCACTGGGGAATACTCCCCCAAGTAGATTTGCCCCTCAGTAAATATTAATGAAACATACTAAAGGAAACTAATAGGGTTACCTGAGCTCTTTACAAAAAAAAAAAAAAAAATACTGGGAACCAATATTCAGGGGCAAATTAATAGTAGAGATTTTGCTCTGAGTTTAACCTGTGCACTCAGAAAGAGGGCCTTTGTTGACTGCCTTACGAAAGCTTTAGAAGGCATGATGAATTAAACCCTAAAGTTCTAGAACATAGAACTCTTTTTTATTTTTATTTATTTTTTAACACCTTTATTGGAGTGCAATTGCTTTGCAACGGTGTGTTAGTTTCTGCTTTATAACAAAGTGAATCAGCTATACATATACATATATCCCCATATCTCTTCCCTCTTGCATCTCCCTCCCTCCCACCCTCCCTATCCCACTCCTCTAGGTGGTCACAAAGCACTGAGCTGATCTCCCTGTGCTATGCGGCTGCTTCCCACTAACTATCGGTTTTACATTTGGTAGTGTATATATGTCTATGCCACTCTCTCACTTTGTCCTAGCTTACCCTTCCCCCTCCCCATGTTCTCAGTTGCACTCTCTAGTAGGTCTACGTCTTTATTCCCATCCTGCCCCTAGGTTCTTCATGACCTTTTTTTTTTTTTTAGATTCCATTAGAACTCTTTTTTAAATTTTATATATTTTTTGGCTGCATTGGGTCTTCATTGCTGCACGTGGGCTTTCTCTGGTTGAGGCGAGCAGGGGCTACTCTTCGTTGCGGTGCACGGGCTTCTCATTGTGGTGGCTTCTCTTGCTGCAGAGCACAGGCTCTGGGTGCGTGGCCTCCAGTAGTTGCAGCACTCAGGCTCAGTAGTTGCGGCGTGTGGGCTCTAGGACATGCGAGCTTCAGTAGTTGTGGCACATGGGCTCAGTAGTTGTGGCTTGCAGGCTCTAGAGTGCAGGCTCAGCAGTTGTGGCACATGGGCTTAGTTGCTCCGTGGCATGTGGGATCGTCCCAGACCAGGGATCGAACCCGTGTCTCCTGCATTGGCAGGTGGATTCTTAACCACTGTGCCACCAGGGAAGTCCCTAGAACATAGAACTCTTAAATTGTGGTTTAGTTGGAAGTCTTCTCACTAATATAGAAAATCAAATTAATGAAAATATAGCTGTGCAAATCAATCTTTTAATATCATTTAGGTGACAGACCGGTTCTTTGGGGAATTAAAAGCAACTGTTTTTGTCTTGCAAATCTCTACAAGACAGAAGTGTAAATAGAGCCCAGGAGAACCTGAGACTGAGCCTAATTAGCTCATCAGGTAGAACTTGAAACCAAGGGGGCAAAAAGGGAAAAAGTGGCCTTTTTAAACTCATACCACTGGAGGGCTTCCCTGGTGGCACAGTGGTTAAGAATCCGCCTGCCAATGCAGGGAACACAGGTTCGAGCCCTGGCCTGGGAAGATCCCACATGCCACGGAGCAAAAAAACTCAAACCACTGGAAAGGCTCCCTCAGCCAAAATCTAATTCATAGCCCCTTTAAAAGTTTATTAAGAACAAATACAAATCTTAGTGATAAACCAGAATGGAAAAGAATATGAAAAAGAATGTTTATATATGTGAAACACACACACACACACACACCCCAAATAGCAAAAGCAATCTTGAGAAAGAAGAATGGAGCTGGAGGAATCAGACTCCCTAACTTCAAACTACACTACAAAGTGACAGTAATCAAGACAGTATGGTACTGGCACAAAAACAGAAATACAGATCAATGGTACAGGATAGAAAGCCCAGAGATAAACCCATGCACATATGGTCGCCTAATTTACAACAAAGGAGGCAAGAATATACAATGGAGAAAAGACAGCCTCTTCAATAAGTGGTGCTGGGAAAACTGGACAGCTACATGTAAAAGAATGAAATTAGAACACTCCCTGACACCATACACAAAAATAAACTCAAGATGGATTAAAGACCTAAACGTAAGACTGGACACTATAAAACTCTTAGAGGAAAACATAGGAAGAACACCCTTTGACATAAACCACAGCAAGATCTTTTTTGACCCACCTCCTAGAGTAATCAAAATAAAAACAAAAATAAACAAATGGGACCTAATTAAACTTAAAAGGTTTTGCACAGCAAAGGAAACCATAAACAAGACACAAAGACAACCCTCAGAATGGGAGAGAATATTTGCAAATGAAACAACGGACAAAGGATTAATCTCCAAAATATACAAACAACACATGGAGCTCAATATCAAAAAAACAAACAACCCAATTAAAAAATGGGCAGAAGACCTAAATAGACATTTCACCAAAAAAGACATACAGATGACCAGGAGGCACATGAAAAGCTGCTCAACATTACTAATTATTAGAGAAATGCAAATCAAAACTACAATGAGGTATCACCTCGCACTGGTCATAATGGCCATTATCAAAAAAATCAAGAAACGATAAATGCTGGAGAGGGTGTGGTGAAAAGGGAACCCTCCTGCACTCTTTGTGAGAATGTAAATTGATACACTTACATTATGTAAATGTGTAATAGCCACTATGGAAAACAGTATGGAGGTTCCTTAAAAAACTAAAAATAGAACTACCATACGACCCAGCAATCCCACTACTGGGCATATACCCTGAGAAAACCATAATTCAAAAAGAGTCATGTATCACAATGTTCATTGCAGCTCTATTTACAATACCCAGGACATGGAAACAACCTAAGTGTCCATCGACAGATGAATCGATAAAGAAGATATGGCACATATATACAATGGAATATTACTCAGCCATAGAAAGAAACAAAATTGAGTTATTTGTAGTCAAGTGGATGGACCTAGAGTCTGTCATATGGAGTGAAGTAAGTCAGAAAGAGAAAAACAAATACCATATGCTAACGGATATATATGGAATCTAAAAAACAGTGGTACTGATAAACCTAGGGGCAGGACCGGAATAAAGAGGCACACGTAGAGAATGGACTTGAGGACACGGGGACGGGGAAGGGTAAGCTGGGATGAAGTGAGAGAGTGGTATTGACATATATACACTACCAAATGTAAAATAGATAGTTAGTGGGAAGCAGCTGCATCGCACGGGGAGATCAGCTCAGTGCTTTGTGACCACCTAGAGGGGTGGGATAGGGAGGGTGGGAGGGAGATGCAAGAGGGAGAGCATATGGGGATATATGTATACATATAGCTGATTCACTTTGTTATACAGCAGAAACTAACACAACATTGTAAAGCAATTATACTCCAGTAAAGATGTATTAAAAAAAAAAGAACAAATACAAATCTTCAAAATCTGACCCACAAATAGTAAAGCCTTAGTCACTTGAGCAAATAAATTTTTACTTATTCCAACTGTTATAAATAACTAGTAAGATTATGTTGTAATACTTGATTCATAACTGTTAAAATGAAGCTATGAGATCTCTAGTTTTGTCTGTTTATGTCTTTGTGTACATTATATGAGATGTCTCTACCTCTGGAAAATATTATCAAAATTAGATTTATAAAAGAGCTTTATTTAATTTACTTAAAAGTAAACACTTACAAACTGAATATATCTAAATACGAGAGAAACTGGCCAGAATGAATTTCAGGTTCACGTGATCTAGGAAATATTCAGTATTAAATTAACATTTGGTGTTAAAGCTAGCTTAAGCTTACTGGTGTAGTCAATATAGACATGTTTTACTTTTGTTGTATCTAGGTTTACTGAAGGTCAGTACGTTCATGTTTTTTCTGTTACAGAGTTTGTCAACACCAACAACAAAAAATTAACTTGGTATGGTTGTGTTTTCATAAGTTGTAAAATAAAGGTAAATGAGAGAAGAGTTTTAGTTTAATTTTATTTATTTATTTTTATAAATTTATTTATTTTACTTTTGGCTGCGTTGGGTCTTCATTGCTGCGCATGGGCTTTCTCTAGTTGCAGCGAGCGGGGGCTACTCTTTGTTGCGATGCGCGGGCTTCTCATTGCGGTGACTTCTCTTGTCGTGGGGCATGGGCTCTAGGCGTGTGGGCTTCAGTAGTTGTGGCATGTGGACTCAGTAGTTGTGGCTCACAGGCTCTAGAGTGCAGGCTCAGTAGTTGTGGCACACAGGCTCAGTAGTTGTGGCGCATGGGCTAAGTTGCTCCGCAGCATGTGGGATCTTCCCGGACCCACATTAAGGTTTAAGATTTTAACCCTTAAAAACCATAAAATTAAGGTTTTTAAGGGTTAAAATTGTAATATGTAATTAAAGCTATAAAGATAATAAGGGAAACATTTCAGTATGCAAGGAAAGTAGGATATGCGTTTTCAGCAAAAGAAGGTATGAGGAATGGAAAAACATTTTGTTAAGGGGAAAGAATGATTGTGTCCTAGAGCTGGTTGGTTGGTTGTTTTTGGATGGGAAAATAAGGGACAAACTAATATGGAAACAGAAAGTTGTAGAAGGTTTGTAGAAAGGGAGCCCTGAAAAGGAGTTTTGTACATGGTCGGTCTGGGATTAGATTAAATTTAGTTAGATAAATGGATTTTGTTATAAAAGTAGGCTGATGCAAGACTAGATTTTGTTCCTCTCTCTGTTAAGAGAACAAAGTTTTCTTGGAATACTGCTTTTGGTAACAGATTGTGTGAGTTTCTTTGCCTTTAAGTGATCTGTATTTGTTTTTTGAAATCTTTTTGTCACTTTGGTTAAGTGAATAAGTATTGTTTCACAGTGACCTATGATTCTATTGGACCAAGTGTTTTGAAACCTTTTATATATATATATATATTTTTTAAATTTTATTTATTTATGGCTGTGTTGGGTCTTCGTTTCTGTGCTAGGGCTTTCTCTAGTTGCGGCAAGTGGGGGCCACTCTTCATCGTGGTGCGCGGGCCTCTCACTATCGCGGCCTCTCTTGCTGCGGAGCACAGGCTCCAGATGCGGAGGCTCAGCAATTGTGGCTCACGGGCCTAGTCGCTCCGCGGCATGTGGGATCTTCCCAGACCAGGGCTCGAACCCGTGTCCCCTGCATTGGCAGGCAGACTCTCAACCACTGCGCCACCAGGGAAGCCCCCCTTTTTTATATTTTTGACAAGCTTTCCAAATATCAAATTCTAACTAAAGTTTTTTTGACCTCTAGCTAATTCTGGGAGGCTTCAAAGGAACCTTGAGACATCTCAGAGAGGAAAATTAAAGTAATTGGGCTTATTTGGTATGTTAAATTACTTGAGAAGCATTGTCAAGTGATTGGAGATAAGCCTTATATTGTATGGATAAATGTCATTAATATATCAATAGATATTCTAAAGTTTATATGGAATTCCTAAAAATGTGATATGTCCTGGTATAATGTTTTCAGTCATGATTCTAGTTATTATCTTAAAATGTTGTATGTCACAGAAATATCCAAGTTTCTTGTCAATTGCATTGTGATCAGATCTTTAACCATGCTATTTTAAGTCTTTTGTGGTTTATAGACAATCATTGTTTTACTCTGATGCTTTTATAAAATGAAGATGTTCAAGAAAATTCATCAAACTTTTTGATAAATGTAAGTTTCTGATAGCTTTTAGATCATACCACTAAACTGCATAAGAAATTACAAAACTCTGATGGAAAACCTGACGATTTCATCCAGATCAACAGGGATTAATTACATGGGACCGAATGAACTGATAAATATGATTTATAATTATATGACTTTTTCTGAAATATACCGGCTTTTAATCTTTGTTTTCTAGAAAAACATTTCCTCTTATGCTGTGACCTACAATGAGTTGATAAAGTATACCTTGGTAAACAAAGATGAAACATATATTTTTTTTCTCTACCTGATCCTTCCCGAATTTGGCTTCTCCAGCTGACTCCCCTGTGGACTTGATGGTTTATTGCAACCAGGTTACGACTAGTTATACTAATCATTGTTTTAATTTGTTCTCTTTATTTTCATTTTGTTTATGGTTTGTGTCTCGCTCTGCTGAATTATGACTCTATTAATGTTACTATCTGTATTACTTATATCCTGTCTGTTTTATAAGATTGTTGTCTCTTGCATTTCCCAATGTGTATCCAGGCCTCCAACAAAATTAATGATGCCTTGAGAGAGTTAATCATATATATAACTCTACATAGAATAATTGTAATTATGCAACTCTAGGTATGGGAAGAAGCAACAAGGGAAAACATTTCCCAGATCATAATAGGCTACTAAGACAGGCAATCCAGAGAATTATAGATTATCAGTAGGGCCTGATCCAGAAAAGATTAGCACATTGAATGGCCTGTCAACAGAATCTTCACCTGATAGAGGAGTGAGAACTCCTAGTGCCATGGGACAAAATTGTTCATGAAATGCCTCCCTAACATTGGTTGAATTTATGACCAAGGGGAGGCGCTGTGGATGAAGAGTGTTGCCTGCCATATCAGTAAACAAAGGATGTTGCAGCAATCAAGCCAGCAGCCACTGCAGCCGCCCTGCCTGTTCACCCTGAGGGGATTCAGGATGGAGAAAAGCAGGAGACTTGCCTTAGATAGTTAAGGTGCGTATCAAAGGAATGATTTAAATGAGCCCAGACTCTTGGATCTTCCCATACCTAGAAAAGCGCTAAATTCATTAACTTGAGATGTCTGGTTTTCTTTAACAGTAATCTTTTGATGTTCTGTCTACCTGGTTTTGTTGCAAAGCTCCTATATATTTTGTATAACTTTTTAAAAATTTTATTTATTTATTTATTTTATTTATTTATTTTTGACTGCATTGGGTCTTTGTTGCTGTGCGCGGACTTTCTCTAGTTGCAGCGAGCGGGGGCTACTCTTTGTCGCGATGTGTGGGCTTCTCATTGCAGTGGCTTCTCTTGTTGTGGAGCACGGGCTCTAGGCACGTGGGCTTCAGTAGTTGTGGCACGAGGGCTCAGTAGTTGTGGCTCGTGGGCTCTAGAGCGCAGGCTCAGTAGTTGTGGCATGCGGGCTGAGTTGCTCCACGGCATGTGGGATCTTCCTGGACCAGGGCTCGAACCTGTGTCCACTGGATTGGCGGGCGGAGTCTTAACCTCTGCGCCACCAGGGAAGCCCTCCTATATATTTGGCTCCTCCCTTACCTCTTCGGAGCAGTCCCTTAGAGCAATCTGAGAAGCTGTCTTCTGGGCTTAAGGTCTTAACATCTATTTCTTCTCTTCCCCACAGACACAGCCTGGTATGAATGTCACCAGCCCTCTGCCTCCCCCAGTCAAGGGACAGACACTCCCTCAGGATTTGAATCCTGATTGGACTGACTGAGAGTCTGAAGACAGCAGGTGCAGTCCCTACCAGCAGAGGCCCTCTGAGAAGGTCAGTCATGCCCGGGGCCATTGCCTGTGGGCTTCCTGCCCCTTTCCAGGCTGTGTCCTCTTCATATCCTTTGGCTTAAGTGAGGGAAGTAGGTTTCTCTTACCCTAACTTAGATAGTGAGATAATGATAATTTTCAGACTTTCCTTCCATTTTCAGGGTTGAGATTTTGGCTCTCAGGTCACAAACCCAAACAATAAGAAGTGAAATAAATATCCCCTAGTTCATATTGATATAAGGAGTGAATGAATGAATGAATGAAGGAGAAGAGACAACTCTTTCTTATAGAAGAATTTCAACTAATAAGCATGGAGGGAATGAGGGAAATAGACATTCCCCATAGAGCACCACAGCTGTAATTGCTGCAGGCAAGTTCACAGATAGATGCTAAAATTAGTGGGTGAAGGCTTAAGGAGAAGCAGGATATTTGCATAGTCTCAAGGTATCTGTCCCCAAATAGATGTTTATTAATAACAAGGGAAAAGACAGTAACTTTACGGTAAAGAAGACTGGCAGTCACCACCTTAACCAAGCAACTAAGGTTAACATCGTTAGAAATAAGACATGTTGACATCATGTACCCCATGATGTGATGCCCTGGGAACAGCTTATCACCCTGTGGTGTCCTTCCCAATAGTGCATAATCTCAATCTAATCATGAGAATACATCAGACAGCACACATAGAGAAACAGTCTACAAAGTAACTGACCACTCCTTTCAAAAGTCTCAGCTGGGGGACTTCCCTGGTGGCACAGTGGTTAAGATTCTGCCTGCCAATGCAGGGGACACGGGTTCGAGCCCTGGTCTGGGAAGATCCCACATGCCACGGAGCAACTAAGCCCGTGTGCCACAACTACTGAGCCTGCGCTCTAGCGCCCACGAGCCACAACTACTGAAGCCCGCGCGCCTAGAGGCCGTGCTCCGCAACAAGAGAAGCCACCGCAATGAGAAGCCTGCACATCGCAAGGAAGAGTAGCTCCCACCTGCTGCAACTAGAGAAAGCCCGCGCACAGCAATGAAGACCCAACGCAACCAAAGATAAATAAATTAATAAATTAATTTTTAAAAAGTCTCAAAGCTAGGAAAGATGGGAATGGTCACAGATTAAGGGAGAATAAAGAGACGCAATGACTAAGTGTAAGGTGGGTCCTGGAACGGATCCTGGAAGTGAGAAACAACAGTGGAAAAACTGGCAGAACCTGAATAAAGTTGGTAGTTTAGGTCATAGTATTGTCCCGATGTTACTTCCTTAGTTTTGAGAATTGTCCTATGGTTATGCAAGATGTTAATATGAGGGGAGGTTGGGTGAAGGGTATAAAGGAACTCTGTACTATTTTTGCTCTCTGTAAGTCTAAAATGATAGCAAACATTTTAAAAGTATTCTTTAAAGTAAAAAGAATGCATGCAGTATAACCTGTCACTTAATAAAAATGACTAAAAATCTTTTAACAAAATGTAAATATGTAAAATTTCACTTGGGAAAAATAGACTTTGTGGAAATAATGACCAGGAAAGGAGATTCACCATAGGAGAAGTTGTATTTGTTTAAATATAAAATTAGCAAAGAAAATGGGAGACGAATCAAATCTTTGTTGTAAAATTTAATGGAAAGTAATTAATTCCAAATAATTCAGTAAAGGAAGATTGAAAAGGAGAGAAAAACAAATAATTTATAGAAAACTGATCACAGGCTTATAATGACTTATTAAAAACATTTTTCTTTCTATGCAATTAGACAATATGTAAACGTTTATGACCATAAATTCCTAAACAGGGCCTGTCCAAAGGTAATGTTTTTGTTTGTTTAAGATATCTCCGTGTGTAGTTAAGGAAGAATGAACAGCACGTGTAAATTCCATGCTTTCCTTTTAGGATTCCATAGTGCTTTAATCTAAAATATGAATGGAGGGGCTTGTTTCTGTGTAAAGTCTAATAGATTGCCTCAATAGGGACTTGGGCCCAGAAGGAATAATAATAAGCCACACGGAACAAGTGAGTAAATTACATCACTGGGCCACAACTTCTGTGCCCAGTTATTGAAAATAGCACCAGGGTTCCCCTTCCAGTTGTAGGAGTAGATGGTCTAGTTGGGGACCACACTGTCCCATAGCCACCCACACCCCACATATGGTGCTGAGCACTTGCAAGGTGATCAGTTGGAATTGAGATGTACTGTAAATTTAAAGTACACACCATTCTGTAAGTTGTCTTTTTGTTTTGTTTATGGTTTCCTTTGCTCTGCAAAAGCTTACATAGGTCCCATTAGGTCCCATTTGTCTATTTTGCTTTTATTTCTTTTGCCTTGGGAGACTGACTTAAAATATTGCTACAATTTATGTCAGAAAATGTTTTGCCTATGTTATCCTCTAGTTTTATGGTGTCATGTCTTATATTTAAGTTTTAAGCCGTTTTGAGTTTATTTTTGTGTGTAGTATGAAAAAGTGTTCTAACTTCATTGATTTACATGTGACTGTCCAGCTTTCCCAACACCCCTTGCTGAAGAGACTGTCTTTTATCCATTGTATATTTTTACCCCTTTGTCATAGATTAATTGACCGTGGGTGTATGGGTGTATTTCTGGGATCTCTGTTCTGTTCCATTGATCCATATATTTGTTTTTGTGCCAATACCATGCTGTTTTGACTAATGTAACTTTGCAGTGTAGTTTGAAGTCTGGAAGGGTTATGCCTCTGTCTTTGTTCTAATTTTTCCTCAGGATTGCTTTGGCAATTCTGGGCTTTCTGTAGGCCCATACATAATTTAGGATTTATTTTCTAGTTCTGTGAAAAATGTCATGGGTAATTTGATAGGATCACATTAAATCTGTGTATTGCTTTGGGTAATATGGCCATTTTAACTATATTAACTTTTCCAATTCAGGAACATGGAATATCTTTCCATTTCATTGAAGCATCTTCAGTTTCCTTTATCAGTGTTTTATAGTTCGCTGAGTGTAAGTCTTTAACCTCCTTAGGTTTATTCCTAAATATTTGGGGTTCTTTGATGTGATTTTAAAAGGTATTGTTTTTTTACATTCCCTTCCTGACATTTCATTGTTAGTGTAAAGAAATGCAATTGATTACTGTATATTCATCTTGTATCCTGCTACCTTGCTGAATTCATTTATTAGTTCAAATAGTTTGTGTGGAGTGTTTAGAATTTTCTATATAGAGTATCATGTCATCTGCATATAATGACAATTTTACCTCTTCCCTTCCAACTTGGATACCCTTTATGTCTTTTTCTTGTCTGATTGCTGTGACTCGTATTTCCAATCCTATGTTGAATAGAAGTGATGAAAGTGGCCATCCTTGTCTTGTTCCTGAATTTAGTGGGAAGTCTTTCAGCTTTTCACCATTGAGTATTATGTTGGCTGTGGGCTTGTCATAAATAACTGTTATTATGTTGAGATATGTTCCCTCTATACCAAATTTGGGAAGAATTTTTATCATGAATGGATGTTGAATTTTATCAAATGCTTTTTCTGCATATATGGAGATGATCATGTGGGTTTTGTCTTTTGTTGGTGTGGTGTATCACATTGATTGATTTGCGTATGTTGGACCATCCTTGTGGCCCTGGAATGAATCCAACTTGATTATGGTGTGGGATCCTTTTTATGTGTTGTTGGATTCAGTTTGCTAATATTTTCTTGAGGATTTTTGCATCTATATTCATCAAAGATATTGGCCTGTAATTTTAGTTTTTGCTAGTCTTTGGTTTTTGTAGCAGAGTGATGGTGCCTTCATAGAATGAATTTGGGAGTGTTCCCTCCTGTTCAGTCTTCAGAAGAGTTTGAGAAGGATAGGTATAATTTCTTCTCTGTATGTTTCGTAGAATTCGCCTGTGAAGCCATCTAGTCCTGGACTTTTGTTTGTAGGGAGTTTTTATTCTAATTTTTTAATTACAGATTCTATTTCACTTCTAGTGATTGGTCTGTTCAAACTGTCTGTTTCTTCTTGATTAAATTTTGGCAGGCTGTATGTTTCTAGAAACTTTTCCATTTCTTCTAAGTTGTCCATTTTGTTGGCATATAACTGTTCATAATATTTTCTTATGGTATTTTGTATTTCTGTGGTATCGATTGTTATTCTACCCTTTCGTTTCTTATTTTGTATATTCGGGTCCTCTCTCTTTTCTCCTTGGTGAGCATGGCCAGAGTATGTTGATTTTCTTTACCCTTTCAAAAAAACAACTCTTGGTTTTATTGATTTTTTCTATTGTTTTTATCTCTATTTTGTTTATTTCCTCTGATCTTTATTATTTCCTTCCTTCTGCTGACTTTAGGTTTTGTTTCTTCTTTTTCTGATTCTTTTAGGTGGTACATTAGATTACTGGGGATTTTTCTTATTTTTTGAGGATGGCTTGTATCACTATGAACTTCCCTTTTAGAATTGCTTTTGCTTTATCTCATAGATTTTGTAAGGTTGTGCTTTCATTATTGTTTGTCTCGAGGTATTTTTTTTAATTTCCTTTTGAATTCATTGTTGACCCATTGGTTTTTTTTTTTTTTTAATAACTGAAAGTAGATCTATTTTTTAAAAATTTATTTATTTACTTATTTATTTATTTATTTTTGGCTATGTTGGGTCTTCGTTTCTGTGCGAGGGCTTTCTCTAGTTGTGGCAAGCGGGGGCCACTCTTCATCGCGGTGTGCAGGCCTCTCACTATCGTGGCCTCTTGTTGCGGAGCACGGGCTCCAGATGCGCAGGCTCAGTAGCTGTGGCTCACGGGCCTAGTTGTTCTGCGGCATGTGGGATCTTCCCAGACCAGGGCTCGAACCCGTGTCCCCTGCATTAGCAGGTAGATTCTCAACCACTGCGCCACCAGGGAAGCCCCCCATTGGTTTTTATAATAGCGTATTGTTTAGTCACCATGTAATCATTTTTTTTCTCATTTCTTTTTCCAGTGGTTGATTTCCAGATTCATACTGTTGTGTTCAGAAGAGATGCTTGAAATAATTTCTATCTTCTTAAATTTGTTGAGGCTCGCTTTGAGACCTAGATGTGGTCTGTTCTAGAGAATGATCCTTGTGCACTTGAAAAGAATGTGTTCTGTTTTGGTTTTTGTTTTTTGTTTTTTGTTTTTTTTGGTATGTAATATCCTCTAGATAACAATTAAGTCTAACTGTTTCATTCAGGGCTCTCTGGTGCCTTATTGATTTTCTGTCTAGAAGATCTGTCTATTGATGTCAGTGGGGTGCTAAAGTCTCCTACTATTACTGCATTACCATCCATTTCTCCCTTTATGTCTGTTAGTGTTTGTTTTTTTAAATTGAAGTATAGTTGATTTACAATGTTGTGTTAATTTCTGCTATACAGCAAAGTAACTCAGTTATACATATATATACATTTTTTAATATTCTTTTCCATTATGGTTTATCACAGGATATTGAATATTCTTCCCTGTGCTATATAGTAGAATCTTGTTGTTTATCCTTTCTATATATAATAGTTTGCATCTGCTAACCCTAAACTCCCACTGCATCCCTCCCCACCCTCTTCTTCCCCTTAGTAAGCACAAGTCTGTTTTCTATGTATGTGAGTCTGTTTCTGTTTCACAGATAAGTTCATTTGTGTCATATTTTAGATTCTACATATAAGTGATATCATATGGTATTTGTCTTTCTCTTTCTGTCTGACCTCACTTAGTATGATAATCTCTAGTTCCATCCATATTTTTGCAAATGGCATTATTTCAGTCTTTTTATGGCTGAGTAGTATACCATTGTATATATGTACCACATGGTCTTTATTCATTCATCTGTTGATAGACATTTAGGTTATTTCCATGTCTTGGCTATTGTCAGTAGTGCTGGTATGAACATTGGGGTGCATGTATCTTTCTGAATTATAGTTTTGTACAGATATATGCCCAGTTGTGGGATTGCAGGATCACATGGTAGCTATACGTTTAGTTTTCTAAGGAAGCTCCATAATGTTTTCCATAGTGGCTGCACCAAACTACATTCCCACCAACAGTGTAGGAGGGTTCCCTTTTCTCCACACCTTCTCCAACATTTGTTATTTGTAGACTTTTTAAAGATGGCCATTCTGACTGGTGTGAGGTGGTACCTCATTGTAGTTTTGATTTGCATTTCTCTAAGAATTAGTGATGTTGAGCATCTTATCATGTGCCTGTTGGACATCTGTATGTCTTCTTTGGAGAAATGTCTGTTTAGGTCTTCTGTCCATTGGGTTGTTTGTTTTGTTGTTGTTGTTGAGTTGTATGAGCTGCTTGTATATTTTGGGAATTAGGCCCTTGTTGTTCGCATCATTTGCAAATATTTCTCTCATTTCATAGGTTGTCATTTCATTTTGTTTATGGTTTCCTTTGCTGTGCAAAAGCTTGTAAGTTTGGTTAGGTCTCATTTGTTTATTTAAAAAAATTTTTTTTACAGTAGGTCCTTGTTGGTTATCTACTTTAAATATAGCAGTGTGTACCTGTCAATCCCAGACTCCCAATTTTTGCTTTTATTTCTATTGCCTTGGGAGACAGACCTAAGAAAACACTGGTACTATTTATGTCAGAATATTTTGCCTACATTCTCCTATAGGAGTTTTATGACGTCCTGTTTTATATCTAAGTCTTTAAGCAATTTTGAGTTTATATTCATGTATGGTGTGAGTGTGTATTCTAACTTCACTGATTTACATGCAGCTGTCCAGCTTTTCCAACACCACTGGCTTAAGAGACTGTCTTTTTCCCATTGTATATTCTTGCCTCTTTTGTCAAAGATTAATTGACCATAGGTGTGTGGGTTTATTTCTGGGCTCTCTATTCTTTTCCGTTGATCCATATGTCTGTTTTTCTGCCAGTAGCATGTGGTTTTGATTACTATAGCTTTGTAGTATTGTCTAAAGTTTGAGAGGGTTATGCGTCCTGCTTTGTTCTTTTTTCTCAAGATTGCTTTGGCAATTCTGGGTCTTTTATGGTTCCATATAAGTTTTAGGATTTATGTTCTAGTTCTGTGAAAAATGTCATGGGGAATTTGATAGGGATAGCATTAAATCTGTAGATTGCTTTGGGTCGTATGACAGTTTTAACAATATTAATTCTTCCAATCCAAGAGCATGGGGTATCATTCCATTTCTTTGAATCATCTTCAGTTTCCTTTATCAATGTTTTATAGTTCTCAGCATGTAAGTCTTTCACCTCCTTTGTCAGGTTTATTCCTAAGTATTTTATTTTTTTGGTGCTATTTAAAAAGGGATTTTTAAAAATGGTTCTGAAGAACCTAGGGACAGGACAGGAATAAAGATGCAGATGTAGAGAATGGACTTGAGGACACGGGTAGGGGGAAGGGTAAGCTGGGACGAAGTGAGAGAGTGGCATGAACATATATACCCTACCAAATGTAAAATAGATACCTAGTGGGAAGCAGCCTCATAGCACAGGGAGATCAGCTCAGTGCCTTGTGACCACCTAGAGGGGTGGGATAGGGAGGGTGGGAGGGAGATGCAAGAGGGAGGGGATATGGGGATATATCAGGATATATACATATAGCTGATTCACTTTGTTATACAGCAGAAACTAACAGACCATTGTAAAACAATTATACTCCAATAAAGATGTTAAAAAAATAAAGACAAAAGTAACCAATAAATTAATTAATTAAAAGGGTTTTTGTGGTTTTTTTTACATTCCATTTCTGATATTTCATTGTTAGTGTAAAGAAATGCAACTGATTTCTGTATGTTAATCTTGTATCTTGCTACATTGCTGAATTCGTTTATCAATTCTAGTGTTTTTTGTGTGGAGTCTTTTGGGTTTTCTATGTAGAGTATCATGTCATCTGCATATAATTATAATTTTACCTCTTCCCTTATTTGTACACTGTTTATTTCTTTTTCTGATTCTGTGGCTAGGACTTTCAATACTATGTTGAATAGAAGTGGTGAGAGTGGGCATCCTTGTCTTGTTGCAGATTTTAAGGGAAGGCTTTCAGCTTTTCTCATTGAGTATTATATTGGCTCTGGGTTTGTCATAAATACCTTTTACTATGTTGAGATACGTTCCCTCTACACCCACTTCGGTAAGAATTTTTATAATGAATGGATGTTGAATT
Source organism: Balaenoptera musculus (assembly GCF_009873245.2). NCBI lineage: Eukaryota > Metazoa > Chordata > Mammalia > Artiodactyla > Balaenopteridae > Balaenoptera > Balaenoptera musculus. The sequence continues at coordinate 7,900,246 of NC_045790.1, forward strand.
TTATCAAATGCTTTTTCTGCATCTGTTGAGATGATCATGTGGTTTTATCTTTTCTTTTGTTGATATGGTGTATCACATGGATAGATTTGTATATGTTGAACCATCCATGTGAACTTGGGATGAATCCAACTTGGTTGTGGTGTGTGATCTTTTTATGTGTTGTTGGATTCAGTTTGCTAATATTTTGCTCAGGATTTTTGCATCTATATTCATCAGAGATACTGACCTGTAATTTTCTTTTTTGTTGGTATCTTTGTCTGGTTTTGGTATCAGGGTGATGGTGGCTTCATAGAATGTCTTAGGGAGTTTTCCCTCCTCTTCAATCTTTTGGGAGAGTTTGAGAGGTCTCGGTATAAGTCCTTTGTTTGTATGGTATAATCCAACTGAGAAGCCATGTGGTCCTGGACTTTTGTTTGTAGAGAGTTTGTAAATTACAGATTCTATTTCACTTCTAGGAATAGGTCCATTCAAATTATCTATTTCATTTTGATTCAGTTTTGGTGGGCTGTGTGTTGCTAGAAATTGTCCATTTCTTCTAGGACAAATTTGTAGGCATACAATTATTCATAATATTCTTTTATGGTTTTTTGTATTTCTGCCACATTCGTTATTATTTCTCTCCTGTCATTTCTTATTTTGTTTATTTGGGTTCTCTCTCTTTTCTTCTTGGTGAGCCTGGCCAGAGGTTTGTTGATTTTTTTGTTTGTTTGTCTCAAAGAAGCAGCTCTTGGCTTTATTGGTTGTTTTTCTGTTGTTTTTTAAGCTCTCTTTTGTTTATTTCCTCTAATCTTTATTTCCTTCCTTCTGCTGACTTTTGGTTTTGTTTGCTCTTCTTTTTCTAATTCTTTTACGTGGTAGGTTAGGTTGTTCATTTGATACTTTTCTTGGTTTTTTTTGTTGTTGTTTTTTTAATTTATTTATTTTTGGCTGTGTTGGGTCTTTGTTTCTGTGCGAGGGCCTTCTCTAGCTGTGGTGAGCGGGGGCCACTCTTCATCGCAGTGCACAGGCCTCTCACTGCCACGGCCTCTCTTGTTGCGGAGCACAGGCTCCAGACGCGCAGGCTCAGTAGTTGTGGCTCACAGGCCTAGTTGCTCCGCGGCGTGTGGGATCTTCCCAGACCAGGGCTCGAACCCACGTCCCCTGCATTGGCAGGCAGATTCTCAACCGCCGCACCACCAGGGAAGCCCCCTTTTCTTGTTTTTTGAGGAAGGCCTGTATCACTATGAAGGCCTTTATCCCTGTAATACCTGCTTTTGCTGCATCCCATAGATTTTGTATGGTTGTATTTTCATTGTCATTTGTCTCAAGGTATTTTTAAATTTCCTCTTTGATTTCATTGTTGACCCATTGGGTTTTTAGTAGCATGTTGTTTAGCCTCCATGAAATCGTCTTTTTCTGTAGTTGATTTCTAGTTTCATGCCGTTGTGGTCAGAAAAGATGCTTGAAATAATTCCTATGCTCTTAAATTTGTTGAGGCTTGTTTTGTGCCCTAGTATGTGGTCAGTCCTCGAGAATGTTCCACGTGCACTTGAAAGGAATGTGTATTCTATTCCTTTTGGATGTAACGTCCTGAAAATATCAGTTAAGTCTAACTGTTCTACTGTATCCTTTAGGATCTCTGTTGCCTTATTGATTTTTTTGTCTAGAATATCTGTCCATTGATGTGAGTGGGATGTTAAAGTCCCCTACTATTATTACTGTATTCCCATCAGTTTCTCCCTTTATTTCTGTTAGTATTTATTTTGTGTATTTGGATTCTCCTATATTGGGTGCGTATATGTTGATGAGTGTAGTATCCTCTTTTTGTATTGATCCTTTTATCAATATATAGTGTCCTTCCTTAGCTTTCTTTATGGCCTTTGTTTTAAAGTCTGTGTTGTCTGATAAAAGTATTGTGACCCCCGGTTTCTTGTCATTTCCATTTGCATGAAATATCTTTTTCTATCCCCTTCACTTTCAATCTATGTGTGTCCTTTGCCCTAAAGTGGGTCTCTAGTAGGCAGCATGTTGTAGGCTCTTTGTTTTTTTATCCAATCTGCCATTCTTTGTCTTTTGATTGAAGCATTTAGTTAATTGACATTTAAGGTAATTATTAATAGACAAGTATTTATTGCCATTTTATACCTTGTTTACTAGTGGATTCTGTGTTTCTTCTTTGTTCCTTTTTGTTTTTCCTTTTGTGGTTTGATGATTTCCTTTTATTTTATGATTGTGTTCTCTTCTTTTTGGTTTTTGTGAATGTGTTGTATGTTTTTGATTTGTGATTACCCTGTTTTTCAAGTATGTTAACCCCTTACTATATCTAATTGCTTTAGACTGACAGTTATATAGGCTCAAGCACATTCTAAAAACAAAAAAGGATCTACGTTTTCTTACTCTCCATTTTATGATTTTGATGTCCTCTTTTACATGATCGTGTTTATACTTTTGCTGTTCATTATGCTTATCGTCACTTTCCTATAGCTTCTTGCTTCTTTTCTATTTAGAGAACAACTTTCAATATTTCTTTTAACGTTAAGTTTAGTATTGCTGTATTCTTTTAGTTTTTGCTTGTCTGAGAAATTCTTTATGTCTCCTTCTATGCTAAATGATCATCTTGATGGGTATAGTACTCTAGGTTGCAGATTTTGTACTTTCAGGACTTTGAATATATTTTGCCACTCCCTTCTGGCCTGCAACATTTCTGTAGAGAAATCAGCTGATAGCCTTATGGGGGTTCCCTTGTACTGACTCTTTGTTTTTCTCTTACTGCCTTTAGAATCCTCTTTTTATCTTTAACTTTTGCCATTTTAACTATAGTATCTCTTGGTGTAGGTCTGTTTGGGTGCATCTTGTTTGAGACCCTCTGTGCTTTCTGCACCTTGATATCTGTTCCCTTCTTTAGGTTTGGGAAGTTTTCAGCCATAATTTCTCCAAATACATTTTTCATCCCCTTTTTCTTCTCCTTCTGGAATCCCTATTATGCGTAGATTGGCATGCTTTATATTCTTCCATAGGTCTCTTGTACTGCTTTCATTTTTTTCACTAGGCTTTCTTTTTTAAAATTTTTATTGGAGTATAGTTGATTTACAATGTTGTGTTAGTTTCAGGTGTACAGCAAAGTGAAGCAGTTATACATATACATATATTTACTCTTTTTTAGATTTTTTTTTTCATATAGGCCATTACAGAGTATTGAGTAGAGTTCCCTGTGCTATACAGTAGGTCCTTATTAGTTATCTATTTTATATATCGTAGTGTGTATATGTCATTCCCAATCTCCCAATTTATCCCTCCCTCCTGGTAGCCATAAGTTTGTTTTCTACATCTGTAACTCTATTTCTGTTTTGTAGATAAGTTTATCTGTAACCTTTTTATAGATTCCACATATAAGCGATATCATATGATATTTATCTTTCTCTGACTTAACTTCACTCAGTATGACAATGTCTAGGTCCATCCATGTTGCTGCAAATGGCATTATTTCTTTTTTTTAATGGCTGAGTAATATTCCATTGTATATACATCCCACGTCTTCTTTATCCATTCCTCTGTTGATGGGCATTTAGGTTGCTTCCATGTCCTGGCTATTGTAAATAGTGCTGTAATGAACATTATGGAGCATGTTTCTTTTCAAATTATGGTTTTCTCTGAATATATAACCAGGAGTGGGATTGCTGGATCATATGGTAGCTCTATTTTTAGTTTTTTAAGGAACCTCCATGTAGTTCTCCATAGTGATTGTACCAATTTACATTCCCACCAACAGTGTAGGAGGGTTCCCTTTTCTCCACACCCTCTCCAGCATTTATTGTTTGTAGATTTTTTTGATGATGGCCATTCTGACCTGTGTGAGATGATACCTCATTGTAGTTTTCATTTGCATTTCTCTAATAATTAGCGATGTTGAGCATCTTTTCATGTGCTCTTTAGCCATCTGTATGTCTTCTTTAGAGAAATGTCTATTTAAATCTTCCGCCCATTTTTTGATTGGGTTGTTTGTTTTTTTGATATTGAGCTGCATGAGCTGTTTGTATATTTTGGAGATTAATCCCTTGTCGGTTTCTTCATTTGCAAATATTTTCTCCCATTCTGAGGGTTGTCTTTTTGTCTTGTTTATGGTTTCCTTTGCTGTGCAAAAGCTTTTAAGTATAATTAGGTCCCATTTGTTTACTTTTGTTTTTATTTTCATTACTCTAGGAGGTGGATCGAAAAAGATCTTGCTGCAATTTATGTCAAAGAGTGTTCTGCCTTTGTTTTCCTCTAAGAGTTTGATAGTGTCTGGCCTTACATTTAGGTCTTTAGTCCATTTTGAGTTTATTTTTGTGTATGGTGTTAGGGAGTGTTCTAATTTCATTCTTTTACATGTAGCTGTCCAGTTTTCCCAGACTGTATTTTCTCCATTGTATATTCTTGCCTCTTTTGTCATAGATTACGTGACCATAGGTGCATGGGTTTATCTCTGGGCTTTCTATCCTGTTCCATTGATTTATATTTCTGTTTTTGTGCCAGTACCATACTGTTTTGATTACGGTAGCTTTGTAGTATAGTCTGAAGTCAGGGGGCCTGATTCCTCCAGCTCCATTCCCTGGCGGTCCAGTGGTTACAGCTCAGCACTTCCACTGCAGGGGGGGCAGGTTCGATCCCTGGTTGGGGAGCTAAGATGCTGCATGCTGCACGGTGTGGCCAAAGGGAAAAGAAAGAGAACCTGGGCTTCATTTGGTTTTCTGTCTGCTGTTACGATTGGGTGATTTCCATTATTCTATCTCCTAGATCATTTATTTATTCTCCTGCATTATTCATTCTGCTATTCATTGCCTTTAGCTGAGCTTTCATTTTGACAAGTGAATTTTCTGATTTTTCTTGGCTCCTCCTGATAGTTTCTAGTTCCTTTTTACAGTCGTTTGCAATTGTTTACAGCCTTTCTTTGATCCTTCAGTATTTTCATTATCTCCTTTTTGAACTCAGCGTCTATTAGACTGAAGAGTTGTGTTTCATTGTTTGTTCCTTCAGGGAGAATTCTTTTAGTCTTTTAACTGGGAGTGGTTCCTCTACTTCTTCATTTTACTTATATTTCTTTTAGTCTGTGACTTTAGGAGAAACGATTATCTACTGTGGTCTTGGGGGGTATTTTTATGTGAGAGTGTCCCTGTGTAGCTTATGTGAGTTTAATATTTTTGGTGCAAGAGCTGTTTTTAGTTCGGATGCCTGCTGCCTCATTCCTCATTGTGTGCTTGCCATTATCCCCTTGATAAGGGGTGTGGAGATGCGGCAGCTGGTACCCGCTGCCTGAGCCAGCATCAGTGGCAGTGTCTGGCACCTGAACCAGGAGCCCAAGGTGGCAGTGGCAGTGGCAGCTGCTTGCACCCACTCCCAGAGCCTGCAGAGGGGGTGCCCTGTTGGCTGACATCATGCATGCGAAGAAAGAGGCTGCTGTAGAGGACCCTACCTTCCCTTCGTGCCCTCCAACAATGATGCCTCACCTCTATGGCAGGCCCGGTCTCCGTCTGTGTATACCTTTGGTTGCACCCTCACCACACTCCAGCCCCTTCATGCTGTCTCCATGCAGCCAACCCCAGTCCCTCCTCCCCCGGGACTGACCTCCAAAGCTCGAGCTTCAAGCATCCAGCCCCTCCCTACACCAGTGGACACGTATCTCCATCTGGGGAATACAGGGCTGTGGCATGGACCATCTGTGCAGGTCTCTGTCTGTTCTGCATACCAGTTGCTGCACTAGTCTCCAAGGCTCTGAAGACCTCCCTCCATCCTGGCTGATCTCCCCACCAGTGATGGGGCTTCTCAGGGTGCGGGAAACTTTCCCTCTTCACAGCTCTCTCTCAGGGGCACAGGTCCTGTCATGATTCCCTTCTCTGTCTCTTTTTTCTTTTATCCTCTCCTGCCACCTGGAGATACTTCTTGCCCTTTCAGAAGTCTGAGGTCTTCTGCCAACATTCAGTAAGTACTCTGTGAGAATTGTTACACATAGAGATGTATTTTTGATGTATTTGTGGGAGGAGATGAGCTCCACATCCTTCTACTCCTGTGTTAGTATTTGTTTTATGTTTTTAGGTGCTCTTATTGAATGCATATATGTTAACCAGTGTAATATCCTCTTCTTGTGTGGATCCTTTCATCATTATATAGTGTCCTTTTTCTTTCTTTCTTTTTTTAAACATCTTTATTGGAGTATAATTGCTTTACAATGGTGTGTTAGTTTCTGCTTTATAACAAAGTGAATCAGTTATACATATACATATGTTCCCATATCTCTTCCCTCTTGCATCTCCCTCCCTCCCACCCTCCCTATCCCACCCCTCTAGGTGGTCGCAAAGCACCTAGCTGATCTCCCTGTGCTATGCGGCTGCTTCCCACTAGCTATCTGTTTTACGTTTGGTAGTGTATATATGTCCATGCCACTCTCTCACTTTGTCACAGCTTACCCTTCCCCCTCCCCATATACTCAAGTCCATTTTCTATCAGGTCTGTGTCTTTATTCCCGTCTTGCCCCTAGTTTCTTCATGACCTTTTTTTTTTTCCTTAGATTCCATATATATGTGTTAGCATACTGTATTGTTTTTTTCTTTCTTACTTACTTCACTCTGTGAAGGTATTTTTTGATTTCCCCTTTGATTTCTTCAGTGATCACTTCGTTATTAAGTAGTGTATTGTGTAGCCTCCATGTGTTTGTATTTTTTACAGATCTTTTCCTGTAATTTATATCTAGTCTCATAGTGTTGTGGTTGGAAAACATACTTGATACGATTTCAATTTTCTTAAATTTACCAAGGCTTCATTTGTGACCAAGATATGATCTATCCTGGAGAATGTTCCATGAGCACTTGAGAAAAATGTGTATTCTGTTGTTTTGGATGGAATGTCCTATAAATATCAATTAAGTCCATCGTGTTAATGTATCATTTAAAGCTTGTGTTTCCTTATTTAGTTTCATTTTGGATGATCTGTCCATTGGTGAAAGTAGGGTGTTAAAGTCCCCTACTATGATTGTGTTACTGTCGATTTCCCCTTTTATGGCTGTTATTATTTGCCTTATGTATTGAGGTGCTCCTATGTTGGGTGCATAAATATTTACAATCGTAAATCTTCTTCTTGGATTGATCCCTTGATCATTATGTAGTGTCCTTCTTTGTCTCTTGTAATAGTCTTTATTTTAAAGTCTATTTTGTCTGATATGAGAATTGCTACTCCAGCTTTCTTTTGATTTCCATTTGCATGGAATATCTTTTTCCATCCCCTCACTTTCAGTCTGTATGTGTCCCTAGGTCTGAAGTGGGTCTTTTGTAGACAGCATATATGCGGGTCTTGTTTTTGTATCCATTCAGCCAGTCTGCGTCTTTTGGTGGGAGCATTTAATCCATTTACATTTAAGGTAATTATCGATATGTATGTTCCTATTCCCATTTTCTTAAATGTTTTGGGTTTGTTATTGTAGGTGTTTTCCTCCTCTTGTGTTTCTTGCCTAGAGAAGTTTCTTTAGCATTTGTAGTAAAGCTGGTTTGGTGGTGCTGAACTCTCTCAGCTTTTGCTTGTCTGTAAAGGTTTTAATTTCTCCATCAAATCTGAATGAGATCCATGCTGGGTAGAGTAATCTTGGTTGTAGGTTTTTCTCCTTCATCACTCTAAATATGTCCTGCCACTCCCTTCTGGCTTGCACAGTTTCTGCTGAAAGATCAGCTGTTAACCTTATGGGGATTCCCTGTGTGGTATTAGTTGTTCCCTTGCTGTTTTTAATATGTTTTCTTTATATTTAATTTTTGATAGTTTGATTAGTGTGTGTCTTGGCATGTTTCTCCTTGGATTTATCCTGTATGGGACTCTCTGTGCTTCCAGGACTTGATTAACTCTTTCCTTTCCCATATTAGGGAAATTTTCAACTATAATCTCTTCAAATATTTTCTCAGTCCCTTTCTTTTTCTCTTCTTCTTCTGGGACCCCTATAATTCGAATGTTGGTGTGTTTAATGTTGTCCAGAGGTCTCTGAGACTGTCCTCAGTTCTTTTCATTCTTTTTTCTTTATTCTGCTCTGCAGTAGGTATTTCCAGTATTTTATCTTCTATTTTTATCTTCCACTTATCCGTTCTTCTGCCTCAAGTTATTCTGCGATTGATCCCTTCTAGCGTGTTTTTAATTTCATTTATTGGGTTGTTCATCATTGCTTGTTTCCTCTTTAGTTCTTCTAGGTCCTTGTTAAATGTTTCTTGCATTTTGTCTGTTCTATTTCTAAGATTTTGGATCATCTTTACTATCATTATTCTGAATTCTTTTTCAGGTGGACTGCCTATTTCCTCTTCATTTGTTAGGTCTGGTGTGTTTTTACCTTGCTCCTTCATCTGCTGTGTGTTTTTCTGTCTTCACATTTTGCTTAACTTACTGTGTTTGGGGTCTCCTTTTCGCAGGCTGCAGGTTTGTAGTTCCCATTGTTTTTGGTGTCTGTCCCCAGTGGCTAAGGTTGATTCAGTGGGTTGTGTAGGCTTCCTGGTGGAGGGGACTAGTGCCTGTGTCTGGTGGATGAGGCTGGATCTTGTCTTTCTGGTGGGCAGGTCCACGTCTGGTGGTGTGTTTTGGGGTGTCTGTGGCCTTATTATGATTTTAGGCAGCCTCTCTGCTAATGGGTGGGGTTCTGTTCCTGTCTTGCTAGTTGTTTGTCATAGGGTGTCCAGCACTGTAGCTTGCTGGTCGTTGAGTGAAGCTGGGTCTTGGCGTTGAGAGGGAGATCTCTGGGAGATTTTCACCGTTTGATATTACGTGGAGCTGGGAGGTCTCTTGTGGACCAGTGTCCTGAAGTTGACTCTCCCACCTCAGAGGCACAGCCCTGATGCCTGGCTGGAGCACCAAGAGCCTTTCTTCCACACTGCTCAGAATAAAAGGGAGAAAAATTAGAAAGAAAGAAGGAAAGAGGATAAAATAAAATAACGTTATTAAAATAAAAAATAATTATTAAGAAAAAAATTAAAAAAAACAAAAAAACCGGTCAGACAGAACCCTAGGACAAAATGGTGTAAAAAAGCAAAGCTATACAGACAAAATCTCACACAGAAGCATACAGTACACGCTCAAAAAAGAGAGGAAAAGGGGAAAAAATAATACATCTTGCTCCCAAAGTCCACCTCCTCAATTTGGGATGATTCGTTGTCTATTCAGGTATTCCACAGATGCAGGTACATCAAGTTGATTGTGGAGCTTTAATCTGCTGCTTCTGAGGCTGCTGGGAGAAATTTCCCTTTCTCTTCTTTTTTCGCACAGCTCCCGGGGTTCAGCTTTGGATTTGGACCCGCCTTTGCGTGTAGGTCGCCGAGGGCGTTTGTTCTTTGCTCAGACAGGACGGTGTTAAAGGAGCAGCTGATTCGGGGGCTCTGGGTCACTCAGGCCGGAGGGAGGGAGGGGTATGGAGTGCGGGGAGAGCTTTGGGCGTCAGAGCCCAGCGTGAAGTTGCACCAGCCTGAGGCGCGCGGTGCGTTCTCCCGGGTAAGTTGTCCCTGGATCACGGGACCCTGGCAGTGGCGGGCTGCACCGGCTCCCGGAGGGTCGGTGTGGAGAGTGACCTGTGCTCGCACACAGGCTTCCTGGTGGCGGCAGCAGCAGCCTTAGCGTCTCATGCCCGTCTCTGGGGTCCACGCTGATATCTGCCGGCTCGCACCCATCTCTGGAGCTCCTTTTAAGCAGCGCTCTTAAGCCCCTCTCCTCGCGCACCAGGAAACAAAGAGGGAAGAAAAAGTCTCTTGCCTCTTCGGCAGCTCCAGACCTTTTCCCGGACTCCCTCCCAGCTAGCTGTGGTGCACTAACCCCTTCAGCTGTGTTCACGCCGCCAACCCCAGTCCTCTCCCTGCGATCCGACCGAAGCCCGAGCCTCAGCTCCCAGCCCCGCCCGCCCCGGCGGGTGAGCAGACACGCCTCTCGGGCCTGGTGAGTGCTGCTCGGCAACCAGAGCCTCTGTGCGGGATCTCTCGCTTGCCCTCCGCACCCCTGTGGCCTGCCGCTCTCCTCCGTCCGTGGCCTCCGAAGCTTCCCCCCTCGCCCACCCGGCAGTCCTCTGCCCGCGCAGGGGCTTCCTACTGTGTGGAAACCTTTCCTCCTTCACAGCTCCCTCCCACTGGTGCAGGTTCCGTCCCTATTCTTTTGTCTCTGTTTTTTCTTTTTTCTTTTGCCCTACCCAGGTACGTGGGGAGTTTCTTGCCTTTTGGGAGGTCTGAGGTTTTCTGCCAGCGTTCAGTGGATGTTCTACAGGAGCAGTTCCACATGTAGATGTATTTCTGATGTATCTGTGGGGAGGAAGGTGATCTCCACGTCTTACTCTTCCACCATCTTCTCCTCTCTACCTTTTTCTTTCTTTATGCCCTTTGTTTTAAAGTTTACTTTGTCTGATGTATTTCTCATTTCCATGTGCATGAAATAGCTTTTTCCATCCCCTCACTTTCAATCTATATGTGTCTTTGTGCCCTATAGTGGGTCTCTTGTAGGCAGCATATTGTAGGTTCTTGTTTTATTATCCAATCTGCCACTCTGTGTCTTTTGATTGGAGCACTTAATCCACTGACATTTAAATTAATTGTTGCTAAGTATGTATTCCCACTTTAAATCTGTTTTCCAGTTGCTTTTGCATTTCTTCTTTGTTTCTTTTTGTTTTTTCCTTTGTGGTTTGATGGTTTCTTTTGTTTTATGCTTGAGTTCCTTTCTTTTTGGTTTTTGCAAATCTACTGTGTGCTTTTGATTTGTGGTTGCGCTGGTTTTCAGGTATATTAACCCCGTAGCCATATACATTTGCTTTAGACTGATAGTCATATAAGCTCAAACACATTCTAAAAAAATCTGTGTCTTCTTACTCTCCTTTCCCACATTTTGTGATTTTGATGTGCTATTTTACATCTTCATGTTGATCCTTTTCCTGTTCATGTCTTGTTAAAATCACTTTCACAGAGTTTTTTTGATTTTTTTTTAATCTATATACTGGCTTATTTAAGTGATCTTCAATCCTTTTATATATTTACCTTTCCTATTGTGACTTTACCTTTCCTATAGGTTTTCTTTTCTATTTAGAAAACACCTTTCAATATTTCTTTGAACATAGGTTTAGTATTGCTGTATTTTTTTAGTGTTTGTTTGTCTGAGAAATCCTTTTTTCTTTTTTTTAACATCTTTATTGGAGTATAATTGCTTTACAATTGTGTGTTAGTTTCTGCTTTATAACAAAGTGAATCAGTTATGCACATACATATGTTCCCATATCTCTTCCCCCTTGCGTCTCCCTCCCTCCCACCCTCCCTATCCCACCCCTCTAAGTGGTCACAGAGCACCGAGCTGATCTCCCTGAGCTATGCAGCTGCTTCCCACTACCTATCTGTTTTACATTTGGTAGTGTATATATGTCCATTCCACTCTCTCACTTTGTCCCAGCTTACCCATCCCCCTCCCCGTGTCCTCAAGTCAATTCTCTAGTAGGTCTGCGTCTTTATTCCGTTTTGCCCCTAGGTCTTCATGACCTTTTTTTTTTTTTTTAAGATTCCATATATATGGTTAGCATACTGTATTTGTTTTTCTCTTTCTGACTTCTTCACTCTGTATGACAGACTCTAACTGCATCCACCTCACTACAGATAACTCAATTTCATTTATTTTTATGGCTGAGTATTATTCCATTGTATATATGGGCCACATCTTCCTTATCCATTCATCTGTCAGTGGACACTTTGGTTGCTTCCATGTCCTGGCTATTGTAAATAGAGCTGCAATGAACATTGTGGTACATGACCCTTTTTGAATTATGGTTTTCTCAGGGTATATGCCCAGTAGTGGGATTGCTGGGTCGTATGGTATGGTAGTTCTATTTTTTTTAGTTTTTTTTTTTTTTTTTTTAAATAAATGTTTTTTTTTTTTTAAGTTATACAATTTTTATTTATTTATTTATGGCTGTGTTGGGTCTTCGTTTCTGTGCGAGGGCTTTCTCCAGTTGCGGCAAGTGGGGGCCACTCCTCATCACGGTGCACGGGCCTCTCATTATTGCGGCCTCTCCTGTTGCGGAGCACAGGCTACAGATGCGCAGGCTCAGTAATTGTGGCTCACGGGCCTAGTTGCTCCGCGGCATGTGGGATCTCCCCAGACCAGGGCTCGAACCCGTGTGCCCTGCACTGGCAGGCAGACTCTCAACCACTGCGCCACCAGGGAAGCCCCCTATTTTTAGTTTTTTAAGGAACCTCCATACTGTTCTCCATAGTGGCTGTATCAATTACATTCCCACCAGCAGTGCAAGAGGGTTTCCTTTTCTCCACACCCTCCCAGCATTTATTGTTTGTAGATTTTTTGATGATGGCCATTCTGACCAGTGTGAGATGATATCTCATTGTAGTTTGATTTGCATTTCTCTAATGATTAATGATGTTGAGCATTCTCTCATGTGTTTGTTGGCATCTGCATATCTTCTTTGGAGAAATGTCTATTTAGGTCTTCTGCCCATTTTTGGATTGGGTTGTTTGTTTTTTGATATTGAGCTGCATGAGCTGCTTATAAATTTTGGAGATTAATCCTTTGTCAGTTGTTTCATTTGCAAACATTTTCTCCTTCTGAGGGTTGTCTTTTCGTCTTGTTTATGGTTTCCTTTGTTGTGCAAAAGCTTTAGTGAAGTTTCATTAGGTCCCATTTGTTTTTTGTGTTTTTATTTCCATTTCTCTAGGAATTGGGTCAAAAAGGATCTTGCTGTGATTTATGTCATAAAGTGTTCTGCCTATGTTTTACTCTAAGATTTTGATAGTGTCTGGCTTTACATTTAGGTCTTTAATCCATTTTGAGTTTATTTTTGTGTATGGTGTTAGGGAGTGTTCTAATTTCATTCTTTTACATGTATCTGTCCAGTTTTCCCAGCACCACTTATTGAAGAGGCTGTCTTTTCTCCATTGTATATTCTTGCCTCCTTTATCAAAGATAAGGTGACCGTTTGTGTGTGGGTTTATCTCTGGGCTTTCTATCCTGTTCCATTGATCTATATTTCTGTTTTTGTGCAGTACCATACTGTCTTGATTACTGTAGCTTTGTAGTATAGTCTGAAGTCAGGGAGCCTGATTGCTCCAGCTCCATTTTTCGTTCTGAAGATTGCTTTGGCTATTCGGGGTCTTTTGTGTTTCCATACAAATTGTGACATTTTTTGTTCTAGTTCTGTGAAAAATGCCAGTGGTAGTTTGATAGGGATTGCATTGAATCTGTAGATTGCTTTGGGTAGTCGAGTCATTTTCACAATGTTGATTCTTCCAATCCAAGAACATGGTATATCTCTCCATTTATTTGTACAATCTTTAATTTCTTTCATCAGTGTCTTATAGTTTTCTGCATACAGGTCTTTTGTCTCCTTACGTAGGTTTATTCCTAGGTATTTTATTCTTTTTGTTGCAGTGGTAAATGGGAGTGTTTTCTTCATTTCACTTTCAGATTTTTCATCATTAGTGTATAGGAATGCAAGAGATTTCTGAGCATTAATTTTGTATCCTGCTACTTTACCAAATTCATTGATTAGCTCTAGTATTTTTCTGGTAGCATCTTTAGGATTCTCTATGTATAGTATCATGTCATCTGCAAACAGTGACAGCTTTGCTTCTTCTTTTCTGATTTGGATTCCTCTTATTTTTCTTCTCTGGTTGCTGTGGCTAAAACCTCCAAAACTATGTTGAATAATAGTGGTGAGAGTGGGCAACCTTGTCTTGTTCCTGATCTTAGTGGAAATCGTTTCAGTTTTTCACCATTGAGGACGATGTTGGCTGTGGGTTTCTCATATATGGCCTTTATTATGTTGACGTAAGTTCCCTCTTTGCCTACTTTCTGGAGGATTTTTATCATAAATGGGTGTTGAATTTTGTCGAAAGCTTCTCTGCATCTATTGAGATGATCATATGGTTTTTCTCCTTCAATGTGTTATATGGTGTATCACATTGATTGATTTGTGTATATTGAAGAATCCTTGCATTTCTCGGATAAACCCCACTTGATCATGGTGTGTGTATGATCCTTTTAATGTGCTGTTGGATTCTGTTTGCTAGTATTTGTTGAGGATATTTGCAGCTATGTTCATTAGTGATATTGGCCTGTGGTTTTCTTTCTTTGTGACATCTTTGTCTGGTTTTGGTATCAGGGTGATGGTGGCCTCATGGAATCAGTTTGGGAGTGTTCCTCCCTCTGCTATATTTTGGAAGCGTTTGAGAAGGATAGGTGTTAGCTCTTCTCTAAATGTTTGATAGAATTCACCTGTGGAGCCATCTGGTCCTGGGCTTTTGTTTGTTGGAAGATTTTTAATCACAGTTTCAATTTCAGTGCTTGTGATTGGTCTGTTCATATTTTCTATTTTCCTGTTCAGTCTCGGCAGGTTGTGCATTTCTAAGAATTTGTCCATTTTTTCCAGGTTGTCCATTTTATTGGCATATATTTGCTTGTAGTACTCTCTCATGATCCTTTGTATTTCTGCACTGTCAGTTGTTACTTCTCCTTTTTCATTCCTATTCTATTGATTGAATCTTCTCCTTTTTTTTTCTTGATGAGTCTGGCTAATGGTTTATCAATTTTGTTTATCTTCTCAAAGAACCAGCTTTTAGTTTTATTGATGTTTGCTATTGTTTCCTTCATTTCTTTTTCATTTATTTCTGATCTGATCTTTATGATTTCTTTCCTTCTGCTAACTTTGGGGGTTTTTTTTTCCTTCTTTCTCTAATTGTTTTAGGTGCAAGGTTAGGTTGTTTATTTGAGATGTTTCCTGTTTCTTGAGGTAGGTTTGTATTGCTATAAACTTCCCTCTTAGAACTGCTTTTGCTGCATCCCATAGGTTTTGGGTCGTCGAGTCTCCATTGTCATTTGTTTCTAGGTATTTTTTGATTTCCCCTTGGATTTCTTCAGTGATCACTTGGTTATTAAGTAGTGTATTGTTTAGCCTCCATATGTTTGTATTCTTTACAGATCTTTTCCTGTAGTTGATATCTAGTCTCATAGTGTTGTGGTCAGAAAAGATACTTGATACAATTTCAATCTTCTTAAATTTACCAAGGCTTGATTAGTGACCCACGATATGATCTATCCTGGAGAATGTTCCATGAGCACTTGAGAAGAAAGTGTATTCTGTTGTTTTTGGATGGAATGTCCTGTAAATATCAATTAAGTCCATCGTGTTTAATGTATCATTTAAAGCTTGTGTTTCCTTATTTAGTTTCATTTTGGATGATCTGTCCATTGGTGAAAGTAGGGTGTTAAAGTCCCCTACTATGATTGTGTTACTGTCGATTTCCCCTTTTATGGCTGTTATATTTGCCTTATGTATTGAGGTGCTCCTATGTTGGGTGCATAAATTTACAATCGTAAATCTTCTTCTTGGATTGATGCCTTGATCATTATGTAGTGTCTTTCTTTGTCTCTTGTAATAGTGTTTGTTATAACATCTATTTTGTCTGATATGAGAATTGCTACTCCAGCTTTCTTTTGATTTCCATTTGCGTGGAATATCTTTTTCCATCCCCTCACTTTCAGTCTGTATGTGTCCCTAGGTCTAAAGTGGGTCTCTTGTAGACAGCATATATACGGGACTTGTTTTTGTATCCATTCAGCCAGTCTGTGTCTTTTGGTTGGAGCATTTAGTCCATTTTCATATAAGGTAATTATCGATATGTATGTTCCTATTACCATTTTCTTAGTTGTTTTGTGTTTGTTATTGTAGGTCTTTTCCTTCTCTTGTGTTTCTTGCCTAGAGAAGTTCCTTTAGCATTTGTTGTAAAGCTGGTTTGGTGGTGCCGAATTCTCTTAGCTTTTACTTGTCTAAAGGTTTCAATTTCTCCATCTAATCTCAATGAGATCCTTGCTGGGTAGAGTAGTCTTGCTTGTACGTTTTTCCCTTTCATCACTTTAAATATGTCCTGCCCCTCCCTTCTGGCTTGCAGAGTTTCTGCTGAAAGATCAGCTGTTAACCTTATGGGGATTCCATTGGTATGTTATTTGTTGTTTTCCCTTGCTGCTTTTAATATTTTTTCTTTGTATTTAATATTTGATAGTTTGATTAATATGTGTCTTGGCGTGTTTCTCCTTGGATTTATCCTCTATGGGACTCTCTGTGCTTCCAGGACTTGATTAACTATTTCCTTTCCCATATTAGGGAAGTTTTCAACTATAATCTCTTCAAATATTTTCTCAGTCCCTTTTTTTCTCTTCTTCTTCTGGAACCCCTATAATTCGAATGTTGGTGTTTTTAATGTTGTCTCAGAGGTGTCTGAGACTGTCCTCAATTCTTTTCATTCTTTTTTCTTTATTCTGCTCTGCAGAAGTTATTTCCAGTATTTTATCTTCCAGGTCACTTACCTGTTCTTCTGTCTCAGTTATTCTGCTATTGATCCCTTCTAAAGAATTTTTATTTTAATTTATTGTGTCGTTCATCACTGTTTGTTTGCTCTTTAGTTTTTCTAGGTCCTTGTTAAACGTTTCTTATATTTTCTCCATTCTATTTCCAAGATTTTGGATCATGTTTACTATCATTATTCTGAATTCTTTTTCAGGTAGACTGGTTTCCTCTTCACTTGTTAGGTCTGGTGTGTTTTTACCTTGCTCCTTCATCTGGTGTTTTTCTGTCTTCCCATTTTGCTTAACTTACTGTGTTTGTGGTCTCCTTTTTGCAGGCTGCAGGTTTGTAGTTCAAGTTGTTTTTGGTGTCTGCCCCCATTGGCTAAGGTTGGTTCAGTGGGTTGTGTAGGTTTCCTGGTGGAGGGGACTGGTGCCTGTGTTCTGGTGGATGAGGCTGGATCTTGTCTTTCTGGTGGGCAGGTCCACGTCTGGTGGTGTGTTTTGGGGTGTCTGTGACCTTATTATGATTTTAGGCAGCCTCTCTGCTAATGGATGGGGTTGTGTTCCTGTCTTGCTAGTTGTTTGGCATGGGGTGTCCAGCACTGTAGCTTGCTGGTCGTTGAGTGAAGCTGGGTCTTGGCATTGAGATGTAGATCCCTGGGAGATTTTCGCCATTTGATATTACGTGGAGCTGGGAGGTCTCTGGTGGACCAATGTCCTGACCTTGGCTCTCCCACCTCAGAGGCACAGCCCTGATGCCTGGCTGGAGCACCAAGAGCCTTTCATCCACACGGCTCAGAATAAAAGTGAGAAAAAAGAAAGAAAGAAAAAGATAAAATAAAATGAAATGAAATAAAGTTATTAAAATAAAAAAGAAATTATTAAAAAAATTTTTAAGTAATAAAAAAAAGAAAAGAGAAAGAAGAGAGCAACCAAACCAAAAATAAATCCACCAATGATAATAAGCGCTAAAATGTATATTAAAAAAAAAGAAAAAAAAAAGGGCAGACAGAACCTTAGAACAAGTGGCAAAAGCAAAGCTATACGGACAAAATCACACACAGAAGCATACACATACACACTCACAAAAAGAGGAAAAGGGAAAAAAATATATGTATCATTGCTCTCAAAGTCCACTTCCTCAATTTGGGGTGGTTCGTTGTCTATTCAGTTATTCCACAGATGCAGGGTACATCAAGCTGATTGTGGAGATTTAATCTGCTGCTCCTGAGGCTGCTGGGAGAGATTTCCCTTTCTCTTCTTTGTTCGCACAGCTCCTGGGGTTCAGCTTTGGATTTGGCCCCGCCTCTCCCTGTAAGTCGCTTGAGGGCGCCTGTTCTTCGCTCAGACAGGACAGGGTTAAAGGAGCAGCTGATTCGGGGGCTGTGGCTCACTCAGGCCGGGGGGAGGGAGGGGTACGGATGTTGGGCAAGCCTGCGGCGACAGAGGCCAGCATGACGTTGCTCCAGCCTATGGCGCGTGTGTTCTCCTCGGGACGTTGTCCCTGGATCACGGGACCCTGGCAGTGGCGGGCTGCACCAGCTCCCGGGAGGGGTGGTGTGGAGAGTGACCTGTGCTCGCACACAGGCTTCTTGGTGGCTGCAGCAGCAGCAGCCTTAGTGTCTCATGCCCGTCTCTGGGGTCCACGCTGATATGCGGCTCGCGCCCGTCTCTGGAGCTCCTTTAAGCGTTGCTCTTAATCCCTCTCCTCGCGCACCAGGAAACAAACAGGCAAGAAAAAGTCTCTTGCCTCTTCGGCAGCTCCACACTTTTTCCCGGACTCCCTCCCGGCTAGCCGTGGCGGACTAGCCCCCTTCAGGCTGTGTTCACGCCACCAACCCCAGTCCTCTCCCTGCAATCCGACCGAAGCCCGAGCCTCAGCTCCCAGCCCAGCCCACCCCGGCGGGTGAGCAGACAAGCCTCTCGGGCTGGTGAGTGCTGCTTGGCGCCAAGCCTCTGTGCGGGAATCTCTCCGCTTTGCCCTCCACACCCCTGTGGCTGCGCTCTCCTCCGTGGCTCCGAAGCTTCCCCCCTCCACCACCCGCAGTCTCCGCCCGCGAAGAGGCTCCTAGTGTGTGGACACCTTTCCTCCTTCACAGCTCCGTCCCACTGGTGCAGGTCCCGTCCCTATCTTTTGTCTCTGTTTTTTCTTTTTTCTTTTGCCCTACCCAGGTACGTGGGGAGTTTCTTGCCTTTTGGGAGGTCTGAGGTCTTCTGCCAGCGTTCAGTAGGTGTTCTGTAGGAGTTGTTCCACGTGTAGATGTATTTCTGATGTATTTGTGGGGAGGAAGGTGATCTACATGTCTTACCCTTCCACCATCTTGAAGCTCCTCCCGTCTGAGAAATTGTTTATCTTTCCTTCTATTCTAAATGATAGTCTTGTGTGTGTAGAGTATCCTAGGTTGCTGGTTTTTTCCTTTCGGTGCTTTGAATATATCTTGTAACTCTCTTCTGGCCTGCAAAGTTTCTGTAGGGAAATCAGCTGATAGCCTTATGGGGGTTCCCTTGTAACTGACTCTGTGTTTTTCTCTTGATATCTTTAGAATCCTCTCTTTATCTTTAACTTTTGCCATTTTAATTATGATATGTTGGTGTGGTTTGGATTCATCTTGTTTGGGACCCTCTGTGCTTCTCCTACCTGGATATCTGTTTCCTTTAGGTTTGGGAAGTTTCAGCCATAATTTCTCCAAATATGTTTTTGATCCTCTTTTCTCTTTTCTCCTTCTTGTATTCCTATTATGCGCACATTGGCATGGTTTATATTATTCCATAGATCTCATTTGTTGCTTTCATTTTTTTCATTTGTCTTT